>NC_140503.1:42958800-48693800 GCF_964339955.1 Pipistrellus hanaki | reverse complement strand
AGGATGCCCATGGGCTTGGGGGTCACAGAAAGCTCTGTGCTCTCACCGCACTGGAGCAGACAGTTTGGAGAGAAGGAGATAGCCAGATCCGCACCCCACGGCGGACTGAAAGGACCATGCCAAAGCACCGGTTCCTCCCGCTGCCCGCCAGGCGCTTTAACCACAAAGACAGAGAGCAGAGGAAAGACTCCCGGGCAGTGGCTGTCCCTGGGCCCTAAGCAGGTGCCCCCAGCGGGTCATCTCAGACAAGGGATGGGAGACCAAGGGAAGGAGAGAATGGAAGTGCCAGATGCCTGGGGCTGGCACCTCTCACAACCAAAACAAACAAATCTGGGTGTTAGGTGGGGGGCTGTAGCAATGATCTAATTTTTTAATATGTCTAGTGAGGCCCAGTGCCAGTCTGTGCTGGGTGTGAGAGAGGGGACAGAAAAGTATGGAAAACTGATAGTTACTAACGCAGTGAAAGCATGTGGACTGGCCCAGAAACACCATCCTCTCACCCATCCAACACGCCTCACTTCTTTGCTTATTACAGTTACACACACACACACACACACACACACACACACACACACACAGAGTCCCAGGGGACTGTCCTGTGTCCCATAGTCCTTTGCCTTTTCTCCCGGGATCAGTCACTGACCTCCTCTCACCAGGAAAATGAGAGAAAACCCCATCAGGTCTCTGCTCTCCCTTGAGATTGGGCCTGGGCTCATGATGTCCTGCCCCCTGTCTCCAGCCCCTCTCCCCATCTCCCGCAGGGACCCAGCTTTTCCCATTTCCCATCACTCCCTGGGGGACCCTCAGTGCTGTGCTCACCTGGGGAGCGGGGGAAATTAAATAAAGGCACTGATTGTCTGAACATTTGATTTCACAGTACATTTTGCATGACTCTCAAATATAAAGTCAATACAAATAAAATCATTTAAATTGCCTGATAGTAAGCACTTCTGACCCAAAGAGTAAAAAGCTTTTTGAGTGATAGTTACATTGATACCTGAGTCACAATGATAGGTTTCAAAGATGAAAGTGATGGATTAGAAAATGAGGCCGTAGAGAAAACACAGATGAAAGGCGTATAACCCCATTTGAAATCCAAAGCTTTCCTTTTGGAGGAAAGAATTGCCAAAAGCACTAAAATGGATCATGATGAAAGGAACAATCACTTGCCGCCTACTTGAGTTTTCTTTTTTTAAAATATTTTTTATTGATGTCAGAGAGGAAGGGAGAAGGAGAGATGGATAAAAACATCAATGATGAGAATCATTGATCTGCTGCCTCCTGCACGTCCCTGACCAGATTCAAACCCTGACCTCCTGGTTCATAGGTCAACATTCAACAGCCCCCACTTAAACCTCCCTCACCTCAGCCCTTTGTCCCTTATGAGCCACACCAGCCGGGCCTACTTGAGTGTCCATCCCCACATACACGTCCCTTTCCGTCTTAAGTGCCTGGGCCTCGGCTGTGACTTAGTTTCCCTAGGCTGGTCACGCCAGGGATATAAGTACTGTGGGTGGGTGGTGCCAGCTGAGGGACCGAATGACCTCCACTCACAGGGTGAGCCACGCCAAACCCCAGCCTGCTTCCCACCCAGCCGGAGCTCCACGGGCTGCACTGCAAGAGCACATGGTGGCAAACACTTAACTAGGACAGATCGAGCATCTTATTTAGAGCAAGGTTTAAAGACAAATGAACATTAAGCATCCCAAACACTGTTCTTTGTTTCCATTCACCAGGCCGGTCCTTGAGACCTCTCAAATTTTAGCAGAATGCAATTTCTCTAACTCACCTTTAACCTTTTTGGGGTCAGTCCCTCCGGGCTTCTTGTTTTTCTAGAATTTTCAGTGACTTTACCAGACATCAAAACAGGTGAGGTCCTTCTTCTACTTTACTTTTAAAGTCTAAATAAAATAAAAGTCTATTATTGGTTTCCACCAGAGTAAAGAAAAGCGCTATTACCACCGGCCTATCACTTCTCTGGGCATTCGGAGCGTCTATATCTCATCCCACCGGGACCAAAGCAAGAAGAGGACTGTCTCCTATACCTTCCATTGGCCCATGTCACTTCCAATCAGAAGAGGTCGTTTTCCCCACTCCACTGCCTCCCTAACCTCAGCCCTTTGTCCTTTGTGTTTATTGATCGATTATATTTATTTACAGTTTGTACTGATAAACGTCGGCAGTTTTTACCCCCTGGCTTCTGACCCAGACTGTGCTCTTCCACAATGAAGATTTAAGACTTAGAAAAACAAAACATGAAATTCCACATGAACAAGGGGAAAGGTTTTAACTGGGGGATTAAAGTGATGAACTAAGCAAAGATTATATGATATTACTGACATTCAGGGCTGGGCTGGACAGAAGAGACAAAGACCGAGTGTCCAACCAAGAGTGGAGGTGAGGTGTGAGTACCGCAGGATCACAGATCAGACCCTCTAGTGCAGGGGTCCTCAAACTTTTTAAAGTGGAGGCCAGATCACGGTCCCTCAGAGAGCTGGAGGGCCGGACTATATGAACTACTAATTCCTACTGTAACACCTCGGCTGCGCTCACTGCCCAAAAAACCTGGCGGGCCGGATCAGACTCCTCTGCGGGCCACATGTGGCCCGCGGGCTGTAGTTTGAAGACCCCTGCTAGTGGCTGAAGTTCAAAGAGGATACAGCGAGCTGGAGGGAGAGGGCTCAGAGCATGGGTCAGGAGTCCATGCGCCTAGGAAATTATCCAAAACAAGAAGGCTCAGACAAGTCTGGACCGGGACGTTAGGGTCAGAGAGTGCTGTCATCGCCCACAACACATCTGAAGAGTGCCAAGACTCTCTGTCCCCATCATCTCCCCTACTCTCTGCGGTGTGTGGTCACACTGGGTATAGGTACACATGAAACCAGAGAGCCAGAGCCCACTATGTCTATCGCCTCTAATTGACACAAGGGCAGAGGACTTAGCCCTCCTGGTGGATGTCTAAGATTCTTCTGACATTCTATCGAGCCCACCTCCTGATGATTAAAGGCCAGTTCTAAAATAGAAAGACTTGCTCCCCAAACCAACAGATGTTTGGGCTGTCATCATCACACCTGTTCTACACTCACTTGTGATTTCACTGTGAAACTCTGTCTGTGTGATTTATTAGGAATCATCTGAAAACAGCTATTTGGGAAATCTTACTAGTCCTGAGGCATCTAGCCATCTCAATGATTTGTCTTCTACAGCAATGCAATGAGTGGGTCATTCTGAAGGAGCATTTGGTCAACCTTCCACCTCGTCAGCTTAAAAGGGTTCTAGAAATCCCCCACACTCTTTAAGGCGGCCTTTATCAGATACATTGGTCTCATGGAATGTGGCTAACATCTCCCATCTTGTGTACAGTGTATTCCCTACTTAGTTATAGGATCTTGGACAAGCTTTTTAGCTCTCTGGGTCTTAGTTTTCTCATCTTTAAAATTAAAGTGCTCAGTAGACTACATTATCTCCATGGTTCCTTTAAGTACTAAGAATCTAGAATTATTTTTAATACTTTGTTAGCTCTCTTGACCAAACCAGCATCACAGGTGAGAAACAGGCTGCAAAGACCAAACTTCCCTCTGGTTTATACCCATCAGGTTAGAGCCAACCACTTTGTGTTACTTGGGTTACTTGTTGCTAAGCACACCATGACCTTATCCACACTGAAGGTCATTTTCTATTTTTCTGGTCCTCTTCCATCATCACTATCAACTGAGTATTTTACCTCTTAGAATTCATATGGATTCTTTCTTCTCTTTTCAAAACTGTTATGTGATAGCTATTGCAATTACTAAGTCACTTTTCACATCTCTCCGTTTACAAAATTCTTCCAATTTCTGTGCATGCTTTTATTCTAATGAATAACAATTCCAGTTTTCAAAGCACTTTTCAGACATCCATTGCCTCATCTGACTTCTGACAAAAATCCCATTTTTAAAACAAAGTAATTTGTTACACAACATCCCTACCCATGTATAATGGTTGTAACAACTTTCCTTCCTGATAAGCTTTGGCATGAGATTTCATCAAATTCTTTCTGATAGTTACTTTTTTATTATTATTATTATTATTATTTCTATTCATTGTGTTCCTACCCAAATGCTTGCTTACCTGGAAAAGAAATCGGGTAGACCAAGGAAGCAGGAGGGTCCAGCTTACAGAGGGCCATTGGAAGTAAGAGCTGAAATGGCCTTCAGGGGTCGCCTGTCCCTCCCACACCTGATCGAGAGAACTTGTCCCTAGTGACCAAAAGGTACTCATTTTCAGGGGCTTCCTGGTTGGAGGTGCAGAACCTTTGATCGTGGGCTCCTATCTCTGTAAGCTCCCCCGAGTCACTTCTGAGCTCACATATCAGGTCCCACTTGGTAGCTTTTCCTGCCCCTTGCCGCCTTGTGAGCACGTTTTTTCCTGCTTCAAAGCTGTCCCTCCCCACCATGGCTGCTTTGACTTTAATAAATCAGCAGCAGCAGCGTTTGTGATCTGCAGCCAGGCTTTCGGGGAGGAAGGTTCCGGGCTTTCTCAGGCAGTTAAAGAGCCCTCTGGTCTCCTACTGGCTGTTTGCTCTGCTCCTTTTTCCTCCTAATTAATGTGTCCGTCTTATCAAGAGTGGCCTGTTCTCAGAGTAACTGAGTGATTGATGTGTTGTGTTGTGTTTTCTCTTAGAACCCTCCCATCTGCCCAGGCTTGAATTAATTGGGGTTTGCTCGTGGTGGTAAAGTGATTTGATACATCAAACCCTGTTCACCACTTAGAAAAACCACAGCTGACGGGTGCTGGGCCAGTCTCGGCGGTCACAGGGTTTCCCTGGAGGGCTCGGGCTGACAGCTAGCAGCGGAGACCTTGAGCTCTGGGGTTCGCCGGAACCACCTTTACCACAGTGCTTCCTGAACTTCAGTCTTTGTGCCTGTGAAATAAAAATAACAGGGCCTAATAATAGGGCCTACTTCTTAGAAATGTAGAGAAAATTAATTGAAATATTGCATGGAAAATGTTGGACATCGGGTAAGTATCCAATGATAGAGGAGCTCATTTTATCTCAGGTTATGAGTGAAGACACTGGGCTCAGAGGGGTCACATGGCTCGCTCAATGCCACCCAGTACATGCATGAGCCACAGCAGAGCCAGAACCTGAACCCAGGTCCTCTGCCTCCTAGACTCGCACTCTTTCCACTTTCCAACAATGCTTCTCAGAGCCAAGACCTGAGTCTCCTATGACAGTGGTTCCCCAAGTGTGCACCCCGGGCCCACGACATTAGCATGACCTGGGTCTTTGTTAGACATGTCAGTGTGGGGGTCCCAGACCTAACGAGTCAGAGCCTCCGAAGGTGGGGCCCAGCAATCTAGGTTTTAGCAAACCCTCCAGGTACTCAGATGTGTGCTCCGGTTTGAGAACCACTGCTCTGTGGAGTGATCATTTCTCTCTTGACCTCACTCCTGAGATGGGCAGTCCACAGATGCAGCTGTGAGCCCCAACATCCCAGCCCTGTGACATTTTCCTCACCAGGGATTTGAGGATAATTATAGAAAAGTGCATTTTATAAACGTTTTATAACTTTCTTATAAAAGTTAACCCTTCCATCCCTGTGACATTATCCCCACCTGGGACTTAAAATGAACACCTACTGAGTTTATTCAACTGTGGAGTGGTTCTGAGCCCTTGATGTACAGTGGAGTCATCTAAGGAAATTTTAAAATAACACAAAGGTCCACCCCAAGCCAGTCAGCATTCTGTTATAAAGATAACGTGGGTTAAAAACCATGAAACTACAGAGCTGTCCTTGATAGACCCCATGGAACTCTACGAGGCTGGGAATATTTTCGCCTTATTAAGGTTTGTGTGCTTTACAACCCACTTCCCATAAGCTGGTTTCTTTCCCTCCTGTGATTCTCCAACTGGTCAAGTCCTCTACCGCCCGCTTGTTTGCACACCTGCTGGCATTTGTATGGAGTATTTACTTAATATAGCTCAGCTTTACTGCCTCTGTCCACACCCTAGAGTGGTCCTGCTTGATCTAAAAAGATAGTGACAGCCCTAGCTGGTTTGGCTCAATGGATAGAGCATCAGCCTGTGGACTGAAGGGTCCCAGGTTCGATTCTGGTCAAGGGCACATGCCTGGTTGTGAACTCGGTCCCCAGTAGGAGGCATACAGGAGGCAGCTGATCAGTGGTTCTCTCTCATCATTGATGTTTCTATCTCTCTCTCCCTTTCCCTTCCTTTCTAAAATCAATACAAATATCTATACTAATAAAAGGGTAATATGCTAATTAGACCAGATCGACCGGACATCTTCTGAACGTCCAACTTTCTTCCGGACAAAGCCACAGTGGTGGGGCCAAGGCAGAGGCAGTTAGGGGGAATCAGGCTGGCAGGGGAGCAAGCAGTTAGGAGTGATCAGGCTGGCAGGGGAGCTAGCAGTTAGGGGCACGATCAGGCAGGCGGGCAGGCAAAGTGGTTAGAAGCCAGAGGTCCCAGATTGTGAGAGGGTTCAGGCTGTGCTGAGGGACACTCTGAACCTCCTGTGCCCGAATTTTGTGTACTGGGCCTCTAGTTTAAAAATAAAGACAGTGACAAGCTACGATACATATTAAACACTGACTCACTGTAGTTTTATTTTTCTTCTAATGACTTAGAAGGCATAAGGGAAAATAGTTTCATGAGAATGTCAGAGTATTAAGGATCCTAAGCTTAAGCTCTGGCCCACCAGGGTCACACCCACACAGAATCCTGGTCACCAAAACAGAGACCAGTGTGTCAGCCTTCCTCGCCCTCACAGTGACCAGGAGCATCTGACTTGGACCAGAGGCCACGGCGAGGCCTTCTGCTCCATCCCCAGTGTCAGCATTTTCCTGACACTGTATTTCCTGCAGCCTTCATGATGGCCCTCGGAGGTTGACTAATATTCTCACCCCCTCTTGCCCACCTGGCTCTGTGTGGAGGCTGAGGAGCTTGGGGCTGCCTCGCTCACCTCAGGAGGCCTGGCTACAGTGCTTACAGCCCAGAGCTTAAGCAGACCCAGCCTTTGCAGGACTGTCCGTAGATGTGATCCTGCCCTCTGGGACAAACATGGCCCTTGGATTCTAGTTACTAACAAAGAAGGCTCCTGGGAAAGAAGCAAGAAACTAATAGAGGAAAAGGCAGGTGTTCTACCCCAGCACACCCGCAGGCGCGCAGGGCTGCTGGTGGCCGCCGAGAGCTGTGCAGACCACGGGGAGGAACTTCCCTCCCGAGGTGGGCAGAACAGGTTCAGGGCCTGAAGCCCCATAGGGTTTGGGCTGGGCAGGGAACGCTCCCTTTAAGAAAAAGAATATAAAAGTATAAATACCAAATTAGATAGGAAAGGACCGAAGATGCCTTGCAAGTGAGGGCTTCAGTTTACGTGTCACTTGCTACAGGGTAAATCCACCCCAACCGAGACTCCATGTTTTTACAGCTGTTCTGGGCTTGTGTGTGTTTCGCTGATCACCTGCAGATGAACATCCTGCCCAATCCTAGTTGACTTTCCATTATTTCTGTGGAATGTGTTCTTTGAATTTTAAAACTCTGTAAATGGGAAACTGGTTCATAAAAGAGGGTATTCCACATGTACAAACACAAAGACCAGCTTTTTGTCCATTCATTTTTATTAGGTAGTATGTTTACATGGTCAATTATTCAAAAGGCACAAAAGGGCATACAGTGATAAGTCTGAGTTACTTTTATAAACTTTTTAAAATGCATGTTTATAAAATGCATTTTTCTAATATTAAAGCAATACTTGCCTAATACAGAATTTTTAAAACACAGAAGGAAAGAATTTAACCCTGTCATCCAAAGCTGAACTTGAGATCCTTGCAACTCCTTCCAAATACAAGTAGATTAAGGTGAAGACTTGTCCTTTCGTCTGCCTGCCTTTCATCTTCCTAACCCCTAACGCCACTCCCATCTTTCATGCTGTGGGTGAAACATGGGCTTCCATAAAGGAAGGCGGGAAGAATTGAAGCATGGTAGCATTTTGGGGGGAAATTACAAGCTTTTGACATTTATGAAGGCCTCAAGGTGATCTGAGAATCTAAGACAAAGATGGTAAGGGGCTTTCAGCTGAAGCAACAATCCTATTCCGCAGGGTTGACTGCGCAGTGGTACTACGAGATGAATCCAGGCTCCATGGAGAGGAAGGCTGTGGTCCATTAGCCATGTCTGTCATGGTCATGGGAGAAGGCACACTCTCAGTGACACACACACACACACACACACACACACACACACACACACACATCATAGTGATCTAGGAGTGAGCTGATGGTGAATGGAGATTCGTCTAAAATAACCATTAGAGTCAGTGCTGCAAATATGTGAATCAACTGAATGAATGAATGAATGAATGAATGAATGAATGACCAAAAGAAAAGCATGACTATCTAATCCTTCTTGTGTAGAGACTTAGGGGAGGTGCCTGAGGGTTCTTCCCTCTCCTCTCCCTCCCTCCCAGCTTCAGCTGTCCTCCTTGGTAACGCTGCCTCCATCAGCCCAGCCACATGCCCTTTCCCTCCTCCAAATACCCGCTGGGCTGCCCTCATTCTGACTCTGGCCATCTCTCCTCTAGAGCTCGCGGGGGGCAGGGCCCGTGCCCTGCAGTGTCCCTGCCCAGGCCGGGAGCTGTCCACACTTGTCAAATGTAACTAAGCTCTTACGGGTGCTGTAGGTGTTGGGCCACACGCCTCCCTCCTCAGACATGTGTGAGGGACTTGCTCTGCCCTCTGTATTCCGATGTGGGGAAGGTTTGGCTCATCCCCCGAGGGGCTCCTAGTCTGAGGTGGGGAGTAAGGCACGTACATAATGATAATGAAGAAATTATAAAACTATAAATGTTACACACTTAAAATGCATTTATAATAAGACTATAATCATTGAAATGAGAAATAATAAGAGCAACTGAGTGCCAGGCATGGTGCTGAGCATTGTACTGACACCGTATTTTCTACAGCCTCTACAAGGGCCCTGTGAGGCTTACTAGCATTATCCCCCTTCTACAAGGAAACTGGGGCTTTGAACACTTAAGTCACTCACGGAGAAGCCCTGATTCAAACCCAGTGTGTCCAGTTGTTATAAGAGGGGAAGGAGGAGGTCCCTCAATCTGGGTTTAACTAAGAAAGGTGCATGTTTGGGGTAACTTTGAAACCACCGCCCTCCAACACTGGCAGAGGGGAGCTGGCTAGCCGGGGAGGGAAAGGACTGCAGTCCCCACCCCTCCGGCCCAACCTAAACCAAGGATCTCCCCGCCTGCCCGGCCCCTGGGCGCTGGGCGTCAGCTCAGAACAGAGAAGGCAGCTGAGAGCACATGGCTCCTGCATTTCTTGGCTCAGGCTGCTGGGTGGTTTTATGTGTCCAGAGAGGGAGAGGCAGGGACACAGATGAGGAAGCAGAAATCTGCCAGAGCATTGGAGATGAGCTACGGGAAATGCTTTTGACTAAAAATATGCCGTTTCTGAGAGGAAAACAGTCATTAGAGGGTGTGAGAAGCCCCGGTGGTGAGGAAAGCAAAACAGTGAGGCTC
Source organism: Pipistrellus hanaki (assembly GCF_964339955.1). Taxonomy (NCBI): domain Eukaryota; kingdom Metazoa; phylum Chordata; class Mammalia; order Chiroptera; family Vespertilionidae; genus Pipistrellus; species Pipistrellus hanaki. The sequence continues at coordinate 48,684,267 of NC_140503.1, read as the reverse complement.
ACTGGGAGGCCAGTGGAACAACAGAGAAGCACATTACCCACCCACTTCCTGTGCGATTAGCGATTAGCGAGATTTGGGGAGGATGAAAGGCAAGCAGACAAAATGACAACCCACAGACAGAGCTCCAGGGGACCGCAGCCATGGTAGGAGGAGGAGAAACTGTTCCAGTTAATATTTTTCTCGCGGCACGGCTGGTTCAGCTACGGATTTGGCTGAAATGTCCCGTGTGCTTACTATGCACCAGGTGCAGTGAGCAGCTTTGCGTACAGCTCCTGCAATACTGTAGACACTGAGCGAGAGGACCGTGAGCCTCGGGGTAAAGTGACCTGGCCGAAGCCACAGGGGGTGAGGTACCAAGGCAGGGCTTCATCCAGTTGGGTTCCCTGATCCGAATGTCTTGCTCATTTCAATGTTCCAAGCTGCTTTCAATAAGATCAAGCATCCTGACCTCCCCACCTGTACAAGCTGTACAGGGCCAGTCACTCCCATTTTCCTCTCCTTTCCCCTCTTTCTCTCCTCTAGAAATCAATAAGATAAAAATTCTTAAAAGGATGGAGTGAGTTGATTTATACAAAGCGATCAGCACACGGCCTGGCACAGGGTAAACATGGAGCCAGTGTTAGCAATAAAGTGACAGATGACTTAGGGGACACTTCTCCTGCCAGGCAGCGGGCCAAGCCCATTCCACGCATTGTCTCACTTCTCACCACCCAGGGAAGAGAGTATTCTGATTTGTCCCCGTTTTACAGATGAAGATACTGAGTCTCAGCTGGGCTGAGAGGTCAGCATGGAAGTAACGCCCTTGGGTTTCCAGCCCAGACCCACCCGCTCTGCACCCCCTGTCTCAGTGCCACCCAGTGCCAACTGCTCCCAGAGCTCCCTGGGGAGGAAGCACACCAGGTTCTTCAGGGCAGAACCTAATGCGATGTCCAGGGAAACACGTGGCACCAGCGGGGGGCTCCCTTCCCTGTCCCATTTGATCTCCATCCCATTTGACACACCATCCTCCAAGGGACACAATCCACAGGAAGTGACGTAGTCTAGTTCCTCTTGGGTTCTCCTTTGCGCCAAGTAATTGTGCCTTCCCTCTGGGCCAGCATCATCATGTAAATCTGACTCAGTCCCTCCCTCACACAGCTGGATACACCGAGGTCCAAACAGCCATAGTGATGCACCGGAGCTAAGGCTCAGAGTCAGCCCTTCAGCCTGTCGGGGCCCTGTTCTGCTGACTGCCTACCCAATGGCAGTGGCATGGTGCCCCTGGTGCTGTGGGAGGAGCACAGGGTTTGTTGTTGGACTCTCAGAAGCTCCGATGCTGCCAGGTGCCAGCTGTGGCATTTTGGACCAGCCGTTTCGCCTCTCTGAGCTTCAGGGCCCTCCCCTGGGAGACGGGCTTCCTCCCAGGGCTGTGGTCAGACTCAGACGGATGGTGTGCCCCGCGTTTGGGGAGCTGCACAATGTTCTTCGGTCGCTGCCCGTGAGCAGTTAGCTCAGGGAAAGTTCATGTTGCCTTCAAATCTGTAGCCTTTCTATTTCTGTGGAGTCACACTGTGCCCAGGGTTCCACCTGAACCCCCACAACAATTGGGCTCATTCTGACCTCAATCAGCACCAGTCAGGAGCGGGTTGTTTAGGCACAGTGGGTCCTACACCACTGAGGCATCAGAGCGAGCTCCCATTCAGTCAGTGTTTGCTGAGCTCTGGGTAGGAGTCCACCCCACCCCACCCCCCAAGGCTCCTTTGCATTTTAAAGATATTTTCCCTTCAACTGTGGTCTGCAGGTATCAGATGATGAAGCCAGGTTATCTCTAGAGTTTATGTCAGGGAGAAAAGGGGCTCAGCCATCCCATACCTTTAAAAAAGGAAATCCACCTTGATTTTCTCTGCCAAGATACAGCTTTGGGTGGGGCAAGGTGCTTCTGAGGCTCCATGAGCCTCGTTCTATCTGAATAAAGAAATGAAAGAAGGAAGCAAGGTGAGAGAACCGCCATGGCTCATCCACAGTGGACCAGGCTCCTGGGGACAGAACTGGGAAGGGCTGAGAGAGAGGACATGTGGGTGGAGCTCACAAACATTTTATGGGCCAAAGAGCTTTTGAAATCTATTAATTGGGGGGGGGGGGGGGGTGTTCTCTATGTCATCTTAAAGGGCACAAAACTCCACCCAGAGGGAAATTAAAGGATTGGAATATCATTACTAATGCTTCTCCCTTGAAGCTTATAGGAAATGTGTCTCCGTTCGCCCTCTCTGTCCCTGTTGGAAGCGCCCAGAGTCTTAAAGATGGATGGTGTGAAAGTTAGAAAATGCCTGGGTTTTCTGCTAGCTTTAATTTAGGGAATTGCCTGGCTATGTAGTGATAGAATTTTTTTTTTTTTTATGATAAAATACTTGATCTCCAGAGGATCCAGGCCTCAAGCACCATGTCACTTCCCCTTGACCTATGAGATCTGGCCTGATTCTTTGGGAAAATTTGAATCACAGGACATTCTGCAGGATCCACAAGTTCCTCCATGATCTGATCCACCTGCCTTTCCAGTTTCATTTCACCTCCCTCACTCCAGTCAGAGAGGCCTACCCCCTGCACCACCCCATCCTGCTTGCCCAGGTTCTAGCTTTCAGCTCCTGCCCCCCAAAAAGGTCCATCTCCTCCCGCCAGCTCAGTGCACTCAAGCCTGGCCCATCCTCAAGCCATCTCTGATAACTTCCACCACCACCTGCCTTAGCTCCAACCTAGAAGTAATAACTGAACTCCAAGAAGAAACAATAATAGTACTTAGCAGTAGTACAACTTGCTTTTCTTGAGCTGAGTGCCAGACACTTTACAAGCTGTCGTTCATTTACTGTTCTCACAACCCCATCATGCAGGTATAACTGTGATTTAGCCCCATCTCACCGATGGGAAAACAAGGACTTAGGGAGGTTATGCAAATTGCCCATATAGTTGGTAGGTGTAGGAGCGAAGAGTTGGACTCGGGGTCTGGATCTAAAGTCCATGGCACGTTGCTTCTCCCAAGGATGTTGCTTTTATGCCTGGACCACGTCCCACCTTGCATGACCAGAATTACTGTGCACTTGTTTTGTAGTCTTTATAGGATTATAATTCAGTGAGCAAAGACCATGCTGATTCTTCATACCTCCTACAGCACTGACGTCTCAGGAATGAATGAATGAATGAATGAACGAACCATCAGGTAGAGAGTTAAGGCAACTTCTATAAACATTAAAAAGATGTCATGTCGATAAAGATTCACTTTGCACTGACCATGTGGCCCACATTCTAAAGGTCTCTAGCCCCAGAGTCAATGCAAAGGTTCATTGGACTCTCAGATGGTCCACAAGGTCCTACTTTCCAATTTATAAGATCCAGTTGTCTATTGAGAACTGATGTTCAGCCTCCTAGCAGCTTCTCTGTTCATTATCACTTGGCAAATAATGTGATTTATGCATGAGACACACACATTTAGATGCAGTGTAGTTATTCCAACTGTCATAACTACTAAATTGAATTGAATGGCAATCCACTGATAGTTCAACCTCTGCAGAAAGAAGAAATCAGGCCGAAAATAATCAATTCAACCGTATTTTACAGACATTGCCAGAAACAACTGTCCAAACAGTAGGAAGGTGATGTCACGAATGCCATTTAATAGCACACGGAGTGTTGGTGTACAGCACCGAGAGGAAGACCACTGAAATGTGAAGCTAATTTGTCCAAACAGAATTCCTAATAAACACCTTTGATTGTTCCTTTGTCTCTCTCCTTCACTAAAGATAGGCAATTAGCTGTGTTTGCAATATTACAAGCAAATGAAATTGGGTCTCTGCCCAGCCCGCCTACAGTGGACTTCTACAGCAATAAAAATAATCAATTGAATTCTTCATTTTTCTGCTGGGTCCATGTGATTTCCTTAATAATGTCAATGCAGGTTGTAATTTGCAGGAAAAAAATAAATGTCACTTGCAGGAGGCGTGAAATTTCAAGCCACAGAAATGTCATCTTTTTACAGAATTGTTTTGTTACAAGGGTATACAGCTTGGACAGCTAGAATAGACCTCGGGTCTGGTGCCCTATTTGCCTGTCACAGAATGACCTATATTTTGTCTCCCAAATGTGTCTTCTGCATTTCTCCTTTTGTACCGTTGCTCTTCAGCAGTTGTGGAGGGAGAGCAGCACAATCAGGATCAAAAGGCCAACGTTAAATCCACAGCTTGGCCACTCACTAGTTGGGTGACCTTGGGCAAGTCATTTAACCTCCAAGGGCCTTGGTTTGTTTATCTTTAAAACGAGGCACATATGTATGAAAGTGCCTATTCCTAAGTTCCCAGGCTCCCAAGACAGTGCCTGGCCCATAATAGGAGTGCAGGACACATTGCTGAAGCAAATGAATGAGTGACTGTCTCACACAGTATCTGGCACATGGTCAGCTCAAGTTAATTGTCGTGTAAAAACTAAGAATCTAGACCCACCCCCACCTTAACACCCACCTTCTTCCTCTTGGCCCAGCAAAATCTTAGCCATTCTTCAATGCTAGCACCACCTTCTGCTTCCTTTCAGACGTCTTCCCAAGACCACGCCAGCTGAAAGTGGTCTGACTTCTCCAACAACTCCTTGGTTGTCCATCAGCCTCTCTTAGAACGTGTGTTATTGCTTCTCTTCTCGTAAGGGATTTCTCAGCTGCCCACAAGCTTCCTGAGGGCAGTTTCAGAGTCTTTAATTCCTGTACCTGCTGGTAAAGTGCTACCCAAATATCCACAGATTGGCTGACATAGGGAAGGCCACGACCCCTGGGAGAGGGGATTCCCTGCCCTGGGGAGAGAGGCTGCAGCACCAACCCTCACTGCTCTCAGCGGAGTGCACGGTGTCTCTAACGACTTCTCTTCCACAGACGGTTTGCTCCATTCCCATTTGTGAGCACCCGACATCCTCGTGGTGAAGGGAAGCCGTATGGCAAAGCTCTCAAATTTTAAACGGCACATACAGTTTTTATAAATGAAAGACACACAAATGTCCTTTGAGCCGACGATTGCACTTCTAAATATTTATCTTCACAGATTGACCTGCACGTGTACGGAAAGGCATATTAAGAATATTCACTGGATGATCTATCGTAACAAAGACTGGAAATAATTTAAATGTGTAGTAATATGGAACTGGATAAATAATTCATGGGGCATCCACACAGAAGAACACTGTGCAGCCTTTAAAATGAATGAAGCAGACCTGTATGCATGGGTGTGGAACAGCCTTCAAGATGTATTAAGTGAAAAAAAATCGAGATGCCACCCACGTGTATGGCCTAGTCTAACTGGTGTCAAAAGAGGACATGTGCACATGTGTGCTTGTCTGTGCAGAAAGGGTTCCTGGGACAATAGCAGTGGCTGATGGGGGGGCGGGGGGGGTAACAGGAGAGCCTGGGGCCGGAAGCAGGAGGAGGCTTATCATGGTGATGTGTATTCCATTTGTTATTCTTTTTTTTTTTTTAATTGATTTCACAAAGGTAGGGAGAAGGAGAGAGAGATAGAAACATCAATGATGAGAGAGAATCATTAATCGGCTGCCTTATGCAAGTCCCACACTGGGGATGGAGCCTGCAACCCAGGCATGTGCCCTGACTGGGAATCGAACTATGACCTCCTGGTTCATAGGTCAGCCACTGAGCTGTGTTGGCTGCAGACAAAATTCGTTAGCAAGTGCATACATTATCTTTCTCTCTTTTCCTTCTTAAAATTTTCTTTGTTTTTAACAAGGCAATGCGTTCACATGTATGAACTTACAAAAGACACAAACTGGAATGGTAAAAAATGCCCCCCCCCAGCCCCCAGCCTCCTGATGTCAGCCACCAAGGTGACTGATGGGAGTCCTTCCTCCTGCCCCCTTTTAGAGGCAGTCTGTGCTCGGCAGGTGTGCTCTTTACATCACCATAATAAAGTGAACTGGGGGACCCCTCCGTTGACCGGTCACCTCTCCAGCTAACACGCTTCCCCACCCCGCCTTACACAGTAAGTCAGGGTGTGGGCAGGTGTCTTACTCATGTGGAGGGGTGGGAAGAGCTTCCTCGGGCTTTCGAGTCAGGCAGACCTGAGTCTTCAGTAAGTGACCTGCCCTTTCCGGGCCGCGGCTTCGCCTGGAAAAGGGCAGAGATGGAGGGAGCCCTGTCCTCCCCTCCTGTGTCTGTCCCTGCCATGTCACCATTCAGCATTCAGACTCCGCTCCCCCAAATAAACCACAGGCTTACAGCAAGAAGATGGTTCGCCACCTCCTTTTTAAGTAAACTTGAGGAGCTAAAGAGCACGGCCAGCTGCCTCCTATGCCATGCTCATTGAGTAAAAACATCGCTTAGCAAACTGTCCTAAATCAATTTTTTTTTAATGAGTCCTCTTTTTTCCCCCTACTTAGTATCGGTAATTTAATAGCTCTGCAAAAAGTGCTATAAAAGCAAGAAAGCTGAGTATTTTCTAATTTATTCTCTGGGAGATGTATCTGTTAATCAAATATCTTAACTCCTCCATACTTAAAAAGGGCATTTTTAAGTGACATTCCAGATCACTCCCGGGGTCTTATTGGCTGATTAAAATGCATGGCCCACATGGGTTTTTCCCCTTGAGGACGAGGTGTTTGAGAACGTTCCTATGGAAACGTTGGGTGAATCTGCAGGGGTGTTGCATCTAGCTGAGAGGGCGGGCCACTAACTCCCTGAGGACCAGCCCTGTGACCCTGTCTCCTGTGGTCTTGCTAACCGGTGTGAGCAGTTAAGCATGTAGCCTGCCTCTGGTGTCTGGTTCTGTCCTTGGCATCTCAACTCTTCTTCATCACATGTCATTCCTCTCTAACTGTTTGTTGGTACCTGGACACTTTCTGAGCCACCCACCTACAGAGAGATGCCTAAGACATAGACCCTGCCCTCAAAAGGAACGTAGGATCCAAGGGAAGAGGAGACAAGCACATTTGATGAAATGCAGCATAATAACCACCACGCCTGAGGTGTGGGCAGAATGCTAGGGGGGATTCATGTTACTTGTGTGACAAAGGCTTATGGAGCACTTACTATAGGCCCGGCATGGTGCTAGAAAGGGCTTCACCAGCATTCACTCATTTAAGCCTCACAACAAACTGAGGTGGGTTCTATTTTTATCCCCTTTGTACTTAGGGGGAATTGAGGCACGGGGTGGGTAAGTAACTTGCCCAAGGTCACACCGTAAGTAGGAGTCACCACCAGGCTCTCCGGGTCCCGAGCTCACACTCCTACCACTAGGTGTACTGCCTCTCACAACACCTGCCCCCGCTCATTCAAAGACACGTCACTGAAATCAGCTGCTAACGCAGTGCACTGAGAATGCTACAGCACACAGCGGGGAAGTGACATTTACACCAAAACCCGAATGATGAACAGGAGCTAACTGGGCTAATGGGGAGGAAGGGGGTTTCCGGCTTCCGGGTGGGGAAGGAGTGAGAAGTGTTGTGGGAATGGACACAGCCGACGTGGCAGGAGGGTGGAGAAGAAGAGGAAGTAGCTGAGGGGTGGCTGAAAAGTGGGCAGGGACCATGACACTCAGCACCCTTCTACATGTTCCAGTCGCCCTGGGACTGGGTTTTCTGGGAAAGATAGGAATCTATCAAAGGGCGTGGCCAGGGGAATGACATCACTTTCGCATCATCCACTCTTTGATAACTCTGGCTGCTGTGTTGGGGGCAAGAGTGGAAGCCGGGAGACCAGGGGAGGCAGCAGCCAGAAGAGAGCCTTTGGATGGGGGTAAGAGGAATGGATAAAACTGGAATGAAAGAGACAACCTCTGTCCCTCTGCCTTTGTGTGCCTGGACAGGTCCTGCTCTGGGTCAGTCTCACCTGCAGCATCCCTTCCACGTCTCCCTGGGCTGGGTGCAGGGGACAGGCTGCCTTGGTTTGCTGGGACTGAGGGATTTCCTGGTGTGGGGGACTTGGGGTGCCACATCAGGCAGGCGTGTAAACCAGGACAGTCACCCCGGTTAGGCACCTGGATGGCCTCCACTTACTGCAAACCAGCAAATGCCCCAATGGTCTTGTGCTCATTCATTGGTTCTCTCCTCTGGCCCCTCCTCGGAGGTCCTGTGCCTTGTACGTCCCCACCCCCCTGAAGCCTGGGCCTTGTGTGCAGTCAGTGCCTGGGGTGAAAGTCCTATGTGAGCTCAGCCCGGAGCCGGTGTGGTGGGGGATGGCTCCCACCACCCAGCCGCCACAGGAGCCAAACTCCGGTGAGAGAGGTGGAACCCTGGCCCCTGGAAGCCGAACAACTGGCTTTGCTTTTCGTTTGTTTGGTTCCTTTGCCACCTGGAAGCGTGGGGGACAATTTAGTGGAACCACGTCCTAGATGCATGTGCCTTGAAAGGATCCAACTCCAGGTGCTTGGCAAACAAACGACCTGAGAGGCGGGGAACTGACAGTGCCTAGCGAACCGGAACCCGGGGGTGGTTTTGCTTGCCAGACCGCTTGGTGAGCAGGGGCCCAAAAGTGGGGGTGAAGTGGGAGACGGGGTGCGCTTTCCTTCTGCATCTCCGTAGCCATGTGAGCACCCTGCTGCTCTGGGCATGACGCTAACATACAAATACTCTTCCATGTCACACACCTGGCTCCTACCCGGAAAGGAATGCCTCCATCGGATGACCAACTTGGGAAAATAGGACGAGCCCGCACTTCCCGAGTGCTGGAGAGGCTTTCGAGTGGGATTCTGACTGCTCCCTTTGGTTTGAGTCCCAGCGGTTCTGCGTAGTGACTAAGTGGCCTTAACTCTATAAACGGCTTAACCTGCAGAACTTCGATTTCCTTCTCTTGTAAATGGCGCTGAGTGCAACAGCTGCCCCTCACATCTTGCTGTGAGGATAAAGGAAGGGAATGCGTGCACAACACTTTGGAGAGCGCCTGGGATCTAGTAAGGGCTGTGGCTTTTAGGTAATCGTATTGCTTTTATTTGGCACTTTCATTTTTTTGTCAATGGAAAAAAAAAAAAAAAAAAAACCTGGCTAGACAATCTGGGCAGTCCACTGTGCCCCTAAAGCAAAAGACAGGCCCTTGATAAATAGCTCCCAGTCATCTGTCATTTAACACTGACGGCATTTGTGTTTCTTGCTTGTCAGTCCTCTAATTTCCTACCCGGCAGTTCTTGCTCCAGAAAGGTGTGGCCCAAACAGGCCAATTATAGCATCTCCTTCTCTCGCACACTCATTCACAGGAGCTGGGACTGAGGTGCATGGGCAATTAGCAGATGTAACAGGATATTACTTCCCTCTCCCCTCCCCCAGGACCTACAACACATTAAGTTGATCACAACAGTTATTTTTAGGAAGTTCAGCTGAGGTGTTTGTGGGGTTTGGGGTAATCTTGTGTCAGGATATATCCTGAAATCCTGTTGCCAGGAGCAGCATGAGGGGTGGCAGGGAGGCCGGGAGATCAGGAAGGCCCAGTTCTGCCCCCAAGAAGACTGTTGAAACTTGGGTCCTCGGTTTCCACGTCGATGCCGTAAGGCAGGTAGACTACCTGATCCCTAAGACTCCTTCCAACTCGGGAATTGGATGGTTCTGGGACCAGTGCCCACCGTCGGGTTAGCCACTGAACTCCATGCAGCCACCCCTGTGCCTCAGCTTCCTTGTCTCTGCCACGCACCCAACAGTGATTGATCAAATCCCAGTTAAGCACTGGCACTGCAATAGGCATTTGGAAGTCTCTCTCGTATCTCTCCTATCTCGGCAACCTGTAAGAATGTCTTCGTTCTTACAAGTTCTCTTCCAAGTTCTGTTGCCTTCTGGAGAGTCTCTGCTTGGAGTCTCCAGGGGCTGCCTCTTTGATCTGTCCCAACCTTAGGACACAAGGACCAGACCAGCAAGCCTCTTCCCCTGAATAATTCTCTTAACGCCTGGGGACCCCCTCTGCGAGGGCCACACCCCAGTGTCTCTGATCAACCTAGGGATGAATCCCCCAATTAAATCTTACTGGGGAGGAAAACAGCATTTCGGAGGCCTCGTTCGACCACTTGAGGAAGGACCTTAACCTTGACGTCTGGTTTTATCTTTTGCAACATGCACGTGGCATCGGTGGCTGCTCCATAAAGCTGAGTGTGCACTTGACAGTGCTCTGAAAACTCTGAAAACAATAACCAGGGTCCCTTTTGGCGGGGGACATTACAGAGCTGACCCCACAAATGAGCGGAAGAGCGGGTCATCTCCAGAGAGTTTGAAGGACATCAGGAAGTGTCACCTGCCCAAGGATATCTCCCTGTGGCCTGAGATCCACCTGTTTGTGATTCATTTAAGCACCTATTCAATAGGATTGCCAGCTGTGATCTACCTGCTTACGTTCTGGAGAAAAATTGTATTCTTTGGGTCCTTGCCATTTGCAATTCTTTATTTTTTTTACCTCAAACGAATACACAAAATAGAGATTATTACCCAATTTTTTTTTTTAATGGCCATGTGAGCTTCAGAGAATGGCCCACATGAGTGGTGTGGTCAGGACTTAACTTGGGGGGTTGGGAGCTGGCAGGCCCAGGGCGCAGGCTGGACAGCAGCCAGGGGGGCGGGGCTCCAGGAGCCGCCAGCACCAGCGATGCTCAGCCCACTTCGCTAGCTGGGAGCCCCAAACGCAGGGTCGCCTCCACCAAGACAACCAGAGTTTCTGCTGGGAAAGAAAGAATGTTGACGCTGCTTATTTTCTGAGACAGCGATCCCCTCGGGCTCCCCAGGAAATATTGTGTACAGGGCCCTCGGACGCCCCTGTGTAGCTGAGTGGGTGCAGAGGCACCTGAATATTTGGCAGGGCCGCTCCTCTGAGAACGGGCACCATTCGTTGGCTAATTACTCTGCTGTCTTCTCGCCTCGGGGGAGAAAACGCAAGAGGCCCTTTCTCCAAGTCTGGCCTGTCATGCTAGCAACACTTGTATTTTTAGAAGCTGTTTTCCCTAATAGCTTCACAACCTCTAATCTGCCACTCTCCAGATGAATGTAAATTAAAACGCAACAATGAACAATGAAGACATACTGTCTCCCGCCCTCTGAACCCAGGGCCAGGAGTGGGTGGGGCCCTGGATTTGTCTCCAAAGCAACGGGCAGAGGGAGGCAGCCGGAGAAGCGGTACCTGGCCCTTCCGGCTCTGAGGAAGGACTGCCAGCCAGTGATTAGGGAGGGAAAGGCACTTGTGCAAACTTCAGGTGCCCAGCGCCCACCCGGAGCTGGGAAGTGGCAGGCTGTAATTACAGGCCGGTGAAGCCTGACCTGACCACAGCTCACCTGCTGAGGACGGAGAGATCGGGTTACACAGCGGGAAGGGATGGCGTTCACAGGGGATCGGATTTCTAGATTGCAGCCCCGAAGTCATTCTCAAATTTATCCCCTAAAATCTAGAGGTGAAGGAACAAAAGCGCCCTTGAAGAGCCAGGAAAGGGAACCCTGTCAGGAGGGAGGGCCGCCCAGGCCTTTGCTCCTGACCCCATGGCCACACGAGGACAGACATCCTGTCTGCACAGCCCGAGAAGCCCCAAAGCTGGAAGCTTAGACGCTGGCACTTCGAGAGGTGACAGTGCCCCACTGCAAGCCCAGGAGAGGAACAGCAGTGGCTCAGTGCAGCAAGGACTGCCGCAGCGGGGCAGAGCATGGGGGTGTCAGCCAGACAGCCATGGGTCCCGGTCCTGACTCTGCCTCCTCCTACTAGCTGTGTCGTCTTGGGCAAGTCGCTCAGCTTCTCTGAGCCTCCGTTTTCTGGCCTGTGAAGGAGGAGTAATTTTACTGCTCTCTTGGTTGTGAGGATTAAGAGACAAAATGAATGTGAAGTGCCTGGCTGATGACCTGGAACATAAGCGATGCCAGGATTAGTTTAGTCTGTTCCTCTCTACCCCGCCCAAGCAAGCAAATTCCTAAGTGAGATCTCTGCTGAGGACTGGTTACAGCTCTGTAACCGGGCGTTAGGCAGCTGCGGCTCCACAGTTGTACCCGCTTTGGCCAGTCATTCGGGGACAAGAATCAGAGATCCAGGCTTTAATGGGAACCCACTGTTGCCTGACCAGGGACACCCAGGCCCCTTGTGATAGGACTGACCACAGATGGCCATCATGGAGGGCTGGGTGGTGCAGGACTGTACCCCAGTGAGAGCTCAGGGTGGCTGGGCGGTGCAGGACTGTCCCCCAGTGAGAGTTCAATGGTGGCTGGGGTGGTGTAGGACTGTCGCCCAGTGAGAGCTCAGGGTGGCTGGGGCGGTGCAGGACTGTCCCCCAGTGAGAGCTCAGTGGTGCCAGAAAAGCCACCTGCCCCATGATTCCAGGGTGACTCTCCAGGTGCCTGCAGACCTGAGAGCTGGGAGGCCTCTGTGCCCGCATTCTCACGCATGACCTGACGCTGGGAGCCCGCTCTCTGTGGCTGCATTTCTGACCCAGTTGGATATCTTGGCTCGGTCCCAGCAAGCCACAGAGCACCCATTGTTCAAAGAGGGGTTGTGTGTGCCAAGTTCAGAGGTAATACCCAGATTCTGGCAGCAGGGGAAGCTCCCCAACCCTTCCTCCCAGAAGCTCAACCACCCCACTTGGCTCTCAGTTCTTGCAAGATCCCCCAGTCTGTTTGCTCAGCTTTGTGAAGGGCAGGGGAGGGGTGATCAGGCATATGTGTGAAACCTAAACTGTGCTCTCTGCTCATGACCAGAGAGACTTTCTAGGCATTGTTATTATTATAGTAGAGGCCCAGTGCATGAAATTATTATTATATTACTCTTTGATTAGATAGGATAGAGGCCTGGTGCACAGGTGGGGTCTGGCTGGTTTGCCCTAAAAAGTGTCCCAGATCAGGGTGGGGGTTCCCTTGGGGTTTGGGACAGCCTGGGCAAGGGGCCTGTGATGGTTTGCAGGCTGGCCATACCCCCAGGTGACCCAAGTAGAGGCCCTGATATTTGATTTATTTATCTTCCTTAATTAAAACTTTGTAGCCTTAAGAGAAGGCCAGGGCCTGCCAGAATGGGTGGGAAGCTTGGCTTCCTCCATTGCCAAGGAAACCTAAGCCTCCTGCTTGCTGCATGGCCTCAGCCATCTTGGTTGGGTTAATTTGCATACTCGCTCCTGATTGGCTAGTGGGTGTGGCTTGCGGGCATAGTGGAGTTACAGTCAATTTGCATGTTCCTCTTTTATTAGTATAGATAGCTGTAACATACTAATATTACTATAATTAACTAGTACTGCTGAAATTAATATCACTATTACATGCCTCTAGTAAAACAATATAGCTGTCATAGCTAACCTTTAGTCTTAGTGGGTGGCAGGTCTGTGTTAAGCATTATCTCCCTCTAAATGTATGAGGTAGAAACTTCCATTGCATCCCATTTTAGAGATGAGGACAATCCAGAGAGGCTAAATTACTTGCCCAAGACCATGCACAGTCCAAAAGGGCCCAAATTTCCTCTCAATCTGACCTCTACCCTCTGCCACTCACTCTGTCTGTGCGAGCACCCAGACCCGCAAGCTGGCTGTGCTGGTATCCACCAATGTCTCTTTACTCATCTTTGCCGGGTTCCCAAAGTCCTCTATTTGTGTTCCTTTGTTTCCAAGGTTTCTACCCTTCTGAAGTGCAAATATTCTTCGGATAGGCTCAAAATCCACACTCAGACACCTTAGTAAGACTTATTTATGAGGCCTTTTCCTCCAGACAGCTAGCTGCGAGCAGGAGAGAGGGGCCCTTCGCAGTCTGCAGAACCACATCAAAGTTTATTTTTCATTTTTCCCCCTCGGGTGCCTCTCATTTTTTATGTTTTTCCATTCTCCCAATTCAGAACTTTCATGTTGGCATAAAGAAAACAGGTTCAATAAATAAACTCATTCTTCCCATCTTCTCCTCCACCACCGTGATATCCCACATCCTCTTCAGACCCAAAGCATCGCTCAACCTCATCTAAGATGTTTTTGGAAAATAAAATTCACATGATTAGGAAGCTCACATGAATAGCAAGGCAAGGAGGTCCTCTCTGCTGGCCAGTTCCTCCCCAATGCCACCCCCACCACACACACACACACACACACACACACACACACACACACACAGCCTGCCTTTTATCTGCTTATTTGGGCAAGCATCTGGGGTTGTAGGATCCAGCGTATCACTGTGAACAGCTCAAGTTCAATTCTGCAAAAATTATGTCACAAAACTGGGGCATCGTGAGGAACAAAGGAAAACAGACAAGCAATAAAGACTCCACATATATTGAACCCATACTTGAGTCTTGCCCAATATATGTACATTAGATGCTATGGTTCTGAATTTTAAAAAATACATGGCCACATATAAATGGCTCACTGTAAACATAGAACAGGATGCTTCTTAAGTAGTGACTTCATCTCCCAGGGGCACCTTCCTTGTAAGACGTCTGTGGAGATGGTCATGGTTAACCCAAAGGGATGAACCCCCTGCAGTAGATTTTATTCCCTGGAACAGCCCAGGATAGTAGATACACCAATAATCTATTGCTGTGGAGCAAATGACCTCCAAATCTAGCATCTATAAAACAACATTTACTATCTCAGGTTACTTAGGGTCAGACATCTATCTGGTAGCAGCCTCACTGGGGGTTCTAACTCAGGGTCTTTTAGGAGGTTACAAGCCAGCAGGGGCTTCCGTCACCTCAAGACTGAGCTGGGGCTGGAGAATCACAATGAGGGTGCTTGGCAGGCTCCGTTCCCTGCCATGGGGCCTCTCCGTAGAGCCACTCAAGACATGGTAGCTACCTTCCCCCTAAGAGAGAGATCAGGGAGAAGGAGAGACAGTACAAGAGGCCCAGTCCTTTACACTCTAATCCCAGCAGTGACAGGCCATCACTTCCACTGTATGTTACTGCTCACACGGACCTACCCTGCTCCCATGTGGGAGGGGACCACACAAGGATGTGAATACTAGGAGGCTGGGACCTTTGGGGCTTCCCGGAGGCTGCCTTCCCCAGGAGGGTACAGAGCACAAGGAGGTCCACAGGAGGAGGTATCCAGATCATCCCCATATGCCCTTGGGGAAGTCAGTTGACCTCACTCAGCCTCAGCTCTCACTTGTAGACAAGGAGGGTAACAGAGGTGCCAGGGATCAGCATGTCCATGAAGGCACATGAACAAAGTGAAGGCAGCATGATTTCGATCGTTGTTAGCAGTATCTGCTGCACGCATTCCTGGGGCTGCTGCTCTGGTGAGCCTCATGCCCGGGCGCGTTTCTGATCGCCAACACCCAGAGTCAGACAATGAAGTGCCGCAAAGCACGGCGTGGGGGCGGGACCGCTCTAAAGGCCTGTTAGAGCTGATTGATGATTAGCCTTTCACCTGAATGCAGACAGGGCGCCTGCAGCTCTTGCTGCTCGCTGCTTGGAAATTATCTGTCCCCCTATTGACATGTCCTCCCTCTTCCAATTTACTTGGCGACCCTGCTTCTTCTGTGTAATAGGAAAGATGAAAGCAAGCATCGGCCCAGCACCCTCTGAATTTATAGGACACCACCCAGCACTGTGCCCTTAATCCCAGCTGACATCCACCTGACCCTCCGCTCTGCCCTGCCCCTTGCCTGCCCTGAGGGCTCTCAATACAAGACCTGGTTTAACTCTGGACAGTTAGGACACGGAGATCTCTCTCACTAGGAAATGCTTGTTCCTAGAACCCCCACAGTGCTGGCCAGATAACAGTAGCCTGGGTGGGAGCCAAGAAACTAGAGTGCTCACCCCAGCTCTGCTCCTTGCCATAGTGTGGCTGTGGGCGGGTCACTACACTGCTCTGAGCAATTTAGATCTGGCTGTCCAAGACTCGATCATTCTTCTAGTACTTCCGAGCCTTCTCCAAAGCTCCACCCCCGCCCTACAGCCCCCCACCCACCAGAAACAAAGCGCATGCCACTTTCTGAGGCACCCCTCATAGTCCTGTTTCTCCCCTCTGGGGTTTTCTTCTCTCCTGGGCACTGGCAGGACTCACTGGTGTGTGTCACATGCTGGGCGTGGCACCATCATGGCTTTGTGCTGAGAAGTCTGCCTCATCCTCACAGCCACCATAGCTACCCCTTACTGAGAGCTCACTGCGTGCTGTTCTGCTTCATTGAATCTTCACCACAGCCCTGAGGTCCCAACTAGCATCATCTCCATTGTCCAGATGAGGAAAGTGACCCTCAGGGAAAGTAAGCAAGGTATTGGAAGTCACCAGCCTGTGGGAGACAGAGTCAGGATACAAACAGGCATTCTGGGACCTCTATCTCCATCGAGACCTCTCTCAAGACCTCTATCTCCATCGAGAATGTCAACTTCTTGGTCACAGGCCCTATTTCTTTCACACACACTCAGCAATGTGTAAAAGATGTGTTTGCTGATGGAGGCCAGGCTCTGTGCTGGGCACGTTGTATGGTGAATCATAGACCCTGCCCCTACCTGTCCAGAGCATATGGTCCAATATGTTATACAGACAACTTTTCAGACTTGTGGGATTTAGTTGGAGCTTTTTCCCAGCTCTCATTTTGCAAATAAGAAAAGAGAAGCCTGAAGAGAGAAGCGAGTCGCTGCTGCTCACAGCTCACCATGGCAGCACGGGGGCACGTCTGTCCTGTCAGGAGGCCAGTCTAGGGCAGGGTCTTCCGTGGTCAGCTGGGCAATTCTGCCCCTAACCCTCCGGAACATTTGGCATTATCTGGGGACATGTTTGGTGGTTACAACCGGGGAAGGGGAAAACTGCTCAGCACCCTACAGTGCACCACATGGTCCCGCCAGCGAAGAATTCGTTGGTCCCAGATGCCCATCGTTCTGAGGCTGCGAAGGCCTCTCTAGGGGACCTGCTGATTCCCTGTGAGGCTCTGGCTCCTATTTCTTCACTGGTGTTCACCTACAGTTGAACACCTTGCCTTAGTCAACCTCGGTTCCAGTGCCCACCAAAGTGATTGGCATGGAGTGAGGGCTCACCGCATGAGAGAGGGAGGAAAGAGGCAAGGCAGAGAGAGAGAGAGGGAGAGGATGACAGAAAAAGGTATCAGGCTTGCCCGCTGGACAAGGAAAGCCAAACACTATAAATCAAGACTTCGGTTCATAAAACAGAGCCTATTGACTGTTTGAAATCAATTTTTGCACATCTTTCGGGAGAGAAGACTAACTCCGAATACCTCCACTCCGTGTCAGCATAAATTAAGCCAATACCAGCCGAGTGCATTAAGGAGCGGCCCGGCCCTGCTGCAGAGATCTCCCTGTTAGAGTGAGCCCTGACGGATGGATGTGCGGGAGCCGGCGAGGAACAAATGCACTGCCCTTTTGAAAAATAACCGGTTCCTTTGAGGTGTCCACTGGGAAAATTGCAGTCGTTACAGCTGCCACCGGGGAGGACATAATAGACAGCTCTCATTCCGAGGCAGCCAGGCTGCGGGGGAGGCCTGGCCAGTGGGCTGTAAATCCAAATCGGCCACCGACCAAATGACAAATGGCTCCCCTGTCAGAGCTGGCAGGTGACGCTCCGCTCCCCCGCCCCGCCCGCCGCGGGGGGACAGTCTGTCAGCAGCCGCTAATTCTCAGGGCTGGATTAGGAAAAGGGGAGCCCGCGGTGGCTCCTGGGCAAGGAGAAGGGGTCTCTGAGCCCAGAGTCCTTCTTGGGAAATGCAGCTCCTGCCCTTTGTGTAACTAAGGCCCCGTGACCAACTAGAGGACAGTGTTTCTCTGTGCCCTCAGCCAGGCAGGGGGGGCACCCAGAACATACCCAGGCACCATCCGATGGAAACCCCCTTGTTCGTCTCTCCCTCCCTTGCTCTGCAAATGGCCCCAGCACCCAAGTCCGAGGAGCTTCTCCCGCCCTCCTTCTTCTCCTTAGGTGCGCCTCTTCCCTAACCCAATGAGGGCTCCCCAGGACGCCTTTCCCAGGCTCCTCACGGGCGGCCCTCACCCCACTGCACATCCCATCTGCACAGGTGCCCCCTGCGTGCCCCTTGTGGGCAGTGACCCAGCCCTGCCTGGCTGCCGGCTTTGTTCTGCCACCACCTGCAGTGCCATCACCACCCTGTGGCTCCTCTGCTGTGCCCACTGGCCATGGAGCTGATGGAGCTTAGGTTTCAAGGCCCCTCCCCTGTACAAGCCCTTCCAAAGCCCCCTGCCTTGTTGTGTGTTGGAGAGGACCCCACATTGGATCTATGACTGAGTCCCCACAGAGCCTGGCTCTTCCCGCCCGCAGTGATCTACCTCCACGGAGCCCCGCTTGCCTTACACGTAGCAGGTGCTTAGTTCGGCCTGGAATGGGTCCTGACTATGGTTACAATTGACGAGGAATCAGGGGGTGACAGGATAGGGAAGCGTTGTGTGACCCTCAGCCAGGCTTTATAGTTCCCCTTTCATGAACAAAAAGGAGCCCATGGTGTCCTCTATCAGCTAGTCCAGTGGTTCTCAAACTCCATCTCTTGTTACTCAGCCATGCCCTTGTTTTATGCACTGTATGCATATCTTCTTTATAGTAAAAAGAGTGAGTGTTTTTTTGTTCCCCCTCAAGAACCAATTTTCAGCCCCTTGGGGACAAAGTCACCCCTGTGGAGACTGCATGGACTCAAAGTGGTTCTCAAAGTATGATACTCCAATCAGGGGCAGCATTGGACTGCTAGAGCATGCTCTTAGATTGAGGGTGATGCCCTTTGTCACTTAACCAGCACAGACTTGAATAGGACTGTCACCTCCCGTTTCCAAAACACAGGATTCTGACAATGCAGTCTAAGATCACATGAGGGTTGGTAGAAAATTCTAATTTTCTGTTGAAAATTAGAATTGAGGCATTAGGGTATAACGTTTCAAAACTAGAAGTAAATTTTCTAAAGCTAAGACTTTCAATACTAAACCCGTGGGTCTTTCCACATGTGCTGCTGTGAAGCCACAGCTCACCATCCTTTCCAGTAGCAGTTGGGTTTAGGTCCCAAGGGTAAACCTGTTAAATTTATTCTCTCTCTCTCTCTCTCTCTCCTCCCTCCCCCACCCCCCTGACATTTTGGATGTTGTTTTTTGTTTCTAGCATCACTTACAGATTCTTGACATCTGAAATTTGATGAATTCACATTCTATGTTATTATGCAAATCAAAGTAAAATTGTTAAGACAAAGCCAATGGTTGAACCCTAAGTCAGAGCACAATGACCCACCAGTGCATGCATTTGTACTTTGGATACATTGGTCCAATTAGTTATCCCTCAACTTACCATTCCACAAAGACATTGAGAACCCTTATCAACTATGCTGCTCAAGGCCTCCTCTCCCTTTCCATCCTTCACCCTCACTTACCAGCCTCTGGGTCTTATTGATTCCACCTCGGAATGCCTCCTGCGGACCTTTCTCCTGCACACCTGCAGCCACACTTCATCGGGGCCTTGGCTGTCTCCCTGGGCCCCTGCAGTAGCTTCCTAACATGTCTTCTCCCCTTTATAGCTAGACTCTTTTTGGGAAAGACTTGAGGCAGCTCAGCATCAGTATGTTCAAATGCATCCAACTTGTCCCAGTGTACTTATTACCTGAAAGTCACTCTTACTATATTTTATATGCGAAGTTGTGGGTTTTGTGTGTGTGTGTGTGTGTGTGTGTGTGTGTGTGTGTGTATGTGTGTGTGTGTGTGTGTTGGGCGGGGAGGGGTCAGTTCTACACTCTAGTATCTCTCTGGTGATGACAAATCTTCTCCCAAAATGACAAAGAATTTTCAATTTATTTTTAACATCAGCATCAGTGAACAAAGAAATCATAGTTGGTTACAGGGGTAGGGAGGGAGGAAGAAAGAACTTAATTAGCTTTAGCTTTGAGAGGAACTTTCATCCGTGCTGATTGAATTGGGATGTGACATCTGACTGGGTCTAATCACAAGAAGGAAAGGTACATTAAATTGCCATGACTATATTTACCAGTTTTTAACAATACCATTTTTTTTTAAACTCTCTGCTGAAGCCATTTTCCTCGCAAGAAAATTACCCTAAGGTTGGGGGGTTTTTTTTTTTTTTTTGGTTTTTTTTGGAATAAGCAAACCTAATATTTCTTTTCTAGTTTAAATCCATTCATCTGGCTCATACTGTGCTCTGAGCGCAGAATCAGTGCAATCTTGGAGACTCTGCCTCTCCACCTCTCCATAGCCTGAATTTAGATCAGAAAACCTAAGGGTGAGAAGACAAACCAGTTAGGAGGCAGTAAAATCCTAGCTCCGCCACACTCCAGCCTAGGCTAGAATTTAATGGGATCTTGAGATGTGTGGGCCAAGAGAGGCAGTACCTGAAGATGCTCAAGCCTGGACTCAAGGCCTGGCTAAGTACCCGAGGGCCTTGGCCTGAGAGGTGGAGCCGTGCATGGACCTTAGCGCCTTTCTCTCTTTGAAAGCCAAACCACACTGCCTATCCCTGCCCGGTCGTATTTCCACACTGCTCTTCACCCACAGCACCATCCCCGTCACCACACTGTTACGTGCCTGGACGACAGGCTTGTCTGTGACTTACTCATCTATGTGTCCCGAACAAAAACCTGGCACACAGTAGGTGCTAAGCTTACATTCCATGAAAAGAAAGAAATGTCTGTGGTGTGTTATTACTCAGTTTCTGCACTTAGGTTTGTCAATTTTGTGTTCGGTTCCATGTAAATGTCGCCCTGCTTGGCATAAACCTTATTGATCCGGCCATCACTCTTGCTTTGGAGTCACAAAGATCAACGTTGGGCATTAGGGTATAATGTTTCAGAATTAGAAGTAAGTTTTCTAAAGCTAAGACTTTCAATACTAAAAATATAAAATGAGTGGAACGTATTTATTCATCCACTATGTATTAAATTCACAATTGAATGAGGACAATATTACTAGTCCTGTGGATAAAAATGAGGGAACCACGGCTCAGGAAAGTAAGTTAACTCGCCCAGAGTTATACAGTCTGTTAAGTGGTCAAATCAGGATTTTTTTTTTTCCTGAGATAAGAGAACTTGATGTGCCCCTTAAACCCCAGTTGGAATCTGTCATGGGTAGTTGGGGGGTGGGGGGGTGGGGGGAGTTGTCAATTTAGAGGCTGGAGAAGGAAGGCAGAGGCCAAGGTCGGGGACTTGGAAGTTGATAGAGGTGGTTTGTGATAGGACTTTGGGGACAGCAACAGGCCCTTGGGTAACTGGGACCTGGGGGGCAGCAGGCATCTTTGCCAGAACCCCAGGAGGCGAGGGCTTTGTTTACAGAGCCTTGCACCAGGTCCTGGGCCCATCATCACTCTACCTGCCACCCAAACAAGCTCCACAAGACTGGTGTGTCTTGTCAGCAGTAAGTCAGGCTTCCAATGCACTGGCTCTATCCAGAGTAGGGCAAGGAGCAGGGCTCAGCCCCCACGTGCCCACCGAAGGCAGAGAGCATGGGCCTCAGTATCTATAGCTCCTGGAATACAAACACTCTTGTCACCCGTCTCCATGAGGCCCCACACCTTCCAGGGACCAACCACAGGGCAAGCACCTCAGAGCAAGTCACCTGAGTAGAGAGAGCGGAGGCAGAAGCCACAGCAAAGTGGCACGTCAGACAGGTCTTCCCCAGCTCGGGACTCTCCAGGCACTAGGACCCACACCACCGGGGAAACCCAGGATAGACTGCACACACGCTCACATACACACAAACACGCATACACACACATGCTCACACATGCACATTCCTCAGTCCATCCTGGTTCCTCAGGTGAGCATTTTCATACAGAAACCAGACTACCAAGCCCATGATCTGTTTCAAGAGCTGACAGGACATAATTTCCAAGTGGAAAGAGGGGGGTGGGGGGGGAATCTCAGGGAAGCCCTGCTCACTGCAGAATTCCATTCCCCAGTTTGAAGTCTTCCCCCACAGATCAGGCCGGAGTGGGGCAGCATGGCCTCCTGCTGGAGTGAACCAATGCCATTGGATCCACGAAGCCCCAGGCCCAGCACACAGTGGGCTTATTCTGGCCTCACTGTGGTAGTGACCGCTCCAAGCAGAAGGAAAACAAATATGCTATTGTCGGAAACTCCGGGGCAAAATTGATAAAAGCTGCCCCTTGTACACTTTTCTCTCTTATACCTTGTGGCCACCTCTGGACCTTTCGGAGAAGAGATGGCTTCTGGGCCTCACGCGGGCAATTCTTCAAAGCAGGGCTATAAAGAAATCCCCATTTACCCAGTCCTATCTCTAGAGGCCAGTCCTGTCTCTAGAGGCCAGCACCCCCCTGCCTCACCCCCAGGATCAGGGGGCTTTTGGGTCAGGGGCAGCACCGGCCAAGCCTGGCCTGAGGGCCGAGCCTGGCCTGAGGACCACGCTGCCCTGGCATCAGGCAGGGGCCGGGGCTGCCTGCTCTCCTCACCACCTCCAACAACTCATTTCCTAGGCTTCTGGGTACGAACAACTTTGGATTGCTTTTCCTTTCTTTCTCCTCCTGGCTATCTACTGTGCATCCCCAACAAGGACATTTCTACCATCATCATCAGAAACGAGATGGAAAGAACAGGCCACCCCCACACACCAGAAGGCGTGGGGCCAGAAGGTGTGGGGCCTCCTGGAGACCAGTGCCACAGGAGGAACAGATCCGCTCACGCAGCCGATGGCCCCGGGTCTCAGAACCCAGCTTCTCCGTGTATAAGGCCTGCGGTGCTCCTGGTGACAATGAAGTGACCTCCCAGTTCTTGCGAGGCCCAGGGTCACCAGGCACAGCTAGAGAAAGAACCGACCTCCCACGGTCAGCTCTCTTTGGGCTTATCACACCTCAGACGTGAGTCACCGAGAAGCTGAGGGACTCCTCCCCAGCACCTGGGGCTCTCCTCCGCCCAGGAGAGAAGAGACTGTCCTGGAGGAAGGCACCACACTCTCCGTGGTTTCGTTAGTTAGGGACAAGGGTGCTGTTTTCCGCCTTCCTAGATCTCTACAACCACAGCTATGCTCGGCCCAGAAAGAGCAGCCACACCCGGCCTGCCCTGCAAGGGCGCTCTGGCTTCAGCTCTGCCATGGCCGGGAAGGAAGGGCATGATCCACAGAAGACAATGACCAGCTGTTCCTGGGACAGGGGAGGGGCTGAGGAGAAGGCGAGGCAAAGGGGCCCAGGCACCTGTGCCCATTCTCCCTGCATTCCCAGGCAGCTCTGCCCACAAATCTGAATCCAGGCCCCTGGCTCCTGAGAGACCCATGTGGGCAGCAATGCTTTCTTTCTCCAGCTGACGCCGGCTGCTGAGAGGCCCCTCCAGTACAGCACTAGTTCTCTCTGGAGACACGGGCTCACACTGTGCTCTGCTCAGAGCCGGCTCTGTTTCCCGAAAACCAAGCCTCTCTGGCTGCCCCGCCCCCACCCGGCCCAGGGAAGAGCTACAGGTGTGCAGGGCCAACCAGGCAAACAGCAGCCTGTTTACCTGTTCTGATAGGCTCAGGAAGGAAATTGGTTTTCTGAGATGGCTGGGCTGTCTGGGATTGCTTCTTCCATCCGGGTATCTTTCTCACTAAAAGGGAAAAACGTGTCTTTCCTTTTTTTTTCTTTCTTTGAAGGACTGGAACCCATATATGCCAAAGTGACTTGACTTAGCTCATGATTAAGCTTATACTAATTCCTTCACTCATTTGGTACATGTTTATTAAGTGTTTATGTATGCCAACATTGTGTAGGTGCTGGGCGCATGTTGGCAAGGACTCAGCTTCCTGCTAGAGGAAATAGATACTTTATTTCATTAAGTCTAAGGCACACATTTCTTCATATTTAAAATATCTTTTAAATTGGAACATCCTATATAATAAAGAGCTAATATGTTAATTAGACCGAACAGCAGAATGATCATCCCGATGACATTCCGGACAACTGTCCAGATGACCTTCCGGACGAAACTGGGGCTGCGAGGGCCGAGCCCCTTGCACAAATTTTGTGCATCAGGCCTCTAGTATCTTATTAATGCTGTGGGCAGTGCCAGGTTACTCAGATGTGCTCCGATTGTCATCACTTCAATTGAGTTATATACATTGTTGGGACTACATACGTCAGGCTTAATTGCTAGTTAAATTGTTTACCAAAAACTAATCTATGATTTGCAAAAAGGTATGGAGATGGTGGTAAAGCATAATTTGATAATTATCTCTCTGGCTGATTCCGTTGGTTGTAGCATCGTCCTATACACCAAAAGTTTGATGGGTTGATTCCTGGTCAGAGCACATACTTAGGTTGCAGATTCAAGCCCTAGTCAGGGTGTATATGGAGGCAACTGATTAGTGTTTCTCTCACACACTGAAGTTTCAATCTCTTCCCCCCTTTCTCTCGCTCTAAAAAAAAATCATTAAAAACATATCCTCAAGTGAGAATTAAAAAGAAATCCTTTTTATATTTCTCATTGGAGAAATGACTGCCATCCAACAATTCCTTACAACATAACAAACTAGCATTTATGGGAAGATAATCACAATATATGAAGTTATGCTTTACTCTTTCATAAGCAAAAGGATTGTCCAGCACATTCTAGGCAAAGCAAATAGCAGTGGGAGAAACTGCCAACCCTTAAAATAGATGAAAGAAAGCTCAGAGCAATGAGAGGCTGCTGTGACCAATTTCTGCTTGGCACAGACCGTCATCAAGGCATCGGGTCACAGTCTAATTTGTAGCTGTGTTTCTTCCTGTTTAATGGTACACAAAACAACGGTTCATACTAGCCATGCATGTCAGATTCCATGAAATACTGCACTAAACAAGTAAGCAACACATATACCCCACTACAGGTCCTGAGTGTTATGAAACCATCAGCAGGATGCTGCGATGGGAATAACAGAACAACCTAATTTACATAGAGAAGTCAAGAACGGCCTCCTTGAGGAGGTGGAGTCAGGAAAAAGTCAGCCCTACAAAGAATGAGCTGAACATTCCAGGCAAAGAAGGAACTGCTAGTGCAAAGGCCCTGGGGTAGGAAAGAGTCCCTGTGTCCTAGGGAGATGTTATCACTGCTGATAACGTCCTAGCCTGCTTAGAAGTCATGACAATGTCACAAGGCCACAAGCCATTCTGACAAATAGCTAATCTGACAAATAGCTAATCTGACACATTTGAACGTACCTACAAATAAAATTAATTTGAACATTTCAAAAACATTATTCTACCTCATCCTGATGAATATGTAGAGTGTAATATAGTCTAATTATTTTGGTAAAGGAAGTGCTCATTGGCAGCTCACAAAAAATTTCCACAGTATAATAAATAACCATAGGGTACAGGGGGTAGGGGATGGGGAATGAATGCCCTATTCAGGATAAGGCAAACCCCACTTCTCTGAGCTCTGCGTTTGAGTGTTTTATTCTCTTGTGCTCTTATTTTGGTGTCCTTGACAACCATACATTTTGCAGAAATGCCATAAATTCCTTCAGTCCAATAGACAGTGTGGGTCTAGAGACTTAGTACAAGATTTTAGAAGCAAATTAACCTCAAATGTACCAGGTTATTGATGAGTAAACTAGCTAATATCCCATAGCAAAAATGGTCAGTTCTATTGGCTTACTTGCATTCAGACACGTAGATTGACCCTGTAGGCCTGGAATCAGACAGACCTGAGTTCAAATCTCTGTTCTCCCACTCACTGGTCCTGGGACATGGAGCAAGCCTCTGGGCTGCCCTCCGATTGAATGGCCACTTCATTCGGTCTCTGTCTCCTCACCGGAGCTGCCTCGGAGAAACGGGAGACATGCAGTACAAGGACAGGCACGTTCTCTGGCTCACAACCATCCGCAGCTTTCCAACCAGAGGCCTCGCCGACCCAATTCATTTCCCACAGCCAGATAACCAGCTGGCTAAGCCGCACAACGATGTGCCGACCAAAGCTGGGGGAGACATCTGGGGTGCAGAACCATCAGCCACGTCCCTGCCCGGGGCCCAGCGCATGCCTTGCGGTCTCTGTGGCTTAGGCAGGCTTTTTCTTAGCAGAGGGAACAGCTTCCATAAGAAAGAGTGTCTCTTTCCAGTAGCATTCTCAGAGAGAAGGATGGAATTCTCACGCATTTCCCTAAACCTTCGCACTGTCCCAACTATAGAAGAAATTAGTTTAGCTTCTTCAATCTACAAGTATATGAAATAAATAGAAAACTGAGCCTCCGTATGCCAGGTACTGTGCTAAGGGTTTTACAAATATCGCATTTAATACAAAGCACTAGTATGAGGCCAGGAGCACTAACTTTGTCTATCTTTTTTCCTTTTTTATTCCTAGCAGCTAGCCTAGCACAAAGTAAGTTTTAAAAAATAAAATAAAATAAAATAAAATAAAATAAAATAAGAGTGTACCAGTGAATGATTGGAGATGACATTCGTAAATCCTTGGCACATAGCTGGATTTTAAAAAAATAGTAGCTTTTCTCATTTTATTTATTTATTTATGTATTTATGTATTTGTGAGTGTGTGTGTGTGTGTGTGTGTGTGTGTGTGTGTTTTCCAACTTGGCCCTGCTTCCACAAGACATTTGGACATACCCCACAGAATGCAAGGACCCTGTTCATTTTGGCCTCGTCACCACTTTACAGAGAGGAAGTGGAGGTTCTGAGGCAAAGATCCCAAGGCCATGGGTTACCAGGCCTGGGACCGTGTCTCCTTTACTAAAAACCTCCAAGTCTGCGGAGATGACTGTGCTGAGAGCACCCGTAGGACAAATAGGTGTCCCCATGTGTGTCCGTTAGTCAGTTTCTGATGGCCTGCACCAAGCAGGTCCAAACTCAGAGGCCCGAAGGCAGCTGCCCTGGACTCAGCAAGAGTTTGGTGTAGGTCTTTTGGGTTGTTTTCGTTTGCTTTTTTAAGACAAGTCAGAGGCGGGGATGGGTGTGAAAAACCAGGAGGGGCCTTTAACCCAGGCGAGATGTTAGGAAGGAAGGTGAATGACCTGAGTCAGCTGCGTGGGAAAGGCCACGTGGTGGCCTCTCTAGAACCAAGAGTCTTTTAAGAAGGCGGATGGAGCCCTGGACCTGCCCGCCCCATCTGAACGTGGAGGTGGCGTCTCAGCAGATGCACAGAGCCTAGAGTCAGTTACCAAATATGGGCTACAGGCAAGGGCAGAGGTGAAAGGTTAAGTCATGCTTCTCCCCCACTCCTTCCCCACCCCCGTCCTCAAGATGCTTACAATCAATTGAGCAAGTGATCGAGGCCCTGGAAGAGAGAGGCTCATTTCGCAAGCATGCTTCAGACCCCAGTGCAAAAGTTCAGTCTTTCACCTCCATTAAACTTAGCAAAACAAAAACACCAACCAAGGTGTGTGGTGCAAATGGCCCAAAGAAGAGTACAGGGGAAAGGAACACAGAAAGGCAGCGAGAGATTCCTCCAAACTGGTTTGTTTCATCCCAAAGACCACCCGCCCTGTTTGAGGCCTCCTGCCACCGAAGGGGTTGATATTTCATGGCCTACGGGCCCCGAATTCCATGCCACACAACCAGGAATCAGGAGTTCATTTCATGGGAGCTCAGGCAATTCCAACTTCTCCAAAATTCCACATCCCTGGCTGCTGAGGGCTGATTTGAAGGATGCCACTCCTGTGCTGTGAATTTGCAGCCTGCCCATTAACAAAGCTCCAGAAAACATTTTTTAGATCAATCCTGCTCCAGACACTTGCTCCCAAAGACAAACTAGAGGAAACTCTGGTCCAGCTCAAACCCTTCTGAGCTCTTGGATCAGAAATAAGTGAAAATGTAAGAATGAGTGTGATTCATCCAGGTAGTCACATCAACTTTCAAAGCATACCTCTCCTCTGGGCTCCTGGAGGCACCGCGCAGGCAGTGCTGGCCCCTTTATGAGAATTCCTGTTAGCCAGGCCCACCACTCAGAAACAGAGACCTCAGAACAATGGGGGGAAATCAAAGGTGAGAAAAGGGAAGAGGAAGCAGGTAAATGAAAGAAGGGGAGGGGGACTTGAAACAGGCTGCAATTAGCATGTGCTTTGTTTTATTTAAAAAAAAAAAAAAAGGGGGGGGGGGTAGCCGAAACCAGTTTGGCTCAGTGGATAGAGCATCGGCCTGCAGACTGAAAGGTCCCGGGTTCAGTTCCGGTCAAGGGCATGTGCCTTGCTTGTGGGCACATCCCCAGTAGGGGGTGTGCAGGAGGCAGCTGATCGATTGATTCTCTCTCGTCGATGTTTCTAACTCTCTGTCTCTCTCTCTCTCTCTCTGTAAAAAATCAATAAAATACATTTTTAAAGGGGCGGGGAGATAAAGTGCTCAAATGACACAGCCCCCTCCAAGAAGCCCCCTTAGTTCAGCCTCATGCAACTGAGAAGGCTGGAGAGACCCCAGCAGCACCTGCATCCTGTCCCCACTCACAACACCCAGCCCTGGCCTCACCGTGTGCAGCCGCCTTTCTCTTGGGCGTGGTGGGATGGGTGTTTCCGTTTCCAAACCTCAAAGTGCTTTGCTGTCAGATAAACAAACACCTCAGCCTCTGCCAACGCCGCCCAGCCGGGAAGTCGTGATGCTTAATGAGTAGCATTTCCAGCACTTCTGCAACAGGCTGGTGACAGGCTGGTGACTGACAGGCTGGAATACGGTGTGCGGGGCAATCAGATGCTGCTACAGGAAAGAGGCACGAGGAGAAATAATCACAGAGGGGCACCGTAATCATCATCATCGCAGCCCTCATTTATATGGCATTTTTTATTGCCATGGCCACAAAAGGAGCAAGCAGATTAGATGTGCATAGTCGGACAGACCTGGGACAGAATTCTGGCTCCTCCACTTTCTATTTGTGCGTCCCCGAGGAACTTGCTGGGCCTCTCTGGGCCTCAGGGTTCCATCTCTTAGCGGTGGGTGATGTTCTCTCCTTCATACAGTTGTTTAGGGGTTTGAATGAAATAAAGTCTATAAGGCATTTACACCTTAGAAGTATACTGGTAGTGGTAGTGTTGGTCTTATAAGTAGTATTTTTTATTATTTCAACTAGTATTATGTACTATTTCATTTTATCTTTACCTCACTTAGGAGAGTTTAACCCTATTTGGTTGAAAACTAAACAGAGACCCAGAAAGATTAAATGTCTTCTCCAGTCAATACACGAAGTTAATGGGAAACAAGAACTGTGTATTACTTTCTTATTGCTTCTGTAGCAAATTACTACAAAATTAACACTCTAAGTCAAGCATGTCAAACTTTCGGCCTGCGGGCCACATGCAGCCCAGAACAAATATTTTTGCAATCCAGCCAATATAACGGTATGTGAGAAACATTTTAATAAAAATTTTGTAACTTGATTTTTACAATATCCTGTTATACATAATTATTAATAACTAACTACAATGTTCGCTGATGACTGATTACTATAATCAGGTTGCATTCATTTCCCTTACGTGTCTTATGTGCAGGCGCACCATTTCTCTCCACTAATACTAACAGTGAATATTTTAGCAGCTGATGGCCATGACATTAGCCTTGGACTGATTTGTTTGGTGTGCACAACAGAAAATATTTCGCTTTCAGAGAACAAGAAAAGTAGGTTTATTTGTGTTACGCTTATTAATTGGTGCAGTTATTCAGTGTCTGGTAAGTTAATGTTCAAGAAAAATTAATTTTTATTAAAATGTTCTATTATTTTATGTTAATGATGACTTATTTATTTCAGCCCTTTGTATTCAGCATGTCTCTATCGAAATAAACCTACGTTTCTATGAAAATAGAAGCTTTTGGTTTTGGTTTTGGTTTTTGCGGCCCACATAAACTTAAACCTTGTTTATTTGGCCCGTGTTAGCCTTTGAGTTTGACACGCTTGCTCTAAGTCAACACAAATCATCACCTCACAGCCACTGGAAGTCCTAAGTCCTCCATTCAAGGCATTTGCAGGGCTTTGTTCCTTCTGAAGTCTCTGAGGAGAGAATCCATTTCCCTGTCTTATTCTGTTTCTAGAGGCTGCCTGCATTCCTTGGTTCACGGCCCCTTTCTATGTCCTCGAAGCCAAGCAGTGTAGCATCTTCCCATCTCGCTCTAACTCTACTGTCTCTCTCTTATAAGGACCATGTGATTGCATTGGGCCCGTCCAGAGAATGCAGGATAATCCCCCCATCTCAAAAGGCTTAATGTAATCGCACCGGCGAAGTCCCCTCTGCCATATAAGGTAGCAAAAGAACATTCCCAGGCTCTGGGTACGGGCATGTAGGCATCTTGGTGGGGGGAATCATTGTCCAGCCAACCAGGCTGAATCCTGTCCTGCAGAACATAACTCTTTGGGTTTGAGTTGGTTTATTTTGTTGTTATTGTTCATTTGCTTTTGCTTTTATTTTGCTTTAAAGTTTGCATTTATTTGCTCAGCAAATACTGTGTGCAGGGCACATGTATAATTTATAACCTGCTCCTCTCTAGATGTAACTGCATCAGAATCAAGCTTCATTAGTGAGAAATAAAGGAGGTTTTAAAGCCTGAAACCCAGGCTTTAAAAGTGAAAAGGACCTGGGGAGACCATTAGCCAATCATCCTATTTTACAGAGGCACACTCTGACCCAGCATGGTAATATGACACCCCAGGGTCAGACAGCGATTTTGTGGGAGATTGAGGGCCTGAATTAGGACTGGAGGAAGAAAAGCAAACTGAGAGGTATTTTGGAGACAAAAATCAGTGGGATTTAGTAACCAGCCTGAGATGGGGTTAAAAGGATGGAGGAATCAAGGCTGCCTGAAGTTCAGAGTTTGAGGGTGCCATTGACTGGGCTGGGGATATAGAGAGGACACGGCACATTTCTAGGAAAAATAATGTAGTTAATGCTTCCTGGAACTTGCACCTCTTTTGGTAGGACTGGCTTAGTTAGCATCAGTGTGAAATTTCCGTTACTCTTTTTTCCTCTCCATGTTCTCTCCTAAGTGTGGTCATGAGGCTATATCGTCATCTGACCACCACATGTCAGTGCTTTTAATTTCAGAGCACATTTGGTTATAGCAGAAATTTCAGGGAGTACTCACATATTTCCCCACAAACATACAATATCCCCCACCAGAGCAGTGCATCTGTTACCATAGACACATAATTATCACACAAAGCCCTGCTTTATATTAGGGTTCACTCTAAGTCACCCCAGGTGGCTCGCTGTATGGCTTCAGTTCCTATGACTGGCCAATGCTGACCCAGCGATCTTTTATTATATCTTTCAGGCTTGGTCTTTGGTTGGGGTCGCGGGTCATTAATTTCGCAACAGTTTTTGACATTGTGGAGATAGGAAGTATGGTATACACAGAGGCACCCACTCAAAATGTACTCCCTTCAAAGTCTTTCCCACCAATGGCAGCTCCCCCATCACCATCCTGTAGAGCACTATCCCATGGTCCAGATGTCCCCCTTCAGGCCCTCATAGTTCAAACTGGAACTACTCTGGGCCATATGGAGGGCAGCGCCACAAAAGGTGCTCAGTTTCCCTTCTGTAAATTCCCCACTGAAGTCACAGTTTGCTGATTTAACATTCATCTCACCATCTGGAAGTATGTCCTCCGGCTTCAGGACCCGATGTACGATGTCTCTAGTGGCAGTAATGGACAGCTGACAGCAGTTGTCGGAACAGGCCTGGGCTTCCTTCTCCATCATGAGGCCACCGTTCTCCAAGCAGTTAAATAAGGTTTCTTCACTCGCATTTTCCATGAAGAGATATGCTTTGTCCTGGATAGTAACTACCTCAAACAACTTGGCCATGTCAGGATGATTTAGTTCCTTAAGAGAAGGCACCTCTTGTTCCCGACTTTTGGAAAGATTGGAAACATTGGAAAGATTCTTTGCAAAAATCGGGACTTTTTTTAAATGCCTCGGGACACAGGAAAAATTGTTAGAAATCAGGACTGTCCCGCCAAACACCTGGACGATCTGGTCACCTTACTCTTGGAGGACACCAGAGGAGCCCATTGACTAGTTAACCCGAAGAGAGGCATAATAGCTAAGGTGCAGGCTCTGTATATGCAGCATCACGGATGAGCCTCACATCCTGCTGAGTAAGAGGAGTCAGGCACACAAGTGCATGTGCTGTATAAGTCCATTTACATGAAATTCAAGGATAGGCAAGACCTATCCCTCGTGATGGAGGTCAGAATAGTGGTCACATCGCTGGTGGCATTGCCGGGAGACAGGCTGGAGGGCACCTTTCAGGAACATACGCAGCTTAAAAACTCTTGGAGCAATCCACTTAGGATTTGCGCACCTTCCTGTGCATGAATTATACTTCATATCTATAATAATAAAAGCATACTATTCTAATTAGACCGGACAACCTTCCGGACAAAGCCGGGGCTGTGAGGGAAGCCCGGGTCCTGGGTGCTGGAGGGAAGCCGGTGCCAGCAGCGGGGGAAGGAAGGCCTGCTCTTGCACGAATTTTGTGCATCGGGCCTCTAGTAAGTAAATGAGCTTCATCACCTTTTAAAAGGGATGTCAACTCTGGCATCAAACTGCTTGGGTTTGAGGCTGTCTCTGGCTACCGCACAGTGTTTTACGAGAAGTCAGTGAATAACATGGGGCACATCGTTATCGTTAAAGGGGTCACGGTTCTAACCAGCCTTTCAAAGTAAAGGATGAGGAGGGGTGCTTTTGGCCCAGCCAGAGTGGCTCAGTTGGTTGAACGTCCTCCTATGCATTGAAAGGTTGCGGGTCAAATTCCTAGTCAGGCACCTACCTGGGTTTTGGGTTTGATCCTCAGTCAGAGAGCATGCAGAGGGCAACCAATCCATGTTTCTCTCTCACATCAATGTCTCTCTGTCTGTCTGTCTGTCTGTCTCTCTCTCCTCTCTCTCTTTCCCCTCTCCCCCACCCGCCCTGTTCTTGGGTAAGGAATTTAAAAAAGAGAAAGAGAGAGAGATGCTTCTGAACCCCTCTGTTGTCCCCTCTGCCTCACTCCCACCCCTCACCCCACCCCCATGCACTGGACACGAAGTGGTGCATGTGACATACACACCAGCCCCCTCCTCCGTAGGAACCACGACCCCAACAGTCAGGTCGGGCATGTCTCCATCATTCTCTCTCTTCTTTGGTTCCTCCAGAATTCCCGCAGGAGGCCTGCTGAAGAGCTGCCTCTCTTTGCAGAACTCTTTCATCGATAAACTGAATATTTACAGGATGGCAGTTGTAATTAGACAGCTCGTTTCACTGCGGATTAGGGTATTGTATCTTATGAGATGTTCTTGGCAGAAGCGGCTCTTGCTCTCAGCATACGCTTCTTTACATTTTTTCAAGGCCAAGCTGACGACCTTCAGTGAAACAGATGAAATGAGGAGCACATGGGGCTGCCCCATACCTTTCCCGCAACTGGTTATGGGTGGATTTACTGCAGTATTTGTTTCTCGCTACAGTTTAACCTTCTCTTTGGAAGCTGGCTGAGTCAGAAGGAAACAAACACATGCAAGAGGGTGTAGAAAGAGCATTGATGTTGTGTCCGGAAACCGGGTCTTAGATTCAGTATCCAGTTGTAATTGACTAGCATACATTTTAACTTCTCTGCACCACAGTCTTTGTTTTGTTTTGTTTTGTTTTGTTTTGTTTTAATCCGTTAAATGAGTGATGGGTCTAGATTTGTGGTTTTTGAACATATGTCAGCCATGGAAGCCCTCCTACAAACAGAATCTCAAGCAGAAAACATTAAAACATGAAAGCACTGCTGTTTGGGCTGCAGTGGGAGTCTGCCCTCTCCACTTCTGCATCTCTCCCCACCTCCTCCGCACCCCCACCCCACCCCCCAGCAGCCTCCAGGGTACCTCTGTAGGGTTGTGGGGCTTCCCATCAGAGCAGCACAATTTGAAAACCATTACATTTGCCTATCTAAAAAATAAAAA
Source organism: Pipistrellus hanaki (assembly GCF_964339955.1). Taxonomy (NCBI): domain Eukaryota; kingdom Metazoa; phylum Chordata; class Mammalia; order Chiroptera; family Vespertilionidae; genus Pipistrellus; species Pipistrellus hanaki. The sequence continues at coordinate 48,650,581 of NC_140503.1, read as the reverse complement.
TAAAACAATCCCCCAGGCAGCTAAAACCTTGTTCTAAAATGCCCCCATTGCTCTTCATTCCCTAAACTTTAATCAAGAGACCCTCTGTACTTTCAGAAAACCCCTAAGTAGAATCTTACATGATCTATAGCTTCATGGGATAAGACTGGAAGGAAATGCATAAAAACCAATGTCAGGAGAGTAGTCATCTCCAGGTGACCGGACTCCCACAGCAGTCATTGCAGCAGGATGTTGTGTGGTTCGCACCTTTCTGCATCACCACCTACAGCAAGCCTCTGAGAAGACGCTGGCGCCTCTCAGACTGCCCGGGCCTGCCTCCCACACACAGAGCCCTGCCTTCGCTGGAGCTGCTAGCACCCGCCCTGCCTCGGAGACACCAGCACACAGCGATGGGGGACGGGGGCGGGCACAAGTCTGAAAGACAGGGTTTCCTCAAGTGTGACCCAGGGGGTGTTAGTCCCAGAAATGCAATTTGTGGCTTCAAATAGGAATTCGGGAGGGGAGTGGGGGTCTACTCCAAAGTGATTGGGTTTGAGAACACTGCGTTTCAATAGCCCCTTACTGGAGAGTAAATACGCAGTAAGCAGTAAGAGTCTTAACTTCTCTGGCCATCAGAAAGCCTGGTTAGTGTCCCTTAATACATCCACTATTTCTCTAATTTACTTGACCACAAAACTCTCTTTTCCCCATGACCTCTATTAATATCTCAGCACACAGGTCAGGACCAAAGACAGCTTCAGAAAGGCAACTCTTTAAGCCTGAGTTATAAGGCTTGAAATGCCAGGAAGGGAATGGAGGGAAAGAGACTGGTTTGGGGCCTCGTGAAGCACACATCCTCATTGCTGCCAGGTAGAGGGCTGAGGTGTAGGAAGGGGAGAGAAAACTCCTGGCAGAGAGAACTGCGAGAGCAAAGTCGTGGAGGCAGGAGAGAGAGGCGTGGCCTGGGATGTCTAGGGGCAAAGTGTTTGGCAGGATGGGGAGGGAGTGGACAGACGGGGTAGAACGGATCCTGCCCAGAAGTAAGCAATGGAGCTGGTTACTGCTACAGAGAGTTGCAGTTGCTGATAAGGAGGGAAGAAAAGGGAGGGAGGAGTGGGAGATGACTCAGGGGGGTGATGGAGTGCCTAGAAGAAGAGAGACGTGGGAGCAGACGGAGAAATCTGGACGCAGGAAGGAGGTGGGAAGACAAGTTCAGGCCTCAACAAGCTAAGCAGGTTATATAAGAAGCCTAAGCATTGGTGACGATGACAGTGATGATGACGGTAATGTCTACGATGACAACAACTGCAACAAAGATGACTGTGCACTCTCTCCTCCCCCTTTCTCTCCTGGCTGTAGGGGTTGTGCAGGGAAATAGCAGAAGGACAATGATCATAAGACAGAGTGCTGTCTTCTCTAGAGAGCCCTTGGGGGCAAATGTCCCCATCCATCTCTGACTCCCTCCACCCATTCATCCTTCTGCAGAATACCTACTGGGCTGGTCCAGCTGATCCTGACCCCCAGCTTCTAAGGAGCCCAGGTGAGCCATCTCCCTGCAGAAGCAAAGAACCAGTACCAATCACTACATACAGAGCAGGGCCATGCAAAAAAATAAAACCGAATACTGAGGCACCCTCCTCTTGGGATGCATTATCTTCAGGGTAGATGTTGTATTCTAGTAGCACATTCCCTGGGGTGTATCCAAAGCCAGACACACTGGAGCCTTGTTCCAGCCTCATTCTGGGCCAAGGCCCGGGCTTACCTCCAGCCTCCGACCAGCTCTGGCTGCTGCCCCTGCTCAGATCCGGACAGGACCACTTAATAGGCCAGGACCGTAGCCCCGGTGCTGTGGGCAGTGAGCTCTGCTAACTCCAACCTCAGGCCCCCGCTTGCCCTCTCCTGCTTTGTTATGCTCCTGCTTTTCCTGCTGGCCTCTCTGAATGCCACTTTTTCCTGCCAAGACCTCAGGCATCCCAGCCTCGTCTTTACCGATCCCATGGTTCATTGTCACCTACAGAGGCCACCTCATTGCCACCCACACCTGGACAGGTGAGCAAGAGCTGCCTGTGTTAAAGACTTCCCAATTTCCTCCAGAGCTTCTTCCAAAGAGACTGGCACATCTTAGCTGCCAGTGTGAACTGTGAGTCCCCAGAGATGCTGATGGCACTTTTCAACATTCGTCACTGTTGACACATCCAAAATATCCTCGCTCCCAACACTCCCCGAGCACCAGCCCAGATGGGCTGGCTGAGGAGATGCGTCAGGTCTCTGAAAGGCCTCTGAGGGCCCTGGGCAGGGCCTTCCTGGCTGAGAAGCACATGCTTTCCTCCCGCCCCCTCCACCCCTTCGAAAGCGAAGCCAGCCCTCCCTGCCCGGCTTCCAAGCTCCAAGCCAGATTCCTTTCATAGAATTCCTCACACATTGGCTCCAAGCACTTTGGCATCTGCCAGGCCCACTCCTGCCCCAGAGGAAGCTGCCTGCCTGGGAATCACCTGTAGTCTTTCAGGTGACTAAGGGCCCATGGGAAGGAGCCTCTCCCTCTGACCCATTCATCAGCTGAAGTCAAGGGCCCCTGGGGCTAAGCTCCGTGACAGCATACACGCATGGGTTTACCGCTGGGCTCTTAAGCCTGTTCTATTGCTTGATGAATCTGTTTCTATGCCACTACCATACTGTTTCAATTACTATAGATTTGTGATATAATTTGAAATCAGAACATGTGATGCCTCCAGTTCTGTTTTTTCTCAAGCTTGCTTTGGCTGTTTGGGATCTTTTGTGGTTCTGTACAAATTATGGGATTTTTTTTTTCCCTGTGAAAAATGCCATCGGGATTTTGATAGGCATTGAATTGAACCATGATATTGTTTTTTATTTCTTTTCCAGATGGTTTATTGTTTGGTGTATAAAAATGCGACTGGTTTTTATATGCTGATTTTGTATACTCAGATTACTGAATTCATAGGTTAGGTCTAACAGTGTTTTGGTGGAATCTTTTGGATTTCCTATATACAAGATTGTGTCATCAGCGAAGAGAGACAATTTTACTTCTTCCTTTCTGACTTTGGATGCCTCTTATTTCTTTTTCTTGCCTTTATTTCTTTCTCTTACTATGACTTCTAATATTATGTTAAAGAGGAGTGGAGAGAATGAGCAGCCTGTCTTATTCCTGATCTTATAAAGGAAAACATTGCACCATTTGAGTGTGATGTTAACTGTGGGTTTGTCATACATACCCTTTATTGTGTTGCGATAGGTTCCTTCAATACCCAATTTGTTGAGAATTTTTTTTAATCACAAAAGGATGTTGAATTTTGTCAAATGTTTTCTGTGTCTATTAAGATGATTATATGTATGATTTTTGTCTTTCTATTCATGTGGTGTCCCAATTGATTTGTGTATATTGAACCATCCCTGCATCCCAGATATAAACCTCACTTGATCATAGTGTATGATCCTTATAATGTGTTGTTGAATTTGGTTTGCTAATATTTTGTTGAGAACTTTTGTATCTATATTCATCATGGATAGCCAATGCTTATATTATTAACCACTAGGCAAGTTATTCTCAGAATGAAATGCCACCTTGGGATGATTCAGATCCTCAGGCCTCACCAGACCTACTGAATCAGCTGCTTTGGGGATGTTTAGCATATTGCTATGGAAGAATTCTGCCCCCCAATATAGAAGATTGGGTAAAACGTAAGAAATGTTGAAAGGGAAGTATTCACTTAGCAGTGGCCTAAGGGCAGAACTCTGGTTGGGTGTGTTTTGCAGTCCGAGATTTATTTTCCCATTGACCTGTAGGCTGGAGCTGCCTAATTTGGGTGGCATGGCTAGAGCACCCAGCTGGTAGAGGCAGAGACCCAGCCTAGGGTCTCCAAAGCTGCTACATACGGTCAATAGACTTCTCCTACCCCATAGAGCCTGCACAAATGGGAGGAGGGAGGCTGAGATCCTCACCCCAAGGAGGGGGCTTCCTCTTCCTGGCACAAAGGCACAATGTTCTTGCCAAGACGTGCAATATCCTGCCTGAAGGAGTGCACAGAATTCACAGGAAGGTGCTAAATAGGATGGCAAAGGCCTTGGTAGATAAGTACCAAAAAGTATCTGGAAGAAACTATGTTGGGTGAGACATGAAATGGAAGAGATCTTAGGTAAGTTCTTAAAGGACGGGAAAATGAAGTATTAAAGGCCGAGCTCCGTATCAGACGTCTCACTGAGTTTTATCCAGTCATGATATTTGCAATAAAGAAACTGAAGCTTCCAGGTTAAGTGAGCTTCCCAAGGTCACACAGCTAGTAACTAGAGAGTTATTCATTAACAAAGGATAGATCAAATACAGAGCCAACTGGCTCCAAAGCCAGTACCCTTTCCACTAAACTACCCTTCACCTGCCATTGTTTTCCACGGTGCCCCAGAAATTGTTGGGGTACATGTCCACGGTCTGAAGGGGCAGACAGCAGGGCCTCCAGACACAGATGTGAAGGGAGAATATGGGTTCAAAAGAATATCTTAAGGAGAGTGGAACAAGGAGAAAAGCACATGCCCAGAGGAGGTTTGCAGTCTCAGGACCTGGGTGTATGGATAGTAACATAGAGAACTAGGATTCTGGTCTTGGTTTATGTATTTTTTTAGCCAGAAAACACCTGTGCTGTAGACCCCAGGGGAGTCTCAAAGGAGATGAGAGATACCAAGGGTCTCAGGAAAATAGGCTTCAGCCATGACCTCAAGTTCTGTGAGCCTTGAGGTGACATATTGATCACACATGGGCTCGTCTTCCACATTCTATAGACCTTCCCTCCCATCAGGACTAGCCTTTGACTTGGAATCCCTGAGATTATCTGGGGAACTGGTGACATTACTCACCAATAGGGTACTCTGGCTATTTTCACACCAGCCACCCTATAGCTGGGTAGATGCTCTACTATTATTCCCTCATTGAAACACTTACCAAGCTGTGTAACAATTGTCTATGTACTTGTGTCCAGCATAGTAAATGCTGAACTTCTTGAAAGTACAATCTTTCTTATGTACCGTTGCATCTGCAATATTAAGCACATCCTGCCTCATAGTAGGTGCTCATTAAATGTGTAGTGAAATGAATGAATGAATACATGAATGAATGGGATCATACGGGCTCTCAATCTCTAAGACTGAGATTAAGAGAAGCCAATGACCTGCCCTCTCAGCCCCATACCACCACCCAGGGAAGCCCCAGGGTCACTCGGGGACTGGTGGGTCAGGAATATTTCCTCTTCAGGGAGCCCTAGAGAGCATGTTCCATGTACTTACTCACATTTCCATACACACCATCCACGCTGCCTTAAAGAGTAATCTTGGGCCGCTTTCTCCTGCTACAAGTGTTTATCCTTGCAAAGCGTCAGGCTCAGACTCCAGCACAGGAGGGAGCGTCCCTTGGGAACAGAGCCAGGAGTCCCAGCTCCGACTCTCACTTTTCTCTTTGTCTGATTAATCTGGCCTCAAAAACACTTCTCTCCGGCATCTTTTATTTACTGAAAGTCAGATATAGGACAGACTTAGGACCCACACACCTCAGAACCAGAGGGATCTGGCATATTCGCCCTGCCTCTTGATTTTCCAGAGATAGAAATGGAGGCCAAGCTGGTTTGGAGGAAAAGCCAGGTCTTGACCCCTGGTCCAGTTGACTCAAGGGCCAAGGATATCTCATTGTGTCACCATGGGGGTCTCAGATCTGGCTTGTCCAAACGCCTCACTTTCCAGATGAGGATTTAGGCCTAGAAAGTTTCATGACTTGCTCAAGATCAACCAGGACAAGTGAACTAGGGCCTCACAAAGATCTGCCAACACACAGTCACACGTAATCCACCAATAGGTAAGTATTCCTGTGTGTCCAAGGCCATGCTGTCTCTGCAAGCAGATGCTGCAGACCCAAACACTAGCGTGCTCACCTGCTAGCCTTCTGTGACATGCCTTCGCTTCAGGATCTGAGCTCTCTTCTAAGTCAACACATAAAGGCAATTCAACACAGCCACATCTAGGCCAAGCATGTCAAACTCAAGGGCTAACACGAGCCAAGTAAACAAGGTTTAAGTGTATGTGGGCTGCAAAAAACAAAAGCTTCAATTTTCATAGAAACGTAGGTTTATTTCTTTAGAGACATGGTGAATACAAAGGGCTAAAATAAATGAGTCATAAAATAATAGAACATTTTAATAAAAATTAATATTTTTCTTCAACATTAACTTACCAGACACTGAATAACTGCACCAACTAATAAGTGCAACTCAAATAAACCTACTTTTCTTGTTCTCTGAAAGCAAATATTTCCTGTTGCACACACCAAACAAGTCAGTCCAAGACTAATGACGTGACAATTGGCCACTAAAATATTCGCTGCTAGTATTAGTGGAGAGAAATAGTGTACCTGCATGTAAAGCACATGAGGGAAATGAATGCAACATGATTATAGTAATCAGTCATTAGTGCGCATTATAGTTCATTATTAATAATTATGTATAACAGGATATTGTAAAAATTAAGTTATTAAATTTTTATTAAAATGTTTCTTACCGTTATATTGGCTGGGCCACAAAAATATTTGTTGGGGGCCACATGAGGCCCGAGAGCCAAGAGTTTGACATGCTTGCTCTAGACCTTGGGAACGCAATTGTGAAAGACCCATTTCAATGACCTCATGGTCAGCGAACCTCCAGTGGGGTGCTGAGGGCCTGGCAAAGGAGATTCCTGGGTCTGCCCCAATGGGAGACTTTAACGTCCTGGACTGCAAAGGAACTGCTCTTGTCCTGAGGCTCAACTCAGTCACTTCCTGTGACTTTAGTCAAGACACTTATTCTCACTGAGACCCAGTTTCCTTTTGGGATAACCGACTTGTGGGGCATTATGAGGATTGAATAAAATAAGGAATTCTGAGTTACTAGCAAAAAGTACATGATAACCACATACACAGCCCTTTAACCTGCCATACCAATCCCACCTGCTCCCCAGCACCCCGTTATCTCTTTTAATGAGAACATGTGGGTCTTATGGGTTCTTAGGTCAGTAATAATCATGGCTGACACCCTGTGGGGGACTTCTTTGTAAGATTGCTTCAACTCCCATGTCAGCAAAACGATCTCACCATTTAACCAAGTAGTTCCATACCAGGTAATTCATCCTGGCATAAATCATTCTCTGGAAGGAAAACCTCTCTGCTGAAGTTCATTGCAGCTCTCTTTATGAGGGTGAAATATTGGAATCATATTGCTTGTCCCAGAGAGGGAAATGGAATCATAAATTACAAAACATTCCCATATGGAATATTACTCAGCCTTTAAAAATGATGGGTATGAACAATGTAGGCATATGGAGAGATTCTTATTATGAAATGTGAAATGAAAAAAAAAGCAAAAAGCACGTTATATCTGTGCACTTACATGAAAAATATATTTGCTTCTGGATACAGGAAAATAAAAAGCCAATCCATTTGGATGATGAGAATGCGAGTGAGTGTATTTTTTAGCATTTTGTTTTCTGCTGTTGCTCCACTGTTGTGCACCAACTACATTTTTTAAAGAATAAGGAGGAAAACCTGATACTTGCTCCAAAAGCTACTGAGCTGTAAGCAAGTTTCATTTGTGGAAGAATGCCTGGCACAGAGCAGGTATTCAGGAAGTGTGGGCAGAAAGAAGAATGAATGGGTTGTCCTAGAAACTACAAAGTCAGTGCTGATATACACGGATCCTGGGCCTGGCCACGGCAGCCAAGGTCAGAGCTATGGCTGTGTTTTATCTCAGGTTTGTCCAACCCCCTCCCCCTAGTCCCAGGTCTGAGAATATTTTCAGTAGTTGAATTAATAAAAGGAAATCAACACACACACACACACACACACACACACACACACACACACATACACACACACACACACACACGTTAGCAATTTACAGCACAGGTGAAGATATTTCACAAAGAGATGGGCCATATGAATGCCTGTGGCTGCTGTCTGAGGCACTTGTGTCCCCAGCTGAGCCAGCACCTGGTGGGGGTGGGACAAATGCTGAACTGATGGGGGCCCCAGCCCAGGAATCCCGGGCAGACGAGGGCCTGACTCCGGGAGCCTCTAGGACAGAACCTTTGGCTTCTCTGGTGCCAGCTCACTCATCGCCTGCAGTCGCCCACCTAATGACATCCTTACCCCAAAGAAAATGAAATCATTTGTTTTTGTGTGAACTATTAGGACCCCTCAACCCTGAGGGCTCACTTAGAAAGAGAGAAATCATTGCTGCAAGGAATCTCATATTAGAAACCTAATGGCTGCACCCAGCTTCTTCTGACTGATGAAAGGAAGCTTTGCTGCCTCGGGATCTTGCCGTCACACGGAGGGAACCCCAAGCCTCCCCCCTCCCCAGCCTGACATCTCACTTTCCAGGTGACTCCCTCAGGGATTTGACTGTTTACCTTCGTTAATAGTCTCCCTCTCAAAACCACCACCTCATCATGGATTCTGTTTTTTATTATTTAATTAATTAGGGTAGCATTGGTTAACAACTTGTGCTGGTTTCAGGTGTACAATTCTATAATACATCATCTGTATCATGTATTGTGTGGTCACTATCCCAAGTCAAGTCTCCTTCCACACCCTTAGGTTCTTATCATTGGTGTGTCTTTGGGAGGCAGTGTCTCCTACTGAATACACGCAAGAAATGTCCTCCCTCACAACAGGTGTCCTCACAGCTCAGTGGCAGACTTGCTCTGAGGCTTAAATAGGTTAATACAAACAAGACTGTTAGAAAAGTCCCTGGCACAGGGTAAGCCCTCAATAAATATTAGCTTAAAAGGTGCTAAACATCAATTTAGATATATGTGCATATAAAAAGAGAGATAAATAAGATCACACCTAACGAGCTAATGATTCTACTTTCGGGAATCTATACTAAGAAAATTCTCATAGACTCAGATAAAAATTTATGTGTAAAAATGGTCATCGGAACATTGTAATAGAAAAAAAGAAAAAGAAAAGAAACCTGGAAACAACCTAAAAGTCCAACAAAAATGGAACAAGTAAGCAAACTATGCCACTTTTCAAAAGCAAATTTTTTGAAGAGTTGTAACGCTATAAGAAATTATTATGCCAGGTGAAAACCATTCACATAATATGGCCTCCGTTATAGACACTCCACATAAGTATCCATGAAAAACATACCCGGATCAGAAAAGGTTAGGAGGGAATACTCCAGATATTACTTGTGTGGTTTTCTGAATAGTGAGAGTCTTTATTCACTTGGGCACTTTTCAGATTGTATACATATGACTAGCATGTATTAACTCTACAAGTAAACAAATTAAATATGAAACATATACGAGTCTATTACAATGCCACCGACACAACTACATAGAGATATGGCCCTAGACTAGCCCAGCAGCAGAGGCAGTGGGGACACTCCTGATGGCCTCGGGGGGTTGCCAAGGGGACCAGAAGGGCATTCCAGGACAGCTCTAAGCTTCCTAGCTGGAGAAGTTGCATGGACGAATGATGGTGTTACAAACCACAGTAGGAAATGTAGACAGAAGGAAGAAGAATGGGTGGGGAGGAACGAAAGCCAACCCAGTTTGGCCTCTCTGGGTTTGCAGTGGCCAACGTGTCCCCAGATAGAGATGCCCAGCCAAGAGCTGGCTCTGCACAGGGCTCACACTTCGGGGAGGGGTTTCAGGGAAGGTGTGGGTGTGGGCCACAGCACTGAGCCCTCCAAGCCAGGGTGTGGCTGAGGAGGATCCGGTGTTCTGTGTGCTCTGCGACGGGGACATCCAGACAGTCATGGTGGCTCAGACACGCAGGCTCCAGAGCTTCACTAGTTCCACCCAAAATGTGGTTCCACCCAAAGTGGTCCTGCCTCCCTCCATCGCGAGGTTACTGCTGGGTTCCAGAGAAGAGCCCGGCAGATTCACTGCCACGGAAATGCAGTTTGGCACTGCAGCCACTGCTTCCCGTGAGGACTGGAGACCACGCTCAGCGTCAGCCACGTGAAACTTGCTGCTGTGTGGGAACGGTGCTCAAGACAATGCAGAGGCCTCCTGGCGACCTTTTTACAGCAACCCATAAGGAAACTGTTTGGGGCTTCAGGGTCAGGAGAGGGTGAGCAACTAGGCGCCATGAATCCTATAACTGCTCCTGTTTCCCTTTTTGCTTCAGCCAAGAGGAAGCTCAGAATAAAATCTGTGGCCCATCTTTAGCAGCCTGCTAGGATCACATACTGTGCGTGTTAGGGTGCTCATCTATTTACAGTTTCTGTCTTTGTAAAGGTTTCACTGGCTTTATTTTCTCTTCATTTCTATGTCTTCTACCAAGAATTTTTGTGAACTACTTAAAGTAAAAAAAAAAAATTTTTCCATGTCATGCCCATTCATCGATTCCTAATTCTCCCAGCTAAACCCAGAGTAAATACATGGAAGACAGAATTGGCCTGGGAGGGCAGCTGGGATACATTTTCACAGAAAGGATTTCACAGATCAAAAATACCAAGTGCTGGATGCTCCACTCTCCTTATTTTAACCACACAGGCCTGCGTAGCTGCTAATTATATGCCAGACACCAGAGAGACTTGAGTTTCAATCCCGACTCTACCACTTACTGGCACTGGGGTTTTGGGTGAAATCCGTGTCCTCCTGAGCCTCTGTCCCTATTGCCTCTCCCATATTCCCACTGTCCTCCCATTACTCTAGCTGCTGGCAGGCTGGCCCTCGGGTCCCGGGATGGCAGGATGAAGGAGGGCCCTCTCCCCCTCGGTGCTGGGTCCTCCCAGGCCACCCTCCGTCCCTCCCAGGAGAGAAGCGGTCGTCCTCCTGGAACCGTTCTTTGGGGCTCCCCGAAGCTGCGGCTCAAGACTATCTCCGTCCCCTCACGGGAACCCCATGGGCCGGGGTTCCTCAGGGCCTCTGGGCTGTCCCAGAGCCGGCATGGGTGGGAGAGACGCCGGGCTAAGCACCGTCCCTCATCTTCTATTGCAGAGCCGCCTGGAAGGGGAGCTCGCGCTGCTAAAAAAAATGAAACGCTGCAGGAGACGAAGACCAGGTTCCTGCTCTTTGAGGGGGAGACGGATAAGGGCTGTCAGATCCAGCTCCGCCGCCCGGACACGCTGCAGCAGTGCGGCTTCAACGCCTCTCTGCCGCTGGTGATGATCATCCACGGGTGGTCGGTAGGAAATGCTGACACATCTTTCTGCTCTCTGCTCCTCTTACATTCTTTTTTTTTTTCCCTCCCTCCCGCGTGCGCTCGGCACTAATAAAAAGATAGGGAGCTGCTGATAACGGCTTCATGCATAATACTTTTCCTAAAGCACATTCTAATTTTTCGAGTGCTTCCCCACACACCACCTCACTGATGATCTCGATTCCATGAGTAAGCAGGGAGGGGAAACGATCGTTATCTCCCGGTTTCAGGTGATGGGATGTGACTCAAAGAGGTCGCCCCGCACCGGAAGGCCCACCGGGGCTGCGGTCCTTGCAGGTGAAGCTTCATGTCTCGCAAGAGGAGGGAGGCAGCCACGGACATCGTCTCTCAATGAGATGCTGTCTCTGTCAGCGTCAAGTTCAGCTGCAAATAGCAGACACCCAACTGGCAGTGGTTAAAATAAGCCAGGAGTTTGTTTCTGTGTCACATAACAACCCAGAGATATGGAATCCAAAACTGGGCAAATGGCCTTGGTCAGGGAAGTCCTCAGGACCCAGCTCATGGCCTTCAATGCAGCCCTCGTCCCCGTAAGCCCCAGACGGCAGCTGGAGCTCTAGCCGTCACCTCTTTACTCCAGATAGTAAAGGGTGCGTACCAAGGACAACAATTTATTGAGATATCATTCACATTCCATACAATTCATCCATTTCAAGTGTGCGATTCAATGGCTTGGGTATAAAAGAGTGCTCTTTTAGGTCGGCCATCTGTGAAGTGCCTCTAGTCGCACCCATTGGCCATACCCCGAAGGCAAGGTGGCTGAGACATGTGTGGCCTCTCAGAGAAAGGGTAGCCCTTTGGTGATGTTAGCTAAGACTGCTATTACTGTGGAAGAGAGGGGAAGAGTATTGTGGGCCATCACTGAAGTCAAACTAAGTGAGGCCTCATCCCCAAGAGGAAATCCTGACTCCCTGGTGACCAGCCCCCCCACAATCTCAAGATTTCCTACCGACCAACCGTAAGAAACCTCCAGGACTTGGGGGTCTAGGTTATGACTTGGAAACCTTTCCCTACCATCCAGTTGGAAACACTCCTGAAACCCTCACTATCTCCTCCAGAGAACAACAGAGGCCCACCGGCCACACCACTTTCAACATACTTCTCCGAGAGCCTGCCACGTGCAGGCTAACACCCTCACATGAACCAAACAGACCCCATGCCTGGCCTCCGGGGGCAGTAGGGAGCCACATGCCCCCACGTGGGTGCAGCCGCAAGGTGGGGTGGCTTCTATTGCCACCCCAGAATAGCACAGAGGCTCCTGCAGCCCCCCAGCAACTACCCCCAAGGATTTAAAGGGTCCCCGTAGAGAAATGGGGGTTGGCAGTGAAAGCGGTGGGGGACTTGTCTGCCCCTAGAGAAGGGACTTAAGATAGAATGAGGCCCATGAGCTACCTCCAGGGCTGGGGAAATCTTTACTAAATGAATGGATCTTACCCCGGGGACATGCCAATCCCTCAGCTTTGCTCTTCGCCTCCTCTCCCCGGGCACACCGCACTTTCCCTCTGCGGTTCTGCACCTCTGCTCTTCCTTCTGCCTGGAACGCCCTGGATACCTCCCCCTCCACCACCACCATGTCCACTGCCACCTTCATTCTTCTCAGAGAATGCCTAGTTGTCCTTTAAGGCTCAGCATACGTGTCTTCGCTCTGTGAACCCATCAGAAGTGCCCTGCAAATTGGTTCTCAAACAAGGCGCATACATAGAGCCATTCCCCGTGAACACTTATTGAGCTCCTTCTATGTTCTGGCTCAGGGTGCTAGTCCCTCTAAAGCAAGCAGGGTGCAGTGAGGGGGGCACCTGGGAAGGACTCAGAGGTACAGCAGAGCAGGCGTGAGGGAGGGGCTGGTGTGGCAGCCGACCACCGTGGAAGGAGAAGTCCGCCTTGAGTACCCGATTAGCACAAATGTTTCCATTGTTTCGAGGCTTTTATTGAATCCTACAATAGGGAAATGCTAACACAATGGTTCTCAGTTAGAGGTTGGAGGTGGTAGCCCCCAGGAAATATTAGGCAAAGTCAGGAGAATTTTTGGTTTTCGAAACTGGGGGCAGAGGGTGCCGCTGGCATCTGGGATGGAGGCCAGAGATGCTGCTAATCCTCCTACAATGCACGGGACAGCCCACAGCTTCAAGCACTGGCCCCAGATGTCCTTTTAGTGCTGAGGCTGGGCAAACCCTTACCGAGCCCTTTCTCTGGGAGAGAAGGGCTCAGCGTTAGGCACGCGTTGGAGGAGAAAAGGAGGTGGATAGGGAGAAAGAGGACATCGGCGCCCTCCTGGTGATGCTGACTGCCCTGTGGGCCCACGGCAGGTGGACGGGCTGCTGGAGGACTGGATCTGGCAGATGGTGGCCGCGCTGAAGTCCCACCTGGCCCCGCGGGTGAACGTGGCACTGGCAGACTGGATCACCCTGGCCCACAACCACTACGCCATCGCCGTTCGCAACACCCGCATCGTGGGCCAGGAGGTCGCTGCACTTCTGCAGTGGCTGGAGGTAAGACAGGCCCAGCCTCCCTGCCTCTCCCGTCCCCTCCCGGCCAAGGGCATAAGTTAGTCTCCAACCTCAGCCCCGACAGGAGAGCCTTTCTGACATACTCACAGGAATGGGACAGCCCCTTGAACCCCATCCCCATCCCCAGTTCTTCTCCCCCCACCCCACCCACTGTTCCTTTTATGTTCAGTCCTTGGACACCCTAAGGCCATGGTCAGCAAACTGTGGCTCTCGAGCCACATGCAGCTCTTTGGCCCCCTTGAGTGTGGCTCTTCCACAAGATACCACAGACTGGGCGAGTCTATTTTGAAGAAGTGGCATTAGAAGAAGTTTAAGTTTTAAAAAATTGGCTCTCAAAAGATATTTCAATCGTTGCACTGTTGATACTTGACTAATGAGTTTGCCGACCACTGCCCTAAGGGATCTGAGCACACCCTGGCAACCACCTAACCCCACACACAAGAGCAGGTGGGTCGCTCCTGCAGGAGACTCCTATCCAGGGAAGACGGGCAGGCAGGCGGGGGCAGCACCTGGCAGGGCCCAGGCCGCTGAGCCTGAAAGGAGGGAGGAGGGCTTCCGCAAGGGGAGCACCCAGAGCAAGAACGAGCAACTCGCTTGCGATCAGGTGCAAAGCACAGGGGGGGAGCCTGAACAAGCTGCCCCCACAGAGGCCTCTATCCAGGCAGCTCTCCCCTGCCTGCAGCCGTCTCCCCTGCCTTCCAGGAATCGGCTCTGTTTTCCCGAAGCAAGGTCCATCTCATCGGGTACAGCCTGGGCGCGCACGTCTCGGGGTTTGCCGGCAGCTACATCGGCGGGAAGCGCAAGATTGGGAGAATTACAGGTAACCGCGCCTGAGAACTAACAACTGTCATCTCCAACGGTGCTGGGCGTGGGGCACCCACACGCCTTCCAGCAGTCTCATAAAGAGCACGCCCCGCCTCCCTGGCGCTGTGTTGGGGTTCACGGGAGGACGGGGAGCACCATTTGAAACGTAAGCACTGCCGTAGGCGGCTGTTCGGAGAGAACGCGGAAATCACAGCCTCCACTCCCACTTCCTTCCCGCAAACAAATGCCTCTTGTCTCAGGACAAAAGGGTCAGAGAAGTAGGCCTTCTGTACACTTTGGTAGCAGGAAAAAGTTTCTTTTTCAACCACTGGTTTAAAAAGCCTCGCGTGAGCCAGTTAAAAAATCACAGCCCTGACTCCGCAGTAACATCAGCTACGTTTGTGCCTCAGTGTCCACATCTGTGAGACACGTTGGTCTTCCTGTGGGACCCGTTCGCATTGAGGGAGGAAGCTCTGCCCCAAAAACCTCGCCCTGAGCTCCACACCAGCTCGGAAGTAGCCCTGGATGCCCAGGAAGAGATAAAACTGTGCCAGAAGGCCTCTCCTCCCAGGTGCTCCTGACGCCAGCCTCACTCCCCAGGCTGCCCCAGAGCCACATCAGGAAAACCCGCCTGATCAGATGGTTCCCCGGCCAAGCCCCGAGGCCAGCGATTCCTGCAATGGCCCGGGCAAGGCCTTCTCAGCGGAGTGTCCCCAGAGCTCCAAGGTCTCTCCCGGCAGTTCCCTTCCTGTCATTCTAGGCTGCCTCAGCACAAGACTTCTCTCCACTTTACAAACACGCTGTGGCCTCTAGTGCTTCTGGGCCTTTGCCCGTACTGTTGTCCCCTTTGCCTGGAATAGCTTACCGCCACTCAGCCTCCCAGCCCTAGTCTATCTCAAACTCGTACTCATCCTTCAAGACCAAGCAGGCTAAAACCACATTCACAGGCTAAAACAATCCAAAGGACATGTAAGATGAATTGCATTACTATGACCTTTTATTTTATCGAGTAAGAAGATTTTTAGCAACTACTATCTACTATCATCATCTATACATACAAAGAGGTAATATGCTAATTGTCCATTACAGTGTCCCAGTAACCAATTTGCATATTGACAAACCAGCAGGTGAGTGCGAAGCAGGGGGACTCGCATGAGGCTTGCTTTCCTGCCCCTGGCACCGGAGTCCTCTCGGGCCTAAACTGGCAGCTGAACATCCCCTAAGGGCTCCTGCATTGGAGAGGGTACAGGTCAGGCTGAGGGACGCCCCCACCCCCACCCTGTGCACGAATTTCGTGCACCGGGCCTCTAGTTACTTCATAAAAGAAGACATTTAATTTAGTATGAAAAAAAGATAGGGATAATGGCAGACATGTAAACCAAGTACATTTGTCATTATGAGAATCCTTTTTGTTTTCTTTTTCATCTTGCTGGTGACTGGAAGGCCGAGTCCCCAAACCAATCATTGTGCCCCCCCAACGCCTGTGATGTAACATCAGCAGCCTGGCTGTGAGCAGACCCTCCCTCCACAGGAATCAGGCCTAAAGGCTGAGCCAGAACCCCAGAGGCCACTTCCAGCCCTCTTCATTCCGGGGTCATGGGCACATCAGCGTGAGCCAGGCCCACACGTCAGGGGCAGCTGATTCCGCTGTTGGCATCTTGCAGTCAGCCTGGTGGAGACGGGAACATAAATCACCCAGACATTCTGTTTGTCACTGCGGAGTCCTGGGGAACAGGCGCTCTCAGGCCTCCTACTCATCCCTTCCAGCAAGGATGAAGGCCGGGCTGATGTGGGACATGACAGGGCCCTCCAGAGAAGGTGACGGAAGAAGGAGAAAATGTGCATAAGTACTCCCCACCTGGGGTCAGCCTGGAGCTGCCACTCATCTGGCCCTGGAGGCCCACAGCTCGGCAGCCCTATCTGCTCACAGTCTCCTCACCCGGGAACGTGATGTCCGAGGCTGCGGGGGACAGTCCAGTGAAATGACATGAGTGTAGGAGAAAAGCCAGCTTGTTTAGAAAAATTATTGACGACATGCTGGCAGATAAATTCGTGTTCGATGAGTAGGCAAGAGCTACTTACCTTTTTTTTTGTATGCAAACAGATGCTCCTGAAAGTGGCTTGAGAGGTACTTAAAATTGATTCGCTAAAATAAATCAAGCATTCCCTCATAACCTGATTTCCACCCCTGGATAGCTCCTGCAAGCCGCTTTTCCCCATAGATAATGCGCAGCCTGTGTTCAATTTTCAGCGCCATGAATTACTGTGGTTTTACTGCGCAGAGGTTGTGGCAAGATTTCCTAGAGAAAGATTAGGCCCGAGGATTTTCTCCTTCCTGCTACTCATGAATGTGTAACAGCGTGAAAAAGCTGAAAAGAGCACCTCTCCTCCCCTTCCCAGCGCCATTGAGCCTTGCCCTTGCTCTCCACCAGGGTTGGACGCCGCCGGCCCTCTGTTCGAAGGAACCTCCTCCAGCGACCGTCTTTCACCGGATGACGCCAACTTTGTGGACGCCATCCACACCTTCACCCGGGAGCACATGGGCCTGAGTGTGGGCATCAAGGAGCCCGTCGCACACTACGACTTCTACCCCAACGGGGGCTCCTTCCAGCCTGGCTGCCACTTCCTGGATCTCTACAAGCACATCACCAAGCACGGCCTAAACGGTGAGGAGGGCGGTGCGGCCCGGAGCACTGACCTGCACTCTCCACGGCTCACATGGGGCCGCTGGACCCAGTGGAATCTGCCCACTGTGTGGATTCTGGGAAGCACTGGGCAAGGATGGGGGCCCAGGGTGTGGCTCACCCAGTCCTTTTGGAGGGGGCTTGTGGCAGTGAGTGAGGGCTGGTGTTCCCCAGCAAGCCCTCCTCTTTTTAGACAGGGGTCCTTAGAGCCCAGTCTGTGGTGAGGATGAGCTGAGGGCACCACCAGGAATCCCCGCCCTGACCCCCACTCGGTGCAAAGTCTCTCCTGGAGTGGTGGTCCTTCTGAAAGTGGAGTCCCGATGCCTATGGTTATCCTACCTGCTCCAGACCCTCCCTCGCTCAGGCGGCTCTCACTGTCCTGGCTCCCGTGAGGATCCACACAATAGACTGGGATTTCCCGATCCCTGGTCTCACAAGAGTGGGAATCCTCCTCCCTCCGGTGAGGTGTAATCAGCGGGTCCTCCCGGACAGCCCTGAGAGTCTTCCCGTTCGGAGTTCGACTCTAAACACGTCCTCGAGACTTCCTTTGGCTCAGGGCAAACGCCGAGTGTGGCGTTTTCTGCGTTGTGAGCCCACGTCTCTCTCCAATCCAAAACATTAGCATGTGCACTGACAACGTGCACAGGATCAAAAAACGAGACTGTCAGCAAATACCACACTTGCCATAAACGTTCCCAATGTCTCATTATTATAAAATATTATCCTAATTAAAGCATGCCAGCTCACTGAAAGCCAGCTGGCGACGCCCACCCCTGCAGACCACTGCCTCACCCCGATCATCCGAAACCCCGATGAGAACACGCTCTCTGTGGGTGCGTCACCGCCACCTCTCCCGTATCAGGATGGCCTTTATGGTCCACATTATCTCATCTTGGCCGGACGCCCGGCCTTCCAGCCACCCACGCCTGAGAGAACCTTCTGGACACTTGCCCTGCCAATCCCTACATCTCCCTGGAGTTATCGCCGCTCCATGGGGCCCTCCTCCCCCCAATCCAGCCCTCCCCCCAGACCCACCCCTCCCGGAGCGCAGCACAGACCCCCAGGATGGCGCTGAGCAGCCAGCAGCCTGGGAGGTGCCTCTCTGACCAATGAGCGCTATTGGCTCTTGTGCAAAACTTCAAAGTGATGGGACCGAGTCCATTTACTTAGCTTGCCTATCCTCGGCGTGGTTCTTCTCTGTGTTCTTCATCCTTCTGTTGGAGAGGGATGCCATTCTGGGATGGCTCTCAGCACCATCGCTGGGCAGAAGAGAAGCTGATCATTGCTCTACCCTCCTCACCACCTGGGTGAGGCCGGGTGAGCACAAGGGAGTTCATGAATGTCTTCACCAGTAACTGCTGCCTCGAGGGGCTGCGTGCAGAGGCAGGAGGAGAGGCAGGAACTGTGTGAAGACGCAGGGAGTGGATGAGCAGGGGACACTCGGCAGAGCACCTGCCGCATCCTAGGTGCTTGGCCCACGCAGCCACTAGGGACCAAGAACCGAGGTGATGCCGAAACCGGTTTGGCTCAGCGGTAGAGCGTCGGTCTGCGGACTGAAGGGTCCCAGGTTCAATTCCGGTCAAGGGCATGTACCTTGGTTGAGGGCACATCCCCAGTAGGGGGTGTGCAAGAGGCAGCTGGTCAATGTTTCTCATCAACGTTTCTAGCTCTCCATCTCTCTCCCTTCCTCTCTGTAAAAAAAGAAATCAATAAAATATAAAATAAAAAAAAGAACCAAGGTGACGGCTCTCCTGGAAAGAGCTTTGGGCAAAGTTACCTGTGCTCTGCCTTCCCATTAGGTACTTCCCAGGCCTGGTGCTGGCTCCTCAGTAAATTCTTTGAGCATCATTTACTAAAGATGAGGATATTGGAGACTTCAGGGGAAGAAAATAAAAGGTAGCGAAACCTCCTACGCTTGCTGGAGGGGTCAGGGCCGTAAGGACCTGGTCCCTGGGGTGTGTTCTCTGGAAGCCCATCCCCGAGCCGGTGTTCCAGGCCAGTCACCCAGGGACGCAATGGTTGTTTCGGGGCAGAAGGGAGACGGTCAGAGTGGGCTCTCAAAGACCCTTCGTGGAGCCACTAGTGCACCGCCCTTTAGGAAGAGCAGCGGCATCTCACTCAAGTCTTTCCCGGCTAACGCACCACCGAGGCATCAGCATGTGCATTTTCAACCATTTGAGAAAGAAATGTCTCCAGTGGAATTATGTTATCCTGCTTTCTTAAATAATCTGTTATTTTCTTAGTGACTTGGAGTTCCTTTCAAAACACCTACCGTATGTAGCACACTGTGGTCGCTGGTGCCTGGGACTAGGCCTTCGCACTAAGCTAAGGTGACCAGACATCCTGCTTTTTTTTCTTTCCAAAAATCGGGACTTTTTTTAAGCGCAGCGGGACGCGGGACAAATGGACTGTCCCGCCAAAAGCAGGACGTCTGGTCACCTTACACTAAGCGACTGAGAGGGGGTCCTCTTTCTAACATTTTTGACCACTTAGGACATGCACCACTGTGAGCAGCACCCCTCCCCATCCTAACATGCTGCTACTCGGCCGTGGAGGGACGTTGGATTCGAGGTTGCTAACGTCCTTGTTGCCCTGTGTTCCAGCCTTCGCCCAGACCATAAAGTGCGCCCACGAGCGGTCGGTGCACCTCTTCATCGACTCCCTGGTGCACCCCGACCTGCAGAGCACGGCCTACCTGTGCAGCGGCATGGACAGCTTCAGCCAGGGCCTGTGCCTGGACTGCAAGAAGGGCCGCTGCAACACGCTGGGCTACCACACCCGCCAGGGCGGCCAGAGCAAGAAGAG
The DNA here is from genome assembly GCF_964339955.1 of Pipistrellus hanaki. Lineage (NCBI taxonomy): Eukaryota > Metazoa > Chordata > Mammalia > Chiroptera > Vespertilionidae > Pipistrellus > Pipistrellus hanaki. The sequence continues at coordinate 48,630,599 of NC_140503.1, read as the reverse complement.
CAAGCAGCTCTTCCTAGTGACGCGAGCCCAGGCCCCGTTCAAAGGTGAGTGCGGGCGCCCGCCCGCAGCCTTCGTGTTACCCGAGGGCCGAGAAGTTCCCCGGAGTCTTTTCCGGGAAGGGCTTCCGGTTCTATTTCAGTGTTTCTGAAACTGCACAGATTCCATACAGTGATACTGACGAGGCCTCGCCTCTCTGGAGAAGGTGGCCCCGGTGCCAAGAGCTAAAAGAAAAGCCTGAACGGAACAATGCGTGCTGGTGTTCCAGGCCGTCACCCCCGGATGGTCTCTCTTCATCCATGTCCAGGGTGCCCTGCAGGGGTGCCTGGACCCCCCAGGTCTCGTTGTCACTGGGACCTGGTGGTGTCTCTGAATCCTGGCTAGGACCCAGTGCTTTCCTCTGCCCCGGCCCCCATGAGAAACACCGCTCCGGGCTACACGTGTGGCTCCTCTGTTCCCCAAAAGTTTGAATGAGCTGATGTCACAGAAGATCATGGCCCTGTGGAGGCCTTGCCAGGATGAAGTTCAGCTGCCAATGTTTCCCAGTCAGAGCCTCACCTCGGGCAGAAACCAAGCCCCTGCCCTTCCCTGGGTTGAACGGGAGGTCAGAAAAAGGGCTGTGGCCACGGCTTGGGCTGCTGCCAGCAGGGAAATACTTCGGTGAAGCCTACATTTTCCTGGAGGGACCCAGGCGGCATCTGTTGCCATTCACATTTCTGCCTAATCCCTAAACCAGCTTGTGAGTGAGTTAGCTCATGCTCACCTGCGCTGGGGCTGCGGGGGGGGGGGGTTGATGGGGGCAGGGAACCTGTGTTATACGGTTTGATTGCTTCCATGCAAATATTTGTTCCTGCAGAAGGTGAACGCATCGTCACCATCATTTTGCATTTGCGCAGCATCTTATGCAAAACGTGAGATGCAGCCATGGATTCCTTGTGGCTCCCACATCAGCCAAGCAAGTTGGCCGGGCTTGTTGCTCTATGTCCCCTTTTAAAAGGAGAGCAAAACCCGGATGGAGAGACCTGCCACAGCCTGGAGGGAGGCCTAGCACCAGGCACATCCGGCTCCCAGTCCAGAGCTCCATTCAGGCTCCGGAGTTCAAGCTCCCAGCCGCTTAATTTCTAGGTGCAGGATTCCTCTGCTTATCTGAACGTGGGCCCTCCAGTCAGGTTTCCCTTCCCGGGGCCCAGCCAGCCTAGGAACCACAGAAATCGCTGTGGGTGGGTGGTAGCTTCTCAGAGTGCTTAGAGTGAGGACAGGATCTTGGCCAGCTGAGGGCGGAGGGTCCCCTCCGCTGCCCATGCCTCGCTGGTGGAGGGGCCTGTACCTGTGGACGGCCTCCTGCTTCCGGGAGCGCCCCCGCCACAGGCCACGGGTCACCAGGGAGACATCCGTTTGGATTAACCAGCTCCTCCTTTACATGGCAAAGCCACCTGGAGTGATTAAGCCTCTCTGATCCTCACAGTTCACTGGATCCACTTTAATCCTGGAATACGGGCATTTCGAGGGGCTGTTCAACCCTCCAATTTCGCAGACAGGGAAACCAAGGCCCAAATGGGGGAACCATTTGCCCAGGACCGCCCAGTGGGTCCTTGGCAGCGCCAGCATTCAGACCAGACCAGCAAAAGGTAACTGTGCGGCACATCCCGAGTGGAGCCGGGACAGGGCGCCCCTGAGTGCCACTTCCCTCCCCTCCGCGCTGCCTCCTCTGGCCGCCACCAGGACTGATTAGACACAAGGAGGACTTACTCAACGTGGATTCGCTTCCCACCCCTTCTCTTAAGAAACTGGCTCCAAACTGGCAAAGACTCCTCCTGAGATAGTGAGCATAGAAGTGAGTGATACATCGCCTCCTTTCACTCAGCTCCTGCTTCCCAGTTCCGGGCCACGCAGTCCTCTCCCAGTGTTTGCCTGCTCTGGCGGACGGTTGTAGAAAAGAGCCCCTTTGATGGTTGTGTTGAAATATTTTGGGACCCAGAGGAATGAGGGCCGAGCTAGCCATCCTCTGTGCAGCTACAACTGGGAGGTGACTTTTATCTTGCCCAGCCAGACCAACACTAAAATATAGAGCGCAGTTAGCTGTCCTTGAAGAATACGGGCTGTGGGTTCTCTGTAACCAGGGCTGGGCGAGTCTGTTCTTTCATGAATCGATACCCATTCATCAAACGCTGGAGGTGGCCAGCGGAACAGGCTTTGGGGGCCTAAACAGAGATGGCGGTGGCCACGGTGGGAGGGGAAGGGTGCGGTTCTGGCGGCTTGGATTACAGGCTTCCTGCCAGCTCGGCCATGAACTCTCTGTGGCCAGTTTCTTAAGAGAAGGGGTAGGAAGCGAATCCGCGTTGAGTAAGTCTTCCTTGTGTCTAATCAGTCCTGGTGGCAGCCAGAGGAGGCAGCTTAAAGGGGAGGGGAGTGGCACTCAGGGGCGCCCTGGCCCTGTCCCAGCTCCACGCGGGATGTGCACACAGTTACCTCTTTAGATCCAGAGCAACCGACCAACCAACCGAGAGAAAGGTGATAGGCAGAGGTAGATGGATGGGGAGGGCGGTTACTTCTCCAATAAATAAATTGAGTTTCGGAGAAGTTAAATCTTCCCAAAGCATATCCTTTGTGAATAGCACATGGCAGTGTTTGACCGCAGACCTCTGATTTCACTGCCCTGCCCCTTTCACCCCACACCACCATCACCCCAATCTCTCTCTCCATCTCTCTCTCTCTCTCTCTCTCTCTCTCCCTCCCTCCCTCCCTCCTTCTCTTCTCTCTCCATTTCTCTCTTCCTGTCTCTACCTCTCTCATCCCCTCTTCCTCTTTTCTTCCCTCTCTCCCCATCTCTCTTCATTTCTCTCTTCCTGTCTCTTCCTCTCTCTCCCTCCCTCTCCCTTTCTCCCTCTCTCTTCTCCTGCCTTCTCTCCCTCACTCCCTCTTTCTTTCCTTCTCTCTTCTTCCTCTCTCTCCCTCTCTCCCTCTGCTTTTCTCTCCCTCTCTCTCCCTCTCTCTCTCTCTCCCCCCTCCCCCCACCATTCCTCCACTGGGGCCCGGAGGAGCGGAGCGTGGGAACTTGCTTGCATTGCAGCTGCAGCTGGCAAACGCTCTCCTCCTGGTTGGTGAGAGGACCAGGCAGCTGTGACTGGGGAGTCCGTGTCTTTGGCTTTTCTCAGCTACCTCTCTGGAAGGTGTTCACTGATTTCCAGGGAGTGCTCCGGAGGAAGAGCACGTATGGGGAGAGAGTGCAGGTGTGGGTTTAGGACAAGGAGTGTCCAGAATTGGGTTTTGCTGCCAGCCACTTACGTGACCGTGGTGACAAGATCTATGCAGGCCATGCAGTGACTGTGTGTGAATGGGGTCAGCCCCTGAAGCTGGCAGCGATGGGTGGGGCTTGGAACCGTGTCCGGTCAGTCAGCACGTGGGACAGCATGTGTCACCGGGTTAAAACCTTCTGGAAGCCAGGCACTCTGCACATGCCGTCGCATCTGCAACTACCCCGTGAGGGAGCACAGCACCCATTTTTAAGAGGAGGAAAGTGAGAGCTCCCAAGAGGCTGTGAGTGCTCCCGCCACGCAGTGGGAGGTGGCAGAGCTGAACTGCAGCCAAGGTGAGGACATCCCCCATGAAGCACCATGGCACAGTGGGCAGCAGGACACCTACCACACACTTACACATGACAACATTCCTACACACACACACACACACACACACACACACACACTCCCCGTCCTCACCCCTAGCAAGAGCAACTATCCACAGAAGGAACAAGCATCCAATCTTGTGACATCAGGCACCACTCAAGTGGTGGGTTACAGTTAAGCCCAATGTAGTCACCAACTTAAGCACACGTGCGCGCACACACACACACGCTAACACCATCACTCACCCCTTTACTCCCTCCTCCGAGCCTGCTCCGGGTTCCATCACAAGTGCTGGCTGCCTCATGTGGTGGCCACCTCACGTGGTGGCCTCCTGCACACTGTCCATGGGTTTCTCAGTCCCATGATCATCAGCCTCCCTCTTGGCTTGGAGACATTTCAGATGGAGGAGCAAGCCTTCGGCACTACAAGAAAGCAGGAGACCCCCTACCATGTCCGCGGAGAGAGTCCACACCCAGGAGAGCAGGCCGCTTTGATGTCCGCAGAGGGAGTCACGCTGTCTCCCAGCGCCGATATCTAATGCTTCAGAGCAGGCGTTGACCGCTGTTTTCCTTCAGGGGCTGAGTATCTGGCTTGTGTTCAAGGGGCAGATCCCGCTGACAGAGCCTGAGCCCCAGAAGACTGTCAGAAGGGTCTTTGGGATCAGACACCTGGGTTCAAATTCTGCTCCACCTCTAACTATCTGGGTGACCTGGGACTGCTCTCCAAACCTCTGCCTCCTTCTCTGTGATTCTCCGGGAGCACTGACATCCTATCTGTCTAGGTTTCAGCAGAAATGAGGACTCCACTGGCCTGGGTCAGCAAGAAAGAGCATGCAGGACTCCTTACACTTGGAAGGCAATATTAAAGCAACCAACATAGGGTGTCACTGCACCCCAAAGCTGACACCAGGCCAGGAACAGCGAGGGGTGGGAATAGCCCAGGGTGGTGGTCGGCAAACTGTGGCTCATGAGCCACATGCGGCTCTTTGGCCCCTGGAGTGTGGCTCTTCCACAAAATACCATGGCCTGGGCGAGTCTATTTTGAAGAAGTGGCGTTAGAAGAAGTTTAAGTTAAAAAAAAAATTGGCTCTCAAAAGAAATTTCAATCGTTGTACTGTTGATATTTGGCGCTGTTGACTAATGAGTTTGCAGAGCACTGGCCCAGGGGAACGGGAGCTGGGGAGGAGGTGGGTGCAGTTGCTGTGTTGTCAGGCTCCAGAGCAGGAAGGAGCTGAGAAAGACACCCTGACTTCTCTCTGACTTCCTGCTGAAGCCTCCCAAGAGGTCAATCTCAACCACAAACCACCCTGCAAGGCAGCCTGGGCAGGGTAGGCTGTGGGGTCACACCTGGGGTTCAGAGCGGGAAGAAGATGGATGGAGATAGCAAGGGTCGGTGTAGGACAACATGTTATCCTTAGTTAGCCTATATATATATATATATATATATATATATATATATATATATATATATATATATATATATATAAAATTGATTTTTTACAGAGAGGAAGAGAGAGGGACAGAGAGTTAGAAACATCGATGAGAGAGAATCATTGATCAGCTGCCTCTTGAATGCCCCCTACCAGGGATGTGCCCGCAACCAAGGTACATGCTACACGCCCTTGACCGGAATCAAACCTGGGACCTTCCAGTCCGCAGGCTGATGCTCTATCCACTGAGCCAAACCGGTTTCAGCTTTACTTAGTCTTGTTATGAGGACAAAAACGTGTGTGAAACACTTAATATGTAGCCAAATGCATCGTAGATTTCAACAAATAGGAACTATTTTCTCATTAGTTCTATCCACCTGTAGGGTCTTTATTGCCTTGTTTTCACACAAAGGGCCCCAGCAGTCTTTCCATGCCTGGTGTGTGCTGTGCCCTGGTGTGCAGATGTAACATTAATATAACCGAGGCTGCCTGGGGAGATAAGACATGGACTCTGGTGCCCATGGGGCAGGGGGTGACACAGGCGCACAAGCCCTACCAGCGTCATGCTCCGCCGGGCCAGGGCCACGGCTCTGGCTCTCGCGCTTTCTTTCTTAATACTTTTTAACGCTTTTCTTTTTCCAACGAGAGTCTGAAAGAATGCAAGCTTATTGCAGAGATGTGGAACTCGTGAAAAAGCAGAGATGAGAAATTACCCTCTCCAGAGATAAGCACTCTTAGCCATTTTGTGGCTGCCTCCCCTCCTGTGCCTTCTGCTTTAGAGTCAGTCTCATATTACATATGCAATTTAATAGCCTGGTTGTTGTTTGGGTCCCCCCCCCCTTTCATAAGCATTGAAATCATTCCAAAAGTATCTTTTAATGAGCTCATAAGAGTAAATCACATGGCTGGGAACATGAGCTTGGAATCAGCAGACGAGCGTCTAATTGCAGCTTACCAGCTCTTCCTGCAGACAACAGGCAAGCTCCTTACCTTCGGCCTCTCTGTTTGTGCAGTGACGCTGGAGGGAGAATGAAGTAGGCATCTTACAAAGTTGTTGCAAAGAGAAATGAAATATTTATTAACGTGCAGTCATTAGCTCAGTGTCTGGGACATAGCAAAGAGCTAAATGGTAGTTATCCTAATTGTCACTAAGAGTCCATAGTCATTCCTCTATCCGTGAATATTTAGGGTGCTTCTGCTTTATTTTTAATTAGGGAATTCTGCTATGACATTTTTTGAACTTAAATCTTCTTTTCACGCTTCAACTTTTTCCTTAGGGTATGTAAAGCTATTGGTCTCTGGTTTAAATATTTTACTAGTTCAGTTCTGAAGCCAGATACATCCCAGCTATACTATTTACTACCTGTAGCCTCTCTGTGTTTCAGTTAGCCCTGCTCTAAAAGATAATGACATAAGAATTAAATGAGAGAATAGATGCAAAACATTTGGCAGTTAATGTAAATATTAGTCAACATTGTTATCATGCATACTGCCCGTTACACCCTCACTTGTTTACCTCTGACAGCTTTTAGCACTGGGTTGAACACCAGGAGACTTCCAATGAATACACAGTAAACTACACTGAGTGGCCAGATTATTATGATCTCTGAATGCATAATAATCTGGCCACTCAGTATATGTATGTGTGTGTGTGTGTGTGTGTGTGTGTGTGTGTGTGTATATATATATATATATATATATATATATATATATATATATATATATTAGAGGCCTGGTGCATGAATTTGTACATGGGTAGGGTCCGGCCAGCCTGGCCAGGGGGAGGGGACATGGGCAGTTGGTCAGCCTGCCTGCTGGTCAAACTCCTGGTCAAGGGGACAATTTGCATATTAGCCTTTTATTATATAGGATATTCACTGAGTGGCCAGATTATTATGCGTTCAGAGATCATAATAATCTGGCCACTCAGTGTAGGTAAACATAGGTTGCTAGTCGTGTTCCTTGGGTACTCTGGAAGATGCTCATTAGGAGGTTGCCCCGAGTTCAGTCCTCCCACCTCATGCTGTCCACAACATCCCCACATCCTGGACCCATGTCTATGGCCAGTATCTTGGGGCAGACCTTCCCTTCTGGCCTTAGTTCAACCTATAACAGTATTCTCTTGTAACAGAGTTCCCTAGACCAGTGGTCGGCAAACTCATTAGTCAACAGAGTCAAATATCAACAGTACAATGATTGAAATTTCTTTTGAGAGCCAAATTTTTTAAATTTAAACTATATAGGTAGGTACATTGCTATTAACTTAATTGGGGTACTCCTAAGCTGGCCTTTGCTAAAAACTCAAGGGGCAAAAAAACACGCATGTGGCTCTCGAGCCGCAGTTTGCCGACCACTGCCCTAGACAGACCTTAAATAGTGTAAGTCCTCTCCAGAGGCTTCTGGGATTATAGGACAGAGTCCCTGTCTTCACCACCACCACCCAAAGGTTTGAGGACCCTTCCTGGGACTTGACCCACAGCCCTTATCTTACTTTCCACCCACCATCACATAGTCCTGAGAGTATGAAACTACTTTATTCTGGTCTGGAGGATTTAAGCACCTGTGATGTACAGGTCACTGGAGTAAATCCACCGCAAAGCCCAATGGGAAGGTCAGTTTGTGCCAAAGGGTGGGTTTGTATAAATAACCCAGAAGCCCAGCAATACAGGCACACCCTGCAGCTGGGGTGTTGGCAACACTCCATTAGCCACAGCTGCTAGGCTTGTGTGCAGCTACCAACCTCCCGTGGAAATGGGCCATTTAGGAGTTAGTAGAATGATTCATGAGGATGATGAATTTCTACATGCTGGGTACACGTAACGGATGACCATGAGACTAGTTTTAGGATCTCTACTTCCTAGTGGGAATTCTCATATAACAAAGCTTGAAACTCAGGCCTTGAATTCTAGAGGTGATTTTCCATCTTGCTAAATGTTCATACATATCTTGATACTCCCAAGCGAACTATCAGGTCATTCATCCCATAAATGTTAAGTAAGCACCTACTACATGCAAGGCACTATGTCAGGACTAGTGGACTAGTCAGTATCTACAGCAGGAAAGGCAAGTATACACACCATAAATCCCCGATCCTTTGCCCAAGACAGTCTCTAGCCTTCTCAAGAGCCTGGACATGGTCTCAGAACCCATTTCAATGTAGGGCTCTAGGCAGTCCTTTCAATCGAAGGGACATGCCACAGTAAGCCTGTTTGCAATCTTGGAGCTAAAACGCTGCAGGTACTTACAGAATATGGCCACAGCAAGAAAAAGAAGTCTAAGCAGCCATCAGCCAATTTGGAATGAGGTAGGGGAATTTTTGAAAACAGCCTCCTAGGTGGTTGGTACAACAATGCAGGCAAAGCCAATGCCATCTTAGGAGCCTTGGCAATGAACACAGATGCTGCTGGGTGACCTTGAACTCATTACTTAGCCTCCCTGAACCCTGGTTTTCTGATTTATAAAATGAAGATATAATAATAGAGTTGTTATGACAAGTTAATGAGATGATGCAATGTGAAATATGTAACAATACTTGCCTACTAGTATGCAATGTAGTTTTTTTGTTAATGAAATATAGACTTAAGTATTTAGGTTAAAAATAAATAAAATACATTTTCTCTTCCAAACAATCCAGTAGAAGGACATGCTGGACATTTGCTCTGATAGAAAACATTTGGGACCAAGTACTAGAACTCCAGTTATCTATTTCCATTGGAAAATGTGTTCGTTGAACCCCCCAGAGCTAGTTTCCAGGAACTGCCCCAGAATATAGGGCTGTGGCCACTGAGACATGTGTCTCAGCTGGAATTCTGCCTCACCCCAACACGGACCCCATCAAACTGGCAAACGTAAACATGACAGCGTGTCCTCTTGCCTTTGTCGGTCCCCAGAGGCATATACTCTTTGATCTATGAAAGGGACCCCTACCAAACCATGGGTAGTCCAACAGAATCGCATCCGGAAGTCGGGGCAATGCCAGATATACCGGTACTCCTGTTCTACCTCCTTTTGTTGGGAAAATACTTACTATTATGAATTTACAAACACAAGAGAAGTCTCCTCAAGACATTTAGGAAACACAGAGGGAGAAAAAGAAGAAAACAAAAGGCATTCATAATTCTATCACTTGTGAAAAGAATTATGGGTTGGGGGGAAGAGGTATCTACTCATCCAGACTTTTCCCTCTGCATTTTAAATTTACATGTGTTCTGATTAAATGCTCTTTCTCTCTCCCTCTCCTCCCCCTCCCCTGCTCCCAGTGTATCATTATCAGTTCAAGATCCAGTTTCTCAACCAAATTGAGAAGCCAGTGGAACCAACGTTTACCATGTCACTCCTGGGAACAGAAAACGAGATAGAGAAAATCCCCATCACCCTGTGAGTATGAGGAGCCGCCCGTCTGTGGTGAGGGCAGCCTGGGTTTTCCGGCGGGGACTAGATGGACGCTGCACTTCTCAAGGGTCAGGCCAGATACAACCTACTTTCCTCAGCCCGTAGGACTGCCCTGAACACCCCATCCGATGAGGCGTCCACCCAAGCCCAACGCCCTGTCATCCCTCCCCGGCCTCTCCCAGACTCACCATTCGCTTACCGTTGGCACTACCTGTGCCTGTGCCCGGCCCCCTGCCTGTGGGCTGAGCAGAGAGGGGACCAGAGGGGCCCAGTCCCTGCGCTCAGGGCAGGAAGCCGGGCAGGGAGAAGTAGTGAGGCCAGAGCAGGTGTCCACGGGAAGGCCCCGAGCGCCTGCCTATCCAGTGACTTCTGAAAAAAAGTGGCCCAGAAATAAAACTGGTATCATTCAACGTGGCACCCGTTCCCCATGCCAACCCGCCTGCACAGCCAGCCCTTCCCATCTGTCCTTCGTCCGGCCTCACACCTGCTCGCAGCACAAGCCTCACGCCTCCCTCAGAGGCTCCCGGCTTCTCCGGCCAGAAGGGGCCGGTGGGCTGCTTTTTCTCAGCATCTCCCCTCTCAGCGGGGGCTCCTCCTGGGAAGTGACACTGGCCCTTCACTCGCTCAGGGACGGTCCTCAGCTTCTGAAAATGGCCCCCAGGCATTGATCTCTGATCTCACACAGCTTCAGTCACTGGGGAAGTCTATGGGTGCTCGCCCTGGAGGCTCCGCCCAGTGTAGCGGGTGGAGGCATTCCTGAATGGTCCCAGGAACATCCGGCAGGAAGGGCTAGATGAGCAGCCGTGCAAGGAAGCTCCATCCGCTGTCTCCCTAAATCCCGTGTTACCGCATTACCCACTCCTCTCCCTGGGGGCGGGGCTTGTTCTAAAGAGTGGGAAGGGCATCTGGGTGCTGTCAGTGTTGGGTGTGTTTAATGTCGTGGAGATGAGTGAGCACACGGATCCTGGTGTTGCCTGTGGAGATGTGTGTAAATCTGCTCTAAATTGGTGCATACTTTTTTTTTTTTAATATATTTTATTGATTTTTTACAGAGAGGAAGGGAGAGGGATAGAAAGCTAGAAACATTGATGAGAGAGAAACATCGACCAGCTGCCTCCTGCACACCTCCTACTGGGGATGTGCCCGCAACCAAGGTACATGCGCTTGACCGGAATTGAACCTGGGACCTTTCAGTCCGCCTCTCATTCCACTGAGCCAAACCGGTTTCAGCATTGGTGCATCCTTTTAATATGTGGTTTTCTATTAATGTTGTGCTTCGTTGATTAAATAGAAGTTTCTATTTATTTATATGGGGAGAAAGGGGCCTTGCTGGGGAGAGGAGAGGGTGGTGCGGCTCTGTTGTGTCCATCAAACCAACAGAGGGCCGACCTGGGCAGAGGCCATTGCCAAAGCCCCACTGTCCCATCGGGGGCAAGTTTTCTTGATTTGTTAACGTAAAAGCTAGGAAGCCTGAGCTAAACCAAGTTAACTAGGTTTTCATTGTGGAACTCTCTGAGCCTTTAGAATATGCTGTCATGGGAAACAGTATGGCTTTCCCCAATATTACTAGAAACCCCCCCCCCCTTTTTTTTTATCCTATTGCTACTTCTAGTAGTAATTTCCCAACAAGAGTTTGAGAAATACGGTAGGAATGACCATGCAAGTCACACAGGCAGACCGAACACACCCTGAATGTACCTAAGCATCACTTTGCTGTTACAAATGCACTGACTGTGCCTGGTTTCCTTTGTATCTTCAAGGGGCGAAGGAATTACCAGTAACAAAACCTACTCCTTTCTTATCACCTTGGATTCGGATATTGGCGAGCTGCTCAGAATCAAATTCAAGTGGGAAAACAGCGCCGTGTGGGCCAATGTCTGGAACACGGTCCAGACCATCATCCCATGGGGCAAAGGGCCCCTCTACTCAGGCCTCGTTCTAAAGAACATCCGAGTCAAGGCAGGAGAGACCCAGAAAAGGTGAGTGCTCCTTCAACTCCTGACATCTAGTAAGCACTTTTATAATGTCACTAGAGGCCCAGTGCACAAATTCATGCATGGGTGGGGTCTGGCTGGCCCCGCCTACTGCCACTTGATAGAACTCCCGGTTGAACTCCCAGTTCAAAAGGACAATTTGCATATTAGCCTTTTATTATATGGGATTCTTGCATTTATCCTATGATAAATGAGGTGGGCATTATTATGTCCTAATAATGGAGGACTGACACTGAGAAAAGTGAAATGTGCAGCCACAGGTGGAAGGACCGGGCTAGGCTCTTCCATTGCCTGGGTGCCATAGCTGGCTGCCTCTGGAGTCTGTGGACCACCTCGCTAGCCCAACATTCCTCAAATCGCAGCCTGTGGATGCATCATGGGGTGATGTCAGTGCTGCTGGACCACGGACCACACTTTGGGTGGCAAGGCCCCAGATTCCACATTTCTTTTTGTTCCCCTTACTCAGAGGAATGATCTTAACAGATCATAATCTTAACATCTCATTCTGTAGTGCTGCGTTTCGAATTTTAGAGTGCCAGAGAATCACGGGAAGCGTATTAAATATGCATCATGTCCAGCCCCACACGCAGAGCTTCTGACGCGTGGTGGTCTGAGAAGGGAGCCGGGACACACATTTTCCTGAGACCTTTTGTCGTGGGCCCGTGGGCTGCCCTTAAGAAACCTGCTCTGTGTGACTTAGCTTCTCCCTTGGCCCCAAGGTCTTCGGGGACAGTGAGGTGTTAGGGAGGGGATGGGGAAGAAGGGGTTGTCCAGCTGCTACTTCAGCAGAGCAAAGAGATGCCCAACATGTCTTGCCATGGCAGCCATACTTGTTTGCAGCTGTGCAGGTCTCCACAAAAGGAGAATTCTGTCCTCCCAGACCTTTTCCTGTTTCTTCCCCCACCCCCACCCCCACCCCCCAGCCCCTGTGTTCAGGACACTGGCCTCTCCTCTCCCACTTCTTTGTAGGGAAGCTCATTTTTCTCCTTGGCTTGTCCCCAGGAGGCACAGAAAACAGCAGGTTTCTCACTTCTAAACTACACACCAGGTTTCTCTGCTGGGCGTGGTGGGGGGAGGCAATGAGGGGGACCAGGGCGGATGTATGCCTCCTGAGGCCCTTCCACAGCCCCACTCTGAGGGCCTGTCTTCCTGGGATACAAGGTCCTGGCAATCACCAAGAGCACACTCTGCAGTCTGCCACAGACTTCTCCACGTGATCACTTTGGAAAATTAAACTGCTAAGCTGTTCTCGCCTGAGTTCTCGGCCCTTTACATCAGCGCTGTCTGAGCACCGCCCCTCCCACGTGCTCCCAGCCGGAGAGCGAACCCTCCGGGGCGGTGGCCGCTCCCCAGGACAGTCCCGTGACTTGGCCTGAAAGGTTGTAAGAAAGACAACACCACCTTCTCCGCTAGTGCTTAACTGCACGGCACTCAAGAAGGAAAGAGGAGGCCCCAGCGAGGAGGCCCCAGCCGGGTAGCTCAGTTGGTTAGAGCATCGTCCCGATATGCCAAGGTCGTGGGTTCAGTTCTCGGTCAGGGCACATACAATGAGTGCATAGTAAGTGGAACAACAAAGCCATGTTTTTTCTCTCTCAGTCTCTCTGACCCCCTTCTCTTTCCCTCTAAACAGTAAATACATACATATATACACACATGCATACATACATATATATACCCACAAGCAATACATACAAGAAGGAAAGAGGAGAGGGGAGGGGACGGCACTTACGGAGCTCCTGCAGGAGGCGGGCCTGGAATGGATGCTCCAGGGCAGGCATCTCACGGGAACCTTAGACTCACAGAAGCTACACAGCTTGGGGACTTTGCTAGTAACTGTCCGAGCCCAGTGCCCACTCAGGTTTGCCTGATTCATTGCCCATTTGTTGCCCGTACACTGTTCCCAGCAGGTCCTTCCTCCGTTACTCTTGGCCCACTAATCTGACTCTCCTAAGTGGAACCTAGCAGAGTGCAGTGCAGACATCAATACATGCACACCAAGCCCTTCTTCGAGGCACGTGCCAGCACGAGGGGAAGGGCTATGGACAGTACCAGATGTCACGGAGGGAGATTTAAAAAGTCTGCATTTTGGTTGTTGGCATAAAGGAAAACAAGATGCATTAATTTTAGTAATAGTGTGCTCCATCTCCGAGTTTCCCCAGCCTCAATGTCCTCACGGGTCATCTGGGAATCCTGTTAAAATGCAGTTCTGCTTCAGTAGGTCAGGGGGAGGGGAGGAGGCATGCGAATCTGCTTCTCTAACAAGTCCCTGGCGCGGCTCATGCTGCTGGTCACAGACCACAAACTGATTAGCCGGGGTGTAGTCGGCGTGGCCCGGGAAGTTTAAGAAGTAAGCTCAGGTTGGTGCTGCTGGGGCTGAGCTCTGGGGAGGCCAGGAGGTGTTCCCAGAGAGCGGCAGGGAGCAAGGTGCTAGGGGAGCAGGGTCTGGTGGCCCCCGCGTCAGCCCGTCCTAAACTCTCCTTGTGACCTCACCGCTTCCCACCTCCGTGGAATAAACATGTAGGGTAATTCTGAGAACAACGGCACCTCTCTGATGTAGGGTAATTCTGAGAACAACGGCACCTCTCTGAGGCTCGGTTCTTCAATAATAAATGGGAATTATATTATGTATCCCATGAGACTAATAACAATTATTAACGTTTAATTACCTTCCACAAAGCAAAATCCCAGAGCCGGGATGCAAATGCTTAACCTCGTGCTCTCAATCTCCCTGCTGACGACAAGGCGGGGCCGGGGGAGGGGGGATTGATTAAGTCACCTGCTCTGTGTCTCCACGGCTGGTTCTTCTCTCCCACAGGCACAAAGTCAGGGACAAGAGGGCCTGCTGTGGGGTGAAGAGAAAGGACAGAAAATATGAGCCCACGGCACATCAAAAGCAATAGGCTAACCGTAATGAGAAATTCCATTTCCACAATAATCATATAATTCAAAACAAAAAGCAGTGAGGTTATCTCTGGCCAGCCATCAGTTGGCAGGAATTAGAAGAGATAACGTGCAGAGATGGTAAAGGTGTGGAGCAATGGGCTCTCTCCTGCTCATAGTGGGAGTGAAATTACAGAGCGTCTGCCGCCTCTGACTCAGCAACTGATGTGGTGAGCACCTGCCTTATGCCAGGCACTGCTGTGGGCCCCGGATATACAGCAGTGAACAGAGGAGACAACACCTTGGTCTCATGGAGCTTACATTATCAAAAGTGTCCATATCCATAATATATATGGCCGAGAATGTGACATGACAGAACTTGACTTCCAGGTGCCTGTCCTAGTGAAATACTAAGTATGCCCACAGAGGCTATATATATATATACAAAGTGTTTGTTGCAGTACTTTTTGGCAATAGTAAACCACTGGGGAAAATCTCAATATCTATCCATCAATAGAAAAATGGCTAAATGCATTGAGCTCTATATGTACAATGGAATCCGTGCAGCAGGTGGAAAGGAATGAAAGAGATGTATATGTACTAACTAGAGGCCCTGTGTATGAAATTCATGCACGGGGAAGGGGGTCCTCTGAGCCAGCCTGCACCCTCTCCAATCCGGGACCCCTCGGGAGATATTTGACTGCCAGTTTAGGCCCCATCCTGGGGATCGGGCCAAAACCAGCAGTTGGACAACCCTCTCACAATCCTGGGCTGCTAGCTCCTAATCGCTCACCTGTCTGCCTGCCTGGTTGCCCTTAACTGCACTCCCCCCCTCGCCCAGCTGACCTGATCACCCCTCACTGTCTCTGTGTGCTGGCCTGGTCGCCTCTAACTGCCCCTCGCTGCCAACCAGGCTGCCCCCAACTGCTCCCTCCCTGCCGACCTGATTGCTCCTAACTGCTCCCCCCAACTCCCCCCTCCACCAACTTAGTCACCCCTTACTTCCCCCCCCCCCTTGCTGGCCTGGTTGCCCCCAACTGCCCCCCCTCCACTGACCTAGTCATCCCTCACTGCCTCCTCGCCGGCCTAATCACCCCCAACTACCCCCTTCCCCCCACCGCCCCACCCCACACAGCTTGCTTGTTCAGTCATTTTTTCATCCCTCACTAACCCCCCTGCTGGCCTTGTCGTAGACAGCCATCTTGTGAGATTGTGAGGATTAATTTGCATGTTACCTCTTTATTATATAAGATATGACTGGTCTTCAAGTGACTGGTGACAAGGAAAAATTTCAGAAAAAATACCTACAGAAAACCCTTATGTTTGCATAAGAGCATCAGGATATGAGTAAATGTCCTGGGAAGACAGAAAGCAAACCATGAAACGGGGAGGGAAGTGACATTGGTGAAGGGTGATGGAGGAAAGGGTCTTTAATATTTGACTTCAGTCTTTACTACTTGAATTTTTTCAAGAATGCATTTATAGATTACTCATGTCACTCTTATTTCAGCTTCACTGAAGTGTATTTAACAAATAAAATTGTTAAGCTATTTAAAATGTACATCATTGTGATTTGATATACAGGGTGGGGCAAAAGTGGGTTCGAACTGTGAGCTCACAAAACAGTTTACTGTAGCCTTGTTTATTTGTATTACAACTGTAAACCTTCTTTTCCCCCACGCTGTACAAATACACGGTGAAAGGATTGCCCTATCTAGTCAATTAACACATTTGTCACCTCACATATTTATCATATTCATTGTTTTGAGAATATGGAAGTTTACTCTGTTAGCAAATTTCATTGATACCATTTCGTGTTGTCACCCTCTACAGTCACTGTGTTTCACATTAGGTCATCAGACCTTATTCTCTCTGTAGCTGAAAGTTTATGCCCTTTTATCAGCTGCTCGCTCCCTAGTCCCCTTCTTCCAGCTCTGGGAACCACTTTTCTCTACTTTTTCTATAAATTTCATTTTTAATTTTTTTTTTTAGATTTTGCATGTAAGTGATACCATGTAGTACCCTGTTTTCCCGAAAATAAGACAGTATCATATATTATTTTTTGCTCCCAAAGATGTGCTAGAACTTATTTTCAGGGAATGTCTTATTTTTCCATGAAGAAGAATACAATACACATTTATTGTTAAATGAAAATAAAGGAAATTTATTACCTGTATACAGTACGGTAGTACAGTAGTTGTCAGCACAAACCAGACAAACTGTGAATCCTACAGTATCAAGAATTTACTCATTTATTCAGTGACAATCATGTCATCATCTTCTGGAACATCATCATAACAATCCAATTCCTGAATTTCCTGGTGAATTTCTTGTGACTCCATTTCTTTCAGAATCAGTGGACCAAATCTCTCATGTTTAGCCTAGGGGCGGGGGGGGGGGGCTTATTTTCGGGGGATGCCTTATATTTCACTCAGAAGGAAACCTGTAAGTAGGTCTTATTTTCGGAGGATGTCTTATTTTCGGGGAAACATAGTATTTCTCTAGCTTATATACTACTTTAATGTTAAAAGTTTATGAGTCAAGACTTGACCTCAGATGCAATTCAAAGAAAAGGAAGCCATGAACTGGAATTCTCTGTGACCACTGGAGCTGGTAACACAAAATAGCATCTCAGGCCAACCTATAGGCCAAAGCAGACTAGCTGCTAGCTGGTCTCCAAAAGAGGCCCAAAATATTAGTGATATCCTCTTTGGCTGGGCAACATCTGCACCAATGAGAGGAAGGGCAGGGCTTACATGACAGCCAGGCAGGGACTGGTGACAGTGGGCTCATGCCCAGGGACCTTTGAGACCAGCATTGACAAATTGGATCGGGTCCAAAGAAGGAAGGCTGGAGGGAAGACTGCCTGAGCAGAACAGTTGAAGGAGCTGCGAATGTTTGCCCAGGAGCCAGGACAATGTCATGAAAGGAACAGTAGTAACGCTCAAATCTTTGATGAGCGGTTATCAGGGAGAACAAAGGAGGACTGCCCCTAGAACTTTGCGCTTTTATAGAACTGAAATCAGCTCAGAGCAGAGCCTGATACAGATTGGGTCACTGACTTAGGTTTTGCTTTTCTCTGAAGTTATGAAAATAATAGTGGCCCGGTGCACAAAATCCATGCACATTAAAAGGGAATTAATTAGAGGAAATATTTTAATATTGCTATTTGCCCTTTCTCTGTCATAGAAGTGTCAGAGTTGAAAAAAAAAAATAATAAAATGTATATGAAAATCTTCCTCCTATTAGAGCCTGGGGCATGGGGTTGGACCCAAAGACAAGTCCCCCCCATGCACACGTGCCTAGAAATCATGTAAGACTCAGACCCAGCCAGCCCCACTCCCATTGGGCAAGATCCAGACCTGGCCAGCCTCACCCCCAACAAGCCCCGCTGGGTGGGGGGTGCAACCTCAGGTCCCCTTGCCTGGTGTCAGATGAGGAGCGCAGCCTCAGGTCCCCTGACACACCCTTAGGTCTCCTGGCCCAGCGCTGGGGCAGGAGGAACGACCTGAGGTCCCCCGACCCAGCGCCAGGATGGTGGGCACACCTTGAGGTCCCCCATCAAATCCCACCGGGCTGGGAGGCATGTCTTGAGGTCCCCTGTCAAGCCCCGCCAGACAGGGGGGCATGGCCTCAGGTCCCCCACCCTGACCCGGCGTCACATAGCCTCAGGTTTCTGCTGATCACTAGTTATGGCTTGTTATGGAAACCCTATCTCCACTGTGGGCACAGCCATCTTGTGACAGCATGAGGGTAGATTTGCATATTACATCTTTATAGGATTTGCAAACATAAGAATCTAGTTTAAAAAAAACAACACAGCAAGTGTTATATCAATTGAGTATTTGACCAAAAAAAAATGAAACACTTCAATAAGCTCCGTCTAAAACTTAATGCTGCCTTTGCTTTATGTTTTCTATTCAGAATGACATTTTGCTCAGAAAACGTGGAAGACCTACAACTTCACCCAACCCAGGAGAAAACCTTTGTGAGATGTGACGTAAACTCTAAAAAAAGGAAGCGAAAGAACAGATGAGTTTTAATGAAGACCCAGTGTAAAGAATAAATGATGCTATTCCTTATCTGGAATGGTTGCCTTATTTGGAAACCAGTTATATAAAATAATCTTGCATAAAGTTTAGACTTAAAGGGAGAGTACATTTCACTATTATAAACTAAGCTTTTAATAACTGTATTATGTAACTATATTCAAATATTAATGTAACCAAATATTTTCCAATTTTGTCTCTGATTAAGTGGTAATATATGCAAATAAGTACAAATGTAAAACCCATTTTAGATCTGTTGTTCTAATTTAAAATGTCTTTTCCAATTAAGTCAAATTTTTCATAATTTTTTGCTAGTTTATTCTGATCAGTTTTTGAACCAGGCTGGAAAGGTACTTCTTTATTACATAACTGGTGCTTCAATAAATGAAAATAATTACCAATTGTCCCAATTTTCCTCTTTACAATGCTCACAACAGAAGGCAATGGAGCCCGGGGGGTGTGGCTCAGTTGGTTGAGCATCACTCCATGCACCTGGAAGTTGCTGGTTGATTCCTAGTCAGGGCACATGTCCAGGTTGTGGGCTTGACCCCCAGGGGATGTCATAAGGGAGGCAGCCAATTGATGTTTCTCTCCTCTTCCTATCTCTCCCTCTCTCTCTCTAAAAAAAAAAAAGAAAGAAAGAAAAGAAAATCAATAAGAACATAAATGGAGCTCTAGCTGGTTTGAGTCAGCCCAGGGACTGAAGGGTCCGGGTCCAATTCTGGTCAAGAGCACGTACCTCGGTTGCAGGCCCATTGCCCTTGTCGGGGTCATGCAGGAGGCAACCAATCAATGTGTCTCTGTCCCATCAGTGTTTGCGGGAGGCTAAGGACAGTAGTTAGCATAATAAATGTGAGCAGTTCATCAGAAGGCTGATGGACATTTTCAGCATGTCTAAAAATCTAGGTATTATTACCTGCTGCTGAACAGCTGTAGGCAATTCCCCTAAATGGATAATCTTTTACTGTTTACCAAACTTTACCTTTGATATGTATGTTTGCTTTGCTAAAGGAAAAATGTGTGAATAAAAAGCCGTGGGTCCGGACATTCAGGAGCCCATTCCACTACAAAAGGGTTTCTGTCTGGCTCCCCCAAATACCTTCCAATTTTATATTTCTTGTCTAGTATATCCATTTATGTCGCAGCTCCTTCTCCAAATTCCTGAACCCTTGCTGCAAAAACTCTGTGACTGGTGTTTCTCTCTGTCTCTCCCTCTCCCTTCTACTCTCTCTAAAAATCAATGGAAAAAATATTCTTGTGTGAGGATTAAAAAATAATAATAATAAATAAAAAGGTAATGGAAAACTTGAAATATCTCAAAGAGGTATCAAACCTCCAACTGTCCAATAAATGAAATAATGATGTTTGATCAGCAAATTCCATCACAGAGCATGTGAAGGAAATACCAGGTATGGTAACCACTTGGGTGTGTGTTTTAAGTAATTTGGAGAGAAGGAGCACGCAATGCACATTTCACCACCTGACCTGACATCTGCTGGGCTCTACCCAGCTCCTAGTTCACAAACTCTTTGCCAGGGCCAGATAAACCGGGGCTCGTGAGCATAAGAGTCCTGAAGACACGTCTGCCTGTAAGTCACTGTGAGATTATCTTGCACGATTCCCCTTTATTTCCCCTGTAAAGACCCACTAAACCAATGGGTATGGGAGAAGGGAGAAGAAAAACATCTGCGTCCATGTTGGATTGTGTCCTGAACGCTGCTGTTGCCTGCAAAAGTATCTGACCGCACTTTTAGGTAAAGTGTGTGTGTGTCTAGAAAAAAATATAGATATTAAAATGAACAATATTTCCCATTATGTCTAAAATACTAGATTGACAATAAAATCATGTTTGCATTGGATTAGCATGTTTTACCATTAAATATCCAGAACAAATTTGAAATACAGTATCCCACCCCCCACCCCACCCTCATCCCCTTAAACTCGGTTTCACTTTTCTAGTTTCAGTTACCCTTGGTCAACTACGCTCCAAAAACATTAAATGGAAAATTCCAGAAATAAACAATTCACAAGTTTTAAATCGTGAGCTGTTCTGAGGAACATGATTAAGTCTTGAATCGTCCTGTTCCATCCTGTATGGGATGTGAATTTGTCCAGCGTCTCCATGCTGTCTACTCTCACCACCCATTAGTCACTTAGCAGCTGTCTCAGACATCAGATCCACTCTCAGACATCTCAGTGCTTGTAACCCTTATTTTACTTAATAATAATGGCCCCAAAGCACAAGGGTAGTGAAGCTGACAATTCAGACATGCCAAAGGGAAGCTGTAAATGCTTTGCCTAAGTGAAAAGGTTTATATGTATAGGAAAAAACACAGCATATATAAGGTTTGGTGTTATTCATGGTATTATCCATAAAATCGTCGCAACCAGAAACAGCCCCAATATCCATAAATACAATGCATAAGTGAACCGTGGCATGTGCTTACTAACGGAATATTAAACAGCAGTGGAAAAGATGAGCCAACGCTATACACACAGGACTGACTCTGGAGGGAGGCCAGGAGGCATTCAGGGTACATGATTTAAAGAAGCCCTCATGGGCTTGTGCACTTGCACAAAGACACAAAAAAATATGCATAGTGTGCTACAAACAAAACTAAACTATAGCATCAGGGATGGATAAATAGGTGGTAAAGTTCTAAGTAAAAGCAATAGATTCACTAGCACCACAGTGACACTGTGGGGACCCCAAGAAGGAGGAAGTGCGCACCAGAGTTCCAGGTGCCCAGAAGGCTGTACTTCTCACTCTAGGTTAGGGGTGTCGAACTCAATCAGAGAAGGGGCCAAAATCTAAAATCCAGCCTAAATCGCGGGCCGAATGGTTTACTGAACAGTCATAAACTGACAATGTCATAAACTGACAGTGGAGTGCAGTGATGACAGCACGGTGTGGGCCACATTGCAAGGCCTGGCGGGCTGGATTTGGCCCTCAGGCCTTGTGTTTGACTCATGTGCTCTAGGTGGTGCTTGCACAGGTGTTCACATTTGTAACCAAGTTTCAACTGGGTCTATCCATTTATTGCGCTCATTTTTGGCATGAAGGTCACATTCACAATATAAAAAACAAACAAGAAAATAAAGGGCATGCCGAAACTGGTTTGGCTCAGTGAATAGAGCTTCAGTCTACAGACTGAAAAGTCCTGGGTTCGATTCCAATCAAGGGCATGTACTCAGGGCTTTCTTGTTTTCACCAGCCACAGAATCATAGGCCACAGGTTACTCTGCAGCTTGCTTTTATTTTTTATTTTTCAGTTAATGATGTATCATTACCATCCCTATAACTCAGTAAGATACATATTTTTTCTAATCCTATATAATAAAAGGCTAATATGCAAATAGACCGAATGGTAGAACAACCAAACAACCAGTCGCTGACATGTGCTGACCACCAGGGGGCATGTGCAGAGCATTATAGGCATTGGCTGCAGTAGCATGGTGGAGCAGGTGAGTGGGGGTGCCAGACCAAGGTTGGCGTCAATTGCTGTCATCAGGGCAAGCCTCTGGTGGTTATTAAAAATTCTTTGCTCCCGCATATTGTGATCCCGCCTGGCACTCGCATCTACTGCCAGCACCAGCCCCACATCACATCCACTGCTAGTGCCCAGTGCCAGTCTCAATCACTCGGCATCATCAGCAAGTGTAAGCGATGGCTGCCGGCCCTGATCACCTTGATGGCTTCTCCACCTTCCTCTGCTCCTGAGGGGCAATCAGGGCAGCAGCTCGCACCTGCTGCTGGCACTGGCCCCAATTTCTCCACAATGTCAGCAGATGAGAGTGGGGCCAGTGCCAACAGCACATGGGAATGGTGGTGGCAGGAGTGGGGCTACTGGCAAACAGGGGTCCAGGGGCCACAGTGAGAGGGGCTGGGCAGGGGTGCAGAGGATGGGCCAAGACCTTCCCCTGTGTCCACCACAGCCTTGCAGCCCACAGTTTTTTTCAAGGTGCACAAATTCATGCACTGGGCCCCTAGTTTCTATATAAGTAGAATTACACATGCTAGAGGGGTTAATGCAATATTTTTTTTTTTCCTGCTCTTCTTGCTTGACCAAGTGCCCTGTCCCCTGACCCATGTTAACACCTAGAGCTGTAATTAAAATTTTTGTATGGTCATATATCCGAACATAGAAGCCCATTCTCATACACAGGGGAGCCGTCACTGTTTTATAGAAATGTAATTCTATTATATATTATACATTCTCTTCAGCACATTGATTTTCTTAATCAAAAGTACTTCCCCAAATCTTTCTAGCTCAAATGGTTTATCTCATTATTTTTAATGATTGTGTAATATTCTACAATGCAGAGGTGTCTTAATTTATTCAATTGGTCTCATAATGATGTGTCTTCACTCTGCTTCCAGATTTTTGCACTCCCTGAAAAATGCTGCCTGTAACATCCTTATACATATATACCATATATGTCTAGTAATAGAAAGTATTTCTAGCAGCGGCATTGCTAAGTCAAATATTTATATACTAGAGGCCTGGTGCACTGGAATTTGTGAAATTTGTGCACTGGAAGAGTGTCCCTCAGCCCAGCCTGTACCTTCTCCAATCTGGGACCCCTCAGGGGATGTCTGACTGCCGGTTTAGGCCCAATTCTACACTGGCAATCAGACATCCCTCTCACAAGATGGGACTGATGGCTCCTAACCACTCATCTGCATGCCTGCCTGCCTAATTGTCCCTAACTGCTTCTGCCTGCCAGCCTGATCACCCCCTAACTGCTCCCCTGCTGGCCTGATTGACACCTAACTGCTCCCCTGCCAGTCAAATTGCCCCAACTGCCCTCCCCTGCTGACCCAATGGCCCCAACTGCTCTCCGCTGCCAGCCCAATTGCCCTGAACTGCCCTCCCCTGCCAGCCTGGTCACCCCCCAACTGCCCTCCCCTGCAGGCCTGGTCCCCACCCAGCTGTCCTCCCCTGCCAGTCATCTTGTGACAACATGAGGGCAGCCACCTTGTGATGGTGTGGGGGTGGCCATCTTGTGATGGCAAGGGGGCAACCATATTGTGATGGTGTGCGGGTGCAAGGGCCACCTTGGCTTTTATTAATATATATATTCATTTTTTAAAAATTAGTAGATGTTGGCATATTGCTTTCCTAAAACACTGCAACTGTTTGCAGTTCTCTCCCCACCTTCTTCTGGGCAGAAATACTTATTGCTCATTTTAAGCTTTGTCAGGTTGGTGAGGAGTGTAAGTGATGACCTCATTGTTACATTTCCCTACCTACTTTAGAATTGAGAATCTTTCCATGTTTATTGGATTTGGTTTAATGTGAATTAATTGTCCAAATCCCATTTTCTGTTACAATTCTTGTCTTTTTCTTGTCAGGTTGTAAGAACTACATATTTTATGAACTATATGAAGCCTTTATCTTTCAGCTTCTTTGCAAATATTTTTCCAAATCTACTCCTCTATTGATTTTATTTTTTAATATTTTTTTATTGATTTCTAAAGATAGAGAAAGGGAGAGGGAGAGAGAGAGAAACATCACTGTGAGAGAAAACATCAGCCAGCTATCTCCTACATGCCACCTACTAGGGACTGAGCCTACAACCGGGACATATGCCCTGGCTAGGAATCAAACTGGCAACCTTTTGGTGCACAAGGCAGTGACCAACCAACTGAGCCACACCGTCCTGGGCACCTCTATTGCTTTTAATTATAGTGTTTCTTTGCTATACAGTAGCTACATTTCTTTTATAACATACTAGAGGTCCAGTGCATGAATTCATGCACAGGTGAGGTCCTTCCAGCCTGCCCCGATCCGGGCTGGCCAGAGGGAGGGGCCATGGGCAGTTGGCCAGAGGGACCAACCTCCTGGTTGAACTCCCAGTCGAGGGGACAATTTGCATATTAGCCTTTTATTATATAGGATGGATTTCCTGACTTAGTTATAGTCTCTTTCATAATTGAATTGTAGTTCTTCTGAGATTTATGTTTGTTTTTCTCCCTTAAAGGCTTTACTCAATCAGAAATATAATTTTCCTATATGGTGTGAGATACAATGCCAATTTTTTTTTCTATATGGATAAAAGTGAAACTATTATTTATTAACTAAATTAAATTTCCCTTGCTGAATTGAGATCCCACTTTTATCATAAATTTAAAGTGCATACTGGGAACTATTTCTTAAATCTCTGTTTTGTTACACTGATCTCCATGTTTATTTCTATTCTAATCAAACTTAATTGATTTCAAAGTCTTTAATTTATTTGCTTATAAGGGCTTTCTACTCTGTGTATTCTCAGAGATTTAATTTTTCATGTGGACATTAAGGTAATTTAGTGCAATTCCCCTAAAATCTCTGTTAATATCCTAATTGGAAATCACATGAAATACAGAACTTAGTACAAGGGGCATCGGCCATTGAGTTCTATGAGAGCTTCTCATCAAGGACCATCGTATGTTTTCCATTTGTTCAGATTTTGCTTCATGTCCTTCATTAGAGTTTACAGTGTTTATTTTTCATTTTAATTTATTGCTCAGCATTTTAATGTTTGTCATTATTGAGAAGAGAATTATTGATTCCATTTCTATTTAATGGGACTTATTACTAGTAGTAGAGGCCCCGGGTGGAGGGGATCTATGGAGAGAAAAAAAGAGGAACAACTGTAATAATCTGAACAAAAAGATTTATTAAAAAAAGAAAGTATATTAGGAGTAATGCTAAGTTCTTAGAATCCCTGATAGGTTGGAGGGTTCGTTTGTTGCAAAGTGGATGCTCTCTGAACAGCACTCACCTTTGTTTTCTACCTTTTACCCTGAAATTCCAAATGGAATACAATGTCCAGTGAATCTATTACTATTTGTATTTTTAAATAATGACATAGGCCCTAACTGGTTTGGCTCAGTGGATAGAGCGTTGGCCTGCGGACTGAAAGGTCCCGGGTTCGATTCCGGTCAAGGGCATGTACCTGATAGGGGGTGTGCAGGAGGCAGCTGGTCGATGTTTCTCTCTCATCAATGTTTCTAGCTCTCTATCCCTCTCCCTTCCACTCTGTAAAAAAATTAATAAAATATTTTTTTAAAATAATAATGACATAGAATGACATGTGTCCGCCTATAAAATAGGCCCATTAATTTAGGGATATAAAATAAGTTAAGGAATCCAATGCACTTACAAAAAAATTTCTAAAAAGACACAGTTAATGGACACTAAGTTCTTTCTGTAAGAATGCTTCTAGCTCTACTCTCTTCTAGGCTGAAATAAAAGTAGTAAAATTAAAAGATCACAATAGTAAGTATAAGTTATATCTGGATTATTACCAGTTTAATTTTTAAAGGAGAAAGAAATACAACAGGACAGTGTTGTTTTTTCCCTGAGAAAGGAAGTTTTGACTTTTATAGTCTGGGCCAGGACTAATGAGGCAAGCAAGGCACCTGGGTCATACAGTCCCCGGAGGCAGGACTGTGCAGGTGCCAACTCCTCACTGTGCCCAGAGGGAGGTGCCAGGGTGCCAGGGTTGGCACATGAGCAACTTTGTCTTCTGAATTTTATACTCTGAGCACCTCACTTGCCTCTCCTAGTCCCAAATCTGTTTCTATTAATTTCTTATTCAGACTTTCTTTTGCTTTTTTTTGTTTTCCATAGAATTTATTCCATAGAAAGACAATTCCTCTTATTTTCATTCTTCTTAATAATAATAATTATAAGTTTACAAATTTTAGCTATTCTTCTTTAAAAATAATGTAAATATAAATTTTCCTCTAAGTACAGAATTTGATATAAAGTATTCGCCTTTCCACTGCACTCTAGTTTGCAGTTTTAGCTCTAAATTCCATTTTGTTCCAAAGATTATCCAGAAAGTATTCCTTAATGTATTAATAGACTGTTCTGGAGATTTTTAAATTACTTACTTCTAATTTTATTGAATGTGGCTAGAGAAATTTCTCATTTCTAAGGCTTTCTTGGTGATCAAGTGCACAATCAATTTTTATAATGTTCTATTGGATATGTAAAAATTTTCTATGTATTTTACTTGAGGGACTTATAATGATCTATATATATCTGTTCAATTAAGTATATTGATTGTATTGTTCACTTTTTCTTTTCCTTATTTTCCTGGGATATTAGATCAGATCCTGAAAAAAAAGGTTTTCAAGTCTACAATATTTTTATCAAGTTGTCTTTGAATTTACATTGTTTGGTACACACAGGTTTACCAATGTTAATTCTGCATGAATTTTACGTTGTTTTTTAGTATCCCTCCTATAGTGTTTTTAATCTTAAATTACTCCTTGTCTGCTATTAATTTTGCTATTCCTATTTTCTTTTTTATTATATTTAATTGGTAACTTTGTAAATCCCTTTGTTATCAACTTTACTTTGTGCTTCATTTCTATAAAGTTTTTATACATATTCTTTTCGTTTTTAATTTTTTTATTTGAGAGCGGGGGGGACATCGATTCGTTGTTCCACTTATTTATGCATTCATTGGTTGATTCTTGTGTGTGCTCTGACCAAGGATCAAACCTGCAACCTCAGCATATCAGATGATGCTCTAACCAGCTAACCTACCCAGCTAGGGCCTCTATAAAAATTTTTAATTGTATTTTTTTCTAGATTGTGTATAGCTGGTTTATATTTTTAGCTCAATTTAAGTGGCTCTGACTTTTCATGGGAAAATCCAGTCCATTTACATATTGTGTAATGATTGGACTTCTCCTATTTTATTTTACTTATCGGTTTATTTTACTTATTTCCTCCTTTTACTTACATGTATTTTTTCAGGTTGATCAAATTGCCATTATTTTCTCCTATCCATCTTGTTAATGTGACTCCTCTTGTAGATTCCCATTCTATTTTTAGCTACTTCCATTCCCTGATGCAGATAATCAGATACAATTTTCGTTACCATTATATGAAAGTCACACACCTACTTCTCCCACCAAAGTACCCTGTTCGTCCACTGCGTCCACGCCAAACTTTAGAATCCTTTCACTTCCCCACCAGCTCCACAGCCACTCCCCAGATGAGGCCTTCGGAATGCTTCCCTCTTTTCAACCCACCCCAATGCCCGGGTTTGCGAGACTTGCTTATTATTTTTAGTTTCAGATTGTTTTTAGAAGAGTTGTCAAGGCTGACGGTGATCATTTCAGGAAAATAATCATCTTTTACAGAGTGGAGATCCCAGCCACACCAAACAGTCAGATGGACGGGATTCTCTGGACTTAGTGTATCCACGTGTGGGCAATACACCCTGACTTGGGTGATATTCTCCTAAGATTGTATATTCTCCTGGCCCTTCCCGACTCATCTGGAGATTTTTGCTCACTAGGTAACAGCAACTGGTAATGTATTCTTAGGTTATTTTGCAAGACCGGTGATCGGAAGATACAAGGCTCTTCCTGCCTAGATCCATTTCCATACAGTCTCCCACGCTCAGTGGTCAGCAGTTTTTATATTGTAGCTTCTGGTGTTGTAGATAAGCAAACCAATGTTAGGCTGATTCTCCTCTGGCAGTAATTGGTTCTTCTCCATGGAAACTTGTAAGAGTTTTCTCTGTTCTTACTAGTATAGCTCAGAGATACAACACACCTAGGCGGCTTTTATAAATTCTTCCTGGAATCTGTGAGATGAAGTCTCTCTTCAGCTCAGAACCTTCTATTACATTATCGATTCCTCTTCCGTTACATCCCCCAGCCCTCCCTCTTCATCTTCGTGTCTCTTTCTATTTTTGCTCTGTGCTTGGAGGTGCATCCTTCTCTTATATTCCAGGACACCAATCCAATTTCTCCTTCAATTCTTCTCTTGAAATTTCTACATCAAAACCCTCTTTTTTTTTTTTTTTTTTTTATCTCAGAATAAGGTGTGTGTGTGTGTGTGTGTGTGTGTGTGTGTGTGTATGTGTGTGTGTGTGCTGCATTTATATCTCAAGTTCTGTTTCTTTTTGTCTTGTTTTGCGGGTTTTTTTTTGTTTTGTTATTTTGTTCATGTTATCTCTGCCAGCAGTTGTATCTGGACTGAGGGTTCTGTTTGTAGCTCTTCTCCCTGGCTGCTGGGCCACACTAGGAATCTTCCTTTCCTTTGTTTGCGCACTGGGGCTCTGTTTCAGCCACTGTGCTGTCCTAAGTGGCCGCATTTCCAAAGCAGTAGAAGGAGCAGGCACAGCCTCCTCTGGCCCCAGCTGAGCAGCAGATGGGTTGCCAGTCCTCTTCCCAGTCTCCTCACTGCTCCAACGCAGAAGTGGTGGCCACACAGCCCGCACGGTCAGCTCCTCAGGAACCAGTGAGGCTAGGTGCAGTCACACAGGCCAGCCACCCCCCACCCCCCTGTTATCATCCTCAGGCAGGAAGTGTCCTGCCCCAGCTCTCTCTGTCAGCATTCCTGAGGCTCACCCACCTCCCAGGCCTCTCTGCCTCCTGCAGGTCCCAGCACCTGATTCTCCCTGGGAGAGGCAGATGGGCTAAACTGCTCAGAGAAGAGAGGCAGGATGCCTTCAAGCTGCTATCTTTCCAGGAGAACCCTGCCCCCCATCCCTCAGAACTTTTTGACTTCTTGTTTATTTTTGCTCAATAGGTAGGACTGAATAAATGCCACCACCTATCTCAAATGAGCACAGTCTGTGAATTGTGATGCTTTGGGAAGCTAACTCAAACTGGTCTAATTTTTTTAACATATTTTTATTGATTGATTTCATAGAGAAAGAGAGAAAGAGAGAGATAGAAACATCATTGATGAGAGAGAATCATTGATGGGCTGCCTTCTGCACACCCCCTACTGGGGATCGAGCCCACAACCTGGGCATGTGCCCTGACTCTGAATCAAACCATGGTCTCCTGACTCATAGGTCAATACTCAACCACTGAGCTATGCCAGCTGAGCATGATTTAATTTTTATTTATTTTTTTTTTTTTTGAGAGAGAGAGAGAGAGAGAAACAAATTGATTGGTTGCCTCCCACACTGCCCTGACCAGGGCCAGGGATTGAGCCTGCAATCTAGGTATATGCCCTTGATCAGAATCAAACCCAGGACCCTTCAGTCTGCAGGCTGACTCTCTGTCCACTGAGCCAAACCAGCTAGGGCTGGTTTAAATTTTTTAAAATTTGTTTTTAATATCACAAAAAAAGAAGTCCCAAGGTAGGCTGGGTTCTAAGATCCTGTATCTTTTCTTTGCTCTACTTGGCCATCCTTGCTGTTGGCTGCTGTGGTTCCAGGCAGCCCCCTTAAACCTGACAACATCCATAAAAAGACAATTAGAACCCCTTCTTATGTTATTAGCCAGATCAGGTTGCATGCCCATTCCTAATCTTGGCACAGGAAATGAGACAACCAAACACCAATCATCCCTAAACACATGGCTGTTGAAAAGACACTTCAAAATCAGGGAACACCTGCTCACGAGCTAAGTGTCCTCAGTTCAGCGAGCAGCCTTTCACGTGGAAATGAGAATGCTGGCATTTGAGTGCTCACTTTATGCAAGGTTCCTTACAAACATTCTCATTTAGTCCTCATCACAGTCCCTAAGGTAGAAAATAGTATTATCTTTGTTTCACAGATGAGGTACCTAGAGTTTAACTTTTACAAGGTCATGCAATTAATGAGCCATCATTTCCCTCCTTATCTATATATATAAAGAGTCAGGGTTCATAAAGTCCAAAACATGACCGAAGGGATGACCGAACACCAGGCTGCCCATGCACCAGGCTCAGGTGGGTGGGGACTGGCAAGCAGGCTAAACTGCTGACCTTTTGGAGAGAGAGAGGTGGGGCTGATCAGCAGCCACCCCAGACTGCTGGTGAGGCCCAGAGAGGTCAGCAGTTCAGCCTGCTCGCCAGCAGCCTGGAGCGGATGCTAATCAGCCCCACCTCTTTGATCAGGCCCTGAATAGGCCCAGAGACACTGACTGGCATAGAAACTGACCAATCAGAACCAAATCTGGGAGAACTGCGAGGAGCCAATGGCTGCCTAGGAGGCAGAGCTTTTGATGCTGACTGGCATAGAAATCGACCAATCCGAACTAAATCTGGGTGAACTGCGAAGGCAGAACCTAAGGTGGGGGCTGAGGAGGGGTTTTAAGGGAAACAGCTGTTTGGTGTAAGGTGTAAGAATGCAACTCAATTTTTTAATGACTGGATTGACAGTATAGTGCATATGACTAGCTATCAGTCAAGATATAGGGATTATGTGTTTTTGTCTGAAAGAAGCATCTCATCCTACTGAAAAAGGCTCTCCCCCCCCCCCACCCTGCATCTAAGCAATCCTATTCTATATAATCTATACTAATAAAAGGGTAATATGCTAATTAGGCCAGGTCGACTGGCCATCTTCCAGATGTCCAACTTCATTCTGGACAAAGCCATGGTGGTGGGGGCTGAGGCAGAGGCAGTTAGGGGCAATCAGGCTGGCAGGGGAGGGCCGTTGGGAGCAAGATCAGGCCAGCGGGGAGGACAGTTGGGGGTGAGATCAGGCCAGCAGGGGAGGGCAGTTGGGGGCAAGATCAGACTGGCAGGAGAGGGCAGTTAGGGGCATCAGGCAGGCAGAGGCAGTTAGGGGTGATTAAGCCAGCAGAGAGGTTAGGGGCAATTAGGCAGGCAGGCAGGAGAGCAGTTTGGAACCAGTGGTCCCAGATTGTGAGAGGGTCCCCGATTAGGGAGGGTGCAAGCTGGGTTGAGGGACCCCCCCCCCCCTTTGCACTAATTTCATGCACTGGGCCACTAGTCTACAATAATAAAAGCATAATATGCTCATTAGACCAGACATCCTTCCGGATGACCTTCCGGACAAAGCCAGGTTCTAGGTGCTTGCAGGGAGCTGGAGGGAAGCCTGGGTCCTGGGTGCCAGAGGGAAGCTGGTGCTGGCAGTGGGGAGAAGGAAGGCCTACTCTTGCATAAATTTCATACATTGAGCCTCTAGTAGGTTCTATAAGTATATAAATGCAGCTAACAAGGCAGTCCCCAGCAGCAACTCCCTTTACATGTTAATTGTCTTGGACTGCATGTGAGAGCTGTAATTAGTCCTCTACTTTAACACTGTTATATTTTGGAGCTAACAGTCCAAATTCTGCGTGGCAGACCACTAGCTGAACTCTCCCTAGAGCTGCTGGGATGTGTGGAGGCATTTGGCTTTGCCTTGGAGTTTCACCTCATTTATTATAAAAGAGGCTCAAGGATCCTCTTACAAAACAATCCTCAAATCTTATTATGGAACAGCTGAGCCCTATACATTAAACACTCTTGGCTTGCACATTTATTTTATATATTCCCTCAGTCCCTAGTCATTTTGGCTCAATGGATAGTGTTGGTCTGAGGACTGAAGGCTCCCAGGTTTGATTCTGGTAAAGGGCACATACCTCAGTTGCAGGTTCCTCCCTGGTCTGGGCCCTGGTCAGGGCTCCTGTAGGAGGCAGCCAATCAATGTGTTTCTCTTACACAAAAAATCAATGGGAAAATATCCTCAGGTGAAAATTTAAAAAAACAAAAACAAAAACAAAAACAAAGAAACTAACAAGAATCTGGGAGGTCAAACAAGTGTTTCATACTCCCGTCTACATTTGAAACTCTTTGTATGGGGGCTCTGCAGTGTGTGTTTACTTGTTTTCTCTTCTCTTTATAAAAGCAACAGATGCTCACAGAACATATCAGAGGAAAGGATCCCAAAGTTCTCCTAAACTATCCTCCCACTCCCAAGATAATCACTTAACTACGTGGTGTGTTTCCATAGACTCTTCCATAGCAATGCTTTGTCTTTATTTATTTTTAATATTTTATTATGGAAATATTTAAATATTTATAAAAGTAGAAATAGTATAATGAAGCCCAATGTTCTCATTAGTCCAGTGTCAACAATCAACATTTACAATGCATTTGACATCACAATGTACTTAGTGATTTTAAAAGTTATTATACAAAGAGCCTGAGTTCATAAAAAATTAAAGCAGTATGGAAAGATAAAAAGTAAAAAAATAAAAATATCTTCCTTTCCCAAGACCCTCAATTCCAATGCTCAGAAATAAGTTGTCAATTTATCAATCTAGACATTCGCCATACTTTCACAAACTTAAAATTTCACACACAAGAAATCAGACCATACATGTTTATTACTGCTTGCTCTTCCACTTTCCAAACCTTAGCCTTCCTTAAGTGGAGCTGGTGGGAATTCTCCAACAGCGACAGCATCCCACTAGAAAGCACACCTAACCAAGGAATTGGGAGGGGGGGGGGGGGGCTGATCACTGATTTAGGTTAAGAAAATCTGTCTCTTAAAGCCAGAGTTACAAAGTGGGTTGTGTACATACCCAGGTGTATGCAAAATGATCCACTGGAGAAAGGGGGGGCCTGAGGGGGGGGGATATAACTTCCATTCATTTTTATACCATCCCTGAAAATTTCTGTGTAGTTTAAAATATATATACACTGATAGTGCAATAATACATTTGTATACTTTATAAACATTTCCGTAGGCAAGGTATGTACTCAACATTTTTTAGTCTGGAGTACAAGGCCAACAAAGGGAGCCCCTGTCCCAGGCGGCTGTGAGGAGCAGCACAGAATCAGTGCTGCCTGGGAGAGGGCAGGAGGTTCCCGGCCTGTCCTCTGAAGCTCTGCCACCCACGCTCCTCAGTGCTCCACGCCCAGTGAGAACCCCATAGGCAAGAACCTGTTCCTGGCCGGGACCCGGCAGCAGTGCCTGCCCTCTAAGCAGCAGCTCCCAATGTTTCTGCAGACCCCGGGTTCTCTGGGGGAGGGAATAACAGAGGTCAACTGGTCTGGGAGCATGGAAGGCCATTTTACAGATCATGATCAGTGTCACTAAACTAAGGACCTCATTTGAAAAACAAAAACAAGTCAATAAATAAAAATAAAAAAACCTGTTTGATTTTAAGTCAGCATTTCTATTTGACTCTGGAATCCATATCTACTCCCAAAAAATTTTCCCCCTGAATATTTGTTTATAAACATAAAGAACTAGAATTTCGTGGAAAAACTTTGTACAGAAATATTGATCAGGAGGCTTCCTGTAGGAGAACATCATCTACAAAATGGTTAACTTCCACTTTCCATTATGAAATAGTCAAAGACCATGAATAATTAGCCAAAGAAAACACTTGTCCACACACACAAAGAATGAGGACCTCCAAATTTAACTTCTAAGTCGAGCTTTCTGAATCCACTTTCTCTGCCAGGAGTTATAATTTGTTACTTACGCATTCCAGAGCTAAGCTGTGCTTTTCCCATTTGTGCAAAACATGGTGCACACATTTTCCATTCTATAAATACAAGCGCATATTAGATTTTGAAAGAAAATTCCTCCCAGGGAGTGAGGGGAGGTGGCTCTGCTAAGAGGATTTAGAACCAGAGATGTCAGAAGGATGGTGCTGATCCCATGTGATAATGAGACTAACTTTTGAGCTTATCTTGTGAAATTAGCTTGACTTTACAAAACACACAGGCTTTATTAAAACACCAGTGTTTGTTGAACACTTTCTATAACCAAGTCCAAGGAAACAGTAATCAAGTGCAGTCCTGGAGAACCAAGAGGGAGGGGCGTCCAGGCAGAGGGAAAAGCATCCCCACGGCCTGACAGATGGTCAGGGAACTGCCCTGAAATGTCACTGTTTCTAAAAGCTGTGACAGGAAGTTTGGACTGGGCAAGATTTTTGTTAGAGCAAGTTCTCTAGAGCCAACTTTTACCGAAACTCTTAAGACTCAGCTCGAGCCTATCTCCTTGGGGAAGTCTTGGCTCACATATGCATGTCCCCTGAGCTCCTAGGTACCCTGTGTTTGTATTTTTCACAGCACAAATCCTTCTATATTGTAATTGTTGGGCTCTTTCTTTCCACCAAATCATTAGCTCCCCCAGGGCATGGATTACATGAGTGACAGCCCATTCCTGAGGACTGTCAGTACAAGATGCAGTTAAATTGATAAGTGAATAAAAATTGAAGTGGCCACTGAGAACAGATGATTCTTTTAAGAGCTGGTTTACACGAGGCAGGATTACACTGCAGTGTGGTATGTGCTATCACAAAGATGTGCAGAATGCCACAGAGCAGATCAGAGGCACCCTTCTCTCAGTAAGGTAGGAGGTTTAATATCCTCATTCTCAGTATATGGCTGTAATATCGGCCACAGAAGCCAGCTCTGCAGTAAATAAGTACTAGGCAAAAATGAAAAAATCTTTTTAAAAATACACAAAGGCTAGGTTTATATATAATAAGATCAGGATTTAAAATGCTATTTAACCTCTTTAAAAATACACACACACACACACACACACACACACACACCATATATATTGACCGGGAATCGAACTATGACCTCCAGGTTCATGGACTGGTGCTCAACCACTGAGTCAAACTGGTTGGGCTATTTAATCTCTTTTCATCCTTCAGATTTGGGCTCAAGCATCACTTCCATGGGAAAGCACTCATTGCCCTGCCTGACTAGGTCCCACTCATTGCCCTCCCCAAAGGCTCCCATCATAACACTTATCTTGGTTATAATTGCACCTGTATTCACAATTCTTTGATTAATGACCATAAGCTCCACAGGGCAGGGGCACTGTTCAGTTCACCATTGTATTCCTATCATCTAGCAGAGGCACTGGCACAGCCAAGTGCTTAAGAAATATCTGTCCAGTGAATAATTGAGGTAACCAGTTCATGCAAATAGCACATGCATGCCACAGGAGCCAAAGAATTCTATACAGCCTATAGTAGGATTTCAAGGGAGAATGGGATAAAATGATTAACAAGCCAATTCACTTAATCATAAAACTAAATAATGATAAATTAATCACAACACATTGACACCTTAATTTATAAAAACTTACTTTTCTGTTTAGAAATATAAAGGCTAATCCTACCAAATAAATAGGGAATATGCTAATTGACCAGCACACCCTCACAAAAATGGCAACACCCACAGCCAATAAGGAGGGAATATGCTAATTGTCACACTCTCAAAGATGGTGGTGCCCACAGCCACAAGATGGCAGCGCCCAGTCCCCTCAGCTGCACTGGGGTGGCAGGCGTGTGTGGCACAGCCAGGCCCACCCTGAGGCGGGCCCAGCTGCTCTGCACACCTGCCTCTGGGATCCCCCAGTCCCCTCAGCCCTCCAGCCCCCCAGGGCTGGCCCCAGGCACAGGCAAGCCTCAGATGTCAGCTTCCCAGCTGCCCAGGGTGGGTCGAGGTGCAGGGAAGCCTTGGATGGCAGCTGCCCAGCCACCTGAGGCTCAGGCAACCAGGTCTGGCTGAGGCTTGCACTGCTGGCAGTGGCAGCAGCAGAGTCGTGATGGGGGCATCACCTTCCCTTGATCACTAGGTCGCCTCCTGCCCTTGAGGGCTCCTGCATTGTGAGAGGGAGCAGGCGGGGCTGAGAGACACCCCCGCCCCCTCCAGTGCATGAATTTTCATGCACCGGGCCACTAGTAATATACTTAGAATAAAAAATGATGGCTTCATTTTTTTGATTACCAAATAGCCTTCACTTTTCCAAAATGTTTTCTAAAATTTATGCAATGGAAGCACTTTTTATATAAGACAACCTACACTCTATTAAGTTATTCTAACTCCTCTATGCTGAGATTACACAGTGTCTTTTTGAAGAGAGATTTCTACCTCTGGGGATCATGATCATTTCAGCAAGAGTATAATCTAGTTTACTGTACTGAGCTACTTAACATTTATTCTAATAAGGGACACACAGGTTACATATGGATAATCTGATCACACTCCTGACATGTTTAAACAGAAAATATTTTGTTTAAATAGCTAGCAATGCCCCCCAATAATCAGTGAGCAAAGGGGGAGCTAATGGCCTGCCTGCAAAAACTGCTGAGCAACTGATAGCTTCAAGCATTCAACCTAGCAGTTGAAATCAATTAATCATTCCTTATAACTGGAACAGAATATAATTAATTATGTTAGCTTGGCTGATTCAAGTTTAATTCCACTAAAAAATCATTATAAAAAATCATTATGAATATAGGCCATTATCATGAATTATTGCTAGAATAAAAACAGTAAAGAATGAATTTCTAAATGAATCTTATTCACATTTTTAAAAAACCTTTCTAATATAAACACTGGGAGAGCAAATAGTATAATGAATCCCCAAGTATCCATTACCCAGCTTTAACAATTATCAACTCACATCAATCTTGTTTCAACTATATTCCAACACACTCCCCAATTCTAACTCCTTATTTCTAAGTCCTAAATAACGTATCATTTTTAAAAAATACATTTTATTGATTTTTTACAGAGAGGAAGGGAGAAAGTGTTAGAAACATCGATCAGCTGCCTCTTGCACACCTCCAACTGGGGATGTGCCCACAACCAAGGAACATGCCCTTGACTGGAATTGAACCTGGGACCTCTCAGTCTGCATGCCGACACTCTATCCACTGTGCCAAACTGGTTAGGGCCTAAATACTGTATCATCTTAAACATTTTAATTTACATCTCTAAAAGGGCTACTTATAAAAATGTAACCATCACCACCACTAAAAATAACTGTAAAAATTCTTAAAATCATCAAACATTCAGTTATTTTTCCTATTTCCCCAATGGTCTCATCTTTCAGTTTGTTCACATCAGGATCCAAATAATTCTATGTTATATTGGTAGATATATCTCTTAAGTCTCTCTTAATCTTTTTCTTTGCAATCCCATTGTTGAAGAAACAGTCATTTATCCTACAGTTTCCCAGTTTGGACTTTTCCTATTGAATCCCTTTATTGCATTATTTAACATGTTCCTTTGTTTCCTACATTTCTAGTAAAGAGATTATTAGATTCAGAGGCTTGACCAGGATCAGTTTTGACTTTTGGCAGGACTGCTTCAGAAGTGGCAGATTTCCATTAGCAGGCACAAAATGTTAGACTGCTATCCCTTTGAAGTTATTAAAAGTCACTGGTGACCATTGTCCGAATCCATTAATTGTTGGAGGGTAAATGGTGATAATCTATCACTCTCCAACTTATCAGCTATGATATTCCTTTAGGATCATACTCCAAAGGTAACTATGATTTTGTAAACTATCATTAACTCGTGGTGTAAAATAGGAGCTTCAATCTCTTGCAGATGTTATCCTTACTGGTGCTAAAATTAGCTTAGCTTTGGCTAATGGGAACATCAAGGTGGCTCCTGAATCTTCTTCATCTAAATTTGCTTCCCTGCTTTCTGGAGATTTTTTCTAGGCTCTTCTTGGGTATTCCTCTCCCTAGATCTGGAATTAGCCTTTTATCCAAAGATGTCCAAAGCTAATGAAGTCAATTAAGGAGGACTCTTCTATCAATACTTTTGTTTCTAATGAATTCATGTGGTTGTGTACCTGTGAATTTGTAAGCATGGAGCACTCAGATTTAAAAGAAAAACATTGACTATGTGACAATATGCTAATGGTGGAAGTAATCTTATATAGTTTTGGAAGGAGCATAACTTGGTACATCTAGCTGGATGACAATGTCATAATTTTTATCAATGACATTTAAAAAACCTTTAATTAACCCAACAATTACATTTTCAGGAAATATCAGGCTTAGGATTTCCCTTGTAGGATTTTTTAAAATAATAATCTGAAAACCCAAATGTCCAAACAACAGGGAATTGGTTAATTTTTAAATGTACAATGCATTCAGGGAATAAAGTATTTAGTCATTAAAATTATGTAGATGCCTTTAGCCACATGCATAGAAAAGTGTATTGAAGACTATATTCCAAAATCTTAACAGTGCAATGGCTGTTCTCATGTTGCCAGTGCTGGTTTAGAATTTGGCATCCCTGGGCCTGTCTGCCAAGTCAGATACTCCTCTTTCGCTTTCCAATTTCATTTTGTTTTTATCTTTTCTCCAGTACTCCTTGTCCATGTTTTTTTCTTTCTCCAACTGCTGTGATTATAGTAGAGATTTTAAGAGGGAGCAGAGGCTAATAAAAATTTTGCTGAGCCCTCCATTTTTACCTATCATCTTGTTGCCTTTTTATAGGAGAAAACACTCCAAAGAGCTTGTCAGCTATAAAACATATGAATTTCTACTAAAAATAGTGCATATATGTTGTGTGCGTGTATAAATATATGTGTGTGTGTGTGTATCACAATATAATACGATAGTACAGAACATACTTATATGCTAATAATACAGAAACAATAATGCAAAACTAAACTGGTAATAAATAGAAAAAGAGATTCAAATGGAAGTTGTTTTTAATCAAGAATATAAAACCAGAAATGCTGAAACTGAATCCCGTGATCATGTTTTGTTACTTGGAAATCAAACATGGTTTTCAAACAACTATGATTTCTTAAAATTTTAATAAT
The DNA here is from genome assembly GCF_964339955.1 of Pipistrellus hanaki. Classification (NCBI taxonomy): domain Eukaryota; kingdom Metazoa; phylum Chordata; class Mammalia; order Chiroptera; family Vespertilionidae; genus Pipistrellus; species Pipistrellus hanaki. The sequence goes on along the minus strand of NC_140503.1, from coordinate 48,591,943 downwards.
TTCTCTACAGATGAACTATCTCTGGTAGCTGCTTAAAACTATACCCAACTTGCTTTCTAGTATTGGGAGACCTGACCCTGTAAATCTGAATCATGAACATTCCCTCTTATACCACTTAAAATGGCTGTCTAGTTTTGTAATGCTCTTGCTACAGTTACTCTCTTAGACTTCAAAATGATTAACCAAAAAAAGAAAAAAGAAAACATAAATACATAACACATAGGCACACAGACAACAGTGTGGTGATAGCCAGAGGGAAAGGAAGGGCGGCGGGGAGGGGATTGATGAGGGAGACGGGGGGGGGGGGGGGACGGAAAGAGACTTTGCCTGGAATGATGGGCACACAATGCAGTGTGCAGATGTTTTATTAAGTTGTACACATAAAACCTGTATGGTTTTGCAAACCAAAGTCACCTCAATAAATACAATTTTAAAAAAAAGAAATAACAAGAAATTAAAAGCCTTCTCAAGCACAAGCACCCACAATTGCATAGCTGCCAAGGATACTAATCCCATTCTTAGAGAAATAATAACAGTAAGTCTTAAAATGTACAGACCATAGAAAGAGATGTCAGGATTTATAAGAGGAGTGGTTTGCTCAACTTGGAGAAATCTTTAGTTTTTACTAGCCTGTGAATATGACAAAAATAAAGTTCCCAAGCACAAAGTGCTGAAGACACCCCAGAAAACAAAACTGATCAAGATAGTTTGTCTTCCCCTTAAAGAAGTCCTTTACCAAACTATATGATATTGCCTGATATTAAAAGAATTACTAAGTCCAGAAACTGTAATGTCTGATTTTACTGATGATTTTGTTTGTAAGTTGCCTGAATTTAGAAAACTGAAAAAATTTCTAAATAAAATCTAAGCATTCAATTTTAAAAACAACCAATTTGCAATCATCTGAATTAATCAATAATGAAGGTTTCATGAACAAACAAAACTAAACATAATATACATTTTAATGTTTCTAAATTAAATTAACTAAAAAGTAGGGCATGTTTATTCATTAAACAAATACTACTTACCTATAACTGGGCTCAATTTAAAAAAGGAAAAAGAATTGGGGGCACATTATTCTATGCAGGGCACCATTGTGGGCTTATAATTCTTTTACTAGATAAGACTGAAATGTCAAGTTTTTCCTTATTTTCTATAAGTTTGACAAAGTAGGAAGATGAGACTCAAAAATTTAAAATATACTTACTAGTTGTTTTTTTTTTAAAATTAGGCATTTAGCAAACTTTGCAAAATATATACTGGTAAAGTAGGTTCTCAAATAACATCGTTTCTTCAAAATTTCACTATAACTTTGATGAGATGTAGGACTTTAACTCCAGTTTATGTCAATTAACCTCTGGTAAAATTGGTTTCATTATACATCGTTTTGCTTTAAACTGCAGAACCTAGGGACCAAGTTAAGTGAAGATTCAATGTCAATAAGACCAGTTTCCAAAATGCCAGCTCTTCCATCAAGAACACTTTTAAACACAAAAGAATAGTGACTGGAAATAATGTAAAGCAACTGAGATTATTTCAGTGTTTTGAAAATGTTCAGTATATAAATACAAAGATACTTAATCATAGTTTTTCACATGGACTCCTAACTAGAGATAAAGATATCTATACTTGGGTGGAAAGAGACAACCCTCTTTCTACTTACCAATCTCTTTCCTTTAGCAAGAAGTTGCCTGTGGGAAGCTTCTTTTGGAAGTTCTCAGAGTGCAAGAGAATGGAACCTTCAAGTTGATTTCATCAAGTCTATTTATTAATGCATTTCAAGTTTCAAAAAACCTTACATCTTTGCACAATACTTTATTTTTTGCATTTTTTAGTAAAAATTTCCAAAGTGAACAAAAAGATACTGTATAAAACACAGTGGACATTAAACTGCAGTAGTATTAGATCTCATTTGTCTTGATCCTTTTGTTTTACCACATCTTGATCTGTCGTGGAGAGTTCAGTGCATGTATCTCTTTTCAGAAAACATTTAACTTAGACTCAAAATAAAACAGGGCAGTGTATACCTGCCAAAACCTCACCACAGGATAACATTACAAGCAAAAAATGTACATGTTCCAAAGTCTACCACACTCAAGAAGTTACTAAGAACTCTTGCAGAATAAAAGTCACCATTTTAGAAATGCAAACCCACTTCCAACCTTTGCACAGTCCAAAAACAAAGGCATTTAAATGATTTAAAAGCAATTACATACATATCTACCTACTTGTTTGTTTAGAATTATTTATAGTCTATCTGGGATTTCATGTACAAAATTTGTCTCTAAATCATGTACAAAAGGCTGTATTTTGAAAAAAGTCACCATGTACTGTACAAGTTTACAAGGAAGAGTTCCCATTATTTTCTCTAGCATTTTTGGCCTTGCTGGCTTGCGTCACATTATGAGAATGATTGTGTAAACCTTATACTCTTAAGAAAAAAAAAGGAAAAAAAAGAAGCCAAAACACAAATTTTTTCAACTTTCCCTAAATTTGCCTCCTACATGAAGCCAGGAAAATCATAGCTATTTATGTCTAATTTAAGTGATGTAGTTGGAAACAGAAGCAATAAATATGTCACAAGCTTAAAATATTCCTGTAATGCCCCCTTCCATTTCTGCATAGCAATAAGCCTGTTAATACATTAAATGCTTTTGCTTTCTTTCTTTAAAAAGCCAATTATTTACATCTGTTTAAAAAATAATTTTGGAATGGGCCATTGTGCTGTTTCACCTCCACTGTTAAAATATTTTAGGGGGAAAAAAACATCAGAAGGCCTATCTACAACTTAGTAGTTGAGCAAATCGCTCTTCTTTAGTGGTTACCAATGGTCAGTAATGATATACAGAAAAAATTGTTCAAATATTTTGATTAAAAAAAGACAACTTTTCTTTTCCATATCAGACAAAAATCAAAAGCATAATTAGCATACTTTAGATATATGGAAACACAAATAAGAGGTTACAAAAAGAATAATTTCATTGACATAATTTCTACTGAATCATGAATAAAATGTCACCTATCAATTAAAAAATGAAATTGAATTAGAAAGTTTAAAATAAGCAGAAATCAGACACTTACATAAAGAACTCTGAAGTAGTATGCTGCATATGTCCAGTTTGCACAACACAACTGTGTTCTTCAGCATAGTCACTCATGTGCTCTTAGCAGCCATTTGATAAAGACAAAATGAATATCAGAACCAACTCCATCATAAGAAAAAGATAAATTGATTCTCATTTCAAAACTACCTGTGTAAAGCATTACAGAATCCTGGACCACTGAATACCACCATTCTCTGTTATCCTGAGTATGTCAATTAAACAGTAATTTTTCATTAAGAGCAGAAAAATTTTATAATACAAAGAAACATCCATATTGCAATTTCTGTTTACAATTGCACACAGAAGTACAGTGTACGTAAGAAATACATGTCTGATATAACAAGGTATGTACATTGGCAAGTGATGTCTCCAATGTTGAGGTTGTCGAGCCTCCTAGCCTTGACTGGCAGTTGAAAAATATATATATATATTTCAATTTGTGATAAAAGTTTATAGAGAGCCAAGTTTGCCTGCATGTGAAGAAAATGCAGCAACGAAGAACAGGGAACACAGGGCACACAATAATATTCTAAGATTTTGTGCCATTAGGTTAAAAATATCTGTCCATAAGAAAACTGGGTTCCTTTTCCACCCCCCACCCCCAAATTGGAATTTTCAGGCTTTAAAATTTAAGTAATTCCACCTGGTCTGAGGACATGATCTCTTGCCATTTTTTTCTTTGACTGTTAGGGTTTCGTTTTGGGGATGTCTTAATAGGTGTCTCTTTGGAGTGAAGTTTCCCATTGTAGGCACTAGGAAGAACCAAGGCAAAAGCTGCAGTTAACGTCTCATGTGTCCCATTTGATAACTCTCCCGGGGCCTCTGACGCGGGGGTTGTTGAATGGGCTGTGGAGGTCTCCTCCTCTTTAAAGTGCCTGCGAGTCACAAACAAAAGTGAGACAGATTTACTGTGAGCTTCATACTCTTTAAAAATAAAGCTGCCATATCAATGAGAAAGGCTCTAAACTGGTACTATCAAATAGATTTATAAGTCATATATGTAATTTTAAATTTTCAGAAACTATAATAATAAAAAGTAAAAAATAAATACATTAAGTATTTTTTAAAATATATTTTGATTGATTTCAGAGAGGAAGGGGGAGAGAGATAGAAACATCAAAGATGAGAGAGAATAATTGATTGGCTGCTTCCTGCATGCCCCACATTGGGGATCAAGTCTGCAACCCGGGCACATGCCCTGATCGGGAATCAAACCATGACCTCTTGGTTCCTGAGTCAACATTCAACTTCTGAGCCACACCCGGCTGGGCACATTGAGTATTTTTTATTCCACTGAATCCAATATAGCCAAAATATTATCATTTCAAGACATGATGGATAAAATAATGAAATATTTCATTCTTTTTTATATAGTAAGCCTTCAAAATCTGATATGTCTTTTATATTTACAATTTCAACACATTTCAATTAAGACTAGCCACTCTCAAGTGCTCAACAACCACAACTTGTTCCAGGGGTCCTCAAACTTTTTAAAGTGGGGGCCAGATCACAGTCCCTCAGAGAGCTGGAGGGCCGGACTATATGAACTACTAATTCCTACTGTAACACCTCAGCTGCGCTCACTGCCCAAAAAACCTGGCGGGCCGGATCAGACTCCTCTGCGGGCCACATGTGGCCCGCGGGCCGTAGTTTGAAGACCCCTGTGTTAGACTAATGAATTCTGAGGATAAGATTCATGACAAAGAAATTACTGAGTGTCTTTGAGCAAATGACTTAACCTCTTTGCAACTCTAATGCCTTGCCTATAAAAACAGAGAAAATAACGAACTCATATAGTCTATATGTGAGGATGATATGGTAGTGAATGTAAAAATGCTTAACACTTTTTGTGAGAGTTCAATAAGTGGTGACAAGGGTTTTGTGGGGTTTTTTAAGTTTTAAAGGTAGAATTCGCTTAAAGTGAAAACAAGTACAAGAATTGTTCCAATAAATGAGACTATAATTGGTAACTCATCTAAAATGTGTCATGAGGCCCTTATAAGTGCCTAAGTAACAGACAAAAAATTCCAGGGGGCTAAACATTGTAAATTTATGAAAAGCAATTATATAAAAATCAAATTTCCTCTGACCACCCCCCCCCCCCGCCCCCCCAAGATACCACTGAGTTCTCTTGCCCCAAGATAGGTAAATGCAGGAAAACAACTAAGGGGAAATGGAGAGCATTGTAAGAAACCCCCTATTTTAATCTGCCTTCTGTAGGGTAGTGAATTTGGCCTAAAGCAAGGGGTGTCATGAGGAGTCTGTGGGAGAGAGAAGAGGTAACTGCTGTCCTTTAGCTCTGGTTCTCCTCTGGCATTGCCTTGGGATAATGTCTACCCAAAACCAACAGTGAACAGAGGGCTGGTGCAGGAGTCAGAGGGTAGCATAAAAGTCACAAATACCTTGGGAAAGGTGAGGGAGAAATAAAACAGACTAAATAACCTGGAGCAGTTGCTCCCTACTCTTTTCTTCTGTAAATCCCTGGAACTCATCTAAACCCTCCCTGAGAGGGAAAGAGAGTTATTTTCAGAGATGAAGAATGGTCATTAGGTGACTAAAAGCCTCCACCCTAAGACTCTTTCACAGACTATATTTCCCCATAAGCATCTTCCCTAGGGAAAATGAGCTTATGTGCCAGAAATCACTGATAAACATGAACATTAAAAACAATAACAGAAGCATAGCTATTAGAATAGGACCAATAATCTAAAACAAAAATAGAAAGTTTTAGAATATGAAAAGAATACAAACCTTGTTCAAATTGTCTTACCTGGAAGAGGTTTAGGAGGAGGCAACTTTGGATTACTACTTGGAGTATGAACACTGCATATCTTAATAAATCCAGCCATTAGCATGATCAGGGCAATTCCCATAAGCAATACTGCCCACCAATTATCCTAGAAATAAATAATTTTCAATTTTAGAATATTTATCTATATATATAAAAGCCTAAGCGACCAATAGCTATGATGCGCAATGACCACCAGGTGTCAGGTGCTCTGACCAGTAGCTATGATGTGCACTAACCACCAGGGGGTAGACAATCAATGCAAAGCTGCCTAGCTGAGGTGATTTGGCAGCTTTTATTCTCAGGTGACACACCCAGAACCAGAGAAGAGGGAGCCGGATTTCAGGGTGTTTCACCCGAGAACTGTCCTCTCATAATCTGGGATCCCTTGGGGAATGTCCAAGGGGTGGTTTCAGCACGATCCCCACAGGCCAGGCTGAGGGATCCTACTGGTGCATGAATCCATGCACTAAGCCTCTAGTGTTATATAAAATACAGAATAGAATATATTACATTTTAATTTTTAAAGAACATTTGTTGGCTGGAGTTCTATAGCTATCATATATAAGCACATACATATGATTTTTTTAAGTATAAAAAAAGTATAAAGGAGAAAACAAAAATTACCCATAACTTCACTTCCTAAAGGAAACCACTCAAACTTATTTTCCTGTCAGTCTCTTTCTATATAGCTATGTCAAACACATGGATATAGTATATACTGTATTTTTCAACGTTGTTAAATATTTTCTGGTTTAAATATTTCCCCTTTTTTGGTCTACTGCTCATATAGACTATGCTATGTTTGCTTTTATATGCTCCACTGACTTGAAAGTATATTACTTTAAACTCTACTACTGGACGGATTTTTATACTCTTTCTAGTTTTTCTACTCATCAAAGTTAAGACTAAAGTTTTACCTTTTTGACGGCCCTTTTTCCTATTACTGTACTTCATTTGCAACTTGAGACCCAGTCAACTGTTGTAAAATTATTTTAATATATCTTAATTTTCATTCTATTATGCATATATATCATAGTGTCTGTTTTACAATACATATATATTAATTTATCTAAAGGTTAATGGTCTTTTTAATATGAAAAGTGGACCAAATGGGAAAGGGGGGAGGGGAGGGACTTGAGCCTATATACATACATACATACATACATACATACATATATATATACATACATACACATATATATATATATATATAAACCTTTATAACCTTATATATATATGTATGTATTAGATGCCTGGTGAAATGAGATTCATGCACTAGAGGGGGGAGGGGGAGCCTCAGCCATATATTAGATGCCCAGTACAATGAAATTCATGAACTGGAAGGGAGGGGACGGTCCCTCAGCCCAGCCTGCCCCCTCTCACAGAACGGGAGCCCTCAGAGGCAGGAGGCAACCCAGCGATCAGGGGCAGGCAACACATCCATCACAACTCTGCTGCTGCCATGGCTGGCAGCACAAGCCTCGGCTGGCCCTGGTTACTTGAGCCTCAGGTAGCCCTGGGCGGCTGGGAATTCTCTATCCAAGACTTGCCTGCGCTTCGGGCGTTGGCTGGGAAACCGCCATTCAAGGCTTGCCTATGTCTTGGGCTGGCCCTAGGTGGCTGAGCTGCCAACATTCAAGACTTGCCTGTATGTCCGGTATTGGCTGGGCAGCCGCCATCCAAGGCTTGCCTGCACCTCAGGCCAGCCCTGGGTAGCTGGGAGTCTGAGGGGACTGAGGACTCCGGAGGCAGGCACCCTGTCGGGCTGAGGGTACTGGGTGCCACCATCTTATAGCTGTGAGTGCTGCCATCTTTGAAGATGTGGCAGTCAATTAGCATATTCCCTACTTATGTGCTGTGGGCATAGTCATCTTTGTGCGAGTGTGATGGTCAGTTAGCATATTCCCTCTTTATTAGATAGAATATACATCACACAAATACATATGACATATATGTGTGTGTGTGTGTGTGTGTGTATATATATATATATATAATTCCATTTGTGTGCTTTTATAAATAAATTTTCTTATAATGACATGAATAGTGTCTGAAGAATATACAAGAAACACATTTTGAGACGATTATGCTCCAGAGTAAAAAGAAGGCATTATTTTCAATATATTACTCTGTCAATTAAAAAAAAAAAAAGAAAGAAAAGCCAGGCCAGAGTGGCTCAGTGATTCAGCATCAACCTATGAATCAGAAGGTCACAGTTCAATTCCTGGTCAGAGCACATGCCTAGGTTGTGAGCTTGGTCTACAGTGGAAGGGTGTGCAGGTGTGCAGGAGGCTGATTGTTGATTCTTTCTTATCATTGAAGTTTCTGTCTCTCTCTCTCCCTTCCTCTTTGAAATCAATAAAAATAAATATTTTAAAAATTTCGTTTAAAAAAGGACACTTTTCAAAAGGAAAAAAGAAGAAGAAAATTTTTTACTTACAAAAATTCATAGTTCTGTGACTTTTTGCAGGGACTCCCTCTTCATAAAACATCAATCTGTACCCTTCTACCTCTACTAGTCCGTAAGAACTTAGCTTTGGCATCACATCTTTAAAGAGACCTTCCCCAAATAGTTTCTCCTATTTTCTATGAAAACATCATGAAGAACTGGAAATACATTTCAACGTGCATGCTTGTCTTCTCTACCCCAAACTAGACTATGAGTTCCTTAAATTTATATACACTGTACTACAAACTCAGTACCTAGCTCACAAAAAAGTATGTACTAATTAGTTATTACAGTTGAGTCAGTATCCCAAATACTCATTTTTTGAAACAGTACTAACAGCTCAGTTATTATTTCTACAATGTCTATAAAAATTGTGGTTTTGACAGCTCTGATGCTAGCTTTTCAGTACCTATATAGAATCTTGAAAAAAAAAATGCAAGAAATATGGCAGTAAGAAAAGCAGACTGGAATGATGACTGTATTTAATAATAGTGATAATAACTTTGTAGAAAAAAAAAAAAGTCAAAAGAACCTACTCTCAGTTCAGATCAACAGATATTTACTAAAACATGGCCCCCAGGTTTTTGAGAACTTCCACTGTTCCTTCTAACAGTGTTCTTGGACTTCCTCCAAAATTTTTAGGTAACTAAACATCTCAAAAACACAAAGCTTGAGATATTTTAATGACAATGATAGCTTTTCAAAGTTTAATATCTAGGAAAATAGAATATCTTGGATAGATTAATAGCAAGAAAAACTAAACAAAACAATGGTGTATTTGAGAGTGTTAGTAAAGTATGGCCACCTTTGGTAAAAAGAATTTTTAATGCTCCCTTTAAAAAAAGAATTATCAGTCCTAGTTTGTTTGGCTCAGTGGATAGAGTGTAGGTCTGAGGACTGAAATGTTGCAGGTTCCATTCCAGTCAGGGGCACATGCCCCAGCTGTGGGCTCAATCCCCAGTGGGGGCCATGCAGGAGGCAGCCATCAATAATTCTCATCATTGATGTTTCTATCTTTTTCCCTTCCTTTCTGAAATCAATAAAATAAAGCTATATTTTAAAATAATAATCTATATATATAAAAGCCTAAGAGATCAACCAGTTGACCAGTTGCTATGAAGCACACTGATACCAGAGGGCAGATACTCAATGCAGGAGCTTCCTGCTGGTGGTCAGTGCACTCCCACAACCAACCTCCAGCAGTGGCCAACGTCCTACAGTCCCTCTCCCTGGCTGGCCACCCGATTGGCCCTGATTGGGCTGGCCCACCAACCTCCCACAGTCCCTCCCCCCGTACTGGGCAAAACAGCCCAATCAGCCACAATTGCTGGCCAGACTGAGGAACCCCAACTGCACACAACTTCGTGCATCAGGCTTCTAGTAATAAATAAACAAAAAGAATTATCAGAGTGTGTTAAATGCTAAATCATATGTCTTCTCTTTTACATACAGTACTATAAAATTAGGGGAAAGAATACCAATCAGGTTAATAAATGTAAAATATGTGTTCTAAATCAAAAGATCACAATTTGTCCACTTGTCAGAGTCTGAAAGAGCTACCATTTATCCAACAAACAATTAATGAGTATAAATTATACACCAAGCTCATATCTTTCATAGATACAGAAGTGTTAAGTGAAACTTAAAAAACAAAGAGAAGGCATTCAAAAGTTTATTTACCAATCTAATTTGTTATGTATCAATTATAATAGGTTTGTTATTTAATAATCTAAATAAAAAAAAAAAGACCTATAGGATAACAAAATGATAAACCAGGTGTTACAAAAAACTGTGAGGGAAAAGGGACAAGACATGTACTCAAGTTTCTTCAGACATAAAATAATCTCTGTTGTTTCTAAAGGTCCCCAGAAAAAAAGTCAACTATCTAATCTTTTCAGTGAATGTTCCAATGTTTAACTCTCACTCTCAGCAAACAAACTAGAGACTTCCTATGGGTCACAAAACCATGTGGGACCCACAATTCCTTGAGGTGATACTGATTATGCCATCCTGCAAGACAGAAAGCTTCCATTCTATCCTTCAGAAGATACTATAGTCTGGACTTGGACTAAATGTTCTATTCTTCAACACCCCATGTGCCACCCCTCAACACCAATCTGCCAAAATGAAAGCAACTGGGTACTAATCTTTCCATTTCTTCAGCTCTGTCTGAGCTGGCATAAAATACCACTGAAATCTAAAAAACATTATAGCCTCCAAGTGAATGTGCACAATTTTTATTCTTCCCATATAAATAATGGCATTTAAGAAATCTGCTTCACTCATCTAGCAAATGTATAATGAATCCTTACCATATGCTAAGCCCTGTGACAATACTGTATCTCTGTTGTTCATGTTTCATGAGCTATGTGGCAATGAAGGACTTTAGAGAACCATAACAATCTTCTATTTAAAACATATTAGAATGACAAAGTAGAAATTTTCTGTTACAAGTCTTTTCAAAAGTAGTCATTACATAGCACAGACTGGAAAAAATGGTTCTCAAACTTTAGCAAGCACCATCACCTACTGACTAAGTGAGTCCAGAGTAGTTTAATAATTTGCATTTCTATTAAGTTCCCAGGTGATGATGATGATGCTGGTCAGGGGACTAAACTCTGGATCCACTGCTCTAAGTCAGAGGTTGGCAAATATCCTATATAATAAAGATGTAATATGCTTATGGTCATTATGCCATGAAGTGTAATGACCGACTACATAACGACCAGATCACAAATCAGCAGGAGGGTGGGGCAGCGAGCTATAAGCGGGTGGAAGAGAGCTACAGGAGGAGGCAGGGCAGCATGCTATGGAGGGCAGGGGACAGAAGGCGCTACGGGGGGCAGGGCAGCAAGCTATGAGGGGGGGGTGGAAGGAGCTTCAGGAGGGAAGGGCAGCAGGCCGAGAGCTACTAAAGGGTGGCAGCAAGCTACTGGCGAGCTACTAGTGCACAGATTTGTGCACAGGGCTACTAGTTTCCTATAAAAGACCAAGTAAATAAATATTTTAGGCTTTGTGGGACCATTACAGTCTCTGTTGCAACTATTCAAAGTGCAAAAGAAGCCATAGACCATATGTAACCAAATGGTGTGGCCATGTTCCAATAAATTATTTATGGGCACTGATATCTGAATTTCAAATATTTTTTAAAAGCATATTATTTTTATAATTTCTTTTGATTTTTTAATAAATATTTTTAAAAGTGAAACCATTTTTAGCTTGTGAGCCATACAAAAACAGGCAATGAGCTCAATTTGGCTCAAGAGCCATAGTTTGCCAATCCCTGGTTAGATGATTGGTTCTCAATCCTGGCTCCTCATCAGAAATACTTAACGTGCCATCCCAAAAGATTCTGAATTAATGGGTCTAAACCCTAAGGTGATTCTCATGTACAACCAGGAATAAGAGCTACTGCTCTTAATGTTCCCCCAAGGGACTTCTTAGGATATTTAAGGTTTAATAGGCTTACATGAATAAAGATTTCTGGGATCAGGTAAGTTTGAAAACAAAGTTTAAAAAGTTTTTTTATTGCATTATTTCTAATAATATTCTTACAAATCTCTAAGAGGGGATATAATAATCTGTTTAATTTGACCACTAGACCCACAGATCTAGTATTCTATGAAGCAATTGGAAACACTGCTCTAAATCTTTCATAAAGAATACCAGATACTAATACTTAATTTCATATAAGTATAGTAAAATATAAGAGCAGAAATTAATTTAAAAATTGAATAAAGTTGGTTACTATCAAAACAAAAATTTTTAGAAGTCCAATTCCTATAAATCTGGACAAATTAAAAATTCAAAAAGCCACAAATAACGGGCAGTTATTTTAAAAGGGAGAGGAAACTATAATGAATCTGAAGAAAAAAAAAATGAAACTACAATGAAATCTGGGGGGAAAAAATCAAGGTCAAAGATGGTTTCTACAACATCAAACAACTCAATAAATGTAGAAAATCTGAACACATCAATAACTCTGGAAGAAACTGAAAATAGAATTATCAATGCCATCAAACCCCATTTAAAGAAAATGAGATAATAATAATACAGGGTCTCAATACTGGTGAATGCTCTCAAACTTTCAAGAACTTAAAAGGATTTTAGCATTATCTACTGGACAGATAGATACACAATAGGCATTCAAGAAATGTAGTAAATAAAAAAATGGCATAGGACCTAAATAAACACTTCTCGAAAGGAGAACAAGAGGCATATGAAAAAATGCTCAAAATCACTAATCATCCAAGAGATGCAAATCCAAACAACAATGAGGTACCACTTCACACCTATAAGAATGGCTATCATCAAACTGATCAACAAACAAGTGCTGGCGAGGATGTGGAGAAAAGAGAACCCTCGTGCACTGTTGGTAGGAATGCAGACTGGTGCAGCCTCTGTGGAAAACAGTATGGAGTTTCCTAAAAAAATTAAAAATGAAACTTCCATTTGACCCAGTAATCTCACTTCCAGAAATATATCCCAAGAAATCAGAAACACCAATGAGAAAGAACATATGCACCCCTATGTTCATAGCAGTGCAATTTACCATAGCTAAGATTTGGAAACAGCCTAAGTGCCCATCAGCAGATGAGTGAATTAAAAAATGGTGATACAGATACACAATGAAATACTACGCAACTGTAAAAAAAAAAAAAGAATTCTTACCATTTACAACAGCATGGATGGACCTGGAGAATATTATGCTAAGCGAAATAAGCCAGCCAGAGAAAGATAAGTATCATACGATCTCACTCATTTGTGGATTATAATAAACAACATAAACTGATGAACAAAAATAGATCTGGAGACACAGAAGCATCGAACAGACCATCCAACTTCAGAGGGATGGCAGGGGAGGGTTGGCAGGAGAGGGAGGTAGGAGGGTAAGAGATCAACCAAAGAAATTATATGCATAGAAGCATAACCAATGGGCACAGACAATAGGGAGTGGGGGAAGTAAAGGCGGGACTGGGAGGATGGGCGCAGGCTGGAATAGGACAAGGGGGAAAAAGGGACCTATGTAATACTTTTAACAATAAAGAATTTAAAATAAAATAAAAATAGAGTAAACGTATTTTTGAGAAATATATTCAAAACACTGTCGAAAACAAAGTAAAAGTCCATCATTTCCATGATACCAGTAGCAATCACTACTACTAAGATTCTTCCTACTTTACCTAACCTACACGAGGAGAAAAGATGCAACAATATATAACAGAAAGGAGACAAAAAGCTACCAGGGACCACTGAAAAAAAAAGTGAGTGAAACTAACCCCATTTCTTGCATACCTTCTTACACCAAAGCATCCCATATGACTAACTGAAAGGCCACTTTCTGGACATGATAAAAGACCAAAGCATGAGCTATTAATGTAACAAAATAAGTACATGCCCGTATTGTGGGCTCTATCCACAGGAGGCAGGCAGGAAGCAGCCAATCAATGATTTTCTCTCATCATTGATGTTTCTCTCTCTCTCTCTCTCTCTCTCTCTCTCTCTCTCTCTCTCTCTCTCTTCGATGTTTCTCTCTCTTCTCTTTGATGTTTCTCCTCTCTCTCCTCTTTGATGTTTCTCTCTCTCTCTTTGACGTTTCTCTCTCTCTCTCTACTCCCACACCCCCCCCCCCCGCTCTCCTTCTCCCTCTCCCTTCCTCTCTGAAACCAATAAAAATATTAAAAAATAAAGATAACTAAGTTAAAAGAATTGCCCAACTATTTGGTTTAATTTCTAAGTCTCCTAATTCCAACTTTAATGATCCCCCCATCACATAACCATCACATATCTAAAAGCCACATATTATTCTTTCTATGTATAATATAATAAACACCATTTAATGCTGGAGATAATTCCAAATTTGTTATTGTAGAATGTTATTATTCTAAGAGTACCCAAAAGAGGGACAATCCTCACAAACAACTTTTTGGTGTGCTTTTGAGGCATATTCAGTCCTGAACACACACACAAAAGGTGAGAAATAATTGGAAAGGGGAGAAAGAGGAAGAGCTGACTACTAAGTCAATTTCCAAAGCAAACTCTTTCAGTTTGGGTATAGCATATTATCAAGTACATCACTTGCAAGCTTTCTACTTATATTTTAATGTAATCATTTAGAAACATGAATATTTAAGTGACTTAAGGTAGTCATTCTCAGAAATCTTCCAAGAAAATTTCAGGTAATTTAACATCTGTACAACTTAGAGAAATGTGGGCTTAAAAATATTACAGTTCAGTGGATTTACATTGCAATGAACATCCATAATCATTAACAAATCTGAAAAAGGCTCTGTATCTGATCTTACCCTGTTCAACATTCCAATCACGGAAAAAATGAAGACCCAGAAATTATATTGAAACACCAGGAAAAAAACTTCAAAAAAACACCAATTTCTCTTTCATCTCTCCTGTTCAGCAAAGTAGAACCCACAGCTGGCTGTCATATTGAGACAAGGGAGAAATAAAAAAAGCAAGCAGGGCTTTCCAAAACAACTCCCATGCAAATGCCCTAAGCATATGGACCAAAGCAGGAAGTAACCCATCAGGACACTAACTAAGGAGAAGAGTAAAACAGAATGACTCCTATCACCTACCAACCATTCTATGAACAATATACATGCAGAGATTCTGATCACTTGAGAAGAAATTAATACCCAGGAATATTTGAAATTTAAAAATCATTCTTGAGATAAATTCATTCCAATAAACAGAAAAGTGATTTTCTAATAACACTGGTGACCTCTGACCAAGTAAAATTATGATCAAAACATTTTAAGATAAGGATTCTTTATAAATAAAAACAACTTACCACAATCCATTCAGCAATGTTTTCATAGAGCTCTGGACTAAAAATTGCTTTTTTAAGCCTAGCTAAAGGTCCATCAGCATCTACTAATCTGCACCGCATGAAAACATCACAGTAGCCTCTAAAATCATTGCAAGGGGATCCAGGTTGCAGGGTGATGGTTCGACCCATGAAATGCTTGTTCCATTGCACAGACCCAGTACTGGCACAAGTTGATAGGTCCACTGGAAAAGAAGTACCACATATAAATTGAAGATCAGATTTTCTAGGGGCTATTTGGGGAGAAAGGAAGGAGGAAGGAACTGCCTAAAATCATTATAATGACATGTTACAGACTTTCATTAATGAGGCTAGATAACACTACTGGCAATTCACCTTAATGTTACAATATCAGTAAACAACCAGCAACTCTTTACTTAATGCATACAATAGCTTTAAAATCTTCTAACAGTGTTTACATTAATTACTAGAGGCCTAGTGCATAAAATTCATGCATGGGAGGGCGGAGGGAAGCCCCTCAGCCCAGCCTGCACACTCTCTAATCTGGGATCCCTCAGGGGATGTCCTGGATGACTGGCTCCTAATCACCACCTGACTGCCTGCCTGCCTGGTCGCCCATAACTGCCCCCTCCTGCTGGCCTGGTCACCCCTAACTGTGCCCCCTGCCAGCCTGGTCACCCCTCACAACCCTCCCCCCCATCAGCTTGGTTGCCCCATATAGCCTGTTGTTCAGTCATTTGGTCATCCCTCAGGCCAGCCCTGGGTGGCTGGAAAGCTGACAGCTGAGGCTTATCTGTGCTTTGGGCCATCCCTGGACGGCTGTGGGACTGAGGGATTCTGGATGCAGGTGTGCAGAGCGGTAACACAAATGAGACAAACAACTTATAGGGAACATCTTGTGGCTATGGGCACCACCATGTTTGAGGGCGAGGCAGTCAATTAGCATATTCCCTCTTATTGGCTGTGGGCGCCACCATCTTTTGAGGGTATGAGGGTCAATTAGCATATTCCCTCTGTATTAAATAGGATTGTCATAAAGCTGGCAGGTTTTTGCCTAGTTTACCATTTTGAAAACACGGTAGGGACCTAATACTAAAACACAATGCTATGCTACATCTAAAGTTTTTCTCAAGAGGATCAGGTTAGCTGTAATTATCTGTGCAAAGTATATGTCAGAGTTTAACACTTAAAATAGAAAAGAAAATAAGATTTTAAAGCAAATTTTATATTCTTCTAGTATTTCAAAAGCCTTACTCTTCTTCATACAGCAGACATGGCATAATTCCTTATCATCTTTGCTATCAGAACTGGCACAGGTACACTCCTCCAAGCCATATTTCTCACAGATAGAGCCTGCACATTGCTAAAAGGAAAATAGAAAATAGAAAATTCATTATTTAATCCCTAAATAGTCAAGCCTATTGTGCACAGTAATAAACCTCCAATGGTAAAATAATTAAGTAAAAATATAAGCTGGGGAAAAAAGCATAAATTAGTATCAGAAACAGGTAATATAAACATATTTGAAAAAGAATAAGTGCAAATAAGATAAGAAATCTTTTAAAGAAATAGCAACTTAAAATATCAAGATCTTTACAAAGCAAAAATAGAAAAAGAATAGATGAACATCAATTTTATGTTAGTTATTATGGCTCCTTTATAAGAAGAGAAAAATGAAATTTTCCTCATGTAGAAGGAAGTAACCATTTAGTCAAGAAAGCTTCAAAGGCTTTATATTCTTTTATTTAGGCTATTAAAAAGATATTAATTTATAAAACTTAAAAATAGCACAAAGTCTCATGACTAGTTGTATAACTATTTTTCTCTAGAGCAATGGTAGGCAAACTCAGTCAACAGAGTCAAATATCAACAGTAAAATGATTGAAATTTCTTTTGAGAGCCAAATTTTTTAAGGCAACCAATTGATGTGTCTTAAACTTCTTCTAACGCCACTTCTTCAAAATAGACTCCCCAGGCTGTGATATTTTGTGGAAGAGCCACACTCAAGGGGCCAAGAGCCGCATGTGACTCGCGAGCTGCAGTTCACCAACCACGACTCTAGAGAATACCAAAAACACACAGTGGAAAGGTAAAAGGCAAGTCAGTAACTAATAGGATGCCATCAACCATATAATACATTTTGACTTTGTGGGGAAATAGATACTGAAACAGGAACTGAGATTAATTTAGCTACGCAGCTTTAACTATAAACAACTATTCTGATAAAGGTTTTATAAAACTAAATTAAAAATATATACATCAAATGCTTACCCCATTAATGCATACTTGTGTATGCCTATTACAATCTGTAAAGTTTGGTTTAGGGTCAGATGCTGGGCAGAGAGCTGTAATGCCATTACATATTCCTTCTTTTGCACAATCTGAATCATCCCGACACTTTTCAGTTTTTGTCTTGAATGTACACTGTGCTGTACAACAAGGACCTTGACTTGGACTAGAAGAAACATTGAATGATTAAAGAAAATTGCTAGGATGTTTCTTATATACATAAATGTCCTAAATTTTAAAATATAAATCTTATCTTTTAAATGTTTATGTTATTGATATACAACCTCAAATATTAGAATAAGAGACCACTAAATTTCAACATTCTATTAAGTACAAAAAAGTGATTGTCTCATTTTTATAAGCAAGCATTCTTATTCTATTTGTCATTAGCTAGAATAAAAAAATGGATTTAATATTAGGCAAGTTATCAGTGTTCTTCATAATTACATTATACATTAGTCAATTTATCAATTTCCTCACATTTATGTGCTAAAATCAAAGTAGAAAAAACAAACCAGTATTGCATAAACAATATTCTATTGCTTATATCAATTACTAGCAAAGTAATTTGACAAGTGAAACAATTATATGATACTAAGTTATAAGAGTGTATGAAATCCACCAGCTGATATGGCTCTGTGGTTGAGTATCGACCCGTGAACCAGGAGGTCAGGGTTTGATTCCATTCAGGGCACATGCCCAGGTTGCAGACATGCAGGGCATGTCTCTCTCATTAATCATTAATTCTCTCTCATCATTGTTGTTTCTATCTCTCTCTCCTTCTGCCTTTCTCTCTGAAATCAATAAAATATAATTTTTTAAAAAGAGTATATGGAATCCATATAACTTAAATATTTAAAATTAAGATTCTATAAATATGGATGATAATCATATTTTTAAATTTAAAAAGTAAATAAAATGTATTTCATTGAGCATCTTTTGCATGTCCTTTTAACACTCCCCTTAACACTACAATTACATGTAGTTCAATCTGCCAACAACAGTGCACTAATCAATGCTATGGAGTAGAAAAATATATATATATATACTAGAGGCCCAATGCACGAAGATTCGTGCAAGAATGGGCCTTCCTTCCCCTGGCTGCCAACACCACCTTCACTCTGGGCAGAACTCCCTTTACGCTTTGGCCCAGAACCGCCTTTCCACACTGCCCAGAGGCCTGGAGCAGCTGGGGTGGTGCAGAACGCCTCTGTAGTCACCATGGTGACAACACAAGCATCCCACTCCTAGCCGCTTGGCACCTGTGTATGCAAATTAACCCACCATCTTTGTTGGGTTTATTTGCATACTCACTCCTGATTGGCTGGTGGGCATCATGAAGGTACAGTCAATTAGCATGTTACTCTTTTTATTAGTGTAAATATACTAGAGGCCCGGTGCATGAGCACTGGAGTTCCCTCAGCCTGGCCTGCCCCTTCTCACAGTCCAGGAGCTCTCAGGGGATGTCCTACTGTGGCTTAGGCTCATCCCTCTGCAGGAGGCAATCAGGCTGATCAGGGGAAGGTGCCACCCCCATCACCCTGCTGCTGCTGCCACTGCTGACCTCTGCGGCTGCTGGCCCTCCTCAGCCCTTGTGGCTTTGTCCTGAAGGACATACAGAAGACGTATGGTCTATCTAGTCTAATTAGCATATTACCCTTTTATTAGTATACAATAGATTGTGGGAATAAAACACACGAATAAAGCCAAACAACAGCAAATAAAGATTAAGTTTCAAAACCATATGCATCTCTTAATTTGTTTTAAATTTTTCCTAACTGCCTTCAGGTGACTTTAAAGGAACATAAACATGACTGGAATTAGCAAGGCACCTGCACTGTTTTCCAGGTCTTAGCTTGCATTTTTTCCCTTCTGGCTGGTTTGCATCATAGCAGCACTCATCTTTACACTGGTCACTATAGCCGCAATCACATTCTTCACCTTGCTCTACCATTCCATTTCCACAAATAGGTTGGCCAGATTCTGAGGAAAATAAACAAGACAAAGTAAACATTGTATGCACATATTAATGTTTTTTAAATTCACAAAACTCTTTGGAGACAGGAAAACTTTGACAAGAAAGGTAGAAGAACCTAGAAATGTGGAAATTAAGAAACCTATTACTAACAGTGGTTCAGTCATTAACTAACAATATGGTCTGGGCAATTTGCTTCCCTTTTTTGGGCCTCAGTTTCTTCATCTGTATAGTGAGGGGATTTGGCCTGACAGTCTCTTCTTAGGTCCCTTCTAGAAGTGGTGACATCTTATTTAGGCTATATTACTGAACAATAATAGCACTATTTATATTACACAAATACAAATTAAGTTAGTGATTTATCAACCAGAAACAAATTAAACTTGTTTTGTTAGACAGAAAATTTCAAACTTACATAGTAGTAGTAATATAATAGGTACAATAAACTCCTACATACCAATCACTTAGCTTTAACAACTATTAATAAACAACTCCTCCTAGCATACTCATTTGTTCTTGTAAGTAAGGGTTGGGGAACTTGTTTTCTGCCAAGGGTCCTTTGGATATTTATAATATCATTCACAGGCCATACAAAATTATCAACTTAAAAATTAGCCTGCTGTATTTGGCTAATTCACCCCTAATGTCTTGGCAGGATCAGACCAAATGATTTTGCAGACCTTATACGGCCCTGGAACCAGACATTCCCCACCAGTATTGTAAATTCTCCAGGATGAATCTAAAATAAATTTTCTTCTTTTAAAATTCTAACTATAATACTATTATCATACCTGACAAAATTAACCATATGCTTAATAGCATCTAATTGCCAATCCATGTTCAGTTTTACTCAACTATCTCTATACAACTGGTTTATCTGAACCAAGTTCTACAAAAGGCTCCCCTACACCCTCTCCTGATGAATGCTTTTGGTTGACATGTGTCTTTAGTTCTTTTAATATATAGCAGATTTGCTCTTTTTTTTTTTTTTTTTTGTACATGCTTTATTCGTTAAAGAAATTGGTCATTTTGTTCTGTGGAATTTCCCACATTCTATTTGGCTGGTTGTATCTTCCTATATAATAAAAGGCTAATACTGTATGCAAATCAACCAAACATCTGAACAACCAGTTGCTATGATGCACACTGACCACAGGGGGCAGACACTCGACGCAGGAACTGCCCCCTGGTGGTCAGTGTGCTCCCACAGTGGGAATGCAGCTCAGAAAGAAGCCAGGCTCATGGATGGTTGAGTGCACTGGCAGTGGTGGCAGCCTCTCCCACCACAATGGCAGTGCTAAGGATGTCCAATTGCCAGCTTAGAGTGAGCCTAAGCTGTCAGTTGGACATCCCCTGAGGGCCCCCAAAATACAAGAGGCCACAGGCCAGGCTGAGGATACTACCTCCCCAAAGTACATGGATTTCATGCACTGGGCCTCTAGTATTCTATAAGTAATTATTTTAAATTTTACCTTAGTTTTGCTTCTTAAAGCAAAGCAAGAACCATGTATTATTCATATCTTTTGTATTTCTACAGAGCCTATTAGTATTGGGTCAAATATCTTGGTTCATTAAGGTTATACTGCCTAGTTAAAGCATAGTAAATAATTTTTTTGGAAAAAATTTTAGGATCTCTTTTTAAGTTATTTCATTTTGTCAGTGAGGTTAAAATTAGAACAAGAATGCTACTCTTTATAAGATCATAAAATTACAGAACGTCAGCACTTGCAGGGAAATGATAAGAATCAAATGTCTTTATTTTACAGAAAAGAATACTGACTTCCAGAGAGTTTGTGATTTGCAGGAATCCATATACCCCAGTATGGGCAAAAGACTAAACTTAAAGTTCATTCCTGCCGGGACTGGTTTGGCTCAGTGGATAGAGCGTCGGCCTGCGGACTGAAAGGTCCGGGTTCGATTCCGGTCAAGGGCATGTACCTTGGTTGCGGGCACATCCCCGGTAGGGGGTGTGCAAGAGGCAGCTGATCGATGATTCTCTCTCATCGATGTTTCTAACTCTCTGTCCCTCTCAATTCCTCTCTGTGTAAAATCAATAAAATATATTAAAAAAAAAAAAAAGTTCATTCCTTCCTTTAACCACATCAAATATTAAAGGGAATCTTAGCAATAATTAAATCTCTATCCCTCTTTCATTTTATATCATCCCTTTGTTTTATAAAAGTAGATACATGCATATATACACACACATATACACACACTAAGTAAACAATAATGATTTTTCTAAAGCCTACTAATAATCAGTTTATAATTCATGTGACATATAATTAAGAAGAAAAATGATAAAGTTAGAAAGCCTATGATACATTCACTACAATAATTTACAACTCACAGAAATATTACTTCAATCAGCTACTTGCTAACAGCTTAAACACATAAAAAGGTGCTATTTAAGTGCAAAAATTATAATAGGTACATATTTCATTATAAGAAACAAACTTTCTTCCCTTAACACCTGCAAAGCAATATGCTCATTTTTAAAACTCAAATCCAACCAGAAAGTTTATTGTGAAAACCCAGTTGAAAAATCAAGAATATATGCAGCACTTCCATGTTAAAAGCTTTAGAAAAGCTAAATTGATAACAACAAAAATATCAACATAATTGTAATTTTAATCTACATTTCTAAAAGAAAAAGAAGGCTTTAAAAGAGAAAAAACATTCAATAAAAGTAAATATTAATAATTTGGAACTTATCAAAATTTAATTTTTGGTCTGGGAAGTATTCTGTGAAAAAAGATAAAACGAAGAGCTATTGACTGAGAAAAACTACTCACAGATCATTATATGATAAATGACAACTTTCTAGACTGTATAAAAAAAACTCTCAAAACTCAATAGAAAAATAATACAATTAGAAATAGCTAAGAAATATGGACATTCCACCAAATATAGACATAGAAAGATGTCCAGCATCATTCATTAGTCATCAAGAAAATAAAATTTAAAAACACAATGAGATATCACTATATATCTATCAGAATGGATAAAATAAAACTATTAAAAATACCAAAAGCTAGCAAGGATGCAAAGAAATTAAATCACTTATATACTGCTGGTGGGAATGTAAAATAGTAAAACCACTTCCCTAGCCAGGTAGGTAACTAGTTAGAACATTATCCCAATAACCCAAGGTTGCAGGTTCAATACCCAGTGAGAGTACATACAAGAATTGACCAACGAATGCGTAAAGAAATCCTATCTAATAAAAGAGTAATATGCAAATTGACCATTACTCCAAGACACAAGATGTTTGCCCCCATGTGGACACAAGATGGCTGCCACAAGATGAACTACAGGGGAGGGCAGTTATGGGTGACCATGCCAGCAGAGGAGGGCAGTTGGGGGTGAACAGGCTAGCAGAGGAGGGCAGTTAGTGGTGACCAGGCCGGCAGAGGAGGGCAGTTGGAGAAGACCAGATCAGAAGGGGAGGGCAGTTGTGGGGACAGGCCTGCAGAGGGGAGCAGTTGAGGGGGGGGGGACCAAGCTTGCAGGGGAGGGCAGTTGAGGGGGGAACCAGGCCTGCAGTGGAGGGCAGTAGGGGGTGGGGGAGAACCAGGCCAGCAGGGGAGGACAGTTGGGGGGGCCAGGCCTGCACGGAAGGACAGTTGGGGGCAACCCAGCCTGCAGGGGAGGGCAGTTAAGGGTAACCAGGCCAGCAGGGGAGGGCAATTAGGGGTGACCAGACCAACAGGGGAGGGCTGTTGGAGGCAACCAGGCCTGCAGGAGAGGACAGTTAGGGGCGACCAAACTGGCAGGGGAGGGCAGTTAGGGGTGACAAGGCCAGCAGGGGAGGGCAGATAGGGGCAATCGGACCAGCTGGGGAGCAGTTAGGCGTAGATCAGGCTGGCAGGGGAATAGTTAGGGGGTGATCAGGTAGAAGCAGTTAGGGGTAATCAGGCAGAGGCAGGTGAGCAGTTGGAAACCAGGAGTCCTAGATTGTGAAAGGGATGTCCAACCACCCATTTTGGCCTGATCCCAGCCTAAACAGGCGGTCAAACATCCCTCAAGGGGTCCCAAAAATTGGGAGAGGGTGCAGGCTGGGCTGAGGGACAACCCGCCCCTCCCTCCCCCCATGCACGAATTTCATGCACTGGGCCTCTAGTGTAATAATAAAGCTCTCTCTCTCTTTCTCCCTCTCTCCTCTCTCTAAAAATCAATCAATAATTTTTTTTTTTTAAAGAATAAAATAGTGCCAAGACCGGTTTGGCTCAATGGATAGAGCGTCGGCTTGGGGACTGAGGGGTCCCGGGTTCAATTCCAGTCAGGGGCATGTACCTTGGTTGTGGGCATATCCCCAGTGGGGGGTGTGCAAGAGGCAGCTGATCGATGACTCTCTCTCATCGATGTTTCTAACTCTCTATCCCTCTCTCTTCCTCTCTGTAAAAAATCAATAAAATATATTAAAAAAAAAAAAAAAAGAATAAAATAGTAAAACCATTCTAGAAAACAGTTTGGCTGTTTCACATAAATGAAAACAAATAATTACTATATGACCCATCAATTAGATTAAAAATAAAAATTGATGTTGACATAAAAAACCTATATATGAATGTTACTAGCCGTTTTATTCATAATCGCAAAGAACTGAAAATAGCCCAGATGTCCTTTAACAAGTTAAACAAACTGTGCTACAAACATTCCACAGAACACTATTCAGAAATAAAAGGAACACATTATTCATACAGGCAACAATTTGGATGAATCTCTGAGAATTATACTGACTGAAAAAAACCAATCCCAAAAGGTTACATGTGTTATATGATTCCAATTATATAACACTAGAGGCCCAGTGAACGAATTCATGCATGGATGGGTCCCTTGGCCTGGCTGGCGATCAGGGCCAATTGGGGCAGGTTGGCCGGGAGAAGGAACCATGGGAGGTTGGCCATAGGAGCACACTGACCACCAGGGGGCAGCTCCTGTGTTGAGCATCTGCTCCCTGGTGGTCAATGTGTGTCATAGTGACTGGTAGACTGGTCATTCAGTTACTTAGGCTTTTATATGTACTAGAGGCCCGGTGAGGGCCCCTCAGCTTGGCGTGCGCCCTCTCACAATCTGCCCTCTCACAACCTGGAGCCCTAAGGGGGACATCAGATTGCGGGTTTCAGCACAACCCCCAACATCCCCTGAGAAATGTAGTAGTACCCAAAGTAGCAAGCAGCTGGGTGCCACGCCACTCCCACTCATTCCAGCCCTGCTGCACCTGCCGCAGCCGCTCAGTAGCGTGCTGCTGGGAAAGCAGGAGAGGCTCATGATACCACCACAGCTGTGCTCACCAGCTGTGAGCCCAGTGTCTGGCACCCGTCTGTCAGCTGAGCGGCGCTTCCACTATGGGAGTGCACTGACCATCAGGGGCAACTCCTATGTTAAGCATCTGCCCCCAGGTGGTAAATGTGTTTCATAGCAACCAGTTGACCAGTCATTCAGTCATTCGGTCACTTAGACTTTTATATATATTTCTGAACTGGCAAATTTTTAGAAATGGGGAACAGCTTACTGGGGAAGTGAGGAGACAGCAGGAGGAAGATGAATGTGACTATAAAAGGGAACACTGGGGGTTCTTTGTGGTGACAGGCTGTTCTGTACCTTGACTGTGGTGGTGGATACATATACCTACCTACTCGTGTTATAAAACTGTATAGAACCAAATACACACACAAACACAGAAATGAGAACAAGAAAATTAGGGAAATCTGAATAATCTGTGAATTGCATCAATGTCAATATCCTGATCGTGATACTCTACTATTCAGTTTTGCAAGCTGTTACCATTGGGTGAAGAATACATGGAATCTACTATTTCTTATAACTGAATGTGAATCTAAACTATAAAATTAAGGTTAAAAACAGAAGGCCACAATGTCATTCAATTACATCTCAATTTTATTTTAAAGCCAGCTAAAAAATCAAAAGGCCCTGTTTATATGGAAATCTCCCTCAGTTCTTTCTCCTTTGCTGTCATATTTAAACCCATCTCTGTGAGCTCTTTATATACATGATGAGCAGCCTCAATTTTGCCCTCAAGTAATTTATAATTCTGTGAAATAGGACAAGAATCCCCCCCCCCAAAAAAAAACTAGGTAGATTATTTAGAATATTAAATGCCATAGAGAGGCATGATAAATAAATGGGTAATTGTGACATATCCATATAATGGAATATTATTCAGCCACAAAAATGTATACAAATCTGCATTGGCCAGTTTCCAAAATGGTTAGAATGTCAGCCTGTGGATTGAAGGGTCATGGGTTGTTGTTTTTTTGTTTGTTTGTTTGTTTGTTTGTTTTAATTTGTGTGTTTTTTATTGATTTTTCACAGAGAGGAAGAGAGAGGGATAGAGAGTTAGAAACATCAATGAAAGAGAATCATCGATCAGCTGCCTCTTGCACACCCCTCACTGGGGATGTGCCCGCAACCAAGGTACATGCCTTTGCCCGGAATCGAACCCAGGACCTTTCAGTCTGCAAGCTAACGCTCTATCCACTGAGCCAAACCGGTCCTGGCAGGGTCATGGGTTTGATTCCCAGTCAAGGGCATGTACCTGGTTTTCAGGTTAGAGGCACATGCAGGAGGCAATGAGGCAATCATCAATTTGTTTCTCTTATGTCGATTTCTCTTTTTCTCTCCCTCCCTCTTATCCTTTTACCTTCCTTCCCTCCCTCTCCCTCCTTTCTACTCTCTAAAAATTAATGGGGGAAAATATCCTAGGGTGAGAATTTTTGAAAAAATATTTTTTAAGGCTTAGAATTTTTTTAAATATGGCAACTGGATACATGCTATAACTTGGGTTAATTCTGAAAATATTATGCTAAGTGTCTGATACAATTTGAACACTAAAAATACTATGCTAAGTGAAATAAGCCAAAATTACACAAATACAAATACTGTATGATTCCACTTATATGAAGTATCTGGAATAGACAAATTCATAGAGGCAGAAATAGATGGGAGGTGACCAAGGGTGAGGAGAGAGTGGAACAGGAGTTATTGTTTAATGGTTACATGATTTCTATTTGGAGTGATGAAAAGGTTTGGAAATACATAATGGTGATGATTGCACAACACTGTGATTATACTTAATGCCATTGAATTGTACACTTAAAATTAGTTTAAATACATATTTTTGTTATATTGTGATACAATAAGAGGAAAAAAAAGGAATTTCATAGCAGCTTAATTAATATTAGCCCAAACCTGAAAAGCCCAGGTGTTAATCAATAGGAGAGTGGATGAGCAAACTGTGATACTATGCAATACTACTCAGCAATAACAATAAGATAGTAATGATAAATCTCAAAATATTATGCTGAATGAGAGCAAAAGTATACAAATTATATGGTTCTATTTATGTGAAGTAAAACAAGCAAAATAAATCAGAATAGTGGTTACTTTGATGTGTTTGCGGGAGCAGAGATTGATTGGAAAGGGAAATAAAAGAACTTTCTGGAGGGATAGAAATGTTCTGTATCTTGAGAGGTTACACAGGTAAATGCACTTGTCAGAGCTCATCAAAGTATGGACTAAGGATCTGTGTACTTAGCTTATGTAGGAAATAATCACAAACAATACTGAACTCTAATGATATGTATGCTGAACTGTTTAGGGGTGAAGTATTCTTTAAATTGCAACAAAAATTATGGACTGAGGGATGGATAGATTGATAAATGTAATAAGCAAATACAGCAAAGTGTTAATAATCATAAAATATAGGTGATGGATAAATAGGTGTTCACCATATAATTATTTAAAGTATGAAAATATTAATAAAATGTTTGGAAAATATACATACCAACAAAACAGTTGTTTCTCTTCTTCTCAAGAACTTGGCTTATATTTCTAATGCTACAGAGTGAGAATTTATTGTTGTTAAGTTTGTCCCCAGATGTTGCTCTTGCATACATGATATAATTGCCATTTTCTTTTTGTCCCAAATTCTTAGATTCTCCTGGAGTGCACTCTGTTCCAGAATCATGCTGTCAAACAGAATACAAAGTTACATAAACAGGGAAGTAAAATAAGGTTTTCAGGTCATCTGATTAAATGTAATTTTTTCATCAGAAGAACAATGAAAGCTTGTAGACTCTCCTTTAGAAAAGATCTTACAATTGTTTTAGACTGTGCGATAGAAAACAATCTTCTCTTTTAAGGCTGCTGTGTTAGAAGGGAAGAAAAAACCAGTGAATCTCTAACCACAACTTATAGTTTTATAAGTAGGTAGCAGAATAGAGGACAAATTCATAAAAGTCTATTAAAAATTAGCTCACCTACTTTTAAAACTAGTAGGAGGAATATAAACTATTTAAGAACTACTAAATTTTCATTAAAATACATGTTATGGCCAGTTCAGAGAAGACAGCAGTGGGGAAAAACAGGAAACAAAAGAGAATGGTATGGGGTTAAGTACATACAGTATAGGCATCTAAGAGTGTTGAGGATTTACTATTATATAAGAAAGGTAAGTAAATGCTGAGTAGAAATAGAAATACAATGATCTATTTTTAAATAAAAATTAAGAAAAGCTAAGAGGTAAAACCAAAACACTGTTTTGTGGAATAAAACAAGAAACATACTTGTCTATGTACATAAATAGTTTATGATGTTGGTAACTATTCCTAAAGTATCAGATACATACAGTAAAGCACCAAACCACAGCTCCATGAACTTTCCCAAAGTAAATACACTTACATGGCCAGCACTAAGATTGGAAAAGAGAACACTACCAGATCACAGCAGGTCTCCCCAGCTTCTGGGGGATATGCATTTAAAAACAAAATAGCCCACCAGCTGGCTCAGAGGTTGAGCATCGACCTATGAACCAGGAGGTCATGGTTTGGATTACCAGTCAGAGCACATGCCCAGGCTCGATCCCCAGAGTGGGGCATGCAGGAGGCAGCTAACCAATGATTTTCTCTCATCATTGATGTTTCTCTCTCTCTCTCTTCCCTTCATCTCTGAAATCAATAAAAATGTATTTTAAAAACAAAACAACCTCACCATGCTCCACAAACAATTCAGAACTTGTCAGAAAAGATGAAAACAATGGATCCTAGAGTAATAGTTCCATTTATAATTAAATTGTTTTGAATTCCGGACAACCCTACCCTCCAGAAAGAAGAGAACTGCCCGAAGGCATTCTGTTTCTTTCCATAATCCATGTAAGTCACTTTCATTTTCTACTCCCTAATCTGAAGCAACTATTAAAGCAACTAATTTCATCTTTATTCTTCCTGATACCTCTTGCCTTTCTCCTGAACCTAGGTTCAGCATTCAACAACTCTTTATCATTCACCAATATTTTCTTGCTTTATGTTTTCATTCTATAGAATTCAATTTGATTTTTCATAATATATGGCACCAGAATTATTCTCAGCATTAGAATAATTTTGTCTTTAGAAAGAGAAAGACAAAATAATCAATACTGTTTAACTCTTGATGTAATCACAGAATATCATCTTTCAATTGAATAACAATAGGCACTGTGTTCAATATAATACAAGAAAAAACTGAAATACAATAAGACAGTATAAAGATGAGTTAAGCACTGTCCACAACCCTCAAAGAACTCACATTCTATTTTAAAGGGCTAGCAAATTTTGGTATCTCTGCATAGTCTACTTTCTGCCCCATAAATTCATTAATTATTATTTTATTAGTCCAGAGGAAACTGTGATGGATCATAGCCAACAAATTATATACAAGTATGCCAGCTATTTGTCATTCTCATAATAGGGAATAAACAAGCACACAAATAAGCAAAACAGAAAATAAAAGTAGCCTTCACTATACCCCCAAAAAGTGTGGTGAGAGTTCAAATAAAGAGAATATAGTTTCACAAAGAAACTATAATCTTAGTTTGACAAGAAAACAGAAAAGCTTATTCCTGACTATGAAAACAACATATTCCTTTAGAAACTTCAGAAAAAATGGATAAAGAAAAATTCAATCATAATCCACCAACCACAATAACCATTATTAACATTTTGGTCTATTTCCTACATGACTTGTATCTAGTAATGTCATATTTTAATACAAAATTTGGGCTATACTCTGTGTTTAGTTATATAAATGGTTTCTTTCAGTTTAACAGTATAAGGCAAGCAATTAAACACTTTATTTTTAAAAGATTGCAGAGCATTCCATGATACTTTCCTAGAGTGGAGGCACTTAGCATTAAAATTATTTGCTATAATAAATAAAATAGCCATGAATACCTTTTCATTCTATTGTCGAAATGTACACAAATCTTTGATAGATTCTGCATTTATTACTTTCAGTTGGATTCCCAGAGGTAGAATTACTCAGTAAAAAGGTCAAACATTTTAAAGGTCTTGCTACATACTGCCAAACTGTCAAAAAAGCCATACTGCCATACTGTCAAAAAAGCCATACTAATTTACATTATACAGCAGCATGGATCAAGATTTCAATAGGCAGACATGGGAAGAAACTGGCTTCTTTGCAAAAGGAAAGTTTTAAAGACCTATAAATTACTTAATTTGACAAGAGAGGGGAGAAAACATTGAAAATATACTTGGACCCAAATTATGGAAATCCCTAAATGCTAAGATAAGGAAATTGTATCAATAGGTACTAGAAGTAAGCTATCAACATAAGTAACAGGATCAGAATGATCAGAACTATACCTAGATAAAGAGTAATCTGGTAATAGTGGACACATATTAGAATTTTCATATTGAGACAGAATGTGTCATTTATGATTACAACTTCCCACAACAAAGCTTATAAAGTAATTAATAACAGGTGTACAATAAATATTTGGGACAGGATAATAAATATAAGGGACTAGTGGCCCAGCGCATGAAATTTGTGCACTTGGGGCGAGGGAGGGAAGTTCACCAGCCTTGCCTGTGCCCTGTCACTCC
This sequence comes from Pipistrellus hanaki, assembly GCF_964339955.1. Lineage (NCBI taxonomy): Eukaryota > Metazoa > Chordata > Mammalia > Chiroptera > Vespertilionidae > Pipistrellus > Pipistrellus hanaki. The sequence continues at coordinate 48,561,629 of NC_140503.1, read as the reverse complement.
AATATACTAAAGAGGTAGGCCCCACCCACCCACCCAGAGCTCCTTGATGGGCTGCCCCAAAGAGGTAGGCCAAAGCCGGGGGAGGCCTGTGGATCCCCGGACCAAGCCACGGTAGAAGCCTGCAGACCCCTGGCTGGGCCTGCAGCAGAAGGACCTCTCCGTGCGCCTACAGATCTCAGCTGGGCCCGGGTTGAGGCCTCTCCACACACCAGTGGACCCCCAGCGCAGCCATGCAGAGATGTCTCTCTACCGCAGCCCCGCCTCCATTTCTGCAAGTCCTCACCCACAGTGCATGCAGCCTGCTGATGGGTCATTACTGTGACAACGTCCCAACCAATTTGCACATTATCTTATTATTAGTATAGACTAGAGGCCTGATGCACAAAATTCGTGCATGGGGAGGAGGGGGTGTCCTTCAGCCCAGCCTGCACCCTCTCCAATCTGGGACCCCTCGAGGGATGTCCAACTGTCCATTTAGGCCCGATCCAAGTAGGATCGGGAAATCCGACAGCCCTCTCACAATCCAGGACTCCTGGCTCCCAACTGCTTGCCTGCCTGCCTTCCTGATTGCCCCTAACCGCTTCTGCCTGCCAGCCTGATCACCCCCTAATCACTCGCCTGCCAACCTGATTGATGCCTAACTGATCCCCTGCCAGCTTTTTCCCCCTAACTGCCCTCCCCTACAGTCCAGGTCGCCCCCAACTTCCCTTCTCTGCCAGCCTTGGTCACCCCTAACTGCCCTCCCCCTGCAGGCTTGATCGCCCCAACTACCCTTTCCTGCTAGCAATCTTGTGGTGGCCATCTTGTGTCCACATGGGGGCATCCATCTTTGATCACATGGGGGCAGTATCTTGTGTGTTGGAGTGACAGTCAATTTGCATATTACTCTTTTATTAGATAGGCTAGAAGCCTGGTGCACGGGTGGGGGTCAGCTGGTTTACCCTGAAGGGTATCCCAGATCAGGGAAGGGGTTCCCTTGGGGCCTAGGGCGGCCTTGGCAAGGGGCCTGTGGTGGTTTGCTGGCCAGCCACGCCCCCCAGCAACCCAAGCTGAGGCCCTGGTATCTGGGATTTATTTATCTTCTATAATTGAAACTTTGTAGCCTTGAGTAGAGGCCTGGGCCCACCAGGGTGTGTGGAAAGCTTGGCTTCCTCCATTGCCAGGGAAACCCAAGCCTCCTGCTCACTGCATGGCCAAAGCCGTCTTGTTGGGGTTAATTTCCATACTCGCTCCTGATTGGCTGGTGGGCATGGCTTGTGAGTGTAGCAGAGTGATGGTTAACTTGCATATTACTCTTTTATTAAATAGGATAGAACTACTCAAAGAGAAAGTAACATTGGCATGGTATATAGATGTACAAAAGGAGAGATAAAGGCAGATTTCAGGTAAAGAAAAGAAGGAAGATAGGCTCAGAAGTTTATGGTTCTAGCTGATCTAACTTAAAATGCTTAATAAATATTTACTAAGTATCTACTGTATATATGAATGGTAACATGAAAAATATGCACAAAGGAATGGGGTGTGTTTAAGAATGGTAGAGCCATTAAAGCTAGTCCGATGTTGAGAAAAGGTGGGTGGCAAAAGGGATGTAATCAATAAAGGCTATAAGGACTATCATAAAGATAGACCAACTCCCAATGGATTTATGGCTTAGAACCAACAGAAGGCCAGGTCATTCAACAAAGAGACTAATTTCACCTTGCAGTAACCCTAAGCCTCATGATTCTCTCATTGTAATACATTAGCATACTAAACAACCACACACACAAACAGAGAATGCAAAGCCCATATAAGGATACAAAATGGCCAACTGTTCTCCCAAGAATCTCCACCCGTTTCCCAGAAAAATCCTGAATACCCTTTCCCCTTATTGAATGCCCTACCCATCAATTAAATGAGCTCTAATAAAAGGAGTAAATCCCACTAGGGAGTGGCTGCTCTACTGTGGAGTAGCCACTCTGTCTCACTATTTCACTTATAAACCCTTTTTCACTTTAAAGTCTATGTTGACTAAAAACTGAGTTCTTTCCTGCTCCAAGCCAAGAACCCCACAGTGGTCACAGATCATCAGATCCCCAGGCTCCTGAAATGCCCAAATCAGTATGACAGGAAAAGATGGCAAGAGAGACAAAATTTGTCAACCAACTTATCCATTAAGCAATAAGTAATATAACATTCATATACTAAAAACACCTCTCCAGCAATGGTAGGAGATAGATTAGATAGGAAGTGAAAAGAGAATAGATTCAATTCCCTACTCCAAGTGTGGTCCACAGACCAGCAGTAACAGCTGCATCAGAGGTTTCTTAGAAATGTGCAAATTTGTGTCCCACCAAAGACTCATTGAACTGCAATCTGTATATTAAGATCCTCAGTAATTTATATTCTTTGAGAGGATCTAGACTAAAGGATAGAAGAGTAGTTAGAAAGGTACTACAATTCCCTTAGTGAGGGCTGGAATCAAAGGAGCATGGAGAGAAGAGAGGACATTTGATTGTCCTGGAAAAAACAAATTAACTGTGAACAACAGTTCTCTGCTCATCTCTAAAAATTTCGATTACTCCTTTTAGACAGAGCACCAAAGCAGTCAAAAGATAGGGAGATTTAAATACATTTTAAATACTTTTCCCAAGAGTATTGATAATAATCTATCAATTTCAGATTGGGACCTAGAAGAGAAAAGACTTACAACTAAGTGAGATGCCACTTACATTTTACAAACTGAAGAAAATTAGAAAAGCACATTTGAGGATTCAAAACTACTGTATATATTTTCCTAAACTCATAAAATTTTTCATTTTTACAAGTGTTAAGGTACAAGTAAAATAAATTTACATGATTTCAAATGAGAATTTCCCAAACTTATTAAAATCCTAACAAAATCACAAAGACTATATTTCAATACTTTGCATTTCTGTATTAATCTTTAGGTCACTTAAAAATCAATATAATGAATTGGATATTAAATGATACCAAAAAATTATTTTGTCAGCTATCAATCACACTGGTTATGTAAAAAAAAAAAAAAAAAAGTATTTTTTAAGGAATGTATACTAAAATATTTAAGAATGAATGAATTTGCTTCAAACACCTCACAAAGAAAAAGGAAGAAATACAGAAAGGAAATATAGCAAAATCCTGATAATTGTTGAATCTGAATCAGGAGCTGAATATGAATGCAAGCCACAACCGGTTTTAGTATAGCCTAAGCTAAAAATGGTTCTCCCATGTATAAAGGATTGTAAAAACAACAAAGAAAAATATACAGCCAAAATGTTACCCCCAAAGCCTAAATTACTCACTAGCTAGCTGTATACAAAAAAAGTTTGCTGACCTCATTCTGGATGATAAGCATATCAATCTTATTCCACAGTAGAGAAAGACAAATCTAGTAAGCCCCAATAATACTTTAACAGAAACCAAGCAAAAAACCTAATCCACAATTTCTTAACATTCAAAATGTACTTTAAATAATAAAAATTATTCTCATTCAATTAATATTTGAATAAATCATGTACACGGTACTGGTCTAGGGCCAGGATACATAGAAGTGAATGCAAAAGACAAAATCCCTTACCTTCATAGAATTCTGGCATTATTAGGTTGACTTTTCTTACTTTAATCATAAATACTCTATTTTCCTTTCCTTCTATATGCTCAAGTACATGACTGTTCTGACATAAAAGCATTCATACATATATACTTTCATTGTAAACAATCAGTGACATAAAAGGTAGGTTAATAACTTTTATTATTTTATTTAAAATGTAGTAATTATGTAATACTTACTGGAGATCCAAAGTTATGTCCAACTTCATGAGCAAAAGTAATGTGAGAGACTTTGGGGGGTACATGAGACCCATAGTTCTGAACAGTAATAATTCCAGTGTTTAAGGACTTCTTCTTACCATCTGAATAGAGCTTACTTTTTTCACATATTCCTCCAGAGCTTCCTAATTCAGAGCAAAAAAATGCTAAATTAATATCTATTTCACCCCCAAATAACTTTCTAATATGAGCTATGTAAAATTAAGACATTTTATACTTTGAGTCCAAAATACAACTGGTATCCACATATATCAAATACTCAAAAGTTTCTTTGGTCCAAGATTAGGAACTCATTTCAAATAAAAGCTTTCATGAAGAAACTCCCAGGATTAAGTACAAAACCCTTATAAATATTCCTCTTCATAACCAAAAGGTCCCCAGATTTTTGCTCCCAAAAATTTAACAAAACAAACATCTTTTACAAAGAAAACTTTAAGCGCACGAAAGTTGAATAAAAAACTCACTTCTACAAATAAAAGCAGTGATGCACAGAAAAATGTACATGATTCACTATCTGAGTGACAACCCTTTTTTTTTTTTTTTTTTAAAGAACTAGGGTTGCCAAGATATAGTGGTGTGGGGGTGGGGGAAGTAGGGAGAGGTTGGTAAAAGGTATAAACTTTCAGTTATAAGGTTTCACAATGTATACAAATAGCAAATCAGCACAATGTACACTTCAAATACCTTACAATTTTGTTAATTATACTTCAATAAAGCTATAAAAAAAGAATTATGCGAAATGGGTGGGGGGAAAAACATAACAAAGGGAGGAGGGAAGATAGGGGAGTGTATGAAGGAAGGGAGGGAGGGAAGGAGAGCAAAAGTAGCAAAATGTTAATTATCAGGTATTCACTGTAGTACTCTTAAAACCTTTTGGCATGTTAACAATTTTTTTCAAAATAAATTTAAAAAATTAAATTATGATTTTCCAATGTATCTTAAGAATACTTCCAAATTTTAAAAGGAAACCCATGCTTTTACTTATTAAGTCATTTTATACTTCATTAATAGTTCCTGAACTTCAGAGTTTAATTCCAAAATAAAAGTACTTTCACATCTAAATGCAGTTAACATAAAAAATTAGAAAAAGAACATGAAATTCAGAAACTGGCTGGCCAATCCATGTCTTTACTTACAGTGTACTAAGAAAACCATAGTTCTCCTAACTATTGAAGATTTTTAGTGAAAAGTTCTTTATATTCACATTATAATGTTTCTCTATTTGAATTTTTGTTAAAATACAATCAAACTAATCAAATTACTTCAAATTAGCTAGCTGTGTAATGCAAAGTTAGAACCAAGTCATTAAATCATTTTTAAAAACCTAATATTTAGGCCAGCCGCTCAGTGGTCGAGCATCAACCTATGAACCAGGAGATCACGGTTTGATTCCCAGTCAGAGCACATGCCCAGTTGTGGGCTTGATCCCCAGTAGGGAATGTGCAGGAGGCAGCCAATCAATGATTCTCTCTCATCATTGATGTTTCCATCTCTTTCTCCCTCTCCCTTTCTCTCTGAAATCAATAAAAAAAAATATTTTTTACAAACCTAATATTTATAACCTCTAATAAAGCATATAATAAAAAGGAATAAAAAATAGATCTTTAAGAATGGCATGATACAACTGCTGTCTTATTCCTTTTAAAATCAGAAAGTATATGGCAGCAAAACATAAATTTGAATTACCATTATGATACAATTTAGGAAGCTGAGAAGATAATGTGCTTAAGTAACAGAAAAATAAACTGAAAGACTGGGGCACACGCAGATTTTAACCAGCAAGGGATTGAGAATCTTTATGATAGTCAAAACTTACTACCTTTTCTACACAGAAAACTGAAAAAAGGAAATAGCTAATGAATAATTAATGTATTTTCTTAAGATACCTCTACTTTTGGAGATGAGTTCTAAAGACTATATCACTATTTTTAGAAAGTAGAAAAGATAGGAATCAGCACTCTGTATATAATAATAATAGTATACATGTTAGAGTTTTGAACAAATAGTAAATTAATATCCTGCCTTAGCGAAGATTTGTCATTTGCAAATTGGTCCAATGTAGTACTGTCAAACTTGAATTAAGCATAGAAGACTCCACACTGCAAATTTATCAGTTAAAAAAAGTAGAGAGCATATATTAAAAACTCTGATAATATACTTTTCTGTATTTTTAAGATCTAGTATAAGAGAAGTTCAGACATATACATGAGTACTTTTCTGAAATATAGCCTTTGTAATTCATATCTTATTTAATGTTTTAAACAACTGCTTTTGGTCTATTAATTATAGGAAAAGTTAATATGTGTTACAGGTTAATAGAATATGTTAGAATAACTCAATTATACAGAAGGAAATAAAATACTATATCTAATTTTATAAGTTAAAGTTTAATTTTTTAATACTGTAACGAGTTCTGATATGCCAGAAACTCAATTATTGGTAAGATATTATATATACTTATAAATAAACCATAAATGAAGTTCAGCAATTGCTTTATATTATAAATTTATGATTTTACTATGTATGTCATCATTGAAAAACACAATTGTGAATAACAATGAGAAGAGTGAAATGTAAAATTAGAAACTACAAAGGTAATTAAATATCTTGACAGACTCTAAAACTACAATTTTGATGTGAGCAGGCCTAAGTACCTAAAACTTAATAGTAATATGTTGACCATACAATATTGATCTGAGCTGCAATTCTGAAACACAGTATTACCACTGCCAGATAGGTTATTAAGAAATATCCAAAGGCATTTCTTTGTCTTTCATGTCTGGGGGACAGTACTCACATGTATGAGTAGGGACCACAGATGTTAAACATCCTGCAAAGGACAATCCAGACCTGAATAAAATGCCAATATTAAATGTTCTGTTGCAACATTCTAATGATGTAATTCTCCTAGCCTTGTAATTAGACTTTTAAACAACAGGTTAAGAATTCAATAGGCTTTTAGTTATCTTGAGAACCCATGATGAGCTCTGTATGCCCTCAAATCCTAATATGTAAAATTAAATGAAAGTTTCTAAAATAAGAAACACAGAAGAGACTATTTCTACCAAATGAAATGTTTCAAAAAATGTTCTTCAAATTTAATGAACATAAACTGATGAACAAAAATAGAGCAGAGACATAGGAACATCGAATAGACTGTCAAACTTCAAAGAAAAGGGGGCGAGGGGAGGGGTTAGAGATCAACCAAAGGTTTTGTATGCATGCATATAAGCATAACCAATGGACACAGACACTAGGGGGATGTGAGGGCATATGCTGGGGGCTGGGGAGAGGTCAATGGGAGAAAAAGAAGACATATGTAATACTATATGTAATACTTTAAAAATAAATAATTTTTTTAAATGGTCAGAGGAATACTGAATGGTTCAGGGTTAACTATGAGAGGAATTCCAAAGCTAGTGTTATTTAGTGACCTACTGATAAAATTAAGATGGATAATAAATGAGCAGAATGTACTTAATTATCCCCCTCTAAAAAATGGCCCCTCAAAATGTAAAGTAATGTAGAACAAAGGAATTATTTAATATAAACAATTTATTTTGTTTAAGGAACCAATGTTTCAGTCTCTAAATTAAATAAGAGGCTACCTACTTAACAGAGAACTGTACTTATATAAAGTTCAGAGTAATTTTTCCAGATTGACTTTGTTTTGGAGACCAGGCTCCCTTTACGGGGCTCTCTTTAAGGCCCAGTATAATTTTTATGTTTTTGTTCATCTTCACCCAAGGATATTTTTCCCACTGATTTTTTAGAAAGAGTGAAAGGGAGAGAAGTAGGTAGAGGAGGAGAGATAATGTGAGGGGACGAAGGAGAAAGAGAGAAAAAAACATCAATGTGAGAGAAACACATCAATCGGCTGCCTCCAGCATTTGTCCCAACCAGGGCTGGGGATCAAACCTGCAATTCGGGTGTTCCCTTGATCAAAATTCAAACCTATGACTCTTCAGTGCAAAGGCTGATGTTCTAAGCACTGAGCCACACAGACCAGGAGGACAGTACAATTTAAAACTAGAGCCTCCAAGTCAGCCCAATTCGTTAGCTGTTTCTACTTATTACAGAGTTGAGGCAGAAGGTACTATTTTCCTCATTAATAAAACACAAGGCAGCACCCAACTATAGTATGAAATTAAATTCAAACAAATAAAAAGTAGTGTAAAAAAGACTTGAAGACAGAAAACCTACTATTCAAATGTTTCAGCCTTCATTGTTTTCTCTGGCTTAAATGAGTCAGTCAGTGAAGGGAAATAGCTAATAATTTGAGTAATTGTCCTGAGAAAATTAACATAATAATATCACAATAAAATCCTTTCCACTACCATATATTTGAATAGTGAAATATCTATAGGATTAAGTGAAGTAAAGCTAAATAATACACCAGAATCAAAATTAATTAGACCAAATTAAAATGAGAGAATATTCAGAAACAGATCATACGCTGAGCAAATCAGCTATGAAATGCTATTTTAAAAAACCAAAAAGATAACAGCAAGCATTACTAAGATCTATAGGCAGAAACATAAAGTTTCTCAAAGGAAAGGGCAAAGATAGAACATATTAAGGTTCTATCCTTAATAAACAACTTGAAGTAAAATGATTTACCTGAATTTATAGAAACAGAATGGACAAGTACCCAGTCTCATAGCTCCCAATTCAGTATTCTTTCCATCATGTCAAAACAGTTAACCAAAATAAGATTAAATATTATAGAGTAGTACGTATTTTATACTACTCTCTCTTAAGAAGAAAATGAATTTTAAAAATATAAAACAGTTTACCAAGATGCAGGAAACATTTCAACTTCTTAGAAATGTGTTAGAAAGACACAGCTAGAATATTCCAATATACAATACCTAGTAAAGTAACTACCAACTGCACTAATCCTGGAGTCAAAGGTCCAGATTCCAGGTTGTGTATGATACTGGGTTAGTCAGTCTCTGAACTTAAGTTTTCTCATCTTCTCCAAAGAAGACACACAGAGGGCCAAAGACACCTGAAAAGGTGCTCGACATCACTAATAGTCAAAGAGAGATGCAAATTAAACCCACAGTAACATATCATTTCACACCTACCTACATTCCAACCATCAATAAATCAACAAACAACAAATGTAGGTGGAGAAAAGGAAATCCTAGTGCACAGTTGGTAGCAATGCAGACTGGTGCAGCCACTGTGGAAAACAGTACAGAGTTTCCTCAAAAAAAATTAAAAATGGAACTGCCTTTTGATCCAACAATCCCATTTCTGGGAATATATCCTAAGAATCCTGAAACTCCAATCAGAAGGAATATATGCACCCCTATGGTCTCAGCATGCTAAGTGTCCAGTCGTCTGTTCAACCAATCAAAGCGTAATATGCTAATGGTATGCTAAGGCGGCTCTATGATGTGCACTTATCACCAGGGAGCAGATGGTCCGACTAGTAGGTTAGCTTGCTGCTGGCGTCCAGCAGATCGAGACTGAGCAAGATGGGCCAGACAAGCCCTGGAGCCTTCCCACAGTCCCTCCCCGACTCTGATGGTGCACTGGTGGGGGTCCCTCAGCCTGGTCTGTGCCCTCTTGCAATCTGGGACCCCTTGGGGGATGTCAGAGAACCGGTTTTAGCCCAATCCCGCAGGCCAGACTGAAGGACCCCACTAGTATACGAATTCGTGCACTACGCCTCTAGTTTACAATAACCAAGATCTGGAAACTGCTCAAATATTCATTGGTAGGTGAGTGGATAAAAAAGTTATGGTATATTCACATAATGGAATACTATGCAGCTGTAAAAAGGAAGAAATGCTTACCTTGTGTAACAGCATGGATGGACCTGGAGATTATAATGCTAAGTGAAATAAACCACTCAGAGAAAGCAAATACCATATGATCTCACTTATATGTGGAATCTAATGAACAAAATAAGCTGATAAACAAAACAGAACCAATGTCAGAATACATGGTATTCTGACAGATGTCAGAAAGGAGGTTGGTGGGGTGGAAAAGATGAAAGATGAAAAAATTGCAAGAGAACAGATATACATAACCCATAGATAATAACAATACTGTAGTTAGTGCCAAAGGTAGGGGAGGATGGGGTCTAGGTGGAGAGGAGCAAAGGGGAGAGAAAGTGAGGTCTCTCTCTAATAATGTCAACAATGAAAATATTTTTTTTTTTTTTTAAAGAAGCTCTGGTGAGGAGAGATTAACCAGGAAACTTATATGCAATATGCATAGCCCATGGACACAGATAATAGTGTAGTGAAGGCCTGGGCGGGGTGAGTTTGGGTGGAGAGGGCCAAAGGGGAAAAGCAGGGGACATTTGTAATATTTTCAACAAGATAAATAAAAAAAAGGAAGCTTTGGAAACTGTTAAGAAGATATTTATTACTAGCTTATTAAAAATTCAACTAGAGCACAGTGTGGCTCAGTTGGTTGAGCATCAACTCATGCACTGAAAGGTCTCTAGTTTGATTCCTACTCTGAAATCAATAAAAATATATTTTTTAAAATAATAATAATGATGACTAGAAAAAAAACCTAGCTGTGTGGTTCAGTTGGTTGGAGCATCGTCTCATGCACCAAAAAGGTTTTGGGTTTGATTCCCAGTCAGGGCACATATCTAGGTTGTGGGTCCAATCCCTGGTCAGGGCATGTACAGGAGGCAACTGATCAATGTTTCTCTCTCTCTCCCCTCCCCCTTCCTCTCTCTAAAATCAAACATATCCTCAGGTGAAGAATTTTTTTAATAATAACTAGAGAAAAATAATAATATAGGCAGTTTTTTTCCTTCCACCTGCTCCACCTGACCAGGGTTACTCTCCTTCCTATCTCTATAGAACAGAAGCAAAGCATGGTTTTCCCTTTTAACTATAAAAGTTTCTTTTAAACATTTTTTTTTTTTTTTTTACTCCTTCTTGTTGTAGGAAAAACGGCTTGCAGATGATAAAGAGACACTTGGTTGATATTCATTAATGGCCCCATTAAACATTTTTTAAATAATTAATAACATTAACTTTTGTGAAAACATTTACTATTTTGCTTTTAATTTTGGAAATTAGTACCACTTTTTCTCATAAAATTATTTATTTCACCTACTGAATGTACCAAAATATCAGGACATATCCCTATTGGTACTCAGTTCAAAATAAAAAGCTAATTCATTAATTTTTCTATTTATATATATCATGCTAATGAATCTTGTACAGGCATCATTTTCTCTTATACTGTGTAAAATTCACTCTGCCCTGAAAATTGCTTTTTGTTTCAAGAACTACCTGAAGGTGCTCCAACCCAAGCCAAACCAAGAACGCCATCATCAAAATCTCGGTCAGTGAAGACATAGGCCAAACAGTAGTCATCATGATTCTGCTCAGAATTCAATTCCAGAAACTTCTCTACACCAATATTTGGAAAACGAAAGGGATTTGTGGGGTCCTTCTCATCAGCAGTTGTATTGATCTAAAATTTAAAAAAAAACAATTAATGTTAGCGGAGCCTTAGTGTAAGTCTCTATTCACCTCCTTCTAAGTCTGCCTGAACAATATGTTTGGGGTCCTTAGGAAATCAGGCCTCAATTAAGTTTTCTATGGTTGTACCTCCCAACCTCTGAGCTGATTTCAGAAGCCAAAAGGAAAAGAAAAAAAAAGGCAAGGTGGAATGCGTTACATTTCTGAGCAAGTATTCACCAGATTGTTGAACACTTGGAATGGAAAAACAAGTCCTTACTTCTAATGAAGTTCAGTTCCTCAAATTTATTCATCTAAGCAAGCCTCTTTTAGTGCAATATACTTCTATGGTGACAAGTATGAGAACATACAACCCTGTATTTCAGCTAATTACTAAAACATAAAACAAACTTGTTCTCCTTACAAGATCAATTTTTTTCTCCTGGGTGTGGCAAAAAATAAGACACACACACACACACACACACATTTTACCGCCAATTCATTTCTCTTACTATTTCAGGTTGAGTCCCTCTAGAATTTTTTTTTTTAATATATATTTTACTAGAGGCCCGATGCACAAAATTCATGCAAGAATAGACCTTCCTTCCCCTGGTTGAGGCACCAGCTTCCCTCTGGCACCTGGGACCTGGACTTCCCTCCAGCCGCTGGCAGGTACCCACCCGGGCTACCCTCGCAGCCCTGGCATGTTATGCTTTTATTATTAATAGAAGAATGATTTCAAAGAGGAAGATAGAGAAAGAAACATTAATGATGAGACAGAATCATTAATCAGCTGCCTCCTGCCCCACACTGGGGATGGAGCCTGCAAAACAGGCATGTGCCCTGACCCGGAACTGAATTATGATCTCTTGGTTCATATGTCGATGCTCAACCAGTGAGCCACACTGGCCAGGCTACAATGTTTCTTTTGACACTAGCTATTAAATTCCCAGTGCAGGTTCCTCCTTCACAATATGAAGAATTATGGTGTTCTGATAACAAACTTCTGCTAAACAAAAGTTTTCATTTATCAGCCTCTGCTTCATTTCAGAGATCCCTATCTGTCCTTTGAAGTCCTATCTGGCGTTCTTCAAATAAGTCAGAGAATTACATATAATATTGTTGCTAGAGAATAAAAAGGGTAAGTATGATACCCTGTTTTCCTAAAAATAAGCCAGTGTCTTATATTAATTTTTGCTCCCAAAGATGCACTAGGTCTTATTTTCAGGGGATGTCTTATTTTTCCATGAAGAAGAATACAATACACATTTATTGTTAAATGAAAATAAAGGAAATTTATTACCTGTATACGGTACGGTAGTACAGTAGTTGTCAACACAAACCAGACAAACTGAATCCTACAGTATCAAGAATGTACTCATTTATTCAATGACAATCATGTCATCATCTTCTGGAACATCATCATAACAATCCAATTCCTGAATTTCCTGGTGAATTTCTTGTGACTCCATTTCTTTCAGAAGCAGTGGACCAAATCTCTCATGTTTAGCCTGGGGGGGGAGGGGGGGGGCCTTATTTTCGGGGGATGCCTTATATTTAACTCAGAAGGAAACCTGTAAGTAGGTCTTATTTTCGGAGAAGTCTTATTTTCGGGGAAACATGGTAAAATAAGAATTACTGGTCTTTTTAGGATCGACACCTTTCAGTAAAGCCAAGGAGCTTAGAAACAGAATGGCAATTGCCTAAGGACAGATTTCAGAACATTTGACTTATCCATTAACAATTAACAAAAACAAAAATCAGTTATGATCATCTAACACATACACAAAAAAAAATCCAAAAAAGCATGAGATATATACAAGGGCTGGTTCACAAATTCGTGCATGGGTGGGATCCCTCTGGGTGGCCTGCAGGGATTGAGCCAAAACCCACAGGCCAACGCTGCCTGCAGCTCCTACCTGCCACTCCTGCTCATTCCAGCCCCACACTGTGTCCGCCACAGTCTCGTGCCCAATCAAGAGAAGCTCATGAGATAGACAATGAAGATGGTGGCGTAGATACACACTCCTGAACGGCTGCCAGGCACAACGAGTTCAAAAAAAAAACTATAAAACCTACGTCTATCTCCCCAAAAATCAAACGAAAGCTGGCTGAGAGGAAGCCCTACATCTAGACTAAAAGAGAAAGAGGAGAATCCAGGGCACAAGCGCTGAAAAACTGAGGTAGGGGGGCGAGGACGCAATAAGGGCTGGCGGTGGATCCAGGCTGGCGGAGGGCAGTGCTTTCTTCAACCCAAAGAGAGACAAGCACCCGATCTCTCTGAAATCCAGTTTCTGGGGAGAAGCCAGCCTCACTTTCTGACCTGTCTGCCATCAGGTCAGAAAGTGAGGCTGGCTTGCTTGCAGGGCTCAGATTGTTTGCTGTGCTGCGGTGCGAGACACGGGGAGACGTGGGGACGCCATCAGAGAGGCGGTGGACGGCAGCCATCGCTGTTGGCCACGCCCCAGCCTAGTGATGCCCTGAGACTCTGTCCCTCACAACACATCCAAGCTCCAAGCAGCGGACTTTGCATATGAATGGCCCTCTCTGTTGCAGTTTAGCAAAATTGCAACCTGGGGCAAACAGATCCAAGGAGGACAGGACTGTGGTTCACGCTGTAGCTTCTGTGACAGTACTGGTCTCAGACAGTAGCTGAACTGCACCTCATTGAGACCCAGAAACCAGAGTTCTAGTGCTCAGTTTCAATCCCTCACACCCATAAGTGACACATTCGGGAGACGGACTCAGTAAGCACCAAAGCCCCACTGAAACAAGCTGTGTCTCCAGCGCAGCAGTTCTTCCTTTATAGACACAGCGGATCCTCACAGACAATTGGCCTGGAGGTCAATTCCTCCCAGTGTACCAACAGCAATCAAGGCTTAATTACACCAAGACTTTGCACTAAGCCCACAAAGGGATATAGCAAAAGCGACCACCTCGGGTGATTGGGGAAGCTGAGCTACTGACCCCTATAGATCACCCACTACACAAAGCCACTCCATCAACACAGGGAGGCAGCCAAAATGAGGAGGCACAGAAGCATGATATGAAAGGGAGAGATGGAAGAGAGTAAACTACTAGATGACACAGAGTTCAGAATCATATTTATAAGATTACTCAAGAATCTTCTAAAAACCTTTGAGAAACTTGATGAGACCTCCAAGAAGCTTGGTGAGACCTTCAAGGACCTTAAAGAGAATACCAAAAAAATGGAAAAGGACCAGCCACAAATTAAGCATACAAAGTCTGAAATAAAGAATATACAGAAATTCAACTATAGATCAATACGCCCCAAGAATCAAACCAAAGATCTGGAATATAAGAAAGCAAAAATCACCCAACCAGAGAGGCAAAAATAAAGAATCCAAAAGTGTGAGGATAGTGTAAGGAGCCTCTGGGACAGCTTAAAGCGTACCAACATCCGGATTTCTGGGGTGCCAGAAGAGGAGAGAGAGGGCAAGATATTGAAGGCTTAATGGAAGAAATAATGAAAGAAAACTTTCCCTTCCTGGTAAAAGAAATAGACTTACAAGTTCAGGAAGTGCACAGGACCCCAAACAGGAGGAATCCAAAGAGGAACACACCAAGACATATCATAATTAAAATACCGAGAGCAAAAGACAAAGAGAAAATCTTACAAGCAGCAAGAGTAAAACAACTAGTTACCTACAAAGGAGTACCCATATGACTGTCAGCTGATTTCTCAACAGAAACTATACAGGCCAGAAGGGAGTGGCAAGAAATATTCAAAATGATGAACAACAAAAACCTACAACCAAGATTACTCTACTCAGCAAAGCTATCATTTAGAATTGAAGGTCAGATAAAGAGCTTCACAGACAAGAAAAAGTTAAAAGAGTTCATCAACACCAAACCAGGATTACATAAAATGTTGAAGGATATTCTTTAAGAAGAGGAAGAAGAAGAAAAAGGTAAAGGTAAAAAATTATGAACAACAAAAAGGCATCAAATACATACCTACCAACAAGCGTATCTAAAAATCAAGAGAATAAAAAAAAATGTGAACAAAATGAACTGGTGAATATAATAGAATCAGGGACATAGAAAGGGATTGGACTAACAATTCACAGGGGGGAAAGGGTCTGAGGGGTGCGGGAAGAGACTGAACAAAAATCTTACACCTATGGATGAAGACAGTGGTGGGGTAAGGGCGTGGGGTGGGGTTGGGAATCAGGTGGAGGGGAGCTGGGGGTAAGGGGGAAGAACACCTGTAATAATTTGAACAATAAAGATTTTTTTTTTTTTTAAAGGGGGGGGGTTGGAGCTTGTGCTGCCACTGCCGTGCTAGCCAGCCATAAGCCCTGCATCTGGCGCCTACCTAAGGAGAGTGGCCTGTGGGATTAGGCTGAAACCAGCTCTCTGACATTTCCTGAGAGGTCCTGGATTGAGAGAGGGTGCAGGCCAGGCTGAGGGATCCCACCGGTGCATATCAGGCTGGGGAGGGACCCCGGAAGGCTACAGGGCATGTCTGTCCCATCTCACTCAGTCCCAATCAGCCAGATCCCAGCAGCAAGCTAATCTACCAGTCAGAGCATCTGGTTAAGCAGCCTTAGCCTATCATTAGCATATTAAGCTTTGATTGGTTGTTCTGTTGTTCTCCCATTCAGTCTATTTTCATATTATTCTTTTATTGTCCTATCTAATAAAGGGATATGCTAATTGATCATCACGCCCTCACAAAGATGGCAGCAGCCAGTCAATAAGAAGGAAATATGCTAATTGACTGGCACACCCTCAAAGACGGCAGCGCCCACAGCCACAAGATGACAGCGCCCAGTTCCCTCAGCCCCACCGGGGCGGACCAACCACTCCGCACACCTGACTCTGGAGTCCCCCCGTCTCCTCAGCCCCCCATCCGCCCACGGCTGGCCCAAGGCGCAGGCAAGCCTCAGATGGTGGCTGCCCAGCCCGCTCAGGGCTGCCCAAGGCTCAGGTAACCAAGGCCGGCTGAGACTTGCGCTGCTGGCAATGGCAGCAGCAGAGCTGTGATGGGGGCGCCGCCTTCCCCTTATCACTGGTTGCCTCCGGCCCCTGAGGGCTCCAGGACTGTGAGAGGAGGCAGGCTGGGCTGAGGAACCCCTTTTCCAGTGCATGAATTTTCATGCACCAGGCCTCTAGTATAGGATACTAGAGGTCTGATGCACAAAATCCATGTAAGAGCCTTGGCCCCGGCCCCCACCCACTGCCGCTGCGGCCAGGGGGTCTCTGCTGCCTCTGCCTCAGCCCCCGCCCACTGTAGCTTTGTCCAAAAGGAAGGACATCAGAAAGTACATCTGGTCTAATTAACGTATTAAACTTTTATTATTATAGATATAAGTAAATTATAATCCAGTCAATCATATTTAAAGAAAAATAAGAGCACAAGAAACCTTATGGCAATACTTTTATAAGATGATTTTTTTAAACCTCAGATTATTTACCTAGTTTACATATTAAGATTCTTAAAAGCTATACACAATGAAAGAATTTATTATATATGCAGAAATTTTTTGAAATAATTACCCAAATTTTTTTTAGTAATGCATTATTTACCTATTTGTAATTTAATAATTAGTGGCTCTGGGTCAGCATTTCTCAAAATGTGTCTGTAGTTCTTTGGAGTCTTAGTTCATGTTAATACAAAATAAGTTTTTTTGGGTTTTTTTAAAATATATTTTATTGATTTTTTTACAGAGAGGAAAGGAGAGAGATAGCTAGAAACGTTGATGAGAGAGAAACATCGACCAGCTACCTCCTGCACAGCCCCTACCGGGGATGTGCCTGCAACCAATGTACATGCCCCTGCCCGGAATCGAACCTGGGACCTTTCAGTCCGCAGACCGATGCTCTACCACTGAGCCAAACTGGTTTCGGCCAAAATAAGTTTTAATGGTCAAATTTGTTTAGAAAAATATGGGTTTCTTTCCTGAAGGACTTCTCAAATCCTGAGATATTTTAGTATACACTGCAAATTTTTTTAAGAAGATGGAATACAGTATTATTTTCCAACTTCCAAATTTATGTAACCACTTTATCTATCCTTCCTCTAAAGCAGGGTTCCTCAAACTTTTTAAAGTGGGGGCCAGATCACGGTCCTCAGAGAGCTGGAGGGCCGGACTATATGAACTACTAATTCCTACTGTAACACCTCGGCTGCGCTCACTGCCCAAAAAACCTGGCGGGCCGGATCAGACTCCTCTGCGGGCCGCATGTGGCCCGCGGGCCGTAGTTTGAAGACCCCTGCTCTAAAGGATAGATTTTTCTAACACTAAAATACACTGTACAAGGCAAATCTTAAAAAACTGGGGAATAATACCAGGGTGAGAATGTCAAGTGCAGTATCTATAGTTATTGAGATGTTAGGCTTTCTAACTAGAATGTTAATCAGATAGAAAATAGTACTGCCATATCTATTTTGCAGCCCAGATTAAAGTCCTATAGATTTCATTCATTTTTTTTTCTCTTTTTTAAAATATATTTTTATTGATTTCAGGAAGGGAGAGAGTGATAGAAATATCAATGATGAGAGAGAATCATTGATCGGCTACCTCCAGCATACACCACACTGGAGATCAAACCTGCAACACAGGCATGTACCCTGACTGGGAATAGAACTGTGACTTCCTGGTTCAGACATCGAGGTTCAACCACTAAGCCACTCCAGCTGGGCTAGATTTCTTTTTTTTTTTTTTTAAATATATTTTTATTGATTTTTTTACAGAGAGGAAGGGAGAGAGAGAGAGAGAGAGAGAGCTAGAAACGTCGATGAGAGAGAAACATCGACCAGCTGCCTCTTGCACACCCCCTACTGGGGATGTGCCCGCAACCAACGTACATGCCCTTGACCAGAATCGAACCTGGGACCCTTCAGTCCGCAAACCGACGCTCTACCACTGAGCCAAACCGGTTGGGGCTAGATTTTATTTTTAAATCATAAACCCAGGTATCCATTCTGTGTATGCACATATGTGTGTGTGTGTGTGTGTGTGTGTGTGTGTGTATAAAAGCCAAGAGTAAAGATAAAATGCATCAGTAAATATAATGTAAATTATTGCATGCATAAAAAAGCATGTAAACATGGTCCTATTGTTGTTTTTAACGTACTTAACTACTAAAACTCCTTACTCAAAAAAAAGAATTTAAAAATAAATAAATAAAACTCCTTACTCTTATTCGTTTCACCATGAAACTGATGTTACGAATTCCAGAGAAGTCTGTGGTCTGATAAATTGTATCAATCGCTTTAACATGACTGGATATCTACAGATTGAAAAAAAGAAAAACATTTTAGACACAATGTTAAAATATGAAAAAGACTGAATTTCCATCTCCCAAATCAAGAATTATTCATGTTCCACCACATTCAATTTTTAAAATGTCTATACCAAATACCAGATGAAAGAATGAAACAGATTAGTGAGCTGGAGCTAAAAGGGAAGATTCTGTGCTTTTCCAGATTCTACTCCAACCAAATCTGCACTCTTCTCAGATATATAAAACTTTGTTTCCTCAATCCATCCTATAATATGACACCTTTATGCCTTTTCACATGCTGTTCTCTAATGCCTAGGGTATCATCCTTCAGATTCAGCTCAGCTCAAAGATCCCTGAGAACTTCCCTGGTAATATTAGGACACTCAGTCATTCTCTGACTTTGGTCTTTCTATTGCTGCACTAGTACAGTTTGGGTTGTTTTTTTTCTGTAAGTTTTGGGCTTTTTTCCTCCATACTTAATTAAAATATATTTTCATTTTTTGCTTTGTTGACTATTTACTATGTACTAGACACTGTTTTAGGTGCTAGGGATATAAAGGCAAACGAAATAAAAAAGGTCTCTATAAATTTACAAAAATTTATTTGCCAGGGTGATGGATGGTAATAATAAAAATACAAATAAAGTGTTCAGATTTTGCTAAATTTCAGGAAGAGATTAACATGGTAACAGAATACAAAATAATTCTGTTTACCTATGTATCAACTAAACTGTCTGGCTTCTAAACCACTCTGTATACAACCTTCCCATCTTCATTTACAAAAAGCACTTGCTACCATTTATGCAAAATATTACATATATGTAATATTGTATATACATATATAGGGTGTCCACAAAATATGTATACATACAATGTCTACAGATTCTATTACATTTTGAAAATAAAATATTTTTTTAAAACACTGCCTTTATAATTAAAAGTGTGTAATACATTTCTGGGGACACCCTGTATATATATTATTTTCAAATAAATTATATAAGCATACAATAGTAAAGAAGAAACATTAACAGTGATGACTTCAAAAGTTCCCCAAGTAGCCAAACATTGATAAAGAAAATCAGAACAGTGCTGACAAACTACATTAAAAAGTCATGCTGTCTAATCTCAGTTTGGCCTAGCAATCTTCTGAGTCTATTCCATTCTCAACAGTGGTGGTTCAAACATTTCTCCACAGGTCATTATATTTCACTAGAGGCCCAGTGCATGAAAATCGTAGGGGGTGGGAGGTCCCCTTAGCCCAGCCTGCACCCTCTCCAATCTGGAACCCCTGGAGGAATGTCCAACTGCCCGTTTAGGCCCGATCTTACCGGGATGGGGCCTAAACAGGCAGTCAGACATCCCTCTCACAATCCAGGACTGATGGCTCCCAAATGCTCGCATGCCTGCCTTCTTGATTGCCCCTAACAACCTCTGCCTGCCAGCCTGATCACCACCTAACCACTTGCCTGCCAGCCTGATTGATGCCTAACTGCTCCCCTGCCAGCCTGTTTGCCCCTAACTGCCCTCCCCTGCAGGTCTGGTCTGGTTCGCTCCCCCCCCCCCCGCCCCTCCCCCCAAAAAAAACCTGCTCTCCCAACTGCCTGGTCCCTCCCAACTGCCCTCCCCTACTGGTCTGATCGCCCACAACTGCCTGGCCATCTTGTGTCCACATGGGGTCATCCATCTTTGACCACATGAGGGCAGCCATTTGTGTGTTGGAGTGATGGTCAATTTGCATATTACTCTTTTATTGGATAGGCTAGAGGCCTGGTGCACGAGTGGGGGTCAGTCTGTTTGCCCTAGAAGGGTATCCTGGATCAGGATGGGGGTTTCCTTGGGGTACGGGGTAGCCTAGGCAAGGGGCCTATGGTGGTTTGCAGGCCAGCCACACACCCCCGGTGACCCAAGCAGAGGCCTTGGTATCTGGGATTTATCTTCTATAATTTAAACTTTGTAGCCTGGAGCAGAGCCAAGCCCCCTGCTTGCTCCATGGCAGTAGCCATTTTTGTTGGGATTTATTTATCTTCTATCATTGAAACTTTGTACCCTTGAGTGGAGGCCAAGGCAGGCCAGGGCTGCTGAAGCTTGACTTCCTCCATCACTGGGGGTAACTCAAGCCTCCTGCTCTCTCCAGCTCCGTGGCTGCTGCCATTTTTATTGGGATTTATTTATCTTCTATAATTGAAACTTTGTAGTCTTGAGTGGAGTCCAGTGCCGGCCAGGATATGCAAAAAGCTTGGCTTCCTCCATTGCTGAGGAAACTCAAGCCTCCTGATCTCTCCATGGCTGCACCCATCTTGGTTTGATGCCTAACTGCTCCCCTGCCAGCCTGTATGCCCCTAACTGCCCTCCCTTGCAGGTCTGGTCTGGTCGCCCCCCCCCACCCCCCCAAAAAAAAAAAAAAAAAAAAACTGCTCTCCCAACTGCCTGGCTTCCTCCATTGCCGAGGAAACCCAAGCTTCCTGCTCTCTCCATGGCTGCATCCATCTTGGTTGGGTTAATTTGCACACTTGCTCCTGATTGGCTGGTGGGCGAGGCTTGTGGATGTAGAGGTGCAGTCAATTTGCATATTACTCTTTTATTAGATAAGACACTTAACTGATGTCCCATCATTATCCACTTATGACTTCCTTAAAGAGTAAGGTCTCTTTATTTCTGACCTCAATCCTTTACTGGGTCTTTTTCACATCAATTTTTCTTTCTCTTATATCTTACACTGCTTTCCTACTGGATTATTTTCCTCTCCCAACCAACTTCTCTTGTAATCCCTACTTCCTTTTCACTCCCAAATATTTTATATTATTATAGGTCCCCATATATTTTTTTTATTTTTCACATTTCTTAGAATCTCACTGCCAACCCATTCCTTACTGGTTTACAAATGTTTTCACCTTCACAATTCCATTGAGAACTTGCCTAAATATCATCCAATAATCTCTAGTAACTGAAAATCAACTACCTTTTGTACCTCTTCCCTTATGCCTAGCATATCCTCCTTGAGACATCAGCTCAGTTCAAACATCTATATACCATCTTCTTAAAAAAAAAAAAGTAATTCTACTTTTTTCCACCATTACTTTTAATTTATTTAATAAAAAGTATAATTAAATAAAACTGTAAGATATTTGAATATCTTGATATATGTGTACACTGAGAATTCCTGCCATCTAACACATTTAATATCTTCATATCTTTATATCTTTGATATCTCTGTAAGATGACACTATTGTCTGTGCATTTTGCTTTGAAACTTTCTTCGCTAATTATTTAATACTACCTCTTTTAACTGTTTTGTTTTAGCCCATTGCTCTCTTCCTCATTCTGTTCACTATATACAGATTTTCTTTCCGTTTCTTCCCTTTTGATTTCCTTCTCTCCCTTTCATTCTCTCTCCTTTTAATGTATCACTATATCTATTTTATACCAAGAAATTCCATGCAAAAGCTCAAACCTCTCCCAAGGTCCAGTATCACATTTTCAATATCCTAATGTAATGACCACCTGGCTTTTAGATATATCTAAAATTAAGGTCATCACCACCACCAAAATGAATTCACCAATTATACAATGGCACATTCATCCTCTCAGTCTCAAATCCTTAAAGTCAAAATGCATTCATCAAACTCTCACTGGATACCTTCAACATGATAACATATTGAAGGGTATGTCTAAATACTTTATACTTTAAAAAGGATTAAGACATAAATGCAAATAATAAGGTAACTAGAAAGTGCTAAGTACAATGGAAATACAGAATAGAAATGAAATACTTCTTGTTGAAACAATTCCTCTATCTTTCCCTCTGTTAAGATCACAAATGAAATTCAATCCTCTTGGGAAGGGGGGAGGGGATAATGGTAAGATATGTACACATAAAATACCTTAATAAAAAAATGAAGAAAAAAAAAAGAAATTCAATCCTCTTTTGAAAGCTAAGCTCCTATGTCATCTCCTTCATGAAATCATTTTCTTACACCTCTCTTTTGAATGACACTGAAATATCCTAACTGGTCTTTCAATTATTTATATAGTTATCTTACATATTTCATCATATCATAATTGAAAATACTTTTTTTAAAATATATTTTATTGACTTTGTACAGAGAGGAAAGGAGAGAGATACAGAGTTAGAAACATCGATGAGAGAGAGTCATCGATCAGCTGCCTCTTGCACACCCCCTACTGGGGATATGCCCGCAACCAAGGTAAATGCCCTTGACCGGAATCGAACCCCGAACCCTTCAGTCCCCAAGCCGATGCTCTATCCATTGAGCCAAACCGGTTTTGGCGAAAATACATACTTTTTATTTTTCCCAAATGAGATATGTGCTAACTTTAATTTTAGAGGAAAATATAGCTACCCTGTTTCCCTGAAAATAAGACAGTGTCTTATATTAATTTTTTCTCCCAAAGTTGCGCTAGGTCTTATTTTCAGGGGATGTCTTATTTTTCCATGCACTAGGTCTTATTTTCGGAGGATGTCTTATTTTTGGGGAAACACGGTATTAGAATACAAGAGCTCCTAAAACAGTAGGAAAATTATAAGTACCTGAGCAATCACAGCATCTCGTGTACCATAATATTTAAAGAATAGATGATCAGTCTGAATATAAAGTTGACAAGTATTTTTTTCAGCTACAGTTGTACGTTTTTTCCTCAAGAGTTCTGGACCATTATTAACAGCATGTTCTTCTTTAGGTGTCTGTATGTCAAAAAGAGAGTCATTTCTAATCATTAGCATGCTTCACTATTATAATTTTATATAGTACATGTTATAAACAATTTCATATTCTGCTTTATTATGAGTAGACATAAAAAAATTTCGTATTATAAACAAGAGTACACATTATAAAATATTTCATATCCTGCATTATGTAACACCAAAGACATTTCCCCATGTCATTAAAATTCTTCATAAACATCACTTTCAGTCTCATAAAATCTACTGCATAGATTACTTATTCAAGAGATTCTTTCACTTTTACATATTTTCAAAACATACCTTTTAATATGTAATCATTTGAATATAAAGCAAGTCTTATAGTTTATAATACTTTAATATCCTTCTTCCACCTCACCTCTATAAACCCAATGTATTACCTACCTCTGTCAAATTTGTCTCCTAAATGCTTAAGAAACCTGTCTCCATCACATTAGTCCAAACTACTCTCACTTATTACCTAGAGTACTAGAATAAGAGCAATGTAATCTATCCACATCCAATATTAGCCTTTAATCTATTCTCTCCAGTGTTTCCCAAAGTGTGGTACGCGTACCCCCAGGGGTACGGGAAGAGTTTGGTGGGGGTACGCGTTGCACCAAAGTTTGGTGAGGATATGCACTGCACCGTGCTTAGCTGCGCCCAATTCTACATTCTCATGAGTAGGAGGGGTACTCAGCGTTACGAAAATTATAGAAGGGGTACACATATGACAAAAGTTTGGGAAACACAGTCTATACTGTAATCTTTTCAAAATCTTTTCAAAAAAATTACTCATCTCTATAATATATTTCAATGACTTCCCATTGCTTTAAGAATAAGGTCCTAAATTCTGTATATGCCATCCAATCAGTACTGCAAGCTGTAATTACCTGTCCAATTCCTTCCCATTCCATATTATTTCACAGAGACACCCTACTGCATTACCCAACTCTAGCCCTCTTTCCAATCCTCCAACACACAGTCTGGCTTCTGCTAGTCCTTGCACATGCTGATGGTACCTCTCCTGATCTAACATCTTCTTTCAGACTTAGCAAAGGTCAATTCATCCATTATACCACCTCATAAAACCATGCACCCATGTCCTTACATAGAGTAATCTTACAATTTATTGTATGGTTATTTGATTAATTTCTATCTGCAGCTCAACGTCTATTACTTCATGAGTTCTAGAAAAAAGATACTTATCTCTGTTTGCTTATCCCTATACTAGAGGCCCGGCCCAGGAATTCATGCACAGGTGGGGTCCTGCCGGCCATCCCTGATAGGAACCAATAGGGCCAGGCCAACAGGAAGGAGGGGACACGGGAGGTTGGCCTGGTGAGGGTGGGGAGGGAGCTGATCAGGCCAGTTGGCTGCCGCATTATAGCAACCAGTCATCCCAGTCATTCCGTTGTTCCAGTTGCTTGGCTTTTATATATACATAGATTGTTCTCATCTAACACACTCTTGGCAGGCAAACTGAATGCTCAAATCAGTAGTATTTGTTTAAAGAATTACCACTGCAATTAAATCCAAATACTTAAATAGTTGTTGACATGTAAAAGAACCATTTTAAATGAATTTTGATGAAACAGTAATAGAGAATTCAAATTAAATTCTTGAGATGGGCTTATAATGCTATTAATTTCCCTCTTAGAACTGCTATCATGTGTCCCATAGATTTTTGGTTGTTGTATGTTTTCAGGTCATTTTTTATTTCTTCCTTGATTTCACTGTTAACTCTTTCATTGTTTAGTAATATGTTATTTAGCCTCCATGTCTTAGTGTGTTTTTTCAGTTTTTTTCTTGTGATTATTAAATTCTATTTTCATACCATTATGGTCAGAGAGATGCCTGATATGACTTCAATTTTCTTAAATTTATTGAAATGTGTTTTGTGTCCTAACATGTGACCTATCATATAAAATGTTCCATAAGCACTTGAAAAGAATGTATATTCTGCTGCTCTGGGGGAAATGCTCTGAAAATACCAATTAAATTCATCTGACCTAGTGTATAATTTAAGGCCATTATTTCCTTGTTGATTTTTGTATGAAAGATCTATCCAGTCAATGGGGTATTAAAATCCCCTACTGTGAGTTTATTGTCAATCTCTCCCCTTTATGTCCATCAAGATTTGATTTACATATTTAGGTACTTCTATGTTGAGTGCATAAATGTTTACAAGTGTTATATCCTCTTGTCAGATTGCTCCCTTTATCATTATGTAGTGTCCTTTTTTGTCACCTACTATAGTCTTTGTTTTAGGTTATTTTGTCAAATGTAAGTATTGCTACCCCATCATTTTCCCATTTCCACTTACATAAATTATCTTTATCCACTCCTTCTAAATAAAATTTTTAAATGAGAAAAAATGTCTTTTATATTTGCATATTTGCAATGTTATGCTCTTCACTTCTACCTGAACAACTTCCTTTAACAATTCTTAAAGTGTAAATCTCTTACAAATTCTCTCAGCCTGTTTGTGTAAAACAGATCTTTAATTTGCCCTCATTTTTGAAAATTATTTTCACAAAATATAGAATCCTAGTTTGGTAGGTTTTTTTCCCAGCACACTTTGAAGATGTCAATATGTAATCTTCAGTTTGCACTGTGTAATGAGAAGTCAGAAGTTATTCTTACAGTTGTTCCCCTGGATATAAATGTATCTTCTTTTCTCTAGCTACTTTTATTTATGTTTTTCTCATTTTCAGTGATTTCCAATAATTTGACTGCATTATGTCCTACTAATACAGTTTTCCTTGTATTTATCCCACCTGGATTTCATTGAGATTCTTGGGCCACAAATTTTGGAGACATTAAATATTTGTAGACATTTCCTGTACCCATTGTCCCAAGACCCCAATTATTTTCTCTTTGTGATTAGATCTGGATAGTTTCTATTTTTTATTGTTCTTTATTTGCCTGTGTTGTCTTCTGTAGTAAATAATTTGCTCTTAAGCCTATCCACTCAATTTCAAATAAGAAAATGTACTTTCCAGTTATACAAGTTACATTTAGTTTTTATTATAATTTCTATTACCTCCTCTTTGTTTTCATATTTTTCTGTTATTCTTTGAATGTATTTATAACCATTATCTTAAGTCCTTCTGTGCTAATGCCTGTAATTTCTGGTTCTGTTTTTATCTGAGTGGTTTTTATCCTGATTATAGATCACATTTTTCAATTTTTTTGCATCTAGTAATATTTTGTGAATGCTGACACTATTAATGTTAGATTATTAAGTATCTACATTCTGTGTACTCTTTTTCATTGCTAATCCTCACCCTAAAATATTTTTTTCCCATTGATTGTTAGAGAAAGTGGAAAGGAAGCAAGGAAGAGGAAAGAGAGAAACATTGATGTGAAAGACACATCAATCGACCGCCTCCTGCACATGCCCCAACAGGGGTCAGGGATCAAACCCACAACCTAGGTACATGTTCTTGACCAGGAATCAAATCCACAATCCTTCAGTGCTAGGGCCAGCATTCTAACCAATGTGCAAAACTGGCCAGGGCTATGTACTCTTTTAACAAGTATTACTGAATTCTGTTCTGACAGACAGTTAATTTACCTGAAAGTCAACTTGATCTTTTTGGAGTTTGGTTTTTCCGCTTAGTTAGGGCAAGTCTCCAGTAGCCTTTAACTCAGGGGTGAAATTAGCCTTCCTCTTAATATGGCTTGGGATCTCTACAAAGTATAATTTCTAATAGTACATTGATTCCACAGTAGTTTTTCTTTCTCTCGTAATTTCCTCATAGAATTTCACCTTATGCAGGTATAGCTTAGTATTCATCTAAAACTAAAGGAAACAGTTATGCAGATATCTGGAGCTTTTTCTCCGTGTAGCTATCTCCTGTAAACTCTGCCTTCTTGTACTTTGACCTGTCTCTTCAACTCGGTAAGACTACTGTGCACTTTTCGCTTTGAGATCCCCTTCCCTGTGCCACACCTAAAGTTTTGCCTCAAGTTATGAAGTCGGGAAAATCACAGAGATATTTATTTTTCCTTCTCAGCATCGCATCCTGTACTGTCTGCTTCCAATATTTGAAAACAGCTGTTTGATATATTTTGTTTAGTTTTCGTGTTGTTTTCTACAAGAAAGTTATGTGGATACGCATTATTTAATCACAGCTGGAAAGAGAAATCTTTACTTAATATTTTTACTAAGAGTTTCAATGTTTTCATTTTAGACATTTAATACTTTAATCTATTTAAAGTTTTGTTTTAAATATGGTAAGAGATAAAGATCAACTTCATCTTTTTCTAAATGGTTAAACACTTATTTCTGGTTCCATTTATTCAACCATCTGTACTTTTCCTCACCGATTTGAGATTCTAACTCTACCACATAACAGTTTCATATAAGTTATTGTTTTCATCTCTATGTTAAGATCACACTCTCAATATAATAAATTTTAATCCCTTCTAGGGCAAATCCCTCTTGCCTGCTCATCACCTCTAGATTGGCCCTACTTCTTCTTAGTGCTTACTTTTCTGTATAACATTTTAGACCCATCTAAGTGCTATAAATAACTCTTTTGTAATTTGTATCAAAATTATGTTTAACCTATTAATCAACATGGAAAAATTAATATTTTTATGATATGTTATTTTCCATTAATAAGGTATGTCTCTCCGACATTTATTTAAAATTAATCTTCTTGCTTGGCCACAGTGGCTCAGTGGTTGAGAAGTTCATGATTCCATTCCTGGTCAGTGCACATGCCCAAGTTGAGGGTTCAATCCCCAGTGGGTGCATGCAGGAAGCAGCAAATCAATTATTCTCTAATCATTGATGCTTCTTTATCTCTTTCCCTTCCTCCCTCGCTCAATAAGAATATATTTAAAACCGAAACCGGTTTGGCTCAGTGGATAGAGCGTAGGCCTGCGGACTGAAAGGTCCCGTGTTCAATTCCGGTCAAGGGCATGTCCCTTGGTTACGGGCACATCGCCAGTAGGGGGTGTGCAAGAGACAGCTGATCAATGTCTCTCTCTCATCGATGTTTCTAACTCTATCTTTCTTCCTCTCTGTAAAAAACTAATAAAATATATTTTTTAAAAGAATATATTTAAAAATAAAAAAGAATATATTTAAAAATAAATAAATAAAAGTAATCTTAACACATCTTATTTAGTTTTATAATTTTCCTTAATTAGGTCTTATAATTCTTTGTTACATTTATTCTTTAATACATGATATTCTTGATACTATTAACAATGTCTTCTCTTTTGTTACATTTCTGATAGTCTATTACTGGATATAAAGAAATATAACCTAGCCCTAAGTGGTCTGGCTCAGTAGATAGAGTATTGGCCTGCAGAATGAAGGGTCCCAGGTTCAATTCTGGTCAAAGGCACATGCCCCAGTTGCGGGCTCAATCCCTAGTAGGGAGTATGCAGGAGGAAGCCAATCAATAATTGTCTCTCTCCCTCTCCCTTCCTCTCTGAAGTCAATAAAAATATATTTAAAAAACAAACAAAAAAAGATAAATGTGACCTATTTTTGTATGTTAACTTTATTATCTAGCCACTGTTAAACTCTGCTATTTCTAGCAATCTGTAGTCTTGTCCTCTCCACACTGCTGATATCTTAATACAAATCACTTTTCTACTGAATAACTGCAATAACTTCTAATTAGTCTCCTAGTCTCTAATCTTACACCTCACCCTAGGATTAAAATTATTTACCAGGCTTACTGTCATTCTGGCCTTTAATAACTCTAATACCTCTGAGGTATATAAGCATACCTCAGAGATATTACAAGTTTGGGTCCAGACCACCATCAATAAAGTGAGTACAGCAATAAAGTGAGTCGTAATCTTTTTGTTGGTGTAGGGTCTTGCCTTCATTTGGTAAAAAACAACATCTGTGAAGTGCAATAAAACAAGATATGCCTGTATACTGTCTTTCCATCTATTCATGCCCAATCTAACTCTTACTTATTCTTTTAGTTTATGATTACTGTCCTCAATTACTTCTCAGTTTAGATTAACAATTCCTCCTACTTATAGAGCATCATTCTATACTTACCGGTAATCCTCTTCTATCCCTTACTCTCAATTGTTTCTCTGTGTCTCCAAGCAAATTACAAACTTTTTGAGGATAAGTTTTTGGTCTTAATATCCACATATTCCTAGAACCAGCAGTCTGACAATATGACATATCAACACATAGTTTTTCAATTAATGCAAGAATAAAATCTCACTTAAAAGTCCCACCGGAAAAAGAATCGCTTGTGCATGTTGCCGATCAAGATACACACAAATCTGCATTTATAACTCAAATAGCTCAAGAAACATTACTCTAGCCTACTACTTTTAGAAAGGATGTCTAAACTACATGATAAATGTTTTACCATAAACATTTTTTCATTTTAAACTTGCTTTGAATTTTTTTTTTAAGAGAGAGGAAGTGGGAGAAAGAGGGGAGGGAGGGAGGGATGGAAGGAAGAAGGGAGGGAAGAAAGAAGGAAGAGAGGGAGGGCGGAAGAGAAGGAGAGAAGGAGAAAGGAGGGGGGAGAGGGAGAGAGGGAGAAGCATTGATGTGAAAGAGAAACGTGGACCAGATGCCTTCCACACACACCAAGACACAGCACAAACCCAAGCAAATGCCCTGACTGGGAATCAAGTCCACCACCTTTTGTTGTATGGGATGACATTCCAACCAACTGAGCCACACTGGACAGGACTAAATTTATGTTTTAAATAACTATAAACCTATCCCTTATCACAGGAAAAAGGAGATTAAAAAAAGAATAAAAGAACAACAGTCAAATGGCAAAAAATCTTACAATTAAAATATCAACAGCATTGTGATTATTATTAGGGTGGCTAATGATGTGTTTGTTTAAAGACACATGACTTTCAATGTTAAACTGGGAAGCCCCAGGCAAACAAGGGGAAGTTGACCAGTCTAATTTTTATACTAATACAAAAAGTTACATTTATAGAAAACACAAGTTCAAACTGACTATTTTTTAAATTAACACTCACTATGTTTCAGACATATAGTGTAATGTTAATGAGACACACAGATTTGTTTTCAAATCTCACCACTATGTCTTTATTAGAGGCAAATTAACTGGCTGCTTTAAGCATTAAAAAAAAAAAAAAAAAAAAAAAAAACAACAATATTTCTCCAGTGTTATAAATATTTCAGAAATTGTAGAACAAACATATTTAATGCAGGAACACATGCCCAAGTTCATCTTTATTTCTTAAATGCAAGCTAGTATTAAAATCCTTACCTGTGTTACTTCCTCTACACCAGTCATCTGGTACTTCCTCATCCTTTCAAATACTGAATGATCTGCACAGCCCCCCTGTGGACCATATTTATGGGGGTAGTCTAAAACACACAAAAAAAAATACTTTTTTGTCTCATATTTAGGTACTATGACTTATCTTATAAATGAAAATTTAACCGTCATAATATAGGAATAGAATTATGCTAGGCATTCTAATTTTCAAACCTGATACGTTCCCAAGTTCTCCCTCAAAAAAACATCTAGAACTTTTATCACATAAATAATTTGTTAAGCCGAAGCCGGTTTGGCTCAGTGGATAGAGCGTCGGCCTGCGGACTGAAAGGTCCCGGGTTCGATTCCGGTCAAGGGCATGTACCTTGGTTGCGGGCACATCCCCAGTGGTGGGTGTGCAAGAGGCAGCTGATCGATGATTCTCTCTCATTGATGTTTCTAACTCTCTATCCCTCTCTCTTCCTCTCTGTAAAATATCAATAAAATGTATATTTTAAATAAAAAAAAAATAATAATAATTTGTTAATTCTATAAACAGTAATAATTGTTTATTCTGAGTTGAACTTTCCCCACCTTCCCCACTTTAGATATACAGAGCATCTTAATACTGCAATTTACTTTATTTTGTAGTGTGTAAGTTTCCCTTCAAAAATATTAAATTCATATGCTGCAAAGCACAAAGCCACCTCAATCTGAACAATTAAGCTAATATAATGTTATATTTGGTTTGAATTCCTCCCATGAATACCAAATGGCCTCAGAAACAAGCTCTATGGCACAGTAAAAGAAGGCACTTTAAATTTATTCAATGTATACTTCAAGCAAATACTTTATAAACCAATAACTATTTTATCACCATTCTTCTCCGTTCATAAGCAATGATTAATTTATCCTTAAATGAGTTGGGTCTATTTCCAGATAGCTGTTCAATTTAGTTTAGTCATTTAAGTTTATTCCACTCTCTCAAAGTTCACATACTTCTCCACTGTTAAGGTCTTCCTTAGATCATGAACATACTTTATAATTCAATCTAGTAGCCATAATTAAGAGAACTTTCTTTTTTTTTTAAATATATTTTATTGATTTTGTACAGAGAGGAAGGGAGAGTGATAGCGAGTTAGAAACATCGATGAGAGAGAGTCATCGATCAGCTGCCTCTTGCACACCCCCTACAGGGGATATGCTCGCAACCAAGGTACATGCCCTTGACCGGAATCGAACCCAGGTCCCTTCAGTCCCCAAGCCGATGCTCTATCCATTGAGCCAAACCGGTTTCGGCTAATTAAGAGAACTTTCAAAATAAAATACCAAGACATAGGTGAAAGGGGAAGCACTGAAAAATCCTTAAGTAGCTTATAGAAGCAATCCACAGAATTGTAGTTAGAAACACTGCAGGTAGTTAATTAAGAAAAATCTAGAACCTAAAGTGCATGCTAGTAACCTATTTCATTGAAAACACAAGTTAAATAATACTACAATACAAATCGAAACTGGCATGTAGAAGCTAGATATTATCAACAACCTATCTACACTGATAAACAGCTCTGATTTTACATTTTAAACTAGTTTTTATCAAGGGTCAAGACTCCAACAGCTGTATAATTCTAATCAATTAATGTGAAAGAAATTATAGACTTAAAAGTTACTATTTCCAAGTCGATATACTAGTATATAGTTAATGAAGCCAAAGATCATAAATGGGTGCTAACACCACTGAGTGAAAGATGGGAGATAACAGGATATTAATAGTCTCTTTAAAATAACCCCACAGATTATTTAATAATTATAAAGGAAAAATGTACCTTTACCTCAAAGCGATATCATTACCATTTCATTTACCAAGTGATCAAATTAAGCGTTACCAGTAGGACAACTTGATATTATGTCCCTCCTACTGTGAAGCAGTTAAGAAACATTCAGCTTCACCTGAATGCAATATTCTTGCCAAAATGTGTTAACTGAACCTAATCAGAAATAAACAGACACACTAAGAATGTGAAACATTCTGTAAGTCACTGCCTTAGAAATATGAAAAAGAAAAAAATAAAGGCAATGTCATTTAAAGAAACAGAAAAGGTTGCCCTGGCTTGTGTTACTAGTGATTTGAAGGATCTCAGTTAGATTTCTGGTCAAGGGCATGTACTTAAGTTGTGGACTTTCTCCCCACCCCCATTAGGGCATGTTCAGTAGACCAGTGTTTCCCAACCTTCTCTCATGATGAGAATCACCTGGTGGAGTTGTTAAAACACAGATTCCTGAATCCCAACTAAGAAGTGCTAAACTAGGATTTTTGAGAACATATAGGTAAAATTGCATACCTAACTTAGTGCTCTGTATATAACATCTGTCTTAGAGCACTAGTTAGGTATACAATTTTACCTATATGTTCCCAAAAATCCTAGTTTAGCACTTCTTAGTTGGGATTCAGGAATCTGTGTTTTAACAACTCCACCAGGTGATTCTCATCATGAGAGAAGGTTGGGAAACACTGCAGTAGACAACCAGTCAATGTGAGACACACTGATGCTTCTTTCTCTATCCTTCCCTTCCTTCCCTTTCTCCCTCCCCTCTTCTACCCTCTATTTCACTCTGAAAAATCAATGAAAAAAAATATCCTCAGGTGAGGATTAACAAATAAAAATAAAAAATAAGTAAAATTTATAAAAACAGAAAAAGCTGAGAACTGGGGGGTGGAGGAGCCTGGAAGTTAAGACACTTAAAAGAGATACAATAAATGCCAAAAAAAAGAAAATACTTTTAGAACTGGATAAATTTCATTTTAGTCTGTATAGTAAATGATATTAATGTTCATTTTTAGAAGATGAAACATTATTGTTATTTAGAAAAATGTATTCTTAGGAGACCTGTGCTGCAGTATTTAGCAGTGGTGGCTCATTCAGTCTGAAGCCTACCTTCAAATGGTTCCCAAAAAAATGTGTTGAGGGAAGTATAACATATTTTTAAAAATGGTAAACTAGAGAGAAGGATGTATGTGTTCCTGTATAATTCTTTAAACTTTTTAAGTTTGAAATTTTCAAAGTTAAACTAGAACTAAAAAAACTACAAATCAGTAGAACAAGTTTAAATTATTGTGAAGTGGAAAAATAACACAACTCAAAGGATGAATATGCCTGGCCAGCATGGCTCAGTGGTTGAGCGTCGACCTACTGTGTTTCCCCGAAAATAAGATATCCTCCGAAAATAAGACCTAGCGCATGGAAAGATAAGACATCCCCTGAAAATAAGGCCTAGCGCAACTTTGGGAGAAAAAATTAATATAAGACACTGTCTTATTTTCGGGGAAATAAGGTATGAACCAGGAGGTCAAGTTTGATTCCCCATCAGGACATATGCCCAGGTTGTAGGCTCAATCCCCAGTGTGAGGTGTGTGGGAGGCAACCAATTATCCTCTCCCATCATTGATCTTTTTATTTCTCTCTCTCTCGCCCTTCCTCTCTGAAATCAATAAAATAAAATAAAAATACATATATATTTAAAAGAAAAAGCACTCATACATTTATTACTTTATCATTTCAAAAGCGCATTTTAGCAAATTGAAGATATAATACCATCCCACAAACATTTAATAAGAATCTACCACAGCCCTGACCAGTTTGGCTGAGTGACAGAGTGTCAGACTGCAGACTGAAGGGTCCCAGGTTCAATTCCAGTCAAGGGCATGTACTTTGGTTGTGGGTACATCCCTAGTAGGGGGTGTACAGGAGGCAGGGATCGATGTTTCTCTCTCATCTGATGTTTCTAACTCTCTATTCCTCTCCCTTCCTCTCTAAAGAAAGAATATACCACAAAGACTGGAAAGTCTTACAATATAATAGGCCAAGTTTTTCAATTCTCACCATTTAGTTAATTTGGGGTATTATCACCACTCCACTTCTTCTCCTACTATAATTTTAACCTGAAAATGTCCCAATGAGTCTTTCCCAGATTGTTAATAGAACCTAGTTTGCCTGGCCCACCAGTTAAAGTTCCTCTATGTCAAGAACACAATACAGAGGAGAAACCAATATGGCGGCATAGGTAAACAGCTAAACGGCTGCCTCACACAGCAATTTCAAAACTACAACTAAAAGACATCTGGACATCATCCAGAACCACAGGAAGGCTGACTGTGTGGAAATTCTTCAACTAGAAGGAAAGAGAAAAGCACACTGAGACTCAGAAGAGCTGCAGAAGGCAGAGGTACTGAGGCGCACGCGTGGAGAGCTGGCAACTAAATATGTGGCTGGCTTTCTCAACTGGGAGGGAGACAAAAGCTCCCGATGGCTCTGATCTCCAGTTCTGGGTGAGATTCTGAGGACCCAGACTCATTCTGGGAGAAGCTGAATTGCCTGGCAGCAGGCAAAACTCGAGGGCAGCTTTCTCTCTGAGGTGCTTGCAGCAATTACCGTGAGACACTGAGACTCAGGGGCCTCTTAGGGCAGGGCTGACGGGAAGCCAATGCTGTCTGCTCCGCCCTAAGACTCTGCCCCATTCAAGCTGAGCACAGAGGCTTTTGCAAGTCTTGTCTCATAAGGGTGTCTCCAGCACAAAAGTTCTCCCAGTGTAGACACAGCTGATCCTCACAGCCAGTTGGCCTGGAGGCCAATTCCTCCCAGTGATACCAACAACAATCAAGGCTTAACTACAACAATACTGTGCACACGGTCCACAAAGGAGTGCACCAAGAGTGTCCATCTCAGGTAAGTGGGGAGATTGAGACACCGGGCCCTATAGGACACCTAGCACACAAAGCCACTCTTATCAATTCAGGGAAGCAGCCAAAATGCGGAGACAAAGAAACAAGTCACAAATGAAAGAAATGGAGGAAAGCAAATTACTGGATATAGAATTCAAAACCATGTTTATAAGGTTTTTCAAGAGTTTTCTAGAAAAGTCTGATAAATTTAGTGAGACCCTCGAGGATATAAAAAAAGACCAACTAGAAATTAAGCATACACTGACTGAAATAATGAACAATATAGATCCAACAGCAGACTAGAGGATCACAAGAATCAAGTCAAAGATTTGAAATAGGAAGAAGCAAAAAAACACCCAACCAGAAAAGCAAAAAGAAAAAAGAATCCAAAAATATGAAGATAGTGTAAGGAGCCTCTGGGACAACTTCAAACATACCAACATCAGAATTATGGGTGTGCCAAAAAAAAAAAAAAGAGAGAGAACAAGATACTGAAAACCTATTTGAAGAAATAATGACTGAAAACTTCCCCTACCTGGTGAAAGAAATATACTTACAAGTCCAGGAAGTGCACAGAACCCCAAACAAAAAAAACAAAAAAATCCAAAAAGGACCACACCAAAACACATCATAATTAAAATGCCAAGGGCAAAAGACAAAAAGAGAATATTAAAAGCAGCATGTTTTTCTCTTGCTGCTTTTAATAGTCTCTCTTTGTCAATTACCTACAAGGAAGTACCCATAGAACTGTCAGCTGGTTTCTAAATAGAAACTATACAGGCCAGAAGGGAGTGGCAAGAAATATACAAAGTGATAAATAGCAAGAACCTACAACCAAGATTATTCCACCCAGGAAAGCTATCATTCAGAATGGAAGGTCAGATAAAGAGCTTTACAGACAAGAAAAAGCTAAAGGAGTTAATCACCACCAAATCACTATTATATGAAATGCTGAAAGTATTCTTTAAAAAGAGGAAGAAGGAAAAGGTAAAGATAAAAACTATGAACAACAAATACATATCTATCAACAAGTGAATCTAAAAATCAAGTGAAGCCAAAACCGGTTTGGTTCAGTGGATAGAGCATCGGCCTGCAGACTGAAGGGTTCCAGGTTCGATTCCAGTCAAGGGCATGTACCTTGGTTGCGAGCACATCCCCAGTAGGAGTGTGCAGGAGGAGGCTGATCGATGTTTCTCTCTCATCAATGTTTCTAACTTTCCATCCCTCTCTCTTCCTCTCTAAAAAAATAAAATATTTTTTTTTAAATTAAAAAAATAAAATAAAAATCAAGTGAATAAAAAATCTGATGAACAGAATAAACTGGTGAATATAGTAGAATCAAGGGCATAGAAAAGGAGTGAACTAAAAATTCTCAGGGGGAAGGGGTTGTGGGGGTGCAAGAAGAGACTAGACAAAAATCGTACACCTATGGATGGGGGGAGGGGGGGAGTGAGGGCAGAGGGTGGTGGGAACCGGGTGGAGGGGAGCGGGGGGGGGGGGGGGGGGGGGAGGAACAATTGTAATAATCTGAACAATAAAGATTTAAAAAAATACAATACAAAAGCAAACTCATAGACAAGTGTAACAAGTGTATATATGCACTTAAGTTCTTTATTCAGTTAACAGACGTTATATGTCTTGGAATTTTCCTAATTGTTTTAATCTATAATAATAAAAGTATAATATGCTAATTAGACCTGACAACCGAATGACCTTCCAGACGTCATTCCAGACGAAGCCGGGCCGGGGCAGCAGCAGCCGAAGCAGAGGCAGTTAGTGGCAATCAGGCAGGCAGGCGAGCAGTTAGGGGAAATCAGACAGGCAGGCAAAGGCAGTTAGGGGTGATCAGGCAGGCAGGTGAGTGATTAGGGGCAATCAGGCAGGCAGACAAGCAATTAGGGGCAATCAGGAAGGCAGGCAGGCAGGTGAGCGGTTAGGAGCCAGCGGTCCTGGATTGCAAGAGGGATATTCAACTGCCCAAACAGGCCTAAACCAGCAGTCAGATATCCCCCAAGGTGTTCTGGATAGCAAGAGGATGCAGGCCGGGCTAAAGGACCCCTACACACACACACACACACACACACACACACACACACACGAAATTCATGCACCGGGCCTCTAGTTATCATATAAAATGAGTTCATAGTCTGATATTATTTTGTGCTATTTACCCAACATTGGGATAGTTCAGTATCCAGCAACTAAAAATGTGGCCACATTCTCTGGTTAACTTTTCCCTTAAATCATGAATAAAAACATAATTTATCTTTTTCTTATAAGATAACAAGGTGAATGAGGAGGAATCCTGCTGATTCTGGCAGTAACTAAGCAGATAAGTAAAACATGCTCTAAGAGTACTGATATACAAAATATTTGGCCACAGAAAATGACTAAGTAATACATTTTCAAAAGCTTATTTTAATTTCTGTTCCAATGTGATAAGCAACTAACTTATTAAATAAGAACATAATATTAGTATGTTATGTTCTTATTTATCCTTTATGGATCAATTTGTGGTGCCTTATTTAGATTGTTTATTTAGATAACAGTTAATAATCTATTTTATCATTTATCTTATACTAATTTAAGTTCAATGAAATAAACATGTATTTAACATTTGATGAAATTCTTAAAAGTTGAATTAGACATCTCCCAACGTATTTAAAAAAAAAAAAGGCCTATTTAAACTACAATTCTAACTTATCATGAAGTTTCATAAAATTATCTTAATAACCTCCATAACCAAATTGCTGTCTTTCACACATGAACATGAGCGCAGATACAAGAGCATGGCATCAGGCCTCACTCCCAAATAAAAAAGACTACTTAACTTAGCCTTTCAAAAGAAAAACCTTGTGGTTACATCATTACAGCCTGTTTTCAGATGACTTCCCCTAAATGTCTATCATATCTGGTCTCCCCATCCCACATGCTTCACCACTACCAAAAAAAAAAAAAAAAAAAAAGTATATGGGGTTGGAGAATAACCCGTTTACAAAATATACAATCTTCCCCAAAACTCCTCCTAATAGTATATCAATCATGTAACCACTTTTAAAAATATGTTTTAAAATGTTCAAAGATTTTATTTGAAGAAACAATTTTATTATTGGCAAGGTTTGGCAGTCATTGACCAAACAGGTTCCTCACTATCTTAAACAAATCCAGATTAAGTTTCCCAGTCTCCCATCCAAGCTGGGTGTACGTAGCCTAGTTTTTAGTTTAAGAAATGTGAGTAGCCCTAACCGGTTTGGTTCAGTGGATAGAACATCAGACTGCAGACTGACAGGTCCCAGGTTCGATTCCAATCAAGGGCATGTACCTTGCTTGCAGGCACATCCCCAGTAGGGAGTGTGCAGGAGGCAGCTGATCGATATTTCTCTCTCATCAATGTTTCTAACTCTCTATCTCCCTCCCTTCCTCTCTGTAAAAAAATCAATAAAATATATATATATATATATATATATATATATATATATATATATATTATTTATTTTTTTTTTTTTTTAATAAAGAAATATGAACAGTAGAGAAGTGCACCAGCCAGGGTCCTATATGCTCTTTTTCCCTCTGAATGGCGGTAGGAGACAACTGGGAACAACATTACAGTACAATATAGCATAAAATAAAGTACCCTGAGAAGAAAAGCTGCCTGTTAAGGAATACTCACATTAAACTGTTACATAGTGAGAAATGAGCTTTAGTGCACTTTAGTCACTGAATTGGGGGCTGTTTGGTACTGTAGTTAGTATTACCTTAATACATAGTGAAAACTTTTGTCAAGAACAAAATTTACTTTATATCTGCTCTCCACTAGTGATCTGGCAAATTTATCACAGACAATAACAAAATAATCTTGCTCTAGCATGTCAGAAGTTGTTTTTTTGTTGTTGTTGTTTTTTAGCAGTGCTGGTATTTGTTATGGTTTTTCTAAATGTTTTCATTTATACTAGTTTTCATTCATCCTAAAAAATAAAACTTTTGCTAAAAAATCAATCATACACTTAAGTTGAAGACTGATTGATTAGCAGGCAACTAATCACTGTTTCTCTCACAACTATGTTTCTCTCTCTGTTTCTCTCAAAATCAATAAACATATCCTTGGGAGATGAATAAATAAATAAATAGTCTAAATAATTCGCATGCCCCACAAATCCTTATTTCCCTCTATTTTCTTATTTTTAGCTCCTAACTCATTGTCACTCTTTCTGACATTACCCATAATTCTTAGAGATTACAAGTCATGTTGATGATCCTTCCAATATACTCAGACCACTTTTTCTATGACATTCTTCTCCTACTTCAACTTTTCACTTATATGGTCATACTTTTGAACCTGTCATTATTGATAATTGAAACCCCTTCATCATCTCAACTGCTAAATCATACTTTCTTTCTACAACTTATCTTTTCAGAACATTCCCTCTAGACTCCAACAATCCTTCAACACCACTAAGACCCTTCAATCTACCAATATTAGCACCTTGTTCAATTGTCCATCACTGAATATTCTCTTTCTTTTCCTTATTCACCTTAAATCCCATAGTAAATCATTACTATAATTACTCCACTGCATTTGCTTTAATCTCCCTTGACACCCATCTCCCAATCCTCAACCAAATCCTGTTTAAATTCAACTCTCAATACCTAGGTTGCTCCAGCTGAATAAAGCTGAAGAAAAACTGGTAATATGACTACCCTCACTCAAAAATCATAATCTATAACCTAAACCAGTTCATTCATGCTACCTGACAATGATTACTCTATTTTCAGAGTCCATTCTCAATCCTACATACCTAGTTAACCACTAGCAGTCCTCACTTTGCTACATTACTAGAGGCAATAAAATTAACCATATAAGCTGAAACTATGCAAAGTAATAATAATGAATGGGAGAAAATAAAATTGTTCCATGACTTTTAAAATTTTTTATCAAAATATTAAAATTATCTTACACTGTTTAAATATATAGGAAAATAAAAAATACTAAAACTATATCGTACACTGTAATTTAAAACAGTAGAAGCCCAGGATTAGAAGCTCAGTTGGTTAGAGTGTCAGCCACATATGCCAAGGTTGAAGGTTCAATCCCTGATCAAGGCATATATCACAGTCAACCAATCAATGCATGAATAAGTGAAATAACAGAATGGAATTTCTCATTCTCTCTCTCTCTTAAAAAAAAAAAAAAAAAATCAAAGAAAAAATTTTAATTAGAAACATCAAGAATTATTATAGAATATTCAAAAAGAAAAATTAGAGTGTTTTATTCTTTGTAAATTATATTTTACATATTGTAAATTAAAGACATATATTACTTTTGAAAGCTTGATATTTAGGATAAAAAATTTTCAAAGCAACAAAGCAGTATTTATATATGCATCAAATTCTGTCAGCACAAAACTCTTCCAATAGAAAGACCAAAAAAAAAAAAAAAAAAAAAAGGCCATGTATAAAACTTTTCCTATATACAGTACTTTAAAAACTTTTCTAAAACAGACTATTTTCTCTGGTCATCATGTTAAATGGCATTTTCCCTTTAAAATTACTGACAATAGAAGGAGAGGATCCAAGATGGCTGCTCGGGTATACACCTAGCCGCAGCAGCTCACAACAATTTCAAGGGAATACAACTAAAATGTAGAGTGGACATTGCCCAGAGCTACAGGTAGTCGACTGACTGAAAACTCTACAACAGGAAGGAGGGAGAAAACCAGAAGGAAAATCAGAGGAGCTGAAAAAAAGCCTAAGGTACGGAGACATGCTGTGCGCTCGCACGCATGCGCGTGCGGAGAGGTCGCAGCCAGAGAGGAGGAGAGGGCTGGGTGCTGCCTGGCGTTCCCTAGCAGGAAGGAAATAGAACCCCCAGCCTGGGCTGAACCCCCGAACCGGCAGCGCTGAGCCCCAAGTTATGGGCCAGACCCTGGGGACCCAGGCTCCGGCAGGGGGAGACAATCCCGGGGGACGGCGAAATGCGGGGCCCCCGGAGTCGCGCGCACATGGCGCGCAGAGAACTGAATGTTGACTCTGATGCTGGATTACCCTAGCCGGAAGAAACAAAGCCTCCGGCGGCAGCTCTGAGCCTCAGTCCAGACCGCCCCGAACTCCAGGTCTGGGCCAGTCCCTGGGGACCCAGGCTGGGGCAGGGGGAGACGGAGCTGTGAGGTGGAGTCCTGGGAGCGCGGCGAAAGGCCGAGCCCCCGGAGTCGCGCACACTGCGCAGAGGACAGTCTGTTGACTCTGATCCTGGACTCCCCTAGTGGGAGGGAGAAAGAAAGCTCCAGACTGGAGGAACGCGACGAGGAGCAGGAGCCCCTGCCGGACACCGGCCAGCCGGGCGCCAGCAAGGAGCCGGGCGACGGGGCCCCCAGGGGGGGGGGGTGCCCCTGAGCCTTCGACTGCTGAGCGCGGGCACCGGAGCCAAGGACGGGGGCTGCTTCCTGGGCGGCGCTGACCCCGGCAACAGGCTGGAGCAGCGCGGGAACCCGCGGAGAACAAAGGGGTGCCACAGGCCAACCTGCTGAGCTCCCAGGACAAGGAGGAAGAAACCAAAGAAGTTCTCAATGTGAAGAAATCAAGTGAGAGCAAATGATAGTAAAATTACTTAAGAAAGAATACAAAGAAGATCTTGAAAAATCAAAGACTACGTCAGAACTCAACGCACCAGCCAACATTGCAACATAAATGCGTTTTTGTTTTTTTTTAAAAAAGAAAAAAAAAAAGAGAAAAAAGGGACAGAATGTTGGAACAGAGGCGACCAGGCCTAGAGTGGCAGCTGGGCCCGGAGCAGCAGTGGCCAGGCCCCAGAGCAGCAGCAGCCAGAACAAGAGCATCAATGGCCAGCACTGGAGCAGCCAGACCTGGGGCAGTGGCAGCCAGGCCTGAGGCAGAGGCGGCCAAGCCCAGGGTGGCCAGTCCAGGAACACCCAGACACGGAGTGGCTGGGCCCGGAGAAGCCGGGCCCAGAGCAGCCAGGTTGGGAGCAGCCAGGCCCAGAACAGCAGTAGCCAAGCACGGAGCATCCAGGCTGGGAGTGGCCAGGCTTGGAGCAGCCGGGTCGGGTGTGGCCAGGCCCAGAGCAGCGGCTACCAGGCTGGGAGCGGCCAGGCCCGGAGCAGCTGGGTCTGGTGTGGCCAGGCCTGGAGCAGCGGCTGCCAGGCTAGGAGCGGCCAGGCCCGGAGCAGCAGCTGCCAGGCTGGGAGCAGCCAGGCCCGGAGCAGCCGGGTCTGGTGTGGCCAGGCCCGGAGCAGCGGCTGCCAGGCTGGGAGCAGCCAGGCCCGGAGCAGCCGGGTCTGGTGTGGCCAGGCCCGGAGCAACAGCTGCCAGGCTTGGAGCAGCCAGGCCCGGAGCAGCCGGGTCTGGTGCGGCCAGGCCAGGAGCAGCGGCTGCCAGGCTGGGAGCGGCCAGGCCCGGAGCAGCAGCTGCCAGGCTGGGAGCGGCCAGGCCCGGAGCAGCCGGGTCTTGTGCGGCCAGGCCCGGAGCAGCGGCTGCCAGGCTGGGAGCGGCCAGGCCCGGAGCAGCCGGGTCTGGTGCGGCCAGGCCAGGAGCAGCGGCTGCCAGGCTGGGAGCGGCCAGGCCAGGAGCAGCGGCTGCCAGGCTGGGAGCGGCCAGGCCCGGAGCAGCTGGGTCTGGTGCGGCCAGGCCCGGAGCAGCGGCTGCCAGGCTGGGAGTGGCCAGGCCTGGAGAAGCGGCTGCCAGGCTGGGAGCGGCCAGGCCCGGAGCAGCCGGGTCTGGTGCGGCCAGGCCAGGAGCAGCGGCTGCCAGGCTGGGAGCGGCCAGGCCCGGAGCAGCCGGGTCTGGTGCGGCCAGGCCAGGAGCAGTGGCTGCCAGGCAGGGAGCGGCCAGGCCCGGAGCAGCAGTTGCCGGGCTGGGAGCGGCCAGGCCCGGAGCAGCCGGGTTGGGTGCGGCCAGGCCCGGAGCAGCGGCTGCCAGGCTGGGAGCGGCCAGGCCCGGAGCAGCCGGGTCTGGTGCGGCCAGGCCAGGAGCAGTGGCTGCCAGGCAGGGAGCGGCCAGGCCCGGAGCAGCAGTTGCCGGGCTGGGAGCGGCCAGGCCCGGAGCAGCCGGGTTGGGTGCGGCCAGTCCCGGAGCAGCGGCTGCCAGGCTAGGAGCGGCCAGGCACGGAGCAGCAGCTGCCAGGCTGGGAGTGGCCAGGCCCGGAGCAGCCGGGTCTGGTGCGGCCAGGCCCGGAGCAGCGGCTGACAGGCTGGGAGCAGCCAGGCCCGGAGCGGCCGGGACCGGAGCAACCGGGCCCAGAGCAGCCGGGTCGGGTGCGGCCAGGCCTGTAGCAGCAACAGCCAAGTCCAGAGCAACTAGGTCGGGAGCGGCAGTGACCAGACCCGGAGCAGCTGGTTGTGGAACGATCCAGAGCAACAGAGGCCAGGCCCGGAGCAGCCAGGCCCGAAACAGCTCGCTCCTCGCCTGTACCTGCCCACGGCTGCCTCTCAGACATGGCTGGAAACTTTTGCGGGAACTTGAGGGTCTGCTGAATCAAGTGATGAAGGCTTAGATCTGGATGTGTTGAGTTAGTATAGCGCTGGGGTGTTGATCTGTGAGTGCCTTGGGTGGGGCCTGGATGAGGCTGGTTGACCTATTTGAAAATGTCTTTTGTGTGAAGTGTATCATTGGGCATGTGGAGGTATTATTGATATGAGAAAATGCTAAGTAACA
The DNA here is from genome assembly GCF_964339955.1 of Pipistrellus hanaki. Lineage (NCBI taxonomy): Eukaryota > Metazoa > Chordata > Mammalia > Chiroptera > Vespertilionidae > Pipistrellus > Pipistrellus hanaki. Next base: position 48,517,773 of record NC_140503.1, on the reverse strand, counting down.
GATTTACTATCTGAAAAGGGATTTACTATTGGGGAAAGGGAGGGAGGAAGAGACTGAACATAAACTGTGCACCTATGGATGAGGACAATGGGGGATGGAGAGGGGGCAGAGGGTGGGGTGGGAACCTGGTGGAGGGGGGAAGAAATGAGGAACCTTTGTAATAATATGAACAATAAAGATTGATTTAAAAAAAAAAAAAAAAAAAAAAAAAAAAATAAAAAAAAAAAATAAAATTACTGACAATATAATCCCATTTCTAGAAAAGCCTTTGTTCAACTAATGAATAAACCCACATTGAGCTGCTAAATCACAGGATGCACTGTAGCTCCCCTGCAAAGGCCAAACAGCATGTTCTTTCACAAAGAGTGAGTCATTGGTGTAGAATACTAGGCCTATTCAAAACAAAGATCAGATTTAAATCTACTGTCTTCCAGTTCCTTTGCATGCTAGCCTCTTGCTTTTGTCTTGTTGTAGGAGGTGCAAATATAAATAATACATATATTGTTATATGGCCTCAAGCAGGAAATAGCTCTAGTTAACTCTCAACTCCAAGAAGGGGGAACATTTACAGTTCAGATTTTCTCCCCAACAGAACGATGCATAAAACACCCACATCTCTCTCCATACTAACTAGAGTAGACTTTGCATCTTCACTACTTCCAGAAAGGCAACCCTCCCTCTATTTGACTGGCAGGTTAAGAATTTGACTGCAAAGCACGAGGCCTTGCTTATGAGATGACTCTCTAACAGTCAAAACTTAGTGTAATCATTCAAATAACATCCAATGAATCACCAAGGCCAATCAAATAACCCAAGTTTTATTATACTAATCTATATATAAAAGCCCAACAACTGGAAAGGCAGAACAACTGATCGAGATGATACGCACTGTGGCAGCCAGCCAACCAGTCACACATCAGGGACCGATCAGCCCCCTACAACCTCCCAAGACCCTTCCCCCGGGGCCCGCCTTACCCCTGCTCAAACCCCCCCCCCCCCACCTCGATCGGGGCTGGCTGGCCTGATCCCACCTATATGTGATTCATGCATGCACCAGACCTCTAGTTCATCAATAAAAAGAAATAAACTATATAACATAAATAAATCTATAAATAAAACTATTTAACATAAATCTCAAAACAATTATGCTTAGAAGCCTGATTTTAAAGAGTATATAGTGTATCCTGGCCAGTGTGGCTCAGTTGGTTGAGCACCATCCCAGGCACTAAGAGGTAGCCAGTTTGTTTCCTGGTCAGGGCACATGCCTGGGTTTCACGACCAAGAGATCAGCTGTTCCGCCCACTCACCAGTTCCCAGTCCCACCCCACCACCACCCACCTGCTTCCCCATGGTTCCCCATTCACCTGTGGGCAGGAATGGGGGTGGGGGAAGTGGGGCAGGGGAGGGACCGAGAAATGGTCAATGCACCTCATGGCGACTAGTCGAGAGGTCGTTCCAGTCATTGCGCTTATGGTCCCTGGCCTTTTATTATATAGGATCACTGACTATACTCCCAATGCTATATTTTACATCCCCCTGACTATTCTGTAACTCCCAATTCCTTCTTAATCCCTTATCCTTTTTCACCACCACTCCAACACCCCTCCTATCTAGCAACCATCAAAATGTTCTCGGTATATATGAGTCTGTTTCTGTTCTGCTTGTTCATTTATTTTGTTTTTCAGAATCAATTGTTGACTTTATGGTCTAGAAAAGGGGGAGGCAAACTAGTATGCTGGACAAGTGAATCCTTATGTTTGGTGTGCAAATTAAGGATAGCTTTTATATTTTTAAATGGTTAAAAAATAAATCATTTGTGTCATGAAATTGTATGAAATTCAAATTTAAAAAGTATTAAGGTTTTACTGGAACACTGCCACACTTATTCATATACATATTGTCTATGGCTGTTTTCACATTACAATGACAAAAATGAGTTGCAACTGAGCTCATAAGGTCCAGAAAACCAAAAATTCTTACTATTTGGCACTTTACAGCAAAAGTTTGCCAGACCTTGGTCTAGAATTTAGACTATAGCAACTATTTAGAAACTAAAAGGTTAACACATAGACACTTTTATATATATATACTAAGTTCATAGAGGTAGAAGGAAAGATCATTAATGAAAGATTCATTAATCAGCTGCCTCCTGCACACTCCCTACTGGGGATCAAGTCCCCAACCAGGTCATGTGCCCAGACCAGGAGTCAAACCTGTGACCTCCTGGTTTATAGGTCAATGCTCAACAACTGAGCAACACCACCAGGCCAAATAGTTTTCTTAAACCTTGGGTATCTTGACTGATTTTCAGATAGTTTCACAAAGGTAATCATCCTAATTTGTAAGCATTAAAAACTCTGTTTAAAAGCAATTCCTTCCCATACTCTCATCCTCATATAGTTAATTTCCATTTACCAGAAAGTTACAAATAAAATCACTCTAAACATTACTATTTTTAAGCTCTAAAACCATAATTGGCGTGTAATAATAAAAAGAATGTGAAACAACGTCCTTTCTTAGAATATATATTTACTTAGACTAATAAAAATTAAAGAGCTAAAGTCAATGGTAAAGTTAAATGCCAAAAGGAAATAGACAGAAAGTTGCATCCAATGTCACTCCTCCAAGCTAACTCATTATCTTTTGGGGGGAGGGGGGGAAGAAAGGTTGATCTAAAGAAGACTAGTTGAAATAAAGTAAAATGCAAAGTGATCAAATACAATTATATGATGAGGATACATACAACTAGGTAAGAGGAGAGAAACAAGAGAGAGAAGATGTAATAAAATAAATCATAAAGGACAGAACAAACATAGTGGAGGGCACTTGTGGGAAGTATAAAGCAAAGGGAAAAGTTTGATTATAATATGATGGGAGGATAAAGTTGAGTTTAAAATCTTTTATATTTTACTCTTTTCCTCTCCTTCCTTTCCCAAACGATCTGTTTAATTTTGAGAAAGCATTGTAGGGAATATGTTTCAAGATTTCATTATGTGTCTGTGAAGAACCTGCTCCAAACATAAATAATATTTGGAATGTTAAAGAAGAAGAAGAAAGGAAAAAAACAGAAATTGCAGTTGGAGAACTTACATACTCTGGACAGAAAAGGTAACTCTACAAAAAGATTAAATTACTAGAGCATCAGCCAGTGGACCAAAGGGACTTGGATTCAATTCCGGTCAAGGGCACGTACACTCGGTTATAGGCTCCTTCCCAGCCCAGGCTCTGGTCGGAGCTCATGCAGGAGGCAACCAATCGATGTGTTTCTCTCAATCAATATTTCTCTCTGTCTTTCCCTCTCTTCTTCCACTCTCTCTAAAATCAATGAAAAAATATCCTCAGGTGAGGATTAAAATTTAAAAAGTATATATTAAATTACTAAGAAAATTACAAAGTAACATATAAATCAAATAGGTAATAATTCTGTTGGCAGAAATAAAGAAAACAAAGAAATTCATAATCCAATTTGTGAAGGACTATAGCTTAGAGACTGAGGAGAGTGTGAAATAAAAGAGAGGAAGTTGGAAAGTGAATCAAATAAAGATGAGTAAAAATGTGGGCAAATAAGCCGTGGCTGGTATGGCTCAGTTGGTGGGAGCATTGTCCCATGCACTGAAGGGTCATGGGTTTGCTTCCTGTACATGTACGGGAGGCACCCAATTGATGTTTCTCTCTCAGATCAATGTTTCTCCCTTACTCTCCCTTCCTCATTCTCTGAAATCAATTAAAAAACATATCCTTGACCCTAGCCAGTTTAGCTCAGTGTATAAAGCATTGGCCTGCAGACCGAAGGACTGCGGATTCATTCCAGTCAAGGACGTATGCCTGGGCTGCAGGCTCAATTCCCAGCAGGGGGCATGCAGGAGGCATCCAATCAATGATTCTCTCTCATTGTTGATCTATCTTTCTCTTCCTCTCTCTTCCTCTCTGAAATCATTTTTTTTTAAATCATATCCTTGGGTAAGGATTTTAAAAAATATGGGTAAGTAGCATTAATAAATTTGAGAATTAGCAAGTGGCAAAATCATATATGTATCCCATCTAGAATAATTATGCTATTTTCTGTAGAAATAGAGGATCAGAAAAAAAAGCAAGAATAGCTGATGGAACAAAAAGTCAAAATGGTTAAGGCTTTCCAGTACATTACTAGGGAAAAGAATATTATTATTGACAATAAATTCCTGGCTATAAAAAGGAAAATGAAACTAAAAGGAAGCTGCCAAATTTTAAAAACAGGCAAAAATTGAGAGACTAGTCTAATTACAGTCAAAAATAAAATATGATTACTCAAGAGGCATATAATCAGAGGAATGAATTTCTGTGGTATTTCATTAAAGTGTCCTCATGATTAGATGGCTATGGTTTCATAACAGTGGTAGAAATTAAAAGATGAAGTTTAAATACATTTTCTACTCTTAAAACACAGAAAAATAACTTTCCCAACAAATCACCATCATATAAAAGACCATAGCAGAGGACAAAATTCATAATGATAGATCTTGAATCTTACCAAACTTAAGTCATTATTTCAAGATTCCAAAAAGAAAAACTCGCCAAAACCGGTTTGGCTCAGTGGTAGAGCATCAGTCTGCGGACTGAAAGGTCCCAGGTTCGATTCCGGTCAAGGGCATGTACATTGGTTGCGGGCACATCCCCAGTAGGGGGTGTGCAAGAGGCAACTGGTCAATGTTTCTCTCTCATCGACATTTCTAGCTGTCTATCCCTCTCCCTTCCTCTCTGTAAAAAATCAATAAAATATTTTTTTTTTAAAAGAAAAACTCAAAATTTTAAAAATACATAAAATATTTCTTAATCACTACAAATATCCACACTGAAATTTACATAAGAAGATAATGATGCTTGAATAGGATATAGCCACAAAAGCATTATAACATTAAATGACTCGCTGATATTAGAATATAGGATTTCCAATTCAATCATAATTGGTTAACTTACAGTTCAAATAGAAGTGATTGCATCGTATCAACAAAGTAGGACTGGCATGGATTGGTAAGGAAATTGCATCACGGTACTATAGATCTGTTATTCATTAAATTGAAACTTTGGTTGTGAACTATTTTCTAATCTGATTAATAAGCTAAGAAAAAACAACAAGCTTCACTTGTCGCCACATAGCTTTATTTATGTCTTTTTGCAAAAGGCTACTTGATAAAAGTTAAGTACTTACTAACATCATCTTCATGATAAATGACAGAGTGAAAAGGTAGAGTTCGGTCTTTAATATATCTCTCTGCTGGCTCAACATAAAATGTGCCACCATGAGTCTGGATGAATCCTTCAAATCTTCCATCAATAACAGACCCATGGCTAAAACTTCCTTCTTCACCTATTAATGAAAGCAACAAACTCTTGAAAATTTAATTTGCCTAGAATGTTAAATTCATTTTTCTTTAAAAAGCTATTCTTATATATATATTTTTTAAACCTAATATAAATTCACTGGGAAAATTAATTTTAACATAAAATATATCAAGCTGAGTTTGAGATGTAAATAGCAACTAGTATTTATTAAAATGTACACGATTATTAGTAACAACAATGAAATAAATCACATTCCTAGCACCTAGCACGGTACCTGGCATGTATGCAGTAGTAGTTAATCAATGAGTAATTGCTAAATTAACTTCAATAGATCCACGGACAAAATAAACACTTTCAAAATAAAGTTAATAAAGTTTCTTATGAAATTTGGCTCTAATTACTATAAGAAAAAAGCTCTTTTCCAATCTGATATATTCTGCATGAGCCATGTGGCTTCCTTACCACCTTTAGCTTTTATAAATATATTTCTTAAATAAGATAGTGTCAAATACTTCAAAAGCAAACTGAACAGAAATATACCAATAATTTCTTTTATGATACTGGACAAAGATTTCTAATTTTGTCCATCGATTATACTTCCCTAGTGAAAGAACAAAACAGAAAAAAAAAAGGTACTTTTGGTTCATAATATAGTCACAAAGAAAAGAAGAGCACTAACCATCAAATATTTGAAGAAATGGAAGATAGAAGGAGAAGGCTTTAAAAAGTTGAATTTACTTAAAATTTTCTCATTAAAACAAAAATCAGGCTTTCTACAATTTCTAAGTTATGAATTAAAATTAACTAGTTAACCTCTAAAATAATCATGAACTGTAGGTAAGAGCCCAAAACATTGGTATTTTAAATGTCATCGTTTTTATCTACAGGCTGTCATACTTTTCTTGACCACTGCCTAGTAAAAAAAAAAAAAAAAAAAAAAAAAAAAGCAGAGACTATAAGTTACTTGTCCAGAAAGATAAATAATAAAAATAAAAAACTGTAGTCTAACATTAAAAACTTAGCCCTGGCCTATCTGGCTCAGTTGTTTTGAGCATCATGCTTTGTGCCAAAAGGTTGCCGGTTCAATACCAAGTTGGGGCACATGCCCAAATAGTGGGCTCAATCCCTGGTAGGGGGTGTGCAGGAGGCAGCCTATCAATGATTACCATCATTGATGTTTCCAACTCTCCCTCTCCTTTTCTTTCTGAAAAAAATATTTTAAAAAAATAGTAAGAATACAAAAGTATTTTTGTTAAATAGTTTAGGTTTACTCTAAAAGTGAGAAACTTTAAGCATAGAAATGCCTCATGAATCTGGCATAATGAAAAAATAAACACTTTTTTAAAGCACTTAATTTTTCATGTTGTAATTTTGATTGGAAATCTAATATATAAAAATAAAATTTAACTTTCAGTTAACTTTGTCTTAAAATCTGAGGATCACCTTGAGATTAATGCACAGAATTATAACACAATGATATTTCGCCCTTCTCTAATACCTCCAGAAGATTAACTTACTTTTTAAGCTTTTTTATGAACTTCTGTAATTATTGTGCTCTTCCTCAAACTACTAAGCTGTCAAATATTACTTTTTATTGGGTTAAATTTGTGTGTTAAAAAATAAAATTAAAACAATGTGTGTGTTCCCCACCCCTCCAATACCTTTATAATCTGGTGTATGTATTGTAGTAAGAGATTTGCTAGAATTGTAAACAAAAGCAAATACATAGTAAAGAGGAAGGCTTTAAGAGGGATTTCCTATCAATTACTGACACATTATTTTGGGCTGTTAGATGATCTTTACAGTTTCCTTTTAGATATTTCCTCTTGTTATAAAACATAGCAAAGTTACTGCTTAATTTCTTGTTCTGATGATCAAGAAATTACAGACGTCATTAAAAAAATTTTTAAATCTAAGTTTGGAGGTATTGAGAGAGTCAGAAATTCAAAACTTTCAGAAGCCAGACACTGCATAATTCAACATTAAACAAACATGCAAAGATAGATCCAAGATTACTTCATCTTCAAAGACAATTATACCCTTTATGATATATATTGAAACCTCCTTGGGATTTATCCCATCTTTTCTGAAATATCTGCCTCTGATTCAATGTATTTCCTATGTAGAAAAAAATTAAATAAAGGGTTCTTAAAGATTCAACTTACCATAAATATGTCCAGTGTAAATATGAGAGGTATCATAATCCAGTACTTGATTTGATGTTTCTACTTTAAATTCATCACTAAAAAGTGAAGTGTCCCTCTTCATTCGTAGGTTGAAATGTCTGCAAAAGAGATGGGAAAAGGAAAATTAAATTTAAAGGATCCAAATGTTAAACAATTATTTTTTTAAATAGAAAAGTTTGCAAAATGTGGACTGTTTCACTTCAACTTTTCTACTTGAGAAATATTTTGACCAAACTTTTCTTATAAAAATTCTGCTCTAAATTCAATCTAGTAGCTGTGATACAACTCTAGCTATAGAAAATTAAATAGTAACTGTCTAAGAATATATCCTATATAATAAAAGCATAATATGCTAATTAGACCAGATAGCAAACGACCTTGCAGATGTCCTCCCGGACAAAGCCAGGGCTGCAAAGGAAACCTGAGTCCCAGGTCCCTGCCAGCTGCCAAAGGGAAGCCAGCCCAGGTCTCAGGTGCCTGCCAGAGGGAAGCCCAGGTCCCCAGGTCCCAGGTGCCAGAGGAAAGCTGGTGCCGGCAGCTGGGGGAAATTTCATGCATCGGGCCTCTAGTTTAAAAGTAAATGCCAATAGGCTGATTCCTACATGGTAAAACAAGATCATTGTAAGAACATCTACTTAGCTTGGAGATGATAAACACACTATTACCACTACCTATCTTCCCTCTCTAGTATTTCTGAAGTTTTGACATTTTCCCTTTCTTTTCACAACTCAAATTAAGATAATATATGAAAAAATGGCATCTATATTACATACTTAACATCTGAGAGATACATGCTCTTTCATTTGAAAAAACACATACACACAACATTTCAAACTTTTATTTTTCCCTGGGGGGTCCTAATTCTTATAATTATATTTGGATCTTCCTCAATTTGGGAAGCATAAAAGACCATGATATTAATTGAAATCATACTCATTCTAGCTCTATAAAAGAGAATGAAAGATCAAAATGTTGAAGTGAAATTAAATAAAGAAACTAGAGTTGAGAAGCAAACTTGAAATCAAATCTTAAGACTAATATTACTAGTCCAAGACTCCTGTGTGAGAAATAAAGATAATATATTCTATCTTATGGAATTGTTTTAAGGATTAGAGATTATAATATATGTAAAATCATTAACACACTTTATGGCATATAGATGTACAATAAATGATACCAAATGAGCTATCATTATTAAACTTTTACTAAGTATATCAAGTATCTGTTATAATTTCTATAAAAGTCTAGACATAACACAATTTCTATCAATTACCCTAAGTTTTCAATTAGCCAACCTCCAAATGTTAACAGGATGTGAAGTACTAGAACTCTCATACATTGCTGTTGAAAGTACCAAGAGGTACAATTACTTTGGAAAGCTGGAAAATTTTTAATGAAGTTAAATACACAAAAATCCTATGAATAAAAATCCCACTCTAAAAGAAATGAAAACGTATGTCCCAACAATTGGACACAAATGGCCAAAGCAGCTTTATTTAAAACAATTCCAAACTGGAAATAACCTAAATGTCTATCAACAAGTAAAGGGATAAGAGGAGCAAAGTATGAAGAAACTTATTGCTACAATGGAAATTTCTGTATGTTGATTTAAATGGTGGTTACACAGAGGGAGCTGGGCTGTAAGGCAGAACCCTGGGGGAGCAGCGAAAGGAGGTCCCGGAGGCATGAACGTTGCGCGCAGAGAAGGGACAGTTGGCTGTGCCGAGGGATTGCCCTGGCAGGAAGGAGACAGGGGCTCCAGACTGCTCTGAATGCCACCTCCAACTCCACTTCCAACTGAACTGAACCCCAGTTCCCGGCTCATTGGGGGAGAGCCTAGACTGTTTGGTAGCAGGCGAAAATTGAGGGCACCTTTCTCTCAGAGGCGCTTGCAAGGAGTACTGAAGGACCCCGAGACTCAGGAGCCGCATAGGGCGGGACTGACGGAAGCCAAAGCTGTAGGCTCCACCCTGAAACCCCGCCCCATCAGGGAAGCTGCAAAAATGGACAACGAAATACATCACAAACGAAAGAAATGGAGGACAAAAAGCGACTGGATATAGAGTTCAAATCTACGCTTATAAGGTTTTTTAAGAATTTCCTAGAAAAGATCGATAAGACCTATGAGGATATGAAAAGGGATCAACTAGAATTAATAAGGAATCAACAAGAAATGATAAGGGATCAACAAGAAATAAAGAATACCGGGAGGGAGGGGGGGGGGGAAATCAATAAATTTAAAAAAAAAAAAAAAAAAAAGAATACATTGTCTGAAATAAAAAATATTATACAGAGTCCTAAAAACAGAATGGAAGATTGCAAGAATCAAGTCAAAGATTTGGAACATAAAGAGCCAGAAGACACTCCTCCACAGAAGCTAGAAGGCAAGAGAATCCAAAAAATTGAAGATAATGTAAGAAACCTCTGGGACAACTTCAAGCGAACCAACATCAGAATTATGGGGGTCCCAGAAGATGAGAGAGAGCAAGATATCGAAAACATACTGAAAGAAATAGTGACAGAAAACTTCCCCCACCTGGGGAAAGAATTAGACTTACAAGTCCAGGAAGCGAACAGAACTCCAAACAAAAGGAATCCAAAGAGGACCGCACCAAGACAAATCATAATTAAAATCCCAAGAGCAAAAGACAAAGAGAAAAAGCAGCAAGAGCAAAAAAGGTAGTTACCTATAAAGGAGCACCCATACGTTTGTCAGCTGACTTCTCAACAGAAACCATGCAGGCCAGATGGGAATGGCAAGAAATATTCAAGGTGATGAATAGTAAGAACCTACAGCCAAAGATAATCTATCCAGCAAAGCTATCACTCAGAATCAAAGGTCAGATAAAGAGCTTCACCAATAAAAAAAGCTAAAGGAGTTCATCACCACCAAACCACAATTATATGAATTGCTGAAAGGGGTTCTTTCAGAAGAGAAAGTAAATAAAGATAAAAATTATGAACAACAAATACGTAACTATCAACAAGTGAATCTAAAAAACAAGGAAATTAAAAAAAAAAATTCTGATGAACAATATTAACTGTTGAATATAATAGAATCAGAGGTATGGAAGGGGAGTGAACTGACGATTCTTGGGGAAAAGGGGAGAGGGGGATGTGGGAAGAGGCTGAACATAAACTGTGTACCTATGGATGAGGACAATGGGGGGTGGGGAAAGGGCAGAGGGTGGGGTGGGAACCTGGTGGAGGAGAGCAATGGGGGGGAGGGGGGGACATCTGTAATAATATGAACAATAAAAAATTTATTTAAATAAATAAATAAATAAATAAATAAATGGTGGTTACAAAAATATATAGTACCGTATTTTTCGGACCATAAGACGCACCGGACCATAAGACGCACCAGTTTTTAGAGAAGGGAAATGAAGAAAAAAAGATTCTGAAACAAATAGTGTCCTAAAATATTTTATGTGCATTAAAACCCAACATCACAGTCATAAACACATGTAATCAACCCTGTAAAGTAAACAGCAGCATTTAGAACCATTTTAGAGCCGGGCAAGCACAAAGAGACCACACACAGCCGGGCAAGTAAAAAAACTTTTTTTACATTATATGTGTAGGCTATATTTGGACCATAAGACGCAGGGACTTTTTCCCCCCACTTCTGGGGGGAAAAAAGTGCGTCTTATGGTCCGAAAAATACGGTAGATTTGTCAAACAACACATTTAAAATGAGTATATTTGATTTTATGTAAATTACTAGAGACCTGGTGCGTGAAATTTGTGCACTCGGGGGGAAAGGCCTCTCTCAGCCCAGCCTGTGCCATCTCACAGTCTGGGAGCTTTAAGGGGGTGTCCAATTGACGGCTTAGGCCTGCTCCAAGGAGCAGGCCTAAGCGATCAGTTGGACATCCTTAGCACTGCCACAGAGGTGGGAGGGGCTCCTGCCACTGCTACCACTGCACTAGCCAGCCATGAACCTGGCTCGGGGCTTCTGGCTGAGCAGCAGTCCCCCTGTGGGAGCACACTGACAACCAGGGGGCAGCTCCTGCATTGAGCATCTGCCCCTTGGTGGTCAGTGCACGTCATAGCGACCAGTCATTCCACCATTCCGTCAATTTGCGTATTAGCTTTTTATTATTAGGTCTAGTAATAATTAATGTCGTTTTCTAATACTTTTTTTAAAATCGAATTTATTTAAACAATACAGCAAAATTTAATCAACAATATAGTTGCCGTTGTTTTCTACTACTTGTGCCCAATGCTCAGGAAGCATTTTAATCCCTCTGTTGTAAAATTCTTGTGATTTTGATGCAAAAAATTCGGTCAATGCATTTTTGAGGCATTCTTCATTATGAAATTTTTTTCCAAGAAGAAAGTTTTGCAAAGAACAAAACGAATGGTAATCGGAAGGGGCAATATCAGGAGAATATGCAGGTTGAGGGAGAACTTCCCATTCCAACTGGCGCAGTTTTTCAGCAGTGATTCTTGCAGTATGCGGTCGTGCGTTATCGTGGTGAAGAATTACGCCCTTCCGATTAATCAGCGCGGGTTCTTTTTCTCTTAAAGCTTGGGCTAACCTTTCCAATTGGGCACTATACACTGCACTTGTAATGGTTTGGTTAGATGGTAAAAGTTCATAATGAAGAATTCCTTTAAAATTCCACCAAACACACAACATCACTTTTTTCGCATGCAAGTCAGGTTTTGGCGTGGGCTGCGGAGCCTCATTTTTGTCCAACCATTGAGGCCGCCTTTTCAAATTAACATACAGCACCCATTCTTCATCTCCGGTAACAATTTGCTCTAAAAACGGCAAACGGTTTTGACGAGAGAGGAGCGAACTGCAAATTGTGACTCTTTGATTACGGTTGTTGTTGGTCAACTCATGAGGAACCCATTTTCCAAACTTTTGGACTTTGCCAAGTGCACGCAATTGATTGGAAATTGTTTTTTATGAACAATTTAAAGTTGTCGCAAGCTCTTGTTGAGTAATTTGAGGATTTTGCACCAAAAGAGCTTGAAGAGCTTCTTGATAAAAATTGGACACACGGCCTCGACCACTCTTGTCATCTAACGAAAAATTTCCCTCGCGAAATTTCTCAAACCAACGCTGGCATTTTCTGGCGCTAACTGCATCTTGACCAAGAGCACTACAGATGTTTTTTGCAGCCTCACTTGCTTTTCTTCCTAATTGGAACTCGTAAAGCATGCAGTGCCGAATTTGCTCTTCATCCGCCATCTTCTTAGCCCTAGTTTTGCAACAAAAACCAAACCAAACACAAACTTTTTCAAGCAAAACTTGTTAATTGCACTTCACACGTTCTGTAGATACCACGTGTTTGAAGGTTATGTCAATACAAGTCAACGCCAAGCAAGATTTTAAACGAATGTTTAAAAACGACATTAATTATTACTAGACCCGATATATAAATTACAAGAGGCCCAGAGCAGGAAATTTGTGCACAGGTAGAATCCCTGGGCATGGCCTGCGATCAGAGCCCACTTCCCTGCTGCTGGCAGCCAGCCCCATCCCCTACCACCAACATCAGTCACCTTCTGTGTGTGGGGTGAACAGCGGGGTAACTGGTGGAGTGATCAGGGCCCCATTCGACCACATCCACCTTGGGCTGGCGCCACTCAGGTATGCCACCACCCACCCCTGGTTCCCTGTTCCCCATTAGGCAATCAGAGCCTGCCGGCTGGGGGAAAAACCCAAAACATCGGCCGTTCCTGCCGCTAGCTGGCCCCTCTGTGTATGGGGCAGCCAGCAGGGCAATCAGGGCCCTGCTCACTTGCACTCGCCTTGGCCTAACACTGGCCGCATCCTCTGCCAAACACTCCCAGTTTTCCATTCTCCAATGGGTAATTGAAGCCTGACAGCCGGGGGGAGGGACTGAGAGGTAGGCCGGTAGGCCCCAATAAAACGATCAGGGCCTGCAGGCTGAGGGAAGCTACTGCAGTGAGCATCTGCCCCTGATGGTCAGTGCACATCATAGTGACAGGTCATTCCACCATTTGGTCAATTTGAATATTATGCTTTTATATCTATCCTATATAATAAAAGTGTAGTATGCAAATTGTCCCCTCAACCAGAATTCCTCCAGGAGTTCAAATTAGGGCGGGAAGACAGGAGAAGAGAAGGAGGCCTCAGCTGGCAGTGGCAGCATATGAACGGAAGAAGGGAGAGAGGCCCTGGACAGCAACAGAGGCAGGCAGCCAGGGGGAGGGAAGGAGGTCCCAGCTGGCGATGGCGGCATGTGACCAGAGAAAGGTAGGAAAGTCCTGGCCAGTAGCAGTGGCAGGTGGCCAGGGGAAGGGAGGCCCTGGCCCACAGCAGCATCTGGGGGAACAGAGGGAGTACCCGACTGGCAGCCAGCAGCCACTTGGGACCTACCAGTATACAAATTTCATGCACTGTGCCTCTAATATATATAATCTAATATGCCAAGTGTCCCCTCAGGGGTTCGACTGACCAGAGTTCAATCACTTGCTATGACATGCACTGATCACCAGGGGGGATGGAAAGCAATGAAAGAAGGCCCCAGCCAGCAGCCAAGGAAAGCAGACCCTGGCCGGTGGCCAGCAGCCACTTGATACCCTACCTGTGCACGAATTTCGTGCACTGGAACTCTAGCATATAGACACTTCAATAAAGTTAATTAAAAAAGAAAAAAGAAAAAGAAAAAAAAACACTAATATTTCAACTGAATTGATATCAACAGGACATACTGATTGAGTTCAGAAAGTGTGTTCTTTTTTCAAGAATGTCTATTTTATAATTTCCCTAATTTCCCTAATCAATCTTGGCATCCTTTTATACTGAGGATGTACTCACATATTACTTGCCCAAAACTCTTACAAAAAAATTTCTAGGGCTTCCCAGGAGCTGTGGCTAAGAAAGCATCCTCAAAGCGTTAATGTTATAATTTATTTGAGCAAGTAATCAACAAATTCAAACACATCTAAAGGGAAACTTCACAAATTTAAAAATAGCCTATCCTGAATAAATAGGAATCCTGCCTGAATTCTTGTGGTACATTCTATATTTTCATAAAATTACTTCTGCCAACTATAGAAAATTCTTGAATCTACAACTACGGCACCCACCAAACAGCTGCTTACCCAAAAACACTGTTTCCCAAGTGGCACAAGCATGCGAATTCAGAGGAGCTCTACACTTCACTAAGGAAAGGAAAAAGAATACATAACAGGACTCCCAGAGAAGATAAAACATGGGGAGACAAAGAAACAGCCTGCATATGAAAGCAAAGCAGGCATCGCCAGAAAAGGAAGTAAACGAAATGGAGGCAAGCAACCTGTCAGAAAAAGAACTCAGAGAAAAGGAGATAAGGTGGCTGAAAAGAATGGAAGAAAAATTCAACAATATGTGTGAGAACCAAGAAAAAATGAAGAAGAATCAAGAAGAAATGAAAAATGACATCGCTGCTGTAAAGAATTCAATAGAAAGCATCAAGAGTACACTAGAAGAAGCATAGGACTGCATTAGTTAGCTAGAAGACAAGGTCGGAAAATATAACCAAATAGAGCAGCTTCTAGAAAAAAAATTAAAAAGCAGGAGGAGAGCCTAGGGGAACTTTGGGACAACATGAAACAAAACAACATCCGCATAATAAGGTTGGCAGAAGGAGAGGTAACTGAACAAGGAATAGGAAGCCTAGTTGAAGAAATAGTGACAGAAAACTTCCCTAATATAGGGAAGAAGAAACCCAAACAAATCCAAGAAGCTCACAGAGTCCCAAGCAAAATGAACCCCAAAAGACTGACACCAAGGCACATTATAATTAAATTGGCAAACACCAATGACAAAGTAAGAATATAAAAAGCCAGCGAGAGAAAGAAAGTTACCTACAAAGGATCCCTCATCAGACTAGCAACTGATTTCTCAACAGAAACACATCAGGGCAGAAGAGAATGGGATGAAATATACACAAAGTCATGCAAAGGAAGGTAGTGAATCCAATACTGTACCCAGCAAGGCTATCAATCAAAATTGAAGGTGAAATCAGGAGCTTCATAGACAAAAAAGGACTAAGGGTGTTTATTACCACCAAACCAGCAATGCAAGAAATGATAAAGTTCTGCTGGGGGGGGGGGGGGGGGTGGGGGGGGGGGGAAGAGAGAGAGAAAGAAAGAAATAGGAAGCAAAGAAAGAACACAGACATAAAGAATAAAATGGTGCCGAAAACAATTTGGCTCAGTGGATAGAGCATCGGCCTGCAGACTGAAAGGTCCCAGATTCGATTCTGGTCAAAGGCATATACATTGGTTGCGGGCACACCCCTGGTAGGGAGTATGCAGGAGACAGCTGATCGATGTTTCTCTCCCAACAATGTTTCTAGCACTCTATCTCTCTCCCTTCCTCTCTGTAAAATAATCAATAAAATATATATTTTTAAAAAGAATAAAAATGGTAACAAGTACCTATCAATAATAACTTTAAATGTAAATAGATGAAATGCCCCAATCAAAAGACATAGGTAACAGATTGGATAAGAAAACATAACCCATATATCTGCTGTCTACAAAAGACCCACAAAAAAAAAAAAAAAAAAAAAAAAAAACACACAGACTGATGGTGAATCAGAAAGGATATATGCATCCCTATGTTCACAGCAGCACAATTCACCATAGCTAAGATTTGGAAACAGGCTAAAAGCCCATCAGCAGATGAGTGGATTAGAAAACTATGGTATAAAACTATCACTGTAGAGAAGCCAAGATGGTGGCATAACGTACACACCTGTACATACTGCCTTCACAACCACACCAAAACTACAACTAAAAGACAAAACATCTATCACCCAGAAATACAAGAAAACTGGCTGAGTAGAAGTTCTATAACTAGAAGGAAAGAGAAAAAAGATCATTGAGACAGAGTAGGACAGGCACAGGCGGGGAAAAGCAGAGGTACAGAGGCATGTGAACCAAGCTGGTGACTGGGTGCACTGTTTTTTTCAACCTGAAGGAAGACACAAGCTCCCGACTGCTCTGAACTCCAGTTTCTGGGGAGACACTGGGGGACCTGGACTCCTACAGAGAGAAACTGGACTGTCTGGCATCATTTCAGAAAGTGAAGGTGGCTTTCTCACAGAGGTGCGCACAAGAATCACTGTTTACTGTGCTGGGAAGCAGGCCACGGGGACACGGAAACACAATGGAATACTATGCTGCTATAAAAAAGGAATTCTTACCATTTGCAGCAGCATAGATGGACCTGGAGAGCATTATGCTAAGTGAAATAAGCCAGGCAATGAAAGAAAAATACCACATGATCTCACTCATTTATGGAAAATAAAGATTATAACATGATGAACAAAAAGATAGGTACAGAGGCAGTAAAGCACCAAACAGACTGTCAAATTACAGCAGAAAGGCTGGGGAGTGTTGGGGTGGGGAGGAAGAGATCAACCAAAGGACTTGTATGCATGTATAGAAGCACAACCAATGGACACAAGACACTGGGGCGGTGGGATGAGGGCATGCAACAGGGAGTATGAGAGGCTGGGGGAAAGTCAATGGGGAAACAAAAAAGAGATATATGTACTACTATATGTAATACTTTAAACAATAAAAAAAAAAATTTTTTTTAAGAAAATTCTTGATCGTATATGTGAGTATAAATACATTATTTTTCAAAGGATCACAGTATTTTTAAAAATCATTAATTTATATTTTATATACTTTAACTTAATAAATACTACTATTAAAAGAGCATTTTTGTTAAACAGACTAAATAATAACTGTCAAAGGGCTTAATATATTTATCATTCAGAATTGATATTCTGCAAAACTATTGTACCCTAATATCATTATAAGTAAGAGTATTAATATTCTATATGGCAAAAAAGAATGGGTAAAAATTTCAGAAAGAGCCGAAACTGGTTTGGCTCAGCGGTAGAGCGTCGGTCTGCGGACTGAAAGGTCCCAGGTTCGATTCCGGTCAAGAGCATGTACGTTGGTTGCGGGCACATCCCTGGTGGGGGGTGTGCAAGAGGCAGCTGGTGGATGTTTCTCTCTCATCGACGTTTCTAGCTCTCTATCTCTCTCCCTTCCTCTCTTTAAAAAATCAATATTTTTTTTAATTCAGAAAGACATTTAAGTGCAATATAAGAACAATCTGTGCTACACTCCCTACCCTCTCCCAAAGTAGTTTTATATCACTTAAAGCGTCTAAGCAGACAGCAACCCAGAGCAAAGTTATAACAAAGAGAAATAAAAACGCTTGAGATAGACACCTTCCGACCCTGATATTGATTTTGTAAGAAAAGTGTTTCATATTTACAGAACATTACTCTTAGTATTGACCTAAATTGCATTAAAACCATAAATAAAATCAGATCTCAATGATCCATGCAGTGTAAAGTAGCAAATAAGAAAAATAAATAAATTGACCATACCCCCAAAATGAACTTTTTTTATTAATTATATCAAAATAAATTTGCATCTAAAAAACATGTATCAACAAAGAGGGAATAAACAGGACTGAGCCTAGAAATGGTAGAAAAAAGCCAGACTGAATTAAATCTGTCATAATCTATGAAACCGGTAAGAAAAACTATAAATAATCTATGAATTCTATTAACTAAGTCACTAAATTCCAATTCCCTAATTTTGATTCCACTGCCATCCATTTGATAGATCATATCTTTATTTTAATATCTACATGTTATATTTTTCAATATTCCTATTGGATAACATATTATAACTACCTAACAACATTCTGTCTTCCCTCTTTCTCAACCAGCCTTAAATAAAAAGTATGAAAAGCAAAAACCGGTTTGGCTCAGTGGATAGATCAGCCTGCAGACTGAAAGGTCCCAGATTCGATTCCGATCAAGGGCATATATACCTTGGTTGCGGGGACATCCCCAGTAAGGGGTGTGCAAGAGGCAGCTGATCGATGACTCTCTCTCATCGATGTTTCTAACTCTCTGTCCTTCTCTCTTCCTCTCTTTAAAAATCCAATAATATATATATATATATTGTGTGTGTGTGTGTGTGTGTGTGTGTATATATATATATATATATATATATATATATATATATATATTTTTTTTTTTTTTTTAAAGTATGAAAACATAACCTGGTTCTTTCTTTAATTGTTTAAACTTTTGGCCCAAAGGTCATAAAAACTGCAGTGAACACTGCCTTATAAAAACCAGTCTCTAGAACACATGTGTCAAACACAAGGCCCGCGGGCCAAATCCAGCCCGCCAGGCCTTGCAATGTGGCCCGCACCGCGCTGTCATCACTGCACTCCGCTGTCAGTTTATGACATTGTCAGTTTATGACTGTTCAGTAAACCATTCGGCCCGTGATTTAGGCTGGATTTTAGATTTTGGCCCCTTCTCTGATTGAGTTCGATACCCCTACTCTAGAATAAACACTCCAAAAATTTATATGGAACCAAAAAAAGACCCCAAAAAGCCGCAGCAATCTTGAAAAAAAAAAAAAAGAACTAAGTTTGAGGAATTATAATGCTAGATATCAATACTACAAAGCCACTGTACTCCAAACAGCCTAGTGCTGGCAGAAGAACAGGCATATAGATCAATGGAACAGAACAGAGAACCCAGAAATCGAACCAAGCCATTACACTCAATTAATATTGGACAAAGGAGGCAAGAGCATACAATGGTGTAAAGATAGTCTCTTCAATAAATGGTGTTGGGAAAATTGAACAGATAGATGCAAAAATATGAAACTAGACCACCAACCTACACCATAAAGAATAAACTCAAAATGGATAAAAGACTTACATGTAAGACATGAAACCATAAAAATCTTAGAAGAAACCATAAGCAGCAAAATCTCAGACATCTCTCATAGCAATATGTTTACCGATACATCTCCTAAGGAGAAAATAATGGAAACTAAGGAGAAAATAAACAAATGGAACTACATCAAAATGAAAAGCTTCTGCACAACAAAATAAACCATCAACAAAATAACAAGAGAACCCACTACATAGACAAACATATTTGCCAATGATACATGTGATAAAGGGTTATTCTCTATTATATATAGGAAACTCATACAACTTAACAAAAGGAAGATAATCCAATTTAAAAATGGGCAAAGGACCTGAACGGACAGTTTTCCAAAGAAGACATACATAAGGCCAAGAAACATGAAAAAAATGCTCAAAGTCACTGATCATCAGAGAGATGCAAATTAAAACAACATTGAGGTATCACCTCACACCTGTCAGAATGGCTACCATCAACAAATCAACAAATGACAAGTGCTGGCCAGGATGTCGAGAAAAAGGAACCCAAGTACATTGCTGGTAGAAATGAAGACTGGTGCAATCATTATGGAAAACAGTATGGAGTTTCCTCAAAAAATTAAATATGGAGTTGCCATTTGACTCAGTGATCCCACTTCTGGGAGTATGTCCTAAGAAACTCAAAGCACCAATCAGAAAGAATGTACGCACCCCTATGTTCACAGCAGCACAATTTACAATAGCTAAAATCTGGAAACAGCCCAAGTGCTCATCAGTAGCTAAGTGGATTAAAGAACTGTGGTACAATTACATAATGGAATACTATACAACTATAAAAAGAAGGAACTCTTACCATTTGCAACAGCATGGATGGACCTAGAGAGTACTGTACTAAGCAAAATAAGCCAGTCAGAGAAAGATAAGTATCACATGATCTCAATCATATATGGAAACTAATGAACAAAAATAAACTGATGAACAAAATAGATCTAGACATAGAAGCAAGGAACAAACTGTCCAATCTAAGAGGGAAAACAGGGGGGTTGGGGGGTGGAAAGAGATCAAAGAACTTGTATGCACATATGCATAACCCATGGACACAGACAATAGGGTGGGGAAGACTTGGGGCAGGGGACAGGTGCATTTATAAGGGGTTAATGGGGAAACAAAAGGGACATCTGTAATACTTTCAACAATAAAAATTTTTTTTGTAATTGTATTCTGAGAGAACAGTTTGGTGGCTCCTCAGAGAATTATCATATGATCCAGCAATTCTTATTCTAGGTATATATCCAAAGAAATTGAAATCAGGAACCCAAAGAGATACTTGTACATCAATATTTAAAACAATATTGTTCATAATAGTCAAAAGATGGAAACAACCCAAATGTCCATCAATAGACGGATAAAAACCTATATACTAGTATGTGGTAAACACATACAATGGATTATTTAGCCTTAAAAAGGAACAAAATTACAATTCATGCTACAACATGGATGAGCCTTAAAAACATTACACTAAGTAAGTCTAACATAAAAGGACAAACACTGTATGATTCCACTTGTATAAGGCACTTAGACTAGGCAAATTCATAAAGATGGAAAGTAAAACAGAGGTAATCAGGGACTGATGGAAGGGCAGGATGGGGAGTTCCTATTTAAGGGGTATATACAGTTTCTGTTTGGAATGATAAAAAAAAACTCTAGAAATAGATAGTGGCGATAATTATACAACACTGAGAGTGTTGTATGACTTAATGTCAATGAGTTATACACTTAAAAAGGGTTAAAATAATAAGTTACAAGTTATTTTTACCACTATAGAAATAAACAAATACATTTTTTAAATCACAGTGTTACAAAAAGATGGAGTATAAAATAAAATTATATTGCTAGCCATACCTTTCTTAGTGGTAAAAGTTCAAAGAAATTTGGTTAAGATAGTGACATTATATTGAGAATGATGAAATTATATATCATTTATATAGGCTTATGAATCTTTATGTTATAGCATTTTTACATATATTATTGCATTTCATCCTCACAGTAACATTGCAAAAAAGGCATGATGCATAATTTTATCAAAGGGTCACAAGGTCACAAGACTAAAATTAGGAATAGAACCGCAGTACTGGGTTATTGCTGCATATTATTTTTCTACCATGCCACAAATGCTGTGTTATAATAGCTTTAACGTAATATTATCAGTCTCTACCAACAAATTACCTATTTTAAAATCTACACAAATGCAAGTAAGATTCAGAAGCAAATATTTGGTGGGGGTAAGGGGGAGAGACCATCCAAAGGACTTGTATGAATGGACACAGACACCAGGGGATGAGGGCATAAATGGGGGGGCGGGGGGGAGGAGAGAAGAGGGAGGTAATGGGAAGATAAGGACATATTTAATGCCTTAATCAATAATAATAAAAAATTAACCTTATCTGACTTTCACTAAAAATTGTACTTTGCAACACTACCATAAGAAATTCTATTTGAACCCTGGCTGGTGTTTCCCAGTGGTTAGAGCATCAGCCCACTAACCAAAAGGTCTCAAGTTTGATTTCTGGTTAAAGGCATGTACCTGGGTTACAGGTTTGATCTCTGGCCCCAGTAGAGGTGGGTGTGGGAAGAAACCAATCAATGTGTCTCTCTCACATTGTTATCTCTCTTACTCTTTTTCTCCCTCCCTTACTTCCTCCCTCAGTCCATCCTTTCCACTATCTCTAAAAATCAATGGAAAAAAATATTCTCAGGTAAGGAAAGAAATTCTCTTTACTTATTAATGCCTGATCCACTTTTAGGAGTAAGGCTAACCTCTGTACCATTTCACTATTTCATTCAGCAGATTTCTTTCTTTTTATTATTATAATATACTGTACTATCATTAACTTTAGATTTCCTATATAAAAAACACTATCTGCACTGGAAATGTTTTTCTACCTATAGATTTAACCTTTATATTGGTTCTAAGGATCAATAGTATTCATCTCTTATATTGATTATAGTAGTTCTATTATAATTCTTTTTTTCCCTTAGTGGAACTGTAGTAAAGTTATAAAGAATGGAGTGATTATAGGAGGACACAATCAGTTAACAAATGATAGCAATTTGAAAAAATACACCAGATTACAATTTTCCAGCCTCAGTGATATAAAGATGCAGTTGTACCCGGTGGTAAAAATAGCTGCTTTCCTTTCTTAGGTTTTAGAAAAGCACTCTACATCTCAAGAAAACAAATGATAGAGGTACCAGACCATCTTTGGTGCAGAAGAAAATAAATTATGCTAGGATGAGGTTCTATAAGTTCTGGAAGGTCATGTATTGTACTTTCTACGTCTTTATGTAAAAAGGCACCTTTCTATATACTAGAACAGTAAGAATAGAGAGTAAAAAGTTGCCTTTCCTTTTGTGATTTTTATTTTGGCTAAAGATGGCATGGCTGTGATTCTCAGAAGAAAACAGAGCAATGGCTTAAGGTGCATACCTCAAAATGAAGTCATATTAAGACCACGGCCCTCAACTGATGGAAGTACTTTGGTAATGAAGGGAAGAAACCTGAAAGCAAAACCCATGCTTCAAAGTATGTGAGTGTAATCCAGCAGTCCCAGACACCAAGACTGTCTTCATGAACAGAAGTCTATCATGTCTAGCCAAAACCGGTTTGGCTCAGTGGATAGAGCGTCGGCCTGAGGACTGAAGGGTCCCGGGTTCGATTCCAGTCAAGGGCATGTACATTGGTTTTGGGCGCATCCCCAGTGGGGGGCTATGCAGGAGGCAGCTGGTTGATGTTTCTCTCTCGTCGGTGTTTCTAGCTCTCTATCCCTCTCTCTTCCTCTCTGTAAAAAAAATCAATAAAATATATTTTAAAAAAAAAAGTCTATCATGTCTAAATGGAATAGGTCAATGGCAGGTCTAAGATAGTGGTTCCTAGGGGGGAAAAAACTGAATTTAATAGGATATTCCTGGCATCTTTAGATGTCCATTTCCTTCACCTCCTCTTTTTTTTTTTTTTTTTTTTTTTTTTTTTTTTTTTTAATATTTTATTGATTTTACACAGAGAGGAATTGAGAGGGACAGAGAGTTAGAAACGTCGATGAGAGAGAAACACCGACCAGCTGCCTCTTGCACACCCCCCACTGGGGATGTGCCCGCAACCAAGGTACATGCCCTTGACCGGAATCGAACCCGGGACCTTTCAGTCCGCAGGCCGACACTCTACATCTGAGCCAAACCGGTCCCGGCCCTTCACCTCCTCTTGATAAAGATGCTTGAGAGAAACTCACATTCAAATTATTTTAAGACAAGTTGCCATTATTACTATCAAATATCGCTTAGTCAAATACTTAGTTTATTTCCATTAGTTCACTTTTTGAAACAGAAAAATCTTTTCAAATAATCATAAAGAAGCCAAAGTTAAAGCGGTGAGAGTATAACAGGTTGGCAGAGGAGAAAGGGCAGAATCAGCCCATGTGTACCCCAATGAGCATCACCTGAAATACCCTCCACAGAAATTCTAGTGCTCAACAGTTTGAAAAACATTAGTTCCAGGTTTAACTAATGGACCTGAGGTAGACAAGTTACCTCAAATAAGCAAAAATACATAAACAAAATCATCAAGAGTACACAAGGAAAGTAAAAGTAAAACTTAAGTTAAAATGAGTAATTTTATCCTGTGTAAGAAGACAAGCAGATCATCAGAGTGAGGCTTTCTCCTATACAGAAGAGCCAAGGAGGAAAATCTGCCATAATAATGTGACAGCAGCACATGATTACATGCATTATCACTAGTAACTGTGTAACTACACTATTAGCAAGCAAAACTACTGTATATATAACACTAAAACAATGATAGGATTTTAACAGTAGAGTGAGACTTTATTCAGATATTTAATGTAAATCAATTAGAAGGTAAGAAAAAAGGAAGATGGTCTCACAGTAATGAACACTATGATGAAAAACAAAGCAGGATAAAATAACTGAGTGGAAGAAGAAAGAAGGATGCTATCTTAGAAGGTGGTTGGAAAGATTTCTCTGAATTGCCGAAACCAGTTTGGCTCAGTGGATAGAGCATCAGCCTGCGAACTGAAAGGTCCCAGGTACGATTCCGGTCAAGGGCATATACCTTGGTTGTGGGTACATTCCTAGTAGGGGGTGTGCAAGAGGCAGCTGATCAATGATACTCTCTCATAGATGTTTCTAACTCTCTATCCCTCTCTTTTCCTCTCTGTAAAAATTCAATAAAATATATTTTTTTAAAAAGAGAGAGAGGAGAGAGAGAAAAGAAAGATTTCTCTGAATAGATGACATCTGTACAGAGACCTGAATTCAGTGAAGGAGCAAGAACCATGTAACTACGGAGTAGAGATGGAAAGGGTTTCAGGCAGAGAGGAACTACAGGTGCAAAGGAATGTACTGTTTGTTGAAGAAAAATCCCTGGGCTTACAGTGGTATAAAGAGAGAAAAAAAGAGAAGAAATAAGATAGAAGAAAAGAATCTGGCACACAGAAGGGACTCCAAAACATTGTTGAATTAGTGAAGATGTGTGTGGGCAGCTAGCAGGTTATTCTTTAAGTGGCAAACTCTCTAAAACAAATCTATGATTATATCCCTTCAAGCTACAATATTCCCTATTCCCCTTTGGGGGTAGTTAGAAATGGTAAGGGAAGTTGTCCTCTTGCCATTCTCATCATTTCAGATCTCTTTTTTTAAAGATAAAACCTATCATCTCTTTCCTAAACTCCCCAATTATTCATTACCATCCATATTTTCCTGCCCTTATTACTTTTCCACATCCAGAAGGCCTGAGGATCACTCTTCCAAGCTCTGCTCCCAAGCTCCACCTATCGAACTATAGTTAAATCAAATAGGTCTGGTCTTCTTTCCTATGGATAAATGGGTACAATATTCACTTTTCATCTCCCTCCCACTTAAAGTTTCTGTAGAAGCAGAGGCACTGTTGCTCTGCTATAGCAAAGTGTTTGATAGCTTTTTATTTGTCTTGTGATAAGCCCAACCTCCAGAAGAAAAAGAACACAATGATGGAAACTTCTACTCTAGATCTAATACTGGTAAACTATAAATATTTATGGTTGATGATGAAGTGATAAGAACTTAGGGAGAAGAAACGACTGTCATCCTATACTTTAAAGTTAATAAAACAAGAAAGAAAAAAGCACATAATGTTTTAGTAAAGTAGAATCTTAAATGTTCAGAGAAAACATAAATAAAATCTTCTATTTGGGGACTTTAAATACATACAAGTGAAGTTGAATGACTAAGTCTCAAAAAACTCATCAATATTTAGTTGTATAAAGTGACCTTTAAAGTCTCAAGATAAACTATGTGAGCCCAGCCAACATGGCTCAGTGATTGAGCATCCACCTATAAACCAGGAGATCACGGTTCAATTCCCAGGCAGGGCACATGACTGCAGTGCAGGCTCAATCCCCAGTAAGGGGCATACAGGAGGCACCCGAGCAATGATTCTCTCTCATCACTGATGTTTCCATCTCCCTCTCTGAAATCAATAAAAATATATTTAAAGAAAAAAATTTTTAATAAAAATAGAAAAGATAAACTATGTGAAAGGATCACTCAGTTTGACAGGTAAGACTAAACTATTTGTCAAAATGAAAAACAAAGAGATTTTGGAACTAAAAATAGTTATGGAAGTAAGCTGTAATTGAAAAATAAAATTTTAAAAAATTAAAAAGGTCAGTTTAAAAAAATACACATTTGGGGAGTAAAGTCTATGGCCAGAACAGCTTGACTATGAGAAAATGTGTTTGTACTTCATACATTTAGGGGAAAATTAGCCAAGCTATACTCAAAAGATAACTGGGTCCTTATAGTCAATCACCACAAAAGAGGTAGAGATGGATTCCTAATCCAATACCTGTCTTTCGAAGATAGTGGGCTCTTGTAACCAAAATGTATTAACAACTGTCATGAATCATTCAAAATTCAAACCAAAAATGTTATTTCTTTACCATTATACATAACTATCATGTATCCAAATCTGGACTACTCTCTGTAATTAGATCCAGCAAGATCAAACAGAACTAAAGAAATTCTAAGGATGAATAACATGGACAAAGAATACTGCTAATGTTCAGTATGATAAGAGCAAGCAGCAACAACTAACCCCTCACTTCCTTGAAACACCTGTCCCGTGCCTTCCATTATACCATGCTCCCAGCCTTTCTTCTACTATTCTTATCTTCTACTTATCTTTCTTAAGTCTTTGCATCCTCTCCTCCACCTCTCCCTGAAAATGTTAGCATTTAGCAGGGCTTTCTCTCTCCTAGGTCCTCCTCATATGTTTCACATAATATATTCAAAACTGAATTTATGATCTCCCCTCAAACATATCTATTCCAGTATTTCCTATGTCAGTAAATGGTCCTAGAAGCCCCTCAGTTGCTCAATCCACTGTTCAGTCAGTCATATTTGACTCCTCTTTAAACCTCACTACATGTCAATTAAGTCTAGTAAGTCTACCTTCAAAATATTTTTCAAATCTACTCACTCTCCTTCATTACCTCTTGTGCCACCTTAATCCAGGCTACCATTCTCATGAAGATCAGTGCAACAGTCTCCAACCTAATCTCAATGCATTTAGCCTTCATTTGCAGCCAGACTGAACTTTTAAAGTCTATAAAATTACTTACTATTAAAAACTTCCAATGGCTAGGTAAAATTTGTCACCATAAACTCTCACAAGATCTGGCTCCTGCTTACATGCACAGCCTCATTTGAAACCTTTCTCCCTCACATTTTAAGCACAAGGCAATTCCATCAGCATGCCACTTCTCATTCATCTCAGTGTCTTTGCACATACTGTTTCATCTCCTTCCCTTCTTTGCCTAATCACTTCCTTTAGTCATTCTTCCAGGATCAATTTAAATGCCATCTCCTAAATGTGGTCTTCTCATACCTCCAGATAAGTTGGCAACCCCCTGTGTTCCCACAGCAATCTTCTGAACATTTTTTCTTAGTTATCACATTCTCATTCCTAATTCAATACCTGTCTTTCTCACGAATCCATAAACTCTATTAACAGCAAGAGCCTGTCCTGTTCAGCTATTCCGTTCCTAGTGACTACTAAAATGACTGAAATACAGTAGAGATGCTTAATAAATACATAAAACAGTAAGAGGATTAAAACAAATCAAAACATGAACATGGACTTAATAAATTACGGCATGTTAAAACTATAGAAACATCTCCTATAGCTCAAAAAAAAACTTAAACAAAAGAAAATACATAACACATTTGCTCATTCCATCCAAAGATTAAAATTCCATTTAACTAAATTTGTGGTTTAGGTTTCTTTAAAAAAGTGACTGCTGCTACATAACACAACTATTTGTCCCACACCATCATATCTTTGCCCTTTAAGTTTGATATGTTATATTTTGTGTTTATATTTGATTTGTTGGTTCAGTATCACTCTCCCAGTACAGACTGTTTAAATATAATTTAAGATTTCAGAACCAAGCACAAATTAACAACTTAATTTTATCCCTCTGTACAAATACCAAAAATATCTGGCAACCCAAAGAAGAAGAAAAAGTCTCTAGTAAGTTGTATAAGAGGTTATGATACAATCAAGCAAGGAATCAATGTTCAGAAACTATTTCAAGAAAAAATTGTAGCCCTGGCTGGGTAACTCAGTTGGTTAGAATGTTGTCCCATACACCAAAAAGGTGGTAGGTTTGTCCGACCAGCATAACTCAGTGGTTGAGCATCAACCTATGAACCAAAAGGTAACAATTCAATTCCTGATCAGGGCACATGCCACATCCTTAACAATAGTATTTTTATAGAATTCAAATGTATTCTATTGCTCTTCTTTATGAGCTGGCATCCATTTGTGCTCCCTAAACTACCTCTGCTTCTCAAAGTCTACTGGTCTGTCTACAGAGTTAAAAGTATCCTAGGTTTCTGCTATCCCATTCATTATACGACAAAAATAGCCCTGGCCACTGTAACTTGGTTAGAGCATCATCCCATGCATGGAAGGGTTGCAGGTTCAATTCCTAGTTGGGACACATACCCAGGTTTCGAGTTTGATCTCCAGTAGGGGCAAGTGGGAAGGCAACTGGTCAGTGTTTCTAACATGGATGTTACTCTTTCTCTCTCCTTCTCTCTCTTCGTCTCTCTCTAAAAACAATAAAAACATGTCTTTGAGTGAAAATTAAAAAATAATAATATAGCCCGGCCAATTTACCTCAGTGATTGAGCATCAATCCATATACCAAGAAGTTACATTCCTCTCTCTCTAAAACCAATTAAAACATATTTTTTTTTAAAAAATGTAATATTAGGAGAGAATCCAAGATGGCTGCTCGGGTAGGCACCTAGCCGCAGCCGCACGCAACAATTTCAATAAAATACAACTAAAATATAAAATGGACATTACCCAGAACTACAGGAAAGTCGACTGACTGGAAATTCTACAACGAGAAGCAAGGAGAAAACCAGAAGGAAGAGCGGAGGAGCTGTAAAAGCCCAAGGTACAGAGACACGCGGCGCGCGGAGAGGACGGAGCCGGAGAGGAGGGAGGCCGAGTGCCTGGCTGGCGTTCCCTACCGGGAAGGAGATAAACACTCCGACTGTGCTGGGCCCCCAACTGCTCTGAACCCCTGTTCTAGGCCAGACCCCGGGGACCCAGGCTCATCCAGAGGGAGCTGGGCTGTAAGGCGGAACCGGGGAAGCGGCGAAAGGAGGTCCCAGAGGCGCGCACACAGCGCGCAGAGAAGGGCCAGCCGGCTGTGCCGTAGGACTGCCCTGGCGGGAAGGAGACAGGCTCCAGACTGCTCTGAACGCCACCTCCAACTCCACTTCCAACTGAACTGAACCCCAGTTTCAGGGCCATTGCGGGAGAGCCTACACTGTTTGGTAGCAGGCGAAAATCGAGGGCACCTTTCTCTCAGAGGCGCTTGCAACAAGTACTGAAGGACCCTTAGACTCAGGAGTCGCATAGGGCGGGGCTGACGGAAGCCAAGGCTGTAGCTCCACCCTGAAACTCCGCCCCATCAGGAAAGCTGCCTGCGAAAATGCCTAAACCAAATAGATCACAAACGAAAGAAATGGAGGACAAAAAGCGACAGGATATAGAGTTCAAAACCACACTTATAAGGTTTTTCAAGAGTATCCTAGAAAAGGCCGATAAAATAAATGAGACCTATGAGGCTATGAAAAGGGATCAACAAGAAATAAAGAATACATTGTCTGAAATAAAAAATATTATACAGAGTCCTAAAAACAGAATAGAAGATCGCAAGAATCAAGTCAAAGATTTGGAACATAAAGAGCCAGAAGACACTCCTCTGCAGAAGCAAGAAGGCAAGAGAATCCAGAAAATTGAAGATAATGTAAGAAACCTCTGGGACAACTTCAAACGATCCAACATCAGAATCATGGGGGTCCCAGAAGATGAGAGAGAGCAACATATTGAAAACATACTGAAAGAAATAGTGACAGAAAACTTCCCCCACCTGGGGAAAGAATTGGACTTACAAGTCCAGGAAGCACACAGAACTCCAAATAAGAGGAATCCAAAGAGGACCACACCAAGACAAATCATAATTAAGATTCCAAGAGCAAAGGACAAAGAGAGAATATTAAAAGCAGCAAGAGCTAAGCAGGTGGTTACCTATAAAGGAGCTCCTATACGATTGTCAGCTGATTTCTCAACAGAAACCAGGCCAGAAGGGAATGGCAAGAAATATTCAAGGTGATGAATAGCAAGAACCTACAGCCAAAAATACTCTACCCAGCAAAGCTATTTCTCAGAATCGAAGGTCAGATAAAGAGCTTCACTAATAAAAAAAAAGCTAAAGGAGTTCATCACCACCAAACCAGAATTATATGAATTGCTGAAGGGGGTTCTTTCAGAAGAGAAAGTAAATAAAGATAAAAATTATGAACAACAAATACGTAACTATCAACAAGTGAATCTAAAAACCAAGGAAATTAAAAAAAAAAATTCTGATGAACAATATTAACTGTTGAATATAATAGAATCAGAGGTATGGAAGGGGAGTGAACTGATGATTCTTGGGAAAAGGGGAGAGGGGGATGTGGGAAGAGACTGAACATAAACAGTGCACCTATGGATGAGGACAATGGGGAGTGGGGAAAGGGCAGAGGGTGGGGTGGGAAGGGGGGGGAAAGGAACACTTGTAATAATATGAATAATAAAAATTTATTTAAAAAATAAATAAATAAAAAAAATAAAATAAAAATGTAATAGTAATTGCCAGGACCGGTTTGGCTCAATGGATAGAGCGTCGGCTTGGGGACTGAAGGGTCCCGGGTTCGATTCCGGTCAAGGGTATGTACCTTGGTTGCGGGCATATCCCCAGTAGGGGGTGTGCAAGAGGCAGCTGATCGATGACTCTCTCATCGATGTTTCTAACTCTCTATCTCTCTCCCTTCCTCTCTGTACAAAGTCAATAAAATATATTTTAAAAAAAAAATTTAATAGTAATAGCCGAAACCGGTTTGGCTCAGCGGATAAAGGGTTGGCCTGTGGACTGAAAGGTCCCAGGTTCGATTCCGGTCAAGGGCATGTACCTTGGTTGCGGGCACATCCCCAGTAGGAGATGTGCAAGAGGCAGCTGATCGATGATTCTCTCTCATCGATGTTTCTGACTCTCTATCCCTCTCTCTTCCTTCTGTAAAAAAATCAATAATATATATATATATATATATATATATATATATATATATATATATATATATGTATATGGGCAGTTAGAATCTCAACTTTTCCTTTTGGCATTCCCACTATATTTGGAATATAGTATTAAATTTAGGTGGTGGCTAAAAACTTAGGGAGGCTTAATGCTTGCATATTATTTCATGGTACTAAAAAAGAATGAGTAATTTTAAAATAACTGAAGTTAAGGGTCATAAAATGAAATGCTGTCACTAAAATTTTTACCTAGAAAATAAACAGACCCTAAATTGAATCTTTTTTTTTTTTTTTTTTACAGAGAGGAAGAGAGAGGGATAGAGAGTCAGAAACATCAATTTGAGAGAATCACTGATCAGCTGCCTCCTGCACATCCCCCACCGGAGATGTGCCCGCAATCAAGGCACATGCCCTTGACCGGAATCGAACCCGGGACCCTTCAGTCCGCAGGCAAACGCTCTATCCACTGAGCCAAACCGGTTTCAGCCTAAATTGAATCTTTTTCCCTCCTTCAAATCAAAGTAGGAGATTTTATAACTTAAATACTTTTCCCTACAATGATCATTACATTACAATATGGAAAATAAGTTATTTTCAGTAATACATTTATTTCCATGTACAAAATACTTTGTTTCATAGTATTTCTTATTATCTGCCTTTCCATCCATTAAAATACTTCTTAAGCATCTTACTATAAATGTAAACAATAACACATTAAATATTAGCCAGGCTCTTTGCCTGTGAGGAATAAAAACAGTCATAGAAAAATAAACAAGAAATACATACATGAAAAGAAAGAGAATAAATATAATGTAATACAGAGAAGTGATTTAAAAGTTCCAAGGAAGATGTAGGTAAACTTCAAAGAAGTAGAACTTGAACTGAGCATTAAAAGATGGTGAAAATTATTTAAGATAAATGATACAGAATAAATTGTATTTGGTTTAAAAAGCAATCAGAAGATCATTCTGGGTGAAACAGACAATGCTGGGAAGTGAAGTAAGTTTAGATTAGACCAAATTTAATTTACAGAGAATACTGAAAGACAAATTAAGAAATCTGGCTAATAATTGTAAATTGAAGATTTCAGAGCAATAAGCTGGCATGACTAAGGAAGTGGCATCTCATAGCATGTAGTTTAAATGATAAATGGAGTTAAAGTGGAGAAACCTATTAAGAGGTGAGTAATAAATCAAGATTACACCAATAAAAAAAAGTACAAAAAGAGTAAATTTACTAATTACAGCAGGCAAGTAAGAGAGTCTGACAAAAATACTCAAAAATTTTGTATTTAAGTATCCCTGACAGAAAGAAAAAAAAAATTGGGGTTTAAGTCAGCCAGGTCTAGGCCAAGTCTGTGCTTTGTAGTAATTTTAAAGAAGTTAACTTCTTTGAGCCTTAGTTTCCTCGGATATAAAAAGATATTTACCACATTTGGGTGCTGAGAGGATTAAATAAGAAAATGCATATAAGGTATCTATGCACTTGGAACACAACAAACACTAATAACTGATTTTTACCTCTCCCTCTTGGCTCCCTGTTCTTTATCCCTTAATAATTCTGTCTAAGAATTGAGCAATGTGGAAGCAACCCATATACAAGTTGCATTTTAGAGCTGATGATATTGAATTTGTGAGATATTAAATGACTTATTCAATGGCATACAACCAGGTACCTTCACTATTAGTACCAAAGATATACTGACCATAAAACACATAAAAAGTAGTGGAAAACTATGAACATAATATCTTTTTTTTTTTTAATGGCACCAAGAATTTATTCCATCTCCTAGTTAAAAAAAAACAACAAAATAAAAAAATTTTGTATATAAAAAAGAAATCATTCTGGCATAATTCTACAATACCATAAAATCTTCTTTAAAGACATATCCTCTAATAACACAATAGAGGATCTAATTCATAAATATAAAGTTATTTAAATAACTGTTTCCTTAACAATATAAAAAGGGCAATACATTATATAAAAAAAAACATTTTTTTAATGTATTGTATATACCAAATTCCAGTGTAGGTCAAATTTCTAAGTAAGGACCTTTCCATTAGAAAAGGTAAATTAAGGATATAAATTTCTTCTTTTAACTTAGATTGAATATAGGTGAAATTCAAACACAGTCAGGAGTTAATTTACTCACCTTCCATGGGCATGGAAATCTAGACGTAAAAACTGGTCCTCGTGTGAAACTGCTCTTTTGGCACGGTGGTGTTTTTGGTGCAATGAATCCACATCATAAGATAATCCTTCATAATGTCTAATATATTTAGTTAAAGGATTTCCATACTGACCTATGAAAAATAAATACTTTGAATTAGAATCCTCTTGAAGGCTCATTCTTAGTTCTATTATGATTCCATGACCTAAATATCTACAAATATATATGAAATAATTTTCTCACTAATCCTAATACTTTACTTTCACATATTTTTTTTAAATTTGTTGTAATGGGAATTTCAACCATACACAAAAATTTGGATGTTAGCCATAGATCTGTCTTAGATGTACATACATTTTTTAAAAATTCATTGTAATGGAAATTCAACCATACACAAGTTTGGATGTTAATTATTTTGTCTTAGATGTCTTTTATCAGATTGAGAATGGTCTCTTCTCTTCATATTTTGCTGATAAAAACTATCAGAAACAAATGTTGACTTTTGTCACCTGTTCTTTCAGTATCAATTAAGATGATTATATTAATGTGTTTTTTTCTTTTTAGATTATTAATACAGCAAAATGACTAATTTTCTAATGCTAAACCAATCTTGCATTACTGAAATAAGTCCCACATAGTCATGGGGATTCAATTTGCTATAATTCTGCTTAGAATTTTTATCTATGTTCATGAGAGACAGTGATTATAGTTTTCTTGTACTTACTGTCTTTGTCAAGTTTTGATATCAAAGTAAAAAATGAGTTGGGGCCCCTGCTGGGTGGCACAGTTGGTTGAAGCATTGTCCCATATACGTAAAAGGTGGGTTTATAAGTATTTTGCCACTCTTTCAGTTCAGATAAAAGTATTTTGCCATTTCTGATAACTTAGAACAATAACTACTGCTGTGTCATTGAAACACATGTGATAAAAGCTCAATTATCTGCATGGATGGAACAAAACTGGGAGAGTTATTAAACAAAGTCAACTTTTCTCTGTCCCACACACAAAGAAACTAATAAAGCAACATAATGTTTACTTTTACTGGCAAAGGACCTGAGTAATGATTTCTGAATCTATAACTGAAATAGATCATAATTCACAGGGTTTAATTGGGAAGTTTAAAATGTTACTCGGGGACATAGAGTTATCAAGTATACTTCATTATTATCTTCTACAAAAGATCTATGTTCCTTTGCTAACTATGCCTAAATATCAGTGTTTATAATTCCAGTAATGTTAAAAACAAAACAAAACAAAAAAAAACACTGAAGGTAAGATCATGTATTAAAACTGTATTATATAACTTTTCTCACCCCAATACTTAGGAAGAAAAGGGGGAATCATGAAAACAAAGAAACTATAAAAGCAGTCTAGTCTTTCACTTAAGAAATATCCTCAAGATTAAAACTACAGAAGAAAAGGATACAACCAGTGTTTATGGAGCTGAAACAGGCTGATAAATTCAAATTCTATTCCCAACTCTGTTCAGTGGCATTATGTTGACAGTTTGAAAACAGCGATGGGAGGAGTTTTTACACTACTAAAATCAAAAAATGTTACATAAAAAAAATGTTTTTCTTGTTTTCAGGAGAGCCATTGTACTAACACTGGCTAAAACCTGATGGTATAATCTCTCAAACAAGCAGCCAAGGAAATATACAATCTACTATAATGAGAAAGTGGAAAAGCTTTAGCACACGGACTTCTGATGCTGCCCCAAACTCTCAGATGTCATACAATTCACTTTTTTAAAATTCCCAAAGAGAACAGAGTTCTGGAATTCTCAAAAATGTTGTATATAACTATGGTCCCATGACTGTATAAAAGGGTAAAATACAAAATAAACAATCCCTCAAACTATGACTTAAAGGGGAAAAATATGCTGGTCTCAGAAACAAGGAAAAAAGGAATTGTCCATATAATATCACAGCAAAAAGAATAGTACAGAGAAAAGCCACACAACCATGAACATAATACTATCCAAACAAACTAGAACAAAAACAATGAAAGGAACAATAAAAGCAAAACAAAAGAGAACCCAATTGAGAAACAAAAAAAAACATTTGAAAACAATCCTGAACAAACTCAAATCAGTCTTAGATGATATTAAGGAATTGCTACCATCCAAAGAAGAAAGACCTATAATATATAAAGCTTTGGATATAGCCCTCAGGAAAAAAGCAGTGTATTCATAGGGGTAAAATTAGCCACAGATTAAGTAGAGGATGCTCTGGAGTTAACTTGACAAAGCATAAAGGCAATCATCCAAAGAATTTAATTGATTCCAAGTAGCTTAACTGTACAACAAAATAGTCTGTGTTTAAAGAAGACAAAAATTAAACACACAAAAAAAGTAAAAATCAGAATGCTCAACATCTTATCATAAATTACCATGCATATAAAAAAAAATCAGAAAAATATATATTTTCCAGACTGAAGGGTCCCGGGTTCAATTCCGGTCAAGGGCATGTACCTTGGTTGCGGGCATATCCCCAGTAGGGGGTGTGCAAAAGGCAGCTGATTGATGACTCTCTCATCGATGTTTCTGGCTATCTCTCTCCCTTCCTCTCTGTACAAAATCAGTAAAATATATTTTTTTTTAAAAAACACAAATTACATATAATGGAATTAGCATACAAAGAGGTTAAAACAGCTATTATAAATATATTCCATGTTTTATTTTTTTAAACATATTTTATTGATTTTTTTTTTCACAGAGAGGAAGGGAGAGAGACAGAGTTAGAATGTGAAAGAGACAAAGATAAATATATTTTTTAAATATATTTTACTGATTTTTTTACAGAGAGGAAGAGAGAGGGATAGAGAGTTAGAAACATCGATGAGAGAGAATCA
The DNA here is from genome assembly GCF_964339955.1 of Pipistrellus hanaki. Lineage (NCBI taxonomy): Eukaryota > Metazoa > Chordata > Mammalia > Chiroptera > Vespertilionidae > Pipistrellus > Pipistrellus hanaki. The sequence continues at coordinate 48,481,819 of NC_140503.1, read as the reverse complement.
TCGATCAGCTGCCTCTTGCACACCCCCCACTGAGGATGTGCCCGCAACCAAGGTAAATGCCCTTGACCGGAATCAAACCGGAATCAAACCCAAGCCGACGACGCTCTATCCATTGAGCCAAACCAGTTTCGGCAATATGTTCCATGTTTTAAAGAACATACAAAAAAAGGAACGTGTTGGAGGGAGAGGGAAAGATAAAACTATAAAACTAGAGATCAAAAAAACTCAACAGATCCTAAGAAGAATAAATATAAAAGTAAACCACACAGAGGCAAATCATAAATTAATGGCTATAAATCAGCTGTGGATGGTTTAGAAAAAGACAAATGACAGCAAAACTCTATGTACGCCAGAAGACAATATAACAACATTTTTAAAGTACAAGAAAAATTCTCAATCTAAGTTTCCATATCCAATAGAAATATCTTTCACAAATGAGGATGGGGGGGGGGGGGCGCGGGGAGGAGAGAATAAGCCCTTTTTCAAACAACAAAGCTAACAATTCATTGCTAGACCTGCATTACAAGTAATGTTAAAGTAAGCTTTTTTATGCAGAATGAATGAAACCAGAAGACAATCTGTGTTCACACAAAGACTAGTGCTAGAATTGATAAATATATGAGAAAAAGAAATTTCTTCTCTCATTGTTCAATCTCTTAAAAAATTAATGACTACATTTTTAAATTTTTATTTATTTATTTATTTATTCCCAGAGAGGAAGGGAGCAGGAGAGATAAAAACATCAATGAAAAGAGAATCACTGATGGGCTGCCTCCTGGACAGCCCACAATGGGGACTGAACATGCAACCCAGGCATGTGCCCTGACTGGGAATCAAACTGTGACCTTCTGGTTCTAGGTCAATGCTCAATCACTTGACCCATGCCAGCCAGGCTACATTTTAAAAAATGTATTGTGACATTTATGACATGTATACAATAAAAATTTATGATAACAGAAGCAAAACAGAGAATAGGAGAAATGAAAGTATAATTATACTATAAATTAGTAGTTTACAATATTAGTTGAATGCATACAGTAAGTTATAGATGTGTATTATATAGTCCAGGAACAACCTCTAAAAAAGTATATCAAACAAGTATATCAGATAAGCCAATTGCAGAGATAAAATAGAATCATTTTACAAAATAAATTCATCAGAAAAAAACCAAGATGGTGGCATAGGAAAACACCTGAACTTACTGCCTGGCACAACCACTTCAAAACTACAACTAAAAGACAAAACGGGTAGTGTGGATGGTGTGGGAAGAATATGGACAAAATTCATATACCTATGGATGAGGATAGTGGGGGAAAGGGTAAGCACTAGAGGGGGTTTAAAATATCTTTTTTGTTTGTTAAATTATCTCTACTCTTTATAGTCATTTTTAAAATATTTATCTTGCCGAAACCAGTTTGGCTCAGTGGATAGAGCGTCGGCCTGTGGACTGAAAGGTCCCGGGTCAAGAGCATGTACCTTGGTTGTGGGCACATCCCCAAAGGGGGGGGTGCAAGAGGCAGCTGATCAATGATTCTCTCTCATCGATGTTTCTAACTCTCTATCCCTCTCTCTTCCTCTCTGTAAAAAAATCAGTAAAATATATTTTAAATATATATTTATCTTGTCTCTTTCACATTACAGGTTTTCCTCAAATATCTGACATATCTTTGTAGTCAATAAATATTTTTATTTTTAAACAGGCTGGCTTTTTAAAAATTGATTTCAGAGAGGTAGAGAGAGGAATAAAAAGATGGAAACATCATGTTGAGAACCATTGATTTGCTGCCACCTGCTCAACCCACACTGGGAATCAAGCCCATAACCTGGGCACGTGTCCTGACCGGGAATTAAACCATGACCTCCCGGTTCATAGGCCAATCTTAAACACTGAGCCACACCAGCCAGGCTCAATAAATATTTTTAAATGACATAATATAAAACTAAATGTAAAGTCTGTGTAAAAGGGTGTAGGCAGGAGCCTATAAGTATTCAAATATGAAATATTTAGTGTAGGTTGTCACACCAGCTGCTCTAGTCTGAAAAACTAGTTCAATGCTTCTTTTCAGAACTCCCTGACCTTGTCTGTAGCCCAGGACTTCAAAGCCTATATGTTATATATTCTTTATATGCTAAAGACAGGTATGCAGAGGTCTGACCACACCACATATAGACTTACAGTTGCACAAATCTCTTCCTTTTTTATTTCTACACTAGAGGCTTAGCGCATTATATTTATGCATGGGGAGGGGTGTCCCTCAACCCAGCATGCACCCTCTCCAATCCAGGACCCCTCAGGGGTTCTATGGGTGCTCCCTAATAGGTAATTGTTTTTCTCTTGCTGCTTTTAATATTCTTTGTATTTTGCCCTTAGCATTTTAATTATGATGTGTCTTGGTGTGGTCCTCTTTGGATTCCTTTTGTTTGGGGTTCTGTGCACTTCCTGGACTTGTAAGTCTATTTCTTTCACCAGGTAGAAGTTTTCTGTCATTATTTCTTCATTTAGGTTTTCAATATCTTGCTCTCTCTCTTCTTCTGGCACCCCCATAATTCTGATGTTGGAATGTTTGAAGTTGTCCCAGAGGCTTCTTACACTATCTTCATATTTTCAGATTCTTTATTATTTTTGTTTTTCTGGTTGGGTGTTTATTGCTTCTTCATATTTCAAATCTTAGGTTTGATTCGTGGGGTCCTCTAGTTGCTATTGTGTCTCTGTATAATATATTTTATTTCAGTCAGCGTATGTTTAATTTCTAGTTGGTCCTTTTACATATCCTCGAGGATATTGTTGAATTTATTGGCCTTTTCTAGGAAATTCTTGAAAACCTTATAACCATGGTTTTGAACTCTATAGCATCGTTTATTTTCCTCCATTTCTTTTGTTTGTGATCTATTTCTTTGTCTCCTCATTTTTGCTACTTCCCTGAGTTGGTAGGGTGGCTTTGTGTCCTAGGTGTCCTATATGGGCCAGTGGGTCGGCCTCCCAGTTATCTGAGGTGGATACTCTTGGTGCACCCCTTTGTGCGCTGGGTGCACAGCCTTGTGGTAGTTAAGTTTTTATTGTTGTTGATGTCACTGGGAGGAATTAACCTCCAGGCCAATTGGCTATGAGGACCCGCTGTGTCTATAATGAAAGAACTTCTACACTGGAGACACACTTATAGGGCAGGGCTTGCTTCAGAGGGGCTTTGGTGCACACTGAGTCTACCTCTGGAATGTGTCACTTATGGATGTGAGTAGTTGAAATCTGACCACTACATACACTAGCTTCTGGAACTCTAATGGGGTCTTGGTCAGCTTCTGTCTGAAGCCACCCAATAGGAGTTACAGCGAGAACTACAATTTTGTCCTCTTTGCTTGGGGTTTGGAGGTTTTGGAGCTGTCTGACCAGAGCTGAAGTTTGTTTGGTCCTATTTCTCCTTCAATTTCAAATGATAGTTTTGCTGGATAGAGTAGACTTAATTGTAGGTCCTTACTTTTCATCACTTTGATTATTGCACACCAATCCCTTCTAGCCTAAAATGTTCCTATTGAGTAACCAAGATGGTGGTATAAGTACATACAGTACTCGCATCCTTCCACAACTACATCAAAATTGCAACTAAAGTACAGAAAAACCATCATTCAGAACTATCTGAAATACAGCTGAATGGAAGTCCTCAACCAGAGAATTAAAAAAGAAAGCACACTGAAACTGGCAGGAGTGGAGGTGCAAAACAAACTGGTCCAAGACCCATATGTGTCACCTTTTTTAATTGGGAGGGATATCTAGGCTGAAGAGGCTTCCTGTGAGGAACAAGAGGTTCCAGCCCCACATCAAACCCTTTAACCAGGGTGGGTTCCAGTACTGGGAAGAGAAGTCCTGTAATTTTAAGCTATAAAAAACAGCCGAGATTGTAGCTGAGTGACTCAAAGGCTACTAGAGAACCAAGGCAGTTCCCCTTAAAGGACCAGTGCAGAGATTTACTCAGAGTAACTCCCTCTGAGTTCCAGTTCTGGGACAGCAGCCTGAAAAGATCCAGGGACATATGAGGGGAAACTAAATTGTCTGGCATCAGGGGAAAAACTCAGGAGCTGCTTTCTCCCAGACAAAAGGGTTGACAGAGGTCACTGTTCCTTCTGAATACCAAAACCTCTCCCACCACACAGCTGACTGGCAGGTATCTACATCAATCTGGCTCACACTGTTTGCCCTGCCCTGTTAATTTCAAGACCGTACCCCACCCAAGCTGTTTGCACTGGCTTTTCCATATAAATGGCCCGTCTTGGTTCAGTCTTTAGACTTTCCTAAAATTCCTCAAATAAGCAGAATCTGACCTCAACACATCCCATCCCTATCAATAAGCAGTCCCAGGCCAGGCACTACAGCAGCCTGCCTTGGTTCACAGTTTGACCTCTCCTGTGCACCTCCAAGCCCAACTCAAGTAGCAGCCATTTGCAAATCGTTCTGTAGCTTATGCTGGGTGGCCCCAGACAAGGTACAAGATGTGGCTGACTTTGCACCTTACAGGAGGCCCCAGAACAAGTACGCCCTATGGACAGCTTTAGACCACACCAGATTATAACTCTACATCCACAAGTAACACACTCAAGGGGCAGACTCAGTGAGCACCAAAGCCCCACTAAAGCAAGTCTTGTTCCATAGAGATGCCTCCTGCACAGCAGCTCTTCTGCTGTAATCACAGCAGGTCCTCACAGCCAATTGGTCTGGGGGCCAATCCCACCCAGTGATGCCAACAGCTATCAAGGCTCAACTACAAACTGAGCACAGAGCCCATATAGGGATGCACCTGAGTGCCCAGCTCAGGTGACTGGAGAGGCTGAGCCACTAGACCCTACAGGACACCTACTATATAAGGCCATTCCACCAATTCCAGGAAACATAACAGCTCTACTAATATATAGAAACAAACATAGGGAAACAGCCAAAATGCAGAGGCAAGGAAACATGTCACAAATGAAAGAACAGAAGAAAGCTCCAGGAAAAGAAATAAATGAAATGGAAACAAGGAAACTACTAGATAGAGTTCAAAACAATGGTTATAAAGTTACTCAAGAAACTTAATGAGAGCTTCAAGGGACTTAATGAGAATACCAAGGGTCTTAGTGAGAACACCAAAAATATGAAAAGGACCACTCAGAAATTAAGGATACACTAACTGAAATGAAGAATAATTTACAGGGAATCAACAAGAGAATAGAGGACGCCAAGATTCAAATCAACAATTCAAACAGCAAACGAACGAAAGAAATCATTACAGAAAACTTCTACCTAGTAAAAGAAATAGACTTACAAGTCCAGGAAGCACAGAAAATCCCAAACGAGATGAACCCAAAGAGACTCACACTGACTATCATAATTAAAATGTCAAAGGTTAAAGACAAAAAGAGTATCTTAAAAGCAGCAAGAGAAAAGCAGTTAGTCAGTCACCTACAAGGGAGCACCCATGTGACTGTCAGCTGATTTCTCAACAGAAACTACGCAAGCCAGAAGGAATGGCAACAAATATTCAAAGTGATGAAAAGCAAAAACCTGCAATCAAGATTACTCTACACAGCAAAGCTATCATTTAGAATTGAAGGTCAGATACAAAAGCTTCCCAGACAAGATAAAACTAAAGGAGTTCATCACCACCAAACCAGTATTACAGGAAAATTTAAGGAAGAAGGAGGAGGAGAAAGAGAGGAAAGGGAAGGGTGAGAAGGAGGTGGAGAAGAGAGAGGTGGAAAAGAGGGAGGAGGGAAGAACAGGATGACAAAAGAGAAGAGAACAAGGAGAAGGAGAGGGGGAAAAGAAAAAAAAGATTAAGAATATGAATAATAAGATGGCAATAAATACATATCTATTAACAATTGAACCTTGCCAAAACCGGTTTGGCTCAATGGATAGAGCTTGGGGACTGAAGGGTCCCGGGTTCGATTCCGGTCAAGGGCATGTACCTTGGCTGCGGGCATATCCCCAGTAGGGGGTGTGCAAGAGGCAGCTGATCGATGTTTCTCTCTCATCGATGTTTCTAACTATCTCTCTCCCTTCCTCTCTGTAAAAATTCAATAATATATATATATATATATATATATATATATATATATATATATATTTTTTTTTTTTTAAATTGAACCTAAAAATAAAAATAAATGAAAAAGGGATCTAGCCGAGGCCGGTTTAGCTCAGTGGTAGAGTGTCGGTCTGTGGACTGAAAGGTCCGGGGTTCGATTCTGGTCAAGGGCATGTACATTGGTTGCAGGCACATCCCCAGTAGGGGGTGTGCAAGAGGCAGCTGGTCAATGTTTCTAGCTCTCTATATCTCTCCCTTCCTCTCTGTACAAAATCAATAAAATATACTTTTTTTAAAAAAGAAAAAGAAAAAGGGATCTAATAAACAAAATAAACTGATGAATAAAATAGAAACATAGGCATGGAAACATGAATCAGATTGACAAATCTCAGAGGGACAGGGGAGGGGCAGGAAGAGATTAACCAAAGAACTTACATGTATACATGCATTACCTATTGACACAAACATTCATCACTACCAAACCAGTATTATATGAAATGCTGAAAGGTATTCTTTAAAAAGAGGAAGGAAAAAGATAAAAATTATGATCAACAAACATATATATATATATATATATATATATATATATATATATTTTAACAAGTGAATCTAAAAATCAAGTGAATTAAAAATCTGAGGAACAGCCGGGACCGGTTTGGCTCAATGGATAGAGCGTCGGCTTGGGGACTGAAGGGTCCCGGGTTCGATTCCGGTCAAGGGCATGTACCTTGGTTGCGGGCATATCCCCAGTGGGGGGTGTGCAAGAGGCAGCTGATCGATGACTCTCTCTCATCGATGTTTCTAACTCTGTATCTCTCTCCCTTCCTCTCTGTACAAAGTCAATAAAATATATTTTAAAAAAAAAATCTGAGGAACAGAATAAACTGGTGCATATAATAGAATCAAGGGCAAAGAAAGGGAGTGGATTAATAATTGTCAGGGGGGAAAGCGTGTGGGGGTATGGGAAGAGACTGGACTAAAATCATACACCTATGGATGAGGACAATGGGGGATGGGTAAGGGCAAAGGGTGGGGTGAAAGGGAACTATGGGGAGGGGGGAGAAACAATTGTAATAATCTGAACAATAAAGATTCACCGAAACAAAAATAAATAAATAAATAAATAAATAAATAAATAAATAAGGTGGGGGAGGCCTGTGGTGGGGCAGGAGCTTGGTGGAGGAGGATAATGGAGGGAAAAGGGAGAGAACATCTGTAATACGCTCAACAGTAAGATTTAAATAAAAAACATAAAATAAAATGCATCTATTGAGAAGTCAACTGGTAACTGAGACAACTTCAATAGTACAAATGGCCTTTCTCCTGTTATTTTTAAGTTTCTCTCTGTCTTCAAACTCTGCCAATTCTTTAAATTCATCTTGTTTGGGACTCTGTGCTTCCTGGTCTTGTGCATCTTTTTTCTTCACCAAATTAGGGGAGCTTTCAGTCATTCTCTCTTCAAATAGATTTTTAATACCTTGCTTTCTTCTCCTTCTGGCAACCCTATGATGTGAATGTTGATATGTTTGATGTTATCCCTGTAGTTCCTTAAAATATCCTCATTTTTTTCATTCTTTTTCTTTCTGCTACTTTGATTGGGTGCTTCCTGCTACCTTGTTTTCGAAACCACTGACTTCAGATATTGTATTCTTCATTTCTGACTATATAGTTCTTTGTAATTGTTTCACTATCCTTTCTTATGCTTACTATCTGTTAGCGTTCTGAGTTTATCCATTCTTTCCCTAGGGTCCTAGAGCATCCTTAGAACCATTGTTTAGAAGTCTGAATCTAGTAGATTGCTCACTTCCATTGTATTTAGTTGTTTTTCTGGAGATTTCCTCTTTCATTTGGGGCATTTTATTGTCTCCCCATTTAGGCTGTATTTGTTTCTATGTATTAGATAAATCTATTATGTCTCCCAGCCTTAGTAGGGTGGGATTATTTAATAGGTATCCTGTGGGGCTCAGTGAGGCTGTCACCCTATCACTAACAGTGTCCTTGTGTGGGGTATGTGAGCTATCCTGTTGTAGTTGAAATTGATGGCTCTTGGCCCATCCATGGGTGGTGCTGACCCTCATGGGAAGACTGATCCTGATCACAGTTTATTGAGTTGCTTTGCAGGGGCTGACCCCACGAAGTGAATTCCCTCCTGCAGGTTCCGATGCCTAATGTGACCTCCCTTAAGTTATGCCACTTGTGGTGCTAATTGGTCCATGATCTGATGTGGTCTGAAGCCAGCCACTATGTTGGTTCTAGAGCCCCTTGGGAGAGACTCCTGCACAGGTCCACATCAAACACTGCATTTGACCAGCCCTGAACTTCTTGTTAGCAGATACTAAGTGATTCACATTGGTGGCTGCCTCTGCTGGGCCTGGGTCCCTGTGGAAGGGGTCAAGCTACAGACCAAAGCTAACTTCCACCAGTACTATGCCTGGGCAAGATTGCAAAATGATTAAGACTGCCTTTGCCTGCCAGGTGCCTATTAGGCTCAGCCACTGAAAGAGCCTCTGGCAGTACATGAGCTGCATGAAGCAAGTTTTCAGTGAGTCACCAGGTAGTAGTGAGTGGTATTCCCCAGGTTGATGCAGATTCAAACTTGGCACCAGTACTGCATCTAAGGCCACTCAAACAAAGTCTCAGTTTACACCAACAGCAACCGCCATCTTCCTGGAGTCTGAACACCTTGATGATGGAGCAGAGCCTCAGGGAGTTGGCAAGGTGGGGCTAGAGCATCTAACCAAGCTAATGCCATTGGGGTGCGGGGAGGTACCAAAACAGAAACAACAGCACGGGGGGGGGGGGGGGCCACTCAGGGGAAAATGTCATCCTAAAGTTACATAACTCAGTCTCTGAAACCCTTGAGTTTGCCCAAATTATCTCAAGAATTTTTCAAGAAGGACTGCAATATGGACTCAGGCTGGCTGCAGCCAACAGATTCCTCCGCAGGTTGCCAGCTTGGCTAGGATGGGGCCTTAAAGTGCTAGACCCAGAAAAGATAGCATCTGTGAGCAGTGTGGGAAAAGGACTCGTCACAAGCACATTAGCCTCCAGCACTTCCACTGAAAGCATACAACCCAATCTCTCCTGTATGGCTCCAGGCCCGTGAGCCACCATCATTCTTCCTGAGCCCAGGTGAGTGCCTGCAAGAGAGATTTTTGTGGGCTGGCCCTTAATTAGAATATCTGGGATTCCAGCAGTCTCCTGTTTCACCTGGCACATGGAATCCCTGATGATTTTTGCAGCTAGATATTATATGAACTCCTCTTCCCAGCACTTGTTCCAGGCTAGGGAGCCAGTATGGGATTGAGACCCATGCTCCTTGGCAGGAGGGACCTCTACAGCTGAAATAAACCTCCAGATTCTCAATCCCCACATGTAAGTACAGTGTAGACCTTTTCTTGTCTCTGCCCTTCCTACCAGTCTCAATGTGGCTTCTTCTGTATATCCTTAATCCTTAGTTGTAACACTTCAGTTCAGCTAGTCTTCAGATGGTTATTCAGGTTCACTGTTCTATAATTTTGCTGTAATTTTGATATGATCCTGAGAGTAGATGAGTGTAACTTCCACCTCTCCACTGGATCCTCTCCTTTCTCCATAAATTTTAAAAGGTAGAAATCATAGTGTATGTTTTCTGACTATAATGCCACTAAGTCAGAGGTATTTGAAAATATCCTCAAACATTAGGAACTTAATACACTTCTAAACAAACCATAAAGAAATCAAAAGGAAAATCAGAGTCCTGGCTGGTGTGGTTCACTTGGTTGGAATATTGTTCTGTATGCCAAAAGGTGGTGGGTTCAATTCCCAGCAGGAGATAACTGATCCACGTTTCTCTTTCATATTAACTAGATGCCTAGTGCACGAAATTCATGCATGGGGTATGTGTGTGTGTCCCTCAGCCCAGTCTGCACCCTCTTCAAGCTGGGACCACTCAAGAGAAATCCAACTGCCTGATAGCCCCTAACCACTTCTGCCTTGCCAGCCTGACCACCCCCTAACCACTCCCCTGCCAGCTTGATTGACGCCTAACTGCCCTCCTCTGCCAGCCTGGTCATCACTAACTGCCCTCCCCTGCCGACCTGGTCACCTCCAACTGTCTCCCTGCAGCCCAGTCATCCCTAACTGCCTTCCCTTACCACCTGGTCGCCCCCAACTACCCTCACCTGCAGACCTGGTCCCTCCCAATTGCCCTGATCATCCACAATTGCCCTCCCCTGATGGCCATCTTGTGGCGGCCATCTTGTGTGTTGGGGTAATATGCATATTACCTTTTTATTGTTTAAAATGTGTCTCTTTCCCTCTTTCAGTCTCTCCCTTCCTCTCTCTAAAAATCAATAAAAAATAAATAAAAATATATCAAAAAGGAAAATCTGAAAGTGTTTTGAATTGACTACAATGATCATGAGGGAACTTTATGTATTGATGTAACTGTTCTATATTATGATTATGATAGTGGTTATATGACTATATCCATTTCTCAAAATTAATTGTTGAATTTTAATTTATTGAATTCAGACCTCAATAAAGCTAGCTAAATTTTTTTTAACTGTTGAGTCAACATTTTGGGTTATTGAGTATTTTACCTTTTATTTTCTTTACTTTTCCCTAACTTACAAAACTTTTCAAAATAAAAGTCCAAAATCAAAAATAATTCTAAGCATTCCAACTTGTCCTCTCTTTCAGTAAAATAAATTAAATCAACAGTCTACTTCGCTCCAAGAATTAAACATCCTGTAATGACTCATTATTCATAAATAACTATAGCTCTGTTAATAGGACATATGTAGTATGAGATCAAAGAAATAAATAAAAAAATAAATAACAACCAGTGGTTACAGATACAAAAAGAAAAACATTTAGAGAAACCAAGCATCAAGAAAAAACATCACTTGAGATAGTGACAACTACACCATTTCAAGAACTTCTTAGCAGTATTAAAGGTCCCAACTCTACTAAAATAAAAAGCTAAGAAAACCTGGGATCCATACCACATGTTCAAATAACAAATTCATTCATTATATATTCCCACTGAGAGTGGGAATTTGTTTCTTAATGTTTCAGCCCTTGCCCAATTAAATATTTTTCTATGTACAGCATTTTGTGTTTTCCTGACACCTTACTATCCAAACTCTGAGGAATGAGTTATATGGGCATATCCTGGGAAACTATTGGCAATGCAGAATCTTGGGCTCCTTCCCCTCCAATCTACTGATCCTCCAAAGTGACTCAGGCTCTACACAGACCTACCTGATTCCCAGAGTGATATGTATACACATTCAAGTTGGAGAAGCTCTGCAAGTTTTCTGTTTACAGAAATTCCTTCACTTCTACCATTCCTTCTTTTTCTACATGCTTGCTTTACTCTAAGATTTTAACAGCATGTTAACAGGGCTAGTTACCACTGGTGCTACCATTTAAACAAAAAAAATACCTTAATTAATGTCACAGGTAATGTACTAATTAGAAAAAGTTCCCAAATAATATATAACTGAGATAGGCAATCTATAACCCACCAGCCTATTTCAGCTGGCCAACTGTTTCTGTAACATAGCTATCTGCTCATTCATTTACATATTTTCCATCACTGCTTTCATACTAAAATGTCAGAATTGAATGGGCAGAGCACTGCAAAATAGGTATCAAATCTTCAGGAAATCACTTAAGCATTTAGTTTCATTAGAATTGACTGATTATAACCCATCTTTTTCTCCTCTGCAACAGCTCTAACCTATGATCCATTTTCTGTTGTAGGGGATTCATGAGCCCCTTGATTTTGCATACAAATTTCTAAGAATATTCTTCGTTGTGTGTGTGTGTGTGTGTGTGTGTGTGTGTGTGTCTGGCACTTTGTTGATTCTGCTTTCCATATTTAAATAGTTTGTTCATCTATTTATAACTCTATCTTTTTTTAACCTACTACACTAATCACCAACTATGCTGAATAACTATAAATGAGGACTTTTTCACTTTGTTCCTAACTTTAATAAGAATATATTTAGTTTTTCACCATATAACATATTCATTGTGTTATGTTAAGGTTGTTTCTTCCCATTTCAATCTTAGAAATCTAATATTTTAAAATTCACATAAAATTGGCTAAAAGACATTTATTTTTGTTTTAAAAAGCTTCACATCTCTAAATTAAAAATCCAAAATGACATATGCCTTTTTTTAAATGTATTCCCTTTTTTTTTTTTCAAAATGTACACTGACAGCTTGTTATGTATAAAAAACATCCTGACTCGATAAACTTTTTTAAGTATTAAATGATGCTTATAAATTGGATGTAATAACTTTGAGCACATTCTACCTGCCAACCCCAATATTCCACATTTTCATTTAATCTATCCTAAAGTAAGAACTATCAATCCATTTTAAAGAAAACCAAGGACACAGAGCAAATAGGAGGCAATACTAAGGAGATTATTTTGGTTTCAAAACTTTGTGATTTTGCTAAAATAATTCTATTATCCTTATCATAAGCAAGGTAAGTCACCATTCACACTTTTGATGTGACTACAAAAAGCTGAAAAGGAAAAAATTATCGAACATAGCATTTGGCAGGGGCCTTTCAAAAACTGAACTGACATCTACTTAAAATGTGGAAAAGCATGTAAAGAAATACCAAAGAATGCACTTTTTATAGATCAAAAATATATCAATGTATGCATACCCTTGATTTCCACAGCTAGTAACTAAAATTGGCTCAGTTTACTCTACAGGAATCCATGCCAATCTCCAAGCCTTGTACTACTTAGCTCAGTCAGACACCACACAACTGCCTGTTCTCACATGCTGAGTCTGGACCTACTCTACTGAGATTTGTTCTTATACTCTAGCAACCAGTCAAAAAGTCAAAAAATAGGGATAGAATTCAACTCTATCATCAAATCTCACTGGTACAGTTAAATATTCACACATCTCCTCAACTCCATCTGAACAGAGCTTGACCTCTGATCTACTCACCTTTATATCAATCTCCTTGTTACAGATCTTCCTGAATTCCTAGTTCTAAGCTGCACACTTGTCTACTCTAACTACTAATCAACTATTCTATTCCTAATGTTGTTACTTTCTAGACTCTCCCAAGTTCTATCAATCCAAAAATACATATGCCCTAACACTAACAATACCATTGCTTCTACAATATTATAGTACCAAACACAAATAGGAATACAAGATTTTATGTTTCCTGCAAATCCTACAAAGGAAAGTTGACCCAGAATCCTTAGATTTTTTTCATAAATTCTAAAGCATTCTCCATTATAATACCCAATTCTCATACAATATTCTCCTACTTGATGTAATATTCCATTACTTGACAATAATACTGGAATCTCTATCACTTTTATCTTAAGATCATTAAGACTAGTTAGGTGTCTCCAGAAGCCAGTAGTATATACCATAATACCCCAAAAATTTCATGCGAAAAACATCAACACAGCTCTGCCCCTCCAATGTCACTTTTGTACCAGAAATACAGGGGAAAAAATCTTTCATAATTGTCTGTAAGATGCATACTGGCAAAACTTCAGCAAGCGAACGTGTGCTCAGTTCAAAATCCATGTCTACGGTGATGTTTCTGATTAGAGGAGCCTAGTTCAGAACACCAGTTTACATGTCAGAGTCCTAGTTGCAAATGGAAGGCTGGGAATCAGAACTAGGGAGATTGAATTCATAAGGTTGAAAAGGGCCAAACACAGCAAGGTTCAGAAGGCTCTGGAGAGTCAAAAACTATTACAAATAATTCCTCTTTGCTTCCAATCTTGCCCCTTATAATCTATTTGTCATACAGCAGCCAGAGTAATGTTCAAGTAAAGTCATATTGTGTCACTACTCTGCTCAAAACTTTTCAAACGTTTCCCAATTCCTAAAATCCTAACCATGGCTTACAAGGCCGAACATGATCCTTAACAGGGACTCCATTCCCCAACTCAACTCTATTATCCCTCACCTTATCTTCCACCACTTTTCCCTTATTGTGTGCTACACCCACATTACCTTCCTTATTGTCCCTCTACCTAGAACATCCTCCCCAAAGCAAGGTAAGCTGCTACACTTATTCAAATATCTAGTCAATTTCTTCAAAGCTTACTCTTATCACTCTATCTAAAACCATATTGTCCCAAACATTCTCATTCAATATCCTGCTTTAACTTTCTTCATATTATTTTTCAATGACATATATCCCTCCACCACTAAAATATGTTTCGGGAGAACAAGGATGTTGTTTTGTTCAATGATGTAACTCAGTACCTACAACAGTCAGAAAGCATGCGCAATAAATATTTGCTGTAAGAATTGATGAATCCACCCCAATGTTTCATTGAAAATTTCCATTTTCATTTATATTTATTTTTAAAAAACTAATGAGAGCCATAAATCAATCATCAGAAAATATGTGATCCTATGATACCTAAGAAGTATCAGAATTTCTAACAGGCCAAGCAAGCATTTGCAAAGTCCAATTGATTAAAAATAAAATTATTATAGATTTATTTACTAGATATGTTTTTAAAAATCTTCTACTAATGCTATGAGTGCATTTCAGATATTTATTTTTGCAATTATTCATGCAACTTTCATAACCATTTTGCATGACTTTCCAGTTATAACTCTCATATCTCTATAGCAACTAAGTTTTTCAATAACCATGGAAGTATATGGTCAACATTTTAGTTTATGTTCCAACCATTTAGCAAGCATTTCATTTATTTATAAGTGGAACTAAACATCATTAGAATCCCACTTTTGTCACTTATTATTGGGTCGGCAACTAAGTAATTGCTGGTTTCACACATATATGGCTTCAGTTGAATTTTTAGGTTTGCAGACGTAGTACAAATGTAAAACACATTTTGTTATTTGATAGTTGGCTATTCAGCTGTTAATCAGTAAAAAAAGCTTTTTGATCTGTTTTGTAGTTTTCGTTTGGCGTTCGTTGAAAAATGGAAAATCAAAAGGAACATTTTCATCATATTTTGCTTTTTTATTTCCACAAAGGGAAAAACGCATCGCAAGCTCATAAAAAGTTATGTGCTATTTATGGTGACGAAGCCTTAAAAGAACGGCAGTGTCAAAATTGGTTTGCCAAATTTCGTTCTGGTGATTTTTCACTCAAAGATGAAAAACGCTCTGGTCGTCCAGTTGAAGTTGATGACGCCCTAATCAAAGCAATAATCAATTCGGACTGTCACAGTACAACACGTGAGATTGCAGAGAAGCTTCATGTATCACATACATGCATTGAAAATCACTTAAAACAACTTGGCTATGTTCAAAAACTCGATACATGGGTTCCTCACGAACTGAAAGAATCACAGTTAACGCAACGCATTAGCAGCTGCAATTTGCTAAAGAAACGTAATGAAAATGATTCATTTTTAAAACGACTGATAACTGGCGATGAAAAATGGGTTGTTTACAACAATATCAAGCGGAAAAGATCGTGGAGCAGGCCAGGTGAACCAACTCAAACAACATCAAAAGCTGATATTCATCAAAAGAAGGTTTTGTTATCAGTTTGGTGGGATTACAAAGGAATTGTCTACTTTGAACTCTTACCACCCAACCGAACGATCAATTCTGATGTCTACATTGAACAACTAACGAAATTAAACAATGCAGTTGAAGAAAAGCGGCCCGAATTGACAAATCGAAAAGGTGTTGTATTCCATCATGACAATGCAAGGCCACACACATCTTTGGTCACTCGGCAAAAATTAATGGAGCTTGGTTGGGATGTTTTGCCACATCCACCATATAGTCCTGACCTTGCACCATCTGATTACTTTTTGTTTCGATCTTTACAAAACTCCTTGAATGGTAAAAATTTCAATAATGATGATGATGTCAAATCGTACCTGATTCAGTTTTTTGCTAATAAAAACCAGAAGGTTTTTGAACGTGGGATTATGATGCTGCCTGAAAGATGGCAAAAGGTCATTGATCAAAATGGGCAATACATTACAGAATAAAGTTATTTAGTTCCATGAAAAAATTCTTTGATTTTCTTTAAAAAATCCGCAATTACTTAGTTGCCGACCCAATAGTTAAATCATCTTGGACAATTTACTTATTTCTCTATGCCTCTGTTTTCCCATCTGAGAAATAGCAATACCTGTTGTTATATAAAATAAATTAATAAACAACTTAGAATAGTGTTAGTACATAAGAAAAATTCTGCAAATTAGGGCTAAATTAATTAATCTATTCTCATTTAATCCATGTAATAACCATATAGAGCAAGTATAATTCATTTCAAAATCAGGCACAGAGAAATTAAGTGACCCACCAGAAACTACAAAAGTACCTTTTAGCTCTAACATTCTGTGATTCTAAATTTACTCCAAAATAAAAATGGGTTTTTAAAAGTTTCATCTTAATTAACATAGTAAATTTTATTGGATACTAGAGGCCCAGTGCACAAATGCTGGCCCATCCAGATGGAGGGCCATCAAGTCAAGTCAGTGGGGGTAGGGGCTGTGGAAGGTTGGCTGGCCAGCCCCACCCGATTGGGGTATTGGAGGCTGACCAGAGGTGGGGACAGCAGGGGGGAGGGGCTGCAGGTGGTTGACCAGCTCGAGGGGGGGGGCAATCAGAGCCCGGATTAGGCTGGTTGGCTGCCACAGTGCACGTCATAACAACTGGTGGTTTCACTGGGCTTTTATATATAAACTAGAGGCTCGGTGCATGAAATTCATTCGTGCATGGGGGGGGGGGGGGGGTATCCCTCAGCCCAACCTGCATCCTCTCCAATTTGGGACCCCTCAAGGGATGTCTGACTTCCCACTGGGTAGGATTGGGTCTAAACGGGCAGCCGACATCACTCTCACAATCCAGGACTGCTGGCTTCCAATTGCTCACCTGCCTTCCTTCCTGATTGCTCCTAACTGCTTCTCCTGCCAGCCTGAACACCCCCTAACCAGTCCCCTGCCAGCCTGATTGCGCCTGACTGCCCTCCCCTGCAGGCCTGGTCACCCCTAACTGCCCTCCCCCGCTGACCTGGTCACCCCCAACTGCTCTCCCCTGCAGGCCTGGTTTCCCCCCCCCCCCAACTGCCCTCCCCTGCAGGCTGGATCGCCCCAAACTACCTTCCCTTGCAGGCCTGGCCCCTCCAAACTGCCCTCTCCTGCTGGCCATCTTGTGGTGGCCATTTTGTGTCCACTTGGGGGCAGTCATCTTGTGTGTTGGAGTGACGGCCAATTTGTATATTACTCTTTTATTAGATAGGCTTATTATAGACTAGAGGCCTGGTGTATGGAATTTGTGCACGGAGGCAAAGGGTGTCCCTCAGCCCAGCCTGAAACCTCTCTAATCTAGGACCTCTCAAGGGATATCTGACTGCCCTCTCACAATCCAGGACTGCTGGCTCTCAACTGCTCGTCTGACTGCCTGCCTGAATGCCCTAACTGCTTCTGACTGCCATCCTGATCACCCCCTAATCACTCCCCTGCCAGCCTGATTGATGCCAAACTGCTACTCTGCCAGCCTGATTGACCCTAACTGCCCTCCCCTGCCGGCTTGGTCACCCCTAACTGTCCTCCCTTGCAGGCCTGGTCACCTCCAACTGCCCTCTCCTGCTGGCCCAGACCGCCCTGTCCTCCCTTGCAGGCCTGGTTGCCTCCAACTGCCCTCTCCTGCTGGCCCAGACACCCCTAACTGCCCTACCCTGCCAGCCTAGTCACCCGCAACAGCCCTCCCCTGCAGGCCTGGTTGCCCCCGTCTTCCCCTGCTGTCAGTGACCCCTAATTTCCCTCCCATGCCAGCCTGGTTGCCCCTAACTGCCCTCCCCTACAGGCCTGGTCCCACCAACTGCCCTCCCAGGCAGGCATGGTCACCCTAACTGCCCTTCTCCCTCCTAACTTTCCTCTTCTGCTGGCCTTATCCCTCCCAATTCTCTCCCCTGCAGGCCTGGTCACCCCTAACTGCCATCCTCTGTAGGCCTCCCAACTGCCCTCCCCTGCTGGCCTGATCGCCCACAACTGGCCATCTTGTGGCGGCCATGTGTGCCCACATGGGGCAGCTATCTTGTGTTGGAGTGATGGTCAATTTGCATATTGCTTTTAATAGCAAGGATATCATAAATATGGTATCCCATGCCTAGCCAGTGTGGTTCAGTGGTTGAGCGTCAACCTATGGATCAGGAAGTCATAGTTCAATTCCCTGTCAGGGAACATACCTGGGTTGCTGGCTCAATCCCCAGTAGGGAAGGGCATGTAGGAGGCAGCCAATCAATGATTCTCTCTCATCACTGATGTTTCTATCCCTCTCCCTCACCCTTCCTCTCTAAAATAAGACATATTTTTTAAAAATTTTAATATATGGTGTCCCAAAAAATATATACATACTTTTAACAGCTGACAGAGCAATTGATGTTTCTTTCTTTTCAGATTTAACCCACTGGAGTTAATAATTATTCAAAATGTGTATACATTTTTGGGGAGACCCTATACTAAGCCACTGAATGGGGTTTTGCTAATTTTTTATTTTGTTATTATGTGCTTTATTGAGATACAATTCACATAATATAAAACGTATCACTTTAACCAATTTAATATATATAATTTTCCAGTAGATGATTTTGAACAAGTAGTTTTGAACAGGATTATACTAACTGCTACACTGAGAAGAGACTGGGAGAACAAGAAAACATAGAGAACAGTTAGCATTTTTTATAATAATTAAAGTGAGGTGGATGCTGGCTGTGTCAATCAGGGTAGTTAGTAATGGAGCTAGTGAAAATAAATCAAAATCTTCATATACTTTGAAGGAAGAACTAACAGGATTTGCATGGTGTGAGAGAGAAAGACAGGAATCAAGAATAACTCCAGCCAAAACTGGTCTGGCTCAGTGAATAGAGCATCGGCCTGCGGACTGAAAGGTCCCAGGTTCGATTCCGGTCACGGGCATGTACCTTGGTTGCGGGTGGGGGGTGTGCAAGACACAACTGATCAATGATTCTCTCTCATCGATGTTTCTAACTCTCTCTATCCCTCTCTCTTTCTCTCTGTAAAAAATCAATAAAATATATATTTTTAAAAAATAAAAAGAATAACTCCAAGTTTTTATCAAATAAAGAACAGAGCTCCCACTTACTGATATGGGGAAGACTATGGGACAAAAGGCAGGGTTAGATAAGGGAATCAGGGGTTTGTTTTGGACATGGTAAGTTTGAAATGCCCACTAGGCATCTAACTAAAAATGCAGCTGGGATACAAGAATCTGGAATTCAAGGGCTAGAGATAAAAATATGGGGATCAACTCCATATTAGGGGTTATTTAAAACAATAAGTTAAATACAGGCACAGAAACTACTTTTCCAAAAATCTGTTGCCATTTAAATTAACATATGATTTGTGTTCCTTAACATAGACTATTTTCTTTCTCTAATTTGTTTATTTACATGAAGTAGGTTTGTGTGGAAAGAAATATAGCCTACACCAGTGTTTTTCAACCTTTTTTGGGCAAAGGCACACTTGTTTCATGAAAAAAATCACGAGGCACACCACCATTAGAAAATGTTAAAAAATTTAACTCTGTGCCTATATTGACTATATATAAAGTAATTCTCTTGAATAGGAATCAAATAAACACAAAGAAAGTATTTTATAATTACTTTATTATGAAATATTAAGTAAACAAAATAGTGAAAAATTATAAAATTCTTGTCTTGTCTGCACCTACGGCACACCAGGCAACATCTCGAGGCACACTAGTGTGCCGCGGAACAGCGGTTGAAAAACGCTGGCCTACACATTTAGAAATAAAAATAAAACAACAATCAGGGGGGGAGAAATTCATGTTCTGATGCTGAATATAGAGCTGGAGTCTATCACCCATGCAGGGCAAAATGAATGACATGGAAGGACTCAAAGAACAGCAATCTGTAACTCCTTTTATCCCTTCTAATAAAGAACAGAATACCCACTGGAGACATTCTCACATTAAGGTTTTAACAATGGACAAATAGATCTGTTACCTGACAATGATGAAAACAAAATACATTTAACCTAGGGCAGGGGTCGGCAAACCACGGCTCGTGAGCCACATGCGGCTCTTTGACCCCTTGAGGGCGGCTCTTCCACAAAATATCACGTGCGGACGCGCACGTACAGTACAACTGAAACTTGGTGGCCCATGCGCAGAAGTTGGTTTTTGGCCTGGGTGAGTCTGTTTTTGAAGAAGTGGCGTTAGAACACTCAAGGGGCCTAAGAGCCAAATGTGGCTCGCGAGCTGTGGTTTGCCGACCACTGACCTAGAGCACACTATGATGTTAGTAATCTGACATCAGTGAGAAATGACAGCTTCCACTGAGAAAAATTTCTAGATAACTGAAATTTATCTATGTGCCAAATATCTTTCCATTTGAAACAGTATTGATTTTTTCCCCCTACTTTATCACCTTCTTGAGCTAGGCTCATCCTTATTAACATCTTAATCCTAAGAGGTCATACTGATGTGATAACCTCAACACTATTATATATATTACTAGAGGCCCAGTGCATGACATCGTTGGGGAGGGCTGTTCCGAAGCCCGCTGCGTCCTTTAGCAATCTGGGAGCCCTCAGGGGATGTCCGGGGGAGTGGGCCTAAGCTGCATTCAGATATCCTTAGCGCTGCCTCAGAGACCCGAGAGGCTCCCGCCACCACCACTGTGCTCACCAGCTGTCAGCCTGGCTTGTGGCTGAGGAGCACTCCCCCTGTGGGAGCACACTTACCACCAGGGGCAGCTCCTGCGTTGAGCTTCTGCCCCGACGGTCATTCCAATCATTGGGTGTTAACAGTCGCTTAAGACTTTTATATATATAGAAGATTGTGCCATTGCCCTCAGTCCAAAAGCCTGCAATCAATCGCCCTGCAGAAGGAGGCCCTGCCCACCCACCGCAGTGGATCTCTCTTTGGGGCAATCCATCGCAGAACCCCCCTCCCCCCCAACCGATTGCCCCGCGGGCCAGTAGCCTGAGACTCCCTCTGTGAGGCAATTGTAGGGTGATGGCAACCAATCACATTACACCCGCTTTGGCTGGCCTGGTGCCAGTGCGTGTTATAGCTTCATCCTGCGATGTGGTTATTTGGCCAGTTATTCCTCCTTCCTCAACTATTACTTTGTTATACCTATACATAATGCATACCAACAGCATTTACATTCTGGTCCTTAGTTGTAGTTGCCAGAAATCTGGCCTTCACAGAGCATACAACAAATTTACAGTATACCTAGTACTTAGAAACTTCATGGACTATTTAAACATTTCCAAATTTAAGAGAGAAAATAATCTTCTTGTTTATATAAGACAATGTCCTTAACTTTATGAGATACATACTAAACTGAAGTATTAAGGGTACAACTTACTTTCAAATGGTTGGGTGTGAGGGGTGTTGAGCATAATAGAGAAAGCAAATATGGCAAAAGATAACCATTAACAAATTTAAATGAAAGGTGTACAAATGTTAGTTGAACTATAGATACTGCTAATCTTTTAGAAAGTGTAATAGTGTATATCAAGCAAATGTCTATGTGTAAAACTAGTAGAATAATAACTGCATTGTACCGAAACCTGTTTGGCTCAGTGGATAGAGCGTCGGCCTCCAGAATGAAAGGTCCCAGGTTCGATTCTGGTCAAGGATATGTACCTTGGTTGCAGGCACATCCCCAGTAGGGGTTGTGCAAGAGGCAGCTGATCGATGATTCTCTCTCACCGATGTTTCTAACTCTCTATTCCTCTCTCTTCCTTTCTGTAAAAAAATCAATAAAATATATTTTAAAAATAATAATAATAATAACTGCATTGGACCTATAAGATGGAGAAAACAAATTTAAAATTTTGAAGAAAAACCGGGGGAGAGGAGTAATGCAATACCAAAACATCACCTACATAAAATCACCAGCAGGTGTAAGAAGTAGAAAAAAAATGTAACCTGAGAGAGCTTAGATTTCTCCCTTTTTACAACTAGTTGTCCCTCAGTATCCATAGGGGATTGGTTCCAAGACTCCACAAAAAAATAAAATCCACAGATGTTATATAAAATGGCACATTATTTGCATATAACGTATATTTGCATAGAAGCTACAGAAGGGAATGGCTACACATCACTTCATTTGCATGGATTCAGCATAGTGCTCAGTACATGGCAAATTCAAGTTTTAAAACAAGATTTTTTCCCCTGAATATTTTCAATCTGCAGTTGGTTAAATTCACAGATGCTAAATCTACAGGTATACAGGGCCAACCATATTTTTATTTCCAGTAACTTTTCAAAGTCACCATTTACTAACGATAATCTGCCTTAAAAGAAAATTATTTTTCCTGATTACAAAAGTGATTACTATAAAGATATATACCTTACACCTCACCATCCAGAAATTTAGTAACTATCCTCAATTTTTAAAAAATAAATGAATATATAAATTTACCTATTACCAAATGAATATATAAATTTACCTATTACCAAATTTACCTATTACCAAAATTTACCTATTACCAAATTTTTAAAAAATAAATGAATGGTTATCTTTTGCCATATTTGCTTTCTCTATTATCCTCAATTTTTAAAAAATAAATGAATATATAAATTTACCTATTACCAAAATATTGTGCATAAATGTTTTACTAGTATAAGGTACTTTCCCCACTTGATTATAAACATTTTTCTAATGTCAAAAAACAAAAAATACCTTGTAAGAAATTGACTAACCAAAAGTCAAATGGCTCAAATACTATCAGTACAAAGAACCTAATTATGCTCTTGGTAAAATGATCCAATATTTCATACAATGACAGAATGTGGCAATCTCATTATACTTTTTAAAGCATGAGATATGTTTCTAGAAGGTAGTATAGTGTTTAAGAGCCTGAATTCTGGAGCAGGCTATTTTGAAATCCTGGCTTCCCCAATTAATAGCTATATGACTTTTCTGACCTTGACTAAGTTATCGTCCCTGAATATGCTCCCTTATTTGTAAAATAAGTATAACAGAACCTATCTTATAGAGATGTTGCAAAAATATTGAGTTAGTACACAAAATCCTCTAAAAACAGTGCCTGGCACGTAAGTATCCTATAAGTGCAAGCTATTTATGATTATTTTCCATATTCCATGGGTAGATAGGAACACTTGCAAACAAACTCCTGAATCCAAAACCTACAATCTTCATTCTTATCTAAATTGAAAGTAAAAATAGGGCAAAAACAGAATAAAAATTACATTAACATCAGGGGAATAATACAATCAACAATCAGAAACAGCTTCCTGATTATGGGCCAATGTCATCATCTTTATGTGGAATACAAAATACTACATAACAAACTAGAGGCCTGGTGCACAAATCCTGGCCTGCAGGCTAAAACTGGCTCTCTGACATCTCTTGAGGGGTCCCAGATTGCAAGAGGGCACAGGCCAGGCCAAGGAACCCCACCGGTGCAAGATCGGAGCCGGGAAGGGATTGTGGGAGGGCTCCAGGGTGTGTCCAGACCATGTCGCCCAGTCCCGATCAGACAGAACCCAACAGAAAGCTAATCTACCAGTTGGAACGTCTGCCACCTTGTGGTCAGTGCACGTCATAGCAACTGGTCAGTCGAATGAACAGTTGGAATACTTAACATATTAGGCTTTTATTATATGGGAAGATAAACTTAATTTTTTCTCTATGTCAAAGAAAGTTGATTCTGCCCTAGCTGGTTTGGTTTACTGGATAGAGCACTAGCGTGCAAACTAAAATTAGGCACTAAGAGCACACCAAAAGTGTATAGTATTTCCTTCCTGCCCTAGCCAGTGTGGCTCAGTTGATTAGGCATCATCCCGTGCACCAAAAAGTTGCCAGGTTGCCAGGTTCCATTCCAGTCAGGGGCACATGCTCAGGTTGCAGGCTCCATCCCCAGAAGAGGGAGTGCAAGAGGTAGCCTATCAATGATTCTCTCTCATCATTGGTGTTTCTATCTCTCTCCCTCTCCCTTTCTATCTGAAATCAATAAAAATATATTTTAAAAAAATAAAGTTGATTCTACAATCTAAAGAATAGGAGAGAAAATTCTGTAAAAATGTTTGACATTACAAATCTCCTTATTTACTGAAAAACTTAATTACAATAAGTGGGAGGATGTATAATAAGGCTGGCACATTTCCATTCTTCAGAAAAACTCCTTATGATCAAGCTGTTTTCAATAGATATTTCACTTGTATAATTTTAAAATTAGGCACTAAGAGCACACCAAAAGTGTATAGTATTTCCTTCCTGCCCTAGCCAGTGTGGCTCAGTTGATTAGGCATCATCCCGTGCACCAAAAGGTTGCCAGGTTGCCAGTTTGATTCCCGGTCAGGGTACATGCTTGAGTTGCTACCCAATCCTTAATAGATGACATGGCATGCAGGAGGCAGCCAATCTAAAGTTTTATTTTTCATATAAATGTTTATCTCTCTTTCGCCCTTGCTCTTTCTCTAAAAATCCATTTTAAAAAATATTTTTAAGAAAAGTGTATTTCCTTCCGAAGGAACTTAGTTATCAACTATCTTAAGCATCACATAATGTTGACCAATGGTTCTTATATTTGACTAGAGGTCCAATACATGAAATTCGTGCAGGGGGAGGGGTGACTCTCAGCCCAGCCTGCATCCTCTCCAATCTGGGATCCCTCTTCACAATCCAGGATTGCTGTCTCCCAAACACCCACCTGCCTGCCTGCCTACTTGCCCCTAACAGCTCCTGCGCACAAACTAACCACACCCCTGCCAGCCCGATTGCCAACTGCCCTCCCCCGCTGGCCTGGTCACCCCCAACTGCCCTCCTCTGCAGGCCTGGTCCCCCCTAATTGCCCTCCCCTGCCAGCCCTATCACCCCTAACTACCCTCCCCTGCCTACCTGGTCCTCCCCAACTGTTCTCCCCTGCAGGCCTGATTGCCCCCAACAGCCCTCCCCTGCAAGCCCGATCCCCTCCCCAATTGCCCTCCCCTGCAGGCCTGGCCCCCCCAACTACCCTCCCCTGCAAGCTTGGGCCCCCCCCCCCCAACTCTTCTCCCCTGCAGGTCTGGTCACCCCCAACTGTCCTCCTCTACTGGCCTGATTGCCCACAACTGCCCTCCCTTGAAGGCCTGGTCCCTCCCCACTGCCCTCCCCTGTTGGCCTGATCGCCCACAACTGCCCTCCCCTGGTGGCCATCTTGTGGTGGCCATCTTGTGTCCACACTGGGGTGGCCACCTTGTGTGTTGGAGTAATGGTCAATTTGCATATTGCCTCTTTATTCACTATGATCTTGAAGTCATATATCATTAACAAAATTGTTCTCTTATATGACAAAGGTGGGCTTCCAAGAACTATCATGTTCTATATTTCAGTAATATACTTAAGTGTCTTTATTGCACTCTTAGAAACACTACTTCTACAACACGACCTCAAACTTAAGCCACAGTATCCATTTCTTCTCTAGAAACCAGTCAAATAATTTTCTACAAGTGAATATCTATACCTAACAGTTACAAGGAAAAGTTCAAGATAAGAGGGTGTGTCTATAATTAAAAGCATATTTCAACACACCAACTTTTCGAGATAAGCTAGTCCCTAAGAAATAAAAATAAAGCTAGTTGACTTAGAAGTGAAAGTTTTTTTTATTATAAACTAAGTCAATCACAAAGAACTCAAAACATCAATGATTAAAACCTACTAAATGTGTTAAATTTCTACCACTGACTTATGATACACAACTTAAAAGTCCAAAAGTAGAAATGTGTACATAATTAAGATTTCTATGCTAATTTGAAGTGCCTTTATAACATTTCAAAAAAGTGTAGACACAAGTACAGACAGTAACCCATAGAAAGGACTGTGACATTCACCCTCCCAAAACACACACACACACTCACTCACTCTGGATCCAGCCAGCCGTCACCTTATCTATCCCAGACCCTGCATTTCATCCTAAACCCAATTTTATTACTTCATCCTTCTCCCATATTATATTCCAAACCATTTGCCTCTGCCTCCTTCCAGGAAATCTGGATGTGCAAATAAAACAATTCTGCCAATTATTTAGTGTTATTGATAACTAGAGGTCCAATGCATGAAATTCATACAAGGAGCCCTCGCAGCCCCAGCTTCGATAAAGCTCATCCAAAAGGATGTCCAGAAGGTTGTTTGGCTGTACAGTCTAATTAGCATATTATGCTTTTATTATTATAGGTTATTATAGACTAGAGGTTTGGAGCACAAAATTCGTGCACAGGGGGTACACCCTCTCCAATCTGGGACGGACCCCTTTGACATCCCTCTCGCAATCTGGGACCCCTGGCTCCTAACCACTCACCTGCCTACCTGCCTGCCTGCCTGCCTAATCTCCCCTAACTGCCTCTGCCTGCCTGCCTGATCACCCCTAACCTCCTCTGCCTCAGTCTTCGCTACAATGGCGTTGTCCAGAAGGATATCCAGAAGAACATCCAGAAGACGTCTGGTCTATCAGGTCTAATCAGCATATTACTCTTTTATTAGTATCCCTCCAGTTGTGACAACCAAAACTTTCTCTAGACTACTTATGGATATTTTAGTATCTGCTTTGTGTATACATTTTAACTACGTAAATTTCTTTTTTAAACATATATATATGTTTCATTGATTGAAGAAAGGAAGGGAGAGGGAGAGAAAGGAACAGAAACATCAATGATGATAGGCTGCCTCCTGCACGCCCCCTGCTGGGGGTTGGGCCCACAAACCGGGCATGTGCCCTTAACTGGAATCGAACCCGGGACCCTTCAGTCCGAGGGCCGATGCTCTATCACTGAGCCAAACCAGGTAGGGCAAATACATGTTAATTTTTTACAGGACACAAAACTGCATAAACACTATGATGTAAGTTCATAATAATAGGCATTTTAAAAGACTGAATGGTTCGCCGAAACTGGTTTGGCTGAGTGGTAAAGCATCGGTCTGGGGACTGAAAGGTCCCGGGTTCGATTCCGGTCAAGGGCATGTACCATGGTTGCGGGCACATCCCCAGTAGGGGGTGTGTAAGAGGCAGCTGATAAGATTCTCTCTCATCGATGTTTCTAACTCTCTATTCCTCTCTCTTCCTCTCTGTAAAAAAATCAATAAAATATATTTTTTTAAAAAAAGATTGAATGGTTCATATTAAAACGTGATAAAACTGAATTATGGATTTTCTTAAATCCTATCGATATTTTATGATGTTTACTAATGATATTCTGGTACTTCAACTTTGTAAAATACATTTTATCCTTCTATATTTTGCAATTAATAGACTGCAAACAAAAGTAGGCCTGGAAACACCATAATTATGATAATATTTGTATAGCAGTTTACAGTCTCTTCAGCATCCCATTTAACTCTTAGGAAATGAGAGAGCAAAATAATACCTCACTCAACACATAAGTGTAGGATTCTATCTGTGTTCTTTTAAAAACAAAATTCAAAGTTTATAGCTCAAAATGTGTGTATACCCTTTGCCATCACCAATAGAAAAAAAAATCAATGGAAAGAAATTCTGCTCCATAAATTGTTATATGTACATTTAGCATAAAATCACATTATTTTTGTCTCTGAAATAGAAAGCTCACAATTCATATATCATCAAGAGTATCAAGCCGAAACCGGTTTGGCTCAGTGGATAGAGCATCAGCCTACAAACAGAAATGTCCCAGGTTTGATTCCGGTCAAGGGCATGTACCTTGGTTGCGGGCACATCCCCAGTAAGGGGGTGTGCAAGAGGCAGCTGATCGATAATTCTCTCTCATCGATGTTTCTAACTATCTCTCTCTCTTCCTCTCTGTAAAAAATCAATAAAAATATTTTTTTTTAAAAAGAGTATCAAGCATATTCTTGAACTAAAGAGTATAATTCCAACTTAAGGACAGTAAATATATATTTGTAAATAATATACTTGTTAATATATCAAATCTAACTTCTCCCCTCCACTCCAAATTCACCAAGCTTCTATCTCCGAACTATCTGGGAGCAGTACTTTCCAAATGACTAGTCAAGGATTACTGAAGGGCTGCACAAAGTTTTAATCAATCCCCAACAAAAGTATAAACATGTAAGCAGGAAAAAATCCCAGATTCATAACACATATCCCAACCTATAACCTTCTATCTAAATTCAAAACCTTAGCTATTTTCAACTTCAGATACTGAAGTCCTCAAAGTTTTATTAAGCCACGTCTTCCAATACAACAGCATAAAAGATCTAAATTCAACAACCAAGTGAGCCCTCAATAAATTTTATCTTCACATTAAACATTTGCCAAATTTTACCCATTTTTCTTCCATGTAATTTGTTCTATCCTAATTTATTTCTACAATCGCTACTTAATGCAAGACTCAATCATCCAGTTCATCAAACAGCTTATTTATTCCTTATTGTATCATATCCCAACTCTTTAACATGAACTCCAACGAACATTCCATAATACTCTATGTCACAGTTACTATGATCTAAAATATGAATAATTAGAATCCTGGTTATCCTGGCCCAGTTAGAATTTCCCCTTTTTTCCTGCCATGGACTCTCTATTCCAGGCAAGTAAACTTACAAGCATCTTATTATTCTATAAGCCATTCCCTTATATCTCTAAAAAGCTTTCCCCAACTGGCTGATGTCCCTCCAGCTTAATAAATACTCATTTCAACTGCAATTACAATACATAAATAGAACTAGAACTATGTGGCTTCATGACTCCTACTAGCTGCAGACATACAATAAACTCTGAGGACTAAAGAGCATGTTCTCACTGTACATTCTCACATTGTTTAGTTGGAATTGTAGTAGTTTCAGAATAAATTCACCCAATATCAAAGGGAGTCTAAATTTCTGAGAACTGTTCACAGCACTGCTATTTCCTGCAACCTAGCTAGGACAGAACTATCCCCACCAGTACTAAGGAAAAGCCTTCAAACTCCTGATAGCAATGTTACTGCCCTCAAAGAAATCTAACTAGTAAGACTATTAGTTTTTCCATTTATCCTTAACATTGCTTCCTTTTCCCAGTATAAATTGACAGCTAAACAATCAGAATTACCACTACTGTATTTTTATTCAGAATAATCTGACTTTTTTAAAAAAGTTGCTTGGAAGAATCACTAACATTAAATAAATCAACACCTCCTTTAAAAAAATATACACACAAACAAAAACAACAGAAAAACCTGGGACTCTTTACCCAAGCATGCCTATATGAAAATAGATCAAATGCAAATCAATTCCTACAATTTTAGTGTCTGCCCTTGTGACTTGGGGCTCGAACTGGAAATTTCTGTGTTTTCTGTCCACAGCCTTTCTTTTATTTTATTGATTTTTACAGAGAGAAAAGGAGAGGGATAGAAAGCTAGAAACATCAATGAGAGAGAAACGCCCCCCCCTGCACACCCCCCACTGGGGATGTACCCACAACCAACGTACTATATGCCCTTGACCGGAATCGAACCTGGGACCCTTCAGTCCGCAGGCCGACGATCAATCCACTGAGCCAAACGGGTTTCAGCTGTCCACAGCCTTTCATATCTATAATTTGTCTTCCCAATTAGTGGCTACATAGACCCCTCACTGAAACTTCTTGTTAGCAACTATGTCCAATTTCCCTTTCCTGCACCCAAACCTTTCCACACACACAAACTCCATTTTTGGTATTTCATTTACACACATACATATATATGGTTAATATGCAAATCCATGCACAAATTTCTTGCACCGGACCTCTAGTAAACTATATTTTAAGCTAAACTATCCCAAAAACTATACCTCCAACTTTGGCAAAATTTTTCTATTAGAATGTGATATAATTCAAAGACAGACTAGAAATTTAACTTTATACAAATCACAAAGTCACTAACCATAACACACAACAGCTACTTACTGCAAACTAACAATAAAGCACAGTATCAACAATCTTTGTCATCTACCTTTCACCTAGTCTTTCCTTTAAATACAGAGAATACTTCTTAACTTACAACTTACATTCCTATAGAGAATATTGCAACTGCACATTTTAGGGTATGTTTAATATCAATAATCTAATATATTAGATTCAGATCAGAGTACGTAAGATTCAAATCTAGGAAATGATCTACAGGCAACCAAATGATTGTGCACTTTATTTGCTTTGTCTTCCTGGTTACTTATCAATTTCTTTTCTCCATTCTACTTTGCCTCACTTTAAGTAGCAAAACAATACATCATGATCCCAGATGTTCAGAATGTAAGAATAGGGCAACCTCAATACTAAACTCTATAAAGCCAAAACATCTACATTAAAAAAAAACTTATCTAAAGCTCATGGATTCCACTTTACATACAAATGTATCAAGCATGATTATTTATAGTTTCCCATAGAAAATATATTAGAAACAATAAATTAAGAGTTTCTTGCAAAACTCAAGGTTTGCAAGAAAGCCAGGAAATCTAACCCAAAAGTTGGAAATACTATTAACACTAGCTACAGGAATGAAAAGCACAATCACCAAGAACGCCCATTTCAATTGTTTTTGAAAAAAATAAAAAATAGAAACTACAACAGAACCCGGAACAATAGCAGTTGACTTAGACTAAACCTCACTCATTTAAGAAAATATTAAATTCAGCCCATATTAATAACACAGTAAATGTGTACATCTTAGGGAAATTTCCATAATAAAAAAAAAAAAAAAACAGCCACAATTTTAAGCCTGGTCCCAGATTATGGGAATCTTCTCATATCTGAACCTATCATCTCCCAACATTTTAAGAAAAATGTAACTTGTTGAATTTATTGCTTCATTTCAATGTTCTTTTTTTTTTAATATATTTTATTGATTTTTTACAGAAAGGAAGAGAGAGGGATAGAGAGTTAGAAACATCAATGAGAGACATCGATCAGCTGCCTCTTGCACACCCCCTACTGGGGATGTGCCCGCAACCAAGGTACATGCCCTTCACCGGAATTGAACCTGGGACCTTTCAGTCCACAGGCCAACGCTCTATCCACTGAGCCAAACCGGTTTCGGCCATATCAATGTTCTTTATTTCAAAAGCATAGTTTATATTTATAACTCGTTCTTCAAGGAAAAAAAAAAGTCTTAGTTTTGTTTTGTTTTCTGGTTTTTGGTTGGTTTTGGGGTGGTTTGTTTTTTGTTTTTGTTTTTTAATTGATTTAAGAAAGGAAAGGAGAGATAGAAACATCAATAATGACAGATTCAATGATCAGTTGTCTCCTGCATGCCCCACCCTGGGGATTGAGTCCACAACCTGGGCATGTACCCTGACAGGGAACTGAACCATGACCTCCTAGCTTATAGGTCCACAGCTCAACCACTGACCCAAGCCCACAGGGCCTAAGTTAGTTATTATTGATATGACCCTCAATTTTCTAAGTCTTATCTCAGGAGAAAAATGATTTATTATTTACTAGTATTTGCTCACTGAGATCAAAATATTTAGAAAAACTAACCATTCTTTAAGAACTTCAAATTGTTGGTATTATGAAAACAGGAATTTTAAATATCTGATAACCTAATACTAGATAAAATTATATGTCACAGTTTTTACTAACCAACTTTAATTTATAAAAAATAAATGCAAGAAAATATAACAGGGTGTCCCAAAAACATGTATACACACTTTAACAGCTGACAGCCACACTAAGCTTTCTTCTTTTAAAAAATATATATATATTAATTGACTTTAGAGAGAAAGGGAGAGAAAGAGAAGGAACATCAATGGGCTGCTTTCAGCATGCCCCCTACTGGGGATTGTACCAGCAACCTGTGCCCTGACCATACAAGAGGTCAACGCTCAACCACTGAACCCCACAGGTTGGACCAGACTAAGCTTTAAACCAAGGTAATTCATCCTAAAATGCTACTGTTTGAAAATGCAGTTCAAGTACAAACAATGCCTTTATAAAAGTACTCTGAGTATACATTTTTTTTTTTTTTTTTTGGGGGGGGGGGGGGGAGAGACACACAGGATGTCCCCAAAAAATGTATACTAGTAAACATTTTTAACAGCTGATAACTCACTTAATTTTCACTTCTTTTCAGATTTAACTGATTTGAAATAATGGGTGAAGCCAGACTAAGCTTTGAACAAAGAAAATCTATCCACCAGACATTTTTATGGGGATACATAAAAAAGGAAGTTTACAGTACAAAATCAGCAACAGTTGACGAATTGAAGACACACAAATACTGAACAAAATTATTCTTGATGTTTGTCATTCCATTGCTTCATGGTATCAGCAATGCCTGGACCAGAACGATCATCAGTTTGAAAACAGACAATCACACACACACACAAAAATTATTTCTGTAGATTCTTTCAAGTTTTAAAAATGAACTGTATGTTAATAAACACTGATTTTACAATCATTCAAATTGTGTATACATTTTTTTGGGACACCCTTTATATTAAAAGCTGGATAAGAGGTTGCAGTAAAAAAATAAGCATTTTTTTAAAGTTTATGAAAGATGAAGTCAAGGCAAAGATGTGAATATCATTTCTACAGGATCCAGGCAGGTAACAAAAATGAGTGAAATAGGCCATTTCTATTATCCAGAGATTTCTGGGAACTGCACTGACTGGTAAGCATATTCCCAGTCTAAAAAGGGCAGCTACTGTTCTACTACTCTGCAGACAATGGGAATGTAGCTAAGTAATGCCTGGATGTTCAAGTTTTCCCAAAAATTAAGAAATCCATGGATTTTATTGAGAAATTTCCCAATTTTTCAATTTCAATCACTAGCTGAAACTTACAAATACTGCAAATCAAATAAAACACATCTATAGGATGATTCAGTCCAAAGGGCACTTCTAAACTAATGTGTAAAAACTGCTTTCATAAAAGTATGAGAGGATGAGTAAAAAATTCAAGCTTTGAGGTCAAACAGGCTTATGTTTGAATGAATGATGCTAAAAAATTATTTCTTCAAGCCTGTTTCTTCAACTGTATATATCATCTCTCTCTCTCTCTCTCTCTCTCTCTCTCTCTCTCTCTCTCTCTCTCTCTCTCTCTCTCATAAATGATGAAAAACTCCTATAACAATTCCAGATACACAGCACACATTACATAAATAGCCCTTACTTTCCCTACTTAACCCTGCAAGTCCTTAGGAAAATTTTAAATGTATCAGATAATAACACCCTTAAAGTCCTTAAAAGTTATAAAAAGGACATCAGAAAACAGAGGTGCCTGCCATGCCCATTGCTCTCTCAACCCCTGCTACTCAGAGAGGTCCTGTGGAAATACAGAGAAGATACTGTTAACTTAGGGCAGCGATTTCCAGCCTTTTCATCCCATGGCAAACATAAACTAATTACTAAAATTCTGTGGCATACTGGTTGAAAATTGCTCACTTAGGGGATGGCTTGAAATGGGCCTTCTTAAAGTGCCACAGCTAATTAGATTGTCAATTTCCAGTTAAAAAGATAAAGAATCAGAGTTCCTTTAAAAAAAAAGACTAAAAAAAAGACTAAATGTCTGTCTCTCTTATTAATTTCATAGACCTTTACTTGCTGTTAGAAGTGGAAGAAATAGTTTATACTTTTAATACTTTGCGCCAAACTTGCGGAAGACTTATTTCTATAGAACCCATGGTACAAAGTAAAGCATATGTTATACAACAGGTTTTTAAATTTTAAAAATGTCATACTGTACAGTTCATTTTATGTATAATTTTATCAAACCAAAACATGTACTGCTACAGCTAAAATACCTTGGACCTCTCAAACTACTTAATTTTTTAAGAAAGAAAAGACATCAACTTCCAATAAATCTGTGTTAAAAAGTAATATTCACATATACATAAAAATTATTTGGGCTATATTTAATAAAAATAGGTCCAATAAATTTCTAACGTAGTTACAAATAATTTTTAAAAGCATTTTATGTATACATTTGACTGTATGTCTACATAGCCACTGAACTCTAGAAATTTTACACTACCTTCCTACAAATATAGCATAGGCTGAGATATGTGCTAGAAACAGACAGCATTAGAAAAGTTTAAATTTTATAATTTCAAACATTTTATCTCTTCCAGTTTCCATCATATTAGGAGGGAAAATAATTAAAACAGTGATTGATAAGTCAGAAAGGGGGAAGCAATTAAAAGGTTTTTATTAAGTACCTAAAAATCATTTACACTTTAAAATTAAACCCATATTTCCACACTAATTCTCCTAATCTAAACAATCATAATCCTTCTCTCACACATTAAAATATGGAATTTCATGCCGAAACCGGTTTGGCTCAATGGATAGAGCGTCGGCTTGGGGACTGAAAGGTCCCGGGTTCGATTCCGGTCAAGGGCATGTACCTTGGTTGCGGGCATATCCCCAGTAGGGGGTGTGCAAGAGGCAGCTGATCGATGACTCTCTCTCATTGATGTTTCTAACTCTCTCTCTCTCTCCCTTCCTTTCTGTACAAAATCAATAAAATATATTTTTTTTAAAAATGGAATTTCATTTTAATATATTCTATTCTACATACCTCATCATTTAAACTTCTTACAAACTTGATCATAAATATCTCAGAACAGATGAAAAAACTGTATTACCATAAAACTACAAATTTTATGTAACCATGTACCCAAAAGCTACAATCTTGATGCTGATTTTAAAATACTTGTATTGTTTTTTAAAGTTCTGCTTAAAACAAACGTTAAAAAGTGTAACAAACCTTTTAACCACTATGTAATGCAAAATGACAGTTTATAAATAATTTCAGAGTTCTGAATTTAGAAAATGTCTGTGTATCTGCCCTGGCCAGATAGCTCAGTTGGTTAGAAGTTTCGAGTTCTATCCCGGGTCAGGACACATAATAATCAACCAATGAATTCATAAATAACTGGAACAACAAATCAATGTTCCCCTCCCTCCCTCCCTCCCTCCCTCCCTCTCTCTCTCTCTCTCTCTCTCTCTCTCTCTCTCTCCCCCCTAAATAAAAAAAATTAAACATAAAATTACTATTAAAAAAAAGTAAATGTGTAACAAGAATCTTAACCCACAAAGATTATGCTGTTTCTCTTTTTTTAACCCTCAGACTACCCCAGTTTTTATTCTCACTGTTTAAATCTTTAAAAATAAAGGACAGTTTATATATTACATTAAGCAGTCTAAAGTATCTCCGGTGTTTGTCTTACTTTTTACTACCTCATATAAATCAGTATCTAGCGCCTTATAATCACAAAAAGTGAAAACTTAACAGAAAAGTGATTTACTGGAAGTCCCATTTACTGGAACACCACAAACTACAGCAAAAGTTTACCTACCAAGTTAACGACCTCGGACTAAGTAGACTACAGGACAAAAAAAATACGCTTGGCTCTCCAATCATAAGTCAAGGTGACGAGGTGACTATACATACTCCATGAAATATTCGGATATTTTTTTTAATTATCAAATTAGGTTATACTCATCCAAAGCATTCCGGAAATTGTTTTCAATTCAGTGCTTTAAGAAATACATTCGAGTTTCTAAGCATACTTTTTCAGCCTATTTTAGATAAAGCATTTACACAAAAAAATGATGCAGCTGGTCCTAGGATACCAGAGAAACAAACATCTTCAAAACCCATATAATCAAGAGTGTATGTGCTTTTTTAGTAAACATAGCTCCGACTTGGGGGGGAGGTCGGGGGTTGCCTCTGTCTTGACAGCTACCCTGTCTGTTCCACCTGGGAGTTTTAAGAAAACTCTTCAAAAGTTGGGCCACCCACCGACCGTCGCTCTGAGAGAGAGAGACCCAATCCTGCCTACAAGGAAAAAGAAACACCCCGGAACGGCTCCCCTCCTCCCTACTAAACCCTTTCCCCTGGGCAACAGAAGGTTCTCCCGGAACGTCCACACCCTCCTGCGAGCCCTCTGCACACACCCGGGCAGAGGCCGGGCACAGCGGAGGCTACTCGGCTCAGACAACCAGGAGACCTCGGTACCCCGCCGCCCGCGGCCCCTCCGCAGCACCGGGTCGGTCTGGACCGCCACCCCTGGCGGAGAACAATCCACCAGCCCGGCCGCACGGACCCCGCAACTTCCCCCGAGCCTGCGCGCGGTGCAGACTCGGAATCCGCCGCCGGGCAGCGGATGAGGGCGGAAGGGTGCGGGTGCGTGAGCGGGTGCGGGGGAGCGCGCCACCCGGGCGGCTGCCCCGGAGCCAGGCAAAGCGGGCTGGAGCGATGGAGCCACCG
This sequence comes from Pipistrellus hanaki, assembly GCF_964339955.1. NCBI lineage: Eukaryota > Metazoa > Chordata > Mammalia > Chiroptera > Vespertilionidae > Pipistrellus > Pipistrellus hanaki. The sequence goes on along the minus strand of NC_140503.1, from coordinate 48,445,611 downwards.
ACCTGGGCTCCGCGGCTCTCGCCCGGAGCCCCGGCTCTCCCAACTTTGCTTCTCCGGGAGGCGACCCCCGCGTCCCCGGCCGCCGGGGCTGCGGAGGGCGGGGAAGGCCTCGCCGGAGGCTCGGAGCCTCCTCGGCCCACCGCGGAAGGGAACGCGGTCGGGGTACGAGGGACAATAGGGAGCGGGGAGCGCTGCGCGCCTGAGTGGCGCCGCCGGCCGGCCGGGCTGACTGACGCGCCCGCCGCGCGGCACCGCCGGGCTCTCCGCTCGGCCGGGCCGCCGCCGCCGCCGCTGCCGCCGCCGCGCGGTCCGCGGGGGTCACGGCGCCCCCGACACTCCGGCTCGTGCCTCACCTCCCAGCCCCGCCGCCCAGGAGAGGAGCAGGATTAACACTCTCAGCAACACCATCTTCCGCGCCCGCCGCCTCCTCACGGGTTAACAGCAGCACATCGATCCGGAGGGAGACGCTGAAGGGGCTTGGTCCGGAGACTCCGCGGGAAGCCGGGACCTCCCGCCGACCGGAGAAGCGGCGAAGCACCTCCCTTCTCGCTCCCACTTCAGGGGCCCGACGGGCTCCCAGCTCCTCCAAAACAGGGACCTCCCTCCCGCTCGCTCGTTTCCTTCCTCCCTTCCCCGCTTTCCTTCCCTCGCTCCTTTCCTCTTCCCTATCGCCCTCCCCCAAGCCCGGGGCCTCCGCCTCCTTCCTCACCACGTGACGCACCGGCGCCCAACCCGCACGCAGCGCCGCGCCCCTTCCTCCCGCCCCTCCCCCTCCCCGAGGCGTCCCAGGGGCGCGCGCATGCGCGCGGAGGCCGGTTCTCTGGCGGCCGGGGCCGCCGCCGCTTCCTGTCCGCCGGCGGAGAGCTGGGATTGGGCGTGGGAGGCGGGGTCCCCTTTGGTCCCGCCCCCCAGCGGGAGCGCGTCTCCGCGGACCAAGCTCCGCTAGTTCTTACAGCCGCTGAGAACTGTCAATTGGGGTAAAAATGGGAGAATGAAGGATGTTAAGGGGCCCCTTTCCACTTGTTAACAAGGAACGGAGATTTTTGTTTCTTTTTTCGGCTTCTGGTGATGCACTACAGCTAATAAGTACACAAAAAGCAAGGTACCAGCAAGCGGTAATTATACTGGCGACAGTCACCGGCGATCGGAACACAAATATAAACACCTTCAAGCATCAGAGAGGAAAGGCACAGCCTAAGGCATATTTTTCTGAGCTCTCTACAGTCTTGTGTCACGGCCCTGGCCTTAGCCGCTCTAAAAGCCTTCAGCCTAAACCACAAAGGTCCTAAATTTCCAGCCCCCAAAAAATGTCCACTTTACCACTTTCTCTGTCCCATCTATGAAAAAACTCTCAAATCTCCCTCATCTCAACTTCCTAACTTATTTAAAGTTTATATTTGGTTTCTTAGTAACTCACTTTGTTTCTTAAAACTTGTATTTCATGGACGACAGATTGAAGCAGAAGACCTGAAACTAGAGAACTTTAAAATAAAAGAAGGAAGGAAGGAAGGAAGGAAGGAAGGAAGGAAGGAAGGAAGGAAGGAAGGAAGGAAGGAAGGAAGGAAGGAAGGAAGGAAGGAAGGAAGGGCCTTGAGGTTGGGTCTTGGCAATGATTTTTTTGGATATGACATCAAAAGCACAAGCAATGAAATCAAAACTAAATAAGTGGGACTACATCAAACTAAAAAGGTTATGCACAGCAAAAGAAACAAGAAAATTAAAACCTTCGAATGAGGAAAAATATATCCAAGTCGGATATCTGATAAAGGGTTAATATCCAAAATATATAAAGAATTTTTACAATTCAACAGCTCAGAAGCAAACAATCCAATTTTTAAATGGGTAGAGGAACTGAATAGACATTTCCCAAAGATATCCAAATGACTAATAAGTACATGAAAAGATGCTCAATACCGCTAATGATCAGGGAAAACACAAATCAAAACCACAATAAGATATCATCTCACCGTCAGAATGGCTCTGACCAAAAAGACAAGTGTAAAAGATGTGGATAAAAGAGAACCCTGTGCACGGTGGTTGGTGGGAATGTGAATTGGTACAGCCAATACAGAAAACAATATAGAGGCACGCCCCCTACTGGGGATCGAGCCTGCAACCTGCGCATGTGCTCTAACTGGGAAGCAACCCCCAGGTGCACCAGATGATGCCCAACCGAGCCCCACCTGCCAGGGCTCATGGAATTGTTTTGATAATCTAGTTAACATTTATAAAGTGATTATAACAGTGCCTGGCAGGCAATAAGTGGTTGTTAAGAAAAAAAAAATAGAAATACCGTGGTCCTTCCACGAACACTCAGACATCCATTAAAAAAGAGTAATTAATAGCATTGTTTTCTTACCAGTTTAATAAATGTGCTCCTCAAGTTTTAATCATGAGAAGTTCAGCAAGTAAGTCTGTGGCCGTGTAAAGTATATTATACAAGTAATAACAGAAAAAATCTTGTTGCACAACTTGAAACCAATCCAGTAAATGTTTTGGGGGTTTTGTTTTTTTTTTTTTGTTTGTTTGTTTTTTAATTGACTTCAAAGAGGAAAGGAGAGGGAGAGACAGAAACATCAATGATAAGAGAGAGTCACTGATTGGTTGCCTCCTGCACGCCCTACACTGGGGATGGAGCCCACAACCCCAGCATGTGCCTTGGCTAGAATCAAACCTGGGAACCATCAGTCAAAAGCTCGACGCTCTACCCACTGAGCAAAACCAGCCAGAGCCCAGTAAATGTTTCAACAATTACATTTTAAATTTACAACTACTAATAAACTAACTGCTTGCTATCTGTGTTTCCCCGAAAATAAGACATTTTCCGAAAATAAGACTTGGCGCATGGAAAGATAAGACATCCCCTGAAAATAAGACCTAGCGCAACTTTGGGAGAAAAAAATAATATAAGACACTGTCTTATTTTCGGGGAAACAGGGGAGATGTCATGCCAAACTCAACATATTTAACTTCTTATCTCTAATAATGGCACCAGTAACCTTGGTAGACAGTAGAATTATCTTAGACTCTTCTATGATTCTCTTGTCAACTCATAACCAGTCAACAAGTATTGATTCTTCCCTGAAATTGTCTTTCTTGTGCCTGTAACCTTTCTTTTTCTACTACTGTCTCTGGTTTACACAACTATTTTCTCTTGCTTAAACTGCTACAGCCTCTCTCACTCCAGTCTCTGGCCCACGTACTTTCAAACCCCACCTCAAGCCACTGCAACGTACTTACATTCCCATCATTCCTAAGAAGTTACTCTTTATAAGGCCATCAAGATCCGTTAGCCCTGGCAGGTCTGGCTCAGTGGATGGAGCATCAACCTGTGGACTGACAGGATCCAGGTTCCATTCCGGTCAAAAGCATGTACCTTGGTTGTGGGCACATCCTCAGGTAAGCAGGAGGCAGCTGATCAATATTTCTCTCTCATCTATGTTTCAAACTATCCCTCTCCCTTCCTCTCTGTAAAAATTTAATAAAATATATATATTTTTAAAAAATATCTGTTATTAGCCGAAACCGGCTTGGCTCAGTGGTAGAGCGTCGGTCTGCAGACTGAAAGGTCCCAGTTTCGATTCCGGTCAAGGGCATGTACATTGGTTGCGGGCACATCCCCGGTAGGGGGTGTGCAGGAGGCAGCTGGTCGATGTTTCTTTCTCATCGACGTTTCTAGCTCTCTCTCTCTCTCTCCCTTTCTCTCTGTAAAAAATCAATAAAATATATTTTTAAAATATATATCTGTTATTAATGCCACTGTACTCCTTCACTCCTTATCTAACTCGATCTCTTGGTCAATTAACAATCTTTCCTCAAAATTCCCTTTTCCAATACCACCCAAAACCTTGCCATCTCCTGATTTTCCTCCTTACTTCTTTTTAAAATATATATATTTTATTGATTTTTTACAGAGAGGAAGGGAGAGAGATAGTTAGAAACATCGATGAGAGAGAAACATCGATCAGCTGCCTCCTGCACACTCCCTACTGGGGATGTACCCACAACCAAGGTACATGCCCTTGACCCGAATTGAACCCGGGACCGCTCAGTCCACAGGCCATCGCTCTATCCACTGAGGAGCCAAATTGGTTTCGGCTCTTCCTTACTTCTTAACTGCATCTTTCCCCTGGGGCTTTTTCTACCCTTTATTTTTTTTAAATATAGCTGTTCCTTGGGATTTTAACTTTGGCTTTCTTATCTTCTCATTCTTCACTTGTATGATTATATTTTTTACAACCCCCGAAAGTCTGTGACTTACTAAGCTAAAACAAAACAAAAGAAGAAAAAAAAACTCTTTGGAAACAAAGCATGGGTGTGTCTTGTTCCAAATTCTACCCCATTGCCTCACAGATACTCAGCACTTTTCCTGGCCCTGTGCTCCAAGCCTCGGACCTGTATCCTAGGTGCACCATTTACCAGCTGTGTGACCTTGACTACATTAAGGCTCCTGTGCCAGTTTCCTTGTCTCTACAGCAGGGAAAATAGTAATATCTATCTCAGAGGGTTGCTGTGAAAGTTAAATAAGTTAAGAGATGTAAAGTACTTAGAATACTATATGACACATAGTAAGCATTATAAAATGTTAGGTGGTGTTATCCTTACATATCCAACATTTACTAGCTAACTCCTCCCTGAAGTTACACAGCCACACCAAATTCAATATGTCCCAAACTGCACAAGCCCCTACACCAATCTACCCAAATCATTTCTTTCTTTCCACCTTTTCTATTTTGTTTAGTGACAATACCATCCATGCAATTACCTAAACTGCTGCCCCATCCCAGTAGGTCATTAAGTCAGCTTTTATCTCCATTGTACGAAATTTCCCCACCTACCTCTACTGCCACAGCCCAAGGTCTGATCTCCTTGTCTTGTAATACCCATTCCCTGACATTTTGCCAGCACTGCTGCCAAAATGATTCTTTTTATTCTTACCTGAGGATACGTACATTAACTTAAGAGAGAGAAAGAGAACAAGAGAACAACAGAGAGCCAAAACTGGTTTGGCTCAGTGGATAGAGTGTGGGCCTGTGGACTGAAAGGTCCCAGGTTAGATTCCAGTCAAGGGCATGTACCTTGGTTGTGGGCATATCCGAGTAGGGGGTGTGTAAGAGGCAGCTGATTGATGTTTTTCTCCCATCAATGTTTCTAACTCTATCCTCTCTCTCTCTTCCTCTCTGTAAAAAATCAATATATATATATATATTTTAAATCAATATATATATATATAATATATATATATATATATATATATATATATATATATATATTTTTTTTTTTTTTTTTTTTTAAAGAGAGAACGACAGCCGAAACCGGTTTGGCTCAGTGGATAGAGCGTCGGCCTGCGGACTGAAGGGTCTCAAGTTCGATTCCGGTCAAGGGCAGGTACTTTGGTTGTAGCGGGTGTGCAAGAGGCAACTGATCGATGACTCTCTCTCATCGATGTTTCTAACTCTCTATCTCTCTCCCTTCCTGTCTGAAAAAAATCAATAAAATATATTTAAAAAAAAAAAAACTTGCACTACAAAAGAAACATGGGATACTTTATTAAATATATATATATATATATATATATATATATATATATATATTAGAATTCTGTGGAATGGGGGTTTGTAGAATTCGGTGGAAGAGGTTGCTTGTATAAAAAAAATAAAAAAATAAAAAAAGAGAGAACGACAGAGAGAGAAACATTGATGTGAGAAACACTATCAGCCACTCCCCAGCCCCTGTACCCCTACACCTGCCCCAACTGGGAATCCAGTCCACAACCCTTCAGTGAATGGGAGGATATGCCAACCAACTGACTACCCGGTCAGAGTAATCTTTTAAATATATATATATATATATATATATATATATATATATATATATATATATATCATTTTAGCCCTTAGCCCTGGCCAATGTGTCTCCTTTCTACCTGCTAAATTGTATACTGCCTGATTTTAATCAATTTTTACTCAATAAACTCATAAAACTTTTCTGTGTAAAAAGGGGACCAGAGAAGAAAAGAACTTAGAAAACCCACTTTTGGGGAAAAGACAAGAGTGAAAAATGGTATTTATAATTTATGGCATTTAGAAGCTATGTAATAAATTTCAATTTCCTTTCAAATGTAAAGGAAAAGCTATTGTTAAAGAAATGGTTCAGACTTCTCCCCTGTTAAATCTTCACTAAGTTCATTACCAGACAAAATTTAATAAAGGTGCTCCTTTATTTTTGTTTATTTCAGAGAGGAAGGGAGAGGGAGAGAGAGAGAAAAAAAATCAATGATGAGAGAGAATCATTGATTGGCTGCCTCCTGCACACACACCCCTGGGAATCAAGCCAGCAACCTGGACATGTGCCCTGACCAGGAATCCAAACCAATCGTGAAGTTCAACCACTAAGTCATGCCAGCTGGGCCTCTTTTCCCCTTTAAACGAAACTCCTATTCCATCCAGTTGAACTGGTCTACACTTGGGAACCCCAAACCATCTTAAACGTTCCCTCCTTCATGCTTTTGTCCCCCCCCATTTTCTTTCTGCTTATACACTATGCTTAAAAAAAAAAAAAAAAGAAAGAAAGAAAATAGACCCAAAATAGAGTCGCTTATGCTAAAGCCCCATATCAACAAACTGAGACTTAATTTACAGTTTCAGCTCGCTGAGAAAGGGAATCTAAAACCAGTCATTAGGAATCTCTTGATCAGCATTTGTTAGGTAATCTGCCTGAATAGACTTCTGCCATCCCCTAAAGCAGTGGTTCTCAACCTTTCTACTGCTGCGACCCTTTAATACACTTCCTCGAGTTGTGGTGACCCTCAACCATAAAATTACTTTCATTGCTACTTCATAACTGTAATTTTGTTACTGTTAATGAATCATAATGTAAATATCTGTGTTTTCTGATGGTCTTAGGCGACCCTGCTAGCGGTTCTCAAAAATTACAGTTATGAAGTAGCAACAAAAATAATTTTATGGTTGGGGGTCACCACAACTCGAGGAAGTGTATTAAAGGGTCGTGGCATAAGAAAGGTTGAGAACCACTGCCCTAAAGGAACATGAGCCTATAATAACGAACCCGCTTTTTTGCCCACTATAACTTCCTTATTCCTTCTCCCTTCTGCTTATTAAACTCTTTCATTTTGTATAGCTCCTTTCTATATGCTAAATTGGATGCTGTCTGATTTTAATCAATTTTTACTCAATAAACTCATAACAATTTTAATATGCCTCAGTTATACTACATAATGAAAGCCTAATATGCTAAGTATATGACCATTTATTTGACCAGATGCTCGACCAGTAGGTTAGCTTGCTGTTGGGGTCCAGCTGCTGGGGACTGGGCGAGAGGGACTGGACACGCCCTGGAGCCCTCCTTGGCCCCGATAGTACACTGGCCTGTGCCCTCTCACAATCTGGGACCCTCAGAGGATGTTGGAGAGCCAGTTTTGGCCTGAACCCCACAGGCCAGGCTGAGGGGCCCCACCAGTGCATGAATCTGTGCACTGGGCCTCTAGTCTTTAAATAAGTATTACCGGTTTGGCTCAGTGGATAGAGCGTCAACCTGCGAACTGAAAGGTCCCAGGTTCGATTTCGGTCAAGGGCATGTACCTTGGTTGCGGGCACATCCCCCTTAGGGGGTGTACAGGAGGTGGCTGATCAATATTTCTCTCTCATCAATGTTTTTAACTATCTCTCTCCCTTCCTCTCTGTAAGAAAATCAATAAAATATATTTTAAAAATAATAATAATAAAAATAAATAATAAATATTACCTAGAATTTGAAACTTTGGTCACAGCCTTGTAGCTCATAAAGCAAATTGACTCAGAACATGTTTGGTTTGACTTGTAATCAATTTTTATTTATTTATGTCAATTTTCAACAATTAGGAGCTATCTTGTTAAAATCTAAATTCCAAATTTAAAATATATATTAAATATATTTTTATTTATTTCAGAAAGGAAGGGAGAGGCAAAGAGATATAGAAACATCAGTGATGAGACAGAATCATTGATCGGCTGCCTCCTGCATGCCCCCCTACTGGGGACTGAGCCCACAATCCAGGCTTGTGCCCCAACTGGGAATCAAACTGTGACCTCCTAGTTCATAGGTCAATGCTCAACTACTAAGCCACCATTAGCTAATCTCAATTATAGCTTAGTCCAAAATATATATTATTTGTTTCCTCATCTGCAATTAGTCATGTGTTTTGTTACTTTGTGGAAATTCTTGTGTTCTTATCCTGATATTGCAGAGGGCAGAGATATAGAAATTTTAAGGCAAGCAAAGGGCACACAAAAAATATTTGTTCTACTCCTGATTTAAAGATTGCCAGACTGCCAAGACAATATTTCTGACATAGTACCAGGCACCACGATAGCACTTTACAATGCTGTGAAGTAGGTATATCCCATTATACAAATAAGGAAACAGTGGCAGACTAGGCTTTCAACCCAAGTTTGTTTAACTCTGAGTCTTTTTGACTCCTGGATGAATCTACTTTTAATATCATTGCATGGTCCAAAATCTACTTCTTGGCTTTGAAGGTGCAGAAGCTTGATTTTTCTCAGTGCACCCTGATTTGATCAGCCAACCAGGTGCTAAACTCTCAGGATACTTATGTCTTGATTAAAATGGCACCTCATTATTTTATAAGTTAGATATTCATGTTAGCAAGTCAACACATTTTCTTTTTTATTTTTAAAAATATATTTTTATTTCAGAGAGGAAGGGAGAGGAAGAGAAAGAAACATTAATGATGAGAATGATAAAATATAGTTTTAAACATGACTTTGAAGGTGGACATACACACACATAAATAAAATCCTTGAGTGAGTACATTGAAAAAATGACCAAAAGACTAACTTCGGAGCATTATGGAGCTCTGGGAGAATAATGAAAAATCAAAATGGTGATAGAAGGTAAATTTAGAAGCTTTTATTCTTTTTTTAAAACATATTTTTATTAACTTCAGAGAGGAAGGGAGTGGGACAGGGAGATAGAATGAGAATCATTGATCAGCTGCCTCCTATGTACCCCACTGGGTGTCAAGCCCACAACTGGGTATGTGCCTAGACCAAGAATCAAACTGTGACCTCCTGGTTTACAGGTCAATGCTCAACCACTGAGTCACACCAGTCGGGCATAGAAGCTTTTTTTTTTTTTTTTTTTTAATTTTATTACTAGAGGCCCAGTGCACAGATTCATGCATGGGGGGAGGGGCGGGGAAGGAGGAGGTCCCTCAGCCTGGCCTGTGCCCTCTTGCAATCCCGGACCCCTCGGGGGGGATGTAGCAGTGTGCCAAGTGGCAGGCAGCCAAGCAGGAGCTAGAGCCAGGGCCAGGTGCTGCTCACACTCATTCCCGCCAGCTGCACCTGCTGCTGCCACTTGGTAGTGCTCTGTGGAATCTGGAGAGGTTCCTGACCCTGCAGCTGTGCTTGCCAGCTGTGACCGGCTTCTGGCTGAGCAGCGCTCCCCCTGTGGGAGCACACTGACCATCAGGGGGCAACTCCTGCGTTGATCATCTGCCCCTTGGTGGTCAGTGCACATCACAGTGACTGGTCAACAGGTCGTTCTAGTTGTTAGGTCATAATGATCACTTAGGCTTCTATATATATGTATATATTAAATATTTATTTATTTATTTATTTATTTATTTGCTATAGGGGTGCGGGGAGGCTCTCCCAATTGCTAGAATAGTAAGTCTCAAAACTTTTCATGTATTAGAACTCCATAGGTCTTATTAAAACAGACCTCTACACTAAGAGTTTCTGATTCTGTAGACTAGAAAATTCTTGGAGTAGAGAATTTTCATTTTTAATAAGTTCCCAGAGGTGATGTCGATACTACTAATCCAAAAACTACACTTTGAGAATGACTGTACTAGAGTTGAGGGATATCTGGCAAACTGGTGGGTTGGTAGGGCAGAAGCATGTGTGAAGAGAGAAATCCTAAGAAAGAAGTCCTAAGCCTTAAACATGATATGCTTGATCCAATAACAAAACCTTAAACACTTGGTGTAAGACAAGGGGAGTAGGGATTCTGAGTTGAAGGTAATGAAATATATTCTTTTAATTCATTCCTGGTGCAGCCTATCTGGACCCATATTTGGGTCCCTCTTTTAAAAAGGACTGCATAAATAAAATTGAGAGAACTGCACAAATATTGTTGCATATCAGAGCTATAATAAAAGGGAAAGGAAGGTCATTTCCCTCCATTCTCCATCATGTATCTTCAACACCACCAGGACGGACTAGCATCTGGTGAAGCAGCATGGAATAGAAGCAGCACCTGGTAGAATATCATAGAATTGGATTTGTTTTCGAACAGGTGTGGGACTCCTCATGGGGGCTCTCAGAAATAATTAAATAGGGAATGTACTTTGCAGGAAGCTGGAGTTTCTGCATAAGCAGTTGAGGGCCAGAGCCAGGGCAATTTGAGTTACATGGAAACCTTTCATTTTAACTCAGAATTTTTTCACTGTATCTTGAGTAGAAAGCAATAGGGTGTAAAGGTATATACATACGTTCAGCATCTTCTGCTCAGAGCCACTTTTTAAGTCAACTAACAATAAATAACCATCTTATTATTTTTAGTAGAATCATCAACAAAATAAAAGCAAGGTGTGTGAATTATAGCTCTTACATGTTTATGCAGGATAAACCTGAGAAAGAGAAAACCGTAGTCTGGGGAATAATTAGAATTCTGCCACACTCTAGTAGTAAGGTAATAAGCACTAAGCTAGGGGGTGACTACAGGCAAATGAAGTAGGAAAGTGGTATATAATATCAGCCAAGACTTGATAGATGAGATAATATTCAGCAAGTAAATTAGGGCAAAAGTGAAAGATGGGACCAACTTTTCTGTCATGGAAACTAGAAAAGCTATGACCCAACTAAGAAAAATAGAGAATTTTAAAAGAATAATCATTTTGAGCCCTATCTAGTTTGGCTCATTGGATAGAGCAACAACCTGCTGACTGAAGGGTCCCAGGTTCAATTCCAGTCAAGGACACATGCCCGGGTTGTGGGCTTGATCCCCAGGTATGCAGGAGGCAGCTGATCAATGATTCTGTCTCATCGTTGATGTTTCTATCTCTCCCTCTCCCTTCCTCTCTGAAATCAATTTAAAAAACTATAATCAATATTCTAAGACATGGCTAAAACCAGTTTTGCTAGTGGATAGAGCATCAGCTTATCCACTGAAAGGTCCAGGTTCGATTCTGGTCAAGGGCATGTACCTTGGTTGCGGGCACATCCCCAGTAGGGGGTGTGCAGGAGGCAGCTGATCGATGTTTCTCTCTCATTCATGTTTCTAACTCTCTATCCCTCTCTTCCTCTCTGTAAAAAATCAATAAAATATATCAGAATGACATGAAACAATAAAAAGGAACTAGAAAGAACTCTTAGAAATTAAATATGTAATATCAATGAACAATGCATTAAAAAGAACTGAAAGATAAATTAGAGGAAATCTCTTAGAAAGTAGAACAAAAAGATAAATAAAATTAGAGAAAAGGTAAGAATTATTAAAAAAAAAAAAAAAAAACATGAAAAAAGAAAATTTCCCAGACCTGAAGGACTTAAGTTTCTTCATTGAATATGAATATCACCAAGTACCTAGCCCAATAAATAAAGCATGACCCACCCAAAGATATATCAAATACTGAAATATCAGGATACCAAGAAGAAAGAGATCAAATAAACTTCAGAGAGAAGAAACAGGTTATATACAATACAAAGGTTTTGGAGTCTAATAGTATCCAACTCTACAATCACCTGGAATCTAGAAAAGAATTGATCAATGACTTCAAAATGATGAAAAGGTATTTCCAATGTTGAATTTATATCCAACCAAACTATAAAATGTAGATAGAATAAAAGATATTTTTTCATACATATGTGATCTATAAAAATGTGCTTCCTATGCATTTTTTTCTCAGGAAGCTAAGGGTATATTCAATCAAATTAAAGAAAGAAGACAATAGACCTGGCCTGTATTTCTCTGGTTAGAGCATTGTCTCATGCACTGAAGGATCAAGGGTTCAATTCCTGGGCAGGACATATACCCAAGTTGTGGGTTTGATTCCCAGTCAGGGATTGCATGAGCCAACCAATCAATGTTTCTCTCTCATAAAAATGCTTCTCTCTCTCTCTCTCCCTCTTCCTTCCTCTGTCCCTCTCTCTAATCACTGAAAAACATATCTTGGGTGAGAAGAAAGAAAGAAAGAAAGAAAGAGAGAGAGAGAGAGAGAGAGAGAGAGGGAGGGAGGGAGGGAGGGAGGGAGGGAGGGAGGGAGGGAGGGAGGAAGGAAGGAAGGAAGGAAGGAAGGAAGGAAGGAAGGAAGGAAGGAAGAAAGAAAGGAAGGAAGGATCGGAGAGATGCAAATCAAAACAACAATGCTGTACATCTCACACCTTGTCAGAATGGCTATCATCAACAATCAACAAATGGCAAGTGCTGGTAAGCATGCAGAGAAATGCAAACTGGTACAACCACTGTGGAAAACAGTATAGAATTTCCTCAAAAATTTAAAAATGGAACTCCCATTTGACCCAGTGATCCCACTTCTAGGAATATATCCCAAGAAACTAGAAACACCAATCAGAAAGGATATATGCACCCCTATGTTCATAGCAGCACAATTTACCATAGCTAAGATTTGGAAACAGCCTAAGTGCCCTTCAGCAGATGAGTGGATTACAAAACTGTGGTATAGCCGAAGCCGGTTTGGCTCAGTGGTAGAGCGTCGGTCTGCGGACTGAAAGGTCCTGGGTTTGATTCCGGTCAAGGGCATATACCTTGGTTTCGGGCACATCCCCAGTAGGGGGTGTGCAAGAGGCAGCTGGTCGATGTTTCTCTCTCATCGACGTTTCTAGCTCTCTATCTCTCTCCCTTCCTCTCTGTAAAAAATCAATAAAATATATTAAAAACAAAAACAAACAAACAAAAAAACTGTGGTATAATGGAATACTATGCTGCTATAAAAAAGAAGGAATTCTTACCATTTGCAACAGCATGGATGGACCTGGAGAGCATTATGCTAAGCGAAATAAGCCAGTCAGAGAAAGATAACTATCACATGATCTCACTCATTTGTGGAATATAATGAACAACATAAACTGATAAACAAAAACAGATCCAGAGTCAGAGAAGCATCTATCAGACCATCAAACCTCAGAGGGAAGGTAGGGGAGGGGAGGAGTAAGAGGGAGAAATCAAACAAAGGACTTGTATGCATGCATATAAGCCTAACCACTGGATACAGACACCAGGGGGGTGGGGACATGAATAGGGGGTGGGAGTGGGGTGGGGCAATGGGAGGATAAGGACACATCTGTAATACCTTAATCAATAAAGAAAAAAAATAAAAGATTTTATTTTTTGTCATAGAAACTAGAAAAGCTATGACTCAGAGAATTTTAAAAGAATAATCATTTTTAGTCCTATCTGGTTTGGCTCATTGGATAGAGCAACAACCTGCCGACTGAAGGGTCCCAGGTTCAATTCCAGACAAGGACATACAATGAATCAAATCTGTCACATAGGAAGCTTTTTTTTTTCAATATATTTTATTGATTTTTTACAGAGAGGAAGGGAGAGGGATAGAGAGCTAGAAACATCGGTGAGAGAGAAACATCGATCAGCTGCCTCCTGCACACCCCCCACTGGGGATGTGCCCGCAACCCAGGTACATGCCCTTGACTGGAATCAAACCCAATACCCTTTGGTCTGCAGGCCGATGCTCTATCCACTGAGCCAAACCGGTTTTGGCATAGGAAGTTTTTTAATAAATAAAATATTTAAAAAATTTTTAAAAAGGAAGGAAGGAGGAAAAGGAAAGGGAGAAAGGAAGAGAACAGGAAATCCAAGAAAAGTAAGGAATCAAGATGGAAGAAAGGAGGAAGAAATTTCTAAAACAGAGCAGATCAAGAGGTGAGTGTTCCAGGAGGATGTACTCAAGATTAAAATGCATCTGAGGGGCAACTTGATATGGGTGACCATACTGGTAAGTCTGTGGCTGAGTTAGTGATAGAAGAAGAGTTAAACACACAAACAAAATGATGAGGCAATTGTTAATTCCAGGAAAAACAAAATGTTTAACAAGAAATGTAATCACAGTCATAGTAAAATATCTCACTTATTAGTGAATAATATTCATGTAACTCTAGTACTTTAAACTTTGAGTACTTTATTTCATTGAAAAATTTTAAATAATTAGGAGTTTGGAGCAAGAGGAAGAATATTGTGAGAGAAAAGAATTAAATCATCTTCCATGGGAATCAATCAATAAATAATATCTACAACTTTTAAATGAAGAAATCAGAGTGTAATCATGATAGTGATGAATGCACTGAGTAAGGAGCTAAAAAAATATGTAGGAGTTGAATGGGACTGCTTCTTCTTCTTTTTTTTCTTTTTTTAATATATTTTATTTTATTGATTTTTTTTTTTTTTTTTTGCCCCCCTGGGACTGCTTCTTAAAAAACAACTCAAAAGCATGGAGAAAAATTACAATGCTACTAGCTGATATTACCCCAATACATTTAATTTTAAAAATTATTTTTAATGTATTTGTATTATTTTTTATTTTTTATATATATTTTATTGATTTTTTACAGAGAGGAAAGGAGACGGATAGAGAGTTAGAAACATGAGAATCATCCATCAGCTGCCTCCTGCACACCTCCTACTGGGGATGTGCCTGCATCCCAGGTACATGCCCTTGACCGGAATCGAACCCGGGACTTTTCAGTCCGCAGGCTGACGCTCTATCCACTGAGCCAAACCGGTTTCGGCTGGAAATTAATTTTAAATTTTGGAAAGTAATTTATTTTAAAATGGTATATTTTACATCACATTTAACTAAAGGAATGTGTTCAATGAGTGAATGAAATACTACTTTGCAATTCTATCTTCTCTAACCAAGAGATACAAAAGATTACATTCTGTTAGTTATCAGGCACTTTCATGTCTGACTGTGAAAGAAGATCTGTTTTGTCAAATTTTGTATTCCCAGATCTTAGAAAATATTGCAATTATTTTTTTTAAGGGGAAAAAGGACCTTGTCTGAAACAGGTTTGAAGAGGACCCAAATCCACTGCCACCCAAAATCTTCCAGCCTACTCTGTCCTCTTTGATAATTGCTCGGCCTAATGAGGTGTCAGTTCAAATTAGAAAAGTCACTTTTTCAGGAACAGGCACTTCCTACTCCAAGAAAAGTGATGCCAAGTTAACAGAACCGCAAAGACTTGGCTAATTTAAGCACAAGCTAATTTATTATTATTGGCCCAAAGGGCCCACTCTTTTTTTTTTTTTTTTTTTTTTTTTTTTTTTTTCCTGCGCAGGCCAATATCCACAATTGCCCAGACGCCAGTTGCAGGGCGAACGTTTTCATCAGCAGTCGGTGGGAGCATGGAGGGAGACTGGAATTTGTTCAGTGCAGTCATCCAGATATCTCCAGTAGACCCCAGCCTTTAACATCTGCATGTCGCAAGAAAATAGCTCAATTTTCCATATTACAAGCTGGGGAAACAAATCTGAAAATCCTTCAAGGGCGGGCGAGCTCTTTTCCAAGTACTGCCACCTACCACCGCCAGCTCAGGATTTACGAGCCCAAGACTGGGGACACACCAGAGCTGGCTCTCCAGGATCGCAGCCAAGCAAGCGGTGAGCCTCCGCCTCGCCTTTAAATAAGCCGCTTGCGGTCTGGCTGCCCCGGAGTTCAACTTCCGGTCACATAGTGAGAGGATGTTTTCCTCCCGGCCACGCCCTCCAGGCCACGCCCGCCACGCCACGCCCTTCGAGAGAGCGCGCGCTCCGGCGGGCCGACCAGCACGCGTGCGCGCTCGAGGAAGGGCGGGGCCGCGCGGCTTGGCCTTCCCCGGGGCGGCGCGCGGGCACGCCCGGAGCTGACGGACCGCGCAGCGGCGCGCGCGCTCCCGGCGCCCTTCCCCCCCCCCCCCCCTGCCCGCCCCTGACGTGCCTGGCCCGGGCTACGCTGAGGCGCAGTAGCTGCCAGTGCCGCTGTCATGGCGTCGGAGGCGCTGGGCGAGGAGAACCCGCCGCGGTCTCTTTAGAAGCGAGGAGCGGGCGGCTGGGTATGGAGAGCGGCCCCGAGAGCCTGCAGCAACCGCTAGAGCACGGGGTGGCGGCCGGGCCAGCGGCGCCGGAGACAGCGTCTGCGCAGGAAGGGCGGCCGGAGACCGGGCTCGCGGCTGGGGATGGTCCCGAAGTATGGGCGGCGGAGAGCGGCGGCGGCGGGAATGGGCAGGGGGCGGCGGCCGCCGCCGGGAGGAGCCTCCCGGACACGGTGGCTCCCGCCAGCTCTTCTCAGGTCCCCGGACCCTGCAGCGCTTCCCGGGGCTCGGACTTGCCGGAGAGCGATTTGGAGAGTCCTGCTGCTCAGAAGGTGCCTCTGAGAGGGCAGCGCAAGGTGACCGCCTCCCCGGAGACAGCCGAGGCCGCCGGAGCGGGCCAGGGGCTGGGTCCCGCCGGACTCGCGGGCGCCCGGCCTGACCCCGCAGGCACCTGCCCGCCGGAGGCAGCGGCCGCGGGCTGCGAAGAGCCCAGCGGCGCCGGCGGCCTCAGCAGCAGTTGCAGCGATCCGAGCCCCGCCGGGGAATCGCCCAGCCTGGACTCCTTGGAGTCGTTCTCTAACCTCCATTCTTTCCCCAGTAGCTCCGAGTTCAACAGCGAGGAGGGAGCCGAGAGCAGGGTCCCGGAGGAGGAGGAGGAGGAGGAGAGGGAAGCGGGCGCCGCGGCGGTGGTGCCCGGCGCTGTGCCCCTGTGCAGAGGGGAGGAAGAGGAGGGGGAGGCGGCTCAGGTGATCGCGGCCTCCAAGGAACGCTTCCCGGGACAATCTGTCTATCACATCAAGTGGATCCAGTGGAAGGAAGAGCACACACCCATCATCACCCAGAATGAGAACGGACCCTGCCCTTTGCTGGCCATCCTCAATGTTTTGCTTCTGGCCTGGAAGGTACATTCTGTGGCTTCCTGTCTCCTATAGCTTTTGGGGAGGAGGGAAACGGGGTAGGGGAGCCGCTCCCTGTCCACTGATGTCTTCCTCCCCTCTTTCCTCATTCATCAGTTCCCTTTTCTTATCACATGAGTCTCATTCGGGGACTCCGAATTATACATGTATCAGAAAGAATTGCTGGCAACCTCAGGTCTCACTTAACATTTAGTTATGATTGATAATACTCACAAAAAACTAGGGCTTAGGACATCCTAAATCCTACGATTACTTTTAAACTATATTTTTTTAATGTATTTCTTCTTATTGACTTTATCACATATGTAAAAGAGTGAATAAAGGGGGAAAATGATGTTCAGAAATTATCATCAACCCATGATGTCAGGGACCAAGTTCTAATGGTTATGTGTAATGTATTTTTCAAATAATGCTTGTTCCATTTGGGTGTGGACACTTAAGGAAATGGTGATAGGGAAGATGTGGCCCCTTAAATTCCATTTAAGGAAACGTATTGGTCCGAGACCCAATTACCACAACTTCTTGGTTTTCAAAGATTATATTTTACATTTATGCATGATTTTTACCTGCCTCTTCTTTGGCACTTAAATAGTTTGGCATTATCACCAGTAACCATGCATCAGAATGTGTTAAGGGAGCTAAAATTGTACCAACTAAAATAAGAAAAGATATATTCAAGGTAAAGGAACATTAAAGGGAGGGCCTTCAAAAGTAAGCATATTTGTTCAGACTCAGAGTGAGTTATCTATAAATGGAGTATCATATCTGAGCTTGCAGTTTCAAGGTGCTGAGAAGATACATCTCATAGCATATTTTATTTTCAAATTGATAATTGTGTCTGCAGATAAAATGTTCCCTACACAAAAAATAACCTGGAATGTTCTGACCAGTTAAGGTGTAAATCAAGTTAAGAGAATAAATACTATAGTATTTATTATATGCCTTCGTCTCCCTGTTACTAGAAAGGTTTGATGCAAAAGAAATAAGATTAGAAATCTGCCGAGACCGGTTTGGCTCAATGGATAGAGCTTGGGGACCGAAGGGTCCCGGGTTCGATTCCGGTCAAGGGCATGTGCCTTGGTTGTGGGCACATCTCCAGTAGGGGGTGTTCAAGAGGCAGCTGATCGATGACTCTCTCTCATCGATGTTTCTAACTCTCTATCTCTCTCCCTTCCTCTCTGTACAAAATCAATAAAATATATATTTAAAAAAAAAGAAAAAAGAAAAAGAAAAAAAAGAAATAAGATTAGAAATCTTACCATTATCTGGTACATCCTGGCACTCAAATGTTTTAAATGAAAACTGTGCCTGCTCTTAAAGTTATTTGGGGTTGCAGCATTGACTTACTTGAAATGATCAAAGAGCGATGCAAGACCATACACTATACATACTAAGTGATAGGAAACAGATTGAAATACATTGGATATCTCAAAAGGGGAAATTTTCCTTTGGTCTAGCATAGTCCCAGAGAACGTCCTGGCATCTTTGGGTCTTGAACCAAGTTTTTAAGGAAAAATAGAATTTAAAAAGGAAATGGAATTCCTGAGAAAGAGAAGAGTATAAAATAGAATGGAGAGAGCGAGAGTTAGAGTTGGATGACAGGGGTGGTCAGTTCATATTAGAGAATAACAGAAAATAAAATTGAAAGGTAAAGAAGAGCCAATTGATGCAAAGTAGGGAATTGGACTTGATCCTGTGGTCCAGCGTTCCCAGTCTTTTTGTAGGAAGGTTATAACAGTTTCCTTTAAGCTTCATTTTTCTTCTTAATTCCTATATAGTACTGCAGAAGTTCAGAGGAAGGGGAAAAAATACTATGGAATATTTGGGGATAGATGAGCATTGAACTGACTCTTTTTAATATATTTTTGTTGATTTCAGAGAGGGAGAGCAAGATAGAAACATCAATAGTGAGAGAGAATCATTGATTGGCTGCCTCCTGCATCCCCAAACCCCAAAACTGGGGATCAAGCCCACAACTCAACTCAGGCATGTGCCTAACTTGGGATCGAACCATGACTTCCTGGTTCATAGGTCGATGTTGAACCATTGAGCCACACTGGCCAGGCTGAACTGACTCTGAAAGACATGACTTGAAGTGAATGATCAAACGTTTGGGTTCCCACTATGAGAGGTACTAGAAATAGAAAGACCAATAAGATGCAAGTCCGGCCCTAGCTGGTTTGGCTCAGTGGATAGAGTGTCGGATTTGATTCTGGTCAAGGGCACATACAAGGGTTGCAGTCTCCTCCATGACCCAGCTCCTGGTCAGGGCTCATGCAGGAGGCAACCAATCTATGTGTTTCTCTCACATCAATGTTTCTGTCTTTACCTCTCTTCCACTCTCCCTAAAAATCAGTGGGAAAATATCCTCAGGTGAGGATTAACAAAAAATTAAAATTAAAAAAAGATGCAAGTCTGCCCTCATCTAGGTCTCTGTTAGTGGGGAGACAGACTTATGAACAGTAATCATGGTGCAATGTGAGAAGTTCTAAATGTGCTATGGAATTACAGAAAAAGTTAATTGGGAATGGGATGTGTTAATAGAAAGCTTCAAAGAAGTGATAACCTATGAATTGGGTCTGAAGGATGAGTGAGAAAAGGCCTTCCACACAAATGGAATGCTGTATTCAAAGATGCTGAAGCAGAAAAACATTTGTTCTATTTGGGGAGTACAGTGGAGGAGGGTGGGAAATGCAATAGCAGGAAATAATAGTGGGATTAGACTGTGAGCATATTAATGAATTTGAAGATTATTTTATAAACCTGTAGTTCTTAGTCTTCTCTCTGCCTCCAGACTATTGCTGCACACAAAAGTTGCAAATCAGTAATCCTCAATGGTTGACAGGGAAAAGGTTAAAAGAATCAAGATTAGGTAGAGCAGTGTTCTTAAAGTGAGCCAGGGGTTCTAGAGGTAAAAAATATTTTAATAATAATACTAAGATGCTATTTGCCTTTTTCATTCTCATTCTCTCACAAGTGTCAGTGGAGTTTTCCAGACTGCATGATATATGATGACATTGCTCTGATAGTAAAATGTTTGCTTGGGTATTGTGTTTAAAATTTTTCTCAGTTTTCATTTTCAGTATCTTAAGTATTGGTAGATGTAACCCATATAGCTCTTCAGAGACCTCACAGATTTTAGGACTGTAGAGGGTTCTAAGACCAAAAAGTTTGAGAAATGCTATAGTAGAGAAAAATAGTAAATAGAGTATGAAGGTAGGTATCAGATTTCAGAGGACTGTCACTGGTTGTGTTTAAACTTTATATATAGCTGTATTAGGGAGTTATTATAAACTAGAGTCCCACCGAGCGAAATTGTGCAAGACCCAGACCATGCGTGGGACCAGGCGTCAAGTCCCCACCCACCGGAGCTCGCCTCCCCGCCCACTTTGAAGACAGTTGTGGACGGAGATAAGAATAGTTTCCTGCCCTACCTTTCTTTCTCAGGAGCATTTAAATTGACCTTTGTTGGAAGATGAGAATTGAACAGAGCAACACTTACTTGTTCCCATGAAGAAATCATTTGGCGTTTGGTCATGATGGCGTCAGGTGTCATAGCTGGGGGGGGGGATGTTTTAGAATAGAGATTACTAGACAGAGGAATGACATGGTGAAAGTGGTCTTTTTGCTTGAGATTAGAGGTGAGACTGTAGTGAATGTAGCAGGAAGAATTGATAAGGATAGCTCTTTTGTATGGGGAATTCTTTGCCCCTTCTCTATGATGTCATGGTCTAAATGATGAAATGATCACTACCTGGATATAGGAAATGAAGAAGATGGCACTTTTTCTAATCTGGGCAATGGAGATTTCTTGGGCCATTCAAAAGATAGAGAAGGTGTTTTAGGTGGGAAAGTTGAGGTCAACCTTAGATCGTGTCAGGTCGGTAATGTCTGACAAAAATATAAATGTTCATTATGCCTCTAGAAATATGGATTGGGTCAGGAAAGAGGTGAAAATTATAGAAAAAAATAGAATTAGGGAAACATTATATAGATGTAAGTAAGTATGATAACTATAAGAATAAATGAGAATGGTGAGCAATAGTTGTCAATTTTTTTTCACCTCAATATATGTGAGGAGCTACAAATGGCCAGCATAAACATCTTCCCTATCCTCCCTCTATTCCCCAATCTCTTTTCCATCCCATTCTTTAGTAGACGCAGAGAAAACAGGAATAAAGATTTAACTTGGTGAGGAGATAGGAATGCTAAGCATTAAGGGAGAGAGGGTGTAAAAGAAACTAAAAATAGGGAAATGTCATGATAATCGTCTGAGAGAGAAGCTGTAATAAAAAAGTGGTTATGCCCAGCCGGCGTGGCTCAGTGGTTGAGCATTGACCTATGAACCTGGAGGTCACGGTTTGATTCCTAGTCAGGGCACATACCCCAGTTGTGGGCTCAATTCCCATTGTGGGGCATGCAAAGGCAGTCGATCAATGATTTTCTCTCATCATTGATGTTTCTATCTCTCTCTCCCTCTCCATTAAAATTAAAAATATATATATATTTTTAAAAGAAGTAGTTATTGTCAAATGTAACAACATCAAGTAGCTGGCAGAATTGGAAATGTTTTGCCAAAAAGACAGGTGTGAGGACAACAAAGTTGCTGAAAAGTGATAATACAGACATTTCAGAATAGGTGGTAAAGTTTTCTTTGAAGGACGAACAATCTTATTTTCTGAAGTAAGGAATGGGACAAGGCAAATACATACAGAGACAAGATTATGTTAATATTAACAGATGGAAATTGAGGTCTCATTTTCCATTTTTGCAGAATAACAGTTGATCTCTTCAAAAAGAACTATCAAACATGTCAGTAATTAAGGAGGAAAGAGGTAAAGCATGAGGGGTTGGTATGATGAGAAAAGTACATTGTATTTTAAACAAATTCTAGCTTCATGGAGATTATGCCTAGGAATTTGAGGCATAAGTAGGAAATCATGAGTAGCAATGAATAAATTAGGGTATTCTTTAAAAACTTTTAGTATATCAGTTTTGCTTTATTGTAATCCTCCTCCTCCCCCCTCCACTCCCCCCAGTAGTTCTCATACTTGGAAATAGGAGCAGGAAGAATGGCTAGTTAGGGTTATTAGGGATTGGGCTTTTAAAAGGTTGATTCATGGTGAGTCAGTGGAATTAGAGTTGAAAGTAAAATAGTTGATCATCTCTTTTTTGGGTATGAAGTAATGAGAAAAATCAATAAACTGAACATATTGGAAGGATTTGAGTGATTCAAAGGAAGTAAATGCTGTGGTTCTGGATGAGAGATGACAGTTAAAATGATCAAACTGAGTTAGAAATGGAGTTTTAATTAAAATTGTCTTTGGACTGGTGGAGAGTGGGTAGGTTATATTTCATAACCTGTAAAATAGTTGAACTATGATATTCCAACAAATCAAGAAAGAAGGAAAGTTATCCATTAAATTACTCAAGCTCAAATTTCTGTCTTTTTAACTGATATCAGGTAACTTACTCAAATTTATATCTTGGAATATTTTCAATTTGCTTCTTTATGCTATATTTGGTTGAGCCACAACCTATGAACCAGGAGGTCACAGTTCGATTCCTGGTTGGGGCACATACTTGGGTTACAGGCTCAGTTCCCAACTGTGCAGAAGGCAGCCAGTCAATGATTCTCTCTCATCTTGATGTTTCTGTCACTCTCCCTCTCCTTTCCTCTCTGATATCAATAAAAATATATTAGAAACAAAAACCATTTATAGGTATATTTGAGGGCTGTGTCCCATTTAGACTAATTAATTATAAAAATTTAGAAGATATATAAAATATAAAATTTATGTGATAATATTGGCCTTATTTTATAAATGTTGAAGCTGAATTCATTATGCTTTTTTAAAAAATATATTTTATTGATTTTTTTACAGAGAGGAAGGGAGAGAGATAGAGAGCTAGAAACGTCGATGAGAGAGAAACATTGACCAGCTGCCTCTTGCACACGCCCCACCGGGGATGTGCCCGCAACCAACGTACACGCCCCTGACTGGAATCGAACCTGGGACCTTTCAGTCCGCAGACCGACGCTCTATCACTGAGCCAAACCGATTTCGGCTCATTATGCTTTTTAAAATATTTTTTTTATTGATTTCAGAGAGGCAGGCAGAGGGAGAGCGAGATAGAAACATCAATGATGAGAGAGAATCATTGATTGGCTGCCTCCTGCATGTCCCACACTGGGGATCAAGCCTACAACCTGGGCATGTGCCCTGACCAGGAATCGAACTGGGAATCAAACTGTGACCTTCTATTTCATAGGCTTACACTCAACCACTGAGCAATGATGGCTGGGCCATTATGCTTTTATTTTTCTACTTTTTTATACAATTAAAAAAATATATTTTTAGTGAGTTCAGAGAGGAAGGAGAAGGTGAGAGAGACAGAAACATCAATGATGAGAGAAAATCATTGATTGGCTGCCTCCTTCATGCTCCCTACTGGGGATGGAACCCAAAACCCAGGCACATGCCCTGACCAGGAATCCACTCAGCGACCTTCTGATTCATAGGTTGACTCTCAGCCACTGAGCCACACCAGCTGGGGTTGTATATAATTTTTTTAACGTTTCTGCCTTAATATTTTTGTTTATGACTGTGTGAATATAATAGTAGAGGGAGTGAAGAGAGCAACATCAGGGTTCTGAAGCAAGGCTCTTTTACATTAAACTGGTTTTGTTGTAGGCAGAGGGAAGGGCACCAGGTGTTTGACCTATGGGATCAGACCGGACCTGGGTTCAGCAACCTTGGTATTTGAGATCTGGCTAGGAAAGAATCCAGAGCCAAGATTCAAAATGTACAGAACATTTATTTGGTAAATCACAGAGGTAGAAAACAAGTGGTGGGGTAAAGGAAGGGCTTGGAGCTTAGATGTGAGGAAGACAATGGTAACACCTGGAGGGATAAAAGGGGAAAGGGGAAGGAGAGTGCTCTGAATTCTTCCTAAGGGTTTTAAGGGTGGAGATTTTAGGGGAGGTCCCAGGGGAAGCTTCAGCAGCTTTCCAGGTATGTCCTTTCAGGGTTATGGTCTCCATTGATTGATTGGTTAGCGCTAAGGGTCATTATTCTATGCAGCTGTGGCTGGTTTTATTTTTCTTCTGGGTCTGGAACTGAAGCCAGATGTTATCTCTGGGGAGGAAAGGCCAATGGGTCCAAACCACAATCAGTGATGTGCTGGTGGGACCTGGAGGCTAGGTCCCACCCTACAATTGTCCTTTGCTAGGCACCCAAGGCTTTCCACCTTGGTGACCTGGCCCATCCTCCTTGCTCTGCTCAGGTCTGTCTAACTGCATACCACAGTTTTTCCAAACATTAGTCCTAGAAACCATAAAATAATAATATTGTACATCAGATTCTTATTTTGGTAACAAAACAAAACAAAACAAAACAAAAAGAGCTTACGGTTAAAGAAAAATAGGACAAAAAGACACCACCCTCTTCACCCCTCACCTTCACAATCTCCCCACCACACACACAGACACACACACACACACACACACACACACACACACACACACACACCAGGAACTAGATCAAAACATGCTACAAACTGAGGGAGCTATTTGCCAGATTACCTAAGAGCTAATTTCTTTTTTAAAATACGTTTTTGTTGCTGCTGTTAATCCTCACCTGAGGATATTTTTCCATTGATTTTTATTTTCCATTGAGTGGAAGAAAGTGGGGGAGACAGAGAGAGAGAGAGAGAGACATCAATTGACTGCCTCCTGCACAAGCCCCAACTGGGCCAGGATCCAGGCAGCAGCCGAGGTATGAGGTACTCAGAATCCAGCCGGAAGCCCTTCAGTCTTAGGATCATTAATAAAACCTTGGCACTGGCTTTTAAGGTGATTGTGGTAGAGAGGAAAGCAAAAAGAGAAGCAAGCTTTCAGGAATATCATTTTGTGGATTTAAAAAAACTAACATCTGTTGATAGCTCCAAAGTGTTAGTTGTTAGTGAGAGGCAGGTATTTTTCTTCACTATTAACTCTTTTGTTTCTAGTTTTAATGAACATCCAGGATATTTTATTGGCTTAGATTCAGAAAATGAATATACCACTGAGTATACTTGTGAATAAGTCTGTTAAAATATTTGTGTATTTGTTGTCTCACTTCTTTTTTTTTTTTTTTTTAATATATTTTATTGATTTTTTTACAGAGAGGGAAAGGGATAGAGAGTTAGAAACATCAAAGAGAGAATCATTGATCAGCTGCCTCCTGCACACCCCCTACTGGGGATATGCCCGCAACCAAGGTACGTGCCCTTGACCGGAATCGAACCCTGGACCTTTTAGTCCGCAGGCCGACGCTCTATACACTGAGCCAAACTGGTTTAGGCTGTTGTCCCACTTCTAAAATCAGTATAAAGATTGTCATTTTCTATTTCAGATATTTGAAGATAAGCAATTATTTGGAAATTCCAAGGCTAAACCCTGAAATTATCTGTTTTCAGAAATTTGTTTATAGAATGTATTTTCCAAATACATATACTTGTTAGTGCCTTTGTTTCTTATCTTGATAATTTTATAGTAGGATTATTACATTAACCAAAGCAGAGGACAAGCTTTATTTATGGAATTTTCTGGTGAATATATTTCAGTAGCGAGTGTGTCTGGAATAAAAGAATATGTAGGTCTTATTTTGTTTAAGAAACATTGTTAGATATAATGGTCTTTCAGATTGGTCTGACAATTGTTCAGAATATGAACATTCACACTGAACATAAACTATTAGTTTAAATATCAGACATCCAAAAGCAATACTGAAGGCAGTAAAAATAACCTAAAGCAGTAAACTTTTCTTGTGAAGGGCTAGATAATAAATATTTTAGGCTTTGTGGGCTAATATGGTCCCTGTTGCCAAGATTCAACTCTGCTATTATAGTGCAAAAGCAGCCAGACAATACATAAATCATGTTTTAATAAAACTTTATTTAGAAAAACAAGCAGGGACCATAATTTGCCAGTAAGTTTTAGTTTAAAAACATACCATATATGGGAACTCTCCATAATTTCTGCTCAGTTTTTTTTTGTAAACTTAATACTGCTTTAAAAAAAAAAAGTATTGTAATTTTTTAAAAACAAAATGAAAATAATTACTGAGCAAAATGATCAAAATCTCCATGGAATCTCTTGGGTTCACTGAGTAATAAATCCACTGGATGACTAAATCATAAGCATCAAATATATATGCTCTCAGAGGTTCTCACATTGTTCGATGTTACAGGGATCTTTTATAAGACCTATTTTATTCATTGATTAAAACAAAAACAAAAAATTGTGGCATGCTATTACCGCATTTGGTAACTTGAACACCCAGAAGACCTTTTTCAACACGGGGAATTTGGAGAAATTGCCGATTTAAATTATTTCCTTGGTTGAGTGGAAAATAATTCTGAACAATTTTAAATCATGCAGTTCTTCTCTTATTGATATGTTAATGACTTTGAATTTCCATCCTACATTATTTATTTTTTTCCTATAAATATACCACAGAGTATGCTTTTGAATAAGTCACTTAAAATATTTATAATTATTAGCTGTAATATCTGTGTAACTCTTGCCAGTTCATTTGAAAAATTAATTTAGACTGATGTGTTGCATCTGAATTAGCTTTAGAAACTTAAATATGTACCTAATTTTAACTTTTTTATTGTGGAATATAATAAGAAAAGAACATAAAACAGAAATGTCCAGTTTAACAATTTATTGTAAAGCAAACATCAGCAGAACTACCGTGCAAGTCAAGAAATAGAGCATTGCCAGCACCTCAGATGTCTAATATGCTCCTTTCAAACTATCACTTCTCTTATCCCTAGGGCTAACCATAATCCTGATTTTTATTGTATCCATTTCCTTACTTTTCTTTGTAGTTTTATCACCAAATATGTGGCTCTAAACAATATAACTTAATTTTACCTGTTTTTAAACTTTACAAGTGGAATAATACAGTCTGAATTCTTCAGTGTGTGACTAATACTTTAATATGTATTCATGTTAGTCATTCACAATAAAAAATGGCCAGCGTAGACTGAAGTAATTGGATATTGAACTGTATTTAAGCCTGTCTTCAGTAAAACTGTTCGGTGAGTCACCTGTCACAATATGTTTGATGCCTTTTCCTGCCCTTGAAATGCATTTTTTATCATGCAGGACACTGTTACAGGTGCCTAATGACAATCATGGTGAGTGGTGAAAGGCAGAGCACTATGCATTGGAAACAGATTTCTCAATGTCTATGAGACCTTATATCATTCTGTAAATTTTATTGTTATAGGATTAACTGTTATATATTATAAAGATTCACTATCAGCATTTTAATGTTAATGTATATAAATAGTCGATACATATATGTACATATATATTTGTTTTTCTGACAGAGAAACACTTTAATTACCTAAAACATTTGATTTTATAGAAAAAAATACTTTGTTTTTCAGGTTAAACTGCCACCGATGATGGAAATCATAACTGCTGAACAGCTGATGGAATATTTAGGTTAGTGTTGAAAAGTGGATGATTTTATATCTCTTTTAAAACAAAGTGTTCAAAGCTAATGTGTTATTAAGTCTGGTCAGTGTGGCTCAGTAATTTGGCGTTGACTCATGAACTGGGAGGTCATGATTCCATTTTTGGTCAGGGCACCTGCCCAGGTTGTAGGCTCAATCCCTTGTAGGGGGCATAAGGAGGCAGCTGATCAATGGTTCTTTCATCATTGATATTTCTCTCTCCCTCTCTCTTCCTCTCTTTGAAATAAATAAAATAAAATAAAAACATGTTATTAAATCTCATGTTCCAGAAGTACTATTATGTAATCTATTTTAAAATTATAATTTTTAATCTCTTAATTATAATTTTAAATATATATATATTTTTATATTGATTTCTCACAGAGAGGAAGGGAGAGGGATAGAGAGCCAGAAACATCAATGAGAGAGAGACATTGATCAGCCGCCTCTTGCACGCCCCTCACTGGGAATGTGCCTGCAACCAAGGCACATGCCCTTGACTGGAATTGAACCCGGGACCTGTCAGTCTGCAGGCCGACGCTCTATCTACTGAGCCAAACCGATCTCAGCTTAATTATAATTTTTATCAGTATTCATTCTTCTTGGATGTTAAAGCCTTCTTTCTGACCAGGATTAAAATTCTATAATATTTATAAGGAGACTGAACAACATCTAGAAAACACAAGATATACATTAATTCCAATAAGTTGCACAATGATAAGTAGCACAGAAACTCTGATATTGTATATATTGTTTTTAAAAATACTGATTACACCCACCTGGTTTGGCTGAGTGGATAGAGTAGATAGAGCATTGGCCTGTGGACTGAAGAGTCAAGGGCACATGCCTGGGTTGTGGGCTCAATCCCCAGTACAGGGCATGCGGGAGGCAGCCGATCAATGATTCTCTCACATCATTGATGTTCTATCTTTCCTCTCCCTTCCTCTCTGAACTTAATAAAAATATTAAAAATAAAAAATAAAAAATACTGCCCTGACCGGTTTGGCTCAGTGGATAGAGTGTCAGACTGAAAAGTCCCAGGTTCGATTCCAGTCAAGGGGATGTGCCTTGGTTGCGGGCACATCCCCAGTGGGGGGTATGCAGGAGGCAGCTGATTGATGTTTCTAACTCTCTATACCTCTCCCTTCCTCTCTGTGAAAAATCAATAAAATATATAAAAAGTTTAAAAATAAAAAGTACTGATTATCTTTGAATAAAGACCCAGGGGGTGATTTAGAGCAATGCTACCCAAAGTATGATTCATGGACCTATGCCAGAAATGTTAGCTATCAGTATGCAGTGAGATAGGGACTTGTGCCAATATGTAAAACATTTACAGTAGTAAACTCACTGTTTAGTTTATCTGAAACTTTTTCATAGCAAAATTTTCTTGGTGAAGGAAGTAGTGTATTGAATTGCATTATTATGCAAGCCTCTTATTTCAAAACAGACCATCAATACACAGTTTACAGATCAGCTGCATTGAGTAGAACTTGTTTACAGAGCAGGTAGTTGTATATCACACTGAGATCTTTCCTGGTTTAACAAAGAAAAGTTTATATATTTATACTATTACCAACTGGAAATCTTAGTCCATATTCTCACAATTTTTTTTAGTAATTTTTTTTTTTTTAATTGTCAGCTGATTACTTTGTCTTTGTCATTCCAGAAAACTAGCTAACTTTTTTTTTGTGAGATGTAGGGTCTGTGATGTAATTGAGATTGCAGCTTTTGGAAGACCCTTTTCTTTGTGTAATTAATATTTTATTTCATTACTAGAGGCCCGGTGCACAACGTTGTGCACTGCGGGGGGGGGGGGTGCCCTCTTGCAGACATCCCCCAAGGGGTCCTTAGTGCTGCTGTGGAGGCGAGAGAGGCTCCCACCATCACTGCTGCACTCACCAGCTGAGAGCCCATACAATCCCCAGTACAGGGCATGCAGGAGCTCCCCCTGTGGGAGTGCACTGACCACCAGGGGGCAGCTCCTGCATTGAGTGTCTGCCCCCTGGTGGTTAGAGTGCATCATAGCAACCAATCATTTCACCATTTGGTTGATTTTCATATTAGACTTTTATTGCATAGGATATTTACTGGCTAGGGAACGTCTTACATATGGGTAGATTACTTTGAATACCTAGATATCTAGAAATAAAATATCTATACTTTTTTTAGTCTAGCTTAGTGATTCTTAGGCTTTGTGATTTCTAAATTATATTTAAGGGGGAGGCTAAAATATGTTTGTTGCTCTTGAGCAGCCAGTATGACTGCTGAGTAGTGTGTAAAGGGGAGTTAGTAGGAAATGAGAGAGAAGTAATAGGGTCGGATCATATAGGGCTCTGTGGACTATTATAACATTGACTTTAGCTGGGAGTAAGCTGGTCAGCCATTAGAGAATTTTGAACAGAGAACTGGCATGATATGACTTGAGTTTAATAAGAATTCTCTGGCTGTGATGTTGAAATAGAACTTAGGGCCCTGGCCGGTTTGCTCAATAGTTAGAGCGTCAGCCCACGAACCTTCAATGAAGAGTGAGATATTAGCTGGATCAAATGCTACAAGTAGTTCAAACAGGAAGAAGACTTTAAATTTGACCATTGACTGAGCCATAAGGAGGCCATTGATAACTTTGACAAGTAAATGCATGGGATGAAAACCTCCTTGGAATGAGTACAAGAGAAAACTGGAAATCCTCATATACAGCCAATAGGAAAGTAACAGCTCATTTTGTCTCTGAAAGTATGCAGACAAAAGCAAGTAGAGGGTGTTAAAAGCAGGGAGGACATTTGGAATATTAATATCATTTAAATGTTGGTTAGCAAAGCTTTGAGAAAACAGGCCACAGGATAGAAATTTTTAATAGGGAAAAAGAAATATTAATGAAGAAATATCTAGATTTGGGGTATTTTAAGAGGTTTGAAAGTTTTGGGTGAGGGAGAATCAGCAACTAGGAGTAGCGTGAAAGCAGTATCCTAATGGGAGTTGGGGGAAAAGTGAGCAAGAGTAGTATGAGAAAAGAAATTCTGAAGAATTTGCCTCACCAAAAGTAAACTTTATTCAGAGCCAATCCTGCTAGGACAAATTGTTTAACTTTCTAAACTATTTGATTTTTTTCCTCTTGAGATTACTCCAGTTCTCTAGAGGAACCAGAGATACTTTCGAATTAATAAGCAAACACTTGTAGAAAAATTATAAGAGAAACTATTAATTGCTTTTCTAGCACCTAGCTGAGAAACCACACGGGAATGGGAATTTTGATTGGCATAGGTTAGATGAGGAGTGAATTTTAATTTGGAAATTTCTTACTAGAATAGTAGAGCAGGGCTATACATGGGCAAGGTTTGTTGGAGAGCTTTGGCATAAAGAAATGAACAAGACAAGCTAGAATACTTAGGAAGTGCTAGGAAGTCTAATAAAATAAGGTGAGGAAAAAGTGTAGGTGGAAAGTAGAAAATGGGTAGAAAAATAATGTATAAAAAAGTATAACACAAATTAGAATTTATATTATAACTTATCTGAAATAGTTTGTGTGAGGATTAGACTAACATAGGGTGGCACTTATTAGATTTTATTTTATTTTTATTTATTTATTTTTTTAATTTATTGATTTTTCACAGAGAGGAAGAGAGGGATAGAGAGTCAGAAACATTGATGAGAGAGAATCACCAGCTGCCTCTTGCACACCCCCTACTCGGGATGTGCCCGCAACCAAGGTACATGCCCTTGACCGGAATCGAACCTGGGACCTCTCAGTCCGCAGGCCGACGCTCTATCCACTGAGCCAAACCGGTGTTGGCCACTTATTAGATTTTAACTATATTATACTTTATCATTATCTTATTCTGTTTCCTATGTTTGCCCAACCAAATTATTGGTGTTTTTAAAAAATATATATTTTATTAATTTTTCACAGAGAGGAAGGGTGAGGGATAGAGAGCTAGAAACATCAATGAGAGAGATACATCACCAGCTGCCTCCTGCACACCCCCCACTGGGGATGTGCCCTCAACCAATATACATTCCCTTGACCGGAATTGAACCTGGGACCTTTCAATCTGCAGACCGACGCTCTATCCACTGAGCCAAACCGGTTTCGGCAAAATTATTGGTTTTTTAAAACTATTTTTTTATTGATTTCAGAGAGGGAAAGAGAAGTAGAAGCATCATGATGAGAATCATTGATTGGCTGCCTCCTGCATGCCCCCTACTGGGGATTGAGCCTATAACCCAGGTATGTGCCCTTGACTGTAATCGAACCTGAGACCCGTCTGTCCACAGACTGACTGACTATCCATTAAGCCAAACCAGCTAGGGCAAATTATTGTTTTTAAAGAGAACCATTCATTTTCTAATATTTGTTTTAAACCATTACTAAACATATAATAGACTCACAATAAATAGTTTTGCTTTCTTTGCTTTTTTTTTTTTTTTTTTTTTTACTTTATATTTATTTTATGCTGAATTTACTCTTGGCCATGTGTTTGGTTTTCTTTTCTTTTTCTTTTTTTAATATTGTTTTTTGTTTTTTGTTTTTTTTATTGAGAGAGAGGAAGGGAGAGGGGGGAGAGAGAGAAATAAATATCGATGGGCTGCCTCCTGTATGCCCTCTACCAGGGATTCATACCTAATATTGTAACCAGGGAATGTACCAGCACCAGGAATCAAATTGGTGACCTCTCAATGCCTGGGAGGACAGTTTAACCAACTGAGTCACACAGGCCAGGGACAGGGCCAGGGCCATAGTTTTTGTTTCTTCAGTTTCTTCTGGGATATCTTTTTTTTCTTCTGTGCAAACTCCTTTTCTGGTTTGGGAACAGTCTGCTCTTTTTCAGTAAGGATCATCTCAGTGTCGTAGAGAGGGCTGGAGTATGGGTTAATTCGCCCATGAGCTCTGTAAATTCTATGCTGCATCTTGGGAATTTTGTGCACCTGAATGTGTTCAATGACCAGAGAATATACATCTAAACCAGTGTTTCCCAAACTTCTCTCGTGATGAGAATCACCTGGTGGAGTTGTTAAATACAGATTCCTGAATCCCAACTAAGAAGTGCTAAACTAGAATTTTTGGGAACATATAGGTAAAATTGCATACCTAACTTAGTGCTCTGTATATAAAATCTGTCTTAGAGCACTAGTTAAGTATACAATTTTACCTATATGTTCCCAAAAATTCTAGTTTAGCACTTCTTAGTTGGGATTCAGGAATCTGTGTTTTAACAACTCCACCAGGTGATTCTCATCACGAGAGAAGTTTGGGAAACACTGATCTAAACCCTTAAGTTCAGCATTGCTCTCTGCATTTTTAAGCATGTGCACCAAAAATTCAGCACTCTTTTTGGGCCACCCTGTTTTGTGTCCAGCCCCACTGTTTTGTCTGGGCACACCTATCAACTCCACCATTGTAACGATGGAATGGTACATATTGCTTCTGTAAAGAGACGTCCTTCAGATACTTGGTGGCTTTTTGAATATGCATACCTTTGATGGCCTGGGCAGTTTCACAAGTATTCTTAAAGTGAACGTGAAGTTTTGAACATTTTGATGTGCATGATTTTGTGGGGCTTTCTGGGTCAAGTAAATAGCAAACTATTTTCAGAGGTCACCTCTGACTGCTTTCAGGAAGAGCTACTGACTCAAATAATATTGTTGACCAGTTTCAGATAATAAAGGTTAGAAAAGCTAGACAAAACAAGATTTATTTAGGTATCTAAATCTGAAAGATATTCCCTTAAAAACTCAAACTTTGCCCCCCCCCCCTTTTTTTTTTGTTAATCCTCACCTGGAGGATATTTTTTCCATTTTTAAAATATATTTTATTAATTTTTTACAGAGAGGAAGGGAGAGGGATGGAGAGTGAGAAACATCAATTAGCTACCTCCTGCACACTCCCCACTTGGTATGTGCCCACAACCAAGGTACATACCCTTGACCAGAATTGAACCCAGGACCCTTGAGTCCGCAGACCAATGCTCTATCCATTGAGCAAAACCGGCCAGGGCTTTTCTATTTCTTTCCAGCAAGAGTGGAAGGGAGGGAGTGAGGAAAAGAGATAGAGGGGGAAACATCGATGTGAGAGAGACTGGTTGCTACTGGCTGCCTGCCACACATGCCCTGACTAGGGGCAGGGAGTGAACCCACAACCCATGTACATGCCTTTGACCAGACCCCTCAGTGTGCAGACCAATGCTCTAACCACTGAGCAAATCAGACAGCGACAAACTCTGCCTTTTAAAAATATCTGATTCTTACCGAGACCGGTTTGGCTCAGTGGATAGAGCGTCGGGCTGCGGACTGAAAGGTCCCAAGTTCGATTCCGGTCAGGGGCACATACCTTGGTTGCGGGCATGTCCCCAGTGGGGGATGTGCGGGGGTGTGCAAGAGGCAGCTGGTCGATGTTTCTCTCTCAGTGACGTTTCTAACTCTCTATCCCTCTCAATTCCTCTCTGTGTAAAATCAATAAAATATATTTTTAAAAAATAAAATGCTCAGAAATTAAAAAATAAATAAATAAAATATCTGATTCTTCACCCTAGCCTGTTTGGCCCAGTGGATAGAGTGTTGGCCGGTGGTTGAAAGGTCCTGGGTTCTATTCTGGTCACGTGCACATGCTTAAGTTGCAGGCTCAATCCCCAGTAGGGAGTGGTCAGGAGGCAGCCGATCAATGATTCTCTCTCATCACTTAATGTTTCTATCTCTCCCTTTCCCTTTCTCTCTGAAATCAATAAAAAATAATAATAATAAGTAAAAATATCCAATTCTATCAAATGACATATAGGATACAAGTATAGCAATTATGTTCTCAAATATGTCTATGTCTGTGTGTGTGTGTGTGTGTGTGTGTGTGTGTGTGTATGTATATGTATATAGATATATATTTAGAGATACATAAATATGGTACATATTATATGGTCTCAGAAATATTTGTTATATAGACTTGCTTATATATCTCTGAAAGTCAATTCATTTAGTGCTTTTGGAGTTCTTGTACCTATGCAGAATAAAATATTTCCTAGATTTTGCTATTTTTTATTTATTTTATTTATTTAAAGTTATCTATTTTTGAAAGTATAGATGTCCCCCTTTTTTCCCATTGACCCCTTCAACCCCACACCTACCTAGATTTTGCTATCCTAAAGTTCTAGTTAAGCCGAAACCGGTTTGGCTCAGTGGTAGAGCGTCGGTCTGCAGACTGAAAGGTCCCAGGTTCGATTCCGGTCACGGGCATGTAGTACCTTGATTGCGGGCACATCCCCGGTAGGGGGTGTGCAAGAGGCAGCTGGTAGATGTTTCTCTCTCATCGACATTTCTAGCTCTCTATCTCTCTCCCTTCCTCTCTGTAAAAAATTAATAAAATATATTATATAAAGTTCTAGGTAAAAGTACAAATAATATTAATAGTATGGCCAGTGTGGCTCAGTGGTTGAATGTTGACCTATGAACCAGGAGGTCACAGTTCCATTCCTAGTCAGAGTACATGCCTAGGTTGTAGGCTTGATCCCCAGTAGGGAGTGTGCAGGAGGCAGCCGATTAATGATTCTTTCTCATTATTAATGCTTTACCTATCTTTCTTTCTTCTCTTAAATCAATAAAATATATTTTTGAAAAAAAAATACAAATAATATATTAATGTTTATAGGAGGTTTTTTTTAGTAGAGTTGGAAAGCTTAAGAGAGTACTTGATGCAACCTTTAGAAGTTTATTTTTAATTAGAAAATAAAGGTTGTATTATAAAAAATTTCATCAATTTGTTAGTGATTTGGGAGGCTAGGTGAGAAGCTGGTGTTATATATAATTGTTTATATCAAAATAAACACCAGGTAAATTAAAGATTTAACATTAAAAAAGACAAATACAAAGTTATATGAAGAAGGCATATGTGAATGTTTGTATATTTTTTTAAAAATTTATTTTAGCCCTGGCCAGTTTGGCTCAGTGAATAGAGCATTGGCCTGGGGACTGAAGGGTCCCAGGTTCGATTCCAGTCAAGGGCAGGTGTCTTGGTTGTGGGCACATCACTGGTGGGAGTTGTGCAGGAGGCAGCTGATCGATGTTTCTCTCTCTATCCCTCTCCCTTCTTCTCTGTAAAAAATCAATAAAATATCGGGGGGGAAATTTTTTTAGAGAGAGAAAGTAGGGGAGAGAGAGAGAGAAACATTGATGTGAGAAACATCCATCGACTGCCACCCTCACATGCACAACCTGGTTATGTGTCCTGACTGGGAATCAAACCTACATCCCATCCACTAGTGTATGGGATGACTCTCCAACCAACTGAGCCACACTGGCCAAGGCTATTTTTATACTTTTAAGATGTGAAGATCTTTCTACACATGATATCCAATCTATCTATTAATAGAAGAATTTGACCAAATTAAAATTAAATATTTCTGTAACACACAAACAATAGACAAAAAAGCATAAGCATAAAGTTAGAAGCCAATACAGAGTGCAAATATTTTCCACATATATAATAATAAATGTTCTAATTTCTCTAGTTGAAAAAGAGCTTTTACAGTTCAATAAGAAGAAATAATACTTGTGTAGGCAGGCAATTAAAAGAAAAGGAGTATATATAGTTAATACATAATTAAAAAGACAAAACATAGATAAGGCACTGCAGATGTAAGATGGAGCTACATATATTTAAAAGGTGCCACATATACCAAAAGGCATATTATATATATATATAAAATAGGTGATACCAAGTAAAAATACATATATAAAATACATCAATTTTTTAAATGCAAAAAATTTTTGTTTACTTCTCAGAATGGCGCAAACATTTAGAAGACTGATAACACCCATTCTTGGAAAGGTAATGGGGTAATAGTTATATTGTTAATAACAGTGAAACTTGGTACAGCCATTTAGAGCTTTGTTGAAATACATGGAAAGATGCTCCACTATATTATAAACTGGAAGAAAGAGAAAGCTCAAAAGCATTAGAGTATGTAGTTGAAAAAGTATATGAGACTACCCTGGCCAGTGTGGCTTGGTTAGAGAGTTGTCCCATAAACCGAAGGGTTGTGGGTTCGATTCTCAGTCAGGTCACATACCTAGGTTGTGGGATTGGGTTTGATCCCTGGTTGGGGTGCATCCAGGATGTGGGGGCTGATTGCTGTTTTTCTCTCACTTTGATGTTTCTTTCTAAAATCAATGGACATATCCTCAGGTGAGGATTAAAAATATACATCTCAGACTAATATCAATTTTCTTTTATTAGAATTAGGTGGTTAATTTTATGTCACTTATTGTTACAATTTAAAATTTAAATCTGATATTTTTTAAAGGCAACTTCACAATTTTTTTTTTTTTTTACAGGAGATTACATGCTTGATGCAAAGCCAAAAGAAATTTCAGAAATTCAACGTTTAAATTATGAACAGGTAAAACAAACAATTTTTATTATATTAAAATATGTCATTTTTAATTTAAAGATATAAAACAGTCTCTGTTTTATATGAATACTAGAGGCCAGGTCATGAAATTTTTGCATGCAGGGAGCGGGGGTGTCCCTGCATCCTCTCCCTCAAGATATGTCTGACTGCCCGTTTAGGCCCGATCCTACAGGGAGGCAGTCAGATATCCCTCTCACAATCCAGGACTGCTGGCTTCCAACTGCTCGCCTGCCTGCCTTCCTGATTGTCCCTAACCACTTCTGCCTACCAGCTTGATCACCCTTTTTAACTACTCCCCTGCCAGCCTGATTGATGCCTAACTGCTCCTGCCAGCCCGATTGTCCCTAATTGCCCTCCCTGCTAACCTGGTCCCTCCCAACTGCCCTTCCCTTTCAGCCTGGTCCCCCTGGTTAAAAAAATATATATATATATTTTTACCAGAAATTATAATGTAAACTAAGAGCATGTTTTTCCCAGGTTTACTTACACAAGGCAAAATTGTATTTGTGTGTTTCTATGACAGTTTTTAAAATGATTATAAGTTGATTTTTTTTAACATATTTTATTGATTTTTTACAGAGAGGAAGGGAGAGGGATAGAGAGATAGTAACAACAATGAAAGAGAAACATCAATCAGCTGCTTCCTGCACACTCCCTACTGGGTATGTGCCCGCAACCAAGGTGCATGCCCCTACCCGGAATCGAATCTGGGACCCTTGAGTCCGCAGGCTGACACTCTATCCACTGAGCCAAACAGGTTAGGGCATCGTAACATTTTAAAATGTATAATACAGTAATCCTAACTGTATTCACTCTGTTTTGTAACAGATCTCTAGAACATTTTTATATTGTAATACTGAATCTCTGTACCCATCAAACAATTCCTCAGCTCTCTTTCCCTCCAAACCCCAACCATCATCATGCTATTTTCTGTTTTCATGATTTTGACTACTGTGGATATTTCATGTAAGTATAATAATGCAGAATTTGTTCTTTTGCAATGGCTTATTTTATTCAGCATAATGTCCTCAAGTTTCATCCATATTATAGCATATAATAGGATTTCCTTTTTTTTTTTTTTTTTTTTTAAAGCTGGATAATAGTCTATTGTATGTATATACCACATTTTCTTTACATATATGTCAATAGACATGTGGATTGTTTCTACCTCTTGGCTGTTGTAAATAACGCTGCATTGAACCTGGGTGTACAAATATCTCTTCAAGAAGCCGCTTTCAATTATTTTGGATATATACCTAAAAGTGGAAGAGGCCTTCTTTGACTAGAAACTTTTATATTTAGGCTTCTTGGTCTAAAATTGGTCCCTCACCCCTGTCACTCTGTACATCCTTGTCCTGCTCAATTTTTCTTACCAATACTTGATATTATATTATGTATTTACTAGTGGCCTGGTGCACGGATTCATGCACATTAAAAGAAAATTAATTAGAAGAAAGATTTGTGCAGTAATTACATTACTGCAAAAAATTACATGTCAAAATAGTATATATAATATAGTATTATAAAATTAAAACGTGGGAAACAAGATGGCAGCATAGGTAAACACCTGAAATTGCTGCCTCACACAACCACTTCAAAACTACAACTAAAAGACAAATGAACATTATCCAGAAGCACAGGAAGACTGGCTGAGTGGAAATTCTACGACTAAAAAGAAAGAGAAAAGCACACTGAGACTCAGAGGAGCTGCAGAAGTAAAGTGCAGAGGCATGGAGGCACTCACGGAAGGGGATGGCAACTTAGTACGTGGTTGTCTTTCCCAATCTGGAGGGAGACACAAGCTCCTGACTGCTCTGAACTCCAGTTCCAGGCAAAACTCGGGGGACCCAGACTCATACTGGGAGAAACTGGTTTATCTGGCGTCAGTTGGAACTCAAGAGGTGCTTGCAGCAATTATCAAGGGACACTGAGACCCGGGGCCTCTTTGGACAGGGCTGATGATCAGCCATTGCTATTTGCTTCGCTCTGTTGATTCCCTGAGACCTCACCCCACCCAAGCTGTGCACAGAGGTTTTTGCATATGAATGGCCCGGCCCTTTGAAACCAAAAATTACCTAACAAGCTGCAGTTGAGTCAGACACCCAGAATATCCAAAAGAAGGCCCAAGTTCCCACAGCAGCTTGCGTAGCTTCACAGCTGGGCCTCATCTGGGCACCTACAAACCCCAAACAAAGAAGAGGAATCTGCAGATCTCTCTGTAGCTCCTGCTGGGTGGCCTCAGGCAGAGGCTAAATTAGCACCTCCATATTGGAGATCCAGGAGCCAGTGTGCCCAGGGATCAGAGTGGGACCATCCAGATTACAACTCCTCAGATCCATAAGAGACACACTCAGGGGGCAGACTCGGTGAGCACCAAAGCCCCTCTGAAGCAAGTCTTGCCTCATAAGGGTGTCTCCAGCACAGAAGTTCTCCCATCATAGACACAGCTGATTCTCAGAGCCAATTGGCCTGGAAGCCAATTCCTCCCAGTGATACCAACAACAATCAAGGCTTAACTACAACCAGACTGTGTACACAGCCCATAAAGTGGTGCACCAAGAGTGTCCAACAGAGGTAACTGGGGAGACTGAGCCACTGGGCCCTATAGGACACCTAGCACACATGGCCACACTATCAACACAGGGAAGCAGCGAAAATGCAGAGACAAAGAAACAGGTTACAAATGACAGAAATGGAGGAAAGCAAATTACTGGATATAGAGTTCAAAACCACAGTTATAAAGTTTTTCAATAATTTTCTAGAAACAGCCGATAAATTTAGTGAGACCCTCGAGGATATGAAAAAGGACCAACTAGAAATTAAGCATATACTGACTAAAATAAAGAATAATATACAGCCAAAACCAGTTTGGCTCGGTAGATAGAGCGTCGGTCTGTGAACTGAAGGGTCCCAGGTTCAATTCCGGTCAAGGTCATGTACATTGGTTGTGGGCACATACCCAGCAGGGGTTGTGCAGGAGGCAGCTGGTCGATGTTTCTCTCTCATAGATGTTTCTGGCTCTCTATCCCTCTCCCTCTCTGTGGAAAATCAATGAAATATATGAAAAAAATAAAATAAAATAAAAGAATAATATACAGAGATCCAACAACAGACTAGAGGATCTCAAGTATCAAATCAAAGATTTGAAATGCAAAGAAGTAAGAAATACCCAACTGGAAAAGCAAAAAGCAAAAAGAATAAAAAACACGAAGATAGCTTAAGGAGCCTCTGAGACAACTTCAAGTATACCAACATCCAAATTATGGGGGTACCAGAACAAGAGAGAGAGCAAGATATTGAAAACCTATTTGAAGAAATAATGACAGAAAACTTCCCCCACCTGGTGAAAGAAACAGACTTACAAGTCCAGGAAGTGCACAGAACCCCAAACAAAAGGAATCCAAAGAGGACCACACCAAGACACATCATAATTAAAATGCCAAGGGCAAAAGACAAAGAGAGAATCTTGAAAGCAGCCAGAGAAAAACAGTTACCTATGAGGGAGTACCATACGACTGTCAGCTGATTTCTCAACAGAAACTATGCAAGCCAGACGGGAGTGGCAAGAATTATTCAAAGTGATGGAGAGCAAAAACCTACAACCAAGATTACTCTACCCAGCAAAGCTATCATTCAAAATTGAAGGTCAGATAAAGAGTTTCATAGATAAGGCAAAGCTAAAGGAGTTCATCACCACCAAATCAGTATTATATGAAATGCTGAAGAGTATACTTTAAGAAGAGGAAGAAGAAAAAGGTAAAGATAAAAATTATGAACAACAGCCAAAACCAAACTGGTTAGAGTGTCAGCCTTTGGACTGAAGGGTCCCAGGTTCGATTCCGGTCAAGGGCATGTACCTTGGTTGCGGGCACATTCCCAGTGGAGGTTGTGCAGGAGGCAGCTGAATGATATTTCTCTCTCATCGATGTTTCTGACTCTATCCCTCTCCCTTTCTCTCTGTGAAAAATCAATAAAATATATTTTTTTAAATAAAAATAAACAAAACTGAGAATTCTTTAAAAAAAAATTATGAACAACAAATACATATCAACAAGTGAATAAAAAATCTAATGAACAGAATAAACTGGTGAATATAATAGAATCAGGGGCATAGAAAGGGAGTGGACTGACAATCCTCAGCAGGGAAAAGGGTGTGGGGGATGCGGGCAGAGCCTGGACAAAAATTGTACACCTATGGATGAGGACAGTTGAGGGGGGGTAAAGGCAGAAGGTGGGATGGGAGCCAGGTGGAGGGGACCTATGGGGGGAGAAAAGAGGAACAACTGTAATAACCTGGATAAAGATTTATTTACGAAAATTAAGACACGTGCGATTTGTACCAGTGAGAGCTTTATATATATATCGGGCATGCATAAGTCAATGTTTATTTTTAAACTACCAGTGCATATCATAATCACTGGCTGGTTGGACGGATGGATGGTCTGTCAATTACCCTTTTATATATATAGAATATATTTGTTTCCCACAGTAGCATTAATTGTATGAGATCAGGAATTTTGTCTATTTTATTTTATATACATATATTGTTTTTTAATCTTTACTGTTGAAAGTATTACATATGTTTCTTCCCCCTTAACCCTTTCTAGCTCACCATACCCCCACCCCAGGCCTTTACCACATTATTGTCTGTGTTCATGGATCATATATATATATATATATATATATATATATATATATATGCTTACCAGTTGTTTGGTTGATCTCTTCCCACCCACCCACCCACTCACCACACTTTCCCTCTGATATTTGACAGTCTGTTCGTGCTTCTATGTCTTTGAATCTATTTTGTACATCAGTTTATTTTGTTCATTAGATTCCATATATGAGTGAGACCATATTATATGTTTAAAACTCAGATTGGTGTCTGGCACATAGTACATATTAATAAAAATCAAAAATGGAAAATTAGAAGGAAATGTCCTTGCATTTAAATATCTTCTTTATTGCTATTTCCTTTTCTTATTGTTATCCTTTCCTTTTCTGTTTTCAGAATATGAGTGATGCTATGGCAGTCTTGCACAAATTACAGACAGGCTTGGATGTAAATGTGAAATTCACTGGTGTTCGAGTGTTTGAATATACACCAGAATGCATAGTATTTGATCTTCTTGATATTCCTTTGTACCATGGGTGGTTAGTGGACCCTCAGGTAAGTAGAAAATTTAAAATTTTATAAACACAAATTTAGTAAAATGCTATTACTTTGGCAAATTAATTTGATTTATATTTTCCTATACTTTTTAAAGAGTTTTCTTTTTTATTTTTTTTAATCAGAGAGGAAGGAAGAGGGAGAGAGAGAGAGAAACATCAATGATGAGAGAATCATTGATCGGCTGCCTTCTGCATGCCCCACACTAGGGAAGAGCCCAAAACCTGGGCATGTGCTCTTGATTAGAATCGAATCTGGGACCTTTCAGTAGACAGGCCAATGTTCTGTCCACTAAGGTAAACCGGCTAGGGCTGATACTTATATTTTTGTTTTTACCTGGAATGAGCCAAATTGAGAGGTTAAGGAAGTGATCCCCCAGACTGTTAAACCTGCCTAAGCCCAAGAATTCTGAGTATCCCTTCAGGAAGTTAGGGGCCAACTCAATTAGGGCCATACCAGCTAGGCTTTACTTGTGTTTTATGAACCTGATTATACATTCTTTTTACACAAATGAAATTTTAGATTTTAAGACTGAGTTTATAAAGATGTCATTTCTCTTTAAGTTATAGTTTTAATACAATTTCAAGCAAAATCCCAGCAGATTTGTGGGAGCAGTTTTAGAATGTGAAATTCATATGAAAATACAAAGAGCTAGGAATAGAAGCCAAGAGAGTCTTTTAAAAATAAAACTATGTTTTTATTGATTTTAGAGAGAGAAGGAAGGAGAAGGACAGAAAGATAGAGAAATATCAATGTGAGAAAGAAGAATCGATCAGCTGCCTCCTGCACACCCCCTACTGGGGATCAAGCCCACAACTGGTCTTATGCCTTGAGAGGGAATTGAATCAGCCATTTGGTGCATGGAAACGCTCAAACAACTGAGCCTCACCAGCTAGGGCAAAGCCAAGATATTCTTGAAGCAGAATAAGTAGGAACAACTTACTCTTCCAGATGCAAAATATTTTAAAGATTAAGAAAGACTGTGAATATATAGACAGAATTAGGGCACTGTAAGGTAACAGGGGAAAGGTAGTCCTTTCAATAAAAGGTGCTAAAACAATTAGATATGTAAATAGTTAGCCAGTTTGATAGCCAATTCAGATTTCTAATTAGATAGCCAATTAGAAAAAATGAAATTGTTTCCCCCAGATCACACTATATAATTCTATTCTGTGTGCACTTATCTTTTAATTGTAAAAAAATAAAATTATATAATTTGAGAATGTTTTTAACATTGATAATGAAAAGATTCTAAAACAATTCACAAATGTATTGACTATGAAGAACATAGGTGGCACATGAGTACATTAAAATTGAGAATTTGTATTTGTCTAAAGAAATTCCTAAGAGAATGCAAATGTAAGCCATGGAGTAGAAGATGATCGCAACTTACATTAGGATGAATATCCAGAAAGTATACCAGTAAAGTGCTCCGAGAGGTACTTTTTTAAAGGTAG
Source organism: Pipistrellus hanaki (assembly GCF_964339955.1). Taxonomy (NCBI): domain Eukaryota; kingdom Metazoa; phylum Chordata; class Mammalia; order Chiroptera; family Vespertilionidae; genus Pipistrellus; species Pipistrellus hanaki. The sequence continues at coordinate 48,402,087 of NC_140503.1, read as the reverse complement.
GCCATCCAGTAAAAAAAGGAGCAAATGATTTTAACAGGCATTTCACAAGAATCTATATGCAAGTGGCCAGTGAACATATGAACTAGCCATCCAGGAAATGCAAATTAAAACCAAAATGAGATACCACTCTACACATATCAGGATGGCTAACATCTAAAAGTCTGACAATACGAAATGTTGGATCAGATATACATTGTATTCTCATTTTCTGCTGAAGTAATGTGAATTGGCTGTATACCTTAGAAAGCAGTTTCAAGTTATCTAGTAAAATTGAGGATAGGATATCCTAATACTCAGAAATTTGAAAATGCGTATCCTAGAGAAATTCTTGATATGTGGAACAGGATAAATGTACAAGAATATTCCTAACTATTATTTGTTGTGGTCCCAACTAAAAACAACTTAGGTAGCCATCAAAAGATGAAATATTGCCGAGACCGGTTTGGCTCAATGGATAGAGCGTCGGCTTGGGGACTGAAGGGTCCCGGGTTCGATTACGGTCAAGGGCATGTACCTTGGTTGCGGGCATATCCCCAGTAGGGGGTGTGCAAGAGGCAGCTGATCGATGACTCTCATCGATGTTTCTAACTCTCTATCTCTCTCCCTTCCTCTCTCGAAAAAATCAATAAAATATATTAAAAAAAAAAAAAAGATGAAATATTATAGAACAATGAAAAAGAACAGTTCCATACAACTACCTAGCATATTATATATTTGATTTATTGTTTGTGTTTGCTCCAGAATATAAACTTAATGAAAGCATAGAACATCTGTTTTGTTCTCTGCTGCATCTGCAATTTCTCTAACAACACCTAATATATAGTAGTGTATAAAAGGCACCCAATGAATTAATTGAATGAAATATTAATATAGAGATTCAGCCTATGAAAACTTGAAATTTTGTATTGTTCATTGTAGGTATATAGAAGTACAATTGATTTTTGTACATTGATCTGGTATTTGTTATTCTAGTTGTATTTAATGGATTCCTTAGGGTTGAAAATTCAGGTTCTTTGGAAAGACAATGAAGTTGACTCATTAAAGAAATGCTCTAAACAGTACAAGTGTTAAGAAAAAGAATGAAGCCCTAGCTGGTTTGGCTCAGTGGATAGAGTGTCAGCCTGCAGACTGAAGGGTCTCAGTTTTGATTCCAGTTAAGGGCACATTGCCCAGGTTACAGACTCGATCCCCACTGTGGGTGTGCAGGAGGCAGCCGATCAATGATTCTCTCTCATCATTGATGTTTCTATCTTTTATCCCCTCTCCCTTCCTCCCTTCCTCTCTGGAGAAAATCAATAAAACATACATACATACATATATATATATATATATATATATATATATATGTGTGTGTGTGTGTGTGTGTGTGTGTGTGTGTGTGTGTGTGTGTGTTTAAAAAAAAAGAGCCGAAACCGGTTTAGCTCAGTGGTAGATCGTTGGTCTGCGGACTGAAAGGTCCCAGGTTCGATTCCGGTCAAGGGCATGTACGTTGGTTCCGGGCACATCCCTGGTGGGGGGGGGGTGCAGGAGGCGGCTGGTCGATGTTTCTCTCTCATTGATGTTTCTGGCTCTTGATCTCTCTCCCTTCCTCTCTGTAAAAAAATCAATAATATATATTTTTTAAAAGAAAAAGAATGAAAGTCTAAAAGAATTGTGCCCTCAAATTGCTTCTTAAGCATTCAAATTTTCATTTTAAGTGAATCAAAGCTGGAAGTCATACTCTTTTGTGTGGTTTATGTAGACTCATAGCCAAAAGATCCTCTTTCAAAGAAAAGGCCTTATTTGACTCTACATTGAAAGACTGACAAGCGAATACATTTATGTGCTTTTAGTTAATATGAAATGTTTAAGATATGTATATAACATTTTCCGTAATTCACTGCTTTAACTTTTTCAATTTACTGGTCTTCTCAACCAACCAATTCAGTTCCACTTGCATGGTTAAGAGGCTTTTACAAAACATGGTAGAATTTTGCAGGAATCCTATATAATAAAAGCCTAATATTCTAAATGTCTGGTCATCCATTCAACCAATCAAAGTGTAATATTTTAATGATATGCTAAGGCCGCTCAACTGCTTGTTATGATGTGCATTGACCACCAGGGAGCAGACAGGCTGGTCGACCAGTTAATATGATGTGCACTGACCACCAGGGGCAGACGCTCTGATGGTAGGTTAGCTTTCTGCTGGGGTCCAACTGATTGAGACTGAGTGAGTCAGGCCAAACATGCCGTAGAGCCCTCCTGTGGTTCCTCCCTGGCTGGCCAACCTCCTGTATCCCGCCCTGGGCCCAATTGTGCACCAGTAGTCCCTCAGCCTGTGGCCTGCACCCTCTCGCAATTCGGGACCCCTTGGGGAATGTTGAAGAGACTGTTTTGGCCAGACCTAGGGGACCTACTGGTGCACAAATTTTGTGCATTGGGTTTCTAGTAAAATAAATAAATTATAGCCTAGAGCAGAGCAGTTGTTCTCAAATTTTGCTATCTAGCAGTGGAATGGTCAATTGAGAAACAACTTGAGCCTGGAATTTTTTTAAATCTATCTATCTATCTTTCTTTCTTTCTATCTATCTATCTATCTATCTATCTATCTATCTATCTATATATAACTGATTTTTTTTTGTTTTTTTTTGGTTTTTTTTTGTTGTTTTTTTTTTACAGAGAGGAAGAGAGAGGGATAGAGAGTTAGAAACATCGACCAGTTGCCTCCTGCACACCCCCACCGGGGATGTGCCTGCAACCAATGTACATGCCCTTTACTGGAATCGAACCTTGGACCTTTCAGTCTGCAGGCTGATGTGCTATCCACTGAGCCAAACTGTTTTTGGCTCTTTTAAATCTTTTTAAAAAATTAATTTTAGAGAGGGAGGATGGGGTGGAGGAGAGAAAGAAACATAGATGTGAGAGAGATACATCAACTGGTTGTCTCTCACATGAGCCCCAACTGAGGTATGTGCCCTGACTGGAATCAAACCCGTGACCTTCCAGTGCACTGATGACACTTCAACCAACTGAGCCACACTAGCCAGGGTCTACATCTTTTTAATAAGCTTCTCAGTTTGGAAACTACTGTCCAGAATATTTCTTGTGCAGATATATGTTAAGACTATGGTATTTAAAGAGTAAGTATTCAAGAAGATCATTTGGATGGTGATAAGAAAGCATTGACCCTCTTATTTTTTATATCATTGTATTAATTTGTACTTGTTTTATTATGGACATATATTAATACAGTAGTACATGTAAATAATTTATAAATATATTTTAGGGATAGGAGGGCAAACAGAATAAGTTGTTGATACAGCATAAGTCTATTTTTCTTCAATAAACAAAGCAAAGTATAATAGAGAGTAGAGATGCCCAGTTTTATATTCCTATAACTTAAAATATTGAATTCATTTTTCTAGTCAATCTCCAAAGACAAATATTAAATAAGAATCATTAGGTAGCCGGGACCGGTTTGGCTCAGTGGACAGAGCGTCGGTCTGCGGACTGAGAGGTCCCGGGTTCGATTCCGGTCAAGGGCATGTACCTTGGTTGTGGGCACATCCCCAGTGGGCGGGGGGGTGCGGGAGGCAGCTGGTCGATGTTTCTCTCTCATTGACGTTTCTAGCTCTCTGTCCCTCTAAATTCCTCTCTGTGTAAAATCAATAAAATATATTATTAAAAAAAAAAAAAAAAGAATCATTAGGTAAATACTGTCCCTGATTAATATACATTAACTTTTCTTCAAGAAAATAAAGTTAGTTGTGTCTACTCATTTTCCCTATGCTTGGCTAGGAAGTAAATTCTATATAATAAAAGGCTAATATGCAAATAGACCGAATGGGAGAACTACCAGTTGTTATGACATGCACTGACCACCAGGGGGCAGATGATCAATGAAGGAGCTGCCCCCTGGTGGTCAGTGCACTCACACAGGGGGAGCACTGCTCAGGCAAAATCCAGGCTCAGAGCCAGCAAGTGCAGCAGCAGTGGTAGGAGCCTCTCCTGCCTCTGCAGCAGTGCTAAGGATGTCTGACTGCCAGCTGGGGAGTGGGCCTAAGTCATCAGTAGGACATCCCCCAAGGGCTCCCGGACTGCTAGAGGGTGCCAGCCAGGCTGAGGAGACCCCCCTCCAGTGCACAAATTTCATGCACTGGGCCTCTAGTAATAAATAAAATGGAAAAACTTTCATCTCATGAATTAGCATCTTTATATTTGCCTTGCCTTAACTGACAATATTTGTATTTTAGAAAAGAAAAAAAAAAAACTGAGCTTTTCTTATTTTTTTTCCTTAATGGTTTATTTTTTTTATTTTAATCACTTAAATGCATCTTTACAACTTTAAGAAATAAATTTGCATGTAATAAGCCCATTTAATTATTTTTTGTGTAATTGAAATACAGCTGAGCAATATTTTTCTTTTTTTTAAATTATTTTTATAATATATTATAGCTGTAAACAAAACTGAAAACAGTTGGGTGTTAATTTTAGTGTTGATTTTTTTCATAAATAATTTGTATCTTTAGTATTGTATTAGAATAAAACCCTAAAGAGTGACCTTGGTTTCTTTGTTATTTTTAATCTTATCATGATTAGTAAGACAGTCATTTGTTTTCTAGATGGATGACATTGTAAAAGCTGTTGGTAACTGCAGCTACAACCAACTAGTGGAGAAGATCATCTCTTGTAAGCAGTCAGACAATAATGAGCTGGTTAGTGAAGGTGGGTGAGTGCTGCTATTACCTAATTTATTCTTCGCAAAATAAACTGTTTGATAATTTAAGATCTTTCAAATGTATTAAAACAGAAATGTTGCTACTTATAGGAATTAAGTAATTTTTCATAAAGGTGCCAGTAGAAGGTTTTTCCTAAAAACCTTTTCACTTGTACAATGAGGCCTGGATTTTAATAAAGGTCTTTAGAATCTCTTGTTAGTTTTTTTTTGTTTGTTTTTTTTTAATATATTTTATTGATTTTTTTACAGAGGGGGAGGGAGAGGGATAGAGAGCCAGAAACATCGATGAGAGAGAAACATCAATCAGCTGCCTCTTGCACACCCCCCACTGGGGTTGTGCCCGCAACCAATGTACATGCCCTTGACTGGAATCGAGCGTGGGACCTTTCAGTCCGCAGACCAACGCTCTATCCACTGAGCCAAACCGGTTTCAGCTCTTGCTAGTTTTTTTTAAATCCTCACCCGAGGATATTTTTCCATTGATTTCTTAGAGTGAGGGAAAGACAGAGAAATATCCATATGAGAGAAACACATCAATTGGTTGCCTCCTGTCTGGGCCATGGAGGATCCTGCCCTTGACTGGAATCGACCCCGAGACCCTTTGGTCCACAAGCCAATGCCCTTATCCACTGAGCCAAACTGACTAGGGCCCTCTTGTTAGCTTTGATATGGTAAATTACTCAGGGGTAACTGATAATTGCTCTTTTTAAAAATGATGATTATTTGGGAGTACTATGTGAACCTTATAATTCATTCTGAATCCTTCAGTTGACTGAGTATCATGATACTCAGTGTTCATTTTAGTAGAGCTCTGCCTTGTTTCAGTATAACATAGTATAGTAAAGCTCCATTCTTTTTTTTTTTTTTACTGATTTCAGAGAAGGGAGAGAAAGAGAGAGAGAGAGAGAGAAAGAGAGAGAGAGAGAGAGAGAGAGAGAGAGAGGGAGGAGGGGGGGAGATAGAAAAATCCATGATGAGAGAGAATCATTGATCAGCTGCCTCCAGCACGCCACCTGCTGGAGATTGAGCCCGAAACCCAGGCATGTGCCCTTTTTTTTTTTTTTTTTTTTTAAATATATTTTATTGATTTTATACAGAGAGGAATTGAGAGAGACAGAGAGTTATAAATGTCGATGAGAGAGAAACATCAACCAGCTGCCTCTTGCACACCCCCCACTGGGGATGTGCCCGCAACCAAGGTACATGCCCTTGACCGGAATCGAACCTGGTACCCTTCAGTCCGCAGGCCGACGCTCAATCCACTGAGCCAAACTGGTCCCGGCTAGGCATGTGCCCTTGATTAGAATTGAACCCAGGACCTATTATTCTGCAGGCTGATGCTCTATCTACTGAGCAAAACCAGCTAGGGCTAAAACTCCATTTTTAATCAAAGTATACCTTTGATCATTCAGTTATCCTAATCCTTAACTAATTAAAATTGCTAAATTTGTCACCAAAGAAGTAATTTCATATTTTTCAGCTGTGTTTCAGTCATTGAAGAGAAGGAGAAGAATGCTGTCCAGAGTCATAGCGTTTGGATATTTATACCTTCCCCACCACCTACTTTACTTTTTTTAAGAAGTATTTTATTTTACTTTTTAAATATATATTATTGATTATTTACAGAGAAGAAGGAAGAGGGATAGAGAGTTAGAAACATCAATAAGAGAGAAACATCAATCAGCTGCCTCTTGCACACCCCCTACTGGGGATGTGCCCACAACCAAGGTACATGCCCTTGACCGGAATTGAACCTGGGACCCTTCAGTCTATAGGCCTACGCTCTATCCACTGAGCCAAACTGGTTAGGGCTCACTTTTTCATAAATATGTTCAAATTCTGAGGTTGCTATTCTCCTCGCTTTGTAGGGAAACAAAAGGAAGAGAAATCATAAGTAGGGAGTGAGCTTCAGTTTTTTAGGTACAGAATTCTTTTGCATGTGGTATTCGGTATATATTATTATTATATATACTAGGGGCCTGTTGCAGGAAGATTCCTGCAAGCAGCTGCCACAGTCGCTGCCCGCCCCGCCCCGCCCCGCCCCGCCTGCACTTTCCCTCTGGCAACCACCTTGCTTTCCGCTTTTCCTCCCTCTTCTTTCTATGCTGTCTTCAGTCTTCACTCCTCCCTCCCTTCATGTATGCAAACTAACCATCATCTTTGTTGGGTTAATTTGCATACTCACTCTGATTGGCTATGGGCATAGTGAAGGTACAGTCAATTAGAATTTTTCTCTTATTAGTGTAGATTACTATTATTGTGTTTTATTTTATTTTATTTTTTTAAAAGATCTCACACATTTATTACTGAACCATCCTACTATTGCAGGAGGGGGGGAAAAATCAACAGAGCAAAATCACAAGTCCATTAATTCTCCAATTAAAATGCTCCAACTGTCCAGACAGTAGCGTCTTTTCAATCATTTAAAGGTATAGGCAACCTGGATACAGCATAGATATGTGAGTCATCTCTCATGAGTGAGTTCTCATAGGCCCAGTTTGGTTCTTCTCCAATGTCTCCTCTTCGAGTTGTACCTGATTTTATTACCAGTTTTCATCCGAATCCATTGGGGAATGGGCCGATTCTGCTTTTGTTTCTTGGCCAGGAACCTCTTGATCCTGAAAGTCTTGTGGGAAGACATGGTGAGGGAGAGGCGAACGCGCGCACCTCGATGGCGGAGAAAGAGAGCTATTATTGTGTTTTAAAAAAATGAAAACTAAATTACTATAAGAGTATATGAGAATATATAAAAGAAGACATGTACATGAACCCCATACTATAATGATTAATCAGAACCCAACTAATTTTATTACACCATTATCCATAAGTTTAGCAAGAGGCAAGTAGCAAGAAAACACACAGTATTTTAATTGAGGCTTATCTTAGTCTTCTACTTGCATTAAACGCATAAGTAAATACAGAAGGATATTGATCATTGTTTTGCATGACAGCTCTTTCATTACAACCTAAGGCAGCAAAGTTTAAATTTTAGGGGGAAGAGAAGGAACAAAATATTTGTTAAAAATATTTTCTTACACTGGCTGGTTTGACTCAGTGGGTAGAGTGTCAGCCTGTGGCCTGAGGGGTCCTGGGTTTGATTCCGGCCAGGGGGCACATACCCAGGTTGCAGGATTGATTCTCCCCAGTGGGAAACATGCAGGAGGCAGCCAGTCAATGATTCTCTCTTATCATTGATGTTTCTGCCACTCTCCCTTTCTGAAATCAATAAAAAAAATATTAAAAACAAACAAACATTTTCTCTAGCTCTAGCTGGTTTGGCTCAGTGGGTAGAGCATTGGCCTGTGGACTGAAAGGTCCTGGGTTCAATTCCAGGCAAGGACACATACCTCGGTTTCAGGCTCCTCCTTGACCCAGACCCCTGCAGGAGGCAACCAATCAATGTGTCTCTCACGTTATATTTCTCACTGTCTTTCCCTCTCTCTTCCACTGTCTCTAAAAATCAATGGAAAAATATCTTCAGGTAAGGATTAAGAGAAAAAAAAAAAGAAACAGAAGACAGATCGATAAATGACAATAAAACATAAAAAAAACACACACACAAATATTTTCTCTCACTAGAACTTACCCAAGCTCTATACACAAACAAATGCACAATAGCAACAAAAACCCCAGTGCCTTTTTCACTTTTTTTACTCAACCTGATGTTACAACTATAATTATTATTATTATTATTTCTCTGACATTGATTTCCCAGGATAATGAAAACCAATAGCTAATTTATATCGTGTTGATAACTTGAGAAGAACATCCTGTTAAAAACAAGGAAGTAATTATCTTCTTTAATGGTATAGAATTTTCGGGTAATATATACCAGAATTTTGGGTAATATATATCATCGCTTATTCATCATTTATTATATACATTTTGTAGTGATGAAATTCTACATATCAGATTCCCATATCAAGGAAAATTATATATAGAATTCACTATAATTAAAAAACTAAACTAGTTTTTATAAGAAACTACAAGTGTGTAATCTACTAGAAATAATTGTTTAACTCCAATGGTTACTTGTATAAGGCACTAGAAATCTATAATAAAAGATGTCTAATTACACCGGACATCCTTCCGCACAACCTTCCGGATGAAGCTGGGGCTGCGAGGGAAGCTGGGGTCCCGGGTGCCAGAGGGAAGCCAGTGCCAGCAGCGGGGGAAGGAAGACCTACTCTTGCATGAGTTTTGTGCATTAGCCTCTAATATATAAAAAAAGAGGCCACAATAGACATTTTTACTTATAAGTAGCAATTAGCTTCCCTCCATCATTTTCTTTATCATATTTTCTTGGGTATAATTTTCTACTGAAGTGGTAGTTTGCTCTCTTTTCTATTTGGGCTGCAACTATAACTTTTCTTTTGAACCAATAAAATATCCAAAAGGTGATTATATTTTAGATATAATGCCTGAACCCACACAAAAAAATTATTTTCTGACATTAGTGTTTGAAAATATCTCTTAGTTTCAGAAATTCAATACTAAGTTAGTTTATCAAATTATTTTCCTTTATTACTAAAGAGCTACTAGAGAAGTTGAAAGTAATGAGTGCCTTAAAGCAGTGTTTCCCAACCTTCTCTCATGATGAGAATCACCTGGTGGAGTTGTTAAAACACAGATTCCTGAATCCCAACTAAGAAGTGCTAAACTAGAATTTTTGAGAACATATAGGTAAAATTGCATACCTAACTTAGTGCTCTGTATATAACATCTGTGTTAGAGCATTAGTTAAGTATACAATTTTACCTATATGTTCCCAAAAATTCTAGTTTAGCACTTCTTAGTTGGGATTCAGGAATCTGTTTTAACAACTCCACCAGGTGATTCTCATCATGAGAGAAGGTTGGGAAACACTGCCTTAAAGGATGTGAAGTTAAAAAGAGGGACAGTAAAGTTAGGCAAAAAGGAACAAAAATAGGTAGTAAGGTAAAAAGAAACTTGGCTTATTTAAAAACAGTATGATCACATAAATCTTATAATTCATTATTTATTACATCAACCTAACACTTTTATAAACAGCATTTATTGTACAGAGTACTGAGAAAAGAAATATTTACAGCCGTTCATGTTCATTATTAACATTTGTTTTGTACTGCAATTATGAGAAGGTGGAATGTGTCTGGCACAAAAATAAATCCTATACTTACAAATTAGAAAAAGAGCAGTTTAAAAAAAATTTTTTTTTTTTACTTTTTTTGGTAGAAATATAAAATCTGTGGTTTAAGAGGAAGAAAGCAAACAAAATTAAAAGTCCAGTCAATTGTAGAGGTGGCTTTAACACCTATGTTTTGTTTCTTTTTCTTTTTTATTTTATTTTATTGTTTAAAGTATTACAAATAGTACAGCCAAAATTGGTTTGGCTCAGTGGATAGAGCGTCAGCCTGCGGACTGAAAGGTCCAAGGTTCGATTCCGGTCAGGGGCATGTGCCTTGGTTGGGGGCACATCCCCAATGGGAGTGCAGAGGCAGCTGATCGATGTTTCTCTCTCATCGATGTTTCTGGCTCTCTATCCCTCTCCATTCCTCTCAGTAAGAAATCAATAAAATAGGTTAAAAAACAAAACTAATAGTAGTACATATATCTCCTTTTTTCCCCAATGACCTTCCTCCAGCCTCCCCTATTCCCTGGCCAGAGTTTGGTTTCTTAAACCAACTTGTCAACAGTAGTAGGAGTTTAAAATCTAAATCTAATAGATGGTCAGCACAGTTCAGCCACTACGGTAAGACAGGCTACAATCCACACAGACCCAGGCTACCCTCAACACCACCATTTAAGTGTACAAAAACTGATGTGTTTTTAAAACTAGTGGGTGGGAGGGAAAAACAGCCATTACATTGTCTTCCCAAGGTTCTTGAGGATAGAGTAGATGTTTTCAAAGGCTTCATAAATTTCTGCTCTGACTTTAGCACCTGGTAATACAACTTTTCCTGAAACAAAAATAAGGAGAACAATTCTGGATTTAATCATCCTGTAGATTAAACAAGGAAATAATTCTGACTCATAACTACTGAACTGTTGGTGGGTCAGCATTAGGCCTTCTAACCTTATTGGGAACTTCACATTGCAACTCCATACCATGTTCTGTATCTTGAAGTCCAAAAATTTGGCTTGGAAACCCAACTCTGTACAACTCTGGCATACTTTCTTCCTGCTAGTCTGGACCGGTCTTCATTCCTGGTGCCGGTGCACATCATATTCCCAGAATTAAAGATCAGGGCTGTGGTCCGGGGCTCCCTCATTCTCATGATCACAGTAGCAAACCACTTGGAATTATATGCAGTATTTCAGGCACGAAGTGCAATGGTTTTTAGGTCAAGTTTACAACCTAGATTTACTGTGGATACAATATTTTGCAGCTGTGGCATGATCTCTGAGCTCTCAGAGGGCTGTGTGGTGGGGGTTGTGAGTGAAGGGTACAGGTTCGTGATGCCTGGCTTGGCTGCAGTCATAGAGTCTGTGAGTGGAAGAGCTGAATGTCTGTCCTGAGTTGACCAAAAAAAAAAAAGTGAGGCTGCTCTGGAGTCACTGGGGACAGCAGCACCCACCCTGGAAGGCCTAGTCACATGGCTGGTGGCCCAGGCCCACACCATGGCAACCCTTCCCAACCCCTCTCAGGAAAATAATTTCTAATTTAAATTTATTTTCAGTGATATTACCTTATTATCATTATATTAATTTTCGCCCTACTTTATTATCATTAATAAATTGTAATTTAATGTAAATATTGCAAATAAAATATTTGAAGCAATGCAGATAGATAAACTGCTATATAATGCTTAGAATTGTTTCCCAGATTTTGTTTAATTGGTTATGAAAAGTTGAAACTAGCCGCAACCAGTTTGGCTCAGTGGATAGAGCTTTGGCCTGTGGACTGAAAGATCCTGGGTTCGATTCCGGTCAAGGGCATGTACCTTGGTTGCGGGCACATTTCCAGTGGGGGGTGTGCAAAAGGCAGCTGGTCGATGTTTCTCTTTCATCATGTTTCTAACTCTCTATCCCTCTCAATTCCTCTCTGTAAAAAATCAATAAAATATATTTATAAAAAAAAAAAAGTTGAAACTAGATTAGGTTTTGAATATTCCACTAAAATCACACTGTTTAAGAGTTGGTAGAAGAATTAGGAAACATTGCTCTTTATAGGTCCATATTACCCTGCTTTATGGTTTGGAAAAAAATACAATTCAGTTTGCATTTATTATTATTATTATTATTATTATTATTATTATTATTATTATTATTATTTTGAAAGAGAAAGGGAGAGAGAGAGAAAGAACCATTGATGTGAGAGAGAAATATGCACCCTCATTGGTATCAAACCTGCAACCGGGTATTCACTTTTATGCATGGGACGATGCCCAGTTAACTAAGCCACACCAGCCAGGGCATAAGCACTAAATTTTTAAACTTAATACCAACAGTTCTCCTGGGCTTCAGTCTTTCTTATAAGTAATTTTTTCCTGGAGAAAGTTATTCTCTCTGAGCCTTGGTCCTGTTCTATAGAAAGAAGTTCAGAAAGACCTTTCTAGTGTTGAATTTTTCAGAGAGAATGTGCTGTATTTCCATTGAATTTTTGTATCTTCTTGAAGGATTTGTAGAGAGCACATTGGGTGAGTGAGGTGTGGGCGGCCCATTTAAAAACATCTTTCTGAAGGAAAGGTTTGGTAACGCAGCGGTGGTACCTCTCAGCACAGGCATTCTACTTACTTTTAAAATGCTATCTAATATTAAGTGCTTTAGTATAATACATCTATTCTACTCAGTAATTTAGTACTTAACAAAGTAATAATAGTAATCGAGGGAGGTGACTATTTCTAAATGTATAAGCCTCAGAATTTGCAAATATTGCTATAAATTTCCTTTGGCTGTGACCTTCATATAACAATTTGCATTTCCCCTCCTATCTTACACAATTCTTTGGAATAGTGTGATATATTGATAATGTTTTACAACCACTTAGCAGCTTGGCTTGGTGTGGCTTGACAATAAAGGTGAGGGACGGGAGAGTAAGTGGAATAAACCTACAGTCTATAGCTGCCTTGGCCCTTCCAAGTTTATTTTCAATTTCTTATTGAGGTGTCAGTTTTTGAACACCTTATATTTGCACCTCTCTGCTCACTTATAAAACTTTTTAAAGCAGCAGTCACCAACTGTTGGTCTGTGGACCACTGGTGGTCCACGAGATCCAAAAGGTTGGCGACTGCTGTTTTAGAGCACTCTTCCTCCCCTCCTCCCATGGTTTCTGAGAGTTTTCTTCTGCAGTAAGGGAACAGAAGGAAGAAGAGAAAGATCAGAAGAAGAGAAATACAGGCTTTTAAAATATATATATACAGTTGATTCTCATTATTCACAGTAGTTATGTTCTGTAAAAGTGGATTTCATCTCATGGCACGTATAAACTAATTGCCAAAATTCTGTGGCACGCCAAAAATACTTTTTTTGCCAATCTGATATAATTTTCATTCACTATTGTGTTGGCTGTTATCATTTTTTTTATTTGACAATCTAAGGAAAAAGAGATTAATGCCCCCGATTAAATAATCAGGTATTGCTTGTTTTTTTGTTTTTGTTTTTGTTAATCCTCACCTGAGGATGTTTTTTCTATTACCCCCCCCCCTTTTTTTTTTCTTTTTTCAGAGAGAAAGGGAGGAGGAGAGAGAGAGAGAGAGGAACATCGATGTGAGAGAGACACATGCCTCCAGCATGCACCCTGATTAGGGGTACATGCCCTTGACTGGCAATCAAGCCCGCAACTCTTGCACAGGCTGACACTAACTGCTGAGTGTCAGAGCAGTTATTGCATGTTTTACCTGGCCAGAGCAGGTATTGCATGTTTTAAAAATTCTTGAGCACACCAGTTGAAAATCGCTGTTCTATAAAGTTGCTATGAACACTGAGTTAGTGAATATTAAACCATTGCTCCTACGGGAAACACAAGATTAGGTTCCTGTGAGCCTTTAGTCACAAGCTTTTCATCAACTGATAAATTCATAACCTTGTTTTATGTGCATTTCTGTTTAGAGACATTCGATATATGGTTGATTCAGTAACATTAAATGCATGGCAATCAGCACTATAACTCACCTGGACAAAGCTACAAAAATTTGTATATTCTCCGTAGGCCCATCACAGACTTTGTGCACTGAGGAACAGCAGCAAGCACTCCGTTGTTACACTTGGGGGCCATTTTACACAGTAAAAATCACTCCACCAAAAGCACAAAAATGTGAAGAATGTGGCACTCCATAGACTTGAAAAGGACACTTGTTCACAGTATGAGAGCTGAAACATGGCCTAGTGTTGCCTTGTTCAATTTCAGTTGGGAATGTGCATGTTTGGTGACTCATTTTTTTTGCAGCTTTGCACATATCCAGGAATGACCCTAAAAGTGAACAGCAAGTATTGATTTTGGAGTTAATAAATCTTAGCTAGTAGGCAAATTTTGCTATTAACAAGGATCAACTCTACATGTCTTTTAAATTAAACCACAGAAAACTTTTGTATATTTTATTATGTTTCGAAAACAAAAGAGATCACTTCTATTTCTGAACTTGATATGGATGGATGGATGGATGGATGGATAGATAGATAGATAGATAGATAGATAGATATAAAGTGGCATATGTTAGAGGAGATTAGAATAAAATGGCATCAGTTACCCACTGTTTTCTCTTCAATTTTAGGTTTAAGGCAAGAATTGAGCAGTTTGTGAATTTCAAATTATCTGGGACTTTTATTAAAATCTTAAGCAACTCAATTTGTTAAGACTACTTTTAATTTCTAAAAACCTATCTTTGGGGAAGGAGCTGTTGACATAGATATTTTACTCCTTTTTTAAAAATATTTTTTTATTGCCTAACTGGTTTGGCTCAGTGGATAGAGCATCGGCCTGTGGACTGAATGGTCCCGGGTTCGATTCCAGTCAAGGGCATGTACCTTGGTTGCGGGCACATCCACAGTAGGTGTGCAGGAGGCAGCTGATCAGTGTTTCTCTCTCATCGATGTTTCTAGCTCTCCTCCCTCTCCCTTCCTCTATGTTAAAAATAGATTTAAAAAATTTTAATTTTTTAATTGATTTCGGAGAGAGGGATAGAAACATCCTATATAATAAAAGGGTAATATGCAAATAGATCGAGTGGCAGAACACCTGAATAACCTATCAAAGTATAATATGCTAATGATATGCTAAAGCTGCTCAACCACTAACTATGCCGTGCACTGACCACCATGGGGAGGTTCCTCAGCCTGGCCTGCACACTCTTGCAATCCGGGACTCCTTGGGGAATGTCGGAGAGCCTGTTTCAGCCCAGTCCCACAGACCACTCCCCTTGGGAAGGCACCAGACGCAGGGTTCATGGCTAGTGAGCGCTGCTATTGCAGCATGAGCCCTGGCAGGCACAGTGGGGGCCAGGCTGAGCAGAAGCATCAGGTAGGAGCTGCAGGCAGCATTGGATGCGGGTTTTGGCCCGATCCCTGCAGGCCATCCAGAGGTATCCCACCTATGCACGAATTCATACACCAAGCCTCTAGTCAATGACAAGAGATAGTCATTGATTGGCTGCCTTCTGCACGCTTCACATGGGAATCGAGCCTGCAACCTGGGCATGTGCCCTGACCGGGAATTGAACCGTGACCGCCTGTTTCATAGGTCAATGCTCAACCACTGAGCCACACTGGCCAGGCTCCTATGCACTTTTTAAATTGCTAATTCTTTTTGTTTTTAATATATTTTATTGATTTTTTTTTACAGAGAGTAAGGGAGAGGGATAGAGAGCTAGAAACATCAATGAGAGAGAAACATCTATCAGCTGCCTCCTGCACACCCCCCAAAGGGGATATACCCACAACCAAGGTACATGCCCCTGACCGGAATTGAACCCGGGACCCTTGAATCTGCAGGCCAATGCTCTATCCAAACCGGTTTTGGCTAAATTGCTAATTTTTGCCTTACTTGTTTTAGTAGGTTTTAGTTTTACTCTATCTATATATTTTGTTGTAAGCTGCCTGAAATTCTTTTTAGGAAGTAGGTAAAGTATATATAAATACATTGATTAATAAAAATAATTTCATGTAACTTTTCTTTAGGTTGGGGATGTCTAAAGACACATCTTTTAAAATAAAAAGGTAGAATCTCCAATTTGGTACCATTATGTTATTGTAGGAGAAGTTTTATTCTGACTGGCCTTTTTTTATACTTGTAACACAATGTAAATAGAACAACTTTTTAATTTCGAAATTATTCTTCTATCTAATATTTTGCATTGGTTCCATAGGCTTTGTAGCTGAGCAGTTTCTAAATAACACAGCCACTCAACTGACATACCATGGATTATGTGAACTAACTTCAACGGTCCAGGAAGGAGAACTTTGTGTGTTTTTTCGGAATAATCATTTTAGCACCATGACTAAATACAAGGTATGATATAGAAATAACTTTGTTATTTGAAATTAAAGGAACTTGATTTAGAAATGTCTCATCTGCTTCGAAATAAAAAAATTAGCATAATATTCCTTAATCATCAAATTATGAATGTAATTATTAAATTTTTTTTTTTAGGATAGGATGGATTAGCTACTTAATTGTTACGTCAGAGGCATCTGAGACATTGCTTCAAGTGGAAATGTTGGGAAAAATGGTTCAAAACTGGAATAATTTTTGTGTACAAATAGTAATTTTGGCATAGGAGGAGATTTACAAGAAAAATATGCATGAGGCTAAAAGAGGGGGCTTTGGACAGATTTGAGGAGTGCCAACATTTCATGATTAGCTGGAGGAGTATGAACTAGCAAAGGAGACTAAGAAAGAAAAGAATAAAAGGGAAATCTAAAGAATATAACATCATGTAAGCCAGTGTTTCCCAAAGTGTGGTATGCGTACCTCCAGGGATATGGGAAGAGTTTGGTGGGGGTACGCTTTGCACCAGAATTTAGTGGGGATATGCACTGCACTGTGCTTAGCTGCGCCTAATTCTACGTTCTCATGAGCACGAGGGGTACTCAGCGTAACGAAAATTATAGAAGGGGTGCACATATGTCAAAAGTTTGGGAAACACTGATAAGCCAACAGGGAGATAGTGTATCAAGAAAAGTTGAGATCTCAGTTATTAAATGCTGGTGGGAGAATACTGGAGAAGAGTCCATTAGTGATATGGATTTCATTGGTATCTTAGAGAATGTTGGCAGCAGGAAAAACTCTATTTGAATTGGTTAATAAGTGCTTGGGATGTCAGGAACAAGAAACAGATAAAGCACCTCTTTGAAACAGTTCAGGAAGGGGCAGAGACATTGGCTCATAGCTGTATTGGAATCCAAAAAGTGTTTTTTATTTTTTAATATGAGAAACTTAATCATGTCTATTATAAATATGAAGGACTCGGTAGAGAAAAGGATTCAGGAGAGAGGTATTTGATGTTAGGAGACACCTAAGAGAGTGCAAAAGGTTAGAAATGTTCACAGGTGAAGGAGATTGGCCCTTGTTTTAAAAAACACCTCTTCAGCTGCAACCAGTTTGACTCAATGGATAGAGCGTCGGTCTGCGGACTGAAGGGTCCCTGGTTCGATTTCAGTCAAGGGCATGTACATTGGATGTGGGCACATCCCCGGTAGGGGGTGTGCAGGAGGCAGCTGGTCAATGTTTCTCTCTCATCGATGTTTCTAGCTCTCTATCCCTCTTCCTTTCCACTCTGTAAAAAAATCAATAAAATATATATTTTTTTAAAAAGACCCTAGCTGGTTTGGCTCAGTAGCTAGAGTGTCAGCCTGCACACTGGAGAGTCCTGGGTTCAATTCCAGTCAAGGGCACATGCTCAATCCCCAGTGTGGGGTGTGCAGGAAGCAACAGATCAATGATAATCTCTCATCATTGATGTTTCTATCTATATCTTGCTCTCCCTTTCTCTCTGAAGTCAATTAAAAAAACTTCTTCATTGTAAAGGAGGGAAAAAATAGACTATGAGTATAGCTACAGAGAGATTTACAAATTTGATGGCAGGAAGCAGAGGAAGTTACTTTGAATGCTTTTGTTTGTTATATGGAAGGCAAGATCATTTACTGAGACTGAGTAGGACTGGGTTTGGTTTCATAGAAGGAAAGTTTGAAGTAGTCTTTATAGCTTGTAGGAGAAAGCTGTAACTAGAGAAATTAAGAAGAATCACCAAACATTGTTGGGATTCCAGAATATGGTAATTATTACTTGTGTAATTTTTTTTTGCAGGAGTATCTGCCAGAATACATTCATGGAGAAGGTGGCTAGTTTGTTATTCTAGATTTGAGACTTTCTAAGTGGGTGCAACAAAGAGTAGAAAAGCAAAGAAGTTCAAGGACATGATGCTATTATGAACACACTGATATTGGGCAAATTTATAAATATTGTCTAGAGCAAATAAAATACTATTCTTCACTAAGGTGATCTTTTTATATAGAAGGGATAAGTGGGAACGACTATCCTGGTGGCCAGTTGCTTACTGGGAAATGCCATTGCTTACTATCTTGACACCAAGCTGAAATAGTAACTCTGTTTTTTGAAGGATTTTTTTTACTTTTTATTATGAAAAATTGCAAATTTATAGAAAAGTAACAAGACTAATTTAATGTGTTCCTATTATACTCATCTTTTTTTTTTTTTTTTAACAATTTGACATACTGTTTTTATCTTTTTGCTTATATTTCAATATACATCTCTAAACAACATTTTCCATTCAAATAAATCATAGTTAATTTTGTTGCATCTAACAAAATTAACTATAATTTTGAATATAATCTAATACCCAGTCCATATTCAGATTTCCCATTTGTCCCCATGTAGTTTTATTGTTCAAACCAGGCTCTAATCAAGAACCATGCATTACATTTGGTCAATTAACCCCATTTTAATATTATGTAAATCTTGTGTTTTCCAGGGATCTATTTATTTATGCCCCATTATAATCTTCTCCATCTTATTTCCTACATTCCTATTGGACCTGGAGTGGGGCAAGAACCTGGTAGAAGGGAGTTTGGGGGGGCTAAAGGGGGAAATCTATAATACTCTAAAAAATATAGTTTTTAAAAAAAAGGAACTGCCGAAACCGGTTTGGCTCAGTGGATAGAGTGTCAGCCTGCGGACTGAATGGTTCCAGGTTCAATTCTGGTCAGGGGCATGTGCCATGGTTGCGGGCACATCACCAATGGGGGGGGGGGTTCGATGCTGGGGGGCAGCTGGTCGATGTTTCTCTCTCATCTATGTTTCTGGCTCTCTGTCCCTCTCCCTTCCTCTCTGTGGAAAATCAATAAAATATATATATTTTTTTAAAAAGGAACTATAATTTCAATTCTAATGGTCTTTAAATAAGATACTGCTTTACTTCTGGCAGAGTACCCAGTGAGTACATTGATGAGAAGAGTCAGAGACACTTTCCCTCATCATTCTAGGGACTAATTAACTGGATTTACAATAAAACCTATACTTCTTTGGCTGTTGCTGTAGAACTAGAAGCCCTAAAGGAATACTTAATAAAATTTAGGAAGGGGTTTCTTCAAAATGGTATCAAGCCCTAGCTGGTTTGGCTCAGTGGATAGAGTGTTGGCCTGCAGTTTGATTCCAGTCAAGGGCACATGCCTGGGTTGCAGGCTCAATCCCCAGTGTGGAGCATGCAGGAGGCAGCCTATCAGTGATTCTCTCTCATTGATGTTTCTCTCCCTATCTCTTCCTCTCTGAAATCAATAAAAATATATTTTAAAAAATAAAAACAAAATGGTATTCATTTGCTGACTAAGGAAATACAATGGAAAATTGTTCCCCTATTCTGTTAAACCTGTTAAAAATGAAAACCATTATTCTCTACTACTGATTCCTGTCTTGTTTGAGTTTTTGTAGTTGTTTATAAACTTGAGGACCAGGGAATTTGTGATCTAATAATGATACAAGTAAGAAAAAAAGTAGAAAGCTGATGTTTCAAATAAGATAAGGTTACATTTAATACTGAATTAGATTTTTAATAATGCCTTTTAACATTGCACTTTTGAAGATTTTAGGGTTATTTTGTGCATTCATATTTAATGATCACTTCCCATCTTTTTTCCCCTGTGAACTCTTGGAACACCTGTGGTATAAACATAGTTTATTCCATAGAATTCAGTTATTCTTTCAACAATAAAATTAATTTAATATCTGGATAGAATATTTTTTAATCCTCATCTGAGGACATGCTTAGAGAGAGGAAGGGAGAGAAATATATTGATGTGAGAGAGAAACATCATTTGGCTCTGCACGGGCCCTGACCAAAGATCAAACCCACAAGCCAGGCATGTGCCCTGGGAGTCGCACCAGCCATCTTTTGGTGCATGAGAGGATGCCCAACCAGCTGAGAGCTACTCCAGCCTAGCTGGATAGAATTGTTTCTTCTACTGATAAATGGTTTCTGTAACTAGGGGCCTATAATAATAAATTTACAGTCAGTCATAAATATCTACAAACTTACTATTTTACTAGAGGCCCGGTGCACAAAAATCTGCCCTGTGGGAGGGGCGGTCCTTTAGCCTGGCTGGTAGCCCTCTCGCCGTCTGGGAGCCCTTGGGGGGATATCCCACTAACATAAGTCCACTCCCTGCAGAGTGGGCCTAAGCGCAGTTTGGCCTCCCCCTGCAGGAGGCAACTGGTGGGCTAATTGGGGGCCCGCAAGTGGCAGGCCCTGTCCCCGATCACCCCTCTGCCACCCGTCACCGCCATCCCCTTCCTCTGCCCACTGACACCCTCCTTGGCTGGCCTGCCACTGCCCGCCTGCTGGCTCCATCCCCCACCAACTGGTTTTTCTACTGTTTGGTCAATTTGCATATTAGGCTTTTATTATATAGGAGCTTATTTGTATTAGAATTGGAAAAAAGCATCTTTATGCTTTCTTGTATCCATATCATATCATATCATATCATATCATATCATATCATATTCCCTGACTGGGAATTGAACCAGCAACCTCTTGGTGCATGGGACAACACTCAACCAATTGAGCCACACCAGCGGGGCTCCACAGACTTGTAAAAAAAAAAATTTTTTTTTAATTGATTTTTTACAGAGAGAAAGGGAGAGGGAGAGAGAGTTAGAAACATCGATGAGAGAGAAACATCAATCAGCTGCCTCCCGTACACCCCCTCCTGGGATGTGCCCGCAACCAAGGTACATGCCCTTGACCGGAATTGAACCTGGGACCCTTGAGTCCGCAGACCGACACTCTATCCACTGAGCCAAACCGGTTAGGGCTCCATAGACTTTTTATTAGGCCTTTTGCCATTACAGAGTCACAATGGATGTGTTGATCAAATTGATCCTCCCTCCCCTTCCCACCCTTCTCCATATAATATCTACCAATCAACCTCACATTTTCTAACTGTCTAACACAGTATGATCTGTGGTTTTGATTGCACAGATTCTCATGACATTTTCTCTGACCACAGATACTAATTGACTTTCCTGTTGAAAAGTCCTCTGATCATTCCTAGTTTTGTGGTTTACTATTCCTAAACTCTGGGCAAATACCTCTGCTGTTTCCTGTATTATAGCAAAGTAATCAAGTCCAGCTCTTGTTAGTTATTTGTTGTAATAGCACTCTCCTTAATCCTTGATTAAACTGTTCACCCCTCATCTGTCCACTGGCAGCAAATACACATATCTCCAATTTCTACTACCACTTATGTTACCTTGCTCCATGTACTTCCACCTAATCTTATAAATTGAATTGGACAGATCATCAGGGCAAAACCACACTGAGTGTGTTATACTATGAAGATGTGTGCTTTTCATCAGCATACCTAGATTAGTATCTGAGAGCAGCAGGAGGAGACCCTACTGAGAAAACAGATGGTCTCAGGGCCGTTCCTCTGGTTCTAGAAGGTGAGGTGACTTTTTATACAGGCAGGAAACTTGACAGTATAAAAGTGAGTTTTTAAATAAATTACTTCTTTCCTAGAAACTTCTGTTTTGCTTCCCATATGATCATGACTAATTATTCTATCTCCAAGATCTAGTTATCCTGTTTTATTTTTGATCCTCCTCCACTTCTCCAGTACTTTCTGCTTGCTCTCAAGTAAGATTCCTTGGCCCTTGTCCAGATCACCTAGTTTCTAGGTCTTTGGTATATATAATGACATGTCTCCCTCTTGATCATTTTTTTATAAAGTATCAACTTTATATCCATGTCATAATTGTTTCCTCTACCTGTTGGTTTCAAATTACTGACATCTCCCTGAAGTATATTCAAAACCAGGGTTTTTGAAGTTGGCTTTTGTTTGTTCACTTTTTTACTTTCCATTTAGAAGTGAAAAGTAGTTTAGGAGAAGATACAATTCTAGAGAAGTACTGAAGACATGTTCAAGAAATAAATTGGCCCATTCTCTCTCTTCTTCTACTAAGACTATAGTGGGAATTTTGTTTTCCACAGAAGACTACATTTAAATACTTATTTAATTTCGTTATTTTTAAAAGGTAGTTGATGCACCAAAAAGTGTTACTTTTGCCGAAACCGGTTTGGCTCAGTGGATAGAGCATCGGCTTGGGGACTGAAGGGTCCCGGGTTCGATTCCGGTCAAGGGCATGTACCTTGGTTGCGGGCACATCCCCAGTAGGGGGTGTGCAAGAGGCAGCAAATCGATGACTCTCTCTCATCAATGTTTCTAACTCTCTATCCCTCTCTCTTCCTCTCTGTGAAAAATCAATAAAATATATATTTAAAAAAAAAAAAAAAAAGAAGTGTTATTTTGCCCAGGCAGCGTGGCTTAGTGGTTGAGCATCAACCTATGAATTAGGAGATCATGGTTCTATTTCCGGTCAGGGCACATGCCCAGGTTTCGGGCTCTGTCCCCAGTGTGGGACTTGCAAGAGGCAGCCAATCAATGATTCTCTCTTATCATTGATGTTTCTATCTCTCTCTCCCTCTCCATTCCTCTCAGAAATCAATACAAATATATACTTTTTAAAAAGTTGTCACTTTCAATTTTTTTTTTTTTTTTAATGGGGATAGTGGATAGAGAAATGTAGAAAAAGAATAGGAAAGTGGTAAATTCCACAGTACAGGCGGAGATATTTATCTTTTTCTCTCAAATAGGAGACAGGAGAAGGAGATAGATACAGAAACTAAGATAAATTTAGGTGATATTTATGAGTATAATACCTTTTATTTATTAAACACCAAGTGCCTTGCATTGTGCTAACCACTTTATATGCATTATCTTATTTAATTTGCACAACTCTCCTATGAGATGTGAATATTATTACTCCCATATTACTTTACACGTGAAAGAACAGGTTTACAGGCCCTAAGTTAACTTGCCCAAGATCATTCAGCTTGTAAGCAGCCCCAACCTGACTTCAAGGCCACATTCTCAACAGCTTTGCCTCTCTGGGTAGATGTATTTGTGGATGAGATTTATGTTTGTAGGAATAATATTCATCTTTCAGTTTATAAAATATCTTAGAGATTTTCAGATTGTAATGTCTCTATATCACTTTATGAGAAAAGAAAACTAAATAAAGTTCAAAGGTATTAGTAATTTCAGTCTAAACTAGTTATCTAAAAATATTCAGGCAGTGCTTTTCTCCATATCTTAAAGGCTGGAATTACTTACTTTTTTATTACATTTGCCAAGTTTTATTTTATCAATTTATAAATTTCGATGACATTCTCACCCTGTTATTCATACTCTGTATACAACTAATTTATGATGTTACCGTTTTCTTTTGTTATCCAATTGCCTATTTTATAAAATGATAAAATTTATTTGTCTTTTCTTTACCATTTTTATATAATTTATACATTTTATATGTTAATAAATAATTTAAGAATTTAATACATAATTTCTTTTTTATTTTTTTATGAAATTAGTATTTTAGAGACTGATGAGTGAGATTAGAAGGAATATTCAAAGCTTAGAAAAGAAAGCTTTGACTAGATAATGCAGCAAAAGTGATTGGGTATAAATGCAAAAAGTATTCTTGATTATAATTTAACTGTAAACTCTCGGGAAAAATGGGCCTAAACTGTTCAGTACTATACTAATACATACTTTGCTATTCTACACTGCAATTATATAAAGGTACTGTTGAGTAATAATCAGCATTGTTGACAGTGGACCAGTTACAGACCTTTTCGATAAATGTCAAGATCTAAAAGAGGAAGAAATTGAGGCTGATGGTCCTTGAGAAGACAGGTCAGTTATACCAGGAATGGGATACCCTTTTAGATAAAAGTGTATAAATGTTCATATGTGCTGTATGATAACAGCTTTAAGGGAAATCCTCCTAGAAATTACCCACCCTAAAGTGTCATTTGGAAAAAAATTATAAGCTTATGGTTCTTCTCCTAGCACACAGCCAATCATTATATGATCTACATAAACTAAATTATAAAGCCTAAATATTGTGTAATATAATGGGGTGTTGAAATGTGTTGTGATAAGTGTAAACAGAAAGGTCAGATCTATTCAGTAGAAAATTGGAAAGAACTTTTATTTTTTTCTCTTAAATTATCCTAGGACAAGGTAGAACCTTAAAAATAGGATAGATAATGATGACCATGGCTCTGGTTCTCAAGGAGCTTGAAATGTATTTAAAGAGATGGGTAACTAAGCAGTCAACTACAATTCATTGTATAAAGTGCTATGATCATGGTAAGAGCATATTTCTATAAAATCATGTAAAAGGAGCACCTAATACCTGACTAAGGTAGGATCATTACTTTCTATGATATGAATCCTCAAGCCCTTAGCATAGTGCTGAGCATATTATGAGCATTTAAATGTTTGGTGAATTTAAACATACCTGATTTTTTTTTTAAGTATAAATCTGGACTTAATTTTTGCTTAAAACAATGTCTTTAAACTTTATATCAAAATGTTTTTCTTTATAAATACTTTCCATGTTGTTATAGTAATTTCAATTACTATAAATTAATCACTGTCTACAGCTAATTCTAGAATGTAACTGTAAGCACACAGGAAAAAAGTTTGTACTTTAGGAAGAGCTATGCCCACAGTGCAGGACACATAATAAATGTTTAAAAATAATTACTTAGTTTTTAAAGCTTTAGAATTAATTTAGTAATTTCTCTACCCACACCACCAACCTCTTTAAAGGAATTTCTTATTCTTACTTACTAAGATTAATTCTGATGATAAGAGAGAACATGCAAAGTATGGTTTGTGCAGTACTAAACACGTATTAACCAGTGGCAACTTTCAACAGGTAAATTAAATTCATATCTTTGCAAATCTGAAGAAAAATGGCTCACAATCCTTATGTGTATACTAGTGACACACATGATTGGAATCAGAGCTAATACACATGAAAAATTAAAGATCAATGCTAAATTCTTTGGTAGTGACTATAAATATGACTTCATTGATTGACTCAATAAAGTTTAATGAGTACAGTACACTAAGGGCCAGAGATATTGAGATTAAAACATATAGTTTGGGGAATAAGGCAGGAAAACACAATTATGGCATAGTGTGATTCAGTGCTACAATAGAAATAGGTACAAAGTACTTTAGTACAGAGAAAGGAAAATTTGATATGAATTGGATTAGTCATATTGGCTTATGAGTATAGGCAAAGTGATATCATTTTATTGTGACTGTTTTACTTAGTACCTGTTGTGTTTTTAGGAACTTGTATAGTATTTTTCTATTTTGTGAAATGAGATTATAACCCCCCAAGGCTATTTGTAAGTCATTTACTTGTTGAACATGCCAGTAGCTCCTCAAATTATAGTATAATTTCTGCTGAAACCAGTTTGGCTCAGTGGTAGAGTGTCAGTCTGCGGACCGAAAGGTCCCGGGTTCGATTCCGGTCAAGGGCATGTACCTTGTTTGTAGGCACATCCCCGGTAGGGGGTGTGCAAGAGGCAGCTGGTCGATGTTTCTCTCTCATCGACGTTTCTAGCTCTCTATCTCTCTCCCTTCCTCTGTAAAAAATCAATAAAATATATATTTTTTAAAAATTATAATATAATTTCTCATAATACTGTAGTATACCAATTATAAATTATATTCAAAGCCAGCTAGATTTAATTCAGTGAGCAAATAAGATATCTTCTTGGTCTATTTATTATGTTATGAAGATCTAACTAGTAGGAATAGTTAATATGCTTTACACATACATATTATAAAATATTTTTTAAATATTAACTATTTTTGCCCTGGCTGATGTTGCTCAGTTGGTTGAGAACCCTCCCATGCACCAAAAGGTCACTGGTTTGATTCCGGGTCAGGGCACATGCCCGGCTTGTGGGCACAATCCCCAGGGTACAGGAGGCAGCCCATTGATGTTTCTCTCCCATATGGATGTTTCCCTCTCTTGCAATCTCTCTCAAATCAATAGAAAAATATTAAAAATAAATATTAACTAGTTTTGATCAGTTTATCAGTCTTTTTTCTTTTGTTATTTCTTATTAAGGGTCTACTGTATTTGCTGGTAACAGACCAGGGGTTTCTTACTGAAGAAAAAATTGTTTGGGAAAGCCTTCACAATGTTGATGGTGATGGAAATTTCTGTGACTCAGATTTTCATCTGCGGCCTCCTTCAGATCCTGAAACTGTGTACAAAGGACAACAAGATCAAATAGATCAGGTAAATTTGTTTATTTCTTCATATTATTTAAAATGTTTATTCCTTTCAAATACAAATTTAGTTATCCAAAACTTTTGAACTAAAGATTTAGTATTTATTAATATATTTATGTAAGTTTTCTGACACTTACAAAATAGATAGGTCAAGCCAGGACTGGTTTGGCTCAATGCATAGAGCGTTGGCCTGCGGACTGAAAGATCCCAGGTTCAATTCTGGTCAAGGGCATATACCTTGGTTGCGGGTACATCTCCAGTAGGGGGTGTGCAGGAGGCAGCTGATCGATGTTTCTCTCTCGTCGATGTTTCTAGCTCTCTATCCCTCTCCTTTCTTCTCTGTAAAAAATCAATAAAATAGAGGAATCCAAGATGGCTGCTCGGGTAGGCATCTAGCCGCGGCCGCACGCAACAATTTCAATAAAATACAACTAAAATATAAAATGGACATTACCCAGAACTACAGGAAAGTCAACTGACTGGAAATTCTACAACGAGAAGCAAGGAGAAAACCAGAAGGAAGCGCGGAGGAGCTGTAAAAGCCTAAGGTACGGAGACACGCGGCGCGCGGAGAGGACAGAGCCGGAGAGGAGGGAGGCCGAGTGCCTGGCTGGCGTTCCCAAGCGGGAAGGAGATAAACACTCCGACTGTGCTGGGCCCCCAACTGCTCTGAACCCCCGTTCTAGGCCAGACCCTGGGGAACCAGGCTCATCCAGAGGGAGCTGGGCTGTAAGGCGGAACCCGGGGAAGCGGCGAAAGGCGGTCCCAGAGGCGCGCACACTGCGCGCAGAGAAGGGCCGGCCGGCTGTGCCGTAGGACTGCCCTGGCGGGAAGGAGACAGGGGCTCCAGACTGCTCTGAACGCCATCTCCAACTCCACTTCCAACTGAACTGAACCCCAGTTTCGGGCCCATTGCGGAGAGCCTACACTGTTTGGTAGCAGGCGAAAATCGAGGGCACCTTTCTCTCAGAGGTGCTTGCAACAAGTACTGAAGGACCCTGAGTCTCAGGAGTCGCATAGGGTGGGGCTGACGGAAGCCAAGGCTGTAGACTCCACCCTGAAACCCCGCCCCATCAGGAAAGCTGCCTGCAAAAATGCCTAAACCAAATAGATCACAAACGAAAGAAATGGAGGACAAAAAGCGACTGGATATAGAGTTCAAAACCACACTTATAAGGTTTTTCAAGAGTATCCTAGAAAAGGCCAATAAAATAAATGAGACCTATGAAGATATGAAAAGGGATCAACAAGAAATAAAGAATACATTGTCTGAAATAAAAAATATTATACAGAGTCCTAAAAACAGAATAGAAGATCGCAAGAATCAAGTCAAAGATTTGGAACATAAAGAGCCAGAAGGCACTCCTCTGCAGAAGCTAGAAGGCAAGAGAATCCAGAAAATTGAAGATAATGTAAGAGACCTCTGGGACAACTTCAGACGATCCAACATCAGAATCATGGGGGTCCCAGAAGATGAGAGAGAGCAAGATATCGAAAACATACTGAAAGAAATAGTGACAGAAAACTTCCCCCACCTGGGGAAAGAATTGGACTTACAAGTCCAGGAAGCACACAGAACTCCAAATAAGAGGAATCCAAAGAGGACCACACCAAGACAAATCATAATTAAGATTCCAAGAGCAAAGGACAAAGAGAGAATATTAAAAGCAGCAAGAGCTAAGCAGGTGGTTACCTATAAAGGAGCTCCTATACGATTGTCAGCTGATTTCTCAACAGAAACCATGCAGGCCAGACGGGAATGGCAAGAAATATTCAAGGTGATGAATAGTAAGAACCTACAGCCAAAGATAATCTATCCAGCAAAGCTATCACTCAGAATCGAAGGTCAGATAAAGAGCTTCACAAATAAAAAAAAGCTAAAGGAGTTCATCACCACCAAACCAGAATTATATGAATTGCTGAAGGGGGTTCTTTCAGAAGAGAAAGTAAATAAAGATAAAAATTATGAACAACAAATACGTAACTATCAACAAGTGAATCTAAAAACCAAGGAAATTAAAAAAAAAAAATCTGATGAACAATAGTAACTGTTGAATATAATAGAATCAGAGGTATGGAAGGGGAGTGAACTAATGATTCTTGGGGAAAAGGGGACAGGGGAATGTGGGAAGAGACTGAACATAAACTGTGCACCTATGGATGAGGACAATGGGGAGTGGGGAAAGGGCAGAGGATGGGGCGGGAAGGGGGGGGGGAGGAACACTTGTAATAATATGAACAATAAAAATTTATTAAAAAAAAATCAATAAAATACATTTTTAAAATTAGATAGGTCATCATTCTATATGCATATTAATTGCACAGTTTGGTTCAGAAGGCCAGATCATCTAGGACTGTAATGGTTACGGTAACGAATTTGAATTTTATTTAAATTGTGGTAGGGAAGATATGCCAGGTATATCCTGGAAGTGAACTACTTCACCTTTTTAAAAGGTTGAGAGGTGGAGAATACAGAGGAAGGACACAGGTATAAGTAGAGACTAGTAGTCCAAGCAAGAGATAGAGATGAAGAGTCAAGTACATCTTTGAGATGTATTTTGGCTAATTAGAAAACATAGAAAAGAGGGAGTCTTGAAGATAGTGTGCACTGGATAAAGTGTAGTGTATTCTAAGCCTTAGAGTTAAGGAAGAGTAGATTAGTGAGTAGAATTCCCATTTAGAACTGAGTCAGATAAGATTTTTAAAAATTGATTTGAGAGAGAGGGATGGAGGGATAGAAACAATGAGAGAGGAACATTGATCAGCTGACTGATAATTGAACCATTACTTCCTCGTTCAGAGGTGACTCAACCACTGAGCCACACTGGCCAGGCAGGGGCAACATTTTTAAGTTTTCTCTAATGCCTTCTATACTTCTAGAAATAATTTCAGATGAATTCCAAAAACATTTAGAATAATAGTAGCATCACTGAAATAAGTTAATATTCCCTAGCAGAAGCACTTTTTTTTTTTTTTTAATTGATTTCAGGGAGGAAGGGAGAGGGAAGAGAGAGATAGAAACATCAGTGATGAGAGAGAATCATTGATTGGCTGCCTCCTGCACATCCCCTACTGGGGATTGAGTCTGCATCCTGGGCATGTGCGGTGACTGGAATCGAACCTTAGGCCCCTTCAGTCCGCATACAGGCTGACGCTGTATCCAATGAGCCAAACCAGCTAGGGCCCAAGTAGAAGCACTTAAATAACTTTTGTTTTTATATTTAACCTCTGGTATGTTTTTAAAAAGCCATTCTTAGTTTTGTAGATATAACCTCTGTATTTACACTCATTAGTTCTTAGGTAATGTCTCATAGCTAAAGATGGTTATAATTTCATTTCTTAGGACTATCTTATGGCGTTATCTCTACAACAAGAACAGCAGAGCCAAGAGATCAATTGGGAACAAGCGCCTGAAGGAATCAGTGATTTGGAACTTGCGAAGAAACTCCAAGAAGAGGAGGATCGACGGGCTTCTCAGTATTACCAGGAACAGGAACAAGCAGCAGCAGCTGCTGCTGCTGCTGCTGCTGCTTCTGCTACTTCTGCTCCTGCCCAGGCTCAGGTGAAACCAGTGTTCTTATTCTTAAACATCATGATCACTTTAACAATAAAAAGATTTGTGCTGAGATAAACATTTTTAAATTATATATTGACTCTTTAATTATATAAGCATTTTAGCACCCATTAGGTTTCTTTTTCTTGTTTGTTTTTTTTTTTCTTTACCCATTAGATTTTATAACATTATCCTATTTTTGTGGTTATCTTAATATTTTTCTCATTTTCTGAAGTTATTTTTCATAAGGTTCTGATGACAAGAGTTTTCAAATTTATTTTTTTAAATAAATCTTTATTGTTCATATTATTACAAATGTTCCTCTTTTTTTTTTTTCCTCCATTGCTCCCCTCCACCAGGTTCCCACCCTATCCTCTGCCCTTTCCCCACCCCCCATTGTCCTCATCCATAGGTGCACAGTTTATGTTCAGTCTCTTCCTGCACCCCCCACTCTCCTTTTCCCCAAGAATCGTCAGTCCACTCCCCTTCCAAACCTCTGATTTTATTATATTTACCAGTTAATATTGTTCATCAGATTTTTTAAAATCCCTTGGTTTTTAGATTCACTTGAAAGTTACCTATTTGTTGTTCATAATTTTTATCTTTATTTTCTTCCTCTTCCTAAAGATCAAATTTCTTTTTAAAGTTACTAATAGCTGCCCAGAATATAGGCCTATTTAAATAGTCTTTCCTGTCAGTCAGAGGGCAGTGTGAGGTACTACTGGAAGAATGTAGACTCGAGTCAGATGTGGATTTGCATTTCCTGCAACATCTTGGACCAAGCCATCTGCCTCTTAGCCTCATTTTCCCTGTCTGTAAAATAGAAAATAATACTTAACTCTTAGGTTTGTGGTTGAGAACAACTAAACCCAGTGTCTGGCATGTACTAAGTATCCAACCAAGATTAGCACTTTCCCACTTTTTACTCTTCCCAGCTGAATGCTTTATGCACTGTAAATGTGACTGTGTTAAATCTGTTTCTATATGTTAAATCTCATTGTATTAAATGGGGGGGGAAATCCTCCTTTTTATGTTTAACTGTACAATGCCAGAAGTATAAGAAAGCAAGATGTCCTGTAAGAGCTGATGAAGATTTAAATATAGAGGTCTCCATTAAAATAAAATAACATACGGTATCTATTTCGAGCTCAAATATTGACTACCCCAAGCTTAAAAGTTAAAACCTACCATTTATGATTAGCTTTTCATTAAAAATTTTCTCACCCTAGTCCATTTGGCTCAGTGGATAGAGCATTGGCCTGCAGAACAAAGGGTTCCAGGTGTGATTCTGGTCAAGGGCATGTGCTTTGGTTGCAGGCTCCTCCTTTGGCCCAGGCCCTGGGGCTCATGCAGAAGGCAACCAATCAATGTGTTCCTCTCACATCGATGTTTCTCTCTGTCTTTCCCTCTCTCTTCCCCTAGAAAATCAGTGGGAAAATATCCTTGGGTGAGGATTTAAAATTTTTTTTCTTTTTCTCTTATTTCACTGAATATACTTATTTCATACTCTCAGTTTTAAATATTTTTTCTTCCTTTTAAAATCTGTTTATTATGGTAGTTAATAGGGTCTTAAAGAACTATTGTAGTTTACCAGATGGTATCACTTTCTTTTTAAAAATATATATATTTTATTAATTTTTTACAGAGAGGAAGGGAGAGGAATAGAGAGTCAGAAACATCGATGAGAGAGAAACATCGATCAGCTGCCTCCTGCACACCTCCTACTGGGGATGTGCCCACAACCAGGGTACATGCCCTTGACCAGAATCGAACCTGGGACCCTTCACTCTGCAGGCCGATGTTCTGTCCACTGAGCCAAACCGGTTATGGCCCAAATGGTATCACTTTCATTAACATTCTCTAAACTTCAACATAAATATTTCTTGAATTTGAGACTTCAGGCAACATGATCTTACTTGATGTTATTTATTGTTTGAAATTTCTATTTACTTAGAATAGTTTATATCTATCCAAAATGGTAGAGGAAACTATTCAGATACCATATAACAAGGCTGTATGCCAGTAGCTTCTTTTTTCATTAATGAGTTTTTTCACTCTTTCGGTTTTTCTCTCTAGATAACTGTGATTAAGCATAGTTAAGAAAGTTGAGGTAATTTCTTCCTGTTTGTTTTTCCTAAAGCAAAGCCAACCAGCACAAGCCTCTCCGACAAGTGGAAGACCATCTGGAAGTGGTGAACGTAAACGAAAGGAACCTCGAGAAAAAGATAAAGAAAAAGAAAAGGAAAAAAATAGCTGTGTTATTTTGTAACAAGTGTTGGATTCTATTGAAACCACCTATATGTCTTGAGAAACAAAACCACAGGAGGAAAGGAAGAAAACCCGATAAATACCGTCTGTGCCTGATTTTCCAATGGATTTTGTTCATGTTTTTCAGGGGAAAGGTTGTTACGTAACTACAATTAGACTTTTTCAAGTCACACAGTACACTATTTATGAGCTGGAGTTTCCTGTTACAGTAGGAAATGCTGTGTGTTGTCATTCATGAAAAATACTACACTTGTAGCCAAATAAGCAAATCACAGTAACTTTTGTGTCATAGTGACATTCATAACTCATATCAGTTAGTAAGCTATTTTTTCTTCTGTTCTAACAATGAATGAAGGTAATTGATTTTGTCTGATTCCTTCCTGAAAACTAAATACTAGCACAATAGTTTCTGAAATTAATTTTTACAATATTAAATTATGATCTAATCCACAAGAAACCAGGGGTTTAATATAGGGACTTAAAAAGAAAAAAAAGAAAAAAAAATAACAGGAATAAATAATCCTTAATTGTATATTGGACTAGTTCAGCCCTTGAACAGCTTTACCTTTCTTTAGGAATGTACATTTTAGATATTATCATAAGAACTGATCATGGAGCTCGGATTTAATTAGATAGAAAAAAATAAAGACTTGTATTTTCTTTTCCAGTAGCAAAAAATTACATAATACTAATACTCATATTCTACCAAAATCAGATATTATGACTTTGTAGTGTTGTGAAATTTTGAGGAATTTTGAAATCTTTAATATAGGTAACTTGGACCACAGCTACTATTTACTGGCAGTGTAATAAGTGAGAGTAAGAAGGAAACCACAGTGGACGCTGGACTTTGTAAATATGAGGGTGTAGAAAAGGAAGTAGTTCAGTGTCTACCTTTTTCTAGAATTACCTTGAACCTTAAAACTTAAACCATGTTTATTTGCTAGAAAATTAAGTATAATTATTAAAATCAACAAAAAAGCACATTTCTGAAGGGAAGTTAGGTTATAACCTCTGAGTCTAGTAAAAAGCAGTAGTAGAAATCTGTTGGAGAAATTTATATAAAAGCAATCACATTTTTTTAACTTATGGGAACCAAATAAACCTATAACATCTTGTAGTGTTTGTAGGATTCAGAAAGAATATTTATTGAACTTTATCATGAGGCAACACATGTATTTCTGTATTTCTAGATATAGTTTGGAAAACTATCCTTACAGTCACTTTTATATGCTTTGTATTTAAAAGTTTGTTTTGGTCATTTTTGAAATGACTATTGCTGCTGCAAGTAGTTCTGTGATTTACATTCTAAGCCTCAGTAAGTTTGTTTAAGAGGATCTGTCTAACCTGAGCATCCACTTGGAGAATGTTTTTTGTGATCTGGGTGACAATAGACTACAAAAAAAAAGTGATCTAGATTGCTTAAGCTATGTCCTTAACATTCTCCATGATCCAAGAGGATTAGTCTACATGTAAAAAGTGAAGTTTTATTTATGGAAGGAATTATTCTAAGGGAAAAATCCAGGGTCAAGCTATATCTTTTATGTCTTGTGTATTGCATGTCTGTTTATGTTATATCATTTGTTATTCTTTCAAATTTCCTATGCTAGCATGATAATCATCAGAAAACCTGTTTGGGGCATAAAACTTCAATATAAAATATTTTGTGGGTCTCTTGATAATAACCCAGAATATGTGTAGATTAGTGAAGTAACCAAATGTACTGCAGAATTCTCTGCTGGCTCAAACAAGTTGACCTTAGTCCAGGTTTACTTTTTTTTTTCTTTTTCTTTAATGTACTTTTATTTATTTCAGAGAGAAAGGGAGAAGGATAGAAACATCACTGATGAGAGAGAGTCATTGATCGACTGCCTCCTGCAAGCCCCACACTGGGGATCAGGCCTGCAAACTGGGCATGTGGCCTTGACGCGCGACTGAAATTGGGACCCTTCAGTGCACAGGCCAATGCTCCATTCACTGAGCCAAACCAGCGAGGGCCACATTTACTCTTGTCATTCTGGTTGAAGGAGGAAACTACAACTTCAGGGTTTGTTTTTCCCCAGGTAGTAGTGATAGTGCAGTATATAAGAAACACACACACACAAAATAAATCCTGAGAAATTTCACAAAGCATATTTGAGGCATATTTTCTCATAATGATACTATTTATTGCCCTTGAAAAATTTATGTGTTATTCTTCTGTTGTTTGCTACTGTCTACTTAATTTGTTCAAAAGATAATACTGCCATTCTCCATTCCCTCTGGAAGAAAAAAAAAGACTCACTGAAAAGCAGCAGTGCTATCAGATAAGTAGATTCAATGTATACTTATAAGAAGTAATTTAAAAATGTAATGTGTTTGTTAATTCAGCCTTTTTTTATGTAATATTTCCAAGTCAGATTTTCTTACATTCCTGGAATGTTTGATATACCAAGAATAATAATGATAAAATGTTTGCTTTGATTACTGTGGGGGAAAAATTAAATGTTCAATTCTATTAAAACAAACAAACTTCTCAGAGATACTGGTTTCCCATCCTTGAAGGTTATAAAGAATTTAGAGCTATTGTGTCTTTATTTTCTTATATTTTGCTCAAGGCAACAAATTATACTCAGACATTTCATTGCTGATTTGGGTATATAGGAATTTGATAGTGATATATTAAAGTCTTTCCTTCACAGTATTTTGCAGTACTTGAAAATTGTTACATGTATACTGCTAGCAGTAGTTAGAACACAAACATTTTTGCTTTTAATATTTATAGGCTAGATTAGGGGCACATTTCCATCAACCAGTCAACATTACAGTTAGTAAAAGAGCACATGAATGAATGATATAATCACTGGGCTTTCTCATACTTTTAAAATATGTTCCTAAGGTTAATGAGCAATCTTTATTAACAATATGAATTTTCTTCATATCTAATTCCATTGAATCAACAGTGCTATGATGCACAATAGGTTTTTGACATTTAACAGTACTTACTGTGTATTCTAAAGCAAGGATCCATGACTTCTATTAGATTCTCAAAGGAATCTAAGTTTTTTCCTCAAATTTAAGAGCTAACATTTTAAGACACACTAAGCAGTTTGTGGCAGCTAAAATTGGCAGTGACTGCTTCCTATAATATGCTGACTCACTGTGCTTATGTAAAGTAACTTCTGTTTCAAGGTGTCATGTTAGTAGTTAAATGAGGCATAGATTTAAGTTTAGGAATAGGCTTTGGAAGCATATTGTTTTATTGTCTCATATTTCTAATACTTGTCTATTGATCCCTTAAGATGTTTTCAATTTTTCCTTGAACTTTCTTACCTTAGTTTAATTAAGCAAGTTAGTGTCAAAAGTTAGTGACTGAATTCAACATTAACCATTTTGTACTTGCACAAAAACTTATTTTGTTTTTAATGAATCACCACTTCAGTTCACTAAGAGATAGAAGATCTTGAGAGGAAAGGATTAGAAGTCCAATATGTATTTAAGGAACAAATTATTGTCCCTATATTAATATAGGCAGATGAAGCAGAAAAATCAAGGCAAAACTTTCCAGAACTGTCCTCAAACAATCTCATTTTAAAAAGAATTTTTTTAAAGTAAACTTTCCTAGACAATATACCAGTTATTTTAAAACATGATGGAAATCTATGGGCTTTACCTATCACACAATACAACTTAAACTATAATTGTAAACTACTTAAGTTTGATAAGGTAGAGGCATTAAAGATAGCATTTAAGTTATATTTTAAGGAACTGGAAATGTGGAATTCTGAATCATTTTATGTCTAACAACCTGGCTTTTATCTTGCCCTGGTAAAACTTCCTGTGCCTCAGTTTACTCTAAACATGTAAATAATGCTTACTTTTTAGTGCTTTGCACTCCTGAATAAAGGGCATAGTATAAGCACAAAGTATCACCTAAATAATCAAATATCACACACCTTTTGTTCTTGGATGTGCAGTGACAATATTTTTCTCCCAATGACAATATTTTTTAAGCCAGTTTTTTAATGCTGTCAAACTTTATAGAATTACCTTGTCTTTACGTATGATATCATCTCTTCTCAAAATGTATTTTACAGTTGCTTTTGTGTTCAGTGGGCTGTAGAGTCCCAATCAAGAGTATTTTGAGAATGAAAAGCATTACGTTTTCATTTTCCCCCAATATCTTTCATATGTCTAAATATTTAGATTCTCTTCTTTTTCCTCCATGGAACAAAGTACAGTGGTAGTATATGTAAACTTTATTGCATGGATGGAATTCATTTAGATCTCTCAAATACTGTCATTTGGGGGTCTATTTAAATTACTTGTTTTTTAGTATAAAATGTTATTTGATAATGTGCGGTTAAATTCTATTTAGGAAGTGACTGAAAATGGTAAAGGAATTCATCAGAATCAGAGTTCTTTGGTTCTCTGGTAATTGGTGTCTTTTTTTAAATTTATTTTTTACTGATGTCCAGCACTTCTGAAGCTATTGGGAAAACATGAAGAATTGAGGTTATTCTTCTCCGGTGACACTATAAGATAAAGTAAATTTTAAAATAGAAGGCTTCCTGGTCAAAACAAATTGCTAAATAGAGATAACGGAGTTTGACAAATTGCAGGACCCTGGTAAATTTAACTTGAAAAATCGATCTAGATTTTAAATCATGCATATATCTTACTTAATCCTCATGGGTTTTATTTTGTTTTAATCCTTGTGTTTCTGCTGTTAAGAACTTAGAGTTTAATAAATTATATACATATATTTTTATATGGAGGGTTCTAGTTTCTAATTTCACTTCTATCTCAAAAATAGTAAACTCAAAAACAGGGTAAAAGTCTTCAACTACTGCCACAAGTTCAGTTTCATACTATTGCTCTAAGAAAGGAGGAAATTTGACTTCTCTGCCTATACATGTGTTGTTTTTTTAGAACATGGTACTATCCCAAATAAGGTGTTGAAATACCATGGCAAAAACACAAAACCTAAACTTTAAACCACAGTAGATTAAAGAACAAAAATTGTATTATTTTTCTAAAATAGTCTCTTTTGTCAGATATTCTAAGAATTTATTCAAATCATATAGTAATTTGTCACCAATAGCTTTGAAATCTTTATATTTATCCTCCCTGAAATAGCCTGCTTTGAGAGGAAGGAATGCCTCTTGGATTAGAAAATGCACAAAGCAAAATTATGAATTTTGCGATCCTGGCTTTAGTAGATACAGTTTTAAATAGGAAGTAGGGAAACTAAATTATCCACTTAAATTCCCAAATCAGAAACCTGTCAAAATGAACATTATAACAAATGTCCGACTGAGCAGTTCTGATTAATGCGATGTATTTTAAGACTAAAATTGACAATCTTTGAAGAGATGTCCTCTGTGTCTCCCAATTTTGTCAGTTTTTATTGTTCCTTTTTATATCTTCATTCTACAAAATAATCATTTTTTTCCAGGGTACATAGGATATCTAAGTTTTACAGATTTTTAAAGATGAGGATTTGAAAAGCTTCCAATGTTTTTTTGTTAAAAGGCTCTATCTTCCTCAAGAAAATGACAACTCCTGTTTTCAGATCTGCACAGCAGAGGTAAGACAATGTGATAGAAGTTGGATATCTGATAGCTACACAACAGTCAGCAAAAGGGATAACCTTCACTTGGGAAACTTCAGAGGAACTCTAAAAGTTATTTCCTAAAGTTAGTGCATGCAAGTCTTTCTCTGTGACTTGTGCAGAATAATGGGGGCACAGATTTGGGGGAATAGCAAGTGAAATGGCATAAAGATTGCAGAGAAAGTGATCTTGAAATATAACAAGAAGAAACCAGTCTTTCCCCCTCTGCTTGACTGTGGGACTATTTGGGTCAAGAGGTTGCTATGACAGAGATCTCTGTGCCAGGCCAAGACTGGCCAATTGAAACAGTTCTTAAAGAGTTTAAATAGACTATGTATGATGCCTATTTTTTCCTCTTTTAGTATCGTAATGCCCTCATTACTTCTAAAATAATTCATCTGTTTTGCTTTATGACCAGCTTTACACCTATTTAAGAATAATAGCCACCCTAGAGTTGATAGGAAAGAGCATTGAAATACATTCTAATTATGCTAAAACTATTTAATTCTAAAAAATGTGTCAAGTTTTAAAATTTTCACTTGGAGAATATTTCTAGAAAAGGCATATTGAACATAGATGGGGAAGTATAAAATATTTCTGATAGGATTATTCAGTATTATTCAACATGTAATTTTATGTTTGTTGCTGTACCACAAAGATGGTGTCATTCTTGGATTAAAATGTTGGATTTCTTGTTAATATGCTTAAAATTGTAACAAGTGATAACACTATTAGCATTTTTTTATTATAGATTATATTTTATTTCAATAAACTTTGTTATTTAGACCAGTGTTTCTGCTATATATATACATTCATCTCATTAAGTTCTTTTTTTAAATCCTCACTCAATGCTATGTTTTTTAAATTAACTTTTAGAGAGAGGGAGAGAGAGTGACAGAAACATTGATGTGAGAGAAACATGGATCAGTTGCCTCCATAAGCCCTCCAACTGCGCATCAAACCTACAACCTAGTTATATACCCTGACTGGGAATCAAACTCACAACCTTTTAGTGTACAGCAGTGTTTCCCAAACTTCTCTCATGATGAGAATCACCTAAGCTTAGAGCACTAGCTAAGTACAATTTTACCTATATGTTCCCAAAAATTCTAGTTTAGCACTTCTTAGTTGGGATTCAGGAATCTGTAGTTTAACAACACCACCAGGTGATTCTCCTCATGAGGGAAGTTTGGGAAACACTGGTGTACAGGATAGTGCTCCAACCAACTGAGCCACTCAGTTGACATATTGATTCAAATTTATGTTAGAATAGTTGGACCAACTCTTGATAAAGACAGTTCCCCCACCCCAGGAAGTGAATAATGAAACAATTAACTGTAGACCATATAATTAATTACCTGACCCCAGTGGTAGATTTGTTTGTTATAACTGATACTTCTCTTGGGGGACTTAAGTTAGAAAGAGCTGAAAATGGGCTGGACCGGTTTGGCTCAATGGATAGAGCGTCAGCTTGGGGACTGAAGAGCCCCGGGTTCGATTCCGGTCAAGGGCATGTACCTTAGTTGAGGGCACATCCCTGGTGGGGGTGTGCAAGAGGCAGCTGATCGATGACTCTCTCTCATCGATGTTTCTAACTCTCTATCTCTCTCCCTTCCTCTCTGTACAAAATCAATAAAAAAAAAAAAATAAAATAAAAAAGAAAGAAAGAGCTGAGAATGGATCAATTTCTCTTTATACCAAGCGAACCGTAATGTAAAGTTTTGTACAACAATTTAATGTCCAAACCAGCTAATACCTGATATTTCCCTGTGAAAGCTTTTGTAGACTCCCCAGCCCTCTAAGCAGAATTATTCATTCCATATAGTGTTTTGCTGAACTCCCCTCATTTTGCACTTAAGCTAGACTGTGAGCCTTTTAAGGACATAGATCATGTCTTATTAATCTTGGCACATTACATAATCATTGGTACTTTAAATAAACAGAAATATCTATTTACAGTGTATAGGAATTTTTAAAGAACAATGATATTATACTATAGGCCCTGTGCATGAAATTCATGCTGCGGCAGGGGGTGGAGGGTTGTATGTTCCTTAGCCCAGCCTGCACCCTCTTCAATCTGGGATCCTTCTCACAATCCAGGACTGCTGGCTCCCAACTGCTCACCTGCCTGCCTGCCTGATTGCCCCTAACTGCTTCTGCCTGCCAGATTGATAACCCCCTAACCACTCCCTGCCAGCCTGATTGACACCTAACTACTCCCCTGCTGGCCTGATTGACCCCAACTGCCCTCTCCTGCCAGCCTGGTTGCCCCCAACTGTCCTCCCCTGCAGGCCTGGTAGCCTGCAACTGCCCTCCTCTGCTGGCCTGGTCACTTCTAACTGCCCTCCCCTGAAGGCCTGATCACCCCCAACTGTCCTCCCTTTCAGGCTTAGTCCCTTTCAACTGCTCTCCCCTGCAGGTCTGATTGCCCACAACTGCCCTCCTCTACCAGCCATCTTGTGGCCATCTGGGGCCGGCCATCTTGTGTGTTGGAGTGATGGTCAATTTGCATATTACCTCTTTATTATATAGGATAGTTACTAGAGGCCCGTGGCGTCACTCCCAGTGATCGGGGCCGATCAGGGCCATCTCGCCCAGTCCCAATTGGGGCCAACCAGGGCCAATGGCTGGGAGAGTTAGTGAAACTTAACAAATAAAAAGAGGCAGCTCTGAAGATTATAAACTGTGCGCTGAGAATGCCAGAGGCTGCGGCATGCAGTCCATGGCTCTCTGATCATGCACAGCAGCCTTGCATGCCACCCAGACCCTCCTGGCTCCCACTCCTGCTCTCCTCCACCCAGGGCTCAGGCCAAACCCTGGGAGCCTCCTGGTGGTTCTCATCTCACACCTCACTTTTCAGAGCCCACCAGCACCTGCAGCAAGCTAACATATTGGTTGAAGTGTTTGCCTCCTGGTGGTCAGTACGCATCCTAGCGACTGGTTGAGTGGTCTAACTCCCAGTGGAACTCCGGTCAAGGGGACAATTTGTATATTAGGCTTTTCTTATATAGGACTAGAGGCCTGGTTTGTGAGTTCGTACATGGGAGGAGTCCCTCAGCCTGGCCAGCAATTGGGGCTGATCAGGGCTGTCTTGCCAGGTCCCACTGGGGCCACTGGGGTCAGCAGGTCAGGGGGAGGGACTGAGGGAGGCACACTGACCACCAGGGGGCAGCTCCTGCATTGAGCGTCTGCCCCCTGGTGGTCAGACAGGGGTGGTAGAGCCAGGTGCATGTCATTGTGACTGGTTGACCATTTGTTCCACTGGTCCGAATGGTCACTTAGGCTTTTTTATATATATAGAGAGAGAGACTAGAAGCCCGGTGCACAAAATTCATGCACAGGGGGTCCCCTGAGCCAGCCCAGCCTGTACCCTCTCCAATCTGGGACATCCCTCTCACAATCTGGAACTGCTGGCTCCTAACTGCTCACCTGCCTGCGTGCCTGATAGCCCCTAACTACCCCCCCCCCCCGCCCTCCCCCCCCTCCCCCCCCCCCGTCAGCCAGATCACCCCTAACAGCCTCTGCCTCCTGGCCTGATCTCCCACAACGGCCCCTGCTGCCAGCCTGGTTGTCCCTTACTGCCCTGTCCACTGGCCTGTTTGCCCCTAACTGCCCCCCCCCCGAGCAGCCTTGTCACCTCACGCAGCCTGCTGTTCAGTTGTTTGGTCGTCCTTCACTAACCCCCCTGGAGGCCTGGTCACACCACACAGCCTGCTGTTTCGGTCATGACAGCCCCTGGCTTTTTATGTATTAGGATTGCTTGCCTATGCTTTAAATAAGATAAGTGAGTTGGATTATTGAATCCATTTTCTCCTTTAGCATAAAAGTTATGTGCATAGAAGTAACTAAAATCCTTAATCCTTTATCCACCCCCACCCCCTCACCCCCTCTCTGGTTTTCCCTGAGTATTATCCTGCATCTTCTTAGTCATGGGAAGGACACTTGGGAAGTAGCAGCATTGCTCTTCTCCCATTTCATAGCCCTCTCCTGGATCTCTTCCCTACACAGTAGGCACCTATTAATTTGTTGGAGCTGAAATGTAAAGGAAAGCAATATGACCTATAATCATTTTTTCTTGCAAATAATACCCAGAAAAGGACATAAATCTAGGCCAGGTCTCTGTTCAAATTCTTATTCTGGACTTTCTTTTGTCACTTTTTATCTAAACCCTGCAGAAATCTTCAAAACTGGGCCTACTAGTCTTTTCTGTACACTGTAGTCTTAGATCAAGTTAATTCTGCACAGCCTGGTTTCTCATCTCTAAAACAGAATAAGTTTTGCCGAAACCGGTTTGGCTCAGTGGATAGAGCGTCGGCCTGCGGACTGAGGGGTCCCGGGTTCGATTCCGGTCAGGGGTATGTACCTTGGTTGTGGGCGCATCCCAGGTGGGGAGTGTGCAGGAGGCAGCTGGTCGATGTTTCTCTCTCATTGATGTTTCTGACTCTCTATCCCTCTCTGTTCCTCTCTGTGAAGGATCAATAAAATACATTTAAAAAAAACCAACACAGAATAACTTTTGCCTCTTAAAATTGTTGTAATATACAGTGTCATATACATAATAAAGTCAATAAATTGTAACATTGTGAATTACAGACTAGGGAAAACTTTTTAAAATTATTTTTTATGTGCTTTGTTTTTTAAAAAATATATTTTTATGGATTTCAGAGAGGAAGGGAGGGAGATAGATAGAAACATAGGAACATCAATGATGGTACATAAGTATGTGCCATGACCACCTGGTTCATAGGTTAACACTCAACCACTGAGCCATGCTGGCTGGGCTTTTTTGTTTGTTTTTTAACCAAGCCAAGAAATTTAAATGAGAAAAAAACTTTGATTATGGAGACTTAGAGGAGTGGCCCCCAGATGGGCGTGAGCCCACCAGCGGCTGGTGTCTGAGTCAGTGCTACTCGGGTCCCCAGGACAGTCCACAGGGGCCGTAAGGCCCTGGGCTGGGTGAAATTGGTCCAATATATCTAAATTCTCAGGAAAACGTTCAGCCGAAACCGGTTTGGCTCAGTGGATAGAGCGTCAGCCTGTGGACTGAAGGGTCCCGGGTTTGATTCCGGTCAAAGGAATGT
Organism: Pipistrellus hanaki; assembly: GCF_964339955.1. NCBI lineage: Eukaryota > Metazoa > Chordata > Mammalia > Chiroptera > Vespertilionidae > Pipistrellus > Pipistrellus hanaki. The sequence continues at coordinate 48,359,275 of NC_140503.1, read as the reverse complement.
ACCTTGAATATGGGCACATCCCCACAGTAGGGGGTGTGCAGGAGGCAGCTGTCAATGTTTCTCAATCATCGATGTTTCTAGCTCTCTATCCCTCTCCTTTCCTCTCTGTAAAAAATATATTAATAAAAAGAAAAAGAAAGAAGAAAAAGAAAAACTTTCAGCCCCCAAACCTCCAACTGGTAACTTCTGCCTGCCGGGGAAGCAGACTTCTGGTTTCAGAAACCTTCTTGTATTTGGCCTCCTTACCCTGCAGACTCAGCTTGACACTTGATAAGTCAGTTCTTTCTTTCCTGCGGAGAATTTAAGGAGGGGAAGAGGAGAAGCAAAGCTGCCACCTTTACGGGGGGGAAAAGGCTTTTCAGTCCTATTTCAAAAGACAAAAGTTGGTGTTCACAAATGAATTAATGGCCCATTAATATACCACAAATAGCCAAAACCTGTTTGGCTCAGTGGATAGAGCATCAGCCTGCAGACTGAAGGGTCCCAGGTTCAATTCCGGTCAAGGGCGATACCTTGGCTGCAGGCACATCCCCAGTAGGGGGCGTGCAGGAGGCAGCTGATCGATGTTTCTAACTATCTCCCCCTTCTTCTCTGTGAAAAATCAATAAAATATATTTAAATATACGTATTTATACCACAAATAATACGTTGGAAGTGGAAGTGTATTTTCAAATAATACCTACAATATGCAAAGCACAGTACTAATAACTTTGGGGTATCACAAATGACATAATTCTTGGTTTTGGTATTAGGAAGAATCTAGTCTCAGAAAAAAAGTAATTCAAGGTACTTTTTCTTCCTTCTACATGTATTTTTATTCATTTCAGGGAGGGGTGAGAAAGAGATAGAAACGTCGATGATGTCAGGTCCGGTTTGGCTCAGTGGATAGAGCGTCGGCCTGCGGACTGAAAGGTCCCGGGTTCGATTCCAGTTAAGGGCATGTACCTTGGTTGCAGGCACATCCCCAGTGGGGTGTGTGCAAGAGGCAGCTGGTCGATGTTTCTCTCTCATCGACGTTTCTAACTCTCTGTCCCTCTCAATTCCTCTCTGTGTAAAATCAATAAAATATATTTTAAAAAAAAAAGAAAAAGAAAAAAAAGAAATGTCGATGATGAGAGAGAATCATTGATGGCACACCCCTGTTGGGGATCGAGCCTGCAACTTGGGCATGTTCCTGACCGGAATGAGCCAGGACCTCCTGGCTCAGTGTTGGCTGCGGGGCCTCAAGGTAAGCATCACTCAGAGGTTTCTGCTGGCCGAGGGACACTGCAGCTAACAGACTGCCTTCATGAAAAGAGCATATGCCTTATTACAGAAGTAATTTAAACAGAACCTTCAGAAGAGGAATGAATTCTATTCCTAGGTATCTTTAAGTTAATTCAAACAGGAAGCCATTAGATGGAGGTGGCTGCAATGCCCTGGCAGCCTGCAGAAGCAAATCAAAGCCTTGGGCTCAATCCAAACAGCCACTGGGCTTTCCTAAACGAGGACCCGCTTGAGCGATAGCCAAATCATTTTCTTGTTTTGTTTCGGCATCTTCCCCATGAAGATCTTCTTAACTCTTGTTCCTGATAGTGGTTAGGAGCTACCTGATTCAACCTGTTTGCCCAAATTCTTAAAAATCTCAGAATGCTTCAGGTTATCTACCAACAGGATGCACTCAAATTCATTGAAAACAGAGATTTGCACCGAATTTGTACACCAATGGTCACAATTTTTTTAAGTTGACCTGAGAGAGAGAAGAAGAGAGTAACATCTATTTGTTATTCCACTTTTTTATACATTCATTGGTTGATTCTTTTAAAAAAAAATATATATATTTTATTGATTTTTTTACAGAGAGGAAGAGAGAGGGATAGAGAGCCAGAAACATTGATGAGAGAGAAACATCAATCAGCTGCCTCCTGCACCCTCCCCACTGGGGATGTGCCCGCAACCAAGGCACATGCCCTTAACCAGAATCGAACCTGGGACCTCAGTCCACAGGCTGACGCTCTATCCACTGAGCCAAACCGGTTTCAGCCATTGGTTGATTCTTGTGTGTGCCCTAAGTAGGGATAGAACCTGCAACCTTCCTGTACTCAGACAGTGATCTAATCAACTGAGCCCCTTGGCCAGGGCTCACGGCAGCGTTATTCAGAACGCTGAAACAACATTTAAATGTCCCTTCATGGATGAATAGATATACAAAAGTGGCACACACATAGCAAGGAACTATTACTCTGCTGTTTTGGGTTTTTTTTTAATTGATTTTTTACAGAGAGGAAGGGAGAGGAATAGAGCTAGAAACATTGATGAGAGAGAAACATCTATCAGCTGCCTCCTGCACACTCCCCACTGGAGACGTGCCTGCAACCAAGGTACATGCCCTTGACCGGAATCGAACCTGGGATCTTTCAGTCCACAGGCCGACGCTCTATCCACTGAGCCAAACCGGTTTTGGCTATTACTCTGCTTTTAAGATAAATGACGTGCCGACATGCTACAACATGGATGAACCTCGAAGGCATTATGCCAAGTAAAAAAATGCCTTTTTTTTTTTTTTTTTTCCCCGAAACCGGTTTGGCTCAGCGGTAGAGCGTCGGTCTGTGGACTGGAGGGTCCCAGGTTCGATTCCGGTCAAGGGCACGTAAGTTGGTTGTGGGCACATTCCCAGTGAGGGGTGTGCAAGAGGCAGCTGGTTGATGTTTCTCTCTCATCGACGTTTCTAGTTCTCTCTCTCTCTCCCTTCCTCTCTGTAAGAAAAATCAATAAAAAAATATTTTTTTTAAAAAAGCCTCTTTTTAAATGCCTGGGTGCTTGCACCACATAGGCAAGCACTAGGAGGCATCGGGGTCCCAACTGCAACACCACCTCCTGACTTAACTGACCTTCTCTCAGGGTCAAGAGACTGATTCAGTGAGAGATGAAACCATCTACCAACTCAGCTTCTGAGGTTGATTCTTGTATGTGCCCTAACTAGGGATAGAACCTGCTACCTTATTGGTGAACCTGTGGAACTTATTGGGGAAGTTGCAAGGGCAGGAATGATGGGTAGCAGAACATGCCACCCCAAAATATGCCTCTTTGGCATAAGGGTTGTTTTGAGTTAATTATTTAAAGAAACTGCACACATAAGAGAAGCTCTGAAAACACAGAAATCACCCTTTTTGTAAGGAGTAAAAAACACAGGAGAGTGTACACTAAATGGGTGAGTTATATGGTATATGAATTATATTTCAATAGAGTGGTTTTGAAAAAATCCTCAACAAAATTTTAGTAAATCAAATTCAGATATGTGTATGTATGCATGTAATTTACCATACATATATTTTCCCTGGTATGCAAGGTTGATTTAACATTAATGTCAGTTCATGTAATTCATCATATTAACAGAATGAAGGAGGAAATCCATATGATTACCTCAATGGAAACAGAAAAAGCAGTTGATAGAATTCAATACCCATCCTATATAATAGAGGTAATATGCAAATTGACCACCACACCCTCACACACAAGATGGTTGCACCCATGTCATCACAAAATAGCTGCCACAAGATGGCCAGCAGGGAGGGCAATTGGGGGCAACCAGGTCAGCAGGGGAGGGCATTGGGAGGCAATCAGGCTGGCAGGGGAGCAGTTAGGCATTGATCAGAGTGGCAAAGGAGTGGTTAGGGGGTGATCAGGCTGGCGGGCAGAAACAGTTAGGAGCCAGCAGTCCTGTACTGTGAGAGGAATGTCGGATTGCCAGTTTAGGCCCGAACCCTGTGGGACCAGGCCTAAACCGGCAGTTGAACATCCCTTGAGGGATCCCAGATTGGAGAGGGTGCAGGCTGGGATGAGGAACGCCCCCATTCCCCTCAGTGCATACATTTCATGCACTGGGCCTCTAGTTTATAATAATAACTCTTAGCATATTAGGAATAGAATTTTTATACCCTTTATACCCTTTATGAGGTTATACCCTTTCTAATAAAGGGTATAACCTCATAAAGGGTATAAAGGGTATAAATGAAAAACTCGACATCATACTTAATGGTGAAAACTAAATGTTATTCCCCTAAAATTGGGAACTATTCAAAAGTGTCTGCCCTCACTACTCCCATTCAACAATGCAAAATGGCAAGGGGAAAAAGACATTGTGATTGGTAAGGAAGATATACTGTTGCCTTGGCTTTCAGAAGACATGGTAGTGTACAAGGAAAACCCTGAGACTTCTACACTAATAAAAGAGTAACATGCTAATTGACTGTACCTTTGTGACACCCACCAGCCAATCAGGAGTGAGTATGCAAATTAACCAAAGATGGCATATCTATTTGCATATGCAGGCACTGAGTGGCCAGGGGCAGGGAAGGATGCTTGCATCATCACCATGGCGATGACGCAGGCATTCTGCACCACCCCAGCTGCTCTGGCTACTCTGGGCAGCGTGGGAAGGTGGAAAGGCAGCTCTGGCAGAGCAAAGGCGGTGCCGGCAGCCAGGGAATGAAGGCGCATTCTTGCACGAAGGGTCGTGCATTGGGCCTCTAGTGTAAAATAAAGGGCCAATATAAAAATATCAGTTATGTTTTTCTGTACTAGCAATGAACAATATAAAATTAACCATTTTAAGTACCACTTAAAATAGCATTTAAAATATTAAATATGAGGAGGATCCAAGATGGCTGCTCAGGTATACACCTAGCCGCAGCAGCTCACAACAATTTCAAGGGAATACAACTAAAATGTAGAGTGGACATTGCCCAGAGCTACAGGTAGTCGACTGACTGAAAACTCTACAATAGGAAGGAGGGAGAAAACCAGAAGGAAAATCAGAGGAGCTGAAAAAAAGCCTAAGGTACGGAGACATGCTGCGCGCACGCACGCACGCGCGCGCGGAGAGGTCGCAGCCGGAGAGGAGGAGAGGGCTGGGTGCTGCCTGGCATTCCCTAGCAGGAAGGAAATAGAACCCCCAGCCTGGGCTGAACCCCCGAACCGGCAGCACTGAGCCCCAAGTTATGGGCCAGACCCTGGGGACCCAGGCTCCGGCAGGGGGAGACAATCCCGGGGGACGGCGAAAGGCGGGGCCCCCGGAGTCGCGCGCACATGGCGTGCAGAGAACTGAATGTTGACTCTGATGCTGGATTACCCTAGCCGGAAGAAACAAAGCCTCCGGCGGCAGCTCTGAGCCTCAGTCCAGACCGCCCCGAACTCCAGGTCTGGGCCAGTCCCTGGGGACCCAGGCTCGGGCAGGGGGAGACGGAGCTGTGAGGTGGAGTCCTGGGAGCGTGGCGAAAGGCCGAGCCCCCGGAGTCGCGCACACTGTGCGCAGAGGACAGTCTGTTGACTCTGATCCTGGACTCCCCTAGTGGGAGGGAGAAAGAAAGCTCCAGACTGGAGGAACGCGACGAGGAGCAGGAGCCCCTGCCGGACAACGGCCAGCCGGGCGCCAGCAAGGAGCCGGGCGACGGGGCCCCCAGGGGGGGGGTGCCCCTGAGCCTTCGACTGCTGAGCGCGGGCAACGGAGCCAAGGACGGGGGCTGCTTCCTGGGCGGCGCTGACCCCTGCAACAGGCTGGAGCAGCGCGGGAGCCCGCGGAGAACAAAGGGGTGCCACAGGCCAACCTGCTGAGCTCCCAGGACAAGGAGGAAGAAACCAAAGAAGTTCTCAATGTGAAGAAATCAAGTGAGAGCAAATGATAGTAAAATTACTTAAGAAAGAATACCAAGAAGATCTTGAAAAATCAAAGACTAAGTCAGAACTCAACGCACCAGCCAACATTGCAACATAAATGCGTTTTGTTTTTTTTTAAAAAAAAAAAGAAAAAAAAAAAGAGAAAAAAGGGACAGAATGTTGGAACAGCGGCGACCAGGCCTAGAGTGGCCAGGCACAAGGCAGTGGCAGCTGGGCCCGGAGCAGCAGTGGCCAGGCCCCAGAGCAGCAGCAGCCAGAACAAGAGCATCAACGGCCAGCACTGAAGCAGCCAGACCTGGGGCAGTGGCAGCCAGGCCTGAGGCAGAGGCGGCCAAGCCCAGGGTGGCCAGTCCAGGAACACCCAGACACGGAGTGGCTGGGCCCGGAGAAGCCGGGCCCAGAGCAGCCGGGATGGGAGCAGCCAGGCCCAGAACAGCAGTAGCCAAGCACGGAGCATCCAGGCTGGGAGCGGCCAGGCTCGGAGCAGCCGGGTCGGGTGCGGCCAGGCCCGGAGCAGCGGCTGCCAGGGTGGGAGCGGCCAGGCCCGGAGCAGCAGCTGCCAGGCTGGGAGCAGCCAGGCCCGGAGCAGCCGGGTCTGGTGCGGCCAGGCCCGGAGCAGCGGCTGCCAGGCTGGGAGTGGCCAGGCCTGGAGAAGCGGCTGCCAGGCTGGGAGCGACCAGGCCCGGAGCAGCCGGGTCTGGTGCGGCCAGGCCCGGAGCAGCGGCTGCCAGGCTGGGAGCGGCCAGGCCCGGAGCAGCCGGGTCTGGTGCGGCCAGGCCCGGAGCAGAGGCTGCCAGGCTGGGAGCGGCCAGGCCCGGAGCAGCTGGGTCTGGTGTGGCCAGGCCAGGAGCAGTGGCTGCCAGGCTGGGAGCGGCCAGGCCCGGAGCAGCAGCTGCCAGGCTGGGAGCGGCCAGGCCCGGAGCAGCCGGGTCTGGTGCGGCCAGGCCCGGAGCAGTGGCTGCCAGGCTGGGAGTGGCCAGGCCTGGAGAAGCGGCTGCCAGGCTGGGAGCGGCCAGGCCCGGAGCAGCCGGGTCTGGTGCGGCCAGGCCCGGAGCTGCGGCTGCCAGGCTGGGAGCGGCCAGGCCTGGAGCAGCCGGGTCTGGTGCGGCCAGGCCCGGAGCAGCGGCTGCCAGGCTGGGAGCGGCCAGGCCCGGAGCAGCCGGGTCTGGTGCGGCCAGGCCCGGAGCTGCGGCTGCCAGGCTGGGAGCGGCCAGGCCTGGAGCAGCCGGGTCTGGTGCGGCCAGGCCAGGAGCAGCGGCTGCCAGGCTGGGAGCGGCCAAGCCCAGAGCAGCAGCTGCCAGGCTGGGAGTGGCCAGGCCCGGAGCAGCCGGGTCTGGTGCGGCCAGGCCCGGAGCAGCAGCTGACAGGCTGGGAGCGGCCAGGCCCAGAGCGTTCGGGACCGGAGCAACCGGGCCCAGAGCAGCCGGGTCGGGTGCGGCCAGGCCTGTAGCAGCAACAGCCAAGTCCAGAGCAACTAGGTCGGGAGCGGCAGTGACCAGACCCAGAGCAGCTGGTTGTGGAACGAACCAGAGCAACAGAGGCCAGGCCCGGAGCAGCCAGACCCGAAACAGCTCGCTCCTCGCCTGTCCCTGCCCACGGCTGCCTCTCAGACATGGCTGGAAACTTTTGGGGGAACTTGAGGGTCTGCTGAATCAAGTGATGAAGGCTTAGATCTGGATGTGTTGAGTTAGTATAGTGCTGGGGTGTTGATCTGTGAGTGCCTTGGGTGGGGCCTGGATGAGGCTGGTTGACCTATTTGAAAATGTCTTTTGTGTGAAGTGTATCATTGGGCATGTGGAGGTATTATTGATATGAGAAAATGCTAAGTAACAGATTTACTATCTGAAAAGGGATTTACTATTGGGGAAAGGGAGGGAGGAAGAGACTGAACATAAACTGTGCACCTATGGATGAGGACAATGGGGGATGGGGAGGGGGCAGAGGGTGGGGTGGGAACCTGGTGGAGGGGGGAAGAAATGAGGAACCTTTGTAATAATATGAACAATAAAGATTGATTTAAAAAAAAAATGTTTTGGCCAAACCAAAAAAATAAATAAATAAATAAATAATAAAATAAAATATTAAATATGTACCTATGAACCCTCTGGGGAACTTCTGCAGAAAAATATGGCTAGGTCCCACTCAGGAATATTTGGTGTTAGGAAGGACTCAGGCTTGAGAACTACTGGCTCGTCCCACCCAGTCACACCTCAGGTTTCTTCCAGTCAGCAGCGGTACCAGTTCTCCAGTTAACCAGCAACCTTTACAAACAAAGTTTTTCTCTTTTGTCTTAAACTCAGAGAGCATAACAGGACAAGAGAAATAATGAATAGAATCTCTTCAGTATTCCATACGTATTTTCTCATTTAAATCCTTACAATAGCCATGTCAGGTAAGTCAACTTGATTGTACGTAGCATCCTGGACCTACAAATAAGCTGTCCACAATTTCACACAGAGAGTCAATTCCTACATATTCTAAGTCTATGATCTTTAGGGATTGACTCCCAGTCAGTAACTGGGAGGTAACTGAGGTTGCCAGTCGGGCATGTATGGGAAGGATTGACGTTCCTCTCTCAATTGATGTTTCTCTTTCCCTTCCCCTATCCCGAAAATTATTAAGTATGTTCTCGGGATTAAGGGAAAAAATGCAAAATTTGACACTTTTTCCATAAGGATTCAGTAGGTATTTAATTATTGGGACCGACTTAAGACTGGAGGAACTGAGTTAAGGGACAGGACAATCTAGCAAGGGATAGAAATATAGGCTGAAGGGTCTTTAATTGTTCTTCATGTGTTTGAGTTTGGAAATTTTTCCTTGATACTTAAGCTTTCCTCTTTTTTTAAGTTATTTTTGGCATGTGTAGTTTCTGACTTCAGTGTGTTGCCCAAGCTTACTAAGACTGTCTCTTTCTTGAACCACTGTGAGCTTTGGCTCCTAAGTCATCAAAACTTTTCACCTTATGGTGAAACCTTTGGATTGTTCATCCAGTACATGAATAACAAAATTTCTTTTCTCTTGGTTTTGAGGAACCCAGCTTTCTTTGTAAAATCTCTAACCTTGGTCTTCACAATTGACCATCCAGATCTCTGTAACTGGTGCCCCTGAACCTTCAGCAGTTACTTCCAACATCAATGCCGTATCAGAAGATGGTTTTGTCAGGTTTTCTCAACTTAAAAATTTAGATTTTTGATTTGTTCAAATTATTCTACACATATAGACAATACGTATGGGTATTTTTTTTTTATCAGGTTGCCTTGGTATAGCTTTTTCAAGAGGTCACTTCTCAAGATGCCCATCTGAAAAAGGGATAGGGCAGTAACTAGTACCTATGGCTATGCAGGATTCTTGTGTATTAAGCAAGTGAATGCACTTAAAATACTTAGCATACTGCACATAAAGTGCTTAGCAGATGTTAGCAACAATGTACCCAAACATCAATTCTCCATCTCGAACAATTAGCTTCTCAACCCGGCAGCCCCTTTCATGCTGATAGCTGTATTACTATAGTCTCTCAGGTGACATAAGAGAATGTGTGCATGAGTCAGTTTACCACTGCTAAAATCTCAGGATATTGTGCTATGAATATTTTCTTTCTTTTTTTTTGCTGATTATTGTTTCCTTAAAAAAAAAAAAAAAAAGAGTTCGGAAGTGTGTGTGTGTGTGTGTGTGTGTGTGTGTGGCGGGTGTGTGTGTCTGTGTGTGTGAATCAGGGAAAAAGGAGACATACTTTAAACAAAAGAAAACAATGTCACAGCTCTGGAAAAAAAAATTTATTCTTGATTTCAGAGAGGAAGGGAGGGAGAAACATCAATGATGAGAGAATCTTTGATCGGCTGCCTCCCCCAAACCTGGGCATGTGCCCTTGACTGGAATTGAACCCGTGGACCCTTCAAGTCTGCAGGCTGAAACTCTATCCACTGAACCAAACCAGCTTGGGAAATTTTCATTTTTTCCTTTCCTTTTTGTTAAATTTTCATTTACATTTCATGTCCTTCTAAAAAAAAGTATTTATAGACAACATATTAGACATGTACTATATATAAGAAAGGTTAAAACAGGATCATTTGGGGGTCTGGAACATATTAATTCAGTTTATATTATTGGTAATGGAAAAAAACGATTTAGTTTTCAAATAGCCTTCTGGAATGAATTAAGTTTGTAAAATGAAGTTCCACTGTAATTGCTTGCGATCATTCCATTCTACAAATGAGCAAATGGACTACAAGTGATATAATAACCCAAGTCACAGAAGGCAAAGCTGAAATTAGTTTATTCCTATATTGAGGTGTTTATGTGCTGTTCTACAGTGTGGGGGATCAGGAAATGAAATAACACTCCACAGACACACACACACACTCTCTCTCACACACACACTCTCACACACTCACACACACACACACACACACACACACACCACTTGCTCTCACAGTTGCAGGGTTGGGAAGGGCAGCACAGGCTCTATGAGATCCAGATCAATACACAAAGTGCCCGTTCTCCAAAGGGCCAAAGCCCAGGGTGTGGTGGTTGCCCACAGCACTCAGAAGTCTGAGCCATCTCATGGGCATGACCACATCCACACAGTAACATTCCTAAGAACCTGAATAAAGACTCCTCTTCAAATAAAAAGGTGACCTCAGACCTGAGATCTGGAGGGTAAGCAACTTGTGCAAGATCACAGAACCAATAAATGGTGGAGGAAGAATTTGAACTTGGATAGCTGAACTTCCATCTTTTACTGTGTATGAACATACAGGATCGCTTAACTTACCAAGAACCTAGACATATGGATTATGTATCACTGATTTACATAAAGGTATATGGGATTCTTCAAGAGATGGTCTTCAGAATTTACCTTCAAGGGCTTCTTAGAAAAGATGCCTTAAAAAAAAAAAAAAAAAAATCACACATACACACACACAAAAACGCCCTAAGATTAGTGGATGAGTCTCTAACACCTCAAAGACTGTACTGTCCAGCTACTGAGGTGAAGTCAAACTTAGACTTAGTCCCAGGAACAAAGACCAAAAGACTGCCTTTATAGCTCTAAACCTTGCCAATTACTTTGGGTTTAACTCCAGAGAGGACTGGAGGGTTAATGCCTATAAAGCTGGAAACAAAGACACATACACTTCCAGGTGTGGACTTTTATTTTTACAAAAAGACAACATTGCCTTTGCACATACAAGTATTTACAAAACCCAACTGATTCACCCATCTAGAACCTGGTTTTTTTCCACTTCTCAACATGGTTGGGAACATGGAAACATTAATACCCACATAATTCCCATAGTTGGAATTTATCCATCAAACAGAACAGATTACCTAAAAGTGCACTTACCTGCACAACTCATTCTAAGAACCTCAGTGAAACAAACCTCATAGCCAAGGTTTCATTAATCTATTTGGTCTCATTCCATGCAAACCTGAACAAGTATGTTGCTTTACTAAACTGAAACTCGGTTCTCAGGTTCCCCTTTACAATTAAAAAGGTTCTCAACGCTTTAGCAACTATACAGAATATGAAGCTTTATTTCAAAAAGAGTACATTCTTTACAACCAGGATACACAGATGTACTTCATGTAACAGTACCTTCTGCAAAAAATAGGTTACATAATACTCAGAAATGCAAGGAACAATCGTATTCTCTAAAAATTAGACAGCAGACCTTTTTAGCTTATACAGCCTTCAAAATGGAGGCTGACAATGCTTGGTGACATGTAACTCTATAGCCTGATACAGAGCCAGGCTGCAAATGAAACTACCACCACACAGCTGCAAGCTACCCTTTCTATTCACACGGTATTAAACAAAATGGTTTTGATTCCAATCTTTTCCAATGTGTCTCGGTGCTACAAGAAAAAAAAGTTGAATGATACACAAAACTATTAAAAGTTACAACAGAACTATTTAAACAACTTCTCCAAAATTGAGAAAAGCAATCATGGTAAATTTTAAAAAAGGAGAATAAAGAAAAGTCTGACAGAACTCTCAAGCAAGTCAGAGGTCCTCTTTGTAAGTAGTCAAATAAAGTTTACTGGAGATTTCAATAAATTATTTTGAAACCATGGCAGAGAGCTAATTTTCAGAATCGTCGTGGAGGCCCGCCTTTAAATGGCTTAAATCCAGAGCTACTTCCTCTTGGTATGGAATTGCCACCGATTTGCACAATTCTATTAATTGGGGAGGCGTTACTGAAAAAGATATAAAGAAAAAAAAAAAGTCAGAGAACAAAAGGACAAATAATTACAGTTAATACCTACAAAGTGCTTATAATTTACCATGCACTATTCTTTGTACTTTACCCAATTAAGTAAGTTCTGTTTTCAATAGTCCTATGAGGTTAAGTACCATTACTCATCCCACTTTACTGATGAAGAAACTGACATCTGGAGGCTAAGTAACGTGTGCAAGAGCAGAGAGCTAATAAACGGCGGGGGAGAGTTTGAATTTGGTAGTTGAACTTGCCTCACAGAAAGCCATTTAAGGGAATACACATGAGTAACTGTAGCAGTGGTTCCCAAGGTGTGGTCACCAAATCATCATCAAGTAGGAAGTTGAACCTCTGGCATAGAGAACATTTTATATATATATATATATATATGCACATACATACACACATTATATATATTTCATATATATATATACATTATATACATTTCATATGTGTGTGTGTGTGTGTGTGTGTGTGTGTGAAAAAGACCCACCAAAAAACCCTAAAATACGGGAGATAAATACCCACAGTGAAATGGGTTTTATTAAGTAGAATAAAACCCATTTATAGAAAGGTCTGACTGCCAGGCTGAGGAAATATGGATTAGCTCCTGTGACCTGGAGAAGCTGTTTGTGATTCTGAAGCAAGTAGATGGTATAACAACAGTTCCAACCCAGCAGGCGTGGCTCAGCGGTTAAGCATCAACCCACGAACCAGGAGGTCCTGGGTTCGATTCCCAGTTGGGGCATATGCCCAGATAACCAATTTGATCTCCAGTAGGGGGCATGCAGGAGGCAGCATATTAATGATTCTCTCTCATTATTAATATTTTTATCTCTCTCTCCCTCTCCCTTTCTTTCCATAAAATTAAAAAAGAAAAAACACACACCATATATTAAAAATATAAAAAATATAAAAAAGTTCCAGTGGTTAAATTTAGAAAGTGTGAATAATGGAGCAGAAAAAAGACTAATTTGGGAATATCGAATAGAAGCTGAAATGAGGAAGAAAGCATAGCTGTTACAAATGTTTTTTAAAAACTAAACCAGCCGAAACCGGTTTGACTCAATGGTTAGAGCGTTGGCTTGGGGACTGAAAGGTCCCGAGTTCGATTCCGGTCAAGGGCATGTACCTTGGTTGCAGGCACATCCCCAGTAGGGGGTGTGCAAGAGGCAGCTGATCGATGACTCTCTCTCATTGATGTTTCTAACTCTCTATCTCTCTCCCTTCCTCTCTGTAAAAGGGCATGTACCTTGGTTGCGGGCATGTCCCCAGTAGGGGGTGTGCAAGAGAAGAGGCAGCTGATCGATGACTCTTTCTCATTGATGTTTCTAACTCTCTATCTCTCTTCCTTCCTCTCTGTACAAAAATCAATAAAATATATTTTAAAAACACACACACACACACAAAAAAAACTAAACCATACTTAGAAATATATACTAGGAATGAAGACAGACAAAGATGAGGCCCATGGTTTTCCAGTCTGGGTGAATGAGATCGATTAATTTGGCACTGGTAAATTAAAAAAAGCTAGAGGCAATAACTGGGACATGAAGGTTTGAAACTGGAGAAGAATGAGTTGGATGTGACCTTGAATTTATGGAAACACCAGGCCATTTACATGGAGATCACAATATAGAACTCCATTTGAAGAAGCCAGCAAAATGGATCAAAAAGGTAGAAAGGAAATTATGATGCATTGGAGTGTTTTAAACACACACACACACAAGCAAGCAGTAGTGAGAAATAGTGCCTAAGACCTAAGATAATAAATAAAGGACTCTATATTTATCAAGAAACGAAGGCAACATCTACAGACAGCTTATACAACTAAAAAAAGGAAGATGAATGATCCAATTAAAAAATGGGCAATGGACCTAAATAGAATATTTTCAAAAGAAGACAGAAGGAAGGCCAAAAGGCACATGAAAACATGCTCAAAGTCACTAATTATCTGAGAGATGCAAACAAAACAACAATGCAGTACCATCTCACACCTGTCAGAATGGCCAACATCAACAAATCAACAAACAACAAGTGTTGGCGAGGTTGCGGAGAAAAAGGAACCCTCGTGCACTGTAGGAGGTGGGAATGCAGACTGGTGCAACCACTGTGGAGAACAGTATGGAGCTTCCTCAAAAAACTGAAAATGGAACTCCCATTTGACCCAGTAATCCCACTCCTAGGAATATATCCCAAGAAACTAGAAACACCAATCAGAAAGGATATATGCACCCCTATGTTCATAGCAGCACAATCTACAATAGCTAGAATTTGGAAACAGCCTAGGTGCCCGTCAGCAGATGATTGGATCAAAAAACTATGGTACATCTACACAATGGAATACGATGCTAACATAAAAAAGAAGAAATTCTCATCATTTGCAGCAACATGGATGGAATTGGAGAACATCACGCTGAGTGAAATAAGCCAGTCAATGAAAGAGAAACACCACATGACCTCACTCATTTATGGATAATAAATAACATTATAAACTGTGAACCAAAAGATAGATATAGAGACAGTAAAGCAACAAGCAGACTGTCAAATTACAGTGGGGAGGGTAGGGAGATCTGGGGGAGATAATACATCAACCAAAGGACTTGTATACATGCATGTAAGTACAACCAATGGACACAAAACTCTGGGGAGGGAGGACATGAATGGAAGGGGGGGAATGGTAAGATATGTACACAGATAATAATTTAATAATAATAAAAAAGAATAAAGAACCCAGAAATCGACACAAACTAAGCTCAATTAATATTCGACAAAGGAGGCATGAACATACAATGGAATCAAGACAGTCTCTTCAATAAATGATATTGGGAAAATTGGACAGATACATGCAAAAAATGAAACTAGATCACCAACTTACACCATACACAAAAATAAACTAAAAATGGATAAAGGACTTAAACCTAAGACAGGAAACCATAAAAAAATACTAGAGGAATTCACAGGCAGCAAAATTTCAGACATATGCCAAAGTAACTTCTTCACTATTAATGCTCCTAGGGCAATAAAGAATAAAGTGAAAATAAACAAATGGGACTATATCAAAATAAAAAGCTTTTGCACAACAAAAGAAGCCATCAACAAAATAACAAGAAAGACCATTTCATGGGAGAACATATTTGCAAATGTTATCACTGAGAAGGGTTTAATCTCCAACATCTTCAGGGAACTCATACAACTCAACAATAGGAAGATAAACAATCCAATCCAGAAATGGGCAATGACCTAAATGGAAACTTTTCAAAAGAAGAAAGAAAGGCCAAGAGACATATGAAAACATGCTCAAAGTAACTAATTATCTGAAAGATGCAAATCAAAACAACAATGTGGTACCATTTCACACCTGTCAGAATGGCTATCATCAACAAACCAACAAACGACAAGTGCTGGCGAGGATGCGGAGAAAAAGAAACCCTCGTGCACTGCTGGTGGGAATGCAGTCTGGTGCACCACTGTGGAGAACAGTATGGAGCTTCCTCAAAAAACTGAAAATGGAATTCCCATTTGACCCAGTAATCCCACTCCTAGGAATATATCCCAAAAAGCTAGAAATATCAATCAGAAAGAATATATGCACCCCTATGTTCATAGCAGCACAATTTACAATAGCTAGGATTTGGAAACAGCCTAGGTGCCCATCAGCAGATTAGTGGATTAAAAAACTGTGGTATATCTACACAATGGAATACCACGCTGCACTAAAAAAGAAGGAATTCCTACTATTCCCAACAACAAGGATGGAACTGGAGAGCATTATGCTAAGTGAAATAAGCCAATCAGAGAAAGATAAATATCACATGATCTCACTCATTCATGGGAAATAATGAACAATATAAACTAATGATCAAAAACGGATCCAGAGACAGGGAAGCATCAATCAGACTGTCAAACCTCAGAGGGAAGGCAGGCGTATGGGAGTAAGTGGAACAGATCAACCAAAGGACTTGTATGCATGCATGCATGCATGCATATATGCCTAACAAGTGGAGACAGATAATAGGGGGGGGAGGGCATGAGTGTGTTTGTGTGTGTGTGTGTGTGTGGTGGTGGTGGGGGGGGGGTTGGGAAGGTAATGGGATGAAGACAAATATGTAATACCTTAACCAATAAAGAAATTAAAATGAAAAAAAAAAAAAAAAAAAAAAAAGAAAAGAAAAAAGAAAGAAAATAAAAAGAAACGAGGGCAGCCGAAACCGGTTTGGCTCAGTGGATAGAGTCAGCTTACAGACTGAGGGGTCCCAGGTTCGATTCCAGTCAAGGGCATGTACATGGGTTGCGGGCACATCCCCAGTTGGGGGTGTGCAAGAGGCAGCTGGGTCGATGTTTCTCTCTCATTGATGTTTCTATCTGTCCCTCTCCCTTCCTCTCTGTGAAAAATCAATAAAATATATATATATATTTTTAAAAATGTCAATCATGAAAAAAAGCATTAAAAAAAAAAAAAAAAAGAAAGAAAGAAACGAAGGCACTGGTAATCTTCAAAAACCAGACAGAATGAGTGATGAGGCTGTGCAGACGCAAGAAGAAATAAACACTTAAATTTGATGGTAGATGCACCCAATAGAATAGTGGTAACTTGAGTTAGTAAGCCAACCTAATATGTCTTCTAAGACCGGTCAATGGGAAAGAAAGAAGAGCATGCAAAAGAGGAAGAGGCCAAAGACTTGCCTGCTGAAGGGCCCTATGGGTGTTGGTGTGAAAACAAAATAAAGCTTGCCTCTTAGCCTACGAACAGGCTGTGGGTTAAATGTCCACCAGTTTTGCTAGGGTTACTTTAAAAGGGAGGAAGCAGAACAGATTTTCAGTTTTCTTCTTCCTTTCTAGGAATTTTAGGAATGACATGTAGTGAATAAGAAGATGGTTCCAACTTAAAATTAATGTTCATTATCTACCAGATTCTGACATACATTCAGGTGTGTATCTAGATCAATATGCCAGAATGCCAATCAATTAACTTATCATGAGGAATATAAAACGCAAAAATTAACATCAGTTGCCCTTCATAAAATCTCTTGGAGATTTTTAGTTAATATGGGGAATATTTGGGTAGGTTTAGGGGTGTTGTTATCCAACCTCTCAGAAACTATCATGATCTTTAAGGAAAGGATAAAGATATGGATGTGTGCTGGCAGAAAATTCTTAACTAATTACTTACTTACCTTGTATGTTGGGTTATCATGTTTGCCCCTGACCGGCCATCACCCATTCGCCTTGCATCATGATAGCCAGGCCCCTGAGAAGGTGGGCCATGCCACTCTTTTCTTGGTCCGCTTGCATCCCGTCCATGGCGTTCAACCACACGTCGTTCTTCAGGGTAGTGCTAAAAACCATATTAAAAGAGAAGTCATGACACGCTCAGCCTCACACCAATTTACTTGTGTTAGTATGCTTTTATTTATTTATTCTTAATTTTTATTATTGATTTTAGAGAGAGAGAAACATTGGTTTGTTGTTCTACTTATTTATGTACTCACTGGACGCTACTTGTTATGCGCCTGACCAGGGATCAAACCTGCAACCTTGGTGTGCTGAGATGATGCTCTAGCCCAGTGGTCGTGGCAAACCGCAGCTTGTGAGCTGCAGTTTTCGGACCACTGCTCTAGCCAACTGAGCTACCTGCCAGGACTCTAGTGTGCTTTTAATGTCAGAAGCAAATTAGTAAGATGTCTGAGAAAAGAATTAATAATAATACAACAACAAATATAAAGGGTTTCCATCTATTTTGCATTGAGAAGCTACTTAGGGTAGGGTAGGGGAAAATGATGCAGCACTGTAATTTCCATTTCTATGCTTTCTAGCACCCAGGTACTTTGTGAATGCTGAATATTTCTGGATCTCTATATAATGCCTGGGTCTCTCTATATGTAAGAAAGTATAGTGAGAGACAAATCAGGGTATATGATCAACATGAGAACAGCACAAAAAAATAGGAGTTGCCATCTTATTTTATAGAGTACTAATTAGTCCTATGGCTCTGACAATGTCTTATATTCATGACTATAAAAAAACAGAATACTGAACACAAAGAAACAAAAGCCACAGAACCTAGGAGCTGAGAAAAGAGGAGTCAAACTGAGGGAAATAGACCTGTTTTAAAGAAACTAAAGAGAACACTGGTCAAACAACTTATTTATGAAAAATAGAATTTTCGAGGGAGGAATAGGATCTCTCCCAGGACATCTTTCCTAAGGGAATATCTAAATGCAGAGGGCTAGTCTATGATACTGCCTTAGTTTCACTCTAAATACAGCAGGATATCAGATTATGTACCCAGTCTTAAGGTTTACAGGTAAACAGCTCAATGAACTGATCTACTGAATATTTCTGCTTATTAGTAACAGTAAAGCTTATAATGACTCCAGGCCCAAATTTATGTCATAAGTGCTCTAAATAAAACAGAAAGTATAAAGTGGTATTAGCAAGAATGCCAAGGGATTAAATTTTTTTCTAGTAACAAAAGCCCCTAAAAGCCCTGGCCGGTTTGCTCAGTGATTAGAGTGTTGGCTGAGGACTGAAGGTTGTGGGTTCGATTCCTGACCAAGGGCACACACCTCACTGGGTGCCTGCAGGCCTATACTCCAAGTGTGGCGCCGTAGTGTCTACGATGTGGTTTGCATCGTGGAGCACAGCTACCTGGAAGTGCCAAAGTGCCCTCTAAGGCAGCCAGGGACATACTGTTGTTCGATATCTGGGGTTTGACTTTGTCAAATAGCTCTTTGTTGCACCTACCTTTGCTTTATCAAATATAAATCAGATAATAAACATGAGTATCTTCTTAAATAAAAAATTTTTTTTAAAAGGGCACATACCTCAGTTGCCCAGTAGGGGTGTGTATAGGAGGTAATCAATGGGCCTCTCTCATACAGATGTTTCTCTCTCCACCCCTCCCTTCCACTCTCTCTAAAAATTAACAGAAAAAATATCCTCAGGGGAGGATTAATAACAACAACAAAATGAACAAGAATTTCAGGGTTACTATCCAACTTCTTTGAATTACTGATGTTCAACTAGTGACCGTAAAATATGTTAATCAGCTTAACAATAACCCACAACCTTTGGACCAACTTGACGGTAAAATATGAAAAACTGATTTTTTACAGGAAACTGGTTTCCCAGTCATTCTAATCAACCAGTCTAGGTCACATCAAAATGCTAAGTCCTCTAACGTGATTCCTGAAGAGTTGAGCATAAACCTTTATAAGCACTTACCTGTGCTCCACTTCCCCGGTCTGTAATGACCCTTTCTCCTTCTCTGCTGCCATAGCTGGAAGCATTACTGCGACTCCCGGGTGGGGCCCCTCTTACACTGTGTCCTGACACTTCTCTCCCAGATCGCTCTGGCCTTTCAACTCTGTTAAATAAATCCCAAAAGGTATGCGATCAAAATTCTATTATTTCTTTTAACCCAAATGCAATATGTGCCATTTAGAGGCATTACAAACCACACGGATACCTTGCTTCCCGTTTGTCACTGGACAGGCTTCCTTCACTTTTCCAGGTGGAGGTCCTAGAGGGAGTGTGCCCTGCTTCTCGAGGATGTCTCGGGTGAGTGATATCAGGCCTGTCGTGAATGATCACAGTTCTCCTCTCTTCTCGCTCCCCTCGTACTTCACGCCTGTCTGTTTCTCTAAGTTCGTTTCTTGGTGGTGGAGGCTCATTTCTTCTGGAATCACTGAAATTTTTGGGATACCTTTCAAAACCTAGATCTTCTCTTCGTGCAGTAGGACGTGCTTTTTTCCCATCACTTTGACCAACAAAGCGTTCTCGCCTATTGTTTATCCAAAACAAAGAACATAGATCCTCAGAAGGACTTACTTGGCCTTATTCTTCTTAACTTTATTTACATAACTCACAATAATTATATCTTCTGTAAAAATTAACTTAAGGAAAAGCCACCAAAATATCCAATATTATTGATTACTAGAGGCCTGGTACACAGATTCGTGCACGGATGGGGTCCCTCAGCCTGGCCTGCACCCTCCCGCAATCCTGGACCCCTCGGGGGATGTCGGACTACCAGGTTTCGGCCAGAGGGATGTAGCAGTGCCAAAGTGGCAGGTGGCCGGAGAGGAACCCCACCGGGGCTGGGCACAGCTCCACACTGCTCATCCCAGGCCCGCTGCACCTGCCACCCCACCTGGGAGCACTGCCTCAGGGGCAGGAGAGGCTCCCACCGCCGCCGCTGTGCTCACTAGCCGAGAGCCTGGCTTCTGGCGGAGCTGCACTCCTGCTGTGGGAGCCCAATGACCACCAGGGGGCAGCTCCTTCATTGAGCGCCTGCCCCCTGGTGGTCAGTGTGCATCATAGCGACTGGTCGTTCCAGGTGTTTGGTTGTAACAGTCACTTAGGCTTTAATTTAGATAACAACTCATAATCTCTCAAGCTGAGGTAAATGTCTGGCATGAAGGTTGGTTTTTTAGCATCAAGGAGGGATTACATCTAACATTTAAGGCACTACCAACCTGAAGGATGTTTCACTGCTCTTAACAATTGAGGCACGCCCAAAGCTAACAGTACTCCCACTTAGTTTTAAAGGTTAAGAAGATAAAGCCAACCCTTTCCGGTCATGACGACCCCCCCACAACAATATTCCTTTTGCTAAGGATCTCCTCCATCCCTCTCCAGAAGAGAAGAGAAACACAAGAAGAAACACCTGGTGCAGAGCCCTAATTCCTACTTCACGGATATAAAATGCCCAACCTGCTAAAAATCACTACTGTCTTTAGCCATGTGTATTGGTTGCTCTACTGTTCTCTGTCAGCCAACAGGAGGAAAAGCAAGGCTTACAGAAGGATGCTCCTTCAGAAGGAAGCAGCACTAAAAGCACATCAAATCAAGATGAGTGGGAAACCATGCCAATAAACACATTTTGGATTAAAAAAAAAATAAGATAAAGCCAATCTACTTAACCTTGTTATGGTGGCCTATCAAGCAAATTTTCAATACTGATCATATTCCCAGGAACAAAACTGAACAGAAGAAATTGCTGTGCTATGTACTGGGAGCTGGAGAGTTTTGCCAAAATAATCTGGGCCTACAGAAGATTTGGGAGTTACTTGTTTGAGATTAAGCCCAGAAAACAGTAACTCAGACCAGAAAAAATGTTCTGTTCACCAGTATCCTCTAAAGGAGACTTCACTCCAACCAGTGGTATATGAAAGTGAATCTACTGTCTCTATTTTCCTAAAGCCGTTTTATATTTTCTAAATTAATGAGTGCTAAATACAGTTACTCAATTTTAATTGCCACCACTAGGGGAAAGAGAAATGAGTGATGAAATAATTGTTTAATATATATTTGCAGCTACGGTAGAAGAAATAAACCTAGTGTATTAATTCATATACTAGTAAAGTCATCTAGTATAAATTGTGATGTTATATTGAAGTTTTATGTTATCCAAGATACAAATTTATTCTTTGTTTAAACCTGGGTTATTATGGCAATTTTTAGTTGATTAGTTGTTTTTTCTTGGCTACCTCTTAATTTTCTTTCTTTCTTTTTCTTTTTTTTTTTTTTTTTACCTCTTAATTTTCTTCGTATTACAATCCTCTTTAGCTGTCCCTTGTAAATTCTGTATTATAAAACATGAGCAATTTGAATGACTGAGAAAAGTTACTGCCATTCACAGGCATTATTTGGACAGTTCATAAAACTCATGAATAAATGGGATTATTTTATGTTTGTGGGTGTTTTGTTTGTTTGTTTTTTAAGATTTTGTTTTTTTAGAAAGAGAGCGAGAGGGAGAGAAACATTGATTGATTGCCTTCTGCATGCCCTGACTGGGGATCGAGCCTGCAACCCAGACATGTGCCCAGACTAGGAATCAAAACGGTAAACCTTTTAGTGCAAAGAATTATACACAACCAAGCCTCACCAGCCAGGTAAGGGTTTTTTAAATTTCTATTTTTGTTCTATTTTATTATTTACTAGACACCCGAAGCACGAAGATTTGTGCCGAATGGGCCATCCTTATCCTGACTATCAGCACAGCCTCTGCTCTGGCCCAGAGCAACCTTTCCACCTTCCTACCTGCCCAGTGACCCAGAGTTCCTGGGGTGGTGTGAAACACCTGTGTCTCGCCCTTAGCTGCTGGGTGCCTGGATATGCAAATTAATCAACAAAGATGGGTTAATTTGCATACCTGCTTCTGATTTGCTGGTGGGCGCCATGAAGCTACAGTCAATTTTGCATCTTTTTCTTTTATTAGTGTCACTAGAGGCCCGGTGCATGAAAATTCATGCACTTGAGGGGGTGGGGGGGTCCCTCAGCCCGGCCTGCCCCTTCTCCAAGTCCAGGAGCCCTCAGGGGCAGGAGGCAACCCAGCGAACAGGAAAAGGCAATAACCCATCACACCTCTGCACCTACCACTGCCAGCAGTGTAAGCCTCAGCTGGTCCTGGTACCCGAGCCTTGGGTGGCCCTGGGCAGCTACGAGCTGAGGAAACTGGGGGACTCCAGAGGCAGGCATGTGGAGGGGCTGAGGGGACTGGGCGCTGCCATTTTTGAGGGCGTGACAGTCAATTAGCATATTCCATCCTGGGCGCCACCATCTTTGTTGGCGTGAGGTTCGATTAGCATATTCTCTCTTTATTAGTTAAGATGTTGCAGCATTTTTATATTTGGAAAGGAGCACACAGCAGAACATAAGGTAAAGGAAAACAAAAATCTGCAACTGGATTGATGACTTTTTCATGGAGTATAACTGTTATGCAAATTATTTTAGTAAATTCAACATTTGAAGGGAAGACTTCTTATATCAGCAAAAGTATCAAACATGACATTTTCAAAGCCTAGAACTTATTTAAATTTAAAAAATGTTGGTCTAAAATCATTATAAAGAAAGCATGGACATGGGTCTACCAGTTGAACTGTCCGTTAGAGCAAATCCTGACTGGACAAGTTAGCTGTGGTTGACCCCTGTGTGGCAGTATACTGCCTTTTCTCTTACTGCAAAGGACAGAAGCAGCTAGAAAGTTTAGGTTCTAAAAATAAATAGGCTGGTTAGTCTTTGAGGGCTTCTCGAAGTGTAGAAAGTCATCATGTAAACATTGCATGTCTAATCATTTTAGAGTGGTGGCTGTTATCTCTTCAGGAGTTGGTGCACAAAGTAAATTTCAATGATTCATGTTTTCCATGGTCATTTCTGAGTATCTTTCCCACGAGAGAAAGGGAAAGAAAACCTACACCTCATGTGTGTGAATTTGGGACCTGTTGGCCAACGGGAATGTTACTCCATGGAAATACAGATTCTTCATGGAATATACAGGTTCAGTTTGTTTGCTCTTGCTACTGTGTAGCTTCTAAACTTGGTTCTTAGATCTGTTTCTTTTTTTAAACTAGTTCCATTCACAATTCTTACAGCCTCCTGGTTAGGTCATTGTGACTCTTGAATTATAATATTTTGAGATGTTTTCACACCAAAATGTACAAAACGGGGAGTGAAGGCAACTTACAGCAAACAAAACAAAACAAATACACAGCTTATTTCATCTGAAAACCAAAACCAAACATACGATTTGTTTTGAACACTCAGTTATGACCTATATACTTTAAGACCATAGATTTTGAGAACCAAATTTACCATTAGCAAGGCTCATATACCAAATACAACTATTTTCAATATAATCTATGTACCTTTCAAAAGATGAAGACTGTACTGATGAACTCTCAGGAAATCTGCCCCTCTCTCGATGATCAAAGTCATTAAATCTGTTCTGTTGGCGAGAGTAGTCAGATCCATGGCCAAATCGTGCATCAGTATCTAGAGCCAATTTTTTATTCTCGCTCCAGTAAGGATCATCTCGCCTTGAAGAGAAATATTTACTAATTTATATAAATTAGTATTATAATAACCAAACAACACTAACTTGGAGTCATACATACCACATGCTAGGAACTGTGGATACAGAGAGTTAATAAACTCAAAACACAAAACATTCTGTTATAAGAACAAGCTAGCAACAAATTATTAAATTATGTAAAGTCATATAGTGTTAGAGGAATTTCACAGGAGAGAAAATAGTTGAAAAAGTGTCTTCTTTAAAATTATCAGGTGGAAAAGACAAATGAGGTAAATACTCAGTATACCATTTTAGTAGTAAAATTTTTTTTTAATGTTTCTTGTTTTGTTAATATATTTTTATTGATTTCAGAGAGGAAGGGAGAGGGAAAGAAAGATGGAAACATCAATGATGAGAGAAAACCATTGATTGGCTGCCTCCTGCATGGCCCCTACTAGAGAAGCCCTTAACCTGGGCACATGCCCTTGACCAGAATCAAACCCAGGACCCTTCAGTCCGTAGGCCAATGCTCTATCCACTAAGCCAAACCAGTTAGAACTAGTAATAAAATTCTAACCAGCAGTAGACAAACTTTTCAGCTATACTTAATTTTAGAAGGGTTAGAAGGGTTAAGTCCCAAACATCATTCACTCATTACACCTATTTCTCAACACAATCCACTAAATGTCATAGATTTCATATTAAAATTAAATAATTATATTATATTTTTGAAATCTTTTGTGAATCATGAACACAGACACACAACAGAATCTATATTTTAGCCTTCCCAAATTTATGGCATCCATTTTTGTTAACCTGTAAGTTTTAAAAATGGGTCTGAGAACCACCACTGAAACCTACATGTATTTCTATCATACTGGAAAAACATTTGGCATTAGGAAAGAGAGACTTTTCCTACTTGATAATGCGCTATGTCTACTCCATTACTGCAATCATTCCCATCTCTGTGGATCATGACCTCTTTATTCTAGGAATGGCTGCCTATACTTTCTAGTTCTCTAGATTGTTTTAGCTTGAAAGGAGTAAGACAGCAAGCGTAACTGTAAAAGAAAAAAACAAACATCTACCTATGATCTATATCACGTGGGCGTTTCAAAGAATTTCTTTTTTCTTGTTCATAACGAAGCTGCTGCTGTTGCCTTCTCAGTTCCTCTCGTTCTCTAGCAATACGTTCAGCTTCCTTACGACGTTCCTTCAGACAACACAGAAGGACCAACCAATGCAAAATGAAAGCATAAGGTAAGTATATATGCAACCTTGTTTTAATCCTATCATTAAGAAATCATCATAGACAATCACTAGGCAAAACACTGGGGGCAAATACATAAACAAATATGACTCTAGGAATCAGTAATCTAGGCTATAGTTACTATTCTGCAATATTGAAAATAACAGAGATTGATTGAGTGGTAAAAGCTGGCAAGTAATTGGGAAGGTTAGATTTAGTTTAATCATTTGATGCAAAGAAAAGCACCCACGGGGAATTAGAAATAGAGTTCTTAAGGCAAATGGACACTCAGGGACTTAAAACCCTGGATGCAGTTCTGCAGAGAGGCATTATTTCCTTCCAGCCTTGGGAAATCATTCCCACTACAATATGTAAGGAAACAGTTATTTTCTAAGGTTGGGATAGTGACAGAGCCTGGATTACAACTACTCTGGACTCAGAGTCCTATGCTCAGACTATTAGGCTGCCATGATATTGCAGAGTTTGAGTTATTACCAATTGGCTAAAACTACTAAATGTATTTTTAACTAACACCTAATTCATTGTTAACTTTTAGGGGCACTTACTAAATGCTCATTAGCTGAACTCATTCTATAGAAGCTTTACCAAAGTAAAGCAAATTTTAGGGCAAAAATCACAAGGGTTTGGAAAAGGTCAGTTATTTAAGATGAAAAGATTTTCTGACTGCACCTGTTCAATACGAATGCGTTCCCTTTCCAAGCGTTCGCGTTCCATTCTCTCTCTCTCTAGTTTTTGCCTTTCAATTTCTAGGCGCTCTCTCTCTCTGAGTAAGCGTTCCCGGTCTTCCCGTTCACGAATTATTCTAATGCGTTCTCGCTCTCGACGCTCTCTTTCTGCAATCTCTCTTCGTCTAACAAAAATCAGTATTTAGAAATACTTAAATTATGCTAGCACTGTGTGAAAGAGAATAGTTTTATAATTTGAAATTTTTATCGAGATTTTTATCGCAATTTTAAACTTCAACTTAATCTAAGTAGTTTTAATATAATTGGAAAGAAAACTCAAAATAAGAAAACTTTAAACAGACCCCAACACTATTACTTATTTATTAAGACTGTCAACTGAGAAGCTGAATTTTATACAGTAGTTGCCTTAGATGATTTCTGCTTAAATAAAAATCCCACTATAGTAATAGCCCATTAATCAATTGACATTTTAAAAAGGAGATATTCTACATATATAAATTTACAAAACTACAACTTACATTATTTCTGACAAAAATCTCTATAGTATACAGTCTGTCCTTAAACAAGGTTTACCTTATTTTGATGACTTGGGAGTCATACTAATCAACATGAGTTACAGCAAATGTTGGATGTAATAAAATGGAGGCCCTTAAGGGCTTGTTTTGGAGTATTCATTAGCCCATAATAGATGGCTCAAATGTTTGCTGAACTGGATTAACTTACTATCAGACTTTTAATAGTTTTTGCCATTTCCTCTCTAAGGAACTCAGTGTACTTTATCTCTCAGTATGTCTTCCCCCAGCAACTTAGTTCTCAAGGCCCCATGAAAATCTGAGGGGCATTTTTAATCATTACAATGACCATGGAGTTGCTACCAGCACTAACTGAGTAGGGACCAAGAATTCTAACAATCTTATGATGCATAGGATAGTCCTATACAACAAAAAAACTGTCCAATGCTCCTAATATCTTTCAAATGACATAATGGACATTTATGTCATCAAAACAAACAAAAAAATCACCTTAAAAAATCCAAGCCTAGAACTTATTTTTAATAAATGCTAGGTTGGCTTGTTTGCTTTGACATGGTTTAATATTCACTACAATTTCCAGAAATGCAACTCCCTGCAACAAAAAAAGGGGGGGATTATACTCTCTTGAGCACTTCACCAAGAGTTGTTCACCACTTCAGAAACCAAGTCATGATGTCAACACCACTCCTGGTCTTTGACTCACCAATACGACATACCAATATCAGTCTGTATTTGTAGCTGTCACATTCTCATTGAGTCTAAAGAGGGGTACAAACATCTGACTACTTCATTAGGTCTTCTGGAGAGGCATGCCTAAACATTCACATCTGGAATACATGCTTCATTATAAATTACTTTATTTCTCCTTTAAATTAGAGTTAAGGTATCATTATTGATTTTCTGGGAAATTATTTATATAGGTAGGTACATTATATATCAATTTTATTTCAGAATAGTAAACAGAGTACTGCAACTTTTTTGTTACATATAAAAGGGTTATGAGTCAGATAGTTTGAGAATGCTGCTCTAGTAGCCACTACTCTTTTTTTCTCAACTTATCATCTAAATAGGAAGCTCAGCATATTGGGACTTCATAAAAAAAGGAAAAAAGGTTCTGAGTAATGCAAGGATTATTTCCTTTTAGTAAAGTGTATGGCAATAACAGTATTATTTAAATTGATAAAAATATCTCTGGTAGTTCCTAATACTCTTGTGAATGAATAGGTTAAATCCCAAGTTATCTCTCAATTAGGTTAATTTTTGGAAATTTATATTATAAAACACTTTAACAAGAATATTTTAAGTGATATCCAAAAATTAACATATAAAAAAGGCAAATTGGCACTCGTGGTGAACAGCTAAGATACTGCCACCAAAAATAGAAATGTTTTTTGTTCTCAGATTCTTTTAAAGAGAATTCTTGGTTTGAGAGATAGCACTTGAACAAAATAAGGTTTACAGGGCAAATCTTCCTCCTCTGGGGCTCTAGTCCAAAGTGTAATACATTTTTTCTAAAATGTCAACATACTATTTGAATACTATAGCTTACATTGAGACTATGCTATCTCAAAAATCAAGTTTTCCGTTAAAAAACATGTCTTTTATGGCAGCAACTTTGGAGAGGAAAGAGCATTGGACTTGGAGTCAGAAGACTTGGGTCTGAGTCCCGACTCTGCCACTCATTAGCAATGTGGCATTGGAAGAGTCATTTAGCCTCTCTGGGCCTCTTTTTACTTTTCAATTATATAATGGGCATAAATAACCTTATAGGACAGCTGAGACAGAGACAATAGATGGAAAGGTAACTTTATAAATTGTAAAATATCATGCAAACTTGAGAAATAATTAGGTTTTACTCTATTTCTTAAAAGTGGCAAATAGCTTTCTGTGGGAATACAATTCTAATATTATTAAATATGTACTTATAGTTAAAGACAGATGTAAAATAGACTGTTTCTACCTTCGAAGTTCCATTGCTTGTCGCAATCTTTCAAAACGAACTAAATGTTCTCTTAGTCTTTGTTCCTTCATCTTTTCAAAAGGCAAGATGTCTTTCCTTCTGTAGTCTTTGTCCCTTCTTTTATCTAGGCTAGCTCTTTCCTTTTCCTTGCTTCTTCCATGAATCTGTAGGGGAAAAAATTATAAAAGGACTAGATGTTAAAATAATTTGGACTGTTTCCCACATTCAGCTGGTCATTTAAAAACCTTAAGTGAGCGCCGAAACCGGTTTGGGTCAGTGGATAGAGTGCCGGCCTGCAGACTGAAAGGTCCCAGGTTCGATTCCGGTCAAGGGCATGTACCTTGGTTGCAGGCACATCCCCAGTAGCGGGTGTGCAAGAGGCAGCTGATCGATGTTTCTCTCTCATCGATGTTTCTAGCTCTCTATCCCTCTCCCTTCCTCTCTGTAAAAAATCAATAAAATATAAGAAAAAATAAAAAAATAAAAACCTTAAGTGAGTAATGGCATTCTGTTTTTCTTAGATTTTCTAGCATGGAAATATTACAGAGCTAATTAAAGAGGAAGGTTACAGAGATACTGAATTATCTTTTTTTGTAAACAGTAAAATTATATACAACATTCCTTTCAAAGACTTACTTTCTCATATTTTCCTCTTCTTGATGGCCTACAATGATCTCCTTTAGTTTGGTCTAGTATTACCATACGTCCAGGGCTCTTTGAACCTAAGAGAGAAAAAAATATTAGATAAATATTAGATAAATGTCTAAAAATTATTTCATTTAAAAAATATTATGTGAAAATGCTAAATTCTTAGACAACTAGATATTCACAAACCAATACATGAAATTAAAAAACCTACTTATTTTATGAGAACATAAATGCAAAGTTTAGAAATAGCTCAATCTGCTAATGCAAATATTTTCAGTGATACCAAAAGATCCCAACTCAACTATAGTTGTCAATCTATGATAGTATTAAGTCAGCCCAGATTTAATATCAAGGAGGCTTAGTGTGACAAACATTTTTATTTTCTAGGAGTAAAAATTAAGACAATTAGTCCTATTAGACCTCCTTTTCTAAAACAGTAACACCTAACAATGAAGTTTAAATATTCATCTAGTTTTAATTTCAAGTTTTCCTTTCCTCTGTAAAAATTAAGTTGTACAATAAATTAGAAAGAGACTGAGAAGAGATATACATAGCATACTTATTCGCTTCTTTTCTTCACTTTTTTTAATGAATTCAGAAGTTTGGCCACTTGATCCATTATCATTCTTCTCATCTTTACCTTCCATTTTCTTTGTATCCTTGCTTTCTTTCTTTTCAGATTTCTCAGACAACCTTTTCTCTTCTTTTTTGACAGAAGTTTGTGTCCTGACCACAGCACCCCACACAAAAACACAACAGAATGAGAACTAGTGCATCAGTATACCAAAAAAGTCAATGTACTTATCAAAAAATAAATCCTTACTTGCTACTTCTATCACTCATGTTTTTTTTGTCCCCAGAATTTCTTGAACTACTCTTTTCATCATTTTCTTTCTTTAATTCTTTCTTAGATGGATCACCTTTAACCTGAAAGGTTCAAACAGAAAAAAAAAACAACTTTATATTTTAAAGTTACATTTTTATGATTATAAAAAGTATGTTGATGGTCAAAAATTTGAAAACTATAAATAAAAGTTATTAAATGAATGCATAAAAATCATTCTTAATTTTACTTCCGACTAGTGTCACACTTTTAAATTGAGAATTACTAGTCCTCAAAATAACCCTTTATAAACAGGCAAGCTTACTTTTTCTTTTTAAAAAAAAATATTTTATTGATTTTTTACAGAGAGGAAGGGAGAGAGATAGAGAACTAGAAATGTCAATGAGAGAGAAACATTGACCAGCTGCCTCTTGCACACCCCCTACCGGGGATGTGTCCGCAGCCAAGGTATATGCCCTTGACCGGAATCGAACCTGGGACCCTTCAGTCCGCAGACCGACGCTCTACCACTGAGCCAAACCGGTTTCGGCAAGCTTACTTTTTCAACAGAAATTAACTGTCCATGCAGCTCAGTGCGATGAAGATGTGCGATACATCTGGACACCTCTGTGCTTGAAGACATAGTTACTATGCCATAGCACTTGGCCCCAGGACTTCGAGCATTTGTAACTACCTTTGCACTCAGAACCTGTAAAATAAGATAATACTTTAGAAAGTTTTACTTCACAACTATATGGATTTTAAACAGATGAAAGTTCAGAACTGAGACTTTTCAAGTTAAATGATCTATTTAGGTACATAAATTCATAATAAAGGATAAATAGGATAAATTTGCATACATATGTCTTTCATATTCTTTTGATCACCATCTACCTTGCCTATAAATATTTAGTAAATATTCAAGAGAACAATTTAAAGCATCAAAAAGCAATTTATAATGAACTCATGTATGTATGTGCATAACCCATGGACATAGAAGGTAGAGTGGGGGGGGCTTGCAGGGGGGCAGGGAGGTTGCAGAGGGCAATGGCTGGGGGAGAAAGGGGATCTATGTAATACTTTCAACAATAAAAATTAATTTTTTTTAAAAAAAAGCAATTTATCTTTTTAGTTTTTCTTTTTATATTTTTCAAATATATAGCCAAAACACAGTCACATCAATTAAGTAATGCAGAGGTTGGCAAGCTGCGGCTCGCGAGCCACATGAGGCTCTTGAGCCACGGTTTGCCGACCACTGAAGTAATGGTACACTTAATGAAAGCAAATAACATTCTCAATTAGATTTGGGCCAAAATTTCCATTAAAGGAACCCTTGAATCTCTTTTAAAAAAAGATAAGTGTCACTCAGCCAGTGCAGTGGTTGAGCATTAAACAAGGAGGTCACAGTTCAATTCCTGGTCAGGACTCGGTCCCCAGTGAGGGGACATGCAGGAGGCAGCTGATGAATGATTCTCTCTCATCATTGATGTTTCTATCTCTCTCTCTCCTTCAAACTTCCTCTCTGAAATCAACAACAAAAAAGTATCTAGAAAGTTTCTAAGTGAGTTTAAACCTTGTTCTATCCTATGAGTTATTATAAGAAGCTTTAAAAATAATCAGCATATATAAAAAAATAGCTTTGAAAATGCATTCTAAAAATTGTACTTTAAAAAGACACTTTCCATTTATGGCCTTATAAAAACAGCAAATAATCTCAGCTCTATAAAATGCATAGTTAGGAAATATAAGGCAGAGATGGGTGAGCAAGAAGAAAAGTAAGAGAACAATCTAGGGTGAACAAAGAGGAACACAGACACAATGCCAGGAAGATGTAAACAGGATATTAAGGTTTTATGGTATAGGTGGCTAAAAATTTAACTTTTATCTTTAACTCTGGGAAAAGCCAACTTGCCCAACAGCAATTTTATCAAGTGTATGGTATCTTTATATAAGTTTAGTCCTAATAAATGCTAACATTAAAATAGTGTTATTATCTCTAACAATAAATTACTGAAAATAGCTGAAACAGGTTTGGCTCAGTGGATAGAGCGTCGGTCTGCGGACTGAAGGGTCCCAGGTTCGATTCCGGTCAAGGGCATGTACCTTGGTTGCAGCTGATCGATGTTTTTCTCTCATTGATGTTTCTAACTTTCTATCCCTCTCCCTTCCTCTCTATAAAATATCATTAAAAAATATATTTTTTAAAAATTACTGAAAATATAACAAAAAGTATACCAAAGCTGCCCTGGTCAGTGGTTAGAGCATTATCCCATACACTGAAAGGTCACAGGTTGGATTCTTGGCCCCAATCAGGGCACAAGTCAAAGGCAACCAGTGCAGGAGGCAATCAATCAGTGTGTCTTTTTCACATTGATATTTCTCTCTCTCTCCCTCTTCTCTCACTCTCTTAAAAAAAAAAAAAAAATTAATGAGAAAAAAAAAATCCTTGTGCCCTAGCTGATTTGACTCAGTGGATAGAGCTTTGGATCCCGGGTTCAATGCCAATCAAGGGCACATGTGGATTGCAAGCTTGATCACCAGTAGGGGGCGTGCAAGAGGCAGCAAATTAATGATTCTCATAATTGATTTCTCTCTTTCTCTCCCTCTGCCTTTCTCTCTAAATTCAATAAATATATATATTTAAAAAGAAAAATATATCCTCAGGTGAAGATTAACAAAAACAAAACAATAAATTATTGAAAATAAAACAGAAAGTATACCACAGCTGCCCTGGTCAGTGCCTCAGTTAATTGAGCATCATCCTGTAACTAGGAGGTGGCCAGTTCAATTCCTGGTCAAGAGCAAATGCTCATGTTATAGCTCCATTCCTGGTAGGAGATGTGCAAAAGATAGCCTATCGGTGATGCACTCCCACATCAATGTTTCTCTCCCACTCTCTCTCCCTTTCTCTCTAAAATCAACAAATGGCTCTTAAAAAAAAAAAGAAAGAAAAAAAGAAGTATACCACCGAAACAGGTTTGGCTCAATGGATACAGAGTGTCGGCTTGGGAACTGAAGGGTCCCGGGTTCGATTCCAGTCAAGGGCATGTACCTTGGTTGCGGGCATGTCCCCAGTAGGGGGTGTGCAAGAGGCAGCTAATCGATGACTCTCTCTCATTGATGTTTCTAACTCTATCTCTCTCCCTTCCTCTCTGTACAAAATCAATAAAAAATATATTTAAAAAAAAAAAGTATACCACAGCTGATCTTGGGAGTATAATTCTCAGTGTTCTGTATCTGATGCCTATAAAAACTCTCTAATTAAATTAGAAAACAAATTAAAAAAAACCATTAATTCCTAAAATCAAGAAAATAGATTTGTATAATATTCATTAGAGGCCAGGTGCACATAAATTTGTGCACTTGAGGGGGTGGAAGGTGTGCCTCAGCTCAGCCTGCACCCTCTTGCGGTCTGAAACCCCACAGATGTCCGACTGATGACTTAGGCCTGCTCCTTGGGCCTAAGCTAGCAATAAGACATCCCTCTGGCAGCCCAGGAGCTTAAGCGCGGAGCGGGCCTAAGCCATTAGTCAGACATCCTTAGCACTGCCACAGAAGGGGGAAGAGGCTCCCCACCACTGCTGCACTGGCCAGCCATGAGCTGGCTTCTGACTGAGCGGCGCTCCCCCTGTGCAAGTGCACTGACCACCAGGGAGCAGCTCCTGCGTTGAGCGTCTGCCCCCTGATGGTCAGTGTGCGTTACAGCGACCAGTTGTTCTGCCATTAGGATCAAATTGCTTATTACCCTTTTATTATATAGGATTATGGCTATTTACCAATATCAATTTAATAAATATTTGAAAGCCTATCATGTGCATACACAGAATGCCTCTGTTATCAACGAGCTTACACTGGAGTAGGTTAACATATGATGTATTTTAAAATTTAAGTAGAAAGAAATGAGTGTTCTAAGGGTTACAGATCAATTGGAATTCAAATCAACGACTATTAATTGAAAATTCAATTCATTTTTTGACTATTTTTCTCTTCCGTTAGTTTTTCCTTGTCAGAGAAACTTTTCCTAGTGAACCAAGTCACAGTAAAGCCTCCCCTTTTGCTCTCTTAGCACCATAAATCCCTCCAGCACAGCACGTATCACTTTATCTGAGTATTATTTTTACCAGTTTCACATTTTTCTCCAGCACTCGTCTGTTTTGTTTTTTCCAATTATATATCCCATTGCCTAATATTAGTCTACCTATATTTTCCAGATGACTAGATCTGCCTCAGCAATCCTAGGTCCTAGAAAAATCAGGATGAATGTGATGAATAAAACTCAGTTCTTGGCTTAAGTGGGCTCAAAATATAAGCTTTTAATATAAGAATCCCAAGGGCTCAGAGTGAGATAATATGATGAAACTCACCATTACTATAGAACTCAATAAGTATGCCTATATCAGACCAAAGAGAAATAAGAACTTAGAAGAATTTATATACAGTTTTGACTAAGTCCTTGTTTCAAATAAAGATACTATAAAGAGGAATAAAAAGGTAAAAAGGATGTACCTTTCCATATTTGCCAAAGAGGTTCTTCAAATCAGCAGCTTTGGTATTAGAAGAAAGTCCACTAACCCAGATATTTTTAGTTGAGCTCCCACTGCTCCCACTAGTACTACTTGTACTTCCTAGAATAGATTCAATTATCAGATAGTTAAGTATCTCAATTAAATTTTTTAAAATAAAATTATTAGGACCATATTCTTTCAAAATTATAAAAACCTCTCATTTAATTTTGACAGTATAACTTACTATATCAAAACCAACCACAATAACAGGCAAAACAACCACAGTGAGGAGACAAGTCTTAATACTGCATTCTTCCTACCACATGAGTTTTAAGTGGATAAAAACATCAACCACATGGTCTTGGACTTTTGCTGTTAAGTGTAATGATTTATACTCTACCATGCACTACATAAATACAGGCAACCAGGAAACAGTTATCTAGGAATGAAAGACTGATTAATTACCTATATATACAATGATTTAGATTCTGAAAAGTTGGGGGTGCAAGAGGGAAATGTCAAAGCAAGAATTTAAATGTTTAATAACAAAGGCTAACCAACCATCTCATTTTCATTATTTATTAGAGAAAGAGTAAGAGAAAGTGGAAATTATATGCAGTTGGATAACTCTAGACTTAACCAAAGAAAATCTTCTAAAACAAATTAATTACAAGAATAAAGACAGAAACCTTAACATTCATTAGATAGGTAAATGGTTATATGAGTGATTTCTGTATTCTTCCCATACACAAATTACAGTTTCACACATACAAATGCCAGATCTCAGACAATAGGCATAGTCACCCTTCAGTGCATTTCTTCAAATGTGCTGTTATTGAAGGGGAATTTTCATTCATTTGACTTTATTTGAGAACTAATTCTTACCTACTATAAGAGAAATAGTATATAAGCAATTAAAAGTAAGAATTTTAATAGCTTCAAGTTAATGTATGTAGAAAGAGATAAAATTTTCAATGTTTTTACAGACTATGTGCCACAATTTTTAATTGAAGAATTAGTCAGTGTAGACTTATGAAAAGACAACATACACCTACGTGACTTGAATATTTTAAATATGAATGGTTGCTGCATTCCTACTCTTAAGGAACACATTTATCAAAAGGATCTGTTTTATCTTTGAAATGTCAACCAGTTTGTGTATCTTTTTTGTTAACAGTAACGTTTGGACCCATATATTTTTCTAATTACAGATTTAAACATTTTTAATAGGAGAAAGTTAACATTTAACCAAGATTACTCCTCCTGAATTTAAAGGATAACAATAAATTTATTATATTTTACCTGTTAACCAAAACTGTAAGGGACATTGATATTGCAACTAATTGTAAATTAATAAATCAATAATAAGATTCCTAACTATTAAAATATGCCAAGAAAATAGATGAAATAAACTATATAGGACATATGCCACTCCTTTTTGGGGGGCACTAAAAGAGGTATTTTAGGATTACCTGAATGATGTTATTTGTTTTAAAAAACAGGAATATTTTTCATGTAGACAGCATATATACAAGATGAAACTATAGCTTATGGCCTTGAGATAACCAGACTTCCCAATAAGATAAAGCAATCAAATATTGTACCTTTAAGCTTATAAGAATTTAAAATAAAACTATTTTCCTATATAAGATTCCAAATAAGTCAAATTAGGAAGTAAACTCTGAAGAATTAAAATATATTGCATACTGGCTATGTTACTAGAAGTGTGCCCTGATTTGACGAATGAAAAACATAAAATCAGGGGAGAGTGGGGGTTAGGGGAAGAAACCAACCAAAGGACTTGTATGCATGCATATAAGCATAACCAATGGACACAGACACCAGGGAGGTGAAGGTATGGGGCATGAGTGGGGGAGAGAAGAGACAATGACACATATGTAACACCTTAATCAATAAAGAAAGGGGGGAACCTCAAATATTAAAAACTGGTTTTCTTTTAAATATTATACTCCAAAAATATCTACAAGTATAATTTATAGCACATTTCCTATTAGAAAGAACAGGGATAAGGTTGTGGTGGTATGTAAGGGTTATAAATGATTGCAACTAGAAATAAAATACTTCTGCAATCAAAATGTAAAAACTGGAATACCTATCATATTAATATTCAATACAGTTACTTGAAAACAATGTTAAAATCACATTCCAAAGGGATTTAATTTGTAAACTAATTTTCAAATTAGTTTACAAATTAACTAAAAAGTAATGCTTCAATCACACCAAGAGTATGCTGTAGTCTAACTCCACAGTTTACACAAAGGCCATCCAAAATTTAGTAGGTCAATTTCAAGGACTGTCAAAGAAACCAGATGCAATTACTCCTTTTTTAATGAAAATATACAATTTACCGCTGAAATAGAAAAAAATCCATTACCTTTGTCATCTTTGAATGATGTCTTGCTGTCTTTAGATTCCTTTGAAGAGCTAAAGAAGTAAATCACCAGAAAAAAAAATTGAAAACAAAAAACAAAGAAACAAAAATCGAACAGCTTGATATTGACTATATTTCAAACTGGTATTATTCATAGAAATTAACAATTCCAAAGGCCTAGATTAGGTTATTTGAACAAATGAGTCCCTTAGGATTCTTGCACTGATTTTCCCCAAGATGCCTGAAGATCTAGATTTTCTGATAATTCTATTCAGTGGATATATGGCCATCTTCTCCAGATTTCAGGACTGGGACTTGACTTCATTTGTGTTGTTAGGACTGATAGTTGTTCATTAACCATCATCACAAGGATTTTTAAAAATAAAACACAAAAAATTTGTCAATTTGAAAAAACAAAAAAAACAACAAAAAAACAAATATATGCTGACAATTCGACAATGCAATCAGTAGAACACACTGCATATTACGAAGATCTTGAAAAAAAAAATTAAGTAACTTATGACGGTCAAAAATATTATAGGCAGGATCATAAGTACTAATTACGGTCTTGAAGCCACCCCCTTAATGTAGAGTGATCTTATTGAATGCTGGAATTCAGTATCGTAAAGAACTGACATAGAAAAACAAACCTCTTTGCTTGACCAGAGGCCCCAGTAGACGAGGGCCCTTTCTTCAAAGTATCCTTTTCTTTGTCTCCAGATTCTGCTTTCTTAGTACTTTCTCTGGCTTCCTTCTCGACAGGATCACCCTTCACGAAGTCTTCCTTCTTACCATCTTTTCGGTTCGCATTCATCTCATAATCCTTGCTTTCCTTCTCCGGGCTCTGTGCAATGGCGTCCTGCCCATCTTTTGGCTTACTTGCTTCGGAATCTGTAATTTTCACATTTTTACCTGTTTCTAGGAGGTCATCACCATCAAAATCCAGAGTGATGGCATCTTCAGCCTGGATTGTGACCGAGATGTTGTCATCCTCAGCTTCTTTCACAGTCGCATTAGCTTCCATCTCTTCATGAGCTGTGTGATCAGCCTCAGCTAGGCTCCCTTCTGAAGGAAGAGGTTTAGATACTTCTTGTGTACCATCACCAGAACCTGCTATATCTAAGAGGATTTAACAGGAATAAATATGGCAAAACAAGAAGTTTAAACAATTTCATATTCATAAGCTAGAATAGGACCTAGAAAATATAAAGCCAGTTATTAGCACTGATGGAAGGTTAGGAAAAAAACACAAGGGTATTAACTAATATAACAATCCTTTACCCAGGATTACTTATTCTTCATGGGGAAAAAATGATCTCTATATATAGATACCAAACAACAAAACTGAGAAAATGGTTTCATCCTGAGGATACCAGCTCTTCATTTCTGGTTTTAAGTTAATGGCATATGGAAGATTTTTCCCCCTCCAGGAGATAGTGATGAATGTGAAGATGTATTATTCAATGTTCAAATCGTAGTCCTCGTGACCTTCAGAACTCCCATGGTGACGTCTTGAAAGGTCACAGCCTTAGGATATCAGTCTTCAAATTATTTCGGGCCCCGTCTTTTTCGTACTTCTTCTTTAATTCTTGGGTAGTCCAGAATCATATGGAAAACTGCTACAGAAAGCTCCAAAGATGGCCTGCTCCATTATGTTCAGGAAATTGGTTATTTCCAGTCTTCATCCTGTCCAGTCAGTCCCGTAGGTACCATTTTCAAAGATGTCTTGCATTCCCCCAAAGAGAAAGACTTCAGGCATGAGATTTTCAGTCAGTAGCTTTACTTCATCATTGCTTCTAGGCTTTTTATTTTGTCTTGCTTAGAACCCTGTTCCATGTCCTTTCTAGTCCCAAGTAGGATCCCTTGACCTCTGTCCAAGAACTCTTCCATAATTTTGTACTGACCACATGTATTGCTACAATCTCCCTGTAATTGTAATGGGTGAGACAGCTCTCCTAAACTACTAAAACTGTCAGAAGACTGTATGAAAGTTTGTTTAAGCAACAAACAAAAAGTCAGTCTCCTGGTCACCCAACATTTTTAGGAACAGTTGCATGCTATAACTCTAATAAGCACGTATGAGTTACTGCAGTGTCAGTCTTATGGATATAATAAAAAAAAAAAGGCATTGTCCACTACAGTAACTAATATGTACCGTTAAGTTACAACATATTTTAAGTGTGAAAGAAAATTAAAACCAATTGAAAAATAAAATAAAAATATTAACTTAATTTACTAAATTGATTAATTTGAAAATAAACGTATTTAAAAATAGTATTTCAAATAAATGCTTTATTTCATATAATTTACTGTTTTTGTAAATATCAGCAATTTTGAAACTCTACTCATCACACATACCTTTCTCATTTTCTTCTTCCTCACCATCCTGAAATTCAAAGAATAATTAAATGTAAATTAAAGTCACTTAAAATTGGATTTTAGTAGTATAAAATCAGTCAACTTAAATTGGTATATAATTTAACAATATTAATTAGGGATACCTATCACTATCATATGTAGAATATTCCAATAAAAATCAGAGCCCATTTAAGGAAATGGGTCACATGCCTGATATATGATTTTAGATAAGAAAACAGGCAAATCTATCAAAAATTAGATCAATAATGTACTGGATAATTTTTCAGTATTGTTTATATAACCCAAATCTTACTCACATTAAGAGCTGCCAATAAAAAGAACAAACTGATTTTTTTATGTAACTCAGTTTATTCTTAAGGCATACTGTTCAAAACAGTACAAGAAAATATAACCTCAAGACATATACTTTCATGAGGTTAAATGTATATTAACAGACAAATGAACAAAAAACACACTCCCCTTTTAGGCATCTAAGAATAGAAGAAGGAAGAATTACAAAACTAGTTAGTTTCAAATTATTTATTCCTTCTTATCTGTTAAAAATTAATTCATAGCGCTAGCTGGTTTGGCTCAGAGAAAAGTGTTGGCCTGCAGGTTTGATTCCGGTCAAGGCACGTACCTCGGTTGCAGGCTCGAACTCTGGCCCTGGTGTGGGCGCATGCGGGAGGCAACCAATTGGTATATCACATCGATATTTTCTCTTTGTCTCTCCCCCTTTCTTTTACTCTCTCTAAAAATCAATGAGAAAATATCCTCAGGTGAGGCTTAACAAACAAACAAAAAAAGAATTCACAGTCGTTATATAGACAATGCCCAACCACTTTACTAATTTATAGTTAATGATTAAATAAGTTAATATTTGTGCTATAGGTAATGAAAACAAGATAACCCTTATTTTTTAAAATATGTGATTTTCACCTAATCTAAAATTAAGCATGTGTTATTTTGAAATATGAATACTACAAAGGAAAAAATCTTATTTACACCAAACAAATACAGCAAAAAATCTCTGAAGTAATCACACAAAGATAAAACCTACATTTCCCCAAGTTAAGTATCATAACGAATAAGCAAAGTAATATGCATTATAGTCCCAGTAATAAAAAAAAATTAAGGGAAGTTTAAATTTACAACTTTAAAAAATAAAACCTGTGTAGAAGTAGATCACTTTCAGTCAAAGCAGTGTGAATTTACCACATACAAAGCTTTAGGGTAGTGATTCTCAAACCTGGAGTCTGTACCAGTATCTGGAAGGGCTTATTAAAACATTGCTGAGTACCAACCCCAGAGTGTCTGATTCAGGTCTGGAGTGGGGCTTTAGAATTTGCATCTCTAACAAGTTTTCATGTGATGCTGATGCTGTTGGTTCAGGGACTACAATTTAAGAACCACTCACATGCTTTAGAGTGATAGCCTAGCAGTAAAAGAAGACTCACAGCAACATTTAACTGTGAACAAAACTTTAAATGACATATTTATCTTACAACACAATTTCAGATTCATATAAAAGCATGTATTCCTTAAAACAGCAAATATTTTACCATATGCTCAAAATTACATTTGGATAACTACCATATTTCTAAGAAAGCATTTAAATAAAATTTTTACTTTAAGTTAACCCACAAATGCCAATGAAGGAATGACCAACTGTTTTACACACTAAAGTAATATGACGAAAACTAAAAACACCAAACCAACTAAGCCACAAGCTTAGAAAGTAAAATAGTCCAAAATAAGTTGATTATTCATAATATTGTGAACCCTATTATTACATTACATTACATTACATTACATTACATTACATTACATTACATTACATTACATTACGTTCTAGTAATCGCAACTGTTGTATTGGAAATAGCTATAATCATTACATTTCTAATCTGCAACATTTGGAAAGGAAAGAAAAATACTTTAACTTGGGTGGAACAGTAGGCTATATCAGCACAGGATAAGTTATGCTAGAATTATTGATACATCTTTTTCTTACAAACTCTCTTTGACTTTAGTAATTTATCTTGGAGGGTTAAGTGAACTAGAATACCTTAATTTTACTTTAAAGCAGAACAAATGAACGTAAGGAAGGCAAAATTTACAACTTTTGATGCCAACAGCACATTTGCAAGTTAATTTTTTAAAGACCAATATTGACAGATTCAAGAAACAAAAAGGCCAAATTATTTACTATTCTGAAAAATAATATTCAAATACTGTGATGTAAAAAAAAAAAAGAAAAACCCTTTCTGCTATGGTTCCCACCAATTAGAAATCTTATTTCTAGCTGCTAAACTGGAAAGGTTTGCCATATTTGGTTGCCAAAGGTTTAGATAACTATCATAATTATTCAACATGCTTTCTGAAGGATTTCATAACTTTAGTTTCTCTTTGCTACATATGCTTAAGTGTTCCTAGGAAAAGCCTCTCACCCAGTTTCTAGAACATAAAACCAATTACCATGGGGGTGAAGCACAAAAGCAACTAGGGTTAATAAAAAAGATGAGCTAGGCATCAGTGCACATTTATTTTAGAGAAGTTATGTGCAGTAAGCATTGCACTACCTAAGTTAAACCAAAAGTCAAAAATAAGCATGAAGCCCTAGCCGGTTTGGCTCACTGGATAGAGTGTTGGCCTGTGAACTAAAGGGTCCCAGATTCAGTTCTGGTCAAGGGCATTTGCCCGAGTTGTGGGCTCGATCCCTAGTAGGAGGCGTGCAGAAGGCAGCCAATCAACAATTCTTTCTCATCATTGATGTTTTTCTCTCTCTCCCTTCCTCTCTGAAATCAATAAAAATGTATTTTTTTAAAGCCTAAAAATCCTTGAAATAAAGGATCAAATCATGAAATACAAGAAAGAAAATGGAAAAATTTTTCCTGTCTAAATAATATATATGCACAGACATGATATAAACCCAAAGCTTCTCTATTAAAAAAAAAAAGAAGAAGCTTCTCTATTTCTTTCTATTTTATCCTAGGAGAAGCAATGATTATAAGAGACAAAAACAAGGCTAAGACTTATTTTTCATTTAACAAAGTGGTTGCTATTTACCCATTCTGTTACCTTTTCCTAGGTTAATCTTATGACATGTAAATTTCATGTGCTAAGTAAGACAACTGCTTCTGGAAGGCCTCCTTTCTCCTGACTTGTATGTAAACACTGTATTCAGCTTAGCTGATTTAAAATAAACCTTCAAAATAACCCTATCCATCTTGCAATATGCTAAAGATCATGGGAAGTATAAAATACCTGGCACATAATACACAATAAATAGCCATTGAATGAATTTACTGAATAAATATAGTGAAGACACTGCTATTTTTAAGTGGAGGGAGTGAACTGAGGGCTCCTTTTTTCAAATATATATATATATATATATATATATATATATATATATATATATATATATAATTAATTTTTTACAGAGAGGAAGGGAGAGGGATAGAGAGCAACATCGATGATGAGAGAAATATCGACCAGCTGCCTCCTACACAACCCCTACTGGGGATGTGCTTGCAACCAATGTACATGCCCTTGACCAGAATCGAACCTGGGACCCTTCAGTCCATAGACCAATGCTCCAGCCACTGAGCCAAACCGGTTTCGGCACTGATGGCTCCGCTTTATACATGTATAGAGTTTAGCCCTAGCTAGTTTGGCTCAATGGATAGAGCGTCAGCCTGCGGACTGAAAGGTCCCATGTTCGATTCCGGCTAAGGGCACATGCCTGGATTGCAGGCTCAATCCCCAGTGGGGGCCGTGCAAGAGGCAGCTGATCAATGATTCTCTCTCATGCCGAAACCAGTTTGGCTCAGTGGTAGAGCATCGGTCTGCAGACTGAGGGGTCCCAGGTTCGATTCCGGTCAGGGGCATGTACATTGGTTGCGGGCACGTCCCCGGTAGGGGGTGTGCAAGAGGCAGCTGGTCGATGTTTCTCTCTCATTGACGTTTCTAGCTCTCTATCTCTCTCCCTTCCTCTCTGTAAAAAATCAATAAAATATATATTTTTTTAAAAAGATTCTCTCTCATCATTAATGTTTCTATCTCTCTCTCCCTCTCCCTTCCTCTCTAAAATCAATATATATATATATATATATATATATATATATATATTTTTTTTTTTTTTTTTTTTTTTTTTTTTTTTTTAAAGAGTTTAACTGCTACACTGTGCCAGTACCACAGAACTCACAGAACATTTACTAGTGTGGGTTATTTAGTGAAAAGATTAGGCATCATGAGACCTGGATATTTATCTTGTATCTTGTCTTTACCACTGAAACAGTTTTACTTTGGTACTGTCATCTATCTAGATGAATTTCATCTTTAACATAAAGCATTAGAAAAAGCTTTGAGGAGATGGAGATAAATCTGCCTTTCAGAGGTATATAAACTTCATATGACAAAAAAAGGGGCAAAGGCAAACAAAGAAAGGAATTCCCCAAAAATGTATATACACTTTAACAGCCTGGTAGCTCAATTTTGAAAAGAAAATTTATTTTAATAAACACTGCCTTTATAATTCATTATTCAAAGTGTATGTATACATTTTTTGGGGGACACCCTAAATACATTATGTAATCATAGAAAACAGAAGATTGAGGCTTGAGGAAACTTTGAAGAATTAAAGCATTAGCAAATATAAACATTTTTGAGAAAAATTTCCAGAAAATTCTAAAGTAGCTGTATCTTAAAGTTAGCAATACAAGCAAGCCCTGGCTGGTGTGGTTCAGCTGATTACAGCATCATCCTGTGTACCACAGTATTGTGGGTTTGATTCCAGGTCAGGACACATATCCAGGTTGTTTGTGGGTTCAATCCCCTATGTGTATGGAAGGCAACCTATTGATGTTTCTCTCTCCCTCCCCCTCTCACTATAAAAAGAAATAAAAACCCTAATAGCACGTCAATACCAAATATACACACCAAATTCTATCTAGTATGAAAAATGCTAAAAATTTAAGCTTCAAGTAAAAACAAGAAGGTTGGCTTTAAATAAATAAATCTCTATGCAGAAACTGGTTTGGCTCAGCGGTAGAGCGTCGGTCTGCGGACTGAAGGGTCCTGGGTTCGATTCTGGTGAAGGGCATGTACACTGGTTGCGGGCACATCCCTGGTCAGGGGTGTGCAAGAGGCAGCTGGTCGATGTTTCTCTCTCATTGACGTTTCTACCTCTCTCTCTTTCTCCCTTCCTCTCTGTAAAAAATCAATAAATATATATTTTTTAAAAAATCTCTATACAAATATATTGCCTAATTACTTATACTTCTTTTGTTGTTGTTCATCCTCACTGGAGGATACTTTTCCACTGATTTTTATTTATTTATTTTTTCTACAGAGAGGAAGGGAGAGAAATAGAGAGCCAGAAATGTCAATGAGAGAGAAACATTGACCAGCCGCCTCCTGCACACCCCCCACCGGGGATGTGCCCGCAACCAACGTACATGCCCTTCACCGGAATCGAACCCAGGACCCTTCAGTCCGCAGACCGACGCTCTACCGCTGAGCCAAACCAGTTTCGGCCCCACTGATTTTTAAAGGGAGGGGAAGAGACCCAGAGAAACATCACTGCGAGAGACACATCGATTGGTAGCCTCCTGCACATACCAGGACCAGGGCTAGGATTGAGCCTGCAACTGAGCTATGTATCCTTGACTGGAATTGAACCCAGGGCCTGTCCACAGGCCAACGCTATACCCACTGAAATAACTGGCTAGGGTGTTAAAAGCAAATAATAATCATGACTTTAAGATTTAGCAATAAGGGGATGGTGAAGGGGGCTTCTTAGAATATATCTTGTCTTATAGCTTTTACCTTGGATAATTTTAAAATAAGATTAAATTTTTAAAAAAGTTATCT
Source organism: Pipistrellus hanaki (assembly GCF_964339955.1). Taxonomy (NCBI): domain Eukaryota; kingdom Metazoa; phylum Chordata; class Mammalia; order Chiroptera; family Vespertilionidae; genus Pipistrellus; species Pipistrellus hanaki. Next base: position 48,314,562 of record NC_140503.1, on the reverse strand, counting down.
AAATACTGAAAATAAAATAAGTCAACCTAACCATGTATTAGCTGGTGTATAATAATATAGAGCACAACTGTACAAAAAAACAGTAAGCTGTTCATTCCTACAGGGGGACATCCTTAGAAGAGACCTAACTGGAGGGAACAAAAATCTTAAATTGTTTTCAATAATCATATTGATGTTGGTATTATCATCCTAAGATTGTTGTGGTTGTGCTGTGAAATAAATGAAGTCATTAACTGAGAAATATCCCCTGTGAACTCAAAACCTATTTTATCTTAAAAATAAAACAAATAAAAAACACATTCTCTTGCACTGTACATTGAAAAGCAATGGATAACCCTCCCCCGAGACTGCTGTCTTAAAATAGCATTTACCAGTCAAAGAAAAAAATGGCTGATTTTAGGTCTAGAGCAGGAACTAGAACATTATTATATACCATAAAGCAAGGAGGCAATCAGACAATTAGTGTCATGTTGGAGAACACAAGAGCCAACTTGTAGAGGTATGTATATACTTTCAACATATTCCTCCCTGACCCCCACAGTTACAGATGGGACAATTTGAGCATTAATAATAATAATACAATTAACTGAAATACATTAAATGCATTTAAATGCATGAATTAAAAATGAAACTAAGGGAGGAAAAAGGAAAAATAAAAAATCCAGTCACTGTTGGGAGATGCTAGTGAACCAGCTCATTATTCTGAAAACTAATAAATGAAAGGAAAAGAATCAAACATATATCTTGGCTTTCCTGTGTAAACTGTACCACTGAGAAACCAAATAGTAGATAAGAAATTTCTCTTTCTAAAAGCATTCTAGGTAATAAACAAGAAAAAAAATGACAGAATTAGAACATCACTATTTTAACCTATGGAGTAGGGAACAACAATGACTGGCACCATCACCAGAAAGATACCACCACACATTATGTGCATCCAAATGGAAGAATACACTACCTACGAAGTAGTTGTGTGTTGGGGGGAGGGGATGGAAGGAGGGGGCATCCTGAATTGGATAGCAAGCCTCTTGATCCTATAACCAACTAACCAATTTACAGGAAATGCAGTAGACAGAGGAATATGTGGAATGACTGTACAAGAATGTAATCAGCCATAGTCAGTTTGGCTCAGTGGACAGAGTGTCAGCCTGAAGGCTAAAGGATCCCAAATTTGATTCCAGTCAAGGGCACATGCCCATGTAGTAGAAGGCAGCCGATCAATGATTATCTCTTATCACTGATGTTTCTATCTCTCCATCTCTCTCAAATCAATAAAAATGTTTTTTAAAAATGCAATCAGCAAAATCTACAGGGTTGGCAAACTACACTAATGCCTCATACATTTATTTATACAGTCTAAGGTGCTCTCACACAACAGAGTTGAAAAGATTTAACATAAACATATGACCTACGATGGCTAAAATATTTCCAACCCGCCCTTTAAAAAAAACTTTGACAGCCGAAACCGGTTTGGCTCAGTGGATAGAACATTGGCCTGTGGACCGAAAGGTCCCGGGTCAATTCCAGTCAAGGGCATGTACCTTGGTTGCGAGCACATCCCCAAGAGGGGGTGTGCAGGAAACAGCTCATCGATGTTTCCCTCTCATCAATGTTTCTAACTATCCCTCTCTCTTCCTCTGTAAAAAATCAATAAAATATATATAAAAAAAACTTGCCAAAACCAGTTTGGCTCAGTAGATAGAGCGTCGGCCTGCGGACTGAAAGATACCAGGTTCGATTCCGGTCAAGGGCATGTACATTAGTGTTGGGCACATCCCCAGGAGTGGGTGTGCAAGAGGCAGCTGATAGATGATTCTCTCTCATCGATGTTTCTAACTCTATTCCTCTCTCTTCCTCTCTGTGAAAAATCAATAAAATATATATTTAAAAAAAAAAAAAAAAAAAAAACTTCGACAACTCTTACTCTACAGCAGTGTTTCCCAAAGTGTGGTACGCGTACCCCCAGGGGTACGGTAAGAGTTTGGTGGGGGTACGAGTTGCACCAGAGTTTGGTGGGGATATGCACTGCACCGTGCCTAGCTGCGCCTAATTCTACGTTCTCATGAGTACGAGGGGTACTCAGCGTTACGAAAATTATAGAAGGGGTACACATATGTCAAAAGTTTGGGAAACACTGCTCTACAGGATAAACTCAATTTCTTCAACAAATAAAAGGGGAGGGGAGATGGAAGGAAAAACTTAAAGATGAAAAGATCTGAAGTTATTTTGTCCTTTTGAAAAAATATTTCACAGCCAAAACCGGTTTGGTTCAGTGGATAGAGCGTCGGCCTGCAGACTGGAAGGTCCTGGGTTCGATTCTGGTCAAGGGCATGTACCGTGGTTGCAGGCACATCCCCAGTAGGGGGTGTGCAGGAGGCAACTGATTGATGTTTCTCTCTCATCGATGTTTCTAGCTCTCTATCCCTTTCTCTTCCTCTCTGTGAAAAATCAATAAAATATATTAAAAAAACAAACAAAACTAACCTTCACTTTCATATCTAAATGTAAACCATGGTACTATATATAAGTTATATACTCATCCAGAAGACAGTTATAAGAATTTCTTTTTTAAAAAAATATTTCACAGTTCATGTTTTATTTTTTTAATAATTCTTTATTGTGGAAAGTATTACATATGTCTCCTTTTGCCCCCATTGACCCCCTCCAGCATACCCCAACCCCTCACCCCCATCCCCCAATCACACCTCAGGACCTCACTTCCCCATTATCTGTGGCCATGCATATTGAATAGTTATTTTAATTAATCAAAATGTGCAGACCTTATTTGCATCTGGATTCAAACAAAATCTAATTTTTTAAAAACTATAGACAAGCCGAAACCGGTTTGGCTCAGTGGTAGAGTGTAGGTCTGCAGACTGAAAGGTCCCAGGTTCGATTCTGGTCAAGGACATGTACATTGGTTGCGGGCACATCCCCAGTAGGGACTGTGCAGGAGGCAGCTGGTTGATGTTTCTCTGTCATTGACGTTTCTAGCTCTCTATCTCTCTCCCTTCCTCTCTGTAAAAAACCAATAATTTTTTTAAAAAACAAACAAAAAAAAACTATAGATAAGCATTTGGACACTATAGTTGATGAAATTAAAATCTTACATTAGGAGTGATAATATAAAAAAATAAAATAGTTCTCTTCTAGAGATACATACTGAAAAATTTTAAGCAAAATATGAAGTGTGGAATTTGTTTCAGTAATACAGAAAGGGAAAGTGAATGAAGCTACAGATGAAACAATACTGCCCATGAGTTGGTAATAGCTGAAGCTGGGCGATGGTTCAACTCTAAGTAATATTCCTTAATGCACACAGCAATACAATAATCATGTATTCATTAAGCATGTCATGATGGATCCAGAAGCATTTATGTTTCTAGATGTTTTACTATACATTTTTTTTTTTTAAAAGTCATTTTACTCCAAAAGAAAATTCTGAAGAAGTAACCATCCTATCTTTAGATACAGTAAAGGAAAAACTTGCCCCCTGATGAGAAATAAACAGGTTTTTTTCATTATCAGGATGGAATGGGAGCAAGGGCATCTCTAGCCCATAAAATTTTCTGACGTTAGAAAAAGGCACCCTCTATGATATAATAAATACATAGGCTAGTATGGGATTGGGAACCCTTAGACATGATGCCTTCACACAACACACAACCTGCACAACTGTAGGACTGGCCCTTGATGAAAATTTTAAAAGTATATGAAGTATACTTTGGTTGCCAAAGTATAGGAAGAATTCAACTCCACCTTTTTGCAAATTAGTAATCTAGAAAAGGCACTCTCCCCATATCTTCCTCATCTACTCTATCACTCAGAAATGAACGTATTTGGAAACAGTGTGAGGGACAAGTCTATACACTTTCACAGGCCTAACATTTCCTTCTAGAATTATCTAAATTATCAGAAATATTTCTCTAGAAACGTGGTTTCCCTCCATTGCAATAAATATAGCCTCATTAGCCGAAACCGGTTTGGCTCGGTGGATAGAGCGTCGGCCTGTGGACTGAAAGGTTCCGGCTCAATTCCGGTCAAGGGCATGTACCTTGGTTGCGGGCACATCCCCAATGGGGGGTGTGCAAGAGGCAGCTGATGGATGATTCTCTCTCATCGATGTTTCTAACTCTCTATCCCTTTCTCTTTCTCTCTGTAAAAAAATTAATAAAATATATTTAAAAAACAAAACAAAACAAACAACAACAAAAAACACCATAGCCTCATTAGCATTTCAAAGGCAAGAAAACTGCAGGAAAGAAGGTGAGACCAGAGGCAATCAGCTAAGCCATCCATGACCATAGCCCCACTTCTAGTAGGTATTACAGTAAGGAAAAAAACAGGATTGATCACTATTTTCCCTAAACCCAGTAAAGAGAGGAATCCCTATCACTATTTGAAAGTATACTATTTAAGAAGGAGATAAAAAGGGGTTCTTGAATACAGATATGAGGAAAAAGACAAAGGATAATTAAAAAAAAAACTGCAGAAAATGAACTATAAATGTCTTAAAATGTATACTATATATATCACCATATGCCAAAAACATATTTTAACACACAACAGAAAAGCAGTCATTTCAACACACATATACACACCCCAAGTACATGTTTTGATTTTTATATTAACCCCATCATAGGAGTTTTAAAATTAACAAAAAATGTAACTAAAACTTTAAAAGGGATTAATACTTTTAAATGATTTATTTTATATCAAAGTGACAAAAAATCAAGAAGTGTGGACTTCTCACAAGACTGGTAATCAGAGTTATGTTTTTTAGAAAGGATGGACAGTTTTATGTTTATCCTGAAAATGGTAGAAACCTTATGATAACTTCTAAATATCTTTGTAGCAACAGAAATTTCAGCTGTCAGCTTTGAGTATCTTTTATATACTACATTAACTAACTTAATATTCAACTTAAGGCAGTTTTATGAGTTAGGAATTACAAAGTCAAAATAAGATTCCTTCCAAGCCCTTCCACCCACAATATCAAATTCATAGGACTAGATGTAAACTTACTTGGGCTGTTAGAAAGGTATCATCTTCACCTTCTTGAGCTTCAATTTCCTAAGTAAAAGGGTATACAATAGCTGCTTTATAAGATATCTAGGTAACACGAGAATGCTTTTATTCTATACCCAATTATCACTGGTCTTATTTCCTCACAATGTCTATGATACTGTTGATGCAAAGTTAATGCTTCGCAATTCAGACTACATTTTTTATGCCAAAATAAAAACAATCACACTGATAAAGAATTAGAAAAATCTCTTTCTTGAGGCCTTTATTTATTAGGCGAGGTAGAATATCAGTGTTTTAAGTGTGACAAAACACTAACAGCACTGACTTACTAATCCACTGATTTATACTTAAGACCGTGGTTGGCAAACTGCAGCTCGCAATCCACATGCGGCTCTTTGGCACCTTGAGTGTGGCTCTTCCACAAAATACCACGACCTGGGTGAGTCTATTTTGAAGAAGTGGTGTTAGAAGAAGTTTTAAAAATTGGGCTCTCAAAAGAAATTTCAATCGCTGTACTGTTGATATTTGACTCTGTTGACTAATGAGTTTGCCAACCACTGACTTAAGACCTACCACTAGCTCTAGCACACTTCAAAACAAAACAAATGGTCTGTTTCATTCAAGAAAAATATTTTTAAAATTGTATGCTTTTAAATTATACTTTTATAAGTAACCTCCCCATCCTTGATAATGCATAAGGAAATGCAAATTAATATATTTTATCTACTAAAGTAGCAAAAAATAAAATGATCATCAGGTAATGGTGGCAAGGTCGGAGCAAAATTAGTACACTCATTTACAGTTGGGTAAAAAACAACTTAAATGTCCCAAATTAAGGGATTGGCTATTAGACACATAGAAAGCAGTTTAATAAATTATGATATAAAACACAGATTAGAAAGTCCTTATATGGAACTATTATATATAATAAATACCAATTATTTAGAACATTATATAGAATAAATAACTACTAAGTAAAATATATACATGTGTTGAAAATAAGTAAAATTAAAGAGGTCTTTTAAGGCAGGATTCTGGGTGATTTATAAATAACTTTAAAAATGTATTTTTTGAAAATTCTGAGATTTCCACATTGAATTAGAAAAAAAAACAAACCACCTTATTATTTAGTACTTAAATCATCTGAGTCATGTTTTAAAAAAATCTGGCTAGCCGAAACCCGTTTGGCTCAGTGGATAGAGCGTCAGCCTGCGGACTGAAAGGTCCCAGGTTCGATTCTGGTCAGGGGCATGTACGTTGGTTGCTGGCACATCCCCAGTAGGGGGTGTGCAAGAGGCAGCAGGTCGATGTTTCTCTCTCATCGATGTTTCTGGCTCTCTATCCCTCTCCCTTCCTCTCTGTAAAAAATCAATAAAACATATTAAAAAAAAAACAAAAAAAAACTGGCTAAAGACCTGACTTTCGATGTCCTCTTTCTCTATATCTTCAATTGCTTCTGCCTCTATTAATTCACGAGTTTTCTTGTTTTCTTCTTTGAAAAGTAACTCCTTCAAATGCACAGTCTCCTCTTCATTTTCACCAAACTCTTCAGCATCCTTTAGTTCATCATTTCCATCTTGTTCAAGTGCCTCTTGATTCTCCAATTCACAGTCCTTTTAATGGTAAGAAAATTTGGTACAACTAGAGGCAAAGTAGTTTAGGCTAGCCACCGAATGTTTTTGGTAATTGATATAGCTACATGTTTTAAATTTTACCATACGTTGACATTACTTCCAAAGTCAAAGTTCATTCATTTTACCTTATACATTAACTATGTCTTTAAAAATAGGGGGTGGGGAGGAGGGAGTCTAATATCAAAGTCATTCCAAAGTCAGAACCAGAGTTCCCAAATCTCTTATAGGGAACTACACATAAATTGGATTGCTACTAGAGATGCTCTCAAATTCCAGTTACTTAATATTTACCAACTCACATCCTAGGGTTTTTGGAGAAAATATGGTTTCAAACAAAAAACTTGGCCCGGTTTGGCTCAGTGGATAGTGTCGGCCTGGGGACTGAAGGTTCCCAGGTTCAATTCCGGTCAAGGGCATATACCTTGGTTGTGGGCACATACTCAATAGGGAGTGTGCAGGAGGCAACTGATCAATGTTTTTCTCTCATCAATATTTCTGGCTCTCTATCCCTTTCCATTCCTCTGTAAAAAAATCAACAAAATATATATATAATTTTTAAAAGAAATGACTTGATTTCTTCAGGTGCCACAGTTTAGTTTAACTTCAAAGACCCTGGAAATCATATACTATACCTAATGTTTATTTCTAATTAATAAGGAATCTCAACTGTTAAACAAATATCTGTTCTTGAAAAATATTCAAATGATTAACTTAATGTATTTGTCTTGAAATCTATCACTATGCCACAATGCTAATTAGGCAGGGAAATTCTGGCTGGGATTATCTCTGAGGCTATGTCTATTGTCTTTCAAAGTTTATAGGTACATGATACTTCAGTACAAACAAAGAAAAGTCGCCATCTGTTTAGTTTCCTCTTTAACTACAGAAAAAGAGTTGAAAGCAGTGAACATTCCTCCCTCCTTTCCTATTCTTACAGAAACCTAGCAGATTTAAGAAAAGGTTTCTGGGTTAAAGAAGAAAATGGCAGGGGCATGACTATTAATCATTCATAACTGAACTACAATGAGGGAACAGAAATTTCTGAGAGGCGCAGGCAAAAAGAAATATGATTGTTTCGGGATGTGGAGTTCTTAGGGAACAGGGAATTTCCAGGACAGGCTTTGCTCAACCTTGTCACATTATGAGTGGAGGAACATTGGGGACTGAAAGCAGAATAAGCGATTATATGATAATATAAAAATAAGTGCATAAAAGTAAAAAGCAAGGTGAGTCACTGAGGGAGCGTCAACTATTTCAAAGTGCCAACTTTGATCAATCTCCTCACTTAAAAATGGAAGCAATGCCTGCATTACTCATATATCTAGGCAATAGGTGATACTGACCCACCACTACTATAAATTCCAAAATGACCAACTCTGGAAGAAAAAGTATATTACCTTAATTTCTACCAAATACATCATATATTCTGATACTTCCAAAGTGAAAAGGAAATATAAAAAAGGAAACTGAACATATATTTAAATAGGATTGATTTTTTTTTTTTAAAGGGGGGGGCGCTCTTTTGGCTCTAGCTGGTTTGGCTCAGTGGATAGAGAATTGGCCTGTACTGAAGGGTCCTGGGTTCGATTCTGATTAAGGGCACATGCCTGGGTTGTGGGCTCCATACCCAGTAGGGGCATGCAAGAGGCAGCCAATCAAAGATTCTCTCTCATCATTGATGTTTCTATCTTTCTTTCCCTCTCCCTTCCTCTCTGAAATCAATAAAGAGATATATATATATATATATTTTTTTAAAGCTCTTTTGTTTTGACATTATAACCAGATTCATTTAATAAAAACATGAAGGTATCCTTTGCAGCACATATAGAAACAATACTATTATGCTGAATAGAAGTATGTATCTCCTTGCAACATTTCAAATGACTATGTTATCTATGAACTGAAGAACTGAAAGTTGGACATTTAAAAATTAAGAGTTTTTTACTCAGTCATATGTTCTTCCAGTTTATGGATATTTTTTGCTTATGAATATAGTCACTAGTGAAGACAACCTGAGAAAATAAGAACAAGGGCACAAACCTAAAGGAAGACATACCAAATGAAAACAATAGAGACACTAAAGAGCTCTTAAGGGCTCAAAGAAAAGCTAATTACAGGCACTTGATCTTCCATTTTCATGGAGCCCTGGGCAAATATTGCCTAAAATTATCTAATTTCAGGGTTAACTCCTCAACAAAACCATTTTTTTTTTCTTTCTGTGACTGCTCGTAAAAGTGCAAGGTACAAAGTGTGAGGTGTGTGTGGTCTGTGTGTACCATGGTAAAGGCAGAGAACTGGATAGGAGATGGCAGGTAAATGGACATACCGTATTTTCCGGCGTATAAGACGACTTTTGAAACAAAAAAAAAGTCAACCGAAAATCGGGGGCAAAAGACCAAAATTGCACAAAAATTACCTGCAGATCTTGACGGCAAAGTAAGTCTTTTCTTTGAAATGGGGGGTAGTCTGATACAGCGAATATAGGCATAAACCTATGTTTTAACTGTAAAAATTAGGGGGTCGTCTTATACGCCGGAAAATACAGATAAGCATTCTTCATGGTGGGGCACACAGACTTGGGAGTAACAATATGGCCTAACTCTACACAGAAAACAAAATGTATGGAGATATGAATGTACACAATTTAGAGGAACTATGCTCAGTAAATAATTCCTGCCAATGCCACACTGCTTAGGACCTAATGATCAGTAAGTATCAAATCATGTTTCAGTCAACTGAAAACAAAACATTAACTACAATTAAAAAAACTGGCACACTGCCAATTAAAATTATATACATTGTTTCCCTAGCTGGTCTATTTCAAATACATTCTTTTTAAACCAAAAAACCTGTCTTACTTATCTTTAAAGCACAAAATAAATTTCTTATTTTATATTTACAAAGTAGCAACACAACAAATTTTCTATTTTAAGGACTACATTAATCAGGTTCTGTATATTATATAAAAGCTAAATGCAGCAGGCAGATTAAAAATAAATTATTGGCCGAAACCGGTTTGGCTCAGTGGATAGAGCGTCGGCCTGCGGACTGAAAGGTCCAAGGTTCGATTCCGGTCAAGGGCACATACCTTGGTTGCAGGCACATCCCCAGTGTGGGGTGTGCAAGAGGCAGCTGGTCGATGTTTCTCTCTCATCGACATTTCTAACCCTCTATCCCTCTCAATTCATCTGTGTAAAATCAATAAAATATATTTTAAAATTAATTAATTAATTAATTGATTGATTAATTAATTATTGCCCTGGCAGTATGGCTTGGTTGGTGCACCAACTTGTACACAGAAAGGCCACAGATTCGGTTCCTGATCAGGACACACATACCCAGGCTGCAGGTTCAATCCCCAATCCGGGTAAGTGCTGGAGGCAACCAATCGATGTCTCACTCTCACATCGATGTTTCTTTCTCTCAACTCAATAGAAGCGTGTTCTCAGGTGAGGATTAAAAAAGAGAAATATTATCACCGTGGCCGGTGTGGCTCATTTGGTTGAGCATCATCCAGTGCAGTGAAAGATCAGTGGTTCAATTCTGGTCAGGGCACATACCCAGGTTTTGAGTTCAATCCCCAAAGTGAATACAGGAGGCAACCAATCAATGTTTTTCTCTTACATTAGTGTTTCTCCCCCCCCCCCTCCAACTCCTTCCCCACTCTCTAAAATCAATAAAACATATTTAAAGAAGAAAAAAAAGTCCTAGCTGGTTTGGCTCAGTGGATAGAGCATTGGCCTGTGGACTAAAAGGCCAGGGTTCGAGTCTGATCAAGGGCACTTGCTTGGGGTGCGGGCTTGATCTCCAGTTCAATTCCGGTCAAGGGCACATGCCTGGGTTGCAGGCTCTATCCCCAGTGGGGAGGTGTGCAGGAGGCAACCGGTCATTGACTGATGTTTCCATCTCTCTCTCCCTCTCCTTTCCTCCCTGAAATCAACAAAAATATATTTGAAATAATTAAACAGAATAAAGTAAAAAAAAAAAAGATCAATATCTTTCACTGTGGTACCTTTTCAAGGAACTAACATATCAATTGTCCTATAACTGTTCTTCTGGCCCTTGTCTCAGATTTCTACTTAAAAACTCACACAAATATTATTTTTAGCTTTATTCTCATTTTACTATAGATAACATTATTGTGTTTTTCAACTATAAGAATTAATGAGATTGACAAGATTACATAAGTCTATATTTTACCTACATCAATATCGTTCAAGTAAAATGCATGAGTTCATCATGCAACATGCTAACATCTTAACCTGAGTAATTAACACTTTACCTTGACAAAAGCATCATCTTCCACAGAAGCATCTCCACTCAACTCATCTGCTTCCTGTTTTTTACCTGCGAAAGAAGGAAAATGGGCTAACAACCAATACTTTATTACTTTAAGAGTAAAAACCATCCAGAGATCTTTACCCCATAGTACTATTCTCTACTCCCAATCATCTAAGCCAGTGCCAACTGCTTCAAAACCATCTGCTCAAAGCTGCCCAAACAAAAAAGCTTTAATAATATCAGGCAGTTTAGTAAAATAAACTAATCCTACATATGAACCTATCGTCTTAACTGACTTGATATATCTGATACATTTTTCTTTACACCACTCAAACTGTCTAGTTTCAATTCTTCCAGAAGCAGCAGAACCTTTTAATGATACTCTATTTAAACTCAGATATAACCAGATGTCTGATAGCTAAGCTCAAGACTCATATCCTCCAGCAAAGCCTTCCCTATGTTCTCTTCTTCAATAAGCTTTCTCTGAAATAAAATTCTCAAACTTAATCTACACCTTACAATCCATGGGTTGATTACATATCAACTACCTTACACTCTCAAGTACATCTTGCTTCACTACTACAGAAGAAATTCCTTAATTACAGTGACTGCCCTTAGATTGATTTTGTAGTTCTCCAAAGACCTACATATAAATAGTGCAGAGCACTTAATGTAATGACCAATTTAACTGATTAGGCAAGTAGACATTGCTTCAAAATGAGAACTGCTAATAGCTTCCAGAGACTACAGGCCTTCCAACGCAGCCCTCATCTTCAAAACTTTAAGCTGGTGGTGGAAACTAGAAAATGTTCTCCACACCAAAAAGCAAAAAACGTTTCTCACAGAGCCAATGCTGTTTGTTTTCATATTAGTTCACAAAACCTACTTCATAGCCCATAATGAAAAAGAAATGCAGTTAAAAACACAGCTGCTGGGACCTCAGCATTAAAAAAAAAAAAATTTAATTCATTTATTTTGAAATGTGAGTGAATATTCTTTCCCAAGGTCAACTAGTCAACTTTTCCCTTTGCCTAAAACAGGAACTGCCATGTATCTATTTTCAAGCGTCTGTGACCCCAGGGTAGCCAGTCTAACTGTGAGGTAACTATTTTAAAAAATTAGGACACTTCCTTTCCCTAGCCTCCTCACCAGCATGTCTTCCATCTGCTCCCAATTCGAATGATGATAAAAAGGGAAACAAGGTACAGGTCCTTCCAAGTATATGAACAAGATTAAAAGTGCGGATTTTCCTTTTACCCTCAGAGGTAAACGAGGGCTTGTCCCTGTCCCTGAGGATTTGTGTGGAAAAAGGAAGTGTGGAGCTCAGTGTTCCATTCCTATTTGGAATGCTGATGTTTGTAGTTTAGGGAAAATATAAATTAGAAATTACTACAAGGGTAATGACTAAAAAAGCCTATTCATCAGAAAGTCTTTTTATCTATTTAAAAAATTAAATAAAGATGTTCCTTCCCCAAAAACAAAAGAAAGGAGAAAAACAGTATAGGAGAGAAAGAGTGCATTAAATCCCATCACATTTAGAGAGAGGAAGTTCCAAATAAAGAAAACCTTAAAGATGTTATTTTGTAGGAGAAATAAGCTTTTTAGTAATATAGGAAGAGTGAAGAAAAGTTCTCTGGGGAGAAAAATAAATGGAAATTATACTTCAAAAAAAATAATAAAGGTATTAGAACCTTTCTCTACCCGCTCACACCCCAACACACACCATCAAATAATCTATAGAATAGGGCTTTGGGGGGACTCCTTCAGATCATTTGCAAATACTATTTACTCCTTACAATAATAAACTACAATTTGCAAAGCACTTTAAAAGTTCAATTGAGACCTAGCTGGTTTGGCTCAGCCTGTGGACTGGAGTCCCAGGTTCAATTCCGGTCAAGGGCATCAATAAAAATATGTGTATATATATATTTTTTTTTAATTGATTTTTTACAGAGAGGAAGGGAGATAGAAAGCTAGAAACGTCGATGAGAGAGAAACATCAACCAGCTGCTCTTGCACACCCCCCACTGGGGATGTGCCCGCAACCAAGGTACATGCCCTTGACCGGAATCGAACCCGGGACCTTTCAGTCCGCAGACCGACGCTCTACCACTGAGCCAAACCGGTTTCGGCTATGTATATATTTTTAAAGTTCAATTGCTTTTTCCAAGCACCCTATGGGCAAGTATTCACAATTATACAAAAGAGAAAATGGGCCTGAGAAGTTAAGTAGCTTGCCCAAAGCTAATAAGTGGCATTCTCAACACTGGGAGCCAAAGCTTCTCATTTCCAGTCCTAAATTCTTTCCACTACATCTTACTATGACCTACTTAAAAGGCATTATTCTAGTAAGGAGTGGTTAATTAGCTCAATTTAAAGATATTATCTTTGAAATGGCAGCTCTCAGCAAGACAAACTGCATATATGATGCACACTCCATGGTGAATTTCACTTGCTTTAGTTTAAAGGAAAATCAAATTATGCTACAACAAAAACACCAGCAGCAGTCACTTCCTCTGCTTAAGGTGGCTTCCTCAGTCTAGGCACTAGGATAAATGCTACATACACATTATTTTATCCTCAAAACTACTCTGAAACTATATCCCAATTTTACAAAAGAGGCAACTAATGCTAAAAAGTTAATCAGATTACAAAACTAGTAAAGGCAGTGCTCCGATTTAAATCTAGCCCTCAAGCCCAGACGGTTTGGCTCAGTCAATAGAGCGTGGCCTGCGGACTTGAGGATCCCAGATTCAATTCCAGACAAGGGCACATGCCCTAGTTGAGGGGGCTCTATCCTCAAAGGGATCATGCAGGAGGCAGCCAATCAATGATTCTCTCTCATCATTCATGTTTCTGTCTCCCTCTCCCTTCCTCTCTGAAATCAATAAAAATATATTTAAAAATAAATAAACCTGCCCTTAAAACCCACAAAACATTAGATCTTTGAGTAACTACAGTATTCCAGTTGTTAAAATATTATCTTTTAATATACACAGAGGTCCCATAAGCCACATCTATAAAATTTTTAAATGCAAGACTCACTGAGATTACTAACTTGCCCCATGACAAACAAGCAATAAGAGGCGGAGGTACACAAAAGGATCCAACTTCACTAGCCCTTACTGTTTCAACAGTTGAACCACAGGAATGCACTGGACATCTAATGTGTCCTCAGCTTGCAAACATAAAAGTCACGAGGACAAGATTTTCAGCATACAGTGACGAGACTGTGGCTATAACCTGATAGGACATTGAAGCTACTATAAAGGTACATAGTGTTTTTTAAAAAATTGCAATTTTACCCTCTAGTTATGACTGCTTTCATAAATCTTTAACTGTGGGTTTGTTTTACACGTTGAGTTAGAAACTATAACTACTTCCTTTATGAAAAAGTAGCACTTCCCCCCAAAACAAACAAACAAACTAGTATTTTAAAAAGCTAGGACATTCACCATCCAACTCAGACCCTAGCACGATGCTATATAATGAGCATATACTCAAGCATTCTGTATCTCCTGACTGGTAATGGAGTTAAGGCCTGAGTGGATGCTAGTAGCAAACAAGGGCTGGGTTTCAGTTCAGCCCTCAACAGAACAAAGAGGTGACATGCCAGTCAAACCAGCACGGTGCGCAGACCCTCCTGTCAGTAAGGACTGTACAAAGCACATCTCTAGAGGCCTTTCTCTTACAATGTCTCAGATGAGAACTGAAAAGAAAGCCCAAGTCTCCCTTAAGTTCCAACGAGCAACACCATGGGAATAACCATTTTTACCCCTATCTCCCATTGAAGCTTACGCTATCAAAGCTTCTATGGCAACCTAACCAAATAACCTTTGTCCTCCAAGGAATCTGTCATGTGCCACAGAAATGTGAACTGGTCCAAAAGACAGTAGCATGACTGGGAGGAGGGAGTTAACTGAAAATTTCACGTAGGCTGAAGCCTAACTTTAAGGTTCGAGGAACAAAACTAGAAAACAAAATTGAGCAATCTAGATAAGCCAAGGGAAAAAAAAAAAAAAAGGAAGCAAATGAACTTATCACACCTTATTACAGCAGTAACATATAGGCATTTTGAAATTATATATAATACACTGCAATGTTTTTTGTGTGATTCTAGAGACTAAAATAAGATGGCAAAGTAAAAATATATATACCAAAAAAAGAATGAAACTAGAAACATTCCATTTATGAACATAAATTTGTATAGGTCCATAAATCCTTAAGGAAACTGTTGGGACTAGACATGTTTCAGAATAAAGAATTTTCAGGTTTTAAAAGAGTACAATGGCATATAGATATATAGATAAAGATATATGTAGATATATATCATTACTTATTTAAACTTTCCCAGTGGCTTCTGAAAGTATCTCTCAATCACAGAAATATTTGTGCAATAAAATATATACATATTCACACCAAATGGGATAAATCAAGACTATAACTAGCCTCACTTTTGCCACCAACCTTAATATAAAACTCTCAGTTATCACAGCTTTTGTATTTCAGAATTATGAAAAAAGGATTCTGGATTATAAATTGGTTTTCTCCTCCAAAGGCAAATTGGTCCTTACAAAGCTTGCCATTTTTCTTTGCAAGTTCAAAAATAACTCCAAAACAAAAAGAAGAAGAAAAAACAATTAATAAAATTTTGCCAAGATCGTGAGGCTTGAGTAACTTTCCCCCTTAAACAGTTACAGAAACTCTAAAATATAGAAAATATTTAGTCATAAAATTTCATTTGGGAGAAGTGGGAGAAGATTTAGGGTTTAAGCCAAACTGAGTAACATTTAAATGTTTCCAGGAACAACCTCTCCCAACTGCAAGCAGAATCTTAAAATAATTATAGGTTGTGCCTTGTGTTAATTGTTTACATATGTGTTTTGGCCTCTTTTATTAAACCAATATTTTACTAATGAAATCATTTTTCTAAAAGACCTTGTACATAGTCTTAAACACAGCATTCACCCAATAGCTCATTTTATTATTTTTTAATCTACAGATAATTCACATTCAATATAATAAATCTGAAAAACAAAAGTATATTTTTTAAAAAATCTCTAATTTTGTCATCTAAAGATAACAGCTAAACACACACATACATAATGTATAACATGTGCGCATGAGCACACAGGATATTTTAAAAGGCAACAAAAATTGTACTTTCTATTCTTATCAATAAAAAGAAAATATTACTGCTTAACAGCACTATTGCAAGAATCACATAAAGCAATGTGAAAAGTTTTTGAAAACAGTAAAGCATATAAAATAATTTGCAAACTTCCCGGCAGATATGAATTTCAAGCTCTAGTCTAGAGTCAGTGGTTCTTAACTCTAGCTGCATGAGAATCATGTGGAAAACCTTTAGAAAACAACAGAGCAACTAAAATCAAATCTCTGGGGGGCAGGAGCCTGGTATCTGTATTTTTAAAAACTCAAATGATACCATTATTAATTAACAGAAAAGGAGCAGGGGGAAGTACAAATATTAAATGCGTATAAACTGCAGCTTCCTGGCAAAGCTGTGCAAATGTCACGTCCATAATATTTGGCCTTCCCCTGCTCTAAAGGATAGCTCACTTTCTCCGATAACAAAATGATTCTAAGGTAGAATAGACTGAGAACCATGACTGAGCATAAATAACTGAAGAGAAAAATAATAGAATGAGAAGAATATAAGAGGAAAGTTGTTTCAGATTCTCCAGACTAGAGAGAATTTAAATTTGACCTACCTTTAACAAAACAACATATATGGTGTGAACCAATTTGTTAAAAAGGAAAAAAAAATGCTTAAACATAAACCTATAGGACATGCACATGTACATATACAATGTTACCTATAACAAATTCATAATGGTGAATTATGAACAATTTTCACTCTTTTGTACTTTTTCATATCATCTAATTTTAAAAAAGAAAAACATTTCACTTTTATAATCTGGAAAATAATCCTGCAAAACCAAAATGCAAACTACTATTCCAGGGTAGAAGGACTGCCACGTAAGGCTAACTCCTGGAAGTGTACAATATTGAGTCTCTCTTAATGTAGAATGTGAGAACTATAGTATAGTTGATTAAAAAAGTCAGTCAAGTCCACCATTAAACCTTAAGCCATTGCTCAACCTCTTCATTAAAGTCATTTCTGATACCATTAACTAATGATAATGATTTCTTTATACTCTAATTCCTGGACAATTTGTACTTTATTTTACATAAAATCTTCATGAAGTCCTCTGCTCCTAATACCAAATGCTCCTAATTCTAACTTGGAAGAAGCACAATGTCTTAAAGTACTAAAAATTTTTACCTAAAAACAAAAAGAAAAAAGAAAAACCTACAAACAAAAATAAGCAAAAAATTACCTACCTTAATACACACCATATTTGATACAATAAGTACAAAAGTGCATTGATGATAAATGTAATTCACCATGTACAACTGCACAAGGCAAATGTGGTTTTAATGGCTGACGTATTGTAAAAGGGTCTGATTTTGGGAAATAAAAATGACATATACAATCTCTAAGGCTGAACAATATTCCAGCAAATTATGAGGCTTTCCAATGCAACAAGAACTTGGTGCGGAATAAAAGAATGTAGCAATGATTTACATGTCCTAACAGTATACTTTACATAACAATGTTTAAGGAGAAGCCACTAGTGCTGTTAAGAGGATAGTAACGATTATTAACCTCAGCAAACAGGCTTCCCACAAAGAAATATGCAATTACAATGCACAAAGAATTTTTAAAGATTTTTTTTATTGAGAGAGAGAGAGAAACATCGATGTGAGAGCAACATCAATCAGCTGCTTCAGCTTGCCTCCTATGGGCCAAGGATTGAACCCGTAACCCCAGCATGTGCCCTGACCGGGAAAACACAACCCTTCAGTGCACAGAATGATGCCCAACCAACTGAACCACACCAGCTAGGACCAAAAGTTATTTTGGAAAGCAGTTAAGAAGCCCATCAGATGGCCCCCAATCATTCATTACAGAGACTAATGTAAATAAAAAGACGATGTTCTTATCTTCACACAAAGCTTCTAGCCTAATGGCTACCAAAAAATATCTGATAATTCCGTCCCCAAAGCCCTTCTCAATGTCAATTTTCATTAAATTTCCCTTAACATCACAAACTTACTGCAGTTAAAAATAAGTAAATAAAGAGGTAAGAGTTGCCGAAACCGGTTTGGCTCAGTGGTAGAGCATGCATGGGTCTGCGGACTGAAAGGTCCCAGGTTCGATTCCGGTCAAGGGCATGTACAATGGTTGCGGGCACATCCCCAGTAGGATGTGTGCAGGAGGCAGCTGGTCGATGTTTCTCTCTCGTGGATGTTTCTAGCTCTCTATCTCTCTCCCTTCCTCTCTGTAAAAAATCAATAAAATATATTAAAAAAAAAAAAAAAAAAGGCAAGAGTTAAAATACACTATGATAATGTATTATATTAAATGCATTTTATGCGGTTGATTATATTCTTATTTGGCATAAATTTTAGAAAGCTTTACATAGTACACATGTAATTATAATTACATTGCCTGTGGTGTTGTCCACACAAATTAGACATCAGATGTTCAGATAAACCTAAAACCCCAAGATGTATTTTTTAATAGGGGGGGGGAATCAGATTTTATATAGCAATTTGAATCTTTTTTAAGCTTGCATGTATTGCAAAATGAATGTCAACACCAGTAAGTATTGCATAATATATATTTTTGAATAATATACTGATTAACCACATAAAATAACTTTGGCTAAAGTGTAGAAGTGACTCTAAAGATTGAAAATCCACAAGAATATGATGTGCCACTGTCAGGTGAACCAAAAAAAACTTTAAATCTATAATCTCTAAAACAAGCTAATGAGTTAGCTCTACCTGTTTAACCGCTTTCTTAACACACACCCAAATAATATGACATTAAATCTCACTGGTGAAGCTTTCTTCTAGGTTACTTATTAAAAGTTCATAGCAAAGAGAGTGTAAGACTCAAAAGGGAGACCCAGAGCATTTAAGATCTTACTCCCTGGCTCTGTCGTCAGTTTGGCTCAAATAAACTCTTACTTTAAAAAAATTACAAACTGTTTTGCCAAATTAAATATATGCTAACAGATTTTATAATGTTGGTCACAAATATGAGAACCCACTGCATTATCAACTTCATAAGTTTGTGCTTATAAAACTGCATTTTAAAAATAATGTACAATATACTAAAGAATGCAGATTCTATTTCCTCTAATCTATCCAAACATAATCATTTAAACACAAAATTTTAAAAAGAAGTAGTGCTTTTTCCAGATCCATGAAGCTTCTCTCTTGCTTTCTTAACACCATTTAACTTTTATCAAAAGATTTCTTTTCCTGACAAAATATTTGTCTTGATGACATCTATATGGCTGACTTTAAGTAATTAATCTCTTTCTTTACTCTTTTCCTTTTCTAGTAATCTATCCTAAAGGATATTTATATTAGTTGAGGGCCTATGAGCTTTCCAGTCCTTTCCTTATACCTGATTTAGCTAAACACAAAGCACTTTTCTTTTGACTCTTAGCTATATATAATTATTAAATTTCAGAACTAAAAGACCCTTACAGATATTAAAAAAAAAAAAAAAATTGAAGAAGAAAAATGGTATGACCAAGATAACATTATGTTCAAGATAGATATTGCTAAGTGAAATAAGATTTGGCAAAAAGAACTTAATGCAGTAATTCAGCAATGAGACTGAAAACTTGACATCACATTAAAATAATACTTAATTTTTTGAATCCTTGGTTTTAAAAATCCATTAATCATTGATATTTAAAAGTTTCCCTATTCAAATTTGATTTCTAAAAGTTATTTTTAAACTTCTTAAATTAAAGTTGAAAATTATCTATAATAATAAAAGCATAATATGCTAATTAGACCGGAAGACTTTCCAGGTGACGCTGGGCTGTGAGGGAAGCCCTGGGTTCCAGGTGACAGAAGGAAGCCAGTACCAGTAGCAAGGGGAAGGCCTATTCTTGCACAAATTTTGTGCATCAGGCCTCTCGTCTATATAATAAAAGCCTAAGCAACCATTACAGGGGAATGACCAGAATGACTGGTCGCTATGATGCACACTGACCACAAGGGAGCAGATGCTCAACGCAGGAGCTGACCCTGGTGGTCAGTGCACTCCCACAGGGGGAGCACTGCTCAGTCAGGAGCCAGGCTCACGACTGGCGAGTGCAGCAGCAGTGGGAGCCTCTCCTGCCTCCGAAGCCACACTAAGGAGCAGCAAGCAGGCAGGTGATGAGGAGCGAAGGGTCCTGGATTGCGAGAGGCCACAGGCCAGGCTGAGGAAGAGCCTCACTCCCCCCCCACACACACACACAAATTTCATGCACCACACCTCTAGTTTTACTTATAAGCATCTTAATTGTGAATTAACTCAAACTAGTTCTTTTTTTTTTGGTTTTTTTAATATATTTTATTGATTTTTTTTTTACAGAGAGGAATGGAGAGGGATAGAGAGCTAGAAACATCAACCAGCTGCCTCCTGCAAACCCTCTACTGGGGTCGCTTCTTTGTCTGGAATCAAACCCGGGACCCCTCAGTCCGCAGACTGACACTCTATCCACTGAGCCAAATTGGTTTCGGCCAAACTAGGTTCTTAGTTCGGGATTTATATTATACTCTTTGCAACTCATAGGATTTTCAGAACAATGATAAAAGGAATTCAAGAAGACAAAGGCTATTTGTTATACATGTCCCAGAATGAATCTCAGGAAGTACTCAGGAGTAGCCTGCCAGAGACAACAATGGTTGAATGTTACAACTTTAAACTAAAGACCACAAGATACCTTAACATCAAGGAGTTAAAAGTTAACATATTGATTTTAGATATATACTGAAAATCTTAAAATTTTATATTGCCAAAATTATTTCTAAGGATAAGATACTGACCAAGGGCTACACAGAGAAATTAAAAGTAGTTGAGTTCTAGTCGGTTTGGCTAAGTGAATAGAGCGTCCACCTGCAGACTGAAGGGTCCCAGGTTCAGTTCTGGTCAAGGGCATGTACCTTGGTTGCAGGCACATACTCAGTAGGGAGTGTGCAGGAGACAGCTGATCAATATTTCTCTCTCATCGATGTTTCTAACTCTTTATCCCTCTCCCTCTCCATTCCTCTTTGTAAAAAATCAATAAAATATATATTTAAAAGTAGTTGAGAATGAATAAATCAAAGGAGGTTTATTTTAGATATCAAAATCAATAATCAGCTCAAATAATTTGGGGCTATGATTTTTTTTTTATAATATATATATTTTTTATTGATTTTATACAGAGAGGAATGGAGAGAGATAGAGAGTTAGAAACATCGATGAGAGAGTCATCGATCAGCTGCCTCTTGCACACCCCCTACTGGGGATGTGCCCACAACCAAGGTACATGCCCTTGACCGGAATCGAACCCGGGACCCTTCAGTCCCCAAGCCTACGCTCTATCCATTGAGCCAAACCGGTCCCGGCTGGGGCTATGATTAATACATAGCATCTGTCAAACTATCACAATGTACTACATAAATGACAAATCAAAATCATTATAAAGAAATTAGTTCCTGATGTACTTATTTCCAAATTTTTATGCTTCCTCATTTTGTAATAGCCTCTGGCTTCTCAGCAGAGGCTTCTCAGACAAGCTTCTCTGAACTAAGGGAAATGTGTATCTCTCAAAGTACTACATGGAGTCAGAGTTATATTAAAAGGCACAGATCTTCAAGATAACTATTACTCTTTTGAACTCTACTTCCGCCTCTGCCATTCCCATGCCACCCAGAAAATGCTTCTTAGTCCTTTTAAATTTCCTCTGGCACAAACAGGGGACTCTTGAAAATCTATGAAGACCCAAATAGTGAGAGGGCATCAAGATCACCCTGGTCCTAATGCCCACACAGATTACATAAAATCAAATTTGAATATTTCCTTCTTTTCAAGGTAAATCCAGTCAATCATTTTACTCTGTTTATAATCAGTCTGGTCTATGGCAGATTGAATTACTTAAAGCAGAAAATAAAGTTAGATTTTTAAGTTCCGTGACACACTAAGCATGGAACTTGTAGGTAGGGACCAAGATGCAGACACCCACATCATGTTCACCCTCTGCACTGTCCTTGTGGGAGGGAGGTAAAAAGCTGTAATTATGTATTCAAGTAAGAGTTCACATACCAGAATCTTTTAAAAGTATCTAAGTCCTGTTTATATTGTCAGAATGTTAATGTAAAACCACTTTTATCTATTCACTAAGTCACCATATCCTGGAAATATATTCTGGCCTAGTTTAAAAGCTTTAAGTCAAAATCTTTAAGATATCCATATAATTTAGAACTTTTTAAAAAGCTAATTAATCATAGATTTTCCCTATTTTGTTAGTGAGATCTTTTTGAATTTCACTGAAGATTAGATTGTATAACGTAATGGCATAAATGCAAATTAAGTTTACCAAGTCAAACAAAATACCAAACATAAAGGTTATAGAATTGTAATAGGCTAGAGAAAACAACAGCAAGGAGCCAAGGTGAAAGATTTGGTAGGAATTCCATCAATACTCTGCCAATTGTGGGGCAAGGTAGATATGTATTAAACTGTATTTTATTCTTCAGGTCTTCACAGTATAAAGGAAGAAACATTATGAAACTTGACATGGTAATTTTTTTCCGGAAGCAATAAAAAACTGGTCTCACTTTTCAGGACAGAGTCAACCAAATCTTAAGGGCTACCAGTCACTCAGCGCCTGGCAACAGTAACTTTTCTTCCTTGACCCATGAAGGCAGAGTGCCAGAGGGAAATAGCAAAGAGTAGCACTATATAAACAGGGCAAGTGGCACAAGAGCAGAGGCAAGTTATATAACCGAAATATATTTTAAAATATGTTCATAACTCGTAACAACCTTTGCCTTTGGTTGGTTTCTTGTTTGCAGTATCAGTTGAAACAGTTAATTCAATATTATCTGGATCGCCTCCTTCCTCTTCAATAGCCTACATTAGAAAGAGAAGTTAATATGCTACACAATCTACCTAAACTTATTTTCTAAAAACGAAACGAAAAAAAAAAAAAATCAGCAAACCTCAAGCCTCAAAACATTAGAATTGCCAGTCATTTCACAAACCGGCTGCAAAAACAGCGACTGAGAGGCACTTTCAGGGGGGAATATCATTAGGTATCAAAATCACATGAAGTTTTAAATTCCACCGAGTCGATATACTTAAATGAGTATCCTACTGAACAAAAAAGTCCAAACATTCTCAATGGCAGAAAAAAAAGTTGCTTGCTGCGTTAGTAAATTACTAACTAAACGAGAACTTATTTCTCCTCGACTACAGTTCCAACGCTCACTCAAATAAACCAGGAAGACGATCAGGGATGAAAAAAGCAGGTTATTGAGCTGATGCAAAACCTGAAATTCCAGCGGAAAACAAACCCTTTCTCTAACCCACCCATCAACTTCCACTATCGATTTCTCTCCCACCCCACCCCCCGCTCCCCCCGCCCCCCCAAGATGGGGAGGAACGGTTGGGCTCCATTAAACGGTAACTTCGCCGAAGTCACCAAAGTCACCAGTCCCCTCCGAGGTCAAGAAGTGCACGCGCTCACCATCGCTCTGGGCTGGGGACCGGGCGCCTCCCGGGTCTCCACGACCGCCCTCGGGAGGCCGCGCCGGCGGCCGCAGCCCTCGCAGCCCGGCGAGGACGTCCCGGAGGAGGCGGCAGGGGCGCACCGGGCGGCGGCGGCGGCGAATCCCGGGGCGGCTCCCAGGCAGGTCGCAGGCCTTAACCGGCGCGCGAGGGCGGGGGCGCGGCGGGAGGGTCCTCATCCGCCCCGCCAGCGCGGGCGCCGCCCGGGGACGCCTCCCCACGGCGCTGCCCCGCGAGCGCCGGCGGCTGCGGACCCGCCGGGGATGGATGGTGGCGCAAGGTGGGCTCCACAGCGCGGCCTAAGCTCCCCTCTTCCGGGACCTCGCCGGGCCTCACCTGCTTGAGTCGGGAGACGAGCACGGTCTTGACTCCGGTGATGTCCAAGTTGCGCCGCTTCAGCTCGGACTTCAGATCGATGACCCGCAGATCGGTGATCTTCTTCCCTTCAGCCTGACCCGGGGCGGGCGAGGCTGCCACCGCGCCGGTAGTGGCAGCCATCTTGGGAGAGCGGCGCGCGGCTGAGGCAGCGAGTGAGCTGCAGGGCGGCGGCGGCAGCAGCCGCAGCAGCAGCAGCACCAGCTCCTAACCCAGGCGGCGGGGCCGCGGGATCCGCGCAGGGCTGTGCACAATGAGCCGCCGCCGGCTCCGCCCCGCCCCGTCCGCCGCCTCGGCGCAACCTGCACCCGCAGCCGGCACCCGGATGACTGGCGCGCGTGCGCACTGGCGCGGGGCGGCGAGTCGGCGCTCGCCCGGCTCCGCCTCGCCGGCCGCGGCCACCTGGGCGGGACGTCCCTTTGCGTGAGTGGGGACGTCGGGCCGGTCCGACCGCACCTACGCCCGCCTCGCCGCGGCTCCCCCGCAGCTGCCTCAGCCATTCTCTGGCAGCGGCTCCGATCTTGAGCAACAGCAGTGAGTGAGGCGCTGCGCGGCGTAGATAGTTCGCGCGTTACTTCACACAGACCCGGGGGCGTGTGCGCGCTCAGCCTCCTCCAGGGAGATAGACTTTATCAGTTCCGCTGAATGATGGGGAAAATGTGCCCTGGCCGGTTGCTCGGTGGTCAGAGAGTCCGTCCCCCAGGGGACGAACCCACGGGTGGCGCATTCGAGTCCTGCCTGATCTAGAGCACGTAGGACCAGGGCGCGTGGGGGAGGCAACTAACCAAGCCACCATGTGTCACTCTCACGTCGGATGCTTCTCTCTCTCCCTCTTCCTCTAACCTCTCCCCTCTCTCTCTCTGTCTCCTTTCTCGTCTCTCTCCTTTCTCTTCTCTCCCACCCGCTTCCACTCTTTCTAAAAAAAAAAAAAAAAAAAAATGTGGCTTGTGTGCACTAGTGAACTAGCTTCCCCAGTTCCAAAAGGCTGAAAAGAAACCTTAGGGTGGTTATATATAATAATAAAAGCTTAATATGCAAATAGACCTAGGGGTATGACCACTCTATGACACGCACTGGTACCAGGCCAGCCAACCAGTTAAGGCAGGTATATGAGGTTGGTCACGGCCATGGCCCAATGATGGACCTGCAGAGGGAGGCCCAGGCCACTGGCCAGCAGGGTGATCAATGGGGGGAGAGGGGAGGGAAGGGAAGGGGAGGACTGGCAGCCTGTGGTGGGTGGGCAGGGCCTTTCCTCTGCAGAGTAGGGGGGGCGGTGCGGGTAGATGGCAGGGCTTGGGACTGTGAGAGGGCACAGGCCAGGCTGAGGGATCCCCCCCTACCCCACCCCCCCTCCCCCCCAGTGCACAAATTGTCATGCACTGGGCCTCTCTAGTCAGTGTTTCCCAAACTTTTGACATGTGTGTACCCCTTCTATTGTTTCCATAACGCTGAGTACCCCTCGTACTCATGAGAACGTAGAATTAGGCACAGCTAAGCACAGTGCAGTGCATATCCCCACCAAACTCTTCCCATACCCCTGGGGGTACTTGTATCACAGTTTGGGAAACACTGGTCTATATTAATAAAAGAGAGATGCAAATTGACCATATATTCATGACATTTATCAGCCAATCAGGAGTGAGTATGCAAATCAACCCAACAACAACAAAAAACTGGTGGGTTAATTTGAATACACAGAAGTGGAGCTGCCAGGGGTGGGACACTTGCTGTGGGGATGACGCAGGTGTTCCACACACACACACACACACACACACACACACACACCGCCACTGCAGGCCTCTGGGCAGTGTGGGGTGGAGGAAAGGCAGGCAAACGAGGTGCCGGCAGCCAGGGGAAGGAAGGCATCAGGCCTCTAGTAAGAACATAAAAAGCATAAAAGGGTTATAAGAAAATTAAGGGCTGGCTGGTGTGAATTGCTCCACCAACTGTCTCAGGGAATGCATGCCTCCACCCCAAGGAGGCGTAGTTTATTCTACAGCTGCCCTGCTCACTGAAGAACAGGACCACGTTCCTGTGTGCTGGCTCAGTTTGCCATCCTCTTTGGCAGACCTGATGGCTCAAAATGAGGAAGTTATTGTTGGTGTGTGCTGTGTTCACTGTTTTGCCCTCCCAAAGTTTGGAATCCCAAGAACAACCATCATCTTCTTACAGGCCACTGGCCTATGCAAGTGGGTACTTATTTGTAACTTTAGCCAGTATTATTAATCACCAAAGCATAAGCATTTATAGAATGAAACTAGAAATTCCATAAACAGTATACTGGCACTTTCCTGGTTTTATAAAATTTAAATTGCTGAGTCTCACTTTAGAATGCTTTTTCTGATTAACTAATTAGATCAAAATAATAGAAACTGGACATCATAACCTGAGGTAGTTTTTTGAAGTTTATACTGCACTTTGACATACAACTCACTTAATCCTTCCGGACTCTGTGAGGTCAAGTTCTGTGAAGCTCAGAGAGATTAAATAGCTTGTTCACGTAGCTGGTATGTAGCCAAACTGGTGTTCAAATCCGGTTCTCTTGATTGCAAATCTAGCTTTGTCTCAACTACAACATTATTCACAGTCATAGAATTTTAGAATTCAAAGGATCTTCAGAAATTTTCTCACCCAATACTTTTAAAAAAAAAATTAAGATTTTAATAAATTAATCTAGGGACCCACAACTTGTCACTAAATCTCATATCATTTATCTTATTTCAGTGTCTTTTCCACTGAGCCATGGTCCTACCACCTATGGAGCTTGTAAAGAAAGGTTATAAAAAGCTAATGTTGCCCTAGCTTGTTGATAAGAGTGTTGGCTTGGGGACTGATGCGTCCCAGGTTTGATTCCAGTCAAGGGCATATGATTCTCTCTCATCATTGATGTTTCTATTTCTCTTTCTCCCCCTTCCTCTCTGGAATCAATAAAAATATATTTTTTAAAAGCTAATGTTATATTTAAAGTGAATGAGTTTTTGTTTCTCTAAAAATAATCTACTAATGGAATTACATCAAAATGAAGATCTGTGCCTTCTGATCTGGTGCGCTGACAAAGAACTCATCACCTACCAAAAATGCCAAGAATGTTTACCCTGAATCTCATGAGCAAATAGTCAGACAAGTCCAATCGTAGAACATTCTACAAAATAACTGCTCTGGATTCTTTAAAAATAAAAAAGTGTTAAAGAACAAAAATTCAATCAAGTAATTGAAGATCTGATTGGCTTTATTGTTCGATCACAAATCTGGCAGCATCCCATCTAGCACGTAGAAACTGTGCAAATGGAAGGATTTTGTAGGCAGAAACAGGGTGAAACTAGAAAGCTATTAGCAGAAGAAAAGAAAGGATTGTTTCCGGAAGATTGCCTTCCCCAGAGGTGGCTTTATCAAACAGATTACCTCAGCTTCCTTGAGGGATGAAAAGAGCCCATATGACAGATTACCTCATTGCCACTGAGCAGAAAATCCAGATTTACCAATTAAGATTACATTCCCAGAGAAGGTTGAAACTGCAATTAGGTCAGGTATCAAGCCTAGGTTTGCACTTTAGCATAAGTGACTCCATTTTGGACCTGGGTTTTGCAGATTTAAGTCATTTTTCTTGGACAAATACCCAGGAGTGTGAATGCTTTGTGAAAAACAAAAGTTTAATATCCCTAATATAAAAAGAGGGATATTAAATAGAGGAGAAAAAGTGGCATGTATATTTTATTTTTTAATAAACTGCCAAACTTTCCCAGTGTGGCTGTACCATTTTATATTCCCAGTAGCAATTTCTAAGCTATCAGGCTTTGCTACATTCTAACCAGCAGTTGGTATTGTCTATTTTTAAAATTTTAGCTGTCTTAACAGGTATGTTATGGTATCTCATCAAAAGTTGGGATTTTTTTTGTTTGTTTTTTTAGAGAGAGAAAGGGAGGGAAGGAGGAAGGGGGGGAGAGAGAGAAAGAGAGAGAGAGAGAGAGAGTCATAGATGTAAAAGAGAAACATGGGTCTGCTGCTTCATCTACTGAGGATGTGCCCTGACAGGGGAATTGAACCAACTGAGCCATTGAGCCTTACTGGCCAGCTCAAAAAAAAAATTTTTTTAATGTCTTTTTATTGCTTTCAGGGAGGACGGGAGAGGGAGAAAGAGAAAAATCATTGATTGCCTTCCTCCTGCACACCTTCTACTGGGATTGAGGCACAACCTGGGCATGTGCCCTGACCAGGAATCAAACTGGAAACCACTTGATCCATGGGTGGAGGCTCAACCACTGAATCACTCCAGCTGGGCAAGGATTTCTTAATCTATGTTTATAGGGCATTAATTTTTCTCTTCTTTTAGATGTATTTTTATTTATTTCAGAGAGGAAGGGAGAGAAAGAGAGAGAGAGAGAGAGAGAGAGAGAGAGAGAGAGGGAGAGAGAGAACAAGAGAGAGAGAGGAACATCATGCCCCCTACTGGGGATCAAGCCCGAAACCCAGGCATGTGCCCTTGATCAGAATTGAACCTGACACCCGTCAGTCTGCTGACCATCACTCTATCCACTGAGCCAAACGGGTTAGGGCTAATTTTTCTTCACTTGTAATATTTTTAAATGATTTTTTTTTGTCAGAGTAATGCTGCCCCAAGAAAAGGATTTGGGAAGTGCAGCTGCCTCCTGCACACCCCCTTCTGGGGTGTGCCCGCAACCAAGGCACAGGCCCTAACTGGGACCGAACCCCAGACCCTTCAGTCCGCTCTATCCACTGAGCCAAATCATCAGGGCAATAAAAATATATTTTAAAAAATAAGTAAATATAATAAAATATTTATTTTATTTACTTTAAAGTGGCACTTGTAGCAAGGGATTGATGACTACTTCAAATTTTAAAGTGCAGTCATAATTTCAGATTTTTAGATTGTATCTCTAAGCTCCTTTTTTTTATTGCTTTACATAAACCAAAAGTGAAGCAATGGGAAATATTCTTTCTTTAACAACAAAAATATTTTTAATGTGAAACTTCTTCTGTTTGTATATTCCTTGTTTTAACACTTACTATGACCATATGCAATTATACTGAAACTTTCTCAGCTATAATTTTCTTATTTACAATGTAAATAAAGTCTACTTCACTTAACCATCATTTTACCTCTTAGATGAAGATACATGGTTGATTATTTCTACTAACTTGCTATGAGATATTGGACAAGTTACTCTAGTGGAAAAATAGGATGACTGAACTACATTCTTGAGATACTATACAATGCTTAACTGAGTTATTCAATAAGTATCCATACAAAGATGAGTAAAGCAAAGGACTGGTCCTTCAGAAAATCACTGTAGTGTAAGAAACAGAAAGATAAGTGGATTAACTAAATAAAATATGGTATGTGCTCTAATAGAGATTATAAACATAATTTTATTGATACAGAGGAGAGAAATGGGCTCTAATTGCATACCCAGGGGAAGATTCAGTGGTGAATAAATTAACTTTCTTTGTTTCCTGTTTTAGGGGAAAAGGCATTTGTCTTTCACTACTGGGCAGGGGTTGGGGGTCGGGGAGGGGTGAGGGAGCAGGGGCAGACTAGAAGATATCAATGGGGAATTAAAGGGGACATATGCAATACTCTCAACAATAAAGATTTTCAAAAAAACAGTATGATGTTAGCTGTAGATGTTTTATAGATGCTTTTGTTTTAGATTGAGGAAGAGTTGTTTTTTGTTTTTGTTTTTGTTTTTTTTGCCATTCTTAGTTTTCTGTGAGTTATCATGAGTGGATGCTGAATTTTGTCAAATGATTTCTCAATCTATTGAGATAATCTTATAATTTTTCTTTTTTAATATAATAATATGGTGAATTACATTGATTACTTGTTTGTTTTTGTTGCTTCTCATCAACAAAAACAAACAAGTAATCAATGTAATTAATTTTTTCCATTGTTTTTCAGAGAGTGGAAGGGAGGGAGGGGAAGAGAGAGAGAGAGGATGAAATTCTGGTGTGAGAGAGACACATTGATTGGTTGCCTCCTGCACTGGGGGTGGGGAGTGCGGGTGGGGAGTGAACCGACAATCCAGGTATGTGCCCTTGATCAGGAATTGAATCCAAGAGCCTTCGGTGCCATAGTCCGATGCTCCAATCATTGAGCCACACCAGCCAGGGCAACTACTTTTGATTATTAGCTCAACCATGTATACCTGTAATAAAACACACCTGGTCATGATGTATTACACATCTTTATATATCACTAGATTTGACTTATTAAAATTTTGTTAAAGGTAGTTGCATCTATGTTCACGAGCGATATTGGTCCATATTTTCTTTTTAATTTCTTTGGTTTTGGTTTTACTGAGAGGAAGAGAGAGAGAGAGAGAAACATCAATGATGAGAATCATTGATTGGCTGCCTCATGCACACCTCCTGCTGGGGGTGAAGCTTCATACCTAGGCATGTGCCTTTACTGGGAATCAAACCTGGGACCTCTTGGTTCATAGCCACACAGGGCAAGAATGCCTTCTTTTTTTATAGCTGCATAGTTTTCCATTGTGTAAATGTACTATGCCTTTTTTTATCCACTCATCTGCTGATGGGTACTCGGACTGTTTCCAAATCTTTACTATTATAAATAATGCCACTGTAAGCATAGGAATGCATATATTCTTTCTGATTAGTGTTTCTGAATTTTAGGATATATCCCAGAAGTGGGATTGCTGGGTCAAAAGGCAGTTCCATTGTTAATTTTTTGAGGAGACTCCATACTTTTTTCCACAGTGACTGCACCAGTCTGCATTTCCACCAACAGTGCTCAAAAATAAATTTATTGACTTTTAGAGAGAAAGAGACAGAGAAAAGCATTGGTTTGTTATTCTAACTATTCATGCATTCATTGGTCACTTCCTTTATGTGCTCTGATTGGGATTGAAACCACAACCTTGACCTAATGGAATGATGCTCTAACCAGCTGAGCTCACCAGCCAAAGCCAGCAACACAATATTTTAAATTGAAGTATAATTGACATATAACATCATATTCATTTCAGGAATACTTTTGTCCGAGGTATGTATGTCAAATCTTTTAACATATATATGCTTTTATTGATTTCAGAGAAGAAGGGAGAGGGAGATAGAAGATTCAATGATCAGCTGCCTCCTTCACACCCTCCACTGGGGATTGAACCTGCAACCCAGGCATGTGCCCTTGGCCGGAATCGAACCGGACCCTTCAGTCCATAGAACAATGCTCTATCCATTGAGCCAAACCAGCTAGGACAAATCATAATTTTAATTTATAGGTATTCCTTTTTGCTTTTTTCATGGATTTAAAATATTTTTTCCTGTTTGCTAAATTATCTCTACTCTTTATAGTAATTTTAAAATGTTCATCTTTGTCTCTTTCACATTACAGGTTTTCCTCAAATATCTGACATATCTCTTTAGTCAATAAGTATTTTTATTTTTAAACAGACTGGCTTTTTAAAAATTTATTTCATAAAGGTAGAGAGAGGAATAGAGAGATAGAAACATCAATGATGAGAGATTGATTGGCTGCCTCCTGCGCACCCCACACTGGGAATCAAGCCCACAACCTGGGCACATGCCTGATCGGGAATTGAACCATGACCTCCTGGTTCATAGGCCAATGGTTAAACACTGAGCCACACCAGCCAGGCTCAATAAATATTTATAAATGAAATAATATAAAACTAAATGTAAAGTCTGTGTAAAAGGGTGTAGGCAGGTGGAGCCTATAAGTATTCAAATATGAAATTTTTAGTGTAGGTTGTCACACCAGCTGCTCTAGTCTGGAAAACTAGTTCAGTGTTTCTTTTCAGAACTCCCTGGCCTTGTCTGTAGCCCAGGACTTCAAAGCCTATTTGTCATATGTTCTTTACATGCTAAAGACAGGTATGCAGAGGTCTGACCATGCCACATATAGACTTACAGTTGCACAAATCTCTTCCTTTTTTATTTCTACATCAGAGGCCTGGTGCATGAAATTCGTGCATGGGGTGGTGGTCCCCTTCGCTCAGTCTCATCCCTCTCCACTCTGGGACCCTTCAGGGGATGTTCTAAACTGGCAGTCGGACATTCCTCTCACAATCCTGGACCGCTGGCTCCTAACTGCTCACCTGCCTGCTTGCCTGGTTGCCCCTTACTGCCTCTGTGTGCCAACCTAATCGCCCCCAACTGCCCCCCTCTGCCGGCCTGGTTGCCCCCAGATGATCCCCCACCAGCCTAGACTCCCCTCATTGCCCCCCCGCCGGCCTAATCACTCCCAACTGTCCCCCTGCCAGCCAGGTCGCCCCTAACTGTCCCCCCCCCATGATGACCTGGTCACCCCTCACAGCCTTCCCTCCCCACTGGCCTGGTCACACCATGTAACCTGCTGTTCAGTTGTTTGATCATTGCTCACCAACCCTCCTGCCAGCCTGGTTGTAACGCCATCTTGTGAGGGTGTGATGGTCAATTTGCATATTACTTCTTTACTACATAGGATTTTTTTTCTTGGCCTTCCTTGTCTTTGGTCCAAGTTCCTAGACTTTGGGGCATATTCCATAAGGCCTATGGACTCCTTCATTGGTACAGCCCTTTTGGTAGTTTTTTTTTTTTTTTACTCTGCAACAACAATCATTAGTTCTCTATCTGATTTCTATCTTTCAGATATTTGGTGGAATAATTCCCTTGTTGACGATATCCCATTTTCTTGTTGTTTTGCGTTTGTACCTTTTTTTATTCTTTTATCATTTGTTGCAGTGACTTTGGGGATGATAAACATATATGACCAGACTGCTGTCTTCTCCCAGATGGGAACATTTAGTGGAATACTTTTTAAAGAATATTAAATGTGCATATTTGAAAAAATAATGCTAGAACTTTAGATGTTCTGAAACACTAACCTAATGTTGAGAGGTTTAAGTAATTTTGATTCAGTAGGTGGCACTCTTTCCTAGTTTAACTCAGTCCTAAATTAGTGTTTGATTGATTCACGGTAGAAAGGCTTTGTTTATTCATATAACCCAAATAAATAAGGTTTCAGAGTTTGGTCATCATCAACTTTGACCTATTTATATTTTTAGTACTTAAAAATTTGCCCTAGTTGGTTAGAGCATTATCTCGATACATCAAGCTGCGGGTTTGATCTCCAGTCAGGTCACATATTAAAAGCAACCAATTACTGCATCTATAAGTGGCACAAACAATCAATGTTTCTCTCTCTCTCTCTCTCTCTTTCTCTCTCTCTATCTCTTTTTCTCTCTCATTTTCTCTCTCTCAAATCAATAAATACAAAATTAAAAAAACCAATTTGAGCATATTTTAAAATAAAGATATTAAATTAAAATCTCTAAATAATCTCTACAAATTTCTGAAACAGTAATACAATAGTGACTTATGCTCTCTCAAGAGTTAAAAATAATTAAAGTTTTACCAGAAGCCCTGAGTAAAAAGCATTCATAGTCGAGTTATTAAATATTTTTTTAAGTTTTTTTTTATAAATATATTTTATTGATTTTTTTACAGAGAAGAAGAGAGAGGGATAGAGAGTTAGAAACATCGATGAGAGAGAATCATTGATCAGCTGCCTCTTGCACACCCCCTACTGGGGATGTGTCCGCAACCAAGGTACATGCCCTTGACCAGAATCCAACCTGGGACCCTTCACTCCTCAGGCCAACGCTCTATCCGCTGAGCCAAACTGGTTTTGGTGAGTTATTAAATATTTTTAAAATATCCTTTTATGACGGGCAATTTAATTTTATTCCTTTTTTTCTTCTTCCATAACCTTACATCTAAATATTCCCCAAATAGCCAAGACCAGTTTGGCTCAGTGGATAGAGCATCGGTCTGCGGGCTGAAAGGTCCCAGGTTTGATTCTGGTCAAGGGCATGTACATTGGTTGCGGGCACATCCCTGGTGGGGGGTATGCAGGAGGCAGCTGGTCGATGTTTCTCTCTCATAGACGTTTCTAGCTCTCTATCCCTCTCCCTTCCTCTCTGTGGAAAATCACTAAAATATTTTTTTTAAAAAAAATAATAAAAATAAATAAATAAATATTCCCCAAATATATCAGTATTTTATTTATTAAAATATTTTCATTGATTTCAGAGAAAGGAAGGGAGAAGCGAGAGATAGAAACACCAATGTTGAGAAAGAATCATTGATCAGCTGCCCCCTGCACGCCCCCTACTGGGGATCGAGCCCATAACCCGGGCATGCCCTTGACTGGAATCGAACCTGGACAATGCTCTATCCATTGAGCCAAACCAGCTAGGGCTCAGTATTTTAAATGTACTTTGAAATCTATAAACTAAACAAAGCACAGTATCTGTTTGCAACTCTGTAACGCAAAATTATCATCAAGATACATTTTAGGCAATTAGAGAAATACTAATATAATTTAGAGAAACAATTAATATTTTGGGAACCTTTACATGATTTATAAATAACAAACAAGTACATAGAAATCCCTCTACTTCATGTTATGAATTTGCAAATAATTTACCAATATGTGAATCACAATTAAAATTGTAATATTCAGCCGGGACTGGTTTGGCTCAATGGATGGAGCGTTGGCTTGGGGACTGAAGGGTCCCCGGTTTGATTCCGGTCAAGGGCATGTACCTTGGTTGCGGGCATATCCCCAGTAGGGGGTGTGCAGGAGGCAGCAGATCGATGACTCTCTCTCATCGATGTTTCTGACTCTATCTCTCTCCCTTCCTCTCTGTATAAAATCAATAAAATATATTAAAAAAAATAAAATTGTAATATTCACAAGGTTTGCATTGAGCCCACAACCCAGGCATGTACCCTAACCAGGAATTAAACCTTGTCCTCTCGGTTCATAGGCACAACCGCTGAGCCACACCAGTCAGGCCTCTGCTATATTCTGCTAGTGGTTAAGGTTGACTTGGGGATGGTATGTTGATAGTGTTGGGAGCAGAAGCATAGAAATCAGGAAACTATTGTATGTAATTCAGGTGAAAGGTATCTCCCAGCTGAATAATTTATCCTTGTTCCCCTCAATGCAACCTTGTAGCACCTGTTTTCTCAGTCTCACACCTTTTCTGCACTGGGCTTCCTGCCTTTGATTTGTTGCTCATCTAATATCCACCCTGCCATCATGTTAGTGACTGTTCTGATTTTTTTCAATCCCTCTCTTCTAATTACTTTCCAACCAGCCATGTCAAAAACCAGTATCTTAGTCAATGGCCTTACCTCACGCTTCACAGAGAAATCAAGGTCATTGATTTAGCAAGGCCTCAATATTCCCTCTGAAGCTAATAAACTTAATTCATTTGTTTGAATTAAATCACTTCCAAGTCAGCATCACGTGTTTCTATGAAAGGACTTTCCTTCTGTCCAAGGCTAATTCTTCCATCTGAGCTTTGAATCCCATTCCCTCTGCCTCCATTGAGCACTCCTTTATTTCCACTATTTTTCACCTCTTTCTTTTTCTGCTAGCTCTTTTCCCTTCAGCATAACTTGTTTGACTCCATAGACTTCTAGATATGTATCTATCTTTCTTTTTACATTTACTACCAGTTTCATTGAAAAATATATTGTTTTTTTAAAATCTAATTTCATTGTTCATTCCTTTCTATTTTTAAAAAAAATACATTTTATTGATTTTTTACACAGAAAGGAATTGAGAGGGATAGAGAGTTAGAAACGTCGATGAGAGAGAAACATCGACTAGATGCCTGCAACCAAGGTATGTGCCCTTGACCGGAATTGAACCCGGGACCCTTCAGTCCGCAGGCCAATGCTCTATCCACTGAGTCAAACCGGTTTCGGCTCATTCCTTTCTAAACCAGATTCCTCAATTGGAATGTTATTGGTATTTTGGACCGGGCCGGACTATTCTTTCTTGTGGAGGCTGTTCTGTTCACTGTAGGATGGTTAGCAGCATCTCGGCCTTTATCCACTAGATGCCAGTAGCATCTCCCCAGTTGTAACAACACAAAATACCTCCAGACATTGTCAAATAACCCCTGCGGGTCAAAGTCGACCCCATATAAGAGCCTTTAGCATTTGCTAAAGCTGCTCTTACTCACAGATCTTATTGCCAAACTAACAGACATTTCATATTCTTGATTACCCATTTTGATACTGAAACTTTTTCTTACTTGTCCTGTTACCTACCTCTCTAGTTTCCTTTTCTCCTTTGCTCTGGCCCATCAGTATCTTTTTGGAACTTTGTTTCATTCTTCAACTCTTAAAATATCACACATCCCCAGTTGTCTGTCTCTTCTCACTTGCGCTCTGGGTGAACTCATTCAAAATTTTTGTGTCAGCTATTACATTTAAGTTAATGAGTCCAAATCTCTGCCTTCAGTCCAGATCTCTCTTATGAGCTCCAGACCCATATATCCAACAGTTTACTGGAATCTCCACTTTAGGTAAATGCTAGGCACCTCAAACGCAACTTGCCCAATAAAGAAGTAATCATTTCCTTTCTTTCAACTTCCTCCCTCATGCTGCCCTAACCAAAAGTCCCAAACCAAAAAAGTTGGGTTTTGCAAAATATCTTTTTTTCTTGAATGGCACCAACACCCCCTATATCCAATTAGTTATTCAATTTTCTTATCTTTGGAATCCATCCCTTCTCATTTCTATTCTTGCTCCTCTACATTCCACCCTCCGTTTTGCTTATATTACATAATGGGATCTCTAATAATCAAATCTGATTGTTAGTTTCCTGATTGGTCTCAGTATAAAATAGGCCAAACTCCTTATCCTAGCAAAAGCAACCTTACTTAATGCTTTCTGTCTACTTTTCTTCCCTTGTTTCTTGATAATTTCCCTGCATGACACGTTCAGTAGCTTCCAGTAGAGCGTTTGCTTCATGCTGTTTCAAGTACAGGATTCCGTACCTTAGCATGTGCTGATACTACTGTCTGGAATACCCTCTCCTTTTGCTTTATTTAACTGTGTTTGTTAATGTTGCTAAATTTAGTTTAAATATCACCTACTCTTGGCTTGACTACAGTATTCCATCTTTGTGTTCTCAGCACACTAGTACACCATCCTGCCCCTCCCACATTATAGAGTAAATAATGAATTTGCTTTCTTCGTCTCATAAAGCACTGCCAGTAAGGCAATGATTATATATTTAGTACTCACAGTGCCCAACACAACATCTAGCACCTTGTAACTATTTGATAAGTGTTTGTTAAACAAATGAATACTAAAGACACTTGAGATATTTGAGATTTTCAATATTTTAGATATTTCAGAGATTTATAGATTGATTAGAGATAGGGAATGAGGAAGAGGGAGTAGTCAAAGATGACCTTTAGGTTTCTAGTTAGATAACTTGGTCCTATTGACTGAGGCAGGACAGACTGAGTTGAATTGGGTGTAAATACAATCCCTCCTTCCCTCCTTCCCTCCCTCTCCTCTTCCCCCCAAAGACTGAGATGAATTGGGTATAAATACAACCTCTTCCTCACTCTCTCCCTTCCTCCCTCCCTCCCTTCCTTCCTTCTTTCCAGACATTATGGGTTAGAGATGCCTGGCAGGATTAAAGTGGAAGTGACATATATTGTATAATATGAGCCAATAGATATATAATGTGAGCTACAAAAGTAATTTCTAGTATTTGTGTATATATATATATATATATATATATATATATATATATATATATAATTGATTTTTTATAGAGAGGAAGGGAGAGATATAGAAAGCCAGAAACGTCGATGAGAAAGAAACATCGACCTGCTGCCTCTTGCATATCCCCTACTGGGGATGTACCCACAACCCAGGTACATGCCCTTGACCAGAATCGAACCTGGGACCTTTCAGTCCGCAGACCTATGCTCTACCACTGAGCCAAACCGGTTTTGGCTATAAGTATATTTTTTGTTTATTTATATTTTTATTTTTGTTAATCCTCATATGAGGATTTTTTTTTTTTCTATTGCTTTTCAGAGATAGTGGAAGTGAGGGAGGAGAGAGAGAATCATCATGTGATTGCCTCGCTCACACACCCCCACTCAGGGGAGAGAGCAAACCTGAAACTTGGAATAGAACTGTATGTATGTGTGTTTGGGAGTGGGGTGGGGGGAATAACCAATGAGACACTGGCCAAGGCTCTACTAGCAATATTTTAAAAAGTAAAAGAAATAGTTAAAATTAATTTTAATAGTATATATATATATGTTTTTTTAAAGTATATTTTATTGATATTTTACAGAGAGGGAGGAAGAGGAATAGAGAGTTACATTGATGAGAGAGAATCATCGATCAGCTGCCTCTTGCACACCCTCTACTGGAATCGAACGGGAATCGAATGTGGGACCTTTTAGTCCACAGGTCGATGCTCTATCCACTGAGCCAAACTGGTTTCGGCTTAATAGTATATTTTATTTAACATTTTACCTCAAGCTTTCTCAACTGTATTATTAATATTTGGGGCTGGGCAATACTTTGTTGTGTTGTGGAGGGCTGTCATGAGCATTGTAAGATGTTTAGCAACATCCTTGGCCTCTTTGTTAGTAAATGCCAGTAGCTACACACACCCTGATCCAAACTGTGACAACCAAAATATCTGTAGAATTTACTGAATGTCCTGAGGCAGGGGGATGGGGGAGCAAAATCATCCCTGCTTGAGAACCTTTTGAGATAAATAATGTTTTTTTAAAAAAATATATTTTATTGATTTTGTACAGAGAGGAAGGGAGACAGAGAGCCAGAAACATCGATGAGAGAGTCATCGATCAGCTGCCTCTTGCACACCCCCTACTGGGGATATGCCTGCAGCCAAGGTACATGCCCTTGACCGGAATTGAACCCGGGTCCCTTCAGTCCCCAAGCCAATGCTCTATCCATTGAGCCAAACCGGTCTCGGCTGAGATAAATAATGTTATGTCTATTTATTGGGAAGGATACAGATCTTTTATTCTAGATATGCTTTTATTTTTTTAAACATATAATCGACATTTTATTTATTTTAAACAGATTTATAAACATGTAATATATCAGACAGCTAGTTGGCATCACTGGGATTTGAAAAGAAGTTTGATCCTGAAGCCTACATCCTCCTAATATACATAATGAAGCATTTGCTATCTACTGATCTTTAGAAAATAACTACGAAGGAGTGTATGATTGTACAGCCAGCTCCCAGGATATCTATGACTGCTTCTGATCTGATCTGGATGCAAATTCGTCTTAATAGTGAGGTGCCACGATCTTTGTCATTAGCGGGTGTAACGGGTTATCATTTGTTGTGAAAGACACTAAAACTAAACCCTATTTTTTTTTTGTTGTTAAACCCTATTTTTTTTAATTGTGCCGTAAATATGGTCAATAATTCCGTGGTCAGTTGTCATTTTTAGTTACGAAAAACCACCTACGATGGAGTCAGTATGTTGCTTAGGCATTGCACAAGTACCAAGGAAAATGAACTAGTAGTGTAAGGAGCTTTCCGACACCGCTCGGCTTCAGGGACAGACTGGTAAAGCAAGTACAAAGGGGAGGGCCGGGTAGGCAGGGGCGGGACCAGGAGAACCCAGACTCTGAGCATGCGCAGAAACAAACCGAAGCTAAGAGAGGCGTGAAGGCTACAACGACCTCACTTTCCGAACTGTCGTAAAGCCGCGGAGTGTCGCGCTCGTCGGGCAGAGGAGGGATTGGTAAGGCGGCGGCGGCGGCGGCAGCGGCGGCGGCGGCAGCGGCAGTAGCAGCAGAACAGCAGCAGTGGTGGCGGTGGCGGCGAGGTGTGAGGTCGGTGCAGCCTAGAAACGCCCACAGCTTGTGCGAAGGAGTTCCCGTGGGTCCCCATTAGGCACTCTGAACCCGGACTGGGTGAGCTGGGCCGAACCAGGCGTTGCCGCTCGTCCAGTTTTGGTGGCGGTGACAGACGCTGCTCCTGACCATAGGGGCCTATTTAAGGCCGAGATCTGAATCGCAGATCGCTGGACTCTCGACCTAGCCGCCTCCGCCCGGGTATCCCCCGTCTTCCTTCCCGGGCCGGCGGTCCCAGGGACCCTGGGAAGAGGGTGGCTAATGACTAAGGTGAGGGGCCCGGGGGGAGGGGATCCGCGGAGGCCGCGCGTGCGCAGCGGGGGAGGGGCCGGCCCGGAGGGGAGAAAGAGGAAGGGCTGCGGCCGCGGAAGGCTGGGGTCGGCGGCCGGCCGGCTTGCGGCTGGCTGGCTGGCTGGCTGGCGGCGTCGAGACTTGGGGGTCCGGGTCTCCCTGTAGATTTGTGTTGGAGCGGGGCGTTCTGTCTGCAGACACACCCACACCCCGCACAGCGAGGAAGTGTGGGTGAGGGGGTTTCTTCTTCTCTGACTCTCCCTGGAGTCTCAGGATGGGGGCTGTGGACCCCGGCGTGGGAGCGCGATGTGACAATGGAGGGATGAGGAAGGTAACCCGCACCCGGGCTGTCGGAGGGCGCCGAGTCGGCCCTGGCGGTTGGGGAGTTGCCTTCTTCTGGATCAAGGAAACGCCGTCCGCGGGGCCGCAGAAATACAGACGCGTCCGATTTTGTAGAGAGTTGGCTTGTTCATGAAAAGAAGAAAAAAAAAAAGGAGAAGCTTGATATTTTTGTTGTCCTTAGATAATTTGTCAGTGGCATTTGCCATAGTGGAAGTAGCTGCTCTCTGTTGCAGAAATGGAAGGTTTTTCACCATAGTCGTTAAGTAGGTTACAGTAAACCTTTACGGATACTTTTTAACGCGTCTTAAGTTTTAACGTTTAAAAACATACCAGGAAGTGTAGGGTATTCATTGACTGTGTTTTCCTGTTCCTAGTGTGGAGTGACTTAGTTGTATTTTATGCTCTCCTGTTTCTTGATTTATATATGCAGTATGAATTGAGGACCCTGAAGGGTTAAAGATGCCAGCTGACATAGACTTTATAGTTCCTGTCCTTTATGAATTTGTCAATCCAAACTTTATTCCATTGGTACTATATGTCTAATTTTCTTGTGTTAGGGAACTCTGAAACCAAAAAAGAACAGACTGGGGAAAATAGTTTCATTTTCTTTCCCATTTTTGTTTGTCATTGCTCTTTCAAATAATAGAAGGTAATGTCATTATTACATAGGAGTCCTATAATAATGGTTTTAACTTAGCTTTATTAGGGTAATCTACATTTTGATAGTTTGTTACTGTATTTTTTAGAAAAAAATTTCATATATTTATAAACCATGTTGTTTTCCCATACTAAACAGTAGTTGTTTTTTGTTGGACAAAACAGGTGAGAAAGGAGCCCTTTTACTCTAAAAATAATTTTAAATCTTTTTTTTTTTTTTAAAGCCTTGAATTATTTTACTTTAGTTTGTTTCTTGTCATTTAACCTTGGACAAATGACATCTCTCTTCTGCTTGTTTTGTTTGTTATCTAAGATTTAATAGTTTTTAAAGAACTAGTGAGGGTATTTGTGAATTTGTCTGATAAGTATTGTATGAAAAACTACTAAAATCTCTCCCTGTTCTTCAGAGCTGCTATATCTTATGTGTGTGGATTCTTCTATCACTTTTTTCCTTTTGTTCGGTGTCTTTTGGTCACTTTCATGTTAGATCTTTCACTAGACCTGGTTTTTAAAGAAAGATATAATCAAAATTCCATTTTGGTGAAAAATACATTATGGTGGAGCTTATATCTTAACAGATTTCACTGCAGTACTTTATTTCCATGGGTAATTGAAAAATATCTATACAGGTGTTTAAAATAAGAGATCAGCAACTTTACATGTGTAAAGCAAGGATTAGTCAATAAATATTCCTAAATAGTTATTTTGTACTTTAAAATGTGGAGTAAAAATAATTGAATTAAACAAGTTGGATTTTTAAATTTATTTTATTTTAAAAATATATTTTATTGATTTTTTTTTACAGAGAGGAAGGGAGAGGGTTAGAGAGTTAGAAACATTGATGAGAAAGAAACATCCATCAGCTGCCTCCTGCACACCCCTTACTGGAGATGTACCAGTAACCTAGGTACATCCCCTTGACTGGAATCGAACCTGAGACCCTTCAGTGTGCAGGCTGCGTTTTATTCATTGAGCCAAACTGGCCAAATCCGGTTGGATTTTTTTTTTTTTTTTTTAGATGTTTCTTTTATTATTTTGCCAAAGAAGTGTTTCTGTAACATGCTTTATTTAGAAAATAATTATATGTGCTGATGACATTTCCCCCCCTATGAGCCAGGACTACAAATAGGGGGGGGGGGGGATATGACAGTACTAAAAAATGATAGTAATTAAAGTATGTTATAACACAACATTAACATTTTATGCGGGAACATTATCTTATGAAAGAATGCTGGGCTAGCGACTGGAGATCCGGATTTAAGATCTAGCTTTGCTTGCTATTCATTAGATCTGTGACTTTATTGATAACCACTGTAGACTTCAGATCTCTCAACTGTTAAAGGACTAGTGTGGGATAGGTAAGTTTTGTCTAAGTCGCAAATTTAATGGTTTTTGGTATTCACTGTGATCCAGTCTCCAGAAAGAACGCTATACTGAGACTATGAATACATTCATGATACAAACTGGTACTGTATCTTAGGAAAAAACCTGGTGAGGAAGCCATGTTTATTTTTCTAGGTAATGCTTCTGTCACATTGTAGCTATTTCTCATGATTTAAGAGCTCTCATGTGATACTAAAAATGAAACTTTGTTTTAAATCCTGGTAATGCTTTTGAAATCATCCTGAATAATTTTTCTTTCAGGAAACTATGATCACAGTTCAGTAAAAGTCCAGTATTAAAATGGCATATACCTCTGTTCTTTCTTTCCTGTATGTCATAGATTCTTGGTAACAGCTGGCCCAGGTTTCTACAGATAATCGATTTAAACCATTACACAAGGAGTGAGCGACAAATGTTTAAAAACAAATACTACTGAGCTTACATTTTAGAATATATATTTTATTGATTTTTTACAGAGAGGAAGAGAGAGGGATAGAGAGTTAAAAACATCCCTGAGAGATAATCATTGACCAGCTGCCTCTTGCACACCCCCCACTGGGGATGTGCATTCAACCAAGGTACATGCCCTTGACCTGAATCGAACCTGGAACCTTTCAGTCCTCCGGCTCTGAAAGTGGCTCTATCCACTGAGCCAAACTGGTTTTGGCTGAGCTTACATTTTAAATAGAGGTACTTGCCTTATTACTTAGTCATTTGGTAAGTATTTATTGAATGCCTCATATTTTTGGCATTGTTCTTGGTCTTCAGTGAAGAAGGCACTTTGCTCTCATGGGGTTGACAATCTATGGGGGAAACATCTAATAAACAGAATAGTTTTAGCTGGACG
The DNA here is from genome assembly GCF_964339955.1 of Pipistrellus hanaki. NCBI lineage: Eukaryota > Metazoa > Chordata > Mammalia > Chiroptera > Vespertilionidae > Pipistrellus > Pipistrellus hanaki. The sequence goes on along the minus strand of NC_140503.1, from coordinate 48,271,352 downwards.
GGTTTGGCTCAGTGGATAGAGCGTCGGCCTGCGGACTGAAAAGTCCCGGGTTCAATTCCGGTCAAGGGCATGTACCTTGGTTGCGGGCACATCCCAAGTGGGGGGTGTGCAAGAGGCAGCTGGTCGATGTTTCTCTCTCATCGACATTTCTAATTCTCTGTCCCTCTCAATTCCTCTCTTTCTAAAATCAATAAAATATATTAAAAAAAAAAAACCAAAAAAAACCAGAATAGTTTTAGGTAGTTGTGAGTGCCATAAATAAAATAGGACCATGTAATGGAGAATGAATGGAAGTGGAGCCCTACTATGGGTCGAGTGGTTAAAGAGGACCTCTCTCTTTAATATATATATATATATATATATATATATATATATATATATATATATATTATTGATTTTTTACAGAGAGGGAGGGAGAGGGATAGAGAGCTAGAAACATTGATGAGAGAGAAACATCAACTAGCTGCCTCCAGCACACCCCCTACCGGGGATGTGCCAGCAACCAATGTACATGCCCTTGACCGGAATTAAACCTGGGATCCTTCAGTCCACAGACCGACACTATCCACTGATCCAAACTGGTTTCAGTGAAGAGGGCCTCTTTTTATTTGATTTCTGATCAATGACTGGAAAGAATCAGCCATAGTGACAATCTGGAGGAAGAGTACTGTAGAGAAAGAACAGCAAATGCATTATATTGGGTTTGATTCTGGACAAGTGAAAACTGGTTTGTCTGTTAGGCTTTTTCATAATTGCTGAAAAACAATTTAAAAAAGAAGGTTGGAGATATTTTATGTGTAACAACTAAATGTAATATGTTGACCTTGTTTAAATCCTGACTCAAATCAATAAAAATATTTTTAAAACACTTCGAAAGAAACCTGAATGGGAATGAGTATTAGATGATATTAAGGAATTGCTAATTTTGTTAGGGATGATAATGGAATTATGTTTATGTAAGAATATACCCATATTTTTCAGAGATGGAAACTGAAGAATGAGGAGGACAAATAAGATGTCTGGTATTTGTTTAAAAATATTTCCAAGCTTAACTGGCATTGCTCAGTGGTTGATCTTACATCTGTGAACCAGGAGGTCACGGTCCATTTCTGGTCAAGGCACATACCTGAGTTGTTGGCTTGATCCCCAGTAGGGGGCATGCAGGAGGCAGCCCATCAATGATTCTCATCATTGGTGTTTCTATCTCTCTTCCTCTCCCTTCCTCTCTGAAGTCAATTAAAAAAAATTTTTTTTAAAAAATACTTCCAAGCAGACAAGGGGAAGAGAAGAGCTAAATGAAGCAAGTATGGTGTAATTTTGACATTTGTTGGGTTGGAGTATATAGGTATGTGGATATTAATAATATCCTCTGCTTTTGTGATTTTTGAAAATGTCTACGTTTAGCAATGTATTTAAAATAATTTATACCAGCATTTATTCAACAAATATGACTGCTATATTTCAGACACTGTGTCAGTGCTTGAGTTAAAACAAAGAGCCAGGACCTTTAGGCCTGCCTCTGAGGAGTTTCTGGTTTGCTGGAGGAAAGAAAAGCCCCTCAGTGTATACTGTTAGCATGAAATCATAGGTTTTTGTGGAGGTATACAGGATCAGCATCTTAGTGTTTATGTGGTTCCTCGAAAAGTCTTTCTCTTTATTTAGAAAATTAAAAATTTAAGAAATTCTATATGGAACTAGCTATATGCCAGTCTGAGTCACTGTTGTAGTCATTTCCCTTATTTGTTTGTACAATATAGGAAATCAGAATAAATTACTTCATTTCACTATTTCTTCATATCCCAATTTGCCTTTGTTAAAATTTATTTTGAAATAATTTCATAAGTACAGAAAAATATAAAATAGTACTGAAAACTCTTAAATACCCTGTACTCAGATTTACCAATTTTTAACACTTGTCACATTTGCTTTCTAATTCTCTTTTCTGACCATTTATCTCTAAACTAGAGGCCTGGTGCATGAAAATTCATGCCCTGGAATGGGGGGAGTCTCTCAGCTGGGCCTGTTCCCTTCTCCCTCAGTCCAGGAGCCCTCAGGGGCAGGAGGTGACACCTCTACTGCTGCCACTGCCAGCTGTGCAAGCCTTGGGTGATCCTTGGGGGCTGGGCAGCTGCCATCTGAGTCTTGTCTGCACCTCGGGCTGGCCCTGGGTGGCTGGGGAGCTTAGGAAATTGGGGGGCTACGGAGGCAGGCCTTGCCTTGTTTCTGCCGCCCAGCAGGGCTGAGGGGACTGGACGCTGCCATCTTGTGGGCTCTGCCATCTTTGAGGGCGGGAAGTCAATTAGCATATTCCCTCTTTATTAGATAGGACTAGTGGCCCAGTGCACAAAATTGGTGCACTTGTTGGGGGGATTCCCTCAGCCGAGCCTGTGCCCTTTTTAAAAAAATATTTTATTGATTTTAGAGAGGAAGGGAGAGGAACAGGTAGAAACATCAATGATGAGAGAGAATCATTGATTGGCTGCCTCCTGCATGCCCCTTACTGGGGATTGAGCCTGCAACCCAACCCAGGCATGTGCCCTTGGCTGAAATTGAACCTGGGATTGAAGGAGTCTGCAGGCTGACGTTCTATCCACTGAGCCAAACCAGCTAGGGCCCAGCTTGCGCCCTCTTGCAGTATTGTAGCTCTTGGGAGATGTTTGACGGCTAGCGGGCCTAAGCTGTCAGTCAGACATCCCAGGTGCTGCCACAGAAGGCGGGAGTTGTGAGTCTGGCTTCTAACGCACTGACCACCAGGGTGCAGCTCCTGTGTTGATCGTCAGCCCCCTGGTGGTCAGTGCATGTCCTAGTCACCAGTTGTTCCACAGTCTGGTCGATTTGCATATTAGCCTTTTATTATATAGGAATAATCACTGTATGTTGCATCCTCTTGCATTATTACAGTAGTTACTAAACTCAGGAAATTTAACATTGATAATATAAAACCTTTAATCCAGGGGTCCTCAAACTTTTTAAAGTGGGGGCCAGATCACGGTCCCTCAGAGAGCTGGAGGGCCGGACTATATGAACTACTAATTCCTACTGTAACACCTCGGCTGCGCTCACTGCCCAAAAAACCTGGCGGGCCGGATCAGACTCCTCTGCGGGCCGCATGTGGCCCGCGGGCCGTAGTTTGAAGACCCCTGATAATCTATAGACCCTATTCCAGTTTAGTCAGTTTGTCCCAATAATAGAATTAAAAAAGAAATGTTTTATTGATTTTTTACAGAGAGGAAGGAAGAGGGATAGATAGCTAGAAACATCGATGAGAGAGAATCATTGACCAGCTGCCTCCTGCACACCCCCTACTGGGATGTGCTCGCAACCAATGTACATGCCCTTGACCGAAATCGAACCTGGGACCTTTCAGTTCCCAGGCCAACACTCTATCCATTGAGCCAAACTGGTTTTGGCACCCCAACTTTAAAAAAATTTTTTTTAATTGAATTTCTTGGGTGTCATTGGTTAATAAAATTATATAGGTTTCAGGTATACAATTCTATAATACATCATCTGTATATTGAATTGTGTGTTCACCACTTCAAGTCAAGTCTCTTTCAGAAAGCAACTATTTTATTCTTTTCAAGTTCAGTGTTTCCCAAACTTTTGACATATGTTTACCCCTTCTATAATTTTCGTAACGCCGAGTACCCCTCGTACTCATGAGAATGTAGAATTAGGTGCAGCTAAGCACGGTGCAGTGCATATCCCCACCAAACTCTGGTGCAACGCGTACCCCCACCAAACTTCCTGTATCCCTGGGGGTATGCGTACCACACTTTGGGAAACACTGAAGTAAGTGATTGATTTGATCTTAATTGTGATAAAATGAAATAGAAAGAATAAAATAAAAGATTATCTTTACTTTGTGTATGTGTGGAGGTGTGTGTATAGGGGAGGGTTTAAACACTTGACTTAAAAAAAAAAAAAAGACTTAAGATTTATATATACTGCCGAAACCGGTTTGGCTCAGTGGATAGAGTGTCAGCCTGCGGATTTCGGTCAAAGCCATGCTCCTTGGTTGCAGGCACATCCCCAGTAGGGGGTGTGCAAGAGGCAGCTGATCGATGTCTCTCTCTCATCGATGTTTCTAACTCTCTATTCCTCTCTCTTCCTTTCTGTAAAAAAATCAATAAAATATATTTAAAAAAAGATTTATATACTTAAAACTTTTTAAGTTATAAGACCTTCTGGTCTGAAGGCAATTGTTTGTTTTTTTAATGAAAATGCTTATAATCCTATATAATAGAAGACTAATATGCAAATTGTTCCCTCCACTGGGATTTTGACCAGGGGGTGGGGCTGGCTGACCAACTGCTTGTGGATGAATTTGTGCACAAGTGGGGTCTGGTCGGCCTGCCCTGTTCGGGGCCAGTTGTGCCAAGCCAGCCTGGGGGAGAGGCCACAGGTGGTTGGTTGGCTGGCCCCCCATCACCCCCAACAGGGTGGTGGGGGCTAATCGGAGGCAGGGCTGGCCAGGGTGAGGGCCGGCCCTGCCCCCTGGTCAAAATCTCGGTTGAGGAGACAATTTGCATATTAGTCTTTTATTATATAGGATCTTGTCAAAGTTTACATACCGTCTCTCCTCTATGCATGAGTGTGTTCTTGGTCTATTTATCTTTTAAATCTAACATGTTTTTCCAGATAATATTTTGAATGATTTTTATTGTTGAACCAGTTAATCTGCAAATGGTTTAAAAAGTTGATTCGATAAGGCTTATACTGAAAAACAGCAGTCCTACTTCATTGCCCCCTAGTTCTACTTTCTAAGCAGAAACATTCAGCTTTTAAAATTTTTTTTCTGTATTTCCATATTTCTGAGTAGTATATGTCTAGCCACTTTTGATGTTTTTGTTTTTTAAAAATTATTTACTTTTTTTAAAGACATAAGTAATACATGTAAATATTACCAACTTCAGAAGGTATAAAGGGTGTACAAGGAAAAATAAGTAGTCTTGCTATCCCTGTCTTTCTACTATCCAGTCCTTTTTCTTGGAGATATATCTTCTTTTACTATTTTATATGTACAGCAGTTTTTAGTGGGCTGTCCAGATTCTTAGGGCGACTTCAAATGTTTCAGAAGGTCTGCTAGGTTGAAACTACTTAATAATACAGTAATACTAAGTTGTTCTTTGCTGCTTAACTATGTTGACATTTGCATCGATGGTGCAAATACAGTGGTGGTAAAACTGCTGGCCTGCAGTGTATATCAGGACAGTGGTAAAATTGTACTTGTAATCATTATATTCTTTTTTTAAAAAAATATATTTTATTGATTTCTTACAGAGAGGAAGGGAGAGAGATAGAGAGCTAGAAACGTCGATGAGAGAGAAACATCGACCAGCTGCCTCTTGCACACCCCCTACCGGGATGTGCCGGCAACCGCTATACATGCCCTTAACCGGAATCGAACCTGGGATCTTTCAGTCTGCAGACCGATGCTCTACCACTGAGCCAAACCGGTTTCGGCATAATCATTATATTGTTTACCTCCACACATTTACGGGGGGAAAAAGGTTTCATTTAAGAATGACCTTTAAGCAGTCAAACTTGTTAATTTGATTCATCTTGGCACTTTAATACATGCCTTTTTAATATTTCATGTGACAAAATAGGAAGACTGTTATAAAGTGCTATGGCTACATACCAAAGTATGATCCTTGTCTCGAAGAAAAATACTTGTGTGATTGACTTGTGAGCTGGGCTAGCAAACTAGTTGCTTTTTCATGAAACACTATTTTTACTTGAAAGAATGATAACTATAGTCATTTAAACGGGTATTTGTACATATTTTCTCAAAAACAAATGAAGTGAGCCTGTCACTTCAGGGAAAACAACTGACAATTTATTGCCAAGATAAAATTCAGGCTTTCAAGCAAAAATTAGAATTTTGGAAAACATATCTGCCACTATGAGCTTGGCAGCTTCTCAGCACCTTTCTGATGATAATGATGGTGATATTAAACAATGAGATTTTTTTTTTTTTTTTTTTTTTGCTATTGTATAATGAAATGTGTCCGTTTTTGGAAAGTTGTATATAACTTGGTGGGCCCACTTTTTTCAAATGACCAATGTATGATATTACAAAATTATTCTGTGGGTGAAAGGAAGATCTACTTAAGTAAATAGATTTTTAATGAATGGTATAAAACATTTCATTGATAAGGTTTCCGATTCCATATTTATAAAATTACACTTTGTTAAGATTTGACATAACGTCAAAGAAGAGTAATACGGTATCCACATTTATCTGAAAGGTTATTAAAAATATTCCTTCCTTTTTCAACTACATATTTGTATGGAGCTGGGTTTCCTTATTGGATTGAATACAGAAGCAGGTATAAGAATCCAGTTTTCTCTTAGTAAGTCAGACAATAAAGAGTAAAAATTTATAGCAGTGCCATGTTCTCAATCTTGGGGGAAAGTATATTTATAAATGTTACTTATATTAACATGTTTGGTTTACTGTAGCTGATTAATTTTCCTAATTTAAAAAAATATATATTTTTATTGATTTTTTACAGAGAGGAAGGGAGAGGGATACAGAGTTAGAAACATCGATGAGAGAGAATCATCTGTCAGCTGCCTCCTGCACTCCTCCCACTGGGGATGTGCCTGCAACCAAGGTACATGCCCTTGCCCGGAATCGAACCCGGGACCTTTCAGTTCCCAGGCCGATGCTCTATTCACTGAGCCAAACCGGTTTCGGCTAATTTTCCTAATTTTTAATGGTAAAGTATTTAAATAGTACACTTATATGTGCGGTGAATAGGTTCACTTTATAAATTCTAAGTTTTATTAAGAAAATCACATGATACAGCATTTTTAGTACAGGACATCTATAGAATGTGATTTATAATCACGGATTATATTGTATTTTCTATGAAGTCACATTTCTTTAAAGAACTACATATAGTACTGGATAAAACTTGCCATTTTGTTTTCATAACTGTTGTCCTGCCTGTCATTCCTCTGATAGGCCTTTATTCTTTTTTTTAAAAATTCTTTATTGTTGAAAGTTTTACATATGTCTTCTTTTTCTGCCTACTCCCGCCCCTGCCCCCCAGCACGCGCCCCCAAACCCCCTGCTGTCTATGTCCATTGGTCATGCTGATATGCCTTTATTCTTAAACTCACTTTTAAGCACTAACTTAGAACTTCTGTGAGAACCATAATCAGTTCTTCTGTTTAGTATTTGGTTCTTATCTTGTTGTAGTTATTACATTTTATTAGAACTTGAGCATTCTCCCACTGTGGAGGTTAAGTTCTGAAAATTTCCATGGTAAATAGAAGAAATTTTATGTAAAAATAAGATCATGGGAACTGAAGTCATGACTGAACAGATGAACAGTCTTTTCATTTAGTTTTTAAAAAAGAGATCAAAACCAACAATTTATATGGGAATTAAGATTTAGATGTTTGTGCCAGACCTTAGTCAAGTAAACTTCTATACTACTAAAGTTACTAAACTTCTATAAATCTCAGTTCTGTGGAGATAGTAGTTTTTGGTGAGGGCAAAATTGCCTGATCTGGCCCTTGACCACCTTTTCTCCCACTCTCCTTTTTCTGTTCTTTGCACACGTTAGCACGTTAGGCCTATTCCTGTTTCATGATCTTTCCTTACTGCTTCCTTTACCAGGAATTCTCTTCCTCTTAGAACTGTGTGGCTTGGCTGACTGGTGACTGGTTCCTTCTTATGATTCAGGACTTTAGTTTCTTAGCAAGGAACTTGTTGATGGTCAGCCTTTACCATTTGCTTTATTTCCTTGATAGCACATTATTTCTCCCTAAAATTAACTTCATTGTCTGTGTATGCCTTGTTTGTCCTCGTTTACATGTAATTTCAATGAGAGCAAGGAAATTACATGTTTCTTGTTCATGGCTGATCCCAGTGTCTACAAATAGTATCTAGCTTGTCATAGGCTCACAATAAATATTGAATGAAAATAATAAGTAATAAATGTTAGCTAATATATTATCAGTGATATTGTATTTTCTAAAATATTAATAAGCTGCCCTGCCTGGTGTGGTTTGGTTGAAGCGTTGTCCTGTGCACCTTTTGGTCCTTTTGGTTTGCAGGTTTGATTTTGGTCAGAGCGCATATGTAGGTTGCAAGTTCAATTCCGAGTCGGGGTGCATGCGGGCGGCAATTGATAGGTGTATTTCTCTCACTTCAATGTTTCTCTCTTTCTTCCTCTCCCCCTTCCTCCTTCTTTAAAATAAAAAACTATAAATAAATAACTAAAAGTAAAATATTAATGAGCTACTATAAAATTAACTTCTGCTACCTGGGTGACATTTTCAGATTCTGGTTTGATTCCAGATGCTTGAGATAGAGGAAGTTTGGATAACCTAACTTGGCTTTATTCTGTTTACCATAACTGAGTTGATCTTTCTCTTGGACTTACCCATTTTATTCTAGTGTGAATGAATGTTTTTCTTCATAGATAGCAGTTCTGAGTAGCAGTTCTAAGACCTGGACTTATTTTTCACTAGTCTTCCTTGGTCTTGAACAAGCTTCAGTTTAAAATATTTTTTCTTTTTTACTCATCATCTTTACTAACCCAGATTTGCCTCTTTTTCGGATTATTTGGAAGAACTCACAGTTTATGTATATCAAATTCTGAAGATTGCCCAAAAAAGTTTTTGTGTTTTTTTTTTTTTTAAAGAGCAATTATTTCTTGTGATTTTATTTATTTATTTATTTTTAATATATTTTATTGATTTTGTACAGAGAGGAAGGGAGAGAAATAGAGAGTTAGAAACATCGATGAGAGAGAATCATCCATCAGCTGCCTCTTGCACACCCCCTACTGGGGACATGCCCGCAACCAAGGTACATGCCCTTGACCGGAATCGAACCCGGGTCCTTTCAGTCCCCAAGCCGACACTCTATCCATTGAGCCAAACCGGTTTCGGCTGCCCAAAAAAGTTTTTGAGTAAATACATGTATCACATTATTAGGGTTGGGATTACGGTCATTTTCTAGACCAAAGGTTCCCAAACTTGTTTGTGCCGTAGACCCCTTGCCATGTTTTTCGGTTTTGGGTAGATCCCCTACTTACCTGATATTGATTTTTTTGTAAATTTATAACTGTAGTGAAGTTTAGTGTTAAAATTTAATAAAAAATAATGTACCTACTTTTCTCCGGCATTCTCAAACAAAATAACACTGGTTCACTATAATTTGTGTGATAAACTACCAGTTTATATTTTTTAAAATATTTTCTCAGCACTTTCCTATTCAAGATTCAGGAAATGAATGAACGTATTTTTCTCACATTCATATTTATAGAGTGACAAATTGAACAAGTCGGTGCAAGTTCGCGAAGCTTTGAGACAAAAATTGGCAAGAATGTTTACTGCGCGTATGCTTATAACAAGATGATACTGGTATATCATTATGTGCAGGTTTTTATCCTACAACTTACACAATTTTATAAACATATATAATAAATTTTTTACTTCATAGGTACTTTAATAAATAATTTATATGTTTTTATATTATAAGATAATATGATGTAAGTAAATAGGTACTATCAGTGTATGTTGAGATCCACTATCGTGGACCCCCATTTTCATTTCATGGACCCCCAAATTTTTTTTTCGCTGACGTACATCCCTTGCAGGTTGTCATAGACCCCTGGGGGTCGATATAGACCACTTTGGGAATCACTGTTCTAGACTATGACATTTTTGGGGGCAGTATGGCATATTACTTACCTTAATTATCACCATGAGCAATGACTGGTAGCCAAGAAAAACAACCCCCCCACAAGAAAAGTTTGAATAAACCGATGATATTAGCATACAGAATAATAAATCCTTGACTTCCCCAATCCAGTATCCTAGAATTGTTTAATAGCTTTGCTGTTTTTTGTTTTCTTGCCACAAAGATTTAAAATATATATATATATTTTATTGATTTTTACAGAGAGGAAGAGAGAAAGATCGAGAGTTAGAAACATCGATGAGAAAGAATCATCGATCAGCTGCCTCTTGCACACCCCACTGGGGATGTGCCCGTAACCAAGGCACATGCCCCCGACTGGAATCGAACCCGCCACCTTTCATTCCGCAGGCTGACGCTCTATCCACTGAGCCAAACCGGTTTCAGCGCCACAAAGATTTTAACTTTGCTATTTGAATACACAGTTCTACGGAAGAAAAAAAAAAAAATTTATTATTTAGTCAGAATAATCTTGGAAGTCTCTAAAGTTGCCCATAAAAGTATATACATACTATCTCTCAAAGTCCAACATACTGTTGTTTCTTTAGTATTGTAAGAAATCACATTTTATTGTTAAACACCAGATGAAGTAGTAGTCTGTTTGTGGTCCATGTTGTGGGGAAGAATAAATGGCTCTAACCATTTGAATCTGACAGAACAGCAAGATGCTCATATCTTGAGAGGCACATGGGAAGTGAGACCAACTACAGAACAGTAAAATTTTATCATTTTGTGTTAATTCTGGGCATATAATCATTGAGCAGAATATCAAGCATAATCTATCTGATTTAACTTAAAAAATTATATTTTATTGATTTTACTTTGTTTTATTTTTTTACAGAGAGGAAGGGAGAGGGATAGACAGTTAGAAACATCAATGAGAGAGAAACATTGATTCAGCTGCCTCCTGCACACTCCCTACTGGGGATATACCCGCAACCAAGGTACATGCCCCTTTACTGGATTCAAACCTGGAGGCTATCTACTGAGCCAAACCTGTTAGGGCTGGTTTAACTTCTTTTTTTTCTTGACTTCATATAGTTAAATTCACATTGTGGGTGTGCTCTCTTTCCAGAAGTGTTTTATTTAATTTAGTTTTCAGTATGCCTTTGCCTTTAATCTTTAAAATGTCAGTCACTCTTCCTGGCTTTTCTTTTATGACTCTTATTCTCATTCTTTCGAATAGACTCTTCAGCTGATGTTCTTAGGTTACATATTTTGACCTAAATCATATAGGTTGAGCAAAAACAACTTCTATCTAAAACTTGTTGGACTTCATTCAAGGAGAAATTGTTTCCTTGGGCTCTGAGGCTCACCATGTTAGATTCTCCATTCTCAGGGCAGCTGCCAGCTTTCCAAATTAGTTTTATGTTTCATTTTTATTTATTTTGTTACTTCAACCTTTGCTTTGGGTCTTTAACAATTCAGGGTCAAGAGGTTCACTCAAATAAGATAGACTAGCTTGAGGTACATGTACCTAGAGAATTGAAGGCCTGTTTTAAAAAAATAAATTCAAAGGAGAGCCAGTGGGCTGCTTCTCTCCCCCCCCCCCCCCCCAGGATGATTTTTAAAAGCTAGTTGACACTTCAACTTTAAAAATAATAATAAAAGCCAGAATCTACATACATTATTTTTGCTTAAAATATTTAACAACCCTTTGAGGTACTAAAGATTTTTCAGATGAGGACATTTAGGTACATAATGGTTAATAACTTGCTAAAGACTCAGCACTGATGGGTTTAAAGAGATTTACATTAGTAGGCCTTGAGTCACCTAAGAAAGGAAGTCCAAAATTTAGGGGCTTAACCAGTATTTCTGCACTGCCTTTAAGAAAAACAGTAAGGTGTAATTAAAAAATATATATATATATATTTTATTGATTTTTTTTACAGAGAGGAAGTGAGAGGGATAGAGAGTCAGAAACCCATCGAGGGAAACATCGACCAGCTGACTCCTGCACCCCCCTCTCCCCCCCCCGGGATGTGCCCGCAACCAAGGCACATGCCCTTGACCGGAATCGAACCTGGGACCTTTCAGTCCGCAGGCTGACGTTCTATCTACTAAGCCAAACCGGTCTTGGCAGTAAGGTGTAATTTTTAAAAATATAGATTTTATTGATTTCAGTAAGGAAGAGAGAGAGATACAAACATCAATGATGAGAGAGAATCATTGATCAGTTACCTCTTACATGCCCCTACTGAGGATTGAGCCTGCAATTTGGCATGTGCCCTCATCTGGAATTAACTGTAACCACACGTGTATATCTCAGTAGGCATGGCCTTTGTCAAAAGAGAGGAAAGGATGGTGATGTTTTATTTGGATGGCGTGATTTGGGATAGGGGATCACAATTTCTCTGTGTATTCCAGATTTTCTATAGTGAACATATTTTATTTTTAAATTTTTATTTTTTTAAAATATATTTTTGACTTTTTACAGAGAGGAAGGGAGAGATATAGTGAACATATTTTAAAAAGAAATTTAATTGAGGTATAATTTACATACAATTGAAGCCACACATTTTACTGTACAGTTAAATGAGTTTGGGCAAAAGTATATATTCATGTAGCTAATACCCCAATCAGGATAGGAAAATTCCACACCCTAGAAAGTTCTTTCTTGCTCCTTTGCTGCAAGTTGTCGCATCTCCTTCCCCAGGCAAACACTGATCTGATTTTTAACCTTATGGATTAGTTTTGTTTGTTCTAGAACTTCATATAAATAGAATTATATAGCATCATTCTTTTGTATACAGCTTCTTCTGGTCTGCAAATGTTTTCCGTCTAGCATTTTAATTTTTATTTAGTATTAAAGTATTGTTGGAAGCTGCCCATTGCCTTCACTAGCATAAAGGGGTGGACAAGGAGTTCGAAAGGCTGGTCAACCTTGAGGCTCTGGCAAGGGTCAGAGTCATACACCCTCTGTCGAGTTGAGACAAAGGTAGCTGAAGCAACTTCCACCTTTTAGTCTTACGTAAATCCTTGCTGATCACCGAGTCATTACTGGAATTGCCTGCCTAAGGGTTATGGCTGTATTCCAAACCTGAATAAAAGGGATGGCAATGCCAGAGCAAAGCAGAGTCCTCCCTTGGGCTTCCTCCTGGCCCCCAATTCTCAAATTAGCATTTCTTGTCTCCTTGATTTAGTGCGTCCTCCTCCAGACCTGGACCCTGAACCCGAACCCCGAACCATGCGGGATGAAGGACACTCGAAAAGTATAGTTGGCATACAATAGTATATTAGTTTCAGGTGTAAATTATATATCTTATGATTCTAAATTTATATATCTTATGATGTGATCTCAAACATATAAAAGTTAAGGGAATTGCACAGTGAACACCCATCTCCCTAGCACCTAGATTCTGCAATTAACAATTTGCTATTTTTGCTTGATCACATGTCTCTTCATATATTTGTTTCTTTAACCATCCATCAGTCAAGCTTATTGATGTTTTTGTTTGCATTTTATTTATTTATTTTTAATTATTTATTGCATAAAGCATTATATATGTCTCCTTTCCCCCCGTTGACCTCTCCCTGGCCACCCAACCCTCCAGCACATTCCACCACCCCCCTAGTTTGTGTGTCTTGGTTATGTTTACATGCACACATACAAGTCTTTTGGTTGATCTCTTATCCTTCCCCGCCCTCCCCTGCCTTCCCACTGAAGTTTGACAGTCTGTTTGATGCTTCTCTGTCTCTATATCTATTTTTGTTCATCAGTTTTATGTTGTTCATTATATTCCACACATTTCTCAGACTGGCTTATTTTGCTTAGCATAATGCTCTCCAGGTCCATCCATGTGATGTGAATGGTAAGATTTCTTTATTTTTTACAGCAGTGTTCCATTGTGATGTACCACAGTTTTTTAATCCACTCATCTGCTGATGGTCATTATGCTGTTTCCAAATCTTAGTTAGCTATGGTAAATTGTGCTGCTATGAATATAGGGGTGCATATATCCTTTCTGATTGGTGTTTCTGGTTTTTTGGGATAGGGGAAGTTTTCAGTCATTATTTCTTCAAATAGGTTTTTAATATCTTGCTTTCTTCTGGCACCCCTATAATTTTTAAATATATTTTTTTATTGACTTTTTACAGAGAGGAAGGGAAGAGTGACTCTGACAGGAGGAAGATTTTCATATACATTTTACTAATTTTCTTTCATCTCTGATACTTCTATTATAAAGGATAAAAAGCAATATTAAATTATTTTCTCTAATCTCCTTTTACTGTGCACAAAATTCGTGCACCAGGTCACTAGTAGATTCATATTTTGCAAGATCTGTATAGTATTTTAAATTTTTTTCTTCTACAGTTTTTTAAGAATTTTAATTCAGTTTTCTTGTACTATTGAAATTTTTTATTTTGTACATTTTCAATGAAAACATATTGTTTGTCACAACTGGCATGTTACCATTTTAAGCTGGTAAGCAATTAAAAATTATTAACCATATGTTACATGCCTACACATGCTATATTCATGTTTTTGTTACGGTGGTTTTGTTTTGTTTTTTCCTGAGAACAGTGTGTTTTTTGGATGTCTCAGAATTATGATTCTGAACATAAGCTTTAATTCTGTGCTATATTACAGTGTTGCCCTTAGAATCTGTTCATGTAAATTATGGTATTTAATCTAGGTAAATGGTTGACTTTTTAGTTATAGGGACAAGTGCCTTAGTTCTTCTGTCTCTTAATTGTTAAATGCTGTCTGTTGTGTCTAGAATCCAGACAACTAAACTTACTAGAATTACATATAAAATAAAATAGTCTCTGAGTATTGAACTGCATGTGGCCTTTCTGACAATTATTTTGACCTTCAGAGAATCATTTTCCTTTAGGCTGTGTTCCCAAGAGTTGAAGTTGCTGGAAATCTGACTTCCAAATAAACGAAGTATTTATTACTGCCTTACAGAAGGAGAAAATGGGAGTTACTTGAACATGATAAGACCAAAGAGCACTTTATGCAAGGAAATTAGAAGTAACTGAATTATGACTATATATATATTTTTTAAATATACTTTATTGATTTTTTTTTTTTTTTAACAGAGAGGAAGAAAGAGGGGGAGAGAGCTAGAAACATGGGTGAGAAACATCGATCAGCTGCCTCCTGCACACCCTCTACTGGGGATGTGCCCGCAACCAAAGTACATGCCCTTGACTGGAATCGAATCCGGGACCTTTCAGTCTGCAGGCTGACGCTCTATTCACTGAGCCACATTAGCCAGGGCTATGACTATATTTTAACATGAATATTTACTTGGGTGGGAGAATGAGGTTTAAGTCCAAGGATGGTATCAGCAAAAAAAATAAATAAATAAACAAAACAAAACACCCAGCATTTGTTCCAAAATAACATAATTCTGTAATGTTCTGCAGTTTGTAGTTCTAGCTTACTTGTTGAGGTTGTTCTGAAAAAATGTTGAAGACTTCAAGGTTATATTTTGGCATTTTGGCTTGTTTGGTCAATTCTACTAGGGATGCAGACCTTGATTTAGTAAATCAGCTTACTTCCCCTCCCTCTTTTCCTCTCATGGGAGACTATAAAATTTATGTCAATCTACTTAATAGCAGATTGTTGTTGGTTTTGGTTTGGCTGCTTTCACAGTCTAAAGTTGCCAGTTTGAGTTCTTTTTTGAGTAGAGGGAAGCTTTTATCTAACATGTGGCATATTTGATATGGATGAATCCTGATATAAATTGAAAAGTTAGTGATTGGGTAAAGAGAAGAAAGATGTTGGGGTTTATTTTTGATAGCCTGTATTTTCTTTGACATAAGAGGCAGAGTTAGTCATTTACTTAAAGTGAGAGGATGTAAAAAGATGTTGAGGTCTTGAAGAAATAAAAAAATATTTGGGCGGAAACTGGTTTGACTCAGTGATAGAGCAGAGCGTCGGTCTGCGGACTGCAAGGTCCCAGGTTCGATTCCAGTCAGGGGCATGTATGTTGGTTGCGGGCACATCCCCCGGTAGGGGGTGTGCAGAGGCAGCTGGTCGATGTTTCTCTCTCATTGATGTTTCTAGCTCTCTTTCCCTTCCTCTCTGTAAAAAATCAATAAAGTATATTTAAAAATATATATTTGGGTTCTGTACTAGGAGGAATGAGCAAATAGATATAAGAAAGAATTGCCAGGTAGTTATTATTGGCCTAGTTGAGATTAAAGAAAAAAATCTTTCAATAAGAAATATTTGGAATTGGTCAGATGATTTAAAGAGCATAGCAGTGGTCTTAAAGCAAAGGCAGGTGGTTTGATTGGTATAAAGTTATTTATTGTTTGAAAGAGTACAGAAGAAAGTGATGAGGAATTGAGAGCAGAACTGTTCAGCTAGTGTACCTTGATAGGGTTGAAGGTATGTGGAGATATAGATCCCCTCATTCCGAAGGATCAAGGGAGAATTCTGGGGTAGCTAGAGCAGCCCCAGGGCTATGCCATCTTATAGAGAGCCACTTTATCCTAAATGCACAACAAATATAATATTCTATTTGTATCACAACAAATATAAGATTCTATTTGTATCATGATACCAAAGTTGTTGGGAAGCACTTATTCATAGAGCTGGTAAGAGCAGTACTGATAGGTTTTACTGGTTAGTCAAAATGTGAAAAAAGGAGGGAGAATGGCTTCCAGGATTTTGCCTTCTCAGATTTCCTCCTCTCAGACTTTGTTATACTGTTTCCTAGTGGGGTTTCCCCCCCCCCCCCTCCTTATTGTGTTACTTATGGTCAATATCCTCCAATATGCTTTTAGCTATTTATTCTCTATATTCAGAACTTCACTTTGATGAAAGTAGATAACCTACTGACTCTAGTGATTTTGTTTTCCTCTAAGTAGATAATGCTAAAATCTATTGTTTAAAACCTGATATTATAGGCATATTTCCATCTGATTATCTTAATATGATTTCAAAATCAAAATATCCAAAACTGAAAAGCCTGTATTCTCTTTTTGATTAGGTAACCTTATTTCTGACAAATGACTTCGTTTTTTTTCAGATACCCAATCAAGAGGCCTCAGACTAGTCATTGGCTTTTTTCTTCATTCCTGTTTTTGTCTTATTTCTTTCTCTTAAATAACTCACACATTTGCTTATCCTGCCCCATACTTTGCTCCACCATTCATCCTTAAAACTGCCCTTTGCCTCCACCCCACCCTCCATCACTGGAAAGCTTTTTGGTTTCTCTGACTGTCCCTCTAGTCTATTCCTGTCAACAGCTGCTCAGTTAAATCTTTCTACACTGTGTTAAGCAGAAACATGGAACTCCTCACTTCATGTTTATTTGACTCTAGCTTATTTTCTTTCACTAAAAAAATAAAAACAAAACCCCATACTCAACACATGAGCCTGCTATTCCTTTTTCTTTTTTTCCTTTGAAAACATGTTTTTATTGAATTTTTTAGAGAGAGGGGAAGAGAGAGAGATAGAAACATCGCCATTGTTTGGAAACCTGTGCATGTGCTCTGATTAGGAATCCAACTGGCGACCTCCTGGTGAATGGGTCAGTGCTCAACCATTGAACCAAACCAGCTGAGCAAGTCTGCCAATTGCTTTATCTTGCCATTATAATGATTAGCTTCTTGTAGATTAGGATCCTATACCTTATTTGTCTCTGCTCACAGATCCAGCATACAAATAGTTATTTTGTAATTATTTGAATAACCAGGCATATACCATATCAATCAAAATTTGTCATCTTGACTTTGCCTGTCATAATTTGATTCCACTCTACTTATTTCAAATAGTATTTCCTGCTTTATATGCTCATTAAAGTGATTCTCTTCAACGAGTCTTGTGTAAGACACAATATTTTTTAATTTTGTATTTTGATTTCTCTTTTAGCATCGTTCAACATATCTGAGTGCTTGTTCAGAAGAAAAAGACCAAGTTATTTAAAATTATTGACAAAAATTAGTTCAAAATATGAATTGTGCTGCTGTAAAGATTTAAGATGGTTTAATTCTACATTAAGCTTGTACAGATTATTAAATTTTGGTAACATAATGAACATGTTAAAGCAGATACCTTTCCCAATTTAAAACTATTAATCATGTTTAAGTTGGCTTCTGTCACTTTAAAAAAAAGAGAACTCAATTCATGGAGTTCCAATTTCCAAGGAAACCTGGAGACTTCTTGAAGCTCAGTTTTGGAAACTGGATGTTTAAACAACAATCTCTAAGACTAATTTATAAACTTGAAGCCTTGAAAGTTGGCAGATTAATTGTTTGAAGGAGTATCAACAGTGAAAGATTGTGGAGGTTTGTTTACCTTGCATATTATTTTTTTGCTTATTGACAATTTTTAGTTAACACAACAATACTTACCATACTTTTTAAAAATCATCATTTATTAGTTGTAATATATTATTAATTTCAGGTGTATACCCCAGTGATTAGACATTACACAACTTACTAAGTGATCATCTCTATAAATCCCACACTCATTTGATATCATGAAGTTATTCAGATATTATTGACTTTATTCCCAATGCTGTACTTTACATCCCATGACTATTCTATAAAATATTTGTATTACTTACTCCTGTCACCTTTTTCACCCATTCCCTAACCTCCCTTCCATCTGTGTTTGTTTCTGTTCTCCTTGTACATGTACACTCTCCTGTTGTAGTTGAGCCCTGATTGCTGTTGGCACATCACTGGGAGGGATTTACCCCTAGGCTGATCAGCTGAGACCATGGCCCTCTAGACCTCTGACAACTGTGGAGGATCAGCTGTGCAGGGGCCTATCGCACAGAGCAGGACTTAACTTCAATGGGGTTCTGTTACCTGTTGAGTCCACTCCTTGAATGTGTTGCTTGTGTAGTGGTGCTTTGACATAGTCTGAAGCTGTCCACTGGATGCACTGACTCTGGGACCTCCCAGGAGGTTTAGGCAAAGTTCAGCCACTGCCTGCTCTTCCACCCAGCATGAACTACACAGCAGTCTGCAGTGACTGTTACTTGTGCTGCGCTAGGAGGTGCCCAGGAGAGGCCAAGCTGCAAAGCAAGGCTGACTGCTGCTAGTGGGGGCCCTGGGACCACTTAGTGAGAGGTACAGGGTCTAGCAAAGGTCAGATGCTGCTTGTTTGAGAGATTTTAGGAAAATCTGAAGCATGAGCTAAGACAGGCCATTCATACGGAAAAACCACTGGAAATCACTTGGTTGGACCCCAAAGTTGGGTAGGGCAGGGCCTCAGAATCGCCAGGGTGGGCAAACAGTGTAAACCAGATTGATGGAATCTCAGATATGTTGCCTACTTGCTTGCTCTGTTGGGGAAGGGTTCACCTTTTATTATTGTAATTCTGTCTGGGGGAAGCTGCTCCCCCTAGCTCTCTCCCTAATGTCAAGTAACTTAGTCCTTCCCATATGTCTCTGGTGCCTTTCAAGCTGCTGCCCAGTTCTGGAGCATAGAGCAAGTGAGCCCAAGTAAATTTGTGTGTGGACCCTTTAAGAGGAATATCTGGGACTTGAGTAGGCCCCCACCTCACTCAGCCACAATCCCTGTTGGTTTTTACAACCATAAGTTAAGGGGATTTCTCTTCTTGGGACAGGAACCCTGGGCTTGTGTGGGCCTGGGACCATTCTTTCCTCAGGGGTAACATCTGCAACAGAGATATCCCTCCCTATTTTTTAAAAAGATTCTTTATTGATTAAGGTATTACATATGTGACCTTATTTCCCCATTACCCCCACCTCCCATTCATGTTCCCATCCCCCTGTTGTCTGTGTCCATTGATTAGGCTTACATGCATGCATTATAATGATTTATTCTGCCATTATAATGATTAGCAGCTTGTAGATTAGGATCCTATATCTTATTTGTCTCTGCTTATATAAGTCCTTTGATTGATCTCTCCCCTTTAGCTCCACTGTCCGCTATCTTCCCTGAGGTTTGATGTTCTGATTGATGTTTCTCTGTCACTGGATCTTTTTTTGTTCATAAGTTTATGTTCATTATATTCCACAAATGAGTGAGACCATGTGATATTAATCTTTTTCTGCCTGGCTTAGTTTAGCATAATGCTCTCCATCTCTATCCATGTTGTTGCAAATGGTAAGAACTCCTTTTTTGCCGCAGCATAGTATTCCATTGTGTAGATGTATCACAGTTTTTTAATCCACTCATCTGCTGATGGGCACTTAGGCTGTTTCCAAATCTTAGCTATGGTGAAT
The DNA here is from genome assembly GCF_964339955.1 of Pipistrellus hanaki. Taxonomy (NCBI): domain Eukaryota; kingdom Metazoa; phylum Chordata; class Mammalia; order Chiroptera; family Vespertilionidae; genus Pipistrellus; species Pipistrellus hanaki. The sequence continues at coordinate 48,251,461 of NC_140503.1, read as the reverse complement.
TGTGCTGCTATGAACACAGGGGTGCATATATCCTTTCTGGTTGTTTCTAATTTTTTGCTATATATTCCTAGAAGTGGGACCATTGGGTCAAATGGGAGTTCCATTTTTAATTTTTGAGGAAACTTCATACTATTCTCCACAATGGCTGCACCAGTCTGCATTCCCACCAGCAGTACACGAGGGTTCCTTTTACTCCTCATCCTCGCCAGGAATTGTCATTTGTTGACTTGTTGATAATAACCATTCTGACAGGTGTGAAATGGTCCTGCATTGTTGTTTTGATTTGCATCTCCCTGATGATTAGTGACTGAGCATGTTTTCATATGTCTCTTGGCCTTCTGTCTTCTTTTGAAAATTGTCTATTTTGATCAGTTGCCCATTTTTTGATTGGGTTGTTAATCTTTTTATTAAGCTGCACCAGTTCCCTGTAAATGTTGGAGATTAAACCCCTAGTTTTTTTTTTATTTTATTATTTCTTCATTGATTAAGGTATCACATATTTGTTCTCAATCCCCCATTCTAATCCCCCCCACTCATGCCCCCACCCCCCTATTGTCGTTAACCACCGGTTAGCCTCATATGTGTGCACATAAGTTCTTTGGTTGATCTCCTGTTGTTGATATTATTGGCAAATATGTTCTCTCATGCAGTGGGCTTTCTTGTTGTTTTATTGATTGTTTCCTTTGCAAAAGCTTTTTATTCTGAGGTAGTCCCATTTGTTTATTTTCTCTTTAGTTTCCATTCCCTCCCTATTTTTATCTGCCACAGGTGGGCGTGGAATCAGCCCAAGGGTCTCCACACCTCCTTCCAGCCTCCCTATGTCTTCTTTAATTCCCTAGTTGTAGGACTTCCATTCAGTCAGATTTCTGAATGATGGTTGTTCTATAGTTTAGTTGTAATTTTGATGTCTAATTAACTATACTTTAATGATGAAAGATTTTGTGAAATAGTTTGATGATAAATTATTACTTTTCAAGCATTAACATAAATATATATATTTATTTTTTAAAAATATATTTTATTGATTTTTTACAGAAAGGAAGGGAGAGGGATAGAGAGTGAGAAACATTGATGAGAGAGAATCATCAATCAACTGCCTCCTGCACACCCCCCACTGGGGATGTGCCCGCAACCAAGGTACATGCCCTTGACGGGAATCGAACCTGGGACCCTTCAGTCTGCAGGCCGACGCTCTATCCACTGAGCCACACCGGTTTCGGCTCAATAAAATATATTTTAGAAAAAAACAAAAACATAATCAACTTTCACCTTTGACAACTCCATTCAAATTTGATAACAATCAGATGCCATTTTTTAGTTCTGTCCAGTCATTAAGCTTTCCAGGATTGGTGGTCATTTCTGGTTATAAGGAGACAGGGAGGAATTTTATCCCTAGTCAAGATTTCCATAAAAATCATAGGCATATATTTTATTTATTTTGTTGTTATTGTTGTTAATTCTCAGTGGACAACATTTTCTCCATTGATTTTTTTTTTTTTTTTTTTTTAAAGAGAGAATGGAAGGCAGGGAGGGAGGGAAGGAGAGAAGGGAGGGAGAGAGAGAAACTGAGATGTTTAGAGATACATCATTTGGTTGCCTTCCACATGGGCCTCAACTGGGGCCAGGAATCAAACCTGCAATTCGGGTGCATGCCTTTGACTGGATATTTAACCCATGACCATTCAGTGTACGGGCCAGCACTCTAACTTAGGGGTGTCGAACTCAATCAGAGAAGGGGCCAAAATCTAAAATCCAGCCTAAATCGCGGGCCGAATGGTTTACTGAACAGTCATAAACTGACAATGTCATAAACTGACAGCGGAGTGCAGTGATGACAGTGCGGTGCGGGCCACATTGCAAGGCCTGGCGGGCTGGATTTGGCCCGCGGGCCTTGTGTTTGACATATGTGCTCTAACTACTGAGCCAGGGCCATGAATTTGCTTTTTATTGCATCTGCTTTTAACAAAGTTATGTCCTCCTCCAGTGAAAAGAAACTATATTATCTTCTTCTTTTTTTTTTTTTTTAATATATTTTATTGATTTTGTACAGAGAGGAAGGGAGAGAGATAGTTAGAAACATCGATGAGAGAGAATCATTGACCAGCTGCCTCTTGCACACCCCCTACTGGGGATGTGCCCGCAACCAAGGTACATGCCCTTGACCGGAATCGAACCTGGGACCTTTCAGTCCCCAAGCCGACGCTCTATCCACTGAGCCAAACTGATCTCGGCTATCTTCTAATTATTCTTTTAAAAATCCTTATACTTTTTTTTTTTTTTTTTTAATATATTTTATTGATTTTGTACAGAGAGGAAGGGAGAGAGATAGAGAGTTAGAAACATCGATGAGAGAGAGTCATCGATCAGCTGCCTCTTGCACACCCCCTGCTGGGGATATGCCCGCAACCAAGGTACATGCCCTTGACGGGAATCGAACCTGGGACCCTTCAGTCTGCAGGCCGACGCTCTATCCACTGAGCCACACCGGTTTCGGCTCAATAAAATATATTTTAGAAAAAAACAAAAACATAATCAACTTTCACCTTTGACAACTCCATTCAAATTTGATAACAATCAGATGCCATTTTTTAGTTCTGTCCAGTCATTAAGCTTTCCAGGATTGGTGGTCATTTCTGGTTATAAGGAGACAGGGAGGAATTTTATCCCTAGTCAAGATTTCCATAAAAATCATAGGCATATATTTTATTTATTTTGTTGTTATTGTTGTTAATTCTCAGTGGACAACATTTTCTCCATTGATTTTTTTTTTTTTTTTTTTTTAAAGAGAGAATGGAAGGCAGGGAGGGAGGGAAGGAGAGAAGGGAGGGAGAGAGAGAAACTGAGATGTTTAGAGATACATCATTTGGTTGCCTTCCACATGGGCCTCAACTGGGGCCAGGAATCAAACCTGCAATTCGGGTGCATGCCTTTGACTGGATATTTAACCCATGACCATTCAGTGTACGGGCCAGCACTCTAACTTAGGGGTGTCGAACTCAATCAGAGAAGGGGCCAAAATCTAAAATCCAGCCTAAATCGCGGGCCGAATGGTTTACTGAACAGTCATAAACTGACAATGTCATAAACTGACAGCGGAGTGCAGTGATGACAGTGCGGTGCGGGCCACATTGCAAGGCCTGGCGGGCTGGATTTGGCCCGCGGGCCTTGTGTTTGACATATGTGCTCTAACTACTGAGCCAGGGCCATGAATTTGCTTTTTATTGCATCTGCTTTTAACAAAGTTATGTCCTCCTCCAGTGAAAAGAAACTATATTATCTTCTTCTTTTTTTTTTTTTTTAATATATTTTATTGATTTTGTACAGAGAGGAAGGGAGAGAGATAGTTAGAAACATCGATGAGAGAGAATCATTGACCAGCTGCCTCTTGCACACCCCCTACTGGGGATGTGCCCGCAACCAAGGTACATGCCCTTGACCGGAATCGAACCTGGGACCTTTCAGTCCCCAAGCCGACGCTCTATCCACTGAGCCAAACTGATCTCGGCTATCTTCTAATTATTCTTTTAAAAATCCTTATACTTTTTTTTTTTTTTTTTTAATATATTTTATTGATTTTGTACAGAGAGGAAGGGAGAGAGATAGAGAGTTAGAAACATCGATGAGAGAGAGTCATCGATCAGCTGCCTCTTGCACACCCCCTGCTGGGGATATGCCCGCAACCAAGGTACATGCCCTTGACCGGAATCGAACCCGGGACCTTCAGTCCCCAAGCCGACGCTCTATCCATTGAGCCAAACCGGTCTCGGCTAAAAATCCTTATACTTTGATTTCAGAAGTGGCAAATAGTTTCTAAACTCAAACCATATAGAAAAATTTAAAAATATATATATATTTTTGATTTTTTTACAGAGAGGAAGAGAGGAGGACTGAGAGTTACAAACATCTTTCTCATGGTTCTGGGTGATAAGACAGTTTGTCCTTTAGTTGTAGTCTTGAAATTGTTTTCGAGGCAGCATATTAGTTTACCTATGCCGCCATCTTGGTTTTTCTGTATGTTTATATTTTTAAAAAGGATGGCTTTCTTCTAATTTTTAATCAGAGCTAATTTGGAGTCTTTGCTCATTCAGAAATGAGGTATCTTTCTCTCTTTTTTAAAAAAAAATTCTCACCTGAGGATATGTTTTCATGATTTTAGAGAGGAAGTGATCAAACCCACATGTGCTTTGATTGGGAATTGAATCCACCACCCTTTGGTGTATGGGTCGATGCCCCAATCAATTGAGCTACTGGGCCATGGCACAAATTAAGTGTCTTTTAATGTATGCGAATTGTACAGTTTTATAGTTTTTGCATATTGGTTTTTTTTTGTTGATTCTTTTTTTTCTTCATTTTTTTATTAAGGTATTATATGTGTACATATCTTACCATTGCTCCCTCCCAATCCACTCCCATACATGCCCTCACCCCCCTTTGTTGATTGTTTTAGATTTTCTTGATAGACTATATTTTATGATAATTAGCAATATCTTTATATCTCATATTTCACATTGCAGTATACATTTCAGAGTCCAGAAATATTTTCATACCAGAAATATTAGACATTTTTAGGACTGTCTTCCTAACTAGTTGAAACTGATTCCCAGTTACTCTTCAGGCTTGCCAGGATAGATACACCCTTCATTTTGCTACTGGCCCTGATAATAACAAACATGGCCAGGGCAGTACACAGTGTAATAAATTGAACTCCACCCAGTTTGTACTGATAGAAGACCTAAATAGATGTTAGATATGCTTTTCTTTGATGACTAATACTTAGTAGGAACTTTAAAATATTTTTAAACAAGATAATAATTAAGTTCATTGAGCAATAAAACCTGTTATTTGAGATGTATTTATCTTTTTCTAAAAGTAGACTGTCTAGTATTAGAAATTAAGGAGCTGAAACATCTACCTCCTCAAACTTGAATCCTCTATAGTAGAAGAGAATCTGTAAGAATGATTTGTTTTCACGGGTTTTATACCAAAGAACTTAGCCCTTTATTTCTGTACTTTAAGGTTTGGTAGGAGCATTGGATTTTATGCCCTTCTTTGACTCTAAGGATTTCATTTATTACTTGATATAAAGGAAGATCTTAAACATTCTATGTTTTACATACGTAACTGCTCCTCTAGAAAAGACAATAATAGGCATTTTACTAGGTGCTCTCATTAATCCATTTAAGCAATTTGTACAGGTAGATACTATTATCATCCCTATTTTATAGATGAGAAATAGTTATTAGAGATTTTAAGTACTCTGTCCAAGGTTATACAGCTAGTCAGGGGCAGACTTGAACCCAGATCTTTTTAATGTACAAATGATTGGCACTTAACTTTGCTTGACTATTTTTATTCCTTTATGTCAGTGATCCTACTTGAACATGGAAAATCACCATCCCTCTTTATGGTGCAATATCCTTTGAATGTTTCATTTTCCATAATGTTTCCCCATAGTTCTTAGATTTGCACTAGCCATTTTTGGTTCATTTCTTCTAGCTTCCTAGAATATTTTGAAATTATCTTATAAGATTTCTTAGGCTTTAAATCTCCCTCTTGGTTTGGTTAATCAATTAGTTTTTTTACCCTAAGTCATTTGAGGTCAAATTTGTACGCAGCCCGGACAAAAACTCTTTATTTGCAGAGTACCAGGTATACCGGTTAATAATGTGGATTGTTTTCAATAGATGGAGTTACACATATATTGATATACATGTGATTTGTTATATATTGTATTGACAGCAAACTTCAAAACTTCATATGTCAAATTTGGTGAAGGTGTTAATATCAGGTTTTTTTACCCTTAAAAATGTCGAATTGGCCAAAACTGGTTTGGCTCAATGGATAGAGTGTCAGCTTGGAGACTGAAAGGTCCCGGGCTCGATTCCGGTCAAGGGCATGTACCTTGGTTGCGGGCATATCCCCAGTAGGGGGTGTGCAAGAGGCAGCTGATCGATGACTCTCTCTCATCGATATTTCTAACTCTCTCTCTCCCTTCCTCTCTGTACAAAATCAATAAAATATATTTTTTTAAAAAGTTGAATTGTGTGCCAAAAAAAAGAGCATTTGAGAGAAGTTTTAATTCATTATTTTATTTTGAAGAAAAGTGCCACTGAAAGTTATTATATACTTTGGGAAGCTATAGTGAACATTCTCCATCTCAAGATACTTGTGAATGCTGGTTTAAATGCTTCAAAAGTGATGATTTTGATGTGAAAGACAAAGAACGTTTAGGTCAATCGAAAAAGTTTGAAGACCAATAATTACAAGCATTATTGAATGAAGATGCATGTCAAACTAAAAAACAACTTGCAGAAAGATTAAAAGTTGCTCAGCAAACAATTTCCAATTGTTTACAATGGGAAAGATTTTAAAGGAAGGAAATGGGTGCCACATCAACTGAAAAAAAGACAAATGGAAAACCAAAAAGTCATCATTAAAATGTTGCTTCAACGGCATGAAAGAAGGTCTTTTTTTTTTAAATATATTTTTTATTGATTTTGTACAGAGAGGAAGGGAGAGAGAGAGTTAGAAACATCGATGAGAGAGAGTCATCGATCAGCTGCCTCTTGCACACCCCCTCCTGGGGATATGCCCACAACCAAGGTACATGCCCTTGACCGGAATCGAACCCCGGACCCTTTAGTCCCCAAGCCAACGCTTTATCGGTTGAGCCAAACCGGTTTCGGCAAGGTTTTTTTTTGCATTGAATTGTGGATGGCGATGAAAAGTGGATTTATTTTGAGAATCCCAAATGCACAAAATCATGGGTTGGTCCAGGTCAACCATCAACATTCAATGCAAGGCCAAATCCATCAGAAATGAAGACAATGCTCTGCATTTGGTGGGATTGGGAAGGTGTGGTGTATTATGAGCGTCTAAAACCAGTTGAAATCGTTAATACTGATCACTACTGACAACAAATAATCAGTTTGAACCACGCTTTGTAAAATGACCAGAATGTGATAGAAGTCATGGCAAAGTATTTTTGCTTCATGATGATAGAACATCACACACTTTAAAACCAGTTAAAGACACGTTAAAAGATCTTGCCTGGGAAGTATTAATCCACCTGCAGTATTCACCAGACATTGCTCCTTCAGATTACCACTTGATTTTTGTTCCAATAGATGGCACACACATTTTCTGAGCAGCAATTCAAAATGTACAAAGTGGAAAATTGGGTCTCTGAATGGTTTGTCTCAAAACAAGGAAAGTTCTATTGGGACGGTATCCACAAATTACCTGAAAGATGGGGGAAATGTGTAGCTAGCAATGGACATTACTTTGAATAAAGCACTTTTGATGTTTCTTTTGAAATTACTGTGTTTTCTTTGATTACAAAATCTGCATTATTAACCGGTACACCTGTTTAGCCTTAGCTGAGGATAGACAACCCATGTGAAAGTCTCAGAATGTAAACATGGTCCTCTCTTCGCTCTTCAGTTCTCCTTTATCTTCTCAGAGGAGATAATGATCCTGGCCAGACCTCTCGTAAGGCAACTTTCAGAGTCGGACAGTTTTAAGCTCTATTGAACTATATACCATTATTCCTTTTAATACTATAAGCAGTAATATCCAGAGCAATGTGGAATGGAGAATGTCCCCAAAATGTGAATATCTCATGTCTACTTCCTCTAAAGTCATTGTCTTTTTGGATATCTGTTTAGGTTAAAGAGTAGAATGAACATCTTTGGGTTTAGGTCTCTTAATTTCTTTGCTCTCCATATAAATCATTCTTCATTCACTAACTTTTATTTGTTTCAATATATGTTTTTATTTTGACAGTGTTACAGATGTCCCTCAATTCTCATTCTCCTCCCCAACTCTGCCTCCACCCAGCCCCTACTTTCCACCTCCATAACTTTTTATTTTAGCATATGTGTTGCTAAAGCAAGCACACCACCTCAGTAACTTAAAGGGAACCATAAGATTGACCTCACGACTCTAGCAAACAATAGGTTATTCACCATTCTATCAACATAGAATCCTCCAGTGAGACTCCCTGTCAATGCAAAAGTGTATCAGGATTTTATCTTGGTTCTAAGAAAAGTAAAGGAAATTCTGAGCCATTTAATATAGAAAGAACTATAGTGATCTGGAGGACTATGGATGACAGAATTTTTGAAGGTGAAGAGAAATAGAATGCTAGTTTCTTTATAATTGAAAAATTTTCTGGTATTTTGGGGTCACATTAAATTTCTCATTAATTTTTGCATAATTGAAATAATGTTTTTAAATCTGTACATCTTGTTAAATTTGGTATCCAATCAATGTTTCACTCTCACATCAATGTTTTTCTTTTTCTCTCTTTCTCCCCTGTCCCTCTCTTTCTAAAAATTAATCTTTTCATCCATATTGTGAGTGGCATGGTTGTTGTTTTTTTTTAATTCTGTAATATTTTCTAACTAGGTACTGTTTTAATATTTGTGGTTTTCCAGATATTTTTGTTAATCCTCATCTGAGAATATTTTCCCATTTTATGTTGATAAAACTTTTTGGTGTTGATTTTAATGAGGATGTCTAAAGTGTTTCACCATTAACCATCAGTTTTTTTGGGGGATAGGATTTTTAGTTGTTTTTTCCCCCTGAATTGTTCAGTACAAACAAAATGTGTATATGAGCAAGAATCTAGTCAATGTTTTTCATTTGAAGATTGACCTTGAAACTTCCTAAGACTTCACCCAAACTTTCTTTCCTCTCATTCTCTATGGGTCAGATCTGCAGCACAGTCATTGAAGTCCTAGATCCAGTCAGTCATTGAAGGAGTCCTGTGTCTCCAAGTATAGGCCTAACTTAGTATCTTTGCCACCCTCAGTCATTGGCTAGGTGCAGTCTGTGAGAAGTGAGACTTTGAGCAAATGTAATGGATTTCAGAGTATAGCAGATAGGGCTCTTGATCAATTAAGCTCTCTGTATTTGGAAGTTTATAAGCTACATTCCCACAGAGCAGTCAGAGATCTCTCCAGAGAGGTAGCATTTAAATCAAGACCTGAGTGGTGAGCAGAGGTTATTTAGCCTTTCAAAAATTTTTGAAAACTACAATCTAGGCAGTTTCAAAAATCTTTGAAAACGGCAACACAAGTGCAAAGGCTCTGAGGCAGAGAAGTCTTGCCATGTTCAAGAATGGAATGAAGGCCAGTTTGACTGCAATCTAGTGAATAAAGAGGTGAAGAGTTAAGAGACAGATGAGCATTAAAAAAAAAAAAAAAGAGTTTCGATTTTATTTTTGAGTCATTTGGAGACTACTGGAAAATTTTTAGCAGGATTATACTCTGGTTGTACTAGTCTTAGGGTATTCTCAAGTTACTGAATAGTATTGAATTGTTGGTAAAAATAAGAAAATTAGGAATCTGTTTCAGTAGTGTAAGTAAAAGATTATGGTAGTTTGGACTAGGATGGTAGCTGTAGGTATTTCCTATCCAAAGTTTACTACAATCCTAATAATTTTGTCTTTAATTATCTCTGGATTTGTGCTTTCCCTGTTCCAGTCACTAGTCTGTTGTTGTCTATTCTTTTTTTTTTTTTTTTTTTTTTTTAATATATTTTGATTTTTTTACAGAGAGGAAAGGAGAGGGATAGAGAGTTAGAAACATTGATAGAGAGAATCATCGATGAGCTGCCTCTTGCACACCTCCTACTGGGGATGTGCCTGCAACCAAGGCACATGCCCCTGACAGAATCGAACCCGGGACCCTCCAGTCCTCCGGCCAATGCTCCATCCACTCAGCCAAACCTGTTTCAGTGGCAATAACATCTTAACTGATTTTGTTTAATACAATCCTAGTAATTCTGTCTTTAATTATCTCTGGATTTTGTGCTTTCCCTGTTCCAGTCACTAGTCTGTTGTTGTCTCTTCTTATATTTTCTTATCTTATATGGCAATAACCTCTTAACTGGTCTGCATACTGTTTTGGCCCATCTCAATTCATTTTCACACAATATTATCAGATGATCCAACTAAAGTGCAACTAGAATGATGCAACTGTCTAGCTTAAGAGTTTTTCAAGGTGTTATTATTGTCTGATATTTCACAAAGTCTTGCCTCTTTGTTTCATCTATCCCCCACCTGTACTATTATCCTACTGTCTGACTCTTATTTATCCCACAAATGATTTATTCCTTCTTGAAACCTCCTCCATTCACTATCCCTGATATTTTAGTTAAGTGTCCTTGTAATATCTTTCCTTTGGTGCTTTGTAATATGTACTTGTCTCTTTCCTCAATCTATGAATTCTCTGAGGGTTAGCACTTGAGGATCTTTTGCGATTTTGCTTTTAGAATGTTAGTGTGCTGATCCAATATCTTATACAGTCCCTGATAATGCACTGTAGACCTGTTGGAACTCCTGGTTCACTAAGTGCAGCGTTTCGTGTTCTGTGATTTTAATTCTGAAGCCTTATTTTCTCTGGTGCTCTAATAACATATCTATACTTTCCTCTTTTAGAACTTACAGTGAATTATCTGTAATTATTTATTTCATTTTGATTTCCTTGATCAACAAGAATTTAAATATATCTTTAGGTAATAGCTAATAGTCTATCTTCTGAATTTTATTTTCTACTCAGGGTAGGTTGTCCTGACTAGTTTTTTCCCCACAGTTTTATTTTACATCTAGCCTCCTAAAAGAAGTTGAGTTTACGACTTGGCAGTTTCACAATAGTTATTCTAAGTATAACTTCCTCCTTTTTACCAGGTATCAGTCTGTAAATTAATTACTATCTGCTAATAAGTTTTATCAAATTATCTCCTTTTTATTAGAGTCTGTGCTCCTACACCTATAGGAGAAAAATAAACTCTAACAAGATTAGTTTATTTTGGATACTTTATTAATATAGTTATGAGCCCAGAATGATGCTTTTTTTTGGGAAATATCTTTCTTGCTAATGAAATTTTGACTACTTGGAATATGTAATAAAGTATATTGTCCATTTGTCTACCTATAAGTAGAGTTGGTTATAAAGCCAGTCAACATATCTGAAGTTTCTATCAGCATGGTTCAAACTGTTCGCTTAATCCTAGTGATTCCCTGAGACCCCACCCCATCCAACTTGCAGCCTCATTCAAGCTGTTTGCAGTGGTTTCTCCATATAAATGGCTTGTCCTGGCTCAGGCTTCAGACTTTCCTAAAATCTCTAAAATAAGCAATTGGCCTCAGCGTGCCCCATACCTATAAGTAAGAGGTCCAATAACTGGCATAGCACCAGCCTGCCTTGCTTTACAGCTTGGACTCACCTGGGTACTTCCAAGCCAACACAAATAAAGGCCATCTGAAGATCACTGTAGCTCCTGCTGGGTGGCCCTAGGCAGAGTCTGACTTTGCACTTCCAGGGAGGCCCCAGAGCTAGTGCACCTGGTGAACAGCTTCAGACAATACCAGATTACAACTCTACACATCCACAAGTGACACACTCAAGGGGCAGACTCAGCACCAAAGCCTCACTGAAGCAAGTTCTGCTCCATAGGAGTATCTCTTGCACAGCAGCTCTTCCACTGTAGTCGTAGCAGGTCCTCACTAACGAATTGGCCTAATGGTCAATTCCTCCCAGTGATACCAACAGCTAAACAGCAGACGACCATCCAGATGATCTTCTGGATGACCACGCTATGACATGAACTAACGCCAAGGCAGGTGTGATGCAATTGGTCGGGCGACCTGCCATCACCCCATGATCATCCCGTAGAGGGAGGCCCAGGCCACTGGCCACTGGGGCAGTCAATTGGGGGGCTCTGCGATCGCCCCAAAGAGGGCCCAGGCCAGCGTCTGCTGGGTGATCGATGGAGGGCTTTGGGGAACTGGGGACCTGGGGCTGTGTGGCAGTGGATGCGGGCAGTGCTGAGGGTGTATGTGTGTGTGTGGGGGCGGGCTGGGAGGCAGATGGGGCTGTGAAAGCCCCAACAGCTGGGGCAGCGAGGCAGCTGGGGCAGCGAAGGCCTATCCTTACACAAATTTCATGCATCGGACCTCTAGTCAAGTAATAATCCATTATATCCATCATTTGTATTCTTCACTCTTTTTAGCTGTTATGACTAATGGTGCTATGAATATTTGTGTGTACATTTTTTTGTGGATGTATGTTTTCATTTTCCTTTGGTGTACACTTAGGAGTGGAATTGGAAGATTAGGTGGTAACTCTGTGTTTAATGTTTTTAAATTTTTTATTTTATTTTTTTATTGTTTGAAGCATTACAAATAGTAGTACATATGTCTCCTTTTTATTCGCCCTTGACACCCCCCTACCCCCGCCATGTGTTTAATCTTTTGGGGAACTTGCAAACTGCTTTCCAAAATGCCTATACCATTTTACATTCCTACCAGCCATGTATGTATGAGGGTTCCTTGCCAATACTGGTTATCTGTATTTTTTGTTATAGCCATTCTAGTAGGCCCCTTTGAATCTTAAATCACATGTATTTTTGCCTTATCATTGCAACTTGTGTTTTCTTGCATTTAATTATGGTGATTCTGGTCTAACTGACTGCCTTTTCTTTTTCTTTTTTTAAAATATATTTTATAGATTTTTTACAGAGAGGAAGGGAGAGGGATAGAGAGTTAGAAACATCGATGAGAGAGAATCATCAATCAGCTGCCTCTTGCACACCCCCTACTGGAGATGTGCCCACAACCAATGTACATGCCCTTGACCGGAATTGAACCCGGGACCTTTCAGTCCGCAGACCGACGCTCTATCCACTGAGCCAAACCGGTTTCGGCTGCCTTTTCAATTTATGCATTGCTATGCCCATATATTCATACTTAAAAAACCACATAATTTTATTGATTTCAGAGAGAAAAGGAGAGGGGGGGGGAGAGATAGAAACATCAACAATAAAAACTCCACACTGGGGATCAAGTCCACTACCCGGGCATATGTGCTGACTGGGAATTGAACTGTGACCTCCTGGTTCATAGGTTGATGCTCAACCATGGAGGCACACCGGACAGACTAGTAAAGCTTTCTATTTGCTACATTAACTACCTTTCCATTTTGAGTCAGGATTATTTACAGCTTTTACAGTGTCATTATTCTTGTATATACATTGCATTAATGTAGATGTTTTAATTTCAAGTTACTTTGTTCAACAACTCATCATTTCAATGATTAAGTTATTTAGATACACTTAGATTAACTCTAGGAAGTTTGATTTTATGTTCTGTTCTGCTGCTTTATATGAATAATCTTTAGCAACTTACTGTCTTGACTTGAATCTTCCTGTTAGTAAGTAAAAGTTTCTCAAATGCAGTTGTACCTACTGTCTATCAGTAAGTTCAGACTGTCATTAGATAATAGACTAGTATGAAGGAAGAAAGATCCATGGGAAAGAAAATCTATATCCATACTGGTTCATTATTCATAGTAATCCATCTAACATAGCAACCACCTAGGTGTTCAGAAATATTTAATATCAGTATCACTTTAAAATGTGACACCAGGAGAAAAGTATTGCTGAGTAGTGAAAGTCTTTTGAATTCTAATTTAAAAAAATATATATATTTTATTGATTTTTCAGAGAGGAAGAGAGAGAGAGAGAGTTAGAAACATCAATGAGAGAGAATCATCAATCAGCTGCCTCTTGCACACCCCCTACTGGGGATGTGCCCGCAACCAAGGTACATGCCCTTGCCCGGAATCGAACCTGGGACCTTTCAGTCCGCAGACCGACGCTCTATCCACTGAGCCAAACCGGTTCCGGCTGAATTCTAATTTTTAAATCCATTTTTACTATATTAGGTTTTGAAAAAATTGTTTGATTTTAACAAAATGTGTTACATTCCTAAAGGTAGGAAAAGATACAGTAAGATCAGTTTTTAGTTAAAAGAAGTTGTCGAATAGGCTTATGTTCGGTGATTTTTATTTCTAAAAATTGGGTATATGGGTAGAGGTAACAGAGGAAAATGTTTTATAAGAATAGTAAAATGACGTATTACAACTGTTTTACATTTTGATGAGGAAAAGGCAATCCTGCCCTGTTACAGGGCTGTTTTCAGTGGAATCTGAGTACTCTTTTAATTAAATAGTATAATATAACACATTAACAATCTTTTTAATATCTAATTTTATCTTCTAGGCCTTCCTTATCGTTTCCCATGTCTCAATGGACTCCTGAATATAGCAAGCTCTATACCTTAGAAGTGGATATGAAGAGTGAGATTCCTTCTGATGCACCAAAGACACAGGAGAGTCTGAAAGGGATCCTCTTGCATCCAGAGCCCATTGGGGCAGCCAAAAGTTTTCCTGCGGGAGTTGAGATGATTAATAGTAAAGTGGGGAATGAATTCTCTCATTTGTGTGATGATTCTCAAAAACAAGAGAAGGACATGAATGGTAACCAACAAGAGCAAGAAAAAAGTGTTGTGAGGAAAAAACGCAAAAGCCAGCAGGCTGGCCCTTCATACATGCAAAATTGTGTTAAAGAAAACCAGGGAGTATTAGGATTGAGGCAACACCTAGAAGCACCAAGTGATAAAGACAATGATTCCTCTTTTAGTGATTGTCTTTCTTCCCCTTCATCTAGTCTGCATTTTGGAGATTCTGATACTGTGACTTCAGATGAGGATAAAGGACTCTCTGTAAGACATTCCCAGTCAATTTTGAATGCTAAAAGTAGAACTCAGAGTGCACGGTCCCAAAAGTGGCCTCCCACTGAGACAGAGTCTGTTTCAGGATTGTTAATGAAAAGACCCTGTTTTCATAGCAGTTCATTAAGGAGACTTCCATGCAGAAAGAGATTTGTAAAAAACAGCTCCTCACAGAGGACACAGAAACAAAAAGAGAGGATATTGATGCAGAGGAAAAAACGAGAAGTGTTAGCCCGAAGAAAGTATGCATTGCTCCCCAGTTCCAGTAGTTCCAGTGAAAATGACCTCAGCAGTGAATCCTCTTCAAGCTCATCAACTGAAGGAGATGATTTGTTTGTTTCTACCAGTGAAAACCACCAAAACAATGCAGCTGTCCCCTCAGGTAAAAATGTTGCTTACGGAAACATGGAAGCTATTACATTGTATTTGTGCTTATTTCCTTCTACATTTTAGTGATTTTATTGTATTTAAATGGAGTATGAGGCTCTGTTAACTTTTATTTTTAAGCCACATAAGTAAATTATCAACTATAGTATTAAACCATGACTCCAATTCTAAGTACAAAGTATGATTTTAAAAAAATTGATTTTAGCCAAAACCGGTTTGGCTCAGTGGATAGAGCGTTGGCCTGCGGACTGGAGGATCCCGGGTTCGATTCCGGTCAGGGGCATGTGCCTTAGTTGCGGGCACATCCCCAGTGGGGGGTGTGCAAGAGGCAGCTGATCGATGATTCTCTCTCATCGATGTTTCTAGCTCTCTGTCTCTCTCTCTTTCTCTCTGTGGAAAGTCAATAAAATATATTTTTAAAAATTGATTTTAGAGAGGAAGGTAGAGAAGGAGTGGGGGAGTGAGAGAAGCATAGTGTGAGAGAGAAACACTCAGTTGCATTCCATACGAATTTCTCATACGCACCCTGACCAGAGGTTGAACATGAGACCTGAGTATGTCCCCGACCAGGAACCGAACCCTTGATTTTTCAGGGTACAGGTCAACCCTCCAACCAACTGAGGCACACTGGCCAGGGTTAGTATATTTATATTTTGTGAATACTTTTTCAATAGCTGTGTGATGGATTCCTTTCACATTTAACCACAGTAAAAGCAATTCTAGTCACTAAAAAAGACAAGTTAGCCGAAACTGGTTTGGCTCAGCGGTAGAGCGTCGGTCTGCGGACTGAAAGGTCCCAGGTTCGATTCCGGTCAAGGGCATGTACCGTGGTTGCGGGCACATCCCCGGTAGGGGGTATGCAAGAGGCAGCTGGTCGATGTTTCTCTCTCTATCTCTCTCCCTTCCTCTCTGTAAAAAATCAATAAAATATATATATTTTTAAAAAGTTATTTTTCTTTTAAGTATTCTATTCTTATTGGTTACTATTAACTTGTCATGTTCTTTATAACTGAAAAATAATTTCAAGTATTTGAGAGGTAACTTTTATTCTAATATTGGAACACAAACATTAATCCTGACAATGCTCAGTAGAGCATATGACCAATCAGTTAAAATGGAATTTAGAGATTAGCTCGCATGTGCTCTCTCCCTCCCCTCAGTAATGTTATATTTAACTAGAATAAGTTTATGTACAGTCTCTGAAATATGTGCTCCATGTATATCATTTTTACAGTTTGTTGTAATTTAAAAGAAGTTGATGAAAACATCTTTAGGAGTAAAGTCTGAGCTGAAGAAAAAGGTTAATTCCTTGTGAACGTATAGGAAAATAGGGGGTAGGGAGAGCTTTTTAACGGGCTAAGATTATGGGCTTTGTTTGTTTGTATTTTCAAATTATAAGAGAAAGTGTTTTTAGAAAGTTACAGAGCTAGTAGAAGTGAGCCAGCTGGGCTTGTGCAGGCTCAGGAAACAAGTTAAAGAGGCAGAAGAAGGTCCTTGGAGTTCAGGAGAAAGGCAAAGGTATTGCACCTGGGGGGAAATAAAGGGAAATTTGATGTGTGCTCACAAGAGGGAGAGCACAGGTTATGGTTTTTAATACTGGCACAAAGTTTTCTCAGTCTTTGCCTGATGTCCTGCTTTTTAAAGGTAGAGCCTGTTTTAATACTTTGCAAATATGCCATTACTCCCTCTTTTTCTCTTTCATTGGTTACTTCATTTTCAAAGACTTCCTTTCCATACCCTGACCAGTAATTTTGTTTTTAATTTTACTCTTAGCCATGTTCAGTTCTTTTTTAAACCTACTCATATACTTGTTTTAAAAAGAGTTTATTGAGATCACACTGCAGCTGGGAAAGGGTTACAGCAACCATTAAGAAAGAGGGAAATGAGAATGGGAATTGTCTTGCTTAATTGTCACATTTCACATTTTTCTCATTTGGGTAGAATGTGAAGTGTGGGGAGAGGGAGCAGCAGAGCCCAGTTTCTACTTGAAATTAGTGAGGCAGGGTGGTTGGTGATGTGGTGTAGAAGTTCCAAGGAGCTGAAGTTTATAGGGGACATGAGAGGAGAGTAAATCTAGGTCAGTATCATTGTCTGTTACTA
This sequence comes from Pipistrellus hanaki, assembly GCF_964339955.1. NCBI lineage: Eukaryota > Metazoa > Chordata > Mammalia > Chiroptera > Vespertilionidae > Pipistrellus > Pipistrellus hanaki. The sequence continues at coordinate 48,234,396 of NC_140503.1, read as the reverse complement.
GGAAGAAAGTAGTTCATATATTCTCAGGTATTCAAGATAAATGAAAACTCTGTTATTTATTTTTAAATCCTGTTTAATACTTATAGCATGTGGTGTTTTACTTTCTTGGAAGAATTACATTATTTTCAGACATTATCCTTAAATGCTTGTCTCTGGAAATCTAAATCCAGAAGTTGAAACCAAGGACTCCTGATATTTTCTGGTTTCTAGATAAGTGTTTTGTATTTAAAAAAAATAGTAATTATTTAATAACATTCAAATGGTGTAGAATTTTTAAAGTACCAAGAAATGATAAAATGAGAAATAAAACTTGGCCTCTTTTTCTTAGATCCCAGTCTTATTACCCAGAAGTAAAGTTAGTTTCTTTTTGTTAATTCTCACCTGAGGATATTTTTCCATTTATTTTTAGAGTAGACGAGAGAGAAAGAGAAAGAGAAAGAAAAAGACAAAGACAAAGAGGGAGAAAAAGAGAAAGAGAAAGAGAAAGAGAGAATCTACATGGATGTGAGAGAGACACATTTAGTGGTTGTTTTGCACACACCCCGGACAGAGCTTGGGTTTGAGCCTGCAACTGAGGTACATTTCTTGGCCAAAGTCGAACCCAGGACCTTTCAGGCTGCAGGCTGACACTCTTTCTACTGAGCCAAATTGGAGAGAGCATGGTAGCAGTTTATCTCCTGAAGTTATGCTTATAAATATCAGTTTTAGAAAAAGTAATTATTTAAGCAATAGGACAAAAAGTGTCTTAAGTGAGTTACTTATATAATCTTTAGTTACACAATCTCTCTGTTCATAAAAAATTATATAAACTGAGTTTTAATGCATTAGCTAGCTTTGTATCATTTATCATTGGAACTTCAAAACATTACATTTGTAGTTGACTTTGCTTAACTATATAAATGATGTTTAATAATGTTAAGCTATTTTTTATAGGCTTTTAAAGAAACTTCATGTACACACATGCAGAAAAGTCACTAATAGAGCTGATATATAGATGTAGATTTTTTTCCCATTATAGAATGGTAATCTCCTGTTGGTGAGTTAAAATAAGGGAAGTTTAAAAAAAATCAATAGTGTTTTATTCATAAATATATGATTCTCTTTGTACTCCTACCTTAAACTGCATCATGTACATGATTATGAAGCAAGAATTGAGAAGGTAATTTGGAAATTGAATCTAGAATATTATTTTAAATAGCCACTGAGTGCTGCTATTCTGTTTTCTCTGCTTATAAGATATATTTATGCTATTAAAATATATCCTACCTCAATACTAGTATGTTTCAGTATGTCTATGTGTATAATCTTTAGAACTTTGAAACTACTTCAAAAATGTGCATATCTCATAATTATTAAATCTTAATTATCCTATTTAATTGATAGTGATTTGTAAATATTTCAAATATGATATTTGTAAATATATTATGAAATATTCAAAATTAACTTTCTCTAAATCAGAACATCTTTCATTACCTCTATGATTTATCATGCCTGTTTTGGTCTACTCTTTGGAGTACCAGAGAATATGTTGTAGAACCTTGTCATGCACTTACTTGTATCTCCTCCACATACTGGCCAGCTTTTGAAGTAGTACAGATGTGTAGTGATGTAGAGATGTATTAGAGATGAAATTCCAGGTTGCCAAGGAATAGTACCTTTGGTGAAGGAATGTAGACTGCATAAATTTCAGTGACAAGAGTGTTGAACCCTTTTTTGTCATTGTGGTAAGCAAGAGTCCAATGAGTTGAATAAAAATGAATATAAAATATCAATGGATTACATACTAGTAGAAAATATGAAAAACAGAGCTCGTTTACAAAAGCAGCAAGGAGAATAAAGTATATGAATAATCTTAATAGTATATTTGAACTCCAAATGAAATTATTTAGCTTTATAAAGAGTTATCTTTAAAATCAAACCAAACCCTACTGGTTTTCTAGAGATTTATAAAAGATGACTTTAGTAGATGACAAATATTCTAGGATGAGAAAAACAAATATATATATTTTGTATATTTAGATAGCATATATACATATATGTTTATATAAATGAATAAATGAATGAAGGAATGAATGTTAGACATGTTGGGACTTCATTATTGTTGCTTAATGCTACTCTAGTCCAAACATCAGAATTTTTTCTTTTCTCGTTGATTTTCTAATTGTGTATAATAATTAGGAAAACCTGAGTCTACCAGGTATCAAAATAGAATTATTCTAGTCTTTTCAACTAATGGTGTTGGGACAGTTGTACATTCATATGCAAGAAATATGAGTTTAGACCTTTTGCAATCATGTAAGACACAAAAGTTATGGATCATGGAATGATCCATGATCCTAGCCGGTTTGGCTCAGTGGATAGAGCATTGGCCTTCTGACTGAAGGGTCCCAGGTTCAATTCCAGTAAAGGGCACATTGTTGCGGCCTCGATCCACAGTAGGGGGTGTGCTGGAGGCAGCTGGTTGTTGTTTCTCTCTCATCAATGTTTCTAACTCTCTATCCCTCTCTCTTCCTCTCAGTAAAAAACCAATAAAATATATTAAAAAAAAAAAAAAAAGAAATGGTTTGGTAATGGCAGGGAGGGTCAGGGCCAGTTGTATTTATAATTTTATCTAATACTATAAACAAAAATTAGTTCTACATGAAATAATTAAGGAAATACCTTGAACCAAATATAATATATATCCATCCTCCAAATAAGGAAGCACTTTCCAAACAGAATAATTTTGAAAAAAAAACAAGTACAAAAACGATACATTTTATAGCATATAAAACTCAAAAACTAATAAGTGTGTTTCTTTTTTTTTAAAAAAAATATATATTTTATTGATTTTTTACAGAGAGGAAGGGAGAGAGATAGAGAGCTAGAAACGTCGATGAGAGAGAAACATCGACCAGCTGCCTCTTGCACACCCCATACCAGGGACGTGCCCGCAACCAATGTACATGCCCTTGCCCGGAATCGAACATGGGACCTTTCAGTCCACAGACCGGTGCTCTACCACTGAGCCAAACCGGCTTCAGCAATAAGTGTATTTCTTAAAAGAATGCTATATCACAGAAAATTACCACCTTGTAGAAAATATGTAGCAAATGTATTTTTATTTTAAAATATATTTTATTGATTTTTTACAGAGGAAGGGAGAGAGATAGAGAGCTAGAAACGTCGATGAGAGAGAAACATCGACCAGCTGCCTCTTGCACAACCCTACCGGGGATGTGCCCGCAACCAATGTACATGCCCTTGACCAGAATCGAACCTGGGACCTTTCAGTCCGCAGACCGACGCTCTACCACTGAGCCAAACCAGTTTTGGCTGTATTTTTATTTTAGGGAGTAAAAGATAAATATCATAAAATGTGAATACGTTTTATAAAATCTTAAAATCAGTTCTTTAGATATAACAGTGTTGATATCTCTATATAATATACAAATTCATATGGAGACCACTAAAATTTTATAGAGAACAAACAAAAGTTATAAAAGAGGAAATAAATGTGAAGACATACAGATCAAGAGAATAGGTACTACTGTTTTATGAGCTAAACACTCATAGCTTTCATTAGCTTTCATTTTGACAGATAATATTTTTATTTTTGTAATGAATTTTATAGTCAAAGTCAAAATAAAAGTTTTTGTACCTCGATTAGCAAGATGGCAAATGCCCTTCAAATGTTTTTTTTTTTTTTTTTCCTTTCGTTTTGTTTCCAGGAAGTATTGATGAAGATGTTGTGGTGATAGAAGCTTCCTCTACTCCCCAAGTAGCTGCCAATGAAGAAATTAATGTTACCTCAACTGATAGTGAAGTGGAGATTGTAACAGTTGGAGAAAGCTATCGGTAAGAGTTTAATTGCTAGTTTGTATATTTGAAATTTTAAGTAGAAGCATTTAAACATTTATACTGCAGATATTTGCATCTTTTACCATTTTCTTAGAGACCTAGTTTGAGTATGTATATACCAGATTAGTGCTTTTCTTTTTTTAAAATATTTTTAAATTATTTTTTAGAGAGAGAAGAAGGGAGAAGGATAGAAAGAATATTGATGAGAGAGAAACATTATCAGTCGGCTACCTCTTTCATGCCCCTGACGGGGATTGAGCCCACAACCCGGGCATTTGCCCTAGCCAAGAATCCTACTGGGATCGGGCCTAAACAAGCAGTAAGACATCGCTCTAGGGGTCCCAGATTCAAGAGTATGCAGGCTGTGCTGAAGGACACTCCCCCTCCTCGTTCACAAATTTTGTACACCAGAGCTCTAGTTGTTATATAAGGTATTAAGTTTGTCACTGTAGCTGGCTCTTGGCCTTTTCTCTTTAAGATAATGCATCTGTATTTCAGATTCTTTTGTGTCAGGATGTAATAGTTGCCACATGCACCAACTGTCCATATATCAACTTTTTTGTTGATGCTCCACTCAGCATAATATTTGAGTTAAGGCATCCTATGTAGCTTTCACAAGAGTATTGCAAAGTGGACCTGGAACTTTCTACAGCTGTTAACAGCTTCCCAGAAATAAACTACACAGTCTCATTAGAATCTTGGTTTCTTAAGAGTTTTGAATGGTAATCTCTCCTCATCCCAAACCATTTCATCCTGAGACAGTTGTTTACTGTCATGTTTCAGTCCATATAGTTCTCGGAATGTGCTTTCCTATTTATTTATTCAATTTTATTTTTACTTTTCTGGTTTCAGAAAGGAAGGGAGAGGGAGAGAGAGATGGAAACATCAATGATGAGGGAGAATCATTCAGTTGCTGCCTCCTGCATACCCTGCACTAGAGATCAAGCCCATAACCAGGGCATGTGCCCTGATTGGGATTTGAACCTTGATCTTCTGGTTTATAGGATAGCATTCAACCACTGAGTCACGCTAGCTGGGCTTCTTTTTGTTAATCCTTGTTCGAGGATATTTTCCCATTGATTTTTAGAGAGTGGAAGGGAGAGAGAGACAGAGAGAGAGAAACATCATTGTGAAAGAGACAAATTGATTGGTTGCCTCCTACACAAGCCCCAACCAGGGCCAGGGGTCCAGAGCTTGCAATTGAGGTATGTGCCCTGGACTGGAATTTCACCTGGGATCCTTCAATCTGCAGACTGGTTCTCTATATCCACTGAGCTAAATTGGCTAGGGTTGTGCTGTCCTTTTTTTACTGTCTCAGGAATTAATCTTCATACTCCTGTTACTTCATTTGAACCTTTTCTAAACTCTTGAATTCTTTTCTTTTCTTTTTTAAAAAAAATTTTTTTTAATTGATTTTACACAGAGAGGAATTGAGGGGGATAGAGAGTTAGAAACGTCGATGAGAGAGAAACATTGACCAGCTGCCTCTTGCACACTCCCCACTGGGGATGTGCCCGCAACCAAGGTACGTGCCCTTGACCGGAATCGAACCCGGGACCCTTCAGTCCGCAAGCCGACGCTCTATCCACTAAGCCAAACCGGTTCTGGCTTGAATTTTTTTCTGAATAGTTGAGTTTGCACTCTGACGAACTGCATATTAATGAATTTGGCTCTTTGTATGCATGCATGGTAACAATAAGCATATAAGCAGTTTTACATCCAGCTTGGGCAGAAGAAAACACCGACTGCATAAGCCCCACCTTCCTAAAACATATACTGTTTTATCCCTCTGTATCCTCAGTCATTCAGATCATTACAGTAAATCCTTAAAAATATTTTTAATGAAATGTACACAGGTAAGAAATTTAGGTACACATATAGAATACCGTACATATGGTTAAAATATGATAAAAGTTAGGTGTTGAAGGATTGTGGATTATATACTTTAAAAGCACAACACAGTTGAAACAAGTGATGTTTCTTAAGGCTACAAATTGCAGATCTTCCTCCAGTTACAATGGGGAAATGCATCCCAAAAAACCCATTGAATGTTTAAAATACCGTAAATTGAAAATGCATTTAAATAATATTAAATACCAATTCTATCTCAAAACCAATCAAGAAATAAAAAAATGCATTTAATGCAACTAACCTACTAAACATCATAAATTAGCCTGGCTTACCTTAAATGTACTTAGAACACATTGCCTAAACTTAGGCAAAATCATCAATGAATATACACTGAATACACTGTAGCGTATCCATTGTTTATCCTCATAGTCAGGTGGCTAATTGGGAGCTACGGCTTGCTGCTATTGCCCAGCATCAAAAGAGAGTATCAGCTGAAGCCGGTTTGGCTCAGTGGATAGAGCATTGGCCTGCGGACTGAAAGGTCCTGGGTTCGATTCCGGTCAAGGGCATGTACCTCAGTTGCCGGCACATCCCCAGTAGGGGGTGTGCAAGAGGCGGCTGATCAATAATTCTCTCTCATCATTGTTTCTAACTCTCTATCCCTCTCCCTCTCTGTAAAAGACCAATAAACTATATTTTAAAAAAATATAGTATCATACCACATATTGCTAGCCTAGGAAAAGATAAAAATTCAGTGTTTGTAGTATAGTTTCTACTGAAAGCATCTTGTAGTATAGTTTCTACTGAAAGCATCTTGCTTTCAAACCATTGCAAAGTCTAAAAATCTTAAATCAAACCATTAAGTCAAGGACCATCTGTAGTAAACTGGCTGCAACTATCCTTACCCTTCCTGACCCCAGGAAATTTCTCTAGTGTCTTGAATTTCTTTAGATCAGTACCAGAAACTTACTGGTAGCTTGGTTTAGGACTCCCCAACTGTTCTGGTATTGATATTTTTGTTACTTTACCTATTGTGAGTAAATTTAGGTATTTATATAAAATGTAAATAATTGATTGTAACCTGGGTAAATATTCACACTAACTATTGAAAAGAGCATTATTCTTCAAACTATATCCTATATTTTATACCCGTGATTGGTGTAAAATGATAACATATCATTTCTCATTTTCTTAGGTCAGTTGGTTGGTGAATATTTCATTCAGAAATATTTATTGAGTGCCAGACAGACATTGTGCTAGTCATAACTGTGCATTCTGTGACCATTATTTCTTTGGAAAAGTCTTACATGAAGTATTTCCCAACTTACTCTGTAAAGAAAGGCTTATTATTTCTTTCTTTCTTTTTAAAAAAAAAATATATTTTATTGATTTTTCACAGAGAGGAAGAGAGAGGGATAGAGACTTAGAAACATCGATGAGAGAGAATCATCGATCAGCTGCCTCTTGCACACCCCCTCCTGGGGATGCACCCGCAACCAAGGTACATGCCCTTGACCGGAATAGAACCCGGGACCTTTCAGTCTGCAGGCCGACGCTCTATCCACTGAGCCAAACTGGTCTCGGCATTATTATTTCTTGGTAACTAAAGTTTTGTGTGTTTTTTTTATGTTTACTAATTTGAATATTGATATCATTTAAGGTCTCGTTCAAACCTTGGACACTCCAGATCTCATTGGAGCCAAGGTTCAAGTTCTCATACAAGTCGACCACAGGAGCCACGGAACCGCAGTAGGATTTCTACTGTGATACAGCCCTTGAGGCAGAATGCAGCAGAAGTTGTGGACCTTACTGTTGATGAAGATGGTAAGGTGGAGTAGTAACAGTGTAGAATTATGAAGAAAATATGATAAAATGAAATATCTTACTGTGCTATTAAACTAAAGAGACGTTTTCAGATTTTTAAATCTTATTTTTCAATTTGCAGTAATAACCTTGGTTATAATATAGTAATTTTGCCTAAAATTTAAAAAAATATATATATTTTATTGACTTTGTACAGAGAGGAAGGGAGAAAGATAGCGAGTTAGAAACATCGATGAGAGAGACTCATCGGTCAGCTGCCTCTTGCACACCCCCTACTGGGGATGTGCCTGCAACCAAGGTACATGCCCTTGACTGGAATCGAACCCAGGACCCTTCAGTCCCCAAGCCGACGCTCTATCCACTGAGCCAAACCGGTTTCGGCTTGCCTAAAATTTTTTTCTGGTTATTGCTTTATTCTTGGTAGTTATTTTCTTTTCTTTTTTCCATTTTTTAAAATATATTTTATTGATTTTTAACAGAGAGAAAGGGAGAGAGAGAGCTAGAAACGTCAATGAGAGAGAAACATCGACCAGCTGCCTCTTGCACACCCTCTACCGGGGATGTGCCTGCAAACCAACATACATGCCCTTGACCGGAATCGAACCTGGGACCTTTTAGTCTGCAGACTGACGCTCTACCACTGAGCCACACCGGCTTCGGTGGTAGTTATTTTCTTAGAAAAGAAATTTTGGTTTACAAGTGATAGGAATAGGGAGGTAGATGTCATTGAGAAGCTTCAATTGGCAGAGAGAGAGAGGGAGAGAGGGAAGGAGGGAAGGAGGGAGGGAGGGAGAGAGGGAGGGTGGGAGGGAGGGAGGGAGGGAGGGAGGGAGGTGTGGAGAGAGAGAATCATAGATAAGATTGAGAAGCTTCAATTAGCTGCCACCTATATGTGCTCACTGGGAATGTGAACTCGAAACCTAGGTATGTGCCCTGATCAGGAATCAAACCTGCAACTTTCAGTGTATGGAATGACATTCAACCTAGCCACTTTGGCTGATAAGGGCAGAAATGACACTTTTTAATAATGGACAACAGTAAAGCGCTATAACTGAATTCAAATGATTTAATACTGGTTATTTATAATGTCATTTACTTTTTAAAGTATGTGATTCTTTAATGTAATAAGTATGTGCCTTTTTTGCTGCTTAATTTTAGTGTTTTGTTTTGGTTTATAACTGCTCCGAGAAAGCAAAGCTAGAGTTGCTAAACAGGGATTAGAGAAGGTTGTAGCATGTTTGAATATATGACTATATATAATATATGAATTTTCCTACATGTTGAGAATTATCTTTAGGTATTATTAGTTTCATCTTACAAGGAAGTGGTCATCATAATTTTCTTAGTGAGGTAGTCAACCATATATAAATTTGTTAACTTTGGGAGTTAGCTATAAATTGGAGAAAAGATACATTAAATAGGTAGAAATAGAGGCCTTGGGCAATCAGTTTTTTAGATAGGCTGTTTGCAGTTTGGATGATCATAGTTTACAGATTACTAGTACTTTGGAATTAAGATGCTTATTAAGAGATAATTTATTTCCATAGCCTGCATTCATTCAACAGTGCCTTGGTTTTTATTTTAAAGCATTATAAGTTACCTGTAAGTCAGATGTTAATATAATAGGGATTAATTAAAGGTCAATTGGAGTTAGTTAAATATAGAATTACTAGTTTGAAAACTTTCTGTGTGTTTAGTATTATGTGACACCTATTATCCAGGAAGTAGGAAAAGGTGACAGAGTAGCCTTTTAACCCATTAGAATTAGTCTAACCAGACTATTTCAACTACGTTAATAGTATTTTAATGATCAGTAGATGCCCTCTTCTCCCAAATAATTTCTTTCAGTGGAAAGTTTCTCTCTTATTAAAAATAAACCAAAAACTTAACTATATCAATTAGACCAGTGAATCTTAACTAGCTGTCATTTTGTGTCCCTGGAGATATTTGTCAATATCTGCAGACATTTTTGGTCTCAAAGTTGTGAGGAGAGTGCTAATGACATGTAATGAGTAGAGGCCAGGGTTGCTGATAAACATACTGTACAGGACAGCCACCCTCAGTCCCCACTCCCCCATCCAACAAAGAATTGTCCAGCTCAAAATGTCAGTACTGCCAAGGTTAGGAAGCTGTTAAAAAGCATTTGCAAATAAACATAGGTTCCTCCCTTCACTTTTTAGTTACAAGCAAATGCATTTGTTTAAGCAACTTGGTCTATTTGTTCTATATAGACCAAGCAGGTACTATTTGTGTTTCAAGAGTCTGCATTCCATACTGCATTATATAAAATAGTTGTCTTCTCATTCAACATCACATTAAGAGAGTCCCTCTTTTTAAACAACCATTTTAGAATCAGTTTAAAATATAAATCATTTGTAAGTTAAAATCTGCTTGAAATTTCTTTTATATTCCACTACAAAATTTTTAATTTTTTTTAAAAAGTACTCCTGAATATTTACAAAAAGGTTTTGTAAAACATACATGTAAGAAGAGATTAAAATATATTAAACATCATAGATAATGTTAATTATGTGATTACTATATGTAAAACATTATACAAGATGATTATTATATTATTGATATATGTAAAGCATTGTACAAAGTGCTTTATATGTGTGATCTCAGTTCATCCTAGCAATAGTTCTATGAAGAAAGTTCTATGAACAATACTTTCCTAATTCTATAGGTTAGAAATGAAAAATAGTTATGTAACTTATCCAGGATCATACTGTCAGTGGTGAAATCAGACTTACTTTCCAAGAATCTAGTTCTGTATTATATACTGTGAAGGGGAAAGTACTCTTTGTAATACCTTCTGACAGCTTATAATAATTATGTATGAATATAGCAGAGAGATTTTTACTTTCATTATCCTCTTTTTTTGATAGATCAGAAAACTTATATAATCATTATTTTAAAAAAACTTAATCATCTGAATTATTAGAATATGCATTTGTTGGATTTTTAAAAATGCAGTTTTTAAAATATTACATTTTAATGTTAACAGTTTAACTTCATGAAAGCTTTTTTTACTATATATTGTATTTCCTACAGAGTTCATATCATTCAAGTTTGCTTTAACATTTATTATAACAATATTAGCTTGGATTACAATATAACCCATTACCTAATTTGTATTGAAATGCTGACTAAACATTTTGCATTTTATAGAACCTACTGTAGTACCAACCACTTCTGCAAGAATGGAATCACAAACCACAAGCGCTTCCACTAGTAATTCTAATCCATCTACCTCTGAGCAGGCCTCTGATACTGCTTCAGCTGTCACTAGTAGCCAATCCTCCACAGTGTCAGAGACTTCAACTACTCTTACAAGCAATAGTATGACTGGTACTTCTATAGGAGGTATGTAAAAATCAGGGGGAGGAGGGACTCTTTTATTTTTATTTGTATTACATTTGTTAGAAAAATGAATATTTTCAAATTTTAGCTGTATTCATAAGAACATACTCTTAGTGTCAATATCATATGTGAACTAAGTAGTCTCAATTAGAATTAGACTAGGATTTCTTATTTGAGTTTGGGTGCTATATGTTGGTAAAGTATCGTAGCTCAACTGAAAGAAATTGGAAAAAATTAAATGTCTGACACCAAAAATGTGAGCAACTAAAGAAAAAAATAGGTAAGTTAAACTTCATCAAAATTGAAAATTTGTATATATCAAAGGACATCAAGAAAGTGAAAAGAAAACTTACAGATGGGACAAAAAAAACTTGAAAATTATACATTTGATAAGGGTCTAATATATAGAATATATAAAGAACTCACACAACTCACCAATAAAAAGGAAAACAACTCTGTTTAAAATTGGTTGAAGGATATGCTAGCTTTTTGGCATCAGCCTGAGAACTAAAGGGCCCTGGGTTCCATTCTGGTCAATGGCACATGCCCGGGTTGGAGGCTCTATCCCCAGTAGAAGGCGTGCAGGAGGCAGCCAATGAATGATTCTCATCATTGATGTTTCTCTCTCTTCCTTTCTCTCTGAATCCAAGAAAAAGAAATAAATAGAATCATAAATAAATAGGTAAAGGATTTATATATATATTTTTCCATAGAAGACATATAAATGACCAAGAACTAGATGAAAACACCATTAGCTAGTAGAGAAATACTAATAAAAATCACAGTGAATTACCACTTTACACCCAATATGATGTTTATACTTAAAAAAACAACAACAATAAATCATACAATAACTAGTGTAGAGTAGAATGTGGAGAAATTGGAACCTTTATGAATAATCTGGTGGGAATGTAAAATGGCACTGCCATTGTGAAAACACTGGTAATTCCTCAAAAAGTTAAACATAACTTCCGGCCAAGATGGTGGAGTAGATAAATGTGGTACTTATATCTTTCCACAACCACATTAAAATGACATCTAAACTATAGAACAACCACCATGCAGAACTGTCTGAAATCTAGCTGAACATAAGTCCTATAACTAAGGACCTAGAGAGAAAGCCATATCAAGACTGGTAGTAGGACAGAGACATGGAATGAGCTAGTCCCATACTCACAAGTGATGGTTAAAAATTGAGAGGGATATGTCAGCTGTAGAGGACCTTTTTTTAAAAAAAATTTATTTTATTGATTTTTTACCGAGAGAAAGGGAGAGGGATAGAGAGTTAGAAACATGATGAGAGAGAAACCTCGATCAGCTGCCTCCTGCACACTCCCCACTGGGTATGTGCCTGCAGTCAAGGTACATGCCCTGACTAAAATCGAACCTGGGACTTCTGAGTCCCCAGGCCGACGCTCTATCCTCTGAGCCAAATCAGCTAGGGCTAGAGGTCCTTCTTAAGACTGAAGGGCCCCCACCAAGGCCTTTCAGCCCAGGGTTCCAGTCTTGGGAAGAGAAGTCCCTAAACTTGTGGCTGTGAAAACCGGCAGGGATAGTGGCAGAGTATGATGGGAGAGTTGCTGGAGACAGGTGTTCCTCTTAAAGGGCATGCACATGGCCTTACTCAGACTCACTAGCTATAATCTCCAGCGCTGGGGCAGCAGCTCAAAAGGCATCAGGGACATGGGGAGGAACTGAATTGTCTGGCTTTGGGGCAAGGGTTGGAGGGGCAGCTTTCTCCCAGATAGAAGTGCTGGCCGATTCCATCAGAGAAGTACTGAGCCCTATCCCCACAGAACCAGATTGTGGATGCTATATTAGTCTTTCAACCTGACTTCACACTATCCATCCTATACTAGTGATTCCCCGCAATTCCCTCCCACCCAAGGGAATGCCAACCCAAAGTTTGGGTCCACTCAAGCCCTTTTCAGTGACTTTTCCATAAACCTAACCTAACCTGGTGAAGGAAATAGACATACAAGTCCAAGAAACACAGAATTCCAAACGAACCCAAAGAGGCCACACCAAGACATATAATTAAAATGGCAAAGATTAAACTCAAAGAGAATTTTAAGAGCAGCAAGAGGAAAGCAGTTTGTTACCTACAAGTGAGATCCATAGGACTCAGCTGATTTCTCAACACAAACTTTGTAGGCCTGAGGGGATTTGCAAGAAATATTAAAAGTGATGAAAAACAAGGACCTATAACCAAGATTACTCTACCAGCAAAGTATTATTTAGAACAATAAAAGGGTAATATGCTATTTAGACCAGACGTCCTTCCGTAGCAGGTGGGAGGGGGGATGCTAAGCAGAGGCCCCGATTGCTGTGGAGCCTGGGGCCAAGACCCTTGCACGAATTTCAGGCCTGTAGTTTAGAATAGAAAACTTCCTAGACAAGATAAAGCTAAAGAAGTTCATCTGCACCAAACCAGTGCTAAATGAAATGTTAAAAGGATTTCTTTAGGAAGAAGAAGAAAATCAAAGATATGAATAATAAAATTACAAATATATATCTTTCTATAATTACTTCAAATGCAAATGGATTAAATGCTCCAACCAAAAGACATGTTGGCTAAATGGATAACAAGACCCTTACATATGCTGTGTCTGGGAGATTTACTTCAGATTGAAAGACACACAGGGAGATTAACAGTAAGGGATGGAAAAAGATACTTCATTAAAAAAAAGAAAAGGTAGTCTAGTAACACTTATATTAGAATTAATATATTCTAAAACAAAGACTATGTAACAAGAGATAAAGAAGGACCCAGCAATTTTACTTCTGGGTATTTCTCTGAAGAAATCCAAAACACTAAAGAGAAAGACATGTACATCCTTATGTTCATCGCAGCATTTGTTACAATAGTTAAGATACGGAAGCAACCTAAGTGTTCATATATAGATGAATGGGTAAAGAAGAAGGTGTGTTTGTGTGTGTGTGTGTGTGTGTGTGTTTCTATCCAATTTTATAGACTCCTGAATTCTAGTCTCCAGCTTAAGAACCTTTACAAAAGGATTCAGGAAATTTGCCCAAATTGGCCAGACTAGGAGCTTGGAAAGAAAACAGTGCACAGATACTACAGAACAGGGGTTAGATCCAGAAGGGAACCAGTGAAGTCAGGGTAGGACATGGATGGGAGGGCAGACCCAGGAGAATTACAGGGAGGTTTGCGGTTTGCAGCAGTCAAACCTATCAACTAGAGCTTAAAGTACCACCACCCAGATTCATTTATGAGAGCTCGTAAATTCCCTTACTTGTTTCCACCAGTTTTTGTTGTATTTTTGTACTATTTGTTAGTAACCAGAAGACTCTTAATTGGTACATTGACCCAGAAGAGATCAGCTATGTACTATGAGCCAAATGGGAGGAGAATATTCCGGTATCAGTTACTCTAATAAGGCTAGAACAATGGTACTCCAGAATCCTAATGGTTCTGAGGAGATGCCTCAGGGGTTATGTGGGTGATGCGATAGGAAGAGACAGCTCGATTCTTCACTCTTTTGATTTATACATTTTAAGTAAAAAAATTTATCTCCATATTTATGTTTTATATTGTTTCCACATAATATGTAATTTGAGGAGAGGCTGTATGTTAATATGTATGTTATAACTTAATTTCTTTTACAGAAGTTATATGTATGTTAAAACTGTGGCACTATCATATCCTTTTTTACAGATTTGAACTTACTAAATATTTCTTTTTTTTTTTTTTTTTTTTAATATTTTATTGATTTTGTACAGAGAGGAAAGGAGAGAGATAGAGAGTCAGAAACATCGATGAGAGAGAGTCATCGATCAGCTGCCTCTTGCACACCCCCTACTGGGGATATGCCCGCAACCAAGGTACATGCCCTTGACCGGAATCAAACCCGGGACCCTTCAGTCCCCAAGCCGACGCTCTATCCATTGAGCCAAACCGGTCCCGGCTAAATATTTCTTAATTATTTACTTATTTATACACAGCATCTGTTTATTACACAGTGATATTTGATCATTTGATTTTTCTATGCATTTTTTTTTTTTCGGTTACAAGATGACTTGAGGAGAGCTGCATCTAGTGCTGTAACGGAAAATGGCCCTCCTGCAATGCCAAGGTTACCTTCCTGCTGTCCCCAGCACTCGCCATGTGGAGGGTCGTCACAGAATCACCATGCATTAGGACATCCACACACAAGTTGCTTTCAGCAGCATGGCCACCATTTTCAACATCACCACCACCACCATCATACTCCCCACCCAGCTGTCCCAGTTTCTCCCTCCTATAGTGATCCTACATGCCCTGTGGAAAGACCTCCACAAATACAAACATCTTGTCGAGCAAATAGTAGTTCTGGTACCAGCTACCATGACCAGGTAAGTGGAATTTATGACTTTTTCTTTCTTTTCTAAAATTTTAAAATAGTGGGTATTTAGTTTGTCTGTTTTTTCAGGAAAAAACCCCCACATACCTAATAATAAATTTTATATGCTAAATAAGTCATTATTCTATTGACCATGCAAAAGTGGCCTAATTTAGTGGTCTGTAATTTTTTCTTTTACTTAAGTATCTAGGATTTTTTGATGGTCTAAATCAGGGATGGGGCACGTCTGGCCACGGGCCATATAAGGCCCAAGACATAATTTGGTCTGGCCCTCCCAAGGAATTAGGGATGAGTTTGACCAAATATAGCAGCCTAATTCTGTATGGCCCTTGAATTATGTTATAAATATACAAAGGGTCCTTGGCAGAAAAGAGGTTCTCCATCCCTGCTCTAAATTATTGCATTTAATTGAGGGGGCCAGGGATGTAGAAAATCAGAAATGAAATATTTTTTATTCTAGAATGGTTTTGATTTTTTTAGTTAAATACAGGTAAATCTGATCTTTGGCATTGTATTTCAGACAAAGTGTTTAAACTGCATTGTCAAGCTACTTAATGAAAAATTGGGAAATTTTCCCGGTTTTTATTCCTCTAACTCCTATTTTGGAGCTCCCTATAATCTCCATGAGTCTCTAGAGATAACCTCTCAGATGCAAACCTGTGATATAATTTCTCAGGAGCAGATGAGATTTTTAGTTTATGGGGAATTGAAATATCAACAAAAAATTATAATTCAGTAAATTAGTTGCTTATAGTGAATGCTCAGAATGTCAAATAATACTGCATTAGTATTGGTGGTCACATGTAGTTAATGAAGTCAAGTTTTATGTGCTATTTTAACTTTTACTATGATATAAACTTGGGTGGTGTATACTTTAGAAAACAAAGCATGTTATTTCAAAGTAAAGTGGTAGCTGACCTATATCTTAGAAAAAAGACTGGGGAAAAAAAGTTAAAAAAAGAAAAAGATAAGGGGTTAAAGCACAAGAAGAAAAGGAAAGAGAAGAAAAGAAAAGAAAAGAAAAGAGAAAAGAAAAGAGCACCTCATAGACACAGACAACAGTATGGTGATTACCAGAGGGAAAGGAGGTTGGGGGAGGTAGAAAAGGGTAAAGGAGAGATAAATGGTGAAGGAAGGAGACTTGATATGGGATGTTGGACACAATATAGTATACAGATGATGTGTTATAGAATTGTACACCTGAAACCTATATAATTTTATTAACCAATGTCACCCCAATACGTTCACTTTAAAAACTAAAGAAAATTTAGAGCAACTGTTGTTGTTTTCTTGTATCCCTTGACCTTTCCTAAAGTACTTGTTTCATCTTTAAATTTTGATGGTTATCTCTTCTGCATCTGACAAATTAAAATATAATTAAGAAAGAGGGTGTTCCCTTAAAAAATAAAACAAATAACTAGGAGCTGTTATCCAGAAGAAATGTTAAAGTGTTTCATTGAAAATTTGATTTTAAAGATTATAGGTGATGGTTTGGTAACAGTTCTAAGTATTAATAATCTGCTAATCATCTAGACTTGTGGTTGGCAAACTGCAGCTCTTGAGCCACATGCAGATTTTTGCCCCCTTGATTGTGGCTCTTCCACAAAATACCGTGGCCTGGATGTGTCTATTTTGAAGAAGTGGTGTTAGAAGAAGTTTAAGTTTAAAAAATTTGCTGAAGCCAGTTTGGCTCAGTGGTAGAGCGTTGGTCTGCGGACTGAAAGGTCCCAGGTTCGATTCCGGTCAAGGGCATGTACATTGGTTGCGGTCACATCCCCGGTAGGAGGTGTGCAAGAGGCAGCTGGTCGATGTTTCTCTCTCATCGACATTTCTAGCTCTCTATCCCTCTCTCTTCCTCTCTGTAAAAAATCAATAAAATAAAAAAAGAGATACATTTCCAATAAAATGTTACCTTTTAAAAAAAAGTTTAAAAAATTTGACTCTCAAATTTCAGTCGTTGTACTGTTGATATTTGGCTCTGTTGACTAATGAGTTTGCTGACCACTGGTCTAGACCTTTTTGCTTCTTGGGAATGAAGACGCAAAAGGAAACCTTTTCAGTGAATTGAATGAAATGCACTGTTTAAAATCAAAATTTCCTTTTACTAGAAATTTGGGCTGAAGAGGGCTTTATAATTATAGTAGGAAAATGATGAAAAAGTAAATCTACCAACTTCCACATTCACTTAAGAGCTGCCAAAAGGTGGGCCTTTTGTTCATAGAATATTATCCTATCTAATAAAAGAGTAATATGCAAATTGACCATCACTCCAACACCCAAGATGGCTGCTCTGTGTGGTCAAAAATGGCTGCCCCCATGTGGACACAAGATGCCACCACAAGATGGCCAGAAGGGGAGGGACCAGGCCTGCAAGGAAAGATTGGTTGCTATGATGTGCACTGACCACCAAGGGCCAGATGCTCAACATAGGAGCTTCCCCTTGGTGGTCAGTCCACTCCCACAGGGGAGCACCACTCAGCTAGAAGCCCTGAGCCAGGCTCATGGCTGGTGAGTGCAGCAGCAGTGGCTGGAGCCTCTCCTGACTCTGGCAGTGCTAAGTGTTAGTCAGACATCCCCAAGGGCTCCTGGACTGTGAGAGACAGGCTGAAAGACCTGCCTCCCCTTCTCCCCCAGTGCACTAATTTTGTGCACCAGGCCTCTAATTAAAGTAATAAAATCATACAGCTGGTTTGAGAGATCAGTTGTGTATGGCACATTTTCTTTCAACCTGACTGACTTAATTCAGTGTAAAATAGATATAACCTATACTGTCTCTTAAGTGGATGTATTTGGACTACATACAAAACTTGAGGAAAACCAGCAGGATCAGGAATTCAGTGGTGACAGCAGATATGATGGAGACTAGAGTAAGGTTTTGAAGATACAAACAGTTTAGACTCATATAAACATTTGGAGTACTCTAATTAGGCACATGCTCATGAGATAACCTCCAGTTGAGACCTATGTGGCTACAATAGAAAGTGAAGAATGAGAGACATAAACTGATCTGAAGATTTGTGACAGTGTAAGTCTTATGATTGAGTGCCAGATGATGGATAGGCAGAGAAAGATTGGGTAGTATTAGGCCTGATAGCAAAGAAGTTGCGGTAGTTACTTGTCTCTCTGTAGTCCTTACTACTCCTTTGTATAAAGCTGCTTTCTCTTTTGAAAGAGTAGTTCAGTATTATGCATTGCTTATAATCTATATAAA
Source organism: Pipistrellus hanaki (assembly GCF_964339955.1). Taxonomy (NCBI): domain Eukaryota; kingdom Metazoa; phylum Chordata; class Mammalia; order Chiroptera; family Vespertilionidae; genus Pipistrellus; species Pipistrellus hanaki. The sequence continues at coordinate 48,215,943 of NC_140503.1, read as the reverse complement.
GTAATATTTGCCATTTTTGTACCAATCTTGATTATCCTTCCTTCCCCCTAGAATAGAATTAAATGAACTGTTGGAATTGTGAAAAAATGGTTTTCCCCTTTGTTGGTTTTTCCCCCTTTCTTTTTATTCTTTACTTGTAACTTTCCCTTCGGTTCCTTCCAGGAGGACCTTCACCCTACTTTACTCACTCTCTGGGAGTGTTCTTAATCAGTGACTGGAGAAAGAAGATAGGAAATTTGCTCACCTTCATAGTATGTTGATACTCCAGTGCATTTGCCAAATTTTAGCCTAAATAGGAAAATAGGGAAAGGATAAATAAAAATTCATGATCTCACAATATTATTCTTGAACGTTATTTACTCAATTTGAGGGCATACATTATATTTTCCAACTCAAAAGAAAGAGGCCAGCCATTAATTTAATTAGTTGTAGACACATAACATAGAGGAAGAAAGGATCTATTGTATTCCTTTTCACCTTTCCACAGCTTCTCCTAACCATCCTCTTCCTTTCCTTTTAGTATCCACTGAAAGCACAGAGATCACTGTCTTCCTCACTGGGTCCTCGGATGGCCTGGGCCTCTCATATTGCCCGAGTCTTCTTTACCTCCAGCCCTCAGCTTCTAGTGTTGAATAGTTCCTATATATAATTCCATATATAACACCAAATCTTTACTAGTATATTCTTTAATCACATTTTTAAAATTACAGCTATTGTGAACACTAAGCAAAAGATTTTGTATTTAAGAATACAAATAAGCAATTCTATTTCTGTAATCTGTTTTAGATTGGAAGATAAAGTGTTTTACATAGGAGTTTTTAGTACTTGGTGGGGAGGGAACTAAATTACTGATGAGTAGACTCTTGGGTTTATTTTCCAACTTAGTATATGGACCTTCCCCTAAGTCATGTTTCTAATAAAAGGAATTTTATGCCCTTTGTTATCTTGGGTAATGTTTGCACTATTTAAGATTCATTTGAATACGTACTATATACAGTTTAGAAATAGAACAAATTTCTACCTAGAACTTAATGTTTTCAGTAATGTGATTATATGTTGTTCAAAGAAGTCCTAAATTACTAATCAGAATTTTGGGATAAAGGAGAATATGGAAGTATGATTGAAAAGTTTTCTTTTTTTCTAATATCTAGATAATGGAGGAGGAATAGTCCTGAAAGTAATAATTGACTTTGTTCATTGGGTAGCACGATCTTATGCATGATTTTTAAAAATTGATTATAGATTTTAAGTATATAATTACTACAATTTTTACAATCCCAGCTACAGAGTATTTTCTTGGTGGTCAGTATGTTTCACACTAAAAGTTTTATCATTTTCAAATTCTTAATTCAATTATTCTATTTTCTAGATTACATTAGAAGTACTTTTATAACATAACATGAAACAATGTTTTGACAAACTTTAGAAAAATAAAATATGATTCCTCTTTATGCAGCAGGCGTTGCCAGTGGACCTGAGCAGCAATGCTATCAGAAGTCATGGAAGTGCTGGCTTTCACGGAGCATCTGCATTTGACCCCTGCTGCCCTGTTTCTTCTTCCCGAGCTGCCATCTTTGGCCATCAGGCTGCTGCTGCTGTCCCGAGCCAGCCTTTATCACTAGATGGTTATGGGTCAAGCATGGTTGCACAGCCCCAGCCCCAGCCCCAGCCCCCTGCACAAGCCTCACTCTCATCATGTCGACACTATATGCCACCTCCTTGTAAGTATAAATTTAACAGGTAGAAACCTTAGGGGCATATAAATGAAGCTTTTACATTCCTCTATGAGATTACCTTTCAGCCATCTTAATTTATAGATTTTTAGTATTTGCTTGCTCTAAGGAAATATTAAATGTGGTGTATTTTTCCCATTTCATCTTCCCTTCACCCCATATCCTCAAAACAGCTTTTTTTTTTTTTTTTTTTAAGTATATTTTATTGATTTTTTTTTACAGAGAGGAAGAGAGAGGGATAGAGAGTTAGAAAGATCTATGAGAGAATCATCTATCAGCTGCCTCTTGCACAACCCCTACGGGGGATGTGCCCTTGACTGGAATCGAACCTGAGACCTTTCAGTCCACAGGCAGACGCTCTATCCACTGAGCCAAACCAGTTTTGGCAAAACAGTCTTCTAAGGCAAAAAGATCAAGTGTTGTTTAAAAGGGTGAGGATAATAAAAAGTATATTTTATTTTACATTTTAACATTTTAATGTCTATGAAATTGAAATACATTTAATGGCATACTAGACTCCTGTAAAAGTAAGTTTTAGGGAACTTAGATTTATCCTTTAAAATTAATAGAAAATTTGTGCCGAAACCGGTTTGGCTCAGTGGATAGAGCATTGGCCTGCGGATTGAAAGGTCCCAGGTTCGATTCCGGTCAGGGGCATGTACCTTGGTTGCGGGCACATCCCCAGTGGGGGGTGTGCAAGAGGCAGTTGATCCGTGATTCTCTCTCATCGATGTTTCTAACTCTCTATCCCTCTCTCTTTCTCTCTGTAAAAAATCAATAAAAACAAATAAATAAATAAAACCTAAAATTAATAGAAAATTTGGAAGTTTAGTAGTTGTTTCTATACAAAGGAAAGTAAATTTTGAATAAGAATTCTGAAGCTTGCCGGGACCGGTTTAGCTCAATGGATAGAGCGTCGGCTTGGGGACTGAAGGGACCCGGGTTCGATTCCGGTCAAGGGCATGTACCTTGGTTGCGGGCATATCCCCAGTAGGGGGTGTGCAAGAGGCAACTGATCGATGACTCTCTCTCATCGATGTTTCTAACTCTCTATCTCTCTCCCTTCCTCTCTGTACAAAATCAATAAAATATATTAAAAAAAAAAAAAAAAAAAAAAAAAAAGAATTCTGAAGCTTGCCGGGAACGGTTTGGCTCAATGGATAGAGCGTCGGCTTGGGGACTGAAGAGCCCCGGGTTCGATTTCAGTCAAGGGCATGTGCCTTGGTTGCGGGCGCATCCCCAGTATCACAAGAAATGAGAAGTAATCTAAGGCTATGTAACATATATTTATTACTTTGTTAAATCATAAGCTAATAATCATGGAAACTTAACCCTTTGCACTCTGCTGTCCCCTCTCAGGGGACATCGGAATTCTAGCATATCACTCGGATGTCCCCTCTCAGGGGACATTGCAGTTTATTAGTGATTACGGGGAATTGAGTTAATTCAACGCTCGTTTCCGCCGTTAGCGTCGAGTAGCTGGTAGCCAATGTCCAGAATGGTTCGGAGTGCAAAGGATTAATAAATACTTTGATTTAAAAACTACAAATTCATGCCAGGAATAAACCAGGCTTTTGTTCTGATTACTTGGAAAGAATCATTTCCAGTTATGTATCTCCTTAGATTTCTTCTTTCATTTCTCTAATTTTTTAAGTTTGTATTCTATAGATATAACTAGAGTCAAACCAGGATTTGTACAGTGAAACCTGGTGACAAGACTTATTTTTACAATAATACAACTTAACATTTAAAATGTAAGTGAGGAAACAGGTTTTGAAACAGTTTTGCAAAGGATTGACAAATGGATAGATTCTGTATATGAACACTGGTATGAAATTATACAGGCTGATTTGTAATATTTGTTGATATTCATCTTCAACTGATCATCTTTTATTAAATACTCAAAATGTGTGGTTTTCTGCCCACCTCCTTCAAATAATATAGTCAGGCAATTTATAGTGAATTCATTCATTTTTAATGTCCTAATGAAGAAATAAATGTTTTAGACCAACTTGATTTATTATAAAAATAACATGTACATTCTAAGAAGTTCAAACTGCAGAATGATATAAAATGAGAAGTTAAAAGCCCTTCTCCCCACATCCTACTAATCTTAACACCTTAGAGGTAACAACTGTTTATGGCCTATTATAAAACTTTTTAAAAGTTTTATTTGAACATACAAGTGTATATATTAAAATGGGATCATATTAAACATTATTTGCCTCTTGCTTTTGGATTCTTGATTTTTTAAAATTTAACAGTGGCTTGATTTTTTTTTTCCATATTAGCAAATAAAAATCTAGTATATTGTTGTTAATACCTTTATAATATTGCATTTTCAATTCCTCTGTTGATGGACATTTAAATTGCTTATAGTTTTTTAATCTATCTGTAGGATAACTTCCTAAGAGTGGGATTGCTGAGTCAAAGTGACATATTGAACTTTTAGGATTGATAAAAAGTTGAATAGTAGTACCTTTTTTTTTTTTTTTTTTAACTGGCAAGAACACATAAAATAGAGAAGGAAGAGAAATAAGCTGTGGGAATGCAGAATGGTATTTTTCCACAATGGTTAGCTATCTGTTTTGTTTAGATATTTATTGATTATAATGATGGCTTATATTCTCACTACACACAAAAAAAGATGGTAACTATGTGAGGTGATTGGATGTGTTGATTAACCTGATTGATATCATTATTTCATAAAGTATATGTATGCTAAATCATATTGTGTACCTTAAATATATACAGTTGTATTTGTTAACCAGAGGCCTGGTGCACGAGTTTGTTCACCAGTGGGGTCCCTCAGCCTGGCCTGTGGGATCAGGTTGGAACCAGCTTTCTGATGTCCCCTGAGGGTCCTGGATTACAAGAGGGCGCAGGCCAGGCTGTGGGACCCCACCCGTGTATGATCAGCGCTGGGGAGAGATGTGGGAGGTTGGCCAGCCAGAGAGGGACTGCGGGAGGGTTCCAGGGCCTGTCCAGTCCTCTGGCTCAGTCCCAATTGGCTGGACCCCAGCAGCAAGCTAACCTACCAGTCTGCACGTCTGCCCCCTGGTGGTCAGTGTATGTTATTGTGAGCAGTTGAGCATCCTTAGCATATCATTAACATACTACGCTTTGATTGGTGGAAAAGCTGACTGGTCAACTGGACACTTAGCATATTAGGCTTTTATTGTATAGGATTATACCTCAATATAGCTGAAAAGTAAAATGATTGTTGAAGAGTTTAACTTAAATAAATTCATTATGAAGCAAAACTTTAAAATTTTATAATATTTGTGAATGTTGTTATTATTTTAAAAAATATATATTTTATTTATTTTTTACAGAGAGGAAGGGAGAAGGATAGAAAGCTAGAAACATCGATGAGAGAGAAACATCGATCAGCTGCCTCCTGCACACCCCCCACCAATGTGCCCGCAACCAATGTACATGCCCTTGACTAGAATCGAATCTGGGACCCTTCAGTCTGCAGGCTGACGCTCTATCCACCGAGCCAAACTGGTTTCAGCTGAATATTTTTTTTTTTTTCATAATGATTATAGAAATAGAAAACTTTGAGATGAAACTGGAAAAATGTTCTGAAACCGAGAAAAGGTAGTAAACTATGATAAAACAGTTACTTCTTTTTTTTATGATCAAGAAGTACTGAGTTTGGTAACTTCCTAAAGCATTAATTTGACAACATAACTTTTTACAAATATCAGTATAAAAACTTGTCTTATAACCCTTTTGAGCTACTGAAAGTTTCTTTTAAATACATGCTAGCAAGGTTTCATTTGAAAATATAGCTGAATGAGTATTCATGGCTACCTACTGTCTGAATCAAAAGAATTAAAAATTGAAGGAAGTTCTTCATAAATGAAACTAGAGAATGGCCATAGATTCATACCAGACAACTGAGAAAATCTTCCAAATTCAAACTGAAATTGATGGAGGAGACAAGCATATTTTTAGACCTCAATCAGGTTTATATCTTTTAGAGTAAGAGAGATATAAACTCTTCAGAGAGACCTTTCACCAGTCACTTTGAAACACAAATATTCAGAATAAAGATATGGGGGAAGTTATCTGTATGAAGGGCTGATTTCCATGGCATGTTGAATCCTTCATTTTCTTATGTAGCACAGGAAAAATGGCATGGGGCGGGGAAAGAGAAGAGCAGCAGTTAAAGAATGTCTTTATGATCTTGTCTAGAGGACTCCTGAGTTCCTTGCCTTTCTTTAGTGCTCTATAACCAGTAAATCCTAAAGCAAAACAAGGTTCATGTGTTTAGAAATATATAACTTATGCATTTGACTTCACAAAGTAAAAAAACTTGCGAGTGGCAAAATATAATTAACAAAAAATTTGGAAAAATGTTTATATCTCATTATGAGAAAGTTTCCATGTATATAAAGAATATTTATAGATCAACAAGAAAAGGTAAACAGTAGGCTAAGAATACGAATAGATAGTTCTGTGAAGAAATATAAGTGGCTAATAAATAGAAGGTTTTTCTCAGATTGGCATCTTAAAGATTTAGAGATAGTATATTTATAATCAGGCACACTCATGTACTGTTAGTGGAAATATTAATTTCAGTAACCTTTTGGCAAGGATATTTTGTCAACTGGTATCTATATTATTCTCTTAGACTCAGAAATGCTTATAGGAATTTATGATACAATAATTGTCCATGAGTAATGTCTCTGTGAGTGTGTGTGCATGTGTGCGCACACACACACGCATTTATGTATATGTACATGTGAAAGAGTAACCCAGGAGGATCATACACACATGTTTATTACAGCATTTGGGTTGCTTTCAATTTTTATAAAATACTAGACTTTATTTTTTAGAACAGTTTTAGATTCACAGAAAAATTGAGACAATAGCTCAGAGAGTTTGTATATACCCCATGTTTAGTTCCCCTATTACTAATATCATACATTATTAAACAATTAATTGTTGAAATTAATAAAATGATATGGATACATTATTTTTTTACACATTATTATCAACTACAGTCCATGGTTTACTCGGACTTGTTAGTTTTAGCTAGCTTTTAATTTTTATCAATAGTGGTTTCTTTACTAAATCTTATTACGTTCCTATAATAGAATGCTGTGAGACTGTGAATAAAAGGAAGATATATGTATTGACATGAGAAGATATCTAAGATTATTCCAAGAAAGGATGCAGAGCAAAATTGAACAGACTTGATAAAGTATTCATTAAAATTAAGTATGTGCTAATACATTTGTAAAATCCAGTAGGGATGTGTAATTGCAGTGTATGCTTAACTGCATGGTGCCTGTGTGTTTCTTTACAGATGCTTCTTTAACAAGACCACTTCATCATCAAGCCTCTGCCTGCCCCCACTCTCATGGAAACCCTCCTCCTCAGACGCAGCCTCCACCTGATTACGTTATTCCTCATCCTGTACATGCTTTCCATTCTCAGATGTCTTCTCATACAACATCTCACCCAGTGGCACCCCCACCCCCAACTCATTTAGCCAGTACAGCTGCACCAATCCCTCAACATCTTCCTCCCTCACACCAGCCGATTTCACACCATATTCCAGCCACTGCGCCTCCAGCACAGAGACTGCATCCTCATGAAGTAATGCAGAGGATGGAAGTTCAAAGGAGGAGGATGATGCAGCATCCAACGTAGGTTTTATGCTTTTACAAAGATAATCACACTTTATTCTGCTCCCTTCTGTCTCCACTCGTCTTTAAAATTATAAAACCTGTAGAAGTGATAGAACTGTATTAAATCCTTAATTTAAAAGGAAATTAATTCTTTACTAACTAGAATCTTCCTCTTATCCTGAGTTGTAGGGGTTGACAAAACAATTGTATATCAGGTTATCTAACAAATCAAACCATTTTCAGGATAGTGTCCAGGTCATTTACTTTTGCAAACCAATCCCTTCTTTGCCTGTTTCATCATTATTTCATAGTAAAGATAAATGTTAGAATTGATGGTCCAGGGAAACAAAACATAATGTTATAGATGTAATTTGACTTAAATATCAACCAGAGGGAAGAAGAGTATTAGCATTATCAACTGGTATTGAAAAAATAGTCTTCTTTAGTTTTTTTTTTTTGTTTTTTTTAAAATATATTTTATTGCCAGGACTGGTTTGGCTCAGTGGATAGAGCGTCGGCCTGCGGACTTAAGGGTCCCGGGTTTGATTCCGGTCCAGGGCATGTACCTTGGTTACGGGCACATCCCCAGTAGGGGGTGTGCAGGAGGCAGCTGATCGATGATTCTCTCGCATCGTTGTTTCTAACTCTCTATCCCTCTCTCTTCCTCTCTGTGAAAAATCAATAAAATATATTAAAAAATATATTTTTATATTTATATTTATATATTTTTATATTTATATTTATTTTTTAATATTTATATTTTTTATATTTATATATTTATATATTTATATTTTATATTTTATATTTTATATTTTATATTTTTCAGCCTTCTTTATTTTTTATTTACAAATTTAAATGTTAAAATATTATACTCCACAAACACTACAAAAACTACAGTCGAACTTTTTGTTTTCTTTTGAAAATGGATGTTAAATTGGCATCCAAGGTACATGCCCTGGACCGGAATCAAACCCGGGACCCTTAAGTCTGCAGGCCAACGCTCTATTCACTGAGCCAAACCGGTTTCAGCCTTCTTTAGTTTTTATTTACAAATTTAAATGTTAAAATAGTATACTCCACAAACATACAAAAACTATAATCGAACTTTTTGTTTTCTTTTGAAAATTCAGGATCTAATTTTCTAATTCAGTGCAGTAAACTCTGTTGGTCTAATTCTGCATATCTGTTTTTGTGAATAAAGTTTTATAGAAAAACATCTACACCTGTTCATTTTTGTATTGTCTGGCTTTTTTCACACTGCAAAGACTAAGTTGAGTACTTGAGACAGAGACCAGGTGGGCTAATGAGCCAACAATATGTATTACTTCGCCCTTACAGAATGTGTTTGCAAACTGTTGATCTAATTAATGACTTGGCGCTTGTGTAACTTTTTGCTTTAGTTACATAATTTAAGATTATATATCCAGAACCTCTGACTGCTATTGCCATTCTAATATAGTAACCTTTTATATAGGAATTTGCCAATTTAACATCCAGGTTATCTAGTATTTAGAAAATTACTTTTGTAATAATTAAAGATTCAAAATCTGTAATTGTTAGAAACAAATAGAAAATAAGAATTAGAATAAAAATTACTACCTGGCACTGTTTTTTTTAATAAGTATTTAGAACTTTGTGGTCATTTATAATTGTACATTTGACTGACTTAAGACTAGAAAGAGAAAATATAATAAGCTGGGATGCAGAATAAAGATTATGAATGGAGTAGTAACACTTTTTCAGATGTTAATTCAAATGATACTAACCTGTACTTGGCATGTGTTAGACAAAAATGAACAAGGTCAAAATGTTTTTCTCTTAAAAGTTTATCCATTAAAATGAATGTTGTTATAATATAAAAATGAAGCAAACAAATAGCTTATATTTTTTTGCCCTATATGTTTACATAGAAATAACCTCTTTGTGCCTGCAGCATTTGCTGGGGTATTTAATTTTTAAAATTGTTTTTTATTCAATTTCTACTATTCCGTTTAAAATACCTACTGTAAAGAAGGTATAGTAGATAATGTTAAAATTGCCTTTATTTTTGGATGATATTTGAATTGGAGGCATTATAATAAATGGGCAGTAAGAATTTTGTTGTTAGGGTTTCTTGATTTATTATGAATCATTTTGTTTTATATTCCTATAATTTATTGTTACAGTTAATTTTATGACTAATCTATAGATGTTTGTACTGTACCAGATTGTTTTCTACATCAAGAAATAACCAATTATTCAATTATTTCCAGTGGTCTTTTTGTGTTCTGTGTTTCCAGGCGGGCACATGAACGCCCCCCACCCCATCCACATAGGATGCACCCAAACTATGGTCATGGGCATCATATTCACGTGCCTCAGACTATGTCCTCACATCCTCGACAGGCTCCAGAGAGATCCGCCTGGTCAGTATCTTGTTTATTTTAAAGTTCTGCTCAGCATCTTGTGGTAAAACTGCTGGAAGAGATGCTTTGTAGTGGAATGCCATACAGAAGGATGATGTGGAAAAACTGAATTGCAGCTTAGCTTTGAGGCACTGACTATGGGTGAGTTAAAGAGACCTTGAGATGAAAGAGTAGGAGCTTGAGTTCTGGATCAGGGAACCATGTTAAACGAGAGTAGAGCTTTTTTGATTGTTGTTTTCAGGGGTGTCATCATCAAAGTTAACTCCATAAGTGAATCCTACTTCTCACATTTTTATCTGGCTTTGTGCTCAAATTTGCTTTATGCCCCTAAACCCCTGCCATTGACAAAGTATAATAAATCCAACCTCCTAGGTTTCTGGTCTTTTCCTGGAGAAATGGAAGCAGATTTGCTTTAAATTTTTTTCTGAAACAATTATCTGTAGGCAGTTGATACCAACAAACAAAAGCCATGGGAGCATCTGTAACATTCATGTAAACAAAAAAAGTCAACTCTGCTTTGCATGCTCCTCAAGTAGATCAGACTTTTAGTTTGGAAGGAACCTTAGGGGCCATTCATTATACAGTTGACCCTTGAACAAAACAGGTGTGGATTCATGCAGTTCAAACCCATGTTGTTCAAGTGTCAACTGTATTGCTTTTCTTTGTAAGTTTTGAAACCATGTACAAATTGCGTTGGGCCTGATGGTCATAAAATTGTATTTTTGAATTTTAATTTCTGCAATGAATTTGAAATTATGAGTTAAATCTTTTGGGCTAAATTATCTTTTTCTCATCTTATATACATTGGATTACTTTCTCCCTCATTTTCATTGATAATAAAGCCACTTAGGATGTCTAACAGTTAAACTCTTCTCATCCTTTGCCAGGGAATTGGGAATTGAAGCTGGAGTGACTGCAACTACTTACACACCTGGAGCATTGCATCCTCACTTGGCCCATTACCATGCACCACCTCGACTTCATCACTTACAATTAGGAGCACTTCCTTTAATGGTAAAATAGAAAATTTCAAAGTTCTGATATATTCTCCTAAAAGTATTCTTTCTTTTCTAAGTTAAATATTTTATTGGAATTGTGGGTGTCTTAATAGAATTTGAGAATTGTTAGAGAAAATTTGCTATAAAAAGATATTGGGCCGGGACCGGTTTGGCTCAGTGGTAGAGTGTCGGCCTGCGGACTGAAAGGTCCCGGGTTCGATTCTGGTCAAGAGGCAGCTAGTAGATGTTTCTCTCTCATCGACGTTTCTAACTCTCTGTCCCTCTCAATTCCTCTCTGTGTAAAATCAATAAAATATATATTTAAAAAAAAAAGATATTGGATACATTTAAATCTGTATTTGTATTGTAAAATGAACTCTTCTTAATGTAAAAATGAATACGTTTTTTTCTTTTTTTTAAAATATATTTTATTGATTTTTTACAGAGAGGAGGAGAGAGGGATAGAGAGCTATAAACGTCGATGAGAGAGAAACATTGATCAGCTGCCTCTCGCACACCCCCCACTGGGGATGTGCCCTCAACCAATGCACATGCCCTTGACGGGAATCGAACCCGGGACCTTTCAGTCCGCAGACTGACTCTCTACCACTGAGCCAAACTGGTTTTGGCCGTTTTTTCTTTTATACAAAGATAATAATCTTGATCCATTGTCATTAAAATGTGATTTATTTTTCATAGTAGTAATTTGTTCTGATGTATTTGTACTTTATTCTCTTATCTGTAGGACTATTAATTCTCTATATCTGATTTAAATAGATCCAGATTTTGTTGATTCCAGTTTGAGTTCCAAAGAACAAGTCAAAAAATTTACAGAGTTTGCTATTTATAATACATACTAGTTATACAAGTGGTAGAGAGAAGGGAGTGTTTGGTTTTGTGCAGGTAAAGACACTGAAGGGAAGGGTTTCCAAGATGCTTTATTATGCATGTAGCTTCTGATCAGGCTTTGGAATTGAAAATGGTGATCTTGCCAAAATTGGTTTGGCTCCGTGGATAGAGCTTCGGCTTGCGGATTGAAGGTTCCCGGGTTCGATTCCGAACCATTATTCCTGGGATAAATACAGGGTTAGTTTACTGCAATCGAACCTTGGTTGCGGCACATCCCCAGTAGGGGGTATTCAGGAAGCAGTTGATCGATGTTTCTTTCACATTGACGTTTCTAACTCTCTATCCCTCTCCCTTCCTCTCTGTAAAAAATAATAAAATATATTTTTTAAAAAAGAAAAGAAAATGGTGCTCTTACAGTGGCCACAGCATATAAAGAACTGTCAAATAGCATAAGTACAAGCAATTCCAAGTAAATTGGAATTTCTCAATCTTAAAGGGGAGGGAAACTTAGCAATATAAAATAATGTTGCCCTGCCAAGAAACTTGGACTCAATGAATCATTGGAAAAGGGAATATCTTGATGGTATTTATGTTTTAGAGTGATTAAATCAGCTTGTAATTATAAAGGCCACCTTCTCAGTTGTGTGGAAAATAGATTTCAGGGTGGACGGAACTAGTTAAGACTTATAGTGTAAGAGTTTAGTAAAGTGATGAATCCCTGAACAAAGGCAATAGCAGTTGCTATAAACATGATGGGACACATTTGAGTAATATTTAGGATGATATCTAGCTTGGATTATTATATTATAGTGATGCCATTCACTTAGTTGGAGAATATTAGATGAGGGTTTCATTAAGGGGTTAAGTGTGTTAGGTTTTGGACATATTGAATCTGAAATGACTGTGTGTATTAAGATGGAATGTCCAGTAGGGAGTTAGGTTTATGGTCTGAACTTGCAAACCATAGACATATCTGAGTTAGAAATAATAACCAGGATTGTGAGAGGGTGCAGGCCAGGCTGAGGCGCGCCCCTCCCCTCCCCCCCCGCCCCGCCCTTCCTCTCTCCCTTCCCCCGGACCTCATGCACTGGCCCTCTAGTGTGTGTGTGTGTGTGTGTGTGTGTGTGTGTATCTATATCTATCTATGTCTATATTTATCTATCTATCTATCTATATCTGTATCTATAGATAGAGAGATAGATTTTAGTCTAAGCAACCATTACAACTGAACTACTGGCCACTGTCCACCAGGGGGCAGACACTCAACACAGGAGCTGCCCCTTGGTTGTCAGTGCGCTCCCACAAGACAACCTCCCACGCTCCCTCCTCCCTCCAGCCCCCCTGTTAGCCCTTGATTGCTGGTCAGGCTAGGGGACCTCACCTGTGCACGAATTCATGCACCAGACCTCTAGTTATATAGAGAGAGGGAAGAATGGTGCTCTATTCCAGAATTTCCCTTTCTTAATAAAGTGGACCCCTGTTTTTCATGGCAAATATGTTTTGTAACATTGTTGCCAATGCTAAGTGAATACTGAACCATTATTCCTGGGATAAATACAGGGTTAGTTTACTGCAAGCCTTTGATCACAAAACCCATCAATACATAACTTTGGTTTAATGTATATTTCTGTTTAAAGACACCTTATTTGATACATATTGTTGATTCATTAACATTGAACTCAAAGCCAGTGCCTTGTCTACATTTATTTTTTTTCAATAAGGCACATCACAGTCCTTTTGCACTTAAGAACAACAGTCAGCACTTGAGCATTATGCTTGGGGCCATTTTAAACAATGAAACACAAATAGAAAGCACAGCCGAAACCGGTTTGGCTCAGTGGTAGAGTGTCGGTCTGCCTGCGGACTGAAAGGTCTCAGGTTCGATTCCGGTCAAGGGCATGTACATTGGTTGCTGGCACATCCCCGGTAGGGGGTATGCAAGAGGCAGCTGGTCGATGTTTCTCTCTCATCGATGTTTCTAGCTCTCTATCCCTCTCTTCCTCTCGGTAAAAAATCAATAAAATATATTTTTTTAAAAATAGAAAGCACAAAAATGTGAGAAACATGGTACTAAAGAGGCAGCAAAAAGACATTTTCTAATCTGTATACTAGTATATATAAAAGCCTAAGTGACCAAACAACCGGTCAACATGATATGCATTGACCACCAGGGGGCAAACGCAGAATGCAGGAGCCGCCCCCTGGTGGTCATTGCACTCCCACAATGGGAGTGCCACTCATCTGACTGATGGGCACTAGAGGCTGGCTGGGCTCACGGCTGGCAAGTGCAGCTGTTGCGGCACAAGCCTCTTGCCTCTGTGGCAGCACTACCAAGCAGCAGTGGCAGATGTAGCGGGGCCAGGATGAGCAGCAGTGGCGCGGCACCTGGCCTGGCTTGGCTCCTCCTTGGCTGCCTGTCGCTTTGCACACTACTAGATCCCCCAATGGGTCCTGGATTTCCAGAGGGTGTGGCCGGGCTGAGGGACCCCACCAGTGCACGAATCCGTGTCCTGGGTTTCTAGTAGTATATGTAAGAGCTGAAAAAAGGCCTTGTTTCTACCTGTGCTGTGACACACGTCAGGCATCTTATATTTTTTGTGCATGCTTTGTGCATGTCCATGAAAGTTTATGAAAGCACAAGTATTGGTTTTGGAGTTAGAAATAAATTTTATCAAGTAGGCAAATTCACAAATAAAGGATCTGTGGATAATGAGGATTAGCTACACTTAAAAAATTAGAAAACGCTGTTACTACTTCACTACCAGAACCAAACACAAAAAGGAGTGGGACCCTGGTTAGTGGTTCAGTTGGTTGGACCGTCATCTTGTGCACCAAAAGGTTGCAGGTTTGATCCCCCAGGAAGGCAACTAAATGGTGTTTCTCTGTCTCTCTCTCCCCCTTCCCTTCTCTCAAAAATCAATAAGCATGTTCTTGGGTGAGGATTAACAACAACAACAACAACAACAAAGGAATAGAATACTTTAGAAGACTGAAAATAAAGTTTTGTTTGAAAATTTGCTGCATTTTTGTTCCTTAATACTGTTTAATAAAGCTCTTGGAAACTGATAAGATCTTATGAAAATATTAGTCTATATGTTTAGCCTATTATCAGTCTTAAGATTGGGTATTTTCTACTTAGGATTCCTTATGCAAAATAAATCAAATATAAGAAACCTGTTATTTTATGGACAGCTATTGCTTTTTTATCTAATTACATTTTAAGAGCTATTATATACAAGATTATGTTTGAAGAGGAACCTAACTCTGTTACAGAATGTTTAGTTGGAATTATATAAATTTACAGAAGTTGAATTTAAGTGCGTGAGTAGCTGAATGGAGAGAATTGAGTGTCTGAGTTATTTAATGTTAATAAAAGAATCCAAGCCTGTGCTTGATGGGTTTAACTTATCTCTTCTGTTAAAATAGGTTCCTGACATGGCCGGCTATCCTCACATCCGTTACATTTCATCAGGATTGGATGGAACGTCATTTAGAGGTCCTTTCAGGGGCAATTTTGAGGTAGGTAATAAAATTAATTTATCTGCCATACTATCGTTAATGCAGGGAGGAAATATATGTATTATTCGTATTCACAATTGTATAGGATTGCCTCTGTGACTGGGCAGTAAAGCAGAAGGCAGTAAAATGTCTGAATTTCTGATATTGCTTCTGTGGATTGTGGTTTATTAATCTTAGTTTAAAAATTACCCAAGGAGCCCTAGCCAGTTTTGCTCAATGGATAGAGCGTCAGTCCAAGTCCTGATCAGGGCCCATGTAGGAGGCAATCAATCAATGTGTTTCTCTCACATTGATATTCCTCTCTGTCTTCCCCTCTCTCTTCCACTCTCCCTAAAAATCAATGGAAAAATATTCTCCAGTGAGGATTAACAAAACAAAACAAAAATTACCCAAGGATTTAAAGGAGAGTAAATGAAAATAACCTAATATAAAGAAATATAGAAATGGCCTAAACCTGTTTGGCTCAGTGGTAGAGCATCGGCCTGAGGACTGAAAGGTCCCAGGTTCGATTCTGGTCAAGGGCATGTACATTGGTTGCGGGCACATCCCCGGTAGGGGGTGTGCAAGAGGCAGCTGGTTGATGTTTCTCTCTCATCGACATTTCTAGCTCTCTATCTCTCTCCCTTCCTCTTTGTAAAAAACCAATAAAATATATTTTAAAAAAAGAAATATAGAAATGTATAAAATCATTATGAATATCAGATAAAGAACCAAACTGAAATGTTGGAGGTGGGGGGGGGGGCTTAATGCTTTTGACTAAGTTTAAATTTTTTTAAAAAAATATATATTTTATTGATTTTGTACAGAAAGGAAGGGAGAGAGATAGAGAGTTAGAAACATCGATGAGAGAGAGTCATCGATCAGCTGCCTCTTGCACACCCCCCATCGGGGATATGCCCGCAACCAAGGTACATGCCCTTGACCAGAATCGAACCCGGGACCTTTCAGTCTGCAGGCTGACGCTCTATCCATTGAGCCAAACCGGTCTTGGCCTAAGTTTAATTTTTATTAAAATATTGCAGGAAGAAAAGTATCCTAAGTGATTTAGTTTATAACTAAATATCTCCTTGTTTGAATTTTCAGAAGAACAAATCATTTAAATATGGTTTAAAGTTTTGTTTCTTCATGTCAATTTGTAACTTAGAGGAAGTAGGGCTTAGAAATATTGCTTGATTTGTTTCCCTCTTTTTAAAAAATATATATTTTATTGATTTTACACAGAGAGGAATTGAGAGGGAGAGTTAGAAACGTCAATGAGAGAGAAACATCAACCAGCTGCCTCTTGCACACCCCCTACTGGGGATGTGCCCGCAACCAAGGTACGTGCCCTTGACCGGAATCGAACCCTGGACCTTTCAGTCCGCAGGCCGACGCTCTATCCACTGAGCCAAACCGGTTTTGGCTGTTTCCCTCTTTTTAGAAAAAAATTTTCTTTATTGATTAAAGTATCACATATTTGTCCTCAATCCCCCATTCCAATCCCCCACCCCTCCTCACTCATGCCCCCAACCCTCTATTATCCTTGACCACTGGTTAGACTCATATGTATGCACACAAGTCCTTTGGTTTATCTCTCCTTTTATCCCCACCTTCCCTCTGAGGTTCAACAGTCTGACCCATGGCTCCTTATCTCTGGGTCTGTTCTTGTTCATCAGTCTATGTTGTTCATCATTTCCCCTAGATGAGTGAGATTACGTACTACTGGAAATATACTTATAAGAATGGAAAATGAGACAAGCAACAGTGGTTATGCTTTCCCGTGGTTCTGGGTGATAGACGTTTTATCTTTTAGTTGTAGTTTTGAAATTGTGCACTGTAGCAGTTTAGGTGTGTTTACCTAAGCCACCATCTTGGGTCTTTCACTTGATTTTTAGATTCACTTGTTGATAGATAGGTATTTGTTGTTCATAATTTTTTTTCTTTACCTTTTTCTTCTTCCTCTTTTTTTTTTTTTTTTTTTTTTTTTAAATATATTTTATTGACTTTTTTCAGAGGGGAAGGAGAGAGGGATAGAGAGTTAGAAACATTGATGAGAGCGAGACATCGATCAGTTGTCCCCTGCACACCTCCTACTGGGGATGTGCCCGCAACCAAGGTACATGCCCTTGACGGGAATCGAATCTGGGACCCTTGAGTCTGCAGGTCGAAGCTCTATCCACTGAGCCAAACCTGTTTTGGCTTTTTCCTCTTCTTAAAGAATACCTTTTAGCACTTCATGTAATATTGGTTCGGTGGTGGTGAACTCCTTTAGCTTTTTCTTAATCTGGGAAGCTCTTTATCTGACCTTCATTTCTGAATGATTGCTTTGCTGGATAGAGTAATCTTGGTTGTAGGCTCTTGCTATTCATCACTTTGAATATTTTTTGTTACTTCCTTCTGGCCTACATAATTTCTGTTGAGAAATCAGCTGACAATCCTATGGGTACTCCCTTGTAGGTAACTAACTGGTTTTCTCTTTCTGCCTTTAATATTCTCTGTCTTTTGCTCTTGGCATTGTAATTATGATGTGTCTTGGTGTAGTTCTCTTTGGATTCCTCTTGTTTGGAATTTCTCTGCTTCCTGGACTTGTAAGTCTATTTCTTTCACCAGGTAGGGGAAGTTTTCTGTCATTATTTCTTCAAATAGGTTTTCAATATCTTGCTCTCTCTCTTTCTGGCAGCCCCATAGTTCTGATGTTGGTACACTTGAAGTTGTCTCAGAGGCTTCTTACATTATCTTCAACTTTTTGGATTCTTTTTTCTTTTTTCTTTTCCAGTTGGGTGTGGTTTTTTTTGTTTTTTTTTTTGCTTTTTTGTATTTCAACTCTTTGACTTGATTTTTGTGATCCTCTAGTCTGCTGTTTTATCTCTGTATATTAT
The DNA here is from genome assembly GCF_964339955.1 of Pipistrellus hanaki. NCBI lineage: Eukaryota > Metazoa > Chordata > Mammalia > Chiroptera > Vespertilionidae > Pipistrellus > Pipistrellus hanaki. Next base: position 48,197,936 of record NC_140503.1, on the reverse strand, counting down.
TCTTTATTTCAGTCAGTGTATGCTTAATTTCTAGTTGGTCCTTTTTCATATCCTTGAGGGTCTCACTAAATTTATCGGTGGTTTCTAGAAGATTCTTGAAAAACCTTATAACTGTGGTTTTGAACTCGTAGTTTGCTTTCCTCCATTTCTGTCATTTGTGACCTGTTCTTTGCCTCCGCATTTTGGCTGCTTCCCTGTGTTGATAGAGTGGCTTTGTGTGTTAGGTGTCCTATAGGCCCCAGTGGCTCAGCCTCCCCAATTACCTGAGGTGGACACTCTTAGTGCATCCCTTTGTGGGCTGTGTACACAGTCTTGTTGTAGTTAAGCATTGATTGTTGTTGGTATCATTGGGAAGAATTGACCTCCAGGTCAATTGGCTTTGAGGATCAGCTGTGTCTACGATGGGAGAACTTTTGTGCTTTTGGGGAAAGACTTGCTTTACTGGGGCTTTGGTATTCAGAGTCTGCCCCTTGAGGTGTCCTATATGGATCCGAGGAGTTGTAATCTGGATGGTCCCACTCTGACCACTGGGTACATTGGCTCTGGGATCTCTAAGGAGGTGAAAATTTAGCCTCTGCCTTAGGCCACCCTGCAGGAGCTACAGAGAGATCTGCAAATTCCTCTTCTTTGTTTGGGGTTTGGATGTGCCTAGATGAGGCCCAGCTGTGAAGCAGTGCAAGTTTCTGTGGGGCCTTGGGCCTTCTTTTGGATGTTCTGGGGCTTTCTGACCCAGCTGCAGTTTGTTAGGTAATTTTAGATTGCAAAGGGTCAGGCCATTCATATGCAAAAGTCTATGCATACATCTTGGGTGGGGTTGGGTCTCAGGGAATTAACAGGGCGGAGCAAACAGCAATGGCAGACCTTCAGCCCTTCCCTAATAGGCTCTTGGGTCTCAATGTCCCTTGTTAATCCCTGCAAGCATCTCTGAGAGAAGGCTGCCCTCATGTCTGGCCCGATGCCAGACAGTCCAATTTCTCCCTGTATGAATCTGGGTCCCCAGAGTTTTACTTGGAACTGGAGTTCAGAGCAGTCAGGAGCTTGTGTCTCCCTCCAAAATGAAAAACACAATTACATACTCAGTTGCCAGCCCCTTTCCACACACTTTTTTTTTTTTTAAATATATATGTTTTTAATATATATATATATATATATATATATATATATATATATATATTTTTTTTTTTTTTTATTGATTTTTTTTTTTACATAGAAGAGAAAGGGATAGAGAGTTAGAAACATTGATGAGAGAGAATCATCAATCAGCTGCCTCTTGCACACCCCCCACTGGGGATGTGCCTGCAACCAAGGTACATGCCCTTGACTGGTATCAAACCTGGGGCCTTTCAGTCCACAAGCTGACGCCCTCTCCACTGAGCCAAACCGGTTTCGGATCCACACACTCTTGCCTTCATACCTCTGCACTTGACTTCCATACCTCCCCTGAGTCTCAGTGTGCTTTTCTTTCCTTATAGTTGTGCTTTTCTCTTTCCTTCTAGATTTCCCACTCAGCCAGCCTTCCTGTGGTTCTGGATGATGTCTGTTTTGTCTTTTAGTTGTAGTTTTGAAGTAGTTGTGCGAGGGAGCAATTTCAGGTGTTTACCTATGCCGCCATCTTGGTTTCTCTCCTAGCAGGCTAATTTTTAAGTTGGTAATTTTGTATGGCCCGAAAATCGTGTTATAAATATCCAAATGGCCCTTGGCAGTAAAAAGATTCCCCACCCTGCTGTACATACATACTTACTGACTTATATAATACTATGTGGGAATATGTTTCCCTTATCTGTAACAATAACTTTTCCATACCACTTCTTTCTTTTTTTTAGTATATATTTTTATTTATTTCAGAGAGGAAGCGAGAGGTTGAGAGGTATAGAAACATCAATAATGAGAGAGAATCACTGATTGGCTGCTTCCTGCATGCCCCCTCCTAGGCATGTGTCCTGTCTAGGTATCAAACCATGACCACCTGGTTCAGTCATTAGGTCACACTGCTTAGGCACTATCTACAGCTTTTTGAACACTATTTGCATTGCATTGCAGGTTTATAAATATGGAACTTTATTTAGTTTACAATATTGACAGTGCTGTTTAAAGAATAACCATCCTGGTTTTTAATACTAATTATTCTTCACCTTCAGGAACTGATTCATTTGGAAGAAAGATTAGGAAATGTCAATCGTGGAGCATCCCAGGGAACAATTGAAAGATGTACATATCCACATAAATACAAAAAGGTAAGAATTTACTCTGTGAAACACCTACATTATTATTAAAATGGATAAAATTTAATATGGATCTTCTTTTAGTTTGTGCATTATAACAATTATATTATTTATTATTAAAACAATATATACATATAGTTAAAAATATTCAAAGTATAAAAAAATATATACTCTGATGTTTATTGCCCTGCTGACCGTCCCCAGTCTTCCTTTTCAAAAGAAAAACAATGGTTAAGGGTTTCTTAGGTAATTTTTCAAATATTTTTATACATTTGTAATAATGTACATATGTATATATTTTTTCCACTTTGAAAAATAACACAAAGGGTTTGCTGTGCACAGAATTTGACACATTCTCTTTTCATTCTTTATCTTCACTCACAGATCATCCATATTTTTTACTTAATAGCATATACAGAATTCCATCATATGACAGTACCATAATTTAACCAGCCTCTTATTTTGATGGAGATTTAGTTAATGTACATTTCTTATATTCTATCCCCAATTCCTTACGTAGTAATATATCAAGAAGTTGTGAAATAGACATGTTAAATAAGTTTGTTTCAACAAACAACAATGTTCTGTGCTGCACAGAGTAATAAATTGTGAAAATTATTATTTGTATTTTTCATCTGTTTTCTAAGTATATTAACGGTGTATATTACCTTTAAATTTAAGTCCTTTCAGCTGACTAAGCTAAGTACTGTAATTAGTATTAATTAATTTGAATGGTTTTTTTGAAACATTATTAGTAAAATAAAGTTTATTTAGCTATGCTCATGATAGTACAGAGATAGTTTATATTGTGTATCATTCTTTTTGTGAATTAAAAATCATAGATTTCAAACTAATGAATTTCTGTTAACTTTGATTTTGCTTTTGATGCTAATTATTTAAGGGTCATAAAGAAACATTTAATTGGTGATAGTACCTTAAGTCCACTAATTCATGATATTTGAACCTGGGAAATAAGTTGTGGGTGAATGTGTGGTTTTGTTTTATTTTTGTATTTCAAATAAACACAGTCTTTACTCAGTTGTTCAATAATGTCATCTCTACTAACAAGGTAACAACTGATTGGTTCTCACAGAGGAAACTGCACTGCAAACAAGATGGGGAAGAAGGGACTGAGGAGGACACAGAGGAAAAATGTACTATCTGTTTGTCTATTTTAGAGGAAGGTGAAGATGTGAGGTAACTAGATACTAATTATCTAAAATCTGTTGTCAAAACTATAAGAGATTATATTTATGTAAAAGTAGACTAGAAATTAAAGATTATTCCCGGCATACCCTGTTACCAATCTCTGACATATAGAATTTGCTTCTTATAGTGAGTGAAAGAGTAAAAAGATTAAAGCCTCTATCTTGCCAACACAGGGATGGGAAATATACTGCCTATTTTTGGGCCACACCATGAGTCGATCATGGAAATTTTGTGGTCAGAATTGTCTTCTACAAATCTTGGGGAAAGGAGAATTTGAGATGCTTTTGAGGCTGAGATAGGGAGATCAAGTTTAGCTCCATACAATTTATCTTACAGCATCTTTTTTAAAAGTACATTTTTATTGATTTCAGAAAAGAAAAGGAGAGGAAGAGGGAAACATCAATGATGCGAGAGAATCATTGATTGTCTGCCTCTTGCACGCTCCACACTGGGGACTGAGCCCACAAGCTGGGCATGTGCCCTGACCAGGAATTGAACTGTGATCTCCTGGTTCATAGGTGGACGCTCAACACCGGTTGGGCTATAGCATCTTTTATAAATGAATTTTATCTTAAAATTTCCTCTCAACTTGCAGGACTACTCTCTTCTGGCAACTCTGTGATTTAGAAAATATATTAACACAGTACTAATTTTAGTCATTTTCTTACAATCTCTTAGATAATTGTTTTGTTTCTAGTTTCCCCCCCCCCCCTAATGTAACATGATCCCATGTGAAACAGGTTCTATATATATATGTGTGTGTGTGTGTATATATATATATATATATATATATATATATATATATATATATATAAATAACAGAACCATATGGTAATTTTGTTGCCCTAATTTATAAGGATAACCTTGTCATATTTCTTCAATTGGCTGAGAGAGAAAAATATAAAGTTTTCTTTCATATCACATAAAAGGTTTTTTGAACATTGTTTTTCTAATGAAGATTTATAAATATGGAAGATAATTGTTTTTACATTGTTGACAATAATGTCAATAATGAATAATTGCAACACTTTTATTTAGCTACTATTTTTGGAAACTATTAGGAAGTCTGAAAATGTATGACAACTCTTAACAATAGATGGAAGTCGAAATGGGTATTTAAATCAGTAACTAATGTTACTCTGGATTTCCTAGAAGGTTTTTTTATTTTTCAATTTCTAATTGATAACTTAGTTTAGTGTACTTAAATAAACATCTCCTTTTAACCTACTTTTAAAAATGTAGCATAGTATTAAGTAAATGTAACAATGAATGCAACAGTTATGTTGTAAATATAATGTTAACCTTTAATCAATCATGTACTTAAGTTTAATGTATAAAGATCCTCTAGAATGACTTAACACCAGATTTACTGCTAGCGTCTAGATAGAAAACAATATTGATATTAAATTCCTTAATTAGTATGACATGGCTGCTAAATATTTATATGAATCCTAATGTTTTTGAGAGAGAATTAAATTATATATATTTGAAGCACTTTAATAATGTAATGATTATATAACAGAGAAGGTACTGCCAACTCCAGTGTATTGGCAGCTCACATATAGAAACAAAAATAGCATTAATTACCAGTGTAATTGTTCTTAAATTTCTTTGATATTACATGATTTGGTTTAATTGCTCTGACAATTATCTTATTTATACATTGTATTATTCAGAGAGTTAATTTAATTTAAGTGTAACTTTTATTAGATGTTTTATTGTTTTGAATAGAATAGAAAGATGTCTAATAACTTAAAAACATTACAATTAAACATATCATTTGTTTAAGAGTAAATGCCACATGCAGTTGTCATAATATTAATTTTGCTTTTTGTTTTGTTTGCCTATAACAGACGCCTTCCCTGTATGCACCTTTTCCACCAAGTGTGTGTTGACCAGTGGTTGATTACCAATAAGAAGTGCCCCATATGTAGAGTGGACATTGAGGCCCAGCTGCCAAGTGAAAGTTGACACCATGTTTCAGAACTCTTGCCCTCCCTCTCATTCCCATCCTCCCGGTACTGCAGTTCAACCAAAGATGGCATGACTTACCTGCGCAGATTTGGAAGCCTTGAACTTAGAGTGCTGGCTCTGCTATATGGTACAACTAATGCTAGACCTACAGTTTATGTATACAGTTGATTTTGATGTATTTATAAAAGCTTTTTTTCTAGATTTGACATTTTTCCTGTATCATTTTACTGTATTTTTGCATGGTTCCTTGTATTGCATTTCTTTGCACATATTATGGGCTTGTGACCCTAAACTTGCAGGCAAGATTAGCTGCTTTAGTAAGTAGAATTTTGTGGTCTTTTTATTTTTTACATAGTATCAGGTCTTAAGATGAATTTTTTTTTATCCATTACTAACCTTTAATTTAATCAATCATGTACTTTAGTTTGATGTATAAAGATCCTCTAGAAAATGATAATATTGTGTATTAAGACATTCCTTAATTAGGACAAAAATGGCTGCTGTATATTTACAATATGGAGTTCTGAGTTAAATACCATCCTTAATACTGGGAACAGAATACAAACCATATTCAGTCAGATGCAGGTGGTATTCACATCACCAGTGATCAATAGAAATTGTCTTGGTGTATCCTTTTCCTTTCAACACAATGCAGAAAGTTGATATTGATATTATACATTTAGACTGCTGTTCTGATTATATTTATCTTTTTCCTACTTTGTTTAAAATTTTATTTCCCTGGTTCAGTTTTTGCTGCTGTGAAACAGCTCTGATAAACACTAAATATTAATTTCAATTAGCTGGATTGTACATACTTGCAGATTTAACAAAATTTTGGGGAAATTGAAGAAGACATGTAGAATTCGTTTAGTCTTCTGCTAAGCACGTATAGTAAAGATAGCTGCTTACACTGATTTTTTTACACACATTCAGTCAGGATTTAGAATTGCAGTCATTAGCAGGTATCTATGCATTCATACTAAAGGTCCCAGGATCACTTTTAAGGGATTTTTATTAGTTTAAAGATAAATAAAGTTAGCTGAATCTACATGTCTCTTGTTTTATTTCTCTTTAAACTTGAAAAACAATAAATCTGCAGATACTGTGAGGCACAAATTATACTGTCAACCTACTGTTGCTCTGATTTTAGACTCCCACTTCGTACATTAACCAAGAGTCGATCACTGATTTAAAATTTTTAATTTCAATAGTTAAGATTTACTGCATAATATAGAATATAAAGTTAAGTTAACATACTAACATTTCTCCTTTGGAGAAAGTTTTAATCCACTTCAAATGCATATTATCAAGATGCTTTCATATACAGAATAGCCTGATTTTATTTGTTTAAATATGCTTAATATGTCCCAGATTGCAAATGCATCAGTCAGTAACATCACTGTCTGTATGTGGAAGACATGTTCCCATGGATCATATGTGAAGATGTCAATAAGCTTGCATTAAGTCACCTGCTTTGTAAGTGGATTGATTAATAAATAACTTATATTTCTATTGTCTTTGTGTTTTATAATTAGTTTTTGTATAACAGTTTACACATCTTGGAATTCAAAAATAGTGATCTCTCTGAGGTTGACATTTGCATAATTGACAAGTGCATATTTGCATTTGGTGTTTGTATTCATTTAGTTATGGCTGTTTGTCTTTTTTGTATTATTAAATGTTACACTGTAGTAATTGTCAATATCAAACATGCTTCAACATAGTATGTGTAGAGATGGAAGATGGACTGTGGTAAAGAAATTTGGATATAAAATAACATTTTAAAAAATACTTGATTAAGCTGCAAGATGTGGAAGGGTGGAGGGCAGGGGCAGGGGGGCCAGAGAATGGAAGAGTGGTTCATGTCTGCCATCTTACTGGGGAAAGAGCAAGTAGCCTGTCTTCAAGGAGCCTGTGGTGGATGTAGGACTTTGCCACTGGAAAACCCAGGGTCTGTGCCAAGGGATAAGATGGGGAGAATTCTGCATAAAGGACTCCTCTTGGTGTTCCCAAACACAAAAAGGACAGATATATTTCTCTATTTTTTAAGATTACATCAGATTTAGATGCACAACTACCTGTTGACCTGTTCAATAATTGCTACTGAATTTTTATTAGATAAAGCCTTATTATTTTTAAATTTATTTAATGCAAGTATTTGTGGCATAAACCTGAATTGTTAATGCAGGAGCTTATAAGGTACTGTAGTTAGTTACAGGAAAATGTGATTAGTAATGAACAGTAAGAAAGAAAATTTTTAATATTTTAACTTTTTGTGCTTTGTTTCGGTGTTTTACATATTTTGCTGCATCTTATGTCAAAATGAAAATTTCAGTGATAGTTGTCCAAATACTTTAAAATTCTTTTGTCAGCAAATCCTTATTTTTATTGTTGTTAATATGCAAGTGATAAACTGATATTTGAAACGTTTTTCTTACTCTGGTGACTTTATTTTAGCTGCAAGCACACTTCATCATTTGAACCATAACACTTTGACATACAGAAAACTAGCTCTGTTTTAAAAATGGCATTTGTAACACTGAAATTAAAATATAAACTCTGTGGACATTTTATTATTAGTGTTTCATAAATGGGAATAGTTTAATTCCTTAGAAAAATGCACCCTGATTTTTCACTTGACTTACAAAACCTCTGGAAACATAGTGGATTTTCTTGTTTATTCAAGACTTATCCAATATGTGTCATGATATTAGATATATTAAGATTGAAATATCCTCTCAGTTATAGATTTCAGTAATTGTCTTCAATTAAGACATATCCAAAACAAGTATTTCTTACTGAGAAAGTTAAATGTTACCAATTTTGTGGTTGGGTCTACTAGGGACAGTCTCCTCTCTCCTGTGTATCCTGTCATGGGCCACACAGATGATTTTTGGGATGCTTTAGTGTCAGACAGATTGGGCTTTGAATTGTGCAGTTTTGAACATCTGAAGCTTTCTGAGCCCAATTTTTCAATTTTTATAAAACATAGGTTATCAGAATTAAATGAGATAGCGAGTGTGGAGAGCATATAGTGCATACTTACGAATGTAAGTTCACTCGATGCTTGCTTCATCCCACCTCACCACCCAAATACTCTTGCCTTTGGTTACAAATTGTAGCCTAGCAAGGTGCTGAACTATAGATCAGGGTTTGTGCTCATCTTCCTCTTATATACAAGCAGCTAGTTACTAAGAAAGTAGTTGGAGTTTTTCTTCTACCAGAGGGTCAGAAGATTCCCAGCACACATGCTTGCTTCCCTTGCCTTGCAGTCACAGCAGGAGCATCACCCACCAGAACCGCCCAGTGCTGTGTGTGAGGCTGTTACTACTAGTGGATCAAAATTGGTGCAGGAGAGGAAACCATTTATTCTCTATGACCTAAAAGAAAATTTTATGGAGAAACAACTAGAATTTTTCATACTCTCCTAATTGTGTTAGGCAGCCCAGCTGGTGTGGCTCAATAGTAGAGCAACAGCCTACGGTATGAACTAGGAGGTCACAGTTCGATTCCAGTCAAGGGCACATGCCCAGGATGTGGGCTTGATTCCCAGTGTGGGGCTTGCAGGAGGCAGCCCATCAATGAGTCTCATCATTGATGTTTCTATCTCTCCTCCCTTCTTTCTCTGAAATCAATAAAAAATATATATTTTTCAATAATAAATTAACTTTACCTTCATAGATTTGCTTGTAGCCAGATACACACCATGAACATTCCTCTTTATTAATGAAAACTTTTCAATGTTGTGGTCCATGTTTTCACACCTTTTAAAATATATTTTAGGTGATTTCAGAGAGGAAGGGAGAGACATTTTCACACTTTTTTTTTAAAGTTATTTTCTTTTTAAAAAAAATATATTTTATTGATTTTTTTACAGAGAGGAAGAGAGCGGGATAGAGAGTCAGAAACATCAATGAGAGAGAATCATCGATCAGCTGCCTCTTGCACACCCACTACCATGGGTGTGCCTGCAACCAAGGTACATGCCCTTGACTGGAATCGAACCTGGGACCTTTCAGTCTGCAGATCGACGCTCTATCACTGAGCCAAACTGGTTTCGGCCATTTTCACACTTTTTAATGAGCTTTCTGAGGTCTGCAAAAGCTTCTGCTTACACCCTTCACTGAATTTTCTTGTGGGGGTGGGGAGATGGCCTCTTTCTTCTAGTTTTCTTTTTTCTTGCCTCTTCTTCAGCTACGCGTTGCTGTTCCATTTTCCACAACTCCTCATTAGACATTTCCTCAGGAACCACCTTTAAGGAGCTTCACAGTCATCCTCATCCACACCCAGGTTAAAGCACCCTCTGCCTTGCTGACTTATGCAACCTTTGTGCTATGATGTTCTGACAGCTACCATATCACTAGGCACTAGGAATTTTTCATCTCCACCTTCATGTATGTGGCCTGTCAACGACCATATAACTGCATTTAAAACAAAACATCACAGTTAATTTAACTCCTATGTCAAGACCTAGTTAGTCTATATACATCTGGACCTCTGTGGCCAAAATTCTACCAAAGACTATTCCAGCAAAGTAAAAGGCTTACTTGGTGCAAAGATTTCGGATGCCCCAAATAAATGTATCTCTTTCCTGTAACCACCCAAATCTTAGTGGCTTAAAACACAACATTTGCTGGTAGTTGGGCACTGGCAAGGCAGGAGTAGCTCGTAGCTCATCTCTGTGTGGTATGACTGGTGTTCCTCACGTGGCTGCATCCAGCTGGGAGCTCCACTGGGGTAGAATGTCCACCCTGCCCCCCTTTAGATGTTTGATGCTTCCGTTGGGGTGGCTGGGACAGCTGGAAACTCACAGCATTTCTCTCAATGTGACCTCTGAGGGATAGCTTGGTAGACCTGTTTACATGATGGCTCAGAGCTCTAAGAAGAAACTGCCAAGCCTGGAACAGGCACAGTATCATTTTGTCACCTTCTGTTGGTCAAAGCCAGTAATGAGACTAGCCCTGATTCAAGGGGAGGAAAATAGACTACACCTGTTAATAGAAACGGTAGCAAAAAATTGTGGCCATCCTGAATCACAGCAAAGTAAAACAAGCCCATTGCGTTGTTAGAATTCCTAGTACAAACTTCCTGAATGTATTTAGTTCTCCACCCCTAAAAAAAGTCTAGAATTGGAGGAGCCATATGTGCAAAATGGTCTTTGTTCTTAAATATAATCATCAGAGGAATCGCTTTCCTATGCTAATGTTATGGAATTTATCAGCTTCCATGATTTGTCAGCTACCTCTAGAGCAGTGTTTCCCAACCTTCTCTCATGATGAGAATCACCTGGTGGAGTTGTTAAAACACAGATTCCTGAATCCCAACTAAGAAGTGCTAAACTAGGATTTTTGGGAACATATAGGTAAAATTGTATACTTAACTAGTGCTCTAAGACAGATTTTATATACAGAGCACTAAGTTAGGTATGCAATTTTACCTATATGTTCTCAAAAATTCTAGTTTAGCACTTCTTAGTTGGGATTCAGGAATCTGTGTTTTAACAACTCCACCAGGTGATTCTCATCATGAGAGAAGTTTGGGAAACACTGCTCTAGAGGGTTCTCTAGAATTTTTGAGAACATATAGGTAAAATTGCATACCTAACTTAGTGCTCTGTATATAACATCTGTCTTAGAGCACTAGTTAAGTATACAATTTTACCTATATGTTCCCAAAAATCCTAGTTTAGCACTTCTTAGTTGGGATTCAGGAATCTGTGTTTTAACAACTCCACCAGGTGATTCTCATCATGAGAGAAGGTTGGGAAACACTGCTCTAGAGAACCCTGACTAATGCAATTATCCTGCTTCTGGTTATGTTTTTCCAGAGATGATGGTCACTACTTTTAAAAAATGTTTTAATTGATTTCAGAGAGAGGAAAGGAGAGGGAGAGAGAACTAGAAACATAATGAGAAAGAATCATTGATTGGCTGCCTCCTGCATGCTCCCTGCTCAGGATCAAGCCTGCAAATGCAATCCAGGCATGTGCTCTGACTGAAATCGAACCATGACCTCCTTGTTCATGGATCGACATTCAACCATCGAGCTGGCTCGGCAGAAGTCACTACTTATTGAAGAAGCACATTTTTTTTTTTTTTTTTTTTTGTAAACAGTTGCAATCATTCTTTTGATCTTCCTATAAGCTCACATAGGGTCCTATTCTATATTCTAGAGCATAAATCTGGTTTCTTGCTATTTGCTAGTTCCTCAGATATTTATTGTAGGACTGCTATCTTGACTTATTTAGGTCTACAAGTGAAAGATCCTTAGAACCCTTGTTTTTATTTAAACTGAAAAGCCTCTTAGCTGTTCTTATCACTATTTTCTGGATACTTCTAGTTTATTCATGTTCTTCAAAATATAACACCTATTAATGAGCATTATTCCAGAGGTGGTCTGAACATTAAGTATGGAATTACATAATTCCATATTAGATATGAGTTAGGTCTTGGAATGGTGGTATTTTCTAAGGGAGCACGGATTTCCAAAAGAACAGGTGTGGGCAGAAACCGGTTTGGCTCAGTGGATAGAGCGTTGGTCTGTGGACTGAAAGGTCCCAGGTTTGATGCCCGACAAGGGCATGTACATTGGTTGCAGACACATCCCCGGTAGTGGGTGTGCAGGAGTAGCTGATCGATGTTTCTCTCATCGATATTTCTTTTCTTTTTTAAATATATTTTATTGATTTTTAACAGAGAGAAAGGGAGAGAGATAGCTAGAAACGTCGATGAGAGAGAAACATCGACCAGCTACCTCTTGCACACCCCCTACCGGGGATGTGCCCGCAACCAAGGTACATGCCCTTGACCGGAATGGAACCTGGGACCTTTCAGTCCGCAGACCTACGCTCTACCACTGAGCCAAACCGGCTTCGGCTCATCGATGTTTCTAACTCTATCTCTCTCCCTTCCTCTCTGTAAAAAAAAAATCAAAAAAATAAGTATTAAAAAAAAAAAAAAAAAGAACAGGTGTGGAAATAGGAGGAATAAGAATGGATTGGAAAAGGATTACAAACTGAAGAGTAATGAGACACCATCATCTATGTGACAGTGGGACTGGCTCTCATGTCCCAATGGACCTGTGTACCTCACAGGCACAGCATAGCCTAGAATTGGGGCTGCGATGGAAAAAGTTAATTTGATATGCCAGTTGGGACATTCTTTAGCTCCTTAATATCCACTACAGCTGACTAGGATATGATACAAAACTTGGAGTGTCTCACAATGTTTACCTATTGTAATAGAGAACCAGACATGCATGAATAATTGAACAGCATAATGTAAAACCTCTTGAGTCAATGGCTTCTTACCCTCCACAGACCTTTTGCCTTTCTACTCACTTCCTAAGCATGAGTGAATTATGGTGGTGTCCTTTCATGTACCTTATCTCTATATTTTAAGTACCATGAGGGTAGAGACGTAGTTTTTTTGCTTTTGTTTTTTGCCCTAAGTAGTATGCATAGTACCTTGCCAATAGAAGGCATTTGGTTGATTAAAAAGCAACAACAAAAACAAGACAGATAATCCACAAGCTTGAGGTCCAGATTTTAAGAAATCATTTTGAGTGAAGTCTCATAAAGGCACTAGAAAGGTGTTTCTTTCCACCTCTCCAGGCCTCCCTATTTCTGGGCAATGTACAGGCCCTAGACCAAGACATACTCATGAACCCTGCCTAGTCAGCAATACTGGAAAAGACAATGTTGAGCTAATATTGGTCAAGGTGAAAGCAATAGGTCAAGATGGACACAAGCAAGGCAGAAGAAAAGGCTTTATTTTTGTAAGAAGGAAATTATCATGAAAGTTATATTTATAACTTTGTGTAACTCTTTTTAAAAAAATATATCTTTATTGATTTGGGAGAGGGAAAGAGAGAGAAACATCAGTGATGAGAGAGAATCATTAATCAGTTGCCTCCTGTACATCCCTTAATGGGGATCAAGCTTGCAACCCAGGCATGTGCCCTTGACCGGAGACCCTTCAGTCTGCAGGCTGACACTATCCACTGAGCTAAACCAGCTAGGGCAGTTTGTATAACTCTTTTTTTTTTTTTTTTTTTTTTGTATAACTCTTGACAAAATTTTAACCAAAACCCTGAAACTTTTATTCATTTTTTATTTTATTTTATTGATTTCAGAGGAAGGGAGAGGGAGGGAGGGATAGGAACATCAATCATGAGAGAATCACGCCCCACACTGGGGATTGAACCCACAACCTGGGCATGTGCCCTGACAGGAAATCAAACCATGACCTGCTGGTTCATTGGTTGTCACTCAACCATGAGTCACACCGGCAGGCAAAACTTTATTTTTTAAATCCTCACTCAAAGATATGTTTACTGATTCCCTGACTGGGAATGGAACTGCAACCTTTTAGTGCATGGGTATGACATTGAATGATGCTCCAACCAAGGGCATTTCTCCTAAAATGCCTCTCAAACCTTTCCCCCCCATTCTCCAAACTCGTCCAAGTTTCACCTGGGAAATCCTGAGCTTTCCCACCCATTCTAATCCCCACTCCATGCCTCTCAGGGGTCATATTTCTAAAGCAAAATTTTAACCAAGTCATTATCCTTCTTAAAAACTGTCCTCGATTCCTCATTTTCTGGACTTTTTGCAGCTTTATCTTTTTTTTTTTTTTTTTTTTTTTTAAAGTTGATACCTGTTCTTTTTTTTTCTTAATATATTTTATTGATTTCTTACAGAGAGGAAGGGAGAGAGATAGAGAGTTAGAAACATCGATGAGAGAGAGTCATCAATCAGCTGCCTCTTGCACACCCCCTACTGGGGATATGCCCGCAACCAAGGTACATGCCCTTGACCGGAATCGAACCCAGGACCCTTCAGTCCCCAAGCCGACGCTCTATCCATTGAGCCAAACCGGTCTCGGCTGCAGCTTTATCTTTAATATCTTATCATCCAAATGCCTAAGACTACATACATTGTTTCCCCCCCACATGTTTATTCTTGTTGTTCCCATTTCTTAAATTTCTTTGCCATCGCTGCCTGCTAAAATATAACCATCAAAGCTCAGCTCAACTGTCTCTCTTCTAGGAAGCCTTCCTTCATCTCTCCCCATTTTGAATTAATCTCTCCTTTGTGCTCAGTATTTTATAGGTTCTGCCTCTTAGAATAATCTTGTTTCTATGTATCCCCTTCTTGTTTTGAACTTGAAGGCATGGCTCATACTATATTCTTCTCTGTGTTCCTTGCAGTGCTTAGCACACAGACATGTTAATTTTAATATATCAACTATAGTGTAGTTTATCTCCCAACCAGTTAAAAGAAGAAATCAAACTGGTAGCAAAAATGGGTGGTGGTGGGAAACAGAAATTGGATAAGGGCAACTGAGGGAGAGAACTTAGTATTACATTAGGAAGATAGCTGGTTTCTGATCAAAATCAGCTGCTGAAGATCATTTGTCAATTATGTCATTCACACATTAATGGTATATTAATTATACCGGGCCCTTGATGTCCTTTCTGTGATCTGGAACAATGGCTACTGAAGGTCACCAAGGACAGAAGGGGAAAGTATTATATAAGGAAACCATGAACATGAGGTAAGTTTTCGGACTTGTCCTATGTGATACACTTGCATGTAACCCAAGTGAATCGGTGGTAAAATGCAACAATAAAAAAGCACCTTGTTGTAGGCCCTGGAGATGAAATGGTGCCAAAAACCAACACCCCCTCCCACCTGGAGCACAGGCAGTGCATCTGCTGAAATTAAGCAGCACCTAGGGCTGAGTTTGAGCGGGTCCTAGTGGGACTGCTAAGAGGGCTATGAGGCTTCCAGCCTTGACTTCACCTGGGCAATTTTTGCCTCCTAAAATTTTAAATTCTCAATCAACAGTGGCTATCTGACTGTGAAGTAGTCTCAATGGTGAAAGTCCTGCATCAAAAGAATCCCAAGACTGGGGGAACGAAGTGGGTATCTGAATAAGAAATAGAAAATAAGAAGGGTCTGTCAAACAGCAAGCAAATCTTTGGTGATTCAGAAGGATAATCCTCATAGCCAAACTGCAAGCCTGTGCCCCCAGCTGGGGGAGGTAGGTGTCAGGACAGAATTCCCATTTGGCACTCTAGGGCCTGGACATTTGTGTAGGGATCTCAGAATCTCTGTCTCTGACTACTTTTTATGGGGTTGGAAGACACTCGGCAACAGTTATCTTGAAGCCCAATAGGCCCTGCCAAAGCAAGCCACTCACTTTGTTTCCCACCATACCAGTCCAGTACTGGTGCTCTGTGATTTTCTTGGGGTGCTCTTCTGCCTGCAATATTCTTCCTTCACCCCGTATTCACTGAAATTCACATGCATCTTTTTGAAGCAGTACTTGACCAAGAAATGAAAATAAAGTGATTGATCATGTAGAATTTTACACAATCAATTGGTTAATTTTCTATTCAATTTCCTTCGATGACTGTTCCAAACTGTCCCCAGCCTTCACTCTTTCTGCCAAATGTAAACAGAGTGAACAAATGGTAACTGTAGTGGAAAGAGCACAGGCTTTGGAATTAGGCCAATTACAAATCCTAGCTGTGACACTCAAGTGATAGGACTGCAGCCAAGACATTTAACTTCTCTGAGCCTTAGTTTTTTCAAATGGAGATAATATGTGACAAATGTTAACTGGAATTATTGTGATGATCATTTTGCACTATATACAAATATAAAATCATATTGTACACCTAAAATTAATATGTCCATTAAACCTCAATAAAAAAATGACAAAAGATTGGGATACTACTTTATTTATTTTTAATTTATTTTTATATATTTTATTGATTTTTTTTTTTTTTTTTTTTTTTTTACAGAGAGGAAGGGAGAAGGATAGAGAGTTAGAAACATCGATCAGCTGCCTCCTGCACACCCCCTACTGGGGATGTGCCCGCAAGCAAGGTACATGCCCTTGACCGGAATCGAACCTGGGACCCTTGAGTCCAAAGGCTGATGCTCTAACCACTGAGCCAAACCGGATAGGGCACTACCTGTTTTATAAGGGTTGTTACGAGGTTTCAACAAGAAAGTTTACGTAAATAAGCATATAGGAAAAGTGATCAATGTCGAAGGCAGGAGGGAACAGGACATAAAAACATAGGACTGTAATGCATTCAACAAGAGGTTGAATCAGTTAATTTGTAAGGTTCTAGGTTAGTTGCAGTGAGGGATACAAAAGAAATGACTTCCATTTATAATGAAAATACAATCTGTCTAATATGGATTAAAGTAATTTATTTTGACAATGTCACGTTAGTTAATAAGAACACTTTACCATTCATTGCATTTTTGTTTACAAAGCCTTCAAAGACGGTGAAGATTACCCTTATAATTGTAGCTCTTAACACTGTTATTATAATAATAGAGCAGAAATATAATCTTAGTCACAACCCCAGTGCACTAAACTTCTATTTTCCTTCCCAAGACTTTTTCTTATAGGAGGATGAATACACTAACATCTTGCTATGCTGCTTAGTAGCTTCAGTTATTCCTGTCTTATGAAAGAGGAAGCAGGGTTAGAAATGTCTGATGCAAGGACAAGGGAAGGAATTTAATCCAGATCATTTAACTTCACTTAAGGCTTATTGTTACCCCGATAACAGAGAGGTAAACCATTTTTTAAAGCGTATACTAGGTGTGTAGGAATTCTGGTTCAAATGCTTAGATGAAGCCTGTTTTCAGGAGTCATTCCACTACCTTTATTGTGGGTATTGGGCTTTTCTTTACCTCTTCCTTCTCCCCTTTCCAGTTCTCACTTTTTTCTTTCCTGTTTTCCTGTCTTGACCTGATCCTCCTAGCTGGATCACACCTTCTTTTTCCTTTTAAAGCATTCTGAACATTATAGGATCACTTATTCAACGACAAATTATTGAGCACCAACCGTAACACATACCAATGGTAGTAGGTGCTGGCAACACAATGAAGATCTTACATGAATCACAAATCACTCCAATGGCATTTACATTTTCTCTTTTTGCCTCTCCTGGGAATCTTAGCTTTTAGATAAATGCCACAGTTCCCACTCCCTTAGCATACGCTTGAGTCTCAAACACGTTATACAATGCAACTCCGAGCCACCCCAAGGACGCCGGTTCGAGACCCAACCCAACCCAACTTGAACTCCAATTCGAAATTTCCGGAAGGGAAATCAAGATCAGAAATGAGCCGAAACCGGTTTGACTCAGTGGATAGAGCTTCGGCCTGCGGACTGAAAGGTCCCAGGTTCGATTCCGGTCAGGGGTATGTACCTTGGTTGCGGGCGCGTCCCCAGTAGTGGGTGTGCAAGAGGCAGCTGATCCATGATTCTCTCTCATGGATGTTTCTAACTCTCTATCCCTCTCTCTTCCTCTCTGTAAAAAAATCAATAAAATATATTAAAAAAAAATCAGAAATGGCATTTTCAGGGCGTTCCCTCGAGCCAACTTCCGCCCACCCCGTACCAACGCAGAGAAACTTCCGTAGCGGAGGCCTTAGGAACATTCAGAGAAGACATCCTACGTCTGATTTCTCAACGAGACATTTAATTTTTTGTTTATCTGGGGAGGCGGAGATTTTGTAAAGGGACAGGAAGAAAAACAACCGGTTGTTATGACAATCAAACGTCCGGAAAGCTCAGCCAATCAGCACGCGGGAGTGCCTCCCGCTTAGCCAATGGGAAGAGCGCACGGCCGCCCAATGGGGGCGCGAGCGGCGCGGCATTTGAATCCTGGAACCCGGCGACCTCGAAGGTCCCCGCGCTGCGGGCTCCGAGTGCGGACCTAACGGCGCCGCGGACCCTGAGCCCCCGTCCCGCCGCGTCCCTCCTCGGGCGGCCGCACGCCCGCTCGCCTGCTCCGTCATGGCGCTGCTCCGACGCCCGGCGGTGAGTGAGCCCGGCCAACAGCCCGGGCCGCGGGCCTGGGCCGCGCAGGCCCCTCTCGGCCGCCTCTCGCTTCTCCCCCCAGCTCCGAGCTGCTGGGGAATAGGACGTCCCAACCGACCCCCGTTTTCCTCTTCTTCCGGCCCCCCACTTCCCCTCCTTCTAACCCCAGCTTTCCCCCATCCTCCGGAGGCCCGCTTCCCCGCGGCCTGTCCCGTTTGGCCGGCCTCCCCGGGCCTGGGTTCCGCCGGCCGGTTCTCCGCCCCGGCGGGCCTCTGAGCTGGGGAGAGGGTGGGAAGTCCAGGCAAACCCCGGGAGGTGGCCCCTGTGAAGCGAGGATGGAGCTGGGCCTGGGACCCTGGGAGCCATCCGAGTGCTCTTTGTCGTTAGAGAGCCATCAGATAGCTGCTATCTGGACACCCGCCTCCTGGGGTTTCCTTCCTCTGTTCGCAGGCGCCTTACCAGCTGGGATCCGCGGTGGGGATGGGGAGAAGGACGGGAAGGAATTCCCGTGGTCAGTAAGATGTTCTCAATGTTTGAGCAAGCTTGACCTCATTTATTTCATCTTTGCAAAAACCCAAGTGTGAACGGTGTTTTGGATATTTTCCCTGCGGGCTTTGAATTGTACTGGGATCTACTTTTTTCCTTTGGTGCCGAGTTCCAACTTCCTGGCTGTAAGGCTGGCTTTAAAAAGCTGGGTAGAAATTTAATGGCATTACCAGGCTTCTACCTATAAGCATGAAACTTTCAAACACTTTAAAAAGTTGGCTGTTAGCCCTAGCTGGTTTGGCTCAGTGGATAGAGCGTCAGCCTGTGGACTGAAGGGTCCCAGGTTGGATTCCAGTCAAGGGCGCAAGCCCGGGTTGCAGGCTTGATCCCCAGGAGAGGCCATGCAAGAGGTAGCCAATCAATGATTCTTTCTCATCATTGATGTTTCTCTCTTCCTTCCTACTGAAATCAATAAAAATATATTTTTTAAAGAAGTTGGCTTTTACTGTTAGAAAAATTGAGCAGTATGACTTTAACCCCCCACCCCCCACATGTTTTTATTGATTTCAGAGAGGAAGGGAGAGGGATAGAAACAATGATAAGAATCATTGATTGGCTGGCTGCCTTCTGCACACCACCTACTGAGGATGGAGCTGGAAACCCTGCTTGTGTCCTGATTGGATTCCAACCATGGCCTCCTGGTTCATGGGTCAATGCTCAACCACTGAGCCACACTGGTGGGGTTGAACAGTATGACTTTTGAGAATCCTATTAAGTTGAATACATTCTGTTTTTACTTCCTATCCTTTTGTGATCAAAGTCAAACTGATGAGTAATTTTTTTCTAATCTACCTCATAAAGTTCTTTTATAGTCAAACTAGAGGCCCAGTGCACAAAATTCATGCACAGGGAGGGGGAGGAGTCCCCTTAGCCTAGCCTGCACTCTCTCCAATCCAGGACCTCTAGGGAGATGTCCGACTGCTGTTCTACAGTTGTACATCCCTCTCACAATCCTGGACTGCTGGGTCCTAATCGCTCACTTGCCTGCCTGCCTGCCTGGTTGCCCCCTCTCTCCCCGCCAGCCTAGTAGCCCCCCACCCCCCCACCCCGCCAGCCTGTTCGCCCCCAACTGCCCACCCTACCATCCTGTTTGCCCCTCACAGCTCCCCGCCGGCCTGGTTTGCCCCATACAGCCTGTTTGTTCAGTGGTTTGGTTGTCCCTTGGGCTGGCCCTGGGTAGCTGGGGGGCTGAGGGGACTGGGTGCAGGCATTTATTTTTTAAAAATATATATATTTTATTGATTTTTTACAGAGAGGAAGGGAGAGGGATAGAGAGCTTGAAACATTGATGACAGAATCATCGACCAGCTGCCTCCTGCACACCCCCTACTGGGGATGTACCTGCAACCAATATACATGCCCTTGACCGGAATCGAACCTGGGACCCTTCAGTCCTCAGGCCAACGCTCTATCCACTGAGCCAAACCGGTTTTGGCAGGTGCAGCCATCTTTGAGGGCTTGGCAGTTAATTAGAATACTCCCTCATTGGCTCTGGTGCTGCCATCTTTGTGAGGGTGTGATGGTCCCTTAGCATATTCCCTCTTTATTAGATAGGATTCTTTTTTAAAAAAATATATATTTTATTGATTTTTTACAGAGAGGAAGGGAGAGAGATAGAGTTAGAAACATCGATGAGAGTCATCGATCAGCTGCCTCTTTCACGCCCCCTACTGGGGATGTGCCCGCAACCAAGGTACATGCCTTTGACCGGAATCGAATCCGGGACCCTTCAGTCCCCAAGCCGACGCTCTATCCATTGAGCCAAACCGGTCCCGGCTGTGACATACTTTTAACCTCTATAATAAAATTAAATTTCTTGGGTATGAATTGCTTTTCCTAGCAGGTTTTGTTTCTAAGCACATTTTGTCTAAAACAGGTTAAGGCCAACTAATAATTGTTATTTCATGTAATTCCAACTTTATCTGAATTTCAGAGTAAAACTATTTTACCCATAAAAACTACTTTTTTTCTAAGTAACTTTAACATAAGAGAAAGTCCATGTTATGGTAACCTCATTTTAAAAGGCTGTGTATCCACAAGATCATGTCTACACAAGCACGTCTTATTTCTAGAGTGGTATTCGAATCAAAGCTAGTGTAGCTTTTAAACAGCCTGTTATAACTTAAAAAAAAAGAAATCCTCTCTAGAGGATGTGTTTTTATTGATTTTAGACAGAGAGGAAACGAGAGAGAGAGAGGTCGGTGGGGAGAGGGAGAGAGGGGAAGAGAATCATTGATCAGTTGTCTCCTGTATGTACTCTAACTGGGGATTGAACCTGCAGCCTTTTGATGTACAGGACAATACCCCAACTGAGCCACCCAGCCAGGATTGCTATAACTTTTTAATATAGTGTCTTAATTGCACTTGTGACTTATCTGTGTAAAGGAAAGTTTTCAAATACTCCAGGTATCTTTTATATATAGGGTTCTCTAACAAGTGACATGGGTACTATATGAGAAAGTCACTGACCTGTTAAGCTCCTAATGTCATTATCCTATCTAATAAAGAGGGAATATGCTAATTGATCCTCACACCATTGCAAAGATGGTGGTACCCACAGCCAATAAGGAGGGAATATGCTAATTGACTGCCCTGTCCTCAAAGATGGTGGCACCCACAGCCAATAAAGAGGGAATATGCTAATTGACTACCCCGCCTTCAAGATGGCGGCATCCAGTCCCCTCAACCCTGCTGGGGCTGCAGGCAGGCAGCAAGGACTGTCTCCAGTTTCCCATTCCCCTCAGTCCCCCAAGCTGCCCAGGGCTGGCCCGAGGCGCAGGCAAGCCTCAGATGGTGGCTGCCCAGCCACCCAAGGTCAGCCTGAGGCCCAGGCAAACCTCACATGGCAGCTATCCAGCCGCCCAGGGCCACCTGAGGTTCAGATAACCAGGGCTGGCCAAAGCTTGCGCTGCTGGCAGTGGCAGCAGCAAAGGTGTGATGGGGCATCACCTTCCCCTGATCACAGGTTGCCTCCCGCCCCTGAAGGTTCCTGGACTGTGAGAGGGGGCAGACCAAGCTGAGGGACCCCCCTCCAGTGCATGAATTTTCATGCCCCAGGTCTCTAGTTATAGTTAAGGTAGATGAGTGATCTGCCTAATTTAGAGTGATGTTATCAAACAAAATAGTAATTTTAGATTTCCTGAAATGTACTTTTTTCTCTTGCCAATAGATCTCATCATATTAATCTCCTAAAGCAATTTTGAATTTGGTTATCTGACATTAGCCAAGTGTTTTCAATTGTCCCAACTCTTTTTAAATTTTTTTAGGTCTCCACTGATTTGGAGAACGTTGACACAGAAGTTAATTCCAAAGCGAAGAGTCATGTGACACTCCGGAGAGCAGTTTTAGAAGAAATTGGAAATAGAGTTACAACCAGAGCCACACAAGGAGCTAAGGTAACAGCTGAGGACTGTATGGGCACCCACTGGAGCAACATTGGCTGTCCCCCTATTCACGCATCTTTCCCTTATAGAAAGCTCCGAACACAAAAGCTCCTGTTCAGCCCAACAAAACAACAAATGTCAACAAACAGCCCAAACCTGTTGCTTCTGTGAAACCGGTACAGATGAAGATGTTGGCACCAAAGGTAGGAAGTTCTGAATTTATAAACATACTTCATGAAGTGGCCTGTTTTTGGCTAGGCTGCAGGGTGCCTTTTTCGCGCTGCAACTGTTGAAGAACATTCACAGTGAGAGCTCTACTTTGAAATAACATTGTATAACAAATGAGTATATATGCATTTTAGTGATGATACCATAATTTAATTTATGACCTTGAATAATAGCTAATTACATTAATACCCAAATAAATTTAGTGATCTCAGAGTGAAATTTGGTAGTTTCTGTTAAAATAATCCACCGCAAGAATGAACTTGCCCAGAAAGACTATGGAAGCTCACCAATCTGTGACTGGTTAGCTCAGCCTGTTTCCCTTCCACCACATTCAACTTCATGCTATGCTGTCATCCCTAGATTATATACATTCATGTGATTAGCATGAGACTGGCTCTGTGGTAGGTGCTGAGAATACAACAATAACTACTTAGCTCTTTCCAGTTCAAAGATATGTATATATTATTGTATGAAGTTTTTTGAGGTGAAACATTGGTTAGAAGAGAAATATATACATCAAACACTTACTATATGCATCCAGTTATGTTAAGGCTGATAAAGGGGCATCTTGCCTTCACAAAGCTTGTCTAGAAGGGGCATATGTACCTGAAAATTAAATTAGTAATCCTAGGAAACCATCCTACATGCACTTCATAGAATAAGTGGCATTTGTAAGGATAGGGAGAAGCTGACAGGAAAAAGCACCTTTGGGGTGGGGTGGGAGTGGGGGTGGGGGAAACAAAGCAGAAGCAAGAACCAAGGCACCAAATGTGTTTTGGGTGAGGAGTCTACAAGTCTAAGTTGGGTCAGGAGATTGTTGTGAGGAGGCAGAAGATTAAGTTGGGAGAAGGTTACAGTTGTATTTGAAGGCCTTGGAATTTGGGTTTTTTTCTGAAGGCAGTCATTTTTAACCTTTTTTTTTATCTCATGGCACACATAAACTAATTGCTAAAATTCTGCAGCACACCAAAAAATACATTTTTTTCTGATCTGACAAAAAAAAAGTATGATTTTGATTTACTCACACTGAATGGATATTGTCTTGTTGACTGTTGTCATTTTTTATTTGACTATTAGGGAAAAGAGGTCAGTGTCCCTGATTAATCAGGAGTTGCATGTTTTAAAAACTCCTACGGCACACTGGTTGAAAATCGCTGCTGTAAGGCAGTGAGGAATCTGAAAAGTGTTGAGGAGAAGGAGTGATGGCGGCTGGGTAGGGTGGGAGAAAGGGCCATAAATGAGGAGGAATTGCAATTGTCTAAGCTGGAGCTGATGAGCGTCTTGAAGCAGTCTATATGGGTGCTCGGAGACAACATCAAACGTGTCAGGATGTACCAGAGCTCCTTTCCCAGACACATCCTGTAGGTGGAAGGAAGTCTTTGGATATGTTGCTTGGAGTGGAGGAGTGAGACCCTTAAGCACTGAGTAAGAAACCAGTTAGGAAAAATTTAATAAAAAATGGGGCAGTCAGGAGAGAGAGATAGCTTAGGGGTAGGTGTCTTGTTTGGCTTTAGATGTATTGAGGTGACAGGAAACATCCTCTGGGAAATATAGTTAGAAATGTGGACCAGCAACATCTGAAGGAGGGACAGAAGTGGGAAGCTTCTACCTGGAAGAGATGGTGGCAAGATGTTGCTGTACATAAAACAAAAAACCTTTAAATTAAGAGCTATAAAGCTCAGAACAAATACTCAAGATCAGCCTTCCTTTAATGGGCCTTTCCCGCGAGGTTTCCAGTGGCCTAACTGCCAGACCCAACGCAGCTTTTCAGACCTTGAGCTCTTGACTATGACTAAGCATTTATATGGATGACTGTGTATGTGGTCCCTCCTGCACTACAGGAGGGCCTTTTGTCAGTACATTCTCCATAACTAGTAAATCTGTTTTTAAAAATTTATCCTAAGAAAATGATTGCAGAGACAATTGAGGACTTTTAAATAGTGTTGTAATGAATTTTTCATAATAGAGATATATTCTCTATTAAAAGATCAGTTAAATCCATTCAATGAAATGCTGTGAATACCATGTTTTAATGGAATACTTAAAGATGCCAAAATGCATGTTAAGCCCTGGCTTGTGTGGCTCAGTAGGTTAGGCGTCCTCCTGTGCACAAAGGGTTGCCAGTTCAATTCCTGGTCAGGGCACATGCCCGCTGTGCACTTGATTTTCAGTGGGGGGCCTGCATAAGGCAGCAAATTGATGTTGCATTCTAACATCGATGTTTCTCTTCCTTCCTCTCTCTCTAAAAGTCAACAAACTATTCTTTTTAAAAAAATGCATGTTACATTAGAAAAGTCAAATTATTACATGATATGATGCAATGAAACCCCAAATTTGCTTTTAAAAATGTTTTTATATGTAAAATATTGATGATACTTTTACTTTTTAGTATTATGTTGGGCTTAAGATTGATTTTTATTTTCTTCCTACAAATTGTCAGACTTTTCACCATAGGTACATATTACTATTTGAATTGAAGAAGGAAAAAAGACAAAACAAAAACAAAAATCCAAAAAAACCCCAAAGAACCAAAAATATGAACAAAACAAAGGGAGGAATTCCCTTCAGAACTCCGCTGACGAGTTCCCTTTTCTCCACATCTTGGCTCACTCCTTTTCTCTAGCTTCCGGACAAAACTGAGGCCACTGTGTTTCAGATAAAGAATGATGGGCCTCTGGCTCAGTTTATCTAAAAGTCATTTCTGAGATGGAAACGTGCGTCCAGTTTCAGAATGCATTGGGGATTGATGAACAAGAATTGTTTCCAACTCAAAGGCACCTTCCTCTGAGAAAGAGAGCAGAAGTGACCATGACATCTGCAATGCAGGGGAAGCCCCCCTGGAGGGTAGCCCCTCTGCTCGCCTGTCTCTCGTCAGCCCTCTGGCTTTGGCTCTGCCTTCTGCTCCATCTGCAGAGTCATTGTTGCTCCGTACAGGTGTTTAAAATACCTGTCCCTACAGCTGCTTCAAATGCCAGTGAAGCACAGGTGTCTAATTCCATTCCACAGCATATTACATCCCCTAAAGCTGAGCAGGGAAACCGATTTCACCTTTCTGCAGTTGTGTGTGCCTATGTGTTCATGAGTACACAGTCTGCTACAAATTGGGAACTGATCAGAATCAAGTTTTACTTGGAGTCTTTCCTTGTTTCACTTAATTGACATTGATTTATGATGTTTGGCATCAAAAATTCAATAAATAAATAAACTTTGGTCCTAACTGGTTTGGCCCAGTGGATAGAGCATCGGCCTGTGGACTGAAGGGTCCCAGGTTCGATTCCAGTCAAGGACATGTATTTTGGTTGCTGGCACATCCCCAGTAGGGGGTGTGCAGGAGGCAGCTAATGGATGTTTCTCTCATTGATGTTTCTAACTCTCTATCCTTCTCCCTTCCTCTCTGTAAAAAATCAATAAAATATATTTTTTTAAAAAGAAAAAAACTCTGGCCTGGCTGGTGTAGTTCAGTGGTTGAGTGTCAACGTATGAACCTGGAGGTCACAGTTTGATTCCTGGTCGGGGCACATGCCTGGGTTGCGGGCTTGATCCCATTGTTGGGTGCGCAGGAGCAGCCGATCAATGATTCTCTCTCATCATTGATGTTTCTCTCCCTCTATCCATCTGAAACCAATAAAAACATTTTTTTTTATATATATTTTATTGATTTTCCACAGAGAGGAAGGGAGAGGGATAGAGAGTCAGAAACATCGATGAGAGAGAGTCATCGATCAGCTGCCTCCTGCACACCCCCCACTGGGGACATGCCCGCAACCAAGGCACATGCCCTTGACCGGAATCAAACCCAGGACCTTTCAGTCCGCAGACCGACGCTCTATCCATTGAGCCAAACCGGCTTCGGCCATTTTTTTTTTTTAAAGAAGCAACTCTGTGTTTTACTAAGATTTGTGTAAATACCTATATATTTGCCTATCAGTATTAATCGTTCTCTCAACAGGCCCAGCTCACTCAGTGTCGGTACTTGGAGAACTTCGGTAGCCTTGACTCACACTTCACCCATCTCTTGATCAAACAGAAGTTCAAGTTCAGCAAAACCTCTCATCCTCATTGTTTCTGATAGGACTTTAGTTCACATAACTCATTTGTTCATCTAACTTGAAGGTTTTAATTCTTTAGGCTGATTTTGTCATTCAGAGGTTTGTGCTGCATAACTAGCTGATACAGTTTTTTATTTTACATGCAGCAGCCCTGGGCAGAGGGCCCCACAGTTGGTTTACAGGGCTTAGGCTACTTCTTGCATGATCCTTAAGAAGGATTCTGGAATAATTAAGCTGGAGTCCAAAAGGAATGCTTTCAGAAAATTATGCTGGGAGTTTTGGGATAAAGCTAAACTCAGGTGTACTTCTGAACAGACATGAGTAAACATTTCACGCTGCTAAGGCAGCACATGGCAATAATCTCTGCTTCCTTACACCAGCTTCCTGGAACTGACTGTCCTTCCTGGGGAGAGTGAAAATGCTTCTCCTTGAAAAAGGTGACCTTACACTAAGCTGCATGTGCTTATTAAAACGTGCATTCGGTTCCAGTCACTCTTGCTCAGTTCCTTCAGTGAGTTCAGTTGCTTTAGGACAAATCTAAACTCCTTCGGTAGATCTTGCTCATCTTTCCAGCACATGTTTGCTACCTCACGTTCTGTCTCCCGCCTTCCCAAATCAGTGTATAGTCCCCTCACTTGCCTTTAACTCTTGGCTTCCGCTCGGACTTTGTCCTGGTGTGCCTTTCCCTACTCATTTTCCTGAAGGACTTCCCCTCTCTGGTAACTGTCCCTAGGTTTCTTCCCAGTACCCCAAGTAGCATTTCTTATTTATTGTAGCCCCTTGAAATTCTTATATTCTTGAATAAATGTTATACCTACCAGCATACCTCTTGTTCTCCCGGCCCTTACTTGGTTTAATAACTTTGATTTAAGAGGGAAAGGTCTGTTTTAAATTGCTATGCATATTTTGTTGTTAATGTTTTATTCTTTTCTAAGATTGGAAACTGTAATCATTGAGCTTTAATGTAAATCAAAATTGTTTTTTATACAGCATACTCTTTCTATATTTATTACTTTAATACATATTCTTTACAACGTAGCAATTCTGTTAGGTTTTACTTTGAGAAGTACCTCTCATTCTTTTAAAAAAGTAATGATGGTTATTTATACTTACTTACTAAACACTTGCTTTAACTTAAAATGTTTTTAATGTGTGATTTAAAATATCACCCCATCAACATAAGAAAATAATTAGTGGGTGTACACTTGCTCGGTCTTTGCTTCCTTCTCCTATTTTATTCATAGGCTGGAATGTGCTTTTCTGCTTTTTATCTGTCAAACATTTTCTCAGTTTAGAATAAATTAGTTGGAGAGAAGAAAACATTACACTGGCAGAAGAGGCTAATGTGAACTGTCAGCTCCAGGAATCTCTGAACCCAGGTGTCTAAGCTTCTTTCAATAAATATTCATCAAACACCTACTGTATGTTAGGGATGACATAAGTGTTTGAGTGAAGCAAACCCAGGGAGAGGAGCAGGAGACGTGTCACAGGGAACAGGGAAGATCTGGCCCTGCAGAGCCGGGAAGCCGATGTGAAGACTTAGGGTTTCACTTTGAGTGAATTAGAGAATTTTAAAGAGGAGGCTATCTCTAGAGACTTCATCTACTACATCATGACTTATTCACCTGAAATTTGTTGTTTTGGTTTTAACATATTTTATTGATTAATGCTTGATTTTAGAGATAGAGTGACAGAGACAGAGCGAAACATCGATTTGTTGTTCCACGTGTTTATGCATTCATTGGTTTCTCTTTGTATGTGCCCTGTCCGGGGATAGAAACTGCAACCTTGGCATATTGGGATGATGCTCTAACCAACTAATCTACCCGACCAGGGTTATCTGATACTTTTAAACCAACTGGCTCTGCACGTATTTGACGAAGGCTGCTCCTAAAGAGGTAATGCATGCACTTTAATTTTGTCGATGTAGGAGCCGCATCCTGCACCTGAGGATATCTCCATGAAGGAAGAGAACCTCTGCCAAGCTTTCTCCGATGCTTTGCTCTGCAAGATCGAAGATATTGATAATGAAGACTGGGAGAACCCTCAGCTCTGCAGCGACTATGTGAAGGATATCTACCAGTATCTGAAGCAGCTCGAGGTGAGTGGTCCTCTGTGTTTTGCTTGTGTAAATGTTGAATGCACCACAGGGCTGGGAAGGAAACGAGGTCAGCTCTTTAAACTTTTAATCCTCCCAACAGGTTCTGCAAACCATAAATCCACATTTCTTAGATGGAAGAGATATAAACGGACGCATGCGAGCCATCCTGGTGGATTGGCTGGTCCAGGTCCATTCCAAGTTTAGGCTGCTACAGGAGACCCTCTACATGTGCGTCGCCATTATGGATCGATTTTTACAGGTAAGTGCGGCTGCGGGGACTTGGTACCAGGGCTCACAGAACATCGTGTTTATGGGATGCCAAGATGTGGCAGCTCTGAAGAAAAGACCAAAAGCCCATTTATGAGAAGACAGAGAACTTCAGAAGCTAGGATGGGAAGCTCTCCAAGTGTGTCAAACCTCTGGGGGTTCTGAGCAGTGGGGGGCATTTTAGTTAGGCCAGCCTGCTGAACAGTGCTTGGGGAAAATGCATTGCCACCGTCACTCCTGAGGGAGGTGTGCCAGCAGATGATCCACAGTCAGTCTGAAGCGTGTGGGACTGTGATGCTGGCTTTCCTGGCTTGCTTGCAGTTTCCATAGTGTGGTATTCTTTGGTGAGCTTCCTCTGAAAAGTGAAGAGTTTGGTTAGAGAACTTTTTTTTTAAATATATATATATATATATATATATATATATATATATATATATATATTTTTTTTTTTTTTAAATATATTTTATTGATTTTGTACAGAGAGAAAGGGAGAGAGATACAGAGTTAGAAACATCGATGAGAGAGAGTCATCGATCAGCCGCCTCTTGCACACCCCCTACTGGGGATATGCCCGCAACGAAGGTACATGCCCTTGACCGGAATCGAACCCGGGACCTTTCAGTCCGCAGGCCGACGCTTTATCCACTAAGCCAAACCTGGTTTCGGCCTTTTTAAAAAAATATATTTTATTGATTTTTTACAGAGAGGAAGGGAGAGGGAGAGAGAGTTAGAAACATCGATGAGAGAGAGACATCAATCAGCTGCCTCCTGCACACTGCCGACTGGGGATGTGCCCCCAACCAAGGTACATTCCGGTCAAGGATGTGCCCTTGACCGGAATGGAACCTGGGACCCTTGAGTCTGCAGGCTGACGCTCTATCCACTGATCCAAACCGGTTAGGGCAAGGTTAGAGAACTTTTAAGTTTCCAACCAGGTGTGGCATTGAATCATGGTAGAAATGGAGGAGGCAGAATTTTTTATAAAAGGGTTGGGGTGTGTGTGGGAGTGTTTTAGAATGTGAAATCTCAACTGAGGAATGTAAGAAATTAAGGTGAGAGGCAGAGTGATTATCAAAATACTTATCAATTGGTAACTCAAAAACACCAACCACTTAGAAGGGCATGTACCTTGGTTGCGGGCACATCCCACAACCAAGGCAGTGTGTAGGAGGCAGCTGATCAATGTTTCTCTCTCATCAATGTTTCTAACTCTCCATCCCTCTCTCCTCCTCTCTGTAAAAAATCAATAGAATATATTAAAAGAAAAAATATATTCCTCATCCTTACGAGGCCATTAAATTCCTGCTTTTTGGCGTGGCCTCATGCTGACTCAGACCATGCTGAGTGCCACGTTGGGGCTTCCCTAGACACTCAGCCAGGACGATGGACCGGGAGCAGTGGCCGGGAGTTTGGTTGTCATGCATAATTCTTCTCCACTCAGCAACTGAGTCCTCTTGGACTGGTGTCTGAATCTCTTATCAGGCCATCTGCTTTTACGTTGGGGAAAATACATATTTCCTAGGGTTTTTGATCCGATGAGGTGATGGTTAGAATCTCAGCATTGTGCCTGGCATGTCGTGAGTACTGACTGTTAACGTTTAGGCTTCTGATGTGGGAGAGTCGGTGTGCACATCTCCAGCACTCGGCTCCCTCTCACTCTCTTCCACCCGGATTTCCAGTCTTCTTGTTTGGTGTGACTTGGATACGCTCTTCTCCAATTAGGTTCAGCCAGTGTCTCGTAAGAAGCTTCAGCTGGTTGGGATTACAGCCTTGCTTTTGGCCTCCAAGTATGAGGAAATGTTTTCTCCAAATATAGAAGACTTTGTTTACATCACAGACAACGCGTATACTAGTATCCAAATCCGAGAAATGGAAGCGCTGATTTTGAAAGAACTGAAATTTGAGTTGGGTCGGCCTTTACCACTACATTTCTTAAGGCGGGCATCAAAAGCTGGGGAGGTAAGTGCCTCCAGTTCTGTAGGAGACTTTATTTTGCTCCTTGTTGTCTCAGCCCAGAAACATTGATCCAATTAAAGGGAAACTTACAGGAAACATCTTTTAGATGAGTCCTAATACTTATTGCGTCAGCTCTTAAGAGAAATGATCTCACATTCTGTGTTTGTGACATACTGTAGAGCAGAACGGTTCCTGGGAAGGAAAAGTGAGTTTAGTGGATTTGTGTTCTGAGGCCTCCACGCAGAATTTTGCAATACAGTAACTGTGCTGCTTCCTGTCCCTGGCTGTCCTTTCGTAGGTTGATGTTGAGCAGCACACTTTAGCCAAATATTTGATGGAACTGACTCTCATTGACTACGACATGGTGCATTATCACCCGTCCAGAGTGGCAGCGGCTGCTTCCTGTCTGTCCCAGAAGGTTCTAGGCCAAGGAAAATGGGTGAGTGTTGGATTTAACAAGAAATTTGTCAAGTCATATTTTAGGACCTCTTGGCAGGAAAAGCATTAGCATTTTTGCAACTTTATTATTAAGCAATTGTCCAAAGGCATAAGAAAGCTGTTTGGAATGCTCCAGATGGAGAGAGTAGGTGAGGACACCATGGTACACAATGCGTTACAGAGTTATAAAGAATGACCAAGGCCCTGGCCAGTTTGTTCAGGTTACACCATCAACCCTAGGACTGAAAGGTCTTAGGTTTGATTCCAGGTCAAGGGCACATACCTCGGTTGCAGATTCAATCCCCGGCCTTGGTCGGGGTGCCAGTAGGAGGCAACCAATGCTATGTCTCTGTCACATGGATATTTCTCTCTCTCTCTCTCTCTCTCTCTCTCTCTCTCTCTCTCTCTCTCTCTCTCTCTCTCCTATCTCTCTCTCTCTGTCTTCCTCCCTCTCAACCTTCCCTTCCACATTCTCTAAAAATCAGTGGAAAAAATATTCTCACTCCTCGGGTAAGGATTAAGAAAACAAATAAGGAAGGCCACCAACAACTGATAAGATTTCTTGGATATTTTGTTAAGTGAAAAAAGCAAATTGTGAAGCACACAAGACAAAGCAAGGCCAAAGCCCAACTGATTCACCAGTATAGATAAAATGAGCCACTTTTAGATTCATACAAGGAGCCAAAGATGCTAGCCTTGGGCCTTGTCTTGCTCGCCAAAGAGAACAACATGGAAACAAAGGGGACCGTGTGACCACAGTGCAGGGCATGGGATGCCGTTTGTGCAGGAGCCTATTCTGGATTGCCACCAGGCAGTTGTATAGTCAGTAGCTGAACCTGAGAGCAGCAGAGCAAGAGCCTCCTCAGAACCCAGGAGGGTATGAGGAATGGTCTCCTAACAGCCTCCCGGGGGAGATAGGGAGGTGAGTGGGAGCTGGCTTAGAGACAGCTCCTCCCAAGCTGGCCATCCCCTTGTTCTGGGAGGGTCACAAGACAGAGAAGCTGTGGCTCAGGCCTCTGCCTGCATGGCCCATGTGACACATGCAAGATACCAAGGCATCATGGCAGAGCTGTTTCCTCCATACAGGTGTGTATAGTTAACATTTTATGTAAGAAAGAAGGGAAATAAGAGAGTATATGTATGTGTGTTTATGTATTTGCTAAGTTTTTTTTTTTAATATATATTTTATTGATTTTGTACAGAGAGGAAGGGAGAGAGATAGTTAGAAACTTCGATGAGAGAGAGTCATCGATCAGCTGCCTCTTGCACACCCCCCACCGGAGATCTGCCTGCAACCAAGGTACATGCCCTTGATCGGAATTGAACCCGGGACCCTTCAGTCCCCAAGCCGATGGTCTATCCACTGAGCCAAACCGGTCCCAGCTGTATTTGCTAAGTTTAAAAAAAATAAAGGCAGTAGACCAAAAAGGAGTGTAAATGGATACCCATAGGTTTAGGTGGGAACAAGGGAGAAGGTGGAGGGTGGGAGCAGGACTTCTGGCTATAATTTTTATTAACTTGTATACAATATAATGTAACTTTTTAACTTTTGAACAATGCAAATGTTTTATGCAAATCATAAAATGGAATTAAGAAGAAACAATGTCACTATCAAATTGGTAACAGAACATAGGGAAGAATTAATTCAAACGTCTTGTGAACACAGCATTCTGATTATTGCATTCTTAGTGGGATTCAAAGTTAGACAAAACAAAGGACCAGAAAAGGCAACATACTTACAGTTTACTTAGGAAGTTGGTTAATAATCTGTTATTATAATTCTGAAACTATTTTTTTTTTTTTAAATATATATTTTATTGATTTTTAACAGAGAGAAAGGGAGAGAGATAGAGAGCCAGAAACGTCGATGAGAGAGAAACATCAACCAGCTGCCTTTTGCACACCCCCTACCGGGGATGTGCCGGCAACCAAGGTACATGCCCTTGACCGGAATCGAACCCGGGACCTTTCAGTCCGCAGACCGATGCTCTACCACTGAGCCAAACCGGCTTCGGCTGAAACTATTTTTGTATTGTAGGATAAATAAATAAGCATTTCTGTTATTAATGATGTAAAATGTTCACTATAAGTAGAGAAAATATTGTTAGCAATTAAAAACAAAAGAGAAAACTCGATAATATTAAATCTGTTTTGGAAATGTCAGTAAACGCATAATGAGAGAGCCGAGAAACAGTGGTAACAGTCAACATACCTAGTAGCCACATCTTGATTACAACTAGGGCTCCTTTAAGAAGGCTGATTACAGGGCTATCGCAGAAGAAGTACAGGATGAGCCAGATAGCAAGCAAAGGTCAATGCAGTGGGTTACAGCAAAAGGAAGTGGGAGCCCTAACCGGTTTGGCTCTCCCTGTGTTCTGGGAGCTGATTTCATAGTACCAATACTTGTGTGTTATTTCAGGATTTGATTCTGCTTAGTTCTTTCTTTTTTTTTTTTTTTTTTTTAAATCATTTTTAGTAGTAAGATTAAGTTGTGGTTTATTTTCCCAGTTACATTGTACATGTGAAAGAGATGTACTTCAGCTTTTATTTATTTATTTATTTATTTATTTATTTAATATTGTATTGTTTTTTTACAGAGAGAAAGAGAGAGAGGGATAGAGTTAGAAACATTGATGAGAGAGAGACATCGATCAGCTGCCTCTTGCACACCTCCTACTGAGGATGTGCCCGCAACCAATGTACATGCCCTTGACCAGAATCGAACCTGGAACCTTTCAGTCCACAGACTGACGCTCTATCCACTGAGCCAAACCGGTTTCAGCTGTACTTCAGCTTTTAGTATTTATTACAGAACTGAAGTGAGGTCAGGTTACGTATCTTCATACATGAAGTCTTATTTTCAACCAACAACTGTCCTTTGCTTGAGTTTTGTCTTCTGGAAGGCTGGGTGTGGGCTTCTCTGAGTGCTCTCTGTTCTCCAGGGCTGAGAGAGTCCTGGGTGGCCTTTGCTCTTCCCGGTTCAGTAAATTAGGTTGCTACCTGTGGCCTATCTGCTGTCATAGTTCTGGACCTCTGACTGACAATATGGCTCTTGAGCTCCCCACCAGCCACTGCCGCTCTGGGCTTTGATGGGGGATGTGGCATGTCCTAGTCCCAGGTCTCTGCCATGAGTGTGACAGGCGTTCCTTTGTGGGTTTTGTTTTTCCTCTGCCCCACTCGCCATCCCCTTTCAGTGTGGTGGGAGGGGTAAGCATGAAGCTTTGTTGTGTGAAGTACCCTACGTAACCCGAGGAACCTTCTTTAAAGAAATAATGATGGGGCACTTTGGCTTGATTTAGCTGAGAGCCGCACGACGCCCTGGCTCAGTCCTGCGCAGTCAGCCATTCTCTGTGTGCTGGCTGCTTTGCCGGGACCGCGGTAGTGATGCGGGCTGTGATGGCATTTCCCGGAGGGCTGTCAGCATGAGTAAGATGGGCTCTTCTAAAGAGGTGAGGCTTTATCGTGCCCCTCTCTTGGGTGTGTTCCAGAACTTAAAGCAGCAGTATTACACGGGGTACACCGAGAACGATGTGTTGGAAGTCATGCAGCACATGGCCAAAAACGTCGTGCGCGTGAATGAAAACCTGACCAAGTTCATCGTAAGTACTCCTTGCTAAGCTGTGAGAGGTATTGACTGTGGTGTTTGCATATGTGTATCTCTTTGTTTGTGTTTTCATGTAAATATGTTGGCATCTGTGGGAGAGTTTGTTTTAGCACAAGCTCTATATTTTCCTAGCACACAGTGGATGGAGCATACCGACAAACACTGAAAGCAGTTTCTTTAACCAGTTCACTGCCACGCGTCCAAAACAGAAGCCATCCCCATTTCTTCCATGTGCGCTGGAATATTTACGAATTTAAGTTACCGTAATCTTTATTACAAACCTAGAGATGTCACTAACGAGTCTGATTTTAAAATGGGGCGATCCAAGTGGATATGCCAGATTTGCGGCTACAGAAGCAGCTGGTGTGTGAGGAAGGTCCGCCGCTTGTGTCTGTAGATGCTTGTGGCGTACAAAGGGTTAAGACAGGCCAAGCTTGTCCAGGCCCAGGTTAGCCAGCCAGGCAGCTAGCTGTCCTACCGATGTATCCACGCCTGTCCCAGCGCCCCGGGAGGCTCGGCCGGCAGGGAGGGCTGGTCGGCGTGTGTTCCGGAACAGCGGGTCCACTCAGATGGCCCAGAGGAAGGCTTGGGAGCCTGGGTGATATTGCTCAGAGCCTTTGTCCAGGATCCTTTGGGACAGTGACTGAGAGGCACCTGCATGGCGAGAAGCCCACTCAGGAAGCATCCGGTGTAGCCCACCTGAGAGAAGGAACCGGGGAGCGGGGCGCTGTCCTGAGCTTGTATGACACAGAATATCAGCTTCACAGAGGAAGGCATTTGTACCCCGCACCCTGGTTTGCTTTCTTACGTGGCGCTTCAGCGTGGTCAGCACACAGTGGAAGCATAATGTTTAAGTCCTGAGGGTATTGTTAGGCAGTCGCCACTCATGTTTATTGCCAGGCCTGGCCCTCCTGTTATATCCTGATGGTAGGTACTTAGGTACAATAAGCACCACCTCCCCCTTCTGGTGGCTTATGGGAGAGCGCCTGCTCCTTGGAGCTGGAGGTCATGTGGTCCCACCAGCTGGGCCTGCTCCCTCACTTGGCATGGAGGGAAGTGGTCAGGCCCAGCACAGTGTGGCCTCAGAGCACTTGCTGGCCTCTGTGATTCGGCCTCCCCCTGCCATTGAGATTGTGGGTCTGGCCCTTCAGTACTTGTAAATTAGACAGGAACAGGTAAGGGGGGCCGGAGGGGTCCTGATGTGTCCTTAACCGCAGATGGCTTCTGCAGGCCATCAAGAATAAGTATGCGAGCAGCAAGCTCCTGAAGATCAGCACGATCCCTCAGCTGAACTCGAAAGCCGTCAAAGAGCTCGCCCTCCCTGTGATGGGGCGGCCCTAGGCCCCGGTCCCCGGAAGGTGCTCGGTCTGGCACCTTCTCCTGCTCATTTGGAACTCCTGACTTTGTATGTAATTCTTTGGTCTACTCCATGAAACCCCTTCTCAGACCTATTTTCTAACTATATATTGAAGAAAAATAAAGCTATTGATTTTTCTTAACGTATCCTGTGTGTATTTGTGCATTCTATACTGAAGAAGCCAGTAGACTCTTGCTTTGACTAATTTCTCTTTGAGCTAAATGCATATAAATTACTGCCTTTATGGCTTTGGGAGAGACCTTCCTGAACTTCCTACCATTTTCTCAAATGCAAAATCTAGAACTTGGCTTTAGTGATTGCCAAATGAGTCCTAAAGTTCTTGAATATGAAAAGATTGATTCATTATGAACATTTAAAAGGAGAGGCTAATCATGGCTATTCCCTTTCTAGAACCTTCTCAGTTATTCTCTTGATTCCCATAGGAACACCTGGCCCACTGGTACTGTGGCTACGACAAGTAACCATCGCGATGGGTCTCAATCTCACAGGCTCACCGAGGCTGGGAATAGCAACCCTACGGGGCCTGTGACTTCCTGTTAAGTAGAAACTTGGAATGCAGTTTCCTGTTGTGCTGTTTCAACTATGTTATGGCTTTGTTTTGTTTTCCCCAGTAGGCATGTGATCACATTTAACATTGTTTTTTAAGGGAGAATGCATTCTCAGTTTCCAACCACTGATTTAAAAAACAAAATCCTCCCAAAATAAATGAGTCTCTTACAGCAACAACTTCCCAAACTATTAGTTCAACAAGATGCTAATTGGACTTTTGAGAAAAAGGAGTTAGTTAGTCATACATTTGGGAAACTAGTGCATGTGAGATTCTTAAAGGTTCTGAGGTGCTTCAGTAAACTAAACCCACTTCACTCAGTGTTTCGGAACCTGGGTGTCGCTACAAGCTGCCTTCTACATGGCAGCGAAGCCAACAGGTGCCTGGTCTGTGACTGGCTGTGACTGCCCTGAGGAGAACCGCTCCGGCCAGGACTGGCTTCTCACCCCTTCCCCTGGGCAGGCCCGCAGTCGAAGCATTTAGATAGACACTGGGCGTCATTATATGTTGAAGTTCTAGTGTAAAGTTTGATAAATCTCCTTGCTGAGATAGTGGGACTCGTTCCCATGCCAGCCTCAGACACTGACAGCTCACAGTGTGAATAGTAACTAAGTGAGACCACGAGAGGGGGCTTCCCTGGCTCCCGACTTCCATCAGGAAAGGTTTTGTCGGCATACTCCAAAGGCATTTATAGCTTCTTTATGGCACACTCTGCTTAGTTAAATACTAAATACTCTGACCCAGGAAATTCCTACTTTCAGGATGTCATAAAAAGACCTTTAAGATACTTCCTTATGTGCCACAGCCGGCACCCACACTCATGTGTTATAAATGTGCAGTAAGCTATAAAGGTAGAAGTCATAATAGGAAAACACCGGAGTTAGAAAACGTGGTGATGTAACCGCAGTATTTGGAGAGCACGCCCCCTGACGCTGGGTTGTTGGGCCCGAGCCTGGGAGAGGGTGGCCTGTGGGAGCTGGGGTGAGAGTGTCGACCTCAGATGTGCTAACGTGTGTCAGGCCTGGAGCACGGTGTCTGAGGCGCTCGAACGTGAGTGGCTGTGAGTTTAATGAGGCTGCTGGTCTGGGATGGACTCTGGGTATTCAAAGGTATGTTAGATGCAGCTCTTGTCTATCAAAGGAGTTACAGATGTATAGCTGTTGACTCCTATTTGTGAGTTTTTCTTTTTAGGCTTTTGATTTTTGAGAGAAAGATATTAGATGCTTAAAGGTTGACAAATTAGACTGACTGTCAAACTCCTTAATATTCGCTGAAGACAGAGATTAAAAGCGTGGGCCTTGGGGTCAGATTGGGGTTCAAATGACGGTACCTCTACTTCAGAGCTATGTGATCTTGGGCACAGGAGTGAGCTGTGCTGAGCCTGCTCACTTGCACAGTGGAGATTTTAGACTAGGCCACCTCTTCCTCTCTGAAATCCTAGTGTCAAGTTTTATAAATCCTAAACTATAGTGCCAGTCTCTTAAATGGTCACAAAAAAAGGAAGTGAAATATACTATAAATGTTACGTTAATGCCCTGACTGGTTTGGCTCAGTGGATAGAGCGTCGGCTTGCAGACTGAGGGGTCTCAGGTTCAATTCCTGTCAAGGGCATGTACCTTGGTTGCAGGCACAAACTCGGTAGGGTGTGTGCAGGAGGCAGCTGATAGATGTTTTCCTTTCATCAATGTTTCTAACTCTCTATCTCTCTCCTTTCCTCTCGGTAAAAAACTAATATATCTTAAAAAAATGTTATGTTATTGTTACTGAACAGGGTTTGCTTCCTGTTTCTTGATAAAACACAGAATTCAGTGGTTTACTTTGTACCGAATTCAGACACATTTTGCTCTTTATATGTAACCTCTGATAATTTCCCCCCACAGGAGTTAGGGATCCTGAAATGACAAAAAGGTGTGTGCTGGTCAAACTCTCCTTTCCCAATAGCTACGAATAATCCCAGGGTCACCTTGTGCACTGATAAATGTGAGAAACGCCTTTTTGCCCTAGATTTCAGCAAAAATGCTGAAATTGAATAAAGTGGGTCGCTGTTCTTGGGTTCGTCAATTAAGGAGTCTTCGCTGTGAATGCAGGGATTTCACGCTGTGTTGTGCCAAAGCAAGCTGCGCCCATGTGTAATGTATTGGTTGCACCAAAGCACCTGATACACGTGTGCCCAAGGACAAGCCATTAAGAAGTTCATCAAAACACAGTAGAGGCCACAGCCTTTAGGGACATTCCTGAAGCCAGTGTGGCCCATGCCTCTGTACTTCCCAAGCTGCATGTGAAATACAGTGTGAGCTGTGCCTTCACAGCGAGGTGGTCAGGAATCCTGGGCCCAGAGGGACCTTCACCCCCACCCTGATTTACACCTGTGGGTGCTGCCCACGACCTCCGCCAAAGCTCATGTAAGGAGCGAAGTCCTAAGGACTGAAGAAAAGTTCTCTGGGAAAAACAAATGGAAATTGTACTTAAAAAAAAAAAAAAGAGAAATAAAAGAAAGAATGACTGGCAACTGGGAGTGGAGGTAGAGAAGTGAGCCTCCCCTATAACCTCTTCCTTATTGTGCACATGCCATTTCCTCCACCTTCTCACTATTTCTGCAGTGACACTGAATGCGTTGGCTGGGCTGTCTCAGCAAAGCACAGCACCCTGGGTGGCTTGGCGACGGGTTTGTGGTCTTCCCTTTGTGGAGGCTGAGGTCTGAGACCAGGTGCCGGTCTTCTGAGGGAGGACCCGTTCCGGACCCCTCTCCTGGGCCTGTGGCTGGCTGACTCCACATCGTCTGCCCTCTCTGTGTGTCAGTCTGAGTCCAAATTTCCCTTTTCTGGGGATGCCAGGTATAGTGGATTACGGTGCTTCCTAATTCTAACTTGATCACCTCTGTAAAAAACCTATTTCCAAATAAGGTCATATGCGATGGTACTGGGGATTAGGACTTCAAAGTATCTTTTTGGGGGAGATGGACCCAATTTAGCCCATAATAAATATTGAGAAAGAACAAAGGCGTTCACCGATTCCTTTATTTATTAGGAGGTAAGGGGGGGGACCACAGAGTGGGGTGGGAGGGGGCGGGTAATTAGCTGTAGGGGAAGGGTTGGGAGGGGCTTGCGGGGCGGAGCTAGAAAGCAGTAACACTGATTCTCTAGTTGGAAGGAGTAGTGCACGTCAGTAAGTACCTGGTGCGAGTTTTGTAATAAAACCTACCTTATGGATAAGCACAGTGAAATACTACTTAGTACATTCATACATGTTTCTACCATCTCGAGATTTTTTTTATATATACAGTATATGATCTGTTTTTATAAATGTACAGCTTGAAAAAAAAGAGACCCTTCTAGTAATAGGTACAGCAATAAACACAAAACCAACATGGGCCAGCCACATTCCCACTGAAGACCCGGGAGAGCAAGGCCGACAGCCCAGCCCCCAGCCCCACGCAGCCCCGCAGCCCGAGGGTCCCAGCACGTGTAAACCAGCGCCCCTCTGCTCCCACGGGCTCGGCAGGCCAGGCCCGCCCTTGGCATTTGCACCGGAAGTGCCCACTCACTCCTGCAGAGTGGGGCCCTCCCAGAGGGAATGTGTGTCAGGAGAGGAAGAGAGGGATGAGAGAAATGTGCTCTTCAACTAAAGGCACTTGTCGGCAGCCGCCCACAGCCGTTCCCTGGGCCCGGTGAGCGAGCGGGGTGCTGCTCTGATGGAGCCAACAAGGTGTGCGTGGACCCGCCCGCCCTCTGGCCAGGTTTAAATAGAATAAATAAACTTAGCGGGGGGTTGTTTTGCCCTCCTGGGTTCCCATGATGGGCCGTCTTGTAGGGTCATTGATGGAGTGACGATGCTCTCCCGGACCCAGCCTTTCCACGTCCTGGGGAAGGGGCCAGAGTGACTCCGGGCCTTGGAGAAGCAGTGTCCCCTCCCGTCCGGCCTGGAGCGCCTTTGCCCGCGCGCCAGTCCGTGCCGCTCAGATCTTGGTCACGTAGTTGTTGGGGAACAGGCCCTGCTTGCCGCGGAGCCGGCCCGTCCACCAGCCAGAAGGATCTGCAGGAAGACAGAGGGCAGGAGTGAAGGGGGCAGGCTGTTCTACCCTGGCCAAGCGCCCCGCCCACGGTGCAGCCCAGGGCAAGCGAGACTTGTCTCCAGCCACATTCTTTTTCCTTCTTTATTTTCTGTTATTTTTTCCATCAGCATTAATCCCCCTCTGTGCCCTCTCCCACCTCCGCCCACCCCTCTAACCTGTCCCTTACAGCAGACACACCGGTGGGCCACTCAGGGCCCTCTTCAGGGAAGGACCTGCTGCCCAGATGTGAGGTTCTGGTGACAGGGTCCAGCTGTCGGTCCTTTAGGACTGAGATGAGGCCACGGCTCTTCTTCTTTGGGGCAGCTGGGGCCCATCGGAGCCAGGGCCTGGACATTCGGTCTCTGCAACAAGCAGTCTAACGCTGGGGTAGCTGTGAGGCTGGCAGAGACTGGCTGTGTCCTGGTTTGATGGCCCCAGTCCTGTTTCCTCCCCCTTCACTTCCAACCCTTACCTCCCACCTCCCACCTCACCCCCAAGCCCTTCACTAGTAGTAAGTATTTGGTATATATTCTTCCCGACCTTTTTCTGCAGTGGTTCTCAACCTTCCTAATGCCTCGACCCTTTAATACAGTTCCTCATATTGTGGTGACCCCCCCAACCATAAAATTATTTTCGTTGCTACTTGAGAACTGTAATTTTGCTACTGTTATGAATTGTGATGTAAATATCTGTGTTTTCCGATGGTCTTTGATCAACTGCTTTATTGGACATTAGGTTATTTCCAGAATTTGTGCTGAACAAAGCTGGTAATAAAAATCCTGTTTGTGTTTACTAGACTTTATTTCAATACCTATTTTCACTTGGACACTTCTGAAGAAGGATACTAACTGGCTTACACTATTAAAACCTGTGGAAAAGTAGATGATTAAAAAAAAGATTCAAAACAAAACACCAAAGAGCCCAGGGACCAATTAGAAGGAGTTTGGTCCAGGGACTAGAATCCTCCTCAGGGAGCCGTGCAGGGAAGGAGCCTGTGAAAGACACGGTTCCTGGCCCCCTCCTCCTGAAAGCGGAACTTGCCGAGGACCATGCTCACTCCGCTGTCCTCCGAAGCCTGGGGCGGCTCTACAGTGTCTTCCCGAGCCTGACGCTCAGGCCCTTCGGTGACCAGGCCATCCCGTGTCACCTCATCTCCTGGTCATCTCCTTGGGGATTCTGCACCAAGGCCAGGCATCAGCTGCCTTTCCTAAAACCACCTGTTCTTTCTAGCCTCTGTTCTCTCTGTCTGTCTCCCCCGCCCTCCCCACAAATGCCATTTCCTTCATGGCGTGTCTTCTATCACCAAGCCAGGAGTCATCTTTGTTTTTTATGCTTTAGGCACTCAGTTTGATTTTATGTATATTACATTCCAACTCACCTTCTCTACCAAACTAATAAAACATCCAGCCACTTTTAAAATGGACGTTACAGGCTGCCTCCCTGGCTTCCATCCCATCCCCTTCATTAGGGGGGACCATGAAGTTCTGGGGGAGAGGCCCAGCTCCTGTTTCTAGTGCAGTCCCTGCCGGTTTCACCCACTCGGGTAAGCCTTGGTCTGGCTTTGGAGACTGGATCAGGGGTGAGCACATGACCAATTTGGCCCAATCCCAGTGAGACTGAGCACTGTGTCCAGTGGCCAAGAGAAGACCTTGTCTTGGAGACAGAGCAGCTTTCAGATCTGGTTAGACCTGTTGGTCTGGCAGTGAGGCAGCAATTCTGCTCCCAGGAGGAAAACCAGCCCGAGAAGGGAAGGGAGCAGCTGAAAGAAGATCTGAAAGAAGCATTAAAAAATGAATCTGGCCTGGCTGGCGTGGCTCGGGAATTGAGCGCCGGCCCATGAAGTCACGGTTCGATCCCCAGTAGGGGCAAATGCCCAGGTTTCAGGGTTGGTCTCCAGTGTGGCGTGTGCAGGAGGCAGCCAATCAATGATTCTATCTCATCATTGATGTTTTTATCTTTCCCTCTTTATTTTATATTCTCTCCTCCTTCCTCTCTGAAATAAAAATTAAAAAATAGAATCTTACGTACCTTCTTTGATAATGTCGATAATGTCATTGGCATTGAAGCTGAGTTCATCTGTGTCCTGAGCGTCGTAGGCATACAGAGCCTTGCACTGTGGCACCTGAGGCTTGGGCTTGGGCTGGGGCTTGGGTCTGCCCCCTGCTGGGTTGGGCCTGCTGGTGGTCTGTCTCCGGACCCTGTGGAGAGAGGGGAGGCAGGTGAGAGGGTACCGGACAGGGGCAGCAGCAGCTCCGTGTAGTGGTCTAGACCAGCGGTCACCAACCTGTGGTCCATGAAGTCCGAAAGGTTGGTGACCGCTGCTGGTCTAGGGCCTGGGGCCAGCACTGGCCTGTTTGAGCTCCAATCCAGCTCTATCCTTAGAAGGATATGTCAGTTCCTAAACTTGTTCTGATACTAGAACAGCCTTCCTGATAAGGTCATTGTAAAAGCATATAGCTAGCTCTCAATAAACGTTAGCTGCTGTTACTGCACCCCTAGCATATTGTGGAAAAGATAGATTCATAGATATATGATAATAAAACAGTCACGAAGCTACTCCCTCCCCAACTTTGGACACCATTTTTGAGGGTGCCACAGAAGCCTCTCCTCAGCTGCCATCCCTCCCACACACACTTTGCATTAATAATTCTGGTTTTCTTTGTAGTTTTACAACACACATCTCCCTAAACAAACCATGCAGTGTGCTTGTTTTAACTGTACGAAGGAATCCCATTCTATTACCCCTCACTCCATTTCTGAGATGTAGCCCGTTGATGTATGGAATTTTATTTTTTTAATATATTTTATTGATTTTTTACAGAGAGGAAGAGAGAGGGATAGAGAATTAGAAACATCGATGAGAAAAAATCGATCAGCTGCCTCTTGCACACCCCCCACTGGGGATGTGCCCACAACCAAGGTACATGCCCCTGATCGGAATCGAACCCAGGTCCTTTCAGTCCACAGGCCGACGCTCTATCCACTGAGCCAAACTGGTTTCGGCAATGTGTGGAATTTTAGTTCATTGCTCTATCCCACTCCACTCCGTGCACACGTCCCGATTCCCTGGCCTGCTCGTGTGGATGACCCCAGCTCCATCACAGAAACGCTGCTGTGCCAGAGCTCACCCAGAGCCGCTTCTCGCCTCAGCACTGCTCACCTTGGGGCCACTTTTCTTGGCTGTGGGGCTGTCCTCTGCACTGGAGGGTGTTTACAACGTCTCCAGCCTTTCCCCTCTGGATGCCAGTGGCACCTCCTCCCCTTGGTCAAGATCATCAAAAATATCGCCAGAACCAGAACCCTAATCCAGCCCTCAGTGTACTCTCCCAATACACACCGCTGCCTCCTGCCTCCATTCAGCACTGTCTCAGGCATGTAACTATCGCTTCTTCCTGTTAAAGGAGATCTTTAAACCTATACCTGAAACAACTATTAAGTATGATCAGGAAAGCATTTAGAGAGAAAGGAAAAGGAAATAGAAATATAGACCCTCCCCCTGCCCCCTTTGCTTAAGGACACACCAAAGGAAAGTTAAGCTTACGGTTTCCTCTAAGGGGGTTGGGCTGAACTCAGCAGAGCAGGGCTGGGGCTGGGCTGTTCTGTCTGGCGGGTCTGTGAGCACCTGCTCACACCTGGGGGAGGGAGGGGGGAAGGGGTTCTCTCCTGGGGCCTGAGTTCTGGAAGGAACAAACACACCTGGTTCGGAGCTGTGCTCTCAGGAGGCCAGGGCCCCAGTGTCCTCGCTGAGGCCCTGTGATGCCAGGTGCTCACTGGGTGCCAGGAGT
The DNA here is from genome assembly GCF_964339955.1 of Pipistrellus hanaki. NCBI lineage: Eukaryota > Metazoa > Chordata > Mammalia > Chiroptera > Vespertilionidae > Pipistrellus > Pipistrellus hanaki. The sequence goes on along the minus strand of NC_140503.1, from coordinate 48,153,341 downwards.
AAGTTGGATGATGGGGGAGGGGCACTGGATGTCAACAGGGTGCTAGGGCTGCTCCCAGCAGGGGTGGGGCTCCCATCCTTTGTGGGACGGAGCAACCCCAAGGTTACACAGGCTTCATTCAGCCTCCTCAGGTCAACCACGTCCCCACCGCCCACCCCAGCAAGCACTTCCATCACAGAGGAAAGGCGCCTGGGAGACCAGCATACACCACTTCCTCCCTGGTCCCCGGAAATCCCCAGTCCCTGCTGGCTTCCCGAGAGCAGACCTGTGTGTTAGGGATGTCAGCATTTGGTTAATAAGAGCCACCAGCCTGCATACCAGCAGTCAGCTGATTTCCCAGCAACAGGGAGTGGGGCGGAGGGCTGAGTGAGTGTTAGAACACCCTGTGAGGGAGGAGAGCTCCGGCCTATAGTTCCAGGGAGCAGGGCGGGGAGGAACGAACACAAACACACACACACACACACACACACACACACACACACACACACTCACTCCTCGGGGCCCCTAGATAAGGGAAACCTACCACCAGGGCAGGTTGATGAGGCATCTGGAGCCTAGAGAGTTGGGCCTCAGGCGTGGTCCCCGGACAGGGGCCTCTCAGTGGAGCTGGATGACCCTGGGAGGTAGGACTATCCTCCTTGCAGCCATCCGGGCCGTCACCCCTCCCTGGCTGCTCTGCCCATCCGCCTCCAGCTTTGACTAAGCCCTCAGTTCCTCCTCCTCCATTTCTTCCCTGCCAGCTGCTTCCTTCCTGAGCCCCCAGAATATCGCCCCAGCTCAGCGCTTATTAGTTCACCTCACCCCTACTAAAAACCCTCCGAACAGCTTCTCTCTGCTCTTGATGTGGTAGGCCAGTGGTTGGCAAGCCGTGTGTTCTAACACCACTTCTTCAAAATAGACTCGCCCAGGCTGAAAACTGACTTCTGCGCATGGGCCATGAAGTTTTTATTGCACTGTACGTGCTGTGGGAGAGCCACATTCAAGGGGCCAAAGAGCTGCATGTGGCTTGGGAGCCGCAGTTTGCCGACCACTGTGGCAGGCAGTTAGACAGGAGCAGAGCAAGGGCGATGGGCCAGGCACAGAAGGTCACCAGGTGGAAAGGCCCAGGTGCCTAGCAATGGACAATCAATGGTGGGGTGAGACCTCACCCCCAGGGTCAGGAGGTTTGGACCCTTGAACCCTTCCTCCTTAGAGATAGCATCTAGGCCTCCGTGGTATTTCAGCTCCAGGACCAGATAAGCAGTAAAACCAGATAAGGCTGCTGTGAGGACCAGCTGCTTTGAATAATGACCCCCTGTCCTAGCGCCTGCCAATCAATCACCAGAGACCACAGCCTTGAATGAACACACCTGGAAAGCTAGGAGATTCTATTGAGACCTTCCCCTGATCTCCCCTAAAACCGAGGTCCTTAAAACCTATAGGATGGAGAACTCAGTGCCTCCCCCCTCTCTCCTCCCCTCCTGGCCGCAGGCACATTACCATTAGCTTCCTCACACCCAAGCTCCGAGGGCCCTTCCTTCACCACGATAACTTGTTTCCTAAGCCCATTTCTTCTAGGAATTATGTTTTCTATCTCTGTGATTTACCCAATACGTGTTCTCTCATAGTCTGGGTCTGGACTCTGAGTGGTTTCCTACCCAGAACCCAAGTACCAAGGTTGCTGAACCCACGTTTGGTCTGACCCTACTGGTTAGACAACTGGTGCCATTCCCGTTGTCTACAACATTGGGAAATGGGCCAAAAAGGGCCCTGCCAGGTGTGGCCCCTGCTGGCCCCAAACTCACATCCTGCCACAGGGCACAATAGTGCCTCCCCACCTTTGTCATGGAAGCCCGAGCCCTGGCAGGGTGAGGAGCCCCGTCCACACATTCCCAGCTCACGTCACACCTGCTGGTGAAAGACAGTGCTCTCTCCCGAAGACCAGGAGCAAAACAGGGCATCAGCGCACACCGTGTCCGCCCAGCACTGCACTGGAAGCTCCAGCCAGAGCAATTGGCCAAGAATAAAAGGCACTCAGATTAGAAGTGAAAATACCACTATTTGCACATGTGATGATTTGCACGTAGAAAACCCTAAGGAATACACTAAAATTAATAAATAAATAAAATGTAACAAAAGAAGGATGGTTCTCTTTATATGAAATGTCCAGGAAAGGCTAATTTATATGAACAAAAAGTAGATTAGTGTGGTTGTCTAGAGCTGGGGTTGGGGATTGGGGAGTGATGGTTAATGGCAGAAAACTTTGTTTTTGGGGGGTGATGAAAATGTTCTAAAAGTAGATTATGATGACAATTGCGCAACTCTGTGACTATACCAAAAACTGTTGAATTATACTCTAAAACAGTTGATTTTTTTTTATCCCCCCAAAAGCTGGTTAAACACACACACACACACACACACACACACACACACACACACACACACGAGTAAATTGCATGAGCCCCTTGGGGCGCTGTAGTGCACTGCGGATGCCCAGAGAGAGCCGGGCCAGCTGTGGGCAGCAGCCGCGGGCAGAGTGGAGGAGGGGCTGGAGGTGTGAACACAGCCACTGCAGGGTCTCTGATCCCAAGGCACCAGAGGCCACGTCCTCAGAAAAATCAAAGTAAAACCTCAGGGATTACTGGGGAGTTTGGGCTCCCGGGTAGACCCCGGGCAAGTTGTTTGTCCCAGGCCCTGGACAACTGTACCATCCTGGCAATATAAACTGGTCCCTCCTCAGTTGGCCCATGGAGCTCCCAGCACTCCGCAGGTGGGAGGGGGAGTCCGGGTGGCTCTGAGGTGGGTGCGGTTGCTGGGGAGAGAGTGTTGGATGTGGATGTGGAGAACAGCTCTGCATCCCTGAGGTCACCATGCTGGGCTCTTTCCTGTTGAAATGTCCTTGTGCCCAGGAGGGGGCTGTTGTAAGGCAGCGTCTCCCCAAAGAGAGCGGGAGACGCAAAGCCCTCCTCCTCACCAGCACTCCGGCAGCACTGACACATCTGGGCACGTCTCCACTCTCCTCGCAAGTGTCAGCAGATGGTGTGCCATCTGGGAACCCCTGCCTGTAGCTGATTGAGATGCAGACAAACGTGCTGGCTTTGCCTGCTCCGGGTGAGGCACTGTGCTAGGCATTTTCAGACGTTGCTTCATCTAACCTCACAGCACTCCTGGGCTTCCTGCTGGTCTCGTCACCGGTGACTTGACTGACTAGACGGCAGAGGCACAAGGCTCTCACTGCTCTTAGCCACACGACCTTTCTGGTCCCTCCGTCTGGCCATGCTCCCCTGGCTGCCTCCACCCTCTGCCTCCACTCTCTACCCAGTACTGCGAATGCCTGCTCAGCCTTCCAAGCTCATCTCCAGCCCCTGCCACGTGCTCTGGTACCCAACCTGCTCCCAGCCGGGGACTGACAGGGTGGGACAGAGGCTTGTGTCACTATCAGGACAGGAGGCTGCCCGGGACGGGACCTGGCCTGTTGGCGCTCACCAGGCCCAGGAGCACCATGTGGCCCCAGCCCGCACATTCTGATGCAGTGACAGGGCACAGAAGTGACACCGGCTTAGAGTTGGTGTCCCAGGTGGGTGGCCCGGCTCTGCCACTGGCTGCACATAAGGTGGATGTGCCACTTCGCCTCTTCAGGCGTCTCACCTGTTACTAAGGGGGACCCAGGCCAGGGCCCAGGTCCTTCCTCTAATTCTGACAGAGCCTCACAGAGCGCTCCCAACCACATTCCTACCGTCAGCTATGGCGGGAACACAGGACGCCTGTGCCCGGCGGGTGGTCACTGTCTCCCGCCCACTGCATGTGGACTTGGAAACCATAGAAAAACGGTCAATGAGAATAGCCATTTTCCAGGCTCATCTCCATGGGTTCAGCCTTCAACAGACCATCTCCTTTGCATCACTAGGGGGCGATCCTGTGTAATCAATAATGAGGAGAGAAGGCCTTTCTGTGAGCTGCCAGCGCTGGGGAATGAAGTCTTAGGGGCCTGGAGCCCTCCCTTGGCAGCCAGGAGCCGACTGGCCAGCCCAGGGAAGAAGGGATTCAGACTTTCTTCCACAGCAGACACGGCCTGGTGCCCGGGAGCTGGAACTGGCCCCGGCCAGCCTGCGGGGACAGGCGGTCACACTGTCAGGATTTTTGTGAGCCAGTTGTTAAACAGTCATTATTAAAGATGAAATCCAACACATTTATGATTGAATAAGTTATAATAAAGCAAAGGCAATAAATACTCGTAGCAACCCTTCCTAACTACTTTCCTACATCTTCTGTCTATGCTCTGAAGTTACTGTCTGCTGCTTATGCACGGACAGTGGTGTGTGGGGGCTCTCCCCACCCCTGAGACCAACGGTGGCCACGCTGGCAGCTGCCATTGGCCACGGCGAGAGTGGAACGGGCCAGCTCCCCACAGCCAGCTGCTCGCCAGCACTTCCCGTCCCCCTCGCGATAACTCACACTCACTCGTCCAAAAGCGATAGAAAGCGACAAAGCCTAGATTTGTTTAGCAGTGGGTGTGCAGGGTTTAGGTAATTTTGTTATGTCTGGAACTTTATGAGATGTGCATTCCTAATAAACCTGACATGACTGGAAACTGTGTTACTGGGATCACGAGGGTTGGAGCAAGAATTTCAGACAGATAACGAAGTCATTTTCCCCATTGCCATTTCAATAGTGACGGTTCACTTTCTACACGTAATAGTTTGTAGTTAAGAAACTCCACATCACTGACCAAACCCCGTGTTTCACTGTATATAGCTAGCACATGGCAATTTAGTGCTCCTATCACTCCTGGACCCACGTTTCAGGCTAATCGTACACACTTACCATTTTATTGTGTCTATTTCCCAGTAAGAAAACAAACAAGGAAGGACTTGCTTGTACAGCAGGTGTTTTTCCTGAGTCGGGCACTGGACCTCTAACGCAACCACATTATAACCAACATGACAGTCCCCTGAGTGCTTGAACACGTTACGTTGGTCTGCTCAGCGAGGACCTGCGCTGCTGGAGAAGCCCAGTGGCAGGGACGGGAAGGCCGAGGGTGCCTTTGCCCTGAAACACCAGGATGCTGACTGACATTTGAACCCCTGTGCACAGCTGCTCAGCCTCAGAAGATGCCAAAGGCCCGCAGGAAACAAAACCGCAAATAACATCAGGGACAACAACGCTTTCTAAAGCGAGGGTTCACGTGCTCTCTCCTGGGAATGCCAGTTACTTTCCAGGAGATGTGAGTTCTCACAGTGATTGGAGCAAAGATTGGGGAAGAGTCAGTGGGACGAGATTTGGGCTTCATTGACGTTGTCCAAATGCAGCAGTGTCTGCTGCAATATTACCTCAGCAACCCTTGTTCTGCTGTTGCTCTGAGCCTACAGAGTGGCATAGCTATTGTGTGTATGTTTGTGTGTGTGTGTGTGTGTGTGTGTGTGTGTGTGTGTGAGAGAGAGAGAGAGAGAGAGAGAGAGAGAGAGAGAGAGGGAGAGAGAGATATGAAGGGGTCTCCCTGACTGGTCCCTTTCTTGCTTCCCTAGGCTGCATATTCCCTGTTAAAGCCAGCGATGCTTAAAGCTTAGACCTTCCCAGAGACCCTCTGTGCAGGCCACAGATCAGAGTTCTTACAAGAAAAGCCAGTGGCCAGGGGACACCCAGTTTTCAATCCTGGTAGGACATGACTATTTCCCTAAGAGAGCAAAGCCCTTGAGTAACAGTCATAAAACCAATACAATTAAACATTCAAGCTACATAGTGCTTTACCATTTTCAAAGCCCTTATTCACCTCCAAGAAACCCCGCGGAGAAGCTTTTCAAATTATATTCTTACTAGAGGCCCAGTGCACGAAATCGTGCACGGGTGGGGTCTCTAGTGGCTGCCTGCTGGGGCTTCCCTCCATTCTGTGCTGCCCCCTGATGGTCAGCACATGTCATAGCGAGTGATCGAACTCCTGAGCCAGAGAGTTTTGGCCAGGAATTTGCACACTAGGCTTATATATACGATCCCTCTTATGCAGGTGAGGTCACCAAGGTGTAGAAAGAGCAAGTGATAGATCAGAGGCAATGCAGCAGGTTATTGGCAAAATGATCCATGTGCCCAGCATGTGGCACATGGAAGGCACGTGGCCCCGTCAATATTCAATGAACGAATCCATGAAGAACCAAACCCATAAGCTGGGACTCACACCGTCCCTGCAGTGCGAGTCGTGCGCTCGCTGCACTCCCCCTTGTGAACTCTGCAGCCGCCACGCCTGAGGCAGCGGTGCACTAGTTCACGCCAGGGTTAGCTGGGCTTAAGCTCTCAGCTATCACTTCTTTGTTCTGCAGATGTGAAATTTATGTCTTGAAATTCCAGGAAGGAAAATAATGGCATTTTATTTCACTGGCTCTTTAAAATAGGGTCTGTTCCAAAAGGTTGAATCTATAAACATTACTGGAAATGAGGGGATGGATGCCAGGAATTCCTCAGCTTCATGTCGGCTTGGGCCAGGATATGGCTGCCGCTCCTGTAGCTTACGGGTTGAGAAATATTGCTATTGGACACTTGTTGGAAATTTTAAGCCCCTTGAAAATATGACTCCATTAGGAGAACCTTGTCAAGAGACACACGGGCAGCATTTCAGTTTTTCTATCGATCCCTCCTTTGCGCTGTGGCCAGAAGCCCTACCGCTGAGCACTCCCAGTATTTTCCTGGTTCTCCAACCGCTAGTTGGAGCAATCTCTGGGGTATCTAGAAATTTCCTGAAATTGTCCTCGCATGAAATGGGTCACGGGGTTAAAAAGGCCAACAGAAAAGACATCCGGGTCTGGGTTTTGATACTTCCAGCAATGAAGTGCAGGTCATCTCAGTTACGGGGGGAGGTATAAAGCACCCTTGATTGGCACATCACGTGTTCCTAGGAGGTCAGAGCGAAGGCTGATGAATGAGCTGCTTGTATGGCTCTTTCTTCACCTGCCCTCTTTCCCTGAGAATCAGCACGGAGCTTTTCACCTGAATCGGACTTTTCAGAAGGTATGCTAAAGGACTGCAAGCTGCTGGCCCCTCTCCACCTTGCTTAGTATCCTTGGATGACGAAAACAATGACGACGACAAGAACAATGACTATGTCACACATGTGGTAAGGCAAGGGTAAAGAAACCTGCGGGGGCGGTCATCAATTTAGTGAAAGCTTCATGCATGCTCCCCCCCCCCCCAAAAAAAAAAAAAATAACATGATGGAACATAAAATAAACTGACAAAGACTTTCCTGAATTAACTCGAGGTGCTAATTACACCGTTTGATTTTATCCACACTGCATGATCCAAGAGAAATGATTGCTTATGCTTAATATGTCTGGAAGGAAGAGTGCACCGGGGGCGGGAGAGGGAGAGGAAAGATAAACCCGAGGGTGTGAAAGACTGTGCTAATCTTGCTTTTCTAGATTGGCGAGTTCTAGGTCACTGCTTGGGACTGTGATGTCTAAACGCATTTTCATGTTTAAGGAAAGGCACAAGCGTGGGATCCCAGAGCTCCCTGCTGGCTCCGACCGCTTCCTGCGGAATAAAGCAATTCACGTTTTCTTGGCAAAGGGGAGCTAGTCAGTGCACGGAACGACAAGGCTCCTGAAATGCACATCTAAGGTCTCTGGCCACATGAGAAATTATTTTCTATTTCACTTTTATATGTTTTAGAAAATGAATTCTAAGAAAAGCTCAGTCCTTTGACCAGAGTACATGCAGGTTCTTAAGAAATGTGTACCCAGAGCAGATTTAATGTCCGGTGGAGACTGGCTGAGATGCTCGCAGCTACTGTACTCAGTGCCTAATGACGATCGTGACTTTCACACAGCTGGGAACATCGTGCTGCCCGGCCTCACAGCCATTGCCAGGGCAACACCACGCATGCCTGATCTTCAGGCCTGACTGTGGAGAAGGGTGTGATGGGCTTGAACAGAGAACCACGGGGCTGAGGGCTGGAAGGGAGCAGCCTCGATGAAGACACAACGTTCCTAAATTGCCTGCCCTTGGCTGACAGATGCTCCCGGCTGGCTGGTGTGCAAGTCTGGAACTTGCAGGAGCAGGCTGGAAAGATGGTTCTGCTTGCCAAAACCAGAGCAAGTAGGAAGCTAGCAGGCAGAGTTAAGGGATGGGGTGCATTTTGTTCACCGACTTAAATCCCCTGCCTCCTTCATGACAATCAGCTGGGCCCGGGAAGGGTTGCTTGATTGCTTCAGCCTGGGTCTGGATTACAGAGCAAATCTGTTGCCTCAACAGCACCCTTTCAACTCACCTTTACACAGGCCCTTCCCTTTAACAATCAGTCTAGACCAGTGGTTTTCAAAGTGTGGTCCTGGTTCAGCAGCAGCGCTGGGAACTTGGAAGAAGTTAAATTCTTAGGTCCCACCCCGACCTGCTGAATCCAAATCTCTGGAGGTGGGCCAGTGAGTTCTCCAGGGACCCTGGTGCTCGTTAAAGTCTGAGCGCAACTGCCTTAGACCAAGCCGACCAGTGAGCCATGGTCACCAGAACAGATGCAACAGAGCTAGTTCCACAAGAGAGGGGGGAGGCGGGGAGAGATCTAATGAAGGGGTGGCATCCACTCTACTGAGGGCCACCTGTATGCAACCCACGTGCTTCCATCTGTAGCCCAAATGGGGTAAGAGTCACGAAGGAAAGAGAAACAGCAGGAGCGAACGTGGCCAAGTTCCTAAGAGCTTTGTGGTCTTCAGAAAGAAGCTGACAAGGCAGGAAAACCTCTCATAATGGGGCAGGGAGGTGAGTGGTGGCTGCCCACCCAGAGGGAGGAGCTGCTGTTCCGCTCTGTTTCGTACACGTCTTCTGATCCCATGAGAAGCTTCACCATCATTCCAGAGGCTTGGAGAGAATGGAGAATGGAGGAGGGCATGAGAGAGGAGAGCTGGGGCTGAAGGAGGCCCCTCCCTGGGTTCAGCAGAGAGAACTATTCCATTACTAAGAATCATGCAGAGGTAGAAGGTTCCTAAGTCATGCCCACCATGAGATAATGATTGTATCACCATCAGCACCACCACCATCATCACCATCACCATCATCGATCACCACCTCCACCATCACCATCATTCACCACCATCACCATCAATCACCACCATCACCATCATCACCAATCACCACCATCACCATCAATCAACATCACAATCACCATTACCACCACCACCATCACCATCATCAATCACCACCACCACCATCAATCACCATCATCAATCACCATCACCACTATCACCATTACATCAAGCTGCAGTTGGCTGAGCAGCTTCCCACATGCCTAGTATCAGGCTAGACATTTTGTATATAATTTCTAGTCCTCTCAACAACTCTGCAAGCTCGGTGGTATTACATCCATGTACAGCTGAGGAAAATAAAGCTCAAAGAGGGGCAGCAGCAGGTCCAATATTAAATAAGCAATAGGGGTTGAAATAGGATTCTCATCCTTCTCTGGTATTTGACAATACAACTGAATGTTTTTGGTTTACTGGTTCCGCTACTTACCCCCTGTCAGAGTTCACTCACTTGTCTTGAAATTGGCCTAACCCCCTTTCCACACTGATAACTCTTGGAATATTTACACCAAGCATGTCAAACTCAAAGGCTAACACGGGCCAAATAAAAAAGGCATTCGGCCTGTGGGCCGTGAGTTTGACATGCTTAATCTACACAGTTCCAGGAATCTTCCCTTCCTCAGGTCCAAAGCCTGGCTTTCTTTTTACTGCTCTTCATTTTTTGTTCTAGAAAGGCAGGAAGGCTCTCATTTTAAAACCCTAATGAGCTGATTCACAAACTTCTACTTCTCATAGAATTCTGGGGTGTTATTCTCAACATTCCTGATGACTCTTGGAGCTACCTTATTTATGCAACTGCAGGCACAGACATAAACCAAAACCCCATTGTTCCCCAGCCGTGCCAGAGAGCAGGAACGGTTACGGAGGGATTGAATCTCTGGGCGGATGGGGACCCCTGTTCTGATGTTTCTAAGATGCACCCTCTCTGCAGAACGAGTTGTGTGCCATCAGGTTGGTCGTACTTTCGAAAATGCCAACCAAGGGCTGCAGGGTGGTGGGTGCTGAGACCATGGTGTGGCTGGAGACCTGTGGACCTCGGTGTGATCGATGGAGAGGAGGTGCGGCCTCCCCCACAGAGGGCGGAATCTTACCCTGCGACACCCTGGTCCGGGACCTTGAGGAAATCCAAGCTCTCCGGCATCTGCGACAGGCGGTCCGAGCCCGTGGACTGCTGTCGGGGCAGGGGCGGTCGGGCCATGGAGGTGTACAGGCTTTTCTGATTTGACCGCTGGTTTCCGGGAGCATGCGGGTGTGGCGCAAACTGGTTTTTGATGACTCCGTTCTGATGGTATCCTAGAAAGAGGACACCATGAGCCTTCGATTTTACGATCCTTTGCCAAAAGTCTCTCCAGGTTCCTACCATTGATTAAGCAAGTTACTTCACAGCACCAGGCCTCAGGGCCACGAGCAGCGCCGCTGGGAGCACGCCTGGCACCGAGGTGGCTCAGGCTGTCTGATTACCTGCATTTATCTGCTCATGGGCTTCTTCCCAGTTATGTTTTGTAAGCTATGGGTTCAGGTGAGTGGTCCCAGTCCGTGGCACTGGCCTGGCTTACCTGGCGGGGGAGGGGCAGCTCTCATCGGGTAGTTGGCATTGTGAGTCTGACCGGAATAACCTCTGTTTTGGCTCATGCTCCTCCGGGTGGGACCTGAAATAAACAAGCAGGACGACGTCACAATCAGTACAGCTCATCGGTTTCATGGCTCCTGGTGGCTTCTTGCTTGTGCAAAACTTGGGAGACCCTGGAATGCAGATCTGGGTGGGCTCTGCAGGAGGCTGGCCGCGGCGGAGAAGATATATTTGGGGGAAATACTGTCCTGGTAGCTGCTGGCTGGGCGGGGCTGGAGGATAGGTGGATGGAGGAACGGTTTTGAAATGCTAGCTAGAGACAATAACTGTACAACGAGTTATTAATAATCTTACAAAGGTGTTCCAATTTGTGTAGACTTTTCAAGAGACAGGAGGGAGATTTTCATGCTTGCACTCATGTCCTGAATACAGCCCAGGAGCTGAACACGCAAGCGCTACATGGCAAGGCCACGGGCGTGAGGCACATTTCGGCACCAATGGCACATCTGCTTATGTTGAGCCTTTTATGCAAGAGTTTGTGTTCCACAGTCTTTCAGGGAAACAGAGGCCCCGGAGGATGGGAGCAGACTTGGACCCTGGACAGAGCCTGAGGAGCCTGAAAGGAGCTGGTGCTAATGGATGATCACTGCCGGCCAGAATCAGGGCTGGGACGACAGGGCCCCGGTGGCCAGCTGGGACACGCGCCAGAGAGGGAACCGATAAAGAGGGTCTCAAGGCGGGCAGCTGGAGAGGGTGTGGAGGGCAGCCCCTGCAGGGAGGAGGCAGGCAGCGTCGAGGTGCGAGCAGCACAAAGGAGTGATCCTGGGGTTCTGGGGCAAAGTCACCCTTTTAGACAACGTTCCACACTGAGCCTCCGGAACACTGCGCACACATCCTGCGGGCATCGGCTGCCTCCTTTGCCATGCCCTGGGCCTGGCACCTGAGCCCACTGGACCCTTCACCTGGGCTGCCAGGCCTCTGCTTCCAGTTGGGTTGGGCAGGGGAGGCACTGGCGGGAAGCTGCAGTGCCCGGGGAGAGGGAAGTTGGGGTGTCTATCCTGCAGCTTCCTGCCTGCAGCCTGCAGCCCAGCTCTTTCCTCCCCCGGCCCACAGGCTCCGGGGGCTGCCAGGGTCCTCAGTTCTTGTCCCGGGTCCCCACTTTGTTCCCTCAGCCTGCCCACCTCTCTGTAAAGTATCCTTCTACTCAAAAGGACCTTCATGGAGGAGGGAGGAAGGACAGAGGTTTATGGGGGGAAAAGGAGGACCTATGTAATATTTTCAACAATGAAGATTTAAAAAAAAGAAGCGCATCCCAGTGGGGGGTGTGCAGGAGGCAGCTGGTCGATGTTTCTCTCTCATCGATGTTTCTAACTCTCTATCCCTCTCTCTTCCTCTCTGTAAAAAATCAATAAAAAAAAAAAGAAAAAAAGAAGTGCCTTCAATAATCCCCCTAAATATGTGGTCCGTTTTCTGCAAGTACCGAGTAATACACAGACATTCACCAATTTCTGATTGGCTGTTTATCTATATTGATCTGTCCTCATAGTGCATGCCAGAGCCTGTCTGTTAGATGGATTTCATAAAGGCCTATCTTATATCTGGCATACTCTTCATTGACCACATATATATATATATATATATATATATATATATATATAATATATATATATAATATATATATATATATATATATATATATATATATATAGACTAAACTTTATAGAGATACCTCTGTCTGCAAATATGTAGCATATATGATTATGCTATGCTGTGTATTATAAATATAATGTTATAAATATGACTTATAAATAGAAAAGGACTCAAAGGCCGGTGAAGGGGTGAGCCTGGGGTGTGTGGGCACATGCGTGTTGCTCAATGCCGAGCTCTGAATGGAGGTGGGAGGTGCTAGATGTGACGCACAGGGACAGCGAGTCCCCGTGGGGAGTGGTGAATGTGGCCAATTTCTTTAAAATGGACAGAAAGGATACAATTTGCAGTGTTGACACCCTCTGACTAGAAAGGGCTGGGAAATTTTAAGCCAGCAAACTGACTGGTTTTCGACACAATACTGTGGTGCCAGGAATACCGGGCATAACCACCGGACCATTCAGAAAGGCCGAACTGCATTTGCCTTGATGTTGGTTTAGTCTGAGATGTCTGAGTCGGAGGAAAACCGGGCGCAGGAGGCCGGAGAGGTGCTGGGTCACTGCCCCGCAGATCTGCGCACCTATTATGTGCGCTGGGTGAGATCTGCGCACCTATCACGAGCGCTGGGTGAGAAGAAAGACTTGCGGGGCAGAGGGGAGGGGCGCGGGGGAGCCGGGAGCCCAGCCCAGGTGCTCGGGCCCGCAGACACTTACGGGAGTTCTTGGGCAGCCCGGGTCCGATGCTGACCTGCAGCACTTTGTTGCTGGGCTTGAGGATGGCCAGGTCCCCGAAGCCCTGGTGGAACTGCACCTGCCGGGAGCCTCCGGCACTCCAGGGGCCCCAGTTCTCTTTTTTCAACTTGACTTCAAGCCTGCGAGAAGCATATGGGTTGGAGTTAAGGCAGAATGAAGCAGAAGAGAGAAAATGCAGCTCACCCTTCCCCAGTGTGGAGTTCGGCTGCTGGGCGAACCTGCTGTCAAACAAGGCCAGACCGGGACCTGCAAACCAGCACCAGGCCAGGGGGGATGCGTCTGACGGCCACGGTTTGGCACGAGAGTGAGCACAGCGGCCAGCGGCAGAGTCTGTGGGGCCCGGCACCTGCGAGGACCAGGTGGTGAGGAGGCACCAGTGTCCCTCCGCGGTGGACTCCGGTGGGACTGCCCGGGGACAGGAGGAAGGGTACATCCTCCAGGGCACACCTGCCGCGGTGCGTCCTGGTGCCCCTCTCCGATTTCCCTGGTCTGGGAGTGGAGGACGGGGAGCTGCCAGATACACGTTAGCCCAGGTCTTCCTGAGCATATAATATGGTTATTATTTCCTTAGGTTCTAGTCCATCACCATTACCCCACTCCAGACAGAAAGATAGCGCTCAGCAACCGAAATCCAAGTAGCAGAGAGGCTTCCTCACAACTCCAAAACCCCCAGCCAGTTTTTATTTTTCATATTGCCTCTATGCTCACATAATTCCATTCCATAGTCTGCTTTTTAAAAACCCTATTTTTCATGTTGTTGGGCCAAAAAAACCCATAATTTTAAGTAGCTGTCTATTTTTCTATTGAGTGGCTTGGCTCTTCCTAGTCTCCCTTTCTTGTTATTCCCTTATTGCAAATTCCCAGAAAAAATAACTGCCCCTGGTCCGAGTAGCCAAATGGTTCCTTGGAGAAGCTGCAAAGAATCCATACAATTACCAGGATCTATTTCAATGCAACCACAACAGCGTCAATCACAGTGAGTTTCCCTCATCATGGAATGAAGGCTTTACTTTGGAATTCTTGTGGGTAGTAAGAGAGATTTCCATTGATAGATAGAAATTTAAGAAAAAAAATCACTCTTACCTGACAAATTAGGATTAGAAGCTTGACAGCATCCCAGGACCTGGCCCACGAGGCCATGTTGTTACAGCAAAGGCAGGCGAGCCAAGACCCACGGCTCAGGCCCCCTCTCGCCCCACCCCCATAGCCATTATGCATTGATTTTGGGAAATAAGCTCCCACTCTGTTCACTTTCTCTTTCTTCCAATCTTACTCTACTCTGCTAAATAAAAGTATTTTTTTAATTGATGATATAAAAAAAAAAAATCTGCCCTTTCCTGCAGATTTTTGTCCAAATGGCAAAATAGACCCTTTGGTGAAGTCATTGTTTCACAGAAACACAAAAGTGACCTTTTCAAAGTCTATGGCAGCCATCGGACTGTAATCTGCAGCCCTATGATTCCGGAAAGTGGGGAGCGGGGGCGGGGGCGGGGTGGGTGGGAGATGGGGGGAAGCTAAGGCAGCCAGGCGAGAAGCCCTCCCCACAGCCCTCCCCTCCTCTCAGCCTGGACCTGGGCAGTGAGCTCAGGGCCCCAGGCCCCAACTTACGTGTTGCTAAATTTCAGAGGTAGTTGTCTCTGTGTTTTTTCCTCGTAACGCTTTGCTAAGAGGCTTAAGAATTCAGTTTTGAAGACGGATTCAAGCAAACTGTCATACTCTTGCTCGTGAACAATAAAAATGTCATCTTGCATGGTGCTGCAGAAATGAGAAAGAAAAGAAAAGTTGCACTTTTGTTTACCCATCCTTTTCTCACTCATTTTTTTGGTTCTGTAAGACAGCCCCAGGTTTCTAGCCTTTCTTCCGGTAAGGGATAATCTTTACAAGAAAACACAACAAGGAATTACATAACAGAGCCGCTGAAAGCTGCTGGGAGGAAGTGTACAGCCCACCCACAGCATCCACAGAAGCCCTTCTCCCACATCACGGCTAAAAGCAGAACTTTAAGAACGATTTATTCTTAAAAAAAAAAAAAATCCATTTAGTCTTTCTTAAAAATCCATTTTCAAACTCCATTTCTATGTTCTTAAGATCTTGTAAATCCAGAACTCGACTGAGTAGAACGGGCTGAGAATGAACCGTCCTACATAAATCCCGAGCTAGTAGAGCTGATGGCATGGTTGCAGCTACTGTGATAAATCCTAATTTGAAGAACTGGAAGCTCAGTTACCAAAGGGGAAGCCGACATCCTGGGCTTCGAATGCACTCATCATTAGGAGCCTTTGGGTCCTCGGTACTCAGCTCATTTCACCTGCCAGGTGCTGCTGAAGGTGCGCACACCGCAGGGCAGACACACCGGCCGACAGCAGCAAGCCCCAGCGTCGTGTGCCACCCGGTGCATTTCCTGGCTCAGGGAAAGCACATCTTTGCGGGAAATGCACGTTTGGAAAGGGTACGGCTAGGGGGGCAAACATGCCTGGAGGGGTGATGGAAGGAAGAGGCTGAGGGAAACCCAGTCCTGGGGAAAGTACCCAGTGGCAGTGGGGAATCACTTATACATACAGTGACACCTCCCAGCCCAGCTAGACTCTGTGGAAATTACAATGCGCACGCCATGGGGGTTCCCCCTGCTGTTAGGTGTCCAGCCCAGATGAAGGAGGCTACCACCCCAAAGGCTTTATAATGTACAGGTTTACAATGACCTCCGAGCACCACTGTCCACCAGCGAAGTCAATCCTCTAACATGACATTTTCTTGGCCATGGTAAGCGTTTTTCTAGGCCACATGTGTCAAACACAAGGCCCGCGGGCCAAATCCAGCCCGCCAGGCCTTGCAATGTGGCCCACACCGCGCTGTCATCACTGTACTCCGCTGTCAGTTTATGACATTGTCAATTTATGACTGTTCAGTAAACCATTTGGCCCGCGATTTAGGCTGGATTTTAGATTTTGGCCCCTTCTCTGATTGAGTTCGACACCCCTATTCTAGGCATTCAAAGCAAAGTAAGCGAACCCTCTTGATGAATTGACCACACACAAATTTTAATCCCTTCACATGCAGGAAATGCCAACGACATGGCTCTTTAGGAAGCAGAGCCCAGGGGTGTCACTCAGGAGCTGTGCCCTGCTCTCAGGGCGCCTGGTACCACGGTCCAGTGGGATTGTGGTCTGTGACAAAGCCAGAGGGCAGGGCCAGCAAGGAGGGCTGGAGTGTGGAGAATCTGAGATGAGGGATCCTTCTTCCATGTAGAATCTGATCCATTTAAACTGCAACTCATGAGGTCTCTCTGTTCAGTCCCATGAATACCAGGTCGGGGGGCAGTTTGTGGGACCAGGGGTCTTCCTTGGGCAGAGAGGGCCTTGTCAGGCTATCCCAGGCTTGTCAGGAACGTTCTCTTTCTGGGCTGAGGCGGGAAGCTCAGGACCCGAACCGATCAGGCCAGAGACTGTAGCCGTAGCCTCTCTCCCAGACACCTCAGCCCCAGCCTCCCTACAGGAAGGAGCTTGGTAATCCACCGGAGAGGTCCAGGGCAGGACCACAACACAGCTGGAATCCAAAGGCACAGCATGGCAGCGTAAACCAACCACAGGGGGGTGGGGCACACGAGCAGCAAGATACCATCACCTGGAGAAGGACCTGGCCCCTAGCTTGTTCATTGAAGACAAGTACCCCAAGGAGTCATCCCTGGATGTGAAGTCAGAATACTCCCAGGCATTTTAGGACATGTAATGGCGACCTGGTAGAGCACCTGGTCACCATCATTTCCTCAGGAGTTTGTTTTCAAACCTCCCCACATCACAGCCAGACTTCCTCACTCTTGAGAGAGTTGGGAAAGAGGTTTTTCTGTTGTGTTGAGGACCCTGACAACCAGTGGTTTCAACAACAGGTACAGCTTTTGCATCTGTCACTCAACAGCATGTGTAAAATCAACACCAGGGCCAACACGACAGCTCTACAGTGCCAGGGAGCCCCACATCTTTCCATTCCTTCCCTTTATAGAAATGACTAAGCAGTGGTATAAGTCACTTCTCACACCACCCTAGCTAGCACTGTCACATGGCTACACCTAGCTGCAAGGGAGCTTGGGAAATGTAGTCCTTGGGTAGGTTGCCAGCCATTAATAGGTAGAGGAGAGAATGGATATTACAGGACAGTGGACAATCTCCACTCTACCTTCTGGTTCCTAAACTAAGAATTAGAAACTTTTCTTAAAGTTTGAGAATAATATACCTCAGAGGGTTGAGGCTACAAAGCTACTATCCTCTTCCTATTTTTATTTAAAAAAATATATATTTTATTGATTTTTTACAGAGAGGAAGAGAAAGGGATAGAGCTAGAAACATTGATGAGAGAGAAACATTGATGAGCTGCCTCTTGCACATCTCCTACTGGGGATGTGCCAGCAAACAAGGTTCATGCCCTTGACCGGAATTGAACCTGGGACCTTTCAGTTCGCAGACCGATGCTCTATCCTCTGAGCCAAACCAGTTAGGGCCATCTTCCTATTTTTAGAAAAATTCTGGGATTGGCTTAATTCAAAAATCCAAAGGACACTTAGATAAAAGCTGCTCAAAACAGCTCTCCCATTCCTTTCGAATTGATGAAATGAAGTCTGAGCATCCTAGCACAAGAGTGAGAGACAGCTGTGTTAGGAAGGGAGTGTACCCAACGGGGAAGAGTGAAACAGGAAGCACCACTTTCTGGCATGTGGGGTGAGGTATGACACTCCTGTTGAGGTGACTGGACTCAAAACATTCTTTGACTTGTCCAGACATGTCTGTTTGTCTGGCTGTACTGTAGGCAGGATTGATTATTCAGCGGGGCTAAATGAGCCCAACTTAAGTAATCCTGAGGAGTTTAATGTGCTTAGATTTATTACCATAAAGAAAAGAAGAAAAAAAAAAAGCAAGCAGGCCAAAATTTCAAGGTCAATTACCAGCATGAGTCTGGAAACAAGAAGAGATGGTTTGGACACTTTGACTTCAACCATCAAATTCAAAACCCCTCCCTTTCCTGACCCAAGCTTGGGAGTCGGTGAACCCATCCTTTCCAGGCCAGAGTTCCAGCCCATTTCTTTCTCCTCAGGCCATGCTCCTAGATCTGGAAACAAAGCTTTTACATGTATTTATTCTTAAAAAAAAACCCACCAGACTTATCTTTGGATTTCGCCCTCGTCTTATTCATGTGCTTAGGCTGCAATTCCTTGCAGATGTCTGCACCCATGCTGAAAGCTCCCGCCCCGGTCTTGTCCCTGCTTGGCTCTCTGCTTGTTTTTATCCCTACATCTTCGTGGCTTCTTGTGGTATTGCTGACAACACTAGAAAATCTTGTTTTACTCCCTGAACCAGTATCTTCTTCAAAAAATGTTTGTTACAACACACCGAGTGAAGTCTGAAAGGCATTTCCCCGCCTGAAAGCCGAAAAGGCAATTTGCTGAGCTGGCCCTGCCTTTGTAAAAATTGTTCCTGATTATGAAATAAATGCTCCTTTGAGCAACCTGGAAAGTACCAAGATAAACCCAGAAGCAAACAGACCTTCTCCAGAGCTCCACCATCAGGGAAACCCGTGGCACCAGGCTGGGAATCTATGAGTTTCTCTGAGAAAGTGCAGGGATAGGTTGTATGAGAACATCACCGGCCACCTGGCTGCAGGTGCAAAGGCTCCTTCCTGTCTTTGAACACCAGGCCTGCCCTGTGCATCCCTCTCCGAATGCTTCTAACTTGGGGAACATGTTTCCTCAGGTGTCCGCTCCCCCTTCCGGAGTGGGAGGGGCTCCCTGAGGTGGTGACTATGTCTCATTCACCTTCGAATCCAGGGCTGAACACAAGGTCGGTGGTCAGTTCCAATTGCCGATGACTTCTAGGTTCCCAACCCTCAAAGGCCACAACGAGTCACAACAAGATTTCAGTATGTCCTCAGGTCAGCTGAGCAGGTGGGGAAGCGGGCTGCTCTGACCACCAGAGGCTTAGGGCAAGTGGCCAATGCAACACCTGGGCAAGAATGTTGTGACCCAAGAAGCTGGCGCCTCTGTCTAAAGCCCCTCTTACAGGTTGCTTTGCCCATCGCGTACAAAGGCAGGCAGCCACGTGGCATTTTGGTCTTAGGCATGATCAGCTATGGGAATGAGAAGGGCTACTGGAAGCTTCATCAGACAGAGTCCCCACAAATGAGACTTTATGGTACCAACTTCATTGCCTAAAAACAGGAAAGCAAAGAGCATAGGCTCGACACCTTGTGGCCACCCTTTCAGCAAACTGAGCTTTTCCAATAGGAGCCAGGTCAGTACTTGGACAGGAAGCAGCTCTGGAAGGGTTCTTCCAAAACTGACGCGTGCTTGGCCTGTCAGCAGACTCCGGGCCTCGAAAACCTCATGTCTCAACTAAATGCCACCTCCCCACATTCTCCCCAGGTCTCCAGGGAAGGCGGAAGCCAGCATCAGTGGTCCCGTCTAATGAATCTTAGATGAGGATTTTCCTGTTCACAGAGTCCCTTGGACAGCTGTAGTCCTCGTCTCTCCCAGCTACTGGGCCGACCCTATTTTTTTTTTCTTCTTGTTAAGTTAAAAAATTTCAATTAGGCATATCCCCAGTGGGGGACTTGCAGGAGGCAGCTGATCCATGATTCTCTTCTAATTCAATTCTAATTCAACCAGGTATATTTCAGCATATTTATAAAAGGTAAAGAAAAGACTTCTAAAATATGATGTCTACTGGAGGATTAGAAAATTCTAAATTTTAAATATATAGAGTAGAATGAACCTCCACATGTCAAGTGTAAACAATTCCCAATCCACAGTCATATCTGCACTCTCACTCCACACACAAGCCAGGCTATTCTGGACCAAAGGGTAAAGTCATATTACTTTATCCTTAAATATTTCAGTGTGAGTCTCTAAAAGACAAAGCCTCTTTAAATAAAAATAATCACAATATCATTATCACGCCTAAAGAAATGCACAATAAATCCTTCCTCTCAAATATTTAGTCATGCTCACATTTTCCAAACGGTCTCATAATTGTTTCTGAATGGTGGTTTGTTTGAACAGGGAGCTGAGGGCCCGTTTCGCTTTGTCAGTGATTATTTTATAACAGACAGAGAGGGGCTGAAAGACCAAGTGTGTGGGACACTTTGATGGTCTTAACTAGAGTCACTAGGTGATCCTTCCCGCCAGTAGTCACACAGTCAGCCTCAAAACACACATACACGTTATAACATGGTCTTTTCTGAAGTGCAAAAAATCTTCCTCTATATTGAAATATTTTGAACACCACACACACACACACACACACACACACACTTGGTAGTCTGGTAACCACAATCAATTTCTACTCTGGGTTTGATTCTATACACACCACCCCCCATCTGCTCATTGGTTTAGGTGGCTGGTTAGCCCAATGAATGAAGGAAACTAGGGGACAGTGTTAATCTTGGTTCACGTGAGGCTCGGTGACTACAACGTGCAGAAATCACAAGCTAAAATGACTCAAGCTCTTTCTTTTCCCTATCGTATCAGGACAGCTTTCAGGCTAAATTCCTCTTTTATTATTGCCACTTCTAGCAAGGGAAGGCCACAAGGAAGCACGTGTCCAGACCATGACTGCTAAAGAGGAAGCAGAAAAAGAAGCTGGTGTTACCAGGAGACAGGTATTCCCAGATGTTGTCAGAAAGACAACAAAAGAGAGAAGGAAAACATTTGGGTGTGAATGCCCGACACCTTGATAAGCCTCAAGGACTTGACCCAAGAAGGTGTCAGAGTGTGTGATACAAACATAGGCCTGATTCTTTACCATCAGGTCCCCCTCGAATGCTCTGAGGACAGAGCTGGGTGATAGAATGGGAAGAACAGCAATCACTCTCAGCCTGACGAGCACGTGCTCCGGAGCTGGCCTCGCTGCAGCTAACGCAGCTTCTCTCCGGGATGGCTGGTCCCCACGCCAGAGAAGGGAGAAGCTTCAGTTGGGTTCCTCCGAACACCAAGGGCAGCTCAGCCTCGGGGCCAAGCGAGCCAGGAAGGGTGTGGCTCAGGCTGTAACCCAGCCAACGAGCCCCAGGCTCAGGAAGACCTGGAAGCCAGACAGCGCCTGCAGCTCTTCCTTGAGACATCTGAGGTGGGTCTTCCTGTCACATCA
Organism: Pipistrellus hanaki; assembly: GCF_964339955.1. NCBI lineage: Eukaryota > Metazoa > Chordata > Mammalia > Chiroptera > Vespertilionidae > Pipistrellus > Pipistrellus hanaki. Next base: position 48,132,208 of record NC_140503.1, on the reverse strand, counting down.
GGATCCCTGGGACCAAGGAAGGCCACGCCCCCTGAGGGAAGACGAGGAGACTGTTCTCTTCATCACGATGGCGACGCCGGGGGGACCTGACAGGCCTTTCATCGGCCTTTTAGGAACAGCAATGGCAATAGTGAGGAGGCCCGGGGCACCCCTTGCCACTCACCTGAGGGACACGGACAAGATCCTCTCCATCTCGATTCTCCGCTTCAGCACTTCCTTCACTTGCCCTTTGTCTGGGCCCTGCTTGACCTTTTCTCGGCCAATGAGGTACAAGCACTTCGGAGTGAGAATCAGGTCCCGCTTGATGCCCTGGAAGGAGAGGCGCTTTCAGAAGGGGGTAGGCAAGCCAGAGGGACAGCTGTCCAGAGCGTGGGCACCTGCTACCCCCTGAGGGGAGCTGCTTTGGGTAGTGATGGGAACACTATTAATAATTATTAGGCTGACATATATGACATTAATGGTATCTGACTCTCTCTGATCACAAAAACGGCAAACTCAGCTGGATCCACCTAAAATATCGGATAATGGGTATAAAGGGACAGTTGTGGGCAAACCAACGCATAAGGTGACCTTGCCAGTTATCTGCTACAGAACATTTCTCAAACAGGGATGCCTCGAGTGTCTGCATATGTATTTTTTTGAGCCCATGACATTTTTTCTTTTGAAAATGGATAAATTTTGCCCTAATCGGTTTGGCTCAGTGGATAGAGCATCGGCCTGTGGACTGAAGGGTCCCAGGTTCGATCCCAGTCAAGGGCACATGCCTGAATTATGAGCTCAATCCCCAGTAGTGGAGGTGCAGGAGGCAGCCAGCCAATGATTCTCTCTCATCATTGATGTTTCTATCTCTCTCTCTCCCTCTTCCTTCCCCTCTGAAATCAATAAAAATATAAAAAAAAGAAAATGGATAAATTTTCATTTCAATAATAATCTTTAAGAATTGAATATGAGGCCCTGGCTGCATAGCTCAGTTGGTTAGAGCATCATCCTGATATGCTAAGGTTGATGGTCAATCTCCAGCCAGGGCACAAATAAGAAGCAATTAATGAATGTATCAATAAGTGGAACAACAAATTAATGGTCTTTTCATTTCTCTCTCTCTCTCTAAAGAGTCAATAAAAACATTTTTTAAAATAAAATATGAACAGGTTTTGGAATATGGGGGCCACTGACCACCTTATACCCAAATATCGTTGAGAGACATGCGTACCCAAGCTTGTTCATGCGGAACAGCTGGCACCACACTCGGGGTGTAAGAGATGATTTGATTTCAGCAAAACAGCATCATTCTTCTTACTAATACTGTTATTTATTTCATTTTTAAAAAAATATATTTTATTGATTTTTTTTTTACAGAGAGGAAGGGAGACGGAGAGAGAGCTAGAAAACATCGATGAGAGAGAAACATTGACCAGCTGCCTCCTACACACCCCTTACTGGGGATGTGCCCACAACCAATGTACATGCCCTTGACCAGAATCGAACCTGGGACCTTTCAGTCCGCAGACTGATGCTCTATCCACTGAGCCAAACCAGTTTCGGCTATTTATTTCATTTCATTTTTTTTTTTTTTAACCTGGCCGAAAACCAAATAAATAAATAAAAAAGCTCTTAATGGATCATGAACTACAGTGGCTTCAGATTTCACTTTTAGGGCCAAGATTTTACTAGGCAAAAGAAAATGCCTAAGGGAATAGGTTAAAACGTCAGCTGTCCCTCCAGTGGCCCCGAGAAAATTGCTAGTCAATCCCTGGGAGAAGATGAGTTAGAGCACTGCCATCCTGCCTGACATTCTGAATCTTTGGGCCCAACAATTCCATTCCTATAATTTTCTCTAAAAGCATCAGCAGATAGATGCACAAAGATATGCATGAAAGGATGCTCACTGCACCTTTTTTTAGTGATAGTAAAAAAAAAAAGATTAATGAAAAGTTGGTTAAAAATGTAGTATCTGCTTAATGGAATATTATGCAGCTAAACAAAATAACCTATATTGATACATGTATAATATGGAAAGTTCTTTCTGGCATATTAAAACAAACAACCAAACAACAACAACAACAACAACAAAACCCCAGAAAAATAAACCAGCATGTAATATAGATCTCATTTTTATAAAATGAAATATACAGAAATATGTCTATGTAAAAAGTTCTTAAAGGACACACACAAAATGTTAACACTGTTTCTGGATATAGGTAGCTATTTTTCTTTTGGCTTCTCTGTATTTTCTAAATTTTTCTATAATGAACATGTTCCGTTTTGATAATAAGAAAAGCAAAATGAGTTAGTTTTACAACTAAGGATTCTGCTTGGTGACTCGGGTGGGCAGCATGTACCTTGAACCTCCTGTCGTACTTGGTCACTGTGTCTGCAAAATCGATCTTCTCCCTCTTGCCCACGAACTGCTGGAGTTCTGGGTGCTCCTCCATCCCGATGTAATCCCCGATGAAGTTCCTGTTGATGCTGTTTCTCCTCCTCTCCTTCTTGTTCAGCAGGAGGTCTGAGGCTGCAAGTCCATGAGGCAGAGAAGGGAGGAGGGTCAGGCCCCCGAAAAAGGAGGGACATACTCACACGGAGAAACTCTGAAGGGATGCAAGGCTTTTCACACACAACATATGACATGCGAAGGACAATAAACTTGTAACTTTCACCTAAGCTCAAACTTATTCTTGAGGTCTGTCAGAAGCACGAAACAAAATGACGGAAATACCTTCTTCCCTCATTTGGACGTATTTCTTCCGGGCCGCGAACTTCCTCCAGGATTTCTGTATCACTCGAGCATACCCATCATACTTCCTCTCTCTCATTTCCTCCAGGAGAAATAGCTGTGACCGTAAAGAAGACAAATGGGAGCCAGTTCAGAAGACCTGAGCATCACTTTTGTTCGGTTATTGCAGGGACACGTGGTTTAGTCCACGCCACACGTGGCAAGCAGCGCCTCACGCTCAGGCACAGAGGAGAAGAAATGACTGGTATTAAGCACTGTTCTACCCACTTCAACCTGTAATTTCATTTACTGCCCCTGAACAATCATGTCCTCTGTTTAACATTAGTTTCCACTTCATAGATAAGAAAACTAATACTCAGGAAGACTAACTTGTTCAAAGTCCCCAACCTAGCAAGTAGAAGGATCAGAATTGCAATCCAGATCCCCCTCAAAGTCCACTATTCTCATTTTCCTCTCAAATAAACATAACTTCAATCACACACACACACACACACACACACACACACACACAAAGAAATGACTGGTAGGGGATGTTGTTTAACTTTTATCTACACACACACATATATTTTTAACAACAAAAAAGGAAAATAGTTGGATCTGAGTGTATCCAGTAGGACCTTCATAAAGGTACCTGCTCATAATCTCTGTGAGAATCACATAAATGCTTCAGGATTTCTCCACTTACTCCCCCCACCTTGATCCAAAGAGGATCGAATGAGTTGGTGGAGGCTGCGGGTTAGTGCTGCAGTCTCTTAGCAGGACATTCCGGCTTTACCAGGAGCCGAGTTTGTGCTGCTGTGGAAGGAGGACTGCCCTGCGCTCAGCTCCATGGAAGTGCAGGGAGCTCTCCCAGGAGCCCCAGGGCAGAGGACAGTCACCATGGTGACGAGAGCAGGACCAGTGATGTGCTGGCTGGGACCTGGGTTCCCCAGGAGGAACCGAGGTTGTTGGTTGAAGGGCCCGTATCAGACACTGGCAGGTCTTGAGACGCAGGCTGTGTTAACAATGAGTACTGATTGTTGCACCCCACTCAGTGGAGCTCTGGAATAATGAAGACGATAACAATGAACTATGATATACGCGTGCCTGCCGTAGGTCAGGGATCATTCTAGATGCTTTATACATTTTTTTTTTTCATTTAGCCCCTCAACAACTGCACAAAGCCACCTATTTCCATTTTACAGGTGAGGACACTGGCACGCAGGCTGGGTCGGGCTGGAAAGTGCCCCAAAGGCCCTCCGGCTCTGCCAGCCTCGGCTCTTCCTCCCTTTGCCACAGAAGTCCTCCTCTACAAACCCGCACTTATTCCACTCATAACACGGTGGGAAACTTCTGCATTCACCCAGGAGGTGGCTCATGTGACTCTCCAGGAAAAATAATAAAATGCACCAATAAAAACCCCAAGTAAAAGAGGATGCATGGTCATTGCAAAAGTGTTCCAGAAGTAAACAAGCCTCCTTGGTTTGAAGGCAGCTGGGCCTGATTTGTTGTCTCTGTTTATCTGGGTCTATTCGCAGGAGCCACATCTACCCGCTCCTGTCACTCAACCTCCCCTCCCCACAACCCAGCTGAGCAACAACCACCTCTCAAAGGAGAACTACCGAGGGCGGGGCGCTCCATCCGCAGCCCACAGGGCCACGTACAAAAGGGACGACATGGTTTCCCATGGACAGAATGTTGACAACACTGGCCTGCGGTTGCCTGTTGTGAGACTACTCGTGGGTGTTTCTTATCTTGTGTGTTGGGTTTTTGTGTAAGTCTTGATTTCTTCTCTCCCAGAACTATTCTGGGAGCGCCGGAGAAAATACACCGTGACTCAGAAAGGATGGGGAGGCAACCGATTCCCCACGTCCAATAGACTGTTTCAAAGATTAGCTGCGTTTTAGGTTCTTTTCAAAGGCCGCCTGGGTTCGAAGTCAGGGAAGTTGAAGGAAAAAAGAGAGAGAGAGAAAAAACAAAAACAGAAACCCCCAATCGCAGACACATGTAACAAATAAGCAAAACCAAACCCTGTGGTGCCTGATGGCTCCTGTGGGTTCTTAAAACAAATGGCTATTTCGTATATTCAGCACATTCACTGTACAAGGCAAGCAAAAAAACATCACCAAGTGGACTTTCAAAAACCAATATTTTGTACAAACATTTGCAATGTTAGGGCTCACTGTGGGCGGATGAGTGGTGGGGAGGAGAGTGGTGGTGATGGAGTGTGTGTGTGTGTGTGTGTGTGTGTGTGCCCGTGTGTGTGTGTGTGTGTGTGTGTGTGTGTGCCCGTGTGTGTGTGTGTGTGTGTGTGTGTGCCCGTGTGTGTGTGTGTGTGTGTGTGTGTGTGTGTGCCCGTGTGTGTGTGAGCATGAATAGATGGGAAAAGAAGAGCCAAGTGGTGATGATAAAGCAACTGGGAGGAAGGTAAGGAAAAGGAAAACCAAAAATAAATCTTGATTTTGGAACGAAAACCCCAAAGCTCTACTGAATCAGAAAAAAAAAAAAAAAAAAAAGAGTATGCAAACTCTTGAGGCTGTTTTAATTATACGTGAACATTGAACAAGTGGAAAGAGTAAAAGCGGGCATGAGCCCACAGAGGGGCTCTGCATTGTCCTGATCAATCACCCACCCCGTTTTAGAAAGAACAGGAACTGCTCTGTGGGTTGCCTAATGGTGCATGACACAACATTTTCATTTTATATTTGGAAATGAAGTCACTGGGAAGCTACAAATAACTCAAGAGGGGAAAATGCTACCACAAACTTTTCATAAAAGGGCCCTATTGATGTGTGCCATTTATTTATTTAATACCTTTATGGTTCATAAAGCCATTCACTCACAGCTCTTATCATCTGTGGGTGTCAGGCTGGTCCTCTGGGGCAGGCCGGACAGCAGCCGTGGTTCCCTTCCAGAGAGGAAGAAAACGCGCCGCTGGACCAGGACCTGACTGAAGTCAAGTGTTCCCATTGCTACCAGCACAGCGAGTTCTCGTGTTCTCTACACGGCAAGCTTCCCTTCGACTGAATAAGTAATTTTGCCACATTCACCACAGCCCCCTGAAATGCAGTCTTGTGACTGTTCTAGGAATCTGGAGAAACGTTGATGCCAAACCTGGCTAGTTCCAGCAGGTTCTCTCCAATGTAAAAAGCAATGCTCCATCCCACCACCCAGCGCTCACCGGCCAGAGCGGAGGGGCTCTGCTCCACAGAGAATCTCTTATGGACACTCACTGGGCTCCCAGCGACCAGGAAAGATAAGTTTATGAATTGCAAAATTGTTTGAATTCCTTATAGGCAAATACTGATTCTCTATAGACCCGGAGATTTCTCCTCCTTTCTATTCATCTCCTCTCCGTCTCTCTCCTGGTCTTCCAGATGCCTCTGCTCTCACCCCCAAGCCCTGCTCCACCTGCTAAGAGGAAGCCTGGGGCTGTTTGCTGTTAACCCAGGTGAGGACCTGGGTTTAGCTAAGCCTTGTGGTGGGACAAAGAAGCCCCTTTTAGCTCAGACACTGTTGGACACGATAAACCATGAGTGGGCACCTGCCATGAGCTGCTTTTTATGCCAGGCCTCGAGGACACAGGGGCATACAGAGCAGGCAGGAGTACTGGCCTCAAGGAGATGCCCATCTAGGACGGACAGAGACACTAAGTAAGAAAAGAAACTGTGACATGATGGTACATTTCTGTACGTGTTGAGTGCTCTGAAGGCTATGAGGGAGCAGGGGTATGGGAATGACCCATGCTTAGATTGGGAGCGAAGGAAGACCTTGGAGGAGACTACGTTCAGGCACGAGCCCAAGGACGAGAAAAGGAGGCCAGCAGTGCTGTGGGAGGGGTCGGCGTGTACTCACAGACTCGGGCGCTTTGATGAACACTTTGCTCCTCCCGAGCTGGAACTGGTCGCTGTCCATGTTGACGGACTGCAGCAGGTGGAGGACACCTTGCTTCTCGTCTCCTCTCCACGAGGGCCAGGTGGCTTTGGTCAGAATGGCGTACCTGTGAGGGTAATGGGGAGAGAAGGATCAGGCCCGGACTGCACGGCCCCCAAACGCACCTGGTGTTGCTGGGTCCAGGCGATCCATTCACCACCGTTTAAGGCTTAGGGATGGATCTCGACAGCTGCAAAGTCCACTGGGTCTGGGATATGTCCTCCTCCCTCCCTATCTGGCCATTTTCATGGTAATACTCTGCTTAAAATCTACTTTTCCTTCCCTTTCCCTCCTCCACTGCCCTCCCCTCCCTCATTCCCTTTTCCCCCTTCCTTCCTCCCTCCCTCTCTCTCTCTGTCTCTAATATATTTCTTTATTGTTTTTAGAGGGGAAGGGAGAGGGAGAGACATAGAAACATCCATGACGAGAGAGAATCATTGATTGGCTGCCTCCTGCACACCGCCCCCCCCCCCCCCCCCTGAAACCTGGGCATGTGTCCTTGGCCAGAATCAAACCTGGGACCCTCTTTTTTAAGCTCTGGGTAGGGTCTGAACCACTGGTCTGTTTAGACCTGTGGGCTTCCTTCCCAAGGTGTATCATGCATGCACATGTGGATAGTTGTGCTGGGTATTAACACATCCTTTCCCTTTAGTCACTTTCTTTTTCTCAGTGGGCAGCCTTTCTGTGGACACCTAGAAAATAACTCTATACACAAAGCCTTTTCTCTCAGCCGCGGAGAGAGTGACGGTAGGAAATGGTTCACAGAGGATCATATGTTGAGACAGTCAGTGGAAGACTCTGTTATGACCAGGATCCCAGACTCACACATCTAATGGAAAACTGCGTTGTCTCTGCCCATTGACACATATGGCCTGCTTTTTTGAGTGGGAGACTAAGAAATGTACTTTTTATTGAAAAATAAATTTCCTTCCAAATTTTATTATCCTCCTAGTCTTCTCAAATCACATGAAGTATGACACCAAAAAAGCCTGCTTTTTACAATCAGGGCTGTCCATTTGTCTCTTCTAATGGGAAAGCCCACAGCAGAAGAGCTGAGAAGGGAGGCACCTAGGATAGATCATCTCCATGTCTACTCTGTGTGAGCTGCAGAGGAACGTGTCATGCATGGATTCACGAAGCTAGCATGGCACCTGAGAAAGGTCGGAATCTCATAACCAAGGAGGTCATGTCACAGCTCGCTTCATTCCTGTGAGGACAGCGTGGATTTCCTGCTCGTCCAAGAGCTGAGAGCTCACAGCATTGCTTATGGAAGTCAGGTTCTCTGGCTTGTTTGTTTGTTTTTAAATATTAGGGAAGAAAGGAGGTCTTTCAGAATTGATTTCTCAAAAAAAAAAAAAAATCAAGGTTAGATGCTTAAAATATTTGATATTTTGCAATAGTAATGCCAATCAGAGAGAATTTGCAAGGATCAAAGTTTTTAAGTATAGGAAAAATATTGAGGAATAAAACTATAAATGTTTTGAAATTATTATGGCAGGCTTTTCTGAATTAGGGAAAGATGGAGGAAACACTTTTCATTCACTATTTTCTGCATTGAATTGTTTTCTCTTAATTGGAAAAGAATATTTTGTAAAAATGCAGTTTTGCAAAAATGTAAAAGATTATATAAGCTATGGTTTGCAACTGGCTTTGCCCCCACTCCCACCCCCTCCCTGGGACATTAGGTAATTGCCTGGATATGTTTTTGGTTGTCACAACTCGAGGAAAGGGGTACAGAGGAAGGGGGGAGCGGCGGGCGCACTATTGGCATCTAGTGGGTAGAGGCCAAGGAGGTTGCTAAACATCCTACAAAGCACAGGATGGCCCTCTCAATGAAGACTCGCCCAGCCCAAATGTCCGTAGCTGAGGCTGAGAAACTTGGGCCAAAGCTAGTGTTACCGACCTGGTTAAAAAGCCTTTCATAATCAACATCTCAGCTCTTTGCCAGCAAAGGGATGCTGTTACAACAATGCAAGAGCTCTACAAATTTATTTTCTCAGCCTCCCACATACTCCCTTTCATACAGCGCTGCTTACACAATAGGCGGAATGGTCCCTTTAATTTATAGAGACTTGGGGGTGAATTTATTCCTAGTCTAATCCACCACCAAAATGATCAAAAACTTGAATGTGAGAGGACAGAGTCAATGAGGCTTTATTGTATGAGAGGATCTACCTCTGAGGTAAGCCTCTCCTGGCCTCCCACTCCAATGACTGCACAGATGATGGCAGGGCAGCCACCCCAACCTCACGGCACAGGAAACAGCCCTGGAGGAAAATTACTTTGCTAGATGTGCTGGATTTCATACAACTAAGCTCTACTTCAGCCTGACACCCTTTGTTACATGACGTTTGAATTAAAAATATCTTTCACCCGGCCAGTGTGACTTAGTGGTTGAGCACTGACCTATGAACCAGGAGGTCACGGTTTGATTCTTGGTCTGGGCACATGCCCAGGTTGCAGGCGGATTCTCTCTCATCATTGATGTTTCTCTCTCTCTCTCTCCCGCTCCCTTCCTCTCTGAAATATATATATATTTAAAAACAAAACCAAACTGAAAACCCACATTACGCTACCTGAAAGACGCCAGACACAAAGGACACATGTTGTATGACTCCATTTATATGCAATGCCCAGAACAGGCAAATCTACAGGGACAGAAAGCAGTGTCTCCTAATTGGGGGTTGACAACTAGGGAAGTGGGACTTCTTTTTGGGGTGAGGAAAATGTTCTAAAGCTAACGGGGGTGATGAAGGCACAACTCTGTATAGTAAAAGCTGGTGAATTGTATACTGTTAGTGGGTGAATTGCACGGTATGTGAGTTATATCTCAGTAAACCTATTTAAAACAAAGTGGCAGCTCATTACCTTTGCAGGAATTTTTTGAAGATGCGCCGATAGGCATACCCAGCTCTTCTCACTCGAATGTTTTCTTTCAGACCCAGGTATTCCACTTGGTGCTTTACCCTAGAAAGGAGACAGGGAGGCAGGGCATCACTGGACAATTCTCCCACCCGCTCTCCTACCCACCAGCCCCACGACCCCCACATCAAAGATGCAGGGAAACATACTACAAAGACTACAGCGTACAGAGTTCAAGTCTGAGCTCACCCTCAGGCTATAGAATATTAATTTAAAAATATTTTGTTAAGAAATACAGCAATTACAAAAGAGACATTACATAGCTATTTTAAAAGATAGTACAAAAAGCCATATACCGCCGGGACCGGTTTGGCTCAATGGATAGAGCATCGGCTTGGGGACTGAAAGGTCCCGGGTTCGATTCCGGTCAAGGGCATGTACCTTGGTTGCGGGCATATCCCCAGTAGGGGGTGTGCAAGAGGCAGCTGATCGATGACTCTCTCTCATCGATGTTCCTAACTCTCTATCTCTCTCCCTTCCTCTCTGTACAAAATCAATAAAATATATTAAAAAAAAAAAAAAAGCCATATACCTATCGCCCAGGTTGTGAACAAAAATATCTGTTTTTCAAAAGGCAAAAGGAAAGAACTTGAATTAAATGACACTAGAGCTGCCTTTGTTATCAACATTAAGTTTGATAGTGACGCTACAGGTAATGAGATTACCCTTTTAGGTTTTTAAAATATAATATGAGGCAAGATAGGGCATATAAAACTATTAATTTCAAATGTCTAAGTTAAAAATGTTCTAAAATGTATGTAAATTATACTTTCAGTGCAGTTTTGTAATAGCCAAGCGCTGGCAGTGTATTTTGGGAAACGGGGGCAGGGTAGGACTAGGACGACACAGGCCCCGTGCCCGTCTCTGCGCCTGGAGTCTGCTTCAGTGGGCCCGGAGCGTCTGGGTGGTGCTCGAGCCTAAGAAATATGACCTCCTCCCACCCCAGACAGCAAAGTGTCCTGGAAGCCGAGGGACAGATCCTGGACACTAGCTGCTGCTGCTTCTTCTTTTTAAGAAATATATTTTATTGATTTTTTACAAAGAGGAAGAGAGAGGGATAGAGAGTTAGAAACATCAATGAGAGTCAAACATCTCTTACTGCAGACCTCTTACTGGGGATGTGCCCGCAACCAAGGTACATGCCCTTGATTGGAATCCAACCTGGGACCTTTCAGTCCGCAGGCTGATGCTCTATCCACTGAGCCAAACTGGTTAGGGCCTGGACACCAGCTTCTGATGGTCCCCTCTGGGGAGATAAATAGGGCCTTTGCTGAATAGTGTGCAGACTGGTTTAATGCAGACACTTGGAAATGTGAAAATGAGAACTAAAAAGTAAATTTCCTCTTTCTTTTGAGATGGATGACAGAATTGTGCTGCGGCATGGAGGCATTTCTCCATTCCCCCCGTTTAGTACATTTGGGGACCACGGTACTGAGATGAAGGCGATGGGCCCCTCACGATCTGCTGTGCAGGAAGGGCAGCGAGCAGCATGCTCCTTGCGACTTCCCATCGGTTCCCGCAGCTGTCTCCCCAGCAAGGCTCTCACGAAACCCACCATTTCCAACAAAGCCCCACACCCACGAGGTGCCACCATGTCCCATGCTATGCAAGGTGCTAGCGATGGTGCCGGCTGGACACATCACAGATGACACAGAGGCCAAGAGCCAGGGACACCCCTGCCACTGTGCAACTCCTCCGTGCCTCAGTTTCCACTTCTGTAAGATGGGAACAGTGATGTTGGTTCTTGCTTCCTATTGGGTACATTCCAGGAGCACTTAGCCAGCTCCTGGTGTGAGCCATAAAAGCTTTTATTATTTTAATGTAGTCACAGCCACCACAGGTAAAGCAGGACAGGGGAATCGAGAAAGAAAGGAAGCTTTCATAGTGAGTGGATTCTCAGAAGCTGTGACATGTGCTGGGGCTGGAAGGCTGAGTGGAATTTATCAGGCAGAGGAGGGAAAGGCCGTGAAAACGAAGGCACAGAGATGCGAGCCCGGGTCCTGAGTGGGGAAGAGGAGGTGGGAAAATTAAGTTGGAAAAGGGCAGAGCCCTGGCTGTCCTGGGAAGGATGAGGCCACACAGTGAGGGATGTTTCAAATGTTTCCTGTCTCACACCAGCATCCAGAAATGTCAGCCCCTTCAGGATAACTAACTTTACTAAATCCCTTTATATAAAGAATTCATATCCACATTTGATTGGGGACACATATCTGCTTAAGTAAAGGGGAAGAAGTCTGATTCAGGAAAGTAATTTTCCTTTTGCCTGTACTCCAAATCTAAAAGTCACCAATGGCCTTTCCTGCACTGAGTGAAACACACGAGAGGCTGCCGTTTAGAGACAGTTGCTCATTTTAAGAGCTTTCCGTAAATATTGGTGTCATGCCCAGCTGGTCTGGCTCAGTGGTTGGGTGTTGACCCATGAGCCCAGGCTGGTTTGATTCCCAGTCAGGGCATATGCCCAGGTTTGCAGGCTCGATCCCCAGTAGGGGGCGTGCAGGAGGCAGCCAACCATGTATCTCTCTCTCCCTCTCCCATCCTCTCTCTGAAATCAATAAAAACATATTAAAAAAAAAAAAGTGGCATCTCCCCAAGCTTCAGAAGCAGGGAATGCATCGCCCATTGATTCAAGTAGAAACATGGGTCACTGCATGTTAACCATGGCTTACTTCCACCATCAGGAAGTTTCTCAGAGATATTTTCTCTAACAGGACAAGCAGGCTAGCAAATGTAGTAATGCTTAAAATGTCATTAGGTTAAAACATTGTTTCCTTCGTTTTAACTTCCATCACCAGGAAATCTCTCATAGACCTTTTCTCTAACAATACAATCAGTTTAGGAAATTTTGTAATGCTTAAGATTTCATGTAATCAAAGCATCCGACTTCATTTTTGCATGTCCCTGGGTGCTGTCGCCTTCCCAGTAAACACCAGCCCGGCTGCCGATGCCCACTTGTCCCTGCGCTGTGCCGCTCCTCCCTCAGGGAGGCAGGGCAGTCCACGTCCTGAATGTCTTTGGCCATTAACACAAGTAGGTCAAGGCCTGAGAACCCTGCGAGGGCAGCAACTCAGAATCCAGGGCAGGCAGCTTTGCAAGAGCCAAACAAAAACACATTTCCAACAGGAGGAGAAAAATAAGCCACACCCCATCAACCTGTGGAATGAGTAACCCTATGCACCAAGGGTTTCAGCTGACCGTGTCATCTCCGCCAGCAAAGCACACTGCCCTCTCCTGGGCCCCTGCACGCCCCACGCACGGATGAAGTGAAACCTGAACCGGGATGGGACCCCAGGAAGCAACCCTAGTGAATATATAAATCAGCACCGGACCAACAAATATTTCCGAGTCCTTAAAACCAGCGGACTTTTTGAATGTATGTCATGAAGTTCTCTGCGGCAAGTTGAATAAGGGGTGTGATTTAAAAAAAACACACAACAATCCAGCATGAGGAAGTTCTACGAGGATTTACTGAGCTAACTTCTCCATTTTCTGATCCTCCAATGAATCAGTTTGGATTTCACGAGACAGTAGCGTCAGGGTTGGGGAACCTCCAACCAGTAGCTATTGCAAAATCTTTATGTTAGAGGGACTTTCAGCAGAGGATCTTAAAGCTCTATGACCTTGATGTGTGGGGTAAGGGGTGGTGTGCTGGGGAGGCATTGCATTTGCAGGGTGAGCGGGATTATGATTCTGTTTGTTTAAGATTATGTTTGTTGGGAAGGGCTGGAGAAGGGAAGCCGGATGAAATCTGAAGTGGGGGAGATTGGTGGACTGAAGCACCCATTAGTCTTACCTCTAGACTCACATAATTTATTTCCGAGGTTGCCTATGACACCACACTTCTACCGTGTGCACATGTGCATGAATGAGGTGTGTATGCGGGTGAACAGGACAGGGAGCATAGGAGTGACATGGGGACAGGCAGAGGCAGGTGGACAGACCCGGGGAACAGACCTGGGAGCGTTCACCTGTCAGACTATAGGAGATTCCATTCTGATTGACCCTTAGTTTAAAGAGGAAGAAACTGAAGACTGAGATTAAGTGTCTCACTTAGGCCAGCACTGGAGCACAGTTCTTTGAAATCCCAATCTGGTCCTTGGCTCTCAGCCAGCTGTCCTCAAAATATAATGCCTGGCCCACCATCACCAGCATCACCTGGGAGCGTCTTAAAAATGCACATTCTTGGACTCCATAAGGGAAGCCAGCCAGGAGTCTCCCAGAGCTGAGCAGGGCTGCTGAGGACAGGACACTGTGGGCATCACTCATTCACAGGGTCACCAGGAGTCAGAGCCCACTCAATGGCACGGAACGTACCCAAAGGATTAAGTATTATCTGTCTGCCGGGGGCTAGAAAGGATCTGGCCGACAGAGTGGGAAACGGACCTACACCCGTCTCTCAGAGGAAGTAATGAGCAGCTGTGACTTTTAATCCTGGTCTTCCTGTTCATGTTTAACTTTAAGTCACTTGATACCTAAGAGTCTATCTACTTTTTTCCAAGAGAGTAAAGAAAAAAGGTATGTCCTAGTCCAGAGGACAACAGTGACGGGTCCTCTGTAGTCCACACCACCCACAAGGTCTCTCCCCAGTTCTGCCTCCCATGTTCATATGGACCTGGGTCAGGCCTCTTGGGAATGTGTGCCTGGGTCCTCGAGATGGATGCAAAAACTATTCTCTAGTTATTTTCCTACTCAACACCCTGATTCCATCTGCATAGGCCATTCCCCCACGTGCCAGCTGTGGGCCGGATAGTGAGTGGCTTTCTCAGGAGTCAGGCAGGATTGGGCTCACCGCATCCTTGTGCTCCACTCATCTTCGGGTGTGTTCCCTCTCAGGGTCACTCTGACCATCAACACAGTCGGGGTGGGGGGGATGACAGGAGCTGGAGGGTGTCCCCAGCATCCTCATGAGCAACAGTAAACGAGGGGTGGCTTTTTAACCAGCTGTTTGGACCTTCACTTTCAACCCAGAGCTAAGCATTCTAGGCCACATCCTGTGGGTGCCGATGAGGAGCTGAGTGTGCTAGGAATGTCTACACAGAGCCTCAGACTAATTTTAAAACTATCCTGACTCTGTGGTATGAAGGGTGGTTTTTGTTTTTTTTTCCTATCTGCCCCCAGACTAGCCAAGATAAACATTATAAATGGCTAATTCTGAACCGAATGACACTGCTAACATTTTAGGAAAAGGCAGGGGCGGGGGGGGGGGGGGAATATTTATATATATAGTCTTTGTTCTGAAAAGTTAAAGATACAAGGACATGAAACACATCTGACGGTCATCTAAACGGCTCTGCTTTTGGTGGAGGGCAAGAGGGGATGGGCCCAGGCCCCGGAAACTGGCGGGGCCCTCTGCGCCCACTGCCTTCACATACCTGCTCTCCTCCCAGTCCCTGGGCTTCTTGGTTTCGTTTGGTTTTATGCAGCGGATGTAGTGAGGTGTACATTTCATCAGGGTGCTCACAAGGTCATTGGCTTGTTTCTAGAGAGGAAGAATAACATCAGTTAGAAACACGGGACTTTCTCCGAAGCAGACCAGCTTTCAAAGGAGACCCGTGAAACCGGAGAGTGGAAATATACAGCTGGAAATCAATCTTCATGACAATCTGTTCATTAGGCTTGACTCAGGCCCAACACATCTTCCTAAAGCTCTACTGACTTTAACGATGATTTTTACTCTCAAATGGGTTTGAAATTAGAATTTTGAAAGCAACTAGGCCTTTTTAGTACAGTTAATAAAATCAACCAACCAACCAACCAAACAACCAAGCAAAAATGTTGACATACAATTTTTTTAAAATATATATTTTATTGATTTTTTTTACAGAGAGGAAGAGAGAGGGATAGAGAGTTAGAAACATCGATGAGAGAATCATCGATCAGCTGCCTCCTGCACACCCACTACTGGGGATGTACTCGCAACCAAAGTACATGCTCTTGACCGGAATCGAACCTGGGACCTTTCAGTCCGCCGACAGACGCTCCATTCATTGAGCCAAACCGGTTTTGGCTTCACATAATACTTTTAAAATGAGAAACAAGAAAGCATGCCAGTTATTAACAAACTAAGTTATTTTTACAAGTACATTGTCTTCAATTTTTTGGAAGGAGGGGTGGAGAGGCAAACTATTTGCAAGGATTAATAATCAACACCCCCCCCCCCCCCTCGTATTTTCTTTTCTGGCAACACAACCAAGAAAGCATCATCTTGTAAGGGGATGGAAATTCATAGTCAACGGTGTGAGATCCACAAAATCCCGGAACTTAGAGACCTTTTATATGCCACCCCACTCCCTTCCTCCTCACATGCCCCTTTACAGCCCTGCAGCCTCTGAGCCCTTTGTCTGCGCGGCAACTTCCACCTTCACGAAGCTCAGAGTCAACATGAAGTTGGCTCTCACCGCCCATGCACTGGGGTACCCAGTGGACCTGGGTTTAAGCAGGAAAAGCCACATAACGCTGACATTGCTGGTGAAGTATTTCAAGTCATAAGTATCATGAATGTAGTTTGAAGACACAGGAGCAGAGCCCACATCAGCATCCACACCACTGCCCGACACCACCACCACCACCATCACCACCACCAGCAGCAGCAGCACCACCACCACCACCAACACCACCACCATCACCGGCTAAGCTCGCCCTGAGTGTCCCAGAACGGGGCAGGCATGCAAATTCCCCCTCCAGGCAAATCAGTATGAAGAGAGAAAACCTCTGAAGGGAAATTGAGAAAAGGGGTCTCGGAAGCCAGAAAACCATTACAAAGTCAGCAGACGGGATGTGCCTGTAGTAGACAACCCTCTCTCAATTAGGGCTTTTCTGTTTTCATGGGTTCGGGAAACCTGAAACCCATGAGAAAATCCCTTGGGTGTATTCAAAGCAAGATGCCCACTCCTGAATCAAGCTCTCTGCTCAGATGTGCGGAATGTAGCATTCTGTGGGGTGCTGGGAGCCAAGGACGAAGCTGCACAGGTTACAGGACCAAAGTTAAGCCCTGTGAGGAAGAGATGAATGGCCTCTGATATAGACAGTACTCGAGAACAGAGCTGACGGTCTTTGCAACACATAAGGGGAAGCTGGGGAGGGACTGCTTTAACAAAGCTTTTTTTTTTTTAAGTCCCCAAACTCTTTAATTTTGATTTTAAAAAAAATTTAATTAAAACTTATTTTTAAAAATATATATCTTATTGATTTTTTACAGAGAGGAAGGGAGAGGGATAGAGAGTTAGAAACATCGATCAGCTGCCTCCTGCACACCCCCTACTGGGTATGTGCCTGCAAGCAAGGTACATGCCCTTGACCAGAATTGAACTGGGACCCTTGAGTCTGCAGGCTGATGCTCTAACCACTGAGCCAAACTGGATATGGCTTAATTAAAACTTTTTAATTTCAAAAAATAGCTTGGCTGACTCTTTAGTCCTAAGCATGTAATGGCTTCTTTTCTTTCCACCGTAGTGTAAGAAAACACAGGGGCAAGTGTGACAAAGTTTCAGTGCCACCTGACATAGTTCTCTCTAGCTCAAAATAGCAATGGCTAACAATACTGAATATGCGTCATGGGCTAGACACATGGATTTTCTCACTCATGCCTTACTGTCCTAAGAGGTAGCCTCTATTATTCTTCTTCCCATTTTTCAGATGAGAAAGTGGGGCCTTAAGTAAAGTATTGCTCAAAATGACACAATTAGTAAGCAACAGAGTTGAGGCTTGAACCCGAGTCTGTGAGCTACCAAGTCTGATTATTAACCACAAAGCTACCCTGCCTTCCTGAGGAAGGTATGGGGGAACTTAGTGTGATGTGAAAGGAATTAAGCCAGGATTAATTAGACAGAGCCTTTGGGTTGTGGGATAACCCATTTTATCTAACAGGAATCCATCTTAACCATTAAAATTATCCTGAATCTACTGTGAGTCAACCTTAGATGCCCCCTGAAGTGGTGAGGGGGGAGCAGGAACTGGATTTACCCTGACTCCAGGCAAGACCAGTCCACGAATCCATGAACTACCAAAGGCACTTGCCCAATAGAAGCTCCAGGCAAAATCTGCAGACAGGACAGTGAGAAAGGCTGAGGGCAGAAGCTCCTTGTGTACCCTCAGCACAGACGATTAGCAAGCCTGAGTTGGGGTCCTTGCTTTGTGACTTGTAAGCTACAGGACAGATCCCTAAATTTCTCTGGGTCTCAGTTTCCCCATCTACACACTAAGTAGGCTGTACTAGAAGATCTCTGATATCTTAATGCAGTGGTCGGCAAACTCATCAGTCAACAGAGCCAAATATCAACAGTACAACGATTGAACTTTCTTTTGAGAGCCGAAAACCGACTTCTGCGCATGGGCCACGAAGTTTCAATCGCACTGTACTTGCGTGCTGGCACGTGATATTTTGTGGAAGAGCCACACTCAAGGGGCCAAAAAGCCGCATGTGGCGCGCGAGCCGCAGTTTGCTGACCACTGTCTTAATGGAAAGGTTGGAATAGGTGGTAAAAGTCAACCAATCCAATCACTGCATGGTGCTTGCATCCGTCACATAATGCCTTTGGAGGCCACATGTCATTAGATGCAGCTACGGTCCAGTCCATTTCCTATGGCATCAATCTTTGGCTCTCATTTCAAAGTTGGTCACTTCCAGCCATGATGTAGAATTTAGTGACGCATCAGCGTCATGTTATTAAATATAGAACACTCTTACTTATAAACAAGATAATGGGAGTGCTCACCAAACACATAGTCTGTTATCAATAATTAAATCCTATAGATCAGTTTTAAGTTTTAAAGAATCAGAATACAACAGAATGCCCAACACTGAAACTACCTTAAATTTAATTTTTCTTCCAAGGAACTCAGGGTCCCTTTAAATCCTTACATCTCAGAGATATCATGAAGATAATAGTTATTAGCAGCAAAATATGGTGGGTATGGAAGTTATAAGAAATAGAGCCATCGCTGTCTCAGAGGGGATGTAGAAAACAGGGAGTAGGTGGAGGCAGAGCATCGGACAATCATAGGTGCCACAGTCCACCCAGGAGGGTATTACTGGGGGTGAGAATACGCCTAGCACTAGTAAGTCCTTACTGGATAAGCTCGCTGACTTCAGGCTGACCACCCCAGACAATAGCAATCCTTGCAAACCTTGATATCCTGAACATTGTGAGTGCAGCCAGAAGGTGGCAATTTTGAGCGTTCAACTAGACAAGAACATGAAGGAAAAGGAGCCAAGTCTTCCAAGATTAAAAAAAAACCCTTAACCCCACCCTCCTTTTTGTAGGAAATAAGCTCCACTGAGAATCTAGAGCGCTTGAAAGTGAGCCACTGCAACCTTGACGATCCCGGCCCCTTGGATCTGAATGTGATAGTCTTGTGACTAGCTTTTCCAGCCCAGAGCGAATCCTCATCATTGAAGTGAAGGCATGAGTCAGAGGCTTCATGAGACATTAATATCTGGGGCCTCTGGGGAATTGCATCTGCTCTCTGCCCTCCATGCTCTGCTCCAGGGAACTCAATCCAGAGATTCCGATTTCTCCAGTTCTTTGAACAGGATTGTCCCTAATCCCAGAGGACTGTACCCTTGACTGGAATCTTCCCATGGGCGATGGGTTCCTTTGTTTCAGGCAGTGTGCTAAATACCCTACATGGATTATTGAATTTAATGAACACAGTACCCCATGAAATGAGTACTAAGAGCTCCAATGTACAGATAAGGCAACAAAGCTAATGCTCTTGCCGGTGCCCATGAGGCTGGGGTCAATCCTGGAGGACACTGTGAGGAGGACATGTAGGACTTGGACACACAAAGACTGAGGGGGAATGGACAGTCTAGGCAGGACCCAGCACATACATAGAAGTGCCCACAACATTAAGCAGAGAAGAATAAGCATGGCCTACAAGGAGGGGCTGGCAGAGCATAATGTAATAGGAAAGAACACACATTTTGCATTTATTGTTTCAGGCAGTGTGCTCAATGCCCCACATGGATTACTGAATTTAATGAACACAGTGCCCCTTGAGATAAAGAGCTCCATGTTACAGCTAAGGCAACAGAGGCACTGAGAGTCTAGGGAACTTCCAGCTCTCACACAGCAATGGAACCCTGGAACCCTGCTGTTCATCACTTGGTGATCCCATCACTTACAAAACTGGGGTGGCCTTCACTGGTATGATTTATTTTTATAAAAATATATTTTTATTGCTTTCAGAGAGGAAGGAAGAGGGAGAGTGAGAGAGAAATATCAATGATGAGAGTCACTGATTGGCTGTCTCCTAAATGCCCCCCACCAGGGACCCAGCCCGCAACCCAGGCATGTGCTCTTGATCGGAATCAAACCTGGGACCCTTCAGCCCACAGGCCGACGCCCTATCCACTGAGCCAAACTGGCTAGGGCACTGGTATGATTTTTAAAAAAATGTCTTTAACTGATGTGAGAATAAACAAGTAATCTTTTCTGTCAAAGAAGGGAGTTTAGGCAACCACCATTTTGAAATGACAAAGGTCAATGCCTCCCCTTTTTCCTTTAAATTATTATAGTCAACCGAATAAGAATGTGAGCCTAAGCTATGACCAATCAAGAGGGAGGGACAGGTGGCGGACATCAGGAATAAGGCCCCGAGCGGACCGCCTGCTCAGAGTTGCCAGACCCTGTGTGTGAGCGCACCCTCCTGCAGGAGTAAAGATATTTGCCTTGCTGCCTGGCTCCCGAGTATGGTTTGTGTTCTACCAGGACCCCTTGTTTTGCGGCTCACCTTATTTCTAACAACTGATATGATTTAAAAACAGGTTAGTGACTATTTCTCAGAGAATCACATGATTAAGTGATTAAGTTTTACACAACCTTTAAATTTGTCACACATTGGCTCAGATAACAAAAGGCTCCCAAGAAACACAATAAGAATTTCCTCCGACCCTGTCCGTGTGGCTCAGCTGGTTGGGTGATGACCTGTGCACCGAAAGGTTATGGACTTGATTCCTGTGTAGGCTACATGCCTGGGGTTATGGGTTCTATCCCCTATAGGGGGTGTGCAGGAGGCAGCTGATTGATGTTTCACTCTCACACAGATGTTTCTCCCTCTCCCTTTCTCTTTCACTAAAAATCAATTAAAAACACACACACACAAAGAATTCCTGCCGAAACCGGTTTGGCTCAGTGGATAGAGCGTCGGCCTACAGACGGAAGGGTCCCAAGTTTGATTCCGGTCAAGGGCATGGTTGTGGGCACATCCCCAGTGGGGGATGTGCAGGAGGTGGCTGATCGATGATTCTCTCTCATCGATGTTTCTAACTCGCTATCCCTGTCTCTTCCTCTCTGTAAAAAATCAATAAAACATAAAAAAAGAAAGAATTCCTTCTGACTTGGAGATGCCACAGGGCCAGATGTGCCTATAATTCTCAGAAAGAAGGGGCCCCCCAAGATCCGGGGAGGTGGACGAATTGCCCCTGTTAGACCCAGCAGAATTTCAAGTACATAAAGTTCCATAATTGGTAAGTTTTGGGTTCTGGTCTGGAAAATGGTCATCAAAATTCATAATGTGGCTCTGAGTCATAAAATTTATCTCATAGTTTAATGCGAATTCTTCCAGGTTCAGTTTAAGGCCGTTTCCTCTTAGAAAGTAGCTGATTATCATCTGCTGACTGTTAAGCTCTGAGGTACTTAATATCCATCGGGGGTTTCAGTGCAGCCAAGTCAAACTCAGCTTGCATCCTGCGACCTCTGCTCAGGCAGCGACACTACTTCTGGGCATCTGTAGGCAGCCAGTTAATCACACTGACCTCATCCTGGCTCAGGGGTGCCGTTCACAACCCCTAAAAAACCCTGCCTCTTATAGGAATCTATAAAACTTCCCCGAATAGCACAAACCTTTATTTTGCTTCCGGCAGTAGTTGGGCGCCCTTTCTTGTCAGCTTGCAGATTTTCCGGAAATAAAGACTTTATAAAAGGTCTGGAAAAGGAGAAGAGAATGGATTAGCAATCAGAGGGGGCTGAAAGCCTGCTTCCTCGGGGAATGGAGAGAGGAGCATGTGACCTCGGCTACAGAAAGGCCATCTGACTCAAAGCACAATCCATCAAGATGTGGCCCGGGGAAACAAGCAACAGACAAAAAAACAAACAGAACACAAAAGACAGAAAAAAATTCTAAAGTATAAGCATTTTGGAGTTCAAACCTGAAAGTGAATCATAAAATTCTGTCTTTTGAATCCCTCTACTTACTGGCATCAAGGTGCACCCTGACAGCAGGACCCGGCACAGTGTGGGTTTGCTGAGTTAGGATCAGACAGACAGACCAGGGCTCAGGGACTTGCACACATTTCCTGGATGCAATGCAGGTCTGCTTTGCTCTAAAGCACTATCGATATCTGGGATTCAGGGTTGGATAATTTTTTGTTGGGGGTCATGGGGGGGCTGTCCCACACCCTGCAGTCTATTTCACAGCATCAGTGGCCTTTGCTTATTAGATGCCAGCATGTCTTAGACACTGCAGTGCCCCTTCTGTCTGGCACATAGCCTGGTACACAGTAGGTGCTCAATAAATATTCACTGACTCGGTGAGTAAAGTGATTCACATAAATGAGCAATGGGACAACTCAAATTCAATTCCTTCTGAATGGCTCTTTGGCATCTTGACTTTTCTAGAAATCCTATAATCTATTTTTAAATGGATCAGACACAATTATGGATTGTTGTAGGAAATGTGTTTAATAAACAACGGACCATGTCTACAGGATAAGAGTGTACATGGAAGCATTGGTAGCTCTCATACTTGGCAGTAATTTTAGTACTGTAGACAAAACAACAACAGCCCTCTAGAAGCTTGTCTGCACCTGGCTGTTATAAAACCTACCAACAGGGCTCCTGGCTCCCCTGCCCTATTAAGAGATTTTATGTGTTTTCAAATGAAAAGAAATTCAGAATCTCCAAAGTGGGGAGGTGTGAGTGCAAGGAAGTGCAGGCATGTGGAGATGAGGGCCGGGGAGGAGTGGGAGGCTGGGGGAAAGGGAAGAGAGTTAAATGGAGCAGAACACAGCTGGCCAGGGCCTGAAAAGGATACTGGTTTTTGCTTTCATTGTAATGGGGCCTTCCTTAGAAAAATTTCAGGCTTGCTGCTGTGGAGTAAGGAAGTTAACCTTGATTAAGTAACAGGGACTAACGGAACAGCTATGACTTGAGGCAGCTCTAAAATTGTGAATTTGGAACACTGCGGTACTTGCCTGGCATGTGCAGCTCTGATCATGTACATTATGTCCCATATCTGTTACCTAGGATTTTGGAACCCTTCACAGAGGAGAGGGGAGGAAAGGACTCAGCAGGATGGTCTGGAAAGCTCCAGCAGCTTGCAAGGAGGAAGCCTCTACTGCTTCTGACTCTATAGCTCAGACAGGGTCTTGGGCGAAAATGGATCTCTGAGGAAATCCCTCTTGACTTGTCCCTCTCAGAATTTTGGAGCCATTTCCCACAACCTTCAGGGACTCAGGTTAACTTGGGTCTTTTTAAGCCATTAAAAATACGAGTAACCACAAAAAATTATTGGGATGATGTTCCAAGAGCAAAGTATCAGAAGCAGACTATTCCACTCTTAGGTGGTCAGACATGGCCATCCCAACCTAAGCCAGGATGGCCACCTCTCCCTGATAATAGTGTTGAAACTGATGAAGCTAGGGGTCCTGAATGGCATGTAGATGGCACTTGGAATTTGGGGGTGAGAAGTGTCAGGGCTACAAGGGTGGGGCTGAGACTAGATAAAAAAAAAAAGCTATTTTGAGAAACCAAACTGTCTAGTGATAACCCAGACCCACCAGCTGAAAGAAATGAAATGCTGACCACTCCACAAGTTTCATATTGAAAATCTGATCAAACCCACATCCCATGTCAGATAAGAGGAAACACACTTACAGCTCACTGCTCTGCATAAGCTCTATGAGATCCATAAAAAGCACGTCACGGTTCCTTTCACAAAAGCCATCCATGTCATAGGATACCTGTTAAAAAACGGGAGGAAATCCAATTTTATCTTTTAAGTATTTTATTGAAGAAAAAAAAAATAGCCAAGTAGCCATGGCTATTCTTACCAAAATGTGTCTAGTTCCAGATTTCATCATGAACCGTCACACTAAAGCCGTGCATATCTTACTTGTTAGCATCTTAGCTAGTGATGGCCTATAAATGCTGATGAATGGTGCTTGGTTGCCTATATGGCCCAAGGGATCTAGTCACACACACTCTTTCTTCAATGGATTCATAGGCATGTCTAAGTAATAAATGTAATTCTTTCCCCTAAATTTTAGCTAAGACAGAATAAAATAAAAAACTTCCTAGGCTCATGAACCCTTTGCAATGGGCCCTGTCATCCAAGGCTTTGCAGTTTCTCTTACAAATGGTGTCAGAGTTGGATCAATTCAGCTAAAAAAAAAAAAAAAAAAAAACATGCTCAGGGACTCGGACTAACAAAAGATTAGTTGGGATGAAAGGTGAGACCAGTGGATTTCCATTTCCCTATGGACTTTGGAGTCCTATGGAAACCCACTGGTTCATGATGAAATTGGGACCTTGACTTATCTTTGTATCACTAGCACCCACAGAAAGCTGGTACCCAGCAGGCTTCCAATAATCACGTATTTTATGAGAACAAACACCAAATGTGAGCGTTTGTCCCTATTTCTCTTCCCTGTGGACATGGGCAGATAAGGAATGAAGGCTTGTGAGGGCATCAAGAAGCAAGACGAAAGTCCATTCCTTCAGCAGTTAATATATGTACCAGGGTGATTTCGTGATTAAAAAGGACACAGTAGTGTCTATTGTCTTTTGTATTACCTCCCCAAATACTTCATGGGTCCCCTGTTGTTGAATGAATAAAACACAGTGAGGCAGATGAAACTATATGGACACTGTTTTCAGTTGCCTCATGACAAAACAGATGACAGACCCAGAGGCTTAAAACAAGTAGACATTGGAAAGGATAACCTCCCTCCTGTTGACCCGGCTTGCTGGCCATACCTTCCCAGCATAATGGTGGATAATGAAGCCTTGGTTCCAGCTGTTGAAGTGCTCATGGTTCCCGATCTGCATCTGGAGTTTCTGCAGCAGCGTCTGGTCCGCCCCCTCGCCCACCGCGTGCATCGTGGCGCACACGTCATCCAGGATGCTCATGATCCCAGGAGGGTTCTGATGGGACCAAAAGCCAAAACGCCAATTCAGCGACCGTTCCCAAATACATACAATGCTTCTCGGGGCTTTCCTTACGGAAGGAAACAACAGCTCCCTAGATCCCAGATACCATCTTGGAAGTCATTCTTTCCCTCTGAGCAAGAATACCATTCGTAACCCCAAATGGGAGTCATCACTTAGATCTAAGATGGAGGAAAAGCCCATTTTTCAAAAAATGGTTTAACTCCCTGAAATTCTATTCAAAGTCACACACAGATCATTATCTGCACAATCTTATTTGTACTAAGTTGATATAAAAAAAAACCCTCAAAAAATTAAAACATTTCCCTTTGACTCTAATTCATTTCTTTTCTTTTCAACATTTAAAAAAATATATAGCCAAAACCGGTTTGGCTCAGTGGATAGAGCACTGGCCTGTGGACTGAAGAGTCCCAGGTTCGATTCCGGTCAAGGGCATGTACATTAGTTGCGGGCACATCCCCGGTGGGGGGTGTGCAAGCGGCAGCTGATCGATGTTTCTCTCTCATCGATGTTTTTAACTCTTTATCTCTCTCCCTTCCTCTCTGTAAAAAATCAATAATATATATATATATCTTTATTGATTTCAGAGAGGAAGATAGAAACATCAATGATGAGAATCATTGATTAGCTGTCTCCTGCACACTCCCTAGTGGGGATCTAGCCTCAATCCAGGCATGTGCCCTTGGCCGGAATTGAACCCAGTGGAATCCCTCAATCTGCAGGCCAACGCTCTATCCACTGAGCCAAACCGGCTAGGGCTCTAATTCATTTCTTAATGTTCATTTTCAGCTTATTACCCTGATAGGCATGGTTTACACAGTTCTTCAGTGTATACGTTTTATCATGCTGCACTTTTTCCCCCCACCCAGCACTATTTTATAAACAATTGGCAAGTTTCATATAGACTTCATAGTAATTATTTTAATGCTCTGATATGCTGTAGTTCACTTAATGACCAAACTGTTTATGGACTTTCTGTTTCCAGCTTTATAAAAAACAAAAATGGCACTGCAGAGATCTCTGTCTACATCTTCTTCTTTTTTTTTTTGGAATAACTTCTAGGTCTCAAGTCCTAGATGATATATGAGTGGTCTAGAGGTGGGCCAATTTTATGTCTTTATATGCACTAAGCCATCAACACAAATGATATAATTAATTCAGTAACAACTCCTGTTTGTAAATTGACATTTTACTCATGTTCCCATGTTTGTATTTACAAGAATAAAACCCTATTGCTCTATTTGCTGACATACATATATACACAAAATAAGTGTAATTTTTAAAATTCTGTGCTAATCAGAGTTGTCACCTTGCCTGTTCTAAAATAACGACACAGAGGGGAAAAAAAAAATCACTCAATGCAAATCTGTGAACAGTGAGGATACACACCAGACCGATACTTACAACTTTGTTCTCTATGAGGTCACACACGATTTTGTTATTAAAGTACTCTATGGGCGTCCATCTTATTCCCTCTTGAACGTATTCTTCCTGTAGGACAGAGAGCGGGAACTCACATGATTACCCAGTGAAGACTAGTTGACCTCCACACATATGGATATCAAAGGCACATAAACCACCATGAAAAAAAAAACACATTGAAAGCCCTTTGACAACAACTTGGAACTTGATTTTTTTATTTTTTATTTTTCCCATAAAGAGGTTAGAAAAGCAACATTTTATTGCTTGGTAATGTAATTTTTATTGCGTTTGAACCATATGAAATCATTACCATACAATCATTTCTGACATTTAAAAAATGGCCGTTTAATATGGTTAAACCTACAGGTCTGTTTCACAATAATCTCGGAGTTTAACGCCGGACAGCAGTGTGGATAAGCATCGAGGCACTTAAGGGGAAGGCCCCTCACTCGGGTCAGGAGCTCACCTAACTGGATGAACACTAGCACACTCTCCTGGTTCTCCTCCTTCCCCCCAAGCTTGCTCTGTTAGCATCTCTCCAGAGCTTTATAAGAGGCAGACTCTCAGGGATCAATCTTCCAGCCTTCTTGCTTCCTCCTTCTCTAGGTGATTCCAATCAATCCCATGGCTTTAAATAGCATCTACAGGCTAGTGATCTCTGTATTAATTTCTCTAGTGTAGACCTCCCCACTGAGTTCCAGACTCATAGGCATTTGATTTTTGAATCTGCACTTGGATGTATAACAGGCCTCTCAAATGTAACTTGTTCAGCCGAGTTCTGACTCTACATTCCCCACCGTTTCCCCTAACTATATCCTTCAGTAAATGGTCTCACCATTGGCCCTGTTATTCAAGCTACAAAGGCAGAAATCATCTTCGACCCTCTTTCCCTCTTGGCTTATTGCTAATTATTTTGAGTAATCATGGTGACTCAGTCTCTAACATGTATACTAACTCTGACCACTTCTCACAGTGTCACCACCCCTATTAATAGCATCATGGTCTGAGCTCCCACCATGTCTTGCACAGACTCCTGCATAGTCTCCTAAGTGGTTTCTAAACGTCCATTCCTGTTTTATTTTCCCATCTTGCTCCACTCTGTAAGTCTGTAAAGCTAGAGTTTCCACTTGGCACTTGCTCAGTGAGTCAGAGAGCAGTGGAAGCAGCCATTCCCAGGTTCAACTTCATAGCATCCTTTGCTCAAAGGAGGGAGAAAATGTAGCAGATGGTCCCGGGGCAGGCAGTTTGTCTGCCTGACACTGTTAAGGACATTTCCTAAGTTAAGACTCACATCTGAATCTGTTTCCCAAAGAGAAATATACACCCTTTAAAAGAAAACAAATTAGAAGGAGAACACGATGAAGGAAGAGAGAATGCTTACCTGTTCGGCCTTTAATGTCAGTTCGATAAAAATCTGCTGTAATTTTTCATTAACAAAATTGATACAAAACTGTTCAAAGCCATTTTTCTGAAAAATAAAAAGTTACTTCCATTAATCGTTTCTGCAAAATAATTTTGAAGAGATATCTTGAGTGATTGAGTGAGATGCTTCCATGTGACAAGCCTTAGCAGAAATGTTGGAGGCATCAGGAGAAGGCCGCATAGTTTATATAGAGGAGAAACTAGTTTGGAGAGGGTGCACAAAGAACTCACAAAGGCAAAAACTGGGCCATAGTGGGGTGTTTTTTTTTTTTTTTTCCTTCTCATCTCTTAGAATTAACCATTTCTTCAAGCCAGAGGAAATGTATCACCCTCCCCAGTCCGCAATGACTTAAACTGGTCCTACCTGGAATATTTCAAAGCCGTAGATGTCCAGAACGCCGATGTTGTATTCCTCATGGTCCTTCTCCATCGCTTTGTTGATGGACTAGGAGAAAGTAAACAGCATTGCAGTTAACTCTTTTTCCTTCACACGCAGTGGGGAAGGGAAGCGATCCTGCACACAACAAACAGACTGCACACACAGCAAACACTAGTGCCTGCTGGACAGAGACCAAGGCAGGGGACTTACAGCTTTAAAAACGTCTCAGTGCCTCAGAGATAGAGCAGGCAGATAGCTCTGGTGGGGGAAGGGGGAGTGTTGGAGGGTGTGGAGGGATTGAGCAAAACATAAAATAAAATAAATAAAACAAAGAGAGATGACTCATGGACATGGACAACAGTGTGGTGATCGCAGGGTGGAGTGGAAGAGGGCATGTAGGGGTGTCGAACTCAATCAGAGAAGGGGCCAAAATCTAAAATCCAGCCTAAATCGCGGGCCGAATGGTTTACTGAACAGTCATAAACTGACAATGTCATAAACTGACAGCGGAGTGCAGTGATGACAGCGCGGTGCGGGCCACATTGCAAGGCCTGGCGGGCTGGATTTGGCCCGCGGGCCTTGTGTTTGACACATGTGGCATAGAGGGTATAGGTGATGGGAAAAAAAGAATACTATGAATAATAATAATAATAAAAAAGTCTCAGTGCAATGTCAAGTACTCTGGGAAACCACCAGAATCCCAGAAAACTATTATGGTGGAAGAAAAAACAATGTTTGCTTTATGATAAAAACCATTGAATTCCGGCAGAGTTAGTTTCCTTCAGGAAGTCCTGAGAATTGGAAGAAAATGCCATCTTGGATGATGTAAGTAAAACCTATTTTACATAAAGAACCCCACTCAATAACAGTTTAATGATCACCTAACACAATCCAGGGATGTCAAGAAGACAATCTCTGTTCCCAGGAGCTTATAGAGAGGTTGAGCCAACTACGGTTAATGATGCCAGTAATTACCATTAAAGTGATGATAATAAAAGCAGCTTACGAATATTTAACATTCACCTGTTCCAGGCTTTGCTAAGTACCTTGTATGTGTCAGGTCCTTTAATTCTCACTGCAGTTCTCATACCAATAGTGGTCTCAATGCAACCCCTGAGATCACACTGGGCAAGAGGGAGGGCCTGGGATTACATTTAAGTGGGACGATGCCTAAGTCTATGTTCTTTTTTAATTAAAAAGCATTTATTTAAAAGTCTGTGTTCTTGGTCACTGTGAGAAGAGATGTGCAATTCAACGGAACAGACTCAATGACAGGAGGGCAGTGGAGGTGAGAGGTGTTTAGTGAGGACTGCAGGGGAGGAACATAGGACAGAAATTCCTGGAGGTGGTGAGTACCTGGATGAATCTTGAGGTACCAGAGTTGTTTTCCAGGAAAAAAAAGAGAGAAAAAAAGAAAAGAAAAGGAAGATAATCATCTTTTGCAAGCTAATGAGTAATTATATACAACACTTAGCCCAGTACCTGGTAAACAGTCAGTGCTTGGGCACTGTCAGCTCTAATTAGTATCACTTACATGGAGCATGCACCCCCTTTACCACACACAAAACTGGAAAAAGATGGAAAGGAAATAAGGTGGAAAGCCCAGTGCTGGAAGATACACTGAGCAGGGACAGGAGGTGTGGGTTCTAGTCCTGGCTCTGCTTGCTGGATGGCCTTGGGCTATTCTACCAGTACTGGGGCCAAAGATTCCCTTGTCAGTGAAACGAGGGTTTGAGCAAGTTAAAAACATGGCTAAGGCTTGGCATGATTGACCTTCCCAAGCAATCATATCCACAAACTACCCAGAAGGAGTACACAGAATAATTACTCTATGCTGCCCTGCCCTGCTCAACCCTAACCACACCCCATCATACAGACTTCTAGGGTCTAATGACCATGTTGCTGCCCTTGACTTGGGCTTCCTGAGGGTGCTTCCTGCCTTGCTCATATAAAAGGCAGAGGAGTAGAATCCTGGATCACTGCCCAATTTCCTGGGTTGAATTCCTAGGTCTATTACCTAAGAGTGGCGGGTGTGGCCTTAGGTAAGTTCCTTAACCTCTCTGGGCCTCAGTTAGCTTATCTGAGTCACAGGATTGTGTTAAGAACTAAATGAGTTTTGTTTTCCCCCCACCTAAAATACTTAGAACAGTATCTGGCACATAGTAAGTGCTATATAAGTGTTTGCTATTATTATTCACTCAGGCTGTGGTGATTAGCATAGATTGTCACTGGCAGTGCTACACTGCTCAAAGGCTAATTTTCAGGATCTATAAACGGTATACATAAATATGTATATATATGCAAATATTATGCAAACACACATATTAAGGGATGCCTGATATATATATGATTATTCTATAATTAAAAAGATAGAATATATATATATATATGATTATTCTATAATTGAAAAAATCGGTGGTAGTTTTAAAATTCAGACATCCCTTGATATCCGTGGAGAAGTGGTTCCAGGACCCCCTCGAATACAGACATCCTTGGACTCAAGTCCCTTATATAAAAGGGCATATAGTATTTGCATATAACCTATACATATCCTCTCATAAACGTCAAATCATCTCTGTTACTTAAAATATCTAATACAATGTAAATGCTATGTAAACAGTTGTTATGCTGTATTGCTTAGGGAATAACAACAAGCAATACAGTGATCTCTTCGATCACCCACTCTGGGGGAAACCAGCTGCCATGTTGTGAGAATATTCAGGCAACTGAAAAGAAAGGACCATGCAGCAAGGACCGGAGGAGGCCTGTGAACAGCCGTGTGCATGTGTCAGCCTGGAATCAGATCCTCTAACTCCAATCAAGCCTGGGAATGACCATCACTCCCCTCAACATCTTGGCCACAATCTCATCCCTGAATCAGAACCACCAAGCCACCTCACTTCCAAATGACAGAATAAATGCTTATTGTTTGAAGCTACTAAGTTTTGGACTACTGTAATTTGTGAGACAGCAATAGATGACAAATACAACATCCCTAAATCTTTATGCTCAAAGTCAAGACCCCTTCATGACCCTGGGTCTCCTCCTTTCCTGGTCTTCGGTCCTGCCTCTAAAAATATAGGCTGGGGCAAAAGTAGGTTGATAGTTGTGAGTATGTGAATCACACCTTATTCCTATTTGTTAATGATTGTATTATTTTCCATATGAACAACTATACACTTACCTTTGCCCCACCCTGTATTTTGTCCATAAGAAGCTGTTATTGCATTGGTGTCTAGGTGGAGAATTCTAGAAGTAAAAGCAGGATTCACTGGCCCCAGGATGAGAGGGTGAAAAGTGGAGGAGGAAGGTGATGGTTAGGAGGAGTGAGCCACATGAACACGAAACTCATAGTAGTTTTTCCTCTTGGCAGCCACAAAGGAAGCATCACCGACGTCAACTATGCTTACTTACATCCACTAAGAAGTCAAAAACGCGGGCGTGCAGGGCCTTGGCGAGCGCGTCCCTGGTGTAGCAGGCCTGCTCCACGTTGAGCGTCACGTGGATGGACTCCGACTTGCCTCCCCACTTGCTATCCATCTGCCGGCTAGTTAGCTTTTCTTTCAACCGGTCCTGGTTTATCCCCAGGAGATAGGCAGGAAAAGCCAAAACTATAGGAAACAAAACAAACCTCAGTTGTTTTTAAGTATGTTAACAAGGCATCTCACAAACAGGGAGGCACTTGTGTGTGTGCCTATATGCTTATGTGTGCATGGGTGCGTGCGCGCGCACACACATACATACACACACACACACACACACACACACACACATACACACACCAGCACCTTTAGTCCCCAAGAACTTTCAGGCTAGTGAAGACCATTTATGAGCAATCCCACACACATCCATCCACTTTGTTTTCCCCATTCTATTACATGAGTCAATTCCTATGATGACTGAGACTTTCAATAATACAAATCAGTTAACCAAGAAGGGTGGCATTAAACCAATCCCCCCTACTGAGATCACAGCTGAATGCCTAAAATGGACATCTCTTCAAGCTTGCAGCAAGACAGCCGGAAGGAACTAAATCAAGCAACATTTCTTTGGCTCTAAATATTGTTTTCTTCCTCTTTGGTACAGTGTTTTCATAGCATCATTCACAAAGAGCTGGAAGCAGCTGATATCATCGAACTAATAATTACAACCAGCCACTTATTTTTTGAATAGTTAAGAGAGAGGACAGGACACAAATTGTTGAAGAAATTCTGATGACAATCTAGAGGAGGCAAAAGTAGATTGCCAAATAAAAGCTAAATGTGTGACACAGATAGATAATAAAGTCCTGGAGGAATTTAGAACAGAAAGATATTACTACTTGCTTGGGCGATTGAGGAAGATGGGTGGGGTCTAAAAGAATGCACAGGATTGGTATAGATGCAGAGGATGAGAGAAAGGAGGATGGAATGTGTAAAGGTGAGGAGGCAGGAATGCAGGAGACATAGTTTGAGGTACAGTGAGTAGACCAGCATTGGCTACAGCTGAAGGCTAAAGTAGAGGATTAAAAGGTCAGGACCAGTTCCAATAGTGGAGATCACTGGATGGTCTGAGATGGTCGGGCTGGAGTCAAGGGGACCTGGGTGGCATCTGGACAATGGTGACAGAAGATTTTTCTGGGCGAGGCATATGAATGAAATGCAGGGTGTTGGTGTCATTCACATCACAGAGTACACCCATTCCACCCTGAGGACATGCAGTGATGTAGTGTTTGGCTTTTGGGTAGAAAAGCTGAGGTTCTTAGGCTCAGCAACCCGTTCCCGGCTGTGAAACTCTGCAAGAGGAGGACTAGTGATATAAATGGGATTCTTTTTTTCTGGTTAAAACATCCTAATGTGAATAAGTGACACCAACCATCTCTGGGCATGAAAGGATGCTCAGATTTTTCCCAATATTAATGGAAGATTTTTATGGACACAAATCAAAATTCTTAACTGGACTACAAGTCTTCTTTTTCTGCATAAAGCTTTACCCAAATTCTCTGATAAAAGGACTTTGTTAAAGACCGTATCATGAGAATGCTCAAAATTACAAGCCTCCCAATAAAAAAATAATGCCTGAATTTCACAGATGGTGTTAGAAAGAACAGGCTGACATTTCTCAGTATACACCTTCCAACAAGATTAAGACAGTGAATGCATTTAGGAGAAGTGTAATGCCAGAACAAGGTGTATATGATCTCTGTGAGTGTTCCACAGAAATGCTCCCACTAGCAGACAGCTTCCT
Organism: Pipistrellus hanaki; assembly: GCF_964339955.1. Lineage (NCBI taxonomy): Eukaryota > Metazoa > Chordata > Mammalia > Chiroptera > Vespertilionidae > Pipistrellus > Pipistrellus hanaki. Next base: position 48,099,027 of record NC_140503.1, on the reverse strand, counting down.
TTTAGAAAGGGCATGTGAATAAATCAAGTGCATTAATTTGCCAATGGCCATTTCCTTTAGTTTAGTTTTTACACTTGATCTTGGCACAAAGGCCATGAAGCGATGATTTTAATTTAGTTTTTTTAAATTTAAATTTATTGGGGTGACATTGGTTAATCACATTAGGTTCAAGTGTACAATTCGGTAATACCTCATTTGTATACTGCATTGTGTGCTCATCACTCAAAGTCTAGTCTCTCCCCATCACCATCGACATGATAACCTTCACCTTCTTTACCCTCCTCCCACCCTTTTTTAGTTTAGTTTTGGTGTTCACATGTATTCTTAGGAACTAAACTAAACAAAAACTTACCTTTGTACAGAGCAAAAACATCAGGTGCTGGTAAATCAGATTAGACACAAAGTAGGATTATTGTGAGAATCAAGAGCCATTTACCAAAGAGTCTGAGGTATAAGAGGTTCACTACGGGAAGCTACAATGCTGATTGTCGCCACTGTCACCAGGCAGACAGTCAGGTACATGTGTGTTTCACTTGACATACCGGTAGTCAATGTTTTATAGTAAACTCACCAGGACCCCTCACACTTCATGGCAACGACACAGTGAACAGTTTGATACAACAAATCATTAGCCTCACTTCGTTGGTTTTGTAAATATGAGCTCCTGCCAAGCCCATAACCATGTTAACATGGGGACACAGTTCAAATATTTGGTGAAAAAGTTTATCCCATTATCTTTATGACCTTAGCTAAAGAAATGTGACAAAAGAGAAGTAGTCCTTGAGATCAAACAGACACACAAAATTGTAAAGGAAACATGCCCTGCTACTTCCATGGCTCACACCTCTTCTGCAGAGGGCACAAATGAAGGATCGCAGGCACTTGAAAAACAGGGCATGGAATCTGGCCAAGATTCAGAGCCACAGGCTGAGGGAAACAGCTAAGAAGTCTAGAAAGGAAATCCAGTACTGGCCTTGAAAAAAGTCCATGCCATGTTTTTTAAGTATAACCTTTTATGTCCTCGCATTTTCTGCAGTGGCTGCCCTGGGGCTGAAATTACAGGGCTGCTCCTACTGACTTCCTTCAGGCTGTGAATTTCCATGAAGTAGCCAGGATGGTGGCTACACTAGGGCTGCATAGGAGCAGCACCAGGCTTGGGGAAGAAGAGGAGGGAGCGGGCCTTGATTCCTTTTAAATGCTGATGTAACTCTGGCATAGTTCATCAGAATTATGTAGAACATAAAAGAACCTGCTAGAAAATAATGTTTTAGCACATTTTGATAATGAAGATAAATTTCTGTTAGTGCATTAAAATGTCATATTTAATTTTTTCTTTTACACGTGAAGTGCAGAGAAGATAGAGAAACTGACGAGGTGCAGCAAAACAAAATTCCATTTTACAAGTTTAAAAGAAACAGCAAGGTAAAAAAGTTAAAAAAAAAAAATATTAGCCTGGCTGGTGTGGCTCAGTTGTTGAGGGTTGATCTATGAACCAGGAGATCATGGTTTGATTCCCAGTCAGGGCACATGCCCAGGTTGTTGGCTCAGTCCCCAATAGGGGGCATGCAGAAGGCTACCGAACAATGATTCTCTCTCATCATTGATGTTTCTATCTTTCTCTCCCTCTTCCTTCCTCTCTGAAACCAAACAGATCAATTTGGTATATATATATATATATACATACACACACACACACACACCAAACAGTTAACAGGGCCAAGGAGAGGCATGGTCACTTGTACTCCCCATTGTTGTTTATGTCACATTATTTTCCTTCAATAAAATTCTTAGGTTAATTTGGATTTAGTATCTTTTGAGCAAGACTTGTTTCCACAACACCATCTTATGCCATTGATAACGACAGGTACACATGTGCCCAAGTTGAGGTTTGTTTGACTTCTGAGCAATGTAAAGGTTTAACTCAGGAAATTCTATAGCTCCATTAGTCTAAGGTAAATGTAACAATTTAACTTGTTATTAATGGCTATTTTGCTTTAGCTCTGATGGAAATTTTACCATTTCCCCCTTCCCCTACAATAGCTAGAGCAAGTTTGCTTTCTTCCCTTATCAAAACAGGGGCTAGCATTTCCCTCTACAAAGTTATCCCACTGATATACTCAGATATCAGAAAGATACCACAAACCAGGTGATTCATTTTAGTAGTGTTCGTTCATTATTGTAAAAGCAGCAGATCCAAAACTATCCTAACGTCCATCAACAGATGACGAATTCACAAAATTAAAATACTGCCAAGCAATGGAATGCTATGCAGCCACAGAAAAGGATGAAGCTCCTCAGTGAGTTGATATAAAATAACCTTCATGATATAATGTTAAGTGCAAAGGCAACTGCAGATTATGTTTTACGTTCCCACTGAGGCACAAAGTTAGAAAAATGAGTGGGTGAGTGTAGTTGCTTTGGAACACGTGTCCCCTGAATGGAATATGAGAGACGGGAAACCTCTGGGGAAGGGAACAGGTTGGCTGAACGGGAAGTGGGGGTGGGGCTGGGAAGCTTTAACATAGCACCGATCTGAACCATGCTAAGGTCTTACCAACTGAACAGAAAACAAATTATTGGGAGGAGGGCACATTTCTTTGTTGGACTTCCTTGGTTTCCAACACAGCCTTTCCTGATTCCCATCACTCCACCCCCACCAATCAGGGCATTCCACAGGCAGCTGCCAATCCCGGGCCTCACGCAGTTGGCTGAGGAGGCTACTTCCTGGCTCAGCCACAGGGGAAATGCTAGGTGTGCCAGAGTGGTGACTTTGTTCTTCAGCAAAAAAGGGCAGTCAAGGACTGTACCATCCACTAAGGGAAGGCTTTCACAGAAACCAAAACTGCCAGTGCTAAGAGGCCATGTGTTAATGAGCTTCCTGCACGCTCCATGCATTTGTTAAATGCGAAGGGCCATCTTTACAAAGTCTAGAAACATAGTTGTTATTATTATTGCTAGGTTGTGTTTCTAGACTCTGTGGACACCCTGTCTATTTATTGTTTTCCACCCGGTTCCTTCCCCGGTGAACATAATTCATCTTGCTCTTTATCAGACAGACAACAGAAGTTAGCAGAGCTTCCCTTTTTATCACAAAAGAAAACAAAAATATAAAAAGAACCTTATTTGGGATGGAAATCGCCTTGCTGCACTGTCAGCAATGAGTGGGATACTATTTATTACTAAGCTTCTAAATTTATCATCCTTGAAGAATGCTGAGAAAGGGAGAAATGTCTTCCTGGGTGGTTAAAGGATGGAAAGTCGTCTGATGCCCAAGAGGCTACAGTCAGTCACACGCTCTGGTGACTGTGGGGGCCTGTGCCATGCAAAACCAGTGATGTCTCTGCAGGAAGGACCTGGTTCCTTCTCAAAGAGTGAAAATGGCCACGCAGGTCCTCAGGCTCAGAGGTGACCATTAAAAGTGACCATTACCAATATCAACACAATAGTCAAGTCCTTTTTTCTTTTTCTTTTCATGTTCAGAAATCCAATCTAATCCAAGCCACGGGGCAAACGGAATCTGTGAGCTTTCCATATTTACATATACCCAGTCACTTGTTCTTCATGACTTTTCGGTGAATGTAGACCCCAAAGATCAGTGATAGAAAAGGTTTGTATGAGGAGAAAAATCTTGTGAGTTATTCGGCCATTACCCTAATCCTCATTAAAGTATCAATTTACTTTTAAACCTAGAGGTGAGATTTCCGCAGACTTCCCCAAGGTTAATGGTACGTTGAAACTAATTCACGAATGGTCTCTGGGTGACTCTGGTACAGTTAATGAGGAGGCGGGAGGAGAAGGGCGGGAGGGGAAGGGCAGGTGTGCAGAAGAGGCCTGGACACTCACAGGCCCTTTTGTTCTGCCACAGCAGGACGCGTGAGACTTCTCATCTCTTCCCAAAATACCCCAGTTGAGATCTAAGCAAAGGAAAGCGGTGGGTTACTTCTGATGGAGCTAAACAACGGCTTCCCCTTGTTCAACACCTGTGTGCCACAGCTACTCACACTCTTCACTCTCCACCGCGGCGTAGTTGCCGACTTCCTTGAAGCTGATGTTTCCCAGGTGGAGCACGCCTGCCACGATCTGCAGTACCAGCGCCTGCTCCTCCGCGAAGATCCCGATCACGTTCATCGCGTGCTGGAGACGGGAAGAGAAATTACCCACGTGAGCTGGTCGCCAACCTCAGAAGCACACAACGCAGGAGCCTAAGCTTGGATTGGATGGTGCAGTGATATGTGGCTTAGCTAGGGACGGCAGCTGGAAGTCCCGGTCTCAGACATTACCCCTGACCAATGCACTCTTTCTCCTCTCTCAAGTCTCCACATCATGCTGGAGAGGCAGTTGTGTCCTTGTATAGAGCATGAACCCTCCAGGGTAAGGGCCCAGAGAGCTGCAGGAGGAGAGATGCGCAGCTGGAGCAGCAGCTGGGCACAGTCAACACGTTTGTCTGCGTCCCTTGGTGTGATCCTGGTGCCTCTCCCTCTAGGGCACCGGGCCAACTACTCCAAATAGAGGCAGAGGCTTTCCGTCACTGGGAGGACTGAGAATAGGCTACATTTACAAAAGATCTCGGTAAAAATCTCCAGGAATTCAAATAATAACAGCATCAGAGGAATCTTATTTCTGAGGTCTATACGATCGAATAAAAGCAGCTGAAAGGCTGGAGTCTTGGATATTCACACCCCAAAGGAAATGTGCTCTAGGACCAATGCAGGCCCCCTGTCTGCATCGCTCAACCAGCTCCTTCGGGGCCTCCTGATGTCCCCTCTGGTCCTCCTGATGTCCCCTCTGGTCCTGGCCCCGGAAAAACATCCTGCCCTTCAAGTTGCACTTCCAAATGCCCTGCAGGGTCTCCCGCTGGGCTCCAGCCCTGGGCTGAGGTTGGGCCAGGCTGGTAGCTGACTCAAAGGACAGTAGCGATGCATTTTGTTGAGGCTAAATGGGTGGCCAGCCCACCCCCAGAAAGCTCTATCTCGACTTGTTGTTTCCTGGAGGATGTGCCCCTTTAAAGCACTATAACATTCACAGGGTGTGAAGAGCTCTCTGACCTGTATGTAAGGAGTGAGGAGAAAGTGGGTGGGGAAAAGCCTGAAGGTGTTCTAACAAACTGTCTAACCTGATTGGGGTCCTAAGAGCGCTCTGCTTTGCCTTTCTAAGGAAGCAGCACTTGTGCGAGCTGTCAGTACACAGGTGTGGGAAATGTATTATGCACAACCGTCCTTACCTGCTCATCAGAACTCCGGGGGGGGGGGGGGGGTGGTGGTGGTGGTGGTGGTAATGATGCAAGTACTATTTTTGTTTGTTTGCTTGCTAATCCTCGCTGAGGATATTTTTTCCGTTGATTTTTAGAGAGAGTGGAAGGGACACACACACACACACACACACACACACTCATCAATGTGAGAGACACATTGACTGGTTGCCTCCAACATGTGCCTCGACTGGGGATCGAACCTGCAACCCAGTTACATGTCCTTGAGCAGGAACTGACCCCTCCCCCCACCTTTGGTGTGCGGGACGCTCTAACCCCCGGCCAGGGCACGTTCTCTCTCCTTTTGATTAGCCATCTCAAATCGTTAAGGGTCCTCTGGCAGCTGGGCAGGTGGCTATTGAAGGGTGCTTAAACATGTTTCACGAAATGGACCGCTTACAGCAGAAGGAGGTGGACATTTCATGCTGCTCTTGGCTTTGCTAACCTTCACTGCCCTTTCTACCGGCGGCAACGCCCTGCCTGCGAGCAGATCCCGCCTGGCCCCGCACCAGCACGTACCAGAGTTTCCTGAAACTCCCGCTTGTCGTCGATGTCATCCACCTTGTAGGAGCCGGAGAGGCTCAGGTAGTAGTAGTAGTCCATGCTGGTGATGCCCAGGCTCTGCTTCTGGTCGGCAGAGGCGCCCTCGATGAGCTGGAACAAGAGAGAGCGGGGTGGGTGTGATGTGGCCCGCAAAGTAGTCCAAGGCACCTCATGCTTCCTGCTGCCTCCGCCCTGAACGAGGGTGACGGGACTCTCTAGCCCTGCTTTCTGAACTGACCAGTGGTCCTCACCTCCGAAACATGACAGGGCTTCAGGATTTCTGCTCTACTGGTGCTAGCCCAAGGTCATCTCTGCACATACTCGTCCTTAACTGTCTGATCGGACCTGCAAGACCTGAGCAGCTCCCCTTGTCCCATACTGCAGTGCTTCCGTGGTGAGATCCCGCAGGAGAGCGGAAACCAAGCCAGGTTATAGTCACTCCGTTCCTGCTCACCTGGCCTGTGGCTTTCTGCCCCCCTCCGCCCCAGCCCCCCATGCTTTCACTGAAAAGTGCATGTTACAAAGCCACCGAAGGTCCACACTCTGGCATTCTGAAACCCCTGAAGCAAATGATTGTCCCAGGCTTTTTGTTCCACCTCTGGTATCTGCCTTAGGTCTGAGCAAGACTCCCATCAGTGCCGTGCTGCAAATATTTAACCATCAACTCTTGGGGAGAAAATGGATTTGTAGTGTCTGCCGTTTCCATGGTGTAAACGCTCCTCCCCTGACTGATGAGCAACTGTTAAGAAAATGTCCCTGAAGGAAGCGATGGAAAGAGATGCACACAGCCCAGGCAAGCCGGCCGCAGCTCCCTGCTGCCTCCAACCCAATGGGACTTAGGAAAATGGAGACAGTTCCTCTCCACACTTCTCCATTGCGGTCAAGTTCCTCGTGTCAACTCAGCAGCACATCCCCAAAACGGAACCTCATCTCCATTGCTGAGAAGTCCCAGGACAGCAGCATGACATCAGCTTCCCTTAGTTTTCTTCCTAGTCTCTTCGAAATCTTTTTGTACCACCCTCTTCCTATCTTTCCCTTCTGTTTTTCTTTTCTTTTGTCTGAGAAAAAAACGTTCCTTACTCTTCCTGTCTTCTTCCCACCCACATGGCAGTCTCTCTCACTTACATCCCCCCCCCCCCCCCCCCCCCCGCGCCTCCCCTCCCCCAGCTCTCTTCTATCTACAAACGTGTGCTCTTGGCCTTCTGTAGAAGCATTTCATTGACTCCGTGAACTTCAAGCTGCAGACTCCACTTCTAATCACGACTTAACCATCTGCACTCTGGCCTCTCCCCTCGCCATTCTGATGAAATGACTCCTGATGCTACTTCCAGAGGCAAAGTCCAACAGCCCTTTCTTGGTCCCTAGTCCCCTTCCCCATCCTTTATCCTCAAGAGCTCTGAGCATTTGATCCTGAAGCTCACTCCCGAGCTTCCTCTGGCTTCCGTGACAATGCAGGTTCCTGGCTTTCCTCCCCTGACTAACCCCCTTCTGAAGACTCTGCCCTTGCAAACTCGTAGAGGACTTGCTCACACCTCTAGTGCCCTGTCCAGGCCACCACACCTGCCCGCACAACCTCCCATCCTTGTCATCCTGCGGCCTCTTCACAGACCTCCCCTTCCCATCCCAATCAATTCTCCCCAGACGAACTTCCATCCGGCAAAGAACCAAGCTTTCGTTTGGAAGTTTTATCAACACTTTCTTGATTATTTAACTTTGTCTTCTCACCCCGACTAGAACTTACGCTCTTGTGAGGTTAGGGACATTCGTTCTGACAATTCTCTGCACGCCGACTTACGCATACCATTGTGATAAATGCTCCTTGGCTTGCAGACTAGATTGTCTAAACCCGATGACTGAGAGGAAACAAGCAAATCTACATGTGGAGGAGGAATAAGGAAGTAGGAAAGAAACAATATAAAGGAAAACCTGGTAAAATATGTGAAAACTCCGCTCTCCAGGGTTCCTCATCACCACCCTAGATTTTTCCAGAAGGAAGTTGGAGATCTTTCCACCATCTGGTTCCCCACCTGGACTGAACTGGATTTCGAAGTATTTTCCCTGCAAGGGAGTTAGGGGTTTCCTTCAGTGGTTAGTGAACAAAAACATGATGTTCCAAAGAGGCGTTAGATACAGTATATAATTCAAGGAAATTCATTAATGCTAGATACATTCTGAATTATTCCCAGTCCTGGTCTAGATTTCCTGACTTTTTCCCACCCTTTAATCAGACAATAGCCTGTACTCTTGTCCAATCATACAATTCTGTATTGAGAACGAGAATCTGCCATTCTAGTACAACTAAATAAGGACATGTTACTCTCCTTGCCCGTTTTCCCCAGGAGGGGTTTGCTTGCTAAGCCGGAAGCTGTAAAGAATGGGACAGAAAATCCCAAGGTCCCTTTGATCTGAGGAGAGTGAACTCTATCAGCCTCTAAGAAGAAATCAACTTTTCCCTCTGAAAGGCATCTTGCAGATTTTGAGCGAAAGCAATTCCTTTGACCCCTGAAGAATCTAAAATTCTTATATAAAAGAAAAACACTTGACTATAAAGAAGGTCCTCTCCAGCTAGTGTGGGTGTGGAGACTTTTGTTACTGTTGTGGTTACTATTTCCTTTTAAATTACTGCTAAGAGGGAACAAAGGAGAATGAAACCTTAGCATTTAGCTGGAAAAGGTGCCCAGATTGTTAAATAAATGAATTCCCCCCCACCCCCCTTTAATTAGAATTTAGCTTCTCTCTAGTCCTCAGAAAGGTCTAGAAGAGTAAACTTAAATGAAGAAAAAGATGAGAATGTGGGTGTTAAGGAATGGTGTGGCCTAGGGTCACCCGGGAAAGCATGCCCGGCCTAACTGCATTCACATGTAATATTTTAAAAATGTGTATGTGATGAATTCCACCCATCTCAGGGCTGATCCTGCCAGGCCGCAAGTCTGTGACTAACTGTAAACTCATTAAGGGCAAGAAAAGCACAGGGCATCTTTTTCCTCCTGCCCTGGCACCCAGAGCCTGCTGTGTCCCTGCGAAGTCACTTGGATTCCAGGTATCCGAGAGGCTACAAAAGGAGGCTACTCTCGAATGGCCTATTTGTCTTCATCTGAGGACTCCTCCTAATCCATCCCCAAAATAAGCTCCCAGAAGTGTCAGACACAGAGAGGGAGCACAGACCACTGCTATCCGAATGACAGTGGTTCCTTAGAAGCTCCCCTTTGCGTCCCATTGTGGCCATTCTTCTCATCTTTTCCTTTCAGCTGGTTCTGGAGGGAAGGATGCAGTGCCCATCCATGTAACCTCCATCAAGTGGGGGAGGGAATGAAACCAAACAGGACGTCACGTTTAGGAAGGGTAGACATTGTACATGGCAGATTCTCAAGTTCTCTAGAAGTGGTTCCAAACCTTGGTCGACTGTTAGAAAGACCTTGGGGGAACCTTTAAGAAATGCGAATGTGGTTTCTTCTGTGTATCTTTAGCTTTAAGACTGTTCAACTAAACGTGTCTTCTGATGGTTATCCAGGCGGATTGTTCTGTAATTTAGTTGTAATTTTGATGTGGTGCTGGGAGGAGGTGAGTGCAACTCCCTCCTACTTTATGGCCATCCTGGATCCCCTGTTCTTAATTACATAATGTTTTATGGAACGTGCATTTTAAAATGAAAATGGGACCATATTGCAAACATTATTCTTTAACCTTTTAAAAAAATTTAACAATATTCTATGGTTATCTTTTTTTAAGTCATTATTAACAGAGAACTTAGATATTGTGCCCTAAAAGTATTGTTGGGTCACAGAAATGAACATTTTCAATTTTGATAAAGATGGTAAGTTGTTCTCCAGCAGAAATGTGTCCACTTTTAACCAATAGTGTCTTTTCTTTGTATCAATTTCCTTAATACTTGCCCACCTCAGAGACAGAAAATGATACATGGTTTTAATTTACATTTCTCTCATTATTTGTGGGAACATCTTTTGATGCCCATTAGATGTTTACTCTATGAAAAATGTGCCCAACCATATCTTTTCCATCTTTTTCCCCCAGAGCTTATGTAAGACATTATTTTGTAATCAGAAAAATAAAAACTGCTGGATGTTTTTGTCTTATTTTACAAAAATTGATCAATCTATCATCCTTGTCTCAGGATAAAGAATAATTTTTATTGCGAAAAAAATCAAGAGGACTATTGATTTAATTATTTTCTGCTTTGTTCACTTTCTAAGTGAACAAAAGGGGCTAGTCGCAACAGAGTTAAGTTTGGTCAAATCCATTTTTATAAGGAAGATTGAGATTAAAATGGAAAAAAGGTCAAGTGGAAAATATTCCCATCTTCTTTCCTATTGCATTACCTAGAAACTTCTTCAAGATAATATGACCCAGCCAATGAGAAAGGAAAAAAAAAAAAAAAGATGGATCAACAAATAAACAAATAGTCTGAATAATATTGAACAGCAATGAAAATTAGGCCAATTCTGATATAAATCACCAGGGAAACAAACAATTACTGCATGAGCTTATAAGAATTCTCTTGAAAAATAGAAGCTTCCTTACAAAATAGAAGGGTGAGAAAGAAATCATCTGTCTCCCAAATTCCCACTTATTTATCTTAATTAAAACCGTTCCGCATCTGCCTCAAAGATAGCTCCTTCATTGCTTTCCTGCCAGACATAGTCTATGAGCTAAGATGCAAAATCTACACAAATCAAAACCTGGGCAAATACTCAGGTTTTTGGAAATGTGGCTTTTTGTCACAGGGAATATATTTATTTTCATCCTTTCCAGCCTTCAATTCTCAGGCGATACTCAGACAGAAAAGTGTTTTCATGGGCATTCGTGATAATGCTCTCGGCTGACATTTTCATTACCTTGGGTAAGTGGGCCAGTCAGGAGGCAATCTATCAGGTTAAGTCCAATCATTTTGGGGTGCTGTTATGTTACGTGAAATACATAAAACACACCAACCTATGAGGGGGGAGGCCGTCAACTCACTCTGCCTGACATAGGGTTCTCTAGAAGGTGCGAGGTCACAGTGTGTTCCCTTCATTTTCCACAGAACCAGTCTATGAGCAAGAGCAAAGCAAGAAGGCTTTGGGCTCAGCCGGCATGGCTCAGTGGCTGAGCGTCGACCTTTGAACCAGGAGGTCATGGTTCCATTCCCACTAAGGGCACATGCCCACCTTGTGGGCTCGATCCCCAATAGGGGGTGTGCAGAAGACAGCCGATAAATTAGACTCTCTCATCATTGATGGTTCTCTCTCTCCTCTCTCTCCTCTCTCTCTCTCCTTCTTCTTCTCTGAAATCAATCTAAATAAATAAATAATGAATGAAAAGAAAAAGGCTTTTAAATGAATAAATGAATGAATGAAAAGAAAAAGGCTTTGGGACCTAGCCTACTTATTACTTTGTCTGGGAAAGAAGGCCTCTTTCCTCCAGGGCACAAAGCAAACTCCTCCAGCACCAATTTCTATTTTCCTTAGGAAGGCAACTCAAGTTGAAAACTGTATTAAAAAATCACCTGATTTATATTCCCAGGTTCAAAAATAACTTCAGCTAAAGGGCGAATTGAAGCCTGACAGCATGCCGCTAGAGAAAATGAAGAAAAGATGCAAAAGGCAGCCTCCTGATGACACGTGAAAGCTCCCGTTGCCTTGGAGACACCGGACTTAAACCGGGAGCATCCACACCACCAGCCAGGCAGCATTTCCCGAACCAGGGAGGAGACTTACAAATCGGCTGGAATTGTTGTTCCGGACGGTCTTGGCGTTGCCGAAGGCCTCCAGCAGCGGGTTGGACTGCAGGATGATGTCCTTGACGTGCTGTCACAGCAAACAGACGGGGGTCAGGAAGGCACACACACCCTCCACACCGAGCAATGCCAACCGCTCCCTAAGGACCCGGGTCCCGGATGCAGCAGGGAGCGGCCTCAGGTCCACATGTTCCTGCAGGTTCAGGAGGATTTGCTCCTTCTTCTCGACAGACTTCAACCTGTTAGTGGGTTTGTGTCTTCCAACTCCCTGGACTCAGGCAGGAGCCCTGGAGCCAGGGTCCCACCAGTGAATCAGGATCTCCAAACTCTCCCGGCTGGGGTTCCCACGTCTGCTGTGTTTTACCCTGCACCCCCTGGGGTGCCGTGCCGGGACTCACACAGGAAGGAGAGGGGAAGGAAGGGGCATCTCCTTGCTGCTCTGATTTGATTCTTGGCAATCCCTATCCCTTCTCTACCCAACTGCTCTCCCTGCCTGTTGCACCCCCATCTCCACCCTCTTCACTGCGAGGGACAGGGACATTAAGGAAAATGAAACAGTTTCTCCTGCTCAAGCACTGCTGTAGAGTTTTGTGCTTCCCAAACTTTCATATGCAGCACTCACTTTCGGATCCTGTTAAAATGCAGATGGGGGTCTCGAAGGTCTGAGGTAGGACCCGAGAGCCTGCATTTCCAACCAGTGCCCTGGTGCTCCTGCTTCTGCCAACATGGAGCCATGTTCTGAGCAGCAAGGGCAGACGCCGGCTTGTACAGAACAGTTCCTGGCCCACCGGAGGGCAAGAATTTGGGTTTCAAAGACCCTCGTTCGGTACCAGACTGCAAAGTGTGCAAAACCCCTCCCTGGGCAAGATAGCTCAGGAGACAGGAGTTGATGTTGGAGAGGTCTTTCCACAAGTGAGTCATTCCTTGTATTTCTAATTATTCACATGCTATGGTTAAACATGTTCCAGAAATAACAAGGCTTTTTGGTTTGTGCTCTGTAGCTACTGACTAATTTCAAGCCAAGAGCTCTGCCTCATTGTCCTCGTAGGAAAACAGGAAGAGAAAAGTCAACATGAAATGTCTGCAGTCTGGCCACTAAGTCACGGTCTGGAGAAAACGGGGCTGGATTAAGGCACTAACTACTAACTGACTATGTAACAGCCCAAGCGCACCCTTTGGTGCTTCCTGGACATTCAGAAGAGGAAAACCCGGAATCACATCTACCAGGGACATATCATTAGCAATGGCACCACAGGCCAGTTCTGGGTGGTCCCTCTATGAGGTAAGTTTCAAAATTTAGAAATATCACTTCCAATCTAACTAGTCTTCTATAAAAACAACAACAACAACAACAACAAAAAAAAACCCTGATGGACTTATGTAAGTCTTGCTTTCCATTGTAAAATTAAATTTGTCATGTGGATCTTCCTAATCCTTTACATCTGTTTGCTAGTCAGACACACCTACACCACTTGTCAACACTCAGTTTCTCATAGGGATAGAACAAAAGAAAGGTTTCTCCTTGTCTCTTGTTTTCTTTAATTACTGACGTGTTAACTGAGGATCTTTATTCATGTTTCCATCCATTCACCTATCCATCCATTCATCCACGCTCAAGATGTCCCGTAGAATTTTGTGGTAAGTGTATTGGGGAAAAGAGAAAGGACAAATTACAGCAAAGGAACAGCCCACCCACAAACCAGTATCCTGGATTCCTGTCTCCATATCAGTCTTCTAGGGAGAGGGTGTGGCTACATGAATGGAAAAAGGATGTGGACTGCACCGTGCCAATCTAGTTCTGGAGCTGCACTCATTGTCCAAGATGGAAGCCATGAGCCACAGGTGGCTTTGATTTGCAACATGGGATTAGTCCCAATTGAGATGTGCTGTAAAGGTTGAATACACACTGGATTCCAACAGTTTAGCACCCAAAAGAGTATAAAATACCTCATCAATATTTTAATATTGAAATGATAATGTTTTTGATATGTTGGGTTAAATAAAATAGATTTTAAAAATTAATTTCATAAGCCTCTTTTTACAGAATATGTCACATCAAATAACTTTATATAAGTATTATTTTGCATACATTTCAGCACATCTAAAGGATACATTCTCTTAAGCAGATTAATGAGTCAAAAGGTGCATGCGTGTAGATTTGATAAAGTTTGCTGAAATGCCCTCCAGAAAAGTACATATACTGAGTGGCCAGATTATTATGATCTCTGAACACATAATAACCTGGCCACTCAGTGTGTGGCCACACACACACACACACACACACACACACACACACACAAATATATATATATATATATATATATATATATATATATATATATATATATATATATGGCCCAGTGCATGAATTCGTGTATGGGTGGGGTCCGGCCAGCCTGGCCAGGGGGCAGAGACATGGTCTTGGCCTGCCTGCTGGTTGAACTCCTGGTTGAGGGGACAATTTGCATATTAGCCTTTTATTATATAGGATATACACTGAATGACCAGATTATTATGCGTTTAGAGATCATAATAATCTGGCCACTCAGTGTATACTAGTTCATGCTCCTACCAGGACTGTATGGGAAGGACTATGCCCTGCTTTTTATCAATAGAATGTTTCAAACACTTCAAAAATTTTGCCATTCTGACAGTTATGGAGCCTCTTACATTTCATCTAGGACTGGGTCTCACAGTGGGCTACATCACAAACTCACCTGGACTTTGGGGCCTCCTCCAGACACTCTGGAGACATAACTCATGATGTATTTGGCCGCCACTGTCTTTCCAGCACCACTTTCACCACTGAGGAAAGAAAGACAAAAATGAAGTGGGTTACACCCATGAAGTGGATTACAACCTGCTCCCCTCCCCTTTGACTCCTATCCCTAAACAAAAAAGAAAGAAATTCAGTAAAAAATGTGCAACACTGGGTGAGAAAGACAAATCATGCCAGGATCAGGTCACCTCAATGACTTAGATGAGCAATATCAACATGGTGTGTGGACTAGGGTCTTAACAAATGCCATCATGCATTTGATAGACAATGAAGCATTCTAAATGCCTAGTAATAGGGGACACACTTAGGGACATTATGGAATATCAGAAGGATGGAATGTTATACAAAAATTACAACTGATGTGAAGAGTGTAAACACAGGGGAAAAAACATATGAAGTAATGTTAAGTGAAATAAATCTGCTTCAAACGATATATAAAACAGTTACAAAAATGTAAATGAAAAAGTACATAAGAAAAAAGACTAGAACTAACACAAAACATTAGCAGAGGTTTTGGTAAAGAAAAAGATATCAAGGGAGACTTCTTCAAGTTCATTATTTACCAAATATTTAGTAACTAAAGAAAGAAAAAGTAGGCACCCTCAGTGGCTTGAACTGATGCAAGCAACTTTGAAACTGAAGTCCTAAAATTAAATGATGAGGCAAAATTAATCATATCCTGAATAACAAAAGACTACCTCCCATTTTGTGGTCTTACTGTATGGGGAAACTCTTTTGTTAACATAGTCTGTTTGACAAAATACCAGTTGCCTCCCTTCAAAATTCCCCTGAATTGATGATGACGTCAATTCAAGACATGCTTAAGTCAGTCAGATATCTCATCTTCTATTGGTGACCCTTGTGCTACCATGATATAATGAAAGGAATCCATATCATATAAAGTGATAAAATTTAGTATAAAAAATTCAGACAATATTTTTTTAGTTAGAAACATCAATGAGAGAGAAACATCGATCAGCTGCCCCCTGCACACCCCTTACTGGGGATGTGCCCACAACCAAGGTACATGCCCTTGACCAGAATCGAACTTGGGACTTTTCAGTCCACAGGCCGACGCTCTATCCACTGAGCCAACCTGGTCTCTGCCAGACAATATTTTTGTTTGCAATTGGTGATCAAGATTTTTAGGGTACAGAGCAAATGTTCTTATATGAACACCCAACCTAATGAACTGTTATCAATTACTTAGTTACTTCAGAAAAGAGGAAACATTCGTTTAGGGTACAAATCTAACCAGATGACCTCAAAAGGAAACGGAAAGATTTAATATTTCAAAACAAAACAAATAATTAAAGTAGCCATCATAGCAAAACTCAGACCTTTGTTCAATTTCCTTGAACTAATTAGAGAGGGTATGGGGAAGAATGAGGAAACCATACTCTTTGAGAACCTCAAAGGTCTGAATCCACCTAAGCAAATCATTCACATCCCAGTATTCAGCTCCAGGCTTCTGGGCCACATGACTGGAGGAAACAAACTGATATTTCATAAAGAAGATACGGTGGCAAGTAGAAAGACAGTGAGTCTGAGATGACGTGCCATACCATTTACAAAGAACATGCTTCCTCACAGCACAGATTTGGTACGTATAGCAAATATTTCAGCTCCACGAAGAAGTTATCTGTTTAAATGGCCCATATAATCAGATGATTTATATGCTAGATCCAGGGCCAAAACATACATTCTTGCTCATTGGAAGCACAGGTCTTGTCAGTAATGAAACTCCATTTTTTAACTTTGTAAATAATGTGAATGTTCAAGAATATTGGAAAGTCCAAGAGTACAATGGTATAACTACCCAATATAATATTATACAGACATTTAAAACAATTAGAAAACTATGTGACGCTGAAACCAGTTTGGCTCAGTGGATAGAGCGTCAGCTTGTGGACTGAAATGTCCCAGGTTCGATTCCGGCCAAGGGCATGTACATTGGCTGCGGGCACATTGGTGGGGGGTGTGCAGGAGGCAGCTGATCGATGTTTCTCTCTCATCGATGTTTCTAGCTCTCTATCCTTCTCCCTTCCTCTTTGTAAAAAAAATCAATAAAATATATTTAAAAAAAAAACAACAAAAAAACAACTATGTGACAAATAAAAACAATGCAACCAAAGTGGCCATATAAGCAAATGATAATATATCTATAGCATAATTACCACTATAGATATTCATGATAATGCCCTCAGCTGATTAGAAATGTAACAAGGAAAAAAAATTTGACTTGGGAGCTGGTATTTAGATGACAGTATTTTAAAATATGATTTCTCTTAATGCTTACATTTTTTAGATGGGCAATTATCCATATATTTCAGATTTTTAAAAACAAAATTTCCAGAAAAAATGGAAATCTATATCACAGAGATAACCAACAGAGATCAATTTCTTTAGATTATTATTCAACTTACTATACCATGATGAGTAAACATATTTTCATTTTAGAATTATTTATAGCAAACTCTGTGTGTGTGCGCGTGTGCATGTGTGTGCATGTATGTGAAAGACAGAAGGGAAAAAGAACAAATTTTATTAGAATTATGAAATAAAAGTATAGTAATCTCTCCCCTGTGTCTTAGGCTAATGATGTGGTCAGACATGAAATATTTCGTTTCTTTTGTTGGAAGCAAAAGAAAAGAATAATAATGGAAAGTAACTTGTTTTATATATTGAAATAAGTATGCCAGGTCCAATAATAGGACATCTATATTCTTGGGAATTCTGATATTTTTTCAGAAGATTTAAAATAATTAGTTCTGGCTGAACACTGATCGGAACTTTCATTCTTTGGTTTCGATTTACAGACACTTAACACAAAGTTTTATTGATCGGAGGCAGGTAATTTACCCAGAATATGGTACAAAAATGGAATGTTAGATAATTACTTGAAGCTTACAGTATATACAAACATGATTATACTGGCTTTTTCTGGATGGGAAAATATTGTTTCTTCCCCTGGACTAAAACCAAAGTTAAAAGAATGCGAAAGTATCAGACAAATTATATAGCACACCCAAAACTATTTGCTTTGCAACTCAGAGCAGTTAGAGCAATTTGCTTGGCTTGTGGTAATAGGCAGCCTTTCTTAATTTAATTGCCTTCACTTGACTTCTGAAGAGAACAAAAAAAATCCTCTAGAAATGTATGTACCTTAAATTAGAACAATGCCCCCTATTTGTCCCTATATCCAGCAGATTGTCACAATCCTCAAAGTACTTAATAAATGCCCACCTTTGGGCCCCCTTCTGACCTGCTGAATCCCAGTCTCTAGGGACAGGGCCTAGCAATAGGAATTTTAAACAAAGTCCCATGATCTTGTATAGCTGGCCGGGAATTAGCCAAGCAAATTTAAAACGAAGTCAAAACAGACTTCATAGGAAATATGAATTCAAATAGGAAACAATGCATTTTCTGTGTGCGTTAGCTATAGAAATGAAAACATATGCTAAAACTTCAAAGAAATGGAAAGAATGTTCTGGGAGGGGACCTATTTACAATGGCATATTAATAATTGAATTCAAGGACCATAATTGTTTTTCTTAGTCTGAAGGTTGTTCCTCACATAAAATTAATAATGTGTTCAAATCAGTTCAACTTCTTCAAGCAAATGTAAAATATTTCAGTCAAATTTTTTTCAGAGATATCCCATAGAATAAGTAGAGTCAACCATTTCGACTGTTGGAAGATTCAGCAGTCTATTCCATCTCCCCTTCCTAGTCTCAAAATATGTCTCATGATTCTTAACCACAGTAGCTGTTGTTCCCTTATAATTGATCAAGTTAATGTAATTGAAATGTTGTTTTTCCAACTTTGTATTCGTTTGCATGTTGGAAAGGATAAAAATGTAAAGCAAAAATTGTGTGTGCATTTCTTTTTTAATAAAATATATCATTATTAATTTCAGAGAGGAATGGGGAGGGAGAGAGAGATAGAAACATCAATGAGAGAGAATCATTGATCGGCTGCCTCCTACACACCCCCTATTGGGGATGGAGCCCAAAACCTGGGCATATGCCCTGACTTGGAATCGAACCATGACCTCCTGGTTCATAGGTTGATGCTTAACTACTGAGCCCCACTGGCTGGACATGTGCACATTTCTTTTACCCAACATGCATCGTCTAAGCCCATGTTCTAGGCTGGAGGCTGGAGATGTGGCTCCTGCCCTGGAGGAGCTCACCGCCTCCTGGGGAAGGCGAGTGCACAAATGCTTTGATGATACTGAGGCAATGGGGGCACTGTTGCAGGGACTCCAGGGGCATCTATCCCTGATTGGAGTCTGTGCAGATCAACGAGACAGTGAAGTTCTGAACATTCCCACTGGGGCCTATTCACTGAGACCCTACTGTGTGTACATAGGGACATTTTAGGATGGAACTGGACTCTTTAAAAAAAAATATATATATATATATTTTTATTGATTTTTTACAGAGAGGAAGGGAGAGAGAGAGAGCTAGAAACGTCGATGAGAGAAACACCGACCAGCTGCCTCTTGCACACCCCCTACTGGGGATGTGCCCGCAACCAATGTACATGCCCCTGACTGGAATCGAACCTGGGACCTTTCAGTCCGCAGACCGATGCTCTACCACTGAGCCAAACCGGTTTCGGCTGGACTCTTATTTCAAAAGGTAAAACCCAAGGATAAAAGAATACAAGGGTGGTTTTAACAAAATGACCTTTTGTAATTCTAGAGTTATACAAAGTGAACATGTTAGTGACTAAAAAGTAGTCCAGAAAATGAGAAACAACACCAATTCCAAAGGAGATTGATGGTTGACCACCACAGATTGCTACAGGCAAGGAAGTAAGGGGTGGGTGAAATGGGTAAAGGAGATAAAAAAAAGTACAAGTTTCCCTGCCCAGCCAGTGGGCTCTGATTGAGCGTCAACCTATGAACAACTGGTTCGATTCCCAGTCAGGGTACATGCCCAGGTTACAGGCTCGATCCCCAGTGTGGGGCATGCAGGAGGCAGCCAATCAATGATTCTCTGTCGTCACTGGTGTTTCTATCTCTCCCTCTCTGAAATCAATAAAAAATATATATATATATTTTAAAGTACAAATTTCCAGTTATAAAATAAATAAGTCATGGGGATGTAATATATAGCATGTGACTACAGTTAAAAATACTGTACTGCATATTAGGAAGCTGCTAATAGAATAGATCTTAAAAGTTCTCATCCCAAGAAAATTTTTTTTATAACTATGTGTGGTGATGGGTATTAACTAGACTTATTGTTGTGATCACTGCACAGTATACACATTTATCAAATCATCTTGTATACTAAAACTTATATTTCAATTAGACCTCAATGAAAAGAAAGGAGCAAACTAACATATTCTGGTTGTAATACTGTAGCATGTGTCCATCGAGTGTCTGAAGCAGGCCAGGAACAGTTAAGGGCTTTACATTCATCTATCATTTGATGTGAATGAAAGCCCTGGGAGGTAGGTGCTATTCTTATCCCCATTCTTTGATAAGAAATGCTAATCACCTTGCCCAGGAACACATAGCTAGTGATGACATTGCTAGGAAAGGATTTGGGACAGACTGATTCAGGAGTTAACACTGCTTCAGACCAGGGTCTGTATTTAAAAACCACACATGGGTTAGATAGCCAATTACAACCAGTAATAGTTCCCAAAGTAACTCCATGAATAGCACAGTTCGTAGTATAATCAAACTTGTAACCAACCACTCCTGAATCTTTTCTGATACACAACCCTTTAAGTAAGGCTTCTGCCAAAAACACTTATTATCTCACACACAGTTGGAACTAACAAATAATAGCCTGCCTGCACCGCTGTGATTGCAAGATGTGATCGAGAATGAGAATCCCAGCAGAGAAGGTCCACCATCCCCTTCCTCGCAGCCCTGCTGCATCTGGGAAAGAAAGAAGCCTGAGGTGAAGCATCTCTTTCTCTGAAGAGAAAGGGTGGCCTGTCAAGACCTTGAAAGAACACTGACAAATAATCCTCAAGGACATGCAAAGGCTAAATGGATAAAAATGCAAAATCAAAGAGTCACACCCAAGCCACTGAGTAAAGGATAAAAATTCAGACTTTAACATAATGAGCACAGTGTGAACAAGTCAAAGCTGTTATTTCTCTTCAATCAATTAGTATTGTGAAGCAGACAAAATGTTCTCTCTAGCCGGCCAAGAAAATGGCCCATGGCGATGCTCACCTTGGCCCAGCCCCAGGCAATAGGAGGAATCCACTGTTTCCTATGGAGACCAAGTTTGAGCCCAAGCTCAGCTAGTTATCATATCTGAAATTCCATTTAAGGCGACTAGCAGATATTTTATGTTACTCCTGAACAATTTTAAATAAGTGTATGTCTACTTCTTTATATTCCTTGAAGGTATTAATACCCATTTTGCAGATGGAGAGCCGAGGCATACAGAGGTCACACACTTTAGACAGAAGAGTATAAAGAATCCACCCTGTGACTCAACCCCAGAGATCTTTCCACTATACAACGTGACCGTGGTGGTAATGGGTTAGCAAACAGATAACCTGACACCTGCTGACTCACCGCAGCAGAGAAGTGGAAAGAGGGTAACAATGGGCCAGGCAGCCTGAGCTTGGAGCATGGCTTTGCCCTATTTCAGATGTGAGATGCTTAACATGTTTCCTGTCTCTCTTAAGACTCAGTTCCTTGGTCTGCAAAAAGGAGGGTAGTAATACCTGGTTCGCCGGGCTGTAAAGACAAGTAAGTAAAAGATGCCGAGACATAAAGCAACTATTCAAAAAAGGTTAACTATTATGATTACAGAGAGCATATTAATTAGCTAGTGAGTCAGGGCTCCTGAGTAACACTGACGGGTGATAAAAGAATTCCAGCCCGGCTGCACCCTGTGGCTCAGGGGTTGGGCATTGACCTGTGAACCAGGAGGTCACGGTTTCATGGTTTCATTCCCAGTCATGGCACATGCCCAGGTTTCAGGCTTGATCTCCACTGTGGGGCATGCAGGAGGCAGCCAATCAACGATTCTCTCTCATTACTGATGTTTCTCCCTCTCCTTGCCTCTCTGAAATAAATAAAAATACATGAAAGAAAAAAAGAAGAATGTCAGCAATCACATAGGCCAGAGAGCTTGGGGAAAAGGTAGATTGAGTCCCTGCTCTTCAAGCCCCCAGCGAGAGGGTGGTGCTTCATACAGATTCCACCATCAGGGTTGTGAACTGACAGGACCTCCCAAAGCCAGGCCAGAGGGCCAGAGAGCCTCAAAGGCCTATCAGTGCTACTGGGACAAACAAGAAATTGGGTGGACCCACAGAACCAGAGGAGAGTTCCAATACTAATAATAAAAGATTCCTGAAGTACATCAAAGGCAGGAAGACAACTTGAGGATCCGTGAGACACTTACGTAGAGACAAGACACAAGGCAAATATTAGAGCTGCTCTGATTTTTAAAATCTTTTCCTTTTGAATCTTCACTACTGTAAATATTAGGGATTCCAATTCCAAACTGTCTTTTGAAGCGGGTAGGTCAGAGATCTTAGGTCCAGTAGCGATGACTAGCTCCTTTTCGTCTTCCAAATTTCTCATATCCAGTGAGTCACCAAATCCTTTTGGTGTACCTTCAAAGTATCTTTCGTGTCTTTTTTTTTTTTTTTTTTTTTTGTTAAAATATATTTTATTGATTTTGTTTAGAGAGGAAGGGAGAGAGATAGAGAGTTAGAAACATCGATGAGAGAGAATCATCGACCAGCTGCCTCTTGCACACCCCCCACTGGGGATATGCCCGCAACCAAGGTACATGCCCTTGACCAGAATCGAACTCGGGACCCTTCAATCCCCAAGCTGACGCTCTATCCATTGAGCCAAACCGGTTTCGGCTCGCGTCTTTATTTATTCTTTAAAAAGTATTTATTCAGCACGTATTCAGGATACAATCTACAAACTTTGCAAACTGGTGTTGGACACATTGCAGGCAGAATGCCCTCCTCTGCAGAAAAACCAGCTGCAGAATATTTCAAGCAAAAAAAAATTGAAACTGCACTAAAGGCGATGCTTTCATATTGTCAATACGTTTCCTGAAAAAGGCTAGGACAGCAGGAGCTGATGTAGGCCAAAAAGGACAGAAATTCGCTTTGATTTGAAATAAAACTGCCAAATAAATGTTCTCCAAGGTCTCATAAGTCTCCATAGGGGTCAGTTGGTCAGGGCATCAGAAGTGCCTCTGGCTAAGATTTTGTCTGGTGATATAGAGATGGTAGAAAATTGAGAAAAATTTGCTATTTCTCCTTCCCCTTTGCCACACCGGATTCTTTTATTAAATAGATTTGCATAGGTGTCTCTGATAGATCCAGCGATATAACATGTAATTCCAAAACACAAATCCAAATTCTGAATTTTAGAGCAAAAAAAAAAAAAGGTGATGAGCGGAGCAGATGTTGTTGCTCACTTACTGAGCTCGCAAGTGTATCTACCTGTGTCTTCAGTGCTCATCATTGTCTGATACTAATGGAGCTATAGCTGTTGCATTTTTCTATCGGCACTGCCTGTACCTTTATTCCTGCATAGGCTTATGGAATGTCACACATCAGTTTCCTCTTTGACTTTCCAACTCAGGTCAGGCTTCCCATAACCTCACTAGGTATTGGTCTTCTCTCAAGATCCCATCTCTTTTCTACCAATAGACTTAACTTTCTGAACCAATTTTTTATGGAATCCTGTTCTTGCTCAGAGATCTGCAAACCTATCACTCCAGGAGGTGCCTGTCACCCAAACAATCTTATCTCCCCAAATCAGCCTCTCCTGCATTACTGCACAAATGCCATATGGCTGTAATACAGAAACAGAAGTGGAAGCCAAGTGCAGGCCTTTGAGTAACTGACAAGGACCATTTGTCAATAGAAGTCTTTTTTAACAACCCTACTGATATATCATCTTTCCTCTCCATCACACAGTGTGGGTTCCAGAGGCTCTCAAGCCATCCATGCTTTCTCCACCCTAAAAGGAAGACCCAAATCAAGTCCCAATACTTCTATGACACCTTTGCTGACTGCTCCAGTCTAAACTGATCTCTCCTTTTTCTAAATGCAATAGCACTTACAGCTTACTTCAAGTATTTCAGCTTCAAAATTACCATTAAACATTTATTGTGTGTACCCACGAAACAAAAAAGCATACACCAGTTTCCCATCCATAATCAATGATTGAAAAAAGTGTGCACATGCAAATTGAAAAAAACAATAATATTAAGAAGATGCTGAAAACGAGGGTTATATGAGGTGCTACTGAAATTCAGAGAATGGAGACACTGGGCTGAGCTGGATGAGAAAGGCTTAGGATGGGGGAAAGCACTCCAGACAGGGAGACCAACCTGGGCAAGAACGTGACACATTCCAGGGCAAAGGTTAGCACAATTTGGTTAGAGTCGAAAAAAAATCAAGTTGGATATGTCCCAAGCTAGGAACTTTGGACTCTACTGGGCAATGGAGAGCCACTGTGACATTTTAGTGGAAGTGGGACATAGACTAAAAGATATAATAGTTAAGGAGCATTCATCTGGCATCTGTGTTTGGAAGAGGGAGTCAGTGGTAGGATAAATTTTGGGGTAACGTAAAAGAACCATTGTGAACTTGTTAAATTCGAGATGTAGGTATGTTACCTAAATGGGATTATCACAGTGATAACTGGTGCTTAAGGCAGGAGTTGACTAAGTTTCAATAGAGGTTCTACCATTTATTAGTTTGAGGCTCTTAGGCTTCTTTTAAACCTCATTTTCTGGATGGAACCTCTAGCAATAACAATACTGGCAGCCAGAGTGGTTGTGAGGATGGAAACAGATTACCTACATGCAAAGCACCCAGCAGAGGGCAGGCACTCAGGAAGTGTATCTTGTCTGAACCAGTTAATGGTAATAAAGATAAGAGGTGACGCCGGAACCGGTTTGGCTCAATGGATAGAGCATCGGCTTGGGGACTGAAGGGTCCCGGGTTCGATTCCGGTCAAGGGCATGTACCTTGGTTGCGGGCATATTCCCCAGGAGGGGGTGTGCAAGAGGCAGCTGATCGATGACACTCTCTCATCGATGTTTCTAACTCTCTATCCCTCTCCCTTCCTCTCTGTACAAAATCAATAAAATATATTAAAAAAAAAAAAAAAAAGATAAGAGGTGACTGGGATATGAGGATTTCAGAAGCCTTAGTCTTGGTTCTTAACTAGAATCAATTAGGGAACTTGAGAAATATATTGACGCTCTGGGCTTACCATAAATCAGTTGAAACAGAATCTCTAGATGTATAGCCCAGATATCTATACTAAGTGAATAAGGCAACACAGGGATTGGAAATGTCTATCCTTGGAAAGTTAATCAGTGACCACAAGGCAGTGGATGAAATCAGCAGCTAAAGCAGCCACTCCCCCTGCTCTGTCTGCCAGTGGACTGTTGGGGATAAACTTGGGAAACATCTAAGGCACATCCTGGGTGTTTATTTCTGGATCTTCACCTAATGGATGGCTGGGGTTGGCAGGAGAAAGTGGAGGCTAATAAAAAGGGGTTGACCACAGGGAATCAGGACAGGAGAAGAACACCAGAAGTGATGGATTTTCCCTAACTGAATGGATTACTCTGAGGAATAGAGAAACACCAAGTTCCTGTCTTCAGATAGAGGTGGGGGCCTGGATCTGATGGTAATAGCTAGTATGATCATCCCTGTTCTGAATTCCACCCCTCTCATGATAAAATGGCTCCCCTCTGGACGGTGTTCCTGAGCTGTCCACTGGCAGAATTCTCACAAACTCATGAGTTGGGACCTATCATTTGTGAGTTTGGCTGGCCAAAGCCAGTCTACCTGAAGCTGCTTAATTCTAACTATTTTGATGAGTCTGTAGATATGCAAAACTCAGGACCAAGCCCTTGGTGGAGGCCTATCCTTGACAAAACACCTTGTCTCCTCCCTTGATTTTTTTTTTTTTTTAATTCAGTTTGTTACACTGATTTCTAGCCCAGAAATAGTCCACCCTGCCAGCATATCCACCACTTTAGAAAACATGAGCAAGATTGGGAGGAAACTGATGATATTGCCTCTGTCCTGTGTTATCCCATCTAAAGAGTATTCATTTCATCATGTAGACAAGGTCACACCAGGGAAATTGGGAAGTGAAGGTCTGAAAAGAACACCAGAGAGATTAGGTCATTAATTTTTAATTTTCTAATTAAATGATACTAAAAGTTCTTAGTCTTTCCAGCTATGGCAAAAGCCCATAACACAAGGAGCAAGTTTCTCTTTCAGCCCCAGGAGAATGGGTTTTGTTTGCTTCCTGTTCACAAACGCACACAGGCAGTCTGCGTTTGACTCAGCCCCTGGCTGGACAAGCACCCAGCTCTCCCAATATCACTGGCCTCATACCTGAGCCTCTCTCTCCACAGAAGCATTTTCCTGCCTTCCCTTCCCTCTGGCATTATTTGGAAGAAAGAGCTCCAAAACCAGGAGAGACCTCAGAGGTCCTCTGGTCAATCAGTTCTCTCACAAATGAAGAGATATAGGCCCAGACAAGTGCTAAGTTTGCTGCCCAGGATTGCAGAGCCACTAGAAAGAAGCATGGTTGGCCAGAGGTAGCAAATCTGTTTTCTCAATGCAGAAACCACAGCTCTTGGGAAATAAGTAAGTTACACCAAGAGAGGCGGGGCTTTTGCCCTGGGCTACTGGGGGGTAGTCTCTAGAGCCCCGGAATGTCTGGCCTGACTGGAGTCTCTCTGTTTGCCTGGGGGCTTTGTGATATCTAGCAATATGATTTAGGGTGGAGGCTTTGGAAAACACCATATAACTTCTCACCCTGCCCACCCACCTGGAGGAACAGGAGACTAAAGGTCAGTCATGTAGCGACCGAACCCAATAAAAACTCTGGACACCAAAGGCATGGGTGAACTTCTCTGGTTGGCAATACTGTTGCCATAACTGGAAGGAAATGACAGCACTCATGACTTCATGGGGAGAGGACAACCAGAAGCCTCACATCTGGACCCCTCCCAGGCACTGCCCTATGCAGCTCTACTTTTTTCTGTTTTCGATTTGTATCCTTTTGCTGGAACAAAATGGTAATCCTAAATTCAGAGCTCTCATGAATTCTGTGAGTCATTCTAGTAAATTATTGGAACTGAGAGGGTGGTAGGGACCCCTGAATTTGTAGCTAGCTGTTCAGAACTGAGGGTGGTCTGCAGAACCCTCCGGTGTCTGAAGAGAGGACCGTCTTGAGCAGGACTGTGCCCTTCACTTGTGAGGTGCGGCCTGACTGGGTAATTAGTGTCAGAAGTCAAAGCAGCTCCCTGTTCTACCAGCTTCTAAATGACAGAAATCCTGGATGCAGAGCCCTCAGGCCCAGGCCAATTGAACAGTTGGAAAGAAGGCTCCCACCAGTGGGCACAGGTCCTTCTTCAGTATAGTGTTCCCTACAGGGACACATTCAGGGGGATCTGCGAGTGGGAGAGACGTGGGCTGGGCAAGACGGCAGCTGCCAGACTTGTGAAGCTCATGCAACAAGACCATTCTCTTCTTTCATCTCACTAGAGGCTCAGGAGGAAGGAGAATAGGCAAGGGAATGAGTTAGAAAACTTATGCTGTACCCTCATTGGATCTAGTTACGAAAACGCCCTACTCCTCTCTATTGGCCAGCGACCTCCACTTGGGGTCAAACGGAAGCATTTCCTGTTAAGCAACCCAACTCATCATCACTCACGTATTCCTTCCAAAAGGACTTAACCTGCATCTAACTAACCTGAATGTGCACTGCTTATTTAGATCTACCTTACAACTTACCGAGAATCCAATTGGAGGAATTAGTGTAATAAGATTAGGAGGAAGCAGTTAGATATATTTAAAAGGTGTCCATAGGAAAATTGGGTTGGTGTCTTCACCAAGTCAATGCCATAAAAAAAAAAAAAAAAAAAAAAAAAGCCATGATGGTATTAGGGAAACTGTGATAGAATAAAAATAAAAAATTGAAAGACTCATATGCAAATGAAACAGTATTCCTTGATTTACACAAACTAGCAGGAAAGGCATGTTTGCAAAAATTAGTGAAATCTGAATGTGCACTGCTTATTTTTAGATGATACTAAGTTTTTATTAATTATTTAGTTTTGATAATGGTCCTGGAGCTAAGGGAAAAAAAGGTTATTTTACAGGTAAATTATAATGAAGTCTTTATTTACCTTTAAAACAATTCAGCTTTCTTTGTTTTATAGTTTTGACTTTGGAACCATGTAAATATTTTATACAATTTAAAATTTTTAAATGTTAAACCCCTAAAAATCAAAATGAAATTACTAAATGGACTTAACTGTAGGGCAAGTTGGAATGTTAATGACACAGAAAAGGGTTATTTTAAGTGGCTCTTAAAACCCAATATTTTGATTGTACATGCCAAGGACAAAAAGAACAACAAAGAAATTTTAGAGTTAATTCAGTATTGCTATTAATAACATTGTTACTGTTATTTTAAATAATTAACAAAATCACTCATTTGCTTTATCCCCTAATATATATTTATCTATACTAAAACAATGGTAATATGCAAATTGGTCACAATATCCTCACAGTAACAATCAAACAACAGGTTGCATGGGGCGACAAGGCCCACAGGGGGGTTAGCGAGGGATGACCAAATGACTGACCAGCAGGCTGCATGGGGCGACCAGGCCGGCAGGGGGGACAGTTAGGGGCAACAAAGCTTGCACAGGGGGGCAGTTAAGGTCGACCAAGCCAGCAGAGGGGGCAGTTGGGGGTGACCAGGCCAGCAGGGGGGCGGGCACTAAGGGTGACCAGGCCAGCATGGGGGCAGTTAGGGGCAACCAGGCAGGTGGAGGGGACAGTTGGGGGTGACCAGGTCAATATGGGGGCAGTTAGGGATGATCAGGTTGGCAGGCAGAGATGGTTAGGGGTGATCAGGCTGGCAGGGGGGGGCAGTTAGGGGCATTTAGGCAGGCAGGCAGGTGAGCAGTTAGGAGCCAGTAGTCCCGGATTGTGAGAGGGATGTCTGACTGCCGGTTTTGGCCTGATCCCAGGCAATTGGACATCCTCCAAGGAGTCCCAGATTGGAAGGGTCCAGGCTAGGTTGAGGGGAGCCCCCACAGTGCACAAATTTCATGCACTGGGCCTCTAGTATATTTATCTATAACTATGTAGACACATATTTATTTCTTCTTTTGTATATATATTTACATTTATTCACACAGTATAAATCAAATAATTGTGATAATGTCATTAGGAACCAAATTTTTCAGCATTAAGAGAAATGAAATAAAAATATAAAAATCCTATAATCTTAAAATGAACTTAAAATTACCAGTATGAACTTATGCTTTATCTCTTTTCCTTAAAAAATTCGTATTTCCTTGTCCTTTGAAAAGAACTAGTAGCACTGACAACATATGTCAGTGAGCACTCAGTGACTGGCTTTACATAGCTTTGTAAATGTAGGAAATGTACAAGATGAGTCTGGAACATTTTAAACAAGAAAGCTACCAAAGACTACCAGGGTCATCTAAAAAGGACATGGCAGCCAATATACAGGGCTCTCAAGGTCAAAGTTAGGACCTTTTGAGCCTGACAGGAAAACTGCAGTGGTTAAACAGATAATATTGCATTTTAAGTTAACCTAATAAAATAATTCCACATAATAAATGTGAAAGAATAGAATTAGAAAATAATGATTTCTTTTGGAAAATAACAAATTTTTAATTATTAATTAAAGAATGACTGTATAATGAGAATTTTTAATGGGTGGACCCACCGGCAATCCAACAGGCATTATTCACCAGTAAAAGCCCTGAGTGCAGAGCATCACTGATGAAGCATTTTTTTTTTTTGCCAAAGAATTGAATCCGAAAAAAAAAAAAGAATTGAATCCGAACCTAATCAAGCTTTTAGCTATAGACACCAATTAACAGGAGGTAGAGGGGACCATATACAATCAGCTAACCCCACACTACAGAAATCCTGCAGGACAAAAGAACTTTTTCTTTAACAAATAAATGCCAAGGGGAAAAAAAGAAAAGAAAAAAAAAAAAGGAGTCTTAAGAGGCATAGCAATCAAGGGCAATATGTGAGCTTTGTTTGGAACCCAAATAAAAACAACTATTAACAAAATTTACAACACAGTCATGGAATAGAACTGATAATATAGGATGATGTTAAAAGAATTATTCATTTTTTTAGGCATGACATAAATTATCTTTGAGAGGTGCATAATAAATTATTGACAAATAATGATTTGCTACCCAGGATTTGCTTTACATGACCAAGTGGAAGCAGGATGGAAGGATGAGGTAAAACAGGACTGGCCATATGCTAATGGAAGTACAAGCTGGATGAGAGACACACAGGCCCTTATTATAACACTCTTTTTAAATTTTGCATATGTCTGCAAATATCCCTAATAAAAAAATTTTCAGAAGTGCTTCAGATAAAAAAAATTAAAGCGCTAAAAAAGGTGAATGCAAATATGACGAAATGTTAACACCTGTCAAGTTCTAAGCGATGGGACTATGGATGCTTATTTTTTCTCCGTGTTTGCAAATGTTCATAATAGTAAACAAAATTGTAAAGGCTCTTAAACCCAGCCAAGACCCAGAGTTAGGTCAGGTTAAAAGGATTTTGACATGTAGCTGCAGACAGACAGTTAATGCTGGCATTTACCACTAATGCCCACAGAAAATTAAAAACAAATGACAAAGTACACCAGAAAGCTACAACTTGAACTACATTACTGGGAAAAGAAAAGAGAGGGGCCGAGAGAAAAGGACTCTCGCTGACAGAACAGGGAAGCTCATGACATCAAAGATCTTCAACTTCGAGTCGAGCCACGGCATGATCCACAGGAGGGAAGGGGATTTACAATGGTTAGTCCAGGGCCCCAGGGATGATCAATAAAAGATCTGGCTACACCTTGTGCCCTACAGCCTTCATGCCATAAGTGACGGGGTAGTTTTAAAGAAGCAGCCCAACCCCACAGAAGCTCCCAAGCTTTTATGATTTGGAAGTAGAAAACGAACCGAGACAGAGCAGGCAGCGTGACTGTTACTCAGCTGCGCCTGCAGCTGTTGCGAAAGCGCGGCTTCTCGGGAGAAGCTCTGGCTACAGCACGACCTCACATCCTCTGCCCCGAGGAAGGCTCTGTCCGTACCTGATGATGACACACTGGTTCTCTCTGTCAATGATCATGTTTCTGTACATATTGTCTGCAAGAGCATAGATGTGGGGTGGGTTTTCGTACTGGGCCTGGAAAAGCAAAACAAAACGAAACCAAACCATGGTCAGACAAAGCAACACGTTAGATTTTTTTTCTTTCTTGGCCTTGGCTTAGACCACTCTATAGTCCCAATGCTTGTAATTATTGTCGTACAGGTTATGTAACACAAGATTTCATAAACTTGTCTAGGTCACGGGGAGTTACACCTAACAAAATAAAGGTGGAATCTGGAGGTGCTGTGCTGTCGGTATTTGAGTGACTCAGCCTTCAGACATGCCCCAAGCCTTTAGAGGCTCCAGCCCACACCCTTCCTCCCAGCACGCCTCTGCAGGTGACCTCCCACTGCGAAACATGTGTAAAGGCCCTGGGGCGACAGGCCTCCTAAAAAACCTGGGCCTGCTTCTACTAGAATTCTAAATTCCTACACAGTTTTATTTTATTTTTTTTTAGAGACAAGTTGGAGATGGCGATGAAGGAGGAGAAAACCAAAATTTTCCATAAGAAGAGAACAAGAGGTGTGGTTCTTTAAAGAGATCAACTGGTTTGGTCAGTTTGTTTCATCTCATGAGAGGGGGAAAAAATCCCGGCACACGAAGAGATTTCCCTGGGTTTTCGTTTTGTGGGGTA
This sequence comes from Pipistrellus hanaki, assembly GCF_964339955.1. NCBI lineage: Eukaryota > Metazoa > Chordata > Mammalia > Chiroptera > Vespertilionidae > Pipistrellus > Pipistrellus hanaki. The sequence continues at coordinate 48,067,871 of NC_140503.1, read as the reverse complement.
TCTTAGCTCTGCATAAATATAAATTCACCAACACCTTCACTGTGTCGGGACAACTGCAGCCCTGCTTTCTTCCGTTTCTTGGCCCACACCTCCACCATTCGCTCAAAAGGAAAATGCTAAAAAGAAAAGCTAAAAAGTAGAGTCTTACGCACAGGTGCGGTATCATTTACCAACCCAGCTTCGGGCCTTATGGTACAATGGCTTACTAATAGAAAGGGGGGCCTGGCCCACAGATTGCCATTCATTGCCAGCTCTGGTAGGTCAGAACTGAGTGATGAGAGCGGATGAAAAGAGGGCGCTTGCTGCCTGCACACTTGTTTAGAGCTGGTATTTCCAGGGTCCACGCTTTCCCTCATATTGTGAGCAGGAGGCTCCCCAGGGGAACTGCCCAGGGACGTCGGAGACTATTCCTGGGACTTGCTGACTGAACAACGCCAAACAGGAACAAGAATACGTCCCTGCCGTCACCTTACAGTCAGAAGGGGATGCATGGATGAACCTCAGGATATTGTTTTAAGATGTTTTAAAAAATTCTGCTGACACACAACTGTTCAAGCCTAGATTGCTTATGCAGGATTATTTTTAACACCTCTTTGAAAACAGGGAAATCGATTATAAGAAAGAAAAGAGGAAAACAGAAGGAAATGGAGTGAAGAGAAAGCTGTGGGCCTGTAGGGAAAGGTGTGGGCAAGTCACTGTCCAACAAGGCTTTAAAGCTGATTAACTAGTCATACTTGACCTCAGCAAGTGGTTGTTTTTCAAGATGGTGTCCAATCTATGGCCTCATGGACCCTCTTAGCTACCTATGAGAATTATTAGGTGGTTATTTCCTCCACCTGATTCTTCCCTCCCCTGAAGCCCCTGAAAGTCATTAACATCTGACTTCAGCTCCAACAGTCAACAGATTTGAGTACTTAACTTCTCTGAGCCTCAGTTTTCTCACCTGTGAAATGGGGACAGAGAGCAATACAGAGCCAGCATCCAGGGCTGTTGTATTATTTGTCACAAGTGTAAGATAACACCTGGCACTCAGTAAATAGCAATTTTACAACACTTGGTTATCATTAGCAGTTAAAAAAAAAAAATTCTAGGGCATTCCTTTAGAGTAGGGGTGTCGAACTCAATCAGAGAAGGGGCCAAAATCTAAAATCCAGCCTAAATCGCGGGCCGAATGGTTTACTGAACAGTCATAAACTGACAATGTCATAAACTGACAGCGGAGTGCAGTGATGACAGCGCGGTGCGGGCCACATTGCAAGGCCTGGCGGGATGGATTTGGCCCGAGGGCCTTGTGTTTGACACATGTGCTTTAGAGAGAACTCTTCAAAAGATGAACAGTCTAAAAGGGACTCGCAGCAACGCTTCTCAGAGCACTGGAAAGAAACACCAGCGATGCACAGCCCTGGCACCCACCCCGCCCGGGCGTCATTGAGAATGCCAGGCCAGCCCGCGCCTGCTGCTCCGGGCCCGCAGAGCAGGGCACAGGGCAGGGCCCCGCCTCTGCTGACAGTGTGCCCCTTGTGCTGGGCTCCCATAAAGGCAGCATTATCAAGGGTCTCTCGCGTGGCAGCCTCCTTCGGCTCTAGCGACCAGCACCATTCATCTGCCAACAATGGGGTGAGCTCTTGCTCTGGGTAAATTGCCTTCCACTTCAACTGATGGATTTGTGTGGGCTTTCTTTGGTTTGTTTTCCAGGGGTCAGGATTCATGAACGCTCTTGTGCTTCTGCTGCAAAGGAAGGAGCGAGGGGGAAAAGATGCTGGGATGGGGAGGCCTGGGAAGGGATGAGCCACGTGATGAAACACATTGCCGGGAATTACAGTTTCCATTTTAGTCCCACAACTGGATTGGCTGTGGAGCTGGGTCTGAACTGGGCCCGAAGACATCTTACTAAATGAAGTAATAAAAGATTCATTTTTCATGTTCCAGTCACAGCCGCAGTTTAAGGGTCTGATTCAGACAGAATGATGCCCATCGCCCAATTTATTTTCACCCGTTACTCGTTGTTTAGTCTTAGAATTTTATGGCGTGTGTGGAAAGAGAAGATCCCCCAACCAGTAGGTCTTACATCCATGTAACTAATTTCATACACAATGCTCCAATGTTCAATAGTCCTGTGCTTTCCTGGGCTGCACTTGAAAGAGCAGCACAAGATTAAAAATCAAACAACGGCCCTGGCCAGCATAGCTCAATGGACTGAGCATCAACCCGCGCACCAAGAGGTTTCGGGCTTGCTTGATCCCCAGTGGGGGATGCACAGGAGGCAGCCGATTGATGTTTCTCTCTCCCTCTCCCTTCTTCTCTCTTTAAAATCAATAAAAACATATTTTTAAAACATCAAACATGTCACCTACTTGAGTAATAACATATTAGTATATAGTAGTTTTATTATAATAACTCATACTAAGGAAACGCAAACATATTGCCAATATCAAGAAAAACTACCCATGCATCAAAGAAGCCAAAAACACTACAGTAAAACCCGTGGCATGTCACTTACCGCTCCTTGGTACATCTCAATTTCCTTATCTCCAAAATATGGCATCTGCTTGAAGGGGTTGACTGAGATTAAGACGGAGCCTATATATGTCTGAATTTATATTCAGTTAAGGTCCATTGTTAATCTTCATAGCTACACATTTTTTTTTAAAATTAAGTAAACAGATGTTATAAGAAATTCACGATTATTCAATAAAGAGCTGGTGTATTTGTTTTCTTTCTTTTTTTTTTTTTTAATATATTTTATTGATTTTGTACAGAGAGGACGGGAAAGAGATAGAGAGCTAGAAACATCGATGAGAGAGAGTCATCGACCAGCTGCCTCTTGCACACCCCCTACTGGGGATATGCCCGCAACCAAGGTACATGCCCTTGACCGGAATCGAACATGGGACCTTTCAGTCCCCAAGCCATGCTCTATCCATTAAGCCAAACCGGTCTCGGCTGGTGTATTTGTTTTCTAAAAGATTACAAATAAAGACAAAGGCAATTACCAGCTAGCTCAGATATTGTTCCTCTCCAGGAAGAGGAATGAACTTAATTACCAAGGTGCTACAAAAAGAAATATTCAATGAATTGGAGCTTATTCCTTTAAGACTGGTGACACACATCTAGAAAACAAAACAAAACAAAACAAAACAAAACAGAAATGACCAAGGAGTGAAAGAGCAGTTATCATTCCTCTTTTCAAATGCTATTATTTTTCCCCTGGGACCTTTCTTACTATTAGGTATACTAAGAATGCATTCATTTACTCATTTAACAGATAGAGGGATCCAAGATGAACTCTTTCGAAGCTTAGGGAATTGAGTTGTATCGACACTATTCAGAGCAGACAATCACAAACCCGTACAGATCAGGCTGAGGGGAAGGAGGTGTTATTTCTGCACAGGGAATCCAGGAAGTCCTCTCAGCAGAAACCTGTTCATACTAAGTCTTAATTCTTTTACACGACACATTCTTACGTGCCCAAATACATCAAGTGTTATTGTAACGAAAAAACATTTTCATGTGTTCATTCAGCAACCAACTAGTTTGAACTGGGTGTCTACAACATGCCAGGCGCTGTTCTAGAAGCTGGGGATACAGCAGTGAACAAAATACACACACTGGACAGTAGTCCCTGCCCTCACAGAGGAAAAAAATCATAAAGGGAAAACAATGAAAAAAATACTAAACCTCACACATACTCAAAATTGTTTCTCTTAATCAATGATTTTCCACTGTTCAGACATTTTGCAGTTGAAGATGTGAAGCTATGCGATGTCCTCCCTCAAAGAGAGAAATTTATAAATTTATGTGTTAGGATCCAGGTATCTAATAGAGCAATGCGGTAACTCTGGTCAGAAGACCTCATTCCCCAAGTCCGGTTCTTCCTGACCTTGGGTAAGTCATATCTGTAAGCTGCAGTTAATGGATGATGGGGTAAATAAAATAGGACCTACTCATAGGGCTGTTATTAGAATTCGATGTTATAAAATGCTTAGCACCATGTCTGGCATAGTGGATGCAATTTCCTTAATTTACATACTTCAAGATGCATGTTTTATCACATGTTAACACCTCTGAGATGCAGCTTTGGTACTATTATTGAACACAAATAAGCCAACTGTTGGATATAAATCATACAATATTTAAAAGTTAATATTTATACACAAAGGCAAGAATGCAGAATGACTCGGTTGCAATTTTGCTTTCTTTTTCACTGACCAGAAAGATCTCTGATTTGAAAGGGTTGAACTTGAAACAATAGTACAGAAGACGGGGTAGTTTTAAAAGCACATCCAGATGGAACCAGCGGGGGCAGTCCATGGCACTAAGAGAAAATGAGAAAGAGACAGCGAATCGGAACTGAAAATCGCCAGGGTCACAGAAGAAGGGGCATGAGCAAATGTAATTCCAAGTGCCAACGCCAGATTGGATTAATGGCCTGCTTCTTTTTAGACAAAAATTTAGAACAGATAAATTTATTATTAAAATTATTACGCAAGTAAGAAATGTCTCTAATGCTGTAAACTAAATGTTAATAACAACACTGATTAAACACATACATGTTTACATGGTACTAATATAAGCTCCTAATCACAACTCTGTTACTACTTTAATCCTACTTTTTACTATGAAGAAACTGAGGCATAGAGAAACTTTAAAACTTGCTCAAAGTCACAAGCTAGTGAGTAGCAAAGCTATGCTCCAAACCCAGGCAAGCCTGGTTCTAGAGCTTGCACTCTTTTTTTTTTTTTTTTTTTTTTTTTTAATACATTTTAAAAAATTGATTTCAGAGAGGAAGAGAAAGATAGAAACATCAGTGGGAATCTGATGAGAATCATTGATCGCCTTCCCTCTGCACGTCCCCCACATGGGATTGAGCCCGAAACCTGGGCATGTGCCCTGATAGGGAATCGAACCGCAACCTCCTGGTTCACAGGTCAACACTCAACCATCAAGCCACGATAGCTGGGGTAGAGTTCACATTCCTTTTTGAAAAAAATATATTTTATTGATTTTTTACAGAGAGGAAGGGAGAGAGATAGAGAGTTTGAAACATCAATGAGAGAGAAACATTGATCAGTTGCCTCCTGCACACCCCCCCTCCCCCTCCACTGGGGATGTGCCCGCAACCAAGGTACGTGCCCTTGACTGGAATCAAACCTGGGACCTTTCAGTCCCCAGGCTGACGCTCTATCCACTGAGCCAAACCGGTTTGGGCTAGAGTTCACATTCTTAATCAACAAGCTATATATTAGCTTGCTAATCCTAAACCTTAATAGGATTAGCTAGTATTGTCTCTATTATTGTTGCTGATACTATTATTGGTAGAGTTGCCAGATTTAGGAAATAAAATAAAAAATACCCAGGCAAATTTGAAGTTCAGATAAACAATAAATAATTTATGCATATATATCCCAATATATATGCTCCAAGCAATATTTGGGACATACTTCTACTAAAACGGTACTTGTTGTTTATCTGAAATTCAAGCTTAATCAGGCATCCTGTATTTTACTGGTAACCCTAAGTTGGCAGCACAAGGATCTCCTGCAGGACTGAGGGGTGTTTCAATTAGATTCTGTGATTCTTTGAGTACTAAAAACTTTATCTCTCTTCGTTGATATTTAAAAAAATATTTTTATTGATTTCAGAGAGGAAGGGAGAGGGAGAGAGAGATAGAAACATCAATAATGAGAGAGAATCATTGATTGGCTACCTCCTGCATGTCCCACACTGGGGATCAAGCCCATAACCCAGGCATGTGCCCTGACTGGGAATTGAACCATGAGCTCCTGGCTCATAGGTTGATACTCAACCACTGAGCCATGTTGGCTGAGCCGTTGATTTTTTTTCTTTTCTGTATCTTTACCACATGGTAGGGACCAAATCAAAACTTAATAAATGAGACTTGGCCTTCATTCTGTTTCTCATAATATAGTAATTCTTACAGTAAACCCAGTTTTCAAGAAATAGAGCCCTGCCATGACCATCCTTGTTTCAGAAGAAGGGGATGTCGAGCTACATTTATCTCCAGGTGAAAACGAACTTGGGCAGGTATGACATTTCCATGGAGAAGGGTGCTCCTTCCCTTAGTGTGAAGGGAATGCTGTGACTGCTGCCTGTCCTGGACAAACTGGTCACCGCATGCGAAGAAGAAAGAGTGACCCAAGGAAGCCCTGCTCAGCAATCCCTCCCCGCCCACCCAGCCCTTGGTTATCAAGTACATGAGTTGGGTTGCATAAGAGCTCCTATAGGAGCCAACATTTTTTACTGTGAATGATCTGCTATGTAAGAGATATATTGAAGAGTCTTGACTCAGTCGGCTATATAAATTCTGATTAAGGCCTGGGAAGGAGACACTCAGAGAAAAAAACTTTTAGATAACTCTAGGCCAAGCCTGAATTAATGACTGAGGTTGAAAGAGGGAAAATTGTAGCCGTTCTCTAAATTTCCCATAAATAATGGGGCTGCCATATTATTTAGGAGGAGTCCAGAAAAATAAAGTTTAGTTTGAAAGGGAAGAATTGAGACAAGAGAATTTAACTTAGATTTAAAGGAAACACACCTATTTTAGTTATTTTAGGTGCGAGTTTGGTCTCCTTGTTTATCTCACTGCTCATCTTTTTTTCCACCTGGCTGGGTCCGCAGACACCTCAGGGCTTCCCTACTGAGTTGGGTCCCTTCTCTAGACCTTAAATATTGCCTCCCACTCCCTACTACATAATTCAGGTGTGCCTTTGGAAAAAGCTGTTTCTATCATTGTCTCTACCACACAATCTTTGGCAATGAAGGTGTGGCCCAAGGTTAATTGTGAAAATGTATGGAACTACAAAACAAAAACAAAACCAAAAAACAAAAACAAACAAACAAACAAACAAAAACAAAAAACCCCTCATCAAACAAACAAACAAACAAACACTCAGAAATATATAACATAAATGCCATCTTATTTAATAGATTTTGCAAGATGAAAGGACCCAACAGATCTTGGTTCTCAAATGCTTATTGGGGATCTTTGAGTGTACAGTGATCTGCAGCAAGAATGACAGAGAGAAACAATGCCCTGGATTTTTCATAAAGCTCAACTGATTCAATGTAAGACTGTCCTTTATTCTTAGATTATCTCCTTTCTATTTTGGGAGTGTTAAAATATTTTTTCTTTTATGAAATGTGATGGTAGTGAAGCTTCTGTAAGTTTGTTTTTAAGGGTCTTATTAGACAAAGATAAAGTTTAACTTAAGAAAAAATGTCAATAACCAATGAATTCCCCCAAACTACCCACACCAACCTAACGGGTTTTCCTGTTTTTATCCCGAAGATGGAGGAGCGGGGAGATGAGGACGACTTGCCTGAAGACTTATGTGGAGAAGGTCAAGCTGGAACTGGAGCCCCTGGCTCTAGCCGCCAGACCAAGCTCCCTCACTGCAGCATGGTGCCCCCACCCACAACGTGCCTGACTGCCAAGGACCAAACTTCATTCAGAACAACTGCTCTGCCTTCAGCTCCGGTTGGTCTGGCACAAACATCTCAACCCCTAATTCAAGGGCTGAAGTTGCCAAACACACTTGAGTGTGGTCTTTGAGTGAAAACGAGTTTGGAGGAGGCTGGACCAAATGGGCAGAGGGAGCTTTCGCACAGAACCGCTGCCGTCAGCCAAGTGGCTACAGATGATGCCAGGCACAAGAGCAAGGACTGCAATGTTTTCCTCATAGATTTTTGAGGGGAATTGTAAGGAGTGTGGCAATATTCGGGAAAAATGGATGGTTAATCAAACCTTCTTTGTCTTAGGATAAATAGCTGAAAAATGTGTGTGTGTGTGTGTGTGTGTGTGTGTGTGTGTGTATTGGTAAACCATGTTAGCATTTTCTAAGTAGATATTTTTCTGATGTAGAAAAAGAAATGAGCATTCAGGCTGAATGCATTAATAACTGATGGCTCCAAATGCTGACCTTTAAAACAAGACAATGTGCTGGCATTAAATGTAGAAGAGGTCAAATGAGCAATTTTATAATTTCATGTGAAATCGAATCTCTTCTTGCCTTTACTATGCTTAGGAGAGAGAGAGGGGAAAACACTTTTCCTTAAAATGATGCTACTCTAAAAAAACAAATAATGCTACTCTATCATAATAATATTCCCTTAGCACTGAACTGATAAAGAAGGCTTTTATCACTTATCAGAGGAAAAGATTTGCAGCTCCGCCCTTGGCATTATTTTCATAAACATCCAACAGAGCCATCCAGCTTTCTCAAAGCCAAGAGCTGCCCTGTGCTATTGATAAAAGCACATTGATGCTGAGTTTCTCATTTATCGAGTGGGCAGATTTCTAAGACACGAAGTCATTAGTGGTCAACTAACTCATTTCCTTGGTAAAGTACACGATTAGTCAGTCATTGATTCAAAGGCATTAATTCAGAGGCAAGTAATCAGCCCCCTCTGTGTGAGTCACTTCAAAATTCTGCTGTCTGAATATAAAAAGCAAGTCTTTAATAAGTCAACAAATTTTTAATGAACACGTAATATGGCACTCCATGCCAAGAACTGTGCAGGAAACTAAAACACACAATGCAAAAGGATCCCATTTTTGTTAGAAATTAACAAGAAAGCACACAAATACGCATGCTTATATGCAGATAAGTTGAAAAATATAAAGCAAGAGGATAGAGAGGCACTAACCCTATATGGTGGGATTCTGGGTGATTTTAGTGTTCTCCTTTCTGCCAGACTCCATTTTACAAGTCATGTTAAATAAAAATGTGTTACTTTAAAGGGCTTTTTTTTCAAACTTTGTTTTTTAAAAGAAGACATACAAGACACAGTCCTTGTCCTCAACGAATCTTTGGTATGTTAGGATAAATGATCTGGTGGGGGGAAATGAGTATGGCCTGCTGATAATCACTGGCACCACCTTTTTCTTCTCTTATCCAACTGATCAAAACCCATGTGTCTATGTCAATAATGTAAGAAGGTGAGCCTGTATTCTAAGAACATTCCAATAAGTAATTTGTTCAACTACATTCTGTAGGAGTTAGCCTTTTATGGGCTTGTCAATACACCAATCCTCCATTTAAATAATTTTTCAGGATAACAAGCTTTTGAATTTCCAATAAGCATCTTTACAATCAAATTTTTGGAATATAACTCAGAAATATGGAGGAGCTTACACACTTGCCTTAGCATATGATAATACTAATGAACGCTTATTGTGTACTTACTGCATTCATCATTTTATTTAACTCTGCAACAGCTCGTGCGGGAGATTTTATTGTCATTTCCACTTTACAGGTGAGGAAATCAAGGCACACAGATGACAAAAGGTCCTCCAGTCACCAGGCCCACCTGGCAGCCTCCAGTCAGGCAGCCCAGAGTTCAAAGTCAGGCAGCACCGATCTGCTTTCTGCACCCAACGTTTTATAGCCTACCCCCTGCCAGTTTCCATGGGCCATGGATCTCGCACATAAAAGTGATTTAAGCCGAAACTGGTTTGGCTCAATGGATAGAGCGTCGGCTTGGGGACTGAAGGGTCCTGGGTTTGATTCCGGTCAAGGGCGTGTACCTTGGTTGCGGGCAGATCCCCGGTGGGATGTGTGCAAGAGGCAGCTGATCGATGACTCTCTCATCAATGTTTCTAACTCTCTATCTCTCTCCCTTCCTCTCTATACAAAATCAATAAAATAGATATTAAAAAAGTGATTTAAATATTTTGATGATGATAAGCCCAGAAAAAATGAGCATATTTCATTTTTTTAAAGCAAATAAAATGAAATCTTACAGCTGAATACAAAACTGCTCCCATTCAATTCAATTAAAGGCATGTCTGCACAGGTGTCTAGGAGTCAGCAAAGACTGTTCTGTGAAGGGCCACAAAAGTAATTAACTTAGGCTCTGGGGTCAGATGGTCTGTTGCAACCACTCAGCTCTGCCATGGTAGCATGAAAGCAGCCACAGACAAGAATAAAAGAACTGAGCCCGCCTGGGTTCCAATAAAACGTTTGTTCTAAAATGCGCAGTGCGCAGGATCCTGTCTGTAGGCGGCAGCCGCCAGCCTGATCAATACAGCTGACAAATCCAAATATAGCTGTTAATACTCAAAAGCAAGTGTTTAGGGATTTAACTACTCAGATTTGGTTAAAAAACAAACAAACAAAAAACCAAAAAACCCCCCAAAAACTCCTATGGTAAATAAGAAACAGCACACAGCATTGGGAAGAACCAAGTGCCTCAGAATAATGTATCGCTCGATACATACCTGGTACGCTGAACCCTCCTAATGACGAGACAGGCAGTCCTGCACAAGTGTTGCTGACAGGGACGGGTGCTTCTCACCAACAGGCAAATGAGCAGTGTAATAAGAGGAAGCTACCGGTGTGAAAACTACGCCCCCCGTGCTTTGGGGGTGTATTCCGAGGGTCGCAGAGACTCCACCTGTAATGGTCCTCCACAACGCCGTCCCTTCTAAGTCGCCAACAGCAAAGATAAACTTGTCGGCGCTTCTACCAGATTCTACACCAATCTTCACATGTCTGTGACCAACTCTGCAGTAAGCCCACTAAGAGAACTATACCTAGTTGCATCAAACAAAACTCCTGAATCCTGTAAGAACTTAAGTATCATAGTTCAGTTCTCTGTTTATAATGTAGTCAACATGCATGTGAACCAAATTTCCATTCTGAATTTTTTAAAGTCCCATAAAAAATGGCATCTGGCAGCCCGGCTGGTGTAGCTCAGTGATTGAGCAATGACCTATGAACCAGGAGGTCAGGGTTCAATTCCCGGTCAGAGAACAAGCCCAGGTTTTGGGCTCAATCCCCAGCAGGGGGGGTGGGGGGGGTAGGGGAAGGAGGAGGCAACCGATCAACGGTTCTTTCTGCTTATTGATGTTTCTATCTCCCCCTCTCCCTTCCTCTCTGAAATCAATTTTAGAAATATTTTTAAAACAGGCATCTGGCAAGCTAAAATTGAAACGTAAAGGACAACTCAGGAATGCCAAGCATTTCAATAGCTTAGCCTCACTTCTCAGGTTTCCCTTAGTAAACATAAGAATGCAGAAAAACTGACCAAGTTGCACATTTTTTTGCAGGGGGCAATCTTTTTTAAACTTTTTAAGCTGAGACTTAACTGCTTTGCAATTTGCTATTGACAGAATTCTCTGCAGGTCAGGACTTTCTCTGAGCCACAAGGGGTGAGAGACACCATGTGCATGGCTAGAGGACGTCATACAGTGCCATGGATTCACATAGATGGATACTGGCTGCATCTTGATTATGGGAAATGCCAGGAAAACAATCCAGCTTCATCTTTGCCCTTCCCACAGCCTGAGCCAAGGGACTAAAAAGTAACAACCACATTCTGAAAGGGTGAAGATGACATGAGCACAGGCCTTCAGATGAATCTTCTTCTTCTTTTGTTGTTAATCTTCAACCCAAGGATGTTTTTCCCATTGATTTTGTAAAGAGAGTGGAAGGGAGGGAGGGAGAGACACATTAATGTGAGAGAGAGAGACATCCACTGGTTGCCTCCCACAGGCACCCTAACTCAGGGCTGGGGATTGAACCTTGGGGAGTTCACCAAGAAACCTAGGCATGTGCTCTTGACCAGGAATTAAATCCTCCACCCTTCAGTGTGTGGGCCCACACTCTAACCACTGAGCAACACTGGCCAGGACCAGATGGATCTTCTCACACCAGGACTGAAGCCATGTTTTACTGTGGACACCTCAGTTAGAAATGTCCAAAGGAACCAATGAAGGATACAAAAATGTAGTCGTCCATGTATCTCTTCTTCAGATTCTCCACGATGGCGTTCTCTGTGATCTTGGAGAGAAGGACCATGTCGTCCACGCCGCTGTGCTTGACGTTGTGGCTCTGCCAGTGGTACCGGAAGGCACCTTTGCTTCCCTGCAGATGGAAAACACACAACTGTTAGGATAGTTTGTTTTCTCCTGGAGTTAAAAAAGCCTTCTGCTCCTTTCCCAAATATTCCTCCTAACAACTGCAACAGAACAGAGGGAACAAAGATTCTGCTATCGATAGACCTGGATTCAAGTTTCAGCTTCGCACGGACAGACTAAGCGAAGAGGGAGAAGTTACCTCAGCTCACTGCACCACTTCTGCGTCTCTTTCCTCATTTGAAAAGTGGGAGAAATGAGACCCACTTTATAGAATTGTTGTAAGGATTAAATAAAATGACATACGTGAAGCGCCGAGCAGGGTCTAGATAGAGTATAGCACAATAAATGATCGACGGCCTCCCACAATTCCTTCAACTGTATTATCTCATAATATTTATCAATGAAAATGAACAGTGAAATAGGAACTTCCGAGACTTGTTCTGCAATTTCTATGACCGAACTCAGAAGTGGGAAGAATGTGTCACACACTGGCTAGGTCACAGTATCATCGTTTTCCCTCTGTAAACTTACCACTGTCAATGGAACACTGGCTTTCTACATTCAAACATAAGCTAGGTTTTGATGAGCGGTCACTGCTATATTAATGAGGAAAGGGACCGGAGCTGAAACACAATCCAGAACTTGCTGTGGGCAGAAGGACCTCATCGGGCCCCGTGGCCTCGTTGGACAGAGAAAGCCGTGGCCCTTATCTGCTTATCGGAGTTACAGCTCAGCACCAGGAGTGGCTTCTGAACACCTGTGGCCGGCAGGGGTTCCTGTAACTTGGCATTTGTGCTCCCATCCCCCCTCAGGCTCAGGCCCTGGGTGAGGGGGATGGGAGCACTGTGGTGGCTGCACTTGGGGAGTTCACCATCCACTGAAGGGCACCTAGATATGGATGGATATGTTCATGATCAGCAACAGTCAGTCTGCAAACACGGGTAAAATGGGTGTTCCAGCAGCGGGAGACTCCTTGTCCTGGGAGAGGCAGAAATAACTTCTTGGAGAAGGTGCCATTGGATGTGGATCTAAAATACTTTTAATTTCCCAGCGGAGTAGTGGAGGAAGGGTACACACACACACACACACACACACACACACACACACACTAATACATAAGAAATAACGGCAGGTAACACAGACTGGAGATTGGAGAATTCCCCCTTCCCTTCAAACCCTACATGCATCCTGCTGGACAAGACTCAGGCAAACTCTGCTCTTTCTCGGGAGTTCTCTTTGTGGGGAGTTTGGACAAAGGCGAGAAGGATTCTGAGTAAGGATTTCTAGAAAGGACGCCAGACCAGATGACCAAAGAAGCGCGAGCGAGGAAAGGTAACAGGAGGCTCCCGAGAGAATGGGGAGGTAAGGAAGGAAACAAGACGGACGCCATTCCACACTTCCCTTTTAAAAATGATTTGTGTTCTCTTCAGGAGACATGGGCCCTGGGGTAGAAGCAAATTTTAGGAGGCTCTGGGGAAAGCCGCTTTAAAAACGCAGCTTGTGCCCTGGCTCGGGCTGCAGGCTGGGGTCCCGCCAGGCTGCCACCCATGCTGCCTTGCACAGGGAAACGATTTATACGATATATTTGGCTTTCTCCGAACCTCATGTAGCATCAGTTCCTCACAATTACCTCGACCTCACCGCGCCCCCTTCCTCTTGTGGCAAAGCAGCGGGAGAAAAAGCACTGGCCGCAGCGTGACTCACCGGCCCGCCGCCCGTCCGCCCGTCCACAGTGCCTCCCACCCGATGGACGTTCCTGGTGGTGCCCTCTCCACAAGTACTCTGCATGGAAAACTGTAACTACCAATAGGTGTGTTTGTGTATTTGCTTTTTTAAAAAAAAATATATTTTATTGATTTTCCACAGAGAGGAAGGGAGAGGGATAGAGTTAGAAACATCGATGAAAGAGAAACATCGACCAAGGTATGTGCCCTTGACTGGAATCGAACCCGGGACCTTCCAGTCCGCAGGCCAACACTCTATCCACTGAGCCAAACCAGTTTCGGCTGTATTTGCTTTTAACCCCAATAAATATTCACCTACTTCAAAGAGTTCCTTTCTCTTTGGGTAACGTAAGTACAGTTGATCGAAACAGAAGAGCTATTTATAAGCTGTTATTCAACTTCGAGAATGTGAATTACGTTTACAACCTTGACCCCTTCCCTTCCTCACACTCCTGATGGGAGGGTGGGGCAGAACTGGCTGCCCTGCGTGTGTGTGTGTGTGTGTGTGTGTGTGTGTGTGTGTGTGTGGGAGGGGGGGGGGGCGCGGAGGAAGGGCAGTGACAGGGGCCTCCCATCGGTGAGGAGGGTCACCTTCCTCAGGTGGCAAAGGCCGGGTTACCAGGCTGTCACCTCAGCAAGTGCAGCTTCCTGCTCCGCTGTGGGCTGCTATGGCTGGGAAACTCCTTTGAGTTTTGGTCACTTTTTCAACAAGGGGGGCGGGGGGACCCGGCAGGTGCTGCACTTCCCAGCAGTCCGGGCTGAGCGAGGCGTGGCTGCCCGCAGGAAGGAGGGGAGCTGGCGTGACCAGGAAAGTAATAAATCTTGAAAATTACGGTGACACTGATGAAAAGTTACTCTTCCCCGCATTCCCCCACAACAATGATTACAAAGGACAAAGGAGATATTTCCCATTAGATGACGCTTGAGTGCAGACAGACTTTCTCGGGCCCACACGTAATGATTAATGATTCTGTTTATTAAAAAGCAACGGGCTCACACACAGGTTCTAGAAACTGGGGTGCACCCCCATCCACACAACGGCCTGGCCTGTTCCTCACGTCTAGGAGATGGCACCGAGACGCAGGAGGCCCGCACACGGGGGAGGAGCCCGGCCAACGGAGTCCCCGCCTGCTGTAGGGTGGGGACCGGCAGAGCAAAGGTGAGTCTGCACAGAGGCCAGGGCTGTTCCCTCTGAAAAGCTACCTTCACTGCCCCGGGCACAGGCCTGGGCCCGCTCTCACGGCCTCAGCCAGCGCTCTCCCTCCCAGGCCCAGCCAGGAGGAGGAGGAGACCAGGCCCTGGGGAACCACCGCGGCCTTCACAGGCCCAGAGAGGGAGGCTGTGCAAACACAGCAGGCCCGGTGCTGGGCAGGGCCTGGGACGGTGATCACACATCTGACCCTCTTCAGGAGGAGCTGACAGTAAAGTATTTCTAGACAGCAGCATGGAAATAGGCACCGAAACCTCAGTCCCACAGACGGATACGCATGCAGTTGCCTAAATACAAAGGAGATGAACACCCTCTCTGCTCCAGCAATTGCATTTTAAGGAATTTACCTCCAGATACATCAAGCTCTCAGGACGAGGCTGTTCCCGCAGCGGAGTGTGCAATGGGAGGATGGGGGGGTGGGGGGGGCGCAGCTCCCGGACTGATTAGATCACGGTGCCCTCCCCAAGAGGAGCTCTGCGCAGTCCCCGGAAGGAACCCGCTGCGCTGACAGGGGAATATCTTCGGGACACGCCAACTCATGAAAACAGCAGTCAACATGTGGGTTAAGTACAGAATGACCACCTTTGTCTAAAACTTTTCGAAGACACTTTATCACTGTTTCCTTGAAAGATGCACAAGGTTCCGTTGGGGAAATGGGGTTTTGGGAGAAGGTGACTCTTACTCTACGTTTTAAACTTTTCTGCCCAGTTTACATTAAAAAACCCATATGCATGTCTTAGTAAAATTTTGAAATAAATGAAAACATTGAAAATGATGCCAATACAACAACCAAGCATTTCCTGGGGGTGGTGGCTGTGAGGGTTCCAGGTCTGAAAGGTGGGCTGGGCGATGTCTGCAGGGGAAGATGGCATGTCTGGGGTGATCATAGGGAAGGTTACGTTATCAGCATCTCACCTTGGGAAGCAGAGGAGCCCTATTCCCGCTGTGGAGAGTGGGCCACGGTCACCCCGCCTGCCACAGAGCCGAGCTTGTTTATTTTTGACCCCAGTGAGTCATAACAGAAAAGGCACACAACGACCTGTTAGACTTCAACCTTTTAATTGACAGTCTGGGAATTCTACCTTTTGTGGTTCTGCTATTTGACTGGAACCAAACCCTTGCTTCCATTGCAAATGATGGAGGAGGGATTATCAACCGTGAATATTTGTCTCCTATGGGCCAGGCTCAGCAAACTAGCATCGGGCTGGCAATGTATTTCAGCTTTATGGAATGAGAGCCATTCCCCACTATTATGGTGATGTAAAGGTGTGTGTTAGAAGTGTGTGTGTGTGTGTGTGAGAGAGAGAAAGAGAGAGAGGAAGTACAGTAAACAAAGTGTGAGGAAGGAGTGTTTCTGGAAGAGTGGGGGCTAGTCAGTAGCCAACCCAACACCCCTTCTCCCCTCCATCCTTGGGGTAATTGGAACTGACACCAAACCCAGAAATATGTGCCGATGCTTGACCTGGTCTAATCTAATTCACACAGCACCTGCAAGACACTGTTACTATTTTACAAAAGGGTGAGGCTGAGGCCTGGGACTATAAGGTACCAAGTTGCCTCTGCTTGGAGGGGCTGGGGATGGGAGGTACTGTGTGGGGTGGTGCAGAGTGGGTGTGAGTGTGTGGGAGACCCAATGAATGCAGAAGGTGAGCTCATTTGTTTCATTCATGGAAGTATATGTGACCCAAACAAAAGTTCCATATTTATCTGACATTTCCACACATGTGCCTCAGTTAATCCCTGCAACAAAGGGACAGAGCTGAGATGCGTCATTGAGATTTCTGGCTTCCTTTTCTTTCCTCTTTCTGCTCCACCACATCTAACTTCCAAGGCCACTCCTCCAGGGGAGAGCTGGTTTTATATGATGACAAGACCAGAGGGCAGAGTGTGGAGGGTACATGGCAGGCTGGCAACACTGTTTTGACGCATTGAGTGGGGAAAAGGGAAAACGTTTGTAAAAAAATAACAAGAGTTAAGGTGCCCCATTTTGTTTTAATTGCATAGATCAGTGTTTCCCAAACTTTTTATTTTTTTATTTAAAAAAAATATATATTATTGATTTTTTACAGAGAGGGATAGAGAGTTAGAAACATTGATCAGCTGCCTCTTGCACACTCCCCACAGGGGATGTGCCTGTAACCAAGGCACATGCCCCTGACCGGAATCGAACCTGGGACCTTCAGTCTGCAGGCCGACGTCCTATCCACTGAGCCACATCGATCAGGGTGTTTCCTAAACTTTTGACATATGTGTACCCCTTCTATAATTTTCGTAACGCTGAGTACCCCTCGTACTCATGAGAACGTAGAATTAGGTGCAGCTAAGCACGGTGCAGTGCATATCCCCACCAAACTCTGGTGCAACGCGTACCCCCACCAAACTCTTCCCATACCCCTGGGGGTACCCGTACCACACTTTGGGAAACACTGGGGCCCATAGATGATGCTATTTATGTAAAAAGAGGTCTCTGTATGGAGATATGGTTTGTTTATATTTAAGTGTACTTTCTACATGTTTTTTTTTTTCTTTCTACTGAGCATATGTTTACAAAAGGTGCACACACATATATAGCTGCTTTCATGGGAAAAAATAGATCAAATAAGATAAGGGATGTGAAAGTACTCAATAAAGTGGGATGAAATATATGACACTGTTTGTCCGGTTGTTTGCTGTTCCATGTCAGCTCAGGCCTCCCATTCTCCTTGCTTATCCCAGCTTCCAGCGTCACCAAACTCTTCTTTAAATAACAATGGACCCCAAGCAGGGAATGTGGCTCCCTGAAGGAACATTTTCTATACCAATGAAAAGATATTCTAAATGAACAGTTAACATTCCATCACTACTGAGATGCATAGTTTTCTTACTCTAACATTCTGAAATTAGAATGTGTCTTATCAGCAACTAGAGGCCCGGTACACAAATTCACGCACAGGTGGAATCCCTTGGCCTAGTGGGAGATCAGGGCTGATGGGGGCAGGCCAGCGGGGGCACGGGAGGTTGGCTGGCTGTGGGGGGAGGGGCTGAGGGAGGTTGGCCGGCCAGGGGGAGGGGCCATCGGGGCCAGCTGGCTGTAGGAGGTTGGCCTGTGAGGGGGGGAGGAGGAGGGTTGGCTGTGGGAGTGCACTGACCACCAGGAGGCAGCTCCTGTGTTGAGTGTCTGCCCCCTGATGGTCAGTGCACGTTATAGTTACCAGCCGGTCATCCGGTTATCCAGTTGTCCGGTTGCTTAGACTTTTTTATATATACAGATGCTTAAGTGGCAGTGGTTTTTTTTGGTGGTGGTTTTTTTTTAATTGAAAAAATAAAATAATGACATCTCTCTTACCTCCTAGCACCTTAGACTTAATTATGGCACACAACACTTACAAGGGGGAGGCACTGTTCTATGCACTTCACAAATATTAAGTCAATGTTTAACATCATCGAAGACATAAACTATTAGAAAGATTTTGATTGCTCTGGGAGCATCGCACCATGCATTCGTGCCACTTCAGAAACTGGTGGTTTTGACTGGTGAGGTAATGACAGCTCCTGGAGGCTTTGCTGTGAAGACTTCTGTAGCTGGTGCCCTCACCCCACCCCACCCCATCCCAAAGGAAGAGGGGGGGTGTCCTGGGTAATAGCTGCCCATCGCCAGACCACAAGCTCGCAGAGGGAGTTCCTCTTCGATTTGTAAAGGCACATTCAGACTTTATCTCTTTCAACCCACCAGTTCCTTCAGTGCCGAGGCCACCTGGAGCAGGAAGGTGGGCTACCCCCGCCGCCGGTGTGAGAGTCCCGTCCCAGGAATGGTGAATTCTCACCTTTGTTTACACTATGCTCCATGCTTCCTAAACCTTCGTCATTTAACTACTTTTAAAACTTCTTTAGTTTATCTATATCAACTACTTTTATAACTAATTTTTGATAACCTTATCCATAGGACAAATCCCACCAGTCCTATGCTTAAAATTTTTCTATAAACTGTCCTTTTTAATTTGGCTAAATCCTAAAACAATCATCCCTATAAAACCCCTAGTTTGGCATTAGTTTTATTTCTTTGAGATGTCTTAAAATAACAAGGAAGATACACGATTTAAAATACACACCGTGGGGCTGTACATCCTGCTCTTACCACCCACCTGGGTGCCCAGTCACTCTCTATTCGGCCTGTTCCCACCGACTTCAAGTCCAGCGGCACTTTAAACGGCCACTGTTGTATTTCCCAAACCGATGTTTCCCTGCTGTGGACAAGCTCACCTGGCGACACCAGAGCCCTATTAGACAGTCGGTGGGAGCCTCGGGCAGAAACTACTCTGTATCATGTTCCGCGTCCCCTGCACGTTCCATCGGGGTCCCAAGACCCATCCTGTCCTCTCTCCTCCACACGTGGAGACATGTTAATGGCCCCCAAGGTGAGGGCCTGCCTCTCGGCTGAGGGAGAACTTCTCTCCTGAGCACCTGTGATTTATTCTTTCTTTCTCTCGGGAAGCACTTGCTGAAGTATTATCAGCGCATTGTGTCCTTCTCTCCCTTAGTCTCCAGGAAACATAGAATCCTAACTCTCTCCCCTGTGGGTGAATGTTCTCTTCTCACACAATGGCTACTTCGTGTCACAAACCAGCACTGTTCTAACATTTTATTTATTTATTTTTTATAGGGAGGAAGGGAGAAGAATAGAGAGTTGGAAACACCCATGAGAGAGAAATAGACCAGCTGCCTCTTGCACACCCCCTACTGGGGATGTGCCCGCAACCAAGGTACATGCCCTTGACCGGGATCGAATCTGGGACCCTTCAGTCCCCAGGCCAATGCTCTATCCACTGAGCCAAACCAGTTAGTGCTGTTCTAACATTTTTTACAAGGTCATTTATTAAATCCTCACAGCCTTACCGGGCAGGAGACTGAAGCACAGGCTGCGCAGCTCTCGAATCTCTGGCCTTACCCACTATGCTCACTGCCTCTCGTAGTAAGGCAAGTGCCATGGAAAACCAGCAATAATTCTAAAGTTCACAGGAACTGCCTTATTGCGTGTTGACTGTGCACCATGTATCAGCTTCATTCATCTACACACACCAGGAAGCAGGCACCCTCATTGCTGGTTTGGAGGATACCCGTGCAAAGCGGGCAGCTGGACGCTCACAGAGCAAGCAGCCTGACTCCACACGGCACTGCACATGACAGAGAAAACTCAGGGCCATGGCATCGGCCACGGGAGCAGGTCTGTTTCCTGCTGTGCCCGGCATGCAGGGCAGTGCCAGTCTGGTGAGTGAATTCCAGGTCGCTTGGGCTCATCTCAGAACGAGGGGTGTATCTTCCTGTGGCAGCGACAGTGGGAAACTGGGGGTCCTCGGACCAGAGCCTGCCCCAAGGAAGATAGAAGTTTCAAAAGCTTTCCTGTGGCCCAGGAAATGCAAGGGAAGAAATGTTGACCCTGAAGACAGCTCTTCTTTTAATGGTCTACTGCGGTCCAGGCTAGGGTAACAAGCTAATCGTGACCCCAGGGCGAGGATATTTCAAGCTACAGAATAAAAGGAATCCAATGGTTGGAATCCCTTCATGTTGAAAAATGTGCATCCTACATTGGCCTCTATTTATGGTGCAATCAAACCATGAAGAGCTACTCCGACATCAGTCTGACCTCCAGCTGCTGCTGGACCCTCGGGACCTCCCTGTCATCACGTCTGTTTCCAAGTAGGAAGGTTGGCGAAGGCAATTCCATTTGCTAATCCAGCAGTTGATCAGAATCCATAGACTTGGGATCAAGCACAAGCCCTGCCTCTGTAACCTGGGGCAAGGTCAGTTTCATGGAATTTTATTCTTTACAATTAAGGCAATCTATTCAGTAAACACCTAAATGTGGTTCAGGTTTTATAATAGACTCATAAACCAAGGAAACAAAGCCCTATTAGACTATGTGTCCTAATTTTTGTTTCGAAAATTGCAGTCCCCGAAGCAATGACAGCTGTTCCGTAAATTGCTTTAATTGAATTAATAAGTCAAAGTAATGAGGCAGGCTGACTAGTTCCAGAAATGAAACAACCAATGAATGCCTTGTGTATGTATTATTGACTTAAATGGGGATAAACACAGAGAGGTCTCTGAACAATTCCTTGCGACATAAAATGAACTACTTGCCCCTCTGTACCATGGAAGAAAGAAATCCTAATTCTAATGTTGTTCTGAGGAAAAAGAAAAACCTGCAAAGATTTATCAGCAGAATTGATAGCAACCCCACGGGCAGGGAGGAAGGCTCTGTGGGTGCATTTTAGGGGAGACCACCAGAACAGCCACTAATCCACTCTGTGGATCATGGACCAGGGTCACCTAGGATCCTGCAAGCTCAGGAAAGCCTCAGGTGTGAAGATAAAACCCATCCTCTCACTCCCTTTCACAATCTGGCGGTTTCTTCTCATAACCCACACATTGGGCCTCAGGAATGGAATAAAAACAGGGCTGAACTGAAGGAATTCAGAGGGGGTGGGGAATCGTGTGTGCACTTGATGATTCAATGCAAAGGCCCAGGACAGACAGGAATGCTGGCTGTGGACTCTGATATCAGCTAATCTCTCAGAAGCCACACCCCGACTACAGGAGGCCAGCACTGGGCCTGCGTGTCAAGGGCATGGATGCCTTTGCAGCCAGGAGGGACGTGGATGGGAGAATCTACCTTGTTTGTATGTGTCTTTGCTACAGAAATTCCAAGAGGTTCTTATCACCTACCTGCTGTGACCCCACACCCAGTGAGCAAAGGATAGGGATGCGTTTGCAATGAAACCAATTTGGGGCATCAGTAGGGCTTTTGTGTGAGCTTATGCTAAAGGCTCAATTGCAAGTGTATACAGATCTTTAAAAATACAGAAGTTGGAGAGGAAGGTAAAGAGAGGTTATGCAGAGGGAGAGAGAGAACCCTCTTTCTCTCTGAGGGGAAGGGATTCTAATCGAATAAAGGTCTTAGTATTCCTACAACTAAAAAAAAGACCTTTAAGAAAGTTAAAGATTTCAAGGATTTTTAGTAAAAGTGGCCTTGCAAGGATTCCAATCTCTAACCCTCAGTTTCTTTTTCTGCAAAATGGGGATAATAACAGTACCTGGGGCTTCTGAGGGTATCACATCAGATAATCATGGGGAGTTCCTATTACATTCCTGGCCCATTGTGAGTGCTAAGTAAAGCTGTTGTTCATCACGAGAAGTGAACTGGGAACACTGCTGGCTGGGACTGGTGCCCTGATGAGATACCTGAGATTTCAAGAAAGAATCGGAGAGCCATCATCTCACCTGGCCAATAAGAAGGTAATAGCAGAGACAGGAGTCAATAAAGAAATATGGGACTTTTAAAGCTTCATGATGCTCCACTGATGTATGTTCGCACAATTTGTGAGACGTTTGAGCACAGGATTCTCTGAGATGAGGGATCCACTACAGCGGAATAGAAGAAAGACCAGTGCTGCAGAAAAGGCAGGTAGGAAGTTAAGAGACTGACTGAAAAAGAAGTCAGAAATGAAGAGGTACAGTAAGGACCACCTTGAGTAACAGGCTGATGCCTTTTAGACAAAAAAAAAGTGATGGTGTTTGAACAAACTACAAAGGAAGGGAGGAAGGGGCAAGAATACTTCTATATTTATGTTCTGAGTCGTAAAATTTTATAGCTGGAAGGAGCCTTCCTATTGACTGGTCAGGTCAGAACTCTTCCTTTATGGGTGTGGAACCGGAGGCCCAGAGAGGTGGCCCACGTCCATGGTGCCAGCTACGTGACAGAAGAACCGGGACTGGAACCCGGGTCTTCCAGCTCTGGGCCCAGCACTGTGTGGCTCCCACAGCCAGCCCCTCCTGAGTAAACCTGGAGTGAAGGTTTTTATCACCCACAAAAGTTCTGGGAAGAACAATCCAGGGAGTCTAGGCACTTAAATATTTTAATTTCTCAAATAATAAATATCATTATTTGTGAACCTTAACCCTCTGGTAATCAGACTGCATGAGGGCAGGGATGTCCATCCAAATATTAAGTATTGGAAGAGCTTGATTTCTTCCTTTTCTTAAACATTAAGACAAATATAAGTAGAAGTTTTAGTATTTGCTACCCCATGGGTTATCTTGCATACAAAGTGCACAGACCCCACACTTCGGGGACTACTTTCCTAGAACCCTTGGCCTTGTACCCAAGATACAAGCCTCTGTGCATGGGATTTGGGGGCGGGGAGGAATAAGAGTCAGGGCATTGGTTTAACAATCAGAAACAAGTAGGTGCCCTAGCTGGTTTGGCTCAGTGGATAGAGCATCAGTCAGACTGTGGACTGAAGGGTTCCAGGTTCAAGAGCACATGCCTGGGTTGTGGGCTCGATCCCGGGGCAGGAGTGGGGGTGATGGGAGGGGGGCGAACAGGAGGCAGTCAATCAATGATCTCTCCCTCTCCCTTCCTCTCTGAAGTCAATAAAAAAAAATATTTTTTTAAAAAAAGAAAGCCACAAGTAGGTAAAGGAGAAGGGCAAACTCCAGAAGATAAGGGGAAATGCCAGCAGAAATTAGAGAACTGTAATCTAACTAGAGATCTCCAGCTGGAGAATCCCATGGTGCCCCATCCAACAGTAACGCTTTTCTGCCACAGTCACTAAACTGGAAAACTAAACACAAGCTGACCATGTCTGATGTGATTATGGGTCATGGGTGAGTCACACCAGCTTGAGGCTCAGAGTCCATAGAAAACCCAAGACATTTTTGCTGTCCACTGCTGCTTATCATGTCCTGTGAAATGCCATACAGATCCTAAAGGCAACCCACATCACCAAGTGTGCTCCACAAAGTTTAGGGAACAGGGCACGGGCATTGCTTTTCTTGAGCGCTTACGTGCCAAATGCTATGTTAGATGCTTTGCTTCATTTGGTCTCAAAAGAATCGCAGGACCAAGGAGGTACTCTGATCCCCATGTAACGGATGAAAAAAAATGGGTCAAAATGTCATGGAGTCCAGATCTGTACTTGGGTTTGGTGGTTTCGAAGTCCACAGCAGGTTTTACTGAGGCTGTGGTGGAAGACAGAAGTGGATTCCCCGCTCTGTAGAAATATCTCAAGGGAGACAGTCTCTGGTGGTGAGATTTTGAATAGAGCACTTTAGGTGCCATGTGGGAAGTTGGACGGATCGCCGTGGCTATGGGAGAGACTGCGCTGTACACAGAGGAGCATTTTAGGTACATTTACATGGTCTCCTTCAAAGCACTCCTCACAGCCCGTTTCAAAGACAGAGTCCCACACCCAGATTTCAGTAATTGCAGGCTTCAGGCTTCTCCTTCAATTTTTTTTTTTTGTGTGTGTGTGGAAGAGATGATGATTCCCCTTTGTGGCAAAGGTGCCTCTTAGCACAATAAGGCCATTGAAACGTTTCATAAATAACCTCACAGAAATTCTCACTTGGACAAAATAGGCAAGATAAACATCAAATGCCAACACAAGCCAAGGGAGGGGTCCGCGGTAGGAACCTGTCACAGAGCTTCCAAAGTCAAACCGAAGGGCGCTCTTAGCCCTGCGGCCAAGAGCAGGGAGTGAACGCTGGTCTTCTTGCAGTAAGGACAGGCATGAGAGTCCAGGGGCTGGAACAGACGCACAAATAACCGAAATCACTTTCTGCAAGGAACGGAGACAGCCTGCGGCTTGCTCTCCACGTTGGGTGGCGAGAGCGTTGTGGCCCCTCAGCCTTGGAGAAAACAGCGTGCCCATGTTGGGCAGGACAGTGAACAGAAATCAGCCGTCAGCATCGCCGCTTCCCACAGAGGGCTGTGCTCCCACACTGCCAGCAAGACCGCGAGCGGATTAGCAAAAACATCTGCATGGTTTCTAGTTGCAAAAATGCTGAAAGGATTTGTACTTCATTCTGCTCCCAAGTGCACAAAAGTCCCTTTCTACCTGAGCCCCGACACCCAGCGCAGGAGGAGAGGAGTGCCGGCGGTCCCGACATTTTCCCCGGCTGTGACCCCTTCTCTTCCTGGGAGCTGGGCCAAGAGCACAGTACAACTTACTGATCAAATAACCAACACCCGAGATACCCGGGAGTGACCACGGTCGCTGGAATCAAAAGCAAAAGGTCTCGCCGCCATGTGTGAGGGCATTTGGCTGGGTTTAAGGCACAGGCGTAGCTGCTAGTTTTGCACCTAGGAGAAAGCTTCATTTCAAAAAAAAAAATTTTTTTTTTTTAATTTAGTGGAGCAAGCAGAGTACAAAGGTTAGAAAAGAGAGAAATTGCATGAGATCCTGAGAAAGATAAAAGGCAAGTGATTTAAATTAAACATGCGGGAAACATTAAAGAAGGAAAGGAAATAAAACAACTCTAGCGACCTAAATATACAACAAAGAAACGTTTTTTTGATCGCAGGGCCGGCCGTGTGAATAAATAAAATACTGTAAATGCTCTAAAGGGAAAAAATTTAACAAGAAAAAGGTTTCCTTTCAACTTCCATTCTTAATGAAACCAGGATTCATTTGTTATAACTACAGCCCCGTGCTAAGTGGCTACTAAATTCAGCTTTGAGAAGACCACAGAACATTCTCTAGTTTAAAAAAAAACACCTAAGTGATCACTCGTTCCCAATCAGTGGGCAAATTATGTTTGTTGGGTGGTTTTGTTTTGAGTGGCTGTGAAGAAAGGCTAGGGTGATTTTACTTTTTTTTGTCATTAAAATTTTTCTCCATAAAAAACACACACACACACAAACATATATCCATGGTTGTTTTTCAGGCCATCAAGGCCAATTGATCAGTCTTGAAGAGTGGTTCAGATGTTTTAAAATGTACCCAATTGGTGTTTTCCCTTGTCTCCAAACCAAAAACCTGCACCTCCTTCTCTTAAAGGTGTTTCTGTAGCTCCTCTGGCTCTGAGGCGGTGCAGTGCTACAGAGCGATCGTTATTTAAACTTCCACGAAGTGCGCTTGGACCGGCGGCCAGCGCGTTGTGAAAGCAGAGTGTGCGGCGGCAGGAACAAAACGAGAGCTGGGCACAAGGATGACTGCAGCGGGCAAGGCCACAGATGGCGAAGGGAGGCCTGAACACAATGTTTAGTCCCTGGCTATTCTGTCCTGCCCCATTGTGCTCTGAATGGACTGAATCACGGCCCAGCGCCGAGGCCGGCCTCTGAAAGGGCCCATTGTGAGGGGTATGCTTTCCCGAGCAGAGTTAAGGTTGCTGTAGTAACCTTCACTATGAATTTCCTGACGAGGGCGATAGAAATCTCAGCTGCATTGTGACATTACTATAGTTACAAACAAGACCGCAAAAGGAGTACGGGCCTACCCATTGAGGGGGGGTCTTTCTTATCGGGACATAACCCACTATCTGCTGCCTGAATCCTTCTCACAGCCAAAGGAGGGACTGACTTCCCAGGAGCCAGAGCTGGAGAAGTGAACCTGCACTGTGTGTGTGTGTGTGTGTGTGTGTGTGTGTGTGTGTGTCCTATGGCTTGCGGGTGGTGGGCAAATGGGAGTCTGCAGGCCAAGGAAAGGCCTCAGAGCCCGAGAACTGTTTCGGCCACCGCGTTTGCAGGGTGAGGAAAGCCGCTTCTCTGGTGCTGAGCAGGGAGGCATGAACAGCCATGTCTAAACGCCACAAAGGATAAGCCTGCACTGCTCTGGTAGAAGAAGGTTCAAGGCCCAGCAGAGAGCCCCTCCTTTCCACCAGGATGTAAGGCAGCAGGCAATCACCCCCTGCACCAGATGGATCACTAAGCTAGAATGAGACGCCAATCCACTGCACTCTGCTGAGGACTCATTATGTACCAAGCAACCCTCTAAGCTCCTTACATACATTAACTCTTTCGATTGTCCTCACAAATCTCTATGATCGGTATTATTATCACTCCCCGCTGTACGGACGGGGAAGCCCAGAGAAGTTACACCGCTTCCCTCAGATCCACCAGCAGTAAGCAAATGCTCGGGTTCCAGAATCGTTATCGAGCTTTCTTTAGCTTTTCCACGTAGGTAGGCCTTGGGTGTTAGGGTCTGGAGCTCAGGAACTTGGGAGCCGGGAACATCCATGTGGGAGCCCTCCAATGGCTACTAACAAGTTGTTACCATAGGCATCTGAGTGAGACCGTGCAGAATAGGGACCAAATGGGAGGGAAGAAAACTAAGGATGGGAAGCATGCCATTCATTCACTCACTCATTCATTCATTCATTCATTCATTCCAATAGTTATGCCCCTACTAGAGCCAAGCTCTGTTCTAGGCCTGGGGGTAACAAACGCAGACCACAAAGACAAGGCTCTTACTTTCAGCAAGCTTACTTTCTCATTGGGGAGGCAGGGGAAAAACCAGATGGAACAGATAGTTAGGAAACATCGAGGCAGCAGAGAGAAGGCCAGGGGGGCACTGAGCCGTGGAGACAGGAAACCGGCAGCCAGAATGGAATCCCCTCCCGAGTGCAGCCCAGGTCATGCAGACAGACTGTCCTCTTTCCAAAGGGAACGGGCCCAACTCCTCCAGTCAGATCCCTAGCCAGTCAGAGAAGTAACACCACCTCTTAGTGGGGCGTGGCTTCCAGTATCTCACCCCTGAGCTGTTTAGCATCCCCCGTGAGTCCCAAGCAACTCGGTGAGGCAGGCGGGGAGCAGGTATAATCATCTCTATGTTGCAGTGTGGGCAGGCCGGCAAAATTTCCCCAACAGTTTAGAGGACCCCCAAGGAATGGTGGAGAAGATGGGGGGGGATTGAAGAGCAAACTTCCTGTTGGGCTCTCCCACACTGGGGCATGTCCTCTGTTGACCCCTCCAGCCTCATAATGGCTATGCCACTTCTTGCTGGGTTACTATTAAGCTGGGCTGCGAGTCTCTCGGCGCTGGATCTCGCCCACCTAGAAACCAGAGACCAAGGGAGATTGCTTTTAACCTAAAGACAAGGAAGACACAAGCGGCTCTTTAAAAGCACCATTTCCAAGCACCCTGAAAGGTAGCAATTCCAGCCTGAAAGCCTCCCCGCCGCCCTAAAGCAGAGAAAGGGCCAAATTACCCAGGCGGAGAGACATGAGGCTGTGGATGGAGGCCCGGGGCCATGCCAGCTTCTCAGTCAGAAGAGGAATTACAGCCATTCAGCCCACAGCGATTTCCCATTTTAACTGGTGTTTCCTGTTTTCTCCGCGGGGCACCGTGAGGATATTCAGAACCAGACCCGGAGTTCACAGGCCGTGCCTTCACTGGGGGGACATTCTTTTCTGTCCACTCATCGCTCTGCGTGTGCAACATCACAACCCCAGGCAGATCTGTTTTCCTCCTGACCTCAATCTGCGGCCACCATCACTGCGGCAGAGAGGATTCTGGGCTCTGCGGGGCCGAGGCTGAGGGTGGCCTCGCGGGCCCGGGCCTGCTGCCCTGGGCAGAGCGGGGACCTGCTGGTGGGCTCTCTGCGGGCGGGCGGCGCGCACATCCACCCCGGGCTGCTTTGACTCCGGGGTGAGGCCGGGGGTAGATGGGGGACAGATGTCTCTCTCCGGGCCTTTCGACTGATTGCGGATCCATTCCGGGGAGAGGGACAACTGAGGGTTTTGTTCACTTTGCTTGTTTTTGATTGTAGGAGGGCCTTTTACTAAACCTTTCATTTGGAAATAATTTCAACATCTCAGAAAAGTTACAAAATATGCAAAGAATTCTTATACTTGTTACCAATTTGTAATACTTTGCCTTCCCTCCCTCCCTCCCTCCCTCCCTCCCTCCCTCCCTCCCTCCCTCCCTCATCTCTCTTTCTGGTGTTTTATTTAAACCATTTGAAAATAGATTGTATACTTTTTACTCCTGAATACATCAATGTGTACTTCCTAAGAAGGGAATTTGCTTATATAATCAGAATAAACAACTTCAGGAAATGTAACATTAATGCTTTTTGTCCAAGTCTAATTCCAATTTCATCAATTATCCCAATAATGTCTTCCGAGGAGATTTTTTTTCCTCGTGCAGGATTTTCACATTTCTTTAGTCTCTTCATTTCCAACAACTCTTCAGCTTTCCTTTGTCTTATACGATGTTGACATTTTAAAAAATTATTTCACAAGATTTCCCTCAGTTCCGTTTTGTCTGATATTTCCTCGTAATTAGATTCAGCTTTTGCATTTCTTGGCTACAATTCTAGTCAAGAGGTTTTGTGTCCTTCTCAGGGTATCATCACATCTGGAGGTACATGATGTTTGTTGTGACACTATTTTTATTACTTAGTTAAGTCTCGTCCCATTTCTCTACTGCATAATTTCTATGTTTTCCCCTGTTGTAAGTGCTATGCAATTTGTGGGAGATACATTGGGACTATGTAAATATCTTGTTCCTCATCAAACTTTGACAGAATTAAAATGTAAAGTCCAGCCTGGCTGGTGAGTCAGTGGTTGAGCATCAGCCTATGAACCAGGAGGTTAAGGTTTGATTCCCGGTCAGGGCACCTGTCAGGGTTTCAGGCTCGATCCCCAATGGAGACCGTGCAGGAGGCAGTTGATCAATGTTCCCTCCCTCTCCTCTCCTCTTTGAAATTAATAAAAAATATATTAATAAAGAAAGGAAAGTACACCTGTTGAGAATAAGTAAGTAAGTAAATTTAATATGTAAAGCCCAGTACTTGGCGTCCAAGGAGAATGAGCTACTCTCAGAAGCTGTGAATCAGACACGGGCTGTGGAGCATCTCTGTGGGCTCTAGGAGACCTGGTTTCCACACCTGCGGGGTCCAGGCAGGCTGAGGTTGCTGGGTGGCTGCGCCCCTCATGTGACACCTACTTCCACCTCCGCGGGATGTGCAGTAATGCATTCCTAGAAGCTGAACTGAAACCCAGAAGTATGAGTCAGGGTGCTTGCTAACGGCCCAGCCAGCACCGTGGAAAGGAGACAAGGGGATCCGGGCTGTCCATAGGCAAAGCTGTCGTGTGTGGGACATGCATCTCTGGTTCCCTTTGGCCGTGTGCTATATGAGCCTGGTCCCCACCCCCACCGCCCCCCTGCTCCGCACCTCTTCTTTAGCTCCAGTACCGCTGAATGAGTGTCTACTTACAAGGTGGACGTGCTTTGGGGCCGGAGAGCTGAAGCCAGATGGGGACAAGCGTTTTGGGGGTTAAGAACAAGGTGAGTGAAAAGGATGAAGTCAGTCCAAAGAGTTTGCCAACAACTGTTCTGAGTCACAGAAGAGGGAACACCTTAGACCCCAGCCATTCTTGTTCCCACAGCAGAGAGTCGTCCAACATGGTCTTTCTGCTAAAAATCACTTCGCGGAAATATGACCTCAGAGACTTCTTTATACCAGGACAAGGACCGCCAGTATGAGGGCCACTTCCACGCCCAGGGAGGCGGGGACAAAACGGGGGGAAGACCCCAAACTGTCTCTACCGCACACATCACAGAACTGGGGACTAGGGAGCTTATCTGCAGACCAGGCTCTCGAGCCCCACCGATATTACCCACATGTTACAAGCCCGGAGGCACTCCTGGAAGGTGTGTGGGGTAGTGATTTCAATAGCTATTGCTGGGGAAATGAAAGTTTTACACTTTTTAGGTAAAAATTTTACACTTAAGATTTGTTTTCCCTCTTCTAGCTAGAGTCATGAGGCAGGAAGTATTGGCGTGTACGCCAAAATTCCCAGGGATTCATAAACAAGCAGGAGTTGGCATCAATAATAGTAATTTCGGGGATGGCATTCTTTTCATAACAACTGTGCTCTTGTGGTCTTTTCCTGACTACATCCTATGTTTCTCACGTATTCAGTCATTCCCTGATCCAATGGTTTAACCCAGTCAACAAAACCTGGGCAGGTACTGTGCCAGGCCCTGGTGATAGAATGATTTTTTTTTTTTTTTTTTTTTTTTTTTTTTTTTTTTAAGATACAAAGGTTTACAAATTAATCACTTCAGTCTGCAGTTGTAGTCCCAGTGTGAAGAATGAATTCTGTGGGCATAAGACTCAATTCTTTCACTTATAAAAATGCTGAATGGGCTGACTTCCTGGACAAAGAATGCGACGCTGTTCACAGGAGTTGTGAAACGTTACCCCAGGCTGCCAGGTAAGCTGAGACCTGTGTTCACACAAGCATTGATCTTCACGGACCACTGACTTCTAACCCCCATGCCCTCATTTTAAGAACTCTGTAGTTAATTTCATTTTAGAAAGACCAGCCCAAGCTCTGGAAGGCAACGATGAGCTTTAATCATCATTCATTCCATTTAAATTAAGATGGTTACATTTTTTTTTTTCAAAAAAAGTTTTGCCTCCACTTCCAACTTTGTCTTTTAAACAATCTCGATGCCCAGCTGTGAGACTCAGAAATGTGGTGTGAGGCATATGACACCATCTCCCCCAGGTTTTACAGATCCTAACTGGAGCCCCTGAATCTTTCATGGGATGTTAGATCTCGATCAGATTCTGCTGCCACTGAGAAACTGCAAGGGCATCTGAGCAACCGTTTGCTACAGACCAGCGAGCTGCTCTATAATTTATCACCAGGCACAGTGTTGAGTGTTAAAGGCCTGGGGTTGGGTCCTCCCAAATCGCTTCTCGATGAAAACCTAGGGCAGCTCTTCCCTGCAGGCAGGTCCAACAAAACCATCCTTGGCTATAGGCTGAGGGTGGACTGGGCTTTCCTGTTCCCAAGGCTCTGCCTGCGGGCCCACGCGGAGGCCATCCCCTTCCCTAGGTCTTCATGGCAGAAGACACCACCGAAAGCACTGGAACAATTTAACGGTCTCCACCACCGCTCTCAGCCACCCGCTCCCACACACTCCTCGCTCTCAGATCGAATCATGGGAGGAAGTGAATCTATCCGTGATGCTGTCACAACTTTTGAAATCCGGAAGTGGGTCACATGATATAAAGGAGCCCTGGTTGAAGACCATAAGCAGGAACGCAACCTAGAAACCTGACATCGCCTTCTAGCTAGATGTCTTTCAGGGTCCCAACGTAGAAAGACACCCCAGGAATACGTGCATGTCTGTGTGTTTAAAAAATGCAACTAAAAATAACGACTTAAAATATGTTAAAGAGGGAAAGAGAGAGAGAGAGAGAGAGAGAGAGAAAGAGAGGATATTCCAAAAGTGACCCTCTTTGATTGGAGGTGTGGGCATGAAGAATTTTGGCAGGCTTTCCTGAAGGGATTGTAGCCTAGCTCTCAGAGACTATCCAAATGATAAAATAACAGTCATAACAAGAGTAACAGAAATAACAAACTCTCTGAGCAGGCTTACTTTATACGCCCGCCCTCTTTTCATTTTATGTTAGCAGTGACGGCCTATGAATCCTCAGCATTTGTTTGAAATGTCTCCCTAGTTAATGACCTACATTACTTAGTGTGCCCACAGCCCAGGAAATGTGGACTCCGAATCAGAATGTGTATTTATATCTAAGTACTTTAAAATAGATAAATCCCCCGTTTATACCATGGGAACTGGCAGTCACCAGAGTTCACCTTCTTTCCTCGGAAATGTCCTCACTGCTGGGAAATGTACCCCAGGGGGCCGCCATCCTGAGAGCTAGCCTCCCTTTGGGAGGCACTCATCCCCCTCACAGCCTGGTCAGCAGGAGCCCCGAGTTCGGAGCAAGCATT
Source organism: Pipistrellus hanaki (assembly GCF_964339955.1). Lineage (NCBI taxonomy): Eukaryota > Metazoa > Chordata > Mammalia > Chiroptera > Vespertilionidae > Pipistrellus > Pipistrellus hanaki. The sequence continues at coordinate 48,035,539 of NC_140503.1, read as the reverse complement.
TAGGCCCCTCAGCAGTGTCTCAGGGCTCAGGCCAGAGTCTGTATGTTAAGTCTGCGAAGGTTCTCTTGGACAGTGGGAGGGATAAAGTGAGTCACAGCCCCTCTCCGTACAGGAGCCCGTGTCTGCTGTGACCTGGCGGAGAGCAAGGGCCCAGGAGTGGGACCTGAAGAACAGACCCCAGCGTCCTCTTCGGCCCCTTACTGGCTGGGTGGCCTGGGAGATTTACAGCTACCCTGCTTTCCAGCCTCTCAGGGTTCTGAGTGAGGGACCGATGAGATAAAGAAGGAGAAAGCCCTTTGTGACCCTCCTGGTGCCGTATCAATGAGGAGTTTTGATAATGTCAAGAGCAAATCAGGGATGCTATTAATTTAGAAATGTATGCTCTCACACTAAGTAGGATATACTTCACAGAACTTACCTTCCCATCCTCAAATCTGTTCCCCCTCAATTTGCAAGGAGAATACCTACACAAAGGTGAACTTGTCCACCACGGGGCAGAGGCAAAAGCTTGGAGCCCTGAGGTAACGGGAGAGGATGAGATCTGGTAAAACCCCAGTGATGTCCCGGGCAGGCTGAGCATCAGGTGTGAGGAAAGGTGACGCAAGACAAGGTGAGAAACAGTACACCTCGGAGCTCACAGAAACCAGCCTGGCAATGAGGAGATCAGTTAGCTGCTGCCGGGAGACTGGGGGACATGTCCAGATCACCGAGGCACTTTCCTAAACGTCAGGAGAGAAAGCCAACCCAACATATAACTTCTTTATCATCCACAGAAATTAATCTGTCATCTTGACGTGGCCATCAGCTATGAAAGAACGCTGAGAGGCCAGAGGGCGAGCAGTGTGCTGGGCTGGAAAAGGCCAGGGCCCCACGTCAGACCCCTTAGTGATGCCCACAGCAGCCACTGCGGGTCTCCCTTCCTCATCCAGGAAGAGAGGGTCACAGCCAAACTCACAGAAACGGTAAGAAAACTGTGCAGGGCCAGGGACCCATCCCGCTAGCCAGGTTTGACTTGCTGTCTTGACACTAATTAGGCCTATTCGCAGCTGATTCTGACAGCCCTCAGAGTGCCCTGTGGGCAGGGAAATGTACGTTTTTTCCCGGAACCCCAGGAGTGGCGGCTGAGGTAGCGATAAGGCAGGCCCCTCTAGCTCCACTTTCCAAATGAGGAGAGGGACAGTCAGGTCCTCGGCCAAGGTCACGTATAAAGCAGAAGGCAGAGCTGGAGCTTACTCCACTTCCTCCACTTCAGGTACAGCCTTTGCATCTCGTCACAAAACTGGGGTGACGACACTGAGCAGTAACTGGGGCTGAACTAAGCCTTGGTCGTAGAGTTTTCCTTCAGGCTGGAGCCCACGGAGAAGTTAAGGGCTGCCTTCTAAGCAGTCAGGGAGGCACACAGTCAGTCGTGATGCGACCTTTGCCTTCATTGTTTTCTCTACTCACACGCATGCTGTATATTCTTTCCAGAATAACTTCTTTTCAAGGAACTACCCTGGTGTAGGCAGAAATGCCCAGGAATCCGGCTTTGGATTTAGAGTTCCTTCCCAAATACAGATAAGGGAGACTGGATTGGAGGGAAACCTTGGATGAAAAATTACTTACTGATAACAATGAAGATATAACTTGAGTTATTCACAGACCTCGACTCAAATCAACCCTTAGAAAACTGGAATGCCATTTTTTTTTCTGTCACAATCAAAACTAACGGCCTCAGCTGTGCCAAGGGCTTTGCAGTTCTAAGAAGCACTCTCACACGCATGCTTTCATCTGATCTCCACATCGTTGGGAAGTGGATCTTGCCCTTCTTGATGTACAGATCAGGAAACCGAAGCTTTCAGGGGTGAAGACATTGGCCCAAGGTTGCAGTGAGGCCTCTCTGAAGTGAACCCAGCTTTCCTGAATTGAGGGGACCCCTTGTATACAGGACACCCACAACATGTCTATGTCTTCCAGCCAAAGCCACAGGGAACACACTGGCAGCTGTGCAAGTTGGGTTCGTTATTCATTGCATGAGGGAGAGCGTGCACCCCAGGAACTGTGGGGCCCCCACAGTGCGAGGGTACGGGGACCTATTACAGGACCTGGCTTTGGCCGGTGGATTTGGGGAGTGGTCAGGCAGCAGGGGTTCGCTCTAGGTTGGGGAGTCCTAGGGTGGGTATTTCAATGAGTGTTCTCTCCAGGAGAGCCAATGAGCATAGAGGGAGTGGAGGATGGTAAAGAAGCAGTCACTCCTAGGGGAGGGGGTGTTTGCCAGGCATTTGTGGGGGCTGTACGGGAGCCTTGTTTTTGTCTGCTTAGACAACATCGCAGCAGCCCTGCCTGGGCTCACCGGACCATGGTTTCAGAGGGCCCTGGTCTGAGGCGGGTGTTGGCTGAGTGTTCTCATGCCTAACAGGAGGCCAGGGCTTGCTTCTTTCTTTCTCCAACAACTGCCTCTGAGCAGCCTTCCTCTGGAACAGAAAGTCAGAAGATCATTCAATACAATTGAATCGAAATGAAACCTCTACTTACTGAAACCAAAAATACAATCAGCTGAACTATCCCAAGAACTCCCTAGCAGATGTGATAAGCTCTGAGTCACCGTCTCCTTGCAAGGACTTGTCCCTTCCTCCTCCCCATTTCCTCCCGGCTGAAGCTCGGCCGGCCTGTGGGCAGACCGGGAGGCTGCACTGAGACAGCACCTGTGAGGTGTTCCCCAAGGTCGCACTTCCTTCCTTTGAATAACACAATCTCTGGCTTTGAGTGGGCACAGGGCTGCTCCGAATAAAGACTTCATTCCTGGAGTCCTGTGCAGCTAGGAGTGGCCGGGTGATGTAGGCGGAAGGGGTGTGTGCCTGTTCTCGGACGTCATAAAGGGAGGGAGGGGGTGTGGTCCCACTTACCCAACCCTGAGTCAAGCCTGGCAGGTGGTAGCCTGAGTGCTGCGTGGGCCCAGAAGCACCCGGGCCACGCCCAGAGGGTGGCTGAGCAGAAAATGGGGAGCAGCCTGCAACCAGGGCAACTGCAGAGCTCCACACCAGCCTGGCCCTCTCTACAGCCAGAACGTTAAGTGGCAGAGAAATAAACACTCACACCACAGTGACAATCAATGAAACGCACTCCTCATGGCAGCTGCATATCCTCAGGTGGGAATTTTTCCCATCTAAACGGGATAAAATTAAATGTAGTCCCTGGAATTGCTCTATGGCACCAAGCTCACACAAATCTATCCCGACCTGAATCCCTTTGCTTTGCATTTCAGTCCTCCCCTCATCCCAGGAATGCACAGCACAGAGAGGAATCTGCTTACAACACTGGTGCATATTGCTATGCTCACTCACTGTTTTATGAGTGTATTTACGGTTTACCCAATTATAGAGTATACTCCTGATTTTTGCCTCACTCTTTCCCACCATGCCAGGCCTCCTAACAGGGTCATAAAAGATACTGAACGAATGTCTGCTTTAATGAGTCTTTAAAAAAAGACTCTGTAATGTAATCACATTGCAACCTCTCCCACCTCTTTTATTCACTTCTCATCCCATGTGAGACATTCGTGTTCATGGATGGACGCAGAGATGCATCTCAGCTAAAGTGCAAGTTGCTAAAGGGCTCCACAGGTTGGCAACAACTCAAATGTTAAATGGGTGAGTGCCAAGAGTTTAAATATAAAAATGCCTTTGTTTGTAAAAGGTCTGAAAGGATTTTTTTTTTTCACCGTTGACTCATCATATCCCTTGCATTTGCAAAGCCATTTGCAATTTGCCAAAGTGCTTTCATAATCATCATCTCAGGGTTCTCAGTCAGGATGGCTGCTAGCAATTGACATATAGGAGCTAGAAGCTCTGAGAGGGTGAGTCACTTGCTCGTGGTGCCATTTATCTACAAAACCCTGAGAAAATGGCCCTTTGGGCGATGTTCCTGGTTCCTGCCTTCCAGCAAGATTGCAGTAAGCCTTCTGGGGGCCGTTATCTCTACACCTTAGGCTAACAGTACGGAGGGAAGCCCTCGAGTGAAACTTTTGGCCAGGGGTTTGAGGACAGGAAGTGAGTAGGTACAGCCCGCCGCCCCCCCCCCCCCCCCCCCAAGGCCTTCCTGGCACAGGGAAGGAAGGTTGAGGAGGCAGGCCTGACCAGATCCTCAGCCTAGTTTCAGTCAGCTGGAAATGTAGGCCGCGGCTCTCTAACTTCTGAGTTAGACCAAGTCCAAGTGGCCGTCACCCAGGGGAGCTGCTGGGCTGACCTGGGCGGTGGCCCCCCCTCCAGCGTCTCAGGTGGCACCAGAGTGTGGGCTCGCCAACCAGGCCAGCCAGCCAGCCGCCGCACCAGCACCCCGGGTCCCGGAGGAGGCGGCTCAGCGGAGTTGGTCTTTATTGGAAAGACAGCTGGCAGGAGTGCGACTGGCCAGTGTGGGAAAGGGACGGAGCGGGAACCAGATTCTGCCTCTCAAACTTAATCTAATGAATCCAAATGGTAATTCTGACGCTTGCTCCTCACCTTCTCCCATCTCGCCCTGGTCTAGCCCTTTGCGTGAGTAAGCAATTTATGACAGGCTTTGATGTGTTTAAAACAGATCCTCCACAGCAAGTTATACCTTATTTATTAATTTTTTAAATTAAAGCTTCATTTCCAGAGTCCTAACGAGTCAGAAAACCTGGAAGAAGAAAGAAAAAGAAAAACGAAGAGGTGAGGGTGGGGGGGTGTGGGGAGAGAAGGGAATAAAATTCAGGATGAAGACAAAAGTACGTTTACAGTAGTGAGTGTGGGAAACAGATTTTATTATTATTTATTGTATTATTTTCTATGCAAACAACTGTAAACCTCCTTTTGGCCCACCCCATAAGTATGCACTAGCTCTGGGCCAGGCAGTTTCCATACATTAACTGGTGTTTAGCCTCACAATAATCCTATAAGCATTATAATCCTATAATCCTTACTATTGAGAAAGTGGAGCTTTGAGAAGTTAAGAATCTTGTCCAAACACTAACGCCCAACCCTCTGAAAAACAACCAGAAAATAAAACGGGACTTGAATTCGGTTCCTCTGATCTGTCAGGGATGGATTCCCCTTGTCCCAAGGTTGTGAAGTGAGATAACGGATGCGAAAGCTTCGGAAGGGGAGAGAATTCCATGCTGATCATGCCGAGGCCTGGCAATGCACATTGGTGGTCGGCCAGAAGCACAGTCTCGGGTAGATGGTGGCCTGGCACTGACCGGCCTCCAGGGCACAGAGGGTTACCTCAGAAATCCACCAACCACGTTATTTACTGGTGGCCACTCCCTTAGACAAAGACGCCCATTTAGAGGAACCTTGAAAGAAGGCTGTGGACCAAGATTTGTGGGAGTTTCCCTCCCCTTTTTCCTTTAAAAACATCTGTATTCCCAAGGCTGCTCCCCACTTTCTTCCATATAATTTCCACTTTATGACTCTCCTTTCCAACACAATACAGCATAATTCAAGGTAACTGGGGAGAGACAAAGAGAAGGCTGTCTAAAAGCTTTATGTTCACACACACAAAATATATAATACACTCATCGCTGTTATGTACTTGCACACACACACTCACATTTTCCCATAGGCTAAGGACTACCCTTGACGCCTTCCTCTCCCTTCATCCAATCCTATTGGTTCCACCTCAGACCTGTTCCTCAACTCCATTCCTCCCTCCTTCTCCTCCAGCTACTAACTCACTTAAGGGCCCATTCTTTCTCACCGGCACTAGCAGCCTAACTGGTCTTTTTGTACCACTGCTTCAGTCCTGTGTACCCTCCCTTCATCCTATATAATAAAAGCCTGGTATGCTAAGTGTCTGGTCATTCACTCAACCAATCAAAGGGTAATATGCTAATGATATGCTAAGGACACTCAACAGCTTGCTATGACAAGCACTGACCATCAGGGGGCAGAAGCTCTGACTTGTAGGTTAGCTTGCTGCTGGGGTACGGCTGACTGCGACTGAGTGAGACTAGCTGGACATGCCTTGGAGTCCTCCTGTGGTCCCTCCCCAGCTGGACAACCTCCCACATCCCTCCCCAGGCTCAATAGTGCACTGGTAGGGTCCCTGGGGCAGGCCTGTGCCCTCTCGCAATCTGGAACCCCTCAGGGGATGTAGGAGAACCAGTTTCAGCCGGATCCCACAGGCCAAGCCAAGGGAACCCACTGGTGCCCGAATTCGTGCACCAGGCCTCTAGTAATTACATAAGTGAACTGCTATTATTGCTGGCCAAGAAGGCAGCTTCCTAACTCTTCCCAACAGCACATCACACAGCTGAGTTGGCCAGCTGGGGTCTGACAGCCAGCTCCCTGCCTCTTTCAGCCCTAAAATAAGAAGGTATAGCAACATAAGTCCAAATCCCTGAGGTGCCATGTAAGGCCTTCACAGTCTGACCCAATCTACCTTTCCAGCCTCATCGTCATCCTCCTCCTGCTTTCCCCTTCCCTACTTGCACACTGACCTCCAGCCATCACACTGCCCTGGCGCCCAGCGAGCAATTCCTGTTCGCAGTGGACAACAGGCAAGGCTGGCCATGGCAACCCTGAGGCTGGGCCTGGGTGTCCACTGTACCGAGCAAGCCCATGACGTCCTTGCTCTGGAAGACAAAGTCCAGGCAATGCTGACGCAGGCAGGGGGATCTGTGGCCCTGGGCGCAGAAATCCCAGGGGTTTCCATATCAGCAGCATAAGCTGGTGTATCAGCTGGGTGGTATACGCAGTGTTCTGTTTCCTCTCTGAATTCCCTTTGAATCTTCACCAGCCGATAAATCATCGAGTTATTTACAAGGCGCTTAGCCCTGTGCTAGCTGCAGGGACGCACAGAAGAGCATGTGAGGCATGCCAGGTTCACTCATCAACTCCGCTCAGCCTCCTTGGGGAAAGGACTGGCATGCAGTGTGCACATGATAAAAAGCCGCAGATTCAACTCCAGGGCTCAATGGAAAGACTGGGAGAGTTCAGAGAAGGGAAGCGACCCGCGAGCGCTGGAACAGTCTGGAAAGAGGTCGGTGGAGGAATGGGAACTTGGGCTGGGCCTGGAGATGCAAAAGACTGAATGAGCCACCAGGAAGAGGAAGTTTTCCAGGGCCACACAAAGGGAGGTGCAGAAGCAGAAGGAGCAGTCCCCACCACTGCTGGGGACCCCGAGGTTTAGAGCACCAGGCTTTATAGGTCTAGTTTTTGATTAGTCCAGGGGCCCCCAGACCAGCAACATCAGAAACTTGTTAGAAATGCAAAGTCGTGACTCCACCCCGACATTCTGAAGAGGATGCTCTGGGGTTGGGGACGGGATGGGACCAGCAATCTGTTCTCACAAATTCCCCAGGTGAATCTGAAGCAGGCTAACGTTTTGTTTGTTTTTTTGAGAACCACAGCTCCAGGGAGAAGACATGCTATCAATAAGTTTATAATATCTATTCCTACAGAGGAAACTTTAAAACCACCTCTAATTAGAAATCATTTCATTTAGTTCTAAACACAACTTAAATGGAGGTCCGGCGATATGTGCCAGCACCAGGGCAGAAACACCGTGTGCACACAGGAATATGTGTGGTGTGTGCACATGGACCAGCTCAGCCCTCTGACTGCCAGGAAGTCACTGGTCGTATACATCTGAGGAAGAGCTGGAAAAATTAATCATTTAAGGCAGCAACACAGGTCTGATACACAGTTCCATGGGACAAGAAATTCTATATGCTGAAGATAAAGAAATCGATTTAACTGTGGTTACCCAGGGCCCACAAATAAGAGGAGTGTAGATGCAACAACTTCCCTTGTCACACCATCATTTTTTTGTGTGTGTGTGATATGGTGGCCAGTTCTCCTACCCCCTCCCCCGCCCCACAGAACCAGAGATAAGATTGGCACACTCTTTGCATTTTAAGTTTCTGTATCTGAGAACCTCCGACTGTTCCTACTTGCACCGCTCCTGCGCCAAATGAAGGCTGGGTTTATTTTGATTCGTGTTGGGTCTGCAGCTCCTCATTAAGTAAACCAGGACTCCGCGTCTGGCCAAGGCATTCAAGGCGAGCAGAGGAGAAGGAATCAAAGTGGACTGTGGGGAGAGGAGCAGGGGGAAGTTTCCCTGGAAGTCTAAAAGTAGGAACTGAGGATGGTATTTTTGGCTCGGGACTTTCTGTACCACATGAAATTATGAGAATGACTTAATTGTTCCTGTGCATTCGTAACCTGAGAGAGGCCGTAATGGCTGGGTTACACCCAGACGAGCTGGAGCGGGAGTTAGACAGGGTGGCCTCTGGCCAGTTAAACCTGCTCTGCAAACAGGAGGGACTGCGTCGTCCATCGAGTTCAGGCGGCGGGTCTGATGCCGGCTGGCTCGGCTTTCTTTTCTCACAATCTCCCCAGGGTGTCCAGGGGTGTGTGTTACTGAGGGCTCCCATTTCAGGGGTAACCAGAGGGACAGCATCGGCACCTCAGAGCAGGGTTCCAGTCCTTTCTCTAGTTGCTATGCTTAAACTTCTCTCTGTGCTCCACCTCCCTCATCTACAGAACGACAAAGGCAGCTCCGTGCCTCAACTGTTTCACAGAACAAAGCGAGGAAATAGACACAAAGACCACCCTTCGGAAATTAAGATGGTCATACTATTGAGCGTGGTTCTTGGACTCTGTTGTGTTGTCACATCGTAGCTCTTGCATTCTCTTTCTGAACTTAACGATGGATACCTACTGAGTTTCCTGCCCTGCTCCCTTTTCTGAAGGAGGTGGCAGGCATGAGGATCCATGCCACCTTGTCCCCTGGCCACAGAAGACCTCTGACCCAAGGCAGACCAGTCAGATTCTTGTGCCCAGAAAAATAATAGAGAGGCGGAGAGGATGAGATGTCCGTGGTTTAGGCTCATTAATTACACTACCCCTGTTCTCATAGGAAGGAGGGGTTACTCCCCAGGGGGCATTTGGCAAAGTCTAGGTTCATTTTGGTTTGTCACACTGAGGAGGGGGTACTATTGGCATCTACTGGGTAGAAACCTGGGATGTTGCTCAACATCCTCCACCGCACAGGGCAACCCTTGACAACACAGGACTACCTGGCCCGAATGTCCGGTAGAGGTTACAGGACAAATGTCTGCAGGGTCCGGAAGGTGATAAAGGAATGATTCAAGCACTGGGGAACCAGTGCTGCCTGGAGGGAGAGGGTCCCAGGAAGAGGAAGGTTAAAAGAAGGGGGAGGGTGTGAATAAAAGGAAGGGGGCGGGGAATGAAGAAGGGAACAGTCACTGCGGAGCTTCAGCCCAGTGCTAGCACAGGAAACAGACTCATTGTGGCCAGGTCTGATGTTTCCAGATGAAGTACCAATCAGATTTTCATGTGAAATCTTTTAGTTTTTAAATGCTGCCTCAAATTTTTAAATGTTTGGGCCAAATGAATTCATCTCCAGGCGTCATGAAGCCTAGGAGGTCACTAGTTAGCAACCTGTGATCTGGAGAGAAGGCCCAATGTCTCTTTGCTTGAACTTGCCTCCGCTGCCTTAGACACTGAGGCATCCCAGGACGTTCCATGGCAGCCCCAACGTTCTCTTTTCTCTTTTTTTAAATTGGGCTGAGCTTCATTTTTATTATCTTTAATTTTTAATCGAATTTGGTAGAGTGACATTGGTTAATAAAATTACATAGGTTTAAAGTGTACAGTTCTCTAAAAGGTGTCTTAACTACCCCACTCCTCTCACCCTGTCTCTCTGTCTGTCTCTCTCACCTTCAGGATCTCCATCCAAACAAGAATGTCAATCTGTAGGTGTTGGAAGGGACCTTAGAATAGGTCTAGTCCTGACCTCCCAAGAAAACCATTTGATAAGTTACCTAACTGTGCCTCCATTTCCTCATTTGTACATGGATAATAATGAATAGTTCATTGGCTGTTGGGAAGATTGAGTTCACACTTCACATAACCTCCCTGAATCCGCTGCCTTCGGAAAGAACGCTCCTGTTGGCACAACGGCTGCTGCTGACACCAGTAACAAAAGCAACCCACTTAGGTCAAGAGTGATGTTAATATTCGGTTGAGGCTTAGCATAAAACTCAACACAGCGTGGAACTTGAACATTAAATCAGTCTTTCCCAGGGCAAATAAGCCACGACTCATCGGTTACTTAGACACATTTTTGGAACACTTTGCGGACGCCAGAGAGTATTTTGTGTGTTGATGCACGGTGGGCCAACGAGCACCAGGGCGACGTGGCTTATGGTAATTCTGAGAAGGGGCATGAACAGCAGGAGAGTTCTGTCAAAGTATCCAAACCACACACACACACACACACACACACACACACACACACACAGACACACACGAAGAAGGAAAACAGTGGTAAGCAGTACAAGAAATTCTTAGGCCAGAGTGCAACAATCTCTCACCATTTTAAGAATTTAGTGAGTTCAGGTTTATGGGAAATCTAACCTGTCACAAGGGCTGTGGCATTCTTTCCGGCAGCCAAGTCATCCTGGCCTTCGTTCTTGCCAAGACTACTTGACCCTCATAAAAATCCTTGACAGTGGAGTGGGTGCCATTTTCCCCTTTGCTTTGAAAAGCTTCCCTGATGGCACCCATTACAAAGAGAACAGGGTCTGCTCTCTAGACTGGAGGCCAAAATGCTAATTAACTTATACCCACGTCTGCCAAAGAAATCTGTGGGCAGCATTCTCTTGCCAGCAGCATTATAGAGAGAAGAGAGAGAAATAAAAGGAAATGGAAATGAATAAAATCCAGAAAAAATTCCGACATTAAGACCAAATGATCACATCTGCTTTTTTCACATTTGTCCTTCCTACTTTATTTCTGGTCACTTTTGGCCAATTTTAATTGGTCTTGCAATAACAAAATTCATTTCATCATGAATGGACTGAATACTGGTTTTCTTGCTTCCCCTAGCAGACTTTGGAGAGGATCTGTGGGAGGTCTGGGTTCATTAGCAACTCTTTTTCACCATCTCTAGGAAAGCACTGTGCTATGTAAGGAAGATATACAAAGCAAATAATGAAAACTAAAAATTAAAACTACACCAGGGAAGTAAATCTGAATTCAGTCCAAGTACCGGTAAAAGTTGACATTATTAGTAAGGTATCACTCATAAATGCTAATGACTAACTTCTAACAGCTTTATCAGCAACAGAGAAAAAACAAAACAAACAAACAACCTCAATAGCCCAAGTATTCTAAGCATTGAGCTATATTCTTGCTGGAAGTGGTCCTCTCCCTAGGCAGAGAAGGAAGTAAGTACTTCCTTCCATCCATCCATCTATCCGTCCATCCACTGACCCAATATATATCTACTGAGTGTCTGTTATGTGTCAGGCACTTTGCTGTGAGTTGGGAGGCAGAGACAAAGAAGACCAGTACTTTGCCTGCCCTCACAGAGCTTACTGTCCAATGAGACAGGTCAATAGCAATTCCAAGTTTGATAAAAGTCACCTAGGGTAAGACATGCACCCCCTCCTCTCCAGAGAAAGCTGGAACCAGGAGCTGAGAGGCTTTTAATCTGACACCCTCTTTAACCTCTTCTACACACACACACACACACACACACACACACACCCCCGCTTCACAAAATTCTTTATTCTCCCTATTTTAAAGACGAGGAAAATGAATAAGTTACCCAAGGCCACACAGTGAGTAGTCTGTTTAACTTCACATCTTACAGGTACTGGACATTTCCTACAAGTCTCAGAGGAATAGGAGACAATAGATGAGAAAGGCTTGCTCGGCTGGCAAATTCTAAAGAAGCAAAACCAATATGAATTGAGAAATGTCATAACAAAATAAATTAACCTGTGTTTATTCTAATTTCAAAAAAAAATAAACAAATGGATTGCATAATGTGTTTAAAAATAAACATAAAAGGAACACAATAGCCCTGACGTTGCAAAAATAAACAGGCCCCCTTCTGAGTTCTTCATCTCTGGAAATGGTCAGGAATTCTGTCAGAAACTAGCAGAAGAATCCTGGACAAGGCAAAGCTGCAAGATAAGAACCTGAGACAGTTACCTTTGAACTCCTGCCTTTCGCTTCCCTGGCCACTTCTCCATGACACTCTTCTTCCTGAAGGATGCTCCTGAGCGCTCCAGAGAAAGGGTGTCCTTTGTGTCACCTTTGTAACTTAAGAAACTGTCCGAATGAAGCTATCGATACCTACACATTGCGGTGACCATTTTAACCTTAAAAGCTATTTCTTAGTTTTGAAAAGTAAAATTAAAAGAAAAAAACCTACAGCATTTTTAGATATAAAAAGCCCAAACCTTTTGTGGTTAAACAATCCAGACTCCTTGAGAGTCCAGTCAAGTGTTTTTCAAGTTCAAAATGCTTATCTAGCAGGGATAAGAAGGAAGCTGAGAGCCGGGCATGGGCCGAAAGGAAATTGTCCTGCTTACCTGGCTATTTTAAAAAACGTAAGTAGCTCGGTCAGAGGGAGAGTGGACTCTAATCAAGTCCTGACCCAGACTGTATTGATTCTAAGAAGCACACTGGAGAGAAAGAAAGCCCATTGTTTTGCTTTTTGCGTTTTAACATATCTGAAATCAGGATACATCTTACAAATGATGGCAGGCCTTGATTTTGTTAACAGCACGTTCTTTCTTTCTTTCTTTTTTTTAAAAATAATATATTTTACTGATTTTTTACAGAAAGGAAGGGAAAGGGATAGAGAGCCAGGAACACTGATGAGAGAGAAACATTGACCAGCTGCCTCCTGCACACCCTCCACCGGGGATGTGCCCACAACCAATGTATAATACATGCCTTTGACCGGAATCGAACCTGGGACCTTTCAGTCTGCAGACCGATGCTCTATCCACTGAGCCAAACCGGTTTCAGCAGCATGTTCTTTCTTAAAGGTACATAAAGGCAGTGCTTCTTAAAAATCTATGGCAACCGAAAACGGAAATAAAGTTGATGAAAAATGAACAATCAGCTTCTTAAAAAAAATAAAAATAAATACTAAGCCGACGGAGCCTTAGATTTGATGCAATATCATAACTTCTGAACATGATGCAAAAAGAAGCAATCTCGATGTGACAATTAACTACCAGACGTCAGAGTGGAGGACGATGTGGAGAATGGTTGTGAGCTTGTTCAATGACTGCATACATGTTGCCATGGGCTGCAGGCCTCACCGTGCGGAAGGGAGGGCACCTCCAGGGGGAGGGAGAACAGCAGGCTGGGGACCTGGGCACCCCGCTGGCTGTCTGGAGACAGAGGAAGCCCCCAAAGCAGGATGGAAACAGACTCCTAGAGAAATCTTTGCTCCAGCTGCCTATTTGGGTGAAGTGGACTTTCCATGTGCCCTCAGTCCTAGAAGGCAGGACCCATTTTGGCCACAAGCCACACACAGGAAAAGAAGGCTTAGCTGTTAACTGGACTTTCTGAGGTCAAGGAGCATGGCCCAAAGTCAGAGCAGCACAGCTAGCTGAACTGGTGGACCCAGACGTAACTCTGCTATGCAGTGTCCTTACAGTGTCAACAGACGCCAGTGCAAGCGTAGGTCGAATCGGTTAAATGCCAAGTTATATAAAAGCGAACGAGGCCCTGGCCGGCTAGCTAGGTTGGTTAGAGCACCGTCTTGATACACCAAGGTTGTGGGTTTGCTCTCTCAGGGCACATACAAGAAGCAACCAATAAATGCATAACTAAGTGGAATAAGACATTGATGTTTCTCTCTCTTTCAAACTAAAAAATATAGATTTAAAAAGAGAGAGAGAATAATTTTTTTTTTAACTTAAAAAAAAAAAAAAGACCATGAGAAAATCAGGCTATCTCGGAACCTGGGAAGGTGGTGGGGCTGGCGGCCAGGGATGCTGGAGAATCCGGGTCGAGGAAAGATGGGGAAGCAGCACCTCAGAGATGCTGACAGACAGCGCTCCCCGAGTCCAAGGTGGACGTTCCGGAAGCCAAGGAGGAGAGAGCCATGTCCTGCCTGTGTTTGTTCCTACCCAACCGCCTCCCACAGAAAGCAGCCCAGAGCAGAATCCAAAGGGTCTCAATTGCAAGTTGCAAATTTAAAGTAAGGGTTGGATTTGTTTTTATTTTTAGCATTCTAAGGCCTTTTTGGAAAGGAATGACTGGTCTGGAGAACTATTTACCCTTTCTGTGGAGTTTCACGGTCTAAACTAATTCAATTTTTCTTTTCTGTGGGGAGGAGGGTCGAATCTTCAAATTACATAACCAGGGGTTTAGTGGAAATGATCCCAGTCTGACTGAAGGCCCTGCATTCCTGCAGTGAATGCCAGTCAGCAGGTGTGAGATCAGATACTCCACACTAACCAATTGGAAGAGATGACTGACATATTTCAACTCAGGATTCTCTCGAGTTTGCTAGTGCCGCCCAATAATACAGCCTATAAAAAATGAGTGTTGAAGTGTACATATCCAATCACTTTAACGTTTTTGCTTGAAAGCATACGGAGTTATTTTTTTAAAGTTAATCTAACATTTCATCCCTATTTTAAAAAGAAGTTAATTCAACGAATTAAAATTAAACCAGCATTTCCTTCTTAAGCTGACCTAGGCTGGGGAAAGGCTGCTGGGAGTAGAAGCAGGTGTCTATTTTCACAGCATCTGTAGTGGCCTGATGTCAGCTTAGGTAAGACTTTAGATTGTCAATATCTGCTCTTGATTTTCTCACCTGACAAATGGGAGGCATGGATTGATCTCCACACCCCCTTCCAACTCTGACCTCCATAACCTATGACCTGGGCTGTCCAGTGAGTCACAAAGTGAAGGCCGCAAGAATCTTCTCACAGAGCAAAAGGATCTTTCAAAGTAATGAGAAAAGGAAAGTCACACACATTCTTCATGGTCTTTAATTTTTTAGAGACCAAACTCTAATCAGGTTCCTCTTTCATTGAGTACATTTTTTAATTACCAGATGCTTACGTGAGGGATGGGGGAAACCCAGATGACTATATATTACTCTCAATATACAAATAATTTTCACTTCCTCTGGAAAATTGCAAAATAGGATTAGTTTGGGTGCATTGCTACTTGTGTATTATATAGCTATGCTTTAATTAGAGATGATGCGATGGATACATGAATTCTTCCTTCCTGAAATATAATAGAATGGACACTAGAAAATGACTCAAAAGCATCTAGTTCAGAACCTACCTGCTATTGGCTGAGTGACCAAGATCCCGCCCACTTCCCATGTATGTAAAATTGCAAGTAAGGGAGCCCCTAAGGCTTACAGGACAGTAGGGAGGTGCGAAGCTTAAAGTTTGAGCAATCAGCCACTTGGAAGTGGGGTTTCAGTAAAAGAAGCAGGTGTCTACGATTCCATCTCCCTTATTGGGGCGGTATTTTCTGACTTGCCTATTTCACTGAGCACACAGCTCTGCACAGGAGTCTCCGGTCAGGTGCCCCCCTTGTGGGGGACAAGACTATGCCTCTCAGCCCCACTGCCAGGCTCCAGCAGCTCACCTTTCCCTGTGCCTATGCCAGTCCTAAATTTAAATGCTGGCCATACTTTATATGCTGGCATATAGTAAACATTATATAAATATTTGCATTTGTTTACTTGAAAAAACGGCAGCACTGTGTGGAGAACGCAGGAGGGCGAGTGTGGAGGCCGAGACTGGACAGGAATGGCGTATGCCACTCTAGGAATGGCGTATGCCACTGTAGGTGGTCTCTGGCTCAGGGGGCCAGCTGGGGAGTGATGGGCAGCTGTCAGATTCCATGTATCCTCACAAGCAGAGATGCAAGATGTGCTCGTGGTGTGATGGGTGAGGGAAAGAATGAAGTCAGGGAAAGGCTAGGTTAGGTTGCCATTTTCAGATACACCCTGGGCCAGCCTGATGTGTTAGCCACATGGACACGCTCTCCCCTGCCCTGCACTGTGGGAGCTGTCTTAAGGGGGCAGGTGCTGGGCAGGGGTGCGGAAGCTCACCCTGCGGAAAGAAGGCAGAGAAGGCAAAGCCCCCACAGAGGGTCCTACCTCTGCAGGAGCTGGGGCTGGTGGTGGGATGTAGGGGACGGAGCGGGGAGGGTGGCAGCATGGGGGCAGCAGGAGCAGCTGTGCTGGTGACAGTTCCTGATTCCACGGTGCTCGCCCAGCAGTCCCAGGGCCAGGGGACCGTCGCAGGGAGAGGGAGAGAAAGTGCATCCCTGGGCGTTACCTGGGCGGGTGAAAGAAAGCCTTGTGGAATTTGGCCTTTCTCACAGACAGGAGTGGGGCAGAGCAGGGCATTCTCTTGCCCTGGGCAAGTGGCTTTTCCTTGGACCCGTGCCACCTCCTAGGGAGTGTGGACTGGAAGCAACGGGACAGGAGGAAAGAACTCCATCTACTTCCAGACTCAAGCCGGTGAGCTCTGCAAGCTCTGAAAAGAAACCGACCTGCATGGGTGCGTGTGTGTGACCTACCAGACACTGAACCAAAGGTGCTGGGGACAGACCGGGAGGGGGTGTGTGTTAGAAAGTTAATTTTACAGCCTCTCTGAACCCCCAGGCGTGCTGTTGCTGTTTCTGGTCTCTCTCCAATGCCTCTGACACCAAGCAGTAGTATTTTATGAAGACACATCATGGAGACTTACAGGACATACACAATTTTAACTGTTCAGAGATAAGCCTGATCCAAACACAGCTGTCTCATCCATGTGGAGAGGAAACCCGGCCACTGGTGACAACCTCCTCAACAGAGCTGTTCTCTAAGGAGAGGCCTCCCCGGCCGGCAGTGTCCACCTGCACACAGCGGGCAGTCTGCCCCGGGCTCCAGTGCAGCACACAGCGCCGAGGGGGGTAAGCAGTCAGGGCAAGTGAAAACCCAAGAAATGAGAAAAGGAGTGGCTGTCAGCACTGTTTATATCTCCCTTTTTCTCGAGAAAATGAAGGCAGAGACATGGTACTCACTTCCGCTCGGTGAGAGGGCACTCTTGTCCCAAAGAGGAAGCAGCTTTGCCCGGGGGCTGACCAGGGCAGGTCAGGACCGGAACCCAGCCCTCTGCGGGCGCCACGGCTGCTTCAGACCTCACTGTCACCCGCACAAGGCAAGGAGAGGGGCACCGGGTGAGACCCGAGCTGGGGGTAGCGTAAGGAATGATAAATATGAGGCTACTATTGACAATGGCAGTAATAGCTAACATGGAGTTTTGGGGAGTCGTTTCTTTAACAAATATTGACTGAGCTCCTTCAGTGTGCCAGGCACGGCCTGAGGCCCCAGGAGCCCGCCTCCCCAGGGAGCTGACATTCTCCGGGGGAGCCCTCGCACCAGGCCCCAGGAGTTACTCCTTCTCATCCCCAGGCCGACAGCGATGTCCATGCTGTGACACCCTGCGCTCAGGGAGGCGGTCGGGGAGGTGAGGTGACTCACCCAAAGTGTCATGGCTGGAAAGGGGTGTGGAGCCGGGGCCAGAGGAGCCTCATGACCGGTCCAGGGCACCAGGCGCCTCCACAGGGACCCCAAATGTGCCTTGTTGGAGGAAATGGACTCGAGACTCAGAACATAAACATGTGGGAGTAGCTCCAAACCAAAAGAGGTTTTGACGTCTGTTCAAAAAGAACTGCAGGATCACTTTCAAGAGCATGCCAGGACCTCTGCAAATCAGAGGCGGGAGAAGCCCACCCAAACTTTCCCACAGCTCCGTGTCTCGTCCAAATTCGTGGCATCATATGACTGCGCGTGGAAACTGCCAGCTGTCAGCCACTGGGCAGGCCCGCTTCCTGTGTAACGACAGCTTTTTGATTCTCTCCTCAGGTCTTCAAAAGAGCAAACCACAGCCATTCCCACTTCCCAGAACCCTCTGCTGAGCGCAGCGTGAGATCCAGTGCCCCACGGACAGGGGGACTGGTGTTTCAGACATGAAGCACTGGAACGCAGATTAATAATTTACCAGTGACTCTAAACAAATATTGTTCATGGGGGAGGGGGAAGGGAACCTCACTGTTAAATGGGAACTCAGTCATGTTACCTCAGTCCTTTAAAAAGCAAACTGCAAAGTAACCTTTTTAGGAGTTCAATACTTATTAATGCTGATGGTTCGTTTTTTAAGAATTAATCATTCCCAGCTTTGACATTCAGCCTCGGCATAAAGTTCACTTTATTCTGCATGCGGATTCCTACACTCTCTGCCCAGATAAATTAATACATATTCCAGAGTCTGGGGCCGCGATCAATGAGAAACCACAGTAAATTCCTGAGCAGTAATAGATATTCCACATGGCTGGACATGGTTGAAGGAGACTTTTTTTAAGGTTAAGAATCAAAGTACTGTAATTGAAGACCTTACAAACAGCAGCAATGGCTTCTCAAGGTATCTGAGGTTGGCTTCAAGGACCATTTAAGGTAAACCTGCCTCTCCCAGTCCTTCTTGGCTCTCCCTCTTACAGCGTTCCCAGCTCCGGGAGTGGTGCATTTTACATTAGGTCAGCGGCATTAATTTAAAATGCCAGTGCGATGTGAAAAATGGCCGGCAAAGTGTAAAGTAAATACTTGAGAAAAGTAAATATTCCCAAAGCCTGTTAGCAGGCCTTAGCCTGAGTCAATCTATAGGTTCCTAATGTAAAGGACTGAAAATTGTGATAACCCAGTCTTTTGAAGGCATATTTCTAAGCAAACTTATCTATTTTTGATTCAACTTTAGGGCATTTACGAATTAACATCCCAAATTAACTAAACGCCTTCCATTTAACATTATAAATGACCTATCTGTCCTGTCTTTATGGGAATGATGCAACTGATAGCCAATAGGTCAAATCTGACCCTCTGCTTGTTTTTGTGAATAAAGTTTTATTTAGCTGCCATGCCCATTGTCTGTGGCTAATTTCACACTACCATGGCAGAGTTGAGGAGTTTCAAAGAAACCATATGGTCCACTAAAATATTTACTAGCTCGACCTTTTACAGAAGTTTGTTGACAAATTGAAGAAAATCTCCAAAGCTATGACAGGAGCTTCTCACAGCCCACTATACTGTGCTCACTATATTGTGGACTCCCCAGGGGAACACCGAAATATCTGGAGAGGTGGCAAGCCTTTTTTTTTTTTTTAATTTTTTAAAATTTTATTTTAGAGAAAGAAGAAAGGAGAAGAAAGGATTGGGGGGAGAGAAAGATGTGAGAAAAAAAACATGATCAGTTGCCTCCTGCACTCAGAACCAGTGACCTTTCGGGTGCATGGGATGATCTTCAACCGGTGCATGGAATGACGCTCAACCACCTACCGGCTAGGGGTGAGGTAAGCCTTTTAAGTCACAACTACCTTTCTTTTCAAACCCTAATCTACAATTAAAAGAAGCAAACCGTGACCTAAAAAAAGAACCCTCTATGGAATTAGAGGTCAGCAGCATGTCAGAAAAGGAACGTTTTTAGAACCCAGTAATTCCATATTGAGATGGAGGAGGTGAAACAATATATACAAACGACAAGAAAAAGATGGGAAAGACTTCCTCTTCTATGGATTGCCATCAATTTGGTTGTCAACATCAGCCTCAATTTTTTTCTTCATGGGAAATTATGTACACATCGCACTCCTCTACCCCCAAAAGACTGAGCTAAAGGAAATGAGTCCCAAATTGTGAAACCTCATGTCTTACACAAAGTGAAATTTACTTAGATTAACAGTCAGTAGAACATCTCTAAAAAGTGAAAAAATAATCCTGCTAGAGCTATGCCTGTTAAAGAAAGCCAAATAACCTTGATGAGAGTTATTTTAATCAGACTGCTTTCTCTTGATCTGTAGTTAGTTCTGGCTTCACAACTGTAGTTTCACAGTTTGACTTCACCACTTGCAGACCTATGTTATTATTGAAGAATAGGGATGATGTTCAAAAGAGATGAAAGGAAATAGACTAATTTTAAAGTAAGGATAAAGTAGGGCTAATTCAAGTACAATGAAACCCAAGAGCTCTCTTAGCCTAGAATGTAGGCCCTAGATAAAAACTGACATCCGAGTGCAAATTAATTTAAAAGAAAAAAAAAAAAAAGTACCCTACAATTTTGCAGTATTGTATCCACCTTCCCCATTTTGAGCCCTCAAACAGCTCTGTGGTTGGAATTAGACATCATTTCCATTTTGCAGATCAGGATCTGCGTTTTCAGAGCGGCTAAATCACCTGCTCAAAGTCCTGGGTAAAGAATTCAAAGGCATCGAATTGCTGCTATTTCTTTTGTGATACAAAGTGTGTGATAGGATTACAATGTCTTAGAATGCAGCCAATTTCATGGAAATGCATTTTCACAGCTCTCAAACATTTACCTTCTCAAAATTAAAAGTAAAGCTAACATTTCCAAATTACAACGCACAGCTGGACAGGACTTAGTGGACACACTGGTCCAGGGTACCCATTATTTCATAGTCACTGGGGAGGCGAGGTTCATTCTTATTAGAATATAAATTAGCCTGGCAACAACAGCAGTCAAGTTACAGGTATTTTTAGATAGTCTTCTCTGTCCTATAAATCCACAGCAGGACTGTCATTGACCTGTCTAATGCTAAAGCCGCATAAACTAAAATTTCCCCATCACTTAAGTCATACCTTTATGTTACCACTGAGCAGAAGAGTTTAAGACATTGGCTTTGTTGGCTTTTATTGGATACAGCCAATTAGATTGCCAAGACTGGCTCTATACTGTTTTTGTAATCATGTTCCCCATTATGGAGACAAATCTAATGGTATTCCCTCCTCCTCTGCCCCCAACTGTCCTCCCTGTACAAGGAGTTGAGCTAGGCAGAGATATGAATCCCGCATTTTTTCCTTTCCATCAAGACTTGGTGTTCTTATTTGATTTGGCCATATATAGTCATCTCGCTAGGTGGTTGCTGCTTGGTAAACACAACCTAAGTACAATCTACGGAGATATGTCGCATTTCTTTTCAATTCTGAAATCATCCATTCCGATTCCACATCTTGCTCTTCAAGGTACCACTTTAATTCCCCAGTTTCGTCACTCTCTACTTTCAAAAAGAGTCCACCCACTTACCAACCTTCTCACACAGTGTGAGAGGTGCTGCTGCCCCACACTCTCCCCGCCACAACCACTACACCCATTTCCCACTGGTGGCCTTTCCGCTTCCTCTGAACAAACTGATTCCTCACTTCCGTCTAGACCTGCTCTCTCTTCCTGCCTAGATTTCAGCCTCCGGGTCTTCTTCCTTTTTCCCCCCCTTCCTTCATATAATGTTTAGTTAGAGTTGAAAGCTGAACCACAAGAGTAAATTCAATAAATACCTTTTGCGCTTCCATGTACCCAGCATGTCCTCACAGGAAAGAGCTACTTGTTCATCCTCTGAAACCCCCTGGAAATAAGCCCAGGGAATGGGGGAGGGTATAAAAGGTAGAGACTTCCTGACTGAATAGGTCAATTACAATCATCAGTTAACTGTGTGGTGGTGGGTAAAAGAGAAATATAAAGCATCTCTTGTCCTCAAATGTTGGTGAGCTTACAGGCAGTTGGCTTTTAGTGACTTGGAGTTATCCTCCACCTTATTTTCATAACTCCACTCATGTGTGTCCTTGATGAGTATGTAAATGGGCAAAACTTCTCCAGAAGCCAGTGATGGAGTTCCTCTCCAAGTGTCCATGCATATGGCCCATGAATCAGCCATCCTGCTTCACGGGAACACCAGCAGGAATGTTTGGCGAAAATGATAAGAATCTAAATGTCCCGCAATATTGAGTATCGCTAAGTAGTAGAGGACCATCACCAACAAGGGGACAAAGTGGGAATTGTTGGGGACACCCATTGACCGAAGGGCTGTGGTGCTAGGTTGGAAAAACCTAGCACCTTCCTTCCATCCATCATCACATCATGAACCAACAACCTTTTCCAACCTAGCACCACAGCTCTCCTGCGGATGGGTGTCCCCCTCGTGAAGACTGCGGCCTGGTGGCATCTCCCCTGACTTCTTCCTTCCAAAACCCACCAGCCAACCAAACAGCCCGCACAAAACGCGAGTGATCACGGGAATTGTTTACTTTTGCAGCTGTTCCCAGAGTCTCCTTTTCCACTTGATTTTTCATTCCCTTAATTAATTCAACAAATTGAGCTTCTACTCTACACTCACAGCACTGAGTCCCAGAGAAAAAGTGGTGAGTGAGGCAGACCCTCTACTCCCTCGGGCCATAGCCTGGCGAGAATATAAGACCCAGTGAAAGCTGGGGCCTGGGAAACCTCCATGTAGTCCCACTGCCAGCTTCTGTTACTTCATGCTGCTCGTGCTTATGACGGATACTATGGTTTAAAATTAGAAGAAGCAATCAATGTCTCGGGGCCCATCGGCATCAACAAAATGCTTTGCTCTTCAAAATATGACCATTTTAGACAATTTCTCCAATGGCGATTGGAAAATGCTACCAAATGTCATCTTTTTCCACTATGGTGATGGCAGTTTTAAAGTGGCGGAAACTGCTACAGGCCCAGTGTAGAGTTAGAAAATAGCAATAAAATTGCCACTGACTTCACCCAAATATTCTCAAAAGCCTGTCAGTTGGCAGAGTTCAGCAGCCCTTTCTTGTCACACTGCCAGGCCTTTTAGTTCCATCTGGAGGATCAGAAATAGTGGGGAATCCTAGAGAAACCGGCCAGCTCTTTACCATGGACGTATAAGCATTATTTATTTAAAATTTAGAGCAGCTTATTACTAATGCAAGAATATAAAGACATTGGAAAATAGTCCCCAAATAGCCTCCCAGATAAGCACAAATGTAGTGATTTATAAAGGTAGCATTATGTAATATATAAGGAAAAGAAAAGGTTAGCCAATAAACAGACCTAGGGCACCTGGTTAGTTGTCTACCCCATTTTACATAGTTATCTGCAGTCACCAAAACATCAATTATAGAGTACAATGTTTAATAAATAAGTAAAACTTTTTCTTAAGCTTATAGTTAATATTATTTTATGATTATTTTCTCATCAAATTGGCTCAGATGTCTCCCTCATTTTGCTCCATCCACAGATAGGTGACACTATGGGTGACACTTTCAGAAACCCAGAAGGACATTACTAAGCAGACAAGAGCTTATTTGCAAAAAACATATCCCATCAACCTCTCCTTGCTGTTCATATTGCTGAGGAAGTTTCAACAAATTAGTTTAAAGATTCAAGTCTTTGATAGCTTTTGTAAGAAAAATGTAATACAGTAAAAAACTGTCGAAAAGAATATGAACATCAAACTATGCAAGAGAAAAACTAGGGCATTCATGTGGGACACTAGCCTACTCAGAATAATCTTTATTCATTCCTTGCATAGCTCATGGTTTTATACTTTTATTATTAGACAAAGTACAATTTTGACGTTAAAATAAAAAAACAAGCCACACAAGATTTGGAGTCTGAAATGTGACCCACCAAATGCCTTTGGAATACTACAAGATTTGAGGGATATTGAAAGAAGCAAGTGACGATTCCGTGGCCACATCAGGAGAGCATGGTTTTTGCATCAACAGCTCGGTGCTGAACAGGAATAGCAAGAAAAGCCCACTTGGTTCTGTGTCAAGGGCTGCTTTTCAGTGTCCCATGCACACGCCACATGATGCTCAGGGTGGAAAAGTGGAAGGGACCGGCCAGGCTCCCTCCCAGGTCTCTTTGAAGAGCAGCACCTGTTTTTCCTCGCTCCTTTTCCCAAGCGAGGACGGACTTGCATTTAAAATATATACATACACTTCCGGCCTCAGAGAATAGCCACTGCTAAGCAGCCTGCGTATTTACTTATTGATACACTTTGGCAGACATGACGGGGGTGGGGGGGTGATTAATAAATTCAAATGACTCCCACTGAGAACTGTGGGAAAGAACCTTTATCATGTGAACCTGTGTGGCCCTGGCTAACGTGAGGAATGCTAGGAGTGTCACTTGTGAGTGCAGTGCTGTCTGCTCACAGGCCTCCGAGGCCTTTGCAGGTGATAACCTCCTGGCTGCGTGGTGTGGGGACCGCTCTGGTCACGCAGAAGGACCAGTCCTGCGGTGACTCCTATTGCTGCTCCTCTCCTCTGCTTCATTCGGCAAATACCAAAAGCAAAAGACAATCTTAAAGCTTTTTCCTGGATTAAAAAAAAAAGTGTTCAATGGTTATGTTCTTTTAAATCTAGAAATCAGAATGCCATGGCAAGTATCTTTTATTATTTTACATGTGTGTTTTTAACAGACTTGATTTTTGGACACCTGTTGGACCATCTGGAAAATTCTGTGGTACATCCAGTAATCCATGCAGCTCTAAGAACCACTTAGGTTTTTTTTTGGTTTTGTTTTTTATAAATATATTTTTATTGATTTCAAAAAGGAAGGGAGAGGAAGAGAGATAGTAATTATCAATGATGAGAGAGAATCATTGATTAGCTGCCTCCTGCATGCTCCATACTGGGGTTCGAGCCGGCAACGGGGCATGTGCCCTGACCAGGAATTGAACTATGAGTTTCTGGTTCATAGGTTGTTGCTCAATCACTGAGCCACACCAGTTGGGCGAAACCCCCTTGTTTTAAAGCAAATCTGTTTATATAATACTTCGTTATGGTTATTAAATTCTTTATAGTATACAATATACTTCCAAGTACTTTATTTGATGTGAGCTTTACAACAACTCCAGGAGGTGATTATTATTATGAATATTGCAAACATTTCCACCACATATGTGAAAACTGAGGAAATTGCTCTAAAATTCTAAGAGCCAGCATTCAGACCAGGCTCCATATTACAAATTTCCACTGAATAGTTTTAAAGTACAATCAAATTGAGTTTACTACAAATCCTATCTAATAAAGAGGAAATATTCTAATTGACCCTCATGCTGTCACAAAGATGGCAGCGCCCACAGCCAATAAGGAGGAAATACGCTAATCACTGTCCCGCCCTCAAAGACGGTGGCACCCACAGCCACAAGATGGCGGTGCCCAGTCCCCTCAGCCCCCCAGAGCCGGCCCGAGGTGTAGGCAAGCCTTGGATGGCAGCTGCCCAGCTGCCCATGGCTGCCCAGGGCCGCCCAAGGGTCAGGTAACCAGGGCTGGTAGAGGCTCAGGTAACCAGGGCCGTCAGAGGCTTATGCTGCTGGCAGTGACAGCAGCAGAGGTGTGATGGGGCCTCGCCTTCTCCTGATCATCGGGTTGCCTCCCACCCCTGAGGTCACCTGGACTGTGAGAAGAGGCAGGCTGGGCTGAGGGATCCTCTCTGCGCTCCCGCCCCCCTCCCCCCCCCTCCCCCCGCTCCAGTGCATGAATTTTCATGCACCGGGCCTCTAGTATGAGAATAAAACTATGATTTATATTGGGTCGGCAGCTAAGTAATTGCGGATTTTTAAAAGAAAATCAAAGACAATTTTTTCATGGAACTAAATAACTTTATTCTTTAATGTATTGCCCATTTTGATCAATGACCTTTTGCCATCTTTCAGGCAGCATCATAATCCCACGTTCAAAAAACTTCTGGTTTTTATTAGCAAAAAACTGAATCAGGTACGATTTGACATCATCATCATTATTGAAATTTTTACCATTCAAGGAGTTTTGTAAAGATCGAAACAAAAAGTAATCAGATGGTGCAAGGTCAGGACTATATGGTGGATGTGGCAAAACATCCCAACCAAGCTCCATTAATTTTTGCCGAGTGACCAAAGATGTGTGTGGCCTTGCATTGTCATGATGAAATACAACACCTTTTCTATTTGTCAATTCGGGCCACTTTTCTTCAACTGCATTGTTTAATTTTGTTAGTTGTTCAATGTAGACATCAGAATTGATCGTTCGGTTGGGTGGTAAGAGTTCAAAGTAGACAATTCCTTTGTAATCCCACCAAACTGATAACAAAACCTTCTTTTGATGAATCTCAGCTTTTGATGTTGTTTGAGTTGGTTCACCTGGCCTGCTCCACGATCTTTTCCGCTTGATATTGTTGTAAACAACCCATTTTTCATCGCCAGTTATCAGTCGTTTTAAAAATGGATCATTTTCATTACGTTTCTTTAGCAAATCGCAGCTGCTAATGCGTTGCGTTAACTGTGATTCTTTCAGTTCGTGAGGAACCCATGTATCGAGTTTTTGAACATAGCCAAGTTGTTTTAAGTGATTTTCAATGCATGTATGTGATACATGAAGCTTCTCTGCAATCTCACGTGTTGTACTGTGACAGTCCGAATTGATTATTGCTTTGATTAGGGCGTCATCAACTTCAACTGGACGACCAGAGCGTCTTTCATCTTTGAGTGAAAAATCACCAGAACGAAATTTGGCAAACCAATTTTGACACTGCCGTTCTTTTAAGGCTTCGTCACCATAAACAGCACATAACTTTTTATGAGCTTGTGATGCGTTTTTCCCTTGCGGAAATAAAAAAGCAAAATATGACGAAAATGTTCCTTTTGATTTTCCATTTTTCAACGAACGCCAAACAAAAACTACAAAACAGATCAAAAAACTTTTTTTACTGATTAACAGCTGAATAGCCAACTATCAAATACAAAATGTGTTTTACATTTGTACTACGTCTGCAAACCTAAAAATTCAACTGAAGCCTTATGTGTGTGAAACCCGCAATTACTTAGTTGCCGACCCAATAGTTTTAAAGGCAAGCAACTATGATGAAATTAACTTGGTAGAGTTGTGTTATCCACCTCTACAAAATGGTGAGCTTGATTCTGATCTTTCTAAACGTGAATGTCCATCAGAGATTGTTTTTATTGTATAAAGCACATGGTTTAATTCTGCTCTACTATTTCACATTTGGCAGAAAACAGAGCTTTAGCCTGCAGCATCAGACTTAAAAGATCATTGAAACTACCCCAGATTAAAATATCTTGCTCAGAAACTTCCTATAGGACCAGGTAAAACCCAAGGTTGGAATCATCTTCAGGTAAGCACAAGACCAATAAATCACTTCCACACACTCCCTCCATTTCCCCATCCCTGATGTGGCTAATGTGGTTAAATTAAGCTAGTATTTCCCTCCTACGCAACTGGGAAACGTCACCCAAGAGTGTAAATTAATCAAACTAAATCCTCCGAAGGAAGTCAGCTTTGTGGTATTTGCAGATTCAGCTGCTGGAGGTAACACAAGTGGCCCCACAGCAACGATTGCATTGAGGCTAAGCCGATGGAATTATGTTTTGAAAACTTAGAAATTTGGTAGCCTCTTCCAATGACATCTGAATTTCTATTTTCTTCAATAGGCAGTTTAATATATATTTAGAGGATAGCCACGTAAGCGAGGTCAGTGTTGAGACCTGGCTTCTGCTCCGGGGAGAGGTTGAAATATTTCACTCAGCACGCAGTACATTCCTGCCTCCCAGACCTGTGCCAAGCCCATTTTCCTTTTCAACCTGTCGGTTAGGGAGAGAGCTATATTATCGGTCCGTGAAGGCCAATCGTCTGCTGAATGATGAAGTGGGAAACAGACAACTGTTTCCTCTGTGGTTTCAGAACGCCTTCCCCTGAGCCTGCTCCATACAGCCCCGAGCCAGCCCTGCTCCCCAAGTGCCACCCAGGATGGCTGCTGCAGGATCTCAGGAGTGTGGGAGCTGGTAACCACCCAGCCTGCCGACCAGGGAAAGACAATAGGGGAGTTTCGAGCCTCTGCAACCTGTAACCACTTCCCCCTGGCAGGAGGGGCAGGTTTCCACAAACCGCTGTGGCCAGAAATTTGGGATGTTGTGAGATACACTGTGCTAGAGGGCCAAAGCCAGGAGGGAACTACAAACATCTCAGCAGCCTTTTTCAATACACACTTAGCCTTGCACAGGGTTGCTAAGTGGTTAGAGTGTCCGCCCACGAACCAAAGGGTCTCGTGTTCAATTCCAAGTCAAAGGCACATACCTGGGGTGCGGTTCTATCCCTGGCCCCAGTAGGGACAAGTTGGGCGGGCAACCAATCTTTCTCCCTCTCTCTCCTCTCCTACCTCCGTCCCTTCCATGTTAAAAAATCAAAGGAAAAAATATCCTCGGGTGAGGATTAACAAAGACTAACTAAATAAAATATACACGTCGTGAATAAAGACAGCACCCTATAAAGATGCCAATAACACTTATGTTTATCCGTGAAATTAGTCTTTAGTTTTCTTGAGCCATCCTTGACCAGCGTTTTAAATTGAGGATTACTAACCTCATAGAAAGAAACTCAAAATCTTCTTTTCTCTGCTCTCAAACTACATATTATAATAGAAAAAAACTTGATTTCTTGAAAAGTGTTGCAGAACTCAGCAGTAAAGCCATTTTGACTTCTCCATTCACTTGAGTATAAACCCAGTAAAGAAATATATGTGAATAATGAGCCCAAAGATCCTAAAGAAAATATCAGTTCCAGGAATTCCTAGTCGTTTCTATATTAAGAAGTCTCTGTTATTTTCTCCTCCCCTTATCCCTCCCAGTAATGACAAACAAGTATTCCAGTTCATGGACAGATTTTATTTTAACACCTTCATTGTTTTCCTAATGGTTCCTTTTCTAAACTTTTCTTTAGAAAGAAAGTCAACATTCAAAAAAATCTCACATCTACTTCTTTCATAGCAGCAGAATATAGTGTGAAAATATGATGAGAAAAGTAATGTAGTTTCTTGGGACCACAGAATACTTAATTCTTGTACATGAAACTCTTGACTCACTAGTTGTTAGAACCTGATTAAGCATTTTATCTTAATGACAGAAGACAAGATTGCCTACCTACTTTTTACATTTCTGAAGAAACGAAATGATTGAGGAAAGACAGAGAAAGGCCAAGAGAGGAGTACCAGAAATGGGACATGATTAATTAATTATTGTTAATAGAGTATTATTCTCCCAAGCCCTCACCTGGAAATGGAGAGGTATTTAACAACAAACAGCTGATTCACCAATTACCAACTTTCTATGTGTTATTTATGATTTAGACAAGTATTTGAATGAATGAGCTATCTTACAATTTATTTTGCTTTCACAGAAAACTTCCTTTAAAGCCATGACAAGAATCCTGGGTTAGATGGACCAGGTTTTATCCAACAATGACATTGTTTATTGTCTACAAGTCTCTCCAGTGTAGCTAACACACATGGAATTAGTACTTCCTAATATATTTGAATATCCCTTTAAGTAGTCTGAAAAAACACGTTTATATAACTAGTTCTCATTTGATTCCTGGGGTAATTCTTTTTCCCTACTGAGATTCCAAGCAAAAGCCTGACACCCTCCCACTTCTGAATCTCTCATGCTGCTAAACAAAATTAAAACACTTCTCTCCTCTTTGTACTTGAACTGTGCTTTCTTTAGGAAGAGGAGGCACATCCCTGAACATCTGGCCACTGTTCAGAAGCCCAGGGTGTGTCCTGCCACCAACACACTGAGTCCAGCTTCTGCCCCTTCTGTACCCATGGGCCATACAGGCGCCAAGAGGCTTCAGAATGATGACCCAATGGTTCAAGCCAATCTATTAAAGAAACCGAACTAAGAATTCACTAGGTTCTTCGGTGGGAAATTGTTTTGTGTGTGCTTTTGTTGTTGTTTATTTTTAATATACTTTTTATTGATTTCAGAGAGGCAGAAATTGTTTTGTTTCATTTTTTTATTCAAGGGGAAAAAAAGTTCATTCATTACAAAATGGAGTGAATCAGAATGCCACAATCCCTTCATAGTCAGATCAATGAGATTCTTAATTTTAATTCTGTGGGTTGCAACTTGATAGCTATTAAATTATAAGGAAAAGGTATAAAAATATTTCCAAAAAATGTTATTAAAAATAGGTCATTAGAAGTTGAATCAGAAGTTATAAAATACAAGTAATAATAAACTTAGTAAGACATGTTAAAGAACTGTGTTAGGAAAAGCATAATTAATTGTCTTGAAGGTCATAGAAAGGAGAGCTGATGGGGATGGCGTATAAAAGGCTCAGCTATAAAAATGTTCCCCTTCTCAAATGGCACTACAGAGTCTACCCAACGGCAATCTACATTCTAAAGAAATTCTGTGGTGGAACTTCGACATTGATTCTAAATTTTTTTCTGAAAGAATAAAGGAATATGAGTTGCCAAGAATTCATTTTGAAAGGACTATAACTACGGGAGGTCTTGCCCAAACAAATATAAAAGCATTCTAAAACTAGAATGTTACACAGTATAGTATTGATAGCTGGTCCAGGAATAGAGAAAAGAATCAATGGATTTGGGAGAGGCCAGAAACATATTAGAGATGTGAATTTAGTGTAGGATAAAAGCAGCACTTTAAAACAGAAGATTATTTAATAAAATATTTTAGGACCATTTGG
Organism: Pipistrellus hanaki; assembly: GCF_964339955.1. Lineage (NCBI taxonomy): Eukaryota > Metazoa > Chordata > Mammalia > Chiroptera > Vespertilionidae > Pipistrellus > Pipistrellus hanaki. The sequence continues at coordinate 48,005,419 of NC_140503.1, read as the reverse complement.
AAAAAGTCTTGTGGTGTAGGTCCCTCACACCAGAAAAATAAATTTCAGATGGTATAAGAAGCTAAATTTTAAAAATACATAAAAGTTGTAGAGAAAATAGGTATATGATTACAGTCACATACCACTTAACAACGGGGATACATTCTGAGAAATGCATCGTTAGGCAATTTTGTCGTTGTGCGAGCATCTCGGAGTACACTTACCCAAACCTAGATGGTTTGGCTTACACACCTTGCTACTCCCCTAAGGCTTCATGAGATGGATGGCCTGTTGTGCTTGGGCTACAAGCCTGTAGAGCATGTAACTGCACAAAATATGAGATTAAATCAAGCTCAAGAGAAATGATGCAAACAAGGAATGCAATAAACATGAGAGGTATGAGATTGCTGTTGGCATAACACAGCAAACTGCTTACAGCAATTTTTATTTTATTTTTATTTTTGTAAGGAGAAAGCATACACTTAAAACAGGAGTGGGGAATAACTGCCCTAAAGGCTCGGTCATACAAGGCCTAAGAAATCATCTGCTCTGGTCCTGCCAGGACATTAGGATTGAGTTAATTAAACGTTTGACCAAATATAGCAGGGTAATTTTTATTTTTAGATAATCCTCACCCAAGGATTATTTTTCCATTGATTTTTAGAGAGAGTGGAAGGGAGGAGGAGAGACAGAGAGAGAAACATGGATGTGAGAGAGACATATTGACTGGTTGCCTCCCTACAGACACCCGACCAGGGCCAGGGATTGAGCCTGCAACAGAGGTACATGCGCTTGTCTGGAATCAAACCGGGGACCCTTCGATCCAAAGATTGACGCTCTATCCACTGAGCCAAACCAGCTAGGGCAGCAGGCTAATTTTTAAATTGATAATTTTGTATGGACAGCAAATGATGTATAAATATCCAAATGGCCCTTGGCAGAAAAAAGGTTCCCCACCCTGGCTCTAAAATGACAATTAAAAAGTATAGATACATAAACCAATAACACAAATCATTTATTATCATCAAGTATGATGAACTCTATGTAATTTTAGAAACTGTACATACTTTTAAACCACTGGCAGCACAGTAGGTTTGTTTACACCGGCTTCGCACAAACACAGGAGTACTGTGTTGGGTTAGGACATTAAGATGGATATGTCACTGAGTGATAGGAACTTTTCAGCTCCATTATAATCTTACTACAGGCCCAGTGCATGAAATTCATACACTCAGGAGGGCCCCTAAGCCCAGCCTGCGCCCTCTTGCAGTCTGGGAGCCCTCGGGGGATGTCCAATTGATGGCTTAGGCTCTCTCCATACAAGTCGGACATCCTTAGTGCTGCCATGGAGGCAGTAGAGGTTCCCACCACCACTGCTGTGCTATCCAGCTGTGAACCAGCTTCTGGCTGAGTGGTGCTCTCCCTGTGAGAGTGCACTGATCACCAGGGGGCAGCTTCCATGTTGAGCTTATTCTCTCTGGTGGTCAGTGCACATCACAGCGACTGGTCGTTCTGCCGTTTGGTCAATTTGCATATTAGCCTTTTATTATATAGGATGGGATCACCCTCATATATTTGGTCTGTATTGATGGAAATGTTATGTGGCTCGTGTCTGAACACGATTTGGGGGTAAGAAAGACAACCTAGGAGAGACACACAAGAACCACTGCTTATGACACAAGACCTGTGTCATTTTCATTTCCACAGCTCTGTAGTGCAGTGGCTCTCAGCTATCCATTTCCCCCCTGGAATCACCTGCAACCCAAACAAAAAAAGACTTTCCTGAGCCTCATCCCAAACCTGTTGCCCAGGGGGACTGAGACCTGGCCATGCTGTGGAGGCCTCTGGTTCAGGGTACCCCACCAAAGTGGGGAGCGGGCAGGGGGATTCAGGCTGCAAGCGTTAGCCAGTCTGCTTCTGTCCTATCATGACTGAAGGTCCCCAGGAACAAGCTTTCCTCTTTTGTAGAGTCCTCTGGGAGCTAGTCTCCTTTTTGCACAGAAGTCTGATGTATTAAACAAATACCCTCCACTATCCATCTCTCCCCACCTGCCAAAAACCCCCCAAACTCCGAAGTTCAGCGGTTTGCTGCAACTCGGCAAAATACATCCTGCTCAGCGCATGTGGTGTTACAGATATTATGACATAGTCAGCGGTCTTAAATATCCATTAACACAGGCTCTCGGGCCTGGCTGCTTTTAGGAACCACCCAGGAACTCTGGTTTCAGCTGGTCTAGGATGGAGTCCAGGGATGGACTTTTTGAAAAAGCTCTCACAGGTGCTTCTAAATTAGATGGAGACCACTGGCTAATGTCCAGGAACAATCCCCACTCTCTGGAGTCCCACATCTTAACAAGACACAGAATCCTGATGGTTCTACCACAAGGTAGACCACGGTGTATGAGGTAAGAGCATTTCAAACAAGGTGCCGAGGACATATGGAAGAGGAAGGCTTGTCTGGAGAGATGGGATTTTTGTTGAGCCTAGATCTAAAATGCTGTCTAAGACTTGCGCATGGAGGGAGGGCACCCAGGCGGGGGGGGGGGGGGGGGGGAGGTATCATTAGAAACCTTAGTTTGGTTAGTGATTATTTCATTTTCCTCCTATAACTTCTCATGTGAGTAAACACATATATACTAATATATATATATATATATATATATATATATATATATATATATATATGTATCTAGATCCCTCTTACAATCCGGGACTGCTGGCTCCCAACTGCTTGTCTGCCTGCCTGATTGCCCCTAACTGCTTCTGCCCCCTAACTGCTTCTGCCTGCCTGCCTGATTACCCCCTAACCACTCCCCCACCATCCCGATTGCCCCCAACTGCCCTCCCCTGCCGGTCATCTTGTGGTGACTATCTTGTGCAAGGGCATGATGGTCAATTTGCATATTACCTCTTTATTATATAGGATACACACAGACACACACACGCATATTGTATATACATACACACACACACACACACACATATGCTTTCTTTTTATTTCTACTTGTCATTAAGTAATGGAATATTTTGTCCACTGCATGTAACATGGATATATAATCACATGTTCAGCATGCTTTTAAACAAGGCTGTACTTCCACCAGCCCAGGGGAGGGCAGCAATGGTTGTCTTGCCACCCCCCCCCCCCAATCCCCCTGGGGAATGCACTTCAAACAATCCATCATATACAAAAGGGTAAACTGCACTCACTCTATTCAGAAAGTTCAAATGCCATACGCCTACTTTAAATCACCCAGCCAATTAAGAGGAGGAGGAGGAGAAATTTTGTCAAGAAGTTTTCAAATAGGCAAACTACCCTGCCCAAATTCTATGACTACATTGCTAATTCACTACACTCTGGGATTTCTCTTTGCCATTTGTTTCTCCCCAAACTAGGAAATGTGAAAGTTTGAAGCAGGACAGGTCAAGCAGAGATGTGTCTGTTTTCCTGAAACATTTCTAACCTTACTCAATTGATTCCAATTTTCATGTATTTCTCTAACAGGCAACGTGCAAGACAATCTGTTAACAGACTGGAGATAAATAGCATGGCTTCCCTAGAGTTTAGTGAGCCAGGACTTGAACAAGTTTGTTAGAAAAATGCTAATGTAGCTCAGGATGGGTTGGAGCATCATCCCCATACACCAAGGGGTTTCAGGTGGATTCCCGGGTAGGGGACATATGTAGATTGTGGTTGGAGCATGTACAGGAGGCAACCGATCAATATTTCACTCTCACACCAATGTCTCTCTTTCTCTCCTCTCCCTCTCCCAAATCAATAAAAACATATCCTATTGTGAGGATTTTTTTTTTTTAATGCTAATATAGCATCTGTATTGTGGATAGCTGCCTCCAACTTTGGGGTGAGACAGGAGATCCAGAAGGAGCAGCCTCTAACACAAGCAGTGACAAGGTACTTAACGGATCTCAATGATGGATTCAAAGCATCTATATTGTTCTGATTAATACTCAAGGCAGCACCCTAGAATGCAGAATGGAAACTATTCTTCCTTCTTTTAAAGAATGAAAGTGGCCCTGGTGTCGGCCCACAAAACTAAGGGTCTTAGATTAGATTCCAATCAAGGGCCCTCTGGTTGGGGCGACTTCGGGAGGCAACCAATTGCCATCTATGTTTCTCTCTCTTTTTCTCTTCCTCCCCGCTCCCTTCCACTCTCTCTCTCTCTAAAAATAAATAAATAAATAAATAAAAATAATAAAAAATCAATAGAAAAAAATGTCCTCCAGGGAGGATTAACCAAACAACAAAAAGAATGAAACTCAAGTACAGAGAGCTCAGTAATTTGTTCTACTCAGTTCCAGGAAACATGAGTAGGGGAAGTCTGTCCTGATCACTAATCCTGCTCCCAATAGTGTGTCTGCGGTGGCTCCTGACTCACCTTCACACCCTGGCTGCAGGACACACTAAGTCACAGGCATTGACTTCTATTCACTAAGATAATACTTGCAGAAATTGACAAAGGAATTGAATGGAAGGAAAACAAGGGAGATAAAATTCAAAAGGACAAAGTTTGTCGCATCCATCATTCAACAAACCATACATCATTCAACAAACCGTAGATGACCCAAAACAAAAACAGAGGATAGAGTCCCTGCCCCCAAGGACCCTCCGCATACCTGGGGGGAGGAGGAACCTGGTCCATGGCAACCACACAAGTGCTATGGAAGAGATGCAGAATGAGCAGGAATGAGGAGGGTCCACAGGATTGTGGAAAGGCCAAAGGGAAAGATGGCAAATTCTGCACAGAGCATAAAGAAATGTGAATCACTCCGGACCTCAAGGGGCTTACATTCTCTCTGGGCAGTGTGACTCATACACGAGCAGATAACAATGCAAGATCACATATAATTAAGTACCAAATAAATAACTCCAGGACAAGGACTGGGGATTTAAAGAAGGACTGATCTCAGTGAGCTAAATCAAAAGTTTCCAGGAAATGAGCCTTTTTTTGGACCTCAGAGGATCCTGATAAATGGCAAAAAAAGGAAGGGAAGTCCAGTCATGGAAAATGGCCTGACCGAGGAGTGTATTTGAGCCAGAATGTAAAACATCAACATGAGAATCAGCTCGTTCATTCATTCAATATTTACTGAGAACCTATTGTGAATGAGCATTATGCCAGGATCTGACGGTGAAGACAAGGCATTCAGACTGTACTGGTGGAGTTCACGTATTCCAGAGAGCCTACTAGACAGAGGCAGCTGGAATAGGGTTAACTGAGATGGTACCGCATTTTGGGTTTTAGTCTGTTCTTAGGAAAAGCTGAGTTTCTGAGTGATAGTGACAGGTACAAAGCTGTATTTGGTGGAAGATGGTTCAGGCAATGCTGTTTCTGTGAATGACGGGAGGAGAGTGAAGATCACTTAAACTCTTGTGATGGTCCCAGTGAAACACAGTGGGGCGACGGCTGTGAAAGGGAAGGGAGGCACTGTGAGGACATACTCGTGGGGCTTGGGAGCCAACAGGAGTCTGGAGGACGAAGAATGACAGACACGGCCCTGAAGCCCACAGCCTAGATGGCCGGGGGAATTCTAGAAGGAAAACCAGTTAGGAGGAGAAGGCAGTGCACTCTCTTCAGTCCCAGGACTATAATGTTGTGGAGGTTGGACCCATTTCAATGCCCTTCTGTATTTCCAGGCTATTGATATGCTCCTGTCTGGACCACTTTCTTCCTTCTCCACCCAGACAAAATCTGCTCTCGGCTACCTGAAGAAGACTCAACAGGGGACTTCACAGTGAGGTGTTACTGAGAAGCAAGCAGCCTTTTAGGAAGCACAATGCAGTAGCTCAGAGGAATCAGTAACAGTAGAAGCTTGGCTTCAAGGCAGCCATGGAGGAGGCATTCTGGGCCAGAGCTTTCCAAGCGCAATGCAGACAGCCACCTATCCCGTGCCTCTGCTTGAGGACAGCTGACCCCAGAACTGCCTGGGGAAAAACTTTCCCTCAATCCCCTCCTGGACTTGGTTTTTGTTTGGGCAGCATAATTAGAGATGATGGATTAGTTGCACAGAATGCTTAGTTGCATCCCTGCCCTTGGAAGATGACATCCAGGAGGACAACCATCAGACTCTGGGGACATGTGTAGAGGGGTGTCACCTTGCTCGGACCACAGTGTTTCTGTGCACCCATGCTTTGCAATCAATCAATTTGATCTTGTTCAAATGCAGATTCAGAACCAACAGGTCTGGGTGGAGTCTGAGTTCTGCAGCGGTAACAACATCCCAGGTGGTGTCCATGCTGCTAGCCCATGGACCCGCACGTGGATGTGCCTGGGAACAGAGAGCTTCTCTCCAAAGCAGACCTTAGATTCAGGGGACACTGAACTTAAGTCTTTCCGCTGCCACTTTTCAGGTGGATAATTTTGAGTAGGTTACATACCTCATGTACTGTTTCTTCATCTGCAAACCAAGAAAAATGACACCTACCACTAGGAAAGTACAAATGCTGGGTAATTCAGAGTGGGTGTTTGGTCACGGGTTAATTCCAATAGCAGATTCTCTTCTCTTCAACAGGGCGGAAAACTGTTAAATTCACAAAAACATACCTCCCTCCACCACAGGCTAAGGTCTCCAGAGCAAATTACTGAGAAGGCAAAGCACAAAACACCTGTGGACAGTGGAGAGGCTGCCTGGCTGCCTGGTTGGTGTAGCTCAGTTGGCTCAGTTGGTTGAGCATCATCCCATGCGCCAAAGGTCATCAGATTCCCAGTCAAGGCACATACCCAGGTGGTGGGTCAGGTCATGTACGGTAGGCAATGAATGGATGTTTCTTTTTCTCTCTCAAATCAATAAAAACATATTTTTAAAAGAAAAGAAAGTGGAGAAGCCATTGGAAACGTTTTACCATCATGTAACCCTGCTTAATTACAAACATGACCAAAAATAGCATCACCCTGTCTTTCTCTGAGCGATTTACAACACTGAGATCTACTACATGATTTCCCAGCTGTAAACTTCCCAAACTCCAGTTGGCAGGAAAAGGAGGGCAGTGTATCTAGATTTAGCAAACATCAGTGCATTCAATCTTCTCCAACCTCCACATTTCCCCTTCCCAAATGTCAGATCCAACCCCCACCCCACACTGAGAATGACTGTCCTAGGGCAACTATTTTATCTAAAATGTGTCACTGAATGAACTTATAAAAATGCATTTACTACATGAACCAGAATAGTCTTATACTTGGGTTCTTTGTCATAGGTGAAGAAGCGAAACTTGCCTACATTTCTACATTTTCTAAAGCAAACCACATCTTTGTAAATGCACAGTTTTTATCAGACTACCTATCAACATTCTCTTGCATGCATTAAGCTTTTCACCCCGAAAGCTAAAGTATGTGAGCAAAATGAATGTAACTGCAGAAATGCCAGGCTCCAAAATAATCGACAGTTTATTGTATAGAGTGTATATAATCTTTTTTTAAAAAAAAAAAAACCCTCCCTTTCACTTTCTCCATCCCACACCCAGAAAAACTGTTTAGAGAAAGCCACACTGCTCACTAAGGGTTAACCACCCTTTTCAAAAAAACAAAACAAAACAAAACAAACAAACAAACAAAACATTAAGAGCACACATTAAGAGCCATTCAAAACCAAAAGAAATGTCCTGACAGTGGAAATAAGTTCTGCTCTCATTGCAAACGAAGCAACTGAAACTAGTGAGGGACAGAATCAACAAAAACAATTAAGCTATTAGCATGTCTCCTTGGAAATAATCTGGCCTTTGGAGAGCAAAACCAGACCTCGCTTGGGCAGGTGAGGGGTGAGACTGCTGAAGGAAAAACACAGGCCGTAATCCTCCTCTTCAAAACGGAGCAGATACAAACTTTGCCAGGAAATGCTACGTTTTGAAGGGCCACATTGGCTGGAAAAGGAAAACCTTCTTATCGATCTTTCTATCTTCTTATCTATGGGGGCCCACAGTGCAAAAAGAAAGCCTAACGTTCACACCTGATTTGGAAGGGTTCCATTCGGTGTTGGGAACTTTCATGGGAAAGGGTCCGGGGAATTTTGTGTCCATTTGCCTGGAGAGCTGCACCACCCCTTGAGTGGATAAACTGGGACGCATTGTGTGGTCTCAGGCCAGTGTCTGGGCCTCCCTGGGTCTCCATGGCAGGAGAGTTGGGATAAAGGGAGCGAAAGGGAGCTTACCCAGCTTCCCTTGGCAGTGTCTGCCTTTGCAGGAGCTGAGCTGAGCTTACCATTATCCGGTTCTATTAAAAGAAAACTCAAAAGGAAGCTCTCCTGGTTTTATGTGAGGTGGCTATTTTTATCTTAGAAAAACATTTCCAGTTTACAATTAGTTAACTGTCTGCTTTAGTCCGCCCACTCTCATCAATCACTCATTCACTGGAGGCTGCATTGCTACCACCCAGTCGCATTGGGAGGTGCTCAGCCCTCCCAGGGGAAGTTTGGTTCAATTCAATGAAATCCCGCATGGCAGACACTGCACTAAGTGATGGAAACACACACAAAAAAGGAGAATAACAAAGTGTCCCCTTAAGGAGTTTACAACCTACTCGGACAGAATAATAAGCACGTATTTAATGAATTAGCATCACTCAAAAACCTCCCATTGGCAGGAAGACCCCATATCTTGCCTGTACCAACTTCTCCATCCCTGGTCTGCAAGCCACTCAAAATTCCTACTCCCACGGGTTACCTGGACTTCTCTTCTTCCCTCACATTGAAGGCCATTTGTTTTACATTTTGGAGAACTCAGAAACCTTGCCCATCTGTTACAGAATGGTAAGCAGCTAGGAAAATACCAGGACACGCAGAACAGGCAAACTAAGACAGATAGTTAAACAGCAGTTGGCAGCCACCAAGTAACTCTATCTTCCCTAAACCAAGGAACTTAAAAGTAAATGGTTTGCACTTCTCCTCCCCATCCAGAGGGTAAATAAATCACCCTACTCAGGGAGGCAGAAAGAAATCCAATTAAGTGCCATTTGCCAACCACACCCAAGGACAGACAAATTAAGAGAATAAATCTCACTATGGTACATCAGCATAAAGCTGATGAATATTTTATTGATTCCCCCGCCCCTCCCCCCCAAAAGATCTCAACTCTCTCTCCCTCCAGGGAACAGGCTCATGCTTTTCCCTTCCTCTGTCCCTTCCCCTACAGGCACGTGGCCCCTAACCTCTAAGGGACCCATGAGACTTGCAACCAGGGAAGCACTGGGCAGTGGCAGCTCATCCCTGGCCTAACCCCTTACTCTGTCTCCAAGGCCCCCTTTCTCTGACTTCCCAGTGAATGAAGACAGTGCAGCTGAGGCCCTCCTGTTGCTTCTTCTATCTCTTCCTTTGTTTCACTCTCCTAAGTGTTTTTTTTGAGGCAGTCAATAAATTTTTGCTTGCTTTTCTACACTTTGTCTCTTGATTAAAATCTTTCTTTCAAGAAGACAAGAACCTATGTCTCATCACTTTCCCGGTAACACATCCACCTGGAGCTGAGCTTGGAAAACTCTCCCAAAGTACACATCTGCCCATTTGGTTAGTTGTTGGGTTCCGGGACAAATATTTCCTGAGGACGGTTTGAATTTACCAGCATTTGGATTTCCTGTGAATTTTAAACATCTGAATTCAACCTGTCCTCCCAAACCAACTACAATTAAAAACAAACAAACAAACAAACAAACAACAAAAACAAAACCCCACACACAAACCGATGGTTCTGCTTTTAAAAAACCCTGTTTCTCTCAATTCCTTCTTCCATCCATTATCTCTGCCTATTTCTTAAATATCCATACTTGTGAAAATGTCCATACTTGGGAGAGCTATCTTTCTCCACAGATTCTAAAAGAGTTGGGGCGCCGGTTTCCACAGTGTAGCTGGCTGCTGAGTGAAAGAGGCGACGGGCAGCCGGATGGACTCTCCTGCCTCACGGGAAAGAGCAGCCTGGCTTTCAAGTGCCCTTTTGAGTGCCTTTATCCCGCTGTCCTCACCATTCCATCCCTCCAAAGGGCAGGCTGGCTGAAGTGAGGAGTGACACCCACATCAGAGGACTGCATCATTCTCACGAAAATCAAAGGCTCCAGTGACATTTGAATCACAGGGCTCTTTGGCTGATCAACTCCTTGCCTGTTTCACTCCCTGAGCTGAGGAACCAAGCACAGCAGGTTCCTGGAGTGGATGTTCAGAGCGCTTCTTTGTCACAGGTGCCAGAGTGCTTCTCTGTGCCGGCAGTTCAGCATGCTGCCGCGGTCCCTCAAGATAGAGACCCGGGGGCGAGTTAAAGAAGGTACACACACACACACACACACACACACAGCAGAAGGGAAGGCAAGCATTTCCCCCTCCAGGATGTTTAACAAACAGTTCTATGTACCTAGTATGGCAAGTCACAGTATAGGCAGGTGGGAGAGAAAATGAACAAGAAAGGACTCTACCTGAAAAGTAACTGGTCTGAAGGGAAGATGAAATGGGCATAAACAATCCTGAAATCTTCCCACATAAAGAGCCAGGGGATTTCAGAATAACTTCCCACTATAAGACTCAAGCAGGTGCCATTGGGTCTGGCCTAAAAGGGCAATTAGAGCGTTGGAGTAAGGGAGAGGAGGGAATTGAGGGCAGCCAGACATTCGCTAAAGGTGAGAACACCCAAGCCCGCAAGGGACACAACAGATAGTTGAACTTGGCCAGACGATCTAGGGGAGAGAAAAGCAAAAGGGTAGATTGAAGTCACATTGCAGAGATGGAATCCACGGGATTCAGCGGATGGTGGAATCTTGCGATTCACTGCATTTTATACCTAGCGCATACAAAGTACAACTTTGCCAACCGACACTGAAATACAATGGGTGCAAAAAGTGAAGACTTTGATGTATAACCCCTAGGAGGACAATGCCTTATTGTCTCTGTAGAACAGATAACCTGTGACACACTGCCGCCCCAAACTCACAGGAGAGGTGCTAAGCAGGGTTCTGCAGAGGAGCGGAAAGAGGACTCACCTCCTCTTGGCAGGCTTAATTCTACATCCTCACTTCTGAACAGGTGCCAACTATTTTTTCCTGCGTTCTCCCACCCTCTCACCCACCCCTCCTACTTCTAGAAGGACATGAGTCCTGAGGGAAAGAAGAGAATGGTAGATAGGTGGAGGATGTAGTTGGGGCTTGGAGCAGGGGAAAGAGCCAGAGGGTGGGATATAAAATGAACAAGAAACTATCCCAGTTCCATATTTTATTCTACATCCCAAGCCCTAGTCCTAGATAACATCAACAGAGCATAGAAATCTGCTCTAGCACCCAGCAATTTCCTTCTTATTGAGTCTTCAATTAGTAAATACTAATGTCATACTTAAATAACAATAAGTCCTCACCAGGAAAAGGAGATTTCAGTTATTTAAAAAGTTAAAACCTTATGCACTTGATTTATATTTGAAGTCTGTATTAGATGTATTCCTCCTCTGTGATCAGAAGAGAATATTATAATGTAATAAATTCAAGACCAATGCTGTGACTCTGTTTTTATGCTTTATTATTATCATTCTGAAAAATCAAGTTAGTTGTCAAAAATAATACCTATCATTACCACACGGTAACTTATATTGGCTTAGTGACTCTAGGAATTTAAAAAAAAATGACTTTAACTTACTGCTTTCAACCTCCCTTCTAATGCTTTATTGTGTTTGATTTTCAAATATTTCCAGTAAAAGCAGATTGAGGACCAAGATCCCTGGTCTGTGGGTCAAGAGACTTGTCTTCTAGGGTCACCTCTCTGTTCCCATTCCCGGCGAGCTTAGTTAGGCTAGATTCTCTGGACCTTCGAGAGCCTTTTGGGGAGGCCATGGACCACACTGGGGATTTCTGAATCTTCTTCCCAGGAAAAAAATGCATGCATGAAACAGACACAAACTTCAGTTTACAATTTCATAGAAACCCTCAAGTAATCTCTGGGGTATTCCTCATCTTGACATTCTGTGTTCAAGGTATTTGATTGTTGAAAGAAATAAGTGTTATTTATTTAGCTATCACCATGATTCAGGTAGGCATAAGAAATTAAGAGATCAATAACCATGAACTGGTCCTATCCATCATCCCTAAAGGCAGTGTCTGAGTAGAGCTGGGACTGTGGAGGGGTGGGGGGCGTGCTGGGAAGGAAGGGATAGCCATCCCTGTCCCACACACCAAGACAACAGATGTTACAATATCAGTGCCAGAGACTCCTGTGGATGAGAATGGACCAAGCTTTTAGAAGTCCACCCAGTGACTAGAGATATCTACATTATTCTGTGAAACAAAGCCATTACTGTTAAAAGTCAAAGGGAAGCTACTTGCTTTGATTCACCAGGACACACCCCTTTTTCCTGCCCAAGGAGTAGTTACAGCCAAGAGCTGAGTTTTGCTTTGTTTAAAAGCCAATGTAATACGGACATAGGATAAAATGATGTGATATCTAGGATTTGCTTCTAAATAAACCAAGGGAAAGTGAGAAGAGGAAAAACAAGATTGGAATGATTATATGCCAACAAATTAGACAATCCAGAAGAAATCGATGTTTCTGGAAATATACAACCTACCAAGATTGAATCATAAAGAAATAGAAAATATTATATGAACAGAGTAATTACTAGTACGGAGATTGAGTCACTAATCAAAAACCTCCCAATAAAGTTCAGAAACAGATGGATCCAAGGGTGAATTTTCTACCAAATATTTAAAAAAGTAATGCCAATCTTTCTTAGACCCTTCCAAAAAACAGAAGAGGAGGGAACACTTCCAAACTCACTTTACAAGGCCAGCATTACCCTGAAACCAAAACCAGACAAGGATACTATCAGAAAATCACAGGCCAACATTCCTAATAAACATAGATGCAAAAATTCTCAACAAAACACTAGCAAACTGAATTCAGTAAGACATTAAAAGGATCATAAACCATGATCAAGTGGGATTTATTCCAGGTATGCAAGGATGGCTGAACATCCACAAATCAGTCAACGTGATGCACCACATAACAAAATGGAGAAAATAAGATTGGCCATGAGTTTTCAATTGTCAAAGTTAGGGGATGAATTTTCTTCCCATTTGTTGACTGTTAGTCTTTTTTTTTTTTTTTTTTTTTTTCCATTTAGAAAGTGAGGAGAAAGTCAAACTGAAACATCCATAGGTTAATGGATTTTTTGAGGCCTGTACACAAATTAATCCTATTCAATTTACATCTTGTTGAGAAGCCCACAGATAGCACAGACTATGGAATTGACACAGGGTTATTTTAAGAATCAACCATCTAACAGTTCAAAAGAAATGACTTTCAATCAAGACAAAAAAAGTATTTTTGTGTGAGAAGCATGTCTTTCTCCACATAAACAGCTCAGTGCTCGCTGGAAAGTACTGTCCAGCAGTATTGTCCCCACCTGTTCCAACAGAATTATTCCACCCTTATGTCCAATAGGCCATCTAGCCCAGAATTGTTTGGCATGATTCACTGCTCTCCCAGTTTGGACTTAATTATAAAATATTTGTTATTCTCACAAAGCTTTCATTAATAGATAGAAATGAATTTTTTTTGTTTCTGTTTTTACTTTTTGTTTGTTTCTGTTTTTACTCCCCCCCCCCCAATAAAAATAGCAATTTAAAAATCATATTGAGTCAACAAAATATAAACTTAAAAAAAAATCACACTGAGTCTCCATTTTGTAATTTTTAAAAAACCTGCAGTTCCTTCCAATTTCTCATTCTTTGGAAAAATAGCAGTGGACATACCAGGATCCATGGGAGCTTCTGTTATACACAGGGGTTCAGAGGGTCAGCCCAGAAAAACTGGTGCTGCCACTGAAACCACTCCTGCCTCAATGTATTCACCCAACTAAGGCAAATGGAAAGAAAGTTGTGGGTGGAGACCTGAATCTGAGCCCCCAGGTAGTCCTCTCCTTTGTGATTTGCTTTGGCCAATGGGACAACAGCCAAGTATGATGCCAGTGGGACCACAGCAGGCAGAGGTTTAAAAGATGTGTGTGCCCTGGCATTTGCTTTCTCTTTTGCTATGCTTGGGAACCCTGTGACCACTGCTAAGTAAACAAGCCAGCACTAGCCTATCCTTGACAAGAGACACATGGCCAAGTCATCTCTATTGCCCCAACTGAAACTGCGCCAACTATCAGACATGTGAGTGAAGTCATCCTAGATCCTCCATCCCTAGCCACGCCACCAGTGACCATGGGGATCTGATGAGTCAGTCCAGCCCAGAACTGCCCAGCTGATGCACAAAATCACAAGAAATAATAAATGTGTTATTAGTGAAGTCGCCAAGTTTGGGATGCATTTTTATACCAAAAGCTAACAGACACAACAGGGTAAGAAAAGATGACCAAAAGATGCTAAAATGTACTGAACCTCCTGACACTTTACGTAACACTCAATGGAACTTAACTATTGGTTTGATTATTCTCAACTCCCAATACAATAATCTGACATAGGTCCAAAATTGAACTTATTCCCTAATATTCATCTCAAGACAATGTTTGCTACTTTTGGAAGAATATTGCATGGGCTTTGGAAGTTTATGAACTTCCTAAAATTATACAAAGAATTGTATGTTTATGTGTATTTTTTTCTTAATTGGAAAAAGATATTAAAACTATGGAGAATATCATAAATGTCTATTTTCACACTGCCCAGAATTAATGATACTATTTCATCACAGGTGCTTTGGAATTTTTATATATAAAATAATTAAAACATTACTGATAACATTAAAGTTAGTCCTCTTGCTTTCCTCCTTCCCCCTTCAGCAGCTTGAATTGGGTATCTTTCTAGTCCACTGATTTATATTTTGAAAAGAATATATACATAAATATATTATGTAATACATATATATCCCCAAACAGTATCTACCGTCTTCTTTTGTGTTTTTAAGTTGTTTTTAGTCTTTTATTTACAATTTTTTTCAATTACAGTTTACATTCAATATTATTTTGTATTAGTTTCAGATGTACAACATAGTGGTTAGACAATCATGTGGTTCAGAAAGTGATCCATCCCCTTATCTTTCCAGCACTCATCTGGCACCATACATAGTTATTACAATATTATTAACTATATTCACTATGCTGCACTTTACTGCAAAGTGATACAATCAGATTGTCAGAGTCCTGAGGTCCTCTGAAAACGTGCTGGGAGCTATTGACCTGACCTGTTCCTTGACAACATTTGCAATAGCAAAAATAAACAACAAGGAGCAATATAAATGTCTACCAGTAGAGAAATGCTGTGACTTTTTTTGTAACCACCAATCCGTACTTCTTAACCTCTTCACCTTTTTCACCCAGTTTCCCGACCTCCCCTCCCCTAAATTTTTTTCTCAAATGGTTTTATATTATATGTATCTTTCTATAACTTGCTTCTCACCAACCACTGCCTTTGTGAGATCTACCCATATTGGTACTCTATTATCAGTAAGTCTTGTCTTTATGCATTTCTCTACTGGAAGACATTTATATTGCTCCTTGTTGTTTGTTTTTGCTATTGCAAAAGTTGTCAAGGAACAGGTCAGGTCAATAGCTCCCAGCACGTTTTCAGAGGACCTCGGGACTCTGACAATCTGATTGTATCACTTTGCAGAGGTATTTCTGCATTAGCACATTCTCAAGTCTTAGAGGAAGCTGTCTTTACTTACACCCTAAGACAGCTCAATCAATGCTACTATATTCAAATCCAAAATTTCCCATTACAAAGGTCTGCATCTCCTTGGGGACACAGAAAAATAGCCTTATATTTTTGTTGTTGTTGAAAATTCCTTAGAATCAGGCAATGATTCTGCCCAAAACATGGTGACCCATGTTAAAGTTAGGTTTTACCCATCACTGTTACCAGGTAATAAATATGATACTATGCTAAATTGCTGTTAACATCAAATGCTGGTCACACCAATTAAATTACTAAGAGACTAATGATATGATATCCTATTTGTTTCCTTTGTTTTCTGTCATGTATATATGGACTAAAGAACTGAATTTCTTGTGGTTATTTCATTTCCCTTATTTTCTATCTTTTAAATCTAATTGAGATTAAAAAAAAAAAATCTTTCTAGCATGACTTTTACTTTCATGCTTGTTTCCAGTGTGATGTCATCTAGTCCCAAAACTGATATGCAAAGGTCCAAAACAAAGAAATTAAAAGCTGGTCATAACAGACTATGTTTTTAGGTTTAAATTATTCCACCCTGGTATTAGTAAGTAAAATGAGCTAAAATAGATGATTTTTAAAATCAAGATTGCCTTCCCGTGGGAGTATATGAAATGATGAAGTGTTATACAGATACTTGGACTCAGAAATTTCAAATTTAGAAATAACTAATTGCTTTTGAAAGAGCATAAAGTTAGCAGGCTTGGTTTATTATATACAAGTTGTATGGTCCAGAGCAATTCTCTTTACCTGGCCACACTTTGTTTTTTGTTTTTTAACCTATAATATAAAGGCAACAAAACCCATCATTGGTACAAGAATGAAATGAAATCACTTCTATGAAAACCTTCTGTTATCATTTCCCCATTAGACTATGAGCTCGTCATAAGCAGAGGCAGTATTTAAGTCATCTTGATTCCCACTGGTGCCATCATATTTGGTAAGAATGCTTGCATGTCAAGCATGTATGCTAACCTCCTGTGTAACTGCTCTGTGTTCTCCACTTTAGGGATCAAAGCTTTCTACTTGCTGGGGGCTAATTCCAGCAGATTATAAATGCAAGAAGTTCATGAAAAGGTTAGTGGACCTTGAGGCTTCAGCAGGGCTGAAGATACATATTATTGCCTGTTGGAATAGCTGAAAGCATTTCCCCAAACCTGAAAATTTGCATATATTATTGCCTGCTACTGGGACAGCTGAAGGCAGTTCCCCCAACTTGACAATGCCTACTGTATACCAAACCTTACCATATATATCTGCCTGCTTTGCTTTAAGGCAATTTATGTTAATAAAAAGCTAGGGGTCCAGAGATTCGGAGAACTTGGTTACTGAAGTTAGGTCTCCTCTGGCTCCCCAAAATGCTTCCCAAATTTATATTTCATGTCTAGTCCCTTTATTAATTTACTCGCAGCCCTTCTCCAAATTTCTTTTTCTTTTTCTTTTTTTTAATATATTTTATTGATTTCGTACAGAGAGGAAGGGAGAGAGATAGAGTTAGAAACATCGATGAGAGAGAGTCATCGATCAGCTGCCTCTTGCACACCCCCTACTGGGGTTATGCCTGCAACCAAAGTACATGCCCTTGACCGGAATCGAACCCAGGACCTTTCAGTCCCCAAGCCGACGCTCTATCCATTGAGCCAAACCGGTTTCGGCCCTTCTCCAAATTTCTGAACCCTTCCAGATGCTGAGAAACACCCGGCACCAACCTCTAACCACTTGTGTTCTCTGCTAAGACCACTCATATTTGCCAAGCTGGAGCTAGAAGCTTGAGCACCCACTGGTGTCACATTTGCATGCCAAAATGTAAGGGCAACACCAACAGTTTCTACCTTTGGGCCAAGACTTGGGAGTGTGTAGTGCACCCCAAACCTGCCTGTCTTGCTCCAGACTCTACACCAAAGAAGGGCTCCATGTCTGAGGACTGACAGGAGCAGCACATTACAGACCAGAGCAGTTCTAGTGGGAGCAGGAGGAACTCTTCCCGATGCACAGTATCACACAATGACACTGTCCCAACAGGGGAGGTCCCTGTACAATTATGGCTCAAGTTGGGTAATCGGGCAACATGGGATTGTTATGCTGCCACCAAAATATGATAAACATATGATTACCAAGGAAAAGGATTTATAAAATAAGTGGAGCAATACAGAGCACAAATTGTTTGTTTGTCCCATAATTTTAAGTACACAAAATGATGTGTTTTGGATAGACTAGAAGGAAACCCGAAGACATGAAGATAAAACCACTAGGTAGTGTTATTATGGGTGAATTATCCTGATTTACTTCTTATAATCTTTTAAAGTTAATATAGTAATGAATCAAAAATAGGTAGGTAGCAATCTTCCATCTCCAAACAGGCATTTTTTTTTTTTTTATTGGCCCCAGAAAGAAAATTGCCTCGTCATGTTTAGACACTAAGGAAATAGACTCTAACCCACCATCATGGTTTGGGGGCAAAGCCTTTTTCGATTGCCATCAGAAAAACTGGATTCTGGCACCAGCTCAGCCAACACCTAGCTGTGAGACTTCAGAAGTCATCTAACTCTTCTAGATCTCTGTGAAGTCCAGCAAAAAAGATTTAGGACAGGATTCTGAAGCTTGCTTCTGGGCTTTCTACAATGGAGTGTGTGTTTTACTTTCTACAATGTAGCGTGTGATGATAAAGTCCTGTGAATGAACTTTAACAAGCACATCAGAACTCAGAACACGCAGGAGAGTGTGGTCCGCCTTCAGAGCGTTTTTTGTTTGTTTGTTTGTTTGTTTTTTAAAATATTTTATTGATTTTGTACAGAGAGGAAGGGAGAGGGATAGAGAGTTAGAAACATCGATGAGAGAGAGTCATCGATCAGCTGCCTCTTGCACACCCCCTTCTGGGGATATGCCCACAACCAAGGTACATGCCCTTGACCGGAATCGAACCCGGGACCCTTCAGTCCCCAAGCCGACACTCTATCCATTGAGCCAAACCGGTTTCGGCCAGAGCGGTTCTTACACTTGATCCTGGAAAGAGCCACCTCTCCTCTGGCCTCCACAGCCTGTTCTACACGATATTGCACATCTTCAGTAGGGCCCATTTCTCCTCAGCTAAGGCAGAATGTAACTTCTGGGAACAGCTTAGAGGAACCTGGAGCTAATTCTGGTGAGTACCATGGGTGATTAGGCTGGACACAAACATTTTAGGTCACAAAGGAAGTAAAAAAAAAAAAAAAAAAGAGAAAGACCATTTAAAAGTGCTTTGAACAATGTTAATGACATTGTTCCTATGTTGGCAACTCAGAAGGAGGTGCTGATGGATGTAGTGTAAGTTCCACGGTTAGCCAAAGCCAATGTCATTACTTCAGGCGAGATTCTTGGAGTTCTACTTCTCTCCTCAAGTGTAGTTGTCCTAAAGATATGTTAAAAAAAAAAAAAAAAAACTTTGCTAGGATACCCCAAAAACCTTTTGTCTCTGCCAAAATAAATTCTGAAGTTGAAACTCAAAACATAATTTATTTACCATTATTACAGAATGTGCTTATAAGGCCGAGATGTTTATTTTTAATACCCTTGGCATTTAACCTTTAACCCCTAATTTGCTCTGTAAATATCAAGTCTCAGCAAGATTAAAAAAAAAAAATTAAAAACTCACCAAGGAGAAACTCATTTTAATCACATATTAATAAAGGCATAAGTTGCTTCATCTTTGTGAAAACAAAATAGTAGATGGCTCAAACCTGGAAAATCACAAATGCACGTAATTTCTTCATATCCCATTATGACGTTCGTAATACCT
Organism: Pipistrellus hanaki; assembly: GCF_964339955.1. Classification (NCBI taxonomy): domain Eukaryota; kingdom Metazoa; phylum Chordata; class Mammalia; order Chiroptera; family Vespertilionidae; genus Pipistrellus; species Pipistrellus hanaki. The sequence continues at coordinate 47,986,024 of NC_140503.1, read as the reverse complement.
TGCACTTGTATAGAGGTTTCAAAATATCTCTGCTCTTTGAAGCTGGTGAAAAGAGCCTTCATACATTCCTACTAAGTAATAAGATTCAACCCCCTCAGGAAATGAAGAGCAAAAGCACTCCGTGTTCTCTTTCATTTAGTCTCACATGAGTTCATGACATTAACACTAAGGAGCAAAAAGCCATATCCCAAGTCATATCCATCATTATCTATTCCAAAGAATTACCCTTGAAACAGACCTTGAATTCATGAGATTCAACTGGGAAAGGACTAATAAAAAAGGTGCATCATACAATATTGGGGGGGGGGGAGGGTAGACTGGTATTGTCACTGGAGGAGGGAATTGATGGGTTAAGAAAGAGAAGTTCAATTTATAGCCACCATTCACAGAACTATCTCACTGGTGTTCAGATAGCTCTAAACAGTAGCAGCTGGATGCTGATTTCCCCTGTTTCTTAGCTAAGAGATCCCATAGGCCCAGGCACTAACTTCTCCTCAATGGAAACTCAGTGGGAAGGTGTGACTTTAATCAATAAAAATCTAACACCATTTCTGGGGATGTGGCTAAAGTGTAGACGTTCCCACTGGTGAGTGACAGGAAGGAAGCGCTGTGGTTCACAGGCCACCACTTTGAGATTTTCCGAATGGCTGCAAAGAGCTGGCCTGCAGGTGTTTGTTTGGCCTCAGTGATGATCGGAACACTTAAAAGGTGGCCCATCTGGCATTAAAATCTGGATTTCCAGTTTCTCTTAAAAAAAGATGATTTGGTAATAATATGGTCGATGTAACTATGGCCTAGGATCAAGTAATGGTGTCTCTTTAGGATGGGCATATGTTCCATAGTTACTCTCAGGAGGCCAACCTCACTCCATCACTCTATAGTAGGGGTGTCGAACTCAATCAGAGAAGGGGCCAAAATCTAAAATCCAGCCTAAATCGCGGGCCGAATGGTTTACTGAACAGTCATAAACTGACAATGTCATAAACTGACAGCGGAGTGCAGTGATGACAGCGCGGTGCGGGCCACATTGCAAGGCCTGGCGGGCTGGATTTGGCCTGAGGGCCTTGTGTTTGACACATGTGCTCTATAGACAGCCGAGTTTGCAACCAATGACAGAGTTGAAATCCTGGGCAAAATGGTGGAGGAGATGACTTTCAGCTTCTGCAAATGTCTGCTTCCTCCATTTTTCCATCCCTCTCCCTCCTCGCCTCCCATCAAAACTTTCCTGCACTTTATCCCATTTCTTTTGTGTGTGTTTTTTTGTTTTGTTTTTGTTATTGTTATTGTTGTTAATCCTCACCAGAGGATATTTTTTTCAATTGATTTTTAGAGTGAAAAGAGGAAGGAAGAGAGAGAGAGAGACATCAATCTGAGACATACAGCAATTAATTGTCTCCCTCACGTGCCCCAAATTGGGGAGAGAGCAAACCTGGTGTGGTAGGATTTGAACCTAGGACTCTTCGGTGCACAGGCTCGTGCTCTAACCACTTAGCAACACCTGCCAGGACACTTGATCCCATTTCTGCCTGGCTTTATTTTGTTGTAGGTATTGTGTTGTTTTGGCCAGGAAACTACTTAGCAATCTGATAAACTAATCAGTGGGGATGGACTAGGTTACATTCCCAAAAATACATAGTTGAAATGGATTCCAGACTTTCGAAATACATGTCATGCCTTGAAGGCCCAAAGGAACTTACCTACCTTATAGTCAGCTATCATCAGACTTCTACTTTCATGAATCTATTTCTGTGCGTAATATCTGCAGTTTACTCACAAGTAACATGCAAGTAAGGACAAGGAAACGTATCATGAACATATTTTGAGGAGATGGCCAATTCTGATTACTCAAATATTTCAGTTTACCTAAGTCACAGAAGACCTATGAATCATCATTTCTGGGTTGAAAGTATACAGCAGAGTTATAGACATGGGCTTCGTTCCTCAGCAGGCCACACTGGCCATGGCCACGAAAGCAGAGTTTCCCTTGTGGATGATGATAAAGCGAGATTCCAAGAAGGAAACCTTAAATTAAATTTAAAATTTTAATATGTGTTTCTTTTTAGTTGATTTCAGAGAGAGAAAGGGAGAGGGAGAAAGGGATAGAAACATCAATGATGAGTGAGAATCACTGATTGGCTGCCTCCTGCATGCCCCACACTGGGGATGTAAATCGAACCGTGACCTCCTGGTTCACAGGTTGATGCTCAACCACTGAACCACACCAGCTGGGCTAAATTTAAAATTTTAAACCTTGACTTTAAGTAAAGTCAAAAGAGATTGTCATACCCTCCTAATTAATGTACACAAAATTATAAAGACATCAGATTTCTTTTCCCAGTTCTTCGAGTCTCCTAAAAATTTCTATTGCCTAGGAGTAGTATTCTTGATTTTCCAAAGATGGAGAAAAGTGTCCCAAAGTGAGTTTTCAGAAGGAAGATACCAGGTAAATATAAACTATATTTACCAGGTAAATATAAACTCAGAAAAATGGCAGTCTTCCTTATGAGTCACAACTGCGTTTGAGTCTTGGTGGACAGCCTTCCTAATGGAGACCTGCCAGACTTCCTAAAAGACCACAGACGGATGGACACACACACACACACACACACACACACACACACACACAGAAACCCACAGCACAGGTGCTCTCCCTACAGCCCAGCCAAGGGCCTGATGAATTATATTCTCCACGCTAACCCTCAGCCACACCCTCCGGGGCAGTGCCCTGGCTCTTCCTGTGCTAAGCAGCTGGGGGATGCAGCTGGGCAGACCCAGAGGGATGTGAAGCCGCATTTGGCTGGAAGGGTCTTACATAAACATTAAACGTCAACACGGAGGTTTCTTCCTACTTGAGAGGCTGATCTCCGTTCTCAGGCAACCTCACCCACCGAATGAACAAATGTAATGTTTCAAGCCAGCAAAGAAATGATTTGTTGAATGTTTGCCAGGTTACCCTAGATCCAGTAGATGAAGCCACGGCAAATCTCCTATTTCAGGGCAGCCAGCTGTTTCAACTTTTCTGTCAGAGGATCGTGGCCTCAGCAACCGTATCTGATGCACCACCGATAGTCTCCAGGCGGCCCTCGACGTGGCCATCTGCGCTGCTGGCAGGGAAGCCATCCACAGGTAAGCCCCACCTGTCCTCCCATAGACACGCTACACGATTCTGGAAACCGCTCTCTCGCTCAACATCCTCCTCTGTATCCACACGACCGACCACCTCCTTCACGCAGTGGGGCGGAGCTGAGCACCACGCTCATGAAGACACCAGAAAGAGGATGCCAGCAGACTGGCTGTTAGCCTGCCCAGCGTGAAAAGTAAGCTCCCTCAGGGGAAGTTAATTTTCTCAGGGTACCACTTACTCAAGCATCTGAATTCAGTAAGATTCTTTAAGCTCTTTGACAAAAACACATTGATTTCTTTCTTTTTTCTTTCTATAAATATTGAGCCAGGGAAAATAATTATAGCCATTCTAAAGCACTAGGACTATCCTATTGCTTAAGTGTAAGTGGCCAATTAGGCAGTGGCCCAGTTAGGTGGCCCCACCCAGACACACACTCAGCTTGAGTAAATGGTTCTTTGTAGGTGTTCCCTGAACAAGGTGGGGTGGATGTGCTTCTTAAACCCTGAGACTGAACGAGGAGCTTTATTGGCAGACCAAGTGTCTTCTTAGCTAGGGGCAAAGGTGATATCATCTTGGACTATGTGAGGGGAAAAAAAATCTTTGGTCAAGGCTGTCCTTTTGAATATTTTGTTGGTTTTTAGTTACACTTTTGAACGAACCCAGCACTGGGCCAAGGGCTCCTTTTCAGTAGGTTCCGAGGGGCCTGAGCTACACGCCCCCGAGGCTGGTCACACGGGGCGGATAGGTAAATGCCTGCTGTGCCTGTTATCACTCTGACGTAGCTGCACTCTCACGGTCATTAAAAACCAACCCGACCAGCAGAGGACCAGTCCATCCACCTCGGCAGGATTATCTCTGGGTGGAAACTAGCAAGCCCTGCCGTAGAACTTTGTCGTCTTTCTTCGGAGGGACCGCCAATCCCTTCCAAACAGAGCCCCTCGCCTTTGTGCCTGGGAAAGGGCAGCTCACCCGGGCCCCAGGGGTGCGGCTGAGGTGGTGGGGGCGGGGCGGCCGGGGCCAAGGAGGAAAAGTCATAATAAGTCAGAGAAAAAGCCGGCCACTTCCAGGTATTCCCCAAGTGCCAAAGGAAAAGGAACAAAAAGAGCTCGACTTCCTCCAGAGCAAGCCGTTCACGATGCACCCGAAAAGGGCCGGTCACCGCGCCCTGGGGAAGGGGAAGGGAAAGGGGTGGAGGGTAAGGGTCTGGGGTGTTTATTTCGCCTCTGCAGAGCGAAGACCTTGGGTGCCGGCTCCTCGCCAAGTCCAGGCCAGAGCAGCTCCGAGCTGCACCCGGTCCCTTTCGCTCTCGGGCGCCTGCCCTCCGCCAGGTGCTCGCCCTACCTGGAGCCCCGGCGGCCTTTGTGCAGCCCGCGCCGCCCCACCGGCGTGCGGAGGGGGAGCGCCGGGCAGCCCCGCCGGTGCCCGCGGGCGGGAGGGGAGCGCGGGGACCGCGGGGCGCAGCCGGCCGGCTCCCGCGCCAACGTGCGGGCGGCGATCGGCGCCCGGCCAGTGGGACCAGAGAGGCACAGGCGACTGCCCCATCCTCCCAGCAGGAGGGAAGGGACACCCCCCAAAAATCCCCTCTCCAAGCGCCGTGACCCTGAACACACATCTCCCCAACACCCTGGCTTCCGACAGCTGGCAGCCATCGCTGCCCGGCCACAAAAAGTTTCGCGACGACGAAAGCGACTTGCAAGAAAGTTTTCCTTGGCCTCTCGCTCCCTCTCCCCCTGTCCCCGGGTGCAGGAAAGCGGTAGGAAATCAGCGATCGCGACGTGCCGGCTCCGGCGTCCACCTTCTCCGCCCCTGGCCCGGGCAGCGCGCCCAAGGTGGGTGCCCCGCGCCCAGGCTTCCTGCCCCGGCCGCGGGGCCAGGCGTCCCGGGACGCGGCGCGGCCAACTCACCATGGTGATCGCACCGCGGTCGCGCCTCTGCCGGTCGGGGAGCTGGAGCTGCTGGGATAAAGTCTCCTGGGCAAAACTTCAAAAGTTGGTTCCCTTCGCCAAGACCGGGCTCTCGCCACCCGAGCACTCACTCCCGGGAGCCAATGGCAACCTCAGGGGGACTCCATCCAGGAGGGATCGGCGGCGCTAGGTGAGGGCGACAGGGAGGCGACTCAGCAGGAGGGGCTCATGCTGCCCCGGGCACAGGGTCGGCTCGGACCCGGAGCTCGCCGTCCGCCCGGAGGGGTCCGATGCTCTCCGCGCGCCTGCCCGCCCGGCTGCCTGCCCAGCCTCGCTCCTCTTTCTTCGGCCACTGAACTCCGGACTCCTCTGGCCGAGTCTCGGCTCGGGCAGGGCAATCTGTCCATAAATGGAGAATTCAGCTCGGGCCCGGCCAATCAGGGTTTGTTTTCGCGGCGTCACTCCTTAGGGAAACCGCAGCAGCCAACACGCTGGGAGCTGCCGGCGCTTCCAAAGGCCTCTGGATCCTGTAGTTCTCCCGGCCCCGCCGCTGCCTGCACACCCCGCGCGCTCCGGACGACTGCCCGGGGAACTGTCAGGAGGAAAACTGCGAAAGAGAAGCAAACCTTTCGGTTTTGTTTTTTTTTTTTCTTTTTTCTTTCTTTCTCTTCTTAACCAGAAAGTCAAAGTAGCTGTAGCTTCCAAGCTTGAGGGGTATGATTTTCCCATAACTTTTTTTTTTTTTTTTTTTTTTTTTTTTTTTTTTAAAGAAGGAAACAGGTTATCAGCATAGAAGATCAGAGTTGTGGCAGCAACCCAAAGGAAATCCTTTTTCTTTCCAACGTCTGGATTGTGAGGAAAGTAAAAAAATACCATTGCCCCCACCCCTCCCTTTACCTGAATTTCCTTGGAAAACAAAGGAAGGCTCCCCCCGCCCCCCCCCTTTTTTTTTATTTTGTGAAGTTGCACGTGCAGCGAACAGGGCAGGGGAGAGGTAAGTGGGGAGAAAGCACCATTCAACCTTGGTCTACCTATACGTGTTGAGAGCAATTAGCAGGACCATCAGAACTGTAAAAGTACGTTATTCCAGAGTGAGGGGTTTCCAGAACTCACGTGGGCAGTAAGGAGAAGATGGGGTGGGGGAAAAAATAGAATCCTGAAATAAAGGTAAGGGATCGATTTTAGTGTTTTAAGGGTTCCGGAAGTAAACTTGATGTGTTACAACAGGATTGTGGTATCTGGGTAAGATTTGAAAACTTGAAACAAAGTTTCAAGAGCAACTATGAAACATAGTGATTTATTTAAGAACCGAGGTGGTGGCCATTCACTTGAATATAGCATCCTAAAGTTGGAATGGATGTTTAAAACCATTTTGATTAGAATGTGTTAAAAAAAAAAAAAAAAAGGCAAAATCCACACCATATAATATTAATGAGCCATTAAAAAGGAAGAGCCCTGACTGGTTTGGTTCAGTGGATAGAGCGTCAGCCTGTGGACTGAAGGGTCCCAGGTTTAATTCCTGTCAAGGGCATGTGCCTTGGTTGTGGGCACACCCCCAGTAGGAGGTGTGCAGGAGGCAACAGATTGATGTTTCTCTCTCATCGATGTTTCTAACTCTCTTTCTCTCTCCCTTCCTCTCTGTAAAAAAATCAATAAAATATATTTTAAAAAAATGTTAATCGACAGAAGCAAGGCACAAAAGACTGCATATTCTATGATTCCATTTATATGAAAGTAGAGAATAGGGCAAATCTATAGAGTCAAAGTGAGAGTGATCGCCAGGGGCTGGGAGTAACTGCTACAGCATATGCATCTTCTTCTTGGGGCAATGAAAATGTTCTGGAATTAGACAGTGGTGATGGTTGCACAACTTTGTAAATATACTAAAAACCACTGAATTGTACATTTTAAAGGAGTGAACCTATGTAATATATGTAATATCTCTACTTTAAAAATGGAAAGAAAATCATGTTGACTAAATGCTTACAGTAATCATACACCCAATTTGGCAATAGATATAGTTGAATGCCTACTGTACAGGTCATCACAGCCACTGTGAGCATCATGGCCTGTGTCTCCACTGAGCGTATGATTTTAGAATGAGGGAGAGAGAAGACAAATTTTAAACCAATAAATAATGGCAAGAAAAGTACAAATATAATGAGATGTGACAGTACCTTTGTGTGAAGGACTGCCATATTTGTAGCTATAGATTAGGTTAGAAAATTCACCTGGGAGGGACCTCAGTATAGACTATAAAGGAAACAGACATCTGTTGAGCACTCACTATGTGCTAGGCATTACTAGGTACAAACAGATACGACTCACCAAATTCTCAGATAAATCTGATTCCATGTCTCAGGGGCACATCAGCTTCAGAAAACCATCAGGCATTTTAGGAACTAATGCCCAGCGGTTACTGAGAGGGAAATGTGAGTTTACCAACACAAGAAACACTACTTAGGTTGAAAAATAACATGTTGTCTCTGCTACCGTGCTCAATCCTGACCGGTAGTTGGATTGACATGGGCTTCAAGTGATACAGGCCAAGATCTGGTTGTTTTCCCCAAGGTTAACCCAGGGATCCAATGAGACACTTAAAATTACTTAATAATCTAGCAACAACCTACTCAATCTTGGATTTATCTAAAACTACCTTAAAAAAAAAAAGAATAGTTTTTATTGATTTTTAGAGAAGGAAAAAGAGAGAAACATCTATGATCTATGTGAGATTGTAACATCAATCAGCTGCCTCCTGCATGCGCGCCTTCCCCACCCTCCCCCCCGACCCCCTCTGTCAGGGATGGAACCCCAAAACCTAGGCATGTGCCTTGACCAGAAATGAAAACAGTAACCTCCTCATGCACAGGATGACACTCACCCACTGGATCCACAGTGGCCAGGGCTCTAAAACTACCTGGACACTTTTGTTGGCTGAGATTTCTTTTTTTTTAGTGCTTACTTTTATTTGCCCTAATAATCTCTTTCCAGTTTTAAGATGTATTACTAACTCCAGGTAGGACTTTGATGAAGATCTATGCTTGTATTCGTTTTTGATGATTTTGTAATAAGATTCCTTTCCAGATTGAAATATAAATATATATTCATTTTTATGTCTAAGGAGTTCTTAGATTGTGGGATTTAGCGACACATAATCCTGATTTTGAAGTTTGCCTTTCCATCTAACTAGCTGTGAGATCTCAATTTTCTGAACCTCGGTTCCCTTATCTATAAAGTAGATGGCTGTGATTGTGAAATGAAAGTTGTGTAAAGACAGTTAATAAATGTTGGTTCCTTTCTCCTCTCACCTGTACTATATCTAGGTTAGAGATTCGGACCTGGGTCCCTGGGTGAGATCAGACCAACTGTGGCCCTCTGAGATGCATGCCAACTGGGGAGAGGCTGTTTGTGTGTGCCCTTTTCCTCAGGAAGAGTCAATAGCATTCATCAAGTTCTCCAAGATTCCATAAATGCCAAAACCTTAGGACCCACAGCTCTGGATCATATTCGTTATGCCTTTCTGGACATTGTATCCATCACTGTGTTTTTCTTCAGATATAAGGATTAGAATTAAGCCTGATAGGATGAGGGCAGAAGTTCACCTTGGCTTCTCAAAGCAGGACTCACTAATTCAGGCTGAACGTAGAATGTAGTGTGCAATCATTTGGTAGAGCCTATAATTTCATGGAGAATCCCTTTAAGCCTACCTTATTCCATTCCCATCTTAGGGAGGTACATTGCCAGTTTTGGCAAGGGTGATGGTATGTTCTGGTTTATATGGGAGAGTCCTGGTTTATGCCTTTATCTCAGTGAAATAATTAACTGTACCCTTCTTGCATCCCCCAAAAGGCCTCGTTTGAATAATAAATTATGGTCATCCTAGATTTATTTTTATTTTTTACCAAATTCATCCCCTGCCCAAATCCTTACTTTAAATTTTTTTTTCAAGTTTTCTTGATTTGCTCTTATTTTTCAGAGGGCTCTAATATATTACCAGATATTTATTCTTATTCAAGGTTATAGTAGCAATGAAGTGAAATCAACTTTTAAAATTGTAAAACTCGTACTAAACACATGATGGAGCTAGTCAGATGAGACTTTACACATCTGTTGGCATGAAAAACTGCACTTACCTGGAGCTGAATCAAAAGGAAAATAGAAACAAATCAAGATGGATACAAACACAATTTCCCATATGAATCTGTCAGCAAAAAAACAAAAAAATTAATATTTATACATTTTTTGGGGAAAAAACAGTAAGAGGATTATGTAAAGCAATGAAACTAATGTCCATGTCAGTGACATAAAAGAACATCAGAATGCATTCACAACACCCCAATTAAAGAAAAAATTGTTATTGAGAAAATGAAGCCAGAAATCTTTAACAAGACATTGAGGGAAGATAGATCTGTATCACATCAATGTGAAATGTCCCAGGTAAGGGGCGGGGGAGGGGATAAGAAATCAACCAAAGGACTTGTATGCGTGCATATAAGTATAACCATTGGACACAGACACTAGGGGGAGTGGGGACATGTGCTGGGGGGATGGGGGTGGCCAGGGAGAGGTCAATGGGGAGAAAGGATACATATGTGATACTGTTAACAATAAATAATTTAAATTTAAAAAAGAGAGAGAGAGAGAGAAATATCCCAAGTAATCAGTTTCTACTAGAACAGGCATTGTGTATTAGGTTCAGTAGGTACCAGCTACTTAGCTAAGTGCTTACTGTACAACATCTTGCTTAATCTTCCATAAGAAAGTAGGTAGAGAGCTTAAAGTAACTTACCCAAGTTATCACTCAGCTAGCAGGCATCAAAGCCATTTGCCTGACTCTGAAATCCAAACTCTTCTAGCATATCAGAAGAAATTTTCCTTCCTGCAGGCCCACTATGAACAGGAACACACTTAGTTAAAACCCAGAAAGCCTCTCCAAACCAGGACTCCTGGAAAAACTTTTGCTTTTTTGTGGGACATAAGAATTACATTTGTGAAGAGAGTGTAAATTAACTTGAAACATCTTTGTTTTTCACCTAATGTTTTTTTTTTTGTTTTGTTTTGTTTTTAAATATATGTTTTTTACTGATTTTAAAGAAAGAGGAAGGGAGAGGGAGAGAGACAAACATTGATGAGAGAAACATTGATCGGCTACCTCCTGCATGCCCCCCACTAGGGAACGAGCCCACGTACCCTGACAGGAATCCAACCAGCAACCTCTTGGTGCATGGAATGACACTCAACCAACTGAGCCACACTGGCCAGGGCCCTAATGTGTTAATGTTGATTTGAAAAAAAGGATATTACAGAGGATTTTAAGGGTTAGGTAATGTCATATGATGCTCATTAATATAAAAATCTTTTGCTATACTGTAACAATTATTTTACTGAAATAAAGGAATTATTTTACCAAAAGAACAGAAAATATTCAGCTTGTTAAATGCATGTTTATATACATTTACTAATATGTTTTCTCTTACTTAAGCCAATATTTCCTTCCAGTTTTAATTTGATTTTTTATATCCAGAAGATAAGCTCTGACTGTTCTCCAGTTTTAAAAATCTCTCTATATAAAGCAACTGTTATGACAGAATGACTGAAATGACTGGTTGACCAGTCGCTATGACATGCACTGACCAGCGGGGTGCAGACGCTCAAAGCAGGAGCTGCCCCCTGGTAGTCAGTGCACCCCTACAGCCAACCTCCTGTGGCCCCTCCCCCTGACCGGCCCCTGGTGCTACACATTTTGTGTGTTCTTGCAAGTCATTCTTTTTTTTTTTTTTTTTTTTTTTTGTATTGATTTTTTTACAGAGAGGAAGGGAGAGGGATAGATAATTAGAAACATCGATGAGAGAGAAACATCGACCAGCTGCCTCCTGCACACCCCCTCACTGGGGATGTGCCCGCAACCAAGGTACATGCCCTTGACCAGAATCAAACTTGGGACCTTTCAGTCCGCAGGCAGATGCTCTATCCGCTGAGCCAAACCGGTTTTGGCCTAAACCATTCTTAGAGACCTGCTTCTGGGACGGGGTTTCCTAGGTAGCAGAGCAGCTTCCTTCCTGTAATCTATTGACAGTCAGCCCTCAACACAAGAGTTTATCTTGCTCCCATCCTGTACCTTCCCCAGGGCCCTCCTGCCCACCACAGTGGCAGTGTGGCAGTGAGGGAAGGAGGAGGGGGGGAGGCAGGGAACTGTGTGGTGGCATTGGCGTCCATTCCTTCTGCGCCTGGCCCAGTGACTGACCCTTGTCTCCTCTCCTGACCCTGCCTAGGCCTTTGGGCCCCAGGATGAGACGGGAAACCAGGTGTGGGTGGTGGTGGTGGATGCAGCCCCTTTCTCTGTGGGGCTGAGGGCCAGCTCCCTCCTCAGATTGGTGGCCTACCTCCCATGGTTCCTCTGCCCTCACCCCCACCCCATGCACGAATTAGTGCACTGGGCCTCTAGTGATTAAATAATGCCCAGCTGGTGTGGCTGATGGTTGAGCATCAACCTATGAACCAGGAGGTCATAGTTCAATTCTAGGTCAGGGCACATGTCCGGGATGGAGGCTTGTTCCCCAGTAACAGATGTGTGGGAGGCAGCCAATCAATGATTCTCTCTCATCATTGATGTTTCTTCTCTCTTTCTCCCTTCCTCTCTGAAATCAATTAAAAAATATTTTGAAAAATGATTAAATCCAGAGTAATGCTAGTTAGTCTTCTCTGATGTATCCAGGAGTGAAGTTTTCCACAGAAGTGAGCTTTGCGGGTATCTGAATCTCCTGGCTCATTTCTATGTCCATACCCTGGATTTCTTTCCGCTTCTTCTGTCAGTATGCTACCTGATTGCATTTTGTGTGTTCTTGCAAGTCATCCTTAATCTTTACTGGAACAAGGCAAGGCATGCATAAATAAATATTTACATTAAAAAAACAACAACTTGAAAATGGCAAATAACTGCATGAGCCTTACCTTATTAAAGAACCAAAACTTTTTTAACTTAAAGGAAAAATTTTTGGAAGTAAACTACATGCTTCATTGCCTTTTGAAAATATGCTGAACCTCATGCAAGCTTGTGCCTCAAGACTCAAGGTCATCTGAATAAATATTGATTGTCTCACTGGGTTGTCCTGAGCTGAGGTCCAGGGGACTATTGAATAGAACATCTGTTTGCCACTATACTCCTTGGCCCTGAATAGTTCTGTCTCTTTTGTGTTTTTGGTAGGGTGTTTTTGTTTGTTTTGTTTTAATTTATATCCTCCACTGTCAGAGGCTTTTTTCCCCCCTCCTGCTATCTGCTGTTGCAATTTAGTCTCTTTTAGTATCGAGAAACAACAACAACAACAACAACAAAAAGGCACCTGGGTTGCTTCATGAGGAAATATTTTAAAAAGATATATGCCCAGGGGCCCAGGAAAAACAACACAAAGGAAGTAGGATTGTGCAAGCTCTCCTCCTTTTCTGCCTCCTGGCTTCTCCGCATGGAGATGTTGTCTGTCTCTTCCAGCTTCTCCCACGTACTCAGAGTGGCCCCTTCTTTCATAATTTCAGTTTACAGAGTGTCTTTAGTTTGTCATGATCCTGGCTCAGGCCTCTCCCTACACTACCTTTCAGCAATGCTGCCCACAGCTCACTGGAAACTTGCCTCTGAGTTTCTTGATTCAAGTTTAAGAGAGAAAGGGAGGGAGAGCAAGGAAGAAAGAGAGAATCTGACTCATCCAGCTCAAGCTTTCAAATCACACCATGTCACAAGTTGCTAGCAAGCCTATAGAAAGCTCTGCTAGAACAAGGTGTATATGTACAGTTGCATTCCAAACGAATGTTGTCACAGAGTTGGTGTCTTAAAAGCTACCACCCATTGAAAAGAGAAGGTGAATAGAACCCTGGAGTGTCATCCTAATACACCAAGGTTGTGAGTCTGGGCACATACAGGAGTCATCCAATGAATGCATAAATCAGTGGGAAAACAAATTGATGTCTCCTTTTTCTTCCTCTCTCCCTCGCAAATCAATCAGTAATTTGTTTCTCTTTTCAAGGAGAGGGTGAATAGAGACAGACTCTCTGAGGAAGGACCATGGCAGGCACTCCAAATTGGGGCACTCGGCAGTTTGCCAGCTGCATCTATGTAGTGCCTTCGTTTAGGCAGTTTCTTGGCGAGACCTTGAGGGCAGTTCCATTCACCTCTTCAGCAAAAAAAATGTATGAGCTTTGCAATAGTCATTGCCGTTTCAACTTTACCATCATACATATATACATGGATCTATTTAAGATCTGACATACGTTTTGCCTTTATTATCATGCACTTATAAATGTGTGTTTATCTATGCCTATAAATATTTGTGTATACACATAGGTGTGTGTGTTTTTAAGATGACATCTTTTCCAAGATACTGTAACAAACACTTGGGGAGATTTAATTTTTTAATAGACTATTTTTTTTAGAGCAATTTCAGGCTCACAGCAAAACTGATGGAATAGTACAGAGATTTCCCATGTATCTCCTGCCCCCACAGGTGTGTAGCTTCCCCCATTATCAGCAGAGGGACTTACCTGAATAGAGTGTTTCTTGGTGGTGGTGCCCTGCATGTTGGCAGCATGGTTTTCAGAACATTACTGTTTCACTCACCACCACAGGGCACTGTGGTAGGTTCTCACACCTTCCCATGCATGTCAAAAGCATACACAACACAAGGACTTCCTACTTTCATACACCTGTTCCTGAAAATACACACCAATGTCAGATATATTAAATTTAAAAAACTGATTTGTATGTTTTTTAAAAAAATACGTTTTTGTTGATTTTTAGAGAGAGAAAGGGAGAGGGGTATAGAGATGGAAACATTCATGATAGAGAAATACTAGCGATTGGCTCTTGGATCCTGGTTCAGTGCTCAACCACTGAGCCACACCAACCAGGCTTTATGGAGAAATTTTTATTTTCAGAGAGCTAAAATATAAAACTCCTATAAAAATATAATATAAAAAATGCCTTTGTCTCTTAGATACAATCTTAAATTGTAATTCCATATTTTAGTCGATGTTCTTTAAATCTGGGCTTCTCCACCCCAGCTGAGCAGAGGTGACCATCAAACATCTAAAAGGCAGCCTTCTGATTTGGCTCAGTCTATGAATTGAGAATCTTTTTTTTTTTAATCTGTAAAAACAGAGATAATGGTATACCTCCAGCGTTTGTTTCTCACATGGCATTATGAGGATTTGTTAAATTAAGTCCTATAATGTGATTAGAATAGTGACTGCTGCAGTGCTCAGACTGAGTTGTCCTCCTGAGTTTCACCACCTTCCGCACACCTAACGACCTCCTTCTTTGTCTCTATTGTTCTAAGTTTATGAGAACTACACTCCTGGTGTTTGCATTTATATTTTCCCCATATTTCACTGATTTTGATAAAACAACAAGACCAAATACAAGTTAGTTGGAACACAGCTGAGAAAATGCTGGTAGGTTGACAAAGATGGAATGAAACTGAGCTGAGCTGGCAGGAAGCATGCCCATGAGGTCAACAAAATGTTTACCTGGCTTTTGGCCTGCTGCTGAGTCAGAAAGATGGCTCAGGTACATTAATGTGTAATGTCGTTATCTGCACAAAGTGGATGGACAAAGGTCAAGGGCACTAGGAGATGACCCCTCCCTTTTACTATGTGAAGTTTCTGGAAATACCAAAATTCAGCTAAATGGGACAAAGTTGTGATACTTTCCCACAGAAGGGTACTTGGATAAGGCATTGGTGACAAAGGAATTCTATATTTGACCAAGAATGTGATTCTAAAAGTGGCTATGCCATTTATAAGCTTCTCTAACTTAAGTACAACTTCTCTCCAAATGGAATGAAGTGGATATGAATGTGCATTTAAATAAGTGACATTGGTGGATTGAAAAGTGTATTATAGCACATAAAAATACCACCACACAGCTATCACAAGTCCTAGGTATAAAATTTGCCCTAAAATAGAATCCCAGCTCCAATAACTGTTTTTTCAATTACTATTACTTAAATATTTTAAGAGTTTTTTTTCTTAATTTCTATTAAGTTTAAAAACTGGGAAGGGTATGAGAGTGGTAGCTGGGGGGAAGGCACGATGCTTAGGAATCTCTATATATAAAAGCCTAAGCAACTGAATGACTCTTCGACTGTTTGACCATTTGATGCGCACTGACCACCAGGGGGCAGACACTCAATGCACAGGCATGGAAACCTAGAACAGACTGATGAATCTCAGAAGGAAGGGGGAAGGAGGGAGGTTGGGAAGAGATTAACTAAAGATCTTATACGCATATTAGAGGCCAGGTGCATGGATTTGTGCACTGGTGGGGGTCCTTTGGCCTGGCCTGTAGGAATCAGGCCAAAACCGGCAGTCTGCCATCCCCCGAGGGGTCCCAGATTTTGAGAGGATGCAGGCCAGGTCGAGGGACCCCACTGGTGCACGAATCTGTGCACTGGGCCTCTAGTAATTTATAAAGAAATCAAATTTTTTTCCTTGATAAACTTTCCTATACATTTAAATTATTTAAAACCATTTCCCTAGGCATCTGTCAGAAACACACACACACACACACCATACTATCAGAATAAAAAGTGGTTGAATCTTACCTAATAAAAGAGAAACATGCAAATTAACCATCACTCCACTATGCCCACAGCCAATCAGAGTGAGTATGTAAATTAACCCAACAAAGATGGAGGTTAATTTGCATATGCAGGCATGGAGGCGTGTGAAGCCTGCTATGAGGGGAGCTACTGGAGTGGTGCTCCAGACAGAAGCAAGGACTTGCCAGCTCTGGGCAGCCGGGCAGTGGGGACTTCCCAGCTCCTGGGTGGCTGGGAGTGAAATCAGGGGAAGGAAGGCCTATTTTTGCATGATTATCATGCAACAGGCTTATAGTGGATAAATAAAAGCCCAAAGGAAAGTGATTAGACTTTTCTTTTTGAAGTGCATTACCATTAGTTTACAATCACTAAAGAAATATGCACTTATATTTGAAGCTAGCAGGGGTTCCCAGGCATCGCTGTGAGACTGGTTGAGCCTCAGGGGAGATGTCAGGTTGACTGATACTCTCTGTGCTTTGGCAGTTTTCAACTAGTTGTCCTGTTGTTGCTTTTGATGCCAAATGACTGCTTCCTAAATTTCCCTCCTTATCGCTATGTTGGCAAGACTGTGGGGAAACAAGTTTCTTCTATATCTTTGGTGGGAGTATAAATAGGTAAAAGCTCTATGGAGAGGAATTTGACACCTTCTAGCAACATTGCAGCATTGTGCTATCTCTGGCCCTGCTATTCTGCCACTGGGAATTTATCCAAAGGTGTACACGCACAAGGCGAATTGGCATATGTTGACAAAGCGTCATTGGTGTAGCAAAAGATTGGCAACAACCCAAATATTAGTGGAACTGTTTAAATATATTAGGAGACAACATGAAATCGTTTCATTTTAAATTTTAAAAAGCTTTTAAAACAGAATGAGGAATTTCTCTCTGAATTGATGTGGAAAGAATTTTGTGGTGTTTGATAAGTTAAAATTAAAAGTACAGCCCTGGCCAGTTTGACTCACTTGGTTGAAGCATCGTTATCGTACACCAAAAGACTGTGGGTTCAATTCCTGATTGGGGTGAGTACAGAAGCCAACCAATTGAGGTTTGTCTCTCACATCACTGTTTCTCTCTCTCCCTTTTGCTCTCCTTCTCTTTCAAATCAATTTTAAAAAGTACAGATGTTCTGGCAGCATTTATACTAAAATTGGACAATACAGAATAGATTAGCATAACTCCTGTGCAAGGTTGAAATCAAAACTTATGAAGGTCCCATATTAAAAAAAATAGAGCCAAGACCGGTTTGGCTCAATGGATAGAGCGTCAGCTTGGGGACTGAAGGGTCCTGGGTTCGATTCCAGTCAAGGGCATGTACCTTGGTTGCGGGCATATCCCCAGTAGGGGGAGTGCAAGAAGCAGCTGATCGATGACTCTTTCTCATCGATGTTTCTAACTCTCTCCCTTCCTCTCTGTACAAAATCAATAAAGATATATTAAAAAAAATAGAAAAAGCAAAGTACATACTAGTATATATATCAAACAGTAACATATATGAGAGGCAATAGTATATAGATCAAGCTATCTGTTTAGGAAAATAGTGCCAGGGGAACAATAGATTAGTGTTTATGTTTACATGAAGACATTTTGGAAAAGACACAAAGACACTCAAACACAAGTAGTGTTTGAGAGATGTGGGAACAGAGGCTGGATATGTTTTATCCAGCTAGACTTTTGAACCATTGTAAACACATTACTCAGAACATTAAAAAATATTGTTACCAAGCAGAATACATTGTTACATATGGCAGAATAATAAAGGCCAAATAGGGATCATGTAAGCAAAGATTTTGAAAGCACAAGGAGGGCTTAATGGAGTGGTGGTGTGAGAGCAGGCTGGCCTTAAAGATCACGTTAGAGAAGCACAGGATTAGCATGGACATTAGAGTTCGCAGAAGCAAAGGCCAGGGTGTGAGGGTTTATTGGGTGATTGGAAATGCCTCTCCCCGGGACACTTTCTTAGACTCATTGAGAAAAGAATGAGCTCAGATTCCACTTTTGTGCCTTTGGGACTATAGCTAAGTGAATTTGGTTCCCCAGTCTTTGCTCAATGTAAAATATAATTTACCGTGCATCGGATGGATATACTGTTGATATTCTATCCTTAGATATGTCAGATTTCATCCATGGCTCATCTTTGAGAAAAGTCACCAAGTAAATGTGAAGGTTCCTATTCCAGGAAAATGAAATCCTAATCCATTTTAGGGCAGGACTTATCAGAAAATTCATACGACTAAACCTGATGTTTAAAAATATAATATTTTTTATATATATTGATTTCAGAGAGGAGGGGAGAGGGAGGGAGATAGAGAAACAACAATGATGAGTGACAATCATTGATTGGCTGCCTCCTGCACACCCCTCACTGAGGATCAAGCCTGCAACCTGGCCATGTTGCCTTAGCCTGGAATTGAATCCAGAACCTTTCAATCTGCAGGACAAAGCTCTATCTACTGAGCCAAACCTGCTAGGGCTGATTTTTACCTCCTTAACCTTAGTCAGAAATAGGTCTATTGTGACTAAGGACTCAGGTTTGTGAAATAGTTTTGAAATAGTATTGAAGTCATCATAGTATATGCCTTAGTTACATTTCTTATCTTGATGTCTCTAGATTTATATCTTGCAATCCTTTCCACTTGTACAGAAGAAGAGCAGCTTAATATTGGGTGATTCCGGATGACAGGATAAAGAAAAGTCAATTTGGTTTTTACCAAATCCCATGAAGTTGCTCAATAATCCTGCAATGACTCATTTTAGCACTTTAAAAAAAATCACATTAATCCTATTATCTTGAAAAGAGTGCTTCAGGGAAGTGGATCCAATTATGTTAAAATCAATTTCTCTCTTTCTCTCTGACACACACACACACACACACACACACACACACACACTCACCCCTCATCTATGCAAAGAACAAAAAAAGCCTTGAGGGAAATATAACAAATGTTTACTATGGTAGGGCAATGAATGATTTTTTTTCCTTTCATTTTTCCTTTATTCCCCGAATTCTGCTTAATAAGCACGCGCTACTTTTATAGTAAAAACAGAAAAGCAAAACAACCAAAGCCGAGTTGGCGAGCCACGGCCAAGCATGCAGTTCATCTCTCAGTTCATGGTCCAGGAAGCCTGCGCGAGCTGCCGCCGCGCCCCTGTCTCCGTCTCAGACGTGCGGTCATCCGTTTGGAGCGTTCGCACAGTCAGCTCTGGGAAACAGAAACCGAAGCCCGTGGTCCTTCTATGTTAGTTCACCCAGATGCACCTGGGCCCCTGGCAGCTCTTGCTGTCCCTCCGAGGTCCTCTTCCAGCCAGACTCACTTGGTCCCATCCCTCAGTCACCCTCCTCCAAAACAAATGAACGGATCTAAATCTATAAGCAGTCTCAAATAATGTCAACTTTTCTTAGAGACAATTAGGCGAGTTCTGCCCCGCCTGTGCCTGTTGGCTTGGTGGATTGAGTGTTGACCTGTGAACGAGGAGGCCACAGTTTGATTCCTGTTCAAAGCACATGCCCGGGTTGTGGGTTCAATCCCCAGTGGGGGCACGCAATGATTCTCATCATTGATGTTTGTATCCCTCTCTCTCTCTCCCTTCCTCTACGAAATAAAATATATATATATATATATATATATATATATATATATATATATATATATATATATATATAGGCAAGTTCCTCATAAGACATGGTGAAACTTCTCCCACCATACCTACCATACCTGTATACTATGATAGTATGCTTTGCTTTTTTCAAAACCCCTCTCCTAGCAGCTGCTTCACCCCCTTTTTTTGCCCAAATTGCCTCCTGTGCCTGACACTGTTCCCTTCTTCCTCAACTGGCTCACGCCACCCAATGAAAAGAAGTCGTTTGTCAACCAAACGCGAACCACCCCATCTTTCTGAGCCGTGTCGCCAAGGCCTCTTGTTCAGCTGAATTACGTTTAATGCTCCCGGAAGCTAGATAAAACCTACATCTGTTTAATACCCACAGTAATTCAGACAGGAAAACTAGTGTGGGGTTTGTGCAAAACATGGCCGTAAGGATGAATCTTTACTCAGTGCCCGGTGAGATGGAACCACTCTCAGCCAAAGCAGGGCGGATTGGAGAGTGGCAGGAATGCGAGGCTGTTCGTGTGGGCCCACCTGGACCCCTGAGCCAGGAAGCTTGAGGCCTTCTCTCCCAGGAGGTGGCGGGCTTGGGTGTGGAGTGTCCCTGGCCCCAAGACAAGAGCACAAATGGAGACCCTGTAAGTCTCTAGATTATAAAGTTATAAATCAGGCTCAAATACTTAAATAAAATACGTTCTGTCCTCCTACCTTGACAAAAATCCCTTCAGGCCAACCTGGAAGTCCAGGTTAAAATGGGGGATTCTTGGATTTCCTGGAGCTTCCTGCCAGAAGGTGGCAGCCTGGGGAGAGCCAGCCCATGCTTGGGCCCTCCTACTCCTCCCGGTTCTCTTCCCCCTTTCAGCAGGGAGGCCCTGCGTATCCACATGGAACCCTCAGCTCACACATCCAAGTCCTTCCCTGCCCCACAACCCCTACCCTTGGTTGACTTGTTAAGCCTGGGGTGTAACATACCAGCACCAGAGTCACCCTGGAAGGCATGACCTGGACAAGGCCTGCTCTGGGCCTGGGGGCAAGCGTGGGGGTGCCTGGGCCAAGAATTCTGGGGCCCCATGCATTGTTCAAAATATGGGATGCCATGTTGGTTCCTTCTAACTCAGAATCTTTGTCGGTTCTCCCCCAGATGCTTTAGTCAAGGCTACTGTTTATTAACTGCCAGCACTGCTGGGCGGCAGGGGAAAGGGTGCAGTTCATGACTTCTAAAGGTTGTCATGCCACCTCAGTCTCCGCTCTGAACAGGGTGATGGGGGAGATCATGGTCCACCCCTCACCCCTCGGTGCCCTGAGGCCAGATTTGGACATGAAGCAGAGGGTCCCTCTGCTCCTCGCAGCTTCCTGCACTATCGGGGTGAGGACCAAAGGGGAGATCTTTAAAGTCAGAGCATGTTAGCAGAAAACTTCAGTTTCTCTGATTAGATAACCTTTCCTGATACCTGGGCTGTGAGCAGAGGGATAGCGTGAGGAGGAGGGCTGCTGACGGTGGCTAAGGACTGGAGAAGGGCCCCCGTGCGTTCCATCTCCGCACCTGTGGTCAGGTGCAGTCAGTGAGGTTGGGAGGCAGGGAGATGACCTGTATCACCCCCAAACCTTCTGGCCCTCGTCAGATGGTGTGAGCCCAACCCAAAAGCAGGCAGGGCAGTTCTGCAACCATAGTTCAGGAACGTGGGTGGGGCCCAGAAGCTGGGCAGATGCCCTGAGTACATGTGCTCCCGCATCTCTTCTCTCCCCTTCTTCAGGCTGGGGAAAGCCGGTGCCAAACCTCTCACACCCCCTCTCAGCTCCCAGGGTCAGAAAGTCTCTGCCTCGAAGGCTGCTAGTTCCATGGGATCTCAGCCAGGAACGGCGTAAGGACGGGACACACATGGGGCCTTACCTCAGGCCTGCCTTGCAGGAGGTAATGCTTTAGGGTGGGGAAGTTGGTGAGAAGTCGAGGAGAATCCATAACATCTGACCTTTCTGTGAAGTGTATTCCTTTATCCCCATCAAAAAAAAAAAAAAAAAAAAAAAAAAAAAATGCATGTAGAAGAAAGCTCACTTGGTTTTGAGCTAAATGTTATTAACTTAATACTTGCTCTGCTGTTTGCATTTTCACTCCCATGGAAAACTAGAGTCTCTTCCTATAGATGTTTTTCATTGGGCAGTTTGGTGTCTTCCTCCATAGTCATGTATATTTATATCAGAATCCTGTCGTGACTACACATCAAAAAGGAAAGCTCTTAAAACTAACAGGTAATAACGCGCTCTCAATGAGCACCTACTATTTTCTAAGCATTTTGTTAGGTGTTTATATGTATCGTCTTGTTTCATCTTCACCATATCCTTGAAGACAACTATGTTTTATCTAAAATGTAAAGAGGGATCTGAAACTTAGAGATATTAAAAAACTTGTTCCAGGTCACATCCATGGTAAGTGGAAGAGCCAGGATGATGATGGTGGTGTAATGATGAAGACAGCTAGCATTTATCAAGAACAGATAATGTGTTGCCTTGGCCAGTGTTGCTCAGTTGGTTGGGTGTTGTCCTGGACACCAAAAGGTTGCCAGTTCAATTCCTGGTCAGGACACAGGCCTGGGTTCCAGGCTCAGTTGGGACATGCAGGAGGCAGCCAATAAATGTTTTACTCTCACATCGATGTTTCTCTCTCCCTCTCCCTTCCTCTCTCTCTTAAAAAAAAAAAGTATTATTTTAAGAATATGCTATGTGCTCGTCAATGTGCAGTGTGCTACACTTATTAACTTATTTGGTTATTATCACAGACTTATTTTCCGATGGGTACTCTCAGTAACTCCATTTTAAAGAGAAGGAAACTCATTCATTCTTTTTTACAAATATATATATTTTATTGATTTTTTTTTACAGAGAGGAAGGGAGAGGGATAGAGAGTCAGAAACATCAACAGAGAGAAACAGATCAGCTGTCTCCTGCACACCCCCTATGGGGATGTGCCTGCAATCAAGATACATGCTCTTCACTGGAATCGAACCTGGGACCTTTCAGTCCACAGGCCAATGCTCTATCCACTGAGCCGAATTGGTCAAGGCAACTCATCCATTCTTGGTTTGCTGACTCAAAGCACTGACTCTCCTAGTAGCCAGTGTTGCTTTAGCTTTTGCCTCTCCTCCTACTGGGTCCTAACATCCCACTCCCACTCCTCCTATGGTTGGTTACTGAACACATTTGTAGGCCCATCCACTTCATAGAATGTTAACCTTGGACCTGACTTATTGGTTCTTATTGGAAGGTGATGCAGGGCAAACTTCTAGCTGACAAATGCTGGTCAACCAGAGTCCCTGCCTTAAATCTGGCAAGTTTTATGTTCCCAGGCCTTGAAAAGTAACACTTCTTCCTACTCCCAGGAACTGACACATAGCCAGAAAAACAGCCTCAGCAAAAACTTTCTCAATCTTACCTCCAGGAAGCCCTTGGTTTTTGCTGACCTCAATCTCAGAGAAACTTCCAGCCAGTCAAATAGACACGTCTGGCCTCACACCAATATGACAAGTCTGGCTTCTGTCCAGTAGGAGCTGGTGCTGATGCCGCAGATACTATATAGAACTGGAATAGGGGATGCCCAGCCCTCGGGCCTTCTAAAGCCCAAGAAATCAGTTGGTCTGGCCCTGTCAAGGCATTAGGGGATGAGTTAATTAAATGTTTTCCCAAATATTATAACAGGCTAATTTTTATCATTTTGTATCACCCACGAATGATGTTATAAATATCCAAATGGCCCTTGGCAGTAAAAAGGTTCCCACCTCTGGTTTAGAGGCTGTGCTTGCCCCATTGCCTCAGATGCAAGATCAAGAATGAAAAGAAAAATGGAGGAAAGAGTACAAACCTTCCACCCTCCCATGCTCTCTTTAGATTATGCAATATCATTTCCCCCAAAAAAGGGGATAAAATTCCAAACACCCCCTTTTGATTTCTTCTCCTCGAAGGACATTTCTCTCACCTCATTCTTGTAGATGGTTCTGCTTTGCCTGAGCTGCCCCACACCCTCTGCCCCACTGCTCCCAGAGCGGGCACATCGGAAGGCAGTGGAGAGGAGCCTGATCGTAATAGTTAATAGTGCAGGCTCCAGACTCAGGCTGCCTGGAATCCATCCCAGCTCATATGTTTTGCATGGAAACTTTGACAATTAGCCCTTTCTCTGCCTCAACTTGCTCATCTGTAAAATGGGATGATAGCCTGCCTTATTGGGCTGCAGGTTAAGCGAGGTAATACATATCACACGGACAGCAGCTGGTCAATAGGCATTAGCTGTTGTCATCAGGTGGGCTTACACTTCCTGACAGCAGGGACCCCATTTCTAAATGTCTCATTTATCCCCAGTACCCACCACAGAATCGAGCACATAATTAGCACCCCCAAAATATCTGGTCAGTGTTAACTGAATATGTGAGCAGGACCTTGAGTGCCAAGAGTCCGTGCTGAGTCCTCCCTCAGGTACCACCCTCCCCGGCCTGGAGGCTGTGTGAGAGGACAGCCCTGCCACTGTGGACACAGTGTGACCTGGAGCCAGGTGGGTCGAAGGCCGCTAACCAGAGCGATGCGTGCACAAGCAGTGGCCAGGGGGGCTGGAGGCTTCACAGACCAGAAGAGAGAGAAGCCGTTTTGACTTGGGCTCCTGCGGCGGATGGTTTTGACATTCGTTTATTCTTCGCGAATTCTCCGGTGACTGCGCCTAAACAGACGTCGCCAAGTTTGATTTTCTGGCCCCCGTGGCGGAGACTAGACGTGCATAAACCCTCGTGGGCATCGTTTGAGGAGTGCAGCTCCTTTGTGGAGTCCTTTGGCAGGAGCACGAGACAAGGGATTCTTTTCTTGTTCCAAGTGGTGGCATGTGACTGTGGTTTTGGAGCTGGAAAAGAAGACTCCAGTGGAATATTACATAGTAAATTAACGAGTTATTTCAGTGAGTAAACATTCTGCATCGAGTAAGAGTTGTTGCTGTAGCTCCTGCTGGCTTAAGACAGCGGAGGTCTAGAAAGCCAGCGTGACTGGGACCTCCACCCTGGCCGAGGATCCAGTTTGTCCAGACATTTGGACATGATTCTGTTCCCGTTGTGCTATTCTTTTTTATTTCAGACGGTGCAGACACTGCCCGGGCTTTGTGCTTCTATCTAGCTCTTGGCCATTGTGCTTTTCATTTACACTTTGAAATCTTTATCAATCACAGGTGAATCAATTAAAGCAGAAACCCTTGGTGTAAGCATATGAAGCACCATCTCATTATATTGGACCTCTGAAAGGCTCTGGGGCCAAAAGGTGAGTTAAGCTCTAGCTGGTTTGGCTCAGTGGATAGAGCATCGGCCTGTGGACTGACGGGTCCCAGGTTTGATTCCAGCCAAGGGCACATGCCTGGGTTGTGGGCTTGATCCCCAGTAAGGGGCATGCAGGGGGCAGCCAATCAATGATTCTCTCTCATCATTGATGTTTCTATCCCTCTTTCCTTTTCCCTTCCTCTCTTATATATATAAATAAAGAAGTATGTGTCTACCATTAAAAAAAAAAGTGAGTTAATGAGCATAGATTCACTGCCGGAGTCTGCTAAAGAGTGTATCTCCAAAACTCACTAATGCCGCTGCAGACGAGTGAATCTCCCCAGATACGCTCACTCTGGTCTTCCTGCAATCCATCCTGACAATCTGTCCCTGCAGTGAGTAGCGGAGGCACAAATGCTGGGTGTCCGGACTTTCCAGATTGCTTTCAACATTCCAAATGCCAGACCGACAGAGTTTTTAAAATTACTTTTGATTTGCCAAATACCACCACATCAGAACATGCAGACTGGAGGATGCCAGTTGAAGACATTTTTGTGTGGTTTTTTTTTTTTGCCTTGTTGTTTTCTGTGGTTTTACTTGACTGTTCAGTACAAGAGAGAGAAGTTGCACTAGAGGGAAATGGATACAGTCTTTTTTCCTTTCACTTTATTTCGGGCGCTCTGGGTGATGTGGATACGACAGTGAGCAAGATGGTCCTTTGACTGTGGAACATATATCTTTTTCTTTTTTAAAAAATATATTTTTATTGATTTTACACAGAGAGGAATTGAGAGGGACAGAGAGTTAGAAACGTCGATGAGAGAGAAACACCAACCAGCTGCCTCTTGCACAACCCCCACTGGGGATGTGCCCGCAACCAAGGTACATGCCCTTGACCGGAATCGAACCTGGGACCTTTCAGTCCGCAGGCCGACGCTCTATCCACTGAGCCAAACCGGTCCCGGCGGAACATACATCTTAATCGCCTGCCCCCCACCTCTGTACAATGTAATTTCATTTATTTGTCTTTATTTGTCAATTACCATTGACATTTGGTGTTATTTTATATTAGTTTTAGGTGTACATCATAGTGTATAGACATTTATATAATTTACAAGATGATCCCCATAATAAGTCTAGTACCCACCTGGCACCATTCATAGTTAGTACAATACTAGAGGCCTGGTGCATAAAAATTCATGCACTGGAGAGAGGGTTCCTCAGCCTGGCCTGCCCCGGCTCACAGTCCAGGAGCCCTCAGGGGCAGAAGGCAACCTGGTGATCAGGGGAAGGTGACGCCCCAATCACACCTCTACTGCTGCCACTGCTCGCAGCGCAAGCACCAGCAGGCCCTGGTTACCTGAGGCCTGGGCAGCTGGGCAGCTGCGATCCAAGGCTTGCCTGTGCCTCGGGCTGGCCCTGGGTGGCTGAAGGCGGGTCCAGCTGCACTGTGTGGCTGCCACCCCTAGGCTGGGCTGAAAGGACTGTGGACTCTGGTGGGGCTGCGGGGACTGGGCATCACCATCTTGTGGCTATGGTTGCTGCCATCATTGTGACGGTGTGACAGTCAATTTGCATATTCCCTCTTTATTAGCTAGGATTACTGACTATATTGAAGTGGATAGAGTCATAACCATGGCATTGCCTAGAGCTTGAAACCCTGAGGCAGAAAAGCAGCATTTGAAGTGGCTCCACTGCTTGGCCTTTGCATGATTGGGCCCGGCTTTGCAGTTGCTTCCTGGACACCTGCAGATACATGAGTGATGGGTTCTGTCGGGTGGGGGCAACTTATGTCACCATTTGCATCTGAAAGAGTGTCGACTCGAGCAGGGAGGTTTTGTTTCACTCGCATGAGTAACTGTGCAATGATAATCTAGAATGTAAATGTTTGCATGGGGAAAAAGACACAGGGGTGGGAGGGGTATGGTGTACGTTAGGATTAAGCTTAGCTTCATGTTACCAAAACTCCAAAATGACAGTGCTTTACACAGGATACAAGTTTATGTCTCTCTTACATAAATAAAAGTAGGAGGTAGGCAGTGCCAAAGGTAGCTTTATGAAGTCATTAGGAAATGAACCAAGTCTCTCAAATTCAAAGCTCTCCCATCCCTGGAATGTTGCCTGTGCTTGATGGTTCAACTTGGTGGCTAGAGAATCAGCCATCATATTCAGGTTAAGGAAGGAGAGGAAAAGCATGTCCCCTCCATAAAAATCATCTCCTAGAAGTCGCAAACTATTCATATCATTGGCCAGAACTTAGCCAAATGGCCACATCTAGCTAGAAAAGATGCTATGAAATGTAATCTTTATGCTCAGCTTAGAAATTAGGTGTTCTGGCCCCACTGGCATAGCCCAGTGGTTGAGTGTCGATCTGTGAACCATGAGGTCATGGTTTGATCCCTGGTCAGGGCACATGCCCGGGTTGTGGACTCAATCCCCAATGGGGGCGTGCAAGAGGCAACCAATTAATGATTGTATCTCATCATTGATGTTCCTCTCTCTCTCTCTCTCTCTCTCTCTCTTTCCCTTCCTCTATGAAATCAATGAAAAAAATCAGAGGTTCTGGTACAAGGGGGAAAAAGAAGAGAATGGGTATTGGGTGTCTGCTCTTAGCAGTCTCTGCTGTAAACACTGAACATCATTGGCGGTGGACATCAGAAAAGGCCTTCTGAAGGAGATGCTGTCTGGGCACAGAATAAAGTATGACGAGGGACTGGTCTAGATGAAAGGGACACAAGAGAGAAGGAAGGGGAGAGAGCAGCCTGTGTGAAGACACAAGGGAGAGAAGGCATGACATTGGAGGAACTGGAAGAGGCTCCTTGTGGCTGGAATATACTGTGGTGGCAGGAGAATTCACTCCCCAGACCAGGCTCAGGCCGGTCCTCATTCTCCAGTGACACTCCCAACACTGGCTCTCTCCCTGGCCCTCTGCTCCATCTGATTCTCCAGGCCTAAGGTGAATGGCCAGACCCTGCAGGGCAGGAAGGGGTCGAACAGACAGAACACCGTAGCCATGTGAGGAAGGCCTCTACTTTTTACTCAAAATAGGAGAATTGAGTTGCTTGTTCAACCAGAATGAAAAACAAAGCATCTTAAGTGGGCTCCTTGGGGAGGCTCCAGGCGGGGGAGGTGGAGGGAGAGCATCACCAAGTGGCTCCTTCTGTCTAAACTTCTTCCATTACTATGGCAACAGTTACAGGTGCGGTTCTGTGACCTGGGACATCCAAGTCAACTTGCCCAAGACTAAAGCATGCTCTCACCCTCCCCTCAGGCCCCAGATTTTTTTCTCCCTTAGTGTTCCTTGCCTCCATGGATGCACCTCCATACATCCCAGTGTCAAGGGAGAACACAAAGTTAGCTGAGCACCTCTTCCTCCCTCTCCCATCACATCCAACTCCACACATGCCTCAGACGCTCTCACATTTGCCTCCTCCTCTCCATCTTCATCCCCAGGACAGTCTAAGTTTCCACCTCCTCTCTGACTTGCAGCAGTGGTTGTCCGTCTGCTCTGCACTCGCTCAGACCCCTCTGCTATCTATTCATGCTGCAGCCATTGTCATCATTTCACAGCATACGATGGTCGTGGTCCCCCTCACTTGCCACGTACAACCCTGCAGGGCTTTCTCACTGTGGCCAGCCCAGCACTGAGCCATCAGGTCCACACCACCCTGCTTCATCAGGTGCTATCCCTCTCCGCCTCCCTCCAGTCCAGCACTGCGGTCAGCTGTCCTCCCCACCAACACTGCACTCCCCTCTGCGGTGGGCTTTCCCAGTGGGCCACCCTGATCCTCCCTTCTACCCCTCTTTCTGCTCTCAGCTCCCTTTGCTTTCGTGAAGTCGTTCCTAAACTCCAGGCTGTTAAGAATCCTCCCCTCACACGCCCCCTGTTTCTTTTCTTTAGTACCCATGCTGCCTTGGGATTGCACATCCAAGCTAACTGGCTGTCTGGGTAGCTTCTCCCTTGCTGGGTCACCTCTGGGGCCCTGGGGACCCCGTGTTCTAGACCAGAAGCATGAGCATAAACTCAGGACAAGGAAAGGGGGATTCAGAACTGTGCTCCATATTCCTGGTCAAATATAATGTGATAAAACATCTGATTCCTTTAGTATGGGACCCTAGAACTGGGAAAACTTCCTCTAAGTTTACCTTTTCATGAAATAATTTACTATGTCTCCCAATCTGTAGTCACAATGAAAAATGAAAATACTTGGGGAGGCACCAGTGGGAATTTAATATTTTAAAGACAGAGATAAACCTCTAAAACCTTTATATATATATATAAATATATATATAAAAGGATCCGGTTTGTCCAGACAATTGTGGTTGGCCAGCATGGTTCAATGGTTGAATGTTGACCTATGAACCAGGAGGTCACGGTTCGATTCCCGGTCAGGGCACATACCTGGGTTGTCAGCTGCACCCCCAGTGTGGGGCATTCAGGAGGAAGCCAATCAATGATTCTATCTCATCATTGATGTTTCTATATATCTCTCTCCCTCTCCTTTCCTCTCTGAAATCAATAAAAATATATTAAAAATAAAACAAAACCTAAATAAGTCTGCTTCTTTTAAGCAAGACACACAAGAAAGGACTTTGGGCCTGGTTTCCATCTCGATCCTTCTTGCTAACCGGACATTCAGGCTTCTGTGCTGGGGTCTCTAGGGCCACTGAATGCTGCTGTCGGAAGTGGGCTCAGATACTGGCCCACCTTTGGCCGGTCTCGAGCCTCCAGTTCTGGGTTTAAGGTCCACAATGTCAAAAAGTAGCAAAAGAAATTTTACTCGGTGATCCTTCCAGCCAAAGGTTACAAAGGTTTCAGGTTAATTCTGGAAACATTTCCTCTTTGCATATATAGAGGGAAAGTGATTTTCTCACCTGGGATCCAAAAGGGCCGTTATTTTATATTAACTTTGCTATTGCTTTATGTGATATAAAGTAATAACCCCAAATTTCCCTCCATGAGTGGAAAACAGGGTGGTGTTATCTTCATGTCCCTGCCTGTTTGGGGACTCATGGAGAGGCACCTGTGGGGAGAAGGGGCTGCTTGCCTGCTTCTGTGTCCCGTGCTCCCACACTTAGAAACAAAACGTCACAGCCACTACACTCGCCAGAGGTTACACAGCGTTGGCCTGAAGGTCAAATGAGTCCTTTAGCTAAACGTTCATGTTTAGCTAGATGGGTGTTTAGATTTGTTTTTTACCGTATGAAACTGAAATGTATTTGACTGCCTTTTGGCAGACAGTGTCTGCTTCTGTTGAAATGCATATTATCTGCCTGGTTGCATTAAGGTGGAGACCCCCAAATGGCTGTGCCTTATGGAGGGGCACAGACTACCTGGAGGCTTCTCAAGTGTGGGGCACTGAGTTAATGGAGCTTGGATTAAAATTAGAGGTCATAGACACAGGGCCCCAGGTGAGACACCAGAGCTCTGTTTCTTAAAAAAAAAAAAAAAAAAAAAAAAAAAAATATATATATATATATATATATATATATATATATATATGATTGATTGATTTCAGAGAGAAAGGGAGAAGGAGAGAGAGGTTGAAACATCAATGATGAGAGAGAATCACTGATTGGCTGCCTCTCCGCATGCCCCACGCCAAGGATCAAGCCCACAGTCTGGGCATGCACCCTGCCTGGGAATCAAACCATGACTTCCTGAGCCATGGCTGGGCCAAAGCTCTGTTTCCATGCACACTGTTTCCATGGGAGACAGAGGAGAGAGGAAAGGCCCTGTGGAGACACAGCAGAGATCGAAGTGAAGGAGAGAGGCCTTGTCAGAAGCCAACCTTGCTGGCACCTTGATCTTGGACTTCAGCCTCCAGAACTGTGAGAAATAAAGGTCTGTTGTTTAAGCCCCCTCAGTCTGTGGCCTTTTGTTATGGCAGCCCGAGCAGACTGATACTACCTTTCTCCACCCTGGTGTCTCTGGGTTATTTTATGAAAAGGCTTATCTGACTAGGAATCCTCATTTGGTATTGTCTTTCAGTCCAGGCCATGGAGACCTGGCTGGAGCTGCAGAGATGTGTCAAAAAAAGAAAAGAATGAGCATGGGAGGCACAGAGGGAGGTAATTATCCCTTTTCATGTATAAACATTTTATGTAGTAAATTTCCTCAAGATCTTAATAAATGTTTTCTTTGATGTCTTGAAGAATCAATGTCAGAGAATTAATGCTGATTGAATGATTTATAAAGGTAAACCTCCACAAATAAACACACAAACTCATTTACTCTTGGGCTATAGAAGAGATAGAGACACAGAGGTCCACTGGGAAGAGAAGACAGAGGAGAGACCCTCTCCTCATGCTGGTAGTGTGAAGTCCCCTGTTCTTACTTATTTCTTCTCGCCTGAGGGTTGCCCAGGTGGAAGGGGCTGTTCGCTTTGATATGAAACCCTGTACTACTAGTTTGATGAGAAAGTTTCTATACCCAGAAGTCTATTCTCCAACTAGCCAAAATAATCATTCTGATACCCAAATGCTCCAAACAGCTTCCTATCACACATAGAATAAAATCCATGTTTCCCGTGGCCAGGAGGCCAACAGGTCTGGGCCCTGACCACCACCCTGGACCACTCTCCTTCAGCCACGCCTGCCTCCCACTCTGTTCCAGCGACATTGGCTTCTTTCTGCCCTTTGAAAAGACAGAACTCACCCCTGGCCGGAGCCTTCGCAAATTCTTGTCCCTCTGCCAGGAATGCCCTTCTTCCAGACCTTTGCTGCTTCTGATCCCTCAAATATCTTCGAAATTGTCACTTTCTCAGAGGGGTCTCCCCTGACCACCCAATCTAAACTGGCCGCCTGGATAACCTGTCCTTGTTAGCATTTATGTTAGCATAGCTTCTCTTGATTCCTTGCTCACTGTGTGTGTTTCTTGCTAGAATATAAAGTCCGTGAGGGCAAGGACCTCGTTAGAACAGCCTCAGGCACATAGCAGAAGTTCAGTGTAGACTGTATATGATGAATGAATGAACAAGTAGGGCAGCCTGCCGAGGACAGACAGGGAATGTGGTATGTAGGGTAAGGATGAGGTGTGTGCTTTTTTCCTCCAAGAATGACTGATACTTCATTCTGTCCATCCATGGTCCCTAAAAACTTCAGCATAAAGTGTCCTCCACACACAAGGAGAGAACTAGCTGTCCCAACTGGTCTTAGGACCAGCCCCTTCCTCCCACACTGCCTCCTTCTAGGGGCAAGCGCCAGTGATTCCGTTTGGCTCCTAACAGTCAGACTTCCGGGTGTCTCTCAGGAGACAGGGACCTATGTCCTCATCCAGTTGCCCAAATCCTATCTACCTTAGAGCATCCGGAGGGCAGCCAGCTGGGACTGTCACCAAGAGGCCTAGAGCGTCTGCCGCCCTCTGCTCTCTCCATGTGCCTCACCACACTTCTCACTTCCTTTATCCTCACAACCTCACCCAGGAGGAGGTGAACGTCAACATCCAGGGACCCCTGGAAGGGAAAGTGGAATTTCGTACTAGTCACAAGGGCCTTGGTGGGCCTGAAAGGCTGGACACAGTGCCACCCTGTGATCTTTCCAGAGCCTTCTCAGCGAAAGATCCAGAATTGTACTTCCATTCCCTTCCTTTCCTGTTGTCCGGAAATGATCAACACCCAGCCCTCCCTGCAGGGCATCCATCCCCACATGGCTGGGTCCAGGATGAAGCATAATATATCAGAAGCAGTGGCTTCGTGCCCACTGCTGAGCTAAGTGCTTTCCACAAGTTATCTCATGTAATTGTCATTCTGCTTGGAGGTGCGCATTCTCACCTCCTAATTGGCCCACCAGGAGATTGAGGCTGAGGGCTGGGAACTCACTTTCTCTAACTCACATGGTTTGCAAGTGGTCAAGACAAATACTATATGATTTGGCTCGTTGAAACAGTTACCTACATAACTTAAAAAAAAAAAAAAAAAAACCCACAGCTTTATCGAAGCAAAACTGACAGATCATAAAATCCACCCACCATAAGTGTACAACTCAATGACTTCGGTAAACTTAGGCAATTGTGCACCCATCGCCACAGTCCCGTTTTAGAGCATGTCCGCTACCCCAAAATGCTTCTTCGAGCCAACTCCTACGCCGCTGTCTGAGGCGACTCTGATCTGTTCCTGTCTCGGAAGTGGTCAGCCTGCATCCCCCTGCATTGTATGAAAAGCTGCATTTGTTTTGTGAAGACCAGTAAGTCCATTCTTCATGCTCCGTTCTGCGGGGTGCTTTGGGTGAACACAAGAAGGAAGGCATTGTGCCTCCACTTCTCGGGAGGCCTGCAGGGAAAGGTTTTGTTTGTTGGTTTGTTAACTGGTCCAGGCTTCTGAGGACACACACCTGAGCGCTGCAGGATGGGAGTGGAGAATAGGCGTGGAGGGTGAGGAAGGGAGGGGGACATGCTGATTGTTCTGTTCTTTTTCCTCTTAAAACATGTAAAATAATAGATTGTAATTGATGGGCTTCCAGTCCAATTAGTTTCAGGAATGGCTTCATTTAAAATAAAACAGTAAAACAAAGCCCTACACATCCAATTGGAAAACGTACTCCAAAGAGCCAACCTGACGCTGCATCGGCCTGTGAGCCTGCTCCTACCCAGTAAGGGGGCTCCTTCCCAGTAAGGGGGCTCCTTCCCAGTAAGGGGGCTCCTTCCCAGTAAGGGGGCTCCTTCCCAGTAAAGGGGCTCCCCCTGAAAGGCGAAGTGAGGAAGGCAGTAGCAAAATGTTCTCTTTCTTTCTTTCTTTCTTTCTTTCTTTCTTTCTTTCTTTCTTTCTTTTTTAATAATATATTTTATTAATTTTTTACAGAGAGGAAGGGAGAGGGATAGAGAGCTAGAAACATCGATGAGAGAGAAACATCGACCAGCTGCCTCCAGGGATGTGACCGCAACCAACATACATGCCCTTGACTGGAATCGAACCTGGGACTCTTTAGTCCGCAGGCTGACGCTCTATCCACTGAGCCAAACCGGCTTTGGCAAAAGGTCCACTTTCATTCCCTTCCCTAAATACCACCCATTAGGGCATGACAATGTGATATTCCTTTCTGCTCCAGACCCAGGTCTCCCTGAGGACCTGTTTTCCTGCCTCTGGACACGTCCCTCCCCACTCCCTCCTCCCTTTCCCCCCATCACTTCTGTGATGCCTTTCCCTGGGGCAAGGTCCAAGTTAGCTCCTCATGGCGGAGGGAACCAAACCCTTCCTTCCCCTGCATCCCTGTTCCTCTGAATGAAATTCCTCTTCCACCCAGAGTGAGAACAGAAGCCCCTACTTCACCACCAGCTGCCCACCCCCACCCTCCTCATACCTGCTCCTCTTCTCGCCAGGAGCAGCTACTGCACAGGGGAAGGAGGCGCCCAGGGCAGGCGATGGCTCCCTCCCCACAGCCACTCCCAGGGGCCGTCTTTTCTTTACCCAGACAGACCTGAAAAGAAGCAGTTTTAAGGTGTGTCTTTTTTTTAAAGAAAATATTTTAATTGATTTTAGAGAGGAAGGGAGAGGGAGAGAGAAACATCCATAATGACAGAGAATCACGGATCAGCTGCCTCCTGCACGCCCCATCCTGGGGATTGAGTCTGCAACCCAGGCATGTGCCCTGACCAGGAATTGAACCCGGGACCCTTCAGTCTGCAGGGCGATGCTGAGCAAAACTGGCTAGGGCAAGCAGTTTTAAGTTTTATTCACAAGTTTCCCTGGTGCAAGAACTGGGAAGGAGACTGATTAGAAGCCCAACAACAATAGTAATAATAATAGCTAATATTTATTAAATACCTGCTATGTGTCATGCTCTGTGTGTTTTATCTATTTTTTCCTCATATAATGCTCAGAATAACTATAAAGTTAGTGATATTATTAGCCACGTTTTACAAGAAACTATTAGTATTATTAGTGCGGATATTCTTAGCATAGATATTATGTAGAATTATTGTCATTATTAAATTGTTACTAGTACAAATATTTTATACCTATATTATTAGCACAGAAATTATTGAAGTGTAGAAATTATTAGTAAAGGAAATAGTATCAGTATTATTATTATTATAGTGAAAATTATTAATACAGAAAATAGTATTAGTACCATTAATATAGTGTATACTTTATTATTATTATCGTTATACAGAAATTATTAGTGTGAAATGATATCCATATTATTATTATAGTATAGAAATTGTTAATACAGAAAATTGTATCATAATATTATTACTGGTCTCATTTTTTCAGAAAACTGAGTCTTAGAGAGGTTAGCAGTGGAGCTAACTGAGTTCTCTCAAACATTAATCATTAAGCAATACTCATTTCTGTCCCCACCCTCTGCTATCCCCCAGGGCAGGGGAGGGATGTGGGGAGGAGGAGGAGGAACTATGAGAAAATCACAGTGATGGAATGAGAAAGAACTCCAGGTACTTTCTGATGACTTAGGTCCAACAGGAAAATGGGTAACCAATTAACCTGGGAAATATTCCCACATCCTGTTTTCGAAAGAAAGAAACCATTTTAAAAGTTAGAAATGAGCCCTAACCGGTTTGGCTCAGTGGATGGAGCCTGCAGACTGAAGGGTCCCGGTTCAATTCCTGTCAAGGGCATGTTCCTTGGTTTCAGGCACATCCTGGGTGGGGTGTGTGCAGGAGGCAACTGATGGATGTTTCTCTCTCATCCGATGTTTCTCTATCCCTCTCTCTTCCTTTTGTAAAAAAAAAAAAAATAAAAAAAATAATAATAAAAAAATCAATAAAATGTATATTTTTAAAAAGTTAGAAATGTGTTGGAACAATGTTGCATTTGAAGCTGAACTCAAGCCACAGGTATTTATTGGGTGTAGATTTTACACTAGGCTACTCACTTTGTTTTAGATAGTGATGTTGGATTACGTTAGCTTTGCGGTTCCTTTATCCTAGCGTTTTGCTGGATGAATGAGCACAAATCTTGGCCCCACGGGTCAAGGGGCACGGGCAGAGCACAGGCTAGGATTTGCTCTGGGAACAGTCCCTGGGGCAGAGGACACTCTGAGGGGAGGGACTCCTTCAGTGATGCTGTGGGGAGCCCAGAGCTGGACCCAAAGGACTGGAAGAACCTGGGTCTGCAGCGGAAGCAAAGGAAGCTAAGGAGAGACCGCCGGAGTCCCTCCTAAGAAAAGCTTACCAGCCGTTCAGCCAGAGTCTGACCAGGGGTGTGATGGTACTCAGAGCATTCATGGGAATTTGTCCAGCAGTTCTCAAACTCAGCACAACAGCACCACTCCCGCAGAGCAGAGTACAGACAGCGCGTTGGAACCGGCTTCCTCCTCTCACCCTCCGAGGAATGGATTCACCTCCCTGCCCCCCAGGAGCAAGATGCTCTGCCTGTTTCTCTCCCAGGTCCACACCTCTGGGTGGAATCTCCTGCAGCCCTTGCGTGAGTGGGCACGAGGCGAAAGGGGAGAAGAGAGACAATCCCAGTGATGAGAAGAGGGAGACTGGGACAGAGGGTGAGGGGGTGGCTGGGCAAGGGGAGGTGAGGGCTCCCAGTGCAGGGGCTGGTCCAGATCTGCCCTGGGAGCCGGCTTGGCTGCTCCTCCCGGGTGTGGGGTTACGCTGGAGAGGGCCCGGCTCCTGAGTGGAAAGGGGACTGGGATCCACAGAGGAGAGGTTAACTTGGGGCAGATGGGGAAGTGTTGTGTTGGTAAAGGAGATTTCAGAACTTGCCGGGGCACTGTGGGTCTGAGAAACAGTTTCCAGTCATTTGTGAGGCCGTTTCTTACCTTCAGAATTCATGTTTCTACCCTGGGGGCTCTTTCCTGATCTATCAAAAGCCTCAAAGAAGCCGAAACCGGTTTGGCTCAGTGGATAGAGCGTCTGTCTGCGGACTGAAGGATCCCAAGTTCTATTCCAGGCAAGGGCATGTACCTTGGTTGTGGGCACATCCCCAATAGGGGATGTGCAAGAGGCAGCTGATCGATGTTTCTCTCATCAGTGTTTCTAGCTCTCTATCCCTTTCCCTTTCTCTCTGTAAAAAATCAATAAAATATATATATTTTTAAAAAGCCTCAAAGAAGCAGTGGTAGAGTTGGTCCTCTCCCTGCCCTTCCTGTGCTCCCATCAGCTCTGGGGGGCAGGGCGGCTCTGGGCATCAGGTGGGAAGGCAGAGGGGCCTCCTGGACTGTCTGCTGTTGGCATTCAAATCAGTCTCGAAGCCTTGAGAAAGGTCTTCCCTGAGCATTTTGCGGAGAAGAAAATCAATCAAAAATTTAAAAGTAAGAAAAATTCATTAAACACACTTATAACCAACCATGTTACCTTAGGGGAGGCAGGGGGAGGCCAGATTCAGGTCTAGAGAGAGAGCAACCGGAAAGTGTGTCACGGTGTTCACACTCACAGCTCCCTGGGGAGAGACAGTAGCCACCGGGGCCCCGAGGGGAAGCCCCAAGTCAGCCAGGAGGCAGAAAGGGAAACTGTGGGCCAGCACCTTACTGTGGTGTCTGCGGGAAGGAACAGGGGAGCAGGGTGAGAGGCTTAGAGTTGACTAATTTGCATCCTTTCAGAGGCCCCTGGGACACAGGGGCTGTCCGGCTGTCTGGTACTGCCCTGCGGTGGTTACAGTGCGTCTCCAGGGCCCCGGATGTGAGAGCTAATGAGGCAGGTGGTGGTGTGCACTTAATTGGCTGCTCAGGCAAGGGGGACTGAGTGGCCTCTGGCCAGGCCCCCCACACGTAGTTAGGACGGCATGTAAATAAACTGTTACACCTGGGAACATAGGGATGAATACCTCATTTTCATATGTTAGGGGACATAAACCTGGGGGCATATACACGTCTCCCCACTTAAGCCAGAATTTGCAGAATTGGAGCCATCACCTCCTGTCTTATTTGCCGTTGGTAGATGGCTGTCTCCACCCGCAGGAAAGGCCCTGGCAGCCTCTTAGCTCGGAAGCCGCAGCCTCCTCCCCGGTGTTCCCAGCATCCCGAGAGAAGGTGCAGGGCAAGCTGCCGGGAGGCTCTGGCCGGTAGAAGGATGGCTTTCCCGATGATGCCGCATCCTGACCCCTGACCTTGGGAATGTTACCTTCCATGGCAAAAGGGAATTAAGGTGGCAGATGCAATCAAGGTTGCTAATCAGCTGATATTGAGGTGGGGTGCCTGAAAAGGGGAAGAGGGAGGCCTGGCTGGTGTGGCTCAGTGGTTGAGCATCGACCTATGAGCCAGGAGGTCATGATTTGGAAAGGGGACTGGGATCTAAAAGTTAAAAGTGAGAAAAACTTATTAAACACACTTGTAACCATGTTACCTTAGGGGAGGTAGGGCGAGGCCAGATTCAGGTCGAGAGAGAGAGAGAGAGAGAGAGAGAGCAACCGGAAAGTGTGTCACAGGGTGTTCACACTCACAGCTCCCTGGGGAGAGACAGCAGCCACCAGGGCCCTGAGGGGAAGCCCCAAGTCAGCCAGGAGGCAGGAGAAAGGGGAACTGTGGGCCAGCACCTTATTGTGGTGTCTGCGGGAAGGAACGGGGGAGCAGAGCATGTGTCCTTCCCCAGTGTGGGGCATGCAGGAGGCAGCCGATCAATGATTCTATTATTGATGTTTCTATCTATCTCCCTCTCCCTTCCTCTCTAAAATCTTCCTTCCTCTCTAAAAATTATTAAAAAAAAAAAAAAAAAAAAAGACTGACTGCTAACCTCTTGCCATCACTTTCCGTGCTGTCTCCGTACCCGCCCACACAGCGCATACACAGCAGTTACCATGTGCAGGGCACTGTGCACCTCTGAAGTCCTTGAGTCTTAAAAGGACCCTTTTGGGTAGGTTTCAAAGACTGTGGTACTTGGATATTGGAGTTATTCCAAACTCTGTTGGAACAATTCGATTTAAAAAATACCATTGTGCCAGAAAATACATCTTTTACAATTATTTGAACTTACAGGGGTGGGGGGAATTGCAGATGTCCACCTTAAAGTGTACATGGGAGTGCAGAGTTTTGCAGAACTCTTTCTGCGGGTAAGTAGCTCGAGTTTGTCAAGGACCATTCCAGCCTCTCGCAGGTGTGTCTTCCCTAGGTGATGTGCCCGGGATCTCTGAAGAGGTTGGTGGGGGTGGTGGGCTGGGGACAGATGTGATGAATCAGTTAGAGGAGCGCCTGTCGTTACCCTGAAAGAATCCTGGGAAATAACTTAAAGGAAAATCAAAATGAGAGGCTGAATAGAAAGGAGTTCAGCTCAGGGAAGGTCCAGATGGATGGGCACTGAGTAACCAGGCTGTGCTCTCCAGCATCCCAGGCGGTCCCTCCCCCAAACACCATCCCAACCCGTCATCTCCCCTTTTTTCTTTACTTGATGTTCTTAATGATGCCTCCTCCTTAACGTCGAACACTGTGTTAAACTTACTCTAGGTTCTGTATAGCAATGGAGGTGTGTGTGTGTGTGTGGGGGGGGGGGGAAGACTCATTCTATTTTACCAGGGATGCATTAAGCAAGTAGACACCTCTTTTCCTCTTTTGGGAACCAAATGAACGTCCTAGCAGAAGTTTCATGGTGTATTGGGGACCCAAAATGAGCGGAGATGTAGTTCTAAGATTGACTAATAGACTAGCGCAGAGGTGAGGCCGAAAGCAGTGGCAACGGGAAATCTACCATGTGTAGAAAAGAGATGCCCTGCGTGTGATTTATTCACACTGATTATTGCCAGCACTGATTCATCAGCTGTGACCCCACCTTTCACCGTTCAGAAAATAGCGTTCTCTAACTCACAGGAATAAGTACGTTGGTCCTATGGCGCCTCTTGAATCTGTCCTCTCCAAGAGTAAACGCAGAAAGCGTAGACATGTTAGAATTTGCTCTGATCAATAGCTCAGCTGAAGTTGCAGAAGTGCTTCTTCAGGGTGGTACAGTGCTCACTCAGTTCACTTATTTGGCTATTTTTTTCCTTCCAAATGTCCATGCTAATACTTGGCATGGTAGGAAAAAATCCTTAGTGAATGATTTTTCTTGCTCTGGTTCCTTTGCAAACCTGGTGAGACAGGGATTGGAGCTTGGGCTTTGAAGCCAGAGGGGCGTGCGGTGAAGATGGTCATTAGTAACTGGCCGTGAAGCTCGGCTGGTGCAGAGTGGGGTGATGTGCCCTCCTCACAGGACTGCTGGGAGGAATCAAAGGCCGTGGTGCAGGGAGCCCAGGTTCCTGGGCTGCAGTCCGTGGTGGCCAATATTATCCTTTTGATCTGTAATTTGGTTTCTGAATAGACTGACTGCCTGCAAATATCTGAGGCAGAAGACTGATACAAATCTGTTGGCTGTTATTTTTTCAGTGGTACAATCACAAACTGATGTTCTGGCTTTAAACCATGACTGGTAGTTTGGTTACTGAAACCATTTCACCCATTTGATTAACTATTTAGATAATAAAACATTTACAAACACCATCTCATTTAATTCTCATGAGAACTTACGGGTCAACCAAAACAAAGAGCATTATCCTTCTTCCCATTTAGGGAAGTGAAAAGTGAGTTTAAAGGATATTAAATAACTCTCACCTTTGTTCTTCTTTTCCTCCCTCCTCCCTCTTCTAAGCACTAAAATCACACATTTTTCTCAGGGCCCATTGTAAACGTTCCTCTTCTCTTTTCAGAGGAAAATAACTCATTCTTCTGAGACCTTTTATAGCACTTGAAGTGTGAACCACATAATTTAACACCTTATTACTGTGTCTTTCATTTCTTTCCAATGAAGTGTGTGTGTGTGTGTGTGTGTGTGTGTGTGTAATATATAAAAAATATATATATAAATGTAATTTAACTCTGCCTAGTAAGACAAGAAACCTCTCAAGGTTAAGGATTGTACAACTTAAATAGATTTTGGGTCTTACTACCCAACCTCTCCCCCTTCACACTCCCCAGCCCAGAACTGGACTCAGAGTAGGTGCCTGGTGTAAACAGGATTGAGTCCCAGAAGGTTTACCTGAAACGATGACCTAGAAAATCCATGGCAGGATAAAAATGGAGACTTGCTCCTTAGGGACTGTCATCCAAGAAGCAGAATAAAATGTTCTTGGCAAATTGAAATGCAAAAAAGCAAACATGGGCAGGAAACACATCACTTCTATGCAGCTTGTAGTGCTGACTCTGGCAATGCCCACTGTACCCTTGTGACTGTGACCAGGACATGCCTTCAGTCACAGTGTGCCCCAGTCATGCCACTGCGGCTCTGCGTAGGTGGGCACATCCTTCTGTGGCTTTATGACACTCTGTTCTCCCTCCTGAAGTGACGAGAATTGTCTAAAAAATTAAATAACTCTTAACTGAGGGAAGCTAAATATCAACTGATATTTTTGGAGGCTCTCTTAAATTAGGACAGCTGAGTTTAATGGAAAAATAAACATGTTTCATTCTGAATATCGGTTGCATATTGCTGCATACTGAATATCAACCTACAGAGAATTTTCCAATTTATCACTTTTCTCCCTGTTTTTATATGGTTTATTATATAATCAAATAGGTACTACTTGTAAATCCCAAATGGCAAGGCATTACTGGGGTTCATCTATAACAGAAAATTTCAGATTTTCCCCAATGATTTTAGTAACCAGGCTTCCTATCTCCTAGACCACAGTTCCTCATACAGTGAAGATGACAAGGCCCTTGAGGATTGTCTAGTTCTGGGGGTCCTGTTCTCCAGGGGAATGCTCCTCAATCTTTAAGGTGCATAGGAATGGACTAGGAATTCTGTTTCATAGATCTGCGTTTTAACAGAGAAGTGGTGCTTGTACTCCTGGTCCACACGCCACATTTTGGGTAGCAATGTTCGAGAACTGGGGCTCAGTGGAAAGACAGGTCCCTGAAAGTTTGGCCAAAGATTCTTATGTGGAAGCAAATGTGATCCCCATCACTGGAGATCAAAAAAGTCTTTAAATTCTAGATGTCCCTGCTTTAAAGGGAAGACAAGCTGGGGAAGACCTGAGTTCTTGGAGGAAAAAAAATGAGTAGCAGCTATTCCTACTCTTCCTCTTCCTTCTTTTTCATGCCTGATAGAGACCAGGGGATCAATGTGTTAATACTCTTCCCTTCTGCCATTAATATTATCTCTGTGACTAACTAGCTGTGGGGCCTTAGGTAAACCACTGGAAATGCTGCAATGACCAATGAACATATACTCCACGCGATCTGCATGGCATCTGGTCTACCTCGCTGCCTTTAGCCCCAGCAGCCCTTACAAACCATGTCATTGTGAGGCAGAGCTTCTTGGACCCCCCGCCCCACTCAATGCTTTAGTGTGGGACCACCTTCCTGTCTAAGAGCTTGTCATTCATTTAATCATGTGGACACTGATAGGTCATGTAAAACAAGCTGCCATTGTAGGCCTTGGCAATCATTTAGAATAGGAGCTTTAGGTTTCCAGAGGAGGAGCCCAGGACCTCAGAGTTGGAAGGGAGGTAGCTTCTTCTTGGGATATAAATATGTATTAGGAAATGACAAGTGCCTGGGAGCTCTCCCTGGTGCTGCTTAAGGCTTCTTCCAAGTCTGCTTTCCACAGAACCCTCTCTTGAATTTCTGCTCTTTTATCTAAAGCATCCATCTAATTCCTTGCTTGTAAATGTGCCCTGCATGGACTTTTCTGCTTGATTATATTTCATATTTATTTCTGGCCAATACTTTCTGGAGCCTTTTGTCTTGCCTGGGAAAAAGTAGTGAGGTCTTTAAGCTCTTTCTTTGGGGACAGATCTTCTAAACCACATGTGTCAAACACAAGGCCCGCGGGCCAAATCCAGCCCGCCAGGCCTTGCAATGTGGCCCGCACCGCGCTGTCATCACTGCACTCCGCTGTCAGTTTATGACATTGTCAGTTTATGACTGTTCAGTAAACCATTCTGCCCGTGATTTAGGCTGGATTTTAGATTTTGGCCCCTTCTCAGATTGAGTTCGACACCCCTATTCTAAACCATTAAGCCCTATCTATCTATCTATCTATCTATCTATCATCTCTCTGTCATCTCTGCTTTAATTTGATGTTCTTGACAAAGAAAGGAAAAGAAAGTTTATTGTGGCCATATCCCCATAAACAAAATAAGGCAGAGGCACATAGTAGGTGTTAATGCTCTTTAAAAAATTTGCATAAGACTTACATAAAATAAAATCAACTGTTTAAAAGTGTACAATTCAGTGGCGTCTAGTAAAGTCACACTGTTGTATAACCACCACCTCCACCTAATTCCAGAAAACAAAACCCACCACACTTAATGCATACCTTTTGAAAGCTGAATGAAAGCAAAGATTACTTGGGTGATTCAGAAGAAATTTCTGTCACTTACTGGATTCACTGGGCAATTTTATTGACTCTAACAATTGTAAATCTCTTAGCTATATGAATACTTTTTATCTTTGTTTTGTTATTTGCTAGGTAGAAATGAAAATAATGATAATACCAGTTATTATTCATGGAATATTATTCTACTATATGCCAGACACTTTAAATATATTTTCCTATTTAAGCCTCAGAACAATCTAATTAAATAAGTACTATTATTAACTTTTGACAGAAAAGAACACTGAAGCGCCAAGAATTCAATTAACTTGCCCAAGGCCACACCACTATGAAGCGGCAGAGCTGAGGCTTAATCCAGGACCTGATCTCTTAATCACACAAAATAATGCTTCGGTGGACACATACTTGTTATCTGTGACAAGCATGAATTTTGTTAAACTCTCAGCAAGCAAAATAATGGCTACATGTACACTCAGGATTGGAAACATGGAAATAAGGAATAAGAAGCTAACAAAACACCAGAAATCTTCCCAGGACTTTTAAAATCATGATTTATAATTATTACCTCCTTTCTCTTGCATAACCTATTTCTCTTCCCACTGCCGACAAAAAAACAAAACAAAACAAACAAACAAAAAAAAAAACACCCAAAAACAAACCTGCTCTAATGTTCATTTTAAAAACAAATACCAAAACCTCTCTTGTCCTGCCTAAACAGTTTGGCTCAGTGGATAGAGCATCAGCCTGTGGACTGAAGGGTCCCAGGTTCGATTCCAGTCAAGGGCTTCTACCTTGGTTGCAGGCACATCCCCAGTAAGGGTTGTTCAGGTTCTGATCTATGTTTCTCTCTCAGTGATGTTTCTGACTCTCTATCCCTCTCCCTTCCTCTGTAAAAAATCAATGAAATATATTTAAAAACAACAACAAAAACACCTCTCTTGATTCCACATCATGCCTTTCTGGCTACCTTCCTATTTTTCTGCTCCCCTTCACTACACTGTGCTCACTGCTTCTTCATTCATCTCCCTTCTTTCCCCAACCTACTGCAATAGAGATTATGTCCCCACCGCTCCCCTGAAATAGCCCTCGAAAAGGTCACAAATGACCTCCATATGATCAAATCCATCACTTGCTTTTTAGGCCTTAACTTGTGAAACTTTTCACCAGCCTTTGGCTCAGTTGGCCATTGGGTCAGCACTTCATTTTTTTAAATAAATTTTTATTGTTCAGATTATTACAAGTGTTCCTTTCCCCCCCCCTTCCAACCCCACCCTCTGTCCTTTCCCCACTCCCCATTGTCCTCATCCATAGGTGCAGTTTATGTTCAGTCTCTTCCCACATTCCCCTCTCCCCTTTTCCCCAAGAATCATTAGTTCACTCCCCTTCCATACCTCTGATTCTATTATAATATATA
Source organism: Pipistrellus hanaki (assembly GCF_964339955.1). Lineage (NCBI taxonomy): Eukaryota > Metazoa > Chordata > Mammalia > Chiroptera > Vespertilionidae > Pipistrellus > Pipistrellus hanaki. Next base: position 47,941,910 of record NC_140503.1, on the reverse strand, counting down.
ATATTCAACAGTTAATATTGTTCATCAGATTTTTTTTTTTTAATTTCCTTGGTTTTTAGATTCACTTGTTGATAGTTACGTATTTGTTGTTCATAATTTTTATCTTTATTTACTTTCTCTTCTGAAAGAACCCCCTTCAGCAATTCATATAATTCTGGTTTGGTGGTGATGAACTCCTTTAGCTTTTTTTTATTAGTGAAGCTCTTTATCTGACCTTCGATTCTGAGTGATAGCTTTGCTGGGTAGAGTATTTTTGGCTGTAGGTTCTTGCTATTCATCACCTTGAATATTTCTTGCCATTCCCGTCTGGCCTGCATGGTTTCTGTTGAGAAATCAGCTGACAATCGTATAGGTGCTCCTTTATAGGTAACCACCTGCTTAGCTCTTGCTGCTTTTAATATTCTCTCTTTGTCCTTTGCTCTTGGAATCTTAATTATGATTTGTCTTGGTGTGGTCCTCTTTGGATTCCTCTTATTTGGAGTTCTGTGTGCTTCCTGGACTTGTAAGTCCAATTCTTTCACCAGGTGGGGGAAGTTTTCTGTCACTATTTCTTTCAGTATGTTTTCGATATCTTGCTCTCTCTCATCTTCTGGGACCCCCATGATTCTGATGTTGGATCGTTTGAAGTTGTCCCAGAGGTTTCTTACATTATCTTCAATTTTCTGGATTCTCTTGCCTTCTAGCTTCTGCAGAGGAGTGTCTTCTGGCTCTTTATGTTCCAAATCTTTGACTTGATTCTTGCGATCTTCTATTCTGTTTTTAGGACTCTGTATAATATTTTTTATTTCAGACAATGTATTCTTTATTTCTTGTTGATCCCTTTTCATATCCTCATAGGTCTCATTTATTTTATCGGCCTTTTCTAGGAAACTCTTGAAAAACCTTATAAGTGTGGTTTTGAACTCTATATCCAGTCGCTTTTTGTCCTCCATTTCTTTCGTTTGTGATCTATTTGGTTTAGGCATTTTCGCAGGCAGCTTTTCTGATGGGGTGGAGTTTCAGGGTGGAGCCTACAGCCTTGGCTTCCGTCAGCCCCACCCTATGCGACTCCTGAGACTCAGGGTCCTTCAGTACTTGTTGCAAGCGCCTCTGAGAGAAAGGTGCCCTCGATTTTCGCCTGCTACCAAACAGTGTAGGCTCTCCCGCAATGGGCCCGAAACTGGGGTTCAGTTCAGTTGGAAGTGGAGTTGGAGATGGCGTTCAGAGCAGTCTGGAGCCCCTGTCTCCTTCCTGCCAGGGCAGTCCCTTGGCACAGCCGGCTGTCCCTTCTCTGTGCGCAGTGCGCGCGCCTCTGGGACCTCCTTACGCCACTTCCCCGGGTTCCGCCTTACAGCCCGGCTCCCTCTGGATGAGCCTGGGTCCCCGGGGTCTGGCCTAGAACGGGGGTTCAGAGCAGTTGGGGGCCCAGCACAATCGGAGTGTTTATCTCCTTCCCGCTAGGGAACACCAGCCAGGCACTCAGCCGCCCTCCTCTCCGGCTCCATCCTCTCTGCGAGCCGCGTGTCTCCGTACCTTGGGCTTTTACAGCTCCTCCGCGCTTCCTTCTGGTTTTCTCCTTGCTTCTCGTTGTAGAATTTCCAGTCAGTCGACTTTCCTGTAGTTCTGGGTAATGTCCATTTTATATTTTAGTTGTATTTTATTGAAATTGTTGCGTGCGGCTGCGGCTAGGTGCCTACCCGAGCAGCCATCTTGGATTCTCTCTGGGTCAGCACTTCTTGAAGCTCTTCTTTTGCCTTCTGCCATCACCCTCTCCTGGTTCTCTTTCAACTACACAGTTGCCCCCTTCTCACTCTCCTTCCCTGGTTTGTGGTTCTGATTCTAGGCACCTGGCTCCCCCTCCTCCGCCCAGGGCTTAGTTCTGAAGGGACCCCGGCCTTCCCCATCTGCATGTCTTCCCCCGGTGACCTCATCCAGTCCCATGGCTCCCAGTGCTCCTTCTGTAGCTCATGCTGTGACATGACATCTGCTCAGACTCCCCCAAAACTTTACACGCATAGTTTTAGCTGCCACCTTGGTATTTCTTCTTAAGGTTTAATAGGCATTTCATACTTAACACGTCTAAGACTGAGCTCTAGATTTGAGTCCCTAAACTTGCTCTTTCCACAGAGTTCTCCATCTCATAAAATGACATCATAGTTTACCCAGCTGCTCAGATTAAAACAACAATAACAACCACCACCTTTATTTCTCTTTCCTCCATTCCTAACTACGGTAATTCATGACAAGTTGGCTTAACTAACTCTACCTTTACATTATTTCAGAAACCAGTCAATCTCTATGTATTCCCTCCTCCCCTGTAACCATGGTAATCCAAGCCATCATCATCCCTCACTACTACAATAGACCTACATCTAGTTTGTTTGCTTGTTCATATGTCCTCCTGTCATTCATTCTGAAAACTGCCACCAGATCAAACCAGATCAGGTGACCCCCTGCTTAAAACTGTCTTTTGGTTTTTATCTCAAATAAAACTGAAATGCTTTTCTGCAGTTTTCAAGCTCCTGCATACACTGCCCTCTAAGTTCACCTAGTTCCCTACTCTCCCTTTCCTTCTAAGCTCTACCACACAGGTTTCTTTCTAGTCCCACATATACCAAGCCCCTTCTTTCCTGGCTGTTCCTTCTGCTTGTGATTCATTTCTTCTAGATTTTTAAACAATTATATATTTTTATTGAATTCAGAGAGGGAGGGAGAGGGAGAGAGAGATAGAAACATCAATGATAAGAGAGACTCATTGATCAGCTGCCTCCTGCACACCCCACACTGAGGATTGAGCCTGAAACCCAGACATGTGCCCTGACCGGGAATGGAACTGTGACCTCCTGGTTCATAGATCGACCAATGAGCCATGCTGGCTAGGTTTTCTTAGATTTTTACATAGCTGTCTTTAGACCATTCATGTGTCAAATATCACCTTCCTGGAGAAGTCCATGCTAACTATCCTTTCTGAACTAGTCACCAAGCTCCATACCGGTCACTATCATATGGCTTCTTTTGTTTTCTCCATGATCCTCATCACTATCTAAAAATGCTTTGCTTGCTTGTTTATTATCTCTTAAGATATAAGCTCCATGAATGCACAGACCACACTAACAACTGTACCCATCATGCCTGGAACAGTCTAGGTGCTCAGCAGATGTGGGAATTGAGGCTCAAAAAATAACTTGCCCCAAACCATCCCGTTAGTAAGAGATGAATCCAAAATTTGAAACCAAGTCTTTTTACTATAAATCCTGGAGTTATTTTTGGGTCACCTGGGTTTTTATTATTCATAATTGTGAAATAATGGAAAATATATATTGGTCTCTGCCCTGGATCCTGGCACAGAGCTCCTAAAACCCTTGTGATTTCTGAAGCCATAAAACTATTAGGGGCAGCTTTTGCTTTAATGTATTTGGGTTTTAATCCCTGTTCCTAACACAGGCCTCCTGAAACACTTGTAATTTCCTGGGCGATACAGGTGTCTTTTATTCTAACGAGGTGACTCTCGGTGGGGTCTTGCATGCGGGCTGGTCACAGGGAAGATCAAACCATGATTGGAAGCGTGGGATTTTCAACCCCAACCCCCATTCTCTTGAGAAGGGGGGAGGTTTGAAAATGGAGTTACTAGTCGCTCATGCTTGCGTGATGAAGCCTCCAGAAAAAAACCAAAAGGATGGGGATCAGAGAGCTTTAGGCTGGTGAACAAGTGGAGGTGCTGGCAGGCGGTGACGTGAAGAGGACCCGGAGCTCCGTTCACCTTCCCACAGGCCAGGTCTTCCACTGGGTGCTCCTCTGTGTCTCTTAACATACCCTCTTTATAATAAACCGACCAACATAAGGAAGCTGTTTTCTTGAGTTTTTGTGAGCTGCTGTAGGAAGTTAATCGAACCCCAGGAGGGGGTCATGGAACCTCTGATTTATATGGTGGATTGGCCAGAAGCACAGGGGACAACCCGGACTTGTGATTGGAGTCTGAAGTGGGGTGGGACCAGTCTCATGGGGCTGAGCCCTTATCCTGTGGGATCGGACACCATCTCCAGGTAGGCAGTGTCAGAGTTGAGTTAAAAGTGTACAGCACCCAGCTGGTGTCACGGGGCAATGGCTTCTGTGGGGAAAAACCTCCACACATTTAGTGACGGGAAGTGTCAGAAGTGAGGGTTCCCTGTGAGTAAAAAAGGAAAGTGTCACAGGAAAGAAAAACACAGGTGGAGAGGGAAACCAGGTAGTTTTCCCTTATTCAATAATGTTTATAGCCAAAACTGGTTTGGCTCAGTGGATAGAGCATCAGCCTGTGGACTGAAAGGTCCCAGGTTCGATTCTGGTCAAGGGCATGTACATTGGTTGTGGGCACATCCCTGGTGAGGGGTGTGCAGGAGGCAGCTGATGGATGATTCTCTCTCATCGATGTTTTTAGCTCTCTATTTCTCTCCCTTCCTCTCTGTAAAAAAATCAATAAAATATATATTTAAAAAAATAATGTTTATAAAAAAACTAACATGAAATTTTTTTCTTTTTATCTTGCTCTAAAACATTATTACAGTTGCATACACACATCACACTTTAAATTAATATGCTGCATATCTGGAAAATATTTTTGTAGTAATATACTTTTTGTTGTTGTTGTCGTCAATCTTCACCCAAAAATATTTTTTCGTTGAATTTTTTTTTAGAAAGAGGGGGAGAGATAGAGAGAAAGAAACATTGATGGGAGATGTTTACTTTCTGCCCTCACCCCGACCTGGGGCCTGGGATTGAGCCTGCACCTGAGATGCATGCTCTTGATCGGAATCAAACCCGGACCCTTCAGTCTGTGGGCCCACACTCTATCCACTGAGCCAAACCAGCAAGGACACACTTTCTATTGCTGGGGATAGAGACCACAACCGGGCATGTGCCCTTGACTGGAATTGAACCTAGAGCCCTTCAGTTCACAGGCTGATGCTCTATCCACTGAGCCAAACTGACTAGGGCACACTTTCTATTTTTAATTAGCTAAAACTGACAGAAAAAGCCATTTACTGATTAAAAAAAAAACATATTGAGAGAGAGAGAGAGAGAGAGAGAGAGAGAGAGATATTTATTGTTAATGCATTCATTGGTTGAGTCTTGTGCCCTTACTGGGGATCGAACCTGAGCCTTGGTTTATCAGAAAGATGCTCTAACCAACTGCACTACTAGGCCAGAGCTATATACTGATTTATTTTTTATTTTTAAAGTTATTAAAATATATTTGGAACAATTTATTTTGTAGTCAATCCTTTTACATTCTCTTGAACAGAACTGACTTTCAAATGAGAGTCTTAAATTCTCTAAGAAAAGGTTTCATAATCCCATTCTCAAATGGAGGAATTGTGGTTTGCTAAGCACACATTTGAATGTGCCCGAAATAGAAATACAGAAATATGTATGTTCTAGGAGGAAAAGCAATAATAAGACTCTTAAATAAATAACCTGAGGATTTTCAAAATAATAGGTGCATGTACTTAAAAACTACTCTATGATTTCCCCCCTCATAACTCTAGGGTTTTCTTTTAACTTTTTGCACCTAAGAAAGACATGTACTGAGTTTATGAAGTCCAATGTGCTGGTACTGACGTTCCTTGGCCTTTCGCTGTGAGACTTTATCTGTTGTCTTCACCGGGAAGCATGAGGATTCATTCAGCTTTCTAGATGCTCGGTCTACCTTCAGCCACATACACCTCTTCTCCTCCAAACTTCTCAATATAGTGACTTAACACTTTTTGATTAAACTAATAATGTTTACATAATGTCTGTTGCTCACAGCTGAGCCAAGTATGATTGTATAACTGTTTTTGTTTTTTGTTTTTTGTTTTTTACTCTTGGCATGAATAATTGCTTCTTTTGGCCATTGCTTCGTTCTTTTTGTGCTTTTCCCTAATTCATCTAATAACTTTCTGAATGAACTGTAATTTTCCTCACTGTGGTCAGACACATGGAAATCTGTTTCTCTCTCTCTCTCTTTCTCATGGTGCTCCTCTGTGTCTGTCTCCTCTGGCTGCTCTCCATGAGGCCCCTGGGCATTAGTCCTGGGGTTTCTTAGATTAGATTCCTAAGAATGCCTTTTTGCTATTACCTTGGAGTGGATCTTTCACTTCCTGGGCCCTTGTTTATTTCTTTTTGGTTTATATTATCATACTAGAGGCCCGGTGCATGAAAATTCATGTACTGGAGGGGGGGGGGGGGTCCCTTAGCCCGGCCTGCCTCCTTCACAGTTCAGGAGCCCTCAGGGGTAGTAGGTGACCTGGTGATCAGGGGAAGGCAGCTCAAGCCTCAGCTAGCCCTGGTTACCTGAGCCTTGGGCTGGCCCTGGGCAGCTGGACAGCTCCATCCAAGGTTTACCTGCACCTTGGGTTGGCCCTGGACAGCTGGGAGGCTGAGGGGACTGGAGGACTTGGGAGGCAGGTGCCGTGCACCTACCCCAGTGGGACTGAGGGGACTGGGTGCCGCCATCTTTGAGGGTGTGACAGTCAATTAGCATATTCCCTCCTTATTGGCTGTGGGTGCTGCCATCTTTGTGACAGTGTGAGGGTCAATTAGCATATTCCCTCTTTATTAGTTAGGATGGTTTGCATTTTACAGTAATTCCTCAAGAGGGTACATATAGGGAACATTTTTTTGAATTAGCACATATGAATATGTCTTTATTTTGCCCTCAGACTTAATGGGTAGTTTAATTTGGTATAGAGTTCTGGGATTGAAATAAGTTTCTCTTAGAATTTTAAATGTACTGATCTTTCTTCCAGTGATACTCTTGAGAATCTGACATCATTCTGACTCCTACCTCTTTGTATGTGATATATAGGTATCCCAAAATTGTATAGACACTTGAACATCTGATAACTCCCTTAATTTTGAAAATGAGCTGTATGTTAGTTAATAAACACTGACTTTATAATAATTCAAAGTGTGTGTGCATTTTGGGGGGAGATTTTAGGATCTTCTCTTTATCTTTAGTGTTCTGAAATTTGAAAATGACTTGCCTTGGTAATGGTCTTTTTTCATTTACTATGCCAGGTACTTGGTGGTTCTGTTCAGTCTAGATATGCATGTTTCCTCAGTGAAAATGAGTTATACTCATTTTTTTGTATAATTTCTGCAATTTTAGGGGACTTACTATGGGCCATTTTATTAGTTGTCCTGCCCTTCAACATTGTTCAGAAGAAATGCCTACGTTGAAGATTTTTAAAAAGCTTTATTTATAATTTTCTCTCTTTAAACTTCATAAAAGCCGATAAATTTTGTGGAAATTTTTCTACTAATACTACTATTATTTTCTCCCTTTGGAAAAAAGGTGGACTCTTTTTTGGAGAAATATTACTATTATTATTTTATTGATTTCAGAGATGAAGGGAGGTGGAAGAGGGAGATAGAAAAATCAATGATGAGAGAGAACCATTGATTGACTGCCTCTTGCATGCCTCCTACTGGGTATCAAGCCACAACCTGGGCACGTGTCTTTGACCAGAATCAAACCTGGGATCCTTCAGTCCACAGGCTGATGCTCTATCTACTGAGCAAACCAGCTAGGGCTCTTCCTTGGAAAAATAAATGTCTAATTGATTATGTTAAGGTTTTAAACTTAAAATGAATTAGCAATACTTTTGTATTTGTCACTGAGACCTTTCCAAAAAAGATGTTCTGACTTTTAAAGTGTATCTCCATGTATAAAATAAAATATTTGAACTAATATTAATTGGTTGCTCACTATTCTGTCTAGATTTGGGAGAGAGTACTCCCTACCTTCTGATGTAAAAGACAGGCGGAGATATTCATCAGGAGCAGGGCCACAGCCACACTAGATGCTGAGATCAGGGTAGAGGGGTGGAGGAAAGAATTTTAGGGAGAACCCAGGTCAGGGTTAGTGGGGCTAGGGAGGTGGAAGTTTTCTTTATGCTGGCGAAGCTTTGAAATCTTACTTTATGGTTCATGACAATGAACTAAACAACTAATAGCAAGGGCCAGATCATTGTCTGGTGAAGGTGGAGATGGTGGTGGTCATTGACTCCTGGCATTGCCGGCTACAAAATAAGCTCGTTGTCTCAAACTAAGAGATGTTCATTGTGAGAAGAATGACTTCAACTGGCAGTGGGAGGAAGAAGGATGGGCCAGTGACTTCATTTCTACCTCTCCCAGAGCACCAAATACATAAGCCTTTCCCCTTTAAGGGCCTGGTGGATACTTACTTGGTTGAATCATATAGGTGGGGCAGGAAGGATTCAGATAAATAAGGCAGCGGCCAACCTGTGACAATCTCACTCATTGTTCTTGTAGAAGAGAGACCTTGTCATTTGTGTTAGGTGCAGCCAAAAATGATGCATGATATTAAGACCTGGATATATACATTGACTAGGACATTGATAACTACATGCAAAAGAAAGAGATAGTTATGGGGTGTGGCTGACACCAGAAGGATACTTAGAATTTTTCTAAGATAAGAGCATCAGTAATAGTGTGAGGAATGAGTCAACCAGATTAATTATGTAATTTTGTTCCGTCAGTACTAGTAAGATAGTCGAGCTATTATTAATTTTGGGTTTCAGGAAAAAGTAATAAAATTTATATGATATTAGATAATAAGAGACATTAAAATAGTAACTAAAATAGTATTCTGAGCTTTTTACATGAACTGGTGCTTTTGATCTTCATTAGAACCCAATGAGGTAGATGCTACATTAGCCTCATTTTCACAGATAAAACTGAGTCAAAGAGAGGCCAGGTGACTTGCCCAATCACATATCAATGAGTTCCAGCAATTTCACAGCATGGATCTTTCTAAGGGAAAAAATGTGTTAAATTTATGATTTGTATGGGGAAGAAAAAGCTATTTCCTGAGTATGTAGTAATGATAACCTATGAAATGACAATGTAAGGCTCCAGATCCTGAGAGAAAATCCTACAACTCATTCACATTGCCTTGGGAAGTCTATTATATGTGCATGAAAATGGTGAATTTATCCAAATGCTGGAGGGGAAACAAGAGAAATTCTTGCTATCATGTAAGACAACTGCATAATATTAATTTATTTTAAGTGCAGGATATGTATTATCTATTAATTAGGATACACACACACACACACACACACACACACACACAGTTTTAGCTCTGCATATTGCAAAATAAAGATTCTTTTATCAGATTCATTTGGAAGATTATCATAAATCCTCACTCTTTTGTTTGTGTAGACCTGAGATAAAGATTTAGAAATCAGATAGCATGCTAAAATTAGCTTGCTGTCTCAAAATAATTTTTAAATATGTTTCTATTCTTATTCTTTGATATATGGTATCCTTGAGGAAGGAAAGGGAAAGGGGAAGGGAAAGGAAATATTTATTTAGGTCTCACTATGCCACACACTCTACATATTGAAGCTTGTGAATGAACTCAGTCTCGTGTGGTGGCTGGTTAAAGCACAGGCTGTGGCGTCAGAGGTGCCCAGGTTCAAATTCAAGTTTTAGCAGTTAACAGCTTTGGGATCTTGAACAAGCCTCAGTTTTACTCATAGATTGTTGCAATAAATAAAATACTGCAGGTAAAGCATTTAGCACGGGGCACATAAACATTGGCTACTATGACAACAGGTGAAGGTGAGGTGAATGAGGCACTTGTCTCAAGTGCAAAATTTAAGGGGGTTCCCCAAAAGCTCAGTCATGAAGGTACTATTTTAATGCAGTATTTTCAAAATCAAAAATCAATGATAAACAAATAATTTTTAAAGAACAGGACCGATAGTTTTGATTTTTCTTTCTCCCTCTTCAGTGTGGCTTGGCATGGCATTGTACACTGTAGCATGTATGTTGCATGTATCAGTGTGCAATGGGTATTGTCATTTATTTTGTTGTTGAACAGCAGTAAAAGTTGTCTTTTAATATTCTTACCTGTTTGGGTCACTGTTCAATAATGTACGACTTGGCTGAGAAGCTGAAACAAGAACATCCATTTATGTGCGGCTTCATTGTTTAAACTGGTGTCCTAATAAGGTAAATAAACACAAATGTGTGCGGAACTGTCTTGAACTGGGCCATTGTGGCATGAAATTTCAGAATAGCTTAAAGACATATATGTTATATAGAGGTCATATGAAAAATAATACAATAATTAATAAGTAATATAAGAATAAACTCTGTGTTTCACATACTCACAACTGTTAACTACATTTGCCCCACCCTTTATAGATCTTATTTTTCTGAAAATTGTTGGAAAGAAATGTTTTCCAAAATCAATGTGCAATGAAATTTTCCATAATGCTCCCCCTGCACTAAACTGGGTTTTGGATGAATCCATTTTATTATAAGGTTAGACTAGAATTTCTGCCCATAAACTCTTTGGAAGAATCTTGCTTTATTCCAGATTTAACCCTCTGGAGAGTGGTGTTGCGTTCTTGTGTGCTATTTCAACACAATCCAGGCTGACCCTGCCAGCAATTATGTAAGTTAAGACACAAGTGACACTTCCCAAATCAACACAACTAGGAAGAATTTTTTTTATTTAAAAATATTTTTATTGATTTCAGAGAGGAAGAGAGATAGAAAGAGATAAAAACATCAATGATGAGAGAGAATCATTGATCGGCTGCCTCCTGCATGCCCCACACTGGGGATGGAGCCCACAACCTGGACATGTGCCTTGACCTGGAATTGAACTGCGACCTCCTGGTTCATAGATCAATGCTCAACCACAGAGCCACACTGACTGGGCAGGAAAGAATCTTTTAATATTTTATGCTTTCCTTCCTATAATTAAACTTAATTATAGTTTCTTTTAAACACCTTTGTGAGATAGATAAGACACCAACAAGTTAATAAGCAAAACATAGCATTTGAGAGAATTAGCCAGCACATGAAGGGAAATTATTAGTAAAAACAAATAAGTCAAATACAGTTTACTCAAAACATATGAAAAATCCATTCTTTCTACATGAAAAAAAAAAAAAGGAAAAAGTGGGCTTTTCTTAATTCTAGGATGTTACTACTATCAACAAAGAAAAGCCGTAAAGAATAACATGTATTGTATTAACTGATTGTTAACCCAAGGTTTTAGTTGGTTATTAAGAGAATAATGTCCCAGGTCTGAATCCCACCTTTGCTCAATATAAGATTTCTCTTATTTGATGACTTTATTTATTTATTTATTTATTTATTTTTTTTTTAAAATATATTTTATTGATTTTGTACAGAGAGAAAGGGAGAGAGATAGAAAGTTAGAAACATCGATGAGAGAGAGTCATCGATCAGCTGCCTCTTGCACACCCCCTACTGGGGATATGCCCACAACCAAGGTACATGCCCTTGACCGGAATCGAACCCGGGTCCCTTCAGTCCCCAAGCCGACGCTCTATCCATTGAGCCAAACCGGTTTTGGCTGATGATTTTTTTAAAAAAAGGAAATGGATATCGTGATGATGAAATTAATGGCAAGATTTAGACTGAGTTAATGCAAAAAGATATGTTGTGCTCTCTATTTCTTTTTAAAAAAAAAAATATGTTTTCATTGATTTTTAGAGAGAGAGTAAGTGGGAGAGATAGAAACTTCAGCTGCCTCCTGATGATTGAGCCCACAACCAGGGCATGTGCCCTGACTGGGAATTGAACCAGTAACTTCTTGGTTCCTGGGCCAATGCTCAAGTGCTTAGCCACACCAGCCGGGTAATGCTCTCCATTTCTCCACGACTGCGACAGTACATGTAGATGCAGAGACCATTTGCTCCTATCTTGAAAATGTCCATTGGCATTAGAAACCTCTCTGTTAGTCTTATTTTTCACCTTCCCTACACTGACAAACTTCTCTACAGAGTGACCTACACTTGCTCTTGCATTTATCCAGTTGCCAATCTTTTCTTCTTCTTCTTCTTTTTAACCCACAGCAATCTGAGAACACTTTTCCTGACTGTTGGCAGGACCTGTCACCTTGAGCCTTTCCCTCTGGAGCATTTCTGACATTGTGCTTATTCTTATGCCTCTGGTTCTTCCTCATTGTTCCCTTTGTAGAATCCCTCTTCCTCTTTTTTGGACTCTATATATGACCATTCTTCGTAGGTCAATCCTTTGGCACCTTATTGCTAGAGAGGGACACTGTGTGACAGGCCTCACAATGGATCTTGACACCCCACGGAGGTATAAGGAGGTATAAGGAGGTTGAGAATTGCTGACTCTAAGGTAAAGTGCTCACTCGTAGCCAGCCTGCAAGGCTTACCACCTTCTTGGCCTGCTTCCCAGCCCTTTTATAAAGACCACTTATGACCGATACAAGCCCTTGGCCTTTATCTAATGAGCCTGCTTGCTGGCCTCACAGATGCCCTGTACACCATGTCTTCATCCAGCAGGGTGCTGAGACACAGCGAAGACCAGAACTCAGTTATGCAATCAATCAAGAAGTTAAAAAAATCTCCACAGTATCTAGTACCATATACTGCACAGGGTATTTGTATGTAATGACTGGTTAGTGAATTGTATGACAGCTAACACGTTTATAACATTGCTCTCTTTGATGAACTATTTTTGGTAGCCTTTGTCAGTATAAAATAATTTGTGAGAAATCATAGCTTTTCAATTTAAAGTAACACAGAAAAGTCTATTTCCTGTAATGAGTCATCATCAAACGATTCTGGAAAAACAGTTCTTTGAAATTTATGCTACAGAAATCGTGTAAGAGTTGGAGAAGCTAGGGTAGGTTTAAATCATTGTGCACTAAATTTCATCTGCTCGGATTCAAAACAACCACCTGGAAAGGGAAAAAAAAAAAAAAAGTCAGAAGTAGGAAGTCATGGGCCTGGTTTAAGGCTGCTGTGAAACTTCAGGATTCCTACTGAGGAATTCAGTCTGAAAGAGCTACAACTTTGTCTTCTTGTTAATGAATTCTTTTTAGTGTTAGATTTTACTTATGTTAATTGGTATGGTTTTTGAGACAGAAATTAGTCAACCTACCAATAAAGAGAGGGTGTATATAGGTGACAAAGCTCCCTCACCTCCCAGTCCCTGTTCTTCTCTACCCTTGAGAACGATGGCAAGTAATGTAGCAAAGTTATGCTCTGAAGGCCAGCGGAGTAGCAGGAAGAAGTTTCCTGTTTAACGGATGTCACTCTGAGAACTAGAAGGATCCGCTATTACCCTCCTAGGAATCCAGGAATGGGTGCCCTGGGATTCTGACTCCAGGAGGAGTGGCAGGGTGGAGCTGGGACCTGGGGAGAGAGTGGAATGGTAAGCAGAGAGAGGACATGAGACAGAAGGGTCTCGCATGTGCCCACCCTGAATTGCACAACCTTCCCACTGGAAGGCAACCTGATTGGGGCCAGGCAAGAACCAGCTGAGCGTCTCTCAGGCCTGGGTGGTGGGCTGTGTTTGAATGGGCACTTTCCAGTAACACCTGCACACCCTTCCAGACAGAGTGACAAGTGACATGTGTTTCAAATATATAGCCATTGGCAAAAAGTTACTGGGGATACCGTTATCACTGTGCCATAGGATTCAATTCAATACATGTATTTACTGAGTGCATACCACGTGACAGTCAGTGGGAAGCTAAGGGAGAAAAGGAAAGAATAATCATTGTGCTAAAGGGATGCACCCCAAGTCTCAAGGTCACGAACTCTGCTCAGCACAATGGCAGTGGCACACGTGTCTGCGATGATTGGATTACTGTGTCTCAGGCTGCAGCCTCTCTGAGAGCCCAGAGCAGGTGTCTTTTTCTCCTCCGCCGCTGTGTCTTAGCTCAGGGGGAGGCAGTTTCTAGCATTTGGCAGGCATCCAATAAATATTGCTGGCTGAAAGAATGCTAGGGATGCATGAACCTTTTGTAGGGGAAGTATTATCCTGTTTTATAGGTGTCGAAACAGCCGCAGAATACTCAAGACCACACAGAAATAATTGCTGGAAAGGAGGACTCCAAAACAGCTCAGCTTAGCTTCCCAACCCCGGGGTCTTTCTACCACATCACGGTCCTTCCCCCGGGCGGAGGGGCTCCGGCTGGTGTGGAAGGCGGACGGGAAACCTCTCCTGGGTGAGTGAGCACTAGCAACGCGAAAGAGGTAGGAACGGGAGGCGGCGGCGAGGCAGGCAAAGGCGGGGGGCCCCCAACTCTGCTTCCATTAAACCCAGCTCGCAGCGAGGAAGCAAAATTAGAGTGGACTGGCTTGTGCCTCCAGCTTAGAATGCACACAGAAAGGAAGGTGCAAAGAGTCAGGACGCCCTGGGAGCTGGGCATGAGGCGGGAGGGAGCAGGAAAGAAGGTGAGAAAGAGGGGTGGCAGCAGGGTCTGACTGGTGCGGGGAGGCACCATCCCTGGTCCCTGCGGCGCGGGTATCAAGGTGTCCCATCCAATGACACCTGGCAGGCGCGAGGGTAAGTTCACCTGCACGGGTGGGAGCGGTTTCCCAGGCAGTGGCCTAAGAAAAGAACTCGTCCCCATGTGAATGGGTGGGTGGACATAAATAATGCTATTTTATTTTATTATTTTATTTTATTTGGAAAAGAGGTTTCGATTTTATTTTATTAATTTTTTATTTATTTTATTTTATTATTTTATTTTATTTATTTTATTTTATTTATTTTATTTTATTTTATTTTATTTTATTTTATTTTATTTTATTTTATTTTATTTTATTTTATTTTATTTTATTATTTTATTTATTTTATTTTAGGAAAGAGGTTTGGTAAATAGGGATATCAGAGCTCCGCAGAACATTACAGTGCAATCGCCAGGGCTATTACCCTCATCAGGCGCCGTTTCAGCACCTCTCAGTTTAGCCCCTGGCCAGCCCCGCGCCAGGGTCTGTCTTCCTAGGAGCGAGATCCCCGCCCGCCGGGCCGGGCGCGGGGCTGGGCGCGCGGGGCCGGCGGCGGCCGGAGGAGAGGCTATTTTGGGTGCGGGCGCGCGGCGGGCGGGCGCGGGGCGGCGCCGGGCGGGGCGCGGGCGCGGGCGCGGGGAAAGCCTCCCGCTCGGGCTGCCACGGCAACCGCGTCCAGGCAACGCGCCCGGAAGCCGCTCGGGCGGGCGGCGCGCGGCGGCACGCGTCCCCCGGGAGCCGCGAACCCGGCCGGGCCGCGCGCGGGGCCCGGCGGCAGGCGCGCGCTGATTGGACGGCGCTCCCCGCGGCGCGGGCCCGCACCGGGCTCCCCGCACACCCGCGCCGGCGGCCGCCGCACCCAGCCGCGCCCGCGAGGACAGGGGAGCCGCGGCGCGCCCGCCCGCCCCGCCGCGAGGGTGAGTGCCGCGTCCCGGGGGCCCCCAGGCTGGACGTCCTGCGGCCGGGGCGGCCGTGACCTTGGGGCAGCCCCAATGCTAGCATAGACTTGGGGGACACGGAGAGACGCGCGTGGCCCAGGCGACCCGCTGCCGGCGAGAGGGTTAACGGCTGGCTGACGCGCAGAAATGAAGTTGGGCACAAAGCGCAACCGACATTGCATTTTATTATTTTATTTTAATTTTTTGCGGGGGCTGAGGAGAGGCTGCATGCAAGCAAACCCACAGAAGCCCTGAGGGGTTGTTTGGAGGGGCTATGGTGGTGCATATACATTGCCAGGGAGCTGGGTGACCTTGGACGGGTCAACCTACCCCCCGCCCCCCACCTCCTTCGTTAAAAGGAGAGGCTGGGGGTCTTCGCAGTTCCACGGTGCTGTTGGCCTGTGAGACGACTAAGGGCCCCAAAGTACTGGCTCTGCATGGACAGACTAGACAGGGCTCAACTCTATAGTGTACAAGGGTGTCCATTCATTGGTTCTCAAGTGGCCAGAAACGTTAACAGTTTTATAGACGAGTATGGAGAGAAAGCGGTAGGTGGTCCAGAGAGCTGCTTCTCAAGATGCCCAGGTGAAAACCTCTTGGGTGCTCTCAAGTCACGAACGACATCAGGGTTAATACTCCTGAGTTCTCTCCTGTAGTTAATCTAATAGGAAACTTTGTATTTGAAGAGGTGGAATCAAGACCCAGTAGTGGCAGGCAGCAGGAGATTAAATGAGTCATTTCTTCAGTATGCATGAGAGAGGGTGTGTGTGTGTGTGTGTGTGTGTGTGGTGCACGGGAGTGCCTGGCTGGGATCACGCCTTCATCTTATTGTCTGTGTATGTCAGTTTTAGAAATTATTTCATAGGAGTCACCAGAAATAATGCTAGCATGATTTGAATCCACAGAAGTGCAGCTCTCTCTCTGAAGCAGGGGCAGCTTGCTCTTAAATAAGAGTTGGGTTTGTGATAGTAAATATATTCTTTACTGAGAACCATCCCTAGGATTTGAATATGTCTCGGCCTTCAGGACCCTGGCATGGAGTGTGTGTGTGCGTGTGTGTGTGTGTGTGTGTGTGTGTGTGGTGCTCCTGAGATCCGCTGTGACACCTCTTCTATTTTTAGCATTGGCTAGTGCTAAAAAGATCCCGCAGGCCCCTTTCTGCATTCTCAGCATGTACCCTGAGAGGGAAGGGAGGAAATCCCTGGCCCTTCTCACAGCCCCTGGGGTTGGCCCTTCTCGCGTTCTGCTCTGAGGCTGGCTGTCCTTGGCATTCATTCCAGTCCGGTTTCATCTGCATGAAAAGGTGGGTGGGGAAGACAGCATTCTCCGTGTTAATGAATAAGCTCCTGCAAGCCTGTTTACCTGAGGGTTTAATCATCTTTAATGGCTTACATGTTAGAAATCTGAGAGCATCCAGACAGAAAAATCTGTACTCCCCAGGAAATCAGCCACTAAGCCTGTAAACCCTTAACGAATCACACCTCACACACCAGGAACCCTCATGAACTTCAGCCACCTCTCTCTGCAGGCCACTAACCTGTGTGTCTCCAACCCACTTCTCAGTCCCGTTCCTTATATCCTACAGACATTCTCCTGTGTTTTCACTCTTCTGAGGCAGAGCCCATCTCCTATCTCCATGCCCCACCCCACCCCCGGCCTTTCCTCCCCCACCCCAGCCCTTTCCCATCTCACGGAAACATGGATTGGCCTTCCCTTGGCTTCTCAGAGCCACCTCCAAACCGTGAGCCCACCACTGACAAAGTCTTTAGAGAGAACGCTGCCTGCTTGTGCCCCACTCCATCCTTCTGACCTTTCATCAGTGCTGGGCTCCTCAGGATCACCTGGAGCATTTTGAAAAAAAATGTGGCTTTAGACTCTCCCAAACATTCCACATTAGAATCATCAAGGTAGCAAGACATATAAATCCTTATTTTAAGAACAGCACCCCCCCCCCCCCAAAAAAAAAAAAAAAAGGAAGGGGGAGAAAGGAAGATGGGGAGAGAAAACAGCTCCCCCTGTGGATCTGATGTACACACAGGTTTGGGAATCACTTCACTTGATGCTACAAAAATAGTAGCAGCCCTGCCAGGGGTGGCTCAGTGGTTGATCATCGACCTGTGAACCAGGGAGGTCATGGTTTGATTCTGGTCAGGGCACAAGCCCGGGTTGTGAGCTTGATGCCCAGTGTGGAGTGTGCAGGAGGTAGCCGATCAATGATTCTTATCATTGATGTTTCTCTCTCTCTCCCTCTCTGAAATCAAAAAAATTTTTTTTTTAAAGTAACAAACAGGCATGAGCAACTGGCTTGGTTCTCTTTTCTACCTTGTCTCCTGCCAGTGACTTGGAGAATTATGTTGACGCTCTATTAATTCAATGACCTTGAAGTTGCCCAAGGGTCTCAATATCAACTCCCATGGCTTGTTTAGCCTTGGGAATTTTTTCCACCTTTAAGATCTGGACTTCACCTTGGACTTCATCCTGGTTATCTGACTCTCCCGGGCATTCCCCCCCCCCCCCCCCCCCCAATGCACCACGTTTCAGCCATCACTGAGGACACTCTGGTCCTTTCATTGCTTTGTTTATTCCCTTTATGGCTCCATTTCTCCACTTGGACCTTATATGTTGCCAGCCATTTCAGTTCTGTCTGGAATCCCAGAACCTTTGTCTTAACAAGTTGGACTTCTCATATGGCAGTCCTCAATCCAAAATCACTCTCATTATCTGATTTTTCTTCTACAACCTGCCAAGTTATCTAAGAGAAAGTCACAAAGGCGGGAAGACTGATTCCATTCAACATTTATGCTGGCTCTACTCTAATTTCACCAAGGTCTAGCTTTTCTGTGGAAAAAAATTTTTTTTTTTAAATCCTTGAGCCAAAACTGGTTTGGCTTAGGGGATAGAGCTTCGGCCTGTGGACTGAAGGGTCCTGGGTTCAACTCTAGTCAAGGGCATGTGCCTTGGTTGTGGACATATCCCTAGTAGGGGATGTGCAGGAGGCAGCTGACCAATGTTTCTCTCTCATCGATGTTTCTAACTATCTCTCTCCCTTCTTCTCTGTAAAAAAAAATCAATAAAAAAAATATCCTTGGTTAATTAGCTCTGGACTGCATTCTTTTAGAGTTTATGCCAGACTTTTCTATTCCTTAAACTTCTAGTCAGTTTCCTTTCGGAAGATAGCCTTTCTTCATTGATAAATCAAGGACTAGAGGCCTCGTGCATGAAAATTCATGCAATGAGGGGGTTCCCTCAGCTCAGCCTGCCCCCTCTCACAGTCTGGGAACCCTCAGGGACATGAGATGACCTGGCAATCAGGGGAAGATGATGCCCCATCACACCTCTGCTGCTGCCACTGCTGGCAGTGCAAGCCTCGGCCGACCCTGGTTACCTGAGCCTCAGGCAGCCCTGGGCAGCTGGGCAGCTGCTATTCGAGGCTTGTCTTTGCCTTGGGCCAGCCCTAGGCGGCTGGGGGACTAAGGGGACTGGGCGCCACCATCTTGTGGCTGTGGGCACTGCCATATTTGAGGGCAGGACAGTCAATTAGCATATTCCCTCCTTATTGGCTGTGGGCACCATCATCTGTGAGGGCAGGTAATCAAATAGCATATTCCCTCCTTATTGGCTATAGGTGCTGCCATCTTTGCGACAGCGTGAGGGTCAATTAGCATATTTCCTCTCTATTAGATGGGATATCCATGTCCCAGTTGAGTGCCCTCTCCCTCAGTATAAGCTCCCAAAGCACCCTCCTCACTTAAGCCTTTGTCTTTACCCATTTTCGTCCTGCTTTGTTTTCTTTCTCCAGGGAAGAAAATATTTCTCATTCCCCTCACCAAATTAACCCACATGCACTCCACACTCTCCTGCCTCTGGATTTCTTCCCTTCCTCCTCGCCTCTTCTGGAAACTTGCTCCATTTGTTATTCTCTTTCTTCAGTTTCCTCCGTCCCTCCTTCCCCTGCCCCAACCTTCCCCTCACCAAATAGTCAATAAGTCATCATTCTGATAATAGAAGGCACCATGCTGACGTCCCAGCTCTGATCAGTAGGACTTTCTTCGATGATGCAAATATTTGATACCTGCGCTGTCCAACATGGGAATCCCTGGCCATGTGCAACTGCTGTGCGTATGAGATGTGGCCAGTGTCACTGAGGAATTGAATCTCTAATTTTTGCCAATTTTAAATTAATTCAAATCCTATATAAGTGGTCGTGGGCTCCGGTATGAGGCAGTGGCTCTCTGTTTTACGAGGACCCTGTGTTGATGCCCCCTGCCTCCTTCCGCTGACTGCCCCCCCTCACCCCCTTCTCTGGCCTCGCCCTCACCTTTCTGCTGAAATTGCTTTCTTGTCCGGCTCCTGGGGAGGGTCCTGGTTGCAGAGCTGAGGCCCTTCCCCACCTTGGTTTCTGCCCCTGGGTCTGCCTCCGGCCGTCGCTGTCCTCCTAAACCTCTCTCTCTATTCTTGTCTCTGGTTCTCCAGGTGCAACTCAGACCTCATTTCTCTCCTTCACCTTCCTGACGTCTGAACGTAGGATTATGTGGGGTCCTGGGCACCTTTTGCTCTTCCAACATTAGTTGCTAGCGGACAGTTAGTTATCTGGTGCCACACTGGGCCCCGTGCTTCACTTGGATTATGTCCTGGAATCCTCGCTCCCACTCCATGAGGCAGATAAGTCTTATCGTTCCTGCTGTGTAGGTCAGCAGACTGAGGCCGGGAGAAATGAGAACAGCTTAAGGAAGGCACAGTTCGGGAACAGAGTGGCAATATGACCTGCTTTTAACCAGGTTGTACTCAGGCCTCCCAGAGGCCTTCAAAGCTGCACGTGTGGCTGTGCCCTCCCCAGATTCCATTCAGAATCTGATACCCACAAGCCTCTGTGTCTCGAAACAGCTCTTCATCCTAGCTTCCTTAATCCCTTTTCCCAGATACCTTTTGCTCCAGTTCTAAAACATTAACTATTTACCTTGCTTTATTCTTCTCGCTCTATCACATTCTCTCTCTCTCCACACGTGTTTAGACATATGCATACCTGAGTATGTTCTTGTAATTTTTCTTGAACCGTTTTCAGAGTTACTTGTAGATAGGGTCCTTTTTATTTCCCAACTTCCAACACTTGATTGTATATGTCCTAAAAAAAAAACAAAAACAAAAACAAAACACCCCACAAGGACATTTTCTTGTGGCGTACCCTTCAACTTGGGTTCTTTGAGTGTGTTCTCATGATAGATCCAGGTTATCTCTTATTAGGGAGGCGGCCTATCGGGGAGATACTGTGTCCTCAGTACCTCCTTAATGGTGTTTGTGCTGTCGTTCTTCTCTCTGTAACCTGCTCTCCATCACTTGGGTTATTCTGACTTTTCTCCTCTTCTTCACACTCCCACATCCAGTTGGTCATTGAGTGTTGAGCTGTTGTGGCCCTTGCACCGTCTCCCTCAAAATGTCCCTTCCTGCCTGGCCAGTGTGGCCCAGTGGTTGAGCATCGACCTGTAAACCAGGAGGTCATGGTTGGATTCTCGGTCAGGTTACATGCCCAGATTGTGGGTGTGGTCCCCAGTAGGGGTCTTGCAGGATGCAGCCGATCAATGATTCTCTCTCATCATTGATGTTTCTCTCTCTTTCTGAAATTAAAAAACAACAACACACCCATAAAAATATTTTTTAAATGTTCCTTCCTTTCTAGTTCTACTGTCTCTCTCCTGTTCCAGACTGTTGTGGAGTCCAGGCCTCTGAGCACAGTCCCAGTCCCAGTCTCAGCCTTGTCTTTGACTGCTTACCAACAGGAACCTGCGTACATGGTAATTTGCACTAGTCAGTACTTCCTCTACTTTCTCCTCTCTGCATCCTTTTTCATCTGCTTGCGTTTACCTAATCCACCCCTTTAAATATCCAGCTCAAACACCTGCTGCTCAAATACTTTTCTTGATGGCCAAGTTCAAACTGAGCCTGCCTTCCGTTCAGAGGCAAGGCCTGGTGGGTAGTGCTCACATGGCCTGTCCCAGCCTCTCCAGCTTGCATTGTGGTCTGTTTTGTTTCCCTGTTGAACTGAAGCTCGTGAGTGTGGGGGCTGTGACTTGTTCAGCTTTGTAGGGCGCTGTGAGTATTTGTTGAGTGCACTGAATTACTTGATTAAAATCATTGAGCCCATGCACAGAATGACCTTAGAGTGGTCTGCTAGCCTGGGTACAAGGTGGGTGAGACCTATGCCTTCCTCCAAAGGAAGGAGGAGGAGGGGATGGAGTACCCTTCCATAGGGCCTTTTAGCCAAACAATGGGTGATTCAAAAAGGTATTTCTATGTTGTAAGTGGAATAAAGGATTTTCCCCTGGTGACACCTTAATTTTGTATAATTGTGTCAAAACAAAGAAACCATACATTTGATTTTTTAAAAAGAGAGCAGAGAAATCTAACATAGTATATTAAAAAGGCCCATCTACTTCTTCACGTCTGAAACGAGCAGCTGAATGTGTGAGGAGCCGTGTCTCAGGCTCATGTCCTCCCTTCGGAGCCCAGACCCCTGTCTCTCTCCTCACTGTCTGGCCCACTCCCTGCTCTGCCAGCAGCGCCTTCCTTCCCCCAGCCTCCTGCACGCTCCCTCCTCTTCTTTAGTCCACTCTTCTGCCTGTTCTTCCTCTCAATGCCTCTTCTGTTTGCTCCTTTTCCTTATATTGATGACTTTATTATTGTTATTATTTTTACTTTGTAACTGTGGTTATGTGCCATGGGTGTTTTTGTTGTTGTGGTTGTTTTTTGTTTTTGTTTTTTAAATCCTCACCCAAGGACATGCTTAGAGATGAAGGAAGAGAGGGAGGGAGGGAGGGAGGGAGGGAGAGAGAGAGAAACACAGATGTGAGAAACATTGATTAGGGAGAGAGAGGGGGAGAGAGAGAGGGAGGGAAGAATGGAGGGAGGGAGAGAGAGAGAGAGATATGAGAAATATTGATTGGTTGCTGACTGGTGATCAACCCTGCAACCCAAGCTTATGCCCTGATGGGAATCGAACTGGCAACCTCTCGGGTATACGGGCATCACTCAACCAACTGAGCCACTACAGCCAGGGATTTCTAACATAAAAGCAGGTGAAAGAAGAGAAAACAGTTGCTTTTCATTACTCCGTGGTCTTGTGTTGATTACCCCTCCCGCCCAGGGGCCAATGAATCTTGGTATGTTAAAAATGTAGTTATCAGTGACCATAAAACGGTGTATTTGATTAGCTTGTGGGCACAGGAGGAGAGTTACTGGGAATGTGCTGGCTGACAAACAGAATGTGCTGGCCTGAATTTTTCAGTCTGTGTTCAGGCACAATTGGCATTTGCGATGGGAAATCAGGTTTGAGGGTGGCGAGTTGTGGAGGTTATTGGAACGACAGTTCTCCTGAAGACGTGCCTGTCCTTGCTGGCTGGCGGTCAGCGTTTCCCTCTTAGAAATGCTTTTGTGCCGATCACATGTCCTCTGGATAGAGTAGCTCCAGAAGTGAAGGCAAGAGAATCTGCTGCTTCGCTGAGTGAGGCTTAAATAAAAAGCCTGTTTATGTGGGCGGGAATGTGTGGGGGCTGCTGTCGCATTATGGAATTCTTAAAATTGTTTAACCGGGAAGATGTTATTCAGAAACCCCTCGTGGCTTCAGCTTGCTTTTGTTTATTTCAGGTTTCTTTGCTCCCCATTTTTAATGATCTCTCAGAGGACTCGGGAGGCCTCCCCTGCTCTCTCTAAAATTGTTATAAAATTAATGCATTGGACTCAAGCTGTTATTACGAATAAAAGAGTCTCGCATGGACTCCCGGTGTTTCAGCAGAGAAGTCCGGCCCCTCCCACTGTGTGTGAGAAAAAGGGCGGAGGCTGGGGGCCGGGTCTTGGTTCCAAGCCCAAATCCTGCGCTTTTCAGGTCGAAAGTCATAGAGGGAGAACCCCGGAGTCACAGTTAGCAATCTGCCTGCATGAGCGTGCGAAGCCAGGCCTCCCTCCCGGGTGATCCGTGGTGCATCTGGGGGTGTTGGTAGTTGAGGAGGTAGTTTGCACCAGCTTTGAATAATATTTCTTCTGTTCTAGCTGTTGCGTTTGGCAGATTCCCTTTTCAACATTTGGTCATGTGTCTTCGCTAATGCTGGAAAGAAAAGTTGCCAAATATAGCCGCTGATCATAATAAAACACCCTAACAGTAGTATTAAGACACTTCTCTTTCGGTGCGCGTGCACGCATGTGTGAGCGCCCGTGCAGGGCAACCTGGAGCCGTCTGCCAAGCTCCCAGCTGGAGGGGACCCTGAGTCAGCCATCGATATGTCATTTGGGCAGAGCAACTCAGTAATTAAAACAACGGGCCTTACCGAATTAGAAAAACAAGCCAATGCACAAACATTCAGGGTGTCTGTGAAGAGATGCTGTGCTGGGTACATAGGGGTTACAGATTCATGTGGTATGCAGCCCCTGCTGGCCCCTGCAGCTCCGTTGGGAGGCATAATCCATGAAAACTTCAAGTAACAATGGGAGACTCAAATAGCATTTCAAAATAGCTGTTATTAATAGATGGGAACAAAAACCAATCTGGGTTTTTTTTTTTTTTTTTTTTTTGTGTGTGTGTGTGTGTGTTTTTGCAGGGGTTTTCTTAAAAACATTAACACTGTTCTAAACTGTAGAATAGATTAAAACAACATCAGTTGCCCTGGCCAGAGTGAGAGCACTGGCCCAAGCACCGAAGGGTTTCAGGTTCAATTCCTGGTCAAGGGCACATACTTGGCTTGCAGGTTCAAGTCTTGGCCCTGGTCCATATGCATGTGGGAGGCAACCAATCAATGTATCTCTCTCACATGGATGTCTGTTTGTCTGACTCTCTCTTTCTCTCTCTCCCCACCCCCCTCCATCTCTTCCACTCTCTCTAAATATCTATGGAAAAAATATCCTCTGGTGAGGATTAACAACAACAATAAAAAACACACCACAAAATAACAATAGCATCAGTGGGTTCTAGAAGTCTGGAGGCTTCCAGTCTATTTGTGACCCCATCTGGACCTGACATGTCTGTTGTAGGTTGACCAGATCCCATCAGTTATGCAGCAATCTCTGCACTGGCTGGAAGCAGAGAGAGAGCGCAAGAGAGAAACATTGATATGAGAAAGACATATCACATCGCTTCCCACCCCCCCCCCCCCCCCAACATCTGGGTCAGGGATGGAAACTGAAACTGAGGTACATGCCCTTGACTGAGAATTGAACCCAAGGCCCTTTGATTTGAGGGCCGACATTCTAACCACTTAGCAAAACTGGCCAGGGCTCTGACTTTCTTATCAGTCTAGATACTTTGATTTTGGAATTAGTCCCTGGCCTCAGTTACACAGCCCTCCTCCTTGTACTGAAAACAAATGATTTACCCAGACACCAGCTATTCACACGGCAGAACAATCCTACCAATTTGGCACAGGGTGTGGTGGAGGAGCAGAGTTAAAGAGAGCCACAAACCCAAGGAAGCATCCATTCATGGAGAGAGGGGTCCGGTGATGGGTCAGATAGGAGAGGAAGGGAAGCTGTGCATACAGAGGTGCAGGGTCGTCTTGACCTTGGCCTTGACCACACTATCTCTGCTGGCTCAGGTTCCGGTGCTCCTTACATTGAGGAAGAGGAGGAAGAGGAGAGGACATGACAAGGATGGAACTTAAAATGTTGCTGAGTTCTTTTAAATGCAATAAGTTAAAATGTTCGCACTATCTAAGCTCTGCTGCCATGGCACAAAGTTCTGGTTTCCAGGCTCTGATTATGGTTCTATCTAGTACTGTAGATCTCTGTTCTGATCTCTTGTTCTTTTTAACAAACCTTAACGTTAAGCTAGCATGTAAATATTTCCTGTGCAACTTCATAGCCTCTGTAACCATTATTTCAAATAGCCATTCTTCTGAGTGGATGTGGCATGTTTTATTAACTATAAAATTATACAGCAAAATAAATTATAAAGCAATGAAATTATTCATTTCATTGTTGGACATTTAACCAATAGCCATTTGTGAACATATCATGGTTTATTCACCCATTTGCCTGATGAATAAACACAGGTTTTGGTCCTCCCTAGTCCACTTTTCCGCTCTTGGGAACAATGCTGCCCTAAGTATTCTTGTGTTTCTTTGTGAACAGGTTTGAGGAATTTGGGGAAAAAGTATTGAGTCACGGGGTTTGGGCCACTTTAGTTTTTGTAGATATTGAAGATTGCTTCCCAACATGGTGGTGCCGGTTCCCATTCCCACCTGGTGTTCCTGTTGTTCCGTATAGTTCCTGTCAATTCATGGTCTCGCCACTCCGCGTTTTGGCCAGCCTGATGGGATGAAATGGTACCTTGTGACAAATTAGATTTATTTTATAATTTGCTTCCCTTGGCTAGAACAGTGCCACTGTTATTAGGGAGAAAATAGTTCTTACTCTGTCTTTAGTGTTCTTTTGACATCTGTATTACTTTCAACAATAAAGGTAAATTAAAAAATTCTTTTGAGCCCTAGCCAGTTTGGTTCAGTGGATTGAAGGGTGCCGGATTCAATTCTAGTCAAGGACACATACCTCGGTTGCAAGTTCCCCTGCCCTGGTTGGGGTGTGTGCAGGAGGCAACCAATCAATGTGGATGTTTCTCTCTGTCTCTCCCTCTCCCTTCTACTCTCTCTAAGAAAAAGAAAAAGAAAAAAAAATCAATGGAAAAATATCCTTGGGTGAGGATTAACAAAAAAGAAAAAAAATTTTTTTTGAGATGTTTTCTAAGCAAGACAATTGTCTAGAAGTCTATTAAATGACTTAAAAGTTAGATTATAAAATAATTAAAAATTTTAAAATAAATTGAAAATATTCCTAGTAAGCTGCACTATATATATACTATATAACTCGGTGTCAGAATCCCAGCTGACAACAGCTGGCACCTGGCTGGTGGCCACTGTGTTCCGTTGGTGAAGAATAAGTCACAGGTCACATCTAACTCAAGGGAGAGGACCACACAAGGTGTGAAGTCCAGACTCTTTGTGTAAGAGTCTGTCCCCCACAATGGAAACCATGCTGTGATCATCACATTTCAGTGACATGGGTTTAGGTATTCATCTCTGTTAGGACCCTTAGAGATGATCAGATTTCCTGAGACTGGCACGCAAGCTCGGTTCCCACTGAGGTGTAATTCCGGTGGTTAATTCACGACGAGAACAGTAGCTGCAGGTAGACTGGGTCTTGAGTTTGCTGATTGCCTCATGTTCCCTTTTTATGCACAGCCACATGGGAAGCTGAATGATGTGCCTGGGGAGTGTGGGCTCAGGGCCAGAGTTGTAGGTCAGATTATCTTAGTGGGTAGTGTCTTTGGGCCATGAGACTTTACTCATCTCTCTCCATTAGAGTCAACTGGAGAAGGAAAATCAGTAAGAGTGGCCCAGGATGAGGCTGGAAGAGTGGGTTAGGTCAGAGCTCGTTGAGAATAAAGCAAGTAGAGATAGTGTTGGGGTGTAGAGGAGAAAAGGTGTGGAACTATTTCTCTATTCTCTACTTTGGAGTATCTTACCCATTCTTATCAGTGCTTCCCTGTCTTAGGTGCTACACAAGAAAAATGAGGCTCTCTCTTTTTTTCCTCCCCATGTAGCTTTTGATGTTAAAAAAAACAAAAACCCTCTAATTTGATGTATAATTGACAAATAACATTATATTAATTTCAGGTGTAAAATATAATGAATTGATAGTTGTAAGTATTGCAAAATCAGGCATTATTACGGAAATATTTTCTGTGTGATGAGAACTTTTAAGATTGACTTTCTTAGCAACTCTCAGGAAGCAATACAGTATTGCTAACTATAGTCATCATGCTGTGCATTATATCCCCAGGACTTATTTTATAACTAGAAGTCGGTACCTTTTGACCACCTTCACCAATTTTACACCCACCAAACCCCACCTCTGGCAACCACCAACCTGTTCTCTGTATCTATGAGCTTGGGTTTTTTTGTTTTGTTTTTTTTCAATTTTTGTTTTTAGAACCCACATATAAGTGAGATTGTATGGTATGCGTCTTTCTCTGCCTGACTTATTTCGCTTAGCAGAATGCTCTTGAAGTCCATCCATATTGTCACAAGTGGTAGGATTTTTTCTTTTGTTTTGTCAATCCTCACCTGAGGATACTTTTCCATTGCTTTTTCAGAGAGAGTGAAAGGGAAGAAGGGGGAAGGAAGGAAGGACGCAGAGAGGAAACAGAAGGGGGAGAGGGAGAGTTGGAGATCAATTGGTTGCCTCCTGCATCCACCTGAACTGGGCTGGGGATCTACACTCAACCTGCAACCCAGGTATGTGCTCTTGACAGGGAATCAAACCCATGACCCTTTGGTATGTGGACAATACTCTAACCACTGAGCAATGATAGCCAGGGTGCAAATGGCAAGATTTCATTCTTTTTTATGGTTGAGTAAAATTTTATTCTGTGTATGTAGCACATTTTCTTTATCCATTCATCAGTCAGTGGCCACTTTGGTTGCGACCATATTTCAGATATTGTAAATAACGCTACACTAAACATGGGTTGCACATATGTTTTCCAATTAGTGTTTTCTTCCCATGTGTTTTTGTTCACATGGCTCCTAAGCCACTACCCCGTTGTTTCTTGGTTGGTTTAGATGTCTACCTTTCTCTGTAGGCTGTGAAGCCCTTGAGCCAGGGAATGTGTTGGATAGTGTTGGGGTGTGGAGGAGAAAGGGTGTGGAACCATCTCGCTGTTCTCTACTTTGGAACATCTTACCCATTCTCATCAGCGCCTCCCTGACCTAGCTGCTACCCAAGAAAAATGATTAGATTATTGGCTACGTAATAGATACCAAATAGCTATTTCTTAGGTTGGTTATTCTGTGGATTAATATCTCAACTAAAGTATTTTACAGCTTTAAAATGATAAATATTATATGTCCTGATTTTAAATAGTAAATGACATAAATTATTTATTTAAAAAAAATATTTTTATTAATTTTAAAGAGAGAGGAAGGGAGAGAGAGAGAAACATTGATGAGAGAGAGAAACATCGATCGGCTGCCTCCTGCACGCCCCTTACTGGGGATAAAGCTTGCAACCCCAGCATGTGCCCTGACCGGGAATTGAACCAGCACCCTCTTGGTGTATGGGATGATGCTCAACCAACTGAGACACATGGGCAGGGCAGAAATTATTTATCTTTACTGAAGAACTTTGGCATCACAGCTTGTTTAGTATGAATCACTTTTTTTCTTAAAGGTAATTTGTTTAAATTTGAAGTTCTGTATCTAGGAAAGTGAAATGTTCACATTGCGAAACTAAAAATAACATACTGGAGAGATGATGCCAAAACAATGGTTTCAATCAGAAATGTTTTCTGAAGCCAGCATCTAATGAGAACTCATTACTGAATCAGATCATGGTTAGTAGGCATTCATTGTTTAAGCCAATTAATAATGGTTTTGAGAAACCTAAGTAATGGGATATTTTTAAAACCCTCCAGCTTTGCTCAGATTTCTAATGCGTTGTGATGAGCAAATGTTCCTTATATGCAAGATGTAATATGAATGATTATATCTAAAACAAAGTTTTAATTAATATCCTCACTAGAGACCCAGGGTATGAAATTCATGTGGGGAGTTAGGGGTCCCTTAGCCCAGCCTGCACCCTCTCCAATCCGGGACCCCTTGGGGGATATCGACTGCCTCTTGCAATATGGGACTGCTGGCTTCTAACCACTCTCCTGCCTGCCTGCCTGATTGCCCCTAACTGCTCCCCTACCAGCCTGATCACCCCTAACTGCTCCACAGCTGGCCTGATCATCCATAACCACCTCCGCCTCACCCCTCACCTGGGACCCAGAATTCCTTTCTCCAGCTGGTCTCAGGCATCTGGGACCCAGGGTTCCCTCTCTCTGGCTAGCTATAGGCACCCAGGACCCAGGCTGGCTTCTCCAGGGCTGGCTCCAACTGCAAGGGACCAGGGGTGGGTGGCTTTGCTTGGGCTGCAGCTGCAGGTGCCTGGGACAGCGGGGCAGGTGACTTGTCCCTTTCCTGGGCCTTAGCCTGGCTGGTCCCCATTCTTCTCTCATGAGCACATTTGTACCTGGCTGGTCCCCATTCTTCTCTCCCCAGTGTTGAGTGTCTGAACAGTTACTGCATGATGGTGTGAGTGTGTGATAACCATTGCATATTAGCTCTTTATTACATAGGATTATCTTAGTAGATAGACAGGTTTCCTCAAATCAGATCCCACTGCTCATAAATTATTAGATTCATATTAGAAACAAGTGCTTTTATTTTGTTGTATAATTTACTAAATTTGCTGAGGTCAAATTTACTAAGGAAGCCTCCTGTAATTTCTAGGGAGAAGTACAAGCTGGTACAGAAATGGTCTTATTTCTATAAAAGTGATTTCTGAAGCTTGAAATATAGATATGGGATGAGGAAACTTTAGGAAACTACACTTAACAGTCCTTGTTAGTCTGTCTCACCAGGCTTAGTGATATTAATTTCAGGAACATTTGACTTTGCTTGATTCTTTTCTCTTTATTTGGAAACATTTTCTGTTTATTGCACACACAAGTCATAAGATCTTTAATAATATAACTGATCAGTGTGTCAGCATCATGTATGGTCCACTTAGCAACTTAATAGTACGCTTTAGAGATAATTTAAGCTCTAGATATAAACTGTCAAATAATTTAATGCTTTTTTTTTTCAACAGATGTGAATTATTAAAAAAGAAAAATGGCCCAACGGAGCACTGTATTTCCTTCTCTTGTCACCAAGGAAAGGTATAATATATGGAAAATATGCATCTAAGGTATACTTTTTCTTTTTACCAATCCCATAGAGGCTGCTAGTGGGAGTGATGGCCTTTGTACATGGAACATTATGATAGCTGTTACATTATCCAAGAAGGATTTTGTTCAAGGGCAAGGGCAGTATTGTTGTGTAGCCTCTCCAGCTTTCCCTTTGTCAGATGCCACGGGCCACCCCGTGACCATGAGAGGTGAAGGCTTCACACTAGCCCTGCAGTACGGATGTACTTTTGGTCGGCAGAGAAATATAATTCTGGAGACGTGGGCGGCTAAGGTCTCTGTGAGCCCTTTTAAATCAGAAGTTGCAAATTGAGTGTCCATAGGCCAATATTGGCTTGTGGACATACATTGTTTGATCTACCACATCACCTTTAATACTTTTAAAATTAGTTGTTATCACTTAAGAATCAGTTGATTTCTCATACGAGTCTGGATTTTCTGGCTCTTCTTGAATATCAGATGATCTGAAAAGTGGACCTGGCATTCCCAGGTGGTCACTCAGGTGGAGCAGAATTGTGGTTCCTTTTAGTTGAGGAATACCCTTTCCAATCCTCCAAAGTCCCCCCCCCCCCTCACTCCCTATTGCATTATCTGGTGTGCTTCACTCAGTCATGTTACCTGCCTGACCTTTGTAGGCATTTGGGTTTGTAACCACTGCTTTCTGTGGAGAAAGGAGGTGGACATGTCAGGAAATTTTATTAATAAGCTTGATCTTTTTTATTTTATTTTTTATTTTTTAAGATTTTTAAAAATTGATTTTTAGAGAGAGGGGAAATGAAAGGGAAAGAGAGAGAGAAACATTGATTGACTGCCTCCTGCACATCTTCCTATCAGGGATTGAGCCCACAATTGGGCATGTGTCCTGATCAGGAATTGAACCCAAACCTTTTGGTGCACAAGAATGTTGCCCAACCAACTGAGCCACACTGGCCAGGGCAATAAGCTTGATCTTGATAACACAGCTTATCCTGGGAAAACATGTCAGCGTGCCCAATTCTGACAGCCTCTTGCTTTTAGAGGCCATGGAGCCTGCTACCAGCACACTTGACTCTCTGGGTACGATTGTTGAAAGATGCTGCCCAGCTCATGAAGGAAAGTCTTTGGGGCAGAAACCCTGCCTCGAACAACCACTGAGCTTGTAGGGACAGATAATTTGCATTTTCTGCTCTGGGAAGTCTTGAAACTGCTTTAACGTTGACCTTTTCCCTGATTAACAACCCCAGTAACATGGCTCCTTCCCGCAGACGCGTCAGAACCATGCCCCGACACAGCCAGTCCCTGACCATGGCACCCTACTCTGTAAACCTCATGGAGCAGCTGGAAGACAGGATCCTGTGCCACGAGAAGACAACCGCCGCGCTCGTGGAGCACGCCTTCCGGATCAAGGACGACATCGTCAGCAGCTTGCAGAAAATGCAGAACAAAGGGGGAGGCGACCGCTTGGCCCGGCTCTTCCTGGAGGAGCACATCAGAAACATAACGGCCATCGTGAAGCAGCTGAACCGGGACATCGAGGTAAGGTGTGTGCCTCAGGCGGGCTGTGTTCCACTCCGCAGACTCGTTCCACGCTGGGAGGCGGGCCAGGCCAGTGCCCCTGCCAGGCAGCAATGCCTTCAGGCCAACGCTGTCTGTTCTGTCCTGTCTGTTCTTACGGATTGTCCAGGAAACAGCTTGAACAAATATCCTCGTTAAATTTCTTCCAGTGTTTGATAGCAGTTACTGCCAGTGTTATTTTGTTTAATCTAAATTTACCTTGCTGATTATTAGATCACTTTTTTTTTTTTGGCTCTCAATGTAGAGGAGAACTCGTCAAAAAGTTTCCCTGTAAAAATTCTTCATATCCCTGAAGACAGCTATTAGACCAATTACTAGGTCATCCTTTGCTCTTCTGATTAAATATTTCTAGGTCATGATGATTTTATTACTCAAACAACCTGGAGATTTGAATTGCTTCTCAGACTCCCCTTTTATTGTTTTATTTTTCTCTGCAATGAGCCCAATAAACAGCCAGTGTTGTCTATTTTTAGAGTTGGTAAATTTACTGCTACTTATTCAACCACAGGATCACATAATTTAGTTCAGAAACCTTAAGATTATTTAGGGCCTGGGTTCTATCACTGAACAATATTAATATCCTCCACATGTAATTTTTAACTATATGAATAAGAAGTACATTGACTAGATTAAGGAAAATCTTTGTTGCAAGTCATAGACCTCGTGTCTTAATTATACTTAGGAAATTAAACCTCATTTTTTTTGGTGTCAGATTTGTATTTATACATGTGTGTATATATTTAACAGCCTTTTTGAGGTATAATTTAAAAGCCAGAAAGATTCACCCATTATAAGTGTACAACTCAATGATTTTTAGTAAATTTATAAAAACTACACCCCAAAATTTATATAAGTCTATTTGCAATCAATTCCTACCTCTAATGTAGCCTCAGGTGAGCACCAGTCTGCTTTCTGTCTCTATAAACTTTGTCTTTTCTAAACATTCCATGTAAATGGAATCTTATGAAGTCATCTGCATCTGGCTTCTTTCACTTAGCGTAATCTCTTTGAGATTCAGCCATGTTCTAGAATGTTCTTTTTATGTCTGAGTAGTATCCTATTGTATGGATATACCACATTCTGTTTGTCCCTTCATTATTTGAAGGACATTTGGGTTGTTTCCAATTTTTTAGCTATTATGAATAAAGCTGCTGTGAACACTTGTGTACAAGTCTTTGTATGGGCATATGTTTTTATTTCTCTTGGGTAAATTACTAAAAATGGAATTGCTAGGCCTTAGAGTAAGCTTTTGCTTAACTTTTTAAAACACAGCCAAACAATTTTGCAAAGTGGCTGTATCATTTTACAACTTACCAGTAATATATGAGGTTTCCAGTTTTTCCACATCCTCACCAACATTTGGTATTATTGTCTTTTTATAGTCATTATAGGGCATGTGTAGTGGTACTTCATGGTAGTTTTAATTTGAGTTTTCCTGATGACTAATAATGTTGAGCACCTTTTCATATGCTTACTGATGATTTGAGTGTTTTATTTGGTGAAATGTATATTCAAGTCTGCTGACTATTTTAAAGTGTTGATTTTTTATTGTGGTAAGATAGTTAACATTGTATCCATTTTCAGTACACAATTCAGGGACAGTAGTTACCTTCACAGTGTTGTATGCAATCATCACCACTGTCCATTTCCAAAACACTTTGGTCATCCCAGATAGAAACGCTGTACCCATTAAACAATAAATTGCCATTCCACTCTTCCCTCAGCCACCGGTAACCTCTGAGTTACTTTCTGTCTCTGTGAATTTGCCTATTCCAGTGTGTCATGTAAATGGAATCATATTCAAAATTGTCCTTTGTATCTGGTTAATTTCACTTAGCATGTGTTCAAGTTTCATCCATGTTGTGGCATGTGTTAGAACTCATTTTAAAATTGGATTATTTGTCTTATTATTGAGTTGTAAAAGTTCATATAGAGTCTAGATACAACTCCCACATGTGATGGGCAGTGCTAGTCATCCATTCTTTGCTTTCTATATATTTCTACCCATTCCAGAAGAATTTCTTCATGACACTGGATAATTCTAGCTTTAGATCTCACTAACTTTTCCCTGCCTCATCATTATTTTAATGCGAGGTCATGGCACAGCTTAGATAATTTGAGTCATTAGCAAACATACCTAGAATTCTGAAGTCATCAATTATTTAGGCTTTTGCTAATTTTTTTCTTTAAGTTTTTAACACAATTTTTCTTTAATGTGTTTAAGATGATTTTTAAAAAGCAATTTGCAGTGCAACAAGTTTTAAAATAATTTTAAATCTGCTTTTTCATCTGAAACACATAATGTATAATGATTACTCTTGCCTTAGCAGACAATACTCTTTCCCATTTGCATATAATTTTTGCAGTGTACAATTTTGTAATTGAAAAGATTATTTCCATTCTAGAGAGGGATACTGAGCAAAATCAAACTCTGGTAAAATTTTGCACATGTGAACATTTGCTTTTATGACTGGTGATAACTAGGCATCATTATAAAGTAACAGAAGGAAGTTAGGAAGCTAAGTAGATATGAAAAACTTACTACATGGTTTTATATATTATAAACTTGAGTATGTTTACTCAAACATAATCAAAATTAGGATGCTGGATGAAACATCAAAATTGACATATTTTAGCCAAACTTAAAAAAATGAAATCATGGTGTAGATTAAAATTTTAAATGTACTAAAAGGAAGTCTTTATCAGTAATATAAAATTGGGAGGAGGGTATATTACAAATGTAGCATTTGCCTCTTTAAAGTATAGAGGTGTGAAGATGTTCAGATTGTATTTGAATGATGTGAAAAGTGTATATATACATTTTTGTCTGTAGATTCTTTTTAAATAATATATTTTATTGACTTTTTACAGAGAGGAAGGGAGAGGGATAGAGAATTAGAAACATCAATGAGAGAGAAACATCCCATCAGCTGCCTCCAAGGTACATGCCCTTGACCAGAATCAAACCTGGGACCCTTCAGTCCACAGGCTGACGCTCTATCCACTGAGCCAAACAGGTCAAGGCTGTCTGTAGATTCTTAATGAATTTCTTCTGTAAATTGCTTGTGGTTCTAAAATTATTTTTATTAATGCTTTACACATATTTTTCAGTTAACTTAGTAAAATTTTATGGAGCATTTGTTTTATAAAAATGTGTCTATGCAGGTGATTTTGTATGACAAAACTAAAACTGAAACCAGTTTTAACATATAGAGCTCACTCCA
The DNA here is from genome assembly GCF_964339955.1 of Pipistrellus hanaki. Classification (NCBI taxonomy): domain Eukaryota; kingdom Metazoa; phylum Chordata; class Mammalia; order Chiroptera; family Vespertilionidae; genus Pipistrellus; species Pipistrellus hanaki. The sequence continues at coordinate 47,907,142 of NC_140503.1, read as the reverse complement.
AAGCTCCTGACAGAGCTAGTCAAATTAAGTTAATGTAAATACTATATCATGGTAAATTTATTTAGAAAAGTCTTTCTAATTCTCTACCATATGGCTCTGAAAACAGTACACCCAGGAGGAAAAGTAAAATGTTGTCAAACCACTAGTCTTTGTGATCCTCAGAAACTAGAACTAATCTTCATTTTTCTATTTTTTAGCACCTACCAAAGTCTAGCACATAGTAGGAGCTGAATAAATGCTGCATAATCAATGTCTCCAGGGTCCTTAGGCCTACCAGAATCCTGTAATTATCGCCTATGTTCTATCAGCAGATTCCGGTGTCAAAGCAGATCACTCTTGTGTACTAGTACATAGAAGGTGCTTGGTAAATGTTGAATGAGAAAATACATTGTTTAAATACATTCCCACCCATTGTCTTCACTGGCAGTTTGCCTTGCAATGTGGAGGATGTCATCAATTATTCATTCCTCAGAAACTTTACACAAATTACCATCATTATAAATTTAGAAGAGGTAACATAGTCAACTATGAATTTGCATGTCTGGATTCTCCATACTGTCTTTTACTTAAGCTCTTATCAATCCCTGGGAGCCAGATCCCGGTGACCAGTCCATAGCCCTTGGTTGGTGGTAAGCTTTCCTTTCCACGCCACTGGATGGTTTGAGGAAGTGGTTGAGACCTCATGTCCCCTTAGAGCTTTTACTGTGTCTTTGGAGAGGTGGGCAGTGGGGTCTGCTACCTGCTGACTGGAGTCTGCAGCTGCTCCTGGTTTCCATGCTTCATAAGGTCCCACTGGTTGGGGTGTTGGCTTTGACCTAGTTGGGTTATGGGAAACCATATCAAGCCTTTGTCTAATTGATTCAATTATACACAGTTTGATAGTTTATGGGCTTTCTGAACTCAAGTGATGAATGCTGAGTTGGGCTTTATGAACATGTCAAGGCAGAGGCATGGACAAGAATGGATAGATGGGAACTTGTGAGGAGAGAGTCTTGGCTCCTGGACTTCAGGTATTTTTCCTAAAAAGGGAAGTTTGGCCTGCAGCTCAGCAATCATGTCCCATTGGAACAGGTATACCAGCAGAGGGACTTTGGTGATTATCATCTGTGTTAGTAGGGTTTTCCCAGAGAAACAGAGCTAGTAGGCTATAAATAAACTTTTTTTTATTATAAAGCATTGGCTCACATGATTATGGAGTTCTGCCGTCTGTAAGCAGGAGACCTGAGAAGCTGGTGATGTAGTTTGAAGGCCTGAGAACTGGAAGGCTGATAGTGTAGAGTCCAGTCCAGGTCTGAAGGCTTGGGAGCCAGAAGCGCTGAGGGCAGGAGAAAATCCATGTCCCAGCTCACTCAGGCAGAAATCAAATTCCAGCTTCATCTCAAAGGATTGGATGGTTCCCATTCACTTTGAGGAAGGCCCTCTACTTTACTCAGCTCGCCTATTCAAATGATAATCTCTTCAGAAACATCCTCGCAGACACACCCAGAACTACTGTTTACTCCACTACCTGGGCATGCCATGGCTTAGCCACATTGACATATAATTAACCATCACATTACCCAAGTTCACTTTAACTCTACCCATTCGACTTGGTTTGTCTTGTGGCGTGGCTCCAGGGCATGAAGACAGTGAATTGAATGGAATTTGAGTATTTGTTCCGTTCTGCTGATAGTTGTTTCACTGTACTAATTGGTGTTCTGGGTCGGCCTTTGTCTCCGTACATTTTCACAAGTCTAAGTTCACTTTTGAGGACTTGATCACCTCCAGCACCAGCTAGCTATAGCTATTGTATATGGACGAAACTCCATAGTCGGTGGGCTGTAATCTTTTCTAAATAAACATCTGAGCCTTTAATGTAGAAAACCAAGTCCTGGAACGTGGAGTTAAATGAACTGATGCATTACTCAGCTACCCACTGGGAGGCAGGCACTGTTACAGGCCCCGCGGCTACAGTAGGCACCCACACATTCAAGGCCGCTGCTCTTAGGCCTGTGTACATCCAAGCAGGGTTTACATGAGTGACCTCTAAGTAACCAAGGTGATTTCAGCCCAGGTCAGGGCTCTAGTAATGTGATGGAGAATGATTGTGCAATAATTCTAGGAAGGGTAGTGAGGATGTAAGGTGATTGAACTGAGACTAGAATGACAGAAGGGGCCAGCCCTGGGGGAGGAGGCACATGGGGACGAGGACATTCCAGACAGAGGGGACTGCAGGTTCCAAGGCCATGAACAGGAAGAAGCTTGGCATGTTTGAGGAGCGGAAAGGGAGCCAGTGGAACTGTTTGTCATGAGCCAGGAATATGACCAGATCATTAGCCTCAAAGGCCGTGATGGGAAGTTAGGCAGTTGGAAATACTAGCAGGAAGCCATGATTTATTTTTAAGCAAAGGAATTGAATGCATTCACACTCTTGGTGCTGGGGATATCATTGTGGGTAAAACAGATAACATCTCTGGCTGTTGCGTTGCTTATAGACTGATTTATGTTTCAAAAAGATCATCTGGCTACAGCTTGAGAGGGGATTGTAGGGGAGCAAGAATGGAGTCAGGGGGTTTGGTTGGGGGCCATTCAGGGTGAGGGGACTGCAGCTGGATGGAGGGAGTCACCTTGGAGAGGGAGAGAAGTGGATGGTCTGGATCTGACTTGGAGAGAGAGCTGACTGGACTTGCCCATGTTGGGGGTAGGACTGGGCAAGTTCTAGGGGCCATTGAAGGTCCCAGTGAAAATGCCAGGAAGGCATTTTGATAGATGGGTTGGAACACTGGGGGATTTTAAGTTCTGGTGGGAAGATTAAACACCCAAGGGAGACATTGTTGTATGAGGCCCTTGCCTGGGGCGTTGGGCCGTTCTCCAGGTAACATTGGAGTTAGACTTTCATCTCTAAATCCTGGAGAAGGAGAACCACAGAGCTGTGTCTTTCCTGGTCATTCCCAGGCAACACTAGCCTGGGGCCCGGGTCTTTTGCGTGAGCAGGATGTAGTGCTGTGGGGCTCACAGGAGGTGTTGTTCTTTTCTGCTGTTGGGAAGGGAGCTTCTTTAAAGACAGGCCGTGTCTCAGAGAAAATAAGTGAAAACTTGGGACTATGCTTTTTCAAGGCGGCTGGTCTCTTCTCCCTGCCTGTGTGAAATGCCACCCACTTACCATCCTGAGTCTTTCTTGCTGCAGCTGAGCTCCCTGAGGGCAGGCCTGGTGCACAGCACGGTGGGCATGCAGGAAACAGACTCTTGAATTGAATTGAAAATGATGGAGCGTTGACGATACTCCATACTCGGTGGGCTGTAACCTTTTCTAAGTAAACATGATGATTATACATTGTTCCAAATTGACAAATTAGGGAACTTACTGGCTTTACAGAGGGTTGCTTTTTAAGACTTCATCATAGAATTCCTTTTAAATAGTAAACTCTTGAATGCCTTCTATTTCCAGTGTTCAGTAATGTGAATATTGTGCTAAGGTCAGATATAATTCTTTTTTGAATTATTCAAGGAAAGCACTTCTAATACAATATGTTATTCATCAGAAAGTTAAATAGGCTTTTCTTATTTCTAAGCATTAAAACACACACACACACACACACACACACACACTTTTTTATCTGGTTATAAAAGTAATGTAAGCTCTTTATAGAAAATACAAAAAGGAGGAATTAACCATAATCCCACACTAGAGATAAGCAAAATGTTAATATGCCAGTATTATTTTCTATACATCTTATAACAGCTAGAACATGCTGTACATTTGTTTTATATCCTTTCTTTTTGATTGTGTGTGTGTGTGTGTGTGTGTGTATATATATATATATATATATATATATATATATATATATATATAGAGAGAGAGAGAGAGAGAGAGAGAGAGAGTGTTAATCCTCACATGAGGATATTGTCCCATTGATTTTTAGAGAGAGTGGAAAGGAGGGGGAAACATCAAGGACCAGAATTGAACTCGGGACCTTTTAGTCCAAGGGGCAACACTCTATCCAGTGAGCCAAACCGGTTGGGGCGTCTTTTTGCTTAATATTAAATGACACATATTTCCCCTGTTTTTAAGAGCCCTCCACGGACCAGTTGCATAATAATGTGCTTTGTAGATAACCTTGTAAAATGCATGGTATGTGGCTCACACTCTGCAGGCATTTTTGTGCCTATATTTTGTCATTTTTATTATTCCCTTTAAAATTAATTCCAAGAACTAGTATTGCTGGGTCAAAGGTTATGAACATTGTGAACATATTTTGATGGGTCATGCCATGGAAAAGTTGTATCAGGAAGTGCATTTTTAATTTTTGATAGACATTTTGGTATTATAGATTAAAAATACTTGCTTCTTTAATAGATGAAGATGGTATGATTTTAAAATTTTAAATAGACTTTATTTTTAGAGCAGTTTTAGGTTCACAGCAGAACTGAGCAGAAAGCAGAGTTCACACGAGGCCCCCCCATCTCCCCCGGGCCCCCCCTCCCCCTCGTCCCCACACGTGCAGCCTACCCCAGCAGCATCACACCTCAGGGGTGCATTACGTGACATGGTTTTCATTTCCTGTTTCTTTGCTTATTAAAAAGGTAGAATTTTAAAATATGTGTTGTTTTATGTGTTTTTTTTTCTTCTGTTTTGGAAAGTGCTGTTTATTTTCTTTGCTTAGTGATTTTTTGATTGAGAAACAACTCAAATGAAATGATTGGTTTGAGCCTTTGCCATCTCTACAGTGTTGAATGCAGTGTTTCTCCAGGAATGGTCCATGGACCCTCACTTCATGTCTGGACCCATTTCCTACTTTTGTTCTCTGGGAGTGGGGCCTGGGATTTATGTTTAACAAGCCACCTAGGGATCCTCCTGAGAACCACTAGTCTGAAGCCTTATTATAAACAAAGATTGGAAGCATTACAAACAAACAAAAATGAGGATTTCTTTTTATCAACTATAGTTAATGAGTGTGGCCTCCTATTAAAAGAGAGTGCACAGCAGCGCCTTTTCCTCAGTGGGAGAGTGTCAGAACCAGATTAGTCACATCTGAAAGTTTCTTTGCAAGAATATGTTGGCATGACTAACGTTTAGTCATTCACAGGTGATTGTAACTGGCTTGCATTCTTCTTAATAGAGCAGGTTCATTCAGAAAAATCTGGAAACTACAGCAAATAGATAGGTCTAGTAGTTCCAAATTCTTTTCAGTGAAATATTTCCTTTATTGTCACTATCACTGTCCCTCCATCTAAAGTGGCTCAGCCCAGGTTTCCAATAAGGAAAACACAGGATCCTCACCTTCCTAATTTCTACTTGTTCCCAGGAAGTTTGAAAACTATAAAAATGTAAGGGATGGTATGTGCATTTTCCTGCATATATGTTATATTTAAAAGGGAGCACAAACACATTTTAAACAAGCATAATTATATTATCTAACAGGGCCTTTCTGATCATTTGCAAATTGGACTGCCAGTGTATGAGAAATCATCAAATTTCTAGAAATAAATATTAACAAGCATATACATGAGTGTAGCTTAAGAAACCTGTGGGCTGGTGTAGGAGGTAACGGGAAGGTGGTGACTTAGTGTGCCTTCCTCCACTGTTCTCAGGGCCACCTTCCCCAGCAGCGGGGCTACACAGGTGGGACGGCCTGGGGGAGCCAGCAGAGACCTGGCCTGGGAAAGCCTGGAACTGAGGTCCCCGACACTGTGGTGCAGGAGTCAAAGAGGTAGGCCAGTCTTCTGCACTTCACTGGAGGTGAAGGTAAAGAAGAGGAGGGATGCAAAGGTGGCTGTGTCCCCACTGCCTCCAGGCTGGGAGGGCTGTGGAGGGCAGGACACGAGAGCTTCCTCCTGGTGCCTCACCTGGAGCCGGCTCTGTGCCCTCACCAGCTGGCTACACCTCTAGTTCATAAGTTCCTTCCACCACACGGAGGACCACCTACTTGATCTCACTCCAATGATTGCAGAACAAAAAGAGAAGCCAGAAGTGAAAAGATACAAGACTTGGAGGACAGATCCAGGATACCCAGCACATGAATAAGGGGAGCTTCCAAAGGAGACAAAGAAACAGATGGAGAAGAAGCAATAGTTACATAAAAGAAAATTTACCAGAATTAAAAAAATATCTGTGATTACAGATTGAAAAGTTCACTGAATTCCGGGTAGAATTGATTTAAAAAAAAAAAAAAAAGAGCCACAATTAGGTACATTCTGATAAAACTCCCGAACTCCAAAGATGAAGAAAAAAATCTTACAAACTTCTAGCTGTAAGGAGGTTGAAGCATCAGATTTTCTGTAGCCTTAACATTCCCTGGAAGGAAAGGCATTTAAATCAAGAATTCTATACCCTTTCAACTTATCACTCATTCTTTAGGGTCAGAGAAGGATGATTCTTGGCATGGCAGGGATTCAGAATCTTTTGTCCGAGTGTCTGATCTGAGGAAAATGCGGGAGAAAGGACTCTAACCCAAACACCATGAGTCTGCAGAGAGACCCTTAGATGGGAAAACGGAAAGGAGAAGCACAAAGATAGCGGCACCTACATCATGTCATGTAAATGGATATTGAGAAATGCCTGGGACTGGGTCACAGAAGTGCTAAAAATTTTTTCAAAATAGAAGAAATACTCTACTCAATAGGCAAAATCCTAATTATAGCCCAACTGGAAGTATCGAATTATTCTAGCAAAGCCAGGTTGGGGTGGGGGAAGGGCAAGAGGGGAAACAAGCAAAAATCCTTCCAAATAAGCCAGCTAGATAGGAGAGTGAAAGAGGCTGAAGGATGGGGGACGTGCAGGTGTGCCGAGTGTATCATGTTGGAATCGCAGTGTCCAGGGATATTTCCTAGTTAACAAGGGGAGGAAAGGCCATCAGTGGTGACCTGATTAAACCAAAGTAAGAAAAAGGAGAAAGGCAATAAGAACTAAAAGCAACATAAATTGTAAACAAAGTGAGGTGAAGGGATGAATGAAAACACAAAGCAGCCTGGGTCATTGATAGCATAGTCCATGGAGCCAGACTTCTTCCTTTTTTCTTTTTTCTTTTTTTTTAAAAATATATTTCATTGATTTTTTTACAGAGAGGAGGAGAGAGGGATAGAGAGCTAGAAACGTCGATGAGAGAGAAACATCGACCAGCTGCCTCTTGCACACCCCCTACCGGGGATGTGCCCGCAACCAAGGTACATGACCTTGACCCGAATCGAACCTGGGACCTTTCAGTCCACAGACAGACGCTCTGTCCGCTGAGCCAAACTGGTTTCAGCATGGAGCCAGACTTCTTCGTTCAAATCCCAGATCTGTCACTTTTACTCATCAGTTTATTTTGTTCAGTATATTCCACGTATGAACAAGATCATGTGATACTTGTCTTTCTCTGACTGGCTTATTTTGCTTAGCATAATACTCTCCAGGTCCCTCCATGTTGTTTCAGAGGGTAAGAGATCCTTCTTTTTTACTGCTGCATAGTATTTCCATAGTATAAATGTACCACTTTTTACTGCTGCATAGTATTTCCATAGTGTAAATGTACCACCAATTTTTTATCCACTCATCTACTGATGGGCACTTGGGCATGGAACATTTGGTCCTAGCTGGTTTGGCTCAGTGGATAGAGTATTGGTCTGTGGACCGAAGGGTCCTGGGTTCAATTCCAGTCACAGGCACATGCCTAAGTTGTGGGCTCACTCCCCAGTAGGGGGTGTGCAGGAGGCAGCCAATCAATGATTCTCTCTCATCGTTAATGTTTCTCTCTCTTTCTCCTTCTTCCTTCCTCTCTGAAACCAATAAAAATATATTTTTAAAAAATCAATCATGTGCCACAAAGCAAGCCATAATAACAAAACATTAAACATATTACAGACCACATTTTAATCATTATCCAATACAATTAGAAATAAATAATAAAAATGATGAAAATCACTTAGCTTGAAATGAAGAAATAACAATTTTAAGTAATCCTTAGATCAAAGAGGAATTCAAAACAGTGAAAAAGAAAACATGTCACACCCAACTTATGGACACAGAAAATATGGTACTAAAAAAAATCTTCATTATTAAGAAAGAAATAATAAAAAATAAAGGAACGGTGTATTCATCTTTTAAAATTACCAAAAAAGGAATAAAACAAAGGAAAGAATTAGCAGATATTTAAGCTGACATCAAGCAAATAGAAAATGCTTTTTAAAAGTGGTTGAAAGGGAAAGGATCCAAGAAACCAAAAGCTTTCTCTTGGAAAAGGAGCGAGAAGATGGTGTGGTGAGGGGGAGTGTGAAGAACAGAATATAGTAGAGGAAGGCGAGTGGGAGGAAAGATGTGCCAAAGAATGGGGAAATGCTCAAAAGAAACATCTGATGTAACCTTTTGCTCCCACTACTTAGCACGTGGGTTTTCTAATCTGTCTGTCTGTCTGTCTGTCTATCTGTCTCCGTCAGAGTGCTTCAGCCTCAGCTTCTTTCTTTTCCTGCCTGTTTGTGGCAGTCAGCATGGCAGTCCTGGTGAGCCACTGGCTACCCGGGCGGCTTTGGCCGTATCATTTCAGCTGTTTGTGCCTCACGTCCTGGAGGGGAACACGGGCATCCCAAGTGTCCCCCTTCACTGAGCACCTGTGTGGATTTGGTGCATGTCAGCACTTCCCAGCACATGCTCACATGATGTTCTCATTGCCCCCATCATTCCTTTGAAGGATCCCCAGATGGATGCTCCACGAGGCCATGCTCTTAGGTCTGGACACTTACCCTTCAAGCAGTCCTGCTTTCATTTCAATGTCTTTCCTATGGGACACCATTCGGCCATTCCAGGAGAAGTATTGTCATCTACTACTCGAAAGAATATTTGCTGTATTTACCGTGTACCAGGCATTGCACTAAGTGCTTTATGTGTATCTTATGTAATACTCACAGTGGCCTTAAAAGTCTAGTCACCATCCTGGCCGGTATGGCTCCATGGTTGAGCCTCGGCTCATGAACCAGGAGGTCACAGTTTGATTCCCGGACAGGGCACATGCCCAGGTTGTAGGCTCGATCCCCAGTAGGGGGCGTGCAAGAGACAGCCAATCAGTGATTCTCATCATTGATATTTCTATCTCTCCCTCTCTCTTCCTCTCTGAAATCAATAAAAAATATATATTTTAAAAAAAGCATAGTCACCATTCCTGTTAACAGACGAGGGAAGGAAGCTCAGAGAACTTTACACACTTGCCCAGAATTTGGAGGAACCAGAATTTGGCGCCATTGTCTGATGCCCTGTTCCCCTCCTTGCTCCTGATTTATTACTTTTTAATAAATGTAAGGATTGTTTTCCTAAAACAGTGACTATTAAAAAAACATCATGGAGTGATAGAAATACACATCTAGAGGCCAGGGTCCTGGTCTGGATCTCTGTCAACTCACTTGACACCAGAGTCTCGGTGTTTTTATCGGTAAATTAAGGGACGTGGTGTGGGTGTGATCCTTAAGGTCTCTCTCTTTCTCTCTAAGCCCCTGGCTCTCTGTACATACCGGTAGCTGTTAAAAAGGAGCCTCTTATGAAAAGAGTTCAACATCCTTGCCTAAAATGGTTTGTGGAATCATGCAAACTCTCAAGTGACTCTCCTGTGGTGTTTTGTGTTGCCCAGGTCCTCCAGGAGCAGATCCGTGCCCGGGACAACATTAGCTACGGAACTAATTCTGCCTTAAAGACTCTGGAGATGCGGCAGCTGTCCGGTTTGGGGGATCTTCGAGGGAGAGTGGCAAGGTAGGTGGTCAAATGTTTGGGACTCCACTCCTCAAAAGCTATTTTTCATACCCTTCATTTTAGTGGGGAACATATCCATGAAGTCCCAAAGCAAATTGTTTGCATTCTTCTCGTGCATCACTTCCTTTGCCCATAAAATTTAACCATGGACACTAGACCTGGACATGAGCATGCCATGACTTCTTGTGTGTCTGCAATGGGAACTGTGTGTGTGTGAGGAAGTGGCAGGAGAGCTCAGCTGACCGGTGCCATCGGGCAGATGAAGATTATTATGTTTATTGAATCCAATAATGTACAAAGTTGGGACTTACATTTTTGCATATCTTATTTATTTATAAACTATAATTCTATTTCCTTTAATTTTTATTAGAATTCTAAGCAAATACTTCTCCGCCTTTTCTGAAAATGATCTGTGTTTAACTTGGAAAAATATTTTTAATTATTATGGCATAACATTTTGCCAAGTCTTATACCATTTGGTCGATGTCTAGCATTAAAATTAACTTCTTCAGAATATTTTTTCAATCTTTATCGTTGAAAGTATTACAGATATCTCCTTTTCCCCCCATTGTCCTCTTATAGCCAGTCCCCTACCCTTCCCCCTGTCCACACGCCCCTGCAGGCCTCCACCACACTATGGTCTGTGTCCAGGGGTTATGCATATATGCATACAAGTTCTTTGGTTAATCTCTTCCCACCCCTCCACCCCACCATTCCCTCAGATATTCAGCAGTCTTCCATGCCATTTTTAATTTAATTTTTTCTTATAACTCACTTATTAGTAAATTCTTTTTCAATTACAGTCAGTGTACAATATTATATTAGTTTCATCTGTACAATATAATGATTAGACATTAATATACCCCAATAAGGTTAGTACCAACCTGACACTATGCACAGTTATTACAATATTATTGACTACATTTTTATTTTATTTTCTGAAAGTATTGGTCCATCATAGGTTGAAAATTTTCAAAAGAGCTCTGTTATCTCAGTTGGAAAGTGTTGTTCTGGCCCTTCACTACTTGTTGCACCCGCAGCATCATATCACCGGGGACCCTGTTAGAAATGCCAGTAGTCCCTAAAGTGCTCACGGGCCTCTCCCGCCCTCTGCTGCAGGTAAGGGCCAAGCACAGGAGATGTGGAGCTCACAGGCAGTTTGAGTCAGCCTGAGGTGAAGTTGTGAGTGGTCTGCAAAGGGCAGGAGGGGAAAAAAGGGCTCAGGAACCAAGGACTCTTTGGAGCGGAGAGCACTAGTGACGGGAGGTGTCTTTGCAGACAGCACCTGAAGGGCCTTGCGTGCTGGGCCTGTGGATTTGCATCTGTTGGGGGGCTCGTTGACTGCTCTTGTGTGGTTTTCTGTCCTCCTCTGAGTGAACTCCAATCTCCTTAATATGACCCTGCTGACTTCTCACCTCTTTATCTTAGCACTGTACCTTTCAGCAGTGATCAACTAACTGCTTGTTATTTCTTGAATGGGCCATGCGTCCTATTTCAGTGCCTTTGCATACACTATTCTTATACCCAACATGCCTTTCCTTCTTTTCTTGCTTCTGATCAGTCTTTAAAATACTGCTCAAATGTCACCTCCTCCAGGAAGTCTTTCCAGATAGCCCTTGCTCCTGAGGTCCCCTGGCATTCTTTGTTCTATTGAGTATTTCTATTGTCTTCACTGTGTTGGAGTGGAGTGCCATCTTTTACTTTTGTAGCTCAAGTGTCTGGGGATAGTCCCTGGAAAGTAATAGATCTAGAAAATCACTGTAATAGGATGGAAAAACTTGAATTCTTTCCATGGAGATTAGCTTAAAGGAAACCACAGCTTTGTTATAGCTCTCAGGACAGTGAGAAGTTAGAACTTCAGAGCTGCAGGGCAGAATAGAGACCTTTGAGGATCTTCTTGGTCATTTTTTTTCTGCAGATGAAGATTAAGCGATGCAATATATGTAAGAGGCCTAGTGCAGTGCATGGAATGGCATGTGAAATTATCCTGGTTCTAATTACAAAACAGAGAAGTTATTATGAAATACTTTCAGAAATTTTATGTCTCTCCCTCCCCCCCCTGCAATTTCTTATTAGCTGCTCTACTCAGCTTGTTCTTTCTCTGTAACAAATACGTTTATTCTGCAACAATTAAAAGTGTATTAGGAGCACCACATGTCTTTGTTTTGTTTTTATATTTGTCTTTCTCCTATAATGTTAATGAGCCTTTAATTGTTGAAATAAACTCATGTGAAGTAAAAATTATTTGGCAAAATTTTGGCTTTCTTGAATTGGTTATGTTATTGTATTGAAGGAATCTGAATGAATTTTTAAAATGATATTCTTAAATTACTGGGCTGCTATATATATATATATATATATATATATATATATATATATATATATATATATATATATTTAAATATATTTTTATTAATTTCAGAGAGGGAGGGAGAGACAGAAAATGAGAGAGAGAGAGATTGAGAGAGAGAGAGAGAGAGAGAGAGAGAGAGAGAGAAAGAGAGAGGATGATGAGAGAATGATTGATCAGCTGCCTCCTAGATGTCCTACTCTGGGGATCGAACCCGAAACCCAGGCATGGGCCCTGAACAGGAACTGAACCGTAACCTCCTGGTTCATAGGTTGACGCTCAACCACTGGGCCACACAGTTGGGCTGGGCTGCTATATTATTTCAGATTTATTTCTTAGTGTTTTGGATCCATTGGTGATGTAATTGATAGGGAACAGACCCTGATACCTCCCATGTAGATCCAGCTGGGAGAGACAAAAACAAATTTGCTATGGAGGCGAGAAACACTTACCCCCACTAAGCCTAGTACATCCTAAAAAGACTTTCACAGAGGTTCCCATTTCTCTCTAAAGCAGGACTCAAAGCTTTCCTGTTCTTACTGGAATATTTGGTCCATTTTTGCCCTGTCTTCTTCATTTCTCCAAGACTCAGTCCCATATCCTCTTTCCTCTATGAAGTCTGTTTGCATGGTGTCAGAGCCTTGAGAATTATCGGTATACTAGGGCAGATGTGACGCAAGCCCAGGTGTAAAGAAAAAAACAGATAAATTTGGACATCATCAGATTAAAGCCTTTTGGAGATGATGTGTAATGCTGCTCTGAACACTCACATAGTTTTGGTGTGGTCGTATGTTTTCATTTCTCTTGCATATTTATACCTAGGAGTGTAATTGTTGAGTAATGTGGTAGCTCTCTATTTTTGAAGAACAGAACAGTTGGACTATTTTCCAAAGTGGCCGTGCCATTTTACTGCCAGCGGCAGTGTATGAGGGCTCCCATTTCTCTGCATTCAACACTTGTCTGCCTTTTTTATTACAGTCAACCTAGGGGTGTGAAGTGGCATTACGCGGTTTTGATTTGCATTTCCCTTAATGACTAACGGTGTTGAACAAAATTTAATATGCTTATTGGTGATTTCTCTGCTTTGTAAAACTTACACAGATCCTGTGCCCATTTTTAAATTGGGTTATTTGTCTCTTTATTGTTGTAGGAGTTCTTTGTATATTCCAAATGCAATTCTCTGATCGGATATTTGAAAAAAAAGTTTCCCCATTCTGTTTTCTTTTCATTCCTTAATTGGGTCAATTTGGTTCTACTTTTTAAAATTTTTATCTCTTTATTGCTATTCTCTATTTAATGAGACAAATAAAAAGTCATTATATTTTACTTTTTAAAGTGTGTTTCTTTGACTATATTCATAATGGCTGCCTTGAGCTTTGTTGTTTAAATTGGCATCCGCTCTTTCACAGGAGCTTTTGTCTGCTCCTTCCCTGTGTATAGCTCACATTTTCCTGTTTTTCCCCACCCCGCAACTCTCAGGCTTTTTGTTAACAACTGGGCATTTCAGGTGATAGTGCTGCAATCTGGTGTGCTGACACACACCCTTGGGTTTGTTGTTGTTGTTGTGTGTTCAATGACATGGCTGGACTGTTTTAGTGATGTCTATTTCCCGTGCGGTAACTAGCCTCAGGTGTCACTCCTCAGAAGGTACAAAGTCACATTGCAATTACAATGGTTTCAGCAAGACTCTCTGTCTCTTTTCCTGATCGTTATTAAGCCATCTGCCTCTGTAGGAACCACACTCAAATCTTAGGCTCTACTAATTGCTGGCATATTGCTCTACTGTTTTTGAAGGGACCTAGAACATACATTGCTCTGTGATCTGATTCAATTAAATTATTGCCAGCACTTACGCGTTTAATGATGTGTATATACACTAGTTACTAGTACATACGTGTGTGTATACATACACATGTATATGTTAATTATTACACATACATACATATATGTTAATTATAATAGGAAGATGAGAAAATATTTTTTAAATATTTTTTATTGATTTTTTACAAAGAGGAAGGGAGAGGGATAGAGAATTAGAAACATCGATGAGAGAGAAACATCCATCAGTTATCTCCTGCACACCCCTTACTGGGGATGTGCCTGCAACCAAAGTACATGCCCTTGACCGGAATCGAACCTGGGACCCTTCAAGTCCGCAGGCCCATGCTCTATCCACTGAGCCAAACTGGTTAGGGCGAGAAAATGTTTTAAATGCCATTGCTTTTGGTTACTATGCCACCATGTCACAAGCAGTAAGAAAAGTTTTGCCTAAGTATGTTGCCTGTCATACCTGTTGCTAGACTTTGGGACCCTTTTGGCCAAGTGGTAGAGTCATTCTGCCACCTGATGGCCAGAACTAGGATAGCCGGGAGATAGCTGCCAAAAGACAAAAAGGAAAAAAATTTGGAATCTGTAATACAAAACATCAAGGATGAAATAGGACAGCTGATCAGACTCATTGCAAATTCTTGTTTAGCTAAAGTTATTGAGCATGCACGCAGCTATGTTAGAGTGCTGAGGCTGTCTTTTATGAATGTTTTTTTGAAAAGACAAGCATGATGTCTTTGATTCAATATCAGCTGAAATAGCAATATTGCTTTCCATATATATACATATATATGTAATTTTATATATGTAAATACATATTTATGTATATAATTTCAAACTTATAAAAATATACAAGGTTCACCATTTGTTAACATTTTGTCCCATTTACTCTATTATTTTTTCATACATAAAATTTATTTCTGAAACATTTGAGAGTAAGAATAACACTGTTTTTGACATTAGAAACACAAGTCGGCTTCACTGTGTATGTTTTCTGATGAGAGGCTCTGGTATCACTCACTGTGTGTCTCTCTACTTTCCCTGCCCACCCTACCCCTTTATTTACAAAAGTACATAAGTGACATATGCTGGCAATGAACAACCAGGCACACTGTGGAATATATAAAATGGAAAATGAAGGCTCACCAGCTCCACCTCTGTTTTACTCCTTAGAAATAACTAATGTTAACAATCTGGTGTCTGTCCTCTTAAGATTTTTCATATACTTTGTTGTAAAATAATTATCATTGTAGTAATATAATGTGCAGTAAAACAACTACCTAACAGTGTGATTTTAATTTTACTGAAGTACATTTTTAGAGACTCCTTCCATATGGGCTGTGGGCGATACATTTCTTAATCTTAGTATGCCTGAAACTGTCTTATCTTTATTTTGCACTTATTCTTGGATGACAGGTTATTCTCCCTGAGTAAAATACATTTCTCCATCATCTTGTGATATCTATGGTCTTCTCATATGTGTTGTGTGCTCTTGCAGTCAGTTTTTGGTAGGTTACCAGTCTTTAGTCTCTGGTAGCTTTTAAGATTTTCCCTTTACTATGGGCTATCTGAGTCTCACCCTGCTCCATATATTTTTACTTATCCTACTTTGTATTCATTAAATACTTTAAAATTCATGTCTGTCTTCAGTGTAATGAAATTGCCAGCACTCAGACCTCAAATATTGCATCTCTGCCTATGTCATTCTCTGCATTTCCTCCTCCTCCTCCTCCTTTGTTTTTGTTAAATGTGTTTTTTATCTTAGAGAGAGCGGAAGAGAGATGGAGAGAGAAACATCATTGGCTGCCTCCTTCATGCCCCCTACTGGGGACAGAGCCTGCAACCTGCAAGTGCCCTGATGGAATTGAACTGGTGACCTCTCCGGGCATGGAACAGAGCTCAGCCAGCTGAGCCACACTGACCAGGGCCATTTCCCTCTTTTGAAACCCCTCAACTCCTCCTGGACTTAGGTTAGCGTTCCTTTATCTGTCCTCCTTGTTTTATAACCATTGTTCATGTTTTGAATCTCTGTCTACCTTTACTGCATTCTGAGTGAGCTCCTGGGTACTATCTTCTAGTTCACTGACTTTGTCTTCAGTCATGTCTAATCTAGAGTTTGACTGGCCTATTAAGATAACTATATAGTTTATTCCCAGGATTTCTAATGTTTTCTCTTACGTACTCATTCTTCTTTCATCTCTGCCTGTTTTTTATTTACTAATTTAGCATCCTCTTGATGGATGTTAATCTGTCTTTGTTATTTTGTAGTATCTTAAATACAATATATTTATTTTAAACTTATTTGATCCTAGTTGTGCTTTCCATAGCTGGTGGAGCCCCACTCAAGTCTCTGGTTCCGTTACCCTGGTCATAAGTGGAGCCAGTTCATGCCCTTCTTGCCCCGTGGGAACTAAAATTTCTTCTTACAACTGCTGGCTCTCAGATGCAGAGTCCCAGCAAGTCTCTGACACCAGCAAAGCACTCGCTCTGCTCTGTCTTCTGTGCCATTTCTCTTTGCTTTCCACTTTCTCCCATTTCTTTTTACCCTAGGCTTTGTACCCTTTTTTTTATTTTATTATTTTTTATAAAACTCATTGGTGTCATCTTGATAGATATTCAGGAGTGAGCCAAGGTGAGGGCATGTATGTTGTCTACCACGCTTAACTGAAATACCAGGTAGTAGTTCCTATTTGCAACATTAAAAAAAAAAACTGTATTTCTTTATTTAAAGAAAGAAATAACTTTAAGAGAATAAAAAATATAATTCTACCACATTCCCCAGAATACATTGATCCATATGGTGCTTAACACGTTTTTATTGCTAATTTTTCCTAAGGCTCTTTCTATTTTTTATTTTTTTATTATTATTTTTACATTTAAACCAGCCTCTATTAAGATGATTGGCTCATGAGTACAGCTGTGATGACAGCCTGCAGAGTAAGGGATCTTTGAAGCAGTGCTAGATTTTGACACTGATGAGTCTAGCACTTAACATAATTTCTCTTTCATTCTTTGCCAGTAATTTTTTTTCTTTTTGGTAAAAAAGAAGAAATTCTTATCATTTGCAACATAGAACTAGAGAGCATTATGCTAAGCAAAATAAGCCAGTCTGAGAAAGATAAATATCACATGATCTTACTCATTTATGGAATATAATGAACAACATATTTGCAGCATTTTAATACAAAGTGATTAGTAAATTGGTTAAATAGTATAGCTTATTAGAAAGCCAACCAAGCACTGGCATGCTCTCTGATTTTTATTTATGGCTTATAAAGCATAACCCTGTGATATTTTTTTTTCTCCAGCTTCTGGAGGGATATAATTTAACTTTTGTTAGTTTATTGCAAATAGTCAGTGTGATTTAGAAAGTGAGACTCTTTTCGGTGTCTACATCTTTTAGGGATTAGCCCATAACCCTTGTTCAGGCCTCAGTGCATACGTGCATCTTAAAGAACACATCTTGGGTGCTTTTAGGATGATTGTAGACTGCTGGTTCACTGCAAGTGTGACTGGCCATAGGTTGTTCTTCGTGAGTATTTATGACTTATTCAGCAAGTTCCCAAACAATCTTCTGAGCGTATTTGTCTGAATCAGGGGCATAGTGAACAGATGTCAAATGTAATCCCCATCAATAACAGGAAAATATAGGAATAGAATGAATCACATTTGGTATAGTGGCATAACAGTTTAAAAAAATCTAGACTGCTATAGTGAATGTACTGGAGAGATAAAGTTCTCACCATCCTGTATTGGGTATATTTGGTGTAGTAGAAATTCAACAAATACTTCCTGAGTGAATGAATGGATTGTGGCTGAGGGTTCCAACCACAGCCTCTTCTCTTTACTGTATGTTGCCTTGAACCTGATCTGCCTTTCATAGCAGTGACCTACGCCCACTTGTCTCTAGCTCTGGCTTTCTTATCTCCAACCCATTTCTGCTTCATGGGGGCCCAGGCAAAGGTAGTTGGATAGTGCTTATTCCATAAAATTATAACATAATCTTTGTGCATGGCTATTGATCAAAACAAGTTCGTTGTGGAATTGTTTTTCTCTGATTATAAAAATTACATGTATGTATTGCAGGAAAGTTGTGCACGTCAGAAAAGAATGAAAAGTAAAATAACCACACATGATCCAGAGATAGTTGGTTAATATTTTGTAAGCTTCCGTGTGATATTTTAATATTATATGCATCAAGGTCCACTGAAGCATTCAGAGAACACTATTTTAGCAGGAAGGGATTTCGTATAGAAAATCACAGCTTGCAAAAGCATTGGAAGCTTTGGGGAAGCAAAGTGCAGGAGACTTACTGGCTTTGGGAAAACAGGCAGTGTGAGAATCACAGGAAGGGACTCAGTTGGCTAGGGCATGAAGTAAGGGTTTTTCGGGAGTGTGCCTTGTGCCTGCCTGCCACTGCTGCAGAGAGCAATAGGGCTTCCCCGTCTCTCCCACCTTCCACCTCCTGCATACGTGCCTCCACGGGTGGGACCTAAATCAGCCCACGCTAGTGAGGGAATCCGGGAAGTGTAACCTGGGGGCTCCTGCCCTGAGGAGGTACAGAGACCAAAAAGGCCGTGTCTGCTCTGGGTGGCACTCGTGTGATTGCTTACTCTTGTCACTAGCCTTCCTATATCTTTTTCTAAGTCTCTCACCATGAGTTATTTCCATAAATGTCTGGCCACCTCTTATTCTAGGCGAAGTGAACCCCCAGATACACTGTTTGAAGTTCTGCCCACTATGAGGGTTTCCCTGCTGTAACGCCCTTAGAACTACTCCTGAGCAGGCTTTTAAGTGTCAGCAGCCTTCTAGAAGGTGCCAGCCTATTGGGCGTGACCATCTGTAAAGCAGGCCTGACTTTTCCCCCCTCGGTCCACTTGGGCATCAGAAAACTCCTCAAGAGGCCGCAGGTGTGAGTTGAAGAGAGTTGGTGAAGCATCAGGGCTGGATGCCATGGGCATTGGGCCTCATGCAGTTTGCGTAGCCTTCACGATCTGTTCAGGCTTGGTGTCTGTCTGTACCCCTCCCCTCGGGGATGGAGTGCTGCTCAGTGCCCACCTGTGTGCAGTCTCCACCAGGCAGGACCGAGAGTGTTGGGACAGGGATGGCTTTGCTCTAAAACCCCCAGGATCTATCCTGTGATCCTCCTATTAGGTCTGTCACCCATGGACAGAGGCTGGTACCCAGCGTATCTGCCACGGATACTTGGGGCATTACTGGAACTGCCAATGGGTGTAAGGCCCCAGGGGCAGAGCCACTTCCCTGGCCGCGTGGACCAGCTGCAGAGCCTTCCCCGGCCCTGGACCCCCTCAGCGCAGACAGCCTTCTAGGTGGTTTGGTAAGAGGTTCAGAGGAACGTTTCAAATGTGGTAGAAATTGCCTCCAAAATGCAATCCCCCCTTCCACCCCCCCCCCACACACACACACACACACATGAAAAGGCAGAGGTGGTTCTGAAGATGACACACCACATCCGCACACTCTGTCGTGTTTTGTAATTGGGCCCTCACTGCAGATACGGTTTTGTAGTCACAATCCTTGTAAGCCTTGGGCCCTTTGACGGTTACATCTCGAATCTTTTTAAGCACACCCCTGTGGTTTAATGTAAAGACCATAGTGAGGGCAGCTCTGAATTCATTTGAGCCTCTGCTAAAAAGGGGCTCCTCGCGTAGTTCCTTAGAGTGGGGCCATAGAGTATGCAAGGGAGCCCGAGCACTTGTTTTGAAACTTGAATGAGAATGAACTTTGTTGTTTGCCTGGATAGATGTGACGCCAGCATAGCCAGACTCTCAGCGGAGCACAAATCAACCTACGAGGGCCTTCAGCACCTGAACAAAGAACAGCAAGCTGCCAAACTTATCTTGGAAACAAAGATCAAGGACGCAGAGGGCCAGGTATGACCTGTTTCAGGTAGCCGTTTAAAAGGGGTCATGTTCTTTAGAGCGCCTTGGTGCAGCCTGTCTTTTACAGGGGAAACTACCCGGCCTAGGCATTATCTCTTATCTCTCCTTCTTCCTTCCTCCTGCGTCACTGGAGTGGCGCTTCGTGAGTAGGGCAACCAAATCACTGGGATTTTTCGTTATAGTCCTAATTCCAAAGATTCCCCCCCCCCCCCCTTTATTCTGAAAACAATCACTACATCCCAAATTATAACTCCAAAACTACTTCTCACACGGGTAAGTGGTCAGCATTCTTTTACGACGCAGTTTGGGGTTTGGGAAAAGGTTGCTGTATTCACCGGGACTCATCGCATGTGCTGGTGCACCCGCAGTCTGTATGTGGGAGGAAATTAAGGCAAAGCTGGAGGATAGGACGGCGAGTGGATTGTCAGTATTCCACCTTGAAATTCACAGGTTAATTTCAAAGAGCAAAAAATTCTTGGCATTTAACAGTTTGCTTTTTGGCCACTTACGACTTTCCCTTTGCCATAATGGGGCCTGTCTTTCGGGGACTTCCCCACAGTGTGTGCTCTGCTCGCTCTTCTTCACTGAAAGAGGGCCTATGCCAGGGAAGGGGGGCATCTGGTCAACTTACTGGATTGACAAGACTTGTGTCCTAACTACATCCAATAAGTAGGTATATCCGTGTGTGAGAAAAGCACAGACATTATAAAACCATGAAAAGAAGAATAAAATGACAAGCCCAATGCTTTTTTATCACAGAATGAGTGTAGATAAAATTATTATACCAGAAAATAAATGCTAAGGAAATATTAAGCTTCCTGATAGCCAAACTATGAGTAATACATCTAGAAATCCATAAAAGGAGATGTATTTTTTCTTTGTCCTGGATCTGAAAAATATTTGCTTCATGAATCTTTAAGGACCGTTGCAGAAAATTAAGACATTTCCTCTAGCACTCGTTTTCTGTTAAATGGTAGTGAAAAGACAAGGGAAATGGGTAGGCAGTAGGAGAAAGGAGTAGGAAGGCTGCATACAAATTATGTTTTCTGGTAACTAAACGATACAGAGGTAAATCTGGGACCTTAATGGATTTTTTAAGTGAGAAGAATTCCATTCTCTGTGACTAGCAGCTAGGTTCCTGGTAGAAATTTCAGGATAAAAGTCACTGTATTTTGTGCCAGCAGGTGGCAGTAGTGTTCCTCAGAGATCTGTAGCTCAGTGCTCAGTGCTCAGCGCACAGGGAACATTTTGGCAGAGCTGCTGGTCTTGCTTTTTGATGGGGCACATGAAAGAAAATGGAAGTGGAGAGATGAGGTGAAGTCCTAAATGGCTGTATTAAATTAGACCGAATCTTCATGCCATTTGTCTAGAACATAGCTTATGAAATGTTTTCTGAAATGACCTCTGAAAAACTCGATGTGATATTCCACGCAAAGTCTCTTTTCCAGATTTCTCAGCTTTTGAACAGAGTGGACTTGTCAATATCTGAGCAAAGCACCAAACTGAAGATGTCCCACAGAGACAGTAACCACCAGCTTCAGCTCTTGGATACTAAGTAAGTAATCAATTTATAAACATTTTATTTCTAATAGTAGGAGTTCTTTATGAATTTATTCAATACAACAGCTTCCCTCTCTTATTTATTGCATAAACAAAGTGACAACTACTGGAAATTGAAAGGAAAAGTATCTGTGCAGCATGCTGTCGCTTCACCTGCCTCATTTTTGTTTTCTTGGTTGGATAATCATCCATTCATTCATTTGATAAATAGTTGAGCACTGGCCAAGGTGCTGAGGATCAGTAATGAAGAGAAACAGATGGTCTTGTTCTTGTCCTTGTGTAGCTGATAGTCTAGGGCTGTTGTCGGCAAACTGTGACTTGCAAGCCACATGTGGCTCTTTGGAGACAATTAAAGAAAAAGGGAGCCAGGCTCCAGTTCTGGGAGATAAAAGGGAGAATGAGGAAGAGCCCAGATAAATAGGGGAGTTAGGAGGGGTTCCAGGACAATGACCTCTGAGCTGGGAGCCCTGGGGGACCCTCTGAACTGCAATATTAGCACCTGGTGTGGCTTTGTGTGACTCTGACACCTCCTTGCCCACACTGTCAGCTCTTCATGAGTAGGAAATATTGTCAGGTGCTTTTCTGTTATATCATCTTCCTCAAACCCCTTCCCAAAATAATGCTAAATGCAAGTCTACGAAAAGGTAAGCATGTAATTCTGAGTGGGCTCAGTTTAATGCCAACATATTTATGAGAAATTTGATAATTGGAGACTGTTTGAATTGTTTTACATCTAACTTGCTGACTCTTTTATTTTAGATTTAAAGGTACAATTGAGGAACTCAGTAACCAGATTTTATCTGCTCGGAATTGGTTGCAGCAGGAACAGGAACGGATAGAAAAAGAACTTTTACAGAAAATCGATCAGCTCTCCTTGGTTGTTAAGGAAAACAGTGTAGGTATTGATGTTTAGCAATAACATGGTCATTTGCCGAGGGTCTGCAATGTTGGAGTAATACCTAGTAATTTATCATCGCGTTGTTTAGCACCACATTAGGCTGTTCCAATGCTTGCCTTAGAATCCATTTCATGGTTCATATTGGTTCTTTGTCATAAAAAGATGGAGCACTCTGATTTGTTTTGGTTAACAAAGGCTAAGTAGAAAACTTTAATAGCTTCAGCTAAGATGAATTTAAGTGAAGACCTAATGAACCAAACTGTCCATTCTGCTTTTCTAAATCAAACAATGACAGACTTCAACCTAGGTTGTTTTAATTTCATGGCCGGGTATAACCAGTCTTGGCTAGATTTCTCCCTCTGTTACACTGTAACCGCAGTATGAGACGTCATGGTGCAACACGTGAAGAGAATCCACTGTTTTCTTTCCCAGTTTCCTTGTCCTTTTGCCCCACTCTTCCAGAGGACTCAGGTGTGCAGAACTGCTCACACACCATATTGAGAAAGCCTTGCGTGGATAGGATTCAAAACCAGTAAACTCTGAAACCGGTACTTGGCAGGCAGCATTTTTGGTTTGGTCATTTAGCCTAAGCATCTCCCTCTCCCTTCTCTTTTCTTGCACTGCTTCCTCCCGTCGAACGTTGACAGAGCAGAAGCGACTGGATGCAGTTTGCATCTCTAGCTCTGCCCTCTGAAAGCCCAGCTGTTGAATTGCAGACTCTGCATTGACCAGCGTTGTGAGAGCTTTGTCCTGCCATAGCCCACCCGCTTTCAGCTTGGAGTTTGTGGTCCTGGCCTCCAGAGCTCACCTGCAGACAGATTCCCATAAAAATGAAGCATGGTGGGAAGGGAAGGGAGGAAGAGAAGGGAATAGTTACCATATCACATATTTCTTTAGATGTCCTCTATATTTTTATCAGATCTACTGATTGATTTACTTAGATTCATGCTAATACATGTGTAGACTCTGGGTCTTTGGATCACTTATTTTTACATGAGGACTGTTCTAATAACTAACAGTAAGCCCCAGGATAGTGGGGTTTAATAAGATAGATGTTTATTTCTCTCTCACATAGAAGATGTCTGGGCCAGTGTGGTAGCTTGTCAGTCCTCAGAGTCTCAGGATCCTCCTGGCATAATTGCCAACCCTAGAGAGTGACCCCTCTCCTCATAGTTCAGGAAGGTTGCTGGGGCTCCAGTCATTGTCTGAATTCCAGAAAGAGGGGGAAAAAGGGCATGCCTCAGCTCTCTTTTAACTCTTCCTGGAAACTGCCAGGTACACTTGAACTTGCATGTCATCGGCCAAACTTAGTCATATGGCTACCCCACACTCAGGAGACAGAGGTAAATGTCATCTGTATTCCGGGTGACCTTATACCCAACTGTAAATTGGGGATCTGTTAAAAAGGAAAGGATCATGTATATTAGGGTGACCAACGAGCAACCTTTGCAATTCCGTTCCCTGCAGACTGTTGTTAAAGACATTATAGCTGATGCCAATGCCATACAGAGTTTCTTTTTTGAGTAATCAGGTGCAATTCTTGTCACGGATCTCAGGGAGCCAGTGAGAGGGACATGGAGAAGAAGCTCAGCCAGATGTCAGCCAGACTGGACAAAATAGAAGAGAGTCAGAAGAAGCATATGGAAGGGCAGAGAACAAAGCAAGAAGAAGAGAAGGTGCATGGGCGAATCAGCAAGCTGGAGTTGCAGATGACGGAGGACATGAAGGAAATGAAAGCAGAAGTTGATGCTGGTAGGCTGAAAACAGCTCCTATGGTTTATTTTCTATTTGATCTAGAAACCAATTAATTAGTATTCCCTACAACTGCCCATGTGAAATGGCCTTGGGTGATTTTCTAAGAAGCTATGCTGTATTCAACTAAAACATCATTTTAATTCCAAGGACACGAAAAGCCACCACGAGGGACAAGCAAACAAAATGAGGATTGCTTAGCCTGTAGTTGATGTGTACTTTCTTTAGTGCTGTGTACAGATTCCTTTCTGTTCATAGCCAAGGTCACTAGGTCTCATAAATAAGCACATATCTTTGAGGGGCTTTTGAAGGCTTTATTGTATACTGCTAATAGGACCATCATGGTAATGAGTTGTTTTCCTCTACTCAGAAGTCAACAGGGCCCACTAATTCACACTTGTTTAGGAGAAAATGTTAGAACTGATTTCAAACTGACATAAAAGGAGGAATTAGATTTACCCTCTGAATCAGGAATACAGAACTGGAACCAGTAAGTGAAAATGACCCGAATACAGATTTTATTTATAAAAATCTTTAAAAATATATATATTTTATTGATTTTTTACAGAGAGGAAGGGAGTGAGATAGAGAGCTAGAAATGCCAATGAGAGAGAAACATCAACCAACTGCCTCTTGTACACCCCCTAACGGGGATGTGCCCACAACCAATGTACATGCCCTTGACCGGAATCGAACCTGGGACCTTTCAGTCCACAGACCGATGCTCTACCACTGAGCCAAACAGGTTTCGGCTATTTTTTAAAATCTTTATTGTTGAGAGCATTACAGATGTCCCTTATCCCCCCAAACCCTTGTAGTCTCCCTCCACTCAGTTCCCGCCCTGTCCCAGGCCTTCACCACTCTATTGTCTGTGTCCTTAGGTAATGTATACATGCATATAAGATCTTTGGTTAATCTCTTCCCATACCCCCACTGCCCTTCCCTCAGAATCATTAGTTTGTTCCATTTCCATGCCTCTGATTCTATTTTATTTACCAGTTTATTGTGTTCATTAGATTTTTTATTTGTTTATTTTGATTTTTAGGTTCAATTGTTGACAGATAATGTATTTATTGCCTTTTTATTGTTTATATGTTTTATCTTTTTCTTCTTCCTCTTCCTCTTTTTAAAGAATACCCTTCAGCATTTTTTGTAATACTGGTTTGGTGTGATGAACTTGTTTAGCTTTTTTTTTTTTTTGTCTGTGAAGCTCTTTATATGACATTCAATTCTAAATGATGGTTTTGCTGGGTAGAGTAACCTTGGTTGTAGGTCCTTGCTATTTATCTTGCTGAATATTTCTTGCCACTCCCTTTTGGACTACATAGTTTCTGTTGAGAAGTCAGATGACAGTTGTATTGGCACGTCCTTGTAGGTAACTAATTGCTTTTCTCTTGCTTCTGGTAAGATTCTCTTTGTCTTTAGCCCTTGGAATTTTAATTATGATGTTTCTTAGTGTGGTCCTCTTTGGATTCCTCTTGTTTGGGACTTTGTGCTTCCTGGACTTGTCTATTTCTTTCACCAGGTAGGGGAAGTTTTCTGTCATTATTTTTTTCAAATAGGTTTTTAGTATCTTCCTCTCTCTCTTCTTCTGGCAATCCCATAATGAGAATGTTGGTAGGCTTGAAGTTGTCCCAGAAGCTTCTTACACTATCTTCATATTTTTTTTAATTCTTTTTGCTCTTCTGATGGGGTGATTTTTGCTTTCTCATATTTCAAATACTTGATTTGATTCTCAGGATCTTCTACTCTATTCTTGGATCCCTGTATATTATTCTTTATTTCATCAGTGTATACTTAATTTCTGACTGTTCCTTTTCCATTATTTTGGCATTCTCACTAAGATCCTTGAAGGTCTCACTAGGTGCCTTGGAGGCACTTGGAGGCACTTGGAAGATTCTTGAGTAATCTATAGCTGTGGTTTTGAACTCTATCTAGAAGCTTGCTTTCTTCCATTTCTTTCATTTGTGGCATGTTTCTTTTTCTCTGCATTTTGACTATTTCATGTGGTTGTTTCTATATATTGCATAGAGCTTCTATGTATCCTTGAGTTGGTAGAGTGGACTTGTGTTGTAGGTGTCCTATAGGGCCCTCTCCAGTCACCTGAGCTGGGCACTTTAGGGTGCGCCCTTTTGTGGGCTGTGTGCACAACTGTGTTGTAGTTGAAATTTGATTGCTGTTGATATCATTGGGAGGAATTGATCTCCAGGCCAAATTGGCTGTGGGGACCAGCTTCAAATACAGGGGGAGAGCTGCTATGCAAGAGACACCCCTATGGAGCAGGGCTTGCTTCAGTGCTCCATCAGGGCTTTGGTGCTCATTGAGCTTGCCCCTTGAGTGTGTCACTCATGGATGTGCAGAGTTGTAATCTAGTATGCTCTGACACTGACCAATGGGTATACTGGCTCTTGGGTCTCTAGGAAGGTGCAAAGTCAGCCACTGCCTGGGACCATCCATCAGGAGATACAGAGAGATCTGCAGATTCCTACTATTTGTATAGGCGCAGTGTTTCCCAAAGTGTGGTATGTGTACCCCCAGGGGTACGGGAAGAGTTTGGTGGGGATACGCATTGCACCGGAGTTTGGTGGGGATATGCACTGCACTGTGTTTAGCTGCACCTAATTCTACGTTCTCATGAGTACGAGGGGTACTCAGCATTACGAAAATTATAGAAGGGGTACACATATGTCAAAAGTTTGGGAAACAGTAGGCAGGGTTTAAAGGGTCCAAGCAAGGCCTAGCTATGAAGCAAGGCAGGCTGAAGCTAGTGCTGGGTCTTGGGCCTCTTATTGATAGGTTTGGGGCTCCTGACCCAGCTGAAGCTTGTTTGAGAGATTTTAGAAAAGTCTGAAGCCTGAGTAAGGACAGCAAAAGCCACTGCCCACAGGTTGAATGAGGCTGTAAATTGGATGGGGCAGGGTCTCAGGGAATCACCTGGGCAGAGCAAACAGAAATGGCTGCCAGTCAGCCCAGCCACTGGGGAGGTCCCATTATAGGAACAATGACCCTTGCAAACACCTCCATCTGGGAGAAAGCCCCCTGAATTCCAGTTCCAATTCCAAACAATCAAGTTTCTCCTTGTATGTGTCTGTATCCACCAAAGCTTCACCCTGGAGCTCAGAGAAAGTGGACTTTGTAAGTTCCTTCATGTGGCCAGTCCTTTAAGAGGAACAACTGGGTCTCTAGAAGCCTCTATACCACTAAGCTACAATCCCCACTGGTTTTTACAGCCCATAGTTATGGAGACCTTATTTACATCCTCTGGGAGCCTGGGCTGTGGGTCTGGTGTGGGTCTGGGACCCCTTACTCCTCATGGGTGGCCTCTGCAGAGACGATCTCCCTGCCAATTAAAAACACACGTGGGTACTGGTGCAGCCAGTTCCACGCCTCTGCCCCCCTCTTGACAGTCTCAATGTGCTTTCTTCTTTAGTTCTTTAGTTGTAGAACTTTAGTTCAGCCACCTTTTAGGTGGTTCTGGATGATGGTTGTTCTGTATTTTAGTTGTGATTTTGATGTGGTTGTGGGAGGTGACGAATATAGGCGGTTGCCTACGCTGCCATCTTGGTTCTCCCTGAAGACAGATTTTAACTCAACCTGAGGCAGAAGTACAGCAGGTCCTGTAATAAGGCAATTTTGTTAAAACATTCCTGAGCTACCCTAGGAACTTAACTCCTGTTTATGTCAGTTAGCCTATGGAAAAGTCAGTTTCATTAATGTCCATTTGTTTAGTCACAGAGCCTATTGTTAAGTGAGGACCAACTATACCCTCAGTTAACGGGTCCTAAAGAGCTTGAAGGCTCTTTATCATTGAAGGTATTCAAGTGGAAGCTGCTGATATGGTCAGAAAAGAGAAAACAACCTTATAATGTGAGAAGGTGGACGAAGTTTTCTCCTAGCTCCTTCCATGATTCTATAATTTCCTTCTATAATTATTGTTGTAATTTGGCCACATGGAGATAAAAGTACTTAGATACCCCAAGAAAAAGTTTGTAGTTACCATCAAAGTATATTGTTTTATTTAAGTAGAAACCACAATTAAATTTATGTGCCGAGGAACTTATAAACATGAAGTTTCTTTCTTGGTCTTTTGGACTATTAGAATATGTTATTTGACTAGTATTTCACCTGTTTTTAACTTTGCATCATTTCCTGAGTAAATTTATTATGATTTAATCAATATATCATTGAGTTTTTTAATATTTAGTACCTAGTAATAAATGCATATGAACCTTTTTAAGATTAAAAATATTTAATTTTGCTGGGACCGGTTTGGCTCAGTGCATAGAGCGTCAGCCTGCGGACTGAAAGGTCCCAGGTTTGATTCCGGTCAAGGGCATGTACCTTGGTTGCGGGCACATCCCCAGTGGGGATGTGCAAGAGGCAGCTGGTCGATGTTTCTCTCTCATCGACGTTTCTAACTCTCTGACCCTCTCAATTCCTCTCTGTGTAAAATCAATAAAATATATTTAAAAATATTTAATTTTTTTCTTTCAAAATCAACACATTTTTAATGGAAAGTCATAAAGCACAAAACATTTTTAAAAATACTTATGCCTTCCTTTACACAGAGATCATTTTATGAGTATCTTTCTATACATATAGGATATACATATAGGATATACTAACCTGTTTCCCATCAAAGTTTTACTCCAGCAGTTTTAGCATCTACTAATAATGTTTGCCCAAATCAACTATGACTATACAACTGTAGAATTTGATACAGCATTGTTTCTTGATATTAACTCTTGTGAATTTACCTCTTAAAGGGTTTACAGCCATCTATGAAAGCATAGGATCCCTCAGACAAGTTCTTGAAGCCAAGATGAAATTGGACAAGGACCAGCTACAGAAACAAATCCAACAGATGCAGAAGCTGGAAGCTCCCATGTGAAGGGAGTTGGGACAAGGACCGCAAAGGTGGTTTTGCCAGTGGGTCTGGGAGCTCAAGACCTCTGTAGCCAGGGTGTTGTGGCATTTGGGATTGTTCTATTCATGGCGTGCATGTGCCAAGAAATGTGTTTTCATGGGTCTAAATGTTTACCTTGAGTCTTGAAAACACTCTATCTTTAAAAATCTATACTGATAATAGAGGAATATACAAATTGCCCGGGACTCTGTCACAGTAATGACAGAACAGCAGGCTGGTGGGGCAACCAGACTGGCAGGGGGTGGGTAGTGAGGGACAACCAAATGACTGAACAGCAGCCAGCATGGGGAGACCAGGCTGGCAGGGGGGGTGTTGGGGTGGCTAGGCCAGCAGGGGGGACAGTTAGAAGCGACCAGGCTGATGGGGGGGAGGCAGTTAGGAGTGATCAGGCTGGCAGGGGGGGCAGTTAGGAAAAATCGGGCCAACAGGCAGAGGTGGTTAGGAGTGATCAGGCTGGCAGGGGGGGAAGTTAGGGGTGATCAGGAGGCAGGCAGACAGGCAGGGGAGCAGTTAGGAGCAAGCAGTCCCAGATTGTGAGAGGGATGTTACAGATTGGAGAGGATGCATGCTGGGCTGAGGAGACCCCCTCCCCCTTGTGCACAAATTTCATGCACCAGGCCACTAGTATTAAATATAATTTTTACCACTTTATTCCATTTCTCTAAATTCAATGGGATATCCTTCCCTCCCTCCCTGATTTGGAAAGGCTTTATCCCCTTCATTTTATGAATGAAAAGATTTAATTTTCCTTCAGTGCTTGATGCTCTGGCCAAGACCTTGCTAATTTGAAAATGTCATGGTAAATTTTTTTTAAATTAAAGAACTAATGAATTGTCACAGAAATGTGTTGCTCCTCACCCTAAATTAAGAGAATGTCCTGATAGATTAGAATTTAACCTTGGAGTCCATATTTGCATCTTATTATTGTTGTCTATGCATTTCTTTTTTAAAAATTTATCCTTATTGTTGAAAATATTATAGATATCCCCTTCCCTGACCCCATTGTTGATCCCCTCCACCCCACACCCCTGCTCAAGTCTTCACCACACTTCTTGTAAATCTTCTGTCTTTTGTAGGGGGAAGGGACTTAACATTTTTTGGGGGAAAACACCACTTATATAATGAGAGCAGTTTAAAAATTGATAACTGCCATATAGATTACAAATTAAAATGGAAACTAGAGACAGTTATGTAGATAATGCAAGACACAATATCTACATTGACCACACAGTTATACCAGGTTTTAATATTGAAAAATGTTTTTCAATTATCCACAGTCTGTATAGTGATAGCCATATATTTAATAATGAAATGGTGGTTAATAGTCTGTTTATTTCACAATTAATTGTTCATTAATTATAATGGGATGTGAGCATTTTTCAGGCTTTATGATCTACTCTCTAACTGTTTCTAAAATTGGCACAAAGTGCTTCTGTTTATAAACACTGTATTCTGTGCCTTGGTTTCATTATGTCAATGCACTGTACCCCACAAAAGTATTGCAGACAAAGTAGAAGGCATGATAATATATCAGAATTATGATGTAATAATGGGATCCTATATATTTTTTAAACTCTAAATTTAATCACTGTCAAGACATTAACCAATCAATATTATTAATGAAATAGAAATTCATACTTTTGTATGAACGGATAATCAAATTGATATTGCATTTATAATACTGTCAAGAAATTTTAAGTTTGAGCAACTTTATAGACAATGGGTATTTCTTTTTAGTCGCCATATTGGCTCCGTTGTTCAATATTGGCTCAGTGCTGTCTGTTCACCTGTGGATGTAAAAATTGGTCATAAGACACACACCGTTCTAAACTGTGAGGGTGCCCAGGAGAAAGGAAATAGGAATACTTTTAAACATTGTAAAACCTTTTTTTTTTTTTTTTTTTTTTTTTTTTTTTTTGCTAAGGACTCAGGAAAATCAAAGTGTTTTCAATTTTTAGGATAAATTATAAATGAAACATCTATCTATTACTGATTATTCATATAAAACATGCTGCTAAAGTATATAATAGTCTACCCTCAATGGCTTGACAAAAAAAAAAATTTTTTTTTCATTCGGACCAGAGAAATCATATAAGGAATATGTCATCCAACACATATTTCCTTATTTTGTCACGAATTCCTGGCTCTCAGTACAGGCAGACCATTTCCATGTAACAATGAAAATGTTTAATGCTCTTTTGCAATCAGAAAGTAGATTTCCTTTTGTGGCAGCGTAACCCTGTTTAATTCAGTTCTCTGAGTCTTAAGCACAAGCCACAGCACAGAGTCATGGCCCCTCCTCACCTGTCTCCTCCGGGGTCCTGAAAAGGAAGATCAGCCCAGTGACCCCTGGGGAGTCGGGCACAGGATTCCAGCTGGAGGCAGGGAGAAGGGAGCAGGGAGCGGGTGATGCTTGGCCGTCCGCTGAGTTGCTCAGGTGCTTCTGATGCTGCCGTTACGTGTCCTGAGCTCTGGCAGTGGTTCTTGTCCGTGGCTGCGTGTTGAAATCACCTGGGGAGTCGGCAAAGCTACTGATGCCTGGGCTGCCCCGGGCCCACGACGTCAGAGCCCCTGGGAGGTGGGCGTGGGCATCAGTCTGTGTCAAAGGCCCCCAGTGACTGGTGCGCTGGGGAGGTTGTGAACCTACTCTTATCACCAAAGTTTAAATGAGAATCAGCTTCTGTGTTCTTTCCTTTACCAGAAATTTGCAATAAAAAAAAAATCCAAATAAATGTGGTGTGTGATTTTTAAAGTCTTTCAGTGGAAGGTAAACATTTAATTCCATCAAAATGTCATAGAAATGCTCCTTCTAGCTGGTGTGGCTCAGTGATTGAGCATTGACCCAGAAACCAAGAGGTCTCAGGTTTCTATTGGTGGTCAGAGCACATTCCCAGATTGCGGGCTTGATCTCCAGTAAGGGGCATGAGGAGGCAGCTGATCTATGATGTTCCTTTCTCATCAGTGTTTCTATCTCTCTATCCCTCTCCCATCCTCTCTCTCTAAAAGTCATTAAAAACATTTTTTTTAAAGGAAGTGCTCCTCCCACCTTCCTGAGGAAACCACGTGGTGGTGGATATAAAGGCTGTGAGTCCTGGCAGACCTGTTGGGAGCTGGGAAGTCACAGGAGCTGCTCCATCTGTGTGTCCTGCAGCCGCCGTGCCTCTGGAATAAAGCCAGCCACAGGCCCCTGTGCGAGCTGTGTGCTCACGCTGCACCTTGGTGTGCATTAACTCACTTTGTGATAATAACAGTGATTTGGGTCCTATTCACTCCCCATTTTACAGATGAGAAAACTGGGTTACCTAAAGGTAAAGTAATTCGCCCTGAATCCTGTAGCTAGTAAGTGGGAGCCAGGATCCAACCAGGCAGCCTGCTTCCCAAGCCTGGGCTCTTACCCAGGACATACTCTACCTCTAAGAGGCATCCTTGCATCCCACATAACTGACATGCCGAGCCACTGACTCTAGCCCCATCTGTATGACCTTACCGTTCCACCATCTGAGTCCCTTTGCTTTTTTTCCCTTTAAATCTTTATTGTTAGGGACCGGTTTGGCTCAATGGATAGCGCGTCGGCTTGGGGACTGAAGGGTCCCGGGTTCGATTCCAGTCAAGGGCATGTACCTTGGTTGCGGGTATATCCCCAGTAGAGGGTGTGCAAGAGGCAGCTGATCAATGACTCTCTCTCATCGATGTTTCTAACTCTCTATCTCTCTCCCTTCCTCTCTGTATAAAATCAATAAAATATATTTAAAATAATAATAAAAATAAATCTTTATTGTTGAGAGTATTACTGATGCCTCCTTTTTTCTCCACATTGTCCCCCTCTATCTAGTTCCTGCCCTGCCCCAGGCCTTCACCACTCTATTGTCTGTGTCCATAGATAATATATATCTCTCTATATAAAAGCCCAGCGACTGGAATAGTGGAACGATCAGAATGACCGGTGGCTATAACGCGCACTGCGGCAGCCAACCAGCCTGATCTGGGTCCTGATCAGTCCTCCCTCTCCCCTGCAGGCCCAGCCCAATGGGCCCCCATCAGGGCAGGCTGGCTGGACCCCAACCATGCATGAATTCGTGCACTGGGCCTCTAGTATGCTTATCAGTTCATTGGTTAATCTCTTCCCACCCCACCCACCCCCTATCCTCACCCCATTCCCTCTGATACTCATCAATCTGTTCCATGTTTCTATGCCTCTTGTTCTATTTTATTCATCAGTGTAATTTGATCATTAAACTCCTTGTTCATTTACTTTGATTTTTAGATTCACTTGATAGATATGCACTTACCTGGTTATGATAGGCAGTCTTACCAGTGTTTCCCAAACCCTCCCCCACATCTCCTGGTATTCACCCCATTGTGCACTCCCCTCCCTGGAGTGTGGGCTGGGTTTAATCATAAGCTTCTCATTAACAGAATGACAGGAGTAATGGCTTGTCACTTCTGAGATTATGTATAAAAGGACTGTGGCTTCCTTCTAGCGCGAGTTCTCTCTCTCTCTCTCTCTCTCTCTCTCTCTCTCTCTCTCTCTCTCTGGGAAGCAGTATTATGAAGGGAGCATGTGGTGTGGCAAGGAATTGAGACCCTCAGTCCAGTAGCCTGAAACAAATTGACACACACAGTCGTATACTCATGTTCATTACAGCAGCCAAAGGTGGAAGCCTCTCAATGTCCATTGGTGGAAGCAAGGATGAGAAATGTGGCACATGCTTACAGTGGAATACTCTTTGGCCATAAATACAAGGGAAGCTCTGACACATGCTATAGCATGAGCATTATGCTAAGTGAAATAAGCCAGTCACCAAAGGACAAATACTGTTTGATTCCACTTGCATGAGGTACCGGGAATAATCAAATCCACAGAGACAGAGAGGAGCGTGATAGCTGCCTGGATCTGGGGGAGGAGGAGGATGGGGTAGGGGGATGATAGGGGGTAGGAGAAGGATAGGGGGAGGGGGGGGCAGGAGTTAGTGCTTAATGGGTATGGTTGCAGCTGGGAAGATGAAAGCTTTCTGGTGATGATTGCACAAGGGGGGTGTACATAATGCCACTGAAGTGTACACTTAGAAATGGTTACGATGGTAGATTTTATGTATATCCTACCACACACACACAAAAGGAACAAAAGAAGTGGATTCCCTAACCACGAAGAGAAGCTTTTGTAGGAGACTGCAGCCTGACGCTTCACTGTAACTTCACGAGAGAGTCAGAGACACCAGCTCAGGCACGCCCACACCTGATCCACAGAAACTGAGATCATGGATATGCGTGGTTTCAAATCCCTGCATTTTGGGTTGGTTTGTTATGTGCAGCAGTAGATAACCAGTACACTGGCCCTGGGGAATCTTGACAGAATTCTTTTGTGGAAATGCTTATTTTTTGTTGTGCTACAAATTACATGTTCACACATCTCTCTCTATAAAAGCCTAAGTGACTATTATGACTGGACTGGAACAACCAGTCAACCCTTTGCTATGATGCACACTGACCACCGAGAGGAAGACACACAATGCAGGAGCTTCCCCCTGGTGGTCAGTGGACTCCCACAGCCAATCTCCCGTGGCTCCTCCCCCTAGCCGGTCCCTCCCCCCACCAGGTCAGCCAACCTCCCATGGCCCCTTCTGTACCCCAACCAACCAATCTCTTGCAGCCTCTCTCCCCAGCAGGCCAGCCAACCTCCCAGGTCCCTCCCCCTGGCTGACCAGCCCCCTCATAAGCCTCGATCACTGGCCAGGCTGAGGGACCCCACCCATGCACAGATTTGTACACAGGCCTCTCTCTATATAAAAGCCTAAGTGACCATTACTACCGGACAATTAGCTGGGAGCTATGATGTGCGCTGACCACCAGAGGGCAGACGCTCAAGGCAGGAGCTGCCCCATCATGGTCAGTGCACTGCCACAGCCAACCTCCCATAGCTGGCCAACTTTCATGGTCCCTCTCACTAGTCGACTGGCCCCAATCAGTCCCAGTTGGGACTGAACAAGATGGCCCTGGTCTGCCTTGATTGCTAACCAGGCTGAGGGACACCACCCATGCACGAATTCGTGCACTGGGCCTCTAGTTTATATATATATAAGGCTAATAATGCTAAGTGTCCTTTCAACTGGTAGCTATGATGTGCAATGACTGCCAGGGGGCAGATGCTCAAAGCAGGAGCTGCCGAGCTGTAGTAACAGTTCTTAGATGACACACCTCTAAACAGAGAAGAGGAAGCCTGATTCCTCGAGGGGCCACATGATCCCATCTTTGGCTGTAGATTATATTATTTCTGGGCCACTGTTGGCACTGGATCTGGTTTACTTCACACTTGTGTTTGCATTCCACACCCTGTACAACAGCAACATTGCAGAGTGCCCTCTCACACTCCAGGATGCCTCGGGGGATGTTGGAGAACGATTTTGGCTGGACCCCCACAGGCCAGGCAGAGGGACCCCACCTGCTGGAGGGACCCTGCTCACTCCACAGATGCCCTTTGAACCACAGTGCCACCCCAGGTGCGGCTGGCCAGTGAGGGACCGTGGGAGGTTGGCTCCAGGGCGTGTCCAGCCCCATTCGCCCAGTCCCGCCCCCGCCGGCCACCTTCTAATTAACTTCCTTTCAATGTGCATTAATCTGTGCACCGGGTCATTAGTGTATGTGTGTGTGTCATACAATGCCAGTATTCACAAGGTGGCCACTTAAATTTAAATATGCATTAACCTGAATTAAATAAATTTAAAAATTCAGTTCCTCAGGCACATTTCAAGTGCCCAATAGCCCCATGTGTTTGGTGGCTACATAGGGGCAAATGTAGAGCTTTCCTGTGACAGCAGGAAGTCCCACTGGCCAGGAGCAGCAGTGTCCTCATCCTGCCAGCCCTGTCCACAGCTCCATGCTTCCACCTGTCAGCCTAGACTGAGCTTTGGGCCTGTAACTTTCCTAGGCCTCATCACTACAATGTTATGCCATCTGTTCCTATTCGAGATGATTTCCCAGGTCGTTATTTAAAAGACTTTGTCTCATCTGCCAGCGCTGATCAGAAGATACTGCTGCCTGGAGCACTAGGTAGAGAAGGCTGGGGAAGCTGGTGCCTGACGAGGGAGAAGTGTCGGCCAAGGTTGGGGAGGAGGCTGCCTGTGTGCTGTGTGTCTGTCGGGTTCTCACGAGGACACTCAGGGCTGTAGGCTGCCTGGCAAGGGGTTGTTGGCCAGGGGACTCTTGAGTGAATCTGATGTTCCCTGCTGAGAGGGACCTGGCAGGCCTAGGACTGGGATGGGGTGAAGGGAGACACTCACCTTGGAAAACCGAAATCTCTGTGATTAAGATAAATACTATTCAAAAGCAATAATGCAATTTTTAAAAAGCAATAAAACACAATGGACAAAACACCACACCCTAAATAAGACCAGACCTAAATGTGTTGTGCGTTGGCATATTAATACTGAAACAAACAAAAAAAATGTGTGCCTCTATATTCAATTTTTTATGTAATTTCTTTCAAAATTTTGACATTTCATTCAATATATATATATAGTTGTTGTTGTTAATTTGGATTTTGGGAAACATTGCAGTAAAATATTATTTTACCTGATGACAGGATCTGGGCTGTTCCCCATCTTACATTCATATTTGAGCAATGCCTCACTCACCTCACTTTGATGCTGGCCCTGCTCAATGTCCAGGAATTTGGAGCTAAATTCAGTGCTCAGCTATTTTAGTAACCAGCCTATCCCAGGCGTGCCTGAGTGCTTTGGTCTCTGGTCTGTTTTTAGCCCCAGTTGCCATGCCTTGTTTAATTTTCAACTTGTGACTTAATGCTTGGGACTGGGCTGGCACACACAGAAAGCAGAGCTCAGACTCCTCTCTGGGACTGGAGGGAGGGCTGCGGAGAGCGGGATGGAGACAGTGAAGACCTTGGCAAGGACCTGTGAGCTGCGTGCTACCTGCCAGCCCTCTGCATTCACTGTCCCTTGCTGCCCCCATGTGGAGGGAATGGAAACTTTTGGGGAATCTGAACCGAGGAATGGAAGGTCCCTTGGGGATCACTGAACCCAACTTTATCATTTTTCTAGAACAGGAAATGGAGTCCCAAGAAATTCAGGGGGGCTTTGCAGAGGAGTACCATAGACAAGCTGTAACCATAATAGTGAGTTAGCCCCAACCCCTGCACTGGCTGGGATGTGGCAGTGAACAAAACAGACCAAAATGTCTGCCTTGTTCTAGCCAGTTTGGCTGAGTGGATAGGGCATTGGCCTGTGGATGGAAGGGTCCTGGGTTTGATTTCGGTCAAGGTCACATGCCCGGGTTGCAGGTTCAATTTCTAGTAGAGAGTGTGCAAGAGACAGCCGATCAAAGGTTCTTTCTCATCATTGATTTTTTTTTTTAATTTCTCCCTCTCTCTTCCTCTCTGAAATCAATATATATAGTCTGCCTTTATGGAGTTTAAATTCTAGGATGACAGAAAAGAAATAAGTACCGTATTTTTCTGACCATAAGACGCACCGGACCATAAGACTCACCAGTTTTTAGAGAAGGGAAATGAAGAAAAAAAGATTCTGAAACAAATAGTGTCCTAAAATATTTTATGTGCATTAAAACCCAACATCACAGTCATAAACACATGTAATCAACCCTGTAAAGTAAACAGCAGCATTTAGAACCATTTAGAACCATTATTAACAAATACAGTCAGCAAAAGACAAAATGTACTGTAAAACACCATAACGAGAGACTTCAGTAATAAATTAGAATAAAGTTGAAGATTTATGGTAAAGGTTCTGCTGAGATCTACAGTATGCCTACCCAGTAGTCAAGCACGGCAACAGAGGGCGGAGAGGAATGATTGAGGGAATAGACGCGGCATTCTTCTGGGCACGGAGTACTGGCCAGCAAGGGGTACAGGCGATGATTACGGTTTGGATTACGCAGTTACCGTACACCGCACCTGGGCTGACATGGAGATATGGCTGCAGCGATGGCATGGAGGCTGACTACCATACATGGGAACTCCTCTACCACTTGGGGTTTACAGAGCGGGGCAGACACTCTGGGCACGGAGGAATGGACAGTGGCTGCAGCAAGCACATAGAGCCGGGCAAGCACACAGAGACCACACAGAGCCAGGCAAGTAAAAAAACGTTTTTTTTAAAGTATATGTGTAGGCTATATTTGGACCATAAGACGCAAGGACTTTTTCCCCCCACTTCTGGGGGAAAAAAATGCGTCTTATGGTCCGAAAAATATGGTAAATACCACGACGTTAGTTGATG
Organism: Pipistrellus hanaki; assembly: GCF_964339955.1. Taxonomy (NCBI): domain Eukaryota; kingdom Metazoa; phylum Chordata; class Mammalia; order Chiroptera; family Vespertilionidae; genus Pipistrellus; species Pipistrellus hanaki. The sequence continues at coordinate 47,868,980 of NC_140503.1, read as the reverse complement.
GTCAGGGCTTTCAAGGAAAGTAAAGCAAAGGCAGAGGGTGGGCATCTCTGTATCGGCCCCAGAAGTCCAGGACAGAGCAGTCCCCTGCCCTCACCCCAGCCCCTTGCAGGGGCACCGGCCCCAGGCCCTCCAACCTGGTCAGGAACTCACATGTCTGACAGAGGCTGTGCTGCGCCCGGAGCGTGCTGGGCAGGACCACATGCTAAGTTTTATAAGGAAGACAGCGGCCCTCTCCCTCTGCCCACTATGTTCTCAGCCTCTTCAAACCGTCCTGTGCATTTTCACCCCAAGAGGAGGGAAAGTGAGGACCTGCCTGTCAGCTTTCCCCTCTGCTCCTCACACTCCCCTGGGGTGAAAGAGAGATCTGGGCTCCTTCTCTGGAAGGGCCTTCCCCTCAGTCACACCCTCCTCATTCCTGGGGTAGGGGGCCTTGGCCGCTGGTGGTGGAAGGGGTGTCTCAGCACCAGGGAGGCAGGTTTGCTTTGGTGCTTGGCCTGGAGTCCATGGCCCTCGCCAGTACTAGGAATTGAAGGAATTTAAAACATTCAGTATCTCAGGACAAAACCTGGCTTTTAAAATGTGTCTTTCTGTGCTTTCAAGTGATCTCTTCTGAGTTTCAAAATTGAATGTGAACTCTGTATTCCTGCAGTCACCTCTGAGTTCCCTCTGGGACAAATGGGTGCTTCTGCAGAAGGGGCAGGTGGAGGGAGGGCAAGGAAATGCATCTTTCAGTAACACTATCCCAGTACACACACGAGCATATACTCTCCCCTGCAGGGACAGTCACAGTTCCCCACATATTTCAAACCTAACAGAAGTGAGATGTTCATCATGAACATGCCTTGCAGATGAACTCGAGTTTCTGGCTTCCTTACGTGGCCCTGTGAACCCGCGGAGAACAGCCCCTGGTAGAACAGGTTCCTGCCACATTCTAACGAGGAGCTCCAACCCGTCATTCCAGAGCGGCCATGGCCTGGCTTAATGAACAGTAAATGGATGATTTGTTGTTTAGTTAATGCATTTAAAAAAAACGAGTCTTTCTAAAGGGCCTGTGTTTGGGGGGAATTCTAAAAGGAAGGGGACTAACAATATGGGGGCTATCCATGAAAGGTGTTTTTATGCACATTGTCTCATTTACATATTATTTCTGGACAGTGTGAGAAATAAGTTTTATTGAAGAGCTCTCTTAAATACGTGTTCTGAGAGCTAGGCAATGTAGATTTCTCTGGCTTCGTAAGATTCAGCAAGTAGAAATCTTTTCTTAACCTCATTTTGGCTTTTTCTAAACTATGGAAACAATGGGACTATCTATCCCTAGATGGAGCAATAAGCTAGATTTGTTCAGAAACCATGAAGAAAATCCTACACCCCACCTCACCCCAACTTTCAACTTGCTTAAATGATGATGACCTGATACTTGTATAGCACTTTGTCATTCACAAATCACGTTTACCCAAGACATTAATACCTCTGCATGTCTGTTTCTCATACTTGAATGCATGTAAGAATGCTTAAGGAACTTGTTTTAAATGTAGGCTTTTTAGGATCCACCCTCCAGAGATTCTGCTTTTGTAGTTCTGGGGTTTTAACTACCACCTCCCCTGCCCTCCAGATGAATCTGGCTCAGGCAGTATGTAGACCAACATCTTGAAAATCCCTGCACTGGATGAAGGAACTAAAAACAGGAGAGAGCCTAAAGGGTTTGGCTCAGTGGATAGAGCATCGGCCTGTGGACTGAAGGATCCCGAGTTCGATTCCGGTCAAGGGCATGCACCTTGGTAGCGGTCACATCCCCAGTGGGAGTGTGCAGGAGGCAGCTGATCGATGTTTCTCTCTCATCGATGTTTCTGGCTCTCTATCCCTCTCCCTTCCTCTCTGTAAAAAATCAATAATATATATGTACATTTTTTTTTTTTTTTAAAAAGAAAAGAAATCCATCCCGGTTGATAGGCCTCCTTCTGGATGCTCAGTCAGACCATGGCCACACTATAGGTGCTGGAGACTATATATTTGGGAGCCCGGGCTACATAGGGAGAAAATGGGAGTTAGGATGGGTCTTTTCACTTTCCTGAGCACGGTACCTCGGTGGGAAGGATGAACCTAGGAAGGAATAAACTAACCAAACAGAAGGAAGGTGTTGGGTATTTCTTGAGAAACCAGACTTGGTTTCTGCTCCATGGATGTGTGTGGGGCGTGGCTACAGTGTTTGGACAGGTTCAAGCCTTGGACTGATGAGAGGGCACAGTCCTCTCATGGCCATGTGCAAGTCCCAGCTTGAAGGGCAGAGCCCTCCCAGCACAATTATAGCCAACAGCTGTAGGTGTAAGCTTGACCCTATGGTCCGAACACGTGGCCCCACATGCCTGAGTGATATAGGCTGCAAGTAAACAAAGCTTGATCAGGTGCATGTAATTGAGTAGGATTGAAACCCAGGAGAATGTTGTAAACATCTTGACCACACTCTTACTTTGCCTCGTGGCATCTGGTTATAAAATAAAGATGGCTTGTAGTTCGTGGTGCTGCTGGGTCCACCTCAGGGAAGCAGCGTCCCACCGAGTCCCAGTTTTCCTTCTCTTGTCTGTCTTTTCTAATCTTTCATCGCCCCCTCTCAGGGTCACTGAACCTGGCTGAGCCGATAAGGCGCCTTGGGGCTGAGTATGCCATGGCCGTGTCGGCTCCCCACAGATGTGGTCTGATATTTGCAGTTGACCATGAACTGAAAGGTTCCAAATGGGTGAGTGCTACATTCTTTGTCCCTTTGTCTTGTCAATCATTAGTACCTGAATTCTATTAAGAAAGTGCTACAACAGCCCTAGCTGGTTTGGCTCAGTGGATAGAGCATTGGCCCACAGACAGAAGGGTCCCGTTATTAATTAAGGACACATGCTTGAGTTGTGGGCTCGATCCCCAGTAGGGGGCATGCAGGAGACAGCCAATCAATGATTCTCTCTCATCATTGATGTTTCTCTCTCTCCCTTTCCCCTTCTCTCTGAAATCAATAAAAAAATATATATATTTTTAAAAATGTCCTAGAATTAGATGATAGTGATACTCTGCAAATATGTTAAAATCCAATGAATTATTTTAAAAAGATAAATTTTATTGGTATATGCATTATATTTCAAAACTGTCATTAAAAAAAAACCAAAAAACAGAAAAACAAAAAACAGAGAGAATCCAAGATGGCTGCTCGGGTAGGCAACTAGCCGCAGCCGCACACAACAATTTTAATAAATACAACTAAAATATAAAATGGACATTACCCAGAACTACAGGAAAGTCGACTGACTGGAAATCCTACAACAAGAAGCAAGGAGAAAACCAGAAGGAAGCACGGAGGAGCTGTAAAAGCCTAAGGTACGGAGACACGCGGCGCACGCGGAGAGGACGGAGCCGGAGAGGAGGGAGGCCGAGTGCCTGGCAGGCGTTCCCTAGCGGAAAGGAGATAAAACTCCGACTGTGCTGGGCCCCCGACTGCTCTGAACCCCAGTTCTGGGCCAGACCCCGGGGACTCAGGCTCAGCCATAGGGAGCTGGGCTGTAAGTCGGAACCCCGGGGTAGCGGAGAAAGGAGGTCCCGGAGGCGCGCACACTGCCCCCAGAGAAGGGACGGCCGGCTGTGCCGCGGGATTGCCCTGACGGGAAGGAGACTGGGGCTCCAGACTGCTGTGAACGCCACCTCCAACTCCACTTCCAACTGAACTGAACCCCAGTTTCGGGCCCATTGCGGGAGAGCTTACACTGTTTGGTAGCAGGCGAAAATCGAGGGCACCTTTCTCTCAGAGGCGCTTGCAACAAGTACTGAAGGACCCTGAGTCTCAGGAGTCGCATAGGGCGGGGCTGACGGAAGCCGAGGCTGTAGGCTCCACCCTGAAACGCCGCCCCATCAGGAAAGCTGCCTGCGAAAATGCCTAAACCAAATAGATCACAAAAGAAAGAAATGGAGGACAAAAAGCGACTGGATATAGAGTTCAAAACCACACTTATAGGGTTTTTCAAGAGACTCCTAGAAAAGGCCGATAAAATAAATCAGACCTATAAGGATATGAAAAGGGATCAACAAGAAATGCTAAGGGATCAACAAGAAATAAAGAATACATTGTCTGAAATAAAAAATATTCTACAGAGTCCTAAAAACAGAAGGGAAGATCGCAAGAATCAAGTCAAAGATTTGGAACATAAAGAGCCAGAAGACACTCCTCCACAGAAGCTAGAAGGCAAGAGAATCCAGAAAATTGAAGATAATGTAAGAAACCTCTGGGACAACTTCAAACGATCCAACATCAGAATCATGGGGGTCCCAGAAGATGAGAGAGAGCAAGATATCGAAAACATACTGAAAGAAATAGTGACAGAAAACTTCCCCCACCTGGGGAAAGAATTGGACTTACAAGTCCAGGAAGCACACAGAACTCCAAATAAGAGGAATCCAAAGAGGACCACACCAAGACAAATCATAATTAAGATTCCAAGAGCAAAGGACAAAGAGAGAATATTAAAAGCAGCAAGAGCTAAGCAGGTGGTTACCTATAAAGGAGCACCTATACGATTGTCAGCTGATTTCTCAACAGAAACCATGCAGGCCAGACGGGAATGGCAAGAAATATTCAAGGTGATGAATAGCAAGAACCTACAGCCAAAAATACTCTACCCAGCAAAGCTATCACTCAGAATCGAAGGTCAGATAAAGAGCTTCACTAATAAAAAAAAGCTAAAGGAGTTCATCACTGCCAAACCAGAATTATATGAATTGCTGAAGGGGGTTCTTTCAGAAGAGAAAGTAAATAAAGATAAAAATATGAACAACAAATACGTAACTATCAACAAGTGAATCTAAAAACCAAGGAAATTAAAAAAAAAATCTGATGAACAATATTAACTGTTGAATATAATAGAATCAGAGGTATGGAAGGGGAGTGAACTGATGATTCTTGGGGAAAAGGGGACAGGGGAATGTGGGAAGAGACTGAACATAAACTGTGCACCTATGGATGAGGACAATGGGGGTTGGGGAAAGGGCAGAGGGTGGGGTGGGAAGGGGGCGGAAAAGGAACACTTGTAATAATATGAACAATAAAAATTTATTTAAAAAAAAAAAAAAAAAAAAAAAAAAAAAAAAAAAAACCAAAAAACAAAAAAAAAAACACTTGAGGCTGGCCAGTGTTGCTCAGTGGTTGAGCGTTGACTCATGAACCAAGAGGTTGCAAGTTTGATTCCCAGTTAGGGTATGTTCCAGGGCTGTTGGCTCAATCCCTATTAGGGTGTGCAGGAGGCAGTGATTGATGTTTCTAGCTCTATAAAACTCAATAAAAACATACTTTTAAAAATAACACTCGAAAAAATGACAACCTCCATTAAAAAATTAGTAAAAATAAATGCATGCTCCTGCCTTTGTGTGTGTGTGTGTGTGTGTCTTTGAGTTCAAATACAATCGGGTGGAGGTGGACATCTTCTTTTGCCTGGCCAGCCTCCACCTTTTTCTAGGTGGCAGCCTCTGGTTTCTCTGGAGAACTAGCTTCCTTCCAGTGGTCCTGCTGGGAGCATTACTCAGGAGACCCCTAGGGGTGAATGACTCTAGCTGAGCACTGTCAGACTCTGCTTGGGAATTTGAATGCTAAGCTAATTCCCTGGAGAGCACTCGAAAGTTTCCAGCTGACTGAGATTGCTGCAGCTGGCCCCATTCCTGTGCTAAGTTTTGGGCACAGTCTTCTGATACACTTCTTTTCTGCATAGGTTAGCAAGATCTGGTTAAACAGGAGTTGCTTGCAAAAGGAAACCTCAACTGACACAATGACTTAAATGTGGGAGCACTTGCAAAACATCCAGGAATTTTAGCATCAGTGTTCCTAACGGCAACTAACCAATATTAAGCATTTCTGTTGGCTTGGTGCGGAGAACTCTATCTGCTTTACTCCTTCAATTCAACCCTCAACGTGACTGACTGTAAGAGATAGGCACTGTCTTGGTTGTATTTTACACACCAGGGAATGAACACTGGGAAATTAGGGAAATTTTCTGAGGTCATGCAGCCAATAAATGCTGGAATCAGATGCAAATCCAGGTCTACCTGACTGTGGGAGAGAGCTCCTCACCACAGCTCTGTACTGCCTCAGAGGTCGGCATTGTGGATGGCTGCCAGGAGCTAATGGAACCTCAAGCTATGACCTGAGAAGTTCAAGGTTACTCAAAATGTCCTGCCCTTCCTGGGCTGTGTCTCAGAGGTAGGGCCTGCACTCTAAGATGCTTGTGGCCGAGTTACCAACCCTGCACATTGGAATCACCAGGAGCTTTAACCACTGATGCCTGGATCCCACCCTCTAATGTAATGGGTCTGGGCCATGGGATTGTTTTCCCCTTTCCCAGGTGATTCTCACAAGCAGCCATGGTTGTCAACCTCTGTTTTCTCACATTTCAAAGGGCATGCTATGGATGCACCTGCGGAGCTTCTTAAGCTACAGATTCTGATTCAGGAGATTTGGATGGGGCTGCAGAGTCACTTTCTAACAAAATCCGGGTGCTTCCAAATAGAAAGAACACCCTGAGTGGAAATCCTCGTATTCAAAGTGGTGACCGGTGGCATCGGCATTGCCTGGAGCTTGTGGGAAACTCCGAGTCCCTGTCCCCACCTAGACCTGGAACCCGTAGGGAATGGCGATAGAAGAGCCCAGGTGATTGTTATGCACATTGAGGTGAGAGAAGCCCTCATTGTGAGCCCAGAGCATATTTAAAGAAGAGTAGTTGGGCTGGTGAGGAAATGCAGGACTGGAGCGTCTGGGTAGGCGCAGAAGGAATAGAAGATGTTTAGCCAGGAGAAAAGAAAAAACAAAGGAAGTGAAGTCAGTGCATTGGCCTGCAAAGATGAAGGGGATTTTGTGTGCACAAGGAGGTCAGGAGGGCTCTCTGTCCAGCGGGGGTGGTTGGTTCCCTGGGGCTGTGAGGATGACAGTTGTTGTCTCATCAAGGAGGACACGCCCCACTAATCAGGGCAGAGGCGATGTAAGCACTGTAAGGATGCGATGTCTTTTAAGCTCCCTGGCCACTCTGAAACTCTGAGTCTATACGGTTGAAGTAGCAAGATCGTCCCACCACCTGGGACCAGTCCGCACCTATGGAGCTGAGGTGAGACATGTGGAAACTTGGGCTGGAAATCAGGGTGAGTAGAGGGTCTTGGATTGAGGCTGATAAAAACCAACCTCCTGTGGAAAGGTGCCCACAAAGGGTGACAGGTAGCTTACACGAGGATGTGTGGGAGGAAATCTGGAAGTCCCCGAATCTGGCCGGAGAGGGGCTGGGATTTGTGTGGCATAGTGCCTTCAGACCAATGGCCGGCAAACTCATTAGTCAACAGAGCCAAATATCAACAGTAGATAGAAATTTTTGAGAGCCAAATTTTTTAAACTTAAACTTCTTCCAACGCCACTTCTTCAAAATAGACTCGCTCAGGCCATGGTATTTTGTGGAAAAGCCACACTCAAGGGGCCAAAGAGCCACCTGTGGCTTGCGAGCCAAGGTTTGCCGACCATGGCTTTCAACGGAAGCAACTCTAGGAAGGGCCAGGAGCAGTAGCACCGTGGCTCCCTTGGGTGGAAGGACCGGAGTAAGTCATTTTGAGCGCCGTGAGTCATCGTGAGGACTCTCGCCTGTGGATGAGGAGAAGCTGGGCATCCGCCCCAGGGAAGGGCTGTGATGGAGAGGTCTGGGCCTCCAGGGGCTCCAGATGTTGGCAGTGTGACTTTCCACATCTACCTTCTCAGGCTTCATCTTTTGCACAACTCAGTCCCCCATTTGCCTCTGTGTATCTCCTGTGTCTGCCACTTGGCTCCCAGCCTCTTTGCAGCTGCCACAGTCCCAGGAGGTGGTGGCTGGGACAAAGGTTGGGGAGCTGGCAAGGACACCTGGCCACAGAGAGTTGGGATCCTCTGTGGCCTAATCCCTGGTCCACCTAGACTAGACAGGGACCCTAGGCAGGTCATGTTCTTTCACCTGAACAGAGTTTGCTTACACATTAAAACCCAGAAAAAGCCCTAACCGGTTTGGCTCAGTGGATAGAGAGCTGGCCTGCGGACTCAAGGGTCCCAGGTTTGATTCTGGCCAAGGGCATGTACCTTGGTTGTGGGCACATATCCAGTGGGAGTGTGCAGGAGGCAACTGATCGATGTTTCTAACTCTCTATCCCTCTCCCTTCCTCTCTGTAAAAAAAAGCAATAAAATATATTTTAAAAAAATATATAAAACCCAGAAAAATTCTTCTCTTCCACAAATTTCTCTTTTCTGTCTGCCTTGAAACATGAAGCCCTGTTTAGCAACCTTGCGTTGTCTTTGTTTGGTAGAAAGAGAAATTCAGGGAACTATGCACCAAGTTTGCAGGAGCCTGAGTCCTCAAGGGAGCTCATGGGGCCTCTCTGGAACTTTCCCTGCTTCCCACATGGAGCCTTCCCCACGGTGGTGTGCATGGGCAAGGGCAGCGCATGGAGGGTGTGGGATCTGAGAAAGCAGGAGGAATGTGCCAGGGACTTGCTGGCTTCCTTCGGAACAAACTGCTCAAGTCTCAGGGTAGGTTTCAGGGGCCTTCCTCTCAGACAGGGAGCTTCAGACTTCCTTCTCCTGCACCGGAGAAAGGCCAGTGGGATGGAAAAGCAGTCAGATGTGCGGGAGCAATGGAGGGGGACTTGCTTGAGGCCTGGCCTTGGTCAGCCTGAATGGGGCAGGGGGAAGGCAGAGGGAAGCAATAGGAATGGAATGAGTCCCTATTATGAACTGTGCTGTGTTCTTTTGTTTATAATCCCATTTAGTCCTCACAAAACTCTCATCTCCAGACGAGAAACTGGCTCGCAGAGGAGGCATGACTTGCTCTAGGTTGCCACGCAGTGAGCTGCAGAGGTGGCTGCCGTCCATAGGCTTGGGCCACCTGTGGAGGGCACTTCCTGCTCAGGTGCCTTCACTGTGAGGACACATGGAAACACTGACCTTCAGACCAGAAGAAAGGGCTATTGTTCTCTATAGCAAGGCCATAAACCAGGATCAGGGTCCCCGGGCTTTTAATTACTTTTCAGCTGATTAGTGAAATCCCAGGAGGCCAGTCTTTGATTTCAGTTACCTTTCTGTTTGTTTTGCAAATGGTTTGACTTGAAGGCCTCACAAAGGACTTTCTTAACACAAAGCGTTCCATGGGCCCCCTTTCCTTCAGTGGCTGAGATCAAAGTCCCGTGGTTCCTGCGGCTTGACCGTTTTCCAGGCCCCAGGAGCAGCCCTGCTCCGGGGGTGTGAGCCGTCTGTGCCTTAGAGCGGAAGAAGATGGACATCTGAGGACTCTCTCAGCCCCTCTGCAAAGGGAGGAGGGGCTGTCTCCTCAGGTGCTGGTCTGAGTCTCGCTCTTTGGTTCATGCTCTCAACTCTGCTGACAGTTAAAACCTATAGCTCTCCCTCGAATGGGCTGCGTGCCTGGTTCTTGCCAGGGACACCACTGAAAGTCTGCAAGAAACCATACCTATGGGGAACTTGAAGAATATACAATCACTCCATTTTCCTAAATCGGGATGATTGGAATAATCTGTCAGCTGATCTACTGCAGCGGTGAGCAAACTCATTAGTCAACAGAGCCAAATATCAACAGTACAACGATTGAAATTTCTTTTGAGAGCCAAGTTTTTTAAACTTCTTCAAAATAGTCTCTCCAGGCCGTGGTATTTTGTGGAAGAGCCACACTCACGGGGCCAAAGAGCCGCACGTGGCTCATGAGCCACAGTTTGCAGACCACGGTCCTACTGCATTCCTCAATCAGAGCAGTCCTTCTAATCCTAAATCAGATGATGTCAATTCCCCGCTCAAAAACCTCCAATGGCTTCCCTGATTACCTACACTGATCTACTAGGTCTTTTGCTACCTTCCCTGCCCTTCTACCATGTCTTCTTCTTTTATGGTTTCTTGGCTCACCCTTGCTGTTTGATCTGATCACAGTAGCGTGTGGGCTGTTCCCTCCAGCAGCACAAGCCCTTTCCTACCTCAGGGCCTTTGCACTTGCTACTCCTCCTGATAGCCACATAGGTGCCTCACTTCTTTAAGGTCATTCTTCAAAAGCAACCTTGGCGGTGAGGCTACTCTATAGAATGTTTCTCCCTCTAGCACTCCCTCTCCCTTTCTTGCTTATTTTTTATAAAACTTAGTTATCTGATATATCACCTATTTTTACTTCATTGATATTGCCTGTTGTTTTCCACTAGGATTTAAGCTTCCTGAGGAAGAATGTGTTTTGTTTGCTTGCAGAGAACAGTGCGAGGCAATAAAAAGTGCTCAGAGACACCTGCTTAATGAGTAGATAAATCAATGGGGTCTCCAAAGCAATACGAATGTCTGAAGTGACTGGATTAAAACACTAGAAGGTGGAGAAGTAGAACATGCATGCTCCTCCTAGAGGCATTAAATTTAAAACAACAGCGGTGACAATCACACGACAGTACCACCTACACAAGCCCAGTTGGGACTGGGTGTGTCAGACCAGTCTGTGGCCTAGACTTCCCTAGAATTGCTTTCACTAAATGGCGCTATGCAGAGATGCCCAAGATGTTCCTTGAGGTGTTATCTAAGAACTACATCTATGACACTGTCACTTTGCCCATTCTAAAGACATTGTTGAGTCATCATTCATTACATTGCCTCAATAGAAGAAACTTCTTTGTCGTATTGGGTCAGGTGTGTGTTTCTCAAACTGTTTTATTATTTTTTTTTAATCAGATAGACCCTAAGATTCATGTTACTGATGTACTTTATCCAGCTAGAAAATTTAGAATTGAATTTGTAGCCCTTCTAATTAAAGGCATAGGACCTGCTGGCATGCATTTTATATTAGCCGTGTTCTGTTCCTAATTCCATTTTATGTCTTGTCCCTTTGCCTTATCTTTCTGATTCCTAAATTTTTATTTCATCATATTTTTAAATTAATTCCCTTTCTAAGGATGAGCATGGGTGTAAGGAAATAAGTGAACCAAATACTAATTTGCCCAGACTTCCAGGAATGAAAAACATCCAGAAGAAATAGTGTGTTCTGCCTCCCTCTCCTCCACAATAACGCCCTCTAACTCAAAGGTGTCATGCACTGTGATAGTTGCTGGAAATGGTGAGAGAAATAGAAGGGGGATCGAAGAGGGACAGACAGAAGGAAAGGAGAGAGACGAGGCTGAAGAGGAAGGTGGAAATAGTTGGTGAGACAGGAGCAAAGCTTTTCCCAAAGCAGAATGACCTTGCTCTTCTCCAAGCACTAGATACCACCTCTTATTGTGGAAGATCAGACCTCAGGCCATTCAAAGAACATGCTCCAGTGGCCTGGCTAGCCATCGGAGCTATGGATAGGTGTGTTGAAGAAATAGAGTACCTCTCATTGGGTGGGCCCGGAGTGCCTACATAGGCCTTTCTCACGTATAGGTTTTGGCCCCCTCTGGTTTCCTCATGACTCACAGACAAGAATGGGAATCCACCCAGCAGACTGCTGAGTAGGATAATCCCTCATTGTTTGTTCTTAGAACCCCTCCCATGATTCATTCTCAAGGACTTCAGATTTGTGAAAAGGAGAATCAGCCACATGCCTGAGACATAGGAGTTGGGGAAGCACAGCTGGAAAACTGACAGCAGCCCCACCACCAGGGTTCCAGCCCCAGCGGGGTCCTGGGATTCTGGGAGGAGGAAACTATTCCTCTGATCTGACTCCATCTGCCCAGGCAATGCCCCATGCTCCTCAGGCTCCAGGATCGGCTAATTCATTTATCCCAAGCAGGGAGTAAATATTTAACCTGCCTGCTTTATCTCCATTAATATCTGTATTTATTCTAATAGCTATATTGGTTCCTTGTTCCCTTGTTGCAAAAATGCTCCCCCTGTGCTCCGGAAGGTTTTAGCATGAACATTGCCTGGCAGCTGGCAGCTGCATGACTCATGTCTACACGTAACTCTTGTCAGTTTAAGAAAAATGGTCCCTTTGCTCTGGTTTCTTTCCTGCTTTCATCACGCACACACACACATGCCTCCCATTTTAACACCACACCCCAAAAGGGGGGTGGCACACCGATCTATTCAAGTTTTTCTCGTCTTTTCTTTTGTCAGGTAGCTAAGCAAACTAATTCAATAATCTCCCTATGGAATTCGTTCAAAACCATATGGGTCAAGCGCCTGCTATCATGCTCCATCCTAGGGGCTGGGTATGCAGCAATCAACAAAACCAATTCTCCCCACTCTCATGAGCAAACTAGACAGTGGGGAAGATGGGCAACAAACAGAATCAATAAGAAAAACATGTGGTAATAAGTGCTATGGAGGTAAATAAACCAGGAGCATATGTGTCAAGGGCTGTAATTTGAAAGTAGGTGATCAGCCCTGGCTGGATGACTCGATGGTTTGGAGCATTGTCCCATAGAGCAAAATGTTGTGGGTTCAATTCCAGGTCAGGGTACATACCTAGGTTGAGGGTTCTGTCTTTGATTGGTACACGTGTGGGAGGCAACCAATTGATGTTTTGCTCATATTGATGTTTTTCTCTCTCTTTCTTTGTCAAATCAATAAAAACATATCCTCAGGAGAGGGAAAAAGATGATCAGAGAAGGTTCTTCTGAGAAGGTGACATTTGAGTAATGAACATGGGGGAGTACAGAGGCCCTGAGGAAGGAGGAACTGGTGTGCCAAGTACAGCCAGGAGACCCATGGCAGGAGCCATGGAGAAGTGGAAGGAGTGGCTGAGAACTGGCAGGGGCAAAGGTTAGATAGGGGCTTGTAAGGAATTCCACTTTGGCTGAGTTGAGAGCCATTGGAAGGTCATGAGCAGTGACATAATCTGGCTTACATTTTTACCTGTTCCTGTAACTACCGTGTAGAGAACTGCTAGGGACAAGGCCAGAAAGAAGCAGGGAGCACAGTTAGATGGTGGCATGGCCTCACACCAGTGACGTGGAGGGGTGGGCAAAGCTCTGGGGGGCCTACACGGCATCCTCAGATGATTGATCACTGGTCTCGTGTTTCCAACCATTAAGAATATTAAAGGTGGGAGTTTTCAACTGGGTGATTCTTAGCTGTTTTAGAACAGAGTTCAATAAACAGATAGTTGATTTTGTTTAGGAAGATGAAGTAATATTGGTAAACTTTACAGAGATGCTTCTTATGCAGAATGCTTCACTTAGTCTTTTCAACCTATCCATGAGGTAGACAACATTATCCATTTTTATTTAAATTATGTTTTAAGAAAAGGAATTTACACAAGATAGACCAAATGGTACAAAAATGAAAGCTAGAGGACTCCCTATCTTATATGACACCTTTTAGGTTTCTCAAGAGCCCAGGGATGAATCATCTAGCACAGTGGTCGGCAAACTGTGGCTCGAGAGCCATATGAAGCTCTTTGGCCCCTTGAGTGTGGCTCTTCCACAAAATACCACGGCCTGGGCAAGTCTATTTTGAAGAAGTGGTGTTAGAAGAAGTTTAAGTTTAAAAAATCTGGCTCTCAAAATAAATTTCAATTGTTGTACTATTGATATTTGGCTCTGTTTGCTGACCACAGATTTAGCACCTAAAACCTGTAAGTTCTAGGCCCATTCGGACCAGATCATTCAATACATTCTATTCCGTGCCCGGTGTTTTCACACTTAGTAATCCATGTTGGTGCTCTTTCCCCTTCATGCAGAGACCCTATTCCCAGGCCTTTTCATATCTGCATATAATTCCAAGGCATGGCTGTATAATATTCTAGAGAAGGCATGAAAATCTTGGGAGACAGGCTGAATTAGTGTCTTTTTACAGATGCGGTAAATCTGGTTCAGAGAGGAAGTTACGGGCCCCAGGATTTGCTATTGGTGAAAGAGCTACAGCCCAGGCCTTTGGACTCCTGGTTCCTTACAATTTCTGTCATAACCAAGAATGCATTAGGAGGGACAGGAAGCAGATCCGCCAGTGTAAAGTGTTGTGGGAGGCGCCCTCAGACCATCCAGGGGCCAGGCAGGAAAGTCTCATCTGGTTTCTGTTAAGTAAACAATGCCTTATCTTAAGCACTTGCTCAAGGTCTAATCTGGAAAATCTTAACCAGGGAAGCAAATAACTGGTCAGGTCTGATACCACCCCGTGCAGTGAGTGCAGCAGTCACACCCTGAGCCACTCACCTGTTTGCATTTGTGCCATGACTTCACGCAGGTGCCCTATGCTGGCCCAGGTGGCCTCTGTCCTCCGTAGAAGCTTTGGCAGTACCTGGCAAAGAAGGTCTTTTTTGATGTTTTATGTCTTCAAATGGATGGATCTTAACCCTTTTCTCCCTAGAGCAGTGTTTCCCAAACTTCTCTCATGATGAGAATCACCTGGTGGAGTTGTTAAATCACAGATTCCTGAATCCCAACTAAAAAGTGCTAAACTAGAATTTTTGAGAACATATAGGTAAAATTGCATACCTAACTTAGTGCTCTGTATATAAAATCTGTCTTAGAGCACTAGTTAAGTATACAATTTTACCTATATGTTCCCAAAAATTCTAGTTTAGCACTTCTTAGTTGGGATTCAGGAATCTGTGTTTTAACAACTCCACCAGGTGATTCTCATCATGAGAGAAGTTTGGGAAACACTGCCCTAGAGCTTTTATATTTGAGTTTATTCTTTATTTAACTTGAAAACACTATCATAGTTGAATATTGGGTCCTAACTTTTTTCTGATTATAAAAATAGCGCATATCTATAGCACATCCATGCATACACAATACCTGTGTATAAGACAGAAAATGAAAGAAAGTTTTCCACGTAATTCTCCCAGTGCAGTGAAGCACTATTAATGGTTTTGGTCTGTCTTTGCAAGCTTTGTATGTGTGTGCTTCCTTTTTATAAAGATGAATTATGTCATGCATATCCCCCTACACCTGTCTTCATTGGTTGACAGTTGTTATGGCTATTTTCCCTTGATGTCTCGCTCTTTAAAGACTCCAAATGACTCCGTTAAAATGCTTCAATGACTTCATAATCTTTCATAGTCTGGAATTACCCTAATGCATTCATGGTTATTTTGGTCCTTTTCAATTTTTCCCTCTTAAAAATAGAATTCCAATAAACACATCTGCACACTTTTTAAATGTCCAATTACTCAACTCAGTTGTGGGAGGCAGGGGCATAAGACTTGTGGGCTAGAAGTCAGGGGAGCCAGGCTTGCTTTCTAGCTGTGCTGTCTTAGATGTGTTCTTGCTCCTCTGTGAGATGTTAGGCCAAGTCCTTCATCCCTGGACCCTTTTTTCCCCAACCATAAAAACAAACAAACAACTTTAAAATATAGGTAGTGGAGCCCTTGCTGTGTATACAGAGGTCACATCTCAGCACTGTGGGGACACAGAGAAAGCAAAACCTGTACCTTGTCCCTTACAGCGACTCACTCCTGGTAGACAATGTGCATGGGGTAGGCTGGAAGAATGGGATCCTTCCCACCATCTTCCCACCCCAAAGACAGGCAGGGTGTTGATAATAATGGGGGAAGGATGGCAACTCTGAAACAGCATTGACAATAGCACAGACAGGAGGGAAAGTGGCAGGAATATTTGGGGACAGTGAGAAGCACAGTGGGCTAAGAGGTTTAGGTGACTTGGTAATAAAATTAGAAAGGCAGATTGGTGGTAGTAGGATCTTGACTATCAAGCAAAGGAATTTCGATTTGACTTGATCAGAAGGCTGTGCAGTCCTGGAAGATGAGGGTGAGGTTGGGAATTCATATAACCTAATGCCTGTTCTGTGATTTATGCAGTCGGTAAAAGGTATGTGTGAATGTCTGTAAATTTGCATTGAGATAACATTTTACAACATAATTGCTGAAGAACCCATGGAATCTTCCCAGCCCAACCATTTTGGTTTGATAAGGGAACCAACGCCCAGAGGGAATGAAAGCCTTGGCCCAGGGCACACACAGTTGGTGACACTTGCAGGCCATGCCACAACCAGGCCAAGCCACACCAGTGACTGAGTGATGCTCTAGCCTTATTGTCAACCTGTTGCAACCTGTAATATGGCAGCTGGGAAAAGCACTGACCTTGGCATTGAGAGGTCAGGGTTCTAACTCCAACACTACCCCCGGCTGAGGTTTTCAGACCCCCTCAAGTCAGCATTTCCTATGGTAACAGGAAGGTGCTGGAGTGGCGCCTATGATTTGTTCTTTTCTCCACCTCTGTCTGAATCACATTTATGTGTACTTTGAAAAGCCTTTCTGTACATATTAGCTCATTTGATCCTTAACCTAATAGTGGGGGCAGATGGAGGGTACATTATGGAATAGGAAATTGGGGTTTGGAGATGGATTAAGCGACTCCTCTCCCAATGCTCTTCCAAATGGACCACACCACTGAGGGAAAATTATTTCCCTTGAGCTGTCTGTTTATTTCAGAATTTCTCCGAATGAGGTCTACCCACACCTAAGTAGGGGTTAGCAGGAGGTTACCCCATTGAAGGTAGTCAACATTGTGGGTTAAAGAAAGGAGAGGGAAATAAATGAGAAAAGAACCTTTTGAAGAAAATAAATCACCTGGCTCTCTGCTGTCTTTATAATTTATGTTCTTCCTGTACTCTTTTCCAATCTGTCCATCTGACCTTGTTTGTATGCCTTTGTTACTGTGGTTGTGCCAATGAAATTCAGTGGGAAAGTATATTCATAATGTCTTTTCAGTTGAAATATGTGACCTTTGTATTTTGATGGGCAAAGTAATTCAGAGGGAGGAAAGAGGAATGTAATGCAAGAATAAATTGAATGAGTTGTTTGGTATTTTAAGCCAGCTTCTTGATTAACAAGATCTTAGAAAGAAATTAGAACTTTACAACCAGAGCTTTTAAAAAACCAAAACAAAACACTGAAGACATTATTATTTTTAAATATATTTTTATTGAAATTTAAAAAAACCATAAATCTTTATTGTTCAGATTATTACAAATGTTCCTCTTTCCCTCCCCCCCATTGCTCCCCTCCACCAGGTTCTCACCCCATCCTCTGCCCTTGCCCCACCCCCCATTGTCCTCATCCATAGGTGCACAGTTTTTGTTCAGGCTCTTCCCACACCCCCCAATCCCCTTTTCCCTGAGAATCGTCAGTTCACTCCCCTTCCATAACTCTGATTCTATTATATTCACCAGTTAATATTGTTCATCAGGTTTTTAAATTCCCTTGGTTTTTAGATTCACTTGTTGATAGTTACGTATTTGTTGTTCATAATTTTTATCTTTATTTCTTCCTCTTCCTAAAGAACTCCCTTCAGCAATTCATATAATTCTGGTTTGGCGGTGATGAACTCCTTTTGCTTTTTTTATTTGTGAAGCTCTTTATCTGGCCTTCGATTCTGAGTGATAGCTTTGCTGGGTAGAGTATTTTTGGCTGTAGGTTCTTGCTATTCATCACCTTGAATATTTCTTGCCATTCCCGTCTGGCCTGCATGGTTTCTGTTGAGAAATCAGCTGACAAACGTATGGGTGCTCCTTTATAGGTAACTACCTGCTTTTCTCTTGCTGCTTTTAATATTCTCTCTTTGTCTTTTGCTCTTGGAATTTTAATTATGATGTGTCTTGGTGTGGTCCTCTTTAGATTCCTTTTGTTTGGGGTTCTGTGGGATTCCTGGACTTGTAAGTCTATTTCTTTCCCCAGATGGGGGAAGTTTTCTGTCACTGTTTCTTCCAGTATGTTCTCGGTATTTTGCTCTCTCTCTTCTTCTGGGACTTCGATAATTCTGATGTTGGTTCATTTGAAATTGTCCCAGATGTTTCTTACACTATCTTCAACTTTCTGGATTCTCTTATCTTCTTGCTTCTGTGGAGGAATGTCCTCTGGCTCTTTGTGTTCCAAATCTTTGACTTGATTCTTGCGATCTTCCATTCTGCTTTTAGGACTCTGTATAATATTTTTTTTATTTCAGACAATGCATTCTTTATTTCTAGTTGATCCCTTTTCATATCCTCAAAGGTCTCATTTATTTTATAGGCCTTTTCTAGGAAATTCTTGAAAAACCTTATAAGCGTGGTTTTGAACTCTATATCCAGTCGCTTCTTGTCCTCCATTTCTTTTGTTTGTGATCTGTTTCCTTGTCTCGGCATTTTCACAGCTTCCCTGAGTTGGTAGGGAGGCTTTGTGTGCTAAGGTGTCCTATATGGTTCAGTGGGTCAGTCTCCCAGTTACCTGAGGTGGACAATCTTGGTGTAGCCCTTTGTGGGCTGTGTGTGCAGTCTTGTTGTTAAGCCTTGCTTGTTGTTGCTGATCTCCAAGCCAGTTGGCTATGAGGATCAGAAGTGTGTCAGCTAGGAGGGTTTCTATATTCCACTTGGATGGGGCGGAGTCTCAGTGTGGCACAAACAAGCTTTGTTGAATCCCGCACTATTGGTTGCAGGCGCGCGCACCTCTTTGGTATAGGCACAGACAAGCTTTGGATTCCTGTCTGTCCCTCCCTCGGAGAGTCCTATTTGCGGCAAACGAGAAGGGTAGCCACTGGAAAGGCTTCTGTGCTCTGCTTGGATGGGGCAGAGTCTCGGGTGGTGTAGACAAGCTTTAGTCAGCCCCTCCCTATGAGGGTCTGGTTTCTGAGTCCCGCAGTAATGGCTGCTGGCTTCACACACCTCCAAGAGATCTCTGCCCACTGCCTGACAGTCTGGCCTCTCCATGTCTGGGGCCATCTATCAGAGCAATAGGGTGGTTCTGTTTTCCTCCCGAACCAGAAAGCCAGCCGTGCGTTAGCTGTATGCCCTCTCTGCGCGCAGGGAGTAAGCCGGTAGGGAACTCAGCCCGCCCGCTCAGTGCTCCGCAAGTAAGCCAGCAGCGCAGTTGGGTGGCCGCCTTTTTGCGCACACAGTTCTCCATACCTTCACAGTTTCTGAGGCTCAGCGTGCCTTCTCTCTCCTTCCCAGATGGTAGAGCCTCCTCTCAGCCAGCCGTCCTGCATTTCAGGGCGATGTTTCCCCTGTTTTCAGTTCTAAATTCAGATTTGTTGTGGTAGGCTGCATTTGGGTGTCTACCCTATGCCACCATCTTGGTTTCTCCTTATTGATTTTTTTACAGAGAGGAAGAGAGAGGGATAGAGAGCTAGAAACATCGATGAGAGAGGAACATCGACCAGCTGCCTCCTGCACACCCCCTACTGGGGATGTGCCAGCAACCAATGTACATGCACTTGACCGGAATCGAACCTGAGACCTCTCAGTCTGCAGGCCGATGCTCTATCCACTGAGCCAAACTGGTTTTGGCCATAATATTATTTAATACCTATAATATTATTTTGTATTAGCTTCAGATGTACAGCATAGTAGTTAAACAATCATTGCTTTACAAAGTGTTCCCCCTGATATTTCCAGCACCCACCTGGCACCATACATTGTTATTACAATACTAAAGGCTCAGTGCACAAAATTTGTGCATGGGTAAGGTCCCTAGCAGCTGCCAGCTGCTGGCAGGGGCCTTCCTTTATTCTGCACTGCCCTCTGGTGGTCAGCACACATCATAGTGAGTAATCGAACTCCCAGTTCGTTGAACTCCCAAGGGGACACTTTGCATATTAGGCTTTTATATATATAGATTATTGAGTAAATTCCCTATGCTATAATTTATATCCCCATGACTATTTTATATTACCAATTTGTACTTAATCATTTAACCTTTTCCCAATCAGGATTTTTGGTGAAAGGAAGATGCAACCTTTGCTGACTAATCTAGAAGCCAGGAACACAGTACTGCCTTGTTACCCTCAGGGCTTAGGAGGCTGGTCTATTACTCTGATTACACCTCTCCTGATATCAAACAGGGGAACCAATGTGATCCTCCTTCATTTCACTTAAAGCAGGACCCATCACAGCAAGAGATACTATTGAAATCTTTGGCACTTTGAAGACACAGAATGAGGATAACTTGAAGTAATCTCTTCTTGCTGTTGGGAGATTCAAATGAAAGTACTAAGCAAAACTATTAGACAACAATGGACTGTTCAATAGATGGTAAGGAAATAATAGGTTATAATCTGAAAAGTATTAAATGGGATCCATATCTCACACTGTTAGCAAAGATAAATTCCAAATAAATTGAAAATTTAAATGTGAAACTGAAGTCATAAAAGAACTAAGAGGAAACATGGGAGAATTCCTTTATATGCTGAGAGTAGGGTTAGACATTTCTAAATACAACTCCAATAGAATCCAAAACAATAAGTTTAGCCACGTTATAAACAAACAAAACAAACCGTTCCAATTGGCAGAATAAGACTTACCCCATAAGAAAAAACCTGGAGAAAAATAGGTTGCAACTCATATCACAGAGTAAGGGCAAATGGCTAATCTCCCTAGTGTGAAAGGAATTCCTAGAAACCAAGCAAAAAAAGGATTAAAACTCAAAGAAGTGTAAATAATATGAACAAACAGTTCACATAAAAGGAAATAAAAATGGTTCTATGGAAGGGTGGGGCTCAACCTTACACATAATAAAAGAAATGTAAATTAACACTATGCTGAGAAACCAGGTGGACAAAAATTCCCAGATTTGATAGCACACATCATTGCCAAAGCTATGGGAGTAATGGGCATTTTCATATATGGCTGGTGGAAAAGAAAATTGTTACTAAATGGGCAACATCTATCAAAGTTACAAATGTACACACTCTTTGTTACAGCAATTCAATTTCAGGCAGTTGTTCATATGTGTGTGTTTGTGTGTGTGTGTGTGTGTGTGTGTGTGTGTGTGTGTGTATTCATGTGAAATTATGCATATGCAGAGTTATTCAGGGTAGTATTCTTTGCAATAGTAAAAGATTAGACACAACCCAAATGCCCTTCGGTGGAGGAGTAGCCACGGCACACAGACAGAAAGGAAAACTAGGCAGCTATAGAAGAGGATATTTATGTGGAAAGATCTCCAAGATCTCTTGTTAAGTAAAAGGCAAAGCAAACCAACAAAACTTAACCAACCAACAGAATCAAGGTAGAGAATGGTATACTGTTATCTTATGTCAAAGAACGGTTAGTAAGAATATAAATTGAGCCCTAACTGGTTTGGCTTAGTGGATAGAGTGTCGGCCTGTAGACTGAAGGGTCCCAAGGTTCCATTCTGGTCAAGGGCATGAACCTTGGTTTCGGGCACATGGCCAATAAGGGGGTGTGCAGGAGGCAGCTGATCAATGTTTCTCTGTCATCGATGTTTCTAACTTTCTATCCCTTTCCCTTCCTCTCTGTAAAAAAAAAATCAATAAAAATATATATTTTTAAATATAAATTGATGTGTGGTTGTATATGTATTTGAAAATAACTCTGGAAGGTTATACAGAAAACTAATAAAGGTGGGTTACATCAGAGAATGTGGGAAGTGGTGGCAGGGGGAAGGAATGAGTGGCAGCAGCATTTTTCACTGTGCTCCTTAAAGTTCTATAATGAAATATGATCCAGAGAAAAGCAGAACACGTAATGCTTTGCTCAGTAAGTTATAAAGTGGACACTGAAGCCATCATCCATGCAGGTAAAGAAACAGAACACTGCTTCACCCCACGAGCCCTCTCCTCTCCGTCCCCTCCTTCCCCCAAAGACACCACTGTCCTGATTATGATCATCACTTCCTGGCTTTATGGTTTTATCACCTCGGTCTGTATCTCTACATGCTGGTGTTTGTGCTGTTATTGGATTTGTATGTTAAATATACGTTTTGTATTGAGCGCCTTTGCTCATTTGATTTGTTAGATTCATCCATGTTGTGCATAGCTAGAATTTGTTTATTTTTATTGCTGGGTATGTTATTCCATTGTGTAAATAGGCTATGATTTTATATATATATATATATATATATATATATATATATATATATATATATATATATCCATTCTACTGCTGGTGAACATTTGTGTGTTTATATATTGTGTGTCTTGTTTTTCATCCCAAGCCTCTTTCCACCATTACTGGATTATGTTAATGAGGTGGCTTTTGGAAAGCACCTAAGGATGGGGACTGGTTGCCAGGAAACCCTACTATGTGATTAAGGGTGGGAACTTCCAGTTGCACCCATTGAACTCCAGGGAAGGGAGCGGGGCTGGAGGTTGAATCTATCACAATGCTTGTGATTTATTCAATCATGTCTGTGTAAAAAAATAACAACAAAAAACACCAAAAGACCAAAGGGGTAGGTGGTTTCAGAGATCTTCCAGACTGGAGAGCCAGAACACTTTCATGTGCACCGTGTCAGTCCCCAAACTCCATGAGGACAGAGTTCCTTTGTTCAGACCTCACCCTGTGCATTTCTTTATCTGGCTGATGATTAATATCCTTTGTAATAAACCAGGAATCTAGTGAGGAAATGGATTTCCGGAGTTGTGTGAGCCAGCAAATGAATCCAAATCAAGAAGGGGATTCAGAGAACCTCTGATTTACAGCCATTTGGCTAGAAGCACAGACAACAACCAGGGATTGTGGAAGGCAGTTTTGTGGGACTGAGCCCTAAACTGTGGAATCTGATTCTGTCTCTGGTGGATAGTGTCAGAATTGAGTTTTTGGACACCCAGACAGTGTCAGAATTGTTTGGTGATGTGTCAAATCTCTTTCCCCCACATTAAAATTGAATGTGCAGAATTTATAGCGGTTATTAAAAATAAGGCTGCTGGGAGCATCCTGGTGAACATGCACTCACATTTCTGTTGGCTATATATGTAGGAGTGGAAGTGCTGAGTTGTAGAGTATGAATATCTTCAACTTCAGTAGATGTTGTCAATCTGTTTTCAAAGCAACTGAACCAATTTATACTTCAACCAATGTAGTGTAGGTGGGCTCTGTTACGTGACATCCTTACCAACACTTAACATTGTTAGTCTTAAACTTTAGCCATACAGCAGGTCTGTGATAATAGCTCAAGGTGGTTTTAATTTGTATTTTCTGATTACTAGGAAGCTGAGCACATTTTTTAAGTTCATTGGCCATTTGGATATACTACAATACTTTGTACATGTCTGTCTCTTATCATTTTTTCCCTCTTAGTTTTTGTCTTTTTTCTCACTTGAAAAAGAAATGTTTTTATTATCCTAGTTAATAAATAGGGATTATGCTAATTAACTTTCATGCCCTCACAAAGATAATGGTGTCCACAGCCAATAAGGAGGGAATATGCTAATTGACTGATACACCCTCAAAGATGGTGGTGCCCATAGCCACAAGATGGTGGCGCCCAGTCCCCTCAGCCGCACTGGGGTGGCAGGTGCCCAGCAAGGCTGGGCCATCCCCAGGCAGGTCTGGCCTCTCTGTGTGCCTGCCTCTGGAGTCCCCCAGTCACCTCAGCCACTCAGCCTCCCAGAGCCAGCCCAAGGCGCAGGCAAGCCTCAGATGGAGGCTGCTCAGCTAATGCCTGAGGCACAAGCAAGCCTCAGATGGAGGCTGCCCACCTGCCCAGGGCCAGCCCGAGGTGCAGGCAAACTGCTCAGGGCTGCCTGAGGCTCAGGTAACCAGAGCCGGCCAAGGCTTGCACTGTGATATTTCTATTTGTTTATCCATTCACCTTCCTCTGATTGCCGGGTTGACTCTTGCCCCTGAGGGCTCCCAGACTGTGAGAGGGGACAGGCCAGGCTGAGGGACCCCCCTTTACAGCAAATGAATTTTTATGCACCAGGCCTCTGGTACATGTTATAAATATCATCTCCACCTCTGTGGCTAGTCTTTTCATATATTATGCGTACTATTCTATAACTTGTCCTTTAAATATACATCTTAGAGATCTTTTTATTGGTAGTATATAAAGGGTTTCTTCCCCTTTTTATATGAATTTTCCATAATTCATTTTAATTATGTTGATGTTGTTTCAACTGCTTTGCTATTGCAAACTATGCTTCAGTAAATAATTTTGTCCTAACACATTTTATAGATATTTAAGTACTTCTGTAGGATGTAAAGCAGCATTACAAGTTAGAGAGAAGATGCATTTGCCCAATAGCTCTCCATAGAGGCTGCCCCTTACCTAAACACCTGTTTTTGCACAGCCTCATAGATGTGGTTCTGTCACACTTTAATGCCTTCAAATCTAATGAGCAAAAAATGGTGCCTCAAAACAGCGTTGTTTAAAAAACAAACAAACAAAGATTTATTGAGGTATGATTGACATAAAATAATCCACATATATTTAAAGTGTACAGGTTTAATAAGTTTTGACATATATGTACATTTATAAAACCATCACCACAATCAAGATTATGAACATATTCACCATTCCCTGAGTTTTCTTCCTGTTGCTTTGTATTCCCTTCCTCCTTTCCTCCTCAACCGTTATCTCCCCTACCTAAGCAACCAAGGCTCTGTTTTCTGTCACTATAAATTAGCTGGCATTTTCTATTTGTTTATCCATTTACCTGTTGATAGACACTTGGTTTTCCATTTTGTTTGTTTTTCACACTGTTAGAAAGACTATTATATACATTCACACACAAGTCATTTTATGGGCATGTATTTTCCTTTCTCTTGGGTAAATACCTAGGAGTAAAATGGCTACATTATATTGTAGTTGTATAACTTTTTAAGAAACTGCCAAATTGTTTTTCAAACTAGTACTAGTTTTTATTCCCACTAGCAGTGTATGAAAATTCCAATTTCTCCACATTCTTAACAATACTTGGTATGGCCAATCTTTTAAATTTTGGCCATTTTATTAGGTATGTCATGGTATCTTGTGGTTTTTAATTTACATTTCCCCAATGACTAATGATGTTGATCATCTTTTATTGTGCTTTATTTTTGCTACTCATATATTTTTTCATGAAGTGTCTATTTTATTTTTTAACCCACTTTTAAATTATATTGTTTATTTTCTAATTGCTGAGTTTTGTGACTTTTTTATATTTCCTGAATATAAGTTATTTTCAAATATAATTTTTGTAAAAATTTCTCTTTGGTCTGTGGATTGTCTTCTCATTCTCTTAATAGTGTCTTATAAAAAGCAGGAGTATTAATTTTTGTGAAGTCCAATTTATCTTTTTTTTTTTTTTTAAATTTATACGTTGTGTTTTCAATGCCATATTTAAGAAGTTATTGTGGACAGATCTGGAACCTGAAACCAAGATGGCAGCATAGGTAAACGCCTAACTGCAGCCTCACACAACAATTTCAAAAAAATACAACTAAAATACAAAATGGACATTATCCAGAACTACAGGAAAGTTGACTGACTGGAAATTCTACAACTACAAGGAAGAGAGAACCAGAAGGAAAATCAGAGGAGCTCTAAAAACCTAAGGTACTGAGACACGGTGTGTGCGGGGAGAGGACGGAGCTGGAGAGGAGGGGAAGCTGAGTGCCTAGATGGAAGGAGATAAAAGCTCCGGACTGTGCTAAACCCCAGTTCCGACAGCACTGAACCGCAGTTCTGGGTGAGACCCTGGGGACCCAGGCTCATACAGAGGGAGTCTGGGCTGTAAGGCAGAAACTCCGGGGAACAGCAAAAGGAAGTCTCAGAGGCACGCACATTGCGCGCAGAGGACAGACTCTTGATTCTGCTGCTTGATTGCCCTAGCAGGAAGGAGACAAAAGCTCCAGACTGTGCTGAGCCCCAGCTCCGACGGCACTGAACCCCAGTTCTAAGCCAGACCCCGGGGACCCAGGCTCATACAGAGAGAGTCTGGGCTGTAAGGCAGAAACTCAGGGGAACGGCAAAAGGAAGTCCCAGAGGCACACACATTGTGTGCAGAAATTGTGCCGCTGGATTGCCCTAGCAGGAAGGAGACAAAAGCTCCAGACTGCTCTGAACCCCACTTCCAACTGCACTGAACCCCAGTTCCGGGCTCATTTGAGAGAGACTAGACTGTTTGGTAGCTGGCGAAACTCGAGGGCACCTTTCTCTCAGAGGTGCTTGCAGCGAGTACCAAAGGACCCTAAGAAACACTGAGACTCATGAACCTCATAGGATGGGGCTGACAGAAGCCAAGGTTGTAGGCTCCACCCTGAAACTCCGCCCCATCCAAGCTGAGCAGAGGCTTTTGCAATTTGCCAAGTCTAGTAGAATAAGGTTGTCTCCTGGCATAGATACAGCTAATCCTCACAGCCAATTGGCTTGGAGGTCAGTTCCTCCCAGTGATACCAACAACAATCAAGACAACTACAACAAGGGTGTACACACAGCTCACAAAAGGGGGCACCAAGAGTGTCCACCTCAGGTAACTGGGAGACTGACCCACTGAACCATATAGGACACCCTAGCACACAAAGCCATCCTACCAACTTGGGGAAGCAGTGAAAATGCTGAGACAAGGAAACAGATCACAAACGAAAGAAATGGGGGACAAAAAGTGACTGGATATAGAGTTCAAAACCACGCTTATAAGGTTTTTTAAGAATTTCCTAGAAAAGGCTGATAAAATAAATGAGACCTATGAGGTATGAAAAGGGATCAACTAGAAATAAAAAGGGATCAACTAGAAATAAAGGATACATTGTCTGAAATAAAAAAAATATATTATACAGAGTCCTAAAAACAGAATGGAAGATTGCAAGAATCAAGCCAAAGATTTGAAAGATAAAGAGCCAGAAGACACTCCTCCACAGAAGCAAGAAGACAAGAGAATTCAGAAAGTTGAAGATAATGTAAGAAACCTCTGGGACAACTTCAAGCGAACCAACATCAGAATTATGGGGGTCCCAGAAGAAGAGAGAGAGCAAGATACTAAAAACATATTGGAAGAAATAGTGACAGAAAACTTCCCTCACCTGCGGAAAGAAATAGACTTACAAGTCCAGGAATCCCACAGAACCCCAAACAAAAGGAATCTAAAGAGGACCACACCAAGACACATCATAATTAAAATTCCAAGAGCAAAAGACAAAGAGAGAATATTAAAAGCAGCAAGAGAAAAGCAGGTAGTTACCTATAAAGGAGCACCCATACGTTTGTCAGCTGATTTCTCAACAGAAACCATGCAGGCCAGACGGGAATGGCAAGAAATATTCAAGGTGATGAATAGCAAGAACCTACAGCCAAAAATACTCTACCCAGCAAAGCTATCACTCAGAATCGAAGGCCAGATAAAGAGCTTCACAAATAAAAAAAGCAAAAGGAGTTCATCACCGCCAAACCAGAATTATATGAATTGCTGAAGGGAGTTCTTTAGGAAGAGGAAGAAATAAAGATAAAAATTATGAACAACAAATACGTAACTATCAACAAGTGAATCTAAAAACCAAGGGAATTTAAAAACCTGATGAACAATATTAACTGGTGAATATAATAGAATCAGAGTTATGGAAGGGGAGTGAACTGACGATTCTCAGGGAAAAGGGGATTGGGGGGTGTGGGAAGAGCCTGAACAAAAACTGTGCACCTATGGATGAGGACAATGGGGGGTGGGGCAAGGGCAGAGGGTGGGGTGGGAACCTGGTGGAGGGGAGCAATGGAGGGGGGAAAATGAGGGACATTTGTAATAGTATGAACAATAAAGATTTATTAAAAAATAAAAAATAAATAAAAATCTAAACAACCAAATAAATAAATAAATAAATAAATAAATAAAACACAGATCTGCATGACCTTCTTTAAAAAAAAAAAAGAAGTTATTGTGCTAGACAAGGTCACATACGTAGATTTTTCTTTCATGATTTTCTCTGAACATGATAGTTTTAGATTATTCTTTTAGTTCTATGATTGATTTTTTTTTTAGTTAACTTGAGGTATGTGCTCAAGTTTTTGTTTCTTTTTTTTTCTTCTTTATATGGATCTTTGTCGCAGGACCATTAATTTAAAAGATGTTCTTTTCTTCAGTGCATTGGCTTGGTACATTGTATTTTTTAAAATCAGTTTATACGTATGTTGGTTTTTCTGGACTCTATCCTGTTCCATTGATCTTCTTGTCTATCTTTATCCCATATTATGCTGTTCTGATTAGTTTCATAAGTCTTGAAATAAGAACTTCAACTTTGTTCTTCTTTTTCAAAGTTGTTTTGGCTAATATGAATCTTTTGCATGGATTTTAGAATCAGTTTGATAATTCCTACAAAAAAGGCAGTTATGATTTAGATTAGGATTGATTGCATTGATTCTACATATCAATTTGGAAAGCTAATGTTAATTGGTGCTTTTACTCTTTTGCTGATAATTTTAGGACCTTGAGGTTCTTTGAGTTCATTTACATTCCACCTGCTTAACTGCAATTGTCAAATAATTTAGTTCCATGTGTATTTTAACCCCCACAGGCATTGCTGTTATGTGTTTTATATTCTTAGACTTCTTATTTTGTTTTTGTTCTTTCCTTCATATCTGCACTTCTACATGGGATCTGTTTCTACAGCCGGAAGACCACCCTTTAATATTTCCGTCCATGCAGTTAGCCAGTAACATTCTTATTTTTCATCTAAAAATTGTTTTACTTTCATTCTTGAAGGTGATTTCAATAGTTATAGAATTTTAGGTTAACAGTTTATTCTTTCAGAAGTATGGTGATATCTTTTCATCAACCTCTGGTTTCTATTATTTAGGTTGAAATGTTAGCTCTTAGTCTAACTGTTGTTTGAAAATTGCTGTCCTCTTGCTGCTTCTGGATTTTAGGATTTTCTCCTCACCTTTAGTCCTCTGCAGTTTTCCTACCATATGTCCGGGAAAGGTGTCTCTTTATTTATTCTGCTTAGGGTTGACAAGACTTCTCAAATCTGTAGATTAATGTCTCATCAGTTTTGGAGGATTTCAGGTAACTTATTGGTGAAGTTTGCTTCAACCCCATTGTCTCTCGCCTCTCTCTCTGAGGCTACAATTAAACACATGAGACCTTTTCACTGTATCCTTTTCTCTCTTAACCTCTCATCTGCATTTTTCATCTTCTGTCTCTCTCTGTACTTCAATGCAGACATTTTCTTCAGAATTGGTGGTGTTCTGGAGCCTGCTCACACCACTCATAAGAACCTATTACATTTTGTGTAAAGAAAATTTGTGAGCTGATTGTTAAACCATCGATAAGTTTAAATGAGGTATGATAGGAGTATTTATACCAGGAAAATTGGCAAGCTCTATTGGAAGTTATCCTATTAATTTCTATTTGGTGTAGCATTGTTAATACAGCAATCTCTTTATACAAAAAAGTTAGGAAACCAGATTTTCTATTTAATGGAAATTTTCTATGTTTACTACACATAGATTATTTATTTTTTCAATTATAGTTGACATACAATATTATATTAGTTTCAGGTATACACCCAAGTGATTAGACATTATATAACTTATTAAGTGATCATCCTGATAAATCTAATACTCATTGGACATCATTCAAAGTTAGTATTGATTATATTCCTTATGCTGTTCTTTACATCTCCATGACTAATCTGTAACTACCAATTTGTACCTTTTAATCCCTTCACTTTCACCTTCCCTACACCACCCCCCCCTTCCATTTGGCCACCATCAAACGAATAATTAATTTTAAGCAATAAACTCATAATTGTGGAACCAAATTACACTAAAATTGCCTGCCATATAACTTATCTTTCTTTTAGCTTGATTATGTGCCATAATCTTGATGATTGACATCATTGTAAAAGCTGTAGTATCTGTAAATGGTGTAGGAAATTGAGTGAATGAATTTTGACCTAATAACATAACTGGATTTTTAAAAATGTATAGAAAAGTTCCAATATCACCTTCCCTTTTGTTGTAGCTTGAAAAAAGGAAGAAATAACATGTTTAAGATTGAATATGGAGTGGGGGGAGGAAATTTTAACTTTAATTTTATTCTAGATAAATGAGGCTGGGCCAACTTAAATCAATATTATATTGCTACTGAGTTGATAATGACTCTCATGATAATAAAAAACTGATTATTGTCATGCTACTGGTATCACTAATGGAAAATTAACTCCAGATATTGTAATAAACCTCAAACTCGTCAATTTCAAGAAGTTGGAAAATAAATCATTGCTTTAAGTATTGGCAACATTTCAAATCAAATGAATATCTTTGGGAGGTAATTTATCCGGATTCAATAAAAACAGACATAGGATTTCCCCCACCCCCACTTAATTCTATTTATTTCTTGCTCTCTAAGGACTCTTTCAATTGTCTGAACTTATTAAAAAGTGCCAACCTTATTTAACATTCTTACTGTTGTTAAAAGTATAAAAATCACTCAAGCCCGGCTGATGTGGCTCAGTGGTTGAGCATTGAATCATGAACCAGGAGGTCATAGCTTGATTTCTGGTCAAGGCATATTTTGGTTTGTGGCCTCCATCCCCAGTAGGAGGCATTCAGGAAGTGCACCAGGTAATTGATGTTTCTCTCTCTCTCTCCCTCTTCCTTCCTCTCTCTGAAATCAATAAAAACATGTTTTATAAAATCAAATCACTCAAAAGTCATCTGCCATTGTATAGTAATATTGTTTTTTTACTTATTAGATGTATGTGAACACAAATGTGCATAAGTACAATGATATGCTTGCATAAGCCTGGTGCTTGCACATTAAATGTACCTATTCTAAATATTAATAGTAGCATACACTTATTTGTATAATTACAAGTCTAAGGCCTTTAAATAGTCAGAGCCTAAAGATGCTTCTAATTCATGTTCAGCCATTCATATCTCCCCACCCCAGAACATGTGCTTGCAATCTCTATCTTTTTAACACCTTTAAGAATTGAAAGTATAATTCTAAGGAATATAGAAAAGCGTTTTCTATTTGATTTAACTCATAGACCTGGTTTTTATCCCTAGCTGAGTTATGTAATGCTAGAAATTAAATGGATTCTCTTGGAAGTCTCCCAGATCCTTTGAACTGAGTGACAAGCTCTTCAAAATCCCTGAGTAGTCTGTCCAACTCCTCCAGTCTGAGAAGAAGAGGCAATTTCTACTGTTTGCATTGCTGGGAAATCTTTTGTGTATCCAACAGATTTTCATTTTAAAACAGTAGCATTACTGAGCAGAGCACACCCTCATTTTTGTGCTCCTAATACAACACCTGATGTGCATTCAGTGATGAGGACATTTCACAAAATACTGCCAGCTTGTCCCAGCATATCAATGTCATTAAATGCAGAGACTGATGAAATGTTTAAGATTGAAGGGGGATGAAAGAGCTGTGACAGCTAAATACAGTGCATGATCTAGAATTTTCTTTTGCTAAGGACTTAATTAGGACAACTGGCAAATGTAAATGAGATCTATAGATTAGATTATAAACATTTGAATCTTGTCCTCTTTTCGGATTGGTTGGTGTGTGTGTGGGGGGGCATTTTACCTGCACACAGAGCACCCTTTCTCCTTGCTGAGCCCATCTCCATACTAGACCTCAGCCTCTGGGAGGGGCTGGACTGGGCCACAGCCAGGGTTATGTGTTACCTTGTCTACCCCTGGGACTTGTGTCCTCACGCCATGACACAGTAGCCTCTCTGTGTTGCCTGTTGACAGTGTAATATTCTGCTTAGGCACCAACTTTTGTCTTTTAAAAAATATATATTTTAGTTGATTTCAGAGAGGAAGGAAGAGAAAGAGAGATAGAAACGCCAATGATGAGAAAAAATCATTGATCAGCTGCGTCCTGCATGCCCACTACAGGGGTTTGAACCTGCAACTCTGGCATGTACCTGGACCAGGAATCAAACCGTGACCTCTGGCTCATAGGTCAACACTCAACCAATGAGCCAAACCTGCCAGGCTAGCCACCTGGCAGGTTTGTCAGAACAAGATTAGGATTTATGGGGAGGGAGGCTGGCCTCAACCCTTTGCCTCTTTCTCTGGATAAAAAGTTCTGTGCTAAAAAAAGAAAAAACCCAAACAAAAAACCCCCCAAACAAACACCAAAAACCCCACCACACTAGCATTGTGTCCATGTCAATCTTCAGATTTTAGTAATTGTACCACGGTAATTTAATAAAATGTTCTATATTTAGTAAATACAAATTGAAGTGTGGTAAAGAGGCACTATGTCTTTAATTGACTTTCAAATGGTTCAGAAAGCAAACAAAATATATTTGGGGCATCTCAGTGAAGGATATAAGGGAATTCTTTGTACTCATTTTGCAAATTTTCTGTAAGCATAAAATTGTCAAAATAAGAAGTTAAAAAGGGCCAAAACCGGTTTGGCTCAGTGGTAGAGCGTCAGTCTGCGGACTGAAAGGTCCCAGGTTCGATTCCGGTCAAGGGCATGTACATTGGTTGCGGGCACATCTTCGGTGGGGGGTGTGCAAGAGGTAACTGGTCGATGTTTCTCTCTCATCGATGTTTCTAGCTCTCTATCTCTCTCTCTTCCTCTCTGTAAAAAAAATCAAAAAAATATATTTTTTTTTTAAAAAAGAAGTTAAAAGGGAAAATTGCTTTATGATGTAATCCCGTTGAAGAAATTTAAGAAAGGATTAAAGAACCCAAATTAAAATTAAAATTTTACCGCGAGAAGTCCCACAAATATGGCAACAGAGGTAGGAACAGCAGTGACACCCCTTTGCCTAACAGCCCTTGGATGTAGATCCTAACAAATAATGATATTAGATATTGAGCACCTACTTTTATGTCAAGCAATTTGTCTAGAGTATTCGATTTAATTTTTACAAAATACTTCTGCTTTCAGGAATATCTAAGTTGGTGCCAATGAAGACTCCTGGGTTTCTCATAAAAGCCATTCACTGCAGAGAGACCTGGAAGAGAAGCTGATTTGGTTGGGAGGAGGACTGGTTAATGGAAGGGATATCAGGAGTCTAACTTTACACATTTTAAGTCCAAGTGCATGAGACATCTGAGGGCAGAGAAATACAGAGATCTGAATTCCAGCAGAGAGGGGCTGGGAGTTGAAAAATTTTGTTCCTCACTTGGTCACAGAACATTTGGTGTGTGTGTGTGTGTGTGTGTGTGTGTGTGTGTGTGTGTGAGTGATTTAAAACCAAGAGGAATGGGAAACCTTCCTGGTAAATGTCAATTGTTCCACATGAAATGGGTTTTCAGGGATTGAGTGCTAGGGCTGAGGTCTGCAGAGTGGCCTTGTGTTCTAACCTCCATCCTTGGCTCTGTACTTAGGCCAAATGCCCTTTGGGGAGGCTGAAGGGAGACCACAGGAACAGAACTTAATTCTCAGCAGGCTCTCTGCAGTCGCCATTTTTCTTGATTGTGAATGCTGAACTTCTGCATACTTTTACTCAATTTGGACTAAGTACCATATCTACAAATGAATAGAGCAGGACCTAAAAGCAGAAGAGCTTACCTATTACCCCCAGGTGTCATCCCAGGAGTCATAGGAGGCTAGATCTCCGTCTACAACAGGCACTAAGGTCACTGACTATTGTTACAAATTGAACATATGCCAATATTGATGGAAGACTTAACAGAAAGGATTATAAAGGCTCTCAAATGATTAGATAAGAATTTATGAAGTGTAAAGCAATAAATGTTAATGATCTCTGCTCTCTATTTTTTAAGAGCTGGTTTCTTTTAAAAAATGTTTTTATTGATTTTCAGAGAGAGGAAGGGAGAGTGAGAAAGGAGAGAGAGATAGAAGCACCAATGTGAGAGAAAAAACATTGATTGGCTGCCTCCTGCACACGTGTATTGGGGATCAAGCCAGAAATCTGGGCATGTGTCCTGACCAGGAATTGAACCAGTGACCTCTTTGTATGTGGGACAACACTCAACCAGTGAGCCACACTTGCCTGACATGATCTCTGCTCTTGTCTTACTCTTCCTTCCTCTAAAATACACTTGATGATTAATACCTATAATTTCCCAGGGCAGATGAGATTAAAAAGCACATCTTCAATCAAAGAAATGAAATAGCAAACTATTTTTACCCAACTTGGACTAATTATTATATATCTACAAATGAGTAGAGCAGCAGCTAAAAGCAGAAAGAGCTTACATATTACTCCCACATGTCATTTTTTTATTTTTTATAGCAAACCAAGGTTCACTTTCACTCTGAAAGTCTCATGAGATGATGCATTTACATTATGATTTCAGATCTCATCTCCTGGGGATGGTTTTCAGAGAGGTGCTTTCTGCCTCCATTCTAAAAATCATGCTGGGCACTATTATATCCATGTGTCCCCCACATTTCCTGCCCCATGCTGCCAGGTAGGGCCACGTGACCAGTTCTAGCCAATGAACTCATTAAGTGATGGTTGAAGCATTTAAGAAATGGCCTGGGGCCCAGCAGTTCTATCTTACCTGCCACAAAAATATCAACCAACTTGTTCTGAGGATTATAGGATACTTTGACTAACAACAGCATAATACACATTCTTTTTAAGTGCACATGGAACATTTACCAATGTAGACCATAATCTGAATTTGTTCTCGATAAACTGATTTAAAAATTAAATAATAAAGTATGTTTTCTAACCACCATGAAATTAAATTAGGAGCTAGTAGTAGATAACTGGAAAATCTGCAAATACTTTAGAAACTCACTTCTAAATAATCCTTGCACCAAAGAGGAAATAAAAAGTAAAATTAGAAACTTTTGAAGTAAATGAAAATGTAATTAAAGTTATATTAGAGGAAATTTGTAGCACTAAGCATTATATTAGAAAAGAAGAAAGTGGACTTGGGGTGGTGAACACACAATACAATATACAGATGATGTATTAGAGAATTGTACCCCTGAAACATATAATTTTATTAACCAACATCACCCCAATAAGTTCATTTAAAAAAAAAATGGTCTCAAGTCAATTACTTTAGCTTCTACTTTAAGAAACTAAAGAGAAGAAAACATAAAATCCAAAGTATGCATAAGGTAGAAACAATAAGATCAAAAGGCAGTGAATAGAAAACTGAAAAATAAAGAAAATCAAAATCAAAAGCTTTCTGCCTCCATTCTAAAAAACATGCTGGGCACTATTATATCCATGTTTATTATATCTTTGATATGATAAAATTGATAATTCTCTAGACTGATCAGAAAAAGACAGATTATCAATATCAGGAATAAAAAATGTAGCAATGTAGCATCAGTATAAAATCTATAGATAGTAAAAGGAGAATAAAATAATATAAACAACTTTATGCCAACTTAGACTAAATGAGCAATGCCTGAAAGACACAAACTACTAATGCTGAACCAAGAAGAAATAGATAACTATTAAACAAAATAAATTAGTGATTAAAAACCTCCCCTCCCACAAAAGCAATCTGCAAAAGCAACTGGCTTCACTGGTGAATTCAATCAAGAATTTAAGAGGGGAAATAAAAGAAGACAATATTTGCCATTTCCGTAAGTGTAGGGACTCTGTGATACCAAGACAAGACAAAGACTACACAAGAAAAAAAAATACACAGCAATGCTTCATATGAATACAGATGCAAACATTCATAATGAAATATTAGCAAAACAAATCCAATAGTGTATAAGGATAATACATTGTGACCAAGTGAGATTTATCTAGGAATTCAAGGTTGGCTTAACATTTGAATATCAATGTATTTTACCATATTAAAGATTAAAAGAGGCATTATCATCTCCATAGATGCAGAAAATGGCAAAACCCAAAATCCATTCCTGCTTTAAAAAAAAAACTCAGCATACTAGGAATCCTTAATCTGATAAAGAAGATCTACAAAAACAAACCCTATAGCTAACATTATATGTAGTGGTAGAAGATTAAATGCTTTCCTCAAAAATTAACTGTTCTTAACAGCTTTATTCAACATTGTACTGGAAACTTTTGCCAGTGCAGCTAAAATATGAAAAAGAGAATCTAAATAGAAAGAGAAAAGCTTATTTGCCGATTGACAAGTTGCTTCTAAAATTAATATAGAAATGCAAAGGACCTTTCAGGCATTTGCTCCCTCTCCCTTCCTCTCTGTAAAAAAACTACTATTAAAAAGAATAACAACATGAAGATAGCAATATTACCTACCTGATTTCAAGAACTTATTGTAAAGCTCTGATAAGAACAGTATGATATTTTCATAAAAATAGGCAAATCAATAAATGAGACAGAATAGACCCACATATGGTTAGTTTGTTTTTTACAAAACAAAGGCAATTCAGTGGAGAAAAGCTTATTTTTCAACAAAAGGCACTGGAATGATTGAATATCTATATGCAAACACAAAAAACTTCAATCTATACCTTGAACTATGTGTTAAAAATGGCTCTAAATGTAAAACTTAAAACCAAATCTTCTAAAATAAAACATAGAATAAATGTTTTGTGACCTACAATTAGGGAACAGTTTCTTAGATATTGTCCTAAACATGCAATCTATTTAAAAAATGGGTAAATTAGACTTCACCCAAATTAACGGCTTCTTTGAATAACATGGAAAGATAAGCTACAGCCTAACAGAATATTTGCAAATCACCTATTTGTTTATATGTATCCACAATATATAAAGGACTCTCAAAAATCAATAGTAAGAAAGCAAAAACTGCCAAAACCGGTTTGGCTCAGTGAATAAAGCATCGGCCTGCAGACTGAAAGGTCCCAGGTTGGATTCTGGTCAAGGGCATGTACCTTGGTTGAGTGCACATCCTCAATGAGGGGGTGTGCAAGAGGCAGCTGATCAATGATTCTCTCTCATAGATGTTTCTAACTCTCCCTCTCTCTTCCTCTCTGTAAAAAATCAATAAAATATATTTTTAAAAAAGCAAAAACTGAAAAAAGGCATAAAATTTAGATACTTCACTGAAGAAATAACAAAATGACAAATAAGCACGTGAAAAAATTCTCAATATTATTAGATATTAGTGGCCCAGTGCATGAAAATCATGCACATTGAAACAGAATTAATTAGAAGAAATATTTTAATATTGCTATTTGCCCTTTCTCTATAATAAAAGTGTGAGAGAGAAAAGGAAATGAGTACAATGTATATGAAAATAATACATAATTTTATGAATAAAAAACAATAACAAAATGAAATAAACTTATGATATAAAAACAACATTGATGCAAATAATGACTGATAAAGTAATTAAACTCATTTCCTGCATTTAGGACAGGATTGAAAGTGCCCCAGGCAGAAAGATGAAATCCATAATACCGCATTTGTGTGACTTGTCCCCTTGCATTTTGTCTAGTATTATTGTCAATTACACTGTTGTCTCTGAGTCTTAATGCAATATCTGCTCCCCAGCCTTTTTCACCATTTGGAAAAAGAATAGGATACGTCATTGCATCTAATGTAGGAGACAGGATACCGTTTTGTTTCATTTTAGTGGCATTCAGATTATTGGGATCTGAATGAATGAGCAAGTCCCTTTCTGTTCTCCATCTTTGTTTCTGAATATGACAGCAACCTCGGTTACACGGGGAGAA
Organism: Pipistrellus hanaki; assembly: GCF_964339955.1. Lineage (NCBI taxonomy): Eukaryota > Metazoa > Chordata > Mammalia > Chiroptera > Vespertilionidae > Pipistrellus > Pipistrellus hanaki. Next base: position 47,831,806 of record NC_140503.1, on the reverse strand, counting down.
TTATATCTACCCAGATCACTGTCATGATTATATTTAATGCCATTGTTACTTCTGTGGGAACTGTATTTTTTGTTGCTGCTTCAGATTGGGCTTCCTTTTCTACATCACATAACATCTTATATGATTTTGTTAATTCATTTATTTCAGGCGTGAGGTTGTTGATGTTGATCATGAGTCTTTCTGAGCAGCCCTGGTTTTCTGTCATTGCTAATCTTTTACTTGTTGCTTATGCTGTATCCAAAATACATAGTTGAGCAAACTTTCGAGAAACACAATCCAAAGGATGTAAAGTTCCAGTACGGCGATAAACATGTCTGTGTATTCTGAAACATTATGGCCCATACCCCAATGGCAATGCAGTATTTGCACCCATGGAAGCAAAAGCAAAAGAACTATTTGTGGATCAAATATTTTCCATAATTTTTTACTGTCAGAATCTTCATTTGTCATTAATCTTTTTAAATATGCCGGGTAATCTGGAAAATGTACATCATTTGGACAGACTTTCCCTTTGCTACATCGAGTAAATTTCCCATCAAATGATTTTTCATCAGAGACATTTAGTGATAGGCAAAATTCACATCTAAGAGTCATTTTACCAATGTTTGAGAATTGCATCCTCATGTATTCCATTTTCACTGAGCAGGCAGTTCCTACCAGTATTGCTAGTACATGTTGATGACTGTTCTCTAGACATATTCTGTCTTCGCCACCGCCTTCTTTCAACTTCAAAGGCGCATTGGTCTTTAGACATTTTTGGTCGATGATGCTGGTGTTTTTTGGCTTCAGAGTGACGTTTTTCCAATAGCTGTCATAGGCGTCACTTTCTTTCAAGATCAGATGCATGTTGCTCTTCAGACATTTTCTGTTGACAACATGCCAGCATCTTTCTGCTGCAGAGCTACGTTGTATTAACAGTTTTTCTTTGGACATAGTCCCACCTCTCTACTGCCACGGTCTGAGATACAGGTGAATGAGAGTCCTGGCTGTCAGGCCTTTGAGAGCTGTGTGACCAACGGCTGATTCTGTGGGGGTGGGACTTCCTCCTACCTGTTGTCAGTTTCCACAGCTGCGATGAGGAAGCTGGGGCTCCAGAGGAAGTAATGCCCTCTAAGCCACCAGCTTTCTTGCTCTGCTGGACCCCAAGGGTGGGCCTTGGCAGGGGATGCCCGGGCCCCTGCTGCCTGTCTGAGTGCAAGCTGTGATTGCCTCTGCCACTTGCCTGGGTCCAAGCCATGATTGTGGCTTGGATCCAGCTGGCAGCGTCAGGTGCTGCCCCTGCCACCTGCGTGGGTCCCTGATAGCGGCTTGGATCCGGCTGGCGGCATCTGGAGCTGCCTGTGCCACCTGCATATGCAAATTTACCTGCCATCTTTGTTGAGTTAATTTGGATATCACTCCTGATTGGCTGTGGGTGTAGTGGAGGTAAGGTCTATTAGCATCTTTCTCTTTTACTAGTGTAGATATTTAATAATTACTATTGTTTTAAAATACTAAGTTATTTTATATATAGCCATATATAACTAAAACATGTTTTTAGCTTCTTCCTTTGTATATTAGCACAGACTGGCCAGCTAGCTCCAGAAATAGGAGGAGTATGATATCCACATTGACAATGGCTATAGTCCAACAAGAAGTGGTACCAGGAGGAATGAAGTAGGAGGGCAATGCAGTTTTGAGTCTAGTCCCAGGGGAAGAAAATGGATTAATCAGGGTAACTTTTAAAAGGAACAGTGTCAATAAATTGGTTAACTTAGGCACCAGATTTCAGAAAGTCTTAAGAAGGAATAGAACGTGGGAAAATGGAGACAGTGGGTGAAGAAAACATGCTGTAGAAGTTTAGTGAAGAAAGGAAGAAGAGAGGATGGCCAGAAGCTAGGGGGGAAGCTGAAGAGTAAATCCTGAGGAGAGAAATACCTGAGGCTACTACCTCAAAAAGGAGGCCTGGTGCATGGGCAGGAAAAAGGGTCAACGGAATGGTGGTTGGTGCACAGGCAATGAAAACCAGGCAGCAGGCAATTGTGGTTGACTTTATAAATCTTAATCATAAGGACAAAATAGGGGTGGCTAAGTTGACTCTTCCACCCAATGGAGAAACTATCTTCCTATTTTCATATGCAAGAAAGAGGAAACCAAATTTCTCAGTATCTCTAATGTCCATGACTAGATTGGTGCATCCCTGGAGAAGGGCATGGGCGTGCTTTCATTCATTCAATAAACATTCCCTGAGGACCTGCTATATGATACATACACATCTATAACTAATAAAAGACCTGTGGCCATGACACCATAACACGGGATGACCAAAGACTAGTCACCAGGAGGCTGTGTGTGCGGTGAGGCACACACAGGTCGGTGGAGCTGTGTGCATGGGTGGGCAGGGACTTGACTCTGGGTCCCACATTCCACCCAGCACAGTGGGAGTCAGTCTGGGGCTCGCCTCCCACATGGTGTAGTGGGAGGGCTCCCACTGGCACTGCAGGTCTGGGTCTCGTGTGATATCGTGCACTGGGCGTCTAGTATATGTACAATATGTTTATGTGTGTAGAATATTTTAATATTAACAGTACTGATACTAATATGGTTAGTATCAGGAATAATACCTAATATTTACTAAACACTTACCATATGCCAGGCTCTGGTACCATATTTCACTTAATAGCTACAAACCCTATATGAAGTAAATTATTATCATCATCCTGTTTTAGAGGTGCAGGTACTGGAGCTTATAGAAATGATGTGATTTGCTGGGGAGCTGGGGAGTGATGGAGCTAGGACCAGTGCAGAGTTGCATTGAAGACTCAAACTGCTTATAAACATTACTCAACATGGCCTCCTTGCAGCCTGTTAGGATGGGGATGGGTGAGTGAGGGGGAGTAATCCTATCTAATAAAGACAGAATATGCAAATTGACTCTCACTCCGCCACAAAGATGGTAGTGTCTTTGCCATAAGATGGTGGGGCCAAGTCCCCTCAGTCCCGCTGGAGTCATCCTTTTAGCCCTTGCCATGGTGAGGAGCAAGCAGGCCCCTGTAGAGAGCAGACACAAGGGTCCTGCTTGCCCCTGGCTCCAGTGGCAAGCCAGAGAGCAGACAGGCAGGCAGGTCCACAGAGAGCAGAGAACCATGGGGAGTGGGCCTTAGACCTCAGCAGGACATCCCCTGAGGGCTCCCAGATTGGAGAGGGTGCATGCCAGGCGGAGGAACCCACTCCCAACCCTCCCATCCCTCTACATTGTGCACAAATTTTGTGCACCAGGCCTCTAGTAAGGAAGTAAAATGAGTTGCTTGAGAATATCTTAGATTCTTTCCTTATGATAATTTTTCCTCACCAACATTTCCCTATTGGCAATTAATTTACCAAGAACCTCTGCCCAGCCACGGGGCCACTTGTCATGTAACAGTTGTCCAGGTATGCCCAATTATTACCTCAAGGGAAACCATTCCTCATTGGACACCTGTTATTACTTGAAAGATCTTCTGTAGAGTTCAAAACTGTTATTTTAACCCAGAAAGTGAGCATTAGAGGACCTTTGGGTAAAGAGAATGATGCTACCACTGAAATCCCATAACTTGAGGAAAACTTCAAGAGGAAATCATAGGTTAAAGTTTCAGGAAGCCAGCTGAAGGCTGGTAGGAGAGAGGGGTTCTGTAAGGCTCAGAGGTGTTCAAGGCTCAGAGGGGAGCACCTTTGCTTGAGGGCCTGACTCCCTCTCCCAACCTGACTCTCCCATCCCTTGCACTGGGAAGTCCTTGCTTGTTATTTGTCCTCACTTTTTCTTGTGGGCTTCGCCTTTTTCCTTTCTTTCTTTCTTTCTTTCTTTCTTTCTTTCTTTCTTTCTTTCTTTCTTTCTTTCTTTCTTTCTTTCTTTCTTCCTTCCTTCCTTCCTTCCTTCCTTCCTTCCTTCCTTTTCTTTTCTTTTCTTTTCTTTTCTTTTCTTTTCTTTTCTTTTCTTTTCTTTTCTTTTCTTTTTTTTTCTTTCCTTTCCTTTCCTTTCCTTTCCTTTCCTTTCCTTTCCTTTCCTTTCCTTTCCTTTCCTTTCCTTTCCTTTCCTTTCCTTTCCTTTTTTCTTTTCTTTTCTTTTCTTTTCTTTTCTTTTCTTTTCTTTTCTTTTCTTTTCTTTTCTTTTCTTTTCTTTTCTTTTCTTTTCTTTTTAACATCCCTTCACAGCCTCACAGTTCCTGCATGCTGGCACCAGGAGAATGTACCACCTCTTTAATCTCCATTTCTGCTTGCAGTCAGTGATTGGATTGCCCCCTCATAAGCCTTCACCAGCCAGCCACACTGCCTGCTATGTATGCCTCCAGATGCCTTAAGCATCTTGGCCCCTGAATCTGAGGCTTGCCTAGCACTCTGTCCCTGGTGGATATCTTGGTTGTCCCCAGTGTCCAGATGAGTGACTTCTCCAGCATCTGGCCTCATGGTGTCTTCCTCCTCCCCGCTTCAGCAACCCACTTGAACAGGTCTTGTTGCAGAACTGAAATTACAAATCCTGAAGTTCTTTTCTCTGACAATGACTTTTTACCTTTTTTTTTTTTCTATCCTCTTTCCTTGTACACCTGCTATGCAATAGAATTTCAATTTCTTGTTCCTAAACTCTTCCTTATTCTCTCAATGCCTTGGTCCACACTGGTTTCATTGTTTCTCTATCCAGTGTGGACCTCGGGTTCAAACATTTCTCTGCTCTCATAAATTTCCTCCCTTCTTCTAACCCTTGATTTTCTTTTCAGTAGCTTAGTCTACTTCCCATCTCAAGTTAGCCTAGCTCTAAATTTCCTGTACATGTGTCCACACACTGTGTAAATAGTGCTGGCAAACAAAATCATTGAACCAAGTTGCTTGACTTTTTTTTTTACAAAGTTGTATAATCAGTCTTTAGCTGAACCATAAATGCTATTTGATGGGGTGTTTTTTAATTTACCCTCACTTACTATTTTATTCTTCTCAGTTTTGTGGAATTATTTTCATTTTCACCCTCATTCTTACAAACTCATTCCTCCCTGCACCACTTATTCTTCTATTTCTCTGAGAAGACTGTGGCATCAACTTTCCTGTCTGCTAGAAGCTACCCATTGTCTTCACTATCATGGAAGTGCAGCAAGAAGCACAGAAGGCTGGTGGACCTTGGGCTTTAGCAAGGGCTAAAAGCTATGCACCTATTGTTCTGTTGAGACAATGGTGGCTCGAGGCAATCCCCTAACCCAGTGGTCGGCAAACTGCAGCTCGCAAGCCACAGTTTTCCACTCTGTTGACTAATGAGTTTGCCGATCACTGACCGAGACTCTCAATTCCAATAATTACAGGCTGTTGTTGTTCCTTGTGATTAAGCCCCTATCCCAGTGGTCGGCAAATTCATTAGTCAACAGAGTGCCAAACCGTGGCTCACGTGGTTTGCTGACCACTGCCCTAACCTGATCATCTTTTTCTGTCGTACCAAACCTTACCTTTGATATATGTGTTTGCTTTGCTAAAGGGAAAATGTATATTCTAGTAAAGAAAAAGCTGTCGGTCTGGACATTCAGGAAGCCACTCCACTAGAAAGTAGGTCTCTGCTGGGTCCCCCCATGCCTTCTAAAGTTATGTTTCTTGTCTAGTATATCCATTTGTGCACAGCCCCTTCTCCATATCCTGAATCCTTGCTGCAAAAGGTTGCAGCACCTGTCCCTCAGTTAGATGTCACCACATCCGCCTCCGTTCTCTTCAGCCATATCTCCATGTCTCAAAGGAGGATGTCATCTCTCTTTTTGCCTGAGACTGCCTGTCCACCCAAGACCTCACTACCATCCTTTTCACCAATAACCACACCTTTTCTATTGTATCTTCCATTCCTTTCACACCCATTGGCCTATCATAGTTTAACCCAAGCATCCTTATCCTTAAACACAAACAAACCAATAAAACCAATGGTCCTCTCTCCCTTCAATGTACCTTTTCATAGTTCATTGCTTGGACTTCTATTGAGCATCTATTTCCTTCTGACTTATATCATAAGCTGGTTTTATGATTTGAATCTCCTACTATAACTTACTGGATGCAAGGATATTTTAAATCATTTTTGTCTATTTCTCTTCCCCTGCCCTGGACTAGATGATGGAAATAGCATTTATCCTTCTCTCTGAATCACTGGCCCATGTGGTATGGTCCCAAGGTAAAGCCATCAGGTCACTTTGTCCTGCTGGAACCTGTTGAGCTTCCTTTTGAGACCTGCCCATTGTGTTATGACAGGTGAGTACAGGGGTGGTGGCAGGACAGCTTCATGTTTCAGTGGAAATTACCACAGGAAACTTCAAGGAAGTTCCACTTAAGTCCTGAATCATCACAGAACAGGAATGCTGAGGCGTGACTTGCTAACAATTGTCAAATTTCTAGAGTTTCTGTACTGACTGCTTTTATCATCCATTAACCAGGAGAAAGAGGAATAAATGTGTTGCCATAGTATTTGGTGCAAGTGCTTGCTGCACAAGAGTTGTTGAAACAGAGGAGTCTCATTGGTGGGAATAATCAATTTTAGCACTTTGGGAAAGGATGAATCTTTAAATGCTTCTGGGAGGCAGGTGTACTGAGCTGGTGGGATGGAAATACAGTGGTGCCTCGCATAACGAATGCCTCGCACAGCGAACTTTGGACAGGTTTTTCATGAAACCATCGGCCAAAAAGCAGAAAATGGATGAAGATGTGCAAGATTCGGTAGACTCTACTTAGTCTGTCTTAAAATTAAAAAAATGTGTGTTTTTTTTAAAAAAAAATTATGTTTTTAGATGTATCTAAATAAAAATATGTCATCTTAGCATATTTTTTTTATGTCATCTTAGCATATTTTATGCTACAGAACAAATTATTTTTTTTAACATGTATTGTTATGGGAAAACGCGTTTCACATAACGAACTTTTTGCATAACAAACTTGCTCCTGGAACGAATTAAGTTCGTTGTGTGAGGCACCACTGTATATATCACAGGGCATGCATTTCATCAAATCAGGAAATGTAGATTTATTGTGAGAATAAAATGAAGTAATCATCTGATTCAACTGATTATTATTTGAGTTCCTCTTATGGGTAGGGCTCTGTTCTGTGCATTTAGCAAAAGCAAAACAGAGTCCTTGCCCTTACAGTCAAGGAAGGCCTGGCTGAGACGAGACATTGGAGGAGAGATCTGAATGACACAAGGGATCAAGTGTGGGGGCATATGTGGGTCCAAGGCATCCAAAGGAAGGAAATGCATGTGCAAGTGTGCCACATCCAGCATGGCTAGGGTTCAGGATCTGAAGAAGGGGCTGCACACAAATGAAAACACTAGACAAGAAATATGAATTTAGAAGGCATTGGGGGGGGGGGGGCAGGTGAAAAGCTCTCTCTAGAGGAGAAGCTTGCTAAAATCCTGGACCTGTCAGCTTTTATTCAGTTTTAGATACACATCTTGCCCTCGGCAAACAGGTAGCATACAGACTATCTGAAAGGTCAGTAAAAGATCACTAAAGATTTACTTTGAGGCTATTAGGTCAGGAAATTGCTTTGAGCCATCGCTATCTCAACACAGAACAACCAGTGCATAGCTTTTAGCCCTGCTAAAGTTCAAGGTTCATCAGCTTTCCGAGTTCCTTTATGCATTCTCATGATGACATTGACAGTGGATGGCTTACTGCACAAGTGTCTTAAGGCAGGAGAGTTGGAGTATTTGAGGAACAGCAATGAGACTAGCGAGCAAGGAGCAGGAGGAGAGAGAGAAAGAGGGTTGTTGAGGATACAGTCTGAGAGAGGTAGCTAGAGACTGGACTGAGGACACCATGGATGTGAAAGTGCTTTGAAAGCCCGTTATTGCTGAAAGGACTTAAATAGAATTAACTTATGTAATGATTTAATTAATTTAAAATTGATTTATCTCTCTTACATATACACTCAAGTAAGAGGTTGCTTTCCCACAGCCCCTATACCCACCTGCTGAGCCTCCTGTGGGCAGGCCATGAGACACATCTCTGCACATTTCAGCAGGACACGACAACCTTTCACTGCCACACAGAAGCGCTCTGCTATTAGGAATACTAGGTGAACATTCTCTCCGGATTATTGTTTGCCATTCAACTTTGCTTGTGGTGTCTATTGCCATACTGAAACATTTTTTATACAATTATATCTCAGGGATTTTAAACATTTTATTTATAGCCTCTGTGTGTCTTTTTTTTTTGTTTTTTTTTTTTATCTTGCTTTAAAAGATCACATTTATCCTTAAACAATACAGATACTATCCTCCATTTCCTAGTATATTTTTATTTGTACATTCATATTTATATGAATTCGTGCGTGAATTCGTGCACCTTGAAGGGTCATGAGGCTGGAGTGGGCACAGGGGCAAGTCTCAACCCATCCTCTGTGCCCCCTTCAAACCCCTCCCGCCGTGGCCCCTAGTCCCCTGTCTGCCGGCAGCCCCACTCCCACTGCTTCTCCCATGTGCTGACAGTGCCGACCCTGTTCACACTGCTGATGGAGAGGAGTGATTGGGGCCAGCACCAGCAGCGAGTACGAGTGGGACTGGTGCTGTCAGTGGGTGCGAGCGGTGGGCTGCTGCCCCAATCACCCCTCAGGAGCAGGGGAGGTGGAGAAGCCCTCGGGGGCAATCAGGGTTGGCAGCCACTGCTCGCACCTGCTGACAGCACCAGGTGATTGGGGCCGGTGTTGGGTGCTGGCAGGGGGTGCAAGCAGTGGCTCTGGTACTGGCAGTGGGTGCGAGTGGGGCCGGCACCATCAGCAGGTGCAAGCACCCAACGGGACCATGGCATATGGGAGCAAAGAATTTTCAGTAACCACCAGAGGCTCTCCCTGATGACAGCGACCAGCACCTCGCCTTAGTCTGGTACCACCACTCACCTGCTCCATCATCCTGCCATGACCAACACCCACTATGTTCTGTGCTCTGCCGCCTGCTGCTGATACCCACCATGTTCCACGCATGCCCTAAGGTGGTCAGTGCACATCATAGTGACCAGTTCAGTTGTTCTGCTATTCAGTCTATTTGCATATTAGGGTATATATATATATATATATATATATATATATATATATATATATGGAGAGAGAGAGAGAGAGAGAGAGAGAGAGAGAGAGAGAGAGAGAGAGAGACTGACTAGAGGCCCAGTGCATGAAATTTGTGCATGGGGGGGGGGGTGTCCCTCAGCCCAGTATTCACCCTCTCCAACCTGGGACCCCTTGAGGGATGTTTCACTGCCCATTTAAATAGGCAGTCGGACATCCCTCTCACAATCCAGGACTGCTGGCTTCCATTGCTCACCTGCCTGCCTTCCTGATTGCCCCTAACCACTTCTGCCTGCCAGCCTGATCACCCCCTAACTGCTCCCCTGCCAGCATGATTGCTCCTAACTACCCTCCCCTGCAGGCTTGGTCCCTCCAGACTGCCCTTCCCTGCAGGCCCGGTCACCCCCAACTTCCCTCCTCTGCTGGCCTGGTCACACCTAACTGCCCTCCCTTGCAGGCCTAGTGCCTCCCAACTGCCCTCCCCTGCTGGCCTGATCATCCACAACTGCCCTCCCCTGCTGGTCATCTTGTGGTGACCATCTTGTGTTCACATAGGGGTAGCCATCTTGTGTGTTGGTGTGACAGTCAATTTGCATATCACCCTTTTATTAGATAGTATTATTCATGATAGCCAAAAAGTGGAAATAGTCCAAATATCCATCAATAGATGAATAAATAAAGTGTTGCATATATATACAATGAAATGGTAGTTACCCTAAAAAGGGAATGAAATTCTTGGTATAACAGGTCCTCTTTTTGGTCCCTTTGTTCAACATCATTTCTTTATGTCATCGATGAGGGGGGAAAATATATTCCTGGTCAGGGACATTGTCTGGGTGGAGTTTGCACATTCTCCCTGTGTCTGCCTGGGTTCCCTCCTACATCCCAGATTGTCCCAGTCTCTCTCTGTGTGTGTGTGTGTGTGTGTGTGTGTGTGTGTGTGTCCGTGATGGAAGGGTATCCTGTCCAGGATGGGTTCCCACCTTGTACCCTGAGCTGCCAGGATAGACTCTGGCCCCCTGTAGCCCTGAACTAGAATATTTATCTTACTTGTTTTTATTAATTTTTCTTAAATGTATGTATAGCTCACATTTATTTCAATGTTTAATATTAGAAGTGTTTTAGGTCTTTATTTAGAAATTTGGTGATGTTTGTGTGACTGGAAATATATTTTCCTAATATCTTCAAATTTTAGCCCTCGTTGGATAGCTCAGTTGGTTAGAGGCTCGTCCTGATAATGCCACGGCTGCAGGTTTAATCCCAGGTCAGGGCATATACAAGAATCAACCAATGAATGCATAAGTGTGAGGAACAACAAATTGATGATGTCTATCTCTCTAAAGTCAATCAACTAAAAATGTTTAAAAGCCAAATTTTAATTGATATGAAATTTATTTTCTATATGGCATAATGTACAGATCTAACTTTATTTCTTCCACCAATTATGCTACAACTATTTATTAAATAAGTCTCTTACTAGATAAATCAATGTGTGTTATTCAGAAACAAAAATAATAAAGTTTGGGTTTTCTTAAATGTCAAATTAGCTGCACACTAGTAAACCAATCACTCCAAAGATACTTTTGAGAGCTTACTAACTACCAAGTTCTGTGAAAGACACCAACAGGAATTTGGCATGCTGCTGGAGGCTAATTCCAGCAGGTCATAAATGCAAGAAGTTTCACCAAAAGTTTGATGGAATTTTGAGGCTTCAGCAGGTCTGAATACATATTACGTGCTGCTGGAATAGCATTTCCCCAAACCTGAAATTCTACATGTTATTGCCTGCTACTGAGACAGCTGAAGGCAGTTTCTCCCAAAACTGACAATGCCTACTATATACTATAATAAATCTTGCCTTTGGTAGGGCAAAATGTGGGAATAAAAAGAGCCCTGGTTCTAGAGATAGAAAGACCTTAGCTACTACAGCTAAGCTTCCTCTAGCTCCCCATGGATTACAAATTTATATTATACGAGGAGCCCAGTGTACAATTCAAAATTTTGCGACGCCACCCACCTGCAGCCCTGCCTTGACACCTGAATCTGCCCACGCAGAGCTCCAGTGCACCTGGCCCAGTCCCAAACCCTCTGGCCTTCTCTGGCTGCTTCAAGCCCCTTCCTCAGTCCCTCGAGTCACCTCGGGCTGGTCCCACCTTCTCTGGGCACCTCCTGGCTTCTGCCCATCTCCAGAGCAATGCAGCTGCCCCATCATGGAGCCAGGGGAGAGCATGGAAGCCTCCCGCCTGCTGGGCTGTGCTCCTTCCCCTGGTAGGTGGGCCATGGGGCACTCAGAGTGCAAGCAGTGGGTGGCAAAGGACTGGTGAGGGGGGGCGCTATGGGCTCTCACCCCTGCTCTCCCTGGCTCAGGATGGTCCCACCTCCTCTGGGCGCCTCCCTGCTTCTGCCCCATCTCCAGAGCAATGCCCGAGCTAATATGCTAATGACCTGGTCATTACTCGTTATGGTGTATCAACCATTAGCATATTAGTTCTTTATTAGTATAGATCGCTAGTCTCTTTATTAATTTTCACACAGCACCTTCTCCAGATTCCTGAACCCTTCTAGATGCTGGGAAAGACCCCCAGCATTAGCATGCTTCCCTTTGTGAAAAACGGAGTACACAAATTCAAATGGCCCTTCTTTCTCACTTCCTTTGCTGGCCCCTCAAGTATTAGGTCCAGAGATTCCATTCTTGGTCATTGTGTTTTACAAACTCTGTTAACATTGGTCAGGGCCTCTACTCCCCATTTCTGCTCATAAAACCCCAAACCATTCCTTTCCCAGGCTTCAGACCTGTACTTCAAACTATACCCATACATGCCCCATAGTCACATCTAACTCAAGATGAAGTACATCTCCTATACTCTCTCTGCACTACCTCACAGCCCTCTTGTTCTTCCCCTGTGTCCTTTTGTTTCTCTACCAGTCACCTAAATGCTTGCCTGGCTACTGGACTTGGTTGACCCAACATGATTTAATTCAGTCTCTACCAGAATAGTCAGTTGTGGATGGTTCTACCGTGGAAAAGAATAAAGGGGATGTAAAAATGTTTTTGTTTTTTCCTAACCTATCCACGTGCACTTGATGCATCAACCTCTCAGACAAGTATAGCAAGGTGCTTTAATTTCTGGGCACTGAAGTCAGAATTTAATTTCAGGGGTGAGCAATTTCCTTAGTAACTCGAAACCTCTGTTTTCTCACTTGTAAAAGTGCAATAGCAACAACCAATTCATAGAATTGCTATTGGATTAAATGAGTAGAGCATTTAGCAACATCCAACCCATAAAAAGCAGTCATTAGGTTTTAGTTAGCTAACAGGGAGAGTAGATGTTATTAGCAGGATAGCAGTCCCCTCCATAGCCCCTCCACATTCTCAACTTTTGAGAGCACTGAGTGTTGATTTGTTAACTGACCCAAATGAATGCTGATTTCTGTGGGATCCTGGCTTATCCACTGCTTCTTCCTGGCATCAGAAATGAAAGAAAAAGTGTTGAGCTAGATCTCAAAATAGCATTTGATTAATAATAACACCTATAGAGCATGTATTTTTGTCCAGATACTGGTTGTACTGCTCTACAAATTTTTACACGTGTTTACTTTTTATCATAACTCTGTAAAGGAGGGACTCATTCTTTTTTAACAATATATTTTATTGTTTTTTTTTACAGAGAGGAAGGGAGAGGGATAGAGAGTTAGAAACACTGATGAGAGAGAAACAAGCTGCCTCTTGCATACCCCCTACTGGGGATGTGCCCACAACCAGGGTACATGCCCTTGACAGGAATCAAACCTGGGACCCTTGAGTCCACAGGCCTATGCTCTATCCACTGAGCCAAACCAGGTTCGTCAGGAACTCATTCTTGATGAGAAAACCAAGGCACAGAAAAATTAACCCTTTAAATGAAGTCATATTGCTAAGAAATTGCAAAGCTGGGCTTTGAACCCCACTATTCTGGTTCTGCCCCAGTGTCTGTGACACTGCACTGTACTTAGCTGCGGTCCCCTGTGGCCATGACTCTGAAACTCCCAATGTTGCTGCATCAGAAGTGGTGGCTTCTTCCTCAATAAACTTAGTCACTCTTAGAACTAGTTCCATAAATCACATGGAATGGCTTCTTAGTAGTCCAATGCCTTTATCTCCACTTGATAAGGCAATGTGGACTGACGCTAATGTATGACAGGAAGTACAAACTTCCTTCACTTGAGAGTATCAATGTCACTTTTGCTTGGGAAGATTTACCGTATTTTTCCATGTATAAAACTCCCCCATGTATAAGATGCCCCCCATGTTTCCAAACCCAAAAATAAGGAATCAATATTTTAAACATTTTGCTGGTTTTCCTCTTAAGGTCTTCTTTTTTGGCAGCTTAAGGAGTTGTTCTTCCTGTAAACTCAGTGGGAGGAGGTCCAAATTGTCTCTCTGCAACTCTATTTTCATGCTCTTCTGCAGAGCTGATTGCATTCCATTTGAATTTTGCAGAGTAAGACAATTGCTTACCAGTATTTACCTTTTTATCGGGTCTAGTAATAATTAATGTCGTTTTTAAACATTCGTTTAAAATCTTGCTTGGCGTTGACTTGTATTGACATAACCTTCAAACACGTGGTATCTACAGAACGTGTGAAGTGCAATTAACAAGTTTTGCTTGAAAAAGTTTGTGTTTGGTTTGGTTTTTGTTGCAGAACTAGGGCTAAGAAGATGGCGGATGAAGAGCATATTCGGCACTGCATGCTTTACGAGTTCCAATTAGGAAGAAAAGCAAGTGAGGCTGCAAAAAACATCTGTAGTGCTCTTGGTCAAGATGCAGTTAGCGCCAGAAAATGCCAGCGTTGGTTTGAGAAATTTCGCGAGGGGAATTTTTCGTTAGATGACAAGAGTGGTCGAGGCCGTGTGTTCAATTTTGATCAAGAAGCTCTTCAAGCTCTTTTGGTGCAAAATCCTCAAATTACCCAACAAGAGCTTGCGACAACTTTAAATTGTTCACAAAAAACAATTTCCAATCAATTGCGTGCACTTGGCAAAGTCCAAAAGTTTGGAAAATGGGTTCCTCATGAGTTGACCGACAACAACCGTAATCAAAGAGTCACAATTTGCAGTTCGCTCCTCTCTCGTCAAAACCGTTTGCTGTTTTTAGAGCAAATTGTTTACCGGAGATGAAAAATGGGTGCTGTATGTTAATTTGAAAAGGCGGCCTCAATGGTTGGACAAAAATGAGGCTCTGCAGCCCACGCCAAAACCTGACTTGCATGCGAAAAAAGTGATGTTGTGTGTTTGGTGGAATTTTAAAGGAATTCTTCATTATGAACTTTTACCATCTAACCAAACCATTACAAGTGCAGTGTATAGTGCCCAATTGGAAAGGTTAGCCCAAGCTTTAAGAGAAAAAGAACCCGCGCTGATTAATCGGAAGGGCGTAATTCTTCACCACGATAACGCACGACCGCATACTGCAAGAATCACTGCTGAAAAACTGCGCCAGTTGGAATGGGAAGTTCTCCCTCAACCTGCATATTCTCCTGATATTGCCCCTTCTGATTACCATTTGTTTCGTTCTTTGCAAAACTTTCTTCTTGGAAAAAAATTTAATAATGAAGAATGCCTGAAAAATGCATTGACCGAATTTTTTGCATCAAAATCACAAGAATTTTACAACAGAGGGATTAAAATGCTTCCTGAGCGTTGGGCACAAGTAGTAGAAAACAACAGCAACTATATTGTTGATTAAATTTTGTTGTATTGTTTAAATAAATTCTATTTTAAAAAGTATTAGAAAACGACATTAATTATTACTAGACCTAATATTTTTTGATGTCTTTATGGGCTCAGAAATGTTCCAGTTCCTGTTGCATCTCTGCACTCTCCACTTCCACCTCCAATTACAACATCAGCTGACATCAGTAATGATAAGGCCCATGATTGGAGGAAGCCTGTTTGACAAGGTATGGAACACCCAACAGCCTGGCTCCCTTTTAGTCTGACTTCCATGTATAAGACACCCCTTGATTTTCAGCCTAATGATATTAGGGAAAAAATAGCGTCTTATACATGGGAAAAATGGTACTTCTTTCTCATGATCTTTACTTTTCCTTTTGGCAGAACTAAGCATTATTTCAGAAATGCTTGCAACCACTTACCAAGTAATGTTCTTCCCATTTTGTACATTAGGAAGCTCAGATCAGTTCTCCAGAAATTGATTATAATAGATGCCATTTTGAACTGGGAAAATTGAACTAGAAGGGCTTGAACTGGACTTGAAGAAAGGCTATTCTGAAGAGAAGGGAGAATGCTATGGTCATTACCCTGAATGATTTAGGATGGTATAGTCCACTAGGGTGGCACTAGGGAAGAATTCGTGCAGTATTGTGGGAGGGGGCAACGGGGTGTGTATTTATTTGTTTGTTTGTTGACACAACTATAGATGTTCCCCATTTCTTCTTCCTCCCTTCACCCAGCCTCTACTCCACTGAGTGGGTATTTTTATTATTTGACCAAGAAATGCCTAACCATCTAGCTCTTTCTTCTTGAACAACAGAGGACATAAAATCTATTGATTTATTTGCTCAAGGCTTAGTTTGTCTTAAATTCTCAGTCAGGCCAAACCCATGGGAACTTAAAAAAAAGGTTGTCTTAGAAATCTATAAAATAGAATAGAGAAATTATAATCCTTGAATGATAAGAGTTGGAATTTTCTTGATGGTTTGATTTTTATTGATTTAAGACAATAAAATTTAAGACTAAATAGTCAGCCCTGGCCGGGTAGCTCAGTTGGTTAGAATGTTGTCCCTATACACCAAGATTGTGAGTTCAAGCTCCAGTTAGGGCATATATAAGTATCAACCAATGGCCGAAACCGGTTTGGCTCAATGGATAGAGCGTCGGCTTGGGGACTGAAGGGTCCCGGGTTCGATTCTGGTCAAGGGCATGTATCTTGGTTGCAGGCATATCCCCAGTAGGGGGTGTGCAAGAGGCAGCTGATTGATGACTCTCTCTCATCGATGTTTCTAACTCTCTATCTCTCTCCTTTCCTCTCTGTACAAAATCAATAAAATATATTTTTTTAAAAACCCACAAAGAATCAACCAATGAATGCATTAATAAGTGGAATAATGAATCTCTCTCTTTCTCTCTCTCTCTCCCTTCCTCTCTCTTCCCCTTTCTTAAAAAAAACAACAACAAAAAAACAAAACAAAGAGTCAAAGAAATTGTATTGTGCGGAGGACAATGCCCCCACTCCTCTTCAAGTCCCTGGTCTCCATATAGTTATGCAAATAAGCAGGTAGCAAAGACTCACTACTCAAGAGTGGGCCTATGAATGAGGAAGGTGGGCTACAGGAATGTCTTTTTTAAGCCAGACTATAATGGGGAAGAATTCGATTAAAAGGCAAAATTATCATTCTAAATTTTTAGCTTCTATGCTCAAGGATAAAGAAATTAAAATGTCAAAAGGTACTCTCTTAAATCAGGCTCAAGGAAAATGAATGCCCTTGTCATCTTTGACTATGTAGGCTCTTGTTCAAATTGAATTATGCCTAATTTGTATTGGGGATCAAAAGTCTGTAATACTTAAGGTTTAGATCCTTTGCCTCTAGTGTGGAAAGGCTCAACAGCTAGAGAAAATTGAGCTATCTGTCATTTTACAAAAGGATTCTTTAATGCTTTGACTGAAAATTATCATATGATGCCTTGGGACATGCAGATTTTAGCTAAAATAATTTTAGAGGCCAGTCAAGAGCAGGATAAGATAAGATCTGTGAACAATAAACTGAGATCTAGGCTGCATTCTGGCTATACATGCCAAGCAATATAAAACATCTGAAAAGATTCATGAAAAAAACTCTTATTTATTAAGTCTTATCTATATGTTATGGGAGCTTGTTTATTGATTGTGGTTTTATCTGTCCTTTTTGTTTGGTTTAATGTATTTATTGTTAGCCTATTTAGCACACCTTTAATTTAATTTAACAAGAAAAGAAACATAAGTGGTCAGTCCATTACTAAATTTTCCCAAAGCAAACAGGATATGGTGGTGGGGAGAAAGAATATGAGCGATACACGTGGCCCGTTAATTACTAGGTCTTTTGGTGATTCTGTAAAATGGATGCCCACTCTCAAGAGTGCTATTAAAAGTTTCATTTTTGCCATGTTTTTATTTCCCAGTCTGTCATTTGAAATTTGGATAGATGAGACATTTATCAGAATTTAGGAATACGTCTGGGTTTTCTGAACTTATGAAGAGAAAAAAAAAGGCATGCCTCATCCAATTTTGGATGGCCTCTTGACTGAGCTCCATTTCTTTATGGATGCTATAGAATAAATCTAAGACTATTTCTTTAAAAGATGGTGAAAATGACATAAGGAAAATATACAGGCTGGATTTAGGCAACAAGATTAGTATTTTCATAATAATGGGAAGTTCTCAAATAACAACAGACCACATTCCAAGGTTAACATAAAGCTTCTGAAAGTCACTAAGTTATCTCTGTTATAGAATTTGCCAAAGTAAATGCCTTAGATGGTAATAATTGGCTTTGAAATCTCAAAATTGTTAAAACATATTGTAAATAAATAGATGTAACTAAAATGAAGAATTTGTAGTGGAGCTTTTCAGTAATAATTATATTGATGGTGGGGGTACAGTTACTCTTCTTGCTGTAAAAGTGGAGAACCCCACAGCAGTAACCTTAGATGTTATCTCTAAGAAAGAATGTGGCAATTTTAAAATTCAAATGGCTAGAGGCCTACTTCCAAAGCTTTTGGTAACTTAAAACTTTGGAGTTTGCTGAATTGAATAATAAAAATTATTAAATATCTAGATATTCTAAAATAACAAAATACTGAAATATCAATCTGAGTTTGCCTTGTATGAAAAATCTAGAGGATAGATTTGAATCTATTAATTAAATATATCTTGTATTTTATTTAAAATATATCCTTAAGAGAAACCAAGATGGTGGCATAGGGTAGGCACCTGAATGCAGCCTACCACAACAAATTTGAATTTAGAACTGGAAAACAGGGGAAACATTGCCCTGAAGCACCAGACGGCTGGCTGAGAGGAGGCTCTACCATCTGGGAAGGAGAGAGAAGGCACGCTGAACCTTAAGAACTGTGAAGGTGCGGAGAACTGCGCATGCGAAAAGGTGGCCGCCTGACTTCGCTGCCGGCTTGCTTGCGGAGCGTGGAGAGGGCAGGCCGAGTTCACTACTGGCTTACTCCCTGCACGGAAAGGGCGGACAACTAATGCGCGGCTAGCTTTCTTGTTTTCCGGAGGAAAACAGAACCACCCTATTGCTCTGATAGATAGCCACAGACAGGGAGAGGCCAGTCTGTCAGACAGTGGGCAGAGATCTCGAAGGTGTGTGAAGCCAGCAGCCATTACTGCGGGACTCAGAAACCAGACCCTCATATGGAGAGGCTGAATAAAGCTATTCTGCACCACCCCGAGACTCCGCCCCATCCAAGTGGAGCACAGAAGCCCTTCCAGTGGCTAGCTTTCTCTTTCACCGCAAATAGGACTCTCTTAGGGAGAAACAGACAGGAATCCAAAGCTTCTCTGTGCCTATACCAAAGAGGTGCACGTGCCTGCAACCAATCTTGCGGGATTCACCAAAACTTGGCTGTGCCACCACGAGACTCCACCCCATCCAAGCGGAATACAGAAACCCTCCTAGCTGACACACTTCTGATTCTCATAGCCAATTGGCTTGGAGATCAATTCTTCCCAGTGTTACCAACAACAAGCAAGACTTAACAACAAGACTGCACACACAGTGCACAAAGGGCTACACCAAGACTGTCCATCTCTGGTAACTGGGAGGCTGACCCACTGAACCATATAGAATAGGGGTGTCGAACTCAATCAGAGAAGGGGCCAAAATCTAAAATCCAGCCTAAATCGCGGGCCGAATGGTTTACTGAACAGTCATAAACTGACAATGTCATAAACTGACAGCGGAGTGCAGTGATGACAGCGCGGTGCGGGCCACATTGCAAGGCCTGGCGGGCTGGATTTGGCCCGCGGGCCTTGTGTTTGACACATGTGATATAGAACACCTTAGCACACAAAGCCACCCTACCAACTCAGGGAAGCTGTGAAAATGCCGAGACAAGGAAACAGATCACAAACAAAAGAAATGGAGGAAAAGAAGGGACTGGTTATAGAGTTCAAAACCATGCTTATAAGGTTTTTCAAGAATTTCCTAGAAAAGGCTGATAAAATAAATGAGACCTATGAGGATATGAAAAGGGATCAACTAGAAATGAAGAATGCATTGTCTGAAATAAAAAAATATTATACAGAGTCCTAAAAACAGAATGGAAGATCGCAAGAATCAAGTCAAAGATTTGGAACACAAAGAGCCAGAGGACACTCCTCCACAGAAGCAAGAAGATAAGAGAATCCAGAAAGTTGAAGATGATGTAAGAAACCTCTGGGACAATTTCAAACGAACCAACATCAGAATTATGGGGGTCCCAGAAGATGAGAGAGAGTAAGATACTGAAAGAATAATGGAAGAAATAGTGACAGAAACCTTTCCCCACTTGGGGAAAGAAATAGACTTACAAGTCTAGGAAGTGCACAGAACCCCAAACAAAAGGAATCCAAAGAGGACCACACCAAGACACATCATAATTATAATTCCAAGAGCAAAAGACAAAGAGAGAATATTAAAAGCAGCAAGAGAAAAGCAGGTAGTTACCTATAAAGGAGCACCCAATTGTCAGCTGATTTCTCAACAGAAACCATGCAGGCCAGACGGGAATGGCAAGAAATATTCATGGTGATGAATAGCAAGAACCTACAGGCAAAAATACTCTATCCAGCAAAGCTATCACTCAGAATCAAAGGCCAGATAAAGAGCTTCACTAAACCAGAATTAATAATAATAAAAAAAAAAAGCTAAAGGAGTTCATCACCGCCAAACCAGAATTATATGAATTGCTGAAAGGGGTTCTTTAGGAAGAGGAAGAAGATATAGATAAAAATTATGATCAACAAATACGTAACTATCAACAAGTGAAACTAAAAGCCAAGGGAATTAAAAAACCTGATGAACAATATTAACTGGTGAATATAATAGAATCAGAGGTATGGAAGGGGAGTGGACTGATGATTCTCAGGGAAAAGGCGAGTGAGGAGTGCGAGAAGAGCCTGAACAAAAACTGTGCACCTATGGATGAGGACAATGGGCAGAGGGTGGGTTGGGAACCTCGTGGATGGGAGCAATGGAGGGGAAAAAAAGTGAGGAACATTTGTAATAATATGAACAATAAAGATTTATTTAAAAAATTAAAAATATATATCCTTAAAAATGTGAAGGTATTACTAATCTAAGAAATGCTAAGTATTTAACTTGCCACCTAAAATTTAAGGCTTCTAAGAGTTTAAAGTTCAAATTAAATTAGGAAAAATTATATGGTTATAATAATAAAATGCATAAAATATAGAAGTTCATTTAAAAAAATAATTCTTGCATTTTCTCTGGAGAAATTAGTAGTTCAAAATATATTTTGTCCCTATGTATACTACATGTAGTAAAACTTCAACCTAGGATATAATCTTTTATATGATCTTATTAAAAAAAAAATTAACCCTAGCCGGTTTGGCTCAGTGGATAGGGCATCAGCCTGTGGATTGAAAGGTCCCAAGTTCGATTCCAGTCAAGGGCGTGTACCTTGGTTGTGGGCACATCCCCAGTAGGGGGTGTGCAGGAGACAACTAATGGATGTTTCTCTCTCATTGATGTTTCCAACTCTCCCTCTCCCTTCCTCTCTGTAAAAATCAATAAAAATATATATTAAAAAAAGAATAATAAATTCTATGGTCTGAACCAAATTTTTAATATAAAAACCACTTTAAATTTAATTAATATCTTTTAGAATAATTATACAAAGTATATAATAATCTTTGGGTTATATATATTTGATGGTCTTTCCAAGTTAAATTTTAAGACTGTAACTGACATTTCAAAGGCCCTGGAATGATTCAAGGATTTAGTCTCTCTTAAAAGAAATATTTTGGCACTAAATTAGGCTGATCTAATATACTTGAAATCATATGGGAAGCTTTATCAAATAAAAATTAACTATATTTTATTTATATACATATACAATATGTTATAATGTTATAAAGGTTTCAACCTCTAAGGGAGGACAGGACAAAGTTGTTGAATACTTCTTTAGCAAAACCAGATTAATCAGCAACAGAATTTTAAAACAAAAAGCCTCAGAGAGCCTGCTTTTTAAATAGGCTAGGGGGGTAGGGTGGCATCTGAACTTCATAGAACAAATATATAAGTTTGCTTACTTTGCTTTCTCAATAAAGGTGCATACTTTAACTTACTTAATAGTTAGCTTTCTATACATATATTCAAGGTCTCATATAAGCTCATATGAAAAGCCAATATTTTATGAGCAACCTGGCTCCAGTAAAGGCCAAAGTAAAATTTTGCATATGTTTGCAAATGAGCACTAGTCACAAAGAATACTGTTTAAAAGTAAATTTTAAACTTGAGAAATAGGAAAAATGGTTTGTCCACCATCGAGAACTGGAATATCATTGCTGTCATGTCAGAGGACAGTGATTGGGAAGGGAACTCAAGGAACTGATGGCCCAGAAAGGAGCCCACTGCCAACAAGTTCTGTAGATACCTGACAACAATTTTAAAAGGACACAAAAGAACTCAGTCCTTTTCATTTAATCTAAAAATCTTAAAAGGATACAAGCCCTTCAAGTGGCATACACCTTTCAAAATGTTACACTTCCTACCCTGATGCCGGGTTGGATGACCTGAGGCCACACTCCCTGCCCAGCAGGGCTTGTTGGAGACCTCAAAGTGTGCCCCCCACCATGGTGATGGGTCGGGAGACCCCAGGCCACACCCCCCACCTGGTGGGGCTTGATGGGGGACCTCAGGCCACATGTCCCACCCAGCAGGGCTTGACAGGGGACCTCATGCTGCATCCTCGGCCTGGTGGGGCTTGACAGGGGACTTCAAAGCATGCTTCCTGTCCTGGCCCAGCCCAGGAGACTTCAGGTCATGCCCTCCACCCCAGTGCCAGGCTGGGGGACCTGAGGCTGTGCTCACATCCAGTGCTGGGCTGGGGGACCTGAGGCTGCACCCCCTGCCTGGCGCTGGGTCAGGGGAACTGAGACTGTGCCCTCCACCTGGCAGAGCTTGATGGGGTAGGGCTAGCTGGAACTGGATCTAGCTCAGTGGTGGTGGGGCCAGTCAGGTCTCAGTCTTGTGCAATTTCGAGGCACATGCTGGTGGACAGTGCTGGGGTGGGGGGGAGTGGGGAAAACACACACAGCCTGAGTCCCCCCATTAAGCCCCGCCAGGTGGGGGGCATGGCCGGAGATCCCCCGTCAAACCCTGCCTGGCAGGGGTTGTGGCCTGAGGTCCCCCAGCCTGGCATTGGGGCACGGGCTGTGGCTTGAGGTCATCTGTCAAGCCCCATGAGGCAGGAGGTGCAGCCTCAAGTTCCCTGCCCTGGCCCAGCGCCATGAAGCCTCAGGTTCCTGCTGATTGCTCATTAAGGCAAGTTATGGGAACTCGGGTTTTGCTGTGGGTGTAACCATCTTGTGTTACGGAACCACCCACCTCCACTGTGGGTGCCACCATATTTGTTGTGGGTTGAGTGTCAATTTGTCATATTCCTTTTTTATTTGATTAGATACTCAAAGACTGATACCAGAAATTCAATTAGTGTCATTTACTGTCCACACCCAAGAAGTTAGAAAGTAAGCTTTATTTCAGACTGATTTAAATTGGCAAATTGAAATAAGTGAATATTCAAGGGAACTTATTTGTTTTAGGCAGGAACCTATTCCTGGAGCGTTAACTATTTTTTACTGATGGTTCATTTTATAGTAAAGCTGCTTATCATGCAGTGAATTCAGACCAAGTCATCCAGACCAGTCATACTTTTGTGCTAAGAACTGAATTAAAAGCTATCAAGGCCACACATATGATAGGTACCTTAATCAATAAAGAAATTTAAAAAATAAATAAAAGCTATCAAGGCTGCATTGCAAGATTTTCAAAAGCCAAAATATTGTGCAGCAAGCAAAAAATGTCCCCTTTGCATGTTAAAACAAACAAACAAACAAAAAAAAAGCAGGGGAGAATAGTGGAGTAATCTTCTGTAAGTAAATTACATCAAGTCTTAATTACTTAAAAAAAAGTTTTTTCTCTTTAAAATTTTTCATTTGTAATGCTGATGGCAAGACACTTATGAAATTACACTGGTATCAGAATAAGCCAAAGGGAAATGGTCTGGTTAAATGGAAAGATCCTGAGTCTAGCTTATGGAAGGGCCCCTTTAGTAACCTTTGGTTGAGGATATGCTTGTATATTTTCAGAAAACTCCTCCAAGCCCATGTGGATTCTTGCAGCAATGAATTCGAGAGAGGAATTCCTCACCTTGTGCCTGTGGCTGCAGATGGGATGAGACAGGAGAAACAGTCCAGAGATGGGGATGGTAAAGACGCCTTGCCATGCTAGCAGTCATCAGCTGTGCCAAGCCAAAGAAGGTTGGACCTGCATTGCCATTGACCATTCTTTGTCCACCATCCAGAACTGGAATATCATTGCTGTCATGTCAGAGGACAGTGATTGGGAAGGGAACTCAAGGAACTGATGGCCCAGAAAGGAGCCCACTGCCAACAAGTTCTGTAGATACCTGACAACAATTTTAAAAGGACACAAAAGAACTCAGTCCTTTTCATTTAATCTAAAAATCTTAAAAGGATACAAGCCCTTCAAGTGGCATACACCTTTCAAAATTTATTTTTTTTTAAAAGGGGGGGGGGTGGAGGGGGTGGAGGAGATGCTGGTAGCTACCCATTGTCTAAACCAGTGTTTCCCAAACTTCTCTCATGATGAGAATCACCTGGTGGAGTTGTTAAAATACAGATTCCTGAATCCCATCTAAGAAGTGCTAAACCAGAATTTTTGGGAACATATAGGTAAAATTGTATACTTAACTTAGTGCTCTGTCTTAGAGCAATAGTTAAGTATACAATTTTACCTATATGTTCTGTAACTTAGTGCTCTGTCTTAGAGCAATAGTTAAGTATACAATTTTACCTATATGTTCCCAAAAATTCTGGTTTAGCACTTCTTAGTTGGGATTCAGGAATCTGTATTTTAACAACTCCACCAGGTGATTCTCATCATGAGAGAAGTTTGGGAAACACTGGTCTAAACTGTCATGAAAGTGCAGCAGGGAACATAGAAGACTGATGGACCTTGGGCTTTAGCAAGGGCTAAAAGCTATGCACCGATTGTTTTGTCGAGACAATGGTGGCTCAAGGCAATCCCCTAACCTGATAATCTTTTAGTGTTTATCAAACCTTACTTTTTTTAAAGATAAAGTTAATAAATCTTTATTCAGATTATTACAATTGTTTCTCCTTTTCCCCCCTCCATATCTCCCCTCCACCTGGTCCCCACCCCACCCTCTGCCCTTACCCTCCCCCCCACCCCCCCTGCTGTCCTCATCCATAGGCGTATGATTTTTGTCCAGTCTCTTCCCATACCCTCCACACAGACACCCCTTTCCCCCTGAGTATTATCAACCCCTCCCATTCTATGCCCCTGATTTTATTATATTCACGTTTATTCTATTCCTCAGATTTTTTATTCACTTGATTTTTAGATTCACTTGTTGATAGATGTATTTGTTGTTCATAATTTTTATCTTTTCTTTTTTATTCTTTTTTCTCTTTTTAAAGAATATCTTTCAGCATTTCATATAATACTGGTTTGGTGGTGATGAACTCCTTTAGCTTTTTCTTATCTGTGAAGCTCTTTATCTGCCCTTCAATTCTGAATGATAACTTTGCTGGGTAGAGTAATCTTGGTTGTAGGTTCTTGCTATTCATAACTTTGAATATTTCTTGCCACTCCCGTCTGGATTGCATGGTTTCTGTTGAGAAATCAGCTTATAATCTTATGAGTGCTCCCTTGTAGGTAATTAACTTTTTCTCTTGCTGCTAGTAAGATTCTCTCTTCGACTTTTGCCCTTGGCATTTTAATTATGATGTGTCTTGGTGTGGTCCTCTTTGGATTCCTTTTGTTTAGGATTCTGTGTGCTTTCTGGACTTGTAAGTCTATTTCTTTCACCAGGTGGGGGAAGTTTTCTGACATTATTTCTTCAAATAGGTTTTCAGTGTGTTGCTCTCTCTCTTCTTCTGGCACCTCCATAATTCTGATGTTGGTATGCTTGAAGTTGTCCCAGAGGTTTCTTACATTATTTTCAACTTTCTGGATTCTCTTCTCTTCTTGTTTCTCCAGAGGAGTGTCCTTTGCCTCTTTGTATTCCAAATCTTTGACTTGATTCTTGAGTTCCTCTAGTCTGTTGTTGGGTCTCTATATAATATTTTTTATTTTAGTCAGTATATGTTTAATTTCTAGTTGGTCCTTTTTCATATCCTTGAGGGTCTCATTAAATTTATCAGCCTTTTCTAGGAAATTCTTAAAAAACCTATAACTGTGGTTTTGAACTGTATGTCCAGTCGTTTGTTCTCCTCCATTTCTTTCGTTTGAGATCTATTTCCTTGTCTCCTCATTCTCGCTGCTTCTCTGAGTTGGTAGGGTAGCTATGTGTGCTGGGTGTCCTGTATGGTTCAATGGGTCAGCCTCCCAATTACCTGAGGTGGACACTCTTGGTGCACCCCTTTGTGGACTGTGTGTACAGCCTTGTTGTAGTTAAGTCTTGATTATTGTTGGTATCACTGGGAGTAATTGACCTCCAGGCCAATTGGCTGTGAGGACCAGCTGTGTCTATAATGGAAGAATTGTTGGGCTGGAGACATGTTCATGGGGCAGGGCTTGTTCCAGTAGGGGTTTAAGTGCTCACTGAGTCTGCCTCTTGAATGTATCCCTTATGAAAGTAGTTGAAATCTAGAGTCATCTCACACCGGCCACTAGATACACTAGTTTCTGGATCTCCAATGGGGTGCAGGTCAGCTACTGTCTGAGGCCACCCAGCAGGAGCTACAGCAAGAACTACAGTATTCTCCTTTTTGCTTGGGATTTGAAGGTTTTGGAGCAGTCTGACTGAAACTGCAGTTTATTTGTTAAGCTGCCACTGGGCAAGCCATTTATATGCAAAAGCCACTGACTTGGTTTGTAGAATGTGCAGGGCGGGGTCTCAGGGCATCACTAGGCTGGGGCGTGGCAAACAGCGATGGCTGCCATTAGCCTTCTCTGCCTTTCTGTGTTTCCAAGTCCCTGTGACCCGCGCTCCAGTGCAGTAAGCATTGATTGCTGAGTGCACCTCTGCACAAAAGTCACCCTCACTTTCGAACCGGATGGTTGACAGACCAGCTTCTCCCCATAGGTGTCTGGGTCTCCTGCGTGTCCCCAGAAACTGGATTTCAGAGTAATCGGGAGCTTATCTCACTTCGGGTTGAAAAAAAGCCACCCGCCCAGTCGCCCGCCACCAGCCCAATTTGCGTACCTCGGTACCTCAGCTTTTCAGCATTTGTGCCCCATTCTCTTTCCTGCTAGTTGTAAGACTTCCATTCAGCCAGCTTTCCCATGGTTCTGGGTGATAGACGTTTAGTCTTTTAGTTGTAGTTTTGAAATTGCGTGCAGCAGCAATCAATAGATCTGTCATGCTAGATCAATATTCACTGGCTCCAAAATGAGTGTTTCTAGCATGAGAGGATAATTTATGATCACCTACAGCAGTGTTTCCCAAAGTGTGGTACACATATCCCCAGGGGTACGGGAAGAATTTGGTGGGGGTACACATTGCACCGGAGTTTGGTGGGGATATGCACTGCACCGTGCTTAACTGTGCCTAATTCTACGTTCTCATGAGTACGAGGGGTAATCAGCGTTACGAAAATTATAGAAGGAGTACACATATGTCAAAAGTTTGGGAAACACTGACCTACAGCATGCCTTCTGTGACACAATTTTAATAGGTTTTTTATTGCTTTATCATTTAAGAAAAGGAATTTTGTGACTTTTTAACCTTTAAAGTAAATTTGGTTCCTGGACTCCAGGTTAGATAAAAATAAATAAATAAATAAATAAATAAATAAATAAATAAACACATATACACATACCTGGCTTTCAGAACTGAAAAAGCTGTTATTTTTTTCCAGGTTTAGGGGTAAGGGTTAATGAAGTGCCTCCTATATACGAAAGCCCAGAGAAGCCAAGGAACTTATAAAAGTCACACAGAGTGGGAGTATTTTTAAAAGACATTCGTAATCAGGTTGAATGTACCCTGAACAAGGACTCTGTACATAAATCCCGAATATTATCCTGTTCCCTCCTCATTTCCATGGCAAAGTGCAGGGCAGAAAACGTTTTCATTAATATGCACAGAGAAGCAAGTGCCAATTCATTCAAGCTTTTCTGGCTTCATTCAGTACATTTTCAGCGCAATCCCCGTCCGCTTTCTTTCGGTGTCAGTGTCTGGCCTGCCTTAGCCCCAGAGCGCTCTGGCTTCTGTATTCTGCCATTCATTGGACATGTGGCAGATTTTTCCTCAAACTCTCATAATTAATTCTGTGCACTTCTGTCTTCTTTCACAACTAACCCCTCCTTTTTGGGGGGTGGGGAATGGAGGTGGGGGCTCTAACAGAGCACCAAAAAATTAGTCCCTTAATTAAAACAAATCTCCCCATGTTATATTATAATTGGATCACGCTGGCGTTAAATGCCATTTATCTTTGCAGGCTTGCACAGACCACAATATGTATTATATCTGATTGTGAACAGGAACCTGATTAGAGCCCACAAGAGTATCTTAGTTAAATAG
Organism: Pipistrellus hanaki; assembly: GCF_964339955.1. NCBI lineage: Eukaryota > Metazoa > Chordata > Mammalia > Chiroptera > Vespertilionidae > Pipistrellus > Pipistrellus hanaki. Next base: position 47,803,991 of record NC_140503.1, on the reverse strand, counting down.
CACTCCAGGTAATGGACTCTGCCACTCAGAATGTGGCCAAGATTAGAATGAGGTAATGAAATCTCCTGTGTAAAACCAATTAAGATTTGGCTTGTTTGGTTTCTCTTCTATGAATTAGGTCCTGGTTGACCCCACAAAATCACTGACTGGTACCTACATATCCAAAATCAAATCTGTTTTTGGAACTTGGTGACATGTTGTTTTCTCGGCAGCTGTTCGTTTAGGTTCTGTACCTATTCCTCCTTTTCCCCAGTTTCACTAATATTTGGCATTTTCCCAAAGCGCCAAGCCAAAAGGATAAAAGCTTTATTTCAAAGCACAGCTGTTTGATCCTACTTCATTCCTTACATTGGCTTCCTACTTCATTCCTTACATCAAAATATATTCCAGGTGGATTCAAAATTTAAATGTAAAAAAAAAACCAAAACATAAAATTTTATGAATCTCAGGAACTAAAGGAAAAATATGGGTAAATTCAATCACATCAAATAGTTGCAAACCTTTATATAGCAGCAGGAAGCCTAGGGGGAAAAAACAAACCATAAAACCTATTCAAAGTCAGGATAAAATATCTACATCAGAATGAAAGGCAAATAACTGATAAATTCAAAAGGCTCTTACAAATTAAAAAACAACGAATAATCCCATAAAAAATAGGTAGAAATAATCAACAAAAAGGAAATTTAAGAAGCCAAGATGGCCAAAAACATGAAAAATGGGGTTTAAATTTACTAATAAAAAATAAATAAAAAATGCAGGTGAAGACCATAGTGAGGTATCATTTTCCATCTATTGATTGTGGAAAAGGCAAAAACAAAAGATAATTTTAGGTGATGACAAGGGGGAAACAGGTACTTTTGTAGTGAGCAGGTAAAACCTTGTGGGTAGAGTTGTTGTGGCAGAATGCATGGGAGAACGATCGGCCAGCACTCTGAGGGAGGAAAGTTTAACCTTTATTTCACAGATCTGCCAGTCCAGGGGAATTCCGGATCCGAAGCCTGAACTGAACTCGTGGAAGGCTCTGGCCTCTATATCTCCTCCTGCAGCGGCCCCTGAGGGTCCCCGTAGCTCCGCCCAAGGCAGCTGTGGTGGGTCCCTGGGATTAAGTTCTGCAGGTCAGCCCAAGTCTGTCAGAGTGTGGAAGTAAGACTACAGTTTTAACCAGATACTGAACAAGGTTGCAAGCCCCACCAGCCCCCCATTTTCTTTCTCAGTGTCAGTGAAAAACTCTAAAGCTGCATAATTTGTGACCGAGAAATTATACTTCTAATAATCTATACTAATAAAAGCCAAGGTGGCCCTCGCATCCTTACGTCATCAAAAGATGGCCGCCCCATGTCATCACAAAGTGGCTGCCACAAGATGGCCACCCCCACATCATCACAAGATGGCTGCCCCCATGCTGTCACAGGATTGCCAGCAGGGGAGGACGATTGGGGACAATTAGGCTAACAGGGGAGCAGTTAGGGGGTGATTAGGCTGGCAGGCAAGCAAGTGGTTAGGAGCCAGCAGTTCCAGATTGTGAGAGGGGTCCCAGATTGGAGAGTGTGCAGGCTGGGCTGAGGGACACCCCCACACACGCACCCAGTGCACAAATTTCACGCACCAGGCCTCTAGTTTATTCTATAAAAAAACAGTTACACAAATGCACAAAGCTATATATAGTTTTTTAAATGTAGCACTTTTATAATTAAAACTAGTGGCCCAGTGCACAAAATTCATGCACATTAAAAGTGGATTAATTAGAGGAAATATTTTAATATTTCTATTTGCCCTTTCTCTATAATAGAAGTGTCATAGATGAAATAAAATTAGTAAAATGAGTATGAAAATCTTACTCCTGGAAGAGTCTGGGGCACACCATGGGACCCAGAGTCAAGTCCCTGCCCACCCACATGTGCTTCAGAATTTCTTGAGACCCAGATCCGGTCTGTCCCCCTCTCATTGGGCTAGATCCCCTTCTGGGGATTGAGCCTGAAAACTGGGCATGTGCTCTAACTGGGAATTGAATCATGACCTCCTGGTTCATAGGTTGTTGTTCAACCACTGAGCCAACACTAGGCTATTTAATTTTTTGCAAAATAATATTTGTTGATCTATCATTGATATTTGTTCTGGAAATTTCCTAGGAGGATACATAGGTGGACAGATTAATATCATAGAATTGACTGATTCTACTTTTCTCCAGGGCTGGGCAGGGTTCGTCCATTCACCCACTTGCTCGCTCACTCATTCCACAAACATGGTGTGCCCCAGACGGTGAGTGTGAGGTTAAACAAACTGACTCTGACCCGGAGTTGCCGGAGGTGAGCAAATTGCAGGCACTCTTATACGCGATCTGCTCTACCTCCCATTTTGAGTGGAGAAAGGCGCAGTGAAGAGAAAGGATGCATCTTAGGTGGCTTTCCAGCCAGGAAGAAGCCAAAGCAGACCTAGAATTGTGCCAGGAGAGGTGGCCTGTCAAGGAAAGTACTCCTAGCGTGGACAGTTGGAGAGGGGTGGAATGAATAGGGAGTGCGAGTGGAGCTAGACTGCCAGGGCATAGATGGTGTCCCTTTCAGAATTTGAGTAACTTACTTCTAGGAGTTGTGAGGATTTGATGTAAAGGGCTTAGGACAGTGCCAGACACACAGTGAGTCTCAGTGTGTGCTATAATCTGTGAAGCACTGAAGATTAATGAGTGGACAAGAAAGCACAGTCCTTGTCCTAATGAAGGAGCTTATCACATAGTGGAGAATAGTGTGGGCACATTCAGGATGTTATGAAAGCTAGGAAAAGGAGGTCTGGCAGACTGCCCAAGGGAAGTCAGAGCGGAGCTGAAACCTAGAGGAGGCAGGCTGGGCATCACCTCTGGGCAGCTGGGGTAGCCTGAGTACAAAAGTGAGGGAGAGCCCACTTGTTTCCAGGAACTAAGGGAACAGCAAGAGAACTCCTGAGAATGGACAGGGGCAAGGACAGATGTGATCTTGAGAACAGGCGATTATTTGAGACCTTCAGCCTGGCCTTTCCCTCTAACCCCATTATTTCCCTGACTGAACTGTTCACCTATCACGTATTGGCCTAAATGCCACCGCCTGCAGGATGTGTTTCAGGATTCCCACCTTCGGGTCTACTTGCTATAGGTCCCCTTGGAACGTTTCACACATGATTGTTACTGCTTTTTTGTTGCTCTTCCCTACCAACCCATGAGCTCTTACATGGCTGCATTGCATGATTCCAGTTATGGATGAAATAACAGAGGCAGGGAGAGGACCCCAGAGCTCCCCAAGGATAAAGGGAGCAAGAATTTTCACCCAGGTTCTTGAATTCCACAACCATTCCATCATGGGCTCCAGTCCACTATCGATGATTGGAAGCCAGATACATGCCCAGGCCCAATCCGGGCTGTAGCTGCAGAATGCCCCTGGCCACAGCCACAGGCCAGGAAATGTGCTCAGAGATATAGGCCCCTCTGATGAGCTGAAACTGCGGTATTAGAGGACTGAAAGGTCCTGGGGGTCAAGTTCAGTCAGTGGGGCCTCCCACTTGCTCAGGACTCCGCTCTCTGGTTCCTACAGTCCTGCAGTCACCCTCCTCACCTTTGCTCTGCTCCCCACCAGGGAAGGCAGTCTCTCTCTGCCAATTGCCCCACACATTGCCCCACTGCTCTAGGCCTGAAAGACAGCAGTGACCTCACAACTACACACATAAAACTTTTTGGGTCCAGAGTGTGCACAGTTCAAAGGACCTTATGGTCAAGGACAGCACAGAGAGGGCCCCAGAAATACTTTTCTCATTTGCTACCAAAAAGGATGGCATAAAGAGCTTGCAGTTATTTATTTATTTATTTATTTATTTATTTATTTATTTATTTATTTATTATTTATTATTTATATAGATTAAGGAAAGAACTGAAATGTGTTGTGCATTGCCATTTAATGCATGTTTGTGTTTTCACATATTGGCATACGGTCTGGTCTATTCCTCGAAAACATGAGTGGATGAAGAGACATTCTGTGAGTATTAGGTCATACCAATGTTATTTAGATTTGGTTGCTCTCATTATAACATCCAACTCTACATTTATAAAAAGTTATTTCCATGAAGATGGCGGCCAAACAGACAGACTTGTTCTGATCCTGATCCCAGAACAGATAGAAGCAGCGTCTGAGTCGCTCAGGGAATATTGATTGGCAAGCTAAGGGGTATAAAAACTCTAAAGAAAGGTAAGGAAGGGTCAGCTGGACAGGATTTCCTGACCAAGCAGCCAGCACTGCGGCGGCAGAGACCTCGCCCGGAGCTACGAGCTCAGAGGGAAGGCTGCGCCAACTTAGCAGGAAAGGAGGATCTTCTCTGAGGCCTGGAAAACCCACAGCAGAGGAGACCATCGAGCAGTTGTGACGCCCCAATCGGCGCAAACACATGGATTCAAGGGAGTTCTTCAATCATCCACAGAAAGGAGAAGGAATACCACATAACCAAACATCCTGAAAATAGAGACCATGGGGAGACAAAGAAATAGCCCACACATGAAAGAAAAGCAGGCATCACCAGAAAAGGAAGTAAACGAGTTAGAGGCAAGCAACCTACCAGAGCAAGAATTCAGAGTAATGATCATAGGATGGCTAAAAAGAATGGAAGAGAAATTTGACGATATGAATAAGATACAAGAGGAAATAAAGAAGAACCAAGAGGAATTGAAGAAGAACCAAGAGGAAATGAAGATGAACCAAGAAGAAATGAAAAATGACATTGCTATTATGAAGAACTCAATAGAAAGCATCAAGAGTAGACTAGAAGAAGCAGGGGGCCGCAACAGTGAGCTAGAAGACAAGATGGAAAAAAATACTCAATTAGAGCAGCTTCTGGAAAAAAAAAAAAATTAAAAAGCAGGAGGAGAGCCTAAGGGAACTTTGGGACAATACAAAACAAAACAATATTAGAATAATAGGGGTTCCAGAAGGAAAGGAAACTGAGGAAGACATGGAAAACGTATTTCAAGAAATAATGACAGAAAACTTTCCTGAGATAGAGAAGAAAAAACCCACACAAATCCAAGATGCTCACAGAGTCCCAAGCAAAATGAATCCCAGAAGACCAACGCCAAGGCATATTAAAATTAAATTGGCAAACACCAACGACAAAGTAAGAATCTTAAAAGCAGCCAGAGAGAGACAGAAAGTTACATATAAAGGAACCCCCATCCGACTAGCAACTGATTTCTCAACAGAAACTCATCAGGCCAGAAGGGAATGGGATGAAATATACAAAGTCATGCAAAGGAAGGGTCTGAATCCAAGAATACTGTACCCAGCAAGGCTATCAATCAAAATTGAAGGTGTAATCAGGAGCTTCACAGACAAAAAAAAGACTAAAGGAATTTCTCTCCACCAAACTAGCAATGCAAGAAATGCTAAAGGGTCTACTGTAAAAATAAAGAAATAGGAAGTGAAGAAGGAACACAGGGGTATAGAATAAAAATGGCATCAAATGAGTACCTATCAATAATATCTTTAAATGTAAATAGAATAAATGCTCTAATAAAAAAACATAGGGTAACAGATTGGATAAGAAAACAAGACCCATATATCAGTTGTCTACAAGAAACCCACTTCAGAAAAAACGACGCACACAGACTGAGGGTGAAGGGATGCAAAAAGGTTTTCCAGGGAAATGGAAATGAAAAAAAAAAAAAAAAACTGGGGTAGCAATACTTATATCTGACAAATTAGATCTCAGAGTGAAGGACATAACAAGAGATAATGAAGGCCACTTCATAATACTAAAGGGAGCAATCCAACAAGAAGAAATAACCTTGGTAAATATATATGCACCCAATACGGGAGCAACCAAATACATAAACAAAACTGCTGGAGAACATTAAGGGAGAGATTAATAGCAATACAATCATAGTAGGAGATTTTAATACCCCACCGTGACCCTTGGACAAATCATTTAAACAAAAAATCAGCAAAGATATGTCAATCCTAAATGACTCACTAGACCAGATGGAATTAATTGACATCTTCAGAACATTCCACACCAAAGCCACAGAATATACATTCTTCTCAAGTGCACCTGGGACATTCTCAAAGATAGACCACATGTTGGGACATAGGCAAAGTCTCTTCAAGTTCAAGAAGATAGAAATCATATCAAGCATCTTCTCAGATCATAGTGGCATAAAACTAGAAATTAACTACAATAGAAATAATCCAAAGAAATCAAACAGATGGAGACTAAACAGCATGTTATTAAATAAGGACTGGGTTACCAGAGAAATCAAGGAAGAAATTAAAAACATCTTGGAAACAAATGACAATGAAAACACAACAATCCAAAATCTATGGGACACAGCAAAAGCAGTTTTGAGATGGAAGTTCATATCCCTACAAGCCTATTGCAAAAAACAAGAAAAAATGGTAACAAATTATCTAACTCTACAACTCAAAGAGTTAGAAAAAGAGCAACAAGAAAAGCCCAGTGTAAGCAGAGGAAGGAAATAACAAAAATCAGAGTGGAGATAAACGACATAGAGACCAAAGAAACAATACATAAGATCAACAAAACCAAGAGCTGGTTCTTTGAAAAGATAAACAAGATAGACGAACCTCTAGCCAGCCTAACCAAGAAACAAAGAGAGAGGAGTCAAATAAACAAAATCAGAACAAAAGAGGTGAAATAACAACAGACCCCACCGAAATACAAAGGATTGTTACAAAATACTACGAACAACTCTATTCCAACAAACTGAACAACCTGGAGGAAATGGACATATTCCTAGAAAAATACAAACTTCCAAAACTCAATCAGGAAGAATCTAAAAATCTCAATAGACCAATGACTTGGGAAGAAATTGAAACAGTCATCAAAAAGCTTCCAGCAAACAAAAGCCCAGGGCCAGAGGGCTTCATGAAATATAGTGGTAACCATACTTTGGTAAAAACTGCTGTTTGAATTTTAGCCTTGCTATCTGACTTCGGCCTTCGATTACTTGCTGAGGAGTGGAAAATTACTGACCTTGCCTGGAGGGTAGAAAGTTACTACTCCCTCCCCCTTCTGGACCTGAAGGCCAAATCAACAGTCTGGGTTAGTCAAGGCTAAAAGAACAGAATGAACCAAGATGGGAGATTAGGCCATCTGGCCGATGCATGCAACCACAAGGTTAAGCGATATAGAAACGACCTCCACCCCCTTATTTGAAATGTGCATAAAAAGCTGGATTTGTAACTGCTTGCTGCTGTTTGTCGCCTGCTCCATCCTGGCGGCGGCAGCCCAGATTCGAATCTGTAATAAAATTTGTTATTTGACTCCGCAATTGGCTAGTTGGAGTTGTTTTCCCGGGTAGGGGTCTCTGCCTCTTGGGTGGTCTCTGCTCCATTCAACATTTGGGGGCTCGTCCGGGATTAGAGACCCCCAGACGGGCAGACGCCCCATTCTCGTCGTCCGGACTACTTGAACGGCGCCGGTGAGTAGAGGCCTCATTTGTTCCTTGTGTTTCTTGTTCTTGGTTGCTCGCGAGCGCTTGGGATCTGAGAACGGTGGGACGCTGCCAGAAGTTCTCAGATCTGGCCGGAGTGGGGGACGCCCCACCTGCAGTCTTGGTTTCTTGATGTTCGAGTGGGTGTGCCTGGAAGTGTGAAAGAGATAGTGTGGTATGTCTGGTTTTTTGTATTTCTAGGAATGTTACTTATCGTCCTTGTTTTGGACTTATTTGTTGCCTAACTGTTTATAGATTGGGAAGAAAGAGAGAAATGGGGCAAGGAAACTTGAGGGAGAGTCACCTAAGTCCCCTTGAATGTATGATTAAAAATTTTTTCTGACTTCAGAAAAGGGTGAAGGCTATGGTGTTTCTGTAGATGCCTTCACTCTCCGGAGACTCTGTAAGTTGGAGTGGCCGAGATTTGGGGTTGATTGGCCTTCAACAGGGACCCTAGAAATGGGGCCCTGTACGGGAGTCCGGCGGATAGTCTATGGAAGCCCCGGGCATCCGAACCAAATTCCCTACATTGATATTTGGATTGATGTTCTTTTTGATAACCCCAAATGGCTGAAGGAGTATGGTTGTCTCCCTGACAAAGGAAAATTGGGAAAGAAACCTTTAATTTGTTTAAAGCTGAGTGCTCTGATGGCTAGCAAACCACCCCGAGTGGCCACTGGGATTCCTTTTTCCCAGGGGTGTTTTATTTTCTATCAGAGGGGAATTGGCCCGCCTAACAATATTTATGTCAGAGACCAAATTATAAAGTTGTGCACAAGAAGGAAGCTTGAGCTAGCAAAGTTGCCAAGTCTATCCAGCAAGCAAAAAAAAAAAAAAACCAAAAAAAAACCCTAAATAAATCTTATTTCTGCCACCACCCAGTCTTGATCAGTGGTGGAGGAACTGTCTCAGAACTATTTGTTTCAATTGGCCATTTAAGTTTAATGTAATTAATGATTACAGTACATTATAAAATCTTTAAAAGAAAAGGAAAATATTTTGTGGGCCACTTGGTCCTTGTGTGTATATCAACTCTTAAGTTATAATTTTAAAATCAGTAAGAGCTTGTCAAAAAGGTCAGGGGGTCTGATTGTAGTGTAGGGGTCACCGGTTCCCCCATGGCACCTTTGCTAGCAAGAGGCAAGCGGAGGACTGCCAGATGAAAAAGCCCTGGTGGAAGCACCTCCTTCGACACCTGGGACCCCTCGGACCCGTGTACTCCCTGCCTCAGCCCACCTGGTGTCTATTCCCTCCAGGGATTGTTTTGAATAGCTGGAGGCAGCAGATAATTCCCCATCAGCTTTTGAAATTCCCCACCTTGAGGCAGAAACTACCTAGATGATACTGGTAACAAGTTTACAGGAATGGCTAGGAGTCTTCAGCTAAAGAATGTGTTCATTTACATTTGAATGCTACTCCAGTGATCTACAGGGAGCGGCAGGTAATTCCATGGTGAAGATACCCCGATGGCCTTGCTTACAATGTTTAGTCTTTGTCATTGGTATCAGCTAAGCAGGGTCATATAGCTACTTAAGTATGAATTGTGATTGAGAAATATAATGTTATTAATCTGAAGAAAAAAATGCCAAATATATTTTACTTGCCAGCTTTAAAAGTTCAAAGTATAAATTAAATTAGGAAAAGTTAATTGCAGTAACTAAATGCCTAGAATATGGCAGGCTAAACTGTATTACATGTGTTAAGAATAAGCAGTAATGATCAAAGATCTCAAGGATTGATTTATTCTCATTTATCAGATGAGGAATCTATCATATATGATGCTTGAGCCCTATCCAGGTTGTTTCATACAGACCTAAGTAAATTTGCTGGGAATTTATAGTATGCCTCTTGTGAAGAAGTAGGCCAAGTCATATATTTTTCTCTTAATGTAGAAAAAGTGATAGCCATATTAATTTGTTTTGTTTTGCTTTTCTCATATGCCATTGTTATCATTTCTAATTGAATTGTAAGCTTGAATTTGGGCTTATACCTACATCTTGTATTTTGTTTAAACTTTGGGAATCATTTTTGGTTTCAGTCATGTGTGTCTACTTTATAGATTTAAGTAGACTTCATCACAAAGGTTTATAATTTATTTAGAATTGTGTTAAAACAATATGAAAACATGGTTTAACTCCCCATGACTGCTTGGACACTTTTCACCGTGTTCTATTAGGGGTCTTAAAGGCACAGTTAAAATTCTCCCATTCTCCTTTTCAGTCTTATCAGAATCTGAGATCTTTATCTATAGGAAGATTTGAGGTATAGTTATAGACTTTTGAAGGACATAGAAAGAAGGTTTATGAAAGTTGTACATGTGATGAGAAGGAGAAACAGGGAGAGAGGTAAAGAACGAAGCAGAGACTTAAGAAAGAGACTCTGGGAGTCCGAGAGGGAAGGATTTAGACAGAAGCAAACAAAGATTGGAAGAGAAAGGGATATGAATGTATAGGTGTAAGTATATATATGAGAAAGGGAGGGAGAGAGACAGGAAAGGACAGAGATTAGAGAGGGAGAGAGACAGAAAGTGAGGCCAGAAGAGACAGAGACGGTCTGAAAGAAAGACTTAGACTCCAAGGGTTTTTAATCTCCAGGAAGAAGACTGACAGGATCAGGGCTCCTTTCAATTAATCCCCCAAGGGTAACCTTACAAGTGAGAGGCAAAGCTATTAATTTCCTGGTGAGCCCTGGGCAGTTTATTCAGTCTTGACAGAGCCGATGGGACCTCTAGGAAGATATCAGTCCAGGGAGCCACCAGACAAACTGACTGTTTTCCTTGGACATCAAGAAGGACTGTAGACCTAAGAAGGAACACGTACTAGAGGAATGCAGCCGCTAAACTGGACTAAAGTAGAACAACGGGCCTTTGAGGAGCTAAAGAAGGCTCTCATCTCAGCACCTGCCCTAGCCTCGCCAGATATCACGAAGCCCTTCCACCTTTACGTAAGTGAGGTAAGAGGCATTGCCGAAGGGGTTCTCACTCAGACTCTAGGTCCCTGGAAGAGACCTGTGGCCTATCTGTCTAAGAGACTAGACCCTGTGGCAGCAGAGTGGCCAGTGTGCCTCTGGGCAGTGGCCATCATTTGAGGCCATCTGACTCCCAAAAGCAGTTGCAATAGTACACTACAAAGGACATCAGAAAGGGGAGACAATTAAAGCCAGAGAAAATAGAGCCACAGACCAAACTGCAAAGGAAGATGCCCAAAAACCAGTGGGGCCTTTACAAGTCTTAGTAACCCTGACAGACCCCAACCTACACCAAAGAAGAGGAAGAATTGGCTGAACAGAAGCAAGTCATCGAAGGACCAGATGGTTGGTGGACCCTTCCAGATGACAGACTGTTGGTCCCAGAGGCTCTAAGTCGGATATTAGTTGCCCAGTCACGCCAGGTTACCCACTTAGGTATCATCAAGACTTCTGAATTTCTGTGAGGCAGATACTACGAAGCTTAAGTAAGGTATAAGTACATGCTAGTTTTTATAGACACCTTCCCAGATTAGGTTGAAGCGTAGAACAGAAACTGCCTCTATAGGAGTCAAGAAATTACTCCAGGAGATTATACCTAGATTCGAGCTACCAGTAGTCATAGGATCAGATGACAGCCCAGTCTTTATAGCAAGGTATCTCAAAGTATATCTCAAGTCTTAGGACAGGCATGAGTAGAACTCTAAAAGGTTTAATTAAAATTGTCCTGAAAACCGGTGAAGATTAGACCAACCCCCTGCCTTTCACCCTCTTATAGGCCAGGTGCACCTTCTAACGGGAGAGGTCCCCCCCCCCCTCTTTTTGAGATCATATATGGTAGACCTCCCTCCATCCTTCCTGGGGTCAGAGAGAAACTGAAAGCTAGAATTCATAACCATTCCCTTGCTCAAGTCCTTACAGGCTCTGCAATTTACCCAGAAGCCATGCATAAGCTTGTTCCAGATGCACTGCCAGTGCCCCCCGTGGACCCTGTACACCTCATCCAGCCTGGAGACTCTGTGGGTAAAGAAGTTCACTGCCCAAAGACTCACTCCAACCCGAAAGGGACGCTACACTATTATCTTGAGCACACCCACGGCTGTTGAAGTAGACGGCACCCAGACCTGGCTACACCACTCCCAGCTCCTGCACAGAAAACAATCTGGATCCTGGCAACCAGCAGCCTCACCCGTGAGATCTCTAGACTGGCCTCCACACAGGCCAGGAGGAGACTTGATGCCAGGAGGGGAATTGGACTTCAGTAAGGACAGTACTAATGGGAACTGTGGTACTAGAGGTTTTGGTAACTGTAAAAACATTTTTGCTAACCAAGTGAGAAAGTCCGGGGCTAAGTAAGGCTAAATGTGCTAGGGGACTGGAGAGCAAGGAAGTAGGATGAGTCAATGATTTGACTCATGTACATAAAAAAAACCAGTGGGGAATGAAATATAGTGGCAACCATACTTTGGTAAAAACTGCTGTTTGAATTTTAGCCTTGCTATCTGACTTCGGCCTTCGATTACTTGCTGAGGAGTGGAAAATTACTGACCTTGCCTGGAGGGTAGAAAATTACTACTCCCTCACCCTCCTGGACCTGAAGGCCAAATCAACAGTCTGGGTTAGTCAAGGCTAAAAGAACAGAACGAACCAAGATGGGAGATTAGGCCATCTGGCCGATGCATGCAACCACAAGGTTAAGCGATATAGAAATGACCTCCACCCCCTTATTTGAAATGTGCATAAAAAGCTGGATTTGTAACTGCTTGCTGCTGTTTGTCGCCTGCTCCATCCTGGCGGCGGCAGCCCAGATTCGAATCTGTAATAAAATTTGTTATTTGACTCCGCAATTGGCTAGTTGGAGTTGTTTTCCTGGGTAGGGGTCTCTGCCTCTTGGGTGGTCTCTGCTCCATTCAACACTTCACAGGAGAGTTTTACCAAACATTCAAGGAAGAACTAAAACCTATCCTCCTCAGACTATTCCAAAAAATTCAAGAGGAAGGAACACTTCCAAACTCCTTCTATGAAGCCAGCATCACCCTAATACCAAAACCAGATAAAGACAACTCAATGAAAGAGAATTACAAGCCAATATCCCTCATGAACATAGATGCAAAAATCCTCAACAAAATTCTAGCAAATCGGATCCAGCAGTACATAAGAAAGATCATACACCATGACCAAGTAGGATTTATTCCGGGAATGCAAGGATGGTACAATATCTGCAAATCAATAAACGTGATACATCACATAAACAAAATGAAAGATAAAAATCATATAGTCATATCAATTGATGCAGAAAAAGCATTTGATAAAATCCAACACCCTTTCCTGATAAAAACTCAACAAGGTGGGAGTACAAGGATCATACCTCAACATAATAAAAGCTATAAATGATAAACCCACAGCCAACATCATACTCAATGGGCAAAAACTAAAACCATTCCCTCTAAGAACAGGAAAAAGACAGGGATGCCCACTCTCACCACTCCTGTTTGACATAGTACTGGAAGTACTAGCCATTGCAATTAGACAAGAAGAGGAAATAAAAGGCATCCATATTGGAAAAGAAGAAGTTAAGTTATCCTTATTTGCAGATGACATGATACTGTACATAAAAAACCCAAAAGACTCCATTAAAAAACTAATTGACTTAATAAATGAATTTGGCAATGTAGCAGGATACAAAATTAACGCCAAGAAATCCATGGCATTTCTATACACCAACAGTGAACTTAGTGAAACAGAGACTAAAAAAGCAATTCCATTTACCATCGCACCAAAAAAATTAAGATACCTAGGAATAAACTTAACTAAGGAAGTAAAGGACCTATATGCGGAAAACTACATGACACTGAAAAAAGAGATGGAGGAAGATGTAAACAGATGGAAGAACATACCATGTTCATGGATTGGTAGAATCAACATCATCAAAATGTCCATACTTCCTAAAGCAATCTATAGGTTCAATGCACTCCCCATTAAAATACCAACGGCATATTTCACTGACCTAGAAAAAACTCTCCAAAAGTTCATTTGGAACAATAAAAGACCCCGAATAGCCACAGCAATCCTGAGAAAGAAGAATAAAGTAGGAGGGATGTCAATACCAGACTTCAAGCTGTATTACAAAGCCACTGTTCTCAAAACAGCCTGGTACTGGCACAAGAACAGACATATAGATCAATGGAATCGAATCGAGAACCCAGATATCAACCCAAATCACTATGCTCAATTAATATTTGACAAAGGAGGCACGAATATACAATGGAGTCAAGACAGTCTCTTCAATAAATGGTGTTGGAAAAATTAAACAGATACATGCAAAAGAATGAAACTAGATCACCAACTTACACCATACACAAAAATAAACTCAAAATGGATGCAGGACTTAAACATAAGATGGGAAACCATAAAAATACTAGAAGCATCCACAGGCAGCAAAATCTCAGACATATGCCAAAAGAACTTCTTCACTGATACCGCCCCTAGGGCAATGGAAGTCAAAGAGAAAATAAACAAATGGAACTACATCGAAACAAAAAGCTTTTGCAAAGCAAAAGAAACCATCAACAAAACAACAAGAAAGCCCACAGTGTGGGAGAACATATTTGCAAATGTTACCACTGATAAAGGTTTAATCTCCAACATTTATAGACAGCTTATACAACTAAATAAAAGGAAGATGAATGATCCAATTAAAAAATGGGCAATGGACCTAAACAGAATATTTTCAAAAGAAGACAGAAGGAAGGCCAAAAGGCACATGAAAACATGCTCAAAGTCACTAATTATCTGAGAGATGCATATAAAAACAACAATGCAGTACCATCTCACACTTGTCAGAATGGCCAACATCAGCAAATCAACAAACGACAAGTGTTGGCGAGGTTGCAGAGAAAAAGGAACCCTCATGCACTGCTGGTGGGAATGCAGACTGGTGCAACCACTGTGAAGAACAGTGTGGAGTTTCCTCAAAAAACTGAAAATGGAACTCCCATTTGACCCGTAATCCCACTTCTAGGAATATATCCCAAGAAACTAGAAACACCAATCAGAAAGGATATATGCACCCCTATGTTCATAGCAGCACAATCTACAATAGCTAGAATTGGGAAACAGCCTAGGTGCCCGTCAGCAGATGATAGGATCAAAAAACCATGATACATCTAAACAATGGAATACTATGCTGCCATAAAAAAGAAGGAATTCTCATCATTTGCAGCAACCTGGATGGAATTGGAGAACATCATGCTGAGTGAAATAAGCCAGTCAATGAAAGAGAAACATCACATGACCTCACTCATTTATGGATAATAAAGAACATTATAAACTGATGAACCAAAAGATAGATATAGAGACAGTAAAGCAACAAGCATATTGTCAAATTACAGCGGGGAGGGTAGGAAGATCTGGGGGAGATAATAGATCGAAGAACTTGTATACATGCATATAAGTACAACCAATGGACACAAAACTCTGGGTAGGGAGGGTATGTATGGGATGGGGAGGGGGGAATGTTAAAATATGTACTAATAATTTAATAAAAAATGTAAAAAAAAAGTTATTTCCACTAGTATCTGGTTAGACATAAATGTACACCACACACACACACACACACACACACACACACACATGCAATCTACTTTCTCCAATAAAATAAAGACCAGATCTGTAAAGAGGTAAAAAAGAAAAAGCATAGCTGGAGGAGAAACCAAGATGGCGGCATAGGTAAACACCTAACTGCAGCCTCACACAACAATTTCAAAAAAATACAACTAAAATACAAAATGGACATTTCCAGAACTACAGAAAGTTGACTGGAAATTCTACAACTAGAAGGAAGAGAGAACCAGAAGGAAAATCAGAGGAGCTGTAAAAACCTAAGGTACGGAGACATGGTGCACGCGTGGAGAGAGGACGGAGCTGGAGAGAAGGGGTGGCTGAGTGCCTGGCTGGCGTTCCCTAGCAGGAAGGAGATAAAAGCTCCGGACTGTGCTGAACCCAAGTTCCGACTGCACTGAACCCCAGTTCTGGGCGAGACCCTGGGGTCCCAGGCTCATACAGAGGGAGTCTGGGCTGTAAGGCAGAAACTCAGGGGAGTGGTGAAAGGCAGAGCCCTGGAGTCGCACACATTGTCCAGAGACAGACTGTTGACTGTGCTGCTGGATTGCCCTAGCAGGAGGGAGACAAAGGCTCTAGACTGTGCAGAGCCCCACTTCCAACTGCACTGAACCCCAATTCCGGGCTCACTGGGGAAGAGACTAGACTGTCTGGTAGTGGGCAAAACTCGAGGGCACCCTTCTCTCAGAGGTGCTTGCAGTGAGTACCAAAGGAGACCGAGGAACACTGAGACTCAGGAACCTCACAGGGTGTGGCTGACAGGAAGCCAAGGCTGTAAGATCCACCCTGAACTCTGCCCCATCCAAGCTGAGCACAGAGGCTTTTGCAATTTTCCAAGTCTAGTCGAATAAGACTGTCTCCTGGCATAGACACAGCTGATCCTACAACCAATTGGCCTGGAGGTCAGTTCCTCCCAGTGATACCAACAACAATCAAGACTTAACTACAACAAGGCTGTACACACACTCCACAAAGGGGTGCACCAAGAGTGTCCACCTCAGGTAACTGGGAGACTGACCCACTGAACTATATAGGACACCTTAGCACAGGGGTCTTCAAACTACGGCCCGCGGGCCACATGCGGCCCGCAGAGGAGTCTGATCCTGCCCGCCAGGTTTTTTGGGCAGTGAGTGCAGCCGAGGTGTTACAGTAGGAATTAGTAGTTCATATAGTCCGGCCCTCCAGCTCTCTGAGGGACCGTGATCTGGCCCCCACTTTAAAAAGTTTGAGGACCCCTGCTAGCACACAAAGCCACCCTACCAACTCAGGGAAGCAGCGAAATGCTGAGACAAGGAAACAGATCACAAACAAAAGAAATGGAGGACAAAAAGGGACTGGATATAGAGTCCAAAACCACGGTTATAAGGTTTTTCAAGAATTTCCTAGAAAAGGCCGATAAAATAAACGAGACCTATGAGGATATGAAAAGGGATCAACTAGAAATAATAAGGAATCAACTAGATGTAAAGAATATAATGTCTGAAATAAAAATATTATACAGAGTCCTAAAAACAGAATGGAAGATCGCAAGAATCAAGCCAAAGATTTGGAACATAAAGAGCCAGAAGATACTCCTCTTCAGAAGCAAGAAGACAAGAGAATCCAGAAAGTTGAAAATAATGTAAGAAACCTCTGGGACAACTTCAAGTGAACCAACATCAGAATTATGGGGGTCCCAGAAGAAGAGAGAGAGCAAGATACCGAAAGAATAATGGAAGAAATAGTGACAGAAAACTTCCTCCACCTGGTGAAAGCATTAGACTTACAAGTCCAAGAAGCACACAGAACCCCAAACAAAAGGAATCCAAAGAGGACAACATCAAGACACATCATAATTAAAATTCCAAGAGCAAAAGACAAAGAGAGAATATTAAAAGCAGCAAGAGAAAAGCAGGTAGTTACCTATAAAGGAACACCCATACAATTATCAGCTGATTTCTCAACAGAAACCATGCAGGCCAGACGGGAATGGCAAGAAATATTCAAGATGATGAATAGCAAGAACCTACAGCCAAAAATACTCTACCCAGCAAAGCTATCACTCAGAATTGAAGGCCAGATAAAGAGCTTCACTAATAAAAAAAAAAAGCTAAAAGAGTTCATCACCACCAAACCAGAATTATATGAATTGCTGAAGGGGGTTCTTTAGGAAGAGGAAAAAGATATAGATAAAAATTATGAGCAACAAATATGTAACTATCAACAAGTGAATCTAAAAACCAAGGGAATTTAAAAACCTGATGAACAATATTAACTGGTGAATATAATAGAATCAGAGTTATGGAAGGGAAGTGGACTGATGATTCTCGGGGAAAAGGGGAGTAGGGGTGGGGGAAGAGACTGAACATAAACTGAGCACTTATGGATGAGGACAATGGGGGATGGGAAAAGGGCAGAGGGTGGGGTGGGAACCTGGTGGAGGGGAGCAATGGAGGGGAAAAAAAGTGAGGAACATTTGTGATAATATGAACAATAAAAATTTATTTAAAAAAATTAATATTTGTTCCTCTTGTAACCACTAGCTAAGACCCTTCTCACTTGTTGGCATTTGTATTTCTAACCATTCCCTTTTTAGTTTCAATCTCTGGGCTTCCATTACATCCAATGCATATCTCTTTTTGCACTGATTCATTATTATAACCTATTTTTGAATATTTCTCCCACACAAGACAATGAGCACCTTGAGTGTAGGGACTGTCTTAGTCAACTGTGTATCTCTAGTTTTTAAAACAGCAGCTTCCTCCATCAACACTTGCTAAGTGCAATGAATGCATAAAATGCTGCCAAGTTACATACCATTTGTTATTGGTTCCACTGAGAAAGTTACTTCCTATTCACATCCTGGGAGGCACCTTAATCTCATTATTAACAGGCCTCCAAATCTCATTCTTGAAAGGTTCCTTCAGAGGAAGTTTCCTAAACAAAGTTAATTCCTTTAGTGCTGTTTGGATTTCAATTAGCTTCAACTCTGGTCATTGTGTTTTCACCTCAGGGAGCCTTCTGAGTAAATATTTGTGAGCTAAGGTTCCAAGACTCCAGGGCACAGAGGACAAGGCCAAGCCCCTCCCTCCTCACCCCCTTACCAGCCCCGGAACTCTCAGGCAGCTGTTCATTCAGGAAATATTCCTGGTGAGTCTATCACCTGCAAGCTCTCATCTAGCTCCTGTGGGAGGCAAAGCGGAGTCAGACAGGGGTCTTTGCCTCGTGACACAATGAGGACCAGTGCATTTCCGTCAGTCTGGGAGGTGGCACAAATACATGGCCGCTGGTGCCCTCTCTGCTGTAGAACAAGTTGCATGATTTCTTCTGTAAAGATTGTTGCCTTGCCTGCTTTCAGAATTTTCCTCTGTAATAATTGCTATTACCATGAATTGAGTTCTGTGGGGTGTCTTTCTTTTTTCTTTGCTTCTTTGAATATCTTCTCTTTTACTCCAGGTCACTCGGAGTAAAGGAGAAGATACTGGCCGGGGGAGGGAGAGCATTGGGTGCACAGAGCGAGTGGAGCTCTGAGAAGGGGCTGCAGAGCACCCCTTCCAGCCAGAACCACAGCTGACCATGAGCTTCATCTTATAACCTGATTGGAAACAAAGTTGATCATGTTGGATTTTTTTTTTTTAAATCCTTACCCAAGGATATTTTTTCCATTGATTTTCAGACAGAATGGAAGGGAAGGAGGAGCAGGGGAGAGAGAGAGAGGGGAAAAAAAACAAACACAAAAACAAACAAACAAACAAACAAAAAAAACACGAAACCCCCCCCACAAAACATTGTTGTGAGAA
Organism: Pipistrellus hanaki; assembly: GCF_964339955.1. Taxonomy (NCBI): domain Eukaryota; kingdom Metazoa; phylum Chordata; class Mammalia; order Chiroptera; family Vespertilionidae; genus Pipistrellus; species Pipistrellus hanaki. The sequence goes on along the minus strand of NC_140503.1, from coordinate 47,785,169 downwards.
GACACTTCAATTGGTTGCCTCTTGCACATGCCCCAGTTGGGGCCAGGGATCAAACCTACAACTGAGGTACATGCTCTTGACCAGGTATTGAACTCGTAACCCCTTGACTTATTAAACCCGAGGGCTAACACTCTAACCACTGAGAAATATCCAGCCAGAGCATATTACACCTTTTTTTTTTAAATTTAAATTCTTTGTTGTTGAAAGTATTACATGTGTCTTCTCTCCCCTCCTCCCCATTGATCTCTCCCCAGCACATGCCCTCACTCCCCTAGTGTCTGTGTCCATTGGTTATGCTTATATGCATCCATACAGGTCCTTTGGTTGATCTCTTACACACTCTCTCCACCCTCCCCTGCCTTCCTACTGAGGTTTGACAGTCTGTTCGATGTTTCTCTGTCTCTGGAACTATTTTTGTTCTTCAGTTTATGTTGTTCATTATATTCCACAAATTAGTGAGATCACATGAGATTTATCTTTCTCTGCCTGGCTTACTTCGCTTAGCGTAATGCTCTTCATGTGCATCCATGCTGTTGAGAATGGTAATAGTTCTTTCTTTTTTTACAGCAGCATAGTATTTCATTGTATAGAGGTATCACAGTTTTTTAATCCACTCATATGCTGATGGGCACTTAGGCTGTTTCCAAATTTTAGCTATTGTAAATTGTGCTGCTATGAATATAAGGGTGCATATGTCTTTCTGATTGGTGTTTCTAATTTCTTGGAATGTATTCCTAGAAGTGGGATTACTGGGTCAAATGGAGTTTCATTTTTAATTTTTTGAAGGAACTCCATACTGTTCTTCACAGTGGCTGCACCAATCTGCATTCCCACCAGCAGTGCACTAGGATTCCTTTTTCTCCGCATCCTCGCCAACACTTGTCATTTGTTGATGATAGCCATTCTGACAGATGTTAGATGGTATATCATTGTTGTTTTGATTTGCATCTCTCAGAGTGTTTGAGCATGTTTTCATATGTCTCTTGGCTTTCTGTCTGTTTACTTTCGAGAAGTGTCTATTTAGGTCCTTTACCCATTTTTTTTTTTTTTTTTTTTTTTACTAGATTGTTTATCTTCCTTTTATTAAGTTGTGTGAGTTCCCTATAAATTTTGGAGATTAAACCCTTATCGAATGTCACATTGGCAAATATGTTCTCCCACGCAGTGGGCTTTCTTGTTATTTTGTTGATGGTTTCTTTTATGGTACAGAAGCTTTTTATTTTGATGTAGTCCCGTTTGTTTATTTTTTCCTCAGTTTCCATTGTCCTAGGAGATGTGCCAGTAAAGATATGCTATGAGAGGTGTCTGAGGTTTTGCTGGTTTCTTCTAGGATTTTTATGGTTTCTGAGGGCCGAAAGCTCTAACCACTGAGCACACCAACCAGGACATATTAGATCTTTTAACCACTTCTCATAGAACCATCTTCACTATGAGTTCACTAACAATGAATATTAAATAAATTTAGGGACTAAAGAACCACCCATTCCTCTTCCTCTTTGGTCTCTTTCAAACCCCAGCTTCAGCCCATTCACTAACACATTAACTGAGTTTGTGCCAGCTTATCTATTTTCACTTCTTGCCTCTCTGAGTCATGTCTCTTCTCTGGTCTGTGGTACTGTCCTTGCTATCCATGACCTTTCTCTTCTGGGAAGCCTTGGAATTCTGCCAATATCTATTTCCCTGCTGCTGATATAAAGACAGAGATAAAGACAGCTGAGTGGACACCAGATATAAATGCCACCGTAGTAAAATAAGCAAAAGAGTGTATATGTCAATTTTTAAATTCTGCTTACAATGGTTGGATCCCTGCTATCTGGGCCCTCCTCTGACCCTGTTGTTGGGACTGTTGGGTATCCTATATAATAAAAGGGTAATATGCAAATTGACCCTAATGGTGGACTGACCAGGAATCCCTGGTTGCTATGATGTGCACTGACCACCAGGGGGCAGATGTTCAAGGAGGAGCTACCCCCTGGTGGTCAGTGCACTTCCACAGGGGGAGCACCACTCAGCCAGAAGTCAGCTCATGGCCTCTCTCACATCAGCGGCAGCACTAAGGATGTCTGACTGAGGACTTAGGCCCACTCCCTGCAGGGAATGGCCTAAGCTGTTAGTCGGACATCCCCAAAGACTCCTGGGATGCCAGAGGGATGTCTGACTGTCAGCTTAGGTCTTATCCCCCAGGGAGTGGGCCTAAGTTGGCAGGTGAGCATCTCCCAAGGGGTCCCAGACTGCGAGAGTCTGCAAGTTGGGCCGAGGGCTCTCCTTCCCCTTCCCCCAAGTGCATGAATTTTTGTGCATCGGGCCTCTAGTGATATTATGATAGATTAGAGAGTTAATGAACCCCGTCAAAGTTAACATTAAACTTCACTGGATTCTTTCAGATCCACCCCAGGGAATCTGACTTAGTTTCTCTGTTCTCCACTGCTGAAACTCTTAGACCCTCCAACAAACATGCAGGGTTTATAATTCAAAACTCAAGGGATGCAGGCCTAATGATTTGGAGAAAAGGACTGAGAGATCTGGGTGGGAAGAGTTTGCTGTATTAAAAACAGCACCTTAATAGTGAGGCAGGAAAAGTGGAACAGCTAAGCTGAGAAAAATAGCTGAAGGAGCAGATTGGGCAATTTAGACCCTCCCTAGACATAACATCTAGCCTCAGTTGTATTTCAGCTCCAGGTCCAGAAAAGCAGCAAAACCACCGAGGCACACTAGGACATGCTACAATGACTAACCACCCCCGCCCAGGCACTGACCAATCAGTAGAGACCAGGACCCTGAAGAAGCACACCTGGAAAACTGATAAATATTCTGTTAAAATCCTCCCCTAATATCTCTCCTAAGATTCCAACCTGCAAGAGAGCGAGAGAATCCTGAAGACAAAGAACCCAGCATACGTTCTCCCTTTGGGGAGCATACCTGCATCATTCCCTTTTCCCTCTTCTTCCCCCACTTCTTCCCAAAAAGACACAGACCTTCCAAACTCTAAGTGACTCTATGAGACTTGCAATCAGGGGAGCAATGGGCAATGACAGCTTGTCTCAGGCTAACCTCCTGGCCCTGTTCCCAAGGCCCCCTTTTCGCTGACTTTCCAATGAGCTAAAGCAGCCCAGCCTAGGCTCTCTCCTCTTGCTTCTTCTGTGCTTGTTTCACTGTCCCTAGCTTTAATAAACATATCTTCATAGTCACCTGGACTCATGTTGTGAAATCTTTCCTGCACTTGTGTCCTGTCAAAGCCCCGGTGTGACCCTAATACTACTTACTTGCTGTTACTAACATATAGATTATCTCAACAAATATACACAATTTGTTAATGTTATGTTAGCATATTTAGCAATTGAGATGGGATACCTCTTTTAATTACCTTATAAATCAAATATTCAAAATGTTTTCTCTTTATTGAGAGACTCTGATGTGTGGTTTTTATAGAAAAGAAGATGACTCTGTACGGTTCCCTGCCTTGGCTGTCCTCATCTACAGTTAGAAAGACACAAGGGAGATGAAAGAAAAGGAAAGGAAAGGAAGGAAGGAAGGAAGGAAGGAAGGAAGGAAGGAAGGAAGGAAAGAAAGAAGGAAGAAAGGAAGGTAGAAAGGAAGGTAGAAAGGAAAGAAGGAAGGAAGAAAGGAAGGAAAGAAAGAAAAAGATCCCAACCCCCTATGTTATATTCGGGTCTGCATAAATAGTCTTGCAGGAAGACAGCAACACTTGGTCATTATGCTATTGCCTTGAAAGGAAGTCCAGCACCGTGGACTAGGTTTGAAATGCAGAGATGGGGATTCTTGTGCTTTGCTAGCAGCCAACTACTAGGCTTTGCCAACAGGGGGCGCTGGAGGGAGATGGTTAGGCTGAAGGCGGGACTTCCTGTTTGCTTCCTATCTACTTCCTGCCTCTGAGCATCACCATGCCTACGCTTTGGAGTGATGGTTTGTAAACTCAGCTGACAGAGACACCAGCCATCTCATAAGAGGTCTGGATCTCAGCCTAGGGGGCCTTCCTCTGAGCTCAGTGCAGCAATAGTAATACAGTCCCAATCAAAGCTCTGAGTTTCAGCTTGTTGGCACCTTTTTTTTCCTTCAAATTCTAAGGTTAATAATTCCCATTTTTTTCCTTCATTCGTTCAGCCTCAGGGTGGTAGCTACTTCCAGCAATTGCTGCTTCCCTAATCATTTAGTGCCTTCTCCCTCTCACATCACACACACCTTTTCAGTTATTTACTTAACTTTATAACTAGTTAAGTTCTTTATATTAGATTTGTATTTCAAATATTTTGGCCAGGATGCTACATTTTTGGAGGGCTGGTTTGGGGGTGAGGAGATGGGGCAAACAGTGAAGATGCCAGTGTCTTTGAAAAAGGCATTTTCTACTCTGCATCGCCAAGATCAGCTCATGGGGCTCTCACTGAGGTCCAACTGCCCAGAGTGTTTTCCATTCTTCAAACTATAATGAACCCGAGACTCACAGGAATTAATGAGGGAGACCTACAATCTGGAACCCTTTGGCTATTTCTAGTGTGCAGGTTATTAACAGTCATGAAAAGACAGGCAAATGAAATTTTTCAAGTAGTTGCCATCTGAAGAATACATCCCGGTTTTCATTGACTTAAAAAAAAAAAAAAAGTGAAAGCAAAAAACAAAAGAAATGATCCTTGTCTTTTTATTGCTTTACTTTTTTAATGTTCAGGGAACATAAGAGGAGCAACACTTGGACTCCAGGCTATAAGAAGGCAGAGGAAATACCCGTGTGCTTCTATGATTCTTTGTTGGGTTGGGGTGGAGGTGGAGGTGGGGAAGCTTTTAAATTCTTATATGAGCCATTGACAGGTTTTTATAAATTGTTTTCTGGCAGGAGAGCATGGATATAAACTGGGCTGTCCTGGTTGAAATAGTTGCTTGCCTTGCCTTCTCAGATAGTGACAGCATTTTTTCCTGCCTTACTCACCTCCCTGAATGACTCGAGATTATGCTCCTGAGAGCAGGAAACTGAAAGGTGAATGATAAAGCCACTTGCTGCTCTCTACTCTGCAGAAATTAAGGAGGGCTGGAGGCAGTTTCTTGGACGCCCTGTGAATATCAGAAAGTACATTTTGGAGAGGCTAAAAGAAGACCAAGGATATGATGTTCACATTTGCTTCTATGCAACCCAACCAATCTTCCCTGGGAAACAGAAACACAGTGGCAAGAGATCTACCCTAAGTAAGAAAGAAGCTATTAAAGGTGAGAATTTTCTTAATCTTTCATCATGTCTTCCTCTTAGATTCCCGAAAAATTATTACTAAAGAGTAACAAAATTTATGCTTAGAAAGAGGATACAGAAGGAGAAAAACAACCATTGCTGGATGTGTCACATTTTCTCTTTCTCTCCTTTTAGGGATTTTTATCTAGAGAATCTGGTTTTCTTTAAATGACACTCAGTATCCTATGTTGTTTTTGAAAAGTAGCTGTGGTTTGGAGGAATAAGTATTAAGATTATAGACAAAAAAAAGGGTGTGTGTGTGGGAAGAGTGAGGGAGTTCCAGATTTGCTTCTTAATATGTGATATTTGCAAGTTATTTAGCGTCTACTTTCTTATCTAGAAAAGGCCTAATAATATTTCATTGTATATATGTTGGGAAGATTAAGCGGGACCATGTAAAAAATATTTCTGGCATATAGAAAGCACTCATTAAATATTTTTTATGCATAACTCTGTGTGTATCTGTGTGTAAAATATTTTAAATTTTGATAGATTAGTGTTATCTATATGAATGAATAAATGCATTTTTGGATTATATACAATTTTGTAAGAACATTTTTTATTTAAAAAATTTATTTATCTATTGCTTGATTTGAAAGAGAGATAGGAAGGGAAGGATGGGGGAGAGAACGAGAACAAGAGCGAGAGCAAGAGCGAGAGCGAGAGAGAGAGAGAGAGAGATTGAGGTTAAGATTGATTTGTTTTTCCACTTATTTTTGCAATTATTGGCTAATTTTTGTATGTGTCCTGACTGGGGATTGAGCCTGCAACCTATCCTCAGCATTTTAGGATGGTGCTCTACTTGGCCAGGGTAAAGGAATATTTTTATAAAAGGGTGGTTAGATATTAATCTAATCAATGACTTATAGATGGTGAAAGCATCCTAACATATAAATTGCCAAATAACATCAATAAATGTACTTGAAAGGACTTTTGAATTTCTACAACTGATACTGAGAGTCTGAAATTCATGGATTTTTCTCTCTAGATCTATCAGAAATTCTAGGTCCCAATAAGAGCTATGCTAGAAACAGGGTGGAGGAAGAATGGGGAATAAAGGTAGGGAGTTCCTCTTACTAATTCCACCTCTACATCAGCAGGTCCTCAGTTCCATTTCCCTTTCTCCTAGGGTAGAGGTGGAGTTAGGTCCTGACTGTAGCATGAGCAGTTTCTTTGTAGGGTCAGGTTGTAGACCTCCATTAGTAACCCAAGCATAAGGAGTTCCTAGGAAGGTCTTGACTAAGGATATTTGTCTAGAGAAGAAATATATTTTGCCATCACTTTGGAGTTGGACTTGCTGTTCCTGGGAACACATTCAGAGTTAGTTTGTAATTGAAGGCATTTTGTTCTGTCCAAGGATTCCAACCTTCTCTTCCTTTCCTGGGCCCAAACTCTATTGATACCATGAAGATGATTTGGTGGAAGAAGAAACTCTGCAGGCAGCATTACCTGTGGGCCCTGGGCTGCTATTTGCTGCTGGCCATTTTTGCTCTGAGATTCTCTCTTAGATTGAAATGCAACTTTGATTCCCTGGATCTGGAGAACTTTCAAAGCAAGCACTGTAGGGACATCTTGTACAAGTCCCTGCAGTTGAGAGCAAAGATATCCATCAACTGTTCCAGAATCATCCAAGGGGATAAGGAAGCAGTGATTGAGGCTCTCCTGGACAGGCTGGAGGTCAAGAAGAAGCGGGAGCCTTTCACAGACACTGATTACATCAACATGACCAGAGACTGCGAGTACTTTAAGGCCAAAAGGAAGTTCATACAGTACCCACTCAGCAAAGAGGAGCTAGATTTCCCTATTGCATACTCTATGGTGGTCCACGAGAAGATTGAAAACTTTGAAAGGCTGCTGAGAGCTGTGTATGCCCCTCAGAACGTATATTGTGTCCACGTGGATCAGAAGTCCCCAGACACTTTCAAAGAGGCAGTCAGGGCAATTATTTCATGCTTCCCAAATGTCTTCCTGGCCAGTAAGTTGGTTCGGGTGGTTTATGCCTCCTGGTCCAGGGTGCAGGCGGACCTGAACTGTATGGAAGACTTGCTCCGGAGCTCAGTGCCCTGGAAATACTTCCTGAATACATGCGGAACAGACTTTCCCATAAAGACCAATGCTGAGATGGTCCTGGCCCTCAAGATGTTGAATGGGAAGAACAGTATGGAGTCCGAGATACCTACTGAGAACAAAAGATCTCGCTGGCAGTACCACTATGAGGTAGCAGACACCATACACATGACTAACAAGAGGAAGGACCCTCCCCCTGCTAATGTGCCTGTGTTCACGGGGAATGCCTACATCGTGGCTTCTCGAGGCTTTGTCCAGCAGGTCTTCGAGAACCCCAAAGCCCGGCAACTGATGGAGTGGTCCAAAGATACCTATAGTCCCGATGAACACCTCTGGGCCACACTTCAGCGTATGCCATGGATGCCTGGCTCTGTTCCCTACCACCCCAAGTTTCACATGTCAGACATGGCTGCCATTGCCAGGCTGGTAAAATGGCAAGACCACGAAGGAAACATCAGCATGGGGGCGCCTTATGCACCTTGCTCTGGAATCCACCAGCGGTCTATCTGTATTTATGGCATTGGGGACCTTCCCTGGATTCTTCAGAACCATCACCTGCTGGCCAACAAGTTCGACCCAAAGGTGGATGATAATGTTCTCCAGTGCTTAGAAGAATACTTACGGTATAAGGCCATCTACAGACTGAACTCTGAGACACACTGAGAGAACTGCTACCTCACATTGAAATGTGGGGCAAGAACATGTGCAAACATGCCCAGATTGTGCTGGGACAGTGTGGGGTGGGAGACCAGGTCTCTGGAATCCATGGCTTCCCGCGGGACTAGGGGGCTGCTATTGGAGTGTGGGTAAGTAGGTCTGTTGCCTTGCAAATTGCTATCCTGGACGAACACTGACTTAGCTCACCCCACTCCCAGTAGCCCCTGCACTGACTTTCTCACAGAGTGAGCAGAAGAACTAATTATCTGGGAGAGCCAGGGAGGGAAGTGTGACAGGGGACCTTGGGCTTTAGCTGAATGCTTGGTGTCCAGTTTTTCCATTCTGTGGAGATGCCATTCCTAATAATTCTAGGCTTGGTAGGGGGAAGGGGGAGTTTGATGGAAATAAGGCCTTCTCTTGTACTATTAACTTAAAAATAAATAGCTCCTAATTCAAACCTCTACCTCCGCTTTCTGTTTGGGAAGCTAGAAATAAAATAAAAGTGTGATACTTTTTTTTTTTTCTTTTCATTACTATTGGTGGCATTTAAAATCCCTCGTGGCTGGCCAGAGTCTCCCCATTATTCCAAAAATGATCATGTCAGGCTGTATAAACAGCAAATTCAAAAAATATATAGAGAGGTACAGAGCTGATGCTGTCACTGTTGAAAGCCCTCCTCATGTTGTTTACATTGCCAGATTTGTGACTCTTCTGTATGGGAAAAGGCAGGGTGATTTAACCAATCTGACCACCGTATCTTTATGGGAAAATTACAACCTTAATTTAGCTAGCTTCACAGCCAACGTTCCATAACAAAGGTAATAGCTAGTTTAGGTAAGGTCACCATATAATTTATTGTCCAAACTGAAACACTTTTACAGGAGGGAGGGTGGCTGTACTAATAAAATTATGTGGGAAAACAAGAATAACCTAGGACTGTTTAAACCAGGAAATCGGGTTATTTCACATTTAGGCTTTTTGAGTGAAAACTCTTAAGTATGTGAATGGAAGAGTCACTATTTGGGGTTCTTTGGCTTATACATTTCCTTGGGGAGACAATTTTGTGTGTATTTGCCTCCACTCCCTGTAAATGTTACCCAGTGAAACAATGATCTCTGAAGCTTCAGAGATAATTGTCATAGCATTATGGAAGGCTATTGATCTTCTGCATACAATATGCTTTGGAAAAATGATTTAAATACAAATTAATTTGCACAGTTTGAATGATGTTCCCATTAATATGTCATAATAGTTTCTTCGTGTCTGATTATGACTCAATCAAGTGTTTTTCTCATAATCAACTCTCCCCATAACCCATGTACTCTGACCTAGTTATCACTGTCTGACAGTGAACATTCTATTTATAGTGACTGCTTTTGGTAAAGTTGTACTTTTTGGTAATGGGTGTTGCCACTACCAACTTACCTGCATCGTACTATGGATCTTCTTCACCTTGCCCCCAGTCCTGCCTCCGAGATGGCTGACGGACAGTCATGGGCTCCGCAGATGTGTCTCCGTAAGGCCTATTCCCAGCAGGGGAGCTGACGGACACCCTCACTGCTGTGGGAAGTGAGCAGAAAGGCTTCCCGGAATGCACGCATTCTGAGGAAAGAACCTGGCTGGGTCTTTGGCCTCATAGTTGACTTCCTCTGTATATTTTCATGTGAAATAAATTATCTTTTTTATATAAATAAACTAAATTGTGAACTTGTCATTTTGGGGGAAGAAGTTTCTGGAATTTTCAAAGTACTGACATTTTTTTTTTTTCCTTGAAATACATTCAAGTGCATAGAAAGTGCTCTTTATTTAATAACGAAGTCTTCCTATCTGAAGGGTCCAATTTCTCCCTCATTTGTGTAGTTTATTTCAGAAATCATGTAATTAAGTGAACACATTTGTTGATTTTTTTTCTTCCCTCTAAGTCATATTTGTTTTTTTAACCTCTCTCTGGAAAGGAAAAATCTTATAAATGAATCGAGCAACTAGGCATGTATTACTTATCAAGGTTTGAATTCTGTAAAAAAAAAAAAAAAAAAATTATTGATTTTTTTTTTTTTTACAAAGAGGAAGGGATGATAGAGTTAGAAACATTGATGAGAGAGAAACATCAATCAGCTGCCTCTTGCACATCCCCAACTGGGGATGTGCTCACAAACCAAGGTACATGCCCTTGACAGGAATCAAACCTGGGACCCTTGAGTCCGCAGGCCGACGCTTTATCCACCGAACCAAACCAGTTAGGGCTGAATTACTTTTTTAGTTTTGATTTGTGGTCTATTGGTAAACTTGTTTTAATAACTGTTTTGATGCACACTCTGCCTATTATAATTTTTGTTTTCTTGATTGAATTCTTTTTTAAAAAGGAAGAAAAGGCAGTTAATCTTCTTTGGGAACAGACAGCATAACTTATTTGGGGGAGACTATGTATTTGAATTAAAAATGGAAAGAACTGCTAATTTGGCTCAGTGGATAGAGCATCAGCCTATGGACTGAAAGGTCCCAGGTTCAATTCCAGTCAAGGGCACATGCCCAGGGTTGTGGGCTTGGTCCCTGGTAGGGGCCATGCAGGAGGCAGCCCATCAATGATTCTCTCTTATCATTAACGCTTCTCTTCTTTCTCTCTCCTCTCTGAAATAATATATGTATAAGAACGATTAACTACATTATATGCCGTAAGTACCTTATTGAACTGAAGATTTATTCTTCCATTTAGTGAATCATTTATTCATTCCACAACTATTAACTAAGTTCTTACTAGGCATTGTCCTTGACCCTGGGGATATATAGCAATCAACAAAGCAGACAAATATTTCCACTCTCATGTTCTTCGCATACTAGCTTGAAATGGACTATAAACAAGTAAATTGTGTGTGTGTGTGTGTGTGTGTGTGTGTGTGTTAGAAGACAAGTGCTAGAAACCTTAGGAGAGTGGGATAGGGAGAGAGGATGCTTGAATTTTTAAATAGTGTGGTCAGGGATGCCATTAATGAAAGTGACATTTGAGTAAAGATCTGAAGGAGACGAAGAAATGATCCATGAGGACCCATGGTGGGAAAGCATTCTAGGCCAAGAGGAGAGACTTGGCAAGGCCCTGAGCAGGAACACACCTGCCATGTTTGAGGAATAGCAAGGAAGCCAGTGTACACGGAGCAGAGTAAAGGGCGGGAGGGAAGAAAAGTGCAGAGCACAGGGGAGCAGGGCTGCTGTGAAGGCCTCTGTAAACCATTATAGGGTCTTCATCTTATGAGTGCCTTAGGCCACAGGAAGGCTTTGAATGGAGGACTGACACGATCTGATTAACATTTTCATGCTGCATTGAGTTCAGACTGACAGGGAGGTGATGGTGAATGCAGGCAGGCCAGTTAGGAGGCTGTGACAATCATCATGCCACTAGCCATAGTAGCTTGGACCAGGGTTGCATTGCAGCAGTAGAAAGGGAGGTAGACAGATCCTGGAAATGTTTTGGAGGTTCAATTTGAGGATTTGCTAACAGATTGAGTTTATTTGTGATTTAAGAGTGACTCCAAATGTTTTGTCTTGACGGTCAGTTGAAAGGATAGTTACTATTAACTAAGATAGGAAAACTGTGAAAGTGGATTTTTAGGGGAAGATCAGTAGTTTGATTCCAAACATGTAAAAGAACTGAAGGGGGTGGGGGGGGATTGGTAAGGTATATAGACATATAATATCTTAATAAAAAAAAAATGAGAAAGAAAAAACATTTAAATAAATAAATAAAAAAGGACTGAAGATATTTAGCTGGTGTTCATTAGCTTATGGATAGTGTAAAGCTATGAAACTGGAGAATTCCAAATGAGTGGACAGCCATAGAAAAGAGGCCCCAGATGAATTCTGGGGCTCTGCAAAACGCAGAGCCACTGAGATGAGGAGGAACTAGTACCAAGAGAAAGTTGGAAAGGAGCAGCAGGTGTGGTAGAAGGGAAATGAGGTAGGTAGTGTTCTGAAAGCCTGGATGAGAAAGTGCTTCAGGAAAGAGGTTGATGACTGTGCCCAGAGCTGCTGAAAGTCACTGAAGATGAGTATAACCCAAGAACCAGCTCAGAAGCCTGTTGGCCATTTATGTTGTCTTTGGAAAAATGTCAATTCAGGTCTTGTGCCCCTATTTTTATTTTTATTTTTGTTATTGAGTTGTATATACATATATGCTATGAGTTATTTATATTTTATTAGAGGCCCAGTGCACAAAATTCATGCACGGTGTGTGTGTGTGTGTGTGTGTGTGTGTGTGTGTGTGTGTGTGTGTGTATATGTGTGTGTGTCAGGGGGGCCCAAGGAAGAGGTGTCCCTCAACCCAGCATACACCCTCTCTAATCTGGGACCCCTTGAGGGATGTTTGACTGCTCGTTTAGGCCCAGTGGGACATCCCTCTCACAATCCAGGACTACTAGCTCCCAACCATTTGCCTGCTGGCCTGGCTGATTGCCCCTAACCGTTTCTGCCTGCTAGCCTGATCACTCCCTAACCACTACCCTGCCAGCCTGGTCGCCCCTAAATGCCCTCCCCTGCCGGCCTGGTTGCCCCCAACTGCCCTCCCCTGCTGGCTTGGTCGCCCCCAACTGCCCACCCCTGCAGGCCTGGTTTTCCCCAACTGCCCTTCCTGCCAGCCTGGTCACCCCTAACTGCCCTCTCCTGCAGGCCTGGGTCCCTCCCAACCGTCTTCCCCTGCTGGCTGATAGCCCACTACTGCCCTCCCCTGCTGGCCATCTGTGTCCACATGGGACAGCCATCTTTGACCACATGGGCGGCCATCTTGTGTTGGAGTGACAGTCAATTTGCATATTACTCTTTTATTAGATAGGAAGATAATATTCACCTCTTACTAGATAGGACTGGCAAATGTTCTCTCCCATTCCATAGGTTGCATTTTCATTTTGTTGGTTTCCTTTGTTGTGCAGCTTTTTAGTTAATGTCTTCCTTTTGCTTTTGTTGTCAAATTCAAAAAATCATTGCCAAGACTGAATGTCAAGGAGCTTAACCCATTTTCTTAGTTTTATGATTTCAGGTTTTACATTCATTTTTAATCCCTTTTGAGTTGATTTTTGTGTATGGTATAAGATAGCAAGTTTCACTCAGCAACATGGCTGTCCAGTTTCCTTTCCACCATTTACTGAAGAGACCATCCTTTCCCCACTATATATCCTTGGCTCCTTTGTTATAAATTTGCCATAAAGTAATTGACCACATAGTGTGGGTTGATTTTTGGCCTCTATTCTGTTCCATTGACCTATGTGTCTGTTTTTATGCCAACATGATGCTGTTTGATTACTGTAGCTCTGTAATAGTTTGAAATCAGGAAGCATGATGACCCTGCTTTGTTCCTTCTATTTCAGGATTGCTCTAGCTATTTGAGGTCTTTTTTGGTTAATCTGAGGAAATAAAATGAGTAAAAGCAGAGGGAGAAAAGCACAGAGTATGTTTCAGTCTATTAATTCAGGAAAGAGATCAGTGCTGTCAATGCATGTCCAGAAATGGCAAGAACAATCTCAGTTCTCTATTCAGGGACAAAAGAACCAGTTTTATAGCCAATTTCTCTTGTAACAGAACTTTAGGAAGTTCACAGGATCAAGAGAATGAATAGAGCATTGAAGGGAGAATACTGACAGTCTTTCTTCACAATGCTCTTTTAAGCTGATCCCACTAAATCTTGGTATGTTGTCAAGGTGAAATGTTTTGCTCCACACGCCATGCAAATTCTACACCTACCTATTAGGCACTAAGAAAATAATAGATTCCATTATTATTACAGGGGGCGTGGTGCAGTCCCCTCAGCCCAACCTGCATTCTTTCAAATCTGGGACCCCTCGGGGGATGTCTGACTGCTGATTTAGGCCCAATCCCCGGCAGTTGGACATCCCTCTCACAATCCTGGACCACCCCTAACTGCACCTCTGCCAGCCTGGTTGACCAAAACTGCCCGCCCTCCCCCCGGAGGCCGGGTTGTTCCATACAGTCTGTTCTGTCATTTGGTGGCCCCTCATTAACCCCGTTGGCCTGGTTGCCCCATGTAGCCTGTTCAATTGTCCGTTTGGTTGTGATGGTCACTTAGGCTTTTATATCTGTATCTGCATCATCTATATCTAGATAAGAAAAGAGCTAGCCCTGGCCAGTGTAGCTCAGTTGGTTAGGTGTTGTCTGGTGCACTGAAAGTTTGCTGGTGCGATTGCTGGCACATGCCTGGTTTGTGGGTTCGATCCCAGGTTGGGAGCATGCAGGTGGCAGTCAATCCATGTTTCTTTCCCTTCCTCTCTCTCAAAATCCATTTCGAAATATTAAAATAAAAACGCTGGATGAACAAATTAGAGTACATTTTTAGAATGGATTGACAAAGCAAAGGCTGCACATCCTTCTATATTTGTACCTTCTCTTATCCTGCAGTTTAATTGAGTCCAAATTTTAAAATTATGCTACAAATTGCTTCCCCAGTTGAAATATATACTTAAATATACATATTTTAAAATCTCAAATTTTTATTAGTGATTTAATTATGACTCACCAAAAAATGATGGTAGCACACCTTATGACACTGTGATTATGTCTACCAAGAAATAAAATTAGCCAAAGATAGCTCACAATAAACAGCCTACCAATAACCAGTCTGGCATTAATCCCAGAGGCTATTCTTTGCCCACTATTTATTTGGGAGATAAAATAGCACTTAGTGGAGAGGACTGACTCTTCATTACAAAAGCCAAGCTTGTACTTAGTCCTGACAGTAGACAATTGATGGATTTTCTCTTCTTCCACACTAACAGGCAAGTAAGCTTATCACTGGAGCCCGTGGTCAGATGGGAGAGCACAAAGTGGTGTGAACTCAGTTGCTGTCACTCTTTTCTGTAATCTTAGGAAAGTCTGAGTATCACTGTAGGAAATAAGCTTTACTCCACAATGCAAGTGTCAGTTGTGTGATGTATACACAAGTATTTACAAATGACAGGAGGAAATGCCTGGCTAGGACTCTGCACTCCCACCCAACCAAAAGCAGGGGTGGGTGGGTATGGGGTTAATCCATCTCAGAACCAGTTTTGTCTGATGGAATGCAGAATAAACCCTGGGCATTACATACTAGTTACCTGTATGAGTACTGGGACTGACCCAACATCTTCCTGTCCTTTGTTGTGTTTCCTTTTGTGTATATAAATAATTTCTTCATATGAGGCCAACAGCAAAGAGATCAATGCAGATAATAGATATAATTGTGTTTCAGTTTTGAAGCATAGGTAGGATTTTGATTCTGAAAGGCAGGAAAACTATAGGAAAGTGCATAGCCAAAGACATAAGTAAACTCAGGTCTTTGTTTCTTTTTCAAACTTAACTGGAGCTGACCATGTGATGGCTGGTAAAGGTTAGGATGAGAATACTGGAGTAGAGGACACAGAATGAGCTGCAAGGATGAGTTTTAATGCGAGTGTCAAGGACTACGCTACCATGCCGAGGTAACACCGGAGTGCCCAGAGAATGGCTTAAGTCACTATTACTATTAGTAGGTCAAGCCAGGCAATCCTATCTTACAAGAAACTCCTCACCCAGGGTCAATGGGTTGCTTCCCCAGCTGAGATTGTCAACAGATTGTAGGCACAATCTCCAAACATCATTAAAAGAATTTTAAGTCCCCAAACAGAAATACAAACTCCAGCCCTGTATTTCTGTAAGTTCTCAGTGATTATTAGTAACGAAAAAGTTTAACTTATTCCTTAAGAAATAGGAATTTTAAGTTTACTTAACATACCTATCTCCTAAATATGATGTTGAACTTCCAAAGTAAAAGATCTTGATTTTGACAAATTGCTATTAAGAAAATCCTAATTATTGTAACCTTTTGTAACTTGTTTCAATTTCAAAATCTGTAAAAAGGGAACAAAGTTCTTTCAGGTTTGTGAGGATTATCCAGGAGAATATTTCTAAGGTTATAGCACTTGGTCTGACCCAAATAATGTAATGTTTGTTACAATCTTATAAAGTCTTATTTTTTGCTGCTATATGGATCAGATTTGAGCATTGTTTGCTTAAAAATAACATCTATTGTCCTGGCTTGTGTGGCTCAGTTGGTCATCCTGTATACCAAAAAGTTCAATTCCTGGTCAGGCACATACTCAGGTTGCAGGTTTAATCCCCAGTTTGGGTGTGTGCAGGAGGAAACTGATGTTTTCCTGGCACATCAATGTTTCTCTCTCTCTTTGGAATGAATTAACAAATAAAAAATAGAAAAACCACACATCTATTAGAACATGCTCTACAACTGAAAATAGGGGGACTATCCTAGCTAATAAAAGAGAAACATGTAAACTCACG
This sequence comes from Pipistrellus hanaki, assembly GCF_964339955.1. Classification (NCBI taxonomy): domain Eukaryota; kingdom Metazoa; phylum Chordata; class Mammalia; order Chiroptera; family Vespertilionidae; genus Pipistrellus; species Pipistrellus hanaki. The sequence goes on along the minus strand of NC_140503.1, from coordinate 47,768,902 downwards.
GTATCTCTTCTATGCCCACAATCCAATCAGGAGCAAGTATGCAAATCAACACAACCAAGATGGTGGTTAATTTGCATATCTAGGCACAGAGCGAAGACTGAGGATAGTGTAGAAGGCAGCCAAGTGCTACAGAAGGGAGCAAAGCTGCGGTGAAGCAGGTGGGGAGGCGGCAGAGGGAGGGAAGCAGGTGGGGCGGCGACCACCACATGAAGCCCCATTCTTGCAGGAATCTTCCTGCAACAGGCCTCTAGTGTCTACTATAGAGAACTAAACTTTTAACAGGTTTATGAAAAGTCATTTTGCTGAAGATTACTACTATTATTCTCAGCTGGAGAAAAGTGAGTTTCCATCTTTATGTGGTAGCTTCAGCACATTGAAGTAGAGTTGAATTGGGGTTCACTACAGAATGGGGGCAGTTAGGAGTCTACTCTAAGTATTAAATAGGGCCAGGTCTTGATTAAAAAGTTGATCCAAAAAAACAATAAAAGGTTGATCTTGATTCACCTGTAGGCAGTTGCTAAATGCTGGTTGTTCAGCTACTTTGTGCAACATTCTCCCTCTGTGATATTTCAGAAATGCCAGAATTTGGTTTTGCTCCTGCTGATGCTTTTAGCAGCTGTTAAAATTGATAAAACTAACCTGACTTTATTGAAATGAATGCATTTTCTAAACTCCTTTGCAAGGAACATGGTGCTCTTTCAAAATGCTTATCTAATATCTTCATATTTCTAGCTTAATAGCTCTATCAGTTATTACCCACATTGAGTTTTAAAATGAATTTATTAAAGAATATTATTAGGAAGGCAACAACGTTTGATTTGTCATTAAAAAAAAGTCTGTTTCTTCATGCTGCAGAATATAGGTAATATAAGAGGCTACAGAGTTACAAGCATCTTGCTACTGGATTCTCTGATGGTATAGCACAGTGTAGTCGTTTCTGCAATGCTAGAATAAATAAAGTCTCTTCTATGCTTCTCTTTAAAAAGTGATGAATAACAACACAAGATGGCATAAAAGAGCCATTTTTCTATTCATTCTGTAGTATTGGAGCCAGTATCTAGGAAACAGGAGAGAAAGAATAAATTCAAGGAGCAATTTAATTTTTAAAATAATACCTTAAAAATAAAACAAGAACTAATCGTGGTGATGATTTGAGGGGTGGGGAAGAAGAGGGGAAGCTGACTATGGAAATACCTAGAGGCTTAAAAGAACTTTCCCTTTAAGACAGAAGTAAAACAAAATGCTTAGCTCTCCATATTATGCTAGAGAAAAACTACATACTACATTTGATTTATTAACTGCTAATAACCATATTTTTTTCCAGGTCCTTTACTACCCCCAAATTTTATACCACAAGGGCTGTAACATATAATCAGTAGAGAAATATATAACTTAATTCCTAGTGAGAAACACACCAAAATTCTAGCTACCATCACTTTTATTCTGCTGTTCTATTAGGAACTTAAGTTTACTTCAGAAAGCTGACTTTTAGGACAAATGAGCTTATTTCATAGTAGCACCACATATATCTGATACCTAAGGAATGGTATATTTTCTTAATTATTTCAACTTCTGAATGCCAAACCATTTGCTTTAACTTTGGAAAGAAAATTTCTAAAATTGTATTATTTTCTGCTGACACAGAGTAATGGCACACAAGCTAAGCTTCTCTTGAATACTCAATAAGGCTTCCTTGGAAGATTACTACAATGTGTTGTAGAAGGGCAAGCTACTCAGGAGCCACTGCAATAGTTGAGGCTGATCTGCTGCTTTTCACCCAGTTAAGTTTGAAAAAACCAGATAACTTGTATCTTTAAACAGGAGTAATATACTTGAAGACCACCAGAAACTGGGAGTCCCTGTAAGTAAAATAACTAAGTTTACTCAGAGGCCTTCTTTACTGACTTTGTGGTTTTTCCCTATGTTTCTAATGATTTAAAATGACACTTTACTAGTCTACATCTGTGCTGTCCAATATGGTAGCCACTGGCTAGCCATCTACAGCTATTCAAATTACTTAAAGTTAGCTAATGAAGTTAAATAAAAATTAAAGCATTAGATTTCTCAGTTGCTCTAACAAAATTACAGAGTAATCAATTATGTTTGAAAATGATTCGCAAATGTATATACGTACATATGTATATTAATGTAAAAATATAAGACTAGGTTAGGTTATACAAAAAATCATTAAAAATGTTATCTTCAGATAACATCAAATGTTGTTACAAATATTTTCCTTCTGCATGTTTTTACTGTCTCTACATTTTTTTTCAGTGATTATTTATTTAAAAATCCCAAATAATAGAGAAAAAAACCCAACCCATAACCTGAGAAACGAAGGGTATTACTTTCTACACATTTATCTTTCTCTTGCTCCCCCCCTTTCTTTCTAAAGGTATTACATATGTGTCCCTATCTCCCCATTGCCTGCCTCCCCGCCTTGGGGTCTGTGTCCATTGGTTATGCTTATTTGCATGCATATGAGTCCTTTGGTTGATCTCTCCCTTTTGTCCCCACCCACCCCTACCTTCCCTCCGAGGTCTCTTGCTTTTTAAAACTCCCCTTCTTGGACAGTCTTCTCTATTTAATTTCAGGAATAGCTGCTTTAAACAGATGGTTCAGATGATAAAGTAAAATTAAGTACATATTTAAAATACAATTAGCCAAAAGGAAAACTAATCATGGAACAGAAAGCAGAGAGGTATACTTTCTGAAGCATTGAAGGACCTGAACAAGTCTTTGGTTGGCTGTGGAAAATACACCAGCACAGATTAGAAATGGATACTATTATAATTGATAAGGCTCTTATGGTTAATTAAAATCTTAAATAACCATCTTTTAAATATAAAATGTACAGTTATCCAGGAACACAGAAACCATAAGGTAAATTGTCAAAATTAAATGCTTCCTTAAATAGGTGGTGGTGAAAAAGCCTGATGAATACTTCAAATCTGTAGCTGAAATCTCTCCACACCTCCAACTCAATCTTGAAGTAGTCTATGTGTCACATGAAATATCTATACTAAAGTTACTTTGAAATCTGGAATTCAGAATCTAGCTGAGAAGCCAGTTCTCTTTCTAGGAGTGGATCACTGATAGCTTTCCATCTTAGTTTCAGATGAAGATTTTCTAAAGACTCATTAAAAACAAGATTTCAAGTAGCTTTGCTTTCACAGTAATTAGGCGAACACTTACTTTTACCATCACAGGCTACAATTTTCACTTTATCCACTTTAATAAGTTCTGTCACCTCTCTGAATTCAACATCATTCAATACAAAAGTCCACACATTATCGCAGAATCTGTATGTATTTAGAGAGCCCTTTAAAACAAAAAATTTAGACATAATATGAAGTCATTTTTCCTCACATTTTCCTCCAAAGCAATTTGAGACTTAGCCACCAAGTACAAAATTCTTAAAATAGTATAATTCTTTAATATTTACCTTGCTTAATATTTTCCTTAATTTTCATCCTAACAATTTTTTAAAAATCCCTAGATAAACTTGCCAAGGGAAGAGTTTAAATTTTCCGTGAGCAGACTATTTTCAGCACTGTAGGTCTGTAAATTGCTTACCTGAAATCTGAAGAAAGCTGTACTGCCTACTAGAACTCAAGAAAATTTGAATCTGTATTTCTACTGCCCTCATGTGGCTAAATCATGAAAGTTCACTTGAATTTTTATGTAAACACTGTGTAAAAGAACATATATTATTGTGTACATTAATTCTCCACAACTGTACAAAACATTAATTTTAATTCTGTGACTCAGGCAATTACTGTATTAGCCACTACAATAGACTACAATATTATTGTCCTGTGTAACTGATATTCTTCTAATGATTTTTTTTTTTTTTTTTTTAGGAGCAGGAGTTGGAAAAATATGACTTTACTGGATTACTCTGTCACTTACCTTCAAACCTGCAGATAATATTTTAGGCATTTGAAATCTCACTAATTCTTCAGGGAAGGTAGCCAAACATACATAGGTTAATTTGTGAAACAATGGAATAAAAAATATCTAAAATAAACTTTTGTATCTCATGTTAAATGGATGAACTTTAGTATCAAGTACTAAGTAAAAATATAATTTTGTTATAAAACATGCCACAAAATTTGATTGAGCCATTTTTTCCTTTCATGACTAATAAATATGTAGGGGTCCTAAGAACCACTGTTGAAACAACCATTGGTACAGGCTACTAGGTTTTGGAAAAAATATCCTTACCCTGAAATTGACTCTGTTCCTGACCCTTTGAGCCAATGCTGAATTTATAGCCTTATCAAACTGAAGTAGAACTTGAAGGGCAAGTTGGGGAGTGATCTGTTGAGACTGAGGAAAAAGTAAAGGTCATACATCAGAAGAACATTAAAGACAAAATAAACAAAAACATGAATTATCATGAAAAACTGTCACTGAGGTTAACCAGAGCCTCTAAGCTCACACCCCTTATTTTCCTTTGCCATAACTGACAATCATTACATTTTATGATTCATAGTAGTTTGGTATAAATGCACAGGTATTTGAGATTATTAATCTGAATACTGATTTACTGGGCCAAATAATCTGATATTGAACCTCTTTGCCTGGAATCCTATATAATAAAGATGTAATATGCAAATGGTCGTTACGCTGTGAAGTGTAATGACCTACCGAATAACCAACAGATCATGGATCAGCAAAAGGGTGGGACAGGAAGCTACAAGCGGGCAGCAGAGAGCTACAGGAGGGGGAAGGGCAGGAAGCTATGGAGGAAGGGGGGGGTGCGGAGGGGGCTACAGTGAGCTACTGGCTACAAGCGGGTGGTGGGGAGCATTCGTGCATAGGGCTACTAACAAGAATTATTATAGACCCCTTTAAATAAAAATGCTGATTTTTAGTCTCTTACCTGTATGAGCTCATCGAGGCTTTCCTGAAGACTGTTTCCCAAAGTGGTATTTCTATATAACTGATATGCCATGGCTTAGAAGGAAGGGACTTTTTCTTACTCAGTCTTGCATTGATGTTCTAAAAATTTAATATAAAAGTATTAAAAAAAAACCCTATAAATTATGTATGTAAAGCCTATACATTCTAACATATACGATCAGAACTCTTAGAAATTGAAAATTACTATACAATAATTTTAGAATTACAAGGACTAGTTAAAAATGATTTTCCAAATTATGTTATTTTGACATAGGCATTTATATTCCTTTATACAAAGTATAGATATTGCAATTATTAAAATGTACATATTTATCATTTCTTTCAAAAGTTTACCTTTTGACTTAGCCTAGAATTTACCATGACAATTCTTTCCCCTTTCTGTCAAGTCATTGATTCAGACAATATTCAGATCACATTTGTATGCCTTCCCCTTCATTTTCCTGTTCTCTAAATATTTGGTATTTATAGAGCACTTACCAAGAGATAGCAGTGTGGTAGGTACTAGGGAAAGGAAGATAAATACACATTCCTGACCTTAAAATTATACTCTAACAGACATTTAAAAAAGTTAAATTCAAAAGAGAGTAAGAACGGTTTTACAGATATATCAAGTACTATGGAGGCTGACTATGGACTGACTGAGTTGGTTCACAAAAGCTTCCTAAATCTTCAAGCTAGTGTTTAGCCAAGCAAAGGAGGAAAGTCATCCCAGGCTAAAAGAATAGAATGGTTAAAGCCAGAGAAGGATAAAATAATATTTTGTAAAGAGAACTATAAATTGTTCTGTATTATTACGGTACAGGTATGAAGTGGTAAAAGACGAGTTTGAAAAAGATGGCATGGATGGCTTTGTTCTATCTGGAGAAGAGCAGGGTTTCATAGTGAAGGTAATGGGGAGCTACTAAAGCATTCTAGGTAGGAAAGGTCATGCAAATTGGCAGCCATATGAAGAATGTACTTGAGAGCAAGATTGGAAAGAGAGGCAGGGCCCTGGCCGGGTTGCTCAGTGGTTGGAGCATCAGCCCATAGACCTGAGGGTATGTCAAGGGCATGTAGTTCGGTTGCAGGTTTCATCTCTGGTCCCAGTCAGGGTGTGAACAGGAGGCAACAAATCAATATGTGTTTCTCACATCAATACTTCTCTCTCACATCAATGTTTCTTTCTTCCTTTTCTCCATCTTCTCCTTCCTCCCCTCCACTTTCTCTTAAAAAAAAAAAAAAATCCCCAGGAGAGATTTTTAAAAAATATATATTTTATTGATTTTTTTACAGAGAGGAAAGGAAAGAGATAGAGAAGTAGAAACATCAATGAGAGAGAAACATCGACCCACCGCCTCCTGCACCCCCCCCCCTGGGGATGTGTCCACAGCCAATGTACATGCCCTTGATGGGAATTGAACCTGGGACCCTTCAGTCCACAGACCAATGTTCAATCCACTGAGCCAAACCGGTTTCGGCACAGATTTTTTTTTTATTTTTTATTTTTATTTTTTAATAGGAATGAGGGATGAAGACTCCAAGAAAGAAGAAGGTGGCAGTAATACAGATTCAACTAATATTTACTGAGCTTCTGCTGCATGTTTGGTATAAGATCCCTGAACTCATGGCACTTTCAGTTTAGAGATGGACAGGAAGAGATATAATCAAGGTCTAATCATCAGTCAGAACTCAGCAAAAATGGCCAATTATCAATCTTCACATCACACACCTTGTGAGCATTTGATATACTAAGTCATTTCTGCCTTCTGGAAGCCTTTTCTTTGTTTTTCGTGTTTTTTTGTTTTTGTTTTTGTTTTGTGGGGAGGACCCCATGGTCACTTCTCCCCGCCACTTCACTGGATACTGTGTATTTCTAGTTTTCTTTTGCTGGTTCCTCCTCAGCAACCCAACTTCTAAGTACCTGAAGGCTTCTTATGTCTTCTCTATGCTTATTGCTCTAGTTTCCCCTTGTTGCTATATATAATAAAATGGTCTACTTGGCACTGGATGGAATTATCATATACGTAGGTGACTCAAATTAAATTTGTCAAAACCAAATTCCTGATACTACCCCTCCAAAGCTTTCTGCCCTCAATTTGCCCACCTCAGTCAACAGTAGACAGCTCCAAAGCCTTATAATCCACTTTAACTTCCCTCTTTCTCTGCATCCCATGTCAGCCAATCCTTTCAGTTCTTCCTTTTACTAGTAAATATAGCCGGAACCTGACAACTTTTACCATCTCCACTGCAAACACTAAGTCACCATCATCTGTCACTATGATTACTGTCATAGCCCAGTAAGGAGTCTCCCTGTTCCTACCCACCTGCCACCTCCAGAGCAGCCACACTGAGCCTTTTAAGTCATAAAATCAAACCACATCACTCATTTATTAAAAAGTCCCGATGCCAGCATCTTATCTGAGTAAAGAAGTTCTTTTAATGGATAACAAAACCTACATGATCTGGCCCTCTTCCACTAACTCTCAGAACTTTTCTTTTTCCACTTCCTCATTTACTGGCTCCAGGCTGGTCCTTTGTTGTTCTTCAAGATAGCAGATGTTCCTGCTTTAAGACCTTTGCACGGGCTGTTTTCTTTGCTTTGAACAGTATTCTCAGGTTCCTGCATTGTTCACTCCCTCATTTGATTCAGAGTGCTGCCCAAATGTCACCTCATCAGAAAGGACTTCTGTAAAGAATTATTTCCCTATCAGTTTAAACCAAAGGATTATCTCCCTACTGCTTATGCTTTTTATTCTTATTCATATTAACCGAGGCTGACATTTTATACGCTTATTCTGTTTTCATCCACTAACACAGATTTTCCATGAAGTTATATATTTACCATCTAGAACAATGCAGTATGTATTCAATATACAAGGTCAGCAAAAGTAGGTTTACAGGTGGTGAGTATGTGAAACACAGTTTATCATTGTATCATTACTTATTAACTAGAGCCCTGATGCACAACATTCATGAATTGGGGGATGGGGGTAGGTGAGGAGGGGGGGCGGGTGTCCTTCAGCCCAGCCTGCACCCTCTCCAATCTGGGACTCCTCGAGGGATGTCTGACTCACAATCCAGGACTGCTGGCCCCCAACTGCTTGCCTGCCTGCCTGCCTGATTGCCCCTAACTGCTTCTGCCTGCCAGCTTGGTCACCCCTTAACCACTCCCCTGCCTACTTGATCTCTCCCCCAACTTCCCTCCCCTGCCAACCTGAGCTCTCCCCCAACTGCCCTCCCCTGTCAGCCTGATTGCCCCTATCCTCTTGCTGGCCTGATCTTGTCCCCAACTGCCGTCCCCTGCCTGCCTGATCGCCCCTAACTGCCTCTGCCTTGGCCCCCACCACCATGGCTTTGTCCAGAAGAAAGGTGGACGTCCGGAAGATGGTTAACCTGGTCTAATTAGCATATTATCCTTTTATTAGTATAGATTATATAGGATAGGTTTGCTTAAATTGGAAGGAAAACCCTTTTTCAGAGGGAGGAGATGCTCTTGGCGGACAAAAGTACATAACCCCTATATCTGGACTGATAGCCAACCATACAACCATATGCACTATACTGCCAAAGTGGTCATTAAAAAATTGAACTGCTTTCTTACACCTTACACCAAACAGCTATTGCCTTTAAAACCCCTCCTAAGCCCCCACCTTAGGTTCTGCCTAAGCAGTTCACCAGATTAGGTTCTGATTGGTTAGTTTCTATGCCAGTCAGCGTCAGAAGCTCTGCCTCCTAGGCAACCATTGGCTCCTTGCAGTTCACCCAGATTTGGTTCTGATTGGTCAGTTTCTAAGCCAGTCACCATCTCCGGGCCTGATCAGCAGCTACCCCTGGCTGCTAGTGAGTGCTCTGACCTAACCTTTTTTTTTTTTTTTTTTGGCGGGGGGTGGGGGGTGTGGGGGGGGAAAGGGGGGAGAGAGAGAGTGCGGCCCTAAGATAGGAAAGGGCTGATCAGCTCTTGCCCTCCCCCACCCTCCTCCAGGCCTCACCAGCAGCCTGGGGCGGCTGCTGATCAGCCCCACCTCTCTCTCTCTCTCTCTCTCCAAGAGATCAGCAGTTCAGCCTGCTCACTCGCCAGTCCCCACTCACCTGAGCCTGCTACACACACAGCCTGGCGTTGGGTCGTCCCTTCGGTTGTTTTGGACATTACATACCCTGGCTCTTTATATATATAGACTAGAGGCATGGTGCAGGAAATTTGTGCAATGTGTGTGTGTGTGTGTCCCTCAGCCCAGTCTGCATCCTCTCCAATCTACATCCCCTCGAGGAATGTTGTGCTATACTTGAATTAAGAGAACCAAGTTGATATTGGGGAACAGTGTTCCAGGGAGAAAGAACAGCCTTTACAAAGACTTGGTTCTCTTAATTCCTTCAAGTATAACACTTACTTAAGGAGGCCTAAACTGTCATATTTAAAAACCAACTCCCACCTCTACTCTGCAACTTCCCAATCCCCTATTCCTGCGATATTTTTTGATGGCACCATCACCTTCTAACGTTATATAATTCACCTATTTTATTTGTACTTTGTATCCTTCAATAGAATGTAAATTTCTCCGGGGCAGGGACTTTTGTCTGTTTAGTTCACTGAAATTAAACAGATCTAAAAGTGCGATTTTCAGCTGAAACTGGTTTGGATCAGTGGTAGAGCATCGGTCTGCGGACTGAAAGGTCCCAGGTTCGATTCTGGTCAAGGGCATGTACATTGGTTGCGGGCAAAACCCCGGTAGGGGGTGTGCAAGAGGCAGCTGGTCAATGTTTCTCTCTCATCAACGTTTCTAGCTCTCTATCCCTCTCTCCTTCTCCTTGTAAAAAATCAATAAAATATATTAAAATAAATAAATAAAAAATAAAAGTGCGATTTTCAACTGGTGTGTCACAAGAATTAAAACATGCAATACCTGACTAGTTAGGGGCATTGACTTCTCTTCTCTTAGATTGTCAAGTAAAAAAAAAACAAAAACAAAAAATGACAACAATAGCTGTCTGGTGTGAATGAATAAAAATTATACCTGGGGGAAAAAGAGGAACAATTGTAATAATCTGAACAATAAAGATTTACTTTAAAAAATTATACATATTTTTTTGTTAGATTAGCAAATATATATATTATATATATTTTTGGTGTGCCACTGAATTTTACTAATTCGTTTATGTGGGCCATGAGATGAAACAGGTTGAAAATTGCTGCCACAGATGAAACAGAAATCGAATTTTCAGGAATAAACCCAAACCTATTTAGTCAATTAATCTATGACATAGAGGCAAGAATGAATATACAATGGTATAAAGACAGTCTTGTCAATAAATTTTGATAAAATTGGACAGATACATGCAAAAGAATGAAACTGGGTCACTTTCTTACACCATATAAGAATAAACTCAAAATGAATTAGACTTAAATATAAGACCTGAAAACATAAAACTCCTAGAAAAAAACACAGGCAGTAAACTCTTTAACATTATATAATATGTTAGTATAGTATATCCTTGACCAAGAGAAATAAAAGAAAAAATTAAGAAATAGGACTACATCAGCCTAGTTTTGCACAGAAAAGGAAACCATCAACAAAATGAAAAGATAACATGAAAAGGAGAAAATATTTGCCAAATACACATCCTACTAGAGGCCTGATGCATGAAAATTCATGTACTGAAGGCGGGGGAGGAGGGGCAGGAGGGGAGAGATGGCGGGGGTTCCCCTCAGCCTGGCCTGCACCCTCAGAGTTCGAGGCAAACCAGCAATCAGGGGAAGGCAATGCCCCATCACACCTCTGCTGCTGCCACTGCCGGCAGCGCAAGCCTTGGCCGGCCCTGGTTACCTGAGCTTCCGGCAACCCTGGGAGGTTGGGCAGCCACCATCTGAGGCTGCCTGCACCTTGGGCTGAGGGAACTGGGGGACTCCGGAGGCTGGAGCACACACGGCAAGCCCGGGCGACCATCTTTGAGGGCAGGGCAGTCAATTAGCATATTCCCTCTTTATTAGATAGAATAAGGAGTTAATATTAAAAAAAACCACACACACACACAAAAACATAAGGAACTCATGCAACTTAACACCCCAAACCCAAATAATCCAATAAAAAATGAGCAGAGAACCTGAATAGACATTTCTCCAAAGAGGATGTACATATGACCAATAGACATATGCAAAGATGCTCAGCATTACTGATCACCAGGGAAATACCAATTAAAACCACAATGAGGTATTACCTCTCACCTGTGAGAATGGTTATCACCAATAAATCAACAAATAACAAGTGTCAGTGAGGACTGGGGAAAAGAGAATCCTCACTTACTGTAGATAGATAGTAAACTGGCATAGCCACTACGAAAACAAGTATGGGAGTTTCTAAAAAAATTAAACAGAACCACCATATGACCCAGCAATTCTACTTCTGAGTATTTAGATAAGAAAAATACAAAACACCAATTCCAAAAAAATTTATGCACCCTATGATCATTGCAGCATTATTTATAATTGCCAAGTTATAGAAGTAACCCAAGTGTTTATCAGTAGACAAATGGGTAAAGACGATGTGTACATATATATGTACCATGGAATATTACTCAGCCATAAAAAATGAAATCTTGCCATTTGAAACAACATGAATGGACCTACAGGGTATTGTGCTAAGTGAAATACGTCAGACAGAGAAAGACAAATACTATTTAATTTAACTTATATGTGGATTCTAAAAAAAACAAGTGACCGAAACAGAAACAGACTCATTCAGAGAACTGAAAGTTGCCAGATGGAAGAGGATGAGGAAGAAAACCTGAGCACCTGGAGAAACCCATGCAGACATGGGGAGAACATGCAAACTCCACACCAACAGTGAGATTGGCCTGGAATCAATTTTTTTCATCAACATTATAATCAAACGATTTTATTTGAGGTTCTGAAGTATACACAATAAAATACTAGTCAGCCATAACATAAAACTAAAACCTTGCCATTTGCGACAACATGATGGACCTTGAGGATATTATGATAAGTGAAATAAGTCAGAGACACATATGATCTCACTTATATATGGAATCTAAAACCCCAAAACAAGCAAACTAAGCTCAGATACATGCAACAGAGTGATGGTTTGGGAGGGGGGAGAAGGGGAAGGACGGCGGCGGCGGGGCGGGGAATTGTCCTAAGGTTACAGACTTCCATTTATAAAGTTTATAACATATAAAGGGGATATAATACACAGCAGCGATTTTCAACCCTTTTCATCTCATGGCACACATAAACTAATTACTACAATTGTGCGGCACGTTGGTTGAATATCACTAAAATATAGCATGCTGACTAGTATTGCATATTTGAAAGTTGCTAAGAGAGATCTGAAAAGTTATCACAAAGAAAAACAAACTTTAAACTATGGTGGTGGTGGTGGTGATCATTTCTATAACATATACCATCACTTGCGTTAATGATTTTAGATCTTAAAAATTCCTTTGCAATGTTGAAACATTTTAGATATGTTATCAGCCATACAAATCTACTACTCTTTCATTTTGCAGTTTGAGAATTAAATGAGAAGGTCCCTCATTTGGAAGTAACTCAAAGTCCTAGTCCCTGATCAAAGTACCCAGTGAAATGCACCCGTTTGCCGAAGTTCGCACGGAGTTGGAAGGCGGGCTGCACAAGAACGAGCGAAGCAGGACCAGAAGGAGGGGGCGCGCTCCCCGCCCCCGCCCCGGGACCCTGAAGACATTCACCTGGCCGCACCTGGCCAAAGCCCGGCGCAGGGCTGGGCGCAGGCCTCCCCGAGCGCCTTCCGGCGGGCGCCGGGGGAGAACGAGCCTCCCGCCGCCTCGCTCCCGGGGACCCGGCACTGAAGTCGGTAACAGGTCGACCCGGGGCTCGGGAGCGAAGGGCCTCGTCCTCCATGCAGCCCTCGGAAGACCCACACGGCCGCAGCCCCGGCACTGGGAGCGGGGACGGGGCGCAGGTTCGGCTCACTCGTACCTGTGGGCAAGGCGCTGCCCGCCGCGGAGCAGACAGGAGCTGCACCGCCGGGAGCCCAGGAGGAGGCTCCCACCGCCTCTCCCCACCGCCTCTCCCGCCGCAGCACAAACCGCAGAACTAGGCCAACGACCCGGAAGTGCTCGCAGAACCTGGAAGTGGCGTCACGGCGAGGCCAGGAAGGCCCCGCCCACCAGCTCCTCCCGTACGCTACTCCAGTTCAGCGAGGGGAGGGCGGAGTTGTGGCGAGAGGAGGGGCGTGGGGCCCATGGATAGGTAACCATTTCCAGTAATTCACCAGGTTAATAAATCGTTCATAAGGGAATTATAACTTTTAGAAATAAACTTTTCCACTGTAAGATGCACAATTAGGAAACACAGGCAGTCATATTTTATGCCTGAGATGTGTTCAGCGTTAATACTGGTTTAAAACCTTGCAATGCTAAACTTAAGACAAATTCTTGGAATTTATTTACCATTCAAAATAGGACTGCAATTAATTTAGCCCACAAAGCTTTCAGTTTGTGATTCATGAAGAACGTTAATTTGGGAGGATTTGTATTTAATATTTGTTCCAAATGCAAGACAAATACTCATATAGGGTGTCCACCCAAAATGTATACACCTAACAGCTGATATCTCAATTGATGTTTCTTTTTAGATTTAACCCACTGGAATCAATAATTATTCAAGGTGTGTATACATTTTTGGGGAAACCCTGTATTTTGAGTCTATATAAACCCAAACGCTTTCCTGTGGAATAAAAGCATCAGTAATGTGCAGAGCTGTTTGCCATTAAGTGGCTGAATAGTGATTAAGGAGTAAATGCAAAATAAATGCTACTAGATGGGTTCTCCAAGCAGGTCTATAAGCTATACAGGTTGTCATTTGTACCATGTTTTCAGCCACTTACTGAACTGAGTTCATCGTTGGACTGTCCACTAACCGAAAAAATTCTAAGCTATGAAACACAAAGTTTGGTTATAGTTAACATTTAATGGGGGAACAATTTGTAAAATAGATGATTGTCTAACCACTATACTATAACCACCTGAAACTAACACAAAATAATGTTGGATGCAAACTGTAATTGAAAAATAAAATAAAAAAACCCTTCCTTACAGAATTATAATACCCACTCAGAATTCAATTTAATCAGATCTTGTCAATATTTATAAAAGATCTTAAGAATTTTAACAAAATCTGGGAATTTACTTAATAAACAAACAAAAAAGTTAGTATTAAAATTAAAAGCACCACCCTGGACAATAAATATGAAGCAGCACCAGATTATATTAGGAAAAGAATAAAAAGTAACGGTCTAAAATGATTTGAAAGACAAGATAACTCAGTGTAAAAATCCAGTAGCATAATGGAAGACGGAAAAAATGTGATAAAATGAGACAAAAACAAACTTTCCAATTAATTTATTTAAATTCATTAACGTTGCAAAAATACGATGTGCAACAGATCAGGACACAAGTGACTGTATTCCTAAACAAAATATTACATCTCCTTAGTAAATCAATACCAACCCTAGTATTTCTAACAGGGACCACATAAACATCTTTCACACACAACCATCAATCAGAACTGAATTTCTCAAACACTGTAAAAAATAAAAGCACTAAGCTAGGCAAAAGCATCTGAACGGTAGTAAAATGATCACAGTACATTAATTTAGTTTAAATGGCAACATGTGAACCAATGATAAGAAAAATATTTGAATTTTTGAAATACTTATCAAAGTGTGTTAGTATTGAACAAACCCTGAATTTTGTTCTATTTGAATGCCCCAAGGGCTATGCAAGTTAGTGGCCTTGAACAGCACCAATATTTACTAGCTAGGTGTATGTAAATAAACTGTGTAAGGGGCAAACTTTAGAAAGTTCATATACAAAAAGTGCAGTGGAGTAGCTAATTTATGTTTTCCAAGTTCCTCCTTATCAAAAAAAAAAAAAAAATTGAAACAAACTTTTAAAATGCAAATGTCTTAGCTTCTTGTAGAATGTCTTATAAGACAGAATCAGACAGCTATCTGAAATGGGCAGCTTACTGGAATTCTTCAGTTTGAAAGCATTAAACCTTGATTTTCATCTGGTGTTTGATTTATTAAGTGCTTCATGTGAACTTTTTGTAGCATTTTTTAAAGTAGTTCTCAAAACGTAAGAAATTAAGTAACTGTCATATACAACAGTTACAGTTCTGTTCAAATTTTAGTGCCACTTTTTACTGCTCAACACATTACCTTATTTTCAATTACTATTTAGAACTTTAAAGGAAAATTGCATTACAGGGACTCACCATTGGTCTAACTCAGATTCTTTCAGAATCTTGGGACAGGAAGAGGAGAGTTAAAGGCCAGTGGGTAATTCTGTTCTTGGAACATTGAGTAGGGGGTCTCCTACACTTCCCTATCCTGCTGACTTTCCTATGCAAGCCTAAATTCTTGACTCTCTCAGCAGCTCAAATTACATAATTCCTATTCCCTATGACAAGATAAAATCTAATAGATTTGGTCTATTACTGTAAATACAGTAATTCCTCTACCCATCCTTCTGAGATAATCCATTCTCAAAAATCTGAATATGAAGGGGAAAATATAGGCATGAAAACAAAAAATGGGGTAGCAATCTCTTATTTTTAGCCTAACCCCTCCTCCCTTCTGGTTGAACCATATTAGCAATTTTCCATATGACTCAGGAAAAGGGAATGAAGCTGCTGTCACATTATATACAACCTTACCAATCTCATTAGCAAACTGCCTGTTCTGACTTATCCTAATGCTAATTTACCTATCAATTGAAGAAATCTAAAAAGCCACTGCTTGCATTAAATCACTTTCAAATTCCCTGAGCATTCATATAAAAACAGCTAAATAGCAACACTAAAGAGCCATTTACAAAGTCTCTATCAAAAACCAGACCTCTTACTGTTTTAAATTCTGGAATTACAGTTGAAGAATTCCTATCTAACAAAATATACTTGTCAATCAGCAGATTTCAGTATTCAGTGCAGTTACTAAATAGTGATGTCTATTTTGGAAGACTATATTAATATTTACCAACCATGACATATGATAAATAACCTAGTCCTAAACTTTAACTTGCACACTATAAATTGCTGACCCTCTTTGTTCAAACTTGCTTCTGTATGAAGGGAAATAGCAGAAGAAAATATGATTTATCATTATGAGTATTATCAGCTTTTCCCCCTTCGCATTTTCCTGCTGGATACTCAAAATGATACCAACAGCTACCAGTTCTTCCTGTAACAGGAACACATTCAGTGGCACCTTAGATAACAGCTAACTCTTTACCCCTTCATAGCTTTCTTTTACTTCCTTGTTTGGTTATCTTTTCCAACTACCTGCTGGGCTCTACTTAGAATCACATTTCTTTATTACCTATCCCCTGATTTCCAGAGTTAGGGACTATTAAGCTTAAACTATGGGGTCAATATAGCATCTTCCGTTGATGGTACTTAGGAATATAACCAAGTAGAACACAAATTACTTTATATGAGAAACTACTGACTAAAAAAAGGCACTCAGAGCCCAAGTATCACACAAAAAGTAAAAGATTCATCAAATTAAACCAGTTAAGTTAGATCCATGACCCCAGCAGAAAGTTAAAATAATATATGTATTATACTTTGATCTCGGTCAGCAGTGTAGAATTAAAATTGAGTGCTTTGGGGGAAATGTTAACAAAGCTACAAATTACAAATTTAATAAATGCTTTTATGCTAACCTACTTAAGTCTTAAAATTTTGAAACATTTATTATGGGGCATGTCCCTATACCAGATTCCGTTAAGGTGTAGGTTAGTTAGAGCAGGTATCCTTTGAATCTAGTGATTCACAGCACATCCCTTTTGTTACATTCCAGTGTTATCACTGTACCCTCTGAATCTTAATGTTCTAATAGAATACAGGCTAATTCTACTTTTAAAAATTATTTAAAGAACACATCATTTTTGTAACAAGCTGTATCTGTAGTTAGAAACAATGATTACAAAAGGAAAAGTCAATAAACACAATAAAGTTGAAACTGAACTGGGTACTTGATGTGGAGGAAAACTACCCATTTTAATAAAGCTCAGTCCATTTTGAGCCAGATGAACATTAATAGATAAAAGGTTACGTAAAGCACTTTACAAATATAGACTCTAATCACAATTAAATTCAATGTTATTCTTTATTCATAATCCTTATATAGTGAAGTCAGAAGGAATACCTAAATTAATGTTAATTTGGTGTTTTAGTACAAAGTGTTTCTAACACTTGAGCAAGTAATAAGGGTTTGATTTTACACTCTAGTGACATTAGTTTGGGATCTGCCTATAGCTGCTGGATCCAAGTTGTCAGGAGGCAACTGAGGGCCATCTCATCCTGGGAATCCTCCAGCATCCCCCTTACTTGGACTTAAGTTAGCATGCAAGTTTATGACTGAAGAGGACAAAAAGTAAAGAAAAATTGCATTTTGTAACAGGAACTTTATACTGAAAGTGGAAATGGTAAAAGCCACGTGTCTTCAGTCCAGGATGGAATAAATCTTTAAAGTTTAGCTCTCATCCACTTCAATTATGCCACTCCAGGACACTCCTGTAAATTACCTTATAAGAAGGACTAGAATGTGATGTGACCTCAAATTAGGAATTTACCAAATGTCTGTGTCACACAAGTATATGACAGAACAGTAGACCTATCGGCTCTTTTAGGATGACTTTGTGGGTAAATTTGTTCTTTTTGGAGGCTTAAGTACAATTGATTTCAATGTAGAGACAAGGTATTTACCAAATTAACCGAGGAGTTATATGCTATATCAAATGAGTCATCCAAAACAGTATAATACAATGATGCTCTAAGATTTAGAAAATAGCTTAACTTATAGGAAATGTGAAAATACACTGTATCTGACTACTTACTAAGCCCAAATAACTGATATGGAAGTATTTTGATAAAGTGCCCACATTGGGAGCAATTAAAAAAGCAGCTCCTGTTTTCCATAAAAAAGTAGTGACAGTGAATAACTCATCATGTTCTCTGAATAGTACACTGCACCCACACAAATTCATAACAGTGATACCCTGGACACAGCTTATTTCACATTAGTGAACAAATCTAAGATTTTTATAAAGGTCTGTCTTTTGGCCAGAAAATAAAATGTCCCATATATACATATATGTACAAACCTCAATTCTTAGCCTCTTAAATTTTCCAGTTCTAAAACTGGCTTTTAAAGTTGTCTTTAAATTTAAAAAGGAAAAAGTGTGCATTACACTTATAATTGTGCTTCTGAATTAAGGAACAATATATGTTAAGTGATTTAAAAAGCTTAGGATGGTCCTAATCTACTTAGATTATATGCATGACCTTTGGGTATTCATGAGAACCAGTTTAATAGTCCCTATCCCTATGAGCCACTTCTTTTTTAAGTTACCCACGAAATGTAGTTAGCATTTATAAAACACAAAAATTCTAACATGCACTTTACAAAACCATGGTCTTATTTATCTGCATATTCTTCCAAAAGACAGGTATACATTAAAAAATATCGTCAAAACATAAAAATATATATTATCTCTTTCCTTGACCAATTAGGCATATAAATATTTTACTGAAGAAGACGCATCATTCAATAAACAAATGCAAAAACCACTTTATATAAAGTGTGGTTCTCTGCTTTAAGCAATATAAAATATAAAATGACTACAATATCATTAGCTAGTAAAGAGCTAAATTCAAGAGATTTGCAAACCAAAACAGTAGTGAACAGTTCCTTATACAAAAGTCCATTGAGAAAAAGTCAAGTCGATTTTGTAACAGGTTTCATAAAAATCAGGGCCAGTAAATGCATTATAAATGCAAAAAAGAGCACTGCTTCATCAGCACATTCTTCAGTCTTGTTTGGACTAGATGCCAAACTTACTGTTCACTTTTTGGTTCATCTTGTTTTCCATTAAGCTCTTGATCAACTCTGTTTAATGAAAAACAATATAGATAATAAAACACTAGCAACTGAATAATTTTCTTCTTAAAAATAATGATTACTTTTAGCATAGAATTATTCTGTTAAAAACAAAGCTTTGCCAAGAAGCAGACACAGTGAAAAGGTTACCAAACACTTTCCCAATAAAGAAAGATAATTTTTAAAGTCAAGAGAATACTGACAAGAAACCTAACTGTTGTTTCTTTAAAAATTATAAATACTTACGTACAAATGCACATAACCTTTATTAAAAGTTCAAATTACTGAACTTTACAACAGTGCATAGAGAAATGTTGGATTGTAACATAGCTGGGGCAGGGATCTAAGTGAAAAGCGAGTGGTAGGAAAAACAATTCTTTTAAAGATGATTTTGTTAAGTGGTATATTAAAATGCCACTACAGTCATGCGCCAGGTAACGATGTTTCAGTAAAGGATGGACCACATATATGACAATCGTCCCACAAGATTGTAGTGGAGCTAAAAATTCCTATTGCCTAGTGACACTGTAAGGCCATACCACACATGAGACAGTCATGTCCTAGACCTTCACATTCACTCACTACTCACTCACTTCCAGTCCTGCAAGCTCTGTTCATGACAGCTGACCTGTACAGGTGTACCATTTTTATCTTTTACACTATATTTTTACCGTACCTTTTCTACCCTGTTTCCCCGAAAATAAGACAGTGTCTTATATTAATTTTTGCTCCCAAAGATGCGCTAGATCTTATTTTCAGGGGATGTCTTATTTTTCCATTCGCTAGGTCTTATTTTCGGAGGATGTCTTATTTTCGGGGAAACGCGGTATGTTTGGAATTATTGAGACAAAAACAAGCACTTACCATTGTGTTACAACTGCCTAGTATGTTCCGTATCAGTACAGCAATATGCTGTACAGGTTTATAGCCTAGAAGCAATAGGCCATACCATACAGCCTAGATGTGCAGTAGGCTGTACCTCCTAGGTTTGTGGATGTCCACACAATGACAAAATAGCCTAATGACACATTTCTCAGGACACATCCCTCCTGATCGTTATGTGACGCTTGACTGTACTTCACCGCTCAGTTTTGTACTGTCCTTTTCATCAGTACTCACTCATCACAGAGATTTCACTTAAAGTAAGCTACCCCACATTTAGACTGATAACTTTTGGTTTTAAAAAACATGCCCCTCTATTTTTAAAACTTGAATATTATCATTTTCAAGCTAACATGGATTTATGAATTTTTTAAGGTTAAGCTTTAAATAAAAACTAAGAAGTGCCTATAATGATTCTATTAAGATTAAACAAAAGTAAAAAAAAAAAAAAAAAAAAAGAACATAATAAAAAACCCACAACCAATAAGATAAAATAGTAGTGTTAGGTTCCAAAAATACATTTAAATAAAAAGTACAGTTCCACTTCGTTTTTCTGATGCCTAAATCTGATAACTAAATACTAAGAATTTGGTAAAAATGTACAATACAGATTTCATCAATAAAGGCAATTCATTTTGAAATCCATGAAGCAGCTGGCTTCAAAATACTCTACAATTACAGATTTTTAATTTCAGCCCCTTATCTAGCAAATGTATACCAATGCCTAGAAAGGAACGAGAAATTAGCAAGATCTAAATATCACTGTCCATATCTCTGTTAAACTATTTGATAAACTAAAGTGTCATATAGAAATATAAAGCTATTATTTTAACATAAAGCTATTATTTCAGAGGTCAACTGAATTTTTGCTCATCAACAGAGACAAAGCATGTCCCAAGTTAAGAATGTTCAAGTTCCAGTTACTTACAATTGGTTTTTTAGAATGGTCAAAATGATAACTACATAAATCTCTCACCTTAACTCTTAAGAAAGTTTGCATTAAACTGCATCTCTAATTTAATTATCAATATTTTAAGTCCATTAACAAGTTAGACCCAAATCCTACACTTTTAAAAATTACTATATAAAATGTAGCTGTTTTATACCCCTGCCTTTCATCTTCTATGCCAACGTATTAATAGATAATAGTTTGTTATGCTCAAAGCAGAAGTATTCAAAATTAAATTTAAGATGGAAAGCAGGGTGTTTTAACTATTAAATGGTACATTGATCTTTTAGATATTTTATCACATGTAGAATCTGACTGGTTAGCAGGCCATTTAAGCATACAAAGAAATCAATGTTGGTTAGCCAAAGAATATGTGCATTTTAAATATAATTATTAACCCCAGAAAAGTAAAATAACTTCTTTAAAAAGTGCATAAATAATTTGAAAACACAAGTTACAGATTAAAAAAGTATGGTAAAAATGATAAAATATTAAAAATAATTGATTTTTCAAATTGTATTCTTAGTAATTCCTCTGGTTTACTAGTATTTATACCCAAAAGGAGGGAGCACAGATTTATACCCAAAAGGAGGGAGCACAGGCTGTGACCTTTAATTACTAATTGGCAATAAATATGCTGTTAAAACAGAGTAAATCCAAGCCACAGGCAGCATCAGGAACTTTGGATTCACTCTGCATTTACATTCTGGGGTGTGCTTATATTTACAAATGCTATTATCTTTGTCTGCAAGCTAACCAACCAGTAAGGAAGAGTTAGTCTGTGCAATGCAAATGGACTAGTCTAGATGCAACCCAGTCAAGGTGTGCATATACCTTTTTTGTTTCTTTTTTAACTTTTCTTCTTCATACCTTGGTAGGGAAAAGTTATTTGAGTAAATACACATGTTATAAAGATAAGCAAAAACTCAAAAAAGGAACTTAAAATAAAACCATTTAGGTTTGCAGGTAAAAAAAAAAAATTAATACAGTAAATATAGACAATCACACGTGACTTAAGAATTCTGGCTTTGACACATTCAACAGACTAAAATCTCAGATTAACAGAATCGATACTTTTTCTACATTATAGCACCGTGATACTCAAGTACTTTACATTAAAAGCCTCTACCAAGACCTTTTAAAAGTTAGATAAAAGTTAATTTGGTAAACAGAGTAAATCCTAGTCACTGGAAAGTATTAAGGCTATGCTGATATAAATAACATTTTGTTTCTCTAGTAATATTATTCAATGTCATGACAAGCTTTTACTCAAATTAGGAGAGCAGCATGCCCAAATTTGGAGAATGTTCTTTAGCACTGACCAATCAGAAAATCATTTCTTAGACTGTAAGCCAGTCTTTACAAATATAAATTAATCATAACCAGAAATAATTCTTCCTATTTCCTCAACTGACAGACTTAAGAAAATGGTGAATTATGGGAAAGGTGCTGGGAAATGGCTTCTTCTTTTTTGTTAATCCTCAACAAACGATATTTTTTCCTACTGATTTTTAGAGAGTGGAAGGGAGGGAGAGAGGAGGGAGGAGGGAGGAGGGAGGAGGGGGGAGGAGGGGGGTGAGGGAGGAGGGGGGAGGGGGGAGGGGGGAGAGGGGAGAGGGGTGAGGGGTGAGGGGTGAGGGGAGAGGGGAGAGGGGAGAGGGGTGAGGGGAGAGGGGAGAGGGGAGAGGGGAGAGGGGAGAGGGGAGAGGGGAGAGAGAGAGAGAGAGAGGAGAGAGAGAGAGAGAGAGAGAGAGAGAGAGAGGAGAGAGAGAGAGAGAGAGAGAGAGAGAGAGAGAGAGAGAGAGAGAGAGAGAGATCAACTGGTTGGTTGCCTTTTGCACCCACCCTGACTGAGGATGGGGACTGAATGGCAACACAGGTAAACCCAGGTATGTGTCCTGGACCTTGAATCGTACTGGAGACCCTTCAATGCTCGGGCCAACACTTTTAACTGCTAAGCAACACTGGCCAGGGCTAGCTTGTTCTTCTCTTATTTTGTTACAAAAACAAGAGAAGTTACAAAATACTTACAATCTATGAAATGAGAAAAAATGAGTATTAAAAATATTTACCTCTTGCACATCAAAATATAAAGATCCAATACAATTAAAGAAAAAACAAAACAAAACATACTGTTTTATGCATTCAGGTATGCCAACATATTCCATGGGGACAAGTTCCGCTAGTTCTGCCAAATTAAAGACGTATCTAATTTTTTGGCTGAATTTTGAGCTATGGAAAAAAATAAAAATAATTACCTTAATATTTCTGACCAACAGCACTGACAAGAAATTCATACAAGGAGTTTGTGTTCCTGCTTTTTAAAAATGTCAACGGCATTCAAAAAATTACCTAATAAACGGTCTTGTAACAGCCAGAAGTGTTCTGATAAACCAAGAGGGATGTACGATGATTAGAGATTTTAGGTTTTTCCGTAACCTGGAGTTAAAAAAAAGAAAAATTTAACAAGCTTTACAAATTCTAATGTTAGAAGTTAAGCCATCAGCAAATATATGAAAGTTTAAACAAAAATTAATTGAAAATCCCTCACTTAAGTGTTCTCATTTAGATGTGATATTCCTTTAAATACAAGATAATCACTCATGAACTGTGATGGTCCATACTGCTGGTATGAAATAAACTTTACTTCATTTGGCTACGTTTATGTATACCACTTGTCTTCAGGACTCTGCCACCCAAGGGTAGAGGCTAATACTGAATACAGAAGTAAACTGTTCACATTTTTTAGGACTGGGGAGAAACTGGTACTAATTTCCTCAACACCATGAAAGGCACTGTGCAAGCAAAAAGCTGGGGATGGAGAGCACCACAGTAATGGGCAGCATAATTTAGATCTCATGCATTCTCACAAAGCCTAAAATTTTTATTAGAAATGAAAGGCATTATTCTAGACAATTTAAAATGACCAAATATCTTCTATCACACATATTTCGCACCTAAATAAAGTGATCGTTATGAATATTTTTTGAAATTACAAAAACTAGTCCATGTCATGGTTAGGTATGAAAAGACACCTATTAGTGGGTCTGAGTTGATTAAACTAGCTCGAATTATTTATGGTCAAATCAAACCAATTAGAGGAACAAAGTTCCTTCCATTAGCATGGGTAGAATGCACTTCTAGAGCTCATTCCAAAGAAGGATTACAGCTAAATAAGCACTGTAACATAAAATATGCTAATGTAAGTTAGGCAAAACTTAGAATGTAATAAAATAGAAAATGTACGAAGTTCTCCATCCTTTCCCAAAAATGTAAATTACTAGAATATGTTCAACATGGTATAAAGAGAAATAAAGAGGTGTTATATAAATCTGTTTTAAGGAATTAAAGTTATTCTTTATTAAACAGATCAAAACTAACTTCTTTCATAACATTTAAAAATACTGTATTGAAAAAATTGGAAACTTTCTATGAAATTAATAAATGCAATTTAGGAAGTGTATACATGGCCTTTAAGTGCCAACAGAAAATAATCTAATAAGGCCATTATAAAAATTATTCAGACTAGCTTTCAACTTGTATTTATAGTACCTTCTATCAATTTGCTGATAGCATTTCCTGAGCCATCCCAGACTAGGCATCTTCCTTCGAGTTGTTGCACCATTTAAATAAACTATCATGTAGTTTTCTGCTACTAATAGTTCCAAAGTGCCAATAACATACCTGTAAAAGCAAATTAAACCCTTAAGTAACAGTTTTGTGAACCAAACTAGGTTATCCAAATTACAATTCCCTTCCTTTTCTTCAATGATAGAAAAAACAATTAAAGTTTTTAATGTTAGTATAATTATTTTTTTAAAGTTATCTTCAGTTTATTTTTAAAATATTCAATACACTGCTCTTTACTTTTGTATATGTTTTAAACTTTCCACAACAAAATTTTTAAAAAACTGCACTAATTGGAGAAAAAGAATGACTTTGTGGAAATATAATAGAATTGAGCCAGCTTAGTTATATTTGGTTTTTCAGGACTAAATATAATTTAGTCACATGTAATTTTGAAATAAAAAAGTCACTTCTTTACCCTCAAAGTGTCCTCAACGATAAAATAGAGAAGCTGGAACAGATCATCTGAAATATTCCTTCCAGTTTTAAAATAATAAATTTTTTTCAGATAAGTTAAAAAACAAAATAGTTTTGTAATGCTAAAGAATAAGTACTTAAAAACAACCAGACTTGGGATATTTATAATTTTTACCCAGCTAAACTTCACTTCCTTAAATTGGACATCAAATTAACTCGGAATTTTGTCTAAACATTTTTGTGAAGATATACATACTTAAAGAGATTGTCCATCAGGTATCTATAGTTAGGTTGACCACTTTCAGGCATAAAACAGACAGCAAACACAACAATGGCATTTAATCCATCCCCATAATATCCTGAAAAGAAACCAAAGATAAAATCACCAGCATGATTTTACTCTGAAGATTTTTCAGAGGACATCTGTGTGGTTGTTAGAGTATAAGTGGTTTACCTTCCACAACATTTTGGATAAAAAAGTTGTGTTTTTTTTTTGTTTTTTTTTAGATCTTTAAATACCCTCTTGTCAAAAAGACAACAATAACATTTGAAGAGGAAAGCGTGGGCATAAAAAACAGAAACCCACTTAAACCAGCATAATCAGAAAGCCAGACTTGTTTTAACAAGTTAACAAAAATAACCATGTAATCCAAGCAGACACATAGGACAAGATCTGCAATAAAACATCCTTATGCAACTTAGCTTAGAGTGGGTACTTTATTTTCTTTTTAAGTTTTTAAAAAATATATATGTTTTTATTGATTTCAGAGAGAGGAAGGGAGAGTGAGATAGAAACATTGAAGAGATAAACATTGACCAGTTGCCTCCTGCAGGCCCTGTACTGGGGACTGAACCTGCAACCATGGCGTGTGCCCTGACTGGGAATTGAACCAGCAACCTCCTGGTACCCGGGATGACGCGCATCCCACTGAGCCATAGCAACTGAGATAAAGTGGATGCTTTTTAAAAAAAGAGTTATGCTCACCCCAGCTGGTTTGAGCGTCAGCCTGTGGACCGAAGGGTCCCGGGTTTGATTCCAGTCAAGGGCATGTACCTCAGTTGCAGGCTTCTCCCCAGCCTGGGCCCTGGTCAGGGCTCATGCAGGAGGCAACCAATCGATGTGTTCCTTTCATATCAATATTTCTGTCTTTCCCTCTCTCTTCCATGCACTTTAAAAACCAATGGAGCCAAAACCGGTTTGGCTCAGTGGATAGAGTATTAGCCTGCGGAATGAAGGGTCCCAGGTTCGATTCCGGTCAAGGACATGTACCTGGGTTGCGGGCACATCCCCGGTGGGGGGGTTGTGCAGGAGGCAGCTGATCAATGTTTCTCTCTCATTGATGTTTCTGACTTTCTATTCCTCTCCTTCCTCTCTGTAAGAAATAAATAAAATATATTTTAAAAAATCAATGGAAAAATATCCTTGGGTGAGAATGTAAAAAACAAAAACAAAATAAATAAATAAAAAAGAGTTACGTTCAACATTGTCTAATGTTTTGAAGATTTTAGGGTATTAATACCTAAGAAAACATCACATCTCTGACATAATTCTAGAAAAACAGAGCTAAAATGTATATTTTTTGAATTGTAATCTCTAGATATTAAGTGTATCCAATAATAGTTTTGCTTTAACTTTCTTTTCTATTGTTTACAAACATGCACTAAAAAGATTTGAACATTTCAAATGCATTAAAACTTTATCTTTCTTAATACATGTCACAAATATAATGATAAGTTCAGTAGGATACAATAACCCTAATTATTTCCTGTAAGAAAAATAAAGTATTATTTCTGAAAAATATGGTGTTTAAGCCATGAGCTAGGTCTCACAACCTGCTTCCTATGAACTATCTGAATTAATATGTCTGCGGACTTCCTGATACAGATTATCCTGTGGTGAGTTTTTTTTTCTTCTTCATCTGAGTAAGATTAAATTAGGCAGGATAATGTAACTGCAAATATTCAAGTGATTTGCTCTCAGATGAATGAAGACTATACAAATAAGCAAGGGGGAGCCTTTGATGGAGAATACATTAAGTGGAAATAATTCTATGTGATAAAAACCTATCAGCTTGACCTATGTGGCTCCCTGCCTGCATTAGGAGGATTTCAGGTAACATGACATGCTCTACAGAGTGAGTTGCATTTTGGCTAGCACTAACATTCTAGCACTATTTGCACAATGCTGAGGTAAACTTCTATATACAGCAAAGACAGACTGACAAATTATAATTGTCTTGATACTATTTGCTTTACCTATTTGACTTATAAATTTCTTAGGGGAAGGGACAAAAAGCCTTATATTTTTATATATATGTAAATATGTAAAATAGAACCTACATAAAAATGTGGAATGAACTGGTTTTCTACTTTGTAGTAAAGATGAATGATTTGTTCAGGGTTGTTGTTGTTTTTTTTTTTTTTAGATACATTTTTATTGATTTCAGAGAGGAAGAGAGAGGGGAAAGACAGGTAGTAGCAACATCAATGATGAGAATCGTGGATTGGCTGCCTCCTGCATGCCCTCCACTGGAGACTGAGCCCACAACCCTGGCATGTGCCCTTGACCAGAATCAAACCCAGGATCCTTCAGTGTGCAGGCAGATGCTCTATCCACTGAGCCAATCAGCTAAGACTTGTTCAGGGTTTTAAGGTAAATTAAGAATCATACTTTAAAAAGCCAGGTTTTACTTATATCCACAAAAGACTGTATAAGAATGTTCATGGCAGTTTTAATAATTATAGCTCAAATTTGAAACTAACATGTCCATCAAAAGAAGAACAGATAAGCAAACTGTGGCTTATTCATGCAAGAGAAAGCCACTTAGCAGTAAGAAATAAACTATGGATGCATGCAACTACATGGATGAAACTCAAAAACATTATGCTGAACAAAAGAAGTAGATCAAAGACTGTACACCATATGACTCCAGTCACAAGAAATTCTATTAACAGGTACAACTAACCAGGGGGCAGACATTAGAATAGTGGTTACTGGAGAGGTAATCGTTGGAAGGGAGTATGAAAATGGCCTATATGTCTAGGGGTGTGGGGTATAGGGGTATATATGGTTATATGGGCATTTGTCAAAACTCATTGAACTGTACACTGAAGATTAGAACATTTTTAAGTGAAATAAGTCAGACAGAATAAAAACAAATATGATAGTACTTATATGTGGAATCTAAAAAAAACTCAATCTCAGAAAAAAAAAACTAGAATGGTGGTTACTATGGGCTGTGGGAGAAGGGGAGATGTGTCAAAGAGTACAAATTTCCAGTGAGAAAATGAGTAAGTTCTGAAGATCTAATGTATAGCATGGTGACAACAGTTAGTAATTGTGTTATGTATTTGAAAGCTGCTAATATTTCAAAATGTTCTTACCACAAAAAAGAAATATTAATTATGTAATCTGATGCAGGTGTTAGCTAAGGCTATGGTGGTGATCACTTTACAATATACAAGTGTATCATATCAACAAACTATACATCTTAAACTTATATGTCCATTATATCTCAATGAAGCTGGAAAAAAATTTGTAAATGCTACAAAAATGGTTTAGAACATTTCACTGCATATAAATTATAAATGGATACAAAGGGGAGAAAGTCTCAGTTTTGGGAATGGTGTAAAAGGGAGAGGGTGGGAGGGAGAATTTTCATTGCATATTCTTATAACTTTTGAACTTACTACAGTGCATGCATTAATGATTTTTAAATGTTGGCTTTATTCTTTTAGTTCAAACCTGTTATGTTACTAAAATGACATGATAAATATTTATTATTTTTTTTCAAAATTATATAATATCTTAAGGGAGAGTTTCTTTAAGCAATTAGGTTTCTGATGTTGCATTAAAAAATCTGAACCATCTTAGGTAACTCTTACCTCCATGACTGATAACTTTTTTATAGGGTTCAATGGCCTTCATATCAACTCTGTGGTCCTGTTCTCCAATTCTGAACATACGCCAGCGTCGTCCATCTTCTTTTTCCTCCTCTGCTGTGTATTCGGTAATTGAGTCTTTCCTAATAACTTCAGTAGTTTTGGGTTTTGGAAGATCATCTGTCAAAATAAAAGGTTTTTGAATTCCAAATGTTACTTACATCACAAAACAAAATTGCATGTTAACCACTCTGCTATCTAATTAGAATGTTTGGAGACTTTTTCATTACACTTATGTGGAATATTAAATATTTCTTTCATAATAGAAGGAAAGTCTTGCTCTTCAGATGAAGTCATTTTATGCTTTTGGAAATCATGTCTTTTTCTTTTGTTTGTATTGCCTAATTCAGAAAGCACTAATCACAGTACAAGGTATATATGTAAGTTCAGAAAAGATAGTTCATACAGACACCGAAATCTTAGTACAATGGCCCTACAATGCCTTTCCAGATTCTGTTTATAACAAGACTGTCCTTGACAGTTATCAACACTATAGGTTACTTAATTATCTGGGAGCCAATCATTTTTTGTTGTTATTGAGCACAAAATTATTCCCCAAACATTATACCAGTAGAAAGTGGTTAACTAGTCAATGATTACTGCTCATTTGATCAGTTTTTTAAAGCAGAAATTTATTGATAATATTCTTAAGTTTACATGCAAAAGTGTATTTTAAATTGACATTAGACAAAGCATAAGCACCAATGATTAGGTGTAATTTATATTTCAAGATTGTATTTTAGATGATTTTTAATGCTGTAATGATTTTCAAAATTGTAGTATCATAGTCCTTACCAAAAGATGTGGGGAGGGGAAACCTACTGCATGTTAGTTGTTTGTTTCCAAGATAAAGCAGTTAACGGAAAATATCCTTCCAGGAAATGACTAGAGATGCATTAAAGAAAGAAGAAACAAACACATAGGCAGAAAACTATTTCAGTATCTTTATAAAATATTGCTTCTTACTGGACTGCTTACTGAACCAATAAACAGGGAAGAAAAAAGGAACAAAAGGTATAGCACATCAAGGAACTTAACCTTCACTGTAGATAATATACTTAGTGCTAAATACTGCTTTGAAGTAAAAATAATTTTAAAGATAGTATATACCTATAAATTATTAATACAAAGACACTATAGCCAACAATTATCTAATTAAAGAAAGCATGCGAAGCAAAACACATGCAAATTCCTTTGAATTTCAAATAACAAATGAGAGGAATATAAAACTGAAGCTAGAGTATACATTAATTCAAGCTGGTTATTTATAAAGTGCAGCAATATCAGCAAACCTATTTTTTTTTTTTAATCATTCTCAAAAAACTCCCTTTAGGAATCTCTCTCTGCAAACCCTTAACTACTTTTAGCACATCTCCTAAATTATGTCTCTTCAAAGCTTTTTTTTTTTTTTTTTTTTTTAGTGGACATAAGAATATGCCATAATTATCAAGCAATGTTTTGGGAGCGACCATGTAAAAAATGTAATTTCATAGCAATTGAGGGGAAGAAAAAAAAAAGCCACCTGTGTAATCTACTAAAAATAGTTTGAAAGCTTTGAGACTATTCAGTGTTAGCAAAATTTCATACTTTAGTAAAAAAGAGGAAAAAATAACTTTATAAAAAATAACATATTTCAATAAAAATCTCTTAATCATTAATTTTAACTGTCAAGTTTTAAGTTTTTCCAATTATCCTATGAGAATGCCATTACAAAAAACACGCATGTATATAAAGACAAACATTCATTAATAAAAGTGAGATAAAAACAACGAAATATTTACCTTCCCACTCAAATTCATTACTATTCTCTGATGGTGTATCTAAGCCATCTAAGTCAATCTCCCCACTTTCATCCAAATCATCTGACAACACAGAGCCATCACTAGGATCCAGGGTCAGGCTAATGTCTGGAGCCATTAGTTTCTTTCTTACTTTATTTCCATTAACTTCTAGTGAGCCTGGAATGGGTAAAGCAAGCGAAAGATGTATTAGAAGGATTGTTTAAATGTCCATCACTTCATCCTGAGGAAAAATAAAATTAAACTTAATCTCAAAGCACTAATTTACAACTTTAGATTTTGATCATGGCTGTTTCTACGTCATGGCAAGATGGTATATCCCAGCAAAGACACATCTTTTTAAATAAAGGCAGATCTCACAGTCACCTCTACTACTAAAAGTGATCTACTCTCATCCCTTTAGTGTAGAAATTTCCAAAAACCTCCAAAGTATTCCAAAAATTCTTTCCTCAACATTCAACTTACCTTTTGTCCCCTATGATGAAACAAACACCAAGTATATTTTTTCCTTGACAAAGAAACGTGTTCAAAAATAGCACACTCTATCGCTTTACTGAAACTAAAAGTGTCAAGTTCTTACCAGGCTGGTCCTCTGGTTCAGTTACAGCTAA
The DNA here is from genome assembly GCF_964339955.1 of Pipistrellus hanaki. Taxonomy (NCBI): domain Eukaryota; kingdom Metazoa; phylum Chordata; class Mammalia; order Chiroptera; family Vespertilionidae; genus Pipistrellus; species Pipistrellus hanaki. The sequence continues at coordinate 47,737,830 of NC_140503.1, read as the reverse complement.
TATATCTGCTTCGATACTATCATCTTCTGGTAATGGTCTAGAAGACAAAGACATACTTTTAAGTAAGAAATTAAAAAAATATATATTTTTTCAAGTCCCAAGTTCTATTAAAAATAGCTTAAAGCCCTAGTTGGTGAGGCTCAGTGGATAGAGCATTGGCCCTCGGACTGAACGTTCCTATGTTTGATTCCGGTCAAGGGCATACCTGGATTGCAGGTTCCATCCCCAGCCCCGGTTGGGGCTCGTGTGGAAGGCAACTAATTGATGTGTCTCTCTCACTTGATGTTTCTCTCTGTCTCCCCCCTTCCTTCCCATGCTCTCTAAAAATAAATGGAAAAAAATCCTCAGGTGAAGATTAAAAAGAAAAAAAGGTTATAAAAACAATTATGTAGAAAATTGACTTTATAAAACACTTTTAAAGAAAATATTTCCAGATTGTCAGAGTTGACTTACAAAAGTATACATTCCTTATGTTACTGCCCTTAAATACAACTATAAAAATTATAAACCTACCAAACAAATATAATTGAAATGTATGAATTTAACATGATATATGATACAATGTATGATGAAACTAAATTATTATGATGCTTTGAGTACTAGCATTTTCACATTACTATTTGGTAATTGCTTTGAGTACTAGCATTTTCACATTACTATTATTATCATGTACTATGCAATGACTCAGTATGACCCAGTCTCACCCGTCCCTTTAAACTGCTAAGGAACCTTACTATGTACTGGATTGATTTTCTAACCAGGATGGCATGGAAACATCATTTAAACATAAGATCTGCAAACCATCATGCTGTCTGTCTTAAACTTAGTATGTCAATTATTTCTCAATAAAACTGGAAAAGAAAAAGTTTGTCTCTGCTCTTTTTCTAACAACTCTATTGGTGCCAATACAAATGTAAATACAAATGCAAATCTGTCAAGGTAGCCAGTCACATGATCTGGGAAAGCCTGGCTTATTTATTTAATATATTTTTTAAAAGATTAAAAGCAGAACAACTGGCCCAATAATCATTTTTTAAAATATTTTTTATTAATATATTTTATTGATTTTTTCACAGAGAGGAAGAGAGAAGAATAGAGAGTTGGAAACATCGATGAGAGAGAATCTTCGGATCAGCTGCCTCTTGCACACCCCCTACTGGGCATGTGCCCGCAACCAAGGTATTATACATGCCCTTGACCGGAGAACCCGGGACCTTTCAGTCCACAGGCCGATGGACACTCTATCCATTGAGCCAAACGGGTTTCGGCTCAATAATCATTTAGTAGGTGACATCAGAATAAATTTGAAGTTTTCTACATTTATTTTCATTTATAAGCACTGCTCACATTGGAAAATCTTCATCTTGCCATTCTTCTTTAAGTTCTACACCTTCCATCCTCAGCTTGGACTCAATGTCAACTACAAATTCCTGATAATCCAGAGAGCCAATGTCCTGTGAAAAGAGAAAAATTTATAACAACTTGTCATTTTACTTTTTATTGGCTGAAAAGGTACAATAATCTTATATTTTAGCTCACACCTCTAGCTTTAGCTCAATGGTCTGGTCATAAAATCAATTTACTGGATTACAACTACCATTTAAAATCAGAGTATATATATATTTTCATATATGTTTTTAGTTGCAAAAATGCATGTGTCCCAGGTTGTGAGTCTAGAAGACAAACTGTGTCTTTCAGGTTTGTTACTCCTTGAACAATTGTATCATTAGAAAACAGCCTTCTAAATACAGAGAGCCTGAGTATTTCAGCTCTCTTAGCCAATTCATTCAATTTTTACTTGAATGTCATATTGAATCTTGTGATGTTAATATAGCAGAGCATATAAACGTGGCTAGTTTGGGGAGGAAAGAGAAGGATATATTCACTCTTAAACATTTTGTCACAAACTTTAGGAGGAAAAGTACAGTAGGTAGATAAAAACAGTTGAAACAATTGAGAGAGTACTGTTCTTGGAAGCACTTTATCAGCAGCTCTAATAACAGGAAATAAACAAGAAAGGAGCAATATAAGCACAAATACTGAAGGATATTGCTGATTTAGGTGTTAACTGGCTGCTTCCCATTTTTGTAAATTAGAATGAGGGGAAAAAGGAATGAGGAAATAATACTTTAAGAAACTATTTGTTAAAATAACCCAATGCAGCCCTAGTTGGTTTGACTCAGTGGATAGACCACTGGACTGCAGACTGAAGGGTCCTGGGTTCGATTCCAGTCAAGGGCATATGCCCAGGTTGCAGGCTCATCCCGAGTAGGGGGCATGCAGGAGGCAGCCAACAGGTCAATGATTCTCTGTCATCATTGATGTTTCTCTCTTTCTCTCTCCCTCTCCCTTCTTCTGTGAAATCAATAAAAATATGTTTTAAAAAGTAAAAATAAAATAACCCAAAGCAACAAGAATAACCTGACTTCTCAACACAATTATGGTAGTGGTGGCATTTCATTACTTTTGCTGGCTATGAGTGGAGGTCATAGAGATAAACAAAAATTAAATATTAAGATCATATTTAGAACTGTCTGAATCATAATTTTACATGGTAACTTTACTATTATGTAGTTTAACATTGCTGCTGGAATAGGTACTAGTAACCACATCTTTGCGGAAATCAATTACAGTTGGCAGAAGGAAATGCCCAGGCAAGCTTTTCACTTCCTCATTTAAATGAAAGGGATTCATTCTAAATATTTATGTTCACTTTTCCTATGAGTTTGGCAACACAGTTAGCATTACAGGAAAATAATGTAGGTCATCCTATGTGTTTATGAAGATCACCAAGCACTCCTGGAAAAATCCTATATGCTTTCTTATCATTGCTTCCTTGAAAGCAAGGTCATATAGGTTTTTTATTTTTAATAATAGTTTTAAAAAATATATATATTATTTTATTGATTTTTTTTTTTTTTTTTCAGAGAGGAAGAGAGAGGGATAGAGAGTTAGAAACATCGATGAGAGAGAATCATTGATCAGCTGCCTTCTGCACAACCCCCACTGGGGATGTGCCTGCAACCAAGGTACATGCCCCCGACCGGAATTGAACCTGGGACCTTTCAGTCCACAGGCCGATGCTCTATCCACTGAGCCAAACTGGTTTTGGCCATATAGGTTTTTTAGAATGAAATGACACAATGTCACATCACACCTGTAAGAGTGACTAGTACAAAAAAGACAAGAAATAACAAGTCCTGGGGAGGACGTAGAGAAAAAAGAATCCTTGTACACTGTTGGTGAGAATGTAAATTGGTACAGCTACCTGGAAAACAGTATAAAGGTTCCTTAAAAAATTAAAAGTAGAACCACTATATGAATCAGCATTTCCATTTTTGGGTATTTAGCCCAAGAAAATAAAATCTACTGTTTCAAAAAGACATGTGCATTTCCATATTTATTGCAGGATTATTTATAATAGCCAAATATGGATACCACTTAAGTGCTCATTAATGGATGAATGGGTAAAATGTGGTATGTGTATATGTGAATGTACACGTGTATACACACACAAACACAAACACTCGGATATTATTCAGCACATAAAAGATCTTGCAATTTACAACAAAATTGATGGACCTCGAGGGCACTATGCTAAGTGAAGGACAAAAACTGTATGACCTCACCTACATGTGGAAATCTAAAAAGCAACACAAAAACAAAAAATTAAAACTGAGCTCACAGCCAAAACTGGTTTGGCTCAGTGGATAGAGAGACGGACTGCGGACTGAAGGGTCCCGGGTTCGATTCCAGTCAAGGGCATGTACCTTGGTTGCGGGCACATCCCCATTAGGGGGTGTGCAAGAGGCAGCTGATTGATGACTCTCATCGATGTTTCTAACTCTCTATCTCTCTCCCTTCCTCTCTGTAAAAAAATAAATAAAATATATTTTAAAAAAGAAAAAAGAAATAGAGCTTTAAAAAAAACTGAGCTCACAGATACAGAGAACAGATTGATGGAAATGGGATGGTGGGCAAAATGAGTGAAGGGGGCCAAAAAGCACAAATTTCTAGTTATAAAATAAATCTGGGGGTGTAATGTACAGCATGGTGACTACAATTAATATACAATACTCTATTATATATCTGAAAGTTGCTATGAGAGTAGATCTTAAGAGTTCTCAGCACAAGAAAACATTTTTTGTAACTGTGTGTGGTGATGGATATTAACTAGATTTAATTGTGGTGAACATTTCACAATATATACAAATATCAAGTCATGTACACCGGAAACTAATATGATCTATATCAATTATAAGTCCATTAAAACAAAGAATAAAATGAGATACTCTACCAGAAATGTTAACACAAAATTTAAGAAAAATTATAATGGTGCTGGCCTTTCTTAAAATTGTAAAAATAAAGCAAAAGATAATTATCCCAATTATAAAACACACATGCTGAGACCTTTAAAAGAATTAAAGTCTAATTACTGATCTCTAATACTTTCCTATAGTTACAAATATTATAATTTTGGAATATTACTATCATCATATTATGCTAGTATTCGGCTTTACAGAAGGTAAGATTAACAAGACATCTTTCAATCCACCGCCAGACAAGGTTAATTTATCAGATCTGGCTAAATATACTACTTCCTTTCTTAAACGCCTTCCTTCCTCACTGCTCCTTCTACCAGCATTACTACTCCTGATGGAATGAACACAACTGCTTTCCCAAAGAGTGCTTTTTACATTTACTAACCACTTGTACATTCATCATTTCATACGTCCCAACCAACAATTTTGTGAGGTATGAAACACTGGTGTTATTATCCTAGATTTTTATCATATATATGAGGCAAATGACTCTACATCCTGGTTCCCAGACCTACACTGTCTCTAACACAGCAGTGTCTCCAGTTCACTGGCAACTTTATACAGAATAAGCCTGTAATGCCAGGTTACACTTAGCTTCAAAGATCATCAAGAATATAGTCTGCAGGGTAACTAAACTGGGTAGCTTCAGTTACAATTTTGAGGCATCTTACCATTTACAAACTGCAAATCTCAAACTATCAGAGAAAGAATACATTTAATTTTAAAAATTAAGAAGTTAAGCAGTAAGCGAAATAAAGCTCTTAATAATAATAAATAAATAAAAAGGTGAGGATGAAAAATGCAATCACACACTTCAACTATGTAGAAGGCGCTATGACCACCTCCGGGGGTGAGGAACGTCTGGCTGGGGAAATCTTTGGGCCTGACCCTGCCAAGGCATTAGGGGGGAGTTAATTAAATGTATAACCAGATATAGCTGGCTAATTTTTAAGTTGACAACTTTGTGTGGCCCTCGAATGACGTTATAAATATCCAAATGGCTCTTGGCAGGAAAAAAAAAAAAAAAAAAAAGAAAGAGTTCCCGGAATAGACAAGGGAAGTTTCGAAGCAACGCCATAGAACCAAATAAAGTTTTCATTTAACATGAGCTGACCTAGATCTCCAGGGGCATCAAATGCACCCAGGACACCAAAACCATTTCCCCCCAGATATCTAGGCAAACGATAGCGTCCGGATGCACGCAGACACCCGTCTTTTCAAGTAGGAAGGTCTATTAAAGCTCCGATTACAGACGCCGCTTCCGTGTTTCCTCTCCGAAGGTAGGAGGCACACCAGAAGTTTAAGTTTCTTTGTTCTGCGCCGGGACGAGGCTGGCCACAAATAGGGGACCGACGTGGCCCAGTCTCCGGTCTCAGACCGGGGTGTGTGCAAGGAGGTGGGGTGGGGGGCGCCCTGGAAGGGGGGAAGTTCCAGCCGGTGCACAACCCCACAAACGGAAAAGGGAGTGGAGGTGCAAGGATGGCAAAAGCAAACAGGAGCCGAGCCAAGGGCGGGGGCCGCCGCGGGGCGGGATCCGGGAAGCGCCGGCGGGCAGGTTCTCTGGCAAACCGCCCCCCCCCCCCCCAAAGGGCGGCCCTCCGGGCTTCCTCTCTCTGGCCCTCCGGGGGCACGCGACCCTCGGACGCTCGCCCCCACGCATGTTCCCAGCGCGGACCCTCCATGCCCAGCCCACCCTACCCGGGCCGCGCTCACCCCGGAGGAAGCCTTGGCCCCCTCGTCTTCTTCGCCCCTCCAGGCCGGCGACGTGGGGCTGACGGCCAGGTCGCAGAAGGTAGCGCCGAGCGGAGCCCGCTCCCCTCGGACCGCAGCGTAGACTGGAGCCCAGGACCCCGGCCACTGATGCAGCGGTAGCGGCAGCGGCGTAGCTGACCCGGATGCAGAGGGCAGCCCCGGCGGAAGTGACTACCCGCCGACCTTCCCGCAGGCGCCGCGCCCGGTGGAGGCGGTGGAGGCGGAGGCGCAGGCGCGGGCGGGGGCGCAGGCGCAGGCGTGGCATTCTGGTGAAACCCCCGAGTCCCGCCCCCTCCCCTCTCAGGCCTCAGGGAGATACCCTGCGCATGCGCCGCGCGGCTGCTCTGTCTTAAGGCCGGGCCGGCGGGGCACCTTTTGTGCGGCCCTTCCGGGCTGTAGGCGCAACCTTGACCTGCGCTGGGACGCAGCCCAACGTCCCCAAGAGCCATCTTTATAGTCTTTATGTTGGCATTATTGATCGCAACTATAACTCTATATTATGAAATGGATAAAATGAAGGGAAGAAAAGTATCTGAGGCCTCATTCTGGGGAACTAGCCCTCAGAAGGATCCAGAGTTTGGTAAAATTCGAGGGTGAACAGCCTTAAAACAGTAAATTCTCAAAGTGTAATGCAGGAAGCGATCGATTTATTCTTTTTAAAAAAAACACATTTTCAATTAGTTGTGGATTTGCTTTGGTAAGATAAAAATAAGATAAACATTTTACCAGTAGAGCCAGTACCCTTCAATTACATGTTTAATTTCCATAAAGGCTTCCTAAATGCTTACTCTCAATTTCTGTACTATTCTTGCCGCAGACAAGTAACAAACAGTCCTCTAAAGGGTCCAGGTCTATGGATCATTCTTTGAGTAGCAAACCTGCCCTACAACTTCAAGGAAATAGGATTAGTTTGGAGAACATCATAATCCCTCTCAGAAAGATCACTAAATCCCTACAAAGGCCCAGCAGTCTATTATTTGGGCAAAGCGTTAGGGAGTGGTGGGGCATAGAATAACTGAAAAGCTCAAAAATTTAAATCATTGATCCCAAATGCAGCTCTTTTAACATTTACTCACTGTTTTAACATTTACTCACTGTTGGTAGGTGGTTAAACTCTCTGTCTAAAATGGGGTGGGGATGGGATCGGGGAGGGAGATAATAATTACTTATATGAACAAAAGTAGGTTTTCAGTTGTTCGTATGGCAAATAATACAATAATAAATAATAATGCAAGAATAAACTGTCTTGCACACTCATAACTATAAACTTACTTTAGCTACCCTGTATATGAGAACAGTACTTGGTATATTGTAATCATATATGTGTTAGGTATTATTATTATCCTTCTATTCTAGAAATTTTGTTAAATAGCTGGCAGAGGAAACAAAACTGATCAAATGATGAACAGTTTTAATTAAACAACTTCTTGGGCATGCTCCTATAACTTCATCTGCATTTATAGACTTTTCATGGTTCCAGATTTTGCTTATTTCAATCCTGCAATGAATAGTATTCTCCACATGGTGGCAGGAAATAATTTGAAACCATATACAATAATTTCACAATCCGTAGTTTTTCTTTTCAGTAACTTTATTGTTTAATAAGCTTAATCAGTGTTGTCTTTGGTTTTGAATAAGGCCTTCTACTCTTCGTCTTATCCCCATTTCATGAATTATCTGTACTTATAGTTGAAATATTAGAAACTTACATATACGAGGTGTACTGGTTAATAATGCGGATTTTTTTCAATAGATGGAGTTACACATATTCTGATATATATACAATTTGATATGTATGCTATTTTGTTGTATTGCTCTCTCAGATTACCATGAGTTCAGATTGATGGCACATGCACTTCCTGAGCAGCAATTCAAAAAGTACAAAGTGGAAAATTGGGTCTCTGAATGGTTTGCCTCAAAACAAGGAAAATTCTATTGGGACAGTATTCACAAATTACCTGAAAGATGGGGGAAATGTGTAGCTAGTTATGGACATTACTTTGAATAAAGCACTTGTGATGTTTCTCTTAAAATTATTGTGCTTTCTTTGATTACAAAGTTAATAATGCAGATTAAGTATTGACCAATTAAAATGCAGATTATTAACCAGTTAATAGTACAGACTATTAATTGGTTAATAATGCAGATTAATTATTAATAGGTTAAAATGTGGATTAACTATTGATTGTTAAAAATGCAGATTAATTATTAGCTGGTTAATAGTTTTGATTAACTATTAACTGGATAATAATGTGGATTAATTAGCTATTAACTGGTTAATAATACAAATTTTGTAATTATTTTATATGTCCTGAAAACAAAGTTTTTCAGGCCATCTTGTGGCACCCATCTTGTGTCCACATGGGGGCAACAATTTTGTGTGTTGGAGTGATGGCCAATTTGCATATTACTCTTCTATTAGCTACGGTAGGCTAGAGGCCTGGTGCACGGGTGGGAGCTGGCTGGTTTGCCCTGAAGGGTGTCCCAGATCAGGGTAGGGGCTCCCTTGGTTTGTGGGGTGGCTGGGCAAGGGGCCTGTGGTGGTTTGCAGGCCTGCCACGACCCCCAGCAACCAAGTGAAGGACCTGGTATTTATTTATCTTCTATAATTGAAACTTTGTAGCCTTGAGCAGAGGCCAGGGCAGGCCAGGAAACTTGCCTTCCTCCATCACCAGGGAAATTCAAGCCTCCTGCTCACTCTGTGGCCACAGCCATCTTGGTAGGGTTAATTTGCATACTTGCTCCTAATTGGCTGGTGGGCATGGCTTGTGGGCATAGCAGAGGAATGGTCAATTTGCATGTTTCTCTTTTATTAGTTTAGATAACAATCTATCTATCTATCTATCTATCTATCTATCTATCTATATATAAAAAGCCAGCGACCGTAAACCAGTCATTATGACATTCACTGATTAGGGGGTGGGGCCTTGGCCAAACTCCCTCGGCCCCTCCGCCTGACCGACCTGCCCCCGATCAAACTCTCCCAACCTGGTCAAGGGCAGAGCTGTTGGCCAAACAACCTCCCTACAATCCTTTCCCTTCCTCTTAGCCAGCCCCTCCCCCGACGGACCCCCACCACGCTGATCAGCCTGCATCCCTGCACCTGATCACCTTTCCCATCACAATACAGGGTGGGGTCAGCTGGCCAACCTCCTGCAGCCCCTCCCTCCCAGCTGGCCATGCTCCCAAAGGCCCCCCCCCCCCAATTCTCACAACTCCTACCCCTGGCTAGCCCCACCTCTGATTGCATCCCCACTCCTATAGGGGGTGGGGCTGGCCAGCTGGCCAACCTCCTGCAGCCCCTTCCCCCACCTGGCCCCACCCCAGACCAGCTCACCACCCCAATCAGGGGCAGGGCCGCTGGCCAACTGCCCATGGCCCCTCCCCACAGGGATCAGTCCTAAACCAGCAGTCAGACTTCTCCTGAAGGGTCCCAGATTGCAAAATGGTGCAGGGCAGGCTGAGGGACCCCCGCCCCCGTGCACAATATTCTGTGTACCGGGCCTCTAGTATATATATAAAAGGCTAATTGACTTGTACATGCGTGATACATACTAGTATAAAGCTCTTCCTAGTGCCAATCGAATGGGTGTGTTTCAATCTGTCATTGTTGATCTTGAATTTGGTTGATACTTCTATTATAAAGGGTGAATAGTGATATTAAAATATTTCTTCTAGCCGAAGCCGGTTTGGCTCAGCAGTAGAGCGTCGGTCTGCAGACTGAAAGGTCCCAGGTTCGATTCCGGTCAAGTTCATGTACATTGGTTGCGGGCACATCCCCAGTGGGGGGGTGTGCAAGAGGCAGCTGGTCGATGTTTCTCTCTCATCGACGTTTCTAGCTCTCTAGCTCTCTCCCTTCCTCTCCGTAAAAAATCAATAAAATATATTTAAAAATATATTTCTTCTAATTAATTTCCTTTCAATGTGCACAAATCTGTACACGAGGGCAATAGTAAAAAATAAGTAGCCAAAGGCCAGATAACAAGGGATTTTTTTTTTTTTTTTAATGCTAAGGATTTATTCAGAACCAATATAATGAACAACATGCAAAAATAATCAATTATTATTTATTAACTGCATTTCAAAAGAAGAGATTGAAACATGTCCTGCATAATTTTTGACAGGATCATATATATATGATGAGAGAAGTGCTTTTAGAGAAACAATACTTATGTATAAAAGCATAATATGCTAATTAGACCGGACAGCCAAACGACCTTCTGGGCATCCTTCCAGGTGACCTTCCAGATGAAGCCAGAGCTGCAAGGACTGAAGCAGCTGCCATGGTTGCGAGGGCTAAGCCCCTTGCACAAATTTTGTGCATTGGGCCTCTAGTTTGAAAACATTCTTTAGTGTGTGCATTAAACTTATTCATGTTACTTTATCATATTTCATACAGCATTGAACCCCAAGATAAACTTGAAGGGGTGCTGAGTCTGTACTTGCTCCCCAGCTTCACCCCAACCTTAGGCCAGAGGTAAAATAAAAGATGATAAAGAAGAAAAGAGATGATGAAGACATTTAAGACACCCTGAAGAAAATGCTTGTGTAAGTTTAAGTTTCAGAAGGCATAATGTACATTAAACAAAACTCTTGAATGCCATTACACTCTTCAATGTATAATTTTACAGAGAGATTTTTATTCTTCTTTTTACATGGGCTGAATATATCTTTGCTGTCTGAGCTCGAGGGTAAAACTAGATATAATTATATAGTTATTTAATTATTTATAAGTTGAGTCTGAAATGAATGTACATATATTTTTTTCACTTATTCACTTTATAAAATTCAAAATTAACCTAGAAGCAGTTTTGTCTTTGGCATGGTGATAAGTTTCTTTTCTATAATGAATCGGTATGAAATAAATTATTCCAGACAGAATTTGTACTTTCATACTTCAGAAAATCAAATTGAACAATACACATATATTACACATCACTTTGTGTGATGCTTCCACATTCCACAGAGTACATAGAGGGAAGCAGCAGCAAACATTTCTAAGAAATACAGCGTGGGGCAAAAACAGGTTTACAGTTGTGAGTTTATTCTTATATTATTAACTAGAGGCCTGGTACACAAAATACATGCATGGGGTGGGTGGTGTCCCTCAGCCTAGCCTGCACCCTCTCCAATCTGGGACCCCTTGAGGGATGTTCGATTGCCCCTTTAGGCCCAATCCTACTGGGATAGGGACTAAATAGGCAGTCGGACATCCTTCTCACAATCCAGGACTGCTGGCTCCCAACTGCTCACCTGTCTGTCTTCCTGATTTCCCCTCACCACTTCTGCCTGCTAACCACTCCCCTGCCAGCCTGATTGCCCCTAACTGCCCTCCCCTGTAGGCCTGGTCTCACCCAAGTGCTCTCCCCTGCAAGCCTGGGTCTTCCCCCCCGCTCCCAACTGCCCTACCCTGCAGGCCCGGTCACCCCCAACTTCCCTCCTCTGCCAGCCTGGTCACCCCCAACTGCCCTCCCCTACTGGCCTGATCGCCCACAACTGTTCTCCCTTGTAGGCCTGGTCCCTCCCAATTGCCCTCCCCTGCTGGCCATCTTGTGGCAGCCATCTTGTGTCCACATGGGGACAAGATCTTTGACCACATGGGGGCACCCATCTTGTGTGTTGGAGTGATAGTCAATCTGCATATTACTCTTTTATTAGATAGGATAGAGGCCTGGTGCATGCGTGGGGGCCAGCTGGTTTGCCCCGAAGGGTGTCCCAGATCAGGGTGGGGGTTCCCTTGGGGTGTGGGGTAGCCTGGGCAAGGGGCCTGTGGTGGTTTGCAGGCCAGCCACATGCCTCCCCTGGTGACCCAAGAGGAGGCCCTGGTATCTGGGATTTATTTATTTTCTATAATTGAAACTTTGTAGCCTGGAGCGAAATCAAGTCTTCTGTTCACTCCGTGGTGGCAGCCATTTTTGTTGGGACTTATTTATCTTCTATAATTGAAACTTTGTAGCCTTAAGCAGAGGCCAAGACAGGCCAGGGCTGCAGAAGCTTGGCTTCCTCCATTGCTGGGGGCAACCCTAGCCTCCTGCTCTCTCCAGCTCCGGGGCTGCTGCCATTTTTGTTGGGATTTATTTATCTTCTATAATTGAAACTTTGTAGCCTTGAGTGGAAGCCTGGGACCACCAGGATGTGTGGAAAGCTTGGCTTCCTCCGTTGCCGGGGAAACCCAAGCCTCCCTCCTGCTCGCTCCATGGCCACAGCCATCTTGGTTGGGATTAATTTGCATACTCCCTCCTAATTGGCTGGTGGGCATGGCTTGTGGTTATAGTGAAGTGTTGGCTAATTTGCATATTACTCTTTTATTAAATAGGATTAATTATTGTATTATTCTCTATACAAGCAACTGTAAATCTATTTTTACCAAACTCTGTACTCCCATATGTACAGTTTGATTATGGCCATTCAAGGGGGAAAACTAGGCTTATTTGCTGGATAATTTTAGTTCACAGGACTTTAAGGATTCAAGTCATTCAGGGAATTACCTAAGTTATGGATTGAAGTCATGTGAGAGCAAGAGTTCAGATTTAGACTAGTCATGCTAATGAGAGATGTGCATTTCATCCACACAAGATAGAAAAGGCTAGTACTACTTCAGATTACTCATCAAAACTATTAGTGTGGACCAATCTTAGAGTCCATTTTCAAGTCCTCTGTGAATACATTCTGCAATGTCATAAAAGAAATGTCAAATGAGTTTAAAACTTGAGGGTATACATTTTATAATACAATCACTTGGAAAGAAGACAATGGACAGAGATCCATCTAACTTGAATAAGGGTCATTAAAAAACCATTCCATTTATTAATTAATGCTTTTATAAAAGTACTGAACATAATATCACATGCTTGGCTTATGACTAAAATAAATATTAATTTCAAAGAGGGAAGTAAATTTCACTCTTCTTTACTATGTTAAATGTTAGTTGCAGTGCAATCATATATATTTAGAAACATACAAATTAGTAATAGCCCCCAAATTGTTTTTAGGATAAAAGTAGAATTTGATTAATTGATTGCTTTATTGATCACTTTTACTAGTGAAAATGCTTTTTAAGTTCTTTTGTAATCTTGTTTCAAGAAAACAAGTGCATTTCAAAATATACCAATTATTGTTGGGCTAATTGGGAGTTTCATTCTATTTAACAAAACAAAATGCTAGCCAAAACCGGTTTGGCTCAGTGGATAGAGCATCACCCTGCAGACTGAAAGGTCCCAGGTTCGATTCCGGTCAAAAGCAGGTACATTGGTTTCAGGCACATTCCCAGTGTGTGTGTGTGTGTGTGTGTGTGCAGGAGGCAGCTGATCGATGTTTCTCTCTCATCGACATTTCTAACTCTCTATCTCTCCCATCTTCTCTGTAAAAAATCAATAAAATATACTTAAAAAAAACCCACCACAATAAACAAAATGCTAATATTGATCTATATAAGGCAAATGCATTTTATTTAATCAAATATAAAAATTAAAAAAATTTACTATTGCAATGGGCTAAATGTTTTGTAACTGTATTTCCAAAGATACTTAACTTCATTAAAGTAACTACCTCAACTGAGAGAATCTAGGTGATTATTTATATTTTAAAGCATGGGAACTCTGTAGGTAAAATGTACTAATTCAATTATTTTAAATAATTTTCAGCACAAATTAGGAGAAAATATTAATAGTATAGTATTATTTTTTATTTACATGGTTCCCCTATGATACTTAAAAAGACAAACACTTTCTTCTAATATAGTAATTGTTAAAGCACCAAAATATACTTTACTAAGAAAACATTTCCAGTTTCAGAATTTTAATGTAATGAGAAGAGATGAAATGACAAAAGTTTAACATGAATTGTCATCTTTAAAAGATCTTTAATCTCTAAAATTATAGATTTAAAGAAAAATTTTATTTTTAAGAATTAAAATATTTTAAAAGTTGACATACAATAATAGTTGCAGCTATACAACATGTTGAGTAGATATTCATATAACTTATGAAGTGATTATCCTGACAAGTCTAGTACCCATCTGATACGATATAAAGTTATTACAATATTATTATTTTTTATGTTAATATTTTTATTGATTTCAGAGAGGAAGGACGAAGGAGAGAGAAACATCAATGATGAGAGAGAATCACTGATTGGCTGCCTCCTGCACACCCCCTATTGAGGATTAAGCCCACAATTCAGGAATGTGCCCTGATTGGAATCAAACCCTGACTTCCTGGTTCATAGGTCAATGCTCAACCACTGAGCCACACTGGCCAGGTCACAATATTAATTATATTCCTTTTGCTGTACTTTATAGATATTTTAAAAGTAGTACTAACTCTTTAGTAGACCACTTATTAATATGAGGGACTTTACATACATATAAATGTAATTTATATAAAATTGAGATACCATTTCATTTAACAATTTTACCCAGGCACTATTTACACAATTTACAAAAATTGTATATAATTTGCCTTGTGTGTGTAGTTTGGGATATGAGAGTGTGAGGGTGAATTTGAATTAATAAGATGACTAATGCCTGAAATTACATTATTAGTATCTCCTTAATTAGCTTATGACACCGATTCATGTTTAAACGCAATTATTTTTTACAGAGGGTTTAACACATAAACCTTTTGCTAAAATGGAAGGCTGAGACTGGATTGGGATTAAGAGAGTCATTCTAGTCCTTATTCAGCAACAGTCTCTGTGACCTTGAACAAATTGCATATCTTCACCAGTTTCCTTGCCAGTACCTTATGAGGTGCCAAAGACTCCTTTTACCTAATTTAACATTTTGCCTAAAGTGGGGCTTGTCATTTCCTTTCCTTAAATTTTAGGAATTCAATAAAATGTTATGTGGATCTTAAACATCTGAAAATTATGCATCTTATATGTCATTTAAAAAAATGACATAAAAAAGAAGACAATCCATATACACACATATATCTATGCCAGTATGCAATATACAATATACATATGCAATATACATTCTCTAAGATTAGGAAACAGGCCATGGCAAAGGGAAAAGGGATGGCAGTCTCAGAGAGTCTCAGGCCATGCCCTAAGCTGATCATTATTGTTTAAGTTCCATTCTGAAAATGAGGTGTTCCTTCAAACTTTAGTTTATAAGATTGCCTCTTCTTATAACAGTCCTTGCTTTAGTTCCTTATCAGACCTAGAGGTATCTATGGAAGACACATACTGAAATGAAATCACTTGAAACTTATCCCTCTTTTTCATTTTAATAATTCTTTTTGTGTTTTGGGTATTAAAACACCATTCCCCAGGAAATCAATTTCTTGGCATAGCTATATATTATTAAAGTATTAATAAAAATGTATACTATAATTTTAGGTTCTTATAGCTAGGGTATATTTTCTAAACATGTCTTAGTGCCTCCTAAATAAGAGACCCCTTTGTTAAATTAATAAATCTATCCTAAAATTAGCTTCTCATTTCAATCTACTCTGAGGGAAAAGTCACAGGTTGTGAAGTTCACTGCCTGCTTCACCCCCACAAAACCTCATAAATTGGCTTGCTGTTTAATTTTTGATCTAGGAAAGAATAATTTATTTTTTTTCTTCATTTAATTTTAATAGTCAAGGAATAGTCTATAAAGATTGAATAAATTTAATCCTTTTGCAATTAGTGTCAAATTAATTCATTCTGGATGTGGATAACTAAAGAAATACAGAACCTCCCACACACGGACAGAAACCTTTATCAGGTTTAATATTTTATGTAAATGATCCTACCTAAAAGGAAGGCTGTCTTGTTTTTCCCTCCTCCCTTTTGGTCCTTGTTTGTTTTTAAACCTAAACTTTCTCTCCGCATTTTATGAGGACTGGAGTTTTCACTGGATCAGCTGTGTGACTTGCCTCCTTTGGGTGGATAAATTAAATTTTCTTCTTAATAAAGCTCACAACCACATAGCTTGTGTGGGATGCTCTTGCAAGGATAATATGACCAGGCCTCATGAGGATGATCTTGTGTGCAGCAAGCAGATATGTCTTGTGTGCAGCAAGCAGATAGGATTATTGTCACTAGCCATTGGTTTCACACAACACGATCCATCTGTATCACCCAGATCTGTCACTCGGAGGAATGACTTTCCTGAGCAGGAAATGTTGTCCCTACTATGGGAAAGTCCAGACACAGAAAGCTACCTAGCTGGTCAACATCCAAATCATTTACAATATCCTTTCTTCCTTCTTTTCTTTAAAAAAGTCAACATTTGGGGTTATATGGTTGATGTGCATATAGATTTTATAACGAACCATCTTAATACTTGAAGAATATAACAATCAAATATACTTTTCTAATTTCTAGTATAGCTATAAGTGCATACTGGCTATTACTAAACATGACTCATCAAGATTAAAAAAAAGATAATTTAGTTATCTCTCGTCAAGTCACTGTTTAATGTTACTTTCTATATTTGCTGTGATAAGCATTAAAATCTCTATATTGGTTGATAAATCATTGTTTAAGACTGTCTCAAAGGTTCAGTAAGTGGTATGAAATTGCCATAGTGTAATAAATGGTTATTTGATAATGAATGAAATTGTTTGAAAACACTGTTAAAATGTCAAGTTTAAACATATAGATCATTACTCAAAAGGAAGGCAAACATGGAAACCACAGTGACATCATAAATATACTGCAATAAACACATTTATTTATACCAGGCAAGTTGTAGGTATTTTGTATAAATGTGCACAGATTGATATATGAAGTTAATTTCAATCTATAAAAGTAATTGCATTGGTTTAACTTATTTAACTCTCCTTACAATAATATTTATTGCAGAAAAAGAAGGTAAAGAAATAAATGATGATAAATAGATAAAATACATAGGAAATGGGAATTGTTTTACAATTTAATTATGCTGTCACATAAAATTATCACACAAATACACCAACCTGACAGCAGAAATACATTAAAACTCTATTATCCAATGCAGAGGATATTTTTTGTTGGCTTTTATCTCATTTGCATGTTTAAAATAATTTTATTTTTTCTATCAGCATAAAATGTCAATGTCAAAAGCAAGAATGGTAAGCTGGGAACAAAAGTTATTTTCTAAAAGAAATGGTCTGTTTTGTAGAATATTGTGAAGATTGACCTATACTCTTAGGGCAACAAAAGCAACCTCGTCCCCTGTAATTGGTATATTGAAAAAGTGTAAACTCAGGTACTCACCATAAAAAATAAAGTTAACTGACTTGTTAGACTGGCAGAACTCACCAGATGTGCAAATAATTTAGTAGCTGAACAACTTAAGTGGCATAACATGTTATTTTGGGGTAAATAAATAAATATGGCAAAGATTCATCTGTTTTACAAAACCAATCCAAACATTTAGTACTTCCTAATATTTACTGGACATATGCTAGATGCAGGGGGCATATCCTATTGGCTCTCTCCCAGAAAGGCTAATTAGCTAACAGGGTAGATGAGACATGTTCATGAGAAATAAACATTTATGTCAGGCCTGGTTACTTATTTCTCAATCTATATGTTGGATTGTTATGCTCTTAGATTCTCACCTATAAATTGGGACCAGAGGAGTGTCATAAAACTTTCCAATAAAATTCTTAAAACTTGGTATCAATTTCTATTTCTGGTATTTAATCCTAAAATGTTTGCAACTCATTTAATAATAGATATGCATGTACCATATTTGGGTTATTAGGGCAAGAAAAATTTATTAATTCTATAATGGAAAATAGAAAATTTAGTTTTGGAAAAGTAAACATGATAATTAAAATAAACTAGTCAAAGGGAAAAACTAATTTAGGCAACAGGTGAGAATTGCAAATAATTATAGCAGTGAAATGCAATTAGTAATTAAAGCGATTCTAAAACATATCATGCAACTTTTTTATAAGGGTCAAATACTTAACCATGGACAATAAACTAATTTTTTAGGTTATAATTAGTCTTTTTAAAAAATATATTTTATTGATTTTTTTACAGAGAGGAAGGGAGAGAGAGCCAGAAACATCGATGAGAGAGAAACATCAACCAGTTGCCTCCTACACCCCCCCCACCAGGGATGTGCACGCAACCAATGTACATGCCCCTGACCGGAATCGAACCTGGGACCTTTCAGTCTGCAGACCGACACTCTACCACTGAGCCAAACCAGTTTCTCTTTCTCTCTCATTTCTCTCAATACCCATTCCAATGGAAAATAAACGTGGGTCTTTTATAATCTGGAGGTTAAAGAAGACACTGTAAAAGCTCATAATGGTTGGATCCTAACAAGTTGGATTTATTCTTCTTATTTGTTATAAAATTTGTAATGGGGAAACATAAATAATGAGTGAAAAACCAGAAGAAAGTTTTCATGGACTTGATTGATCAGACAAGGGCTTATCTGCAATTAATTATGCTGTTTCCTAAATGAAAAAAATATCTGATAATTTTCTGATCTTAGATATTGAAAGAATCTTTAACAGAATACATTTTATAGAGTCATTTTATAATATTTTCTGATGACATGTATGTGTATATATATATTTATTTTCTATTTATAGGATGGGGCAAAGTAGGCTTACATGTATTCATTTGGAAAATAATACAATAATAAATAATGTTACAAGAATAAGTAATGTTATGAGAATGTGATTCGCATACTCATAACTATAAACCTGTTTGTGTCCCACCCTGTTTTTATATATAGGTTCTATTGCATGTATATATTTCAATTGGTAGCTTTTTTCTTAAGTAGAACAAGCAGAGGGAATGACAGACTTACAGTTTTACAAGTATTCAAATTATTTAAACATTTTGAAATAATGAAATAAAGTATACTTTTTAGTATATTTCCATTTTAATTGCTTTAAAGGATTGTTTTTAATAAGTCTAATTTAATCATGAGATAAATATGAACATGATTCTTATCCAGAGAGAGCTATATCTGGGGATTTTTCTTAATGGCATGATATATAATAATTAAAGTGTGTTTTAAATCTAAGCTCATTTTGACTTCACTACTGAATTCATTTATAAAATAAAAGAAGTAGACATTGAAATAGGTAAAATACAATAATAAAAGTAATTCAGACATGACAATGGAAAATGGAGATGCTTAAAAAGAAAATTTAGAGTATCAGATATTGATGAGAGTAGAATCATAAAATATTATTCCTAGAATGGTTTTCATATTCCTATAAATTAAATAAATTGACTTACTCCTGAACATAAAGGTCTTCAAAATGATATGTATATACTGAAAATATGATCTTTTTTTATTGGCTATGGCTACAAAGAGGGTCATAAGTAATGCCAGCCATTATGAGAATTTAGAGGACATCATTTATTATACTTCAGAATGGCCTATTATATACAATCGTTATTTAAGAAAATATTGAACATGGGATGTAGTTAACTTTTAACATATTGGAAATATTGTTAATTTTAAATTCAAATACCTCTATTAGGGAGTGGTGTTTAATCACTTTTAAAAATGTACACCCCCCATCTTGAATTTAAAGATAAAACTCAAGGAAGACAACAAATACAGCAAAACAGAAATGCATATATCTCTGAATATAAGATTCCATCATGCTAAAATAGAACTCTTTCACCTTTCACTTCTAATGTCCTCTTAGTATGAATGTTTTCACTAAAACTAGTGCTGCTGTTATTATTCCTTCCTTTTCCACCGAGACACCAACTTCTCATTTGACATGTTTTTCTAAACTGTGACTTCAGGTGCCCGAGGGGGTTTGGGTGCTGTTTATGAAATTGCAAGAAGAGAATAAGGTAAACCCTTGTCCTTTTCCTTAAGATTAGAGGTGGGTCTTATAATAGACAATTCCCTCCATTTACACAGAAATTACATTCAAGTCAGGTTGAGTATAAATAGGAAAATACCAGTTATATCTGCGTTCTATAGCAATAGAAGTATGAACATGGGAATGCTGCCACAGAACTCCTAAGGAGTGTCTTGCCATAGGTACTTGCCTATCTTAGCTATAGGCAGAGACCTCTCTAAGATACGGGAAGTAGGGATAAAACTGCCTACAGTCCCATGTTTGGAGTGCATCCAAACTCTTCCAGGATTTAAGCAGCTGCTGCTACATGGCGCCAAAGAGAGTGGAGGAAGGGAGGATACTACCTGTTGTTGCTAAAAAGAGATTGGAGGCCCTGGAACATACTCTCATGAATATACTGTTTGGGCTTGGCAGCCCCTCCTTATTTGTAGTCCTTTTCCTCTCCCTGAACATGCCCTTCTAACATATTTACATATTTTCTTTCCCTCTTTACTACCATAATTGTTGTTTTTGTTGGATTTCTCTTTGTAAAATTAAATTATTTTACTTAATTTAATACATATGTACTCCCCCCCCCCCAAAAGGATGGGGTGTGTGTGAGAGATGGGAGAAGGGAGGATATCATATACTATGCTTTGCCTCTAACTTTGTTTTTTTTTAATATATTTTATTGATTTTTTTTTTTTTTTTTTTACAGAGAGGAAGGGAGAGAGATAGAGAGCTAGAAACGTCGATGAGAGAGAAACATCGACCAGCTGCCTCTTGCACACCCCCTACCGTGGATGTGCCCGCAACCAACGTACATGCCCCTGACCAGAATCGAACCTGGGACCTTTCAGTCCGCAGACCGACGCTCTACCACTGAGCCAAACCGGTTTTGGCTGCCTCTAACTTTGAAAAGCTCTGAAGTTCTGGGGAGGTCCTATTACTAGGCAGAAAACACATCTACTACTGCAGACATGTCAAACTCACAGGCTAACAAGGGCCAAGTAAACAAGGTTTAAGTTTATGTGGGCTGCATAAAAACAAAAGCTTCAATTTTCATAGAAATGTAGGTTTATTTTGTAGAGACATGCTGACTACAAAGGGCTGAAATAAATTAGTAATCATTAACATAAAATAATAGAACATTTTTTTAAAATAAATTTTTATTGTTCATATTATTACAAATGTTCCTTTCCCCCACCACCACCATTGCTCTCCTACACCAGGTTCCCACCCCACCCTCTGCCCTTTCCCCTCTCCACATTGTCCTCATTCATAGGTGCACAGTTTATTTCAGTCTCTTCCCACATCCCCCTCTCCCCTTTTCCCCAAGAATCGTCAGTTCACTCCCCTTCCATACCTCTGATTCTATTATATTCAACAGTTAATATTGTTCATCAGATTTTTTTTTAATTTTCTTGGTTTTTAGATTCACGTGTTGATAGTTACGTATTTGTTGTTCATAATTTTTATCTTTATTTACTTTCTCTTCCGAAAGAACCCCCTTCAGCAATTCATATAATTCTGGTTTGGTGGTGATGAACTCCTTTAGTTTTTTTTATTAGTGAAGCTCTTTATCTGACCTTCGATTCTGAGTGATAGCTTTGCTGGATAGATTATCTTTGGCTGTAGGTTCTTACTATTCATTACCTTGAATATTTCTTGCCATTCCCGTCTGGCCTGCATGGTTTCTGTTGAGAAATCAGCTGACAATTGTATAGGTGCTCCTTTATAGGTAACTACCTGCTTTGCTCTTGCTGCTTTTATTTTATTTTATTTTTTTTTATTTTATTTTTTTTAAATCAATCTTTATTGTTCATATTATTACAAAGGTTCCTCATTTCTTCCCCCCTCCACCAGGTTCCCACCCCACCCTCTGCCCCCTTCCCATCCCCCATTGTCCTCATCCATAGGTGCACAGTTTATGTTCAGTCTCTTCCTCCCTCCCTCTCCCCGATAGTAAATCCCTTTTCAGATAGTAAATCTGTTACTTAGCATTTTCTCATATCAATAATACCTCCACATGCCCAATGATACTTCACACAAAAGACATTTCCAAATAGGTCAACCAGCCTCATCCAGGCCCCACCCAAGGCACTCACAGATCAACACCCCAGCGCTATACTAACTCAACACATCCAGATCTAAGCCTTCATCACTTGATTCAGCAGACCCTCAAGTTCCCGCAAAAGTTTCCAGCCATGTCTGAGAGGCAGCCGTGGGCAGGTACAGGCGAGGAGCGAGCTGTTTCAGGCCTGGCTGCTCCGGGCCTGGCCTCTGTTGCTCTGGTTCGTTCCACAACCAGCTGCTCCGGGTCTGGTCACTGCCGCTCCCGACCTAGTTGCTCTGGACTTGGCTGTTGCTGCTACAGGCCTGGCCGCACCCGACCCGGCTGCTCTGGGACCGGTTGCTCCGGTCCCGGCCGCTCCGGGCCTGGCCGCTCCCAGCCTGACAGCCGCTGCTCCGGGCCTGGCTGCTCCCAGCCTGGCAGCCATTGCTCCTGGCCTGGCCGCACCAGACCCGGCTGCTCCGGGCCTGGCCGCTCCCAGCCTGGCAGCTGCTGCTCCGGGCCTGGCCGCTCCCAGCCTGGCAGCCGCTGCTCCTGGCCTGGCCGCACCAGACCCGGCTGCTCCGGGCCTGGCCGCTCCCAGCCTGGCAGCCGCTGCTCCGGGCCTGGCCGCACCAGACCCGGCTGCTCCGGGCCTGGCCGCTCCCAGCCCGGCAGCCGCTGCTCCGGGCCTGGCCGCTCCCAGCCTGGCAGCCGCTGCTCCGGGCCTGGCCGCACCAGACCCGGCTGCTCCGGGCCTGGCCGCTCCCAGCCTGGCAGCCGCTGCTCCGGGCCTGGCCGCTCCCAGCCTGGCAGCCGCTGCTCCTGGCCTGGCCGCACCAGACCCGGCTGCTCCGGGCCTGGCCGCTCCCAGCCTGGCAGCTGCTGCTCCGGGCCTGGCCGCTCCCAGCCTGGCAGCCGCTGCTCCTGGCCTGGCCGCACCAGACCCGGCTGCTCCGGGCCTGGCCGCTCCCAGCCTGGCAGCCGCTGCTCCGGGCCTGGCCGCACCAGACCCGGCTGCTCCGGGCCTGGCCGCTCCCAGCCTGGCAGCTGTTGCTCTGGGCCTGGCCGCTCCCAGCCTGGCCGCCGCTGCTCCAGGCCTGGCCGCACCCGACCCGGCTGCTCCGGGCCTGGCCGCTCCCAGCCTGGCCGCCGCTGCTCCAGGCCTGGCCGCACCCGACCCGGCTGCTCCGAGCCTGGCCGCTCCCAGCCTGGATGCTCCGTGCTTGGCTACTGCTGTTCTGGGCCTGGCTGCTCCCACCCCGGCTGCTCTGGGCCGGGCTTCTCCGGGCCCAGCCACTCCGTGTCTGGGTGTTCCTGGACTGGCCACCCTGGGCTTGGCCGCCTCTGCCTCAGGCCTGGCTGCCACTGCCCCAGGTCTGGCTGCTCCAGTGCTGGCCGTTGATGCTCTTGTTCTGGCTGCTGCTGCTCTGGGGCCTGGCCACTGCTGCTCCGGGCCCAGCTGCCACTGCCTTGTGCCTGGCCACTCTAGGCCTGGTCGCCGCTGTTCCAACATTCTGTCCCTTTTTTCTCTTTTTTTTTTTCTTTTAAAAAAACAAAACAAAACGCATTTATGTTGCAATGTTGGCTGGTGCGTTGAGTTCTGACTAGTCTTTGATTTTTCAAGATCTTCTTTGTATTCTTTCTTAAGTAATTTTACTATCATTTGCTCTCACTTGATTTCTTCACATTGAGAACTTCTTTGGTTTCTTCCTCCTTGTCCTGGGAGCTCAGCAGGTTGGCCTGTGGCACCCCTTTGTTCTCCGTGGGCTCCCGCGCTGCTCCAGCCTGTTGCCGGGGTCGGCGCCGCCCAGGAAGCAGCCCCCGTCCTTGGCTCCGTTGCCAGCGCTCAGCAGTCGAAGGCTCAGGGGCACCCCCCCCACTGGGGGCCCCGTCGCCCGGCTCCTTGCTGGCGCCCGGCTGGCCGGTGTCCGGCAGGGGCTCCTGCTCCTCGTGGCGTTCCTCCAGTCTGGGGCTTTCTTTCTCCCTCCCACTAGGGGAGTCCAGGATCAGAGTCAACAGACTGTCCTCTGCGCACAGTGTGCGTGACTCCGGGGGCTCGGCCTTTCGCCGCGCTCCCAGGACTCCACCTCACAGCTCCGTCTCCCCCTGCCCGAGCCTGGGTCCCCAGGGACTGGCCCAGACCTGGAGTTCGGGGCGGTCTGGACTGAGGCTCAGAGCTGCCGCCGGAGGCTTTGTTTCTTCCGGCTAGGGTAATCCAGCATCAGAGTCAGCATTCAGTCCTCTGCGCGCCATGTGCGCGCGACTCCGGGGGCCCCGCATTTCGCCGTCCCCCGGGATTGTCTCCCCCTGCCGGAGCCTGGGTCCCCAGGGTCTGGCACATAACTTGGGGCTCAGCGCTGCCGGTTCGGGGGTTCAGCCCAGGCTGGGGGTTCTATTTCCTTCCTGCTAGGGAACGCCAGGCAGCACCCAGCCCTCTCCTCCTCTCCGGCTGCGACCTCTCCGCGCGCGCGTGCGTGCGAGCGCGCAGCATGTCTCCGTACCTTAGGCTTTTTTTCAGCTCCTCTGATTTTCCTTCTGGTTTTCTCCCTCCTTCCTATTGTAGAGTTTTCAGTCAGTCGACTACCTGTAGCTCTGGGCAATGTCCACTCTACATTTTAGTTGTATTCCCTTGAAATTGTTGTGAGCTGCTGCGGCTAGGTGTATACCCGAGCAGCCATCTTGGATCTCCCTTGCTCTTGCTGCTTTTAATATTCTCTCTTTGTCTTTTGCTCTTGGAATTTTAATTATGATTTGTCTTGGTGTGGTCCTCTTTGGATTCCTTTTGTTTGGAGTTCTGTGCGCTTCCTGGACTTGTAAGTCTAATTCTTTCACCAGGTGGGGGAAGTTTTCTGTCACTGTTTCTTCCAGTATGTTCTTGGTATTTTGCTCTCTCTCATCTTCTGGGACCCCATAATTCTGATTTTGGTTTGCTTGAAGTTGTCTCAGAGGTTTCTTACATTATCTTCAATTTTCTGGATTCTCTTGCCTTCTAGCTTCTGTGGAGGAGTGTCTTCTGGCTCTTTATGTTCCAAATCTTTGACTTGATTTTTGCGATCTTCCATTCTGTTTTTAGGACTCTGTATAATATTTTTTATTTCAGACAATGTATTCTTTATTTCTTGTTGATCCCTTATCATTTCTTGTTGATCCCTTATCATTTCTTGTTGATTCCTTATTAATTCTAGTTGATCTCTTTTCATATCCTCATAGGTCTTATCGATCTTTTCTAGGAAATTCTTGAAAAACCTTATAAGCGTAGATTTGAACTCTATATCCAGTTGCTTTTTGTCCTCCATTTCTTTCGTTTGTGATCTATTTCATTGTCGCATTTTGCAGCTACAGATGGGGCGGAGTTTCAGGGTGGAGCCTACAGCCTTGGCTTCCGTCAGCCCCGCCCTATGCGGCTCCTGGGTCTCAGGGTCCTTCAGTACTCGTTGCAAGCGCCTCTGAGAGAAAGGTGCCCTCAATTTTCACCTGCTGCCAAACAGTCTAGGCTCTCCCCCAATGAGCCCGGTATTGGGGTTCAGTTCAGTTGAAAGTGGAGTTGGAGATGGGGTTCAGAGCAGTCTGGAGCTTTTGTCTCCTTCCCGCCAGGGCAATTCCGCGGCACAGCCAACTGTCCCTTCTCTGCGTGCAATGTGCGCGCCTCTGGGACCTCCTTTCGCCGCTCCCCGGGGTTCCGCCTTACAGCCCAGCTCCTCTGTTTGAGCCTGGGTCCCCGGGGTTTGGCCTAGAACGGGGGTTCAGAGCAGTCGGGGGCCCAGCACAGTCGGAGTTTTATCTCCTTCCCGGAGGGAACGCCAGCCAGGCACTCGGCCTCCCTCCTCTCCGGCTCCGTCCTCTCCGCGTGCGCCGCGAGTCTCCGTACCTCAGGCTTTTACAGCTCCTCCGCGCTTCCTTCTGCTTTTCTCCTTGCTTCTTGTTGTAGAATTTCCAGTCAGTCGACTTTCCTGTAGTTCTGGGTAATGTCCATTTTATATTTTAGTTGTATTTTATTGAAATTGTTGTGTGCGGCTGCGGCTAGGTTTCTACCTGGGCAGCCATCTTGGATTCTCTCTCAAATAATAGAACATTTTAATAAAAATTAATATTTTTATTGAACATTAATAGACACTGATTAACTGCACAAATGAATAAGTGCAATGCAAATAAACTTATTTTTCTCATTCTCTGAAAGTGAAATATTTCCTGTTGTGCACAGCAAGTCAGTCCAAGACTAATGATGTGGCATTGGCTGCTAAAATATTTGCTGCTAGTATTAGTGGGGAAAAATGGTGTACCTGTGTGTAAGGCACGTAAGGAAAATGAATGCAATAAGATTATAGTAATCAGTCATTAGCGAACATTGTAGTTCGTTATTAATAACTGTGGGCCCTGATGCACCAAGATTTCATGCAAGAATGGGCCTCCATTCTTCGCTCCAGTCTGAGAGCCACTTTTCTGCCTCCCCATGCTGCCCAGATGCCCAGAGCGGCTGGGGCGGTGTGCAAACCTGCACTGCCACAATGGTGATGACTCAAGCATCCCGCCCCACCCCTGACCACTTGGCACCAGATAGAATATCATCTTTGTTGGGTTAATTTGCATACTCCTGATTGGCTGGAAGGCGTTGCAAAGGTACGGTCAATTTGCATCTTACACTTTTATTAGTATAGATTACGTGTAAATGGTAAAATTTCCTTTTTTTTTATTTATAGCGGCATAGTATTCCATTGTGTAGATGTACCACAGTTTTTTAATCCACTCATCTGCAGACAAATGGCAGGGGAGGCAGGTTATAAAGCAACCAAAGGACATGTATGCATGCATATTAGCATAACCGATGGACACAGACACTGGGGTGGTGGGGGCTTTCCCAGGGTGGGAATGGCTCAGTGGGAGGGGGACGGGGGAGAGTGTCAATAGGGGAAAAGTGAGACATATATAAAACTTTAGACAAGTAAATAAATAAGTAAATAAATAAAAGGCCAAAAGTCAAAACATCAAAAAAATTATGTGTAACAGGATACTGTAAAAATTAAGTTATGAAATTTTTATTAAAACATTTCTTACATACCGTTATATTGGCTGGGCCACAAAAAATAGTCATTGTGGGCCACATGTGGCCTGTGGGCCACGAGTTTGACATGCTTGTACTACAGAGTGCTTGTTGTTGTATTGTAATTCGTTTTCTTAACTCAGCCTTATCAAAGTTTAATTTACATACATTAATATTCACCATGTCTATATATAGTTTCATGAATTTTGGTAAGTGTATACAGACTTGCAACCATTACCACAAACAAGATATAGAATATCTCTGTTATCCTGAGACATTCCCTTTACCCATCCGGGCTTGAGCCCCTTGGAACCACTGATCTACTCTTTGCCCCTATAGTTTTGAGAATGTCATGTAAATGGAACCATACAGTATGTAGCCTTTTATAAAATTTAAATTTCATTTTTCAACTATAGTTTACATTTAATATTATTTTGTATTAGTTTGTACAGAACCTGAAACATTATAGTTTATCTAGCAGTTGACGAATATTCGGGTTGTTTCCATTTGTGAAGATTTTGAATAAAGCTGCTATAAACATTTAGATTTAGGGAGTTTGTGTGTGTATATGTCTTTAATTTTCTTGGGTAAATACCTAAGAGTGGAATTTCTGGGATGTATAATAAGTGTATGCCTAACGTTAGAAACTGGACTTCCTTCACCATTAGTTAGAAACTGCCAAACTGTTTTCTAAAGTGGCTATACCATTTTCACCTCCCCCTCTTCCCATAATTCATGACAGCTCTACTTTTGCTGCATTCTTGTCAGCATTTGATATTGTTAGCTTGTTCTGAGTTGAGCCAGTGTAATAGGTGTGTGGTGGAGTATGTTGTAGCTTAACTAAATCATTTCGAATCTATAATGTTTGATTCCATGAGGGAATTCAGTGAAGTTTAAATCATTCTGTCTGCTAGGAGCGTGTCTTTCAGCTGAGAAGCTAAAGCACACAACCCAAATGGAATATTTCAATAGTAGTTCAATATGGTAGCAGGAAGATATCAGAGTAAAGTTCTTGATTGATTTCCAATGAATAGTTCAGCAAGTCATTGCTAGAGCAGTTTATCAAACCTGCATGTTTTGTGGACACCAAGTCCTAATGGACTTCCTTCACCATCAGTTACTTCCTGTCTTTTTACTGTTAACACCTCAGCTCAGGCCTTTATCATCTCATCCTAGATTACTAGAGTCATTTCTAACTAGTTTTGTGTCTTCTAGATTCTTTCTACTTCAATCAGCCCTACTTAACAGCCATTAAAACAATCGACCCAAAACAGTTTTCTATTGCCGCATAACAAATTACCACAAATTCACTAGCTTAAAACAGAGAGGAAAAAATCTAGATCTTCCTAAATGAGTGTGGTGGTTGTCCAAAACCAAGAGACTATGGTTTGTTGCAGGCCTGACTCCAGATATAAAGCAAGCAGTTAGAAGAAATTGAGTCTCTAACACTAAGGTCAGAGATCCAGTGGACTAAGGGGTCAGAGCTCCCTAAAAGGATAGGCTGACTCCTCTAAAATCAAAATGGGTCACTCTGGGCTGGGGTGACAAAGAAGCCCTTGGTATGGGTAATCGATGACCAACTCATTCTAGATCCAACGTAAGCCTCCGTTTCTCTCTATTCATCCATTGCCACCTTCTTGCCTGAATCAGATTGTGGACAGTCCTGGAGCAGGGCTATCATGCTTCTGTGAGATACCTCTGGTGTAATCCTGTTACCTTGGCAGTTAGCTTTAGCATCCGCCCCACCCACGAGAAATCAAAAGATAATCCAGATTTGTAATCAGAGTGTCATTTGGGGCAGATCTCCGTGCATAGAAAGTGAAATCAAATGTTGAGGCAATTATGAGGATTACTCAGGCAAAGACACTTCTTCCTCCCATATATGGACATTTCATGAAAAATTTTTAGGCTTGTCATTAACTAGCTCATTGATTTAATTAACCACTTCATTATGTAAGTGTAGACACAGCCTTAAAATTATTTGTACTGTTTCTTCCTGTGTGTAAATAACTGTGAAGCAAAAATATTAATTTATGAATGTAATTGTGTAGGTGATCACTCCCTATTTACTCAGAACTAGCAATTAGTGCATGCAAATCAGCTAAGACAAGTCTCTCTGATCCTGTTCAGAATACAGAGACAGTTAATCTGCAAGAATGCCTGAGTCTGGCCCTTCTGATTCTCAAAAGTCACGTTCTTGCCGCTG
This sequence comes from Pipistrellus hanaki, assembly GCF_964339955.1. Lineage (NCBI taxonomy): Eukaryota > Metazoa > Chordata > Mammalia > Chiroptera > Vespertilionidae > Pipistrellus > Pipistrellus hanaki. The sequence continues at coordinate 47,708,705 of NC_140503.1, read as the reverse complement.
AAAATCAGAAACTGGCCATATTTGTTGTGAGCTTTAAGATCACTGTTAATGCCCTTGCAAACACAGAAAATAAAATGCTAATATATCATCATCCATTACCTAATTATATTTACCTAGGCAGATAAAGTTGTGGGGGAGAGTGTTTCTCATTTGGCAAACAAAGATGAAATTTATAGCTTAATTATTCTTCATACAAAGCATTTTCTGTTATTCAGACTCAAGTTGTGAGATTTTTCTCCCGAAAAGATAAAAAATGTGTGTTGACTCCCAATTAAATTAATCTCCCCTCCAGTAGGGATAGTGTTAATGAAATTTAAACATTCCTGAGGTTTCACTGAGGCCCACAGCAGGAGAAATTTGATGCTGACGAAGTCTCACTCCTTCAGCAACACAAATATCAACTAATACAGACAAGCGCAACTGCCTTGGACACCTTAACTGCGGAAGTTACTAGAATAAGTCACCTTCATTAAAAATCATGATTGTGATTTTTCATTTAAATAATTGCCTCAATCACTGGACAATATTTGGACATTTATTTCTAGGCTATCTATTTAAAAATGTACTGTCCTAAAGTTCTATAAGATGCAGCTATAGGTCTGTATCTAAGGGCTGAACTATATCTCCTGGCCACTGTGATCACATGTACTTAACTCTGCAGGTTCTGTGGAGGCGCTCAGATGCCAATCTCCCTGCGTTGAGGGCTACCTTGAAAAGGCATGGACTGGACTGGCTGGGGAAGATGAAGACAGGTATCCAGATCACTCTTCATCTACTCGTGATTTATTCACTTGCTTAGTGCAATTCCTTGGCAACGCCACCAGAGGGAACAAGGTTCATGTTTGGAGAAAATAAAGCGAGTAGCCTTACATCACTACTCACAGCGGTGATAGATACCTTAACTACCACAGGCTGATCTCTGCGTGTCAACTACCTGCTAGGTATTTCACAACATTTTTTCTTTATTTTTAATCTTTTAAGTTTAATATAATGTATTATATTATTTATTTTTGAGTAAAAGAATGGCAAGTTTCAAAATTTTAGCAATATTAAAACTCCCTGCTACCTTTGTCTCCCAGCCTCTCAGAGACTATTCCCACAGGCACCTAATGTTATAGGTTTCCTGTGATTTTTCATTCCACAGGACTTAATGTCATCAGTTGCTTTAGAGTTCATTTATGGACATATATGCCAATGAGCGCAGTTTTTCCTTATAAATAGACTAGAGGCCCGATGCATGAAATTCGTGCATGGGTACAGTCCCTTGTCCTGGCCTGTAATCAGGGCTATTTTCTTTAGCTGCTGGCAGCCAGCCCCGCCTCCCTTCACCACCCTCCCTCGGTACTTCGATCACCCAAATCAGAGCCTGCCAGCTGGGGGAAGGGACGGAGAGGTTGGCCAGCAGGCTCTGATCTGGCAATCAAGTCCTTCAGGCTGGGGGCAGCTCCTGTGTTGAGCATCTGCGCCCGGTGGTTAGTGCACATCAGAGCTACCAGTCGTTTCGCTCTACAGTTGATTTGCATATTACCCTTTTATTATATAGGATAATAGTATACTCTACACACAGTTCTGCATTTAACAATGTATCTTAGAGATTTTTCCAAAGAAATACAGAATGAACTTCTCCAATCTCTATGATGTCATTGTTTGGATGTACTGTAATTTATTCAATCAGTGCTTTACTGATGGACATATAAGTTATTTTAAGTATTTTGTGATCATAAACAATGCTATAGTGAAAAAACCTATAAATATACTATTTCTTAAGAACACAAGTTAACCTGCAGGATAAATTCTGAGAACTGGAGAACCTGGGTCAAAAAATATACACACTCATAGGTTATTTCCAACCACAGTGTCAGTTCACAAACAAGAAGGTTCAGAGAAGTGAAGTGACTCACTCAGGCTTCAGTCATTAAATACTGAAGCCAGGATTCAAACATAACTTGGGTTTAAATAAAATATCCACATTGCTCTTTTACTGTCTAATAATGTTTTTTTCCTTCAATAATAATAACTGAATATTTAATACATATATAGTGTTGCTAAGTTCTTTGTAAGATACAAAGGAGTAAAGATACAGTCACTCTCCTCAGGGAATTTACAATCAAATAGTTTTAGTAAAATATAAAGGAAGTGAGTGAAGCTATGGAATATATATATACCCCACCATTCTCTTTCTGTCTCTCTCTGAATATGTATGTATGTATTTATGTATATGTATATATATAAAAACATATATAAATATATTTACACACATATACACATACTCTGTATATAAAACATAAAGTAAATACAAATAATTGAAATATTTAAACAGAAAAGAAATTAGGGATTTGTATTTAATGAAAGAATATGCATATTAAATTAGCTTTTAAAAATTTTAAAGTAATACAATGCTATTTCATGGATAAGCATTGAGAAGAAAATAAACATCATTCCTACTTCTATTACCCAGAGATACTATTATCTTTGAGATATGTAGCCCAAAATTAATAGTAGTATTTACGAAGTAAACTCCTATTTTAAATATTGCTTTATAATTTATTTTCTCTTAATAATATTTAATAACTATCTTCTCAGATCATTACATATTTTCCCTTAACATCATTTTCATAGCTTCATTAAAGCTATGAATTGAACCATAATCTATTTAACTATTGTCAGATAAGGTTGTTCCTATGCCCCTCCCCTTTTAACTATGATAAACAATACTGGGATGAACATTTTTATTTATTTTTAAATCTTTATTATTGAAAATATTACATATGTCCATCTTTCCCCCCTATTGACCTCTTCCAGCCCACCCCACCCCCTGCCTTCACCACCCCACTGTCTGAGTCCATGGTTTATGCACATATGCATACTAGGTGGGATGAACATTTTCAAACTGGACGTTTATTTATTTATTTTTTGCCATTCAGTATCTAGCATTCCCCCTTCCCCTTTGGCATCTGGACCCCCCCTTTGTGGGGAATACAACACTGTAGCTAGTCTTAGTGAGAAGGTAATTCTCAATGCCCCCTCCCTCCACATCTCTGAGCATGAACAGAAATGAAGGGGACCTGATCATCCTGAACTCACTCCTTTGGCACAAACACAGTATGCTCAACCAATCAGACACTGGCTCCTAGGAGTTTGGACTCTAACAAAGTGGAGGCACAGACAAAGGGTATGCTCAGATAATTTTCCTGGCAGTGCTGGTGAAGGGCCAGAAAGTTCCCATGGGGTAATCTTGATACATCTGGTCCCTTGAACTCCAGTTTCAAGCAGGATTCTCTAGCCTCCTGTTGATTTGGTGAGACCCACAGAACGTTTCCAATATATCCCCTTTGTGTAAGAGAGCCAGCATTGGCCTTGTTTGCTTACAACTGAAAATCCTCACTGTTGCAATGGTAATGATTTAAGTGATCCATAACTTAGGAAAAGAATTTACTTCTGAAAAGAAGAAAAAGAGCATTTTTTAAAAACAAAATCCTCTCAGGCATTTTGTATAATTGCATCGTGTATAGAGTGAAGTGCATCCCACCTGGTGTGGCTTAGTGGTTCAGTATCATCAACCCATGCACCAAGAGGCCAAAGGTTTGATTCCTGGTCAGGGTACATGCCTGGGTTTAGGGCTCCATTCCCAACAGGGGATGTGCAGGAGACAGCTGATCGATGTTTCTCTCTCATCAATGTTTCTCTCTCTCTCCTTTCCCTTTCTCTTTCTCTCTCAAATCAATAAACGCATATTAACAGATAATAAAGTGATGTACATTTGAATAATTTTAAAATTGTTTATTGACTATCTTGTCAATAACCTGTTGGCAACTTTGCAAGCTGTATGTTTGTCAAGAAAGCCCTCTGGGACCTGGCTAGATGGCTCAGTTGGTTGGAGAGTCATCTCTTACAGCAAAAAGTTGAAGGTTCGATTCCTAGTCAGGGAACATAACCCAGGTTGCAGGTTTGATCCTCAGTCAGGATGCATATGAGAGGCAATTGGTAAATGTTTCTCACATTGATGTTTCTCTTTCTCTATCTTAAATCAGTGACAATATATCCTCGGGTGAGGAGAAGGAAGGAAGGAAAGAAGGAAGGAAGGGAGGGAGGGGGGGAGGAAAGGAAATAAAGCCTTTTGGTGCTGTGAAGAGGAAATTATATAAAATGAGTTGTGTGTCTAGTTTTAAGCAAACTGAATATGTACATGTTGAAATCTTCAGAGGGATGGGATGGGGGAAAGAGGGATTCTGTTTTAAAATATATGTTTTTACTGATTTCAAATAGGAAGGAGAAGGAGAGAGAGATAGAAACATCGAGAATGAAAGAGAATCATCAATTGGCTGCCTCCTGCATGCCCTCTACTGAGGATCAAGCCTGAAACCCAGGCATGTGCCCTGTCTGGGAATTGAACGGTGACCTCCTGTTTCATGGGTTGACACTCAACCACTGAATCACACTGGCTGGGCAGGACTCTTTTAAATATATATATATTTCTTTATTGATTTCAGAATGTAAGGAAGAGGAAGAGATAGAAACATCAATGATGAGAGAGAACCATCGATCGGCTGCCTCCTGTATGCCCCCCACTAGGGATCAAGCCCACAACCCCGGCATGTGCCCTTGGCCAGAATCAACTCGGGACCCCTCAGTCCGCAGGCCGATGCTCTAGCCATTGAGCCAAACCGGCCAGGGCATGGGCAGGACTCTTTTTAAAAAAATATGCTTTTATTGCTTTTCAGAGAGGAAGAGAGAGGTGACTTGGAACTGAACTGGTGACCTCCTGGTGCATGGGACAACAATGCTCAACCAACTGAGCCACACTGGTTGGGTGAGGTATTCTTTACCACAGTGACATAAAAAACCCCCAGAGTTTGTGCCCATCAAATCCTAGCAGTGTCACCATGGGTAAGTCACTTGACCTCATGGAATTTCTTCTTGATAAATAAAATTGGGGTAATTACAATCTTTACATCAACAGGTTGCTGCTTGGAATCTAAACTTTAGGACACATGAATATATGTGAAAGTACATTATAATCTGTAATGCACTTTCACATATATTGTTGATAATATTTTATAATTGCAGTTCATGAGAATTTGTTTGTTTTTTACGTTTTAAATATATTTTTATTGCTTTCAGAGAGGAAGGGAGAGGGAGAGAAAGAGAGAGAAACACCAATGATGAGAGAGAATCATTAGGGATCGAGCCCACAACCCTGGTATGTGCTCTGACCAGGAATGGAACTGTGACCTCCTGGTTCATAGGCCAAGGCTCAACCACTAAGTTATGCTGGCCGGGCTCTGTTTATTTTATTTCTTTTATAGCTTCATTGTTTTTATACCAACATGCTTACATCAAATGCTAGCTTACATCAAACTCTGTGAGTGTATTCAAGGTGAATCCATTTATAAAAATTTAGCTTAGAATCCATTAATTACAAAAATGCCTATTCCATCTTCCCTCTCTTTCCCCCCCCCCCTCCTCCTTCCCTTATCCCTTCCTTCCATTCATACATGGTTAGTAGTATCAAGGCCATAAAAGTAAAAACAAAGTGACAGCCAGCTATAGTTCCTCAATTAAAACAACTTGACTCAATACTTACTCCCAAACCTATACTGTGGATTGAAAACTGAATAAATAAATAAATAAATAAATAACCAATTGCTTAGTTTTCACAGTGCCCTGCCACTGTGTTTTAGAATCAGTTATCCTGATAGTATAACATGAGCTATTGAAGCAGTGAGCAGGGCTTTACAGGTTGCCCTCTAGACAAATAATCAGGAGACAACATGTAAGTAAGTGTTCCTAGAAAGGGGTCAGCCTTGCAGGGCAGATTGCCCACTGGAGAGAAGGGAGCATCTACTCTCACCTTCACACATTTCCGGGGTCACGCGGTAGATAGGGAAGTCCTGGGAAACACTGTGCTAGGGATGACAAAAATGGGCAGCAGAGGGGGGTTAGGACCTGGGTCTTTAAGTTCTGAAAGCTGTCATGTGCCCATATTTGTTTTTCTTGTTACCCTTGTAGTAATTTATCCTCTGACACTTTTATGACCTTGCTACAGCTTATAAAATGTCTCTTGTATAAATTTTATCCCATTCTTACTCTGTGCTTTGCTCACTTCTGTTTCCCCTTCAATACCTAGCTCTTTAAAGACGAATAATCAATTAGCTTTAAGCTGGTGAATATTCTTAACATCTTCAGCAGTTGACTAGCTAGATCTTACTAAGTGGTCAAGTTCAGTGACCTGACTAATTTAAAATGGGAGAGATTCAATCAACATGCATATTGAGCATTTACATCACATAGTCAGAATCTATGGGGGATACAGAAGGAATATTGGTCCTTACGTGGCTTATTGTTTAATTAGGAATAGATGATTCCATTGACCATAGTATCAGAACCACCTTAGGGTACTTGTTAAAAAACTCTGTACCCTACAGAAAACCTCCTGAATCAGGATTTCTAAGGGAGATGGCTGAGAATCTGCATAATTAACTGAGAAACTTCCAGATAACTTTCATTCTCAGTAAACTTTGAATTATTGAAAGCCCCATTCTCTTTTTATTCCCAAGATGGTGCAGTTGGCCACTAATTATAGATTCAGTCAACCCTACCAGTTCCTAGGAATAATAATAAGTTCTAGATCACATAAAATGACTTAATATCCAATTACCTCTGCAAAAAGTCTGGTATCTCACTCATTCATGAAAATTTACAACTTGGGGGATGTTTTTGTATAACCCTGAGTCACAGGTCTTATTGGTAGTTTCTACCTTGGTCCTGATTCCCAAATCCTCCTCTGTTAACTTCCTAATAGGGAAGTTTCCCTTCACACTAATGTTTTATTTTGGTGTTCCAGACTGGAGCTCTGCCCTGAGCCCTAGGCCAGGGGCTGGGGCCCAGCTGTTGGTGACAATGTTTCCAGAGGCTGAATGCTTACCTGTCTGGTATCTGGCTTTCTCCTAGTCTATGTCTGGAGTATCAGGTCTACAACCTCTCCCTTACTTGGCTCATGTTATGTAAAAGCTACATTTTTTTGTGGCTATTAATATAGCCACATCGTTGAAAGATAGATGAATAGATGGCATTTTCAATTATAAAGTATTATGCAACTGTTAATTATTACCATGAAAAATAGGGCCCCAGGTATAAATGTGGGCTATTAACAGCACAGAGGTGCTGGAATACAGATACATGTGTTCAGGTCACTGAGAACACAGGAGACTAATAAGTTTCCTCATAGCTACAAAGTTACATAGAAACAAGGTCTCTTAAATGCACCATATTAAAAAGCATATGAATGGTAACTGACATGTTTACATAATGTTTACTTGAAGCTATGTAAAAAGTCCAAATATTTTTTTAAGTAAAGATTATTATCATTAATTATTCTGACCATTAAATTGTTCCAGATTTGACCAGTGGCAGCCACTGGAAGCTAGTTTCCACGTCCTTTTGACATGTCCCCATTATTCTTTGAGCACTGCCTTTACTTTCTGGGACAAGATGTTCCAGGCCTATTATATACTTTCCCTTTTCTAGCCCTGGAACCAGGCATGTCTCCATGGAGCTCTGATTCTTTTTAATGGAGAGTGGTACGTAGATACCAGTCCCTAAGAAGTGATGTGCTTATTGCTACTGGAGTGTTGTTGCTCCAAGACACTCAGGGTGGACAGAGTTAGGTAATACACATATAGACACACATATAAATGATACATATACATCTATATTTGTTTTTATGTTTATGCATTTGAACACCATGAGTTCACACCAATATCTCCAATTCTAGTCCAACACTGCCGGGGTTAATTCTAATCTTCCCTTTTTCCATATCTGTAATTTTTTTTCTCTAACAGTAAGAAATCTGGCTGTCTTAATTCATTGCTCAACCTTCCTCTATGTTACCAATCTCCCAACTTCTGCTGGGTTACCTTCCACCTGAGTTTTGTTTAAATATATTTGTTATTCATTTTTAGAGAAAGAAGGAGAGAGGAACATTGATTGGTTGCCTCCCCTTACTAGGTATTGAGCCTGCAACCTGGACATGTTCCCTGATTGGAATTGAACTGCCATGTTTCCCCGAAAATAAGACATCCTCCGAAAATAAGACCCAGCACATGGAAAGATAAGACATCCCCTGAAAATAAGACCTAGCGCAACTTTGGGAGAAAAAATTAATATAAGACACTGTCTAATTTTCGGAGAAACAAGGTAGCAACCTTTTGGTCCATAGGATGACACCTAACCAACTGAGCCATACCAGCCACGTCTAACCTGATTTTTAAAAAACATTTTAATAATATATTTTCTTTCCAAGTCATCAAATAATAATCTACAAGACTATTTTTAAAGGCTGAATATTATTCTACTGAATATATACATAGGCACTTAGGTTGCTTTCAAGTAATGAATGTTCTTTCACCTGAATCTTTACATAATTCATTATTATTTACTGTTCCTAAAAGTGAAATTACTGGGTGAAAGAAAAGCCTATTTTTAAGGCTCTCAATTTGTAATGCCACATCTTAAAGCTGAGAAAAACTATATAAATTTGAATTTCACTTATATGGAATTTATAATCTTTTTCATGGACTGAACTAAAACTGAACTGTGCATTGGGTAAAAAGAGTGGCAGTTACATTGTAAAATAAAAAATATAAAAGAAATGTTTACTCAGGAGAGCAAATGGTTTTCAAAACCCTTACAACACATTCATCTATTTAGTAGCTAGTTCTTGAGCATCAGCCTTGATCAACACAGCTTGCTGAGCACTGTAGGTGACATAAGGTGGCACTAGGTGCCAATTCCTTCCTCAAGGGATAGCAAGGAAACCATTAAATCAGTGAATTGAAAATTCTTAATTTATTTATCAAAGGAAGGCCCTCTAGGGTAGGCCTTCATTAAGGACCAATTTTCACTATTAAAAAAAAAAATTAAAGGACATTTAAAAAAATGTATAATTGAGACCAATTCAGAATATCTTTTCCTTTATATCCTGTCTACATTTTTCTTATTGAAATACCACATGGCACATTTTACTATCAAAAAGACTACCAGTCTTAGTAAATTTGTGAATCAAATTATGAATATTGTGAATCAAAATATATACAATTGATTTTTCAAGTACTAAGATAGTTTAGTCACTTGGGTTAAAAAATAATTTCTGAAAAATATGAACTTAGTATAAATTTATATATTTTTGGCCTACATGAAGAACTTGGCCTACTTAAGGTAGACTATGCTTAAAAATCCAGACAGTAGCCTAATCTAGGGCTTCTTTTGCAATGGAGGTGATGAATAATGTAGTCACTGGTTTTACTGGGTTGGTTACTCCCAAGCCCCCTGAGACACTGAGAATGTGAGCAACACCCTGGCCCTCAAGAAAATGGCAAACAAAGCCCTACTCTCATGAGAATTTAGCTTATCTTTTTAAGCCCAACCATTGAGTTCAATATTATAAAATCTGAGAACACTAGTCTAATAAAGCAATAGGCCAGTGAGATGAACCAAGTCCCATGGTCTCCAGCAGATCTTGTAAGGGCTGAAGTCACTGGCAAATGGGTTGGTTTCTTTAAGTATCTCTGCCATAACGTGAGGATGAAGTCACACTGATGCTAATGTTCTTCTAAAACTGTACTCTTTCCCTCTCTCCTTCAAACATTCTAAGAGTTTCTAATGAAAATTGGCTCTGAGGAGCTCTGATGGCACACTGCATCTGAACCGTGAATTTTGCTGATTCTCAGTCTGGGGATAAGAGGATCCAACCTTTTGAAAAAGTCTTCTCATTTCTCCAATGACTAGCACGGTGTCCGGTTTCTGCTGGGCCTCATTTGTCATTCCCAAGAAAACACCATGTAGAGGATCGACTCTGAGATTTCCCCCCAGGCTCTAGGACTGAAGGCATTGCCCTCTAATCGCCCTTTGGGGAAACTCAGAGGACTCATGATATTTCTTTTAAATGTTTAAAGGCAGACGTCTAGATTTTAAAGACTGAGTGGGATGGTGGCAGACTTCTTTCATTCTGTGTGAAACTCTGTATGGAGATTCTGAGCTTCCTGTGGGGAAGGGTGCTGTGGCTGACAGGCTGGGGAGAGGGTGGCTGCCCTGTGCCACAAACTTCCCACCCATGACTCAGTGCTTCCCATCCCTTTTTGGAGTACAGATAGGGCATCAATAATTCAATGGAACAGCCAATGATTCTTTAATTCTGTATCTGATTCCTGTGTTGCTGTGACCACCCAGGTAATGCTGTGGTATGTCCGGTTCCAAGGAGAGCTCCTTCAACCAAACTTGGTCTTTCAAGTTCAATCTTAGTGAGTCTCTCAGATTGAACCTGAGATCTCTTTACATACAGTGGGGGCTGGGGACTGGGGAGGAGAGGATATCTACCTTCCTATGACCTGCACCAGACATTAACAGAGGAAAAATGTCCCATCACTGTCAATGGAATGAATATTCTATCACAATGGCTCTCTCATTCTCCAGTATTGAGATTAACTTCACCTGCTGAAGGTGGTAAAATTTATTTCTGTGGCCTCTGACCACCATCTATCAGCATCCGACCCCTATCTGTATAAAAACAATAAGCATGATCTTAAGGCACTCTTAGGGGCTGTCGAAGAGATGTATATTTGCTGACATACAACCTGACTGAAGCCAAACACCATTACCCCTGTGACTGATTGGAGGGCGGCCATAAGCGAACAGTTTTATTTCACTCCAGCAGCTGAGCTCCCTGACCATGCGAGCCGAGCTGACACGGCATTTCAAGTCCTGTTACCAGCTCAATGGTTCTCTTGTAAAAAAAGCACCTCTTCAGTTAGCCTCTCCATCTTGATCATTGCTGATGGGCTATCAATAATTTCGAGCTGGATGAGCAGTTGGCTGAAGGTTAAATAAATTCTGCCGGCTGTTTGCATGATTGTACCCGAGCGGAAGGATTCCAATTTGAAGCAGTTTTCTCGCAAGTGCTCCTTGGAAATGTTTCTAGAGTCAAAAAGTTAAGAAATTCAGTTTCGAAGGCCCAAGTGCGCTTGAAAGGGAAGCACCATCGGGAGCCACAGGAATCCTGACCTCACAAAAAACGGGTTTTCCTCTCTTTCAGATTTCCCTCAGAGTAATGTGGAATCCACAGAACACAGGGAATCAATTATTAGCACAGATAATTCTAAATCCCCTAAAGCACTATTTTGGATGTTGGTATTTGTTTGTAAAAAAAATGAACCAAACTATATTTTCAGAGATTCAGCCAATGGCAATAAGAATGGGAAGGTGTATCATGAGTGTAGCCACAAGGTTTTAGTTGTGAGAGAATACTTTAAAAATACTTCATTTCACATTCAGGAGTAAAAATAGTTCCCCTCCCCCACCCCCATTGTAAAAATCAGACATCAGAGTTAACTGTTCTCAACTTTTGAATCTATGCCTTTCTAGTTTTTTAATGTGTGTATATGCATATTTTCTTTCACTGAGATGTGATTTTACTGACTATAAAATGCTACAGCTGTCTTTTAAAGATGGTAAAAAAGGAGCACATAGGTGTTTTAAGGACATGCTCTAGCTTTTGTAAATGATTTAAACTGGTTATTTGATGAGTTGATGCTGTCAGAGCCTCAGGTTCTCCACGAAGCTCTCAACTTGAGTCTTTTCAATGACACCACGTTTCTTAATCTGTAATTTCTAATCTCTGACTCTGACAAGCAAAGTGCATCTGGTTTGCCTCGGTCATAACTAATAGATTTTAGGTAAGCTTATGCAAACTTCCAAAGAACTTTTAAAGTTACAACATTTGGATGTTGCTTTCCAAATAAAAAAGCCCTTAACTTCCTTGAGAAGTTTAGAGAGCACATTGTCTCATGTGCTTCTCACTCCGTTTTACACTCCAGGGGGCTTTGCCCCGCCCCTTCTGCTTCTCACATAGGGGGCATTTCTATATACACATGAGCTTCAGTAGTTCCAATATTCTGGAAACTGGCACAGTAGAACTCACAACAGAGACAACACTTGATCCTTACACACTTTCCTAGCTCTGTTTAGGCTTTTACCCTGCCCTTACATTTTCAGTCATTGCCGTCCCAAAAGATGAAGGTTAAGTTGTCCTGAGAAAGTGAACCCTACAGACGGTATTATCTTGGTTCCTATGGCTTTCCCCTGACTTGTAATTAACTCATCATGTTGTGCTGAGTGACAGGGGAAGATAATGATGAAGTAGAAATGGAAATGAATCCCAGTGATGTAAAGCATTGTTACTCTGCAGGCCAACAGCCCTGGCATCATCTGGGAGCTAGTGAGACACACAGAAATCCCTAGAACCACCCAGACCTACTGAATCTGAACTTGCATTTTAACAAAAATCCCTGGTTATTTGAATTTCTATTAAAGTTTGAGCAGGCAACTGTCTAGATGAAAGGATTTCATGGGTAGAGTTAAAATGTTGAAGTTAGTCATTGGTCATTGAGCACTTAAGTGATGTAATGACACAAAGACATTGCAATTATTATGATTTCATAAAAAAGCTTCTCAAAGTATTGTATTAGTTTTTTCAACTGCAAAAAAATAGCTGTAATCTATTCCCTTAGCTTGATCATTGACATTGATCTCTCATGAATTGGATTAGGGTGAGAATGGACTTACAAAGGTGAATCAGGTGATTTATCAAAGTCTCTTTAAGCTTAAAGTTACTAATAAGGTTATAACTAATAGATTTTAGATAAGCTTATGCAAATTTCTAGAGTAAAAAATCAGACATCAGAGTTAAGTGTTCTCAACATTTGAGAAGTAATAGAGAAGTAATGACTAAGAGCTTCTAGATGACTTACTCTGTGGTAGGCACTGTTTTCAGTGTTTTATCTGAGGTACCTCACTTAATTCTCATACCAATCCTTTAGGATAGATACCAGTATTGTACTTGGAAGGGCTAAATAATTTACTCAAGATTATACAGAAATTAAGTAGCAGAGCTGGGATACTAATTCAGGCTAACTAGCTCCAAAGTGCATTCTCTTAGTCATTCTGCACACAGCTATATAAAATCACAATACGTTCACATTTTATATGAATTTGAAATATACTAAATCGAAATCATGTAATAAAAATATAAGTTGACTCTCTCCTTATGTGCAAAAATTTAAAAAATGCAAAATATTCCCAAATGGAAAAAAAAGAAAGAAAGAGAGAGGAGAGAGATAGTGTCAAGGATCTCATAATTTTGAAGCCATCTGGTTGAGCTGTAAAGTGTTTATGCTATCACCACATGGTGGCACCATACCAACTAGGAAGTAAGTAACCAGTTATCTTTTGCCAACTTTGTGGGAAAATCAGTCTTGAATCATGCTAGCCTTTGAGACTAACCCTCAAAAAAAAAAAAAAAAAAAAAAAAAAAAAGGTAATCCTTCAATATTTGACATTCTTACTGTAGACCTGGTTAAGACTGAATGGGCTGATTTCAAATGAAAATTTTCAGTTTCCTATATTATCCTTACTGTCATGTTGATTGTCACATTAACCTCAAAGTTTACCTTTCAAAAAAGCAGTGAAGTTGGGAAGAAAGAGCTTGAACATAGAGTAATTCAGTAGTAACCCAGTGCTTTGGCTTCTACTACCACATCTCAACCAGACTTTGACTTTGCAATACACAAATAAGAAACATGGCACATCTGTGCTCCCTTTTGGGGGAATGATGCAAATTGTGTCATACTGGACAGTAGACTGTCCAACTACTTTTTGTATGGTTGTTGTGAGATTCACGTTGTTTATTTTATTAACATCTTATCTCACTCTTAAATGTTCTATATGCGTTTTATTAAAAGTTAAAGAGAATTCAAATTAATTTTGCTTTGACGCAAATACATACATTTAACACATCCTTTAAGATACTGGAAAATACTTTGGAGAGTTGTTAAACCATATTTGGATATTACTAATACCCTGTTTCCCCGAAAATAAGACAGCATCTTATATTATTTTTTGCTCCAAAAGATGCGCTAGGTCTTATTTTCAGGGAATGTCTTATTTTTCCATGAAGAAGAATACGGTACACATTTATTGTTAAATGAAAATAAAGGAAATTTATTACCTGTATATGGTACGGTAGTACGGTAGTTGTCAACCCAAACCAGACAAACTGTGAATCCTACAGTATCAAGAATTTACTCATTTATTCAATGACAGTCATGTCATCATCTGGAACATCATCATAACAATCCATTCCTGAATTTCCTGGTGAATTTCTTGTGACTCCATTTCTTTCAGAATCAGTGGACCAAATCTCTCATGTTTAGCCTAGGGGGGGGCCTTATTTTTGGGGGATGCCTTATATTTCACTCAGAAGGAAACCTCTAAGTAGGTCTTATTTTCAGAGGATGTCTTATTTTCAGGGAAACACGGGTACAGGAAACCAGCAAAATCTCTAGTGAATGTTTTCCTGCTTAGAAATTTTATGACTAGTCCTACTTGCTAGAACATGAGATTAACTAAAGAGACTTGTCCAAAGTGGAATTTCATCCAGAAATAAAATCCAAACAATTTTTCTATTGCTAAGGTGATCATAAGAACACTGACATCATTATTTACTGAACCAATAATCATCCTATTTAATATAAGAGTGATACACAAATTAACCGTACCTCCATTACACCCACAAGCCATGGCCACCACCCAATCAGGAGTGAATATGCAAATTAACCCAACCAAGATGGCTGCAGCCACGGAGAGAGCAGGAGGCTTGGATTTCCCTGGCAATGGAGGAAGCCAAGCTTTCTGCACACCCTGGCTGGCCCTGGACTCCGCTCAAGGCTACAAAGTTTCAATTATAGAAGATAAATAAATCCCAGATACCAGGGCCTCCCTTGGGTCCCCAGGGAGTGTGGCTGGCCTGCAAACCACCACAGGCCCCTCACCCAGGCTGCCCCACATCCCAAAGGACCCCCCTACCCCCCCAATCCAGGACACCATTCAGGGCAAGCTTGTGTACTAGGCCTTTGTCCTCCTATCTAATAAAAGAGTAATATGCAAATTGACCATCACTCCAACACACAAGATGGCTGCCCCATGTGGTTAAAGATCCTGCCCCCATGTGGACACAAGATGGCCACCACAAGATGGCCAGCAGGGAAGGGAAGTTGGGGGGGGGGAGAGGGGAGACCAGGCCTGCTGGGGAGGGCAGTTAGGGGTGACCAGACCTGCAGGGGAGGGTAGTTCGGGGCAAACAGGCTGACAGGGGAGCAGTTAGGCATCAATCAGGCTGGCAGGGGAGTGGTTAGGGGGTGATCAAGCTGGTAGGCAGAATTAGTTAGGGGCAATCCAGAAGGCAGGCAGGTGAGCAGTTGGGAGCCTGCAGTCTTGGATTGTGAGAGGGATGTCTGACTGTCTGTTTAGGCCCAATCCTACTGGACATCCCTCGAGGGTGTAGGCTGGGCTGAGAGCCCCCTCCCCCGCAGTGCATGACTTTCGTGCACTGGGTCTCTAGTTTTACTATAAATTTAAGGCAAAGGTGAAGTCCCATAAGAAAATAAGTTATCTTGTATCATTTAAAAACTGTCAGTTTATTCGTGGGCCAGTCATTACTATATGTGCCAATATACTAGAAATATAGACCTAATAAAACTGGAGGTTATAGTAAGTCATTAATTAAGACTGACAGCTTTGGCAAACTGTCTGAATCAATTTTATAGACTCATGTTAAAGTGTTCTATAGTAGTAAGAAAGGTTTCTTTCAAATGTTAGCTCACAAAATTAAAAAAATTCATTTACTCCAAAGTTTATATAGACATAAAAATATGTATACTTAAATTGCTTCACTGAAGCCTCATGACCTGCCTTGTTGACACCATTTCCCACACTGTAAGTGGGAGATGAATATCCACAAAAAGAGAATAAATGAAAAGTGGGTGCTTCTTGTCCTCCTTCCTGCTTCCAGCAGATGCTTCAAGGTAGCTTGATGAGGGTATGTTACTAAAAAGGCAATCCATTGTTGAGATGAGAGAGCAGTGGGAGATTAAGTCAGCATCAACATTAATTTAGGACTTATGCCTACTGGGCCCAGTGCCCAAGACAAAAAACTTAGCAAAATGGTTTTGAGCAAAATGCTGGAGCCAAACTGCTTGGGGTTTTATCCTGTTTTTACCACATATTTGCTGTGTGTCCTACGATAGATTACTTTACTTCTCTGTGTCTCAGTTCCCTAATTTGTAAAATAGGTAGAGCATTTGGATCTCATAAGAGGGCTGTTGTGAGGATTAAGTGAGTCGATCAATGTGAAAATGCTTAGAACATAATTTGGCACAATTTATTTGTGACAGAAAATAGGTTTACCTCAGTGTTCTCCAATTCCTTGAAAGCCTGAAATGAAGTCCACCTCCTGACTCTACACGTGAGAAGCTCTTTTAAAACTACAAACAAGCTTTAGTCAACCTCACTGCCTACTGGATTGTATTCAAAATATTTGGCCAAGGATGTGAGGGTGATCTGGCTATGACATCTGTCACCCCATTGATCACCGGGGTTGATATGGCTGATCTGGCTGGCTAGGTGGGTGTCCCCCTCCTCCCTCACTGATCCATGTACATCCCTCCCGAGGCTGCGTGCTCAGTCCAAGAGGACAACCTTCCCCCTAGAGGAGAGGATCAGTCTTCAGTCAAGGGTATATGAGTAGCTACCCTCCTGCTAGAACCTCCAAACAAGCTCTCAAAGTCTTCGGCCAAGTGCACAGACCTTTTATAACCTCTTCCCTTTATCCCTCCATTTCCCAAACCATACCTCCAGTCAGCTCCTCCATTCCAGACACACAAAACTATTTGCTCTTTCCCAAATTGGCATGTTTCATGATGTCAAACTTGTCTTGACATGATATGCCCATGGCTTTTTGTCTAGGTGGGAAACTCTGCTTCCTCAGATGCTTCCTCCTCTAAAAAAGCCTTCCCTGACCTTTCTCTTTGCCTGTCCCTCCTTCCCTAGCATCACTCCAAACAATGAATTATTCACTCTTACATCCATCCTCCCATTAAAAGTACTAAATGTCATAGATGTCGCTGTAGAGTGTACATTTCTAGAGGTCAGCTCTTTCCCCAAACATCTGATGAATAAATATTTGTCGTATGAAGATTGTTGATAATGTTTTACTATAGTATATGGCCTTTCAATGCAGCCTCACCTTCCATCTTCAACTATTCACCATGGGTTTGGAGCTCCCAGAGAAACGTAGGTATTCTAGTTGAGTCTCTATCTGGGGTCACTTGAATTGGCCCATGCACCCACATGGAACCAACTCTCACAACTCCTTCCTGATAATTAGGAGGAAGTGGGATTTGAGCTTGAGCAGGACTCCAGTCCTGTCCTTCCTGGCCCAGCACTCGGCACAGACCAC
The DNA here is from genome assembly GCF_964339955.1 of Pipistrellus hanaki. Lineage (NCBI taxonomy): Eukaryota > Metazoa > Chordata > Mammalia > Chiroptera > Vespertilionidae > Pipistrellus > Pipistrellus hanaki. The sequence goes on along the minus strand of NC_140503.1, from coordinate 47,691,358 downwards.
TCTACTTCGTGCTCCTGCAAACACTGCTTGTTTGAAGAGGGCTATCTGCCTATTACAGTCTTTACTTCTCTGGAAACAAAAATAAGCACTAACTGCTGTATTTTGAATTTAAATATTATATTTAAGAAACATTTTAAAATATAGAACATAAGAGCTGTTCCTGACACCTATATTAGTTGCTGCCTCTAACACCTTCTCTTGTCTCTGGGAAAGGGAAAACTCTCAGCAGGTGCTGTGCTCTTCCCTGACCAAGGCTCTTGGCTGAGGTGAGTGATTCAACAAGCACCGGCCGCAGTGGGCTACCTGGCTGCCACTGTGTTATGCTGTATGGCAATATGTTTTGGTATTAACATTCTTTACATGTTTTAAAGGTTTTTATAGGGGAAATTACTAATCATGACCACCTCGCTGTGACTAGAATCCACTTTCTTAAAGGAATTTTCTTTTCAGTTTCATATGTTTCCTTCTCTGGCGTACATTAAACATAATATTGGCACAGTTGGGGTTATGAGAATGGAAAGTGCTACTCATGATGGGTAGGTGTTTTTTCTCCTCTTAAAACTCTAATATATATATTTAATTTTTTTTCTTGATTAAGGTGTTACATATTTAATTTTTTAATTTCTTTATTGATTAAGGTGTCCTTATTTCCCCGTTACCTTCCTCTTATGCCCCTCACTCATGCCTTCACCCCTTGTTGTCTGTATCCATTGGTTAGGCTTATATGCCTGGATACAAGTCCTTTGGTTGTTCTAAGCTCTATATATTTTTACTAGAATCAATGTTTGCCTCCTGGTGGTCGTCAGTGTGTATCATAGCAACCACCAGACACCTAGCATATATATACTAGAGGCCCAGTGCACAAAATTTATGCATGGAATGGGGGTTCCCTCAGCCCAGCCTGCATCCACTCCAATTGGGGAGCCCTCGGGAGATGTCCGACTGCCAGTTTAGGCCCGATCCTTGTGGGATTGGGTCTAAACAGGCAGTCAGACAGCCCCTAAGGGGTCCCAGATTGGAGAGGGTGCAGGCTGGGCTGAGGGACACCCCTACCCATGCACAAATTTTGTGCATCGGGCCACTAGTCTATATAATAAAGAGCCAGGTCGTAACAAACATTATGACTAAAGGCTTGACCGGACCGGAAGTCAGTGCTGGGTTGCCATGGCATAGAAACTGATGAATCAGAACCAAATCTGAATAAATATAAGGAGCCAATGGCTGCCTAGGACGTGGAGCTTTTGACTCTGACTGGCATAGAAACTGACCAATCAAAAACAAATCTGGGTCAACTGTGAGGAGCCAATGGCTGCCTAGGAGGTGAAGCTTTTGACGCTGATTAAAATAGAAACTGACCAATCAGAACCAAATTGGCCAGCAGGGGAGGGCAGTGGGGGCGAGATCAGACCAGCAGGGGAGGGCAGTTAGGGGCAACCAGGCAGGCAGAGGCAGTTAGGGGTGAGATTAGGTCGGCAAGAGAGAGCAGTTGGGTGCTCAATCAGGCCAGCAGGGGAGAGCAGTTAAGGGCAAGAAAAGGTCAGCAAGGAAGGACCATTGGGGGCAAGATCAGGATGGCAGAGGAGGGCAGTTAGGGGAGAGCAGGCAGGCAGAGGCAGTTTGGGGTGAGATTAGGCAGGCAGGGGAGAGCAGTTGGGCACTTGATCAGGCCAGCAAGGGAGGGCAGTTAGGGGCAATCAGGCAGGCAGGCAGAGAGGTTAGGGGTGACAGTCAGACATTTCTCTCTCAATCCAGGACTACTGGCTCCTAACTGCTCACCTGTTTGCTTGCCTAATCACCCCTAACCACTCTGCCTACCAGCCTGCTTGCCCCCAACTCCCCTCCCTCCCCTCCTGCCAACCTGTTCGCCCCCAACTGCCCTCCCCTCCTAGCCTGATCACCACTAACCTGCCTTTGCCTTCGCCCCACCACCATGGATTTGTCTGCAAGGACAACTGAAAGTTCTCCCAGTCCAATTAGCATATTACCCTTTCTTTAGTATAGAGGCCCAGTGCATGAAATTCGTGCACTCGGGGGGGGGGGGGGCGGTGTCCCCCAGCCTGGCCTGTGTGCCCTCACAGTGTGGAGCCCTGCTATCAATCACCCCAAAGAGGTAGGCCAGAACTGGAGGTTTTGCCTCTGCACCACACATGCAGCATTAAGCCTTCACCCATCCGCGCGCACCTTGCCGCACACACAACATTGCTGCACACACAGCCCTGCCCACCCATTCCCTCCTGCTGCTCACACAGCCTCCTGGTGATGGCTTGTTATGGTGTGAGGGTGTCATAGTGTGAAGGCATATTAGCTCTTTACTATATAGGACTAGAGGCCTGGTGGATGAAAATTTATGCACTGGGTTGAGGGGATCCCACAGCCTGGTCTGCCCCTTCTTACAGTCTGGGATCCCTCAGGGGATGTCCTACTGACAGTTTAGGCCTAAGCTGCAGTCTGGCCTCCCTCTTTTGGAGACGAACAGGCCGATCAGGGGAAAGTGCTGCTGGCTTCCTGCCTTCAGCCCTCGCAGCTGCCGCCATGGCCACCTGTCCTTGGCCTTCACAGCCGCTATGGCTATAGACTGCCCTTGACCCTAACACCTGCTGCAGCTTTGTCCGAAAGGATGTCTGGAAGACTTCTATCTGGTCTAATTAGCATATTATCCTTTTATTAGTATAGTCTAGAGCCCAAAGCACAAATTCATGCATGCGTGGGATCTGGTAGGTCCAGACCCAATCAGTGTGGTTTGGGGCCGAGCCTGTTGGGAGAAGGAGACATTGGGAGGTTGGCCAGCCGGCCGGCCCCTATTGAGGCCCATTTAGGACCTGGCCAGCTGGGGGGAGGGTCTGCGGGTGATTGGCCAGCGGGCCCCACCTCTGATTGGGGGGGCGATTAGGGGTGGGGCCAGCCATTGGGAGGGGCTGTGGGTGGTGGGTTGGCCAGCCCCACCCCTGAATGGGGTGGCGGGAAGTGGTCAAGGGTCAGCAGCCAGGGAAGGGGCCATGGGAGGTTGGCCGCCATCCCTACCCTCGATTGGTGTGGGGGGGAAATCAGGGGCAGAGCTGGCTGGGGGTAGGGGCTGTGGGCCAATAGGGGTGGTGGAGGCCAGTAGAGGGGGCTGGACTGGCCAGAGGGAGGGGCCACAGGTGGTTGGCCAGCTGGCCCTGCTACTGATTGGAGTTGGGGGAAGGGGCTGCAGGCTGATGGGGTTGTGGTGGGGTTGATCAGGGGCAGAGCTGGCTGAGGGGAGGGGCTGAGGGAGGTTTTCCAGCTGGCTCCACCCCAGATGGCTGGTTCACTGGCCAGAGTGGACATCATGGCGACTGGTCATTCTGATCATTATGGCATTCTGGTCACTGGCTTTTTATATATATAGATTGTTTCTTTTCAAAATTTCAATATTCATATTGAAATTCTCCATAAAAATTTCAGAACACTGCCCTAACAGTTTGGCTCAGTGGAGAGAGTGTTGGCCTGCAAACTGAAAGGTCCGGTTTGAGCCAGTCAAGGGCATTGGTTGTGGGCACATCCCCAGTGGGGAATGTGCAGGAGGCAGCTGATTGATGTTTCTCTCTCATCGATGTTTCTAACTATCCCTTTCCCTTCCTCTCTGTAAAAAAATCAATAAAATATATTTAAAAAAAGAGATAAAAAATTTCAGAACACTGGAAGTTAACAAAGAAGAAAACAATGATCTTATAATCCTGCTCTTTAGAGATAACTATGACTATCCTTTGAAATGGTTTCTATGTTTCCCTGTGTACATGTAATTTTTTTCCCCAAAAAATGAAATCTCATAATACTGACTTATTTGATTTTTCACTGAATATATTTTCCATGCCAACAAATATACATTCACATCATTATTTTAATGGCTGCATAGTATTTGATCTTAGGATTTCACCATAATTCATGTAGCTGGTGAGTTATTTATTTTTTTTTAAAGCTGTTGAGTTTTTGTTTATTTGCAGAAAGGAAGAGAAACCCAACAAGATGCTTAATGCTTAAATAAGTTAGGACTTTCCAAATTTATTAAGATTTCCTAATTATCATGATATTGTAGACTTATTTGTAACTTAATCTAGTGTTGGGCCCATTTGAATGCAGAAAGATTTTGAGAAGTGTGTGATATTTCACCCCAGACTCTAGCATCTGCGAGGGCTAGTTGACTACTTTCCAGGGACCCATGTCCAAGTGAGCATTTTATATGTGAGACCAGCACTGGTGATATATGCCTGAATGTTTTACTTCCCTTGTTATGTTAAAAGGGAGGCAGGCACGCTGTTTGATTACACGGCATAATTAGATTGTTATACCAAATAACAGCCACATCTACCTAGTGTTTTGGCCTGTAATATAAAACAATACTTGATATTGTAAAATAGGGGAATGCTAGAGACCGTTAAATACAAACTCTTCATTTTATAAACAAGAAAATGGAGCTCAGAGAGCCAATATCTAGAACAGTACTCTTTTCACTATTAAGTATTTTTGTGAAGGTTTAGAAACAGCCAGTTCTTATTTTTGAATGAACTTTTACTGGGACTGCCAATCTATAACATGGGTAAAAGGAGAGGTGCTCTGGCTGAAGAGAATGGAGGTACCTACCTGCCCTTCTCTTGTCCCCAGATATGGCCCCCTGCGCTCAATACCACCTGCACTAATCTTGATACTATCTGGGTCTTGAACCCCAAATTAAATTCATTTCACATGGCTCCTTTGTGCTCCCCTAACCTCCCCTTTGCTATGCTAAAAGAATTTTCTCTTTGGAAGTCCTTTGATTGGGAGTGATCTTCTCCCTTGTAGTCAAACATCTCCAGTTAGGAGTGGAGGAATAACATTGGGAGTTAAATGCATAAAAGCATTTGTTTCATGCAGACTGAGTCTTAAAAGTCAGAAAAAAAGACACTTTCCTTTTGATTTTGTTCCAACTTCAGAGCAATGTTCGGGTGCTGAGTATTATGTTATTAATGGTCAAATGTATTCGATGAAATATTCATTTTTGCTATTCGGTGGCACTTTGCCACAGGAGTGATCACAAAAAATTTACTGTAATTTTAGGGACATTTTTATTTTAACATTTTATGAAAGGTGAAGCATTCTATTACCTAATCCTGTGGCATAAATGAGAATTATTAAAACCCATCTAGATTATTACTTCATTGATGTTTTTCACCTGCACATTCTATAATATATGATGTTTATCTTGGAACGATAATACCTACCAGCACAAAAAGAAAATTGAAAACCAGATCTTCTCTAAGAGAAAAGCAAGATCATTATGTAAACAGCAGCCAGGTCTCATCCAGAATATGTCACATAAATATCACACCATCAAACAAGAAATGTAAATTATTGTACATAGGCTGTAATTGAAAATTGTATTATACATTAGTGGAGCTGCTCATTTATCTCATCACAATCATTCCCATAAAATCTCATTTAGGAAAGTTGAGTGCAATTCAGGGGAGGTGGCTGAGGGAGTTTCAATCATGGACATCTGTTTGGATTGAGAGCTCAGCAAGGTCCATGAGCCCATTTTTTGTTGCTCCTCAAGCAAAAAAAATCTCTGGGATTATCTTTACCTGACTATTCTCTTAACTGGGGAGGAGACATGTGATCAGCCAGCATTCATGACCTTGTTTCTAATTCCTGGTTTGAAGACAATATTCTATTTGGGATGCTATCTTAAATGTGTTCTAGGCTTTCTCACCCCTCTCTGAGCTCTCTGTGATTACCCCTCTCTGTGGTCCCTTAAATTCATTCATTTGTTAAAATTTTTTTATTAAAAAAACCCCACATAATTAACACCTTACATGCCTAGGCTTTGTGCTATAAGCGGATGCAACAGAGTTGAAACAGTCTACCTGCCTTCAAGGTGCTGTCAGTCTAGTGGGGTTAATAGAAGTCATCAAAGAATCACAACATATGTGTAATTTCAAATTGCGATGGATGCAATTTGAAAAGGAAAGATAGTGTTCTGAGAAAACTAGAGGCCTGGTGCATGGTATTTGTGTACTGGTAGGGGGTGTGGCCTGTGGGGATCGGCCAGCTGTGGAAGTGCTGCTCATCCTGGTCAGCCAAGCGGTGCTCCCACTGTGGGAGCGCACTGACCACTGGGGGGCAGCTCCTGCATTGAACATCTGCCCCCTGGTGGTCAGTGCACATCATAGTGACTGGTCAACCAGTCATTCTGGTCATTCTGCTGTTTGGTTGCTGGGCTTTTATATATATATAAATAGGACAGGTCTTGTTTGTGGGGAGCATTATCTAGGAGTGATAATGGGTGGGGAAAGAACAAATACCAGGCAGAGGGGACACTATATGTAAAGGCTTGGAGGGGAGAAGGAGGAAGAGCTGTTAAAGAGAAAACCACAGGCCCAAAATGGCACCACTCATATGAACTAAAAGCTGATACCAAACCTAGATTTAATACCTGATCTAACTGCAGTTTCAATTTTTTCCCGAGAAATGTAGTCTTAACTGGTCTGGAATTTTCTGGTCAAGCACCAGCAAGATAATTTGTCCCAGAGGTTGGGGGACTCTCCATCATGTCCCCCGCACCAACCCCCAAGAAGAGTTTATCTGAATAAAATCCCTTTCTGTTTTCTCTCTTGCCTTCCCCCCCAAAAAAATATGTTGGGTTTCAAAATTATTTTTCTTTTGTGAATAGCTTCCCACCCTTCTTCCCATAGAAACCTCCCATTTTGTACACACTCCATACTCTTAGCCTTTCTAGTTGCCAGATGGGATGCTGTCTGATTCATGAATCGCTAATAAAGCCAATTAGGTCTTCAAATTCACTTGGCTGATTTTTTTGTTGTTGTTGTTTGTTTCTTTGCACAAGAAACACTGAGATGAGGTTGGTGCAGGTGGAGTCAGTGAATAAGTGTGAGAGATTGCCCGACGAGGCTGGGAAGCTGATGACGTGGGGAGGAGCGGCAGCCTGCAAAGCCATAAGGTTGAGTTAAGGATTTGGGGCTGAAATGTAAATGCGGTTTGAAATCACTGAAAATTTTTAGACTGTAGGGGATGGAGAGATGAGATAGAAGGAATACAAAACCTCATTTACATTTTAAAAGATTCCTCAGGCCGAAACCGGTTTGGCTCAGTGGATAGAGAGTCGGTCTGCAGACTGAAAGGTCCCAGGTTCGATTCTGGTCAAGGGCATGTACATTGGTTGTGGGCACATCCCCAGTAGGGGGTGTGCAAGAGGCAGCTGGGTTGATGTTTCTCTTTCATCGATGTTTCTAGCTCTCTATCCCTCTCCCTTCTTCTCTGTAAAAAAATCAATAAGATATAAAAAAAAAATCAAAATAAAAGATTCCTCAGGTTACAGATGATGAGCAGGGTAGGGACACCAGTTTGGAGGCTATTGCAATGTAGGGGGAATAGTGGTAGCCCAGGAAAAGACTGATATAGAAGGAAATGGAGAGAAGATTCTGTATTTGCAAAATATTTAAGAGTTAAAATCAACAGGACTGGGGATGGATTGGGTGCTGGGGGGAGGGGGCAGTGAGAGAGAGAGGAAGGAATCAGAGATGCTTCCTGGGTGTGTGCCTTGAATATGTGGATATAGGGCACTGCTATCCCTTGAGACAGGGAACAGGAAGGAGGACCAGCAGCCTTCCTGGGCCACTGCATATCTCTCCTTTGCCGTACTTACTGCTGCAAACAAATGATAAGTTGTGGACCATAGCTCTTCCCCATAATGATGACAAATGAAGGAGTTGGATCTACTTCCCAGCAGTCTCTGAGACAGCACCATGAAATCCCTTTCTAAATTTATCAATATAAAGTGTATTAATGGATATTAATATTAGGTCATGGTAAATATGAATTCAGTTGTATTTGAATCTATCACCAACTGCCAAGAGAGCTTCCTTAGCATCCTCTTTGATTTTCAATGGATAAGACATAAAGGCTTTAAAAAATTTCCTCTTTGCAATGTCTTGATTATGTATTCTGATGAGAGAGAGAGAGAGTCTATTTTTGAACCATCGTGAACAATAATAATCATAATACATTTTCATTTATGGACGATCCATGCCTGAAGGCCTCTCGGCATTTAAACTGAAAACAATGAAGAGAGTAACTTATAATCAAACAAGGCAATATGCCCAAATAAATAAATCCCAGAGTCAGCCCATAAATAAACGCTGGTACTCAGGACTCAACATTAAAGAAATGCTATATAAGAAACTGGCAAAGATTAAAAAGAAGAGTCAGAATTATTCTTCTCACCCAGAAGTACTCTGAGCTAATTATTAGGATAGAGGCTGGACCTTTGGCGAACTGCACATTATTGTTGGATGTCGTGGGTACCTCTCTAATTGAAGCCTGCCTATCATCATTTGCTAGCCTCACTGAGAGAAGGAGTACAGATATGCCAATTCCCAGCCTACCCTGCAGCCTGAGAGCTACGTTCCAGCAATCAGATTCACCAGTGGGAGCCTTCAATTCATCTGAGCCACCTAAGAAAACAACTGTGTGTATGCAGCCTTCCCATTTTTGCTGTTGTGGTTGGTGGCATTGGTGTCCAGCTTTTGGTGCAATAAGGCAATGGGGGACTTAGATGAGTGATTTCAAGTGCAAATGTCTGGTGCAGACCTGGCAGTGAAGGCAGAAAGAAGCAGTAGCCCATGTGGTCAAGGCTGCAGCAGCAATGGTGAGCTCTCACCTGGCCAGGTATGCTAGGGCTGTGGTCGGTGAACTGCGGCTCGCGAGCCACATGTGGCTCTTTGTCCCTTTGAGTGTGGCTCTTCCACAAAATACCACAGCCTGAGCGAGTCTATTTTGAAGAAGTGGCATTAGAAGAAGTTTAAGTTTAAAAAATTTTTCTCTCAAAAGAAATTTCAGTCATTGTACTGTTGATATTTGGCTCTGTTGACTAATGAGTTTGCCGACCACTGTGTTAGAGGACTGAGGCCTTATGCTGGCCCTCCAGTCCTTTCAGAACAGCTCTCTAAATTACCGCTGGGTGTCCTACACCACCCTTTCTGATGAATACCTCGCTTCAACAACTTGTCACCTTTTACTATATTTGCTTTATCCCTATCTCCATATGTCTGTGTATTTTTACTTTACCCTTATTTTTTGCTATATCATTTGAAAGTTGTCCACATGAAGTTAACCTTTTACTCCTAAATACCTGAGTGCATCTCCTAAGCATAAATGTAACCTCCTACAAAACCATAAAACTGTTATCAAACCTAAGGAAATTGATGTTAATTTCATAATACTATCCAGAATACAGTTTTTATTTCAATACCTCCAGTCTGAGAATATCTATTATAACTATTTTTTCCCCTCCAAAACAGGATTCAATCTAGGACCAATATTATAACTGGTGGGCATCTCTCTTTAGTCTGTTTTAGTCTAGAGCAGTGTTTTTCAACCTTTTTTGGGCAAAGGCACACTTGTTTCATGAAAAAAATCACGAGGCACACCACCATTAGAAAATGTTAAAAAATTTAACTCTGTGCCTATATTGACTATATATAAAGTAATTCTCTTGAATAGGAATCAAATAAACACAAAGAAAGTATTTTATAATTACTTTATTATGAAATATTAAGTAAACAAAATAGTGAAAAATTATAAAATTCTTGTCTTGTCTGCACCTATGGCACACCAGGCAACATCTCGCGGCACACTAGTGTGCCGCGGAACAGCGGTTGAAAAACGCTGGTCTAGAGTACCTCTAACTTTTAAAAATTTATCATGACATTGACTTTTTGAAGGGTAAAACAGTTGCCTCATAGGCTTTCTTACGTTCCTGATTAGTCTCATAGTTTCTGCATTATGGCATTTAATTTACTCATCTTTCTTCTTGTATTCCCTGTACATCTGAAGTTAGGGCTAGAGTCCTGGTTAGACTGAAGTCTACATTTTATGGCTGTGTGTATTACACACTGATAGTGTTCCACTATTGGTGACACTAGATTTGATCACTTGGTTAGCATGAACATCACCAGATCTGTACACGATAAATATGTGCTTTCCCACCCTTTGCAAGTAATCTTGTAGTAAGTTATCTGTGCTTTAGAAATACTCTTCAACAATATTTGCCTTCTGATTTTAGTATCCACTGGTAAAAAACCACCCCGGCTGGTATGGATCAGTGGTTGAGAGTCGACCATGAACCAAGAGGTCACAGTTTGATTCCCCATCAGGGGCACATGCCCACATTGTGGGCTTGATCCCTGATAGTGGGAGGGCAGGAGACAGCCAATTGATGTTTCTATTTCTCTCTCCCTTCCTCTCTTTCTAAAATCTATATAAAAAAAATACTGAAAACAACAACAACAAATTCCTTTTCTCCTTTATCAGCCAAAGTTAGTCTCTGTTGCTTGCAACCAAGGACTCTGACTTGGTAAGCCACCCCCTATTAGTAAGAAACAGCACTGAGTCAGAAGACCTGAGAGCTAGTATAGGCTTATTCACTAGCTGTCACTTTGAGCAAGTGATTGGTTCTATGTGTGGCTCTGACAGCCAGTCTCAGGGCACTGTCCTGAATTTAGCTGAACTTTTACTTCTCCCCTTGAGGTCCTTGACTCTTCCCATTTATGCCCTTCTTTTGCTCGGCCCATTTTCACATTCAGAGAGTGGTGGGGCAGTGGGAAAGGGGAGGGAACAAATGGGACAAGGGCTGAGGAGTTCCACCACACCCCACACAGGCTGGCCACACAAGCCTAAGGAATCTGATTGCTCCAGTTCTCAGGCATCGGCTGCCTCATGGAGTCAAAGAACTACGCAATAACGCAGCCCCCTCTTTGGGGAACTCACAGCTGGGTGGACTGCTGTGAAGCTGGCAGCTTTTGTTGGATGCTTCCATGGGGATTTCTCACTTTCTGCTCAACCTGTCTTCTCTTCTTCATTGTGAGCCCCTTGAGGAAAATGAAGCACTGATACATAGTGGACACATTCAATGTTACTGAGTGGATGATGAGTAAATACCAACCCAGGTACAGATGTAATCACCCATACATTTACACCTTTCTTGACCCCCAAAAGAAATGCTTTTAAGAGGTGGTACAACCCATATAGCAGAAGAAATTAAGACACCATGAAGTCAACTCAGTTGTCAAGTTTCTAGTTAGTCAACGGCAGAGGTAGACGCCAGTTTCCAATTACTGGATTATTCTGTTCATCACAACTAAGTTCTGTGAAAAGCCCTCATCCAGAGCTGCTGTGAAGAAGCACCCACTGCCCACGTGAAGCCTTTCTTACACTGAAGCCGCCTCTCACCCTGAGCCACGCCCCATAGCTGGACCAATAACTTGCAGTGCCTCCAGGCCTCATTGGGCTGCCTGGAGGTGACCCCGAAGATCATGCGTCTATTGCCAATTCCCGGAGATGCCCTTAGTGTTTAGTGTAATTGATGTGTCATAGGCTTCATCCTGTGATTTGTTATGGCCTCATTGATTAACGGGGGGCTGACAGAGCCCAGTGTTTTTCTGCTGCTCTCTCTGGCAGGAATGTTTGTTCAGCAAACAAGAAGGAAGGGGGTGGGGATGAAAGCACAGACACTCTGACTCAGGGTGTATCTTTCCTCCCCTCTGGGCACCAAGGAATCAGCTGTGGCTGGGTTCATCCGGAGGGGCTTAATGATGTGGGTCCCACTACGACTGGTTCCTACAGATCCCTAGGGGACCTGCAGTGCCCTCCTTCAGTTTCATAGGTAACTGGAGGCTTGCAAGAATGTATGAAAAGTTACTGACTGGCACTTCAGAACAAAACAAAACAAAATGAAATAAAATGCACCCTGTTGGCAAAACGAATCAACAGTCATCAAGGAATAGTTTCTCTGGAGTGTGTATTGGCAGGGAAGGGGCAGGAATAAACCTGCAATGATGGAAGGGTTTTACATCTTGATCTGGGTGATGGTTACATGAGTCTGTGTGTGTGTGTGTGTGTGTGTGTGTGAGACAACTCATTGAGATGTACAGTTAAGATTTAAAAACTTTACTCTGCATATGCTATCATTATTTAATTTCTTCTTAAAATACAGCTTGTTGTAATAAGAACATTGCATTCAAGGCCACCTTCTTCTCATTGTTCACACACTGGCTGTTCCCACTTCTGTGAGGCCCTCAGTGGCTACACAGCCGGCCGCCTCCTCCACACTCTATCCAATTACCTGGTTAATTTTCTTCGCTGCACTTATCATCGTCTGAGTAGAAAGCTCTATTCATTAATGTACCGTTGGCTATCTCTTACCACTAGAATGTAAATCCCGAGATGGCAGTGGTTTTGATTGCCTGGTTTCCTGTGGAATCCCCCACAGGAAGCACATGCTGATTATCTGACTGACTGACATGGAGATACTTAAGCTGATACTGGGACTCAGTTACAGGGTGAGTGCTAACAAATTAAGGCCAGGAGATTAAATAACGCAGGATTGTGGCCAACGCTGTGCTCCAGTTCACCAAGCCAAGCTCCAACATACATGCCAGAAAACAGAGTTGTGGTCAAAATCGGGCAGGCATGGTCATTGGGCCAGCTATACGGGCAACTAAGATGTTCTGGGCCAGCAATGCCCAGAACACTCCAGCCAACACATGGTCATTTAGGCCTGTCGAATTAGGGGTTTGAGCCTGCTTCGTGAGGTTAGAAGACTGGTGGTTCTCAACCAGGGCAATTTTGCTTCTAGGGGATATCTGACAATGCCTGGAGACATTTCAGTTGTGACAGTTACAGGTGCATCTGGTGCATAGAGGCCAGAGATGCTATTAGACATCACACACTGAACAGAGCAACTCCTCCTCCATCCCCCGTCAAAGGATTATCCAAAGTATCAATAACACCCAGACTGAGAACGCTGAGATGGAGGACAGGCGGACCCTCTCTGAAGCAGGGAGAGGCTGGGATCCCTGCTCTGGAGGAGGCAGACGCCCCAGCATTTCCAGAGGGGGAGAGAGAGTCCAGCTACAAGCATTCTATCCAATAAAATGCTTGATTTTATGGATATCCCTTTCTCTACAAGCACAGGCCGACCAGCATTTAAACATATTTTACAGTGGCCTTCTGGAATTTAAAACATAAACCTAGTGCGAGGTTTTCTTCCTGGATGAGCTCCTGGCGCCTGGCAGTTCTGTCTGACAAGTAGTCATTCTCGGGCTCCAGGCCAATTTCTTTAATGAATCTCTCTAATTTAATTCATATTTCCCCACCTCTCTATTAAGTACCACCCAGGCTCATCGAGCCTGATATCTGAACCAAACACATTTAATGACTGTCCCTTCATTAAACATTACAAGCTCTTTAAGGCCCTGGCAGGCGGCTGCCCCACAGGATAACCTAGCACCCCGGCAAAGTCAACAGTCAGAGTGCCAAGTTCATCCCTCTGCTCCTTGTCTTACAGCTGGGCCTGGAGCCCCGTGTGCAAGACAGGCTTTATCGCTGGGGAAGCATAAGTTTTCCAGTCCAATGGGTGCGGTGGGCTCTGGCCATATCTCATGCCTTGACACTAGATGTCAGCGAAGGGTAATTGTTGTCTCAATTTAGAGGCCAGCCCAGGTAGCTGCTGGCACCCTCGGTTCATGTTTTATAGCAAAGGTGAAGTATGGCTTCGTTCCCGCCCCACACATATATTACAATCAAAGGGGATATCGGCGCCTGGTGTTTTTAAAGGCTACTCATAAAAGATGAATAACGAGGCAGTTTAAAGCTAAAAGACAGCTGCCAAGCTCAATGGCCATGATGGATGCCGAACACCCAGTGCGGAGAAACCCGTTCCTCCGAGACCACCATCCAAAAAATTAATTACTCCAATTCAGCATCTTTAAATGTGCCACTTAATATACTGCTACCATAATTAAATTTCCAGCCCTGTGACCTTGAGACCATTTCCTGAGATAATAAATGAGATCAAGGTTTAATTGATTCGGATGCAAGTAGAAACTGTCCAAGGATGCAAAGAGCTTCGAGCTTCGAGTCAAGGTTGGGGGTGGGGGTGGGGCTGGGGTGCCGAGGTGGGGCAGGGCTCGGCCACAGTGCCAAGCTCATCCCCTGGGGCAGGGTTGTCCCCTGAATTTCCCGAGTTTGGCAACCAGGACAGCAGAGAGGGGTGGGAACACCCTGAATTGGGAGTCAGGAGGCTACAGTTCTGGTCAGAGCTGTGCTGGGAACATTCTGTTTGACTTCCAAAGAATCACTTCTCCCTGGGCATTGGGGGCTGTCCTCTGTAGAAAGACAGGCTGGACAACATGCTCTCCACTGTTCTTTTAGCCCTAGTGGTCCATAATTTTTAAAGCTGATGAGAGAACCATGTTAGCTTCCCCTTTCCTCCTAGAAACAGTCCCCCCCCCGCCCCCCCACACACACCACCCTCAGCTATTTTTTAGAAACTGTATGGTAAGCAGTTACATTTTGTGTTAACTCCTGGGGGTTATGGTGGTGATGGGGGAGAATGGGTTTTGCTAGTTTCTCCCCCTGTAGAATGTCACTGTCATAAGAGCCAGGTTCCTCAGAGGGCTAAGGACACCCTCCTTGTCCAGCTAGCTTAAGGCTACTTAGTTCCTTGTCAAGGATCTGGCTAAAATGAAAGCAAAGGGCAGGCTCCAGGAGTGGGGTCCCATGCAGCCAGAGCTGTGATGGAAGGAAAGGCAGGTGGTTTGAACCCTGTGCTTTGGGCCTGGGTAGAGCCATACCACATTCTGTCTCACTGAAAAGCTACTGAAGACCAGCTGAACACTAGGAGCCATGCTAGAGGCTGGTCCTTGTCCTCCATGTGCTCAACGCGTTCAGGGAAATGCAAAGAAATCATTTCAGGACAGTGGCATAGAATGACAATATGGATGTGTATAAGGCATGGCTGATCTGGGTGGGCCTCATTAGCTTTGCCTTGTTTAGTGCCTCCTTTCCTGCAGCCTTTTGAATACCAGTCAGTTTACTGGTCTTTGCAGCAGTGTCCTCTCCCCAACATAAACACCCCAGGCCTGTTCCACCGTAGCCTAAAAAGGGTTTATATTAGCTTTCTCCTCTTTCAACCAATATTGAGTGAATCCCTCAACCTACCCACCTGCTTGCACACACACTGCTGTGTCTAAGGCAGTGGGTACAATGAGGGGTGGTGTGGATATGTACCCAGGAAGACAAATGTAGCAGTATGTTAAGTGGCACATTTAAGGATGCTCAGCAATGTCTGGAGACATTTTGAGGATCACAACTAGGCTGTGGGTAACTAGTGGTATCTAGTGGGGAGAGGCCAGGGATGTTGCTAAACATCTCACAGTGCACAGGCCAATTCCCCTCCCCTCCCCCCTGCCCATTTATAGAAATCCTGGTCTAAGGTAGTTGATCTAACATCAACTCCACCATTTTTAGAGTAACAAAAACAATCTGGTCTTCCTATATAAAATTTACTGGTTTCACTGATTTAAAAAAAAAGTTAGTGAATTACTTTGGCATGGATTGGTGACAGCATGACAAAGTTCTGTCAGTTGGTTACAGCAGGCGTCCAGTGTCCCAGAATACTGAGCCTCACGTTAAGCAGGAGTCATGGGCAATACAGCCCCAAGAGGTCACTAGAGAGAATGGAAAACTGATGACAGATTACTTGGGGAAGAAAATTGACTCCAGGATTGAAGACCCCTGACACAGAGAGGTCAGGTAGATAAGAGAGAATCAGCAAAGACACCTAAGGAATGATCAAAAGACTAGACCTGAGAAAGGAGGCCTCAGGAACAAAGTGAAGCAAGTGTTTCAGTGCTTCCCAAAGCTGCTGAGAGGTCAAACACATGTGATCCCTGGATGTTAGTGTTGAGGTCATTGAAGACTTTGACGAAAGCTTTTCCAATGGAGTAGAGAGGGAAGAAGTGACTTGAGGGGGTTTAGCAGAGAATGAAAAGAAAGAAAACAGAGTATGGACTCACTCTTGAGAAATTTTGCTATAAAGGGGAATATAGGAATTAATTGTAACTAAAGGTTGTGAGACCAAATGGTATGTGTTTGTTTGCTTTTAGGTGGGAGATACTGTAACATGCTGGCCTGCTGATGGGAATGACCCACCAAAGAGGAAAGTACTGCCCTAGACAGTTTTTCTCAGTGGTTAGTGTTGGCCCGCAAACTGAAGGGTCATAGGTCCCATTCCTGTCAAGGGCATGTACCTCAGTCAGGCTCGATCCCCAGCCCCTGTCTGGGCATGTGGGGGAGGCAACCAATTGATGTGTCACTCCCATTGATGTTTCTCTCTTTCTGTCTCTCTCTTCCTTCTGCTCTTTCTCTCTCTAAAAAAACAATGGAAAAGTATCCTTGAATGAAGATTAAAAAAATAAATAAATAAAAAAGGAAAATACTAGGAATGCAATAGTTAAAGGGGATACTTTGCTTGAACAATATATATATATAGGCTGCAGGCATCTGAAGGTTTGAGTGGGGGCCGAAGATTTGCTTCCAAGATGGCACACTCACATGATTGACAAATTCATATTAGTTAGTGGCAGGAGGCCTCAGTTCCTCACCAGATGGACCTCTCTGTAGATGGGGCTGCTTCAGTATATGCACAATATGGCAGTTTCCTCTAGAACAAGGGATGGGAGAAAGAGCAAGGCAGAGACTTCAAAGATTTTGTAATCTAGTCTCACAAGTCACACACGTTCAGTGTCTCCACATTGCTAGAAATCAGCCAAGTCCTTGTCCTAAAAAAATGTATGTTTTCCTGCTGTTTTAAGCTATTGAATTTGGGAGCAATTTTAGGTTCCACTTTTTGAAAATTCTCTGAATGTCGAAGAGTTAGTGGATATATTTTTAAACCACCACATATAGTCATGGGAAGGAAGTCAGCGGATGTGGGCACAGGTGCTGGCAGGCCGGTGGATGTGATGGGAATTGGTGGGCGTTTATCTGAGCAGTCTCTGTTTTTACTGAAATAGGAAGCAATGTCATCAGCCAAGAGTGGGCACGAGAAGGTCTTGTAAGTTTGAAGAACTTTCCTTGAACTAATTTGTTTCTCCTGAGGCTTTGTCTCTGCCTGGAAACCTTCCTATTAGTGACTGTTCCCTTTTTCTTTTTCTTGTTTTATTGTTTAAACTCAAGTATTATATATATATATCTCCTTTTTTTCTGATTACCTCTCCCCAGCCACTTCCACCCCACCCCCCAATGCCTGTGTCCATTGGTTATACTAATATGCATGCATACAAGTGACTACTCCCTTTTTCAATTCTTTCTTATTGATTTGCCTCTCATAGAGAGTAGACCCTTTCAAAAAAAATTACATTTTATTTTTCAATTACAGTGGATTCTGTAATTAAACTGCATTCCCTATTTCTCCAAAGAGTTCTAGCCCTTGCTTAGTTCATTTGTATGATCCTAAGTTGACCTAGCAGTTCTTGTTCAACAAACCATATTTATGTGTGGTCATTCTTTTCCCAACCAGGAGTAACATGTTGAGAGGGGGGCTAGCTCCCTCCGAGGTAGTATGGGCTTGCGCATGGCTGGTGCCCAAGGAAGGAGCACCACGGAACTAACTGGGGTGACTGGCCTTTGCAATTTACTAGCAGTGGCTGCTACATTTATAGAGCAGGTGCCATTTGCCAGGCATTTTACTCATTCTTAGCTCATTTAGCCCTGTTAATAAACTCATGAAGAAGGTACTGTTATTAATCCTATTTTACAGATGAGGAATTTGAGGCATTGAAAGTTCAAGTTACTTACACAAGGTCACAGCTCACACAGGGCCCAAACTCAAAACTCAGTCTTATCCCACCTCTGGGGCTTAATGGGGAGACTTTGAATGTGTATCAAGATAGTTATGAAGCTCCCCACTCCCTTATTTCTTGACATACTTTCTCCCTTCCACATATGGTTTAAAAAAACTCTCATAATTTGCTTCCTTCTTCTCTATTTTAAAATAATTCTCATCCTGTTCTGTGTAGTGGAAAAGACAAACAAACAAGCAATCAGTACTTACCTTGATTGATGCTCAACTTTCTCTTTTGCATTTGTGTTGCCACTCTCAGAAGTGCGGTCTTCAAAACTATTTCCAAACTTGTGGGAGATAATAACAGGACGCTCTGAAGCTTGAAGGGAAAGAAAGAAGAAAGTGTAAATCTTACATCTGAGACACACATTAGATTCAACTATTGTTTATTAATCTCTGGCCCATGCCAGATAGATAAGGAATTTAGAGAAAACCTATTGGGGTTGGGGGGACATGGTCATATATATCTACACTATTACACAACGAAAACCAGTGCTTACATCTTGCAAATTTCTCATTACTCTCCATTGTATTTCTCATGCATATAATTCCATAGTGAAGCCCATTCAAAGCAAGATTGCTCTGTAAACAGGAATAATTTGTGAAGAAGGAAACAGAAAATTGGGTTCCAAATGATTTGCTAGTAGATTCTTTGCGCCTTTGACTGTATTTTCTTTTTTAGTAAATAAGGGTGACATGGAGAAAGATGAATGATGGATGCCAACCACAAGACACTGCCTTCTCTACCTTTAAAAAACAAACAAACAAACAAACAAAAATGAGGGAAAGCTTATGCATATAAAAGATTATAAAGGTGTCCCATGAAAGAATAAAATTCCTTCTAAAGGAATCTTATTACTTTATAGTCACACCTGTTGAAACTTGGGAGCTGTGCTGCCCCCAAACTCTGAGTCATCCAGTCAAGCAGATCACGAGTAGATAAGACCATTGATGGGTAGGCAAACACTGAGCAAGATCTAGATAGAAGCTCAGTAAGGACAGGCCCACACCTAACTGTTATGGATTAGTCTGCCTTTAAAATTTTAAATTGTTTGGTTAGAGAATCCAACTGTTAACAGTAAGTTAACCAGAAAAAGGCCCCAGGGATCTGAATTCACTGCTGTAGGGACATGGAGCAACCTCTGGGAGCATAATCCTTTTCCATCTGCAGCTCAGGTAGCCTGTGCTGTCAGCAGAAACCCCAAGATGGCATTCTTGCCTTAGTTTTCTAAATGGCTCCTTTGGTTCAAAAATAAAACAAAACCCTCTGAAAACCTCAGAAGGCTGGGTGACTTGATCTGGGGGTCGGGGGAGAGGGAGAAAGTGACATTCTTTGTATTACCTTGTGATCAGTGCTTTCTGGGTGGGTGGCAAAGGCAGTGCCGACTGTGTATGATTTTATTTATTTATTTATTTTTAAAAAGATTTTTTAAAATTGATTTCAGAGAGGAAGAGAGAGGGAAAGAGAGATAGAAACATCAATGATGAGAGAGAATCATTGATTGCTTGCCTCCTGCATGCCCCACACTAGGGATTGAGCCTGTAACCCTGTCATGTGCGCCAAATGGAAATTGAATTCCAATCTCCGGGTTCATAGGTTGACGCTCAACCACTGAGCCACACCAGCCAGGCTACTGGATACGATTTTAGTATGCTATAGAGAAAATACTTGCTCACAATGATCTCTGCCTGCTGGTCAGCCATGCTGCATGCAAAGGGGTTTTGAGACCCTCTTTCTATGCGCTATCCTATGACTGAGGTGGCAGGAGGTCCCTTTTAGGTATCGTGGAGCAAGGGGTTAGTAAGTCACTAACAGCCACAGATAAGAAAACTGGGTGTTATCTATTTAGCAGGGACCAAGGAAAGGAACATAGAAAAAGTAAACTTTTGCTAACATTTTATAGATTAGAGTCTCTGTTCATCCATCTTATTTTAATCTTCCTAATCATGTGTGATGTAGCAGTATTCCTATTCCCATTCTGTACAAGATAAAATGCAGTTTAGGGAGATGCCCAGGATTTTCTAACATTGTGTACAGTCACACAAAGTGACCAGACTATTGGGATGATATTGGAAAGAGTCAGAACGACAGCCACTTTCCTCGGTCTTGTGTGTGGCCCCTCCCTCCTAGGCAGCTGCTGCCCACTGATATTTAAACATGCTCAACCCTCTGCCATCACTTGCTGTTAAATCCAATGCACATGTTCAAATCTCAATTCTCTTGATCTCTCAGCAGACATGGACACTATTGATGATTCCCTCTTTCTTAAAAACACTTTCCCCCTTCATTCTGAGACACATACCCTTGTGATGAGGACCAAAATCCTTAGCACGCTTCACAAGGTCCTGTGTAGTTTGGGCACTGCTCATCTCCCTAGCCTCTTCTTATACCAGTTTAGCCCTTGTCCCCCAATCACAACTTGTTCTGTGTGTTTCAACTCTATTCATTCCCTCTGGCTTCCTGGCCCTCACCGGTATGTTGTCATCTATCAAATCTCAGATCAGGGGCCATCCCAGGCAAGACTTCTCTGAGCTTATCCTCTTTCCCACTTTAAATCAAGTTCCTTTGCTATTATCCACTTTCAGAGTGCTTATCTGAATTTGTCACTATGCATTCCTTGACACGATTATTTGATTAATGGATATCTTTTCCCATAATATTCTAGGCTTGGTTTATGCACACCATTTTAATAGTAACTAGAAACACAGGTCCTGGCATATAGTAGGTGTTCAGTAAATATTTGTTGAAAGACTGAAAAATGAGAAAGAAATAGCAAGTTCAACTTCATCTATTTCACTATTTTACCCAGTTCAAACCATCCTATAGATTTCCAGGGAGAGCTAATATTATCTATTTTATACTTCAGGGGTTTTAAAGAATAATGTCTAATTTGGTTACTTTTTTAATATCAAACAAGTCCCATAGTTGTTGTGTGTGTGTTTTTTCTTTTCAGTAACAAGCTTTTTTTTTTTTTTTTTTTTTAATTTAGTTGTTTTTAAATTTTTTTTAAAAAAACAAGGTGATATAACCTTAAAAAATCTGTCCATTGGAACTCATATTTCTGTTAAGTAGACTTCCAGATATATTCCATAAGTTAACAAGTTGGGCTTTTGTTATCAGGAAAAGGAGAAAATTCCATAGAAAGAATCCCTTCGGAAAGACATGAATTTCCTTGCCCAAAGCAGAGGGGAGTTGACTCAATGCCAGCTGCTGAGAGGATTCATGAAAATTTTCTATTAAAATTTGACCCCGTTCAAGTTGACATGAAACTACAGGTGATTTCACCTATGACTGCACTGCTGGCTGTTATACAATAATAGCATTGTCTATACTGCTCCAGCCACGAGGAAAGAGGAAAGATGCATGCACAGATTGCTTCCTTTAAATGGTTTGCTTTGCTGAGTGTATTTTAAAAAATTATCCTAGTCACCTAGAGATTGGTAATATAATCACCACTCTTCTGGGTATTCAAAAATGTTTTAAAATTATAAACCGGGTAAATTTTACACAGCTATACAAATATAAGGTAATATTATTAAAAGTGTAACAAAAATTTAACTACTGGAGAGTGGACTGAGAAGAAGGAAACTGAACGACAGCAGGAAAACAGTCAAGTTAAATGGGTGACTCAGTGGTTGAGCATCCATTCATGCTCCAAGAAGTCCCTAGTTTGATTCCCGGTCAGGGCACATGCCCGGGTTGCAGGCTTGATCCCTGGTGGGAGGTGTGCAGGAGGCAGTCAATCAATGTCTCTTTCTCATAGATGATTCTATCTATCTCTTTCCCTTCCTCTCTCTCTAAACTCAATTAAAAAAAAATTAAGTTAGATGGGGCAAAAGTAGTGGAGACTCTATCTCAGAGAAGTATTATGACAATCAAATTACAATGTTATAGTAATTTAAAAACATAAAACATTCTATAGAATTTCTTTAGGGCCAATCTGACAAAAAGTAAGCTGGCCCTAGCCAGTTTGGCTCAGTGAATTGAGTGTCGGTCTATGAACTGAAGGGTCCTGGGTTAGATTCTGGTCAAGGGCACATGCTTAGGTTGTGGGCTCGACCTCCAGTAGGGGGTGTGCAGGAGGCAGCTGATCAATGATTCTCTCTTTATTCATGTTTCTATCTCTCCCTCTCCCCTCCTCTCTGAAATCAATAAAAATATACAAAATAAAATAAAAGAAGCTAAAATTCATAAGCATATTCTTCACATTAAATAATTGCTAAATCTAATATTTGCACTTAAAAAATGACATAGTTGCTCTGAAAACAAATTTGCAGTTAATGAAATGCAACATTTCAGTGGACTCTTACTTTTTATTACAAACTTATACATTGTTTTCTCTTAAAGGACCTTATGGTTATGTATACACACCCTGGCTTGCTGGGAACATGCCATTTAATTTATTCAAGCTACTTGTTAGTAACTGGATGTTTTAAAGAATTTACCATTTTGGTTGACTTCAACAACAAATAGAAGGGTTATTTCCTAAAATCATTTGTTTTGGTAGAAACCCAACTGATCTCTTTCAAAGCCCTGAAATACATAGAAAAATTATAATTATAAACATAAAACCAATGATGGATAATTCATCCTTTTCATTTCCTTGTCATTTTAACATAGAATATTTATACTTTGGATTCTTACCTTAATTAAACATCATTAATCTAAAAATTTAGAATAAGTTTCCAAGATTTATCTAGAAATTAAATAAATATTACTTTTCTTTCATAAATATTAAACAGCTCTAACTTTTTGTTCATCTTCAAGATAAGTTGAGAACAAATAGAAAATCTTAGAGATGTATTTTTAAAGGCAGCATTATTTTCTTTAGCCTAATTTAAGATTTCTGGGATAAACAAGATATTTTACATACACTGCTAGGAATAATTGATAGTTCAAGCTTCTGTGTGTTATACTTGTTAAAATATTTGCATTCAAAAGCAAAGTCAGAAATATAGCTCTAGGCTATATGTATATCTTTCCTAAGGAACATAAGACATAAGTAGCATTTTCAATTATAATTGTTTTGAAATCATAAATTTAAAGACACAGACCTGCATTTTTTTTTTTTTTTAAAAGAAGACGCTGTATTCTTCATTCAAGCTCTTTCATAGAATGTGTGTAGGTGCCACACACTGTGGTAGCTATTGGATATAAAGGTAAGGCTGAGTGCCTATCCTTAAGAAGTTTGGTGTCTTCAGAGGGAATACTGATTATAACTAGGCAATTGCAATGCAGTGTAAGTACTGTGATTGTGGTATGTATCAGGATTCTGGAGGCAAGCAGAAAAGCTCTGTGCTGGGTATTTGTGAGATTCAGGGTCTTCGTCTTCTTGGCACAAGGTGGGATTCACTTCTTCACCTCTTTAAAGCTAGTCATGACTCTGGCTAATGGAGTATGAGTGGAAGTAACACACATCGTATCTATGTGGAAAGCCCTTTTTCTTAGTGGTGACTGGCAGTGAGAACTCCATCTGTTGGAGGCTCCATTGGGCTCAGACACCAAAGGAGGATAATATGGAGCAGAGCCCCCAGTTAACCTCTGTGACATACAGTGTACATCAGAAGTAAACCTTTATCCTTCTTTAAGCCACTGAAATGTGGGGGATGTTTGTTATTACAGCACAGCGTGACCTATACAGACTGCTACATACTTACTCCAGACTTGGAGAATTAGACGTTTCTCAGGGTATACAAGGCTAAGCTAAGCCCTGGAGGATGAATAAGAGGAGTTGTCCAGGTAAAGTATAGAAAGAAACAGTGTTCCAGAGATAAGAGTACATGTAAAAGCTTGGAGCAGAATGAAAGTTCAGTATGTTCCCTCAAATATACTGAATGGGAGAAAGAAAGGGCTGTGTTTTTTATTTTTTTATTTTTTTTATTAAATTATTATCTTTGTACATATACCATTGCCCCCCTTCCCATACATGCCCTCCATCCCCAGAGTTTTGTGTCCATTGGTTGTACTTATATGCATGTATACAAGACCTTCAGTTGATCTCTTATCTCCCCCAGATCTCCCTAACCTCCCCGCTGTAATTTGACAGTCTGCTTATTGCTTTACTGTCTCTATATCTATCTTTTGGTTCTTCAGATTATAATGTTTTTTATCATCCATAAATGAGTGAGGTCATGTGGTATTTCTCTTTCATTTATTGGCTTATTTCACTCAGCATGATGTTCTCCAATTCCATCCAGGTTGCTGCAAATGATGAGAATTTCTTCTTTTTTATGGCAGCATAATATTCCATTGTGTAGATGTACCATAGTTTTTGGATCCAATCATCTGCTGATGGGCATCTAGGCTGTTTCCAAATCCTAGCTATTGTAAATTGTGCTGTTATGAACATAGGGGTGCATATATCCTTTCTGATTGGTATTTCTAGTTTCTTGGGATATATTCCTAGGAGTGGGATTACTGGGTCAAATGGGAGTTCCATTTTCAGTTTTCTGAGGAAGCTCCATACTGTTCTCCACAGTGGTTGCACCAGTCTACATTCCCATCAGCAGTACACAAGGGTTCCTTTTTCTCCGCAACCTCGCCAACACTTGTTGTTTGTTGATTTGTTGATGTTGGCCATTCTGACAGGTGTGAGATGGTACCACATTGTTGTTTTGATTTGCATCTCTCAGATAATTAGTGACTTTGAGCATGTTTTCATGTGCCTCTTGACCTTCCTTCTGTCTTCTTTTGAGAAGATTCTATTTAAGTCCATTGCCCATTTTTTAATTGGGTCATTTATCTTCCTTTTATTAAGTTGTATAAGCTGTCTGTAGATGTTGGAGATTAAACCTTTATCAGTGATAACATTTGCAAATACGTTCTCAAAAGGGCTGTGTTTTGTTGTTTGTATACAGCTGGAATGCAGCAAGCAGTCCAACAGAACAATTGCTGATTATCCCAAGTAGAGCTAACAATAATTGTTTTCCAAGAATAAAATTCCAAAATGTTTCTGACAGGTTTATTGGGGATCCTGGACACAGAAAAAAGAAATGGAGAACTACATTGCTGTGGATCAAAATATGGCAACTCTTTGTGATGGAAAATTCACCTGCAAAGTAGCTCTCCTCTTTCCAGAAGGGGTATTTATAGTCCTTCCTCACTTGCTAGTGTATCTTTGCTTTAGTTTGTACTTCTTTACATATAGACTCAAATGAATTTTTCATTCATAAGCAAATCAGTTATGTCTATGTCTTTTCATGGCTCCTCAGTTGTAAGCTCCTTGAAGCAGGGCCCAGGTCATTTTCATTTTTATGCGCGGACGGTACTCCAATTCTTATTGAGATAGACACCATTATTTGGGGAAATTGAAAAGCAGACCATAGCTGTGGCTAGGTTCTAAATAAAATGCTTTAAAGAGGAGATAAATCTCTATGCACAGTGGGGATAGATTCATTTAAAAATACTCCAAAAACACGCTGAGGTATTTTGATGACAGCAATGCTTGTAGACTAAAAAATTGCTTCCCAAGACCTAGACTTTAGGACCATCTCTTCCTAGTTGTGATTCCTTGGGTTTAACTTCCTTGTTTTCCTAACTTGTGAACTGCATGGAACACTGCCCTACTGACCTCTCACAAATGCGGTGAACCCCCCAAAACTCTGAGAACTGTAACTGCTATACACATATCCTGTGATATTCATGTCATTGCTGTTGGCAGCATGATTCTTGGATCATTGGAGGAAGTGGGTTCAATGTAAAACCTGAGCAGTTGGTTAGTCCTGGGTTTGAATTCTTTCTCTATCCTATATAATAAAAGGCTAATATGCAAATTGACTAACTGGCAGAATGATCGGCTGCACACTGACCACCAGGGGGCAAACACTCAATGCAGGAGCTGCCCCCTGGTGACCTCTCAGCCAGAAGCCAGACTCATGGCTGGCGAGCACAGTGGTAGTGGTAGGAGCCTCTCTCACTTCTGCAGCAGCACTAAGGACCCGTTGGGGGATGTCTGCAGGTCTAAGCCAATAGTTGGACATCCCCTGAGGGGTCCCGGAGTCCCACTCCCCCCAGTGCACGAATGTTGTGCACTGGGCCTCTAGTCATTGAATAGTTGTATTATCTTGGTCAAGTAAAAAAAATCCCAGCATATCACCAATTTCTCACTGATTTAAATGATAATACTTGTCATACCAATATTCTTAGAGAAGAAGCCTGGCATAGTAGAAGGCCTTTGAGCTTCAAAATCATGCAGGTAGAAATTAAACCCCACCTCCACCACTTACTAAGTATGTGACCTTGGATAATTAATTTACCTTCTAGAGCCCCAGTATAATAGGGAGGGTATTATCCAGTTTCTCAAGTTTAAGAGCCCACTTGAAGTAGAAAGTGCTAACTTATTGCACCTTTGAAATATTAATATACCTTTTTAACACAGAGAAAACTTCACCCCCAAAGATTCTGAATCTAAGATATTCAGGTACAAGGCTCAGTAACACTCAGTCCAGGGACCCTTCTCTTATCCCAACATTGGTAAAATAACCGAATAAACTTTAAACCTAAGCCTCGGGCTAATTTGTGACTCACCAGACCAGACAAGATTTCTATTAATAGTAACCTGGAGGCACCCAAGGCAGCACATGAGACCCCACACTTCCCCATATTTCTTTTCTTTCCTTTGCATGGAATGACAATGTCTTGTCTTCTTCAAGGTTAGGAGTTTTATGAGAAAACTTGAGGTCTGGTACACAAATTCATGCACCATTGGGGTCCCTCTGCCTGGCCTGTGGGATCGGTTCAAAACCAGCTCTCTGACATCCCCTGAGGGGTCCTGGATTGTGAGAGGGCTCAGGCTAGGCCAAGAGACTCCACCTGTGCATGATCAGGGCTGGGGAAGGACACAGGAGGTTGGCCAGCCAGGGAGGCAACACAGGAGGGCTCCAGGGTATGTCCAGCCTGTCTCGCTCAGTCCCGATTGGCCAGACCCCAACAGCAAGCTAACCTACCAGTTGGAGTGTCTGCCACCTGGTGGTCAGTGCATGTCACAGTGACCTTAGCATATCATTAACATATTACACCTTGATTGGTTGAATAGCCGACCGGTTGACTGGACACTTAGCATATTGGGCTTTTATTATATAGGATAAGAGATATAGGTTGAATTCCTATAAAGACATAGTACTATATGGACAAGACCATTACATTTTTGGCTGTTTCCTTAAGAACACAATTTTGGCTCAATATAATAGCTCACTGTGGGCATTGTCATGGTCCGCCCAGCTAGCCGCTGGCTTGACTTTGTTCTGAGAGCAGGTGAATGAGCCAGGTCTTCAGAGAGAGAGAGCAGACTCTCTGGTGCCAAGCCTCTCCTTGCACACAGCCTCTGGAGCCTGCTCTGGAGGACATTTTACAGCAAGCTGTGCGCGAGCTCTTTCCTTCACTGTGAGTGCAATCTGTGCACTGGAAGCTCTGCCATCGCCCAGGATCTTTTTTTTCTTTTTTCTTTTTTTAAATGTATTTAATTTTTTTACAGAGAGGAAGAGAGAGGGATAGAGAGTCAGAAACATTGATGAGAGAGAATCATCTATCAGCTGCCCCTTGTACACTCCCCACTGGGGATGTGCCTGCAACCAAGGCACATGCCCTTGACTGGAATCGAACCTGGAACCTTTCAGTCCACGGGCTGACTCTCTATCCACTGAGCCAAACCTGTTTCGGCACTTGCCCAGGATCTTGTCACATATGCAGACTCTTAGGTCTCACCCCAGACCTACTGAACCCGACTTTCATTTTAATGAGGTTCATGTGCGATTGCAAGTTGGCACAGGGATGCGCTAGGAAGTCTAAATAACACCAGACACCAGGTGCCAAAGGGCCATTCTTTAGGACTCACTGGGGAAAAACCCTCCAGCCTCTTCACCAACATTCTTAAGCTAGACAAGAGTTTCCATTAAAAAGGCTCTGGTCTCTGCCCCACCACACGTGTGTACTATTCCAAGCACAATAAAGGTACCGCTCACTTTCTAATAAAGGATCTTTAGATTTTTGAGAGGCGCATGAATTCATAGAGCTATGCCATTGCTAAAATGTAAAATAACCTTCCTTTTCTGTAACTATTGGTTTTGGCTGATAGAAGTCATGCATACAGTCATATTTCAGAGAAATTACCATGTCTTAATGAGAACTTTAGGATGAAGGAAGACATTTCAAATGATAGTGAAATTGATATGATCAAAATGAAATATGTGGCATATTTATCTAATCAGCTAGAGCTGCAATCTCTACCCATAGTCATTTACAGCTCAATCAACTCATCCAGTCATTATCAGCTAATGATACAATGAGTGATTGCCCCCACACTGAGATAAGTGAGTTCATGAAAATCAGCACTTCTATTATAAACTGTGACAGGTAGGACTGAAAATAAGGCCTTGGAATGCAGATAGTGCCTGGCTTACCTGGCAAAAATTTAATAGGAAAAAAATGGAACTGCATAGTTATAACACAAGGTCCAACCCTTTGGGGAAGCAATTTAGCAATTTGTATCAAGGATCATTAAAATATTTACAACTTTGCTCCATGTAAATTTTTTTTTTTTTTTTTTTTTTAGTTTGAAACAACATCAAACTTTTAAAAATTGTAACTGGAGTACAAAGAATTTTCCCTATATCATTTGAGGATAAGTTACTGACATGATATACTTATCATCCTAGAATATTTTAGGGAGAATTTCCTACATTCTCCTATATAACCAAAATACAATAATCAAAATTAGGAAAGTACCATTGATACATTACTATCATCTAGTCTTCACACTCTGTTCAAGTTTCCTCAATGGTCTCAATAATGTCTCTATAGTAAAAGGACCCAGTTCAGAATTACATGTTGCTTCTAGTTGCCATGGCTCTTTAGTATCCTTCTATATGGAACAGTTTCTCCTTCTTCCCTTGCTTTTCATGGTCATGTCACTTTTGAAGATTACAGACCAATTAAGAAAAATGCTATTTTCAATTATAGTTGACATACAATAGTATAATAGTTTCAGGTGTATAACTCAGTGATGGGACATTATATAACTTGCTAAATGATCACCCCAATAAATCTAGTACCCATCTGATACCATACATACTTATTACAATATTATAATATTACTATATTCTCTATGCTTTACATCACTGTGACTATTCTGTAACTACCTATTTGTAGTTCTTTCTTTCTTTTATTCTTTTTTAAAAATATATTTTATTGATTTTTTACAGAGAGGAAGAGAGAGGGATAGAGAGAAACATCGATGAGAGAGAGTCATCAACCAGCTGCCTCTTGCACACCCCCTACTGGGGATGTGCCCGCAACCAAGGTACATGCCTTTGACCAGAATCGAACTCGGGACCTTTCAGGCAGCAGGCCGATGCTCTATCCACTGAGCCAAACCGGTTTTGGCTATTTGTAGTTCTTAATCCCTTCACCTTTTCACCCAGTCTCCTAACCCCCATCACTGTGGCAACCACCAGTTCTCTCCATGTTATGAGTCTGTTTCAATTTTGTTTATTTTGTTCTTTAGATTCCACAGATCAGTGAAATCACATGGTGTTTGTCTTTCTCTCACTGACTTATTTAGCTGAGCATAATACCCTTTATGTCAAGCATGTCAAACTCATAGCCCATAAAGAATATTTTTGCAACCCAGCCAATATATTAGTAATGGTATGTAAGAAACATTTTAATAAAACTTTTGTAACTTAATTTTTACAATATCTGTTATACATAATTAATAATGAACTAAAAATTCACTATAGTTATATGATTATTATATTTGGTTGCTATAATTGTGTTGCATTCATTTCCCTTAAGTGCAGGTGCACCATTTCTCTCCACTAATACTAGCAGCAAATACTTTAGCAGCCATTGCCACATCATTAGTCTTGGACTGACTTGTATGGTGTGCACAACAGGAAATATTTAGCTTTTGGAGAACAAGAAAAATAGGTTTATTTGCATTATTCTTATTAATTTGTGCAGTTATTCAGTGTCTGTTAAGTTAATGTTCAAGAAAAGATATTAATTTTTATTAAAATGTTCTATTATTTTATGTAATGATTACTCATTTACTAGAGGCCCAGTGCACGAAATTTGTGCACTGGGGCGGGTTGGGGGGGAGTGGGGAGGAGTGTCCCTCAGCCCAGCCTGTACCCGCTCCACTCTGGGATCCCTCAGGGGATGTCCAACTGCTGGTTTAGGCCTGATTTAGGCCCTATCTCACAGTCGATCCTAAACAGGCAGTCGGACATACCTCTCACAATCTGGGACTGCTGGCTCCCAACTGCTCGCCTGCCTGCCTTCCTGATTGACCCTAACTGCTTTTGCCAGCCTGATCACCTCTTAACCACTCCCTTGCCAGCCTGATCGATGAGTAACTGCTCCCCGCCTTCCCGATCACCCCCAACTGCCCTCCCCTACAGGCCTGCTCCCTCCCAACTGCCCTCCACTACAGGCTTGGTTCCTCCAACTACCCTCCCCTGCAGGCCTGGAAACTCCCAACTGCCCTCCCCTGCTGGCTTGGTCACCCCTAACTGCCCTCCCCTGCAGGCCTGGTCACTCCTAACTGCCCTCCCCTGCAGGCCTGATCACCCCCAACTGCCCTCTCCTGTAGTCCTGAACATCCCCAACTGCCCTCCCCTGTTGGCCATCTTATGACCACATTGGGGCAGCCACCTTGTGCGAGGGCGATCAATTTGCATAGTACCTCTTTATTATATAGGATTTCAGCCTTTTGTATTCAGCATGTCTCTATAAAAATAAACCTATCTATCTATATATAAAAGCCTAAGTGACTGTTTTGACAGTTGCTATGATGCACACTCTCCACCAGGAGGTAGATGCGCAATGCAGGAGCTGCCCCCTGATGGTCAGTGAACTCCCACAGCCAACTCCTGCAGCCAGCCAACCTCCTGCGATCCCTCCTCCCAACCTATTGGCCCTGAATGCCCGCCAGGCAGAGGGACCCCACCCATGCATGAATTCATGCACTGAGCCTCTAGTGTTTCCATAGAAATTGAAGCTTTTGTTTTTTTTGCAGCCCACATAAACTTAAACCTTGTTTATTTGTCCCATGTTAGCCTTTGAGTTTAACATGCTTGCTCTAGACACAAGATAGCCACCCCCATGTGGTCGAAGATGGCTGCCCCCATGTGGACACAAGATGGCCACCACAAGATGGCCAGCATGGGATGGCTGTTGTGGGCTGTTAAAGGTGGCCTGGCCAGCAGAGGAGGGCAGTTGGGGGTGACCCATGCCTGCAGAGAGGGCAGTTGGGGGGGACCATGCCTGCAGGGGAGGGCAGTTGGGGAGACCATGCCTGCAGGGGAGGACAGTTACAGGTGACCAGACTGTCAGGGGAGGGCAGTTAGGGTTGACCAGGCCCAGCAGGGAAGGGCAGTTAGGGGCAATCAGGCCAGCTGAGGAGCAGGTAGGCATTGATCAGGCTGGGAAGGAAGTGGTTAGGAGGTGATCAGGCTGGCAGGTAGAAGTGGGTAGGGTCAATCAGGAAGGCAAGCAGGCAAGCAGTTGGGAGCCTGAAGTCCTGGACTGTGAGAGGGATGTCCGACTTCCCAGGTAGGATTGGGCCTAAACGGGCAGTTGGACATCCCTCAAGGGGTCCCAGATTGGAGAGGGTGCAGGCTGGGACTAAGGGACACCCCCGCCCCATGCATGAATTTCATGCACTGGGCCTATAGTAAATAAATAAAAATCAGTCTTTTTAAAATGGAAGGAAACACTCCAAAGAGTACTAGCCATGGAATACCTCCCTCTCTTGTTTCTAAACACAACAGGGTTAAAAGGTGATAAACTGGGGGTCACGGGAACAGGTTCCATTGCTTCTGGTGGAGCACAAGCTCAAGGTGGGCACCAGGGCATGGCAGCTCAACTCCTGGAGTGCTGTGCTCAGGGTTGGTGACTGATTTTAAAAGGACATTGATCAAAAACACATTTAGAGATGTGTTGTGAAGGCTCTTCTAGAAACTATGGCTGGGCTGGTGGGGACAGTGTCTTCAAGAAATAACACCGAACAACTGAGGCATTCTCTTCCGCCTCCAAGATTCTCTTAGAAATTTTTTTTGAAACTCTCTTCAAATAAAATGCATTTTAGTGATTATATGTCAGACTGCAATTTTCTTCAGCTTGCTCCATTCTAAACTGAAGAACGAATAGAGGGTTTCGTTTTCTTTGTTGTTTTTGTTATTAATCGTCACCTGAGGATATTTTCCCATTTATTTTTAGAGAGAATGGGAAGGGAGAAGGAGAGACACACAGAGAGAAACGTGGATGTGTGAGAGAGATATCAATTGGTTGCCTCCCGCATGTGCCTGACCAGGGCTGGGGATTGAGTCTATAACCCAGGTTCGTGCCCTTGACTAGGATTGAACTCGGGACCCTTCAGTCCACAGGCCAACACTTTATCTGCTGAGCCAAGCCTGCTAGGTCTCCTCTTTTCTTTTCTTTTTAAAAAAATATATTTTATTAACTTTTTACAGAGAGGAAGGGAGAGGGATAGAGAGCTAGAAACATCAATGAGAGAGAAACATCGACTAGTTGCCTCCTGCACACCCCCTACTGGGAATGTGCCTGCAACCAAGGTACATGCCCTTGACCGGAATCGAACCTGGGATCCCCCAGTCCACAGGCTGATGCTCTATCCACTGAGCCAAACCGGTTTCAGCTCTTTTTTCTTTTTCCTTTCCTTTCCTTTCCTTTCCTTTCCTTTCCTTTCCTTTCCTTTCCTTTCCTTTCCTTCCCTTCCCTTCCCTTCCCTTCCCTTCCCTTCCCTTCCCTTCCCTTCCCTTCCCTTCCCTTCCCTTCCCTTCCCTTCCCTTCCCTTCCCTTCCCTTCCCTTTCCTTTCCTTTCCTTTCCTTTCCTTTCCTTTCCTTTCCTTTCCTTTCCTTTCCTTTCCTTTCCTTTCCTTTCCATTCCTTTCTCCTTTCCTTTCTCCTTTCCTTTTTCCTTTCCTTCCCTTTTCTTCCCTTTCCTTTTTCCTTTCCTCTCCTCTCCTCTCCTCTCCTCTCCTCTCCTCTCCTCTCCTCTCCTCTCCTCTCCTCTCCTCTCCTCTCCTCTCCTCTCCTTTCCTTTCCTTTCCTTTCCTTTCCTTTTTTTCTTCTCTTCTCTTCTCTTCTCTTCTCTTCTCTTCTCTTCTCTTCTCTTCTCTTCTCTTCTCTTCTCTTCTCTTCTCTTCTCTTCTCTTCTCTTCTCTTCTCTTTCCTCTTCTCTTCTGTCCTCTCTCCTCTTCTCTTCTCCTCTTCTCCTTTTCTCCTCTCCTTTCTCCTCTCTCCTCTCTTCTCTTCTCTCCACTCCTCTCTTCTTTGTTCTTTTCTTTCCTGTTCTTTTCTTTGGTAAAGTGAAGTAGTAACAACGCTGCACATGATCCTATTATCTAGCAGAACAGAAAGCCATCGTGGATTCAGAGGTCCCAGGAGCAGACCAGCACAAGGACAGGCTGGGGACGGAAGTTGGCAGATGTTTGCACATTATAGAGTGGCTGCACACGTGGTATTAACATTAACACGTTCTTCCTAAAGATCTCAAGACTTTTTCATTAGGTGGAAAAATCCAAATAATGATGTAATCTAGGCTTTTGTCAATTAGCCACAAACCACCTAATTTCTTACCAATTACTTGATATTTTCATCTATCTCTAAATGTTAGTGACCTAAAAAACAGTCTGATCAAAGGCTGTGGAAATTCTAACCCTGCAGCAAGCATTAAATTGGTCCACTCTGTGTCCAGTGCAGACAAATTGTTATACTCTGGAGCCTGCCGACCCACGAGTGACTCAATTAGATGCTTGGATGGAGCAGCAATGCTTTAAAGTTGTCTGCACTTGAGTTCATGCCTTTAAAGCAACCACCAATCTGCCCAGTCCCCTAAACGCTACCTAAATCTAATAAATAGAAATGTCTTTCTTTCTCTACTCCGGAGCAGACATGAGGGTGACTGTCCCTCCTGGGTAGTCACATAAAACGAGGATAAACACCTTAGTGAAATACATCTTCTTCTCACATCAGGGTCCTTGCCTTCATGTGAAATCTTCCTCTTTACCTGTTCTACCTCTTCCCCACCTCAGAATCTTATCAGTTGAGTTGAGGAGAGCTTGAAGGTAGCGAGGGGCTCGACAACGGATGCAGATACTGCCCCAAGAGAAGAAATTGGAACCCCTGATGTCTATTAGGCCCTGGAACTGACTGTGTGGGGGAACAATGGACATCATGTTTGGGCAAAATGTAATGTCCCTAAATTTGGCATTTAGGAAACGTTAGTCTTGTCTTGAGAAGTTACCTGTTTGCTTTGTCTAAATGTTACTATTTACAAAAGATCTGAATTCCTCAGCATTAAAGATGATTTCATACATACATATTCTACATAATAAAGAGCTAATATGCAAATGGCCGTCATGCCCTCACGCAGTCACAATCTATTACCAGGAGGCTGCGTGCGCAGCGGGCAAGTACAGGTGGGTGAGGCCCCGGCAGCTTCGTGCGGAGCCATGGAGGTGGGTCCTGGTGCCTCTGCCTCTGTGCAGTGAGGCCAGGGGTGCTCTGGTTTGGGGTCTTCTGGCTCCAGCCTACCTCTTTGGGGCAATCTGTCTAGGAGCCCTGAATGGGTGGATGGGGCCTACCTCTTTGGGGCAATCTGTCTAGGAGCCCTGAATGGGTGGATGGGGCCTACCTCTTTGGGGCAATCTGTCTAGGAGCCCTGAATGGGTGGATGGGGCCTACCTCTTTGGGGCAATCTGTCTAGGAGCCCTGAATGGGTGGATGGGGCCTACCTCTTTGGGGCAATCTGTCTAGGAGCCCTGAATGGGTGGATGGGGCCTACCTCTTTGGGGAAATTGATTGCGGGCTCCTGCACTGTGAGAGGGCACAGGCCAGGCTGGGGGAACCTCTTATATTATAAGCCAGCTTATATTATAAGCCGAGTGCATAAATTTTGTGCACCGGGCTTATTTTATTTATATATATATATATATACACTTTATATATAACTTTATATATATACACTTTATATATAACTTTATATATAAAACTATATATATGTGTGTGTGTATGTATGTATGTATATATGTATGTATGTATATACACACACACATACACACTATGGGACACAACATAAATGCCCATATAAATGCTGTAAAGAATTTTCTGTCTGGTTTGGTAAAATATATAATATTATGATTTTTGCCCAGTGAAAACAAGAGAGAACTGGTTGTTCTGAGACAATGCAGATTTTTTTCCTTGTTTGCTACTATGTTTCCTATTATAGCAATGTGCTTGTGTGTGTCCATGCACATCACATGCCTGCACATGGCGTGCCTGCACATGCACACACAGGTGAACTCTCAGACAGCCTCAGTGACATCAGAATCTACTTCTTCTGACAGCTTATATCTGAAACAGTCAGCTGCAACTTACCTAAATCTGATTGTGCATTGCTGTTTTGCTTGAATGAAAGTTAAACCAGTTGCCTGATATTTATGGAGTTCCTTCTTGTTCAGAGTAAAACCTAGTTCCCTGAAACAGTTGTAAGTGCTTCTGCCCCACCCAACGTGATCGGTAAAACACCCTCAAGGCCACCTTCCAGCACCATGAGAACCTCTGGGGGTGGGTGGGGCAGCTGAATCACTCCTTGTGCTGGTTCTCAGGCCCTCTCACTGCTGGCTTTCCATCCACCTCCTTCGGACCCACACTTGGTTTGCACTGTTGTCTATTTGGTTCCTGACCAACATTTATGACACTTAAGTTTGGGTGTTGTTTCTCAGAAGGGCACTCCTCGCCCACATGCCCACACCAGCTTAGGGCCTCAGAACCCCGGACAAGTCAGAGCCCTATGCTTCCCATCTGAACACATTTTAGACTTGGCTGTGTCACACACCCACAAATGTGAAGATGGGCTTCCTACCTCAGAGAGACCTAGTCATGCAAAGAAAGACTGATTGCATCCTAGAAGCACAACTTTTATTTATTCTTTGGGGCTTGCAGAAGAATTGTGGAAAACAGGCAGGCAGGTGTCCCAGGGCAGACCCACATTGAATACAAACACTTGGGCTGCGGGGGGGAAGGGAAGTGAGAGTTTTGCTCCCTGTTTGCCTGTTTGGACCAGTTATCCCTCCCATCCTTGCAGAAAAAGCCACTGAAAGGAAGTAGAAAAAAAGCTATTTCTTTAGCATTTCTGGCAATCAAGAAAATCAAGCCTTAACAGGCCTGAGCTCTTGCAAACACCTCCTCCTCCTCCCGTTTTGGAGGTTCTCCTGATGGCGGCACATTCCTTCTCTCCTGCTGCATCCCTTGGCTTGCCTGCTGCAGAGGCTGGACAAAAACAGGCCCATATGACCCTACCTTTTATGGCAAATACCTGGCCAGTGTCTGGGGATAGAACTTATGATGACTCAGTGTGAGGTTAAAAAGAAACAGTTATGTGAAAAATAGCGCATTATTTGGCGCACAGTAAATACCCAATAAGTCCTGTTCGTTTATGTATACATGTATTTGTTTATTTGCTTGTTTGTGCATTATTGTTTACCATAGTTCCAGAGAGGATTTAAGGCAGCTTATGAAAATAATCACAAAGAGGCTGACTACGATACAATCTATGATTCTGGGCTCTAGAATAAAAATATGGAGAATATTCCCCACATCTTAAAATTTAGCACCACCAGGTTCTGCCCATAAATATGTCATACCAGGCATTTTGAACTTAAGTTGATCCATCTGTCTCTGAAAGTTTGGGTCTTAGAGGAGCAGTCTGCACACTGCATAACCCTCCACCAAGTCTGTCACTCTTCCTTAGAGGCAATTAACACAGCTCATTTCTCCTCTCTAGAGGTTAATCTTGCTATCAGTTGGGGATCCATCTATTCTTATCTTTTTCTATCCATATAAAAACACAGACTACACATTTAATGTTTAAAAATGTGTAAATGCAATCATAGTATATAAATACATTTATTTATACCACTTACTTTTTTCACTTAAAATGTAATATGGAAATATTACTTAAAATGTAATATGCCCATCAGTAGATGAGTGGATAAGAAAGCTGTGGTACATTTACACAATGGAATACTACTCAGCTATAAAAAGAAGGATCTCTCACTCTTTGCAACAGCATGGAAGGACCTGGAAATTAGTATGCTAAGTGAAATAAGCCAGTCAGAGAAAGAAACATATCATGTAATCTCACTTACATGTGGAATCTAGTGAGCAAAATAACCTGATGAACAAAACTGAACCAGAGGCATGGATACAAGGAACAGACTAATGATGTCAGAAGGAAAGGGGGTTGGATGATATAGATAGAAGAAGGTGAAGAGATTAGCCAAAGAACCTATATGCATAGCTCAGACAACAGTGTGTTGAACGCCAGGGGAGGGGAGTTTAGGGCCTGGAGGTGGGCAAAGGGGGAGGGAATGGGGGACTTCTGTAACAGCATCAACAACAATAATAAAAAAGTGATCCATAAGTATTCTCCAGTATAGCTATACCATGATTCCTTTAATCACTTTCCAGCTTACAAATGATGAGGTTGCTTCCAATATTTGGATATACAAAAAGCGCTATAATGAGCAGCCTTGAATCCATATCATTGTGTATAGGTGTACATGAGATGGCTTGTCAGAGGGGGTGCACATTTTATTAATATTTGATAGATACTACCACAACCCTTCTAAGACACACTCTAACAAGGTGTATATGAGAGCCTTTGTTCCACAAACACTTGCAACAGGAAACATCAATCCTTCAACACTTTGTCATTATTATGGGCAAAGACATTGTTCTAAAGACATCTTTCAATCCCAAGGTCTTAGACATTTGCCTGACCAGAGCATGCTTCTGGAAGTAACAACATGAAAAGAACAGGGACTGCAATGGTGGTTACAGAATTTCTAAATAGAAAAATCCTGAAGTTGGGGAGGAGTGGTGGCTAGGAGATAACATGGAGATGAGTTCGCTTAGGAAACCAGTTTTGTTTTTTCCCCTTTATATTGTACTAAAGGCCTCGTACATGAAAATTCATGCACTGAAGGGGGTGTCCCCTCAGCCCAACCTGCCCTCTCTCACAGTTGAGCCCACAGGGGTGGGAAGTGACCTAGTAATCATGGACGATGAGGCCCCAACACACCTCTGCTGCTGCCACTGCCAGCAGGGCAAGCCTTGGCTGGCCTTGGGTGGGTTGGGGGACTATAGGACTCTGGAGGCAGGCACATGGAGCAGCCAGACCTGCCTGCGGGTGGGCCTGGCTGTGCCACATGCCTGCCACCCTGGTGGGGCTGAGGGGCCTGGGTGCCACCATCTTGTAGCTGTGGGTGCTGCCATTGTTGAGGGCATGGCAGTCAATTAGCATATTCCCTCTTTATTAGATAGAATGCCTATGAGTTGGCTTCCGGACACAGATGAAGATTAAGGAATGGTTCAAACCTGGGAGTAAACCTTCAAAATTTACTCGCAGTTTATGCAGACATGGAAGGTTTAGGGAGGAGGCTGAGACCACTCAGTCAGAATGAAACAAAACATCTTGACAGTGAGAAGACTATTAACATACCCTCCTTCATTTCTGCCACAGCCACTTCCATTTCTTGGGCAAGAAGGATTTAAGACTGAGTTGACAAATAAAAACCCCAAGCATTCTATTTTCCATCTTACTACCTGGCCTGGCAGTCTGGAAGTAACTGATGCTGGAGTAGTTTCAGATCAATTAACTACGTTTCTATCGGGGTTATAATTTTGCATGCATATAAAAAACTGTGGAATACGTTATCCCAGTTCAGGCTGGTGAACATTACAGCTTTTGAAAGGGACTTTGGAGTTTGATGTCATTAACTATATTTAGTTCTGGGCAGGATAGCCACTGGAGTGGCCAACTTCATTATCAGTTTGAGAAATGATTACTGAACCAAATGATTCAGAAATGGGAGAATCAGAAAGAGGATAGTTAGGCTTTTCCTTACTATGAAATCATAAGACTTCCCAAGTACTTCTTTTAATCCTGAACACAAACTTCATTCTAATTACAGCACCAGCAAGAGCTAAACAGTGTGAGATCCACTGTGAAATGAATATTACTAATGTAAAAAAAACTTGGGCATATCCATCTTTTAAAAATGTAGTGTCTTAATGTGATCCATGACTTCGTCACCTTTTGTACTGCTTCCTGTTTGATTATAATTTTATCTATTAATCATGTTAATCCAATAGACTCTGCCTTAATCAAATGTGAGTCAATTACCCAGTTCCTCAAATTATATTTTTTAATGAAAGACATTTTTTAAAATTGAATGCCAATTAGGGCCAAGCCAAACTTGTTCATAAAGTTTGGGTGATCACAGAACAGTATGAGCCCTTGACTCTACCTGCCTTCCCAGCTCCTTCTGATGAGGGCGTGCTGTGTGCTTTTAGACACAGCCATTAACCTCTCTGTAACTCCCGCGTTTCCACCTGTGAAATGAGGATAATGATGCTTCTGGCTGAGGAAATGATTTGATGACTCTTAGTTGAAAAATGCAATTTGAATACCAAAGTTTTTTTTAAAGCCTTATGTAATTTCACTTTTAATTTCTTACCGTAAGTGGTTTTGTTTTTCCTTAGCACCAAACTGCTTTTCGACATTGTTCGAGATCGATGTGTAAACCCACTGGAGGAGAAGTCAGACTGGGAAGGGTCTCTCTAGAGTGAAGATTCGTTACCGTGGACATTTATGGACGGGGTGATGAGGAATGTTTTACCCACGGGTCTTCTGAGATGGTCTCCGTGTGGCCTCGAGGAGTTCTGTGCTGGGGAAGCTTAGCTTGTCATGCTGCTTCCTAGTCCCGCAGAACAGAGCCCCCTGCTCCGTGCAGGAGGCCGTGGCACACAGGAGTGGGGAGTGGTGGCCTGAGGCTGAGAGAACTAGCTGATCGTTTAAGGGGCTCCACAATACTGTGTACAGAAGAGCAGGTGCCTGTGCACATTTCTCTTACCGGGAGCCCATCATTACTACTAATTTTCAGTAAGATTCTAAATGGAGTCCACCAAGCACTGCTTTAGGGTCAAATGGACTGTTGGGTCAGGGACCTCAACCTCGGGCTGGGCCTGATGCCGGAGGATCGTCTCCCCTCCTCAATGGGCGAGGCAAGAGATTTCATGAGCAGACAAGTGTTTCTGCCTCTGCTCTGCGAAGCTGGCTGCCATTACACGGTGCGAAATTGGGGATCTGGACCGCCTGGAAAGAGGGCTCTCTCACCGTTGTTGAAGTTTAGGGAAGGTAATGACAGTTATTTCATTCCCTTCTCTTTCTGCCCCAAGTGCCCTGCTCCTCTGGCATTTAGCTCTGTTGTTTAGTTGAAATCACGTTAGTGTATTACAGGCTGATCCGGCTGGGAAATGACAAGTGGCCCTGTCGTGGTAAAAAGCTCTCCTGATGGCGGGTGGCAGCACGGCACATTAGCGCTTCTTGATGGAAGCGAGGGACACGCTGTCCGTGTCTAGGTTCTGTGTCGCCATGGCTCCAAGGAAACTCGTTTGTGTTCTTTTCACCAAGGAGGGGCTACCTGGGCAGAGAGCTTGTGTTTCATGAAGTGGCCCGGGTGCGGGGCAGCTGGCTGGGTGCCCTGAGCTGTTCTGACCCTTCTGTGAACAAGCACCCTCGGCTGCTCCACTAGAACTGAAGCCCCACATTTCCAAGGGGCTCGAGGCCACCCGGAGCCAACAGTCTACAGGAGTAACCACTTCTGAGTTGTAATGCTACCGTTAAGTGTTGCTGGACAGAACTTTTAATGTGCACACAATTTTGCATTTAAAAAATATATATATCTTAATGATTTTTCACAGAGAAGAAGGGAGAGAGATAGAGAATTAGAAACATTGATGAGAGAGAAACATCGATCAGCTGCCTCTTGCACATCCCCTCCTGGAGATGTGCCCGCAACCAAGGTACATGCTCTTGACCAGAATCGAACCTGGGACCCTTAAGTCCGTAGGCCGATGCTCTATCCACTGAGCCAAACCAGTTTTGGCCAATTTTGCATTCTAACTCTCCTCCTGGACTCTCTTCTGTGTTTCCCTCAGGCCCAGGTGTTGATGCTGCCATAGGAAGGCAGGGGGACTCACACCTGGTGGGCAGCATGA
This sequence comes from Pipistrellus hanaki, assembly GCF_964339955.1. Lineage (NCBI taxonomy): Eukaryota > Metazoa > Chordata > Mammalia > Chiroptera > Vespertilionidae > Pipistrellus > Pipistrellus hanaki. The sequence continues at coordinate 47,650,568 of NC_140503.1, read as the reverse complement.
AACTCAACAGGAGGCAAATGCTCAGTGTTCTCTGATGCTCTAGGAGTCACCTTGCTGACTCTGAAGGCCTGATTTCTGGGTCCTCACGTCTCCCACTCTCGCCCCCAGCAAGGATGTCAAAGAACATCCTGCACAGTAGAAAAAGGAGACCTTACCATGCTTGGGTCAGATCATAAAACTTTCTCCTCCAAAATGTATAATTCTGATAGGCCTTTAGCAGTGGAATTATTAGGTCAAATAAAGTGAATATTTTGAGGCCTCTGACTGCCAAATTGATTTCAAAGTATTGTGTTCATTTTGTGGAACTGACTATCAGGTACTTTGCCCATTTACCTAATTTCATTGTAGGTTTTTTTTTCTCACCTACTTGTGTGAACTCTTTACCAACTGAAGATGACAGCTCTCTGCAACATTTTCTGCAGATGTTTTCCTAAATTAATTAAGTGTGTGTGAGGTGCCAGCCACTAGTGGTGTGTTTAAACATAAATAACACACAACCCCTCCAAGAGCTTGGGATCTGTGTGAGGATGTGACAGCATAAAACATTTCAATACATTGACTAGGGAGGAACTTCTGCTTCTGCCAACGAGGTCCTCAAAGGAACCCTTGGACTGTTGAACAATGCCTGATTCTAGAATTAAACCCTAGAAAGGAACACTCTTGGAGATATTGCTAGTTTTACAAGAGGTTGCTAAAGATCCCTATCTTTCTTATAGAAAAAGCAACAAAACTGTGAAATGGGGTAGGATAAAGCCACAGGAACAAAGAGGAGGGGTGCTATCTGGCAGCAACTCTGCCTATTGTACATGGCTGTCTAGTCTGGGGCCAGCAGGAATGGGAAAGCTGAAGTGTACCTCTGTTAGACCAGGGCAAGAGACAACCCTGCCTGGGCACATGCTTTAGAGAAGTCCCTCATGTTATAAACACACACACACACACACACACACACACACACACACACACACGAATAGTATACTTACACACATATTTAAAGACAGGTGCTCAACATTGGCACAGAATGATAGTGTCCACAGTCGCTCTCATGACTGACTCCATTAAGATCCCCCTGAAACAAATACTTGTGCCGCTGGATAGCATCTAAACCAGGGATGGGGAATGTATTATACAACCCGAGGTCCATATAAGGCCTGGGAAATCACTTAATCTGGCCCTGTCAAGGCATTAGGGATTAGTTAATGAAATGTTTTACCAAATATAGCAGGCTAATTTTTAAGTTGGTAAATTTATATGGTCCATGAAGGATGTTATGAATATCCAAATGGTCCTTGGCAAAAAAAGGTTCCCCACCCCAGATAAACAAAGGGTGACAAAGTCTAGATATGGGAAGGGTTGAGTTTTTTAAGATGGATAATGCTTCAAAAGAAAGGGAGAAATTTTTATATAAAAGAAAAGATAAATCAATCAACTTGTTAAATCCTTTCCTTTGGAGTTAGTGCTTTGTGGCTTGTCACTTAATGAAGTATTGCTCAGTAGTCTCAAGAGTCCATTTTTCCCTTTTTGTTTGCTTCTCTTTGTGTCCAATTAGTGGCCTGGAGGGACTCACACATTTGCACAATCATTGCAACTTATGCACTTGGCTGCTGAGAGAATTTCCTAACATTAAACAATCCATATTGCTCTTACACTCACAGACCTACAGGTTTAATATGCCATGTGAAGTGTGATACCTACTGATTCTATACACTAGAAACTAGAGAGGTGTTGAGCACTAGAATTATAAACAATTTTCTATTATAAAAATTATTTAAAAATTTTAAATTAAGTTAGAAAGTTTCAGTGTCTTAAAATACACTGAACTAAGTGTACCTTTTGATTAGCGATTATTTACATCAAGACGCCACTGAATGCAGTTAAAATTTGTTTTTGATCTTTTAGATATTAATATTAATAGAAAACAAATTATGTAAATATTTTAATTATAGGATAGCAAGTGATTTTCTGAAACGAAGGCAAGAAAAATAAATTTTATGAAGTAGTATATAATAATTTATAAATATGTCAGCCCTTCTTTTATTTGTCAGCCAAACCTCACAAAGTTATCAAAAGAATACCCAGACAGGTGCAATAATAATCAACGTCAGTTGTTTTTAAAATTTTACCAAGTTTTAGTCATGTAGAAACTGTAGTTTTACATATAATTCTCTCCTTTGTTGTGTAAAGGTATATTTTTCAAAATAGGGGATGGAACATAGTTAATGTTTCAGTTTATAGGCTTAATTTATAATTTTTAAGCACTTAGACATGAATATATAAACATCCTATTTTTACTTTTGCTCTAGCCACAGGTTCGAGGCAGGCTTGCCTAAGTTTTCAAGGGGGTCAAAGGAACCAGGTTAGTGACAACTCCTTGGTCAAAGATGAAATTATATATCTACTAGAGGCCTGGGGCACAAATTTGTGCACCAGTGGGGTCCCTCAGCCTGGCCTGCAGGATCAGGCTGAAACTGGCTCTCTGACATCCTCCAGAAGTCCCAGATTGTAAGAGGGTGCAGGCCAGGCTGAGGGATCCCCACTGGTGTATGATCGGGGCTGGGGAGGAAGCGGGAGGTTGGCCAGCCTGGCAGGAACCGTGAGAGGGCTCCAGGGCATGTCCAGCCAATCTCACTCAGTCCCAATCGGCTGGACCCCAGCAGCAAGCTAACTTACCAGTCAGAGCATCTGCCCCCTGGTGCCCAGTGCACATTATGAGTGGTTGAGTGGCCTTAGCATATCATTAGCATATTACGCTTTGGTTGGTTGAATGTCTAACCAGACAATCCAACACTTATTATATAATAGACATTTTAAAATAGGACATAAAATAGGACATATAATAAAAGTATAATATGCAACGTGTCCCTTTGGGTGGGAATTCAACCAAGTGAGCTCACTATGATATGTGCTAACCACCCCTGGTGGCACAGAAAGATGGAAGGCCTTGACCTGTGGCTGGCAGCTGGGGAAGGGAGGCCCTGGCCAGTAGCTGACAGCCTCTAGGGACCCTACCTGTGCACAAATTTCATGCACTTGGCCTCGTGTGTGTGTGTGTGTGTGTGTGTGTGTGTGTATTAAACCAGTGTTGGACCACTGGTGGAGCAGAGGTTGCCAACCAGTGGTCTGTGGTCCACAAGTGGTCCATAAGGTCTGACAGGTTGGCGACTGCTGTTTTAAAATGTCTATTATATGAATTGTAAAAATTATATAGTTTAAAGTTTCCCTAGGAGTAGTGAAAGTGGTATTTTATACACTTAAGTGCTTAGAGAATAATAAAATATGAAAATTAATGAATGGTGTCCAATTAAAGTCTTAAGAAGCAGAACAGAACAAACTAACAAATGTATGAAGAAAGAGAAGATAAAGATCAAAACCGTAACCAGTTGAAAAAGAAAAGAGATGTTAGGAAAAGAGGCAAAAGTTTCTTATTTTAAAAGACTAATCTGCCCAACTAGTGTTGCTCACTGGGTGAGCATCTTCCCATGCACCAGGAGTTTGTTTCCCGGTCAGGGCACATGCCTGGCTTGTGGGCTTGATCCCCAGTAGGGAAGTGCAGGAGACAGTGGATCAATGTTTCTATCTTTCTTCCCCTCTTCTATTTTCTTTCCAAAATCAATAAAAATAGCTAATGAAATAGAGAAAATTTTTGTAACATTGATTGATAAAATAAAAGTGATTAGTATAAAAAAGAAAAGAGAAACAAATATACATTTAGCTGAAATTTTAAAATATAATTAAGAAATACGATGAATAATTATGTCAATTTATTTAAAATAATGTCCATTAAATATAAATCAGAATAGTATTTTAAAGAAAACAGTAGTTGAATTCTAATAGAGCAATCTGATATTAAACGAAGTTCTCTAGAAAAATGCAGAAAGAACAAACACTTTCCTAACTAATTTTATAAGGCTTATGTAACTTTATACCAAAACCAGACAAGGGCAAATTGAGAATTGAAGGTTATAAGTTTTTTATGAAATTTCAAGTCCATTTTTTTTTTTATCTTCAAGAAATTTGATATACACTGAGTGGCCAGATTATTATGATCTCTGAACATATAATAATCTGGAATCTGGCCACTCAATGTATATCCTATTAATAAAAGGCTAATATGCAAATTGTCCCCTCAACCAGGAGTTCGACCAGCAGGCAGGCCAGCCCACCACCCATGTCCCCTCCCCCTGGCCAGGCTGACTGGACCCCACCCATGCACGAATTCATGCACCAGGCCTCTAATACACACACACACACACACACACACACACACACACTCACTGTGTGGCCAGATTATTATGCATTTAGAGATCATAATAATAATATGGCCACTCACTATATAATCAATTAAATATTGAATAATTCTCTGTGTTTGATTTAAAATTTTTAACTTAAATTCATCTAGAATTTATTGATATGTGATGTGAAGTAAATGAATACACACACACACACACACACACACACACAAAATTTCCTAACGAGCTAATCTATAAATCTCTCACTATATAGTAAATTATCTTTACCTTTTAGCAAAACGGGAGATTTTATTACATTTTTATTACTAGGTATTTTATTAACCCATGCTGATTCAGTTACTTTGGGTTTATCATTTCAGGTAAAAACTAAGAAAAACAGATTTTGATGCTGCCAAGAAAAATAAAAAGAATGAGAGAAGCAATCATTTAATTGAAGTTAAATTTAGTTTTGAAATTAGCCCACTTAATTTGAAGAGCTTATGTCAATAACTTACTATCTGCCTATCTTTTTAATTATCACAGTGACAGTTTAATTACCATGGACAATTAAAAGAGTTAGTATTATTTTGAGTTTTTTATGTTACAGTAGATTATTTCACATTAAATATTAAATACCTATCAGTTTTCATTTCCTGCTAATAAATTCCCATACAAATCAACCTTAAATACTATAACATTTTCTAATATACACACACAGAGGGAGAAAGGCAGAGAGGGAGGGAGGGAGGGAGGGAAAGTAGGGAAGAAAGGAGGAAGGGAGCCTGAACAAACTGTTTTAGGCATTTGCAGAAAAATTATTCAGGCAGCTCGTGTCTCACTGGCTTGGGGTTCTGATTGATGACAGACAACATAATAAATAATCTATTTACTAACTCCTAACAACTAAATAATGCCCTTATTTTTCAACATAACTGCATTGCCAATATCATATTGACAAAGTGTCATAGGGTTGGAACTAAACTGACCTCATGTCACCATTTTTCTTCCTATAGCATCAAGGAAGACCCCAGAAAAGACCTCTTATTACTCTGATTAATGGGAGGCATTGAAGGTTACCAGGGAATTGGTTGTATTTATTTATTCACACTTAATTCACTGGTAAGGGGTAAGGGGTGGGTGCATGGGATCACAGTAATGTTTTCCTTCTCTCCCCCACTGCCTATATAAATGACTGCTTTGCATGTCGCAGGGAGCTTACTGGTGCAGGCAGCTCTGGCCGAATGGCTGGAGTAGAGCATGTGCAGTGGCAAATGGCTCTTCCCAGGACTGAGCGCTGAGTCTCGCTCCATAAATATTAGCCAATTTGGCTTGGAGACCACAGACCCCACAAAGTAGATGATGGCAGTGAATAACCTTCTATAATTCTGAAAAGAGTACCCACTTTTAATCTCCCCTTGCTTATACCTTCCAAAAATAATTGTTCAATACCAGTAAAATATAATTCTTCAGTCTATGTTTATGTAGTGGCAGGTGGTCCCCTAACCTTCACCTCCACCGCAACTCCTTCAGGCCAGGTTCCCCATGTGTGATGCCTCTGAAGCTGCCTCCTGTGTGTAATATAGTCTCTGTAATATCATCATCATCTCAATTCACAGCCAGAGAGGCCTTCTGAAACCCAGCACTGACCATGTCCTCCTCTTATTTAAAAAAGTCTCTAGGCCCTGATAATTTACAGGTGAAGCCTAACTTCTTGGCATTTTTAAAATGTTTTCAGCCTTTGATTTGTTCACTCTGCCCTCCTTTTTTCTGTTGACATACTCTGAAAACTCATCTCAGACATCATATCCTTAGAGAAGTCCTCCCTGCCTCCCTGGCATGAGCAGACATTGCCTGCTTTGTGTCCCCATCCCCGTCCCTGAGTAACTAATGCTCTCACCTCACAGCATGGCAACTACTCCTGTGCCTGCTTCCTCCAATCCTACAACCCATTCCTCCTTGAAACCCAAGAACTCCCGATGCTTTGCCCCAAAGTTCAATGTGTTTTGGTACCCAAAACAGTTCTGCCAAAACAAAACAAAACCCTCAAAAAATAACTGTATAGTGGGATAATAAAATCAATGTGTGGTGTTATTTAAAAGAAGAAATGGAATTTCTCCCAATAAATCTTCTCTAATTAAAAAAAAAGAGTTCTGTCTTATTTCTCTGTTTGGTTTGTATCTTCAAAGTCCTGACTCTCACTTAGACCATAATTTCCTTACGTTTGAGTTTATATCATATTTTTAATGGAGCAAGTTCCTAGGCTCAGAACAGTCATTTATTAATCTTGAAGGTCAGCATAAATTTAACTTTCAAACGTGTGTGTGTGTGTGTGTGTGTGTGTGTGTGTGTGTGTGTGAGAGAGAGAGAGAGAGAGAGAGAGAGAGAGAGAGAGAGAGAGGTTCCTATTTATTCACCAATGTGTGCTCCTTAGAAATACTAGACACATTCTTTTGCAGGTTGCACTGCAGCAGGAAAATAATTCATAAGAATGACAAGCTCTTTGAAGCACTATGGGAATAATCACTTATCAAACTAGCTCAATTACATTTCTTACTACTGATTAAGATTAATCTGAGCCTTTGTATGAACAAAAATTTGGTTGCTGGGGTGGGATTTTATAGCTGTATCACTATAAATTTATGCCCACCATATAAAAATTGTCAATGTATATAATTAACTGTCAAAATATTCCCTAGGGTTAACTGTCAAGTGAATTAACCAAGCAGTACAGTTAGGTTTTAATTAGCCATTTTAGAGCCTGTAGAATTAGGTGGAGAAAGCAGGGTGATAACTTTATATACAAAAGCCTCTTCTCCACTTTTAGTTTCACATGAAATTCTATATACATAAACATGCTTGCCAATGAAATCTTCCTCCCTTCCTCTCTATTTCCTTCCTTCCATCTCTCCCTCCCTTCTTTTCCTACTTTCTTTTTGTAGCTCTGCTTTTAACAGGTGATAATATTTATCAAGGAGAGATGGCTAACTATTCCAAAGCCTAGAATTTATTTAGAAAACCAACCCTTACCAAACTTTCAATAATAGTTTAAAATATTTACTGGAAAAACCTCTCAGCTATCTGTGAAATGTGTTCTTTCAATTATATTAAGAACAATCATATTCAAATAGCCTTTATGAAAGCAATTAGTTGTGGCTGTTCAATGATGCCTAACTCAAAATGTTGTTTATATATCTTTTGAAATCTTTGAGCACAGCTGATCTATTCACGGTTATCTTGTGCCTTGTTCAGCATACACATACACACATTTTGACTGTACTAATAAATCAATAAAATACTACACATTTGGCTGTGCCTAAGCTAAATTTACATTTAGAAGTGATAGAAGGTTCAGTTATTTGATTGCATAGCATCTGGCCAATGAAGCATCAGAATAAATTATGGGAGAAGGCAGTTTATTTCAAAAGAATGAAGATATTCTGACATTTTAACTTATGGTTATTTGATGTACTCTCAAATAGTAACTGACTTGATACCAACCCACTGGTCATCTGAACACTGAATAAGTTGAAAATAAAATGTGTAAGGCAACAAAGAGAATTAATCTGTTTTCTAAAATACTTTTTGAATTCAATTATCTGCCTTGAGTACATATGAATAAAATAAAATAAAACGAAGAATGACTATATATTATCCTCTTTTTGTGCTGTAGAACTATTCTAAGAGATGTTGAAAAGATTAATTTAGGTATTTGAAGAAACTAACATCTCTCTCTGATTTTGCCTCATTAAAAAAAAATCAGGATTAAAGTGTTTTGATTAGGAAAATTCTGTGACTTGGCATTTTTTGAAACTATAAGACTCTCTTTTGTATGAGCCCATGTCCCATCAAGGACATGTTCGCTTCCTAAATCCCAGGCAGCAGCTGAAAACTGCAGGGACCAGAGCTTGACATTCAGCTGTGTGGCTTTAATTAAGTCAACCTCTGTGGTCCTCATTTTCCATATTTGTAAAAAGAAAATAATAATATCACCTTGAAAGTGCTTTGCAAAATCAAACTGCAAAACTATCAAAAGGGTTATTATTATATTTCTATCAGATGGTATACCTCAAACCATTTTTTTCTCAATGTATACTGCTCACATAGTATGTGATGTCTACCCAGGCATATTAAAAAAGGAGAAGTTACTTCTCTCTGGACCAATAGCCTGAGGTATCTACCTTCATAATAGCATTTAGTTCACAAGATTTCCTTAACTTTGGTATTCTCTAAGCTTTTTTGATCAGTTATTGCATAAATAAAAATTTAGAGAGAGCATGCAACCTAATATATTTATATATTATAAATTTACATATAAGTGTGGCACATTTATATATAAAAGTTATACATGTTTTAAAATACTGTGAGCATTAAAGAATATTCAAATGATAATAGTTTTAAAAGGATGGAAGAGACTCTGGGTTTGTATTTGGTGCCAGAAAGCACTTTTTTCCTTCTCTTCCTAGAAACAACTCAAAAACAACAAGGAAAGCCGAGACCTATTTGGCTCAATGGATAGAGCGTCGGCTTGGGGACTGAAGGGTCCTGGGTTCGATTCCTGTCAAGGGCATGTACCTTGGTTGCGGGCATATCCCCAGTAGGGGGTGTGCAAGAGGCAGCTGATGGATGACTCTCTCTCATCGATGTTTCTAACTCTCTATCTCTCTACCTTCCTCTCTGTACAAAAATCAATAAAATATATTAAAAAAAAACAAACAAGGAAAATTAGAAAGGAATAGACAAACTCCATATGTAACAAAACCAAGACATAGCTGGAACCCCAAACTATAATATTGATATAAGTGGGTTGCCAAAAGAAGTAGCAATGATTTAGGAATGGGTGAGGAGAGAAGACACTGTAGCACAGATCTTAGAAAATGTATAATACTGTGCCAGCACAGCCAGGTTGTGTGAGCCTGAGATGGGGCAGTGGAGAATTCAGAAAAGACAGATGAGAGAAGAAAGCTGGGTCTGAGGGGGACACTGTCCTCTCTGATGGAGAGTTAGTGACAGTGCTACGGACTACAAGCTGAGTCTTTATTTTATAGTCAGTTTCCACGAGGCAAAGTAAGGGAATGGTTAAGATGTTTACAACATTCTCGTGGGTTTTGAACCTTCTCAATTACTGCCCTTGATCAAGCTTTGTTTCTTTGCTTCACCTTCTACAGCCCATATCACTCAGCTACGTGGGACCACAGGTTCGGACCACAGGTTCAAGCTTACAACTCTAGCTTTTGGCTATAATTGTGCTGGAACTTGCATGTGGCTTTACCATGAGAGGATCGTGCCCTCTCATTAGTCCCAGGCTTGACCCTGTCCAAACGCTGTAGCTGCTCTCCACAAGAAAAGATAAACTTTTCGAAGGTGGAGGGCAAAGCCTAATACCTTGTATGCAACAGCAGAAACAGGGTGCCTATGCTGGCAGGTGGAGCACCCTTATACCTAGTTTTATTCTGAAGAAAAAGTGAGGCTGAAGGAGAAATCACAAGTCATGTTTGTAGGAAGCAGTCTATCTCTGCCAGAGGCACTGAAGAGTAAACCCCATTGACTCAAGAAGAACAAACTTACAGAACTCTGCAACATAAGAAAAGTTCTATTTGGTCTTGGCCCTTCACCAGGTAAAATTGTTGCAAAGATCTGGTTTAGGAAAAATAGAAATTCAAACAGAAACCACCAGAGGGTCATGAGAAGCAGAGAAATAGAATACAGTAAGTTGCAGACCACCACCAACAATTTCACCACAAGGTAAATGAAAATTATGACCAAGCTTTTTGCCAAAACTTTTAAAAGCTTGGTGAAGCGAAAGGTTTATTAGAGAAAACTTTTAAATACAAGAAATACAAGAGCTCAGGGAAGAGATCATGAGGCCACAGAGGAACAGATGAACTGTGATCTGGCAGACCTTAGGAAAAAGATTAAGGTAAAAATAGCATCATCATAGACATTACAGTGAAATTGAATGAAGCACCAGGGACACTATAGGCTGCAAAAACACAGTGGAGATCAGAGGAGAGAAATGGGAGGTAGAGGTGGAGGGAAGACAAATGAAATACTAAAAATGAAGAAAGGATGAAAGGAAGAGATGTAGAGGATAGGCAAAAGAGATTCAATATATGAATACCTGGTGTTGCTGAAAAAGAAAATACTGAGTCCTAACAAAATACCTAACATACAATTTAAGAAAATTTAACCTAAAATAAAAGAAATTTCTGTCTATGTAAGAAAGAACACACCTTTTGTTCCAGGGAAAACTGACTCAGAAAAGCCAATACTGAGAAATACACTACTAAAATTATTGGACTTAAAGACAACAACATGCTTTGGGCAGCTAGGCAAAGAGTCATTTACAAAAGGAAAAAGGATGTATTGGCCTCAGATTCTCTACAGCAGTGGTTCTCAACCTTTCTAATGCCATGACCCTTTAATACAGTTCCTCATGTTGTGGTGACCCCCAACCATAAGATTATTTTTGTTGCTACTTCATAACTGTAATTTTGCTACTGTTAATGAATTGTAATGTAAATATCTGTGTTTTCTAATGGTCTTAGGTGACCCTGCTAGTGGTTCTCAACCTGTGAGTTGCGACTGCTTTAGAGCCTAAGACCGTCAGAAAACACAGATAATGTAAATATCTACATTAAATATTTACATTATGATTCATTAACAGTAGCAATCGGGGCCAATCAGGGCCTTGCTTCCCCTGGCTGCCAGCTGCTGGCCAGGGCCTTCCTTTGTTCTGCATCACCCCCTGGTCTTATCAAGTGGTCAAATTCCTAGTAGGTCAAACTGCTGAGGGGACAATTTGCATATTAACCTTTTATTATATAGGACCGTGGTGGGCAAACTGCAGCTCACAAGCTCCGTGCAGCTCTTTGGCCCCTTGAGTGTGGCTCTTCCACAAAATACCATGGCCTGGGTGAGTCCATTTTGAAGAAGTGGAGTTAGAAGATGTTTAAGTTTAAAAAATTTGGCTATCAAAAGAAATTTCAATCATTGTACTGTTGATATTTGGCTCTGTTGACTAATGAGTTTGCCAACCACTGATATAGGATATCTACTGTTTTTTACACAAAAGAATTTTTCATTTCTGAGTCTTTTAGAAAAAACTAGGTAAATATAGTCTTTTCTTTAGTGCTTTTTAAATAATATTAGTTGATTTATGGTAGTTACTCCTCTAAAAGTTTAGCTTTTAGACTTAAATTTATAAATTATAGAAAAGAGATTGCTATTTTGTGGTAAATGTTGAAAGAAACCAGGAAATTAATTACCCCTCTCTCCTCTCCCTCTTCCCCTCTCTTTTTTTCTCCCTCCCTCGTAGAGATTCCTAAGTGGAACTGTATATATTTTCTTTAACAAAATTTATCAGAAAATATTTATAAACAATGGAATATAAATACACACAGGTATTTTAATATTTTCTTTTCAAAACCCAATGAACTCTCAAGGGTATCAAACTTCGGAGACCACAGCTCCAGGTCTGTAATGTTGAATATAGTAGCCACTTGTGGTTTATTGAGCACTTGAAATGTACTCATCCACATTGAGATGTGTTAAAAGTGTAACAGATTCACTGAATGTTTATGACTAAGCACAAGAAAAAAAGAATGTAAAAACGTCTCATTAATAATTTTGATAACAAATATTTTGTATCTAATGCCTTAATAAAACATATAATTAAAATTAATTTCACTCATGTATTTTTAAAAAATCCTCGCCTGAGGGTATGCTTTTATTTATTTATTTATTTATTTATTTATTTATTTATTTTTATAGAGAGAGACAGGAAGGGAGAAGGAGAGGAAGAGAGAAACATCAATGTGAGAGAGGAACATTGATCAGTTGCCTCCCATATGTGTCCTGATGGGCAATTGAACCTGCAACCTTTTGGTGTATGGGATGATGCTCCAAACAACCAAGTCACCCAGTCAGGGCTGAATTTTTTTTCAATTTGAGAAAATGTAAGGGCAATTAGAGGAGATAGTAGGTATTTGGGATGCATTTTAACTTTTTTAATGTGGCTACTAGAAAATTTTAAATGGCATGTGTGGCATTTTTTTGGACAGGCTAACTTTGGGAGAGCACACGTCAGGCTCTATTCACACCTGTGTACATGACATTCCATTATCCTAGAACTAGATAAAATTTTGCAGATGCTAAATACAAGTTTGCTAAGAAGGAAGCTACTAACAGGGACTGTGTGTATATAATATATGAGTAAAGATATTGCTTAATCTGTGTGTGTGTGTGTTTCTAGAAAGTCAGAAGAGGAAATGAAGTGAAAACATTCACTGTGTGGTGGTTTACTCATCATTGTTTTCAAGGATAAGACTGAATCTATGCACCGTAGTTGAATATGTTTCCAAAACTACTTTAAGGGTTAGCATTTAGAAATTAGAAAGGAGCATTTGGCCAAGCATTCTCAATGTGAATGATTATCATATATGAATTAATTAAAGATCATTTTGACAGCCAAAACTCTAAAGTTTCATGTAAATGTGAAAATACAGCACTGGGCAAAATAGGTTTCCAGTTGAGAGTACGTGAAACAGTTTATTATTGTATTATTATTTATTAATTATTGTACTATTTGCATTCCAATTGTAAGCCTACTTTTGCCCACCCCTGTATTTTCAATATTTAAAAGGAGAAATCCAGTTAAACTTTTATATAGATCTGTCTTTGGTTAATGTAAACCTGAAAAATAAAAGATAATTCAGTATTTGCAGAATTATTTAAAACAATAGACATTTTTGGTTTTTGCTTTTTAAAACAGCTTAAATTCTTTAAAGATACAATCTATTTTTAATTTCAGGGTGTTTTTTTGGGGGTGGGGAAAATTTTACTTATTTACCTATTTATTATAAAGATATAATTGACATATAACATCTAATTTTAGCAGTTTATATCACTAGACTTAAATTAGTCACATCTATTTAATAGCACAATTTAACATTTTTCTTATTTATAAGGAACTATGCTTTACCATCTTTGTAAATTCATTTGTGTTATGAAAAATACAAGTGATTTTAAGAAACAAATGATAAAAATACACACACCCACACAAAAGTAATTTGGGAGGAGCAGAGAGGAAAAGAGGATAATTTTCAAAGCCATCTAGAAGAGACACAGATCATGCCATATTATAAGATTGGCACTTGTAAATATAAAGCAACCAAACAACATGATTTGATTGAACATGCAATTATATGAATCCCCAATGCAAAATAAATGAGTAGAGGCTAAACCCAGAACTTGAATTATCTTTGAGTTCTCACTGGGTATTATCTACTACAAGCATTTTAAAATTTAAAGTAAATTTCTGTGTATTAGGCTTTAATAGGATATGATATTGATTTTATGTCGAATGCCCTGTTGCTTCATATGCTTCAATGTCTCTGTCTTTCCTTCCCTGTCTTCAGTAATTTTTGAAATCTTTTATACCCATTCTCTAACCCAGTGATTCTCAACTGGGGGTGGATGTGCCCTCTTCCCGAGGTCACTTGGCAATGTCTGGAGACGTTTGTGATCGTCGCAGAACAGGTGGGGAGTGCTCTTGTAGGTGGAGGCCAGGGTGTGATATTTTTTAATGCAGAGCTGATATTTTTTAATGCAGAGCTTCTAAACATGCTGGGATGCACAGCACAGCATCTCACAACAAAGGATTACCTGACCCAAAATGTCAATAAGTTTGAGATTAAGAAATTTGGCTTTCATCTGAAAGAGATGTCATTTTTGGGTAAGTCAATTTTCCCTTCGGTAGTAGCATTTTTCAGGAGATGAACTGAGCCTACAAATTTCAAAGAGCTGGTCTTAGTTCTCTAATAATTTCCAACTACATATATCCATTCAATCACACACTCATTCAATACTTCCTAGCTTTAATAGATATACAATCACATCATAGGTAGGGTGGAGTATACTTTGGACTTGGACATTATTGAGCATTGTTAATAATTTTGCTGGACAATAGAAGTAAATCAAGAATGTCAGATCATCTGGTCACCTTAGTTATATGATAGCAGGTAATAATTAAAATAATAAGACACAGAAGAATGTCTAATGACAGTCATTTGGGAGAATGATGTTTGGGCAATGGGACTGAAAATCAAGGCTGAGGTCTAAGATCATTTCTGTTTTTTGTGCTGATGACATCGCAACATAAAAAATCTAGTGTGAAACTGCAACCACTACAATAGGGTTTTGGAAAGAAAAAAATAAGCATTTAGAAATTAGAAAATCCAGGACACACAGAAAATATAAACACCGTTAGAGGCATTATAATGGACACTCTTTTAAAAAGCACTCGTATGCCCAGACTGATGTAACTCAGTTGATTGAGTGTTGTCTCATGCACCCAGAGGCCACTGGTTCGATTCTGGCCAGGCCACCTGCCCAGGTTGCAGGCTAGATTCCCAGTAGGGGGTTGGGGGTATTGGAGGAAGCAGATGGATGTTTCTCCCTCTCCCTTCTTTTCTCACTAATATCAATAAAAACATATATATATATATATATATATATATATATATATATATATATATATATATAAAGCACTAGTATAATGTTTACACATAGTAGGTACTCAACAAATGTCCACTAAAGAATAAATCTATGTGGTCTTATCTGACATGTGGAAACCTGTCTCCATTTTAAGTGTGTGTTATTTTAATTTGCATGATTTCCTAAAGCTCAGTATAAGAGGTACAAAATAGGGCTACTTACTACTATTCCTTCTGGAGAAAAACAAAACAAAAAAATCGCAAATTTTGGATTCGTCAAAATACAACAAATCCATTCTGACAGGATAAAAAATTATAAATGTCAGCGAAGGCACTTTCCCGCTTTCCTTTTGATCTGTAAGGTTACTAGTGGATGCGATAATCTTTTATTTATATTGCATGCGGTACAATTTCAAAATGGGATTTTTTTTTTGTGTGTGTGTGCCCATCATGCTCTCCTTCCGTAATTAAGCCTGTAGGGCTGGCTGGCTGATATTTTTTAATGCAGAGCTTGTCAATTTCTGTTAACACTAATCTAGAGTTCATAGCTCCATAGATCATGGAAATGTGAGGGCAAAACAATTTATATAAAAAATATTTTGAGAGGAGTTGAACAAATGGAGCATCGTTTCTGCTCCGACTACCGAGCATTTCTGTGCTGCTGAAGCGCCAGTTTATCCCGCAGGGCAGGGAGCCCACCTTTCCCGGCGCGCACATTTGATTTTCCCAGGTTCCTTGCTTCGCCTTCCCTCTCCTTTCACACATGCCCTCCCGCTAAAAATACACGCTTCCCCCCGGCCCCTTTGCCATGTGTTGTCTTTTGAATTACACCCCAACCTCTCATAGAGTCAGCCCCGATCTTGTTTTGCCATTAATTTGGGAAGAAAAGAGGCTGCCTCCTGCATTTTCACACGAAACATTAACAAGGGCAGACCCGGGGAATTCATCTCTTCCCACCTTCAGCGGACAGAACAATAGGCAGCTATAATCTTGTGGCACCCACAACTAATTTATCCAACCAGAAGACAGGTAGCACTCTGCACTGCCGCTCCTGTCTGAATAGGTGCAGTAAATACTCAGCTTAATAGTAGCTTCTCAGGCAGGAGGGCAACATATCACAGCATGGCATTTTTATAATCTTCCTGGCAAGCCGACAGCAAGGAGCACCGCCCGACCGCCCGCACATGATCCTCCTTGGTGGGGCTTAGGAGGCACGGAACCGTTAGATGGTGACACATTGTGCCTTTGAGCAAGTTTAACTGTTTTATATCCTCTCTGATCTACAGCTTTGTACATCTGTTAAGCTGCCTCTTAAACTTCTGTGGGCACATCTGTGGAGCCGCTACTTGAAGCTCAGCATGCGTTGTGGGCCTGGTGGGGGGTTTCTTTGTGACAGCCTCCTGTTTATCTCTGTCACACTGCGAGGCCACAGTTAAATACATCATCTTGGCCAAAAAAGATGATGGTAACCTTGTGACCATTGTGGGAGGAATATGCGTAGCAAAGGCTGAACAAAAAGCTTGTCTGGACTAAGAGGAAATAAAGTAATTTCTTAGTGAACATTTATTTCTCACATGTCTGTGGTCATTTGGGCTTCAGCTGCACTGATGATTCCAAGCTTGTATTAGTTAGGGTTCTCCACCGAAACACAACCAATAGGACACAGAGAGGCATAAAAGAGAAGAATTAATATAGGAATTGGCTCACATGATTATGGAGGCTGACAAGTCCCATAATAGACCGTCTGCAAGAGGATCAGGAAAGCTTGTGGTATAATTCAATCTCAGTCTAAAGATCTGAGAACTAGAAGCTTGGATGACTGAGGGCAGGAGAAGAAGGATGTCCCAGCTCAAGAAGCGAGAGCCAATTCACCCTTCTCCACCTTTTTGTTCTATTGGGTCCTCAACAGATTGCATGAAGCCCTCCCACACTAGTGAGGGTGGATCCTCTTTACTGTTTACTGATTCAAAACCTAATCTTTTCCAGAAATATCTTCATAGACACCCTGAAATAATGCTTAACCAGTTATCTGGGCATCCCTTAGCTAGTCAAGTTGACACATAAAATTACTGTAGGTTAGATCAAGGTTGGCTCCATAGATCTTATCTTCAAACAAGATGTTACACAAGGCATATTCTTCCTATGGTGAAACACAACCTTGTTTCAGGTCTTCTATTTTAGGCTAACTTCCCATTGGCCAAAGCAAATCACAGGGATGGCTAAGTTAAGGGACAGGGCCATATAGTCTGCTTATCACGAGGCGAAAGCAAGTCACAGAGCCAAGCTCAGCATCAAAGAGGCAGGGAAATATATTCCTCCCAAGAAAACAAGAGTGGGGGAGGAAGTGAATATTTGCTGACCATCTAATCTAATCTACAACGCTGTACCTGTCTACAAAAGGAAGAAAGCACTGATATTTACTATGTAGTAAAATTCTGCATATAGCAAGTCCATCTAGGTGGGTTGCATTGCTGACAGATGCCGAGGACACCATGAAGAAAGAAGAAGGAAGGCCCTGGTTGAGAAACTAAGGTCTTTAATATTTATCTCTTTTGGAGTTGGAAAGGCCCCTTTTCTGCTCTTTAAGCACTTTGGTCTCCAAACACTTGAAGAAAAAATTGGGTATGAAGGAGTTTGGGGCTTATAGCAGGACTGATAATCATTGGCACACACCATAAAGACAAACAATTGGGCATCCTTTCCAATTGGCCAAGGACCATTTGGAAGGGGTGGTGCCTTTGCTATATGGTTAGTTAAATATTTGAATATCACCACTGGCTGGATATATTTATAGTTCTGTGATTCTGGCTCTCTGTTAGGCAGGTAGATTATGATTCTGGATTGGCTCGTCACTCTTCTCAGAGAAACTATCTCACAGCTTTTGCAGAACATCAGCTTTTGGTTGAATCACAAACTTCACATCCCATTCACCCTCCCTACCCTGGACACAGCTGATTGAACCATGATGAGCACCTGACCCAAAGAAGGCCAATGACTAGGTTCAGGCATATTTGATGGCATCTTATTAGGTCTCTCTTTAGATGTAGTGGGTGAATTCAACTTCTATTTTAGAAATTAATTCGAAAATGTGGAGCAAATCAGATGTAATTTGTGGTTAAAAGTTTATCTGGAAAAATTATATTTTGCACTGGGTTTTAAAATCAATTTGTTGGAGATAGGCTGGTATGGCTCAGTGGTTGAGCACTGATCTCTGAGCCAGGAGGTCACAGTTCAATTCCTAGTCAAGGCACATACCTGGGTTGTAGGTTTGATCAATGATTCTCTTTCATCATTGATGTTTCTATCTTTCTCTATCTCTCCTTACTCTCTCTGAAATCAGTAAAAATATATTTGAAAAAATAAATCTGTTAGAGTCCATCTGTATTAGTTATTTATTATAGCATAACAAATTACCCCCTAATATAGTGGCTTCATACAACAATAAACATTATTTCACTGTTTCCAAGCCTGGCTTGGCTAGGTCCTCTGCTTTAGGGTTTCTCATGAGGCTCAGTTGGGGCAGGACCCACTTCTAATCTCACGTATGTGGTTGTTGGCAGGATTCAGTCCTTCATGGACTGTTGGGCTGTCAGATCCTTGTTAGCTCTTGGCCGGAGACCTCTCTCATTTCCTCGCAGGTGGCCCTCTCTGGCAGAGCAAACATGTTAGAAGAGCCAAGGAGAGAGTGCAAGCAAGATGAAAGTCAGTCTTTGTAACTTAATCTCCAAGTGACATCTCTGTCAGTCAGGGTTCGACCAGAGAAGGGAGATCAATAGGAGATATACGTTCATTGATTCCTCAAAAGGAAGTGGCTTCTGTGACCGAGGGTTGGCTAGGCACGTAGAGATCTGCAGGCAGGACACCAGGAAGGAAAGGCTGGAGCTCGTGGATGTGGGCTGAATGGCAGGCCACAGGCCAAAATTGTTCTTCAGGGAAGCCTCAGCTCTGCTTAAGGCTTTTCAACTGACTGAATCTCATCCACTCAGATTGTGTAGGATGATCTCTCTTACTTAAAGTCAACTGATTGTGGACTCTAATCACACTTAATACCTTCACAGTAACACCTAGATGAATGTGAAATTGAATAACTGAGAACTATAGCTGAGACAAGTCAACATATCAAAGAATTCCATCATAACATCCTTTCACTTTTTCCACATTCCATTCATTAGAAGCAAGTCACTAGGTTCCTCCCACCCTCCAAGGGAGGGATTACAGAGAGTATGAATACCAGGAAGCAGGATCTTTTTTACAAGGCTACCTGCCAGAGTCAGATTTCTTTTAATTTAAAAAAAAATGTATTTTTATTGATTTCATAGAGGAAGGGAGAGAGAGAGAGATAGAAACATCAATGATGAAAGAATAATTGTTTGCCTGCTTCCTGCATGCCTTCTACTGGGGATCGAGTCTGAAACCCGGGCATGTGCCTGATTGAAAATTGAACTGTGATCTCCTGGTTCACAGGTTGATGCTCAACCACTGAGCCACACCAGCTGGGCCACTTTTAAATTTTACTTGCAAAATGACTTTTGCAAGGAAAAATGCCTTTAAAAATATTCCTAACCAAAAATAAATAAATAAATCTGCATAGCCATTTATATATGTTGAATTAATTTTAGGTAAAAGAATGAAGTGTTTTTCAGTGTTTACACAGATTTGGTGAGCAAACATTGTTTGTAACTTTAAGTGAACAAATCCAATTCTGTGCAACAAACATTCTAATAAATGTGGTTTTCACTAACAAATATTTATAGTCTTGAGGTTGTAAGTCAGTGTTCCTTAGAACCATTAAAATAAACCTCTGAATATTGCAAGTAAAGTCCTTTGGCCTTCTTAGTTAAGATCACTGAAAGTGATGGCAAATGTATTCCATTATAATTTTAATCAAGGTGGAATTAAAGAATTTGGGGCTTATAATGCTCTATTTCTAGTCTGGGGGCAAGAGAGGCTAGGTGTCATTCTGGCCCATGAAGGGCCATGAAGAGCCAGGCATGAATGAGTAGGAGCTTTGACATAGAACAAAAGCTAGTAAAAAAAGAGGCAAGCGGACACACCAAAGTGGAGACTGGAGAGAAGGTAACATAAAGTAGCCAGAGGGCAGATCCTGGCCCCTCCTGCTGCTGAGGCCTAAGGGTTCATTTTCTGTCTCCACCAAGGTCTATGTGAACCACCAACCCTGTTCCTGGACTTCTCTTCTCACTTACTCACAACATCCCTCTCCTACCATCCCCTCGTCCCACTGACGTTACTTGCTGAGTGAGTCTCTGTTCTTGTTTCAGGAAAAATTAGATGTTTCACATTTATAAATTGGTAACCTTTTAGTTTGGCTCTAACTCAAGTAAAGTCAAAGAGAGTTTCTTTGTGTTTTTTTTTTTTTTTTAATTGTGGTAAAATACATGTAATGTAAAATTTCAAAGGGAGTACTGATAAAGAGAGGCATGAACTGAATTAGTACTGGAAAAGACCCTCAGGGATATGTTTCCACCTGCCTTGGCAGCTCTGCTTCCTTCTGCAGCCTTATCTAGTTTTTCTCATTGTACTGACATGCTTTTTTCTGCTTACTTGGGGTTTCTGCCCCCTTAGCACTTCGGCTTGCATATGGTCTGAAATGGCTACTCCAGTCCAGTCTACATGCTGTGAACATCTTTCCCACTTTAACATCTACTGAAACCCACTTAGGACTCAGTTTTCCCATACTGAATCAATGACAGAGGACTCTGATTATTCCGATTCATCATTTTGATCAGAGACTTGCCTAAAAATGGGCTAACCTAGAGTTAGATGACCGGTTCTGGTTTGGTCAGCCACGATCAGAAGGGTGGAATCACTCTAAGCAATGACTCATGAGGCATTAAGGGTACTTGGGAGGAAGGAAGAACCCCTAAAAGGGTGTGTGTGCATTGTGTCTAATGGGCATTGGTTGGCATATACTGAAGGTGTCTTCATTAGATTTCCCATCATCAATTCATTCATCAATCAGTACATATTGACCATATAAGGGTTTATGAACTAGCTAGGCATTGTTAGTTAATAGCTAACACATAATGTGCTAATCACTGGGTTAAGAGACCATTATACTGTGGGGCACCACAAAATGATAATGGCATTCTCAAGAATTTTACAATCTGGTTAGAGATGAGACACCTACACCCACAAAACTTTAGGTTGTGCAAAACACCAATAGTAAAAATGTTCTAAGTAATTTCCTGGCCAACTTCTCAAAGAGTGATAAAGACAGTAAGTGCTATGCATTTTGAGGGATTGCTATAGTGTGAAAATATCTGAGAAGCCTTTCCAGAGAACTTGATCTTGAACTTTAATGATGGACAAGTTTCTGTTAGCTAGGGAGACCAAAGGAAGTAATTGATTATTCAATAAATATTCATTGCACACTTAGGTGTGGTCAGTCACTATAGTAGGAGCTAAAGATAAAGGCGAGAACAAGACATTCCCTTAAAGGAGCTTATAACCTAAAGAGCGTTAGACAAGCAAATACAGAACAGTTTTAAGCCTCAAGGGGATGGGGAGGAGGGGATGACAAGCTATGTATCCAGAAAAATCTAGCCTTTGTTATCATCACCACAAGAAGTCTAAGAGATCTGCTGTTTGGAAATTATGGCCGCCCTGGCATTGGGAAAAATGTGTCTGCTTCAAGCCCTTCAGAAGTGGCCATCATCCCCATGGGCCTGCC
Organism: Pipistrellus hanaki; assembly: GCF_964339955.1. Classification (NCBI taxonomy): domain Eukaryota; kingdom Metazoa; phylum Chordata; class Mammalia; order Chiroptera; family Vespertilionidae; genus Pipistrellus; species Pipistrellus hanaki. The sequence continues at coordinate 47,629,158 of NC_140503.1, read as the reverse complement.
ACTGCCCATCTCTGAGTGGGAGAGAGACAGGGCAGGCTGCTCTTGGGCTACCTCCTACAGTACTCTTCAGAAGAGCATGTCACCCTGCTACTTTCTAGGGCAGCTGGCTGGGGCAGAAACTCTTGTCTCTGCCTAGGAGACAACGCTGGTCAGACAAAGGAGGGAGAAAGAGGCTGAAATATTCAGGGGAAGAATGGAGCATGCAGATGGACAAAAGATGTGCTACTTTCTTTCGTGAACAAACCACATTTTCTGATTTGCTTAATATTCTCTGATCAAATAGCAACCCTGTAGAGGAGAGGTTATACTAGGCACCACACAGACATGTTTTCTGTTAGTTTTCTTTTAATTCATCTTATTCTGTTTAAAACCATGATCTGTGTTTTACTATAATATTTGGTGTTAAAAAATGAATGGCTGGCCATGGCCAGTGTGGACCATTGGTTAGAGCATCTGTTCATGCACCAGAGGATCACTGGTTTGATTCCCAGTCAAGGGCATATACCTGGGTTGCAGGTTCGATCCCTGGATCGGGTAAGGGCATGTGCAGGAGGCAACAGATTGATGTGTTTCTCTCACATCAATGTTTCTCGCTCTCCTCCCTCCCTCCCTCTCTCCCTCTCTTCCACTATCTCTAAGGGGGGGGGGGGGAGGAGAATGGCTGTTTGCTCTATACTCCAATGTTAAACAAGCACTCTTATTTCTAATAACCAAGTTTTAATGACTTCAGAGGGCTTAGAAAACAACAACAACAAAAACTTTAACTGATGTCACATAATATTATCAGTAAGTCCTCTGCTGGGAAGGTCCTGAGGTTACCTTCACATTTGAGTACCTTCTTGCTCTCAGACTTTCTGAACTGTTAGAATATAAATTGCTAAACTGTTAAAATAAGGACTACTTAGTTCAGAACCAAAATAGATCATTCTTTGGTTCAAAGTCTTCCCTCTTTTTCTGGCAGGTGCCAGGGAAGTAGTTCCTAGAGGACCAAAGTCAGAGCAACTGTAGGAGAAAGGAATCTGAACTTGATCCCAGATAAGCTGGGGGAACGGGAAGGGCAAGGAGGCAGATGAAGTTATTTATTCCACTGCCTTTACATAGTGATGAGGTCCTTATCCTTGCCTTCTCCTCAAGCCCCACAAATCCCTACAAGGGGGCAGGGGATCAGATCATACATTTAAATTATTTTCAGAGATGTCAAGCAATTCTAACTTCTTTAACACAGCGACATACCAAAGGAGTGATAAATCTCCAAACCGAAGAGAGGATTCCCCCCTTTCAAATTTGAGCTGCGAAAGACTGATTATATATTTAAGCTTCGGAGAATGGGTAAAGCTTTGTTAGGCAAATTGGTGACCATACCAGCTCTCCTAGCCCAAAATCCACAGCTCCTATTTACATATGATGAATTTTCTAGGACTCTAAGAACAAACTTCTTAACACGGTCAACATCAGTCCTCTGCATAGCATCCGGGGAGCCAGGGACTTGGCTGAGCTGAGGGCGGGCTTCTCACTTCAACAAGCCTCACATTATAATGGAAACTCAAAGGCCTGGAAACAATGTTCATAGCTTCCCTGACTAATTTTATTATGCAGACACACTTAATGGCTCCTATTACAATCACATCGTGGTGGGAAATAGTACGAGATTGTGACGATCACACTAAATCGACAAGGATTATCAGTCATTAAAAAGGAACCAAATTAGCATCAAGCAGTTATATTTTATACTTATCAAATCTTCTGCTGGTCAAGGTCCATTACTGAATGACACCATAAAGGCAGGAGCCGTCAGCTCATTCTCCAGAACATTTAAATCTCTATTGTATTTGTGTAGGATATAATTTCTGGTAGCTATAAAGCCTAATAAAGGTTACACCCCGATGAATAAAGTGTTAATAAATTGACCCATGACATTTAAATGGATAATTATATTTGAGATAAAGGAAGAATTTCTTGTTTCAGGGAAGAAGTATTTTAACGTGTACCCAACCTGAGTTCCCCATCAGCTACTGGGTGGTTTTACATGGCTCAACAGTGATTTAGATATTAATATTGCTGGTTAACATTGTGTTAGATTCATGATTCATCAGCCTTTTCCAGCAACTGCTGTCGTCTATCAGAATCATCAAGACTACATTGTAAAGGTTCCCACATGTTAAGGAAGTCCAGGGAAAGGAACTAGTACCTGTATTTCCAGTTCATGGGTTAGGAATGCTAGTGTTTACTTGTCCCCCAGTCCCCACCCTGCCAGTGTGTCAGCCTGTCACTAGACTCTCTAGTCCCAGGGCAGAGAGGTGTGAAATGGAACCATGAAGTGGTTAGGAGGAGCCTGAAGGAGTCAGTACTGACCGGGATGTATTAGATACAACTGGAACAGCTCTACATGCAGGGTGGGCAACAGTAGGTTTACAGCTATGAGTACACAGAGCACCATTTATTCTTGTATTATTACTTATTTGTTATTTTTCATAAAACAGCGTAAACCTGTATATTATGTACTGAGGGCTCTCAGTCCTCATGAAAGCACCCAGCAAAACCTAGGGAATAACAACAAACGAAGAAGTGCAGCTGGGGTGGTGAGCATGGCTTCCCTTTAGTCTCCGGGGTAAAAGCTTCTGCTCTGTGTTTCTTATAGCACATTAGACTCAGGGGGAAAAGACTCAAGTGTAAAATAATTCTCCCTAACTTGTTAATTAATCAACTATTATTTCATATATGTATTCACTCCACAACCATTTATTCATTCATATTGTATAGCTATTAGACTCTCTTTTGAGAGAATACTGCCTTCAAAACATGTAGAGCAAAATTGACAGCACTACAAAGAGAAACTAAAAAGATCTTTACCTTTACCTTTCTCAATTTTTCATAAGAAAGGTACCAGTAATCAGTAAGGGTACAGTCGATCAGAACATAGTTAACAAACTTTTGGATAACTATAAAACACTCAGTATCTGTAAAGCACACATACTTTTGTGCTAGTTTTATGTTGCCGCCATAACAAACTATCACAAATAGCTTAAAACAGGACACAGTTATTATCTCACAGTTTTATAGGTCAGAAGTCCGTATGGGTCTGACCAGGCTCAAACCAAGGTGCCAGGGCTGCCTTCCTTCCTGAAGGCTCCGAGGAAAATATGCCTTCTGGCTCATGCAGGTTGTGGGCAGAATTCAGTCCCAGGCAGCTGTAGGACTGGGGTTCTATTTCCTTGCTGGCTATTGGCCTACAGCTGATCTTAGTTTCTAGAGTCCACCCCACATCCCTTGGCGAATGGACCTCTTTGTCTTTAAAGCCAGAAGGTATGGGGTTGAATCCTTCTCACACCTCATCTTTTTCTGTCACATCTCTAACTAATTAATAGAAGAAATGCCTCCATTTTATTTATTTAATTTTTTAAGTATATTTTATTGATTATTTTCAGAGAGGAAGGGAGAAGGATAGAGAGCTAGAAACATCGATGAGAGAGAAACATCGATCAGCTGCCTCTTGCACACCTCCTACTGGGGATGTGCCTACAACCAAGGTATATGCTCTTGACCAGAATCAAACCTGGGACCTTTTATTCCATAGGTCAATGATCTATCCACTGAGCCATTATCCAGTGGGCACAATCTAATTGCCTGAACACTTTAAAATGGAGGCATTTCAACAAGTTAGGGTGAAATGCCTCCATTTTAAAGTGTTCAGGCAATTAGATTGTGCCCACTGGATAATCTAGGATAATTTCTCCATGTCAAGGTCTATAACCTTAAACACATTTACGAAGTTCTCTCTGTATACTAAAAAGTTAGGGCAAAGGCATCTCTGAGAGTCCATTATTCTGCCTCCCACACTTTTCAAACTTGCACAGAACATACAAAACTGTACTCACACATGATTATAAGGCCAGTGTCTACAACACTCATATTGTGCGACCAAAATGCAATTTCAATTAAAAAGTAATAAATGGATAAATAGAAAGGCCCAAATGTTTGGAAATTAAGAAATATACATTTGAATATTAGGGAGGGACAACCAAATGATTGAACAGAAAGCTGCGTGGGGCAACCAGGCCTGTGGGGAGGGGTGGGGAGTTAGGGGTTGCCAGGTCGGTAGAGGGGGGCAGTGAGGGGTGACCAGGCTGGCGGGGGGGAGAGGGGGTAAGTGGAGTTAGGGGCAACCAGGCTGGAGGGGGGAAGATGCTGGGGGTGACCTACCTAGCAGGAGGACAGTTGGGGGTGACCAGGCCATCAGGGGGGCAGTAAGGGGTGATCAAGTAGGCAGGCAGGTGAGCAGTTAGGAGCCAGTGATCCTGGATTGTGAAAGGGATGTCCAACTGCTGGTTGGGATCGGGCCTAAACCGGCAGTTGGACATCACTCGAGAGATCCTGGATTGGAGAGGATGCAGGCTGGGCTGAGGGGACCCCCGCCCCCCATGCATGAATTTTTGTGCACTAGACCTTTAGTATATATATATATCCCTAATATGCAAATAGATCGAATGGTGGAACAACTGAACAACCAAACAACCAGTTGTTATGATGTGTGCTGACCACCTGGGGGTGCACCCAGAACATGGTGGGAGTTGGCAGCAGGTGGCAGAGCACAAATATGGTGGGCATTAGCCATGGCAGGATGGTGGAGCAGGTGAGCGAGGGTGCCAGACCAAGGTGGGGCGCCGATCACTGTCATTGGGGCTAACCTCTGGTGGTTATTGAAAATTCTTTACTCCTTGCCGAAACCGGTTTGGCTCAATGGATAGAGCGTCGGCTTGGAGACTGAAAGGTCCCGGGTTCGATTCCGGTCAAGGGCATGTACCTTGGTTGCGGGCACATCCCCAGTAGGGGGTGTGCAAGAGGCAGCTGATGGATGACTCTCTCTCATCGATGTTTCTAACTCTCTATCTCTCTCCCTTCCTCTCTGTAAAAATCAATGAAATATATATAAAAAAAAAATTCTTTACTCCTGAATGTCACGATCCTGCCTGGCACTTGCGCCTGTTGCCAGTACTGGCCCCGCTCACACCCAGTGCCAGCACCAGAGCCTGTGCTCACACCCGCTGCCAGCACCCAGCGCTGGCCCTGATCACTAGGTGCCATCAGTGGTTTCAAGCAATGGCTGCTGGCCCTGATCACTCCTCAGGGGTTCTCTACCTCCCCTGCTCCTGAGAGGCAATTGGGGCCGGCAGCCACTTCTCACAACTGCTGCTGGCACTGGAGCTGCTGCTCACACCCACAGCTGGCACTGGAGTCACTGCTCATACCAGTGGCCAGGTCCCAGAGCCAGTCTCAATTGCTCGGCACCATCAGCAGGTGTGAGCAGTGGCTGCCAGCCCCAATCGCCACTGAGATCTTTTCCATATTTTCCTGCTCCTAATGGATGATTGGGGAAGCAGCTGCTGCTTGCACCTGCTTACAGCACCGGTCCTGCTTGTACCCACTGCTGGCGCCAGCCCCAATTGCTCCATTGTCAGTGGGTGCAAGTGGGGTCGGCCATCAGCGCGTGGGAACAGCAGCAGGAAGAGAGGGGCTGCTGGCAAACTGGGGACCAGGGACTGCGGTGGGAGGGACCGGGTGGGGGCGTGGATGATAGGCCAAGACCCGCCCCTATGCCCACCGCAGCCTCATGTCCCAGAGTTCCTTTCAAGGTTCACAAATTGGTGCACTGGGCCTCTGGTACAAAATAATAATGAATGTAAACTATCATTGAAAAATAACATGTAGTAACCTTAGTTAGTAATGCCCCTGAAGTGCTTTTGACAACTCTTTAAAAACATTTTTAATATTAATGGCTATCAGTTTTGCCTCCAGGACAGAAATTATGGGAAAGGAGAGCTTTGCAACATTTTGACAAATGGCATTTAAGAAGACAACTAAACTTTTCAAACAATCTTTATCAACCTGTCATCATTTCAGACAACTAGGGGAGAGTTCCTGGAGAGAGTGAACCATGAGACATTACTTGTGCCTTGTCTTTATGCTCAGTCATACTGATCATGTGCAAGTCAGGTTCAGAGCAACAAATGTGGTGTTCTCGAAGACTGACTTCCTTGCCCTGTCATCTGTCATAGTCCTTGGAAGTAAGTATTTTTCCCAAGCTACCTCTGATTGCACCGATACAATTTATTTAATGCTATTTGTGTCATGACAAATCATTTCACGTTTCCAAATTTCTAATCTGTTTTCAGTGAGAAATCAATATTCTGATTGAATCAGTTCTCTTATCTCCACATTTTTATAAGGCCCAGTATAAACCCAGGGTTGACTTTGAAGAATAAAAATGGTGAAGGGCAGTATTCTCTAACCCTTCCTCGGCTGCACCAAAGCACATGGAGCTGATGCTTCATCCTGTTGAAACATGCAACATCCACATGGAAGGCTTCCCAAAAGCAGCCTTGAGATGTGAGCTTGACGATTATGCAATGCTGGGCATAATAACAAAGTTTGCTAACTATCACATGTTGGCTTCAATCCTTTTGTGTTACATTTTCAGGTTAAAACAACAACAGCAACAACAACAACACACACACACACACACACACACACACACACACCTCACTTTGTTCTTATGGATAGAGAAAATCCAACAGAACCAAGTACCTTTGTAAATTTACAATAAAGTTGTTGAAATCTCTTGATATATTTGATGTGGACCAAAGGATGCATTCATCACCCACCGAGAATGGTCATAATGAGGAGCTTGGGATGGGTGATTTAGAAAAGAAGGGCCTATGTTTGTTTTGCTCCTTAATTTACAACCACATCTTCCTCAGATTTATTCAACTCCTAAAACCATGAGTATAGTCAAGCCTTGATCATATACCACATGATGTGGCAGACTTGTTTTCATAACCTGCTTTGTTATAACTAGCTGTGTGATTCTGAGCAGATCACTTGGTCACTTCTGCATTAATAAGGGTAGGCTAACTGCTATGCTATAAAGGCCCTACAATATCTGTGGCTTAATAGAACAAACAAGTATTTGTCTCTTATCTCAGAGTTAATGTAGGTTGGATAGATTTCCCCCAAGAGGTGACTCAGGAACCCAGGCTCTTCTCATTGTGGTTCCACCATCCTCATAGGTGTCTCTAAAGTCACTGCAGAAGGGGAAGGAAGGACTGCATAGAGAGCTCTCATCCTTTCCTGTCATAAGTGACCTATCTCTTCTCTCGGAGTCAATAGATGAGAACTAGTCATGCGTCTCTACCTACTTGTAAGGGGCTGGGGAATATAGTTTAGCTCTGACCCCAAGAAGAAGAAATGGGGCTGATGATCATCCTCCTAATTGCTGCCACAATTTCATTCTTTTGGGCCTCAGTTGCCTTATTTCTAAAATGGGAATGATTGTTATTGCCAAGCCTGACTCAGAGAATAATACTGAGAACCAAAGGAGGGCATGATGTAAAGAAGACACATGAAAAATTCATAATGTACTACAATTTCTAACACTGAACTGGCATCAGGGTCTGGGATTCAACATTACTCTCTATGAAGCCAAAGGTCTACTCAAAGCCCTAGTCTTGGGCTTGACTTAGAGGTAGGATTCCACAGACACCTCACCCATTTTGTTTACAACAAAAGGGATACAGAGGACCGGGAAGAAGTGATGCCAGCATAAACTTCATGTTAAAGGAACTCTTGGAGGCATTTCACACATTAAAAGTCAAAGGATAAAATGGAAGCTGATCCAAACTTAGAAAGAGGTGTAACAGCTCACCAAAGTCTTAGAAAAAAATGCCTATGCCATGTCATACATTACACGATGAAAGAAAAAAAGCAAGCACAATTTGAACTACTTTTGATTGTGTATTTTTAACAAATGTTTCTAATGTTTTAAATTACAATGTGCTAAATATTAGTTTTGCTACTTTAAAAAATTCCTTATACTTTTATAACCAACAGTAAAATAGATTTTTATGTTTTGACAAAATTTTAAAGGTCACAAAACAATTGCAATTTTTCTCATGATTATTTTTTAAAATATTTTTTATTGATTTTTTACAGAGAAGAAGGGAGAGAGATAGAGAGCTAGAAACGTTGATGAGAGAGAAACATCGAGCAGCTGCCTCTTGCACCCCCCCTACCGGGGATGTGCCCGCAACCAATGTACATGCCCTTGACCGGAATCGAACCTGGGACATTTCAGTCTGCAGACCGACACTCTACCACTGAACCAAACCGGTTTCGGCTTTCTCATGATTATTAAGGATGACTTATAGGGTTCAAGTTTGCTCAGTCATTTTTACACTTCTGCATGACCATGCAAAGCAAGGACTGCATGAATACTACATTGAGCTTTAACCGGTTTGGTTCAGTGGCTAGAGCATTCGACCTGCGGCCTGAAGGGTCCCAGGTTTGATTCCGGTCAAGGGCATGTACCGTGATTGCAGGCACATCCCCAGTAGGAAGTGTGCAGGAGACAGCTGATAGATGTTTTGCTCTCATCGATGTTTCTAATTCTCTATCCCTTTTCCTTCCTCTCTGTAAAAATAATCAATAAAATATATTAAAAAATAGTACATTGAGTTCATGTATGTGTTTCATTTAAAGAATTATATATAAGAAATAAAGCACTGTTAATATGTTAGTCTTTGTGAAAGATTATATTATTTAGGAGACAGTTTTGCCTGTGACAAGATGATTAACCCTAAGTAAGCTTATTAATATCTAAAAAGGACTATTAACTGTAGAAAAATAGTTTTTTTATTGAAGGGTTGTCAGCAAGTCTAATTTATTAGCTTGTCATATTCTGTGAGTGGGAACATAAATCTTGTAGTAGTGATCAAGATGAAAAAGACTTGGAATACCTGCCATAGCAAAATTCTCTGCATACTTTCCAAAGGTAAACACATATATCAACTTCATCTTCTAAGTGGAAAAGTGTGATTGCCTCCATCCAAAAATATGAAACTCTATTATAGATGTCATATGAGGGAAAACTGCACACCAGAACCTTAATTGATGAAAGCATTGCGATGCCAAAAATGGGCTAAAAATTCAAAACACTAACAAAACCAACCAAATTGAACAATGTTTTAAAACATCTAAAGTAGCCTAAAGAGACCAACCTTGGGAAAAGAGCACTAGGAGGTGTTTATCCAAATAAGTTGTGTGTGTGTGTGGGGGGGGTTGAGGGGGGTGGGGGTGGGGGGTGGTAGGGGAGGTGCTCAGTCTCTGGAATGGTTTTCAGGTCTTAGTAAGTCCATCATGCCCAATTTGAACAAGTTTGAGAAAAGTAGAGATTTATGGCTCGAAGTGCAGGGAGTGTAATTTCAGGCACAGCTCAATTCAGGTTCCCAAACACTGCCACAATGTGCACCTCTCCATTTCTCAGCTCTTCCTTTTCTGTGGCTTCTCTCTAAGGAGGGCAAGATGACCCCTAGAACTCAGCATCTTCTGGCTCAGCGACTCCCTCCAAGAGAGCTCTTCTTTTCCTAAAAGAACCACCAACATTTCAAGACTACTCTGATCATACTGACCTGAGCCCTGCTCCCTCCTTGGAGGAGTTACAGTGGGGTAGTTACAGGGTCTGGAAAGGAGGGTGGCATGAGCCCATTGGTTGAAAGTGTAAAGTGGTTCCCCCCACTCCAAAATAATTTGGAGTCCCCTAAAGAAGGATAAATGAAAACAGGGCTGGCAAAAAGAACAAATGGTCGTAATGGAAGGACACAGAACATGGCCATTTGAATGACTTTAAAGATCAAATTCCAGAGCAAATTCTACCCAAAAGGAAGGGATCTAGGCCACAGGACTCTGTAAGGTAATTTATTCCATTTCTGTTCTTCCTCCTCTCATAGCCAGGGAGCTAACTCTGTTCATGAGCAGCTCTGGTTGTTAGAGTTCTTACACTGTTGCCCAAATCTACCTTGCTGCAGTTTCTATCTGGGGTCCAAGTTTTATCTCCAGAAACTCTAGAGAAGCAAATCCTTGGTTCTTGAATTGTAGAACACAGCTAGTAACATCTTTCCAGTCTGTAAAGGCTTCCTGCTACCTGCATACCTGACAAAACTAGGGGTGGATTACCCATGAAGCTATCCAAGCTCAGGCTTTAGGGTCCCTCACCAGCACACACTCCATGAACGCTAAGAGTTACAGAGCATCCTGAGACGAGAGGGGAAGCCAGGCTTCCAATAGGAAGCATTTATGCTTAAATATTTCTGGTAAACTGTTGTTTCAACAACAACAACAAAAAGGTGACCTAAATCTCCAAGGCTACAGTTATTTGTTGTAATCTATTTTTTAATTTAAAATAAATATTCAAATTTATATCTATTTTGTTCTGGTAAATTTGTATATTTTTTTCTTAAAGAAGGCCTCTCTCCACTCCCAGCCCCTAAGCTTTAGACCCACAAAACCTGGATCTGCTACCACATGGAATCCTTATTACATAGTTTCCAGGTATTTTACCATCCAGAGCAGCCTCCAGTTTTTAAAACCTGGTTACCTAGAGCTGGACAAAATGCACAGCTGTGATCTGCCATGTAGGGTCCAGTAAAATCTTATTCCCTTATTGTGGTGCTCATGGTTCCATGAATGCAGGGCAGGATGGTGAGGGGCTTACTCATAGCACTTCACCTGTGGTCTGTGCAAAACAACAGCTCTTTCCCACCCTCTGCTCTCTTGAGCAGCAGGATTTATAGTAAGTGGGCTAGTAATCTTAACTGTCAATTTGTTCTTTGGATGTGACCACATTGAGGGGAAAATTCAAATGCAACAAAAAAGATGTCCAGAATGCAACTTTTAGATGAAAAGAGGAAATGAAATCTTACTTGAACCCATCCTGGCTGCAATCTATAGCACTTTTGTCAAAGTGTTTATAAGTAAAGGTGTTTTAGTCAGACATTTATAGAGACTGACTTATAAAATTAAATTTCAAATAGGCTGTAAGCAGCCCTAAGTGTATACCTCTTCTAATTTTTGTTAATGTGATTATTCAGTAGTAGTTTTTATACAATGAACACCTGTTAATGTGATTTAAAACTTTTTGTCTTATTTCTGAATTGTTCTCAAAACAAAAACAAACGTCAAGTACTTCACAAGGAAGTTTCTCTATTAATATGTAATATAAATATATGGAAGAGCCAAAAGAGGTAAATGAAGTGAATTTATACTCATCTTGGTCTGTTTTTTTGATTTGGCATTATTGGATATATCACTAAGTTTTCTTAATCTCTGTTGAATCAGAAAGTGTTCATTTGACCTAAAGGTGACAAACAATTTTAAACAAGTAAGAAACTTTTAATGATTATTAGTAACCTAAGCTTGTGATGAGGATGATTCTCAGGCCAGATCTAGCTACATGCATCAAGAGTCATGTAATCTATTGGTACTGTCTGTCATAAGCGCAAGAAACTGATGTGACAGCATTCAGGTTGTATATTTGCTATTTGTGACCAAAATTAGAAACCCCCCTGAAGTTGAAGACCTGATTCTTACATTATTTGTTACTTGGCAAGTAGCACTTTGTGATTATTGTGGGAATAAATATGATTTTTGCCAACTACCATTTTGCTTTATAAAATACTATATTCAAGAAAAGCTTAATTTGCCAAAATCCAATTAATTACAATCTCAAAATACTAAATTTCCTGTCCCCAGAATCTGACCAGAAAAAAAAGAACAATTATATATGTACAAACACACACACACACACACACACACACACACACACACACACCTTCAGAGCTTCAGTCTAGATTGAGTACAATTGTCCAGATTTTCTTTTCTATTGTTTTAGTTCTTATACAGCAATAAGTGGTACTCAGAATTTTAGCTTTGGAGCCTGGAAGGACCCTCAGCTATTACTTATTTTATTTAGTTTTATTATTTAAAAGAGAGGAACCTTTTCTTAGATAAATGTTTACAGATGATAGATTGTCAACTCCTACGTTACCAACCACAGTTCTTTGATTATTGGACTGCTTACTAAATATTTGATATATAACTGAATGAAAGAAAAAATTAAACAGTTTTCCTCATGTGGTATATAACTGAAAGAATGAAAAAAAAAAAAGTAACCCAGTTTTCCTCATGTGTTATATCCCAGAGTCTCTTTTACTTTAAGAATTTTCCATCTTGACAAAGGAAAGGCCAGTGATGTGTAAAGTATCCCAGGTTTGGAGTATGGAAATTCTTTACAGAGCTAGATGGGAAAGCACTGGCAGCTGAGTTAGAGCTTGGAAAGGACACTAGTCTCAGAGTTCAGAGACTCAAGTTTGAGATTTAGAGATCATTCCTTCTTTGAATCTCAGTTCACTCATCCATAAGATAAGAATGATAAAACTTTGTCTTCTCAAAGTTGTAGTGAAGATAAAATGAAATAAAATATACAACCAGTGTTTTAAACTCTGCATCAAGTATATTGCTTGTTTCCATTTTATTTAGTTCTTTTTATGGAGTTTTGTTCTGATCTTTCATTTGGGACATGTTTCTTTTTCTCCTCAATTTGGCAGCATTCCTGTGTTTGTTTCTATGTATTAGGTAGAGCTGCTAAGTCTCCCGACAAAAGTAGATGAACACAGTGAGAACCTCAGCAGCATAAAAAAGGACATGAAAACCATAAAAAGAAACCATTCAGAAATGAGGACACACTAACTGAAATGAAGAATATTTCATGGGGAATCAACAGTAGAGTAGAGGAAGCTCACAATCACATCAATGATTTGGAATATAAGGAAGCAAAAACACCTAATCAGAACAGCAAAAAGAAACAAGAATCCAAAAAACTGAGGATAGTGTGAGGAGCCTCTGGGACAACTTCAAGCATACCAACACTCACATCTTGGGGGTGTAGGAGGGAGAAGAGAGAGAGCAAAGAATTGAAAACCTATTTGAAAATATAATGACACAAGACTTCCTTAGCCTCTGAAGAAGATAGACATGTAAGTCTAGGAAGTGCAGAGAGTCCCAAACAAGATGAACACAAAGAGGCCTACACCAAGACACATCATAATTAAAATTCAAAAGATTAAAGTCAAAGAAAGAATCTTAAAAACCGCAAGAGAAAGCAGTTAGTTACCTACAAGGGAGCTCCCATAAGATTGTCAACTAATTTCTCAACAGAAACTTTGTAGGCCAAAGAGATTGGCAAGAAATACACTAAGTAATGGAAATCAAGGATCTACAACCAAGATTACTTTACCCAGCAAAGCTATCATTTAGAATCAAAGAACAGATAAAGAACTTCTCAAATAAGAAAGAAAACAAAGGAGTTCATCACTACCAAACCAATATTACATGAAATTTTAAAGGGTCCTAGAAGAAAAAGAAGAAGAAGAAGAAGAAGAAGAAGAAGAAGAAGAAGAAGAAGAAGAAGCAGCAGCAGCAGCAGCAGCAGCAGTCGCAGCAGAACTAGAAATAATATACCGGTGTGTGTGTGTGTGTGTGTGTGTGTGTGTGTGTGTGTGTATATATCCTATCTTATATAATAAAAGCCTAATATGCAAATAGAGTGAACGGTGGAATGACCGGTTGCTATGACACGCACTGACCACCAGGGACAGATAGTCAATGCAGGAGCTTCCCCTTGGTGGTCAGTGCACTCCCTCAGAGGGTGGGTCCACAGCTGCTCAGCTGACCAGGGTTCCCACAGTTGGCTGATCCCCACAGGCCATGCACCCTACCAGCACAAATCCCATGCACAGGGCAATATATCTATATATCTATATATCTATATATCTATATATCTATATCTATATCTATATCTATATCTATATCTATATCTATATCTATATCTATATCTATATCTATATAATATCTATAATAATAAAAGGGTAATATGAAACTGGTCACAATGCCCGTCACAGTAACAACCGAACAGCAGGCTGCGTGGGGTGACCAGGCTGACAGGAGCGTTAGTGAGGGATGACCAAATGACTGAGCAGCAGGCTGTGTGGGGCAACCAGGCCGATGGGTGGGGGGCAGTTGGGGGTGACCAGGCTGGGAAGAAGGGCACTAAGGGGCAACCAGGCCGGTGAGGGGAGGGGCAGTTGGGGGCAACCAGGCTGGCAGGCAGAGGCAGTTAGGAGTGATTAGGCTGGCAGCGGGGGACGGGGAGAGGGGCAGTTAGGGGTGATCAGACAGATAGGCAGGTGATATGTTATGAGCCAGTGGTCCTGGATTATGAGAGCATGAAACCAGCAGTTGGACTTTCCCTTGAAGGGTCCTGGATTGGAGAAGGGTCCAGGCTGGGATGAGGGGGACCACCCTCTACCCCAGTGCATGAATTTTGTGCACCAGGCCTTTAGTATGAACAATAAATACAGATAAACAATTGAGTCTAAAATTTTAAACAGAATAAACCAATAAGCAGAACAGAAACAGACTCATATCATAGATATAAACAACATTTTGTCAGTTGGCAGATGGGAAGGGGTTGTGAGGATGGGTGAAAAAGGTGAAAGTATTAAGAAGTACAACTTGGGCCTTGACTGGTTTGGCTCAGTGATAGAACCTCGGCTGCAGACACAGGTTAGATTTCAGTCAAGGGCATGTACCTTGGTTGCAGGAACATCTCCAGTAGGAGGTGTGCAAGAGGCAGCTGATCGATGTTTCTAACTCTCTATCCCCCTCCCTTCCTCTCTGTAAAAAAATAAAAAATAAAAAAAATCAATAATATATATATATTTTTTAAAAAGGAAGTACAACTTGGTTGTTACAGAATAGTCATGGGAATATAAAGTACAGCATAGAGAATATAGTTACTAATATTCTAATAACTATGTAAGGTCTCCGATGGGTACAAGATTTATCAGGATGATCACTTAGTAAGTTATATAATGTCTAATCACTGGGGTGTATACCCGCAACTATATAATATGTGTCAATGGTAATTGAAAAATAAAAAATGATTTTAAAAATGATAACAAAAGTACTTTGAAATGATGGACTCTCCATAAAAACAGAGACATTAGTTCTCCCAGTTCTGTAACTAAATGGCTATACACTCTTGGGCATATCCCTTCATCCTTCTCACCTCGATGTCTTCATCTCAAAACGAGAGGGTTGGATTGGATGCTCTCTAGTGCGCTTTCAGCTCTCATGTTATATACACACAGCTGGGGTCCTCAGCTCCGGCAAAAGGAAAGGGGAGGGCTGGATCAAACTCTTTCCTGAATAAACTTAAACATTTGATTCTCTTTGCCCATTTATAAGAAATAACAATTCTAGAAAATCAAATTCCATTCTAGAAAGTGGGCAAATGCATTTTGGAACCTTGGATGTGGTCCTCATAGAGCTTCCTGTGGGAGCTGGAGAAGTTCAGAAACCAAACAAGGCACTCCCAAGAAAGTAAGGTGCAGTTATGTTTTTAGGCACCTGCTGGCTCAGGCACTGTGGTAGGCACTCTAAGCACATGATCTCATTTAGTCCTCAAAACAATGTTTTGAACTATTACAATTATTTTCCAGATAAGAGCTCACTGAGACTCAGAGCTGTTATACAATTCCCTGAATGATTTAAACTCTGGGCTGTTTGGCTCCCATGGTTTTCCTTATAGGATTCCAATCCATGGTGCCCCAAACAAAGATAATTCTGATGCAAAAGTGTGTAGGGTAGGAGGCAACAGCTGTGGCATTGCCTACAAACCCACATAGGCACAAGCAGGAAAAAAACTCAAACCAAAACCACCAGCCGCTTCTTGGAGATGAAAAGTGACCTTGGTAAGCACCAGTTTCACATGAAACCCACATGCCTACACTCTTACATCTCAGCCACTGAGGCAAGTGGGTTCATTTCAAAACAGATCTCAGGGCGTGGATCAGATACCCACTTTTCCACGATGCCACCTTCTGAGTTTGCATTCCCCAGTTAGCAAATCCCCAGAGGGAATTTCTAAATGACTCAATTCCCTGTGCCCGTACTTATATCCTAATGATAGGACGTTAAGATGCAAATTAAAGAGAAACTTAGTAAGCAAATCATGTCACGTTCTAATGGATACATCAATAAAGGCGAGCTGAGAGGCACCACGCTGTTGCCAAAACCCAAGGAAAGATTTCAAAGGCCCACCTGAAGCCCCAGGCACACAGTGCGTTAGAAATTCCACCTCTCCACGTGTTTATGGTCAGCTTCCTCTGCTAAGTATCTGAACTTTCTGATGCTATCCTCTCACCCCTTTCCAACACTGATGGGCTCTGCAAATGTGTAGATTTCCAAGGGAGTTGGTACTCTTTGCCAGGGATGGTTTATAAGGTTACACAGGGGGACACAACCTCCTCTGAGTAAATACTTTCACCACCAAAATATGGTTCCACTTCTGCTTGACAGACTTATTGTTGCCATTTGTTTCTTCTCTTGTTTTCCTTTTTCCTGTTTTTCCTCCCCAGAGTTGGCTGTGGTCCCCTAATTGTTTGGTGTTTGCCCATATGAAAAGCTACCCCATTAAAAT
Organism: Pipistrellus hanaki; assembly: GCF_964339955.1. NCBI lineage: Eukaryota > Metazoa > Chordata > Mammalia > Chiroptera > Vespertilionidae > Pipistrellus > Pipistrellus hanaki. The sequence goes on along the minus strand of NC_140503.1, from coordinate 47,612,789 downwards.
CATTGGCTTCTATAACCAAAATTGGTTGTAGTCACTATTCCTTAGAAGATCAAACTATTTATCATTCATTTCCGTATATCTGGCCCTTAGCCAAGAGATGATGAGAAATAAAGAAGCTTAAATGCTTGATTGTGAAATTTTTAATATATGTATTTTTATTTATTTCAGAGAAGAAGGGAGAGAAAGAAAGATAGAAACATCAATGATGAGAAGAAATCGTTGATTGGCTGCCTCCTGCACACCCCCTACTAGGGATCAAGCCCACAACCTGGACAGGTGCCCTTGACCAGGATCAAACCCTGGACCGTCCCTAGATCTCTGATTTTTAAAGGCTCCTTTGGCAGGCCAACCTTCTATCCACTGAGCCAAACTGATTGTGAGGTATTACAATCCCCTTGATTCCACCATCAAATTCTTACTAACACGATTGTGTTTTGTAGAGCCAGAAGCCCTGGGCTCTGGCCATAATTCAGTCCCTCATTAGCTGTGTGATCAGTACTTTCCCTCTTTCTGGGCCTTGCTTTCTTCATCTACAGAATGACCGGGTGGTTTGTCTCTGCAGTCCCTTCCATATTAAGTTCTGTGAGGACAGCATTCAGCTCTGTCACACTCACTTTTACAAAGTCCTTGATCTGCAGGATCTAGAATACAGCAGGCTCTCAGTGAATATTTGCCAAAGGGAAAAATTAGGAATGCTGTAATTCTAGGTTTTAAATGGATGTCGTTGTTAAATTATACTTCAAACTTATATTTACTATTAAAAACAATACTGTTCTCAATTGTTTCAAGTTTTTCTGATTTTCTTCTACCCAGGACTCAGATGCTTGTCTGCACAATTTCTGGAAGCTTTTGAGTCCTTTCCCAAAGGAAACTACACACCTACCTTTGATAGTCTTAGGCTCTACAGTCACAACCCACAGGTTGAGAACCGCTAGCAGGGTCGCCTAAGACCATTGGAAAATACAGATATTTACATTATGACTCATAACAGTAGCAAAATTATAGTTATGAAGTAGCAACGAAAATAATTTTATGGTTGGGGGTCACCACAACATGAGGAACTGTATAAAGGGTCTCGGCATTAGAAAGGTTGAGAACCACTGCTAAGCTGACTCATTGGCCTCCTGATGATTAACACACAGGTGGCAGGGCAGCAAGACATGGAGCCCATGTGAGGAATTCAAGTCACTTTTTTTCAAAACCAGCATTTATTTGATATCTATAGAGAAATCTAATGTGTGATGGTGGTTTGGGAACAGGCAAATTCTGGGGTAGCCATTTCTTGGAGCCTCTGAAAGTCAGGGATCTAGGGAATATCTACCTAGATCACATACTCCTGGATCATATTTTTAGAGACAGTTGCAGTGTTTGCCACTCCGGAAGTCCTTTTCTCATTCACATAGTCACACATACACATATGTGAATCAACCCCTGGGCGGCAGTGTTTCTGGGTTGACCTCTGGGTCTATAGGTCCTCTCTAGCTAGTGCTTAGATTTTGTTTTCCCTGTGGCACTTAATACCGGTTTGGGGGAATGGGCTGCCCCTGAGCTGGTTCTCTGATCATTATTCTTGCTCTGAACCCCAGGTTCCACAAAAACAACTTTCCTCTGAAGTCTCCCAGAGTATCCCCAATTGGGTGATCCTATGTATTTGGTTTAGCAATCAAAAGAAAGATTTAATGAGGGGAAAGAAAAAAAAAGCCAGAGCAAGTGCTCCCTCTCCAGTGCTGCGGTGCAAATCCATGCAGTCTTTTCCCCCCTTGGGTGCAAGGAGCCGGCACACTGTTAAAATCCCCAGGCTGCCCTCTTACCCCCAGTTCAGCTATGGGCCGCTTTCTAGAGTTCCCATCTGTTAGCAGCCTTGTGGATCCCCTTCCACACTCAAGGATCCCACCAGCCCCAAGGGCTGCGGATTCTTTCTGGGCACAGACTTCCCTGCATGCGCTTTTCTCTCTCCTGCCCTGACCAAGACCTCACCCCATCACAGGCAAAATCTGACCTTTCCCTGAGGAGGTACAGAGCACCTCCGAATCCGCGTGCTCGTGCCTCTTGGGACCTGTGTTCCATGGTTCACCAGTTCAACCCGTTCACTGGGTGCCGGCATTGTTCCTTAGTGTTTTGTTCATGCCAGTCCTCCACCCACATTGACCTTCCCTTCCTTTCAATGAGCTATCCCCATGTCCTTTTTAAGTTTAATTAAATTTATTGGAATAACATTGTTTAATAGCATTATGTGAGTTTTAGGTCTACAGTTCTATAGTACAGCATCTGTATATTGCATTGTGTGCTCACCACCCACAGCCTAGTCTCTCTCCATCACCATGTATTTAACTCAGTCCAGGCATCACCTTTCTAGGAAACCGCCTCCAACAGAGGATCCTGCGCACATATTTTTGTCTAGTGCAGTCTGTGTTCTTTTGAAATTGCAGGTGTAGGTGTCTTGTCCCCCCCCAGGTCTGTCCTCAGAGCTTCCTCTTGGCATCGTCAGCATTTCGCACAATTGCTGGTACAGACTGGGCCCTTAATACCTGCTGGTAGAACTACAATGTCTCCAAGCCCTGACTTGCTAGTTCCTTTCTGCCATGCATGCCCTGGCATGAAGTGCCACTGTCAGAGGAGAGCCCTGGGCCAGAGGACCCGGGGGAGGACAGATCATGTTCTGGTGTTACTGCCTCATCAAGCTTTTCTCAAGAAGTGACACACAGGTCTGTAGAAATTGACATATAAACTAAAAACACAGATGTTTATGTGAAAAATACAAGAAGAATAGAAAGAAGCAAATTTAACTCCTCCCAAGTACTAAATTTTACAGGTTCAACCTGCATGATTGAGGGGTTGGCAGAGTGAGCGAGTGTTATTTTCATAGCTGAGTCCAAACCTCCCTTTCTTTGCACTTTTACGAACTCTGCCCACATAGGCAAATCATTATCCATCTATCACTTTCACCTAAAATATATAAACAGGTGACACTGAAATGAGCTTATATGGCTTGGGTTATCATTATCATACCCTCAATTTCCCACACTGGAGACACTATCACTCACACGATGAACATGCTTCTCTGTATACACAGGCCTCTCTTCACAAGTTACAAAACACTTTCCATGTGTGTTGGCTCTTTGTTCATCACCAAAACACTGTATGGATGAGCAAGGTTCAACCCTTCCACTGGCTTTCCATGTGATCTTGAGAAAGTCACTTTAGGGCAGTTGACATTAACAATAGCTTATGTTCACTGATTGCTTCTCATGTGGTAGGCAGTGCTCTCCTCTGTCGCCTACATTTGCTCATTTATATGGGATTCTCTTTTTCAAGTTACTGCATGCCCAGCTCTGGAAAAGGCACCAAATAGATGCTCCAATGGTCTGCAAAGAAGTTTCTAGGAGAGCCAAGTATCTCTGGCTGAAACAGGCATTGGTTTCACCCATGTCACTTTTGGGACTGGAGCCATAAGCATAATGTTAGTCAATTACAAAATTCTTTTCTATGCAGATTTCAAATTTAGTTTAAGTGTTCTCCCATCCAGTAAAAACAATGAGCAGTAGAAGTGTGGAGAGAGAGCAATGGGGGAAATTGGAAAGGAGAGAGAGAGCTATTGCTGGCCTCTGTTTCATCCTGCTATAATAAAGGGAGGCAGAAATCCAGGAATTCATCTGAAGGAAACTCCACTTGACCTCCCATGATAATGCATAATTATCCAGGAAAATTGGAGGCCTTAAGATGAATTAATTTACCCACTCTTTTGCCCTCCAGGATAACAGGTGTGGGAAGTGGCTGGAGGGACAAAGTTTAATGAAGATTCCATTACCCAGCTGCCCTAGGGAGTCCAGTGTTGGGCTGCATTCAGACATGCAAGAAAGTCCAGACAAGGTCACCTTCCCTAGGACTTGCCAGTGCTGAAGCTGAGCTGTGAGCCAAGAATATATATATATATATTTTTTTTGCCTAATTTGAGAGGAGTTGGCACCCTTGAGAATCCCAGGGACATTCAGTTTCTTCTCAGCCCCACGCAGTTTCCTCAATGGGCTATCTATTTGGCCAATGCACTTGGAGCTGCCAGGAGAAACAATGGGAGCCAAAGTATTTCTTTCACAGGCTTCTCAATTAATTTGGAAGAAGATATTTGAACAGTGACTTCACTGGGAGGCATGCTGTTGAAATACTGAACAAATTTCACACTTATTGTTTCAATATTTGCCATGAAATCCTTGGCCAAATTCTAGCAAGGGACTATCACTCTTCTTGGGCCCCATCCCATTCATAAGAAATGCATACATTTATTCTCCTCTATTTACTGATCTAGAAGCTATATTTGAGAGAGCTGAGTTTCATGGTTAGGCTCTGAGACTCAATCCAGACAGACCCAGATGCATCCTGGGACTGCCATGCCCTAGCTGTGACATTATGGGCAAGTTCTTTAATGTCTCCAAACTCCTTCTTCCTCACCTAGAAACCCACTTCAGTATGTTTCACAATTAAAAAAAGGATCAAGATGAGAAAACACCACATAGGGTTGTTCTGAGGATTAAATGTAGGAAAACCCCTGAGCACAGAGCCCAGTGTGCATGTGCACACACACACACCCCCCAATAAATCATAGCTGTTCACTATTAATATCTTCACTATTACCCAGCATTTCACTTTTATTGAAGTGGACCTGGTGGCTTGGATGAGCTTGTTCAAAATTTCAAAATCAGATTAAAATGGATTTCTTTCTATATTAAGTCCTATCACCACAAATGGAATTATACCTGTATGATGTATTTAGAAGGCAGGTGTTTGTTTTTATATGCTGAGTCACATGTCACAGGTATGGGCTATGCTTCTGGATTTTCCACAGAACATACAATTTCAAATATCTTGTCTCATGACAATGAGATTTTCTTTGCCTAATATCATTTTACCTCTATTATGATCTTTCTCTAAAGCATGGTAGTTCTGAGGGTTTGGAAAACTGAAGTGACTGCTTTGTAATCCATACCATTCTTCAACTTGGAAATCATAGGTAAGTGGGTCGGTGTTAGGAGCAATTACAGTTGGGGGTTTGAAGGTCTGGTATCGCTATAATGCTGCTACATGTTTCTAGAGTGTCTGTAATTGCTTATACAAGGCAGTTTTCTTCCTCCTTTCCATCCTTCCTTTCTTCTTTTCATCCTTCCTTTCCACATTCCTTCCTTCCTCACTCTTTGTTTTTTTCTCTCTGTCCCTGATGGACATAAACTCTGGAAGTGATAATTTATAAATCCACACCAATAGGCACAGCCAGGGCCCTGTGCAAGCCACACCAGAGACTGAAGAAAGCCAGAACTGCATGGGCCATCCCCTTGACTAGCCAAGTCGTGGCAACTTAGGTCAACTGAACTCACTTAGACAAACCTAGCTGCGAGTGATGTGAGGAGCCAGAAACACTCTCAACTGTGGGATGTGAAGCGTGAAAGGAAATTTCCCAAAGGGTCTCACCTTTTATTTTGGAACCATTAATCCCTAACACATACTATCCTGGACTAAAGTTATGTTTGAAAACTAAAAATGTCACAAGATAACATTACTAGATTGGCCAGTGAATTAAAAAAAGAAATTCTAGATTTTTGTACCTCAGGGCAGCAATCCAAAAGAATAGGGTTAGGACTTAATCCCCACACTTCCTTATTACCAGGATCTTTCCTCTCCCAGCAAAAGAAAAGGGAACTTCCCTGAAAGTTCCAGTTTTACATTCAGTTACAATAGATCAGTCACTGTGCTAAGATTAGCCCATGGATTTGTCAGACACAAAAGGGAGGTTGCCACCTCTGGCTTCCACAGCTACAAAACTCTATAAGTCACCCCCCACATGCAAGCATCACCCTCCACATGTGCAGGCCCCCTTCTGGTCCTGTAGAGCCAGTCCAGGTGAAATGCACGGCAGTACAAGGGAAGCCAGCAGCAGGTAGTTGAGCTCAAAGCCCAGGGAGCCCAGGCCTCCTCCTGCCAGTGGCTTCAGAGGTGGGGCCAGGTTCTCTCACATCCAGCAGGAAGATGTATAGGAGTGGACACTCCTGGGTTCTCAGTCCCAAGAACTGCCAACTTGTGTTCACTCTTCTTCATGGCCCGCTCCTCCCACTGCAGTGCTTGGGTGTTTCTGGCTCCTCGAATCACTCTCAGCTAAGTTTGTCTAGGTGAGTTCAGTTGACTTGAATTGCCGGGACTTGACCAGTCAAGGTGGTGGCCCATACAGTTCTGGCTTCCTTCATTCTCTGTTGTGAGCTTGCACAGGACACCTCCCCCACAGATGTCCTACTCTCTCTGTCTGTATGCAGTTGGATTGAGTGAATCAATAACACGTTAGCACCTGTTAAATCAGTGTGTCACCATACAAGCGACATTTTTAAGAGATCCAAAGAGAGCGAGGTACCCAAAAGAATGGTGTAATTCCAAGCAATGGCCTTTGGATGGGGGATGGTTTTGAACAGAAGGGTCCTTCTGATGTCTGTGTAGAACTTTTCCATGTAAGCAATTGTCTCTTCTGCCATGTTAAGGGAAGTCATTTCCAGGCAGGAATTGAAAGAAGACCAATCCTCTACAAGATAAGATGGTGTTGAGTAAAGAAAATACAATGCTATTTTTATTTCATTGGTCTTCATAGAGGTCTATGGGCTAATCACAAAGCAACATATTGATATGCCAGGTAGTAAAAGCAAAATGCAGTGCTTACATGTGAGGGGGAAGGGCAGCCTGGGTTGCTGGAGCCCTGGGTCCTCACCCTAGCTCTGCCACTTCCTCATGGACCATGGGCAAGTCACCTAACTGGTCAAACCCACCCTGAGTCTCAGTTTCCTCAGGTGCACAATGGGATGACAACACAAGCAGCCTCATAAGGCATTATGTGAAAGTGTCTTGGGAATGAAAAAGCACTCTAGACACAATAGGTGGTGATATGATCAGATTCATGAGTGTTTAAACATGACATGCTCTCAGAGTTTTCAGCTGTGGACACAAATCTGTCCAAAGTACAGAGTGGTGGGGAGGTGGGAAGGAAGGAGAGGTGGTTTCAAGTATGGGGGAATGGAAGGAGTAAATGAAGCAAGACACCCAAATATATTTGGATGTATTTCAGCCACAATATTAAGTTGAGATCAAAAGAAGAGTTGCATCTCAGTTAAATCACTTTTCTTTTGCTCTCAAGTCAATGCTTTTGTGCTTATTGAACACATATGCTGACTATGCCCATATTCATCGCAAGTGAACAGACATCGGTCTCCATGCATAGCAAGAGATGTTGTCAAGTTGAGCACCAACAGCTGGCTCTGCAGATGTCAACAACAGCTGCATTTTGTCATTCCAAGCCATGTGAGTCCCAATTAATCTCCCTCTCTCCTTGTTTTCAGAAACTTTGATGCCTATGTTTAAAATCATTCTACCTTCCTGGTTAAACTCATTTTGCAATCATACCCAGATGTATCCAGGCACCTTTACAAAATTAGTTTCAGTTTTCTCAGGAATCTTCAATAAAAATGAACTCTTATATCAAATTATTAGTGAGAGAGAAATCTCAGCAGAAGGCATGATCTAGTTTGCTAATCACTTCTAGCAAAGGATCTGAGTGATATGCCAGCTACGTAAATCACCTGCCCCCCACAGAGACCTTTCAGCAGGAAATCTGTAAATAAAATGGATATTCATATTTCATAGAACATCTTTCTTACAGCAGGTCTGTATAACGGGACTAGTGCTCCATAGATGTAGGAAGGCCGCTTGGTTGAAATGAAAATAAAGGCTGTGTCTGTGAGAGTTCATTGATGCTGTAAGTGTGGGGACTGTTTTTAGGACTGGCCAATGGATGCTGTCCTCTTTGAGTGTTTGCTTCATCCATCACAAGGTACCTAATGCAGCTGTACTCACGGATGCCTTTTAGAATGAAATCCAAATACCAAACCAACTAGGGCGGATGCTGATTTAGACAGACATGTTCCCGGGCAGAATTTGTTAGTCAATGGCTCAGGGCAAAGTCCTGGGTGAATATGTACTGGGCCCTAGGTGCCTTTGTTAAGAGAGTGAGTGTTCTCAGGGATAGTGTCTACCCTGGACACCCATGGCAAGTAGAAACTATCTAATAAAGTAGATGATGGAGACAAGAATGAAATAGGGATATTCAGGTATCCTCACAATTAGGGCGTTGATCACCAAGGTAGGGTCTGCCTGTTCTCTGAAGAATTACTTTGCAGGCTTAATTTCTGCCAGTACCTTGTTCCCTCAACTAAACAGAGAGATAAGGAAAGAGGCACACATAAAGAGAAATAATCAGCCGAAACCGGTTTGGCTCAGTGGTAGAACGTCGGTCTGCGGACTGAAAGGTCCCAGATTCGATTCTGGTCAAGGGCATGTACATTGGTTGGCACATCCCCGGTGGGGTGTGTGCAGGAGGCAGCTGGTCAATGTTTCTCTCTCATCGATGTTTCTAGCTCTCTATCTCTCTTCTTTCCTCTCTGTAAAAAATCAATAAAATATATTTTTTAAAAAAGAGAAATAATCATATTGGGGTCTCTCCACTTTAAAAAAGCGGGAGTTTTAATTTACATAGGATCACTTGTTAATTTATATAGTCAACTCTTAATTGTGCCAGTGGATAATATCCACGGTGACTTTTCCTCGCCCAGGACAACTTGTTTATCCAAGTTGTCCATTAACAGGATTACAACCTCTGCTCAAAAACATGGCATATTCCTTGCAGAAGACTAAAGGAGGTATTTAAACCAAAACACAATCTATTTCTCTGCCTGCCACAGTGTTTTTAACCTGTTTCTTTTAACAGTAGAACAACTTGAATCAAAATATTGAGCAGAAGCACACGGTAGAAAATACTGTTACTCTGACCAGAATGCCTCAGGTTCCCATAGCAGCACCAGAAGCTACCCTCCAGAGACGGCCCTCAGCCTGCTTTGCCCTGCCGGGCAGCTCTTAGCCACCACCGATAGAGAGAGGTATGACAGAGGAGAGGCTCCCAGCCACAGCCAGGGATAATTCTAAGGCATCATTAATGCCCCAGAGAATCCGGCAGCAGCTCCTCTCTGAGACTCCGAGTCTGTAACTCCTGTTTGGCATCCTCTGATTGCCTGAAAGAGGGGAGGGCTTCTATAAGTTGGCAAAAGTTGTCTGTTCCCAGCAGGGAGTGGGGACAAGGGTAGCTAAATAGGGGCAGAAGGACTCAGTAGACTCAACAGCCCTGAAGTCAAGACTTCAAACTATGGCATCTTCATCCTGCTGTAGTCTTATGTGTCCAGGTCAGTAGAATTAGTCTACATTCACGTATAAATAAAAAAGATATTTATAATAATTTCTTTGGCATTCTCCCATGTGAAGAAAAAGTAGCAAAAGAGGTCACAATAGAATAGATGTCATGCAAAGGACTCCTGGAAAGTGAGTGTTAGACAAAGGCCTAGAAGCAAGTGTTGATCATGGGTTTTACCAGGGCTGTACAATTTCTTTAGCCCACCAGGCATGCCCTGTAGGTTGTTCCATGCTCATCTTCCCTGACCCTGGTTCTGATCCAGTCTCACAGACTGATTTCTTACACCTGACTCAGTGCTACCTTTTAGCCCCCCAACTCACAACTTGGCTCTTCCTTCCCTGGTCTTATTCTCTCTTTTACCCTTTGTTCCTAACACACAGTAACTCCTCCCACTGATGATTTCAGAGCAGTGGTTGGCAAACTCATTAGTCAACAGACCCAGATATCAGCAGTACAATAATTGAAATTTCTTTTACGAGCCAAATTTTTAAAACCTAAACCTCTTATAACTCCACTTCTTTAAAATAGACTCACCTAGACCATGGTATTTTGTGAAAGAGCCACACTCAAGGGGCCAAAGAGCCGCATGTGGCTCGCGAGCCGCAGTTTGCCAACCACTGTTCTAGAGCTTCTGCTTAACTTTATAACTCAAGGTTTCTTGGAAAAACACCTTACCTGGTTTGGACATTGTGACTCTTTACTTTAGAATTGACATACTGGGTTTATCCACCCCTTACAGTAGAATCAGATTAGTAAAAGGATATACTCTTACCCTGTCCTCCACAGCACTGATTTTTATTTGGCTTTCTACATATTTTACTTATTTATTTGTCTTTTCTATCTTTTACCAAAATATAAATCCCATGAGGAAAGAATTTTTAAAAATCTGCTTTGTTCTGTACTGTACCTTAGTAGTCAACACATAAACATAGTGCATGCCTTATAAATACTTTTTAAAGGATTATTTTTCAAAGACCAGTAAGTGAAGAAATGTCTTCATGTTCTTTAGGTCCCTTTTTTCATAGTACAGTCTGTCTTGGGAGAAATTTTTAGCTCAAATATAATAAGTTACCCATCCCCCCCCAACATTTCAGGAGAGAGAAGAGGGAGGTAGAAGGAGAAAAAATAAGACATGTTAAACAAAGCATACCTGTGTGTTAGATGTAGTCTTTAAAATCAATAAAAAGATCAATAAAAAGAAAATAAACTATGGGTGAAAAAACTTGGATCTATAACAGATTCTTTAAAAGATGGTGTAGTCAGGTTAGAAACCTGTGTAAACAAATTACCTTTAGCATATATAGTGTTTTTTCTTATGCAAGGAATTAGGTATAAAATAAATATCAATGTTCTATAGAAAATGTAGAGAAGGAAGTACTAATTTTGAAGGCAAAAGTTGTCTAATAGCTTGCCATATAGCCTCTATTTCCATACATTTGAGGATTAACAGACTGCCAAGTGAGTTGAACTTAATATTTTTTTTGGAAGTACACCATGACAAATTCTTGTCTCCTATTTCTAGCTTGTTTCCAATCTTCATTGTTGATAATTCTATTGTAGATGGAACAGCCAATCAAAGTTACTGACTGTAGATTACCAAGGCAACGGATTCATTTAATAGAAATAGCTAGGGTGAAATGTTCAGAGGTCTCACTCTTCCGACTATCACCAAATAGTGTGTACCGGATCAACCCTTATACCTTAAAAAAGCTGGGCAAAATTAGACACAAACAAACAAAACCTGTTATTTTAAGGTATCAAGGCAGCGGAGACTAGAAGTGACACAGAAACACCAGTAGAGAATTTGCAAGTGATACACAGAAGATAATAAAGCCAATAAGGGTGCCTCATCATGCCAGTTACCACAGTGGGTAGTTGGAGCTCAGTCCTACTGGGAAACTGTGTAGAACAAGCCTAGAGATATCCCAAATAAAGAGCAGGAATCTGGATCCCCCCTCCCTCCATCTGTCTATTAAGAGCTCCTTCTGGGAGTGTCTTAGTCAGCTCAGGCTTCTATAAAAAGATAGCACCGACTGGGTGGCTTCAGTGGTAAACACTTATTTTTCTTCTGGAGAGGACACCTTTACTGGCTTGTAGCAGCCACCTTCTCACTATATTCTCACTTGTGTGAGAAAGAAATCATCTCTCTTGTGTCTCTTCATATCAGTGTCATTCAAGAGGGCTCCACTGTCATGACCTAATTACCTCCCAAAGGCTTCACTTTCAAATACCATCCCATATGTTGAAATATGAATTTTAGGGAACAAGAATATTCAGTCCATAGCGATGAGCATTAATTTTCTGACATTTCTGGCTTGTGTGAGCCAAATATGCAGCCTTAGCCTCACAAAAGTCCCCCAGAGGAGAGATCCATGTGTTTTCAGTAAGCAACTTTCAGTGTGTAGAGGTCACAAGGGTGTACAGTTAATGTTACTGATGCTATAGTCTCTGATGCAGTAATTCCACTCCTAGGTATATACTTAACAAAAATGCATGTGTGTGCCCCAAATGACAAATAGGAATATGTATTGTAGCATTACTTGCAGTAGCTCCCAACTAGAAATTTCCCAAATGGCCATCAGCAATTCAATGGACAAATACATTGTGGTGAATGTGCACAATTTCCACGATTCCAATGTTAGTCCAGGCCATCACCATCTCCCACTGAGAGCCCTGCTACAGCCTCTTAACTTGTCTTCCTGTCTTATTTTTGCTCCTATAGTTCTTCTTTCTTAAAATTATGTGAAATTTTAATTAAATACTATCTTTTAAAGCTAGAGTTATCTTTCTAAGACATAAATCAAAGTGTATGACATTGCTCCTGTTTAAAACCTTCTAGTGGGGTTTCACTTCACTTAGAATGAAGTACAAACTCTCTCATGTGCCCTCCTCTGTCTGTCCCTACCTTTGCTCAGTACACTCAGTGACCTTTTCCTGCCCCTCAACATAGTCATATGAGTTTCCTTTGGAACCTTAAAGCTTGGATGCTTCCCAGACCTTCTCAGCATGGCTACTTCCTACTCATTTTTAATTGAGGTATAACTTGCATATAAAAAGTGAACAAACCTTAAGCAGTCAGTATGATCACTTTAAGTAGTTAGGTAGAGGTGACAAAGCCTGCTGTGAGGTTTAGAAAGATAGTCCTTGAAGCAAGGAGGAAAGGAAAGTGGTATAAGAAGCCAAGATGAAGGGGGACTAGTATTGAGGTGTTTTCCAGAAGTGAGATGAGAAAGAATTAAGACTTGAACAATGGGATTGGCAATGGGAAGGGAAAGGAGAACACAGAGAGATTTAAAGGAAGCTACCTGGCATCTCAGGCTATCTGTAGTGGCTTATAGACACTTTAACCACCTTATTCAAGTCAGTTTATGGATTTACCTGTATCTAGAGATGAAAATCTCTCTAACTATATTTTGGGTTATTATTTAGTATTTTTCACTAATCAGACCTGTAGTTACTTTTTCTTAAAAAGTCTACAGTCTTGGTCATGCTAACTCTTTGTGTTAACTTCTCTTGCTCATTTAAAAACCTGCTTAATTTGATGTAATATGTTACTAATAATTCCTTCCTCATCTTGGATCCCAGTCTTCCTCCTGCTTTATTACAGCCAGTATATGAATAAAATATTGAGTTGCTGATTAATGACCCTATCCATATCACTTTGAGATGTCTGAAGGAATTACCCAAATGCCCAGACAGCTCTATAATGTCACATTTAAATTAGAGGCTGAATCTTTAAAAGGCTATCCTCTGTTGTGAATCTGTGTTATAAGGATGGTAATCAGACCTATTTCCTTTTAAGAAAAAACAACAACACAGAAGCATTACCTTTTATTCCAAGAAAAGAGCATGAGATACACTACTTACACTATGCAAATGTGTAAGTTAATGCTTTGATTTCAGTTACACTTAGTTCTAGATGTAAAATATACTTTCTCAGGAGAGTCTAAGAATAGATGGGGATTCTCGTTTGCTTTTTAAATTGCTTTTGTGTTAGAATTCTGAAACGATATTACTTTCCCCTCCTTTGGCTTTTATGAGCATTGTGCTGGCAATGTACTTCTTCCCATAGAGAGCATTGGTAGTTGGCACTGACCCCTTTGTTACACACCACCTATCAAGGCTATAGAGCAGCCAGTAGAACCTCTGAGCTGACCATAACTAAGATTTCATATGGAAATTCAACATAGCTGGGGACCTTGAGGAGCTAGCTCTCAGTCATCTCAATCCTGAATGATAACCAAAATGACAATAATAATAAGCAGTAGGAGTCACTGTATTGGCAATAGGCATAATAGAGCTGATATGATGAAGTGTTGATTGTGTGCCTGACACTGCTGATTACATTACATACTGCAGCTCATTTAATCTTCTTGACTCTGTTATTATCCAAGATCACGCTCCTAGAAGAGGCAGAGTGAAAATGCAAACCAATATCTGCTGCCAAAGAACATGCGTTTCCCCATTGTATTACACTGTAAGGATCTGAGCTACTACATAGCTTAATATTCAGACAGCCTATAATAGCTCCCTTCATGTAAATTATATCTTGGAGAGTTTAACCTCTATTTAAAGGAAAGCAAACACTGCTTAGATGGGAATGCATGACCCAAACGAAATATCTAAACCTAGTGGTTACATAACCAAAAGTTATAAAGATCTCACATTTTCTAGGAAGACTCAGATTTAAAATATTATTTTCCTCTACTTACATAAATATCATTCTACCATGTGTCTCATTTTTTGAATTAGAAATTATGGTAACAGTAACCACACTAATATATTAATGCCATGAAAATGGAGTATATGTCTTTACTTGAAGAGCCTTTTAGCTAAACGTTACTGAGCCCAATCATCACTGTTCATGTTCCATCTCAGATACCTGTCACAACTTCAAATACTTTCATGTTATTGTATGTTACCTCATCCCAAAACAATGTTTAGTATTATAATAGCTCAAATTACCATCTAGAAAATGAGACATTGTTTCAAGTGCAATAAACTCCTTTCTGAAAATAACAAAATCATTCTAATATTCATCTTGAAAAATAATGTAAAAGAAGAGTTAAGAAAAGGGTCCTAAATTTTAAATACATTTAAAAGCTTATATAATTAAAATATCATGGTACAGTATAAAATTGACAGATAAATATGAGTTGAAATATATATATCTATATTTTGAATTACATATATGATAAATAAAGAGTCACATACTGGTGAGAAAATGATAGATTAACACTCATGTGGTATGAAGGAAATTGGCTAAAAAAAAAAAAAAAAAAAAATTAAGCTAGAGCTTCACCTCAAACTATAGCCCTAAATATATTTCACATGGTTTGAAAACTAAGTATAAATATTAAAAATTTAGTTTTATTTAATATTTATAAATAGAAAGAAATTATATAGAAATATTTAACTTTTAAAATATTGGTCAAGGAATGCCTAAGCACCATAGAAATGAGTGAAATCACCAAGGAAATATATATATATTTATATATAAAGTTGGCCACTTTTATATATAAAGTTGGCCACTTAAAAATGAAAAAGTCTAATAGTCAAAAATACACCAAAAACACTCCAGAAAAATTACTTTCAATAAGCACAGAATAGGAGGAGGTAAGATGGCGGAAGAATAGATGGGCGGATTCTGAGCCCTCTCCCGAAGCAGAAAGAGAGAGCAACTGAGGGTCTTGTGCTGTGAGTGTTTATTGGCAAGCTGGGAGACAGCGAACACCAGAAGAAACTGCTGGGGGGCTGCTGACAGAGGTGCCCCTCACAGGGAAGCACCCACGCGGGCTGTGTCCCTGCCCGGAGCTACCTACCGGCTTGGACGGGGAAACCTCGCCATCTTGAGAGGAAGATAGGATCGTGTCAGAGGCCTGAATATCCACAGCCGCAGCGACCACCAAGCATCTGTGACCCCGAGAACGCGGATCCCAAGGGGCGCGAACACTTGCCCTCACAGGATTGCCCCACTGCTCAGCGAAAAGGTCAGATTTCGCGGGGAGAGGGTGGAGAGCACTCGCAGCGAAAACAAAAAGCCTGTGCGCACAGAGCGCGCTCCCGGAAGCTGGAGGACAGGGGTGGTGATTACAAGTAGAAGCCCCCGCTGTTGGGCGGTTGTCACCCTTGAAAGTGGACGGGGCTCCTAACAGGGGAGATATCTAAAGAGCAACACATTTGGATCCGGCTCGGAGGGATATCGGAGAGTTGCGGGAGATTGCAGTTGCTCGGACCTGCCCCCTCCCCCCCTCCATAGTTCCAGCTTCAGAGAGGACGGAAAAAAAAAAAAAAGCTGGAGAGGCTTTAGAGTCTGGGAAGTCAACCTAGAAACACTGCCCCCAGAGGCTAATTCACAAATTGACTCTAGTGTAATAAAAACAAAGCAAAACCTGCCTAAAAATCAGGACTGGATCATAACAATAGAGGAAGCGAATGACCTTCATTACTGCTAATTTTAATTAAATTTTTAAAATTTTATTATTATTTTTTTTTAATTTTTAAATTTTTGTTTTTTACTTTTGTTTTCATTATTTGCAACGTTTACTCAAGAAACTATTTTTTTTCTTTTTCCTCACTTGATTTTATCTTGATAATTATTACATTGTATATGTAATCAACATTATTACTACTACTAATTTACCTTTTTCATCTTATTTTCTTTTGTTTATTTTTATTATTTTTATTCCATTTGATTATATATACATATATATATATATATATATATATATATATATTTTTTTTTTAATTTCAGGATTACTGTTCTACAGTCTTTATCTATCCTTCTTTCTCCAACGCTTTATTCTATCTCAACCCTACCTTTATGCCCTCACCCTCTTTCCAATCTTTTCCTTTGATACCCTGTTTATCTTAACACTTTCCTGCTCTAGATTTCCCCCATTCCATCTGTCTACCCCCTCCTAAAATTTCACCCTACTTGTATATATCTAATTTCCAACTACCTGCTCCAAACCCATTCACACCTCCCTCGCAGTTGTCCTAAAAACAAAAAAAAAACAAAAAAAACAAAACAGTCTTACTCTCTAACTCTGAAGTTGTATGTTGAATGTTAACTTTACTGAAGTTGTATGCTTTTCTTTTATAAGATTGATTTGCCTATGCTTTTTGTTTGATTGCATGTTTTTGTTAGCTGGGTTCTAGTCACCCTTATTGGTGGTCATTAATATCGCAAACACATTTCGATTCAGTGCCTTGTGTGTTGTACCTGGTTGTGTTGTATTTTGTGCCTTTAAATCAAAGCAGGAGAGAGAGAACTACACAACCAGACATCATAGATCATGGGGAGACCAAAAAACAGCCCGCATATGAAAGAAAAGCAGGCTTCACCAGAAAAGGAAGTAAACGATATAGAGGCAAGCAACCTACCAGAGCAAGAATTCAGAGTAACGATCTTAAGATGGCTAAAAAGAATGGAAGACAAATTTGACAATTTGAGTAAGACCCAAGAGGAAATGAAAAAAACCCAAGAGGAAATGAAGATGACTCAAGATGAAATGAAAAATGACATCGCTACTATGAAGAACTCAATAGATAGCATCAAGAGCAGACTAGAAGAAGCAGAGGATCGCATCAGTGAGCTAGAAGACAAGATGGAAAAAAATACCCAATTAGAGCAGCTTCTAGAAAAAAAAATTAAAAAGCAGGAGGAGAGCCTACGGGAGCTTTGGGACAATGCAAAACAAAACAATATTCGAATAATAGGGGTTCCGGAAGGAAAGAAAACCGAGGTAGACATGGAAAATGTATTTCAAGAAATAATGACAGAAAATTTTCCTGAGATAGAGAAGAAAAAACCCACACAAATCCAAGATGCTCGCAGAGTCCCAAGCAAAATGGATCCCAGAAGACCGACGCCAAGACATATTATAATTAAATTGGCAAACACCCATGACAAAGTTAGAATCTTAAAAGCAGCCAGAGAGAGACAGAAAGTTAGATATAAAGGAACCCCCATCAGACTAACAACTGATTTCTCAACAGAAACTTATCAGGCCAGAAGGGAATGGGATGAAATATACAAAGTCATGCAAAGAAAGGGTCTGAATCCAAGAATACTGTACCCAGCAAGACTATCAATCAAAATTGAAGGGGAAATCAGGAGCTTCACAGACAAAAAAAGACTAAAGGAATTTATCTCCACCAAACCAGCAATGCAAGAAATGCTCAAAGGTCTACTGTAAAAATAAATAAATAGGAAGCGAAGAAGGAACACAGGGGTATAGAATAAAAATGGCATCAAATGAGTACCTATCATTAATAACATTAAATGTAAATGGTTTAAATGCTCCAATCAAAAGACATAGGGTAACAGATTGGATAAGAAAACAAGACCCATACATCTGCTGTCTACAAGAAACCCACCTCAGAAAAAGAGATGCACACAGACTGAGGGTGAAGGGATGGAAAAAGGTTTTCCAGGCAAATGGAAATGAAAAGAAAGCTGGGGTAGCAATACTTATATCTGACAAATTAGATCTCAGAGTGAAGGACATAATAAGAGACAATGAAGGCCACTTCATAATACTAAAGGGAGCAATCAAACAAGAAGAAATAACCCTGGTAAATATATATGCACCCAATACGGGAGCACCCAAATACATAAAAAAACTGCTGGAGGACATTAAGGGAGAGATTAACAGCAATACAATCATAGTAGGAGATTTTAATACCCCACTGTCACCCTTCGACAAATCATCCAAACAAAAAATCAGCAAAGAAATATCAATCCTAAATGACTCACTAGACCAGATGGAATTAATTGACATCTTCAGAACATTCCACCCCAAAGCCACAGAATATACATTCTTCTCAAATGCACATGGGACATTCTCAAAGATAGACCACATTTTGGGACATAGGCAAAGTCTCTTCAAATTCAAGAAGATAGAAATCATATCAAGCATCTTCTCAGACCATAATGGCATAAAACTGGAAATTAACTACAATAAAAATAATCCAAAGAAATCAAACACATGGAGACTAAACAGCATGCTATTAAACAAGGACTGGGTTACCAGAGAAATCAAGGAAGAAATTAAAAACATTCTGGAAACAAATGACAATGAAAACACAACAATCCAAAATCTATGGGACACAGCAAAAGCAGTTTTGAGAGGGAAGTTCATATCCTTACAAGCCTATTGCAAAAAACTAGAAAAAAGTGTAACAAATGATCTAACTCTACAACTCAAAGAGTTAGAAAAAGAGCAACAAGAAAAGCCCAGTGTAAGTAGAAGGAAGGAAATAACAAAAATCAGAGCACAGATAAACGACATAGAGACCAAAGAAACAATACATAAGATCAACAAAACCAAGACCTGGTTCTTTGAAAGGATAAACAAGATAGATGGACCTCTAGCCAGACTAACCAAGAAACAAAGAGAGAGGACCCAAATAAACAAAATCAGAAATGAAAGAAGTGAAATAACAACAGACCCCACCGAAATACAACGGATTGTTACAAAATACTATGAACAACTCTACTCCAACAAACTGAACAACCTGGAGGAAATGGACATATTCCTAGAAAAATATAATCTTCCAAAACTCAATCAGGAAGAATCTAAAAATCTCAATAAACCAGTGACTTGGGAAGAAATTGAAACAGTCATCAAAAAGCTTCCAGCAAACAAAAGCCCAGGGCCAGATGGCTTCACAGGAGAGTTTTACCAAACATTCAAGGAAGAACTAAAAACTATCCTCCTCAGACTATTCCAAAAAATCCAAGAGGAAGGAACACTTCCAAATTCCTTCTATGAAGCCAGCATCACCCTAATACCAAAACCAGATAAAGACAACTCAATGAAAGAGAATTACAGACCAATATCCCTCATGAACATAGATGCTAAAATCCTCAACAAAATTCTAGCAAATCGACTCCAGAAGAGCATCACAAAGATCATACACCACGACCAAGTAGGATTTATTCCAGGAATGCAAGGATGGTACAATATCCGCAAGTCAATAAACGTGATACATCACATAAACAAATTGAAAGATAAAAATCATATAGTCATATCAATTGATGCAGAAAAAGCATTCGATAAAATCCAACACCCTTTTCTGATAAAAACTCTTAACAAGGTGGGAGTACAAGGATCATACCTCAACATAATAAAAGCTATATATGATAAACCCACAGCCAACATTATACTCAATGGGCAAAAACTAAAACCATTCCCTCTAAGAACAGGAACAAGACAGGGATGCCCACTCTCGCCACTCCTGTTTGACATAGTACTGGAAGTACTAGCCATTGCAATTAGACAAGAGGAGGAAATAAAAGGCATCCAAATTGGAAAAGAAGAAGTAAAGTTATCCTTATTTGCCGATGACATGATATTGTACATAAAAAACCCAAAAGACTCCATTAAAAAACTAATTGACTTAATAAATGAATTTGGTAATGTAGCAGGATACAAAATTAATGCCAAGAAATCCATGGCTTTTCTATACACCAACAGAGAAACTGCAGAAACAGAGACTAAAAAAGCAATTCCATTTACCATCGCACCAAAAAAATTAAGATACCTAGGAATAACTTTAACTAAGGAAGTAAAGGACCTATATGGGGAAAACTACACGACACTGAAAAAAGAGATAGAGGAAGATGTAAGGAGATGGAAGAACATACCATGTTCATGGATTGGTAGGATCAACATCATCAAAATGTCCATACTTCCTAAAGCAATCTATAGGTTCAATGCACTCCCCATTAAAATACCAACGACATATTTCACCGACCTAGAAAGAACTCTCCAAAAGTTCATTTGGAACAATAAAAGACCCCGAATAGCCACAGCAATCCTGAGAAAGAAGAGTAAAGTAGGAGGGATCTCAATACCAGACTTCAAACTATATTACAAAGCCACTGTTCTCAAAACAGCCTGGTACTGGCACAAGAACAGACATATAGATCAATGGAATAGAATCGAGAACCCAGATATCAACCCAAATCACTATGCTCAACTAATATTTGACAAAGGAGGCACGAATATACAATGGAGTCAAGACAGTTTCTTCAATAAATGGTGTTGGGAAAATTGGACAGACACATGCAAAAGAATGAAACTAGATCACCAACTTTCACCATTCACAAAAATAAACTCAAAATGGATACAGGACTTAAACATCAGACGGGAAACCATAAAAATACTAGAAGCATCCACAGGCAGCAAAATCTCAGACGTATGCCAAAAGAACTTCTTCACTGATACTACCCCTAGGGCAATGGAAGCTAAAGAGAAAATAAACAAATGGGACTACATCAAAATAAAAAGCTTTTTTACAGCAAAAGAAACCATCAACAAAACAACAAGAAAGCCCACAGTGTGGGAGAACATATTTGCAAATGATACCACTGATAAAGGTTTAATCTCCAACATCTACAAACAGCTTATACAACTAAATAAAAGGAAGATAAATAATCCAATTAAAAAATGGGCAATGGACCTAAATAGAACATTTTCAAAAGAAGACAGAAGGAAGGCCAAAAGGCACATGAAAACATGCTCAAAGTCACTAATTGTCCGAGAGATGCAAATCAAAACAACAATGCGGTACCATCTCACACCTGTCAGAATGGCCAACATCAACAAATCAACAAACGACAAGTGTTGGCGAGGTTGCGGAGAAAAAGGAACCCTCGTGCACTGCTGGTGGGAATGTAGACTGGTGCAACCACTGTGGAGAACAGTGTGGAGTTTCCTCAAAAAACTGAAAATGGAACTCCCATTTGACCCAGTAATCCCACTTCTAGGAATATATCCCAAGAAACTAGAAACACCAATCAGAAAGGATATATGCACCCCTATGTTCATAGCAGCACAATCTACAATAGCCAGAATTTGGAAACAGCCTAAGTGTCCATCAGCAGATGATTGGATCCAAAAACTTTGGTACATCTACACAATGGAATACTATGCGGCCATAAAAAATAAGGAATTCTCATCATTTGCAGCAAACTGGATGGAACTGGAGAACATCATGCTGAGTGAAATAAGCCAATCAATGAAAGAGAAACACCACATGACCTCACTCATTTGTGGATAACAAAGAGCATTATAAACTGATGAACCAAAAGATAGATATAGAGACAGTAAATCAACAAGTAGACTGTCAAATTACAGCGGGGAGGGGAGGAAGATCTGGGGGAGATAATAGATCAACCGAAGGACTTTTATACATGCATATAAGTATAACCAATGGACACAAAACTCTGGGGAGGGAGGGGATGTGTGGGAGGGAGGGTGGGGGGCAAAAAAAAAAAATCAATAAAATATATTTAAAAAAAAATAAAATAAATAAGCACAGAATAGAAAAAGCCTTTGATACATTTTTTAAAAACTTTCAAATATGTACCACATAGAAGAGAAAAATATATGAAAATAAATGTATAAACACCCATAAAACTGAGTTTTTCAGTCTTACTTGTAATAAAAAGGGTTATTTGTCATATAACAAATTAACATCAGTGTGAATGCAGTGAAATAGATATCTCAAACATGAGAGGGAATTTATATTATTACTACCTGCCCTACAATAATTTTGGCAAGTATAATATAGGCATTACAAAGTTCATAATCTGTGTCAAAATAATTTAAAATCTAGCAATTTTGGTAAAAATCTTTTATACAAAGGATTTCATCAAGCAATTATTTATATCACTCCAGACTAAAAGGAAAAAAGACTCTTTGGGGAGATGGTTCGTTCCAGAGCTGAGGCAGGAAATGTAAAAGTAAGTCTGGAACACACTGAGCCAAAAAGTAAGGAAGCCCAAAGACTTCAGGTGGATGTTAGAAGACACAAAGTCAGCCTGGAGGAGTGCCCACTAGACAACTTGAGCATCAGAAAATTATAACCAACTATAAAGCACTAAAGAAAAATCCATTGATCTATGGTATCACTAAAAAACACATCAGTAAATAAAAGAGAGAAATACAAAACTCATTTATCTCACTCTTTAAATTAGTACTTAGAATATAAGTAAGCATTAACTCCACATTTGCAGAGGGAAAATTCTTCTTTCCAGAGGAACAGTAGTTATTCAATGGAGGTGAAATAACAGAATTAGAAAAATCACCATTTGAAGCTCCCAATAAAATAATTGCTTTAGGCCAGAATCACTAAAGATGCTAACAACCATCAAGTGAAAAGTTATTGGGAAATACTACAGTCATATGGTACCAAAGTAGCACCCCTTAGAATATGTATTAATTGAAAAGGAAAAAACATAATTCTAAGTCAACAAATCTAGCAGTCAACACTTTAATCGAGTACTCAAACTTCACATCACTGATCATAAGACAACCTGATGTTATAACCTCCTGATGACACAATTGCCTATGAAGTGCCCTTGTCAAAATTATTCACATAAATCTGATAAGACTTTACTTATTTTCTTATTGTTTAAAATGTTACAAATAGTATTACATATGTCTCCTTTTTTCCCCATTGACCTCCCTGAGGCCTTCCCTACCCATTGGCACATGCCCTTACCACCCCACCCCCCAGTGTCTTATGACCATTGGTTATGCTTATATGCATGCATACAAGTCCTTCAGTTAATCTTTTACCCCCACCTGCCCCCACCCCCACCCCTGCAACATTCCCTTGCCTTCCTGCTGATGGGCTTTCCATTTTTAGTTTTTTGAGGAAACTCCATACTGTTTTCCACAGTGGCTGCACCAATCTGCATTCCCACCAGCAGTGAAGGAGAGTTCCTTTTTCTCTGCATCCTCTCCAGCACTTGTCATTTGTTGATTTGTTGATGATAGTCATTCTAACAGGTGTGAGATGGTACCTCATTGTTGTTTAGATTTGCATCCCTCATATGATTAGTGGCTTTGAGCATGTTTTCATATGTCTCTTGGCCTTCTGTATGTCCTCTTTTGAAAAGTGTCTGTTTAGGTCCTTTGGCCGTTTTTTTTTTTTTTTTTTTTAATTTATTTTTTTTAATAATTATTATTATTATTATTATTGAGTTGTTTATCTTCCTTTTGTTAAGTTATATGAGTTCCCTGTAAATTTTGGAGATTAAACCCTTATTGGAGATGACATTGGCAAATATATTCTCCCAGGTAGTGAGCTTTCTTACTGTTTTGTTGATGATTAAGACTTTAGATATAACTTCCAGTTTACAAACAATCCAGAGGCTAGAGGAACAAGTTAAATGAACTATAAGGGACTAATCAGAAAAATTCAGAAAATGGTTACATACCATGTTTCCCCGAAAATAAGACATCCTCCGAAAATAAGACCTACTTACAGGTTTCCTTCTGAGTGAAATATAAGGCATCCCCCCGAAAATAAAGCCCGCCCTAGGCTAAACATGAGAGATTTGGTCCACTGATTCTGAAAGAAATGGAGTCACAAGAAATTCACCAGGAAATTGGATTGTTATAATGATGTTCCAGAAGATGATGACATGATTGTCATTGAATAAATGAGTAGTAAATTCTTGATACTGTAGGATTCACAGTTTGTCTGGTTTGTGTTGACAACTACCGTACTACTGTACCGTATACAGGTAATAAATTTCCTTTATTTTCATTTAACAACAAATGTGTACATTTAACCATAAATGTATTCTTCTTCATGGAAAAATAAGACACCCCCTGAAAATAAGACCTAGCACATCTTTGGGAGCAAAAATTGATATAAGACACTGTCTTATTTTCAGGGAAACAGGATAGGAGAATTGTGTGTGTGTGTGTGTGTGTGTGTATGTGTGTGTGTGTGTGTGTATTTTCAGGAGAGGCATGCTTTAGTCTTTGAGTGAAATGTTATGTTGTTTGCAATTTACTTTCAGGTGGTTCCACAAAACAATAAAAAATACTCAATACACAGATCTATATCTATGCACATGCCCATGCATACACACACTCATAGACACACACAAAGAGAGAAAATATGGCACACTATTTTAAAAACATTTAAAATATGTGTTACACTGCCCTACTACTATTCTTTCACTTTTATGTTTGAAAATTTCACATAAGAAGTTAGAAAAACAACATTATTTATAAAAAAAAGCAACAACATGCACATACCCAAAATTATATGATGATTATAGAGCACTCAGATAGTTGATATTATGAACTTATTAAACATCTTTTCAAAGAATTTCCAAACACATGGGCAAATAGCCACAATGCAGTGGTAAAGGAGAAAAAGTTTTATATATATATCCTACCTGATAAAAGAGTAATATGCAAATTGACTGTCACTCCAACACACAAGATGGCCGCCACAACAAGGCTGGCAGGGGAGGGCAGTTGTGGGCGATCAGGTCAGCAATGGAGGGCAGTTAGGGGTGACTGGGCTGGCAGAGGAGGGCAGTTGGGAGGAACCAGGTCAGCAGGGGAGGGCTGTTGGGGGTGATCAGGCCGGCAGGGAAGGGCAGTTAGGGACAATCAGGCTGGCAGCAGAGTAGTTAGGTGTCAATCATGCTGGCAGGGGAGTGGTTAGGGGGTGATCAGGCAGGCAGGTAGGTGAGTGGTTGGAGACCAGCAGTCCTGGATTGTGAGAGGGCAGTCAGACATCCCTCAAGGGGTCCCAGATTGAAGAGGGTGCAGGCTGGGCTGAGGGATACCCCCTGTGCACGAATTTTGTGCACAGGGCATCTAGTATATATATATAAAACTTGATTTCACTGTTTCATATTCACCCAACACATTCACAGAGCAATATAATATGCTAGGAACTTTTCTAGGTACTAAGAAAATACACCTTCATATTAATCGGGTTGTCCCTGGTTGTGAGGTGGTAAGAGATCCTTATCATCTTCTGATACTTTCCTAAATTTTTCAGATTATGCAATCATTTTTATAGCATAAATAACAAGCAAGCATTGTGGTTAAGAGCAGTCATCAGGAATTCAGCATTAACAATCCCTGATATTGATGGAGTGCCTGGCAAGTGACAGCCTCTCTTCTTCATGTTCTACAGGGACAGCTCTGCTGAGCCCTCCCAACATCTCCTTGAAGCATTACTTTTACATCCATTGTATGCACAGACACTGAGCAGTGAGAGGTTTGGTCATTTGCCTGAGGTGATGATTCTTAAGGTGGGAAAGTGTTGTCCCCAAGGAACATTTGGCAATGTTGGAAGATATTTTGTGGTTGTCACATTGGGAACCAGAGACATTGTTAAATGTTTTTTGTCACACAGTACAGCTCCCCTTAACAAAAAAAGTATCAGCCCTAAATGTCAATAGTGCTGAGGCTGAGAAATCCTGACCTAAGACCACTTAACTCATACATGGTAGATCCCAGCCTTGAGCCCTGGCAGCTGGACTTCCAAACCCACACTCTTCACTGTGTATATTGCTCTAAACACATGTTATACTCGTGTTTTGTCACTAAATGATAAAATGTTTATTTATTGAGGGTAATTATTAGTAAGAATAATAATTGCTGCCATATATGATGCTCTATGATTTATCAAAAATCTTAAGTAAAATATAAAGATTATATTGAACAACATAAACTGATGAATAGTGACAGATCCAGAGGCAGAGAAACATAAACCAGACTGGCAGAACTCAGAGGGAAGCTAGGGGAAGGTGGGAGAAAGGATATCAACCAAAGGACTTGTTATAATATAAGCCTAACATGCACACCAGGGGGGTGAGGACATGAGTGTGTGTGTAGGGGGGGTGGTTTTGGGGGTTAATGGAGGAATGAGGACACATATGTAATACCTTAACCAATAAAGACATTTAAAAAATTATAATCTTATTCTAAAAGCTCCCAAGATGCAAATGAACTAAAATGGCATACGATATGGTGAGAGGGAATTCCATTGGTGTAGTTCGTTCAGAAAACAACTTTTCAGTTTGCAGCAAAATTTTAATATGTATAACCTTTGATCCAGAAATTCCACTTTGGAGAATTTATTCTAAGAATATAAATCAAAATGTGGAAAAATCATGGTGTGCAAATACATTTTTTAGAGAAAAAAAGAGAAAGTTACACAAATATCTATTAATAGGAGTGTTTATTAAACTGTGTGTATGTGCTTGAGAGAATCTATGTGAGAGAATCTACATAGAAAACCACATATAGTATGATATTAGGTGAACAAAAGAAACAGGATATCAAATCACATACTGGTACATATGTTGCAAGCATGTGAAAAAGCAGCATCCTTTAAAAGATAAAAAGGAAATACATCACAAGTATAACTGACGTAGTAAAGAGTAACATCGTTGCTACTTCTTTACTGATGTAGTAAAGAGTGAATTCTTCGCCTTTTCTTTTTTTCTGCCTTTTCTTTTAAAAAATTGTCTGTAATGTAGCTATCCTTTTTATGGAGTGAAAACAATCAAAATATTTTTAGATGTACCTAAATCCGAGGAAAATGACATCTTTTTTTTTTTTTTTTTAAGGGAGTCCCTTTATAAAACCTGAAATATGTGTAAACAAGCTTATGACCTAAATCTGAGCACTTGAAAGGTAAAAACAAATCTGAGAACAGAGCCAAAGTCCTCCTCACACATTCTCTGTCGATATTAGAGGAGAAAATCTCCTCTCTGGCAATCTTAACATCTTCTCCCTCTATAATGATTCCATGCATAAAAATTAATCTTTTCCCTCCACTTTGATCCCTGAGCTCCTTAGCGAAGATTCCATCTTGTTCTATAGCACATGATGAAGCATTTCCCCTGTTCTAATGTGACAATGGCCCTACTGAGCACACCAATTTGAGTCAGAATGTGCCACAGCCAAAGAGGAAATTTTAAGAGGCAATTCCACCTAGAACTATTTAGCAAATGCATAAAAAAGACACATTAACACTGTGTCTGAAAATAGCGCCCTTAAGAAAAGAACACAAAACAGAGCTGGGAACGGGGGAGGAGGGAAGGGATGAGAAAAGGAAAAGCAGAGGTGAGATGCTCCGGGGGTTGGTGTCCCACCAAGTATAGGTCATGGAGATGAGTCAGTTTCACCTCCCTCACCACCCCCCCTAAAAAAACCCATTTGAAAACTTTCTATGAAAAAGATTGTTTTGTCAAGGCTAGGGAAAAACATTCTCTAATTAGTTTACTCAAGTATTATGTCTGACATCTAGAATCTCAATATTAGCAAAAATGTGATAATTATAGCTGGAAGGGTTTTTTATTGAATGTAAATTCATGTATAACACTTTTTAGCATATCTCACCCCCTATTGTTATTTTTCATAGTGTTCACACTTAACTGAAAGCCTTTGGGCTCCACTCCCAAATGGGATCTCCAATCCACAGTCTCCATACTTTTAAGATAGTTGCAGTTCAGCAACAGCTGTGACAAAGGGAAAATATTATACAACCTTGAGGGATCCTGCCAACTTGGGGGTACCTGAGATTCCAGAATGCCCACTCTGCTCCAGAGGGGCCTTTCTGGATTCACTGGAGTCCCACAGCAAACCACTTCCCCACAGGGAGGTTCTGAGTGCTTTCTGAAAATCATTTTGACTAATTTGGCTGTCAGTTCAGGGAGGGTCTGCCAACCTGATCTAGTCATTGGCTTGAAGGGAAAGGACAGAAGCAGGGAACATGTGTTTGGTGTTACGGTGGGTTAGGTCAGTGCAAGCAGGCATTTGCTCATTTTCCCTTCGATGGCTTCCCTGTTTTAGAGAGGACTGGGAGAAGTTCAATGACGTGCCCAA
The DNA here is from genome assembly GCF_964339955.1 of Pipistrellus hanaki. NCBI lineage: Eukaryota > Metazoa > Chordata > Mammalia > Chiroptera > Vespertilionidae > Pipistrellus > Pipistrellus hanaki. The sequence goes on along the minus strand of NC_140503.1, from coordinate 47,584,853 downwards.
CATCACGTGATTCGTGAACATCACAGCGAGACTCTGAGCTAGGTCAGCCAAATGGCAAAGCTTGTGCTCTGCCCTCTTTAGGACTTGCTGGCATGGGAGAGGGGAGAGTGCATGGTCACATAGCACACCGTAGACACATCCAGTCCAGAAACAAATTAATATGCACATGCCCACGCGTGGGGTGACCGTACACCTACTCCCAAATATTAATGGATTTTTGCATATTCTTATAATACATATTGAGAAGTGGTCATGTTTGGTGGTTTTTTGTTTTTGTTTGTTTTTTGGGGGGAGAGGGTGTTTGGTTAGATTTTTGAGGGTGGCAGCCACTGACTAATCTTTTAGGGTTGTCATCCCAAATGCCTCCATGGGCCAAGCTTTTCTCAAGACTTGGGAAGAGGTGGGGACCAAGGTAGTCTGGAGAAAATACACCCCCTCATAAAAGGACAAGGCACTATAACCAGTACCTTATGTCACTCTGGGCAACTGTGAGACCAGTGTGCAGAGCTTTGGATGTTTCAAACGATGCCTGAAACGATTTCTTATTTTTATGTGATCATTCCAGATTTGTTTTAAGGTTGGCAGCTATTAAGTTTTTTTTTTCAATTGTGCAAATCAAATAAAACAAGTCAAATAAAACATGAGCCTGATTTGGTTGTGACCCCCTTGCTACTTTGCAAGTTCTGGTCTAGAAGACACATTGGTCATCTAGAAGGACCTCAGCTCAGCTCAGTCCTAATCGGAGTAGCAGACGCAGCTTATTTCTCCCCACACAGTCAATGAGGAAACACCGTGTCCATTTTAGGTGGTTTGTCATTTTAAGAGTATTATTTGGAAAAAGAAAACAATTATCACAAATACTCCATTAAAATATGTATACCTTTCAAAACCAATGATCAGGGCAAGAGATGAGAGGGGTTTTACAATTTAGCTAAATAGAAAAACAGCAATGTTACCTACAAACATGTAAATTGACTGTACCTCTGCTACGCCACCAGCCAATCAGGAGTGATATGCAAATTAACCCATCAAAGATGGCAATTAATTTGCACACACAGGCGCAGAGTGACCAGGGCCTGAGCAGAAAGGAGCTGTGGCAAAGTGGCAAGGTGGTGCTGGCAGCTGGGGAAAGGAAATCCCATTCTAGCACGAATCTTAGTGCATCGGGCTTCTAGTATATATACATTGCTCGTAGGAATTAAGCAAATGTTTAACAGGAGCCCCATTCCAACTGTGAGAAGAGACCCATCACAGGATTTCCTGGCAGAGCTACAGTATCTGTTTTCAGAGGGAGCTCACTTCCTACCATCCATCCTCTGCCCAAACTCTTTCCTAATTACTAACTTGTTTCTTAGGCAACTGATTCCAGCTGCATTTTATTACTGAAATCCTCCTCTTGCCAAGGCAGAAATTGAAAGTGAAAAATAACCTGGTGTTCTAGCCATTCAGGCACCCCAAAGCATACTATCCAGCAAGATGAGTGCCCTTGTATAAAGATCTTCTCAGATGGAAGTGTTTGAATACACTTTTTGCTCACATAGCCATCCAGGTGCTAGGGCATCTCATGGTTCTGTGTTGAGCAGTGGAGGGGATGAATTGCAATGAGATCACAGATGTGAGAGACCATTTGGGAAAAACCTTTATTACTAGTTTGTTGCTAATGTTTGTAAATGTCTCCAACTGGACACTGACTTATCACAAATTATTTCTAGCAGAAAAAATACTCCTAGTAAAATAGCTCAAGTATATAAACTTTTATTTCTAAATAAAACCACTTTGCTGCCATCTATGGAAGGAAAGCTGTGTCCACTCTCTAGTTCACCAAGAAGAGGTGGAGTATTCTATATCTGGGAATTTTGTTATTTCTAGCGTTAAGTCCAGGCCCTTGATTTTGGAGTCTGTGATTTTATTGGCATTGACATAGTTTGACAGAAAGCTCAAATAGCATAGCCTTTTCAAGGTCACAAAACCAGAAAGTAACAGAATGGGTATTCTAACCTTGGGCAAGGCCATGTTTTTTAAGCTGTTAGGTAGGGTATGTCACAGAAGAAAATGTCATGAAATCTGAATCCTCACCCCACTCTTACTAGCTGTGTGAACCTTGGGCAATTTCCCTAATATCTCTGAGCCTCACTGTGAAGATTTAAAAACACACACAAAAACACAACTCACATCAATAGCTAACTTATTGCATGTATTCTATAAGTTACAAAGCTCTGTACTAAGTGCATTACATAACTTATCTTACTTATTTATTCACTAGTAATGATAACATCATTAATTTTTAAAGTTAATTAGTACCAATTCACAATAATATCACCTTCATGGGACCATCATGATGATTAAGTGATAGAAAATAGGTTAAAGTGCCTTGCCAACCAAAAAGATATATAGATGTTAATTATATCATATTGTCAAAACAAGACAACAGGCCCTCAATGGATTTGCTTATGCTAAGTCCAACATCACTAAGCCAAGACTTAATTACAGTTTTGGCTCTTCCAGAAATGGAATCTTACACCAGTCATTAGGAATCACCTGATAAGCATCTGTTAGGTAATCTGCTTGATCGACCCCTACCATCCCCTAAAGGAAAGTAACTTTGCAATAACCAACCTGCTATTTTTGCCCAATATAACTTCCACATTCCACTCCCTTCTGCTTATAAAAATCTTTCATTTTGTACAGCTCCTCAGAGCACCTTTCCATAGGCTAGATTGGGTGCTGCCTGATTTGAATCAATTTTTTGCTCAAACTCTTAAATTTAATATACCTCAGTTTATCTTTTAACAGTATGTGATAAGATTTTAGAAGCACCCAGAAAAGTTCACAGATTACAAAACTGTGCCCTGAAATATCTTTATCAGGTATCAAGTTCTCTTTTATTCCAAATCTGCCACAGGATTTAAAACCCATGGCCCTGGGATCTCTATTTGGGGATTTAGTGATCTAAATATCATACAAAGGTATAAATGATGCGTAATACTAGTAAGTCTCTTCCTAGGCCTGAGTTTTGATTGGGCAGAGGATACAGAAAGAACACAGGGTCCCTCAAATCTGGGGGAGGGGTATGATGCAGAAAGGACAGGCTAAAGAGACGGAGGCAAACTTGGCTGGCCTTGATAATGGATTTCTCTTAATGGGCAGAGAGGAAATTCTCAACAGAAATAACAACATAATAGATGTTTCCTCAAGTATAGTAGAGATATTTCATTCTATCAACTAGTCTTATGTAATTGCAATGCCAGTATACTAGCACAATTACACCAGAAGTACCAACTTCACATTTAAAAAGCTGAGAGAATAAATCTATCAACAGTTTCATTAATTTGGTCATCAATATGTTGGAATGCGTGGTGATGAAACAGGGCAAGGCTGGTGCTTCCCTTTGCTGGGCAAACTGCCTCTTCGTTGGTAATGCAAATTGTGACTGCAAACAGCATCTCTGGGGGGCGTTTAAAGTGCTTAAGTGCACACTTCAGAAGCGTTTCTTTTATATGCAATTAGTCTGTTCATGACACATCATTCTTATCTATTCATTAAAGTATGTCCCTGGCTTAGTTGGGAGCATTTTATGGATTTACAGACTGGCTGGAGCCTAAAGGTCATCCAGTTCACTCCCCCACTGGTGGTGGCTCCTCTCTCCAACATCCATGCCTGACCTAGTGTCATCTCTGATCCTATCCAATGGGAGGCCACTCTTGACCTTCTCTGGCAGCCCTTGGAAAGACCAGGAACTCTGGAGGCAGGAGGACCTGCATCAAATCCTAGCTTCAGCCCAGCTGGCGTGCCTCAGTAGTTGAGCATTGACCTATGAACCAGGAGGTCACTGTTTGATTCCCAATCAGGGCACATGCCCAGGTTGTGGGCTTGATCCCCCGTATGGGGGTGAGCAGGAGGCAGTTGATCAACAATTCTTTCTCATCATTAATGTTTCTATCTCTCGCTCCCTCTCCCTCCCTCTCTGAAATCCATAAAAATATATTTTAAAAAATCTTAGCTTTATCTTTTACCAGTAAATTGAACCTCATTTTTCCTAAGGAGGATTGTGTGCACTGTGGCTGGCATATATGTGGTCTCAAAAGGTAGACAAATTCTCTGTGGCAGTGGATTCAGGGATGGGAATGGGGAGTGACTACAGACACGAGGATTCTTCTTGGGGGAATGGAAATGTTCTACAATTAGATTGGGATGATGGTCGCACAACTTTGCAAATCCACTAAAAGCCATTGCATTGTAGACTCAAAACAAGTGAATTTTATGATATGTACATTCTACCTCAGTGAAGCTGTTAAAACAAAAGAAAACAAGATATTAAAAAATACATAAGGAATTAACTTAAATGACAAAAACCTATGGTGCTAAGTGCAGTATACATGAAATAAAAGCTAATTTGGGTGTTGTGGGAGAAAGTATATGTAGTGAAAAAGCAAAAAGAGTTTAAAATTTTTTTTCTGCTTTGCACTCTCAAGAATATTAGAGAAAAATTGTCTCTATAAAGGATAAATATGAGATCAAAACACAGACTGAAAAAATATATGAAATATAAAAGAAATCCGTGAGACCAATGTGTTTAAGAATTCAGAATTTTTTGAATTTTAGAAAGGTAATATGGGGCATTTTCCATAAATTACATAACACCCTGGAAAGGGTATGTGGCAACATCTCATAATTAAACACATTAGTATTTCCTTAATGCAATATATGAATATTCATACTAAGTAGGATAAATTTAAGACATAAATAGACTCATGTCAGTTCAGGCCCAGTTTTGCCAGCCAGGGAATTTACTACAAACTTCAGAAAAATGTTGGTTTGTCAGATTTCAGGAGTAGGGATCTGGGGTGCAGTTATTACTACCACACTCAACACGACCTTGCCTTTCACATGGGAGATGCTTCAGGACTGTTACTTCCTATCCCCACCTTTCTCCTGGGCTTATCTCCAGGCTGTGACAGTCTCTCCCAAGAAAGCACCTTGGGGACCAAACTTGGAGATAGATTGGAATTGTGTGCTCTGCCACTCCCGAGCCCCTGCTGAAAGAAAAATAGGATAAAATAGAAATTTAAAATGGGAAATACTGTCCAGGATGGTGTAGGAAAAAAGGAAGGACCAACTTGTTTTAATTCAGGTTAATGGATAGAAAGCATACTTCAAAACTAGTACAAAAGCACAGGAAACAGGAAAATAAACATTTCAGGTCTGATTCATTAGTAAGCTCTATATTCTTGACTTGGCTCATTTATTTATGTCAGAATTACCTTGCAACAGTATAGAGCCTTGCAAAGGATTTACCATCTGCTCCTCTCTGTCCCTGATACACTAGGTGCGTAGCTTCACCCTGCTGCCCCCATAACGCGACCCTGGCTCAGCAGGGGCCCAGGGTGTTAGGGCATCATGCCCGAGAGAGCCTGACTTTTCCCTCCGTCTGGTGAAGTGCTGTGACAGCTCACCATGGCTGGGCAGACCACAACCTATGCTCCACAGTTTCACAGCAACTCTTTTACACTAGACTCCAAACTTCGTAAGGGCAGGGACCTTGTGAATCAAGGAGGTATTTCCAGGACTAGCAAGCTGGTCAATAAACACATGTTGACTAATTGAATGGACGAAAGAAGCAATAAATTGAACGTCAAATAAAAGCAGTTTGACTGTTTACTGTTTTGCAAAGACTGTGCCCCTTACTCTGGGATCAACTATTCACAGGGAGGATGCTTTTCCTTGGTCTCGCCTCCTGCTGCCCCTGATCTGTTCTTCTGAGCACCTGTTTCTCCTCTCCCTGTGGCTATCCAGCAGGAGGAGCTGAGGGAGGTGAGCTAACTATGGGGTGAAAGGAATGGCACCCTGGTATCCTAAAACAAAAATCAATGCAGCTTCTTAGCACACTGCGCACCAGTAGTTTTATTGCTAGCTTTACCCAGTGGCCAGATGAGTTTCTATTGAAGGAGTACAAAAAATGTCTTACAAAGTCTCATACTTTAAAAAGATATTAGCTTGTAAGAACATGTAATAAATAACTCCAAAATGCAATGGGTATTTAATTTTAAGGCGAGCCTTTAATGTTTATGTAAAACACTGTGTAATATGAAAACACAACATTGCTTGTGATCTGCCCACAATGTCTTAACACCTGACTGTCATTCAAGGACTCATTAAACGGAGTGTGCATTTGAATCTTCCCCATCGTATTGACCGAGTTTATCAAGTTATAGAGCAAGGCAGCTCCCAGTTTCTACATGTTTCTACATGCTTCTACATGCTTCTACATGTTTCTACATGCTTCTACATGTTTCTACATGTTTCTACATGAGAGGGCTTCAGGGTCTTCGATGTGGGGGGTGGGGGACAAGTCCCCTTGTCTTGATGCTGAATCTCCATAGCAAGCAAACATCTTTGCTTAGTCTACGTATTTATCTGGTTGTCTTGGAAATACTGAAGAGACTAAGGAAGGGCTGGTAAGAACTCATAGGCCAAACTGTTGCCACTGATTTAAAGAAACACAACCTACTCCATTCATACGTCCAAGAGATTTAGATAAATCATTATTCAAAGAAGCCAAGATACAGACCGCAGTACAGTGATTGCCAAAGGGAAAAGGGAGAGTGGGAGAGGGAGCGGTAGAAGAAGGCTTGGGGGAGGGAGGGAGAAATGGTGATGTACACCTGAGACCTATATAATTTTATTAACCAATGTCACCCCAATACATGCAATAAAAAAAGAAAAGAAGGTACAGGCATAGTGCGGTTCGGTTCCAGACCACGGTAATAAAACAAGTATTTATCTTTTTGCAGGTGGAGGGTCTTACCTTTAATTTGTAAAACGAGGTAAGTCTGCCTAGGCTTTCCCCCTGGAGCTTCGTTTACCTTATCACCGTGTCTCCTCCCACTCCGCACCCACAAACCATTTCATCAGCGCGCCCAATCACAGGTCTTCAGAGTCACACAGGCCTTTACGATGAACAGACCACCGTGTGGCTTCAATACCCGCTCCGATGTAACCTCCAGAGCAGGGAACACGGAAGCCAACAATTATGAAGTCCCTGGCAATTTATGCACATACACACACTTATTTACATTATTTCACATCCGAAGGCACTGACCTCAGTTTTCCGAGAGGGAACTGGAGATGGACTTTCACGTAGCCCACAGCTCCTGAGTCAGAATGAGATCCAAACCCGGAGAAAAGCCAAATTCCGCGCTCAAACACCAAGGCTGTGGCCCCGCTACCTCCCACGGAGCCGATGCTGGGTGGCTGTGAGGACATTCCTCCTGAGAAAACGCAGATAACTCTGTTCTTGGCCCTTCTCAGCAATGGTCTCTGGACTGGATCTGGACCCAGGAAGCGTCAGAGTCCAGGTCCAACTGCTCTCGTTTAAGCCCTTCTGCCCTGTTAAGGCAGATCTCAGCCCCTTCCTCGGCCTTAGCCCGCCCTCCTCCACCTCAGCCCCGCCCTCTTACCCTAAGCCCCGCCCTCTGCCTCAGGCCCACCTCCCAGGGCCAGGAGTCCCCTCATAGTACCGTAGGCGCTTCTCTACCTGCAATTGATTATTCTGAGGCTGCAAAAGCCTGAAAAGGAATGACTTTGTCTTTTGAGACTCCAGAGTCTGAAGCCCAAGGGATTCTTCTCTTCCTCTGTTCCTTGGTGGGAGATAAGCAATCAGAGGCACACAGGATGGATTGGGGAGGCCCCCTGCCCCACCCCCCTGCCTGCCCACCGAGCACCAGGGCTCCAGATCTTTAAAAAAGAATATACATATATAAATCAACTTTTCCGTTTTGTTCTTCCCTTCCTTCCTTTCTTTCCTTCCTTTTATTTTTCTTTCCTCATTGCATCATATTACCATAGAAATTCTAGAAAACTAAAAGTCTGGGTTCAGAATCGAGTGTTGGGACCCTCTGTTGGGTGATCTTTGGTAAGTCACTGCAGCGTCTTGAGCCTCAGTCGCCTCACTTCCCGGTGGTGACAGCTACCTAGAGAGGAAGCACTGAGAGCCACTGGTGCTGTACTCCACCAGGCGCTGTACTCCACTCTGGCTGTTGATTGCATGAGTGAGTGGAATGGGAATTACCATGCTGGCCATCGCCCAGGGCACGTTTCAAAGGTTCTGTGCACATTATTACGTCATCTCATATGGTGTTAAGAGAAGGGAAGTGGTTAGTAGTTTTCATTTACCATGTAGAAGTTAAGGGGGGGGGGGGGCGGTGGAGGGAAAGACAGGGCCTGAGGACTCTGTTTTGGGAAGTAGTATTTAAAGCCCACCCTTCACTCAGCCTTCAGCAGAAACACATTAGGTTAGTTATTAAACTAAATAAAAACAGGCAACAAAGTATCTATTCAGTAAGTCATAATGCAGCCAAAGAAAATAACATTGTAGAAAATGTAATGACATGGAAAGATGGTCCCAATAGTTTTAAGTGAAGTAAGCTGGTTACAGAACAGAACATACATTATGATTCTTTCATAAACAATATAGGTTTGCATATACATACATATATCCCAATGTGTTTGCTTTGGTTGTTTCTAGTTGGTAGAACTGTGGGTGAATTTTGTTATTTCTTTTTGCTACTTTGATTTTCTGCAATAAAGATGTATTGCCTTTGCCATGAAAGATCTATAATAATAAAAGCATAATATGCAAATCAACTGAATGACCAAACAGTAGAATGACCATCCAGACAACTGTCCAGATGACGTTCCGGATAACCACATTATGATTTGCACTGTCGCCAGGCTAGCCAAGGTGGGTGCGATGCGATTGTTTGGGGGGGCCCCCATGATCGCCCCACAATTGCCTTGCAGAGGGAGGCCCAGGGGAGTGGTGGGTGGGGCTCTGAGATCAATTGCCCCAAAGAGGGAGGCCCAGGCCAGCCAAGCAATCACATCCCATGCCTGTCGCCTGCAGAGGGAGGCGACTGGCGGTGGGGGAGGGAGGGGTATGAGCAAGCAGTGGCAGTGGTGGGGGTGGGGCCAGCTGCAGGCAGCTAGGAGAAGGAAGACCCCAATAGGCCCTTTTTGCCAGCCTGGCTTAGGACCCTACCTGAAGGGTCTCGGATTTCAAGTGGGCACAAGCCCAGCTGAGGGACACTGCCCTCTCTCCCCCATGCACAAATTTTGTGCACGAGGCCTCTAGTTTTTAAATAAACTCCAGCAAGTCCAAATCAACCTGTTCACTAACTTCTGGTGTCCATAGTATAAGTGCTTGGTCCAATTAATCCTCTAGCAGCTGCATGACTGTGCTCCTTGTATATAAACTATATCCTTACCGATGAAATCTCAGAGACTGGACCTCTATCTCAGCATTGGCTGCAAAGTAAACCCCTCCCCTGGCTGCCCAGGAAGCCACTGTCAGCAGACAATTTGAAGGTAGGCGAATCAAAGAGTCTGTCTACATCAGGCTGCTTTGGAAGCCTGGTAGAAATGCTCAGTCACATTTTATAACACACATATGAACACATTCCATGTGAGCAAAGGCAATTAGTAACCATTCTTTATACAGCATATATTGTGCATGAATATTTATTTATGCCTGACAAATTAAGAATTCACAGTGGCTATTAATATATATATATATATATATATATATATATATATATATATATATATATATATATATATATGTAACTTATATAGAGAGATGAAATTATGGTTTAGTAAAAGGCCAGCAAACTGAGAATGAAATACTTGTTCTGGTCATCTTTGGTGACTTGTTCAAGATCATTTAGCTATGTTCCTCAGTTTACTCATCTGTGTGGGAGCCATAGCTTGGCCTGATGGTGCCAGCAAGATCTTTTAAATAGACAAGGCTGGGTTTGAGGCCCAGGGGTTTGCTTTGGTGGTTGTGTTATGTTAGGCAAGTTATTTAACTTTGTGCTCCTCAGTTTTCCTCTTTGTACACTGGGCAACAATGTCTATGCCACAGGATGCTGTGACCGGCACGCAGGAACTCTTTTGCTAATGATGGAGAGAATGGCCTGGCAGGCCCACCTTTCACTTGAATGGAAGAGAAGAGAACTGAGTTCCTTTTTGTTTCCCCACTGACGTTGTGTGGAGTGCCACATAGACACAGTGTTGAGCATCAGCACCGAGGTATATTGCTCACCTGATACACACCTGCCCTAAAAGGGTCTCAGGCTTTAGCAGCAACAACTTGCTCCTAAGATGTATGTGTGTGTGTGTGTGTGTATGTGTGTTTATATATTTTATTGAATTTTTACAGAGAGGAAGAGAGAGGAATAGAGAGTTAGAAACATCAATGAGAGAGAATCATCGATCAGCTGCCTCCTGCACACTCCCCACTGGGGATGTGCCCACAAGCAAGGTACATGCCCTTGACCGCAATTGAACCTGGGACCTTTCAGTCTGTAGGCTGACGCTTTATCCACTGAGCCAAACCGGTTTTGGCAATGTGTGTGTGTGTGTGTGTGTTTTTAATTAAATAAACAGATAATAAAGTTTCCTCTTTCCAGCAATGAAACTTTTAAATGTTGTCAATTTTAGAAAAAACATTTTCTAAATTACATTTTTCAACAATTACCTGTTATCCTGGCTTCTTAAACTAAACATCCTGACCTGCAGGTAACCTTTCATTGATGTCTCAGGTCCCCATTGTGACACTGTGGGGTGACAGCTCTCTCCTGTGTTAATGTTTGTTCCCTCTGCCCTTCCGATGCTCTAGTTCTTATTTTTGTTGTTTTCTTTTCTTTTTTAAAAATGTTTTTGTTGTTTGCTGCTATTGCATCTGCCTTGCAAAGCAATCCTATTACCTTCTAGTTGCAATAAAATCAGTGCTATCGGATTATCTAGTGCAAGCTCTCTCTTTTAAAAAAATAAGCAGCAAATTTGGGGAGGTGAAGAGAAACCATGGGGGCAAGTACTCCTTGAGGTGTTTGATGGACTATGGATTGGGGAGCTGAGGAAAAGAGCTCAGTAGAAACTGCATGGTAAATAAAAATAACAAGGATCAGATGAAAAGGTGAAAGTCTGCTGAGAGAAGGAAAGCAAATGGCATGGGTCTGGCCTCTGTGTAGCCTTTCCTTTGCAGAGACCCTCAGAAATCTCTTCTATACTCCTCCACAACCTCTGGGTTCAGGAGGGCTGAAGGAGTTGGGAAACTGACCTCCAGTTAAGAGAGGCCATCTCGGTGTGCATGCACCCCCATGCACACACAAACTCCATACATGCATGCACAGACACATACCCATACACAAACCGAGGAGACTGGGGACCTATATGGGCTTGGCCAATGAAATGAGCCCCATTTAACCCCTATTTGTTTAAACATGTCTCATTTTAAACAATGCCTTTTGAGGTCTCCTGCAGAAGATCTGTGTACCGAATGTGTTAAAGGGCAGGAGAAATCTACATCAGAGGCTAGTCAAACCCTTATTCTCATTTCCTGCCTGTTACTGCAGCAGCTGCCTTGCTTGCCTATTGAAGAAACATGCCTTTTCTCTCCACGACCGCAGCCCTGCTGCCGGGGGAGGCACCAATACAAAAACTTTAACAGCATCTCAAGAGTGTTCCCCCTTTGCTCCTCGCCAACTACTGACAATCAATGTAAAAGTAATCCTAGTTTTTATTTGAAGCTATCTTGGCTTTAAAAGAACCTTCCAAAAAATGATTGATGCGATGAATTAAACCCATAGGTAACCCCTGAAATCTGCTTTGAATAGCAACAAATTCCTAACAATATCTTCAACGCCTGCAGCCACAAAATCTAATCTCTGAACTCCTAAAGGTCAAGATTTGCTGTCTGGTAGCACGGCTCAAGAGTAAATGCTCCCTAATGCTGTGCTCGGCGATTGCTTTGCACTCCAGACAATGTCAATTTTGTCCAAGTAGCCGCAGATGTGTCTAGCATTAAGTCAGAACGGTGTCAAGGGCCCTTCTCGAACACCAGCGGCTTCTCAGAGAAACTGGTCCTAAAGCCCTAGTCTATTACAGTCCATGCCCCAAAGGCAGGCATTTAAGGCTTAGAGGAGGATAGAGAATAAAGCTGCATTAGATTTTTTAATGTTTCTGAGTCAGGCGACCCAGGGGAAGAAATTCTCTGGTGATCCTAACGTCCTTCCCTCTCCCTTCCCGGCACCAGCAGTCCTTTGGATTTCCTGATTAAGGTGCTGCTGTCATATCCATGGAGTCTACCTTGAGCTGCCTTCCTGATAAACCATTCATCACCGCCCTGGCCCATTCTGGCTATGGGAAAGCTATAGTAGACGAATGAACCCATTAAATTAAGAAATGTATATGTTACAGGAAGTGATGTGCCCAGAGAAGGCACGGGCTGGGGGGGTTGGGGGGGGGGTGCAGCAGCCTCAGAGCAGAGTACTCAGCATAATGAAGTCCGCAGATGCATCAGCCCCTCCGCTCGCAGCCCTGCAAAGACGGCTCCCCCCTCTCCCAGACATAATACACTTCTCCGGCTTTTTAAATTGGTAAGACTCAGAGAAAAATATTTTGCTTTTAAAATTGGTAGGATTGAGTTGCAAACCAAGTAGTTCTCATATTCTACTGAGAAAACCCATTCATCTGCAACCATTAGTAACTCAGTTACTGTGGAATTATCAATTTTTAAAAAAATCAACTTTATTGATGTAACATTGGTTAATATAGACGAGTCATTGCTTACCCCATTTCCTTCTCCATTCTCTTCATCTGAGGGATAGCCTTAGAATAAGCTAACGTCTACTCTGCAGGCTGGCATGAGTTCCCATGGGCATGGCTTGCCAGTCTTAGGACCAGGGAATCTGAGTGTTGTTCCTTGTGTCAAACCAGAGACTCTTCCCTTTGGCAGTGCAGCTCACATTTTCACTTGGCAGCACCCATGGCCCAGGAGGAGGGAACATGCCGAATACTTTTCCCTTTCTGGGTCTTCTCCTTAGTGACCGATGGGTATAAGTGGCAGAGTTACTGCCCATTCCCTGTGGGCCATCTGTGGAAAACCACAGGGCGCCTCACTGATATGCCGTTCGTTCTGTGAAACTGACTACGGAGGCAAGCCTCATTTCTCTGCATCAGAGAACATGATGTTACTGAAAACACTGGGGCTTGATTTCCTTCCTCACCTCTGGCCTGATGGGACCGTGGTTTTGGCTCTTCTTTACAGCTAATAACTTGCATCGGTTGCTGAGTACCACCTGGAGGAATGGCAACCTAAGCCTGAGTGTAAACTCCAGAACCCGGGTGGGTAACATCTAACTGGGGAAGGCAGCAGGTGTAACACATGTGTGTGGGGAACTGTGGTGGTCTGGAGGCAGCAGCTCTTCAGCTGGAACAAAGAGTTGCCATGTAGAAACACTTACAACAGGTACTTGCATTGCTGAGTCATCCGATTTTTATTTTATATTTTTACTCTTTAGAGAGAAGATAAATCCAAATGTCATTGTGGGTAAAATTCCCAGATTGGTGAATATTGGCTCAAATTAAAAAACAAAACAAAACAAAACGTTGTGTAGGACAAACAAAATTCAGCTGCCTACCAGATCTAGCCTTTGCCATGCCATTTGTGATTTCTGCTTTAAGCTCAGCTCAAATGGGAAGTCATCTGACTAATGAGACATGCTGGTGGAGAGATCAAGTATAGTAGCTGCCCTAGCTGGTTTGTCTCAGTGGACAGAGCATTGGCCTTCGAACTTAAGGGTTCCAGGTGTGATTCTAGTCAAGAGCACATGCCCGGGTTGTGGGCTAGATCCCCAGCAGGAGGCAGCTGATCAATGATTCTCTCTCATCATAGATGTCTCTATCTCTCCTCCATTCCACTCTCTGAAATCAAGAAAAATATTTTTAAAAAGAATAGTGGCTGAGGACTAGTTGGGGGTAAAACTAACGTGCATGTCCACATAGGTCTGCAGATTGAGCAAACCCCAGGATTTTACATATGGGAATGGGTTCAACAGCCTCTTATTCTAAAGTAGGAATATGGGAATAATGAGTGACTAAGAGGCAGCAAAGAGGCTAAGAAAGGTGACCTGTGAGTGCAGTTAGCACAAGGTTTAAACCATGGATGCTGCTAGGGACTGGATATTTGTGTTCCCCCTGCTCCCTCCCCTCAAATTCATATAATGAAGCCTAAATCCTCGGTATGATGGTTATTTGAAGGTGGGGGCCTTTGGGAGGTAATTGGATTTAGATGAGGTCATGAGGTCATGTGTGTGTGTGTGTGTGTGTGTGTGTGTGTGTGTGTGTGTGTAGGGGGATGAGTGGAGGGGGGGGGAGCGGAGAGTAGAATCCTTTGATGGGATTGGTACCTTTATGAAAAGATAAAAAGACCAGAGCTGCTCTACTGTTCTCTCTCTCTCTCTCTCTCTCTCTCTCTCTCTCTCTCTCTCTCTCGTGAGGCTACAAGAAAACAGCCATGTGTAAACCAGGAAGAGAGCTCTCACCAAGAACCTGCCCATGCTGTCACCCTGACCTCATTACCGATGGGCAATAAGTGGCAGAGGTTACTACCCATTCCCTGTGGACCATCTGTGGGAAACCAGAACTGTGAGAAATAAATATTTTGTTGCTTAAACCACCCAGTCCAAGATATGCTGTTATAGCAGCCAGAACTGATTAAGACATGTGCTAGGCAGGATTTCTCACATCTCACACCTGCCAACTCCAACAGACTAGGTTGGCAGGCCACTAAGGAGGTTGGGAAGTTGGAAGGAAAGAATGTTAATAGTGGTATCTGAGTGCAATGCTTTTGCTACCCCTGGTCTGAAAGAGCTTAACATTTGAGGGCTTACCCAATCATTAGCTCTTATTCAGACAGGCAGGGTTCCCAGTTCACCTATAACCAGGGCTCTCAGAATTATCCTGCTTTGTATCTTTAAGTCATGTTTACAGTGATTCTATAAAACACATCGCTATTTACATCATTCATTTTGAAACATAAAAGAACATTATCACATTGAAAAGAACAGTTTAAAATATAGATTCTAAAGTGTATGACTCAATATTTGTGATTACAAAAAAATATATCAAGTCACACTTGACCCTTAATATTTAAATATTAGAATTATGTGAATCTGTTTTCCACTCTTTGGAAATGCACTGAAGTGGACACAGTAGTGCACTCCTCACATTCCCCTTCAGGTCCTGGCAATTCACTTTCCCAGCTGCTGGGAGTGTTGGCTACTGCTGGCTCGCAGCTGAGTCCTCTCCAGGAACTGTCCTCAGCCACGGAGCTGCTCCTGGTGGCAGCCTCCATTCAGTGGCTGATCAAAGGAGGACACAAACTCCTGCTCTCCCTTGCCTCAATTAGGTCAACTCTGAAGGGCCTTCCTAGTTGCAAAGCTCCTATAAGAACACCTGAAGCCTCGGTTGCAACTACATCACAGTTCATTTCCTCCTTTGCCTAATCTCACTTCCTACACTCTCCTTGTGCACATAAATCTCATAGCCTCAGAATGTGTCCTGGGAAACAGACATGCAATAGGACCTCGATGAAATACAGTGGACCCTTGAATAATATGGATCCACTTATACATGGGGTTTTTCTTCAATAAATAATGAGTATGTATTTTCTCTTCCTTATGATTTTTAAAATAACATTTTACTTTAGCTTACTTTATTATAAGGATAAAGTATATAATACATATAACATACAAAATGTGTGTTAATTGACTGTTTGTTATTGGTAAGGCTTCCAGGAGGTAATTAGTAAAATTTGGGGGGAGGAGAAGAGGAGTCAAAAGTTACACTTAAATTTTCAACTCTGGGGGGGTTGGAGCCCCTACCCTACACATTGTTCAAGGGTCAACTGTATAGGAGAGTAGACTATCGGAGATTCTGTGGGCCAGGCTAATTTTAAATGACTTTCACTTTGAAGGAACAGAATTACAAACTTAGGGAAGCAAGGAAGATATTGTTCAATTTTAATGAAAAACATTTCATATATCAATATTTAGCTTTATCTATGAAGAGGGGATATATGTTGTTGCAACTTATCTAGGGTGCCTCTCTGTTCATTTGAGGGATTTCTTCCCATTCCATTCATAAGATTTGAGGAATAGTTGCCAATTGTGGTATCCAAGTCCCTGGAGGCATGAGTCTGCAAGTGACCCTGGTCTGGCTAGTCCTGGTTCACGATGCCCCGTCAATAGGGATTGGTCCAGGAGAAAGGCATGTGACTAAGGCAGACCCAATCAGAGTTATTCAACATGATTTAATAGAACAAGTCAAGAAAGATAGGCTATCTTTTTCCTCTTACATCATAAACTATGATAATATAAGCCTGGAGCTGCTATCAGCCAAGTACCTCACTGCCCATCTACAGAAGAGAATAAATCCAACAAATAAAGAGAAGCAGGGCCAAAAGATGAAGTGATTTAAAAAAAGCGGGGGGGGGGGGGGAACAATACTGTCTATGTTCTTGGATCCATCCGTACTTGACATCAGAACTAACCTTGGACATCCAGGTATATAAAATATTCCCCTTCATGTTGCTCAAGATGTATTGACTTCATCACTTGCAACTGAAAGAGTCCTGACTAATTCACTGCATCAATAATGGAGTGACAGATGAAAACAAAGATAAGTAACAACACCCTGAGGGACAGCAGCAAAGTAGAGGTCCCTAGGATCAGAGGCCAAGAGATCTACCAGGTCCCAGCAGAGTACGGTAGCCAGGAAATAGAGAGGATGCTCTTTGACTAAAAGCTCAAACCCAGAGTAAATACAGGCAGAATAGAGATTAGAACATAGGCAGAAGGAAAATGGGGCTCAGGCTGAGAAGGCTAGTGGCAGTGGAGGGATTCAGGCCCAGGCAGGCAGTCTGAAGGGAAGGGCTGTCAGATTCTGTGAATGCAGGGGCCTTCCAGGTCAAGGAAAAGGCAGGTGAAGAGAGAGAGGCTCATTTGTTTAGCCACATCCTGCAGTTCATAAGCAGAGGCAGATTAGCTGTGATGCTAATAGAAATTAAACTAGTATTCCTCACTTGCAAAAGCCCATCCAAGCTCTTGCAATTTGTTCACATAACCTTATGTGTTTGTAAAATTTTCAAAAGTAAGGTATTTTAGCCATAATTGGTTAACAAGTGGCTTAAGTCTTTTTCTCACCTGATTTCTCTTCTTTCCTACTGATCCTTGGGTCGTATTGTGTAAGTGGTCCTGAGGAATCTGAGTTTGGGATTAGGTTCAGTGGGTTATAGTTACACAGTTCAACATCTCTTCCATGTAGAGCTATGCTGGTATCACTGACTATCCTAGTATAATAATGTCATCCATGAATACTCCTATTCCCACTTGGCTGACTCAAAGGAAAAGAGCAAGAGGTGTTAGAGCCACATGAATGTGACATCAGACATATGTGCAATGTGGAAGAGAAATGTGGAAAGTGGTCAAATGAAGAAAAAGTCTTCCAGTCGTCAGATGTAGAAAATTATAAAGAGGATTCAGTTCCCATCACCATCTACTCAGAACAGAAGGTGGATTTCCTATCAATATAAACTTAATAATGCAAGGTACACAATTACTGCATATGTCCTAGAATTTTGGTAAGAACTGTATGATGTATATAGGAATCCTTGCATTCATAGGCTCAGACCATGAGCAGTACTGCAAACAGCTATGTGACAAGTTGAATGCTTTATGTTTCTCCACAAAAATACTGAATCAAGTCAGACATTCTATGTACCTCTATAAAATTCAACATTAATGGAAAAAACACAAAATTTATAAACTATGTGCTCATAATGAGGACTTTGACAACAAAATGGTTAATGCATGATATAATTTTGAAGAATACTTAATATTAGTCCTTGAACAAGAAAACTTGAAATGTTCTGAATTCTTAAATGAAAGAAACTGAGTTTCCCCTCAAATTTAAAAACAAACCTACAATCCTAAAAATGTGTGTGACATTACTGAAAACAAATGGTAAGGCTTGGGGGGGTGGGGGTGGGAGAAGGGCAGCACCACCTGATTTCCTAAATGGTCAATAAGTGAAAAATTTTTTGTCAACCATATAGGAAATTATCTGTAATGTTTAATCTATAGAAAATATTGAATTTGGGAAGGCAATCAAAGTGTTTTCAGCTAGAAAATATTGGGGGGAAATATTTTAGAAATAGGCTAAGCAGATCATTAATGGTGGATTTAATTGATATTATTTTTCCAGATTTTGCCATAAGTGTTAAAAATTTATTATTTATTTTGATTTATATTATCATTCTAAATAATTATACCCATTCATACCTAATTTGGTATCTGTAATTTTGTAGTTTTTGGTAAAGCTCTCTCTTGTCTCTCAGATTGTATAAGCATCATGTCCACAAAAGCTGGTCCTGGGGATGGATTCCCTCCACTAGACAAGGGACAAAGTTCAGGGGAAAAGGCTTTGAACTAGCCCTCCTGGTTCCACCCTGTGTCTGGCAAAGGTCTACCTTTTTGTTACCTGAAAAAATGTGAAGCCAGTTAAGTAGACTTTAAGCTAATTCAGGGGACTCATTCCTTCCCACAATATCTAGGTACCTGCTTGCTGAAATCTACCTGGTGCCTGGGATTCCTTTAACAGGGGTTAGAAAATCCTATTTTTCTCCAATTCAGTTTAAAATCAAATGTTTGTGTAAATTAATTTCAGTGTAAAAAAACCCAGATATGTACCATAATTATTATGCATACAAGATCTAGTTTAAATGACCAGAAAGGGTAGGTTTGGAGGGGACATTAGTTAACAGAAATAGTCACAATGGATGTATAAAAGAGAGAGAAGTATTCCATCACTATTTTATGGTAACAAAAAGAGTTATATTGTAGGCCAGCTGTGTCCACTCAAGTCCCAGGTCTTGTGTGGCTTCCACTGGCAAACAAAGCCAGCTTTTCGTCAACCTATCCTTTTCCCTGAAGGCTTTCTGCATGAGTCGTGGGCTGTCTGTTCTGACCATGGCATGAGATGTCTGCCATGCCCATTGTCACCTTCTAACTAGGATTGCCCTGTGCTAAGCTCCCTCAGTAGAGTCAGTGCCAGACTCTTCCCTGGGGGCAGCCTCTGTTCTGTAGAAAAGATGGACACGTGACACAAGAGTGGTCCACCTATGTTGTGGGTCAGCAGGTGCCTCCATGGGGTGCCTTGAAGATAATAGTAATGAACCAAACTGGGAAACTGGGAAGGTGCCTAGTTCCCGGGGCAGCCTTTGTTCTTGGTGGCTGTCTGCTTCAGGTCCCAGTTCTGGTCCACATGGCTCCTCACACCAGCCATCACTCCCTTTTTGTTAAGAGGGTCTTAGGAAGTTTTGCCACTTCCATTGAAACCTCGAAAGCAGAGCAACAACTCACCATACCCTAGCGGCAGTGGCTTCCATTGTCCCAAATCCCTTCCAGGGACAGACGAAGTCACAGAGCAACCCAGAAGGGACCTGACTACAGCCAAATTCTCTAGGTTGTCTCTAGGGAACATGAATGCTCAGAAAGACAGACATTGTGTACACACACAGCAGGGGTTGTGTGCTCTATCAAAGACACCTGTCCATACATCACACTCTCCCAGGCTGGGGAGAATGTCAAGAACACTCAAGAAGGCAGGGGAAGAAGGTCAGGACACCAGCAGCATGCGGCCCTTACTGAGAAAGGCTCGGAGGAATTGGCTCATTAAAAACACCGCAGCCAAAGCAAGACGGGAGAGGCGCTTCAGGCCACCAGCTTTGTCCAGGAATGTAAGAAAGCTTCAGAAAGAAAAAACAACCATGGATAAGAACCAGTATAATAAATTAGAGAGGAAGCCATTGCTTCCGGCCGTATAATGCATGCATTTTCTCCCCTTGTCAGCTTGTCAAAGAAGGGGTCCTGATTCCTCTCTGTCAACATCAAACCCTTCCTGCCTAGTTACCATGTACAGGTGCAGGCAGGGACGAGGTGAGAGTGGCATCTGATATGCTCATGGGGAGCACTGCTTTAGAAAACCACATTAACCCTGTTTTACTGTTCCAGCTCTTACAGGGAGATAGAACCGGTGGGCTTAATTGGCTCTGCACAAAGTCCTTGAAATTCCCTAGAAAGCTATGCAATCAGATGTCTCCGTCTGGCCCTGAGTGTTAAAGAGGTGTCTTTGTCACAAGCCCAGTGGAAGATGGATAGCAGATTCCTTTTACTGAAACCAAGCTCCTTCCCTCACTTTATAGACATTTTAGGGTACTCCACCCCAGAAAAAAAGACAACAAGATCCCTTACCGTGTAAGTTTACAATCTGAGTCAAATGTATAAGGGTTGACATACAGTTAAAACAGTAAGAGCATCAAAATGATTCCCGCTGCCGCTGTTCTCTCTCACACTCTGACCTTTGAGGACGGTTCATGTTTCTGTAATGAAAGACCACTTAGCCAGGAGATGAAATCCCGGGTTTGCATTGTTTCCATCGTTTACCACCTGTATGACCCTGGGCGTGTCGATGATCCACTCAGAGCCTCTGGTTTTTTGTGTTTTTTTTTTCCCCACCATCAAGTGGAACAACATTATGCTGTGTCTGCCTTGTGGGCTTACCCTTGGACGGAGTGTTTTCCTTGGCTGGACAGGTGCCAGATACCTGCTTTGTACCAGAATGCTTATCCTGGTGAGGGGGATGGAAGGGGTACAGACGTGAACTTGATGCGGTTCTAACCATAGGGAATGCACTGGGCAACCGTATAGGAACGTGCTCTGTGAAGTGAAGAGCCCTTCGCCAAGGGAAGCACCCTCCATTTCCTGCTGCACAAGCTGCTCTTGTCCTCTAGATTTAGCCTCGAGTTTGCCTTGCCTTTGTTCTCATGGGCTGTTTCCGCCTATGCCCTTTTGGTCCTCACTTCTTTCTTTCACGCCCCCAATCCCCTCCCCCCCATGAATATCTTTTTTTTTCTTTTTTTTTTCTTGTTGGAAGTGTTACATATATCCCATTTTCCCTCCATTGACACCTTCTAGCCCTCTCCTGCCCCTCTTCCTCCCAGGCCTTCACCACCCTATTGTCTGGATCCTTGCAGGCAAGTTCTTTGGTTGATCACCTCCCATCCACCCAACCCCCTCCTCCCCACCTTCCCTCACACACTTCAAAGTGATGGCTTCTACACGCACTTCCCTTGCAAGTGGAGAAGTTCCCAGTTTCTCCTCCAGGTCTATCTGTATTGAGCATAACCCTGAGAGGGGCAGCCTTTCTATGTTGAGATGCTCTGCTTGGGTCCAGGAGAGACTCTCAAACCAAGATGAGCTGATTTGCAGATGGAGGCTCTATCCAGGAATTCAGAATTGGGACACTGAGAGAGGGACGGAAAGAAGCAGCCTCTTGCAGGGGTGGCACGTGAATAGCGGGCTCCAGGATGAAGAGCCACCCAGTATAACAGGTGTGTCCCCAAAGCCGCCCTGGTGACTGCCTGGAAAACCTGCCTGCTGTTTCATTTTTAGTGGTTTGGGTGAGGTTTTGATCCTTGTGAACAAATGCTCTCTGTCTGCCATGCTCTCCCAGATAAGCACAGCCCCAGGATGGCCCGCAATGTCCCAGATGTCTGGGTTTAGCCCAGAGGTGAGCCACGTGTCTGTGCGCTGCAGCTTATGAAGCTATAGCCATGGGAAACATACCCCCCCCCCCAAAAAAAAAAATAAGCAGCTATTAAAGCAGCAAAATAAAAAAATAAAAAACAGTGGGACTACATCAAACTAAAGAGCTTCTGCACAACAAAGAAAACGACCAACAAAATTAAAAGGCAATTGACCAAAGGGAAGAAAATATTTGCAAATTATATAACGGATAAGGAGTTGATATTCAATATATGTATATAAAGAACTCAGACAACTCACTTGCAAAAAAAAAAAAATCCACAAAAAACCCAACAAACAATTTTACTGAAAAATGGAGAGAGGACCTGAATAGACATTTTCCCCAAAGAAGCCAGGCAGATGGCCAGCAGGTCCATGAAAAGGAACTCCACATAACGGATCAGCAGGCAAGTGCAGATCAAACCACAGTGAGCTATCGCACTCCTGTTAGAATAGCTATTATCAAAAAAGGCAAGAGATAACATGTGCTAGAGAGGATGGAGAGAGAAAGGGCACCCTTGTTCACCCTTGGTAGGAATGTACGTTGGTGTAGCCACTGTGGAAAACAGTATAGAGGTTCTTCAAAAAGTTAAAAATAGAACCACTATATAATCCAGAAACTCCATTTTGAGTTGTTTAGCCGAAGAAACAAAAACACTAATTTCCTGCATCCCCATATTCATTGCAGCATTATTTACAATAGTCAAGATATGGATGCAACCTAAGTGCCCATTGACGGACGAATGTATAAAGAAGATGTGGGAAACAATGGAATACTATTTAGCCATAAAAAGAAGGAAATCTTGTGACAACATGGATGGAGGGATCTTGAGGGAATTATGCTAAGTGACCTAAGCCAGACAGAGAAAGACAAATACTGTATGGTCTCATATGTGGAATCTAAAACAAACCAAGCTCATGGATACGGAGAACAGACTGATGGTTGCAGGAGGCCACTTGGGTGGAGGGGTGAGAGGCCAAATGGGTGAAGTGGGTTAAAAAGTACAAACTTCCAGTTACAAAATAAATCAATCATGAGGAAGCAATGCACAGCATGTGACTATAGTTAATATATTGTATATTTGAAAGTTGCTAAGATAGCAAATTTTAAAAGTTCTTATCACAAGAAAAAAAATGTATAGCTATGTTTGGTAATAGATGTTAATAAGAGTTATAATGTCCCTTTCACAATATAAACAAGTATTGAACCATTATGTTGTAATACTGAAACAAATATAATGTGGTTTGTCAGTTATATTTAAATTTAAAAAATAAAATAAATTTTAAAAGAAGTTATTGAAGTCCTAATTGGTTTGGCTCAGTGGATAGAGCATTGGCTTGCAGACTGAAGGGTTCTGGATTCAATTCCCATCAAAGGCACGTACCTCAGTTGCAGGCTTGATCCCTGGCCCTGGTTGAGATACATGTGGGAAGCACCAATTGATGTGTTTCTCTCACTTTGATGTTTCTCTCTCTGTCTCTCCCCCTATCTTCCAATCTATCTGAAAATCAATGGGAACATATCCTTGGGTGAGAATTAACAACAAAAAAGAAGTTGTTGAAGAATTAACCCAGCATATATACAATCAATCAGTGTTAACAATGTGACTATTTATGAAAAACACTTAATAACAACCTCCATCAAAATCCACATTAACCATTTTAGAAGATATTGTGCTGGTCCAGGCCACAAGATTTGTCTTCTGCCTCAGCTTCCCTACATTACTATGCTGCCAGTAGTAACAAAGTTGGTCACTGACTTTGGTAGGAGCCTTGAGGCTCCATTGGGCCCATATTCACCCACCTCTTATGTGAACTAACTCCCCAGCTGCAAGATGATCTATAACATTCATTCATCTTTTTATTTAACAGATATTTAATATCTAGGTGGCAGCGAGGCACTGAGGATAGAGGGGAGAAAAAAAAAATCTGTATTCTCAAGAGCTCTCTGAAAAAAAAACAACAGGAGAAATTTATCTTTTTAATATTTATTTTATTTTTTTATTATCAACAGTATTATAGATGTCCCGTTCTACCTCCAGTCCCCATCCTCCCAGCCTCTACCCCACCCCAGGCATTCACTATTGTCCATCATGGGCCATGCATATATGCATATATGCTCTTTGAAACCCATCTTGCAGTGAATAATCACAACACTGTGTGACAAATGCAGCTTTAATAATGTGTTCAAAATGGAGAGCTAACACTCACATGGGCATGATCCACACATCTGGGAGGATGACAGGAAAGACCTTCTAAAAAAGCTGGCTTTTGAAACCTCAGCAGGAGCTTATCGAGCAAATAGGGTGGTGTTAGAGGAGGAGAAAGAACACTTGAGGAAGAGGGAACAGAGTATCACCCAGGACCACGATCCTTCAACCTCTGCCCCTGACCCTCAGGGCCACCTGCCACCCAGGCTCCTGTGGCCGCCATGCTCTGCTGGACAGCACCAGACCTGGCCACAGCTCTGCTTCTGCAGACTCCATGTTTCAGATCCTTGGCTAAGTATACAGAGGCCATCAGTCTCTGCTACCACATACCTTTCTCCAGGCCTTGCACATGGTCCTGATTTATTCCTCTTTTCCTGGGTTTTTGGTTGAGATCCCAACTTTTACTATTTCCAAATTCATTTGTGTTACGATCCTGAGCAGGCAGTGAATGTTTTGTGCATGGAGGTAGATTTAGGAGGTAAATAAGGCCCTGGAGGATAAGATTTCAATGAGAAGCAGAAGGAGCAATTTTAAAAAATATATATTTTATTGATTTTTACAGAGAGGAAGGGAGAGAGATAGAGAGCTAGAAATGTCGATGAGAGAGAAACATTGACCAGCTGCTTCTTGCACACCCCATACTGGGGATGTGCCCGCAACCAACATACATGCCCCTGACCGGAATCGAACCCGGGACCTTTCAGTCTGCAGACCGACACTCTACCACTGAGCCAAACCGGTTTTGGCGAGAAGGAGCAATTTTGAGGTGGGGTGGAGAGATGGTGCGCTTCCCCCTGGCACTATGAGGGAGTGGTGTACTCCTCACTGAAAAAAATAAGGAGAAACCTAAAGAGGAATATTTACACAGAAAAGACACTACTTCAAACAGAAATTTCCTGGACAACCTGTCACACACAGGTCCCAAGGGCATGGTATATCCAGACAGCCCTGGGCTTGAGACCTTGTCCTACCATGGGTCTGAGTTGAGCAACATTCTGAAGCTCCAATTTGTCCTAAGTGAACCAATGTGCAGAACTAACGAGGTCATCAATTTTTCTTCCAGCTAATGAACTCGTCAGTAGGGTTGTGATATGGGAAGATGATGAGATGAGCAACCAAACCTGATTAAATAGTTTCATCTTCATCAAAGAATCAGACACAGCACTGAAGCCCCATTATTCACTAGAAAGGGATAATTACACGGAGGGCCTGCCATCAGGGCCACCCTCCCCTCACCCAACTCTCTCTACTCTCTTGAGTACAGAGAATGTGTTGGACCTGGGAACAGGTACTCATTTAATTCAACAACTATTTGTGGGCAGCCTGCTCTGTGCCAGGTGTCGGCCAAGAACAAAGGATGAAGACAGTAGTCCATAGTCCATCTAGTAGTCCACAGTTGATTTAGTATGGAATAACTAACTGAAATTGCTATGAAAGATGTTCTTTCAGCACTTTGAACCAAGTGCCATGGGGCTGGAGCAGGGTGGGGGAGTGGAGGGAACCAGGAAGTCTTCTCATATGTGGTCACCCTTGAGCTAGGCTTTAAAGTTCAGCATAACCTCATAATGGCAGGAATAAGGGACCTGGAAGGACACACTGGGCAGAGGGATGAGCTTGAGTAAAGGTAGGTGGGATGATAACATCCAGCTAGTTTGAACAAACAGCTGTATCTTAGAACAAAGAGCTGGATTGTTCATGATGTGGTCCTTGGTTGCACTTGGAAACAAATGCACTTCCATCTGGTGAATTAGTTCAGGGGAAGCTAAGCTGCTATAGTGACCCAGGCTCCATATATGGTAAGCCCTCCAAGGCCATTCATTTGGGTTTAAAAATATAATTATTTTTAATTTTCTAAAATATATTTTATTGATTTTTTACAGAGAGGAAGGGAGAGGGATAGAGAGTTAGAAGCATTGATGAGAGAGAAACAAAGACAGCTGCCTCCTGCACACCACCTACTGGGGATGTGCCTGCAACCAAGGTATAATACATGCCCTTGACCGGAATCAAACCTGGGACCTTTCAGTCCTCAGACCGACGCTCTATTCACTGAGCCAAACCGGTTTTGGCTAAGAATAAAATTATTAATACTCTTCAAGTAATCCAAATTGGATCATTCTCAGATTTTTTTGGTGTTGGAATTTTGTTGTTGGGTGGATTTCAGGAGAGCTTATCTACTCACATTTCCCAAATTCTCTGTCATTTACTTAATTTCTTTAAAAATGTATATTAACAAAAGTTTTACTTTGAAGACTTTTATGAGATGTTCTGAAATTATATAAGAGCAAAGACTAACTTTAAATTGGACTTTACAAGAGTATTGCAACCAAAGAATAATAACAAGACCTTTTGCACGATCCTGGTCTAACTGTAGAGTTGGATTGTACATTTTATGATGTGGTCCTTGGTTGCGCTTGGAAATAAATGCACTTTCATCTGGTGAATTAGTTCATGAGAAGCTAAACTGCTATAGTGATCCAGGAACCATTCACTTATAGAAGTTTTATTTTTTTTCATCCAACTGTACCGAGGCAGCACCCCTGTTCAAGATGACAATTTGAGAACTCAGATTCCTTCCAAGTTGTCACTTTCCAGGGCCTTGTCATCATCTTCACAATTGAAGCTGGGATGCTATTAGGTCTAGTTTCTAGGAGAATGGGAAAGGAAATGTGGAGAACAACATAATGCCCCAGAGCAAAAGTGACAAACATTACAAAAACTCACATTCCACTAGCAAACACTTAGCCACATGACCACAGTTAACTTTAAAGGGGGCTGGGTAGCCATGAGTAGCTCACAGCCAACTCTGTTAGTATGGAAAGAGGTGGTAATGGGGTTCAGAGGACAGGTAGCAGTGCCCACCATTGTCCATACTTCAGATCTCTAATATTCTGTGTGCACCCTCTTTCTTCCACATACTGCCCACTCTGCAAGGAAGATTATTCCAAAGTTTCTAAGTCCAGGATCTCTGTGAGATACACAGTCCTCTCAGGATCAGATTTGGTTTCTTAAGATCTGGCTACCTATAAACTAAAAGGCATGTTATCTGACCCACTTCCCATATACAGAATTGGAGCAGAATCAGGACAACCACAACAGTATGGAACACATAGAGCAGTCACTGGCTAATAGCAATGATTAAATCCTACTGGGAAAGAAAGAAAAATAAACAAACAAAACAAAACAAACAAAAAAACCTTTTCCTGACATGGAGGAAATTCTCTGGTAAAATCCTGGACATATTCACCAAGAGAAATTTATTTATCTTCCTATGTGACCTCTAACTTCATCCTTGGCCTTTATCTTCCATAGCTACATTGGAAGTGGTGCTGCAATATGACCATGCTCATGGCTGAACACCTTTCACAGCCACTCCCTGCTGGTTCAGATTTGGGACCCTAAGGCTTGCTTGAGGCTGGAATTGTCACATGCTTTTACAGGCCAGGGTTAGGGTTTATTTGACCAGTACTGAAAATTTAGTAAGCTTGGCTGCTTCTAGTTAGTTCAATGTGCCAGTGACCAACCCAAAGTTTTTTTTAGACATAGCTTTTGAGTCTGTGTGACCTCTCTATAACTCTCTCACTCTTTTCTGTCTTGTTTTCTCCTTAAGTAGTGACTATCCTAGAGTCATCTAAAACAAGGAGCATAGGTGAGAAGGTAGCACCTTTAATATTATCTTTGCCAAAGTCTGGGCAATTATAATTTTATCTCTTGCTATTTGTGGTACAGAAGTTTTTCTAACTGTTGAGCTTTTAAATTTCTGGGCATTCTCTATTCTCTTCATCTCTGCTTGCATCTTTTCTTAAAATCATCTTTTTTTTAAATATCTTGCTCAAGTCAAAGATAATACACATTAATATTCTGGATCTTTCCAACCTGTTTCTCTAGAGGTATAGTATTGGTTGTTACATAGCCTGTCTTCAAATTACAATGAAAGAGAGCATTACCATATATTTTCCCATGGCATAACGAAGGTCACCAACTTTCTAGCATGACCTATCTGTTTCCTTACTCTCTGCCATCTTACAGCTGAGCCAAGTCTATTTAATTTAGTTTTGGGTTTTGGCAGCACTACACCCATTGGTACCAACTTCAACATTTATTAGGGTTAAGCTAAGCTGCTATAACAAAAAGACCAAAGGAAGGAGTGGCTTCAACAATATATACTTTTGTTTGCCTTTCCATAACACTCCTAAGAAGAATGGTCCACAGGGATTGGGTGTTTCTCTTCCTTGAAGTCACATAGGGACCAAGGTTCCTTCTAAGTTCTAGCTCCATCAGCCTCATGTGTGAAGGTGGGTCTGTCATCATCCTCATGTGTGAAGGTGGGTCTCAACTATGTCCAAGTTCAAGCTGGAGGGAAGGAGAAGGAGACCCCTAGGAGGCTTGTCTAATCAATGTCTTATGTCCTTGATAGAAAAATGGCCCACATTTACCCAGCTCACATTCTATTGGAAAGAAGAATGTCATATGACCAAACCTACTTACAAGGGAAGCTGGGAGATACAGTGTAGCTAAGACTGATTACAACTCTAATACTATGGGAGAAGGGAAGAATGGATTAGGTGGGAACAGCTGACAGATTCTAAAACACTGCCTAACATTAAAAGTGTAACTTGTGTGTACTATTTCATATAATAATTTCTTATTCATCTCTAGAGATCCAAAATAGACTTTAAACCTATTTATTTTACTCATCACTATAACCTTAACTCAACAGCATGCTTTACCAATGAAGAAATGGAAACTGGTTAGAAAGGAGTTATAATTAAGCTATAACCAATAAGTAAATGTGTTCTTTCACAAAAATAGAGGTTTACTTCATCAGAAAAAAAAAATGCTCCCATAGAATCTAGGCAAACTTCTGTAAATTCCAAGGTTCCACTGAACACAAAAGGACTGACAGCAGGGTTGAGGGCTTGTCAAGAATCCACCCTGTGGTTTGGATTCATGAGCAAATTTTCACTTCTACAAATAGAACAGAGCTAGCATCCTTTCGGTTATGAATTAGGAGAACTAAACATTTTGATGGGAGTAGAATATGTTGGTATCTATAAGCAAGTACACCGCTCCACCCCATTTTGCCTATAAGATGTTCTCTAACTGTCCTAACATGGCAGGCAAGGCTCTTTACAAGGGCCCCAGATGAGCTTTGCATTTCAACTCCACCCCTTCCCTGGGGGCATGCTCCCTGAACCACGAGCTATTTTGTGAGCACACTGTAACCTTTTATACCCTTACACCTGTGCAGGTGCCATTTTTGCCTTTGCATCTTAAATGTCTTTTTCCTTTATTTCTGCCCATTTCAACTCTTCCCTTCCTAATGGTAACCGTGTCCATCGCATCTTTCCTGACCCTTCAGACCTCATGTGCTTGATTTCTTCACAGCTCCTTCCTCTGCCTTTTTACTTGGTTTGCTTCCTTGAGGAACTACTACACTATTAGATTTTAAGTTCTTCTGGTATAGGAACTGTGTCTTTGTCACCTCTTCATTCCTGCCATGTCTGGCCTAATGTCCTGAGGTGGTGGTGTTTAAAAAAGGGTTTTGAGTTAACTCTCTGCTCAGAAGCCTTGAGACACTATCTATTAGTTCAAATTAAAGCCCCTTTTAGGGAAGAGAAAGTATTTCCTTAAGTGCCTGTGTGGTCAGTAACTCTGATGTACATTCATGGTATGATTTCAGACTTAGCAGTAAGGCACTATATCCTGAACATAAATGTATTCAACTATATGTTTAACCAATGTTCTGTGAACAGCTCCCATAATTGGTATTAGGAATCCAATATTGAACAAGATAGACTGGGCTCTTTTCCTTGAGGAGCTTACGGTGTGGCTTGCCAGAGAGCCATCAAAACCATCACCAACCACAGACACTAGCTGAGAGCTTATTATGTACAGGTCCTCATGCCACAGGGACTATGCACTTGCTGGGTGTGACAGGGGAGCATGCCGAGATGGGTCATGCACAGAGTCAGTATTGGTTAAGGAGACAGGACATATATTAAAAACAAACAAACAAACAAGTACCATATGCTCCTTGCCAATCTGGAAATTAATAATGGGGGAATGTGAACCTTCGGAGGCAGGGCTGCTTGCCAAGGACAGGTAAGGCTGAAAGACCTCATTGAAATGGAGGGGCCTGTTTTGGGCCTTGGCAAATGGCTGGGGCTTGGATACATGGAGAAGAGGGAGTCAGAGGACCTTCCAGGAAGAAAGAGAAGAATGTATGGTAGTTTCAGAAAAACAAATCAACTTAACAAGAGCAAAGCATTCACCTATCCTTTTCGCATTAATCCAGCATCCACAATGTGGTGCTGGGAAGTTGTCCCACAGGTACAGGGTGTGCCCCTGCTCCAGAGGAGTTACAATCTAGACATGTGCAAAAAGAACCAGCAACCAAGGTAGCAAGATTTGATCTCCTAGTGGCAGCCCATTCTCTGCAAAGGGTGAGAGTGTCATCTCCAGGAGCCCACTGTTAAGAAGCAATTTTACTTCCTGGTGATAAAGGAAGGACACTGAGGAGGCTGGTGGTACCTGCTGATTACTTTGTCCCCTTATCTCACTATTACCTTGGTAGATATCGATATTAAATAGCGATTTTCACTAAAGACAGGGGGCCAAACCAGTTTGGCTCAATGGATAGAGCGTTGGCCTGTGGACTGAAGGGTCCCAGGTTCGATTCCAGTCAAGGGCATGTGCCTTGGTTGCGGGCACATCCCCAGTGAGGGGGAGGGGGGAGTGCAGGAGGCAGCTGATCGATGTTTCTTACTCTCTATCCCTCTCCCTTCCTCTCTGTAAAAAATCAATAAAATATATTTAAAAAATAGAGATAGGCATTCTAGCAGGTTGGATGAAGATCTCATCTTTTCCTCTTTCCACTCCTCACTCCCCAGAATTACTCACCATCTCATCCTCCCACCCCTTCTTTCTCAAATAGCTCTTCTTCCTCTCTCCTTTTCTACTTAACTGGGACTTAAAAAGAATAGTGGTGCTCTGTGTGACATTTCTTAGAGTAATGTCATAATGGGTAATAAAATGTCAAGTGAAGTAATGGGTCACCTCAGTCCTGAAAAGCCTGGTTTGAGGAGAAAAATGTAAACAGCACCTCAGTAAGATGGGAACTATCATGTATATAGAAAAGCATATCCACTGACTTTCTGTCTTCCTGCTTACCCTTCTGCCTCTGCCCAGGCAGAGCCAATTGTTTGCCTGAGAGGGCATTTTTAGTTTGGCCAATTATTAAGTATTATAAATTTCATATAAGTCAGGAACCTATAAGCTTTAATAATTTTCCTTAGCTCTTTCCTTTCCTACTTGAAATACACTTGATTATCCCACAAGGAATCCACTGTGGTTCTAACTTTTTATCAGAATTATTCTAGAATAACATACATTCTCACAAATGACCTACTGTGTCTGGAGACATCATTTTCTAGATCAGCCTCTTGACTGTTTTTGCAAGTGTGGCAGGGTAGTTTATTGGCTCTATAATATGAAGCACTCACCATTAGGGACTGAGCTAAAATCACCAAACTAATTTCCATCCATCCTTTAGTCAAGCTCCGAATCACAAAAGTAGTAGAAGACCCAGCATGATGTCTTCTTCAAAATGAGCAATCCCTTAATTAAACAGAAGTAAATAAAGGTTACAACGTGTTCCTTAATTAAATAGATGTAAATACCAAATCACGCTGGTTTTCTCGCACACATCAATTTTGTATCATCTCATTTTCCTGTTTGCCCAGTGGACATGAAAATTCTGAGGCTCTATTTTGTTCAAACCCTCCTGAGTGTGCCTGCCAGGCTGGGTGTTCAATCATGAATATTTACCTATTTGTTTATAGAGTTCTGTAGCTCGTGTCTACTCTCCCTTTCTTTGGCATGTGTGATCTTACAGATTACCGTATTTTTTGGACCATAAGACGCACCGGACCATAGGATGCACCAGTTTTTAGAGAAGGGAAATGAAGAAAAAAAGATTCTGAAACAAATAGTGTCCTAAAATATTTTATGTGCATTAAAACCCAACATCACAGTCATAAACACATGTAATCAACCCTGTAAAGTAAACAGCAGCATTTAGAACCATTTTAGAGCCGGGCAAGCACACAGAGACCACACAGAGCCAGGCAAGTAAAAAAACTTTTTTTTTACAGCATATGTGTAGGCTATATTTGGACCATAAGACGCAGGGACTTTTCCCCCCCACTTCTGGGGGGAAAAAAGTGCGTCTTATGGTCCGAAAAATACGGTACTATGAGCCTGGTATTACTGAACCATCAAAGAGAAGCATGGTCCTGCCTTTGGCCAGCAAAGCATCATGACTCCTGCCTTGGGAAACAAACAAACAAACAAAAAACATAACTGGAGACATGAGAGGAGAGGTGTGAGAGAGAAAGGGTGTCTAACATAAAAACTGAACTCTCAGTGTTGAGTGGCACTGGATGACTCTCGGAGTTACAATGCTTCATGCCTGCTGCCTTTCTTTACACCCAGTTTTGAGTTTAGTCAGATTCCTTCTGGGGATTGGGAATATAATTCACGGAATCCCGGGTTCGATTCCGGTCGAGGGCATGTACCTTGGTTGTGGGGAGATCCCCAGTAGGGGATGTGCAAGAGGCAGCTAACCAATGATTCTCTCATTGATGTTTCTAACTCTATTATCCCTCTCTCTTCTTCTCTGTAAAAAAAAATCAATATATATATATTCACACACACACATTTACCATCAGTTGGCTTTAAATAAAGGAGAATGTTCTTCATAATGTGTGTGTTCTCAATCACATGAAGACTTCACAAGCATAAGGCATTCTTTCAGAGGGATGTATACACCCTCCATTCAGTTTCCTGGAGAAGACTCTGCCTTCAGACTGTAACACAGAAGTCCTGTCTGAGGTTCTAGCCTGCTGAACCACACTGGCCAGATGATACAATCACAGGAGCCAATTCCTTGAAATAAATCCCTCTCCCTGCTTATACATCTTATTGGTTCTGTTTGTTTTTGTTTTTTGTTTTTTTGTTTTTAGAAACCTTGACTAACACAGAATATGTCTGAATAAAATGAGAATGTTCTACTTCTAGTTGAGAGAGCATAACTCAATCCAATCACAAGTAGTAGCAAGCTAACTGTTAGTGTCCCTTAAACAGCTAAGAGAGGATCCAAGTGGGATTTCATATAAGTCAGGAGAGGAAGGAAGTGAGTCCACATCACTTAACCTGGTGACCATTTTTAGATGGCTCTCATTCCCTTGCTATTTCGGGGAGGCCAGCAACTTGCCATCTATGACTTGGATGGTGATCAGAGGACAACAGTGGGTTAACAACACTTTAACTGAGTCAAACTGTTCATTGGAATAGAATCCATCTCAATTTATTCCTAGAAACAGGTCTGCTTTTCTGAGGCATTAGGAATAAATTGAGGTGGATCCTGTTCCAATTAGAATTTATGATTAAGACCATCATTTCAGAAGGACAAGCTAAGCAAAACCATACCATCTATATGACAGAAGGGGTCTTAAATAAAAAGGTTACTTGCTGAGGAGAAAGTCATAACAACCCAATTTTCCTGGTGAGTTCTCCCCAGTCCCTGAATTTCCAGCAAAGTGGCCGACATTTGAAGGTTACTAGTAGATTCAAGGAGTATCTTTCATTGAACCCTGGGAAGAAGCCTTTTTAAAATGAGGGAAGCTGCCGGGACCGGTTTGGCTCAATGGATAGAGCGTCGGCTTGGGGACTGAAGGGCCCCGGGTTCGATTCCGGTCAAGGGCATGTACCTTGGTTGCGGGCATATCCCCAGTAGGGGGTGTGCAAGAGGCAACTGATCGATGACTCTCTCTCATTGATGTTTCTAACTCTCTATCTCTCTCCCTTTCTCTCTGTACAAAAATCAATAAAATATATTTAAAATGAGGGAAGCAAGCTCAGAGAGGAGAAACGACTTGCTCAAGAAATGACCAATGGAGGCTGTTTTCCTATCTTCCTTCAGAGGAATGGGTACACCCTCCATTCAGCCTCAAGAGCAAAATGATGAACCAAGGGCCTAAGCAGCTCTCTTTGGGTGATCTCTGCTTTGTTCTCTAAAGTCATTAGTGAAAAGCCAGTGTGCACTTTTTACTTTTGACTAGAGAGTCAGTGGATAAAAGCATTGTGTGCTGAACCTGGCTTTCAGGTTTAGTTCCATCATCTGAAAGGAAGGTCCTATATACATTAAGGTCAAGCAGTCTAATAATCTAGTGATATTACCAAACATCTACTGTTTGCCTAGCATTGTGCTTAGTATGTTACAATAAGTCTTTACAACAATCCTATGAGTAGGTCCTCTTTTTATTCCATATGTACACAAAAGGAAATTGAGGCAGAGAGAAGTTAAGTAACTTTCCCAAAGGCACACAGAAAGTAAGTGGTTGGCTAAGACACGAACCTGGGCAGTGGAGGGCCAGAATCTACACTCACCACTGTGCTGTTCCAGGCCAGTTCTCACATCATCTTTATACTTCTATCATGGTGATATTATTCTTGCCATTTTGCAGATTGGAAAATCAAGGCTCAGAAGCTTAAGAAACCAGTTTGTGATCAAGGCATTTGCTGTTTTGTGGGCAATCTGCCCCCCAGATACTGTTGCTACACAACTCACCAGCAACCTGTCTTCTGATCAACCGTCACCCTCCCTACTTCTCTCTTATTGCACATGCAAGTTTGACAAATAGATTTTGAGTTAGTGTTTGCATGAATGTTTGTGGGTGGATTAAACCAGTCCTTCCTTTGTGGAGAGAATGGATGTTTGGGCCAACATTTTTATATGCTCCAGTCCTGAGCAAAGTGCCTATGGATTATTCCTGCTCACTAGTGTTTCCCAAACTTCCTTGAAAACAATCATCTCATTAAATACTAATTCCAGGACCCCTTCCCAGACTTAAGAATTTCTAAACGCTACGGAAAGGGCCTGGAAAGCATCATGTTTAAATAGCACCCTCATGTGATCCTGTTCCTCGGGGAAATTTGGGGCGCTGGCTAAAACTGACCCTTTGCTAGTTCTTCGAGCCCCCAAATGAAATGGCAAAGGAGTATCAGACTTGGCTCTGAACATGCAGACTTTACATCAAACACACCAGACTTGGTGCCTGCTCTGTTACCCACTCCATGGAGTCCTCCCTTAATATCATTGATAGGTTCTGTGACTTTAAGCAAAATCATATGTAACAAAACCAATTTTACCATAGGCTAACTGATATAAACAAGAATGAAGTTCCTAAGGCATCTCACCAACATTGGAACAATAGGACATTGAATGAAATGATGTTATATGCTGTCCGATAAGTTATTTAACCATTGATACCTTAACTTCTTTTTTGAGGTATGGGTATAATATTGGTGTCTATATCATAGCACTGCTCCACGAGTGGAATAGATAAAGCACCTCGCACAACAGCATCACTGCAGGGATCGGTAAATGTAAAGTGCTCTTTTATTATTCTCTCTCCTTGTCTAGGGAATTTACCTTCCAGGGGGCTCAGTCTCCTCAGTTGTCAGAAAAGCAATTTCAGCCTTCAGCAGTAGCTGTGGGAGTCAGTTGGCAGGGGTCTTCGGTTACACCTGAAATCTTTCCACGCACACCGCAGGGAACAGGTGAAGCAGTGAAAGTACACCTGAATTCCAAGCTGCATGGGCTCCACTCCTCCCGGGGGCACAGGGCTCACCCTGTGACCACAGTTGCTGTGAGAACTTAGGAAGCTCCCAGAGATTCAGGAAAACAGAGCTGGAAGGAGTGTCTATTGTGCCTGGGCTGGCCCCTTCGCCTTGAGAGCAGGGAGGTCCTGGGGTCGGAGTCCCTCCAGCGGGTCTCAGGTCTGTCTCAGTCAGAAGCACCTCCTCTAAGTCAGCTCAAGCACAAACCCTGGGACTGAACTGGTATGGAGGATGAGGGCAGGGTTGCAGCCATTCACTCTCTTTCATACATTTTCAGTTTAGTCCCTGTGATGGACTAGCCCAGTGGTCGGCAAACTGCGGCTTGCAAGCCACATGCAGCTCTTTGGCACCCTGAGTGTGGTGGCTCTTCCACAAAATACGTGCAGACGTGCACGTACAGTACGATTGAAACCTTGTGGCCCATGCGCAGAAGTTGGTTTTCGACTCTCAAAAGAAATTTCAATCTGTTGATATTTGGCTCTGTTGACTAATGAGTTTGCCAACCACTGGCCTAGCCCCTCCACTAGCCCCTAGGTGCCTGCTGCTGCCCTTCAGGAGTTCACTGCATGCAGACAAAACAGGCGCGTAGCAAGCGTCACACAGTGTGAGGGGAGTGGAATGAGAGGTCACCTGGAAGTGCCTCAGAAAGTCGTTTTCAATTCTGTTTCAAATTCTCAACACAACCCACAAGGGACTGAGTCGCATGGCCCCTGCTGACACCCACCACCTTCGTTTCACACCCTGTCCCTCTTGCCAATTGTGTGCCAGCTGACCGGGCTTCTTTGCTGTTTAGTCACAGACTGACTCCTTTTCAGGCTCTGGACTGGGATCTATACCCAACCCTGCCCTCCTTTTACATGGACTCTTAACTGTCCCTCTGCAAGGGAGTCCACCCTTGATCCCCAGGCCAGCAGAATCCTGGTCCAATGTATCTTTGTATCCCTAGCACCAATACTGACTGCACTAGTGTATGTGCTGCCAGAACCACAGCTGTGATCGGCTGACTGTTGAATAACACAGAATTGGTCCCCTCCTCTCCCTTGTCCCACGTATCCAGGTGGTAAACATGCCCACATCTTTGCCATCACTTGTCTATCTGCTCCAAGATGCCAACCTTTTGCAGTGAAAATCCCAGCAGATATTAGGAAATTGCAGATTTTCTCTTAGCATGAGCCAACTTATTTTTTTTTTTATAGAGGCCTAGTGCATGACATTCATGCATGGGGGGAGGGTCCCTCAGCATGGCCTGTACCCTCTCACAGTCTGGGACTCTTGGGGGATGTCTGCCTGCCAGCTTAGGCCTGCTGGGGTCTAAACCGGCAGGCAGACATCCTCCGAGGGGTCCTTAGTGCTGCCGTGGAGGCAGGAGAGGCTCCTGCCACCATCGCTGTGCTTGCCAGCCATGAGCCTGGCTCTGGCTGAGCGGTGCTCCCTTTGTGGGAGCGCACTGACCACCAGGGGACAACTCCTGTGTTGAATGTCTGCCCCCTGGTGGTCAGTGTGTGTCATAATGACCAGTCATTCTGCCTTTTGGTCAATTTACATATTAGCCTTTTATTATATAGGAAGGATTGGGTTGCCTCCCCCTAGTAGAAATAATAAACCAATACTTTAGTTGGAAAAAATAGTCCAGTTAGTTTTTTCCTTATTGGTTATGGTGGTTTTCCACAGCAAACCTGGTAAGCTAGAGCCAATCATGGAATTTTGTGAGCTGGTTGTTATACTCAGACTTCATGTAAAAATATAAAAATGTACGAGTAAATATTTATATTAAAAGCCAAGGCAATTAATATGAAAAACTCATTACTTCCTATTTATTTTACTACATTTTACTCTATATTCTTGAGGTTATTTACATCTATTATATGTGTGTGGTGGGTAGACATACCTATATAATGATATGCCACTGTTTCTGTCTACCCTTTGCATTTAGTGACATTCTGTTGGCGGCCTGAAATCAATATGGTGGGAACATTTACCAAGGAAATCAGTAACACTACAAAGCAGGGCTTTTCTTTTCTTTTTTCTTTTTTTAGGGAGTTGGTTGATAAGCATTTACCAGCACACTCTGCCACTACCCAAAGACAAACAAGATCAGTCCCTGATGCCCAGAAGTTGGTAATGCAGCTGCAGACACAGAGACAGAGAGAGTCAAGCCTGATCCAAGGCAGAATGGCCATTAAATGGAGCAATGGACAGCATCCAGGAGTGTGTGTGTGTGTGTGGGGGGGGGCGAGGGTGGTGACTAGGATCTGATTCATTCACCTTCAGATGTGGACATCAGATCTGATTCTGAGACCCAGAAAAGCTTCTTTGCCACCTAATTTTGGGGATCCCTATTATTTATTCAGAAAGATCTTCACATAGGCACCAAGTTTCAGTCTGTAACCAATTCACTAGCTCGCTTTAAGGTGGGGTGCTCTTCCTCTGCCAGACGGAGATCAGTGTGCATGGGGCAGACCGTTTGAATGTATCACAGCACTTGGATCGCCTCCAAAGCCGGTGCCTAGCACCGGGCACTCAGCGTGTGAGTAATAGTTTGGCCTGTTCATTACTGGAACTCAGCAACGTGTGTATTGATTTTCCTCCAAAAGATTTACCAATTTAAAGCAGTAGATCCCCCAAACCAAGATAAAATATTCATGTTATTAAAAATGTACTGGATTCATTTTTGTGATTATAAAGGCCAAGAAACTGTTAAAATTTTAAAAAGGTGGGTGGGGAGCTATAGGCCAACCGAACTGCTATAATGACATGCTCAGGTCTCTGAGTCTTGGGTCAGAGAGAGGATTCCCCATTTTGTTCTCCACCACAGTCCTAATGGGGTTGTCACAAGTTGCTTCTTTAAATTTTAAAGAGTTCTACTCCAGTTTAACCTGTATTTGTTGGTAGCAGTTATTTAAGAATAAAAGGGCAGCCATGTTTAATTTTTAAATTATAGGTACACACCTAGGTGTACAAAGGTGGTACAAATGTAGGTTTACAGTTAGAGTACATAAAACAGAGTTTATTCTTATGTTATTATTTATTATTATTGTGTTATTTTCCATAAGAATAACCATAAACCTACTTTTGCTCCACTCTCTCTATATGAATGAATCAGAAAGTGAAGGAAAAGATATTAAGGGCCAATTGAAGAGTGGGGGGCGGGAAATGAAAGGAGGGAGAGGAGGACAGAACAATGGAAGGAGCGGCTGAACTAGTGAAAGAGAGTTGCAAGATGAGAGGAATTTTTGGAAGAAACAGAGGAGAGAAGGAAAGAGATGAAAGGAGTGGGTGGGGAGGGAAGGAGAAGAGCCGTGAATGCAGGCTTGGCAGGAACACTGGTGTAGATTTTAATCCCAGCTCTTCCACCTGCAAGGATACTATTCCAACCTCAGCCTTGGTTTTCCCATCTGTAAAATGGGGATCAGAAGACCTCCACTGCAGGATTTTGGGGGAACTGGGAGAGCACAGGTGTGGAAAGAACAGTCCCTGCTTGTCCCCTTGGTAAGTGTGATGCCAGGGTGCCTGGCTCGGGCATGGTAATCTCTTTCAAGGGACAATCTCTCCACCCAAGCATCCACCCACCTTTAAAAGTCCACACACTGCGCGGGCACCGGGTGTTTCCACAGGAGCGTGAGGCAAGCGTTCCTGTGGTTCCACTCACCGGTGGTCAGCACACCGCGGAGGCGCGGCCAGCCGCCAATGAACTTTCCACAAAGACAGTTTGCTTCACACGGTTCTCCATCCATCACCTTTACTGGTCTCCGCAGAGTCATTAGGACCATTAGGCTGTGGACTCAGCACTGCTTTAGCTCTTAAGTTAATACAACCGAGACTTTTTTACTTTCCTACTGGGAAGGCACATGTGCCATTTTAGTGATTTCTTAGATCATTCCATAAGTAAATCAAATATTCTTTCAAGCCCAGTTATCAAAACTGTGTCCTTTGATACCTCGTCTTCCATCAAACTACCGTAATCCAGATCAACACATTTTAAACCTCTGCCAGCTCCCGGTATCATCCCGACTCGATAGAGTAATTAAATTTGTACTTTTTTTTACAAGTCGTACTCAATAAATCTGAATAAATTAACAACGCATTACTAAGACTGCTACATTAAATTTGCATAGTGCATTTAATGAATATGCAACTGCAAGTGAAAAGGTCTGCTACTGCGAACCTTCTACATTAGCATAACTACTTCCAGCATGTTTCTTAAATAATGCACTCATTTGCACATCACTGACTTGGCTAATTCTAACTTCAGTCAGGGTAGCCTTGTAATTAAGACTCTTGCTTTAATTTTTAATGAAGTTTATGTTACATCAATCCTGACAGTAATGAGGGGACATGGAAACAAAAAGGCTGCTAATAATTAAATTCACAAACCAGTTTGAGGGATAATAATTCCTGAGGAGAAATTACATGACTAATTATTAATTAAATATTCATACTATTGCACAGCCATCTCACTTAACTGCTCTTCTTGTTGGCAATAATATTGAGATGTGGATGCCTTTTGCCAACCATTCAGAGTTTAAGGTCTTTGGTTAATTTTAGTGCACCATTAATCAATGTGACACAAAAAATAAAATTGTTTTAATTGGGATCATTTTATTGTGTCTAAATATTACTACAGTTGGTTTAGTTTGTGGAGAATTAATCTAGTTAGTCGGGGCCTATTTTATGGAAACATAAATCCAGTTTATATCCATAAACATCTAATGGCAGGACAACTTGACCTTTTTTTTTTTTTTTTTTTTTGTAGCATTACTGTTTACAGATAATTACACCAACTCTTTAAAAGGTTATTTAATAGCTTTGCATTCATCACAGTAAAATGAAAAACATGCAATATTATCGAACTCCAGCCGGTTCTGAGGAGGGCTCTGAGCCCCCCTTTGGCCCCCGCTGAAAAGTAAGCAATATTAATGTGTGGGTTTTTAGGAAATGTAGGAGAGCGCTCTGGAATGTATACAAACAGATTTGCACGTTGGGGTCTGGGTCTTTGAACGTCTCATTCATAGCTGAGATGGGGTGGGGTGAGGAAGAATTCTCACTGTCAGGATTTCCCATTGCAGGGACATGTCAGGACGGGGCTTTGAAGAGGCTAGGTATTAGAAATGGCAACACTTTCCCTACAAAATCTAGTAGACAAACATTACGAAGCCAGAGGAATTACCATGATGAAGCTTAATTGGCTGCAATATTTATTGCAGGCACCTTTTCTTTTCGCCCCTTTCTAAGTGGTACTTAGGCATCTGCCTTTATAAAGAGAAAGTTTCCCCATCTGTGGGCAACGTTAGCAAAGACAAGAAAAGACGTACAATGTTTAAGTGGATCATATTAATCCTTAAGCTAAAACAGGTTAGAACATTTATTTAAAGCTTTGATAAACTTAGGACAAGATGCTTCGTGGAGGCCATTGTGCATATTGTAAAATTAAATAGATGCAGGAAAGGACTTCTTTTATCCTGCACGGGCATTGGGAAATTCTGGAACCAGGGCAAACGTTTCACTTCATTTTTTTCTAATAATTCAACCTAAGGGAGTCATCAAAGTGAACCAACTTTATGACCATAAACCGTGCAAGGATTCCTGTCAGCTACTGCCGTGACTTTACTACAAACTGACAGGTTCGTAGGGCATTATTACTGGGCCTGATGCGCATCAACCGTTCCCTTTTACCGAATCTTAGAAATCTTTTCAACTTTTCTTTTTTATCCACTTTCTTTAACTAACACCTGAAGGCAATTTGAAAAGACCACTCACTGTGAAATAGTTTACCAGCGCAGGTCAGCGTCAGGATGTCCCAGGAAGTCCTCGGTCTCTGATCCCATTTCAATTCATTCATGTGAAGAAATCCTTTTATGTGAGAAACCCTTCTTCGGTGGGTGACGGCCCTCCAAAGTGGGTAGGTGGAGACCGCAGAAAAGCCAGGCTTGCTGGCGAAACTGGGGGAGTGCTTGTTCTGGAAGAACCCGCGGGCAGAGTCCTGCCTCCGTCTCCTTCCAGTGCCAGGTGCATGCTGTACCTGGCCCAGGTGTGGCAGGTGGAGGAAGCCACCCAGCACCAAGGAGCCCAGCTGGCCAGGAGCCCACCATCTCCCTTTAGGGAGGCAGTCGGCGTGCCACAAAAGGTAGGGCTTGGAAGCCAAACACACCTCTGATCTCCGTTGGCCTCAGTGAATAGGCTTATAAACATCATCCCTCTGGATCTCAGTGTCCTTTCTCAGTGGGGATGACTGTGGCTCCTTGGCAGGCTGTTGTGAGGATCAGTCACACCTGCCAGAGCTGAGCATAGTGCAGGGCTCAGGAGAGACCAGAGCAAACTGCCGCAGTGGCTTGTGATCATTATTATTTCTCCATGGAAGTCAGTCCATGGAGATGAACACGGCTGCCTCAAGGCTTCTTCTTAAAAATGCAAATTGTATACCTCGGAAAGGGACAGCAGATAAAGTCTCCATTCTTCACCAAAGCTTTGGAGTCGGTTAATGGGCCAGCTCCATCTTCTGTACCAGAGGCAGATATGAGGAGACAAGTTATAGCAGAAGAATGGGGAGCAGAGGGAGGAGAGTTGAAATGGAAAAAAGAGGACAGAAAGCAGATGTGGATGGAACTTGTGAGGAAAACATGTTCTATAAGTCAGGGCTGTTTAATCACTGAAGTATAACAAGGAATTTCAAGAAAAACAAAATAAAAAAACTATACTCCGTGGATTTCAGAGTTCTTCACCAGTCCCGTAAAATGATAACTATTTTTACTGTGAGTTTGCCTTTAAAAAGGATAACTACTAGGGTCATGGTGGCCATACATCCCAGCTTTTCTGAATAGCTCAATTTCAGCTGTTTTGTCTCATATCCATCAAGACTTGGTTGGTTGGGGGAAGAGGTGGTCTGTGTCGTAAGTTGTCCCCGCCTACAGGTTCACTTTGTGATGAACCTCAGAAAGAATGGGCAGACGGTCTCAGTAAATGGTCCATGGGCAACATCAGATCCCAGTCTTGACTGCCAACTACCAAAGGGTAAAAACTTTCTCCTACCTCTCCTCACACTCCACAAATCCTTGCCCGGCACTCTAGGTTACTGTCACTGGAGGAAAGTTTCCGGTGTCTGGCTCTCTCTGCTCTGTGCCAGGAAGGTGTGAATGGTGAAACCTCAGATTTTGAGTTGGACAAATTCCAGCTCCTACCAAAGACCAGCTGTGTGATTTACCAGCTTGTCTGACCTCTCCAAGCCTCACCATCTCGAAGGATGATGTTGAGAGTTTAGTGACATGTATGAAAAGGCTCAGAGTCAAGTCTAAATCTTCAAATAGGGGCTGAGGACGTACTGCTAGATAAGGAATTGCATATGGATTTAAAAAGTCTGAGATTATTTCTATGGTATGACATTTACCATGGTTTCTTACCCGCTACCCACCTCGACCAACCTTCCCAGATTTTTGAGGATAGTCCTCATTTCAACTCTGTGGTCCAATGCTCTGCCTAAATGTTATGAGGATTAAATGGGTTAGTATTTGTAAAATGGCAGTGTCTGGTGAATAGCAAATATAAATACATAAGCATTTAAAAACTAAGCGCTAACAGTTAGGAATCTAACCCATGAAAACCTATCAAGTCCCATTTTGTACCCCACTTTCACTTGCCCATCACATTCCATTGTCACTAAATGGCAGGCATACATACAACTTCTTACCACTTTAACTTGGCAAATGCTGTTTTCTTTGCCTTGAATGACTTCCTTTTTCTACTGGGCCACCTATCAAACTCTTAGTCATCCTTCAAAACCAAACTAAACAGCTAAGCAATTCCATGATTATTTTTATAAACCTGAGCACCAGACTTTCAAAATACATTTCAGAGTAATGCAGTATCTAATGCACAAAGCTTTTTTCCCCCTTCTTTTTCTTTTGTTAATCAAAAGGCAAGAAGACAATGGTAATGGGATGAGAGTAGGGAAGTGAACAGGGTTGTAGATGGAAGGAGACAGGCAAGAAAGTGATTCGTGAACTACAAATGACAATTTCCTACATGCTATGATCAATGCAGGATGAACTGTTCATTGGTATTATCAATGGTTCAGTAACAAATTTTAAATTTTTATTTGGATTCTAATGAAAAGATCCACTAAATGTCCCAAGTCGGTTGGCACGTATGTAGTTTTTTTTTCACAGTTATAAAACATTGTCATGTTGAGTATCACCTAAAACCAACAGCATTGACAGGCAGAAATATCGACATCCTTCCTCCTCAATCCAAGAACCAGATGCTGCTTGGTGTAAAAGCAAACAAGTAGGAATATTTCTAAGTCAAACTGCACAGCTCCCTGTCAAGGATGAACAGGCGAGTTATGCCCAAAGCAACTGACCTACCACCACCATCTCCTGCGCACCTAAGTATCGCCAACGTCTGAGACATGGAGCCAGTAGCCGCCCCTTTTCATGAAGGAATGAGAGACCTCACAGCAAGGATGTGCAAAGTCAGTAAATAGTATTGCTGGGGTTTAGAAGTAAGAAGGAAAACCCATGTGGGCTAGTATGCTCCTTTTGATCCTCGTCTCCCTAAATCCTGACCAGCTCCCTGGGATCTGTCCTGGGCCCTCTCTTCTGTTAAGGTAGTGGTTAATAGCAGTTAAGAGCTCAGGCAGACTCCAGTCATCTTTTTCGGTTCAAACCCCAGCTTTTCCACGTATTACATGGACAAGTTACTTCATCTCTGTCATGGACATTTGTTCAGCTATTGTGAGTAATGCAGCTATGAACATTTGCATACATGTATTTGTGTGAATGTGTGTTTTCCGTTCTCTTGGATATATACCTTGTTTTAAACTGAAGATAATTCTCTCAATGCGATCAGCTTAGAGAGGAACAGGGTTATCTCCTTCCGTCCTCCAAATGCTCCAGATCTGCCCAAGCCACCCACTAGATCTCTTGCCCCCTTCCCCCATACTGTTAGGTTAGATTGAGTTTACAACCTACAAAAACCCCTGTATCCATGTCATACAAGATGCTAATGAGTCATGTGCCCCCAATGCTGTGCTTGTATAAATGCCTTTTTCAGATCAAACACAAACATAAACTTTTACTTTTCCCTATATTGTTTTCTCTTGTGTCGAAGTAGATTTAGCTCCCAAATGCTAAGCTGTTAAGATTCTAAGACAGTTTCATTCAGGTCATTGTAGAGAAATCTATATC
Source organism: Pipistrellus hanaki (assembly GCF_964339955.1). NCBI lineage: Eukaryota > Metazoa > Chordata > Mammalia > Chiroptera > Vespertilionidae > Pipistrellus > Pipistrellus hanaki. The sequence continues at coordinate 47,540,297 of NC_140503.1, read as the reverse complement.
AGCCTTTGTAATAGCCATGTTCTGGTCTCTAGAATGAATGAGTCACAACTTATCAAGTTTCACCTTATCGACAGACAAAGGCATTGGTGTTGTTTCTAATATGTTCGGGCGTTAATACTACAAAAAACTTACTTGTTCATATATCCTTGTTTATTACAATTTTATTTTGGGAAAAGATAGTCTTAAAAGAAGCAGCACTGGGTTAGGGTATGTGTGCAATTGTAATCCTAATGAATATTATCTAATTATTTTACCAAAAAGTTGTAACAGTTCACAGTTATGCTGGCAATGTATAAGGAAATGGGAAGAATTAGAGGTAGATTTTTTAAAAGTAGGAGAGTGAAATAAGTCTTTGAATGTTTATATATGGCATATGTATTGCTTTGATAAGCAAGAAAGAGGGTTTTTAAAAATAAGTGAAAAATTCTCTCTTAAAGCTTTTTGTTAATAAGCCACCTAAATAATTGTCTTTTCCTCTGCAGCCCTGAAGTATTTACTATTTGCAACACTATTTTGTTCCACTCTTGAGGCAATTAATCACAGAGGACATGACCACCAACCCTCCTATTGTTATAATGAGCTGTCATTCAAGACTTTCATTATTATCCAAGACTAAAGAACTCAAGCTTAGAGTCAGATTCACTAGGGCTGAAATTCCAGCCACTCAGCAAGTGTGTGGCTTTGAGGCATGACTTGGAAGCTCTGAGTTTCAGTTTCTTCACCTGTAAAATGGGTATAATGTAGCTTTCCTTGCTAATTTTCAGAATTAATAACATAACATACTATATATATATATATTGACTCTGGAAGTCTGGTTTGCACATACTATTACTGCTTCACTAATGATCATATATACTACTACCACAAACAGTCATAGCTAGGATTAATTGAATGCTTATGTGGCAAACATTTTGGAAAGCACTTTACTTAAAACTAAAACCATGAGTCATACGCTATCCATTCAAATAATAATTTCATATTAATGTAGCTATTATTATAGCCTTTATTTTATAGAAGAGAAAGATGAGGTTCAGAGAAGTAAAGTAATTTGTCTAAGGTCACACAGCTAGTAAGTGTCAGAATAAGGACTGGAACACAGCTCTAACTGTGTTCACTCAATGAATGGTAATTATCATATGTGCTACTATCTTGTTGATAGCCTTAATTTAGACAGAAAATTCAGCCTTGAGTGATCTTGGAAGAATGGGTGAGTGAAGGGGCTAACCCCATTTTTAAAATATTTTTTAATTGACTTCAGAGAGAAGGGACAAGGAGAGAGATAGAAACATTAATGATGAGACAGAATTATTGATCAGGTGCCTCCTGCATGCCCCACACTGGGGATCGAGCCCACAACCTGGACATGTGCCCTGATGGAGAATTCAACCAAGAATTGAATCATGACTTCCTGTATCATAGGTCAACACTCAACCACTGAGCCTTACCAGCTGGGCCAGGACCTAACCCCATTTTAGGCTGTAATCAGCACCTACATCCCCAGGGCCTAGAACAGCCTAGGCAAGCATCTTCCCCTTCCAGAGTCTGCCATAGGATGGACAGGACAGGTATGATAGCCTGCTGCCAGTGAACATACCTGAGATACCAGAAGGTGGCAGTGTGGTTGTACCTGGAGAGGTTTGACTGACCAGAAGTGGACTCAAGCCATTGGTGGGGGTCAGTGAGATGTCTCATCCTCAGGGGGAGGGGTTCGGCTGTGTTCATGATGGAACTTCAGTCCTTCTGCACTTTGGGTTCAAATCAGAAACAGGTGAAGCTCAGCAGTGATGACACAGTCATGTCAGGCTCAGAGAATTCACAGTTGGAAAGGATCACTGTGGTGCCTGGAACTCACCCCACAGGTTCAGACTGAAAACTCCATAGCCTGCAAAGGAACTTGGTGTAGCTAAGCCACTAGTTCTCAGGCCCCATGCCTGTAGCTAAGGTAAATTGACCTGTGCTCAATTGGTGGATTCAAAGTCTACTTCACCCTTAGCCATGATTAGCTTCAGAGAAGAGACTGACACCTCAAACTTTTGTTTCATAATCCTGTCTTGTGTTCTGGCAGAAATGTTTGCCTTTATCCTAAAACCTTCTTCTAGCTCTTGATTCAAAAGAATGAAGTTAAAACCAAGCAACATGTCATATGTCCCAGGTGAGCAGCAAGGGTAAGTCTTCTAGGTGGGTGTCTGAACAGCTGCTCTGCCTGTGACCTCTGCACTGACCTCAGGGCCTTTGCGACCTCACTCCTCATCGCTCCCCTTCCAGGGTTCAGAGGGTGGTAGCACAGGAACCTTGGTACTTGTCTCTGAGTGCTATGAAGCATCCACTTATATATATAAAACTAGAGGCCTGGTGCACAAAATTCATGCATGGATAGAGTCCCTAGGCCTGGCCGGTGATCAGGGCTGATCTGGTTCTCCATCTCTCCATCTCCTCCTTCCCTCATCCTCTCAGTGCCCCACCACTGCCACTGGTCGCCTGCCATGTTCTGCACCACCCCCTGATCATCAATGCATATCATACATAGCTAGTGATTGAACTCCCCATGTCTCGGTTTAACTCCCAAGTGGATACTTTGCATATTAGCCTTTTATATATACTAAAAAAATATGTCTGTGTGCTGGGATGGAGATGATTTTTCAGACTTAAATTTATGATCCACACTTTGAGAGTCTCAGCCTGTTGAAACTTCCAGTGCAAAAGCTCAGACTTTATAATAAGCACTAGACTGCACTCACAGATAACAGTGCTCCCTCGGATCCTCACTGAAGGATGCCCTGAAGGGGAGAATAATTAGAACAATAGAGATGATACCTCCCCAAATTAGATCAATTTTGGCTCTCTCCAAAGGTCTTTATTAAATGCAGGGAAACAACATCAGGTCAGGTGCCAGAGGACATGAGCTGAAGCCTCTCCTAGACACTTGCTAGCTCTCTAACTTGGGGCAATTTGGCTGATATTTCTGAGCTTCTATTTCCTTATTTGAAAAAAAACAAAATGGGCCTATCCAAAACCTCATGGCATCACTGGGTGGATCAAATGCCATGATGTATCTAAAAGCTACAAAGCTATTCTCTGTCTTACAATTGAGACTGTTCTCTTCCCTTTTGATTATAGTTGTGCTTTGATTAGTTTTCAAGATAGGAACATTTGTCACCAGTTGGAACGGGCCACTTAGTAGAGGAAGACTCACCACTAGGACACTCGTGTGACTCCGATACTCACTGGGTTGTCCTGCGAAAGCCAGCTTTCTCTCCACATCTTGGTCTCCTCATCTGAGAAACCTAGTCTCCCTCCATCTATGACTTGTGGTTTAACCTCAGGTCAGCAGTACCCCTTTGTGAATAGTCTGAACAAATGATGAGACAGCAGTATTTTTTTTTCCACACTGGCAGATGAAATACCTATGAAAGCAAACACTCACAGGTGCTTTCCTTCCTGCTCTATGCTTTCCACATTGGGATCTCACTAACTGCACGTAAGAACCTTGTGAGTTGGTGAGGCAAACATGACTGTCTGGCATCCTTGTATAGATGATGAAAATGAAAGTCTGGCCAGACCAGCGTGTCTCAGTGGTTGAGTATTGACCTATGAACCAGGAGGTCATGGTTCCATTTCCGGTCAGGGCACATGATCAGGTTGTGGGCTCGATCCCCAGTATGGGATGTACAGGAGGCAGCTGATCAATTATTTTCTCTCATCATTGATATTTCTCTCTCTCTCTCCTTCTTCCTTCCTCTCTGAAATCAATAAAAATATACTTTAAAAAAGAAAATGGAAGCCTGGGAGGGTAGAGAGATCCACCCAGATCACCTGGATATTTGGACAAGTTCTCTGGGCTCTGGGAGGTTGTGACTGTTTGGGAAATCAGGGGACTCAGAGGGCCACTTCTCAAGAGCCACTGTCATCTCTTGCCTGGGGTGTTGTAATAGCTTCATAGCCTGTTTCACTTTCACTTTTGTCCCCACAAATGGTGGCTTCTCCATCCGAAGCCACAGTGATGCTCTAAGTCAGATCCTCCTCCTCCTCTGTTCAGAACGCCTCCAGGGGCTCTCATCCACAATTAGCATCAACCCTTACCTGGGGCCCAGCCTCTGTCCCATCTCCCTTCCTCCTATGCACGCTGCCTTAGATACTCTACTCCAAACGCATTAATCTTCTTATTGGTCCTTGCACATGTCAGGCACCCTCAGGACCTTTGTACTGCAGATCCTTTGGCCTGAAATGGCTCCCTGCAGATATCTGCCTGTCATTTCCCCACCTCCTTCAAGCTTCTGTTCAGATCATCACCGAATTAGACACGTCTTTCCTGACTACCTGTGTAAGTCCTAATCACCATTACCTGCTGGTGGTATCCCCCACCCCCTCACTGCACTTATGACCTGCCAGCATATATCATTCACTTTTTAAATTTTTATGCTCACTGTCTATTTCCTCTGCTAAAACATATGCATTCTGAGGGTAGGGGTATTTGTTCAGTGATATATTGCAAGTGTTTACAACTGTCTGGCATGCAGCTAAGTGTAAGATAAATATCTGTTGAATGAATGGGTGAAACAAAACAGGGCACAGAAATATATTCAGGAACAAATCATGAAAATTGTCCATTTACTAAATGAAATAAAGGCCTCGGCTATGAGAAAACAGCTGGGTTAGCAGAGCTGCAGGTGGGGCTTTATTCACTCCCCAGAGGAGAATCCTAACCAAACTCACAAGGTTCTTATGAGAACTCAATGAGATCACACTTTGGGAAGCATAGAGCAGGAAGGAAAACACCTTTGAGTCAGACCCACCAGCTGTCTATCTAATCTGCTAATACAAGGAAAGAAATACTGCCAACTGGGCTGGTGTAGCTCAGTGGTCGAGCATTGACCCATGAACCAAGAGATGACTGGTTCGATTCCTGGTCAGGGCACATGCCTTGGTGGCAGGCTCAATCCCCAGTAGGGCATGCAGGAAGCAGCCTATAGGTGTTTCTCTGTCATCGATATTTCTATCTCTGTCCCTCTTCCTTCTTCTCTCTCTAAAAAAGCAATAAAAACATATTTTTAAAAAATAAAGAAATGCTGCTGTCTCATCATTGGTTCAGAGAGTTCACAATGTGCAGTTTCCTAAATCTTGTCAAATTAAGACGGGGTTGCATTCTAAACAGACAAGGTACAGCGTAGCAAGGTATACATTCATACACATGCATCTCTGTGCATTTGCACACACTTTCCCTCGGCCTTCAACGCCCCTCCCTCTGCATCCTCAGTCTCCAATCTGGTGAACTCCTATTCAGTCTCTAAGGCCAACTCTAACTTGGTTTTTCCTGACCCCTCGGGCTGAATTACCTGCTTCCCTATCTGTACTCTGTCTGGTGTGTGAGAACATGAGTCCCTTCCCATACTCCACCTCCCTCTCCCACCCAGTGAGAAGATGATGAAGGCCATCAGTAAGTGGACAGTTAGAACTTGGGAGCCTAGCCAGCTCTTCAGTCAAGAAAACAGCTAGTGTTTACTGACCTCAGGCAGCGTTTGCCCAAATGCATCTCCCTCCCCCTGCAGGCCTTTTCTGCTTTGCTTTCTCTACTTTATATAATCTTGTGCTGGAACAGTTGGGGCGGCTGGAAGCTCCCAGTGGGCATGTAAGTCCTAATAAACCCATGTCTTTCACAGCCAGTCCTCTGGGTTCTTTTTTATAGAATCAGCAAGCAATATGCTGAGGTTTTCTCAAACCTCGGCTCTTTGAATAACAGTATTCACCACCTTGTGTTATAGTTGTTAGAGTATAATATTCTTTTTTTTTTTTTTACTGTTACCATTTGTTTATTGATATGAGAGAGAGAGAGAGAGAGAGAGAGAGAGAGAGAGAGAGAGAGAGACATTGATTTGTTGTTCCACTCATTTATGCACTCATTGGTTACTTCTTGTATGTGCCTTGACTGAGGATTGAACCCACAACCTTGGTGTATCAGGATGATGCTCTACCAACTGAGCTACCCAGCCAGGGAAGTCTATAATATTCTTTATTGTTTATTCCTCAATAAAGTGACTGCCAGGATCACACTTTCAGTGCTATACACAGGATGATCCTGGGCAAAGCAGGGAAGCTGGTCTCCCTAAGTATGGGCTCTCTGAGAATCCTGTATCACTTTTGTCTTTCTAAAGTCTAATTGAGATCTGGAGCATCAGAGACGTGGTTAAACAGGACATATGCTGGTACACATTCAGTTTACAGGGGCTGCCCTGTGTCCTCTGAGCTTCTTGAAGTTTCCTGATATGAATAACCTTTGTACACCCCAGAACAACATGAGGACTATCCACATAAACAAATCCTGGAGACAGAGAAAAACCTTTCATGCTTCCCCGGCAGGCTGGTAGACCCTGAAGGACAATCTTAAAATACATGAACCAAAAACACAGGTGTTCTTAGCCTTCAGTGTCTTACTGCGCAGAGCGTGGCCCCTGGACCAGACGAAGCAGCAGTACCTGAGACCTTGCTAGAAACTCAGAATTTCAGGCCCTCCCCTAAACCTACTGAGTCAGAATCTGCGTTTTAAGATCCCCAGAAAATTCATACACTCAGCAAACGTGAGCAGCAGTGCTCGAGGGCACATCAGAAACACCTGAGGATTAATGCCGACATAGACTTGGCCAGCCGCACCCACTGCAGACACTGATGTGGTAGGCAATTCTGACACATAGCCGAGATGGAGAACTGCTAGAAGCCTCCTTATCCTATCCCCGTGCTTCTCAAAGTGTGGTGCTTGGACCACATGTACTACTCTTCAGGGATAAGCATCTGAAATCAGAATTTCCAATAAAAATTTTTCAGGGGATTCTTATATATATCCAAGTTTATAAACATGTCCCAGGAAAAATAAGTCTATAAGGAATTACACAAGTGCTCCTGCTGGATTTTGTGTGTTATTTTTTGTTCTGGTTTTTTGTTTGTTTGTTTGTTTTGTTGTTGTTGTTGTTGTTTGTTTTTTGTTTTAACCTGTCTGAAGTCCAAACCAACATTTTGTCACATTACTCTTTTGGAGACCCAGTCTCTCCTAGTTTTATTTCTAAATATATATATTTTAAATTTATTTCAGAGAGGAAGGGGGGAGATAGAAAGATCAATAATTAGAGAGAACCATTGATCTGCTGCCTCCTGCATGTCCACTTCAAGGGATTGAGCCTCAACCCAGACATGTGCCCCAGACCAGAATTGAACTCGGGATCCTTCAAGCCGCAGGCAAACGCTCTATCCACTTGGCCATGCTGGCCAGCCTCTTCTAATTTTATCCACGTGGCTTAGATATGACTGTCCCTTCCAGAAGGAAGCACGTAACCTGGGCCTGACCAATAAAAAGCTCCTTCCCTCTGCCCACCATGGCGGCTTTGAGGTTGGGCACAGGACTCTAAGTCTGTCAGTGAGACCAGCACTCTTTCTAGAATTATTGGGAAATGTGCCCGTGGGCCCTCCAGAAAGCCGATTTGGGCACCGTGGGGAGATAGCGCACCCTGCCCAGCACAAAGCCACGGGGACCCCATCGAGTTGTGTTGATTCAGTGCTTTAAAGCGACTATAACTAGGCTTAAGGTTAGGCACCAATGGCCTTGAGGTCAAGGAGGGACTGGATGTAAGATGGCGGTCCCAAAAGGTTATAATGGAACGGAAAACTTCCCATTGCCTGGTCCCGAATCCCTGCTTTGTGCCAGCTCAGTCTACCAACGCTATGGGCTAGAAACGACTGGGCCTGTGAGCTCCCTGGCAGACACCCCCCTTTCTAAACCAATATTAGTTACAACTGGGCCAACCCTGGTGGTTCTCATTAGGACTGCAAGACACCCTTCCCTGGTAACGACTAGGAAACTTGGAAGGAAAAACCGGATTGTTACTTACAGACGCTGGAGCTGACAGGGCAGGCCTGGGGCACACAGCGAGGTCCCGGGGAGAGAGTCAAGACTTACACACCTGGGCTTGGGTTCCGCTTTTATTGGGTTCAAGGGTGGGCGGGGCTTAGAGTGTCACAGGCTCACTCTTTATTGGAGAGTTTAACACACAAGAGCAGGAATTTAAAGCGCAAGGAGAGAAAAAAACAAGTAGCCCAAATGGTCAGTGATGGAAATCAAGGTTTCAGCAACAAGGCAGCCTCAGGGCTGGGAGGCGGCCCCGTTGGCCTGCAGGGTGTTTCTTCCCGAAGTGGATGGCTTAGGCACCCTCATGACCCAAAGGAAGCCACGTGTCAGGGCTGGCGCTGCAGTAGCTCCTTTGTGGTCCTGCTTGTGCACACCGGCCCAGCGGATGGCAACACAGCCCAAACACCAACAGGGGAGGGCTATGCCATCTCGGTTTACCTAAGCCCTTTATGACGTTCACACAGTGACAGAATCACCGCCTAGCGACACATTTCTCAGAATGTATCCCACTGTTATGTGGCACACAACCGTAAATGAAAACGGGATTCCGAGACCAAATAGTCTGTGAAACACTGCATTAAACAAGTTTCCAAAGAGTTCACCTCTCAGATTCTTCAGTATGCCAAAGCACCCTGTGCATTTCTGAGGTGTGGCATTTTACAACCATGGATTTATAAAAAACAACAACAACAATATGTAGCATGCATGGGACAGTGTCTCTTGAAAAAAGCACTGGCTGACAGCTTACAAAATGTTGCCACCTTGTTGTTTTATGTACTCCTCCCGGCAGTTGTGGAGGCTAGCACTGTGGGTGCAGGTGAAGGCAATCCGGCCAGAGGGGGGCTGGAGAGGCTGGGTGAGCTGCCTGAGGCTGCAGCCAGCCCGTGGCTGACCAGCCCCACGGAGTCACCCGCAGAGCAGGACAGAGCGCGGCGGCCGAGGAGGCTTGTCTTCTCCCAGCTCCCAGCACGGTGGTCTTCCTGATGCTGTCTGCTCTGGAGGGGCAGTTCCTGGGATGAAAACATGCCAAGGAGAGTTGGTTGATCTGTGTGGACACAGCAAGATTACAGTGGATTACACACATGTTAATGGATGCAAACAGAGTGCAAACAAACTCCCCGCCTTCCTCTTCCGGGTGGCTCCAAAGAAAATCTTTGCGGAAACCGTTACTCTTGGGAGTTAGGAGCTAGAATGGGAGTGGCTACAAGAGCAATAAGAGGAAGGCCTAACCTGTGTTTCCAGTGTAAATCAAGGTTCCTGAGGGATCAAAGAGACAGATGCACAGGCTTGGAGGGCTTCCTCTCCCGGATAATGAGTGAGACCCTCCCCTGGAGCTTCCAGCTGCTGACAATGTGCCAGGATAATCGAACAATCCCAGGGATTTGTTCGTAAGGATCAAGTTTTGGAACATTTATCCAAATCAAACTCAAAAAGTCCCCCCAAATGCATCCTACACTGAGGCTAAATCTATCTCCTATCAATGCTGAAAGGATTCAAAATGATACAACTGGAAAGTAAAATAGTGTTTTCTGATTTAAAACCCATGCTCTTTCTGCTGCACCTTATCGGAAGGACTTAACTGGAAAGGATAAGGTAGAAATACCTCTGCACTGAAATTTCGCCGTGCGGCCTCAGGCAAGAACACTCCACGACTGGTTTCCTCAGCTGGAAAACAGAAACACTCACGTCTGCTCTGGAGGCGTGTTATGGGGATGAAGTGATACAAGCCACGTGAAACCGCACTTTGAAAATGACATGCAAGGCAAATGCTATTTATTAACTTTAACCAAGTTCTGCTTCTTCTACTACTGTCCCACAAGTAATAACAACCAATCTGGCAGTAGAAATAAATATTAGGTTAAGTAGAGAGAGAGAGATAAAGGTGATATAAAAAATGGAATCTCTTTCCCCTTTTTGTCCCTCATCCAGACCTTGGGAAAACAAATACCATCGTCTGTGTCTAAATCTAAGACTTGATTTAGGAAAACGACAGCAGTCATTTCCAAGTTTGTTCATCATGGACAAAATGAGTGTACACCTGCTCCATTATTTCCAAAGTTCACACAGTATTACCAAGCACAGGAATTGCGCACTTGTGAAAGTTCTCTTTGTGCCACTTGGCTTGTATGAAAGAACTACGTTACTACCTGTTTTTGAGAACCAAAAATAAATGCAAAGAAGATTTTAGCTTTTAGGGAAAAAAAGGCAAAAGGCGAAATAGCATTCAGCGTTTGTTTTGCGTGGAGCTGTGGTGGAGGCAGTGGCACCTGATCGGGACAGTGGCCCTCCAGGCCACGCTCCGCCCCAGGAGCAATCTCAGTGCCTCAGCGGCAAGCGCCGTGGCTTTCACCTGTGTCTGGGAGCATCTGTGCTTCATCCCCGTTTAGTCTGTGCATCCATTAGCAAATGTGTCCTGCGGGGACTGCTTCTCGGCTTTATGCCATTTTGGCTTTCAAAAGGTTTCGTAGGAATGCTCCACTTTCGGATAGCGGGGCAGCCCTGGACGCCCTCTGAACCAGGCCTGCGTTAGCACCAGGGAAGCCTTTACACTCCCACGGCGAGCAGGATGGAATATGCGGCGCTCTGCCAGGCGCGGGCATTTAACACGTAGGGCTTGTCTGCGCTCCTGAGCCCAGCACAAAGATGCACGGTAGCATCACTTCCTTAAAAAGAATACTTTTTATAAGGTATCAGGAGGGGATAGTCCTGGTTTCAAATCTTTCCCCCAATGTTCTGACCATGGACCACTTTTTAAAAAATCCTCACTGTAGGATATTTTTGTTGTTGTTTTATTGATTTCAGAGAGGGAGGGAGGAAAAAAATGAGGGAAAGAGGGAAGGAAGAAATGAAAAAGAGAGAGAGACATCAGTTGCCTCCAGTCCCCCCTCCCCCCTAAATGGGGATCAAATCCTGATGAGGAATGGAACCCACAACCTTTTGCTGTGTGGGATGATGCTCCAACCAGCTGAGCCACACTGGCCAAAGCCAAGGGCCACATTTTTATGCTGAAACTGCTGTATAGTTAGCGGAGTGGTCATCCCTTTGCGACTTCTCACATTTTTACAGATTTCATTTGGGGTTCAGCATCTGCCTTTCAGCTCCCAGAACCAAGAGGCAGAAGCAGATTCTAAGATGATCTTAGCCGCTTAGTTCCACCAAAAGGTATTGTGTGCCCTTGAACGCGAGGCCTCATGACACCCATGTTCTCCGCCGCGTGGAGGGACTGAGGCTGGCCCAAGAGGGCAGCCTCACAGGTGCTCTGAAGTCAGCCAAGTGGAAGAGCCGCCTTTGATGGCGAGAGCACGTAACCTAAAGGAAACTTCAGCCTGCGTCGTTGCAGGCCTTTCTTTCTGCTGGGCCATGCATGCCGAGTAACACAGAAACCTCTTTTATTTTAATTGTGAAACATTCCAGCTAAAAAACATCCTCCTGGCTGGCATGTTTAATTGAGCTCCTGAGAGGCTGTGGTGGTGTGACTTTGGGATGAATCGCCCGCAGTCCCCTTGGTCTCACCAAGAACCCATTGATGTTTCATAAATCCAAGTCGGTACAAATCTAATTGAGTTACCATGCTGAATTAGCTCACATCTAAATGGCATTCATGTCTACAAATGGAATAATTAGAGTCTAGAAAATGGGATATATCAAGTGGCATCCCAAGTGACAACAGAGAGGCATTTGTATTCATTCAATCAACTGCTTAAAAAAAAAAAAAAAAAAAAAAAAAAAAGCCGCTGTAAGACTTGACTTGGGCTGGAGGATTAGATGCAGTGTTTGGGCGCTGGGTTTCTCTTATTGTTAAAAATATTTATTTTTACTTGTCAGATGCCCTTTACTCATTCTTCAATTAGGGGAAGAAGAAACGTCAGGCCTGAATTTCTTTTTGACCACTTAGTTTAGAAAAAAAAGAAAAAGAAAAAAGAGAGAGAGAGATAGTTCCATTTCAGCTTACAGATCTGTTTGTGTTCAAATGGCTTCCTTGTTTCATTCCTTTTGAATTTTAGTTTTTCTTCTCCTGCACTTACTTCTAAATAAGATCCTTCACACCCGGGGGGCGGCGGGCGGGGGGGGGGCGCAAGTGGATTCAGATGCGGATGCCAGAATCTCTATGAAAAGTGCCTGGGTGCCTAATCATAAAAAATAAAGTTCACATGTTGATCAGAAAGGATCTCATTAAATGGTTTCATTTCCAAGTTATTTTAGTTGTGAAACTTTAAGATGTTTGGGTTGAATGCTTCCTCGATTAACAGTTCACTCAGCAAATATTAAAGAACAGAAGAAGTTAATGTCTTATTTGGGATCCTTTGACTATGCAGGCTAATGGCCTCCTTCTAATTCACACTCTAAGTCTTCAATCTAATTTACATGCTTAGTTTATTTATTACCCCAATTAAGTTTTGCAAATAGTTTGCAATGAGGTCCCCATGACCCCATAACTCACAATTACTCTTGGGATCTCCTGCCCACTTGGCATGTTTGAATAATACTGCAATATCTCCCAGGAAAGGATTGTACCCAGAAAATGATGGATGGTGAGTGCAAGCATCTTGTCCATAAAAGACAGGACCTGGAATGTGTCTTTGGTTGGCTAACTGGGGTGTTGTTGAAAAACTGAAGCATTTGGTGACTTGGCTTATCCATGGTCTCTGTGGCCATTGCCATTCTCATCACTGAGGCACCCTATGTCCGCTGACTCTCTCCTCAGGGTATGGATGCTTTGGTGTTAGAAGTCTGTGCCTGCTGTGTGGCTAGCCCTGTAGCACACACAGAACATGGTATTATTTGATGGGGACCAGAAGACTTTATTTCCCTAATCCTATTTCCCAGTCTCCAGTTTTACTTATTTCTCCATTAAAAATTTAAACCAGTGAAATCCAAGTTAAGTTTGTAGTTTAGTTCATAGTATTTTACCAATGTACAATAAGTTCTTAGTTTTGACATATGTACCGTGGTTATGTAAAATGTCAACATTAAAAGAAACTGGGTGAGAGGTACACAGGACTCTGTACTACCTTCTAAACTTTTCTATAAATATAAAATTACTTCAAAGTAAAACGTTTTTAAAAATCTATCTGTAATCCTAAAGTCTAGTAGTATCTATATAAGAGGTCCCTTATTAAAGTCCACGCAAGAGTGGACCAACCTGAGACAAAAGTATGTGGGGTAGATGCGAATTGGTGTGGGGGGGTGGGGTGGGAAAGAGGAGGGGAGCCTGGACTCAATGCACCATTCAGGGACTTGGGAAAGACCCTTAATTTCTCTGTACCTCAATTTCTTCATCTGACTGGAGGTGTCATTAATAATGCCAACATTTCTCAGGGCTGAGAAAGAACAAAATGTAGAAATAATGACTATGCTTTGGGAAGCTAACAAGTTGTGCATACTTTTATTAAACACCTCTGATGGCAAAATAGAGTTGGGGTGTGAACAATACTCTAAGATGTTACAGAAATCATGGAAAGAGACTTTGGAGCTCATTAGCCCAATCTACCCTCACAGATGAGAAACCAGAAAAACAGAGAGAATATGTGATTCATCGAAGGGTCCTGGTCAGAACCAGAACTCACACCTCCTGGGTCCCCAGCCTGCACCCTTTCCACTGGGCTGTGGTATTTCCCAGTGTTGTGTTCAGGACTGGTCCTGACAAGGGTCAAGCAAATATCTGCTGGGTGTTTCCTCTCCAGGTTTTGTTTGAAAAGCACTCCATCTTACATTGAATATTTTATTACTATGTAATAACAATAAATTTCCAAACCAAAAGGTCTGCCTGTTAAGGATGGCCTAGTTATTAATCCACAGAAAATTCGTTAAGGTGAATTCTATCAGAGCACTTCATAGAAGTGGGAATTCAAGCAGCCTGGTGATGTCCAGCTGCATAAAAACATCTCTGCAGACCTGGCTGCAACATCTGTGATCCAACACCCTGAAATCCAAGCTCATTTAAAGCCAGGATCCCCTCCCAGTTCTCCAGGTCCCTGGAGGCATCACTCTTCTCACAGTTCTCCTGGTGCCAAATCCTACCCTGTTTCCCCGAAAATAAGACAGTGTCTTATATTAATTTTTTCTCCCAAAGTTGTGCTAGGTCTTATTTCCAGGGGATGTCTTATCTTTCCATGCCCTAAGTCTTATTTTCGGAGGATGTCTTATTTTCGAGGAAACACAGTAGATCATTTTTCTCTGCTTCTGTCACAGTTCTAAGTTAATGTCTTATTTGGGATCCTTTTGGGAGGAGAGCCTAAGTCTAACTCGTCTTCAAAAACTCCCAGCACCTGCAGGATGCCAGATGCCTGTCACATAGCAGCCCAGCCGTTCAAGATTGCCCCATGGATATATCTCTGCAAAAGCTCTTTTGTGAAATCTTTCCAAAGCCCATGTCAGGCTTCTTCAAGGTCCCAAGGGAAGAGGATTTCTCTCTGCTTCTTTCACACCCAAAATCATGCCGTATTATAAGATAAATTAATCCACTTCATTGCAAGTTGGGCTAATGGATGGACTACACTGGGTAAGTCAGATCCTAAGGGAATATTCAGAAAAGAATCTCCCCCAACTGCCAGGTGAAAAGACTAAACTCCTAACATTAAATATTTCCACTGTAGGTTATTATAAATTTCATCAGCGTGTTTGCCATTTTAATCTGTGGATATGTTTATTTATCACCCCTTAGTAATTTACCTTGTGCTATTTACCTTATTTGTGTTAACATCCAAATTGGTAATTCAATACCTGCATGTATACTTTTTGAAACAATCAAGTAATCAAATGCAAATTGGCTTAACATTTTGAATGCTGCACCCAGCAAAAGTGGAAAAGTGACCTGGCTGAGTCTTAAATAGGCTGGGGCAGTGCAGGTAAGGGGTCCCATCTGGCCAAATCAATGTACTGGTAGCAGAGTTCAGATATGGGAATAGCAGCTTAGTTTACTCAGCTTTTAAGAGAAAGGTTTTCCCAGAAACCGTGAGCCTATAAGAGAAAGCTTTGGGGAAGGGTCATCTTGGCTGACAAGAACTAAGAGAGTTGTGGTACAGTTTTGTGTATCCAGGTCCTGAATTCATTTGGTCCAGCCATTTATTTATCTGAAAAATAGAAGGATGGAGTCAGTAGGCAAGGTGAGAGTCCCAGTGCTAATCCAGTACAAACAGAAAGAGTCAAAAGTTTGGATTGCAAGAGAAATAATAAAGGATAAATAATAAAAGATAAAATTTATTTTGCTTTTAGCTTCACCTAACAGGGATCCTAACTCATATGGCTTAATACAGTGGTCGGCAAACTCATTGGCTCTCAAAAGAAATGTCAACAGTACAGCAATTAAAATTTCTTTTAAGAGCCAAATTTCTTAAACTATATAGGTAGGTATTTTGTTAGGGTTCTCCTAAGCTGGCCTTTGCTAAAAACTCAAGGGGCCAAAGAGCTGCATGTGGCTTGTGAGCCGCAGTTTGCCGATCACTGGCTTAATCAATACAAGGAAATGGATTACATGATGATGAAGTCCTGAGTTGGCCCGCTCCAGCAGCAGGTTGGTGCTGTCATAAAAAGCCCAGGGCCTCAACATCTTTTCCCTCTGCCACTGACAACATGCCAGCTTTGCCCTCAGACTGGCTGCCCGCATGGGCCAGCAGATACAGAGGCTCACCTCCGCAGGAAGAAGCGGGCCATTTCTTCCTTGTGTTGCTTCATAAGAGAAGGCATCATCTCTGAAGTCCGAAGCAGACTTCCACTCCAGTTGCCTTGGCTAAACCACAGCCACTTGCCTTCTTCTACCAGTGTTTCCCAAAGTGTGATACACATACCCCCAGGGGTACGGGAAGAGCTTGGTGGGGGTACGCGTTGCACTGGAGTTTGGTGGGGATATGCACTGTACCGTGCTTAGCTGCGCCTTAATTCTACGTTCTCATGAGTACGAGGGGTACTCAGCGTTACAAAAATTATAGAAGGGGTACACATATGTCAAAAGTTTGGGAAACCTAAATAAACTCAAGTTCATATTTGCAAGAAAGAAGAGAGGAACGGATGCTGGTAAGTAACCCACAATGGAACACACACTCTGTAGAATGAATGGGAATCATATCTCCAAGATTGGACTCTTCTTTACCCACAACACTGGTTGAGCAGAACTCTGACTCTAACAACCTACAGGGTATCTTCCCCATTAAAGATGGAAAGGGGGAGACGAAATTATACTACTATAAGTTCCCCAACTTCTGACTTCACCTGTGAATCATAAAAGGTTCTTTCACTGGTGGGATTGTGTATAGAGAAGACAATTAGGTAACTGTCCACTGAGAGCTTGGAAACAAAGTCTGGATACTGTGTGTGACTATCTGTGGGAGAAAACAAGGAGACTGGGTTTACGAAGATCAAAATACAGTCAAGGTGGTTTGGGGTGCATTTCTTTTCTTTTCTTTTAAAGTATTATACATGTCTTCTCCCCTCCCCACTCCATTGACCCCTCTGCACCACTGCCACCCCCAGCACATGCCCTCATCCCTCTAGTGTCTGTGTCCATTGGTTGTGCTTATTTGCATGCACACAAGTCCTTTGGTTGATCTCTTACCCCTTCCTTCCCCTGTCTTCCCTCTGAGGTTTGACAGTACGTTCAATGCTTCTATGTCTCTGGATCTATTTTCGTTCATCAGTTTATGTTGTTCCTCATATTCCACAAATGAGTGAGATTGTGTGGTATTTATCTTTCTCTGACTGGCTTATTTTGCTCAGCATAATGTTCTCCAGGTCCATCCATGCTGCTGTGAATGACAAGAGTTCTTTCTGGGATGCATTTCTTACAGATGGACCAAGGGTGGGGATGTAGTTACAAAGCTAGAACCTAATCAACTAATCAACCACTGCATTCTGTTAAGAGAAAGAGGTATGCATAGAGGAGATTAGAAGAATCATATTTTAAAGCCAGACTCCTGGAGGCAATCATTGTCAATGCCCACTCCCATGGAATGCTCCAGGGAAGCCTTCCTTTGCAAGGTAAGAGTGCCTCATACTATCGTGACTGAGATGTTCTTCCTAATGCCAGCGAGCTTCCGCTAAGTGAGCCTCCGCTAGCTTTTCTTGAAAGGAACGGATGTACTGCACAGGTCTGTGTGAGCAGTCTGACCTCTAGGCAGGGATGCCTCTTGCTACGGTGTAAATTTTTGTGCCCCTCCCCTCAATCCATATATTGAAATCCAAAACAAGGTGATGGTATTAAGAGGAAGGGGCTTTGGGAGGTAATTAGGTGATGAGGGCAGACCCCTCATGAGTGGGATTAGTGCCCATATAAGAGAGGGCCAAGGAAGCTCCCTTGCCCCTTCCACTACATGATGTTACAGTGACAAGACAGCCTACAAAGAGGGAGCTGGTTCTCACCAGAAATAGGATCTGCCAGTGCCTTGATCTTGAACTTTCCAGCTTCCAGAATTGTGAGAAATCAGTTTGTTGTTTATAAGCTACTCAGTCTGCTACTTCGTTAGAGCAACCTAAGTGGAGGAAGACACCTCTCATTGTAAAATGATAAGCAGACTTCCTGATGCAGTAACACAAATAAGATTCCCATGTAGATTATAAAAGGCCAGTGTCCCTAATGAATGCAACGACCAAATGGATGACCGGTCACCATGAGGTGCATTGGGCATCTTTTGGTTCCTCCCCCCTTCCACCCACCCCCATCCTCCCTGTGAGCAGGGCCACTTCTGGCAGTCAGACATCCCCTGAGGAGTCCCAGATTAGAGAGGGTGCAGGCCGGGCTGAGGGACCTCACCTCATGCACGAATTTTGTGCACTGGGCCTCTAGTTGATATATGTAAAAGCCCAGCGACAAGAATGGTGGAACAATCAGAATGACTGGAACAACTGGTGGTTATGAAGCACACTGCAGCAGCCAACCAGCCTCATCTGGGCCCCAATTAGCCAACCCCCTGGCTAGCCCAGCCCCCAATCGACCCCCAACACCCCAATTTGGGGCAGGGCCAGCTGGCCAACCACCAGCAGCCCCTCCCCCCTGCCAGCCCAGCCCAATGAGCCCCATCTGGGCGGGCCAGTCAGAGCCCACCCATGAACGAATTTGTGCACCAGACCTCTAGTGTCTATATAAGAGAATATAAGAGAGTAATGTACAGACATACGAGGATATATATAGGCCCGATGCACATAATTCATTGCAAGAGTAGGCCTTCACAGCTGCGACTGCCTCCATCCCTTCCTTACAGCTGCAGGAGGCTGCCTGGATCCCTCCCTCCCAGCCACAGCCTTGTCCCAGAAGGATGTCTGGTCTAATTAATATATTACACTATATATATATATATATATATATATATATATATATAGTGTAATATACTAATTTATATATATATATATATATATATATATATATATATATATATATATATATATATCAATTACTTGCATCTTTTCCCAGAGATAGATAGTCCATCCACCCCATGTCAGTGAACAAAACCCAAATGTGTGGTCCTGGTGGTGAGTTCACTGAGGCAAGTATCACCTGTACGACCCTCAGCTGGTTATTTAATCATTTGTTTTTGTCATCTTCTATAATTAGGAATTCTCCAGACTGGCAATTGGTAATGAATGGAAATATTCTAGTAATCTTTGTTTTACAAGACAAGAAAACCCTTCAATTTTTTATGTCAAATATCTTCAACTAATTCAACCCGATTAAAAAAAAAAAAAAAAAAACACAAAACTATAAACCTTGCCATCATAAAATCTTACTCAACTAAAAATTTCCAGCCTATAATTTTTTGTTTTGTATACATTTTCAAAGGTCGTCAGTTGGATAAGCTTACATCAAATATTTAGCTTTTAAATCTACTTCTCTGGAATCTCTAAGGAGTCAGCTCAACCTCCTGTACCTTCTTCATCTCCACTGAAGACTCACCAATGCTAGTCTGCACTGGGATGGGAAGCAGGCACCAAGGTGTCTCAAGCACCAAGGTAAAATCCAGAAGACTGTAACATTGAAAACCAACCAAAACAGATGAACTTTTAGGCAGCTTACTGAAGGCCTGAGAGATCTATCTGTTCCTACCATAAAGCTGCTCCTTGCAGCCATGTGAATACTGTTCTCCCACCAGATGGAAACTCTTTGGATGTGCCTTTCCTTCTTGAGGGCTTGGTCCTTATTGAAGCATCACCTGTGCTCTTAATTTATTCAAATGTGCATTCTCCTGCCCCGGGCACACAGGGGGCACTGCTTATCGAATGGCAATGAACAGTCACTGCTAAAGGTTGTGGGGTTTCCTGTAGGGATGTGGTGTTTCTTGCTATGAACCTGCAACCTGCAGGAAACCAAATGTCAACACAAGTTCTTTGATTAACGGGAAGATTACTCCCCTCACCCCAACCAGAATATCTGAAATAGATGCAACACCTTAAATAAAGACAGGTCTATCCTTCCGTCTGGCTACAGAAGGAAGCTCTTTGCTTCCCTTTACAATTTTGCATAAAACTTACATCCCTCTCCTAGATTTAATTGCATCTTTGAACAGAACCTGAAGTCTTCCCTTTATTATTGTAAATACCATCTCATAAATCTGAAACGAAGGCAAAAAAGAGAACCGAAAGCTCAGTGATATTTAAATCAGCAAAATGTAGACCACACACTCAGCTGTGTTCACATTTTGTTAAAATGATATGCTTTAAAAACCAATTAGTAGAGTGCATTACGGACGGACATAAATATTCTGTTACTAACACGCCTGCACGAGAAGACCATGGGAAAAACCACGCAGTGAGGCCCCATCGCAGTAGCCATTGCTGCTGCTGGTGCTCAGGCAGCTTCTGAGGTAGTGGGTCAGCTTCATCACCAAGGAAAGTAATGAGAGCTTAGCCTCCATATCCCGGCCTGAAGCATCCAATCTAATTCTGACAGTTTGTGTCCACCTCAGTGCATGTGCTTGTTACTCAAAGTGTGGGTTCAGGAAGCAGCAATGTCAACATCACTCAAGCACCTGACAGACTGGCAGAATCTTAACCTTTTCTTTTTTTTTTAATCTTCACCTGATGATATATCTTTATCAATTTTGAGAGAAAGAGAGATAGACAGACATCGATGTGAGAAACATTGATGAGTTGCCTCTGATGCCTGAGCCCTGACCAGGGATAGAACTTGCAACCTAGGTATGTAACCTCACTAGGAATCTAACCCAAAACCTTCTGGTGTAATGTGACGATGCTCCAAACAATTGACCACCCAGCCAGGCCAAGAATCTTACCTTTTGTGCATATTCATATGCCCATACACACACACACACACACATACATACATGTGCAAGAACACACACCTTCCAATCCATGACCCCATGTTCCCACCCTAACCACCACTTCCATGCCCAACATACCAAATCCTAATCCTCCTTTTAGAAGATCCTCCAATGATTGGAGTGTACATTCCAGTTGGACAGGCACTGGTATATATCACTCAAAAGTAAATAACTTTTCTTCAGGGGCCCCCACTTTACTGGGTTGCACTACAAAAAGCACACAATGCAAGTGATTGTTTATCAGTATACAAAACACAGAGAGAGGGAAATTGTCCCCAAGGAGGAACAGGCTGAATAGTATTAACAGTTTACTTTAAACTGTAATGAATTCCCAGTCTAATTCACTATGAGGTTTCAATTTATACCACATTTAGAGTACTCCAGGTTCAAGTAATCACTGCAGTAATTAGCTTACTTCCAGTCCTCCAAAATAAACCCACTAATTTTTGCAATCAGCCTTCATTTGGTTAATCACCAGTTTAATTGATTTAATTAGTTTGATCTGCAAAATTAGTCAAGTGTAAATACTGTTTTGTAAACAGAGTTTAGCTTCAAGCTGTAAGACAGGGAATTCTAATTCAAACCTAGAGTTAATAACAAAACCCATACACACAGGCAGGATTTTGTCATGGGGTACTGGCGTCGCAAGTTTTCAAGACAGAGGCCTGTGGATGTTCTGGTGACTGTTTCAGAAACGTGCTGCTGTAATTACAGTATTGACTAAGCTCAGAGACCCACCCCCTTCTCAAGCAATTCTCACACCATGCACTGATTGTGTTCTGGAGATGACAAAAGGAATTCTTTGCCATTTCTCCTTCTAAATGAACTGGATCAAATAACCCTAATGTTGGGAGAGTTGTCCAGATTTTAATTTCACGTTATTTTTTAATATTTCAAGCCTTGCCCACGAACAGGTATTTTAAATCTTTCCTGAAACAAAATTTAATACAGTAATTGGATTTTTAAAGCAAATGTGTCTGTTTGTATTAACAATATGGAGTTTCAAAGATATAGCACGTACTGTGTGAGGCAAAATATCTCTTTTTACTAGTTTTTCATGCAATGAATTTGACAAGATAAAAATTCTCTTTAAACGCCCCCAAATGAATTCACTCTAAGTACTAAATTCAGTAGATTCCCTCTAGAATAAGACACTTTTTTCCATTTAAAATCCCTGCCTGGCATATTGTAAATGAGGGATGAATTAAGTCAGAAGGTAATTGTTTGTAGACTGTGTTTTCCCAGACGGCTCCTCATTACTGAGCCACTATTAATGCCATCTCTTTAGAATTTTCTACACCTTTACTTGACATTTAAAAAATCTTAATTATTACTTGAACACTTTTTGGACTCCATGAATTATGCTACTAACTGAAATCTTTAACCTGAATCAAAAACTATTTTGGGAGAGCGGTGCTACAGATAATGTATAAAGTTGTTAAGAATGCAAAAGACAATCATATGACTACAAAAGCAAATTGGGCCATCTACTTACAGTTGTTACAATGCAGTGAGTGGTGATGCAGAGGCTGGGAACAGGGGCACTGAAGCAACCTGTGAATATATGCCCTATTAATTGTGGTTCACACTTAAAAATATGTTGAAAAAATGGATGTGGTTGTTTTCATTCCAAACACAATGTTGAATTTATGTGCAAGGCATACATTTTTTTTTTTTAGGTCTGCACCTCTTCATGTTGCCTCAGCAATGCTCGGGCTTTTTCTGCAATGAATTAGCAAATGTTTTAGGCTCTGCACTCATAGGTCTCTGTCCCATCCCCATCACTCAACTCCATTATGAAAGCAGTCAGAGTCAATATGAAAATGAGTATGGTTGTATTTCAGTAAAACTTTTATAACTACTAAAATTTGAATTTCATATAATTTCCACATGTAAGAAATAGTCTTTCCCTGGATGGTGTACTCAGTGGTACTCAGTGGTAAGAGTGTCAGCCCGAGGATGGGAGGGTCTTGGTCAAGGGTACGTACCTGGGTTGCAGGTTTGGTCTCCACCCGGGTCGGGGTGTGTGCAGGAGGCAACCAATCCATGCGTCTCTCTCACGTCTATCTCTCTTCCCTCTTTTTCTCTCTCCCCATTCCACCGCCCTTCCACTCTCTTACAATCAATGGAGGAAATATGCTCTAGTGAGGGTTAACAAAAAAGAAAAGAAAAAAAAAGAAATGTGTGTGTGTTTTTTTTTAAATTTTTGTCCATCCCTTAAGAAGGTTGAAACCATTGCTAAGTCACGGATTGTACAAACACAGGTGGCCATGGTTTCCCCACTCCTATTCTAGTTACTATGGGACAGGTGGCTACACTGAGGGTTAGTAGAGACATAATTTCCAACAATTCCACTTCGAAGACTATATCATTACCTGTCACTTACAAATTCAGATCAGTTTCAAAATGATTGTTCCTGGCTGACAGAAGTTACTTCACAGCCAGAACCAAAAGGGACAGCCAGACCCAAAAGGCACGGAGGCAACAAGGAATCAGACATGGATGCTCAGCTGGTGTCGAAAGAAAAGAAGCAAATAAACCCTTTTGTTGACGGTTTTCCCTATTGAATATTGTTCTAAATCATCTTCGCTTTAACTTGATTTCACTTGAACCAAAATACTGTGGCCGCAGGGAGGAGAAGTGGTTGAAAAGCCACCACGCTATTCCCCTATTCCTGTTCTTCTGTGGAATGATCTGAGCCCCCTTCTCTCCTGAAAGATGTGCAGATACACAGTGTGGGTAATTCTCACTCATTTCCCTCTATCCCTGGTGAGGCCGCTGGAAGCATCGCCGATGGGGCTTGGTAACTATGTTTCCATAAGTGCTTAATTTTCTCCAAATTCCCCATAGGTGAAAGATGAGGAGCCGACAATGTATTCATCTCAAGTTGTTCCATTAACCTTGTTTGAGAATTCCAAAAGATGGAGAGCATTTTTTTTTTCAAATGAGTCTGATTTCCCCCGTTTCATTTCAGCAGCCCTGGCAGCTTGCTGGGAAGTCCTAAGAGCCTCGCAGTGGATGCGTGACCTTGGGGAGGTCGAGCCGTCTCTCTGGGCTGCACGTCTTTTCTGTGAAGTGGGTTCACGGCATTGTGCCTCGCTGACTTGGGATGTTATGTGGGTGACCTTGGGCAGTCCCACATGGGAAAACTGCGTGTAGAAATGCTTTTTAAAAGGACAGTGATTCAAAAAGGTGGAGTTCCATGAACACACATGTATTGGGCATCTGCTTTGAGCTTAAGGGGCAGAAATGAGTAGAATAAACCAGGTGCTAAAGAGCAGTGCAAGCGAAGGCTCCAAGTCTTCCTGTTGTGCAGCCGCCAGGAAAGTCTTGAAGGAAGAAACGGAGCTAAGCAAAGCGAGGGTAAGAATATATATATATATGCAGAGAGAAAGTCATTGGTCTTTCATCTCTCCACATCTGATGACACTGTTGTTTTTTATTTATTTTTTTAATATATTTTATTGATATTTTGCAGAGAAGAAGGGAGAGAGATAGAGAGCTAGAAACATCAATGAGAGAGAAACATTGACCAGCTGCCTCTTGCACACCCCCTACTGGGGATGTGCCTGCAACCAATGTACATGCCCTTGACCGGAATCGAACCTGGGACCTTTCAGTCCGCAGACCGACGCTCTACCACTGAGCCAAACCGGTTTCGGCTGTTTTTTATTATTTCTTAAAACTATTTTTATTAACTTCAGAGAGGAAGGGAGAGGGAGAGAGAGTTAGAAACATGGAAACCTCAATGAGGAGAGAGAATCGATCAGCTGTCCCCTGCTTGACCCCCACTAGGGATCATGCCCACTACCCAGGCATGTGCCATCACCAGGAATCGAACCATGATCTCCTGGTTCATAGGCTTATGCTCAACCACTGAGCTGCACCGGCAGGGTGGCACTCTTGTTTTTTTAACTGAAGCCTTCCTGCTCCAGCCTGATTATTTTATCTGTAGGATTTGCCTCTCTACAGGATTTGAACAACAAGCATCTACTCCTCACTCCTCGCTGGACTCAGGCAGAGATGCCTGAAAAAAGAAATGAACTAAAATCAGAACCCACTGCTTTGCAAATTTCTTCTTACTGTTTCACCAGGTGTGTTTAAGTCTAATGAGTTAGTCAACTGTTACATCGTATTACAGCTTTCCTGGACTTTATAGGTAGAACTAAGTACCCATAAAACCTTCCAATTGTTTGTGGGGTCTCTACATTTCCTAACAAGGAAAAGGATTTAAGCTGCAGATTTTAAGCTTCTTAGATATTTTTAAATTCTCAGGGTGTTTGTGGGAAATGGGGAAAGAATTCTGTGGGGAAAGGAGAAAACTGCCTAGTAGATGAACTTGCTCACTTGGGAGTTCCAAGTGCAAATAGCAGTAGGATTCTTGAGTCTTCACTTTTTTTTTTCTTTGCTGCAAGAAGTCCCAAAATTATATGCTAGCATGTATCTAGGTTCATACATGTGTTTGGCCAAGCTACCCAGGGCCCCGCTAAATTCCCCAATGTTTTTACAGTCCGTGTACTTTCCAGATCTTGGGTGCTAATTTGTATCATTTGCAAAAACAACTGTGAAAGCTATTTGGTGCTTGCAATGCAATTACCACTAAAGAGGTTTTGGGGTATTCTCATTAAACTGAGTCCCAGATGTTTTTGCCCTCCTGATTTGTGTTGATCTGTTCATTGTCGGTTTTAATTATCAATCAAGATGAATGAATTACGTAGTCATCCACTTGGTGAAAAGTCTATTTATGCATATGATCAGGACCCCAGCTAAAAGGGCCTTCGGAGATCTCTAACCCAGCAGAGGACTGTTTTCCCCTGCTCGCATGCCCAGATGGTGGAATAGCTTCCCTGTCTATCTAATACGTATATTGGGGGGTATAAATTTGTGGTATAGGAGTGCACAAAAATATGGACACACACACACACACACACACACACACACACGTGTGTGTGTGTGTGTGTGTGTGTGTGTATATATATATATATATATATATATAGTGTTTTAATTTAACATTATAGTATACATATTTCCTCTTGTTCATATAAATTTATAAATATATTTAATGTAACACTCTTGTGCATAAATGATACGTTTTGTTTCAAACCCTGGAATCAGTAAGATATATATATCTTTCAGGATTGACTATAGACCTTTATGTAACCCCTTCCTCTTCTAGTACAATACATTTTATTTGAATACTTTCATATGAATAACATTCCCAGAGGGAAATCTCTAATTGCTGAGCTGGGAGAAACAGGGATCTGATTACAATATTTCAGTGTGTTTGCTTCCCTTGGAGTTGCCACCAGACTGCTCTTCACAGGGACACGCACTACCCAGCAGGCACTCAGTACACCTCACAGGAGACAGGACACCGTGTGAGTATGATTAAACCACGGTCCTCTCTACCGCTGCAACCTGCTGTGCCCGGGCAGGCATGCTGGCAGGCGTTCTCGAAAGCAATGTTTGCGGTATCAGACTGGCATAAAGCCACCACCCATGAAATATGTGTTCCTCTTTATAGCCGCTTCCAACGCTCTTGGGAACAAATTGGCTATCTAACAAAGATTCTTTGAACTGGGAATTCAAATGGCTTTGGACAAGCAAGACATGTCTGTCTCAGAGGCAGAAGGAGGGAGAAATAGCACCAAGCAGCAGGTAGAATAATTTGTTAGCAAATTCCGGTGCTGCCAATCACCCATGTGTAACATGACAAAGGGGAGAAGAGCCTTCATTTCTGCAGTAACAGCAGGCCACATCACCTATCCTGTCTGCAGGAAATGTGACTGAAAACTGGTGTGTGTGTTGAAGGGGGAGAAATTAAATCTGCTTCATCAAAGACAGAGGATAAGCATCTTCACTGAGTACATTTGAGTCTGTGTATGTGCATATATACATTATAATATAGCACATTATATATATACACATATATACATATTATATATAGACTAGAGGCCCGGTGCACAGATTCATGCACTGGTGGGGTCCCTCGATCTGGCCTCTGGGGATCAGGCTGAAACCAGCTCTCCAACATCCCCTGAGGGGTTCCAGATTGCGAAAGGACTCAGAACAGGCCGAGGGACCCTCACTGGTGCATGATTGGGGCTGGGGAGGAACCTCAGGAGAGGCATGTTCAGCCCGTCTCTCTCAGACCCAATCTGCCAGACCCCAGCATCAAGCTAACCTACCAGTTGGAGCATCTGCCCCCTGGTGGTCAGTGTGCATCATTGTGGCTTGTCAAATGGTCAAACGAACGATCAGACACTTAGCATATTAGGTTTTTATTATATAGGATACATTAATATAAATAGATACATTATATATGTTGTTTTATAAAAAGCAATAGGAGAGTTAACAAAGTGTCATTAATGTACAATGACATAAGTGTTAAAAACCAGTGTTGTTAACATTTGGAAGAGAGCTGTGGGGGACCTTGAAATCCTACAAGCATGTCCTTGGTAGATAGTTGGGTGTTAATTTGCCTTCAGGAATGAATGAAGCCGGCTGCACTGTTACCTGAGGGTCACTAACTAGTAGGCTGCTTCTAAGTAGGAAAAAAAAGTATTAATTCTATTTTGTTTCAAACCCTGGAATCAGTAAGAGCCTTTGTGGCCGTCACAAAATTGTTTTCCTAGTGCCCCTTTAAAAGGGCAGGGAATTCTGGCCAAGAGATAAAAATCCTTAAACAGGTTTATACCTGTTGGCCTCATTAAACTCCTTCTAGGGACCGATTGTAAAGAAACTAGCCTGAATACCTGAATAGCGTTTATGCACAAGAGTGTTATATTAAATATATTTATAAATTTATATGAACAGGAGGAAATATGTATACTATCATGTTAAATTAAAATGCAATCTCTACTATTTTGGGAGAAAAGACTGTAAATTGGTGTGCCATAATGTGAACAGTATTATCTCCTCCTTCTACTTTTCTATAGTTTGGAATTGGAATTGAATGGACAAGGACATTTGCCACAGCTGCCGGCGGGGTTGATCAGCAGACAGACGGTGGAAGTTCTGGTTCATTCTTTGGCAATTCCATATGAGTCAAACCCCTTTCAGGACATGGGTTGGATCTGGGTGTGTTGGCAGCTGAAGGATATCAACACTTCTATTTCTAACTCTGAGTTGAATTTCTGTATGGGAGCATGCAACCTGAGTCAGAGTCCTCAGGGAGCTGCCCAGGGGTAAGTAAGCCCTTGAGCTGGGAACATAGACCATTCTTTGCCCCTCAGCACAGAACCCTAATGACCTGTGAATGAGAAGAGTCTCTCAGAGGAAGATCTGGGATCCACCAAGCTGAAACGTTGAAGTGGGGTCTTTGGAGTTCAGCAAAGAAGAGGCCAGAGCCTCCAGGGGTCCCTCTGCAGCCGCAGGACATAGCGTTGTAGGACATAGATGTTGCCCGTTGCCCCCGGGGAAGAGGCAGGCAGGGCCCAGCAGGGCCTGGGGAGAGAGAGCCTGCCGAGGGGGTTTGGCTGGGAAATTTTTTTTTATTATATTTTATTGATTTTTTACAGAGAGGAAGGGAGAGAGATAGAGAGCTAGAAACGTCGGTGAGAGAGAAACATCGACCAGCTGCCTCTTGCACACCCCCTACCAGGGATGTGCCCACAACCAATGTACATGCCCTTGACCAGAATCGAACCTGGGACCTTTCAGTCCGCAGACCGACGCTCTACCACTGAGCCAAACTGGTTTTGGGAAATAGGTTTTGTCAGGTCTGAAACCCGAGAGAAGTTCCGTGGTTTTATCTTTCCTGCATTTCTTTTGTCCATTTCCATGTGGTTTTCCCTTGGCACCTGTGGGAACAGCTTCTCTTTGTTCTGTCATGGTCCCTTGATCCTCTGTGGATGCTACCTTTCTCTTTCTCCCCTCCCAGGTGATTTACAATTAGCTCTCTCCAGCTGCCTGCTTGTCACCTGATTGTCAGAGAAGCTCAAAGTACAGCAGATCACGCAACCTGAGGATCAGTAGTTGAATCTCTCCCTCAACACCCCCCCTTCCCCATTATAAAGAGGCACACTGAGAAAGAAAATACATCAAGGCACTATAAAACACAGTGTGGGTCAGGGCACGGTGATTTACATTTTTCAGAAACCTTTTCAGAACAAGAGTGACGAGAGGAAAAAATAATTTTTTAAATCTTCAATGTTGAAAGTATTACATATGTCCCATTTTTTTTCTCCCATGGACCCCTTCTAGCCCTCCCCCCAACCCCTATCCTCTATGTCCATAGTTATGCATATATGCACGCAAGTTCTTTGACTGATCTCTTCCCACTCAGCCCTGCCTAATTTTATGTGATAAACTGTGGTAAAAGCAAACATCTGTGCCATTTCCATGGAACACATTTTACTTTTAGATTTTAAGAATAATCCAGAATTCTGATGAAAAGGAAAAGGAAGTTTTTTAAAAAAAAAATGCCACTGTGACCCCACAGTTCACCAACTGCTGCGTTTCCTACTACAAATCACAGCCCATCTTAAAGCCTTGGCTTCATGTGAAAGAAGAGGATAGAGTTAATTTAGGAAGTGATTACAGTGGCGGCGTCTCAGAGCAACAGTGATCACGGCACAATTAGTCTTCAATTTGTAATTGAGAGTAACTCCCCTAGGACCCACTCACTGATGAATCGCAAATAAGCAGGCTTCAACACTAAGAAGAAAAATGGCTAATTACCAGCTAAGGAGGAAAGGAAGGTGGGGAAAGAAAAGAAGTTGGATCTATAGGGTTCGACTGGTGATTCCTTAAACTCTGGACTCAGGAGGACGTTCACTCAGGTGTAGATGGGAGAGCCACAGGCAGAGCAGGCATGTGGGGCAAGAATGGGAGGGGGGTTTGCCCACTCGGGGCTGAAAACACATACTGTTGCCCACTGATATGAAAATGGAAAGGACTAGGTGTTGTGGGTGCCCCCAGCCTAAAAGGCTATTAGGCTTCATCAGTTAAAGATATAGCAAGGCTTGCCTGGCCGGCATGGCTCAGTGGTTGAGTGTCAACCTATGAACCAGGAGGTCAAGTTCAATTACCAGTCAGGGCACATATCCAGGTTGCGGGCTCCATCCCTAGTATGGGGTGTGCAGGAGTCAGCCGCTCAATGATTCTCTCTCATCATTGGTGCTCCTATCTCTCTCTTTCCCTTCCTCTCTGAAATCAATAGAAATATATTTTTAAAAATAAAGATATGGCAAGGATCAAAGAGAGAGGCTTTAGCTTTGCCCATCCTGGGAGTGAGTAGGCCCTTACACTGCTATGGGCAGGACCAGCGGGGAAATCAGCCTCCAGCAACAATGCTAGGAGGTCACCGCTCTGAAGTTTCCCAACCAGCAGCATCCAGAATGCAGGAGCCCAGACTGTGCAGACAGTCTCGCACAAGCTTCCATTAGCAGTTGAGGCAGGACCAACACCCGGCTCCTCTTTCAATGTTCCAATATTTTTCAGAGCTGGGGAAGCTGCCCTTGCCTCTGACTCAGTAGCAGACAGAGGAGGGCATTTCCCACTCTCAGGAATGTACCCAAGAACAAAGGTTTTACAGCTCCCTCTTCTGCCCTCCCCTACTTGGAGTGTTTCCAGGGGCTCCAGCCATGGGTGGCCTTATTAGGAAAACCTGGCTGTCACATTCACACCGCAGTGCCCACCAGTCAGAGGGCTGCAAAAGCCAGTTAACTTGGGCATCTGTACAAGTCCCCAGAGCAACACCCGGAGCTCCAGAAACTATGCCCTTATTTGGTAACTCCAATAAACAACATCTCTCCTCCACCAAGAAACTCATTTTGATCTGGGACATTCACTCTCTTACTCTGAGAGAAAAATATTTATTTTTGTGGCCCTAGAATCTAGAAAGACTGTAGTTAGCTTTAGAGTCCCAGCCTGGGGTGGCTATTTTGCTTCAAGAAACAGAGCCTCTGTTTCATGGGGGTTGGTGGTTACCCCTCCAAGCCAGTGATGGGCACACAACCCTGTCAGAGATCCACTGCCCCTGGGACACCATGATTGTTTCAGGGACAATACACAATGTAGGTAGAGCCCGGCTGCTTCCATGAGACCTTTTTACATGGCTACTGGGAAAGAGGGACTACTTCTTGGTTGGGTGTCATGAGATAAAGGCACTGGGTAGGCCAACACCTGCTGGGAACCATTTCTTCTCTCCTTTGGAGGGGCCTGAGAGGAAAGCCAATCCAAATGGATCAGATGTAAGAAATGCAGACAGACAAAACCCTGACAACATCGTTGAGAAGCCGAGGGCTGCACTGTGCCTGAAGCCGGTGTATCCATTGACTTCTCAGCTACTCCAGCCAACACATTGCCTTTTGGCTCAAGCAAGTTTGAGGTGAGTTTCCCTCACTTGTAACAATGAGAACCAGGCTTACGGAGAAGGGAAAATGGGGTGCACACCAGATTGGTATCAGGCCCACCTTGTATCATTATATAACCCGTGGGGTCATACATTTTTCCGAAGTTGCATACAGGTTGGAGATGGGGAATAATGGAGGTCTTTAACCAACTTTTCTTTTCCTATCACTCAGGATGAGGAAAATGAGACCATCTGTATCTGGGGAGCAGGGACCACACTTATCTT
Organism: Pipistrellus hanaki; assembly: GCF_964339955.1. Taxonomy (NCBI): domain Eukaryota; kingdom Metazoa; phylum Chordata; class Mammalia; order Chiroptera; family Vespertilionidae; genus Pipistrellus; species Pipistrellus hanaki. The sequence continues at coordinate 47,509,558 of NC_140503.1, read as the reverse complement.
ATGTGTCTTAGTTTCTCCAGAACCTGGTAGATATGAAGAAAATTGGCTGAGTTGGTTTTACTTCTGACCAGTGAAATAAGGATGATGCAATTAGCTATAATACATTTAGTTATTTTTACTGGGTTTTCTCTATTTGAGGGAAGTCCAGAGCCTTGGGTGGGGGGAGTGCCTTAGACTGTGCTCCTCTGAAAGCAAACCCTATAACCAGGACTTGGGCGCAGGTAGTCTTTTTGGAAGGAGAGACTAGAGAGAGAGAGAAGAGCCAACAAAAGGTGTGTCCATGTGCTGGTTACAGCTGTGGAACTGGGCTCAATCCCACTGCAGAGCCTCTGAGGAACCATGGAGAGCACGTCTAGGAAGTACACCGGCCTGAGCTGGGAGGCTAAGGCATTTGTCTAATGACACGTGACCCATATTGATGGCTCCTTCCCCCAACATACAAGCACACACATTTTGGATTGTACCTGTGTAGCTGGCCTCTGCGTATTAGAGAGCACTGAGCAGAAACTCTGCAGTGCACACAATGGCGTATGGAACAGTCAGCCACAGCCAGGCCGGAACAGACGGGCTGAGGGACATGGCGTGGTGAACAAGCATTAGCTACACATTGCCTTCTGGCTCAAGGTGGTCAATATTCCTAATAACATTTGGAGTTCAAAAGCCTAGAAACTTACAGGGCATTATTGGTGTTATCCTTGGGAGAAGGTAGGATATTTCCTGGCCTTATAAAGGCCATGTGTAATGTGTTCCTGATCTGGTTCAGGTTCCAAAGTAAATCTTGCAAGATTTCTACATGAGCCTGTGTGGCTGCATTTTTAAGTTGTCCCAGCACTGGACCACAAGGTTGTGAGGGCAGGAACTCTGTCAAGTTTAGCTCATTGGTGGATTACACTGTAGAACACAGTTCTTGGCACACAGCACATGTTGAATGGATTAAACATCAATATAAATTTTAAAAGGAGCATTGCTTGGGGATTATGTATTATTTCTAATGGACTTTGGATTTGCTGATCCCTTAAGCCACATCATTACTCTAGGTCAGCGTTTTTCAACCGCTGTTCCGAGGCACACTAGTGTGCCGCGAGATGTTGCCTGGTGTGCCGTAGGTGCAGACAAGACAAGAATTTTATAATTTTTCACTATTTTGTTTACTTAATATTTCATAATAAAGTAATTATAAAATACTTTCTTTGTGTTTATTTGATTCCTATTCAAGAGAATTACTTTATATATAGTCAATATAGGCACAGAGTTAAATTTTTTAACATTTTCTAATGGTGGTGTGCCTCGTGATTTTTTTCATGAAACAAGTGTGCCTTTGCCCAAAAAAGGTTGAAAAACACTGCTCTAGGTTGAATCTTAAGACCTGAGCTTTATGAACATTGTATACCACTGGAGTCAGAGAGATCGTAAGTATGAGGCAGGTTCAAAAAAGAAAAAATAAGTTTCTAGGCAGCAGGAAAGTGGCATTGATATGGGATTTGAATTAAAGTGATAGTGTAGACAATTGGATGGAAAAGTGGAAGTTTTCACAGAAAATTTTCAGAGATACGTATTGTAGCAATTCTCTTTTGAAGATAATTGGAGCTTATTGAGAAGAAAATGTTGGGGAAAATCGCTGGAAACTTCTTTCCTCTGCTTTCCATGTTTGGGTAAATCCCTTTTTAATATATATTTTTATTGCTGCTGCTGTTGTTTTTTTAGAGATACTGGAAGAAGAGGGAGAGAGAGAAATATCAAACATCAGCTGCCTCCTGCACGCCTCCTAATGGGGATTGAGCCCACAACCTCGCCATGTACCCTATAATAAATGGCCATGGTGGCTGTGAAGGGAATTACAGGGTTCTATAAGCAAGTATAAGGGGGGACTTATTTTTGAATGGAGGGTTCAGGAAAGGTGTCTGAAGAAGAGACATTTACAATGAGTGAGCTAGGCCACAGGGAAGGGGATTAAAGAATTAAGGATCCGCATATGCAAAGACCCTGAGGAAAGAAAGACTAAAAGAATAAGAAAGCCAAAGTGAAAGGAGGGGGTGAGGGGTCAGGAGAGTGAGTGAGTGGCCATGGAGGCATACTAAAGACTTCGGCCTGAAAGTACTGAAAAGCTACTGAAGAATTTTGAGCAGGCAGTGCAATGTCCTCAATCGCCTGCTTGGCTTGAAGTTGATCTGGAGAGGAGTGAGCTACCACTGTGGCTCCAACAGACTGAGCTAGAGTTTGGGCCAAGGAGATGAAGAAAAGTGAACGTGTTGGAGAGGGATTTGGGCTGCTGAAATGATTGATGTGAAAATGAAGGAGGGAAAGATGTCTGGATTACTCCTAGCTTTCTGGTTCAAGTAAGGCGGAGGTGTCAATAACGAAGATGGGGGAGACTCGGGGAAGCAAGAAGGGCTGGAGGACCAAGAGCTGAGTTTGGACATATTAAGTTGGCTAGGTCTGCAAGATGACCAGTTGGGATGTGTCACTACATGAGCTTGCAGTGCAAAAGAGAGGTCAAGACGGCAATTAAATACCAGAGGAAGAAAAGTGAGCAAATTCACCCACGAGGGTACTTTTGGTTAGTTTCATGTTTATTTTCATTATTTATTGTTTTTATAGGAATTCTTAAATGTTCTAGGTTTCTAACAGCAAATGATGCTCTTAAGAAGGTGATCATGTGTAGATTTTACAAATGGGTGGGCTTCACAGTGTTTCATTTACTATAGCCAGGCTGGGTCAGTGTTTCCAGCACTCTCACTTATAATGCGAGTCCTTTACACACAAATTACTAACCACCACTCTTCTATTTCCCCCTGATACACAATTCATTCTCCTTGGATCCTCACCAAATGTCTATGTTGAAATACTCACAATACACTGACAGAAAAAAAATGGAAAAAAATATACCAAAATTGACAACATTGACAATTATCAGTAGATGGTCAGATAAGAATGACTTTTAGATTCATTTTTTAAAATTTCCAAGTGTTTGGTTTAAAAACCATATATTAATTGTATGATATTTCCTTGAGGTCCTATGCATCTGTCTCATTTATGTTCTGTTTAAAAAATAAAACAGAATTATTAAGAACACTAACTAGAAGTAGAAACTATTACATTTAGTAGCATATTTGTTGAAGGAATTTGTTTTCATGAATAAAGGGCAGTCTGATATTTTTATTTTGGTAGTGGTAAATTGCTGCCTTAATCACACTACACTACTTTATTTTTAAGCATTGCCACATATTCCTATTCTTTCTAATTAAGAAATTATAAGAAGTCTTAAGGAAGAAAATGCCAAAGAGATTGTGGGTGTTTGTACATGCATACATTCAGTTATATATAATTTAATACATATGTGCATGTGAATGTATATATGTATATATATGTGTGAATATGTGTATTAATTTCTGCACACAATTATTTGCAACCTGAAGCATAAAACAGTACTTGACAGTGCTTATAACAACTGTTTATTTTTTGACACCATGTCAAAATATCCAGTACGTTTATATAATATTAAAACACAGCAAAAATTGTTACTAGGTATTGTTCAGGCAGAGCAACCGAATGGCAAGTCTCCCCTCCTGTTTATCCAATTGCTCTCACAGCATCATTACTTGCACTGTGTGAGTCTCTACCCATCAGCATGACCCATCTGCAATGGTCTAGTTAGAAAGCTCATCTCTGTAAAGGGGCTGCAGCTACATAGTACATTCCCAGACATTCTCTCACTCAATCCTTTTCAAACCCCGCGAGGCCTTCGGTAATGCCCACCCATCATCTCAGTTGGTTTCATAATGGGGATGATGTTATCTAACCCACCGAGTGGCTGCTGAGACAGGACGGTGTAGTTAGTTAAACACACAGTCCTCGAAGGAGGAGAGACCTGGGGACTGAGTCCCACCTCTACCTCTTACTTGCTATCTGAGTTCAGGCCAAGGACATCAGCTCCCTAAATCCCAGTTCTTTATCAGTGAAGGAAGGGCACTTCTAGGAATGAGGATAATTATTGTACCCGCCTCAAAGAGCAGAGATGGCCTGTGCCTAGATTATAGCAAGGGACTAATAAATCATAGGTATGGCTACGCTTCATATAAATACCAAGCCAATAAAATAGAATCTTATCACTATTTTATCAATGAAGACACTGAAATGCTGAAAGGTTAAATGATTTATCAAGTGGTCATATGGCTAATAAGTGGCAGTGGTCAAATTAGAATCCTCACTTCTTCCTTCTGACCTGTCTGTCCCCTTCCTCTTCTAGCCCAGGCCCAGGCCCAGGCCCAGGGCCCCAGCTGCATAGCCAGCCCACCTGTGAGTTCTCAACAAATGGTTGGTGGGATTGTGGTAACTTTCCAAGTGATCCAAGTATCTCTGGCCCCGAGGTCAAAACTGGTAACACTTGAGGGTCCTCTCTTCTCACTCCACCCCTCAATGATAGGGCAATGAGGAAGCCACTAGATTTTTCTTACCCTGAAATGCTGATGAGGGCTATTGGCTATTGGACACATTCAAACAAAATGAGCATCCTAGAAATAGGTTGCTGCCATACTGAATATAAGATATAATTTCTTCCACATCCCCACTGCCATAAATAAAAGAAGGTGGGCTTGTCATGGATGCCTTTGCTTTCTCATCTATATTTGATATTATTTTAGAATTAAATATAGTATAAGTAATGGGCATCATACTAAATGAAGTATGAATGTTCTGCTAGTTACTTGTATAAATGAACAATTAGGAAATAAAACATTGAACATGTATGCCTGCCAGACACTTTGTAAAGCAATACTTATAGGTATCATGGAATTAGATATCTCCACCACTGTTTTATGATGCGCTGAGAGGTTAGATAACTTGCCCAAAGACCCAATCAATAAGTGATAGAGCTGGGATTTGAACTCCAGCCTGTTGACTTGGAATTTAATATTTACCCCATTTTATCACACCTGTCTTTTGAATGTGATTGGAATTAGAGTTGCCAGAATCAAACCAGGGACACTTCAGTCCACAGGCTAATGCTCTATTCACCGAGCCAAACCAGCTAGGGCATGTATGGTTCTATTTGTTTCTGTGTATTTAACTTTAATATTTAGCTGCTACACTTTATTATGTAGATATTTAGATTCTAAAAGAGTTGGTAATCAGGAAAGAAGCAAATTAACCTGTTCAGGATATCATATGAAGATTCAAAACACTACTGAAGCTCTAAACTAAAAGTCAACACAAAATGTCAAGGGTGTGGGGAAACCAATATTCTCAAATTACTGGAGGATAGGTAAGATTTGTGTAATCTTTTTTAGGGCAATTTGGCACTTCCTATAAGAACCTGCCCCTGAAAAAAATCCATATAGTAAATGTGAGCACACCCCACGGCCATATTGCATGGAGGATTGCAGCACTATGTGTAACTGGAAATGGTTAAACCAACTGAAACCCCCATCTTACCTAATAATAGACAAACATGTAAATTGACCATACCTCCACAACACCCACCAGCCAATCAGAGTGAGTATGCAAACTAACCCATCAGAGATGGCAGTTAATTTGCATACACAGGTGCTCATCAATGGGGACAACGCAGGGTTCCGCCCCACCCCCGTCTCTCAGGGCCTCTGGGCGGCGTGGAAAGGTAGGGTGGAGCAGAAAGAGGCATCTCTGGGGCCTGAGTGGAAAGGAACTAGGCCGGAGTAGAAAGGCGGTGCCAGCAGCCAGGGAGAGGAAGGCCCATTCTAGCACAAATCTTCGTGCATCGGGCTTCTAGTCAATAGGTGAAATTCATATAAATTGGGATACACCCACAGTACACAATACAATATGAGTATTAGGAAAAATGAGGTGATGATATATACTCACATGAAATGCTCACAAGATATACTGCCAACTTTAGATGCTGAAGAGTGTGACAGTATGGAGATAGGAGCAGGGCTCCTGGGGGACAGAGGTGAGAGAGAGACTTCCTGTTCAGTAGTGTTTTAGAGTGTTTTGTTTTTTGTTTTTTTTGTTTTTTTTTTTTTGTGTGTGTGTGTGTGTTTTATCATGAATCTATAGTAGGGGTGTTGAACTCAATCAGAGAAGGGATCAAAATCTAAAATCCAGCCTAAATCGTGGGCCGAGTGGTTTACTGAACAGTCATAAACTGACAATGTCATAAACTGACAGTGGAGTGCAGTGATGACAGCGTGGTGCGGGCCACATTGAAAGGCCTGGCCGGCTGGATTTGGCCTGCGGGCCTTGTGTTTGACACATGTGATCTATAGTATTGCTAATTGGATGGTGGAAGGGCAGGTGATTGGATGGCTTAATGGACAGAGGAATGGATGAAGGAAAAGAGAAAACAAAGTCAATAGAAAACTGTAGTTGTTACATGAAGTTAGAGCAAGAAACAACTTGCTCAGGCTATACATGCAAACTCCACCCAAGACCACTTTTATTGAACACAGTCATGCACCTTATGAATCTGCAGTAAAAACAGCAATAACTACTCTGTGAGTGTTTTACGTACATCACTTCCTTTAACCCCCTCCATCACCAGGGAGCAGCATATGACTGCACATAAACCTAGACCTCCCTTTCAGACGGATAAGCTGAGGTTCAGAGACGAAGGAACGCACCCAAGGGCCCCGTGCTTACGAGAGACAGAATCACATTTTGAATGTAGGTTTGCTGATTGCAAAGCCACTAACCTTGGCTGTCACTGACTACAATTGATGTGGATGCTGCAAATAATTGCGATTTTATACAAAGTGAACTTGCGCCATCAGCAAACTGTGGAACAAAGTGTCCAACTACATCCTCTCCAGGTTATGCTTCCCACCAAATAAAAGCATCCCATTCATCCCAGATTTATCTGGAAGGCCAGGAAAGGTGTGCTTTGTCCCCAAATGGCCAGACCCACAATACACAGAATAAACTCCTTCAACCAAGCTCTCCCGGTTCCTCATTCATTCCCCTCCTACTTCACCTCCCTGGAAAGACTGGGGACTGCCCCATCCCCTCCGTGATACTGAGGTCCAAGTTGATGCTGACAGAGAGCCAAGGGCCCGCAATGCTGAAGGCAGTTGTTGCCAGCGGATAGCTAATCATCCTTCTCTCCTGGAAAGGCCCTCTGAGACCTTGAGCATCAAAGAGGCTGTTTCAAACAGCAGGATGCTCTCTGGTCTGCGTTGTACCCACAGGGACACGGCAGCAGTCGCAGTATCAAGAAGCTGCTGACATGGATGTGAAATGACTTTGATAACAGCAGCAACAAAAAGTCCCCAGCTGCACGGAGCAACATCACCTGGATGCACAACTACAGCGGCGCTCCCCTGAGCCCCACCCCCAAACCCTTACAGCAAGCAATCTCTGCGCTGATCTGGCTCCCCCGCTCCACCCCCCAATTTTCCGTGTTTTGGGGTTTTCTTGGATGCCCTAAATTGCTTTGGCTGAGAGTTAGCAAGCTGCGTCAGATTCACCATGTTCCCCGGGGTTGGTTACTTTTAACATAAGCTAACCTGGCTGAATGTTACTCCAAGCAAGTAACTCAACACTTAAAAAATAATAATAAAAAAATTCCGGCTTAGCAACAGTACATGTACTTGTGAAGCAACTGTGAATATTCAAATACTGTAATTGGAGATGATTTACATTGTTTTGAATTAACTAAAATTCCATTGTTAAGCACAAATACCGCTCCACTAAATCATCACGCTTTTAATAGGTCCACGTGAGCAGGTTACGGAGCACATTAGGATTTATAACGCTCCCGGGAAGCTGACCACTGTATTATGCTTCCTGCTGCTAGGTAATATGCATGACACATTTCTGGACACTAATTCATTTATTTAATAGTAACAGTATGCAAAAACAGAGTTCAAAATGAGGCTGACAAAGGAGGTATAAAAGTTTTATTAATCCATAGCTAATCAAAGGCCAGGAGAAGGCATATAATGGTGGCATTTACAGACCATATCGAATTTGAATAAATTAACTTTTTTGTTTCCTAAAATCTTACTAATAGGATGTATCCCACTTGAAGCATTTATACTTTTAATTACAGAGGCAAGCAATTTGGAGCAGGTTTCCAGCTCACTTTCGAAGGAAGCTGTAACGTGGCATCAAAGATCGAATGGGATCCTGTCATCCTCTGTTGTCTCTAAGGTGATCAATTGCAACACAAGCTGCTTCACACTAAACACTGCAGTGTTGTTGTTGGTTTTTGCTGCTCATTTAATTGCATGCTGTCAATCATTAGAAAACGATTTCCTCTGAAAAGGGAAGAATATCTACTTTATTTTTCTCCCATTGCCCTGACTGCCACGCAACATGCATAAGCAGGTGGCATAATGCCTCTTGTATAAGGTGACCAGACATCCTGCTTTTGGTGGGACAGTCCCGATTTTTAACAATTTGTCCTGAGTCCCACGGCATTTTAAAAAAAGTCCCAATTTTTTGGAAAGAATTGCGACCTTTTTAAAATGCCGTGGGATGCGGGACAAATTCTTAAAAATCGGGACTGTCCCGCCAAAAGCAGGACGTCTGTTCACCTTACTCTTGTAGAAAATCTGTTTTATAGTTTCATGGCTCAGTTTTGCCACAAACTAGAGCAAAGCAAGAAAGAGTTTGAAGTCAAGCGAAGAACATCAGGGAAGACCAAAAGACATGGAAATGGAGGAGAAACCAAGATGGCGGCTTAGAGTAAACACCTGAATGCAGCCTACCACAACAAATTTGAATTTAGAACTGGAAAACAAGGGAAACATCGCCCTGAAGCGCCGGACGGCTGGCTGAGAGGAGGCTCTACCATCTGGGAAGGAGAGAGTAGGTGTGCTGAACCTCAGGAACTGTGAAGGTGCGGAGAACTGTGCATGCGAAAAGGCAGCTGCAGACTTAGCTGCCAGCTTGCTTGCTGAGCACGGAGAGGGCAAACAGCTAATGCGCGGCTGGCTTTCTTGTTCGGGAGGAAAGCAGAACTGCCCCAGACAGGGAGAGGCCAGACTGTCGGGCAGTGGGCAGAGATCTCTTGGAGGTGTGGGAAGCCAGTGGTCATTACTGCGGGACTCAGAAACCAGACCCTCATAGGGAGGGGCTGACTAAAGTTTGTCTGCACCACCTGAGACTCTGCCCCATCCAAGCGGAGCACAGAAGCCCTTCCAGTGTCTAGCTTTCTCGTTCGCCCTAGAATAGGACTCTCCTAGGGAGGGACAGACAGGAATCTAAAGCTTGTCTGTGCCTATACCAAAGAGGTGCGCGGGCCTGCAACCAATCTTCGGGATTCACCAAAGCTTGGCTGTGCCACCCAGAGACTCTGCCCCATCCAAGTGGAGTACAGAAACCCTCCTAGCTGAGACACTTCTGATCCTCATAGCCAATTGGCTTGGAGATCAGCACTTCCCAGTGATACCAACAACAAGCAAGGTTTAACAACAAGACTGCACACACAACCCACAAAGGGCTACACCAAGACTGTCCACCTCAGGTAACTGGGAGGCTGACCCACTGAACCATATAGGACACCTTAGCACACAATGCCACCCTACCAATTCAGGGGAAGCTGTGAAAATGCCGAGACAAGGAAACAGATCACAAACAAAAGAAATGGAGGACAAGAAGCGACTGGATATAAAGTTCAAAACCACACTTATAAGGTTTTTCAAGAGTTTCCTAGAAAAGGACAATAAAATAAATGAGACCTATGAGGATATGAAAAGGGATCAACTAGAAATAAAGAATACATTGTCTGAAATAAAAAAAAAATATTATACAGAGTCCTAAAAACAGAATGGAAGATCGCAAGAATCAAGTCAAAGATTTGGAACACAAAGAGCCAGAGGACACTCCTCCACAAAAGCAAGAAGATAAGAGAATCCAGAAAGTTGAAGATAGTGTAAGAAACCTCTGGAACAATTTCAAACGAACCAACATCAGAATTATTTGGGTCTCAGAAGAAGAGAGAGAGCAAGATATTGAAAACATACTGAAAGAAATAGTGACAGAAAACTTCCCCATCTGGGGAAAGAAATAGACTTCCAAGTCCAGGAAGCACACAGAACCCCAAACAAAAGGAATCCAAAGAGGAACACACCAAGACACATCATAATTAAAATTCGAAGAGCAAAAGACAAAGAGAGAATATTAAAAGCAGCAAGAGAAAAGCAGGTAGTTACTTATAAAGGATCACCCATATGATTGTCAGCTGATTTCTCAACAGAAACCATGCAGGCCAGACGGGAATGGCAAGAAATATTCACGGTGATGAATAACAAGAACCTACAGCCAAAAATACTCTACCCAGCAAAGCTATCACTCAGAATCAAAGGCCAGATAAAGAGCTTCACTAATAAAAAAAAGCTAAAGGAGTTCATCACCGCCAAACCAGAATTATATGAATTGCTGAAAGGGGTTCTTTAGGAAGAGGAAGAAGATATAGATAAAAATTATGATCAACATATACATAACTATCAACAAGTGAAACTAAAAGCCAAGGGAATTAAAAAACCTGATGAACAATATTAACTGATGAATATAATAGAATCAGAGGTATGGAATGGGAGTGAACTGACGATTCTCAGGGAAAAGGGGAGTGGGGGATGAGGGAAGAGCCTGAACATAAACTGTGCACCTATGGATGAAGACAATGGGGCGTGTGGAAAGGGCAGAGGGTGGGGTGGGAACCTGGTGGAGGGGAGCAATGGAGGGGGAAAAAAATGAGGAACATTTGTAATAATATGAACAATAAAGATTTACAAAAAAAAAAAAAAAAGACACAGAAGTGTGTGGGAGAATCATTCCCTTGGCTTAGCTCAATTACTCATGTTGGAAGAATATTTGCTTGTCGTTTCTAAGTGGAAGCAGAAGGAAACAAAGACATCTAAAACACAAACCTCTCCCCATTTTAGAATTCTAAGCACATTCTGAAGCTCAGAGCGTTTCTTAGCAGTTAGTCCTTAATAATAATGTTATGTGAGTATTGTTCTCACATTGAAGGTAAGAGATTGTAGAATTATCCATGGCAGTATTTCCCTGAGTGTATTTTGCATTTACTGGGTTAAAGAGCTTCTAGGTAGCAGGAGGGTATATATTAAAAAAGAGTCTCATGGTCAAATGAGATTGGGGAATGCTGGATTAGACAAAACTCTGTAAACATGTATCCTTACTTGAGGTTTTCTCACACCCTTTCATACACTAGTAGACTTTATAAAGCTCCCAAAGGAGAAAATGGTATGAAGTGTTTCCCAAATTTATTTGACTGTGACATTTTTATCGAGAAGAAAAAAAAAATTCTGAAAATCCACACACCTCTTCCCCAAACTCAATTGAGGAAACAACAATATAAGGCATATATATTGTCTCACACTGACAACTAGGATCTATAATCTTTCCTGGAATTTTCTTCAAATTCTAATCCTACTATCCCTCTCTGCTAACTATTGATAGAAGCCCACTCCCCATCTTCACCTCAAGAAATTTATAGTTGGCTTCAAAATCCATACACACACACACACACACACACACACACACACACACACAATTTTCTATCACCAATATCCCAGCCCCTAACCCAGATGATCCTGAAAATACCTGTTGGTCAACGTGGAAGAAGTAATAGTTTCTAATAATGTACAGGAGATGGACATTATGATTTATTTGATGTACAGGGGATGTACTCAGAGCAATGGGCCTGAAGGAGGAATACATACTTTATTGTTATTGTAAGGATGACAAAAATTTCTATCATTCTTTAACCAAGCACTGCTGGTATCAGACCAGAAATAAATAGCCCCCACTCCCAACCAAGATCACAGTTGTATTTTGACATGTAATTCATTCAAAAAAGCATTGGGATGATACTACAAAAGAATAAGTAAGTTTAGTTAGGTCACAGGTTCCAAGACAATATTCAAATACCAATTGTATTTCTATATATGAACAATAGGAAATTAAAATGTAAAAAAAAAATAGTACTATTCACAATAGCATTAAAAATGAAACATTTAGGGGCAAATCTAACAAAATAAGTGCAAGAGCTGCATGCTGGAAATTACCAAACATTAATGAGAGAAATGAAAAATGGTCTAAATGAATAGAGAGGTATAGTAATTCATAGATTAGAAGACAATGTTATTAATATCTTAATTCTCTTCAAATTGGTCTTTATAATCAATAAAATCCCAGTCAAAGCATCAGCAAGCTTTTTGGTAGAAATTGACAAGCTGATTCTAAAATTTATATGGAAAAGCAGAGAATCTAAAATAGCCAAAACAATTTTGAAAGGAAATTGGAAGACTGGCACTGGTTTATCTAAAGACTTACTCTAAAACTACAGTAATTAAGATGGTATAGTGCTGATATCTATCTACACTAATAAAAGAGAAACATGCAAATTAACCATCACTCTGCTATACCAAGCCATGCCTACCAGCAAATCAGGAGTGAGTATGCAAATTAACCCAACCAAGATGGCGGCCTGCCATGGAGCTGGAGCAAGCAGGAGGCTTGGGTTGCCCCTGGCAATGAAGGAATCCAAGCTTTCTGGCTGGCCATGGCCTCTGCTCAAGGCTACAAAGTTTCAATTACAGAAGAGAAATAAATCATAGATACATGCTTCCAGCTGGCCCTGGCCTTTGCTCAAGGAGGTGCTTAAAAAAAAGGAGAAAAAAAAGAGGGCCTGGGACCCTGGGTCACTGGGGGGTGATCAGGCCAGGATGGGATGGCAAGGGCAGTTGGGGGTAAGCAGACCAGCAGTGGGGCCAGTTGGGGGTGAGCAGGTCATCAGTGGGGGTCAGTTGGAGGTGATCAGGATAGCAGGGGAGTAGTTGGGGATGAGCAGACCAGTGGTGAGGGAAAGTGGGGGTGAGCAGGCCACCAGGGGGGACGGGGAGTTAGGGGTGATCAGGTTGGTGGGGGGGCATATGGGGGTGAGCAGGCTGGCAGGCAGAGTGGTTAGGGGCAATCAGGCAGGCAGGCAGGTGAGCAGCTAGAGCCAGCAGTCCTGGATTGTGAGAGGCATGTCCAACTGCCGTTTTAGGCCCAATCCCTGTAAACCAGAAGTAGGATACCCTTCTAGGGGACTGAGATTGGAGAGGATACAGGCCAGGCTGAGGAAAATCTCCCCTGGTGCACGAATTTTGTGCATCGGGCCACTAATATACATATAAAAGCCTAGGAGCTTGAAGATGGCGACTGAACAGACGGACTTGTTCTGACTCCGGTCCCAGAACAGAAAAAAGCAGCGTCTGAGTCGCTCAGGGAAAGTTGATTGGCAGCTGAGGGACAGTGGAAATCTCAAGGAAGGTAAGGAAAGGTCCGCTGGACAGGATTTCCTGACCAACTAGCCAGCACTGCGGCTGCCTCGGCGGCTCTCCCGGAGCTCCGGGCTTGGAGGGAAGGCTGCGCCATCTTACCAGGAAAGGAGGAGCTTCTCTGAGGCATGGAAAAACCCACAGCAGAGGAGACCATCGAGTAGCTGAGACGGCCCAATCGGCACAAACACTTGGTTTCAAGGGAGTTCTTCAGTCACCCACGGAAAGGAGAAGAAACACCACATAACCAGTCATCCTGAAAAGAGAGGCCATGGGGAGATAAAGAAATAGCCCGCACATGAAAGAAAAGCAAGCATCACCAGAAAAGGAAGTAAAGGAGTCAGAAGCAACCAGCCTACCAGAGCAAGAATTCAGAATAATGATCATAGGATGGCTAAAAAGAATGGAAGAGAAATTTGACAATAACCAAGAAAAAATGAGGAAGAACCATGAGGAGTTGAAGAAGAACCAAGAGGAATTGAAGAAGAACCAAGAGGAACTGAAGAAGAACCAAGAAGAAATGAAAAATGACATGACTACCATGAAGAACTCAATAGAAAGCATCATGAGTAGACTAGATGAAGCAGAGGACCGCATCAGTGAGCTAGAAGACAAGATGGAAAAAAATACCCAATTAGAGCAGCTTCTAGAAAAAAGATTAAAAAGCAGGAGGAGAGCCTACGGGAGCTTTGGGACAATACAAAACAAAATAATATTCGAATAATAGGGGTTCCAGAAGGAAAGGAAACTGAGGTAGACATGGAAAAAGTATTTCAAGAAATAACGACAGAAAACTTTCCTGAGATAGAGAAGAAAAAACCCACACAAATCCAAGATGCTCGCAGAGTCCCAAGCAAAATAAATCCCAGAAGACAGACGCCAAGGCACATTATAATTAAATTGGCAAACAACAACGACAAAGTAAGAATCTTAAAAGCAGCCAGAGAGAGACAGAAAGTGACATACAAAGGAACCCCCATCAGACTAGCAATTGATTTCTCAACAGAAACATATCAGGCCAGAAAGGAATAGGATGAAATACACAAAGTCATGCAAAGGAAGGGTCTGAATCCAAGAATACTGTACCCAGCAAGGCTATCAATAAAAATTGAAGGGGAAATCAGGAGCTTCACAGACAAAAAAAGACTAAAGGAATTTATATCCACCAAACCAGCAATGCAAGAAGTGCTAAAGGGTCTACTGTAAAAATAAAGAAATAGGAAGTGAAGAAGGAACACGGATATAGAATAAAAATGGCGTCAAATGAGTACCTATCAATAATAACCTTAAATGTAAATGGATTAAATGCTCCAATCAAAAGACATAGGGTGTCAAATTGGATAAGAAAACAAGACCCGTACATCTGTTGTCTACAAGAAACCCACCTCAGAAAAAAAGATGCACACAGACTGAGGGTGAAGGGATGGAAAAAAGTTTTCCAGGCAAATGGAAATGAAAAAAAAGCTGAGGTAGCAATACTTATATCTGACAAATTAGATCTCAGAGTGAAGGACATAACAAGAGATAATGAAGGCCACTTCATAATACTAAAGGGAACAATCCAACAAGAAGAAATAACCCTGGTAAATATATATGCACCCAATACAGGAGCACCCAAATACATAAAAAAACTGCTGGAGAACATTAAGGGAGAGATTAATAGCAATACAATCATAGTAGGAGATTTTAATACCCCACTGTCACCCTTCAACAAATCATCAAAACAAAAAATCAGCAAAGAAATATCAATCCTAAATGACTCACTAGACCAGATGGAATTAATTGACATCTTCAGAACATTCCACCCAAAGCCACAGAATATTCATTCTTCTCAAGTGCACCTGGGACATTCTCAAAGATAGACCACATTTTGGGACATAGGCAAAGTCTCTTCAAATTCAAGAAGATAGAAATCATATCAAGCATTTTCTCAGATCATAATGGCATAAAACTGGAAATAAACTACAATAAAATAATCCAAAGAAATCAAACACATGGAGACTAAACAGCATGCTATTAAACAAGGACTGGGTTACCAGAGAAATCAAGGAAGAAATTAAAAACATCCTGGAAACAAATGACAATGAAAACACAAAATCCAAAATCTATGGGACACAGCAAAAGCAGTTTTGAGATGGAAGTTCATATCCTTACAAGCCTATTGCAAAAAACTAGAAAAAAGGCTAACAAGTGATCTAACTCTACAACTCAAAGAGTTAGAAAAAGAGCAACAAGAAAAGCCCAGTATAAGCAGAAGGAAGGAAATAACAAAAATCAGAGCACAGATAAACGAAATAGAGACCAAAGAAACAATACATAAGATCAACAAAACCAAGACCTGGTTCTTTGAAAGGATAAACAAGATAGATGGACCTCTAGCCAGGCTAACCAAGAAACAAAGAGAGAGGACCCAAATAAACAAAATCAGAAATGAAAGAAGTGAAATAACAACAGACCCCACCGAAATACAACGGATTGTTACAAAATACTACGAACAACTCTATTCCAACAAACTGAACAACCTGGAGGAAATGGACATATTCCTAGAAAAATAAAAACTTCCAAAACTCAATCAGGAAGAATCTAAAAATCTCAATAGACCAGTGACTTGGGAAGAAATTGAAACAGTCATCAAAAAGCTTCCAACAAACAAAAGCCCAGGGCCAGGAGAGTTTTACCAAACATTCAAGGAAGAACTAAAACCTATCCTCCTCAGACTATTCCAAAAAATACAAGAGGAAGGAACACTTCCAAACTCCTTCTATGAAGCCAGCATCACCCTAATACCAAAACCAGATAAAGACAACTCAATGAAAGAGAATTACAGGCCAATATCCCTCATGAACATAGATGCCAAAATCCTCAACAAAATTCTAGCAAATCAACTCCAGAAGAACATCACAAAGATCATACACCACGACCAAGTAGGATTTATTCCAGGAATGCAAGGATGGTACAATATCCGAAAATCAATAAACGTGATACATCACATAAACAAATTGAAAGATAAAAATCATATAGTCATATCAATTGATGCAGAAAAAGCATTTGATAAAATCCAACACCCTTTCCTGATAAAAACTCTTAACAAGGTGGGAGTACAAGGATTATATCTCAACATAATAAAAGCTATATATGATAAACCCACAGCCAACATTATACTCAATGGGCAAAAACTAAAACCATTCCCTCTACGAACAGGAACAAGACAGGGATGCCCACTCTCACCACTCCTGTTTGACATAGTACTGGAAGTACTAGCCATTGCAATTAGACAAGAGGAGGAAATAAAAGGCATCCAAATTGGAAAAGAAGAAGTAAAGTTATCCTTATTTGCCGATGACATGATATTGTACATAAAAAACCCAAAAGACTCCATTAAAAAACTAATTGACTTAATAAATGAATTTGGTAATGTAGCGGGATACAAAATTAATGCCAAGAAATCCATGGCATTTCTATACACCAACAGTGAAACTACAGAAACAGAGGCTAAAAAAGCAATTCCATTTACCATCGCACCAAAAAAATTAAGATACCTAGGAATAAATTTAACTAAGGAAATAAAGGACCTATTTGCGGAAAACTACACGACACTGAAAAAAGAGATAGAGGAAGATGTAAGGAGATGGAGGAACATACCATGTTCATGGATTGGTAGAATCAACATCATCAAAATGTCCATACTTCCTAAAGCAATCTATAGGTTCAATGCACTCCCCATTAAAATACCAACGGCATATTTCACTGACCTAGAAAGAACTCTCCAAAAGTTCATTTGGAACAATAAAAGACCCCAAATAGCCACAGCAATCCTGAGAAAGAAGAGTAAAGTAGGAGGGATCTCAATACCAGACTTCAAACTATATTACAAAGCCACTGTTCTCAAAACAGCCTGGTACTGGCACAAGAACAGACATATAGATCAATGGAATAGAATCGAGAACCCAGATATTAACACAAATCAATATGCTCAATTAATATTTGACAAAGGCGGCATGAATATACAATGGAGTCAAGACAGTTTCTTCAATAAATGGTGTTGGGAAATTTGGACAGACACATGCAAAAGAATGAAACTAGATCATCAACTTACACCATTCACAAAAATAAACTCAAAATGGATACAGTACTTAAACATCAGATGGGAAACCATAAAAATACTAGAAGCATCCACAGGCAGCAAAATCTCAGACGTATGCCAAAAGAACTTCTTCACTGATACCGCCCCTAGGGCAATGGAAGCTAAAGAGAAAATAAACAAATGGGACTACATCAAAATAAAAAACTTTTTTATGGCAAAAGAAACCATCAACAAAACAACAAGAAAGCCCACGGTGTGGGAGAACATATTTGCAAATAATACCACTGATAAAGGTTTAATCTCCAACATTTACAGACAGCTTATACAACTAAATAAAAGGAAGATGAATGATCCAATTAAAAAATGGGCAATGGACCTAAATAGAATATTTTCAAAAGAAGACAGGAGGAAGGCCAAAAGGCACATGAAAACATGCTCAAAGTCACTAATTGTCCGAGAGGTGCAAATCAAAACAACAATGCGGTACCATCTCACTCCTGTCAGAATGGCCAACATCAACAAGTCAACAAACGACAAGTGTTGGCGAGGTTGCGGAGAAAAAGGAACCCTCGTGCACTGCTGGTGGGAATGCAGACTGGTGCAACCACTGTGGAGAACAGTGTGGAGTTTCCTCAAAAAACTGAAAATGGAACTCCCATTTGACCCAGTAATCCCACTTCTAGGAATATTATATATCCCAAGAAACTAGAAACACCAATCAGAAAGAATATATGCACCCCTATGTTCATAGTAGCACAATCTACAATAGCCAGAATTTGGAAACAGCCTAGGTGCCTGTCAGCAGATGATAGGATCAAAAAACCATGATACATCTAAACAATGGAATACTATGCTGCCATAAAAAAGAAGGAATTCTCATCATTTGCAGCAACCTGGATGGAATTGGAGAACATCATGCTGAGTGAAATAAGCCAATCAATGAAAGAGAAACACCACATGACCTCACTCATTTATGGATGATAAAGAACATTATAAATTGATGAACCAAGAGACAGATATAGAGACAGTAAAGCAACAGGCAGACTGTCAAATTACAGTGGGGAGGGGAGGAAGATCTGGGGGAGATAATAGATCAACCGAAGGACTTGTGTACATGCATATAAGTACAACCAATGGACATAAAACTCTGGGGAGGGAGAGTATGTATGGGAGGAAGAGAGGGAGGGTGGTGGCAAAAAAAATCAATAAAATATATTAAAAAATAAAAATAAAAAAATAAAAGCCTAATAAACTGAATGACTGAACAACCAGTGGACTGGTTGCTATGACTCTCAATGCAGGAGCTGCCCCTTTGTGGTCAGTGCACCTCCACAGTTGGAGCGCCACTCAACTGACCAATGGGCGCCAGACACAGGGCTCATGGCGGATGAGTGCTGTTGTGGCGGCATGAGCCTCTCCTGATCGGGAATGACTGAACACGAGCCTGTGGCAGGCACAGTGGGGCTGGAATGAGTGGGAGCAGCAGGCAGGAGCAGCAGGCGGCATTGGACTGCCGGTTTTGGCCCAATCTCTGCAGGCCCTGTAAGGATTGAGTTGAAACTGACAATCCAACATCCCCCACGGGTCCTGGATTGTGAGAGGGCTGAGGGACCCTATCAGTGCAAAAATCCATGCACAAGGCCTCTAGTTAGAATAGAAATGTAGATGAGTGAATAGGATGAAAATCCAGAAAGAGATCTACAGAGATATAGTCATTGACAATCAACAAAAGTGCCAAGGTAATTCTATGGAGAAAGTCTTTTCAACAATGGTGTTAGAAAAATTAGATGTAATTGAATGCTCCCCCCAAAGGAACCTTGATCTTTTCTTCATAATATTTATAAAAATTAACTTGAGATGGTTCATGGACATATAAGTAAATCCTAAACTATTAAACTTCTAGAAGAAACATATGACCTTGGGTTAGGCAAATATTTCTTAGGTAGAGCACAAAAAGCATAAACCATAGAAGAAGAAAAAAAAACAAAAAAAAAATCCATGGTAAATTAGTCTCTCAAAATTAAAAAAAAAAATTGCTCTTCTAAAGATTTAGTTATGAAAATGAAACAATAAGCTATAGACTGGGAAAAATATTTATTTGAGCCAAACTGTTGGCAATTGCCAGGAAGCAATATCTCAATGGATTGGGATAGTGCTCCAGAGAATGGCAGTTTCTTATCTATTTTTATACATTGCAATCAAAGGAAGGGACATAGGTGGATTACATGAAATCTACTGGTGATAGATTAGGGAAGTGGGAGAAAGCAAAGCGGGGAAATCTTTGAGATTTGATAAGAAGTAAAATGATAGACACATACTTAGGTAGGTGCAGGAACAATTAACATGATAAGAATGAAGGAATTTGTGGTATCTGTCCTGGCGCCCAGTTGTACCACAAGGGGTCCAGAAAAGGGGAAATTACAAGTTACTCAGACATTTCAAGAATATCCTATATAATAAAAGCCTAATATGGTGTTTAATCATTCATTCAACCAATCAAAGTGTAATATGCTAATGAAAAGAGGAGGTTACAAGTTACCCAGACATTTCAAGAATATCCTATATAATAAAAGCTTAATGTGGTGTTTGGTCATTCATTCAACCAATCAAAGTGTAATATGCTAATGATGTGCTTAGGCTGCTCAACTACTCACTATGACGTGCACTGACCACCAGGGGACAGACATAACCACAAGGTTAGCTTGCTGCTACGGTCTGGCCAATTGGGATTGAGCAAGACTGGCCAGACATGCCCTGGAGCCCTTCTGCAGTCCCTTCCCAGCTGGCCAACCTCCTGAGTCCCTTTCCAGCCCTCATTTATACTGGTAAGGTCCCTCATCCTGGCCTGCACCCTCTGGCAATCTGGGACCCCTTGGGGGATGTTGGAAAGTTGGTTTTGGCTTGATCCCCAGGCCATGCCAAGGGACCCCACTGATGCATGAATTCATGCACCATGCCTCTAGTGTTATTGTAGATGCCAAAAAGTCAGATAGGCTCAGTTAAGGTAAAGGTTGACCTTGTCAGTGAAGATACTGGCCTAGGAGATAACTATTCATCATAACTGCTTTTAGTTAAAGTTTATTTACAGACCATCCTTTGTGGTTAAGTTTAAGTCTCTGAGTTTGCAAAACTGCCATGCAGGCCTTCATGGAAATTTTCAGTTAGCATGTGGCCCCTTTAATCCACAACATCAACAAATTAAAGGAGAAAAAAAGTATGATCATGTTATAAGACTAGAGGCTCAGTGCAAGAAATTTGTACATGGAGGGAGGGGTGTCCTTCAGCCCAACCTGCACCCTCTCCAATCTGGGACCCCTCAAGGGATGTCTGACTGCCCGTTTAGGCCCGATCCCAGTGGACAGTCGGACATCCCTCTCACAGTCCAGGACTACTGGCTCCCAATTGCTCGCCTGCCTGCCTTCCTGATTGCCTCTAACCGCTTCTGACTGCCAACCTGATCACACCATAACCACTCCCCTGCCATCCTGATTGATGCCTAACTGCTCCCCTGCTAACATGTTTGCCCCTAACACCTTCCCCTGCAAGCCTAATCACCCCTAACTGCCCTCCCCTGCAAGCCTAGTCACTCCTAACTGCCCTCCTCTGCAAGTCTAATCACCCCTAACTACCCTCTTCTGCAGGCCTGGTCCCCTCTAACTGCTCTCCCCTGCAAGTCTGGGTCCCCTGCAACTGCCCTTCCCTGAAGGCCTGGTTGCCCCCAACTTCCCTCCTCTGCCAGCCTGGTCACCCTTAACTGCCCTCCCTTGCAGGCTTTGTCCCTCCCAACTTCACTCCCCTCCTGGCCTGATCACCCACAACTGCCCTCCCTTGTAGGCCTGGTCCCTCCCAATGGCACTCCCCTGATGGCCATCTTGTGGTGGCTATCTTGTATCCACATAGGGGCAGTCATCTTATGTGTTGGAGTGTTGGTCAATTTGCATATTACTCTTTTATTAGATAAAATAGAGGCCTGGTGCACAGGTGGGGGCCAGCTGGTTTGTCCCGAAGGGTGTCCCAGTGGGGTTTCCCTTGGGGCATGGAGCGGCCTGGGCTAGGGGCCTCTGGTGGTTTGCAGGCCAGCCATGCCCCCTGGCAACCCAAGTGGAGGCCCTGGTATCTGTGATTTATTTATCGTCTATAATTGAAACTTTGTAGTCTGGAGTGGAGCCAAGCCTTCTGCTCACTCCGAGGTGGCAGCCATTTTTGTTGGGATTTATTTATCTTCTATAATTGAAACTTTGTAGCCTTGAGTGGAGGCCTGGGCTGGCCAGGGTGTGCAGAAAGTTTGGCTCCCTCCATTCCCAGGGAAACCCAAGCCTCCTGCTCTCTCTGTGTCCAAAGCCATCTTAGTTGGGTTAATTTGCATATGCACTCCTGATTGGCTAGTGGGCGTGGCTTCTGGGTGTAGTGGAATGGTGGTTAATTTGCATATTACTCTTTTATTAGATAGGATGCTAAAATGGTCCTTGTTTTCCCCTCAAATAGTTGCATTCCTCTGATGTTGGTGGTTTTGACCCATGAACTCATCCTCTAGGTCTCAACCACTTTGTCAGGTTATGCTAATCTGGGAATGTTCAAAAGTCTCATCTCCTCTGTCAGATCTTAAGGCTTTAGGAGGTGTTTGTGGTGTGTGTGTGTGTGTGTGTGTGTGTGTGTGTGTGTGGATGGGTGGGGGGAGAGAGTGTGTGGGAGGGGGATTCATTCCCTCACTTTTCAGGGACAGTTTTGGAAAATAACATTTCCCTTAAACATTGTGTAAGTGGGTATGGCCTATACGTGAGAAAGACTCCAGTTTGGGAATGAAGCTGGCATAAAGAGAAGGATAAAACCGGCAACCTGAGCGGGCATCTAGATGCCAACACAACTCATTGTGTAGCCTTTGGCCTCCCTCTTTAGCCTTTCGGGTCTCAGTCTGCTTGTTGGGGAGGGAGGAGCTGTTTGGGTATCTGCCTTAGTTAGGTTCCTGGCTGCTCCAGAGTTACAAGACTAATCTGCTTGACTAACTCTTGAAAGATACACATGACAAAGGCGGGATGTTCAGCTTTAATATGAAAGTTGGAATTCTTCCCTAATACTTTAATTGTCTCACGGTCAATGTTTTCCTTCCATAAGAAGTCGCCTCTTGGCTTATCATGGAAATTAATGGTAAAAAGCACCCAAGAGGCAAAGCTTTGCTTTACACACAATTTTTAAAGCACTGTACCTATTACATGTTTTTTTTAAATGGGTTGTGGGGTCAAATATGGATAAATAAAACACATTTCTTAACTGATGGAGCTGAACTTTGCTGATGTGAATTGTGAGTCTCCAAAAGGAGGTATTCTTCCTATGCTACAAACACGATTAACCTCAGCTGGTTTAGTCACACCCCCTTCCTTCCGAGAGAGTCTCAGAGGACCTGTGTTTTTTTTTTCTTTCAGAACAACTTGGGATAACACTAAGTTACACAGTGGAAACTTATGCAAAATGATAAATAAATACAAAGCAGTCTTCATCTACAGTCATCTAGTCTGTGTGTTTGCTTTTTGTAGAGACTTTGTGTTTGCTTTTTGTAGGCATTAAAAGCTGAATTAAAACCATTTTTTCTCACTGTGAGGCAGGTTGTCCTGTTTTCTAAAGACATCTGTGTTCCTCTGACCATGGGAGGTAAGTCTGAAATGAGAAGGGCGTGGGCAGCTCAGAAACGTGCAGGCGGCGGAGCTGAGATGGATTTGCTCACCATTTCTGGGGAAGAGCAGCGAGGATCAACCAGGTCAAGTCATCACGGGCCTAAATCCCCAATCATGTGGGCCTCCACTCCATAAACCAATGGGGCA
The DNA here is from genome assembly GCF_964339955.1 of Pipistrellus hanaki. Taxonomy (NCBI): domain Eukaryota; kingdom Metazoa; phylum Chordata; class Mammalia; order Chiroptera; family Vespertilionidae; genus Pipistrellus; species Pipistrellus hanaki. The sequence goes on along the minus strand of NC_140503.1, from coordinate 47,486,393 downwards.
GCCGGCCACGTGAGAGCCTAAAGGTTAAGCACATACCATTGACCTCGGAGAAACGAGTTATCACATCATTAAATACTGCGTGTTCGCCGGCTTTGCTTGATCACACCAAAAAGTGCCCTGGAAGCACTATTTCAGGCTTCGCTCTCCACCTTCATTTGTGTGACACAAAATCAATATCTTCCCTGCCTGTGTTGGTCTGGATTATGGTTAAGGACTAAATGGCTTTTAAGATACCAATCAGCTTTAACATCTTGTGTTTTACATAGGCAGGCGTGTGAAGGAGAAACTACAAATATCTCTTTGTTTTCTTTTCCTCTAGGTCAGTGGTCGGCAAACTCACTAGTCAACAGAACAGCAAACCTCGGCTCGCGAGCTGCAGTTTGCCGACCACAAAGAACGGGAAACATAATTTACAAACTGGATAGCAGAAACGGTTTCCCCTGGGGCCCAAAAGACTCTCTTGGCAGCAGTGCTTTTAGAGAACAGGAAAAGAACAGATTATTCAATAAATAGGAGGACCGGCCATCCATGTGAGGGAAAATATTAAATCCCAGGTTACACAAAATGAATTTCCAGATAGATTACCTCTTAAAACACAAACAATAGAAGCACCCTACCTTATAAAAGAGTAATATGCAAATTAATCAGCACTCTGCTCAAGCCATGCCCACCAGCCAATCAGAGCGAGTATGTAAATTAACATCAGCTAAGATGGCTGCAGCCACAGAGAGCAGTTGAGAGAGGCTTGGATTTCCCCGGCAACGGAAGCCAAGCTTTCCACACACCCTGGCCTGCCTCTGCCTCCACTCAAGGCTACAAAGTTTCAATTATAGAAGATACATGAACCCCAAGAGAAATGGATAAGGTCACAGAGCGAGCAGGGGGCTTGGCTCTGCTCCAGGCTACAAAGTTTCAATTGTAGAAGGTAGATAAATTCCAGATACAAGGGCCTCTACTTGGGTCCCCAGGGGGCGTGGCAGGCCTGCAAACCACCACAGGCCCCTTGCCCAGGCCGCCCCATGCCCCAAGGAAACCCCCACCCTGATCTGGGACACCCTTCAGGGCAAACCAGCTGGCCCCCACTCATGCACCAGGCCTCTTTCCTATCTAATAAAATAGTAATATGTAAATGGACCATCACTTCAACACACAAGATGGCTGCCCCCATGTGGACACAAGATGGCCACCACAAGATGGCCAGCCGGGGAGGGCAGTTGGGAGGCACCAGGCCTTCAAGGGAGGGCAGTTGGAGGCCATCAACCCTACAGGGGAGGGCAGTTAGGGGTGGCCAGGCTGGCAGAGGAAGGAAGTTGGGGGCAAGCAGGCTGGCAGGCGAGCAGTTAGGTGTCAATCAGGCTGGCAGGGGAACAGTTAGGTGTCAATCAGGCTGGCAGGGGAGCAGTTAGGTGTCAATCAGGCTGGTATGGGAGTGGTTAGGGGGTGATCAGGCTGGCAGACAGAAGTGGTTAGGGGCAATCATGAAGGCAAGTTGGGAGCCAGTAGTCCTGGATTGTAAGAGGGATCGGGTCTAAATGGGCAGTTTAACATCCTTCGAGGTGTCCCAGATTGGAGAGGGTGCAGTTTGGAGCTAATTTGTTGTACAACATTAGACACATAATACTAAAACTACAATTTTTTTTTCATAGAACTAATCATAAGTTTATCAAGGTCACAGGACATAAGGTCAATATTAAACATTAATTATTTTTTTATACACTAGCTATAGACAATTAGAAATTGAAAAAAATTAAAAAATACTATTACTTTGGCTCCAAAAAACCACAATGAACACTAAACAGATGAATTTAACAAATATGTGTAACACCAGTTTGTTAAAAACTAAAGAACATTACAGGCAGAAGTTAAAGAAAACCTAAATAAAAGGAGAGATATACCATGTTCATGGATGGGAAGGTTCAGTGTTGTTAAGATATCAATTATCCCCAAATTCATCTACAGATTCATCAGATCAATTTGAGGATAATATTTTTTATCTAAATCTGAGCAGGCAATTTTTTTTAGAAATTGACAAGCTTATTCTAAAACTTATATGGAAATTTAAAGGACCAAGAATAGCCAAAACAATTTTGAGAAATATCAAAGTTAAGTATCTACCTGATTTCAAAACTTACTATATTAGTAAAGATACATTAATCCAGATTAATCAAGTGGCACTGCCATAAGGGATATTTATGTAGCTCAATGGACTGAATAGAGTTCAGAAATTGATCTAGATCCATAAGGTAAATTATTTTTCAACAAATATGCCAAAATTATTCAAGGTGGAAAAGACGGGTTCGTCAACAAATAATTCTGGAATAATTGGATAACTACATGCAAAAAAAAAAAAAAAAAAAAAAACCCCACACAAAAACAAAACTGAACCTCAATTATAACCTCAAAGCATGGTTGTATGGTAAGATTATGTTTTTAAAGAAACTGCCAAACTGTCTTCCAAAATGACTGTACTATTTTGCATTCCCACCAGCAACGAATAATAGTTCTTATTGCTTCATATCCTCACCAATCTTCAGTGTTCTCAGTGTTTTGAATTTTGGCCATTCTAACAGAAGTGTATATTCTATGGTGAAGTGTCTTTAAGGTCTTTGTCCCATTTTTTAGTTGCAATATTTGTTCTCTTATTGATGAGTTTTTTGTACATTTTAAATGATAGTCCTTTAACAAAAATGTATTTGCAAATACTTTCTCCAACTCTATGGCTTATTTTTTTCATTCTCTAAATAGTGCCTTTCCTAGAATAAAATATTTGAATTTTAATAAAGTTTAATTTATCAATTCTTTCTTTCATGACTCATGCCTTTGGCATTATACCTAAAAAGTCATTGCCAAACCCTAAGTCTTCTGTATTTCCTCCCATGTTATCTTCTAGGAGTTTTATAATTTTGAATTTTAGATTTATGTCTGGTCCATTTTGAGTTATTTTTTTGTGAATAGTATGGTCTATATCTAGATTTTTTTTTCCATGTAGACATCCAATTGTTCTGTAACCATTTTCTGAAAAGATTATCTTTTCTTAATTGTACTGCTTTTGCTCCTTTGTCAAAGATCAGTTGATTATATTTATATCAACCTGGTTCTGGGCTCTTTACTCCATTCTATTGATCTATTTGTCTATTCTTTCACTAGCAACATACTGCCTTAATTACTGTAGCTTTATAGTAAACCTTGAAGTAGGGTGTGTCAGTATTCCAACTTTGTTCTTCTCCAATATTATGTTGGCTATTATGAGTCTTTTGCCTCTCCATATAAACTTTAGAACCCATTTGTGGACATCCACAAAATAAGTTGCTTGGGTTTTGATTTGGATTGCATTGAATCTATTGATCAAGTTGGGAAAAAATTACCTCTTAACAACATCAAGTTTTCCTAACTCTGAACACAAACTATCTCTTTATTTAGTTCAATTTAGATTTCATTCACCAGAGTTTTAGTTTTATTCATACAGATATTTTGTATATTGTATTATACATGTGTTTCTTTGGAGAGGGTGCTAATATAAATGGTATTGTATTCATAACTTCAAATTCTACCACTGATTGCTGATAGATTGGAAATGATTTTTATATTTTAACCTTGTATCTTGTAACTCTGTTATAATTGCTTATTAGTTCCAGAAGTTTTTTTGTTGAGTATTTCAGATTGTTTACATAAATAATTATGTTATCTGTGAACAAAGATAATTTTATTTTTTCCTTTCTTATCAGTATACCTTTTGTTTCCTTTTCTGGTCTGACTGCATTATCTAGGCTTCCCAGTATGATGTTGAAAAAAGGTGGTAAAGAGGACATCCCTGCCTTTAACCATTAAGTACGATATTAGCTGTAATTTTTTATAGATAGTCTTTATCAAATTGAGAAAGTTCCCCTCTATTTCTATTTTATTGAAAGTTTTCATCATGAATGGGTGTTTTGCAAGCTACCAAATACTTTTTCTGCATCTATTGATATGTTTGTGATTTTTCTTCTTTAACCAGTTGATGTACTTAATTACATTAATTGGTTTTCAAATATTGATCCAACCCTACTTACTGGGGACAAACCCCACTTGGTTGTGATATACAATTATTTTTATACAATGTTGGATTTGATTTGCTTAAATTTTATTGAGGATATTTTGCCTTTACATTAATGAAAAATATTGGTTTTTACTTTTCTTCTTATAATGTTTTGTTCTGGCTATTGTTGGCCTCTTAGAATGAGTTATAAAGTATTCCTCTGCTTCTATCTTCTGAAAGAGATTTTAGAAAACTGAGAAAATTTCTTCCTTAAATGTTTGCTAGAATTCACCAGTGCGCCCATATGGGCCTGGTGTTTTCTGTATTGGAAGCTATTGGAGCAATTTTTAAAAATAGATGTAGGCCTATTCAGATTGTCATTTTCTCCTCGTTTGAGTTTTGGCAAATTGTCTTTCAAGAAATTGATCCATATCATCTAGGTTATCAAATTTGTGGACATAGAATTATTCAGAGTTTTCCTTTATCATCTTTTTAAAGTCATGGAATCTGTCACCTCTTTCATTTCTGATATAAGTAGTTTGTTCCTCTGTTTTCTCATATAGCCTTGGGCTAGCAGCTTATAAATTTTATTTATCTTTTTAAAGAACCAGCTTTTAGTTTTATAGATTTTTAAAAATTGTCATTTAGTTTTCAATTTCATTGATTTCTGCTCTAGTTTTTATCATTTATTTTCTGCTGGTTACTTTGGATTTAATTTGTCTTCCCTCCCCCCCTAAGGTGTAAGTGTTTTTTATTTTAGATCTTTCTTATTTCTAACATATCCATTCTATGCTATAAATTCCCCTCTATGCATTACTTTCATTACATCCAAAAAATTTTGATAAATTGTGTTTACATTTTAATTTAGTTCTAAATATTTTTTAAATTTCTCTTGAGATTTCTTCTTTAACCTATGCGTTATTCAGAAGTACTATGTTGATTTCCATGTATTTTGAGATTTCTCAATTTTCTTTGTTATTGATTTCTAGTTTAATTTTATTGTGATCTGACATTGTGTGACTTATATTTTTTTTAAGTTTGTTATGTTTTAAGACCCAGAATGTGGTCTATCATGTGAAATGTTCCATATGAGTTTGAGAAGGATGTGTATTCTCCTGTTGTTGAATGAAGTCTATATTTCTCAATTATATCCAATTTGTTGATGGTGTTATTATGCCTTTTTTTTTTCCTGCTGGATCATCCATTTCTGATAGAGGGATATAGAAGTCTCCAACTATAATAGTGGATTCATCTATTTCTCCTTGCAGTTCTGTCAGTTTTTGCCTCATAATATCTTGATGCTCTGTTATTAGGTACATACAGATTAAGGACTGTATGTCTTCTTGGAGACTTGACCTTCCCCTTTATTATTATGTAATGCCCTTCTTTATCTTGCATAACTTTTCTTGCTTTGAAGCTTGCTCTGTCTGAAATTAACATAGCTATTTCAGCTTTCTTTTCATTAGTGTTAGCATGGTATACTTTTCATTATCCATTTACTTTTAATCTATAAGTGTCTTATATTTAAGTGGGTTTCTACAAACAACATATAATGGGGTCTTGTTTTTTGATATATTCTAATCTGTCTTTTAATTGGTGCATTTAGAACACAGTCATTCAAAATGATTATTGGAATAGTTAGATTAATAGCTAACATATTTGTTACTGTTTTCTATTGGTCATCCTTGTTCTTTGTTCCTGTTTTTTGTCTTCTGCTCTTTTTCTGCCCTTTGTAGTTTTAATTAAGCATTTTATACATGATTGCTTCTTTCTGCCCTCTTTTCCTCCCTTGCACTTCATTGCCTCCTGACAAAATCCTGTCCAACTTCCAAGGCCATTGCCAAAGTTACCTACCTTCTGAAGCAACATCAAGTAAATAATATTTCTCCCCACCCTGAACTTCCCATGTGCATTGTTTTACTAATCCCGTGTTACTTGTCTTGCTTGGGTTTATTACAGTTATTTATTACATACTAAATTACATACTTACATAGCTGAAGGTTCTTTGAAAGTAGGACTGTAAGTTTTTTCATCTTTGTGTCACTTTTGGAACCTAGCTCAGAGCCAAGTACAGAGAAAATAAATATTTGTTCAATATAACTGAAGTACTAAATGGTGTGATACACATGAAAAGTCCCATAGTGCCTCAATATGGAGAGATCGATGTGGTTTGAAGTAGTCAGGGCAGGATGGAAGGGCCAGAAGGAAGAGGTCCTTGTGAAGAAGAAATAGTTCCCAAAAAGGCATGGAAACGTGAGGGGCATTAAAGCAGTCTGCCCCCCCTCTTATCTCTAGGAGAATGGATAGGCAGAGAAAGTGCTCTTTACTGACTGTGGTCATTCTCAAGTGTCCAGGAGCCCTCTATAAATGTCCTCTGATTATATTTTTACTTCAGTACAACCATATATAAAGCTACAAACAATAAAGTATGAAATAAAATGTTTTTTTCCCAAAAAGCCCTCATTTTCTTTAGATTCTGTCTTCAATATAAATCAAGTGATAATCTGTGCCAAATTAGGAATTCCATATTTTTGTCCATTCCTTTATTTAATAAATATTGACTGAGAAACAATCATGGGCCAGTATTGTGCCGAATGCTATAAATATAGCATTGGATAAAATGTGATCATCAACTTTCAAAAGGCTCACAACCCAATGCAGATGATTAGATCTAAGTCAGTAAGTTGAAAATGGACTGTTTTAGTTCACTCTTTCTGTGAGCAATCTTAGAGTCATTATATTTTGTAGCATTTGGACAACTTCATTTATCTGAGGTTGAACATGTTTCTCCCAAGTTCTGAGGTTGGTGTAGTTAAGTGTGGAAATCATGGAGAGGTTCTTATCATGTTGCTTTATAATAATAGTGCAGTAGGAACCCAATTTTTTCAGTATGATACTTCAATAAGTGGAAACAGATTGATGCAGAAAAAGAGAAGAGAACTTTTAAAAGCATAGTTAAAATCTTCAGAAATTCAAGACATCAGAGCCATAAAATTGTAATAAGCTACTAATAAAAAAGAAGAATCCACCCTAGTTAGTGGATAGAACATCTGCCTGCAGACTGAGGGGTCCCAGGTTCAATTCCAGTCAAGGGTACATGCAGATTCCATCCTCAATAGGGGGCATACAGGAGGCAGCCAATCAATGATTCTCTCTCATCATTGATGTTTCTGTCTCTCTCTCCTTCTCCCTTACTTTCTGAAATCAATAAAAATACATTTTTAAAGGAAGAATCCAGAGTTCCCAGAAATTAAACATAAAATAGCAAAAATAACAAAGTTATTCAAACATAAAAACTGGATATCAGAAATGACATGACTAAAATTTGCTATACAAAGCTAGAAAATTGAGTGGAGGGATTTGCAAATTTAAAGGAAAGTTTCAAGGAAAATTAAGCATCATGGATGATAGTTTGAAGTCCAAAATCTACCTAATAAAAGTTCTAAAAAGATAACAGAGAAGATAGAGGAAAACAAATTTAAAAAAATACGAAAGAGTATATTTCCATGAAATGAAGAAAGATTTAAGTGGTTAAGTAGAAAGAACGTGCTAAATATTTTATAAATATACAGCAGCATTGAGGGGTGAGGTGAGGGTGGTGGCATAATAAATTAAGAAATTTGTAATATCTATATATATATAAAAAGCCAGCAGCTGTAATGCCTTTAATGACCAGACAACTGGCTGCTATGATGCCCACTGCGGCCAGCAAACCCAGCCCATCTTCCAGCCCCACCCCAGATCAGCCTCTCCCACCCTGATTTAGGGTGGGGCAGCTATCCACCCTTCCACCCTCCCCCTGAATCCCCAACCCAGGCTGGCCCAGTGCCCCAGAGGGGACCCCTGCCACAGCCAGCCTACAAACTGCTGGTGGGCCCTCGCCCAGGCCAGGGAGGTGCTGGGGGGCAGGTGTGTGTAGCGCAGTCTTTTAAAAATAAAGAAAGACCCGCTGGCACTCCAAGGCGCCTACCGGCACTGGCCACCCTGCCCCTACCCCATCCCACACAGAGTCCCAGGCAGAGCAGCTCAAGTGGGTGTGCGCCACATGGCCCCATGCCCCGTAGGGGAGGAGAGGTTTGCGCCTCAGCTGGTGTAGTGATGCCGCTTAACTCTGCTGGGGAGGCCAGCAGGGCTCCCGCATGTTTTAGGGGCAGCCTGTTTATGCCGGGTCCTGGGTGCTAGGAGCCCGGCTCAGGCATCATATGGACATATGAAGAAGGTGTGCACACACCTTTGTGTGCATAACTGCATCTATTTCTCAGAAGCGTACCTGGAAAGGTGCTTTATCTGTAATAGGCAGTTTTCAAAATGTAATCCAGAGCAAGAGGTCTGTAGCGAAAACACGCACACAAGGAAAGGTTTTTGATACTAAACACAAAGGTGTAATTGAGGTGTTTATGCCCAAATGTCTGTAAATCAAACGTGATATTTATCGTCTGGTGGGTCAGTTTGAAAGGTTTGGTAGATCAGTTCTTATTTCACAAAAATAAAATAATGTAACTAAGTGATTACTAGATATATACTTCCAAGGCAAAGTATTTTACCCACTTTGTGTACTTTTTGCACATGCGTAGCACATCAAGGCTGTTTACAAAGAGTAACTTGGATGATGTGACAATATAGTTGAGGAAGGGGGTGTGGCTGGTTGTTTTTAAAAATTAGGCACCTCACAGTTTTTAAGACAAACATGTTAACCTAAAATCTTCAGAAGGCAGGGTCAGGGGTCTTTTAAGGCTTTTGTATGGGCCTAAGACATAAAAAAGCAGCTACCTTTTTAGGATGTGGCTTAAAAGAAACCTGTTATTTTCAGTTATTTCTGTCTTCACAGTAAAATAATGTTTTTGCAGCCTTTTTATGTAAAATAAAGGTGTTTTGTTTTGTTTTCATACGTTCATTACAGAATTTGAAATAAGTCTTATTATTTTAAAGCAATAGTTTTTTCCTCACAATATCAGAGACCTACATTTTCACACATACCCTAAAAATGTTGATTTGAAGTAACTTATGCATCTGGACTCCGGGTGGCCTAACAGGCTCAGTGATTAGACAGGTGCTTTCATAGCCAAGGTCAAAGGCTCTTTCCCCTGATTAGCCCTTGAGAGGGGAGCAGCCAGAGGCTCTCCTGACCAGCATAGGGAATGGGGGAGCAGGAAAACCATTAGAGGAAAAGGAGTGAGATTGGAAACTTCCTACCAACCATCCTTAAGAGAGTTCAAATGCTGCGAGCAGCGGCGGAAGGGGGGGGGTGGTGAGTGGGGCATACGTGGTGAGACTGAGAGCTCAGCAGGGCGGTGGACTAACACTCGATTTTGCACGCTGGGCCTCCAGTTTGGGACTAAAAGGAAAATTTTTTAACCTTCTGGTATGTCTACGTGTGTTTGAGGCAGGGAATACAAGATCACTTACTAAAGAATGATAATCAAACTGGCATTGGACTTATAAGTAACATGGAATGTTAGAAATAAGTGAATAAAGTCTTATAAGTACTGGGGGGAAAAGAATTTTGAACTTAAGTGATGTATCAATTAACAAATAATTCAAGTGGATTGAATAATCACACCCTCCCCCCCCCCAAAAAAATCCACATTTTTATTCTTGAAACCTATGAATGTTTCCTTATAGGGAAAAAAGGATGTTGCTGATGTGATTAAATTAAAGGTTTTGAGATGAGAGAATGCCAGATTACGCAGATGTACCCTACATGACATTACATGTATCCTCAGAAGAGGGAAGCAGAGGAGAGTTGATGGACAAGAGGAGAAGGCAATGTAATGATGGAGGAGAGGAGTGGAGGGATGAGGCCACGAGCCAGGGAATTAGCAGCCATCAGTGGCTAGAAGAGGCAACGTCAAGTCTTTGCTCTAGAGCCACTGGAGGGGCACTGCCCGGCGGCCTGATGCCAGCCCAGGGTACTGATTTCAGACTTCTGGCCTCCAGAACTGGGAGAAAATAAATACCTATTGTTTGAAGTCACCACGTTTGTGGCAATTTGTTAGAACAGCCACAAGAGACTGACACAGGGAGTTACTACCCAAGTAGTACACTGGAAATTCCAGGTGCCAGAAAGACTAAGACAAAGGCTGCCAGAAAGACTAAGACAGTACTTCAAAGCCAAGTAGCCGTTAACATCTCGAGATTCAAACAAAGTGAAGTGAATCCCATAATAAACGAACATACATCAATAACCAGCAAAATTTGGGATAAATACAGATTTAACCAACAGTAGTTTATTCTGTCTCTGAAAAATTTGAATTGGCCCTCTCCATCCTCATATTTTAAAGTCATGTGATGTTCATGCCAGCATGTAGGGCAAAAATGATTTTTAAAAATCCTCTTGGCAGAACTCGTCAATGTTTAGTGAGGTAGCCGAATAGCACAGCAGGAGTTCAGTTCATAAATGCATTGCCAGTAGGTTCAACCACCCACCCTCCTGATACAATTAGGATTTTCTTTCTTTATATAAATGCAACACAGCCGTAACCTCTACTGTTGCTCTTTAAGGCACGCACATATATTGGAACTCACAATAATTGCTCCTTTAGAATAAGGCATCATGGATTACAGAGTAACAGAGACTTACTACAGGTGCCCTACTGTACGTCATGCTATAAATCAACCAAGTCATTATTTCACAGCACTCCACTGTACTTGAAGTAGACTGTTCTCCATCTGTATGAATTTCTCTTTACTTTAATCAATCAATTCAATATATTAGTGGAATCAGAAAACAAGTGAAATGTTTAAAGTGAATATAAAGTATGTCCCCAGCATTGTACTATGTACTAGACTAGAAACAAAAATAGTAGTAAAAATGGGTCTCACCAGAGGCAACTTACCGCATGCTCGGGAAGAGAAAACACCACACAAACGCTGGAAAGCTGTGCTAAAGGATGCCCGACGAAGTGCTGAAACCACTCTGGTGCTTCATTTTCCCTCTTCCTGTACAAGTGAATGTATGGAGAATGTAAGGACTATATCCAATCTGTTTATAAAGTGAAAGCTACTTAACTGAATTTATTCATTTTTCAACTTGATCATGCTTCATTCATTCATATAATGAAAAATATGCCTGTCGTGTATATTGACTAGGACATGACTGGAACAACCGCTTTTGCTTTGTCTGCCCTATACTCTCCTTGGAGACAGCGCTACTTGGAAGACCACGTTGTAACTGGAGGGTTGCTTGGGGAGCATGGACTCAATGCCAGGGAAATCATGTAGATGATCTAAAAGTTTAATAATGTCAATCAAAACAGACCTTTCAGACAACTCTCTGTGAACGGCTCACTTGATGTTACATGATCAAAGAAAATTACCTTTTTTAATGTGGCACCCACCACCCCAGCCTGAGTGGGTGAATCTAAATCAGTAGAGCATTGTTCTCTCAAGCTTTGCTCTAGCTCTGTAGCCACAGATTAGCATTCTAGATGACGCAGGTGCTTTCAAGAGCTAGCCTAGGATTTAAACATCTCGTACAAAGCAATCTTACAATGCAGGCCTGGAAAGATGCATACCAGCCAGAAACCGATTTTTTCTAGAAGACTTTTCATTCCAGGTCTGAGCTACCTTCATACCTGCAGGACAATTTAGCCCACATGGTGGAGAGCAGTGCACGTTCCTCTAGAACATGGCATTATTTATTGACTATCTGCCTCACTCACATCTGTGAGATGTGGAAAGTCACCAACGATTTACAAAACTATCAGTCTTAAATAACACCATCCATCACAAAATGGAAAGGAGTGATCAACATTTCTTCAAGTGCAATGCATTATACAAGGGTCAGCAAGTGGGAGTTACGGTTGACGACACAATTGTTGGCCTCAGGTAGCAAATCTATCCTTCCAGCTGTTCTGACCCATATGGGTTCAATGAACCACACACAGAGAGAGCAGCCTTCTTATTGGGAGTATCTGCTGCAACTCTTCCATCCAAACCCCGTCATAAAACAACTATAAGGTAAGCTGACGACCATTTATCTAAACTTCATCTGGTAGCCAACTGCTGACAAAGGAAAACATGCACATTAATGAGCAGACAGATGCGACGAGGGAAATTAAGGTGTTCTTGTCTTGAAGAAATCAGAGATTTAAAATGTAGGGGAAATTAAAATAATTTAGTCATTAAGTCAATGCCAGATGGAAAGCCACCAGTGCTGTTTTCCCTGCTAAGCACATCCCAGGGCTGTCCCTCATCATCCCGGGCTGCATTTCTTACAACACACAGCTCTTAGGGTAATGTTCCACAACCTCTCAGTTATCCAAATCAAGAGTCTTGTTTCAATTTCTAGGACCAAGATAAGAATTTCAAAATAGTAAGTGTATCTTTCCTTCTTGCATTTTGGGTCCCAATTTTGACTTTGCCCCAGGCCAGCAAATTTTTCATCCCAAGAATTTCCTATTAATCTTTGACTTACAGCCTATGTAACAATAGGAAGACTTGGCATGCCCTCTTAACATCGTTGACTTTTATTTTCTTTACCAGTAAAATGGGATCACAATAACTGTATTCCCTGTCACATAGTGGTTCTTGACCAGGGGTGGTTTCCACCTGCCAGGGGACACGTGGCAATGTCTAAAGTAAGTTTTAGTTGTCACAACTTGAGTGGGGAGGGCAGTGCTAATGGTGTCTAGTGGGAAAGAGGCAAAGGTTGCTGCTGAAAGTTCTACAATGCTCAGGACAGCCTCAGCAAATAACTGACGAGCCCAAAATGTCAATTGTGCTAAGGGTGAGAAACTTTGCCTTAATATCATGAAGTTATCACAAAGCAGATGCTTAGTGAACAATTTTATGAATAATAATCATATTTATTTTTCAGTTCATCTTTATTTCCTAACACAAATTAAACTCTCACTGATGAATCATAAAATAAGTGTAAAAAAACAATGATTGCCAATGGGGAAAAAAATCCTCATTGAAAACTTTAAGCCTATATTATCAACAGGACAGGTAATAACAAATGTTGGAGAGGTTGTGGAGAAAAAGGAAGCCTCATTCACTGCTGGTAGAAATGTAAACTTGTACAGCCACTACAGAAAACAGTACAGAGGTTCCTCAACAAAAGTAAAAATAGAGTTACCACATGATCCAGCAACCCCTCTTCTAGGTATTTACCCCCCAAAATCGAAAACATTTATTCACAAGGATATATGCACCCCTATGTTCATTGTAGCATTATTCATGGTGGCCAAAACACATGGGAACAACAAAGTATCGTTTGACAGATGATTGGATAAAGAAGATATTATATATATATATATATATATATATATATATATATATATATATATATCCTATATAATAAAAGCCTAATATGCTAAGTGTCCGACCATTTGTTCAACTGTTTGACCAGTCACTATGACATGCACTAACCACCAGGGTTCAGATGCTCTGATGGTAGGTTAGCTTGCTGCTGGAGTCCAGCTGATCAGAACTGGGCAAGATGAACTGGACAGGCCCTGGAGCCCTTCCATGGTCCTTCCCCAGCTTTGATCATGCACTGGTGGGGTCCCTCAGCTTGGCCTGCACCCTCTTGCAATCCAGGATGTCAGAGAGCTGGTTTTGGCCAAATCTCTACAGGCCGGGCCAAGGGACCCCACAACTGCATAAAACCATGCACCAGGCCTCTAGTCTATATATATATAAAAGCCTAAGGAACCAAATGACTGAACGACCTGTCAACGAGTTACTATGTCACACACTGACCAACAGTAGAAGATGCTCAATGCAAGAGCTGCCTTCTGGTGGTCAGTGCACTCCCACAGTGGGAGTACCACTCAGCTGACTGAAGGGTGCCAAACACTGAGCTCATGGCTGGCAAGCACAGCTGCAGCTCAGCCTAGGCTCAGGCTCCTCCCCATGCCCCTGCCACTTCATGCACTACTACATCCTTGTAAGGATGTCAGACTGCCAGTTTCAGCCTGATCCTTGATGGCAGGCCAGGCCTGCAGGAATTGGACTGAAACCAGCACTCTGACATCCCCTGAGGAATCCTGAATTGTGAGAGGGCATAGGCTAGACAGAGAGACCCCACCAGTGCACAAATTCATGCACCAGGCCTCTAGTGTGTGTGTGTGTGTGTGTGTTTGTGTGTGTGTGTGTGTGTGTATGTGTGTGTGTGTATCAAAGAATACTAGTCAGCCATAAGAAAGGATGAAATACACCATTTATGACAATATAGATGGATCTTGAGAATATCATGCTAAGTGAAATAAGTCAGACTGAAACAGTAAAGAACCACATGATTTTACTCATATCTATAACAATAAAAGTGTAATATGCTAATTAGACTGGATGGCTGAACAGCGGAATGAGGTCTGGACAACCTTCAGGACAAAGCTGGGGCTGTAAGGGCTGAGCCTCTTACATGAATTTTGTGCATCGGGCCTCTAGTTGGGATATAAAGCTGAAAGCAACACATGAATGAATAAGACAAACAAACAAAACTCATAGATTCAGGGAAAGGGGATGGGGTTAGTAAATGGGGTCAAATGTCTATATATATAAAAGCCTAATATGCAGAGTGTCCCCTCGGGAGTTCGACCGACTGGGAATTTGATCACTCACTATGACATGCACTCATCACCAGTGGGTAGCATGGAATGAAGGAAGACTTTGGCCGGCAGCTGTCAGCCAGGGTAGGGAAGCCCTGGCCAGCAGCCGGCAGTGGCTAGGGACCCTATCATGTACAAATTTCATGCATTGGGCCTCTAGTATGGTATAAAAGGAGATCTGACTTTGGGTAGTACATCATCTATAATGTAATTATAGATGATGTATCATAGAATTGTTCACCTGAATCCTATATAATGTTATTAACCAATGTCACAGCAATAAGTAAATTAATTTTAAAAAATTAAAAAGACAAGTGTAAGCCTAGAATTGTGTAAAGCATAGGCTGCCCAATGTCGTATCACAAATAACCTGGGCACAGGCCTTGTTCACCAAGATAACAATGCTCTCTCCACCCCAAATTCAGTGGATCATCCCCCAGTTCTTGGCATGAAATCACATGGGAAATTGATGGATGAGCTCTAAAGCTCTGAAGGACTGGATTTCTCTCTCTAGGGCTGGGCAAACAGAGTGTAAAATGTAGGCCAGCTGCTTGATCTTGACTTATCAGGTGTTTTCAGGAAGGGGTGTCTTAGGACGTAAGGATGCTGATGAAATTATCCTGGGGTGGGAGTTAACTAGGCAGAATAACTGGCAGAGAGGGACATGAAAGTGGGAGATAGAAAGCGCAAAACTGGCATTATCCCTGAAGCATCTTCCTTTGGTAGTGGAGCACACCACGACCTGTTGTTCTCAGATTCATTCCTCTCCTTCCCTGTCCTGCTGCTGGAAGGGAGGGGAGCTAGTGCAGGCAAATCTCCTTATGCTCCCATGTCCGCGGCATTCTGCAGGGTTCTCCAAAGGAGAAATTGGAGGGCAGAGGAAGGGAGAAGCCTGAGTACTCTTCCCTTCCTTCTCTGCCTCTGGCGCCTCCCTGGCCACGGCTGCATCGCCTCCGTGATGTCAGTGTCCATCGGACAGGTCCTCTGTAGTTTCAGGTTCTATCAGGTGCTACCAGGCTCTGAGCTCTGTTAACACACCTTCCTGCTTTTGTCCTCCAATCTAGGGGTGTGGCTTCCTGCTGCTGCTAACTTTTGGGTTGCCTTGCTATCCTCTTAAAAAAAAAAAAAAAAAAAAAAATATATATATATATATATATATATATATATATATATATATATATATATATTTGTATTGATTTCAGAAAGGAAAGGAGAGGGAGAGAAAGATAGAAACATCAATGATGAGAGAGAATCATTGGTCGGCTGCCTATTGCATTCCCCCTACTGGGAATCAAGCCCACAACCAAGATATATGCCCTTGACCAGAATCGAATGCTGGACCCTTCTGTTCATAGGCTAATGCTCTATCCACTGAGCCAAACCAGCTATCGCTCCCGTCCTCTTTTTATCTTTTCAGCTCTTCTAGCATCTGTGCAACTGATTTCCTGTACTTAATTGGCCCTGTTTTAAATAGAGTGGCTCTTTTTCCCCATTGGACCTTAAATGATATTTGTCAGGGTAGAAAATGGGGTACAAATTTCTCATGCATTACAAATGAAATACCATGTTTTTGTTACTATTTTACTCTGGTGTTTTATTTTTTGGTTGTATCAAACTTGTTATTAAATATAATCATATACTGTTGTTTTGTGTTTTTTTTTAAAAAAAGAAAGTGGGGTACAAAAGTTTGACACTTGGAACTCACATAGTTATGCAGATGTAGCAAAGGCATGGCATCAAAAACTGACATCCACCTGCCCAACAAATATATTTTTTTTAAATGTTGAGTACCCACTATGCATTGGAAACAGTGCTAGGTACAGGGATTTATTGTGAACAAAAACGTAAACCATTTCTAACCTCCAAGAGATAATAAAATAAATAACTGTAAAATTATTATGTAATAATGAATTACTTTAATTGTGCCTTTTAAAAAATTCAATAATTCTAGTAACTCAAATACACACACACACACACAAAAACAGCACAAGTTCTTCCATTAAAATAAGAATTGAGCTGAGGTTTAGCTAATGATATGTTGGCGAGAGAAGTTATAACTCTCCGGTAAATAATTTCTAATATGAATATCATTAAGCTGCTTTTCCAAACCCCCAAATAATAGGCAATTCAGCTACCTTCTGCTCCTTAGAGTGATGCTTGGAAAGCAATATTTTAAAAAAAGATTCTTTTGCAGTTTAAAGTCATATATCAGAGGCAAGAAAAATTAATAGGTCTTAGATTAGAGGTTGCCTAGATAATGAAATTATCTTGTTAGCCAATCAGGTACATATGAAAAGAAAGAGAAAGCAGTTTAAGACTAGTCTAATGATTCAAGACATGAAATACATTCATTATGGGAGCTGTTTGAAGGATACAGTGAAACATAAATATAACTAAAAAACTAAACTGTTGAGCCAACTGAAGAGACTCAGAATCAAATTCTACTCACATACATTTGCATGGCTCCCTTAAAATCAACAGGCACTATATGTACTTCTAAGAGCATTATATATACCTGTTTTTTCCCACTGCTGATTTGGAGTAATTTTTTCCTATAACAATAAAAAATAAAAGTTTATAGATTAGTCGCTGTTTTTAATCTAAGTTTGTTCCAATCTATTTAATTAAATCCACAGTGGTCCCATTAAGGCTTAATTGCTGCTTTAAAAGGGAAATTGAGGCATTCATAAAGCGAATTGTTTCCTACTTGTCTTATAAATCAGTGGCTGATTAAGAAATCAAAATTTAGTTCTACACAATGCCATGCTTTCTGAAAATGCAGGAATGATCAAATTGCCTCTGTGCAATATAACGTCTTGGGCTTAAACAGCTCAAGCATTAAGAGGAGTATCCACTAAACACACACACACACGGAAAATAAAATCTTAGGGGGAAAAATAAAATCTTTGGTGTGGCATAGGTTTTTAAAAAAATGCAACTTCTTTAAACAGAAATGGGTAACATCAGTAGCTAGCAGTAGCTAGTTAGCCGTTGAATAATTATCTTAAATATATTCACCTCTGTGAAGACTGTAAACAAAGAGATATTAAGTAATTTTTTCACAAGTCCCCTGCTGTGATACCAGCTGATAGGGTTTAATGGCAACCAGCATTTCTACTAATTTTGCAAGAAAGATGGGTTGGGGATCATTTCATCTTCTAGAGTAAGGGTAAATAATCTATTCAGCAGTGAGCTTACATCATATAGCATAACCACCAGCAATCAACTCAGAAATGCAATTTTTAGTACTGCATATTTGCAAATTAAAGAATTACTATTAACTTTAGTCAATGCAGAAAATAAACTTGATTAGCAGAATGCATTAATATCAAATCAGCTTTGTAGATAATGTTGTCTCACTCTTTCTCAAGAAAAGCCCAAAGGAAACCACTTTTCATTCTAATTGTATTATTTTAATATTCATTTTGTAAATAATGCAATATTTTTGCATGAAGGTAAAAATGCAGGTTGCTTTGTAAATAAATCCCCCAGAGACTGGGAAATTAAAACTTCTAGTATATTGTTTAATTGATAACAAAGAACACCAGAGGAACCGCAGGCATCATGACATCATGATTTTCCTTTTATTATTAAAAGTAGGATTATGTAAAGGGGGAAGATTCTGCAGTTATTCCTCTGAGTAATATACAAACCCTGAAATGCATTTTCACACAGCACAAACACACTGTAAACAAAAATAAATAAAATAAAAAATGAATGAAAATCTATAAATATTTAAAAGTTCAGACCTTTGTATAGATATTTAATTATTTTGATTATTTAGAAGCAAAAGTGGGGGTCAGAAAGGCAAGAGTATTTTAATAACTCAAATCATGGTGGCAGCCAGCAAAATTCAAACATTTTTTCCAGATGTAAGAATAATGTATTATAAGGAATATAACCAACCCTTCCTGTCCATGTTTTATAATTTCATAATCACAGCCATAACCACTTCTGATGAGATGATGCTTAATTATCAGGAAATAAAATATGATATAACATAGGAATTACCAAGTTATGAGATCTCCAAATGTATCTGTCTTTAAAGGTAAAGATAATCTGACCAAAATATGATGGATAGTTTAGGAAACCTTATGTCTACTGAGTATAGTAAAATATATAAGATATATTTCTCTCATTTCTCTCTGGCAAATGAGAATGAAAGTAATTACTTTGCAAAGTACTTAATACAGAAGAGGAAAGAAATATTTGAATACATTTAATTTAATATACTTCTCATTCCTCAAACTTCTGCCTCTTAAGTTAGTCTTCAAAAGCCCTGCTAAACACAGAAACTCAGCCTATTACAAAGGATTAGACTAATTCAAAAAAAGAAAATCTCAAATGTTTACAACCTTTTCACAGAGCTCAAATGAGTAGAATTTTATTCCTAAGAGGTGCTGAATGTTCTTTATTGAAGTGGGAAGTATACATTCTGATATCAGCCATATATTGATATTGTTTATCCTTATTTGGTACTAAATTTTGATGTTGATAATGGATTCAACCACACTTTATATAAAGTTACTGATGGTTTATCATTTTTTTAAAAAAATTAAGTTCTCAGATACAGGGAATGCCATATTAATTATCACTTTTGCAATTCTTTTTTTAAAAAATACATTTTTATTGATTTCAGAGAGGAAGGAAAGGGGAGAGAGAGAAACATTAATGATGAGAGGGAATCACTGATCAGTTGCCTCTTGCATACCCCACACTGGGGATCAAACCCAAAACACAGGCATGTGCCCTGACTAGGAATTGAACCTTAACCTCCTGGTTTATAGGTCGACACTCAACCACTGAACCACTTGGGCTGGGCCATTTGCGTAACTCTTAAAGCCCAATTGGTAACTAGGAAGAAAAACAATAATTTAATAAGAGTTTAAATGAATGGAAAAGTCTCTAGCCAGGTGATTCAGGTGGTTCAGTTAGTTGGGGTGTCATTCCGTACACCTTGTCAGGGTACATATCTAAATTTTGGGTTCCATCCCCGGTTGGGGAGTATACAGGAGACAGTTGATCTATGTTTTTGTCTCACATTAATATTCTCTCTCTCTCTCTCTCTCTCTCTCTCTCTCTCTCTCTCTCTCTCTCTCTCACCCCTCTCTACAATCAATAAAAACATATCTCCAGGTAAGGATTTTTTAATAAATGAGCAGAAAGGTAGTGCATTTTCAAGTAAAGATAATCTCAAGCATCTTAATACCATGTATTTCCTTACAAAATCTGTGTGCATATAAAGTCTGATATTTAAAAAGTGAAAACCTATAAAAAATAAAGCACTGATATTCTCCCTGTTAGTCCAAGAATGTTGAAAATGAGAGATTTTCAGTTTGTCTTAAACTTAGAGATATTGTGACATTTTAAAATGAAAAAATACAAAACCTTTACATTAACTTCCTAGAAAAGGGGATATTCTACTCAGTAAATAATATTTTTCACAATAAACTTTATTCTTAGTAAGACTTCTGTTTTGCCTATGAATCTTCCCACTCTAAAAAACTAGATATAGGATGCAAAATACATTTACAAACCGTTTCAGGCAGAGAAGAACTGTGGTCCCTGAGCAATGAAAAACACATGAGAGATATCCCAAGATCATCCAAGCTTACTGCCTAACGGTAGTTTCTAGGCCACAGGACAAGGAGAACTAACTAACCAAAGTCCTGTAGTAATCACTGGCTAAGGTAACACACACTGGAGTTTGGGATGGAGTAGGTGTCTAGTCTTTGCAGACTAGATCACAGAGATCTGCCGAGTTCTTAGAGTCTAGCTGATTACAGGTCTATCCATGAGGCCAGGGGAAAACAAACAAACAAACAAACAAAACACTGAAAAAAACACTGGGCTCACACAGAATTAGGAGTAAAATGAAGAGGCCTTGTAAAGCATAGAGCATCAGACAAGAGTTCTCCAAAGGGTCATACCTCAGGAGTAGGACTCAACTAGCCCTGGAGTAAAGTCTGCTCTAAACCTGCCACAATAAAGCTTAAAATCAAGACTCAGAAGGATTCAAATAACTTAATATTGTGCAACACGCTTTCAAATGCCTTTAGCACTCAACTAAAAGTTCACAATGACTGGCATTTATCAAAAATTATCTGGCATGCAAAAAAATATGAACTATCATGAGGAGAAAAATGTTTCAATAAGAATATATCCAGGAAGGACAGCAATGATTAATTAGCACAGATGAGCCAAAGAAAAGACCCAAATGAAACTTCTAGACAAGAAAAACTTATTAGAAATGAAAATGTACTGGATAGAAATAACAATAGATTTTACGCTGTAGAAAAAACAATTAGGAATTGGAGACATAGGAAAAATCATATGAAGTCACTTGCCCAAGGTTATTCTGTTGGTAAGTAGCAGAGCTGGGAGTTTAAATCAGATCAATGAAATAAAAAAGCTGGTTTTTAAAAAATATTAATAAAATTTATAAACCTCTAACCAGACTGATTAAGAAGGGGGGAAAAAATAAGAGAAGACTAAAATACTAATAAGGAAATATTATAACCAACTTGAGCAATAAATTAATTAATTTGGATGGAATTACTTCATTTAAAAAATTATTTATTGTTTAAAGTATTATATATAGTATTATATATGTCTCATTTCCCCCCAGTTGACCTCTCCCTGGCCAATCCACTCCCAGCACATGTCCTCACCACCCTCTCCTCCAGTGTCTGTGTCCATTGGTTATGTTTATATGCACGCATACAAGTCCTTTGGCTGAACTCTTACCTCCCCATCCCCTGCCTTCCCTCTGAAGTTTAACAGTCTGTTCACTGCTTCTCTGTCTCTGGATCTATTTTTGTTCATCAGTTTATGTTGTCCTTATATTCCACAAATGAGTGAGATCATGTGATATTTATCTTTCTCTGACTGGCTTATTTTGCTTAGCATAATGTTCTCCATATCCATCCATGCTGTTGCTAATGGTAAGAGTTCTTTCTTTTTTACAGCAGCATAGTATTTCATTATGTAGATGTACCACAGTTTTCTAATCCACTCATCTGCTGATGGGCACTTAGGCTGTTTTCAAATCTTAGCTATTGTAAATTGAACATAGGAATGCATATGTTCTTTCTGATTGGTGTTTCTTATTTCTTGGGCTATATTTCTAGAAATGGGATTCTGGTCAGATGGGAGTTTCATTTTTAATTTTTTGAGGAAACTAGGATGGAACTACTTTAGATAGGGAGATATAGATAACCTGAATAGCATGACATCTATTTTAAAATTTGAAGTTTAAGTAACAACTTTCCTGCTAAGAAAATTCCAGGCCCAGAGGGCTTCACTGGTGAATTCTACTAAAAATGAATGCTTTTCTCCATCAACAGCCAGCTTCCTAGC
The DNA here is from genome assembly GCF_964339955.1 of Pipistrellus hanaki. Classification (NCBI taxonomy): domain Eukaryota; kingdom Metazoa; phylum Chordata; class Mammalia; order Chiroptera; family Vespertilionidae; genus Pipistrellus; species Pipistrellus hanaki. Next base: position 47,464,466 of record NC_140503.1, on the reverse strand, counting down.
ACACCACCTAGGGGTACAATAGAGCTCTAGTGGAAAGAACCTGCTAAAGCCTTAGCTCAGTTACCAATTGCGTGAGCTTAGGCAAATCACATCATCTCTCTGAGTCGCAGCATTTTCAACCATGAATAGAAACACTTCAATTTCAACTATAAAATGAAGCCTAATATCAAGTTTTGGACGCAGAGAGCCTTGAGCTCCCAACCTACCGTCTGTGGAACCTTGGAGTTTCTCCAGCTCTCTCCCAATCTTTATTTCCTTATCTCTAAAATAAGGGTGATAGCAGAACCTACCCCAAAAACTTTGTTTATTGGAATCATATCTATAGATATCTAGGATAGTACTGGAAACTAAATCTGAGAAAATTTTAAATATTTATTTATTCATTAAAATAAATAATAAACCCATTGCATGTCATCATGAATAACTCATTTATATGAAAAAACTATATTCTCTATAACAAAATTTATTAGAAGAGTACAAGTGTTTTATTTACATTTTTGCAAATCTGTTTAATGTCTAGCTTAATGGAAGATAACTGGATTCTCATTGCTGTTTCTTTTTAAAATATATATTTTATTGATTTTTTTTACAGAGAGGAAGAGAGAGGGATAGAGAGTCAGAAAAATCAATAAGAGAGAAACATCGACCAGCTGCCTCCTGCACACCCTCTACCAGGGATGTGCCAGCAACCAATGTACATGCCCTTGACCTGAATCGAACCTGGGACCTTTCAGTCCGCAGACCGACGCTCTACTGCTGAGCCAAACCGGCTTCAGCCTCACTGCTGTTTCTGTATTCAACATGTATTGTGTTTTCTTTCTTTCGTTCTTTTTGGATATTTTTCCATTGACTTTTAGAGAGAGTTATTAGGTAGAGGGAAAGACAGAGAGAAACATCAATGTGAGATGAACACATCGATTGGTTACCTCCTGCATGAGCCAGGGAGGAGCCTGCAACCAAGGAACTGGTCCAGAATTGAACCCAGAACTCTTTGATCCTCAGGCCGGATGCTCTATCTGGGAGCCAAACCAGTTAGGGCAAGTATTCAATGTGTTTAAAAAACCACAAATCATGTGATTATTATGAAGGTCATTTGAACCTCACGGAACCCATGTAAGGTTCTCAGATAACTGCAGAGCCCCAGAACTGTACTTTCAGAACTCTTGGCCTAACAGAGAGCACTCCATGGCTGGCAGCCATTTTTATTCACAGATTCCATCCCCAATGGGTTGTTCTTGAGGGTCAAATAAGAGAATAGAGTTTTTTGTTTTGTTTTATTTTGTTTTTACAAATAGGAGGGGAGAGGAATAGAGAGTTAGAAACATCAATGAGACAGAAACATCAATCAACTGCCTCCTGCACACCCCCTACTGGGGATGTGCCTGCAATCAAGGTACATGCTCTTGACTGGAATTGAACCTGGGACTTTTCAGTCCACAGGCTGACGCTCTATCCACTGAGCCAAACTAGTTAGGGTGAGTTTTGTTTTTTTAAGACAAAAATCGTGAAGAGCTTTCAATATGGACGAACTCCACTCAGATTTTGGTGGCTATTCTTGGGTATGTATTTTCTTTCACCAATTGATATTCAAACTCCTGAAAGAAATGTATTAGAGTCCTGCTTTGCTATTTAATGGCCTAGGTCAGAATTAGTCCTCAGAAATGCTATGGAAGAAGAAAAGGAAGGAGGGAGAAAGAGAATGAAAGGAAGGAGGGAGAAAGAAAAAGAGGAAGGAAAAAAAGGAGAAAGGGAGGGAGGGGAAAAAGAAAGGGAGGGAGGGAGGGAGGGAGGGAGGAGAGACTGGCTGCTTCTAAGATTTTTAAGAGCTTAGGGATATGATGATGGAGGTATTACTTTAGCTCCTCATCCTAAAACTGGCAGACTCTAAAGCCTGGATAAGTATCCCCAAAAATGTGCAATCACCAAACCAATATATAGTGCCCACCAGGAAAGAAAATTCTTTGGGACCCAAAGCCAATTTGCCCTTCATGAGTTCCTGGTCGATTTGAGTTGCTCCTCCTGGTGAAGAGATACAGAAGGGACAGGCAAAATTTTTAGCATGTAAGGGACTCTGGGTCTCTTGAATATGATCCTTTCAGAACTTAGCTCAAACAAGTTCAAGGGAAAAGGAAAAGTTTTGGTTCACATAAGTCTATGACTCACTAGAAAAGATATATCTGTCTTCATCTCCTCCTCCTCCTCCTTTTCTCTTTCCCCCCTCTCTTTCCCTCTTCCTCTCCTTCTCTCTCCCTCTCTCTCTCTCTCTCTCTCTCTCTCTCTCTCTCTCTCTCTCTCTCTCTCTCTCTCTCTCTCTCTTTCTCTCTCTCTCTCTCTCCTTCCATTCCATAAATTCTGCTTTTGCTTTTGTCTCAGAAGCTCTTACAGACAGTTCTTGACTGCAAGAAGTCTCAAGAGAAAGCTCTTTTCTAACAGCTCAAACCACATTCTAGTTTGCATCCTATTTGCCTGGCTTGTGTTTCTCTATCCATTCTACAACTGGACAATAGTACTGAATTGATTGAAGGCTAGTGATCCAAATTTATTTCTAACTGCCTTAAACTCACTGTTTTGATCTTCATTGGGCATTATATTACAATGCAAAGACTGTCTACCTATTATGGATGACTATAAATCCATCCATCCAAGTTATCTACCCAAGGGAATTGATTGGTATACTCTGCACAGACATGATTATTGGAGTTTATTAGCAAGGTGTTGGCCTGGCCATCTCTGATCTAGCAGGATAGAGGCCAAAAAACAAAACACATACACACAAAAAACAAACAAACAAACAAACAAACAAAAAAAAACATTGTGTATACGAGTCACACTCTACTTTGAAAGAAAGCCATTTTTCCTGTTTCATTAAAATTTATTGTGTTGGACAATCATAAGATGTTTACAAAAGTCTGGCCTCTGCAATTTATTAAAACCATGGGAAATAGAAATGCTCTCTTGCAAACTGCAGAATCACAGTGGCATTAAATGGCATCAGTTTGGGTTTGTTATACGTGGCTCATTTTGAAAATCATTTCACAGTAAGTGAATTTCACATTTTAAAGGTAGAATGAAAAGAGAGGGAGGAATAATATTTTAATAAGAGAAATTTAAAGCTCAGTTCATTGGGAGAAAATGTTTCTAATCCAACTCTGTAAATTTGCCCCCCAAATTTTTTTAAAGCAGATTAGCCAGTTAGCAATAAAGCATATCTACTTCCCATCCACACTGCTGCCAGCAGCTGCTTCAAGAATCTGGCAAAACTAGACCTTGGTACAATAAGTCCACTTCTTGTATTCCTAAAGACATACAGCCTTTTTGAACTTGGATAGTGATTTTATAAAGTGCTGTTTTATTTGCTTGCAATTAATCACACTCAACTGTAAACAAAGTGTCTGTTTTAGTTCTGCTGACAATTATCCACTTGTCAACATCTCCCTCAAGTACCTTCAGCATCTGGCTCCTGCAGAAAACCTCTACATCAAAATGAATGTTTGTCTCAGTAACTTAGGAATTCATGGGTTTCTTTAGTCCATCAGCAGACAGGATTATATCCGAACAGATGTCGCCGGGCACCTTGATGAAGATGTAGATAATCAGATGATAGAGGGTTCCTCTGGGTTTCCTTTCCTTCTTTGTGTTTGCTTTTGCAAAACAGAAGAAAATGATTACAACTTGGGAATCCTGGCGGTGGGGACACAGGTCTGTGACTTCAGACACTTTACAAACCACCAGGCACAGGATGACAGCTCCAGAAGCTGCTGAGAAATCTGTCTCTCCATTAGTAACATTCCATTAGGTCAGTGATTTTCAACCCTTTCCATCTCACAGCACACATATACTAGTTACTAAAATTCTTAATGCTAGTAATTCTAAACTAATTGCTATTACATCTTTTGCAGATCTGACAAAAATAGGTATAATTTTGATTCATTCACTCCAGATGGTTATTGTTGTTTTGGCTTTTGCCATTTTTTTTTTAATTTGACAATCTAAGAGGTCAGTGGCCCTGACTAAATGGTCAGGTACTACATATTTTAAAAATTATTGCAGCACACCAGAGTGCCAGAACACACAAGTTGAAAATCTCTACCCTAGATCGATAGAACCAAACAGCAGTCGTGCAGTTGGTGGTAATTTATGTAAGGAATGCATCATATGCGTTTTTGAGATTTCACTAGGGTTTGGAAGTGGCATGACTTTGTCTACTGCCCAAACAACCCTTTTACTTTGGGACGCTTTTCTCTCCCACTTAAAATGTGTAGAGAACACAGGGGAAAGTCACTGCCAAGATCATTAACATTTTGCCAACCACAGACTGTTTTAAAGGCAAAGCAAATGCTACATTTGGTGGTTTGCTGAGGGAGGATTAATATGTGGTCTGTGGAGCTCCCATCGGAGAAGGGAGTTCCTCCTCCCTTCCCAAACACATGCTATATCTATTCTGTTGTTGTTTTGTTTTGTTTTGTTTCATTCATAAGAGAGCAGAGAAACCATATATGGTGGGGGTGGGGGGGTGGAGCTGGGGGCTCTGACAAACCATCCTCCTAGGAGAATGTGTGGGTTATTTACTAGATTTTACATCACAGAGGTTGATTTACACCCACTTCAAAACAAAACAAAACAAAACAAACTCAAACCACTTGGCCTCACACCCTGGAAATTGAATTCCTGGGTGAGTAGTGGCAAGCTCAGAGGATGTAGATCACCAAGAGATGCCAGACATCCTAAACCGCCAGGGCTGAGTCCAGGTCAATGGAAAGAGGTCCAGAGCTGACGTCAGTCTCCTCATGGAGGGAAACTGAGGACCGGAACCGCAGCACCTGCTCAGCGAGGGCCCCCAGGTGACTACTGAACCAGCTGCGGTGGATGAGGGGAGTGGCGGGTTAGTATCAGCAAAGGGGACTGTTTGCCTCCTTTCTGACAAAAGCTGATCAATCTAACTGCACATAATTGATTTTAATGAGTGGGGGAGTTTCCTTCCCAGTAAGGATTGCCCTGGGTCATCAGCCTGCTCAAGCGCGGCCTCTCACACAGGTGTCTCGCCTAGCCTGCCCCTTGGTCCAGCGCTATGCCGCCTGGTTTGGGGGCTCTAAAAAAGAGCAGAGAGGCCTGAGAACCCAGATCCTGGCCGGACCACCTTCCCATTTCACCTGGTAATTTATGCACAATTAATTGAGATATCTTTTATACTTGATGTGTTGCAAAATGAATGCCTAATTTATGTAATTAGTCAATTAACTCTAATTCCAGCATATGTTCCCAATGCCCAGAAGGTGTTCTGTTTCCCAGGTACTTATTTTGATGTCACGAAAAAAGCAACTAATTAATTTTGCATGCATATTAATTTGGGATCGCTTTAGCAGTTCCCTTTGTGCGTGTAATTTTAATATTTGTCTTTCTAACCTTTCGGGATAGGGTGGGGGAGGTGCAGGTGGTCGCGAGCCGGGTTCACAAACCTGGATGACGCCTGCCTGAGGGGTGGCTCTGGTCTAGGACTGAGCGCTCCCCCGCGGAGTTCTCCAGTGGCCGCGGGCGTGGGTGCTGCGCTCAGCAGGCCGTTAGGGGGCGTTGCAGACCCTGACCCCCACCAAGTGCATTTGGGGCACGTCTTGGGGAGGGGCGGGGAGAGGAATGAGCATTCAGGTCTGGAGGCGAAGCGCTTTCAGCGCGCAGAAGGTAACCCCAGGGACAGACGAATCGCTCCACGCCCAGGAAATCTCATTGGCGAGAAAGAGGGAGAGGTTTTTATTTTTTTGGAGTCCTGAAAGTGGACTCATCGCCAGGCCAGTCCCAGGAGGCAAAAAGCGAAAGGGTTGAGCTGCAGCCACAGCCTTCCTGCACCCTCCCCCAGGGCTCCGGGCGGGCGTGCGGGAGGGGAGCCGGTGAAAGCCTCTTCAGTGAAAGCCTCTTCTGTGCCATTCAGGCCAGGAGCGACTAAGAAGCGGACGAAAGTTTACTTTCCAACTTATTGGGTGGCACATTAAAACTTTCATCCCCCCCCTTTTTTTGGACAGATTAATGAGCAATTTAATTAATAAAACCAGAGAGCGGTGTAAGTGCTCTGATAATGAAGTTAAATGAGCGCACAGTAAAAATATTCACTCATCCAGCGCCTTGCCAAATACCCCCTTCATTCTGCTGAACTCAAACGGGGCTTGGAGCGCCGTAATGAGACGCCTCTGTCTGCTAATTAATTGACACGCTCCTGAATATTCATACGAGCTAGCAACCGGTACGTGTTCCTAATTGCACCGCGGAATAGATCTCAGAGGAAAGCAAATCGCCATAGACTTCATTAAAATAATGTATTCCGGAGCCCGGACGGGGGAAGATGAGACGTTCGCCTTCCAGCGCGATGAGCGAGGGGCACCTGGCTGGTTGGGAGGGAGCGAGATCAAACCTCGGCGGCGCCGGGCTTGAGCCGCGCGGCGCGGGACCTGGAGGGAGGGTACCCTGCCCCTTCGGCTTCTGAGAGCAGCGGCTCCGCCGGGTCCGAACCCCGCGGCGCGGGAGGCCGTTCCTCCCCAGAGCATCCGTGTCTCCGCCGCCCCCCTCGCGGCCGCCCTCCCGGAGCAGGTTGCTGTTGGGTCAAAGCGAAGGACCCCGGCGCCCTGGTCCTTTCTCTCCTCCCCCGGCCTCCCCTCCAGGCTGGGCCGCAATGCCGCCTACGAATGCGCGTGGGCTAGGGTCGTCGGTGGAGAAATTCCCCGGTAACTTTTCCCCGAGGTTGTCAAAGCCACGGCTGGGGAAGGCGATCGGTGGCTGCGGGAGGACACCTGGACCCTGGGGGTGCCCTCCCTGTCTCCCCGCTCCCACCTTCACGGGAAGGGCCGCTGCCCTCAAACCCCGCTTCTAAGGACGTTCCTGGCGCCTTCTCCCTTTCTGGGCGAGGCCAGCGCGGGCCGGGCCGGCCACGCTGTCCGGGCGGCTGGGAGGGACACCCGCCTGCGGACCCGACACCTGGGCTCCGGGCTGCACCGTCTAAGCCAGATCCACGCACGCACGTCAAATACACTCGTTCTTTGGGAAGACGAGGTTCCCTCTTCCCGTTCTCCCCCTCCCCCAACCCTTCCTTTTGGAAAAAAAAAATCACCACAGGTTAGAAACTAAAAAGAGTTTATTTGGAGACATACAAATGCATATTTATTATACACATGTAGACATTAACAATGTAAATGACACCGCCAGCAGTTGCTGGTTGTTTATTCATTAGATCTTTAGAAAATCTACATTGCCCGCAGACAGCGCGGGGATAATGTGAGATACACAAGCAGTTTACACAACCGGCTCCGGCTCCAGCGGCGGCAGCAACAGGTCCCGCCCGCGCCCGGCGGAACCCGCGCTGCTCGGTGACCACCGCGGCCCCTCTGTCTGAACGGAAAGGGGGAAAAGACAACGTGAAATGGGGAAGAGGGGACTCACTGTGTGTGTGTTTAATCTATTCCACCCTTTTTGTGTGTAGAATTCTTTTTCAGTGAGAGGAAAGTAGGTGAAAAGAGGATGAACGGACGGAGCGCAAAAGATCAATAGTTTCCCCCAGCTCCCGGCATTGGGGCGCCAGTTAAAGACGATGGATCCTAAGGGCTGGGGGTGGGGTAGGGACCGAGTGAAAGGGGAGAGGTTTTCGTTCCCGGTTGCAGTTGCGGGAAGACCAGGCAGCCGAACTTAGCTGGGGAAGCCACCAACTCCCGCAATCCAATCGCCACGGCCACCCCACGCAAAGGTTACCACTGCCAAGAGAATCGCCTGCTGGGCCTTCCTCCTTTCTGGAATTCCCAAGGGCTCCGTGGTTCTGGGTTTACCCGAAAGAAAGATAGAGAGGAGGAGGAAATACCTTAAGGGGGAATGGCAACGCAGAGTTAACATTTCTTTTACTCCCCCCCCCCATTTTTTAATTGATTATGGTATCACATAATTGTCCTCATCCCCCATACCCTTCCCAAACCCCTCCCTACATAATTGTCCTCACCCCCCCCCAATCCCATCCCTCACACCTCCCCGCCCCCCCCCCCCTGGCCACTGGCCAGGCCCATATGCATGCATATAAGTCCTTTTGTTGATCTCTTCCCCTTTACCCCCACCCTCCCCTACTTTCCCTCTGAGGTTTGAAAGTCTGTTTGGTGCTTCTTTCTCTGAGTCTGTTTTTGTAAACATTTCTTTTAAACACATACTTTGTACATATATCTTTCCCAGTCTTACCTAATAAAATATTGAATAAAATAAATGAGGGGGAAGCGAGGGGCTGCTTACTAGGGTCGCAGGTGTTGGGGTAGGGAAGGGGGCCGGTGGGGGATGTCAGCCACAGTGAGTGCCTCAGGAATGGCCAAGTGAAGGGTTTGTCCCACTCGCAGAGTCCGGCCTTACCACTGGCTACCGCTGTGCCCTTCCTTCCCTCCTTCCTTCCTTCCTTCCTTCCTTCCTTCCTTCCTTCCTTCCTTCCTTCCTTCCTTCCTTCCTTCCTTCCCATAGGGCAGGCAGGGCCAATCTGGACCTTCTGCACTGCTGGGAGGGCTGCTAAGTTCATTCGCAAAAGGACCTACAATCTGATGTTCCTACATTAGACATGGAAGCAAGAATCTGAGAAAGAAGAGATGAGGGGAGAGCGGGAGAGAAAAGAGGGAAGAAGAGAGAATTAGAGTAAGGAAGAAGGCGGTGGATCTATTTCTGGGGCGTGGGGCAACCTGGTTCCCCCCTAAAGCTTGTCAGTGACCCCCCAAGAGAGAGCGCGCTGAGCGCCCAAGGCAGGGGTGGTGCTGAGAACGTGGGCGCGGAGGGGGCTGGCAGGCACTCCGCATGGTGCCCGCACCGGCGCTGGGCGGGGGGGGGGGGGACCGCGGGGGGGGGACCGCGGGGGGGGGGAGCCCTGGTCACAGGTGAGACCCGCCTGAGCTGAGAGACCGCGCCTGGCGGGGGAGGGAGCGGGGGCCTCGCGGCCAGCCCGCCAGGCCCCGCCTCCAGCCATTCTTAGCTGGGGGAGGCCGGCGAGGATCAGCCGCTTTCTTTCTTTTCTTTCCTTCTTTTTCAAACCCGCTTTGTGGGTGGCAGCTCAGCGGGGGGCGCATGGAAACAAAAAAAAAAACAAAAAAAAACTAGAGAGAGAGAGAGAGAGAGAGAGAGAGAGAGAGAGAGAGAGAGAGAGAATATCAAATAGTTTTTTAACCTTCCCAGGAACACAGCGAATTGCTATTGCTATATCTAAAGGCTGTTGTGGTCTTCGGCGAAACCTGCTTCTGCCATTAAGAAAACACACAGTGTGCTGGTCCGTGGGTAAGCTCTCCTCCTTGTCAGCCTGAACAAACAGCAGAGGCTCGAAGTTTCAAGGCTGGAGAACTACAGGTCATTTGGTTTCGACACAAATTAAGTGTCGAAACCAAAATGCACCAACAAATGTTAGGGATGCAAACTACTCTTCGTTTCAGATATCTGCAGTTCAACTCCTCCTCACCCCGAATCCATTTTACTCATGCTTACTAGCAAAGAACATTAGGACCTACCGTGCAGAATTTACCTTCATATTCTATTGCAATCATTATCTTTTTTTTTTCTCCAGGTAAGACATTCAAAGGAGGTTAAAACATTTCCCCCATTTATTAGAAGCCTTCAAGCACTTTATAAAGCTAACATTCACCTTCCTGTTTCTGCTTTCCCCAAATCCCTCCAAAACCACATTTTAAGAGTGGGTGCCTTGATCCCCCCACCTCCAAGATCTGAGCAAACAAGTAATTTCTGACAAAGAAAATTAATATGAAAAGCATAGGGTGATTTTCTCCCCCCTCCCTCCTAAAAAAAAAAAAAGACCCCTTGCTCCACCCCGCTATTAAACAAAACACAATACCTTTTTCTGGGTGGTACTGCACAGAAGTTGATTCAGTTTTGACAATGTTGTTTAGCTATCATTTGCTATTTTGAATGAATGGGAGCAATCCCCCCTTTTACAACATTTGTTTCCTATTATGGAGAGGTGCAGCAGTTGAGGGCAGACATGTGAAAGTGGCTGTTTGATTCTCTTTTTCATCCCCCTGACCCTGCTTTTGTCCCTCCTCACCCTGGGAATGTCACGCCTCGCTACTTCACTTTGAGATGCTCAAGAAAGTGGCTTTGTCATTCCCTTTTAGACATACACGAAATTGTTCCCATTCCCCCCGCTGTAAAAGATACTTCACATCGGGACTCGGTTCACAAGTGCAATGCAATTTGGCTTAGTCCAACCTTTGTTCTGCTTGTACAAATGAGCGAACAGTGCACACATTATACAGTTGATCTACTGCTGTCTTAACCCCAGAGTTAGGGGCTGGGAGAAAAGCAAGTTAATCCCTTCAATACCAACGTGGCTTTAGCAATATTTCCTCCAATAATAATAACAGATTTGAATGGCTGCTTCTATTTTCACAAAGTGCAGGGTGAAACTTACGGGAAAGGGGGGCGGGGCGGAGCGAAGCAACAACAAAAATCCCTCCACCGTCCTTCTGCAAATAACTTTCCTAATACATTTGTAGGTTTGCTAACGCTCCGTTTAAAGCCATGCAATTGTCTGTGGAAAGGAGGGATGGGATTTGGAAACTGAAGGCTCTAAAGCCTTGAAATCTCAGAGCAAACCACAGCCAGCCAAGACCAAACGGTATTTAGCGAACTGATTCTAAAGAGGGGGCATTCTGGTGAGCGGGGCAGGAACTGTGTTCACAGGCAGTGAAATCGCCTGCTCGCCGCGGGTGGGGGTTTGCACTACTTGGGGATGGAGGTCTATTGGGACCTGGCACTTAACAGGGGCTACTGTTTGTTTTGTGCTCCATGTGGAGGGAAAACCGAATCTTCCCTACTTTCCAAGTTGTAGGGGCTGCTTAAGAAACACTTGTAAAAGGTGTGGGATGTTGCTGCTCCCTCTCTCCCAACAAGGAAAATACAGATTTTTTTAAAAACTGCAGGTGCCACAGCCAGAGGCCTTACCAGGCCACAGGGGGTCAGGGGGGTGGGGAGGCACCTCCGAACCTGACCAACTCCCACCCTCACCCCCACCCCCACCCCCTCCAGTATGGATGGGAGTGAAGAGGGAGCACGGGTAGAGATTCTTGCCTTTCTTAGAACCCAGCAAGATTGGCTGGGGAGGATGAACTGAGGAGTACAGGCAATACACTCATCAAAAGTTTCTTTTCAACCCCCCTGTTAGGAGTTAAGGTCCTATCCGATCCTCCTGTAACCCAGTCACCAAACATGGCTCCAAAGTCCCTAGGCAGGCAGTCTGCTCCACTAGTTGGGAAAATAAGTATGCTCCTTCCAAGAGTCCTGGTGTGTGTGTGTGGGGGGGGGGGCGGGGGGGCTGTTGGGGGCGCAGGCGAAGTGGTGGGAGGGGGAAGGGATGGGGGAACAGAGTCCTTTCACCCACAGTTGGCTCTGGAAAGTGCGGCCCCTCCCCTGCCTCCCCCCTTCCCCCCCCCACTCCGCCCCTGCAGTTGGATTTCCCGCCAGAGTGGGTGGAAGGGGCCAGCAGCAGCGGGCTTCAACCTCGCAGGCGGGCTATGGCGGGAGGACCTTGGCCTAAAGGTTTTCCCTGATGTGGTGCCCAACTGGGTGCGGGTCTCGGTGGCCCAGGAATCCAAAAGGCCTTTAGGTCCGCTGGCCCCCTGCACGGAGCAGGTCCCCTCTGGTCTCCAGACCCAGGACTTTAGAGCCAAGCTGAGCCCTGCCTGGTGCTGGTGGCCGAGGTGCACAGATCCCCGGGACAAACAGCCTCCAGAATACTCGGAAGGGCAATTAAAAAAACCGATCTCTGACAGGTTGCGGGAATTGGTGTTAGTGCCACATGCCCAGGGAACGAAGTCCTTTTGAAAGGAAAGCTAAGTTGTTTCAGGACACCCAAATGCAGATTTGGCGAAGAATGAGGGCTGGGACGAAGCAGCGAGGTGCCTTAGCGAGGATTCCCGAGGATTCCCATTGAGAGGGGAGAACTCCGGCGAAGGGAAGGTGGGGGGCGGCCTGGAAAGGTGGCGCGGGCTGGAAGAGACCCTAAACACCTGACATCGATGGTGCGCCAGCCCCGACCTTCTCCCCACCTCACCCTCCTAGCACATTGCACAGCCCATTTGGTGGAGAAGATGGACAAAGTGGAGGGCAGGTGGGGGAAGAGATGCGCAGAAAGCGAGGAGCAAGGGTGCCTAGGGAAGGGGACAGAAGGAGGAGAGGGCGCGGAGACTCAGAGGGGGGTGGGGAGAAGCTGCAGCAGCGGGAGGGAAGGACTGGGGGGAGAAAGGAGGAGGAGAAGCAGCGGTAAGGAGAGCTGAGTCCCAGCACTCCCGCAGCAGAGAGTTCGCTTTCCAAGTGGGGAAGGCGGGGATTGTTTTTGGCGCCTAGGAAACCTTCTGAAGCTGCTGGATACTTTCCCTCCACCCCGGCCGCGGGTGTTTGGTAAATATTAACAAACCAGGGCGCGTTCCTTTCTGGAGTGTGGATGTCTAGCCGGCCTGCTCTCCGGAAGGTTTCCCGTCCTAGAGCTCCCGCCCCCGGACGCTGGCCCGCTGTTCACCGCGCTCGCGCGCGGGCACACACACCTGCTTGACAACAGAAGGAATCAAAATCAATATTGTATTTGTCACCTCTCTGTCTCCTTTTGACTCCCCTGGCAGCCCGGGTGCCACTGGAGCGAATTGTGGATTTATGGAGGGAAATTAGCATAAATTATTACGAAATCCGTAGCCGTGTGTGGTCCAGCTTGTGGGAAAGGAGGCTATTGTAAACTCTCCAAGCAGAAAGGTGGTCGGCGGTGGGCGCAGCGGAGGCGATGAATGGCTATGGCGCAAGAAAGATTTCCATTTGGTTTGCACATGGGCATAATTGACTTATGTGTATTTTATACAGTTTTCCCAACAACTCCCTAAGCCTCCGGGTCGGTGCCCCCTCCCCGAAGCTTGTTTGTTTTGGGTTCTGTACAATAGACTTGGATGCACTTTTCAAGATTTCTTAAAGTGCTCCTTCCCCCCTCTCCTTCATAATAACAGTCTTAAAAGGCTGTAAATAGCATGCAAGCCCTCCCGCCTCCCCCTGGGCTTTGCAGATCTTCAGTAGGCACCAAGACACAGGGTTGTAGCAAAAGGGCCATTTTAAATGTGCAGCTCCCAACTCTTCAAACTTGTGTCTTTACCGGTTTAATTCCCTTCACTAATGCTGGGCATAGGCAGTGGGCTTCACCTACCACATCCCCCCACCATGGCCAAACTTTGAAGAGTCCTTGGGCGCGAATTCCTACTTGTAACTTTGCATGTCCCAAACTTGGTGGTGACAACGTTCCTGGGGAGATAGACAAAGATTTATTCCCACGTGGCTTCTTTTTTTTTAACCCAAAGGTTCCCCCCTCAGAATTTAGTTAATCTTCTATTTACTCCGAGCAATGATTTCGACAGCCATACAAAGGCCCTTTGCAAGGCAACAAAATGCCAATTGTTAAAACAAGAAAACATTTCTCTCCCCATCCCCCACCCTCAATGTGGTGTGTGTGTGTGTGTGTGTGTGTGTGTGTGTATGTGTATGTGCGCGCGCTTACAGATGAACACACACCCGCCCACTGGTAGAGAAAATCTTCCTGGCTGTCACTGGGGAGCAGAGACCTTTCACTCCTATAGTTCCATATCCCAAATCCATTCCCTCAATGTCTTTCTGTATTCTATATATCAGTGTCCACATATTTACCAGGAGGACTCAGACCCTGGCACCACTCCTTCCCAGGAGCACTCCTGCCTCGCCTGCAGGAGTTGTAACTCTGAGACCAGCTGCCTTTGGAGAAGGAGAACTGTGGACCAATGCCTTTCCATCTGGGAAACACAAGTCCTTGCCACTGCTCCTTACCAGAGGTCCCTCAGGCTCCTGCGCTCCCCAGCTCCTCCCATCCTAGAACCCTCAAACCCTACTGGGCTGCACCAAGTAACCCCCACAGGCCGCACCTCCTAAGGAGCTGAAGCCACAGCTCTGTCAGGCTCCGCTGCCTCCAGCCAGAGCTCAGCAGAAGTCCCCCCTCACCCCAGTCCTTCGGGTTCAGCAGCTGAGGGTTGATCTGCCCTTCAGGAGCCCTGCCCCCAGAGACAGGTCAGCATCCCTCCCTCACCCCTCCCACCCACCTCCTCCTCCTGGTTATTTTTTCCGAATTAAGAAGGTGACATTATTCTTTCCTTCAAGCACTTCTGCTAATATTGAAAAACGTGCGCTTGCATCTCAAGCGAGACAGCCCAGACACGAGAGCCATTTCAATATTAATGAAATTGTTTAATCTCCTAAATTCATCGTGTTTAAGTTACGTTTTGGTGAGTTATTGACCAACTCTGAAACTGTGGTTAATGTAGGTGTGTTTGTATGTGTATGGGTGTGTGTGTGTGTGTGTGTGTGTATGCGCCCGCGCGCGCGCGCACAAGCTGGAAGATTATATATAATAACCCCCCATATAATAGCTCCACTGGTCATGCTAATGTCACTACAAGTATCAAAACTCCACACCCAGAACTGTCCCACCACCACCATCTCCTCTTCTTCCTCCTCCTTAAAAGAAAAAGAAAAAACATTCTCACATTTCCCGACTGAAGATGATTCAGTGTGGGCTGCAGGTATTGAGTTTTTAACAACACGGTAAAATAAATCTCGTTTAAAAACCATAAAGGTGGAAGAATATGCAGACACCAGTGGGAACTCCTAGAATCTACTCAGACTTCCTGCAAGCAAGTGGGGTCAACTCACTCTCATAGCAATCTGATGACGACGACGACGACGACAACAACAACGGCGGTAATAATGATAACAATAATAATAACAGCTCATTGAACCTCCCAAGATGAATCTGAACAGTAGGGAGCCTGTCACCCTGCACCAGACAGGGTGACCCAGGGCATACCCCACCCTCTCCTCTCTCAAAAGAAAGTTAAACTCTCTGGTCTTTGCAAGTCTAGAAAGTACTGCTGTTTCAGCAGGGCCTCAGGCAGCTCTTGTTGGCCTCTCTAAACCTAAATAAATTCTCTTTATGCAAAAATCAGAGGGGAAGAAGGGGAGAAAGTTCCACCTGTAAAATGCAAACTTCCAGGCAACACCTAACTACCAAAATTTCAAACCACCTGGGAGAAGCGAGAGCCTGCAATTCACCTGGTGACAACGTGTGTCAAACAAACGCAGACCCTCCCCGGGTCTGTCCCAGCAGCCCTGGAGCCTTCGTCCTGTGTCTATGCAATTCCCGGAGAACTTTTAGAGTGAAGACCTAGCCTATTCGCCCAGATACACTACTTTAATCTTTAAAAAAAAAAATTTTTTTTGTCAATACAGTTAGGTTCAAAACGGGCTCTTAGGGAGCTGCCCACTATATTTTTCTAAATGTTCTTTAAAGCCACCACTTAAAGCTACACACACACACTGTGCAGCGTTAGGGCAGCAGCCTAGGAAGGTCAAATCAAACTTTGACCTGCCTCTTGGAGGATTTGGGGGCCGGGTTGCGGGGTGGGGGGCGTATTTTCATTATCATACCCCATGCAACCAGGCCTGGGTAATGCCAAGCGCAGGAAGAGGGTCAGCTTCAGGAGGAAGCCGCGCCTGAAGTTAGCTAACAATACAAACCCGATACAATGCGGAGGAAACAGAATACTCCGGCAAGGCAATTTCCATGTCAAACATCATCCGCGCGCAGGCAGCTTGCTCTGTGATCCCGAGTGGTAGCCTGGATCCCGGCTCCAGGGCCGCCGCCGCCGCCGCCGCCGCCTCATACCTTCCCACGGAGCACCTTGGCCGGCGCGTCCCGCTCGCTCCCCGCCGGCGGTCCGGGCTCTCCCCGGTCCGGAGCTGGAAGTGGTTACTGCTGGCCCAGGTGTCCATGTAAATAGGTGCGAGAGAAACCGGAGCTGGCCGGGCTCTCCCCCTCGAGCGCTCAATCCCCTCCCTCCGCAGCCCCCGCTCCCCCCCCTCCTCCTCCCTAGGCGATTGTCATATGATAGCTAAGAAGTGGCACATTAATGAAGCGCCGCTACAGGGGTCTTTTCTGCTCCTGTCACCGCCTAAAACTATCAGATGGTTTGAGGGAGGACATGGAGGCAGCCACCTAGCTCCGCGGAGCCGCCGCGCAGCCCACAGCAGCGCCCTCCGGAGCCCCGAGGCCGCCGCTGCCCGGGTCCTGGGTCCTCGCCGAGACTCGGCGGCCGAGCTCCGCCGCCGGCGGAGCAAACAGCCGGGAGACCCGCGGACCCGGAGGCTCCAGCGCTGCCAGGCTCAGCAGAGGAGCTCGGAGATTTGCGGAGCCCGACGGAGCCGGGACTGTGCGCCCGCCCGGGCTTCGGGCCGGGAGGGACGCGGCGAGCGGCAGCGCCATCCCGGATGCGCACGCTCAACTTGGAGCAACTTTAAGGTGAGCTGCTCTTTGGGTTGCATCCCTGCCCGGGTCGATTCCCCATCCAGGTCCGGCTTAGGCTTATTTCCGTGCTACTCTTGCAAGGATCTCGCGGTCCCCACCCCCCGCCCCCTCGCTGCGCGCCACTCTGCGAGCAAAGTTGCTGGCAAAGGGAGCGCGGGCGCGGGCGGGCGCGGGCGGGAGCGGGCTGGTCCAGCGCCGCAGCCTCTCCCCTCCACCCCCGAAACCTGTGCTCGGCCTTGCTGACCTCGGGGTGTCTGGGCATCCATGCCCCCTTCTCCCCTTATCTCTCTCCCGGTTCCCAGGTCTGAGCAGCCAGCCGGCAGACCCGGCGCGCGCACCTCGGACCCCGGAGTGAAGAAGGGCTGGGGGGTGCGATCCCAAGAAGATGCCTCGCCCCGGCCGCAACACGTACAGCGACCAGAAGCCGCCCTACTCGTACATCTCGCTGACCGCCATGGCCATCCAGAGCTCGCCCGAGAAGATGCTGCCGCTGAGCGAGATCTACAAGTTCATCATGGACCGCTTCCCCTACTACCGGGAGAACACGCAGCGCTGGCAGAACAGCCTGCGCCACAACCTGTCCTTCAACGACTGCTTCATCAAGATCCCGCGGCGGCCCGACCAGCCGGGCAAGGGCAGCTTCTGGGCGCTGCACCCCAGCTGCGGGGACATGTTCGAGAACGGCAGCTTCCTGCGGCGCCGCAAGCGCTTCAAGGTGCTCAAGGCGGACCCGCTGGCGCCCGGCAAGCCGGCGGACGCGGCGCAGTTCCTGCAGCAGCAGGCCAAGCTGCGGCTGAGCGCGCTGGCCGCCTCGGGGGGCTCGCCCCTGCCGCCCCTGCCCGCCGCCGCCGCCGCCTACAGCCTGGGCGGCGTGGCGCAGCCCTCGGGCTTCAAGCACCCGTTCGCCATCGAGAACATCATCGCGCGCGAGTACAAGATGCCCGGGGGGCTAGCATTCTCCGCCATGCAGCCCGTGCCCGCCGCCTACCCGCTCCCCAACCAGTTGACGACCATGGGCAGCTCGCTGGGCGCGGGCTGGCCGCACGTGTACGGCTCGGCGGCGGCGGCGGGCATGATCGACCCGGCCGCCCCCATCTCCATGGCCGGCGGCGGCGACTACGGCGCCTACGGGGTGCCGCTGAAGCCGCTGTGCCACGCGGCGGCGGGCCCCACGCTGCCCGCCATCCCCGTGCCCATCAAGCCCACGCCGGCCGCCGTGCCCGCGCTGCCCGCGCTGCCCGCGCCCATCCCCGCCTTGCTCTCGAACTCGCCGCCCTCCCTCAGCCCCACGTCCTCGCAGACGGCCACCAGCCAAAGCAGCCCCGCCACCCCCAGCGAGACGCTCACCAGCCCGGCCTCGGCCCTGCACTCGGTGGCGGTGCACTGACCCGCGGCGGCTCTCTGGTTCTCCTCCTCCCCGCTAGCCCACACTCTCCTCCCCGGGCTCCGAGTCCTGTCCTCCCAGACCCGGGGCCGCCGCCCGCCCTACCGTGTCAGTGCGCTCCCAGCCAGCCGCCTCTCTTTCCGGCACCACAACTTTGTTTGGGACCCCCGAGACGAAACACACAAACTTGCAGATGGGCCTGGAGGCGCGTGGGAGTGGTCCTCGCCCTCACGCGAGGGGAAGGCAGGGGCACCTGAGCCAAGCTGTCCCATCCCCGGGGCCCTGAACCCCGCACCTCCCATCCCCTCCCACCCCCCCCCACCCCCCCCTCATCTAAGAGGCATGGGAAATCCTGGCTCCCGCCTTCACCGAGAGGAGCGCCTCTTCCCTCCGCTCGCACTCGGCGTGGCCCCGAGCCTCCGCACAGTTTGTTCCAAGACCAGAGAAACCGGCTCAGAGGTGTCCTCCAACACACACATCCATCCGAGGGCCGGATCCCTCCTTTCCAGTCTTGGAAATCTGCTTCGGAGAGAGACCGCTCCTCTTCCCACCCGGCTCGCCTCCGCCCATCCGGCAGGGGCTGGGCGGACCGCAGCTGCCCGGAGTAGCTAGCGGGCTTGCCTCCCCTGCTTCCTTCCGCAGAATTTTTTTTTCTTTTTTTTCTTTGCGTTGGGTGTCTGGAGGCTCTGGGCCTTGGGAGTTAGGGGGAGAGCTTGCCAAGCTGGGGAGGGGAACACTTGTCTGGAACGCCAGCGAAACAAAAACTTAACTGTAACCTTGTGTTGTTTACAAAGGGCCCGGTAAAATGTAAACAGTGAACTTGAATCTGTATGGCTTGGCGGCCGAGGGGGCAAAGCCCACTTTACAAGTACCTGTTGTAATGTGAATGTTTACTCTTTATTTCTGGCTAGGTTTGGGGGAGGGGAGAGAGGGAGGGGAAAGTTAATTGGGATGTTAACTTCCCGATTACTTAAGATACCTTTATAGCTATTTATTTTATTGTTGGGAAGGGGGAAAACGAAGTAAGCCCAAACTAAGAAAGCATCAAGGGCAAGCCTAGAAGAAGTGAGATAAGCTGACTGGTAACTTGGAGGAACTGTCACCGGATAGGTCTCCCAGGGCCTAGTCCTTCTGTTTGCTACAAGTAGTTTTCCAAGAAGCTAAGGGCTGCAAGGAGGTGTAAATGCTTGTGAATAGGAATGATTATACGCTGTGTAAAATGCACTTTTGTTTGCTATATTCCTTTAGAGTCTTAGGTAATTTGCTGAGAAAATGAACTGTTGTTCTGGTGTGATCTGCTTAAGTTAAAAAAAAATACAAGTTGTAGTGTCATCAGAGCTGTACAATTTTTATCTTTCGTTTTTTCTCCCTCCTTGTAGAGAATTAGCATGACATTTTAAATATTGATGTTCTTGTTCCCAGCATGCCTGTTTTAAGACAGAGGATATTAAGAAGAAGGTGTCTACATTAAATTATGAACCTAGTCCAAATAATATTTTCTCATTAAAATATGTGAACTCAAGTTTTAGTTCTGTGTGGTTTGGAAGTTTCTGCAATCACTTTCAAAAGATAGAGGTAGTGTTTCCCTAAGCATGCCTTTTGCAGCACATTGAGTAGTTTGTCTTGCTCAGATCTTATTTTCAAAACAGGTGAAGTTCTCAGGCGTTCACAGACTGGGAGAAAAGTTATTCGGATGGACTCTTGGCTGCAGAGGGAAAGAGGGAGCAGTCTATTTTCAGTCTATTTTTAGAGTAGGTACACAGATGTAGTGCTGAGAGGAAAGACTGCATTGAAGAAAAGAACAGTACTTTTTATATATTTTTGTTTCTCTTAAAATATACATTTTACACAACATAACCAGCACTTACATAAATGCAAAGCCTATGTAGAAATTAGGTAGAGGTGATCAGGTAGATGGAGACACAAAACCAGACTTGCCTACACAATGTGTACATCCTGACACATTGGACTTTGGAGTGAGGAGTCATTGCCTTGCTCCTTTAAATGATTGTAGTTGTCGAAATTTTATTTTTTGGAAGTTGCCTAAAAGTCCACCTTGCATGTTGAAAGCTGTTCACTTTGAATTGAACAGATTTCTTTTTACTCCTTCCTGTGAGAAAATAATGTTCAGTGCATTTATTTTAAAGAGGTAAATGAAGTTACTTAAAATGCTCCACTCTTAAGAATTTGCTTTTCTTCAGATATTTGCAGAGAATTAAAATTTGCCAAGTATTTGTGGCTCAAGGATCATTGAAACTTTAATTGAAGGAAGGCCTCACAATATTTCCAGAGCCAGGGGTGTATTCAACTAATGAAGTTGCAAGACAAAGACAAACTTAAATAGTGATTAACACTTTACTGTGTAAAATGATTAAACAAGAGACTGTGCAATGCAGGGAAGCCCGCATAGAAATCACGCTCTATAAGGAGAATCCTTGGCACCTGCGACCCTTCAATATATTTGGAGGGCTATCTGAAAAAAAAAAAAAAATTAGGATTATGCAAAGGGTAATTAATCCTGTTGTGACCATTTTTTTTTTTTAAAGGAAGGATCCCACACACAGCCAAGAAAGAAAAAAAAAGAAAGAAAATAAATGAATCATTGGACTGATTAAAATGCATGAAGCTACTAAAGCTCGTCAGACAGGGGACAACCAAACTCATTCATCAAGCCCAAGTCACAATTATATCAACAAGATCAGCCAAAGAAAGCCTGTAAAACTTGTCCATCCTGGGTTAGGAAATTCTTGAAACTTTGTTCTTAACAATAAGTCCTCTGCATTAAAAAAAAAAAAAAAATCAAATACAGTTTCATCATTTCCTACAAAATAAAATTAAGACCACCTCTGGGATATTATAATTTCATCGATTTTACTAACACTGAATTCAAAATGGGAATGAAGGAACTATATAGACATGGGCCTCAAACATTTTACAAATTATCAACTTAGCTAGTTAGATAAAATATTCTTCCTAGACTAGCCAATAGGAGTTAAGTGGTACCGTATATACATACATATATACATTCAATAAACGGAAGTAAAGAAGATGCAGATCTTATTTCTGAGTTTTAGCAAAGGAGTGGTTTCAACGCAGCACTTGAAAATGTCCTTTTCAGCCGGTAAGTTCGTCATGGTGTATTGCAAAGAATGAAATAACTTGGGCATTGTGAGCTCTCTTTTCACCATCGCAAGCATCTCCTCTCAGATGAAGTTGAATGAGTAAAGTGAAAAAAAAAAATCCATTGATGATATCTTGACCTTGATGAGAAATCCAAAGACAGCCCCCAAACACATGCCTCCACCTCACTCTATCCTCAGCTTTGAGACTTACACCCTGTTTAGCTGAAGTGCCTCACAAATAAGGAAGTTTATAACCATGATACCTTCAATGGCTCTCTTTGTCATGTTAAATCTTTTCACCTGGCTCAAGTCCAAAGTCAATACACACAGCTTCAAAATAAAAGTGGCAGAGACACCCCCATACAGGGAGATGTGTGCTCCGGGTCTTATCTTAAGAATCCATTTTCTATTTTGTAAATTTGGGCAGGATTTGTTTTTAATGTGGGTGTTTGATTTTGGAAACTTGGCTATTCTGTTGCTTTTGCTTTTTAATATGACTCTGTACTCAATTGAGGTTTTTAACGGCTTTTCTGTGGTTTGGGGAAATGCCTATACAATGGATGGATTTTGTGCCCTTTCTCAAGAAAGAAGCTACAGAAGTTCTCATTAGTCCTATTGCCCGGTTTGGGGTTTGGAAAAGTGTAAGACTAGCAGAAGAGGTACTAGTGAATGATCCTCAGGATGGCTTAAATATTAGAGCAGCTAGTTCAATGCCTTTGAAAGAAACAGGAACACCGAGTGTTTGGAAGCATCAATGTGTCCAGGTGCTGGAGAGGGGTGAAGCTGGGGGTGGAAGGATGAGGAATCTGATGAAGTGCTGCAAACAGGTTTTCCATTAGCTCATGCAAAGTGGGGAGGGGACAGAAGGGTTTTACTTTCACAAAAGGCAACTAACTCCCAGTTACAAGATATCCATTTAAGAAACGGGAAGAATCTAGGTCTGCTCTAAAATCCTTAACATAAATGTCAATTAATTTTTTTTTCTCTCCTAACACCACATATGCACAGAGACACCCTAACAAAACAAAGCAAAAAAACAAAACAAAAAACAAAACAAAAACAACCCAACCCACCGGCTGTGAAGCCTCAAAGGGGATGCATTTGTTTCTTTTAAACTAACAACAAATTATCTAATTAATATGTTTCAATTACAGCATGAAAGGCCCAGCCCGGGGACCGCCCGCCGAGGGGGCACAATAGCCCCAGAGCCCACTCTAGGAATTTACAATAACTTCACATCTGTTTCTTTATTTTCCACTTTTTGAGTCTAAAACTCCTCTCAAGATCACTTCAAATCACGGCCCGAGTTATGAAATATGTCCCCGTGTTAAAGGGGGAGGAAACTTTGTCCACAGATGCTTCATTTGCAAGAAGAAGAAAAAAAAGTGAAAGCCCATTGAAGAGCATTAAACAAATATATTAGAATTCTGTCACTTTATGCAATTGAGTAGATCAAATGAAGGGTCCCGGCCACTTCATTCACTCTCATTCACTCGAATAGAAAATGCAAAGAATAGCAACCCGAGACTGGGCCACCGATGTAGATTTAGCTCCTTTTTACTGGGAGACAAAAAGGCTGAATTTTCACAAACACATTGCTGACTCGGGGACTAGGAAACCAGCACTGGAACCCCTTTGGAATTTAAATTCATTTTATCTTCCTCTCCTTTTCGGGATCTGTTTGCACTACAGTGCAAGATGCAGCAGGCATCCCCTGGCTTCTGAAAAGCGGGGGAGGGGAAGACAGTGCGTGGGGGTGGCAGTGTGGGCCTCCGGATTCCCAAGGAGCTCTGGGTGATGGACTAACACTCAGGGCTGAGTTAATAACTTTGGTTTAAACAAATCTTTATCTATATCAATATACACATCATTATAGTACACACATCTCCAAGTCTCTCACCTCCTTGCTTGGCATGGATTATATAAACAGCTTGTTTTCAAAGATTGAAATTGCAGCTGGGTCATCCAGTTTTCTTCTTTCAACTAATATCTGGTCATTGGTGTCACAATAGACTTGAAAGCTGAGCTTTCAACCTCACCTGCTTGATTTTCTCTCTCTCTCAACACACAGCACTAACACCACTTTCTGAGCTCACTGTGATGGTGAACTTTTTATGCAAAAATCAAGAGAGGAGATACTCTGGTTAGAATTTCCAAGCTATTTCCCATTCTTGAGCGGTAGGGGCGGGGTGTGTGTGTGTGTGTGTGTGTGTGTGTTTGTGCAGGGTTGACAAGCCACATGTGTCAGTGGTGATTAAGATAATTTTGTGAAAAGATCTCTGTCCTTGTCTTTGATGGTTGACATTTTTGTTTTGGTGAACTTCATAGCCTTTAATGTGTCAACATCTTAGACAACTTACAGTGACTATTAGAGCCACTTCAAGGGGCAGAGCAGGGAGAACTAAAAAGGTAGACTTCCTGGCTTTTGAGGTGTGATTGTAGAGGGATGAACCCATTTTTCTCAAACTTAAAGCCTAAATGAGATCTGATCAGAAGCTGAAAACACATAACGGGTTTTCTAGTCTATTTTAACATTTTGCCTAGGACTTTCTCCAGGTACATCAAAACTTTGAACACTTTTCATTTTAGCCTTAAGACTTATAAGTTCATATTTGACACTGTTCTCCATTTAATTCATGGGACTGGTGTCTGGGCTGGTGGCTCAGACCTACGGAAGCAACAAAGGTTATGAAAGGAAGAGTTGGCTGTTTTATGCCCACAGCCACCAAGCTCACCTGAACTAATACTGGGCTAATCAGAAATTATCCAAGAAAAACTGTAGTTGGCTAAATAAAGACTTCCTTGGAAGGTTTCCTTCCAAAATGTTTTCAAGAACCTATGGACACAGGACTCTTCTTTGGAGGCAGCCTTCTTTGGCCTATGTCGGCAAATAACCATTGTCAAATCAGCTGCAAGACCTTGAAGGAACAAACTCAGAAGTGTTCATTAAAACAGAGTAAGTTCACAGATAAAAATTCATTCTTTAAGCTTCTGTTGTCCGGAGACATGGCGATTTTGATTCAGGTTGTGTTGCAGCTTGTATATTTTTAATTACTCAATTAATTTCTTCCCCAGAGTGTTCCAAGTTGACTGGGTTTACTCAGATATACAGTACAGAAAGAGTTGTTGGTTTGCAGCAATAATTATTTCCAAAGTCTGCTTTTCCTGTAGATTCCTCTCCCCCTCCTTCCTGAGATCCAGCGTATTGGTCTGATGATTCCAGCACATAGCAGCACATAGCGAAAATGTTCAATAAAGGACCTTAATGTGGTGCCACTTAGAGGAAGCTAAGTATTTATTAAGTAGTAACCGGAGTGTTTTGCATTAATTAGAGCAGCTCCTTGGAGAGACATTACAGCCATCGATGGTTTCACACAACAGGAAAACGCCCCCCTAGACCTGCTGCAGTGAAACAGCTGCAAATGTCTGCCTCACTTGGAAATACCAACACATCTTTTATTTACTTACATATGTTTGAAAGACTGGGGGTCTATTCATAACAATAAAATGAGCGCCATGATATTTAATGTCTGCTACAAAACAAAACAAACAAAAACCCCCAAACAAAAACTGAAATAATGGTCTTTGTCAAGATTCTGGTCATGATTTCAAATCAGAAAAGCTGACAAATGACTGACTAAACCAAATTTCCATGTTCAACGAAATAGTCAGACTGAATGAACTCTTCCTGTGACTGCCTGGGAGATGCTAACTAGTGTGTGTTGGTGGGTGGGTGGGTGGGTGGGGAGAAGGTGGGAGAACAGGTGGGGATGAAATTTTATGACTGTCAGATTAGTACAAATCATGTAAATACGTGATCCTTATCCTCAGCACAGAAGAGCAACTGACAGAATGAAAAGCGGTTCTGAAACCAGTGTGCTAATTTAGCTCAGGTAAAAGCTGCATGCCTTGTTCCCGGTCAGCACATGAGGCATTGACTGTAGGTTTCAGCCGTGATTCTAAGTTTTGTACAACTAATCACATGAAATGCATTTAAATTTACTTGTGGATGCTACTGGTTTTAAGAAAAGGAGAACCCCTTCCTTAAAAGAAGAAAATGAAATGATTAACTTTGACATAAAAATATCAACAGCAATTTGATTAATTATATTGCTCATTATCTTTTGCTGTGTAGCCAAACATTAACCAATTCTTAAAATGACAGATGCTGAATAGATCATATAAAATAATTACTTGAATTTTATGGCAGTGAGTTATGGTGGAATTTATGGAGAGATTTATATTGATTTCTAAATTTAAAATAGGTTTTATTTCATTTAGAAATTCAGTCTTTACTGTAAATATACAACTATATTGTAGAATTTTTCCTATATTTTTCTGTGTATTTTAAAAGTATCCATTTCTTTTTTCAAGATTTTCCATAATTATAATCATTATACATACAATTGTATATATTGCTTTTCTCCAGCATTGTATAAGCAAGTTCCATGTTTTCATAACTTGGCAATACATAGTTTTCATTACCATCAATTTTAATAGTTGTATATAGTATGCCAACTGAGTGGAATACTAAATGCCTGCTTTGGGCACTTGAATGATTTTAGGTTTATCTATTTGTTTTAGTTTTGTGTTTGCTAATACAAAGATTGTTGTAGTGAACATCTTTTATACCTAACTAAACATTGTAAAGGATGTAACCAAGGATGTAAAATACATTAGCACTGGCATGTGAAATCCCCTAACCACTTCCTGCACATTCAGTAATGTGGTTTAATTTAGGATATCAGCCTTGGTCCTTACATATCCATTGTTGTCTGTCCTCTACCTAGGGTCCCAGAGCAATAGTGCCTCAACTTAGAATTTTAAATGCCCTGAATGTTAGAGTTGGGAAGGTTCTGAGAGATTCCAGGTCAACCAATTCCTTTATTTTACTTATTTGGTGAATCTTACTGATATAGTCCTTCCTGATGTATAATCTTACTGATATATCCAGATAACTTAACAACACCTAAGTCAGGTTCTGAAAGTAAAACCTAAGTTCAGTCCCACCTCCAATGCCAGACAAATGGCACTGAATGTCAGAAATCACAAATATATTGATGAAAGGTAATTAGAGCAGCTCTGTGGAGAGACATTGCAGCTGAGAATGGTTGTACAAAAGGCAAACTCTGAGCATCTGAGTATCCCCCAGGTGTCAAAATGAAGACCTTTATGTGACAGTGTTGGCTCATATCACTTTCAGCCAGTTTACACAGCATGACAAGCTGCACGTTTTTAAGTGGGGGTCGTGGCTAGTTTGTGTAACTATAGGGAATGGGTCACTGCTCAGCCCCAGGTCTAAAGAGAAAGGGATCCACCCTCCACCCGAACCATTTCTTAAGTCTCTGATACCTTCCCTGAAACTGAAAACCGTTTTCCAGACAAATAAGCCTAAAGGGTCCAGGTCCACAGGAGGTGTTGACTATGTCATTTCTTCAGCTGCCCTTCGATGGCTAATTCTCAAGGTGGGAGATGAGTGGGGGACAGAGGGATGGCAAAGAACTGGAGCTTCCGATTTTGTCACCTTATTGTAGCATTTCATTTTGGCTTTCTTATGTGATACTTCCATGTCAGATTTACCCATTCCTGAGAACTTATTTTTTTTAAAAGATATTTTATTGATTTTTTTACGGAGAGGAAGGAAAAGAGATAGAGAGCTAGAAACGTCAATGAGAGAGAAACATTGACCAGCTGCCTCTTGCACATCCCCTTCCAGGGGTGTGCCTGCAACCAAGGTACATGCCCTTGACCGGAATCGAACCTGGGACCTTTCAGTCCGCAGACTGACACTCTACCGCTGAGCCAAACCGGCCTTGGCAGAACTTATTTGTTTTTAATAAAGTAGCTTCACACTATGTGAGCCAGGATATGGGGATACAGGCGCTGATTGAGGGTTTATTGGTCGAGGACACCCAGGAAAGAACAAGCAGGAAAAGTGCCATCATTAGTGACTAAGGCTAAACTCATTCTTCTGATTTGGAATCAATGTCTTTGGATGGGAAATACAAAAAGGTCTAAAGGAGTTTATTCACTTATTTTTTCTATATTCTTCAAACTATCCCACTACCCTGGAGCTAATCATTCCTAACCTCAGCGTGACTCACAAAACAGAGGAGAGATATACAGTAAGAGCAGAGGAAAGGGAAGGCTGCGAGGAAGAGGAGAAGCTGAATGAAGATGTGATGCTCTGTTAGCGTGGTCCTTTAAAAGGACCCCCTATGATATCTGACCACATGTCCTTGTCATTCAGTGTAAGCCAGTTCAACCCAGTCTGATTCAACCCAATTTGACCTTCCCAAACAAGATTTTTCAAGAAAATGTTTTCGTTAGAAGAGCTGAATTTGAGTTCTAGTTTTATCACATTTTACCTAAATGGTTCTGAGCAAGTCTCCTTAGCTCTGTTACCTGTCTCTCTTAGGAGAACAAGGGTGCCCTCAAAGGCTTGTCTCAGCCATCAAGTGGAGCAGATGAGGTGAAAGTGCTTTGAAGTCTTGCAAACTTCAGTTATTATTACCAGCTAGGACAGGGGAGTAGCAAAGTAAAAGTACCTGTGAGACATTGTCCTGCCCGAAAGGAATTTAGTTTTAAGTTCTTCAGGACAGATTGCAGACTCGAAGAGGGAAGGCCTATTTTTTCATGCTATTTTCTAACCCTCAAATGGTCACTGTCTGAATAAGGGTTGCCATGGCAAGGGAAATTGTTGCTTCTTTTTCTGCATATTCTCCCAAAGGGGGCCTTTTCTTAGATCTTAAGATAGGAGGTTGACAAAATGTTATTATGATTGCTGAAAAGTCATGCGCACAGTGTGACACATAGCGGTTAACAAAAATTGGAGCACTTTTTTTCTTTTTAAAACATTTTTATTAAACGTATTGGGGTGACATTGGTTTATAAGATTATTATGGGTTGTGAGTGTACAAAATCGGGGCATTTTTAGTCTTCTTTTTTCCCCACCAATCAATGGCACAAGCTACTTCCCTGCCACTTTTAAATATTTATATAGTAAATACCTACACAGCATTTACCAGGAACCAGTTACTATTTTACATTCTTTACAAATATTAGCTCATTCAATCCTAACATCAAGCTTATGCTCATTTTACAGATAGGAATACTGAGACACAGGGCATTTAACCAATTTGCTCAAGCTAACTTGGCTAGTAAGTGGTATCAATGCCCAATAGACTCTAATACAAGTTGGTTTAATATAAAGACACATGTTACTAAAGGCAGCAGCTCACATGATTTTCCAGACGCAGGGGCTATATTACAAGCTCATTCAGGCCTGCAAACCAAAAGGGTTTTAAGCCAACATCTTCTGGTTTTAAGCCAACTATCTCAGACACAAGATAATTTTCGCAGATAATTTTCTTTTTACTTCTCTTACCCTTCCCAGCTTTTGGTGAATTGTGATTCACTACATTACTAACTTGCATTTTATTCCCAAACTATCTTCTATTTAACTTATGTGGATGGGAAGCAGGGAAAACCACTTCAATAGAACCCAACATATCCCTCTATGATCACAGGAATTTTTTATATCTTTAATCTCATCAGATCAGATACCTAAAATGTCACAATGGAACACTCCCCACCCCCTCACCTTCGGAAAATAAAGATGGGCCTCAAAGTATAGCCTACCAGCCTGGATCCATTTGTGATTAACTCAAATCTTTTGGGAATGAGGGCAGCTGAGATGAAATCTAAGTAGGGATGTGTTCCTGTAGTTAAAAGAAAATTTCTGACCTATGTGTCTTTTTATTCCCTCGCAGTCAGATAATAAAAGGAATGAGAAGTGGGGGAAGTACCATTTTTCTACTTTCAATGTGATTCGAGAAAGAAGAAAAAAATAAAAGAGGGAACAAGGAGAGGGAGGAAGGATAAGATTGATGTAACTTTCTATCTCGGTAAATAGAATTTTTGTTGTTGTAATGTTCCTGTGAGTTCCTGCAAACCAGAAGTCCCAAAGGAATGTTGGAAGGAGAGAGGAAAGAAGGAACCTCCCTCCTGGTTTTGCTGTTTCTGTCAGCTTCCCTCCCACAGTGGTGTTGGCTCCAACCTCCACCTTTTGTCAGCACCTCCAGAGTGAGCCTCACCAGGCTGCCTGAGTGGTGCCAGTCTGAGCACCAGTTCCTCAAGGTCTCTTTCTGGCCATGCAGGGCACTAGCGTCAACAGGGAAGCATCTCCTCCTCAGGTCTGCATCTCAGCTCTCTGTGGCCTCTTCTCTACTCTCCGAGGTTCTGATATCTGCAACCTCTCCCCTTCTGTTTCATGGTCCCAGGAGTGGTAGCTGCTTCCTGAGTTACTATTTTGGTATTTTCTCAGTGTTCCTTTTTTTGTGCTCTAAGTCTACAAACACCCTTGTAACTGACTCCCTGTAGTAAATTCATTGTATTTTAAATATCTAGTCTGATTTATGTCTTCCAGACTGAATCCTGAGTAATAGTGTGTTTATGATCCTGGGTTTCTTCATTCATTAGCTCAGAAAGTCTGTATGTCTTGCTTATGGAACACTGGGCATAAGCACACCATTCGGCATGTGCTAGGAGTCGAGCAACAGGGAAATGGTTAAACAAACATACCCAACAAGCCCTGCTCCAGGTAGAGGAGAGGAGGGCACACATGGAGAACATACCTAGATGGCAGAACAGGTTCTATGAGAGATCTGAGAAGAAGGGTGAAGAGGAGGAATAGCAGCCCAGAGAGGATTTGGGGTTTAGGGCTGGGTGAAGGCAAACAGCTCCAACTCAAGTTTATTAGCATAAGAACTTCAGCTAAAGTATTTGTGTGGCTAGTGATGGTCTTAGGAAATTCATGAACAATGAGGCTGCACAGTAAATAGGAAGTGATGAGCAAGGTCAGTGGAATCGGAGCAAGGCCCATGGAAAGGAGAGCTGAATGTCAGTCAGATCTTTTATAGCTCCTTTCACCCAATAGGAACCCTTGTTACTAAGGCGCTGACTGTGTATTTTACTCTCTGATTCACATACATTATTTGTCTTTAATCCTCACATCAACCTATGAGGTAATTCTTATACAAACTGAGAAACTATTACCTAATAGTTTCATTTTCTGATGAGCGGCAGAATAAGATTCAAACCCAGGTTCTACCTGACTCTACATCCAGTGTTCTTGCCAATCTATTCTCCTGCCATTGTAACAAATAGCTTCAAAATTATTTATTGAATATTTTCATACTTGGCAGGCTAGTATTGCTTAGTGGTTGAGCATTGACGTATAAATCAGGAGGTCATGGTTCGATTCCCGGTCAGGGAACATATCAGGTGGCAGGCTCAATCCCTAGTATGGGATGTTCAGGAGTCAGCCAATCAATGATTCTCCCTCATCATCGGTGTTTCTATCTCTCTTTCTCCCTCTCCCATACTCTCTGAAATCAATAAAAATATATTTTTAAAAATATTTATTGAATAGAAAACCACTGAGGCTAATATGAGAAATAGAAGTAGATGATGGTGAAATAATTAAGAACAGAGAGACAGGGATGGGTTTAAAAGACATAGCCAATAATTTAGAGAACATAGTGACAAACTAGATAGTGGGAGTGGGAGATGCTGGGAAGGAGAAGTAAGACTCAAAAGAATTAAATGGCAATTTAATTAGTTAGGATTCTTTAGGTCACAAGTAACAGAAACCCAATTCAACCCAATAGTTCAAAACAAAGTTCTAGGGAGAAGTATGATTGTTTCTCTTTGGGTCACCAGCCCATTTCTAATTTAATCACTGTAGCTAAGGAGATATGGCCAGCTAAAGGTCATATCCCATTCCCAGGACTCCGGAGGCAGGTCCACAACATAGAATCCCTCATACTGAGTAGGGTTCCGATAGCATGTTCATAATATAATGACTCTGAAGATTCAATCCTGGTCAACTAGCAATGAGGCTTTATTGATGGAAATAGGGCTAGTGGAGAGCAAGTGACCTTGAGAGGGAAATGTTGAGTTTGGGTAAGAACTCTAAGCCTGCACCAGCTTCAATAAAGATGCCGTCTAACCTTGAAGATGACCATAACCTGAAATCACTTCCATGTTTCTTCAAAAAGCTTGAATCTTTATAAGTTTAAGAGTAAAAGTGTGAATTCTAGAAACTTTGGTATCCAAACTTTGGTATTCAATGGTATCCAAAGTTTAGTGAAAGGAACAAAAAAAATAATGATTAAACTTTCATAACCTATATGCAAATTAGAATGACATTTTATTGTGAATATGCAATCTATTGGTTCAAGTAATGCCATTTTCATCTTCTTTTCATAAATCTCATAGTTTTGCAGCACTGAGCTAAAATGGGGGATGGCAAATTATAGTCCATGACCATAACCAGTTAGCTCCCTTTACTATTTTTTTTTTTATTAAATTATTATCTGTGTACATATTTTAACATTGCCCCCCCCCCATACATACCCTCCCTCCCCAGAGTTTTGTGTCCATTGGTTGTACTTATATGCATGTATACAAGTCCTTTGGTTGATCTCTTATCTCCCCCAGATCTCCCTACTCTCCCCGCTGTAATTTTACAGTCTACTTGTTGCTTTACTGTCTCTATATCTATCTTTTGGTTTGTCAGTTTATAATGTTCTTTATTATCCATAAATGAGTGAGGCCATGTGGTATTTCTCTTTCATTGACAGGCTCATTTCACTCAGCATGACGTTCTCTAGTTCTATCCAGGTTGCTGCAAATGATGAGAATTCCTTCTTTTTTATGGCAGCATAGTATTCCATTGTGTAGATGTACCAAAGTTTTTTGATCCAATCATCTGCTGACGGGCACCTAGGCTGTTTCCAGATTCTAGCTATTGTAGACTGTGCTGCTATGAACATAGGGGTGCATATATCCTTTCTGATTGGTGTTTCTAGTTTCTTGGGATATATTCCTAGGAGTGGGATTATTGGGTCAAATGGGAGTTCCATTTTCAGTTTTTTGAGGAAACTCCATACTGTTCTCCATAGTGGTTGCACCAGTCTACATTCCCACCAGCAGTGCACGAGGGTTCCTTTTTCTCCACACCCTCGCTCCCTTTACTATTGAAGTCAGTATGAATCAGGTTTTCATTTATTGTGACTAAAAAGCACTAGGTAACAAAGGTCTTTCCTTCCTTCCTTCCTTCCTTTTCTTCCTTCCTTCCTTCCTTCCTTCCTTCCTTCCTTCCTTCCTTCCTTCCTTCCTTTTCTTCCTTCTTTCCTCCTTCCTTCCTTCCTTCCTTCCTTCCTTCCTTCCTTCCTTCCTTCCTTCCTTCCTTCCTTCCTTCCTTCCTTCCTTCCTTCCTCCATTACTAAAACATCATGTTTTCCTGATACCAAATGGTGTGCCCTTCATTCCTTTTCTTCCTTCCTTCCTTCCTTCCTTCCTTCCTTCCTTCCTTCCTTCCTTCCTTCCTTCCTTCCTTTTCTTCCTTCTTTCCTTCCTTCCTTCCTTCCTTCCTTCCTTCCTTCCTTCCTTCCTTCCTTCCTTCCTTCCTTCCTTCCTTCCTCCATTACTAAAACATCATGTTTTCCTGATACCAAATGGTGTGCCCTTTTCAAAGAAACAATCAGTTCTTTGATTCTCTAATACTAAATGGATGTCCTACAATTCAATTTAATCCTGAGACTAGCTCCCCAGAGCTAATGTAGACCCCATGCAGAGATAGAGGGTTCAGTCCCACAAAACTGCCCCCACTTCAGCACCAGCTGCAAATGGTGTCCCCAGGCTACCTGCACTTTTGCTTGCTCAGCTGATTGCAAATTCAGGGGGTTCCACAACAACCCCTTCATGTTCAATAATTTGCTAGAACAACACTCCAGTTTAATATAAAGGACACAACTCAGGAACAGCTAAATGAAGAAATGCATAGGGCAAGGGGCAAGGTATTTGGAGGTGGGGAGTGTGCAGTTTTCATGCCTTCTCTGGGCATGCCCTACTCAGCACCAATCTGGAAGCTCCCTGAATTCCATCATTTAGAGGTTTTAATGGAAGTCTTATTTACATAGGCCTGGTTAATTAAATCATTAAACATTGGTGACTGAATTCAATCTCCAGCCCCTCTCCCCTCTCCAGAGGTGGGACTGAAAGTTCTAATACCATAACCACTTAGTTGGTTTTTCTGGTGACAAGCCTCCATTAAGAAGCTATCTAGGGGTTCCCCCCATGAGTCATCTCATTAGCACTTAAAAGACAATGAATTCCAAGAGTTTTATAAGCTCTGTGCTAGGAAGCAGGGGCAAAAAAACACATATTTATTTTTTTATTATACCACATTTATATTTACCTTCTCTGGTCATTTATTTTGCTCAGTCTTGGAAGATAGTACTCTATGTCTTCAAGAAACTCATTTGGTGAAAAGAGAAGAGTGGGGGTGGGGAGGTGCATAGAGATACAATACATGGAGCTTAAAGCAATGAGCTATAAATAGTCTCTGTCAGAACAACGGTAACAGACTAATACAGGAAAGACATTATTCCTGGTCTAGGTCATATTTTGTATCTTTTTCCTCAAATGATTCCCAAAGTGTCATTAATTAATAACAAATTAATTATAGCAAATCAATCTAACAAAAGATTCTTCCCTTGAGGTTGCAATGGTTTCCTTTCAATACCAAACTCATCACATTATATAATCTACAGATTTTTGAGACACGTCCAAATTATATGCATCTAAGGATTTCTTTACAGGTTTACTATTATTATTATTAGGTTTTTAAAAAAAATATATTTTATTGATTTTGTACAGAGAGGAAGGGAGAGAGACAGAGAGTTAGAAACATCAATGAGAGAGAGTCATCAATCAGCTGCCTCTTGCACACCCCTTCCTGGGGATATGCCCGCAACCAAGGTACATGCCCTTGACCGGAATCGAACCCGGGACCCTTCAGTCCCCAAGCCGACGCTCTATCCATTGAGCCAAACCGGTCTCGGCATTATTAGGTTTGTTTTAAAGAAAGTCCCAGTTTTCCCTTCATGCTTTTTTTCCTTTCAGCAGAATATCCTTCTATAAGACTGTGTGCAGCCTCTAACTTCCAGGAAAGCTCAGCTCCATAAGTCTAAGAAGGCTCACTGGCTCAACTTTGTGAATAGCCCCCTAAATATATGGGATTTCTGAAGATGCCCATTCCCAATCTTCATAGTTGAGGTGACTTACTGACAGGGAGCTTGTCAGCTCAGTTGCTGAACAGAGATTAGAAACAGCTAATCTCCACAGAGTAATGTAATTTAATCATTATAACAGGAAGAATGTGTGGCTTACAGAAAGGAATTTTAGAGTGGGATGAATGCAAGTTCACCTACTGACCATGTCACCTTGGCCCAACTAACAAGCATTTTAGAGCCTCAGTTTCTTTTCCTGTAAAATAGGAGCAAGAGTTTCCTCTTCACAAGATGTACACAGTCAATGAGTTAAAAATGTCTGTATGGTGCATGGCCTATGGTTGGTGCTTGATAAATGACCGCCATGTTTATTTGAATAGATTCTGCATTATCGTATGCTTGGTTATTGTTTTGAAAAATTTTAAAACTTGAGATGTGTTTAGCAATCCTAGACTATCTGAGTGCTAGGCCTGTGTTCTGTTGAGCACCTACTATGTGCAGATCCCCCATAGCTTATAAGTCATGCCAAGATGTAGCTCCTCACTCATGGAGTTTATAGGCCAGGCCACAGAAAACTTAAATCAGAATAAAGGATGAAAGTGCCAGTTCAACCCAGTGATAGGAAAAGTTTAAAATTAAATTCATGCCCTGGCCATTTTGGCTCAATGGGTAAAGCATCAGCCCTTGGACTTAGGGGGTTCCAGGTTTGATTCTGGTCAGGAGCTCCTGCCTCTGGAAGTGATGTTGACATGTTAAGGAATTTACAGTTCCTGCTTCACTGAGTTCTCTCTCTATTATAGACGGAAGATATTGAGCTCATTAAGTCAGGAGCAAGGGTTCTTCCTGAAAGTGAGTGACCAAATCTATGTTTGGGTACTTGAAAGAGCAATATATATATATATATATATATATATATATATATATATATAATGTATTGTATATATAAAGAGTATAAAATGAATCATTGCCAGGTTGGATTAAAATTCACAGTGGGCAGTGTAGCTCTGTAGATGACCTGGTTGTCATGATTTAATGGTTTTTGTCCAGCAGTGCTTGTCAGCTGTGTTTTGGAATTAGAACCACAGATGTGGGAGCCGCTATCTAGAGCTGGATGCTGATCTGACAGACACCTGAGAAGTTGAGGTCGGTGAGGGAGGGAAGGTTAGGGAAGACCAGGGCATCAGAACAAACTGATTGGAGAAGTTAGAAGTAGTGGAGACCCTGAAGCACAAATGAAGGAGGAAGGAGAGAACCACAGCGGGTCCCGAGGGCCTCTTGTAGCTCTCTATCCCTCTCTCCTCCTCTCGGTAAAAAAATCAATAAAATATATATTTTTTAAAAATGTTCAAGTGTTACATAAGCAAGAAGAAAGAGTAGTTGTGAGTCAGAGTACTTCAGGCAATTTTAGTTTCCACCCCAATTTGGAACTATAGAATTTTTCCTTTTTTTTTTTTTTTTTTTTTTTTTTTTTTTTTTAAATGGCAAAAGAACTATTGGGATGTATTGACATCACATTCCCTAATGACAGGTCTTTCTGTTTCAAAAGTTCTATCAACACTCTGAAGTTATAGCTCAGTGATGCAAAACCAGGAGGAAAATGTTCCACACAAAACAAACCTCGATGTCCTAGAACAACCCTTCTTTTCTAAATTCTGTTCTTTTCAATTCCAAAAACAACACACAAGGCCTTAGAAGGTACAAACTACCTCATGTTTATGCATCTGGCCTTGGAAAAACAAAGATTTCAGATGCTTTTAGTTAGGATTTTTTTTTTTTTAAATCCTCACCCAAGGCTATGTTTTTTAATTTGAGAGAGAGAGGGAGAGAGAGCAACATTGATCAGTTGCCTCTGGTATGCACCCCAATGAGGAGGAGGACAGGGAGGCAAAATGGAACCCGCAACCCAGGTATGTGCCCTAACCAGGAATGGAACCCACAGCCCTTTGGTGTATGGGAAGGCTCTCCAGCCAGCTGAGCCACCTGGCCAGGGCATTGGTTAGAATTTTGCTGAAGAAACATCCACCCAAAGTTACTTCCTGAAGAACTGATTCTCCCTGCCCCCTCCTCACCACAGACCTGCAGAAATCTCCACCCTGCATCAATTTACAATGGAGCACTTGACATGACTTTATTGGTATATCTTTCTTATGTATTTGACCAATCAAAATGATAATTTAGACAAACTGGGGATGGCAGAGTGCATTATCCAGCAATATCTCATTATTATGCAAAAAATCAGATATTCACAGCAACTGTCTCATCTATTTATTGTTTGGTTACTCATCTGGAAATTTTAATACTTTCTTCAGGGGCAGGGACTGGCAATAAAAAAATAGACCTATATATCAAACCTTTAACTTCCCGCCATCATTGTGTGCCATAATACAGATGGAGTAGCTATCAGCAAGCTTTACTGTGTTGGTTTATTTCCTTCAGCAGAGAAGGTGGATTTAAATGGGATAAAGGAACAAAGTCTAAGGTTGGAAAGCCCCTTGGAACCTTCCAGGGACTTTGCAAGCAGAGATAACTGTAGTCTGCCTCCCAGGGAACTGATGCCTAGGACTGCCAATAACTCTGCAAGATCAAAAGAGAGGCTATGAGGAAGGAATGGGAGTTGTTGATAGTGAGGGAGGAGGCCACTGCCTCTCAGAGAGGCTGTCCCCCACTCTCCTTGGCATGGCAGTGAACCTATGGGCCACATTCCCCTTCTCACAGAAGCGAAGCATGCTGTATGCCGGTACTGTTCTACTTCCCACATGATCCAGAAACTCCCATATGACCCAGAAATTCCACTGCTACGGAATTTACCCAAGAAAAATAAAAACTCTGCATAGCCTTATACATGAGTATTTATAGCAGCTTTCTTTATAATAACCCCAGAAATAATCCAAATATTTTTCAACTGTGAGATGGACAAACAAATGAGTACATCAATACAATGGAATACTCCACAATAAAAAGAATGAATTACTGATATATACAACAACTTGGATGAGTCTCAAAAGCATTGTTCTAAAAGATGCCAGATACGTAGGTTACATGCTGTATGATTCCACTTATATGAATTTCTGGAAAAAGCAAAAATACAGGAACAGAAATCAGATGAGTGGTTGCCAAGGGCTGGAAGTAGAGACAGAGATTGACTCCAAAGGGATGTGAGGGAACTTGGGGATAATTAAGCTGTTCTATACCACGATTATGATTTTCTTTTTTATTCAACTATATGAATTTGACAAGTCATTAAATGGTACACTTAAAATCAGTACATTTTACTCTAAGTAAATTACACTTCATTAAAGCTGACCAAAAAAAGCAATAACACACATCCCCCAAACACACAGACACATACACACACACACACACACACACACACACACACACACACAAAACAAGCTCTGCCAATGGCTACCATTTCCCTCAGAGGAAATGCCTGTAAGCCAACATGCCCTGTAGGATTTGACCTCAACCCCACCACTGGAACATGTTTTCTTCTACTCTCTCTCTTGCTGTCTCTATTCCAGCTACATAGCCTCCTGGCTCTGAGACCTTCTACCTACACGCCAGGCATGTGCCCTCCTGAGATATTGTAGCAACTTCCTTTACCCCCAACAAGTCTGTGGTTAAATGCCACCATCTCAGAGAAGCTTAATTTCTCAGTGACTATTCTTTTAATGGGCTTCAATTTTCTTATCTCTAAATGGAAGAAGCCGAATCCAAAGATATTTCTGAGAACTTTCTAACATCCTACAGTCTAACATCCTACAGTTCTGACACTTGACTTTAGAATGCAAAACTCTCCATAGATAGTAATGGAATTATGTAAGAAAGTAGTACATGATAAACAGCCTCGAATTGGAGTAGAATCCTGGAGTGTTCTGAGAGGACCACTTCCAGCTGTCAGAACTAAAAGAGGCTTCAGAGAGGAATTGACTCCTAAAGAAAATGGGTAGGATTTCTTTACACAAAACCAATTAACTGGACAATTGAAAATGTTGTCCCAGCTTCTTTTAGAATGAAATTCTGGCTTTTCCTTCATTGTGACAAAGTTTTTGTTTGTTTGTTTTTTGTTTTTGTTTTTTAAAAAAATATATTTTATTGATTTTTTACAGAGAGGAAGGGAGAGAGATAGAGAGCTAGAAATGTCGATGAGAGAGAAACATTGACCAGCTGCCTCCTGCACACCCCCTACCGGGGATGTGCCTGCAACCAAGGTACATGCCCTTGACCGGAATCAAACCCGGGACTTCTCAGTCTGCAGACCGACGTTCTACCACTGAGCCAAACCGGTTTTGGCCATTGTGCCAAAGTTTAAATACATTCCGCTGCTTTGAAAACATTCTAGAAAACTCATACCACAGATGATTCAGAATCTCTACTGTATGTCCATGGTGCTGTTTTCTTAGTCACTGGCCTGCTGGGGTTATTGGCAATTAATGGGCCAAGGTGTACATTATGTTGCTGCTGTGCCAGACATCAGGAAAACTGACAAGATGTTTCCTTGTTGTAATATATCTCTTCACACATCATTTGTACTGGATTCTGAGCTTCTAAAGTGCAGAGTTGAAGTCCCCATCAACTTTGGATCTACAACTATGGAGCATAGTAGGCTCAAAAGAATGAGTGTTCCTCAGCATTTCCAGCATACTGCTTGTATTAATGTGCACACCAGGGAAGAACAATTAGCAAGGTCATTAATCATGACTCTATTTAATTGTAAAAACTAATTGCCTGTTAAGATAAGGCAAGCCTTATTTCCTTAATCAAAGGGGTTACAACCTGAACATGTTGGGAAAATTTGAGATGCTGATGTGAAAGACAAAATGGATGAAGTTCAAGCACAAAGCTGAAACCCCAAGGTCTTCTCTTTTACTCTTGTTTACTCACTGTCTTTAATAAAAATAGAGCCTTTTACCTAGATAAGCTTTACAAGGAAAATACAGAATGCTAGGCTGTGGTTTGGATCACTCTCTACAGACATTCACTCTTGTTAAGGACTGAAAGTGTGCATCCTTCCTGAACACACATATTGAAGTCTTAAGCCCATTGTGGATGTATTAGGAGATAGAGCCTCTAAGGAAGTCAAGTGAAGTGAGGCAGTTTAAGAGTGGGGACCTGACCCCATAGAATTAGTGTCTATAAAAAGAGACATCAGAAAGCAATCTCTCTCTTTCTCTATGTAGACACATGTCCCCAGGAAAGGTTAGGGGAGCACACAATCAGAAGTTAGCTGTCCACAGGCCAGGAGGAGAGCTCTCACCAGAAATGAAATTGGCTGGCACCTTGCTCATGGACTTCTAGTCTCCAGAATGGTGGGAAAAGAATTGTCTGTTGGTTAAACCTATGGTATTTGCTATAGCAGCCTGAGCAGACTAAGACAATTTTCTCAACACTATAGTGAACTTGGTGACACATTCTATTAAATTATCTGCTGTGTTGATTCAGAATCTCCCATGTCTCAAGATATGAAGTAGCCCAGGGCTTTCCAGAAATCTCCCATTCCCAAGATGACCTGGTCTCTTTCCTAACTATTTTCCTGCTACATTTCAACAAATACATGAAAGAGAGAATATTTCTTTTTGTTCTATATTTTCTAGTTGGCAATGACTTTCATTTTCCACAGCAATCTTAATTTAGATTTAAAAATCACATTTTCTAGTAATTTTGGATGATAGAAAATTTTAGAATAACCCAGCAGAGAGTGTAGGTATTACCTTTGTATGTATTTCTAAGGAGAGCTGGAACCATCAGAAAGCATGCAAAAATCCACATTGAAAAACAATTCTTAGTATTCTCAGTCCTTGGGGATATTTATGAATATTATTCTAGGAGACTTTTGGCACTATATAGCATGAATCCAAATTCCTCAGCTCATTATATCAAACACCACCTGGCTAACTCTGATCCTTGTACTCATTCAGAAGAGTTAAGAAATATATAATGCTAATGTCACCCATCTTCTCAAGCTAGGATGTCCAAAACATTTTTCTTCTGGATGCTTTATCTT
Organism: Pipistrellus hanaki; assembly: GCF_964339955.1. Taxonomy (NCBI): domain Eukaryota; kingdom Metazoa; phylum Chordata; class Mammalia; order Chiroptera; family Vespertilionidae; genus Pipistrellus; species Pipistrellus hanaki. The sequence goes on along the minus strand of NC_140503.1, from coordinate 47,424,514 downwards.
GTATCACAATGTAAGTGTCATTTGAAGCCCAGTGCTCTGAGTTTGGAGCTGGAAATGCTGTCTATAGTCTATTTGGAATGCTGATTTCTCAGTTATTAAGACACTGTTCTTTTACATTGTGTTTCCTTCTTACTTTGGGAGCCATGGCAATATAGTATGGTGGAAAGATATGAGTGTTGGAGTGAGATTCTCAACTCTGTGGCTGACTTTTCTTTCCAATGTCACCTTTCTTACTTGCAAAATGGAGACATCAATGCGTAGGTTTGCTGTGCTGTTAGCAATGGCAACACAAAGACATGTCTCTGGACATTTTGGAGTAATACATTAGTCAGAGTACAATCAGAAAACAGAACCACTATAAGAGATATAGGATACAGCATTAATTATAGAATTTTAATTAATTCATTAATTTTATTTTATGCAAATGTGAGAACAGGTGGAGAAATTTATGCAAGGCCGTGGCCTCTCTCTCTGGTGTTGGGTCTGAATTTGACACACTCAGATGTATTGGCAATTGGGAAAGAAGACTTAACATTGAAGTACAGGAGAACAAGGACAATAGGAACTCAGGAAGTTGTATTTGAATCTGCAACAGTCTCTCCAGGCCTCCATCCTCACTGATGAGAATGATGTGAAGGAAAAAGCTAGTACAGTTTGCCACAGAGCTGCACACATACCTACTCCAAGATCTGGAAAAGCTTAGGGAGGAAATGTGGTGGGAGTCAGAGGAGTGTGGGCCTAGTTATAACCCACACCCAAAGGTGAACTGGCAGATCAGTGACAGCCTATAAAGTTTGTACAGTGCCTGGTACCCTAAACCAACATTCACAGTCTATAGCTAAAGGTTGATACTACTTTACTTCTGCCTTCCACATCTCATGCAGATTTCTATTGTGGCAAATCCTAACCTGGAACCTTATAGGAAAAAAATCCTGGGAAAATTAGCTTCAATGTAGCTATGCTTACACAGTGTAAAGCCACTATAACAAAGATTTCCATAAGTGTTTAGAGAAGTGAAAACAAATTTATTATAAAAAGCATAACGGTTGGATCTGTGTATTTTTGGAAGGAAGGAAAATGAGGGGCATAAATATCCTGGGCTTTACTAGTTTGTAAATAGTATATAGCTTATTCTAAGCAGGCATCTTGGTCCTCTTCAAATCACCATTAGAAAATAAAAAATTTAAGCCCCCAAATCACCATTAGAAAATAAAAAATTTGAACCAATTGATATTCTGTATGAACCAATTGATATTCTTTATGGAAAAACCAGATAAGTAAAGAATCTTCTAGAAAAGTTCCTGAACCAAACCTACTCCTGTTTGAATATAACATGAATTATACCACACAAATCCAGATTCATGCAATGAGAACTATGGACTGTGTAGTAAATTATCAACCATGTGTTACATGTGGTCAAAAAATCTTAGCAAAATCACAGGAAAAAGGAAAAAGGATTAATGCTTCTTCCTAGTTATTAACACATAACCATATTCAACCCCTGAATTAATTTATTAGTACAACTGACACTTATTTTTTTCCCCTTGATAGAAGATTCTCAGTGTAAAATATGCACTATAAGTTAACCTATCATGGAAGATATTGTTGGAAATCAAATAGCTTTATTCCTATGGATAGATGTGCATAAAAGCAAACTAATAAAAATCTCTATATAAAAGCCTAAGTGACTGAATGACCTGTTGACCAGTTGCTATGACCTGCATTGACTACCAGGGGGAAGACAGTCAATGCAGGAGCTACCCCCTGGTGATCAGTGTGCTCTCATAGCCAACCTGCAGCCGGCCAATCTTCTGTGGTCCCTCCCTCAAGCCGGCCAGTCCCTCCCTCCTTTTCCCCCCCCTCTCCCCCTCCCCTGCCATGGGCCCTGATCATTGGCTAAGCTGAGGGGCTCCACCTGTGCACTAATTCATGCACTGGGCTTCTAATGTATTTATAAATGTACCAGCATGCCATATTCACTGGCTTGCCAATATGTTTTATAATGTCACTTTCAAAACTTTCCAACACATTTGGATTTATTTAAATTTTTGAAGGAGTCATACATTTAAATATTACATTAAATAAATGTATACAATAGAATTTGCCACCCCCATCAGCCCAGGTTCTTCTTGCTACCCCAAAACAGATAACAATTGTTGTTAGTGCCTCGTATATATTACACCAGACACTCTTACACATATGCAAGCAGAGATTCACCAGCCTCACCCCCAAATGGTATAAGTCTATATACTGTTATTTTCCACTTTACTTTTATTTATTTATTTACTTACTTACTTACTTATTTATTTATTTAATATATTTCATTAATTTTTTACAGAGAGGAAGGAAGAGGGATAGCAAGTTAGAAACATTGATGAGAGAGAAACATTGATCAGCTGCCTCTTGCACACCTCCCACTGGGGATGTGCTCACAACCAAGGTGCATGCCCTTGACCAGAATCGAACCTGGGACCACTCAGTCCACAGGCCAAAGCTCTATCCATTGAGCCAAACCAGTTAGGGCTCCTTTTTATATATATATATATATATATATATATATATATATATATATATATATATATATATATATTTTTTTTTTTTATTGATTTTTCACAGAGAGGAAGAGAGAGAGATAGAGAGTTAGAAACATCGGTGAGAGAGAATCATCAATCAGCTGCCTCTTGCACACTCTCCACCGGGGATGTGCCCGCAACCAAGGTACATGAGTTAGGGTTACTTTTATTTTAATACATCCTGAAGTTTTTTCCATGTCAGTACACAATGACCATCCCCCATGCTTTCATTTAGTTGCTTAGTATTCCATTGTATGTAACCAAATAGTAATTCAGACTTTCAAATTTTATCTTCTATTTTCAACTCTCTGGAGCTTGATTTTGGCCTCTCCCTTCATACCTTCTGGAAATAACTATCATTCAACAATTGGCAATTTCTCTGTTCCAAGAGAAGCAGCCCAGATAGATGATGCTGACCCCAGGATTTGAGCTGTTCTGGTATTTTCACCTTCGTGTAGAGCCCACAGACACACATGCGGCTCTTTGGCCCTTTGAGTGTGGCTCTTCCACAAAATACTACGGCCTGTGCAAGTCTATTTTGAAGAAGTGGCGTTAGAAAAAGTTTAAAAAATTTGACTCTCAAAAGAAATTTCAATCGTTGTACTGTTGATATTTGGCTCTGGTGACTAATGAGTTTGCCCATCACTGCCCTAGGGGATGGGTGGCCCAGGTGGCTGTGGCTGGTCACCTCTGAGCCATCCTGGGTTCAAGAGCCTTTCCCCCAATGCTCTTGCTATCTGGGGTATACCCACATCTCTGGGGCATAGGGGAGAGCAAGCATGCACTCACCTCTGTATTGGACAAGTCGTCTCTGAGGCATCCACAGGGTCAGAAAGGACAGATATTCTCCTTGCAGAGATCTTTTATTGACAATAAAAGTCATATTCAGGTGACTAAGAATTCATCTCAGGCCTTTTGAATCAGTCATCTGTAACAGTAATTTGGTTTATAAATGAAAATAAACATGTGAATGTGTGTATGTATTCTGCAGCTTCACATGCCCAGGTGATTATAGCATTATGATAACTTAAATTCTTATATTCTGTCAGCTTTGTAAGAGTCTTAGGTTCATTTCCATAATTTTGCAGTAATGTCCTCTTGCTTAGGGGTCCAGACACCCTCTCCTTACTCATACTAATGATGATATAGCTAACACTTGCTGATTACTTAACTAGAGGCCCATCACTTTACATGTACCATCTCATTTAGTCACCATGAACAACCTTGTGATGTAGTTCCTATTATTATCCAAGTTATAAGATGAGCAAGCTGAGTTGGAGTGGCTAAGTGACTTGCTCAAAGTCACACTGCACATCCAAGGGAAACTGGGTTGTCTGAGTCACCAATATCATCATAAAAAAATCACTCTGTTTATTCCTAGGTATCTTAATTATTTTGGTGCATATATTCATTGGCCACTTTATCAGTAGATCGAATCCTTTGGGTTTGCCATTGGTCCTTGTTCAGCTTCTCTCTTGGAACAGGCAATTTATTAAATTGCAATTTGAGTGGGGGGGAAAAAAATCACTCTGGCCCAGGCAGGTGTGAATCAGTTGGTTGAGTATCATCCCATGCACCAAAAGGTTGCTGGTTTGATCCCTGGTCAGGGCACATGTCCGAGTTACAATGTTCAATACCCAGTGAGGAGTGTGCAGGAGGCAGCAGATCCATGATTTGCTCTCAAGTTGATGTTTCTCTTCTCTCTCACTCCCTCCCTCACCCTTTCTCTCTCTAAACATTAAAAAAATATCACTATGGCATCTAGTTTTTGTCACAGATTGTTTAACAAGCTGTGGGGCTTTCTAAATTTGCTGAGAGGGACAGGGAAGAAAAAAATCTCTTTTAGGGTTTAGCCATCTACCAACTACAGAACCCTCTGCTCTTAAATTATATTCTATCCATGCATTTCATCCATCCTCTCTTTCTTCTGCTTCTTTGGCCTAATGTGGAAAATGGAAGCTAAGCATTTTGGACTCTCTCCCATTTCCAAGGTGTATTTGCATTATAGAGTCCTGCTTTCCTGCTCTGTGCTTAGCTCCTCTGGCTGGAGAAGCACATGCTACAGTATTACAGTGGTTTGTCTGTGACTCTTTTTTCCCTGTGAGCTAATGGTGAGCAGGAAAAGTGACATTCATCTTTGTATCCCCTACAGCTGGCACGTAGTTGTGGCTCAGTAAATAATTGAAAGGTATTGATCATACCAGCGTCAGGGTAGTGTTGAGATAAATCTGCTAGCCTCTTCCCCTGCCATTGCATATGCAAATGGAGTTCCTGAGAGGCTCTGAGCACCCTGCCAAGTTCTGCCAAATACCTCTAGGATTTGTTGCTCTGGTTGGGAGGTGGGATTTCTTTGTGAGGCTTGGAGCAGCCCAGTCTATGCCAGGGCTCCTTAATGGGCTCAGAATAAGGGAACTGGGTGCTCCAAGGAACTCCACCAAGGGTAAAATATGGAATTTGAGATCATTATGGTCTTCATTTTCCCAATCTTTCCTCTAAGTTATAAGGTGAGGTCAGAAAAGAGGGGGAGTTCCATTTCTAACAGTATGATATGATACTAAGAGCTAGGCTTTGCTAATAAAAAACAATCCTATTCAGGCATACGTTGGAGATTTTGCAAGTTCAGTATCACAAGAAAGTGAATTGTCGCCAGAACCTGTTTGGCTCAGTGGATAGAGGATCAGTCTGAAGACTGAAAGGTCCTAGGTTTGATTCCAGTCAAGGGCATGTACATTGGTTGCGGGCATATCCCTGGGAGGGGATGTGCAGGAGGCAGCTGGTCGATGTTTCTCTCTCATCTATGTTTCTAGCTCTCTATCCCTCTCCCTTCCTCTCTGTAAAAAATCAATAAAATATATTTTTTTTAAAAAGAAAGTGAACTGTCATCTTTTGCTTGCTGGTGGAGGGTCTTGCCTTCAGTTTGTAAAGAACACAACATCTGTGCATTGCAATAAAGCAAAGCACAATGCAACGCCTGCCTCTTTATCTGTCCCATCAACATGAGCAGTTGAATTCTACAGGTCAGTTGCTTTTGTACACATTTCCATTTAGATTGGGGCTTGGTGAAAAATTTACAGAGATGTTGGAGTAATTCTAATGTTAGAATTTCAGGCATATCCAATTGTTTCCCAGAGCCAGTAACTTTTCTTTGGGATCATTTAAAACATATCACTCTCAATCATCTTGTCGGAAATGAGAATGATTCAAACACTGTATCCATATGTCATTAGGAAAGCCCTGTGAGAGCATGTCTACCAACAAGATTTTTATGAGAGCAATCTTAGGGTCAATGGAAGAATCACCTTAGGCTGCTATCTCTTTCCTATTACCAAGAACTGATGTTTGAAGCCTGACACACTCTCACTCTTGTGCCTCAGGACCCAACTTAATTTGCCACCTCCTCCTCTGAGCCTTCCCTGACTCCTCAGACAGAGTTGGATGAGTCTTCCTTGGGGTTTCCAGAAGAGTCTGTATGCTCACCTAACACAGTACTTGCCACATTGCATGGGATATGTTTGTCTTTCCCAGTGGACTATGAACTCTCTAGATAGTTTTATTGTTTTAAATTTTAAAATATCACATGCTCATGACAGAAGGAGGAGAAGAAGGAGAAAGAGATACAGAATAATAAGTACCATTCCCTCCCAATTCAGATTCCTAGTACTTCCCAGAAACAAGCCTCTCAACAGTTTCTTGTGCATCTTCCTAGATTTGTGTGTGTGTGTGTGTGTGTGTGTGTATATATATATATATATATATATATATATATATTATATATATATATACTTTCATATATATATATATGAAAGTAGGTTTACAGCTGTAATACAAGTAAATAAAACCATAATTAAACCTACTCTTCCAACCCTGTACTTTGAAATTATCTACCTATCTATCTACCTATTATCTACCTACCTACCTATATATCTATGCATATATATGCAAATGTTCCTTTTTCTTTAAAAATGAAACAGAGAGCATTTTTCAGTCACCATGATATTCTGGCACCTGGCATAGTGCTAGGAATACAGCAGGTGCTCAGTATGCGTTGACTGAGTTGGGGATTATCAAGGTTCCTGGTATCTAGGCAGTCCTTTAACTATTTGATTTTCTCCTCCTCCTTTCATACTTTCCTCTCATATATCAGGGAGGTAAAACCCAGAACTGTCCATTTCACTACCTACAAGCAGGAGTTCAGTGAAGACAAGAGAAGATTAATATTCATGATGAGAATGAACTTGAGTTTTAATTTTCTCTACTGCTCCATCCACAAATGGTTCCAGAGTTAGAAAAATGACTGTATCTCTGAAAACTAGACTCCTGATATAGACTATTTACTGTAATTGTGCAATAAAAAGGCCACAAAGAAAAGAGTGCCCCATGCTTAGCAGCACATATACTAAGAACATTGTTAATATCTATTATTTTCATTTTAAAGACTGCTCTCAATTTTTTGCTTTGTTTTGCCTCCCCCCGCCCACCTTAGTATCCCCAGCAGAATCATAACTTTTCACTGAGACATCTAATTTCTTAACCACAAACCAGAAGAGAAACATTTTTCAAATTTTCCTATGATAGTCCAGCATTGGGGGGTTGCTGAATGTATATACTTAGATGAATTAAACTCAGACCTTCTTCAGTTGGACATGTGAGCAGCCCAGACAAAGATGAAGGTTAACGTAATTTAAGGATGAAATATAGACCATCCTGTGCAAAACCACTGTGTTGCAGTTTAATTAAAAGAATTCATTAAGGTGGTGCCCCATCCAGGGTAATTAGTATGCGTAATTTATGCATTGCCTAATACACAAGGGCAGTAGCCTGAATAATAAACTCAAGTTAACCTTAAGTGGAAGAGATTGAATGGTCAGATGTTTATTTAGCTCAGGTTTGCTCACTAGTTAAGGTTAAAGGGGTGAAATTCAGTTAATTAATTAATTTCTCAGATTTTCTTTGTGAAAATCCCACCTGCTCAATTGGGTAAAAGTTTTGTCAAAGGCAGGCAGCACTATTTTTACTCATCAGCTATTTTCTGACATGTCCTCTAGCAAGTCAATAACCATTTGAAGGACCAAATATAAGGGAACTGTAGAGAATCAGAAAATAAGACCAAAAGCAAACAAAACAAAACAAAACAAAAACAAATATTGTATGAGCTGATCGTTTTGTTTGCCTACAGAAAAGAACAAAACCGGGACAGAGTTAAAGAGGTTGTCACTGCCCTAGCCGGTTTGGCTCTGTGGATAGTGTGTCAGACTGCCGACTAAAAGGTCCCAGGTTTGATTCCCGGCAAGGGCACATGCCTGGGTTTCAGGCTTGATCTCAAGTGGGGGGCCTGCAAGAGTCAGCCAATCAATGATTCTCTCTCATCATTGATGTTTCTATCTCCCTCTCCCTTCCTCTCTGAAATAAATTAAAATGTATTTAAAAGAAAAAGAAGGTGTCACTAACATTATCTAAATATTAGGCTTGACTAGGATAAGGGTGTCTGCTTTGTTTTCAATAACGGGCCATGAGTTTACAAATTCATATGCGTATTTGAGCTTTGTGAATTTTTATTGGCAGGAATGGCAAGCGTCTATGCCTGGTATGTGCGTAACCTGTCACAAATATGAAACAGTGCTTATACAAGTTTTGTTTATTCCTTTGTTAGAAATATTTTCATCATGTCCCAATTCTGTGATGTAATTTTTGTGAAATTAAACTTGAAGAGTTGAAAATGATGCAATTAATTGTATTCAGCTTCAATTATTAATGATGTATTAATCAAGTCTGTTGGCAAGACACTGACCCAGCAGTTGTGATGGGAAGTGACTAGGCCTGAGGAATCTATTGGTTCATGTGAGCAAGCTAATTAGGTGAATTGTTAAGTGATTGCTTCAGTGGTGGCTGCATGTAGGTGGGGTTCTGAGGTTTAGTAGGTGGGATAAGTCAGGAAAGAGATAAATTAAAAAAAATTTTTTTGGACTGGAAATACTATAACAATAATCAATAAATAATCAATAAAATCTATCAGTCACCTGATATTTATTGAACACAAAAGGTGCAAGGCACCAGGCCAGTCTGTGGGCTTCCATATTGAGTCTGAGCATAAGACAGAGGTGTTTCCCCACCCTTACCCCATCCCCCTCAGCTCTAGCCCCGACCCCCTTAGGACTAATGGTCTATTTGGATGTTACAACAAAGCATAGCGAATACAACCCATCACACACAACAATTGGTTTCAGAGTTACTTGAGGACTACGTAATGGACTTCCTCTACTGGTGAGCATTCCTCCTTTCCATCTTTCCTCCATTACCTATCTTATCAGGGTTGCCAACCACCCTGCCCAGAGGTGGACACATATACGACCCAAGATAAATTAATAAGATCTTCTCCTCTGTAAATTAAGACCTGAATGGAGAGACACACATGGGGAAGGAGAAGAGTTGGCACTGAATTCTCCCATGACCCACCCCGAGGAGTTGCTGAGATCCCTGGGTCTGTCATGTTCTTTCCCAGGAAGTCCTTTTTCAGCTCTTCTATTCTAGACCCAAGTGAAATCCTATTTGCTATTTGTCAGCCAGAGTTAGTTTCTGAGAAAGACAATGAATGCTCCCACAGTTGAGAGATGGAAGAGCTTACTGTTGGAGCAGTGTTGAGCAACAGTGTAGACAGAGAGTGAGGTGCACTGGATTCTGGTCTTGCTTGCTGAATACTTCCTGTCTGTACTAAGTATTGTATATACAAAATAGGCAATCGACCCCATTTTACAGAGGGGGAAACTGAGGCTCAGAAAAACTCCATAACTTATCATAGGCCACACCACTAAGGAGTGGGAAAGCTGAGACTGGAACCTAGGACTTCCTGACCCCAAAACCTGTGTGCCTTCTTACAGACCAAGTGGTTCTCAGGTTTGTGGCCTTGGGCAAATTACTCAGCCTTTATGCACATTGGGTTACTTTGTGGTAAAACTTGGATGATAACAGCCCTGTGTCCCCTGCAGGGCTGTTGTGAGGATCAAAGGCGAGAATGTCAGTAAAAGCACTTTGAAGCCTGTCACACTATCCAAATACTTGAAAAGGCTTCCCATTGTTAGGTGGGACTCCAACTAGGATGGGCCAGATACTGAAAGGTGGCAGGGAAGAGGCTAGAGCAGGGGGCTCTCGGGGAGAACTGGGAAAGTCTTGGGAGACAAAGAGTCCCAGAGGAAGCTGGGGCCAGCAGGTGGAGGGTAGCAGAGTTTGATCCACTGATCCAGAACACTTATGACTGGGGCCTGGGGAGCCAGATGTTTGAAATAGATGGGTTAGAGACCAATAAAAGGAAATGGTGTTTGAGATATGAGTAAAGGAAAGGTATTATTTTTGAGAAGTTGAGACGTTTTCACGTGCATCATCTTACAAATCTTCACATGAACCCTAGAAGTATGTGTCATCCCATTTCACAACCGAGTTTCTGAAGCTCAGCAAAGTTAAGAAACCTGCCTAATGTCTGAGCAGAAAGAACAGAAGCAGGTTTTTAAGTCCTAACCTTACTTTACACACAATCTTTAACTTCCTCAGATTCTTCTTTCCTCCTCCACACTTCTTCCTCTCCTTACCCACAACTCAACAGTTGGAAAGAAAATGTAAAGGTTCTAGTCTCACCAAATGCTGTGCATCCTTGAATTAATCACTTCATTTTTCTGAATTTTAGTTTTCATTTGTACAATGATCTGGTTGGACTCTACTCTCTATTAGAGTTATTTTTCCCTATGGTGGGGTTCAAGGGAGAATTCCTTTCATTTGCATAAATCTTTGAAGACCCAATCCCAATGCTCCTCAGCTGCATCCTACAACACAGGTAGAATGGTGTTATAAAGTTGACTACACCATTCAAAGAAAATTGTGCTACTTGTAGCTTTTGCAGTAGTCTGAAAATAAGCCATACTTAGGATACATTGTAAGATCATGATTTTACTGATCAAATATGTACCTTAGAGGGTGATCTGATTATGCTTCCCTAGAAGGAACAAAAAACATTCCCTAATCGGTCTGATGTTCTGGGTCTGAAAAGAAATGCCTTTTAGTTTTACCATGTGCCTCTTGGTCCTGTTGCCCACATCTACTGAGAGATTGGACAATGTTAGCTCCAAAAGTAACAGTGCACAGAGATGAACATCCTTACCCAGAACCAAAGGGAATGACCTCACATTTAATAACAAAAGCTCCTACTAAGCACTATTTGCATGACCACCCTTGGCAAAATTACTATAGGCATAGATAATTTATCCCCTTCTAAGTTCCACAAACTACAATCACCTTGAGAACTTCTCTGTAAGACCTTTTCTCAAGGTTTAACTTTGACAGGTCTGAGATGATATCTCATTGTGGATTTAATGTGCATTTCTCTGACAATTAGTGCCATTGAGTATCTTTCCATATGCCTATTGGCCACCTGTATGTCTTCTGTCCATTTTTAATTGGATTGTTTTTTGTTTTGGTGTTGTTGGTTTTTTTTTGTTTGCTTGTTTTTTTTGGTGTTGAGTTCTTTATAAATTTTGGATATTAACCTCTTATCAATGTATCATTGGCAAATATAGTCTTCCATTTAGTAGGTTGTCTTTTTGTTTTGTGGGTGCTTTCCTTTGCTGTGCAAAATTGTTTGTTTAATGTAGTCCCATTTGCTTATTTTTTTTCATTTGCCTTGCCCAAGGAGATATATCAGAAAAAAAAATATTGCTAAGAGAAATGTCAGAGATTTTACTGCCTAAGTTTTCTTGTAGGAGTTTTATGCTTTCCAGTCAATTAAAGTCTTTAATCCATTTTGAATATATGATTGACCAACTACTATGCTATACACCTGAAACAAATACAAAATAATTTTGAAAGTAAACTGTAATTGAAAAAATGTTTAACTTTGCAAAAAACTATCTCACTGAAGTGGGTTATTTGTTGCTATTGTTTAATTTTATGTTCCTTTGCATAAGATTGTAAACTCCACGAAGGCAGCGACTTGGTGTTTTATTTACTAAGCTCATTCCTGGCCCATACGACACTATAAATACTTCTCGAATAATGTTCCAACTTTCACTCATACAAAGTCATTAAAACAATTAGAGGCTATAAACTTTAAAAGGTGGTAGGGAAATATATCACTGCATGGAGCAATGGTCATGTCATTATAACATATACGTGCACTTTGGGTTCAGACTAACATTTGTTCTTCCAGCTCCTTCACTGAACCATGTCCAGCAAGGCCAGTGGTGAACCTGAGGAGGGGTGCTGAGGCATTAAAGAAAACAGACAAGAGAATATAGTTGGGGCCAGGTGGATCACTGCACCTGGATTAAGACACAGTAACACAGCCTGTAAACTAAATCTTTATTTTATAGTCAGATCACACAAAGCAAAAGAAGGGAGTGGTCAAGATGTTTTCAATGTTCTTTTGAGTTTCAAATCTACTTTCCTGTTGTTGCAATTCTCTGAACTCTATCAAGCTTTGTTTTGGTAGCACTTGCTGCACCTCCCACAGCCCAAATCCCTCAGCTACCTAGGACAAGGTCTGACTATAAGGTCAAGCTTACATACAACCTTAGCCTTTGGCTATAATTGTGCTGGGAGGGCTTTGCCCTCCAAGCTGGGACTTGTATGTGGCTTTGCCACAAGAGGACTGTGTCAATCTGAGGCTTGAACCTGTCCAAATGCTGTAGCCACTTTCCACACTCATTGATTAACTGTCTGACTTTGGACAAATTGCTGAATCTCAAGGAGCCTATTTATTTAAAAAAAAAAAAAAAAAAAAAAAAATATATATATATATATATATATATATATATATATATATATATATATATATATATATATATAATTGATTTTTTACAGAAAGAAGGGAGAGAGATCGAGGTAGAAACATCAATGAAAGAGAAACATTGATCATCTGCCTCCTGCACACCCTCTACTGGGGATGTGCCCACAACCAAGGTACATGCCCTTGACCAGAATCGAACCTGGGACCTTTCAGTCCACAGGCCAATGTTTTATCCACTGAGCCAAAGTGGTTAGAGCTATTTATTCCTTTAAAAAAAAAACATATATTTTATTTGTTTTTTACAGAGAGGAAGGGAGAGAGATAGAGTCAGAAACATTGATGAGAGAGAAACAGTCGCCTCCAGCACATGCCCTACTGGGGATGTGCCTGCAACCAAGGTACATGCTCTTGACTGGAGTCAAACCTGGGAACCTCCAATCCACAGGCCAACACTCTATCCGCTGAGTCAAATCAATCAGAGCAAGGAGCCTATTTCTTTATATACAATGTAGATAACAACACACAGGACTGTTTTGAGAAATACCATGTTTCCCCGAAAATAAGACATATTCCGAAAATAAGACCTAGCACGTGGAAAGATAAGACATCCCCTGAAAATAAGACCTAGCGCAACTTTGGGAGAAAAAATTAATATAAGACACTGTCTTATTTTCGGGGAAACAGGGTAATTGAGGTCATGACTTTGAAAGTTCCTAATAAAATGCCAGGTACTCTAGTTGGTTCTCATTCTCTTACTGTCCATAGCTGTGCTGTCCAATAGGGTGGCTATTTGACACATGAAGTGTGGCTACCCTGACTGGTCCCTTGTATTAGAGCCATAGGCTGGTTAAGACCATGGTGAATTAGAGGGAATGCCACTGGGAGCTTATTTCAGACTTACCAGCATCTAACTACAATGACCAGTAAATAATAAAGTGGCCAGTATTTATGGCACCTTCCACTTAGTTATCAACACATTTCTCTCCATCCTCATTGTCCCACAAATATGGCAGCCTGGTCTCCTGTCTCACTGATACAGTGTAAACTGTGTGACAGCCTACTCTTCCTCCCTTAGATATCCCATCTTCATCCTCCTCACTCCAACTGCCTGTGACCGCCAGATGCCCAGGCCACTAACTTTCTCAAGGCACTGAAACCTGGTCATGAGAGTAATAGACCATGGGCACAGAGCTCAGTTTGTTCCCAGAGACATGCTAGGGTGGCTCATTTTCCAAATGAAATTTAGTTCCACTTTAAAAGTCAAGGGTGTCATAAAAAATGACACAGAAACTGAAGATTTTACTTAAATAATGGAAATCCTTCTTTAGAATTAGAAATTGGGCATGTGCAGCTTAAAAAGTAAAATAGGCTAAGGCACACCAAAGAGGTTACCCATGATGCTCTTCCTCTTCAATAAGTAGTTTTAACTCACTATATCTTGCATCAGTCAAGTCCACAAAAGTGGTGGCTTGTGTGTCACTCTATTACGTGCAGCATTTTCAATGTGTCCTTCATCTTGGTGTTACTTCTGAGGGATTCTTCAATCACACAGTACACTCTCTCAGTCCCAGTTCTGTGGGAAGTTTGATTGCAACAAACAATAAAGCAGCACCTCAGTCCCTTTAGAATGCACCTCACAAACCATGGCTTCCAGGAAACCTCCCTGTACATTTTCTGAATCTTTTGATAAATGAGTCTATATCAATGTGGCAACAGATGCTGAAGGGCTTACTAGTCCCATTTCCAGAGGATGAATGTTGCACCTTTTTGCTGGGGCTTATTTTGCTGGAGTTTTGATGTCTCAAATGGAGAAAGGATTTTTATCAGGCAAGCCTTCTTATGACCCCTCATGTCTCATGGCCATCTTCTCAACCCAAGCAATTCCAGCTGGTCCTTTGCCTCTTTTGTTTAACAGAGAAACATTGGTTTCTCCTTCAGAGATATTAGTGTGATCTCTTTGGGTTTTATGATGGCCTTTAGGGTTTCTCATAAGATTGCAGTCGAGATGCAATCATCTGAAGGCTTGACTGGGGCCAGAGGATCTGCTTCCAAGATGATGCACCCACACTCCTGGCTTGGTGCTGGTTGCTGGTGGTGGGAGGCCTCTATTCTCGGTGACATGGGCCTTTTATATAGCTGCTAGAGTGTTTTTAATGACATGACAGTTGGCTTCACCAGAAAGAGTGATCTAAGAAGCAATTCAGAAGCTGAAATGTTGTGCATACTTTGACACTTTATCAATTCTTCATGTCCTATTGGTACTCTGATCAGCCCTATCCAATGTGGGGATGGAGGAGTTATATAAGATCATGACTACACAGCAGGGGAGGATCACCAGGGGCCATCATAGAGATTGCCAGCCACAACGATATATATTAGAGGCTCAATGCACAAAATTTGTGCAAGAGTAGGCCTTCCTTCCTTTGGCTGCCTGCATTGGCTTCCCTCTGGCACCTGGGACCAGGCTTCCCTCTGGCCCTGGCTTCATCCAGAAGGATGTCCAGAATGATGCCCGGTCTAATTAGCATATTACCTTTTTATTATTTTATTCTACATAATAAAGAGGTAATATGCAAATTGACCGTCATACCCTCACAAGATGGCTGCCTATGACCAGGCCAGCAGGAGGGTTATTTAGGGATGACCAAATGACTGAACAGCAGGATGTGGGGGTCAACCAGGCCAGCAGGGGGGCCATGAGAGGGTGACCAGACTGGTGGGGGGGGCAGTTGGGGGCAGCCAGGCCAGCAGAGGAGGCAGTAAGAGGCAACCAGGCCAGCGGGGGGGTGGGGGAGGACAATTTGGGGCAATCAGGACAGCAGACAGGACAGTTGGGGGTGGCCAGGCTGGCAAGCACGTGAGAATTAGGAGCCAGTCATCCAGGATTGTGAGAAGGGTGTCTGACTGCCGGTTTAGGCCCGATTCCTGGGATTGGGCCTAAACCTGCAGTCAGACATCCCCCAAGGGGTCCTGGGTTGGAGAGGGTGCAGGAGGGGCTGAGGGGACCACCCTCCTCCATGCAATAATTTTGTGCACCAGGCCTCTAGTGATACAATATTATGCATGCTATTGGTAACCATTTTTTTCATCATTATTGTTTCTTATCAGTATTGTTTTACAGCATTATTTTTCGTGGTGGCATACTATCCTCTCATATGATAGAATGCATTTAATTCCATAATTTTGAACATTTAATTATTTCTAATATTTTGTTTATCATATATCAGTGCTATGATGAACATTCTCATATTTGTTCACATAATACCTTCAAAATAAATTTAAAGGAAAGAAACACTAATATCCAAGGTAATTTATTCTACTTGTAAATTAGCCTATAAAAATGATTGTATATAATTCCTGGACACTTGGCCTTTATAATTACCATTTTATAAGAGCTCAAACTGAATTTAAAAAAACAAAAAAAATCAGCTTCTGTTAGAGGTTTCAAATTAATTTTGGAATGTTAACAAGAGCTTAAGTCAGATTAACCTAAACATGCAAAGGCCCTTGTTTTCTGTGTTGGGGTGACAATTAATGAGCAACTTTTATTAACTATTTATTTGGAGATGTTGTTATGTCTAATTCGATCCCCCTTTTTTATTATTACAAATGTACATCTAAGAGGTAAATTTATTAAAATGTTCTCGCTGTTTGCTGTGATATTCCAGTTCCTAATGTCCTTATGTACTGATTGAACATGCCCAGAGATAGAAATCAATGTTCAAAGAAGTACTCCTTAGGGCTCTAGTCAGCTAAGTCTCACTGATCAGATGGTAAAGCAGTAAGAACTTTAGAATTAGATAAACTTTGAATTTATTATAGACCTGATGAACTTATTTTCTATCAATTAAAAAAAGTGCACATAAGATCTCAAAACTTGAATTATCAAATACATTCTCAAAGAGACATTTGTCACATGAGCTCAGAAGAGAACTCGAGCCTCCATCTCTCTGCTGCCATATTTACCCATGTATTTAACACATGCCAAGTGAATTTGGGTCAATTTAAGAAACTGTAAATAAATATTGATACATCATAACAGGAGCTATTACTCACATTCTAAGTAAACCACTAATTCTAATTTACTCACAATTTTGCAGTGGCATCATTCCATGGAGAAAATTAGATTTTTACATATCAAAGCAAATCACAAAGCCAAAATGTCAACCTCATACATCAGGCAATTACTTGTAGTGTTTATTTTGGGGGGATTTTCTACATATATTTACTCAGAAAGCTGCACGGGTCCTCCAAAATAAATAGGGACTATAATTCTTGCCAAAAAATCCACAGTTTCATATAGCTACTCATCAATTTCTAGCAGCATTAATGAGGAAAGGCGCTGAGACAGTCATTCATACTGTCTTTATGATAAGAATAACCTACAGGGCATATCAAGATTAAAGACAAAGGCGAGACAAATGATTTGGAAGACTCTCTCTTTTTTTAATCAATCATTTAAAATTTGCATTTACTCCCTGAAGTCCCCATGGAACTCTAAAAACCTTTAGGGAAGAGAGAGAATTGGTACTGAAGACATCACTGAACTATTTTTAGGGTAAGAAGACCTCTTTATGGTTACTGAGGTTCTTATGTTCCCACAAACTGGAAGATTCTCTTTGGGCTGGACAGTTCTTTGTTGTGCATTATAGAATGTTTAACAGTATCCATGGCACTCTCTTCCTAGTTGTGATAACCAAACATGTCTCCAGATATTGCTGAATGTCCCCTGGGAGGCAGCAAAGTTGCCTCTAGTTGAGAAATTCTGCCATAACATATTCTCTTTCTACAAAAATATATTTTTAAAAAATTGACTTTAAAGAGAGAGGGGAAGAGAGAGAGAAACATCAACATGAGAGAAAAGAATCCATCAGCTACCTCCTGCACATCCCCTACTGGGGAATGGGCCTCTAACCCTGGCCTGTGCCCTGACAGGGATATAACCAGCGACCTTTTGGTGCCAAGGATGATGTCCAACCAACTGAACCATGCTGGTGAGGGCATAATATTCTGTCTTAAAGATACATTTCAGTCTTAATGGCAGAGGACAGCCCCAAATTGGAAAACATGCCAGGGATTTTCACAATGAGTCTGGAACACCTTGGTGCGATTTTTCCCAGGATGTGTATTTTTCAGTTTGCTGCTACAAGTTCCATAGAGAGTAGTTGATTTTAAAGAACAGGTGGGTAGGATTCTACAGAGGCAAGCAGGTTCATTTGGATGAGTCCCTCATAATTAGCCACATGCTATGTGACTCTAATCCTTTGCCAACTTTTCTTATGATCTGAGACTTCATTCCAAAGAATACATTTCTATATGGTAAGTTACGTGGAACAAAATAACTTTAAGTAAAAAGAACCTCTACCTTTTTCAGGTTGTAAGCAATGGTACTTAGACAGAATCTTCCAAGATGGCCATTGGACATGACTTTGGGCAAGAGAAATTAAAAGAATGTTATCAGGACCAAGGATCTGTTTTCTTCCCAGATAACTGAAAAGAATGAAGAGGACTGAGAGGCTCATTGCATTTCCCTCCTTGCAACGTCTGCTCAGATTTTTCTCCGCCCCCACCCCCCCTTTCCTACTTGCAGGCACAGAAGATTCCTAATGAAATAGAAACAGAATAAAAAAAATCAACATTAAGCCTTTTGATTTCTGTTGATCTATTAATTTATAACGTTTCATAATCTACTTACTGTATATTTGACCCAATTGAAATAAAAATTATTTTAAAAGAGGAAAGGGAATTGAACTGGTTTTAATTTGGAATCCTCCCATTCCCTTGCCTCATGTCATGGCCTGTTCTTGCCTTTTCTTCACTCCTGATGCCCACGGAGACCCATTGGCAGCCTGGGAGCCTGAGAAGACCCCTTTGTGCACTCTGGCAGGGTATATGCGATACCACCTTCCCACAAACCAGGAGGCAGACAGGCAGGCAGCCCCACCATCCAACTGTAGACCTTTGGACCTGCCTGGTAGCTCTGCAGGTTGCCTTTGGGTGGCCCAGCTGCCGCATCAGGGAGGACTGATTTCCTTTCACCTGATCCATCTGTCATTCAGCCCCTGGTGTCGTCTACTCCTCTGCCAGACTCTCATTAGTCAAAAGAAGAACACTTCCTTCTAGATCTCCTCTTCAGGTCTAGCCAGATGGTGGATGAATAAATAACAGAGCAAAGAGGGAAAACATACTTGCTTTTGCTTAATAAAATACTGATTGTACCCGCTGTTGTCACAGGAACTATTCAAATGTCACCAGCGGACAAGTACTCACAGTGTGGTGGATGGGAGGCCTGGAGGGAGACAGAAGACTGGGGGCAGTTCTGAGGGCTTTGTGAGCTCGGAGAAGTCAAGGAGGCTCAAGGCTTTAACCCCAGCCAAGGCATCCCATCATCTCAGGATGGCATTAGGATTCTCTAGAGAAGTGACTGCCTAGGAACCAAATTCAAAGTGGGACAAGTTTTGCTTGAATGTAATTGCATCCTAACACCTGCTTGACAGACCTTCCTTAGAGAGAAGAAACTGTGAGCCACCCTCTCAGAAACTTCTGCTGGAGTTTGGTGCCTGGAAACTAGATAGGGTGTCCCCCCCAAAATATATACACACTTTGAATAATTATTCATTCCAATGTTTCTTCTTTTCAGATTTAACCCAATGGAATGAACAGTTATTCAGAGTGTGTATACATTTTTGGGACACCCTGTATGTCTGCTGATCTATGTGTCCCCTTTTGCTTGAGCTGCCAGGAAACACTGAAGCCCAAATCAGTACCCAACTGTGTTTTTTTTGTTTTTTTTAAAATATATTTTATTGATTTTTTACAGAGAGGTAGGGAGAGAAATAGAGTTAGAAACATCGATGAGAGAGAGTCATCGATCAGCTGCCTCTTTCACCCCCCCCCGCCCCCCCCCCCCCCCCCCCCCGCCTACTGGGGATGTGCCCACAACCAAGGTACATGCCCTTGACCGGAATCGAACCCAGGACCCTTCAGTCCACAGGCTGACGCTCTACCCACCGAGTCAAACCGGTTTCGGCAGTACCCAACTGTTTATAGTCATTTGCCCAGGGGCCAACTGTATGCTTCCTTTCAATAATCTTGGTGTTGATACTGTTTGTACTTGTAAGAACAAATAAGGTTGGTAAAAGCCTGAAACAATTTTGGAGGAATCCAGGGCTAGAAATTCAACCTAAGTAAGAATAGGCAATTTGGCTCAATGGATAGAGCATTGGCCTGCTGACAATTCTGGCCAAGGGCACATGCCTGGGTTTCAGGCTTGATCCCCAGTAGGGGGCATGCAGGAAGCAGCCAATCAATGATTCTCTCTCATCATTGATGTTTCTATCTCTACCTCCCTCTCCCTTCTTCTCTAAAGTCAATAAAATATATTTAAAAAATTGGCAATTTTGTATCCTCAGATTCCTTTGCATATAGAGAAGCTTCATGATAGTCACATATTGTTTCCAATGATTTATCCAGGCAAGCCCTCTGAATTCCACTAGGCAGTATCTTGCCACTGTAGTTCAGGGTATTGAAAATATTTATAATTTTATCCTTCTTTCATCTCTCTCCTGCTTCCTTCAATAAATATAGCATGTGTTGTGTAATCACAAAGAGGCAGGCACTGTGCTGCACTAGGCACACAGCAGTGAGCAAAATGAGACAGTGATCTTCTCTGATGAAGTCTAGAGCCTCGTTAGGTGAGAGACAGTAATCAAATAATCTAACAAACAAAACAGGAAAAGTACAATGCTACATTACATTCTATAATAGGGGTGGGGAACCTTTTTTCTGCCAAGGGCCATTTGGATATTTATAACATTATTCATGAGCCATACAAAATTATCAACTTAAAAATTAGTCTGCTAAATATGGTCTAACATTTAGTTAACTCACCCCTCATGTCTTGGCAGGACCAGATGAAATGATTTCACAGGCATTATATGGCCTGCAGGCTGGATGTTTCTCACCCCTACTCTACAATCAATAAATATATGGTGCCTTCAGCATGCATAGCTGGAAATATTTAATAGGATGGACAATCAAAAAAGGCTTCCTTGAGGAAGTGATGGCTGAGCTGTGTAGAAAAAAAGAATGAGAAGTTTGACGAAGCCAGTTTGGCTCAGTGGATAGAGCATCGGCCTGCGGACTGAAAGGTCCCAGGTTCGATTCTGGTCAGGGACATGTGCTCGGTTGTGGGCACATCCCCAGTGGGAGGTTTGCAAGAGGCAGCTGGTTGATGATTCTCTCTCATCGATGTTTCTAACTCTCTATCCCTCTCTCTTCCTCTCTATAAAAAATAAATAAAATATATTTTAAAAAAGAATAACAAGTTTGCTGATAATGAAAAAAATTAGGTAGCATTTATAGACCACAAAATAGACTACATGTATTATTGTAATTAACCTTCACTTGTAATTTGGCACATATTTATTGAGATTCGATTACATGCCAGATTACATGCTAGCCTTTGGGTCTCCCTTTGAAAGAGCGAGACTTACCAAGGGTAAGATACCTTGCAGAGAATCCTAGTAATGAGAAAGGACCTGAATTTTTATATTTCTATATATGTCTCAGTGGCATTGTAACCAACACTAGTGTCACATAAATATGAGGAAAACAATCTTCTAACATTCGACAACTTCTCCACTTCCTTAGCTACTTTGGAGCAATGTTCGTTCATGCTATACTCTCAGGGTTACTGAGGATTAGCATTAAAAGAATCCTCCAACCTCTTCATCCTACACAAGGGGAAACCGAATCACTGCATTGCTTATAAACACTCTACAAGACAGGCATTTCGCCCAGTTTGTCCAAGTTTGACTTACCGCACATACCATGGATCAAAGTTCAAAAATCACCCTCAGCAAATTGTTAGGGTAAAACTCAACAATATGGTTGGCTTTTTAGGCAAGTAAACATCTCTTCACAAAACCAGAATCTCAGAGAAAGTTGGCTGTGCTACTTGGTGACATGAGCAGAAGGCTCCACAGCAGAGCAACTGGTCCCATGGTGCAAGAGCAGGTGGAGCCAGGTTCGTTCTCTCTCTCTCTCTCTCTCTCTCTCTCTCTCTCTCTCTCTCTCTCTCTATCTCTATCTCTATCTCTATCTCTCTCACAGTTTCTCTTTTTAATACAGCCCAACACCTCTCTCC
Organism: Pipistrellus hanaki; assembly: GCF_964339955.1. Taxonomy (NCBI): domain Eukaryota; kingdom Metazoa; phylum Chordata; class Mammalia; order Chiroptera; family Vespertilionidae; genus Pipistrellus; species Pipistrellus hanaki. The sequence continues at coordinate 47,403,024 of NC_140503.1, read as the reverse complement.
CAAGGGAGAAATACATGTAGGGGTCAAAGCATTCAGAGATAAGGTGGATTTTCTGACAGCTAACAGTGACTTCATTGATTATGCCACCAACTAGGCTGCATTCAATCCCCAGGTTAGATGCTATCTTCCTCTCAGCTTCTTCTGGAAGCGCCTGCTTTCCTGCAGCTCACTCACCTGAGTGTGAGCTTAAACCCTATTGAGGATGAGTCATTTATATGTGGCTGGGCCCCCAAAGCACTTAAGTAAAAAGATAAAAGATGAGGTGCAAAGATAATCTAATCATTGACAAGTGAGATTAGCAGCATCAGTCTCAGAATCAATCCTTGGATTTATTTTGCAATTAGTTTAATGTGACCACCTGCCATCTGCAGTTTAGAATACAAATGGATTCAAATTCATGGCTAATTTTACATCAAAATAGACCTACAACAGAGTTATTTAAAAAAAGAAAAAAATAGAATAATGAAAGAATCAATTTCTCAACTTAAGCCCTTAATAAATAAGAGAAAACTAATTATTAAAGTAACTACAATAATCCAATAGAATAGTTTCTAGTCTCATTTTCAGTTTAAGAAACTGAAGCTAGGGAAATTAAGTAATACAGTAAACCCTGTATTACTGTGTGCAAGGACTATATCCTACTTATCTATTTATCCACCATCTGACCCCAGCTCTCCCACATAGTAGTTACTCAATAAATGTTTGGTGATTGACAAAGTAAATGACCAGAGCTGGGATTTGGACACAGATCTCTCTGATTCTAATTCCAGGTTCCTGCTGGTCACCATGCCTCTTTCACAGCTACTGTAATGAGAAAACACTGTTGAAATTCAGCGAGGCTACAAATATAAAAACCATTTTCAGATGTTCTCAATATAACGTTATAAACACTCATTGAGCATCACTATGCACTTAGCTACACATCACTGGAAGCTTAGACAACATGGAAGGCATGGGGTTTATGTTAGATACTTCCCATGCCAGCTGACAGAAACCATCCAGATGACTCATAGACAAGTCAGAGCAGCACTCGAGGACATGTGTAAGCATGTGAAGCAGCTAAATTACAGAAAGGAATGTTGGGCTGAATGGAAAAGAAGAAGGGACTTCTTGAACACTAGAGGACAAGTGTTCAAGAAGGAGTTGGGTCTTGAACCTGGTCCTTCTGGGAACTGCAGGGAGGAGAGGAGGCATTGAAGCTGCAGGAAGGTTTGAGTGATGGTATGTGAGGGGGATGGGAGGGCCCTGGTCTGATGAAGTCAGGTACTTTGTTGGGTTTAGGGGTCAACAATTCTAAATCAGAAAGGAAAAACACAAAGCTTGTTGCCTTAAGTTCGTGGCTCTTCCACAAAATATCACAGCCTGGGCAAGTCTATTTTGAAGGAGTGGCATTAGAAAAAGTTTAAGTTTAAAAAATTTGGCTCTCAAAAGAAATTTTAATGGTTGTCACACTGTTGATATTTGGCTCTGTTGACTAATGAGTTTGCCGGACTGCCTTAAGTCATGGCTTGACTCCTGGGTGCAGCCTGATAAGCCCTTGTACAACGTTCTCAAAAGAATACACAGGCATACTCTACAAAGATGACTAGGGCAGCACCATGCCAACAGGAAATATGGAATATAGTTTTAACAAGGAGTTTGGGTTGGTAGTGAGGGGAGAATCCATCATGGACAAATTCCTTCAGAACACTTTAGTTATTTCAACTCACATAGACTATCTGGAATATTTTTACTGACTCACAAAAGTCCTGGTAACAGGAAGGCAATATCACACCTTGTTATGTTAGAAGCATGAGGGAAAATGCTTTCTTAGCAATTCAGTCAATTTCTTCCATTTTGGGGGTTTCTTGGGAGTATTACTTGTTTAGCTAGTTCATCGTCCTATAATTATATAATGTCAGAGACCTTAGAATGCAGAGTCCAATCCCCATATTAAAAAGAGAAGGTGGCCTTGACTCAGAAAGTTCACATGCTCCTCCAGGGTGACACAGTTAATTAGTAGCCATTAAGTTTTATTTCCATGGGCTAAGGGTAACAATTGTTCTATTCCTCTATAAACTGAGCTCGGCTTAGTAAATAACATTTGCCCTTATAGCGACATACAAGCCACTACATAAAAGCTCTGTTATCACAGACTTTCTCTCCCACCCACCTCTGCCCTTTGAAGTTTGAGCAGAGATATTAAGTCTTGTCCTACAAATGAAGACACTGAAGCCCAAAGAAGGTAAAGATGGATCCGGAAGACAGCACTCAAGCTGGGTCCCAGACCTTCTTTAGATTACATGATTTACTCCTTGGTGAAAAGTATTATAGTTTTCAACTCCTATGGGTCTCAGATTCCAGAGCATCAGCTCTTTAAGGGACACAAAAATCTTCAGAGGATTTTTGTGCTTTCACACACAACTCATGGCTAGCAAGTAGGATGATAAAAGTCTTTGATGACCACATGATTAATTGACAAGTAATTTCTGGGAAGAATTTCCCACTGAGCATGGGCTTTGGCTCATTTTGGAAACATCCCATAAATAGGGGAAAAATGGACCCTGAGAAAAGCAATGAAATAAAAGCTGGATAAAGGCAAGACAACTGGGCCACAGACTGAGATGGGGGTGCATCCTTACAAGTCAGTTGCTCTCTCAGTTCCTCAGCCAACAGTGACACCCCTCTATCCCTGAACCCTGCCCACTCCCTGCTAATTCCTGACCTAGAAGAACCAAGTGTGAGCATGGGATTGGTTTAGGCCTGTGGTCTGCAAACTGCAGCTCAAGAGCCACATGCGGCTCTTTGGCCCCTTGAGTGTGGCTCTTCCACAAAATACCACGGCCTGGGCGAGTCTATTTTGAAGAAATGGCATTAGAAGAAGTTTAAGGTTAAAAAATTTGGCTCTCAAAAGAAATTTCAATGGTTGTACTGTTGATATTTGGCTCTGTTGACTAATGAGTTTGCCGACCACTGGCTTAGCCCAACCTGTCACTGTAACTGAGAAACAACACTCACCCCTGTCCAGCTGAAGGTGGTCAGAGCATCCTCTCCGAACACGAAGGGCTGACCTCTAATCCTTCCCCATGAAGGTCAAACAGGAGCTGCTCTGCAACGCTCTGCTGGTTTCATTCAAGTCCTTGATGGCTGTAGCCCTAAACGCTCTCTTCACCCTGACAATGTCTAGTGGAGGAGTCAGGGGCTCCGGGGGCTCTAGAAGCCACCTGGTAAACAGCCGAGCACTCACAGGAAGTTTGGCCCTTAACTAGGAGATTGTATTCGTTTGCTTGGGCTGTCATTAAATATCATAGACTATGAGGCTTAAATGACAGGCATTTATTTTCTCACTGTCTTAGAGGCTAGAGGTACAAAATCAAGGGGTTGGCAGTTTTGGTTTCTCCTGAGGCCTTGCTTCTCAGCCTGCAGGTGGTTGCCTCCTTTCTCCACCCTCCAAAGGGAAACACCAGTCCTATTGGATTAGGGGCCCATATGACCTCACTTAACCCTAATTACCTCTTTACAGGCCTTATTTCATATACAGTCATACTGGGGGTTAGGCTTTCAACTTAGGAATCTGGGAAACCATAGTCCAGCCATTACAGAGAGAAACCAGCATACTTATTTCCGGCCCTCAGTGTGTTTCTTCCCATTGCTACTTACACTCCTTGGTGCCTTCTCAGAGACATTTGTGATTGATTTAGCAAGCAATGAGGAGAATTACCTGCTCATTGAGATCTTACAGAAAGTTCTCAAATTTTCAATTAACAGGGGAAAATTAAAAAAGTAAAATAAAAAGAGGAAAAATAAAAATAAAACCACACTGCCAACAAGCAGTAAAATAGCATTTGGGACACTCTGCAAGGTGGGAGACAAAATCAAACACACTGAGGGGAGGAAGCCGGGCTCAGAAGTTCTCTCGCAGAGAAGAGCACGTGGCTGGCGGGCTGGGAGAGGCCGGGGGCCTGATTTCCATTTACGCAGGTGCAGAGAGCGGTCCGCAGGCTGCGGGCCTGCTCCACCAAATGCCCATGTGTGCATGAAATTAGAATGTCAACATTTGATTCATGCTGCCAAGCTGTGACTGTGAAACAAATTATGTCAGTGGGTGGCAACTGCAATATTAGCCTAAGCAGATAACATTTAACTCCAGAGCGGGGCCTGGTTCCAGAGTCTCCCCTCGTATTATCTTACTATCAACATTGTTAGACTTAGAGAGGATACGATTTTGAGAAAAAGGGAGATGTTTTCTGTGGGAGGATAGGCTCTTTAGGAAAGGACTTTTCCATTCAAGGGATATTTGCTCCTCACCGTCTTGTTGAAATTTAGGAGTCCGATCACGCAATGATTTTTACAAACCACCACCGCCACCCACTCCACCGAGTTCAAAGCGGCTGTGCCATTTGCGGGGTAATCTAAACCACAATTAAATAATCCGCCTCTTATAAAGGAAGCCTTTGATTCCTGGGCAGAAGCTAGGATCTTGGTCCTTGAATGCATTTCAATGTGAAGGAAGTGGCGAGTATCATGAAAGGGACCGTGAGCAAATTCTTCCAACTTATTTCCTGGGCTCCACACTAATTTCGTTCAAGTGAGGTCTGGGTAGATGTTTGAGTTGAAACCTGTTATTTTCTACTCAATTGATTGAAGTCTGTGCCTATTTAAAATCCATCTTAAATTAATATGCAGTTGGAAATTTGCTGAGGAATTTCATATGAAAGTAGGGATTTTGTGGGTGTGTATTTTTTCTTTAAGACGTTCTTGGTGAAGCTGCCGCCTCCTCCAACTTAAACTTGGCCTCCACGATAACAATTTTCCCATGAAATGAGGCGCACATCTATCTCCATTTGAGGCCCACTTCTTTAACTAGCAATATGGCAAAACATCAATTTGAAGTTTTATTCCATTACAAACACCCACGTAGTTAAAGTTAATGCTGTGAAAAATCCAACTTGTAGCAGTGAAATGTTTATAGAAGCAGTATGCACTTAGCTGTTGAACCAGGCCAAGGTGACTAGCCACAGAATTAGTGTGCAGGGAGAATATGGAGAGGGTTTTTTTGGGGGAAGGGGTGCAGGAGGAGATGGGTATCACTTAAAAACATGTATATCAGTTTACAATATTTTCACTTGAGGGTCTTCACACATCTCCTCAGGGTTAACATCAATGCCCATGGAGGTCCCCCTCTTTTTCTGCTATAGTGTCCATCTCCCCAGTCATACATATCTATGTCCAAAGGTTTGGAATTGCATTTTTCTTTCTATTGAAGCATAGAGTAAAGATCTGGGGCCTTCATCAAAGATGAAGAATATAATTTTATTCTTTTAAATAGATTTCCTTTTTAATGAAGAGGGTTGTGGGGAGAGAGAAAAATACTTAAAAATTTACCAGTGAACATTTGGGCACCATCCTTGTATACCAGACAGACAGCAATGCCAAAGCAATATAACTAGGGGGTTGATTTTGAAATTGTTTGCCTTGTTGACATATTTCTCAATACATATTGATCGATCTTCATTCTTTTTTTTCTTTCTTTCTTTCTTTTTTTTTTTTTTTTAACTGAATGCACTGTGATACAAACTCTCAAAGGAGCAAAACAGATTTCTCAAAACCACAAGCTGCAGGGCAGGTCGCCACCACCTTGCTCCCTTGTCTCTACCACACAGTTTGGTGAAGCTGGGCACCAATCTGGTTTCGGCTATACACGTAAACTCCCCTGGCTGAAACGCACACATTGTCTGAGGTAGTTGCAAAAAGATGGCCTCCGTGAAAGGTCTCTGAAATACATCACTGAAGAGGGAGAGGTCTGCGGAAACTGCCTGTTTGACCCACCAGCCTAGGCTATTGCTGCGACCAGGGCTATTGATGCAGAAATACGTGCGACCCTCTCCTCCGGAGCAAGAATGTCTACTTTGAAACTTCATTCATTCTGAACACAGCCCTCGGGGTAGGCCGTATTTCCTTCCCATTCAGATGATGTCAGAGCCCGCCATCCATTTTAAAGTCTCACCCTCTTCACAGCCGTATAACATATCCTGTCATTTATTTCAAAACTGCTCACAGACCAAAGGGAATATCTTCTCTTTATGGGGCAATTGCAGGCTTGTAACCTCTCCATCCTCTGAGAACTATGGAAGAAAGCTGGCACCGTCATCTGCAGTTAGCTGTCAAATGCATTTAATGCTTTATCAGGAAGACTAGAGACAAAACTGCTCTCCTCACTCCGTGTCAGGCAAGTGGATCTGGGTCCCCCTCCATGGAGAGAGAGCACTGTATTCCTTCAGCCAGAGATGTAAAAAAAAAAAAAATTAAAAAATCAGGCGATCGGAGAATGGAATAAACAATATTTTGGTGTAAACAGATTATCAACATGAGAGGAATGACCGTCTGGTCACCCGAGGTTGGGGGGGTGTTATTCAGTTAACACTTCCACCCCTTAAAGACAATGGTGTGCAATCAATGCATATAGGGCCTTTCAGGCCCGTTGCTAAGTGATACGCAGTGTCAACAGAAAAATGCCGGATGTACAGAGGACAGCTCCAGGCCCGAGAGAGAGCAACACCCTCTGATGATATTTTAAACTTAATTCAGTTCCCGATGAAGATTGTGACAGGTTCCGTGGCCGGAGCAGAAAAGATGTTTGCACTTCAAAATCCAACTACGGAAAGTTCCTCTGCTGTGTGCAGAGTGTTTAATTTGGTAACAAATGAATCACGGCCCAAACAGTAGTCCGTTCAAATAGGAAAAGGCACCCAGCAGGGGCATCCTGAATATTCATTTCTTGCAAGGCCCAGCGGTCCTCTTACAATCTCAGTGTCAGTATCAGAGTTGATCATTTGTCTCAGATTGTCTATGCATTCTCTCATTTTTTCATCTCTAAAATCTATTTTAGGAACAGCCCCCAAAGCCATTTGCAACAGCTTCTTCAGAAATTCTAAAGAAAGGAAAGAAACTTGAATAGGATCACATCACCCCCATACAACCATGAAAACCTGTTTTGTGGGGCATTCTTGAAACCAGCCCAGAGGCTCTTAAGAGTTTTTGTATTTATTTACCCATTTCTTTCTCTCCCTTCTCCTTTCCTCAATGGATTTTTATATTCAAATGCAAAAGATTTCCATGTGCACTAAAGATCCATTTATGTATTGGTTTAGGACAGTGGTCAGCAAACTCATTAGTCAACAGAGCCAAATATCAACAGTACAACCATTAAAGTTTCTTTTGAGAGCCAATTTTTTTAAACTTAAACTTCTAACGCCACTTCTTCAAAATAGACTCACCCAGGCCGTGGTATTTTTGTGGAAGAGCCATATTCAAGGGGCCAAAGAGCCTCATGTGGCTCGAGAGCAGCAGTTTGCCAACCATGGGTTTAAGAGATCAGGTCATAATGTTGAGAATTGCGACTTTTTCATAAATATATGTTTACAAATTCAGTTTTTGCACCAGAAAAAAATACACTTACCACAAAGGGCCTATTTTCCATAGTTGAAGACAAAAACCTTTTGAAAACAAACAAACAAACAAACAAAAAAACATCATGTCTCTAAACTCCAGGAAGTATTAACCTTGGCTATATTGTTGCTCAAAACTAACAAACCTATAAAATGTTTTCTTAACCAGACACGGGTGGATCCTGCATGGTCTGGGTTGCAGCCCACAATAAACACGAGTTGCACAGGCCCTGAGAGTTGTGTAGACTGGGCACCATCCATTTATTCAACTCGGGGTGCTCCATTCCCCTAGTCGAGCCCAAGCTTTTTAAGAATCCAAGTCACACAACTTTTAGTGGGCAGATCTGGCCTCCAGAGTTTAGTCTGTGTTCTAAACGAATACGAGCCACAAAGCATTCTGTCTAGTGGGCTAACAACTCCTAAAGCAGAAGTATATTAATGCAGAATGAGAAGGGGTGGGGGGGAGAGGGGCTGACTTCTTGACATTTCCTTCCTGTCTCATCCCACACAGCTAATTTTATAGGGTTGCTCCTGTCATGTTTAAGCTCCAGGTAGTAAGGGGGAGATTGAAGGCAGATGAAATCAGACAATAGCATTCCCAGGCCGTTGTCTTGCCTCACTGAGGGTGGTTCTCTCTCACATGAACATTCAGGCATTGTGAGGTGATGAAGAAGCAGTGCGTAGAAACAAGTTACAATAATTGCATAATTGCGTTGAGACCACCTGCCACCATCTTCCTACAATCAGTGTCTCTCACTACCAGGATTCTGCAATAAGGCAAACTGTTCCATAGTCATCAAAGCTGGAAAGATAGGAAAGATAGGAAGATTTTGAGCCCTGGGTGAGCCAAGTGAATGGGCATATTTCAAAGGGACTAAGTAGAGTCCACAGACATTTTTGGATTACCGTAATGAGTAGGCGTAAGCTCCTGGCTGAGGCTCTTTCTTGTCATGGGAGCAAATAAATGCCGAGTGGAAGGCCCCAAACTGCACTTATAACAACTCGCTGTGGGGCCACAGATATATATTTATTTATTTATCAAAAGGCACAAAAATGTTTGGATATTGATGAACTAAAGTATTCTCTGAAAACTACCAGTTTCTTTACAAATATGAAAAAGTATGGAGGGGCCATAAAATTTTCCTTAAATTCCTAATAAAATTAGTTAGAGCCTGACTAACTATTTTGATTAATCCCAGTAAGCAAATTGCTTTTCATATCTCTCCTGAACTGACCCAAATGTTTACACAGGACTCATGACAACGCTTCCTGCCTAGCCCCATTGCTGAGCACTGCAGGCGACTGAATTGAGCAAGAATCTGACAGTTTGGTTAATGCTCTAACTCAGGTACACCCAGACTTCTGAATTTCTTTTTAGTTAAAAAAATATTTTCTGTATAATCATTGGTGACAAAGATCCCAGTTACTGTGATTTATTGGTCCTAGTAGGATGACTCTGCTCTCCCACTTTGTGGGGGGAGGCGTCCGTTAAGCCATTAACACTTTCTCCTTGTCCCTCTGGTGGCCAACAGGCCACACTGATGAACAGGCCACCAAAGCAAAGACATCTGCAGCCGCAGCAACATGAAGTAGTAACCAGGCCACCGCTCACAGGAGCCTGTGGTTTCAAAGCTTCGCAGGCATGACCAGCAAACACATTGGTTTAAGTCCAGCATTTGAGCAGGTAAAACACTAGCGCACACATTCCAACAGCAGAACCAGAAAGAAAACAGCCATGAAACAAGCCCCACATGGGACTGTTCGATGTTGTCCATGTAAATGTAGAGCCATGAGCACGTATTAACTTATTATACTATGAACCTAAGCCAGATGTTCTATTTCTAAAATTTCCCACTAATATGCTTCTTATACATTTGTTCTTCATTGATCTGTTTGTTTGTTTTTTTTTTTGTTTTTTTCTCTTTTAATATTTTGTTGATTTTTTTACAGAAAGGAAGGGAGAGGGATAGAGAGAAACATTGATGAGAGAGTAACTTTGATCAGCTGCCTCCTGCACACTCTCTTCTGGGTATGTGCCCACAACCAAGGTACACGCCCTTGACTGGAATCGAACCTGGGACCCTAGAGTCCGCAGGCCGACACTCTATCCACTGAGCCAAATGGTTAAGGGCCATTGATCAGTTTTTTTTAGACAAGATCACAGTGGGCCTGTGGTTCTCAGCCCGGGCTGTACATAAGAATCACCCAGGGAACTTTGAAAACTCTATGGATGCCCAGGCCCTACCCCCAGAATTTCTCTTTTAATGAATTGGTCAGAGGTGGAGCCTGAGCAATGATGATGATTGTTAATGTTCTGAGGTGAGTCCCACAGTTAATGACCCCCCTGGTGAGCTGGGGTGAGTGACACAGCCCAGGATAATTAAGTGGAGGTCAGGGCTGATGAAATAAGCAGAGTCTGTGGGTGGAAAACCTAAAATTGAGGAGACACCAACCATTAATTTTCTCTTTCTATGAATAGAGAAACAAAGTACATTCTTCACCCTTAGCAGCAGAATGTGTTTGTGTAGCTCTAGGATGGACATCCTCTGTGGGAACCCCGTGGAGACACATGACTTAAGTGATTGGAAAGAGAGCTGCACAAACTGGAAGGCAGGTGTAGGCCATATTTAGGAGAAGTGCCTATGACAGGTGTCAAAACACTGCAGAAATGTGGAGGAGGAGAGAGGAGGTGGGGCACTAGGAAGGCTTCCTGGAAGAGGTGGTTCTTGAAATGGACCTGGAATGACAGGATTCCTAGGGAGCAAGTGTGGGTGAAGGGGGGCTGTGAGGTCCAACATGGGGTCCCTTCTCCAAAGTTCAAGGCCCTTTTCATGAAAAGGAGAGAGAGTATTTCACCTTTTTTTTTCTTTTTTCTTTTTCCCATTTTTTTTTTCCTGCTTCCAGACTAGGGAAAGTAATAATAACGAAGACTTACTACTTACTATGTACTAGACATTATCCCAAAAGCCTTTCACTTAAATCCTTTGCACTAAAATCACTTGTCAGAACACTTCCATGAAGTAGGTATTGCAATTACCTCCATTTTACAGAGGGGGAAACTGAGGCACAGTAGGTGAAAGAACTCATTCCAGATCACATAGCAATTAGAGGGTCATTTTCTTTTTAAATGTACATATATTTACTAGAGACTCAGTGCACAAAATTCATGCATGGGGGTATGTGTCCCTCAGTCCAGCCTCCACCCTCTCAAATCTGGGACCCCTCAAGGGATGTCCAACTCCCTGTTTAGGCCTGATCCATTGTCAGACATCCCTCTCACAATCCAGAACCGCTGGCTCCTAACTGCTCGCCTATCTGCCTTCCTGATTGCCCCTAACTGTTTATGCCTGCCAGCCTGATTACCCCCTAACCACTCCCCTGTCAGCCTGATTGCCCCTAACTGCCCTCCCCTGCAGGCCTGGTACCCCCCAACTGCCTTCCCTTGCAGACCTGGTCCCTCCAAACTGACCTCCCCTGCTGGCCATTTTGTGGTGGCCATCTTGTGTCCATATGGGGGCAGCCATCTTGTGTGTTGGAGTGGTGGTTAATTTGCATATTACTCTTTTATTAAATAGGATAGAGGCCTGGTGCATGGGTAGGGGCCAGATATCAATAGATTGCCCTGAAGGGTGTCCCAGATTAGGGTGGGGGTGCCCTTGGGGTTTGGGGCAGCCTGGGCGAGGGGCCTGTGGTGGTTTGCAGGCCACATGCCCCCTGGTGATCAAGGAGAGGTCCTGGTATCTGGGGTTTATTTATCTTCTATAAGCAAAACTTTGTAGCCTTGAGCGGAGGCCAAGGCTGTGGGAGCTTGGCTTCCTCCATTACCAGGGAAACCCAAGCCTCCTGCTCGCTCTGTGGCTGCAGCCATCTTGGTTGGGTTAATTTGCATACTCGCTCCTAATTGGCTGGTGGGCGTGGCTTGTGGTGTAGAGGAGGTACAGTCAACTTGCATATTATTCTTTTATTAGATTGAATTGATTTCAGAGTGGGAGAGAGAGATAGAAACATCAATGATGAGAGACTCATCAATCAGCTGGCTCCTGCACGCCCTCTACTGGGGAGCAAGTCCTGCAATGGGGCACATCATGCCCTGACCAGGAATTGAACCATGACCTCCTGGTTCATAGGTTGATGCTCAACCACTGAGCAACACCAGCTAGGCAAGGTTCATTGTCTTAATCTCTCTGCTCTTCTGCCTCTTTTAGGCACTGTCATCAGTGGAAACCACCTCTTCCACCACCATAGCTCACTGGTAACAGATGCCGCAGTCTGGGAGGCAGCTCATGTACCATCCCAAACCAGCAGCTCTCAGAGCTGAAAAAGGCTGGTAGGTCCACAATTGCAGTCCAGATGACAAGCTGGGAGGCGCCCAGTCCACCACAGTTCCACTGAGCACAGGAGTGGCTCAGTTGCAGCCTCTGCCCCAAGAGCAAAAGAATCCTGGCCCAGCCCTGTCTCTGTTCATCCTTCTCACCCCGAATAAGATCAGGCGGAGGCCCACTCTCCCCCGCCTTTTTAAAAAAAAAAAAAAAAAAAGAAAGAAAAAATAGGATTATCATCATTAAAAAACACACAAAAAAAAACCTCTCTAAATCAGCAAGTTATCACAAGTTTTAAATAGTGGGTGGCTTTACCTAAGAAATCCAGACAAAAGTCATTTAGTACATGTTTTTAAGAATGCTCTAAATGGCATAGCAGGAGCCAGTGAAATCTTTTTTTCTTTTTTTTCCTATTCAACTTAATAGGTCCATATTGAGCACTGGCCGAGCATAGGCTTTCCAATCTGGGAAAGGAGAAAGCTGCAGCAATCACTATCACATAAGGCAAGGCCAGAAGGATCACAAGGAAAGTCTTTCAATGCCATGGCCTTTTGGAGGCAGATTCTAGGGAAGCAGGGATCCTATAGGGCTTCCTGGAGGTAGGGGTGCTTAAAACGAGCCCTGAATTTGAAGGAATTCAATAGGGAGAGGCTGTGGGCGGGGAGAAAGGGCAGTTCATTCTGTTGAGAGGAGTCACCGGAAGTGGGTCCTGGTTGCCTGTCTAGACTGAGTAGAGGGCCACAGGCTGCACACGAAGCCTGGGAAGAACAAAGAAAATGTGAGTTGCCACCTTCCAAAACTGCACAGGAGGCAGAGTGGGAGGGTAGGGGTGGGGGTGGGGGGCGGGCAGGGATGAAGCTCTAAGGTCTTTCATACAATGTAGCCAATTTACAGTTATGGTTACACTTGAGTCAATTAAAGTGTTTTATTAGCAAGAATTTGAATCTCTTACCTTCATTAACATTTAACAGTAAATGGGAGAAAAAAGGTAAATAAAATATTATCCGGCTTTTTAAAGGTCATTTCAGACTGAGCGTTACAAAATATGATCCTGGGAGGGCGGGGAGGGCCCTTTGTGTGGCTGGCGTACCTGCAGCCCGCGCTGGAGGAGTCTCCAGGCACCGGCAGCAGCTCTCCTCCGGGCAGGTGAGGTGCTGGAGGTGCATTCATTACAGGCGGCTCATTTGGGGAGGAGGAGACCTGACATGTGAGAATGAAATTTTCGCTTTAGATCTCAGGTTGTAAATCATTTGGGGTATGCAGCCCTTCGTAATTACTCCCACGATCAACACCTGCCTTTGAACAACCTTAGGCTAGCAAGCCCGAGTTGATTACATGACAGGCCTAACCATTCCCTCAGAGGAAAGAAGTGCGAGGGGAGCCCTGGGCCCAGGTCTCCCAGAATCTACAGAGGGCCTGGGGGGAGCCCAGCCACAGGAGGCGGGCAGTACTCACGCCCTAGGCCCGCCGTGGACATTGCACATCAAGGTCTGCTGGTAACTGGAAGCCAGAAGGAGAAATGTGATAATTTGGCAAGGATATAAATGTTCACCCTGAAAAGGAACTGCTATTTTTAATTTCCCAAAGTATAGCAAGACCTTGAATAACATTGTTTTGTTCAACATTGTTTCATGAAAACATTGATGAGGGGGGAAAATATTCTCGGCCAGGGCCACTGTCTGTGTGGGCTTCTCTCTGGCTACTCCAGTTCCTCGCCCCACTAACCCCCCCCCCCCGCCCCCCACACACACACCCCAGGGATATGCCTATGGAGTGAATGGGTGTGTCCACTTTGTCCCAGTCTGAGAGTGGTTGGGTGTGATTGGCCCTGCAGTGGAAGGGTGTCCTCTCAGGATGGGTCCCATCTTGCACCCTGAGTTTCAGGGATGAACTCTGGCCAGCTGTGATCCTGAACTGGAATCAAAGGTCAAGGTGTTCGCACCACAGGGGCATGGCCTTTCTTGAAATTCTGCATCAGCAGGGGTGGCCTAGAAGGAGAAGACCCGCCCTGCCCACCATGAGGTTTCTGGAGAGCTCCGGGGTCAGCGATGGCTGCCCTCGTGCCCTGCGTGGAGGGATGGCAGGGAGAGAGGGAACTCTAAATCCGGGGCTACACCCTAGCAAATGGGAAGTGCCCTTTGGAGGAAGTAGCAGAAAGCACAGGCGTATTCAAATGAGTATGAGCTACGGGGTGAAATCCTCTTCCTGGGCCAGCTTCATCACTAGAGCTTTTTACTTCACTGCATTTGAACCCAGGGGGGAGATGAAATCACAGCAAAACAAATATGTCCTAGTTGTAAATAATTTTCCGGTGTATAAGATGACCCCCTAATTTTACAGTTAAAACATAGGTTTAGGCCTATATTCGCTGTATAAGACTACCTCCCACTTCAAAGAAAAGACTTACTTTGCCGTCAAGATCTGCAGGTAATTTTTGTGCAATTTTGGTCTTTTGCCCCAGATTTTCGGTTGACTTTTTTTCATTTCAAAAGTCGTCTTATACGCCGGAAAATACGGTAAATACTGCTAATCACAGTAATTGTGTTCAGAGCACAATGCAACTACATAAATAAGAAGAACAAATTTTGAAGAAAGAGAGGATATTTACACATGTAAATATATATTTAAAAATCTGATATGAATGCACTAAAAGCATCTAGCAGAGTTTTCTAAATGTCAAAGGCTGTTGCTCCCTGTCCCTCTTGGTCTAGCCCAGCTAGCAGCTGAGGAGAAGGCCTCTGCTTATCTAAACCTGCAGGTAAATATCATGGGTTTCAGCACAGAAACGATGAAGCCTTTTCCCACCGCATTTAATAACTTTGCATCAGATCCAGCAGAGAAACACAGGACAGTTCCTAGGAGGTGGTGCACCACGTTCCACACAGCTTCCCCCTGGGCTCTCCAAACATCACGCCACACCTTTTCCTTGCTGCAGAGAAGGCACAAGCAGCTTCTCACCCATCCTGAGAAGCCCAGGACGTCATCAAGCCTGAAAGACCTTCAGCACCCGTGTGGCCAAGGCCACAGTAAAAGGCAGGGACTGAGGCTGCAACCGTCTTGAGTCTTGTTCAGAGACGCCCAGGTGCTCTATGCTGCACGCAGCTGTGTGTGCTATTACCTAAAGAGGCTGTCACCCTGGGCACGGTGACCACGGAAACAATCACCCTTCAGTCATAGACTGAGCACACAGTAAAAGCTCAGGCTCTGTGCTTTTACTTTAGTGACCATCATCACAGCCCAGACCTTCAAGAACGGTGGGCGATGGGTAGTTTCATCTAAAACACAGAGGAGGAAGTTGGGTGGAGAGAAAGGATGCAGGGTGCCGTGGTTGCTGTTATTCCAAGCCCATGTCGTCTCTCCATCAAGCTGCCCTCTCTCATGAAGGTAATGTGGAAATAAATAAACCAAGTGACCATTTATTCCGACCAAAATGACAAAACTCTCTTACCCACTCTGAACTGAGTACCATAGACGCACTGAGAGCAGCAGAAGAGAGCTGGATGCTTCCCCCAGGGGCATGTGGAATGGGGAGAGAGGCCGGTAACAATGACTGGGTGCTGTTGTCCCCCAGTGCAGGGCCTGCCCCGGGCAGTGAAGAGATGCTGCCCACTGAGAACCTGACTGTCCCAATCCCCGCCATCTGACAGTGAGGAAATCAAGGCCCACAGTTGGGTCTTGGATTCTAGCTCCCAATTCCCAGTTTAGAGAGTCACTTGTCCATGGTTGAATAATAGAGAAGGAATCCATTTCAAAATATGTAAATATAGTTATCCTAATGTTGTTCCTGCTTTCCTGAGCAGCCCACCTCTCTTATCAAGCCCGTGAAGGCCCAGGGCTGATCCCTCACCACTGGAGGCAAACAGGAGAAACCCCTGCAGCAACTCATGCTTATCTTTTGCTGCCCTCCCACATAAGGAGCTTTTTCCTCGTACCTGAATTGAGCAGGAAATTTCAGTCACTCTAAAGAAAGATGTTCTGCTTCAACATCTATTGGGCCCTTTGTATATACCAGGCACAGAGCATCATTTAACTCCAACGCAACACTATAATTCAGGTACTAAGTCCATTTAACAGATTAAAAAATAGAGGCTTGCCAAAACCGGTTTGGCTCAGTGGCTAGAGTGTCGGTCTGCGGACTGAAAGGTCCTGGGTTCGATTCCGGTCAAGGGCATCTACATTGGTTGCGGGCACATCCCAGTATGGGGTGTGCAAGAGGCAGCTGGTCAATGTTTCTCTCTCATCGATGTTTCTAGCTCTCTATTCCTCTCCCTTTCTTCTCTGTAAAAAATCAATAAAATATATTTTTAAAAAATAAAATAAAAAACAGGCTTTAAGTGGTTTATAGAAAGTGCTCAAGAATTCATGCCTAGTGACTGACCTTGTGTCAGCCCTAGGAGTCTCTTTGGCCTCCTCTTCCATCACTGGGTTTCCTCCTCATCTCAGTCCCCTCACATCCTGGCATCACCCCCTCCTCAGTGAATGGAGCGGCACAGGAAGTACAGTTTTCAAAGCTTAAGATCCTATCAGGTGGGCGAGTTTTTAGGAGAAGTGAGCAACAGAAAGACTCATTGCGGCAGAATTTCTGAAAATTCTGGCCACATTTCCAGATGAAAACGGCAGACTTGTGTGTATACATATGTGATTCACTTGCCACAAAACAAAACCACCTCCAAGGTGAACTGAATGCTTCTGAGAGTTGGTGTAAAGGAAAATCAATGATGAAAGCTCACGGCCATTTCCAAGAACACAATCTCTCATACACACACGTGCATATGCACACGCACACGCACACGCACACACACACACACACACACACACACACACACACACACACACGATATAAACACATACCTGTGACGGCATGCAAGGGAATCGAGTGGAATAAAGAAAACAAGAGAAGTGCAATTAATGTAACAATCTACTTGTGAGGTTAAAAATTCAAAATATTTATGGCAGTGTAAAAATAAAGATTTCCAATAAAAATGATAAAATCCCCAAACCTGACAAGATGGTTCTGTACGTATGAGAATTGGCAAGAGGAGGGAGAAAGGATGAACTCTACTTGTTAAATGGGAGTCCTCCTTAGAAATTTCATAATTACGTGCCCTTGCTGTTCATTAATTGCAAGGGAACCAGCCTGGCTTCGGCCCCCTTGCCTGCTGGGAGGGCGACAGAATTACGGACTCACATGAAGGATGGGCGCTGGTGGACGGCACCCATCAGTGGGTCTGAGGCTCCAGGTCAGAGACAGCCGCCCTGATTCAGGCTGCATGTAATTAGCAGGTCTGCACGGCGCAGCTACTGACCCTGGCCCTCTTAGGCATGCCAGAGGCTGCTCATTTGAGGCAACATTCTTAATTGTGTTACCTTTGCTCTCTTGCTTTTACAACAATAGAAATAACGTAGCTTGGCAAAATAAAAAATAAATATCCTATCGTCTGACTAGTGGTTAAAGTACAAAGGTTTTCTGTGACACACACACAGGCGCAGAGCAAACACTCAGATGAATAAGCATGCGAATTTGAGGGCAAATGAGGCATGAAACATATTGGCCAATAAACAACACAAACGAAGATCATACTAAATTTTTTTTTTTTAATCTAACAGACTAGGAAGCATTGGAGCCAAAAAATACCCTCCAAGAGAAGACTTTCCAGGAAGCTGTCCTTCCGAACCACTACAGAGTATTGGGGTTCAATTATTGGTTATAAGTCAGACAGAAAGGAGCCTGGGGTCTCCCGGAACTATGTCTTGGAAGGTGAGACTCTGTGAAGGCTCGCCATATTGCAGAACACATCAGTGATCTACCATGAGAGAATAAAATATGCCTGCAGTTCTCCTGTAATCACAGCTCCTTTTTTTGAAAATGTCTCGTTCAGCAGGCCCTCTGTCCCTAAAGAACTTTTCAGTCCATGAAGCTCCTCCAAAACCACATCGCCAGGTAGACAGGGCAGGTATTAGTATATCAGCTCCATCTCCCACGTGAAGAAATCAACTCAGAAAGTTGAGGGGATTTTCCCGAGCTCTGAACTGTCAACCAACAAGGCAATGCTTCCTTTGCCACTCTGGGTGAGTGCCACAGTCACTGAGAGGCGGCTCTGGGCGAGACCTCAGAGAGTCTGGCACGGGGGTGAGGGTTGGGGGTGGAGGGAGGGCAAAACTCTAACTCTTTTGAATGGGGAGCAACACAGTCCCATGGGGACCTGCCACAGTGACTCCTGTCCTAGGACCTTGTCAAGCTGTCAGTCCTGGGGTTTCCAAGAGCCACTGCCAAGTGCACACTGTTGGGCCCTGGTAGCTTCTATCTCTTAAGGCAAAGCTGATTTCAGGAGGCTGCTCTCTACCGACACATCCCATGCACTGAGCATCCCTGTCTCGGGAGAGGCAGGATGGTGCTGCCATTGAGAACCAGGCAGTCCTGAGTGTGAATCCTGCCTACCAGTGACCTGCTGAGCCTTGGAATGTTTCTATCCCTGTGAACCCCAGCTTTCTCTCCTGTAATACTGTGATGATGACCAGTTTCTCTCGCCCTGGGTGTAATCACGGCCTCGCCCACAATAAGCATGAACACAATTTCTTCCTGGCAGAATAGAAAGGTAATGGCGGAGAAATATAAACGTCCAGGGCATGAATAGAAAAGGTTGTGCAAGGGGTAGCCCGCAGCCTCCTGGGAGTCTCAGACAGAAGAACTGAGAAACTGTGGCTTTTCTGCACATGAAATACATCAGAACCAAAGAAGCAGTGAGAATGAAGGTCTCAGAGAATCTGCCCCCCTTTCCCCCCCACTCCCATGCACACCCAGAAGCACCATGGGCGGAAAGAAATGGATTCTTTCAAGACTCCCAGACCGGTTTGAGTGCAAAGGGAACAGGTTTGCGGCCCCTGTCGATTCTGAGGAATACCTGGGCCTCACACGGCCGGGGTCACCTGCAGCTCCTCAGGGGGCTCTGTGCCTGTGCTAATTAGAGAGAGAACTCGTGTTTGAAAGCATCCCCTTCATCTGTCTTCCAACCTCGTTTTCCTCCAGGATTTGGGTGTCCACAGGCCTAGGCCCAGTTCACACAGCCTACCCGCCCTTCAAAGGCGAGGCATAACCCTCAGCTGGCCAAGCCGGTGGTGAGGAGGGATGTGCCCGGACTGCGGGTCTGGTCCGCTCTGCAGCTTCACTTTCACTGTGTCCGTCATCCATGGAGCAAAGGCAGCTGGCGCACCGGGGCGTCCACACCTTCAAAAGGAAACACTGGCTAACCAACGACGCTCCTCTCACCGGGGAGATACCCACAGGGACTCGCAGCGTCAAAGGAGGAGTCACAGGCACAGGAGGGCTGACGAGCTACCCTATGAACCTGGGAAATTCCAAATTCACTTTCAAGGGTAAGAACACACAGACGGGACCGATTCCCTCAGAACCTGAGAGAAATATGCTCCTTGTGATGATGGGTGTCCTACTTCCCCAAGACCTTGGCCACCGACCCTATCGCTTAATAACCTCGCCTCTTTGAGGAGCCCAGGCTTTCCCTAGGTTCCCACAAAACTCGCCCTGGAATGCAGGGGAAGGGCCCCTAACTTGGGACAGGGACACTATGAAGTCCTCATGGCGCTGGCACAAGAAGTACATCCCCTGCCGGAGAAGGAGGATGCGACTCTGCCTGTCTGCGCCCTGGGCGGCTGGGTGTGCTGAACTGGAAGGAAGCTCCCAGTGGAGCAGGGAAGGGGGAGGAAAGAAGCAGGCTGAGGTTGGAAGCGGGGTGCTGTTTTTCTTTCGTGGGCAGAGGGCTGGCCAGAGGCTAGAAGGTGCGTGTTCCAGGGCCTGGGGGACGGAAGTTCTGCTGCCCTGGGGTTCCTGAAGAGTGTCCATACGCTGGATCTCACATCTTGAAGTGGACCAAAGGCCGAAAGACTAAGATGGGAACAGAGGTGAGGTCTCCTGCCCCGCCTACTCTGCTCCTGGATGGTTTCAACTCTTCCCGGAAGCTGCCTGGGGAATCTCTCCCAGCAGTCCTCTTACCACACCCGTCCCGTCCCCACGTCACTGCAACACACACCTCTCCTCAGGAGACAGAACTCTGGCCCTGCTTCCAAAAGGGGTTCTGTCCCCAGATAAGAAAACGAAAAAAGGCAGCAGAATAATAACTTCCCACAGGCGAGGCCATTCCAGCACAGTAGTTGTTGCTGGTCAGTTGTAGGTACAGTTTTTGTTCTAATAGTAAAAGTGTCATTTATCTTTAAGGGTGATCTTGACAGGTCTGCTCAAGTCAATGAATGCTTCTCTCCTGGCAAAGACATTTACCCAAAACAACGTGTTTATGGGGGAAGCCAGGGCTGAACTGACAGACCACCTCCTGTGAAAATATACAGGGCAGCATGATTTTGATCCTAAACAGTACTGAGCCACTCCAGTTTTTGTTTTTTGTTGTTGGTTTTTTTGGGGGGTATGGGCTGGGGGACTGTGGCAGGGGTCTTCAAACTATGGCCCGCGGGCCACATGTGGCCCGCAGAGGAGTCTGATCCGGCCCGCCAGGTTTTTTGGGCAGTGAGCGCAGCCGAGGTGTTACAGTAGGAATTAGTAGTTCATATAGTCCGGCCCTCCAGCTCTCTGAGGGACCGTGATCTGGCCCCCACTTTAAAAAGTTTGAGGACCCCTGGTGTAGGGCATAACAGCTTGTTCCTTACAGACTGGCCTCCAGCCTGAAGGAGGAGCGAGGGAGAACAGAGGCGTGAAGGTGTGGCGTGGCTGGCACATCGGGGCTGCTTCTATTCAGCTGGAGCTCAGAGAAGGGCCTACGGGGATGGGAGAGGGGCTCAGAGAGGCAGGCTGTGTCCATACCAGGAGGGCCTTATACTTTTTCCTTCCTACAACCGGAAGTCATTTAAGATATTTAAGTAGCTAATGCATGAGACTGGTATTTCAGTTCTGGTGACAGTGTGTGGAGGCTCTGGAAAAAGGAGAAACTAGATGGAAACAGACGGGACCATGATGACAAGTGTCAACACAATGACTGTTCTGGAGCTTGCAGTCCAGCGGGATGTGGGGATGGCATTGGAGGGCACTGGCGGTCCAGTAGAATTTATGATGTCAGTGGGCAATGTTTCCAACATGGAAAATTTGGTCGGAAACAGCCCCATCGAACATTACAAAGAGGTTCAGAGTCAACATGCATTTCTACAATTTTTTTATTCTAGTTCTCAAAAACAAGGTTTTATTTTTTAACTTTTTAATATATATATATATATTATTGATTATGGTGGTATCACATAATTGTCATTTCTACAATTTTAAACATAAAAAGTAAGATTTCTAAAACTCATATGATCTGAAGAAACTCTGCTTTCCTAGTCTGTGATTATGCAGAGAACGTTTCCCTTGAAATTTTCCTGGTGAAGCTGAGAGATGAGCAACTTGCCAAGTCACACTACAATTAAGGGGCAGAGCCTCTGTTAAACCCTGATCTGTGCAGCCAGGGTCTGCCCTCAAGCAGCTGGGTGCAGAGTAAGGGTTTGGAGGCCAAACCCCAGGCCTGCACCCCAGTTCTCAGCTTCATTCCCAGTAACCTCCCTATTTCTACATAGAAGTTGACAACTATTGCCTAATATTGCACAAAAGTCAGGGGAGAGCTGACATAGAACCACCTGAAATGAACCCTCATTGGGAATCTCTTCAATAAAGGGAACCTTGACCATCAAACCACCGACAGCTCTTTTGCATCCCTTCTGAAGGCCAAAAGCCGCCCCCTTCCCTTTCCAACTCCCCAGAAACCAGCTCCGCTTCATTAACATTTCTTTGAGTGACATTTACATATTTTATATCATCCTCTGTAATTCAGCAAACCCACCCTCTCATTCCATTCCACTCTCAAAGAGTTTGCTAGTCCTTAGCAAAATTAACAGATTTACTGCTACGGTTCCCACAATGCACATGTATTTATTTATTAGGTCCTGCCTTAGAGCAAATTCAAATATTTTTTCTATGATTTTTTTTGCAAGTGTCAAAGATCTGGCTATCTAACTTCAGCATGACTCTTAGCATACATCCCATCCAGAGCCAGCTGCACATTAGTTGTAATATTTCCAGGTCCTCTATATGACCTGCTAATTATCTGTCAAAAATGTAAGCATCAGACACAAGTCAAATAGGTGAAAAGAACTTGATTCCACATACATCAAGCCTATTCCTTGCTCTCACACAGCACATACTTGAATGCATTCCCCCAAAGCCCACAATTCTCTGCAAAGAACGGTTTCCTTTGCTGCCTGGATTTATAAGCCAATTCTCTCTCCTCACCTGCAAATGTCTGAACAGTGTAGAGCTGTCCCAGGTTCTACCTTTACAGAGCCAGGATGGGAATGTCCCTTGAACTTGAGCTCTGCACTCTCTGCCCACAAGGCTTGGAGGGGACCTTGACAAGGCTGATTCCACCGCCCACTCCTACATGGACAAATGTCGACAGAGAGATGAGCTACCATGGCATTTAGCTTTATTTCTCTTCCCGAATTCCAGGAAGAAGTCCTAACTTTTGCTAAGCAAACCACTTCAATTATGTTCGTCACACCATCTCATGTATTGCTCATTTAACTAATATTTATTGAGCACTTATTATGTAATAGTTCCTGTGCTAGGTGAAATGTAAACAAACAAACAAACAAACAAAAACCCCACAGTACTTTATAGAAACTAACATTAATTCCTGAAAATGTCATAGAACATCAATGACCTTTATTTGATAGGAGATTGCTGTATATAGCCAACATCCTCAGTTATATAACTCAGTGAACTGAGGGCATAATTCACTGAGGGCAAAGATTTTTGTCCTAGTCAGGCTGTATCCCTAGCATCATGAACAGTGTCTGACACATAGTAGGTGCTCAATAAATACTTGGTAAACAAATGAATGAAGCTCTTGACCCGCTAAGAGAAAGGCAATTATCTTCTACATCCCTTAGATAACTAAGTAAGTGCTTGAGAAGTATTAACACTTTCTTCTAACCAACAAACTTAGGGGTATGTCTACTTTGCACTCTTTGAAAAATTTGTAAATGAACTTCAATGACATGAGCCAAGGTCTGTGATATCTAGCGGCACAGAAAAGCAAGTTACAAAGCAATACATCCGGGATAAGCCCATTTTTAAGCCAAAAGGTAAACAGTGGCTTTCTGGTTGATGGGATTTGGGGTAGTTTTTATTTGCCTTTTATGTATTTTTTGTATTATCTAAATTCCCTATAATGAGCATATATTACTCCTCTCATCACATTTTAAAATATTACTCGAAAACAGAGATTACAATGCAGATTTTGGCCTGATTGTTCTTTTCAGTTTGCATTTTGAGTCTATCCAAGGCTCTCCATCTAGCTAGAACTGGCGAAACTATTGAAGGAGAGAAGAGAAGAGACAAGGCTTCTAACAGAGGCTATTCCACAGCAGGTCTGGAGGGAAGAGAGGTGGCCCCAAGAATCAGATAATGACCCATCAGTGACCGTGTCAAAGGGCTAATTGTGCCAGGTAGAGTGCTGGGAAGGTCAGATAGGGAAGGTGTGAGCACAAGAAAGATGAGAAGCCAAGAACGAAAGGGAATCTCCCTGTACCCCAGGAGAACAGGGCCACCTAAATTCATGTTAATGGCAATTAGCTATATTTCACTGGCTTCCCCAAACAGACTTCTAAACAAGATCAGGAACGGGAAGCAACTTTTTAAAAACTTGCTGCTCTCTTTTTTTCTTTCTCTTTCTCGCCTCAGAAAAGGGTTAACTAGGATTTCAAAGCCTAGCCTAGCTCCAGCGTTTGGAAGCAGTTGGGCTTTGGTGTCCGTGTACCAGTTATTTGCTCCGCCAGCAATGTGTTAGGATAATCACCCACTGAAGGATTTCAACACATTACATTTCCCCAGAAGCCTTTGTCTAACAAGGTAATTTATGACCTGCTCAGGAATCTGGTCTTTACAAAACAATAAATTCACACTTGCGCTGGACTTCAAAGGTGCTGTGATGGGCCTCCGTAGCAGAAGGCATCCTGCAGCTCAGAGCCAG
The DNA here is from genome assembly GCF_964339955.1 of Pipistrellus hanaki. Classification (NCBI taxonomy): domain Eukaryota; kingdom Metazoa; phylum Chordata; class Mammalia; order Chiroptera; family Vespertilionidae; genus Pipistrellus; species Pipistrellus hanaki. Next base: position 47,379,255 of record NC_140503.1, on the reverse strand, counting down.
ATCAACAGATAAGCGAGTTTTTAATGATCTCTTTTGGGCAGGCTGCAAATGGGACAAAGCCGACAGCCACGGTGGCAGCAGCATTTGGCTCTTGAAAAATCTGAACCTTGAATCGGGTCCTCTTGACAATGTTAAAACCATTTCACCCACCCTCTGCTGACTGTGGGATTCATGGGGTTTTAGGGCTTGGGAAGAAGGCAGGTGCTCCCCCTGGGACGGTCAGCTGCTCCTGCCCTGGTAAGATCTTGTTGGGATGCCAACAGAAGCCCAGTCCTCCAACCCTGAAACCAGCCCCAAATCTCTCATTGGAAAGTGGGGGGTAAGCTTTTATTGTTTCCAACTATTTCAACAGGAGAGGTTTTTCAGTGTAGTCTGTATCCCGCTTGCATGAGAATTACCTGGGGTGCTTGTTTATAGGAAAACAAACACAGGTGCCTGGGCCTCACTCCGGACTTGTATCAGCTCTCAACAGCTAGGCCTAAGAGTTAGCATCCTATCCCTAGACAGTTTGGCTCAGTGGATAGAGTGTTGGCCTGAGGACTGACGGGTTCCCCAGATCAATTCCAGTCAAGGGCATGTACCTCAGTTGCAGGCTCAATCCCTGGCCCAGTCAGGGCACATTCGGGAGGCAACCAATTGATGTGTCTCTCTCCCTGTCCCTTTCAATCTCTCTTTTAAAAAATCAATGGGAAATATCCTCAGGTGAGGATTAACAAAAAAAGAATTGGTATCCTTAACAAACAGCTCAGTGATCCTTATACACACCAAGATTTGAAAAACAGCTGGCAGGATGAGAATAGAACGGTCAAACTAGGAGTTTAAGCTTGGGATGAGCAAGATCCAGATTCAAATCTAGGAGCCACCATGAACTAGCTGCGTGACTTTGGACACATCTCTTAACATTCCTGGAATTTGGTTTACTCGTAGAAGAAAAGGAAGGTATATCTCTTAATTTTACAGTGAGATGTAGTTGCTGGCTTTGCAGATATGGCCTGCTCTCCCCTTCAGACTTCCTACAGATAAATTTTTGTGTCTGGGCCTCTATCTATAGCTTCCCCGCTGCCCTCAGGCCAGGCACTGGAAGCTTTCAGGTTTTCCACTCCAGGCAGCTCCCCGTATTCCAGCTCCCGTGAAAATATGTATCTTCTGTTTGAGGCACTGGGTATGTAAAAGCAGCCAAAATGTTTTCATTCTTTTCCTCCATTTTTAAAGCAGTGGAACTCATCTTTCAAATGACATCTTCATAGGACTTTAATTTATTAATCAGGTGTTTCCAACAAGCAGTAGCTTTGTGTAACAGTGGAGAAGGCTTCAACTTTGAGTCTACTTGCCCCCCTCCCCCCCGCACCCTCTCCCTTCCCCTGCAAGTCCCCCCAAACACACTCAGGACCTAGATGCAAGGAGTGTCTGTGCCTGGGGTGGGGGCAAAGTGGGAAGCAAAGTGAGGAGCCCCATGGTGCAGAGGTAACGAGAAGCTAGTGGTGCTAGTACCCACACTGGGTGCACAGGATGGGAAGCAAGTTTGCAGAGACAGGGGCTTGAGCACAGTTTCTGCTTCATTTGGTGTAAAGTGCATGGCAATCAGGCAAAGACAGATGGGGATTCACACCCAGAATTACAGGCAGAGATCCAAGCACAAATAGAGATGTTTCCGCCTTCCAAATCAGTGGTTCCCAAACATAGGCAAGCTTTGGGATCATCTGGAAGCTTTAAAGAGCACTGATTCCTGAGTCTCACCTCCAGAGACTCTGATGCAAATGGTAGGGGTTGTGGCTGCGTACTGGGGAGTTTGGTAACCCCAGCATTCAGCTAAATTTGGGAACCACTGCTCTCTGTGTCAAAGAAAAGATTTGTCTCTCATTTGGGCACAACTGTGCAGATGGGGGACCCTTTATTCCATATCCTCCTCTTTGGAATTATATTAAAAAAGCAGAGATCCAAATGTCAATTATCATTTATATTAGTTTCCTGGGGCCATGGAACACTTTACCACACATTTGGTGGCTTAGAAGAACAGAAACTTACAGTCAGGCTTCTAGAGGCCAGAAATCTGGAATCAGTATCACAGGGAAGAAGCCAAGGTCATTGCAGCGCCATGCTCTCTCAAGAGGCTACAGAGGAGAATCTGTTCCTTGCCCCTTCCAGCCTCTGCTGGCTGCTGACATTTTTGGCTTCCGAGGATCACAACCCCCCAATCTGTGGACATACTGCCTTTTCCTCTTTTTCTGTGTGTCCTCTGTAAGGATACATGCGATTGCATTTAGTGTCCAGGTGGATAATCCAGGCTAATCTTCTGATCTCAAGAGCCTTCATTTAATCACAGCTGCTTCCCCCACCACTGCCTCATACACACACACACACACACACACACACACACACACACACGTGCGCACACACAGCAACATTCACAGGACCCAGGGATTAAGACCTGATATTTAGGGGACTATTATTTAATCTACCACAGTGAGGCCTCAGATTCACATTCATCCCATGTGCAAAATAAATTCATTCCATCCTAATATCCTCTAATGTCTCAACCCATTATGACATCAACTCATATCCAAAAATCACACCTGGGCATGAGTCCCAGAGCTCTGTCATTTACTAGCTGGTATACTGGGCTATCACAGTTAGCTCAGGAAACTGGCTGAACACCAGTTTCCTCCTTGGTAGAATGGAGATAATGACAGCCCAAAGTTCATTGGGTTTCATAAAGTTTAAATGAGACAATAAGTGTAAAATGTTTTTTAAAACATAGTAAGTAAACCAAAAGTATTGGCAACAGTTGTAGTCTGTTTGGGCTGCTATAAGAAAAGTATCAAAGACTGATAAGCAAGAGAAATGTATAACTCACAATTCTAGAGGCTAGGAGTTCAAGATCAAGGTGCCAGCATGTTGCAATTCAGGTGAGAAGCCTATTCTGGTTGCAGACTGCTGACTTCTCATGTGGACCATCACATGACCGGGAGTGGACTGAGTTCTCTGGAGTTCCTTTTATAAGGTCATCAATCCCACTCATGAGGGCTCCACCCTCATGACCTAATCATATCCCAAAGGCCCCACCTCCTAATGCCATCACAGTGGGGTTTAGGATTTCAAATATCAGTTTTGGGGCATCACAAACATTCAGCCCAATTTCAGCAACAATGATCAATAATGGCAAACCTTGCAAATATGCCAAGAACTGAGGTCCATATCATGTTATTTGATGGTTCACTACGTTTGTAACTAATAATACTAGTATCAGCTAAGACTCATGTAGCTTTTACTTTTGCCAGACCCTATTTCAAGAGCTTTACAGATATTGAGTCATTTGATCTTCAAACACAACCCTCTAACATAGGTACTATTATCATCCCTATTTTACACATAGAAAAACTGAGGCACAGAGGGATGTCTAAGGTCACAGCTAATAAAGGGGGAAAGCCTAGTTTCGTGGTCAGCAAACTGCGGCTCGAGAGCCACATGTAACTCTTTGACCCCTTGAGTGTGGCTCTTCCACAAAATACCACGGCCTGGGCAAATCTATTTTGAAGAAGTAGCATTAGAAGAAGTTTAAGTTGAAAAAATTTGGCTCTCAAAAGAAATTTCAGTTGTTGTACTGTTGATATTTGGCTCTGTTGACTAATGAGTTTGCCGACCACTGGCCTAGTCCATTAGAAGACTAGCCCACTTTCCCTGCTTATAGCCACTATACCATCTCAATTCGTATTTGGGTAATTTGTGGCAAAGCAATAGAGCACTAGTGTAACCTTTGTTATTCCGGCTAGCTGATTTTAAAGGCCCATCTCAGCTTTAGCATTTAAGAAGAAGGCAAGGAGAAATTTCTGACTTCCCAATTCATCACTGGATGGGAGAAATTCAGATTTCAGTACTTCCAGCTGCCAACCTTCTGCAGGCTTTGGGCGAAGGAACACCCTGGTGAGTCCATGCAGTTAACACTGGCACTAACCGCCTGGTTGCCAGATTAGAGAGAGCTTGTGAACAGAAATCAGAGGAGTCAGGGGTTCCCACCCAGCCCACCTCTTTGAACAGGCTGCAGCTGCCTCTGAGGTAGTTCTTTGACTAGGACATGGTTGCAAAGTTCACACTTAAAAGTCCATTTAAGAGGATTTAAAAGAAACAACAACAGAAGCAGGTGGAGTAGAAGTGACCTAGTCACCTTTTGCCCCTAAAGCTGCTTCAACAGCTGGGAGGAACAGGGCAAGCCAGCAACGCGGGACCATAAACCTCTGTGACGCCCAGCTGGAGGCAGCTTTGAATGGAGTGCCTACAAGGTACTCACTCTGGAGCAAAGTGACCTGCAATCAGGGAGAGGGCTGGGGCCGGGACTAAGAGCAAACATGGATGGGGACAAGAGTCTTCACTTGCAGAGCTGGAATTCAGCAGCAAAGGGGATTTGACCATTCTGCTGCCAAACTGGGGAGGTCTCTTTAGGGCCCGAAATAAGCTTGTTGCTTTAGGGGTCTCAGGTTTGATGAGGGGCATGCAGCGAGTATCACAAAGAATGCAAGACTCAGTCTGCGGTGTTGGTTCTCTCATTCCATAAACAAATAATTTCAAGAATCACCCCATGTCAGTTGCTTTGTTAAGTTTATATCCTGGACTACACTTCATGGGAAAATGAGATCATAAAACAATTGGGGTGGCAAGGGAAAAAGAGTTGTAGGGGTAGGTCATATAGTGATGCCCCTGATTCAAAATCAGGAACGTTTAGGTTTAGAAGAAAAATATTATGTCATCTATTTTTATATAAACTGCTAAATTCAAATATATCAGTAACCTCACCTGCCTAAAAGAAAAAAACAAACATTACTTGTCATCCTATTTCTCTCCTCCCTTCACCCCCCTCTCCAATTTGGAGGCATTGATACTTTACAGCTAGGGTTATCAATAGGGTGACTAATCATTTCTATTTGCCTAGGACTGAGGGAAACTTTTAGTGTAAAACCACAAAGTCCCAGGCCAATTGGTCAACCTAATAATGAAGAAAATGATATTAATGTATAAAAAGTGAGGGCTTACTATTATATAGAGACTTTTCTATTTATTCCAAACCTATTCAACTAATTAATATCACAAATAAAGTTACATTATATCAGCCATTTCTGATACATCTCCTAAAATTGCCATAATAAGATGACCAGCTTTGGTTTTAGAAAATCTCTCACCAGAGCACATCTGTTCTTCCTATGTCAGGATCATGTCAGTTCATAAACAGCAACCACAATATTTTGTTACTACTAACCAGAGTGAGAAACTTAGGCCTTTTATCCCCTTTCAAACCAAAAATCTCTTTTTCATAGAAATTATAGCCTTAGATTTATTTTTAATTTAATTTAACCTTTTGAAAAACACTATCCATTTTCCTCAGTTACTGAATTTAATCTGTGTTATAAAAAGGGCTGTTTGGATACCTTGGCTTGCTGCTCCATCACATACACTCATGCATGCACACTCATGCATGCACACTCGTGCACACACACACACACATACACAAATACACACAGAATTTTGAACCCTTCTTTGAAGAGAACCTGTTTAAACAGGTTCTACCTCTGATGGATTAGAAAGAGCACAGGCTCTGGAATCAGACTATTTTGATAGAAGACCTTATATCTGTTTGAACTCAGATATCCAGGTACCTCACTTGGTGGCCATACATACTTCTTTAGGACATCTCAGACCCAGCTTATGATCTACTCTCCCAAACTCTACTCCTATGCTCCCATCCCTAACAATATCAATTCTATTTTTCTAATTGTCAAACAGTTGGGGAGTAATCTTCAATCTCACACTTTATCTCACATCCCTCACCAGACCTATCAAAGAACATTGTCCCTCTGACTTCAAAACATATACCTAGACTCTGACTCTGTCTGAAACAGCCTTCTCACTGGTCTCCCTACTTCTATTCTTGCCTTCTTCTACTCTCAACACAATAACTAGAGTATTGTGTAAGTCATATCATGTCACAAGTCTGCTCATAACCTCCCATGGCTTCCCATTTTCCTCATACTAAAAGCCTTACCATGATCTACAGGGATGCATGATCTGGCATGTGCATGTGTTTCCTCTGCTTGGAATTTTCTGTCCCAGAATTCCCATAACCACACGCTCCTCCTCCATTCCCCTTAAGTCTTTATTTGAATGTCACTTTCCCAGTAAGGTCTTCTTTGGTTAAACTTAATGTCTAAATTGCAAACTTGCCTCAGGCAAATTTTCCACTTCCTGGCATCCTTACCCTCTTGACCTAATTTATGTTTCTCTATATCATTCAGCACCATCTGACATTCATATTTTGTCTCTCTTGGTATTGTCTGCCTACACCCACTAGATCTGTAAACTACATAAGGATTAACGTTTTCCTCTATCATGTTAATTATTTAATCCTCAGTCCCTTGGACAATGCTTGGACAGGAAATATTAGGCACTTAATAAGTGTTTGTAGGAGAAAGAAAGAAGAAGGAAGAGGAACCAAGGACTTATAAATGCACTCCATTAGTGTAGGTGGAGTGCTAAATATAAGAGCAATTTTTGGTGGTGAATTCAAAAATTCTTGAAAAATAAATTCAGAAGAGCACTGGACATTAAGAGAAGAACAAGACCTCAGCAAAATGACTGCTTAGGCCCTAGCTGGTTTGGCTCGGTGGATAGAATTTCAGCCTGTGGACTGAAGTGTTCCAGGTTCAATTCCAGTCCATCCAGCAGGGGAAATGCAGGAGGCAACTAGTCAATGATTCATTCTCATCATTGATGTTTCTATCTCTCTCCTTCTCCCTTCCTCTCTGAAATCAATAAAGATATATATTTTTTAAAAGACTGCTTAGGATGCATACCTACTGGTACACACACACACACACACACATACACACACACATGCACACATACAGGTGTTATAGGAGTTACCAGGCAGCCTGGCACTCAGAAGATTCAGAAAATACACTTTTATTGTAGGAGCACTGGTGTTGTGACTCAGAGAAATCAATTGCTCAAAGCTGAGCACCGAATATGGCAGGGCTTTTCCTTTTATCCTCCCAATTTTTTTCCTTTTATCCTCCCAATTTCTTTGCCCCAAAATATGGACTAGGCTTCTGGACTTTTCACAGGCTTTTTCAGCCCCTGTGATGGTAAAGTTGCCATCCTGAATTGCCATCACATAGGCATAAAATGAATTTACAACTCTACTAATACTGCAAAACAAGTTTATATAGAAGAAGAGATAGTCACTGGAAACCAATGATACAATTTCATTATTACTAGTTAAAGTATGTAAAACGTCATTGAAGATTGCCTTTATTGAAGGTGTGGTCTCTGTTGTGTTAGCTTAGTAAATACTTTATATTTAGTGGGATTTTATAGATTTTCTTTGGGTTTTGGCTTCTCAATCATATTTCCCCCTTAAATCCATAATTACTTAATTTCAAATATTCTTATAGTAGCAGGATGACAAACCCTTAAGTTGTAGAGTGACTTCTATATTCTTTTCTAAGCCTTAAAAATAAATAACTGAATTGATTCCATTTATCATGAAAATAAATGATATTTGAATGGTCATCCCTAATGTTGGAGCTCATGATATTCCACTTGTATAGCTTCTAATGAGAGTTCATTCTAAGCAAGACTTCAACTCTCCTCAACCCCATGAGATAGCAGATGATGTCACTGTTATTTTCTTTTACCAAGTGAGCATTAAATTATATAAAACAAATGTAAAGGAATTACAAAATAAATTTTTGTAATTTATTTTGTAATTTAATCAAGATAAGGGACAATTCACAAAATAGAAAATCAATAATAATAAGAGGGTAATATTCTAATTAGACTGGATGTCTTCTGGACATCATTCCAGATGTCCTTCCTGACAAAGCCGGGGCTGGAGGGAAGCCAGCCTAGGGCTCAAGTGCCTGTGGGCAGCCTGGGGGAAACCAGCCCAGTCCTGGGTGCTGGAGGGAAGCTGGTACCAGCAGATGGGGGAAGGAAGACCTATTCTTGAATGAATTTTTGTGCAATGGGCCTCTAGTAAATATCCGATCTAATAAAAGAGTAATATGCAAATTGACCATCACCCCAAGACACAAGATGGCCACCCCCATGTGCTCAAAGATGGCCGCTCCCATGTGATAATAAGATGGCCATTACAAGATGACCTGCAAGGGAGGGCAGTTGTGGGAAGTTGCAGTGACCAGGCTGGCAGAGGAGGGAAGTTGTGGCAGACCAGACCAGCAAGGGAGGGCAGTTGTAGGGGACGACCCAGGCCTGTAGGGGAGGGCAGTTGGGGGGGACCAGGACAGTAGGGGAGGACAGTGGGGGAAGGAACCCAGGCCTATAGGGGAGAGCAGTTGGAGAAGGTGGACCAGGCCAGCAGTGGAGGGCAGTTGGGGGTGACCAGGCCATCAGGCAGGGCAGTTAAGGGTGACCAGGCCAGCAGGGGAGGGCAGTTGGGATGACTGAGCCAGCAGAGGAAGACAGGGGCAATTGGGCTAGCCAGGGGGCAGTTAGGCATTGATCAGGATGGCAGGGGAATGGTTAGGGGGTGATCAGGCTGGCAGGAAGAAGCAGTTAGGGGCAATCAGGCAGAGGCAGGTGAGCAGTTGGGAGCCAGCAGTTCCAGATTGTGAGAGGGATGTCCAACCACCCGTTCAGGCCTGATCCCACAATGATTGGGCCTAAATGGACGGTTGGACATCCCTCAAGGAGTCCCAGATTGGACAACCCCTTCCCCCCCCATGCATGAATTTCATGAACCAGGCCTCTAGTATAATAGAAAAGATCAACAAAGAAGAGTTAATTGTTTGAAAAATAAAAGTGACAAGTCATAATTGAGATTGATCAAGAAAAATAAAAGGCACAAATAAGCAATATAAGGAATGAAAAAGGGGACATCACTATTAATTCTTCAGATAATTAAGAGATAATGGGGATATAATGGACTACTCTCTGCCTACTCTCATTTAATGATTTATATTAAATGGACACATCTCCAACTCATATGAAACTAGTGTAACTTTTATTCTAAAACTTCACAAACACCAGAGAGGTAAATCAGAGCCAATATCAGTTATAAACACTGATGCAAAAATTATTAAGAAATTTTTGGTAAGCAAAAATCAAACAGTGTTTGAAGAGGATAATAATGAATTATGATCAAGTGGGGTTTCTACCAGTATGCAAACTTAGCATGTGATAAAGTAATAATTAACCAGAATTTGGAGGAAAATTCCTTAATCTGATGAGGGATATCTATTAAAATCCTAGAGCAAACATCATATTTCATGGTAAAATGTTAAAAGCTTTCTCTCTAATATTGAGAAATAGATGAGGAAACTTGCTATGATCACTTCCACTGAACCTTGTACTGGAAGCCCTAGACAATACAAACAAGATAAAGAAATAAAAGTTGCAAGAATTGCAAAGAAAAAAATAATACTCATTATTTGTTGGTAATTATGTGTAAGTACAAAAAATTAATCAAATTACTAGAATTAACATGACTTTGTGAAGTTTCTAGATGCAAAATCAATATACAAAGTCAATTGAGAGACATTAATAAAGATCTAAATACTTGGAGAGATGTGCCATATTCTTAGGTTGGGGGCTCAATAATGTTGTCAATTCTGTATAAATATATTTACACATTTAATGATATGTAATCATTTTGGAATAATTTGAGTTAATCATAAAATTCATATGGAAATGGAAAGAGCTTCAAAAATGAAACACATTTTTGAGAAAAAAATTCTTAGGATGTCTTGCTATATCAGACACTAAGACATGATAGAGCTACTAGAGGCCTGATGTACAGAAATTCATATAAGAGTAGGCCTTCCTTCCCCTGGTTGCTGGCACTGGCTTCCCTCCGGCACCCAGGACCTGGACTGGCTCCCCCTAGTCTTCCCACAGGCACCTAGGACCTAGGCTGGCTTACCCTGGGCCGCCGGCAGGCATCAGGGCCCCGGCTGGCTTTCCTCCAGCCCTGGATTCATCAGGAAGGATTTTAAAATTAGGAAGGATGTCCAGTGTAATTAGCATATTATCCTTTTATTATTATAGACTAGAGGCCTGGTGCATGAATTCGTGCACTGAGGGGAGTGGGTGTTGTCCCTCAGCGTAGCCTGCACCCTCTCCAATCTAGGACACCTCAAGGGATGTCTGACTGCCAGGCTGGGACTGCTGGCTCCCAACCACTCACCTGCCTGCCTGCCTGATTGCCCCAACTACTTTTCCCTGGCAGCCTGATAACCCAATCACTCCCCTGCCAGTCAGATTGATGCCTAACTGCTCCCCTGCCAACATGATCACTCTAACTGTCCTTCCCTGCTGGCCTGGTCACCCCTAACTGCCCTCCCCTGCCAGCCCAGTCATCCCAACTGCCTTCTCCTACAGGCCTGGTCCCCCTCAACTGCCCTCCCCTACTGGCCTGATTACCCACAACTGCCCTCCCCTGCCAGCCATCTTGTGATGGCCATCTTGTGACTACATGGAGACAGCCATCTTGTGCCAGGGCATAATGGTCAATTTGCATATTACCTCTTTAATATATAGGCTAGGATATTAATCAAGATATTGTGGAATTGGTGCAGAGGTAAGTAGACTTTTGGAAAAAATTAGAGAATACCATGTAAGAACACCTGATAGGTGACAGGCATAGCAAAGCAGAGCAGTGAAAAAAAATTGAAAATATTTCAATTAATGAATTTGGAACAATTGGATATCCATATGGAAAAACTGAAACTGGTTTCCTATCTTACACAATATACAAATAATGTTTATGGATTGATTAAAAAGCTAAATGTAAAAGACAAACCTATAAAGATTTTATAAGATAATATGAGAATATATTTAGAATCTCAGAGAGAATTTTTTAAATGAAGACACTTAACAAATACTAACCATAAAGGAAATGTTAATAAATTCCACTACATTAAAACTATATTTACCAAAGACAGATTTAAAAAACCTACAAAGACAGTTTTTGCCATTGAATGAGTGAATATAATTGCCAATACATAAAATTAATACAAATCTAGCACCCAGAATATATAAAGAAATCCTATATGCCACAGGAAAAAGATACCCCAAGGTAAATTTGGACAAGCACTTTATCATGGACTTTATAAAAGAGGAAATCCAAATAGCCAATAAACACATGAAAATATGAGCAATCTCATTTGTTAAAGAAATGCAAATTTGATACAGCAGTGAGAAATGACTATACTTCTTTCTGTTTGGCAGAAGGTTAAAAGTTCTGACCATACCGAATACTGACAAGGATGTGGAGCACAGGAAGTCTGATAGATTGGTGATGAGAATGTAAACTGGCCAACCATTTGGGAAGTAGTTGGAAATTTACATAGTCTTTGACCTAGGTGCTGCCCTCTCAAGCATATACCCTGCAGAAATGCAGACTATGTACAGCAAGATATGTATTCAAGACTGTTCATAGCAGCATTGCTCATAATTGCCAAACATGAAAACAACTCTGTTAGTTAAGGTGAAGCTGGCTGCTGCTACAACAACCTGTGAAATCTCAGGGGCTTGACACAATGAAGGTTTATTTTTTATTCCCATAGTAGCCCAGTGTGGATATTCCTGGTGAGGGGTCTCTATCGAGCAGTTCTCATTCTGCTGGTGGTTTAGGAACCCAGCATTTCTCTCCTTTGTGGCTCTCCCATCTTCCACACATGGCTTCCAAGGTCACCCAGAGGTCATCTCCAGTCTAGTGGATAGGAAAGATCATGGAGGACCATACATAGGAGGTTCGTATGGGCCAGGCCAGAACCCATGTCCATACCTCACTGGAAGGGAGGTTGGGAACTGTAGTCCAGATGGTCCCAGGAAGAAGAGGTACCCAGGAGAAAACAGGGAAGGAGATTTGCTGTTCACCTCTGGTATGAACCAAAATGTCCATAAACAATGGAACAGATAAATTATGTGACGGTGTCATACAGTGAGGAATGATCTGGCAATGGAAGTGAACAAACTATTCCTGCACACAGCCATGCGAATGAATCCAACAAAAGTAACGTTGAACAAAAGAATCCAGACCCAAAGGATACTTAGAATGTGGTTTCATTTCTATGTATATCAGGAATGGGAAATGTCTGGCCTGTGAGCCATATAAGGTCCGAAAAATTATTTGGTCTGGCCCTGCCAAGGCTTTAGGGTTAATTGGATGTTTGACCAAATATCGTAGACTAATTTTTTTTTTCTCTTCCTCACCTTGCAGGAGTCTTTTATTTATTTTTTATTTTTTATTGTTTAAAGTATTACATGTCTCCTTTTTCCCCCAACTAACCTTCCCTCATTACCCGCAGCCCCTGGCAAACTAATTTTTAAGTTGATAATTTTGTATAGCCCATGAATGATGTTATAAATATCCAAATGGCCTTTAGCCTCTGATCTATATTTATAAAAAATATATATAGTTAAAAAAAACTATATAGTTTAGGGAGTATACATAGGTAATAAAATTATAAAGAAAAGCAAGAGAATTGTTCCAACAAAAGTTGGGATGGGCCCTGCTGCCTTTGTTCAGTGGTTAGAGAGTTGTCTCATGGACCAACGGGTCTTAGGTTTGATTCCCAGTCAAAGGCATGTATCTCAGTTGTGGGGTGGGAGCAGGAGGCAACCAATTGATGTCTCTCTCACGTTGATGTTTCTCTCTCTCTCTCTCTCTCTCTCTCTCTCTCTCTCTCTCTCTCTCTCTCTCTCTCTTCCTCTCTCTTTCTCTCTCCCTCCCATTTCCCTTCTATTCTCTCTAAAAAGTCAATGGAAAAAATATCTTCAGATGAGGATTAAAAAATCATAATGATAACAAAAAGTTGGGATAATACTTCTGTGGGAAGGAGGGATTTAGGGCTGGAAGGATAGACTGTCATAGTTATGCAGGTATTTATGTACTTTTTCTCACATGTACTACATTTTATAAGTACACACTAACATTCAAAGACCAGATGTGTTGAAACCGGCTTAGCTCAGTGGATAGAGAGCGTCGGCCTGTGGACTGAGGGGTCCAGGGTTCGATTTCAGTCAAGGGCACATTCCCAATAGGGGGTGTGCAGGAGGCAACTGGTCAATGTTTCTCTCTCATTGATGTTTCTAACTCTCTATTCCTCTCCCTTCCTCTCTATAAAAAAATCAATAATATATATATATTTTTAAAAAGAGCCAGATGTGTTTTCTACTTTAACATAAGAGATCGTGCTGTTTGGTGCAGAGAAAGGCTGCTTCCTTGTGTCTGGAACAGCATTGCCCTGCAGCAAACCAAGCGTCACTGTCTCCCCTCCTAGAAACGCACACCCTCTAGACCTAATTTCCTCTGATTTACCATTTTGCAGGGGAAAAAAGATCTGTGCTACCATTTGACATAATTGCCAAACACCCAATCGTGTCCCTGTAGGTCACTCGGTAAACGTTATGATCTGCTGCTGTCTTACAACCCCCCCCCCTCCCCCTTCCCGAGTGGATGGACAGTTTCTGCCATCGTCCAGTTTTGCAGTTAACAAATGCCATTTTGCTGGGAGCGTTACTCCTCCTCCCGCGATCCCTTTATCTTTGTTTCCTATAGTAGCTTGTAAATTCCAGTGACTCATCTCTCTCTTGTTCCGGACACTTAACTTTCAAACCTGCATTTTCCACCCTCTAGTGCACAATTTGTTTTATATTCTGTTGCGTCTCCCTCTCGTCATCCTTGAATTCTACAGCTGGGCCAAGTCTTCGTCCCGTTACCCGGCCCTGAGCACCTTTGACTTTCCATTCTCTGGAGAGGAACGACTCAGACACTCGGCCTTTGAAGGTAGATAATTTGAAGTATTCCCATGTCCCCTGGCATAAAAGGCGTTTGTGCTGGTGTCCTTCAGCAGAACCTATTCTCTGCCTCCTGCTGAGATGTCCGAAGGGCTGGCTGGCTCCCAGCCTGGGTTTCAGAGATGGTGGCATTTTAGTGGCAAGGTTCCCGCTGCCTCTTGATCGGGAAACGGATTGGAATAAAACATCCAGCGTAAGCGGGTGTAATATGGGGGCGAGGGTAGAGTGGAATCCTGTCCCCTACCTTTCTCCTAAAAAGCCACAGCTACGTCCCCAGCTTCACGCAAGTTCCAGAAAAGCAGGAGTCAGAAAGTCTTTTCTCTCTTCCTTTCTTATTTATAGCAGCAACTGCTTTTTTCTTTTACTCACCCTCAGAAAAGCAGCCTGAGAGAGAAATATTTTGTGGGGTATTTCTTTTCTCCCCCTATGCCCACTCAAATGAATAAGGAGGCCTGAAAAGCTGGTTTTCAGACTATATTAACTACGGCTGTATTGGCACAAGGTATAGGCACACGCTCTGATGGAATTACCTCTTTAGAGAAAAAGCCAGCGATCGACCTAACATCAGAAACCTAATGAGTCAGTAGGTGAGCAGGCCAAAAAAGTTGTGAAGCAACATAGAAATCGTCAAATCTGATGTAATTTATTATTTGTCACGTTGCAATAGTTTAATATGTGACCTGGCTATTGCTTGTGTCAGTAGCCTTTAGATTCAAGTTTCCCGCTTGGGCAGCTGTTGTGAAGGGCCGTGTGGGACAGGAATCTTGTGGCATCTGAGTGTGATGTTATGCAGCCTTCCCCACAGCTGCGCCCCACCCCACCCACCCCTTTCTGTTGTAAATGACCCGACACAGCTTATGGTAAAGAACCTGCAGCTTTTACATTTTTAAAATAAAAGTCTCTCTCTCCCTCTTTTGACACTACTTTCAAAAACAGATTGCCAGAAAATCAATCAATCTAAAGTAATTCAGTTTGTCACCTGGGTATGTCAAAAGATACTTTAAATGTCAGAGCCTGTTTTTTAAAAAAGCCAGAAATTCAAAATGATGCCCACTAAAAAAAGAAGAAAAAGAAAGCAAGCAATTATTTTGTTGTACCCACAGATCAAAAATATTTAAGTAACATGATTTTATTATAATACTAATTATGCCAGCATCCTTAGTTATGCATGACCCAACTGAAAAAAAAACAAAACACAACCTTTTTTTTTTTTTTACATGGCTTACATCATAGAAATATTTCCCATGGAAAATCATAAAAATCTCCCCACTAATAAAATGTATTGATCCTATGAAGGCATTCTAACAGTGCTCTGAATCCTCAATGATTGCTTGGAGGCAAAGTAACTTAAGAAGAATTGCATATGCAATATTCAAAGTATCCATGTAGAGAGTGGGGATATTTTGTAAGGGTTCCCCCGCTTACCCAAACCAAGCAACGTTCTTAAAAAGTGTTTTCATTATAAAGGAGAATAGATAGGATTATTTAAATGATGTTTCATAAATCAACTACAGACAGGAAATGATAAATTAAGGCTACTAGCCACTAGACTCTCAAATTAGGCATGCACACGCGCGCACGTACACATTTAACTGATACGTTGGCAATTTTTACCTTAAATTGTCTGGGTTTTCCTGGTTAATCTCACATATTGAATACTAATATAAAGTACTTTGAGTTGCAATCACTTACTTAGTACTAATTGTAGATTCCTTGCACTAATAATGCCTTTTAGAAAGTCTTAATATTTAAAGGGAGGGGAAAAAGGTCGAAGGACGAACATTCACTTTTTCCCTTATGCTGGAAATATCCTCCTTACCTATCAGTGAGCATTCTGACAAAAAAAAATTTTTTTTTTTACAGATGCCCTAAATCACATGTGTCAAACACAAGGCCCGCGGGCCAAATCCAGCCCGCCAGGCCTTGCAATGTGGCCCACATCGCGCTGTCATCACTGCACTCCGCTGTCAGTTTATGACATTGTCAGTTTATGACTGTTCAGTAAACCATTCGGCCCACGATTTAGGCTGGATTTTAGATTTTGGCCCCTTCTCTGATTGAGTTCGACACCCCTACCCTAAATCATAAAATAAAACCTAAGCATCAGGAGGGTGTTTGTGGGCTGGGGAAGGGGATGTGTGAACGGGTGAAGGGGGGAAGGGGGAGGGGCTCAGCAGCTGGTCTTCCTTCAGAGAAATAAGGCAGGTTAGAGTATTTTTTATGCTTCTGCAGAGCTCCAGCTTCTGCTCACCGGTCACCCCGTAGCACACAGGCACTCTCCTCCCGATCCCAGCTGGGCGGGGTGACTCTCCCTCCCATCCCGTGTGTGTGTCAGTGCTACCAGCACGGGGCTGTGCCCTAAATACTGGAAAGTCACAAATCACTGGTTCAAATAGACCCGCTTCTTCAAAGGACGGAGGGAGGAGAGATGCTTAAAGTGATTTACAACCCCCCTAGGAGAAGGGTTTTGGCACCTGGGCCATTATTCTGGGACAAGGATCTGGCTAGTAACAAGAGACACTGAAATGTAGGAGGGATCGATTTGGATGGTTCAGTCTTCCCTGGATTAGTCAAGCATTTGATATAAATAAGTAAACATCCAAATCACCTCCACCACAGCCCCAAATGCCTTTCCCCTTTCACTCACTCACTCTCTTTTTTTTTTTTTTCCAAAGAGTGAAAGGGACTAGAGATTAGAAAAAGAGGGCTTGTGTATTCAAAGTGCTAATTCAGAACTTCTTTCTCTAATGCACTCATGAAACATTTTAATTGTCTGACTTTGCATTCAAAAGCCTTGTTTGCAACTCCTAATTGCAGGCTGCTTTGAACAAATAATTGAAATGCATGACTTGTGGGGCCTGCTTAAACAATTATAATGTGCTTTGCCGCTAGGTGCCGGTCCCCTCCGCCCACCGGCCCCTTTTTGCATAATGACAAGCAGCCAGCTTGATATTTGCAGCCAAGTTAAAACCTTGCTAATTTGCCGCGCTGCAATCTGGGGCCGTGGCGGTGTCCGTACCTGCATTAGTGCTTGCCACAGCAAAAAGTGGCTCTAATAGTTCAACGGAATGTTAAGAAGACCTTTTCATTTTCTGCTGAGAGAATCCCACAGGGGCTTTGTTTTCAAAATACAAATCTTTCATGCGCCTGTTAGTTTTGCATCTACACACAATTTATGAAGCTATTTCCCTGAAAATTCTCCCCAACCTGATTTTTAGCACAGTCCTCAACAAATAGGTCCCTTCTTTTATGGGGACTCGGGTTTAGAAATGAGACAAAAAATGTCCAGATCCCAGGACTGCCCCAATACTGGCCTCAGCCGGTGGCCGCAGACCACACACAGGGACGCCGCTGCTGAAAAGGGGCTGTGGCTCCCGCTGTGAGAATCTAGAACACAGGCCAGGAGTGCCTCTTTCCAGCCTTCTTGCTGGACTCAGAGGCTTATGGGAACTAAATTGTGCTCATTCCTGTTTTGAACATCATTTAAAAAAAAATGATGGCCCAATACATATAACATAAAATGTACCATTTTTACTATTTTTAAGAGTCCAGTTCTATGGCATGAAGCACTTTCACATTGTTGAGTGAGGGTCACCACCATCCAGCTACAGAATTCTTTTCATGGTACAAAATGAAACTCTGTACCCAGGAAACAGTAACTCCCCATTCCTTTTGGCTCCAGCCCCCCAATAATCATCTTTCTACTGTCTGTCTCTATGAATTTGACTACTCTATTTTTTTTTTAAAGCTCATCCTTTCAGGGTATAAGATGAAAAGGATAAACACATTGCTTTTTTTTAAGAATAAATGATTCCTTTGTTTGAATCACCTGGTTCAGTAATTGGCAATTCTTCCATTATCTTACTTATTTCAGTTCAGTGTGTTGGAGTGGGGAGATGTTTAGCAGATTGGATGTTTTAAAAGTCACTATTTTAAGGTCTCAACTCTGTCTGCTAAAAAGAGCAGTAAATGTGATGTCCTTGTTCCCGGATACCTCCCTGCCGCTCTAGGTGGCCTTGGCAGGTGGTTACAGCAGGGAGGAGGAGCCTCCGAGGGGAGGCCCAGGCACTGTTTAATTTATTATTAAGCGTTCACAATGACCCGTGAGGTAGGCATTGTCTCTCTTTCACAGATGGGGAGATGAAGCTCAGAAAAGCTGGGTAAGTTGCCCAGAGTCACACAGCGACTCTGTAGGGAGACTGAGATCCAAGCCCGTCAGTGGGACTCAAAGGTCTTTTCAAGTCACTGAGCGGCACAGCGGGAAGGATCCACGGGAAGTGAGCTTCAAAGGCCCTGCCTGGTTGGCATGGGGGAGAGCGGATTAACACCAGCCTGTCCCAGGGCACAGGTGTAGTAACCCTTGTGCACATGCAGGGACCGAGGAGGGAGGGGAATTCCTCATCATTGTTACAAAGAGCCATCCCGGCCAAAGGAGGCTGCACCCAGCAGGTGGTATTAGAACTCCATTCAGAATCTCTGGCCTAAGGTTTCTTGGTCTTCATCTCCAAAGAAGAACCTAAAGATACTCTTCATAACCCACTTTGGATCTAAGAGCCGTTCAATCCAGTAACAATAGCTGGCCTTTATTGAGTGATTACCAGGCACCAAGCTTTGTGTGTGTGTGTGTGTGTTGAAAGCAAAGGCAGCCTTGCTCTCAAGTTCACACCCTGAACACACCCCTAGGCAGGTTCTCCTAACATAAAACACAGGTGAAGCGTTTGAGTGAGCCCCATTCAACCCCGAAACCTCCAGGGAGAGCCTGTGTGTGCAACCACGGGCCATTCTGCCCCAGTGACATGCTCCTCACTGGGGGGGGGGGGGGGGCAAACCAAGCTGTCTGAAGTAGGAATGGAGGTCTTCAGATTAGAGCCCCAAAACGACAGAAAGTATCAGTTTTTCTTTTCTAGGCAGGTAGCCACTGGAGAAGGTACCCACTAGAGAAGGTGACCACAGGACAAAAGATGTGATGAAAAAAAAATGAGTTTTAGTCATCTTGTTGCCTGAAGCACAATCTTCAATGATCTTATGCTACCCAGAAGCCCAGATTGAAAACTCAAATCTCAAATTGAAGTGGAACTCAAGTGATGCAGACACCTCTTACAGATTTCTCTAGAAAGTGTCCACTTAACAGCAGAGTGGTTAGGAGCCCCAACTTTGGAGCCTGAAAACTCATGTTTCAGTCCTGTGTCTGTCATGCATTAGCTGTGATCTTGAGCAAGTTACTTAACCCTTCTGAGTCTCAGTTTCCTCATCTGTAAAATGGGGATAACAACAGCACCTATATCAAAAAGATAGTTGAAAAGATTACATAAGTTGAGTGCTGAATGAATGATCCCTGCTGCTACTATTTTAAGTTGAGAGGAAATTAGGCCTCCAGAGTATTCTTATCAAAACATTTCACCAAGCCTTTGCTCCTACTTGCAGGCTTAGAACACACCCGGGGTAGCAGGTGTGCTATAAGACAAAAACATCAGACACTTCCAGAATCACGATACAGGCTCCAGGTCAACTGGCCAGAGTCCTCCCCCTGATTATTATTGACAAGGAGGAAATTGTGAGAAGTTCTAAGTTAAATTACAGGGCAGGGAAGTGAGAGAGAGAGAGAGAGAGAGAGAGAGAGAGAGAGAGAGAGAGAGAGAGAGAGAACAGCATGGTTAGTCTGTTTATGGCTGTGGCCAACTGACAAAAGACTGCTCACATTCCTTCTATGTCTCCTGGAATTTTGGGTTAATTTCCACATGGCTGTTTGCACAGATTATTTTGGCCGGTCACCCTGGAGCTCCAGGAGCCTCTGCTTCTTGTTTGCACAGGGGCTTTGCGGACTGCTGCCCACAGCCATTCCACAGGAGGGGTATTCCTTTTTCAAACTCGGTGCCTATCTCAGAGCTGACCTCACGTCACCTTCTCCCACCTCTTACTCGATAACTAATGCTAATTCTTTCAGACAGCTTCCTTCTTTCTTCTTTCTTCCTCCTACTCAATGTGTAAAAATGCTTGCAAACTCCCAGATGATGTACACGTATGCTGCTGGTGAGTCGTTTGGTTAGAATTTTTGGCTCAATAAAACCTTTCCTTAAAAGAAAATTAAAATTATTGTTTAACATTATCCAACAATAATGGGTCTTCCAGTTAGTCTCATACTCCCATGTCTCCTATTAGCCTTTGGTCCTCACCAGAAGCCTTGGTGGTGGAGGAGGGGGGTGGGCTGGCAGGGCTCAGGCCCAGTTTGTAGATGGGGAACTGGTGCATGAAGAGAGCTAGCTCTCTTGCCTCCACCTCACAGCTAGTATGTATTAAGGGAAAAACACAGCATCCTTTCGCCTCCACACCTGTTTTTCTCAACTCCCCTTCACCTCCACCCACCTCACCCCAACTACGATGCCTCAAACGCTGAGATCACTTTGATTTGGCTTTTGTGACTGCAGTTAGGAGAACACCTGAAACAGAATAAACAGAGAAAAACTGAAACCCACCTCACATCTCAGTTCTGATTTACCTTGTTATAGATTTGTGTCATTGCCAGCAACTGACAGCATCCCCAGGGGGCCACGGCTGACTCAACTTACCCATTTGTTTGGTGACAAGAGGACACATTCAAAGGCAAACCTGCTCACTCTGCAGTTTGCGCTTGCTTACTCCCTCAGACTTTCAGGACTTATCTCTTAAGCGTTAAGGAGTGAATGTGGCCCTTTTTGCCCAGCATCTAGCTCAGTACAGGGCACACCCAAGTCTTTTTTAAAAATATATACTTTATTGATTTTTTTTTTTTTACAGAGAGAAAGGGAGAGGGATAGAGAGTTAGAAACATCAATGTGCCCACAACCAAGAAACATGCCCTTGACGGGAATCGAACCTGGGACCTTTCAATCCGCAGGCCGACACTCTATCCACTGAGCCAAACCAGTAAAGGCCACAACCAAGTTCTTAGATCTGTTTTCTGCTGAGCATATCTTTCCATCATTTATCATCTTCAAATATTGACCCCACTGGAAAGAATACCCACAAAGGCAGGATAAATCAAGTATAAAAATGAATAACTGACTATAATAGATTGAAGCATTGTGAATATCTAAAAATCCATGTGTCTATAAAGATACTACAAAAGAGAAAGCAAATAAATCCCATTTATCATTGAAGGTGGCTATCTTACCAACTCCTTACTCTGAAAGTTGGTAAATAGTTTATATTTTAGGGTAGCCAATAAGCCCCAGGTGATGAGATAAGGAATTCTTTATAGATGAGTACTGGTTGTAAATGTAGAAGAAATTGTAAATTAGAAAAATCACCATTTTGCAATCCCTAAGAAACGATAGATTTAACAAAGGATTATCTAAGGGAAATAGGGAAAGGTTGATAGGGAATTAGATTTACCTCGTATCAAAGTACTACCACCCCCACCCCAACAAATGGGGAAAAGATGGGAAATCAGGTGATGTGACATAAACCTGGGATCAGTCCTAGCACTAGCACTATACAGGTATGACAGCCAGACATTATATACCTCTTGATGAAATTCAATATAAAGTACACAACACCACCCCCATAATATTCTCATCAAAAGTATTTCACCCAAGTCAAGCCATTAGATACTATTTCCACCTTACAAGAAATACAGGTGGTAAAAAAAAAAAAAAAAATGACATCACAAAAGGGGGGAAAATGAAACAATTCAACATTCTATGGGACAACTGGTCTTGTACTCTCAATAAAGCAATGTCATGAAAATGGAGAGGAAAGAAAGAGATGGATCCTAGCACAGATAATCCACAAGAATTAGAATTATGCAGTTCTATCATTTTCTGGAAGCTGACTTTCTTTCTAGAACAGTGCCCAATGCAAGAACCAGGCCACAGTGAGCACTCAATGCATATTTGTTAAATGAAAGAATGAATAGTAAGTAAATGAATTCTATAGATGAGATCAAAGAGGCCTAAGTACTGTGTTCTATGGCAGGCAGCTGGTTGGGAGCAGAGCAAGGACTAAAAATAGATCTATCAATTCCTAACCTGGTGCTTGTTCATAATTCTCTATTTTTGTGATTTTTGTTAAGAGGCATAACAAGCAAATGCAATGTGTGGTTCCTGGTTGGATCCTGGTTTGAATAAACCAGCTGTAAAAGACATTTTGAGGACAACTGAGAAACTGAACAGGGACTGGCTATTAGATGACATTGAGGCATCTCTGACAATGATGTCAGATGAGATATGGTATTGGTTATATAGGAGGCAATCTGTCCTTATTTTCAAAAGATATATATACTAAAAATTTTAGGGGTAAAAATCATGATACTGGTAATTTAAAAAACACTCAGTGCAAAGAATTTGGTGGAGCATTTATGGTAACATGTTGATAAGTATTAATCAAGAAAATGGATACATAGGTATTTATTAGGCTATCATTTTGTTTAAACGTGCTAATATTAGATAGATAGATTGATAGATAGATAGATATACATACCAATAGATGGAGAGTCAAATAGAGATCCACCCAGCAAAAGTCTAGAATTCTTTTATTTCTCTATGTTCCTGGTGAAGTGATCAATTTTACCCAATTAAGACATGAATGATATAAAATAAAAAAATTCCAAACAGCTTTTTTTTTACAGATATACTGACTATAGCAAGTCTTTTAAAATATATATATATATATATATATATATATATATATATATATATATAGTTTATTGATTTTTACAGAGAGAAAGGGAAAGAGACAGAGAGAAACATCAATCAGAGAGAAACATTGATCAGCTCCCTCCTGCACACTCCCTACTGGGGATCGGGCCTGCAACCAAGGTCCATGCCCTTGACCAGAATTGAACCCAGGACCCTTCAGTCCTCAGGCCAACCCTGTATTCAGTGAGCCAAACCAGTTAGGGCTCAAAAGCTTTTTAAAAGAGCATTGACATTGACTTAATTCTTAGTGGGAATAACTGTATATTTTAATGTTTTCAAATTACACAAATTTGCACAATGCATTGTGTTGAATAAATAGCTTTGAACCCACTCAAGTGTCCAAAAACGTTTAGAATGTGTTTCTCAAACAGCATGCAGGAAATGTTATTCCTTGTGACTTCCCATTAAGAAAACCAAGGCAGAAGGATACCAAGGACCAGTGAGCGTTGTACATCCCAGGCTAGAGCAGCCTTCAGCTTTCCGCTGTTGGTGAAGCTGAGGAGAAGCATGGGCCCTTGGTTAGAGAATTCTGCCTCAAAGTGGAATAGCAGTCCTAAAAGGGCTAGCAATGTGGCTTCTGCTTCACTTTGCTAACCCTGAAGAATTCAGCTACTTGACGACTTGGTTAGTTGCAGGTGGACACAGAACTCTTCTTTCCTTCCTACCTAGTCTACCTGAGTCCACATCCAGGTCACATCCTACTTGTTTAGTGTTGGGGCTCTTTCCCAAACTGTGAGAAGAGACCATACATTTGAACACGAGGAAGCAGCCAGGAGACCATGAGTTTAGTTGCATTAGACTAAGGAACTAAATTGTATATGAGAAAACAAAAGCAGGCTGAGGAAAGAGCACTATGTTTGGAATTGGCAGATCTGGGTATTAGCCCCAGGTTTGCCTCTAACTGTCAACCTGCCATCAACACAGGACTGTCTCTCTACCTCTGGAGCTACGTATCTCTCCATTTAGCAATCTATTCTCTCATTCCACAGATGTTTTTTTGAGAGTCCAGTATATGCCAGGTACTACACTAGGAAGGCGTGACTGCTTCCAGAAACACAGACTTCCAAAAGCTGAGTAAACTACTCATGAGTGATCTTTGCTGGGATCCACTTCTCTCCTTCCCCTCCTTGTGCACAGGTAACTGTAGGCACTTTTGAGAAGGCCAGATTTCTGCTAAACCATAAGAAAGCTTGTGGGAGAATAGAAATGGTCAGCATAAAAACAATACAAGAGTTCTCTCGATATTCTAAAACCAACATTGTGTCCACTTGCTGACCTAGGAGCACACCAGCAGAGCATGAAGAGCAAGCCCCAGCCAGGCCCTCACCACTGTGCTCAGTGTGGCTTGCATAGTGCACCTGCCCAGTTGTTTTTCTTATAATAAGAACATTTCCCTCTATATCACTGTGGGAAAATCAGAAAGAAGACAGCAATAGATGTTTTTGGGAAAATGGTATTGAGCATACATTGGTCCCAGCCCTCTGTTTTGGTTTTTGGATTTGGGTCTTTTTTTTTTTTTTTTTTTTTTAATAGATTTTATTGATTTTCTACAGAGAGGAAGGGAGAGGGATAGAGAGCTAGAAACGTCGATGAGAAAGAAACATCCACCAGCTGCCTCCCGCACACCCCCCATGGGGATGTGCCCACAATCAATGATTCCTTGACCGGAATCGAACTGGGACCTTTCAGTCTGCAGACCGACACTTTATCCACTGAGCCAAACAGGTTTTGGTGGACTTGGGGTTCTCTCTCTCTCTCTCTCTCTCTCTCTCTCTCTCTCTCTCTCTCTCTCTCTCTTTCTCACACACACACACACACACACACACACACACACACACACACACACACTATCAGACATCCACAGGTCTTGGGTTTGTGACTCCTCACTCTAGAGCAGTACTTCTCAACCTTCCTAATGCCGCAACCCTTTAATACAGTTCCTCATGTTGTGGTCACCCCCAACCATAAAATTTTTTTCATTGCTACCTCATAGCTGTAATTTTGCTACTGTTATGAATCATAATGTAAATATCTGTGTTTTCCGATGGTCTTAGGCTCTACAGCAGTGGTTCTGAAAACACAGATATTTACATACGATTCATAATAGTAAAAAAATTACAGTTCTGAAGTAGCAATGAAAATAATTTTATGGTTGGGGGTCACCACAACATGAGGAACTGTATTAAAGGGTCTCGGCATTAGGAAGGTTGAGAACCACTGCTCTAGACTGAAGGACAAGTTTGCCTGTCTGTACCCTGACTCTCCAAGGGATGCCCTTCCCCAACACAAGGGTTCCGGGTAAAGCGGAAATGGAAGGCAAGCAGAGGTGGCCCTCTTTCTGTAACTTTCCAGCCACAGCAGAGGCAGACCCACCTCCCACTCAGAACTGAGACACTGTGGGGATGGTCTGACCAGTGCTCTTACTTAGTATATGAAGAACGCAAGCCTCGGAGAAGACAAGAGTTTGACTCAAGCCAGGCAGTGGAACCAGAACAGTTTAAACACTAGTGCGTTTCCCCCTTTCCTTTTAGATGCCTCAAGCTCAAGTGAAAGCGAAACTGCAACTTCTATTAAATCGTGTTCCTCATCATTTCTGAGCATCACAACTTTTTACGCACTGTTTCCACTCTAAATTTATTGTCTAAGTGAAATCTCTCATTCTTTCCTGGCTTTAGGAACCCAGGAAAATGAGCCTCCAGCAGCAGGCCCATTTGCAGGATGCTTTGCAAAGCTTCTCCAGTTTGCTGAGAAGCACTTGAGAGCCTCAAGCTCATCTCTTTCATGTGGCAAGAGAGAGCTTGCTCTCGCAGGAATGCCACAAGTGCAAAACCAAGGAACTTGGTGTGGGCAAGAGAGCTCAGTGTTAAGAACATGGATTTAGGAGTCAAACTAGATCTGGCAAAAACTTTTTCTTGACTTAGTTTCCTTTTCTGAAACACTGAGCATTTACTTCACACTGTCATTGGAATTTGTTTTAGAAACATATGAAAGAAAAAAAGGTTTTTTAATTTTTATTTTTTTATTGATTTCAGAGAGGAGTGGAGAGGGAGAGACAGAAACATCAATGATGAGAGAGAATCTTTGATTGGCTGCCTCCTGCACGCTCCCTACTGGGGATTGAGCCCATAATCCAGGCATGTTCCCTGGATCAGAATCGAACCTAAGACCCTCAGTCCACAGGCTGACACTCTATCCACTGAGCCAGCTGAGTAGGGCCTGTCATTGAAATTTAATAAGCCAATAAACAAGATAATGGCAGGCATAGTAAGTACTGAAGAGACATCAGTTACCATCATTATAACTAAGCAAGCTAACATTCTGTACTTGATCTGTTTTTCATTGTTTGTTTTGGAGAGACTAAATAATCATTGTTACCTTTCAAGAGTCATTTAGAAATTGAAGTTCCAACAGAGAAGTTTTGGACAATGATTATAATGAAAGCACTACGTTTCCCAAAATAAATTTTTTTTTAAACTCTTAAAAAATTTTTTTTATTGATTTCAGAGAGGAAGGGAAAAATACAGAAACATCAGTGATGAGAGAGAATAATTCATCGGCTGCCTGGCTGCCTTCTGCACACCTCCTATTGGGGAGCCAGCCCACAACCTGGGCATATGCCCTGGCTGGAATCGAACTGTGACCACCTGGTTCATAGACAGACCCTCAGCCACTGAGCCATGCTGGCTGGGCTATTCTTTTTAAAATCTTAGGGGCCCTCAAGCCAAGTTTATCTTGGGCACCTCGGCAGGACTGTTACTCTTCTTGTGCCTGGTATGCCACACTGGATGTGCTTATTAATATTGCATTCCTTTTCCTCCACCATCAGCCCACACAGGTCCTGGGAGAACAAGGTAGCAATTTCTCCTTCTCCAACTGGTACACTAACTGCATCATTTCATAACAAACTTACCTTCACCAGCGTGAACCCCAGTTTGCCCATGGTCCCTTCTATCGCCAGCTCTCCCCCTGATGGTCTGTGTCTGGAAGTTTGGAGCACAATGGTCCCAGAATATGGGAAAGTGGGAGGCGAGAAATGGGGGAGTTTGGAAATATTTGGCGACGGAACAGGAAAGCATAGGATCCCATCTGCACATTTACGGAGTGGCCATGTGAACATGAAACAACCCAACAGCAGCTGGGCATGAACCTCACGCGTGAACTGCAATATACCATCACACTGCAGGAAGAGTTTGAATGCATCTTTATTAATCTAAAATTCTTGCAGAATGAATTTTCCTTGCAATCCTCCAAAACATTCAGCTCCTATCAACTGCAGCCGAAGTCACTCTTCCACCCGAGGCTACTGCTAGCTCTGCTTTTGAAAACTGAAGAGAAACGAAGGGAAAGCCTAAGTGACACTTTTCTGTGCAAATTTGCAAAAATGCTTCCCACCCCAGCAGTCCCCAAGCCCCCACAGAAGCAGCAACTGGCAGGGGCTGCGAGCAGCCTATTGTTAATCCCTAAGGTTAACAAACTCTCCTGAGAGGGATTGTGAATTGTGGATTATTAGGATGAGTAATCTTCTCAAATGATTTTGTTAGGAGACTTGGCTCCAGAGAAAGCCTAAGGTTTATTCTAAAATCACTCGTTGTGGAAAGTTTAAAAAAAAAAAATTGTACAAGGCTAATAACCAACAGTGTGATATCACTACAAACTCAAGTTAATTATATACATGGATATACCACAAAATTCGTACGCTTGTTAATATGTCCTGGGCAGAGCAATAATGGCTAGTTTTTATTTCACTATGGGTTACCAATAGGTATTCGTTGCTTTTATTTATAATTAATATGCATTCCTTGCTTAAAGAAAAGAATAAAATCAACTAAAGAAAAAATGAATCGAAACATTCTGGGAGCATAAGCAGGAGGAGGCTGGGCTCCTGTAAGCAGAATAACTCTTGTTTCCATTGATGTCTGTGAATGGCCCTTCTTTCTGTCCACCCGCCAAGGAAAACCCCACCAGGACCCCACAGGGGCCTAACCTGCTTGGTAGTGATATTTATATGTAGGACAGCATGAGAGATTTCACTTAGGCACTTATACATGTTCTAGTATAGATTTTATATTCTAATCTCCCTACATTTACAATGTGCCTACTGCATTTGCTCCTTTCTTTGGTAAAGGGAATTCCCACAAGAAGAAGGAACACTGACTTTTTAACAGTTAATTCTTTATGATTAGGGATGGAGACAGATTCTCGTTGGTGCTTGGCTGTGTGACATTCTCTCTGGTCTGTGATCTCTTCTCAGGCCACACTCCCAGACGTGCCCTTTTAAAGGCAGTGGTGGCCAATGTGCTCCACCAACTGGCAAGAGAGTGAGAAGAGAAACCCACCAGAATGTCAAGGGCTGGTTGGTTAGTGAGAAACAGATTAAGCAATAAGGAGAGGGGTCACCCAGCTTCAAAACAATTTGCAAAGTAGGTTTCCAGTGCTCCCTTATATGTTTGCTTACCCTGTACGGATGTCGTAGACCGTGGCTTCCATGTCTCTATGGGAACATACCCTCCTGGACTCAGATTTGCTTGTTCCCTGCTGCACTTCGGATTTTTCACTGTGGCATCTACCACCACTGCATCCAAATAACTGTAAGTGTGATTGTTGGTGTAACTGTCTCTCCCACAAGACCATGTCTGTCTTTTTGCTGTAATATTCTTAGCACCTCATTCTGGGGCAAGATATAGTTAAACATTTATCAAACAACTGCATGAAGGAATAAATGAATAAGTGAATAAATAAGTAAATGAAATATTTTTCTAGCCTTTTTCTTAACTTCTTGCTGCTTTCTGGCATTATTGCTTACCGACATCGTGATAATGTAAATTTAAAAATATTTATTGTGCATCTGCCATATAGTTATTCTTGGATACAAATGGTCTTTCACACTTTTCCAGTGCTTTCCAAACCCTGAGGTGATGTGGTTATTGCTTTCATACTAGATTTGAGGAATGAAAGGCTCAGCAAACTTAGGGTATCCCCTGAAAATGTATAATACACTGAATAATTATAAAGGCAGTGTTTATTAAAATCTATTGCATTTTCAAAAATGAGCTATAAGCTGCTGAAGTGTATATACATTTTGGGGGACACCCTGTATTTACCCAAGCAAAATCACAAAGAGCTAGAATGATATGGGAGATGCTTCCCTCAGTACCCACTGACACTTGGGATATGGGTTCCCTCTGCAACCTTGAGCACCGACCTCCACCAGGAAGTCTTTCCTCTGCAGAACTGCTATTCCTGGGCCCCCTTTTCTTCAGAGGTTCATAGCTAGTAGAGGTGATCACTGCATTTTAAACTCATTCTAGATAGATTGGTATTTCAATGGAGGTCATTTATATGATATTTCTCTTTGAAGATTCAAAAGAGATAGAACTTTATCAGTATGTATTTTCTTCTAGCAGTACTGGATACATTTGGTAGACATTGATTTTTAAATTTAATTTATCTTTATTATATTACAGATGTCCCCCTTTTCCCCATTGACCCCTGCTAGCCTGCAAACTCCCCCCTCTCCCACATGCCACCCCATAGGCCTTCACCACACTATTGTCCATATCCATGGGTTACGCATATACGTATACAAGTTCTTTGGTTAATCTCTTCCCACCCCTTTGCTTCCTCGCCCCCCCCTGCCCCTGAGATTAATTTGGTAGGTGTGTTAGCCACACAAATGTGTTAGCCACACAAATGTAAGCCAATGATGCCATGAACGACTACAAATGACACTGATAGCCTAGATTCTAGGCCCATGATGTGAGAGGGGTCTAATGTTTTCCTTCACATGAATGGAAACCACATAAGCAAGAATATACACTAGAAACACCTCAGGGAGATTTCTAACAAAGACATTTGACTGGCTATTAAAAGGAAAGCAAGCGCCTAGACATGCATATTGGAAAAAAAAAAACAAAACACACAACAAAGCCCTGAATGTCAGCTCAAGTTTTTAAGTCTGAATCTCCACCACTCCACGGAAACTCAACCCTTCCTTCGCAGTAAGCATTTCCCCCAGTTTACCATTGCTTCTCGATGAAGACGGATGGATCCTCATCTGGCATTCTAATTACATTAGAGAATAATGACCAGGAAGATTTGGGGAAGAGAGGATAATTTATTACTCACATTACTTTCACCCTACGTAAGAAGTGTTCAGAAGTAAACTGTCTAATTCCCCCAGAATTCACTTATTTCTTGGAAAGCAAAACACAAGTTGGAAACAGGAAGAGCCTCCCTGCTTTGGCCCTGTTACAGGGGGGTCATGGCAGGAGTCCCTAGATATTTCCAACCATTCCATCAACTTTCTACCTGGAGAAGGACGCTGCAGGAGAAGGGGGTGGTTGCAGTAGTTATCATATGTTACAAGTTGACATGTGCTGGGCCTATTTCATTCTCTACATAAGCCTTGGGAGGTAAATGGAATTATTCTTATTATACGGAAGGTACAAATAGAATATTTAGAAAATAACCTGCCCAATGTCACACAGTTGGTACATGATGGAATGAGTTTAAACTCAAGTCTGACTCTGTATCACATGCTCTCTGATGCCCTGCTGCCCTCCTTAGTGACCACCTCCAAATTAGCTCTCATGATGCCCAGCAACTATGGCTGGGGCATCACAGTGCCCAGTAGCAATTTGCTACAGTTCCTTGGTATGCAATAGTCATGACAAGTGATGACAACTTGCCCATCATTTTAATTCATTTCAGAGTCAATGCCGGAATTAACTAAAGAAGGGGTGGGGTGCTCTAAAGGCAGAGGGACCGGGCCCTAGCATGAGAGGTTGCTGCATCCTCCTTTGCACATGTTTGCTCATCTCTTTTGCACAGACTCTCCAGCTCTAGTCAACTGTGCTTCCTGGGGGTGAAGCAGATGCCCTCTGCCATTCTGAGAGTTAAATTGACCAATAGATTTATATCCTTCCATTTTATCAACCTGCTGGCTCTTTGGTATTGGAGGCAGAGGAAGGAGGTAGCTTTGGTGCAATGAAAACCTGACAACAGTGATTGCACCATTTTTTAAAAGAGGCACTTTGGCCAAATCATTTAACAGCATTATCCTCAGTTTTCTCATCTGTAAAACAGGCCTGATGTAGAGTACCTACCTCATGGGAAGAATTACATGTGAATGTATATGTGATGCACAATACAGGACAAAGTAGCAGAGAAAACAGAAAAAGAAGAAAAATAACTTTTATCTGACCCCCTTAACATGCTAACCTTTCTATACTATCTACACTAATAAAAGGATAATATGCTAATTAGACCTGGAATCTTCCAGGCATCCTTCTGGGACAAAGCCATGGTGGCAGGGCTGAGGCAGAGGCAGTTAGGGACAATCAGGCCAGCAGGGGAGAGAGCAGTTAGGGGGATCAAGCTAGCAGGGGAGAGCAGTTAGGGGGGATCAGGTCAACAGGAGAAAGCAGTTAGGGGGATCAGGCTGGCAGGGGAGAGTAGTTAAGGGGATCAGGCTGGCAGGCAAAGGCATTCAGGGGTGACCAAGCAGGCAGGGGAGCAGTTAGGGGCAACCAGGCAGGCAGGTGAGGAGTAGTTAAGAGCCAGGGGTCCCAGATTGGAGAGGGTGCAGGATGTGCTGAGGGACCCACCCTCATGCACTAATTTTGTGCAGTGAGCCTCGTCTAGTCCATATATATAAAAAGCTAGTGACCAGATATGATGCCCTTTGTGGCCAGCGAACCAGCCTGATCAGGGGCAGGGCTAGCTGGCCAACCACCTGCAGCCCCTCCCCCTAGCTGTCCCCACCTCTGATGGGCCCCCACTACCTTGATCAGCCTGTGACCCTGCCCCCCAGCCAGCTTCACCCCCAATCGGTTCCCCCACACCAATCATGGGTGGGGCTGGCTGGATAATCTCCCAGGACCCCTTCCTCAGCCGCTGACCCTTTATCAGTCCCCCCTCCCACCCCATTTGGCGGCAGAGCCAGCTGGCTCACCACCCACAGCCCCTCCCACTACCAACCCCACCCTCAATCAGCCCCCCCCCACACCTCAACCAGGGGTGGGGCCCACTGGCCAACCACCCACAACTCCTCCCCTCAGCTGGCCCCACCCTGATTGAGCCCGATCAGGATGGGCCAGCCAGCCAAACTCCCACTGTCGTCTCCTCCTTATAGGCCCGGCCCCATCTGCCCCATTAGGGCCAGGCCAGCTGGACCCCACCCATGCATGAATTCATGACTGGGCCTCGAGTATGTTTATAAATATGTACCAGTATGACTCTGTCTACGTGGCTTTGTTTCTGACAACAGTTTGCCCAGGTAGGTAGTGTTGCTCCCTTTTCAGATGAAACAGGACACAGCCAAGTTAACTGACCTTGCCAAGGTTCACAGCTAGTATATAACAAATTTAGATTTGAACTAAGGTGAGTTTGACTTATTTTTCATAGTCCGACACTGCCTCTCAATATAAAAATTGGAGACTCTATTATGTAAACGAATGAGCTTTCTCACTGTGGAAATGATCAAATACAGATACTGGGTATAATGTTGGGATTGATTAGCTAGCAAGTGCCTTCAAATGCTAGAATGTGTAATTCTTTGAGTCTAATTTCCATTCATTCGTGGATTTATGCATTCATTTATTCAACACATTTATCAAGTACCTATTATGTATCAGAGCTGCTCTAGATGCCAAAGTGGAAACAAAATAGTATAAAAATAAAGAACATTTCAGGAAGCAAATGTGCTCTGAAGTTGAGTGAACAGGGTCTTAGGATAACGAGTCCCTGCTGGTTATGGGTGATCATGGGGAGAGGCGCCTGTAGATGTGGCTCGGCAGGGAAGGCTCCCTGTGGAGGAGGTATCTGAACTGAAGCCCAAAGATGAGGTAAAAAAAAAAAAATCAGCCACCTGGAGGTAGCAGGGAAGATCACCCCAAGTAGGAGGAACAATAAATGCAAAGGTTTTTGTTTTTAATATATTTTTATTGATTTCAGAGAGGAAGGGAGAGGGAAAGAGAGAGATAGAAACATCAACGATGAAAGAGATGCTGCCTCTTGCACACACCCCACCAGGGATTGGGCCCACAACCTGGGAATGTGCCCTTGGCCTGAATCAAACCTGGGACCCTTCAGTCCACAAGCAGACACTCTATCCACTGAGCCAAACCAGCTAGGGCTAAATGCAAAGATTTTGAGGCAAGAATAAACTTGCAAAAATGGAGGAACAAAAAGGAGGTGACTAGTATGGCCGGAAGGGGCTGAGCATGAAAAAGGAATGGAAGGGTACACGTGAGGAGCTGGGAGAAGCAGGCAGTGGCTGGGCCTCTTGGGGTCTGTATACATGGTCAGAAATCAGAACTTATTCTAGTCCTGGGTCTCTTTCAAAAGAATCTAAAACAGAGGCTCTTATCTCTGCTCCCTACCCCAAATGAATCATACAAACTCCCAGTATGTCAGCTTCCCATTTTTTCCCCCCACAGAATTGAGAAATTACAGCACTATAAGTCTTTGTGGATTTTGACCATATCCTACATAGATCCATACATTTGCATTTGGGCAAGAATGTGAATTCTCTCTGACAGGCATTAGACTAGCTAGTATCACTGAGAAACCGCTGGGCTGTAGACCTGGTGTCCTTGCTGATCACAGGCCCAGAAAGTATTTGCCTGCAAGGCCAATGATGCTGGGCTGTCCCTCACCCCCAGCAGTGGTTGGCACTTACAAGCATCCAAGCCCATGACAACACCCTGGAGAATTTTTGTTTGCACAAAAATTAGAACACATTCTAAAAACACTACATTTTAACATCTCTACCACCACATTTTATGTTTTTGCCATCATATTTTATAATTTTTTATTTATTTAACTAAATAAAATAATATATATGGATATGAGTTGCCTTTCAGATTTCACATATAAGATGATCAAGCATATCATTACCTCTTCCAAACCTTTCCCGCCTCAGCAACTTGAAAGAACAAGTTCAGAATCTTGTCGTTGTGGTGTAAACTGGATTTAGACTTAGATACATGGATAATTTAGAATTTTATACTTTGCACGAAAGGAGTTAACCTTTTTGAGCTCAGTTTCCTCATTTATAAAATAGCAGTAGAAAAACAAATCCACAGTACGGTTGCAGAATAAAACATGTGTGAAAGTACCCTGCTTGGTGCTGACATGTATTATGTATTAAAATGTATATCTAAAAAACTTGGAACCACACTAAACCTTGCCCAGTGAACCAAGGATCAGATAAGAAAAACCACCTGGGAATGGCCATAAGCCATTTGCATCCTGTATCTGTGGAACAAGAGAAGGGGAGGACAAGAGCAAACTCAAAACATTACTTCAAAATACAAATATCTCCAGTATCGAAGAAAATGTAAAATTTAAATATTAGACTCAGCTAAGCTTGGGAGATGGGAAAATGAATAATAAATGCAGGTAAAAATTTAAAGTTCTGTTTTATGCATACAAGGGGAATAATTAACTAATCTCAAACATGTAAATGAGGGCTTAGAAGCACTTTCAAATTACCACATCCAATTCCAGTTACATATGCGGAATTTGCTACATTATAATAATTAGGTTTTTTTCACAAAAGATTTATTTATTTTGAATAGAAGTATTAAATATTATACTAATTACTGGTTATTTTACTTTGCACCCAGGGAAAAGAAATGAATATTCATTAGCTCCTTAAGCTACTGATCCTCCACCAACTAGACAGATTCCAACATCACCGCGAAGCTGTGGGTGGGTAGAAAGTGCTCCCTGTAAAAGCAGGCTTGTGCTACAAATCACAGTCCAATCTATTCTGCTAATGTGCACACGCTAGAATCCCCGAGTGGATTCTGCTAACACTGAGCCCCCAGAGCCCCCAGATGAGTGGCCAATAAGTGAGAATAACTGTTAAATTGATTGTAAGACAACAGAATGTTTCTGTCTACACAATTCAGTCATCTTGAACAAGACAGTTCTTAAAATATTAAACATGGTTTCACACAATAAAACTAACATCTCCATCTGTCCAAAACATACCTCATTCATTCCAAAAGAATATTTCCACATACACATTCGGATCATTTTCCAGCTCAGTTTTTGATCCTACTCTAAGGAAAATAACTCCAAAAAGAACCAGGCTTGAGATTCTAATTTATGAGGCATTTTCACCATAGCTCAATAGGCAAACACTTTTATCTCCGTGAAAGGAAAATCTAAGTAGGCAATACATTTCTCAAGATACCAGTCTAGTTAACTTTTTTTTAAGTCCTCACCTGAAGATGTGTGTGTGTGTGTGTGTGTGTGTGTGTATGTATGTATGTATGTGTGTGTATATATATATATATATATATATATATATATATATATATATATATATATATATAATTTTATTTTTAGAGAGAGAGGAAGAGTGAGAGAAAGAGACAAACATCAATGTGAGAAACATTGTCCTGTTGCCTCCCATACATGCCCCACCTGAGGATCAAACCCACAACCGAGGTATATGATCCAATTGGGAATCAAACCCGCAACCCTCTTTGGTGTACAGGACAACGCTCCAACCAACTGAGCCACCCAGCCAGGACCAGTCTAGTTAACTTCTAATCCTTGCTCTGTTTAGGGCACCTCTGTATCAGAGTCCATGTGATGCTAGATTTTTCACTTTTTGGTTTGTTAAGTTTTATGAACCAACTTAGTGTTCCTGCAAATCACTACCCCAGAGTAGGAAAGAGACTGCGACCCTGGGAGAAACCTGGTTTTACATTAAGGGCCTTCCGTTTCCCTCTTGTCTTTGCCTGTAATGTCATGTGCAGCTCCAATGGGGCATCTTACAAGTGCAGAGACAGGTAATCACGCTACATTGGACTGGGAGAGGGTGACCAGGTCAGGCTGCGCAGAATGATGTTGGCTATATGAAACTACGTGAGTAGAACTTTGGGGTGAGGGTGGAAGTATGTGAAACACAGTAGCTTGATAGACTTAGTTTTCCAGTAAAAATTCCTCATTGTCTAACATAGACACAAAAGAGGAAGTGTGTGCCTCTATAGGAGATTTCACATTTCTGGAGGTTAGGACAGAAAAGGACTCATTCATCAAATATTTATTGAGTACCAAGCATATGCCATTCACTGCTGATACTTTAAGGGTGGTTCCTCAAACCAGCCACATCCACATACCAAGGAGCTTCTTAGAAATGCAAATTAGCATGCTGATACAATTCTTACATTAAACGTTGAAAACCACTGCTAGAGACTGTGTTAGGTATTCATCATTGATCTCCACTTAATATGTATAAAATAAAAGTCCAGGTTACACATCTGTCAAAACTTGCTTATAGCACAACTTAAGATGTAACTCTAATTCATTGCAAGGGACACAGCACAAACATCGACAGTGATGTGAGACATTCAGGCACCTTTCCTAAAGACCTCACATACCAAGCCCAGGGATAGCCTTCAGGGCAAACAAGTGTGCCTCAGCTACCTGCTGCAGGTAAACTAACAGGTACCCCCTTCCTAACCTCAGGTTATTTCCACTCAGAAACTCTAGACCTAGGAAATAAAGGCTGGTCTCATCTTGTTTCCAGCTGACACGGAGGGAGGGCTAGAAGGAAAATTATCCAATTCATTTCGCTAGCTAATTTATTTAGGTCTTTCACTAGTCCATGGCCCTAGCATGGGAGACATCACATGAGGTAGATAAACACAGGGGAGGGGTTGTCTCCACTGATTTCATTGGGCAGTTGTGTTACATTTTATCTTCATTTTCTGCTCTAATAGATCTGGTAATACTTCTTGACAGGTTGTGTAGAGCCACAGATTTCCAAAGCCAAATGGAAGTGACTTTAAAGATATTGTAGAAATTAATGACCCGTGAGGGTTTTCTGTGGACTTATATCTACCCTCCCCGGAGCTTCCTCCATGTCAATCTTTATCAGCTTGTCTATTCTCAGCATCTTATTTTTTCACCTTTAAAATCTTTTTCAAATTACAAAAGCATTATTAAGTTCACATTTTAGAAAAATTTTAAATACAAAAACATATATAGAAAAAATAAAAAATATTTTTTTATTCCCCAATCTAGGGTAAGCACAGTTAACATTGGGATGCATTTTCCAGACCACATTCTATGCTTTTATGGGGTTTATGCATATATATACCTGTAGTCCTTTACATCTTTAAGCCAGACTATGCTATTATTCTTTTCTTCTAACTTGTTTTTTCCTTTATTTTTTAAAATACATTTTTATTGATATTTTAGGAAGAGAGGAAGGGGAAGGGAGAGTGAAACATCAATGTGAAAGAGAAATATCGATTGACTACCTCCTACTCGCACCCCAACTGACGATCAAGCCCACAACCTGGGCATGTGCTCTGGCCAGGAATCAAACCAGTGATTTTTTCAGTGCATGGGATGACATTCAACCAACTGAGCCACATTGGCTAGGGCCTCGCTTTATCTTGGAGATGGTTCTCTCTCTCTCTCTCTCTCTCTCTCTCTCTCTCTCTCTCTCTCTCTCCCTCTCTTTCTTTCTTCCCCTCTCTATCACTATAAACATATATTTTTTTTCTAAAGAGCTGTATCATGTCTTATTAACTAGATTTGCCTTAATTTAATCATTCCTCTATTGATAAAGATTTAGATGATTTCCAATCAATTTTTTTAACAATTATGACAATTTTCTCAGATTCCAGATATAAGAGCAACATATGAAAATCAAGAACTCATACACTACGAATATCTAATTAGAAATGCCATTTTTAAAAAGCCCATTCACAGTGATAGAAAAGAAGAAATGTGCAGGAACTATGTGAAAAAAAAATCTGTAAAATCTATTGGCAGATTTAAAAGAAGACCAAAATAGTAGAGGCACATATATCTTGCTCCTAGGTGAGACCATACAATATTGTTAATATATCAATTATCTCAGTTATTCTTTCAAAAATCAAAACTATTCTAAACAAAATGGTATCGGGATAGTTTATACAACTCCACAAACTGGGTGTAGTTATTCTAGAATAGTAAGTGTGAGAAATAACCAAATAAACTTAGGAAAGAGAAAGAAGAGAGCTAAGATACCCTCAATGTTGGGGAGTGAATTTGTTTTATCTTTAATATTACTATAACTAAGGAACCCACAGCTAGCAAAAGTATGTTTTTGACTGGAGAAGGGGAAGGAGGGAGAGGAGGGAAGGAAAGGGAGACAAAGAGAGAGAGAGAGATAAAAATCCAATAAGATAAATTTGAAAATCAATATTCCATAATACTATTATTAAAAAAATCATTAGTTCTTTGTAACTGTCAATTACAATAAAAGTTTAGGAATTATTTTGAAGGAAGAGATGTTCTCTATTGGCTAAAATAATACATATTTATACTCAAGCTTGGGGTGGGCGTGGCAGGTGGCAGCGGAGGCGGCGGCGGCGGCGGTGGTGGTGGTGGTGGTGGTGGTGGTGGTGGTGGTAGGTGGGATGGGGTGGGCAGCTGTGGCGGGAGGAAAAGCGTGGGGTGGGAATCTTCTTGCAACAGGCCCCTAGTCCTATATAATAAAAGGCTAATATGCAAATAGACCAAATGGTGGAACAACTGAACAGTGCACTGACCATCAGGGGGCACACACGGAACATGATAGTCGTTGGCCATGGTGGGATGGTGCTGCAGGTGAGCAGGGGCTCCAGACCAAGGTGGAGTGCTGGTTGCTGTCATCAGGGGAGCTTCTGGTGATTACTGAAAATTCTTTGCTCCTGTGTGCCACAGTCCCCCCTGGCACTTGCACCTGCGGCCAGCATCTGACATCAGTCCCAATTACTTTGCACCATCAGCCAGTGTGAGTGGTGGCTGCTGGCCCCAATTGCCCATCAGGGCTTCTCCACCTCCCCCCGCTCCTGAGGGGCAACTGGGGCCAGCCACCACCTCTCATACTCATTGTTGGAGCCGGCTCCAATCACTCTGCACTGTCAGCAGGTGCAAGTGTGGCTGGCACTGTTAGCATGTGGGAGTGGCAGCAGCAGGAGCGGGGCTGCCAGCAGAGGGTACCAGAGGTGCAGAGGATGGCCCACAGATCATTTCAAGGTGCACAAATTCATGCACTGGGCCCCTAGTTATAAATAATGCTGCAATGAACATAAGGGAGCATATATCTTTTCAAATTAGTATTTTCATTTTCTTTAGATAAATACCCAAAAGTGGAATTGCTGAGTAATGTGGCAATTCCATTCTGAATTTTTTTAATAACCTCTACACTGTTTTCCATGGTAACTATACTAATTTACATTCCCACCAACAATGCACAAATGTTCTTTCTCCACATCCATGCCAACATCTATTATTTGCTGTCTTTGATAATAACCATTCTGACAGGTGTGAAGTGATATCTCATTGTGGTTGTGATTTGCTTAGTGGTGTTGAGCATTTTTTCATATGTCTGTTGGCCATCTGTATGTCTTCTTGGGGAAAATGTCTATTCAGGCACTCTGCCCATTTTTAAGTTTAATTGCTTGAGGTATTTTTCATATTGAATTATATGAGTTCTTTATATATTTTGGATATCATCTCTTATCAGATATATTCAATAGGTTGACTTTTGTTTAGAAAATCCAATCTTTATCTTTTTTTTAAAAAAAAAGTTATATTTTTATTGATTTCAGAAAAGAAGAAAGGGGGAGAGAGATAGAAACATTAATGATGAGCCAAAGCCAGTTTGGCTCAGTGGATAGAGCATCGGCCTGCGGACTGAAAGGTCCCAGGTTTGATTTCGGTCAAGGGCATGTACATTGGTTGCGGGCACATCCCCAGTAGGGGGTGTGCAAGAGGCAGCTGGCTGATGTTTCTCTCTCATTGATGTTTCTAACTCTCTCTCTCTCCCTTCCTATCTGTAAAAAATCAATAAAATATATTTTAAAAAAAGAAAGAAACATCAATGATGAAACAGAATCACTGATTACTGGCCTCCTACATGACCCCTACTGGAGACTGAGCCAAGAACCTGGGAATGCGCTCTAATGGGGAATGTAACTGTGATCTCCTGATTCATAGGTTGAACCTCAACCACTGAGTCACACTCAATTGCCAGTAGGTTGCCTTTTTTTCTTTTTCTTTTTTTAATCATTACCCAGAGTTATTTTTTTCATTGATTTTAGAAAGAATGAAAGAGAGAGGAAAAGACAAAGAGAATCACTTCGATTGGTTACCTCCTGCAATAGCTCCAACCAGGGCCTGGGCTGGGGAGAAGCTTGCAACCAAGGTACATTTGACTGCAAGCAAGCCTGGGACTCTTTGGTCCCACAGGCCAACACTCTACCCACTGAGCCAAACCAACTAGGGCCAGTTTGCTAACATTTTGCTAAGGATATTTGCATCCATTTTCATCAGGGATATTGGCCTATAACATTTTGGTAGTATTTTTGTCTGGTTTTGGTATTGAGGCAATGCTGGCTCTTTAGAATAAGTTTGGAAATGTTCTTCCCTCTCCAGTTTCTTTGGAATAGTTTGAGAAGCATAGGCATTAACTCTTCTTTAAATATTTGGTAGAATTCACTTGTGAAGACGTCTGGTCCTAGAATTTTGTTTGTTGAGAGTTTTTCTTTTTAATTTTATAACTGATTAAATTTCATTACTAGTAATTAGTCTGTTCAGATTTTCTATCTCCTCCTGATTCAGTCTTGGAAGATTGTATGTTTTTGAAATGAATCAATTTCTTCTAGGGTATCCAATTTGTTTGTGTATAATTGTTCTTAGTATTCTTTTAAAATCCTTTGTGGTGTTGGTTTTAACGTATCCTCTATTATTTCTGATTTTTTTTTATTTGGATCATCTCTCTTTTTTTCTTGATGAGTCTGGGTAAAGGCTATCAATTTTGTTTATCTTTTTAAGAAAACTACTGTTAGTTTCGTTACTGTTTTCTACTGTTTTTTAGTCTCTATTTCGTTTATTTCCACTCTAATGTTTATTATTTTCTTTATTCTACTAACATTTTTTGTTTGTTCTTCTTTTAGTTCCTTTATGTGTGAGATTAGATTGTTTATTTGAATTTTTTGTTTGTTTCTTAAGGTTGGCCTGCATTGCTATAAATTTCTGCTTTAGAGCTGCTTTTGCTGCATCCTATAGATTTTGGAATACCATGTTTCCAGACAAAACCCTGGGAGGGGGGCCTGAGGCAGAGATAGTTAGGGGAAATGAGGCTGGCAGGAGAGGGTAGTTGGGGGTAGCCAGGCTGGCAGGGGAGGGCAGTTGGGGGTGAAGTGGCCTGTAGGGGAGGGCAGTTGGGAGTGAACTGGCCTGCAGGGGAGGGCAGTTGGGGATGATATCAAGTTGGCAGGGGGTTAGGGCCGATCAGGCCATCAGGGGAGGACTGTTGGGGATAATCACACTGGTAGAGGAAGGCAGTTGGGGGCAAGATCAGGCTGGAAGGGGAGAGCAGTTGAGGGTGACTAGACCAGCAGGGGAGACCAGGTCATTCGGGGGTGATCAGGCCTGCAGGGGAGAATAGTTTGGGGTGGTCAGGCTAGCAGGAGAAGGCAGTAGGGGGTGAACTGTCCTGCAGGGAGGACAGTTGGGGATGAGATTAGGCTTGCAGGGGGTTAGAGGCTATCAGGCCATCAGAGGAGGGCAGCTGGGGAGGGCAGTTAGGGGTGATATCAGGCTGGTAGGAGAGGGCAATTGGGGATGATCAGGCTGACAGGGGAGGCCCTTGAAGGTGACTAGGCTGCCAGGTAAGGACAAGGGTGGGCAGTTGGGGGAAGTATAGGCAGGCAAGCAGATGAGTGGTTAGGAGCCAGTGGTCCTGGATTGAGAGAGCGATGTCTCAGATTGGAGAGGGTACACCTCCCCCCCCATCCAACTCCCGTGTATGAATTTCATTCATTGGGCCTCTAATCTATAATAATAAAAGGGCAATATGCTAATTAGACTGATGTCTTCCAGACATCATTCTAGACATTAATCTGGAGATGGAGAGAGCCAGCCTAGGACTCCGTGCCTGTGGGCAGCCTGAGGAGGGAAGCCCAGGTTCCAGGTGCCAGAGGGAAGCCAGTGCCAGCAGCCAGGGGAAGGAAGGCCTACTCTTGCACAAATTTTTGTGCATCAGGCCTCTAATTAACTGTAATGAAATACAATAATACTTACTAATGGAGATAGGCATACATTATTCTGGGGAGAGAGACCCAGGAAGATTAAATCCGTTCTGGAGAGTCAGGGAATGCTATCTTAAATTATCCTTATTCAAATGTAACCTCTGTTTCTTACTACCCTTGTTTCTGGCAGGATTAATTTACTTCTTTATCAGTATTTTTATACATTTTTCATATTAATCAACAATATCAATAATAACATTTTACTATAATTACTTGCTTATAATTCTATCACTTACCAAAAAGATGTCAGTTTCTTGACAGCATGATGCGGACCTTATTTATCTTTGTATTTCTAGTACCTGAGTATCTGCAGTACAATGAAATCAGTAAATATTTTTATCTATAAGTATGTGCATATGTGGAAAAAAGAATAGGGTAGTATGTCATTATTATGATCGGTGTATTCATAAAGAAAGCTGTATTACTTAACAACACAATAATCTGTGCAGATATTAGAGCTATTATGTGCTGAATATGAAAAAGGAGAGCCTTAGTTGAACACATGGGCGAATATCAATATGATACTAACATTCATAATTCTTATTTAAAAAACAATTATAGATACTCATTTCTCTGTATGTCTTGTAGAAATTTACCCCTATTTGGTTAAACATTTCTATCCTGTTCAAAAATGCTCTTTCATACTAAAATTAATGTATGACTACTTTTGTCTCTTGTCTAAATCCTTGGGATCACTTTGTTATCTTGAGGCTAACCCAGCCATTCAAGGCGCCCATTATAACTCTAAGGAGATGAGTTCAGATGCATTTGGGATGACTGCCTTTAAAAACTATCCCAGCGTTGTGCTTAACTATAAGGTGGAGGGGAACTTAGCAAATCTCAGAGGGTAAAAACACCAAACTCTGAGATTTTAATATTCTACTATACAAAGTATATCTCTAAGAGTCCTAACACATGCCATTTTTATGCTTCTCCTTGGAAATGGAATTAACATTCCTGTACTAACTGGAAATGGTAAATTCTTAAATTGTTAATAGCTTCCTCAGGCTTCTGCTCCTTTGCTGTGCTATCATCTTGGCTCCAAATTACAAAAATATTGCTATGTGTGCTCATCAGTCTACTATCCTAAGGCTGTTTCTACTACTGAAAACAACTTTTAGACTGGGGAATAAACTACAGGGGCCCACTCCTGGGAAGGAAGTATTTTAACATAGAAATCCATTGCACATTTTGTACCTATTTTCCTGGATATTAACAGATAATGCATCTGGATTTTAGGCTTATCAAATTTATTTTGCTAAATAATGTCCTGCTTATCATACAGTAAATCTTCCTATTGTCATGGGTTCAGTGCTCAAGGGGGTGAGGGGATGGGTGTTAGTACCTGCTGGTAGCTAGTATGTAACTGGAGGAGGCATTGAATGGGAGAGAAAGTGAAACTAAAAAATATAAGAAAAAAAAAAAGGGATCTTGATACAAAAACATAAATGCAACAAGCTTCAAGAAATTAATGAATAAATGTAGGCAGAGGGAAAATAAGGTAAAGAACTATCCAGATGAAGTAAACAGACAAGCTGATATCGGACAAATGAGAGTTCAAAATATCAGCCAGCCCTGCACAGAGTTCCATGTACATGTTCCATGGTGTCCCCGAGAAAAATGTGCTCAGCATCATACCCTACACAAGTTTCTCACAAATCTCCTCACCAAGAGCCCACTGTATGCAAATGTAGGTGTGCTATATGACACTTAATGGAAACTTTAGAAAACCTCCCGAGCAAGACTACATATTGTTTGTAGATACTTGGCCATGCACTAACAGCACACAAAATGTGGACAGGAAAGATACTAGAGTAATATGACAATGTGGCTATTTTTTTTTTTCAAAAGAAAACTTGAAAAGCTATGTATGTTTCTTTGCAAGCAAAACAGAGAAAAGGGCATTATTATTGTTACTATGATTATTAAGCTACAGACACGTAAAATCCACAAAATGGATTGGTGGCTTGGGAAATGCAATATCACATCACAGGTGCAGACTGTTTCGAATTGAAGCAAACCTCAACCCCTCCAGCAATGAACTGCCCTGAGATCTTGGTAAAGCCAGCAAGGCCTGCTCTGAGGCAGGGAGATCAGCCATCGTGACTGGCACTCCATGGATCTTCCCGCCAAGTCCACCGAGAGGTTGCGGGGTTCGCACCACACCCAATGTGAGGCACGTGCATCAGCGGATCAATTTCCGAATAGATTTCTATAAATATGTATAAATCAATTACAGGCACTTGAAATGTCTTTGGCTGGAATAACCCAACATCGCAAGAGAATGTATTCACAGAGTGTCCAGGCCCAGGCTGGCGTCAGTAGGCAGTGCTTACGGTTTACTCAGTCTCTCTCAGAAAACGGGTAGCTGTGGGATTAGGCATCAGCCACAGCAGCCTTCCCAGGACAAAATTCAGTGTTCTGACGCAATGTGCTAGGTTTGCCCTTGATTACCGCAGAGCAAAACCTCGTTACCACCATCACGAAGAGGAAGTAACTGGTGTGCATGAGGTGCAAATTAATTCATGAACCGTCATCATCTGGAACAATAACTGTAAGCTCGGGATTAAGGTGTGGTAGACTTTTCCAATGTCCCCCTTACAGCACCAGAAAGGATTGCCCTCTTGAGCATATTTTGTGTTGGCATCTCTAACGGTCATGAAGATCCGGGACCAGAGTGTGGCATTGCCGTGGGCGTCGGGAGCACAGTGCAGTGGCTGCCCTGTGACGGGGAACACACTAGGGTTGGCTGTGATTGTCATGCAGGCTGTGAATGCCATCTGCTCACAGTGACGGAAGGGCACAGCCATCTGCACGCTAAGCAACTGGCAGGGTAAAGCTAATGTTTATCTCTTCGTGGGCTTCCCTGCCTGAGAGTCCAATCTGATGCCCTAAGATGGTCGAGTACAGATGGGTGACATTGTGAGGGTACCCTCCAAAGTGTGTTTGTGGGTCCAGGGTGAGGGTGATTGCAATGGAGATGTTAAGGGCCTGAATCCTCCAGTGCCTGTGGGGACTGCATGGACACTCTGCCTGCCCACTGGTCGCTGTGCTTTCTGGAGCCACAGAGTCATTTGTGAGATGCTTTAATGTTTCATTCTCTGATACACAC
This sequence comes from Pipistrellus hanaki, assembly GCF_964339955.1. NCBI lineage: Eukaryota > Metazoa > Chordata > Mammalia > Chiroptera > Vespertilionidae > Pipistrellus > Pipistrellus hanaki. The sequence goes on along the minus strand of NC_140503.1, from coordinate 47,334,565 downwards.
ATGTCCAAGTCATTAAACTGCAGCAGAAAAGTATTCCAGTCCTCCGCCATTCCCGGTGACTTAATCTCCTTGACTTTGAAGAAGTAGCCTAAGGTCATTGCCAGGGCACTTACACTGATCATAAAGACCACCAGGGAGGCCGACTGCTGATGGCAGCGTCAGGTTCTCCAGGTGCTTGATGTCTGATCACCCACCCCACGCCCGGGGGCAGCAGTGTACCCCGGGCCAAGCCTGTGGCTGCTCTGCCCTCACTCATGGTGGGTCTGGAGCCACTCAGCACCATCCTCTCCGCTGCTCTGGGAGCAGCACAGACACAAGGACCAGATGCTTAGCCAGGTGCATGCAACTGTGGCATGGGTTGGTCGGGGTCTCACAGCCATGGTTTCACCTTATTATATTCTTTATTCCTGTGTTATTTTAATTGCAACACCTCAGCTAATAAAGAAACAAGTTCACATCTGGGTATTTTTAAGAGTGATGTGCAAATTGATCGTCATTCCAACACACAATATAGTTGCCCCCGTATGGTCAAAGATGGCTACCCCACCCAAGATGGCCACAAGATGGCCGGCAGGGGAGGGCAGTTGTGGGTGATCAGGCCAGCAGGGGAGGGCAGTTAGGGGGGACTGGGTTGGCAAAGGAAGGCAGTTGGGGGGGGGGCAGGCCTGCAGGAGAGGGAAGTTGGGGGCAACTGGGCCTACAGGGGAGGGCAGTTGGGAGGGACAAGGCCTGCAAGGGAGGGCAGTTGTGGGAGATCAGGCCAGCAGGGGAGGGCAGTTAGGTATCATTCAGGCTGGTTAGAGGGTGATCAGGCTGGCAGGCAGAAGTGGTTAGGGACAATCATGCAGGCAGGCAGGCAGGCAAGCAGTTGGGAGCCACCAGTCCTAGATTGTGAGAGAGATGTCCAACTGCCCATTGTAGGATAGGGCCTAAATGGGCAGTTGTACATCCCACGAGGGGTCTGAGATTGGAGAGGGTGCAAGCTGGCCTGAGGGACACACACACACACACACACACACACACACCTCTTGTACAAATTTCATGCACCAGGCGTCTAGCCTATATAATAAAAGCCTAAGTGACTGTTACAGTAGAATGATCAGAACAACTGGCCACTATGATGTGAACTGACCACCAGAGGCAGATGCTCAGTGCAGGAGCTGCCCCCTGGTGGTCAGTGTGCTCCCACAGGGGGAGCGCCTCTCAGCCAGAAGCCAGGCTCATAGCTGGCAAGAGCAGTGGTGGTGGCAGAAGCCTCTCCTGACTCCGTGGCAGTGTTAAGGAGGAGTGAGCAGGTGGTGGTAAGGAGAGAGGGGTTCTGGACTGCAAGAGGGATGTCTAACTGCCGGCTTAGGTGAACACCCCCCATGGGGTCCTGGACTGAGAGAACTTCGAGGACTGTGAGGACTGTGAGGAGAAAGAAAATTATTACCTGGCTGCGTTAGAGGAAAACTACAAAACAAAACAAAACAAAACAAAACAAAACACCAAAAGCAAAGAACATCTTAAAAGTAGTCAGAAGAAAACCAGCAGGCAGACATTTCCTGAGACATTCCAAACTGCAAGCAGGCTACGGAAGGAACGGAATGATGTTCCCATTTCTTCCATCTGCTCTTTTCTTGCCCATTCCAGACTTCCTGTGAAAAGGACTTCCACTAATAGCACATATATAAAAATCACAAGGGATCCATGTGCTATTTCTTGCTCCCCATCCTCAGACTATCTCGAGAATGACCATAACTGCACAAATTAGCTTTTCTTGGGGGGCCTTTAAAAACATCCAAACAAGTGTCTTTACCTTGGTGTTTTGTGGGTGTTAACAAAGCCTTGCGATGTGAGCCTCCTGGGAGCAGCCGGTATAGTCCCTTCCCCCAAGTCAGATATTTACCCATCGTCTTTCACAGGCCAAAGAACCCTGTAGTATATACCATGTGACTGCACCATCAAACGTTTGTTTCTCTAGTCTGACCAGTGGTTCTCAAAGTATGGTCTCCAGACCACCAGCATTGGCATCTCATGGGAAACTTATTAGAAATGCAAATTCCAGCCCTGGCCAGAGCATCATTCCAATACACCAAGGCTGCAGGTTCAATGCCCAGACAGGGCACATATAAGAATCAACCAATGAATGCATAAGTAAGTGGAACAACAAATCTCTCTTTCCCTCTCTCTATTTCTCCTCCCATCCTTCCTCTCTACAATCAATCAATCAATCTTAAAAAAAAAAAAAAAAAAAAAAAAAAAAAAAAAAAAAGAGCCTTGGCTGGTTTGCTCAGTAGTTAGACTACTGGCCCATAGACTAAAGGTTGCAGTTGTTATATATATATATATATATATATATATATATATATATATATATATATATATATATATATATATATATATATATTTTTTTTTTTTTTTTTTTTTTTCATCGATTTCAGAGAGGAAGGGAGAGGGAGGAAGAGACAGAAACATAATAATGACAGAGAATCATTGATTGTCACACCCCCCTACTGGGGATTGAACCCACAACTCAGGTATGTGCCCTTGACCAAAATTGAACCTGGGACCTTTCAGTCTGCAGGCCAATGCTCTATCCATTGAGCCAAACCAGTCAGGGCTGGAGTTGCAGTTTTGATTCTGGTCAAGGACGCATACCTTAGTTGCATGCTCGATCCCTGGCTCTGGTTGGGAAGCTCGGGTTCTTCTCACATGGATATTTCTCTCTGTCTCACCCCACTCTTCCACACTCTCTAAAAATCAATGGAAAAAATATCCTCGGGTGAGGATTAACAAATAAAGAGAAAAGAAATGCAGATGAAGCTTCACTTCAAACCTGATGAATCAGAATTCGGGGGATGTGAGTACCAGCAATACTTTTGTTTGTGTTTTTGTTTCTTTTGTTTTGTTAATCCTCACTTGAGGAAACCCTCCAGGTGATTCTGATACTTGCTGAAGTTTGAGAACCAAAGATACTTATGGTTCTGGTCACAGGAGAGAGTAGTATAAAAAGTGTAGATTCCAGAGCCAGACTTTCTTCTTCATATTCCCGGTCTCCACTAACTACATTTTAATGTACACATTGCTTCACTTTCCTGTGCCTCTGTTTCCTCTCTGTAAAATGAGGTTAGTGGTCATATACGGATGCAGAGGATAGTTGTAAGAATGAAATGCATTGTTTTTGTTCATTGTTAGCTACTTTGTGAGGTTGAACAACTCACTGAGGCAGCTCCTTCGGAGGAAGGGTGATCTGGAGCAAGCTCTGGCCTGGGCAAACCCCTTTCCTTCCCAGAGACACAGCGACTTCCTCTGTACAAGGGGCAGTTACCTCTGAGCCACTTACCTCCCTGGGCTGGTGTGAAGACGGAGTGAGGAAATGTGTAAGTTCTTTGTAAACTGAAAGTGCTATTTAAGGCAAACATATGCCACACTCACCCGCCTGACTATGATTTCCCGTCATCAGGTGGAGTGCGAACCCCAGGAACTATCTCTAGGTTTCTTTCCATCAGCTGATCACCGTGCTCCCTTGTTCAGAGCACTTGATTCATTCTGAGAGCAGCTGCCCTAGTCTACAAGCTATTTCTCTAGTCTAGTGTCTTGTGTAGTACTCATTTCCATACTTTTTTGTTTTTTTTTTTAGTATTTCGTTAGATGCCAGACATTATCTCTCCTCTTCGGTGACATCATTCTCACTAAATAAATATTTGTTACTTCCCCAGTAGTTTCCATCTGAGTTTAACCCATGCCATACTTAGAATGACTTACTTGTTGATACCCTTTCAAACTTAATAAAGATACTGAAGTTGTATTACAATAATAACTATTTGTTGAGCAATGATTAGGAACAAGGTACTACGCCAGAGCTCCACATATCTTATTTCATTTGTTTCTCAAAACAATCCTGATGAAAGTGCTACACCTATCCCTGTTTTACACATAAGACAACCATGGCCAAGAGGGGTTAAAGAACTTGACCAAAGCTTTTCAGTAAGGATTTTTTTTTTTTTTTTTTTTTATTCCAAGAGTTCTTTCAATGGGCTCACCCTTGTAAAACAAAATCCTAAAATCATCTTGTCCTGAATTTCTTTGGCACTTTGAAAACTGAACACAGTCAAAGGTGAATGAACCAGCTCATGTCACACGCCTTTCAATAAGAAAACCTGTGTTTGGTTCAGTGTTGAGTGACATTTAAAAAGGAGTACTCAAGAAGTATTTCGTCCTTCACTTCCTCTTTGTCACCATAAAGATCAAGGCTGTGCTTCACATGGGTACCTAACTTTCCCTAAGTAAACTGAAGCTAAATGATCACTTCCATCACATCAAACAATTAGTTTTGTTAAACTTACCACAGTGCTTTATTTGTTCTCCAACCCCACCCGAAGGCACATAATTTTTAACTAGTTGAAATGACATCACTTGTCCATTCAAAAACATCTCTTATTAACTTTTATGTGCCTTTCATCATTTATTTTTGTCTTTGTTGTTTTGTTTGTTGTTGTTAATCCTCACCTGAGGATATATTTTCCATTGATTTTTAGGGAGGGAAGGGGAAGAGAGAAAAAGAGAAACATCAATGTGAAAAAGACACATTGATTGGTTGCCTCCTGCACGAGGCCTGACAGGACCAGGGATCAAACCTGCAACTCAGGTATGTGCTCTTGACCAGGAAGATGTGTGAAAAAAACATCCATCGGTTGCCTCCCATATGCACCCCTACTAGGGATTGAACCCAAACCTTTTGGTGCACATGGCAATGCTCCAACCAACTGAGACACACCAAACAGGACTGCTTAAACTCTTGCAGTAGGTTTTGTAAAGGTCCTTAGCTGGAGAGTACGCATTTATGGAGTGCTAGTCTGGATGAAAATAGCATTATAACATAAAATGCACCATTAATACTTTAAAACCCAGTATGATTTATATTTATATAAATAACATAAAAGAAGCCAATTAAACCAAAGTCACTGGAGTGTAAATAACATAAAAACTTATTGTTCTGTGAGCTATGAAGATAAACTAATAATGAAAGTATTTATCATATGTCTAGCAACCAAGCAGGTACTAGTGGGTTAAGCAGACTGCGGGGGAAAACATTTTTATTTTTCTGACATCTCTTAAATGCAGCACAACATTTTGGCCCAATTCAGACCATGTGAAATGTGACTTTATATGTGAAAGTTGCCTTTTGTCCATTTGAGTAATTAATAATTTTAAGTGTAACAAGGACATCTTGATTCAAACACTTTGTAATCTGACTGGGAGGATATTTAAAATTCATTACAGTACATTAAACTTGCAGTGAACAGTTAGCTTCATTGCAAAATAAATAAATAGCCACTTTGCTTTGATCAGCAGAAATTCTGATAAAATCAGCAAAACACCAATTAAAATGTGAAAAATGTCACCTACCGTAGTTATTCTAATGGAACATGGACTTAGAGGAAGGAACTGATTCAATGTTGATTTTCATGCCAGCTGTGGCTCCCAGATGTAAATCATTTTGCTTTTTGCTGGTGTAGCTGGCTAATTCCTCCACGGGCCTGGATTGGTCCTATGATTGAACCATTACATAACAAGGCAGCTCTATTGGGGCTACGATTGCATTCTCTTCATTTTCTGGCAAATCACTGTTTTCTTTAGATGTTTTACCATGACAGTTGTTCCTGTCACAGTGGACACTGTCAGGGTTGAGGCCATCTCTCTTGGAAGAATCATGACGTGACCCGTTGACCTTGCTTCTTGTCCTGTCAGTCATTTTAGTCCATCAGCACAATGCTGCTATCTGTCCACAATAATTCAGACTTCTGTCACAGAATGACAAGCTCAAGGTCAGTATGTGTTTGTTTATTTCTAGTACTTAGCCTTGTGCTGGGTGCTAGGTGGGTGCTCAATAAATGAATCCTGGGAGTGATACTGTTGTAATGAACTAGTTATTAATAACAGGAAAGAAGCAAAGGGAAGGCCAAACATTATGGGCATGTCATGTGAGCAGCTCTGCTAGAGTGCTGCAGCTTTAACTCCCCAGGGATCCAACAGAGGGGAGACAGACATGTACCCAATGAAGATGGGGTTGCTTCGGAAAGGTACTTGTCTGCTAGTCAGACTTGGGAACAGATCATTGGCCAGAATGGGTGTGGTTACTGCCAGGGCATGGCATTTGAGATATTTAATCACCTAAACCAGGGGTGGGGAACCTTTTTTCTGCCAAGGGCCATTTGGATATCTATAACATCATTCATGGGCCATACAAATTACCACCTTAAAAATTAGCCTGCTATATTTGGCCAAACATTTAATTAACTTATCCCTACTGCCTTGGCAGGGCCAGACCAAATGATTTTGTGGACCTTATATGGCCCGTGGTCTAGATGTTCCCCACCCTGACCTACCCAAAGGAGTTAGCTCTCTTGGTCTCTCTGTGTTGTGTTCTTGGTGTGTTGTGCTCTCCTGCATTCACGGCCATGTGGGCCCCACACACAATGGGCTGTAACTAGCCTGATGCTGAGCTGGACCTGCCTGCAATACGGAACGGAAACCCTGGACACTGGCTCTGATTTTAACTCCACTGAAACCCCAATTACACTTCTTCTATAACTGGATTAAGGGAAATGGGTCTTTGGAAACACAAACATGTAATTCCACTTAAATAAAAATCATTCGTACCCTGACTGGTTTGGCTCAGTGGATAGAGCGTTGACCTGCAGACTGAAGGTTCCCAGGTTCGATTCTGGTCAAGGGCGTGTACCTTGGTTGTGGGCACATCCCCAGTGAGGAGTGTGCAGGAGGCGGTTGATTGATGTTTCTCTCTCCTTGATGTTTCTAGCTCTCTATCCCTCTCCCTTCCTCTCTAAAAAAAAAAATCAGTAAAATATATATTTTTTAAAATCACTCATTCTCCCAGGCAAGTCTCAGAAAATTCTTTTTTCTTGAGATATCCTAAGGACTCCACCCGCAGCACTCATTGGGGAAAGGGATACATGAACTTCCCCGATAACAGAAGGACGGAGGAGGCCCACCTGAACTTCAGTTTCTTTCAGTGAATTCTATGGCAGGTGCTTGGACCTCCTGCTCTCAGATTCCAGAAATCAATTCTCAGGTCCTCAGACCTCCATAATAAAGGGGTTAATTATGTTGAAACAGGAAAAAACTGTTAATTGCACGCCCTCTTCATGGAATTAAAAGAAAAAATAGACTTGCTTTGAACTGCAAGATGTGCTTTCTTTCCTGTCTGTAGGCAGATTCTTCCTGACAGAAACCATGAATTCATTTCTAACAATTATTGTGGAATCTGTCAGTTCCAGCTACTTCAGAAATCAGTAATAGAAAAACAAATGTGCAAAAATGAAAACAATTGTGCTGTGTCGTGACCACTGTTTTCTTCTTTTGATTGTTTCCCCAAAATTTTGCTTCATCCTCCTTTCAACAATCACACACAATAGATGTTTAAGAAGAAATGTTATGGTAAGACCCTCAGCATGGAACCTGGCCCATTTGCAAATGAACTCGCTCATTTTGCAATTAGGAGATGGAGGCTATGTTCAAGCAAATTCACAAACATCAAAATTAAATTTAAACATCTCAGGCAACCATAATGAATTTAAATTTAGATGAAATAACAGTAATTTTACTGAGTTTAAAACAATTAATTGCTTGGGATCTGCTTACACTCATTTGAAGTTTTGTCCAATTATTATCACTGCATTTCACAACTTGAATTTATGTTTCTGCTATAGTTAGGATGTTCTTTTTAATAACAATGGCGTGACAAAATTGGATCTCTCACCCTCTATGTTACAGGTTAATTACATAACCATACTCTTCTGAGGTTGCCTCTAAAAATCATAGCCTTTATTCTCGGTGACCAGTTACCAATAATGAATTGAGGATTCCAGTTCCAGGGGAAAAGGCAGAAAAAAATGACAAGGAGATGAACTTATAATAAGACAAGTTCTGCATGTAAGCCTTAATATACATTGCAAAATTCAACCTTGAATATGTCTGCATGAATTTAAGACTTTTATTTGTACCTTTAAAGAAACGTTAGACACGTGATTTTATTAGCAACTGGTCATTTGGTTTCATTTCTTTAGAAAGCATGATGGTGTAGTGAAATCAGAAAGGTCTTTGTACAGACTCCAACCAGCCCCCTACACTACATGTTTGCTGTGATCTCAGGGAAGTTCCTTCACCTCTAAGCCCCATTTTTCTGTAAAATGGGATAATAATATTCCTAATTGAATGAATTGTGAAAAGTGGATGATCATAAATATAAAGCATGTAGGATAATGCTCAGCACATAGTAATCACTCAATAAATTCCAGCCTCTAGAATTATGCACTCTTATGCCATATTTTAAAAGCAATGCCAGCCCTGCCTGTGTGCTCAGTGGTTGAGCATTGAGCTATGAACCAGGAGGTCATGGTGGGTTTCACCCCCAGAGGGGGGGTAGAGGAGGCAGCCGATCAATGAGTCTCTCTCATCATTGATGTTTTCATCTCTCTCTCTCTCTCCCCCTCTTCTTCCTCTCCAAAGTCAATATATATATAATTTAAGCAACATCAGGCACGTGATTAAGGTGCAAGTCTTGGTCCTCCAAAGCATTGCCAGATGTAGCAGAGAAAAATACAGGATGCAATATTTGGGAGATACTTGTACTAATGAGTTATTCAGTGTCTGTCTGCAATGCAAATTTTATGAGGCATCCTGTATTTTACCTGGCAATTTAGTGCTTAAGTTCTGATACTTAAAGACATTACAATTCCATAGTTTCCTTTAAATACCTGGGGATCGAGTAAAGGGCAGGTTAGAAATTAAATGTTTAGATTATTGCCTCAATTCTTCGCTTTGGTTTGGGCATAGAGAAAGCAGGCTGCCACCGTCACTCTGGATGTCCTTGGGTCCCCTGACAAGCAATCAACATCACCTGTGCTGGCTGATCATTCAGAGGATACGGTGCCCTTGTTTATAGCACCTTCAATCCCAAAGACGTTTTTACTTGACTAATTCACTGTTTCCTACCAGGCAGGGGGCGGGGAGGAAATCATTCAAACTAAATGCAACTCTGAAGTTCAGTTACTTGGCTTGGAAAACAGCAGATAAATTGACAACTGCAAATGGTCTGAAATGTGAATGATTCTTTTTCCACTTCAACTAAATCTATTGAGCACACCCAAATAATTTAAAAGTGCTGAAAATAAGCAGTATTGGGGATTAATGAAAGCAATATATTCACTTTGTTGCATTTATTATTTTTAAATTATAGTACTCCCTCTTGAAGGAATGCAATGAGGTTGAAATGAAGCAATTTTGTTGTTAAATATTGTCATTTAGAATAAAAAGCATGAGACTCTGGAAATGAAACAGTACAGCTGCTGCTGTTTTCCATTTATCCTTAGTTTTTTGTGTGTGCTTTTTTCAAGTGAATAAAATATAAATAAAAAATGGTAATCACAAGGAAGTTCAGCGACTCAGCGATCGCATGAGGGATGGATCAGACGTGGCACAAAAGTTGCTCAGGATGCGAGGAGGCAGAGATGGGTGTTCAGATCCCTGTCACTCCTTCTGGGGCCCAGCTAGCAATGGCCTTTCCTGCTTGTGGACTGGCTCTGACCCAGTACCCCCAAGGACAGTGTGGGTCACGGAAAATAGAGAGATCTGGGCATCAGGACGTTCTTTGGGATCACAGACCCTATCCTCACAGAACTGAGATGTAGTAGAGGAGACAGAAACAAAGTATTTTCCTTCAGGGGATGAGTGTTGTGAAAGGAAAATGGACTTTTTGCCTGTGTGACTTAAGGCACATTTCTCACCTTCTCTGAGCTTCGTTTGCCTTATCTAAAGAATGGAAAATAGATTCTACCTGCAGGGTCCTTGTGCAGACTGGAAATGATGCATGCAAAGGGCACAGTTCCTGGAGAACAGAAGTGGTAACTGTAATTGTTTTTATTGCTATTATTTCCATTATAGTTTCTGCTCTGTCTTGTTAGAAATGGAAACCGGTAAAGGTAGGGTTGGTAAAACTTATATCTGAAATTCAGCGTCAAATTGCCAGATGAAGTTCAGGATGCCCAATTAAACACGGATTTCAGATAAACAATGTGTAATTTTTTAGCGTACGTATGTCCCACACAGTACGTGGAACATGCTCATAACTTCAACAGAATCATTTATTGCTTGTCTGAAATTCTAATTTAACTAGGCATCCTGCATTCTAAGCAACTAGTCCCTTCCAAGAAGCCTGTTGAAATTAAAATTCTTCTGAGTCAAGTTCTCCTTTCCTACTAATCTGTTTGTAATGTTGATGCTTTCTTGATTTCCTTTTCTTTTAAAATTTGTGTGTGATAGCAAATTCTTTATTGGGGAAAAGACACGGAATGCTAACATCCTCAGGGTAGTTAGGTGTTCCTTGGAGCAAAGTTGGTGCACATGGGATCACTGGGAGAGTCTCCTCATCTGTAAAATGGGGGCAAAGTACAGTGACTCAGCTTACATCACACTGTGGATGGCAGGCTCTAACGTATGTGGGGAACTAGAGGTGGAGCTTGGCACAGGTGAGTTATTGCTATTCTTCCCTTGGAAAGGAAAGCTATTATTGTTATTGCTCAGTCATTCATTCAACAAATATTCACTGAGTTCTTACAATATGGCAGATATAATCTGAAGCACAGGGAAAACCATAAGGAACTCCCTGCTTGTTGGGAAGTTCTATATGGCACAGACCCTGCCCCTCATAGAATTTCATTTTTAATGGGGAAGAAAAACTAATATTTTATAACAGATGATGTTAAATGCTAAGAAGGGGAGGTGGGCAGGAAGGTGTAGTTAGAGTGACCAGAAGTCCCCATTCTCAATAGAGTGGCTGGGGAAGGAAGGCAATGCTGCTGAGTGACTCAGGGAGCAAACCTGGGGAAAGAACATTCTAGGAGGAGGGAACACTCAGTGCAAATGCTCTGACGTTGCACATGAGTGCTTGACATGTCAGCAGAAAACCATTAGCGATAAGATTGACTAGGAAAACATATTTTGATTTCCTCGAGCCAGTTTACCTGGAAATGCTGGCCTCACAGAGACCTCAGGTTCTCAATTTCAGCCCAGTGGGAATCACTGCTTACAAAGCTTATGTTGACAATCCCTTGTCTCAAGGTTGGGGAAAGTTCCACTTTGGGAGCCTATTTTTAAGGGGAGCAAATACTCTCCCAGCTGTGGCCGCTGCCATTCTCTAACCCCATGGAAATTAACAGATGGTGTTCCCACAGCCACTGAAATATCACACCAAACATAGGACCTTACAGTGGGACGAGAGCTTACCTCACCCAATTCTACCTGTTTTCTCTTTCAGCCATTTTTCTTTCTCAACTTTTAGTTTCTACCCTTTGCCATATTAAATGATTATTATAAGATTCTGTCCCTTCTAGTGGCTGATTATTATAAGATTCTGTCCCTTCTAGATTCTAAATCTAAATTATTCTTCTTCCCCGAGAGCTCTTGAAAGTGCTTTCAAGAACAGGGCAGAATTATTTAAAACAACCATATTCATTTGTAATATTCCAGCACTGTTAGGTCTGATTAAATAATTGAATTGATATCCCTCCTCCAGTAACTAGCTTTTCAGGTCATTTCACTATGGACATTCCCTTTGCCGAGACCACATTTCACTTGTGGTGACCACATTCCATTATCTCCTTCCTCTCTGTGTATGCTTAAAGAAGTCTTCACCCAGAAAAAAGCCCACCAACAGTCCTTTAAAAGCCACTGGCTCCCGTCACTGGTCACTGGGTACTAAAGCCATCCAGGCTTTCAGCCACCTGGTGAGCAGATGATCGAATAAATTCATAATACCTCACCACCCTGGCCTCCTGTGTTCCTCCTTCGGCAACCTAACAAGCACTATATTAAAAGTGGGTCTTGGATTCAGTAATTGTACCTTATTCTTAAATAATGTAAACATTTCTTTCATTCACATTACTTTCTTCTATATAAAGTATAAAGATCGGCTTCAGTAAGATCCTAAATTAACATGTTAGGATCACGTTCAATGCTATAAAGGACTTCTTATTAAAGTATAAAGATCAGCTTCAGTTAAGATCCTAAATTAACATGTTAGGATCATGTTCAGTGCTATAAAGGGGTTCTTATTTTTAAAGTTCTTTGTATGTTTTCAGTAAATATTTGATCACTATCGTGGTCAGTAGTTAAGATACTAGCACATTTTCCATGCTGCTGCTCCTATCAAAATCAACCCTGATGCCTCCACTTTATTGGGGCATAAAAGAGTCCTTTTGATAGAGTTACTGAAAGTTTAGCAGGAGCAATTGAAGACATGAAGGTAATGGTTCCTTGAACCCTGCACAAGGACGTGATTATGACTTTTTGATTGTTTTTAGCAAGACTTTTGAGTAATTTCCTGTGTTATTGACAACAACAACAAACCACTAATGGGAAAGAGTCATTCAGGCTAGAAATTCCCTCCACTGAATCCTTTAACCTGCTGAGAGAATGCAAAGGTGACATTATGGGAAGTAGCTAGGTCATCCTTTGGGGCGGTGAAACCTCCTCTACTTTTTGCTGGCAGCCTTTCCCCCACTCCAGTGCTTACCAAGGCTTTCCATTTTTATGGGAAATGACCACCATCTCACATTCCTTTGCATTGAGATGCTTGGCTACAGTTTCTATCATCCTCAGATCTTGTTAAACTCTCAAAATAGGAGTCATAAAACACACACACCCCTAATCCACTAGGCTGGTTGTATCCAGGAAACCTGAATAACAAAAGCAGTGTCATACTGCATGTCCACCCTATGAAAGCACCAACTTCTCATTGTAATTATCCACCTTTAAAAAAAAAATTCTACCTGGAGGTCGAAGTGTTCCTGAACACTTCATTTTGTGACATTGAAGGTGAATCTCAGCCTCCCAGGAGTTCTTTCCATTTCACAACAAAAATACAACAACATCCCCTCCATCCACCAAAATAACCTGGAGAGGAGAATGGTTGCTATTCTAGACAAACACTATGAAAATGTAGTGTATTAGTGAAGAAAAATAAAGTTTCCTCTCCATGCTGTTCAGTTATCCTGCTCATTTCTTAATAGTCCTACATCCATAAAAGGCCAAAGGACTCTGACCTTGACAAGCTAACTGAGCAGGAAAAGGCAATCATGTGTACAAGGCTGTCACCCACCCTACAAATTATGATAAAATATACCTCAGGGTCGGAAAAAAGAGTTGCATATCTCCAGTGACACCCTCAGTGGTACGCTTAAGGATTTGAATAGAACAGCAATTTATTTTGCACGACCATGTTTTATGGTTATCATCAAGCATTATGTCTTCCGAGACAGAAAGGTGGTGTTTTTATGGACTCTGGCTCCTGGTTGTGTTATCCTCACAGCTCAGAAATTACCTCTTGCTCCTTTTTTAATTTCCCCCTTCTCACCATCATCCCTTACCCCTCAGTTAACAAAGCAGCTGTTTTTGTAAAGAAAAGGGGGAAAATAACTTGAATTCGAATTACATAAAGGGCACAAAGTGAACAGATTTCCAACCCTGGATAGTTTCAAAATGAATGATTATCTGGCTAATTAGTGAAATAAATAATAATAATTGCCTGTCCCTCCTCATTAGAGCCCTTAATAGTAAATGGAACTCCAGTGCAGAGTTCCAGTGAGCTGGCTTCATGGCACAGGACTCAGGTCTGCGTTGGGAAAAGGAGACACAACTCTATCTTGCAGGTGCCCACGTGTCTACCCTGAAAACCAGAAGAGCAAAGAAAACGAGGGAGGCTTCAGGATCTGCAAGGGAGAAGGTTTGGGACATAGAGGGAATATTTCTGGCTTCTTTCCATGCTTAGGATTATATTGCACACATCCAAGAAATGAGAGCCATACACATAGAACACCGGGGCCAGAGCATATCTAACCAGCAGCATCCATGTTCTTCAGCTCAGACCTAATCCATCTGCAACATTACCCACCCAGGCTTCTTGTTAAAGCTGTGAGCCCCTGCTCCCTCCCAGATACCTGACTCAGAAGCTCTGGAGTGGGCCCAGGGTCTGCATGCTCAACAAGATTCCGGGGCACAGTGCATGCACCTGAAACTGGAGCAGCTCTGATAGCCAGTGGCTGGAGAGACTGTGCTGTGCTGTGAGATAAAGCATGTCTCTTCCTGTAGAGAGGGTTACTCTGTGGCTCAGCCACAACATCCTCCTGCCAGGGCTCCTCTCTGCATCAGCCTCACCACAACCTCTGAAATGAGCAGAGAACCTTTGCTCCTGGAGTCTGTTCAGCCAACCCCATTACTCAACATAGAAAGCATTTGGCTGGCTTCTAATGAGGCAGCAGACCAGCTTTTAGGGGTCTGTTCTCAGTGTGATGTATGAATGGAGAGCCCTGGTAATGTTCATCAGTGGAGAGTTCCCACGACTCTGGCAACTGTCCTGTAAAGCTTGACGCTCAAATCATCTTCTTTCTGTTTGGAAATCCACCTCTCTTCAGGTGCTAGCCGGAAATGGGGATACACTCATTGTCTTTAACCTTCTCCTGTTTTCTAACTAGACCTTTCAAGACTCCCTTAGTCTCTAATCCATACTGCTCTCTCCACTATGACACATTTGACCCAACCATGTGAAATAATTAATTAACTTAACTATAATGTGCTTAGTACTGGGGAGGCAAAAGTGTTTCTTTTTTAAAAAAAAATATATTTTATTCATCTTTTACAGAGAGTAAGGGAGAGGGATAGAGAGTTAGAAACATCAATGAGAGAGAAACATCAATCAGCTGTCTCATGCACACTCCCTACTGGGTATGTGCTCTCAACCAAGGTGCATGCCCTTGTCTAGAATCGAACCTGGGACTCTTGAGTGCACAGACTCTATCCACTGAGCCAAACCAGTTAGGGCAGAGGTGTTACTTGAGTTTGAAGAATATATAGTCTAGCCTGGGAGACAGACTGGTAAGCAGACAATTATAATACTACAGTAACTATGGAATAAGCTGGGAAGGAAACTGGGGTGGAGTATCCAATGATGAAGAAGATGCTCAACAGGAGAAGGAATATGCTCAAGAGGAGAAGATACTTAGAGAAGAGCTTTCCAGTGAGAGAAGAGAGGGCTTATGTCGGGGCCAACTTAGCCAAAAGACTCCAAGTTGTCTGAGCTGCCCACAGAGGTACAGTGCTCAGGGTCCAAGATACGTTTAGGGGACTACAGAAATGTTTAGCTCTAATTTATTCTAAAATCAGAAGGAAAAAATGAATACAATGATAAGGAATATAGAATAATGAATCTAGCCTGTGTTTATACTTTGTTTAATGGAAGAAGAGGCCCATAGAGGTAAAAGTGTCCAGGGTCCTCAAAAGCCATAATGCATTAATCATAAGCCCTGGCTTATGCGAAGATACAGGTGAGTGATCAGGTCTGGCAGTGCAGGTGACAACACCTAAAACACACCAAGCCCTCACTCTATGTGAGGTTCTTTTCTGAGAGCCTTGAAAGTATTACCCTCTTTACCCCTCACAACTCTGTGAGGTAGGTAGCATTACCACTGCTCCCATTTTACAAATACTGAAATCAGAGCAGGAGAGAATTAGTTCCCAAAGTCACACAGATAATGATACACTCAGAGAACCAGGCAACTATCGCGGTGCTTCCACTCCAGAGTCCACACACTCAAACTCTCTGCTGGCGCTCCCCAGTTATTTAATTACTAGAGGCCCAGTGCACAAAAATTTGTGCACTTGGGGGCGGGGGGGAAGAGTCCCTCAGCCCAACCTGTACTTTCTTGCAGTCCAGTGGGTGATGTTAGGCCCACTGGCCAGGGGATTGGGCCTAAGTTGGCAGTCAGACATTCCTCTGGCAGCCCAGGAGCCCTTGAGGGATGTTCGGCTAATGATTTAGGCCCACTCCCCACAGGGACATCCTTAGCACTGCCACGGATCCTGCCACCACTGTGCTGGCCAGCCATGAACTGGTTTCTGGCTAAGCAGCACTCCCCCTATGAAAGTGCACTGACCACCAGGAAGCAGCTCCTGCATTGAGTGTCTGCCCCCTGGTGGTCAGTGCAGTCATAGTAATTGTTGTTAGGGTCAATTTGCATATTACCCTTTTATTACATAGGATCAGTGATGAAAAAATTATTTTCTTTTTTTCTAATCAGTCATGACCAATACCTTTATAAACACACACATACACACAAACCCACCAAAATAATAAAAATGAATTGCTAGAAAAAGTGAAAAATAAAATAAAAACATACAAATGGTAAGCCCAATTTAAAAAAAATTAAATTCCACAGACATAAAATCACATTTCAATAGTATGCTTACTTGTAGCAGCCATGACAAATTTATTTATTTATTTATTTATTTATTTATTTATTTATATTACTTATTGCTGACAATATTACAGATGTCTCCCATTTTCCCACTTAACCCCCACTCCCCATCCCCAGGTCTTTACCACTCTATTGCCCATGTCTATGAGCTATGAAGGGCTATGCATATAAGCATATAAGTTATTTGGTTTATCTCTCCTCATCCTCTCCACCCCCACATTGAGGCATGTCAATCTGTTCCATGCCTCCCTGCTTCAGGTCTTATTTTGTTGGTCAATTCATTTTGTTCATTCGATTCCCCAAGTAAGTGAGATCATGTGATATTATCTATCTCTGATGGGCTCATTTCACTTAGCATAATAGTCTCCAGAGAAGTTTCCCTCAACATCTCTGCTCACCTCCTCTCAGGCTGGTAACAAAGAGGTTGCAGAGCCCAAGGCCTGTGCAACGTACATGAGGAGCATGCTGGGTGCTGTCCTGCTGGCCCCACAAGTGACAGTTTGCTTCCTTTCACAGAAGTGGAGTGGAAAGGAGGCACGCAAAGGAGGATGCCACTCCCCAAAATGCTGGTGAGGGGGCGTGAGAAGGGGAGGACTGGGAGGGGCTCAGAGTGAATTGGGGTGCATACATTTCTAACCATCTTGAGAGTGCTCTCTGTGTCAAGCCCTGCCAGTCACAGGCAGAACTGGGGCCATGTAGCCTGAGCCTCCTGTCTATGGTCACCTGGGATTTGGGTATTTAGAATTTCCTGTTAATGGCAAAGTCTGGAATATCGTTGGACACTGTCCTGAAGGAAGAAGAGCAGCCTGGGATAGAGACACTGCCCATAGGGATCCACATAAGTGTCCACCCAGAAATGGACCAACACAACCACTCTGACGATGCCCATAGACACCTCTGAGAAGGGGGAGGAAGCCTCTGGGAGGCAGAGTAGTCGCCCCTCCTAAGAAGTGAGGCAACAATGTGTTCTCATCCTATCACCCCGGGAGGCGTGGAGCTACCCAGGAGGTCTGGTGACCTGTTATGATGAGATGACAATTCCAACACTCTCTTCTAAGCCCTTTACATGTCGTTACCTTATTTGATCCTCCTGACAACCTTGAGAAATGGGGACCGTTCATTTACAAAGAGAGAAGTGGAGGCATGAAAACGGTGCATAGCTTTCGCAGGGTCACACAGCTAGCGAATGGCGGTGCTGGATTTAGAATCTGGCGGCACAGATGGGTACTTAATGTAACTTATTATATTAATTTGACCCATATTTTTCCATGTAGATGCTTTACACAACCCATTGGAGGGCCCTCTTCTTCAAGGTTATGAGTAGAACTTCAGATACAGAGAGGCAAGCTTTCGTTAGCAGTACTCAAAAGAATCGCCGTAAGAATCATTTACATAGGAAGAAGTTTTCATTATTTATTTAATCCTCTGCATTGCCTGAAACAAGTTTTTCACCATACCCATATTACAGATGAGCAAAGGATGCCTTCAGTTGCCACAGTCACATGACTGATTTGGGCTTCATCAGAGATAGGAACTTGCTATTTCCAATTCTTTGCTGGTTCCCAATCACCATTCTATGGAGTTTTGGAGCAAACTATTGCTATCTGGAGCCCAACCATCTCCTCATAACTGAACAAATACAGTTATACCAGGCCCTCTTTACCCTCTCATCTTGTCTAGGACATGCCTGAAGCCAAAGATGAAAAAACATTTAGACAGTTTAAAGCTTAGTTGCAAATTCTAGGATTGAGAAAGGTTGCCCTGCCCTGTGCAGCTTCCATCGCTGTAGACAGTCAGAGGAGCCTCCCCACAGGTACAGACAGTTTGTATGAGCTGAGCTGAAACCAAGCAACCCAACCCCAAGCTCTAATAATTACTGAAATTTGTCGAGAATAACAGTAGCTCAGCAAAGCCCAGTGTTTCCCTAAAGGGCAAGCATAATAGGCCTATAACCTCAAACGTGTAAGAATCATTTGTTATTCATGTCAATTCCCTCACCATTGCCAGCCACATCAATCTTTTTCAAAGGGGGATACTGGAATGAAACACTGAAGTGTAAAGGGGGAAAAAATAAGCCTATAAGGTGAGCAACAGCAGACAGCAAAGCGATTCCATGATTCTGCTTGTTGCTGCCAGGACTTGAAATGATTCATTAGGGTTCACCCTTCATGCTATACCCATGTGCCTCCAACTCCCTAGTAAGGCAGGGAGGTGGGCCAGAAGGAAGACAATACCACTGAGACATTTCTGGCTATTTTTAGAAGAAAAACATTTTTTTTCAAGAGTTTTTTAACCATGGAGGTCCAGGCATTCTTTGCTGATTCAGTTTCAACTCATAAACAGTGCCCACTTTAAAAAATATACACACACCCAGGCAGCCACACTGGTCCTAGGACTTAGCCTTCAAAGTTACAGGTGTATCTCCAGCAAAAAGGATGCTTAGAAACAGGCAGCAGCCAATGACAGAGGACAATGCAACACAGATGGAGGTGACTCTGGATGGAAGGCTCAGCCTCTGGGTAAACCTCTTCCCAGAGAAGAAATACATGGTGGTGATATCTTAATGGCATCCCCTCTGCCCTTTTACTTAAATCATGAATGATGATTTATAGGAGGCATTTTCCATCACAGTCACAGATGGCCCATCAAATTTCTTTGTTTCCTTGTTCTATGCACATGAAAGAGAAGGAAAAGTAAAGATCTCTTCCCTGAGCCCCCCACCACACACACATTCACTCAGGCTTGCATGAACATGGCCTCAGAAAGCAGGGGCCCTGGTGAGGTCCAGGTTTCCCGGCTCTTGGCCTTTGAGGGGAAACAAGGCTGCGGGCTGGGTGGATACTGGCCAAAGGTCCTAATGCGTGGGAGACTAACTCCGTGTTTGCTTTCATTAAACAGGGTATTTGATCCTCCCCTCTGTCATCAATATGGAGCAAGCCACACACACTTCTAGGCTCAGAGGAAGGAAGCCCCAGCCATGGTCCCTCCTGGTCTCTCCTGAGCGGGTGGCCTCTGTAGCCTAGAGGGAGGCTTCCTCTTTTAAACATTGCCTGGGATTAAATCAAGGCAGAGGCTGGGTCCTGCTGCCACAGGGGGGATGGGAGGAAAAGGGGGACGGGGGGAGGGCAGCGGCGGGGGGCAGAGAAGGTCTGAGCCCACACATGGTCAGGGCAGGCCCAAGAGACAGTGGCACTGGTCATACAGAAGCAGAGCAGATGCCAACAGTTACCTAAATAAATTATTTGGGTTTGTCAGGCTCATACCTCAGCAGCTAAAAACTGGTTTTATTTCTAGGGTATATTTTCTTCTCTTTAATAATTTTTATAATTTCTAAATTTAAAAAACTTACACGTCAATTATAAGATATATTTAGTGGCCCAGTGCACAAAATTTGTGCACATTAAAAGGGAATTAATTAGAGGAAATATTTGAATGTTGCTATTTGCCTTTTCTCTATAATAGAATTGTCAGAGATGAAATAAAGTTAGTAAAATGTATATGAAAACCTTCCTCTAGTCAAAGTCTGGGGTGTGCCATGGAACCCAGAGTCAAGTTCCTATCTACTCGTACATACCTCAAAATCGCACGAGACCCAGGCCCAGCTGGCCCTAGCCCCATAAATCCCTGCTGGCCAGGGGGCACAGCCTCAGGTACCCTGTCAATCCCTGCTGGGCAGGGGGTGCAGCCTCAGGAGCCCAGCACACCCTCAGGTCCCACTGCCCAACGCCGGTGGCGGGGGGTCATGACCTGAGGTCAACCATCAAGCCCCACTGGGTGGGGGTGTGGCCTGAGGTCCTTCTATCAAGCTCCACTGGGCAGGGGATGCAGCCTGAGGTCCCCCGTCAAGACCTGCTGGGTGTGGGGGCGCAGCCTCAGGTCCTCCGCCCTGGTCCAGGGCCATGCATCCTCAGGTCCCTGCTGATCACTCATTACAGGAACCCTGCCTCCACTGTGGGCACAGCCATCTTGTGATAGCATGAGGGTTATTTTGAACATTATCTCTTTATTATATAGGACTAGAGGCCCATTGCACAATATTCGTGCAAGAATAGGCCTTCCTTCCCTTGGCTTCATCCCAGTCACCCAGGAGCCGGCAAGTCCCCACTCCCCAGCCGCCTGGAAGCCAGCAAGTCCTCACTTTTATCTGTAGCACCACTCCAGTAGCTCCCTCCGCTGCCCTCTTGCCCTCATAGCAGGCTTCACACCTCTCCGAGCCTGCATATGCAAATTAATCTCCATCTTTGTTGGGTTAATTTGCATACTCACTCTGATTGGCTGTGGGTGTAGCGGAGTGATGGTTAATTTTCATGTTTCTCTTTTATTAGGTAAGATTATCAATAGACATGTACAAGTGAAAAATAAGAATGCTTAAGTCTCTCCCCATCCCATCCATCCTACCCAACACTGTTAATATTTTGGGGCATTTCCTTCCAAAATGTTTTCTAGGCACATCTCCTGGCATACATTACTGTAGATATATCCTCCCATTTCTCTACTGATTCTGCCTCTGAACCCTGTGCTTCTCTGAATCTGCTTAGTCTCTACTATTGGATACAGCCTCAACTTCATGTCTGTCATGCGTTCAGGCTAGGTTCTCACCCACAGTAGCTTTGCCTTGATTGCTTGGCCTAGCTCTCAGTCAGTTCAGCCATTTACTGTATCTTAGCTGTGATTTCAGCAACTTGAGAGCCTCTTGTGGTTAAAGAGCTGCCTGGCCTTCCTCTTACCAGCAATAGAAGAAAATGGGCCATGGTGTCTTTATAAGCCAAAATGCAAACAAGAAGCTGTGAAGAAGACCTTCTAGTCTAGAGGAAACAAGTAATATTTCCTGTATTATAAGAAAAACTTGCCTACAAGATTTAATAACAGGTATTTGGGGCAGAAATAACAAAATACTATATTAAGCATATTTACAAACTGTAAGATGATTTTATGAACTATAAAACATTGAAATGTTTATCTTAATGTGCATTTTTAAATGAAGAAAATACAGTACTTTCACCCACTTTTAATGATGTGAACTAAGAACTCACGTACCCCACTCCCATCTTTTCGCCCCATCTTCCCAATATGTCATCTTAGATATCTGTGATCTTACAAGATGAATAATCTCAAAGACTGGATGTCTGATGTGAACACAAATTGGGACCTGAATGAATCTAAATCATCTTGATGTTTTGCGCTGGCAAACCCATTTTTGCTATGAGAAGGCTGACTGGAATGATTTCCCCATTAGGAACCTTGCCCACAGCCCTTTAAAAATAAATCATACCTGTAGATGATCCTTCTCTTCATGGTTGGCAGAAGTCATGGGTCTTAGTCACAAGTCTAGAAGTTGACGACATGGATAGAATCTGGAAATATAAAGTTAGGGAAGAATTTGTAACCAAGTGTGATCTCTCATGTTTCAGGATAGGGTTCCCAAAGGAGGTATGTGATGAGGTAGTAACTGGTCATATAGCAACAGGCAACACACTCCACTTCTTACCAGTCAGCATGTAATTCCTCTTACAAATAGTTTTAAATGCCAATATGTAGGGGGTAATCAGGCAACAAGTTTGGCATGATGAGTGGGTGTGACTTGAGACATACAAAATATCATGACCCCACTCAACCTGAGAAATTCATTTATTTGCACTTATGAGTCCCTGAGAAGAGCAATATCTTAAACTATTTTCACTTAACTAATTCATGATTAGAAAGCTACCAGAACCCAAGGGTGAGGAACAAGACATAAAGCAAATATCAGGAAGGTGAAGATGGACATTTAAAAGGAAGTTAATGTGTCAAAAACAAATAGCAGTGCCTTCTTCATCTTGCTTATGGCTTTCCCTTTAAAAAAATTTCTTCTTGCCAAAACCAGTTTGGCTCAGTGGATAGCACGTCAACCTGCGGACTGAAGGGTCCCAGGTTCGATTCCGGTCAAAGGCATGTACATTGGTTGCAGGCACATCCCCAGTTGGGGGTGTGCAGGAGGCAGCTGGTCAATGGTTCTCTCTCAACAATATTTCTAACTCTCTATCCCTCTCCTTTCCTCTCTGTAAAAAAAATCAATAAAATATATATATTTTAAAATTTCTTCTTAGCAGAGGAAAACCCTTAGAATGAAAAATGATTCACAATAAGGCATCTGGAAGAGGACTGATTCTAAACAGATAGATACTCATCTATTTTGGAAGCAAGAGGAGAAGTACTTGTGGATTCTCGCCATCCTGAACCTCTTTTCCACACAGCCTTAACTATCCCTGACAATGTTAACACTCATGAAGAGAGATTATGTCAGGAAACAAAAGCCGGGATTGAATCCAACCAAAAGACAACCTCATTTAGTTTTTAGACCCTCCCTGCTGTGGGGCTATTTCCTAACAGAAACAACAAAAGTATTAAAAAATTTAATAAAGTAACCAATTAGGTATTTTAGCGAGCTTTGTTAAAGCATTTTACTATTTGAATTGATTAGCATGTGGCTTCTTATTAGGATGCCCGTAAATCTGACTGTATTAGGTTCACAGGCCTGTATTTCAGATCACTTCTTCTCCCCATGTGGACTAGCCCAGGAAATGAGATTTAATGAGTCACCTTTCTCCGTGGTAATCACAGGAGAGCTCATTAGCTTTTTGTCAGATTTGTACCTACTATCTGCCCTCAATATGCCTACGACTTCTTTTGAGTTAAATATGATATTGTCCAAAGGAAGAGCTCAAAAGAGCATGTCTGTGCTGAATCCTGTGGACTTGAAACACTACATAAATATTTTTATATAGGTTAAAAGGCAACTGAGAGTAGAAGAGAAAAATAATAGAAACACATCTCCATTGATGGCATTGCTATTTAGATGACATATACCATTTTTAAAAAGTTTGACATTTATACCTTGCAAATCTGTTTCAATGCCTAACTGAGTCAAAGCAAGAAGTCAAAATATAGAAGAAAACAGTCAAATTCATCAAGTCTGAGGAGTCCTCTGTCACACATCTTAGGACACTTCACCAAAGTATACTACTCTCATGACCTTTGGTATTGACTGGAAGTGACCAGAAGGCTCTCGCGGCATTTCATAGGAAGGGATAAAACCCTGATTACTCTTAACCAAAAGCTTGAAGTGAATCTTCAGTCCTCCCACAGACAATCTGAGTAATGCTTTGATATTGCCATAAAGGAAGTCATGACATGGATGGCCTTCAGCAGAAACCATCCGAGTGATTTCTCGTCTGGAGCTTTTCTAAGTACAGGGTTCTCATTTGGGGCTTACCTTGGTACAGAGAGTAACCTGGGTGAGAGTTTTGCTCTGCATGGCTGAATGACAGCAAGGACTAGTGCCAAGCTCCCCATTAATGCTCATCAAGCTAAACATGGGCCATAGAACCTATGTGAAATGTATAAGAGTATTTAGCTATAATGCCCTTAAAGTCAAACAAAAGTGGTTCTTAACCTTTTTTTGGTTACATATCTTTTAAAGAATCTGATAGAAAATATGGACTGATTCCTAAGAAAAATGCACAAATGTGTGTGTGTGTGTGTGTGTGTGTGTGTGTGTGTGTGTTGGGGTACAATTGTGTGGAATACAATTCCAGAGAGCTCTCAAACACTCTAATCTTATTCCTAGACCTACTTTAGGCCTCTGGACCTAATTTTAGGATTTATAGAGATTATGATATCAAGGGATATAATATAAAGTAACATTCATTGAGAGTTTACTATATGTCAGGTGCTATTACATCTAATTTAACCCCTACAGTAACTTTAAGATGTATGTCTATTACTCTCCCCATTTTACAGATAAGGAAACTGAGGAACAGATAATTTAACAAAGAGGTAGTTAGTGAAAGATTTAGGGCTTCAATATGTCATGGCTCTGGATTCCATGCACTGAGCCACTAGATTATGCTGCCTCTCTTATATAACACATTAAAACATTTTAAGGCATGCCCACTTCTGCTTTCTCATTTCATTTTTGCAATCTCCTCCAGGAATTACATTAGATAGATATCTCCA
This sequence comes from Pipistrellus hanaki, assembly GCF_964339955.1. Taxonomy (NCBI): domain Eukaryota; kingdom Metazoa; phylum Chordata; class Mammalia; order Chiroptera; family Vespertilionidae; genus Pipistrellus; species Pipistrellus hanaki. The sequence continues at coordinate 47,310,257 of NC_140503.1, read as the reverse complement.
TTTGATTGGGTGTTGAGGGCATTTCCAAAGTGGACCACGAGATTTACTTTATATTTTTGTAGACAACAAAGTCGCAGTTACTAAGATTAAAACTTAAAAACAAAATTTCTGATTTGAGCCTGCTTCCTCCATTAACTACAGGGTATATTCTAACACCCCAGGAACATTCTTAATTCCTCTCTTCATACTGCCCACTGCCTTGAGGACTAAGTTCGTATGGTGAGGTTTTGAAGCCATGTGGTGCTCTCTACAAAAAACCTAGCTTCCTGCAGTTCCCAGAGCATAGCTTTGCTTCTACAAAGGAAAAGGCATAAAGAAGAGCAAGAGGAGGGAAGTTGTCAATCTGCAGAAAATAGCAACACTGTGCGCATTAGATTGTGCTGGATGCAGATGCACCCCATCTTTGTCCTTAAGTATACCTCCAAGTCTAACTGACATGCAGACACATTTTAAAATATTAAACACTCCCTTAAAACCTCTACCAGCATGTACTGCCCCATAATTCACAATCATTCATTGGCAGAGGTTGGTCCCAGCTTCATGTTCCAGTGAAATGTCAGACTGCATTGGCATGCCCTAGTCTCCTTCCTCAAAAATGGCTTAGAAATGCTGGAGGAATTGTAGCAAAAATATTTTGAAACAAAATGGAACTTGAAAAAATTAGAAGGAGAGCACAGAGAAGAAAGGAATTCCCAGACACTAGAAATGAAGAGAAGCAGAGCCAGAGCTGCTGCCTTGTCCCTGGTGAAGTGACACTCTGGTGCCCAGGAGGTGTGGATCCAGATAGAGGGCCAAATGGCAGGAGGCTGGGCTTAGATGCCCACTTAACAGAAAAGGGAGAACAGGGAAGGGTCAAGGAACTTGGTCCTTTATCAGCTCCAAGCAGGAAACCAAAACCCTTCTCCTGTTCAGGTGTACAGGCTGCAGAGTCCAAACGCCTGTCATCTGCCCATATGGACACCTCAGTGAAGAAATTGAAATAGCAATAGGTTGCAGACCAATAAAACCATCAAAAGAAAATTCAGCCCTAGCTCATTTGCCTCAGTGGATAGAGGGTTGGCCTGTGGACTGAAGGGTCCCAGGTTCGATTCTGGTCAAGGGCACATGCGTGGGTTTGTGGCTTGATCCCCAGTGTGGGGTGTGCTGGAGGCAGCTGATCAGTGATTCTCTCTCATCATTGATGTTTCTGTCTCTCCCTCTCCCTTCCTCTCTGAAATCAATAAAAAAAAATTATTAAAAAAGAAAATACAAAAAAGTACTCTGTACAAACATTTTCACAGCCCAAGGAGCAGGGAACATCCCCAAGATGGTGAAGAGTAAGCTCACAATTGGAAGGAAAAAAAAATTACAGCTCACAAGAAGAAATGATCCCCCGAAAGAGAGAGTAAGCAAATAAAACCAATGGGAAGATTATACTCTAAGAATTTAAGATAATAGAGAAATCTGAAACAGGAAAGAAAACCAAGACATTCAAAACGACTAAAGACATAAAAGATTAGAAACCATAATACAAGCACAGGAGCCACAGAATACAAAGAAATAGATTTGAAAAAGTCACGTTGTACTTCTGGAAATTAAGACAAAGACAGGGTCACTGACATTTAAACTTAACAAATGGCGTATTAGTTTCCTAGCTCTGCTATATCAGAACAAAATAACCACAAAGTTCTGAGTTGCTTAGAACTACAGCAATGTGCTCTCAGAGCTGCAGAGGCTACTGGTCTGAAATGGAGGTGTCGGCGGGCCGGGCCATGCTCCCCTGAAGCCTGAGGGGAAGATGACCCTCCCTCGCCTCTCCAGCCTCTGGTATCCCAACTGTCCCTCGACTTGTGGCAGCATAACTCCAGTCTCCCTGGCATTTTCCTCATGTCTCCTCAAGCAGTCCTCACGTGGGGCATGCCTCCATGTCCAAATGCCACCCTCATCCCTGTTTTTTATGGACACCAGTCAGCTTGGGTTAGAGCCCACCCTAAAGACATCATTTTAACATTATTTCTATCAAGACTCTATTTCCAAATAAGGGAATATTCTAAAGGACTGGGGGTTAGGACTTCCATGTATCTTTTTTGGAGGACACAACTCAACCCATAATGAATAGGTTTAATATTAGATCAGACACAATAGAAGAGAATCAGTGAAAGAAAAGAAAAATCAGAAAATTACTCAGAATGCAACATAGAAAAATTAGGAGATAGAAAATATTTTTGAAAAGTTCAAATTTATACAGGGAAAAATAAGATCACATATATACTCTATACATATATGCACACATACATATACACACACACATATATATGCATATATACATATATACGTATATACGTATATACATATATCTATATCTTAGGAGTTTTATAAAGATAGAGTAAAAAGGATGAAGAAAAGCAATATTCAATGAGATAATGGATGAGATTTTTCCATAATTTATGAAAAATGTCTTTTTCATTTTAGTATACATAACAAGTATAGAGCAAATAGAGCTCATAGCCATATATATCACATGATGAGAGTGTAGATAGTTAAAAACGAAATCTTAAAAGAAATGAGTGGAAAAGTTTAACTATAGATAAAGATTACATTGATGGAAGAGTTCTCATAAGCAAAAACAGAAACCAAAACAACACTAATATATGCAGGTAGAAGTCAAATAGTGTTTAATTATTGGGGGGTTGTAGCTGGCAGGGGACATAAGAGGGGCTTCTGAGGTGCTATCAATGTCCTACTTTTTTGTCTAGGTTTTGATTGCCTGGACTTATTGACCTGTACACTCATGATATGTGAGCTTTTCTATATATGGATTTTAGTTTAGTACACTTTTTTACAAAGAGGCCAGAAAACAAAGGAATAATATCTTCAAAGTACTGAGGAAAAAGTCAGCAAAATGATCTCTCAAAGAGCATGATAAAATACGGACATTTTTCAATCAAACAAAGAGTGTGAGATTTACTATGCATCAACTATCCTGAAAAGTACATACACAGCAGCAAGAAATTGAACCCATACTGAAGGAACATCATTGTGAGGAACAATGGTGAGAAAGAAATTGATAAACATGTGAGGTAAATATAAATAAACACTTGCTAAAACACCAACAATAAAGATTTCTAGTTTTGAACCAATGAAGAATTAATATCCTGAAATATCATGGGTGATAAGAAGGATCTTTGGGCACAAAGATTCTTGTATAATTTGGGAAAATGGAAGAAAAGTTAAATTTTGGCTTCTAGTTTGCATATCAAAAGTTGAATGATAAGCACTAAAAAATAAAAAATAGAATATATAAATTTCAAACCAGCAGAGAGGGAAAAAGAAATAAAGAAAATTTAGTCTATCCAAGGGAAGCCAGTGAAGGGTAAAAACTAAGCCAATAATACAAAAAAGTCAACAAATAAGTGTTGACTTATGAAAAGGGAGCCCGCGTGCCCTGTTGGTAGGAATGTATATCTGCATCTATTTTTGTTCATCAGTTTATGTTGTTCATATTCCACAAATGAGTGAGATCATGTGTTGTTTAGTATCTTTCTCCGACTGGCTTATTTCGCTTAGCATAATGCTCTCCAGATTCATTTATGCTGTTGCAAATGGTAAGAGTTCCTTTTTTACAGAAGAATAGTATTCCATTGTGCAAATGTACCACCATTTTTTAATCCACTCATCTGTTGATGGGCACTTAGGCTGCTTCCAAATCTTAGCTATTGAAAATTGAGCTGAGATGAACATAAAGGAGCATATATCCTTTCTTTTTTTAAATTTAATAAATCTTTATTCTCAGATTATTACAATTGTTTCTGCCCCCCCCCCCCCCCCCCGCCCCATAGCTCCCTTCCACCCGGTTCCCACCCCACCCTCTGCCCTTACCTCCCCACCATTGTCCCCAACCATAGGTATACGATTTTAGTCCAGTCTCTTCCTGTACCCCCCACACCCCTTTCCCCCTGATAATTACCAATCCACTCCCTTTCTTTGCCCTTGATTCTATTATATTCACCAGTTTATTCTGTTTCTCAGATTTTTAATTCACTTGATTTTTAGATTCACTTGTTGATATATATATGCATTTGTTGATCATAATTTTTATCTTTACTTTTTTCTTCTTCTTCCTCTTCTTAAAGAATACCTTTCAACATTCATATAGTACTGGTTTGGTGATGAACTCCTTTAACTTTTTTTTATCTGTGAAGCTCTTTATCTGCCCTTCAATTCTGAATGATAACTTTGCTGGGTAGAGTAATCTTAGTTGTAGGTTCTTGCTATTCATCACTTGGAATATTTTTTGCCACTCCCGTCTGACCTGCATAGTTTCTGTTGAGAAATCAGCTGATAATTGTATGGGTGCTTCCTTGTAGGTAGCTAACTGTTTTTCTCTTGCTGCTTGTAAGATTGTCTCTTTGTCTTTTGCCCTTGGCATTTTAATTATGATGTGTCTTGGTGTGGTCCTCTTTGGATCCTTTTTTTGGGGGTTCTGTGTGCTTCCTGTACTTGTAAGTCTATTTCTTTCACCAAGTGGGGGAAGTTTTCTGACATTATTTCTTCAAAAAGGTTTTCAGTATCTTGCTCTCTCTCTTCTTCTGGCACCCCCATAATTCTGATGTTAGTACTCTTGAAGTTGTCCCAGAGGCTCCTTACACTATCTTCAACTTTCTAGATTCTCTTCTCTTTTTGCTTCTCCAGAGGAGTGTCCTTTGCCTCTTTGTATTCCAAATCTTTGACTTCATTCTTGCATTCTTCTAGTCTGCTTTTGGGTATCTGTATAATATTTTTTTATTTCAGTCAGTGTATGTTTAATTTCTAGTTGGTCCTTTTTCATATCCTCAAGGGTCTCATTAAATTTATTGGTCTTTTCTAGGAAATGCTTGAAAAACCTTATAACTGTGGTTTTGAAGTCTATATTCAGTCATTTGCTTTCCTCCATTTCTTTCGTTTGAGATTTGTTTCCTTGTCTCCTCATTTTCACTGCTTCCCTGAGTTGGTAGGGTGGCTTTGTGTGTTTGGTGTCCTATATGGTCCAGTGGGTCAGCCTCCCCAGTCACCTGAGATAGACACTCTTGGTGCGCCCCTTCATGTACTGTGTGTACAGCCTTGTTGTAGTTAAGTCTTGATTGTTGTTGGTATCACTGGGAGGAATTGACCTCCAGACCAATTGGATGTATCAGCTGTGTCTACGCTTCTGTGTTGGAGACAGTCTTATAGGACCAGACTTGCAAAATTGCAAAAGCCTCTAAGCTCAGCTTGGATGGGGCAGAGTCTCAGGGCTGAGTTGACAGTCTTGGCTTCCCATCAGTCCTGCCCTTGTGCACACGCCTCAGACCTTTGCCTTCCATGGATCCCCTGAGTTTCCGCCTGACAGTTCAGATCCCCCCTGAAAGAGCGTGGGATCCCCAGGGGCTCGCCTGGAATGGGTTGGGTCTCTGTATAATATTTTTAATCCCAGTGCAGTCAGAACTGGGATTCAGTGCAATCAGGTGTTTCCGACTCCTTCCGCTATGGAGAGGTTGCAGCAACCTCCACAGTCAGACCTCTTTGCACGCACTCACTCTCATGTTCTTCTAGACTAGGGGTGTCGAACTCAATCAGAGAAGGGGCCAAAATCTAAAATCCAGCCAAAATCGCGGGCCGAATGGTTTACTGAACAGTCATAAACTGACAATGTCATAAACTGACAGCGGAGTGCAGTGATGACAGCGCGGTGTGGGCCACATTGCAAGGCCTGGCGGGCTGGATTTGGACCGCGGGCCTTGTGTTTGACACATGTGTTCTAGACCCTGCCCGCTGTGGCTCCCAGCTCCCCCAAGTCTCCCAGTCTCTGAGACTTCAGGTGCCTTTCTCTACATTCTAGACTCCACCTGTATGAGCCTGGGTCCACGGGGTTACTGCTGGGGCTGGGGTTCAGTGCAGTCAGGGGTTTCCTTTCCCCTCCTGCCAGCCAGGCACTCAGCTGCCTTTCCTCTCTGCAAGCACGTCTCCCTACCTCAGTGCTCTGTGGCTCCCCTGATTCGTGACCCTTCTTTCTAGTAGATTTTCCACTCAGCCAGCTTTTCTGTGGTTATGGATGATGTCTGTTCTCTTTTTTAGTTGTTGTATTGAAATTGTTCTGTGAGGTGGCAGTTTAGGTGCTTGCCTAGACCGCCATCTTAGTTTCTCCTCCTTCCTTTGATTTTTAATAATTCAGATATAAGCTGTTTTAAAGGAGAAATGCATTAAATATAATGACATAAAAGTTGAAAAGTAAGGAATGGAAATAGATATGCCAGTCAAATACTAACCAAAAGAAAATTTTAAAGTGCTAATATCAAAGAAAAATAACTTAAGGGGGGAAAACACCTTACTAGGAGACAAGAAAGATCATTAGTTTATGAGAAATGAAGTGAGAATTCTCAAGAAGATATAATGATCAAGAAATAGAGTGAATTAAACAGCATTGGCTCAAACTATATGAAGAAAAATCTTAACCAAATTACAAGAATGAATTGATAAATTCTCCACCATGCTGGGAGATTTTTTTTAACATACCTGTTTTAGATTTGATACATCTAGTTGATAGGCATACATCTCATCTTCACAACAAAACTGTAAGAACCTTGAGGTCAAGATGTGTGTCTTCTGCCAGAGTTGCATTTTCCGTCCCTGAAAGAGTAACAGCATTTAACCCCTTCTCATATAAAGAATGGAAGACTAAGTGCTATAAGCAGATGCATGGTGCAAAAAGCATGTGATAATAATTTGTTACTGATAGTAGACATTTTTTAACAAGCAAAATTATGACAGGTAGAATAATTAACAAAGACATAAAATAATGGATTGAAAACAGAAAAGAATGTATTATCCCACTCTACTTCTTTTGCAGCATTTATGAGACACGGGGCTTATTAAATGATTAAATTATATAAAATTACTGTACTAACCAGAGGATCACTTATATTCATTCTAAATGGGGGGGAAATACAGTTCTTCTAAAAATTAGGAAGCTGCAAACAGAATTCACATTTGATGAACACAAGACAATAGCAATGATGCTACCCTCTAGTGGCACAGCAGCTCAGCAACCCAAAAAGTTGTATGTCTTAGAGGTCATTTTCCTAACAAAAATATTCAGCTACCATACATGGTGGTGTTACATTCATGTCTGCTGTTATTGTCATCAATATCATCATTTTCGTCATGATCAGCCTATAACTAAGTGGTGTCAGGTAGCAATTTCCAGACCATCAGCTATGGCCAGGACTGCAAGGTCACATCATACAGAGAGGCAGTTTATATTCAGGGAACAGCCTTTGGCCACTTTTCTAAGAAGGGGGCACTGTAACCATCAGACACTTGGATTCCTAGCCTTTCTATTACTTCATGCAAAAGAAGCTCTTTGCAAATCAGTAATGTGAAGTTCTAGCCTAGAGAACACTGAGTTCTCTCGGATATGGAAGAGAATGCCATTTTCAGATGGCCCTCAATTTAGAAAAATGAAGGAAGATAGACATTTCAGTTATAACTCAATATACCCATCCCATGGATAAGTATGTCCCACATGGTTGATTGAAAACAAAGACCCTATTTTATTCGCTAAGAGAGTCTCTCACAGTAAATATGAGAACCTGTAGGTAGCAGGCAGCAATTGCACCATATCTTATTTTAACAAGGATGCAAAATGGAATTTGTTGAGAAGGTGTGGTATGTGGTTTCCATTAGGGTAGGTTTTCCTCTGAACTCAGTGCATTAAAGCAGGTTTTGCACAATCTACTGCTTTAACAGAAAACTGCATATCTCATTCTACACAGGAAGTAATATTCTTTGTAACTTGAGTAATTTCACCTTGGCTTTAGGATGTTTTAGTTGTGTGTTTTAGACCAGTCCAGTGGAATGCTTAAACAACAATATTAACTCTTTTTTATGAGTTATACCTAATTGGTGGGAAAGGGAGCTGGCGTTGGTGACAAACATGGAAGGAATGTGATCAAAGGCAATTTGAAGATGCTCTGGAAGTCTAAAATGCAGTGATCAAAACAGCCTGCTTTAAATGTTTAATGTGTGGACTTCACACAAAAGGAAATGGAGCAAATTGTGATTCCAAGTCAAGCATAAATCTAATCGGTTGCCAATCTACCTATTATGTTCTTTTTTAAAAAGTTTAAAAACTTTGCTGATTGTTAAAATCACAGTTAGCTGTCATTTCAAACCCACTAGAATGGCGAAAATAAAAAGAAATATTCAGCCCTGGTCAGGTGGCTCAGTTGCTTAGAACATCATTCCAATGTGCCAAGGTTGTGGATTCAATCCTTGGTCACAGCACTTACAAGAATCAACCAACGAATGCATAAATATGTGTGTGGGGGGATCAATGTTTTGTCTCCTCTCTCCTCTGTCCTGTCCTCTCTCCTCTTTCCTTTCTCTCTCTCTCCTCTCTCCTCTCTCTCTCTCCCAACAACAACAACAACAACAACAACAACAAAAAGTGTTTAAAAATACTGAGTGATGACAAGGGCACGAAGCATCTAAAACCCCACCCACACTGTTGGTGGGAGTGTAAAATGAACACGTTGGAGAACCATTTGGCATTTTCTTATATAATAAAACCTACATATAACCTATGACATAGTAAGTCTACTCCTAGGTACTTAACGTAAAATAAATGAAAATGTGGGTCCATAAAAAGATTTGTACTTGATGAGAAAAAGGTTAAAATTTGAAGAAGTCCTACTTATTGGTTGTTCACTTTACAGTTCTTGCCTTTGTATCTTACCTAGGAAAAGTTTTGCCTATCTCCAGGGTTGAGAAGATTTTTTTGATCTTCTCCTAGAAGTTTTATTGTTTTCACTTTCATATCTATGTCATGATCCATTTTGAGTCAACAAAAGAACCGGTACATAAATGTTCAAAGAAGTTTTACTCATAACAGTCCAAAACTAAGAACTATTGTACTGTGTCCAACAACAAGAGAATGGATAAATGCAATGCGGTACATCCATACAGCAACAAAAAGGAATGAACAATTGATACACACAACATAAACTAATCTCAAAAACATTATATTGAGTGGAAAATGGCAGGCACAAAAGGGTACTCTGTATGTTTCCATTTATATGAAGTTCAACCATAAGCAAATCTAACTCACAGATAGAAGTCAGAACAATGGCCGCCCCGGCTTAAGCATGGGAGGATGCCGACCGGAATGGAGCACAAGGGAAATTTCTGTGGGAGATGAAAATATTCCATACCTTGTTTTGAGTGATAGTTACACAGGAATTCATTTGTCAAAACTCTTCAAACTGTACACACTTAGGAATTGTGCATTTTACTGGTATACATTATAACTCAATAAAAAAAGGAACACTGCTGATCTCAGCACTGACATTTGCTCTGATGAATTTAATCCACCAGGGAACACCTTCCAAGGCACAAGGCTACTTACCTGGAAATGAAGTACAAGTGTTCGCAGCGTTTGGGGCCTTGTCCTTGCAGTGTTGTCACAGAGAAAAACTGGGAAGCAGGAAAGTGAAACCAGGGCAGTGTGCAGTTACATTTCCCTTTTCCAGTGGCTGTTATTCAGCAATTCACTGATGATGGGATCTTAAATCTTGGCCACTTTCTTCCATAGGTATAGTTTAGTTACAATGGACAGGATCCATTTTTATTAACTTAATACTAAATAGTTTTATTTTCAAAATAGAAACACGCAAAATCCCAGATTCATTTTGAATTCAATGTCCCTGTTTCATCCATTATTCATCTACACTGCACTTCCTTGGTTTATGATTTTACTAAATTTGTTCATTTGAATTATGGCCTTGTGGTCAACAGCAGGCGATATATTATTCTTATATAATTTTTAAATACAAAGCAAATGGCACAGAACAATTAGAATCGATGGCTTGGGAGTCTAGCTCTCAGATGTCACCGGCAAACACTGTGCTCTTGACTTTAACCTATGGGTTCCACTTCATGTGGATTGTATTCTTCATACATCAGGGGTTTTTATAAATTTACTATTCAATCCAGCAGCCCTACTTGGTTCGCAAAATAGAAGCAAAACAAATATGTCAGGGTAATGATGCCAGGACTCTCCCTTATTGAAAAAAGCAGTTTATTAATACCTTATTGCTACAAGCTAGATCTTATTATCATCTTGGGTCATTTAGAATCTTATTAGGTATTCTGCTGGTGGATGAATAATCCTGTGATAAATTCTTTGCCATGTCCTTCACAGTTGTCATAGCAGGATCATAAACAGCATTTATAACAATCTAGCCTAGAGGAAGGGCTGACAATGGTCTGCTTAGCATGCAGGAAATATTCAGATTGGCTGTGTCTGGTTAGACACAGGCCCACAAGAGAGACCCCCAAGTTAAATGTAGCATGGGTTTCTCTGAAGATTCCCCTTCAAAAAATGCATGAGGTCAGGGACATGGGGACCAAACACATTTTGGAAGCCACAGATAGTTTCTTCCCATCAGATCTGCCAGGTAATAGGGGGAGGCCCAGGCACAAGCCATTTTTTTTTCCTGACAGGCTGTTCAGGTCTTTATTTGAAAACTCCAGATCAAGGTACGAGTTATTTTATATTGACTGATTTTTGTTCTCTTTTTTAAGTTCATGTGCAAAACTGTGATTCCCCTCTGTCACTGCTCTGTGTTTAATTAGTGCACTTGATGGAAAGATGAGTTGAAAGAGAACAAGATTATGATATGGGTGTAATTCCCAGCAGAAGCCAGGTACTTTTTAAAAATTATTGATTTCAGAGAGAGAAGAGGGAGAGAAAAGCATCAATGTGAGAAACACCAATCGGTTGCCTCCCCAACCAGTAAACTAACCCGGAACGTGGTTATGTGCCAGGACCAGAAATTGAACCCACCACTTTTTGGTGTACTGGTTGATGCTCCAACCAGCTGAGCCACATGGGCCAGGGGCATAATAAGCCAGGAACTTTTGCTATAAAAATACATGTTAAATATGTGTGTATAAATGTTGCATATATATAATTTTTCCTGTTCAAATAAGAACTATGGGTAGATTAGTACAAATCTGCCAGCATTATTCTTAGAAAAAAGTCCATACAAGAGACAAACAAGCTGGTCCAATATTTCTCCAGCCTCAACTCCTACTGTCCACACACCTCACAATTAATCCACAATTAATTTTTCATTATTCTCTAAATATGTCAGGCCCTTTGCCTAGTCTGGGCTTTTATAAAAGCATTCGTGTTTGTCCAGAATGCCCTTTGCTCTTTGTTCTTTTTCTTTCCCAGATGTCCCAAGTTGGATTCTCCCAGAATCAGAACCTGAAACAAGCATTTGAGGGAAAGTAATTTATTCTGGAGGAGACCCTGGGAAGCACAGGTGGGGCGTTGAGGGTGTGGGACAGGGAAGACCCATAATCCTATAGTGAGTGCAAAGTGTGAGCAATGGAGGCTCAGTCCCCTGGGGATCTCTGACAGTGTAGAATGCAACTCAAAAAGCCCACCTCTGCCAAGCAAGGAAGCTGGGGTATTTATCAACTGTTCCATTGGCCGCTGTGTGCTTCTCTCCTGGTGGGTACTTCATTCCCCAGAACTTCCAGACTGCTCCCTTCACTAGCTTAGCTATATCTCATACAGGTTAGAAGCAGCGGGGTCAAGGAGCATCCACATGGTGAATGCCAAGGAGATGTAACACACTGATAGCATCTACTCCTCAGGCTAAATCTTCTGTAATCTTCAAGTCTTAGTCTCAGTGCTATTTTCTCTGGGAAAGCTTCTTTGATTCTGCCAGTCTGAGTTAGATGGTCCTTCACTTGATTCTCATAGCGTCATGCTTAACCATGGCACATATTAGATCATACTATAAATGTAACTGTCTTCCCTTCTAAGCTCTGTTAGGAAAGGGTTGTGCCTGACATATTTGTATCACCATATAGTCCCTGACCCATTAAAGAACTCAGTAGACCCATACATCCCACAAATCTTTACTGAGGACCTACCATAGGCCTGGCAGTATTCTAGGAGCTGGGGGATATAGCAATGAACATTATATTCTACTCTTAGAATGGGCAGGAGGGGGTATGTCTTATAATTTACAGAAGTAGAAAAAGAAAACAAAACAGCCAAATTGATATAAATTCAGGTATTAGTAAATGCTATAATGAAAATTTAAAAAAATTGTGAGGGGTAGATAATGACTACAATGAAGAGAGGTTGCTATTTTGTTAGGCTGCGGAGGAAAGTCTTCTCTGAGTAGGTAATATATGAACCAAAATTTAAAAAATGAAGAGGGGTTAGAAGGGGAGGAGGGATGAATAAGCAGAGTAAAAAGGCTTTTAGAGCAGTGAAACTATTCTGTATAATGTCATAATGGAGAACACATACCATCATATATCTGTCCAAATCCGAAGAATGTACAACACCAAAAATGAACCCTCATTTAAACTATGGACTCTGGGTGATTACGATGTCAGTGTAGGTTGATTAGTTGTAACAAATGTGCTATACTGATGGGGATGTTGATAATGGGGAGGCTGTGTGTCTAGGGAGGTGTGTGAGTATTTGGGAAAACTATGGTACTTTCCATTTAGTTTTGCTGGGAACCTAAACCTGTACTAAGAAATAAAAATTCTATTTATAATAAATCATATATAATAAAGAGATAACATGTAAGATGGCTGCACCTACAGCAAAGGTGGGGTTCCTGTAACAAGTGATCAGCAGGGACTTGAGGCTGTGTAATGCCAGGCTGGGGCAGGGGACCTTAGGCTGCATCCTTCCGCCCAGCCCAGGGACCTGAGGCCACCCCTGACCAGAGAGGCTTGATGGGGGACCTCAGGCCTTGCCCTTCACCCTGGGCTGGGGGACCTCAGGCCATGACCCCCACCTAGTGGGGCTTGACGGGGGACCTCAAGGCATGCCCCCCCCGCCCCATTCAGCAGGATTTGATGGGGGACATCAGGCCATGCCCCCTGCCCTGGCACCAGGCCGAGGGACCTGAGGGTGCATCAGGGGACCTGAGGCTGCACCCCTTGCCCATTGGGGTTTGACAGGGAACCTGAGGCTGTGCCCCCTGCCTAGTGCCAGGCCAGGGGACCTGCAGTTGCGTCCCCCACCCAGTGGGGCTTGGTGGGTGTGGGTCTGGCTGGGTCTGGGTCTCACGCGATTTTGAGACACAGGCAGATGAGGGGGAACTTGACTCTGGGTCCCGAGGCACACGCCGGACTCTGACAGGAGGAAGATTTTCATATACATTTTACTAACTTTCTTTCATCTCTGACACTTCTATTATAGAGAAAGGGCAAATAGCAATATTAAAGTATTTCCTCTAATTAATTCCCTTTTAATGTATACGAATTTCGTGCACCAGGCCACTAACATAATGATAAGGACTAATGCTTGCAAAGATACAGAAGAGAGTTCCAGGAAAAGGAAATACGTTCAAAGGCATGGAGGTTGGAGTAATCATGGCACCCTGGAGGGTCAGAAAAGCCAAAAGGTCTTTCACTGTAGTGAATGAGGGAGAAAACGTCAGAAGAGCTCGGAGAGGCTGGCAGGGCCATATCAGGCCGGGGATTTTCAATATTATAGAAGCCTGGCACCTCCAAATCAACTAGAAGAAAACTCAAGACTATTTAAAAGCATTTTCCTCAACTGTCTGGATAGGTAGGATAAGGTTGACTTCTGGATTTATCATGATACCTGCCTCAGACTGTCTGGTAGAACGCTTTCTCAACCACCAATTTACACACACATTTGAGGTCACACCAAAGAGCCCATATATGAAATAGCCAGAGCAAAAGTGAAAAAGTAAGTACCTTATGGGGCCTGTCTTCTTGCACTGGCTCCCTTACAATTGACCTTTGGGAGCCCTTCACCATCATATACTCAGTTTCTTCTTGAGCAAAGTAAAGGGTAGGGACTAGGTGGCCTTTAGAACATCTGGCAGCCCTACAAGTCTACATCAAATTGTTCAAGATGAGAATAGGAGTTATGTGGTTGATTTTTTATTTAGCGGTCTTAATATAGAAATGTCAAACATTCACAGAGTGAAGAGACTATATAATGGACCTGCCTGAAGCCATTGTCAATCTTCACAACTTAGGACCACTGTGTTATGACTGGCTTTTTTCATGCACATCAGAATTTATGCAACCAAATATCCACAACCCTTCAAGGTGGACACCCTGAGATGCAACCCCTTACATGGAGTGATACAGTGTTGTGCATATTCTCAGCAGGGAAGGCTGGCTTGAGGATGAGGCTGAGAACCAAAGCCAGAGAATAAGGTAGATGGCCATTCAGATGGTAAATATTAAATAATACATATTGAACTTCTACATGGAAAACAAATAATTTAAGAAAGGAAGTTGCCTCTTTTTTATGGGGTAAAACTGGCTTTGAAAGTCAATATATGTTATCCACTATTGGAATATGTTTATATGGTAACTACTGCCCATGAGACCCCGCACAGTAGACACTATGAGGGATACAAACATGCCTGAGACAGTTTTTCCTCCAGGAACTCACCACCCAACAGATCAGAATTTGAGGCTATGCTGGTTCCTGCACCTACTTCCCAACATGCTTGGCCACACAGCTGTCTTACCAGCACATCTCAGTATTCTGACGTGTCCTTGCTCCCCTTTCAAAGGCAGCTTTTGTTATAGTTGACAGTCACCTCTGACTCCATGTTGGTGCACAAACACATGTAATTCTAACATGTTTTCCTTCCCCAGCATGAGGGGCAGGAGGACCTGCTTTTCCTCAAACCTGCACGTGGAGGTGGGGATGCATGTTGCACTTGACCAGGCGTCACAGATCCCGCTGCCAGGGCCTCTGCAGCGTCCTGAATAAGCGATTCCTCCTGAAGTGTCTGGCACCAACTAGATCAATTACTCCCATGATTCCCAGTGTGTGAATGTGCAACCCTCGCCCTGATTGATTGACTTAACACCAGCCAATTAGAGCTTAAACTGTCCAATTAAGCCAGAGACGGAGCCATCAGCTCGCTGAAGTCTGAGGCCTGTTACCTTTACCTAAACAATAGAAGGATGCCAGGTGTGTAGTAGCACTGGGAATAACTAGTAAACCAGAGTAAAACAATTTGCAAATATAAGATACTCTGAGAATGTTAACAAGGATAAGCAAAAGATATGTCTATACTAAAAAAAAAAAAAAAAAAAAAAAAACCTGTACAAAATTCATATACTACTCTAATATCCTCTTTCAACATATGCACTTTCAATTTATGTTTTTATTTTAAATTCTGCATTGTTTAAAGTATTACATTTCACTTTCTATTTAAATAACACAGAGTTACATGTGCATCATTACATAGGACTCCACCATAAATGGTTCCCATTTTTATTTCTTTGTGTGTGTGTGTGTGTATGTGATTATCCTTGACCAGTATTGTTTACTACACTGCAACTATCAAGATAGCTCTATTACAATTGTTTGACCACAATTCATAATTAATATGCACTTTTCTCAACTCCTACATCAATAACATAATTACTCCCCAATTTTCCCTCCTCTAAGAACAATAAAAGTGCTCACTTCAGAGGCATAATGATTGCCCTCCTCTTCAAGAGCAAATAATAAATATTTACTGATTTGCTTTAAAAATCAGACTGTTCATATATGAAAAGATTTAAATTGTTCACCCAAAACATTCTTTTTTTTTTTCTTTCTTTTTTCTTTTTTTTACTGTAAAACTGGCCTGGCAACTGCAACAAGAAATATACATAATATACATGGAAAGTTGTTGCAACTGGCTTGTTCAGCCAGGCACAGATATTTATAAACACCACAGCACACAGAGACCCCACCCTGGCCTGTCCTCAAAGCTATAGCTGTGTCGGCCCCTGAGATAATAGTTAGCAAAGAGGCATTTTAAGAGAATCAGAGAGAGAGAGAGAGAGAGAGAGAGAGAGAGAGAGAGAGAGAGAGAGAGAGAGAGAGAGAGAGAGAGAGAGAGAGAGAGAGAGAGAGAGAGAGAGAGAGAGAGAGAGAGAGAGAGAGAGAGAGAGAGCCTTCTCAGGTATATGTACGTTATTAATCATAATTAGAGCATATTTGACAGCTTCTTGGCAACAGAGACGATGAGTTCCTTTCTCTGACATCAAAATCCTACAGGAATACTTGCTATTTCATTATAAACTTCAATGGTCTTTACACCTATAATACTTGCTCTGAGAATATGAGGTTTTAGAGAAACTGATCTCTGCCCATGACTATTTGCCCACCCCAGACACTGTGCAAGGTACAACATAAGCTGGGATCTTATGGAGATAAAGTATAGGGAACCACGAAGGCTGGGGTTAAAATGTGAGTCCCAGAAAAACACATGGTCCGCCCATAATGCATTTCCACTGAAGGGTCATCCAGATCTGTTGTTTTTTGTCTGTGCAGGTAGCTCTGCACTTTTGATTTCCCATTAAATTGGAAAGGGAGCACTTGGTTCCCACTGCAATGACAGCCTCTGATAAGATGGTGAGAAATGGAAAATGGATCTGTTTCAAGAGAGACTCATTTTAATAAAACCAAACAAGAGACTCACTTCCATGTAATCATGCCCAATTTCATTAATGCGCTTTCTAAAGGGAGGTCTCTTTGGAAAGGTTCTTATGATGGCTATGTCCTGGAGGAAACAATCCCCAGGATCTTGACTTGGTGCCTTTGCAGGTGATTTCAAGGAATTTATTCTGATCATCTGTTGATCACAATTTCAGTCAATTTTTTTTCAGACCCAGGACGGAGATTTGGCCTGTTACATGCAAATTCCCAACTCACTTTTTGCTGCCTTCTTTCCCAGAAAACATGGGCATAAAAGACCTTTGCTTAGTGTGGCATCTGTTTAAAGGATGGTTCTCCACATAGTATGTTTCTACTTGGAAAATGATCACTGATTGCTATTCTAGAATCTCTTGATCACTCTCCTCCTCCTCCTTTTTTAACATTCTACTTCTTAAACTGTCTCTTACTTTCTCCTTCTCCCCACTTCTCTCTTTACCCTCTACCTCTCTCCGACTCTTCCTTTTAGTCATCTCCTGTCTCACTGCCTCTCTTCCTCAGTCCAGGCTGAGAAGAATGGGAGTCCAATGATTTTGTCTCCATTATGTAGGTGAATTGAAAGAAAGCAAATTTTAAAGTCTTAACTACCCAGTGTTCGACTTAAATTTTCCCATAGACATCTAGAAGTAAAATCTCTGATGCTCTGGGGTTGGAAGGGACAACTCAGGGACGGAAACAAGTTAACTTCCTTCATCATGGCAGGTCTGCCCCTCCCCCAACAGTTGTTCATTAATTAATGGTTTCTGCCTCTACTACTGCAATATCATGACTTTTAAAATATGGTCTTTAAGATATTAAAGTCACCACCTCAGCTGATTTGGGGTTTTATTATCTATTCTCGGCTAGTATCTCATCTTAGTGAGATCTCACGGGATTTAGCAATTAGCATGAATGCCGCAGTTTGATAACCAAAAGTAATTAATGACATCAAAACATAATCTTGTCTGCTTCTGAGGACTTGTTACACACATCAGGACCTTTCTTTTTAAATAGTACTTTCTTCCTGTTAGAAAATTATCTACCACAAAATTCTATGTTGATAGAAAACAATTAGCTTACTATGTTGACATGTTTAAGATAACATTGGAAAAGTGACTCAATATGCTAATTAGCAGCAAGTTCTTAACCTACTAATAATTAATAATTTTAACAACAAAAGAAACAGCAAAGGTGGTCTTTGCAACTATACATACAACATATACTACAGGCACTACGGTTTCTTTTTTTTTTTTTTTTTAAAGTGAAAATGCAAAATAGGGATTCTGTCAACTGTCAAATGAAAATTTAAGAAAAATTATGGTTATTTATTTTTTCTTTCAGAACACTCATTTAAATATTGCTGAGAAAAGGGAAAGTAGAATGAGATACTTTATTGTAAGTATTCAATTTACCATAAAATTTAGAGAAATAAAAAGTTTTCTTCCACCCTCTAAGGGTCCCTGGCTGGGTCTGAAAATTAAACTGATAAAGACAGATTAACAAGAGCAAAGCACACAATTTTATTTAATATGAATTTTACATGACACTTGAGTCGTCATAGGGAAATGAAGAACCAAGGAAATAGTTACACCTGAGTATTTTTATGCTCTGATTTAATGAAGAGTGGACAGTCAGGTAGAAATATGCTAGATTAGCCGAAACCCGTTTGATAGAGCGTCGGCCTGCGGACTGAAGGGTTGCAGGTTTGATTCCGGTCAAGGGCATGTACCTTGGTTGGGGGCATGTCCCCAGTAGGGGGTGTGCAAGAGGCAGCTGATGGATGTTTCTCTCTCATTGATGTTTCTAACTCTCTATTCCTCTCTCTTCCTCTCTGTGAAAAATCAATAAAATGTATTTAAAAAAAAAAAAAGAAAAAAGAAAGAAAGAAAGAAAGA
Organism: Pipistrellus hanaki; assembly: GCF_964339955.1. Taxonomy (NCBI): domain Eukaryota; kingdom Metazoa; phylum Chordata; class Mammalia; order Chiroptera; family Vespertilionidae; genus Pipistrellus; species Pipistrellus hanaki. Next base: position 47,291,861 of record NC_140503.1, on the reverse strand, counting down.
AATACTATGCTAGATCAGTGGTTGGCAAACTCATTGGTCAACAGAGCCAAATATCAACAGTACAACAATAGAAATTTCTTTTGAGAGCCAAATTTTTTAAACTTAAACTTCTTCTAATGCCACTTCTTTAAAATAGACTCCCCCAGGCCATGGTATTTTGTGGAAAAACCACACTCAAGGGGCCAAAGAGCTGACCATGGTGCTAGATCTAAGGTAATTGTAGTAAACTAGCAGAAACTTAGCAAAGACTGTTGCTTTAATTCTTCTAAGCATCTCTTTGTCTTCAGGGATAAGGATATTCTTTCCCTCCAGGTATAGGGAGGGCACCTCTCACATGAGAGTTTATGACCTGTTTCAGGGGAGAAGGGTAAGGTCAATGAGGGACCTTCCTACTTCTGTTTTTGAAAACTCTTTCAGCTTAAAATATTCAGTATACAAAGAGGCCACATTTGAAGCAGCATGTCTGAATCCTAACAGAAATAAGTTGTGGTTTCAGTTTAAAGAGATGATTGCAATTCTGTCTGAGAACTTCGGATTCCCTTTAACAAGTCACTGCTCATTGTGTCATTGGCGAAGGTGATCCTGTCTTCATATCAACAGAGTGTAGGGGATGAGGGACGAAGGCTAAGAAAGGGGAGCATGTATCCAAAAGTCAAACCTTTCTCTCCCCAGAAGAACTTTTTCTTAAACTGATTTTCATTTAAAATGTCCCCAATTTCAGATAGGGTAAAGCCCAGCACACATGAGCGCTTGGAGTTCTCCACATCTGTAACTCATTTCCATTTCTTAAAAAAAAATGATGTTTGCTTTAATGCCCAAGTTCCCCCCTGACCACAAGGGATGTTAGCTTTGGGCAGCTTGGTATCATTACTTATAAAGCAAACACCTGGACTTTTATAGTAAAACCAAAAGTGAGAGGACTGAGACGATGAGCTGATGTCAAAGTAATTTCTGTTTGGCATCTCTATCTTTAGTGTCACTAATATTAAGAAAAACATCAAGTTTGGGCAATGAAGAAACCTCTGATACCACCTGTTAATCTTCAAGACCAGATTAAATAAATGTAAAAGTTTTCCTATTTAAAGTATCTTCTGTATAGAATTATAAAAATATATTAACCTGAGACAAAACTTATTTTGAAGTGTACTTTATTTTAATCATATTTTCAATCTGTTCTGTGTTCAAGAAATTAATGAGAATAATTTCTGAAGCTTAGAGCAATTAAAAGAGATTAACACTGAAAGACAAAGGGATTTGGGTGCCCTTTCTCCAGTCTACAGAACTGGAAACATGAAAGTAATTTGCTGATTTCTCATAGGCAACTAGGTAAATATGCAACTTCTAGCTCACCCACGTTACTATCTACCAGCAATGACAGGTTATATTTCATCAAGATTGAAGATAACATGTAAAAAATAAAAACAGACTCAAGCCCTGGCCAGGTTTCTTGGTTGGTTGGAGCATCAACCCATACACCAAAAAGATTGAGGGTTCAATTCCTTGTCAGGGTACATATCTGGTGTGGTTAGATCCCCTGTGGGGGCATGCAGAAGGCAACCAATAGATCTCTCTCTCTCTCTCTCTCTCTCTCTCTCTCTCTCTCTCTCAAAATCAATGAAAGTGTGTCCTCGGGTGAGAATTAAAGAGAGACTTAAAAATTAACATTAAAACCAATATTTTTAAATTGGGGCCTTATATGGCATTTGTAGGCATTCATATTTATATGTCCTTTATAGCTGCAGTCATATAAATGAGCAGCCCTTATTAAGTTTCCTTCTAAGTAATCTCAAAGGTTATTTTTATTATGAAATATTTAATGGAAACAAGGATAGAAAAATCACTTACCAATGTCATCGCTTAACATTTTGCCATATTTGCATCAGATCTTTTTTCTTAAGGAAATGAAATATGACAGATACAGCTGAGGCCCCTCAAGTATCCAAAACTAATTCATTGCCCTCCCCCTACCCCAAAAAACAAATTAAGAAGCAACTCTGGACAGGGTAGCTGTGCTACCTAATGCACGTTAGCCCTGGAGCTAGTCTAGATACTGGCATTGTTCATACCATGTTTGCAAAAACAGCTATTTGGTTTATGAGGTTGACCATTTTTGCTTATTAAAGTCATCTTGAACTCATGGAGGTATTCCTCTGGTATCTTTAAAAGAGATTCTTCTAAAATAAATATTCCATTGCATAGATGCCATGTAATAGTGACAATTTATTCTCCAATACTTAGTAGAAATAGAAGATGTATCATCAATGTAAGACATACTTTTTATTATCAACCTTTATCTCTAAATGGGGGCAAGATGCAAATGTGTGATCATTTCCATTAGATCAATTCTGTTAGATGAGGGAGATAGGAAACAATTGCATATTTAATACATCTAAACTCACCCCAAATGAAATTATATTCCCAACACAGACAGTCAATGCTTGATAAAACCAGAATTTAGCTTTTGAAGGCAGGAAGACCTTAGGTAAAACTGTTCACCTAGAGGCCCCTTCCTTTTCTTTTTCCCACTCCTCCCTCACTCTATTCCTTTTCTGTTAAAAAAAAAAAAAAAGGAAAAAAGGATTTTATTTTTTAATTCAAAATGTTTCTATACTTCCAACTTATATAAAATGATATAATAATTCCCATGTACCACAATACATATGTAACAAATGTTATTATTTTGCCATATTTGCTTCAGATTCCTATTTTTAAAAAGTCATTATTGATTAAGCTAAAGCTACAATAGATCCTTTTTTAAAAATGTATTTTATTGATTTTTTACAGAGAGGGAGTTAGAAACATCAATGGGAGTCATTCATCAGCTGCCTCTTGCACGCCCCCTACTGGGGATGTGCCGCAACAAAGGTACATGCCCTTGACCAAAATCGAACTGGGACCCTTTAGTCCGCAGGCTAACGTTCTATCCACTGAGCCAAGCCAGTTTCGGCTACAATAGATCCTTTTAAAAGTGCTTACACCCATATGTTCTGCCAGCAGCAGCTTGAGGACATATTTCTTCTTATTAGGGTGTACAATAATGGTTTGTCGCCGCATCTCATAACACATTGGGGGGTGGGGGGGAGGCTTCAATATTTCAACCCACAGGAAATAATTTTAGGCATCAGTGATAGATACAGAAGATTTAGACAGCTTTTCAACATCTCATGTACTTTTTATTTTTAAAGTGTTTTCATCATCTTTCTTGACCTCCTTATCCATTCCCCATACTTTGGTAAGAGTGATCTTAAAAAATCTCAAATCTGGTCATGCCACTCCCAACTTTGAACTCGGGTGCCTTTCCAACACATTAAGGAGAAACCCCAAGCCCTTCATCCCAAACTATCAATAAGGACCTCTCATCTTTCTCGTTGTCCTCTGCACTAACCACACCAATCTTTCAGTTTCTTAAAGGTGTTATGCTCTTTAACAAGTCACTGCTCCTTTCTCCTGAAATGCTCTTTCTCCTCTGAAGTTATCCCAGCTCTGACACATTTTGAGGTCTCAACTTAAAAGTTCTTTAATAGAAAAGTTTTCTAAATTTACCAGACTAATGCCTATCTCTTATGTAATCAAGAATTATTTCTTGAACAAATGGGTATAAGATTGCATAATTGCCTTAATCCTTTTGTCTTTGTGTCTACTAACTCACAGTATCTACTCTATCCCTTCACTTCCTTTCCCCACACATTTGCATCTCCCCTCCATTTAGAGATGTGAACTAAAAGTTTTATAATAAAAGGTATGTCTTATGTTGATGATATATATTCTAGTCTATTTCTAAGTATTACAAAATAAACTGTCACTATTACCTGGCACATATGCAATAAAATATTTAGTTAAGTTTTAGAAGGATCTCTTTTAAAGATATGATAATAATACCTTCATGGGTTCAAGACGACTATAATAAGCAAAACTGGTCAAACTCATAAACCAAATAGCTATTTTACAAACATGGCATGAACAAAGAATTCTCAACTCTAAGCTTGAAGAAGATGTCAGTCCATGACCCAAACAGTGGGGTGGGGGGCGGGGGGGGGGGAAATAGACTTGAACAGAATTGCAAGGATCATTAACTGCAACTGAACAGTCATGTTCCCTTAGGCAATTCTCACAAATGCTATACACCATCTTGTCATCTAATATTCAGAGACCCATTTGGAGGTTTAAAATTGGATTTTGATCCTGGATATAAACGTTTCTCAAGTCACTTTTTAAAAAAGAAGCAGCAGTAGTAGAAGAAGCAAAAGGTAGCACATCACCAAATTAAAACTCCATGCTTAAAATTAAATAAGTCAATACCCTGAAAAACACTGTTTTTATTTAAGCCCAATAAATGTTTTTACATACATTTTTCAACCTCTTCATTCACTTTCACCCAACTACTCCATGTTTCCTTTCCTGCAAGAACTTTGGATATGGTTTGGAATCTCTCTTTAAAACCGAGATGTTCTCAAGATTGGAATAATTGCACTGAGAAGGAGACAAAGCAGAGGAAAATTGTTCTTATCCCCCCAAAAAGCTACAGAGTGTTGAATTCAAAATCCAAAATTTTGACTAGAGGATGTTGTTTGCTGTGTTCTTTTGGGACTTTTCTTTTGTTGCCCAGAAACCTGCAATCCCCACTTTTCTCAGAGAGATGCTCTGGCTAAGGAATGACCAGGCTCCCAATTTCCTTCTTGACCTTGCTTCCAAACTAGTCATCAAAGGTAAAGTGGTGGGAGGAGTCAATGAAGACCCTCCAGTGAAACTTTTAAGATACTCATTCATTCATTCATTTATTCATTCATCAAGCATGTATTGAGTTTCTATCATGTGCTTGAGCACCGTGGCCACCAGGAATAAGATGATAAGCAAAAAATTTCCCACCTTCATGAAATTTTCCTAGGGATGGAACACCAACACAAATAAAACAATTACACAAACAAATACGAATCTACAAACTATAGTAAGTTCTTGGAAGGAAAAGTATATTGTCCTATAGGAAATTATAAAAGGGGGAACAGACTTTGTCTGAATTTTTGAGTTGAATTATAAATAAAAGAAAGATAAACAGGTATAAAGGGATAAGAGAGGGGAGGGTATCTCCTTGGCACAGGGAATGGCGGATGCAAGTGGCCTGAAATAAGAAGGCATGGAGGGCAGCACATCCACTGTGTCAAGGAGGGTCAAGGGGAAAGAGGTAGAAATGAACCTGAAAGGTAGGTCAGGGCCAATCACCAAGAGCCTTGAAGGCTGTTGTAAAGATTTTGGTCTTTGAAGAAGAATTTAAAGTCATTAAAATGTTGTAAATAATGACATTCGTGATCTAATTAAGTTTTTAGAGCACTCTGACTGTCACGTTGAAATGTATTAAAGAGGATCGAAGAACAGAAGTAGGAAGACTAGTGACAACATGATTTGATGTTTAATTCCTAAGATCACTGGCAACCACGTTGAGAATGAGTTGGAGGGAAGCCAGAGTGCACATGGGGAAATTAGTTCATTGGCAAGTGCAGCCACTCAGGTGAGAGATGCTGATGGTCTGGGCCAGGATGGAGGCAGCATGGCTGAAGAATTGCCCTGGTGACACATGAGTTGGCTCAGTCCCATTCTCCCCTTACCAAGGCACTGCTTGGGTCTAAGAGAACCATCCTCCAAAATGTCTACATGGACATAGAAAAGCTCCATTTTTAGAAAAACTCCTAAAAGACAACAGTCTTTGGCATCAGAGCCAAAGCCTTCTTGCTTCTCCTGAGCAATTGACTTATTTTAGCCTTTTGTGAGACCATCACCAATATGGCACCTTTAATGTGTTTGTGGAGGTAAGACTCAACAAATTTGAGGCCCATTTTCACCAAGGCTACTACACTTCCCAGCCTGCCTCTTTGTAGCCAAATTCCATTTTCTTTCAGCTTACTTTCCCTATCTTCTTCTTTAAAAGGTTTTTTTGTTCCATTGAGTGTATTGAATTATATGTTAATTTTAACACATTGCTATGTTTCATTTAGCAAGATTCTATAAAAATTATTTTTAACCAGTAACATTAATTAAAACATACTTAAAATACATAAGACCAGCACCTATTTCGCTACTCAGAACAATTCTGTCACCAAATGTGTTGGGTTTTCCATATCAAGCAATTGCTATGGTGACACATGAAGATACCAACTGAGTACTATACAATTTAATTCAATTCTGACACTAACTACCCAGAATGAATGCAGACCCTATAGGCTAAGGACTCAGTCCCACAAGACTGCTCCCCTTCAAACTCCAGTTACAAGTATTAGATGTCAAGATATTTATATTTCTTGTCCATCCAAACTAAAAACTAGAGATTTCTACAATCTTCTCCCCAGGTTTGACAGTTTGCTATAATGGCTCATAGAATGTGGTGAAACACTTTACTTACATTTTTTTGTTTACTAGAAAAGATGTTATAAAGGATAAAATGAAGTACCAGATGAAGAGGTACATAGGATAAGGTCCAGGAGGGTCCCAAGCAGAGAAGGTTCTGTCCCAGTGGAGTTGGGGTGAACTACCCTCCCAGCACATAGATGCATTCACCACAGTTTAACAGATTTTCATGGAGGATTCATCTGTAGGCATAATTGATTATTAACTCAATCTCCAGTCCCTCTCCCCCCCCCCTCCCAGAGACTAAGGGGTGGGTCTAAAAGTTCGAAGCTTCCAGTCATGCTTGGTATTCCTGGTGACCATTCAGTCCCCATCCTGAAGCCATCCAGGAGTTTCCAGCTATCAGTCATCCCACAGACACTCCTATCACCCCAGATTCCAAAGGTCTTAGAAGCTCTTGTGTTTGGAACCAGGGACTAAAAACAAATATTATAACAAAAAACACTTCTATTACCCACATCACTCTGGAAATTATAAAGTTTTTAGGAGATTTATGCAAGGAACAAAAGATGAATGTTAAATATATGTTTCTTATTATATGACTAGTAGCCTTGCACATGAATCGTGTACCAGTAGGTCACTGCTTCCCTCCTGTAGCTCTCCACCCACCGCCCCCTCCCTTTGGTCCCCCCTCCCCCGCGCCCCCTCCTATAGCTTGCTGCCCTGCCCCTCCTGTACATCTCTGCCACTGCCCCCTTGTGGTTCGCTGCCCCACTCTCCTGCAGATCTGGGATCTGGTCATAATGCGATCAGTATTACACCTCAGGGCATAATGGATAATTAGCATATCCTTTTATTATATAGGATATTATCACAAAATGATACATATTCACTTGCAAAAATATTGTGAAATATAGACAAACTCAAGAAGAAAATAAAAAATGATCTGTAATCCCACCATTCACAAATAATATTAGTTAATATTTTGGAGCATAGTCTTTCAATGTTATTTCTAGATCTATCTATATACTTATTATCTTCCAATCTTTTCCATAGAAAAGAGTGTGTGTGTGTGTGTGTGTGTGTGTGTGTGTGACAGAGGGGGACAGAGGGAGACAAGGAAGGGAGAGGGAAAGAGAGAGGGAGGAGGGAGGGAGAATGCCTATGTATTATACACTGAGTGGCCAGATTATTATGATCTCTGAATGCATAATAATCTGGCCACTCAGTGTGTGTGTGTGTGTGTGTGTGTGTGTGTGTGTGTGTGTGTAATCTGGCCAGCCTGGCCAGGGGAAGGGGACATAGGCAGTTGGCCAGCCTGCCTGCTTGTCGAACTCTTGGTCAAGGGGACAATTTGCATATTAGCCTTTTATTATATAGGATATACACTGAGTGGCCAGATTGTTATGGGTTCAGAGACCCCATAACAATCTTGCCACTCAGTATATATTTGTGTGTGTGTGTGTGTGTGTGTGTGTGTGTGTTTGTATAGGTCTCTTCATGTTGAAACAATGAGAGAAACAGAAAGATAAAGAGATGGATAGATGATTAGATAGAGAGATGGAGATAGATGGATAGATAGATGCAAGATAGATAATAGACATCCCTCTCACCCCCACATTTTCATACTAGATTATTTAAATCCTCAGTTGCTTCTTTGACAATGTTAAAATTGTGTCTTTCCAACCACTTCTACCAATAAATAATACTCCTGCTGGCTCAATCAGAAGCAATTGTTGATCAAGTGATGAATGATGTCTTAGAAGTTATGTGATTCCTGTCTTTCCATCTTGAGTCCTAAGAGTATTCAGGTTGATGGAAGACTGACCACAGGTAAAAAACAAACCCTCCCCATGGTCATGTCACTTGCTACCAGACCACACAGCATATTATATTTTAAATTGTTTATATAGCAAAACTAGATTGTCAGTGGAAATGACAAATCTCTTAGCTTTCTGGTTTCTAGTAGCAATCTGTGAAAAAGCACAAAATTGCTCCTAAGTTATATCAAGACTACTTTTATAATTATTTGTTATGAATTACAAACCAACCTGAATTCAGTTTCCAAAAAGAAGATATAATTAAGAACTACAATTTTCTGTACTACCTGCCTTAGGCAGGCTGTAGCAAAAAACACCTACCACAGACACTACTTGGAAGTCTTACAGTAAAGACCCACGACCAAATTGCTCTTTAACAGACACCCAACCTTGCCCAACTACTCTGCTGATAAGGTATTTGCTTAAAAAAGCAAATACCTTCTAGCATATCTAGTCCACATGGTTTCATTTGGGCTACATCTTTGTGGCCATAAAAATTTGTGGCCACTGTGCCAGAGCCCAAACCCAAACCAGAAGAGTATGTCTGAAATATATTAACTAGAAGGGACAGAGTGCCTGCTTCCAGGTTTCCACCACCTGAATTCCTCCCTCTCTCCCCTTTCCTTTCTTCCTCCCTTTAATTATTGTTAAATACCTCAATGCTTTGAAGGTGTACTGTTGAGGTGGATAGTGTTTTTAATTAAATAATTCAGAATATTGATTGTATGGAAATTTTTTTACATGCTAGACACAAGTCATCTTCTAATTCAAGCATGTCAAACTCAAAGGCTAACATGGGCCAAATAAATGAGGCATGTGGCCCGTGGACTGTGAGTTTGACATGCTTGTTCAAATCCCTTATCCTTAATTAGTTCAGGAAAGGTAACTTTATTGTAATAATAATGTAGCTCAGTTTGAAAACATTTATTGAGCATTTAACTTATTCTGATACCATTCTAGGTACTGGAGACGCCAAAATAAGGAGATATAGCCCATCTTCATGAATCTTGTAGTTAACTAGATATCTCATGTGGCCGTTGAAAAAGAAGATACCTACTAAGAAGGATCATGGTGGCTCATTGGGCTCACATTAAAAAAAAAGAAAACAAAATGATCTTAGCAATCATTTTTATACAGGGGCCTCTCATGCAGACCACCCTTTAGGGAAAAGCCTGCACTAAGCTACCTGCCTCTTACACTGAACTGACTGCCTGAAATCTGAGCCAGCTCCTATAAAGGAGCTCCTGGAATCTTATTTCACCCAATAGAACTGAGATTTTCCCCAGCCAATTGGAGCTGTACAGCTATATCCCCACCAGTATCTTCACTGATCAATCAGAGCAACTACATTCTGAAAAATCAAGAGAGTGCTCTTTGATACATTAATCTATGAGGATTTGTACTCCTCAGTAGCATGAAGACAGACCAATCAGGGAACAAGAATGGGGACTTCTGTTTATATAAGTCAGCTGTCCTCTGGCTCAGGGAGTGCATTTTCCCTTTCCATTATAGAGTGAAGCCTGCATTTCCCAAGAGCAGACCACAAGAGTGGAGAGGACTGAACTGGAGCAGGTGGAGCAGATCAGAGCAGAACTGTGTAGCCAGAGAGAGGCCTCACCCCGGGACCACCTCACAGCAATGCCGTTCCAAGATTAGGTTACAAAAAACCTATCCTGTCTTACCCTCCTTCTCTGTCTCTCACACTTGTTCTGATAGCCAGATACCATAGTGAGTTGATGTAGAAAGGAGGTCTAATTAAGGAATCAACATCTCTATCAAATAGCCAATAAAGATCTAAGGTCTACCAATAGTTATGTGAGTAAATTTCAAAGCAGGTTTTCCCCCACTGGGGCCTTCAGATGAGATCACAACCCTTGACAATTCTTTAATTTCAAATTTGTGAAAGCCTTAGAGACAGTGACCCAACTAAGCCACACATGGATCCCTGATACACAGAGACACTAAGATAATAAGTGTTTGTTGTCTGAAGCTACTGAATTTTGGGATAATGTTTTACTCAGTAAAAGAAAACTAATTTAGCCTCTCTCTTAAGGCCTTCCAAAGAAAAATTAATCATCTCTCGAGGACTATAAAACTATCCAGAGTTTCATATTAGCTCTAAAATTCTATACATATTATCTGACATTTAAAAAATAATCAAATGTGCATAAAAAGAACCTGACAATTAAAAGAAAAAAGTTTCAGACTCACTAGCTATACAGACAAAAGAACTTTTAAAAGACTGACTAATATATTTAAGAAAGAAGATGGTATAATAGAGAATTTCAGCAGAGAACTAGAAAGTATTGCTTTAAAAGAGTCAAATAGAAAGTATAAAATCAAAAATATAATAACTGAAGTTAAAAATTCAATGAATTGGTTTAATAGCAGATTAGACTGGCTAAAGTGAAGAATTGGAAACTGAAAAATTGTTCACACATAAAAATAGCCAGACTACAGTACACATTAAAAAATAAAAATGAAGGGGAGGGTGGGGATAAGGGAGAGAGATCAATCAAAAGACTTGTATGCATGCATATAAACATAACCAATAGACAGAGATAGCAGGGGGATGAGGACATGTATGGGAGTAGGGTAGGGGAGAAATGGGGGTTATGGACAAATATGTAATAGTTTAATCAATAAAAAAGCAATTAAATATAAAAAAATGAAAAGTAAAAAATACTATGTGCAAGAATCTTATGGATAAAATTATAAAACTATTAAAAGACAGAAAAGAATATCTAAATGAGTGAAAATACGTACAATAATTATTAGGCAATAATAAATGTGTCACTTCTCACTCAAATTGATTTCTAAATATAATGCAATTTCTATCAAAATCCCAACATGGCTGTGTGTATGTGTGTGTGTTTGTGTGTGTGTGTGTGCATGTAACTTGACAAGCAGACTCTAAAATCCATATAGAAGTAAAGAACTATAAAATAGCTGATAGAATTTTAAAGACTAAGGACCATGGGAACTCACCAGATTGAAAGACTTATTATAAATCCATAACTTAAAAAGTGTGTGATGGTTCATGGATGGATAAATAGATCAATGAAACAGAAGAATCAGAAAAGTGTGTCCCCCATGCAAACTTGAAAGTAACAGAATTACCAAGCATCAAGAAAAGGAAGAACTCATTGCCAAATAGTGCAGGGTCAACCAACTATCCACATAAGAAAAAAATTATATCATAATCTGATATTGTACATAAAAATACATTTTAAAAGCATTGCAGAAAATGCTTTTTTAAATGTGAAAAAAAGAAACTTCTAAAACATTTAAATAAAAAAGTATATAGGAGAGAATATGTGTAGGAACTAAAGGTATAGGAGTAATTTTTCAAAAACACAAAAGATCTAATTATACTGGAAAGATTGACAACTTTGAGTACAATATAAAATTAAAACTTTCAACAACAAAAATCTCCACAAAGTTAAAAGACCAAAGCACTGATTAGAAGAAATCTTGCCATTCGTACATAGAATTAATAAGAAATTAATAGCCAGAATATATATAAAACTCCTACAAGACTATAAGAAAGACAAATAATACAAAAGAAAAATGAACAAAGGAGGATATATAAAAAAGTAATTCACAAAAAAAGAATCTATAAATGACCAAAAACATAGGGAAAGTGCTCAACCTCAATAAAATCAGAGAAATAAAAATTAAAACAACAAAGAGATATCATTTCATACTGCCCAATTGTCAAAAACTTTAAAAACATAACAATACCAAATACAGAATATGATATAAGATAACAGGAAAATAAATATGTAAATTATGAAGCACAATTTGGCAACATCTAATAACATTGAATCTTATATAATAAAAGCCTAATATGCTACGTGTACGATTGTCCAGTCAGCCGTTCAACCAATCAAAGTGTAATATGCTAATAATATGCTAAGGCAACACAACCACTCGCTTTGATGTGCACTGACCATCATGGGACAAACACTCCAGCCGGTAGGTTAGCTTGCTGCTGGGGTCAGGTTGATCAGGACTGAGCGAGATGGGCCAGACATGCCCTGGAGCTCTCCTGAGTTCCCTCCCTGGCTAGCCCACCTTTAGCATCTCTCCCTGCCCTGATCAATCATGCACTGGTGGGGTCCCTTGGCCTGGCCTGTGCCCTCTCACAATCTGGGACCTCTCAGAGGATGTCAGAGAGCTGGTTTCAGCCTGATCCTGCAGGCCAAGCCGAGAGACACCACTGGTGCATGGATTCGTGCACTGGTCCTCTAGTATATACATATTTTACAAACTAATAATGCCATTTCTTGGTAAATAAGAATAATAATACAAACCTTCTTACAGGTTTATTATGTGACAAGCCCTGTTATAAATGTTTTATATATTAACTCATTTAATCTTTCAATAACCCTATGAGGAAGGTACTCATTGCACAGACAAGTTGAGTGACTTGTCCAAGGTCACATAACTAGGAAACAACAGGCAATTTGATGCCAGAGTTCATGCTTTTGGTCATTATGCTATGCAACCTCTCTTTTTGTGTATGCACATAAGGACTAGGCTATTGACTCAGTATTATTTGTATCATAAAGTTAAATGAACTGATTTACAGTTCAATAGATTAGACCTAGGGAAAGAGAAGAAATGGACAATTGTTCACAAAAGAAATAAAAACATCCAAACTAAAATACAGATAAAAAATAAAGATAGAAAATATTAAAAAAAAAGTTCTATGTGCAAGAATTTATGGGTAAATTTTAAAAAACTATTAACAGACAAAAAAGGACTAGTGGTAAAAAATTGGAATTAATCTAAATGTCATTAAGAGGAAAATGGAAACAAAATGTGGTATCTTCATTAAATGGAATATGGCATAGAAGTTAAAATGAATAAAAAAGACTTATGTGCAAAATAATGATAAATCTGAAAACCTTAGTATTGAGTGATTTAAAAAGTTACTAAAAGATAAATATCAGATCATTGAACTAGAATTTGTCATTATACATAACCAACCTATAAGGCAAAATTACTCCAATGCTAATGAGACAAACTTCAGGGCCCCTTGCTTATCTGGGCCCCTTCCAAAGCTCTCAAAGGGGCAATGTGTTCAATGGTCATGTGATTGTAAAATTTGTATAAGCAAAATACTTTAACAAAGTTGGTTAATGAAATTGCTTTTTAAGAAAATGGATGGGATAAGATTTGCCTCATTCTGTAAAATGCAATCTCTTACCTTTATTTTATTAAATAGTTAAATTAAGTGACATCACAGGTAAGAGGGCTCTACACAGAAAATACTGTCAAATGTTACAATTTGTAAAACGACAATCTATGTGCAAGTATTAATAAGAATGTCAATAATATATCTGAAACTTACTGAATAGTTTCTATTTGTCAGATACTCTTATATGTGTCTGACAAGTATTTGTCTCAAATAACATTCCCAATAAGCCTAGGAGGGAGATGCTATAATTATTTCCATTTTACATATCAGACCAAATATGTAACTTTTTTTTCTTTGTTGATTAAGGTATTACAAATGTGTCTTTATTCCCCCATTGCCCCCCACCCCAGTCCTGCCCTCCAAATATGTAACTTTTTGATGGTCCTATAAAATAGTTACCTATAGTCCAGGCCAGTGTGACTCAGTTGGTTGGCATGCCATCCAATATGTCAAAAGGTGGCAAGTTCTGGTTGGGGCACAGGCCCACATTGTGGGTTCAATTTCTGGTCAGGGTATGTGAAGGAGGCAGCCAATCAATGCTTCTTTCTCTCCCTTCCTTTCTCTAAAATCAGTCAAAAGCAAGTTTTAAAACACTTACCTATAGTATTTATTTAATACCTATAAAATACTTAAGTAAGTTGGTGCTTTACTAATTTCACTTAAAAATCGTCAGTCCATTCCAGCCAGCATGGCTCAATGGTTGAGTGTCGATCTATGAACCAGGGGGTCACCATTTGATTCCTGATCAAAGCACATGCCTGGGTTTCAAGCTAGATCACCAGTAGGGGGTGTGAAGGAGTAGCCAATCAATGATTCTCTCTCTTCATTGATGTTTGTATCTCTTTCTCCCTCTCTTTTCCTTTCTGAAATCAATAAAAATATTTTTTCAAACAAACAAACAAAACCCCATCAGTCCAAGTACATGATGTGATATTAAGGGTAGGGTAAGCAGTGGGCAAAAATGCTGCAAATAATTATTGAATATATTTTCATTTTTTAAGTAGTCACTGTATCATACATTTTATTCCTACTTAAATATTAATCCAGATTCCACACTATTTCTTCTAAAATAAAGACTCAGCAAATTCAGAATATTTTTCTATTAAATTCAAAAGTTTCATTTTGGTATTTATCTTGTGGACTCCCTAATTTACCTAAAGCTACAACATTCTACAACTTAAATGAGAAAATTTCAGCATTATGAATCCCTCGTTCCATTAAGTATCATGAATTCAACAGCTACACTAATATCAACTAGAAATTACATGCCACAAACTGGGGATTCAAAGACAAAAATATTTGCTGACCTCACAGAGCTTCCAGATCCAAACTGAGCCAGCCAATAAAAAATAAATAAATAAAATAAGTCATAAAGACAGAAACAGGAAGGCAGATATCGAAGTGGGGGCCTGAGGACGTAAAAACTGGAAGTTAAAAAATCACCAGAGCAGATTCTTGGTAGACCTCCATAGTGTCTCCCTCTTGAAGAGACCCCAGTACAACAGCTTCATTACCAATCCCTTGTCAGGAGTTTTGAAAAATCACATCATGGGTCTCAAACGGAGTTGGGGTGAGAGGGATCTTTGGCAGAGCAAATGGGGGCCAGGGGAAGTTGGACGGAAAATTTCCTGCTGGAACATGTTGGGACTGTGTGGTGTTTCAGCCACAGGCTCCTGAGGATGGAACTTCAGCTGCTGAACATGAAGATGATTTCAGCACCCTACAATTATGTGCCTAATTAAAATTAAGAAATTAGAACACAGTTAAAAGGAATAATATTTTGCTCACAGCTAATTTCATTAAAGTATTAATGAACAGGACTCTTTTTATGGCCAGAGGGCAACCATTTTCTACAGAGTACTTCCATGCCAGCTAATTTATTCATGCATGAAAAACAATCCAATGAGAAATGAGGGAGCAGAGAACGGCTGGTCCTAATTAAAATATTTAAAACACCACGTCTATTTTCTCCCATCTAGCCAAATACCTAAGCTTGAGCCAGCATGGTGCCAATTAACATGGAGAAAGCAAACACAAACACCCACAGTTTCTGATTAAAGTGCACATTATTGTGCCATGCGATATATTGTTCGGCACATATATGTAAATGTTTAATTAACCCGCGTCTAAATCTCAGCAACATTCGAAAATCGATACTTTAATCCCCAAACAAGTGGCAATCTGTGTAGGGGACACACTTACTTATTTATCACAGTGTTTTATTAAAACCTAATTTGAAGCAGTTGTGCGCTCAACATGCGAAAGTGTTTCTTAAGGGAAAGAGCAGGGAGGAGATTCTTTGCTTGGCAGGCTTCTCTTCAGATGGCAGCGAGATTGTTAGTCGCCAAAGACTTGTGAGAGGAACTAGGTTAGCCTCAGGTGATCTGCAATTTTTCATTAATAATGTAGGGGGGAAGTCTGGATGTACACCCATTTGTCAGCCTGGACAGCAATGACAATGATCACACACACACACACACACACACACACACACACACACACACACTCACATGCACACGCACACACGCGCCTTCTTCTTTGTTAAGTAAAGACCTGTCTCTCGGAACAGACTCCAGAGACATCCCTGCCATGGGAGCGTGTTGGAGAAATGACTGCAACACTGAGAAACTGAAGATTTGAAAACCTTACAAATATTAACTGGAGCTTTATCACTACGGTAAAAGCAACCATAAAAGGAGAATTAATATTGTCATAGCTGCTACATTCGGTCTTACTCCTGTGAGGCAGGCTGAGCACAGGAAACCAGAGCTGAGAGCAGTCAAGTCACTTGGGGAAGGTCACACACAGCCCATGCTAGAGCCAGAACTTGAACCCATGTTCTTTTAACTCCAAAATTGCCCCCACTACATGCCACACTGACTTTAAACAGCTATCCATTTTCTGTTTACATAGAGAGATGTGGTCTTAATTAAGAAACCTAATTACTACCCATTTAGCTATTAAAAATCACTTGTAGTTTGCTTTTGAGCATTTCTTCGAAGGGGTTGGGAGAGTGTGGATGTATGAAACAACTTTTCCTCCTTCTAGGGGTTCTCACTGCTTTTCAACAACTAAAATCATGACATTTTAGACTAAGATCTTCAGAGTCATTCTGTCAATAGAGTTTTTAAAGCTCCAGAATACTTTTTTCAAACACAGTCTCTCATGAAACACCCGCATATTGACACAGGCAAAAGCAGGACACTCTAATGGAGAGGGTGGACGTCACTCCCCACGATGGCAGCTGAGGCACCACCCAAGAACCCACCTTCTGAAAACCACTGTGCTCATTAAACAGCTGGAGGAATGGGGGTCCAGAGAGGTGAGCACACAGGTAAGTATTCATGCAGCATAACAGACCTGGAAGGTGCCTGCGGGACCCCTGAGCTCTTTTGATAGCACAAGGTACCTAATGGAATCAATGGAGGCCATATGCATGGGAAGTTAGAGAGCCAAATCATGGCAGGATTGTTTGTGCACAGCTGTAGGAATGTGTGGCCATGAGGCAGGTTGACCTGGTACACAAAGCAAGAGGAGAGATGGGAGGCATGAGAAATTTATCTCTGCCCCGTGACAATAGGCTCTTCATTTCACTTCCCTGGGCCCCAGAATCCTCATTGTCAAATGGGGTTAATATCTCACAGTATTGTTTTAAAAAACAAATAAGAATCAATGAACATGTGATTACAAAAGTAATTTATCATACTACATTGCAATCGCTTCCTTGTCTATTTCTACTACTGGACGCTGCACTTATTCCAAGATAATGTCTATATTTTACTACCGCTATATCCTCGGTGACTTGTCCAGAAAAGGTGTTCAATTAGCATTGCGTGATAGTGGAGAATCCATAATGATAATAATAATGACTAACACAGATTAAGCATTTACTCTGTGCTAAGCACTTGATGTTAATTATTTATTTAATCCTCATAACAACCTTATAAAACTAATATTATCATTCCCCTTGCTGCACAACTGAAAAAGTGAAGGGAAAAAATGACAGGTTTGTCCAAGATTACAGAATTATTACGTCGTGGAAAAACGATCCACACTGTGATGTCAAAGCTCAGAGCCCAAGCTCTTATCCACTACATTCTTCAAACACAGCAACATGGGGTAACAACCTGAGAGTTACCAGCCGGGGAATGAGGCAGTTGCCACAGACGGAAAAGCATGTGGAACACACATGCATCCACTGAGAAACAGGAAATGCAAATTCCAGAAAGTTTTGTTCTAAGAATCAGATGTTAGGGATGATAACAGAACATCTCCAGTCTCTACGTATAACACTGTGAGGACATGTTTCCACCACTCGACTCTCAGGACTATGGCTCTGATTCAAAATGTCTAAAAGAGGAAGACATTCAAGTCTGCAACATCCAAAGGAAAAGAGGAATCGGAAGAAGTGGGGAGGAAGAAGACCCCACATATGGTTCACAGTGCACCAGGAATTACCCCTGTGATCAGCAGCCTCATTGTTTCGTCTATAATAATGAAAGCGTAATATACTAATTAGACCAGACGTCCTTCCAGACGAAGCTGGGGCTGCGAGGACCAAGGTGGCCTCTAGGACGGGTGGGGGCGGAGGCAGAGGCAGCCACCACGGCCGCGGCAGGGGCTGAGCCCCTTGCATGAATTTCATGCATTGGGCCTCTAATATATATTAAATATCACACCTGAAAAGCTATGCTCAATGGTGAGGTAGACGTGTCTGGTCACATGCAGACTGATGGGAGTCTACAGGAAGATGGCACTGATCCTCTCTCCTACTGAAACACTGAACCACTGGCATCAGCAAGGTTCACAGAACCTTATTAATGACTAGAGGCCCAGTACATGAAATTCATACATGGGGGGCCCTCAGCCCAGCCTGAATCCTCTCCAATCTAGGACCCTTCAGGGGATGTCAGACTGCTGGTTTAGGCCCGATCTCCAATGGCGTGACTCACCCAGGGTGCACTGGGGACAGTCTGCCCCACCCCCCTGTGTGCCCCATCACCAGGGGCGGAGGGGTTGGGGAGCAGTCAAGCCATGGGAGGGGCAGCCCGGCCCCCCTGGAACACTGGAGCACCCCTGTGGGGCTGGAACTCCCCCTCACGGTAAGGAAGCCCCCATAGGGGTGAGTGAGCACCAGGAGGGGGGAGAATGCAGCGACAGGTCTGGCTCCCTCGGTCCCAGGATTCAGTAAGCGCTACTGCCGGGATCTGTAACACTTGGGGGTTGGACCCCTGCCAACCCAGCAGTCGGACATCCCACTCAAAATCCTGGACCACTGGCTTCTACTTGCTTACCTGCCTGCCTGTCTGGTTGCCCCTAACTGCCCCCCTCCCCTGCTGGCCTGATCGCCCCCCATTGCACCCCCTCACAGGCCTGGTTGACCCCAACTGCCCCCCCCCCCTGCCGGAATAGCCCCACCACCACCTCTGGCCTGGTTGCCCCACGCAGTCTGCTTGTTCAGTCATTTGGTCGTCCCTCACTAACCCCCCTGCCAGCCTGGTCATAGGCAGCCATCTTGTGAGGGCATGAGGGTCAATTTGCATATTACCTTTTTATTATATAGAATGTAACCATACCTGATGATAAAGGAAGGTTGTGTACACCTGGGGTACATTCCAGACATTTTCAGGGACTTATTTTTGGGCAATTATAATCAATGTTATGGTCAGAAACTGAATAATGGACTGGTTGGACCACTGGTCTAACTCTATATAATATAATGCTATGTAATATTCTTAACAACTATTCATATATACAAAGCCTCTCTTTAAAGACATGTTCCTTGGTTCCTAATTTGCAGCTGGCATTGGCTGAGCCCTTGGTGATTATACTTTTTCAATTATTGAAAAGATTTCAGAGACACAGTTAATCCTACTCCATTTTATCTCCAACCATTTACCTACATCCTACCAAATTTCTCAGTTGCTTGGAATCCCAAATAATTTAATTAAAAATATTTTCTTATAATCTACTAACATGTAAATTAGTATTTCATAATCTGTCATTTCCTCCAAAATAGCCGGGATTAGATAACTAAATTTTCAAAAGATTTGTTTGTAATTCTCTCTCCATAAGCAAATTTGGTTTTTGAAATTTTCACTTTCAAGGGGAAAAAAAAAAGCAGATCTCTAAAACGGAGGCTGCATTTTTATGCATCTTTAGCCAGATAAACATTCGCCCTTCCCCAGAACTGGAGCAGCTATTCTGAAGAATGTAAACTTGCTGTTTCTCAATATGCAGATAGGCTGTTGTCACAGATCCACAGGGTAATGAACAACTTCTCAATATTTAATAAGCCTGGCACTCCTGTCCCCAGGCAGAGAGCACAGACGGTTGGTAGCCGGCTACTCACTGACCATTAACATACAGAATCTCCCTTTAAAATGTGCTTCACACACAGCTCTATCACCTGCAGTGGGCAGTGAGCACACTCCTGTGCCAGGAGGTGGCCGCTGCTCCCACCTGAAGAGATCTGGCAGGAGCCAGAAAGTTAGCCTGCTCAGTACTCCAACAGGGACCACAGCACATCCCGGCTTGCCACCACGTTTCTAAAAAGGGGAGGGGGAAGCCCATGAATAGCCCCTTCTTTTTGCAGCTGTTAGCCAAGCAAGTGGAAATTCGAAAATCAGTCGTTAATTTTTGTTTCATTTTTTAAAATATATTTTATTGAGTTTTTATAGAGAGGAAGGGAGAGGGATAGAAAGCTAGAAACATCAATGAGAGAGAAACATCAATCAGCTACCTCCTGCACACCCCCCACTGGGGATGTGCCCGAAACCAAGGTACATGCCCTTGACCAGAATCGAACCTGGGACCTTTCAGTATGCAGGCTGACGCTCTATCCACTGAGCCAAACTGGTTTGGGCTTGTTTCATTTTTTTTAAATATATTTTATTGATTTTTTTTTTTACAGAAAGGAAGAGAGAGAGCTAGAGAGCTAGAAACGTCGACAGAGAAACATCGACCAGCTGCCTTTTGCACACCTCCAACTGGGGATGTGCCCAAAACCAAGGTACATGCCCCTGACGGGAATCGAACCTGGGACCTTTCAGTCCGCATACCGACGCTCTACCGCTGAGCCAAACGGGTTTCGGGTTGTTTCATTTTTTAATGTAAAAGAATAAAACTGTTCTGGACCTCTGTTTTTTCATTATTTTCATGCTTGCTTGTACACAGGAGTGTCTTAGGCTGTCTCTGGTGTACTGTGTGAGTATAAATATATTGTAGTAGTAATGCTCACAAATTGGACAGGGAAGCCATTAATTTAGAACAATAATATTTGAGCATGTTAGCAGTGGCTATTTATTTTTTATTATTCAAGGAGAAAAATCCGATCTTAATATGAATGTAGGGAAATTCAGAAAAATCATTAATGCAATTAGATAATTTTTTGAATAATGGAAAAGCTAACATATTGAGTTCTCCTTACTCTTATAGACCATCAAAGGAAGATATTTGTAACTATAATTCCAGGGGAACACAAACATTCCCATAATCACATTAAGCATATAGAGTTTTTAAATTCTTGAGTGAGCCTACCACAACTCTTGTTACCATCACTTCATCTATAAAAGGCTAGCCGAAACCGGTTTGGCTCAGTGGATAGAGCGTCTGCCTGCGGACTAAAAGGTCCCAGGTTCAATTCCAATCAAGGGCATGTACCTTGGTTGCGGGCACATCCCCAATAGAGGTGTGCAGGAGGCAGCTGATCGATGATTCTCTCTCATCGATGTTTCTAACTCACTATCCCTCTTTCTTCCTCTCTGTAAAAAAAAAATCAATAATATATATATTTTTTAAAAAAGGCTAATATGCAAAGTGTCCCCTCAGGAGTTGGACCAGGAGAATGGGAGTTCAATCAATAGGTCATTATGATCAGGGGGTAGCATGGAACATGGTGGGCAATCAGTGGCTGTGGCAGAATGCTGAGGGAGGGAGGAAAGGAGGAGGCGGGAAGGTGGGGGAACCTGATGGGCCCTGATTGCTGGCCAGGCCTAGAGATCCTACCCATGCATGAATTTTGTGCACCAGGCCTCTAGTAAGATATACTTGCCTTTTCTTTCATCAAAAGCAATAGGAATTGGTGTGTTTTTTCAGGACAATTTTTCATGAAGAAGAGAATTTTGTTCATAACCATTTCAGAATTGTTGCATGCATACTGATGAGGGGGAAGTGATGAGGATGCACATGTGGGTGATGGACAGTTGGCTTCCTGGCAGATGATTGGCTCTCATCACCATCCTCCAATGACCCCAATCCAGGCCCCAGGAACACTAAAAATGACAACTAAATCACCCTTTGGGCTACTTTCCAGGAACATTAATTCTAAAAGTATTTATGGTCACATGCAGCCAAGCAGTAAAAGGAGCTTAATTGTCCTGTATTGTGTTAGGAGACAAAACTAGGACCAGGAGTGAAAAAATACCGTGATGCAGAATCAGGGCCTCCACAAGAACCTCCTAGTGACTGCACAGTAAGGAATGAGTAGCGTAACTTACAGGTAGAAGCCCTTATAGAGAGGCTGAAAGACTTGTGGATGTTATTAACAGTGTTTAAAACAAAATAGTGTATTTTCTCAAAATCTCATGTAAAATCCCAAAATATGACAAATAAAAATGTCACTGCTCTGGTTGAAGTAGAAGATGGAGGACCCAGCACTTCATGCATTCACCTTGCTTCAGTCTCCAACGTTCCCAGCCAACCCCATAGCGCTCCAAGGAACATCGTTTAAAAACACTGCTATAAAAAAAAATTCCTAAACTATGTGTGAGATCATTCTAGTCCAGCAATTCTAGAGTTTTTCTTTACTGGGAAACACACGACAGTGATAATTAACATAAAACTTGAACTCACTTGTGCCCAGATTCAAATATCTCATAGATTTGTGGGAAAGTCATGCACCACAAAAATTCCCCAGGCTTCCCAAGGGTTAAAAGTACTCAGGGGTCTCAGGGAGTAATTATAACTCAGCCTGCCTAACCTACTCAAGAAACCTCCCAGAATGTGAGAGAATTAGAAATATCACTGAGGTAGCCTTGATCTGCTTTAATTTGTAAAAGTAATTTAAATATTCACAGCGTTGAGTATTTTATCAACAATGATCAATTATTTGGGTCACACCACATAGCTGATCACAATACATCAAGGTGTTATAACCTTGGGCTTATGACTGGATGAGGTGATAGCCACACCCAAACTAAAGCCCCAGAGCTGAGATTGAAATAAGATAAACATTTGCATTAAACTATACAACCATTTTGAAATATCCAAATGCTTAGGATTTTATGTATAAAAGCCAACAGTGGTCAATTTTCTGTGTTCAGCCGAGGTTTGTGCATCATATAAAAATTAGCCTAATGAGATTTTACAGCTCTTGCTCTTTTGAAATTTTTTCAAAGTACTCAATATCATGGTCAGCAGTTTAGACCTATCCATGTGGCAGAATTTAAAACAATGGTGTACCTTTTGAACAAATAACATTTTTAAAATATTTGTCGTGCATCAGGCATGGTTCTAAGTGTTTTACATGCATTGACTCATTTAGATTTCACAAGAACCCCAAGATATGACTATTATTATTGTTCCCTTTTTGTAGATGTGGAAACTGAGGCTTGGAGGAGCTAAGCAGCTTATCAGGCTCTACACAATAGCTAAAGTTGTAGAGCTGGGATTTGAACCTAGGCAAACCTGACACCCGTGCTCACAAACTTAACCCATATAATATGCAAGGAGTCAGAAAACTCCCACTGCCCAGAAGGAAACTGAAGAGATAATTCACAAAAGACCTGACTCTCAAATTGTTATATGAGCTTCCCTTCTTTGCTCTTATGTTGTCAGTGATCAACAAAAAGAAAATAAAAAGTAAAGAAGAGAGTTGGGGAATTGGAGCAAAGGGTATGGTTAAGCAACTTTTCCTAAAAAAGGCAAAAATGTCAAGAATTCAGATTAGTTCACCCAAAGGTCAAAAGAAGATTTTTCTCTCTTTTGAGAATATGAAGATGAAATGTGCTGGCTGGCCCCAAGGCTAAAAAATAATTAGAATAACCCCCCCCACCCCCACCCCCCGAGTTAATTGATGGGTCTGGCTCTCAGCTGTACTCACCACAGTGCTAGTAAACCTAGAGGATCAGCCCTGAGCAGGACACACAAGAGACCTGTGGCTCACCAGCAGGGCCTGGCATCAGGTTGGTAACAACTACAGCAATAACATCACTAACAAAATATCTAGGGAGTCCTTTAGAATTGCAAAGCCTCCAGCCATCATAGAGTGTGAGCCTCATACCCACACTGTGAAACACAGCTCATCACCTGTTTTAACAGATGAGGACATTGAGATGTAGAGAAGCTCCCGTGGTTAAGGGCAGAGTTGAGACTCAGGTAGTCTGATATCAAAGCTGCTCCTTCTTATCATGCCCCTCGGGACAGATGTTACTCATTTGCTAGACGCAGTAGAGCCTTAGCGTAGATGTACAGGCTATGGCCTGGGCTTGCATCGTGGCTCCACCATTTATGTTTGCTGGGTGACCCTTGGCAAGTTACTTAACCTATCTAAGCCTCTGTTTGCCACGCTGTAAGATGGGAATCGTAATAGCACATGCCTCATAGGGCTTTGTAGTGACTAAAATTGAATGAGTTAATGTATATAAAAAGTAAAGCACAGTGGTTAGTAATAGTAGGTATTCATCAGATGTTACTTTTTGTTATTAATCCTTTTCCCATTTAATAAACTTTGATCTTACAGTTATTCTGCACCAGTGAGAATATTCTTGGGTCTGATAATATGTGACAAATCAGGCATGATATATGACAACCCCTGCCCTGAGATTTCTCACAGTCTTTGAGAGACCAACACAAAGAGATTTATAAGGTAAGGGCCAAGTATGATGACACTGGCAAATTATAATACAGGATATCATACAAACACATAAAATGGCCTTTTTTATCCAGTGCAGCCAAAGCAAATTGTGCAAAGAGATTGTATAAAACAAGATCTTCTAATACTTATAAAGGTGCTACAAATTAAAACATCATTCCAAGTTAAATATCAATCTCACAATACTTTTTATAAACCAGATAAACAACAAAACCCCAAGAATCAGAGTTGAATACCCTTCATTTAAATTCCAATTCCATAATATACCAACTATGCGATTTTAAACAAATAATTTAACTTTTCGAGACCTCAATTTACTCATTTCTAAAACTGAGATATAAAAGTAACACACATCTCAGGGTTGTACCGTAGATGAAATGGTGTTTGTGAAAGTGCTTCATAAATTTTAAAATGGCATAATTATTACCAATTTCAGGGGAGGGAAGAGGCTACAGTGAAGGGAAAGGAAGAGAGAGGAAGAGGAGAAATGTGCAGGCACACGAGAAGGGAGGGGGGGGGTTGGGGGGTGTCTGTGCCTGAGCAGCCACTCTCAGCAGAAGTCTGTTGTGCTCCCACAGTCACAGGCATGCACACAGAGAGTGTTTCTATTTAAATATGGCAGAAGGGATTTTACCAAAATTTAAATCCACACAACTAGTTCCCTCCTAAGTGATCAGCTTCTTTCTTGTTCTCAGGCCTGTACACTCCTCTGAGATTTGAACATCTTTACTTGGGGAAACCACGTATGCCTATGAGCATTTGCAACTCGAGGCTGCTATTTGCGTCCATCTGGGAGGCCTTTTGTTCCCTGGGGCTTACTCCCTTGTTGCAAAGAATGTCACTACCAGACCTGGGTACATGGGTGAGCAACCCATCCCAAGGCACCTGCAGAAATGTTTTTCACCACAATTCCTCCAGAGGCCCAGACAAACAACACTGAATTGACTCACAAGAGGGGAGTCTAAGTTTCCCAAGGGAACAAAGACAGCAAATGGCATGTGCAGGGGCACAGACTGGGGAATATCACAGCATCATAAATGGGCCTGAGGGATCGATGGAATCAAGAGTGTACAAAGGATATGGAGTGGGTGGGAACTGAAGGGCCACATGAATCAAATTAAGGTGTTCAGACCTTACTATAGGGGTGTGGGAGACACATGGGGAGTAGAGCATGATCTATCTGAAGAGGTCACCCAGCCATAGAGGCATAGAGAAAAGACTAGAAGCTAGAGAACTAGGGTAGCAAGGCCAGTTCCCTGGAATGTTTATGAGGAGGACATAGATTCTGTTTCAGTGTCTCTGAGAAGAAAGGGAAAGGGTTTAAGAGCTACTGAAAAGGAAAAATCAACAGGATGTGGAGACTTGATTGGATATAGGGGAGTGAAGCAAAGAGTGAAACTAATGATGATTCCACTTTGGGTGACTGGATTGATGGGCTATGGTTTTGTCAAAACAACAGTCAGCTTCAGTAAAAATATCTCTTTGAAAATGAGTCTTATTTTTATTTATTATAAATCTAATTTGCTCTTCCTATGAGTTGGATCTAGCTCATGGGTCAGGTAATGCCTCCTCTCTACAGATGATGGTGAGGCTCAGAGAGATAAATGCTAACCTCAATCCACGCAAGCAGCTAGAACAGAGAGGAGTTAGCATTAGCCCCATTAACTCAGGGTTGACAAGTAGGTCTCAAGTTGTCTACCAACTCTGATGAATTGGTAATCATCACTTGAAGCACTATGTTGAGATTGTGACATTGAATCTGGCTTGGAAAGCCACTGTGACAAACTGATGCTGTCTGCCATGATAGCAGGAAAAAGAGGGTGGCAGCCTATCAGATTTCTGCCAGCCTTGATCCAGACTATGCTAACTCATGAGAGATGAATAGAATAAGACAGCAGATTTGACTAGATCTGGAAAATGGCTCCTACCAAAAAAAGTCACTGGGCACAAATCAAACTTTGCACCAATTGATAAAACTGATACCAGCAAGGTTGTGAGGTGACCAAAACATTCCTAAGTCCTCCCACTCTTCTCCTCACTTCATTACTGTCAAATGGGAGGGTCCATTTTCCAGATGACAAGAGCCATGTTTTAATTTTTTAATTACAAAAGTGTACCTTATTCCTCCCCACTGTACCTATTTTAAATTTTCAGACAATGCAACATTTCATTTGTGTCCCACAAGATGCAGAAATAACAAATGAAAGTATAGAGACTGGAATTGAGAACCTTTTCTTTATCTTCAAAAAAGAGATAACACTCAAATCCCAAAGCATTAAAAGGATTAAATAATGTGTGAATATGCATGGCATGTAGTAATAATTCTACACATGCTTTAAAATTCTTATTTACACAATAAACTAATAAGATGAAGGGAGACAAAATTGTGATCAGACAGGATTTTGGCTCTCTCAAAGTCCTATCTCTAGTTAAGGATAGTCCTCCTGCCTCAAATGACAAATGTTTCCCCAATCTGATGTCGGTACAATTTATTTCAGACTAGATGAATCCAAATTCTTTTCACTGGTGC
The DNA here is from genome assembly GCF_964339955.1 of Pipistrellus hanaki. NCBI lineage: Eukaryota > Metazoa > Chordata > Mammalia > Chiroptera > Vespertilionidae > Pipistrellus > Pipistrellus hanaki. Next base: position 47,265,096 of record NC_140503.1, on the reverse strand, counting down.
TTAATGTTCAAAGTCAAAGATCAAAATAAATATTGTTATTAAGTTAAAGGGTCATACCCTAAGGCTACTCAACAACATCAGTGATAAAAGTTTCTTCTTATTTAACATTCCATGAGTCCATCAGTTGACAAAAAGTTTTTCTCAAACAAGCAAACCTTCTCTTGAGCGACGTGCAGAAGTAGGTGACTGAGCCTAACAGTGTTAAAAGTGCAGGCTTAGTAATCAAAGAAACATGAAATTGAATTCTAGCTCTTTCATTTATTTGCTATATGGAGAGTCACTCAATTGCTCACAGTCTCAGTTTTCTCATCTGTAAAATAAATAATATCTTTTCCAGAGTCTTTGATCAAACCAAAAGGAAGTAATGTATGTAAAACACTTAACAAGGTAAGTCACATAGTAGAGGCTAGGAATTACAATTATTATTAGGCAGATGGGTTAAAGTTATATTAAAAAATGATGACATCTACTAACATAGTATTAGTATCAGCTGACATGACCTGGTCTCCCCCCAACAGTTTCCTGATTATAATATTCTCTGTATTTTCAAAGTAGAAAGTGTAAACTACAGACTTCTAGGGAGTAAATTCTATCTATTCAATCCACATATTTAACAATATATAATAAACATCAAAGTGATGAGCAGAGCCGAAACCAGTTTGGCTCAGTGGTAGAGCATTGGTCTGCGGACTGAAAGGTCCCAGGTTTGATTCCGGTCAAGGGCATGTACATTGGTTGCGGGCACATCCCCGGTTGGGGGTGTGCAGGAGGCGGCTGGTCGATGTTTCTCTCTCATTGACGTTTCTAGCTCTCTCTCTTCCTTCCTCTCTGTAAAAAAATCAATAAAATATATTTTTAAAAAAGTGATGAGCAGAAATTTAGACTGAGTTGGTCCAAATATGTTGGTATTGTGTAAACTTCATAAGTACGTTTAAATTATTTTATAGAGTCATCATTTTCTGTGTGTAACACAGCAAATTCAAGTTCTCATTTTATACTGAAAAATCCACTCAAGCAGAGGAGTTAAGAAACTAATAAAACCACTATTTTTCAAGCTCTTACTACATACTTAGCATAGTTATAGGCATGGCATGGATAGAAAGAAAGTATAAAGTATGGTTCTTAAGTAAAATTTATAATCTCCTTGAGGAGACATGATTGGGCAAAGGGGTTTCTCTCAAAAGCCATAATAAACAGAATGTAGTTTTGCCAGCAACCAGAGATCACCCACAACCAGGCCATGAGAACCAGGCCAAGCTAGTATTGGGAAGAAATTAATTTGCCAAGAATGCGCAGTTAGCTAAGGAGTCCTTTCCCCAAGAAGTCATTTTCTTGACAGCATCAGGCAATTGACTATAGCTAAAGAGAACATTACTAGTGTCCTCTGAGCTATTGATCTTTATTGGTACAATGTTTACAGGCAAATGAAAATAAATATTTCCCCATATTGAATCCCATTATTAAGACTTTCAGAAATTCCTCCCCTGCCACTATCACAATCAAAACACACAGACATACACACACACACACACACACACACACACACACACACACACACACACACTTCGCAGCTCTGGGAATCTCCTTAATTACTGTGACTCTTTATGGCTCAGCAATACCATAGGTGGGGATCTTGTTACAACTTGGGTGAACTTTTTCTTGAGAACCTATTGCTACATTCTAAGCAAGAAGCCTTTCCCCCTGCCCCACAATCCTTTCAGCTATCAAAAGATCCATCAGACATCCTTCTCCCTCTGAACAAAAGGGCTTCCAGGATGTTTCCCAGGCTCTTCTCTGTGAGTTTGAAATTATACACAGCAGTGCCAAAGGTAAGACATTTCTAGAGGTTTTTTTCCTTTTTCTTCTTCTTTTTTATATATATAACAGTTCTGGGTGTTATTTTTTTTCTTCACTCACTCTCCCTCTTGTGGTATACATTTGTGGCCTACAGCAATCACTTTAGACTTTTTAGACACGTCTGGATAGAGATAGATGACACAAGTGATCTACTTATCTTCCTTTCCCATCACCAATAAAAGTGACAGCCCGCCTAATTAGGCCTAATAAAGCAGCCGCAGAAAGAGTGGCACAGCAGCGATCTAAAGAGAGACGGCACTGACCCAGAGATACAGGTGCTGCCTTAAGGCGTTGCTGCTATTACTTTATCTCCAGTACATTACAGCACTGCTCATGCCATATTCAAATGCAAGTAGCATGTTTTTCTCCTCGATTCTTAGATCAAGAACAAAAAAAATCCCATCTAATCAAAAAAGGCACTGACAATTTTTTAGCCCCACATTAAAAGCAAAGAGTCATTCAGAACAGTGCACTCCATATTCTATTTTATAATATCACTTTAAGCTATTGCTTTGAATCTCAGACATTTCTTTGTTAAGGAGGAAAATCAAAAATTCATCAGAAGAAGTTCTTTCTTCCCCCACTCTTCTTTTCTTCTTTCAGGGCTAGCATGGGGTTGGGAGCTGGAACCAACATTTGTAGAAGTTAGGGGTCCTTAAGCAATTATTGGCGATGAGAGTTTGACACGCTTGAGAGTTGTCAACAACTGGCTTTAAACAAAGTGGAGGGAAAGAGAAATAAATGGTTCTCAGCAAAATTATTATACAGGTCTGCAAATTAATGATGTCGTGTATTTTTTTTAAACAAGGGGAAACAATCTGAACTTTGTATGAAACAGCATCGTAAGTACAGTGTTGTAAAAATTATCAGATTGTCAAAGGGCATCAAAGCAAATTGAGTCTGCAACTATTCATAATATTTCCATATATGCTAAATGCAAAATTTATCTTGCTTTATTCACCAGATCTATGGCAATTATTCAAAGCTATTAGAAAGGGGGAAATGTCCTTGATCTGATTTACCAATGCTTGTTCCAATGCATTTATTATAAAAAACACAGAAACCACCTCATGCAACTTGAGTACTGAGGCTGATCTGAGGATGCCTTGGGACTTTTGTTGACCTTCCTCGGGCCAGATGGTGGTAAAAGCCAGCCTTGGTGTGCAGCTTGGTCCTTCCCACATACACCTAGGCTGAGTAGAGGCATCCACAAACTGTGAACCACTTTGTAGCTCTACACAGGTTGCTCAGGGCCAGTCACAAGAAGCATCTGAATTGGCCTACACCAGAATCCCTCCTAAGAGGCCCCAGAACCAACACACTCAGTGGCAAGGTTCAAATAACATCAGAGCAGGATCCAATGAGCTTCAATAATGGCATATCCAAAGGGAAATCTCAGCAGGCACCAGACCCTGATGAGGCAAATTTCACTTTGTGTATTCAGCAACGGCACAGTAACTGTACACTTTGCTTGGCATTGACCCTCTCAGCCAGCCTGAGCTTAATTCAACAAACAAATGGGTCAATAGCAATCAAGACTCAATTACAACAGGAGCGTCCACATAACTCACACAAGAGACATTAATGGAGCACTCAGCACAGGTGATCAACTGTCCTGAATCCCAAAGGACACCTGTTATATTTGGCCACCCCACCAAGACTGACATACATAGCACAACTTATTTAAAGTAATAAATAGAAACAAAGACAAAGATGCAGCTAAAATGAGGAGACAAATGCCCCATATTTTAAATGACCCATATAAAATAGGAAAAATCTGCGGGGGGGCGGGGGGGGGGGGGGAGAGATAAATAGGCAAGCAATTTATCAGATTTTGAGTTCAAAAAAAATTATTATAAGGATGCTCAAGAAACTTAAAACTACAAGAGCATGAAAGAGAACATAGAAACCATAAAAAAAAGAACCAGTAAAGATGAAAAATACAATATTGGAAATGGAGGATACACTCTAAGGAATAAACAGTATGTTGGATGAAGCAGAGGATCCAATCAGCAATTTGAAAGACAAGGTAGCAGAAAACAATCAGAACAGCAAAAAGAACAAAATAATTTTAAAAAATGAGATAGTCAAAACTGGTTTGGCTCAGTGGATAGAGCATCAGCCTGCAGATTGGAAGATCCTGGGTTCGATTCCGGTCAAGGGCATGTACCTTGTTTGTGGGCACATCCCTGGTAGGGAGTGTGCAAGAGGCAGCTGATTGATGTTTCTCTCTCATTGACGTTTCTAGCTCTCTCTCTTCCTTCCTCTCTGTAAAAAAATCAATAAAATATATATTTTTTAAATGAAGATAGTTTAGGGGACTTTTGGGACAATATGAAGCATAACAATACCATCTCATAAGGGTATCAGAAGGAGAAGAGAAAGAGCATGGGATCCAGAACTAAAGTAATAATGACTGAAAACTTCCCTACTCTGGTGAAAGAAAATGACACACAAGTCCAGGAAGCAGAGAGAGTCCCAAACAAGGTGGACCCAGAGTGGTCCACACCAAGACATATCATACTTACAATGGCAAAGGTTAAAGACAAAACGAGAATATTAAAAGCAGCAAGAGAAAGACAGTTACCTACAAGGGAGCTCCCATAAGAATGTCAGATGATTTATCAACAGAAACATTTCAGGGCAGAAGGAATTGGCAAGAAATACTCAAAGTGACGAAAAGTAAGAGCCTAAAAGACTACCCAGAAAATAAATCATTTAAAAGTAATGGGGCCCTAGCTGGTTTGGCTCAGTGAATAGAGCATCGCCCTGTGGACCAAAGGGTTCTGGGTTTGATTCTAGTCAGGAGTACATATCTTGGTTGCAGGCTCCTCCCCAGCCCAGGCCCTGGTCAGGGCTTGTGTGGGAGGCAACCGATCAATGTGTTCCTCTCACATCAATGTTTCTTTCTGACTTTCCCTCTCTCTTCTACTCTCACTAAAAATCAATGGAAAAATATCCTCAGGTGAGAAGAAAGAAAGAAAGAAAGAAAGAAAGAAAGAAAGAAAGAAAGAAAGAAAGGAAGGAAGGAAGGAAGGAAGGAAGGAAGGAAGGAAGGAAGGAAGGAAGGAAGGAAGGAAGGAAGGAAGAAAGAAAGAAAGAAAGAAAGAAAGAAAGAAAGAAAGAAAGAAAGAAAGAAAGAAAGAAAGAAAGAAAATACAATATGCAAATTGACCATCACTCCAACATACAATATAGCTGCCCCCATGTGCTCAAAGATGGCCACCCTCATGTGGATACAAGATAGCCACCACAAGATGGCTGGCAGAGGAGGGAAGTTGGGAAGGACCAGGCCTGCAGCAGAGGGAGGACAGTTGAGGGTGACCAGGCCTTCAGGAGAGGACAGTTGGGGGCAACCAGGCCGGCAGGAAGGGCAGTTAGGCTGGCAGGGAGGGCAGTTAGGGGCAATTGGTCTGGCAGGGGAGCAGCTAGGTGTCAATCAGGCTGGCAGGGGTGTCCTTAGAGGGTGATCTGGCTGGCAGGCAAAAGTGATTAGGGGCAATCAGTCAGGCAGGCAGGCAGGCAGGTGAGTGGTTGGGAGCCAGAAGTCCTGGATTGTGAAAGGGATGTCTGGCTTCCCATTGGATTGGGCCTAAATAGGCAGTCAGACATCCCTGGAGAGGGTACAGGCTAGGCTGAAGGACACACACACACACCCTTGTGCATGAATTTCGTGCATTGGGCCTCTAGTAAATAAATAAAAGTAATGGAGAAATAAAGAGCTAAAGAACTTTGTTACCACCAATCTAGTATTATAAGAAATGCCAAATGGCTCAAATGCTCTATCAAAATATATAGGGTTTCTGAATGGATAAAAAAAACAAGACCCAAGTATATCTACAAAAGATCCACTTCAGAACAAAAGATACACACAAAGTAAAAGAATGGAAACAGATATTTCATGCAAATGTAAGTGAAAGAAAAAGCTGGGATAGCAATAATTATACCTGACAAAATAGACTTTAAAACAATCCAACAAGAGGATATAATCTTTATAAGCATTTATGTACCAACTTAGGAGCACCTAAATATGTAAGGCAAATTTTAATAGACATAAAGAGACAAAACAACAGTAATATAGTTATAACAGAGGACTTAACACCTCATTAACACCAATAAATAGATCTTCCAGACAGAAAATCAGCAAGGAAACAGTTGCTTTAAATGACACACTAGATCAGATGGATTTCATTTATATCTTTAGAGCATTTTATCCCAAAGCAGCAGAAAATACATTCTTTTCAAGTGTCCATGGAACATTTTATAGACTAGACCACATGTTAGGACACAGAACAAGTTTCAATAAATTGAGAAGATCAAAATCATATTAAACATCTTTGGCCATAATGGTATGAAACTAGAAATCAATTACAAGGAAAATAATAAACAACACACAAAAACATGGGGTCTATATAACATCTTACTTAACAGTGAGTGTGTTAACCATGAGATCAAGGAAAAAATAAAAGATACCTCAAAACAAATGAAAATGAGAATACAACAGCCCCAAATCTATGGGATACAGCAAAAGTAGTCATAAGATGGAAATTCATAACCTCCCTCAAAAAAAAAAAAAACAAGAAAAATATCAAATAAACAATCTAACTTTATATAATACTTCATGGAATTATAAAAACAACAACAAAAAAGCTCTAAGTGAGTACAAAAAAAGGAAATAATAAAGATCAGAACAGAAATAACAAAATAGAAACAAAAACAATTCAAAAGGCCTGCCCAGTGTGGCTCAATTCGTTGAGCATTGTCCCATGTACTGAAAGGTGGTTGGTTTGATTCTTGGTCAAGGTTACACACATGAGTTATGGTCTTGATCCCCAGTGAGGGGCAAGCACAGGCAGCAGATTGATTGATGTTTCTCTTTCAATAATGTTTCTCTCTCCCACTTCCCTTCCTCTCTCTTCCTCTAAAATCAATTATATATTTTTTTACAAAAATAATACACAGAATCAATGAAACCAACAGCTGGTTCTTGAAAAGATAAAAAAGATTGACAAACTTATAACTAGGATCATTAAGAAAAAAGAGAGAGAGGACCCCCAAAATAAAATCAGAAATGAAAGAGAAGTAACAACACCAAAGCAATATAAGGGATTGTAAGAAAATATTATGAACAACTATATGCCAACAAATTGGAAAATCTGGACAAAATGGATAAATTTCTAGAAACATATACTCTTCCAAAACTGAATCAGGAAGAATCAGAAAATCTGGGCAGATTACAACTAGTGAAATTGAAGCCATAATAAAAAGACTCCTAACAAACAAAAGCCCTGGACCAGATAGCTTCACAGGTGAATTTAACCAAACATTCAAAGAACTACCGGTAATACCTATCCTTCTCAAACTACTCAAAAAATTCAAGAGGATGGAACACTCCCAACCTTATTTTATCAGGTCAGCATTACCCTAGTCCCCAAACCAGATAAAGACACTACAAAGAAATAAAATTATATACCAATATCTCTAATGAACATAGATGCTAAAATCTTTAACAAAATATTAGCAAGCAAGATCCATGCACTGATCCATGCACATTTAAAAGATCATACATCATAATTGAGTGGGATTTATCCCAGGGATATTAAGTTGATACGATATCTGCAAATCAATAAATGTGATAGATCACATAAACGAAATGAAGTATAAAAAATACACAATCACATTAATAGACACAGAAAAAGCATTTGATAAAAATCCAGCACCCATTTAAATCTTAACAAAGTGGAAACAGAGGGAGCATACTTCAATGTAATTAAGGCCATTTATGACAAACCCACAGCCAACTTCATATCAATGGGCAAAAACTAAAAATGTTTCCCTTAAGATCAGGAACAAGACAGTGACTTCTGTTTTCACCACTCTTATTCATAGCAATCACACAAGAAGAAGAAATAAAAGACATCTAAGTCAGAAAGGAAGAAATAAACCTCTCATTATTTGCAGATGACAAGATACTGTATATAGATAATCCTAAAGATTCTACCAATAAACTACTAGCCTTGATAAATAAATTCAGTAAAGTAGCAGGATGCATCCAGAAATCAGTTGCATTCTTATATACTAATAATGAACTATCAGAAAAAGAAACTAAGAAAAAACAATTTCACTTATAATTATATCGAAAAATACCAAGGAATAAATTAAACGAAGGATGTAAAAGACCTGTACTCAGAAAACTGTAAGAGTCCTAACCAATTTGGCTCAGTGGATAGAGCATCAGCTTATGGACTAAAAGGTCTCAGGTTTGATTCCAGTCAAGGGCATGTACCTTAGTTGAGGGCACATCCCCAGTAGGGGGTGTGCAGGAGACAGCTGATTGATGTTTCTCTCTCATTGATGTTTCTAACTTTCTATCCCTCTCCCCTCCTCTCTGTAAAGATTTGGAAGCAACCCAAGTGCCCATCAATAAACGAGTAGATGAAAAGCTGTGGTATATTTATACAATGGCATACTACTCATCTGTAAAAAAGAATGAAATTTTACCCTTTGTGACAGCATGAATAGACCTAGAGAGTATGATACTAAGTGAAATAAGCCAGAGAAAGACAAGTACCATATGGTTTCACTTATATGTGGAATTTAATGAACAAAGTAAACTAACAAGCAAAATAGAAACATATTCATAGATACAGAGAACAGACTGACAGCTGTCAGAGGGAGGAGGAGATTCGGGGGCTGGTTGAAAAGGTAAATGGATTAAGCAAAAAAAAACACACACAAAAAACACACCTCATATACACAGACAACAGTATTGTGATTACCAGAGAGATAGGGGAGTAGGGAACAAGGAAGAAAGTAAAAGGGGATAAATGGTGATGGAAAAAGACTTGTGGTGGTGAACACACAATGCAATACACAGATTGTGTATTATAGAATTGTATACTTGAAACCTACATAATTAACCAATGTCACCTTGATCCTATATAATAAAAGGGTGATATGCAAATAGACCAATGGCAGAACAGCAGAACAACCAACCAAAGTGTAATATGCTAATGATATGCTAATGCTGCCCAACAGCTCACTATGACATGCACTGACCATCAAGGGGCAGATAGTTAATTGATAGACCAGTTGCTATGACATGCACTTACCATTAGGGGGCAGATGCTCCAACCAGTAGGTTAGCTTGCTACTGGGGTCCAGCCAATTGCACTGAGCAAGATGGGCCGGACAAACCCTCAAGCCCTCCAGCGGTCCCTCCCTGGCCCAATTGTGCACTCGTGGGGTCCCTCAGCCTGGCTTGCACCCTCTCGCAATTCAGGACCCCTTGGGGGATGTCAGGGAGCCAATCTCAGCCCCATCCTGCAGGCCACTCCCCTTGGGAGGGTGCCAGACACAGGGCTCATGGCTGCGCGACAGCATGAGCCTCTCCTGATCTGGACTGATTGGGCGGGACTGAATGGGCATGAGCCCGCGGCAGGCACAGTGGGGCCAGGATGAGTGGGAGTGGCAGGTAAGAAGCTACAGGCAGCATTGGACTGCGCATTTTGCCCAATCCCTGCAGGTCACCCATGCACAAATTCATGCACTGGGCCTCTAGTAAATTCAATAAATTAAGAAAGCCACCTCCACCTTGCCCTCATGTGTGCATACACACACAAACACACACACACCCGTAATGCACTAATAACTACTGGCCAAGTGCTACTCAGCCCTGTGCTTCTCTTTATATATAACTTTCTAGAGGCCTGGTGTACAGATTTGTGCACCAGTGGAGTCCCTCAGCCTGGCCTGGGGTTGGGCCGAAAACAGCTCTCTGACATCCCCCAAGGGGAATGGACCGAAACCAGCTCTCTGACATCCCCTAAGGAATCCCAGAATGCAAGAGGGTGGTTTCTGGGTGACACACCCTGTGCATAACCTGAGAACCACAGCTGCCAAGTCACTGCAGCTAGGTAGCTCCTACATTGAGCATCTGCCCCCTGGTGGTCAGTGTGCATCACAATTACTGGTTGGATGGTTGCTTAGGCTTTTATATAGATTACAGCAAATAACCCATCTACTCATATGGTTCTGATTGCCTCACACATGTAAGTTTTCCCAATCTTCACCTTCAACTTACTTCTAAGTCACCTGCATCCCAAATGAAGTCCATGATCTTCCAATCCTTGCCCAGTCTGAACCCTCTTAAAACATTCCTTCTCTTCCACATTCCCTTCTTACTAACAGTAGTTATAGCTCCACTGTTAATAGCCTATAATCCATCCCAAACCTTCTCTCTCCATTGGCCTTCCAACATGGGAACGATGTGTGTAATATTCCTAGCCATCATCTATGGAGGGTCTGCCAGGTGTTTTGCAGGAAAATATATGTTGTATACAGCATTAATCAGCATAACCATTCTGTGAAATAGGCATTTTTTTTTGTCTACATGTTTAACTATGGGAGGGTCTTTGAAATGTTATATAATTTATACAAAGCTGCACAGTAAGTAGGCAACAGATTGGAATTTGTACTATTATGACAAATTTGTAAAAAAAAAAAAAAAAAAAAAAAAAACAAGGAAAGGTCTGGAATTAGTGGCCAGCTTGTCTCATTTTGTCATGAGCATCTTCATAGGTATGTGTCCCAACCACTTCTCCTGGATCCTGCAATAGGCCCTTAGCTGAGTTTTTCATCTCTAATGTCCCTCCAAATCTATCATGTTATAAGAGCAAATCCCATTTCCTCACAATATTCCTGTCACTGCCCCCTAACAGCTGATTATCACTGGGAGACTTACCTTCCTTGAGTCCCAGTTTCTCGTTCTTCAAAATGGTGTTTAGAGGCTTCTGGTCAGGATCAGAGAGCATGCCTGGAAAGGGCCTGGCACAATAATACCTGCCATCTGGCATGTTTAATTAATAGCAATTGCTATTATCATTCCTAGTCCTTCCTGTTAGATCACGTCCTTTTCGTTTCTTCCTGGTCTTTCAAGATTCATCCATAGTCACTTTCTCCAAGAAGGTGGACTGGGTCTCAGAATCACCTTCTGGGTCCCTCCCTAAAGGATCCTGGAATTGTGTTCAGTTATTATAGGTCCGTCTTTCTCATGGCATCACAGGGCATGTGTAGACAGCAGGCTCTCCAGTTAGGCACCTGGGTAGAAGTTCAGCTCCTCCACTTACTCGATGTGTCTTCAGGTGTGTTGTTTAACCACTCTCTGCTGCAGTTTCTTATTTATGAGACAAGGATAATATCTCCTAGGGATGTTGTGAGGATTACTTGTGTAAAATTGTTGAGATAGTGCCTGAAAAATAACACATGAAATATAAGTAGAAGCAGTTACTATTAGTGATGGTAGTGATAGTAATGGATATAAAATAATCTAGAACAGTGCCTGGCACATAGTAACTGTTAAATCATTGATGATGATGATGATGATGATGATGATGATGATGATGATGGTGGTGGTGGTGGTGATGGTGGTGGTGATCATGTCCTTTGACTCCTTGGAATCACAGCTCCCAAGTGTCAAAGTTAGGAAGGAAAGATTGGGCTTAGAATTTCAAACCTAACTTGGATGCTTGAGTTTGCCATTTGTTGCATTGTGACATTGGGTAAATCACTTACCTCTCTAGTCCTCACCTGTATCAGTAAAAAGTGGAGACAACATGGACTGACTGCTCAGTGTTGGTGGAAGCTCTAAATGTGAGAATATAGAGAAAGCTCCTACGACTCTATCTGACATGCTAATTAAATACAATCTCATTACAGGACTAAGAACAGCAAGTAGTACCATTTTTTCCTCCAACACTGGTTAGAATCTACTGAAACTGGCTTTTGCATTTCCCACCCTTGGCCTTCTGCTCCCTCTTTTGAATAAACCTCTTTTAGTAACTAATTAGCAAAGAAATTCAAAGAAATACCCTTCCTTCCAAGCACCTGCGGCCATTGTGGGCTCAGCATTACTCTGTCAGGGCCGATTGATCATAGGTAGAACTGAAGCCTTTGCCCCTTGATGAAATGCAATGATATACCCTCCTGATTGGCCCATACCTCTTCCTCCAAAGAAGGTACACATCCCCCCACATGCAGAAGTGACATTTATCGCCACTCTTTTAAGGAGTAATAATGAAAGCAGTGTCAATAACACAAAAATGAAGCCACCTCACCTGTAAAGAGGCGGAGGACTCCATGGCAAGACTGTGTCCCTCCCATGTTGAAGGCCTGTGCTCAGGCATCCACCCTCCAGAACTGTTTAGTGAACTCCAGAGCAACATGGGAAACAGGCATGCCGGAGTTGAATCCACTGAGCGATTCTACCTTGAGAACATCTTCCTTATCATAAAGAGCAGGCTTCACAGGTTCCACCCAGCCTAGCATGCCTGGCACTGACATCACTTCTTTCCAGAGGGGAAAAAAATTGCTTTTTAAATATTGACTTTCTCAATCATTGCCAAGGCCAAGCGGTCAGCCATGAACCACATTTGTTGCTGCCATCTTCCACAGATCTGAACTCTGCTGCTTGCCAAGAAGCATTGCCAGGGCAATAGCAGAGCTGTAATAGCTATCCCGAGCTGAGATTCTGGGCATCTGAGCCAGAATCTTCAGGTTAAGAGTCACCACTCAATCTCCTAGTGACATGTCTCAATGGCACCTCAAATCTCTGCATTCTGAGTCCTTACCCTTTACTGCAAGGGTCCCAAGCCAACCTTGCCCTGTGGAGCCAATCCTCCCACCACCACCACCACCAGCTCCACCATCATTACCATCACCACCACCACTACCACCATTACCATCACCAGTACCACCACCACTATCACCACCACCACCACTACCTCTACCACTACCACCACCACCACCATCATTACCATCACCACCACCACTACCACCAATACCATCACCAGTACCACCACCACTACCACCACCACCACCACCATTAACACTACCACCACTACCACCTCCACCACCACCACCATTACCACTATCACTACCACTACCACCACCACCATCACCTCCACCCCACTACTACCACCACTACTACCTCTACCACTACCACCACCACCACCACCTCCACCCCACTACTACCACCACTACTACTTCTACCACCACCACCACCACCACCATTACCACTATCACTACCACTACCACCACCACCATCACCTCCACCCCACTACTATCACCACTACTACCTCTACCACTACCACCACCACCTCTACGACTACCATTACCACCACCATCATAACCACCACCATCATCATCATCACTAGCAATGATTTAACAGTTACTATGTGCCAGGCACTGTTCTAGATTATTTTATATCCATTACTATTACTACCATCACTAATAGCAATAGCTACTATTTACATATCATGTGTTATTTTTCAGGCACTGTTTCAACAATTTTACACAAGTAATCCTCACAACACCCCTAGGAGATAAGTACCATTATTATCCTTGTCTCATAAATAAGAAACTGCAGCACAGAGTGGTTAAGCAACTCACTGGAAGACACATCGAGTAAGTGGAGGAGCTGAACTTCTACCCACGTGCCTAACTGGAGAGCCTTCTGTCTACACATGCCCTGTGATGCCATGAGAAAGACGGACCTATAATAACTGAACACAATTCCAGGTTCCTTTAAGGAGGTGATTCTGAGACCCAGTCCATCTTGTTGGAGAAAGTGACTATGGATGAATCTTTCAAGACCAGGAAGAAAAGAAAAGGGAACTGTTTCTTGAAGAGGGAATAGTGCAGACACAGACCTGGGGTTGGGAGTAGAGATGGTTTTTCAGGAACTCCAGGCAGTTCCACAGAGTTAGAGCAAAGAATGTGGAGGAGAAGGATTGAGAACAGTGAAGAGCACTGAACCCAGTCCACAGCAGCCCTGCAGCTCAGCCAAGGCTGGACTGATCCTGAGAACAGCAGCCTCTACAGGATACGACACCAAAGCACTGTCACACCTGGGTTTCCTTTTCAGAAATATCCCTTGGTCACATTCCACAAGAGAGAGAACTAGTTAGGATGCTATGAGCATAATCCAGGTGAGAAATGATGAAGTCTGACCTAATGCATTAGTAATTATAAGCAAAGGAGAAAATACCCAGTCTTGATCATTTTGATATTGCTTTAATAAAAACATACCTGTCTAGACATGGGATCCCCAAAGTTCTTTTCCCTTAGAGGACTTGACTATAGTCAACCCATCCACTATAGACCTCATTGGTATAGTGTCATATTTTAAAATTAAATATAAATGAACTCATTCCAAGTTTCATTGAATTAGAGCTCAACTGCTTAGCTGTTTTCAATACATAATAAAATATTTAATTAGCTAAAATACTAACAGTTCATGTCTCTCTAACAAAACAACAACAAAAAAAAAACACATCATCCTCCTTCTTCATATGAAGCAACTTTTACCACAGAAATTAAAAAAAAAAAAATCTCTACCATGTCTCACCTTGAACTGTGGTTCCTATAATAATGTCCATAGCCTATACACTACCAAGAAGCCACAGGCTGGATGATCTCTTACAACATCTGTACAAAAACGTGATACCAGACCTGGCTAGATGCTCAGAAGGTTCATGGGGGGAGGGGTGATCAATTGGTGAGTGGGTGGAACCTATAATAGGACTTAGGCATAAAATATTTTCGTTTAATATTTCACAAACCCACATGTTATCCTATCACATTACACAAAGTCTACGCTATTTTACCTCTGGTCTCTGGCAAGATCTCTTATAGGGTGCCTTAACTGTAAACATGGTGGTTTGGGTGACTCAGGTGACGGCAGCCCTTTGACCAAAAGAGTTTGAGAATTGCTGTGAAGGGACTTAGGCGATTTCAAAGAAGCTACTCCTCATTAGTTTTGTAATCACAAGAGGTTCAACTGGGGGGTCATTTGAAAAAGGAGATAACTCAAAAATATTCCACAGGTCACTAGGTTTTTAGAGCTGGAAAAGATTGGCCCAGAAAGGTGAAGGGATTTACCTAAAGTCATTCAACCAATCATTGGCAAAGCTGAGACCAGGACACATGATTCTTAATTCCTAGACCTGTATTCTTTTCACTGTCCCATGCTGCCAGTTCATTTTGTGTGAAATTATTATTAAAATCTAAATTGAAACTTGATCATGTACAAGCCAAAGATGTGCAAATCACGCTGAGATGGTAAACAAGCCTCAGAAATCCTAGTATTTTGTTCTGTTTTGCCTCCTCTAATTGAGTGGCCACTTAATTTGTTAATCTCAGCTTTCCTGTTTGTTAAAGGCAGTAAATTCACCAGCCCTGCTTCCCACTGTCTGTGAGGCTGGGCACTTCCTTCTCCACAGTTGCTTCCCCTGTTTAGAAATCTGTCATAGCATGCTGGTCTCAAAACCCTGTCTTCAGCTCAACAGACAACCTGGTTTCCCCTCTTTCCTTTAATAACCAGATTGCTGAGAGGAATCTACACTACAACCCCATGCTCTGGGCCAGAATTAACCCCTCCAAGACTTCACTGAGAGACATGGAGCAAATCAACCTTTCCAAACCCTGATTCCTCAGGTGTAACAGAGAGTTATCAATAGTTCCCATGGATTGTCAGGAGCTTTAGATGAGATAATGGGGTGCAGCACATAAGCACTCACTCAGCTGCTCTGCACCGGGTAGCATTCTCGGCACTGGGGATACAGTAATACTAAACCAAAACAAACGTGAGCTCTCATTTCCACAAGTCCCGAGTATTCCACTTCCTCCTCACTGCCCTTCGGTTGCTGACAATAAGGTTAAGTAGAGCGTGCCTCTTTGCCTTAAAACTTGCAGGAGCTGAGCACCATATCATAGGTGAAAACTGTAAAAGAAAACAATAACACCACCACAAAAACCACACACAAATGGTAGGGATTTTTTATTAGCACTCCTCAAGCATAAGCAAAGATTTGGCAATCCAATCCCAATATTGCCTTTCCCTCCTTGGGACGCTGGAATCTATGATGAATTAAAACCTTCCTCAGGCACCTGGGTAAGAAGCCAACGCACTACCCCAGTAAATCACTGCGTTTTCTATTCGAGTCTCCAGGCCACAGAATTTGCAAATCTGTTTAAAGTGAAGTCTCCTTCAGCAGAATTTTCTTAACAGTCTTCAGATCTGCCTTCTCACAATGACCTCCTCCCACTTGGTGCTGTTTTTATCAGTCTCATCACTCCCACAAGGCCCTCAAGTCCTGGAGGGCAAGGTGTGTGTCTGCTTCACACTGTCACCATCTCCTTCTCCTAGTCATGTGCCTTGACGCAGAGAGGGCTCACACAAAGGCTGCCCGGTGAAGAGCCACACGGATTGAGGCCCTCCAAAGGGCAGTGCATTTTGGTGGCCACCCCTCCTGCCACACGCACGACACTTTCTGTATAAGCCCCCTGGCATGCTTTATAAGTAAACAGAAAATGCTAACCTTAGCATATTCAAAAGAACGTTTTAACGTGCAGCAATTAGGTTATCTCTTGGTTATTTATTTCTTCGGCTTGTTATTAGCTCTGTGCAGAATATTATTCTAATTATGTCAGCCCAATCAGCAGTATTGCATGTCCAGGCTCATTTCCATTAGTTTGAGCTTTGTCTTTCACACTGTGATACTAATTCAATGAGACATCAAACATTTAAATCGACCCGGGATGCCGAGGTCAGGCAGTTTTGCCCTTCCACTCTATTAGCACTCGGGTGTAATTGTGTTTGTCACTCCCCACATGACGAATAGCATCAGGGTGACTATTGGAGCACAAATGAGCAATGTGCCAATATATTATTTTTGTTCTATAATATCAATATGTGTTTATTCAGTGCTCGTGCTAGCCTACTTGAAACGGTCACTTTAATACAACGGCGTCAACTGCTTCTACTCCGCGACAAGCATTTATTTGGAACGTTTGCTAGACTTTCAGTAACATCTGTCCAAATAGGAGAAAATAAAAACGGTTACTGGGAAAAGCACCATGAAGATCTCAAAACTCAGAGCCTCTAGGGGCACTAGTGAGAACTTGGAAACCACAAGAGCAAAAGGTATGAAGTAGCTTTCTTACCTCCTCAGTGTGCGCTGTAAAACTCTTTCATATTGTGGTAAATAGTTACACCATCAAGGCACAGCCAGGTTTGAGCTAATATGAACTTGACCAGGAGTTAGCTGGAGATGTTGATCTCCATGGCTCTGGTTTTGAGAGGGAGGAAATAGGCAAGCAAAAATAAAAGGTTTTGGAAATTTGTTCGTTTTGTTTCCATGACAGGGTAGTCACCTGACCTTGAATTTTATCCCTGAGACCCCAACAAACATCATCTTTTCTGCTGCCATATGATTTATCCTCATCATTATGAGGCTTAAATTTGAATATTAGTGCAGCATATAAAACAGTGTTACCTGTAGTCTTTTAGTTCCTTACTTCACATTTTAACATCTAAACAATAGTTAGGGAAGCTGGTTTGGCAGGAAGTCTGAGCCAATGTGATGCTCTGTGGCCAGGAGGCACAGCTGATTCAAACAGGAATTCTCCTGCTGGGTCTCACTGCCCCTTCATCATCACCATAGGGCAAACTTGACTATTCCCAAGGTGTAAATGAAAAACTTGGGCCTGGAGGAGTTGGTGTCTCAGCCCAAGATCTCTCAGCCTGTCAATGACAAAGCCAGAACCAAGTCCGCATGGTCATGACTTGCTGCTCCAAAACCCCACGCTGCCTGCCCACATCGCTGGGCTGTCGGCCAGAATCTGGGTCACCCTGCTCTGGCACCAGCCCTTATCAAGGCTCTTTGTACATTGCTTCCATATGGCCTGTGCTTGGTGCTCTGCCCAAGTTGACTAATCTATCTTCTCCAACATATAAACTACTTTTTAAAATAAAAATCCTCATCAGAGGATATGCTTCCATTAATTTTAGGGAGAAAGGAACAGAGAGAGAGAGAGAGAGAGAGAGAGAGAGAGAGAGAGAGAGAGAGAGAGAGAGAGAGAGAGAGAGAGAAGAGTGAAGAGAGAAGAGAGAAACATCAATGTGTGAGAGAGAAACATTGATCACTTGGCTTCTGTATACACCCCAACTGGGGATCAAACACACAACCTCGATATGTGCCCTGACCAGGAATCAAATCTGCAGACTTTTGGTGTACAGGAGGACATGCCAATTATGACACTACAACTGACTGCGCCACCGGGCCAGGGTTCCAAACCATAAACTTCTTAAATATCAGAGCTATGCTCAGTTTTGACACTGATATTGAAATTATCAGGTAGGAAATTTAAAATTGTTATATTTACCCTGACAAATATAGATTAAAAAATTCTCAACATAATATTAGCAAGTCAAATTCAACAATACATTTAAAAAATCATGCATCACATTCAAGTGAGATTTATTCCATGGTTACAAAGATAGTTCAACATCCCTTCCTCCAACTGATGGATGGAGAATGACGTAAACTCCACTGCAGCT
This sequence comes from Pipistrellus hanaki, assembly GCF_964339955.1. Lineage (NCBI taxonomy): Eukaryota > Metazoa > Chordata > Mammalia > Chiroptera > Vespertilionidae > Pipistrellus > Pipistrellus hanaki. Next base: position 47,246,840 of record NC_140503.1, on the reverse strand, counting down.
GGACATTCCTGAGCACTGAACTACCAATCAGCATCTGCCAAATATCCTAAGCCCCCGATTCCTAATTCCCTACATCTCTAATGATATGCCTTACATGAAACCACCAAACATCATGTGCTGAGTGCCCTAAGCCCCACCCCCTCTCTTTCATCCCCTTAAAAAGTGCCTGAACCCCCGCCCTCGCTCTCTTTCTCCTCTGGAAAACAGCCGGCAGTGGTACTCTCCTTCAATAAAGTCTGTGTCCTGGCATCCCGGTCTCCAGCCCTCTCTGTTTCATCGTTCAAATACAATTAAGTTCTGTAAAAATCAAACTACAGATTCACTGGGATTAAATATACTACCTGATGGTGAAACCATGCAATTGACTGCACTGTTCACACACAAACCACAGTTATTCTGAACCAGACATTAAGTAGCCCTCCGAAGGCTTCTGACACCAACATGCTTTTAGATAATATCCATCAAGTGATTTCATAAGAGCAAGAGAGATTAGTGTTTTAGAAAGAAGTCATTTAAAACAGACTCCCTGAGGTCACTCCTGGCTGTGCAGATTCCACAGTGGATTATTTCTTGAATTTCACTCATCTCTCCTGTCTATACACAAGATCTGCAAGTGAAAAGTTTTGATAGATCAATGCCATGTAAGTAGTGCTATAATGACAGTATCACATTTGGATTTTTTTTTCTTTACATTTCTCATCTGCAATCTTGCCTTATGTTACTCTGGGACTTTATGGAATGGCATAATCACAAAGGCCTGCATAAATTTAGCAATGTATGAAAAATCTCCAAGAGAAGACATTTTTAATAGTACTGTTATCAGGATGAAAGCCTTTGAGTGTATGTATTGGTCAGGTTAACACATGATCTACTATAAATATTTTTTCATCTGAAACCGACTCTAGTGATAGTAAATGTAATCTGAGTTGATTTTCTAGGAGTTCTGAGTAACCCACTCTCTCCTCCTCCCTCTACCCATTAGTGAATTTGTTTTCAAGGGCTTTGAAGAGATGATAGGTACATGGACTCCAGGAGATAATTTGTTCCCTTGCAAAAACTGACTAGCTCTTTGAGGACTGAATGCCCAAGCTTTGCTCCTTTACCACCAGTCGTTCACACAACTGAGAGATGAGTGGACCCCGCTTCCCAACAAGTAATAAAAGGGCTGCTGAGATTCCGTCTGCCTCAGCCTTCACCAGGACAGATTTGGTAAGACAACTTTCATCTGCTGATAAGAGTTTTTGAGATGGAAACACTTCGAAGAATGGCATGAAAACAGCTTTAGTCAAATGCTTCTCTTGGTTTCTACATTACAACTTATCTGCCATGAAAACCTAAAAAAAATTCATCTCCATTGCCTTCTTTGTTCAACGTCTAATTAGCACACATTATCTGACCTCATTATTCCACATTATTTCTCAAATCTCACTTTTTAACAAACAAATCAACTCTTGGTGCCCTTTGCAAAGGAACACTTCCTGGGTGCCTTGAGGTGCTTAAAGAACTAAAGCTATTCACTGTCAATAGATTTTTTTTTAACTCTAGAGCAAATACACTGCATGCATTTAAAAATGGTGTGCTTTAAATCTGATATGTTCCCTGATTCCCTTCTAAAGGTTGTTCCATTTTTAGATTTTCTCAACATAATTTTCAAGTTAATGAAATAAGTACCTGATAGATTCTGTTTTGCCTTTGCCTTTTACAGTATTTATCCAGAAGCTATTTATTACCATTCTTACTTCTAAGCTAGATGTATAATCATTTCATACATTCCTTCCACAATGTATCTTCTTGTCTTTAGAATGTGTATATCAGAATAAACATTGGTCACCATAGCACTTGTAGATTTGCTTGCATCTACTACTGAATATCAGCTCTGATAATATTTTTCTCACACAGAGAAATAGCATAACGGAGTTAGTGAATAGCACTAATATCCTAGAATTGAAACAACCCAAGAAGTGAGGGAAGTTCATTGTTGTTGCTTTGTTTTTTGGTATTTTTGTTTTGTTTTGTTTTTGGCTTTACATCAAAACCACAAATTTAACTTACAATGATTTGGAAGTGGAGAGAAGATGGAACTTCTTTATTCCACCTAAGTTTTCCTTCACATACTCCCACCCACTACTTATTGAGGGGGAAAATAGCAAACTATTTAATTGAGTTCAAAGTGAAGTCTGATCTGATTAAGTCTTTTAGGAAATGGCCAGTTGGTCAGCCTTTCCTTCTTGCTGTTGCTCTGAAAGTATCTGTGTTCCTGGAGAGGGGGGTGACCTGCATGTGCTGGTGAACTAGAGAGGGTGGCCTTGGGCATGTGCTGGCTGCTACTTCTAGGTCCAGGACACTGTCTGGCTGTTGGGTGTCCTGACAGCCTCAGTGCTGGAATTAGCAACTAGTGAATCTGTGGTTCATTCTGTTGGCTTGGCCAATACTCCCTGTGATGGTCTTAGCCTGGCTGGCTGCTCTGTAACCCTAGAGACAAAGGTACTGTGCCCTCCTAGGGTGACCCTCTCAACAAACCTTTATGGGATACACACCAGGCTGGTGTGGGAAAGCCTGAGAAATGACTTCATCCCAGAGTTCTCAAGGGGAGCTAGGTGGAAGAGAGGAAGTAGGAAGAGTCCCTTTGGCTTCAATGTTACACTCACATAGCATGGAGGTGGGGAGGGCCAATGCTCTGGCTCTGGCATTCTGGGTGGCTCGGCAGCACTCCTATGGCCCCAGAATTTGGCTTCGGTTATTTCCCCATGTGATGTTCTAGCTTGTTCATGGCTTGCCCCTAGCACGCACTCCAAGATACACCTTAAAACCTCCTTCCCAGCCCCTACCAGAAAAGTCTTAGGTAAGAGAACTTATAAATACATATAAGGACAGATGGGTATAGCATATAATCTTACTGGTCTGTAATTAGCAAAGACTTTACTACAGAATATTTAAAAGAAATCCCCACTATTATCATTTTTTCTTTGCATAATATATACAGTAACTAACAGGAAGCTAATTACATCATCCAATAAGCCTTAGGAAACAATGTAAAAAAAAAAACAACAGAAAATAATTATTTAGAAGTAATATATTATTTTTTTATAAGTGAAAAGTTATGTAATGTCCTTGGGAATCCTTAAAGACTGTCTGTTCACTCATAGAGTGAATCTGTTTGCAATCTTTGTATTATCAGGAAAGAAAAGTTTGTTCACTTTTAAAGAAACTAGAGACAAGCCATGACTTGTCTAGTTTTAGTCACATTACAATGACTAAAGCAAAATTAAAGAAGTCCTCCACATTACAAATCCAATGTATATTTTCTAAACTGAAGTCACAGTAGAAATTTATGTAATATACTAAAGGCTGAGTGCACGAAATTCATGCACTGGCAGAGGGGGGGGGTGGGTGTCCCTCAGTCCAACCTGCACCCTCTCCAATCTGGAACTCCTCAGGTGACATCCCTTTCACAATCCGGACTGCTGGCTCTCAACTGCTCGCCTGCCTGCCTGATTGCACTTCTGCCTGCCTGCCTGATTGATGCATACTGCTCCCCTGCTGGCCCAATCATCCCCAGCTGCTCTCCCCTGACAACATAGTAACCCCCAAATGCTCTTCTGTGGATATTCCATCTTTATTAGATAGGTTTTTTTCTTTTACATATTGGGTAGCCCTAACTGGTTTGGCTCAATGGATGGAATGTCAGCCTGCAGACTCAAGGGTCTCAGGTTTGATTCTGGTCAAGGGTATGTACCTTGGTTGGGGACACATACCCACTGGGGAGTATGCAGGAGGCAGATAATCAATGTTTCTCTCTCATAGATGTTTCTAACTCTATCCCTCTCCCTTCCTCTCTGTAAAAAAAAAAAAAAAAAAAAAAAAATCAATAAAATATATGTATTTAAAAACATATTGAAAGTGTACCTGCCGTGATCTTGACAAATCAATAAAAGTGTAAACCCAAACTAAGTGTCATAAAATAAACTCAAACAGGAATTTCATGAGACCTTGGAAAGGTGATATCATGTGGTTTTTCTTCCTTTTTTCCTTCTTTCTTTTTCTTGATGTTTCATCTTTTGTCCTTTCTTTCTTTTTTTCCATTTATTCCTTTTCTGTCCTCTCTTTCTCTTAATTTTTCCGTTGGTAGAATCAAAAGTACTTGAATTGCTCCATGGGGCATGTGCACCTCTCAGCTGGACACTCGGGGCTGCCACTGGGAGGTGATCGTGGCATGGGGGCATGGGCACCTCCCAGCCGGACATCTGGGGCTTCCCAGCTCTCAGTGGCAGCCCTCCCTGGGACTGGAGGACTCCAGCAGTGCTGAGAGGACTGGGCGCCGCCATCTTGTGGCTATAGGTGCCGCCATTTTGTTGTGGAGTGACAGTTAATTTGCATATTACTCTTTTCTTAGATAGGATTGTTTGATAAAAAAAAAAAAAATGCTGAAAATATAAAGAAAGGGGTAGTTTTCCAAAAATCAAGTAATTTTGTAAAACTGAGACATAGCTCTGATTCAAAATGATTGGGCCAAATTAGTAGTTTTTATTCTGTCAAATCCCTGCCTAGCTTTCCAAAAATGATGGCCTCACCACTGTTAGTTTTAATGTGCTCCTATAGCATCTTAAAATATCTTAGCAACAGTCTAATCTAAACAAGCATCAGCCAGCAAAACCATGTTTCAAGTGGTTTTGGGAGATACATCCAATGTGACTGATCTTACTACTCCAGAGGCAAATGAGGTAAGCACAATTAAAGTCTGCCTTTGGGACTGGAGCCACCATAGGACAAGACCAAGAATCACATCTTTACCAAGCAGATAGTGTGAGAATTCTACAGGGAACTTTTAAAAATGCTAACTAAATTCATCCTTCATCTTAAGCAAAATACGGAAAATTTTTTTAAATATTTTTTTTTATTGATTTTGGAGAGGCAGTGAGAGAGAGAGAGAGAGATAGAAACATCAATGATGAAAGAGAATCACTAATCGGCTGCCTCCTGCATGCCCCCTACTGGGGACCGAGCCTGAAACCCAGGCATGTGCCCTTGACTGGATCAAACCTGGGAAACTTCAGTCCATAGGCCAATGCTCTATCCACTGAGCCAAACTTGCTAGGGCAATATGGGAAATTTTTAATTAAACAAAGTGCTTTGGAATATATCTTTAGATGTCTAAGACTACAAAATTAGTCATATAAATTATGGTGCATCCACACAATGTAATACACAGGAGTCATTAAAAATCATGTTCTGGATGCTGACTGACATTGGAAATGCTGTTATGTAAAATGTTATTATATGAAAAGCAAGTCATAAAAAAGTAGGATCCATTTTTGAGGTTTTATATATATATATATATATATATATATATATATATATATATATGAAAAGACATTAAAAGATTAGCAAAGATTATTTTACATGATTTAAATTTTTTCACCATTTCATTTCTCTAAATTTTGTACAATAAGCATAATTTTGATTTGAAAAAATATTATAATTCTATGAAATTGATTAATCTGCTTAACCATATTTTCTAGTTAACTAAAATATAAGCAAAGCACTTAGGGATGGTTCAAGTATTTTAGTCCATCCTGCCTACTGGTCAACACAAACCAAAATGCTCTGATTGTATTCAATGAAAGCAGTAAGGCAATCAATCTAGCAAAATGCCCTTGGTGTATTTCTGACATATGTGATATCCAAAGTAGTTAAGACTTCGTTTTTACTTTCATTCAGTTATCTCAATGCTAAACTGGTAAGGAACTCGACATAAATTTGAGACAATTAAGCACAGTTACATCTTTTTTTTCTTACTGAAGTATCTCATAGGAATTGCATATAGCTTATGAAGCTAACTATCAATTATCACTAACATGAACCATGACTGCTGGTGTAACAGTGTGACATTCATTAGTTCCAATATCATGGTTTGGAACAGTGTTTAGTGACTAAATTCCTGCTTTACATTTCTTGTTTTTTTTGGTATTTGCCTCAAAAGTTAAATGCAACACAAATTCCCAAGAGCTTAGCTCTTTAGGATTCCTGTTGCAACTCTGTTATAATATAATGACTTTTTTGCCATTTCATATATGCGAGTTCTATTTAAGTTCTTATACCAATTTCTAATTTTTTTAAAAAAATGTTTATTTGTTGTTTTGATTAGGTAAAATATTCAGGTGGTTCAAACATCAAAAAATACAAAATAACATAATCTGAGAAGCTCCCCTCACATCAATATACCTATCTACTAGTATACAGTTCCCACCTTCCCATAATGGACAAGCACTGTTATCCGTTTCTGGTTTGTGCTTCCAGAGATTTTATTAAATGTACTAGAGGCCCATTGCATGAAGATTCATGCAATAGGCCTTCCTTCCCCTGGCTGTAGGCACCAGTTTTCCTCCGGCACTCAGCCTTCGCTCTGGCCACTGCCTTCCATCTTTGCTACGGCCAGAGTCTTTGCTCTGGTCAGAGCCTTCAGCCTTCACTCTGGCCGGAGCCTTAAGTCTTCTCTGCTCTGGCTGAAGCACTGCTCCTGTAGCTCCCTCTATCTCCTTCTTCTCCTTCATAGCAGATGTCCCACCCCACCTGGCCACTCTGTTCCTATGTATGCAAATTAACCCACCATCTTTTTTGGGTTAATATGCATATGCACTCCTGATTGACTGGTGGGCATCACAGAAGTACAGTCAATTTGTGTATTTCTCTTATATTAGTATAGATACTGTTATTCACCTTCCTGGTCTTAGTATTTTTGGGGACTGTTCTTAGACAGCTTCCTCTATTTCTGTGTTATATCTGTTTTGCTCCACATCTTTTTAAGTCTATTTTGATAAAGTATTAATGTGCATTAAATTGGGTAAATTAGTGTCTTATAATTATCTCCTTTTCTATAATTTTCCCTTATTCTTCCTGATTTGCAAGGTTTTTGGCTTTATTAGTCTACTAAACTTATTTTCTGTTTATATTCTTTCCCCTTTTCAATTTATTGTTTTTCATTTTCTGACTTTTAAGTTGGATGCTTATAACACGTATTTCTATTTTTATCATTGTGTATATATACATATTCATATATGTATATACATGTATAAATGTATAAATTTTCCTCTGAGAATTGCTTTAGTAATATCTCATAGTTTCTGATAACTGGTACTTATATAATCCTTATTTTCTAGCTATACCAACATTTCAGTTTACAATTCCTCTTTGACTCAATTGTCGCTTAGCAGAGATTTTATTTGATTACTAGAGGCCCAATGCATAAAATTCGTATAAGAGGCTCAGCCCTCGCCAGTCTGCCATCTTCACTGTAGATTGCCATCTTCGTCTTTGCTGCAGACTCTGCTTGGAATCTGCCATCTTCATCTTCACTGCCAACTCTGGCCAGAGTCTGCCATTTTCACAGCAGACTCTGGCTGGAGTCTGCATATCCATCTTTGCTGCAGACTCCGGAGTCTGCAGTCTTGTCTTCACTGCAGCAAATTGCCTCAGTCCTTGTAGCCCGGCTTTGTCCAGAAGGTCATTGGAAGGAGGTCCAGAAGGTTGTTTGGCTGTCTGGTCTAATTAGCATATTATACTTTTACTAGAGGCCCAGTGTAAGAAATTAGTGCACAGGGGTGGGGATGTGTGTCCCTCAGCTCAGCCTGCATCCTCTCCAATCTGGGATCCCTCTCACAATTCATAACTGCTGGTTCCCAACCGATGGCCTGCCTGCCTACCTGATTGCCCCTAGCTGCTTCTGCCTGCCAACCTGATCACCCCCTGGCAGCCTGATCAATAATTAACTGCTAACATGCTGGCCTGATTGCCCCTAACTGCCCTCCCCTGCTAATCTAGTCACCCCTAACTGTCCTCCCTTGCAGGCTTGGTTGCCCCCAACTGCCCTTCCCTACAGGCCTGCTCACCTCTAACTATCATCCCCTGAAGATCTGGTCACCCCAACTGCCTTCCCCTGCTGGCCCAGTCACCTCTAACGTCCCTCTGTTGCCAGCCTGATTGCCCCTAACTGCCCTCCCCTGACAGTCTGGTCACACCTAACTGCCCTCTCCTGCAGGCCTGGTCCCCCCCCAACTGCCTACCCCTGCTGGCTTGGTCACCCTTAACTGCCCTCCCCTGCAGGCCTGGTTGCCCCTAATCGCACTCCCCTGCATGCCTTGCCCCCCCCCCCCAACTGCCCTCCTCTGCCAGCCCGATCATCCCTAACTGCCCTCTCCTGCAGGCCTGATCACCCCCAACTGCCCTCCCCTGCTGGCCATCTTGTGGCAGCCATCTTGTGTCCACATGGGGGCAGCCAGCTTTGATCACATGAGGGCGGCCATCGTGTGTGTTGGAGTGATTGTCAATTTGCATATTACTCTTTTATTATATAGGATTATTATAGATAATGGGATATATAATATATTTTTTTCCTGTTATTCTAACTCCCACATTAGTCTCAGTCTTGATTATACTTAAATACACTTAAATATTTTCAGTGTTTCCTTCCAATCCTTTTGTGACTATCACCTAGTCATTATCCTAGTAAGCTAAAATTTTGTCTTCTAGTAGTTTCCTCAGGAAAAGCTCATGACAGTGTTGTGCCAGGCTGAGGGACCCCACCAGTGCACAAATCCATGCACCGGGCCTCTAGTAAGATATATGCTTTGATACTTCAAGAACATTGCACCCTCAGGAATCACAGAAATTTCAAAAAGCTCATTATGTGGAAATATCTGGAGGTGGGAATAAAGAGGGAAATTAAATAAGGAGTATTTGTTTAAAGGCTATTTAAAAATAGTTAGACTCTAAGATCCAGGCCATGGAATAAGTTTCCACCCCAACCAATAGAGGAGTGAAAGGTGTTTTTTCTAAAACTACTCGGAACAGTTGGTGGTGGATGTGCCATTCACAAAATAGGGAGAAAATGTGAAACAGATCCTCCTCCTGGACAGGCTTCACTTAACTAAGAGGACCCTGGTGCCAGGCAGTCACTCACAGGAGGAGCATGGAAAAATTTATGTGATCTCACCAGCCCAAGAGCAAAGACTTACACACGTTGGCATCACAGTTCCTCACCAAACGCTCAGTGTAACCCTTCTAAAAAAAAGCTCACATCAACAAAGTCTGCCTATGTGCTCCAATATTCCAATCAGAGTTTAGTCTCTGCCTTAGTCGACTTGAAAGGTCATAACAACGTGCCACAGACTGGCGTAAATAATAGACATTTATAAAACTGTTTTCTCACACTTGTGGAGGCTAGAATTCCATGATCAATGTACCAGAAAATTCAGTTTCTGGTAAAGGTTCTCTTCCTAGCTCTTAGACTGCCACCATCTCACTGTGTACTCACATTGCTTTTCTATGCATGTGCTTAGAGAGAGAGTGATTGCATGCACTGGTATCTTTTTTCATGAGGACACAAATCCTATTGGGTCAGGGCCCACTCTTATAACCTTATTTAATCTTAATTACTTTCTCTAAATATGGTCATGTTGGGGATTAGGGTTTTCATATATGAATTGGGAGTGGGGAACACAAGCACTTAGTCCATAATCATCCCTCAATTATTGTCAAACAAAGCTATACCTATGGATTTCATTATATGGATAGTGACTACCAACTGTCACATTTTCCTTTATTTGATTATTTTACCTCTGGGTGTGCTTAGTGGGAAAACACTTCTTGTTTCTAGATTAGATAGGATCTGGTGCTGCCTTCTGTGGACACTACTGAACCTTCTTTCTGAGTTTTAAGTCTGTTGAAGTCTTATAAAATTGGTACATACAGAGAACTGAGGAGTGCCGATTAACTTTTTTTTTTCATTGAATATAAATGCACTCAATTATAAGGCATTGTTCAAAAATATTGATTGATTGGTATATGAAAATATATAGCTATCCACACCCTTTGTAATAAGCCATGTCTGTTTCATTCATGTCCGCCCCCTTTACCCCCTGACAACCCTTAAGCACAGGTGGACCCCCCATCATCAACAGAAGCTATTGATGGCTTCATATTGCGACGGGTGAGCATTGCAAAACAGCCCAGGTGGGGACACCCACATGCCACTCCACCAGCCAAGTCATCCCTTCAGGGCACCCTCATCCCTACTTATGTGGGTTCTTTGCCCCCTCCCATCTGTCTGTAGGTTCTGGAAGGAAACTCTGATCTTCCAGCAAACCCAGCTCTGAACAGTGAGTTTATGTGAGATATGTTGTCCCTTTGTTTGCCACTGACAAGCGTAAAGAACCACTTTCACTGCTCATAATAATGGTTAATTTATCACATCCAGCCAAGGCTGACCTCTGGGTGTCCCAGCCCCTCCATCACCTTCACACCTGCTCAAGCTAATTGTTCAAGCCAGTGTAAATGAAAATCAACTGGGCTAATAATGAATGGAGCCCATTACTCGCAACAGCACATTGCTTTACGAAGGTTTATCAAGAAACATGATAACCAGTCCCCTTGTCACAGTCCCCTGTTCCGGAGATGAGAAAAAGCAAGCAAACAAGGGGGGACCCACACAGGAAAAATGACACAGAGACTGGAAACAGAACATTTGGCCTGAGCTTCCAGAGCTCTGGAAAAACCACTCCTATATTTTACCAAAATTCACTCATATACCAAAAAAGGGTGTTAGGATATTTCTCCCAATGTTGTTTTCATCTGTTTACATAAGCAAATGAGGTCATTACTGGATAGGAAGGCCTTGATTAATATGCTAATCTCATTTGTCCATCAAAACCGTTTTTTAAGGCAATCATCTCCATGGCTTCTCCAGTCACTGCCTAGAACTGCCTTGCCAGTGCCCTCTTTCAACTGCTTAAAATGAAATAACAGGATGCCCATTAAAAGAAGCTGTCTAAAGAAAAACTCAGAAAGCTTTACTTGATATGAATATTTTACTGAGAGAGAAACAAAACTGTTCAGTAACAGAAAGTGGTTAAGAAGTTTTTTGCGCCGAAACCGGTTTGGCTCAGTGGATAGAGCGTCAGCCTGCAGACTGAAAGGTCCAGGGTTTGATTCCAGTCAAGGGCATGTACCTTGGTTGTGGACACATCCCCAGTAGGGAGTGTGCAAGAAGCAGATGATTGATGTTTCTCTCTCATTGATGTTTCTCTCTCATGATGTTTCTAACTCTCTATCCCTCTCTCTTCTTCTCTGTGAAAAATCAATAAAATATATTTTTTTAAAAAGAAGCTCTCAGTAGTTACACCTCAGTTTATAAAGCATAAGGGAGTAAATTTGTTGATTTCCATTGTGATTTGTTACTAGAAACTTACATTCCTTATCATCACATAAGCTTCCTTGTTTGCAGCTGATTGGCTAGGAAGCTGCAAGGTCCTGCTAACATGTCAAAAGCTTGAGTTTTGTTAAAAGGCCAAGTCAACATTTTGGGGAAATTAGGGTGGTTTTACATTTTGGTTGTGTGACTGTGAGTGTTCAGTCTAGAAATATATTCAAAATGTAGACTCCATTTTAATTTCTCTTTAATCCTGAATATCTCCAAGAGGCAAATATTAGACTATCAGAAATTGTTGACTAAAGTTTGAAGACACAGCCCTGAGGGAGTACGAAAAATCACTTCCCATTGCCAAATCAGGGGTTTCATGTATTTGGGGAATGTTTTAAAAGTTTTTCATGTTGTAATATATTTGTTCATTTTAAATGTGCTTATTAGCAGTCGAGATTCCCCACTGCAAGCCATAAATCAAAAGAATCATTCATCCCCCAGCAAATTCAGTGACAGCAAGAAATGCTGTTAGCCCCATGTGTCTAAGCACACACTTTATATGGACTCTATCCAGTGATCCTCTGGACTTATAAACAAGTCAGACATCTAACGCATCAGTTTCAGACCAGTTTTTGGACCAAATATCAAGTCATTCTGCACTAGACTTGAATCAAGCACTGGGTGCAAATAACACAGTAACAACTTTAACAACAAATGGGACTAAGTCCCCATGATCTTGATTTCTTGCCCAATTTCCCAGAAGACTACTCTTTTAAAATAGTATTTTTTATTGATTTCAGAGAGGAGGGAAGAGGGAGAGAGAGAGATAGAAACATCAATGATGAGACAGAATCATTGATCAGCTGCCTCCTGCATCCCCCTTTCTGGGGATTGAGCCCACAACCTGGGCATATGCCCTGACCAGGAATCAAACAGTGACCTCCTAGTTCATAGGTCAATGATAAAGCACCAGAAGACTACTTTTAAACTTGGCTGAAGATCTAGGACTTTATAACAAGGCTTTTCTTTATCATATGCTTTAATCTGGGCATCACTCTTACCCAGGTTTTGTAATATCTCTTGGAGAGATACACTAGTCTGTGATTTCTGTGGTATCTGCCTAATCACCTTAAGTTTTGAGGACACCATTCCAGACTTATACTGCACACCATCTGCTTGCAATATGGCAAGATCAGGTAGGCGAGCACATATTTTCTGAATATAGTATCAAACAAGATAATAATAATTGTTCTGGGGGAGAGGGGTGTGGAGGGGATGTTCCTTGATTGATTAAAATTAGAAAATATTGGGTTAGATTATATTGAGTAGGAGTCTTTTTCTCAATTTAGAATTTCTTCTAGCTAATAAACATTATCAACCTTCTTTTAGCTCCCATGAACACAGAATCCCTGTTTCACAGAACACTAAAAACATCTAAAGTGACACCAGGAGAAAATAGAACATGAGTAGGAAACACTACTCTAAAAGATGCAAATAAAGGCCAGTGGACTGCTGCAGGATGGAAGGACAATCACTCTCCACCATGTTCTATAATTGCATTCACACTTAGACGAACCCACATTCACTCGCCAATTCTATTTTACACTGTATTTTAAGATCTTTTCAGGGTAGGCAACTTCTTTAGGCGGCTGGCAAGTGCTGTGAATGCTGTTCAATCATTGGGTATTCAGTGTTATTAAAGCCGGAATGGTCAAGAAATCATTCCAGCCAGAAAAAGCCCAAGTACTGTCATGATTTATGTGCGTGCCTGATGTGACCAACATAAGTCAACTGGTTATGCAAGGAAATACAACCATTGAGTGACAGGAACTGCAGCATATGACTCATGCTGTGTCTACCCTGAGCCAAAACAGTCAGTCAATTCTAAAAGTATAAACATCAATCAAATAAATGATTTGGCAGCCTAAATATTTAACAACTGGATGATGACTGGAATTTTTGCCTTTCAATCAGTCATGCAGATATGGTCTCAGTAAAAGTAATAACTAAAATTTAGAGTAGTTTTTCTTTTCCTAAGTCATTCACCCCCAAACATTTGTTGAATGCTTACTGTGCTCTAGCTACTCTGATTAATTTTAATTTTAATAATAAATATGGAAGACAGTGTTAAGAGTGAAAATTATTCTTCAATCTCTTTCTCTACTAGCATTACATTATCTAACCTGCTAAGCAATTTTCTCAGTGGCCATTGGCCTCTAGCTATCAGAATCCAGTGATCTTCACCATTGCTCCTTTATCAAATATTTCTTATCAGGAAGAAAACCCAAATATTTAACCAAAATTTGCTTTGCTTAAATATACTTCTCATGAATTTCAAAAAAGTAATTTGGAATAAGATTACTGCTTCCTATGAGATTGATAGAAAAATCCATATGATAAAAATTTATTACTATGATGTCTATTATAAGATCGGTGGTTAATAATACGCTTTGTGTCCTACAAACACCTGAAAGCCAAAGGTAATTTAACACTAGCACAGATGTCTGATACAAATGCTCCAAGTTACACACAACAGGAAATCCCACACAGAGAAAGTTAACCTCAGACAACTTGGCCCTTTCTTTCCCTATACTCTTTCTAGATATAAATGTATACATTCCCATGGCATTTACATACCAAGTCCTTAGATAGAAAATAGATGACTAACACACTTCAATAATCATTTATCATAAGCTTAGTATTGGGGGAAAAATAAACTCTTGACAAATACCAAGGACTCCTCTATTCTTAAGTCCCCTGTATCCTCAAGGACTCTTTATTCTATGCAATGGCTCCTGAAAAACTTCCCTTTTCAAGGATACTTTTTTCAAACACAATCAACAATCTACAACCAACTTTGTACTTTCTTTAGAAGCCAGGACCTTTTCAACTTTGGGATTTTTAAGATAAAATACATGGCTAGTCCTAGCTGGTTTGGTGCAATGGATGTAGTGTCATGTCAGCCCAAGGATTGAAGGGTCCCGGGTTTGATTCTGGTCAAGGGCACCTACCTCAGTTGCAGGCTTGATCCCCAACCTTGGTTAGGGCATGTGTGGGAGGCAACCAATCAATGGCTCTCTCTCTCCCTCTTTTTCTCTCTCTCTCCCTCTCTCCCTCTCTCTCTCTCTCTCTCTCTCTCTTTCTCTCTCATTGATGTTTTTTTTTTCTCTTTCTCTCTCCCTCCCTTTCACTCACTCTAAAAATCAATGGAAAAAATATCCTCCAGTGAGGATTAAAAACAACAACAAAAAATATTTTTATATGCATGGCTGGATTCCTATAGGACAATAATATAAATTTTTTATTTTTATTATTAATCAGGTTATTAAAACTCTTGTTTGATACATAATGGGAAGTCAATAATTTCAAAAATCATTAGTTTTATTTTATTTTATTTTTTACCATTTTTTAAATTTTTTAAATAAATCTTTATTGTTCATATTATTACAAATGTTCCTCATTCCCCCCCCTATTGCTCCCCTCCACCAGGTTCCCACCCCACCCTCTGCCCTTTCCCCACCCCCCATTGTCCTCATCCATAGGTGCGCAGTTTATGTTCAGTCTCTTCCCACATCCCCCTCTCCCCTTTTCCCTGAGAATCATCAGTTTACTCTCCTTCCATACCTCTGATTCTATTATATTCAACAGTTAATATTGTTCATCAGATTTTTTTTTAATTCTCTTGGCTTTTAGATTCACTTATTGATAGTTACGTATTTGTTGTTCATAGTTTTTATCTTTATTTACTTTCTCTTCCGAAAGAACCCCCTTCAGCAATTCATATAATTCTGGTTTGGTGGTGATGAACTCCTTTAGCTTTTTTTTATGAGTGATAGCTTTGCAGGGTAGATTATTTTTGGCTGTAGGTTGGGGAAGTTTTCTGTCACTATTTCTTTCAGTATGTTATCAATATCTTGCTCTCTCTCTTCTGGGACCCCCATAATTCTGATGTTGGTTTGCTTGAAGTTGTCCCAGAGATTTCTTACATTATCTTCAACTTTCTGGATTCTCTTGTCTTCTTGCTTCTGCGGAGGAGTGTCATCTGGCTCTTTATGTTCCAAATCTTTTACTTGATTCTTGCGATCTTCCATTCTGTTTTTAGGACTCTGCATAATATTTTTTATTTCAGACAATGTATTCTTTATTTCTTGTTGATCCCTTATTAGTTCTTGTTGATCCTTATTATTTCTAGTTTATCCCTTTTCATATCCTCATAGGTCTTATCGACCTTTTCTAGGAAATTCTTGAAAAACCTTTTAAGCATGGTTTTGAACTCTATATCCAGTCACTTCTTTTCCTCCATTTCTTTTGTTTGTGATCTGTTTCCTTGTCTTGGCATTTTCACAGCTTCCCTGAGTTGGTAGGGTGGCTTTGTGTAGTAAGGTGTCCTATATGATTCAGTGAGTCAGCCTCCCAGTTACCTGAGGTGGACAGTCTTGGTGTAGCCCTTTGTGGGCTGTGTGTGCAGTCTTGTTGTTAAGCCTTGCTTGTTATTGGTATCACTGGGAAGCTTTGATCTCCAAACCAATTGGCTATGAGGATTGGAAGTGTCTCAGGTAGGAGGGTTTCTGTATTCCGCTTGAATGGGGCAGAGTCTCGGGGTGGCACAGACACGCTTTGTTGAATCCCCGCACATTTGGTTGCAGGTGTGCGCACCTCTTTGGTATAGGCACAGACAAGCTTTAGATTCCTGTCTGTCACTCCCTGGGAGAGTCCCATTCACTAAGAACGAGAAAGCTAGCCACTGGAAGGGCTTCTGTGCTCTGCTTGGATAAGGCGGAGTCTCAGTTGGTGCAGACAAGCTTTATTTAGCCCCTCCCTACGAGGGTCTGGTTTCTGAGTCCCGCAGTAATGGTGGCTGGCTTCACACACCTCAGAGATCTCTGTCCGCTGCCTGACAGTCTGGCCTCTCCCTGTCTGGGGACTCTTTATCATGCAATACGGTGGTTCTGTTTTCCTCCCAAACAAGAAAGCCAACCGCACATTAGCTGTTCGCCCTCTCTGTGTGTCAGGAGTAAGCCAGTAGCGAACTCAGCCCACCCTCTCTGCGCTCCGCACGCAATCTGGCAGCGAAGTCTGTGGCCGCCTTTTTGCTTGCACAGTTCTCTGTACCTTCACAGATCCTGAAGTTCAGCGTGCCTTCTTTCTCCTTCCCAGATGGTAGAGCCTCCTCTCAGCCAGCCATCCAGGGCTTCAGGGTGATGTTTACCCTGTTTTTCAGTTCTAAATTCAAATTTGTTGTGGTAGGCTGCATTCGGGTGTCTATCCTATACCGCCATCTTGGTTTCTCCTCTAAAAATCATTAGTTTTAAAATTTGAGTTGAAGTGTGTTTTAAATCACGTTTGGTCCAGCCCCTATCTAGAGCTTGAGTGTCTTTTGCAATGTCTGTAACAAATATTGTCCAGCCCTTGCCCCAATACCCCAGCAATGGGTAGTTCACTACCTAATGAGGGAGATTATCCTGTCTTCTCACATTACCTCAGACATGTCTTCCTTACTCTGAGTTAGGTTTTTTTGTCCATGATGCTAGTTATATGTCTTAGGTTCTCTTAGGATGTGTGTAAGCCCTTTACATGACAGCTCTCTAGATATCTGAAATCCTCTATCATGTCATGAACACTCTCTTCTAAAGATACCCAGTTCCTCGAATCATTCCTTATAGAATGTGATTTTGGTTCCATGACCATCCTGGTTTCTGATATCTATTTTGAAACACAATCATTCTTGTGATCAATAAGAAAAGAAAGGGTAAATTAGAACCGGCAACTGCACTGAGAATTAAGGATAACTTCCTTTCTCCATCATTTTATGCCATAGCCAGGAGAGAAACTAAAAATACCCAGGTGAATATTTGCTCCTGCAAAAGTGATTGATCATGTTACTAATGGTAGATTTAAGGCTGGAACCATTGCTTTAAATATAGCCCAGCTTGTCTATATTCTCTGAAAAGTGTTGTAGCCAGACTGAATATAAAAACTAAATGGTAGGTTAGCCAGGGCAATGCAGACTTGTTCATTAAATGAAACATTTCTTTCTACTCCTACATGCCCTTCAAGACTCAGCTAGTCTCACCTCCTGTATGAAACCCTTTAACTGCAAAAAATAAATTTTGAATCCCCAAAGTGCTTCTTCTGGATGCAAGTGTAAGGTGGACTCCAGGGTCCTCCACTTCTGGCCATGTGTCCTGAGATGGTTTCTGAACCTTCCTCAAACCAGCTTCCTCAACAGTACCTCACCGAGCTCCTCAGGGTTTCTAGCATAGTAGTTGGCAGTGTTAATTCATTGCCTTTCTTTGATTGTGCTCAAAACATTGAAATGCTAAGTTTCAAATTCAGGGTACACCCTGCAGTTTTGAGACCAGGAGAAAATACACTGTTCTAAGAAACCGAAATGAATAAAAGACAGTATAAAGTTATGCATTGGCCATTTGTGAATCATCCTAGAATGTTTTCCACAGTTAGAGATGACTTATAAGACAAAGGTGCCTCCCAAAATGCTCTCTGCAATGCTTCCATCCAAATAATAACTACTATCAGGTGGTTATAGACAAACCACAACTCATAATCTAAGAGAGTAGTTCTTAACAGTTTTCATCAAAAGAAAAAATTATTTGTAACTATGTGTGGTGATGGGTGTTAAGTAGACTTATTGCGATCATTTCACAATATATACAAATATCAGCTCACTGTTGTACACCTGAAACCAATACAATGTAATATGCCAATTATATTGCAATAAGAAAATATAATTTTAAAAAAAGCTTCCAATTTACAGTAAAATTATTGTCCATGAGACTGTTGCTGTCAAGCTAATCAGAAATATCCTTAAATTGGAAAAGGGCAATTCATAAAGTTATTGCTTAAGAATATTCAATTCCTCTACTTAAACTTGGGACGCATCTAGTAACCTTCTAACTTATAATATAATATCCTGAGTATACAGACATGAAGGAGAGTATGTCTGGTGTGGGGAGTAAATGTCAGTCACATGCTCCCTCTGCCAATTAATACATCATCACCCCAGCCTAAGCATCGGTCTCCTGTGGGATCTGTGCGTGTGAATTGATTTCTCAGCCTAATCCCCTCTGGGAAATGAGTTTTGTTCTTGAAAAGCTGAGCAATACAATCTGCACTATGAAGACTCCCACACTGGTGCTGACTCCAACATCCCCTGGATCACTAATGACAACACATACATGTCAGTGCTTCATCAGACGTGTGGGAGATAGGGACTTTGCAGCCCCTTACCCCTACCAGGCCCTCCACTGCCCAACTCCAAGGGAGGACAAGTTGCTACTCTGATCCGACTCAGAGACATCTGTCAGGCCACTGACAGGATAGGACAGGGTGGCTGTCCTCAGTGTCCCCATTGATGCTCTCCTTACTCTCTTCTTCTGTTACCTGGGTCCCAGCTATGGCTCTTTTTTCCCACCTCCTCTGAGATGGGAAATAGCTGGGACTACAGACCCAATCACCTTCCACTCTATTCCCACAGGCTCAACTAAAGGCAAGGTTTCCTTTATTTTTATTTTTAAAAAATGTTTTCAATTATAGTTGACATCCAATATTATATTAATTTCAGGTATACAGCATTCTGACTAGACATTTATATATCTTACAAAATGGTTCCCCCTATAAGTCTAGTACCCATCTGGCACACCATACACAGCTATTACAATATTATTGACTATATTCCTTAGGCTGTAATTTACATCCCCCTGACTATGAACACATGGGTTTCAATATTCAATTTGGTGATCAGGTGAGGAGGGTGTTTTGAATGGAATAGGATGTATCATTTGTCCTTAAGCCAAAGCCTTATCTTTTTCTTTCTAAATAAAATTCTTTCTAAACCTCTGTTGGTGGTAAAAGGTGTCTTTCTGGCTGCGCTTTGCATCCTGTTAGATAATTCGGTTCACTTTTGCTTTGCTTCCTTGTGTCCTCCAGCACTGGTTACAATCATGGGAAAGGAGGGTGTCTGTGAGGCACACTCAGCAAGAGAGCACAGGAACCCCTCTTGGGTTTTACATTCAGAACAGTTAGAGCTTTAGTGAACATTTAGAAACCACTTCTCAGCTGGAGACAATTCCCCATTTATTTTTAAGGGTTCAAAGGCAGCAGCATTGGCCACCCCACTGGATACTGAGGGACAGATGCCAACAGGGAAGGAAGGGGTATAGTGCCTTGACTTTCCAGCCCTGAAGGAATCAGGACTCTTTATGTGGTAATACTTGGCCATTGGTGCTGCGGCAGGATTGTCAGCACGGGGACTATGTCTAAGACTGAAAAGAAGTTTTTTTTGTTTCCCTTCCCATTTTTGCCAAAGAGCCCTAGCAAAATCTTAGCCACTTAAGCCCTACAAACATGCCAACTGGTTTTATTCATGTTAGTCTAACTTTCCCAAAGGAACTGTAATCGATCTGAAAGCATGACTGATATTCCAGGTTCTTCCTGCATCTTTTGTTTTTCCTATAGCACCTGGTACTAAATATTTGCTGAGTTCATTTGTTCTTCATCTAGTATGGATATATTCTTTTTTTAAAATATATTTTATTGATTTTTTACAGAGAGGAAGAGAGAGAGATAGAGAGTTAGAAACATCGATGAGAGAGAGTCATCGACCAGCTGCCTCTTGCACATCCCCCACTGGGGATATGCCCACAACCAAGGTACAGGTCCTTGACCGGAATTGAACCCGGGTCCCTTCAGTCCCCAAGCCAACGCTCTATCCATTGAGCCAAACCAACCATGCGACTGGATATATTCTTTACATCTCAAGAGTCTGGACTTTTCTCACTAGCCCAAATCAATAAACATAGTTGGGTCCTTGGTGCCAACACAATTAGAAATACAAATGCTACATGGGGCCTGGAGTTGTGGAACAAGGTGATCTCTTAGAGACCTAAAGTGCAGCACATTAAAATTTTCTAAGGCTTCCCTAAAATATTTACCAAAAAAATGTAAATTATTATAGAGAAGACATACTTTAAAATATATTTGAAAACTCTAATTTGCAAAACATTGGCTACCACACTCTTCATTGAATTTATTGGGGGTGAATAAGGCTGGGGAGTGTTGGGGAGGTGGGGAAAGAGATCAATCAATCAAAGGACTTGTATGCATGCTTATAAGCACAACCAATGGACAGGGTGGGGGCGATGAGGGGATATGATAGGGAGTAGGGGAGGCTGGGGGAAGGTCAGTGGGGGGAAAAAGAAGATATTTGTACTATATGTAATACTTTAAACAATAAAAAAAGTAAAAAAAATAAAATAAAAAAAGCAATGAATCTGGGTGAGGGAAGCCAGAGAAAATTTATAAAGTTTTACTTATGAACTTTAAGTTCATATGTCTCCTCCATTTTGAAAACAGAAACAGTGTCCAGAGAACATAAGTAATCTAAATAACGGTTCACTAATAATACGTCCAGGGGTTGGTAGGAAACAGGCAGGAGGGGGCACCTTAGTAGACATATAGATAGAATACTGGTGTCCTTTCAGACGTTTGTGGAGCCTGAGCTTTCTCAAGAGGTGGGGAAAGAGCCAATGACCTTGGGCACAATAATTTGTTTTCACCCTGAGAAAAGATCAGGATGCAGTAACTAATACAAATGGAACAAAAACAGTTAAAGTCACAGAGCAGCTCAGCATTCATTAGGGAATCGGGATGTGGCAACACACAGCACTAATATTAACTATGGTTCTTAGCCTTCAGAGTTGGCGAGATGATCCCAGCTTCCTGCAGACCAAACACTTATGCTAATTGAAGAGAAACTTTCTGAAAAAAAAAAAAAAAAAAAAAAAAAAAAGGCAGCCAAATCTAAGAGACTTGTCAACTCCAGGGTCATCAGTGAAGTGCTAAGCAGGAAAGAGCTGAAATCAAAGGCTGTCTCTGCCTCCCCCTGCACACTGGGAGCCCATGGTGGTCACAGCTCCTTTAACAATATTTATAATGAAGGAACGACGTTGGAGATGTCAACCTTGATTATTCATAAAGCTTCCTCCTGCTCAGATCCACCCCGGGGCTAACAGTAAAAGTACCTGATTCCCAATTCTCAAACACAAAAGCACACAGAGCTTGAAAGAGGAGCTGACTAATAAAGTTTGCATATCCCTAAGAAAAAGAGCATACAAGGAAGAAGAAAAGGAATGGCAAGATTAAACAAAAACAGTAAGCTTGGATGGGATATGATAAAAATTTTAAAAGGCAAGAACTTAAATCTATTTTCCTTTTTTTCCAACGTCCTTGTCCATTTACATTTCAGTGTAAGCCTTTTGGAGGAAACAGCTGTTTTATTTCCCCGACTAGAACACAGAGGTGCTTTGAACCCTTACTGTGGGAGCATAATATTGTTAAACTCTGTTCTGGAGTTTAAAGTCTAGTGGCTTTACACTGTGAGGAGAGGCCGAGAGAGGCATTCATCACTGATTCTGTTAAACCGGAGGCCTCACAGCGGAGGCTGGGTGGGCTCAGTGAGGCCATCTGTGTAGGGGGAAGAGTCCCAGGCAAGCACTGGCATTTAAACCCAGGCCCTCCTGCCTCCAGCTCTATGATCTAGTTATTCATTTGAGCGTCTCCCTTAGTATTCTCCTTTGTAAAATGGGAAGAATAATAATACCACCTTCCTCCTAGAGTCACTGAGAACATTTAATTAAGGAAAATTGTCTGGCCAGTATGGCTCAGTAGTTAAGCATCGACCTATGAAACAGGTCACTGTTCAATTCCCAGTCAGGGCATATGCCAAGGTTGAGGGCTCAATCCCCAGTGGGGAGCAGGAGGCAGCCAATCAATGAGTTTCTCTCATCATTGATGTTTCTATCTCTCTTTCTCCCTCTCCCTTCCTCTCTGAAATAAATAAAAATATATTAAAAAGAAAAATAGAGCCCATAGCTAGGACTACAGTGAGCACTTAATGTCACTTATTTGCTACTTGCTTCCTGAAATCAATAAAATTATATTTTTTAAAAATTCTATTTAAAAAAAAAAAAGAGGTATGTATGGTTTGAGTTTATGATAAGGACTACTGTTGATTACCAAATATCCTAACTCTTCTCTCCTTCTGGGCACATGCTAGACTAGAATTATACTTTCTGGCCTCTTGTAGTTGGGTGGGGTTCATGCCACTAGTTCTGGCCAATAGTTGTGAGAGGAAGTGCCATGTGTCACTTTTAGGCCAGAGTACTTAATTGTCAGTGTAAAAACCTTCCAGAACTCTCTTTCCATCACCATCATACCTACAAATGTTCCATCAATCTGAGCACTAAGGCTCATAAACCTCTTGCCTTTTAGTTGATTTAGTACCTTTTCTCATTTTGGGAAATCCTAAGTTAGTAGCTCTTCAAATGTGGGTTCTGCCCATTTTCTCCCTTGCATATATCCACAAAAGACAGTAATAAGAATATTCTTATATCAATTGTTCATCATAGGTATAAATTAGAAACAACCTCAACATTATCACTAAAATGGTCACTAAATTGAAATATTACATAGTAGTTAAAATACTAAAACAACCATGGAGAGACTAACAAAGCACAAAAGCCAAACACTGACTAGGAAAAAGTGTGTTTTTTATAAATGTTTGAAAAACACTATGTATGTTTAGAAGCACATAAACATGTACTTAAAAGTATAAATATATGCGTGATATTGATATATATAAAGTTAAAATAGATGTTTCTGAGAGAAAAAACATTGGGATTGAAAATGAGAATAAATTCTAAATATAACACTTTATTACTTTAAGAAAACCGAAAAGTAAATATAAACCACATATTACAGAATATTATAATTGTGCATGTTATAAATTTTCCATAATTTTTTAACACATATAAAGATATAGGCCAATGTATGTTTCTACTAAATAACAAAGAGCAGTTCTTGAACACTTCCTTAAAAATATATTTATTATTTATGTCCAATCTCTACAGAGATCCAAACTACAATGGATAACTCAGGACAGAAATGGCTCTTCTGTGGTCACAGCCAGGAGCTGGTGGTCTGGGGCTAGTGGCACAGCTCTGCCATCCTCAACTCAGGTTTCCATCTCCAGGTCCAAGGGGGATGCTCTCCCCTCTCCATCACCCCCTCCACAGCCAACAGGAGATCAAGGACACATGGAAGACTGTGTGCTTCATTCTTTTTCATGAAACTGCCTCACAATATTTCTTTTCACACCTAACCAGCCAGAATTTGCTGCATGACCCTATCTTGGGATGTGAGAAATGAAACCTCTGGCTGGGAAGCCAGGTGCCCAGCTGAACTCTGCAGTTCTATTTTTTAAAGGAAGAAGAGAAAGCATGGACACAGCTGGCCACTAGCTGCCTCTGCCACAGGACGGACTGGGTGGAGCCCTGACAGCAAGGCAGCAGAGCTTTTATAAACAGGAAACGTGTCCTTCTGTCTTTATTTAAGGACCCAGACCCACAAATGGTCCCTGCTCATCTTTCTTTCCATAGCTTCCCAGCTCTAGTCTGACTCAGCTGCCCTTCATTCCACAATCTCCTTTCACGCACTGGACACTATAAGGTGCTGGAGGTTCAAAGATGGAATGACATGGACCCAGCCTTCAAGAGAGAAACACAATTGTGATACCCAGGATCAGCACGAAAAGGGCAGTGTCATCTGCTAATCAGAGCCTTGGGGAGGGCCCTGAGCCAGCCAGGGCCCTACAATGAAGTCGTGGAGGTTGACCAGGGGGCTGCCAGGGACACAATGGGGCGCTGACCAGAGGGAAGAAAAAATGCAAAGGTAAGAGAATGAGAACTATAACATGTTCAGGAAAACAAACGTCAGTGTGAATGTACATTAACAGGCAGTGAGCAGAAGCAGGCAGGTTAGGCGGGATGGGATCACAGAGAGTCTTTCACCCACACAGAGGGCTCTGGCTTTATTCTGCAGAGGGAGCCACAAACAAATTTTGAATAAGGAAGGCACAATATTAGATGTGTTTCAGAGTTCACCTTGAGTCACTACTGTGTCTCCCGGGCCTCACAGAGTGCCCCTCATGGGGGCAGAATGAATATTTTTAGAAGGAATAAATAAATGAATGAAAAAATAAAGGCTAGGTGCCCAGAAAGAATGATAAACCTGTTTTATCATAAAACAATGTTTTTCTCATCCAACTATGTATGTCATGGTAGGAAAATAAATTTTTTAACCATTTTTCACTTATGCTCATAATCACCTATCCATGTTGACAGCTGTTTCTAGTCAAATAACCTACATACCTCTAGTCACCTGCAGAAATGGGACACCTGGTGGAGAAAAGTAGCCAACAACATGTGAAAGTATTGCATTCTCTTTTACACAGTAAACTCTCCTTGTATAAAATAGATATTCCTGGGCAGAAAGACATCCGGCCTTCACCCTCTTTCTCCTTTTCTCACATCCATGTCTACTTATAGCTAGAAAAAATACATTATTTAAATGCAAAGCAAAAGTCCTTTTGCATCAGGCATGAGTAAAGGACTATGTGTTATATGAGGGCGGCTTTGACAATGAAGAGGAGAAGGTGGAGAGAGGGAGGGTCGGGAGGTATTTCAGAGGATGCACGGGAGCTCAGGTGAAACGGAGGATTCTCTTTGATCAGCTCCTGCTGGTTCTGCTACAGATGCCACAGGGTGGTGGCAATTTGGTGCTGCTGTTAAACTCAACTACAGCCATCAACTATCCTCTCTCCTGAACTTTGCTTGAGGCCTCCACATCTTGGAAGTGTGGCCCATTTCATTTTTAAGTGGCCTAATTAAAGTGTTTCCGTTCACATCTGTTCTGTAAATTGCACCCACAAAAAGCTACCACTTATGAATTTTGCAAGCAGTGAATGCCACTGTCCTAATAGGAGCGAAATGTCACTTAGAAGTTACTGTCATCCAGGACTATTGACCCAGCTGTCAGCAACCCATTGGAAAATCCATTTAGTGGAGACCAATCTAGGTGCTTGCCAGCTAGATACTGGAAGGGAGAACTTCTCTGCCAATTAGCTACATTTCTTCATTTTTAAAAGGCCAAAGTTTTAGCCACCTCAACCCCTATTTCAACAGAGCAAACAAATGGTTACACAAGATGATCAATTCCTCCCTTACCAGCAGATTCAGGCAGCCAGACAGAACCCATTCTACCCTCAGGAGGACTAACCCACAATTGAGCACCCAAAGCTGCCCACACTATCCAACCTCAAGTGAATAACCTAAGTTGCTGCCAACGTGGACAACCTAAGGGGGTGATGGCAGGGGCTCTATGTTACTTTCGCTGCTGGTGAGTTTAGCATATCTTTCAAGTTTTATTCCTTTACATATCCGGAAGTGAGATCACTCTGGCACAGTTTGTATTGTGTGTGTTTTATTCATTTCACATTTAGATTACTTTAATTCTTAATTTATAGAAAACCAAAACTTTAAATAGAGATACAATAAACAATTGATTTTGGGCTTCAAAAACTCCCCTCCTTCTTTTCTCTTCCTTGTCCAAAAAAGGGATTGCGAACAAATGTTCCTGATGGTATCCAGTTGAAATAAGTTCCTAAGCGGAAGGCAGCAGGTGACAGTGTGTGTGTCTGCAAAGCAGGGCTGCTCACTATGTCACTGACAGGGCAGACTCTCAGACAGAAAAAGATTTTGAGTCTGGTTTTTCTATAAGACTTAGGGAGTAATCTAAAATTATCAAACTGTACAAAGGTCCCAGGGACCTCTCAAAAAAAAAAAAAAAAAAAAAAAAAGCACCACTCAATCCAGAAAAGTAGACTTTGTTTTTTCTTAAAGAAGCACATTATGTAAACACTTGAGGTCTGGTACATGAAAATTCATGCACTGGAGGGCGGTCCCTCAGCCCAGCCTGCCCCCTCTCAAAATCCAGGAGCCCTCAGGGGCGGGAGGCGACCTGGCAATGAGGGGAAGGCAACACCCTTATCACACCTCTGCTGCTGCCACTGCCAGTAGTTCAAGCTTTGGCTGGCCCTGGTTACCTTAGCCTTGGGAGGCCCTGGGCGTCTGGGCAGCTGCCATCCGAGGCTTGCCTGCACCTTGGGCTGGCCTGGGTAACTGGGGGGCTGAGGGTGGATACAGCTGCACTGTGTGCCTGCCTCTGCACCCACCTCCATCCCCACCCCCCACCCCCGGTCCCCTGCAGGACTGATAGGACTGGGGGACTATGTCAGGGCTGAAGGGACTGTGCAGCCATCTTGTGGCTATGGGTGCTGCCATTTTTGTGATAGTGTGATGCATATTCTCTCTTTATTAGATAGGATTTTAAACACCCAAACAAATATTCCAGGTGGGTTTGCAGAACTTTGACATGCTTGTTAAAAGGCATGCACAGTCATATTTAAGTTTTGTGCCCACTCTTATGGAAATGACTATTTGGAAGTCAAGGAAACACTTGCCAAATTATTCAGTTGCCAGCTTTAAAAATGGGTTTTTTCTTCTTGAGAACGACATACATACATTGAAGGGACTCTCTCCACTGTTCCCACCTCTTCCTCTTCCTTCAACAGTGACAACGGAGGAAATAAAATGTTGAAGGCATCACACGTTAGGGTCCTCCTAAACTCATGTATCAACCACTTACTGATCATACAGTGCTTACATCTACTGAAGATTCCATACTCTTCATAGTTATTTCCAATCTGTAACTATATCAAAATGGAAGGCAAACTCTATTGGAATTGAAGAGGAAAGTCAAAATCTAGATTCCTTTTTACATCTGCAATGGCCAACACAATTGAAGGTCACCCTTTGACATTTTAAATCCCAGTCCCCTAGGAGTAAAATGTGTGAGTATTCATAGCAGAAAACAAGGAGAGGGAATATAAAGAATAATTTCATGCCACAATTATGATCATAAGCGGTAAAATGGTTAGTCAGAAGGCAATCCACACTTTAACCACTTTTGGAAACAGATGGTTCTAAATGTGACTAATTTTCCTCAACATTTAACAGCAACATCAGAAATCAAACATGTTACAGAAACCATTAGGCTCAGTCCCACCCCTGCTACTATCCGTGTTGTCTATTAGGGAAATCATAGCCCATTAATGTATTTACTCTGAAGGAGGAAACTTGAAGGAAAGAGAAGAATCAGCTACCACTGAGCACTCCAAAGCAGAGGCGGAGCTCCTCCTTTCCCCCTCAACCCGCTACCCGCACGCTGGTGGTGGATCAAGTCAAGGTTATAAAAATAAATAAAATGTCCTTAGCTAGAATCTTGACCCATTCTCAGAAGCTGTGATATATTTCCACTCAGATGAATAAAATATCCTACTTGTAAATGTCCTGATGTATCAGGTATTAAGGTTTGAAGCAGCAATCCCTACTCTAATCCTGGTTTTGTCTGGACCTACAACCCATAGTCAAGGAAGAACACAGATTTACATACACAAAGAACTCCTCTTGGTGGCTCACTAAGCCGTGGTTCAAAGTATAATCCTAGACAGGCACTGACTGTACCAACCTTGCTCCACTACACAGCTTGGGTGACAATCATTTGCCCCAAGCTCTTTGTGCTGATGTGTGACTTACTAGTAGATGCCACTCAAATGTGAACAAACTTTTTCTGAAAGCCTTCTTGAAGATTCATTAAAGATACTTTGTGAGCCCTAATTGATGCTGCTTAGTGGTTAAAGCATTGGTCTGAGGACTGAAGGGTCTCAGGTTCAATTCCCAGTCATGGTCAGGTACCTGGGTCTCAGGTTGGATCAGGGGTGTTGGACCTGGTGGGGGCTCTTGTGGGAGACAACCAGTTGATGTGTCTCTTTCACATTGATGTTTCTTTCTCCCTCTCCCTCTTCCTCTCCTACTTTTTCTTCACCTCCCTCCCTTTCTTCCACTCTCTCTAAAAAATAAGTGGAAAATATCCTCAGGTGAGGTGTTTGGTTTTTTTTTTAAGAGATGCATTATGAATAAATAAAGAAATGAATTCCATGTCTGTACCTAAACACAAGAAGGGGGACTACAGGGTCACATCTCAACAAGAAAGCTTCCAAGAAAGGCAGAGAGCCAGGGAAGGTCCCAAAAGGGCAAGTGAAGTGAGGGGGAGGGCGGGGGGCCTGGTGAGCTAAATATCTTAAGACCCTTTATTCTAAGAAGATGGAGGATGAAAGGAGAATGGCCAAAGGCTTTAAAGTCTTCAAGAACAGAGAGAGCACAAACCTGAGCTTGTTCACAAAATGCTGGAATATAACTGAGAAGGTGTGGGGATCTGGGAGAGGGATAGTTTGAGCACTGTAAACATATATATTACAATATACACTGCTTTCCATAGTAAATTGATGCAACTATTTCCTCAAACCTTCTCCCCTCCTTTCTCTCCTCCCCCCTCCCCCCCCCCCCCGTCTGTAACAATTATGTAGTCTGACACCTGTGAGGCTCTAACAGAGTATAGGAAGTGATCATCATCATTAACTCCTTGATTAAATTACAAAATCCCTAAAGACTGGGATGTGTCTCACTCACTTTTTAATGCCCCTACAGTGCCCTGCACATGGGATGTGTGTATGGTGTTAAACTTTTAACAGCCAGCTCCCCGGGCATGTGGAAAACTGATTCGTAGTGACTGACAGTTTCCATGGTGTAAATATCCCCACCATGGCAAAGTTCAAGCAACCAAGACGATGTCACTGAAAGTAATATCGGGAGAGATGCACATAATCAGTTCTTGAGGGAGTGAAAGTAGCTCCAGCCCATCACTGGATGCACTCAGTACATAGCCATGGAATTGCAACTGGGGCCAAGCCATAGGTAATTTCACACTATGGCCAGAGAACAGCCATGGGCCTGAGTACTACGAGTAGCAGCATCTATTTGGTAAAATCTTCTGCACTGTCAGTAAAATGATCATACCAGGTTTTTCTCCCAGCTAACACTTTTACCTCATCATCTGTCAAATTTCACTAGTACTAAGTAATTCTAAGTATAATTTCAGCAGAAAACTTTGTCACTACAAGATGCATATGAACTGTATGTAATAGTAAAAAAAAAAAAAAAATGAGCCATGGTATTTACTGTTACCAGTCAGTTATACTGTGAGTTAATAAACCAGTAACACTAAGTAACTAGTAAGTGAAACAAATATGAATCACTCATAAGGAGAAACCACAAAGCATCAGAGCATTTATTGGATTCTCAACTAATATAATCAGTTACCTCAAAGGTGTCTTCCTTTTATACAGGGTTTGGCCTTATTGGCCTTGACTGGTCCAGCATCTACTCCCTCTCAATCTTTCCTGCTTTAGGCCCCTCCCAAGGCAAGCCACCTCAGCCACTTGGGACTCCAAAGGGAGCAGGTCGACTTGGGGTTCTGTCACCTTCTCTCTGTCTCACTGAGCTCTTCCTAGGCCTTCTGATGGGGTTCAGAAACAGAACTGCACCCCTAACTGCTTTCCAGCTTAGTAACATTAGTCTTTAACAAACTGAAATCCTTGTTTTATTTTCCTTCTCTTTCAAAATCAGCCTCAGCTTTAGTTGCTTTCATCTAAAAGGAGGCACTATAATTTTTTTCTCATCTCAGTTTGAAGCTGCTTGGTCTTTCCTGATCTATCTCTCTCAGCCTCCACTCACTCAATCTGAGTGAGTGTGGGTAAGTCTCCTTAATCCGAATGCCTCCTTCAGTATGAGAAATACTTAAAATAAAGAGCTTATCTCTCTTAATGCCCCATCAAGTGAATTCTTTCCTCCCTGTAAGGAAAGTCTAGGTACTCTGGAAAGAAACAGTTGTGCTCTGCCTGCAGGCCAGGCATTTCTCATCGTTCTACCTATGACCTCTGAACACCTCTGGGAGAATGTCTTCCCTCTTAGTCCCATAACTCTCTTTTCCTTAAAGGAGCCATACATTTTCTAGGTCAGATCAACAGACAACCAAGATTGCAAAACACAAATTGACCATTTAACCAAATACAATAAAATATTCATGTAACTGGGGTTCTAATCAGAGACATTCCAAAAGGACTATATATTTTATTTCAGTGGGTTTACTGTTCAGACCAAGTGACATTCATCAGTCTATCAGTCTACAAATGATTAAATCTTATCAAGAAAGCTCTTGCTTTGTAGGGCAGAAGTAAGTCCATTGTTTAATATCTGTGGGACAAATGAAATTTTCTCCCTCTAGTTAATTTCTACCTATCATAACATATATCATGCAGATGCTTTAAAAAATAGCATCTTCTAGCCCTAGCCCATGTTGCTCAGTGGATCGAGTGTCAGCCTATGCAGCAAAGGGCCTGTCAAGGGCTCATACCTGGGTTTCAGGTTCTATCCCCATCCCCAGAGTGGATGTGCATGTGGGAAGCAACCAATCTATGTAAGACACATTGATGTTTCTCTCCCTGTCTCTCTTTCTCTCTCCCTCCTTCCCTCATTCCCTCCCTTCTTCCTTTCCTCTCTTTCCCTCCCTTCCACTTCTCTGAAAATCAATGGGAAAATATCCTGGTGTGAAGATCAAAAACAATGACAAAAACAGAGTTCTCCTTTTAGAAGTCATTAAAAGCTTTGTTGTTTGACAAATTCTGGGGTATGCACCCAAATTGGAGGAATAATGAAACAAATTTATGAAGAGGGCTTGACATGGAGAATTCAGGCTTTAAAGAGCCCTGCAATTTGAAAGGCCCTGTTTAAGAAAATACAACAATCACAAATACAAAATCACGTACCAAAAAAAATATTTATTTAAAAAGGGTATGTGGAAGTGAGAGTCCTGAAATTTAAGTTTAATAAGCTTGATAGTGCTTCCCCTCCCACCTAGGATATTTGGGTGCTTTTTGCAGTCTATAGAGAAGAAGTCTACTTAATCATCTACCAGCCTTCTGAGAAAGGCACTGTTTCCAGCTTCAGTGTATAATTGAGGAGACCAAGGGCAAGAAAGGTTGAGCAACTTGCCCAAGGTCACATTGCCTTGGAGGATAGAGCCAGGACCCAATTCCAGCACCCTTGGCTAATTCACAAGACAGCTTACTAAAACCAAAAGGATATTTACATGTCTTACTTTTACCATTTCTCAACATTAATTTATTTTTATTCCATCCTAAATTTCCTAAGAAAAAGAAGCACAAAAGTAGGTGTTTATTTTAGAATGAACACAAATTTGGACCTTGAGGTTGCATGGCGAACACTCCATCATTAGGACTTAAGTTTTCATCCCCCATCGCTCCAATGCAATCCTCCCAAACAAAATGAGCTCCTTCATCAGTCATGGCCACATGGGTTTCGAGTGGATGAACATTACAGCCTCCGGTTGTGAAGTTCTCCAAATCACTAAGTTCGGATCATTTCGAATGTCAAACTGGCACTTAACAGGCAACAGCTGAGAATCTGACTTGATTTTATTTTGGAGTAAAATCCTCTTCAAGCTAAGGTTTTATTCTATAATTCCTCACATTACCTACAAGTGTCATCAAATAGAAAATAAAGATATTTTTCTCATCCTTAAGTAATTCAGAAACGTTGAGGATGATCCTGGTAATGTGGGAGCCTCAGGAATAAAGTTGCATTAACTTCCTTAGGACCAGAGGTAATTTCACAAATGGACCCTAAGAGGCAGAAAGTCAATGGACTTAATGTACTCACCACCAAATGTCATTTAAAACTGAATTTAAAGCTACAAAGAACAGACAGCTCAAGACTGGTCACCATGACATTCCTATTTTCAAAGCAACCTAATAACAACCTATTTGTTGGACAATTAAGACCCATTTGTTAATTGGGAAAAAAGAAACCTAAGCCAGTGGTCTGCAAACTCATTAGTCAACAGAGCGAAATATCAACAGTACAACGATTGAAATTTCTTTTGAAAGCCAAATTTTTTAAATTTAAACTTCTTCTAATGCCACTTCTTCAAAATAGACTTGCCCAAGCTGTGGTATTTTGTGGAAGAGCCACACTCAAGGGGCCAAAGAGCCGCTTGTGGCTTGCGAGCTGCAGTTTGCCGACAACGAACCTAGGCAGAAAAGCATCATTTTCCTAAGTTAGACTTAGAACATTTATCCAGATAAAGTAACCCTATGGCCTTAGCTACCTCTTTTCTGTAACACACTTTGACAGCTTTAGTCTAAAGATGTGCTCCATGGAACAGTGTTGGGCACCAAGGAGATGAAGGGACTGAGGAGAAAGGAACCCCAAGTCAGCCTCATGTAAGTTTGTTTGAACTGCCTAGGCCCCAAATTCAATAGATTCTGTCACATCACTCTCTAAGGAACTGAATTTAGTATGGAGTGCATACATTTTGAGCCTCATAAAAAGGTTTTGCTTTAAAAAAAAAAAATCCAAAGACCTCATTGGAGAACACTTAAAATCTCTGAGTATTACTGATTTTTTTTTCCTTCAAACATTTATTAAACACCTTCCATGTGCCAGGCACTGGGGTAGGAGCTCAGTAGACTGTCTCTAATCTATAACTGTCATGCTCATACTTTTGACTCCAGGACCGAATCCAGTATCTGGCAATATATAGTAGAGGTGGCTCAAAAGTGGAAGTTATTGTTGTCACCATCATTGCTCTTATTAATGGTACAGAGGTCACAAGTGGCATAGAGATCAACATTTTTCAGGGGTGTGCTCCTATAATGCTCATGGAATCCATAAGTACTGTTCCTGACAGCTGTCACCCACCAAAGTGACAGGTTAGAGGGCAGCAGGGCACAGTAGATGACTTCATTCGGGCTTTCTCCCTGTTCTCCACACAAATGACAAAAACATTGTTACCATGAGGCTAAAATGAATTAACCTTTTAACAGGAAAATCATTCTTGTGTTCCTCATTGTAAATCTACTGTGTGAATTTTTTAAAAAATATTTTATTGATTTTTTACAGAGAGGAAGGGAGAGATAGCTAGAAATGTCCATGAGAGAGAAACATCGACCAGCTGCCTCCTGCACACCCCCAACCGGGGATGTGCCCACAATGTACATGCCCTTGACTGGAATCGAACCTGGGACCTTTCAGTCCACAGACCAACGCTCTACCACTGAGCCAAACCGGTTTTGGCTACTGTGTGAATTTTTAAGAAAGGTCTGCATACCCTGTTTCCCCGAAAATAAGACAGTGTCTTGTATTAATTTTTGCTCCCAAAGATGCGCTAGGTCTTATTTTCGGAGGATGTCTTATTTTCGGGGAAACACAACATGGTACTTCATACTAATTGCCTCTAAGTTAAATTACAAAAGGAGATTTAATTAAGAACATGATGGTTTCAACCATGATATCTCTGAATGGTTCCTTGATGCCACACTCTGCTTTAGGCAATTTATATTCATCAACTCAGCTAAATTTCATCACCTCCTCCCATGATATCATTGGCTTCATGTCCCACTTTGCAGATGAATAAACTAAGTCTCCGTATACAAGGATGCCAGGGAAGTCTAGGGAGACTTCTGCCAAGCCCAACAAGAAGTCTTCCATCAAGCAGAGAGCTAGGGGAAGCCCTAAGAGGGGCAGCTGGAGTGAGGGAGGTGGTGGGAATTGGCTGAGCTACAAGTTTTAGGGCTCTGTAGCCTAAAAAGATGGGGGGGGGGGTTATCAAAGACTATAAAATTATGAACAAATCCAGCACAAACCTGGGTTTGTTCCCAAAATGACAGATGAGAGAAGGGAACCATGAAGAGAAGTATAAAGAGCTAATGTGTTAAATGCAATCACCTAAGAAAAAATCACGAAAGAGAAAGAGATGAATGCCAAAGTTAAGATTTAGAAGGACCCAAGGAAGGCACATGTTGACTAGACACATTTGTTTTATTGTTGGGAGTATTATAAATGTCCCTCCTTTTATTTTTTTCTCCCTCTTGCCTCCCCGTCACCCCTGACCTGGTTCCTACCCCATCACAGGCCTTCACCGCCCTATTGTCTGTTTATGAGCAATGCATATATGCACATAGTTCTTTTGTTAATTTCTTCCTACCTCACTACTCCCCTCCCCCCGCCCACTTCCCTCTGAGATTTGTCAGTCTGTTCCATGTTACCATGCCTCTGGTTCTATTTTATTCATCCGTTTATTGTGATCATTAGATTCCACATATAAGTGAGATCATGTGATATTCGTCTTTCTCAGACTGGCTTATTTTGCTTAACATTATCATCTCCAGGTCTCTCCATGCTGTCTCAAAGGGTAGTAGATCCTTTTTTCACAGCTGCATAGTCTTCTATTGTGTAAATGTACCCGTTTTTTTAATTCATTCATCTACTGATGAGCACTTGGGCTGTTTCTAGATCTAGCTATCCTCTATAATAAAAGACTAATATGCAAATAGACCGAATGGCAGAATAACCAGAATAATAGAACAACCAGTCACTATGACATGCACTGGCCACCAAGGGGTGTGCACAGAACATGGTGGGCTTTGACCATGGAGGATAGTAGAGCATGTGAATGGGTAGTAGAGCATGTGACCCATGTGATAGAGCATGTGATAGTAGAGCATGTGACCCATTCACATGTGGTCACCAGACCAAGGCAGGGCACTGGTTGCTGCCATTGGGGTGATCCTCAATTCTATGCTACCATGCACCCTGGTCCCACCTGGCACTTGCACCTGCTGCTGGCCCGGTCCTACTCACACCTGATGCCAGCACCGGAGCTGCCATTCACAGCCACTGTCAGTGCCTGATGCTTGCCCCAACCGCTCAGTGCCATCAGTGGGTGCGAATAGTGGCTGCTGGCCATGATTACCCCTTAGGACTTCTCCACCTCCCCCTGCTTCTGAGGGGTGATCAGGGCAACAGCTGCCACTCACAGCCACTGATAGCACTGGTCCTGCTCACACCTACTGCTGGGGCCGGCCCCAATCATTCTGTGCCTTCAGTGGGCACAAGCAGGGCAGGTGCCATAGGTGCATGGGAGTGGTGGGGGCAGGACCAGGGCTGCAGCGGGAGGGGCCAGGCAGGGGCACAGAGGATGGGCTGAGACCTACCCCTGTGACCACTGTAGCCTCACGGCCCACAGTTCCTTTCAAGGTGCATGAATTCATGCCCAATGCATTGGGCCCCTAGTCTATAATAATAAAAGCATAATATGCTAATTAGACTGGAACTCCTTCCAAGCGACCTTCCAAATGAAACCCTGGTGGGGGCAGAGGCAACTGCCTCTGGGGCAGGGACCTAGCCCCTTGCACAAATTTTGTGCATTAGGCCTCTAGTTATAAATAATGCTGCTATGAACATAAGGGAGCATATATTCTTTCTGATTGGTGTTTCAGGATTCTTAAGATATATTCCTAGAAGTGGGATCACTGGGTCAAAAGATAGTTCCATTTTTAATAGTTTCACGGTTTTCCATAGTGGCTACACCAGTCCACATTCCCACCAGCAGTGTACTAGGGTTCGTTTTTCTCCACATCCTTGCCAGCACTTGTTGTTTGTTGACTGTAGACATTCTGGCAGTGTGAGGTAGATACATTTTTATTGATTCCCTATTAGGTTTCTAGCTCTTTCAATATGATGTCATTTGATCCTAATCAAAAGCCACTCCAGGGAGGGTGTTGAGTTTTTTTCATAGCTGCTCTAAATGCTTGGCCATTTAAATGCAATGCTTGTGACTGCATCCCACCAGAATAGCTAGGCTATTTTCAAGTGTTCATGATATCTCCAAATTCATGCTCATGGTCACTTAATCCATTATGTTCACCTGTTTCTCTGTCCCCATTTCACTCTAATTGAATTTGGAATAACTGCCACTTTGAACAACTGTGCTCACCAGACTCTTTTTTCTAGTGAACCCTCCTCATCAGTCTCCTCACCTGTTATGAACCAAATGTTTGTGTCCCAAAATTCCTATGTTGAAACTACACCCTCCCACATGATGGTCTTAGCAGGCGGGGCCATTTGGGGGTAATCAGGATTGAACTAGGTCATGAGAGTGCAGCCCTCATGATGGGATTAGTGCCCTTATGAGAATCATGAGAGCGATTGCATCCCTTCTCTGCTCTCTGCCCTTTGAAGATACAATGAAAAGTGGGCCTTCTGCAACCCAGAACAGGGCCTCACCAGAACCCAGCCATGCTGGCACCTTGGTCTTGGACTTCCAGTCTCCAGAACTTTTATAAAAAAAAAAAATTTGTTGTTTATAAGCCACCCAGTTTACAGTCTTTTTGTGATTGTAGCCCACACTGAGACATCATCTAACAGAAATACAAGATTAACCCTGCAAAAACAAACAAACAAAACCTCAAAACATAAACAAAGAAACAATTCCTGTGAGTCCAATAGCAAAGTGCAATGAAGACGGAGCCAAAAGAGGTCTTTGAGAGCTAGAATAATAAATAATGAGCTGCAGGTATTTAATAAAATGGTATTTAGCACTGATAAACACATATGTTTCCTTAAAAAAAAAAAAAAAAAAAAAAAAAAAAAAAAAAAAAGGTCAATGTATAGGTTTATCCTGCTATATCAGAGAAGCTTAGAGATTTGGTCTCCATTGATCCACTATGAATCACCCATGTAATGCAGCTGCCAGGAAAGACAAAGTGACTTGGGCCTCAGTAACAGCTGCTACACTCTGTACAAATCAGAACCTACTCCTACATGAATGCGACTTCAAGTGACTACAGTTGTAAAGAAACTCAGCCCTTGCCGTGTGAGGAATGATTCAAGTTAATGTAAATATTTAGCTTAAAATATTGGGAGGAGGGTTAGAGGTCAAGAAGAGACAATAGTTGCTTTCAATTATGCAAAGGGCTCCCATGTGGAAGAATTAATTGATGTGTGTTATACAACTCCAAGGAGCAGAACAAGAACCAATAACAGCAAGAATAAAAACAGTTATTGTGTTCTTTCTCTGTGCCAGACACTAAGCTAAGTATATTCTATTCATTACCCCATTTAAGTCACAATAATTGAGACATAAGTGAGGAGTAGTTACCAAGAAATAGATTTAAAGCCAACACACAAAAGAATATTCTAACCATTAAAGTCACCCGGAGGTGAAATAGGCTGTATTGGAAGGTGTCGCCTGTCCTGTCCCTGGATCTGACCAATCAGATGGGTAGCTGAGTGAGAACCTACTTTAAGTCCCTTCTCGTGCTCACTAGAATAAAAAAATATATAAACAAGGAAGAGCTTTTGAGCAGATGTTTTTGAATGAATACAACTGAAGGAAAAATTAAAATGTATTTCAAGGGCAATGAGATGCCATTAATAGACAGCTTTACTAGCAGAACGCTTTCTCCTCTATGGGATGATTTCTTTCAGGTCCCTTATAGTGACAGTGGTGAGAGGGCCAATGAGCCCTGTGACACATGCATTCTCCCGGTTTGGTGGGAAAGCTTCAGGTGAGGGGCTGACTTTTCTGGATCCTGTCAAGACTTGACAGCTCCAAGAGTCTAGAATCCAGCAGGAGGGAAGCATCCAAACCTGCTTGGTTTCTAGACACTTCGAGCTGCTATTCCTTTACTTGCTATAATGACTAAAAATGTATGCACATCAAAATGGCCTTGGTTACTTTGCCAGAGAGCCTTGTGGATTCTTAAAGGGCTTGGAAGGTCCAGAAACTGGCCAGCAGCAAAGAAAACGTTGGGAAACTCTTAAAAAGAATAGTGGGAGCATTCTGGATACTTCAGACAAGACACATGATGCAATCAATTTCAGAGAAACATTTCCAATGCCCATCTTTGAGCTTCTTCCTACTTTCTGTGCGATCTTTGGCCTAAAGTAAAAATTCGATATAGTCTCTAAGAAGTGTTTCCAACAAAAAATGGGAAAAGCCCTAACTGGTTTGGCTCAGTGGAAAGAGAATTGGCCTGTGGACTGAAAGGTCCCAGGCTCAAATCCCCGTCAAGGGCATGAATCTGGGTTGTGGGCACATCCTCAGTGGGAGGTGTGCAGGAGGGTAGCTAATCGACGTTTCTCTCTCATCAATGTTTCTAACTCTCTATTCCTCTCCCTTCCTCTCTGTAAAAATCAATAATATATATATACATATATATATATATATATATATGGATATATATATATGTGTGTGTATACACACACATATATATATATACATACATATATATATATATATACACACATATATATACATATATATATTTAAAAGAAATGGGGAAGGAAGAAACATGAGGAAGTGGAGTGGGAGATGTAGGGACAGGAGAAAGAAGGGAGAAGAGGAAAGAAAAATATATTCACAGACAGATGCAAAGCGTGTGGGTTGTGCCCCCTTGAAGAAAATCAGGGGCCACTAGTATGATTATACATAGTAATAGGAATGTGGCAACCAGTTCCACATACAGGAAGCAGCTCAGAAGACAAATGGAGGACACAAATGTCAACAGTCACCCAACAGTGCTTCCTGCTTTAGACCTCAGACACAGTAGAAAGAGGAAGAGGAGTTAATATCAAAAAGCCTCTGGGAACAAATTTGTCCCAACTACCACTCTCGCACATCAGCCACCACCTCTTCCCCAGGAAACCAGCTGTCCTGGCCGGTAGCTTTGTCCTAGGAGGACAGCACACCCGTCTACTAAACGATGGTTCCAGAAGGAACCCTTGCTCTTGAGCAGCAGGCCGCGTGTGGAAATTCAGCACAAGCAAAAATCCTCTCCGAGCGATTTTCCCCGAGTTCCCTCTCATAAAGCAGGTTTCCCCCTCCACTTAAACCACAACAATTTGTTTTACTTTGATAGGTCCTCCTAAATAATGGCTTCATCATTAAACATCTGGCTTCTTCCTAGCAGATTAGGCCTCCAATGAGGAAAGTGTGTTTATAGTTCTAATTTGAAACACAGCACATTAATATGCTGATTCTCATAATGTTTGCCTTAACCTGTTTGGAGAAATTATGACTACAAATATCTTGTACACAACACCTCTAACTACCAGCTTGTACAAACAACATAAGAGCCGGAGCGCCTCATCCAGACGATTGGAACCACTTCAGAGGCGATCATGATTAGTGCTTTGGCTGGAAGCCATATTTTACACATCAACTCAGCATCTGGCTGCGAGCTGCTGTCCCAGCCGAACAGACCCACCTCCACTGTTACTAATAAGCACATGGGCGCGAGCCAGATGGTCTGACGGGAAGCACCCTGCCTCTTCCCGAGCTAGGCACACTGGAGGGAGGGACCCCGCGCAGGCCCCCAAGTCAGAGTTCCTGGGGCTCCAGGTTCCTGCAATGCTGTGTGCAAACAGGCGGCACTAAAAAAGAATGTAAATGAGGGCGCTATTCATTATTTAGGGCTGGCGCATCGCCATCCCCTCCTCCTCTGGGCGAGGCCTGCCTTAGGAACAGGGAAAGCATCTGATGAGAGCAGGGCAACCCTGGAGGCGTGGAGCAGATTCTTCCCTTCTGCTGAGGATCCTGCAGGCTCAGCACTTCTTGGCCCACAGAACAGCTGAGCTTTTCACTTCCTTCCTAACAAAGCGCTGGAGTTCTTCCTCTGTTTACACCAAGGGTGCTTATACACAACCTACACCCCCCACAAAAAAAAAAAAAAAAAAAAAAAAAAAATTCTTGCTGCTCTAATCTCAGGTACAGCCAAAGTCCTTTGCTTCAGGCCAAGTTCAAGGAAGGAGCTGGGAGAAGGGGAATTGGGAAAGGGAGGGAATGATCAATTTATTAGGGCAGAGACTTATAAGCAAGTTCTAGACCACAGTGGCCAGAAGTTGAATTAAGAGAATGTCTCCTTTCTTTTGGGAGGGTGTCTGTAGATCTTATACTGTGATGCTGAAATATTTCACAGCATACGATCTGCAGAGTCTACATCATCTTTTGCTGACTGATTCTAAGCGACACGAGAGCATGGGCTGCACATTATACTTGCTCTGAATTTCTACAAATTGCCAACCTAACACAGTGTCTAAAAGGTCATTATTAAAACCTTAAAGTTGGCTTTTAACTCTTTAAGTAAAACTTTTTTATTTTATATGAAATGAATAGCTTGGCACTGAATTGAATCCATTTCATCTCAGCAAAACCAGCAAACACTACGCATTCTTATTGCAGAGGTTGGCCCAGAGCAGCTCTGCCCATTGTCAGAACATCAGATTCCTTTTCAAACCCATTTGAGAGTCTTCTCCTGTCAATGACATAATCCCAGTTGTTAAAAATAAAAATAAAAAGTTAAACAGAGATTAATGGACATGTCTGTATGCTCTCCGTTTTGAATCTGAAAAACTTTTTTTTGTCTAATGATATAAAACCTGCTGACTCCTGGTATTAGCCTGGACCCATTGGCTCTAAGTGACAGAACTCCAGCTCTAAATAACTGGGCCAAAAAAGGGGGAAGAGAAAGGGACTTGTTGGCTTCTGCATTGAAACTATGTAAAAGGCAGGAATAGAGCTAGATGCAGGGTCAGCTGGATCCAGGGACTCGGAGGTCTTCCTTCACTCCTCCCCCAAATTGTTTCTCTTCTCCCACCTCTTTCCCTCCTTCTGTTTCGGTGAACCTGGCCAGTGATTAGTCAGGTTGATAGCATGTACCTCTCACCTGATGTGATAAGCACACTTTCATCTCTATGCTGTTCTTCCCCCAAATCCATACCCCAGTCTAATCGTGGGGAAACATCAGACAAACCCACATTGAGGGACAGTCTACAAAATACCTAAACAGCACTCTTCAAAAGGGCCGAGGTCGTGAAAAACAGGGACAGCCTGAGAAACTGTCACAGATTGGAAGGGCTATGACGACTATATGCATTTGGCATCCTGGATTGGAGCCTAGAAAGAAAAAGAACATTAGCTGAAAAATTGGTGACTTTAGAAAAAAAGTCTGTAATTTAGTTATGGTACTGCACTAAGCTTATTTCCTTCGTTTTGACAAGTGGACCAAAACCTTTAGTTATATGAGACTAGAGGCCCTTTGCACAAAGATTCGTGCAATAGGCCTTCTTTCCCCTGGCTACCGGCACTGGTTTTCCTCTGGCACCCAGAACCCAGGCCTTCACTCTGGCTGTCACCTTCAGTCTTTGCTCGGGCCAGAGTCTTCACTCCTATAGCTCCCTATAGTCTTCCCCTTATAGCAGGCATCCCGCACCACCTGGCTGCTCTGCGTCTGCATGCATGCTAACCAGAGGCCCAGAGAGGCTGGTGGGTGGGGCCACCTCCATATCTGGTGGGTTAATTTGCATACTCACTCCTGATTGGCTGGTGGGCATCATGACATGATGGTCAGTTGGCATATTTCTCTTTTATTAGTGTAGATGCTGTTAACATTCTCAGAAACTGAGTGAATGGTACACAGAACTCCCTGTTCTATGTCTGTAATTCTTCTGTAAATCTAAAATTATTTTAAATAATAGATTCTTTTTAAAATAATCAATTTATTAAATAAGGCTTGGGTAAAAGAAGAGGTTCCAGAAATATTGCTTTATAGAGAGATAGCTTAGGAACATGATTAAATTAATGCTTTATTCAAATTTATGAGCTGCATTGTAACAGGGCTGAGCAGTGTTTCCCTCCCCAGAAAGCCCATCTATGTCTTTCTCTGTAAAGTTGTGTTCTTTCATATCCATTCTAGAAGCATTAATCTCTCCTCTGTCAAAGATCTTTATACTCCAAGCCCCAAAAGATGCATTGAAGAAAGACCCACAGTCCAAAACATGTTAGTTCCTAAGACCTAGCCCCTCAGCAATCTGTGATGACTATTTATTAAAGCATAATTAGGACCCTTTTTCCTTTGAAGGTTCTGTCTACTATAGTCATAATAGCCACTGAGTCTCCTAAGAATCCTCTTAAAGTACTAGCAGAAACAAATGGGCAGAGACAAGATAGTCACAGGGATGTAAAGTATAATATAGGGAATATACTCAATTAATCCTATCTAATACAGAGGGAATATGCAAATTAACTATCATGCCATCACAAGTAGGCAGCACCCACAGCAGAGGCAGGTTTCTGTAACACAAGATGGCTGCAGCACCCACAGTGGAGGCAGGTTTCTGTAATACAAGATGGCTGCACGCACAGCAGAGGCCAAGAGCCTTAACAAGCAATTAGCAGGGACCTGAGGTTGCATGGCACTGCACCAGGGCAAGGAATCTGAGGCCGTGCCCCCCACCCAGTGGGGCTTGACAGGAGTCCTCAGGCCACTGCCCTGGCCTGGTACCAGGCCAGGGGACTTCAGGCTGTGCCTCCCACCCAGCAGGGCTTGACGGCGGAACTCGGGCCTCAACCCCGTCCAGCAGGCTTGATGGGGGACCTCAGGCCACATACTGTACCCCAGGGCCATGCCAGGGTAACTCAGACTGTGCCCCCACCCCAGCAGAGCTTGACAATGGTGGGCCCCCCGGGTCTGGATCTCGCCCAATGGGGGTGGGGCTGGCTGGGTCTGGGTCTGGGTTTGGGTCTGGGTCTGGGGCGATTTTGAAGCACCATAGGTAGTCAGGGACTTGATTCTGGGTACTGCAGTGTGCCCCAGACTCTGATAGGAGGAAGATTTTCATATATATTTTACTAATTGTTTTTCATCTCTGATATTTCTATTATAAAGGGCAAATAGCAATATTAAAATATTTCCTCTAATTAATCCCTTCTTAACGTGCACAAATTTCATGCACTGGACCACTAGTCCTATATAACAAATGGTTATATGCAAATTGGCCATCATGCCCTCGCACAAGATGGCCACCTCCATGTGGTAACAAGATGGCCATCACAAGATGGCTGGCAGGAAAGGACAGTTGGGGGTGACCAGGCTGGCAGAGAAGGATAATTAGGGGCATCCAGGCTGGCAGGGAAGAATAGTTAGGAGCAACTGGGCTGGCAGGGGAGGGCATTGGGGGCAATTAGGCCAGCAAGGGAGCACTTAGGCATTGATCAGGCTGCCAGGGGAGTGGTTAGGGGGTTATCAGGTAGGCAGGCAGGCCATGGTTGAGAGCCAGCAGTCCTGGATTGTGAAAGGGATCCCAGATTGGAGAGCGTGCAGGCTGGGATGAGGGACCCCATCCCCCCCGCACCCCAGTGCATGAACTTTGTGTACCAGGCCTCTAGTATTATATGGTACCAGGTGGTACTAGATTTATCACAAGGGATCACCTCATAAGTTATATAAATGTCTAACCACTAGGTTCTACTCCTAAAACCAATATAATATTGAATGTCAACAATAATTTAAAAATAACAAAAATTTTTAAAATATTTAAATAATAAAGTGGTATAAGACACTATAATTGCATCATTTCTACTTCATTATTATTAAAACACACCATTCTATCCTAAGCCAGCAGGCCCCCCATGTTGGCTGATTTTCAGGGAAAAGTACTTGCTTTGGCTTTATTTCCTAGAACTATTCTCAGACAAGGGCTGTGAATGAGCACCTACTTTATTGTTCTACTTTCACTCAGTCCATATATATTGAGCAACTGTGGTTGGCCATTAATTGTCTTAGGTACTATGGATACCAAGATAAAAAAGATACAGTCTCTGATACAACTACTTTGGCAAATGTTTGGTAACACATGGTAAAGGTAAGCCAGTGTATATATATTTTACCCAGATGCCCCACTTCCAGTTATATCTATTCTACTGTCAGTCTTGCACATGTGCCAGAAACATGGGCAATAATATTACAGAAGCCTTGCACATAATTGCAAAATCTAGAAACAAGTCATCATCAATTGCTTCAGTAAATAAAGTACAGTGGTATTCATGAAATGGAATTTATACAAGCATGAAAAAAATGAATGAACCATGACAACACATATCAACAGAATAAATCTCATAACCATAATAATGGGAGAAAGCAGCAAGGCATAAATGGATACAACCGAACAGTTCCAATTATGTGAAGTTCAAAAACAGACTCAATTAAACAATGTATTGCCTAGGGACACATACTTAGGTGGCATTTTTAAAACCTGTAAGTGAATGCATTGATAATTAACATGAAATTCAGAATAATGGTTATGTGCAGGGAGTAGGAGAGTCAGATGAGGCCAGGGAGAGACCCTCAGGGGATTTCTGAAGATGTACAGACCCTATGTTGAAGGCCTGAGTGATAGACACGTGAGTATCTGATTCTGTTGTGAGTGTTCTTGAATTTACATATAGAAATCACACATATATATATATATATATATATATTGTAAATCCTCCTTTGTATGTATTTCACAGTTCATACAAATGTTTAAAATAGGTATAAAAGATTCTATGATGACAAAACATTTTTAAATATTAGAATAAGAATGGTGTGATTAGCTTCTCATCTCAAAGCATTTATTAAAAACTGGTGTGATATGGTGCCACCTGTGCCATGACATTTTTATATGAAGTCAAAAGGAGAGGGGAATCAAGTCTGCCTAAAAATCAAGGAAGACTTCAAAGAGAAAGTGACTCTTAAGCTGAGAATAGTTATTTAGACAGAGCACAGTGAAAGAAGCATGGGTAAAGCACTCACAGAAAGGCCCAGAAGGTTAAAGAAGTATGCCACATTTGGGGGAATTAAGTGATGAGTTCCAGCTGCTTGTGAGAGGCCAGCAGATATAACTGAGAGGAAGGCAAGAGAAGATCAGTAAAAATGTGTTATTCC
This sequence comes from Pipistrellus hanaki, assembly GCF_964339955.1. Classification (NCBI taxonomy): domain Eukaryota; kingdom Metazoa; phylum Chordata; class Mammalia; order Chiroptera; family Vespertilionidae; genus Pipistrellus; species Pipistrellus hanaki. The sequence continues at coordinate 47,202,207 of NC_140503.1, read as the reverse complement.
TCCTAAAAGTAAGAGTTTGGTCTCCATCCTGAGAAGCAATGAGTTCGGAGCAGGAGTGCCACTCCAGGGCAAGACTGGGGGTGGGGCTTGGGGAGGTGTTGTGCCAGATAGGAAACCACAGCCAGCATGTGAGCGATGTAATAGCTTAAATGAGGCCAGAGAAGGTGGAATGAGGAAATGGGGGAGTCTAGAGCAGTGTTTCCCAACCTTCTCTCATGATGAGAATCACCTGGTGGAGTTGTTAAAACACAGATTCCTGAATCCCAACTAAGAAGTGCTAAACTAGGATTTTTGGGAACATATAGGTAAAATTGCATACCTAACTTAGTGCTCTGTATATAACATCTGTGTTAGAGCACTAGTTAAGTATACAATTTTACCTATATGTTCCCAAAAATCCTAGTTTAGCACTTCTTAGTTGGGATTCAGGAATCTGTGTTTTAACAACTCCACCAGGTGATTCTCATCATGAGAGAAGGTTGGGAAACACTGGTCTAGAGGGACTGGATGTTCAATCATTATTTAATGAATCATTGAGTATTGAGGTGAGGAAGAGGGAGCACCCTGGATGATCCTCAAAAATCTGGTTTGGATCATGAATTCAGAAGGAAGGTAAGGAATTTGAAGGGAGGAGCAGAGTTGCTGGTGTAACAGGAAGAAGGAAAAGGAGAGAGATGAGTTCAAGTTAGCATCTGATGATTCAGCCTTGAGGATGCATTGAAGCAGCCAGCTGGTGCTCATTGGCCTAACCCGAGTGGAGAGAAGGAAAGTTAAAGGAGAAAGCATCGGCTGGTTTACCTTTCTGTACAACAAGAGACAGAATCCCACAGCAGTGGAGAAGTTCCTAGATTGTCTCTAATTTTAGTCCACATTGTCCTTGCTCACCTGGCTCAACCAGAGTGGGTCAGCACATCCTAGAAGAGATGGCATAAGTCTCATCGATACCAAAAGAACAGTGGGGTTCTCACTGGGTACCAGCAATGGGGGATTGTCCATGGGGTTGTCACATTATAGACTAGATTTTGGTCTTGATTTCATACATCTTTAATAAATGCAAAAATCTAGAGAACTCCTTTGACACTTGGAGTAAGTAAATCATTCAGTTAAGCTTAGTAACTGCAATGCAGCTATTGTGCATTCATTCAACCCCATCTTCCCCAAAAAATTGCTCTGTGAAAATCTAAAGCATTGCATCCCTATTACACAGACTTGGAATGGCTGCCCAGGCCCATGGGTTGTGTTTTGGTGGGAGGATGGACAGAGCAGAAGGAGGGCTGCACCGGAGGCTGTGGCACAGGTACAGGATGAAGCTAGCATATGCTGAAAGTCAAGAGAGTCAAAGTACAAAGCCTCCATTTCCCCCATTACCAGACAATGCAGCTGGAATTAGACAGGCTATCTTGATGTCATATTTGATGTTTATGCTAACATTTTAGCTGTATACACATTCTTATGGGAGTAGAAAAGCATATTGAGATATTGGTAAATAAACATTTGCATTTGTTTTAATTACTGATAGAAGAAACTGAGTATGAGAAGCAATAGTGAGCACATCAAAATGCAATGAGTCCACATACAACCACAGAATCAAATCATCCAAAACACTCTGCACAAAGATCGGGAGAGTTGGGGGAAGAGAGATTCTAATGGTGAATGCTTAGAGTGCTTCACACCCTGGCTTACACACATACTCATACACACATTCATTTCCTCACATTGTCAGAACACATGGCCACCTACAGGGTTGATTATTCTCCATCCCCCACCAAAAAAAGCCTGTTTCAAAACTTCTACTGCTTCTGCCAATTGTGGCAACATGTTTTGGTTTTGGTTTGAAATCTTGAATGGACTGCAATGCAGATGCATCATGGGAAAAGGCAACATGCCAGCAGTTCCCTCTCAGGGGGAGGGAAGGAATGAAACAAGCATTGGTGAACAAACCAAGTAAATTTGACCCACTGCCTAGTTGTGTCTAGGGCCAGACACCCACACAATAATGCTATCAGCAAAGCACTCTGTATAAATTGTGCCCTTTAACCATCACAGCAAACCTCTGGTACTGCAATAATGCAGTACCACCAGGAACTGAGCTCAAGGATGTTTATGTAAAAAAATTTGGCCAATACCTGTGGGTATTTATCTGAAGAAACAAAAACACTAATTCAAAAAGATATATGCCCCCATGTTTATCGCAACATTGCTTTCAATAGCCAAGACATAGAAACAATCTAAAAGTCCATAGATGGATGGATAGAGAAAATGTGATATATGTGTATGTAGAATATTACTCAGCAATAAAAAAAGAATAAAATCTTGCCATTTGTGACAACATGGATAGGTCTTGATTATGCTAAGTGAAATGCTAGTAAGTTGAGAAAGATAAATACCACATGATCTCACTTATATGTGAAATCTAAAAAAAAAAAAAGAGCTCATACAATATAAACAGAAACTAGATGGGTGGTGGCCCAGTTGGGCAGAGAGGGTGTGAAATGGGTGAGGCCATGGGATATAATGTATAACATGGTAACAATAGTTAATGCTGTGTTATCTATAATAACAAAAGCATAATGTGCTAATTAGACCAGATGTCCTTCGGGAAGACCTTCTGGACAAACCTCCGGGCTGAGAGGGAAGCCCGGGTCCCAGGTGCCAGAGGGAAGCCGGTACCAGCAACCAGGGGAAGAAAGGCCTACTCTTGCATGAATTTCATGCATCGGGCCTCTAGTATATTTAAAAGTTGCTAAGAGAATAAATCTTAAAAGTTCTATGCCAAGAAAAAAGAATTTTGTAAACTTAGTGACAGATGTTAACTAGCCTTATTATGGTGATCATCTTGCAATGTATAGGCAATCATCAAATTGTACATGTGAAACTAATACAATGCTATGTGTCAATTATTCCTCAGATTGAAAATGAACTTAGCCAAGATGACAACAAATAAGTGGTAGAAGAAGGACTCAAACCCAGAGACCCTGTCCATGAACACCGGCCCGAATCACCATGCCTGCCTGGCTTGATACCCTGGGAGGTGGAGTTTCTCCACCACAGGAGAGGCGCACAGAGAGAGAGCAAGGGAGCTGGGGCAGAGGAGCATGCAGTGTTCTGGGGAGTAAATATTTTTATTCAGTCTAAACATTGGGTAGCACTGCAGAAAAGTGCTGGGAGTTGGGGATTAACTCAGAGGAAGTATTTCCAGCCAACAGTAGTAAAAGTTAAGGAGCCAGACTCTCCCAGGAACAGGGTGTATTTGAGGAGCCACTTGTTCTCAGAAATAAACAGCACACAGGGACAGAAATAGATCAGAAGTCAACTAGATTAACTGGATTAATTCTAAAGCTTCACAGCTAAAAAAATATTGACTAACAGAATCAACAAACTTCCCAAAACTTGGTTTCTTCAGTAGAGGGTAGTTAAAAGAACTTCCAACTAGGATTGAGAAAACTGGGTTCAGATTCCTATTCAGTGTAATTGGCTGTGTGTCTCCAAGTAAATAGCTAAATCTCTCTGAGAGGCAAATGTGATTATTGAAAAATAACTTAAAAAAAACACAGCACTGGATTTCAGAAAACTGGTCCAAACCACTATGACCAAGTCACAGCTGAGCCATGTGCACGTGGGATCATAATGCTCGCACAGAGCTGCTGTAAATGCAGTGACAGGTGTAAAAGCATCAGGATAACTATGAAGACTACATAAAATGATAGCACTTGTCTCCCCCCAAAAAACAGGGAGTTCTTCAAAAATCCTTTCTCGGTCAATATTTACACAATGATCCCTTGGTGAAAGAAGCTAAGAAATTGCTTTCTTCCCCCTGGCCAGTGTTGCTCAGTGGTTAGAGAGTTGGCCTGAGCACCAAAGGGTCTCAGGTTGGCTTCCCAATCAAAGGCACGAACATGGATTGCAGGTTCCACCCATCGCCAGGTCCGGAAGTGTGTGGGAGGCAACCAATGGATATCTCTCTCTCACATTTATGTTTCTCTCTCTTCCTCTGCCTACCTCCCTTCCACTCTCTTTAAAAATCAATGGAAAAAAATATCCTTGGGTAAGGATTCACAAAGGAAATGAAAGAAAGAAATTGCTTACTTCTGTTGTGCACACACCTACCTCTGAGATATTGTGGGTTCCATTCTAGACCACCACAATACAGTGAGTATCACAATCAAGTGAGTTGTGATCCTTTTGCTGGTTAAAAAATGTCTTGCCTTCAATTTGTAAAAACAAAACAAAACAAACAAACAAACAAAAAAAACAAACAAAAAAAAACACCATGCAACATCTATGGAGTCCTGTTGTCACTGTCTTTGAATTCTTAATTTTTGAAACAAGGAGTCCTGTTTTCATTTTGTACCGAGTCCTGCCAATTACGTAGCAGGCTGGGTGCATGCACTGGACCTAGCAGCCAGGACACAGCAATAAAACAGGCCAGCAGCCTCCAGAAGCCCCGAGCAAGTATATTATTTTGGAAGCAAATCTTACAAAACACATAGGACACTAAAGGAAAGATACTAACTTGGCTGTTTTCTGTCTCAGCCCAACCTTAGATTGCCAGCTCTAAAGGTTAAAGCAATTACCTATCCCCAGATAAAAGTCCTGGCTTGCTGACCTGTGAAGCACACACATCCCCATAGACTCACCTCCGTTTCTGAGGTGAGATGTCTTCCTGGACTCTTACAGCTCCTAGAGGCACGTCCACACCGCTAGCCATGGACAAGTGAGAGTGCCTGACGCCTCAGTTCTCAACGTGCGGCCCCCGTACAGCAGCAGCACCTGGGAGCTTGTTAGAGGGCAGATTCTCAAGCCTCACCCAGACCTAGTGAATCAGAAACCCTGGGCACAGCACCCAGCAATCGGGCCTTAACTAGCCCTCCAGGTGATTCTGATGCTTGGGCTCAAGTATGAGAACCACTGGCCTGGATAATCAACTTTAATTATTTTGATATTTGTTTGATATTTTCTTTTTTTTAATTTCCTTCTTGGTTTCATTGGGGAGGTTGTTGGGGGACTTAGCTGGGTTGACTTCCCAGCACCCTCCTCACAGTACAATCGCCAAAGATCGGGTCTTTTTGTGTGTTTCCAAAAAAATCCAGTTTAACTCGCACACTTTGTTTTTGCCTGTTCATTCAAGACACAATGCAGCGTGGGGTCCCTTGTGAACAAACATCCATGTGCACATGTCAAGTATCTGGTTCACTGAGACTGATCCCAATTGCTTCATGTCTGATCCCAATTGCAACAGAAGTCCCCTTGATATTCTTGATCTCAACAGCTGAGTCAATGCCCCGGGACAAAGGGGGCCTGGTGTTCGGTGCGCTCCCACGGGCCTGACCACCGAGAAAGGAGCTTGTTGAATGCGCACGTGAAAGAGGAGAGATAGGAGGTAGAGAATGATCTCTATGACCCTCCGACTGTTCTATCCGTTAGTTACAGCATAAATCCATCCCCCGACCTAACAAAATACTGTTTTACTTTCTTTTGCTCCATATTTTATCTTTTATAGCCAATAAAACATAAAAACCTGACAAAGGTTATGTTCTCATCCGTTTTTGCACTAAATGACAATAAATTCAGTGGAGGGTACCGCAGCCGCAACATGGGACATCAACTGGAAACTTTCTTGAAAGACAACCCTCCCCTCCCGTCATCGGAGTGAGAGAGCTGCTGGCCCAACACTTCTCTCTTAAAATTAGAGCCCAATGCTAACGCTACTGCTGTTCCGTTCCTTGGAGATCGAGTCTAGCTTTTTCTTTTGCTTCTTAAAAACCTGCTCTAGGGGCCAACAAATGACCAACAATGAATGTGAAAACATGAAAACTGAAATATTTGTCAGATACAAAAAAGAAAAGCGATTCTTTGTCAAATCACTTCCGAGTTCAATATCTTCCAGCTCTTGTTGTAACGGTCTCCCAAAACTCGATGACACTAAACAGTTACCAGATGTATAAATTAAAAATGTATGCTTCATTTACATAAAAGTCATTCAACCAAGATCTGTCAAAGTTCCATTACATGGATTAGGAGTAAGCACTCAGAACAATGTCTGGCCCACAGCAAAAGTTCAACAAGTGTTTGTTACTCTTATCCATCATTATTGTTGTTATGTTATGTTATGTGCTATAATGTCCTATTTTGTGCTAAGTATAGCAATGACAAGTAAAAAAGATGACTCTTCTGCTCTCATGAAGCTCACAGGCAAGTAAAATAGATATTAATCAAATAATCACACAAATAAATGTAAGTTACAAACTGTTATAATTTAGATGTAACACAAAGGAGTAGGGGAACTAAGAAATCTTAGAATAGTTATGACTTATAAACTTATTGGTTATATATAATTTGGACCAAATCATAACCCTTCCCCAGAGGTTTTTCAAGATCCTCTGTATTACTATGCAAATTCCAAGTGTAAAGCAGCCAAAAAGATTTATAAACAAATCAGAGGCCCAGTGCACAAATTTGTGGACCGTTAGTGTCCCTTGGCTTGGTTTGCAAGATCAGACCAAAACCAGCTCTCCGACAACCCCTGAGGGGTCCCTGATTGCAAGAGGGTGAGAGAAACAATCACCCAAAACCCTTCCATTTGTCCATTTACAACACAAATGAACTACACGCTGTGTGCTCCGCCTGTGCGAGGCCTTGGATGTAAAGGTTCACAAGACTCAGCCTTGGTCATTGAGGTGCTCACAGGCTTGGAAAAAGAAGATATTGAATAGAAAAGTTGAATATCATGCAGTTGGTAAGTGAAAAAGTTACACACAAGATATTAAAGATGTAAAGAAAAAAATGCTCTTCCAAAATAATAGCTATGTTAGCACATTTAATTAGGTAATTAACACACTTCAGTTATAAAAATAAGAATCCTAACATGAAGATAAGCAAAAAGCAAATTGTAATCCTTCTGTCTGAAATTACTACTGCTAACACTTAGCTGCATGGCCTTCTGGATTTTAAAATATGTTTCTAGTCTGGCCAGTGTGGCTCAGTGGTTGACTGTCGACCCAGGAACCAGGAGGCCATGGTTCCTTTCCCATCAGGGCACATGTCCAGTTTGGAGTTCACTCAATCCCCAGTAGGGGGCATGTAGGAGGCAGCCGATCCATGATGTTCCTCTCTTATCCCTCTATCCCTCTCTCCCCCTCTCTCTTTAAAAGCAATAAAAATGTATTTAAAAATAAAATGTTCCTATTTCTAAACAAGATATGAGGTCATTTTATGCAAAGCATGGTAACCAGAATTTTTCACTCCTCAACAAACATATCTACCTAATAAAAGAGTAACATGCTAATTGACCATACCTTCGTGATGCCCACCAGCCAATCAGGAGTGAGTATGCAAATTAACCAAACTAAAATGGTGGGTTAATTTGGATACACAGGCACCCAGCAGCTGGGGGCGGGACACTTGCATTGTCGCCATGGCGATGATGCAGGCATTGTGCACCACTCCAGCCGCTCTAGGCCTCTGGGCAGCATGGGAAGGTGGAAAGGCAGCTCTGGCCAGGGTGAAGGTGCTGCCAGCAGCCAGGGGAAGGAAGGCCCATTCTTTCACGAATCTTCATGCATCAGGCCTCTAGTATAAACATATTTATGGAGTAGTAAGTTTCCTCTAATTTATCACTTTATGTTATAGCATAGTATCTATCCCATTATAGGTCCCATAATTCCTTTACCCTCTACTGTTGGAAATAAAGACTGTTTCCTTCCTTTTTTTTTTTTTTTTTTTTTTTTGGCTAACATAAACATGATGACATTCTTATTCATACGTCTTTTCAAACTAGTTCAATTATTTTTCCAGAATAACTTTCTAGGAAGTGGAATTGTTAAATCAAAGAATGTGTACTAGTTCATTTTTAAGACTAATACCTATGACCAAATTGCCCTCTAGAAAGGCTGTACCATTAAATACCACCGTTTCCCCACATCTTCACCATCACTGTGTAGCACTTTTTTCACTCTTTGCATTTAGTATTTTTCAAATTTGAATGTACCCACCTTAGCTAAAAATGTTGGCTACAAGAACATCTTTTTCAGAAGTAGTTATGACTCCTGCTGAAATTAGGCAGCTTTGAGTTGCCTTGTCATTCTCGTTTGGGTTTGGGGCATCAGTGTTGTTGTTTTTCAGTAAATCCCTGCACAGCTTTCCACCCAAGGTTGGGAGTCCACGAATGCAAAGGGCAGGCATTGTGCATTGATCTGAGCCATTTTATATAGGGACTTGTGATTCCATGGACTTGGTATCCACAGGCGGTCCTGGAACCCATTAGTAAGGGAGAGAGATAGAGAGCTAGAAACGTCGATGAGAGAGAAACACCGACCAGCTGCCTCTTGCACACCCCCTACCGGGGATGTGCCCACAACCAACATACATGCCCCTGACCGGAATCGAACCTGGGACCTTTCAGTCCGCAGACCGACGCTCTACCACTGAGCCAAACCGGTTTCGGCATCACTAGCACAGTTTCGAAGATTTCTTCCCTTCACCCCACAGGAGGGCGCTCAGAAGTGAGGCTTAACCCAGAAGCTGATGGTCAGGCAGCTGGTGACAGCTGAATTCCCACAAGAAAGCACCCTGAAGGGGGACACTGCTCCAGACATTTCACCTGGTAGTGCCAGGCCATCTTTGCTCTTCCCAAAAGGAACAGATTTACCAAGACTCTAAGGCTAATCCGCCCATTAAAGGAACAAAGAGTGGAATAGGGAGGCAGACTCTCAGAAATGTTGCCTCTGTGAATACCTGGCCCAGAGCCCTCTGAAGCCAGTTCTCAGCTCAGGAGTCCCCGTGTCCTGGAGAGTATTTCACTTGGAAAGGCTACTCGCCTCTGTTCTGTTTTCCCCCTCTTGATTTTCTGCAACATGGAGAGGGGGCAGATGCAGAGCGTGATGCTCCGTGCCTGAGCTGACTGCAGGGGTTGCCGAATATGAAGCAGCACTGATGGGCGTTTTCTTATTGATGGAAACAACGTGACCTCGGCAGCTCCTGTTCCGTAGGAACACAACACGTGCACCATCTGCCCTGACCGAAGACAGACTTCAACGCTCCCCAGGCCACGTTGTCTAGCAAGACCAGGGAGGATTAATGCAGTGCCCTGTGTGTGAGGGACGGGGCCTGCGTGGCAGAGGGCACGATAGGTAAACTTTGTTAAATAAGCAAATAAATGAACAAACTTCCCTGATTTTTAAAAAGAAAAAAAAAAAAGACTGGAACGGAATGACTTGTAACTGCACCCCCCCAAAATAAAATAAAATAAAACACAAAAAACAAAACACACAACCTTTTCCTCCTGCTTCTTTCCATGTACTAGTAGAGTTTAATTTGTCCAAAAATTATGTTACTCCCTCTAATTTCCTGTAGCTTCCTTTAAACAAGTATTTTTTTACTCTTTCGTGAACTTTTTTTTTTTTTTTTTTTAAGTACCAAACCCCTTTGCTTTTCTCTTTGTTTCCCACAAACTCATGAAGCTTTGGTTTCTTAAACGAGGCCTGAGCTAGGTACACAGAGCAACCCTAACCAAGGACATTGGCCAAACCTACTATCCAGGCCACGTAAAAAGAGCAGCTGGCATCTTCCACGTGTAACGGGCATGCCGCCGGGGGTCCCCGGACCCACTCCCACTCTGCCGGCCTCGGGGCCCGGTTCCTCGCCGTGTCCCATCTCTCGCTCTCCGATTTCCAGGTGCCTTTCTCAGCAGAGCCGCTGCCCTAATTGCTCCTGCAGCTTGTCAGCCCGACCCAAGCACCAAGATCCAAAGGGAAACAAACCCCACCGCATTGGGTCCCGTTTGATCTTAAACCCACACCCTCCGAGATCACAGCTACCTAATGCTGGCCCCGCAGTTTTCCGAGGAAATTAAATTAGACAAGCACGCAGATAAGAGAGGAAGTGGGCATGCAAGCGCTAACGTGGTCGAGAGCCTTCAGTGTGGTCTGCACGCTAAGCAAAGGGTTTCTTTGGCTTCTTTTCCTTTCTTCCTGAGTCTTTCATTCCCTGTTCTCCGTTCCCCCTGCAGCAAGACAAACCTTTTTCTCTCAGTGACTATTTGTCAGGTGTTACTTTTCAATTAGGGATGGCTTTATTTCATGGGCATGTTGGGGTTTTGTTTTTCAGAAATTATAAAAGTACACCAGAGATGGCAAACGCAAGCCCTGGGAGTCGCCTTGCTACAACCCATCAGCTGGGATGATGTCAAGATTTATTTACAGATTGTCAGGAACCGGCACATCGCGTTTCATTTCTCCTGCGCCCTCCCTGCGAGAGGCTCCGGGCAGGGACGGCGTTATTATTCAAGCTTCCTGGACTCGCTCCAAATGCAGATTGCAACTAGCATTCAAAGGGAAACTTATACCAGGTGCTAGGCAAGAGACCTTCCAGAGAACATTTTTTAATAAAAATTAACCTTTTCAGAGTTTAATTCCATTCTCTACACCCATAAATAGACCAGCTTTCAGGAACTACAAAACTAATCCTACAGTAATAACACAAAGCTCAGTTTCTCATTCCCTGCGATCATTAATATTGCTTTAAAAAAAAATCACGAGACATCTCTCCGACTTCTTAAGCTTGGTAATTCATTTCTGCACACCCATTCAAGAAACCTCATTAATTCAGGTGGCCTTTTTGCGGCACATCTGAGGCACACAAATATTTGGAATTTTTACCTCCGGTCAGGGGTTAAGAAAAAATTAACTTCTCATTTTCAGAAAGGACTGAGGAATGTGGGGGGAGGGGGGAAATGCTTTTGACGGTAACCTGCGTATGTCACCTAATGTGCAAACAAAATAGCCTCACAGAATGGAAGAAGTAAAAATTAAGAGGAAAGAAGAGAAAGGCTGTGCTGGTATTTGTTAAGAAAAAAAAAAAAAATCTTGTCACTTCCTTAACATTTTTTCCCCTATAACCCAATTTCAATATTCCAATCAAATGTATGATGAAAGAACTTGGATTTAGGGGAGAGAAAAAAAAAAATCCTTAGAACACCGATGGACACGCGTGCAGGGCAATTATTTTGCTGGACTCGCCGCCCTGCGCTCCGCTCTCGGCGGGCCGAGCCGCCCGCTTTCCACGGGGCTGGATGCACAATTATCCTCACGCAGGAGGACCTTCAAAGGCTGCTCGATAGGTATTTTCCGTTCTTCATTAGAACTCGTAAATGTATAACCTGCACATAAACAAGTCACTCCGCCTAATTAAATGGAATCTCTTCGTCTCTATTAAAAATTTAGAAGCGCTGCCCGAGTATAAACATGCCACCGGAGGAGGGGGAGGCAGGCGGCGCTGACATCCCTGCACGCTGGCCGAGTCTCCTCTCGGCAAAGCCGTGCTAATAATAGCACACGTGCACATAAATTTCTCTAATTATTTTATTATCAGTAACGATTGTTTAAACGTAAAGGATGCTCATTGCTGGCAACGATGCCCCCAGGTGTTATCTGTGTGCGAGGGAGACGCAGCCTGGGCTTTCATTTCCTTCAGAGACTGCTCCCCCCCACCCCCCATCCCTACCTCCTACCCCTTCACCCCTACACACACACACACACACACACACACACTCACACACACACACTCACACTTTCTCTTTCGAATGCCCGCATCCCAGGAAAGGTAACATGGCATTTTCTCTGTGTGTTGTATCCAGAGTGGAGAATGGGTTGCCTTGGGTGGGTGGGTGTTTTTTACTTAAAATCCTTACAAGCATAATCCAAACAAGCTCTAGTTTGGAAATGGACACGTTCCTAAAATGTTTTGATTTTGTATTGTTTATTTGGTATTTAAAAAAAAAACAAAACAAAAAACATTTTGTTAATCCTCACCTGGGGATATTTTTCTATGGATTTTTAGGGAAAGTGGAAGAGAGAGGGAAAGACAGAGAGAAACATTGATGTGAGAGAAACACATAGATCGGTTGACTCCCGTATAAGCCCAACCAGGGACTGGGGCCAGGGAGGAGCCTGCAACAAAGTATGTGCCCTTGACCAGAATCAAACCCAAGAGTCTTCGGACCACAGGCCAATGCTCTATCCACTGAGCCAAACAGCTAGGGCTATTAGACTTTTGTTGAAGAAAGTTAAGGTTTGTAAATTCTTCCCCTTTTTTGGAAGTTGATGTAGGAATGATGTAGAAACCATTATAAGGGTTTCTTTCCCCAGCTACTCAAAGTAGTTTAACTTGTACTCAGGATTCACTTCCAAGGATACCAACATTCTTTTTAAAAAATATCGTTTCATGATTTTTAAAACAATATTTGTGACATTGAGCTTTATCTCATAAAACCAGCCAGAAATAGTAGCATGTAAATGTTTGAGAAAAATGTAGATTTTTTTTTTTTTTGAGCTGTGAGGTATTTTGTTAGAGCGCCCTCCTGTGGTCCTTTGTCATCAACACAATTTCTGTTCCACATTTTTTCTAAAAGGAACATTTGACAATCCACAATAGCATAACTTTGGCAAAGCTAAGCTGCAATTGGTGGTTGAACTTTCTAGTACCTTCTTGAATTGTTGTTCCTCTCCTCTTCTCCAGGCAAACCTTAAATTGCATTCACTCAAACCAACAGGAATGTATGAGAGTTCTTAATGTGCACACCAATTAAAACACAGATGCAAAGTAATGTTCCGTAGTGATTTGGGAACATAGACAGTCTTCTTTGTGCAATAACAACCAACCTCGAAGGTCTTTCAGCTGGCCTTGACAGGAAGGGTTTCTTTCCCCAGCATCAGCACCACAGTCAGAGATAGCCTGAGCTTGATGTAGCAGCTGCAGGCTGGGAGGATCATGTCACCCATCACTGCCTGAGAGGTCTGAAAATGCTGATGTTGCCTGCACCCGTCTGCAAGGAGGACGAATATCCCCAGTGGAGCAAGGGCCCAGCTGCTTCCGTCCTTGAGTGGAAGTGTTTCTTTCCTCTGGTACCCCCCTCCCATAGGGCTACAGGAATTGAAGGGCGTGAGTACAGTGAAGCATTTCCACAATTTGTTAGCTATTAATTATAAACTATGGATATGGCTTCAGAATGCTCTACCTAGAAGCTTCACTAAAACTAAGAATCTTTGCTCTAGCCTGTTTGCCTCAGTGATTCAACTGTCTGCCCACTCTAACCACTAAGGGGTTGCAGACTCGATTCCCAGCCCTAGTGGAGGCACACCCAGGAGGCAACCAATTGATGTACCTCTCTCACATTGATGTTTCTCTCTCTTTATCTCTCCCCATCCCTTCCACTCTGTCTAAAAATCAATGGGAAAAAAATCCTCAAGTGAGGATTAACAACAATAACGAAAAAGAATCTTTGTGATAAATCCTGCCTTTGGCCAGAAAACCTGAGTTAAAAAGAATTGAGAAATTAGGCTTTCTTCTTGATAAACAAATTTCAGGTCTTAAAGGGACCTTGGAGATTATGCATTTTAAATCTGTCATTTTACAGGTAAACAAACAAAAACAACAAAGAGTAGAGGGTTGTCCAAGGTGTTATGGTAAAAAACAAAAAAAACAAAAACAAAAACACCAGCAAACCTGGAAGTAGAAGAGAGTCCCTCCGCTATAACCAGCATGGCCTCCTTGGCTCCATCTTGTCAGACTGTTTCCTGGCATCCAGCCCCCATCCTGGCCCTCGACTACAATCTGTCTCTATGGTCCCTGAACAGCTACTGAAACTTTTCTGCTACGGATTCGTCTGCCCTGGTTCTTGCCTCACAATGATAAATGAATGACACCTATATTCTGTAAGTCACTAGTAACTGAAAACCAAAACCAAACTCAATATACACTAAATAGAATACATCTTCCCTGGAAATTTCCAGAATTCCCATTGTATGTAAGCTCATGTATTGTATGGCTTATAAGCCAAACTTTTTATACAAAATGGAATTAGAGGACGTAAGGGAACTGATACCTGCCTTTTTTAAAACTTACAAATGCCAATATTGGTAACCCTTCAAGACTGACTTTAAATGTAAGTTCATTTAGGAAGTTCCTTTTAGTCATTTATGAATGTAATAGCCCATAGAATGATTCATTGAGGTAAAAGAACTAAAGATAGGCCTGTTATCCGTTGCTTTCAGGTGACACATACAGATGTGTACATAAGCAGAAAGATTCTCAGGGTTGATGGACTTGCACCAGGATCTGATGTGGTTGTGGTAGTAATAGAGATGCCCACAAGATGGCACTATTCTTTTTTAAATTTTTTTGTTTGTTTCAGAATGCTTTTATTTCCTTTTTATTTCCTATTTTTACATTTTATTGTTATTGGGGTGACATTGGTTAATAAAATTATACAGGTTTCAGGTGCACAAATTCTACAATTGTATCATCTATGTATTGTGTTGTCTATTTATCACCCAAAGTCAAGTTTCCTTCCATCACCATTTATCTCCCCATAAAATACCCTCTTCTACTCCCCCTACCCCTTTTCCTCAGGTGATCACCAAACTGTTGTCTGTGTCTATGAGGTTTTTTTATGTTTGTTTGTTTTTGCTTAATCCCTTCACCTTTTTCACTCAGCCCCATAACCTCCTCCCCTCTGACAATTGTCAGACTGTTCTCTATGAGTCTGTTTCTGTTTTGTTTGTTAGTTTATTCTGTTCATTAGATTCTACATATGAGTGAAATCATATGGTACTTGTCTTTCTCTGACTGGCTTATTTCATTTAGCATAATGCTCTCTGGGTCCATCCATGCTGTCCCAAAGGGTAAGATTTCCTCCTTTTTTTTTATGGTCGAGTAGCATTCCATGGTATAAATGTACCATGGCTTTTTATGCATTCATCTACCAATGGATACTCGGGCACTTCCAAATCTTGCTATTCTAAGTAACACTGCAATGTACATAGAGTGAATATATTCTTTCAAATCAGTGTTTTGGGGGATAAATTCCAAGAAGTGGAATCACTGGGTTATAAGACAGTTCCATTTTTAATTTTTTGAAGTAACTCCCTACTGCTTCCCACAGTGGCCACACCAATCTGCAGTTCACCAGGGTTCCCTGTTCTCCACATCTTCACCAATACTTGTTTGGTAAGTTATTGATGATAGCCATTCTGACAGATGTGAGGTGCTATCTCCTGGTCGTTTTTAATTTGCATTTCTGTGAAAGTTAGTGACATTAAGCATTTTTTCATATTTCTATTGGATATATGTATATCCCCTTTGGAGAAGTGTCTATTCAGGTCCTTTGCCCGTTTTTAAATTGTGATTTTTATGTTGAGTTTTCTAAGTCATTATAAATTTTGGATATTAACACCTTATCAGATGTATTGGCAAATATATTCTCCCATTCAGTTGTTTTTTTTTTTCATTTTGTTTATGGTTTTCTTTGCTGTGCAAAAACTTTTTTAGTTTATTTTTGTTTGTTTCCCTTGCCCAAGGAGATATATCAGAAAAAAATATTGCTGTGAGAAATGTCTGAGATTTTACTGCCTGTGTTTTCTCCTAGGAGTTTTATGGTTTCAAGCCTAGCATTTTAAGTCTTTACTACACTTTGAATTTATTCTTTTGTATGGTGTAAAGGGTAGCTAGTTTCATATCTTTTTTGCAAGTATCAGTCCTAATTTCCAAATACCATGTGTTGAATAGACTATCTTTACCCCATTGTATGTTCTTTCCTTCTTTATTAAATATTACTTGACCTTAAAGATATGGGTTTATTTATAGGCTCTCTATTCTGTTTCATTGATCTATGTACAGTATATGTTTCTATGCAAGTATCATACTGTTTTGATTACTGTGACCTTGTAGTGTAGTTTGATATCAGGTAGTATTATTTCTCCAATTTTGTTTTTCTCTCAAGATTACTGAGGCTATTTGGGATCTTTTGTAGTTCCATATAAATTCCTGGAATATTTGTTCTAGTTCTGTAAAATACTCCATTGATATCTTAATATGAATTGCATTGAGTCTATAGATTGCTTTGGGTAGCATGGACATTTTAATGATGTTAATTCTTCCTATCCATGAACATGGTATTTTCTTCCACTTATTTCTATCTTCTTCAAATTCTTTCTGCAGTGTCTTATAATTTTCTGCGTACAGGTCTTTTACATTTTTGGTTAAATTTATTCCTAGGTATTTTATTTTCTGATGCAACTGTAAGTGGGATTGTTGCCTTACTTTCCCTTTTATTATTGGTACATAAAAATGCAACTGATTTCTGAATATTTATTTTGTATCCTGCTACTTTACTGAATTAATTTATCAGTCCTAGTAGGGTTTTTTTTTTGTTTTTTGTTTTTTGTGGTTTTTTTTTTTTTTTTGTGTGTGTGTGTGTGTGTGTGTGTGGAATCTTCAGGGTTCTCTATAAACAGGGTTCTCTATAAGCAAAGCCAGGGCCAGGGCAAAGCTGGCTGGGATCTTGGTTGCCTGTGGCTGGCAGGAGGTGGGAAGCCTGGGTCCTGGGTGTGGGGACTGAGGCAGAGGCAGTTAGGGGCAATCAGGCAGGCAGGAGAGCAGTTAAGGGTGATCAATCAGGCAGGTGAGTGGTTAGGGGCGATCAGGCAGGTAAGCAGGTGAGCAGTTGGGAGCCAGCAGTCCTGGATTGTGAGTGGGATATCCAATTGCTGGTTTCAGCCTGATCCTGCAGGGACATCCACCAGCCAGACATCCCCCAAGATGTCTTGGATTATGAGATGGTTCAGGCTGGGCTGAGGGACCCTCTTCCCATGCAAAAATTTCATGTACTGGGCCTCTAATATCTGATAAAGGGCTTACATATAAAATATGAGAGAACCCTTTAGTGATCATGTTATAGGGTATATAAATGTCTAATCACTATGTTGTACATATTTTATGTCAACTGTAATTGAAAAATAAACTTATAATAAAAAACACACAAAAAAAGAACTACTAAAAGTCAACAACAAAAACACACAAACAGAATATAAAGGGAGCAAAAGATCTGAACAGATATCTCACCAAATAAGATATACAGATGGCAAATAAGTATATGAAAAGCTGCTCAATATCATTTGTCATTAGAGAATTACAGACGAAAACAACAATGAGATACCACTATACAACTATTAGAATGACTACATCCAGAAAACCTGACAACACCAAATGCTGGCATGGATGCAGAGTAATGGGTGCATTCATTCATTGCTAGTGGGAATGCAAAAATGGTTCAGCCACTTTGAAAGACAGTTTGGCAGTTTCTTACAAAACTAAACAGTCTTACCATAAGACTCAGCAATTGTACTCCTCTGTATTTATCCAAATGAGCTGCAGCTTATGTCCCCACAAAAATCTGCAGAGACATTTTATAACAGTTTTATTCATAATTGCCCAAACTAGAAGCTGCCAGCATGTCCTTTAATAGGTGAATGGATAAACAAACTGGTACATCCAGACAATGGAATACTACCCAGTGATAAAAAGAAACAAGCTATCAATCCATTGAAAGACATGGATGCATCTTAAATGCATATTGTTAAATGAAAGATGCCAGTCTGAAAAAGCTGCCTACTGTTAGGGTTCCAATTATTTAACATTCTGGAAAGGCAAAACTGTAAAGCTAATAAACAAATCGGTGGTTGCCAGGAGTTAGGGGGATGAGATTGAGCAGATGAAGTGCAATGGATTTGGGGAAGGAGAAACTATCCTGTGTGATACTGTAAATTAAATTTATGTAATTAGGAGAAAAGGGGATGCCAGGATGGCATACAAAATATAACCCAACTGTATTATAAATATATGGAAGGCAATGGGTGAAAATGGTGTTGATCTAAGCATCATTGCAAATGAACAGAATCTCCCATACCAAAGGGAAAATGAACTGCTTGTACTATTGAACTCAAGTTGATAAGGTTGTTTCCTTGGGGATACAGGTTAACACCGTATTGCTATATATGTGTACTGGAATTGAGCAATTAAGCAATGGGTGGCAAATGGCAGGACCCAGGTTTCTCACTGTTGGAGTGGGAATTTACAGATAAACAGGGGAGGAGGCTAGAATGATGCAATAATGGATCAGAGCTGGAGATGTCAGTATGAGCTCGTGTTTAACTTACTTTAGACATAGATGATTACATAGGGAAAATTTTATAGATATGTGTACATACACAGGTTAGCATACACACACATATGTCCTTGTTCCTCCAGCTGGTAGGACCTAGAAGCAATGACATTCTAGCAACAATGACCAGGTTGTTAATGCTGTCCTCCAGGGGAAGGAATCAGGGCTTCTTGGAGAAATGTCAGGTTCAAAGACTGGGACAGGAGATATACAAGATGAACTTGGAGCATCTTGGAGCACCAGAAAGTAGGGATGTACTAAAAATATATACATATAAGTTGATTTATCAAAGGGACACAGGAGCCAACTGAAAGAGCCTCTGGTGGCCAAAGCTGGGACAAGTAATGTAACAAAATAAAATGGTGCAGGCATAAACACAGACATGTAGATCAATAGGACAGAATAGAGAGCCCAGAAATATACCCACTGCTTTATAGTCAATATTTGACTAAAGAGGCAGAAACATACAATGGGCTAAAGATAGACTATTCAATATATGATGTTGGGAAAATTGGACAGTTACATGCAAAAAATAAAGAAATTAGACCATCTTTTTATACTAAACACAAGAATAAACTCAAAATGGTTTAAATGTTAGACTCAAAACCATAAAAATTTTAGTAGAAAACATAGACAGTAAAATCTCAGTATTTTTTCTGATATAATTCCCTGGGCAAGGGAAACAAAAACAAACAAACAAACAAAAAAACAAATAATAAACTAATGGGACTACATCAAACTAAAAAGTTTTTGCACAGCAGAGGAAACCATCAACATTAGAAAAGATTCTCAACATTTTAATCATCAGAGAAATACAAATTGAAATCACAATGAGTTATCACCTCACACATGTCAGAATGGCTATCATTAATGAGTCAACAAACAATAAATGGCTGGTGAGGGTGCGGAGAAAAAGGAGACCTTGTACCCTGTTGATGGGAATGCAGATTGGTGCAGCCAGTATGGAGTTACCTCAAAAAATTACAAATGGAACTGCCTCATGACCCAGTGATTCCACTTCTGGGAATGTATCCCCAGAAAAACTGATTTGAAAGAATATATGCACCCCTATGTTCATTGTAATGTTACTTACAATAGCCAAGATTTCAAAGCAGCCCAAGTATCCATCAGTAGGTAAGTGGATAAAAAAGCCATGGTAGAAAGCCCACTGCATGGGAGAATATATTTGCCAATGTTATCACTGATAAGTGTTTAATCTCCAACGTTTTCAGGGAACTCATACAACTTAACAAAAGGAAGATAAAGAACTCAATCAAAAAATGGGCAACGGACCTAAATAGATACTTTTTGAAAGAGGACATAGGAAGGCCAAAAGACATATGAAAACATGCTCAAAGTCACTAATCATCTGAGAAATGCAAATTAAAAAAACAATGTGGTACCATCTCACACCTGTCAGAATGACTATCATCAACAAATCAACAAATGACAAGTGCTGGAGATGATGTTGAGAAAAAGGAACCCTCATGCACCTGCTGGTGGGAATGTAGACTGGTGCAGCCACTGTGGAGAACAGTATGGAGTTTTCTCAAAAAACTAAAAATGGGACTCCTAGTGATCCTACTTCTAGGCATATATCCCAAGAAAATAGAAATACCTATCAGAAAGGATATTTGCACCCTTATGTTCATAGCAGCACAATTTACAATAGCTAAGATTTGGAAACAGCCTAAGTGCCTATCAGCAGATGAGTGGGTTAAAAAACTGTGATACATCTACACAACGGAATATTATGCTGCAGTAAAAAAGAAGGAATTCTTAGCATTTGCAACAGCATGGATGGAACTGGAGAGCATTATGCTAAGCAAAATAAGCCAGTCAGAGAAAGATAAATATCACATGTTCTCAATCATTTGTGGAATCTAATGAACAACATAAACTGATGAACAAAAACAGATCCAGAGACAGAGATTAGATAGTCAAACGTCAGAGGGAAGATACGGGAGGGCAGGGGTAAGGGGGGAGAGATCAACCAAAAGACTTGTAAGCATGCATATAAGCCTAATCAATGGACACAGACACTGGGGGGAGGGGATGGCATGAATGAGGGGGGTAGGGGAGCATTGGGGGGATAAAGACACATATGTAATACCTTAATCAATAAAGATAAAAAAAAAAAAAAAAAAAAAAAAAAGGCCATGGTACATTTACACTATGGAATACTACTTGACTGTAAAAAGGAAGAAAATTTTACCTTTTGCAACTGCATGGATAGACCTGAAGAACATTATGCTAAGTGAAATAAGCCAGTCAGAAAAAGACAATTACTATATGACTGCACTCATATGAGGACTCTAATGAACAAAATAAATGAACTAATACTAAGCAAAATAGAGACAAACTCAGAGAGAGAGCAGACAGGCAGACAGCTCTGGTGGGAGGTGTTGGGAAGGGGGCATGGAGAGATTGAGCAAAAAAGGAAAAAAAAAAACCCACCAAAAACAGAAAGAACTCATGGGTAACAGTGTGGTGATTGTGGTGGGGAGAGGAGTGGGTGAAGGTGGAAGCAGGTTATGGCAGGATAAGTGGCGATGGGGAAAAAAAAAGAAAAAAGAAAAAAAAACCCTCCACGTGTGAGGTCCTGCCCACCTGCACAGCTCGGCCCTGCTGGATGCTCCTGGCGGCCCTCTGAGGCCTACACCAGCCTCCTGCACCACACACGGGTCCCGGGAAGAAGCCACACAGCTGGCATTAGCTCCCCCTTTAAAGAAGCAATGCATGTCGTGGCCTGTGGCAGAGAACAGGAGGCAAGGTCCTGGTCTACGCTGTGAGCAGGATCTCCCATTCGCCAATTCCTGTCGAGCCCCTGCAGTGTGGATTTCAGATGCGGGCATGCGGCCTTCCATGCCCACCCCTGGGCTCCCTCCTGCCAGGAGGAGGCAGCCAGCTCTGCCTTTCCAGCCCATTCTCAGACACTGAACCCTGGTGCACAGGGTTCCTGCTGCACATTCCCTAACTGGGCGCTGGCACCGGTGCCCACCCACTCACAGGTCACAGAGATCACTGCTTCCCAGAGCAGTACAGAGCCCATTAGTGCCCAGAGCAGTGGGAGATACGCTGGTTAAATATTCCATGCTCAGGCCAGCGTCAGTCTGAAACCAGGGCCCGGCCAGTCCAGGCCTGAATTTCCATGCAGGGATTGAGGGGACTCAGCCAAGGGCAGAAACAAAGGATCCAGTTTAGGAATAAGATGGACATATCTGTATACCTTACTCGGTATTGGTTCATTTTTGAAGCCAGATGTGAACTCCAAGAAAACCTCGTATTAAAACAGAGCTAGCAGTTATCCCACTGAAGAGCTGGAACGTTTTGATTCTGCTTCTTCTTTTGTTTCGTCAATGTTCTGAAATCATTTTTTGCTATTTCTTGTGTTCCCAGCAACTTGGAATTACGATATCAGGAGGGCATCCTTCATGTTCCTCTTCTTGTTTTATGACTCTAAACTGTTTCCCCTCCTGATACACAAAGTTTAGCTAACTGAGACTTCTTCAAAGCACAGAGTTAAATCTAAAGCTCTGAGGTGTTCTGGAATATTTATTATGATATATCTGGGATAGATCTTACACATCATAAATGTCAAAAGGTAAAATACATCAGAAGGAAAACATAAAACTATTCCCTTCTAACGATTCATGGTGGGGCGTGGGCAGTTCTGATGATGGGGGAAGAAGTGGTACAGAATCAGGCCAGGGTTAGAAATTAGATTTTCATATTGGCAGACCCTCATTCCCCATTTGCCACACCCAATCACTAAGTTGTTCCCAGAGGTAGGCAATGCTGCTGTGGGCAGTATTTTATCCCCTGCCAGCACCTAGAGTTTCCCATCAAAGTGCACTCAGGCACTTTGTGGAGGCGGGGCACTGGCCCCCTCACCTGGGCATTGCCTGCTCAGGCTCTGGAAACCCAGCTGTCCCATGGATAGGTTACCTGCTTCTTCTGAAAGGGCAGGGCAGAACTCCTGGTAACTGGACCCTAGCCCTCACCCAACCAATCAGGGTCATCCAAAGCAGTGACATCACCACCCCTATAAAACCCCTTGATCTGTTGAAGCTCTTGCTCATCGGCCATGCAGCTGTTGGTGTAAGTGGGACAGAGCTCATGCTAGCATGGAATACAGGCTTTCTGCTATTGCATTGGACTTGGCTCCCTGGTGGTCCTCGGGGATCACGAAATATGGGCATAACACTTCCTTTCACCCCAGGGCCCTTTTTGGTGCAGTCCAGGCCTTCTTCTTCTTGGACCAGACTTTGAAAAATCAAAAGCCACTTACCTCTTCTCTTGGGCAAAGGAAGCCTGACTTTCACTGCCTAGCGCTCGGCCTGTCCTCTTGAGCAGGGGGAGGAAAACCTGAATCTCGCTCTTCCCTGATGAGCTTACTCCAAGGAAACAAGAGCTAATTCTCAAACAGCTCAACCTGCCAGCGTGCTTACCGTGACTGGTTTTGGTTGGAGTTCCGGGTGATTCATATTTTTTTCTTTATACTTCACTGCATTTTTCTACCAGTGATTATTTCTCTCGCACATCAGGAAAAATACAACAAATAAACATCTTGCTTTAAGTATTGCCTCTCCCAGAAACCTGCCAGATACTTCACCCTGGGTGAGAATCACCTACTCTGGACCCATAAGCGCCTCACCTGTGCCTTCCTCCATCTCAGCCCTTAACTTTTTTCAGTGCTGCCTTGTTCCTCAAATCCTCAGTGCTTGGTTCAGAGGCCAGCACAGAGCAGGCCTGTCCACTGATAAACTAGTACATTGATGAATGAATAAGTGAATGACTGAGGTGCTATATCACCTGCTCAACTCTAGATGTTAAAAATCTTCCTAGTCATACATGAGTTCATATCTCTTAGGACCGTGGTCTGCAAACTGCGGCTCATGAGCCACATGCAGCTTACAAGCCACAGCTTGCCGCTCTGTTGACTAATGAATTTGCCAGCCACTGCTACGGAAAAACACCTAAAAAACAATTTAATAATGTGCTAATGTCTTTAACCTGAAGTCAAAACTTCTGGGTAAGGGTAATGCCTTATGCAGTGGTCGGCACACTCAGTCAACAGAGCGGCAAACCGCGCTCTGGAGCCACAGTTTGCCGACCGCTGTTTAGGACAAAGGTCATCCATTAAGACCAAGGTGGTTCCTCAGAGCTCAAGAATCTACAGTTAAATTTGAAATCTGGCACCATCGCTGACATAGAAACCTAAACCTTACTTGAAACATTTCTCTACTCGTGATTCAATTCCTTGCCTATCCTTGAATTAATTAATCTTTAGAAATGATAGCCTTGGGCTACAATGGATTATAGCTGGGGAAGTCCTGATTTGTCCTCACCTAGTGTTTCAAAATAACAGCCCCAGACAGTTTGCTCAGTGGGTAGAGCATTGGCCTGTGGACTAAAGGGTCCCAGGTTCGATTTCAGCCAAGGAAACATGACTGGGTTATGTGCTTGACCCCTCCACCCCCACCAGTAGGGGGCATGCAGGAGGCAGCCAGGTTCTATTGACATATGTCTTTTCTGGTTCATTGGCTAATAGAAAGCTGATGGTTCAACTATATAGAACAGAAAGTAGAGGAGATGGGTAGGCTGGTGATCATCCTAAAAAAATTAGCTCATTTCTTTTTTTTTTTTTTTTTAATATTTTATTGATTTTTTTACAGAGAGGAAGGGAGAGGAATAGAGAGCTAGAAACATTGATGAGAGAGACATTGATCAGCTGCCTCCTTCACACTCCCCACTGGGAATGTGCCCGCAACCAAGGTACATGCCCTTGACCAGAATTGAATCTGGGACCCTGTCCACAGGGTGACGCCCTACCCACTGAGCCAAAAGGGTTAGGACAGGTTCATTTCTTTATGGTGACTTTAGGGGTCCAAGAAAGCTCTCTTATGCCCCAACCATTCTCTATTTCCTCAGTCCCAATTTTGCTCAGGCCTCACCTAGCTTTTACACCAAACACAGGCTATTTAAAGTTGGAATTGCTGGGTTTGGATTTCCGTAAGGCCTAAATAAAGTGGCTCCTGGTTCACTCTCCCCTTACCCTCCTCTGTAGAGAACAAGACTGAGCAGCCTGATTAGGGACGCAGAGCTGGGAACAGCACAAATGCAAAAGAGGACTTGCAAAGGGGAAAAGTGTGCTTTTCTGTTTTCGAAAACCTGCTGACATAGGGAATGCTTCTGTTTTTCTGCAGAAATGCTGTCTTCCATGGACAAAATTCAGCCACAATCAAGCTAATTGAATGCACAAATGTAATATTTTTTTCCAGGGCACCTCCAATTTAATGCTTGATGAAATTGTGTCTTTCGCATATATTTACAAAAGCTTTTCTTCATCCAGAAATGTCTGTTAAAATTGCTTATAGATGCTGAGATAGCAAATCACTCTTCTAATGTAATGAGATAAGTCATCTCTATAAACTTTGCTTGCTCAAATGTACTCGCATAAAAGAAATCAGGCTACAGGCTTTCTTCAATAAATAGAATGAACAACTAAAACTTGATGGCTATAGCATGTTCTGCCTCATTGCTATGAGATGTTTAAAATTGCTCCCTCTCTCTCCGGCAGCAGAGCTTTCATTTTGGTAGCTGATGGAAAAAGGAGGTCAAATAAACGGATGTGGATGGGAAGCCAAAGCCGTTTGTCAAAACGCGGGGAGAGGCCTGGAGTCATTTAAACACTAAAAATTGATTTAAAAGATTTCTGTCCTCGAGTCATTTTTCTTGCTAAATGTAGCCACTTTGTGAACCTGGCTTCCCCTGCCTTAGCTATCTTTACTAATAGTTTATGCCACGGGAGCTCCGCATACTGGGGAAACTCCTACGCATCGTCATTTGTGCATAGCCCTGAAAAACAGGCCCAAAGATCATGAGTCCATGGAAAAGATGAGGCCTTGTGAGGTTTATCCATCTGTCCCCAAGTAAGATTTGGCTTCCAGCTTCCATCTAGAAGCCTATTCTGCGACAAAATGTCTCACAGGCCATCTCTCACACGCATAGGGTCGCCCTAAGGGCCCTCATGCATGGTTTCTCAGGTTGTGCACTGTCCAGCTCCAGGGGAGACACCATTCCCAGAGACTACAGTGTGGAGGGCACCATTTGGGATTAGTGCAAGGTGGCAGCCCCGCCCAGCACCACCACACTGATGGCCAGGGGCCGGGGTGTGGGGGTGGGGGTGGGTCCTCTTGTTCAGTCATGGTTCAGTAAACTTTCATGGCTGTACTGCATGCATTGCCTACCTACCTCCTCAAAGAATGAAATCACAGTTTATTAGCGGATAAAATGTGTGTCCCCGTTCATTTCCAAAGTAAAATTGTTTGGGAGAACACTCAAACCTTCAGATGGTTCTTTAAGGAAAGGTTTTGACAGCTTGACTGAGGAAGACCGGCTGGAATCCAGGAGAGTATGAGACCAAATTGCAGGTGCCCTTTCTGTCAGTCTTGGAAAACACCAAATAACCATTGCTCTGCACTGAGGGGGACAGCAGGCAAACATTGGGAACGGTTCTCCAGGAGCCTCTTTTGGGCCAGCCTGCCTTTTGTACGTTGCCTCATGCCTGCTGAAGGGTCCAGATCGGCCAGACCAGAGGCTGGGCTGTGCTGGGCCCGCAGAACAGAAGCCTGCCTCATGCCGGCCATATAGCCCTGCCTTCTCCTCCACCACCTGCCTCTGCCGCCTGAAACACACTGTATGGTGGGAGGAAACTAAGCCTAGATCTTCCCTGATCTGAAACACAGTTCCTGACAGCCCCTGCCCAGCCCTAGCAAAGCTGAGTTTGATTCAACAATTCGGGGTTAAACAGAAAGGTCTTGGTTTTTACACAGTTCCTTGAACTCTGCCCCCCCACACATGGAAAAGTACATTTTGGGATTTGAGACATCAATTCTAATATGCATAGGAAGGTACATTTGAGAAAACATCTTTTTTTTTTTTTTTCATAATCTGCTTTTTAAAGACTAGCTTAATGGACTTAGAGTCGTAGTAAGCAAACTGCGGCTCGCGAGCCACATGCGGCTCTTTGGCCCCTTGAGTGTGGCTCTTCCACAAAATACCACAGCCTGGGCGAGTCTATTTTGAAGAAGTAGCGTTAGAAGTTTAAGTTTAAAAAATTTGGCTCTCAAAAGAAATTTCAATCGTTGTACTGTTGATATTTGGCTCCATTGACTAATGAGTTTGCCGACCACTGGCTTAGACCCTATGGGCCACTAGTGGCTTAAGCTCCCCCAGAGTTCCCATCTACAGTTTGCCACAGGATTAAAATAGCAAGTCCATCAGCTCACAGTTATGTTTGGGGAACACAATATTGCTTTTAATTGAATCTGAATGTTTGAAGTGGGACAGGCATCTTCCATTTCTCCAGACTTCTTAGTTCTGCCCAGCCAGCCCATTTCACACATGTATTTGTATTACCTGCCAGCCCCTGCAGACTACAGAATTTGCCCTAGAATTTATTGGAATTTGCCAAGAAAGGTACAGGTGAACTGCTCAGGGTCTAGACTCTAGAGCAGGGGTCTTCAAACTACGGCCCGCGGGCCACATGCGGCCCGCAGAGGAGTCTGATCCGGCCCGCCAGGTTTTTTGGGCAGTGAGCGCAGCCGAGGTGTTACAGTAGGAATTAGTAGTTCTTATAGTCCGGCCCTCCAGCTCTCTGAGGGACCGTGATCTGGCCCCCACTTTAAAAAGTTTGAGGACCCCTGTTCTAGAGTCACCGATTCTCACCCAGGATCAGCAGGTGTCAAGAATTAGTGGTTGATACAGCACCCTCTAATGAGGAGAGAATGCAGTGTTAAGGGTGGGGGGCGGGCAATTCAACTAGCCCCCACTGCCTCCCCCCTCTCCTCGCACCCACACCCAGCCATACACCCTGCTCAGGGGAAGTATAAGCAAGCTGTCTGCAGTGCCTGTATAAGCCCTGTCCTAGGCTGGCAAGCCTATGAGCATCACCTTTACATTATAAACATAGATACATAAGTAATAGACACATGCTTGTTGTACAGTCTATTCATGCAAGGACAATAAACCATGTGGCTAGGGAAGGCCCCTGGCTGATAGGAGAGAGAGAGAGACATAATTTTCACTGTATGTAATCTTTTGTATCTTTTGACATGCATACCAGTTGTATGAATTGCCTTTTCTTCATTATCAGAACCCTAAGACTGTGTGGAGAGCTCCCTCCCAGCTATAAAACTATAACCTTAGACTCCAGGGCACAGCTCAAATGTTCCCTTCCCCTCTGGGTCATCTTCCTTCCTAGCCAAAAGCAATCCCTTTTGTGGTCCTGATCCGGAAACTTCCGTTAACGTCCTTACAAGAATGCTGTGGCCTGGCTCACTGAAGGTGGTCCGGGGGGTTGGGGCAGGATGTTACTTATTTCTATAAACCTAAGGGCTTAAAAAAATATTTGCTAAACAGAACTCACCGACCCCTCTCCCCTTCCTAGTTTGAGGCCACCACTGATGCTTATTTTCACCTTATTTAGCTGCAGAAAGATGAGCAGAAGAGGGGTAACTCTGGGTTACTCCCCCATAGGCAGCATCATCTCCTGGGCATGGAGAGATGGCCAGTATAGCTTTCTATTATAACTAGAGGCCTGGGGCATGAAATTTATGCACTCAGCGGGGACAGGGGTGTCCCTCAGCACAGCCTATGCCCTCTTGTAGTCCAGGAGCCCTCAGGGAATGTCCAACTGACTGCTTAGGCCTGCACCCCTAAGCCATCAGTTGGACATCCTTACCAGTGGTGAGTCTGGCTTCCAGCTGTGCAGCCCTCCCCGTGTGGGAGCGCACTGACCACGAGGGGACAACTCTTGCATTGAGCATCTGCCCCTGGTGGTCATTGCATATCATAGTGACTGGTCTTTCCACCATTCAGTCAATTTGCATATTAGCCTTTTATTATATAGGATGAGCATGTTCTCTCCCTGTGCTGTGCAGCCACTAGCTGCTCACCACACGTGGTACTGAACATCTGAAATGCGGACGGCATGACTGAGGACATGAATTTGTTCTTTTTCATTTTGTTTTATTTCATTAGTCATATCTATATAGTGGCCATCATATCAGACTGCTCAGCTCTAGAGGGTTCATCCTCTAGGGACAGGCTTATCAGCTGAATCATATGGCCCTCAGGGATATTTGATTTTTAAACAATTTAAATAAAAGCAAGGTCAACAAAATGATTGGTTCTAAAGTAAAAATTCAGTTTATTCATCTGTTTACGACACAGTACACAAGAGGCAAAGTGTTTCACATCATATATTTCACTTCCAACTCTTGGAATGTTCATTTCTTTGGCTAAAATGAGAGACTAGATGGGAAAGCCCGGCAATGCTTAGGCAACTGAGATAAGGTGAGGCAGAAGCAATGCTAACAGCATCCTCACAGGGACAGGCACAGGGACGGTCAAGGGATGGGCACTAGTCACAAGCAGGTTTCCTAGAAGTATTAGCTGGAAGCATAGGAGCACCACTCCTGGCCGCTCTGGCCGCTGTGGGCTCAGTCATCCCCACCACACAGGTACAGCAGCGCTTTCTGGTAGTCACCCTTGGTGTCTTGCTGCAAATGGTCAAAGAGAAAAAGGAAATTCAGTATTAAAAAGAAGATCCAAAATTTGTCATAATATACAGGCAGAGCCACTGCACACAGAGCTTCTCCCAAATTAACAGAGAAAACTCTGCAGGACCTGTCTAGATACAAAGGCCCAGAATGCCACACCCAAACCATCATCATCATCATCACCACCACTACCACTACCACCACCACCATCAGAGAACCCTCAGGGAGTGTGGCCTCAGGGCAACTTTCAAGTCACATGATTACCACAAGGGAGGAGTGAATGAGAGGTACTGGGGACTCATATGCTAAGTGACCGCTCTAACTGCCCTGAGGTCCTGCCAACACCACCATGTTCTCCCTGGTCCTCCCCTTCCAGAGAAGGCGGCTTCCTTGCCTGCCTCAGTGCTGTTTCCTAAACTTAAGGTCACACGGAAATAAGCTGGTGAGGTGAAGAAACAATGACTAGGAGTCTAATTGAGGCCTACACTTTACACAGATGCCCTAATAAGCCTGGGCACATCTAACCCACTTCTAAATTCAACCTTGTAACCACTGACATGCCTTTGGAAACGTCAGGATCTTTTATAAAAAGGGACTGCAATGCCTGTCTGAACTACACACAGTGGACTGCTGGGAAGGTCATTGCTGGTTACACATGAATTCTCCATCTCTCCAAAACATAGACTAAACTGGGTGAGATGGGCATTCTGGGCCAATCACAGAGGATTTTCCAAGAAATGGAAATACAATTAATGTAAAATGTAATCGGTCTAAATTTCTTGAGGCTGTCAGCAGCTCTTAAGGGGTCATCATCAGGAACACCATTATCATTGTGGAATAAATCATGTGGAAAACGGAAAACATTTGCCTCTTCTATAGGATTCCAGGACAAATCACACTTTCAAAATAAACCCCTGGTATTTGGTGACTATCTCTTCCTCAGTGAATTAGAAAACGCAGACCCTCCCCCAGGCCCCCAGTGCAGGTGACGCGGCAGCGTGGGCTCACCTGGATGTAATAGTACAGGGACTTGCCATACTTTCTCTTGAATTCAGACCTGATCTTCAACATGTCCACTTCACTGCGGGAGATCATGATTCTGATCAAGACCTTGTCACGTGTCCCCTTGCCCTGAAAGCCAAGGTGATGTTCCAAGTTACAATTCATTGAAAGCAATGTTAATCACAAACCGACTGAGCACGTTTTCTTGCTAGAAGTGATCTGGATTCTGCTTACTAAGAGATCACAAATGGAACAGTGTGACTATTCCCTGAAGAGAAAATGAGCATGAAACACAGCAGGGTGATGTCTGCACAGACTCCCACATGTGCATTCACATGAACGTGGGCTGAGCACTAAGCACTGCAAGGCTCGGTTCAATGAGTATACAGGTTTGCGCATGTAACAAATAAGTCCCAACTCTCCGGAGCTTGGAGAGGCCACACTGTCACGTATCCCTTGTGGCCCTGTGCCTGCGTGCATGGCATGAGCAGAAAGACCACTGAGTTTACCTGCAGAGCCTCAGACCATGGGTGCCAAGGTAAGGGTCATATTTTACATGAGTCTGAGGAGAGATGGGAGAGGCAGTGTGGACAAGGGGGTGACCCAGGAGGATGTAGGCGGGCCTGGAAGATATAAAATCCCAGGCACATGTGAAGCATGGAAAATGGGATGGGATTGTGGGAAGAGATGCTTCATTCAAGGGACAGTTGCTGGGCTGGCTTTGGAGTCTGTAGACCCAGGTTCCAATGTGGTTATGGAACCTCAAGCAAGCTGAAGCTTTCTGAGCTCCAGCCTCCTCACCTATAAAGAAACTAATGACAACAAAACAGTAAGCCTCAGGTTCTTTGGTAATTATTTAAGTTCAAGTAAGTTGCACAATGTCTACTATATCGTGGCTGCTTCACAGTCTCTCCCTCCCTTGCTGGTCTTCTCTCAAAGATAATAGGAGGGAATCGCTGAGAAACCTGAGCAGGAGTCAGGTGCAACCTTCCCTGGCTTTCTCTCTCCTGGGTGCTTTGTTTTCTACCCATACACAAACATGTGCTCCAGCTGGCTGGTGCACCCTGCACCTAGACCTCGGGGCTCCTTTCTCCATCACTAGGCAGGGGGACTTAGTTTGGGGACATGAAAGAGGAGACTAGTGTGGAAACCTAGACCTCTCAGCCGGCTGCCCTTACCTTCATGGAGTCGTACAGTCGGTCAGCAAAATACAGGGGCTTGTTCTGGATACACTGGACTGTGGGGAGAAGCAAAGGGGTCAGTTACTCCTCTGTCCACCAGTGGGGATGAGGCTCTGAGCTGGGCACACACCAGATGACCTGAATGGGCCACAAAACGGGAGGATCTGAGAGAACACCAGGGACCCTGCAAGGCACTCAGCTCCCTGAGGCTGAACACTGGGGACTCCGAGGGCACAGAAACCCAGAGACAATGAGAACATCTCCCACAGAACCCTTTCTTTGGTTACTTTTGTGTCAGTTTACCGAGGGCAGACGTCTGCCGGGGATGGGGGACCACACTTAACTCACCCAGGTTGAGGAAAGCATTTTCCAGGTCTCCCTTGACCTCCTTCTTGATGCTCTCCAACATGTCATAGGGGCTGTAGCTCTTGTACCTGTCAAATACTAAGGAAAAGCAACAAGTAATTACTAAAATGGAGCCTCTAGTCAAAGCTGTCAATGATCACCCACACGGTAATATACCACATTTGGAGGGGGGGAAAAAAAAAAGAAAAAAAAAGGGGACAATCACAGCATCCTAAGGGCTAAGGGGTTGCCATGGTACCCAGAGCTGACATGGTACCAGTTGCCCTGGGGCAGCTGTCCCATGCACTTGCTCTGAATGGCACAGCCCGGGCCATGTGTGGACATATCCATCTCCCCCGAGTGGAACCCATTCTATCTGGAAGCCACAAGAAGCAATACACAGCACCCAGCAGAGTCCATGACTTCACCACATGTAGCAAGACAGAAGGATCCTCAGACAGGAAAGGGCAGCAAGTTAAAGCACCAACCCATGGGAGCTACTTAGGGGAAGCAAGGACCCACAGTGGGAGAGGGCAAATGGGCCTGGTGAGGGACACAGAGGGCGCGATGTAGAGAGCGGGCTTGGCTCTGGCAGATGGGAGCCCCAGCACCGACACCGGGGGCTCCAGGAGCGCACAGCACCCACCTTTCTGGAGGTGGAACACACTGCGCTCAGTCATGATGCTGATCCACTTGGGAACGTCAGTTCCTTTCCTCTTCACTCCGGCGTCATAGAGATCCTACGAGCACAACCCCCGGGAAAGGTAACTACAGGACCCACAGCCAGGCCATAAAAACGTCATTCAAAAACACCAGAACCTACACATTCAAAACACCAAATGAGAAAGGACGGCGGCGCTACAGACACAGGGGAAATGATGGGAGGACGCACGTTTTCATCAAGAGCAGGCTTCCTGAGACACAGACAGATCGCCATGAGACCAGATTGCTCATGAGGCCTGTGCTGCACAAATCTCCTTCCTTGGACACCGGAAGGACTGGGAGCTTCTATGCCCACAGAGAAGGACACACAAGTGTTCACTAGCCCATCCTTCCTTGTTGGCACCGTAACAGCAAGTATGCTAGTGGCCAAATACGGAAGGTCTGGGGCCCACACCCGAGCTTCTTAGAGACTCGGGAAATGACGGAGCTGAGAAAGGAGCCAGGCCAACCTAATCTTCAGTTTCTGGAAAATTTAAAGGCTATAAATAACGCAAACAATAGTGGGGAGGGTGGGGGGGAGGCGTATGCAAGGGTTGATACTCATCTATGACCATCCATTATCCGGAAGTTGCAAAACCCTCCTTCTATTTATTACTTTATTTTAAAACCTTCTCTACCACTTGCTAAAAGCACAGTGCAAAATATATTGACACTTAAAAACGAAAATGCATCTAAATGAGTTTCCTTCTGCAGCCCTTCTGAAAGTTCTGAGGTAGCTGTCGACAGCTCAGATGATGGGAATCAGCAGAGCCTAAACTATCATGTGAGTTGGGTATGGATCCTGTCGTTACCACCAGCGGTGTGAGGAAATGCCCGCCGATAACCAGTGCTCCCAGGAAGTGCCAATGAAGCCCACAGACTCTCTGACATTCCTCCCTTCCCAGGCGGCGGCCACTTCCTTTCCCCTCCCTCGGACTGTGGTCCGGACACGGTGACATGTGAACGGAGCAGGACAGAAGTGACTGTGTGATTCCCAAGATGAGATCACAGAGCCCGTGACTTCCTCCTTGCTTCTCCCATGACCACTCAGTCAGGGAAAGCTGGCGGCCATGTTGTGAGGACACTCAAGCAGCCATGCAGAGTCCATGTGGAGAGATGCCAAGGCCTCTGCCAACAGTCCTGTGGGTGGCCCTCAGGTGCCAGCAGCCCTGGTCAACATTTGGTGTGACCCTGAGCCAGGCCACTCCCTAATTCCTGACCCACAGAAATAAATAATAAAGGTAATAAATATAAATAAATAAAGGTAATACATGGTTACGGTTGTAAGCCGCTCTGTTTGGAGGTCACCTGTGACCCAGCACAGAGAGTTACTACACAAACTCTCCAGGGGCTTCCTAGAAAGCGGAAACCCACAGCAACACCCTGGCACCTACCCGGGCATCCTGGTCAATCAGCTCGTAATCGATGACAGAGCCGTCCTCTGCTCTTCTGCCCTACAGAGGAAAAGTGAACAACATCAGGCGTATGCCTTTGCACGTTTTAATGCTGTTTTTCTCTCCAAGTCATGTAAGCCATTATTTAATTCACTGAACAAATACCCACTTAAATGTTTCCTTCACTTTGAAGTCTAGACCAGACCAAGGATCAATAAAATAGTTGAGGAAGTGGAGTGGGGGGTACGCTGTCATGGGCTAAGCCCCTTACAGGATATCCCCACTCCAAAAAGAAAAAGAAGCTAATGATAGTGAGTTTCTCCCCTCAGGCAGCATACAGTCCCGATGGAGAATAAGCACAGCCCATGTGGCTCTAAGATGTGAAATGCAAGTGAGAGAAAAGTCTGTCAGAGAGCAGAGCGAGCAAGGTCTGCAGACAGTGGGGATGGTGGAGGAGAGCCTGGAAGGATGTCAGCCGGGTTAGTAAAGGGCAGGGTAGCCCTCCACACGGCAGCAACAGCATGGAAGGCTGAGACCCCGCAGCTCAGGGGAGGGAGGTGATAGGAGATGCCTGGCTGGAGCAGGGGGAGAGGAGGGAATCCCTGGAAGATCAAGTCAGGGAGAACCAGCGCACAGAGGACTTTTTCAAAAAGCAGAAAGCCACGCCTGGATTGGATGCAGCTGAAGTGGTTTTTGATCAGGGGGATAAAATGGTGGAAATGAATTGCAAAAGAGACCAGGGGATGGCGGCAGGCGGGGGAAGCGGAGGGGGGGGGGGGGGGAGCCGGGGAGGGGAGGAGAGGCAGCGCGGATCTGCCCCTGCAGAGATGCCAGTGGGCAGGAGGCAGCACCCAATCGGTCACTTGTCATCAGTTCCTGGAGAAAGGAATTTCTCTTCCCTCCCTGGTTCGTAGGCTTTAAGCTTCACACTGGTCAGAACTCAGATTCAGAAAGAAAATGCCTTTCACCCTCACGAATGTGCTAACATCAGCAGACAAGCTAAGGCCTTCCTCCCCTCCCCTCTCCTCCCCTCCCCAGGCAGAAGACTACACAGGCAAATCCTCATCAGCAGTGAGAGCAGGTGAAAGGAACAGGGTCACTTCCACTGGGTCCTAGGTGACCACAGAGAGGCCAAGCGACCTTCCTTATGTCACAAGAGCTGGCACCTAAGTCCAGGCCAGGATGTGAGAGCTCCCCCTCCCCCACCCCCGGCTCCTCTGGCCCACAAGTCCACCTGGCCACGCCATTTTGCTGGGTAAAAAAATCCCACTGCACAAAAATGACAGCTCTGCAGGGACAGGGCAAACCCACCGTCAGAAGGAAATGCAGATGCCATTTCTGATGCGGGCACAGAGGATTGAGTGCATTCACTCTCAAGTATAAAATGAGGTATGGGACTTGCCTTAGGACAAAGCAAAGACAAAGAAATAAACCGGAAACCAACCTTCGCGAGGGCGACCATCAGCTTGCGGAAGTCGCCAGATGTGTCGGAAACGATGTCCTTCTCCAGGTCAGTCTTGTACACTTGGAAAGCAACACATGTGGGTTATGCTTCCTGCCTGTGCAACCAGCCAGCCACTCTAATTAAGTTAATAATAATGTACCTACCTATATAGTTTAAATTTAAAAAATGTGGCTCTCAAAAAGAAATTTCAATCATTGAACTACTGATATTTGGCTCTGCTGACTAATGAGGTTGCCGACCACTGAGCTAGGGCCCCATCTGACCTTTATAATAGATTTGATTTCTCTCCTGTCTGTCCTGTAGAAGTTCTAGTGAAAGGTAATAATCAAAACCCGGGCCATAAGAGATGGAGGAGAGGGACCCGGGCCACGGCAAACCCCTGGACAAAGGGCAGGCATTTCTGCATCCGTAACCAGGCCTCGTGTACTGAGCAGTGGCCCAGAGAGCTATGATGGGGCAGAGAAGCTGGGCTGAAAGGGTGTGTTACAGAAGCAGGGCTACTCACTTTCCTTGTAGACTCTGTTAATTTCCTGCAGCTCCTGGTTGGTCCTGGAGCAGATGATCTCAATGAGAGAGTCCTCATCAGTGCCCAGCCCCTGTGAACCAGGCAGGACAAATATCAGCAGGCAAGTCCCCCGGGCCATTAGCTTTCTGACTTCAACCAGATAAACTGCAGACATGACCAGGTCTGTTCACATGCTCCCTGCTGCATCCTACTGAGGGATCTGTACTCTATTCCTCAGCACAAGCTAATGTTATTTTCTATTCTTAAAAAAAAAAAAAAAAAAAAAAATGCTTCACCTGAATATAAGATGGTATGACATACTTGAGTTCAACTATATTAAATCTATTTTTATAGTGAATGGGGGGAGACACCAAAATGTTACAAGTGGTTGCCTTTTGACGAAAGGCTTATAAAATGGGTAACTGTTTCTTATTCCCATTTTTTTTCTTCTTTTTCGATTTCTATAACCACCCATTATTTTAATAGATGGGAAAACAACTTTCTTTACTAAAAAACTCTGCTCAGTAATTTAAAAATAAAGGAATACAGAGATGTCATGTTATCATTTGCAGCCAGCATCGTCAGATTGAAATTAAGTCTTTTTTTTTTTTTTTTTTAAACCAGGGATAGGTATAGATAAGATTAAATTTCTAGCTTCACCTCTTTGAAATGTAAAATTGGGTTAATGTTAAAAATTTCATTCTTGTATTTCCATTTTTGCTCGATTACTATGCACTCTTCGGGCATTTTAGGAAAAGCAAAAGGAAATAATGAAGTGCCAAATAAACCTAGACATCAACATTTTATTAAGGAATAAGAATTTGCCAAGTGATGTATTCAAATTTAATATATACACTTTTGAGCGTGCCAGATAGCTTGAAAGGACGCAATGAAACATGTATTTCAAAGCTAGCTCATGATCAAAGCCAAGATTTAATAATCAGGACTCTCTAATACTTGTCTTTCTGAATATGGAAATATCACTTTGAACTAAGTGGAATTACAACTGTTTAAAATGTAAATCAATTATAAGGTGTTACTACAATAAGAAACTTCCTGATCCACATGAAAAGTATGTCAACTATTAATTAAACTTATTAGAGTTTATATGCCCCTGAAAAGTGGTTTGTGTAATATAAACTAAGCCTCAGGTTAATGGTTAATTTTGAATTTTATTCTTAAGTCTAATCTGTGAGCCAATGCCTCTTCCTCCAGAGTTTCTAATCACAATTCACAGAGGTTCCAACAAAGTCAAAATTTCTTTTCTTCTTAGCCAAGGGCCTACAAAGCATTATATACAACTGCTATAGAATGACTACCAAGCACCTTCAAATATTGCAGAGGGCTGTTTTTCCATCTAAAAACAACTCAGGCATTGGAGGTTCTGTTTTCCTCCACCCCTGAGAGACCAGTGCTAACATCTGAAAATTCCAATAGTGGTTTTGTCTCTATATTCACAGGTGACCTTGGCAGTTTCTAAAACTGGGCCCAGCTTTCCCCAGACTGTCCACAATTCCTATCACAAGGGTAACATCTACTGTAACACAGGGCAGATAGTGCCACTGGTATCGCCAGAAGTCAAAACAGAATTTTGTCAAAAGCACGGTTCAGCTGATGTCACTCAAGCCTTATGGATTTCAGAGGGGTACTCGGCTGTGATGGCTAATGGGAGAGCTGGCATCAAGTCAAAGATTTCGAAGTCAAAGCACCTTTCATTGGGCCCAATCACTCAGGTTACCACGGTGACTGGCAGCTCAAACAGGCCCGTCTCATGTCACTAATCCTGGTAATAGATACTAGTGAAACGCCATGAATCACAACTAATGAGTTCCTGATGAAAATAAGATACACGAGGTGCAGTGATGATGATCAGAAGACACCTAGGAGAGGCAGCTCATTGATGGCTCCAAAGGTCCCGGGCTTGGTTTTCAGGAGTGTTCTTTTTATCAAGTGGGATCATGACCTGTGGTTGACTTTTATCATTCTTAATCAGATCTCCCCTGCAATTTAGTTGACTTAGGAAACTCAGGGCAAGGCTGCTCAGATAAACTAGAGAAGAAAGGAAGATCTCACCACAAATCTCTCAGCAGCCAGGAGCGACCTATGGAGTTTGGGACCCTGGTCATGCCTGGTGTGGGAAGCTGTCTCCCTTGAGAGAGGCTCTCTGGGGAAAGGGATGACAACCGAACTGTGACATCAGCTCTGGTGACAGGCTTGGACTCCTCAGAGTTCAGGAACAGTGGCACCATAGAAAACGCACTCGGACTTAGAATTAAAAAATCAGAGCTATAGCTTTGTCCCTAAGGCGGAGGCTTTCCCCAGGTCTGTCAGCAGAGGGCAGTATCTGATTACTCAAAGTGGAGCAGCCACACACTATGAAAGGATCGTTTTGTGCTTTGCTGGGACATGCATTTACATGTATGCATCTGTTACATTTGTATACTGCTTGATGTTTTAGGTGCACACAAAACACAGGGTGTTTCCATACTGGAATTCTGACGCTCTAACTTAAACTAAAATTCCATGTTCAAAATAATTTCAAAAAGAAAAACAAGAGGAAATATGTGCTACAATGCTTGAACAAGAGGCAGGTACCATTCACAATCTGAAATCACTCTTTATATGCACACTATGATGGTCTGATTTTGCCCGAATTGGAATTAAACAAAAGGGTTCACAAGGAGGTCAGGGAAAGGAACACCCAAGAACATGGGCAGAATATGCAAGCACCACTTAACAAAAGCTCCGAGTTTTACTTTTGCCTCACTATCACAACAACTCTTTTCTAAGGAGGAAGTGTAATCAAGGAAGTAGTTTTTCCAAATGGTATTTCAATTGCCCAGGTGCCAAGCAGTAGCAGCTGGTAACTGACTTCTCAGCATCATGAAATTTCTTTACAGGCTTAAAAAAAAAAAAAGTAATTGGAATATTTTTGGTACAAATCTTAAGACTTATCGCTTCAGTTCATTCAAAAAAAAAAAGATGGTTCCAAATGAGAATTCAACAAAACCGAAAATCACCCACTTATCCTCAGAAAGCTGTAATTCACAAATATTAACGGCAGACTCGGCCGGCTGAGATTGCATCCCACACGTGCGTACCTTCATGGAAGCCTTCAGCTCGGAAGCATCGTACTGAGCAGGTGTTTTCAGGAGGCCCAGAATCACGGTCTCCAGGTGGCCGGACAAGGCTGACTTGAGTGCTGATGCAAGTTCCTTCAGGAAAAAACAGGCAAGAACATGGAAAACTTGGTTGGTAACCAATATGCACTTTAAAACTTGAGGGAAAACAAACGAGGGGTGTGCTTGGGAAGCAGGTTGAGAGTCTGTGACTACTCAGGGTCTTGGATCAAACTATCCCTCCGATTTAGGCCCTTCAACAGATGCAGGTGTCAGAAACCAAAGGATCAGACCTTGCTCTGACAAAACCCCTTCAAACCCAAGCTGATGGTGCCTTCCTGCCCAGACATTACAAGGAAACCAGAGCAGGATTCAATTCCTCAGAAAGGGACGAGGGCAGTTTTCCAGACACCAGCCAGAGCCTGTGGAAGAGGGGCCTCTGCTAAGAAGGAGCTGGTTTGAGTGGAGCAGGGACGTTGTGACCTGTGGATACCATCCTGTGAAAGGTGTTCGTACAGCTGTGCCAAGGGTGGCTCCAGAAGGGACCGTGGCTGGAAGGGGCTCACGAAGCCTTCCTAT
This sequence comes from Pipistrellus hanaki, assembly GCF_964339955.1. NCBI lineage: Eukaryota > Metazoa > Chordata > Mammalia > Chiroptera > Vespertilionidae > Pipistrellus > Pipistrellus hanaki. The sequence continues at coordinate 47,163,352 of NC_140503.1, read as the reverse complement.
GCAAACACCTCGCCCAAGACAGAGAAAATGCCGGTCTTTTCATGCCACATTAGGATGGGTTGGTGGTAACGAGGGAGACTAAATTAGCCCTGATTACCTCTCTGACTTCCCCACTGCATGCTATTTCTCAAGGGTTCCACTGTTACATTAACACAGATTTTAAGTCATGAGTTGGTGGCACCCATGGATGCAGACAGATACCCCAAAATTCAATGCTGCTCTTTGATGATGCTTCCTCGGGATTGCATTTCCTACAAATCATGATCACTGGGGGACAACGCACTCTGTTGTTTTCATCATTTTCTCCTCTTCCCTTTTCCCCTCCTCTTCTCTCCCTTCTTCCTGTCTCTCCTGCTTGCCAACAGCACCCATGGCCCCTACACTGACCAGCCCCTAGAGGTGCTTGTGGGCGCTAAGAGGTGATGAGAGAATTTTCTCACGTCACTCACAGAGGTTGAGAACAGAGTTGGATCATCATAGCAGTGATCCGGCCCACCCCTTCCAACACCAACATTCTCCAGCTTCCCGCAGGCCTAGTTACACTCGGCACGTAGGAGGGGACTTTAAAAGCAACACCTCCCAATTATAGCACCAATTTTCCAACTTGGAACTTTGAGGTTAGGTAATTCCAAACTTAGCCTACCCCCATCACTCCCCTCTCTCTACCTGTTCCCTGTTCAAACCTCAAATAGCATCTGTGTTCCTACTGACGTCCTCTGCTTCTATTATAAACACCTATGGGCTGAAGTCCAGCTTCCTCTGTGCCTAATGTCTAGCACAAGGCTCTGCAAGAACAGAAACTCCAGAAACTTCTGATAAATAAAACACAATCTCTCCTTCTATGGAGAAACCCAGCATCTGGATCTGCTGGAACGTGAAAGCAACACAACACCAGCCCTCTCTCCCAGCTCCTACCAGTTCTGCCCATGCTGCTCCAGTTCATCACCTGGGCAGCCCCATAGCCCTAAAGTCCTCTTCACTACAGGGCTTTCTCCTTTCTTATGCAAAAGACTCCTTCAAAGAAATGACAAGCAGTTTACGCATCTTTCTGTAAAGATGGGCATTCTTCTTAGCACCAGGCAGCAGCAGGACAGCGAGCTCTCCCCAGCACACAGCAAAGCCGGGGAGGCCACTGAGCCCATCATGGTTCTGGCAATCTCTTCCCTCCAGCAGGGCACGGAGAGCTTGATCCTCCATCTACCTAATTTAAAATCGAGATTCAGGCTTCTATATCTCTGTGCACCCCTATGTGTGCACCAAGACCCCACCCTGGGGGTGACGGTTGAGGAGCAAATAGGCACACTGTCCAAAGAGGTGGGCCTTCTATGCCAACCGAAACTCAGTTCCAGCTCGCAGATCCCATTGGGAAACTGGAGAAATGATACGCTCCCCTCATGCCTTTGGAGCCTTTACACAAAGATCACTATCCGTTTGCAAAAGTGACCTATCTTTATTTTAAAGATCACTATCCGTCTACTGGAAGAATTTTAAAGCACAATGAGACGAAAGAAGCCAGATACCGTCCTATGTATGTCTTTTCTGACTGGTTCAGGAGGTGACGAGGGGCAAGGGGAAAGTGGTAACAGGGCTTGACCTGCAACTCCCGGAACCCTTGATGGTCATGTCAACCCCGAGGGCAGACACGTCTCCCAGAATGCACCCGGCTCAGCTCCACTTGGCCACGAGTGAAAGCCCTAAGTCAAACAGGAGCCACAGGAAGCCACACTTACTGCACCATCCCAGAATAAATCGAAAGCTTTTAATAGCAAGAAGTTAAAAATAAAGCAGCCCATCCTTAAAAATAAAATTTCCTAACGCTGTGACAAAATAAAGGATGAATAAGCCTGGGTCATTCTTTAATCACCAGTGGACACGCAGAAGAAAAAGCACACAAAGACCCTTTCGGGAGTGGGACATGGCATGCTGAAGATAGCCTGGGACACCAAAGGAACCACTGAGCCCGTTCATGGCAAAGCTCCGAGAATTCAAGTGTTGTTTTTAAAAACCAAGAGGAACGGCTCAGGATCAACACCTGGTGGAGGCTAGTGTCCAAAGATAAATTAAAAACATCTTATCAGGAGCACACAGAAGTCACAGAGATGAAAGGAGTCACTGCTATATGTGGAGAACGACATGCCTGGCACCACACAGGCATTCAATGAGTGGCACCCGTTGTGGTTACTCCCTGTTCCTAACTTTCTGCTCCCAGAGTGGCTCCCTCCACACGCCCTGGATTGGAGGAGGGCGTGGTCTTTGTGTAAAGGCTCCGAGCACTCCAGGGCCACGTGCATGCAAGTGGTGACTCCTACAAGGATGTGAGAGGGAAACCTCGGGTGCCCAAGGGTTCCAGAAGGCTCTTGCTGGTACAACCCAGAATTCAAGAAGAGAAAAAAGCAATGGCTGCAAAAATAACATTAAAAAGAAATTCAGTAAGGAGTGCCCCCAACCTCCCAAACTGTCCGTACCTTTTTGGTCCTTCTCTGGTAGGCGAAGGCAATATCCTGTCTCTGCTCATTGCTGCGGTTGGTCAAAATGTTGACGATGGTGACCTCATCCACCCCTGTGGACAAACAAGTTGTGAAGAGTTAACCACATACACGAATCCTCTGGGCTTATATAGAAGCTTTTCAACAGAGGTTTTGTTTTGTTTTGTTTTTTAATATATTTTATTGATTTTTTACAGAGAGGAAGAGAGAGGGATAGAGAGTTAGAAACATCGATGAGAGAGAATCATCGATCAGCTGCCTCTTGCACACCCCCTACTGGGGATGTGCCTGCAACCAAGGTATGTGCCCTTGACCGGAATCGAACTTGGGACCTTTCAATCTGCAGGCCAATGCTCTATCCACTGAGCCAAACCAGTTTTGGCTAAACAGAGTTTTTAAAATAAAAACTCTTTTCCAAACAAAAATGCCAGGACATCAAAATTCGTTCTCTCTCTCTTTTTGCCAGCACCCTCCACCCAATATGTATACCCCCTTTTCTATTTTTTCCTGACAACTTCACATCTCAAGCCTAAGTGGTCCTTTTAAATATTTTTATTTTTTAAAAAACTATTTGATTCATAAATAGGCTTCTGGAATCAACAGTAGGAGGTGCATTTGCAGGGTTCTGGCAGTAGGATGGAACACAAAGAGGTAGGAGGATTTTAAATGAAGGTCCCCAAATTGCCATTTAACTGAGGATTTAATAGATAGTAACTGGGAACCGAATTAATAGAGACAATTATTTATATTTATTGTGGGAGTAAGACTGTATAAGCAGCTAGGTATAATTTCTATAATTATAGGAGCTGTCATGACAAATGAGTCATATTTAATATGGCAGTTGTATTTTAATAGCATAATTGATTAACACAATCATACTTATTGAAGACTAAATTGTTTTGTAAGGAAAATAAATGTTCCACTGCTTTTCATCTTCAACGGGCAATTTTAATAATCAATTTTATAACTTTATTAAAAAGAATAAGTGTTTTAATCTAAATTAAATCTAAATTGGGAGTTCTGAAGTGCCACCGAAATATTTTAGCGCCTATTTTAATTGGAACATGTGTATTTACACAGATAAGCAATGCCTTCTGGTGCCTGAAAGTTTCCCATTTTATGTCAGAAATACTCCTAACAGGCCATTTACCTTCAGAAAGCACAATTTTAAGGATTCAGAGAGTGAAAGGTCTCTCTCTTGATTGCAATATAAACTTTGTTTAATAGAGTCTTTGCCATAACTGGACAGGTACTTCTTGGGTGAGAGAGCAGAGCGGTTATACGCACAAGGTCACATGCCAACTGTAAGCAGCCTAGCCCAGAAGCAGCCAGGAGTCCCAAAGCCATAGGAAGGTCAGAACTGGGGTGCTCTGAGGCAGTCAATGAGCAGACTGACAGAGGTCTCCTCAACTCTCAAGCATGTCAGAAAGGTAAAAAAAAACAGAGAGTTAGAATTTCTGGGTATAAAAAAAAAAATAAAAGTGCGCTCATACCAATAAGTGAGTCAGTTATGTTAACTGCAGCATCTGTTATTTTAGCTCTGGTGTTTGAAGTAGCCAGTGTCAACGTAGAAACCCAACTGCTGTATGGGACATTCAGTTTCAGAGATGCTTACTAGTGTTTCAGCATTGTGTGTAATGTCAAAAAATAAAAGGAGGAAAAACCTACGTCCATTAAGAGACTGATTAAATAAATGTTTTTTTGTTCATATGGTGGGATACTACACAGTCAATTAAAATGATGCCATAAAATAGTAATTGAGCTCTAGCTGGTTTGGCTCAGTGGATAGAGTGCTAGCCTGCAGACTAAAGGATCCCAGGTTCGATTCCAGCCAAGAGCACATGTGAGGGTTGTGGGCTCGATCGCCAGTGTGGGAGTGCAGGAGGCAGCTCATCAATTATGTTTCTATCTCTCTATCCCTCTCCCTTCCTCTCTGAAATCAATAAAAACATTTAAAATGTAAATAAATAAAATATTAATTGGCATGGGAAGATGCTCACAGTATATTAAGTATAAAATGAAAAAAAAAAAGATTGCAAAAACAGTATACCCAGTATAACCCAATTTTAGTAAGATACATAATGCATGTATAAGAAAAAATATAAAAACCTTTATACCAAAATTTTAATAGTGTCATGTGAGTGATGGAATTTATGGATGATTTAAAATTCTATTTCTTTTTATTATATATATATATATTCCAAGTTCACCATAATGACCAGAAAAGGTGTTTTTGTTTTTAATATACTATGAGTGACATGCATGCATTATTCTAACACCAACTAGTGATTTCACTTCAACAGATTCCTGACATGGTTCAAAATACATTAATTAATAAAACACAATGTGTAAAATAAATAGGAGCCCGATCTATGAAATTCTCTCTGGTATCTAAAACATCCTAACACCTGTCTCATGCAAACACCTATGGGGAGAGCTATTGCTCTTCCTAGTCAATAGATGAAGACAGTGAACTCAGATATTGAGGCCCTGCCGTGCAAATGTCACCTGTGTGAACATCTGCCCTCCGTGGGTCTCACTTTCCACACCTGCACAGGTAAGGAGCTTGCACAATGACCTCCAGTTCTGCTTCCACGAAACACTCACAGACCGAATCAAGCTTTCACATATTTAGATTCAGTCAGATATGGGCAGGATAGTTATTCAAAGACTCCTTGAAGCCGAGGGCTACTTTAGCGATGTGGGTCTGGGCACGGGCACCTACATGCATGCCTAACCACACACGTGTGCTCCCTGCCCTGAGGGCTCTCTCTGTCTCTGTTCTGGGGTTCTAACTCTAAATCAGAAACACACTTGTTATGTACATTTTTTTTTCCTTTGTACTTAACTTTCTTACCCAAGTCTGAAGACGCAGGGCAACAACAGCAAAATAGAGTTATATCCTCTAACCTCAATTCTAATAGTTTCTTAAATCAATTTTGGGGCTGCTGACCTGAACACATACCAAGAACACAGACCCATAAAAAACAGTCCTCCCTTGGGAACAAACTCAGTTACGTTTGTGTCGAAATATGGTCCAGGCCCACCTGAATTAGGATCCCGTGGAGCACTTATTAAAATCAGTCCCCTGGGCCCCATCTGAGACCTACTGAGTAAAGGCTCTCTGGGACTTTGGACCAGGAAGCAGCATTTCAGCCACTCCCTGTAGATAATTTAAGAATCACATGGCTGAGCATCAGGAGGGACTGGAAGCTCTTTAGAAATCTGCCCAAGCCCAAGACTCTCACGTAGGCTTCTACCAACTGCTTCTGTCAGGTGCGGGCTCGCCTATAATTTTAGGGAGAGAAATGTTTACTCTGTCCCAACAACTCAGGGAAGGAACCACCCCTGGAAAGAGCCTGCCACCCAGACGGCAGTGCAGTCATGCTCTTAAGTCAACCCGACTTTGGCTTTTCACCGGCTCAGTGAGTCGGAATTCAATCAAACTACTGGAAATCCCCATGAAGAGCCTGGGTAGTTAACCTGCATCTCACCTAGGAGGCAGCCGCTGCTGTGGCCGGAAGAAATCTAAATGCATTTTACCTAAATTATTTACTAAGCACACAGCCTGCTGCGGCACAGCTCCCGACAGGCTGGGACGCCTTGCCAGGAAACACTCCGGCGCTTGACAAAAATGCTAACGCGGAGGAATTAAATGGAGATATTTCTTCAAGTGGAAACCCGCTCCCCCTTATGAGCATCTCAGCTATGCCAGCCAGTTCTGCCATACTGCTGTCTGCAAGTTTCAAACTGAGCTGGAAACATGAAAGAACCATGGAGCCCAGAATCAACTGCCTACTCCCAGGCACTCCAGGCATGTCCTGGGTCATAACACCAGAATACGCATATCTGCTGGTGGAACTTAAGCATCTTATCTTCAGAGCACTGCTGCTTCCTCCTGACCTGCCATCATAATGGGTGAGACTGTTATTCCTGTGGAAAACAGTCCAGGACAGGTGGAAGCTGCAAGGGTCATCCGGTTACTCACCCTTCCTGCCCAGGATGCAGCTGAAGGATGAGGACTGGACACCGGGCTCCCTACACCAGCACAATCACCGTCAACAATGGGCAGAGTGCAGTCCGCCGGGAAAGCTCTAACAAAGGTAACCCAGGCGCAGATGCCCTTGGGGAGGAGGCATTTGCACTTTTTATTTAGATGGCTCTCGTTCCAGTGTGTAGGGAAGTGTTTGCTGGGTGGAAGGAAGGGCCCAGGATCTAAACAAAACTGTGTGGCTTGTGCAAAAGCATCAGGAGAAAACAAGAAATCCAGGTAACGTTCCTTTCCTAGCCCACTGTGCTTGTGTTTGATGTGGAAGGTCACAAAGTGCTCCAAGCAAAGGCTCACACGGGCACCCAGTGAGCTGGGCAGGGGAATCGCACAGAACGTGGGTGAGAACACAGAAATCCTGTGGCCAAGCAGCTTTTTAGAAATTTATTTTCAAAATGAATCGAGCCGGAACCGGTTTGGCTCAGTGGACAGAGCATCAACCTGCAGATGAGAAGGTCCCGGGTTTGATTCTGGTCAAGGGCATGTACCTTGGTTGCGGGCACATCCCCGGTGGGGGCTGTGCAGGAGGCAGCTGGTCGATGTTTCTCTCTCATCAATGTTTCCAGCTCTCTATCCCTCTCCCTTCCTCTCTGTAAAAAATCAATAAAATATATTAAAAATAAATAAATAAGATAAAACAAACAAAATGAATCGAGATTAAGAGTTTCAAGATTGGTGAGGACCTAAGACAAACTTCCTTGGCTCCTGATGGGAACTAGGGCCATGAAGTCTGTGAGCATTTATGCCTTGGATGAGAACGGTTGGCTGCCTTCATCGGTTAACTACAGACTGTTTCCAGCCCTCTGAGCTGGGCATTGGGAAGGTCAGTCGCCGTCCCAAGGGCCAGTCAACCTCAACCACATGAGGCCACAGGGAGGCGCCGCGGATGGCGAAGCTCAAGCAGAGGAGCGGGGGCGGTGGGTGCCTTAAACCACCGCTGTATTTTTAAAACATAAAGAACACTGGCAGTCTAAAATAGTGGTTGAATCCCAAGCCACAAAAATCAGCCTCCTGGAGTTTCCTCCTCCTCACTGCGGGAGGAACCTCGAGTCAGCTCGGCATCTGGCACCCAAGGAAAATGTCTTTATTGTCCACGGGCAGGGAACCAAGAGGCCGTTCCGAACAGGATGCTGACTCACATCTGCCAAGACACACTGGCTGCACAAAGAAAATGGATCTCATCTGTTTGATGAAGGACTCGGAGGCTCTCAAGGGAGGACTGACTGATTAGGAATTAAGGGAGAACTGCCCAGGTCCTCTCCTTATCTAGATCCTGGCGAAAATGTGGCTTAGATTACTGGGGATATCAGAATCAAACCTCAGAAGAAATCATCATTACAATAAGGTCGCAGGCAGGCCACAGAGAGAGGAGAGGGCCACATCTACATAGGTGTGGACATATTTTATTTATTATCACATCAAACCATTCCCTGAGTACCTACCATGGGCCAGGCATTTTGCTAGGTGCATTATATAATCCTGTCATGTGATTTCACCACATCCAGGGGAGGTGAGGGATAATGTCAATTCCATTTACCCAGGGGGAAAGCAATGCTCAGAGAAGGCAGGGGCTCCCCAAAATCAGACAGCAGAGCTGGGGTTCAAAGCTGGGCTAAAGACCCAGGGTCACTGAATCGGGCTATCTTGCCTCCTGTTACAGAAAATTATCCAAACTTAGAAGTAAGGCAAGAGGAAGACAGCAAGTCCTCCCAGTGTATCCAAGAGGCCCATTGAAGACTGCTCAGGTGCGCGCTCCCACTCACTTACTACTATTTAACCACTGACTAGTAACCTGGTAACTAGAGATCTGGGTCCACTAGAAAGGGCAGCCCCAGGGGCCCTGGCTTCAGAGCCCTGCGGGACGGGAATGGTCTTGTATCCCCCCCAGCAGTCTTCCTCCAAAGTTCTTTACTCAATGCCTATTAACACCCAGTCTCTTTGAACCAGACTTATCTGAGTTAAATACATATTTGACATGTGATCATCATCCTATATTTATGAATACGGTTGTACCTTTTAAAAAAAAAATTTTTACCCATTGATTTTAGAGAAAGAGGAAAGGAGAAGGAGAGAGAGAAGCATGGATTGGCTGCCTCCTGCATACCTCCTACTAGGGAACTGAGCCCACAACCTGGACATGTGCCCTAACTGGAATCGAACCGGTGACCTCCTGGTGCACAGGAAGATGCCCAACTAACTAACTGAGTCACCTGGGCAGGGCATGTTTGTACCTTTGAAAAATTATACTTCTTCATACCACAACCTTTTCCAGCCCCCATAGTTCCTAAAAAGGATTCGGGATAGTAATGTGTCTATATATCTACAGAACTGAACTTATTTAGGACATAAAAATGAGCACATTTAATAATCAGTACACAGTGATTTGCCCCACTAAGTAACAATGCATGGCCACTGACAAGACCACCCAGCTGGGTTTTGTTTTTTTATTTTGTTTTGTGTTTTGTTCTTTGTTTTTAACAGAGCTAGAAGATTTTCTTCTGAAGATAGCCATTAATAACTCAGTGGGAAAGGGGCAACAAATCTCACACACACACACACACACACTGTTGCCCAAAAGTATTCTCCCGGCCACTAGCCAGCTGTCTGGCCAGAATTCCTGCTCTCAAAGTCACCTCTTAGGATCACTCAGCAGAAGTGAGCATTCTCTCTCCAGAGCGGCTCACCAGGATCCAGGCATCCAGGTGGGCGACAGATGACAAGGGGTGGCATCTGTGTAAGTGGAGGCAACATGTAGTACTCTAGTAGCGAAGTGGGACTCAGAACCTAGGGTCTCAGAACTCCCTATGCCTCAGTTTCTCACCCTGTAGTACAGAGATCATGAGAAATTTTAATCTACGGGGATGCACCGAGGACCCGCTGGGAGCGTCTCCTGCCTTCTCCACTCAGCTTCTTGGCTGCAGGCCTGGCTGCTGCCGGTATTCAGTTTTTGGTCTGAAAAACTAGGGCATAGAGTCCAGTTTCATGATAAGTCTGGCAGTTGCCTGGGAGATGGGACAGAAAACAAACACTGCACAGGGCGGGAGGAGACCGGGATGCTCGGCCCCTCTCCCAGGTCTGCCACAGCCAGGGGACCTGGCTCCCACTCCGGGAAAGCATCATTTATCTAAGTACCCAAGAAGGAGTAGGCCAGACATCAGATTTCTATTTCCATTCTACTCTGGTCTCTCCTCCGTTGAGTCCCTTAGAAATATTTAAATGCCTAGATTTGGTAATTCCACTGGATACTTAATCTAGGCCCCTGTCTGCTTCCCATGCAAAACAGTATGTCTGAAATACTCTACAAAAGCATGTCAAACTTGCGGCCCGCGAGCCACATGCCTCATTTATTTGGCTCATGTTAGCCTTTGAGTTTGACATGCTTGCTCTACAGGACCAGCAGAAAAACACAAAGCAGGCCAGCACTCAGGATTCAAATCAAATAGAGTCATCAATGAAAGGCTATGCATTCAGCGCCAGCACCATTCAGTACCTTGCTCCTCTACCAGCTTCTGGGGACAGAAAATTAAAAATCTGGGCAGATGCAAGGGAACCGAACATCCCTACCCTGAACTCAACCCACAGAGAACTGACTGTTTATTGACTCAGCACTGACACCGGTAAGAATCTGGGGCCCCTGGGAGCTCAACCCATAAGCGGAACACTTCAAACATTACACAATATCCTAGATATATTGTTCAGACTCTACAGATCTGAAACTAAACCCAAAAGTTAACATAGAAAAGCTTTCCTCTTTGACTGACCGATCAGGCAAGCTCCCTGACTCTGTCCCTTTCATTCTTTTCCCACTTTTTCCAGACTATCAACCTTAAAAAAAAAAATTAATAAAGAAGAATCTTGATCCTCCCATCATCCCTGGGTGGTGTGGTGTTTGGATTTCCGCAGGGAGAGGCAGGCAACAATCCTTGAGACTTAGAGAGGGAGCACAGGTCCTCCAGCCATGTTTACCAGCATCTTAGTTCCCCTTGGGCCTCTGCACCCCGCCCCCGTCCCTGTAGACCACATGTGTCAAACACAAGGCCCACGGGCCAAATCCAGCCCGCCAGGCCTTGCAATGTGGCCCGCACCGCGCTGTCATCACTGCACTCCGCTGTCAGTTTATGACATTGTCAGTTTATGACTGTTCAGTAAACCATTCGGCCCGCGATTTAGGCTGGATTTTAGATTTTGGCCCCTTCTCTGATTGAGTTCGACACCCCTACTGTAGACAGAGCTCTTTTTGAAGAAAATCAGAAAACCTGTGCTGGTAGGTGGCTGTGACTCAGCACTGGCCCTCTCTGTTCCCGGCAGTGTTGTAAGAGCAGAACTCCATCTAAGGTAAATATGTACACGGCAAGGCCTCAGCTGCAGGAATGCTCCCTCCTGGAGCGTGAAACACCCTGGGGAACGCAAGTCACAGGCCTTTCTCACAAGGACACTCTCCCTCTGACGTAGGGGGTCTCGCTGGTTTGGGCCTGAGAGGAGAGAAGCTATTGTACTTTTCAGAGCCACTAAGCCTCCAGGCGTCTTCTAGAGCAGTGTTTCCCAAAGTGTGGTACGCGTACCCCCAGGGGTACGGGAAGAGTTTGGTGGGGGTACGTTGCACCGGAGTTGGGTGGGGATATGCACTGCACCGTGCTTAGCTGCGCCTAATTCTACGTTCTCATGAGTACGAGGGGTACTCAGCGTTACAAAAATTATAGAAGGGGTACACGTATGTCAAAAGTTTGGGAAACCCTGTTCTAGAGAGTATCTGCCCAATAGCTCTCTCAGCTAAAGGACTGTGCCCCGGTGTGCAGGTGAGCCCGAGGGCACGGGCCCTGCCTTGCCCTCCCCTGGCACAGGCTGCTGGTGCTTTGGCCATGCCGGAAATAAATCTTAAGTGGTCCCATTTTTCAAACATAAGGAAAAAATGCGCAAAAACTTGCTACAGTTACGCTTCTATACTTATGCTTCTGAGAAGGGGGAAGAACATACCCGCTTTTGCATTCCTTCCGGAGAACACAAATACTGCTGAAATCAAAACTGGCAATAATAACAGGGCCACTCATTACCCGCCTTCCAGAGAGAGAGAGGCCCAAGCTGTGCCAGTTTATTGGCACTTACGCTAACTCCGGGGTTGTGCTGCCTCTAATTACAATCTATTTGATGTAGTCTAGATTCGTCCTTTTCTCATTTAGCTGACTTTCCTTTCTAGTTATTTGGACCCATATGGCAAACCATTCACAGCTGTGTTGTACACGCCACGGTATATATTTAACCCAAGGCCAATCTAGACCAAGAGACTCCTACAGATTTAAGTCTCCGAAACCTCTTGTTAATTAAGCAATATTACTACTTATGCACGGCTTTATTCAGTTTCTAACTAGACATTAAATTAAGGTAAGTATTTGCACAGTCTACCTCGAGCCAGAGCATAACACCACCAAGGAATCGTGGACTGGGTGTAGGTAACATACCCAAGAACTACCGAGATCCCCGTCAAACTAGAAACAAAGCAGGTTTAGGAGAGTGAGCTAAGTTCATTCTGTGAAAACAGATCAAAGCTCACTAGGGGACTGGTACCCTCCCCGGATACTATCCAGATTCTGAAACTGTTCTTTGCTACCTTATCTGCCACCCGAGTGTCCCCCCCCACTGTGTGCTCTGTGTCTGTGTACACTAGACCAGTGTTTCCCAAACTTCTCTCATGATGAGAATCACCTGGTGGAGTTGTTAAAATACAGAATCCTGAATCCCAACTAAGAAGTGCTAAACTAGAATTTTTGGGAACATGTAGGTAAAATTGTATACTTAACAATTGTGCATGAAAGCTTAGAGCACTAGTTAAGTATACAATTTTACCCATATGTTCCCAAAAATTCTAGTTTAGCACTTCTTAGTTGGGATTCAGGAATCTGTATTTTAACAACTCCACCAGGTGATTCTCATCATGAGAGAAGTTTGGGAAACACTGCACTAGACTATTCGGGTGAAATGTATACCTTCTCACACAGTCCCGAGGGCTGGGTAAATCAGATTAACTACAACTAATGAATTAAAGGCCTTGCCCTCAAGGAGCTGACATTCTGGTGGGAGAATAAATCCAAATGTAAGTAATTAAAACACAATGTGGCAAGAGCTATGTAGGAGCATAGGAAATATTATGAGACAGACCAAGAAGTGATGGATTCTGCCTCCTCCTCAAAGACAGCTTGGAGGAGAGGCTGTGTATCAGCTGGGGCGGAGGGGTGAGGGGGAGCCACCTGGATGTCAGGTGTGGGCTAATGCTCCCTCCAGAGCAGCGATTTTATCTGGTGTGCCAAGGCACGCTGGTGTGCCGCAAAAATTTTAAAAACATGCAAAACCTGACTATTTAGTCAGGGGCACTGACCTCTTTCCCCTTAGATCACATGTGTCAAACACAAGGCCCGCGGGCCAAATCCAGCCCGCCAGGCCTTGCAATGTGGCCCGCACCGTGCTGTCATCATTGCACTCCGCTGTCAGTTTATGACATTGTCAGTTTATGACTGTTCAGTAAACCATAAACCATTCGGCCCGCGATTTAGGCTGGATTTTACAATAGATTTTGGCCCCTTCTCTGATTGAGTTCGACACCCCTACCTTAGATGGTCAAATAAGAAAATGACAATAGCCGTCCAGTGTGAATCAAAACTATACTTATTTTTAAAAATCATATTGGCAAAAATATATTTGTGGCGTGCTACAGAACTTTAGTAATCACTTTATGTGTGCCAGGAGATGAGCAAGGTTGACAATCACTGCTCTAAAAGGGGGTGGCTCACTCCTACCAGAGCAGAGGCTCTGTTTGAGGCACCGAGCAGCCTGGAGATGAAGACAAGAACAAATCTGCAATGGGTGAGGCAAGGAGGCCCATGAAAAGGGCAGGTGCCACACCAGGCCAGGTGGGAGATGGTAAAGGTGGAGGGGAAGAGATGGGTAAGAGCTGCTTTGGGACCTTCTGACCAGTCCGGGCCATGTCAGCCCACAGATCTCAGCCAGGCCCACTCTTCCTGGTAATCCTTCCCGCTCTGGGCCTGCTCAGCGTTTGCAGTCCTTGTGTTTAACAGCAACTGATTAACCCTCTGCCACAGGTGATTGCTCACACAACAAGGAAGCAGACTTTGTGTCCAATGGAGCAGGCTCCTCCCAGCATGCTCTGCACTTGGTGCACGTGAGTGCACACATACTTAGGGCGCACTTTCTAGGAGAGCAGGTCCTCATAATCATCTTTCCTTTTTATAATCCTTTGGCTTTTGTTTGTATCAGCATTTGAGGTTTACCTTTTGTTTCATGTCAAGGAAACACCAATTGTTTAGTATGGTGTCCTCACATTAAGGGTTTGAGGAGGGAGTAGGGGCAAGGTGTGGCACAGCTTCTTAACTGAAAGGAGAAGGCATTCTAAAAGAGAGGGTTAGGATCTTAATTAGCTCATTCTTTAAGTGGTGTTAGTTATCTAAAAACTAGAGGCCTGGTGCACAAATTTGTGCAGAGGAGGGGTCCTTTGGCCTGGCCAGCAAACAAGGGTAATGGGGGCCAGCTGGCCATGGGGAGGGACTACAGGAAGTTGGCTGTGGGAGCACACTGAGCACTAGGGAACAGTTCCTGCATTGAGCATCTGCCCCCTGGTGGTCAGTACCTATCATAGCCACTGGTTGACCAGTTGTTTGGTCAACCAGTCGTAATGGTCACTTAGGCTTTTATATATATAGATATCAAAGGGAAGTAAAAGGAACAAAAGCGATTTTACCCTCCTGAATAATTATTTCATTTTTGCTCGTAATTAAATGTATTGCCTTCCATTATGATGGTAAATATGTCATTATAGACAATTTTAGAAATATAGAATATATTGAAAGCACAAGGAAGGAAAAGGACCAATTACCCATAATTCTATATGTCAGTTAATAATGCCTTTTTTCTTTTTGGACATAAAAAAGTTGTGGTGTAATCAATCTGTACATACTCTTTTTTGTCCTTTTTTTAATGCAACTGTCTCAGTTATGCTGAAAATATATTAAAATGAGTGTTGAAAAATTATGATGCTGGCTGTTCAAACTGATGAATACACGAAAAAATAGTGAATTGTACATTTCACATAGGCGAGTTGTATGGCATGTGAACTACATTAAAAAAAAAAATTGTTCAGAAACTTTATTTTCCAGTCTCTGTAACATTCTACAGACATTCTGTGTCATGTAGCATGAGTTACCACCATTTCCTAAGGCACCTCCCAGCTAGAAGGTTGGTAGGTACACTGAGCTCTGAATGCATATCATAGTCTTCCTTCTCAATAGTTTCCTAGAAGGATTTAAGATTTTAAACATACTGACAATCCAGAAATTATTTTAAAGGACCAACTGACAACTCAAGAAAAATCTAATTACTCTGTAAAATCATTAGGCACCAATGATTAGCTCCTAAAAGATCTCATTGGGCTGCAAGTCTCAAAGAGAACAAGAGAGGAACCTAAAGCAGGACCATAAACATGGCAGGAGTCTGATGACAACAGAATCCCGTGTTCTGTGGCTGACATTCCCTCAGGAAGGAAAAGAGTCCAGTCCTGGCAGGTTGGTGTCCCATCAGGATGCTCAGGCACACAGCCTGGGGCTG
Source organism: Pipistrellus hanaki (assembly GCF_964339955.1). Lineage (NCBI taxonomy): Eukaryota > Metazoa > Chordata > Mammalia > Chiroptera > Vespertilionidae > Pipistrellus > Pipistrellus hanaki. The sequence continues at coordinate 47,148,208 of NC_140503.1, read as the reverse complement.
GCCAGAACTCTGTTCAAATCCGTTTGAACCAAGGCCAAGAGACCTAGAGCATGTTAATCCTCAATGTCCCGCACGGAGTGGGAGGATGGCGCACCGTGTCAGAGGGTGACTCTGAAGTCCACCTAACATGAGCGTTCCGAATGTGCTTGGTGCATTGCCTGCTCATAAGGAGCACCAATAAATTCAATAAAGAGCTGTAACCCGGAGGATGGTGATGTCAGCAGCTTGTGACCAAACGAGAAGGCAGGAATTCAAAGCTCAGCCTTGCAGACCTTTCTGCTTAGAAACTACAGGCTTTTTCTAGGGACTTAGAAAGGGCCTGAAGGTATTTTTATTGCCATGGGAGTTTCAGCCGTTACCAGAGCTCCTTTGCGCAATCTTTACATTCCAGTGTGCTAAAAGCTTTCCCAAGCAGGGATAAAAGCCGTCTTTGTCTCCAGCTGGTGAAAGGCACCATCTTCGTCAGATGAGTTTAACTGTGGAACCTCGAGTGTGTTCCCACGAGATGGCATGACAGGGAGCCCCAGGAATGTAGACTCACCCAAATACTAACAAGACAGACGGAGTTTTAAGAAAGTGGAGTGTGTGTGTGTGTGTGTGTGTGGTTTTAAGGGAAACTATTTTGAGCAATGTGAAAATGCCTGGCACTAAGCAAAGATGCTAAGTGGTACTTCACAATAACCCTGTGAGGTGGAAGCTTTGATGAGCCCTACTTACTAGTAAAAAAAACAAAAACTGAGGCTTAAGGAAGTAATTTTCCAGTCACATAGCTAGTGAATTAGTGGCAGAGCCGAGATCTGAACCCATGATCGCACACACTCATCCACTACGCTCCACAGAGGAGTACTGGCCTGGAATGAGATAAGCCCTGCAGATTTTATTTTCTCATTAGTGACTTTCTGACTTCCCAACCTGGCCTTTGACAAGTACGGTCATTTACAAACACCAAAAAAAGAAGACTTTTTAAAGGTCAAATCTGGACGCTTCCTTGTTCTCCCTTCCGTGATCCAGGCAGCCCTTCTGGGAAGTGCCTGGGCGTCCCCCTGGAACGCACGCCAGGCTGCTCTGAGGCAGGTGAAACAAAGCCCCGGGTCCTGTGAACAGGGGTGGGGAACCTCTCATCTGCCAAGAGCCATTGGGATATTTATGACATCATTCTTGGGCCATCCACGTAACCATTAGCCTGCTACCATGGGTGAAACATTTAATGAAGGCATTGGAAGGGCCAGACCCGATGATGTCGCAAGCCTTATATGAGCCTTTGGCTGGATGTTCCCCACCCCTGTGTCAGAACCGCAGCACGTAAAAGGTTCCCCTCAGCAAAGAGGAAGTCCAGAAGGGGAAACGAGTGGTGAAATCACAGCATCACCACAATGATCACCATGGTTCCCGGGATTCCGGGGACGGGGAAACCCCAAAGACCCGTGCTTCATTAACAGGAGCCCAAAAATGGGAACATTTACTCTCATGGACACAGAGAACAGCGTGATGACGACTTGGAACACGCTCTTGCTCAATTCTACCCAGTCCAGGGCTTTGTCTGCGGGAGTTAGATAGCGAGGCTTTCAGCCTCCTGGTCCTCTTACTCATCCTGGAACTCGAGGAAACATACTCATTCCAACAATTCCTCCAATTCCAGCTCCAGGCCTAAGGAGTGGCGTAACTTGTAGAGTCACAAAAAGAAAAAAGTGTGAATTTTTCTCTCGTTAGATCAATCTAAGAGCAAGGCAGTAAGATTTCCCCAGCGTTTTTTTCCAACAAATGTAATGGAATTCAAGGGGAATCAGGACAAGAAGAAAGGCCCTCAGGGATCACATGACCGAATTCTCCCTTGACCAGAGAGGCACTGCACCTCAGAGAGAGGGGCTGGGCCCAGAGCACACACCCGGGGAACCGGTTCCTGGGCCTATTGCCACGTTGCTATGCTATTTTATTAAAATATGTTCTCACGTTTAAGATCTTCTCTCCAAACTGAGGAGGGAAGAGGCGGAAAAGGAGGGAGAGATGAAAACAAGCAGGTGTGGGGTAAGGTAAGGTTGAAGCGGCTCCTTTAAAACAATTTCAAATGCCCATGTATGCAGATTCCAGGCAGAATGAAGAGACAACTACAAATGCCTCTGCCAGAGCCTGGCAAGAGGCGGGCAAATGCACTGCCTACCTTTGGTCTTGATGGCTGTTTCGATGTTCAAAGCATCCCGGTCAGCATCGAAGTTGGGGTAGGCCTTGACCGACCCGTACGCACTTACGGGTGTGGAGTGCTAAGTAAGGGCAAAAGGCAAACATACAATCACATCATGCACACTGAAGATCCCTTTGTTAAAACATCGGTTTCTACAATCGATTTATTTTTCCTATTGTTTCTTTTAACAATTCAAATCATTCTTAGACTAGGGAACCAGTAAAGTATGAACAAGCCACCAAATATAAGATAAGGAACCGCACTGTTTCTAGTGAGAATTCTTCCTCAAAGGCCCGGTGCATTTAGAATGTGCTGTTTATATGTTTACGCTCAAAAGCAGGCAACACAAGGCTGAGCATTGGAAACCACCTGTGGACTTGGGAAGGTCTGAAAGAGCATCCACATTAGGCTGGCAACAATTCAAAACAAACTTGAGAATGTGAAAATGCCTGAAATGCAAGTGTGTGCTGCCAAGTTTTTGTTACAGGCTCACGAATCTCCACTTGGGCCTGTTGACTGAGCTCATGATTCATTTCAAAGTAAATGTAAAACACCGGCCTGCTCGCCTCTTTAAGTGAGGAAGCTCCCTCGATTGGGCCACCGCTGTGACACCAAGGTGGTTAGGCCACGTGGCTACATCCTCCTTCCTGTGGGCCAAGTTCCTCCTGCTCTTCTCTTTCCTCTCTGTCCCCTCCCTCTGCGGTATTATAACCATCTCCCCCTGCTTACCACTCAACCCACTCAACTAGTATTTTTTTTCTTATTGCCTTTTTATTTAAACAGTGATCTTCTTTTAAATTTTATTTTTATTGATTTCAGGGAGAGAGGAAAAGAAAGGAAAAGAGAGAGAGAGAGAGAGAGAGAGAGAGAGAGAGAGAGAGAGAGAGAGAGAGAGAGAAACATCAATGATGAAAGAGAATCATTGATCAGCTGCTTCCTGCATAACCCCCTACTGGGGATCGAGCCCAAAACCTGGGCATGTGCCCTGACCGGGAATTGAACGTGACCTCCTGGTTCATAGATCAGTGACACTCAATCTCTGAGCTATGTGGGGTAATGGGCTTTGAAAAACATTTCACAGGAAGAGTGCATGGTCGCAGTGTTTTTCAAAGCCCATTGCCCTTCCTGATGGGATGGGCCAACCCCACCGACCTGAGACTGAGGTGAGGGCAACAGCCTGCTCCTTCCCCCAGGGTCAGCTCCTGCAGCTCTCCTGCTCCCTGCTCCCTCTCCCAGCACAAAGGACAGACAAGAGGACAGACAATGTGGTTTTGGTTGGCTGATGGCCTGTCCAGCCACCCACAACTGTCCCACTTCCAATGCCAGGGTTCCCCATCCTGAACCACCCCGCCTCCCTCAGCACATAAAACCCATCATAATAATGCACTTTGTGTTGGCTCGGTTCCTGGAAAGAGGCAGAGACTAAGGCGCCCTGACTGACCTCTCCACCCACAGACATTACGTTATGGGCACCCGCTCCCTCTCCCACCACTTGGTGTGTTAGCGGGGAGCTTACATAGGTAAGCAACTAACAGCCCATCCTCTTGAATATGTGTCCCAGGACAAGCCAGAAATCTAAGTTCAGAATTGGACAAAACCTCTCACAGTGCACTTGCAACTCTCCTGGCCAAGTCAGTCCAGTTCACACGTATAACTCTGGAACACAATGAACTATCCAGGTGTTTTCCACCCCATTTCACGCCTTGAACTTTCCAGTAAGATGGACACAATGAAAACCGAGCACACACTCAGGGCAAGGTAAGAACAAAGTGCTCTTTTGAAAAACCATCTCCCATGGTGGCTGCAAAACGTGGGTGGAAATCTACGGAAAAACATCTTCCTGGGGAATGGCAGGGTCATCCATGATTTACAAAGGCAGATGGTCTGGTCACTGAGCCCCATCATGAGTGGCTTCTTTTACAAAGTGCTCTGCCGTCCTACTCCCAAACATGAGAAGGGCAAAGTTTGGCATAACTTTATAGTATCCACGGAAGCAAAATTAAATGGATAACTGAACCTGTTACCTGTAAAATCCACTCATCTGAAAATCAAATTATTGAGGCAAAAGTGATCCTCCCTCAAAATGCTAGAGAAACACCACATTTTCTACTGCAGGCCCATCTCCCCAGACGGAGAAATGCATCACTTTGGAGTGCAGTGACCTCAGAGGCTGCTCGAAAAGCCCTGCCAGGAAGCCTGCTTCTGAAGATGATCTAACAATCGGGTCCATTAAAGACAGAAATCTCTCAGCTCCTGGACCTCAGCGTGCAGCTTGTACTGTTGCCAACAGCAGTGGGCACCAGCTGCAAAAGGGAAGGTTAGAAGTACATATAGGCTCTCCATAGGGTAACACCTGTGCTTCCATGGACACTATCCATCTGGACATTTTGATGGACAGCACCACGGACAATAGAGAGTTCTGTGCCCACATGCTCCGAGCTGCACTTGACCCACGTCGAGCGCTTCTGGGTGTTTTAATTTGATTGAGAGCATGTCATGAAAATTTTCCAAGACATGCTGGCAACCCAGTGCCACTCACTGCTGAGTTTTTGTAAAAGCCGTTTCACGCAAGATGACCTAAAAGATGTCTGATGTTCTTAGATACATTACATTGTCATAATTCATATTCTAACTTGACCCTAAAAGTGTTTGCAATGATATAATCTCACATGGAGTGGAACAAATTTTAACTATAAAACAGAGAAGCAAATGCACCAGAATTATAGATTCACATTTTTCCTGGGAAAGACAATGAAAAATAATTCTGTGTTCCCGGATAGCCAAAGCAAAAAAAAGGAAACATGATGAGTCACAGTGCTTTCATTAATTCATTTTCTTTTTAAAAAAAAAAGAACAAACATCCTAGCTTTTTAGGAGAAAAGCTTTCCCGGGTACTAAAATAATTTTTTTAAAGGTATAAGTTCTTGTGTGGAAAAACTTCCTGGACACTAACAAGTCCCAAGCCCTCAGGATCTTTTTTGTTGTTGTTAATCCTCACCGAGGATATTTTTTACAGTGATTTTTAGAAAGAGTGGAAGGAAGGCTTAGGAGGAGAGAAAGAGAGAGAGAAACATTAATGAGAGAGAGACAGAGAGAGAGACAGAGAGAGAGAGACATTGACATGAGAGAGACACATCGATTGGTCGCCTCCCTCACTGGGAAGCAACCAATGGATTGGGGGAGAACAGAGAACCAAGAGGGGGAGTGATGGTCTGAATTTTGTCCCATTTTCTTAGCTGTATAAGGAAAGGGAATAGTACCATTCAGAGAGACGTACAATTTGCAAAAATGACACCAAGTGAGAGAGATATACTTACATCACCCTCCAAGCTGAGCTTGCACAAGATTTCGTGAACAGTAGACATTTTGAAAGAAGCTGGGGGGGAAAAAAATTTAAAAATTAAAAAAAAAAGTCTTTAGGAAGAGGCTTTCCTTTCCCCGGAGCAGTGATTCATTACACTAATCTCCACTTCTCGGACCATTTCATCTGAGGACATGAGAGTAATTTCAACCAATACATGCAATTTCCACCTCATGATTGGGAAAAATGAGAGCTTGCGAAGGTTTGCTGAGGTTTGCGAGGGGCTGCCGAGCGGGCCAGGCTCCCCTTGCCCTTGTGTGAACAGACCCTGGGGAGACGGATTTGTGAACAGACCCTGGGGAGACGGATTTGTGAACATGAAACCAAAATGCCCTCCTAGGCTCATGCAACTTGTCCCAACAGGTTAACACCGAGTCTCCCACTTCTCACATAAAGCGACAAGCTTGTCAAACCGGCCACCACTTCTGCTATTTCTCACCAGTAATCTGACCTATGCAAAGGGACCTGAAAACTACGAGTGTGAACTGACATCAGTGGCATGTTTAGGCTGACCCCTTCCTAAAGGGAAGCCTTTACTACTCCCCTAATGACTTTCTTAGTCACCGGCGCTTAGATATCGAACTGTTAATGAGAAAGACAGTGGGTAGATTTTTCTGACATTATCTCATTCCATAAAGAGACTGATCCTTGTATTTAACATTCAAAATGGCTGAAATGAAGTCATCTTCCAGTTAATACAGTTAATGGCGCTGTGCCACTAGCGTCTGATGGATTGGCTTCCCAGCTCTGCAATCACACAGTTCTCGGAATCAATACGCCAACTCCTGCCAATAAAAAGTGCTAAGCGGGCATTAAATTTATCTCAACGGAGCCAAGGTAGCAGTATCCCCCAAATGAAGGAAATAGAGCAGAGCGGCATCCGAAATAGTGGGAATGACATTTGAATTGCAGTATCTCCTGCTCTGGTGTTTTTTTTTCTTCTTCTTCTTAATATTCTTGGACCAAGGAAATTGTGTCCATGCAAATTCAGCTTTCTATTCTCTTCCAACAGTTTGCTTAGTCTAAATATTTTCATAAAACTGGCTTGAGGGAGTATTGACATAGACACTTGCTAACTTATCAGAAGGCTTTGAAGTAGGCCGATTCCAGGCTCCATGTGGGGTGGAGGCGAGGGAATGTAAGAGAATGGGATTCTCCATTATTTGCGGTTACGGGTACATTTCTGCAAGGTTTTCTTTATATATATATATATATATATATATATATATATATATATATACACACACACAATATATATATATATATATATATTTATATATATACACACACACACACACACACACATGCATTTTTTTAATTGATTCCAGAGAGGACGGGAGAGGGAGGAAGAGGTAAAAACACCAATGATGAGAGAGAATCATCGATCAGCCGCTTCCTACAGGCCCCTCTCTGGGGATCAAGCCCGAAACCCAGGCACGTGCCCTGACCCAGAATCGAACCGTGACCTCCTGGTTCATAGGTCAACGCTGAGGAGAGATAGAAAACAGGGATGTTTAAAAGCCCCACAAACTTCCTGTTTTACGGTGCACAAGCAGTGCTGCCCTTTCATCCCATCAGCCCTACGTGCCACTCCCCATTCGGTTCCTCTAGTTGATGGTGTTCAAAATCCACCCGTCAGTGGCTGCCTCTCACTCAGCTCAGTTCAGCCCTCCACAATTCACAGGGATCCCTTTGGGGGCCACCGCAGCAGTGCCTGCGGAAAGATGACCGCTTCTCCTCTTTCCCAAGAGCTGAGAAGTACAATGCAGGCCCAGCGAAAGGATGACGACTCTCAGGTTGTCCGAGGACATTACAAAGGGCAGCAAATTGGCAAAGTAGCACGGGTTTACAAGAAGAAATACGTTATCTACACTGAAGAAGTGCAGGGGAGGAAGCTAATGGTACCGCTGGGCATGGGGCGTTCACCCCAGCGAGGTGGTCATCGCTCCACTAAAGTGGGACAAAGACCACAAAAAAGATCCTTGGACTGAAAGCCAGATCTCCCAAGTAGGAAAGGGGCAAATGCAAGGAAAACACAATTGAGAAGATGCAGGGATAAAGTAATATTATTAACAACGTTCATTAAAAACTTAAGGAAAAAAAAAAAAAGATTGGCCTGGGAACCCCGCCTCTGTCCACTCCCCAGCAAAAGTGGACTTGCTTCTCACCAGACACACAGTGCTCAGTAACCCACAGCCCCTCCAGGCCTGCTCCCCACCTCCTTACCCTCAGCTGCTCCGGTTATTAGAGCGCCTGCCCACTCCTCAGGCCGCCACTGCTTTGGCATCTGCTCTCACGGGGCATCTGCAGCCCCATACCACAGTGCCCTTTCCCTCCTGTCAGTGCCAGGAGCACTTACTGGTGCCTCTAGATTCATCCACTGACCGCAGTGTCCTGAGTTCCTGCCACATACCAAGTATTCAAACGGCAAGTGCTGACCTCCAATTCAATGTACAGGCAATAAGCTGTACCTCATCTCCCCAGGAGTCTCGGTTTCCCCACAGATTTAAGGGTGTCTGTGCACACACTAGGTGCTAAGTAAACGTTCTGAAACAATGAGCTGCTGTCTTGCACAATTAATCATTTATATGTATATTATTTATATTCATTCTGCAGAAAAAGCAAATATGTCAATAACCACAAAATAATATCCATGAAACTGGCTGTTACTCCATGCATGTCTTTCGTATCCATGTAACTACTTCCTATTTCCTGTGAGCTTAATGGCAGACTTTATCTTCACCGTAGAAATAAACTATGGCCCCCATTTCTTGATTGCATCCAATTCCCCTGGCAAAGCCAAGTCATTCCGTGGATGACTGATTGGTCTCAAAGAGCTGGCTTTCCCACCCATGTTTGTTAAGACATTAGCTTAATATAGTATAGGTGATTAATGAGACCGTGTCAGGGCGCTGCTACTCTTGAAAGCGAAAAAAGAAAGCCTTGGCAGTGTTACTGTGGGTTACAAACACTGGTGACATTCACATAATCTATGAACAAACTCCTAACGAGTACACACTGGCCTGCAGGGCCTTAAGGCTGAGAGACACACAACTATGACCTGCAGACCCCACCCTGCAGGGCTGTCCGCTCTCTTCCCTCCTCGCCCCAGGGAGACACCTGAGCGCTTAGCTCAGGTCACCTCGCCCCTGAGCAGGAGACAGGGCCGAGCCCAAGCTCTTCAGTCTTTGCCCTTTCAACTTCACCACAGCTGTTCTCCGTGCTAAGGGAGGAAGACACCAAGAGAATGACAGAAACAATAGGAGCGAGGTCACCCGAGAGCTCCTGGAAGATTCGAGCTGGAGAACGGTGGGAAAGCCTGGCAGGTGGACGGAGAATCCCCCTGGGTGTCCAGAGAACAAGAAGACAGGCTTCCACCCAGCCTGGCTATTGTGGGGCCCCCTGGGGCCCTAAATACACATTTCTGAATGGTGCCCATGGAAGCTTGGGAATACTGGAGGGCCAGAAAGCCAACGTGATTCATTCCCAATAGGCATGGTCTCTGTGTACAGCATTTGCTCTGGAGGCTGACCTTTCTTTTCTTTTCTTTTTTTAATATATATTTTATTTATTTTTTACAGAGAGGAAGAGAGAGGGATAGAGAGTTAGAAACATCGATGAGAGAATCATCGATCAGCTGCCTCTTGCACATCCCCTACTGGGGATGTGCCTGCAACCAATGTACATGCCCTTGACTGGACTTGAACCTGGGACCTTTCAGTCCGAAGGCCAGCGCTCTATCCACTGAGCCAAACCTGTTTCGGCAAGGCTGAACTTTCTTACTGAAAACAATAACTCTGCCTTAGTGCACCTGTTGTTCTAAATGAGAATAAAAATCAAGCCTATGGGCCTCGAGGCGATTAACTTCCCTCTACCTCCCAAGCACAGTGAAATTCAGGGGTGCACTGCGAGCAGAACCCCCTCTCTGCACACTGCTCTGCCTGGCAAGCCGCAGCTCTCCTCCCCACACGGCACCACACCTGCCTCCCAAACTGGTTTCAACTTGCAAAAAAGAAAAAAAAATCAGCACATTCACTCTGTTGATGAGGATCTCTACATACCAGTACCTTCCATTCCCAGAGAAGGGCTGGGCTACTAGATAAGATCATTAACGCAGACCTTTATCAGGGAAAGTTTTTCCTTTAAGAAAATAGACTTGCTGAAGAGCCACACCCGCTTCAAACTGGTTTGGAATAATTCGCCACTGCGGTAAGAACAGACTCACTCAACTCCACCCCAAGGCAGGGAACAGAGCGGTCTCCTCTGCCTTTAAAACATCAATAAAGGAGGCCTCTTAATTGCCTAACTGAAGTAGCTCTTATTGGAGTGAAAAGCTAGACATTCAGGAAACACTGTCGAAAACCAAATGATTTACAGTTAGCTTGAGGTCTAGCTTAAAGATGACTTAAAGAGTCCGTAAAAAGTCCTACAGATTGTTTTGTGCATTATTGTTTTACTTCAAACACAGACTTAGAACCAAAAACAGTTACAAGGAAACAGCTTTCACTTCTCCCCAAAAAGAAAAGTAACACAGTTTGCAAACAAGTGGAAACAAACCAACAACAAAAAAAAGAGTTAACACTTCAAATAGTAAAAGCAAGTTCTACTGGAATGAATTAAGAGTCAGCTCCAGAAATACCTCATATGAATTCCCACAAACAAACAAACAAACAAACAAAAACATGTTGCAACAGGGCTGGTCGGCAGAGCGCACCTGACAACCATCCAGCAGTTTCGCTGACACACCCACTTTGCAGTTTCACGGTGGAGTGTTGATGCGTCACCACAAAACACAGCCCTAGCAACCATGCTGAATCAATCAGGGACTGGATGACACAAAAGAGGATTTCTAAACCAAAAAAATGCGCGGGGGTGGGGAGTGGGGAGTATGTGTGTGGGGGGTAGTGTGGAGGTTTGGGCTTCCCCACCAAAGCCCTTACTGTGCAGAATGCAGAGTCTAAGGACCAGACAACGGATTTTAAAAGAAAAGGGGGGACCCACTGGTGGGGGTGGTCAGGGAGTGCCCACCGTACCCCACTCTCCACCCCACCCCCAACCATTTATATTTAACAGAAACTTCCTGAAAGCACACACTTTTCTCCTTGGTTTATGGTCCTGATTAAGCCTGAGTCACAGGGCCAAGTCATTCCCCAGAAATCCTGGAATTAGGCCCTAAAGCCTTGATTATACTGGGCGGGGAGGACACAGCACCACTGGCTCTTGCTTATCCCTCCAGTTGCTGGATCTGAGTCAATATTTGTTTGCTAACCTACAGGCAGGTTGCAGCCTCGGGCTCTCAGCCTCTCAGTACTCAGCCTACAGATAAGAGATGGAGTGGGTGGATAGAGACCAGCAGGAAGAATGAGGTCAGTTGGCAGGAAGCACTCTCAGAGCTCAGAAATCAAGGCCTTCACATTTCAGGGCTTCGTGGCCCTGCACGTAGTATTTCCAACGGGGCCTGCTGCCAACAGAAAGAAAGTCTAAACTCAGCCTCCAAGGTCTTCCACACTCTGGATTCTACTGACTGATTCATAAATATCTCTTACACACAAGCATACACAGGAGTGCATTCACGCGCGCACGCGCGCACACACACACACACACACACACACACACACACACACCAGCATTGCAATCAAATGCCAATGGTATTGCTCTCCAAACACTCTTAGTGTTGTCCTGCTACCTCTAGGCCCAGGTCCTCCAAGTTCCCTCCCCTGTTCTCTCTTGATCAGGATCAGCTAACATCCTCCTAAGACCTCGGGACACAAAAAAATAGTGTTACCTTTTCTCCTGCACCTCTCCCTGCTCTGGGCTGTGGCTGTCCGTGTGTCTGAAATTTCAGAGCTGAGAGTACATAGGCGAGCTTCCATTCCATCCGCCCGCCCACAGGGTTTCTGTCTTACTCATGCATTTCCTCATGGGTCTGAGCACAGCGCCCAGCCTAGCACACACTAGGCATTCAGCCACATTTTTGGAGGATTGACACACACCAGGTCTTTCCTTATTCTGGCTTTTTTTTTTTCTTTCTTCTTCCCTCTTCCAATGTACCCACCCTCCTCAATTTTCTTTGTCTCCCACAGACTGAGTATCTCCAATGGAGTTCTAGTTCCACTCATTCAGACCAGGAGGCTTCCATTCCCAGCATCCATGCAGGTCTTTGCCAAAGCCTGGCAACTTCTTCCTCTTCATCATATGCAGCCCAGTCCCAGCCCAGCTGGGCCCCCCACCTCTCCCAGCTCTGTCCAATGGGCCCGTGGGAATGGAACCCACATCTCTATGGCAGGAAAGGAGAAAGGAAGGAGGTGGGAAGAAGGGATTTGGAGAGGCCTTGGGCCTCCGATTTCCCCTGCACTGAGGGTGTAGACTGGGTGTGGCAAGGAGACAAAGGGCAAGGATCCCAGTCACTGGAAGTCAGGACTTCCCACTGCAGCCTGGGATTAGCTACCTGGATGCTGTTGACCTCTCTGAGGAGACTGAGCTCAGGTGGTTTAAAAGCTTCAGGTTGTACCCTGAAAAGGAGATCGGGAGGTAATCTCCGGGTAACCACCCAGCACAAGCCTGGGTGCCTGCGGACTCCTCCTGCTGACCTGCTCCCCAAAGGAGATGGGGACTGCCTCTGGCAATAGGAGAAGGAAAAATAGGACAGACAGAGAATGGGCGGAAAGGATATTTTTTTTAAGGACTGGAATTTCCTCTGAGTTAGCCTAAAACTAGAATAGGGTGTGGCGCCAGGGAAAATGAGGGTGGATTCCCAAATCAAAAAAAAAAAAAAAAAAAAAAAGGCATTCTATTTCTATCAGAGCATTCCATTTCTATGAGATTCTCACAATCAAATGCGAGAGACTGGTGAAGCCCCAATATCTTTCAGAACAGTTTCCCTGAGGTTAAATGTGATATTCAGATCTGTGGAGCAGCTGGAATAAAGGGGAAAAGAGCCCAAGTCAACTTGGAAACTAACACATTTGGGGATACGGAACATTCAAAATCCGATGACCGCCTGTACAAGGCACTTACTTTGTCTGTTTCTCTGTCTGTGGTTCACTGCTCTATCCCCGGTGCCTGTAACTGTGAACGGAACAGAGCAGTGTTAGTAAGTATTGTGAAACCAATGGATGTTTAAGGCAGCCCAGCAGAGCCCGGGGGTTTTTGGTGACACACCCATCCTCATTTCATGAAAAATGCCTCAGTAGGCCCAGAGCCTGCACAAGTAAAGGCCCAGGACAGCGTGTTAGTGCCCGCACCTCGTGCCAATGGTGCAGGAAGAGCCTACAAACCTCAAGATCAATAGCAAGTACAAGAAGATATCTTATCTTGCCAGCAAAGCTACTTAAATTAGAAATTAGTCAGGAAACTAATGGCCAGGACTACTGGCCTGCAGTCAATCAATAAAGTAGTTTAATAGCTCAGACACAGGATCTTAAAGACTGAGACGCCAACCCAAGACCAAGCTCCGGATCAAAGCCAGTGTCAGCAATATTTCCTAGGCACGTACCCCGGGCAGGCCCCTTGGCACTGCAGGAAATTACAAAATCCAAGCGGTCTCCAAATCATAAACCCCCAACTGAAAAAAGTGCATATTGATGGTCACACCCTTCCACTGCGGATGGATGCTGTGGATCCTTTTGGAGAAACCCGTGAAGCTTTTAGAGAACAAAGGGACTAAGGAGAGGGGAGGAAAGTGCTAAGCGGGAATGTCTGCACACCACTAGCCACAGGTGTCCCAACTTTCACACCTGTCCCAACTGTCTCTCAACTAACATCTTTCCTCACAATGCCTGAATGTTATGTGGCTCCTTGATTCCTCAGCCTCCACTTCTATGAATTACAGGTGTGTTTGGGTAACGAGGTTTTCTTGTCTTTCTTTTTTTTTTTTTTTTTTTTCATAACACAACTCCCCTGGCTTGTTGGAGATTAGGACCACCAACCACTCCCAATCCTGAATACTAATGAATATTGATTCCATGTGCTAATCTCTACCTTGGTGTTAAGGCCAATGGACTGGGAAGGAGAGGGAATTCAGAAGTGGATAAGCCTGGATGACTTTGGTCAGATGTCAAGAAAGAGGGTCTCGAAGGAGGAAGGCAGAGAAAAGTGGGGGCAAAGACATAATTTTCAAGTTAAAATAATTTAATCTGTGTTGACTTAAAACTAATAAACGTTCCAAAAAAGATATTTCCACGGTTTATTCTTCCTCCCCACATATCCTTCCTCACCTTTCCACCCATCATCCCCCTACTCACATTAGGCATGTCCTCAGTCCTTAGAAACCGGAGCACCTTAAGCAGGTGTTTCTGAGCTGGCCTGGGGACCAAGGCACCTGCTCTAACATTGTTCCAGTGAGAAGGTGCACTCCGCCTTTCAAACCTCCAAGCTGCAGACAGGCACAGTAGTGCACACACTTCTCAGCAGAATCTGTCTGAACTCAGGGGCCCCGATTCCTGGACTCCAGACCGCTCCCCTTTTACACACAAATTCAGAAAACCCGCAGCTTCAAAATGACAAACCCTAACACCAAAATGACACTCTTAGAATTGTATGGCACAATGTTTTCTGTATGCTTTGCATATTTATATTTGAATGAACATTTTTTTTTTGAAATTTTCAATTAACTTCATGTGAATGGAGGTAAACATGGATATCCTTAAACCACGTTCATAGATAAGAAAATTGATGTTCACCTCCTGGGTTCTCACCAGCCAGCTGGTGGGATCCAGCCTCCACTCCCCAGAGCTGCAGGGAGAGGCCCGGGCGCCACACCCTTTTTTCTGCGCTCAGTCCCTGACTCACTGTGCATCCCGGTGACATCCCTCCCCACAGGGCACGGGCCACTGCCTCCCCGCTTCAAAGTGGGCAACCAAGTGGGCACTCTCCAGATCTAGGGAATCAGCTGCTCCTCTTACAGGATAATAGACAAAGGAGAAGGAGCTGAGGTTTTGTGTGTGTGTGTGTGTGTGTGTGTGTGTGTGTGTGTGTTTCCATTTTGCTTTGTTTTATTGGGGAGAGGGGTTTGCTACTAGAAATTCCCACCCCTCATCCCGCCCCCACGGCTTCCCTCCCGCCGGTCGGTTCAAGTTCCACAAATGTGCGTTTGTTTCAAGTAAAGTAACTTGGGACCGAGGGGGACTACTTTCTAGGTTGCCAGAGAGCTTCCCTTAGACGCGGAGGTGAATGCCCCGCGGACTGCTCCGCTGGGGACCTGCGACTCCCTCCCAGGGCGGCCACACCCTAACACCCACCTTGCCCGGAACCGGGGGGTGGGGGGGGGACCCTCCCTCCGCACCCCCCTCCCCGGGCTTCCTGAGAGCACTTCGGAGGCGAATGCACGACCCGATCTCTCTGCCCCGCACCCCCAACGCCAGGGCACCCCGGACCCCCACTCCAGCCCGGACCCCCCAGGCCACTGCGCCCCGCTCCCCCACAGAACCCCCGTGGGGACTGTCCCGCAGCTCCTCCGCCGGACGGCCTACAGGGTCCCCGACCCCCGAGCCTCTGGGCCAGGCCGCCTCCTCCTGCCCGGCCTCCCCGCGCCCCGCTAGTCCTGCGGGCCCCGGGCCATAGCGGACGGCAGGGCGCGCCCCGCTTACCTGGGCGGGCGCTGCGAGCTGCGAGTGTCCCCGGGAGCCGAGCTTGGCCGCCTGGCCTGGGTGGGGCATTTATAGCGGCCACATCCTCACTCCGCAGCCAGGCCCGCCCCGCCCGCCGGCCCGCCCCGCCCCGCGCCCCTCCCGCCGGTCCTCTCCCACCCGGAGCCGGGCTGACTCACCCTCCCCGCCTGCCGGGAGGGCAGCCGCGCCCTGGAGCTCCCCGCCCGCCCGCCACGCTGGAGCTGCCCGCCAGGCCCTGCCCTCCCCAGCGAGGCGCCCCGAGGCTTCCTCGACGGCCCTGGTCTCCCCCC
Source organism: Pipistrellus hanaki (assembly GCF_964339955.1). Taxonomy (NCBI): domain Eukaryota; kingdom Metazoa; phylum Chordata; class Mammalia; order Chiroptera; family Vespertilionidae; genus Pipistrellus; species Pipistrellus hanaki. Next base: position 47,132,770 of record NC_140503.1, on the reverse strand, counting down.
TTCGTCGTCCTCGCTCCTCCGGCGCCCTCAGCCCCGGTTTTGATGAATACGTGAACAAGACTTTAGAAGACGCTGAGCTTAGTGAAGTAACTTTTTCCCCTTTTGGCGTCAGTGCAATGGAAGGAAAAATGGTTCCAAGAAACATAAGCCGTGATTCTGAGCTGGGGCCTTTGGCAGCCAGCTCCTCGTTACCCTCTGCAAACATGTTAGCTTAACCTCTGGCGAGCCGTTCCCGGAGGAGCTCGGGGAGAGCGATCCTTTGGACCCCGTCCTGACAAGACTCAAAGCACGCCGGGAGGCCAGAGCTGGGATTTGGGGGAGTGAGAGGGGTGTGAAAAGCCTAGAGCCAAGATCCCAGGCCCCTCCGCCCCTGGGAGGCGCCTCTTTCCTGGGAGACCTCTGCTCTGCTCTCCCAGTCTGTGGGCCTCGCTCCCCCCTACCCCCCTGCCTCCTCCCACCACCACCACCACCACCACCCAGTCCCCCACGCGTCCTCCTGGCAGGCCTTCCCAGGCTGGGTGGGGCGGGGCTTTGGACCTGGATTTCCAACAAAGAAGGTTTCTCTGCTCCTGCTTTCACAACTGTCTTCTTTTCACAGCCATTAGGCAGCTCCCTCCCTTGGTGTTGCTCAGTCTCTCTCACTTGTCTTCTCTGCTGCTTTGCTTTCACAGGCCGCAGGGGCAACAGGTAAGCAAACATGGTTTTGTGTGACTGCGCAAATACTGGGGTCCAACAAGCATAATCGTTTTGCTAAGAATTCCTGCGTCTTTGAATTCCCTCCTTTCACACTTCATGCAGCTCTTTCTCCTGGTCTTAATGCTTTTGTGTTTTAATCTCCCACCTACCTTTTAAAAAAATATTTCTATTGATATTAGAGAGAAAGGAAGGGAGAGGGGGAGATAGAAACATCAATGATAAAGAATCATGGATTGGCTGCCTCCTGCAGACCCTCTATTGGGGATAGAGCCCACAACCAGCAAACGCCCTAACTGGGAATCAAACAGTTCAGTGGTCGGCAAACTCAGTCAACAGAGCCAAATATCAACAGTACTACAATTGAAATTTCTTTTGAGAGCCAAGTTTTTTAAATTTAAACTTCTTCTAACACCACTTCTTCAAAATAGACTCGCCCAGGCGGTGGTATTTTGTGGAAGAGCCACACTCAGGGGCTAAAGAGTCACATGTGGCTCGAAAGCTGCAATTTGTCGACCACGTCCTAGTTCATGGGTCAATGCCCAACCACTGGGCCGTACCAGCTGGGCTCGCCCATCTATCTTAACATTCATTTTCACTTTCCAATTGAGCATCATTTCACTCCTGGGAATCTAAAGTGAAAGCAAGGCCAAAAGACATGGATGGCCATGCCACTTAGCTGCAAAGTCCAGACTGCAAATGGGGTCTCAGGTCACTTAGCCCAGAGCTCATTGCAACCCTGTTCTTTCACTTAGAATGATCCATGATAAGCCCTACCAAAAGGACAAATAGAAAGTAATTTTGATACAATTTCTGATTTACATTTATAGCTCTTCAATTTATGTCAAAAGCCTTCCAGGACAGAAACTGCCTACTTCTATCGATATAAACATTCTGGGACAGACAGTCATTGTTGGACAGGATTCCACCACGTTTCTCTACTCCTCTAGACAGATTCCAGAGCCTCTTACTCAAATTGTGCAGAAGATAAGATCTAAGTCAAATCATGTGGAATACTTGAAAGCCACCAAGTACACACAAAAGTGTTTCTGTGTATCTTAGGCACCCAGCAAATCCAAACAGATCTTTGCAGTAGCCAGACTTTGCTTCATGCTACAGAACATACACTAATGTTATTATAAAAATGAAGCAATTAGAAGTCGTGGTTTAGAATTAACGGAGATATCTGGGGCCAATTATGCTAATGTAAAAGAATTTGGCCTGGCCGGTTTGGCTAAGTAGGTAGAGCATATGCCCCTGGACTGAAGGGTCAAGGGTTTGATTCTGGTCATGGGCATGGTCAAGGGCACATACCTTGGTTGCAGGATCCATCCCCAACCTGAGGGTGCATGTGGAGGCAATCAGTCCAGTGGGTGTGATGTGTCTCTCCCCCTCCTTTCCTCTCTCTCTAAAAACTAGTGGAAAAAATATTCTTGGGTGAGGATTAACAAAAACAAAAACAAAAAACAAAAAACAAAAAAACTTACAAATTTCTTAGTGCAAAGAGTCTCTTTTTTCTTTCTTTTTATTTTCCTCCTATAGTGTGGGATAGTGTTTACTACAACAGATGTCAAATTATATCTGTTGTCACACATGCATGCTGTCCTCAAAGGCCAGAGTTGTTCTGTTCACACTCCCATCTCCTGCGCCTCAACTCCTCTAATAGTGCCTTGCTAGCACTGATAGGCACTCATTAAAGTTATAGGCTAGAATTATTCACCCAGTAATAGAATGTCAGAGCAGAATGGGGCTTTAAGAGATTAATTTGCCCAATTCTAAATTTTTATAGATGAAGAAACTGGAGCCCAAATAAAGTCTCCTGTCCATTCCAGAGATTAAATAATGCACCCAAGTTACTTGTTGCAATGTAACAAATTGCCACCAAAACTTAGTGGTTAAAACATACCCATGCATTTGCTCTTGATTTTACAATTTGAACTCGGTGGGGATCCTTGGCTCTGTGCCTCACGATGCTGGGAGAGGCAGCTCAACTGGGTCTGGAGGATGGAAAGTGGCTTCACTCATTTGTCGGGGCCTCAGCTGGAGTTCTTAGAATGGCTGAGAGCCGCCTGGATCTTTTTCTTCTCTGACCTCTCATCCTCTAGGTCCTCCTCTCTCTCTGTACCAGGGTAGTTAGTAATGGCAGCTGGCTTTCCAGAAGCAAAAGCTATCAGTGCTCTTTGCTTGGAGACCATATAAATATAGCCAACAGGCTGGGTTGGCACTGTGGGCTCCAGTTTGCTGATCTTTGCTTTAATTCATTGTCTGATCAGATTTTGGCTTTGCCCTCTGGAGTCTTGGCTCCAGTCTCTGAGATAGTCTTTCCTTTTCCTTACAACTGGCCCTGGTTTGTAGCTGGGTAGCTCTCTGCTTCATGCCAGTAGAAACTCAAAGATCCAGAAATCTTTTTAAATTTTGAACTTTTTCTGTGTCCAAGATAGCAGGTCCTTAATTAAAACAATTTTCTTTAAAACGATGTGGACTTTCTATAAATCTTATTAAGCTTCACTCCATGCTCTAAAATTCATGTCCAATACAATTTTCTCAGAAATCTTGGATCTTCCATAAATCTTATTGAGGTTTACTCCATGCTCAAAAGTCCACATTCATTAATTTTTCTGAAAGCAGACCTCTCTCTCTCTACTTTGTACGTATTAGGCTGTAGTTGAACAATGCATGTAAGATTCACAAAAACCCTGAAATCATCTTCAAAGTAATATTAAATCTTTCTGAAATCTCAATAATAATAAAAAGTTTTGTGGCCACACAGGATCTGATCTTTACCCTGAGGCTATACTTACTTTGTAAATTTCCACTTATTTGTAAATCTTCCACTGGGTAGAATTCTGCTTGAAAACCAATCATATCATTGGTGCTTTTTTTTCTTGTTGTATTTTAGCATAAGCAGCTAAAAGACCATTGGCACTTTAAACATTGTGAAAATCCCCTTGGCTAGCAGTTCATTGGGCATATTTTCTATTATTCATGTTACCATAGGCAGCAGTATTGTTGAACATTCTGCCAATACACAACCTAGGTTGCCTTTTACCCAACCTCCCATAGCAATTTCCTCATCACTCTTCCAACCTCCACCAACAGTCTTCTCTCTGCTATGACTGCCTGGCAGTAAAGTCAGTGTCACATATTTTAGGAATATATAAAATATGTTTTTGTTACAGGAACACTCACTCCACATACTAATTTCTATTTCAGTTACCTGTTCCCAGAAACAAACCAGCTTCAAATCTTAAAGGCTTAGAACAACCATCAGTTATTTGTTCATGACTTTACAAAGGCAGAGTTCACTGGGTCAGCTCTTCTCTGGTCCAGTTAGCGTTGGCCAGAAAGACCCAGATGAGGCTGGAAGACCCAAAGGGGCCTCTCTCCAGCTGCCAGTTGCTGGTTTTCAAGAGTAAAAGTACAAGCTGCAGGCACAGAACTGGAACAGTGTCACTTCCACTGAAATTCATTGATCAAAGCAAGTCATATAACCCAGACTCCAGGGAAGGGGAACTAGATCCCACCTCTTCATACAGGGAGTGACATGCGTGCATACTAGCAGATGGAAGGAATTGTTGGCAACCACCTTTGTAGACAATCCACTCCAATCCTTAAACTACAATAGTATAGTAAGTGGTAGAACTTTTGTGGCCACTTTTGTGGAGTATATTTTTCTGCCTTTCAATACATTGCTTTTTCCATTACACCATATTTCTCACATGTCACCAATGCTTCAGGGAGACACAGTTGCCTCCAAGTCTTCTACCTTCTGTGCTTTAGATTCTCAGGAACCACCAAGTTGTTTTTTCCTTGAGCCTTGTTATATGCAATCAGTATATAATAATGTCTGGTTCTTGAAATTGTGGCCAGAAGAGGAATAAAAAATCTATCTGGATAATCCAACAACCAAATCATAAGCATTCTAGGACAAAAGAATAGGCAAAATGGAAGGGGAGAAAATCATCATGAAATAATTAAAGAAAATTTTCTAGAACTCAAGGCCATGAGTTTTTAGATTGAAGAAAAAGCCACAATAAGTGGAAAACAGTCCCAAGGCAGATTATCATGAAAGTTTAGACTACTGGGTGTGGACAGGGGCAAGGTCCTGAAAGATTCCAGAGAGATGAAAAAATAGTCTTATATGAAGGGTAAGAAATAGGAATGATATTATACTCAATATTTAGATCCTGGTTTCTAAATCTTATTCCCAGCAAATGAGTCAGTTCTCTTTGGAGAAGCAGCTGGCCTCAGAGATCAGACAGAGAAAAGACATGGTGAGCTTTGTGCTAAACAACTGATGGGGACATGTGGAAAAGGCACAAAAGCCAATTTGAAGGGGCTCTCATGGGTTAAAATTTGGAATAATTTAGCATTGGATAATAATAGGAATTGGTTATATCATAGTGACTAGTCTAAACTGATAGTAAAAAAAAAAATACACAAAAAGATGGGATAGGGAGAGCTCTTATTCACAAAATAATGCCAACGTTTACCGTTTACTTGTATCTGAAAAGATAATCATTACTTTGCAAGTAGATTCCATTTCTAACCAAACTATAAACCAAGAATGAATACATAATAAACATGTCTCAAAGATGCTGTTTATGCCAGGATGCCCTGTATTGATTTCTTGGAGCTGCCATAACAAATGACCAAAAACCAGGTAGTTAAAACAACAGAAATTCATTCTCTTAGAGTCTGGAGGCCAGAAGTCTGACATTAAGGTATCAACAGTGCCACACCCCTCTGGCAGCTCTAAGGGAGATCCATTCCAGTCTCTTCCAGCTTCTCATGGCTGTTCTTTCACATCACTCCAGTCTCTGCCTCCATCTTCACACGGCCTTCTTCTCAGCGTCTGTCTTCCCACTTCTGTCTCAAGAACACTTGTCACTAGATTTAGGAACAAACTGGATAATCAAGGATGATTCACCTTGAGACCCATACAAGGATGATTTCATCTTGAGACCCATAACTTCGTTATATGTGGAAAGACCCTTTTTCCAGATATGGCTATATCACAATTCCTGAAGTTTAGGATGTTTGGGGGCCACCACTCATTCTAGTACACAGCTTTTCCAAGAAGCACTGAATCCAGAAAATGGAATTATTCCAAAATAAGTGAGTAGAGCCAGGCCAGTGTTGCTCAGTGGTTGAGCATCAAGCTATGAACCGGAGCTTACAGTTTGACTCCCAGTCAGGGCACATGTCCAGGTTGCAGACTTGATCCCTAGTAGGGGGCATGCAGGAAGAAGTCCAGTAATGATTCTCTCTCTCTCCCTCTCTCGTTCTCCCTTCTTTTCTCAAATCAATAACATTTTATAAAAAACTAAATTAGAATTCCCAGAATGATGGGGAGGAGAGAACTTGGACCCACAGCTGTTCAGGAGGTACACAGAGTGACCAGTCTAGTTTGGAGAAGAGAACTGAGGCTCTAACAAGGATAACCAAAATAGAGTAGGAGGAAGAAATTATTCAATGAGTTTGAAGGTACTGAGAAGAAATAAACAGCTTTATTGGATGATTTTGGAATGAATGAGAGTGACAAGAAAAGTATCATATGAAAAGCTCAAGGAAAACAAAAAATTATTGCAGAATGCTCCACCTTGAATGTGTGTGTCCTCCTAAAATTCACACATGGACACCTACTCCTCATGGGAGGGTATTCGAAGGGGGGCCTTTGGGAGGTGATTAGGCCTCCTATGGGATTAGTACCCTCAGAGAAGGCCCCAGCCTCCTATGGGATTAGTACCCTCACCCCAGCCACTGTGAAGTTACAGAGAGAAAATGACTGTCCATGGACCAGGAAGTGGGTCTTCACCAGACCTTGATTTTGAAATTTCCATTCTCCAGAACTGTGAGAAATAAATTTATGTTGTTTAGAAGCTATGCAATCTATGGTGATTTATTGTAGCAGCCTGAACAGACTAAGACACAACATATTACAGTCTCCAAAGATGACCATGATGATATTTTCCATCTTGTATGCTCTTCTAGAATTTCCCCACTTCCCAGCAGAAGGAGTTATGCCCACTCCCCTTGAACTTCATGACCCGTAGTGAATTATTTGACCAACAGAATACAGCAGAAGTGATGCTGTGACTTTTGAGGCTAGATCATGGATGCATTTCTATCTTGTTTACTTGGGAGATGTGCCTTGGAATCCAGCCACCATGCTATGAGGAAGCCCAAGCAGCCTGTGGAGAAGAACCAAGGTCCTCAGCTGACAGCCAGGATCAACTTGCCAGCTATGTGAACCACCTTGAAAGTGGATCGTCCAGCCTGCTCCTGAGCCGCCCCAGCTGAAGCTGCATGGAGCAAAGAAAAGCATCCCCCCACTAAGCTCTAGCCAAACTGTACACTAGCAAGCAAAATACATTCTTATTGTTACAAGAAACTAAATTCGGAGTTGGATAGTTACCGTATTTTCTGGCGTATAAGACGACCCTCCTAATTTTACAGTTAAAACATAGGTTTAGGCCTATATTCACTGTATAAGACTACCCCCCACTTCCGAGGCAACACCAGTTCTTTTTTTAATAGACCATCTCTCTGACTCTGGCCAATCTGAGCAGGCTTTTTTTCGTTTTAAAAGTCGTCTTATACGCCAGAAAATACAGTATACAGCAATATATAACTGAAACAGTTACCATAAGAGGGAAATATAAACATAGTACATTAAAAGGCTCAGATTATGTTTCTATAATCAAAATTCTGCAAAAATATTTAGATAAAATTGATGCAATTGTATTTAGAGTATGTGGGTATGTACATAAAATATGTATTTTTCATAGTAGACAATAGATACTATTTAAAACTGAAAAGTTGGAAAACACTGGTCCTGGCATGTTATTTAGAAATATATTAGTGAATCTCCATAAGAAATAGCTACAAGGGTTGAAAATGTGTGGCTTTGGAGAGCAGAAATTGTGGGAATTGTGGGTATTGTGGATCAAGGTAACTGCTATTTGGAAGTGTGTGTGTGTGTGTGTGTGTGTGTGTGTGTGTGTGTCTAAGCTATGAAAGAAAGTATGATTCCCCACTTGAGATATATATATATATATATATATATATATAGATTATGTTTCTATAATCAAAATTCTGCAAAAATATTTAGATAAAATTGATGCAATTGTATTTAGAGTATGTGGGTATGTACATAAAATATGTATTTTTCATAGTAGACAATAGATACTATTTAAAACTGAAAAGTTGGAAAACACTGGTCCTGGCATGTTATTTAGAAATATATTAGTGAATCTCCATAAGAAATAGCTACAAGGGTTGAAAATGTGTGGCTTTGGAGAGCAGAAATTGTGGGAATTGTGGGTATTGTGGATCAAGGTAACTGCTATTTGGAAGTGTGTGTGTGTGTGTGTGTGTGTGTGTGTGTGTGTGTCTAAGCTATGAAAGAAAGTATGATTCCCCACTTGAGATATATATATATATATATATATATATATATATATATATATATATATATTTTTTTTTTTTTTTTTTTTTCTTAGCAACAAACACAATGTTGTTTTTCCCCCCAGTAGCTATCATGTACTAAGCTAAAGATTATAGTCTTCAGCTTCTTTTGGAATTAGATGTGTTGCTTTAACTAAATTCTGGCCAAGAAGAAGCCAATGAAATTTATAAAGTATAGTTTCAATAAAACCACTTTAAAGAGAAAACAGTTGACATGGCTTCCCTGCTCTTCCTCCCTCCCCCAACCCTCATTATATTTCCTCCTATTTCCTTTGCCTACTACTTGATGTGATGGCTGGAGCTCTCTCCGTTACTGTGGACCTTGAGAAAAACTGGAAGATGAGAAGTAGGTACGAAGGATGAAAAACCAAAAACTTGAGGATAAAAACAAAAGCACAGGAGGAAAGTTAGGAGACCATTTCCCTGATGACTGTGAAATCATCAATTCAACTCTGAACTGCTTTCCTTCAGATATCCTATATAATAAAAGCATAATATGCAAATTGACCTAACAACGAAATGACTGGTCACTATGACCCAGACTGACCACCATGGGGCAGATGCTCAGCGTAGAAGCTGCTCCTGATGGTCAGCTGATGGTCAGTGTGCTCCCACAGGGGGAGCACTGCTCAGCCAGAAGTCTCCCCTGCCTCCGCTGCAGGCAGGTTGTAAGGAGCAAGGGTCCTGGACTGTGAGAGCCCTGGTCTGTGAGAGGGATGTCTGACTGCTGGTTTAGGTGGACACCCCCGAGGGGTCCTGGACTGGAGAGGGCACAAGCTGGGCTGAGGGACACTCCCCTCCCAGTGCACAAATCCTGTGCACCAGGCTTCTAGTATTTTATATAAAAGAAAGACACATTTATGCCTTATTTAAATTATTTCCAGTCTCTCTTACTAACAAATTTAACTCTAACTGATATACAACTATATAGACTTCTTGGGTAAATATGTGGCTTTTAAAAATATTCACACGTATAACTTGGCTAAAGATAAAAATTAAAAGAGGAACGAAAGAAAGAAGAAGAGGGAGGGAGTGGGGAAAGATAATCAGAGACTGAGTGAACACAACATGGGATTTGGACTGAGCTGGTCCCAGGTTCTCATTCTGTTTCTGCCTCTTCCTGGCCAGGTGGAGTTTTGAAAGCCTGTTTTCTAATTTGTGGTATGGCAGGGCCATTGTAAAGATTAGACAACGTATAAAAAGTGCCTGGCAGGTGTTGAAGAAACAATGGTTATTTCACTAGTTTTTGGGTGTTTTCAGCATCTAGCCCTGCTGAACTCGTGGTAAACTATTCAATAAACTGTTGTTGAATTAAGGTATCATGACCCAAATCGCACAAGGAGCTTTTGGTGTGGACAAATCCCAATGTCTATTTTCATGGAAACAAGTACAGCAGCTCCAACCTCTCTTTCCCAGTGGTAACTGATACTTTCGTTTCAATTCTTGCTCTACAAGGCATCCAGAATTATCTTTCTTAAAAAGTAGTTCTGATTATATGACTCCTCCCTGAAACCCTTTCCATGGGGTCTGACCTTCCTGGTGGTCTTATTTCCCACATTTCCTCCTCACTCCCATCATGCACCACTGCCAAGCACACTCACACTCCATGCCTTTCTCCATGTTGTTCCCCTGCCTGGAATGCCTTTCCCGTTTTCCTCAATGGTGAACCTTGCCTCATCTTCAGGTTTAGAGCAAGTATTATTTTCTCATGAAGGAAAGTCTTTTCCAAGCCCTTCAGGCAGATATGGCTCTAATCTGCTTCTCTTTGCAATTTTCATAAACCTCTCCTCTCTCAGTGGTCACCTTGCACCATTGTATTTTATTTATTGGTCTCTGTAACCAGGCAGGAGCTCCCTAAGGAGAGGCATTTGCTTGTTTCCTACTGTGCTGACATTGTCTTACCAGTACCTGTTACTACTGGACTTCTTGCCACAAATGCACTAACTACACTGCTCTCATTCCTCCTTACACTCACCTGCCAAAAATTAAGAAGTTGATCCAGTGCCGTTGGCAATGGGTGAGCTGGGAATTCTCATATGCTATGGTGGGAAGACAATGCAGTAGTATCTCTCAATGTTTAAGATGTCCATGTCCTTGAAATCTAGAAAGCTATTCTGAAGAGGTCAGACATGACCACAACAGTATGTGTATAAGGATTTTTACCGCAGCATTTTAAAGTTTAAAGACTCTTAGAGCTCAGGAGTGAGGCCAAATTAAAATTAAGCTGCTGAAGAGAATGGAAAAGATCAATATGTTCCAACATGGATGGATTTAAAAAATAGTGTTAAGTGGAAGGACAAGCAGAATGTGGGTTAGATGGTGTCTTGCTGGCATCGTTCGTGACAATGCTGGTATAAAAAAACATTACAAAAGCCCTAACTGGTTTGGCTCAGTGGATAGAGCATCAACCTGCGAACTGAAAAGTCCCAGGTTCGATTCCGGTCAAGGGCATAAACCTTGGTTTCAGGCACATCCCCAGTAGAAGGTGTGCAGGAGGCAGCTGATCAATGTTTCTGACTCTCTATCCCTCTTTCTTCCTCTCTCTAAAAAGTCAATAAAATATATTAAAAAAAAACCATTATGAAAATAAATTTTGTTAAAAATGCCCACTGCATTGTAATTATCCTCATATTCACTTGCTGGGATACTGGGATGCTTTCTGAGCCCTCAGCATCTGAGTTCTTACCTCAGCACACTGGATGCATTTTTGTGGTTTGGCAAGGCAGAGGATGGACATTTTAAACTCTACCAGCCTCTCTCATGTCTTTAAGCAACATTTTCCACATAATGTTGCACAAAAAATGTACAAATACTTAAGTGCTCAGTGTCTGCTATCAGTGGAAAAATCCAAATTCTGTAATATAGATATATCTAATTATAAGCATTTTCTCAAAAGAGGACAGTATTTTTCATAAAATAAAATATGTAACGTGAGTATGAAAATGCCCACACAAAGGTAGCTACAATGTGAATGTTTTTATCTTTACTAAGTAATCACTAGATATACATGTGGAGCATTTTGGATATTTTAAAACTCTGAAGGCCTTTTGTCAGCTGAGTTAATAAAAAAAAATCAACTAAACTAATATGACTATTTTGACTCTATATTAATATTTATGTGATATACATTTATATGTGTGTTGGTATATACATGTATATGTACATATATGTAAATATTTGGAAGGATATACACCAAACTGATATTGGTTACTTTGGGAAAATAAGAAAACGATCTATTTGTGTGAAGGAGAATGTTCACCTTTTATTATATACACTTTTAGAAGTATTATTTGAGCTTTGTTAACAATGAATACATATTACTTCTATAATTTTAAACAATTGAAAAAAGATATATAGCTAGTATAAAAAAAGACTTCCTTCTTACAAATTAAGATTATGACAGTCTATGCCAGGCTTTAGGGAAAACTTTAATTTTCTTGATGATATTTTTCATATATATATTCTATATATATGAACATTAACTTACCAGACACTGAATAACTGTACAAATTAATAAGCATAATGCAAATAAACCTATTTTTCCTGTTCTCCGAAAGCAAAATATTTCCTGTTTCACACACCAAACAAGTCAGTCCAAGACTAATGATGTGGCAATCAGCTGCTAAAATAGTCACTGCTAGTATTATTGGACAGAAATGTTGCACCTGTGTGTAAGGTGCGTAGGGAAAATGAATGCAACATGATTATAGTAGTCAGTCATTAGCGAATGTTATAGTTTGTTATTAATAATTATGTATAAGAGGATATTTTAAAAATTAAGCTACAAATTTTTTAAAAATATATTTTATTGATATTTTACAGAGAGGAGGAAGGGAGAGAGATAGAGAGCTAGAAACCTCAATGAGAGAGAAACATCAACCAGCTGCCTTTTGCACAACCCCTACCGGGGATGTGCCTGCAACCAATGTACAATACCTGCCCTTGACCGGAATCGAACCTGGGACCTTTCAGTCCGCAGACTGATGCTCTACCACTGAGCCAAACCGGTTTCAGCTAAGCTACAAAATTTTTATCAAAACATTTCTTACATACCATTATATTAGCTGGGCCACAAAAATATTCGTTGTGGGCTGCATGTGGCCTGTGGGCCAAGTTTGACATGCTTGACCTAGGCTCTCTGGGTAAGTTTCTTACCTGGAAAATGAGGGTGATATATATATATTTAATTGATTTTGGAGAGGAGGAAAGATGGAGAGATGCAAACATCAATGATGAGATTGAATCACTGATTGGTTGCCTCCTGCACACCCCATAGTGGGGATTGAGCCCACAACCTTGGCATATGCCTGGACTGGGAATGGAGCTGTGACCTCCTGGTTTATAAGTAGATACTCAACTACTGTGCCACACTGGTGGAGCAAAAATGAGGGGTTTTGACTAGAAAATCTTAAGTTCCCTTTTAACTGTAATACTCAGTCCTTAATATGCAAATGTAATACATTTAGGTACATTTATCGTATACATGCACATGGATATCACCAAATATAACATGTTTTATCAATGCACAAAGATTCAAGCAAGAACGCACCTTCCTTCCTCTGGCTGCTGGCATAGCCTTTGCTCCAGCCAGAGCTGCCTTTTCACCTTCCCATGCTGCCCAGAGGCCTGGAACAACTAGGATGTGCAGAACACCTTGTCGCTCCTCCCACCACTCTCATCGCCTGCATATGCAAATTAAACCACCATCTTTGTTTGGGTTAATTTGCATACTCACTCTTTGATTGATTGGTGGGTATTTCAAAGGTATGGTCAATTTGCATCTTAGTCTTTTATTAGTGTAGATTAGAAAAGGCCCAATAAAATTTCTAAATGGAAGTACTTTGAATTACCAAATTATATCTCTTTACAAGAAGATCAAGAAATAATTTTTATCAATTATTGACCTTATGTCTCTGTATTCCATTTTTTTTTTTTTTTTGGTCCAAAATGGGATGAATAGCCTTTGTGAAACTGAAAATATCCACATAAAATTGTTATTTAATTTAGATTCTTTGGATCATGGGACCTTAGCATGGTTTTAATCCCTACATTATCCTAATGTAGAGCTGCGATCAAGAAATACCACTTTAAAGTAAAATGAGGCTGTCCAGAATATTATACAAATAAACCACAGGCAACTGTTGAATATCTCTGATGTTGTAAAGGAACTTAGACTTCTAATAATGTGAACCTGTGCTAACACTCAGATAGCTAGATACGGGATTGCTCTCAAGAATGTAGATGCTATCACCATCCATGTAGCACAAACATCCCTCCTCACTGTAAGAGGGCACTAGCAAAAAGTAGGTGGCATGGTGCTGGTTTGACAGCCCAAGAGGTTGGGGTAGGGATGCTATGAGAGGACCTTGGAAGCTGGGGTAGAGCTAAACTAAGTACCAAGAGAGGAGCTAAGCACACTGAGATTTGTTAAAAAGTCCAAAAGACAGGAGCAGAATTTGAACAGGAGATGAAGCCATGATTCTGCAGCAGGAACAACACAGAAGCAAGTCCGAGGGAAGCAAGGAAAATGGTGGAGGGACTGCAAGTGGGGCTGAAGTGTCCTTGTCTCTAAGGATGCTAAATCAGCTTTGCTATTTCTTAAAAGAACAACATAATAGAGAACATGGAGGAGGAGGAGGATATAGTAAACCCTTCATTTTGTGGACCTCTATTTAATGGACTTCAGATTTAACAGACAAAATTTCCAGTCCATAAGTCACGTGAAAATTAACACCCTATTAATTTTAAAATGCTTTCAATGAAGATTTGCTTATAATTAAATTGATAGGTCATTTTTTTGTTATTAATTCACTGTTATTTTTAATAAATTTTAGTGAATAGGCTATTATTTTGGAAAAATACTGCAGTAATTTTGCTGGCATAAATAAATATTACATATCTATAACTACAGTCTACATATCTAAGAGTCACCACTCTTAAACAAAGTTGGGCGAATGATTAGCTCGTGATCACACTGCATTGGACACAATAACTGGTTCATTAGCTGGTGAATCTAATTTTTCATGTGGCGTGACTTTCTGCAGCAGTTTGAATGCCTCCAAGCAGATGTTCCCACGTGTCCTAAGCCACAGCCAGCTGTGTACATTTGTTTCCTCTCAGTGACTGGTGAATGTATGCATTTATTAGATCTATTCAGGATAAATTTAAAATTAATGAAGAAAATTTTTCTGTGAGATTAAAGTTTTCATACATAATTTTCATTACACAAATATGTCTACACAAGTGAAAACAGGTAAACTAATTTGTCAGTTTTTTTAACATACGCATCTAGAAACCAACTTGATTATATAATGGACGTTCGCTGGAATTAGTCCATTATATCGAAGTTTTACCGTACTGTGTGACTGTAATAGAGAGACACGGATCGACCGGTGCTCCTGGCCTAGGCACATCTATAATCTCTTGACATCTCTCTCGTAGTTTCTGCATCTGGGAACGAGGCAGTTTAGCCCAGGTCATCTGCAAAGGTCCTGGCTAGCTCTTAAAAGTGTAGTCTTTCTAAAACAGTCTCAGATTCTATAAGACTTGGTTAACACAATCACTGAAAGGTTCCTAATTCTACTTCATTACTCAGGGAGTACACATTGAGCTCTACTCCTTTAACACTTTGGTTTTCCTGGGGCCCTTGATCGGAATTCCTGATTACTTTCCATAGGTTAGGTGTCAGGGCTATGCTAGAAGCAAAAGACAAACAGATGGGTGAGCTGCTCTAATCAGCTCTGGCTGCAGTGTTCTTTCTCTCTTTCTTTTTCTTTTCTCTTTTTAAGTGAGAGGTTAGTCTTCTCCAAATCCCATGATACACTCCCTAATTTGGCGATAAGCCAGATGATTTCACTGGTCTTTCCCGTCTCTGGTTACTATGATTCATCAGCTATAGCAACTAGGGTGGGGTGGAAAAAACACTCAACTTTAGTAGGCTGGTTATGTTGGAGCTCAAAAGAAGAAATTTAAGAAAAACTGTTAAGATTGTAAAAAAATGGAAAAATGTACCTCAGAATATGCCTAACTTGGAAATATTTTCTGAAAGGTCTCTCTGCATCCAGCACCTCCTATTTTTTCTCTTCGATGATCAATTACATGGACTTGTGTATTTAGCAAATGCTTTACAAATATTTTTCTATGAAATTGGTAAAATGCTTATTCTAGTACAGATGGAAGCCTCGGTGGTTTTTGATCACCCGTGTTCCTGAAAAAGCTGCCAGTGTCTGACCATAAAAATCAAGGAATTCCGAAGACAACTTCATTTGATTTAGCAAACATTGAGCACCCACTATTTGCTAGGCCCTAAGGCAGGACGGTATAGCAGAAGCAAACTAGCAAGAAACCAGGTAACTCCAACCTTATAGTCTAGTGGAGATAAGTAAGTAATCAATTTGATAAATACATCAGAAATGAAATCAAAGGGCTAGAGGAGCCCAACGGATGAACGGCAAATCTGTCAGGAGCAGTTCCCCAGCCAGCGAAAGGAAGTCACACATTCCATCTGGCCAGGGCAGTCAGTTACTCACAGATGTGTAAGTCATTGTGTAAGCATAAAAGAGGAAATGGCACATATACCAGTGTATTCAATATCCAAAGGGAGTGTCACTGCAGAGAGGTGAGGCTGTTAATTTTTAAAAGAACATTCCAGTATAAAAACAGACTGAGAGGATAAGCCTCTAGAGAAGGCATGTATTTACTTAATGCCACTATCGTTGGAGTATTTTTGGAACTTCTCTACTAAAGTATTACCCTAGAGCAGAGGTTGGCAAACTCATTAGTCAACAGAGCCAAATATCAAAAGTACAATAATTGAAATTTCTTTTGAGAGCCAAATTTTTTAAACTTAAACTTCTTCTAACACTACTTCTTCAAAATAGACTCGCCCAGGCCATGGTATTTTGTGGAAGAGCCACACTCAAGGGGCCAAAGAGCTGCATGTGGCTACCGAGCCACAGTTTGCTGACCACGACCCTAGAGACTAAGCCAAATTCTGGTCACTTGAGAGGAGTTTGGGGGAATCTTTAAAGGTCATTCTTGAGCTGGGGCTCATGACTAAGAGGGCAAAGGACAATAGGAGGGAAGGATATTGCTCACTGGGGTTAAAAATACATGAAGCCATGACCAGACTCTTATATGATTACATTGCTCCATGGACTCAGCAGTATCTAATCTCTAGTTTTAAGAAAATGTGATCTTTCTGATATGAGGCCTGAAGTAGCTATCCATCAGTCCAATAAAAATCCCAGAGTTCCTGAGATACCAAATATTCAAAATCACGTAATAACTATTTAAAAGTATTTGCTGTTTGGTTTTGTGTGTGACAATATCCAAAAATAGAGTGGGCTGAAATGGAATCTTTAGTAATAACATACCTCTGGGTGAGGTACTTACACACCAAAAAGAGCCTCAAAGCCAACATTCCCATGGCCCAGCTGGTTGAAGTTTCCAATGAATGACATCAGTCTCCTGTAGATCACCATCACGATGGATTCAGTTACCACCATCAGCCCCTCCCTTTTCCAGAGCCAGTGGCATTCCCCTTGTGGGCAGTCTAGAGAGCTGGAACAAACTTAGGCACAGCCCCAGACAGCTGCAGAGGAAAGGACCTCAGAGTTAGTGGATGCAAAGTCAGTCAAAGACCCTGCCAGCCAGTCCCTTTCCTGGATCTGCAGTGTTACTCTTCCTTCAAAATCTGAAATCATTCTCAGAGTTACTAACTACCATAGCTTCTATTAGTCTTTTCACAAATGTGTCTGCTAATACATTATGCACTTAATAACATGACCTGCCTTGTATTGTTAAAAAGAATACATGAAGTGCTCAGACCTATGACACCAAACTGAAGAGCAATGGCTGATACCTACAGGCTGGAGGGGCTGGCAGTGCTGGTCTCAGATTACTACGTAGTCTCAACCAAGAAAATGTTATCTTTCCAGGCTGTAGTACTCATTTGAAACATTAACATATACATCACATGAATATCCAAGCACCATTCTTGGGAGGAGCTCATGGCTTGGCTTACTTTGACCCTCAAGCTCCTCAGTGGAGGGGAACTTGGGTTTCAGTTGGGGCATCTGGGCTCAGCTGGTAGGCTCACTTCCTTTTTTACAGTTTTAAAAGGTTAAGAGAGTGACCAAGTAGGTAAAAGTAACATTTATAGTAACCTTTTTTAAAGATTGTTTTTTAGAGCCCTGACAGGTATAGCTCAGTGGTTGAGTGTTGACCCAGGAACCAAGAGGTCACCGGTTCCATTCCCAATTAGGGCATATGCTCAGGTTGCTGGCTTGATCCCCAGTGGGGGGCGTGCAGGAGGCAGCCAATCAATGATTTTCTCTCATCATTGATGTTTCTATCTCTCCCTTCCTCTCTGAATTCAATAAAAATATATTTTAAAAAATTGATTTTAGAAAGAGGAAGGGAAATGGAGGGAGGGAGGAAAAGAGGGAAGGAGATAGAAACATCGATTTCCTGTTCCATTTATTATATATATGCATCCATTGGTTTATTCTTGTATTTGTCCTGACAACCAACATTGATCATACCCACAATCTTGGGGAATCAGAAGATGCTCAAACCAATAGAGCTACCTAACCAGGGCTAAAGAGGGTGAAGGAATTGTGAAATCACAGGGCATTAGACTTGATTGTCTCTGTATTGTGTGTATGTTGGGGGCTAATAAAGTGGTAGGGTCAGTCCCTAATTCAGTTTGGCTTTTTATTTTGTTATTTTTAAAATATATACTTTTTTTATTTCAGAGAGGAAGGGAGGAGAGAGAGATAGAAACATCAATGATGAGAGAGAATTATTGATCGGCTGCTTCCTACACACCCCACACTGGGGATTGAGCCTGCAACCCCGGCATGTGCCCAAGATCTGAATTGAACCCTGGACCTTCCAGTTGGAAGGACAATGCTCTATCTACTGAGCCAAGTCAGCTAGGACTGTTTGGCTATTTTTTTCTTTTTTTTTTTTTTAGACTTTCTTAGGATACCAACCTTCCCCCATCCTGAGATTTAGAGTCCACTTCCAAATTATATAAATGGAGTTCAATCTCCCAGAGTATTATTTTTGCAAAGATAACCTTACCCTCTAGCTTTGGGCTGTAGATGGAAAGGCATCTAACCCAACTGGTCTGAGAGACTGCAGTACTTATCACCCTACATCTGATGCCCAACTCCAGTACATTTAAGATCTCATTTTTCTTGGCCACATTCTCACCAACATGGCAGGTATATTTGATAATGAAGAAACAAAGATGACAGATTGCCAAGTAAGATTAATCTCTGAGGCTTTTGTTTAGATTTAAAAAATAGCGTCTCCTGATCTTCCTGCCGTCAGACTTCCCTAGCTTCTCTTGTGCCTCCAAACCTATCTTACATATTATAGCCATGCTTCCCATTGTGGAAGTTTAACCATGCTGCCTGCCTCTATTGCCACCCCGTTAAAAGCCTTCTGATTACTCCCTGTCTCAAGACAACACCTGCAGTCTCTATAAGGCACCCAGGGCTTCATACTGAGTTCTCCCCAGAATGCTTCTAGCAGTTCCTTTTGGTCCCTTCACCAAGGGCACCTGGCCAGGTCTGAGCCACCCTGGAAGACCTGCTATTCCAACATGCTATGCGTGTCTGTACCTCTGCAACGTTGATCATACCTTTGTCTCTCAGCTTGAAATTTCCCTTCCAGTCTGTCAAACTCCTTTCCAGTTTTAGCTCAAATGACATGGCTCATTGATTTAATTTGACAACACTTCACACTTAAACAGTGGGCTAGTGGCAGGTTAAGAAGAACTTTTATACCTATTATATATTGAAGGCCACTGGAGCTTGTAGGATATGCTGGGAAGGCATAAATATCTGGATTTTATAGATGAAAAGACTTGGCTCAAAGAGAGGAGAGGTATTGCCTGAGCAAATGATGGAGTGGAGACTCTAATGAGGTGCTCACCTCCAAACCCCACTCCAGATGCCTCATCCAACAAATTCCAGCTCTGGGCCGGCTCCTTCTAAGGCCCGACCTCTCATACTTTTCTTCAAGTTGCAGCTGACAGTCTTAAGAACTTCTCCAACTGCTGGATATGAATTAACTCCAGTGTGGCCTCCTGGGAGGCAAAAGACCTGGCTCACAGCAAACTCAGCACTTCCTTGTATGCAAAATGACATTTTGGCCTTAGGCTCTCACTAAGTTACACAGTCCTTCCTCCTTAAGAGTAGAAGTTTTCAGGCACTAGAGTGTAGCATTAAAAAAAAGCCAAACTGAATTAGGGACTGACCTACCACTTTATTAGCCTCCCAACATGCACACATACACAGAGACATTCAAGCCTAATGCACTGCGATTTCACCCCCTTTCTGAACTCAAAGAGGTCATTGTGCAATTCCATGAGACTGCATGTTGGGATAGGACAGAGGCTATTTCCAGCTGCCCAGTGTGGCACTTGGGAAACTCAAATTTGCATCACTTTTGGTGGGGCAGAGGGCAGACATTATACTTGCAAAATGTGTTCAATCCTTCATTTTTCACATTCGCCTATTGTTGGGGCCCATAACCAAATAGATAAAAATAAAACACAAGCTCCATAAAATGCATACTATTTCTTAGTTGTATAGATATGTTAACTTTCTCATCCAATTAAACAGAGATTGTAATCACTTGATTTTTTTTTTTCTTTTGGACTCATTTCTCATTTTCAGTTGAAAACTTTAGGTGCAAATTTAAATACTGCCTCAGGGAGGATTATGCCATCAGTAAGACTGCTCCTGGACACAATATCCTCATTTATTTGGAGTCCAGTGTAACAGCTAAATCCAGAAAACCTCACAGTGGAGGAGCCTAAGTTGGGTAGAGGTGTGTTGAAAGCCCAGCTTGCTAAGCTGTGGAAGGCCTGGGTTGACTTGGCCTTGGAGGACATCAGCTGTAGAGATTTGTGAAACAACAGGCAGCTTTTCAGCATGCCAGTGATTTGACACCCGTCTCTCCCTTTGATAAGGAGTTTGTTTTGCTTTGCTTTGTTTCTGGTCCAAGTAGACTCACAGACTTGTCCGGACAAAGTGTTGGCTGCCAGGTAGAATGTGTTTAAGTGGTTTTGAAATATGGTATCTTCCAAATGGGTAAGCCTAACCTGAATTTGTATTTTTTTTTGTTTTGTTTTGTTACTCTTAAATGAGATAGTGTTGTAAAATGTATACAAAATGTAGAGCTTTATTCTTTTTAGGGGTGACTGGTGTTGCCTTTAAGAAACACAAGTTTTAAATACTTATTTTCTTGTGCGGGGCGCATAGGTGCCCGCAGACCTGCCCTGGTGGGCGGGGAGATCTGAGACTGCGGTGGAGACAACCTCGCTATCTGCTGGCCTATGGGGAGCTCTGGGTATCTGCTCGAGTTAGCACGCAATGAAAGAACATCTGGAGGCTGCCTGACTCTGGGACTGGTTTGGGGGTAAACAGAGAGTCTGTATAAAGACACAACCATTGCCCATGAGAAGATTACCATCTGTTTGGGGATGTATACAAAATCCCCAAAGAAAAATAGGATAACATCTGAGATTTAGAATTTGTGGTATTATAATTAGGAATTTAGAGAAAGGCTGTGATTTGAATAAGTTTTGTGTCCTAGACCCCCAAAACAGGAATCCCTGATTTTCTCATTTCAACACTTTTGTGTTTATGCCTGATTAATTTTTGAACCCAAGAGTCTTTCCCCTCCCGCTCCCACCCCCCACCCTGCCCCAATTTTTATCTGTCCTCTGTGACCTCCAGTAGTACTTGATACTGTGAATTATACCCTTCTTACAGTGTTTAGTCTGAAACAATCTCAAACATATAAAAATTACAGGAATAGTACACATAGCTCCTGTGTCATCCTTTCAAGACTCCCTGTTAACATATCTCTGTCTGAGTCCTCCAATTTCAGAGTAAGTTGCAGACACCATTACTAATTTATACCTCAGTGTTTAAGTATAGGGCAGTCTGACATAACCACACCGATATCAGGAAATTCATATCCATATTAGCACATAATCCACTCCATTCAAATTTTCAATTGTTCCAATAATGTCCTTTATTGGACTAGGATTCAAACTAGCAGCCTGGGTCCATTCGGTTAATCTTTATGTGACACATTTCATCTCTTATGACCCTGATATATAAAGATATTTTGATTTTTAGAGAGGGGGAGAGAAACATTGATGTGAGTGAAACACAGATCAGCTGCCCAAACTGGAATTGAATAGGTAAACTTTTGGCGCACAGGATGCCCAACTAAGCCACATCTGTCAGGGCAACCCTGCTATTTTGAAGATTGCTTACCGATTATTTGAGAGATTAATGCCTCAATTTCCCTAGTGTTTCCTCATGGCTTATGCATATTTGGCAGTAATACATCACAAAAGTGATGTTGTGCTCTTCCTGGACATAGATTTCCCATTATTCTCAATATATTTATTTGCTCAATTAATTGGGTATGTAACCAAACTCCCAGCTCTTTGGCCCTAACAGAGGGGCAGAGGCTCCCAACTTTCCTATCTATAATATTTCTCTCTCCTATGTTCCGGACTGCATTTTCAGTCTATCACCTTTATTGTACTGCTATTTGGTTGAACACATAACTGTTGTCTTTTCACCTCATCCATACTCTTCCTCTAATATTTTAAGTCTTTGAAACCTCTCACTTCATAATTTCACATAGTTTCATGTGCCAGGACCTTCAATTCACCTTTGTATTCCCAACACCTATTGTCTGTTACTCAGTTGTGACTCAACTTTATTTGAGGTAGACATTCATTCATTTTGGTGACAGGGCTAACTCTAATGGCTAACTTTTTTTTTTTTCTTTCTAATGGCTAACTTTTAAATGACTTTCCAATTTACATCTTTACCATCTGCCTGCTATTTATATAGTTAACACATCCTTTTCATAAGTCTTCTTCCTTTCTAAATAATCCTTTAATATTTAAATTTCCTAAAATTGATATCATCTTGCTCAAAAAGTTTCAATGTCCCCTGATTACTTTTAAAATCTGGAATATAGTTAATACCTTCCACTATCAAGCTCTAACTTACCTCTCCATCTCCCATTTATTATCCTTTACTCCCATGCTTATTACATGAATATACTTGCTATTTCCTAAACCTGCACTTTTCATATGATTTCCCCTCATGCTCTAATGCTCTGCTTCCTTTTTGCCCATATTAATACTTTACTTGTTTTCAAACATATAGCTCAAAGGCCATTTTTACCATGAGTTTCCCTTATGCGCAAATATCCCATTTTCTTACTCCTATGCACTATTGTGCCATTTGACTATATTGCCTTATATTATAGCTGTGTGTGTGTGTCTCTGTGTGTGTATCTGTCCCTAACTAGATTAGGAAATATTCTTAAGTCAGAAATCAATCTTATTTATCTATAAATCCCAAGAGACTGGTATAAGTATTAGACCTTACTGATGCTCAAAAATGCATTATTAGTTCTGGAGAGGACAGGCACAGTTTTGATAGGTGGTAATAAATCCAACCAGATGTAGCTTTATGTGCCAAGGCATGCATGCAGGGACAAGAGCGGCTAATTCGTGTGATGGCAAAGTCTGGCTGGAGCAGACGTGCATTAATGTGACGCTTGGAAGAGACCCAAAATCCACATCATCGGTGTGGCACTGCCTTAATGCAGTGGGCCTCAGGATTAAGATGCACATACTCTCCTGTCCTGTACACATACTCTCCCTGTGCTATATATAGTTTTTGGTAAGTAAAACCCAGATAGGAAGCATAGAAAATATTTTTCCCCTTCAAGAAATGCATTTTCTCAAGAAAAGGGAAGGAGGAATTCAACCCACTAGCCACAGAATCTGTTTCTTGACTTTCAAAGCAGCATTTAATTTACACTGTTCCCCTCTCCCCACCCATTCCTCAGATCAGTGGCCGGCAAACTCATTAGTCAACAGAGCCAAATAGCAACAGTACAACTATTGGAATTTCTTTTGAGAGCCAAATTTTTTAAACTTAAACTTCTTCTAATGCCACTTCTTCAAAATAGACTTGCCCTGGCCGCGGTATTTTGTGGAAGAGCCACACTCAAGGGACCAAAGAGCTGCATATGGCTCGCGAGCCACAATTTGCAGACCACTGCCTTAGATAATTAACCATATTATATCATGTGTGTACAGCTATAAAAAACAACCCTTTTGTAGCCCCTGGCTTGATTATTAATAGTAGCTCATATATTGAAAGAAAACACACATGCCAAGGTGAACTTTTGAGGGAGCATTCCTATTTGATGAGGCAATCTAGAGACTCATCCTAGAAATATGCACCTGGGTCTCAACTTTTTCAGTAAACTTTGCTCAGCAGATCAGACCCAAACCCCAGACAGAGGTCTGTGAACCTGCCCTTACATACTGTGATAAGAAGTTTGGATGTTAGCCAAAGGAACATGGCAAGACTGTAAGGTTCAATTAAATGTATCCCCTTTATTTCAAAATCTCAATGATAAACTCAACAAATCTTGATATAAATATTCTAAAGCTTGATTAAAAAGTACCATATACTATAACACACATTATGCCTCTTAGTATCTTTATCTGTATGTCCATCAGAAACTTCAGATTTAGCATGTTGATAATAAAATATTAGAAAGGAAAGGTGTTATTCCCCCTCTACGCTAAACTCTTATTACCTCTAAAATATTTGAAGTGTCCAAACCCGGAATCTAACTGGAACTGGAAATGAACCAACAGGTCAATTCCCTCTGCATCTGCAAAAGAAAATCCAAATAGTGAAATTATTTCCAAATTTTGCTGACAAATTAGCAATGAAGACTTTCATTGTTTCCACCTCACTTTGCATTTATTTCCTAAGGTTTATCAATCTGACTTCCACACTTGCCATTTTAATAAACTTCTTTTACTGAAGTTTGTGATTTTCCTTGGGGCTCCATCATGGTTTTTTCTTTATTCCATTAATTTCCATGTCATTTTATTATTTTTTTCTGATTTCAAATAACAAAGGCACACTGATTCCCAAATCTGTATTGGTGTGATCAGTCTTGAATTCAAAATTTAAATGATCAACTATGTTTGACACTACCTCTAGCTCAGATTTAACATGCTGATAATAAGATATTTTGTGTTGTCCTTTCTCTTCTTTCCACCCTAAACCTAGTTCTTCTAGATTAGGGGTGTCGAACTCAATCAGAGAAGGGGCCAAAATCTAAAATCCAGCCTAAATCGCGGGCCGAATGGTTTACTGAACAGTCATAAACTGACAATGTCATAAACTGACAGCGGAGTGCAGTGATGACAGCGCGGTGCGGGCCACATTGCAAGGCCTGGCGGGCTGGATTTGGCCCGCGGGCCTTGTGTTTGACACATGTGTTCTAGATCCTTAAAATGTTCATAACATTTGTGGCAGCTTAACTACATGCTCACAAATTCTTTTTATATTCCTTCCTTCAAGAGGTGAAACTAAGTTATTTCTAACATGGAGAATGTGGCAGAAGTCAGTGCTTTACTTCCAAGACTCAGATATAAGATATTTTGGCTTCCTCCTTGCTCACTCTGGGGTAAGCCAGCTGCTATGCCAAGACATTCAAGCAGACCTATGGAGAGGTGCATGTAGTGAAGAGAGGCTTCCTGGCAATACCCAGTGAGAGACTGACATCCCATCCCCACCAACAGTGAGCCTTCTTGGAAACAGATGCTCCAGCCCCAGACAACCCTTCAAGTGACTACAGCCTCAGCCAACGACTTGACTGGAACTGTATTAGAGACAGTGAGCCACAGGCACCCAGCTGAGTGGCATCCAGACTCCTGACACACACAAGCTCCGGGATAATACATGTTTGTTATTTTAACCAGTCACATTTTGGGGTGATTTATTATGTAGCAAAACACAGCAAATATAATATTCAAACCCGAAACCCAAGGAATAGAAACGGTGAAAGACAATGAACATTTATTTTTATTGAATTTCTTCCCATTCTCTACTTTCTCAGTGCATAAAACCATCACATACCCAGCACTCCAAATGAGAAATATGAGGCCAAACTTAATTCTCCCTATCAACCATATCATTGAGTTATCATTTTTCTATTATCACTTAAGTCCATCCCCATATTTACAGCTTTAACTTGGGGCCTTTACCATTTTTTAATTACAGCAGTTTTCCAGTTTTTCTTTCTTCCTACAGTCTTTCCCAGCTCCATTCCATTCCTTAGACTAATGGCAACAAGAGGTTTCCCAAGCACATATCTCATCATGTTATTTGTTTTTAAGTTTTATTGATTTTTAAAGAGAGGAGAAACACTGATTTATTGTTTCACTTATTCGTGCATTCGTTGGTTGATTTTTATAAGTATCCAGATGGGGACTGAATCCAAAACCTTGGCATATTGGGACAATGCTCTAATCAACTGAGCTACCCAGCCAGGGCCCAACTCCTACTCATTTTTAAAAGACTCAGCTCAACCTTTATCTAAAAAAATCTGCCTTAATTATCAGGTCTAGGTTAGACAACTTTCTCATATTACTTAACCAGAGCACTTACTTACAAAAATCAGTATCACATCCTTCATTGGAATGTGAGCTTCTGGGGAAAAGAATCTATCCCTGACATCTACACATTCATTTATTCCTACAGCCAACCTATATTTACTAAATAACTACAGGACAGACACTTATGTTACATAGTGGTGAACAAAACAAATACACCCTGTCCTGGCAGAGCATGGAGTCTATTGAAGAAGACAGTAAGTCAAATGAACAAATAAATACTGTGGTATATGTATACTAGGGGTGTCGAACTCAATCAGAGAAGGGGCCAAAATCTAAAATCCAGCCTAAATCGCGGGCCGAATGGTTTACTGAACAGTCATAAACTGACAATGTCATAAACTGACAGCGGAGTGCAGTGATGACAGCGCGGTGTGGGCCACATTGCAAGGCCTGGCAGGCTGGATTTGGCCCGCGGGCCTTGTGTTTGACACATGTGATGTATACAGACACACTATGAGAGTGGGGCCTACTTTAGATCAAATTTTACTGAATTAAATATTTTCCAAGAGGTATGTATAAACAATTCCTTCACCATGGACTATAAGTGGGCTAGGCCCATGACATTCTTGCTATCTAACACTGAGTGTTTTGTTCTTTGAAAAAAATTTTTTGCTCATACTGTCAATGTCATTTTGTTACTTACACATTCTCAGCACTAATAATCATGAATAAGAACACAGGACATGATCAAATGTATGTTTTATAAAAGGCTTAATTAAGCACAAGTAGAAAACTAAGACTAGCTTTACATACATTATCACAGTTACTTAAATGTATGGCTAAGATAATTTCAAAATAATCACTTGCAAGATCATTTTACTAAGTAAAAAGTAAAAAAAAAAAATGAAAGCCAAGACTTTCTGGTATTTAGAAGTCTGAAGAAATCACTGTCTGGTTTTTGTTTGTTTGTTTGTTTTTGTTTTTGTTTTTAAAGAGAAAGTTCCAAGGAAATCCCTGACTTTTCCTAAGTTAACTGCCAAATGAGTCACAACTAAGCTATTTCTGGGACATGGGAGTCTGTGACAAAGCTAAAAAACAAACAAACAAGAAAAAAATGTCCATTAAAAAAGAGGATCAATGTTTTAAAAAGGAAATGGGAGGAAGAGAAAATCATATGTTAAAATACATAAAACAATTTTATAGATACTCATTAAATAAAAATATTTTATTAAAAAAATTTTATAACTGACCAAAAGTCTAAACTAAACAAAATAAAACTTGCTAGTTGGAGATGAAAATGCTCAATTCTTATCACAGTTGGGAAGATTTCTAGGAATCCAGAAATTTCTAGGTTTTTTATATTATTGTAAATTTCTAATATTAATATAAAACACATAAAAATTACAAAAACAAAGCTCATGTTGCCTTGGATTACAAAACCTGTTTTACAAATGATGCATATATCTCTAAAAACTTTAGTGAACATTAAAGCACAAGAATACAAAAATTAAATAAGTCCATCCCTTCTTAAGACCAAATTAGCTACATTAATATCAGCTGATCATGTCTTTTTCCAAATTCATTGATATGGTTATAGAAAATTTAAATTAATCAGTATAGATAAGGGAAAAATAGCTTATGTTTTACCACACATTAGCCTTATCAGTTGACATAATGAGATGTTTCTGGAAAACATGCTCATCTCTTTATTTTTAGTATATTTCAACACTCAGCTGGGATTTGTGCCAAGAGATAGAGGTATTGGTCATCAAACCTGTAACACAATAAAAGTTTTTTAACAAACTGATGGTTTTCCCAACAAAAATTGTTAACTTTTCAGAGGCAGGGAACTTTTTATTTTAAAATTTGGCTTCTGCAATGGAATTTTGCTAAGTTTTCAAAAGTATTCTCTTTATTAACCTGCAATAATCATCATTTCAAAATTGTATATAAGAACTGTCACGATTGGTCAGAACCAAGGTTTCATGTGGCTCAAAATTATCTCTGACAGTGGCAAGACTTAACCTTTTGAGCCACTCTCAGCAGGCTGGTGATATAGCTTAATTAATATAACACACAATGATAAGTATTGCTCTTGGGAAAAAAGCAAATTATTTTCCTATTTACAAGTTTTGAAAAAGGTCTATTACAAAAATAATTTTCTATATATTTCCCTGCCATGGTAATGTCAAAACATATCTAGGTTCTATTTAAACATCAAACGTTAAGAGTATAGCATTACATTTTAGTTAAAACATTTCCAAACAGCCAACATATTTTTTTCAAGAACTCTCAAGGACACTAAAAGAAAAATATTCTTCTTGTCTACTGATCTTTTAGGCGTGTGTCCCCTCAAACTTTTCTAAGTTGAACTGTTATAACTGTTTCTTCTTCATTTTCCATGGCAGAGTCCTTATGTTATTTTTCTTTTATTTGGAGCCACTCCTTCATTTTCAACTTGCTGAGCAGGCAGGCTTTTGGTTTCCGTGGAAACTGGATTCCTGCGGCTGTGTGTAGGCATTCTTGTTCCACTAATCTAAGAGATGAAGCAAGGAACAGAAAATAGTTTAACATGTTTACAACATATTTATATACTAGTACAGTCTACTCTGTATTATTACCACATGTATTACTTTCTTTGTGAGTGGTCCTTTATATATATTTTTAACCCCTAACCAACTGGCTGCTTCTAAATAAGCTTTAATTTCACAAAGTTTTAAAGTACTAAAATTTCAAGATCAGAGTAGATGAAGAGAAGTGGAGGGGAAACCACTTTCTGTGTTAAATTTTGGAGAGGTTGAAATGTTAAATTAGAAAATGAGGGAATTACAGGCCTTTTTAGCAACACGTCTTCCATAACAAAGCTGAAGGGCAGGCGAGAGAAATGAAAACTATGAAGGGAGGGGAAGGAAATACAAGAAGGTTAGAGCTGGTAAAGGGGGAGAAATTCCAAAATGGACAGAGACTACAGAGGACGGAAAAAGAGAAAGAAGGGAAGGGGGAAGAAACTTTTTACGTACTAGCTCTGCCTTAATGTCTACTCTTCAGTGCAAGTTACTACTCATCCTCACTTTCTAGCTATAATTCATTGTTTAGGAAAGAGAGAGATATATTCTTAAGACACAATTCCTTGCTAAATTATAGTCATTTTGAAGATGAGATCTGGAAATGCTCTCATCCCCTTGGCCACTGAGAGAGCATAAAGTTTTAAAATAGGTAAACAGAGTGCCATGCCTCACAGAGAAGGACCAAAGCTGCACAACCTGAGACCTTTCCCCCAGAAACTGTCCATACCTGCTTCTACTTTTCTTTTTTAAAATACGTTTTTATTGATTTTCAGAGAGATAGGAAGAGAGAGGGATAGATAGAAACATCAATGAGAGAGAAACATCATCGACTGGCTTTCTTCTGCAGGCCATGTGCCCTGCAGGACATGTGCCCTGACCAGGAATCAAACCAAGGAACTCTGGGTTCCTGGGTTGATGCTCAACCACTGAACCACACTGGCCGGGCTCTGCCTCTATTTTCCCTAGCCACTTTGTACCCTTCACATCTTGTCCAGTGAAGTATAGACTTTGGAGTGATGGGTGATATTGGAACTCCCAACCCTCTCTTATTCCTAATCCAACAGACATATTATTAGCATTGTTCCAAAGTTCCTGGCTCACTAAGAATGAAGCAGACCCTAGCTTCTCTCACCTAGTATCTTATCCCCTTAGGGGCATTTTAGGTTTACAATTAGATGACTAGAAAAGACAAACTTGAGTTGGGATTTGAGCTGCCAGTCTGTTTGTTTGAATCTGATGAACTTCTGTAACATACTGATTAGAAAAGTGCTCTGGCTTTTAGATGATCTAGACTACTGCCCACTGCATATCCTATATAATAAAAGCCCAGCAGCTAAAATGCCATAACAACCAGAGACCAGAAAGACCATGGCCCCTGGCCCTGGCCGACCCCACCCCCTAGTGGGGACCCCCACCCCATTCCGGAGCTACCGTCAGGGCAGGTCAGCTGGCCCCCACCCGTGCACCAGGCATCTATCCTATATAATAAAAGGGTAATATGCAAATTGACCCTAATGTCAAATGACCAGAGTGACCTCTTGACCAGTCACTATGAGGCGCCCTAACCATCTCTGGGGCTCTTTTCCCAACTGGCAGGCTCCCATCGCCTGATGATGAACAGGGAACCAGGGATGCATGGCTGGAGATATAGGTGGCACCAGGCCATGGCCCCTGCCCTGCAGGTCACCACACACACACAGAGGGTGACCCGTGGCGGGTGCAGGGCTGGCGAGCAGGCGGGAACAGCCCACATCTCAGTCCCTTCACCTGGCTGTCAGGCTCCGATCACTCGATGGTGAATGGGGACTAAATGCATGAAGCAGCTTTTTTTCTTTTAACTTTATTTAATATATATTCTTATTGATTTCAGAAAGGAAAGGAGAGAGAAAGAAAGAATGATGAGAATCATTGGTTGGCAGCTTCCCGCATGTCCCACACTGGGGAGTGAGCCCACAACCCGGACATATGCCCTGACTGGTTATCGAATCATGACTTCCTGGTTCATAGTTTGACACTCAACCACTAAACCACACCAGCCAGGCTGCATGAACCATCCTAAAAAATACAAATGAACAAAGTTTTCTGTAGTATATATATTATTGAATTGTGTAACTTGATATTTATGTGGCCAAATCCTGGCAAGAATAAGCCACTCCACAGAGAATTCTTGAGAAAATGACATTAGACTTTCTAAATCAAAAGAAAATCATTATTCTAGAAATAACATAAACCCTTCTAAAATAGTTTACAGTTACTATTGTTAAGAAAATTGTCCTTCAGGTTATAAAAATCACTACTTATATTAAATGTAAGCTGGAAATAGCCAACCAAAACTTTAGATAAATGACTTAAAATGCTAAAAACTTACTTTCTCCATTCTTTCACTAGTAGAAACTAATTAACATTTATAGATCTTCTTGGACAAAGTTAACTAAGAATGTGTATGGAGTCCTCATTTCTAAAAAGATCTTCTCAAACAGTAACATTAAAAAAACTAAAAAACATATAAACACCCCACTCACTAACTTATGGAAAAAACTTCAGCATTTGCATTTCAGCTATTTTTCAAAGACTTGAGAAAATTTACTCAAAAAGAAAGAAAAATACAAGAATGGAAAACATCTACATGATAGACAAGTGATATATGTTCTGGGACACACATGTTAAAGAGATTACAGAACCCAGACAATGATGTGGACTCAAAGATTTTTGGCAGCAGGGAAGGAAATCACACTGGGTTTTTGTTTTCTGAACATTCATATTCATATTTGTAGGGGACAAAACTTTTACTAAAACTAAAGTCAAATTGGAATTTCTTCCATGATATAAAAAATGAGTGACATGGTAAAGAGTATTTCTAGCCATGGCTTTACAGAAGTTTCAGATAGAAAAAAAACCATTCAACTGGTATTTCTGGGAAGGATTCTATAAAGAGAGTAACATTAATTATAATTCAATAAATACTGAGTTATACAATACTTAGAAAAACACAAAGCCTTTAACATTTTATTTTATTTTATTTTATTTTATTTGCGGGGGGTGGGTGGTGGGGGGGAACGATGACATTTATTTCTCACAGTTCTAGAGGCAGAAAAGTATAAGATCAATGTGCCAGCAAATTCTGTCCTGGCTTGTAGATGGCTGTCTTCTTGTTGTATCCTCACATGGCAGGAAGTGTTTTATTGTACTTTTAATAAGGCACTTTGCATTCCCTAATTACTAAGACTTTTTTTTTTTATATGTTTCTATATCCTGCTTATCAATTTTAATTGCATCATCATAATTTTATTGTACTATGTATTCTTCTGTAAATTGTCTCAAATATTTAATGAAGTGAAGCAGTATCATAAACAAAACCACCAAAAACATAACTCTGTTTTTGATGGGAACACAGGGATTTAACCAGTGGATGCCTTACTCATGTTATCCTCCACAGCCCCCACCTGGGCAAGCTAGTATAATTTCCTTTAGTTGACTTATAAAGCTTACAAAAAAAGAGAAAGTTTCCTGACATAACTGAACTCAGTAGAGCATACAACTTTATCTATCCTTCCTATGCATGAAGTTTTTACAGTGGTATTATGATTAATATGGCCAATGTGGACATCAGGGTGAAACACTATGTAGTCAGTGAAATAGATTAATAATAAACAACCCAATGGAACATTTAGTTTTAAAAAAAGATCTTACCTTTTGTTGTGTTGTGGGACCCAGTGACTTAGGTGGAAAAGTACAAGGTATTCTTCCATGATGGATATGATACGGTAACAACAGATTGGGATCTAATGGAACCCAGGGAACTGAGAGACTGGAAGGTACAGCAGGAAGGCTGCAATGTGTTTTATGCAAATTGTATGCTGTCCTAGTAAGTTTTCCGTCAGAGGTCTTGTAGATCAGGAGTGAAGAATCTTCTGCTGCATGGGACAATAAGTAGGAACCCTCCTGCAAGCTAAATGCACACAATGAAATTCAACTCAGTGTGTCAATTTCAACAGCATTTTCTTAATCATGGTCTATGAGTAAATAAAAAAATATGGGAATGAAATACCACCTCTAAAAATACTTTTATGACCAAATAAGATTTGAAGAGTCTTTTAAACTATTTTCACATCTTTTAGGCAACTAATTTTAATTCTTATTCCAAAGTTCAGGATATAAAATTATTTTCATTTTACTGTCCTATCAGCCACTTTGTAAGTTTTCAATAATTTAATGGGAAACAAATAGTTTGCCTAATTCTCTAATCCATGGACAACACGTTTAAATAGAAAAACATTCATGAATGTCCATTTTTACAATTCTTATACAGGACATTTTAATTAATTCAACCAACATTGCACCTACTTTGTATCTAGTAATAGGTGAAGAGAGATACAGAAATGAACATGACACATTTACCACACTGAGCAGTTTAAAAGTAAGTAGCAGAAACAGTCAATATAACAATCGCAATACAATATGAGGTGCTACGAAAATAACAATAACAGTTGATATATTGAATGTTTACCATAAGTTAACTCTTATACTGCTTATATACATTTTATTATTAAATCCTCCACAACAAACCTTCAAGGCATTATATTATTAACCCTATCCTATCTAATAAAGAGGAAATATGCTAATTGACCCTCATGCCATCCGACCTGTTACATGCGCCTGCCTCCAGAGTCCCCGTTCCCCCAATCCCTTAGCCACCCAGGGCCACCTGAGGCTCAGGTAACCAGGGCTGGCCAAGGCTTGTGCTGCTGGCAGTAGCAGCAGCAGAAGTGTGATAGGGCATTGCCCTCCCCTGATCACCTGGTTGCCTCCAGCCCCTGAGGGCTTTCGTACTGTGAGAGGGGTCAGGCTGGGCTGAGGGGCCATCCCCTCTAGTGTATGAATTTTCATGCAACAGGCCTCTAGTCTACATATATAAAAGCCATATATGCATATTACTCCCTCGGGAGTTTGACCGGGAGTTAGATCTCTCACTATATTGTGTGCTGACGACCAGGGGCGGCGTGGAACAAAGGAAGGCCCTGGCCCGCAGTCAGGGAAGGGTGGCCTGGGCCAGCAGCCAAAAAGCCCTGATTGGCCCTGATCACCAGCCAGGCCTAGGAACCCTACCCATGAATGAATTTCATGCACTGGGCCTCTAGTACTAGACATAGATGGGAATTAAAGATGGTAAGAAATATCTCCAATGTTCTGAGTAGAACGCTTGGATAAAAATAAGACAGTCAAACTCCACAGGCCAGAACTTAGTCGTAATTCCCATTGTCATGATAATCAGACCTGTTAAATATCTATACTAATGAAAGAGTAATATGCTAATTAGATTGGACGCCTTCCAGACATCCTTCCTGACAAAGGTGGGGCCTGGGCAACGCCGCCCGCAGTCCTGGGCGCCTGCGGCAAGCCTGGGCAAAGCTGTCGGGGCTTTTGGGAGCCTGTGACCAGCCCGGGCAAAGCTTACTGTTCCTGTTTCTATTACTCTTTACCCTTTAGGAATGTTTCCAGGCCTCGGTGGTGTTGGTGTTGGCGCTGGCCTTGGCTGCAGCAGTGGCAGCAACACAGTGAGGGGCATGTTTCACTTCAAGGAAATTCCTAAATTGCCCTGAATTCACTCACAGATGGTGGTTGGCCTGGGGGTTGCAGGGGCCTGCAGCCGGCCAGAGGGAGGGAAGTCTGGGTCCTGGGTGCAGGGGCAGAGGCAGAGGAGGTTAGGGGTGATCAGGCAGGCAGGTTAGCGGTTAGGAGCCAGAGGTGATTGGGCCTAAACTGGCAGTCAGACATCCCCCGAGGGGTTCTGAATTAGAGAGGGTGCAGGCCGGGCTGAGGGACCATTCCCACAGGCACAAATTTCGTGCACTGGGCTTCTAGTCAAATATATATTTTCCCTTAGAAAACTTTAAGGAATTCAGTGTATCAACATAAAGAACTAAAAGAATATAGTTAATATACTGTGCTTTCTTAGGATTTCAAACTCTTCTAGCTCAAAAGTGCTAAGGAGAACATCAGTTTCCCCCCCATAATATGTCATTAAAAATAAGAATTAATCATACTTCAGTGTTAAGGATCTGCCTACAAACCTGATAAGTTATGTTTTCATTAAGTCTTTAAACAGAAAAGTAATAGATATAGATCAAGACGGCACAGAAAATTATTCTTACCCTCTGGAGAATTTCTTTCCCAAACCATCACTTTCTATTTCCATATAAGGAAATGAATAATAGTTGATTTGGTAATAGGAATAAATGATATTTTAAAGATTGACATTTCATCAATGAAAATCATAGTTTAACCAACTTCACTAAAAATAAGGGTGCCTTTTGGTTTACAGAAAGAATTTATAAAAATGAGATAGGTGCTCCATAGAAGAGGATCTTAAAAGTGCCACAAAAGTACAATGTACACGATGAATAAATGGCCTCCCAAAATGCCTATATCTTAAACCCTAGAATCTGTGAATATGTTACATTACATGGCAAAGGGGAATTAAGATGGAATTCAAGTTTCTAATCAGTTGATTTTTAAGTAGTAAGATTTTCCTGTTATACCTTAGTGGGCCCATCCTAATATATAAAAAGCCAGGGGCTGTCACGACTGAAATAACTGGACAGATGACTGAACAGCAGGCTGCATAGGGCAACAAGGCTGACAGGGGGGTTAGGGAGGGATAACCAAATAACTGAACAGCAGGCTGCGTGGGGTGACCAGGTAGGCAGGGGGAGCAGTTCGGGGCAGCCATGCTGGCAGCAGGGGCAGTTGGGGGTGACCATGCTGGCGGGGGAGGGTCGAGGGGGCAGTTAGGGGTGATGAGGCCAGCAGGGGGTTTAGTGAGTGATGACCAGACAAATGAACAGTAGGCTGCATGGGGCAACCAGGCGGGGGGGGGGGGGGGAGGGGGTGGGAGGTGGGGGGGGGTAGGAAAGTTGGTAGGAACCGGGCTGGCAGGGGAGGCCAGTTAGGGCGACCAGGCCAGCAGCAGGGGCAGTAAGCGGCAACCAGGCTGGCGAGGGAAGGCAGTTAGGTGCTACCAGGTCGGCAGGCAGAGGCAGTTATAAGTTAGAGGTGATCAGGCTGGCAGGAGGGGCAATTAGGGGTGATTAGGCAGGCAGGCTGGCCGTTAGGAGCCAGCAATCCCAGATTGTGAATGGGATATCTGAGTGCTGTTTAGGCCCAATTCCCGGGCAATTGAACATTCCCTGAGGGGTCCCAGATTGGAGAGGGTGCAGACTGGGCTGATGAATTTCATGCATTGGGCCTGTAGTTATAATCAGAAGAGTCTTTATATGTAGAAAAGGGAGGCAGAAGACACTCAGAGGGAGATGTGACTGTGGAAGAGGTCATAGTGAAGTGATGTGAGGAGGACTCAATTTAGCTTTGAAATTTTGAATATGAAGGAAAAAGGGCATGAATCAAGGAAACAGGTAGCCTCTACAATACACAAACATCAAGGAAACAGAACACACCAGAGCCTTACAGAAAAGAAGCCCTGTAATGCCTTGATTTTAGCCTAGGAAGACCTGTTAAGACTTCTTGACTTATAGAACTATAAGATAATAACTGTGTTGTTCTACAACACTAATTTTGTGTTTTTTGTTTGTTTGTTTGTTTATATCTGCAGTAGAAACCTAATACAAAAAACTAAGGTAATGATAATAAAATGTCATAGAAAAACCTAAAGACTCTACCAAAAAACTACTAGATTTAATAAGTGAATTAAAGAAAGTAGCAGGATATAAAATTAACATCCAGAAATTGATGGCATTTTTGTTTTGTAAATCTCATCTGAGTATATTTTTTCAATTGATTTTAAATAGAGTGGGGGGGGGGGAGTGAGGGAGAGGGTGAGGGGGAGGGAGAGAGAGAGACAGAGACAGAGACATTGATGTTAGAGAGACATCTATTAGGTGCCTCCCACATGTGCCCTGAAAACTACAGAACATTGAAAAAAGAAATAGA
Source organism: Pipistrellus hanaki (assembly GCF_964339955.1). Lineage (NCBI taxonomy): Eukaryota > Metazoa > Chordata > Mammalia > Chiroptera > Vespertilionidae > Pipistrellus > Pipistrellus hanaki. Next base: position 47,096,605 of record NC_140503.1, on the reverse strand, counting down.
GGAAGATACAAACAAGTATATGGAAGCATATACTGTGTTCATGGATTGAAAGAATAACATCATTAAAATGTCCCTACTACCCAAAGCAATCAGCAGACACAACGCAATGCATATTAAAATACCAATGGCATATTTCAAAGATCTAGAACAAATATTCCAAAAATTTATATGGAATGAAAAAAAAAAAAAAACTTGAATAGCCTCATCAATCTTGAGAAAGAAGAACAAAGTTGGAGGGATCATAATACAGTAGGTCCTTGGGTTCCGTCAGAGATCCGTTCCTATGGTGCAATATAAGGCTATTTTCACTGTAAGTTGGAACCCACCTACATAAGCACCTACGTCACTCACATGGAGCATATACACAGCAGTAATGAGGTAAAACAGTAAAAATAAATTAATTAATTAATTAATTAATTAAAAGGAAGATAACAATTCCTGACCTTTACTTGTAAATAATAAAAAGCATAATGTACATATGTTGAAATGAGGGAATTTTTTAAAAAATAAATAAATGGGAGATGGTGATGTAACCACAAAATGAGTCCCATGTAATCCTAACCCAAGGATTGTCTGTACCAGATATCAAACTATACAAACAATGCAATTTTAATCAAAACAGCCATGTACTGACACAAGAACAGGCATATAGAAAAATGGAATAAAGCAGAGACCCCAGAAATCAACACTCACACCATTATGGTCAAGTAATGTTTGACAAAGGAGGCAAGAGCATACAATAGAGTAAAGACAGTATTTTCAAAAAATGGTGTTGAGAAAATTGGACAGGTACATACATGCAAAACAATCCCGCCCCCCAGCCCCCCCCCAAAAAAAAAAACAACAAAAAATGAAAAAGGAATTAAACCACCAACTTACACTATACACAAGAATAAATTCAAAATAGATAAAAAGCTTAAATGTAAGCCATGAAGCCATAAATATCTTAGAAGAAAATAGAGGCAGTAAAACCTCAGACATGTCATGTAGCAGTATTTTTGCAAATACATCTCCTAGGACAAGAGAAACAAAGGTAAAAATAAACAAATGGGATAACACCAAACTAAAAGCTTCTGTACAGCAAAAGAAACCATCAACAAAATGAAAATGGAACCCATTGTATGGGAGATTATATTTGCAAATGACATATCTGATAAGGGGTTATTTTCCAAAATATATAAAGAACTCATACAACTCAACACCAGGAAGACTAACGATCCAATTTAAAAATGAGCAAAGTGAATAGACATTTCTCCAAAAAGGACAGATGGACAAGAGACATATGAAAAAATTCTCAAGGTCATTAATAATTAAAGAGATGAAAATAAAAACTATAATGAGATATCACCACACACCTGTCAGAATGCTACTATCAATAAATCAACAAATAACAGAGCTGGAGAGGATGTGGAGAAAAAAGAACCATAGTACACTGCTGGTGGGAATGCAGACACTATGGAAAACAGTATGGAGTTGAAAATGGAAATGCCCTTTGATCCAACAATTCAATATATATATTTACTGTTTCACCTCATTACTGATGTGTATTTTTTTTTTTTTTTTTTTACTGTTTCACCTCATTACCTCTGGGAATTTATCCTAAGAGCCCCGATACACCAATCATAAAGAATATATGCTCCCCTAAATTTATTTACAATAGCTAAGATCTGGAAACAGCTCAAGTGCCCATTAGTGGATGATTTATTCACTCATCTGTGGTACATTTACATCATGGAATATAGCTAAACTTTGCTTATAAGGAACTAATTCAGGTGAGGGGGTGTCTATTAAAGCCAAAGTCTGTTATATAATAAAGTGGTTTTCCAAATATGTAAGTTAAAAAATTGATAAATTAGTTCACCTGTTTTTACTTATGTAGACATGTTTGTGTCATTAAAATCAAAATGTATGAAAGTTTACTTTCATTGAAAAGTTTTCTATATGTATTACTGTAATTTTAAATTTATAATTTAAAATAGGTCTAGTAAATGTGTGCATTCACCAGTCACCTCCAGTGACAAAATAAATGCATACAGCGAGGGCATGGCACAGCACATATGGAAACACCTGCTGGCAGGCATCCAATTGCTGCAGAAAGTCACGCCATGCCACAACAATCAATAACCTCCGTGGTAATTGATCACATGCTAATCATTTGCTGAACATTGTTCTTGCAGAAGATAGCTGTCAATATGTAATATGTATTTACGTCGGTGAAATTAACACAGTATTTTTCCCAACATATGGCTTATAAGCAAAAATTTATTAAAAATAACAATGAATTAGTAACAATAACAAAAAATCTTTTAATTTAATTATAAGCAAATCTTGTTAAAAGCATTTTAATATCATTAGGGTATTAATTTTCACATATAACATATGGACTGGAAATTCTGTCTGTTAAATCTGAAGTCCACAAAAATCAAGAGTTTATGGTACTATGCTGCTGTAAAAAAGAAGGAATTCTTACACTGTGTGACAGCACAGACCTGGGGATTATAATGCTAAGCAAATAAGCTGATCAGAGAAAGACAAATATCACATGATCTCACTTATAGGTCTGAGTCAAATGAACAAAATAAAATGACAAACAAAATGGGTCAAAAGCCATGGATACGTAGGATAAATTGACATATATCAGTAGGGAGAAGGGTGGGAGGGATGAGAAGAGATTAACCAAAGAACATATATGCATAGCCTATGGACACAGACAATAGTGTGGTGAAAGCTTGGGATGGGGTGGGAGCTGGGTGGAGTGGGTTAGAGAGGGAGAAAATGGGAGATACCTATAATACTCTTAACAATAAATAAATTTTTTAAAATTTTTTTATATATATGCATTGTGTTTTATATGAATAACAGAATATAGAAAATAAGAATCCCGCTACAGAATCACAGAATCTGAGAACTGAAAAGTACTTAGAAAATAACTGAACTCAACACCATCATTTCATAATAATTAGGAGAGTTAGAACTTTGAGATTTTTTACCAGACTCTTGAATTGTTTGTTTTTAAGTTTATCTTTTGGTAAGGGCATAACAGAAAAACCCAAAAGTTCATGTAACAAGTTCACTTACTTAGTTTGATAAATGATCGGGTGGAGAATCCATATTCTAATATTTGCCATGGACCTAATGATTTTTGATCACTAGTCTATGTTGCTTCCTTACCCTAAAAATGTGAACAATATAACTATGGTAGACTAAATAATGGTCACCCAGGATGGCCACATTCTAACCTCGAGAACTGTTAATGTTACACTTAATGGCTTTGCAACTGTGACAAGGAAAGCAGAAATATGAGTGATTTGCTTTGAAGATGGAGAAAGGAAGCAAAGTAAAGGGATACAGGTAGCCACTAGAAGCTGAAAATGAAGGCAAGGAAATGACTGTCCCCACAGAGCCTCCGGAAGGAACCAGCCCTGCTGACATGAGTTTAGTCCAGGGAAAAATTATTTCAGATTTATGACTTGCAGAGCTGTAAGATAATGCATTGTGTTGTTCTCAGCCACTAAGTTTGTGGTAGTTTGTTACAGTAGCAATAGGAAGCCAATAAAATAAGCCTTATAGAAAAACGTAAATGATATCTTTTTAGTTATATTTTCACAACTTTAACTTTGACACACACACAAAAATAAATCTTCTGGGTTATATTATATTTATTCCTAACAGCATAAACTCAAAGTTTGTATTCTTGAATTTTCATCCAAGAAAATCAGACATATCAATGAAACTGTCCAAAAAATACTTACCTAGTTAATTTCTTTAGAATGTGTTGAAGGATATTAAATAAACTTGAAATCCTAGAGAATTGAAGAAATTAATGTATAATTAAACAACAAAAAAACCCTTTCTCTTAACAATTATAGCTCTAGGAAGAGAAATGCCCTCAGTAACAAAGAAAACAGCTGAGATAGTGTAAAACACAGAATACCAAAATTTATTTCTAATTTGAGTAAATTATAATAATACTTATTTTTTGACATTTTTTTGAGTTTTCTTCAAAATCACCAAGGACTGGCTTTTGGTAGAGCAGTTGTAAGGAGATCAGTACTTTATGTTCAAATTATAAAATTTTAAAAATGTTCAGATGTTTTTAGCAAAACCAATCTGAGTAAGAGCTTAACTTTTAGAGATGGTCCTGAATTAGCTTCCAAAGAAATTGAGAGATACTTTAAATTGAGAGAAACTGAGTGATGCAAGAGAAGCCACTGACAGGGGACAGGATAAAAACAAATGAAATGAATTTCTTTAGTATCTTTTCTAGACCTAAACTCATTTCCTTTCTTATTTATTTAAAAATGGTTTTCACTGGGTGATGTGGGACAGGTGTTGAATAATGTACACAAAAACTTTACATATGTAAATGTATGTAAATGTGATGTATGAAAAAGCTTTACATAGGTTACCCCTGGAAAGAAGCAATTCTTCTAATTGAAGTGGACATTTATAAGTTCAAGCAGAGAAATAAAGTTTGAAAAACTGTGTCAAGCCTCAAGGCTGGAACTATGCAACTAGTGTAAATCAGGACAATTTTTCATCCTAAGTGGTAAATCAAATATATTATCTACCAAGCCTGTCACTAGCTTAGCTGTGTGCTCCAGGGCAAGTCAGAGTCCCAGTTTCCTCACATATAAAATGGAGATATACTACCACCAGTCTTTCCTAGAAATTTGGGAGATGCAAATTACATAATGTTTATAAGTTATTTCCATTGCATTTGTATTGTTCTGAGTACAGTAAATTCATTTCACTCTGATGCACAGAAACGCTAGGTAGAGGGACAAATTTAGAAATTAGGATGTCTAAATAAGTATATACAATCCTGAGAGCTAAGAGTCTGTGACTGTCCTTTTCTTTCCCATCCCTGAAAAAGGGTGCAATATTTGGTTCTGTGCATCTCCAAGGTGATGGCCTACTCTCTTGCTCCAGCCTCCTCCTGTCTTAAATAGAAAGACTGGTGCCACTAGCATTATGTTTAATTTGGAGATTGAGATTAATATGGATAGATCACAAATTGGGTCAGGAGAAGCTTCAATGTATAAAAGGCTCAAACGTTTTGAAAATGGAAGGATTTAAACTTGAACAGTATTTAGAAATAAAATTTGTGATATTAACAAGTTTAAAAGTTACTACCACAAAATAAACTTTCTTACTTGAGTGCTGAAATTTTTTCTTTTAATTCTTCTGAGGTAATTTCTTCTAGCAGGAAAAGCTTTGAAGTAAAAGCATCGATATGACCTAAAATAAAATATAGAACTTAAAAATAATTGCAGCATTTAAAAAACTAAACAAGTTATCCAGTCTCTTCAAAGATCTATAATATTCTCTAATAATAAAAGCACAATATGCTAATTAGACCAGATGTCCTTCCAGATGTCCTTCTGGATGAAGCTGGGCCTGCGAGGGAAGCCTGGGTTGTGGATGCCTGCTGGTAGCCGAGAGAAGCCTGGGTCCCGGGTGCTGAATGCATGAGGGAAGCCAATGCCGGCAGCCAGGGGAAGGAAGTTCTACTCTTGCATGAATTTTGTGCATTGGGCCTCTAGTGTTTTTATAAAACTGTAATAACTATAAAGAAACTTTACATTCCAAGAATTGTTTTAAAAATGTGCTGAATGGAAAAAGGGTAACATGCGTCAACACCAAAAAAAAAGGAGAGAAATAATTTCTCAGCCCACAATCTATATATATAAAATCTTAATATTCAAATAGACCAACCAGTTGAACAACCAAACAACTGGTCACTATGACATGTGCTGACCACCAGGGTCATGCACAGAACATGGAGGGCATCAGCCGAGACGGGATGGTGGAGCAGGTGAGTGGAGGCTGTCATTGGGGCGAGTCTCTGGTGGTTACTGAAAATTCTTTGCTCTTGCGCACCACAGTTCCCTGCCTGGCACCAGCCCTGATCACCCCTCAGGGCTTCACCTCCCCCTGCTCCTAGGGGCAATTGGAGCCAGCAGCCACCTCTTGCACTTGCAGCCAGCGCTGGAGCCTCTGCTCACACCCAATGCCAGCACCCGGTGCCGATCCATATCACTTGGCGCTGTCAGCAGGTGTGAGCAGCAGCTGCCGGCCCCTATCGCCTCTGAGGGCTTCTTCACCTCCCCCTACTTCTGAAGGGCAACTGGGGCAGCAGCAGCACCTGCCACTCGCACCCGCTGCTGGTGTTGGTATCAATTGCTCTGCACCATCAGTGGGTATGATTGGGCCAACGCCATCAGCTGCACTGGCTGCCAACAGAGAGGGGACCGGGGGTCATGGCAGGAAGGGGCAGGTGGTGCAGAGGATGAGCCAAGACTCTCCCCTCCCCAGTGTGCCCACCACAGCCTATTGGCCCACATTTCCTTTCAAGGTGCACAAATTCATGCACTAGGCCCCTAATTTAAGAATAACAACTTAAAATATTGGAGCTTCTAGTTGCTATAAAAGTTGAATTTTTATGGAGATACAATTTTTAGAGAAATATTGTATTTATTATCAAAGCAAATGAATAAAATTTATTTTGGACACTCTCTACACATCTCTAAGACATACTTGGTTCTTAAGATAAAAATCCTATATAATAAAAACCTAGGTAGCTTTGTGCAATGCTGTCACAAGATGGCCACTGCAATGTCATCACAAGATGGCAGACACAAGATGGCCGGCAGGGGAGTGCAGTTGTGGGCGATCAGGCCAGCAGGGGAGGGCAGTTGGGGGAGATTAGGTTGGCAGGGGAGGGTAGTTGGAGGTGACCAGGCCTGCAGGGCAGGGCAGGTAGGAACGATCGAGCCAGCAGGGGAGAGCAGTTGGGGACAATTGGGTTGGCAGGGGAGCAGTTAGGCATCAATCAGGCCAGCAAGGGAGCAGTTAGGGAGTGATCAGGCAGGTAGGCAGGCAAATGGTTAGGAGCCAGCAGTTTCGGATTGTGAGTGGGATATCTAACCTGGCAGTCGGACATCCCCCAAGGAGTCCCAGATTGGAGAGGGTTCAGGCCAAGCCGAGGGAAAGGCCCTCTCCCTCCCCACCATCCCTGTGCATGTACCAGGCCTCTAGTTAAGATTATAAAAAGCCAGCTTAATTATTCACAATAACCAATATGTGAAAAGAACTTAAGTGTTCATCAACAGAAGAATAAAGAAGATGTGATATACTACATATACATATATATCAAGAGGAAGAAGGAAATTCTGCTATTTATGACAATAAAGATAGATCCTGAGGACATTAAGCTAAATGAAATGAGTTAGAGAAAGATAAATACTGCATGGTTATTACTTGTACAGAAAATATAAAATAAATAAATAAATAAAAGAAGTCAAATTTTTTAGAAATATAGAGTAGAAAAGTCAGTGATTCCCAGAGAAATAGGAAGAGGTTGGTGAAAGGGTACAACATTCAGCTATAAGATAGATAAGATCTAAGGATCTAATGTATAAATGGTAATTATAGTTGATAATACTATTTTATAATTAAAATTTGACAAAGTAGAACACAAATGTTCTCATTAAAAATATAAATATGTGAGGTGATGTGTTAATTATCTATATGGGAGAAATCCTTTTACAATGTATAGGTATATCAAATCATCAACATGTACAGTTTAAATATCTTACTATTTTGTCAATTATACCTCTGTAAAGCTGAAAAAAAAAATCTGGCTTATTTTTAATTAAAGCACACATAAAATTTCTTATGGTTAAACATAAAATCAAAACAGTTTATTCCAAGTTTTACGTTCTTCTGAATATGGCATAATTCCATAATTCCAAAAAACAAAATGGCAAATTTTCAAGATGACAATTCTATTTTAAAAAGTAATTCATAGAGACAGACTTATAGTTAGAGAGCATTAGGGGTGAAGGGTGAGGGAAGGAAAGTGTGGCAGGAACTGGGATAGAGGGACTGAACAAAAGAAAAAAAATGAGAGAACTCATGCACATGGATAACAGTGTGGTGATTGGGGAGGGGGATGGGTAGAGGTGAAAGAGGTCATAAAGGAGATAAATGGTGATGAAATAAGTAAGTAAGTAAGACATAAATAAAATGTGGGCAAAAGCCCTGATTAGATATTTCTCTGAGGAAGACATACAGATGACCAAAAGACATGAAAAGTTGCTCAACATCACTAATCAACAGAGAAATGTAATTCAAATCCAAAATTTCATCAGATTATTAAACTGCTTATTTTGAAAAGATAGATTCAAAAAACCTAAAGTAGAAAGCAATAAGTCATTAGAACAGTAAAAAAAAAAAAAAAAAAAAGATAATTATTGAGAGATCACAGGAAGAAAATGACTTAATAGAGGGGCAACTAGAGTTGGCTGGGATGGATCGAGATGTGTGAGATTAGGCATTTCATGGGAGGGAACAGTATCAATGATTCTTCCTGTGAATTATGTTAACTATACATGAACCCAGCTAACACAAATTAAATCCCTGCCTAACTACCTGCCCCCAAAAGATGCAAAATAAAAACAAAGAAAAAATATTTCATCAGTGTTTGAGATTTTAGGTTGGCTGGCATGGTTCAGTGGTTGAGCATCGACTTATGAACCTGGAGGTAATAGTTCGATTCCTGGCCAGGATACATGCCCAGGTTGTGGGCTCGATCCCAGTGTGGGATGTGCAGGAGGTAGCTAATCAATGATTTCTCTCTCATTGATGTTTCTATTTCTCTCTCCCTCTTCCTTCCTCTCATCAATAAAAATACATTTTAAAAAATATTAGAGCTGAAACTGGTTTGGCTCAGTGGTTAGAATGTTGGTCTGCGGACTGAGGGGTCCCAGGTTCGATTCAGGTCAAGGGCTGTACATTGGTTGAGGGCACATCCCCAGTGGGGGGTGTGCAGGAGGCAGCTGGTCGATGATTCTCTCTCATCAACGTTTCTGACTCTCTATCCCTTCTCTCTGTAAAAAAGTCAATAAAATATATTTTTTTAAAAATTAGAGATTTCAAAAACAATCCTATATAATAAAAGCCTAATATGCTAAGTGTCTGGTCATCTGATCAGCCATTCAACCAAAGCATAATATGCTAATGATATGCTAAGGCCACTCATCTACTCGCTATGACGTGCACTGACCACCAGGGGGCGGTTGCTCTGACCAGTAGGTTAGCTTGCTTCTGGGGTCTGGCCGGGACTGAGCGAGAGGGCCAGATATGGCCTGGAGCCCTCCCGTGATCCCTTCTTGGCTGGCCAACCTCCCACATCCGTCCCTGGCCCCAATCGTGCACTGAGGAGGTCCCTCAGCCTGGTCTGGCCCTCTCGCAATCTGAGAACTCTTGGAAAATGTTGAAGAGCCAGTTTAGACCCAATCCCACAGACCAGGCTGAGGGACCCCACTGGTGCACAAATTCGTGCACCAGGCCTCTAGTATCATTATAATTTTAAAAACATTTCAAAGTATATGCTTAAACCAATTAAAAAGTACTTTTAAAGAAGCTCATTAGAAATCACCTCTATATTTTTAGTCACTAACACTATTAAAGTATTTTAAAAATAAAATAACTTGGTTGACATTCATGTACAACTAAATAGATAAGGGATAAGAGGGAAATTAAAACATTTGAGATCATCAGTCTCACACTGCCATGTAACTCTAGAGTAGGGAATGGTGTTTTAATAGGAATGTTAACAATCAGAAAACTAAAAACAAAGCGTATAGAATAAACATTTATAATTGAATAAAAAAGTATGTACTTACAAGAGAATAAAAAAGGAGAATAAAGACTCTTATATAACTTACCAATGTAAAAGGAGCTGTTGGAATGCAATAAACTTTCAGTCCATAGGCGACACAGTTCACTTTCAGTCAGAGCTTCAGCTCCATAACAAGCTTGATACTCCACTTTTGGAAGAACATAAACTGGGACTTGCTGCAATGTAAGGTTATACTCTTTCACAAAGTTCCATTTATTTACAAATATATTTGCCTATACAGTTTTGCCACTTTCAAAATGCTTTCGAGTAATTTTATTTGATCCTTGCAAATACAGTGGGGTTCAGACAGAAAGACAGATAGAACCCTTGTGGGTGAGAAGTGGATGAAAAAGAGATCCTAACCACCCCTTCCCCTGACAGCCCCAGCCCAGGCAGTATTCCTCTCCACATGTGCCCCTTGATTTAATTTTATTGCTAGAAGCATTTTATTGTATAATAATTCTTCAGCAACAGGAAATCTGCATTTACTTCCGCCAGAGAATGTGTCTGACAGCATAAACCTTGAAACAGAGCCTCTGATACACAATTGCCCAAAGGTTAAAAACCAGCTTCTGGAAGCAATGACTATAAAATATACTAGAAACTCTCAAGAGGATAAAAAAAAAGTTACTAGTTTTGCCCCTTTAAAGCATTAGTCACATTATCTAAGGCTTAAGTAGTCTGATCAGCTTGTTTTCATTCTATGAATGTATGAGCATCCATACCTACATTAACATCTGTGAATGTCATTAGTTTCATTAATATAAAAGCTTTATTCTAGACACTAACCACCTGGAAAGTTATAGATTTAGAGTTTATTGGTCAGGACACTAAATAGATTAGGTAAATGACTGTACCCATTATTGGTTTAAAGGAGGGTATGCAAGAAAATACATGCTTGTGAAATATCACGTTAGTCGTGTTCACTGTGCTCATGTTATCTTATTTCTGACAAAGAAAATTCTACTGTTAATAGCAGCAACTTCATTTCCAACTGCAGGAGAAACACATGATTTATGGAGCTTACTCAGAGCGATATTGCTACATAGTACTTTGAAATTATACTAAGCTGTCACTATTTATATACTTGAAAATATTTCATAAATGTTTCAGAATTCCTGATTTTCACAAAGTGGGCATTTTAATGAGCTTTGCACAATGGTGGTAAGAACAATTCAAATTCAGTAAAATTTCTGTTAACAAGTTTGAAGGTTTTTGACTTATATGACTATATGATAACATGAATGTTATAAAACTCTAAAGTAGTGTTTTTTAAATTTCAATGTGCATAGGAATAACCTGGTAATATTATTAAATTGTAGAATCTGAGGTGAAGACTAAAGTTTTGCATTTTTAAAAAGTTGTTATTCCAGGGACCAAACTTTGAGTAATAAAGCCCCTCAATTTAATTTTATTGCTAAGAGTATTTTATTGTATAACTAGAGGTTCAGTGCATGAAACTCCTGCACAGGTGGAGTCCCTAGCCACTGCCAGAGGCCGGCCGGGTACTCTCTCCCATCCCTCAGCCACCTGCCACTGCCGCCGGCAAGCTGGGGCCTCCTTCCCTTCCCCTGGCTACCAGCCACTACACTGGCCAGAGATTCCCTCCCTTCCCCCAGCCTCCTGCTGCCACTGCGGGTGGGCCTACCAGGGCCTCCCTCCTTCCCTCCAGCAATCCCCACCCCCTGGTCAACTTCCGAAAGAACTCCAGTCAAGGGGATACTTTGCACACTACACTTTTATTATATAGGACGAGAGGCCCAGTGCACAAAAGTTCTTGCACTGGGTGGTGCGTCCCTCAGGCTGGCCTGCGCCCTCTCTCGGTCCGGGGGCCTTCAGGGGATGTCTGACTAACGGCTTAGGCCTGCTCCCTCCGGAAGGCAACCGGTGGGCCAACCAAGCCCCCCCGAACGCCCCTCTGCCACTGCTGGTCACCGTCGCTCCCGTGATCGCTGTCTGCTCCCTCTGCCCACAGGCAGCCACCCTGGCTGGCCTGGCACAGCCTACTCACAGGCCCCACCCCTCCATCAACCAGTGGTTCAGCCGTTTGGTCAATTTGTATATTAAGCTTTTATTATAAAGGATAATTCTTTAGCAATGGGCAACCTGCATTTAAAATTATTTATAGCTGCAAATAGTAGCTAGAGATAAAGAAACGAAGATCCAGGTGGCTCAGTTGATTGGAGCACCTACTTATATACCAGAATGTTGTGGGTTTGATTCCCAGTCAGAGCACACATCTAGGTTGTGAGTTTGATCCCTGGTCAGGGCATGTATGGGAGGCAATTGATGGATGTCTCTCTCTCATATCGATGTTTCTCTCTGTATCTCAAATCAACAAACATATCCTCAGGTGAGGATTTAAAAAAAAAAAAAAGAAGGCCCAAAGGGCTAAGGCATTTGCTTAATAGCCAGTTTACAGCAGGGTTAGGAAAAGAACAACTGATTAAGAAGACCCCTTTCTGAATCATGACTAGATAACAGTGTTAAGATTTTTTTTAAATAAGAAAATATTACTGTTTCTGAAAATAAAGTACTTTGAATAGTTAGGAGGATTTTTTTTGTTAGTAACTGCCATATCTGATTCTGGCTTTAAATTCTGTATGTATTCTACTGCCATCTCCAGGAAGCCACAGGAAAGAAAGTCTGAATATTTTATCTTAGTATTCCAAATTAAAGTGAAAGTTTAAGTGCAATCAAAGTTTACTAACTATAAAAATTAAATCTAGTATTTCCTTTCTCCCTTGATAAGTAGCTCCTACAGTATTTTCCCCAAGTGAAAGCTTTCTTGGTTCTCTGTCTTCCAATTTTTCACATAAACCTTTTAAACTTTCACATACATTTCTAAATAGATACTTCAAAGTTATTTCCTGACACTAATCCCACTGGATTCATTCTATTTAAGTACTTTCAATATCTTTTTTCCTCACCCTAGAATACCAATATAAATTACAAAATAATTGGATATAAATTTTTGAATTATTTTAGAATATATCTCTTAGGAAATTTGGTAAACTGATACAGATAATATCAAATCATTCAAAGTTACTTGGTGTGGATTTCATGACTCTGGATATAATTCAATACGTTCTTGCTTCATCTTGTGATGCAAATTAGCTCTTTTTATTTCATTCCATCATTTAAGACTGGCTGCTGTTTTAAGTTCTCTAATGTGCAGTTCTTATTAAGCAGCATTTTTTGGACATCAGAGTTTGAAGAAACTTCTATAACATATTTTAAAGCTTTATCTAAACAAGTTGATTTTTAAATAGGAAATATTGATGAGGAAGATTTTAACCTAGTTGTAAACAATACCACTCCAAAATGTCTCAAATTAGTGCTTCAGCTTCCCTAAATTAACTTTATCAACATTTCCCTCCTTCTTCACCCCTAAAGTTTTCTCATTTACTCAATACCAATTTATTGAGTTTCTATGGTTTAAACATTTGGGAGAAACAGAGAGACATGATTCCAAGGGGAACACATTTTGCTAAGGATTTAAACGATATGTACTAAACTATTACATGACTGGTACCATCTGATAACTATTCACTGAAAATTTTTATCTTTTACTCTGGGTTTGACACACTCAAAGGCTATCCAGATATTCTTTGGATATGTTTTGATATATTTTTATGAAGGATGGAGTCTCTACTATAAAGTTTTGTTTTTACATTTATAAATTTGACTTCAGTCAAATGAATGACAATGACTTCAGAAATTAAAAAAATATCCAAAACATTCCTAGGCTATTCTTACTTAAGAGACACTGGCCATCAATGTTTGAGTGTTATAAGCTATCAGATCACTACAAAGTGGTATGTATGGGTTCATAGGGTAGAAAGTGAAAGAAAAAAGGTTATCTCCCAATAAGTCAAAGACGGTAAGTAAGAGAAAGATATAATACCTTGAAAATTTAATCCACAGCATTGATACTACATATATTTAAGATGTTCATGCTGTGGCCATTAAATTGATCATAGTAAAATACATATAAAACAGAAAAATTAGCAAATAAAGTAAAAAAATTTTTAATACAGAGAATATCAATGTTCAATGTGTAATCTTTTGCTATTCCTTGACTTTCTCTTATTAAAAAAAATACAAAACTGCCTCATGAAATTAATTAAAAAGTCATTTGCTTTCAATTTCAAGTCTGAAATAGTGATAAAAACCCAATTATGAGAATTAGGAATTTAATAATTTATTCGAGACCTTTCTTAAGTTTAATAAAGGATAAAATATCATTAGCAAAAGATCCATCGAGTCCATTGGATTCTGGTGGACAAAGTATACACCAAAATCCCACAGTTAGCTTTAGAGTGTTTTCATGATAGACCCTGCTGCTATTAGATTAAAAAGGTTGACACTTTAATTTTCTTTTTTTCAGTTATTTCTTAATATGACTGATCTATAAGGATCAATGCTGGAACATGACAATTCTTAATTAATTTTAATCCCTACCTCCAAAGCACACTGACATTATAGAATGATCATTGGAAGATTGTTATTGAGTAGTAGGTTAGACAGAATGAGACAGATATTAAAACTTTTAAGACGTATACTATGACAAATGTACACAAAAGAAAAATTTATCTTAAAAAATTAGAGACTTCATTATTTCTTTTAAAAAATATATGTTTTATTGATTTTTTATAGAGAGGAAGGGAGAGAGATAGAGAGCTAGAAATGTCGATGAGAGAGAAACATCGACCAGTTGCCTCTTGCACACCCCCTACCGGGGATGTGCCTGCAACCAAGGTACATGCCCTTGACCAGAATCGAACCCAGGACCTTTCAGTCCACAGACCGACGCTCTACCACTGAGCCAAACCGGTTTCGGCTTCATTATTTCTTAATCAATTATAACATAGAAGGCTCCTCTTTATTTACCAAAATTCTGTGGTCACACACACAAATCAAACTAATCTGGAAAATAATTTCAAATATCAAATACAGAAAACTGTTGAAAGAGCCAATTATTCAAATTATACTAAAAAGTTTTTTAACTAAGGAAAATATTGATACCAAGCCCAAAAGAAACAAGAGGGGAAAAAGAAAGGAAAACATTTGGTCTTCTGACAATCCTGGCAAGAGTTTGACTAGGAGACAGAGTCCGATCGCTCACTATGACATGTGCCTACCACCAGGGGGTGATGTGGAACGAAGGAAGGCCCTGCCTGCCTGGCAGCTGGAAGGAAGGCCCCAGCTGGCAACCAGAAGGCCCCAATCAGCCCTGATAGCTGGCCAGGCCTAGAGACCCTACCTGTGCATGAATTTCATGCAATGGGCCTCTAGTATGTCATAATGAAAATCCAAATTCACAGAGAAAGCAGGAAAATATGTGCCAGTCTCAGTTAAATCTATGATGGGGCCATTATTCACAAAGTTTATACATATCATGCAAGAACATTATCAGCATTCATGACTAATTATATTTAATTCAGCACTTTCACTTAATAAAAATGTTTTCAGTATTTTACTAAAAATTCAACCTGGAAAAACTACTATAAGAGTGATCAATAACAAACTTCACAACAATGTAATGTTAGATATTTGAAGATTATTTACTTGGGCTACTACATCCCAACTCCACAAGTAACAACTTACTCTTCTGATTTTCTTCCGTTTTTTAGAACGTGGTCTGGTCTCTATCTTCTGGACACTGCATCGTACAAGTAACAACAGGTCTTGCAGGCTAAATAACTTGTAAACAAAATTTCCTTCCTGAGGAGCTACATATTCTGATGTATCTTCAACATAGTCCTGCAGTTCATATGGCAATCCTTTAAAAAGAATTATATCTCATTTTTATTTTAAAAGACATTAGTCGGTTATTCATCATAATCCAAGATAAAACAATTCAATGATCTACTTTTAAATTTCTGTCAACTTTAGCGTTCTATTTCCTCTGAGTACACCTTCACACTAGTACCATTTATGTTTATGTTTATTGGAACTGCAGCAAAACCAGAAATCAAAGCATTACAGTTCTTTTTCTTTTAACTATTATCTTAACTATTCCTAGGCAAAGTATACATTAATGAGACAACATATGAAGTGAAAAGGAAAGAAGAGTTAAAAAAAAGTCTTTTTCCTAATCTAGGCAGAGCTGAAGTGCAGCTTTATATCTATTTCACAAAATGTGAAAGTACAAAACTGCAGTCCAATACCAAGAAGAAACACATTTTGGATTAATAAATGTTTATGATTTTTATGCAGTTTCCCTTCAGTTTGGCAAACTACATTGCCTATAGCTTAGTAGCCACTGTACATATTGGATAAACATAGGGTACAAAATCTATACAACTTTGGGTACATATTTAGAAAGGAGGCTTGGAAGTGAAAATACTGGTAAGTAGATTAAAAATGAAGTGAAATATCAATGACTATATAAAGATTTTAAACAGGTTAATACAAAGAGAAAGTGAAGGAATTAAGGAAAAGAACTGAAGGATAAGGTACAGACAAGAGTAAATATAAAGTTTTTTTGTAAATATTTACTTACGTCCTTTTGGCTTCTGAAATGCAGAGGTCCATGCAGTTTTGGGCCAAGTAGTGGTATCTGATGGAGCAGAGGGCTGCTCGGAAACAGGAGGTTGTTTAGAATTTTCTGTATTCATTAAAGGCAATTCAGGCATTTTTCGGGAAACTGGCTTTAAGAGTTCATCTTGCATTTTTAAAATTTCCCCAACTGGGTCAAATTTTTTATATACCCGTTTGATAGGTTTTTTTAAAACACAGGATTCCTCAGGACTACAAGTAGTATTAGTCTGGTTTCCTACAGAAGCCTGTCCTGAGGAAGAATTTGGGCTGGCTGGTTTAGCATTTAAGTTAGAACCCACATCAGATGTCTTTCCTGTACTATTCTTTTGACATTCTGTATCAATGATTAAACAGTCTTCATCTGTATCACTTTGGCAAAGAATTACATCCTCTGTTTTCTCTGCTTCTGATGTAACAGTCTTTTCCTTTGAATTGTCAGTACTCTCTAGAATATTGAGTCTTTCATCAGCACACATTGTATCAGCAGCCATGTCATTTTTATCAGAGGTTTCCATTTCCACAGAACTTCCTAACTGTAGTGCATCAGGTGTTTGCAAGTCACCATCTTGCACCAGAGGTTGGACAGAATTATCTGATACCTTCTCAGCACATGGTACAACTCCCTCATCCCCTTTACTTTTACACTCTTCAGGGCCACCGTCCCTACCAGTCACCAGCTGTTTCTCCTTTTGCAACTGTTGCATTAGAATCTGAGCTAAACTTCTGGAATGAGCAGAAATGTCTTCTGGTGCAGCTGGTGCCACAGGTGTGGTTGCTGCACTGGGGGCTCTGGGAGCCTCTGGCATGTTGGGTACTGTGGAAGTGCTTGCTGGACTTGGGGACTTGGATGGTTTGGTGGTCGTTACTCCAAAAGTTTCAAGTTCTGTGACATCATCATCAAAATCCAGATCCAAATTTTCAAGGGTTTCAATTTTTCGGCAATCATTAACTTCATGAGACATCTTAAGAAAATATATCGGTAAACTATTAGCAAAAGTTCCAGGCCACACCTCATCTATCTCTTAATGGCCCCTACACCTCACATACATAGTTCATGCTCTTTAAAAGCAGAAAGTCTAATGGCTTTGAAAGGTTCTTGCTTAAGAATGACAATAAATGACTATCAACTAATTTATTTTACATTCCCATTGCAATTTTGATGAAACACAAATTTGTGAAGCTGTTATCAACACAGGAAATGGGGAGTATTTGTGAACTACCACATCCCAAGAAGAATTTCCACTAATCAAAAAGTAGACAGGACCACAAAGACGACATGGAGCCAAATAGGAAGGAAGCAGATTTTCATTCACACCAGTTCCACACACGCTTGCAGAGGCAGACACCTGGACTTAGCTGACAGGAGAAAAGCCTCTTTGCCACTATGAGGAATGCAGCTGGTGAAGGGTTGCCAGCCTCTGAATCGGGTGCATCAATCAGTGACTTTCTTCCTACATGTACTCAGGGAAAACGAATCTCAGTAACAGGAGGAGGGAGAAATGGACAGGACATGATTTTTTGGTATTCTGGCACATGAAGCCACTGAAACTATAGTTTTTTTATGTACTATTTTGGTAATTGAAGAATTACAGATTTAATTTATTCAGGAATAAACAGTCCTCTTCCTCAAGCAGCAGATCTCTCCCTAATCTGGCATAGCATGTTAAAGAAAGACCATGGGAATTTGGTTACAGGCTGGGCTATGTGCACCCATTAGCCTTACAGCTCAGGTTTTGAGAAAGAAAGTTTGACAGCAATCAGATAGTGAGTAAGTCAACTTGTGTAAGTTCTTTTAATCTTTCGGGGCCTTAATCTCTTCATCATTAAAATAGTGATAACAGGGTCATCTTGAATTTATTCTAAGGAGTAAATGAAAACTTGTATATAGAAAGTTACTTGACATAGTCCCTGGCACATAGTAAATACAATAGCTTCTCAGTAAAGGTAGATCTTAATAAAATTAAAAAAAAAATACTACTTGATTTAGTAAAAAATAAACTATGTTATTTATATAAAGCATTCCTTCACAAAGAGGTAAAACAAACAAACAAACAAAAAAAAAAACACCACAGGGCATAATATCAAGAAATAAAGAGAGAAGGAATAGCAATATTAAGTGTTAGACAACACAGAATTCAATGCAAAGCATTAGACAGAAAAAGAAATCCTATATTAAAAAAAGAGGAAATTGATGACGAATAGATAATGGTCTGGTCATAAATTGTGACATGCCTAACCCATCAAAATATATAGTCAAAACTTAAAAATAAAAGGAAAATTTGACAGAAACATAATTGTATATGTCACTAAGTATGTAAAAACAGAAAGTATAAATAATATTATAGGATTGAAACAAAAAGATGAATGACTAAAAACATACGTATAGACTACAGAGATATACCTTTTCCCTCCCAAGATTCCAAGGGGCATTTCCAAAGATGGACTATAAGTTAATACACAAAGAAAACATCAAAATAGCACAAAGCACAATTTTCTAAGGTCTTACTCTCTATTTAGAGGGAAATAAAATCATTAAAAAATATATAAACCCAAGCACTTGGAAATGAACAAACACTCCAGATATTAACTAATGATAATTATAAAATACTTTAAGAGCAACAAAAATTAGAACACTAAATTAGACATTAAAAATCAGAAGTGTCATTCATAGCTTTTGCAATACATAATAATAAAATAGAAAATTTAATATAAAATAAAAAATTAATGAAATGAAAAACAATTCTCACCCCAACAGGTTTTAGATAAAATTAAAAATCTTATTTATCTGTACTTTAGCATGTAGCTATAAAAGGATTCTTCCTTAATGTCATAAAATATTTAATCAAATGTTAAAATTTCCCAGTGTGATTTTTTTTTTTACAATTATTTATTGAAATCAGTATTCAACCAAAATCTTTATATTGCATTTGGCTGACACATCACTCAATTTTCTTTGTCAAATGCCTCTCCCCATATTCTGTCAACTCCCACATCTGCCAGATACTTAGAGAAGAAACCAGATTAGTTAGTCTGTAAAACTTCCATTTTTTAAATTGATTTGAGAGAGAAACGCTGATTTGTTGTTCCACTTATTTGTGCATTCATTGGTTGATTCTTGTATGTGCCCTGACCAAGAATTGAACCCACAATCTTGGTGTGTTGGAACAAAGCTCTAACAAAATAACCTACCTAGCCATGGACAAAATTTCCATTTTAAGTTTTAACTCTTGCATCCCTCTGATACCATTCATATAGCTTTAGAATTTCTTATTAAAATGATCTAATAGCTTGGTCAGATTCAGGTATAATTTTTTAAGCTGAATATTTATTTAAGGTACTGTATATTTCTGCTTCAATCAGGAAGCTAACGATATCTGGTTATCTTTCTTCTTGTGGCATTACAATCGATTTGTTGGTTCATCAAGCTTCATCAACTTAATCTATTCATTATAAAATTCCTCATTGATCTTCTAATGATTTTAGCGGTCACTAATGAGGATCACTGGCTAGATTCACTATTTCATTAAGAGCTACAAAATAATGACAGTCATTTTTTTTCATTACCCTGATATATAGTTTGTACTGGAAAGGCAAGACAAATACTTTACTTTAAAAAATAAGTTTTCACAATAACGACTTAATGCATTAGCATTCTCCAAAGATGACTAGCACTTTCTGTAAAGTATCATTATGATTTATAGATTTTACCATATTTCATGTTTCAAGCCACTGCAATCATCCTTTGTCATAGTTAAACTGGCACATCTCTGTCCAACAGAAAACCCTTCAAGATGTCATCTTTTTGATACAATTCCTATATTATTATGATGTTTTACCTAACTTCATTGCTTGGTATTATTACGATATATTAGGAATTATTGATTTCTAATATAAATATAATTACTACATATTAGTTTTATTGTATTATCTGATGTGTTCAAAATAAAAACTGCAATATCACTCTTAACAATATAACTACTAAATGCAATTTAAGATTTTTTAGCAGTTCTTTCTAAATTTAGGAAATGAATCTTTTAGTGCTGTAACAATCAATTTACTAAGTTTCAATCACTTAAAAATAATTCTTCTCTGACTGGTTAAAGCACTAACTTGGTATACAGTGGGTTGGTTCATTTGTTTCACTTCAGCTTTGATTGGCTTTTATAACATTTTAAAATTTGTTTCATAGACATGTAAAACATTTAAAACAGTTAAAGTATAAAACAAAGAACATTAAGAGAAATCCAGTTGATAATCCTACCTCCTCTGCTTTGTTCATCCCTCCTCCAATTAACCATTTTCATTAGTTTAACTGTATTCTTCATTGTGTGGATTTTCTTTACTCTGATTTTGTGTACTCAAAACTGTAAACCTACGTTTGGCCAATCATGGATTTTATATTTCCTTCTTACTTAAATAAAAAATAGCCTATTACAAAAAATGTTCTCTTCCTTGCCTGTCTCACTTAATATTTCCTGGATAGTGGCATATCTAAAGCTTCTTTTATTCTTTTTAATAGCTGCTTAGTATACTATTGAAAATATACCATTTATTTAATACCTGTACACATGTGCACTGTTTCCAATCTTTTGCTATTACAAATAGTACAGCAATGAATAGACTGCACATACATTTTGTTCTTTTCCTGGTACTTCTGAGCTATATTTCTAGAAGTGAGTTTTTTAGGAAGAATACAGTTTAGGTTTGGTGGTCACCTCTTCACTGTAGAAATGTTATAACAATATGTTTTCCCTCCTCTAATACTTTGTAAGAGCTTCCATCAACAAGCTTCTTCTGTTCTTCATGTTTAAATGTGATGATTTTTCTTGCTGCTATGGAAGAACAATCCTGTATGCCAGACAGCTTTCTTAGCTTCATGGCTCTAAGCTCATGCTTCTCTGTTACCACAAAGTATGCATATATGCAGGTTGGTGTGTGTGCGTGTGAATCTTGATCTGGTTCCTCTATTTCCTTCACCTACAATTAGTAATCTGAAAACTTTTTTTTCTTTATCTTTAATGCCCTTGTTCTGCTGAATATGGACTCTACTACCACTAATTTTTCCTGAACAAAGGCTTCTGTCTTGGAACTTTGGCTGGTCAATATCTGAAGTTCTTAGGGCTCTAGTCATCTCAGAAATCTCTTACTAATAACTTCTTGAGTGCCCCTGCAATCACCTACAAATTAGAGTCTTTACATATTATTTTCACTTTTGTTATTCTTCATTCCTCCTTTCACCTGGATTATTTTTCTTGTGCCTGAAGAACATCCATTAGAGGGGGTCTGCTGGTAGCAAACTCAATATTTAATGAAAAATATGTTTAATTTGTTACACAATTTTAGTAAATGGGTTATATTCTTTTAGCACAGTATTATTCCAATGTCTTCTGGCTTCATTGTTGCTGTTGAGAGTTATTTGCCAGTTTAACTCTCAGTGCTGTATAATAGTGTGCCTTTTGTTTCTCTGAGATCTTTTAAGAGTTTTTGTCTCCAAGTATTGATTTGGTCCCAATGTCTCTTTTGCACCATCCTTCTGGGTGTAACTACACATATTAGACATTTTCATTATATCTTCTCTATCTCTTGCCTTATTTTCTATATATTTTTTTAATCTTTTTATTGTGTTACATGGATAGTCTTCTCAGATTTATCTTCCAGTTTATCGATTCTCTTTTCAGCTTTATCTAATGTGCTTATAACTCATTTGTAGAATTCTTAACTGTAATGACTATTTTTCAGTTTTAAAATTTTTATTTAGTTCTTTTTCAAATCTGTTATAGGGCAAAATTCAGCCTCCCTCTAATGGATGTTCTTCATTCACAAGGAAAATAATCTGTTATGTAGTGGTTTTTTTTTTTACTTCAGAGAAGGAAGGAGAGACTTAGAAACATGGATGATGAGATAATCATTGATTGGCTGCCTCATGCACTCCCCCCTCCTGGGGACTGAACCTAAAATTCTGGCAGGTGCTCTGACTGGGAATCAAACTATGACCTTCTGGTTCATAGGTCACTGCTCAATCAATAAGCCACACCAGCTGGACTGTTATAGTTTTAAAAGTTTCCAGTTCCTTACTGAAATTTTCAAGTATTATTTTCTTTGAATGTTGTAAAATTAAACAGAATTGACTAACAGTTTTTGATGGATAATTCTAAGACCCACTTATGTGAATCTGTTTGTTTGATCATTGTTTCTCCTCCTGTTTCTAGTTATCTATATTTTTAAGTTATTCACAGAAACTATTTGAGGCTCAAAATGATATTATGTTCCTCTAATAATTATTTTCATTTGTTCCTGTGACGTGCCTAGAGACACCAGTAATCCAAAACCATCTGAATCCAAGTTCAAGGCCTGAAAACTCAGGCTACAACCTCTGAGAAAGACAATTTATTTCTGGTTCACCCTTACTATTGGGATATAGCCCTGTAGGGTCTAAGCCTTTGATGAAAAACTGAGCTGTGATTTGATGCTGTCAAAACCACAGTTCATTTTCTGTTGCCTCTTCAGAGCTGGTCAATACCATCCAGGGCAAAAATAACCTTAAGTGACAGCCTCACCTCCCTGGATTCTGATCTTCTCTGATATCTCAGCCCTTACTATCTTGTTAGTTCTTTGATGATTTTAAGAAAGGGTTTTTATATTTTTTCCAGCTTTTTTTGTTGTTGTCAGCAGTAATAATCCCTTCCTAGCTTTTTGGCTAAGATCAATTGTAGTTGTCAGCAATAATGAGAAAGATCCAAATAACCTAGTCTGCTGTTAATGAAAAGAGTTACTCTGCCAGTTTTCATCCCTTTTAACCTATTTAATATTTCTTCATAATACTTGTTACTTCCTTACATTCACTTCACACTAACATATAGATTTAAAAATGCAATAAATAAATAAATAATAACTTAAGAAAAGTTGGGAATGCTCTAGGACCTTATTAGAATATTAAAAGATGAATGGCAAACAGAGGAAAACATATAAAGAAATATAAAAGACAAAATGCCAATATCCTTAAAATAGTATGAACTCTTAGTAATAAGAAAAATATTTTTATTTTTTACTTTCTTATTGTGTTTGTTCTCTCACTCTATTCAAATCTCTGTTCATATTTTCTGTTCTGGGAAAGCCTTATTGACTATGAATCTAAAATAGTCCCCCATTTCTATCTCTTTCCCTTAACCAACTCTTCTTTTCTGGATAGCACTTACCATTATCTGCTTTTTTGCTAATTATCTGTGCCTCCCACCACTGATATAAGCTCTAAGAGAAAAAAAGACTATTTTTATTCACTGCTGTATCCTCACTGCACATAAAAGTATCTACTCAATATTTGTGGAACAAATGAAGAAAGTCTAGTATAAACAGAATGTCTTACTTTAATAATCATGTGTATTTTAAAATACACAAAATAGCAAAAGCTATTGTTTCTGGAATGCAAATGCTTTACTGTTCTAAATGTACTGTCTAAATGCTTTACATATATTAACTCATTTAATTCCAAATAATCCTATGAGTGAGGTAATATCATGATACCTATTTTACAGATAAACAAATTAGACACAGCTTCCTTAAAGTCACACAACTACTAAGCATTCTGAAAAGGATTAACTATCTGGCCAAATACTTTCTGTACCAATCCATCTGTTACTTTTCATACTTAAAATTTTTAAAATATAAATGAGAACAATTAAAACTACCACCATAATTATCAGCATTATTAACTGAGTTTTAAGTACATGCATATTAATGACTGTGCTCAGCATTTTACATTATTATAGCAAATCTAATGCTTACAACAATCTTGTGAAATAGGTATTGCCTTTCTTTAAAAAAAAACAGGAGGAAAACCAGAGGCTGAGACAAATTAAGTTAGTTGCCCAAATTAAGTTAGTTGCCATGACTTGAGGTTCAACTTTAAATTTCAATCTAAAGCCTAGATTTGTAACTACCAGATTTAGAGACTTGTAATAAAACTTTAAGCTTCAACAGAATAAACAAATACATTCCCTTAAGGAAAAAAAAATTACATACATCCATTTCAGGCATACAATCTTCTGGTTTGTCCATAAATACTGCAGAGATTGGAAAAGATGTATTTTTGGACATCATGAATTTTAATGGAACTTCATGGAAGATTTGATTTCTCTCTCTCATTGTCATTTTCTTTTGGGGAAGTGGTGAATTAACATAAATTACTTTAACCGGTTTTGAACCTTAAAACAGAAACAGAAGGGGGTTATTAGTTTTTAGTAGTGATATTTAAGAAAAAATCCAGAACATATGACAGAAAGATCACTAAACAAAGAGACATGGGATAAGAAAGTGGTAGCACAAAACCAAACATCTGCCACCCCTGAACCAGAATATCTTTAAAATCTCTTAGAGATCTAAGGTTCAGAGAATCTGACTGGGAAGAAAAGTATATTTTCTTTCTAATAATTTTTTAAAAGGACTTATTTTATTATCATACTTTTCCTGTCATTAATACCCAGTTCTTATAGGGTTATGGTTTCAACATGTAATGACATTTTTACCACAGAGAATATATTACATTTGCAGTTTTGTTTCATTAGACACAGTCCTTCATTTATGTTGTCACATATAATAATATTAGTTCTAGAATATAAGAAAAAGCTACTAAATATAAACCATAACTGAAGGGGAATAATCGCTTGTACAGAGGAATTTATATGCAAATATAATTTTACTGTCAATGGAGAGATTATCCTATGCTCATAAGTACAGACCTATTTTAATTCTTAATTCCAATAACAGACAAGTAAATAAGTCCTGGAACCTCACCCATTTGATCTTGTCTAATAAAATGTTGCATTCCTTTCATTTCATTAAAAGACAGAAGAATCTCACCATTTCATGTGTTTTAAGTCACCCTAACCCAGTGGTTGGCAAACCATGGCTCACAAGCCACATGCAGCTCTTTGGACCCTTGAGTGTGATACTTCCACAAAATACCACATGTGGGTGTGCATGTACAATGCGACTGAAACTTCATGGCCCATGCACAGAAGTAGGTTTTTGGCATGGGTGAGTCTATTTTGAAGTGGCATTAGAACACTTAAGGGGCCAAAGAGCCACATGTGGCTCACAAGCCATGGTTTGCTGACCACTGCCCTAAACCATAATTATTGCTCTAA
This sequence comes from Pipistrellus hanaki, assembly GCF_964339955.1. Taxonomy (NCBI): domain Eukaryota; kingdom Metazoa; phylum Chordata; class Mammalia; order Chiroptera; family Vespertilionidae; genus Pipistrellus; species Pipistrellus hanaki. The sequence goes on along the minus strand of NC_140503.1, from coordinate 47,071,228 downwards.
CATCTCTCACCCCTCAACATGAGTACAGGTTCTACAGATCTAATAACTTATCTACTAGAGGCCCGGTGCACAAATTTGTGCATGGGTGGGGTCCCTTGACCTGGCCAGTGATCAGGGCCGTCTTGCCAAGTCTGAAGGGAAGGACCATGAGAGGTTGGCTGCCCTCAGCAGGTTGGATTGAGAGCACACTGACCACCAGGGACAGCTCCTGTGTTGAGTGTCTGGCCCCTTGTGGTCAGTGAGTGTCACAGTGGCCAGTCTTTTGGTGAACCGGTCATACCAGTCACTTAGGCTTTTATATATATAGACAGACTAGTTGCCTGTTGCACAAAATTCAAGGGAGGGGAGTGTCCCTCAGCCTAGCCTGCACCCTCTCCAATCGGGGGCTCCTTGGGGGATATCCGACAGTGGGCCTAAACCAGCAGTTGGACATCCCTCTCACAATCCAGGACCATTGGTTCCTAACCGCTCACCTGCCTCTTGCCTGATTGCCACTAACTGCCTCTGCTTGTCTGTCTGATTGCCCCTAACCCCTGTCTGCCTGCCTGATCACCCCTAACTTCCCTCCCCTGACAGCCTGGTTGCCCCCAACTGCCCTCCCCTGCCAGTCTGATTGCCCCAAAAGGCTTCTGCCTTGGCCCCCACCACCATGGCTTTGTCCAGAAGGAAGTAGGTCGTCTGGAAGATGGCCAGCTGGCCCAATCTTAAAAGCACATTACCCTTTTAGTAGTATAGATTATATAGGATTGCTTAAATGGGTGGGGAAGCCTTTTTTTTTTTTTTATCAGGAAGAGATGCTCTTGGCAGACAAAAATAAATAATCCCTATATCTGGACTGATAGCCAGTCATATGCACTATACTGCCAATCAGGTCATTTAAAAATTGAACTGCTTTCTTACACTTTATACCAAACAGCTGTTGCCCTTAAAACCGCTCCTCAGCCCCCACCTTAAGTACTGCCTTCGTAGTTCACCAAGAATAGGTTCCAATTGATTGGTTTCTATGCCAATCAGCATCAAAAGCTCCACTTCTTAGGTAGCCATTGGCTCTTAGAACTTCACCCATATTAAGTTCTAATTGGTTGGTTTCTATGATGGTCAGCGTCAAAAGCCCTGCCTCCTAGGCAGCCATTGGCTCCTTGCAGTTCACCCAGATTTGGTTCTGATTGGTCAGTTTCTATGCCAGACAGCATCTCCAGGCCTATCTCATGCCCTGATCAGAGAGGTGGGGCTGACCAGCAGCTGCCATGGATGCTGTGGATCAGACCCTGCTTCTTTCTCTGGGCCTCCCTCTAGGCTTGATCTGCAACCCAGCACTGACTGCAGGACTAACTTCCGGTGTTCAGTTGTCCATTCAGTTGTTTTGGATGTTACAGACCCTGCCTCTTTATATATATATATATATGTGTGTGTGTGTGTGTGTATGTATGTGTGTGTGTGTGTATATATATATATATATATATATATATATATATATATATAGACTAGAGGCCCGGTGCATGCCCTGGGGTGGGGGGTGGGAGTCATGGAGGGGAAGGGACCTCAGTGGGTTGGCCGGCTGGGTGAGGGGCTGCAGGGGTTGGCTGTCGGCCCCAAGGAGGGAGCTGGCCCTCAGTGCCCCTGGGAAAGGGACCGCATCAGCCACCACCAACCCCCAGTTCCCTGTCCCAGCCCAGGGCCCAAAGGCCTCAATGGGGTCTGGAGGGGAGTCAATGGTTGCTGGGCTGGGTGCAAAAGGAACAAATGCTGGACACCGATGCCCCACCACCATGCAGTTCCCCATCTCCCTCTCTCCTCTTTACCTCACTGTTACGCCACGACTGCAGCAGGCAGGCAGCCCCCAGGGAAGGGGGCAACTCCTGTGTCAAGCATCTGCCCCCTGGTGGTCAGTGCATGTCATAGTAACTGGTTGACTGGTCATTCCATTGTAAAAGTCACTTAGACTTTTATATATATAGATGACTGTCAATTATGTGGTAGCTCTATCTATTTAAAAAGTTCTATTGAATGTAAGTATCAAACTTATATCCTCGTTAAATCAAAACTTAGATAGTTGTATTTGACAAATGACTACCTGTGTTTAGACCAGGGGTCTTCAAACTATGGCCCGCGGGCCACATGCGGCTCGCAGAGGAGTCTGATCCGGCCCGCCAGGTTTTTTGGGCAGTGAGCGCAGCCGAGGTGTTACAGTAGGAATTAGTAGTTCATATAGTCCGGCCCTCCAGCTCTCTGAGGGACCGTGATCTGGCCCCCACTTTAAAAAGTTTGAGGACCCCTGGTTTAGACAGATGAAATAGAACCATTCCAACTTCTCTGTTAAGAGCGTAACCTGATATGGCAAATCACAAACCTGCAACAGGTATTAGTTGAATACACACTGGAATTTCCCACTGTTCCTTGTAGTCTGGTCCATGATTATTTAATAAGGCAAACAATGATTGACTAGTTAGAACTAAATGTGGGTGATATCTTGAAACAAGCTTCTCTGCATTTGGATCTTTACTAATATCCTGAAAAACAAAATATACCATGTTACTTCATTATACTTATTGGAAATTTCTTTACAAAAATAACAAAAAGGAAATTGATGAAGGAGACTTTAAAAGAATCAGATTATCTATACTTTATGAGGTACAGAAAATTACTTATAGAGATCCCATCCCAAACCACTTTCGTACTTACATAATGCATAGCTGCAGCTATTTGTTCTGGAGATTCATTGGTAGATGTGTTATCTTTTGAGAGTTGCAATTTTGCAGGCATTGAGGGAAATACTGTTTTCACAAATTTCACACTCCCCTAAATAAAATGAAATCATTGCTTATTACAAAATATCTTGATATATTTTTCCCCACAAGTATCTTTTCATCTTATGAAATTTTAAATAAAAGTTCTTCATTCTACTAAATGCAAATGTCAAATTTAGAGCCTTCTTTAAGTCAAGACTTTTGTTACTGTTGTTAATCCTCACCTGAGGATATTTTTCCATTGATTTTTAATCAAAGTGGAAGGAAGGGGGAGAGACAGAGACAGAGAAAAACCCATGAGAGAGACACATCAATTGGTTGACCTTTATCAGAACTGAACTTGGGACCCTTCAATAACAGGTCATCGATGCTCTACTTAATAAGCATACTAGCCAAATCAAGACTTTCATGTTTTTGCTTGACACCAAAAAATATATATTTTTTTAAAAAAGGGTCGAATCTTCCCTGCCACTTTAACATCTTATTTTATGAGGTACAAATCATCACAGGATAAAGGAGAAAATCTAAAATATCCTCTTCACACACACTTACTTCTAATATGATTGTTAAGAAAATCAAGAAATAAAGTGCGTAGTGACATTTTTAAAAACATAAAATATTGATATTCATAAAGCTCTATATCATTATTATTCAAAATTTAAAAACAAATGTTGTCTATGTGACATACAGATTATGTTTCAAACAAAAGTAAGCATATACTTTCATGTGGCAAACCTTACCAGTGCAAGAAGAGTCTTTTCTAACTTTAATCCCATCTCTGTTCTGAATGGGAAGAATCCCATTAAGCTGGTGACTTCATGGAGAGTATAGAATTCTGGATATTTTTTCACTTGGTCGATACAAGCTTTTAAAACTTGCTAGAAAGTAAAAACCAAAATAAATTCATTTGTTTTATACTTCTCTAATAATCCAACAAAAATAAGTCAGTTACATATGATTATATAATTATTCATTGACAATCTAGCCTCATTTCATTACTCAAACTTCTAACCATCCAAGCATATTGTATAGTCCTTGTTTAATGTAATCTCATATTTTCATAATTCTTTTAAACCTAATATCTTAAAATGTTGATATTTGATATTAAAATGAGCAATTGTATTAAGTTTTAAAATGAAATAGAGATGATATATTTTCTATACTATTTAAGAAACTGTCAAGGAAATAAAGCCATATGAAAATGTCAACACACTTTACTGCAATAGCAGTTTTATGAATAATTAGAAATAAATTTAATATCCTTAAAAGATTCCCAAGCACAGAAATTAATGAAGTAGTTGTCTTACATGTCATTCTAATCTGCACTCTAAAAAATAAATGAGATATGTTGTAACTAATTCAAATATGGAGTATTTTTTCCTCTTCAAACTGTTTTCAAAATATTAATAACTTATCAGGAAATGTAATCAGGGAGGAAATAAAACTCACAGCTTTATCCAAGCAGAATATATGCCACTTGTAATAACATGCAGATAACTCAAAGGAACACAGCAGTTTTGGGTTGTGATGGGGGGTTATAATTTTATAAATACAAAGTATCATCTTCCAAGTATTTTTTCTTCTTGTCAATTAGCCTAATCTGACTTATATACTTTATATTACAAAAGCTCTTAGCAATAAGTTTTTCTTTATACTACCTGTGTATCTCCTTTCCCTTCATTCATAAAATATGTGAAGCTACAAATCAATAACTTTGCTTTAGTATATCTTTTCATCTGTAGTTTCATATTCCCTTCTTCCCCTCTTATTCTTCGCTCCCAGCTATCTTTCACATTCCTTCCCCCGCATTCCTGCTTTTCAATACTGGCCTTAATATTTAATTCAGAATATTACTTGCAACTAAGGCTGATGTAGATTAACATGGAAAAGTTCTGTTTTTGTTTTTAAAAATCTTAGTCAACTGCAAACTCAGATCAGCATAAGATTTTGTTCTGCATTTATAATATTAGTTAACTTTCACTAATTAGTTACATACCTCCCTTCTCCCTCAAGTTCCTGCCCTATGGCAGTATTTGCAAGAATTTGAACATGCAAAGGAGAGCAATATGTAATCACTACATGATATAGAGACTATTCTGGCTAGATGTTTATTAGCATGTTTTCATGGTGAAACTTCTGGTTGCCACAGTGCTTTTACCTGAGTTGCCCTAAATTCAGTAATTATGATAAGAGAAAGAGTCAAAGGAAAATCTAAGACAGTTTTATTCCTATACTTCATACATTATATATTATTAAAGGTATTTCATAACTGGTAGGCATTAAGCAACTAAAGAAACACTATTTAACTAAAAAGGTTTTTTGATTAATAATTTGTCTTTGAAAAACAGCTAAGAGTGAATGAAGAGGGTTAAGAGACTCGGGTTGTTTCCCATAATTCACCCACTGAATGTTATTATTTTTTAAAATATATTTTTATTGATTTCGAGAGGAAGGGAAAGGAGACAGAAACATCATGATGAGAGAGAATCACTGATCAGGGCAGCTTCCTACTTGCCCCACACTGGGGAATTGAGCCTGCAACAAGTCATGTGCCCTGACCAGGAATTGAACCATAATCTCCCGTTTCATAGGTTGGCAATACACTTTACTAAAATAGAAGCAATTATGTGAATAATTAGAAATAAATAACCTGAAAGTTAAATACATCAAAAACACATCCATGCACACAACTCAGATTTACCATTACCAAGAAAGGTGAAAATGACCATCTCCCTAAATTTTATTTTGAACCAAAAAATAATGATATCATACATGTTTTTTAATTAAATTCATTGGGATAACATTGGTTAATTATGTAAGTTTCAGGTATACAATTCTATAAATACAATGTCTGTATATTGCACTGTGTGCTCATCACCCAGAATCTAGTCTACTTCTATTACCATATACCTGACCCCTTTATTTCTTCTCCACACTGCCCTTCCCCTCTAGTAACCACTAGAATGTTGCGCCTGTGTGTACGAGTTTGTTTGTTGCTTTCTGTTCTATATTCCACATGTGAGTGAAATCATATGGGTCTCATCCTTTTCCATCTAGCTTATTTCACTTAACCTGATACTGTCAAGATTCATCCATGTTGTTGCATTTCATCACTTTTTATGGCTGAGCAGTATCCATTCTATCTAGGTATCCTATATATTTGAAACTTAAAAATTTAATAGATACTACTTTTGGCAGTATGGCTGAGTAGATACTCTGAAGAGCACTCCTATCTAAATAATATTGGGTCCTGGATAAATTACAACAAAAAAGTTGTATGCATTGCTGGGATTGATAAAAAAGCAAGGAGAATCTCCAAGGACCATAAATAAACAAACAAACAAACAAACAAATCCCAAACACCTAGAATGAAGATACACAGGAGCAGTGAGAAGTTAGGAAACTGATGAAAGGTGAGGTTGCTTGAGGGCAATTGTGTCAACAAGTTCTAAGATTAGGTAGGGAGCTGAACATGAGCCTAGTAAATTTAATCCTTGAAAAATAGATGCATCCATGTTCACATTAGCATTATTTACAAGACCCAAAAGGTAGAAACGACCAAAGTGTCTGTCAATGGGTGAATGGATAAGTAAGTTGCTCATACACATACAAGGGAATATTTATTCAATCTTAAGAATGAAGGAAATTCAGATACATGTTACAAGACATATGATTCTTATAGACATTATCCTAATTAAAATAAACCAGTCACAAAAAGAAATACTATATGATTCCATTCATATGGGAGCACTTGAAGTAGACAAATTCAGAGACTAAAAGCAGGAACTGAATGACTTTATGAGTACAGAGTTTCAGTTTGGGAAGAAAGAAAGTTCTGAAGATAGAGGATAGAAATATACTCACAACAGTGTGAATATATTTAATGCTATTTAACTGTCCTTAAAAATGGTCAAAATGATAAATTTGTTATGTATATTTTATCACAACAGAAAACATAAAGAGGAACTAAAGACAGACTGAAGTCTAGCTTACAAATAGGAATCTCAGAAAGACAGAGTTGAGAAAATGAAGGAGAAGCAATAATTGAAAATGGCTGGGAATTTTCTAACACTAAAGAAGGATATAAATTTTCATATAAAATAAAAACAATGATCCAAGTAGGATTTTGGAAAAAGCACACTGCATTATAGATAGAGAGCAAGCACAGCTCTAGTGGGAGGGAGGAGGGACTGAGCAAAAACAACAACAACAACAACAACAACAACACACACACATGCACACAAAGAGAAAGAACTCATGAACATGAACAAGTTTGGTAACTTGGGGAGGGGGAGAGAGGTGAGTGGAGATGGAAGAGGGTATGGGGGCCATAATGGTGATGGAAAATAAAGTAAAGAAGACAAAAAAAATTTGCAATGAAACTGTAAAACACCAAAAATAAAGAATGGCCAGGAAGAAAATACATATTCCTTAAAAGAATGACTTCAAACAGATAACACTTTCCAACAGCAATAATGTAAACCAAAAAAGTAAAATTTTATTTTCAAATGTTGAGTAATGAACTGTCAACTTAAAATTATAGAATAAAACTATCTTACTAGAATGAGAGCAAAATAAAAATACTTTCAGATTAAAATAAGGATTATCATCAAGAGACCTTCCTCAAAGAAACAAGTAGAACATACAGTATTTCAGGAATAATGAAGGAGGATCCCAGGGTGTAGATTAGAGAAATAATAAACGAAAATATAAAAAAGTAATATTTTTAGATAAATAAAACAATATGTAAAATAGTAATATAGTTAGGTTTTAAAAAAGGAGATCATTGGAAGATGGCTGCCCACTGGAAGGCAGACAGCAAAATAGTATGTGAGTGAGAGAACGAAAGGAGAGAGTGTGTGGTCACATGAGGAGTGTACATTTGTGGGTGAGAGACAGCTATATTCCAAGGGACTGTGGAGGATTGCCTGACTGGGTTCCCCTGACCGGGCACCCTCACTGCTGCTGAAATCTGAAGCGTAAACTGCGCCAACTTGATGGGGAGAGTGGTTGTTATCGGAAGCCTATATATCCCGGAATGTACACCACCACCACCCAGGGAACAACTGTGAACCCAGGAAAACCGGAACTCAAACAGCGCGAATGCCGGACTCAGAGGAGCTCTGCACCTTCTCCTGGAAAGGTCAAATTTCGCCTAGAAAAAGGTGAGGTCTATGATCCAGGCTGGAGAGAAAAATGCACACAATGGGAGCTAGAGGTTCCGGAGAAGTTGGCGCCCCACAAAATCCACAGCTTTGGGGCTAGTGTGTGATCCGAGAATGTGAAAGGGCTGAATAGCAGAAGGGAACTCTCAAAAGCAACCCTTAGCTAGACTGGGTGCAAAAAGGCAGCCGGAAATTTTAACAATGTGCTGGCTGCTTAGTGCCAGAAATGTTCACAGAATTGGTTGCAGTGCCAGAGGGTAAAAGTCGTGAGTTCACACACTTACTCTGGCTTTATTTCTATTTAAATCCTTGCTTTTGATTACTAAGCCCGGCACATAAGATCACACAATTGGGGATACTCTCAGAGACTGCAGGGGAATTAAAAAAGACCCCGAATAGCCACAGCAAGCCTGAGAAAGAAGAACACAGTAGGTGGGATCTCAATACCAGATTTCAAACTGTATTACAAAGCCACTGTTCTCAAAACAGCCTGGTACTGGCACAAGAACAGACATATAGACCAATGGAATAGAGAACCCAGATATGGACCCAAACCATTATGCTCAATTAATATTTGACAAAGGAGGCATGAACATACAATGGAGTCAAGACAGTCTCTTCAATAAATGGTGTTGGGAAAATTGGACAGATAGATGCAAAAAAATGAAACTAGATCACCAACTTACACCATACACAAAAATAAACTCAAAATGGATACAGGATTTAAATATAAGACGAGAAACCAAAAAAATACTAGAGGAATCCACCGGCAGAGAAATTTCAGACATATGCCAAAGCAATTTCCTCACAGATACCACTCCTAGGACAATGGAAGCTAAAAAGAAAATAAACAAATGGGACTACATCAAAATAAAAAACTTTTTTACAGCAAAAGAAACCATCAACAAAACTACAAGAAAGCCCACTGTAAGGGAGAACATATTTGCAAATGTTATCACTGATAAAGGTTTAATCTCCAACATCTACAGGGAACTTATACAACTTAATAAAAGGAAGATAAATGACCCAATAAAAATATGGCAATGGACCTAAATAAAACCTTTTTGAAAGAAGACAGAAAGAAGGCCAAGAGACATATGAAAACATGCTCAAAGGCACTAATTATCCAAGAGATGGAAATCAAAATGACAGTTCAGTACCATCTCACACCTGTCAGAATGGCTATCATCAACAAATAAATAAACAACAAGTGCTGGCGAGGATGTGGAGAAAAAGGACCTTTGTTCACTGCTGGTGGGAATGCAGGCCAGTGCAGCCACTGTGGAGAACAGTATGGAGTTTCCTAAAAAAACTAAAAATTAAACTCCCATTTGACCCAGTAATCCACTTTTAGGAATATATCCCAAGAAACTAGAAACACCAATCAGAAAGGATATATGCACCCCTATGTTCATAGCAGCACAATTCACCTTAGCTAAGATTTGGAAACAGCCTTAGTGCCAATCAGCAGATGATTGGATTAGAAAAGTATGGTACAGCTACAAAATGGAATATCATGCTGCTATAAAAAAGAAGGAATTCTTACCATTTGCAGCAGCATGGATGGAACCGGAGAGCATTATGTTAAGTGAAATAAGCCAGGCAATTAAAGAAAAATACCACATGATTTCACTCATTTATGGAAAATAAAGAACATTATAACCTGATGAATGAAAAGATAAATACAGAGGCAGTAAAGCACTGAACAGACTATCAAATTACAGCAGGAAGATTGGCTACTGTTAGGGAATGGGAAAAAGAGATCAACAGAAGAACTTATGTATGCATGCATATAAGCACAACCAATGAACACAAGACACTGGGGGCCTGGGATAAGGGCATGCGACAGGGGTAGGGAAGACTGGGGGAAGGTCAATGGGGAAAAAAGAAGGAGATATATGTACTATTATATGTAATACTTTAAACAATAAAAAAATTTAAAAAAAAAGAGGAGAGAAGATATAAAAAAGTTTTTTCAAACTGTTTTCAGTAATCCAATGAATTGGTAGTATTAGTATTGTTAATCTAAGGCTGCTGTGGGTGTATTCTGGGTACAGCAAATGAGACACATGGTATTTTTTTTCTTTAAATATGTTTCTCCTAGATCTATTCACCCAGGAGCAATGAGCATCTTCAGTGCCCAGACTATAGTCCTTAAATACCATTCCCACTAAAAAACAAAACAAAACAAAAAACAAGGGCTCTGGAAAAATGGCTGACTCTATGGCTGGAGAGGAAATGTATGAAATGAACCTCAAAGTCTATTAGAGTGACTCAGAAGGATTGGAGACAATATGCAGAACCTGTCAAATGGCCAAAGTTGGTATTATTTGAACTTGCAAAAAAATCTTACTTGTAGGGACTAGAACCCACTAAATATGTTTAATTCCAATATTTTTAAAAATGTGTCTCAATGGTTAGAGTGTGTGCTGGTTCAATTTCTGGTCAAGGGCATATATCTGGATTGCAGGTTTAATCCCTGGTCCTGGTCTGGGCTCATGTGGGAGGCAACCAATCGATGTGTTTCTCTCATACTGATGTTTCTTGACTTGAAACAGAATTACAGTGTCCATATAATTCTTTGTTAGGTTGTATACATTTGTTCTATATACTTTTCCACATGTATATTACATTTCATAATATTAAAATTTTAAAACAAAAAACAATTTTTATAGATATCAGTGAATCTTTGGGGGTAGAGACATAAAATATAAATCAGAGAAAATGTGCTGCCAAGACAATCTGACTAAAAAAGCAAGACATAATGCTGATTGTTAGCTACCAAATAGTATAGTCTGTCAACAAACATTTTTATATTCACTAATAATTACATTGAACACTTGAGTACTTGTTGCATGCCAGGCATTATTCTGAACTCAGCAGCTACAAAAGAGTACTTACTTATAGGCATTGTGAAAAAGACATAAACAAAAATAAAACCTGGGAAAGGAAATACTAAAGGTGATGCTATTTTTTGGAGGGTAATTAGGAACATCCTCATTGATAGTTGGTATCTGAACAGAGAGAGACTTAAAGGAATCAAGAAACTAATCCATGCAGATAGCTGGGGAATGGCTTGCCAGAAAGATGGGAACAGCCAAAGGCTTCAAGGACTATTGAAGAAACAAAGAGGCCAGTAGGCTGATATGGAACAACTGGGAGGAATGTATGTAGATGAAGCAGTCTGGGGGTGGGAGTGTGTTCTTTGTAGACTCTCTTTCTGAGATAAGACATTTTAAACCAGTGAAATGAAGGGATATTAACACAGTTGACCATTGAACAACATGGTGTTGCACTGCACAGGTTCAATTATATGCAGATTTTTTCAATAAACACTGTAAATGTATTTTCTTAGTTATGATTTCTTCAATAACATTGTTTTCTCTAGTTTACCTTGTTATAAGAATTCATTATGATACATGTAACATACAAAATATGTGTTAATCAACTATTTATGTTATTGGTAAGGCTACTAGTCAATAGAGGCTATTAGTAGTTAAGTTTTTTGGGAGTTAAAAGTTATACACAAATTTTCAACAGTGTGGGGTGTCAGCAATCCTACCCCCTATGTTATCAAAGGTCAACTGTATATATTACTAGTAACTATTTAAGTAGGTTACTCTAAATTTACGCCAGGCTCACTGAATGAGGATAGGGTGCAAGGCACATTGCTAATAAATCTGCATGGATGATTTATATATAATAAAATGAACTCACAATTGAAATTTATCATTTGGTGATTGGTTATCATGAAGACAATAAATGCAAATTTATGTGACTAAGTTTTAAAGGACCATTCAGGTTTTTAATGACTGTTAACTCCTTGATCACCTATTCTCTCACAAGGGAAATCAGTGCATCAGATCAAACCATCCATGTGAGTAAAATATAACTCTCAAATACAGCACAGTATTGACTCAGTAAAAGAAAAAAAAGAATATAATATAGTACATGATTCTGAGATATAAGCACAGCATTTTTATTATTTAAATATGTGATTATACTAGTAAAAACCCTACCTACAATTTGGTCTCTAAATTGATAATACTGATATTTCCATATGCATTTGACAGGATCATCACACATTTAAAAATGCTGCTATTGACTATTACTTGGAAGTTTAAATAAATTTGTTTTTTACCTCTGTGAAGAGACGTGCTTCATCAGAAAGCATATTATAATCTTGTGCACATTTCTTTGCAGAATTTTGTAAAAACTTTAGGAATTCAGTAACTTCTTCATTTATGTGGTTTTTCATATCCTAATTTTTAAAAAAGTAGACATGTTGTGGAATAAAAACAATCACTTTTCAATCATTGCTATAGTTATTTTGACTTAAAGAATAATTAAAAGTATTATATCCAAAGCAAAAATCACAAAGAGAAAGTTAATGAAAATTATATAATAATGATACACTTGTTATTAAAAACTCCTCAAAAACAAGAAAGCAAATTAATAATACTATAATACATGCTTTGGAATTAGAAAGTTTATCTTATAAAATGTTCTTAATTAACAAAAATAGAACTAACCACCAAATAGAAAAATTAGCAAACAAAATGAATTGCATAAAAGAAGAAACAGAAATGGCTTAATAACACATAGAAAATTCTTATTTTTATCAGTAATCATTGTAATTTAATGTAAAATAAGGGATCACCATTTCTTCCATGTCAAATTAGAGGGGGAAAGGTAATGTTCAGTATCAGCAAAGATATTGAAAACAAAAAAAAAATCTTCCACACAATAGTGATATAAAAAAATTGGCTTAAAGTTTTTGCAGAACAATTTACCCATGGGTAATTGCAGATCAAAGCCTTAGAAACATGTATAGTTTTTGATATGGCAATTTTTTTTTATTATTTTCATTGATTGATTGGTTTTAGAGAGAGAGGAAAGAAGGGAGGAAGGGAAAGAGAAAGAGAGACATTAGTTTGTTGTTCCATTTATTTATGCAGTCATTGGTTGTTCTGGAGACAGAACCCATACCTTGGCATATCAGACAACACTCTAATCCAGTGGTCACCAACCTTTCGGACCACATGGGCCACCAGTGGTCCACGAACCACCAGTTGGTGATCGCTGTCCAAAGGTTTCCTTAAACCAGCAGTCACCAACCTTTTGGACGTCAGGGACCACCGCTGCTCTAACCTACTGAACTACCCAACTAGGACTGGCAGTTTCATTTTTAAAATATTATCTTAAGGAAACAATCATAGGTATGAACAAAAGAGTTTGCAACAATGATGTTTAGTACAGCATCATTTATATGACTTTGGAAACTACTTAAATAAGTGAAAATTTTAAATTGGTTCAATGACCTATGCAAGCTCTAATTCTAGTACTTAAGATGAACTGGAGTAACATATGCTGAGAACTAGAGCAAAATGCCTGAACTATACCAGAACCAACAAAAGAATTAAAGCACCAATTTGTCCATCAATTATCTCCCTAAACTTCCCATTGTTTAAAATATGGTTGCACCTAAAACACAAAAGCAAATTTAAAGTATTTCCTAACTTTTAAATACTTTTTTTTACTGAAGCTGAAGAAAAGAATACATACCAAGTACTGCAAGTAGTCATTTTTATTTATTCCAATAGCTTTGGAATTAGCAGAAAGTTTTGAATATTTAACCAACAAGTCCACATAACTCCTCTGCTCTCTCTGTGTGAAACGAGAGAAACGTGGATAAGGAACTCTTGGTTTTGGAAGAAGAACCATTCCAACTGTGGTTTTAACATTTTCCTTTGCTTGAGTTGCTGAACTAACCGCCGGCTCATTTTCTACAGAACTTGCTGAGGCATTCAAATTTTCTCCTATACGTCTGGAAAAACACACGCAAACATTTACAAATATGGGCTTTTCATATCAAGAGTACTATCATGAGACCTCATGATTCTTAATCACCAGGAAGAATATAGCGCAATTAACACAGTAAATTCTGAATTATTATCTAACTTTGCCACCTGCACTTTGATGTTTAGCTATTTGGTGTAAAATAAATAGGATAGGATCGAATTATAACCTTACCTTCAATTATCTGATGGAGAGGAAGAGGCATAATCCTTAGACAAATTATTCAATTTGGAAGTTCTTTCCCTGATATTTGGTTGTTGTAATCTTTACACACACACACACACACACACACACACACACACACACACACACAATATTTCCTTAGCTTCAACAACTCTAATTTCTAAGACAGTAACTATTCCCTGTGAATTAGTTCCAAATTAAACAAAGTTAATCCAAAAGGAAGGAAAAGTAATGAAAAAGATGGATGTCTATTAATTCAGTCTTCATTCCTCCATTAATTAAATTTACTGAGTGACTACCATGTGCCAGTCCTATGTCAGGTAGTGGAGATGCAACCAACATCGAACATGATACAATCTCTACTCCCTAGGACGTTACACTCAAGTATATCAGACAACTGAATGGGGGAAAAGGAAAAGTAAATATGTATATCAATACAATGTGACTATGGAGAGCTCAGGTTTCCAAACTGAACACACTGAATAGGTGACTGAAAAAAATCATAAAGACATCCAGATCAGAGATTAAGAGGGAGAGGGACAAGAGCAGAGGTTTTCAATTGTGACAGTATTAATTCTCTGAGGGCATTTTGGAAGCCTATGGATGTATCTGGGTTGTAAAAAAAAAGTGGGAAAGAATTAAAAGCATTTAAAAGTGAGGGATACTACCTGCCTCTAATACATAGTACTATAATGCACAACTTTCAAAGGTTTCTTCAGGCTGTTATCATACACAAATAAGACTGGTCTGTTACTAACAATACATTTTATTCCGTTTGAATTTCTTATTATTCCTTTATGGCAATGATTGTCAACCTATTTCATCTCATGGCACCCAAACGAAGCACTAAAATTCTGTGGCACACCAAAAAAAAGTTTCGTTTGCTGATCTGAACCAAAAAAAAAGGAGGGGTATTATTTTAATTTATTTACACCAGTGAGCCCTTGTTGTGTTGGCTGTCATTTTTTTTTTTTTTTTAATCTGACAATCTAAGGGAAAAAAGGTCAGTAACCCTGACTAAATAGCCAGATATTCAATGTTTTAAAAATTCTTGTGGCATACCAATTAAAAATCACTGCTTTATGGTATAGTTTATCTTTCTTTTCTTAAATCCAACCTTGTTCATTTTAGCTGCTGCCTCTGACTACTTCATTATATCTTTTAGTGCAGTAGAAATGAGGCATTTACATTTTAAAATACATATTAGAATATAAATTATTTTTCTTCTATTTCACATTTATATATCTAGTTCATTATTTCTAAGTATTGTGTCTGTGGCTATTATTATCTATGAATTTCAATTCAGGATAGTCAAGTAGGTGTCTTATTTCTTATAAATATTTGTTATGAAAAATGGGAGGGTTTTGGCCTGATTAAGGTTGAGAATTACCAAACTTGATCTGTATCTGGACAAAGGGAGAGTTAAGTTCCATCTAAAGCTAACACTGACTTGTTTTAAATCAACTTTATAATATCAGAATATATATGGTAAAAATTCCAGAATTTTTAGAAAATGACTTTGGGTTCTAAAATAAAGCAGAAATATTTAAGACCGTTCTTTTAGAGATAAACAATAGATGGAAAACTAATGGAGAGAAGTTATTAATGGGTGGGAAAATAATTATGCAAATTAAAATAAGGATTATTAGATTGGCTCTGAAAACAATACAAGTTAAAAAGACATATTTGGCAACTAAAGTTTCCCCAATAACTGTAAAAAAATAAGCACATTTTTGGTTAACAAAATGAATATTAACTGCTGATCTTGGGAGAAATGTATCACAGCAAATTGATTTCTCACTAGAAAATGTCTTGAGAACTATTCAAACCTAACAGTATTGTGTCCGCAACTTTTAACAATACTGCTTCACAGCTGTCTCTCTGAATATGAGAACATGTCTGTCCTTGTGGCACAAACTGGCAAATTTAATTAAGCTGCTGCCGCAACAAGATGCTGACTCAGATATGCCAGAGTAGGAATGTCAAGAAATTCTAGCAGTTTAAATTGGCTACATTCAGCAAAGAATGAAATGGCAGCACATCAAGATCATTTCCATGTGCAGTGCTGTCAAAATCTTCATCAGGGTGCAAGCCAAAAGCATCTGACAGGGTTTCTCTAACCACATTTACAGCATTATATTTTATTTCAGTTGATGGTTTGAAGTTTTCACACTTCATTTTGTCTACTACCAATTCTCCTTTTTTACTTAAAGTTTCTATGAAAAAAAGGCAGAATTCAAAACTTCAAGTTTCTTAATTTTTAAATCTACTGACTCGGGCAGCTTCTTTCAGTAGCATTTGGAAATGGTGCTTGTAACCTCCATCTGAAGTCTACCTGTACCTCTTAAATTTGATTAACTTTTCTATATTAAAAATGTTGAAATTTGATAATTATTTTTCTATTTACAGCTACTTTCCTCTTTGTTGGAAACTCAGTTATAAATATCTACAACCAGACACTTTAATTTGGAAAAAAGGCAAATGTTTACCTTTTAATGAAGGGTTGAATGAAAATTTCACATTGTTAAAAGTAGTATAGTTAGAGTTATTAATATTTTCCCAAATGTTAGAAAACACAAAAGAAATACAAAAATTAAGGCTAACAAAAAAGCTATATTCTTCCTAGTTTTCCATGAAGAAAACAGTTGTACAGTGTGAAAATCCATTCCCTACTGTTAAACTTAATAAAAATCAAGGTTAGCCAAAAAGACTAGAAACAAATGGAATCAATGCCTTGGTCTTTATTTTTTCTATATTAAAAGGTAAATTATAAATTATTTTGTGCTATATAGAAATCTAAAGAAACACAAGCATACTCCAGGAAAAATAAATTTTAGGAGTTCGGTGAACCCAACTGCCAGCAAAATGTCCTCTCCCTTACATAATCCAGATTATAGTCCATACTTGGGATATGCTGAACAGAAGTGGACTCGTATAGAACCATGAAAATAATGAAGAAGCAGTGACAGATTAAAGAAGATTAATATTATAAATTTTTAGTCTGATAAAAGGAAGGCAGACATAAAAGTTCTTGAAATGGTTAGTTTTTTATTTTAAGATAAAGATATATATTTGCTGAATTCCAGAATACCAGAATTGGTAGGTATTCTTTTACTCAAATAAACAAAGACGATTCTTTCTTTAATTAATAAGCTTTAAGAGTGGGAGGAAGGGGCCAATGGGGGAAAAAGGAGAATATCTGTAATAGTTTCAACAATAAAGACAAATTTTAAAAAATTAGTTATACCTAAAAAATGGTACAATTGAATAACAGAAATAACTTTAAAAATATAGCCACAGATGCACATTCATAAGGGATCTATTGTCTTACCTGTCTATAGCTGATATTAAGAAATATATAATTATGCAGTTTGGAAAGAAGAATACTGCTTCTGAAATTGCCGTTTTAAAAATATTTACTTTTCAACTATCTCTTTAATACAACTTTTGCTTGTTTTTAACGTAAACCTATGTATTAATTTGATGGAATAAAAAAGTTCTTGTTTCTTTAATGCTTTTAATAGCAATCTGGCAAATATCTATAAAAATAAAAAACACATGCATACTCACATCTTACAGAAACTTATCCTAGTTCTTATATCAGCATATGTATAAAAAGGATACTCACTGTTTGCTATATAGTAAAGATATAGAGATGACCTAAATGAATATCAACAGTGTTAACTGATTCCACAGACACATCCTCAAAGGTTCAAATTCAAAAGATGGGTTGGGAATGCAAAATCAGTCTTTTTTAAAAGCTCCACAATCTGATGAGCCAGCATGAAAAGCCTGACAATGAAGATGGCAAAAGAGACTGAGAAATACCACAGTCACCAGAAATCTAAGAGTGAGCTATCTCTGTAGTCAATAGCTCCTAGATCTTGGGAGGAGCAGTCTTAGTAGACTAGAGAGGGTAAAGCCAGATTAAGTGGGATGTTCAGTGAAAGCAAGTCCAGTGAGCTATGTAGTGAAGGAATTTTTTTTAGACTGTTTTTAAAATTCATTCTCCCAATATGTCTCTTGATTGGAGGTTTTGATTCACTTAAAGTAATTATTGATAGGGAAGGACTTTCTATTGCTTTGTCTGTTGTTTTCTGCATGTGTTATACAGTAGTATTTTTGTCCTTTTCCCTCCTTGTATACTACAAGCATATAGAAGTCTTTAAAGGAGTCTAAGTATAAATGAGCAAGTAAATAAAAAAAAGTAAGTAGAAGGAAATCTGGAGTCCAGGGATTAGAGACAGATAAGCTTGAGCACTTTGAAATACAGGAATACCTTGCAAATTACTGAGGGTTGCATTCAGACCACAATAAAGCAAGATTTGAAATAAAGTGATTTGTAACTTTTTTGCAGATATTGGTCTCGCTTTCAATTTGTAAAAACACACATCTGCGAGGCTCAATAAAATGAGGCAGGCCTGCACTGACAAGAGAGAACAAAGGCATAGAAGTAAGAGGGGATGCTAACTGACAGAAAGGATACCGAGAAGGCAGGGGAAGATGGGGTTCCATTGGATGCAGAGGCTGGAAATAATATTTCCTTTGCTGCAAATACATGGTCAAAGGATGAAAGTACATGAAGAGCTTCCTAATTCCTTCTTTGGCATATGTACTCCTTTCTAGTAACCTGATTATTTGTTTTTGTTTTGAGAATCCATCCACAAATAGTAGAAACAACTGATCACAAAGGAAAGAAGAGTTGTTAAAGGTAGGTAAGCAGTGAGAAGGGAAAATTATCACTTAATGGGCATTTCATACCAGAGAGTGAAAAAAAAAAAAAATCTTTGGCATTTTGGCAGTATCTATTAAAATATAAAATGTATATACCCTTTGGCCAAACAATGACATTTATATGAATTTATCTCAAAAATAATTACAAAAAGTTCATCAATGTAGTCCTTATAACTTCAAAAAAAGAGGAATAAATACAACATTTTGCAATATAAAACCAGCTAAATGAATTAGAAAGTACACTTACTAGTATATAATATACTAGAAGCCTGGTGCATGAAAACTCATGCACTGGAGGGGCGTCCCTCAGCCTGGCCTGCCCTCTCTCACAGTCTGGGCGCCCTCAGGGGCAGGAGGCAACCCGGTGATCAGGGGAAGGTGGCAGGCCCTGGTTACCTGAGCCTCGGCTGGCTCTGGTTATCTACCTGAGAGCCTCAGGTGGCCCTGGACTACTGGGCAGCCGCCATCCAAGGTTTGCCTGCGCCTCTGGCATTGGCTGGGCAACTGCCATCCAAGGCTTGCCTGCACCTCAGGCCGGCCCTGGGCAGCTGGAGGGCTCAGGGCGGGTCTGGACGCATAGTGCGCCTGCCGCCTGCTCCCCACACCCCCACCCCTGGCTGGGCTGAAAGGACTATGGGACTCAGGCGGGACTGAGGGGATTTGGCGCCACCATCTTTATGATGGTAAATCTGCGTATTCCCTCTTTGTTGCGTAGGATAATATACAACCATCAAGAAGATTGAGCTACATATGCAGAGGCTTAGAAAGATACAGGAAATATTAAATAAAAAAAGATAAAAAACAGTTTTATAGTATTTATGGTTCTATATAGTATTTATAATATGATATATATATATATATATATATATATATATATATATATATATATCTGTACATGGATGGGGAAAGAACTGAAACAATATATACTAAAGAGTGGTCACTGGAATAGTTCTTCTGTTTTCTAATTTTTACATTTCTGCAACTGAATGTTTAGTAGTAGATACAGACAGATATAAAACTTCAAATATCAGAAAAATAACAACCAAATATAGAAATAGGTAACCAAATAAATAAACTTATTACCTGTTAGATAAATTACATAGTTCTTTCAAACTTGGAGCCATGGAATGATCTTTATAATTTTCTCGAGAGAAAAATGTCTTAAGGCCATTTTTTGAGGCGACATCCCTGTGAAGCAAAGTAATTTTATTTGACAATTCAAAATCTCAAGGTAGAGTAAGCAGCATAATGGTACAATTGTAATTTATAACTACATACCCTCTACACCCCCTTTCCTAGACAGTCATCTCTTCATAATTTTAATTTCATGTACCAGATGTATGAGTTCAGATGTTTTCCTTCTTAGATAGCTTTACCCTAAGCCTATTCTGAAATTCTCCAGCTGCAACAACCTGCCTTGCTTTTCCTTTAGTATCCAATTAAATAAATGTCAGAAATAACTAGAGAGTTAAAAATAGAACAGATTATAAGTACAATAAAAGGTCTGTCAGAGGCAGCACTCACCTCTGGCTCTGGGCATACCATTTTGTTTGGTTACTGACAGAAAATGCTTCTCTATTTTTGTTTTCATGCACTGTTATGTCAGGCCACAAGACAATAAAAAGACAGCATATCCTCACGTTTTCATTAACATGGCAAATGTGATAAATGGTGTGTCTGTACTAAAACCACTTCTAAGGTCATATGTGATTTTCCATATCATAAATAATTTAGAGACTAATATATTATAGTCAATGCTTTCCACATAGTAAACATCCAATAAATGCTGATTGAAGAAAGGAATTAAAAAACTAAAAACACTGAGAAACATTAACCTGGGAGGACAAAGATTAGTAGGATTCTGTGGTCAAGGATAGTTCAAGGGCTTCAATACTGTGCAAAGGCTCTAAGTCACATTGGGTTTCACAATGTTAATGGAACAGTGTAAGAGCATCCGTGCTGCTTCTGAACATACACTTTATGGCAAGGAGCATAAACACGTATACCAAGCATGTCAAACTCAAAGGCTAACACAGGCCAAATAAACAAGGTTTAAAACAAAAACTACACCGAAACCGGTTTGGCTCAGTGGCAGAGTGTCGGTCTGCGGACTAAAGGGTCCCAGGTTCGATTCTGGTCAAGGGCATGTACGTTGGTTGCGGGCACATCCCCGGTGGGGGGTGTGCAAGAGGCGGCTGGTCGATGTTTCTCTCTCATCGACGTTTCTGGCTCTCTATCTCTATCCCTTCCTCTCTGTAAAAAATCAATAAAATATATTTATAAAAAAAAAACACACAAAAAAAGCTTCTATTTTCATAGAAACATAGGTTTATTTCGATAGAGACATACTGAATACAAAAGTCTGAAATAAGTAATCATTAACATAATATAAAAGAACATCTTAATAATAAAAATTAATACTTTTTCTTGAACTTAACTTACCAGATACTGAACAACTGCTCAAATTAATAAGCGTAATGCAAATAAACCTTTTTCTTGTTCTCCAAAAGTGAAATATTTCCTGCTGTGCACACCAAACAAGTCAGTACAAGACTAATGACATGGGAATCGGCTGCTAAAATATTCGCTGCTAGTATTAGTGGAGAGAAATGGTGAGCCAGTGTGCAAAAGAAATGAATGCAACATGATTATAGTAAAAATGTCATTAGTGAACGTTGTAGTTCATTATTAATTATTAGAGGCTCGATGCACGAAGATGCGTGCAAGAATGGGCCTTCCTGCTGAAACCTGTTTGGCTCAGTGGATAGAGCGTCGGTCTGCGGACTGAAGGCTCCCAGGTTCGATTCCAGCCAAGGGCATGTACATTGGTTATGGGCACAACCCCGTTAGGGGGTGTGCAGGAGGCAGCTGGTCGATGTTTCTCTTTCATCGATGTTTCTAACTCTCTATCCCTCTTTCTCTCTGTAAAAAATCAATGAAATATATATATTAAAAAAAAAAAAAAAGAATGGGCCTTCCTTCCCCTGGCTGCCATCAGTGCCTTTGCTCTGGCCGGAGCCACCTTTCTGCCTTCCCACACTGCCCAAAGGCCCAGAGCGGCTGAGGTGGTGCAGAATGCTGTGTCCCATCCTGCCCCCAGCTGCTTGGTACCTGTGTATGCAAATCAACACGCCATCTTTATTGAATTAATTTGCATACTCACTCCTGATTGGCTGGTGGACATCACGAAGGTATGGTCAATTTGCATGTTACTCTTTTATTAGGTAGATTATATATAACAGAATATTGTAAAAATTAACGTATGAAATTTTTATTAAAACGTTTCTTACTGTTATATTGGCTGGGCCACAAAAATATTCGTTGTGGACCCCATGAGGCCCATGGCCCATGGGCTGGGAGTTTGACTTGCTTGGTGCATACCTCTAATTAAATGGCAATTTCTGGCTGGCCCATTTCCAAAATGAAAAATTCTAGCATATTTGCACCATACTAATTTCTTACTATTTTTAAAGGCATTTATAAAAAATAAAATAAAAATTCAAGTATAAATGGTAAAATTAGAATGTCTTACTTGCTATGCACCAATGTGGTTCTTATGATTTACTAGAGGCTTGATGCATGAAATTCGTGCATGGGAAGGGGGCGTCCCTCAGTCTAGCCTGCACTCTCTCCAATCTGGAATATCTCTTTCACAATCCAAGACTGCTGGCTCCCAACCTCTTGCCTGCCTCCCTGATTGCCCCTAATCACTTCTACCTGCTTTCCTGATGCCCCAAACTGCTCCCCTGCTAGCCTGATCATCCCTAACCACCTCTGCCTGCCAGCTTGATCACCCCTTAACTGCTCCCCTGTTGGCCTGATGCCTCCTAACTGTTCTCCTGCCAGCCTGATCTCCTCTTAACTGCTCCCATGCCAGCCTGATTGCCCCTTAACTGCTCCCCTGCATGCCTGATCAACCCTACCTGCCTTCCCTGCCAGCCTGATAGTGCCAACACTGTGGCTTTGTCTGGATGTCCAGAAGATGTCTGGTCTAATTAGCATATTGCCCTTTTATTAGTATAGATTATGGTACTGTATATTTGGCATTTTATTACATTTTAAGGCTTTTGCATATCATACAAAAACAAAGTCATGGGGCTCAGGGATTTACTGTGAGCTCTTTGGGGGAAGGGAGCATTGCTTGCATTAAATAAATACTTATTGAGTACATACTGAGTGCATCTTTTTTTAATCAGGTACTATTTTAATTATCTTTATAATCTCACATAACTTTTATATTCTCTTTGGCTAGCAAACTATAGATGCTCAGAAAATGTGCACTAAATTAACCTGAAGCCACATGAGTATTAGTTAGATCTCTGCAAAGCCATTATGTTACCTGAGTCCTCAATTTGTGAATTTCTCATACATTTCTAAATTAGTCCATGCATTTACATGAGCACTTGATACAGATTCCAACATAACAAAAAGAAGCTTGACTATTCTAAAAGGGCTTCTATTTTTTTTTTTTTTTAATTACTTGTACAGCAGTGGGCAAGGTCCTTGGACACAAGAAAATTCCAGCATCTTCCCTTCACTAACAGAGCACAGGAAGTACTAACAATAAGTACCTGATGGAATTATACTTGGTGGCAATCTGAGTGCTGAATTGTCACTTTAGGAGAGGAAGTGCAGTCAGCTATATCTCATAAGTGCTCAGTATGTGCAAATGAGGATGGGATAAATTCTGAGCCACTGAACTTCTATTTTCTTTGTTTTCTCCAAAGCTCTGCAGGTCAAAAACCCTCCTTTCCTAATGTAACCAGTCCCACGTTCATTCTCTTTAGGTGATTACAAACAGATGTAACTCACCAATTCAGCCTCGGTTCACTCATGGCCATTATGGAGCTCGTATTCTTAGACTTCTGTATCAGTCGAGCTCACAATTCTGCAGCCTGGTCCAGCAGGCTCCAGCAGAGGCAGGATTTCTCCAGAACCACCTGAAGAAAAAACGAAAGGTCAACATTGGAAACAGGAGCTGTTAACCCATGCTCCTAACACCTATCCTAAACCTGACAGGACTCCTGAAACAGAATGCAGCAGACAGACCAATGCTTGCAAGGTTCTTGCAGTAGAACAGCAATGACGATGCAGTCCTTCCCCAGTTAACTTGTTCCAGGAATGGCACTCTCAGAGCCCAAACAGAATGGTGTTCTCATTTCTTACAGACCGCATCACTGTATGGCATGGGGCTGTGTGTCTTAGGGCTCCCTCAGCCCCTAATTGCCAAAAGAATTCTGGCTTCGGGTTTCCCAGTCATGCCCTGCTATGGGTCCGATTTGGCAAACAATGCAAGGAAAAATAAACAAACAAAAAAGCCTGGATATCAAAAATCATTCCAAGAGAACCTCATTTTTGAGGAGACTGCGGTCCAGGCAACTCAGGTGACATTTCACACGGTCACTTGGAGGAATTACCCGGACTGCACATCGGGCTCGGCCACTCCATGCTGGGTGCCTCTCCCGTCGCCCCAGGCGGACCGAGAGGGTGTGGATGAGAAACTTAAAAACTGAGGAGTCCCTGGGCACCTGGCAGGCAGACCGAGAGGGTGTGGATGAGAAACTTAAAAACTGAGGAGACCCTGGGCACCTGGCAGGCCTGACCGGCTCCCACTGAAGCCACCTCTCACTCCCTGACCCAGCGTGAGGCAGGGAGAGCGAGCCAATGGGGGCAAAATGAATGTTTGTGGGAAAGCGGACTAAAGGGCCTCGGAGAGAAACAAGGTCTCAAGAGGGTGGGTCATGGGGAGACCGAGCCGGGCCTGGGCCGCGCCAGAACTGGAGCCGAGCGCCCCAGCCCGGCCCTGCCGCGCGGGCCGCCACGTTCCCTCCGCCCGCCCTTGGAGCGCGCGTCTCCCGGGCAGCGCCCTCCGCCCCGCGTCTCCCGGGAAGCAGCCTCTCCGCCCACCTCGCGGTCGAACCACTCCGACCCGGGCGGCCGTATCCCCACTCCACACACACTGCAGCGCACGCCCCGGGAAGGCCTTATTTAAAGAACGTAGCCACGCCACCTCGGCCAGGCGTGGTGACGTCACGCGACGCAGAGGGCGGGGCCGTGCGCCTGGAGTAGTTCAGCTGGAAACTGCGGAACAGGGCTGGCCTGGTGGGCGGGGCTGGCCGGCCGGGTGGGCGGGGCCGGGGCTGGGGTTGCTGGAGGTTCTGAAAGATCCTCCACCTCCTGGAGGGTGACAAGTTAGGAGGAGGGCCAGTGGCATATATAGCATTGAAGAGGTCCCAACAGACTCATCTTGTCATCTTAGACCACTGTCTTAACTTTCCTAACCCTGACACCTCATCAGTAAAATGGAGTTACTTAGTGGGGTTTTTGAAAGGATTAAGTAGAATAAGAGATTAACTGTGCTCAGCAACAGGACCTGGCACATAGTAGTGGCTCCTCCACTCCATGCCCATTCCAGTTTAGATGTCAGTTTCCACCTAGTTTGTTGTGTGTGTGTGTGTGTGTGTGTGTGTTTCATGCATTAAGGAAAGGCTTATTGAGCACTACTAATTTATAATTTGTGCTTGGTGCTGGGTACATCTAGGACTAAGACCAAATACCAGTTTTGCCAAGAGCTTTTGATGGTTGAGAATCTAAGATATTCACATTATACAATTATAAAACAAAAATAGAGAGGGATAAGCAATATAAGAAAGTTATATAGAAAAGATGGTGTGAGTACAGAGAGGGAGACCAAAGGCTGCTTCGAATAGCTAAAGACATGTATGAGTACTTATATGTCAGCTCCCACATTGGGCCCTAGACATGCCAGTTCATTTGAAGATTTTGAAGTATGAAGATGATGGGAAAAAGCATTCTAGACAGAGACCAGCACAAGGAGTTTCATAACCATATTGCATGAACAGAGTCCAGTTTGTGTGCTATCAGGAAACTGTGTTCTAAATCTTAGGATGATTTATGATATTCAAGGTATGTTAACATAAAAATTATACTTACATTAAACATATCCCTTGTATGTAAGAACCCCGAGGTAGTTTATTTTTTGAAGAGTAGTAGAAAAGAATTTGGAAAGATAGGTTGAGATCAGACTACAGAAGCTTTTATAAGCCAAAGTACAGGTTTTTACTTTAGGTTTTTACTTTATTGTATAAGAAATAGAACGCTGGCAGGAGAGGGAAGCTTATAAGCAGAGGAATGACTCAATTAGATATAAGTTTCAGGACAGTTTAATCTGGTAAGGTATTGAATGAGTTGTAGGGAAGAGGCTGGTTAGGAGACAGTGCTTGTGAATACTTGCAGATCATCTGGTGCAATGATGCCTAGCACTCTGCAGGTAGGTAGTAGTCCGTATTAGGTGTGCTATGAGTGGCCTGTGCTGGGATAGAGATGGACATCCAGGCAATGTGTGGAAGTTAATGTGTTGGGTACTATCTCATAAGGCACACAGGCAGAGAGAGCTGGGAGTCCTGTCCTACTCTTTAGCAACTGCTCAAGGACTGCTCCCGAAATCTTTAAGCACTCATGCTGCTGGGATGCACCAGCCCACAGTCCTGTGCTATGGTAACATCACCAGATATGGCCTGTGTTAAGGTTCTAGATTATCATCAGACAGTCTGCTCTGGTTTCTTGTATCTTGAGTTCCGGTGGTTGCGAGATATCACCCAGAATCAGAATTTTTAGAGCCAGGAGGAATGTTGGAAATTATCTAGCCCAACCCTCTTGTTTTCCTGATAAGGAAACTGAAGCTCAGATTGTCAAGTGACTTTTCTAACATTGCATGGTCAGTGATAAAGTACTAAAAATCAGGTCCCATAACTTTTGCTACTACAATATATTAAATAGATACATCTCTTCCTTTAGGCTCTGTATTGTAAAACAGAAGCAGTTTAGTGAATTTTTGGAGTTCACCATATATGGATTTGATCTCAATTCCCTGATATTGGCAGTGTGATCCTAAATATATTGTGTCTCCTCTTTGAGCCCAATGAGAGGAGACAGTAATAGCTCACCTGCAGGATTGTAGTGGGATTAGAAGTAATATGTAAATGAGTAAAAATGCCAAAAATAATATGTAAAGAATAAATGTTAAACAAGTAGCAGCTATTTGTATATACTTTTCCTGTTCCCCTCCCAAACCCACAATGCAGTGAAGGTGGCATTGAAAACAAATGATTATAATACAAATAAGAAAAGATAAACACAGACATTACAGAAGATCCTATGGGAACACAATGAAGAAGAAACACTTTTTGACTGAGACACTTTAGAGACATGTCAGAGAAGTCTGATTTGGGTCTTGAAGGATGAGCGGAGTGTCCTGGGTAGAGAAGGGACTGTGCATTTTCAAGAGTGAAAAACCACAGAAGTGTGAAACAGCATATCTGAGGAAGAGGAAAAGCTATTGCCTTGTGTGTGTGTGGAGGGGAGCGGGGATGAAGATCATTGGAGGAGAGGGCCTTCATGCCATGCTAGAGAATTTGTGCTTTTGGACTTCATTCCCTGGTAATAAACCAGTGTGAGTGAGTGTGTGTGTGTGTGTGTGTGTGTGTGTGTGTGTGTGTGTGAGACAGAGAGAGAGAGAGAGAGAGAGAGAGAGAGAGAGAGAGAGAGAGAGAGAGAGAGAGAATGTTTTATTGAGGTGTAATCTACCTACTGTAAAGTTCACTCATTTTATTTGTGTTATTCAGTAATTTTTTAGTAAGTATAGGGAGTTTTGCAATGATCAACATTACCAATTTTGGAGCATTTCCATTACATTATCCTGGAAAATCATTTGTGTCCATTTACAATTAATTATTCTTCCCACCCTCAACCCCAGACAAGCACTAATCTCCTTTCTATCTCTATAGATTTGCCTTTTTCTGGATATTTCATATAAATGAATCATATGTAGTCTTTTGCATCTGGATTCTTTTCTTAGCAGGGTATTTTTGAGGATCATCCATATTGTAGCAGTATCAGTAGTCATGTAGCTGAATTGTAGCCCATTTATGGATATGCCTCATTTTGTTTACCTATTTGACAGTTGGTAGACATTAAGTGGTTTGCACTTTTTGGCTGTTATGAGTAATGTTGCTGTGAACATTTGTAAACAAGTCTTTGTGAACTTTGTGTTTTCATTTCTCTTGGGTTAAGATACCTAGGAGTGGAATTGTTGGGTTGTATGTAAATTTATGGTTGTTTTTTTTTTTTTTTAAGACACTGCCAAACAGTTTTCCAAAGTGACTGTACTCTTTGATTCTTTGGAATTTTAAACAGAAGAAAGATTTGGGTGTCCATATCTGCTAAACTGAGAAACCCCAGAAGTTGAATGAGAAGCCAGTTTCAGTTTGAAATAATTTATAAACAGTAGGTACCTATTTTAAGTTTATAAACATTTCATAGGACCAAAATTTTACATAGAAAAGAATGCAAGCATCTAGCTAAGTAAGGTTATCATAATTGTTACTGGATGTGAATTTCTTCTTGTGGATGAAACCAAGACAGAGAAATGTGCCAGGTCATTTGCTGCTCAGCACATCAGCGGTTGGCCTTCACAGCACACAGGGATGATTCTATTTTCTCACAGACCTGGCATGAGAAGCAGGCCTGCTTAGCACCAGTCCATTTGATCCAAATGCACATTAGAAGCAGAAGTCTACTATTATGTTAAGGGGCTAGACTGATCTTGCCCCATGAAACAAAGCTTAGCAGTAGAAGTAGCGCTAAGACATGTGTGGTCTTACTGACCAGTCTATGATTATTTCTTTGGCTTGATCTCCAAGAGTTTAATAATGACCTGATTTGTTTTCTTTATCTAATTCTCCCACGAGATCAGTATAAGCAGAACTATAAGAAGTCCCTCTTAAGCTCCTGTGTAAGAACCCTTTTGGAAGTGGAGCAAGCTAATCCATGGTGAGAGGTAAGAGTAAATCATGTATCAGAAGGAGCTTAGGCATGAGTTTGGCCAAAGGCCTAGAGGTGACAGATTTCATATATTGGACTTCACTATTTCCATTTACTCTCAATTTTCCAAGATGCTGGAAGGTGGTGAATACTTATAATTATATGGAATTAATTTGACAGTGTACAAATAGTTCACACACACAATGTCATTCTCCCCCTTCTCTGAGGCAGCTAGAAATAAAGTCAGGATTAGGAACTGTTTGTTGCATACGACAATTTTGGGGATCAACTCATTTATTTTACTGAGTGTAAGAGACACTTAGGTATTGTAGTGTGTGAGTGAGTGTGTGTGTGTGTGTGTGTGTGTAGGAAAATGCTTAGTTGCCTTTATCCTGATTTCAGAATATTGTATAATTTAAATGTCCTTGATGTTACTTTAAAAATAATTTATGTTGAGGTTTTTGCATTGTTATAAGAGGCTGATACTTAGCTGATATTAAATTTATTGGTTCCCTCCTATATCATCTACTCAGGAGGAAGGATGGGGCTGGAGGAGGCAAGGCTAGCCTAAGTAAAGTAACATTTTTAGTCTTTGGCATCATTAAAATCTTGGCAGCATTTCTGATGTTACATCTTAAAGATTTCTGAAGCAAAGATGACAAAGAATTGTATGCATCCAGGAGTTCTCCCCTCCTACTCTCAGAGCAGATGTCGCTAGTCAGCCAGGACCCCTTCTCCTCTGAGACAGGAAGCAGCCGCAGAAAGCTCTATCAGTCATTAGACATTAGCTCACAAGTGAAACCTTCTTTGCCTTCTCTGATCAAAAAGGTAGTTTGATCCTTGTACACGCTTTCTCTCTGCAAAATGTAAGTGAATTTTTTTTTTTTTCTTTTAAATTATAGATCAGTGCATCTCAAACATTAGTATGCAATCACCTGAGGATCTTGTAAAAATGCAGATTCTGATCTGGTAGTTCTGGGGTGGTGCATGGGAATTTGCATTTCTAATAAGGTCAAGGTCACACAGGTGATGCCAGGGTTACTGATCTGTCCACACATTTTGAGTAGCAAGCTCTATTAGACTGTTCTCTGGAGACAAGCTGTAAGCTAGAAAATGATGTATAATGCAACTCAATAAGCAAAAAAGAAGAAAAACAAGGCAAGTGTTCCATTAGAAGCTGAAGTTTTATTATAGGATAATAGTACATAAAGCACATCTAAAATTGATGTGTTCAATGCACTTTTAATAAAGGTAATGTAATATTAAAGGTAGAGTTTCTAAGTACAATATAACAACATTCATATTAGAATGAAAATCGGAGTATTTAAAAGACAACATTAAATCTCTCTCTTTTTTTTTTTACAGCTTTGTATTTACAAAATGAATCAAAATATCTTTTTAAATTCAGGACACAATAAAATAACAAACAGCAGGAAATAAGCAGACTACTGTAAGAGTGAATTGAAAAGAAAACCCAATGTATGTGAAAAGTTGGATGATCTTCTAATAAAGATCATTAGCAAAGTTTTAGTACAATACTATTTTTAGGATACCCAGAAATGGCTTGCATTTTTAGTGTGGCAGAAAAGGAATTTTTACATACTGTACACAAAACAGACAGATATATTTATAGGTACAGTATTACTGTTTCCAAACTTGCACATATATTTACAGAAGGCTGAGTTTGTTACTCACGAGTTTTGTGAAATTTGTGTGCTTAATCCCCAAGACCTACACACAATTAGAATCAGCATTTCATGTGGTCTTTTTTTAAATGTGGGTCTAATACTTGGTTGTAGAAGAAAGTATTAATTATAGGCTTGGCATACCTTACAAATTTACTGTGACACCCCAGAAAAAGAATTTGGATTGGGACACACTCACTGTTTCTTAATAATGATCAAATGCTGGCATGTGCTGGCCATTGTACAGACACAAAGAAATATAATCTCTATCTCCAGGAAGCTTAGGATACTGAGTGGTGCTTTTTTTAAAAAAAAATTTCCATCTCTTTCTAAGTGAAGCAGTAAGGAATGACATGACTTATAGTAAAAGAGATTTCTCCTTAAACTGTAGCCAATTCACTTTAAAAGGTTAACTATTAGCATCAGTTTTCATTAACCACATGATTGCATTTGTAATTAAGTTAACAGCAACTCTTCCATAAAAATGGAAGCTGTCTAAATTGTGGGTAAATCTGCAGTGCGTGGAAGCCAATAACCATGGCTTGAGAATTTATCACCTTCAATTACAAAAAGTGCAGTAAACAGAAACATTTGCCCTATATTTATAAATTGCTCAAAAATCTTTGCTAAAGATCTTACAAATTCAGTAATATTACAGAACAATTCTAATCAATATTTAATAAGGTTAATTACATCCTTAGTTAGATATTTGATATACTTGGATTTTTAACACTGCCAATAAGTCTTGGGAGAATAGGTTGAAAGAGTTTAAACTCATGATTAAATGATGACTTTAAACATGAAGGCCCTTCACTCAGTTCATAGAACTGGCTGAGGTCATAACTAAAATAGAACATCCTTTGTTGAATTTGCTCCATTGGGCCATGTTCTGACATGACAGTGGATGTCTTCAGATTTCTCATGGTTCAGGTAGGAGGGGAAAGGGTTATTCCGCCATCAAGCCATGAAGGATATTTTATATAAATGCCTATTATCTATAATAGGAGCTAAGTACACAACCCTGTCAGGTGTCAATAATATAATTCCTTAGTAAGAAGGAAAAAAAAAGGATTACTCCATTAAACTAGAGTGTTTCTTTAGGATCTTGAAGGCCTGGCAAATTATTTTTCAGCTTAGGAGATATGGTATAAAGCCAAGTAGTAAACATAAAGTCAATGCTAATAAGTTTTCATATATCCATATTTATAAACAAATTCACCCTATTGATGTCAAATATCCATACTAAGGAAGTAATTTTATCCTAATTAAATACACTCTAGAATAATTTATATAATGATAGTATGTATTTAAAGAGAAAAGCATGTCCCAAATCCAGCACTCTGATACAGTTGCCAGTTGGGCATAGGTAGATATATAATATATATATGTATATATATATACAAATATATAGTTATACTCAGTGAAATTAACAAGACCCAAAGGTGGTATTGTCTAGGAATAAAAGGTTGTTGTTTTTTTTTGTTTTTTTGTTCACAAAAGTAACTTATCTAGCACCACACATCAGAAAAACACAAAAATAGCACACTCTAGTTCTAAACAGCTATGTCTAAAATAGATTATATAGTAAAACCAGTATTATACAGCATATTGTGGATTTGATAAACAGATAAATATTTGCACTGAGTAGGCTGTTTATAATATAACATTTTCTTATCTATACAGAATGAAAGCCAAAAAGTTAACTGTATAGAGATGTGCAGAACAACATTAAATATTATGACTCAAAAGCAGTGGTGAAGGTAAATTTGAAAGAAGAGTAAGAGAGAAAATGTTTACAGGCCATTACAAGTTCTTAAGTTAACAGTAAATAAAGAATCAATTGCTCGAGTTGAAGAAAGCAGTAAACAAGAGATTGCATTTACATGCAGATGTCTAAAATTTGTATTTTTTTTAAGTCTATGCACAAAAGTCATTTGTTTTATTGCTTGACATTCAGTTATGGCTAGATATTTAATCTATTTTTTTTGTACTTTGGAAACAAGAATATTGTTAAAGGTGCCATAAAAATGGACAACATTGAAAACGGTTTGCAAATAAACCACCTAACACTGCAGTTCTTTATACATATTAAAAGCCTTGTCTGGGGTTTGTCATATGTTAAATATATTTAAACTGGGAAAATATGTTGTAGCTTGAAGCCTCCCATTGGCCCAAACATCCAATACAAAAACACATCTCCACAAAAGGAGCAGGCAGACAATACAGGGACATTTAAAGAAGCAGCCAGCTAATGTCCTAATGTATAAAAATTTACCACTGTTTTATGTGAGATTTCAAACAATTGTGGATAGAAGAGAATTTCTGATTCAGGAAAGTGTGTACAGTACATATGAATTTTTTTTTCATGTGTGTGAAATCATATTCACTATATGCTCAAGAATGATCTGCATTTACATATGTAATCTGCTCACTGATGACCAAGTTCCCAGAAATAGTATTCATCCACATTGAAGTGATAATGAATGAGAAAGGAATCACACATGAACACTGGAGAAATTTTAGTTGCTCTTAGAGAACAACATAATGGCATGTGCAGCATGTCAAAGCTGAGAGCGAGCTATCTTTCATTAGTTTTTAGAAGGAAAATAAGAAAAGAAGTGTGAAAGAGCTAGTGTGGTAAACATACTAAATGTAAACAGCAAACACGGATTCTCTAAGCATCCATTTAAAACATTCATATTCACTTTCTTAACACAAGACTCCATTTTATGTTTCACTGCTGAAAAAACATTTCTCTTAGGATTCACTAGGCTGTCACTCATTTATAAATAAATAAGTAAATGACTGAATGTATTTATTGCTTGAAGTTCTGAGGGTTTGCTTAAACGTGAAGATCTGCCACCCCCACCCCCTTCTGAGATATTTCCTTAGTATGAAACCAGGGAGCCTGACAAAACTGACCCAGGAGTGAAACCAATTGCTTTGTAAAGCCATTGCTTGTTAGCCTTCTCATCTCTTAAGGATAAACAATCATAGGAAGGTCTCTTTAAAGAAGTCTGGTGAAACTCTTTGCTAATACTAGTGTTTAGGGATAGTATGGTAGACTATTAGAAAAAGATCAAGATTTAATGTTGCAATTGCCTTTCTGAGCACATAATCTGATCTATTGTATGAAGTTGTTTTTATTGGGTTCTGTTAGGTCATCCCTTTATAAGAAGTGGCAATCAAATGCTAGAATATGTAAAACTATCGATAATGTGTGTGTATATGTATATATATTTATATATATGTATGAATATGTATATGCATATATGAGAGAGATTTCTGCCCATTTCCTTGGTATTTATTTTTAAAAAAACAAGGTAAAAGCTTCCTTTTCATCTAAATGACATAAAGAACATGTGCAAAAAACACGAAAAGTTTCTCCAAATTATACTCTTATGTGGTCTTAAAAAAAAAAAAAAAAAAAATCCGAATGTGTCTTCCAAGTGTGAAATGGAAAAATCAAAGGCAACAATTACCCTAAGGTTCACTGCCTTTATGGAAAGCAATATATTAAAATACGAGAACAAAACTATATTTTAAAAAACGTAAAATGTGACCCTAAAAACTGGCTCATGCTATTGTTACCAAGTGGGTTTTGTTTATCTTTAAACATTATCTCTTGTATTTCTTCGACAGATTAAAAACTACAAATGTGAAGTAGAGAGTTTTTTTGGTTTGCTTCTAGAGATGAGCACAGAGAAATTAGTAGTTGTTTGCTATTAGAAAAAAATGTATTTTATCTTTTATCTCTCTCAAGCCACTGATAGGCAGGACCCTTATCTCCTTTGTTTTAAACATTTGTATCCGTATTATGTGGAATTGGGAGAAGTTTTTAATATATTGTAGAAGGCTATACATATTTTTATCATAAGTATTTTAACTATTTGAGAAACGGTAAATGGAGTATACAGGGTTGTCCTCTGAATGATGCTCTCTGTTGGTGGATGACCTGCTCATTTATCTTTTGAACACACTGGCATAACTTCCCACAGTCCTGGAAGTTACTCAGTGTTTTTAAGTACACAAGACTGAAGAGCACACGTTTTGAACTCAACAAAATGAGATGATAGTGACGTTTACACACATGCAGTTAGTTCTACACAGTTCACTGTGCCTTGGAGGGATAGCATTATCGTGATTATTCATAATAAAAAACACAATTTGTCCCAGTAGTACTGGCCACCCTGTTTTAAAGAGTTTTAGAAGATCCCTGAGCACATTGTTTCTGACTCTTAACCCCAACTCCAAAATGATAGGGCTTCCTATTGTTGATATCAAGATGGATTGTCATTCACAGTAAGTCAATCATAAGGTGCTTATGTACCCTTTTTTTGTTTGTTTGTTTGTCACCAATCAGCACAAAGAACTGTCAGAAAATAACTTTTTTATTATTAGTATCTTAATAGCACTGGAAGGACACATGATTTGAACAATCAATGTTGGAAACAGTGGCTTTAGGATTATTATCTGGCTGCCCCTCAACAATAACAAGTGATTCAGTCGACATTCCTTAGCCAAAAACAAAAAGAAACAACAATAACAACTGTACAAATATGTATTTTTCCCTGAGGGATCAAGGTACACCCGCGAGTGCTCTATGTACATATTGCACTAGAGAGGAATGAAGAACATGTGCAAAAAAGCAACGATGAGAGAAGCTTACATCCTACTTAAACCTTTTCATTAAAGATTTTACTAGGTTGTTTTGCATTTTGGAATGTCGGAACACAAACAGCTATTCCTTAGTCTAAAACTAAAAACACATATCTCTACTATGGCACATTCAATGAAATAAAAAGTTTCCCAAAGACAGATAGACAAATTCCATCAAGAAAATAATACAAAGTTTGTTTGTTTGTATGTTTTTTTTTAGAAAATTACATTACTTTCTTTCTTTGTTTCACATTACAAAATCTTTTTTTTTCTTTACACAAATCACATTTTATTGCAGGAATATTTCAAGTGCCATCAAATATTTATAGAAGGGTTAAAAAAATAGAAGTCTCTCTAAAGTGGTCCAGACAAGGCTTTGTATAGAATAAATCTTTTTATTCCCATCTTCTAGTTTTTTTGATTTAAGTATTTTGAATACATTTTCTTTTCCATTGACACGTAGTAGCCTAGAAGCGGTCTGACACACGTATGTCATACACAAAAACCACACACACACACACACACACACACACACACACACTCACTCCCTCCTCACTTGACCCTCAGCCTACCCTTATACGCTCACAGACATCTGGGTATCCACACTATAAAGAACAACCAAACTTAGAAGCAGTGTCTTAAGTCATATTTTCCTTAAGTTAGGAAGGGTGAATTAGGATGCTGAATACTTAAAAAAAAATTTAAAAAAATCTATAGCTTTAATGTAAATTAGGATGCTGAACACTTAAAAAAAAAAAAAACAAAACAAAAAAACAACCCATAGCTTTAATACAATTTTCAAACTGTCCCAAAACAGCACTTTCATCTGCATTTTTGATTTCATTGTGACCAAAGCCAGTTTCTTCACAATAGAATGCAACCATTTGGACACCATTGGAACCGATGACATTGGGACTCTGTACAAAAGCCTCATTTAGCTGATGTAAAACATTGTATAAAAGGCCTTACAGCAGCTGTGATGACAATGATGTGATTCCAATAATCAAAGGACTGTTTAAGTTTAGGGAGTTTTATAAGAACTATTACGGATAATTTTCTGGATCACCAAATAGTTTGTATCATCACACAGGTGTTTCTATAAGAAGGAAGAAAATGAAAATGCAAAGTTTTTCACATTCTTTTCAATACGTCAGATTTTTTCAGCTGAATTTATTGTTTAACTTCAGATCCCAACTTTGATCCAAATAATAGTCAGTTGTTCCCTCCCGTCACCGAACATGCCTCTGCTATCCTCCTGTTCCTACCCTGTAGAAGTATTTTGCTCTTAAAGTCCACACCTGCTTTGCTTTCTCAAAGATCTAGTAGCAGCATCGTGTCAACGTATGTTGGTTTACTCTAAAAGCACTGTCACCATGGTGTGACTATTACTGTGATTAGAGCATCATTTTTATTTTTTTATTTTTTGCATTATGTACATGCAAAATCCTTTATGGAAAAAGAATTTCTTTTAAGTTCAACATTATGTTCTCTCTCACCCCTAGAGAAGTTCAACGAACTCTTTTCATTTCATAAATGGACACTGGAATTAGGTTTAGTTGCTCTTTAATGCGCTAGCACCTGAGGCTGGTCATATTCAGAAAGCTTTGGTTAAAAAGAAGTTAATATACTTTAATAAAACCACCCCCAAATTTAGTGAATCAGAACGACAAAAATACAAAGAAAACAAAACCAAACCAAAGTAAAAATACACCATTTCTCCCCAAAGGAGAAACAATAGGAGAAACACAGACAAATAAATAACTGAACTAAGCTTGATAACTTTTTTCAGAGTATAAATACTATTGCTCTTTAAAGGAACTATGCTTATTTAAATTAAAAATTTGATTTAACCCCTCCTGCCCAAATATAAATACTATATGCTTATAGTTAACCTCTCTATATAAACACTCATAAAGTTTTATATGCTTGTAAGAAATTTAAGTAAATAATACTCTTGTCTTCTATTTATGGTTAAACCCTTACTATATTTTTTGGGGGGGACAAAAGTTAGATGTCATTTAGGCTTCATACACACTTCTGTGTGAATAATTCCTTCTCCTTTTCCAAGTCCCTCAGGAAGCAAGTCAGGAAGTCAGCGGAGGTCTGAGCAGAGTGGAGGGCTCTGGGAAGCCTGCGCTGGGATCTAGCCTGACACCAGGAGCCACCGACCCCAAGGAGAGTCAGGAGGGCCCTGGGGGCCCAGGAGACACTTTCTCCACTATAAAGGGCTTCCTGGATACCCCGCCTTCACACGATGGGAGGGTGTTCCCTTTCCTGAACAAACACGGGCCCGTGATGGCAGACCAGAAGGTTGACCCTTCTTATCGGGAGTGGGACTCAAATCATCATCTCAATGCCTACAATCCCAAAGGTCACTTATTTTTAAAATATGCTCACTTGTGTGTCAGACAGTTCCTTCTCCATTCCCCCACTGGGAATTATTTTTAAAAATCCACTAAATTTAAAAACAAAAACAAAAAACAAAACCCTCACTATTTCTCACCTGAACACCAAAGCCAAACAATCTTCTAAATATTTAATGAAATAAATTACAGTCCACAGTTTTCTAGCAACGATAAATACAAAAGTACATGTTTGCAGTTAGCACTGACTTCACTTTAAAGGCTTAAAATATATAATATTTAAATAATAGAAGCTAATTCAACATGGTATGCCTCCCTCACCCTCTCACTCATTGTCTGTGAAATATGGAGAGCCATGTTCTAGAATTATAGCATCTAGAGGCAGCGAGTCTAGAAATAGTTCACTCTGAGATCCACCCTTACCGTTCCTAGATTATACCAAGAACATACACTTCACAGAGGAAATGCTTTATGTCCTCATGTGGGGAGTGTGTGTTTGCTCCACATAGAAATCTTTGGGTCCTTCTTATAATCAAAGCTAGATTTCCAATAAACTATTCTGGTTACTGATTTGTTCTCAAAGCATACGAATTCCAAGTTGAGGCTGAGTCTACATAACTACTGAATTGTATAAAACGAGCCTCCCCTCTCCTGCCTCCTGTAGGTTGCATTTAGAAAAGCTTTTTTTTTTTTTTTTTTTAAAATAATATGCATGATGGTATAAGTCCACAGCGCCAATCTCAATCATTCAACTTTGTATGAAGCATAAACACATCTATCCTTAAACT
Source organism: Pipistrellus hanaki (assembly GCF_964339955.1). Lineage (NCBI taxonomy): Eukaryota > Metazoa > Chordata > Mammalia > Chiroptera > Vespertilionidae > Pipistrellus > Pipistrellus hanaki. Next base: position 47,033,202 of record NC_140503.1, on the reverse strand, counting down.
TACCCAAATGCAAGGTGAAATTTAGGGGGAGTTCAGTTTCTAATTCCAAATTTACACGTAAAAAAATAATAATCCAACATTGTGATTTCTAGATATGACCAGCCAGTCTTTTGAAAGTAATTTTGTAAACAGCAGCATAAATACCTCCCGACGTACCTTCCAAGCCTTCTCAGTTAAACTTGTGTTTCTGGTGCACATGCGACACGACAGTGAACACGCTAGCATTTAATTTAAAGAAAAAGGTGCAAAATGAAAGTGCCTTATCAATTCAACAGGAAAAGCTACACCAGTAACTACATTTTATATTAATTAAAACAATATATAAACAATATCTCTTTTAGCTATATATAGTCTTCATGCCCATTTACCCTGTAATATATTATAATGCTATTGTTGCTAGTGCTATGGACCCTTTACGTGCCATCCTGCCGACTGGCAATAATCGGTGAAAAAATAAAATAAAAACTTCCTTCATGAGACAAAGAGCAAGTTGTGCAAAGTAATGCCGCAACCTCCGCTATGCACACCGGTCACCGATTATTGCTGGACTCTCTTGTCGCTAACAGGTTGGTGACTCTGCAGAAAGTCTGTGGGCAGTGAGCTACGAGAAAAGGAAATCCTCCAACTTTAGTACCCTCCTTCTGTTGTAAACAGAGGTCAATGATCAAGAAGTCGAGACAGAAAAAGGGTCCATATCTGTAGGCATAATGGAAATCATATGCATGAGAAAAACAAGTTCAACTTTTATTTGTTTTCATTGTTTCCCCTCCTTTGCCTGACCCCGATCACCAAAAGATGTGCAGTTGTGTTGGCGCTCCAGGTCTGTGCAGGGCCATATAAAGTGTCTCGGTTAATATATATATATTTTTTCATGTTTGTACTTCAGACATTCTAGAAGTGCTTAGGTGATACGTTTACCCATCAATTTGCATCGCTGGCTCAAATTCTGAAGTGAACAACTCCTTGTATAACGGAGGAAAATGAAGTCGCACAATGTCTGGATATATTGCTTTAAATGCCATTAGCTTTTCTGTATGTCGTCCACATAAGGCTCTTAATGTAGACACCTTGCATATTAACTGTAAGGTGGAAGAAAGGACAAGTTGTCAGGGGAGAACAGGCATCAGAATCAAAATTCAGGGAATCTGGATGATCTTTACAACACTGTTTATAATGGCGAAATGCACTTAAAGCAACTTAAATGTCTAGTAATAGAGGATTGGTAAAAATAAATGGGGATAGAGTTATATCATAGAATACCAGGCATACATTAAACTCTAATGACAATGAATTTCTTCTCGAGAAAGAGTATCAAAAACAAAGCAACCATTAACCCCCAACTTCTGCTCCCTGACCTAACCTAGCTATCAGAGAAAATAGAAAGTAAGTAAGTAAGTAAGTAAGTAAATAAATAAACAAACAAGAAGAAAAAAAACACACACTTTCAAATCATCCTCTGGAACAACGAAACACATAAAATAATCTAAGAAGGGGCTGATTTTTCTAAGACCAAATACATACTCCTGGCTCTAGCACAGAAGAACATTAGCATATTTAAAACTGACATCCTAATTATGCTTTTATTGTGAAATATAATAATTAGCAAAAATGAAACCTTGTGCTTTGAATACAATGTAGTAATGGTAAATTGATGAAGAAAATACAAAAGTCACTTATGGTTGATGACTTGATGAGTTTAATGGAAATTGAACTAATATCAGAATATAAGGTTATCCTGGGTAATTGTTTTAGTACTTCATAATTTTCTCATTCAACATTCAAAGATTCTCTAATTTCTATCACTGCAGACATTAACTCTGCTTTGTGTTCAACTCTGAAGGACTAGGAAGAGGATTTCCAGAATATATTAATTGTTAAAAAAATTCTACTACATTATTTCCCTATTATTTTAGGGCGCTTGATAGCAATGATAATAAATAGAATTTAACCTGAAGTTTGGCCCAACAGAACTTCTTTGAAATGGAGATATTTATTCCTTTCAGTGGCCTGTTGCTTACTGATACTTTTGGGGGCTGGTCAGATAACCTACAAAGGCAAGGGGTAATTCAAGTTATGCCAACTGGAAACTGTTGGTTCTCACCTTTGTTAGTATTCCGTCTTCTCGGTGATTCTTCTGTAGGACATGTTGAAGAGCTAGTTGGATTTTCTGTTGCAGTTTTTCAATTTTTACCTTTTCCTGCAGCCATGAGCGATCTGTACATGAGAAATGATATCCCTTAGTGTTCCTCCAACATGGTGCCAGATACCCAATTTCTCCTGACACCTGGACCCAGAGTATCATATCACAAAGCAGAGTTAGAGACTAGCAGGCCAGTTTCACTATTCTTTCAAAATACTGTCTATTCCTAAGGGAGTGGAAAACTGGCCTATGACAGGTATAAAGGGTATTAAACATTTCCATTCTTACTGGTACTTAAAGGAAGGGAGGGTTATCCCCTTCCAAAAAAAGGTAGCAATTTAAACCTAAGGTCATATATATGCAAGTACAATTAAATCACTATGGCCCTTCAAGCCTTTCTGAGAATAACATTTCTGAATGAAATATTCACAGCAATATTGCTAGCCTTTCTGGAAATTATGGAAACAACCTTACAAGGCAACTAAAACTGTCAATAGAATTCCAGATGACTTAAAAGTTGGTAATTTAGGATGAATTTTTTATGTGTAAGAATTCAAAGAATTAGAAGATAGTAAACGGATGATCTCTAAGAGGCAGTGCTGGTGAAGGGTAAAACATGGATTAAATGCACATAAACTTGTAGATGACATCCAAGTGGATTCCAGGGAAAAGTTGGATGTTATCTTAGAGACTGATATTAAGAAGGGCAATCTGACTCCACCACACCATTTCTCTTGGTGTCAGGAGGTTAATTGTGGACTGGGTTTTACTCAATTCTCGTTTCTTAAGATTTTATCAGAATGGCACGAGTCTTCTTAAAAGGAAGATGTATGTGTGTGTGTGGGAAGGTTGTTATTTGAAAAAGTTAAAAACAGACTTAACAAGTGAGGCAGCCTCTGGCAGCCTCCCGAATATTCTAAAAGTTATGGACCCTGTAAAAAGTCTTTACCTGGACAATTTTTAAACCATTTTATTTTTATTTGGTTATGTTACCTGCTGACATCAGGACAAATGCAGAAAATAATGCAATTTCATCTTCCGTCAGGTGCATAGAACATAAACTCTTCCCAAATTCAAATACAAAGCTAATAAAGTCTTCACAACCTGCCAACATTAAAATACAGAGAGTTTAGGATTTTGGTTATCCTAGGAAAAAATATGAAAGAAGGTAAAAAGAGATAGTGGTAATATATCTATAGTTTAAGAGTTTGAAATCTTAGAAGAAACATCTGTTTAGCCAACACCACATCACTACCCCACCATCCCTACCATCATCATCATTATATCACCATTCAAATCAATTAGAGTAAACTTGTGTTGAGTATTTCCTATGTTAGATACTGCTCTAAGAAATTTCCCTGGGTTTCCTACTATTTCACAGCAGCCCTATTAAGGACGTATTATTTTTATTATCCCCATGTTAGAGGTGAAAAAAAGCAAAGTTGGAGAGGAAAGTAATGTACCTAATGTTATACAGATAGGAAGTAACAACCTGAGATTCTAAGTCAGGGTGCTTGACTTCAGAGCTCACACTCTTAACTAACAGAGTTTAACAGCTACCATCTTACTGAAATGTGAAAACCTCTCATTTTGATGTTTGTCTTTATTTCCTCTAAATACTAACAAATGACATTATAGTGGAAAAATCATTGTAACTGGTACAGAACTGAAATTAGAATGTGAAAGTCCTATAAAAAAATGATCCATTTCCCAAAGACTGATTAAGTTTGGTGTCTATTTTTTCAGATTTGCACATTATATTTACACACACACACACACACACACACACATTATTGTATGGAAAATAATATAATAATAATATTACAAGAATAAACTTTCATGTACTCACAACTGTAAACCTACTTTTACCACCCTGTATTTTAAATGGAAACAGGCTATACACCCCTTCTGTCATTTTGGTGTTTTTAAATTCACATAAGCTATCTTGGATACTGTCCCATTCTTAATAACGATGACCTACTTTATTTAAATTATAAAAACCCAATATAAATTATTTATAAAGTGTATGTCAGTTTCATTTTATTTCAGTAATACCTTATTTCTCTGAGATCTACACTTAATTCTCATTAATAATTACCTGAGGGCAGACTTTGAGCTCTTTGCTTGATTTGATGTATCAGATCACATCTTGTAATCTATCTAAATAATATGCCCCCTGCTTATCTGGATCTTAAAATCTGGAAGGACACTGATATGTAATAGAAATGTCTTCAGTTGCCAACTAGGTAAAATGAAACATTAGATCTTTATCGGTACTATAGGCAAAAAGCATCGGAGGCATGGGAATTTTCTATAGTGTCTGGCTATAAAGTAAAACAGGTATAAAATTCTTTAATTATTGTTTCCAAATAACCAGCTTCCACATAGTTCAAAAAGAGGTTTTCCCAGCTCCCACCTGCTCCTGTGACTCCGATTTAAAGACAAACAGCCAGAGGGTTCCTTACCTAAGGATTTGAAGACATCAGGGCTAGCATATTTCCCATCAAAGTACACGGTGTTGTTCTGAGAGTCAAAGGCACGGCACATTCTGATGAACACCACCTCTAGAGAACCTAAGTGAAGGCAGGAGGGCGGGGGTTAGTCCACCTGGGCGAGTTTATTTCAAAGGCACTGATGGAGGGACCCGTTTCTGAGTCAGCGCCTGGGGGTTGTGCAGCCAGTGGGCTCTCAGTCACATTCCCTCTCGGTCTAGAAGGGCAAAGTTCACCGGTGTTGAAGCCAAGGCCTGCTTCATGGAAGAGAGGAGTGATTTACAAATCACTTCTTTGCTTTGCCACTCCTCTGTCTTGCAATAAGAAGTTTCAGAGTTGATAATCAACATTTATTCATATTTATTAAAACAAGCAAAAAGCCCTGGCCAGGTCATTCAGTTGGTTAGAGCACTGACCTCATCTGCCAAGGTTGCAGGTTCCATCCCAGGCACATACAAGAATCAACCAATGAATGCATAAATAAGTGGAACAACAAAATTAATTCTCTCTCTCTCTCTCTCTCTCTCGCTCTCTTCATCCCCCCATTCCCTTTTTAAAAATCAATTAAAAAATGTAAAAATCAAACAAGCAAAAAAAAAAAAAAAAAAATCAGGGCTCTCTCTGAGGTTCGAGTCTTTTTCCTAACAACGTATTGGAACCTCTGAGGACCTGAAGTGTAAAATAAAACACAGGTGATGGTAAAATTAGGGAATGCAGGAGTTCTTCAAATTAATCTTTCCACTCAGAGGAGAAGACTACGAAGGGAATGTTTCGTGTCAATAGCTCCAAAACCTTTCAGAAGAACTCAGTCTCTGCTAAGAGAAACCGAAGCTATTATCATCGGAGAAAAACTGTTCCCGACACCTTCCTTACCAAGCATTTCTTTAATAGGCAGGTGAAAGCAGGTTAGGAAGAGATCTCAAAATTCACTTGCAAAGCACATACCTGCTTTGAGAAGCACAATTTGATCGTTTTGACACAGTTCCATAAATCCATCGATGCGTTTGGCAAACTCCACCACGTACTGTATAGCTTCTGTGATTTTGATGGCACACAACTGCCACATCACCTCCCGCTGCTGTTAAAGAGGGAGACAGGTTAGCCTACACGGTTACCCACATCCTTGGCTCAATGAGTTTAACTATTCCTCTTTTGTAAAATCCTTCTTTGGAAATGGCTTCAAAAAGGCTAGCGGTTTAAAAGTAAACAGTTGGCCAGTTTTTTTACATAACGATTGCTTCCAAGTGCCTCCTCATCTCCTTCAATTCCTCTCTTACCTCCTTGGTGGCAAAGGGAACGGGGAAGATATTCTGAGCATTCTACCCTGTTTCCCCGAAAATAAGACAGTGTCTTATATTAATTTTTTCTCCCAAAGTTGCATTAGGTCTTATTTTCAGGGGATGTCTTATCTTTCCATGTGCTAGGTCTTATTTTCGGAGGATGTCTTATTTTCGGGGAAACACGGGTATGCAGCAGAAGATGAAAATACAGGTCACTGCTTTAACCCCGAGGTGTGGAGAATAGCAAAGCAGGACCTTCTTTTAGGCAATTCTTCTGCCTTGGGGAATTTAACACCTTTTACTAGGGGAAGGGAACAATTGGGGGGGGGGGAGAGACTCAATTACAAGTATTGTGTACCTGTTATGAGCTAGGTGCTTTATGACACCTTGTCTTATTTCATTTTCACGAGAGCATCCCTCCCGTTTTCCATAGATGGGCACAGGTGCTCAGGGAGATTTCATAGTGGATAGGTATCGGAGCTGGGAGTCACATCCTAGCATCTCTGACTCTGAATCCCTTTCCAGACACTTTGCTGCTGCTTACTGCTTTCCTGCTTCCCTGCTTCCTTCACTACTTCCCTTTAGCTGCTGGTGTTATGTGCTATATCAAAGGCAAACCAAGGGTGTGCTGCTATTCCCCAACCTGTCCTGTTTAATTCTCCAATTTAGTGACAGGATAACCTGAACCAGTGGTGGTGTTTGGCTGCTCCCCCAACCTTAGTATAAGACCGTTTCCACCAATATGGTGGGGTGGAAGGAACACTGAATTAGGAGCTGGAGTCCTGGTCTAGTCCTGGTGTTTGCACTCTCCCACCATATGCCGATGGAAATTAGTGTCCTCCGATGTAAAACGAAGGGCAGCATTAGCCTAGATACTCTCTATAGTCCTTCCTAAGTCTCAATTTCTGTATCAGGGGAGAACACAGCATTTTCTTTACCCAAAGGGAGACTAAATAAGAGACTAAGAAAGTTCTCTTCTCCAGCCCTGCCCTCCCAGTTTGGTTGCTTGCTGATCACACTGTTTAATAGAAAAAAGTCAAGTAGCAACACTTGTCAGCCTCACACTGTCAGGTTCAGACTGGAGTGACAATCATGGATTCCAAACCTCTCTGTATACATACTCTCTAAACTCCTCCTTCTAATACTCTTGGAACATGAGGCTAAGATTACATATTTTACATGAACTTCCTGATCTTGAATCAACGTTCCATCATGATAGAGGGACAAATCCCAATTCATTGAGATTTCTGGAAACTGCTTAATTTAGTGCCCTGTTGACCAATGACAGGAAATGTGGGTACAGTTATAGGGACAATAGGATTTGTTTGCTACTGCTGAAATTTTGCATGCTGGCATTTCAGTCAGAAGACAATGCCTCTAGTACATAATCAGCTCTGGAAGCAAGAGGTACACAGAAATCTGTTATCTGTTGTAAGGCATTCCTCCTTTGGCCCTTGGTAGTCTTGATCAAATCCCCTCCGGGAAAACCCCTCCCACTTTACATCCTCCATAGTATACCTTGTTCTGATAGTTCTCAATCTCCTCCTGCAGAAAGGTCTGCCACGTTATCTGCTGGAGCTCTTCTCTCAAGTATTGGCAAGTTTCCAGATGTGATTTAGATATATTCTGTGCAAGGTGTTCTAAGCAGAAAACAGGAGATCACGACATGAAAAGCCAGGCTCTTTGGGTAATTGGTGTTTTTTCCTGCTTAATATATGCGTTAGAGTAACAAGTAGAGAGCATCACGCTGATCCAGTTTTAGGATCTTTATGCACTTACACAAGCAATTTAGAACTATTCTGTTTTTTTTGGAACAGGAGGATGAAGGACAGGCAAAGCCAGCAGTTAGCAATAAGTCTAGGTGACTTCAAAGACACTCCTGACCTTGACCTTCTTCCCTGCCTTTGCACCAATGCCTTGGAATGAACAAATATTGACCTAGACAGGTGTGGGAAATGATGGGCACAGCCTCTTGGCATTTTTATAAGGACACACCTGTCATATACACTGACCTAAGTTTTACTCTTGAAAAATAAGAAAGTGGTACTCTTTTATGACAACAGCAATGTATTTCTGTAGTGCTTTCCTGCAAATAGCAGACCAAGCATTACTGAGGGCCTACTACGTCACCATACGTAATTCAGTGGTTAAGAGATGGACTCTGGAACCAGAATGACTGAGTTTGAACCTCAGCCCTGTTACTTACTAGCTGTGTGATGTTGGGTAAGTTATTTAACCTCTCTGTGTTTTGGTTTCCTTAATTGTAAAATGAGGAAGGTAGTATCTATTCCATAGGGCTTTTGTTAGAATTAAATGAGTTGAGCATTTAGGGAGAGTTAAAAGTTAGTGCTAGCTAACCTTAGTTCTTATTATACTAGAATATAGGGACTTGGAAGATATTATAAGAAATAGATGCCAAAAAAGTTTATCTAGGAATTTATAATGTGGTGAGCATGTATGGACATGCTGAAAACACAATTCAAGGCAGGAGACAATAAAGTATGTATAAAGTTGAGCCCAGTTGGTGTGGCTCAGTGGTTGAGCATCGACCTATGAACCAGGAGGTCACGATTTGATTCCCAGTCAGAGCACATGCTTAGGTTGTTGGGGGCATGCAGGAGGAAGCCAATCAATAATTCTCATCATTGATGTTTCTCTCTCCCTTCCTCTCTCTGACATCAATAAAAACATATTTTAAAAAATAAAGTTGAATCATATCAGAAGAGAAAGGAAGAATGATAATGGATGCTGCCAGAGAAGGGAGAGGTGAATGTTTGGCTTAGGGAAACTGGGGCTTCTCGGCAGCAGAAGAGGGGCATTTGAGTTGAAGTCTGAAGGATGGGTAGGATTTGGTAGGTAGAGGCCAGTGGTGTGAGGGGTAGGCCAGTTTCACATTCGAGGGCGGGCAGATGAAGGAACCAGCATAGCCCTTATAGGACAGGAAGATGTGATAAAGTGATAAAGTCAAAATAGAAATGTGAGAAGGTAAGAGTCCAAATCCTGAAGGATCTTGAATGTTAAGACTGAGTCTGGACTTGATAAAAACAAAAGGAGTTCACAGGATTCTCCAGGAGCGGAGGCACTGAACACCGCACCCAGGGAAACAGAACCAGCGGTTCCCTGACTGGGTTGGAGGATGGAGAAGATGTGGGCAGCGGGACCACATAGAAGGCTGCTGGAACTAGATGTGAGGGACTGAGAGCTAGAAGCAGGCTGGTAATCATTGTTATGAAAGGGAAGGATAGCGGAAGTTTTAAAAGAAAAATTGATAAGATCATGTGAATATGAAACCATACCAAAAAGGAATCCCCATCTCAGGGCCTTGAATATTTAATAGGAAAGCCATTTAAAAGAATGGTGTTCAATGCAAACTGGGTAACAGTAGTAAGACTATTTATTTATCTGGGAATTTGTTGCTGCTTTTTGTCAAAACAGAATCAAATTTGTTTGCATGAAAACAAAGCAGGCTAACCTCCAGGAAGCCTGGAATTAGAGCAAGCAAGTCAAACTCGAGGCCAGCAACGAATATTTTTACGGCCCAGCCAATATAATGGTATGTAAGAAACATTTTAATAAAATTTTCATAACTTAAGTTTTACAATATCCTGTTATAAATAATTATTAATAACGAACCACAACATTCACTAATGAGTTATTACTATAATCAGGTTGCATTCATTTCCTTTACACGCAGGTGCACCATTCCTCAACACTAATACTAGCAGTGAATATTTTAGCAGCCGATGGCCACGTCATTAATCTTGGACTGACTTGTTTGGTGTGCACAACAGGAAATATTTAGTTTTTGGAGAACAAGAAAAGAAGGTTTATTTGCATTACACTTATTAATTTGTGCAGTTATTCAGTATCTGGTAAGTTACTGTTCAAGAAAAAGTATTAATTTTTATTAAAGTGTTCTATTATTTTAGGTTAACGATTACTCATTTATTTCGGCCCTTTGTATTCAGCATGTCTCTATCAAAATAAACCTACGTTTCTGTGAAAATTGAAGCTTTTGCAACCCATATAAACTTAAACCTTGTTTATTTGGCCCAAGTTAGCCTTTGAATTTAACATGCTTGCTTTAGAGACACTGGAACAATAAATCTTAATGGCCCTATTTACAACACACAGCAACAAAACAATACAAGTCAATATCATAAAAATAGAGCACTAGAACACAAACAATAGAAAAGAATTTAAAGGAAAGACAAAAGAAACTGAGAGGAAGAGGGAGAAGTCAGTAAATCATGTGTCTTAGAAATTAATGACTTCTGTAAAGATGAGAAAAAAGACAAAAATAACGGGAAGTCATAAATGAGCAGTGTGTAAATAAGTCTGTGAACTGTCTCCTATAAAAGAGTGTCACTAGAGAAGACAGATTTCAGAATGTAAATCAAGTTTTGCATATATGAAAAAAATGATGAACTGTTCACAGAGAAACAGGAGGATCCCTATGAGGAAAAAGGAGAGAAGAAGATTATAGTGTTCTCTTCCAGAACTTGCTTTTTTCACCTATTATTATGGTCAGTATGTTGTTCTTTCACTTCATCCTAAAAATCGTTCCCATTCACCCCTACCTGTGTGGGTCCAGCTTTCCGAAGTGGAAGTGAATGATACAATGTGTGTGACTAACCAGTAGAGGGCAGTGGCTGCTTTCTTGCCAACTGCTCACCAACTAACTGCTTTTGACTCTGATTCACGAGTGGATTTGGCAAGTGTAAGATCTTAGACACTTTGCTGTTTTTAAATTTCCATTTCAGCAAAGGAGAACATGTCAGACTGAGTAAAAGTCCACAAGTTAGTGTGGTCTCTCAGCGAAACAGCCTGGAATAATGAAACACTTGGAACTAGGAGTTAGGAGACCTGGTTTCTGGTCTGAGTTCAGAGGATAACTCACACTGTGATGGGCAAATCAGTTCATTCCTCAATCAGGATAGTTTCTTTAATATGGCCAAGCACTAAATACTTCAGATGGAAAATCCTGACTCCTATGTTAGTCCCAGATTTTCTCAGGGGGAAGGAACTTTAGACATCATCTGGTCCAAACTCTCTTCAGTTTACAGATAATAACAACATTAATAGTGATGATAATTAACACTGTGTAGCATTTACTATGTGCCACCCTTACAATATATATTAAGAATATATATATATATTTTTTTTTTCTTTTTTCTTACTTAGAATTTATAACAACCCTAGGAGGAAGGTACTAGTATTATCTCCATTCTACAGAGGTGTCATAGGTGGCAGTTTAGCTACAGAGTCTTTATATTCAATAGGTAGAGAGACTACAGCTTGCAGTTTACATGACTTATACTGGGTTGTACACTGTCTCTCTTGCATGGGCATTAGCTTTTGATTACAGTAACAATTGCAGTTGTGTTTTTTATTTTTTTTTATTTTATGAATCTAGATGGCTTACCTGCAGTATGTAATTCAGGTACTAATTATACATCAAGGGCAACAATTCCTGGCGATGAATGCAGACATATTCCCATTAAAAGTAATGGATTGTGGATACTGTTATTTAAAGAATTGGGCTTCCAATGTTAATTTACAATTTATTTTCCAATTGAATAATTGTTTTCATTTGTTTAAAATCAATGACAAAATTTAGCCTAAAATGGAGTCAAGAGTCTTAGTTAACGAGATAGCAGGACTTAAGCCCAAAAGAAAACACAGCTTTGGAGAAGGAACAGCAGTGTCTTTGGTTACTTCTAGGCTATTCGCAGCTCTTCAAACTACTTTGTACATGTATATGGGTTAGAAAATACCCTTTTCAGGTAAATTGTTTTGGCTTTTGGACTAGTCTTAGTGACAAGTTAAGTTTATTCATCCTGGAAAATGCCACAACACATGTAAAAATTGGCTGATTGAGGAGATCCTGGACAAAGAATGAGGTACTGAGCTCCCAGATTACACTGGGAGATGACATGGGTGGAATAGGAAACTGATTTGTGGAGAAGAGGAAGCTGGGGGAATCGCCTTAGCATTCCTGGCTCCACTCAGGTACTAACGAGTACACATTTAGCCAAAGTGCCATCTTCACAGAAAACACTTCTGCTAAACTCCATGGATTTATTTCATGGCTGAACATTTGATAAGCAAACTGGATAGACTCACTATTGTTTATGGTAAGGTGGAAGCAGACCCGAGGTTAAGTGAGCCAGGTCATTTTTCATGATATCATGCCAGCTCTCAATCAAATCCTTATTCATTTCTGAAAATTTCACTTTCATTACGGTTCTGCTTAAGGCTCAGCCAACCAAGATTTCACGACAAAAATGGAAGGTTTTTGTTCTAGTTCAAGAAAAAATAAAATCAAACCTACCTCTGCTCAGCTTGGCTTCTAGTTCAGAGGTTTCTCTGTTAATCAAAAGAGCTGCGATCCACCTTGAACGCTGCTCAGTGGTTACAGACCGAGCTTAAAATGGCCCTGCTCTTGAGGATTTAAATTTAGACCCATAAAGAGGCGCTTGTGCAAAAACCGTGAAGAACATTCAATTTGTTCTATTTGGAGAAATATTTTACTGGAAATATAAATTTCACTTAAAAATGGTTTATGAGGTACAGAGGTGGAGAAACCATCTGAAGAGCACAGCCGCTCTTCCTGTGAACTGAGGATTTCGGTGCTCGAGTCAGTACCCGCTGGTGCCTTTCCATCTGAAGTCTTTATTCTCTCCGCATATAAACTTAGCCATCGCCACAGCAACTAATTGAAAGATCCCAAAGGATTATAACCTTGTGTGAGGAGTCATGGGGAGGGACAGATCAAATCCTAAGACCGCCAAGGTTCTTATCCAAGTTCCTCTGACAGCAGTGCTGTCCTTAAAGAGCGATTAAATATAACAGAGGATGCTAACACAGCCTCCTTGAAATGGAAAGATTTTCATTGTCGGTGTTATTAACATTTCTAGGCCACATCACCCAAGAAGCAAATATGTCACTGGAATAAGAAATTGACAGGATATTTTTCTTTTGTCCTGTTGTGTTTTGTTTTGTTTTGTTTTGGTATGGTGAGTCTTCTATAAAAGACATCAGTTTTGTCACCAATATCCATCATCAAAACGTTCTGGCAAATAAAGAAGCCAATTTCCCTTTAATATTTATAGCATTCACCAGGATTGCAAAACTTGCGGCATGGGCAATCACACAGATGGGGGTAGTGGGGCGGGCCCATCTAAAGGTGTCAGCCCCTCACTGATGCCACTTAGTTGTTGCTGGTCCCTTGTGCCTAGATCATTTTTTCCCTCTCATAAGAAGCTGACAACGTGAATTTTTATGTGGATCAAATTTTTACATTTTGGCAACAGATTCAAAAATTTAAAACTCTGTACGAATCCAAGAATATATTATGGGCCAGATTCAGTTTGTGGACTGCCATTTTTGTGACTTCAGGTATAAAGCAATACATGGACTATAAGTAAGTAAATAACTAATGAATGGGGCCATTCCCTGAACTTACCGGTTTTCTGTGGCATTTTAAGACTGCTTTAAGTTCATGTCAACCCATCTCTGAAGCTAAGAGGTCAATGTTTCTCTTGCATATATAACGGAAACATTGGATGGTCAAGCAAGGGGGCAGGTGGGATTATGAAATGGTCCAAAAGGTAAAGGTGAATTTCCCTTCTAGCTCTTCCATTTTAAGAACGTAACTCACTAGAGGAAAGCCAGGCACATCCTGTTTACTTCCTAGGGCATAAGTAGCACATCCCAACAGAAACATGAAAGCCATTACCTAGTTCTGCCATGGACACAGTTGGAGAAGTCTCTCCGTTGGTGAAGGAACAGTAGGGAAAGAAGCCTGATGCTGGTGTGTAGTCACATATTGGTTCTGGTTTGATTCCATTGATATCAAGACCTGACTGGTCCGGGGAAGGCTGTATGTCCAGGTAGAAGCTGCTAACGGCAGAGTCTGCCTTGCTCCCCTCAGGGGTGTGCCCATCGATGTAGTTGCTGAGGTCGTCGTGTAGTTCCGTCAGCCCGTTGGCCGAGATGTTGTAGGTTGGAGTCAGCGGCTCGGCCTCTCCAGGCTGCTGCTGGTGGTCGCGCTGCTGCTGCTGCATCCGGTGTTTCTGCACTTCTGCGTACAAGCTGTCTCTCTGCTTCTTCGACATGCGGCCAAATTTTACAGCTGGAAGACACAAGCCAACCACACCATATACAATGTGCTTTTCTTCACTCTCCTCTCCGGCATGCTTTAGACCCGGGTTCCTTTGAAATCTCAGACAATCTCAATCAAAACCCACATAACCACAAAATAAGGATGTGATCCAACAGACCCACCTCGCACCTGCAACGGCAAAGACATATCCCAGAGGAACAAAGGATGAGTAAGTAGGGAGACCTGGGTCAACGATCCCACATGGCTTCCTGCTGTCATAAGGCCCTGTGCTCAGTGGGAGCCACTAGTATGAGACCAAGTGGGTTTGTTCACTCCCCACTCACGTGGCCTTGCTGGACCATCTCTTTCTCTTCATGGTGTTCAGATTAATGCACCGACTCAGAGGTACATCGAGATACAAGCAGTCAGACCTCCATTTTCATTTATCCCACTATTCTGAATACTCAATGAGTTTCTTCCCGATCAAACAGCTGAGCCTGGGGCTTCACTGAGCGACCTGAACACATCTCTGAGTGTCCCCGAGAAGCCGCTCCCCTATGCTGGGTCATGGTGGCCCCTGTACATGCTTGGACCCACATTTACATGACACTCTCTACTGTTCTTATTTTGCTTCAAGTAAAAAAGAGTATCAGCATTCTAGAAAGGGCAAACACTGTGTAGGATCCCTTCCTGTCAGACAAATTTGTGTTTGCAATACTTCTCCTCGGGAGGTCCCCTATTTAAAGCAGAGCAATTACTGTAATATAATAACTCTCTAGTTCATTCAGAATCCCAAAAGATTTCTCCTGAAACACCCATGTTTCTGAGGGGAAAAAAACTCTATGATTTCCGGGTTTGAGCTCAACTCATTTTATTTTTCAGCTCAACCCTGCATATGTGGATTAAGCCTCTGCTAGAGGAACTAAGATGTCCTAATTGATTGATGGTTAAATTTATACTTGATGGGGTGGGTAAATTTATACTTGATGGGGTGGGTGAATTCAACTACTTGACCATCATCATAATTCTGTGAGTCTATGGGAAAGAGGCGGGATAAATGGATATGAAGTTGGGAACTAAGGCCACCACCTGTTGGATTCTTTTTCTACCAAGGAGAACACTCACTGTCCTTTTGCAGAGAGGAAATGAGTGAGCTTGATACTGGTGAATCTCTCTACATTCTAGGTCTGAAGAAACAAACTTGGATGGGGCAGGTTAAACAGCATGTAGGCTGATGTGGGCTCTGAATGCCAAGCTTAAATTTGTATAAGCCCTCAAATTCACTCTAAACCCAAAACAACGTGCACTGTCCCTTCTATACAAAACCTCCAGGAGGCATACCGAAGGCATTTTATCTCTGTGTGGAAGAATCTGTGTTCTAGAACACCCAAGGGGATCGATACCCATAGGTGAAACTTGTTCTGTGTGACTCTGAACTGTGTTTTAACATCTGCCTGGATATTAACAACAGTAACCACACCATCCTGTAGGTGAAATGAAAAGATCTGCTACTGAGAAAACGCACACACAGCCTGTGTTTTTAACTTACAAGTTCCTAAGAGATGAGCCCAACTTTGAGGATGAACTCTGAAGAGCTGCCTAGCACTCAGGAGTTTCTGAGAATACAGTGTGAGTTCTGTGACTTGCATATTCTGATGGCGAAAATGTAGTTCTTGTTTCTATATATTCTAAGAGACCACCCTGTGGCCCCCTATGGGAGGTCATCACCCTTTGTGCCTGGGCAGGTCCCCAGACACCAAGCACATCCGATTTTGGGAAGAATGGCTTTCAGAAGGCCTGCCCAGCATCCTGAGGTTTGTTTCCTTCAAAGGGATCTCTTAAGAGAGCCAGCCAGTATACTCGGAAAAGTCCTGAAAAATGTACCCGCTGTACTTTCTGCCCAGTTTCCTTATATAAGAATAACTGCCTTGAAATCTGGTGTTGATTATTCAGTGCACTTAAGATAGTTTTCCAGGAAGATCTTAAAATGTTCTGCAACTGAGTGGTAGATGGTCTCTATTTCTTAAAATAGCCTCTTTTAATGAAAAGAACATTTGTCATCGAGCCACATTTTGCACTATTTTCACACATTCTGCATGTACAAATATTTGACTTTGGTATGTGATTCAAAATATGCAGTTAGCATAAAAGCCAATTCAAACCAAAGGCCAATAAATTCACGAGTGTACAGCATGTAACAATGGGGAAAATGCCTGTAGGAGGTATATTTATTAAGGCCCTCAGATGACACTAACCTTCGATCAATTCATCCACCTATAATATCTTAATCATAAAAAAACAACCCAAAAACCCGAAGGTGTTCTGACCACACTTTCCAAGCACTGTGCCATCAGCCAGCCAGCTGAGTGGGGCAGATTATGGAGGAGGAAGTAACTGCTGTGAAACCCACAAAACCGCCAGGGGTGGAGGGCATATTTTGGCAGATCTGGGTCCTGGTTTTGGAAGACACTTTCCTAGCCCCATGTCACCACCCTACAATGCAAGCTGAGTGCTCACCATCTCGAGACATCCCTACAGCAAGGCATTTCTGTAATCGACAGTGTTGGCAGCGGTTTCTACTGGTTCGATCAATCAAACAGTTCTTCTGGCGAGGACAGGAGTAGGTGGCATTGCTTTGCTGACTTCTCCTGAAAAAGCCCTGTGATTCAGTTATAAAACATAAAACAGGTTAGTGTCAGTTTGAGTTGTATGATACTAAAGGCAGTATATTAAGAACTGGGTGGCATTAATATTTAATGAGAATTAAACTTGTAGCGGAACCATCCAGGAGGCCATTAATGAAATTAAAGTCACTTCTTTTTCCTTGAGTAAAATTAATCCCCAGAGTCCAATCCTCTGTCCCTTACACAGGCAAAACTTTCTTGAACTCCAGCTGACGGCTGCCAGGCCCTGTTCTTGGCTTCTGATGGTCAAAGTGATGTGTTGATGTAACAGTACAAAGACACTTTTATTTAACCTTTATCTCCTATATATAGTTTAGTAGAATAAACACAAAGCACTTCTCTGGATGTCCAGAGATAGGGAAAATGCATCCTTATTGTAACTCAGGGAAGTTGGTAATCTCTACTAACCCTCTGAAATTCACCAACCTTTAGATGTCTTGCATTCCCCAAGTCAGAATCTACTGGCCCAAGAAGTTAAGGATGCTAGGACGGATTATTTTGGCAGATCAATCAGATTGGGAATATTCAACCCTGACAATTTGAAAATACCACGTGTTTAGTATCATGACCTTTATGATTTAACAAATCCAATCTGATGTTCATCAAGTTCCACTTATTTGTTAAGCACTGTATTGGAGCTGAGAGGGTGTACAAAAACAAGTAGGGACCTGCTGACTTCAAAGATTTCATTCATTCATTCACTCATTTTTGCTAACTTCTTGAGTTGGATCCTTAAGAGCTCATTAATTTTCAGTATTTATTCTTAAAAGCTGCAAGGTTTCCTTTTAGCTATGTTTTAATAGCAACCCACAAGTTTTGCCATGTAGTATTTTCATTATCATTCCATTGCAAAGATGCCTTGATTTTCAATAGAATTCTTCTTTAATCCATATGTTATTTAGAAGCCCATTTCTGTTTTTTAAAAATATATTTTATTGATTTTTTACAGAGAGGAAAGAAGGATAGAGAGTTAGAAACATCAATGAGAGAGAAACATGGATCAGTTGCCACTTGCACACCACCCCCCCCCCCCCCACTGGGGATGTGCCCGCAACTAAGGTACATGCCTTTGACCAGAATCGAACCTGGGACCCTTCAGTCCACAGGCCGACGCTCTATCCACTGAGCCAAAGTGGTTTCAGCAGAAGCCCATTTCTTAATATCCAATGATATGGGTGGTTCGGGGGTTATCTTTTTATTGTTATCTCTCAGTGGATTTGCAGTGCTCTGAAGAAAGAAAAGGGACCAGAGTTAATTCTATGAAGCAGAGCCATGAAGTGTTCAAGAGTATTATCATCCTCATATTTTTAAGTGTTAAAATAGAGGATGCCAACCAAGGGGACACTAGTGGGCTTAGTGCCACTGGAGGGGGGAGATAAATCCTGAAGAACTGGCAGAGTGATGGGCAGGTTGGAAAGCTATACTCTCTCACCTAAAGATTTTTCTGGACAGCAACTGGGCAATTGTATCAAAATCCTTGAAAATGACCTCTCTCTTGAACCAATAATTGCTTTTTTAAGGGAGTATATATTCTTTTTAAAAAAATATACATTTTATTGATTTTCTTTACAGAAGAAGGGAGAGGTATAGAGAGTTAGAAACATCGATCAGATGCCTCTCGCACACTCCCTACTGGGGATATGCCCACAACCAAGGTACGTGCCCTTGACCAGAATTGAACCTGGAACCCTTCAGGCCACAGGCCAATGCTCTATCCACTGAGCCAAACCAGCTAGGTATATCCTAAAAGGATGCTGAGAGCAGTACAAATATTTATCTGCAAGGATGTCCATCACAGCATTATCTGTAATATAAAAAATTTAGAAGGATGCTAAATGTCCAACATTAATGAATTAGAAGAATCATATTGGATATTCACATATTCAGCAACCATTAAAAATGGGATTTCAGACATAAAATTATTGACACAAAAAGGTATTAAAATATACTGCTGAATTTAAAAGAATAACTAAAGATCAAAGACAATATAATCCAATTTTTGAAAAGAAGAATCCATATATTTAACACACAGAAGAAACTTTGGAAAATTATGCTCCCAAATAAAAAGATTTGGCACCGGTTGGTGAGGCCACAGGTGATTTTCATTTTCCCCCTTGCTTATATGTGCTTTCTGATTTCTCTATAATGAGCAGGTGGAAGGTATGTGAGGCACTCGGGAAAAATAGTCTAGTACACCTGCTTCCTTTTGCGATAGCTGGGGGACTATGTGGCTTAAGTCAATGGATATGGTGATATGAACTCAATTCCTTCCTTTTGGAAGCCAACCTGGGATGAGAGAGAGGGAGCAGGGTGCTGACAATTCATCTCCTCTCTGCTCTCTGCCAAACTGCTCACTAACCTCAATGTGGGCAAGGCTTGTCTCTCTGTTGTAGTTTAAACCTTCCTTATATCAAGTCTGGCCTCTTCTGTGAAGCAATTTCTCTTTTCTTGAAATATCTAAAGCTGTGGGTTGTTTTTTATTTCCTCTGTGAAGAGGAAGTGAGAAGAAGGAAAGCTTTCTTTGGGGCTTAATGGTGAGAATTCAAGAAAATATAAATGGTAACAGAAGCAGTCATCCTTAGAAAGAGATACCAAGAGGCCAGCTGTCTAGGTATTCAGTTTAGTCTGAGACGCAATCTCTGTGAAAGCTAAAAGGTATTTCTTATTTTTATTTTTTTTAGATTGTACCATCATGCAGACCCTCTGTGTCTGAATCTATCACTGCAAATATCTAGGAACGGCATTATTTGCTTTTTCTTTAGCTTGCTTGCTTGACAATGTTCCATTTTATTCTATGATCCATTTTATTCTATGATCACCAAATATGGAGGATGTCTGAGTGATCTCTTTGTTTTCTTCAAAGGGAAGTAGTAGTGGGGGGGGCTGCCAAACTAACAATCAATATTTAGTCTGTACACCAAATCATAGCATCTGCCACCTTTCTTTCTAGGTCTTTTCTACCTTTAGTATTTCTTCTCTGGATCATCTCCAATTTCTCTACTTTCTTCAAAACCCTGAAACCTAGAACTAGATACAGCTCTTGAATAATGACTGAGTCGTTAACAAAATGGATGCTACTTTTTCATTTTCATGTATTAAACTCAAGTTAACATCAACCACCACTAATACAGTTCCAGAATGTTAGCATAGAAGCCTTATATAACCACCAGTTTGCTTTGTTATAAGGCAACTCTGAGAGGGCATGAAGAAGAAGAAAGGAGGAGGAGGAGGAGGAGGAGGAGGAAGAAGGGTTAAAGACAGCAAGTGAGAAAACAGAAACCCTTCTCTTCACAGCACCATTTATTCTTCATTAAGCCAGTTGAGTAAAAGCCTAGACTAGAAGAACTAAGAATTAGAGAAGAGATTGTTCTTTTGGACTAAGTCAACAGTCATGGCCACAAGGAGAGCAATAAGATACTAGATAGGAGGGAATATAAAGAGTGAGCCCTAAAGGGAGAGAGGAAAAGGGTTAACCTCTGTGACACAAATTAACACCAAACTTTGCAGGTCAGACAGAATGAGGACTTGGTCTTCCTTCTCTTTCCCCCACCCTCAACTTTTCAGCATTCCTTGGGGTTTCTCAGAGTTTTAAGGATTTAAGAAGTTAAACTAATAAAATATGTAAAGCTTATGAACATGTAAGAGGGAGAAAGATTAGAAGAGTGAGAAGGAAGAGAAGGGTGGAAAGATGGTAGGTATCTTTCACCTAAATGTAGCTGTATGCTCATAAATGTAGAAGCAGGATCTTGACTGATTGGGGGGCAATTTTGGAGAGGGTTTCACGAGAAATAAGTGAGCTGAGACATTAGTTCTAGGGGTCGGGAGTTTGAGGCCACACAGAGAACAGGGACAATACAAGCCAGTACATGGAGTTTTGGGTGGAATGGAGGAAGTATGTAGAAAGAACAGAGCAAGTTCTGAAGCTGTGAGCTAGTTGGGAAATACATTAAGCACATGATTTTGGAGTTTTATTTCTAAAAGATGAGCTAATGAAGCATTTCATTAGCTTTTTTCTTAAAAATTCATTCTTTACAGATATCAAAATACATGGAGATGTTCCATTATAAACATACGGGGCTTGAACTGAGAGCCACCATGATGAATTTCAAGGTAACACAGCTCCTTGGTGTGATAGTGGCACATTACTCCCACCTAGTGGCAGAAAACTAACATGCAATTATTGCAAATAGTAAATTAGAAAACAAACAGGCCTTTAGGAAGGGAGTTGAGAGATGGCCAGTTTAATAGTTCTCAAAAAGACGTGGAGTCATATGTAATACCTTAATCAATAAAGAAAAATAAATGTAAAGAAAAAGACATGGAATCACCCATGGAGCTTCTAAACAAATATTCTTTAGCTCTACTGAACCAGAACTTTTGGAGATGTAGTCCAGGCATACATATTACTTTAAACAATATAAAATTGTCATTTTTGTAGGTAAAAAGAGCAGAAATGTCAATTAAAAACATTTAAAATTGAATGCACTGGGGTGACATTGGTTAATAAAATTATATAGGTTTCAGAGGTACATCATTTATATAATGTACTCTGTGTTCACCACCCCAAGTCAAGTCTCCTTCCATTACTATTTACCCCCTCTCCACCCTCTCCTACCTCTCCAATCCCCTATCCCTCTGGTAATCACCATACTGTTGTCTGTCTATGAAGTTTCCCCATTTTTTTTTTTTTTTGCTTAATCCCTTCATGTATTAACCCAGCCACCCTCCTCATTCTCCGCTGACAGCTGTCAGTCTGCCTTTTTGTATTTATAAGCCTGTTTCTATTTTATTTTGTATATTAGATTTAACATATAAGTGAAATCATAATGAAAAAATAAACAAATGGCCTGGGCTGGTAGCTCAGTTGGTTAGAGAGTTGTCCAGATATACCAAGGCTGCAGGTTCAATCCTCTGGTCAGGCACATAAAAGAACCAATCAACGAATGCATAAATAAATGGAACAACAAATTGATGTTTCTCTCTCTCAAATCAATAAATCCTATATAATAAAAGTCTAGGTGGTGCTGCGTGATGTTGTCATAAGATGGCTGCCACAACGTCATCACAAGATGGCCACCACAGATAGCCGGCAGGGGAGGGCAGTTGGGGGTGATTGGACCAGCAGGGGAGGGAAGTTGGGGACAACCAGGCCATCAGGGGAGGGCAATTAGGGGTGACCAGATGAGCAGCGGAAGGTAGTTGGGGGCAACTAGGCCAGCAGGGAAGGGCAATTGGGGGCAATTGGGCTGGCATGGGAGGGCAGCTGGGGACTATCAGGCCAGCAGGGGAGCAGTTAATGACAATCAGGAGGTGGTTAGGGGGTAATCAGGCTGGCAAGCAGGCAGGTGAGCAGTTAGGAGCCAGCAGTCCAAGATTGTGAGAGGGATGTCTGACTGCCATTTAGGCCTGATCCCTGCAGTTGGACATCCCCTGAGGGGTCCTAGATTGGAGAGGGTGCAGGCCGAGTTGAGGGACAATCCCTCAACCCCCATGCATGAATTTCGTGGACCAGGCCTCTAGTAAAAATATAAAAAAATGGGACTACAACAAACTAAAAAGGTTTTGTACAGCAAAGGTAACCATAACTAAGATGAAAAGATAGCCTACTAAATGGAAGAACATATTTGCTAATGATACATCTGATAAGGGGTTAATATCCAAAATTTATAAAGAACTTATAGAACTTAACACCAAAAAGCCCCCAAGCAATCCAATTAAAAATGGAAAAAGGGCTTCAATAAACACTTCTCCAAAGAAGGCATATAGATGGCCAAGACATGCAAAAATGCTCAACATCACTAATCATCAGGAAAATGAAAAGTAAGACCACACTAAGATATCACCTCATGCCTGTCAGAATGGCTGTCATCAGTAAGTCAACAAACAAACGCTGGTGAGGATGAGGAGAAAAGAGAACCCTGGTGCATTGTTGGCGGAAATGCAGATTGGTGAGCCACTGCGGAAAACAGTATGGAGTTTCCTCAAACAATTAAATATGGAACTGCATTATGACCCAGAAATGTCAATTTTGAATGGTAAATATTTTAACAAAGCTTCCTGGAAGATCTGCTGTATTACTTTTGCAGAACACAGATCTACTCTAGATAACAAAAATGAGGCTCGGAATGGTAAGTGACTTTGTTCAAGGCTGTGCCACAGCAGGTAAGAGTCAGTGCTGGGATTCAGACTCTAGTGTCCTAAATCTTAGTGCAAGGCCCACTCACTTCAGTTTCTCTCCATGTGTTGGACTAATAAAACTAATGTCATGCAGTCTTGATTTGCTCACGCACAGCCTCCCTGCACATCAACTTTCTGTCTCCATTTCCACTGTGTCAAGGAGAACTCTTCAGTGCTTCTTCATTTATTTCACCTAGCTTTCTAAGTGCTGCTCTTTGAATGTTATTTCCAATTTTGGCCTTTTATTTCATTCTCTGGAGAATTCTATCACTTTAAAAAAAAACAAACACAGAAAAAACAATATGGCCATACATTATGACACTGTTCATCAATCCCACTACAATAGAGCTCCCCAGGACCAGGACAAAGGCAAAGGTGTGAGGGAAAGGGCTCATACCAGGTTGCAAGAGCAAAATGTTAAAATTTTTTATGAGCCGGTTGTTAAACATAATCATTACTATAAATCAACTTTTTAAATTTTATTTTGCTTTTATCCATGTTCTGGAGGTTATTTACATCAATGCTATTTGAATGGTGGGGATACTACATGTTACTGTGCTTTCCTGCTCTGTATTTAGTGAGATTACATGTTGGGAGGCTTAAAATTGACCTCATGGTGGTAATATTTATACCAGAGCAATTGCTACAAACCTGGTTTGATGTTTTGCTTACGAGCTAGTTTTGAAATGTGACAAAGAATATGATAACAATGTGGGTTAAATGTAAAAGTCTGTCATGTCTGCAGCTGTCACATTTTAAATAGCGCACAAAAAATTGAGGAAGCAAGTTTCCAGTACTTAAAAACTATTATCTGATTCAGCAAAGAAGTTGCTCACGTCATCATGGGTGAATGAATGAAGTTCCAAAATGTCATCCTTGTTTCACTTTCCTCTTACTCATTAATGTAAATGAAATAAATCAACCAACATTCGTGTTGGCACTCCAGTCTTTCCCCAACTGCAACTATTGGTATGGATGTTACGAGTTCAGCAAAAATCAGTGAGACCATTCAGTGGGAGTCATTTGTATGAAGTTCATAAATAAAGAGTAGTGTAGATTTTATTCTTTGAAAATTATGTGAAATTATATCCGTGAAATATACTACAGTTGTGTACAGACATACAGAGAGCTGGCTGTCAAAAGCTGACCGGCACATGACTGGATTGAACTCAGCCCTTGCTGGTCCCCAGCTTCTCATCAGGCTGTCTGAATGGTCCTCCTTACTCTGGATAGGAATTTACCCGAAGTGGTGGGCTAGCTTACATAGATCCAGCCTCCTCCATTTCCAGAAACTCAAGGTGAATAGTTTTATCTACCTTCCAGGACAGAATATATCCTGATCCACTCCCCCTTTCCCAGCCTTGTCTCTTCCCGTGTTTTCTTGATTGTTCAGTACAGGGCACCACCTCCACCCCAGTTACTCATGGCAGAAAGATGGTCATCGTTTCATCCCTGCTTCCTCCACACTCACGTCCACACAGTCACCAAATTAGGCTACTTCTTGCCACCTTCCTATTTCTCAAATTTATCTACTTCTACCTGTCGTTACAGTAATTTCTCAAGTTTCCTTATCTATTTCCCCCTTAATTGGTTATTATACAGCCTCCCAACTGGTCTCTGTTCATTCCTTCCAATTCATTTTTGCACAGTCACTTAAGATCTCTAAAACAAGTGAGTCTGATCAAGTCGCTTCCCTGCTTATGAGCCCTCCATGGCTCCCTACGGATGACCAGGCTATGAACAGGCAACTATCTCCTATAGTCAATCCTCTTCTCAAAAACCACACCTTGGCCCAGCCGAAACTGCTGTGTTCACAGTTCATCAAAGGACACCCTTCCCCCCAACACCCCCCCACACACACATGCATGCACGCATACATGCACACATGCACACACGAGCACACACTTCCTGGAAAGCTCTCTTCTCCTCTGGATTCACTTTCTCTGACCTTGCTTCTCCCAAGGCTTTTGGAGAGCCCCTCCCATATGTATCCTTAGAGCGCTGCAGGATCTCCCTCTTATCCGTTCATTCACTGTATTCCTAATCTGCCACCCTCACTGTCTGCCTTGTTGTTTGTTTGTTTCCAACAGCTAACCTGGGACTTAGAGAAATCAACAGATACTTGCTGAATATACATCTAGAGGGAAAAAAAACTGATGGTAGGGATAAAAACAGTAGTGACAATCAGATGCTGAGCACCTATTATGTATCAGGCACCACGTGGGATTCTGGGATTCTTGGCAAACATTGTTAATTTGCAATTCACAATAACTCTGCAAAGTAAGTATTTTTATGCCTGATTTACAAATAAGAAAATTAAAGTGCAGAGAGGTTAAGACATGTGTCCAAAATCACACAGCTGCTAAGGGGAGGAGCCAGGATTTGAATTCTTGAACCCTGGGCATTTTATTCCAAAGGCTATACACTTCTGAATACACCACCAAAAGAAGCCTTGAGACAAACATGTAGGGCAGACCTAACAAAAACAGATAAACAATAAAACAAAACAAACAATCCAACAAAAATCGCTTTTCAGTTTTGTAATTAAAGTTCCATATAATGGCTCAGACACGAAGTGAGGAAGATGTATTAAGTTCAACAGGTTATTGATTGTATATATGTGTGCATATATATATATATACATACATATATATGTGTGCATATATATGTATTATATATACATATATAAACATATAGCTAGTAAAACACTTTTATTTGCAAGATCTACTTAATAAAAAGCTTTGAAACATACATGGCATTTCCTGTTGCGGTGGTTAATAGTCTGCTGCGGAGTGTGGGTTGGCTGGACACAGAATTGGGAGTGTGGATGGGAAGGTGCCCTGGAGGGCTCCCCTCCTGCCTGGGGCTCCTTCTCAGTGAGGCACAGGCTGAAATGCTGATCTGATGTTTGGTCTTTTGACAATTTTCACTTAATGAATTGATTCCTACAGTTCATTAACATACCCACTTCCACTCTGTATACACATATGTCTTAATTAGCTGCTCATTGGCTGTTTAATTACAAGAAAACAGCTGACAGCTGCCTCGCTGAATTCTAATGGCAGACGCTTTGGAGCGGCTACACATTTGCTTTTGACAACCGAGATTTATTCATAACTTTATGATTTATCGTGAATGCTTGCATGCCTGCCCAAATTATTGTATTTTCCAATACAAGTAAAAATCTAGAATTTGGGGAATGTTGAAGTGGGTGTGTGTTTCTCTCTCATGGCTTTCTGAGGCCGAGAAGAACGGAGAATCCTGTATGGAAAGGCATGCACTATGTTAACATTTTATTTGTCTTGGGAACTTTCTGTTGAGAATGTTCAGAAGTGTGGGGGTGAGAAAGAAGAAATATCTTTGGATAAACAGGGCAGGAAGCTAATTATCTGCATAAAGGAAAAAAGACAATACTTGTCAACTTTATTTCACTGAGGGGTAAAGAGAGGACATGCATAGATTAAAATTAGGAAGAGAGACAAAAGAAAGAAAAAAATTTAAATGGGGAGGGGGCAGGGATAACAGTCCCAAAAAAAGTAAATAAAGAAAGAAATTTTTTCTTTATAAGAGAATGGGCAACTTCATTAGCAAAACACTTTTATTGTGGTAATTCCCTCCAATCACAGGGCAGGGCCAGCAAGGGAGTGTTCATTTCCTCTAATTACAGGGGCAGGGCCAGGAGGGCGTGTTCAATCCCTCCAATCATATGGCAGGGCTATGAGGGTGTGTTCAATTCCTCCAATCATGGGGAAGAGACAGGGATATTGTGGTTATTTTCTCCAATCATGTAAGAGCCCTACACTCATACATCTGACAGCAATAAATCACAGAAACACAGATCTCTTGAACTATTTCTCATTCAATAATGACTAGCCTCTCTGTAGAACTGTATGTGCAAATGATCTCTGATTAAAGCTGACCTCATGTGTTGTTTTGGTAAGTGTAGATGTCTGCTTTGCCATATTGTGATCTTCTATACTCAGATCCAGTCCAAGTGAACACATTCAACAATAGTGATTCATAAGCAGGCATGAGGGGCCCTAGTCTGAGCCAGACACTAAGTTAGAGCCTTGTCTATACTATAACAAGGGCACAAATCCAGCGCTTTTTGTAAGTTGAGGAAAGGACTCAATTACTGATACATGATTAAGACATAAATTAAAAAAATCCAAGTCATCTTTACATAAATTGGGTTTTAATACATCCTACCATTTGTGCATCACAGAACTGGAAGATTAAGCTAAGCAATTTTTTTTTTTTTTTTATCACCTGTATGTAGCAGAACTGAAACTCTGATGTCACAGTATGCAATAATAGCCAAGTCCAATTTTCATTTTAAATGGCTGGCTCTAATAGTGCAGCCAAGCTGTTATAAAACAGTACACTAAAATGTTTGAACATGAATGCATCAATGCTGGAAAGTGGACAAAATTGGCCGAAGACTGGTGACATTTCACAACTGAAATAAAAATATTAGAATCCTGTTAAAAACAACTGGGGCCTAAAAGAAAAATTATGGACATTCGTTTTTAACCTAATACATAAAAAGCTCCAGAAATTGCTTTAGATCTTTCAGGAATAAATAATGTATAGTTATACAATCTAGGTATCTTTCTTTTTTTTTAATATATATATATATATATATATATATATATATATATATATATATTTGACTTTTTTTTTTTTTTTTTACAGAGAGGAAGGGAGAGGGACAGAGAGCTAGAAACATTAATGAGAGAGAAACATCGACCAGCTGCCTCCTGCACACCCCCTACTGGGGATGTGCCCCCAATCAATGTACATGCCTTTGACTGGAATCGAACCTGGGACCTTTGAGTCCTCAGACCGACGCTCTATCCACTGAGCCAAACAGGTTTCTGCTAGGTATCTTTCTATTGTTAATTTCAGGTCATATATTTGTTAATGCTAAGAAAGTATTTCCAATTCTCCCTTTACTGGATGAAAGAGGAGGTTTAGCATGACATCTTAAATGTATGATGACGATAAACAAATGCTAGTCTAAGACCTATCAAGAGCAAAGGGTCTTAAATGTAATCAGAAATCAATTCACTTATTCCAATACTCAATTGTACATTAGCATCTGAAATGTGACAGTGGAAATTGTAGAGCCTGGCTGGTGTGGCTCAGTGCTTGAGCATCAACCTAAGCACCAGGAGGTGATGGTCCAATTCCAGGCCAGGGCACATGCCCAGGTTGGGGGCTTGATCCCTAGTGTGGGGTGTGCAGGAAGCAGCTGATTGATGATTGCTTCTTATCATTGATATTTCTATGCCTCTCTCTCTCTAAATCAATAAAAATATATTTTAAAAAAGAAAAAGAAAAAGAAATTGTAGAGCCAAAAAGTCTATAAGAAAACAGATTTTAAAAATTGTGTTTTTTTGCTTTTTTTTTTAAAATCTTGAAATAAATATTTTATCATCATTATCCGAGCAGCCAATGTATCTAATGATGAAGCTAGGAACTGAAGTTGAATGATAAATAGGATAATTTTTTTAAAAGAAAATCTCAACTAATGGTCATTTTTCTATAAACATTTCTGCATTTTTATTCACTTTGAAGACCGAACTTTAACCCTCACATCGATAGCTTCTCATTTTATTTCTGGCCTTTTCTTCTGCCGCCTGTATGTTCCATGGTCTGGCCCCAGCTCCCTGGCAGGTCTACCCCAGCTTACCCTACACCCCTCCTACTGTTCACCCAGGGCCGGGACTAAATTCTGTTCCAAGAGCTCAGAAATGTGTTTATCGACAGAACTAAGCTTGCAGGCCTGGATTCTACATTCTTCTGAAATGAAACATTCAGGGCTTAAGCGGGGCTAAGCACACTGTTTCCTCATTATTTCAAAAGAACAAGTGAAATACTTTTAAAATAAAAACCTTAGCATAATGGAGCTCTTAAAATTTTTGGAATGGTGTACCTGTCTAGCCTTAGCTTACACTACACACAGAAAGGGACCCCTCACTCTAGTCAAACTGGGTTATATATTGTCCCTAAAAAATAACCAAGATATCTCCATTAGTAGGCTCTTGCTGCCTCGTGGATATATCTCCTTGAGTTACATTACAGACAGTGGTCTTACTCTGGTATTCAGTTCTTGCTTTGCTATTTAGCTTTTCCTATGCTGGCCTCCTCTCTACAACTATACCATAAACTGCTTGGCGGAAGGATTAGGCCTTCTGTGTCTCTGGATCCCTTACAATACTTATAAAGCGCCTGGTCCCAAGACGGGTGCTCATGTGTTTGCTGTTTTTATTGGCAGAGTCTACATAATAAATCACAAATGGTCACAAAAAGCAGGACTGGACCCATAGATAACCGGAAATAGCATCTGACTATCCAGAACAGCATTATGCAGGCATAAGGAGTGTGGCCAGGAATGATAAGAGCCAGCCCCTCCTGAGTGCTTGTTATGTGCTGAGCACTTTTCTAAGTGCTTTACCGAAATGCACGTGAGAACTCTATGAGGTTAACTACAATTATCCTCATTTCACCGATGGGGAAACAGAGGCACAGAGAGGTTGGGTAGCTGCTCAGACTGGGGAAAAGCAGAGCTGAGATTCAAACCTAGGCAGTCTGGTTCCTGAGTCAGAGCACAAGCATGACCCAAAACTGTCTCTCGGCAGGTAGGCCAGGGGACCAGGAGAGGATGAGCAGGGAATAACCGGAACCAGAGAAAGTGCTACCAAAATGTCTACTATTTTCGCTGTTCCTGGGCAATGCTTACCTGGGCCAATATATGATACATCATTTCAGTAATTACCCAGGTTCTCTAGTTTCTTGTGGTTTCAATTTTAGATGCCATTTAAAATGTATTCACAAAATGATTAGTTCTGAAAATGACTGAGTCGCTTTCTTTCCTCTCATTAGATATCTATTTATATATCTAATTATAATTTCTCCTTATGTCTAATGATACTAACACAGAGGGAAATTATTTACAATTTGTCATAAAGTAGCCTCCTCCACCTGGTTAGAACGTGGTAAATCATTAACCTCAATGGCAAAAGCAGAAGCTCCTGACTTCACCACAATTAGACATAAAAACATTAGCTACAGCAGAGAGAAACTACTCTGCAGAGTAAACAGTATGTGCATCTGATATAAACACGTACCATTGTATAGGTCCCAGGCTGGGCACAGGCCCAATCTCTTAATAAAATTAAGTTTTAATTGTTTCTGTGACTTTGAACAGAAGAACACAGATAACCAAAAACCACTTTGGCATTGCGTCCCGTATATGGACAAGATCTGAAAGGGTCATCTAGAAAAGTGACAACTGTGACATAATAGCTGCCTGCTATTTTTTTTATTGCTTTTATTTCTGTCATGGACATTGGGGGTAAAAAGAAGACACACAGTGGCAATGCCTATGTACACACAGTGGTCCTCAAGGAGTCAGTTCACTTTTACAGAATAGTATGTTGTTAATTTAACTTCTGAATTGTTGATGTGATCCACAGGAAGTAGCCCCCACGCCCAGCCTCCATTCACAGGAAGTAGCCCCCACCCTGGACTCCATTCTTAGACACTCACTCCAGTGTGCCACATAAGACCTCATGTGGCATTACTGACAGACTCAGAGTGGGGAAGCAGGTTCCTGGGCAGAATGAAGATACTCAGAGTGGTTATTCAGAGTGGTTAATACCTAGGACCCTGTCCGCTTAAGAAAACACCCAAGGTGATAGGCAGTACACAGAAATCGCCACTGGGTGGAACTCCAGGTGTGGGAGGACTACTGTCTCCATATCCTTCATCCAGAAAGGCCATGTCATCTTTAGCGGGGAAGGTGTGAGCACAGAGTGGATGAGGGTGAGGCATTACACCTGCCCAGCCATGTCAGCCCAGATTAACTCTGAAAGTCAATCAGGCGACTACTGTCCCAGGCAGATCCCTCTCTGAGATGGCAGAGGCCAGGCAGTCGGTTTCATTTGGTTTTATTTCAACTAATTAATTCATCTTGAGGGAGGGAAGATTGAAGGGGTAAAAGGGCATAACTTTTTTTCTTGATAGTCCAGAACCCTGAGGCTTGGAGTGTTACCACAGAGATGAATAATTCAAATTCCCCTTTAAGTAGCAAGACCCCTATTCTGAAAGGCTGGCAATTTTTGAAAAGATTATTGTGTTCGGTGGTGTGTGCAGAAATCTCCAGCTTCATCAAGATGGGCTCAATATGAAGCATTTGTATGTGTACAAAGTGGCAAATGTTACGATGATTAACAGTAAAACAAAGACTTAAGGAAATTACAAGGCAAATTTTCCTGTGGTCTTTCAGTAGTTTTTTGTGTTTGCAGGTGATTTTGAATGTTATGACCTTGTATTTTTCTAATTTCACTAAAGGAGAACTAACCAAATTTGTGGATTTTATTTTTTGCCTCAGCCTCAAAATGCCTAGGGCTAAATCAGGCTTGGTTCAGTGGCAATCGAAGGTTTCAGAGCCATCAGCATGTTTAAATAGCTGCTCTTCTGTTTATTTTGCACTGTTTTATCCTGTAAGCTGTCTCAAGGCTCTTCCAATATAAGCAGGAGGATTTAGATCTCAATAAATTGAAATTTAAATAACAGAGGCAATCTGGGTTTGGGGGGTCTTGAAAGATTAGGATAAACATCTCTATTTCCCATTGCCATATTGTGCACATTCTGTACATATTACCCTGAAATCAGCATCCGTCAAAATCAAAATATTAACCACAGCAATAAGACTAATAATGTTTAGATTTAAATTGCGCTGTTCAGTTTATAAGGACTTTTATTTAGAGTTTTTCATTCTGTTCTTAAAATAGTTGTAAAAAGGAGGAAGAACATGTGTTATGCCCACTTTCTAGATGATGAAAATGAGTCACTAAAAGATTAAAACATGCACAAAACTATATGGACAAGTGGTGGCAACAGGACCAGAACTCAGTTCTTTCCAAGAGCCTTGCCATAATTTGGCCAGCTGTGTCAACATCTGTGTGCCAACAATAAGACTTTCAATCATATTTAGATTGAATTTATTGCAAATGCCTTCTTATAAAACTAATAACATTAGAGAAGTCTAATGTTATCTCTTTTTAAAAAAAGATAACCAAAGTGATTATTCATCAGGTCAATCAATTCTGGGATTAGAAGTGACAAGCAAGCAATGCTCAAATATCTTTCTCTAGCCTCTTAATTTGATGGAAGGCATAAAAAATATGTAACTTTTTTTTGCATGTAATTTAACACCAAAATATTCTGTCCTGTCATTTCTCATCATTCAAAATTCCCAGGAGTTGAATTTTTAGACACAGTAGAAATAAAAACCAAAAATTTAAAACATACAGTCTAATATTAATAGAAACAACAACAACAGTTTAAAAGGCTTACCTTGCAGCCTTCACATGTAATGACACCATAATGGATTCCTGATGATTTGTCTCCACAGATCTTGCATGGAATAATTTCAATTTGAGCTGCAATAGAATCACGCAACCAGTTAATTACATTTTCTTTTAAACACCTTATAAAAGCGTTCCCAGATCAGCATTTGTATAGTGAAAACTAATAACCTGCTAAACATTATACTGCATTAACTATTCATTGCTGAACTGTGAGGGTCCCCCTAGAGCCCTGGACTAAATTATGGCTGCTCGTTATATAATAGCTTTCGGGTTATTAAAATGGGTCATTTGAGAAGGTGTTTAAGGACCCACAAGAAGGTTGGAATCAGCATTTCAAAGCCTTCCAGAACCCGAGAGTTCGCAGTTTAGGCCTCAGAGCAAAGCAGATACTAGAATGTTTCCTCCGATCTCATTTTCCATCATTATTTTTAAAAGGTCATAAATCTGTCTTGGCTGAGCACTGTAGCTCAACTGGTCGAGAAAAATATGCTCCAAAAAGTTAAGACTACTTAGGAAAATGACTCAATTCCAAATATTCATGTTACTTATGATGGCAAGTTAAGAATTCATTACTCATCCTTTTTTAATTAACATAGTTGCCATGTGCTAAAAATGAGTCCATTTGTGTATGATCAAAACCATTTAACCATAAAGATAATATCCTATTTGTCAGGACTCATCAATTAATAATGATGAGTCCTGACAAATAGAATAAGTAGCCTCTAAGTTCTTTGCTTTGGAAATTGATTTTCTGATACAACACACTTGTGTTTCTATCCAACTGATTAAAGATGCCTCATCCTTTAAAACTAAATATATATATATATATATATATATATATATATATATATATATATATATAACTATATATATTATCAAAGTTCTCAAATATGACAAAATACATTTCTAAGTAAATACATTATATCTTGAGCAGAGTTGGACATAGCATAATTAAGGATTAAAAGATAACCTAAGGACAAAATAATTAGGCAAGACAAAGTACTTGGATCAACTATGAAATAAAATTTGTATATGTAAAGAAGAGACCCACACTGAAGTATATATACAGGATGGCACCAGTCTACCAGGAATGTTCCATTGGGGTAGGTTTATTTTCCATGGTTTTCATTACTTGATATCCTAACAGATTACCTACAAATCACACACACAAATACGAAGGCAAGTGCCCAAGTATATTTCATTTTCATATACAGTAGGTCCTCGAGTTACATTCGAGATCTGTTCCTATGATGCAACATAACGTGATTTTTGGATTTTTGCCGTAAGTCGGACCCCACCTACATAAGCACCTATGTCACTCACATGGAGCACATACACAGCAGTAATGAAGTGAAACAGTAAAAAATAAAAATAAAAATAATAAATAAAAGAGATAACAATTCCTGACCTTTACTTGTGGTAAATAAGTGATAAAAAACATATAGCACATATGTACATACATCAAAATGACAGAACTTTTTTTAATTTTTATAAATAAATGGGAGATGGCGACGTAATCACAGAACGACTTACGTTGAGTCCAACGTAACCCGAGGACTGCCTCTAGCTCCTATATGGCCCCATACCTTACACAAAGCAACCAACAATGTAAGTTACACGATAAAAGTAACACATTTACACACAGCCCACTCTTCCAATCCAATGTAATCCCATATCCTGGGAGAATACCCACAGCACTTACTTTGAATTTCATGTGATGCTGTATTCAACAATTAACACATGAAATTCCTGGACTTAACCTCATTATAAAGCATGTGTGCCTGCTAACTTCCTTTCAAGGGGACTAGTACAAGTACTGAACAGGAAGTGTAAGCTATTCAGAGAGTCCTTTTCCTATGGGTCACTTTTAGTGTAGAGATACTATTGAATTTTATCGTTCGGAGATAGAGATGGTTCAAAATATCATGTCCAATATATTTTCCATAATCCT
The DNA here is from genome assembly GCF_964339955.1 of Pipistrellus hanaki. Lineage (NCBI taxonomy): Eukaryota > Metazoa > Chordata > Mammalia > Chiroptera > Vespertilionidae > Pipistrellus > Pipistrellus hanaki. Next base: position 46,998,991 of record NC_140503.1, on the reverse strand, counting down.
GAAGCTTTCTAAAACTCAATAACGCTGTCTTTGTACACTGTCGAATATGTCTATTTGTGAGTTATGCAACTTAATATGTTAAAAGGTTTCATTTAACAAAAATGAATCACCTTCAAGTCTGCCTCCTTATCCTTAGCATCTAGGAAAATTCTCTATGAAATCTGAAACCTAATATTTCACATCTGTGGTCCCTCCAATGTTCTAAGACAGCGGAGGCAAAGTTTTGTGCTACAGATTGTCTGCAACTGGAGACGAGATAGCTAATGCCAACTTTTTTCAGGGACTCACAAAAGCCAAGGGGTAGCTGAGAGGTGATATCAGGTGAGAGCTATTGCATGGGTTTTCCCATCTGAATTAACTAGTCTATAATGAGAACCTGCCTCCCCAACCCTGACCCCCAAGGAATTGAATAATTAGGCAACGCAAAGTACTTGGACCATCTATTAAACAAAATTTATATGTGGAATAAAGAAGACTGGCACTGAGCTGCTTCTGCAAATGTGTCACCTCAACCTACACTCACAGAAATTAGACACAGACAAACCTAGCCAGGCTCTGTGGTTCAAGTCAGCATCAGAATTACCCGAGGCAATTCAAGCAGCATTAGTGCTAAACTTGGGCTTGTCAAGCGTTATCTTGATTTCACCTTTACAATGGAGAGATCAACACATCTAGTCAGTCCTTTATAAGCTATGAAGGCCCTGGGCAGGCCATATTGGGAATGCTGAGTAAAACTGTGCCTGGATCAAATGGAAAATGACATATTTCTGTTGAGTGGGCCTGGACTCTTAGTGGATTATTTCATCAGAAGTGAAACGATGACATTTAAGCCAATGATCAAAATGCCTGCTAATAGCTGCTCTGATCCTGCCAGTGATACAGAGGTGTGACATGGAGGGGTATGCTTGTGATAGGGGTGGTCCTGGGAGTGCCACCCTGGCCCAGCACTCTAACCTTTGAATGGCTCGGGGTCTAGCTGGGGGGAGGGTGGGTCCTTGTTAGCCTGAGACAGGCTCTCAAACTCTTGGTCTTCAGTCTTATTTCAGCTCCTAGGTTCTTCCAGATCTGGAGGACACTCAAGCTAAGATATATTTCACAAGATTTATGGAGGCTAGTGAGTCGTCTTTACTCACTGTAGATGACTTGTATTTTCAAGCAGGAGGCCATCTGTCAGCCACTGTGTTTGCGCTTAGTTCCAGTGGGCAATGTGGGCCAAAGAATCAGAATTTGCTAGAACAAGATTCACTGGGAAGCTCTTGGAAATTATGGTAATGGCAAGGTTCTCCAAAGCAAGGTTCAGGAGTTCTGGCTAGCCTGACCAAACTATTCTACTAGCCTCCCTCCAGTAGGGCCATCTTATCTCAGAAGACAATTTCCGTTACAAGTGCTCTTTAAGAAATGACTGAAATACATCTGCTCCGGAAAGTAAACTTGCTGAATGTGACCTGATCACACATGTTGATATTTCCAGAAAGCAAACATTTGCAGATTGGAGCAGGGCACTCAGCCTTCCATTTAATCCAACAATGCACAAAAGGTGCCCACTCCACCTTTTTAGTCAATTTACAGAATTCAACAGTAACACTGAGAATAAAAAAATGTAGTCATTGACTTGCAAATTTTCCAAAAGGCAGGCAGTTTAGTTCCATAAATTTTAGTTTTCAGTCCAATAAGAGGGAAAAGGCCTTTGCTGTCCATCCCTCAGGCTTTTGCATTTTCCAACAGGCAGGGTTGTGTCTTTTCAAAATAATCTTCTTTTTAACACAAATTATGAGTCTTGGCCCGTAGATATACTGCACGCATTAACTCAGCCAGTATTTCAAAGGATGAGTTCTGTCAGACTCCACTCCTGTCACAAGTATATTGATTAAATTAGCTCACATACATATTCATCTCAGCAAAGAGGTTTACTGTGTAGGGGAATATTTGAAGCAAGAAGCACACAGATAATCATGAATTGGCTTAACAATGAACAATCTTGCTATGAAAAATTCTAATTTGCCTACATTTTCAGCTCTATTGCCTAAATAATTTGCTCTCTCATGCGCCCTGAGTAATTCAAGCAGGCGCTCCACACCTGCAGAGGCACATTTCTGCAGTTTCAAGGAGCTGACAACCAACGGCAGCGGGGCGGCAGGAAATCTGACAATACAAGCGTGCTAATTAGCCAAGTGGTCCTTGGGCTGGGCTGTCATTGAGCCTTGGATGTACTTCCACACAAAGTTTGCTTTTTTTACTTTTAATTATAAAAGGGACAAGCACATGGACCCTGGCATTCTTAACACCTCATTTATTTTTCAGGACATACTGTGGGATATATCTTGGTCTTGAGAAAAATGTCAGTTTTCCTAAAGAATTAAAAAAATACAATCGTATGAGTTATACTCATCACTTCACTCTCGGTAAATAGTGAACATGTATTTATGTTTATGATGCAAGGCATTATTGCATTTACTTCAACAATCCTATGAGGTAGGTAGTATCATCATCATCATCATCATCATCATCATCATCACCACCACCACCTCCTACATTTTTTTAAGTGAGAAGACAAATTCAGAGAGGCAAAATAACTTGCCCAAAGTCAGAACGCTAGGAAGAGGTAAGACTGAAATTTGGGGACATTCTGTCCTTTTGTCTAACTAAAAATTTGGGGCTTCTGCTCTGCCAGTGTGGTTCAGTGTGGTTAAGCTTTGACCTATGAATCAGGAGGCTATGGTTTGATTTCCAGTCAGGGCACAAGCCTGGGTTTCAGGCTCGATTCCCAGGCCAATCAATGATTCTCTCTCATCTTTGGTATTTTTCTCTTTCTCTCCCTCCTCCTTCCCCTCTGAAATCAATAAAAATATATTTTTAGAGAGCATTTTATTAAAAAATAAAATAAAATAAAAATGTAGGTTTCCCCCTTGTCACTATTCTGCATTGCTAAGATCCAATCGGTCCAGTAACAAACATCAGGAGATTACCATTCTTGGTAAGCAACCATTACCAAAGGACCAAAAGACATAAGTAATTTGGTTAAACATACATACACTTCGAACTGATATCAAGATGTCTTTCGGGAAGTTACCTGACTTTTTTAAAACTAGAAGTAATCATCAACCTTCTAAGTCATTCTTCTCAATTTTACAAAATTCCGAGTAGTTTTTGACCTTAAGGCGACTGATACAAAATTTTAACAATTTTTAAGGCTGGGAAGGTCAATTAACCTCTCTGAGCCTCAGTGTCATTTGTAGCGATTCCATGATATGATATATAAATGACACAGCACACACACGATTATTATTTATATTCTACATACATGCACACCACACAGTTCTTAGAAATCGTTGGCACTCAACACACAGCCATTATTATTATTGTTATTGTTGATAAGAAATCCTGCCTTATAGCAAAACGAAATTCTTTTCTGCAGTCCGTAAGCTCTTTCCAAAGTGGGGATAGAGAAAAGCTGCTTAGCCTCCAAATAACATGACAGGCAGTTCGTACCAGCCACCACAGCAATCCTTTGCGGCACTGGCACTTAACTGTCTGCTGCACAATGCTAGGTGGCAATCAGTTGTGGATATGTCGTACAGAATTTGCTAGTAATGATGCTAAAAAGACTAAACATTTTGATGGGTTCCTATACAAATAAACTTATAGGGACCCAAGGTTACCCCAATAATGCCTTTCATCGGGCTCACTTGCACAATCACATATTTTTCTTAGATTAGTCTGCACAGGGCGGGGCTCCTGCTGGCTTGCCAGGAAATGGCTAAGTCTTGGATACACCCATGAGAATATGTCACATAAGAATGGCAAGTAATTCCGTGCGTCTTGCAAAAAACGGTCAAGAGCTACTGCTTTATGAAAAATATATTTTACGTCAATTTGTTGACAGTGTTGTTGTTTTTTGTTGTTGCTGTTTTGCTTTGTTTGTTTTTTTGCTTCTCTGGTGGGCAAATATTGAGGACTTTTTCTGATGTTTGAATTTTTTTTACAACCAGCATGTATTACTTTTGTAAGCAGGAAAACCAATAAAGATTAAAAAGAAAAACCCTAAGGCATTTGATTTTATTTTTGGTAAAATGGCTTGAGTCCTTCATGGATTAGTCACTTTATTTTATCCCCAGTTTAAAACTGCTGGGTATTAAAGGCTCTGCATGGCCTGACGACAGCCCAGCGTGCATGTCAAGACCGGATGGTGGAGTGACAGAGCCTCTGCCTGCTTCCTGAAGCAGCTGTGGGAATTCCTGGCCTCTAGAGTGGTGCGGCCCCTCTGGTCTGGCCGCCTCCTAGCTCCAAGGACATTGTGCCCTGCCCAGTGGAGCCCAGGCCAGGGAGCGCACATAGGGGCTGACATTCACCTGGCTCTGAGCCCTGCCACAGAGGCTGGAACAACCTGGACTAAGGGAGCATTTTCCTAATTTGCCTGCCCAGATGGAGCTTTTCTTCAAACCATCCTTCTGGAGGTGGCGCCCTTCTCTGCAGTGTGCTGTGTGATGGCCGTGGGCACTCTTGCTGCTGCTGCCCCCGGAAGCCCGGGCCACCCCATATACGGGTTTGCAGAGAGCTCTCATTACATCTCATGGTGGGAGGGGAACAGACTGTGGCTTCCAATGGTTTGGCACATTTTGTCATCCTGGAGCCTAGCTTGGAGTGCATCATGAATGTGTCCCATGGCCCAGCCCAGGCTTGTTCAATGGTCCTTCGGGGAGGGAAGGACTGAGTTCCAATTGCATACTGCAAATGGATAATCAACTTATTCTGCCATTTTGTCCATTAAATATATACTAAGTATGATATTCATTATGTTTCCTTAGTGAAGTCTTTTCTTCCACTGATTTTGGATTCTTTCATGATAGCATTTGATCCTTACTAAACATCACCTAAGCAATTAGCCCCCTAATTGGAAGAGCCTTACCCTCATGGTCATTTCTGGCAGCAACAATAATGCCTGATATGTGCAGGGTTCGGTAAGTTTTTGTCCTTATCAGCTTGCTTAGATTTTGGTGCTCACAATAATCCTGAATAGGCAGGTGGGTGTCATTATGCCCATTCTAGAGACCTGGAAAATGAACTTCGGAAGGATTGAATGGCTTATGTCTAGATCTCCCAGGATCTAATTGTACGGGCAGCCAGCCATGAAGCAGAAAGATTTGCTACTTCTTTACTCTTAAAGGTTATTTGGTGCCTTTAAATTTATGTTATTATCTCCCTGGGGAGCTCCGGGGGAAATGACAGGAGAGTAAGAACTGGAGGTCTATCCAGCTGAGGAGCGGAGTCGGCAATCCTCTCAAAGCTCCATCAGACCCTCCACTCCTTGGATGGCCTCAAGCAAATCACTTACACCTCCACTTCCTCCATCTATAAAATGGGAATAATTCTTACCTCCCAGGAAGGGGGTGGCAAATGGATGCTCGCAAAGGTCTTTGAAGATGAAAAGACCTACATAAATAGGAGGGAAGCTTTAGGAAGCTTGGCATATCATTCTTGGCAAGGACCAGGACGCTGCGCCCTCACTGCCCACAACAGGCTCTGCCACAAAGAGAATACAGAACATATAGAACTGTAATTTTCACCTGCTAGCTAGACTTAAAGGTGTTTTTTTTTTGTTTTTTTTTTAATTGTTGGTTCCTAAAATGCCTTCCTGAGAGACCAGTGCATCCAGATGTTAGTATTTTAGTCTCTACTTGAGAGAAAAAAGAGCACATCGCAGGAGAAGTCACCTCTCTATACCAGCTGTCACCAGCCACGTCACTCAACTCGACTTGCACCCGGGCTTGTATGGTTTTGCAGGAGCATGGGGGAAATGGCAAGATTCCCACATATAAATACAATAAACATATGTGTCATCCCCTGACTTCCTGAACCTTAGTATTAAGTTGATATCTGACTCACAGGGCCCTGCCACACTATAAACATTAAGGAAGAAAGTCCTGTGCCTTACTTTGCCACCTCCCAAGGTCCTGCCCCTTACCTACTGTTTAAAGCCACTTCTTAAAGGCTTTAACTTGACTGTGGTTTCTGCTGAAAACTCAACAGCTTTTAAAAATCACTGATACAGACACATAAGCATGCCTTAAACAACTGAGAGGTCATTTGTTTAAGGCGTGCTTTTAAGCATTTCCGAACTAGATCTAAAATAAAAGGCAAAATTGGAGTTTTGGAACTTTGACTATTCCCTTCAGTCTTTATACAAGTAAGACTTGGGAGCATAAGAGTTGAAACACTGGGCCAGAATGCCCCATCGAAATTCAAAGAAAGCGGAGCTGTGTTTGCAGGAAATCTCTGAAGCATAAGGACAACAGGCACATCTTCTCATGTGGTTTTCTGAGAATATGCAGCTAGTTCTGACAATGGGAACAGAGTATTAATCCTTTGTAATATGCTTCTATCCCTACTAGATTAAGCTTTCCAGAGAAACTGACTCACATGCCCTGATGCATATGTATCTCTGCTAAAAGCCAAATCCAAATGAGCTCTTTGTTCCTAGACAGGGAAATTCTGTCAAATCAGAGAAAAAGAAGATTTTTCATATAGAGGAACAATGGATAACTTTGATTTTTAGAATAAATTCTCTCTAGAATTCTCCTACTACATAGTTACAAAAAATACCTAAATTTGAGGCAATTGACTCTTTGCCTTTTTGGGTAACTAGATAGCAACGAACAAAAGCCTTGAATAAATTAAGTGAATATCAAGAGAAGCAGCTCCCCAATATTTCACTTGGTTTATCCAGTGCGTCAAATACTGAATAAATTATCATCCAACAGAAGATGATGCCATTAGATCAACAATACGAATAGTTTCCTCTTTTTTGTTTTTTTAATTTAACCTTTCTATTGCCTTTGTAAACAATGGAACATATTTGTTCCTGAGAATTTGTGGGGTTTTGAGAAATCAGGGAACAAGACAGAGGTATCTGGCCATTTGGCCAAATTACTCCCAGTTGGAATAAGATCCCTCTAAGATTGTAGAATTAACTACATTTTTCCCATATATAATTCTGGAAGGTCTTCTAGGACCTTGAAATCAGAAACATCTAGTAAAAAAATCCTCCTCTAGAACCTCTCAGTGTGGGTTAACTGTCATTTCATATCAGCAGGAAAGAGAATCCACTTTATAGTGCTAAGTGGTTAGACTCTGCTGAAGGGAAATTCCCGATAACTTCTTTTTCAACTATGGGTGTGTGTCCCTTATATAATTCTGGATCATACTAGACAAAAAAAAAAAAAAATGTTATCTGAGTCACAGAACTGCATCTAATCTTATCTAGCAATCAACCTCACTCTAGATACCAATTCCTTTTCCCCCTTAACAAGAACAACTTTGCCACATTTAGGTTAAGTCTTCCTTTGCTCACAGTTAAGAGCAATGGGGTCAGTCAGCTCTTTGATTTCATCATTCAAAGTCTGTTTTTCACAACAGAAAAAAACATCTTTAAAACCAAACCAAATCTGGAGATCTTATCTCATTTCTGCGTAGCCAAATACATCAGAATTACTTTTACTGCACTTTATGAAATAACCTTACTTAACACAATTCCCCTCAAGTTCTCATATCTAAGCCCAAGAAGATAACCACTCCATTTTATAGCTCTCTTATCTTTGCATCTGCCTATGCATACCTCAAGTGATACCCATTGTACAATCTTGGTACTTCTATTTAGATGCTTTTACTTTTTTAAATGGGTACATATAATATAAAATAAACAAACCTGGTGCTTCAATTACAGGTTCAAAGACAGGAAAATGTATTGATACAAAAATGGGTCTTTAACAAGTAGGACATTTATTTAAATCTATATCAGTTCTATGACTTCTGTAAGTCTGGCATATAGCATACAGCTTAGCATACAGCATTATAGCTCACTGAACAAATCATTCAAAACATTCTGTTTGCCTCAGAGTACTCCATCAAGGGCCAAAGTCTCCTATCTCAAAAGTCAGCCATTGATTGCTAATTCCAATTGCACAATTTCCATGACCACTTACAGTGCCATCACAAAAGTCAGCTGGATTCAGAGAGGCAGAAGTGGATCAAGTAACAGGAATCCAGGTTAAGTCATCAAAGCTTACAAGGTAAAGGAACCCATTGCTTCTTTCCATTCACTTGAAGGTTTTTTTCTGAAGATCAGTTACTGTTCATTGAATAGATCATTTAAGAAATATTCCCCAACCAAATTAAGTTCGAATTCATGGCAAAAGATTGGAAATAAATATAACTTTAAACCTTGAAAATACATTCACACTCCCCTCTGTATTGAGCCATAGAGGACTAAAATGACAACAGATCCATATTCACAGCCACAGACTGGTGGAACCAAAACCTTCTTGGTCTACAGGCCATTTTAGTGGGTGAGGATGGTTAAGAGGATAACCCCACAGCCCAGATTCCCACTTTACGTTTCCTCCCACTTCAAAAAGTCTCCCTAGAATTACATGGGAGATGGAACTTTGGGCAAGAGACCAGGGAAGGGTCTGGTCTTTATTAAAAGTCACAAGCAAATTATTTAGGCTTGCCAGAGGACAAGTATAGGTGTTGCCATATTAATCATTTTAAAGCTGTAGGATCTTGAAGGATCAGTGACAAACTCCTTTTGGAAGAAAAGTTCTACTAGGTTCACCCACCATTTCCAGGACGTAGCCAAGGACATAAAAACAATAGACATGGCGCGTGCTAAGCTTTCAAATAAATACATCAAAGATGCACCTCAGGACTGTAGTTCAATGTTGTTGATTTTTTTTGGAAAATTCTCTTTCATAATTCTTTTCTAAGACAGCCAGTGTGGCCAGTCAGAGGAATAAGCAGAAGAGTGTATTCTAACACTTCCTCTAAACATATGCTCTTTAAACTTGCTTATTAAAGAAACATTTTCATTCTTAATTAAAATATATATGATTGATCAGAAAACAGATAACAATATTTGCTGAAGGCAGATGCACAGGTATTTCTATGGCCCATGCCAAAGGGGGGAAAGCAGCACAGGAAGCTGTGTCTTCAGAGGAAAGGGAAAGATAGAAAAGGAAAACGGCAGCAGTGCCTTGGGGACATGAAGCAGCTGTGAGACATGAGGAGAAGGAATGCTCTGGGCCAAGGTAAGAGATTGACAGATTTATTTTAAGAAGGTTCTGACATCTAAGCATCAATTCACAGACTACAACACCCAAGAAATGTCACTCTCCCTGCCCCAACAAAAGGAAATGTATAACTTGGGTGTTTATCTTGAAGCTACCTATTTTTATGTAAGTCACGAGAGGCCCAGTGCATAAAAATTAATGCACTGGAGGGGGGGTCCCTCTGCCTGGCTTGCCCCCTCTCACAGTCCGGGAGCCCTCAGGGGTGGAAGGCGACCCAGCAATCAGGGAAAGGCGACGCCATCACACCTCTGCTGTTGCCACTGCTGGCAGCGCAAGCCTCGGCCGGCTCTAGTTACCTGAGCCTCAGTGGCCCTGGGCAGCTAAGCAGCTGCCATACGAGGCTTGCCTGTGCCTCGGACTTGCCCTGGGCAGCTGGGGGGCTGAAGGGACTAGGGGATTCTGGAGACGGGCACGCAGATTGGCCAGGCCCACTTGGGGGCGGGCCCAGCTGTGGCACCCGCCTGCCGCGTGGGTGGGGCTGAGGGGACCAGGTGCCACTATCTTTTGGCTGTGGGCACCACCATCTTTTGAGGGCGTGACAGTCAATTAGCATATTCCCTCCTTATTGGCTGTGGGTACTTCTATCTTTGTTATGGTGTGAATGTCAATTAGCATATTCCTTCTTTATTAGATAGGATGCCTTGGAGGTGAGATAAGAATGCCATAGCCACATAAAGATAGCAAAATAAGGTTCGCAACATCCCATTTTCAGTTTCTCCTCCTGGAGACCAAGGAGCTTCTTCAGACTGCAAACATTTCATGACCCGTCCTGAACGTCCTGCTATCAGCCTTCTAGCATTTGGCAATGTGTCTGCCTCTTAAGATAGTATGAGTGAGTGTGACATTATCATTGGAATAAGTGCATCTTCCTAGTTTGCAGTAAAAGTGCGCCCTTCACACACTTGGGTATGCCAGTAAAACAAGGTTTTGAAGTGCGTTTCACAAGTGACGGTGGCACATTTCACATCAGATGGAAACACGGTGTGATGGCTAACCGTGGCAGTGGCTACAGATGTGCCTATAGATCCAGCAGGGTCTCAAAAGAGTAGGTCCCTTTTAATGCCAATGGCTGTTACCATCTTAAATCATTATCATCAGCATCATCACAAACACACTCACACATACCACACATCCACACGCTCACACCAGCTCCATCCAGCCGCCAGTCCCACCACCACTTGCTGAGCACCTGCATGACTAGTATGCAGGATGCAGAGAAGGTACATAGAGCCTGCCAGCACCCCTCATCTTGTTACATTAGCTTCACTGTGTAAGAATTAGGAATGGAATAGAAAACTTTTTTGGAAGGAGTTGAATACAATCATTTTTCTTTTTTTTAAATGTAGTTTATTGATTTATTTATTTTTTTTTACAGAGAGGAAGGGAGAGGGAAAGAAGGTAGAGAGTTAGAAACATCGATAAGAGAGAAACATCGACCAGCTGCCTCCTTCACACCCCCTACTGGGGATGTGCTGCAACCAAGGTACATGCCCTTGACTGGAATATAATCCAGGACCTTTCAGTCCGCAGGCCAATGCTTTATCCACTAAGCCAAACCGGTTAGGGCGAGTACAATCTTGAAGGTAAAGTGTCAAGATTGAATTTGTAAGCTCTAGAGCCTGGGGATGAATCCCTGCCTGCCACATACTAGTCATGAGAACTTGAGATTTCTTAACCTGTGCCTGATCTTCGGCATCTTGAAAAGGATCCCTACCATTATTATATGATGTCCAAATACAGTGCCTGTTGAATCAGTGCCTAGCTCATAGTAAGTGCTCAGTAATGTTAACTACCATCACTTATCTTTTTTTTTTTTAATGTTTAAAAATTTATTTTTAGAGGTAGAGGAAGAGAGAAGGAAGAGGTAGAGGTATAGGTAGAGGGAGAAGGAGAGGGAGAGGGAGTAGGAGTGGAAGTGGGAGAGGAGAGATACAACCACGTGAGAATGAAACATTGATTTCTGCCTCCTGAGTGAGCCCACAACCTGGGCATGTGCCCTGACTGGGAATCGAACTAGCAATCTTTCTTTCAGTGCATGGCACAACGCTTAATCAACTCAGCCACACTGGCCAAGGCAACTGACACTTATCTTTTAAGGATGGTGGTATTTGGCCAGAGTTGCAACTGGAGTTGAGGGGATTATTAGAAGAATGAAGAGGGATAGGTCATTATGTGTCTTTTAGTTCTTTGAGTTTAACAGCTTTATTTCCAATGCAGAGGCCTAACAGAAGTGACACTCAGCAGGTACAAGGCAGGACTGGAAGAAACCAGTGCGCATTATGTCTCACTTTCGGAGGAGTGAGAGAGAGACCTCTAAGAGCTGCATGGTGACATGGGGAAAAGACTGGACTAAGGTTAGGAGGCTTCTAGAACTACCTGTGTAATGAGCAACGTTTACACAACTCCTGTCACACATTGTGACCGCCTTCCCTCAGGGCTCAGCTCCCTCGTCTGCTCTTGGGTAGGTGCTGCAGGAGGATAAAGAGTGAGTCAAACTGTCATCTCTCCAACAGCAGACACAACTTTTTACTGCAAAATCCAGCAGGTGCCATCTAGTCAGGGAGAAGTGGTGGAAAAAGTGGAAGAGAAGCTCATCTGACAACCAACTTGCCTATTTTCTCGCATTTTGATTTAGAAAGGGGAGCATCCTGAAATCTTCCCGTCATGTCCTGAGTGAACATTCACGCAGAGTACTCACGGGGGTAGAGCACTCTGTTCCAATACACCTGCTCCCTCCTTTTTTGGTCTTCTTAAAAACAAACAAACAAACAAACAAACAAACACACACCACAATGTTTACTACTACCAATCAAAGAGAATTCTTTTTAATACCACACCCTGCCAGTATAGAAGAGACAGAGCAATACGATGCTAATATGGTATTGGTGGAGAATAAAATACTTTTTTTCCCTTCAAGGTAAACAATTTCAGTGGAAGGTACTAGGTCAGATTTAAGCTGTTTCTTTCTCTCCCTTCCTCTCCCTTTCCATCTCTCTTTCCCTCATTATTTGTTTATTTCTCAAAAGAAAACATTCTCCATCAGTAAAGCATTTTAAAACCTCAAGCTACATGGTCCCCAGCTATACTGTCTAAGGTAGGGGTCTTCAAACTACGGCCCTCGGGCCACATGCGGCCCGCAGAGGAGTCTGATCCGGCCCGCCAGGTTTTTTGGGCAGTGAGCTCAGCCGAGGTGTTACAGTAGGAATTAGTAGTTCATATAGTCCGGCCCTCCAGCTCTCTGAGGGACCGTGATCTGGCCCCCACTTTAAAAAGTTTGAGGACCCCTGGTCTAAGGCATTATACCTCAAGGGCCAAGTCCAAGGCCATCCCAAAAACATCAGGGCACAGAGCAGTAACTTCTGAAGCAGGGTCTGGTGGGAACACAGAAGGGGACTCAGCAGACAAGCACCATCCCGTGAGACGTCGGGGAGCCAGTGTCCAGAGGGGAGGCTGGAGTCAGGCCAGTGTTCCAGGAAGTCAACCCAACTACTCACCATGAATTGCCCTTATTTTGCCTTCATTGCTATTCAAAGGGACCCAAAGCAGTCACTGAAAGCAATTCCAAGAAATGGAGCTAATTTTTTTTTTTTTTTTTTTTTGTAAAGGCGTAGAAAAAAAATCATTTGAAGAAGTGTGCAGACTTCCAAACTGAAATTCTGAATGGGACAGGATTTTTTTCTTTCTTTTTTTTTTGGGGGGGGGGCGGGGAGAATCTTGGAATGTTTCTTTAAAAAAATCAGTCACACCTCAAACACATCCACCAATAATCAGAAAGACAGCTAACAACTAACAGGAATTATTCATTTAAAATATCCTTTAAAATATGTCACAAGAATAAGCTAGACTGGTCCTCACCCATCCCCACCCTCTAACATAAACAAATAGTCTTTCTATTGAAGCCAATTTCCTGTTCTTGGAATCAGTTTTTTGAATTGTCAGTTAGGCAAGATGAACTGATAACCTGACCACAAAATTTACCCTTATCAATAGCAAGTCAGGTAACTCTTAGCAAAGAAATATCATTCTATTTCAAAATGTTTCTTGAGAGTGAACTCTTCCATCTATGACACAGCAAGTCTTTCTCCTTTTCTGGGTCTGTTGAAGGGAATGGTACCCAATAGATACATTTTATTTGCCAATTACATAGCACAGTCCATTTTAGAGTGAATCTATTCTTTTCCTTTCCCTTCTTTCTTGGACATTCCTAATCAAGTTCAAAGTATGTTTTCTTTAGACATGATTTTACAAATAATCCTGAGAACCTATATCAAAGTTCAAGTTGCTTTGCAAAAACAACATCATCAATGAACCCGGGAGATTTTATGAAGAGTGATAGCAATTTTTACATTGTGTCATCCCAGGGACCTTCCTGAATGAGGCTTTTAGGAAGAGGTTAACATGGAGACTTTGAAAGTAACTATCAGGCTAACCTGTGAGGGAGGCAAGGGGCCTAGGAAACCTCAGTCCCACCTGATACCACTGTTTTCCACTTCTCTCCGAACCTGACAGACAGCCAGGTGGCACTCCATCCCTGTGGACTTCGCCAGGCCCTGCATTTTATTCAACTATAACCAAAAAATGGGGAGCGAAAAAGGATGATGTAGGAGAAAACCGAAAACCCTAAGGGCCAACTATAATGAATATCTTAAACTAATGATGTATTTTAATATTCTAGGAATTTAAATTTGTATTAACTGTTATTTGTCTGGTGTGTGTATTGAGAGAGTAATTGCTAAACTGGGGGAAGTGGGTTAGAAAGACTTCAGCAATGGAGCTAAGTGGCCTGTGGGCCAAGGGGTGTGAGGTCCCGAGTAGCAGATCTAAGATCTCCGTGGTTTCTCCAGAAAGGCTGTCACGCATTTCATGCCGGGGTGCTGCTCTTCCCTGCCTGCAGCAAAGCCCAGACAAGCCCTGGGAGAAAATCACGGGGACCAGAAAAGAAACAGCAGTTCCTACATTCTTCAGTAACATCTCCCAAACCTTAAAAAGCGAAACGTTAAGAAAGCTAATTTTTATATCTCCAAACCACCAAACTGTGAAATGGGGTGAAATATTGATAGTTCCACATGACATCTCCTAGGGAAAGCTTCCGTGTTACAACGACCATTTCCACCGAATTCCCAGTGTGCCCTTGTCTTGACCCCCACGGCTGAGTGAGGTCGGCCCACCCACCCCAGAAACAGCGAAGTCTGTGCTGACTGCAGTAAAAGCACTGAGCTGCTCCAGGACCAAACTCTGCTGCCTCTGAGTGACTTCTGAACTGGGGGCTGAAGTCGGAATTCTCCTGTGATTACCAGAGAGTATGACAACGGAAGTCACCATTCTGGGGCCCTTTTTAGGCAGGAGTTCCCTTTGGCTCTCCCTCCATTCAGCTTCCCACACTCACTGCATGCTGTACAATGTTGTTAGTCAGGGAGTAGTAATTCTGATCCAACCAGAAACGTGTATGGTCAGGAGTGGAGTGATCTAGACAATTGCCGTCTACTGCTCGGTGGAAGTGCTCCTGTGTTGTCTTTGAATATCCTTTGTTTGTTTGTTTGTTTGTTTTGTTAATCATCACTTGAGGATATTTTTTCCATTGATTTTTAGAGACAGTGGAAAGGAGAGGGAGAGACAGAGAGAGAAACATTGATGTGAGAGAGACACATTGACTGGTTGCCTCCCACACGCAAGGGGACCAGGGCTGGGGATTGAGCCTGCAACCCAGGTACGTGCCCTTGACCAGAATTGAACCCGAGACCCTTCCGTGTGTGGGTCAGCCGATGCTCTATCCACTGAGCCAAACTGGCTAGGGCCAATGTCCTTTGTTATTGCTGTCATGTATCACATTAATTTTCTGGAAGAAGAAAATTAGCGGCCAATATTTTCTTCCAATAAAATCACTGGCTCCAGTCTCTACACCAAAATGAGGCTTGACCTTCAAAGTAGTGATGTCATTGCCACAAACTACTTTGAACCACTTCTTTGGCAACTGTTCTCCGTACCAATGAGATGAGAAAGACAAGTTTGTCACTTTACTGTCTTTTTTTTTTTTTTTTTTTTTTTTTTTTTTTAAAGGAAAATGGCCTGGGCTGATCTCTTCTCTTACCATTAGCTATTGGTTGTTTTCAAAAATCAAATTCACTTTTCCAGGAGAACAATGGCCACGATGGAAAATATTAAAACATTGCTAAAGGAGCTTAAAGTAGTTCCAGAAGAGGAATTGCATATGGGTTTTTGGCAGTGATCTTGAGCATTTTTGGCACAAGTGTTTATTAGCCACCCCAGTTGAGTGCCTTGAAGGGGCAATGCTCATGTGGGAGCATACCTCCCAGTACAATTGTTAAAATAAAATCGGCTTTGTTACCTAATAATGTATATGACTTTGGGAGGGAACTCGGAGCCTCCTATTTTATTTCTCCTCACCATACCGTTCAATTAGAGTGGGCTTCGTGGAAATTCTGATTCCATTGCCATCGCTGCTGCACTCAAGTATGCTTTCTGATGTCATGCTCTGAAATAAACGAAGTTGTTTGCTACAACTACCTACACACAAATTAGAAAATTATATGACAAGGCGTTTAATACAGCCTGCAGCTGGGACACAGGTTATTACTGAAAGTCGTTGTCGACATGGTTTCTGGTTTTGCAGTAAAAGAAGATGACTTGAAAGGACTCAGTGGTTTTGATGCTCTTCTGGAATGAAAACATTCAGGGAGTGCAGAGCATCGGGCTGTCATTAATGTCAGCCATGCGAAAACACTGTCTCCAAGAACACTACCGTCATTTCCCCGCGGAGACCAGGACTTTCCACTCTCTGGCATTTCGGGCTCTGGGCTGGTACTTTTCCAAAAGAGAACCTTTGGGTGATCCATTCTGGGTACTCCAACACATAGAACGCTTTTCAGCTAATAGGTGGCCTACGTTTGCCAAAGTCATCCAATAATTTTGACGGGGAGATGTGTTCCTTTCTGAGAAATATTGGGAGTTAAGAATGAAATCCTCAAACTTCAGAAGGCAAGAAGTAGAAATACTACCTTGAAAGGTGCAAAATGCCGGTTCAAAATAATGTGGTGGATGAAAGTATACAACTCTCGGAGTAGCTTCATATTACTTCTCTTGAACATCTTGATATGTACAGTTTAACATGGCCTTATTGATAAAGTAGACAGATTTCTGGTATGCTTGATATGTCTGATGCTGGGTAACACCTTTTATGTACTGTGTCTGTTGCCTGTTGTAAACAAGCAACGCAACCCCATGCTTCATCCCAAAGTGAGGAGGGTTGTAGAATGAAGAGCACTGTGTGCGTGGAGTTAATGGTACAACATTAAACAACAGAGTTGCCCTGTATTTTCTCACTCTGCAACAAACTTGTGCACAAGGGAGAAGAAAACAAAGCGATGTTCTGAGGCAGGGTAAGCATTAGGAAGTGGTGTTTGCTATCGCATCACCAGGGCACTTTGTTGTGCTTGTTATTTTCCTCCCCCATTCATGGTCCATGAATTAATGTAAGAAACAAACAAGGCATTAGGGAATAGGCTAAATATAAAACAGTATTTGCTCTACTCTTTGGTTTCAACATTAAAAAAAAAATCTCACTCAAGGGTATGTTTTTATTGATTTTTTTTTTTAAAGAGAGAGAAACATTGATTTGTTGCTCCCCTCTCCCCCCAAGTATGCGCCCTGACTGAGGACCAAACCTGCAGCCTAGGTAAGTGCTTTGATTGGGAATCAAACCTGCATGCAACCTTCTGATATATAGGAGGATGTTCCAACCGACAGAGCCACTCAACCAGGGAAATACCAAATTCTGTATAAGAAAATATTTTGTAATTTCCCAGGATGTCACATACTTGTCATACCTGCTGTAGTGGTAGTATGGCATTTTTAATATCACATTTTTATTGCAATGATTTTCAGATCTCCAAGGTGAGTTCTCACAAAGAGATTGCCTGAGTTGGGGAGGGTGGGACATCTGGTGATACACTTATAGTGAACTTTTTATTTCACTTATGTTCTAGGCTTTCAAATTATAAACTGGAAATGCAATGTCATTTTCCATTCTCTCCTATCTCATTTTTAATATAAAAAACAAAAAAATTAAATTCCATTTTATTATTTGTTTGCGAAATAGCCACAGGTAAAACTCCAGGGTTTCTTCATAAGTGTATAATTTTTCCCCCAGCCATCAGTTAAATCACAAAGAGAATGCAGCTCATTTCATAATGAGCTGAAAATATAAACGATTTTTGAAACTAAATGGCCAAAAGACATACTTGCTTATATCTGAGCTGCTTTTGAACCAGTAAAAAAAATATAGAAGAACACATAAGACTTGAAATTTGGATGGAAATTTTAATGTTTTAAGTTTTTCACACCCAATCCCAAACATATTCATTTGAAAAATAATATTTAAAATCATAAAACTTATAATCTAGGTATCAATGACTTCCCCTTACAGTATTCAACAAAAATACATTAAAAAAACTGCTGCAGAATGATATCTAGAAAATATCAATAGAAATGTTATCCATGACCAATCCTTCTCCCTTATACATTAGATTAAAACTATTGTCACCATACAATAAGCTTTCATTGGGAAAAAAATTTAATCTTTCTTAATGCCGTTTGTTTTCCTCACGGGCAGTCGGAAAAAAAAATGAAAATGTGACTCAAAGGAGATAAAGAGGTCTAAATAATGCCACCTTAATTCTGAAATAATAAAAGTTCAAGCAAGGAATGGCTGAATTCACACCTCAAATTACACCAAACACAGGCTTAAAAAAATAAGTTTTCGTTTGTGTGAAATCATGACCACACTTAGAGAAAACAAAAGAAGCATTTTGCAGAACTGCGCTGGCTTTGCTGCTCTTTCTGCTGATTGAGATTGTGCAAAAGATTCATTGTGCGGACCAGTTGCTCTTTGTCACACTCAGGCAACACCTTTGGAGGCAGACCAGACAGCTATGCATTAAGCAGTCCTCTTTCATCTTTTAGATTTCTGCAAGATTCACATGATTCCATAAATGAAATAAATTAAGTAATAACTATAGTTCTGCAGGGAATATGCAACACATTAATATACCCATACAGAAGAAATCTGTACATATTCATTTTCAGCATTTGGAAATGACTGGTGATTGTGATTCAGTGCCCTAGCCCGTTGTCTGGATAATCTCATGCCTTTTAAGCAAAAGGAAATGTATACTGCATAATGGCTTTACCACTCTGACCTCAATATGGAGTAAAATGACAGATAACAAGAAGAAGAAGCTGGTCACTTACACAAGAAAATGATGTGGATGCTTTGGCTCATTCTGGTCTCTGCCGAGTTACCCACATCCTTGTCAGCAGATGTGGCTGACAGTTAAAACCTGCTATTTCTAAGGCTTAAGATATTAAACATAATTTGGGCATAGGAAGAGTCGTTGTTTTCATTTCAACAAGAGCCCATTGCTCACACTAGTTCTCCTCAGGAAGAGACCTTGAAGGATCTAATGCCTCTCACCGAGCCTTGCTGGCCTTTCTTCCTCCTCCGAAGCTCCTTCTCTGCGTTAGACAATCATAGCTTTTGTTTCGTTTAGCATGTTCTAAAGAGCCAAATGCCCTTTCACATCACGGGTTTCAGACCCATGAGGACCTCTGAGATGATCCAATCAGGACCCCCTCTCCTCCTTCCCCCTGTTTTTAGCAACTGAGGATCTGGGAGGTAAAGTGATTGCTTTGAGATTTTCTAGCTGGGGTGAAACCCAGGAGCAGCCACCCCCCCACAGCTATTCGTTCTCCTGCCACCTTCCCAACATACAAACTCTTCCGTTTCGCAGATGGAATGGTAGAACAAGGGTTAACAGAAATCACTCACTAGGGAGGAGTGGGCAGAGGTTAGTCTGGCTGACACCTTGGCAGCTGCCTGACCTTGAGGACAGGAAGTGAGATAGTTCATGGTTCACATTAGTGGCGGTAAGGAGAGGCAGTATACCCTTTGGCCTCACAGACAGAATACTGGGCAACTGAGGGTGAAGAGAGGTCCCAGCAGATCAGAAAAATGATGGGAGAGCCAAGGAGGAAGATTACACTGGAATGAGCCGGTGGCCACTTGACATTTCCCCTGGTCTCAGTCCTGGCCACGTGTACTTCAGACATATCTAGAGATACAGAAGCTAAACTTGCTTCTTAAGTTAAAGTCTCCCTTAATCTTTGTCTTAGGGTCCACAGAAATCAAACACCAGAGGCATTCCTCGTCCTCTCTTCCCAAGTCATTTGCTATTACACCAACTGAATTCATTCTTCACAGCATTTCTCATCTCCTGGAATGCTACATAACTATCAGCCCTCTCCACATGTGTAGGATGGAAGGTCTACGGAGCAGGGGCCTGTCTTTCTGTCTTTCTCAATCTACATCTCCAGTGCCTAGTTCAGTGCCTGACATATTGCAGGTGCTTCAAAGAAGTGGGGTTGGGGGTCCTATCACCTGCTTCTAGCATGCATTAATTAGAGGGAATGAAAGGTTTGTCAAAGCTATCCTAGAAAGCCCAAAGCAAGTTTCCCTTTTAGCGTGGAAACTCTGCGGCAAGAAGCAAAATGACTTAAAGGATTCCTAATTTATCATAAAATGAAACAAACAAATAAAATCAGTGGGGGCAAGCATTCTTTTTTGAACTACTTTTATGAGAGCCTACAACCCAAAGATGACAAAGGAATTCACAGGACTGAGGGGGGAGGGGGGGGAGAAAGGCCATGGGAGCTGGGAGAGGGGGAACAGGGACATGCTCATGGAGAGAAAGGTAGTAACTATGCTCCTGACATCAAGGATTAGCCCCAAAGTAGTCCACACATGGACACCCTGTGTGTGCTGTTAGATGTCAGGAGAGATCGACAGATGGGAGCCTAAATGTTAAGTCAGCCACTTATTAGCTCAGAGATCATGGGCAAGTTATTTAACCTCTCCAGTCTATGCTTTTCTAATCTGTAATGTGGAGACAAGAGTAACTATTCCACAGGGTGTTATGAGGCTCAAATGCAAGAACATATCTAAGCAACTAGCTCAGTGCCTGGCACACAATGGTAGCCACTATTGCTATTATTATATGGGCTATTGGTATTTTGACTTGATCTCAGATAATACTCAATAATCAAAGTTAATCTCCATCTGCTTTTTCTGAACCAGAAATTACTGCTTTATCCTGGGTTTACTTATAAGGTCAAGGTAGCAAGTGGGTGTCAGCTCATTTCCTCAGTCAGATAGCTTCTAGTGGATGTTTGGGATGCTGGTTGAGATGTGCTGTGCTGAAATTGATTTTGACATCTGCCAAGAGTGTGGGGCCAGACTTGCTGGTTCTAATATTAGAATTGGTAAGCCTCTGCTGGTGTCACAGAGCCTAACAGCTAAGTTAATATTATATAACAAAGCATAAAGAAATGGAAGGAATGGGCTAAGAGTCAAGTGGTCTGGGCTCTAATTCTAGCTCTGGAGCTAATATGGATCTGCCAATATTGATTTTGAAAATGTAAGTAAATACATATAGGGCAGGGCACCTGGCCTACAGGACGTCCTTGATGGTTATTTGTTGAGATCATTTGAAAGAAGAATGAAAGCCCAAGATTATCATACAGAAGTGCAATAATTAAATATTTCCTACCCTCATTCAAAAGTTTAACTCTTCTGACCAATGGGGAATATTTTTTTGAAAGGAAAAAAAAAAAAAGATTACAATATTTTTGGCACTAAAAAAAATTAAAAAAAATCAACTAATGCTTAGGGATGCTCCAAGAAAGACAAGGCTGTAGAGAATATGGCAGCTCTTTAATAACCAAGGCACCATTTAAAAATATCTGGAATTAATTACAGCGCTAATGACCCACTGAAAGGCTTATTTAAATACCAAAGCCAGCACGGAACAATCATGGAAAAATATGGCTTAAAAGGGTTTTCGAGAGCAGAAACCAGGAACAGCAATTGAAACAACAAAACACATTATCCTAGAACACGAGCTACTTTGGTGAGAAACATTCAGGATGTGAAAATCTCGGGGGAGTTCTCACAGCGGGTAAGAGAAGCCACCAGGATCAACCGAAAGACAAGGAGATGACACACAGGCCCAGTCACCTGCCTGGAACAGAAGGGCCTCTATTCAGCATTCAGGGGGGAGGGGAGCCTTCCCAAACAGCTCCCCACCCCCGCACCCAGGCTTTCTCCGCCCCTCCCACCCTGTTTTCTTTCGGATACACCTGTCCATTTTTAATGTGCCATAGGCTAATGGGAAAGTTTCCATGGAGAGGAAAATCTATGTTTTAATAAGTCTCTGTGGCTATTTTAGAGCTGCATCATCTCCACGCGTTTCCTGTGTCTCGGTCCTCTGTGCCTCACAGCCACGCCATCACAAGCCAAAGCGGAGGTGATAATCGTCTTCGGCATGCCCTACTTGCCAGGCAAAAGTGATACCGCTGCAGTTCTCAGCTTCTCTCTGCACCAAAATGGCCTTTCTGGACACCAGTACTCCGGGAGCACACCGGGTGGCCAGGCTGGAATGGTTTCATGACTTCCTTCTTGCCCATTTATGAGATGCATTCCTCTGACCCTTACTGACTACATAGCTCGGACGTGCCTGGGAGTTGCTTTGCTAAGTGAAAAGTGTAATAGAATCAAAAGGTTCCAAAGCCCTTGGGATCTCCATGCGGGGGATGTGGGGGCGGGAAGAGAGGCACTCCTGACGTATATTGGTTTCAAGGAGCAAATATAAATTTGAGGATAAATGGCTGCTCACAATAATGCTTTTAAACCAGCAATTATTTATACTGTACTACTCGAGGAACCCTGTAATTATTCCAAAAGTGCTTGCCAACGTCTACCCTGTGTCATAATTGCCAACACAGCCTTGTTCAAAAGACTCCGTGGCGATGCTAAAATTCTGTTTAGTGTTAGGTTGCTGTTTGAGACACGAAGTGATGGCACAGTGTTGCGATAGTGAAGCAGAACGGGGTCCAGAAGGGAAAAAGAAATTATCTTATGTTCACAGGTGGGAAGAGGAGGACAGTGGTGGTTGGGAGGACAGGCATATTGCTTGAAAAACTTTTTCTACTTCCTTTTTAAGAAACACTGCCATATTTTGAGCACAAGGACTTTAAGGAAACTTTTAACAGATGGCTCAAGTGGTAGTTATTTGAAAGAAGAATGATAAGCCACTTCTCCCTCTTCCCCACTCCCAACTGCTTAGAAAATATATCTTTCCACTTCCGGCCTTTACTCCTGATACTCGTGAGAGAATCTGTGATTGTGGAACCACAGCTTACACATCTCGAAACACCCATCTGTGGAGGTCACAACTTTGTTGACCTATTTTCTGCCACTTCTTTCTGTTACACTGATCTCTTCCACTTGAAACCATGGCCCTCTACTTCCTCATGAACAGACAGCAGAGGGGGTTCATGTATCTGTAATGAAAGCTTTGGGGTGCCTGGCATTTCCAGTATTTGCTTAGGAAAAACAGAACGGGATGTACCCTATGTGTGTGTGTGTGTGTGTGTGTGTGTGTGTGTGTGTGTGTGTGTGTGTCTCTCTCATCTTGATGTCAAGCTCTCTTTCCGTATAGACCCACTCCATTGTGGATGAGGGGCTCTGTGTTCCCTATCCACCCCCAAATGAAATCTACTCTCAAAACTGAAGGTGCTGCGGATAGTTCCATAAATAGAAACAGGGGGGAGGAAAATCTGGCCTAAGCAGCAACTTCTGAATTTAAATCATTTCTCTCCTCCCATGCCCCCTCTCTTTTATGAGCAGATCATGAAAAAGTAGAGAAGGCCGTTATCTGGAAATAAGTTTTAGATTACTCATCTAAGTATTTTAGGGGAATGTATTTCCTGCTCTGAGTGTCCAGGCTATCTTCTCAGGTCTGCTTGCTCTGCAGGTGACGATGTTGCCATTGGCTGCTCCCCACGCTTCTGGGAAGGTGTGGTAGGCGAATGGGCATGTGTGTTAGCAGCCAAAGTCAGCATCCCATGAACCCACTGGGCACAAATGGGGTCCTCTAAGCCTAAAAGTTCATGGCTTCCCTTCTCTCATCATTTCAGATTCCACTGGAGACCCCATCTTGAAGTCAAACCTCACTTCCTCCTCAGAGCCTTCTAAAATGAAGAAACCTTGCAAATTACAATAGATGCTGCCCTTCACCATTCATGTATCCAGTTTGAACTCCCTTATCTTCCTTTTGTGAATATATTGCCTTACCCCTTCCCCCCAAGGAGCATTTGCTTGTTCTCCCCAATTCAATGATAAATGAGAAGGAAGAGATTTATTGAAGCATATAATCCTGCATCATCCCCAAATGTTTGAATCTCTCCAAATGCTTGAACTGCAATATGTACCTAATAAATATTCTTTAAATAGTGAACTCTTTACTCTCTGATTTATTCCAATGCCACATAATAAGAGTGTTATTCTCTTAACTCGAAAGAAATTTCTTCTCCTACTCTTGCTGGCAGCAACAATTTTCTTCTACCTGTATTCTTTTTGCCTCGTACTCTGATTCTGTGAAGGTTGAACTTCAAGTTGCTTTGGAAGAATCTGCATTATTTCTCTGTAAAATTAATTCACTGTCTTAAGTGAGACCTCAATCTGGGAACTATAGAGCAGGGGCTTCTGGGAGAGGATGTGTAAGATGACATGCGGTTTGGCCTTCACTTGGAAGGAGCAGGAATCACAGAGGTCATGGTTACAGTGACCGGAGGGGCCAGGGTGATGAACAGTGTGTTTTGGCTAAGTTACTTTGTACTGTTATGTAAGGAGATATAAGCTCAGCCTTGCTTGAATTTAAATCTCCAGAGTCAACTGTTACAAACTCTGGGAAGGGAGGATAAACAGGAAATTCTATCCTCAGTCCTCTAGTCCGTCAGGCCTGAGGTTCATCAGGAGCACCATTCCCTTGGGCTAAAAAGAAACAGCTTGCAAATTGGAAACAAATATGTTATTTTCTAGATAGTCCTCCCAACAAATTTGATGAAGTAAATTCTCCTAACTTCAGGAACCTTTGTGAGCATTATGTTTTTAGAGTATCACTAGAGCAAACAGCAGGAATCTGAGCTGATGAGAGCCTTAGTAAGTAATTTGGGATAGCTGAATTTTCAAATAGCTCAAATTTTATCCAAGCAAGCACATCGAAACAAAGGAGGTAGTATCATAAGTATTTTTATAAAATATTTCTAAAGCAATGACATTTTTTTCTCTGAGAGCATTTTGAATATCATTGACTCTTTCCTAATGATGAAGTGTTATGAAATATTTTAAAATTTATCAGAAATTTACCCAAAAAGCACACGATTATTATATATGCTGTAATACTCTGAGGGCCTTCTAAGATTTAGATGACATTTTGCCCCCAAATTAAATGTCCAGTATGTTGATTTTTTAATAGTTTTTTTCCCTTTTATGAGTTCCATTTGTAGTCATATGCTCGATCTAATGAGGGTCTCTTACTTATAACTAATATTTCATCTTAGAATTAGCCATGTGCTTGGAGCCTATCCTGATAATCAAATTTGTCAGAGGACCTGTGTTAAAAACTATTTTAAGTAGGATACATTGAGTCTACGGGGATTTTCTCAGAGTTAAGGGCATAAGCTTGAACTCTGGACTCTATTTAGGCAGCTAAAGGCCTATCTGCTTACTTTCTAATTTCTCAGATAGTCCCTGATAGAAGAGGTTACAAGAAGATAGATTCATCATAGGTGAAGTATTGCTGGATTGGAAGGTGCAAATGGTGACTAAAAGGCCACATTCTTCAAATCACCCAGAGAGTAAGATAATCACTTTTCTGTTATTTGCATTATGGTCTTTGATAATTACCAAAGCTTGTTCAGTTTGAGAAAATTTCTTGATCTCTTCTCAATGTCATCACATATATATGTTGTAAGGAATGGCAAGTTCATTTAATGACTTAAACAAATTTTATGCTCCCCCCAAATATTCCAAGCCAAATATGTATACTTTCTAAATTCTGGATACTTTCTGTTTTCTTTATTATACATAGTCAAAAATTACTATAGTTGCTTTTTCTGAAGGAAGCTACTTGAGTTATAACAAGCAGTTATTATGAATAATTTGAATTTGTGGCTTTACTTCATTTTTGGACCATCTCAACTAACCATTTGTAGTCTATATTGGGCAAAGCAAAAATGTTTATCAGAACAAGTATTTATTCTGTTCCCTATGAGACTACACTAAATTTCAGTCTCTCTAGAGAATTTGACTTCTTCAGGCAGTTTAGATAGAAAATTATCATCCAGCCACAGAATGCAGTCTGGTTATATGTTAAAATGTTATGTCACTTTGAAAAACACTGAGGACATCAAGATTACAATTAAACGACAGCACAACCATCAAGAACTACCTGAAATCTTACTGACCAGAAGTCCTACAACTAAGGATATAAAGAAGCAGCCACATAAAGACTGGCAGGAGGGCTGGAGACATGGAACAGTCTGTTCCCACACCCACATGTGGCAGATAAAAGTCAGGAGAGGATATCTTGGTTGCAGAAGTTTCCTAGGAGTGAGGAGCCTCAGCTCCACACCAGGCCTGCCAGCCCAGGGTTCCAATGCCAGGGAGATAATTCCCTTAAACTCTGGTTGTAAAAACCAGCAGGGAGTATGGCTGAGTGAGATGGAGGGCTTCTGGAGTCCCAGGCAGTTCCTCTTAAGGGCCCATGCATCAACTTACTTGGACTCACTCCCTCTGAGCTCCAGTGCTGAGGCAGTAGCCAGAGAGACACCAAGGACATATGGGGAGGAACTGAATTGTCTGGCATCAACACGGGAGCGGGAGGGGCAGCTTTCTCCAAGACAAAAGTGCTGGCAGAGGTTACTGTTCCTTTTCTGAGCCCTCCCCTACAGAACCAGCAGGTGGACACCATATTTGAGTCTCTATCAACCTGGTTTACACTGTTCATCCCAACCTGGTGATTTCCTGAGACCTTGTCCTATCCAGCTATTTCCAGTGTCTCATGCTTCAGACTTTCCTAAAATCTCTTAAAAAAAAAAAAAAAAAGCAACATGTGTTGTCAGCACGACACCTACCACTTATGGCCATAGCAGCAGTTAGCCATCGTTTGTAGTTTGGCCTCTCCGGGGTACCTCAAAGCCCAGTAAAAGTATCAGCCATCTGCATATAGCTTTGTAACTCATGCTGATATCCCTGGGCTGAACACAGGTGGTGGCTGGCCTTGTCCTTCACCTCCTGGGAGGCTCAAGAGCCAGCACCCCTAGTGGACAGTTTCAGACTATGTCAAATACCACCTAACAATCTCCACAAGTGACATACTCAAGGAGTGAACTCAGCTGGCACTAGTGTCCACTGAAATTAAGCCCTACTTTGTGGGATAGGCCCTGCACAGCTGGTCTTCCATGGTGATCACACCCAGGCCTCATAACCAATCAGCCTGAGGATAAATCCCTCCCACTGACTTGTCAATAGCAATCAAGGCTCAACTACAATAGGAAGGTGTACACTGTCTACATGGTGGGGGGTGGGAGGGGAACATACCTTAAGTGCCCAACTCAGGTAAATGGGGAGGCTGAGCCATTGTCCCTATAGGACACCTACTATATTAGGCCACTCTAACAAACCCAGGAAACATAGCAGCTTTACCTAATACACAGAAACAGACACAGGGGAGCAGCCAAAATGAGGAGACAAAGAATTGTGAAGTGAAAGAATAAGAACTAAATGAATTGGAGGCAAGCACTCTAACAGATACAGAGTTCAAAACAATAATTATAAAAAAATTTTAGGTCAGCATAAAAAAAGGACATGGAAACCTTAAAAAATAACCAGTCAGAAATGAAAGATACACTAACTGAAATGAAGAATAATTTACAGGGAATCAACAGTAGAGAAAATGAAATCAAATCAGTAATTTGGAATATAAGGAAGCAAAAAATACCCAATCAGAATAGAAAAAAAGAACAAATAATTAAAAAAAATAGGATAGTTATTTCTGTGATAACTTCAGTGTACCAACATTTATATCATGGGTATGCCAGAAAGAGAAAATAGAGAGCAAAAGCTTGAAAACCTACTTGAAAAAATAATGATACAAAACTTACCTAACCTGGTGAAGGAAACAGACATATAAATCCAAAAAAAAAAAAAAAAAAAAAAAAAAAAAAGCAGAATCTCAAACAAGATGAACCCAAAGGGATCATACCAAGACTCATCATAACTAAAATGCCACAGGTTAAAGGCAAAAAAAAGATTCTTAAAAGCAGTAAGAGAAAAGCAGCTAGTCACCTACAAGGAAGCTCCCATAAGATTGTCATCTGATTTCTCAACAGAAACTTTGCAGGCCAGAAGGGAATGGCAAGAAATATTCAAAGTGATGAAAAACAAGGACCTAAAACTAAGTTTACTCTACCCAGCAAAGTTATCATTTAGAATTGAAGGACATATAAAGAACTTCCCAGACAAGAAAAAGCTAAAGGAGTTCATTACCACCAAATTAGTATTACATGCAATGTTAAAGGGTTTTCCTTAAGAAGAAGAAAAAAAAAGATAAAAATATAAACAATAAAATGGCAATAAATACATATCTATCAACAATTGAATCTAAAAAACAAAATAAACAAGCAGATCAGAAACATATGTATAAACACAGAGAACATTGTGATGATTGCCAGATGGGAGGGGAGTTTGGGAGATGGGTGAAAAAGGTAAAGGGACTGAGAAATACAAATTGTTAGTTACAGAATAGTCATAGTGATGTAAAGTACAGCATAGGGAATATAGTCAATAACATGTACATTTGTGTCATATGGGTACAAGATTTATTGGGGTTCATTTAGTAAGTTATGTAATGTCTAATCACTGGGGTGTTACTTGAAACTAATATATTATATGTCAACTATAATTGAGAAATAAAAAATGATTAAAAAAACCACAGAGTAACAAGGGTGGTTTTCTAATTTTTTTTTTTTTCTTTTTTAATTGCTTTTTTTTGTTTTCAAGAGTGTTTTCTGAAATAGTCAAATTCATGTGATATAACCAGGGTCAGCTTGCCCCTGTCACACCCTTGATAGTTTATTAACACAGGAACTGAGTTGCCATTCCATTTTTGTTATGTTTATGCTTAATAACTATATTCAAGTGGTTATCCTCCCTCTAATGTGGCTGCTTGGGCAATCTGTCAATCTGCCCTTAGCAGCAGCTGCTAATATTTAGCTGTAATTTTAGGCTAAAAATTGTTTTCTATTTAAAAGTTACACAGGCTTACTGAACAAAATTTAAAAAATATAGAAAAGTATAAAGAAAAAAAAAAGTATTCACAGTCTTTATTCCAGAAGATAATCAAGGCTTTAATAAAGTACACCTCAGTATACACACACACACACACACACACACACACACACACACGTGATGTTTTATACTACCGTATTTTCCGGTGTATAAGATGACCCCCTAATTCTACAGTTAAAACAAAGGTTTAGGCCTATATTCGCTGTATAAGACTACCCCCCACTTCCGAGGCAACACCAGTTCTTTTTTTAATAGACCGCCTCTCTGACTCTGGCCAATCTGAGCAGGCTTTTTACTAGAACACAGTGTACATGTTCTGCACCTGAAGCTACACTGTGTTCTAGTAAAAAGCCTGCTCAGATTGGCCAGAGTCAGAGAGGCGGTCTATTAAAAAAAAAAAGAACTGGTGTTGCCTCGGAAGTGGGGGGTAGTCTTATACAGCGAATATAGGCCTAAACCTATGTTTTAACTGTAGAATTAGGGGGTCGTCTTATACGCCGGAAAATACGGTATGTCTTTTTATACCTGGTGAGTTTTATGTTGTTTTTTAATATGAGGAAATACACATTAATTATAAATAACTGAGACATAATTGTAGTTATGATAAGAAAATGTTAAAACTCTTTACTCTGAAATGATTGCAAGAATTTTACCCAGTGTTGTAGATCCAGGAGAACTTGAGGAAGATGATTTAAACACAAGATGGTTCCCAAGGTTTTGGATGCCCTTCCATAATGTAATAGATTCCAAATTGTAAAATACCAATGCAATTAAAATTTTATTTATTGAGAGAGAGATAGAAACAGAGTGATACACACACACACACACACACACACACACACACACACACACAAAGGGAGGGAGGGAGAGAGGGTGGAAGTGGGATGGAGGGAAGGAGAAAGGGGGAGAAAGGGGGAGAGAGAGAGAGAGAGAAGAGAGGGGGGGGGGACAGACATGCCTTTGTTGTTCCACTTATTTATGCTTTCATTGGTTGATTTTATATGTGCCCTGACTAGGGACTGAACCCACAAAGTTGGCATATCAAGATGACACTCTAATCAACTCGGCTACCTGGCTAGGGCCAACGTACTTGTAAAAGGGTCAGACAAAACAGGAGGAAAATAAATGTCAATCCAAAACTATATCCTTAGGAGTTGAAATGCTCCCAAAGTGAGCAGAGTCAGTCTACCAAAGCAAAACCAAAATGAGGTAAATAGTCAAGTATTCAGACAAAAAATGCCTGTTACTAAAGCAAACCACAAGTATTTGCTCAGCATCCACCATGTCCAAGACTCTGACTACGCAAATACTAGGAGTGCCAGACAACTGCCCAGTCTTTTCCTAGTGTGCTTCTTTGTCTAACGAGGTACACCTGCAGTTTTCCACATGGGATTCCACTTTTTGGTTTTGGCTGAAGTGTGCATTTATACTGATGGTAAGAGGATATTAAACAGGCTCTTAACTGGAAGGTATCTTACTTGACTTCAATATGAAGTCTATCTTGTGATATTGATTAGAGAAACTTAGGATATTTTAGCCCATATGTATATATTATCAACTATTGCAGTGGTCAAAATCACTGAGGATCCCTGCCTGTCACTTATGTAGATCTTAGAAAAAAATTCCTTGAACCTCAGTTTCTTCATGTGTAGCATGGAGATCTTACCAATCATGTCACCTCATGGTATTCTAAAAACGAAATGAGGTAGTATAATATTCGGGGGATACTCAGTACACAACAGCTCTTATTGTACATCCCAAAGAGATTACTTAGAAACCGATTCCCCGGAGGTTCAAAACATGGCATTTCCTGTATGGCTATATCACGGACATTGTTTTTCAGAGGATACAGCCTCTAGTTTACTATGATTCATTCTTAGTGCTCTCTGGAAAATCTGTTCCAATACAAGTACACACACAGGTAACAACGGCCTATGTGTGACCTGAACAGAAACACAGCACTCAGTATTGGATGAAGCATTCTCATGGTATGACTTGGGCCTGGATCCAGCTTTCATTTTGTCCTCTCACATGTGGGCCTCCAAACTGAGCATGCATATCACCACACACTTTCCTTTAGTCTGTGAGTTGATGTCCAAACAATGAATCAAACATCTGAGAAATACGCATGCTTACAATTGGTATACCACACAGCTGTGGAGACGGGGTTCCGGGACTCAATCATGATTGCCACAGCTGTGTGATCTTGAAGTCACTTTAACCTCCCTGACTCTTGGTTCCCCTCACCTGTAAAAGGAAGATAACAACAGTTCCTACTTACAGAGGTGCTGAAAGTTAAATGTGACCATGCACTTTGACTGTTTAGCCTAGTGCCTGGCAAGAAGATTCACTAAATGTCAGCTTGTGTTATTATTGTTGCTGAGAAAGTCAACTCACCCCCTTGAACAGCCATTCAAACACTTAAAGAAAATGAATTGTCCTTGGACTCAGGCCAGGTATTTGAAAGGGTTTATAAAAGTCTCTCATCTCCTGGCTTAAAAACAGAAGTTAATTCCAATACAAGTATCTTGCCCACCTATCCCCTTGATGTTGGTAAATTGTTCAATAAGCACTTGGGTAACATGAAGCAAAGTTAATAACTGAGGTCTATAATTAACACACACTCACATAGACACTCTAAAAATAGGGTACCAAGGAAAGTCTTCTTATTAGGCAATGTGATCAAGAATTAATTGGTTACTGTCTATATATCCCAACTGTATATAAATAAACGTATGATTATTATAATTATGGAGATCACAGTTCAAATTCCACTTCAAGTTCAAAGAGTAGTCATTTATACATCTAAGTATAGACGCAAATATTTAACTGTGTAAAAATACTTATTTTAATGCTATTTCAAATGTTTTATAAATATCACTCATCTCTCAAGTTTTACTTTTTCTCTTAAAAGGTCTTTAATGATGCAAAAAGTCACAATTCCATTACTTTAATGTCATTATTTTTGGGGGGAGCATTTGGTCATAAAAAGGGAAGAGGAAAAATTTGAGTATAACATGCAGAGAGTGTCACATTAACCACAGTGCACACTAGTGGGTGGTTAAGGATCAGGTGATTTAAATTTATCAAAAGCCAAGTTTACATGGAGGAAAAAACAATACTAGTAAATAAGGTTGGATTCCTAGTCTCCCAGTTGTATATATTATCTGAGGGAGGAGAAATGGATGACTAGATCAATATGTGGTAAGTTGTAAAGATCAAAATAATATAATATAGCAATCCAGATTTTTTGAGGGCATTCAGGAAGATCATGGAGATAAAATATCACAGTTCAATAGACAGTAAAAGTTGAGATGGGTCATGGAGAATGAATATCACAATTCAACAAGTGGCAAAAGTTGGGACGAGAATGAGGGAAAGCAAGGCAGGTGTCCCAGCATGAGCATCATGGTGTGTTCTCAGAGAGGCTCATTGTGTCTCAAAGGAAGGAGTGGAGAGGAGCTAATGGTTGTAAAGTAGGAAGCTAGGTTGGTAAGGGTCTTAATACTCCAAGGAATTTAAACTTATTTTCTAAAGGTTTTATTAACTTAAAGCTAATTATTCAGATCCATATTCTAAAGACTTTTGTCTCATCTCTCCAATGTTCAACCACACAAAGCTTATGGGCATCTAAATTTGTTTCTAACAATTAATAAACAGGGAATTTCAGATTTCCAGATTCTCTTGAAAAATCAAAGGACTTGGCCATGGTGGACCAGTTATTCTAAATGGCAACAGAACCCATTTGGACTATGTGGTCCAGGTGCCTCTTCTACCTGCCACACTCCTCTCATCTGCCTAGGGACACTATGCATGTGGGTTTCTGCCTTCTGCCTTAAAGACAGGTCTTCTCTCACCAGCAAGAACCTTTCTACCATCTCAGATAGCATGAATTAACCTAAATTAGTTAATCCATATTGATCATCTGTGGCTTCTTTTGCTAATACATTATCCCCCCCCCTTTTTTTTTTGTCCTCATGTCAATGAGTTTCCCATTTATTCCTTTATTTAAGAGTGGAGATAAGTACTTTCAAATTAAATGTATTTGAGTTGAAAACTCAGGTATCATCTGTGAGGAGCCCAGGATGAACACGAGGTAAAGAACACTCCCTGTGGCAAGATTTCTCAACCTCAACACTATTGACATTTAGTCTGGATAAATCTTTATTATGTGTGTGGGAGAGACGGGAGGTGGCCACTATGGAATGTTTAGCAGCATCCCTGACCTCTCCCTACTGGGTCCTGGTAGCACTCCCAGTTGTGATCATCTAAAATGTCTCAGGACATTGACAGATGTCCCCTGGGGATGAAACTTGCCTCCAGTTGAGAACCACAGTTCCATGGGGATGAGGGATTGCAGGGAAATAAGCTCTGGGTGGGAGACTGATTCTCTGCTGGGAAATGGACAGGATGATGCCTCATGCTTCCCGCTCTCACTTCTGCCCGTACACCTCTCCATCGTGCCAGAGGCAAAGGCTGCCCCAACCACCCAACTACTGGGAGGTGGAACAGCCTCAGTGGGAGGCCAAAACAGGTACCAAAGGCCTCTCGAGTCTGCGGGAACCTCCGAATACCCACATGGATAGAACAGCAGTCAGGGCTTTTGTCTCCATGTGCGCTCTCGGACTGATGTAGCTGAGGGAAAGAAGGCAGGGACTTGTATGACTGACACTCAAGATTCCAACCTCTCTATTCACGGATCCTGGATGTCAGGATGCCTCTGAAGACAGAAGCCTCTTCTGTACAACAAGGCAGGGTGAGGTCCAGTCTGGTGTATCCGGGGATAGCAGGGCTTGCTAGCATCTGGGAGGTTGGAAGCAGACCAACCAAGGTCTCGAACACATCTGACCACCTTCCAGGGCTTCCCGGCCTCCAGCACCTTAAGGCCTCTGCCATCTAAGTTCACGCATCCGAGAGCCTCTTTCATTTTTCCTGTAATACACATTTATCTAGGGTCTAAGCATGACTGTTCTATTAGCCAACTGTCAGCATGAGATTTTGTATGTTTCCCTAGAATAAATAAAATGACACGCTTCTTTTTTGTGGGGGAGGAGTGGGCAGTTGTTGAATGACAAAACCAAGGAGTAGGTAAAAGTTGACTGCAGAGTTTTGATATTTTTTCAGATTGGATTGGTTTTGAGCTAAGAAAGAGATTATGGCATTTCCTGGAGTGTAAATTAGATAGGCTGACGATATGACTTACAAAGTTATATTTTTGTGGTTAGTGTCTTTTCACACCTTTCTCTTCCGGCATATTTTGGCCCAGTGGTTGCCAAACAGTGGTCCGGGGACCACTGGTGGTCCGCGAGGTCCAAAAGGTTGGTGACCGCTGGTTTAGCCCATGTCAACAGTGAGCCTGGTCCTCAGGACATTTTGGAGACAGGAGTGGACAGTTAAAAACAGGACAACAGCAAAGAGAAATGACAATTGGTCTCCTTATTCACTGACTAATGAGTAAATGAAATAGCAGTCACCCACCAAAACAGAGATCCTGTTTACAGTAAGGGATGCTCAAAAGGGAGAGCCGGCCTGAACAGGGGGAGGATGAACAATACAGGGGTAAAAGAAGGACAAGGACAAGGAGGGTTTTGAGTAAGTTAAACCTACTGGTGACAAAGAACGGGCAGAGAGC
Organism: Pipistrellus hanaki; assembly: GCF_964339955.1. Taxonomy (NCBI): domain Eukaryota; kingdom Metazoa; phylum Chordata; class Mammalia; order Chiroptera; family Vespertilionidae; genus Pipistrellus; species Pipistrellus hanaki. The sequence goes on along the minus strand of NC_140503.1, from coordinate 46,964,970 downwards.
AGGGCCGGCAGCTGAAGCATCCTTTTATTCACCAATCAATGGAAGCCATTCAGACCAATATGGTTTGATTTAGCAGATATTAACTGCAGCTAAAGAGATGCAAATACGTCAGCGAAAGGAGAGCAAGATAAACAGGAGAAACCCACACTGGCTAAAAAAAAAAAAAAAAAAATCCAACAGAGAAGAGAACAGAGACTGACATTTAAAGACCAGATTAAAAGGATAGGAAAACTAGAGAAAAGTAAGACCATGTGAGCATGACATCCTCAGACAGCAGGGAGGGGACAGGGACGGATCCAAGGATCCCCTGCCTGGTAGGCTCAGAGGAAAGAGAGAGGATAACTGATCATGGACCACAGGTCACATGAATACAGCACAAGCACTTCGTAAATATGTGCTGACTAACTAAACATACAGGAAAAGTTCTTTCCTTTTTTGGATTGAGGATAACTAGCTTTTTATATGATACCGTATTAACAAGTTTTTGCCCTTTGGAGATGCTAAAAGGCATGGACAGCTTTAATGACGATTCTTTAACAGCTATTTAGAGAAATTTCCATGAGCCTCATCTCGTACCCCTGACGCTGGTCCTGTCATAGATTCAATTAGAGGGTCACGTTACAGTAGCTGGAACACTGGCGTGAGAGTCAAGAGACCGGGGTTCCGAAATTGGCTTTGCCGTGAAGTGTGCGACGCCGGGCCAGCCACTTAACCTTTCCGAGTTTCCCTTTCCTCTGGAGTAACGGGAATGGCCTGGGCCAGATAACTCCCAGGACCCCCTGAAGATCTTACACATGCAATCAAGTACATTACAGTGTTAATCACGTATTCCACTCTGTCTCCATCCTGCCTCGTGCCCAGGGTTGAACGCCAGATAAAAGGACCATCTCTCCTCTTTTCGAGAGGAAGGGGTGGGACAGCAGGAAGGAGAGGAACTCCGATGTGTCTTTTGCAGGGAGACCCCAGCAGGCAACAGGGATAGATTTTCACAATACTCAGCAGGAAAGGACCCTGCTCTGTTGGCTGCTCTCAGAGTCTGAACTGAATTCATCGTGTTGGCAAATTTGAAGTGGTTTCTTGTGTTTTCCTGGCATTTAAAGACTACTGTCACGTGACCCCCAGCGTCAGGTGCATATGGGTCTCTGTGCTTACTCTGAGCTGGAATTTCCCCCCCCCCCCCCATTTTCTATGTAAATACAAATACTTATGTAAGTGGATCTTGTGATAAAAATGTCTGGCCTCGGTACTAAAGACCTAAATGGGCCTAACACATCATCGGCAGCACTTTTTAATCTGGAAATACTACCTGTGTACTCCCTGCCTCACTCTTGGATAAAGCAGAGGGGTGGGGTGGGGGGGTGGCAGGGGAGCAGGGAGACTGATCCTAGTCCTTAACCAGCCATGACTTATCCTGGCCCTGGAATATATTCTCCCAGCCACCAGATTTGCAATGTAAACGGATTGGAGTCGGTGGCTTCTAAAGTCAGTCTAACATTCTAGAATAGGGGTGTCGAACTCAATCAGAGAAGGGGCCAAAATCTAAAATCCAGCCTAAATCGCGGGCCGAATGGTTTACTGAACAGTCATAAACTGACAATGTCATAAACTGACAGCGGAGTGCAGTGATGACAGCGCGGTGCGGGCCACATTGCAAGGCCTGGTGGGCTGGATTTGGCCCGCGGGCCTTGTGTTTGACACATGTGTTCTAGAAGGTGCCCGACTAGCTAAGGGGCTGTTGTTTTTAGTGATGTCACCTCCCATGATCAACATTCAGCTCCCAACTGCGCAAGTTATCAAAACTCACTCATCAGAACAGTGCGCCAACACATAAACTGACCTCACCATTTTTCTGTTACCTTGTTAAAAAAAAAAAAAAGTAACAATCCTTGCAGAAGTATAAGGTGTGAGGGTAACTGATATAAATAGAACAATGTCCTGACTTAAACGTACTGGAGAATCCACAGAGGTCAGAAATCCTAGCACTCGGAGATGCCGGGGAGGGAGGTGGAGAGTGAGGTCCGACCTCTGTGTGCCCTCCATGAGCTTCCAGGTGCACTCTTCTCTGCTCCTCAGTACCCATGATTTGAATTTCAGGTCCCTGAAGTTGAGCAGCTTTAAATGTGGAAAGAAGCACCACTATTGGATATAATGTGGATGCATTTGTTGCAAAGATGCCGTCCGCATTTCTCATGGCCAGTACAGGGCAACAGAGGGATGGCTTAGAAATGTGCATGACCAGGAGCAGGAAGAATTCCGTAAGAACCCAATCACAGAAATGAATCCGATATCTCATAGTTGCATAGTCTTTCACAGCTTTTCCCAAAACGTGAATCATTTGGGCCTATTCAACCACAAGAAGTGCGGGGAGTATAACACAAAATGTTTCATAAGCTCGCAGCTATTACAGAGAGCTGGACTGTCCTGCCTTTATCACCGGTAGCCAGACAAAAAGAGTGGCATTTAAGTCATACCCCTTCCACCCTTTTCAATATATCTATAGATACCAATAATCAAAATACATTATGAAGCACTTACTGATGGGCCAAGCACCTTAAATATATTATTTCACTGAATTCTCAAAACAATCTACTGAGTAAATGGTGGCAGAAAAAGACTTGGTGAGTGCAGGATATAGTGTGTAGATGGTGCGGTATACCAGCAACTTCAATCCGTGTGCCGCAAGAATTTTTAAAACATACAATACTTGACTATTTAGTCAGGAACACTGACCTCTTTCGCGTTAGGTTGTCAAATAAAAATATGGCAACAGCCAATACAATAGCTATCCGGTGTGAATGCCCTGTTTTGAACCATAAATGTACAGTTCACAAAATAGAGTTGCATCTTATTGGTCACATCACATAATAAGGTTGAGTCTGATTGGTTAATTCTTGGTACCCCAAATCCTTACATACAAGTAAAGGCACTTAACTTTAAAAAAAAAAAAAAAATCACTTTGGAGCAAAAAGGGCAGGTAATTACAATTTTTTTTTTTTGGTAAATAAATAAAAATTATATCATTTTTTGGCAGATTGGCTATATATATATATATATATATATATATATATGTGTGTGTGTGTGTGTGTGTGTGTGTGTGTGTGTGTGCTGCATTAATTTCATTAATGTGCCATGAGATGAGAAAGGTTGAAAATTACTGTGTTTTAGAGTTGTACACTTGAAATCTGTATGGTTTTATGAATCAATGTCACCCCAATAAATTCAATTAAAAAAACACAAAAAACATAAAAAACAATCAATGCCATGGTTATCATCACTGGCAGGTGAGAGCTCAGTGAGTTAAGCCCTTTGGTAAGGAAGTCAAATCACCTCTATTCTGGACAAACCTGCCCAGGGCCGAGGGTCTGCCTTGACTACGTGAAGGAGAAACGACCTGAGAGACAGCCGGCAGGAATCCTTCCTTCTTCACAGTTTGGGCATGAGTCTCGACTAACATACATAAATTACCAAGCATATCTTAAAATAAACGTGCGCTACAGCAACTCCAATTCAAACAGCCCTCGCCAATGTAATAATTATACCGGCTGTGACATGAGCTGAGCCGAGAGTGCGTTTTTATTTTAACAAGCTTGAGTAAGTGCACGAGTGTGGGCTGAGCTTTCTGCTCGATAGTCAATACTTGAAAGCCGGCTCCAACCTTTAATTTAAGCATTCGCTTGTAGCACCAACAGGGCCACGGGGCTGCCAGTATCAAAGGCGCGCTCCTCCACCCTTGCACGGCCCGCTTCTGGAAGCAGCGTGATTGAACTGCGGCTCTGCGGAGCCTTGTTTTCCTCCTCCCGGCAGCACAGGCCAAAACACCGTGGCCCCCTTCATCTCGGCGACATACTAACGAAGTCCCGAGATCAATTTACAACAAGCAAAGCACGCAAACCCATGGAAGGAGTCCCGTGGTGGGTCTTTCAGATCTCTCCCAATGGCCCCTGAGCTGCAGTGTCTGCACAGAAACCCAAATCATACCACAGAAGGGTCGTTTGCTGTATCCAAAAGGTTGTCCGCCCCTGCCCAGAAGTGATTGCCCCAATGATTCATAAATCTTAAAAATGTTTGGCGAAATCCTCAGTGGCTCCCAATCACCTTCCGATGAAAGAACAACCCCCTCACACGGCAGCCGGGGCCTTTCACGGTCTAAATCCCACGGGCCTCCTCCACCTGCCTCATCTCCCGTGGTCCCTCCAGGCCACAGAGTCCCCTCACCCGCTGTCTAGTCTTTGAGAACTGTCACAAGTTCTACCCTTTGTTGGGAACGCCTTTATTTGCCTCAGAGCTCAGCCAGGCCTTCCCCTCCCCCAGAAAGCAGTTTTCAACCCCTCAGTCTGACCAGGGCTCCCCCTATGTGTTCCCCTCATATTTGGTACTTGGTTTGTCCGGCACCTACACTGTGTCGTGCTTTCCGTCCCACCTCGGGTCCTCCCTCACCAGCCTGTGAGCTCCTTGAAGGCAGGGCTACCTCTCTTCACCTCGGTGGTTCTAGTACTTTGTACACCGTGACTGCTCAAGGAATAGCTGCTTTTCTTTTGCCTCTCTCCACTCCACCACAGGGTTCTGAGAGAGCCCCTGGCCCGACTGGGCCAGCATAGCAAGGACCCAATTCTAATGCTGCATGATCCACGCCCTGCCACTGTCAGTAGTGATACCTGTTGGAAGCCTGTCATTTCTAATGTGTTTCCTCTATGCCAAGCACTGTGAAACAGACTCCCTCTCTTGCCCTGTATCACCAGTAGCCAGACAAAAAGAGAGGCATTTAAGTCATGCCCCTTCCCACCATTGGGAGACAGGCAGGCCTGGCCTGCCACGGCGGCTGCATGCCGGCTCTGAGACCCTGACAGGTTGTGCTGCCGCCCTGAGACTCAGCTTCCTCCTCTGTAAAAACGGGGATGAAAGGCTCCCAGGAGTGTGAAATGTGGGAGTCCATTTCACGGTGCTTGGCACAGAGGAAACACATCAGAAATGACAGGCTTCCAACATGTATCACTACTGACAGTGGCAGGGCTTGGGTCATGCAGAGTTAGAAGCTTCTTGTGTCACATGATGAGAAATGCCAAAAAGTGCCCCTTCCATCAGCCCCCATCTGTCCATGTCAAGTCTCTGGGCACCGGCCAAAGCTCCTGTAAAATTGCCAAAGTGCACCAGCTGAGATTAGATTGGATGAAGTCATTACTCTGACTTCAAACTCATGCACCTGATGCGTACCACTCCCCATGGGAGCACGATGATGGTGAGATGAACCACACCTACTCAGTGACTACTATGTGCTAAATACCTGCTACAGGTGAGATGTCGTAGGAAGTGCCCTCTCTGTGTTATGTCCTACTTTCTAAAAACCCCTCAATATTATTGACTTTCATGTTACAGTTGGAAAAGACTGAGGATGAGAGAGGTTATGTGACTTGCCCAAGATCCTTCAGCTAGAATGTAGCATTTCTGGAATTAAACCTTATATTTGGAAACATATCCAAACCCATGATGCTCTTACACCTATGTCAAATTTCTCAGACTCCTTGCTATTCATTTCTCTCAGGTCGCCTGGAAGAACGAGAAGAAACGGGACACCAGAAGAAACCCTGAGTTAGGGGGGAAGGAAGAGGGAGCGGTCGGGGCAGATGTGCTGTTCCATCTTTGCGTGGTGGTGGTGGTGCTCCAACTCCGCCCTCGGCTGCTAACCCAGGAACTCTGAGGACACTGAGGAAAGAGATGATGGACTTTGAGATCACAGCCAGTTTGCCTGAGGCCATCCATACCCAGGGCCAGAACCTGTAGAGTTAAAAAGTGCCCAGAGAGCATGAAGTCTTAGAACTTCCATATTCCTCATATAATATCCTGTTAACCGGGGAGTTCCCTTTTTAATTACGCAACCTGTATCGGGTGCGTACTCTTTCACTAGGACGTGTCAGTATGTCACGCCTGGAGGACGTAATTTCATATTATTATTATTATTTTTTTTATTTATACTTAATTAAAATAAATGATTATATATGTTTTTTCATTTATTTATATATAAAGCACAAAGGAAAATACAAAATTACCAAAAAATAGAAAAGAATACCAACAAAAAAATAGAAACATCGAATTAAAAAATTATAAATTTTACAAACAATTATAAAGATTACAAAAAATATACACCGTCCCTCTCAAGGCGCAACATATATTTCAAGAACACATTCATATGTCCTACCCGTTCCCGATATTGTTTACGTTTGACGTATTTATAGGTCCCGCTCGGTTAACAGGTTAACAGCACATCCTCCGGTCCATTTTCTCCCCCTACCTTCCTTCAGGTCATTCCAAAGCCAATGCTAAAGAAACAAACAAACAGGAACAGGAAAGCATGAGGCTGCTATCAGGTCTCCGTGACATAGTTAGTTCTATGCACACACATGGAGTATACAGAGCCTTGAGGTTCCCTTCTGCAAGGTCGTAGATTCAATTTTATGTTTGCGAAGTGGCAGTAAAAGGCATTGAGAATAAACAAAATGTGTGTTAAAAGACAGTGAAAAATTCCAAAGCGGGAAGTCCAGAGTATACTCTCAGTACCAAGAGTGTACTGTTTACCGAAAAAGTAGAATTAGTAAGCTTTATATTGAAGTGCAACATACACTCAGAAACGGGCCCAAACAATAAATGTAAGCTTGGTGAATTTTCAGAGTGAACAGTCTCAGATCATAATAGTTTTTCATACCTGGGTCCAAACTACAGAATCATGCAAAACGTAATGCATAAAATGCATTATTTTAAGTAAAGCGAGTAGAAACGTACTAGAAAGTTAATAAAACACAGCGCCTGAAAAGATCTCCTTGACTTCAGGGAGGATCGTTATCCTGGAAGTTTGAAGGAAGTTTGGTTTTGTTTTTGACCATGAATAGGCACTTAGTTATTTCTCTAACCCTTCGCACAAAGGTTAGCGCTTCACCTTCCCAACAGCCTCTCTGAGGAGAGAGGATGCTATCTATCTCTGTTTCCTTCCTCTCCACTCCCATCCTTCCCCACATTGTCATCGCGAGTTGTTCTGAAACTAGGCCATCTCACTCCCCCTCGCTCTCCTGATTTTGGGCAGATCCAAGAGGAAATGAGGTGCTTTTTCTCAGGGCCAGGCTCGCTGTGGGCCACTACACAACCCCTGTTTTCATAAGAAGTGTGTTTCGGCCTGCACCTTTAACTGACTGGCAACACCATGCTGGAGGGAGCTGTCCGGATACTTTGACGCTGCTCAGACTTCAGGGGCACCGATTCCTCTCTCAGTCACAAGAGCCAGGAGCGACCTTGGAAATGCAGAATGTGCCAAAACGCATTTGCTCCCACACTCCACTGACAGCCGACTGATAGGAAACCAAATGAAACCATGACCTGCATGCCAGTGATTGGATAATAACTGAGAGGCCTATGGCCCTGCTACAAAGGGGAATGTACATGTCTATATGTTAGATGCCAACAAAGCGATTATAAAATTAAGAACAAGTGTTTGAGCATTGTTTTCTAGCTATCCATTATTTTTCACAAGAAATTTCAGGGAAGGTTGGACTTTCTTGCATCTAATTAGTGTAATGGGACTGCCTCTGACAAGGCCATCCAAGTTATTGGAAGGTACTCTAGGTGCTGACAGACAGCTGGGCAGAACTCTTCTCTCTGGGGAGAGGTCTGAGGGCGTATGAGTGACGGGCCTCAGGTGAAGAAGGTCCCATCACTTGCACGGTGGCAGGACCTGGAAGGCTGTCTGTCACTACACACGGTGATCAAAGTCCCCCAAGTGCCCGCATCAGCGGCCAATAGCTCACGTCTACCAGGAGCGGGGACAGCTCTGGAAGTTGTACTCAGGACAAGTCCAAACTGAAACGACAAACAGCAATAATGGGAACCACTGTTTTTGCCAACGTGGGATGCAGATGATTAGAGATTCATCGTAAAGCCTGTGTAAACCACCATTTGATGCCAAATCTCTGTGCATTAAAGAAAGAAAAAAAAAAAAAAAAAAGCAACAAAAACTCTGAAAACATAATAACATCAGCAATGGTTCTGTCTCCCAGGGCCGTTAAGAATGAAGATATCATAAGAAAAATGGGGATTAGGAAATCTGGTCTTGAATTCATGTTTGAAAGTGATTTGTTTCGTGTATATAATTCATGGCTTATCTGATAAATCTGTCTAACCTTGTGCTCTGTCACAAAATCTTCCATGTCTCATAGAGTAAACTGTAAAGCAATGATTCTCAAATATTTTGATATCCAGATCCTTTTATGCTATTAAAAGCCCCAAGGAACTTTTATTTATATTTTATTTATATATGAATAATTATTGTGAAATAAAACTGAGAACATTCAAAAATATTTATATAGAACTAATTTAAAAATAATAGCAATAACTCATTACATAATAACATAAATTACTTTTATGAAAAATAAGTATATTTTTTATAAGAAGTAAAAAAATATGGCATTATTTTACATTTTTACAAATCTCTTGAATAGAGAGGTGAATTCTCATATACGTATGCTTCTGCAGTCAATCGCTGTGAGGGTTTTTTTGGTTGAAGGTTATAAAGAAAACCTGGCCTCACACAGAGATGTAGCTGGAATGGGAGGAACATTTCAATAGTCTTTTCAGATGTTTTTGGATATTCTTGTTTGATACTTCACCAAAATTCAGCAAGTTAAACAAGATCCTTAAAGGTTAGCCGAAATATAAAACCTGAAACCAAATCAGTAACCTTTTGTACTCTGTAACATTCAAGCATGTTGGTATATTCTGTAACTTGGATGAATCTTTTACCCATATTTTTAATGTATTTTTTTACTTCAGAGAGGAAGGGAGAGGGAGAGAGAGAGAAACATCAATGATGAGAGAGAATCACTGATTGGCTGCCTTCTGCACGCCCCACACTGGGGATCAAACCTGCAACTTGGAAATCAAACTGTGACCTTCTGGTTCATAGGTCAATGCTCAACCACCGAGCCATGCCAGCTGGGCGATCCGTATTTTTATAATAGCATGCACTGGTCACTTGGAAACCATTAGTTCATTGAGTTATGTAGCACTTCCAGACGGTCCCAGATGTGGTTAACGAATGTGATAATACCAAGTACTCATCACCACGGACATGATCAGAAAAGTCTTTAAGTGCTGGGAAGCTGTCAAGTTCGTGGAGTTGTATACAAGTGTTTCAAAATTCCAATATTTGCCTGCAAGCCGGAATGTATTGGTAATAAATACTGCCAACTATTTTTCTTGAAATGACAGGCTCACTTGGTTCATTTTGAGACAATGTATGACAGCTAGACCTAAGTCTGAATAACCGCAGTCAGCCGTTCTAGTAAGTAAAATGGCACTCCATTCAAAAAGCAGCTAGTTCAGCTCTTCGCTCAAACAATGGTCCAAGTACTGTTCCCGGGAGACAAACATCCTACTCCGGTGCGGAGCAGAAGTGCTTTCTGCGCTTTATGAGCACTTCCCATTTTGTCATAAAGAATATTAAAAAGACTTGTACTCCAGGGTCAAAATTTAATCAACTTAATAATTTTTACTGCTTCATCAAGGACATTCTCCAATGAACCTGGCGATGTTTTGTTAACAGCCAAGTCCACAGTAATAAGGAACACAAGCCGCCACCAGTACAAGTGGGTGTCACTGCCTTGATTCCAAGCAGGTGCCAGGAATTTCACCCACCAATGCTTTGGGCACTGTTAATGCAAATGGTCAGCACAGTAAAAAAGGCAAATAGTATCTTATGGTTGTTATGCAAATCGTTTTTATCTTTTGGAACCCCAGAAAGCGTCTTGGGGAACCCCCAGGGGTGCCCGGATCAAGGCTGAGGACCACTGCTGCAGAGGGCAGTGACAGTATCAATCCACTCTCTAATCTGCTCCGTGCTCAAGTCCTGGTGGAGTTCACGTAAAGAAGATTTGCAAGGTTTAGTTCTATCTCCGCCCTCCTGCCCTCCCAGCTTAAAAAAAAAAAAAAAAAAAAAAAATTCGTTATGGCAATGCAACATAAATTGTGTATACAGAACAAAGAAATTGCAGCACTCTTGACTTCATCAGCATTTTTCTCCCTAACAAAGAAAGCTACTCTAACAAGCTATTGGGAAAACTATCATGCGTTATGGGAAATATGACATGCTTAGTTCCCGGTCTACCCAGTCTAAATCCCAATTCTCCCCAAACCTTTCACTTCGGGGGTATTTTGAATGAGTTCTTAGTAGTGTCCTCAGAAATAATTGGGTGTCCTAATTCAGCCACATGCAAATTAATGCTCCCCTAAAGAGGCCTTATTATAATTTCCAACCCTTGATGTCTACATAATCCCCTATAGTTCTTTAACTTCTTGCTTTCTAACTTCTGTTTACCGATGCACTGCTTTTGTCAGCTCAGTATAGCATCAATTAGTAGCACAGTTGTGTTTATTAGGTCTCCCTAGAGCGTTGAGAAGGCTGCTTTGTATTTATTAATGCCTACACAGAGCACTACTATTTTTCAATATCATTTAAAAATGAGTAAATCACTGAAGATGAACTATAAAAGAACCTCGCATTTCAAAGGCAAGCAAAAACAAAAAAGCACATTATTTCAAACCACTCATAATACTTGCATGGTTAATTGTATTTTCAATTTAATATCAAGAGAAGGGAGGGAAAAAGTCAAATCCTGTTTGACTTTTCTTCCTGTTCTACTTTCGGCATTCTGGAGTACAGGCCATTTGATTTTGAGAACGGAGGCCCAGATCTGGTGATTAATTAAGAGCCAGTTTAACAGGTCTAAATTTCATTATCACACACACCTGTTAAGTAATGTACACCTGAATCAGCAAAAATCCACCCACAAGGTTAAAGAATTAAAAAAAAAAAAAAAAACCACACAAGCAAGCATGAGAGACAAGAGTGAGCCCACAAACTTAGAACCAGTATTCCATTCTCAAGCAAAATCCAAAACAATCAACTTGAACTTAAAATGTATCCATGACATACTCTCTTATTTTGTGGATAATTCCCGGGACTCCATTAGGGGAAGGTAGAGCTGCCCGCATGGGTACAGAATTCGCTACTTGGGGAAACCAGAGACCCATCTCTTCCTGCGATGACGCTCTCCTAACCAAAGGCAAAGTGACGGGGAGCAATTACAGCACTCCTCTGCCCGCTTTTATATTCGTGGTCATTTATGAAACGAAGATGCTGATCTGCAAAAAATCACTTTGCATTCATGAAAGGAGCTCCGGGAGCTCCCCCCCCGCTCCCCCCCCAAGCATCTGGCTACGAGGCAGAAACACACCTCGGTGCACTTCCTTTGTCTTGCGCGCCCGCTTTGATGTGCAAGTCACTGGTGGAGTAAGCTGTGATCGCTTTGATGTTGAACTTCTAGATTTTATTGTTACCAGCATGCCTACCAGGAGAGCTGTCAGTCATCTCTCACATCTGAACAAGGATGTTTCTTTACGGCACCCCTTTTACAAGCATCCATCCTTAAATACATGTTCTCACATCCCTGCTGATCGCCACACTATCTTTGCTGGGGGGAGGGCTGTGCTCAAATAGAAGGACAGCACCCCCATTTTCTGTAAACACCCCGAGGCGTCATCAGATGGCTGGGAACCAGCCTTCTGCAGCGAGAGAAGCCCGAGCGCAAAGCATATTTCTAGCAAATGAAAACATTCTAAAAATGCTTCAGCCAACTTAACAGTCAGAAGGAGTAGTAGCTTAGTCAATATTTCCCCGAAGCGGCCATTGAAATCACAGGGAAATTTCCACGCATTCGGAATGAAACCCCAGCAGGGGGGCTTTAGAAAGCCTGCCAAAACTTTGAGACATCTTCACTCCTCTTAGAACAACTTAGTTTCTCTGCAATGGTGGAAACAGAAGGCTTCTGTTCTAGACCTCTTCGCTGGCGATGAAAACATGGCTTTTGAAATAGATTTCTGCCAAACAGATTACTTTGTTAAACAGTATCGTTTTTCAGGAGGTGCTTGCTATTATGGACGCAACTTAAGTTAAGAGGAAGGTGGTTGTTCACAATTTTATGTCTGAGGCAAACATGTGGATGCGAGTACAACGTGTGCACAATGTGCACAATTTCTTAAATTAGTACGTGCAAAATAGGCAACACGCTCATCTTTAGAGATCTCCGCTGAAAAAGACAAGGCTCTAATTTCTCTTACCAGCTCCCATCAGATTTACTTTTCAAACCACTTTATCACTTCTGGAACTGCTGAATATTATCAAACCCCACTGGGAGATTCTGCACAAAAAGGAAATAAAGCTAAGGTGCTTACATCACACCATGCCGGTTTATAATGAACTGTTATCTTTCTGAGTGACTGTTCCAATGAAACCCAAGTTCTTAAGAGATACGGGTCTGCACTGAGGAAGCACAATGATATTTTTCACGATAGAGCTTGGTTTTTGTTATTTTCTTTTTATAAGATGGCAACACAGGGGACACACTGTTTCTGCAGGCCAGTAAACTGCCAAACAGTATGTCTTAGGAAAGCCTCAATTTCTCTGTGTTTCTGGCCTGGAATAGTCGGTAAGGAATAAAATTACTGTGGTGTGCCATTGTTAAGGTTATTCCAGGTTTTCCGTTTTTTAAACAACCTCCCTACCCCCAACCGCCTGGGTTTTAAGTCAACCATCAAAAATGGGAGGGGGGGGGGGGGAAAGGCTTTGGGCTAGAATCTGATAAATAAGGTATGACTGCAATTTACAAGAACTAAGTCTGGGCATATTTGTTATTAATATTAATGAAAGCTTGCTTGCTCCTTAATTTATTTAAATAGTTGGCAAAAAGAAATAATCCCTTTTTACGCTGCCCTTTCACCTCCGAAAGGAACTGATTCGTTGACTGAAGCACCAATAGCAGTTGGGGGTTGAGACAGGGCAGAAGGAAACCAGAGAGGCCTTCCAAGTCTTGAACAAGAGACCAGAGCCTTTTTCTCTCCTAACAGAAACGTTTTCATAGAATAAAGGAACTCGGAAAGTTTTTGATGGCTATCGTATCCAACCCTCTCGTTTGACAAGTGGGGAAACTGGACAATGGAGGTAACCTGACAATGACTGGATAGCAGACCTTGGAGAACTCATGTCTTTCCCACCCTACAGGAGGGGGGGTTCCACCATCCCATGACGTTCCCTGCACCAGGGACTGTGACTCATGTGTAAACTGAGAGTGTTGGCCTTCAGAGGGTTTCAGCCAGAATCACCTGAGGAGCTTTAAAAAATTACCAATACTTGAGCCCTATCTCAGATGGATAAAATCAGAGCCTCTAGGAGCACAGCCTGGTCTTGCATATTTTTTAAACGTTCTCTAGACAGACTAATGTGCAGACAAGGTTGAGAACTAAGAGACCAAATGACCTCTGAGTTTCCATCTGGGACTACTGCCTAGCATTCACCAGTGGCTGGAAAAAATTCTTGGATTCTGTTCTCCGATGTCCATCCATGAGGCCATAAGCGTTACACTGTTTTTATGTTGTTATCATTATCTGTATTTATCTAGTTCAGGAATTTTATTTTATTTATTTTTAAAAATATATATATTTTATTGATTTTTTACAGAGAGGAAGAGAGAGGGATAGAGAGTTAGAAACATCGATGAGAGAGAATCATCGATCAGCTGCCTCTTGCACACCCCTACTGGGGATGTGCCCACAACCAAGGTATATGCCCTTGACAGGAATCGAACCTGGGACCTTTCAGTCCGCAGGCCGATGCTCTATGCACTGAACCAAACAGGTTTTGGCTAGTTCAGGAATTTTAAAAAATACTTTTATTGATTTCAGAAAGGAAGGGAGAGGGAGAAAGAGATAGAAACATCAAGAATGAGAGAGAATCAGTGATAGGCTGCTTCCTGCATACCCCCAACTGGGGATCGAGTCCTAAACTCAGGCATGTGCCCTCGACCCGAATGGAACCTGGGACCCTTCGGTCCACAGGCCGAGGCTCTATTCAATGAGCCAAACTGGCTAGGGCAGCAATTAAAAAAAAAAAAAATTATTGATTGATTTTTAGAGAGACAGGAAGAGAGAGACTTTGATTTGTTGTTCCACTTACTTATGCACTCATTTGTTGATTATTTTATGTACCGGGGATTGAACCAGCAACCGTGGCATATCAGGATACTCTAACCAGATGATGAGCTACCCGGCCTGGGCTAGTTCAGTGGTTTTTAACCGGTGTGCTACAATAGTTTTTAACACATGCAGTCCCTAACTATGTAGTCTGGGGCACTGACCTCCTTTCCCTTAGACTGTAAAAAAAATTTAAAAAATGACAATAGCCAACACAACAATAGCCATCAGATGTGAATGAATCAAAATAATGCCTATTTTTGTCAGATCAGCAAAAATTATGTTTCTGGTGTGCCACGGGATTCCCATTTAATTTAGTAAGTTTATGTGAGCCATGAGACGAAAAAGGTTGGAAATAGCTGATCTAGTTCACTTATGTGTATACTTAGGTGTCCCTTCTCCCTCCTCCACCAGAACGCACACTCACAGACACCAGAGGGTAAGTCTGAGTCCTTCTCTCTGCTCCCGGCAGCATCGCCTTAGCCAGGATAATGGGACATCGCACACACTTTCCAAAGAAAGAGGCGCCTGGAGCTGCCATGTGGAAGCTGCCCTTCTCCACAACAAAAGCCGTTCTGCTTTTCCTCTCTCACTGGACTAGAAGCGAAGCGGCAGGAAGGCTGCGCTGTATCTGCCTTGTTCAGACTTCGCCACCGGCAGTGCCTGGATGCCGGCAGATGCATGCCATGTGCTCAGGGCCTGAGAAACGCCATCTTGTAAGAAGAAAGCACTGACAGCTTGCAGGGCACTGAAACCTTTACTTTGTTACTGGGGGGGGGGGGAAGCAACATAAAAAAGACATCAATGTTTCCACTGGAGCCGGCCTTGATGCCAGCATGATCCCCAGCCCGAGCTCACTGAGGGCTGTGAGGCCCGGGCTCCTGGCAGGACTTATGCAGAAAAGGAATCCTGTTGGGAAAGTGCCACAGACACCTCCAGCACCAAGGCAACCTCAGGTCCTCTCCTGTTTGGACCATTTGGAGTGACAGTTTTTTGTTTGTTGGTTTGATTTTAGCAGAAATTATACCCTTTGCAGTATTCTTTCTTTTAAAAAATTTTTTTTAATTGTTTTGTTAGAGAGAGAAAGGAGAGGGAGAGAGGGAGAAACATTGATGTGAGAATGAAACATCCATTGGCTGCCTCCTGCACGCCCCCACTGGGGACTGAGCCGAAATCCCAAGCAGGAACTGAACCTGCAACCTTTTGGTGCAGGAGAGGACACCCAACCAACTGAGCCACAGATTTAAAGTCTGCCCATTTCCTCCTGCTAGCTGGTTGATAGCAAGACAAAAATAGCCAGAAGAATATCTCAAGTATATTAATAACATCCAAATAATGGCAGAAGTTGTTCCCAACGGACACCTCTTGCACTCGGAAGGAGATCTGAGTGAGCTACAGGGAAGCTGATGCTCCCCCTAATATTATTCCCTGCTTGAGCTGCGCTTTCCTCACTAGGAAGAAAAGAGGGTGAGAGCAGAGCCGTGGTTCCCTAACCTGCAGATGTCAGCCACCAGAGGAGCTTTTATAAATTCAAATTCCTTGGCCTCCAGGGGAACCATCAGCCCATTGCAAGCAGGGGCCCTGCAGGTGATGAAGAACAGGTATTTATTGTTTAAATGCTCCCAGTTGACAGTGAAGATCAATGATATTTGGAAACCACAGAAAGGCTGGAGGACTCAGTGCCTATCCAGCTCTGACAGGCAAGGACAAGGTTACTCAGAGGGAGCCCTGAGGACCACCCAACGCTGAGACACTTTTCAAATACGTGGCCTCCTGGGTCAGGAAGACCAGAGGACAGAAGAGACGGGAGAATCCGGCTCTTTCCGGGTGGGGCTCAGGAGCCTGCCTGTGGAACTCCCGGGTTATAGGAAAGTTTCAGAACCACTGCATTAGGCAGGATTTTAGAGCCTACCTAGGGTTTATTTGGAAGGAACTCATGTTCACACATTAGTGTAAGAATCTGCCTTGGCCCCCACCCACTGCAGCTTTGTCCGGAAGGAAGGACGCCCGGAAGGACATCCGGTCTAATTAGCATATTGCACTTTTTATTATTAAAGATGTCATTGCATGTCACAAGCTCTCTGTTGTTATAAATGGCATGTGGCTCATAGAAACTGCAAACCTATAAGCCAAGTAGTCTTAAAGCAGCCTTCTCTGGTTAAGCATGGCTGCCAATTTCTCAGTGTATTTTTTAAACGCTGATTCATGGTTTAAAAGACATGATTAGGAGGAAGTTGTGTCAATCCTATTATAAAACCTTGCAAATGGCACCTGAATAACCTAGAATACAGGAGGCACTTAAATGTTTGCTCAAAATTATTTTATTACTTATACCCAGAAGATGCGACATCAGATAAGCAAAGAAAAGAAAAAGAAAAAAAAAACACCCAACAACTGAAAAATGAAAATAACATAACATTCTGTGAACAATTCTATTTCTCATGTGGTGAAAGAATCACACTTCTGGGCGGCGCAGCTTGGAAAACAGTTTGCTTCAAGAACTGATATGAAACCTAACCACAAATCCTCACTTCTGAACCACCACCTTATTTCTAAGATGGGAAGTTTTGAACTGCAGGCTTTCCTCGCGCTCCCCCTACCCTTCCTTGTTTTTCACCTTCAGAGGCAATTTCACTTTCTGTGGGAGCAAGTGGTCCCTGTCGGCCTTTGCGATCCCAGTGACCGCCTGTCATTGTCATTACCCTGGCGGTTCTCGCTCAGCTCCGAAGCCTCGCCTGCTCGAGAAGCGCAAAAGCCACATGAACCTGCCAGCTCATGCCCCATCAGGACAAACGATACTGAAGGAAATAGGAAGACCAGTGCTTACTTCTTCTTCTTCTTCTTTTTTTTTTTTTTTTAAATATATTTTATTGATTTTGTACAGAGAGGAAGGGAGAGAGATAGAGAGTTAGAAACATCCATGAGAGTCATCGATCAGCTGCCTCTTGCACACCCCCTACTGGGGATGTGTCCGCAACCAAGGTACATGCCCTTGACCCGAATTGAACCCGGGACCCTTCAGTCCCCAAGCCAACGCTCTATCCATTGAGCCAAACCGGTTTTGGCCAGTGCTTACTTCTTTGATTCCAACACAGAAATCAGACTGTTTTGTGACTGTCTCACATCACCAAAAATCTCACAATTCACTTGTTATTTGCCCTAAAAATTACACAAATGGATGCATATCACTACTTTGTGCAGTGTTTTAAAGTATGAAATGTCCTAAAAACCTCTGAAATATCGATGTTATATCTTTTGGCAAATTGTACATATTTACACAAACCAAATGATTTCATCGTTAAGTTTTTAGAACCCAAGGGATTAATAGTTTTGCATCCATGTTTAAAATTGTTTTATTGCCCAAAACAGCTCCAGTAGTTTATTTCCTTCAAGCTGTTTATATTTTTTTGGAAGAAAAATGGTTTTAGTTTAAAAAGGGGAAATGATGAATTTCTTTGATCAAAATGACAGTTTAAAAACACATACACATGTTGGCCGGTATACTCAATGGTTAGAGTGTTGACTTGAAGATCCATGGGTTGCAAGTTTGGTTCCTGGTCAAGGGCACATACTTGGGTTTTGGGTTTGCTCCCCAGCCCGGTTGGGGTGCATACAGGAGGCAATCCATTGATGTGTCTCACATCGATGTTTCTCTTTCTCCCATTGTCACCGTCCCTTCCACACTCTCTAAAAAAATCAATGGAAAAATACCTTTGGGTGAGGATTAAAATATACAAACAAATAAAAAACCCCATCACCAAAAAATAAAAACATATTTTAGGGGTAGTGGAATAGAACTAAAGTTGAAACTCTAAAAAAACAAAAAGAATTATCATAAAGGTCAAAATGATTATTTACTTAAAAACCAAATCTCACTTAAAATTTTAAATTTCATATATAGCCAAACAGAACCTTATAAAAAAAAATTCCCTTTCTTCCTTCCAAGCAAACTTTTAAAATCCATGATCTCCCCCACAGGCACATTTCTATTGTAATAATCATGTAAAACAATGAATTACTCTTTTGAATCTGATGTAGAATTCCCCAGAGCAACTGAGAAAATAATTTCAACCTTTGACCTCTCCACTAGCCTGATGGGAAATTGATTGGCACCATTATTATTGCTTTTAGCTTTCCATGAGTAAGCAACCACTAGAGGGCAGACTTATCTCAGATCTGACACTATCGAGAAAAAACATCTCATAAGTGCTTCCAATGTTCCTTTTTAGTTTTTTTTCAATATCTTTTATTTTCCTGGATACTTAATAATCAACTTCAGTTATCTAAAAGTATTCCTAAATAGGTCCAAGGTTCACTTTCACAACTCACAAGATCACAAAGCCTGAGATGGTCTAAGATACAGCCTAGCTTCTGTATCTTAACATTTTAAAACAAAGTTTAAAAACCTTTACTCTATGGTGAGTTAAGTGCTGAGTCAATCATACCACAACCAGTACTCGGGTTCCATTTTTTGGCACAAAAATTTCGAGAGGTTCTAGACACACTGAAGTGTGTTTGAGAAAGAAACTGACCAAAATTGTGTGAAGGCTGAACGTGAACAAAGTGGAGTGTAGAGGAACAACAAAGATTAAGGATTAGAGTGTGTGTGTGTGTGTGTGTGTGTGTGTGTGTGTGTGTGTGTGTTTCATGCTTAGTCTTAGTCTTAGTCTTCAAATTACTGAAAATCGTTCATTTGAAAGATGGATTAAATCTGTTCTAAACAGTCCCAAAAGAAAAAAATTATAATTAAAAGGAGAGACTTATGGTTGACATAAGAATTTTCTGTTTTAAGATGGAATAAGTTATTTGTAACAACAGTGTGTTTCCCATCATAGGAGGTGTTCTAGCATAACCAGATAATCAGTTGGCAGAAATCCTGTGGAGAGAAACCAAATGCCAATCGGACATGTATCGGAATGACTTTTAGGCTTTCTTCTTTCCCCAAACTCTATGAAATAATGCTTATTTGCTTTCAGACAAACATACCTCAAACCAGCTGCCAGAGAGGTAAACACCCATCAAGTGAGAAATGAGTGTTTGCAGATCTATCTACTTGGAAACTTTTATTCCTCATGTGATTTTCTAAAAGACAACAGATTTCTCGAGTATGTCCACAGCCATGCCCCTTTACTGTCACAGAAACAAACAGGGCTCTCAAGCTCACGGACTCCAGAGATTCCTACTACAAAAAGGCATATCAAAATTAGAAGATGCATTTTCTAATGCTCCTATGTGTAAAGACAGTGGAACATACGTACAGATAAATCTCCAGCTCATTTTATCACAATGAAGTTACTCAGGTTCAATGCACCTCATGGCATTCTGTATTTTTAAGGAAAGTACAGAAATGCCCACATTTCGCCCAGATCCTCTTATAACAAGCGGACTTACTGAAAATCACGGATGAAGAGAGCTAATGATAAGCAAATAAGAATAACTCCATTTGTACCAAATTGATTTTATTAAATAGTAATTTAAGGATATTAGGCTCAGCAAAGCATTACGTAATTGAATCTATTTTTTCCCTCATAAATGCCAGAGTTATAATTTCCACTAACTAGAGACAAAGTTATATCCAGGACATGTTCACAGCTTCCTCCAGGGGAGGCAGCATGAAGACAGTAGAAATTAGGGCTCCAGTCCTCACCTCACCGAGTTTCAGCTGGGAGAGCCTCGCTACAGCTACATAACCCCAGTGAGCCTCAGATTCTTCAACTAAAAAGCAAGACAGTATCCATGACTTTCCCAGGAGGAGTAAATGATATAAGAATGTTTGTAAAGTGTAAAGCGCAGAACAAAGATAGATTGACATCACCCCTCAGTTTATATATGAAACGCCTAGTAAACTTCAGAGACAATGAAATCTAAAGCAAAATATGAAATCACTGGCACACCTACGGGATGGGTTTTATACAGGAAGCAAAGATTTATAGTACCTTCTTTTAAGCTGCCAAGGCTAGCAAATGTCAAATCCAGAAATAAGAAGATTTCAACTGTTTTCTTGCATTTTGCCCACTGGCTAACTCATGCTATTATCTGTCTATGTAGACCTCCATCTCTGGACATAGAACACTCTGACAATGTACAGAAAACCATGTTTCTGCATGTCAGATGCCAAAAGCTCTGACTACGAATCTCTTAAGTCCAGGACTCAACGGCTGCTGAGGAAGGCAGGTACTGTCTGTGGAGGAGCTGGAGGGGCGAGAGAGAGCTTGTAAATCATTCTCAAAGGGGTCACTATGTGGTCTTTGAGATAGTATCAACTGTCAGCTCACACCTTTGGGTGGGTGTCTCCCAATCATCATCTTTTACTCAGAGAAACATAAGCACCATGTAATGCTCACTCTGAGCATCTACTTATGGTTTTTAAAGTCACTAAATGTGAAGTAGATAGGTTAAGACAGACCACTTTCTTATTAATAAACACTGTGAATATTTAGAATGCATGCAGAAAACATTTCTATAACAAAGTATTCTTAGAAGATACGTTCCATACAATGGTTTTTATGGATCGCTAAAATAATTTGAGAAATATGAACTCCAACTCTACTTCTGTAGATCTAATCTATCTATCTACCTACCTACCTTCCTACCTATCCATCATCCCAGTGGCTCTTTCTCCCAGTAAATGGTTATTTGTAAGCATTGTTTTCTTAGGTGGCCCAGAGCACATTACAAAGTGCCTGGGTGCTATTGCAAGTGCTTTGCAATTATCTACTTGCTGGTCACATCTACTATATTGTGGTTCACTAGGTTGGGAGGGAAAGATGGGAGAAAAAAGAGTCTAGTGAGAACTACTAATATATTCACTAACATATTTATTAGGTCCTTAAAAACCCTAAAATTTTAAATCACACACACATATTTTTTAAAAGATATTTCTATTTAGAGATTGTATTATTTTATAACCGGGCAGCACTGGAGAAGTTATGTGGTTCTCATTAAATAAAAGGTGAAGTTGTTTGCTTGAATATGATGTTGTTTTATATTTTAAGTAATGTGATTGAAATACATAAAATCAAGAGGCTGCCTGTCAAAATGGTGCTTTTAAAATATTCTCTACTTCACAGGGATTCCAAGCTCCCACTCCTCCCCTGGAAAAATGGATTCAGAGATCCTCTTTGTCTTTAAAAGGACTGACTGCTCCTTGCCCGATAAGCACTCTGCTCAGTGAAGCAGCCATTTGGGTTTCCTCTTTTCAAGATCAGGCCATCACCCTCTCCCAATCCTGCCCATCGAAGGTCACAAAAATGGGACAACAATCCTACCTAGGGGATCCATGACATAGTGCTTAAAAGAAAATCAGGGGTAAAACCCAAAACTCATTTTGTAAAGAGAAAAGCCAAGTTATTCAAAACTACAAAATCAAATTTATTAAGAGTTGGAAATGCTGCCAATCACCAGCCTATATGGTATTCTCGATGTAGCAAGGTGCCTTACGTTTGTACATGAATTGTATTGGAGAAGAATCTATAATGGGACAGAAATTCCTTTTAAGCCTCCCCTTCGCTCTCAACACTCCATTTACATGAACACAGGCTGCGGGCTCACCAGAAGCCAAAGGTGTACACAATCTGCTGAAACTGATGAAGCACCTGCATTTCCTTTCAGCACTGGGCTGCCGCCTGACATTTGGCCAACGCACTTTTATGATGGGCAGGCCAAGTGCTTTAAGGATTCTGAATGTTACCGCTGGCTCTCCCCATTTGCCCAAGCGGCAATCCAAATGGTATTGGGATTTTGTTGTTAATTAAACAACAACAAAACTGAAGGATGAGACTAGCGTTGCTCAAATGAAGATTTATTACTTCTAAGCATGAAACCACTTTAAGCCTAAACTTATTTGACAACTAACACAGAGGAAGGGTTTTCTTCTTTGGTGAGTTCAAAAGGCCCGATTTAATGATGTTTAAAAAACAACAGTAAATCAGCCAACAAAGAGAATGTTTCTCTTTTATGGTGGCTTGTTCTCTACTTGGCTGTGCACATGCATACACATACCGAAAAGCTATATTGTAAAGAGAGTTTCTGTTTTGCATGAAAACTCTTAATTGTACAAACTCTTACATGTGGAACCAATTTAACTATTAATACGGAGAGGCAGTGGGGAAGTATTTAATATGATTCTGGGTCATTTCCCTCCACCCTGTTAAATCTGATACGGGAACATGTAAGGCACTCCTCGTTTTCCCACAATCATTTTTCTTTAGTTTAAATTTGTACCCAAGCAAGATAATCCCATTAAAACACAGGATGTTATGATATTGGGGATAAAATATCCTCATTATTTAGAGGCATTATAATTCTATTTCTCTTTCAGGCTTACAGAAAAACTGCATTGCCAGTACTCCTGAGCTGATTTTCTCAAAGCACAATACTCCGAGTCCATTATCTTGTGGCAGCCAGAGGTCACTCCAAGACAAATGTGCGGATGATGATGATGGGGGTGTCATTCTCATGATTATATTAGAGAGGGACAGGATGGAAGTTCACTTTGTACTAGTACTATAAAAGCAAAAAAAAAAAAAAAAAAAAAGCCTAAATACTTGGAAATGTCAAAATTAAAATATTAAAGCGTTCTGTATTGTTTGGTTACTGTTCATTGCAGGAAATAGTCTTAGCTTCTCGCCCACCCTTGTGTCTCAATCAGTGCCAATTATACTAAATAAAATGGATTAGGGTGGACATTGGCACCTCCAAATAGCAAAATCTATTTTATAACTTAAAAGGAAGAAGTGAAAGAAAATGTCTGAACTACAAAGGATATTTGACTCATTTTATTCTTACAAGTTTAATGAAATGCAGGAAACAGAATAAAAGAGATTTTTTTTTTGGGGGGGGGGCATATATTTCTTTTACATAAAAGTCGGTAAGAAAAATCTTAACACTTTTTCTTTCCAAAAGGATCCTAAGTGCTTAAGAACGTGAACCACAGGGAGGTTTCTTCTCTGTACTTCATCAGCTGCATATCCTAAAAGTGATTAAATCCTATTTCCCGAAAGTCACAGGAGAGAAAAAAAAAGAAAGAAATTTTGCTGTGGGCACGTTGTAGAATTTCATCTCAAGCAGCTCATCGCAGCGTCCAGGACGTTTCGGGGCCTGTTAATAATTAATACAAGAGATGCCACCCAATCTCTAGCGAAGAGAGGCAAAGCTCTGGGATCCGAAAGCAAACCCAGCACAGATATCGAACCGGGCGCCCTTCATCCTGGATTGCAACAAAACCTCAGCCCGACAAACATTTCACGAGCGGCGCCCGCACGGAAGGGGGAACCCGCAAGACAGTCCGGATCTGCAAAAACGCTGCGCATTAGGGGGGCCCTGTCCGCGGCGAACAGATGGGGCTCTAAATCCCCGCGGCCAGCGGCCGGGGCTGCGAAGCCGCTCAGGCGGATTATCCACCCCGGGAACCTGCTGTCGCCGGAGCCGGCGGCGCGCTGCGGGCGGAGTGTCTGCGGGGCTGTTTGCAACAGTCCCGGGAGCGCGCCTGGGTCGCTCCAGGCCGCACGGGGGGCGGCTTCCTGCACACCTCCAAACTTTGGCTTTCCCCATCACAAACTTCCTTGACTTGCTGCGGTTTATTTCCTCCTCACCTGAGAGGACCTGGAGCTAGTCCTCTCTTCCACCCGTGCCCCCTGCCATCCTTGCAACCAACCAGCCTGGCTGCGGAGTCCTGGTCGGGGCGAAGGCCGGTGGTGGGGAGGCTTGGCCGCGTCTCACACGCGCCCGCCGGCCTTCACCGCCCTCTAACCTCTAGCAGCGCCCGCAAATCCACACCCCGAACAAGTATGGAGTTGGGGTGCGCTGCGGCTGCGGGGAGGCCGCCGAGGGAGCGCCTTGGCACGCTCCGGGCGCCCGGCTCCCTCCCCCGGGCCCGGGCCCTTTCGGAAGCGGCTGCGGCGGGACGCGGCGCGCACCCGCCGCACTCCCCGGGCAGCCGGGCAGCCGGGCAGCCGGGCCGCCGGGGCGGAGGGCGCCAGGCCCGGGGCGCTGACCAGTCCGGCCCCGGGGATGACACCGCGTCCCCGCGCGCGCCCGGCCCGCCCGGCCGCGGAGCCTTCCCCGCGTAGGCCGAGGCCATCCCGGGTGCGGGCCTCGGGGACCGGCCTCCGGCGCCTCGCCGCGGGCACCCCCCCACCGGCTTCCTCCGAGTTCCCGCGACCTTCCCTCCCTTCCCGAAGCGCGGCGGCGGCGGGCAAAGTTTGTTGGGGAGCCCCGCCAGGTGCGGGCGGACCCGGGCCACTGACAGGAGCCGGACGGGGCGGAGGAAGGCGGTCCGCCCCGTGCGCCTTGGCCCCGCGCAGGCGGCGGGCAGACCCCGCGGCCGGGCTCGGGGGGCGCCGCCGCCGCGCTGGCCCAGGAGGCCCCGGCGGGGCTCGGGCGCCCGGCCGCGGGCGGTACGTGCGCTCGGGCAGGCGCGCCCCCCCTCCCCCTGCGCGCCCGCCCGCCTCCCCGCCCCCCGGAGCCGCCAGCCAGCCCACCCGGCCCCGGCGGGGCGCCCGCCTCACCTTTCATCGCTGCGATCACAAAATACATCATTTACGCCGCGGTGCGGAGAGCGCAGGGAGAGCGGACGGTCCGGCCCGGAGCCCCCTCTGCCGCCGCCGCGCCGCCGCCGCCGCCCGAGCCACAGCAGCAGCTGCCGCAGCTGCCCGCCCGCCGAGAGCCATCCCGAGCCATAAGAGGCTCCATGTGACCGGCTGACATCACGGCCGCCGCTCTGTTTACACCGCGCCCCTCCGCTTCCTCCCCGGGCGGGAGGCGGGAGGCGGGAGGGAGGCGGGAGGCGGGAGGCAGGCGCGCCCGAGCGCCGCGCCCGCCCCGCCCCCGCGTGCAGGTGAGCGGCGGCGGCGGCGGCGGCGGCGGCTGCTCTGGGCGCAACCCGGCCCCGCGCTGCCCGCCCGCCCGCGCCCCCGGCCCGCGCCCGGGACCCCGGCCTCCTCCTCGCCTCCGTGAGTGCCCGTGGCCGCCAGGGCTCCTTCTGTGCGCGGAACTCGCGCCTGACCACTTTCTGCCCCAAGTCTGCGGTGCAAGAGGCACGCAACCTAATGCAATTTTCTCGATCCCTTCCCGGAGTCCCCAGGGGTGTTAAATGCTCAGGCTAGTCAGCGGGAAAGAGGGGTTTGGTCTGGGGGAGCCATAGTCAGCCTCAGTGCCCATTTTCCAGAGCGTCCCAGGTCTAGAAAGGTAGAGTTCCCTTCTGATACATGGAGAACGCAGTCCAGGGGAGAGAACTAAGTGCCTCCGGAAGCCTTCCCAGAGAGACTCAGCCTGCGCAGCCCAGACATTGGTCATTCTCATCGCACCAACAATGAAGGCCTTGGTCTATTACTCATTACCCCTCTCCCCCGCCCCAAGTCCCCCAACTACTGACACCTGGAAGAAGGGCTCCTATAGTCCCAGGCACTTCCATATCTTGGGTTCCATCTCTGAGAACTCATCCACAAATGGAAAAGGCTCTAGTTTTCACACCCTAAACATAGGACTCTGTGGTACTTTGGACAGGAAAGAAAGAAAAAGAAAGTCCTCTAAAGGTTAACTTTGTGCATTTTAACTTGCAACTAAGCTTAATTCCTTCCAAACTTTGAAGCTTAATCCTTTTTACTGGCTTTAAGGAAACTTAAATCATGACATTATTATCAGATGAATCTCTTTACCGCGAATTTCAGATGCTACCTACCCAGAGTCTGCATTATTTAACATTTCATCAGGCATGTCTGTAGTATTGGAGCATAACAGAAAAACGTATCGAAACCCACGTTTTCATACCTATTATTGTTCCTTCAATTCTGCTTTCTTTTCTGATGGTCTGTTTCCATTTACAGCGTAAAATATTAGATGGCTATTCCTTGTTTATTCCTTGTTGCACTCATGGTGAGTAAACAGTTAGAGACCTAGAATCCCCCCCCCCCCCCCATATAGCTGTGTTGTCCTTGACCCCAGAGCTGGGTGGTAATTTAAAACACACATAGACAATCAGAATCATACCCTGCCCACCCTTCTCTCTTTTCAAGGCAAAATACACACAGAACTCTGATTTAGAAGGTCAAAAGAATGTCATTGGACCTTAAACCAAGTCATTGCTTTATAAAAGTTTGATTTCAGTTAAAGTCATCCTAATGCAGTTTTTCCTTTAGAATAATTTTCCAAATAAAACCACAAAAATAAGAAAAGCAGTCATGAAAAAGCAAAAACCAAGACCTACCCATGTTAACTCAGCTGTCCAGCCATAGCGAAGTGGACAAGAGTTTCAAATGAATCAATCATACCCTCTGTGATGCTTATAATTATGAAATTAAATCACACCATGTTCCCATGATGCAACTGCATCTCCAGTGAGGCAACACCTCTCGATTACCCTGTCATTCATAGTTGGTTCTTGATTTCCCTTGTGCTAAGAACTTTAACAAGGAAGGCCAATGCCAAGCTATCCTTTAGGTAGGTCCCTGGTACCATTTTTCTTTCCTTTATACTGTTGAAGGATGGGAAACCATCAGAGACTGTATGCTCATAGGTATGGTCTTCCATACTCATTGCAATTGAATCCAGATACACAACTGTGAAAATTCACAATGCTACTTTTAAACAGTAGCCTTCTTTAGAAAACAATGCTTTGAAAATTACCAAATCCATTAGCTTGAGCCTACCTGTCAGCTCTCTGACTCCAAGGTAAATAGTCTTACGTTACTAGTAATTGGTATTTATTTCCAGGCTATTTCAAATGAAATCGGTAATTGGGAATGACATGTAATGTGACATGTTCCTGCAATTACATGTAGCAGAATCATTCATTCTATAGGTATGTCTCCAATGGAAATAGAATACTTATTTGAATTATTTACACATTTATTCAACTAAGATGTCTTCAGGATAATGTAATTCTGACCTTGCCCTTTAGAAATGTATTTCATTCTCATCCCACAACTAATGAGCAGCAGAATCGCAGATATTAAGTCTTCACCTTCTTGGGTACCTAGATGCTATTGGTAAATAGGACTCTATGAACTGTCTTCAGCATTTAAGGGTATATGATATTGTTCTTTATATTAAAACTCTTGTGAAACTTTTAAATTAAAAAAAATCTAATAAAACACAAATTTTCTATGGAATTGTAAGTCCTCAACCAAATAAATCAGTCAGGAATGAAAGGATCCATATCTTCCTTCAACACCACCAAACTGGAGCAATAAATGTTGCACATTTCAGGGCAAACTTTTACCAACTACATATATGAAAATGTAGGAATAATTATTTGGATGATATTCAATGCTTATGGAATACCAATGATGGGGGAAATATTGTTTCCATTAAAAATTAGTTTACCAAGCTTTCTGAAAAAAATAGACATCCTTTACATGAAGAGAATGAAACAGGATGGGAATTCTTGACCGTGATATGTTATACATTGTCAGCTTAAATGTTTTTACTGACTAATCTCAGAAAAAGAAGGCACACGTGGAATTCAACTCAGAGTCCTCTAGATACTGTGACAACCCCCCATGGTGTCCCTATGTACTGGGTTTCACAGTGGATCTGTCACTTAGCAGGGAAGCGGAGAAACACGCTGATGCCAGCTTGTTCCCCAATGCCTCTGAGAAAAGCCTGTGTGTTTCCGCAGGGTTCCGGATTGGGGTATCATCAGTAACTTGGTGCCAGTCTTTGCACTTTCATGGGGTGAAATAAATGATCCTTGATTTTGTGAGAGTATATTTGTTTTTCTTATAAATGGGGCCTAAGCTTATGATGTATACCACCTTAAACCACAAATACAGCGCTACTGGGGAGAATGGCAAACCAATGGGTTGGCAAATCTATCACGAGTTGGCCAGCGGCTTCCAGTACAAAGATGATTTCAAAGTTTGCTGATGTACATGAGGGAGAGCATTTTGGCTCTGTGGTTCTGTTTCGCCGGGGCCCCGATTTTCTCTCTCTCCAGTGTGTGGCAGCTTGCTAATTCAATTAATTTCTTTCTAGCTGAACAAGAAAGGGATCAGGGAAAGGTTAATGTGGTCCTAGGCAGCTGGGTTCAGCGGCATCCTGCGCCGCCACTGCACTGTGAGCTGTGGGAGTCCAGCCCTTCTGGCCGCAGAGAGCCGGCGAGCAGGTCTCCCACAGACCAAACAGGGTCAGACCCAGAGCGTTCTAAGCAAGACTTCTTGGGAAACCACAGAGAATGCGCAAACTTACCTGCAATAAATCGTGGCCTTGCCTAATTTTGCGTGGAAGGAGCCAGTGTCTCCAACAGGGACGTTTATAAATGGAACACTGCTGGTGAGGCCTGGCCTCCCAAAGGGACAGAGGGGCCCCTCTTTAGGAGGGTTAAGGGGTAGGGGATGAGCAAGTGAACACAGCTTATCGGTCTTATAGGCTTCTCAACCAAATATAGAAGTAGGTTTCAATGTACACGCAGGTATGTATATACATACACAGTCCATGAAGGGCAAAATCAGCTATTTTGGTGGTGAGAAACATCTTCAGTTTTACACACACACACACACACACACACACACACACACACACACACTTCACATGATCAACCATATTAACCGAATTCCTATTATGCACCTGGCGCGATAACTGGAAAGATCCAACAAGAACAAGACAATAACCCTGATCTTGAGAAGCTTACTAATCTGCTGACCTTGGCTCTGAAACCCCTATAGAGAAGTCAGTTTCCTGCGTCCGTCTGAGCATTCCTAAAGGAAGGCGGTGTCTGGCTGCTCATGGAAAAGACATTTGCACAGCGTGTTGCTCCTCACCGTTGATAGATGGCCGCAAATAATTAGTGTGGCTTTTGTGTAATGGGCTGTTGGAGGTGAAAGATTTGGCTGAGTGGAGACAATGGTGAAGGGATTCTGAGATTTCTGGAACCCCATGTCTCATACATCTATTAGGAAATTCAAGAACTTGCAGATGTTTTGTAACCCTCACAATGAGGGAAAGGGTAAAGTTCACAGGCAAACAGACCTGAGCAACCTCCGGAATAGGTGGATAGCAGGTGCCTCGCTATACACACACACCTGCCAAGGAAGGACATGCACGTCAGAGGCCAGAGGGACATCTGCTCTTGTGTTCCTAAGAGTGTTCTCACCCCATTCCTATGGCTGGCAGTACAACAGGCCATTCGAGAAATCAAGATTTTTTTTTTTTTTTTTACTTAAAGAAATATGAGAACTAGACAGGAACTCACAACCTGATGACCTGGGTTCAAGTCTCATCCTTGCTGCTAGCTTTCTGCTTCAGCATGGGCAAACCACTTCACCCCTCAGGATATCGTCCCCTTTCCTGTGGAATGAATGAATGGGAACAGGCCTGAAAGGTCTCCTGCAACTCAAAACATCCTGTAATATTTTAAGGGTCACGTTCCACCCATTTCTCTGGGACACATTAATCTCTTTCTCTCTGCTGCACCATTTATTCCATTGAACTGCATGGTATAGTACCTTAGACAGCGAACTGTGGCTCTTTGGCCCGTTGAGTGTGGCTCTTCCACAAAATACCACGGTCTGGGCAAGTCTATTTTGAAGAAGTGGCCTTAGAAGAAGTTTAAGTTTAAAAAATTTGGCTCTCAAAAGAAATTTCAATCGTTGTACTGTTGCTATTTGGCTCTGTTGACTAATGAGTTTGCCTACCACTGGTACAGCATTAGACAAAGTTGGGCTCAAAACCAACCTTCATCCCACTCACTAGCTGAGTGCTATTGAGCAAACCTTTATTTTCTCATACGTCAAATAAGGATAGAAGAGCCCTGTGGGGCCGCTGGGAGGAATACATTAAACAATTTAATAGAGGAACAGGATGATTCTCTCTCAGTAGGGCTCCTTAATGGAAATACCATCACCACTCCCTCCTTCAGCTTCTGCATTGTTGTACACACAGAGAGCCTGTGCTTAGCATAAATTATTGGCCTTCATAAAGATATGTTGAAATGACTATCAGCATGCACTTTGCTAAGCTTTCTGCAATTTTGAAACATGTGAATAAAACAAGCATTTATTAAGTACCTGCTAAGTACTGGGAATATGAAGATGAATAAAAATCAAGTCACCCCATGGCCTAAGGGTAATCATGATCTCCCATTTTTTATGTCTAATCCTATATAATATAAACCTAATATGCTAAGTGTTTGACCTTTCGACTGTTCAACTAGTCATTATGATGCACACTGACCACCAGGAGGCAGAAGCTCTGACGGGTAGATTAGCTTGTTGCTGGGGTCTGGCCAATGGAAACTGGGCGAGATGGGCTGGACACAGCCTAGAGTCCTGCCTCGGTTCTTTCCTGGCCCAAACACTGGTGGGGTCCCTCGGCCTGACCTGCACTCATTTATAATCTGGGACCCCTTGGGGGATGTCAGTGAGCCGGTTTTGGCCCAATTCCTGCAGGCCATGCCTAGGGATCCCACCAGTTCATGGATTCGTGCACCGAGCCTCTAGTTTCTTATCAGAGTACAATATTTTTACTATCTTATTTTCTGTAAGAGTGCAAGTTTCTATCCAATAAATGTTGATAAACACCCTCTGTGCATTACATTGTTCTAGGGCAGCGGTTGGCAAACTCATTAGTCAATAGAGCCAAATATCAGCAGTACAATGATTGAAATTTCTTTGAGAGCCAAATTTTTTAAACTTAAACTTCTTCTAACACTACTTTTTCAAAACAGACTCGCCCAGGCCATGATATTTGTGCAAGAGCCACACTCAAGGAGCCAAAGAGCTGCATGTGGCTCTTGGGCCACGGTTTGCCGACCACTGTTCTAGGGTATAGAGTAGGAAGGGAAAAGATATAAATGTCAGACCTGCCCTCACGGAGCTTGAAATCTACTAGGAAAATGAATGCAATGTTTATAATGTAAGGCAGAGTGTGTGACACATACTCTAAGTGTTCCAGAAATAAGGTGTTAGGTAAGCCAAGAGTAAGAGAGGTTACTTGGTGCAGGGTTAAATCTTAAACTTTATAAGATTAAAAGCTCCATGGAGGAGGTACCACCTGAACTAGACCTTAAAGGACAAATCATATCTTAGTGGATAGAAAAAAGGAATAATGGGCACGGTATAGGGCAGAACACAGAGAAAGGCACAGAGAGAGAAAATGCATTTCTTACTTAAGGAACAACTAGTAGTGAAGGTTTGTAGTAATATAAAGCACATACAGACAAGGAAAGGAGAAAGCTCACAATATAGTTTGTAGAAATTTTTTTCCAAGTACCTTGTATAGGGCTTTGCAAACTATTCACATTTAGAGAATGAGTTTAGAAAAAAAAAATTTATAGGCAGAAGGAGGGAATTGTGCTTTAGAAAATAAATCTCTTTTCCGCTTGCCTATTTCATTGTCTTATTGTAAGGATTAATAGTTGGCTTGATAGTCATAAAGTTAAATTACACTTAATAAAACACATAGAGCAAAAGAGTTCCACATCACAGCACACCGAGGAAGAATAAAACTGGAAATGGGTGTTATTTCATCAGAGCAAAAAGCTAACCCGAGCATTTTAGGATGAACAAGATAAATTAAATGTTATCTGATTTTGTATCTCATCCATTTCAATTCTGAGAATTATCCGAGACAGTTCCATTAATATAGATGTTTCCTATATAGACTGTATTTTATTTTTTTTTAAACGATCTTAAGAATACATTTTCAAACAAATGGAGAAAAGATAAGCAGTTACAGATGGCTTTCCCTTTTTTTGTCATGCATGATTAAGGACCACAGAGCAGCTCAGGCTTCGCTGGGAAATCTGAGGCTCGCAGCGAGAAGCCTTCCAGGAGCAAAAGCTGGCACTATTTTGCTTTCTCAGAGAAAATATGTTTCTGTGCAGTCAAGCACAGTAATCAATTATTCTGCATTATGAAATACTCATTTTATAACTATTGACATTTCAGACAGTTGTGCCACATGTCAATAGTGGTTTGGATGCTCACATGTAGGCTCCAGCCGATAGGAGGGGATTCGTGGGCTGATGGTGTCTGACCAGCAGTCTATTCTCGGCTCTCAGAAGCACACGTATTATTTATGTCCAGGTCGGCACTGGGGAAATATGATGTGAATACCGAAACAAGAGGGGACTTGGGTATTTTTTTCCCTGTTTTTTTTTTTAAATGTTAAATTCTTCTAAATATGTTAAACTTACATTTAAAAAAGGCCAATCAATACCCTTTTCACAAATGAAAAACAATTCCTACATTTGGTAAGATGGAAATAAATTAAAGTAGGCATTCCACTCAGAGATTCCAAAATTCAAGTTCAGTTTTTGAGTATCCTGTTAAGCCTTGTGTCCCCAAAGATAATTTTTCAAAATAAAAATGATTTTCTAATATTTATCCGTCCCCGCTGCTGTTGCCAATTTTACCTCTCCTATTGGTTAACAATTCCCTGGGACACACTCGGCGGCAGGCCCTTCTTTTATCCTCTTTGTAACATTTAATTCACCCCAAACGCTCTTTTTTTTTCTTTTTTTTTCTTCCAGATGAGGAAAGTAGGGCACAGACAAATTAAGTAACTTGCCTAAGCGCACAAGGCTAGTAAGTGGTGAAACCATAACAACAACCTATGTAAACCGATTCTAGGGTGTGCCCCCTCAACCATGATGCTACCACTCAACATTTTATTACTTTCCCCTTAAATTGAGCACTACTCAGTATTTTGAAAATGGCAAAACTGACTTCGGGAATCAAAAATTACTTCTCTCATACATTGCAGGCATGTGTGCAAGAAATTCTTTTATCAGTAGCTCCTGTAATTGAGTAGGGTTAGGATGTGTCATTATGAATTATTGCACAATTTAGAAAATTAGTTAATTACTTACTAATGAAGAAACATACTGTACACTGTTGTAATTATCCTGTTTGAAAACAATGTTGCCATTTGTACATTTAAGAAACACTTGCTACACATTAAATTAGCTCTGGAGGGGAATGCTTTCCTGTTTTGGAATAAACAACTCTAAACATTGGTAATGGAATGTTACAGAGGACTGCGAGGAAACTCAGAACTACAAAAGCCAAGGCCGCATTTCCAAAGGACTCCAAGCAAAATAACAAATCTGTTAAAAACATAACAAAGTAATAATTTCATAATCCATGCCATTAGGAAAGCACAAGGTAGAGATAGTCACTGTTTTTACTTTTACAAATCGTATCACTGCTGCTCTTTTGATAAAGTTTTTGCAACATGCTATATAATAGGTGGTAGGCCTTCCTGCTTCATAGGACAGGAGTAGATAAAAATGCCCAAGCCTCTTCTTGTTTCAGAGATATCTGAACAGTTGCCCAACTATCAATAAATAGTTGTATATAAGCAAGATATGTGATATTATTTTTTATCGTGTTTTCTCTTAGTCCAAGGTCAAAATGCCATGGAACTGGGTAATTCAAACACAAGTTTTGTCCTCTGATGAATAATGCATATACTGGAATTATAGAATAGTTAGCAGATTTCACCATTTGTCAAAAACAGTAAGAAACCATTTCCTATAAACCAGTAAGAACCATGCTACATGTGAGCATTATAAAACAAGAGAAAAGAAAACATGTTGTATCTGTTTATAACCTCCACTGCTCAGTTCATAGTGTAACATAAATTACTACATGGTGTTTATCAACTAGAACTAGAGTAAAACATAGGAAGCAGTTTTATGGTATTTTCTGACGTTACTGTGGCAAACTAGAACTTTTTTTTTTTTTTGTATTTTGATTTATTCTTCAGATCTGGTTTTTCATCTGCTACTAAAGTATAATTTATACATATATACATATAATACTCAATCTCTTATGTACAGTTCTTCATGTTTTAACAAAAGTTTCTAATTGCATCACCACCAACATAATCAAGATGTGGAACAGTTCCATCTCCCTCTCCTCCCAAACTTCTCTGTAGTCAACTCACTCCCCTTTCCCAAACCCTGGCAACCACAGATCTTTTTCTCATCCCTATAGTTTAAACGATACTTTAAACGTATCATTTAAGTGGAATAACATATTAGGTAGCCTTTTGACTCTGAATAACATATTAGGTAGCCTTTTGACAAAGTGGTCCCTTCCACTTTGCAAATGCATTATAGATTCCATATTGTTGAACATATCAATAACTTGTTACTTTCTACTGTTCACTGATCATCCATTCCAGTTTACTCATCCCCTAATTGAAGGGCATTTAGGCCATTTCTGTGTTTTAACAATCCCAAATAAAGCTGTTATGCAAATGCATGTGCAGGTTTTCGTATGAATATAAGTTTTTATTTTATTGATACTTGGGTAAATATCTAGGAACGGGACTGCTAGATTATATAGGGTAATAGAACTTTATAAGAAATGTCATATCGTTTCCAGGGTGGCTGTGCCATTTTGCCTTCCTCTTAGCAGTTTCTGAGATTCTGGTTGCTACCCATACTCACCAGCACTTGGTATTGCCAGATATCTATCCTGTTATTTGAGGTAGATAGTTTGTATAAAGTCATTGCTAGCACTGCATTAGTGAATACTGTATCATTGCCCCCAGGGTTAGGTACCTGTGAGACTGTTTTGCTCATAATAGTTTTGTCAACTGCTCAATACATAAAATAGTTTTTGTGTATA
Source organism: Pipistrellus hanaki (assembly GCF_964339955.1). NCBI lineage: Eukaryota > Metazoa > Chordata > Mammalia > Chiroptera > Vespertilionidae > Pipistrellus > Pipistrellus hanaki. The sequence continues at coordinate 46,930,330 of NC_140503.1, read as the reverse complement.
TGGTGTTATGTATTCAGGGAATTCAAAAGTTAAGAGAAGTTTTCACTTTAGAAGTAGATGTTTTATCACTGTTAATCTAGCCACACTCTTCAGGATCAAAGGTTATATACACTATAGACTATAAAAATATCTTCAGAACAGATGATCTATTCCAATTAAAAACACTTTCTGACTGTTTTAAAGTGATTCTTCAATAACAAAGTTTGAACTCTAGTGAAACAAGATTTTCTTTTCTTTCAAACACTCCTGAAAAAGCAAAGAATTAAATTTAATGAATAGGCATGTTATAATTTAGCCTAAAATGTTTTCTTACAAAAATGCCCCTTACGATTTCAAGGCAATGAAAATTAATAATTTCTATAAAATTATTACAGTCCTCCTGCGTGTAATCTAAATGCTAAAATACAGTGGAAAAGAAGCTACCGAAACAAAAGAGACTACAATAAAGCCATAATGGTTCCATTACTCAAAATATATACATATGATTGCCTTATAAAATTATAATGATCAGATATAATTGACACTTTAAGATTACTGGTCTTAAGTAAATGCAAAACATGATGATTCACTGACAAAGTGAGATAATGCTAGGGAGGGAGAGATGTTAACGTTGTGTATTTGATTACAAAGCAGAAGAGCTAGGTAAAACCTCAAAATCAAGAATCATTCTTTCATGTGAAACTTTCCTTGTTTCCCAACTTACATTTATATTAACTTTTTTTTTTTTGAGATGACATTTTTTAAACACGTAATTCTTTCTCGGAACCCAACCACAGGTATAAATTAAACCTCACGTTTAAAACATCACTTGCCGACAGGCATCCTCTGAGTGTTTTCTACGGAGGCACCTCACTTCCAATTATTGCCAGACTGCTTTAAATGACCTCGGACAGGGCTACCGAGTGACTTGTCAGGGAACAGGAAAACATTATGACACCACTTCTCCAGGTTTCTTCCCCGAACATGAAATGCTTTGGATTGTTCTAACAGAAGCAAGACTGGTTCAAGAACAACCGAAGACTTCATGGGAAAGCTTTCAGCTTTAACTGGGGGAATGCTTCTAACATATGGCAGCTGGGCTGTCACTCACAGCAACTTTGAAATGCTGGCCAAAATGTCTGTTTCCTGAGATTGTGTCTGATAAGGCCCTGCATCCCTGGTGGGGCCCAGCAGGCATTCAAGAAATGCTATTGTTGGAATGAATGAATGAATTAAAGGGTTTCTAATTATGAGCTAGGAATTCCTCCATCAACAAACAGTCCCAGAGGAAAGCTGCAGTGTACTTGGATTTCCTATCTACGAGGAGTTCTAGTTTCAGCTACTTTATACATTTCCCCCCTTTTTATTTAATTTACTGGGGTGACCCTGGTTAATGAAATTATACAGCTTTTGGATGCACAATTCCACAACATATCATTGGCACACTGTATTGTGTGTTTACCACCCAAGTCAAGTCTCCGTCCATCACCATTTATTCCCCCCATACCTTCTTCCATGTCCCCCCACCTTATCCTACCCACTCCCCGCCCCCCATAATAATCACACTGTAGTCTATGTCCATGAGTTTTTTTTCTCTCTTTTTTAAAAATTATTTTTTTGCCCAATCCTCCCACCCACACAGCCTCCTGGCCCCCTGCAGTGTCAGCCTGCACTCCATCTATGAGTCTGTCTCTATGTTGTTTGTTAGTTCATTTTACACATTTAGTTTAACTTGGTCTTTCTTGAATTTTTTTAAACCAAGGTGTGAAAAGCTCAGAAGCATTTTCCAGAACATGAAAGACAAGTATAGTTCTTAGAAAGTGTCATTTGTATGTAGCTTGTGCATGGTAATTATTTTTAAATCCCAGTTAATCATCAGATATTTTCTGGGAACAGACTGTGGGTGAGATACTGTGTGAAATATTTAAAAAGGGAAGTTAAAAAAGTCCTCCCCTTGCTTACAGAGCAAAAATTATCATTAAGACTTAGTAGAAGAATATATTTACTAGGTGAGCAAATGGCTAATTAAATAATACTAAATTAGAACTGCTATCAATGAAGTTGAAATAATTGCTATAACAATTTTCATAATTACAGATTGCTCATTTGAAAACCTAATGAAATGAAACATGGAAAAATCAGGAAAGAAGGAAGGAAGGAAGGAAGGAAGGAAGGAAGGAAGGAAGGAAGGAAGGGAAGGAAAAGAAAGAGGGAAGGATAGAAAGAAGTATGGAAGGAAGGGAAAAAGTAGAGAAAGATCCGCAAAGATGTCACTAAAATTCGAAGAACTAAAGTTCATATCTGTTTAAAAAAATCCCAAAAAAATCCCATTCTCTCAGAGACTATTTACTCTTATGAAAGATAATTTTGCCAACCTTGAGATCTGATTTTTCATTATATAGAATATATAAAGAACACAATAGAAAGAAGTAGAAAGTTCTGCTAAGAGAAACAAGGAAAAACAATAAATATCGAAGGAAGAGATGAAAAAGGATGAAAAGTTGACATAAGTACCCACAAAGGAGGGAGCAAGTGTCATTTAGCATAGGGGCAAACAACCAGCCACACCTGAGCGACTCTGAGGACAACCTGTCTTACAGCATACTGTACACACCACAATAATTAATGTTGATAATGAGTTTGAAACATTAAGAATGGATTAACCTGTGAACTCTAAGAACATAGGGACTTACATAATACACTTGGAAGCCGCCCGCTCCCCCATATCAAGTGAAATAGCTTAGGCACACACACAGATATACCCCAGAAAATTAATTTACATATATAGTTATCTCATTTTCTAATAATATCTGTGAATGCGTATATGTGTATGTGTATATATATATATCTGAAATAATAACACTAATTAATTAAGACCTTATAATCAGATCTTAGTCCAGTTTCAGTAAGCAATGCTCTGAATCCTGTTGGAAAACTAACGAGCTTTCCATAGTAGGATTAACTGTTTTATACACCGGCACTTCAATTCTAATGTCAGCCAACTATCAATAAAATAAAAGCTGTTCAAATATGCCTCTCTTTTTAAAGCTACGCTGTTTCTGTAAATGTTTAAATTATGAGTGTCCAGGGCTGAGGTGTAAATATATAGCATTATGTTAAGATACTGGCTATCCATATATTAGCCACTGCTCTTTGCATAATAATGTTTAACCTGCTGGAATTCCAGAAAAGGAAAGGTTAGCAATAAAAGTAGTTTCATTAGGTAAAAGAGAAAGAAGATCCTTGGCACAAGTTGGCACTGTTTTCACTCGGTGCAGGCGAAGGGACTGGTTTTTTAAAAGTATGCTTTCTACATGCACACACATGACAGCAACACCATCTTCATGGCTGTAACAATGCTTTTTCAAAACTGCTAGCCTGTTTCCAGGGCAGCTGCAAAACATCCGTGAACACTAGTTAATTTATCGGAGTCATGGAAACCGCTGCCTCTACACCTGCCAGGCTAGATGCACATTGTGCAGACTCCGCAGCGCAGGGGGTGAATTCTCTCCGCTCCAGGCGAGACAAAGGGTGGGGACACACCGCCGTCAATGTCCTGGGCCTTACCTTCAGGTTTCTCTCACTTGCACTCTGCGTATTGTCTGCGCTCCAGAATAGTGCTTTTTGTATTAAAATCCCCATGGTCACCTCTAAATTGCTATACAATCTATCATCATCTTCTTTGTTACTATTACAGTGTTGTTGTTGTTACTGAGAATGCAGTTTAGGGGCCACAAATGGACACTTACAAACACCCAGGAAGACAGCAGGCAGGCAGGGATCCTTCTCCTCACTCTCAGAGTGGGTAATGAAGCTCAGAGAGGTTTGCCAGCTTAGCCTGGGTCACATAGCTTATTGTAGAGCTGCCTCAGCAGCCTGGGTTTCTGACTCTAGGTGTGGTGCTGGATAAATGTTGCCACATGCAAGATATTAACAAATGCATATTCTGAGGAATTGGCAAGTATAAGGAAAGTATTCCAGAGGATGATTTTAGAAAATTAAACACGAAACTGTCTCATACTTTTTCAGAAGATTTTGGTCACTAATTATATCTTCCTTTGGCTCATAGGTTTTTAAATTACCCATTCATTCCTGCCACAAGAGATAATTGACATGCCTCTTCAAAAATATGCCACCAATAGTAGAAGATAGCAAAGGGAAGATAAATGGTGATGGAAGGAGACTTGACTTGGGGGGGTGAACACACAATACAAAATACAAAGGATGAGTTATAGAATTGCAACCTGAAACGTATATAATCTCATTAATCAACTAGAGGCCCATTGCACAAAGATTCGTGTAATAGGCCTTTCTTCCCCTGACTGCCGGCACCAGTTTTCCTCTGGCATCTGGACCCAGGCCTTTGCTCTGACCTCTGCCTTCCATCTTTGCTCTGGCCAGAATCTTCAGTCTTCTCCACTCCAGCCAGAGCACCACTCCTGAAGCTCCCTTCATCCCTGCTCTCCCCCTCATAGCAGGTGACCTGCCCCACCTGGCCACTCCACACTGCATATGCAAACTAACCCACCATATTTTGGGTTAATTTGCATACTCACTCATGATTGGCTGGTGGGTGTCACGGAGGTATGGTCCATTTTGTATATTTCTCTTTTCTTAGTGTAGATGTCACCTCAATAAACTCAATAAAAATGTCACCAATAAATCACCAATTAATTTTTAATTAACTGGACCTCATAACAATCAACAGAAAACAAGCCTGGTCATATGACGGTGGTTTCACAGTTTCCAGTTTTTTTAGTGTAATGAGATTCATTTCAGTGTAAGGGTCCTGGTTCCCATTATGACATTGGTGTCAGAAGTTAAGAACATTTTGTGAAGTTATATCTTTTCTTTTTGATGGCTTGCTTTTTCATGACTTTATTTTGAAAAAAAAAAATTTAATACTTTATCCATTCAGATGGAAGGGGCACCCAGACTGGCTGTATCACATGTGTTTTCTAATAGCATAAGGAGTGGTTCCTATGATTAATCCTAAAACCAACATTTTTCCACATTTAAGTGCAATTCATTTGGCATCTCTGCCCATTAGGACTTTGCTCTTTCCACTCTTTGTTTAGTATGAAATATTGACTTAGTTTAGAAAAAGAACTAGTAGTAGATTGTAGCTTTACAAATTATATTATTTGGTACTAGGGCTTTTGAGATAAAACATGAAATATTTCATTGGGCAAAAACAACATGCAATAATTATAGCAAGGATTTCAGAAAGCACAAAAAACGATGTAGCTTTAGGGGTGAATGACACCAAATCTCAGGTAGAGATCCTGATAGACCCAGGAATATAATGCTCAAGGTCTCATTCCCATTCAATGTTCTGACCATTGGATCACACTCTAGCATGAGACAATGCATGTGTACCCGTGGAACATCCACAGGATGGAAATGAGGTGGCCTTCCTTTCTTAATTGGCAATGATCAGAGATGAAGCCATTTATAAAAGTACCTGCCATCACAGGAACCGCTACATCTCAACTAAAAATGGGAAGACACAGAAGAGGCTGATAAAAATGAAATCATGATACAATAATCCCTGTCCCATCACCAGAGTGGTTGACCAAAGAGGGGCCTCCACAGTTGTGTGATGAAAGGCACACATCATAGATCACCCACTGGGCCAGCCAGGCGAGGCACGTGCAGGAATGGCCTTTTCTTCATAGGCTGAATGGCTGGACTCTCTCGAATGAATAGATAACAACACTGCAGAACAGACAGCGGAGATGAAAATGGAAGCCAATGAAAACAGAAGAACGGAGGAAAACCATCAAAGGGGGGAGAATAACAAAAGTCCAGGGACTGATGTGATCAGCACCCAAGTGCTAAAACTGCAGGGCGAGAGGGCTGTTTGAAGCTGCTAAAGGGATTTCATACAATCTGGCATGAACAGAATTTGCCATCAAATAGAACAGAAGGCCTCCAAGAGACTGAAGGAAGGACAACCTAATGGAAAAATGAGCCCTACAAAGAGCTCACTTGGCAAGGTCCTTTTGAACATCTCAATCATTCTACAGTGCTGTCTACCACATGCACACACACGCACGCATGCACACATGTGCGTGCACACACACACACACAGAGTCCAAAATCTGTGGGGAATTTTGATGTGAAGGAACTGCTCATCAAAACTCTTAAATAATGCAAGGCCACAAAAATCTGATCTTCCACTCTAAGGACCAGGAGCAAAGAACAGACGCAGGTTTTATCAAAGCGGCCTCTCATCTTTCTAGCACAACTGCAATGTCCATCTCACCAGGGGTGACCTTCGGAGTGAACTTTGGGGGAGATGTGCTCTTTGGTTTTGTCTGGGCTGCAGTATAATTCAGCAGGAAGCAGGCTGTGGCTGGGAACCACAGCACAAAGAAAATCAAGGTAAGGAGGTGAAGAATGTGGAGCTGATAGATAATAAGTGAGATGAAATAAAATGACTGGTAATTTTTTTTTTATGAGACCAGTAGAATTAAAAAAAAATATGATGGGTTATCACTTTTAAGGCTCATTTCCCATTGCTGCTACTAAGTAGGCAATGATAGAAGCAGCACGACTGAGCAATAGCACCCAGATCAGAGAGTAAGAGAAAATTAAAGGATCAGAGAACCTCTTTAGGACTGTGTCCAATCCAGGGCAATCATCCAGGGGAAAAAAAACCCCAAACAATTTCACTCAAGTTCAATGCAGATAAATTGCATTATGGCGATAAAATATATAGACTTTAAAAGTTTATTCTGTTTTCATGCAGGTAATTGTCCATAACACCTCCGGGTTGAGAGTGTTTTGGTTCATGTAAGGTATAAAATCATCAAATGGTCAAAAGTGATGCATATCTTTATAGCAACGTTAAGGAGTCATGCCATCTAACATTTATGGGCTAATAGTCTTTCTTGTGTTAATCTTTAACCTGATTTTGGACAAGGGGGAGAAAGGAAGTATTCCTAAGTAGGGACAAGTCCAAGGGAGTTTGTGTTCAGAAGGAAATAAAATTTCTCTTCCTAGTTGATTCTGTTCACTCTTTTGGGCTGCGCATTACCCCACAGACAGTGGGGAATGGGAAACTCTGTAGTCTTGAATGGGTTCAATGCCTTCGATCTCAAAAGATCTCCAAGAGAGTTTCCTGAGAGGAGTTGGCTGGAGACTTGTTCTGATTTCTTGTGTCTCTCACCGTTGGCGTTCATTCCATACCCCACTAAGTGAGCAGCATTGAATCAGTGTGAGAACAGGGCACAGATGGAAGGAGAAAGGCATTCAGTTGACCATAGCATTAGCCCCCCTCAGAGTCCTCCGTGTTCGTATACTACTGAGTTCTTATCAGCATGAAAATACACACATATATATTTTTTTCTCATGATTCCATTCCACATTTTACTTTCCTTGTCCAGGAAGAAAACAAAATCATCATCGGTCTCCGTCTCAAACAGAAATAAGTTTGGCAAAAAAAAATAAAAATAAAAAATAAAAAAATAAGGAGGCATGGAGCCTTCTTTGCATGAAGAATCTGTCATACTCCACGCACTTAGTAGGTGCTCAAGAAATACCAGCCAATAGGCAGGGCTGGCTTCCTCTGACAGCGGGCCCCAGGCACAAACTGCGTTTGGGAACCTGATGAAGAGACCCGCCTTTCTGGCAGAGCCATCCTCACTCTTTCATCACTACACTCAAAGATATTACTGATGTTGGTCCTCTGGTTTTGCTGCTTTTTTCCTCTGACTGGACTAACTGAGTCTACTCTGCTCACTAGCTGCCACTTCAGAATCCTGTCACGCAGCGGAAGGCCAAAGGACATTTTCCCCTAAGTCCTTTTAACTTCCTGGCATTCCGTTTTTCAACCCCACATTAAAGGTGCAGATGTTTCATCCTAGTCCACCAGCCAATGGGCGGCCTCAAGTTAGACTAGGCAGGGCTTCTTTTGGCTCTTTCCCTGTTGGGCCCTGGGAGAAGGAACCCAGAAAAATGTTTCCTCAAGCTCACTCTGTACTTTTCCTTTGGATGTTATCACTGAAGTTCTGGGATCACTTATTCAGAAACAGGCACATTTGAAACTAACATACCACAGATGTCAACGTAGGGCCACTGTTGGCCAGCAAGACCTATTTCTTGCAAGTTCTCAAAGCATTTTTATTTTTATTTTTGCCTGACCCCCCTCCCCACCCCGCTCTCACCCAACGCCCAGTCATCTTATAATCCATTAAAGCTGGTATACCACTTCTGTTTCTTTTCCAAGACAAGACCTGCCAAGTTGAAAAACAAAAATGAACCTCCCTTAATTCTGGCATGTTTCTCCAAGCCTCAACTAACCCCGGGCAGAAACTGGTGGATGCGTGCCCAGTTGAAAGCTGAGGTTAGAGCTATAACTTTCACCTGCTTTCATGAACAATCTCTTGGCATGTTCTTGACTTCTCATCCTTGGTCTGCTGCTGGCCTGGGCATGGGCAAACCCAGCAGCCTGGCATTCTCTGCAGGTTGGCAGAGCAAATCATTTGTCCCCTGAAGCGGAGATCTGAGATGACTCTGCTCCCATAAGTCTCTTTCTCTGCCTCTCTGATTTACCCTGCTCCCGGTGGTAAAGTTTTTTCTGCAAACATGAAATTAGTTTATATTTTAAGGGCTTTGGAATGACTAATTTTGACTAAGTTAAACAGGGCAGAGTAAGTGACTCCCGAGTGACTCCATCTGTGATTCTTGGGAAGAGTTTAATGGACATATTTTATTTTTGTTCAGGGTGACCTCACCGATCATTGTGCAAAATGCCCTTTCTTTATCTCCCCCCCCCCCCCCGCCACACACACACACTTAAAACAACATACATGCAATTTTCTAGGCATTTCCTAGGGAAGAAAATTCTAATTGTGTTTTACTTATCTGTAAGGCCACTAAAAAATTTCTATTTTAAAATTTGAAGTGTAGGTGAAGGTGATTATATCTTTCCAAAGTCAGTAAAACAAATGTGTTGCATAAGTCATTTCAATTCAATTAAGAGAAACAGGTCAGATGCTAAAATATTAGTAAAATCAATTACGAGTAATAGGTCTCCTGTTAACATGTGCCACTACAACTGCCTTGCTCCTATTTTTGAATAAATTTGCATTTGTTTCATATTCTCTGTGTGTCTGTAATATAGGTGTGCGCCGCTGACCATAAAAACGTCTCCCTTTCCTTTTCTTCCTTACATTTGCTCTGGTAGGCCTTGGAAACGACACATGGATTAACTGTTATTTAGTGAAGTTTTCCCTAAGACGAGAGAAATAGAGGTGGCAAGCTGAAAAGCACTTTGGATCCAACGCTGAAACTTTTCCTGTCATGGTGTCAGCTGGCAGGGAGCTTCGTGGTTTGAGCCTTGGTTTCCTCATCTGTAAATGAGGGTAAGAACATCTTCCCCACAGGGTCATTGTGTGATTTAAATACAACTTACAGCATGTCCACCAGGTGCCAGGCACAGGGTGTTCAATGAATGTTTCTTTCTGATCTCCTCTGAAAATCCTAAAAATCATTAATATGTAGGAGAGGATAATAATCCTAACATTTCAAATGTGATGTTTGGCTTTTGTGTTAGGATTAGGGTCCCCGAGGTCACCTGAGAAAAAGGGTCATCAAAGAGAAAGACTTTATCTTTACTGTTTAGTAAAGGGGCGCCCTTAAATCCTCAGGCAGGTAACTCATGAGACAATAAATTGGCTACCTCAGTCAGCCTTTCCTCAGACAACAGGTGATATCTAATATGGGCAAACTACGTGGACAAAAAGAAGACAGCACTGAATCTATAGTTATAAAAAATAAAAGTGGCATGTATATGATAAAAGATGAAAAAGGAAAACTGGAAATTTTTTAGGAAGATTAGTGAGGAAAAAATGGGTACTTCCCCCCCTCCTCTATAATATCCTTTATCATTCTTATAATGAGGTGTGACATTTAGATGGATATCAGGGAATTCTATGATTAGAAATTCATCCTTTTAGCTTGATAGGCTACCTTGTGAAAAGGTAAATATCTCAGGAATGGAACTTTAATTTGGCATAATGGAATATGTTCTCCATAATAGCACAGAGAGAATGCAAGTGTTGACTGAGGTGAGGAAATGAAGGAAGGAAGGAAGGAAGGAAGGAAGGAAGGAAGGAAGGAAGGAAGGAAGGAAGGAAGGAAGAGAGGGAGGGAGGTGGGAAAATTCTGAAGGAAGGCCACCAGCTGAGGGAAGCAGACTTGGAGAAAATGGGTTCTAGGTAGGAGCTCAAGGGGTTGGAGATGGTGGAATGAATGGAAATGAGAAAAGATGTAGAGGCAAGGCAACCAATATAGGTTCTTCTGGATGACTGTTGTACAATTTAGTGGTAGTTCCAGTCTGGGCCTGGGAGGTGGTGAGTGTAGCATCCACCTACTCTGCTGCCATCTTGGATGAGGGCAAGTAATGTAGGAAGGAGCATTAAAGGGTCATTCTTTCAGGATATATGTGCTAGTTTTTAAAGAAAAGGAGCGTTGATGAGTTTCATATCTCTTGAGAAGTGTCCAAGAAGAGTATTCATGAGTTCAGAACAACCCTGGCCAATGTGGCCTGGTTGGTTGAAGTGTTGCCTCATACACTGAAAGGTCGTGGATTCGATTCCTGGTCAGGGAATATACCCAAGGTTGTGGGTTTGATCACTGTGGGTCTGGGTGCATGCAGGAGGCAGCTGGTTGATGTTTCTCACATCACTGTTTCTCTCTCTCCCCTTTTATCTCTCTCTCTTAAAAAAAAAATCAATAAAAACATATCCTTGGGTGAGGATTAAAAAAAAAAGAGTTCAGAACATAGCTCACTGACAATCTGTCTTATGAAGATTGTCCGCTGTGGGTTCTATGAACTCGTGGGGAGGGGGACAGCATGACACATTAGGAAGGACAAGCCTACAGAGCTAGGCAGGTTCAACTCCTCCTCTGCCATTCACTAGCTATGTGGGTTGGGCAAGTTGCTTAACATCTGAAACTCAGTTTCCTCCATTAATATTCATAGCTATACTGGATAGTCATAGTCATCATCAGGTTTAAATGAGATTATACACACACATACACACACTAACAAACATATAAAATGCCTGAGACATAGTCAGCTCTCAAATAATGTGTCTATTCTTGTTACAGGGAGCAGAAAAGACAAATTTCAGCCCAAGATAATAGAAAAATTAGTAAAGTTAAGGTTGCAGTTCCAAATAAAGTTGCAAGTTTATATGCACAAGGAGGAATCAGAACAGCCTCCTTGGAAAGTCATGCTATCTTTTCTCATCGCTGCCAGTGGAAATGGATGGCGCCACCCCACAGGGCCCCACTTCACTGCCTAGGACATGGTAGTGGATTAGCTGCCATAATCCACAGTCCCAAATCTTAATGGTCTCTGTGCCTCTTCATCTCAGGGCAGGAGCACTTGGCTGAGCTGATCGCTCCGATTCCTGTGTTTTGAATCCTGTAATACTCCATGCTTGGGGCCAGGGGGTACAGATAAAGGAGCAGAGGGTGGCTTCTATTTTCTACTGAGCCCTGAGACTGTTTCTGAGTCCTGAAGGTTTGCCTATCTCCTCTGGGAAGCTGGTAATAGAAAAGAATAACACCCCAGCCAACATCTCTAACCCACACCTTGGAACATGTGTAACACGAGAAAGGGAGGGAAGATTCTCCCCACGGGGTCCGAGAACTTGCTGGGAGCAGGCAGGTCGCTCTGTACCTGGGGCCCCGTCAGCAGCCAGGAGCAGAAGGCTAATGGGATCCAGGATTACCTGGCAAAACCAGGTAGGCAGAAAGGGAGAATGGGAGCCCGTGAGCCAGGGTCTGGGGAGGCTGCTACCTCCCCATCCAACTCATACGGAAACTGTTTATGTTTTCTGTTTGCCAGAAAACCTTTGTGCATTGTGGAAACCTGTTTGTCCTGAACTCCTAACAATAAACACACAGCAACCAGTTCTCCAGGTGACAAGTCCTCTTGCTAATGAGCAAGGAGTGACTGAGGAGGCCCCATTCAGTGAAAAACCTCAGGTGCCTACAGTCTCCTGGAAAGAAGTCTGTTTCTCACTGTCTTGCTCCTTCACACGGGACCGGCATGCCACATTGGGATGAGCTGCGTTTGTTTCATGCTCCAGGGAAGCCAATGCATCGCCGTTCAACTCATAAAACTCAGTATGAAAAGTATTTAAAAAAAATCAATGACATTTTAATAATCTATAGACACTTATAAAACACCACTGTCCATCATGATTACTGTAGGCGTGCAGACATGCACACACACACATATGTATTTGTGGTTTGGGTACCAACAAGAGCAAAGTGAATTAGAGAACATGTGGATTGATAAGTGTTAAACAATTAAGGTGTTGATCAAACCCCAGAAGGGTGTGTTTCTCCAGGGTGGTGCTATGACGTGTCGTCAGGATGTAGGAGACCCATGCCAGCACACACACCCGCTCTCTCCTCTCTCTCACCCTGTTGTCTATTAAAATCTGTCTCCCACACTTGCCAGGCACCCTCCCAGTTGCATGAAGGCCGTCGCTGGTTGGCGAGGATTGAGACATTTTGGCTTCTGTTTGTTGTTTCGCTGGTATCCGTTGTTAACCAAGAGTTAGAAGCTATCCCTTGTAGTCCTTAGAAAGGCTCAGGATGGACTCAGAAGCCTGGAAGACTACCAAAGGAGTGTGTGCGGGAAGTGTCCAGGAACTCCGCAGGCCACAAGGTTTAAGAGATTCTGATCTTGGAACCGAAACAGACCCCAAATATGTCAGAACTGCGTTCCAGGAAAAGAGCTTGGAAAAGGAAGCTTGTCAGGTAAAAATAAACCGATTTTCCCTGAATAATTCTGCACTTTGCACAAATAAGGATGACCACACCTCCACTCTAGGCCTGGGGCAAAGCCAGGTTCAGCCCAACCAGCTCAAAGGTCTGCTGAGTCAGTGGCGAGGCTGCAGGAAAGCCCCTTGCTCCCAGCCTGCTGTCACACATAGCTCTGGAGCAGCTCTCCCAGAAGACAGACAACCTGAAGATTTGATGGAAATGCTTTCACTGCGACAGATAAGCTTTGTATCAGAAGGCTGTGCATTTAGGGAAAGACTTCCACACGACAGAATTGCTTCAAGAACAAAACAATAAAATAAAACAAAACAACCAACAAAAACGAACAACAGCCCCATGCTATCTCCTTCCAATCCCTAGAATGGGTTATTAAAATTATACATATTCTCTGCCAGAGAGCCCATGAGGACAGGTGGTGTCTGTCAGGCTCCAAGTTACAGTCTCAGAGCCCACCACAATGCTTGGCACACAGCAGGTGCCATTTGGTTGCTCAGATTTGTTACATAAATAACTAAATTATGTAAATTATGGGTGGGAACCCAGCAGGCCCCCAATTGAAGCCATATATATATATATATATATATATATATATATATATATATAATATCTGTTGATAATGAAATTTGGGGCCTTTGTCTTGAGTCTTGAAGGGCAGCGAGGTCTGAGGAAGCAACTTAGCAAGAGGCAGAGCGGTGACACTGAGAAGCCCTCATCCACAGGCTCCCTCGGAGGGACTGTGGGTAGAGCTGTCCTGGGCCAATCTCAGTGCCTGTTCCAGTTTCATAGCACAGTGATGAGGAGCCATATTAATCAGGAAGGAGGAAAGAATAAAGCAAAAATATATATACACTCACACAGGACCACCTGTAACCTGGTGATGGACAAGTTTTCCACCCGGAGGGCAGAAAGCCTGGCCTGCTCTGGACCATGACAACAGTTGCTAAGCCCAGAAAGGGGCAGACTGTTTCAGAGGTAGGGCCTGGCTGTGCCAGGGAGAGACAGGGAATGAGAGGTGTGTGAAAGGGGGTGGTTCTGTCGAGAGTGATCATGGAAGGTCAGACTTTGGTTCTTAAAATCATTAAGTCACAGGGAATGACAGAACTTACATCTGAGGGCAATTTGACCAAATGACTGGTCACCATGAGGTGCATGGAGCATCTCTAGGGCCCTCCCCTGCAGCCCACAGGCTCCGATTGCAGCAAGGCTGGTGGCTGGCAGGCAGGCAGGGTGCGAGTGGGCAGGGCAAGGCGGGGATGGCTACAAGCATGGTGGGTGGGTGGGCGGGGCCACTATCATGCTGGGCCTCTAATGTATGTATGTATATATATAATTAGACCGGATGAAGCTGTGTCTTCAAGGGAAGCCTGGGTTCTGGGTGCCAGAGGGAAGCTGGTGCCAGCAGCTGGGGGAAGGAAGGCCTACTCTTGCACGAATTTTTTGCATTGGGCCTCTAGTGTGTGTGTGTGTGTGTGTGTGTGTGTGTGTGTGTGTGTGTATACTAGTATGTATTGATTTTAGAAAGGAAGGTAACATCAATGATGAGAGAGAATCATTGATTGGCCGCCTCCTGCAAACCTCGGATAGGGAATAAAGACTGCAGCCCAGGCATGCCTTGATGGAGAATCAAACTCTGACTTCCCGGTTCATAGGTCAATGGTCAACAATTGAGCCACATTATCTGACTGAGAACAATTTTTAATGATTAGAGAGGTATAGGACTATTACAGGCCACAGATAATAGTCTTGTAACTATTGCCACTTTTTTTTTCTTCTTATTCAACTTCCCCCTCTCGTGTTCCTGGAGGTGAGGCAGAGGTAACTAGCAACTCTGAGAACTGAGAATCTGATGGGGTTGCCATGCTCAGAGAGAGCAATGGAGCTATGGTTGGGTGTCAGGACTCAAGCCTCTCTCAACTGTGACCAAGGCCAATAGATGACATCTGCTCTATTCCTCCTCTAATGACCCCTCCTACCCACACAGCCATACAGAGTACACATGACACAGAACCCTTACACACACACACACACACACACACACACACACACACATCTTTCTTGAAGCCTGTTCTGTTGAATGCACTCCAGGCTCCTGGCGCACAGCAGTGCCCAATAAATATATTAAATATTGAATGTCTGGATTGAAATATTAGGAGGCAGGGTACCTACTCCATCCTGTATTTGTCTCCACCAAGCTTCAACTCACTATAAAATTATATGAATACAACTTATATTCATGTATTCATTCTCTATAAAGGAGCTTCATAACAGTCAGGATACATAAGTAATATTTTTGTACTTTGGTGGCAAAAATAAACACAATTTACTTTCTTATTTCAGAATAGCGGAAGGCCATTGTTCCTGTGAGTTTTACCTTTTAAAACAATCCCTTTCTCACCCCCCATAAAAACTCTTCAAATCTCACTTCCTAAAATTTATGTTATGGAAAGGACAATTTCTTTGGAATTTTTCTTGCCTTGCTATTTCCCCAAGACTTGCTAATCTTCTGGATTTGAAGCTCACGCATTTCTTTTTTATCTGTCCCAACACCTCCTGCTGACACGCCCAGAGGTGCTCAGCTTAAAAAGGGGAGTGCCTTTGAAAACATAAACTAGGTGTTCCGAGTTCCAATGAAAGCATGACAAGTCTTCTTGCAAGGAATACTGAGTGGAACCTTTCCCCAAACAGCTGTACAAAGGTTAAAACTTGCTCTCGGCAAACGAGTTTACACTGATGTCTCCGCCATGGATTGTCCCTTCTTGTGGTTCACTAAACTCTAATTGCAGGCATGCTGGACATAAGCTGCTTATCATAGTGCTTCATAATGAAAAGTGCTCCAGAATTCCACACACAGAAATGGCTTCTTTGATTTGAAGGAGTATTATGGTAATCAAACCATTACAAAAATGGATACTTCTTCAATAGACCATCGTTCTTTGGAGACAAAGAAAGTTCGGAATCCTGTGACTGTTGAAGATCAAATTTAGTTTTATGCACTGACAGCAGCCAATTCAACTTCATTTGATCAATTTTGGAGTAAAATATCTTGGGGTTATTCACAGATGATGTATCATGGTGATTCCTTGTGGACATATTCAAAATCAACAGGGTTAAGGAATATTTGCTTATACTTTGCTAAAAAAATTAAATTTCAATGAATAAGATGAATAAAAAACATAGAAACAAACTCAGATACAAAGAACAAATTGATGATGATTTTCAGATGAGAGGGGGGTTGGGTAAAAAGGTGAAAGGAATAAGAAGTACAAATTGCCAGTTGTAAAAATAGTCACAGGGATGTAAAGTACAGCATAGAAACTACCCGTTAGTATAATAAAAGCCCAATATGCTAAGTGTCTGGTCATCTCGTCAGCCGTTCAACCAATCAAAGTGTAATATGCTAATGATATGCTAAGGCCTCTTAACCATTCGTTATCATGTGCACTGACCACCAGGGGGCAGATGCTCTGACTGGTAGGTTAGCTTGTTGCAGGGGTCCAGCCCATCAGGACTGAATGAGATGGGCCAGACACACCTTGAAGACCTTTCACGTCCATCTCTGGCTGGCCAATTTCCCATGTCCCTCCCCAGCCCCAATCATGCATCTGTGGGGTCCCTCTCCTGGCCTATGCCCTCTCTCGATTGATCCAGGACTCCTCAGGGGATGTCAGAATGACCAGTTGCTCTGACGTGCACTGACCACCAGGGGGCAGACGCTAAATGCAGGAGATGCCCCTTGGTGGTCAGTGTGCTCTAACAGGGGGAGCGCCACTCAGCCAGAAGCTAGGTTCACAGCTGTCAAGAGCAGTGGCAGGAGTGGGAGCCTCTCCCGCCTCCATGGCAGTTGGACATCCTCCGAGAGGGTGCAGGCTGGGCTGGGGGACCCCCTGAGTGGACAAATTTCATGCACTGGGCCTCTAGTAGTCAATAATATTATAATATTATTATGTACAGTGTCAGATGGGTTCCTGACTTATTGAGGTGATCATTTCATAAGGTATATAAATGCCTAATCACTATGTTGTACACATGAAACATAATATTGTATGACAACTGTAACTGAAAAGTAAACTAAAAAAAAAAAAATCAAAAGAAAACAACAAGGACAAAAGTAACCCCATAGTGCATAAGGAAACTAAGAAACTCACTTATAATCCTGGAACCTTAAACACATCAAACTGCTTTTCTTCTTCCCTGGTCTCATAGCACTGACATCTGTCTGCATGCAGATTGGAGTTCCTCTCAGCCCCATGCTTCCCTGTGTCATTACTCCACCATCATGAATCATGATGGCCTGTAGCCCAAGGATCCACCACTCTGACCCATTCACTGCGGCTCCAGTGCTGGCAGAACAATCCAACTACTCAAGATGTTAGGATTCTATGATTTCTAAGGTAGAGAACTGCAGGCGTTGCTTGAGGAACTCTCTGCAGAACCTTAGCATAGCATCTTTGCCTGCGTTTTCAGAGCCCAAGGCACAGGAAGCCATGTCCACACAGGCTGACCCTCTCCTTTTGGACTATCCAAAGCTGAGTAGATCTTTATAGTTCCACCCACCTCCCGGAGGCCTCCCCCAACCATTCCTGCCCAGAAGACTCCCTGCTTCCTTTCGACTCCTGAAGCTCTGGTGGTCAGCTTCTTCTACCATCCTTTTGCCAGAGGGCAGATGTTTCATCCCCGAATCAAACTCTACTGCTTTTAGAGTAAGGAATCCCCTTAGACTTCCATGATTCCCTGGAATATCTAGTGCGTAGAGAGTAATACTGCATATTCATAGGTTGATCCAAATAACTTTGTTGACGAGATAAGTGAAATGACGAGGTAAGTGAAAATGAGGCAAAAATATGAAAGAGAAAAAGGCATCGTGGTGTTAGTTCAAGCAAGGGCAGAAACCCAGTCTCACCCTCGGATGTTACTTAACCTCCCTGTATGTCAGTTTCAAAGAAATGTTGAAACAATAGTACCTACTTCAGAGTTTGTCATGAGGATTAAATGAGCTCATATTTGTAAAGTGCTCAGAGCAGTGCCAGGCATGCAGCAAACGCACACAGGCGTCTGTTACATGAACATACACATTGAAGAACATTGCCCTGCCCCAGCCTACCAAACGCAGGGTCTGCCACCGGGAAGCTGCTCCATAAAGGCTGAACTCAACTACCTGCTTTGCTTTGAGACACCTGCACCAGCGGGGGCCTGGGATGGGGCAGCTGCCAGGGCCCGTGGGCTGGTGGATGACCATGCCCTGCAGGAGAAGAAGGCATGGGAGTGTTGCCAGCTCTGTGCTCAAGTCAAAGGGTCCTGGAAGTAACCAGGTTCTGCCACCAACTTGGCTCCGCTGGAGCGCTAGCAGGGCTGGGACGTGTGGCTTTTGGAGGAGCAGTTGTTGCTGGGCACCCGGGCGCCCCCGCTGGGCTGGCGGTGAGCGGCTGCGGTGAGGGGCACAGCCTGGCTCCGCCCAGCCTCCCGGCGCCCAGCCCGCACGCACGGAAAGTTACTGCGTGCTAACTGCTAACGTGGCAGGACCGGGAAGGCGCAGGGCTGCCAAGTTCTGAAACGCTGGGCTGTGCTGCTTCTGCTCGCAGGCACGGCTGGCTCTCCTGAGAGTCTAGTCCACACACGTCCCCTGCACATAACTGTATTCTTTCAGCAGTTACTCTATTTTGGGGCCGAGGGAGGAGGAAAAGGTTGAGGGAGTGGCAGGGAAGGCATGCCCTGCCATGGCCCAAAGGTGAATACACTAGCATACTTTTACCCACTGTACTGGGTCCAGTTGAACTTTCATCTAATAGAGTTTTTAAAAAAAAAATACAACCTAACACTTTATAAAGTTCAACTCACCGGAGTCTTCCATGTGTCTATCTGCTCATTCACTTCTTTTAACAAACATTTCCCAAGCACCTGTTATCTGTTAGTTCCCCAGGTGGGCCCGCGGGACCCCGAGGAGCTCATAGTCCAGCGTGGAGACAGACAGGGAATTGTTGCTATGTGATATGAAGGGATGTGCCCCCCCACCCCCCCGCCCCCATACAAGGTGCCCCACATAGAAATGATTCCTATCAGGGGGGACAGCGGTCTGCCTGGGCCTGCAGGGGAGTCTTGTTAGAACTGGGCTTTGAAGAATGACTCCCTCCAGAAGGTCATCAGGTGAGCAAATGGCCTAATTAGGCTGTGATGTACATCTATCATCTTTGTCTCATACCTGCTTTTTCAAGCAAGGCTTTAAACATACAAAACAGATTGTGGGCTGGAGAACCGTCTTATATCACATTGCATTCGCTGATTATGGTCATTGTACTGTGGCCGATGGAAGAGAAAGACCATGTTACTAGGAAATCTATTCTGAGAAAGATTAAAGAGGACTATCTTATCTCTACACACACACACACACACACACACACACACACCACACATGCATGCACACGTATATTTGTATAAGCAAACACACACACATATATTTGTGTATATATGTATACACATATATGTTATATATATATATATATATATATATATATATATATACACACACACACACACACACACACACACACACATAAGGAGAGGGAGACACAAAAAAATGAGAATGATAAAGTAAATGTTAACAACTGGGGGATCTGATAAATGGAATTTTAGGCCATATTTGTGTGTCTCTGTAAACTTGAAATTATACCAACACAAAAAGTTAACAAGAATTTCTAAAATACAGAAAATACTAAATTAGCTTTAAAACAACCAGAAGGATCTTGCCTTTGATGACCATCACTCTGAAAAGCGTTAGCAATAACTGGAACGTAATTTGGGCAGATGGAGATGGGACCTCTGCGGTTCCCTCCGAACTTGCCCACCCTGTTCTTTTTCTCTGAAGCTTTGAGCTTTGTAGGGTGAGAGGGTCAGGAGGGCAGTGGCGCCCATAGCAGCTGTGGTCTGAGCGGGAAGGGGCAGTTCCTCTGCAGGGGCTGGACTCATCCCAGGAACCTAGAGGGCGTAGTGCCTGCAGGAATGGGCAGCCAGCTTAGTAAGAATTTGGGATTGGTCAGATAATTCTGTAGTTCTTGCTTATGACACATTTTAAAAAGCAGAAAGCAACATTTAATAATAACAGCTGTAGCAAACACGGACCAGGTGCCTTCTATATTTTAGGTACTTTGCTAAGTACTTACCCTGGCTGCCTCGTTGATTGCCCATAACAGATCCATGAGGTGAGTACTACTAATATTCCCATTTTACAGATGAGAGAACTAAGGCCTCGCTAGTCAATGGTGGAATTGAATATAAGCACAAATGGCTTGGTTCCAGTGCCTGGCCTCTTACCCACAATATTATATTTTCGAGGCTCTGGCTATACTTTATGTGCATGTGAACCAAGAATTTCAAAGCACATGGAGGGAGGAAGGAAAGCAGCATGATTATAGTTGGGGTGGTGGGATTGCAGTGATGTTTATTTTCATTTTTAGTGTTCAGTATTATTTGTGTAATGAATAATTTTTAGACACCACAGCAATCCCATAGGTTGGTCATTCCTGAACCAATAGATGCAGTTTGGGATATGTGTACCTAACATAGAATCTTTGTCACCAAGTAAATTATAGCTTCTCGGTGCCTTGGCTTCTGTGTCTGAAATATGAGAGAATATTTGCTAACATTTT
Source organism: Pipistrellus hanaki (assembly GCF_964339955.1). Lineage (NCBI taxonomy): Eukaryota > Metazoa > Chordata > Mammalia > Chiroptera > Vespertilionidae > Pipistrellus > Pipistrellus hanaki. The sequence continues at coordinate 46,909,898 of NC_140503.1, read as the reverse complement.
CCCACTAAAATATTTGCTCTAGGGTTGATATTCTGTGTGTGGTGTGCATAGAACATGGTGGGCATGGAGGCCAGGGGGTGAAAAGTGGTGGGGAGGAGTAGGGTGGAGTGAGGGCAAAAAACTCTCTAAAAGGGCAATTACTCACTGGTTTAATCACACATGATGCATGAGGATGGGCTGGGCTTTCTGCTCTTAAGGTATTGTCCATCATGGGATGAATTCTTTGGAGCTGAATTAGGTTCCATTCCCCCTTGCCTTCTTCTTCATTTTTTTTTTTTTACCCTTTCCCTCCCTCCCTCCTTTTTCCTGTCTCTCTCCCTTTTTCCTGTCTCCCTTCCTCCCTCCCTCTTCCCTCCCTCCCTCCTTCTCTCCCTTCCTCCCTCCCCCTCTCTCCTTTCTTTTCTTTCTTTCTTTCTTTCTTTCTTTCTTTCTTTCTTTCTTTCTTTCTTTCTTTCTTCCTTCCTTCCTTCCTTCCTTCCTTCCTTCCTTCCTTTCCTTCCTTTCCTTCCCTTCCTTCCTTCCTTCCTTCCTTCCTTCCTTCCTTCCTTCCTTCCTTCCTTCCTTCCTTCCTTTCTTTCTTTCTTTCTTTCTTTCTTTCTTTCTTTCTTTCTTTCTTTCTTTCTTTCTTTCTTTCTTTCTCTTTCTTTCTCTTCCTGCCAGTAGAAGTGGTATTTTGTCATATTTATACATTTTCTCAGATAGAAAGGACTAGCAGAGACTCAGACCGGAGGGAATGTGAGTGGCTTGAAAACATCAATGGACTCAAGTCCCTGATATCATTTAACCCCTTTACCATTTGTATGGAAGGGAGACTTCTCTATTTGCTGTTTATTCACAGATGGCTCACTAGAAATGCATCCACGAAAGGTAAAAAAAATCGGAGTCATCGAAAGATATGCAGCTATGGCTAGCAACGAGGCTGGTTAGCTTGTATTCTCTTCCCGTTCACCTTTCAGACAACCTGGAAAGAAGGCAGACTTTTCATTTCGGTGCCTCATCCCTCCAGGTTCAAAGATGCCTTTGAGAGAGCCAAGGGAATGAAGATTTAATGCTGTCAAGTGCTTTGAGATCTCAGACAAAGAAGCTCTGTAAATACTGAGAATTATTGGGCATTATCGCCCTGGTACTGGGCCCCTCAGTATTATCAGGGTTTGAAAAACAATTAATGAAGGGATAGGTCCTGGCATAGCAGCAGCAGAAATCGCTTCTGGGAAGATGAAGAGACCCTCTCCCCTCGGGAATGTAGGACTCAGTGAAAACACTCGCCCAAGAATTACGTTTCTTTCTTTCTTTTTTTTTTGCCAGTGAAAACCACCGAAGATGAAAACCCATTGCAATACAAAAAAAGGAAAAATGAAAGCTTTTAAACTCCGTCTCCGGTGGGAGAGGGCAAGGTGCTGTGTGTGTGCTCGCACCTGCACAGGAGATGAGAAGAGAGAGGCAGACATTCAGAGAGACAGCCTGGGCTTCAGAAGAAAATGATGCAGAAGGCTTTTGCCCAGATGTTTATACTGGCTCCAAAATGAAATCCTTCGTTTTTTAAAGTACGCCTTCTGTATTGGTGAGGCTGTAAGGGCAACAGGCACTCACATACATTATCGGTGGGCGTGTAAACTGCTAAAATCTCTATGCAGGACCACTGTGTGTATCCAATGACTTTACTTAAAACTGTGCATTCTCATTGTCCCAACAATTCTACGTCCGGGGCTTTCATTTGTATACATTTTGGCATATGTTCATTGCAGCACTGTTTGTATCAGTGAAGTTTGAAAACAATTTAAAAGTTGCTTTGTAGGTGTATCCACAAAATGGAATATCACACAGCTGTTAAAAAAAGAATAAGGTAGCTTTATGTGCACTGCTATGGAACAGCTCTAAAGATGTAGTGTTAATTGAAAAAAATCAATATGCAGAACAGTGTGTGTGTATCTGTACATATATGTGTGTGTATATATACATTTAAATATGTAAGTTTGAGTTCATCATGCTCATATATCACGGAAGGGATTATTTGTGGAAGGCTGCTTAAGAAACTGGAAAGTGGCTAAAGGACAGGGCTCACCTCTAACTTTATATCCTTTTGAATCTTGTGTCCTATATTCGTACACTAACAAGTTTAAGTACTGCTAGCGTGCGTGAAACCACTGATTAACCAACAATGTGAAAAGATGACCTCTGTTCCATTTTCTGGGGGTGAGGGGCAGGAGGTCTGTGACTTCAGAGCTCTCCCGTTCCCATGTTCCTCTCAACACCAGGCTGCCCGGCCTCTGGATTCAGGGAGGCTGCTAGAGTGAACTCTCCCCAAATCAAGGAATCCCTGATCTGTACCAGATCTATCACATTAGATCTTGGTATTCAGGGACCTTCCCTGTAGGACTGAGAGGGGAAATGATCCCTAAAATTGGGCTCCCACTGGGCTACGCCAAACATATTTGCTGCAACCCTGACCAGAGATAATTTTGGAATTGGGTGGTTTTCGGTTGCAAGGAACAAAGACTCACCAAACGAGGAATGCTTATTGCACACGTGCATGTGGAGTGAACAGAAGAGCACAGTGCTATTGGGATGTAGTAAGAGCAATGAGACAACAGCCTCAAAACAAACAGTTATAGACCCCTGGGGTGCCCAGCACGGGGTGGATGAGGTCGCCTTCACTGCTCCACAAACACATGATGCTGTCACTATTATTGCCTCCATCTGACTGGACATCTAACTCGAAGAGATCTCTGGTGCCGCAGAGAGATTGGAGCCTGGATCTGGAAACTTTGTCCGTCTCTCCATCGTAGGCTTACGGGCACGCGGCATCCCTGTGTTAGGGTTGCTGCTTCTCACTGTACCTTCCGTGCTCACTCTGTTCTGACACCAGCTGGATTATTCCCTCCCTAATGGGCCCCCTCCGTGAATCCTCACTAAATTCTTAGAGGCAGCCATGCCCTCAATTGGGCTACTTCTGTATTTGGTGTTCAATTGTGTTGCTGCCCTTATCATGCTGTATTGCAAATATTTATTTAGATCTGTGTTTCTTTTACTGGAGCGTAAACTCATGGAACATGTTTTGATAGCTTATTTATTTTTAATTGAAATAAACTATTTTAGAATACAGAAAAGTTACAAAAATAGTAGAGAGAGTTTACATATATCCCATTTTTTCCCCCCAACTAAGGAGTCAACCTTGGTACATTAACTACATTTCACAGTTTTCAAATTTCACTCATTTTCACCTAATGCCCTTCTCCTGATCCAGGGCACCATCAGGGTAAGGGATTATGTTTAGTCGTCACATCTCATTAGCCTTCTCTGGTCTGAGACAATTTCTTGAATTTCCCTTGGTTTTGCTGACCTTGGCAGTTTTGAGCCATACTGGTCACCTATGTTGTCAAAATGTCTCTTAGTTTGGGTTTGTTTTACGTTTCCCTTGTGATGGCACTGGGGTTTATTTTTAAACACCAGCATTGAGCCTAGCATGTATCACCTGGAACAGCTCAGGCATTTGATTAATGGTTATTGAACTGAACAGAATTCAAGGGTTTCTTTAGCACCTCCTATATAAAGAGAACCTGCTTGATACTTTTGGAGAGATTAAATATGGAACTCAAGCTCTGTAAAGAATAACTACATGGCTGAATAATAAAAGACAATATGCAGCCAAGTGCCAAACAAGGGAACGGGAGAATGACTTATGGCAGCTGAGGAGGTGGATTACTCAGTCTGAGTGGGCGAAGTCAGCAACACCTCTGGGTAAGAAGGGACTGGAAAAGTGGGGAGTGTCCAGAGAGGCCTTCTGAGTGTCTCAGACATACCAAGCTCTTTCCTGCATTTCCAACCTCTCTCTTTGCATGGCTGGCCTTCCTCATTCTTTAGGTCTAGGCCTAAATGTCACCTCTGCAGACCACATTATCTCAAATCGACTGTTTGACACTCTCTCTCATGGAGCTTGTTGGTCTCTTTCATGGCTCTTGTCAACCTGTGTCATGATTTATTGTTTACTTCTTTATTGTCTGTCTCCCTCCCTAGAGTCTAAGCTCCTAAAGGACAAGTATTGTGTTTTTAATTCACTGTGGCAGAGCCCATTATTCGGCACATCGTGATCTTCTGATGACTTCGGTGGAGGAATAAGAGGGTTGATGTTGGATAAGCCTGACAAGATGTGAGACAATGACGAGGAGATAACAAGCAACTGCTGGAAGAGGCTGCAATGGAGCAAGAGTGCACTGGGTAGGCAGATGGGATGCTGCCAGGTCATGAGACTGATCACGTGGTGTCAGGCGATCCCAAACGGGGTGGCATAATTTGGGCAAAGGCCAACAATGTACTAGGTGTGGGCCACGCAGAGCTAGAGGCCATCTAGTAATTTTCCATCTTGGAAAGGCCAGCAAGGACTCACAGGACAAAGAATGGGGATAAGGAATACCTGGGGTCAGGAGTGGTGCAGGGGCCATAGGAACGGCTGTATAAATTGACAACATATCCCATGAATGAGAATAACACAAAAGCTCCTGGAAGGCAAGAGGGGGTCCCAAGTTGAACTTCTCTGGTGTTGGCACAAACCCAAGGAGAAAAAGGGCCTGCTAGTCAGTGTTTCTGAGTAGGAAAGAAAACATGGAAGATGAAGACTCATGATTTTGCAATGGGATTTAGTTCTGGGAAAGGACAGCCATCTTTGTAAGCAGGAGGAAGTGCTGAGCTATGCAGTAATGAGCTCCAGGACGCAGAGTGGACCGGGCCTCAGAGAAATCTTTGATCTTCTCCACCATGTAGTCTACATGGTTACAGAGGATAGAACTAGGGTGTACACACTGACTACCTTGAGAAGTATATGATTTCCCATCTAAGTCCAAATTGGAAATGCTGACCAAAGGGGCAGTGCTTCATATGGAGTCTGGCTGGAATGAGCCCAAAGGGAGGAGGCCTGAAAAGCACATGGCAAAAAACCCCTGGGTGTCCAGAGTATGATTTAAATATATTTTTATTCATCTCAGAGAGAGGGGGATAGAAATATCATTGATGAGACAGAATCATTGATAGGCTGCCTCCTGCACGCCCCACACTGGGGATCAAGCCTGCAACCCAGGCATGTGCCCTGACCAGGAATCAAACTGTGACCTCCTGGTTCATAGGTCGATACCACAGAGCCATGCTGGCTGGGCCAGTGTATGATTTAGGAACCAAGAGATGTGCCCTTTTCGTGTACCCATGCCAATACTTACGATGGGTGAACTCTGCTTATTTTTCATCTAGCCGAAAAAGATACTTTGAAGAAGATGACAATGACCTGTGCCTAGAAGATTCCAAAGGGACTGTCAGTGACAGAGCTCAGGGGATTCCAAAGAGGACCAAGAAACGGTCCGAGTGGTCTTCCTCTGACAAGACGGGATGGGCAGGGGAAGGCATAAAACATGGCTGCATGTCCACATGTGAAGGTCAGAGCATGAGACAAGGACTGTGTCTTTGTTATCTAAATTCTATGACCTCTGAACCCCCAAAGGTAACTGGGTGAATCCTGTTTGCAGACCCCTCCTCTCCTCTGTGCCTCCTTAGAGCAGGGCTAAAGAGAGAAGAGGTGTTAGCTTGTGCAGTCTCCTCATGGGAGAAGGGAGGACTCTGATGTCCAAGGACAACACAACTCACCCAGGGTCACCCTGGTGGATGGCATTGGAGCCAGGGCGAGACCTTCTGACCCAGCTTTCCTTTCACAATCCTAAGCAGCCCATCTAGGAACTGACCACAATGTTGGCTCTGATTATACGTTTTGATTGCCACTCTTTGAATATATTTGATTGCCATATTTGAATATATGAGCAATGCTCACTGTGCTTTCCCCCCTCACAACAACCTTGAGGTGGCTGGAGGGAAAACCAAAGGGCCACCCTCATTCACACTCATTTTAATGAAATGCACCCCACGTACCTGACTCCCATTCCTACCACCCTGCAGATCCCTAGCTCATACCCATTTGTTTCCCTTATAGATGGAAATGTGATTTCCCTGCAAATAGGACCAGAGAGGTTACTAGCATTACTTGACAGATTCATTATGACTTTCGTTTCAAGCATTTGCCAGGTAGCTTGGTGAAAAAAAAATAAAAAATGCAGCGTTCTCAACTTTGCATTCCTCTTAACGTCAGAGGGGAAAACAAGAAACAAAGAACAAGTGTGCTGATCACATGCTGAGTGCCTCTGAGGGCTTCTCCGAGGACCTGGCTTCCCTCCCCGCTTCCCACCCACAGACTTTCAGATCCTAAAACAGCAGTGTGGGCTGACGGGAATCACTCTGCGGCACCTGAGCCGCCAGCTCAGGGGTGGGCAGCTGAGGTGACTTGGCAGAACCTGCTGTAAACACGGGTTATCAGCTCATTGACAAGGTGAGCCAAGGGGGGAAGTTAACTTTCCTCCTGTTCTCTGCATTTCATGTTATGCTCTTGGAAGAACTCAGTCACTCAAAGAGTTCATATTTAGAAGAGAAAACTAGACAACATAAAGGAACCAAAGGAATATTTTAATAGTAGGCGTTTATGTGCATTTTATGAATAGTCCTTTATATTCAGGGGCTACTTTAAGTCATGTTTTACTAACTATATATTTTCTAAAGGGTCAGACACTCCTGGGTGGAGGGTTTGCCAGATGAAGCGCAGAATATTCAGTTAAATTTGAATTTAAAATAAACAATGAAAACATCTGTTGGAGGGCATCTGTAATACTGTCGACAATAAAACCAAACAAACAATGAATACGTTTTGGTGTAAGTATAGTCCAAATACTGCCTGGGGCCCATTTTATTCATTATTAATCAGCACTGGGCCCATTAACTAGCCAGTTTATCATCCAGATTATTCCTCCGCGCCCCCTCTCCCCCCCGCCCCTCGCCCTGCTTCCTACTTTTTTTCAGTGGCTTAATTTTAGGAACCCTATGAGAGGGTGGAGAAATACAATTCCAGCACATTGGCTGTCCTACTTATCATGAGCTGAGGCACATGTTTTAGTAGCTTGATATTTTGGGTTAAAAATGGTGATCATCTGCATTCTTCCTATTACTATATAGACAGAATTAGCCACAAACTTATGTTTTCCCCAGTTTCAATTTTGCAGATCAGTCAAATGTAAAAGAAAAGGAAATTGTAGGAAGATCAATAACATGCTGCCAAGTCTAAATCTGATCCAATAAGGATGCTAAAAAAATACAACGGCCATCTCCAATTGCCATCCATTCAGAAAAGAAAGTAGCATTTTAACACCCCCAAAGCAGGAAGGACACACTCTTAGAATTAAGAGCAATACTTCTTAAATAAGGCTGGCGGCCTTCCAACGCGCTGCCCTCAGTTTTGGGACCACGTGGTTGCAACATGGCGCGGGCCCTGGGATTGGAGGCCTCACAGATAAGGTTAATACCCAGCAGCACCTGTAAAATGACAGCAGCCAGACGGCACGTCACACAGGCTTGTACAGGTAGGAGATCATCATGGGAGCACCTTCTAATAAAGGAAAGAGAAGGTCAACACAGCCAGTTCAAGCATTGATGACCTTAAATTAATATGTAATGTCAATATTTTCTTTCTGAGAAGCATATTATTTGTGCGGAAATATACTGTGCCTTTTCTCAAACCACAAAGCATTTCCTCAGCCCGTACTCTAATAGAAAACCTTTCTTTAAGCTTCCTTTGGAGCACAGCCCGATCTCTGTACTCTCCCTCTCTCATCTCTGCAAAATGAATGCCTCAGGAATGGGATAATATGACACTGAACTTAAATAGCCCCCTTCCTAAGAGAGTTCAGAGGTCTTTGAAACTACAGGTAATTAAGCCACCTGGCTCCTCTGAGCTGGCAGGATGTGTGACCCCAGCCAGGCAGAGTTGAGTATTTGCCAAAAGGCAGGTACCGGGGGGTAGCAGTGCTCGGAGACCAAGTCCCTAGGTTCAGATTTTCTATCACCCTTCCCATTTTGCCCAAGGGAAAACGATGGTGTGCAAGTGGGTAATGGCCTGAAATTGCTGAGTAATTAAGAGAAACCACGATTAAAATCAATTGCCCAACCCAAGTCTTGTATGCAGTTTCTTCTATCCTTCTCTTGCCTGAAAAGCACATATAAAGATCTTTTTTTTTTTTTTTTTTTAAAGGGGGAACTTTCCTTTAAGTAAGACTGAAATTCAATTTCATATGCTGCAAAGAGTTTCCGAACATCATTTACCAATGATCTGCAAATATTCTTCCTTCTCCTCATGGTTATGAATTTGGAGACTGAGAATCCTTTTCAGGAGCTCTTCAAAGCAAAGTAGTCATTAAACACACATGCTTTAAAATATATATTATACTAAAAACATGAAGAATACCCCAAACTTTGAAATTATTATGACACATTTTATTTCAGTCTTTTTCTAATCATAGGATTATTGCTATGCATAAGGTCATTCTGTTATGCATTCACTTTTTAACTCTTTTTAAACTTAATATTATTATGTAAATATGTAACATGTTGTATCTATCCATAACTTTATTTTAAACTAGAGGCCCAGCACACTAAATCATGTGGAGAGGGTCCCTAGGGCCTAGCCTCCCATCAGGGCCACCTTCTGCCCGTTTGCTAGTCTCTAGGCTGAATTCTGCCTTCACTGCCTGGATGCCAGGCCTTTGGGATCACGAGATCATCCCCAGATGCTCAGGGGCTCAGGCCTGCGGGAAAGCAGGTGCTGATGAACTCATCTCCAAGCGTGTGCACCGGGCTGGCTGCTGATGGAAAGCGCGGTCCACTTGGAGCCACTCACACCTGCTGCCGCCGCTGCTGCTGCTGCTGGGGCTTGAGGTGTTGATAGAAGCTGCGAGGTGCACCCACGATGTACTCTCTCCCCCGCCCCCCCGCCCCCCACATGAGTGGCTCTGAATGGATTCCATCAGTGCTGGCCTGGCACATGCGAATGGAGGTGAATTCACCGGTGCCTGCTTTCCTGCAGGCCTGAGTCCCTGAGCATCTGGGGATGAGCTGGTGATCCCAATGTCCTGACAGCCAGCCTGGTCCCCCAGCCTCCAATCCCAATTCCCCTGTTCACCATCGCTTATCCATCGGAGCCTGTGGGTCGGGGGCAGGGACCAAGAGGTCAGCCGTTCAGCCCACTCACCAGTCTCCAGTCCCACCCCACCCCACTCCTGGACTGTGAGGGAGGGACTGAGAGGTGCTCAATGCACCTCATGGTGACCAGTCGTTTGGTTGTCGCGATTGTCACGGATGCTGGCTTTTTATATATGTAGATGTTATATAATACAAATCACATAAAATTTTTTATCCCCAACTTTTAATAAGTGATACTCTCTGCCTTAAGGGATTGGATATAGATAGGGGTCTTTTTAATAAAAAAATGTAGTATTGGTTTTTTGTAGTGATAGTGCTTTTAAATGACTGTAATTATTTCTGACTTTTATAATAAGAAAAAAAAATAAAGATACAAAACACATACACTCCATTAAAAATCACTTCAATCTGAAATTTTAGGAGGCCATTTAGCATCACCTCCTAATTGCACACTCCCTTAGTCCTAACCCTGACCTACCAGACAAATTCAGTACCTCTTCGGTATTCCAGACATTTGTCTTTCTGAGAGAAGTAGTGCAACCCATTTCTTTTAACCTCTCAAAATCCCAGCGTTTTTGTAATTGTCAAAGTTCAGTTATTCTTCCCCACTCCACCCCCTCCCTATTATTATCAACTTCTTTTCATTCTTCTCTCTTTGTTTTTGCCCTTCCTAATTATGACATGACTTTTTTTTTTTTTTCTCTCTCCCCAGACTCAACTGAATAGGAGAGAGAGATTTGGCTTTGATTCCAGAATGATGTTTCACAGAAAGTCAACTCTTGTTTCACATGCTTGATAAACATCTCACTAACTAATTTCTTGCTGTTCCTAAGCCATTAACATTTTGGTTAGCAAGTCCAGAGCTCTTCAGACACCGTTTGCCTCCCACACAGAAAGTAAGCTAATGAAACCCAAGGAGTACAGCCTGGCCCTCTTAGAGCTTCTCCGTAATGGTTTTTGTCACCTGGGCCAAGCTGCCGCCACCATGACTGTGCACATGGGGCGCTGCCTCAGGGCAAGTGGAAGAATGCAAATATCTGTGGCCCTCACACTGCAATTTAAGGAGAGCTTTTAGCTTAGACTCTTCCCATTTATTTCTCTTCCTAACCACCGAGTTTGAGGATAAGGTACTATTTTTACCTATTTCCAGTGGAAAGAACATGAAACCTTAGGGTGATAGTGGCATATTGCTGAATTATGTGTTTTAGTCTGACTAGAATAAATTAGACCTTTGGTGGAGAGAGGGGAGAAAGGAGAGCATGGAATCCAAAGAAAATCAGATGAAAAAGCTAGATTTTCCTAGTTCCTGGGTTCTAGGTATGTAGGAAAAATAGCCATAATTAATAGCCACTAATTACACAGAAGGAAGTGTAGTCATTAACAAGGGGTTTCTTCCCAGACATTCAAAATCTGGGTACTCCGATTTTAATTACATTTCTCTCTATTGAGTTAAAATATGCTGTCTGCAATTAGAATGTAAGTACAAGATTTAAAGGAAGAAGAACATGTTTAAAAGGCTTTTAAAAAGCAATCAAGGCTTCTTGGACAGAGATCCTTTTATTCAAGGATGCTATGTAGCATCGCAGAAATGAATCCTAGACTTGGGCCCTCCACTTGCTTAGAAACAGAAACGTGCTTAAACTGTTAGAGAGAATGAGTTGGGCAAAGTACACTCTGCATTTTGCTTTAAATTTTAACTAGACACAAACCAAACAAAACCTTTCACTTTGAACTTGGCTGGAGAAATATCCTGTGCCTGTCCATCTTCCATCCTCTGCCCACGTCAACTTTGGGTATGACCAATTAAATTTTTGGTTTCTTTATTTTCAGATCTGACTCCTTTGCTGGTTGTGTATTGGTCATGGGGTTTGTCATCCTAAGAGTTACCATTTGACACACCAAAATATATATATATTTTTTATGTTAAACATTTCCTCTATCCGTTTTTCAAAAGAACTCCTTGAGGGAATGTGCTCTGTGAATATCTAGAAGCAGTCTACAAGAGTGAGGGCTGGAGGAGCGTGCCCAGGTTCTTCCAGAGACCACTCCTCTGCACCCTACAGGAAGCCTCTGTTCTCCTTTCCAGGCTTATCTTCTCAAGCTTGGAAGGACAGAAGGAAAGAATCCCATCTTTCCATTCTTATGAGGGGAAGAGATGTGGTGCTCATGTTCTCTGGCTTTGGCTTGACCAAGTCGGGGGGGAAAGGAAGAAAGAGAAGGGAAGACTAAACCATGAAGAAGGAGAAGAAAAAGTAGCTGCCCACCCCGCAAATCACCTAGGAATCTTCACGCGCAGTTGATGGTATCTCAATGGGCTAACAAGTAACCAACTGCCCCTACCGTTAACTAGAGTACAATCTAAGATTGCTGAAGGAAAGGGATGTCTACCATTGGTTATTTTATTATTATTATTATTATAGACATTAGTAGGGGAGAAAATATTTTTCCTCTACTCATCTTAGGTTCATTCAGTGCTGGGGTCCTGCAAATTAGACTGACACAAGACAGATTCACAGGGGGAAAAAACAACAAGTTTCTTAACTCATGAAGCATGCAATACCATGTTTCCCTGAAAATAAGACCTATTTACAGGTTTCCTTCTGAGTGAAATACAAGGCATCCCCCCGAAAATAAGGCCCCCCCTAGGCTAAACATGAGAGGTTTGGTCCACTGATTCTGAAAGAAATGGAATCACAAGAAATTCACCAGGAAATTCAGGAATTGGATTGTTATGATGATGTTCCAGAAGATGATGACATGATTGTCATTGAATAAATGAGTAAATTCTTGATATTGTAGGATTCACAGTTTGTCTGGTTTGTGTAGACAGCTACCGTACTACTGTACCGTATACAGGCAATAAATTTCCTTTATTTTCATTTAACAATAAATGTGTTCGGTATTCTTCTTCATGGAAAAATAAGACATCCCCTGAAAATAAGACCTAGCACATTTTTGGGAGCAAAAATTAATATAAGACACTGTTTTATTTTCAGGGAAACAGGGTACATGGAATACTCAATGATGAGTAACTCAAAGGAATGGTCAGAATTTGGGTTTCTATAGCATCTTAGCAAAGAACAACAAATTTGCAGAGAAGGGACTTGTTCCAGGCTCCTAGGGGTAACAAATGTAGGGAGGTAAATATATGGGGGGAAATAACCAAAGATAAGGATTACTTTAGCAAGATTTGTTGCATAGATTCCTCTGGTTCAGTTTCTGGGATGATAAGAGTTTAGACTTGTCTGTGGAGGTTAAGACTCATCTTACCCATCCTGGAAGAAGGGGGAGGACAGAAAGATGTCTGCTTTCTGTCAATTGTGTTCAGTTCAAAATACGTCTTATACCAGAGTGGTGAATTGTGGGTGGCATACTCTGAACTGCTTTAATTATCAACTTTTCTTCCTTTTCAAAAGGATCTAAAAATAATACATATACATGGTAGAATATTTGAAATTTAGAAAGAAGTTAAAAGAAGGATACAACAAGCCCTGGATGAGTAACTCAGTTGGTTAGAGCATCCTCCTGATACCCCAAGGTTTGGGTTCATTCCTAGTCAGAGCACATACAAGAAACAACCAATGAGTTCATTAATAAGTGGGACAACAATTTGATCTCGTGTTCTCAAATAAATCAATAAAATATTTTGAAAAAACAAATAAAAAAGTATACAAAACATTACCAGATCTTATCGTATTAGCCATATGCAACCTCCATTAATATCTAGAAATGGTTCCAGAATATTTTTCTATGCTTTTTAAAAATCTTCACATAACTGAGGTCATTCTGTACACAGAATTTCACAAACTATGTTTTGTTCAGTCAATCAAACATTTTCTCATTCCATTATTATTCTTTAAGTATTATTTTAATAGCACTATAATTTTCTATTTTATAACTATACTATAATTTATTAATAATTTTCCTATTATTGGATATTTAGAGACTACTTAAATAAACATTTTTTTGTGTGTATTCATAAGTCTTAGCATTTCAAATTATTTCCTTAGTATAATCTTTTGAAAGTAGAATTACTGGATCAAGGAGCATTATATTGTATTTCAGGATTTTAATACATATTATCAGGAAGGGTATAACACAGAATATGAATGTCTTTCTGAAGCTCTGGCTGCATGGATTAATGTCATTTAGAAATATTTGCTATTTTGTTAGGTCCCTGATAACTTTGTATTCATTGGTGAGGCTGAAAAGTATTTACTGTATAATTAGCTATTTGTATTTTCTCTTACATAAATTATCAGTTCATGACCTTCATCTATTTTGTCATTGATTTATAATAACACTTTATAAATAAAGGCAATAACTTTTACTGCCTCAATTTTTTTAAAAAAATACATCTTCTTACCAGTTTGTGTTTTATCCTCTAATTTTGATTATTTTTGACATATAGAAATTTTGTATTTCTCTATATTTTAATTTATTGACCTTTTCCTGTGATTTCTTCCGTTGCTTTAAAGTATAGAAGATCTTTACCCAGCTAGATGAGATAAATATGCAGAAATATATATTCTTTAGTTTAAAAAATAATATTTCTGCTCAGAGAGTGTGGCTCAATGGTTGAGCATCAATCTATGAACCAGGAGGTTCATAGATTGATTCCTGGTCAGGGCACATGCCCAGATTGCAGGCTCACTACTCAGTATGGGGCATACAGGAGGCAGCCAATCAAGTATTCTCTCTCATCATTGATGTTTCCATCTCTCTCTTCCTCTCCTTCTCTGAAATCAATAAAAATGTTTCCTTAATCTATTTAGCACTTAATTTCTTATATGATATGAGAAAAAATTTACTTTTTTTTCCTGATAAGCTAACAGTATCACAGCCTCACTTGTTGACTGCTGTTTACTAGAGCTTTTACATATATTCTTCTTTTAGGTATTCAAGACTATTCTCACATATGCAAGATTATGTTTCCAGGTTTTCTCTCTGTTTCACTGATCTCTTTTATCAGCAGTTTTTCCACCTTTAATCCTTTTTGTTAAAATAGAAGTTCTTTTAGCAATTATACTGATTCTTTCAACTTAACAGGTGGTCAAAATGACATACAAGAAGGCTGCCTAAAATTCCTGGAGGAAGAGAATGTCAGCTTTGAGAGGTTTAGGTCTTAGGCGAGAGCAATACCATGTTAGCTTTTCTTGTGTCTCTGACAAGTGGGGTTCATGCTATGACACAGAGAACCAGAAAGGCCTTGTGGGTTTCTTCATAGTGGTAGGAATAGTAACATACAGAAGAATTAGGCATCTCTTTGTTCATCTCAAGAAAAGAATATTTCCTGTGAGGGGATTAGACATTTAATGTTGAAAGATCACCTCTGCTTGGGCTTCTAGGGTGTCAGTAAAGATATCAACTCATAGATCTGCAGGAAATTGCCAGAAACTGCCACAAAATGAAAAATGAGAGGAAGCCCGAGTTGAAATGGCCTGTTGGGGCTATACAAGGGATGGGCCAAATAATCTTGTTTTGTTTTTAAGGCTTGTTCACAGTGACTGTCTTAGGATGATAGGGTGATGGGTGACTTTTAAACATTTTAATTTCCCCCACAAATTGCATCAAAGCTCTTCTTCTCAATAACAGTCTGTTAATTAACTTCCGGAATACAGTATCGGAAGCTTTGGTCCCAAGAAGTGAAATGGCACAAAAAGTGGATTTTTCTATTTCTTCCTCTTTTCCTGCATAGACAAGGCAACACTAAAACTCATCTCATTGGAAGAGGTTTTGTGAAAATGAGGCCATTTCTAAACCAACTTTTTTTTTTTTCCTCTGAATAATATTTAACCCCAAATTAGGTTCAGGACTGGAAGAAGGTCTGAAAAAACTACCTTTTGAAATTGCTATTTCTAAAGTGAATAGGAACTGTTTTCCAATAGCTTTCCCCCCTTGCCGACCAAGGATTGATATATCTTGCATGTTAAAAAGCAGAGTAGTCTTAGTAAGTATTCACAGGCTACAATCCCTCTCCTGCCCCTGCTCCCCCCCCCTCTCCCCCCGCTTCCCGGGTAATTCCCTTTTTTGTGTGATACAATTGGCATTATGTTACTGTCTTAAAGACTCCCATTTTTCTTCAATGGTCTTTACTTTCCTCTTTTCTGAGCTCTTCCTAATTGTTCTGCTTTTCATCAGTAGATAATTCTGTCTGGCTGACCAGCAGTGGTGATGGTCAGAGCCATGGGCAATATACTATATTTGGTTTGGTCTGGCTCCAGAAAAGCTAAACTATGCTTCAGCCTGGAATTAGTCACTTAAGTAGAAGGGATAGTCTGCCTCCATGGCAAGGATTTTGTCATCGTAAGCACTTGGGAATACCTGCTGCAATTTGTCACCTCCTTCTCCCTGCCACCCCCCAGCAAGTTTATCTTTGTTCTTACACTATAAGATAGTGTATTTCTTTTCCATGCCACATTGAAAAGATATAAAAACCAAGTGCCATACATATCACCTAAACACATAAACAATTGGGTAATAGTCCATTTCCCCCTTAAACATTTCATGCTTGTTTTCCTGTCTTAGAATAACACTTAAAAGCCATCAAAGTGCCCACAGTGCCAGCAGCTCTCATGTCAGGGCGGGGAGCGGGGGTGGGGGGTGGGGAGGGTGGCGGTTAGTGTTGAGCATGCAAAGCCTCTGCTCTCCAAGGGGGGGCCACGGGATTCTTGGACCCAGGCGTCAGTGGGTGGAGAGCCCTGTGAGATGCGGGAAGCCTCCTTGGCTCAGACACTGTCAGGGCCAATGTGCCTTTTAGGAGACTGCCTGTGAGATCCGAACATTGCAACCGTAACACAAATTGAGTTGGACAGATCCTCGCCACCACTTTTTTCCTGCTAAATATAGATAAGTTGTCATCGGGTTGCACAAGCAATTTCCAGCTACAGCTCCTCAGGAAGGGAGGCAGGCACAGGGGCCCATGGCTCTGGTGGTTACACTGCACAGAAGGGGAGCTGACCCTGACTCGGGTTGTGAGGGGCAAGGGAAGGGGGCAAACTGGAACTGGGGCTGCGGGGGTTGGGGGAGTCGTCATCTTAGTTTTGGTTAAATGTAATGACACATGGGGGGATCTGTAGCAAATAATGATATTGGCTTAACAACGTATTAAGCAGCAATAACTTGGAAGAAAAGATACCTAGGAGGAGCCCTATCGCAGGAGTCCCTGCCCAGGGTTCCTTCTCCATCACACATTGGAAAACAATGTGGTATAGTTAGAAGAGACTATGAGATATGGCATCAAGTCCCAAGTTTGAATCCCAGCTTAATCTGACCAAATGCTTGATTTGGAGTAAATTGCTTAACTTCTCTGAGGCCACCCTCCCTCCATCCCCGCTTAAAAAATGTCTTTATTTTTTAGAAAATGAATTCCAGGAAGGTTAACAAGCAATACCCGAGGGCATAGGTGCACAATTGGATGTAGTCATATTCAAGGAAGAATATGGCAAAATAAATATCTGGAAAACATCTCTTATAAAATGTATAAGTCGGGGTCCTTATATATAAAATGTCAGCAAAATAATACATTCCTCACAGTGCTCTCAGGATT
Source organism: Pipistrellus hanaki (assembly GCF_964339955.1). Classification (NCBI taxonomy): domain Eukaryota; kingdom Metazoa; phylum Chordata; class Mammalia; order Chiroptera; family Vespertilionidae; genus Pipistrellus; species Pipistrellus hanaki. Next base: position 46,893,292 of record NC_140503.1, on the reverse strand, counting down.
AAAGTACATGGCACTACGAAGAGCCCAATGTTTCTTGGTCTCCGTCTTCCCTTTTAGACAAATCATTCGAGTTTTCTCGGACTCCAGTTGTCTCTCTCCTAGCAAGTCCCATCGGTTCTTCTTTCAAACAATATCCAGAACTTGGGCACTTCCCTCCGCTCCCATTGCCACCATGTCAGCACAAGCCTCTGCCATTGCAACAGCTTCCTAACTCCTTCCTCTCCTTCTGTTTTGAAAGCCTGTACAGTCCACCTCTGCACACAGCAGACAGATGGTTTAAATGTAAGCTAAAGCATGCCATTCCTCAGCCTACAACCTTCCAATGGCTTCTGACCACACTTAGAATGAAATCCAAACTCCTGCCGAAACCGGTTAGCTCAGTGGATAGAGCATCAGTCTGCGGACTAAAGGGTCCCAGGTTCGATTCCGGGCAGGGGCATGTACGTTGGTTGCGGGCACATCCCTGGTAGGGGGTGTGCAGGAGGCAGCTGGTCGATGTTTCTCTCTCATCGATGTTTCTAGCTCTCTACCTCTCTCCCTTCCTCTCTGTAAAAAATCAAAATATATATATATATATATATATATATATATATATATATATATATATTAAAAAAAAAAAAGAAATCCAAACTCCTCACCACAGTCTTTGAGGATCCAAGCGATCCCTCCCCTGCTTATCGCTTTCCTCCTTGTCTTCATCAGCTATCACTTTCTCCTATCCATGATTTTCAGTTGTACCGGCCTAATTTTACTCCGCAGAACACAAGAAGTTGATTTCTACCTCAGGGCCTTTGCATTTGCTGATCCCGTAGTTTGGAAGAAGTTTCTTCGATGTTTTGCTGTGATTGCAACTTTCTTAACAGTCAGATCAAATGTTCCCTCCTACAACTGGTCTTTCCTGACCTCGTCTCTGTCACAGGCCTGCTTTATTTTTTTCACAGCTCTTATCACTCCATAAAATTATTTCACATTTTCCTTTCTGTTCCCCTTTGGGAACGTAAAGTCCATGAAAGACAGCGACTATATTTGTTAGCCCTGAATAATGTAGAGCAGACACATGGAAAGCATTCTGTGAATGAACCCCCAATGCATATGTCCAAAGGGGTAATGCTATCTTCCCAAACATCTGTGACTGGATTTGAGAATCTTTCTCTGTCCTTTCCATTTCTAAAGACTCTCTGATTCCTTGAACAGAGAGTCTGAATCCCAGAATAATGTTAAAGAAAGGCAGTTAGAAAACGTTCAAACACTCAATAGAGGGAATTGGTCCAAGGTTTGCCAAATGGAGGCACTTTGGGCATTTGCTTTAAGGAAAAGAACAAGGACTTAACATTTGCACATCCAGTATTTATACATAAAGGAATTGTTTTAAACTAATTAAAATTTGTGTTTCTTTAAGTAAAACGATATTTTCTGAGCAACCCTATTTACCGTTGGCTTAACACATCCTTTCTTCACAGGCCTTGGAAGGAATATGACTCTGCAGCATAACACGTGTGCGAAAAGAGATGGCTCAGGTGAGCGTGGGCCGTGTGAATGCCCATGTTCTGTTCACTGCATTCTGTGCGGTCACACCACTACTGGGCTGGACTGTAAGAGGAACACGCTGTGAACTGGATCACATCCCGGGGAAGGAACTGGAAACCGTGTTAGGAGAAGAAAATGGGAAGCTTCACTGACAGGGGAGGGGAGTGTGCAGGCTCGGAGTTATTGTCAAATATTTAAACATTTTTCATGAAAAGACAGACTCTGTGCTGCATGTGCCATGAACAAACCTAGAACCGATGAGTAGAGGCTATGGGGAGGCAGATTTTGGCTCATCAGTGGAGGGAGTCTCCAGCTGTCTGGCCTCCTACGTAAGCAAGGTCCTGGTTGGAAATGTAAGGGACAGGCGGCATCACCGCATGGTGGGCAGGCACCCCTGGGGGCTGCAGGTTGTGCGCGGATTTCCCTCCTTGCAGGTGGGCAGCATGCAGGCTTCTGGCAAGCTCTTGTGGAATCCTTTCCTGCATTTTATTTTATTTATTTATTTATTATTTTTAAAATATATTTTATTGATTTTCTACAGAGAGGAAGAGAGGGGGATAGAGAGTCAGAATCATCGATGAGAGAGAAACATCAATCAGTTGCCTTCTGCACACCCCCTACTGGACATACCCTTGACTGGAATCAAACCTGGGACCTTTCAGTTCACAGGCTGAAGTTCTAGTTTTCCTGCATTTTAGACAGGCCAGCGGGGCCCAGTATTGTGTGACTTGAGTCTGCTATTGCTGATGACTTAGACTCAGGAAACGGTGAATTTCAATAGCTAACCTAGAAGCTCACGGACCCATGGTTTTACGTTCTGACCCAGAAGCAAGGTACTGCCTATGTCCTACCAGAGACATCTTGTCTGGGAGGCTGAAGCAGGCTGCTGCTCTTCTTGGGGGATGTCAGTCTGTGTTCCAAGACTGGCCTGGGCTTAGGACAGAAGATACGCCGGGGAGTGTAAGGGTTGGATTAATTTGTAACCTAAGAGCTATTTGGTTTTTGTTTTGTTTTTCACATCTTCCCTCTAGTTGGGGTAGGAGGGGACACTGGTAACTCTCCACAGAAGCTGACCCCCCTCAGCGACAGCCCCAGCCTGACCCCTCTTTCCTCCCTTCCTTTGCTTTTCATTAGAATCCCTATGAGCCCTTACATGCTTAGCATGGAAATGAGTCCATTTTATTTTTGGAACCCACAGAGGCAGCCCTGAGGGGAGTTATTGTGTTGCTTTTAGCAGCTAAACAAAAAGGTGTGAAATCATTTGCTGGCTGTTCTAGAATGGGAGAAAATAAATAAATAAACTGGGCAAGGGAGGTTCAGGACAGTATGTGGCAACTTGGACAGAACCTCGTGTCCGGGGTTTCTCGGAGACTTATTAGTAACCAGAGTGGCTGTGGGAATGTCTGTGTATCTCTCTCACCTTCCCAGGAAGTTACTAGCATAGCCCTGGAAGCCACCGGGATTTTTTTAATGATTCATTTTGAAATACTATCTCCATGTTGTGTTGAAAGGGACTTGGGGAGGGGACTGGTTTGAGAGAATTCTTTACAGCTATTGGTAACATTCCCTGTGCAGGGAGGTGTGGGAGAGAAGACCACTTCAGCAAGCATTTTAAAGAATGGTGGGGGGAAAGCTCATTGAGAGGCATCTCAGCGGGCAGAGAGAAGTAGTTTGTCATCGGAGGTGAGAGCTGAGCATATTGTCTCAGTCACACCGTATGTTACAGGGAACACAATTTGAATACGAGGGTGGATTCTGAAGTCATAATGTATCAAACCTCTACCCATAGTTTCCCAAATGCTCTTTTCCCCTGTTTCCAACTAGTGAACGCCTACTCACCATTTTCAATTCTATTTAAACATCGCTTTATCTGTGGTGTCTTCCCTGACCCGCAGGGAAGGTAAATTTCCTCTTCTCAACTTCCAAGCTCTCCATATATCCCAGCACGTGGTACTGAAACGGAATACAACAAAGTAGACCTCACGGTACCACTTCTGAACCCCCACTGCCCAGCAAGACAAGACGGCACCTTTGCTGAATAAAATCCGGGTAAAGGAAACTTAGAGGTGGACAGAGAGCTCCGGAAAGGGCAGAGCTCCAAGGCCCTGAATGGTGGCACCGCTGCCCCCAATAGCTTTGCTATTAGATGCTATTGGTCTTGCCCCTTGTTCCTGTTTTAAATAAGAACCCATTGCTCCCCAGAAGTAAAAGCAATGCAATCATCCTTTGTTTGTTTATTTATCCCCTGTGCCAAGACCCAGGTGATGAGGCTGGATTGCACACGGGGTGTGGGCCTCAGAAACTGGGAAGTCTCACCCTGTCAGGCCTGTCCGGCCCGTATGCTTGGGCAAGTCGCATAATCCCTCGGGACTCCGTCTCCTCACACAGTGGTAATGACCGGCTTCGGGGTGGCTGCCGGGCTTAATTAAGGATTGAGAAGGAGGCAGAGAATATAAAGTGCTTCACGCACGCAAAGGATTTTCTCCCCATATTTATTTTTGGACTCTGTCACCCATAGTAGTAAGTGTTTATGACCTGAAAGACGAGTCTAGCAAAAAAAAAAAAAATTCTAATTACTATTTTCATTTTGAAATGGCTCACGGATTGGGAAATGGACCACCTACTGGTTTCTTCTACTCCAGGATGTTCCATAGCCCTTGCTGCTAACAGCTTGCTCCCTCTAGCCTCAGTTTCCTTGACTACGAGGACTTTCTCTATGATTCCTTTATGCTCAGATGTGTTGTGAGACCTGACACTTTGATCTCAGGGCCTGTACCCTCAAACCACACTGAGAAACAAGGTTGGTACAAAAAAAGTCTGTGGGCAAACCCCCAGGGGCTGGTTCCGTGAGCCGGAAAACACAGAGTCCTGTGAAGCCTTCACAGATGACACCGCTGCCCTGCCTGGATCAGCAGATGCCCACTGTCTCCTGAGTACCCAGCGTCCTCGGCAGACCCGGTGTTCCCATCGCTGCCAGGCCGGCAGCTTCGGAACTATTGTTTGCTGAACGATTGAGCAAAAGGACAACTGATCCTGAGGCAAGAGTGAGAAGGTAAGAGAGACAGAAAAACAAATCAGGACAGTGGCTTGACTTACTGCCTTGAAAAGCCTTATTATTACTACCACAGTTTGTGTGTGTGTATGTGTGTGTGTGTGTGTGAGCTAGGAATAGTCAAAGACCAAAACTGTTCAGAAAGAAAAGACAACAACAGTCCAATGCCGTGTACCCAAACTGGCACCGCCTTGTGTGTGCAGTGTTCACTGTTGAGGGAGGAACCCAGGCCAGAAGACGCCCATTGCCTCCTCTGTACCCTCATCCTGCCACAGCTGTCTACAGAGCCTGTGGCATCAAAGGCCTAAGGCGGCTGGGTCAGCTGCAGCAATCAGGTGAGGGGGAGGAGTGACACAGCGATTGCAGGCTGCCTGGCCAGGGCCAGGTGTGGCGGTGGCTGTGGCAAGGCATGGGGCCACCAAGGCCTATATAAGGAGGAGGGAGAACCCAGGCCAAAGGGGAAGATGTAATGTTGACTTTGATTGGCTAATTTAGCATAAGGCCAACTGAGGGAGGAGGGGGGAGAGGGAGGGAAGACAGTTTTGAAAGCATGATGGTATCTCATTTGTATGCAAGTGAGACACAGCCTTCCAAGTATAGACCCAGGAAGGTGGGGACAAGTGGGAAATCGTATATGCAGTAAACCACATGCTACTTTAAATATATACAAACATATCAGATAAGGTTGGTATTCATAGAATACAAAATATACCCTAATCACATCAATACTGGGTGCACTGTTAATGCATTTTCTCAACTTCATTTAAAATTCACATGAAGAAAATGCAAAAATAATATTTGGAACTTTAACCTTGGGGGAGAGGGGTCCCATAGATAATTTTCTTTATGGTATGTTGAATGGTTTTGTTTTGTGATTTCCAACTGAAGCATTATAACTGGCCTCCCACATGCCCAGAGTAAAATTTTCTATGAAAGCACTATTATAGAAAAATTCCACATGCTATGGATTAAACGCAGAAACCAGCTAATCATAACTCAAGAAAGCATATGTAGCCTGTTCTGAGAAGTACAAATATATTGAAACATGCCCATCATGAAATGTGGTCTTCATAACCCTCTAAAAAAAATAGCCTCTTTGCAAAGAGAACTTATTATACCTCATGGAGGGGTTCTCCATTTCAAATGAGGTTAATTTTATTTACTTGGATGATGGAAACTAAAGACACTATGGAAACATCCTTTTAATTCTGAGCATCCCTTTTCTTTTTTCAGGGGGAGGGAAGCTTTTAGTGATTCCATATGTATCCTTCATTCACTATACGCCGGATGGGAAGAGTGCCAGGTAATTCCAGCACTTAACCTGCTACTGAACCATCCAGCTGTTAGAGGAGTTCCAATGAGTCGTTAGCTCTGAAAGAGGTTTCTCAATCTGCATCCCACTCCGAGGTCAACTCTTGTCATAGGTGCACTTGGCTGCGAGGCACTGGTAATCTCAGAAGCAAGACAGGGCTGCCAAGTTCAAGTTGCCATGACTCTGAACATAGTCTAACATTCCATTCCAAGCCAGAGCCCATAACTCTTGCGGCTGTTCAGATGAGGGCCCTTCACGGTCCCACGCTGGCTCACACCCACTGGCTACAGTAACGCAGCAGGTGAAGGACTTAAGTGTCACTAAGTCGGTTTCCAGTTGCTTCCAGGAAAAAATGAAATCCATGGCAGATAAGATTCTTGCATCTGACACATGGCACATTTTCCCTGGCCTCACAGGCCACAGAGAGATCTGGCCATGGCTGTCATGGCCATAAGTGCTGTCTCCCACCCTTGGAAAGACTCCGAGACACGTGAAACCTGGGACATTAGCGTTTGGGAGACAAGGTATAGGAAAACACTCAACATGTCTCTGGAAACGCTGCTAAGCACCCCAGCCCTGACATGCCACTTCTTGGCTCTTCCGTCTGCAGAACATTCCGTCTTAGGAGCTGTCAGTTAGCTCGACATCATATGCCAGTGTTATGGTGTTTGATACACATCTACAGACAGGAGGCCAGAAAGAAGGGCTCACCTCACTGCTGTATTCTGCACCCTACCCCCTGCTTTGCCCCCGGTGTTTTCTCCAACAGCTGTTCTGGTCCATGGAACTGAAATTCCCCAAATATTAAAACAATAAACAATAGTGTTAATGACCAATTAGTGCCTCGAGAAACAATGGAATAGCAAACTCACTTGAACTTGGCCTTTGTTTTTTGGCAATGGAAAGGTCAACAGACTACTTTGTCACTTTTGGATAGTCATTTCTGTTGACATGCATCACCCCCCCGCCCCCATGGTGGGATCAAATCTTCCACGTGAAAATAAACCAAGAAACTTTCTGTTCACACACTTGTAGGTGTGAGTGCCAAGTGACTCGGGGAGGGGGGTGCAAGTTATGGTACCCGACCACATCCTTGATCTGCTGGGTCCTCAGAGTTAGCAGAACGTTATCTTTAGGATAAAGTGGCCTTTAGAAGTGGGAACCACAGGGTTCAGAACACAGGCATTGTTACTGAGAAAAAGCACTTTCCTCTTAAGCTGAGAAACCAACAGCCATGCATGACAAGGCCTGAAAAAAAAAAAAAAAGTGGAGCTGCCACAAAATAAACAAACATTCAGCTCGGTTTCAGGAAGCTTAGAGAGGATCAAACAAGCGTTCCTCTATTGAAGTCATTGGAGAACATTTATGCTAACTTCAGCCTCACTTCCTATTTGTGCTGCTGGCTTTTATACATCGACCTCAGGAGGGCATTCCAACTTCAGGTTCCTCGAAAAGTATCTTAGCAAAAGGAGGCCTGGAAATCCCTCCTTCCCCCCTGGGGGGAGGGGAAGCGCTCAGATTTGAATGTGCTTGCCAACCACCGCTCTGTCCTTGAGGGAAGGAGAGCTCAAACACGGGAGATGGCAATTCCACAGGGAGAGGCCGAGGGAGCTTTCTTGCGGTGTGAACATGCCTATGAGGAGAATGCCTGTTTGTGGGGTGAAAACCGAAGACCAGAGAGCGTATTCGTGGGGCCCCAGTGAAGGCTTCCACTCAGAGGGAGCTTGCCACTTTCTGCTGGTCCCTGGGAGGATGATTTGGTACACAATTGAATTACCTTTCCTTTAAAAAAAAATATTGTTTTCTTACAGAGAGGAAGGGAGAGGGATAGAGAGTTAAAAACATTGATGAGAGAAACATAATCAGCTGCCTCCTGCACACTCCCAGTAAGAATGTGCCTGCAACCAAGGTACATGCCCTTGACGGTAATAGAACCCAGAACCCTTTTGGTCTGCAGGCCAGTGCTCTATCCACTGAGCCAAACTGGCCAGAGATCACCTGAATCTTTTAAAAAGTTGGTACAACGTTCATAAAGTCATCCATCCCTTCCGGAGTCTTAAACAACCATCTCAGTTCCCTGAATCTGAGGGAGATAAATTTATAATCCACTATAGGTGTATGTGGAGAACCATAAATATTCGGCTTGAGTTCTGAGGGCTAGAATTTCCTGGCCCATTAAGCTTGTCACCAGGTGGAGAGCTGTTAATAGCTGGATGCGAGCTACATGGAGATAACCATGTAGGCCAGGGGTTAAGAATGTGTATCCCTGATCAGAGAGGGGGTCCTTTGGCTGGGCTCTATCACTCCACTCACTAATCTGTCCCTCCCTCCTCTGAGCTCAGTGCTTGCTAGGTCTTTATTATGTGTTTCCTGTGCAAGATTGCAGGCTGTTTTTCTCCTCCCTAGAATAAAAGGCGGGGAGACACAGGGAGAGAACAGGAGAGTTGCAATGAGACACACCTGGGTTAAAATACTCGCTCTGCCATGGGTAACTATAAAACCATGCACAAGTTACTTAGCCCATCTTAGCTCCAGCCTTTCAGATTGTAAAATTAGTAAAGGTAATTAATAGTGTGTAAGAGGTATAACTAGGGCCAATAGGTAGAAATTGTATGAAGTTAGATTTCCTGCTTTGTGAGAGAACTTTCTAAAACCAGATTGTCTCAAAAATAGAATGGGCTGCCTGGAAAAGAAATGAGGCAGTAAGGACCCTCTCCTGCAGGCTTGTGCACAGGCTGGATGCTGGTGGATGGTCCTAGGAGCAGATGGGAGTTCACACTGGCGCCTGCAAATTTTCCTGCTAATCTTGAAATTCCAGGATCCTCTGATTTGCATATGTGTCCTTCCAGAAGAGCCCAGATAAAGCCTCTCAGAATCCCCAAAGGAGAAGACAAGCAGAAATGACATTATTTTTTTTTCTTTTTTTCATTTTTCTTCTAGAAAACTAATCCCTCCCATGTCCCCCCCCCCCCCCCACTCAATTACCTGCCAGAGAATCCCATTTTCGCTGAGTGTACAGAACATATTTAACCATTTTTGAAACACTTAACATGGGACGCAAACTACATGGCTATAAGTTTTAATTACTTCCTACCACACAAATAGTTCAGCTTTGAGAAAAATCTCAGTTCTCTATGCCGCCTCTTGCTCTCCTTCTCTCCATGCCTGACGAGCTCGGCGGTGCTCTCCCAGCTGCCCTCCTGCTGACTGAGCCATGACACCTGCCAATAAAAGTGATGACAGACTCTGATGCTCACCCAGGTTTCCAACAACAGGGTTCACTTCATAATCACCAGAGGTCGGCGGGTAAGCATGAGCTGAGTGATGCCGGATTTCCTAACCTGAGATGTTACACGGAGGGCTTTCGTTTCTACAGGTTACGAACCATTTGAAAGTGAAATTTTTTTAGCTTCCTAGGGGAAGTGACCTGTGAGCCTGCAGACAAATCCCAATGGAGCAGGTGAAGCCCAAACCCCTGTTATCGTGTTTGAGTTGCCTGGGAAATTGGCTGCCCCGTGTGAATCCTGGATCTGGGGTCATCCTCTGGGAGAATGTGTGCATGTGCATTTGAGCATGCCCAGGGTATGAAGTGTATCTTACAAGACAGCATCTTCTGTTTGGCCTAAGCGACAGTCAACAGCTGTTTTAAAGGGGAGGAGGGCCGCCACCCTCATCCCATCACAAAGTGACTGTCATGGATTGCACACCAACCAGCCAGGCACAGAGGCAGCGGTGCTTGGACCCACATGCTAGGTAAAATGGTGCCCCCAACCAACAGGGGCTGTGCTCCAAGATCCCCAGTGGATGCTTGGAATTGTGGATAGTACCAAGCGATGAAAATATATATATATATATATATATATATATATATATATATATATATATATATATTATGTTTTATCCTAAGCATGCTCATCTTCTCACTTGAAGGTAGCACTTCATAGCTTCTCTTTGGCATATCTGAATTGTCAGTGTCACTAGCTCTCACACTTGGAGGCCATTATGCAGTAAAATAAGGGTGACTGGAACAGAGGTACTGCGACACTGCGAAAATTGATCTGATAACCTGATAATAGAGAGGGCTACTAAGTGACTAAAGGGCAGGTAGTGTCTACAGTGCAGATGTGCCAGACAAAGGGGTAATTCACGTCCCAGAACAAAGCCTGATGGCCGAGAGTCATCACACAACTCAGAATGGCATGTTGTTTATTTCTGGAATTTTTTCATTTAATATTTCTGGACTGCTGTTGACCTCAGGTAACTGAAACCTGGGAAAACAAAACCATGGATGGGGGCTACTGGATCATCACTCCCATTTTATAGAGGAAGTTTGGAAAGATTCAGTAGCCTACCCACAGCCAGGTTCTTCCTAGGGGGTGGTAGAGGGAGAAGCTGCCCCGTGATAACCCTCTGAGATCTCTGGGTTTCTTATGAGAGTCCTTTATTGGTGACTTTTGATGAAGACTCTCATTGTATCTGCCTCTCAGGCTCAGTGTTAGCCACTTTGTCTCTTTTATTTTTTTGCCTCTGATATTATATTTCTTGCTGTTTGTGCCAGATTCCTCCCTGTCTTAGTTGCCTAATGTTATAATTCAGGCTTCAGATATCCTAGGGCATTGGTTTTCATGTTTGAACTTCAAAACTACAAAGAACGTGAAGGACAATTACAATCTTAACAAGAGCATGAATTCTACCAGGAGACCCCAACCTTCCCAGCCACGTGGCTGTTCTTCCTCTCCCATGTAAGCTGCCTCCTTGGATAGTTGGGATTGAGAATGTCTGTCATTTTCATCAAAGAAGCTGCTGAATGACGGCTTGTTGACTGAAGTTTCTTACAGGCTAAGGACAGAGAAGATTTAATTCTTGCCTTTGCAAATAAAGGTTCTGATCTTTTCATACTGAAATATGGATAATGCCACTGTTTAGATAAATAGCCTAAAATGTTCGATGGTAGAGTTAATGTCCTGTTTTCAAGGTTGGCTTTTATAGAAGGGAAGATTTATTTTTTCACCTTGACACAATGTGAATTGAACAGGCATTTCCCGCCATCTTATGTTTTATAAATTTATTTCTACCTAAACTGTATGGCTGGAATAAAGCAGCAAAAACAAACAAGCAGGCAAGCAAGCAAATAAAAACAAAACAAAACAAAATAAAAAAAAAACTTACCCCATTTTTTCCTTGCTAGGCAACTGGAAGCTAAGCATGTTGAGATTAGAGATGCTAGGTACTTAGTTGCAATGGGTGGCAAAGGGTCTCTTGTCCCCCCAAGATGTCCACATCCTAACCTCCGGAGCCTGGGACTATGTTATTTCAGATGGCAAAGTGGGCTTTGCAGTTGTGATTAAGTGAAGGATTCTGAGATCGGGAGATTATTCTGGATTATCCTGGTGGGCTCAATGTAATCACAAGGGTCCTCATAAGAGGTGGGCAGGAGGGTCAAAGACACATAAGGTGATATGCCTATGGAAGCAGAGAGAGAGAGAAAGAGAGTCGAAGATGCTATGTTGCTGGTTTTGAAGTTGGAAAAAGGGCCATGAGGAAAGGAATACATGTGGTTCCAAAGCTGAAAAAATCAGGAAGCAGACTCCCCCCTAGAGCCTCTAGAACACATGTGTCAAACACAAGGCCCGCAGGCCAAATCCAGCCCGCCAGGCCTTGCAATGTGGCCCGCACTGCGCTGTCATCACTGCACTCCGCTGTCAGTTTATGACATTGTCAATTTATGACTGTTCAGTAAACCATTCGGCCCGTGATTTAGGCTGGATTTTAGATTTTGGCCCCTTCTCTGATTGAGTTCGACACCCCTACTCTAGAAGGAACTAGTCCTGCTGACTCCCTGATTTTAACCCCATGAAACAGTGAAGCAGATTTAGAACTTCTGACCTCCAGAACTTTAAGAGATTACATTTTTGTTGTTTCATATGCCAAATTTGTGATAGAAGCAACAGAAAATGAATAAGGTTGCTTGCCATTTATTACATCTCTTATGTCCATCCTGTGTTTGCCATATAATACAGACTCATAAATTAATATTTACTGAAAGGACTGAAAACATAAAGGAAGGAAATAATGAGAATGAAAAGTACCCAACTTATAGCAACATTTTTTGCTTGAAAAAAAAAAATCCCTATTTCTGAGGGCGAAAAAACAGTTCTTCAAAGCTCCGCAGGGTGTATTATTATGCAGCTTTATGTTGGCTCTCCCGGGCTAGCAAGGTCTTTCTTGGGGCAGGTGGGAGGGACCCCAAGTGTGATAAACAATATCTAGAGGCCAGGTGCTTTAAAAACACCTATTTGGTGCTTCCAGAGACTCAACCACCAGGGAGATAGGGAAGAAGAGGAGGCAGCATCCATACTGTACAACAGAACTAGCAAATCACAGCACCCTGAATGATGTCCAGTATATAGTGAGCACTCGAAAAGAAAATGGTGGAATAAGTGACATTCAGGGCCAGTGTATAAATGGGACTCCCTTACCCCCTTCCTCTTCTACAGCAGAAGTCAATCCTCTACCTTCTCTGCCTTTTCTGCCTTGCTGAATGTTAATTTTAATAAGATGTTATTCACATAAACTAAAGAAGTGCACCCTCCAACCTCAGCCACAGTCACACATACCTGTCCACATGCCACATTTATTATGGACACAGGACTGCAGACTATAGCTATATATTTCACCTTTTCTGGGACCCTCTCGCTTGTTCAATTTTTGCTAAGTCTTTTAATTTAAAGGAAAATAAATTAAGCCATTTGGCTGATTGAAGAATAGTTCCCCTAAGGAACTGAACACTTAATGGTTACATTAGTGATTTACAGTAACTTCTCATTCAGGATTCTTTTAGAGTTATCACAGATGTAAAACCAATACACTCTACCAAACTGGAGAAATGTATGTGATTCATTTTTTAGATGTAGGAACAGAGAAAAATTAATGCTAAAGACTGAAAATAACTCTAGCTCTTCCAATCCAAGATCTGGTTGACTCTTACCGTCATAATTTAGGAAGGGAGCAACCTTGGGGATCATCTAGTTCTGCCTCCTCACTCTGCAGATGAGGAAGACTGAGGCCCAGATAGACTTGCCCTGGTCACACAGGCTGGGAAACAGCAGGCTCAGGACCAGGGCCCAGGCCTTCTGAGTCCCGAATGCTGTGCCTCTCCAAGTGCTTTCTTTCATTAGATGATGGTACAAGAAGTAAATAGACATCAACCTTGCCTTTAAGGTGTTTACACTCTAACATCGGAGATAACACATGTATATAAAAAAATCAGGACACCAAGTAAACAGATAAACTCCATAAAAGAGGTATGGATTTAAAAAGGAATATTTAAATCACTGATCCCTGAAATTTTTTCATTAAAAAATAAATCATCAAACCTGTGAAATAGCGAATTTCCTCCTTTTTCCAATTTTCCTTTAAGCCAAGCACTTGGACCATAACTTAGTTAAGGATTTCGCCACACATGCTATTTGAGTATCTGATTTGAAAAGTAAACAACTAAGCCAGTTGGGTGTCTCCGACTGCCCAGGAAAGCCAAACCAAATGTGGCACAGGGTCAGACAGGAAGGAAGAGTAAAGGATAAATCCATTGACCACCACCCCAAGAGGCCAAGAGGCTCTCTCCTCCCCATTCGTCGTGGCTGCCTCTAACATAACAGTAACGCGCTCAAGCTGTGATAGAGGAAACTCTGGTTTGGAACGCAGCTACAAAGTATTAGCAAAGAGAGGTTATTACCCACTAGAGACTCTCTTTTTGTATAATTAGAAGAATAGAAAGACCATTGAATAGTGGGATTTGTGAGAAATATGGGTCATGTGTCGGCAGCCCTAGCTGCTTGCAGAATTGGCTCTGTGGGTTGGCACATAGCACCGTAAATATTAGAAACCACAAATCTCTAGAGTTTCCTGAGCAAAGTAAAAGGCTGTGTCTACCGATTGCCAGGGTGGAGGTTGGCTCATGAAAGAAACCCATGGGTGACCTCCAGGGCTACCGGTACACACTTCCTACTCCTCATTCTCCTTGTCCTCCTCCTGCTCCTGCCGCTGTCCCCTCCTTCTCTTACGGACATCTTACCGGACCTATCTGCAAGCAGCTTTTGAAAATGGGACAAACCATATTTTCAGGAGAACACAACCAAGGGAAACTCATTCTATTACTCTGTGGAGGAGTTACCAATCTACCCTTAACAAAGTTGGATCATGCTGCATGAGGAAAAATATCCAGCACCCCCCCTCCCCCCTCCCCCTCCCCGTTATTAACAATAAAGCCAATTCTCAAGAAGCTGAGCCGGAAGGGAGACCTTTTAAGAACTTCTCCTTGGGAACCTGCAATGGAAACAAAGTACTTCCCTGTTTTCATCTGTCCAACATTAAACTCCCCTATGGAATTCTTATCTTGAATTCTAAGTTAAGTAGATGTCTTTCAGAAGGTATAATTGGAGACTAAAAGGAAAAGATGAAATGAGTTTTTCAAATCCCCAGGATTAAGTATACCCTGGACAGATAAATGAGCTATGCTTTAATACTGCACTTTCGTTTATCTCTGGCCTGGAACATTCTCCCAGCTCTTCCTTCATGCTCTGTCACACTCCTCAGCTAGATCTTCACCCAAGGAGATTTCCGGGAGCCCCCAGTGGGAAGCAGTTCCCATTCATCTCTTCCCTAACACTTGTATCCAAAGCACTTAGATTAGGCATTTGTGTACTTTCCTGTCTCTGCCTCCTCCCAAAAGAGGGAGTGGTAATGGTGATAGATTCGATATTTTCTCTCTCCACCCACCCTACCTTCCACATATGAGGAGGTCAGTAAGGTCAGGAGAATTGCTAAATGAGTACATGAAATCTGTATCTTGGGCTTCCAACAGACCAGGGGATCCAGAATCCTAAGCAATGAGTAGGAGAATGAGAGGCGCAAACCCACTGGGTTCTCTCCCTACCAACCACACCAACAGGACAAAGTCCTGTGACTCTATTTCCATTTTCCATCTACTTGGACAACAATGCTTTTAGGACCCAGAGGTGTGCTCTTTATAAAACTCTTGAAAAGATTGGGTAAAATTATAAATGCCAATTTGATCCTCTACCTTTTGTTATTGTTGTTAATCCTCACTGGAGGATATTTTTCCACTGATTTTTTTTTTTTTTTTTTTTTTTTTTTTTTTTTTTTTTAGAGAGAGAGAGTGGGAGGGAGAGAGAAACATCAATATGAGAGAGACACACAGATTTGTTACCCCCTTTATTCACCCCGATCTAGGGCAGGAGATTGAGCCTGCAACCATGACACATGCCCTTGACCAGAATCAAACCTGGGACGCTTTGATCCATGGCTGGATGCTCTATCCACTGAACCCAACTGGCTAGGGTTGTCCTCTACTTTATCTCAACGAGTTGCAACTAAGTACAGTTCACAAAGAGTGAAAATTCATCAGGGAAGTTTGTACTGATAAGATTTTTGGCCACAGATGCTAAACAGGATCCATTTTTCCATTTGGAGAAAAACATCCCTATTTCAATTGTGATGTTTGGAAATTTCAGCTTAACTACTAAAGGCCTGGGGAAAGGCAGTGGAGAAGTGGCTGATGGTCCTTGCAGAATCACGTGGCCGAGTGTCTCCTCCTGTCAGCCCAGCGTGTCATTGGAGCGTATCGACCTGTCCCTGACAGAAAGTCTATGGGAGGCAGAGGAGCAGGAACACGCCGCAAACCTGCTGCAGAACACTAACAAGAAGAGAATTAAAAATGATCACTTCTGGGACTTATCACACAACCTGGAAATGGTGCTCAATAAAGGAAAAGATAATTTGGGGCCACAGTGCTTGGAATGAACACCTGACACGCAGTCACTGTTCTGGATTTAGAAACCTGCTCTGCTCCCCAGAGAGGAGGTGGTTAATGAGTATTTTAAAGGATGAGATTGAGGTAGCATGATGGTGTCGAAAAGCGTACTGGTTCCTAAGGGTTCCAGGCTTCCTCCCACTTCTCTCCAAGCAAGTGGAACTGATCTTGAACGAGACTCTGTATGCCTTTCTGAGAAATGTCTTTGTCTCGACCAGGGGACGTGGGGCCACCAGATTAACTCTTTGATCCACCGGATGCTGAAATCTGGGCCACTACAACCATAACTTTGAAAAGAATGAAAAAATAAAATAAAATAAGAACAACTAATGCTCCCTCTTTTCTGCCCAGCTGGAATGAAGGTGAGGAAGCTTTATTAGAAAAAGGCGAACTTTCTCAAATGTATGCTAACAATTAATCAGAATTTTTACAGGGATGTAGTTGAAGAGATCACTATCAACTCCCTGAGGTTGAGAGGCTTATTGGTCAAACCCCCAATGTAAAAAGAATCATCTTGTAAATCGCAGACGACAAGAAGGTAAAGAAAAGTTAACCTATTAGACATTTTAACCTTAGAAAAATGGAATAGTATAACACATTTCATGCACTCCCCCTCCGTCCCCTGATGAAACACTATTTTTACCATTCTGGCTTCACCTCTTCCCAGTCCCACTGAATACACTTTTTATTTCTGAACATATAAAAGTAAATCGCACATATCATTTCATGCACAACTACTTCAGTCTTTGTAACATAAAGATTTTTTTTAAAAAAAACAACTCTTATGTCATTATTACACCTGACAATATTTAAACAAATAATTCATATGATTTAACATACCAGTCCATACTCATTTTTCATCAGTCATATAGAATAATTTTCCCCCCAGTTTTTAGCTTGAATTAACCCCATTCACAATCCTTTGTCTTTTAAATATTTCTGTGTGATGCGAACATTGCTTAGACACAATGTATCTGGAACACTCAAAAATGTGAAGGCCAACTTCTCTGCTACTAAATAGTTCATTACTCGAAAGGCCTGAGTCTGTGCATCAGATACAAATACAGTTGAAGTCTCAGAACTGAAAAAATAGCAAGTAATTCTCGTCGTTTGCGCAAATGCATAAATGACCTAGGCAACTTTAACAGCAGGCTTTCAAGAAATTTTGTTAAGCTTTATCATAGTCCCAGGAAGAACACATCCCCTGAAAAGCTGAATTTCCTAGAGCGTACAGCAGCCCTAGAGCAAACGGAGCATTTTCAGGTGTAGCTTCTTCCGCGCTTCAGAAAGGGGGCTCTGACTGAATGGGGCGACTAGGAGGGCAGCTTGGTAAGCAGGACTCTGAGCCCTCACCTGCCACAGCCTCGGCCTTTGGGAAGGCAGCCGGGGAACAGTTTCTCCATTCAGCTTCCTCGAGGCCTCTCTGCTAACACACAGGCGCTGCTGTGACTCATAGAAAGACTGTTTTATAACACCGGCCTGTGTTTTGTAACACACCGAAACACACAAAAATAAGACTGTGCAGAAACCCGAACCAAACCCTGCATCAGGGCACCGGTATCAAGATCGGAAGATGTCAGAGTGGCTATTTAATCCAGAGAAAGTGGGCAAGGCCTCATCCCTTTCCTTGGCACGGACGTGGATGCTCCCTGCCTGCTGCACATGCCCCCAGGAGGAGCAATCGTGAGTTGAATTTTCTGAAAACAGAAGCATTTTCAGACTTGTGCTTTCCTGGACAGCTGCCTGGTGGCTGTAATGCATAATAAGGGCGTGTAATTGACAGTAATGTGAATCACTCACTGAAATTCTGGGCAAAAAGGATTTTTTTTTTTTTTTTTTTTTTTTACATAAGGAGTTACTTTTTTTCCAGGAAAAAATTAAGGAGCAAAGTCATCCTGTCCATTGAAAATGGCAATTGCTTGTTAGCTACCTTTGTAGAAAAAAAAAATTAACTATAGTTTGCAGTAACTCCCAGCAGGTGTTGCAAAGAGGGGTGGTTGCACAATGCATGCAATCGGATGGGTTGGGTCCGACGGATTCTGTGAAATGGCAAATTTAGATGGTTACTTGATATAGCATACATGGGATTCCTCTCCTAAGAGTGTGTTACAGGAGCTACTGTCCTCTCCCAATGATTTGAATGATTTGGCCACTTGAAAAGCTGCTATCTGTTAGGACCTTGTAATTATTATGGTAATAACCAGGGCAGACTGATGGAGCTCCTGATGGCAATGGGCAGCCTCAGGATTCCTTTCACTGGGGCTCAGACACGGGGAGCTGCACAATAATGGCTGGGGATTTTCCCAGGTAGGAGCTGCTGGAACCATGGGACCTTTTAGATCAGGTCAAGGGCTTCTCTATTAACTGTCTTTGAATAAGGGAAAGAACCATCTGAATTAACTTCACTATCCATCTGAAAGGGGCCCCTCTTTTCCAGGGCAGAGACACAGAAACTCAGCCCTGGAAAGCCGTGGAGATTGGATTCCATGGAGATAAACCCTGACTCTATCTGGGCTCTGCGGGGTCAGATGTTTGTCCGAGCCTCTGGCATCTATGGGACTGGAAAGCCCGTGTTCAGGTCTGCGAGGTGCCTCGAGCTGCTGGCTGTGGAGGGGACAGGGGCATTCTGAACCCTGAACATCTCAGAAACACAGGAAGAAACACTTGGGGCTTTGGAATGTTGGGATGCTGAGAGATCCTCTGAACTGAAGAGGAGTCAAAATTCTGAGCTCTTTCATTATACTCCAGTGTGGATTGCTTTTGTCATGTGAGATCTCTCATTCTTACAAGTCAAATTTCAGGAAATCAGAGGTTCCATCGAGATGTTGGGAAATGGAACTAAAATTCATTCTGTCTTCATCACTAATTACCATGGAGAAGCTGTTTCTTCTATGACAATAGTTGGGGATGGGATGGTTAGTTCATGGTTCTCCTTTCCACCCCTCATCTCCAACTGAATTCCAAGTTCATCTGCAAGGAATTGCTAACAGGCAAAATAAGGCGGGAGTCCCATCAGCTGCTAAAAAGGGAGACATTATATTCATAGACAAACCCTGGAAAATATTTCAGATGCTGTATCTCAATTATAAGATGAGAGCGACTGTCAGAATCTGAAAAGTAGCATGTGATATGTATAACTCGTTCCCCTTGCAAGCATTCTCTTTGTTCCTTTATGGACTCATTTGACATGAGCCCAAAGAGTTGGAAATATGTTATTATTTTTTTCTTAATTGAGAAAAATGTGTTAAGTCTCAGGAATGTCCATGTGTGGAAAAATAAAACATTATATGGAGTTGCACACACATGTGATTTATAATGCACATATCCAAGACCAGAAATTCTAACGAAGAACCTTATTCAACAGAAAAAAAATTTTTTTCTTCAGCATTTGCAATTCTGGTGTACCATAATGCTGAGGCCAAGCATATATTTTATTAGTTTAAGTCCTAGCTAAGCAATAAAATGTGTGTTGCTTCAAATAAAGAAAACATGCTTTTTCACAAAAGTTAAATTTAATGTCCATGGTGGGTCCCCTGTGGTGATGTTGTGGTGTGCCCCCCAGACCCTTCCCTTCAGGATGGAGGCCCTTGTTCCCCCTGGAACCTTGGCTGTTGACTACCAATGGCTCACCCCTGAAATCTGCCTGTAACTGAGAGAAGCTGCACTGTCCCAGATTGTGTCCCTCCCTTGGGGCAGCTGGCACCCAGTGGCTCATTGATATAGGGTAAAATATCCAGCTTCTTGCCTTGATTTGGGACATCTCTCAAGAATGATCCCCACCTCTGATCCTCTGTGGCATCTGCTGAATTCAGGCTGCACCTGTTGACACTATAATTTCTCCTTCTGCCCAGTCTAACTGCCTTTATCCCTTGGAGGTGCTGTTCCTAAGAGCACCCTCAGTTAATTTTCTGTGTGCAGATCTGAGTCCCAGAGCCTATTCTCTGGGGACCCAATCTAAGATATCTGTTTATTTAAAGACTAGAGGCTCGGTGCATGGATTCGTGCATGGGTGGGGTCCCTCAGCCTGCACTGCACCCTCTTGCAATTTGGGACCTTGACCTGTGGGGATCAGGCCTAAACCCGGCAGTCCAACATCCCCCCCACAAGAGATGTAGCAGGCTGAAGTGGCAGGCGGCTGGGGGTTCAGGCGGCAGGCTCTGCTCTTCCCGGGCCCCACTGCACTTGCCACCACTGCCACCACAGCTCAGTCATGCTGCTGCTGAGGCAGGAGAAACTTCCACGCCTGCAGCTGCACTCACCAGTGGTGAGTCTGGCTTTTGGCTGAGCTGTGCTCCCGCTGTGGGAGTGCACTGACCACCAGGAGGCAGCTCCTGCATTGAGGGTCTGCCTCCTGGTGGTCAGTGTACATCATAATGACTAGTCTTTCAGGTGGCAATGGTCCCTTAGGCTTTTATATATGAAGATATTTTAGTGAAGTGACAAATAATAAATTTTAGATAAGAATATGGTAGAACTTCACTTTTACATAGTGTGAGGGAGACCCAGCCATGCTGTGTGCCCACAGGGTTGGTTCCAGAAGTTTTTTAAGTCTAGAATTGCATGGTGAACTCACTTAATGGTGATCACACAAGAAACTTTATGATGAAATTTTACTATTAAATTACTATAGATGAATCATGGTCAATATATAGACCCTTTGGCCATATGCAGGATGTTGGAAATTGGCTATTTCATGCTTTAGGGATAGAGTAACCCAATCTTCTACAATCTTCCTTATAAGTGACACTCTGGGATAGAATGAACAAAAACTCACTGACCACTAAGTAATAGCTTAAGCGTTAGGAGAGTCTGTAAGGATGAGACCCATATTGGTCATTTTGTTCATTAGAAACCTAACTTAAGAGAAACACATCAATAGAATCTCAGGTAAAACACTTTAGGGCAATAAAAACATATTCTCCTAAATGATACTGTCTCTCAGTGGCTCCCATAATGAAAATGAGAACATTTCCCTGTCTCTCAAATCTCCCCAGTTATACACAGGATTAGGTAACTTCTTCCACAAATCAGGCCCTGGATTGTTCTTTGATTTAGAGATAGCCAGAACTATTTTTATTGGGGGTGGGAGGTGTAGAGGAATGGGATAGAGGTGTGTATGTATATATATATGTATATTTGTATGTGTGATGGTGTAACCATTTTTCCTTTTTCAACATGAAAACCATAGTTTGAGCTGCCTTCTAGGACAGTTTCTACTGTAATTGCACTTTTCTGTGTGAAACTGCAGCACAACATGAAGACAGCACCTCCATTGTTTTTTTAAAGAGCCCCATCTGCAAAGGAAAGGGATGAAAGAGGCTATGAAAGATGATGCGTCTATCAAAAATCAACTCCAGAGTCCCCAAAGATCTTCCAGCTTCATCCTGTTCTCATTTAGCTTTCTAATAGATGCCTAATGAGAGAGAATTATTGTGACGCTGAGAAACCTAGGATTTAAACTTCATATGAAGAGACGGACTTTGCATTAGAGGCAAAGGGCATTTATTCTCTTATTATAATAATTGCAAAGTGCTTTTTGACCTTGAACATTAAAAAAAATAGTGTAAAGATAGAATTGGTTAGGTCATTGCCTAAGGAGGCATAAAAGGCCACCAGGAGATAAATTAAAATTAAAATAGATTCTTTTATTGGGTCACATCTCATCCTCTCATTTATAAGCAAGGTTTCCAGTCAAGGAATGGATACTGCAGGGGATAATTTTGTTTCTCTTGTTTTGACTCAAGAAAAAGTTACAAACAAAAGGAGGGAGGAAGCTGCACATGAAGCTTAAAAGACGGAGGATTCCATGGAAGAGCAGGCAGAAGCCATTTTCGGGAGCACTACTGACACATAGACAGTAGTTTTGAAGTCTTTGGCCTCTGCTAAGTTGAGGAAACACGCTTACATTCTAGTCCAGACAAACATGAAACGTTATTTGTTCTGACTTGGAACACATCAATCTCAGACCTTTCCAGATTTCCCCTGAAGACCCAGTAACTAACCTAGGATGATCAGAACATCTGCTTCCCAAATTGTTTAACATGTAAGGATGTTTTTCCCCTACAGACCAGACAAATACAGGAAATTTCCCTTGATAGAATATGCCCTCCATTGTTGGAAAGATTGGCCAATTCTTTTCTCTGGTAGATAGTTTTCTCTTTTAGACATAAATAGACACCAGTGATCACTGAAAATGTCTCTTGCTGACTATAAATCTGATTATCTAGTTTATAAAATCTTGTATTGATTATGCAAACTCAGGAAAAATAACCCACTCTTCATCGTTAGAATGATAGACAAGTATTGTTAAACCTGTTGGATGGGATTCTGACTTAAATCTCACAAACTACTAAAGGTAACTTTAAAGCAATCCATCCTAAGCCTCAGCATACCTGTGGTAATTGCCAGACATCAAGAAGCCCTTTGAGTTATAATATTGGCATCCAAAAAACTATAGTACAAATCTCCATATATTGTAGTTTAAAATAATAAGTCCCTGCTTTCCTTACAGCTGTTAACCATGGAAAGATTATTATTTTTCCCTAGACTCAAATGTGCAAGAAGAGTGCCTGGTCATACAATTGTGTATATGCACACACACACATACACTCATTTAAAACCTACAGATATTAAATGAGCCTATAGTAGATACCAATCATCTGCTAAGCCCACAGGATACATAGATACATATATTTAATAAGGAAGTGGGATAAGAAGATCTGCTGACTGTGTGTGGGACAAAGCTACACACACAACAAGTATTCCACAAGGCGTTTTCTGTACTGTCACCTTCACAAGGTGGGTGGAGGACCTGGAGCAATGAACAAGGTAGGGTGGGGAAGGCTTTGTGTGGCAAGTGCTACTGGTGTCGGCTTTTGGTGGAGCAGTAAGACTTCTACAGGCACAATAGTTGGTGAAGGGCATCCTAAGACAAAGGTGCAGGAGAAGCAAAGGCACTGGGGTATGCCCATGCACAGAATCTTCTAGGAACCGGCCACCAAGGATAGCAAAGACTTCGTAGAAGTCAAGGAGAGAGCCGTGGAAAGATAAAGATCAGCTTGTGGAGGGCCTCAAGGGCTGTGCTAAGAAGGTTGGATTCCTCAGGCAATGGAAATCCCTAGATGATTAATAAGGAAGTGGGATAAGAAGATCTGCTGACTGTGAAATTCCAGAGCAGGCCTTCATTTTTCTTTTCCTTTTCTTTTGACCTGGGCGAGGGAAGAGCTGGAACTGCTAAAAAGGAAAGTGGTCTTTTCTCCTGTGCCAGGTCTCAGAGATCAGAATGGAGCCTAGGAGTGTACTCAGCACATGGCCGCTTAGCATCACTAGGCCAGACTCCGATCTCGGCACTAACACGCTGACAGCAGCAGGCCCTCCTGCCATCCCTGCTATGAATGTCTGTGACAGTCATATAGCAGAGCAGGAGTGCCGAGCCGCACCTTGAGTGCTTTGCAGATTTACTGCCTGATAAGTCTTTACGTCAAAAAAAAATATTTCAAGCTAACGCTGTCACTAACAACTTTATATGGTTTGTTGTTTCCTGAGTTGCCTGGCCACTGGGAGACCAAGTCTGAAATAGTTGTTTCCAGCGGGGAGTCTCCCTGACAACGGTTCTATCATTTTTTTCTGTTAATATACCAGCATCCCGAAACCTTCCTCAAGCCCCAAAGCCAAGCGGATGATGTGAGCAACAGCACGCTGATATTTTTCTCTTACTTGCCTACCCTTTGGGAAACTCTCTGGGCTTATATGGTGCATGGATAGCAAAGGATGCAGCGCTCATTTTTTATTATTTGATTCCTCCTCGTGACAGATCCTTGTGGCAGTCAAGTAGTTAGTTTGCAGGTAGGATACATCCAGGACCAAAGAGATGAAATAATTGGAAATCATTGCTTTGATGCCGTCAGGGGCAGACTGAGCGATAGCATTCCTCCGCCGCTGCTCTCCGGGGAAGCCCGACAGCCTTGTTCCCACCGCAGACTTAAATGTCCCCAATCCACGAAGATCAATCCTCCTCCTAAGCCCGAATGACAAGCTAAACTACCAATAATGCCTTGCTCAGGGTTTTAAGCGACATAATCAACCAGAGTGGGACTTGTGTCATTTAGACTTTGTCTCCTTAAAAAAAATCAAGAGTAACCGTGGTAAGAGAGAAGTTTTTAACAAGGAGGAAAACCCTAGACAGTTGTCTCTAAGATTCTTCGCCACGGCTTCAAGGACAACCAGGAAAAGAGCTGCTATTTGAGGCAACTTCATTATAAAATCATTTTTAATAAGCAAT
This sequence comes from Pipistrellus hanaki, assembly GCF_964339955.1. Lineage (NCBI taxonomy): Eukaryota > Metazoa > Chordata > Mammalia > Chiroptera > Vespertilionidae > Pipistrellus > Pipistrellus hanaki. The sequence goes on along the minus strand of NC_140503.1, from coordinate 46,869,288 downwards.
CTTAACAAAGAGAGGGAATACTCTTGTGGAGAAACCCTCCAGGGACCCAGAGGCTGCCCAGTTAAATTATTAGGAAGTTTCACACAAGGGACCAAACAGCTATTTCGTTGGCCTCGGGGGACAGAGTTTAGTTTTCACCTGTTCTCTAGAGGCGCTGGCGTTATCCCCTCTACTAACAGCATAGGCTGGTGACAATCAATTATCCTGATGCCCCACTTGGTGAGGGAAAGAAAGTGGCTTTTCAGTTTTGTCGACACACACACACACAAAAAGACACGATGGAGGAGAGACAGATACATTAACGTGATACGGTTCATTCTATACCGAAGACTTTCATGAACGTGCAGCCAATGAAAATGTCTCCGACGGACCTCTGTGTTCTCTCTGAAACAACAGCAAACCGTTCTTGGGAAATTAAGAAATGCCGGCAAAGAGAAAAGGAAGTGTAATTACCCTCGCTCAGGTGTGTGAGGGGCATAATTCTTTGATGAGAAAATAATAAGCACCGCAGTTTACGTTGCCTGCCTAAGGTGGGAACCAGATTGGGATCGGGGGTGCAAGTTTTAGAGAGCTACGTGTGGCTGAGTTTAAAAGGGCTGGAGAGGCACAGGCTCCTAATGCATTACAGTAGCCTCCAGCCAATTAGCTGCACAAATGAAAGAAAGCAAGGAGAACCATTAGCCACGGAATTCAAGGTGCATATGTATTTTTCCAGTTTCACCGCTCATTTCATCCTTTTGAATTTGATGAGATGGCAAGGACTGGTCTTACAATTAGACCTCAAAACTGGGGAGATAGAGAAAAAGTGAAATACTCTTTTTCTATAATAATCAGAACAGCCTGCCCTTTTTGAACCAGCTCGTACCTGCTCAATTAGTGCATTTTCTATACAGTTAATCCGAGGAAAGGCCAGAGAAGAACTTCCATCTAAAGATACAAATTATATCTGAGTTCAGAGAAGGGGCTGGAGTAGGGACCGTCTTAGGCATATAAGTAAATGATGGTGGCAATAAAGCATTGTTTACAGGTTGTTGGGTTTTCCACACATTCTGTGGCTCTGCATTGGTGACGAGATAAAGCCTAAACCTTAATTCTGTTCTTCACGTCCTCTCTTTTCCTTGTTATTACTCTCCTCTAGTCAGACAGGCCTTCACCATCATCCTCCAAGCCCTCCACGGATCCACATGGTCACACCTAATCCTTGTTACCTTTCCAGATCAAGCTCAACTCACCACAAATGTCCCAGCTCAGAGGGACAACCCACTTCCAGTCACCACCCTGCGTTTTCCTGCAGTTCTTTCATTACTGGAAGTTCCTCAAGTGGGTCTGTCCTTTCTCCTCCTCTGATGCAGACTATCTCAGTGGAGAGGGAGGATTAGGAATTAAACTCTATACACTACCCTGTGCCTACCACAGGGCTAAGCACAGAGGAGGGGATGGAAATGCTAAGCTAAGAAAATCTTTCTGACCCCAGCCCTGTCCTCTTTCCACAGGAACTGGTTGTGGTCTGCTGTCTAGCCTTTCTTCCCTACAGCCCTGTCCAATAGGTATCCAGATTATCACCATATCATCTCCTCTAAAGAGAACATCTATAATAATAAAAGCATAATATGCAAATCGACTGAACAGCCAAACAGCAAAATGACCATCTGGATGACCTTCCTGATGAAGCTTGGGCTGCGAGGGCTGAGCCCCTTGCACGAATTTTGTGCATTGGGCCTCTAGTTTTAAGTAACAGATTTATAGATTAAGTCTTTTTCCCTGAATCCAAACCTTAATCTTGCCCATCCTAGCATTTTCTGCTCCTTACTATGCCTTCTAATTATTATGCATGGCTGTTAATTATTTAGGGCATGAGGAGCTGGAATCGATGTCTAGGTAAAACAGGGGAGAGCTATCACTCCTATCTAGGAAAATAGTTTCCCCAGAGGTGGAATGAAGAGAATTCCACTGTAAGGAATCTTGGGCAGGCAGAGGAAAAAGGGTAATTGAATAGCTTGGAAACAAAACCTTAGTCACTATGCAGATAGGGACATCAGTTATATCCAAAGGGCCATGGGACTACAGATACACTAAAGTTAGTGTAAAAAAAGTGTCATGTAATTTATAGAGAAAGTGAATGCAGACCAATAACGTTCTTCATATTTCAAACACTTGGGGCACCCCTGCTTCTCCTACGTTTTTATTCCTTTGGCTGCAAAGAGAGAAGCTGATGTAACTGCAAAGCCAGTCAGTCCTAAATTCAGGTGTGCTTAATCATACTCAAAGCTTAGATATTTAATTCTCTTATGTGCCCTTTGGATATAAATTTCAGGTCCCTAGGCATTTTTTTTTTTTTTTTTTTTTTTTTTTTTTTTTTTTTTTTTAGCTTTGATGGTTTTGTTTGTTTTTGGTTAGGTTTTGAGAAACCACAGTATCCTGAATCATACCACCTCTTAGTGGCAATGAATTATCAAGTTGGTCTGACAAGCGAATAATGCCCACATTTATTATAAATCTCACGAATGTCCATTGAAAGCTATGCTGCAGTGGAAAATTGCTGTAAGAAACATACATTACGGTTAGCATGGGAAACACAACTATCTTAGAAGCAGAAGTGGCCACTTTGAACTATATTTTTATTATGAAATTAATTGAGTTGTATGAATAGTGACATTACGTGGATGCCTGCTTTACATGAATTAGGTTAGGTTGTTAAAAAGATAAGTAATGATCAATTTAAGGTAAGAAGGTTGCATAGTTTTGAGTAGACTACCTTGTTTAAATAAACGTTTTCATGTAGTGGGAATAACCTACCCTTCTTATTATCAGTTGGTTCCCAATACTTGGAAGCCTTCATAATAGTTAGTTATATGACATAAGAAAAATCTGAGTCAACTGTAAGAATGACTGTGGTACACTTGGCTTTCTTCCTTTATTTTGGATGGGAAAGACCACTTTAAGGAATGAAGTTCTTTGTTGAAGCATTGAGGCTCTGTGGCTTGGCTTTAAATCCACCACATGCTAGCTAGTTGTAGGACACTGGGCCTCAGTTTTAATTTACTAGTATAGAGTGGGGATAGTAGATTGTGGTAAAGATTAAATAAATTAATGCTTATAAAAGTGCTTAGAAAAGCATCTAGCACTCAGTAAGTGCTCCCAAACTATTACCCAATGTTGATATTGGAGATAATGGCGTGGCATTCATGTACATGCAAGGAGTCACCCTAGTCTATTTTGGGTCCTGGCCCTGCCCATTACCAGCTGGATGGGTTTGGAAATTTTTTCACTTCTCTAAGTTACTGATCTCTAAGATAAATGCTCTCATCTACTATGGGGGTGCCTATAGTACAAAGCTCACCGAGCTGATGAGAAAATTGAATGAGGTCATGCACAGAAAGCACTAAATGTAATGCCTAGAGTATTAGACATCCAGCTCTTTTTTAAAGATCGATCCAATTGTATATGAGTTTTATTAAATATATAATAAATCTATCAAGTATACTCCAGTACGTGGTAGGCTAGCCACTTCTGTTTTCTCCATAGTAGTAGTCATTGATTTTGAAGAGCCATTCTCACCATCTCAACACACTCTTTTAAACCCTTGTTATGAAATCAGAACACAAATACTTTTTGTCCCAGTCCAATTCATGAATCTGAAGTCTACTAACAGAGCAAACTTGAATCAGCTGGATGCTTTGATGGAAACTCTTAGTTAACTATTCTTTTTCTTTTTATTTTAATGGAGTTCACAGGTTGTCACCATAAATTGTGGGCTGTAATACTATGTGAAACTTCTACCTTGGAAGAACTGACTGGCAGGGCCAAGCGCAGTCCATTTATATCTTAATATGATGAGGCAGAGAAATCCTGTTAAGCTCAGGAGGACTTGGTTCTAGTTATACCAGCTGAGTCTAAGCAAGGCAATATGTTTCCAGACAGCACAGGGGGATTTTTACTTCTTTGGACTAGTTGACTTTGGAGGGACTGAAGAGGTGTTACTCTGAGTGAGAATGGGTATAAATGAGCAGGAGGGATTTGAAAAATATATATATTTTTTGCACCCAAGGTTCAATCTTCCCCTTTCCTTTTAAAGCTATTGTATGCTTGGATCACGGCATCAGGATCCTGGAGGGTCTCTCTAATTTATTTCTCCTCTTCACACTTCCAGCTTACTCTGCTTTCCAGTGTGAACTGAATTTTCTAAAAATGGCACACTTGGTGTCTGTGTTTCAGATTGTTTTCTTTGACTCTATGGTCTCCCCTTTTCCCTACCAAGTTTCCCACCTTCAACCTTGAGGGCAAAGATCTTGTCAGTACACAGTAATTCCTCAATAAACCCTTGTCCATTGGTTAGCCCTCTAAGAGGCCAACAAGCCGGTCGTCATGCAAGCTTAATGTGTGGGTTAGCCAGTGGCCTTAGCAAGCTAAGAAATCAATCCTCTGGCTCCTTTATGAGCATTTGCTTCTCTCTTTTGCTGACGGTTGTCAATGGGTAGAGAGGATCTGGATGAAAGCCTACTAAAAGAACTTTAGAGTGGCTTCTTCTCAGGTCTCTTCTAATAAACACCCAACCAGCAATTGGAATTATAATTGCTGTGAGTCACGCCATGAGTCACATGGGTTGTCATGGCAACCTATTAACTATACAACCAAAGCACCTTCCATTAGCTTTGCCAAGAATGGTTCTTGAGTTTTCCTGGACTGTGAAAATAATGTGTGTGAGCCCCAAGTTTGGGTTGCTAAGAGTCTATAATAAAAAGGAATGGCCTCAAGGAAAGGAAAAGAATACCAGAAAATACAATTATTCTTGTTCTTGGACCTCCTGAGTAAATTACAACAATGACGACAAATTGTTGGGTTGGTTTTGTGATGTCAACAAATGCCCAAGAGAGAAGGTTGAGGCTTTGAAACCAATTTTCTCTAAGTCAAATCTTAGAAAAATTTCAAGCCAACTAGGGGTAAAAAGTGAATACATTAGTCTATACTACTTTACATGGTTGCAATGGACACTTTTTATTTTTACAGGTATAAAAGATTATTTCTCAAAGAACTATCCTGTTTTCTTTTCAAAAATATTTTTGCTATTGAGGATTAAATCTCTATAAATAATACAGTATTTTAATTTTATATTTTAGGGAGTAGCCTACTACAGCCAAACAATATGTATTAATTTACCTCTTAAGGGTAATTTATGTTAAAATTAAAATATTTTGGAGGGTTTGAAAGCATATTTTATTTTATTTATTGGGAAGAAGTGACATTAAGTTGGAATAAAAGTACACATTTTCCTGATTGCTTCCTGAATAATCTGCAGTCTGCATGTTTGTATGTGCCTGCTTCTGAATGTGGAAGAAAACAAGCAGAACAGACTAAATCGGGAAGACTAAGGGATTTTAAACAAGGATGAGAACACAAGGAAGTAACAATGATCTGTTGCTTTTGGAAGCCTACCAGGTATCTTAGTGATCTGTGATGGGCTGGCTGATATAAACCCTGAAGTTATGATCCATGATGCTAAACTTCCCAGTAGCTGGAAGCAGTTAAGATGATCTATTGCATTTTTCACTTCTCCTCCATATTTGTCATATTCTAACATTTTAGTGCATGTGGAATTATTGAAGCAGAATTAGATTAAGTAAGAAGTCAGGACCAATGACCAGTTGTCCTTGGCAAATACGAAAAATCAAGAGAGCAGTTGATTCCAAGGAAAAGATACTTCTCCACATGGTACTATTTCAGCAGGAAAGAGACCAGAACAAACTTGTGAAACACCATAGCAAAAGCAATCCTGAAAGTGTCCAACCAAATACAGGTGCTATATAATCACCATAAAAATTGGATTGAAATTCTATACCACAGTGTAAAATTTCTCTACTCTGTTCCTATCCTACAAGTAATAACTCCCTTTTATGTTCCCACTCCTAAAACCAGCAGCAACATTTCCAATCAACAATTGAAGAACAGCAAAAAATGTAAGAATTCCTTGACCAATTTGGTCCTGATGACTTGGTACTAGAAGCCCCAAAGTTTTGCCTTTTCCCACTGGTCAAGTAAAGTTAATGACAAACACAAAAGGTTCTCTTCTCGGGAACTCAGGAGAATGAGTTCTCCAAAGACCATGCTTATGGAATCCTCTGAAGCTAACAGTAAGATTTCCTTTTCTGGGAATTTCTGGCTCAATTCTATTAAAACGTTTTTTTTGAAAAGCAATACCTGTGCTTTCCAGGTAATAAGGTGCCCTAAAATATTATCAGGTGTCACAACTAGTCAGGTTCATTTTGTAGTTCTTGCACCTCTGACTGGTGTACCTGTGAGCTGACACTCTGGTCTGATAATATATTCTACAACTGTACATGTTAATTTGTAAATTGAACAATCTCTCTGTGAGGGCAGTTAGGAAACCCAGATTGAAGGTGCTAATGGGGGGTGACTTGAGCTGTCGATGATTATGTAGTCAAGCCTTGACCAAGGTTTCCAGAACCCTGGCTAAAAATGGAAGTTGTGAGACAGGACATAAATTAATTCATACACTTCACTGATAGTGAAACTTTTTGAAGAACAGATGTCAAGATGATTTAAGAGGAGCTGGAATTTAACATCTTAAGACAACTTATAGGCAAGTTTGGACAGTTCCATTTTCAAGCTGAATCCGACAGATGCTAAAGAAGTTATTTGGGTAGCGGTTATTAGAGAAAGAAGTGGTTGATTTTCTTCCTCCTCACAAGTTGTGGGCCTTGTAGAGATGCTAAGATCAGAAATATGATGGGCTGTCTGCTGAGTGTGGTGACAAAAACAATCTCCATGTTTAAGTGGTATGAAACTTTTACTAACACACAACTTGGACAATTCAATTTCTTCTTGGTATGTGTAAAGTTTTGTGTCAGCTGTCTAGTCAGGTGCCATGCTGCCCAACTTGACTTTATGTTTTATGTTGGGCCCCCTTCCCCAAATCATGAGAGTAAATATTAATAAAATAAAAAAAAAAACTAAGGTGATTTCTGATCTAAATCTTTCTGTCAATTTAATATTTGAATTACAGAAAGGAAGATTTACGTTAAGCCTTTCTACATTTACTTTATGCTTAATGTGTAAGAATTTCCCTGCTCATTTTCTTAGTTAGAAAGGCAATCAAAATCCATCCACTCTGGTTGTGTCTTGATAGCTGATGGAGTTAGTTAAGCCTTTGTTGCAAGGCCAAGTTTGTTGCCTCTTACTAGAAATCCAGGTTTTCATCACTAGCTACCACTCTCATGCTGTCACCTAAATCCTCCCATGAATTTAAATCCAATCACAGGTGATTGTTTCTACAACAGATCAATGAAATTACTCTCAGGAATGACAATTCCTTGAAGATCCTTATGGATGGGCAGTCTATATATTAATGAAAATCTAAAGTCTCTGTCTCACTGGTAGTTGAGGAGGACTCTTGGTATCCAATGGAGTTGAACTAGTGGTTCTATTCACTTATCCAAGAGCCAAGTCACAATGCAAATAGTCAGTGGCTTTCTGTAGATTGCCAGGTGGCCAGGAGTCCATACCCCAAACCACCAGAAACAGTAGGCACAATCATCCCCCACTGTTTGGGAGAGGCCCAGGACTGAGCTAGCAGAAAGACTGAATTACTTACCACCTCTAGAGTGGGTCCCTCCAGGCCAGGGACGAGCTCATGGGCAAGGCTGTGCAAGGAAGCGCTCTGTACCATGCCTGCCCTGCGGATATACAGAGGACTTCAGTCTCCTGTACTGTCAATCTCTCAGTCATCATGAGCTCAATTATGCACCGACAACAGCAAGAACAACGAGACGACGACAACAAAACATCCCCCCAAAAGCTAAGGGCCACAGGCTACCCTGATGAAGGGACAGCCAACTGGAACTATGTGTTGAAAGATGGAGGTGCTGCTCTGATCAAGTGTCCATTACAGGCCTGACTTTTACATATTTCCTCAAACAAATATTCCACTGAAGCCCCTGGGAGAGCAATGTGGGGAGACTATAGGACTGGGCCCTAAAAGTAAGGCAACCATCAGATTTAGTGGGATTTCTTTTTGTTTGCTACAAATACAGATAGACAGACAGACAAACCCAAGAGCAGGTTTCAAGAATCAACTGAGGCGTAAGATAAACTATTTTGATGTTAAACAGATTCCCCCCACCCAAATGTTTCACAAGAAATAAAAAAAAAGTGTAATTAGAAAAAATTTGGAGACACGTCTTTGTCGGTCTTAGATTGTGCCATAAATATCTCCACTCCTTGCCTTAGAAGGATGCCCAAACATATCTCATAGGTAGCGCACATCTGTGGTCTAATATGGTTATGAAATTCTAATGATGCTATTAATTCAAAGTCTAAATATGCTGGTCTAGTACAGTGATCGTTGACTGCCTGCATCCATGGTGTACTCATCTGATCCTGAGATTCAAAGCACAGTCAAACATTATTGCTCAGATTGAAAATCACAACACTTTATATTGACATGAGTTTGTAAACTTATGGTACAGTTTGAATGAAGGTAATTGATGAAAGCAGTTGAGCCTGAGAAGTGGGAATGAGTACAGAGTATAAATCCAGCGCACATTTCCACATCAAACTGCCGATGCCATTAACCAGGGCCCTTGGCGGCCACACTCATGGTCAAACAACAGCACCTATTCCCAGCCAGTATCCCTGCTCCACAGACACAAGTACAAGACAGCCTACATCGTGAACTAGTGGTGAGGAAAAGGAGACCAAAGTTTAAAAGAAATCAAGGTGATGTTTCTTAGAAACATAACTCTTCTAAGAAGGATCCAGGGTAAGAATGATAAGTAAATAACTGATCCTCCCAGCTAGATTTTATGGTTTTTCTATAGCTTACTGGCTTAAATCACTAGAACTCATCAGAATATGCCTAGGCTCTCTTTAACACACACTCAGTACACACAGGTGGAAATGTACCCCTTCCAACCACTACAGGTAGAAAAATATGACCTCTGTTGACCATGGATCACAGCTGAAATATTGGTATATACTTGAAGGGTCACAGCAGCCAGACATATGCGAATTCCAATTCTTCAGAAAACTTGGGACAAGAAAATAAAGCATTACTTACATGTATGCGTCTTCTTCGTTACTGAGATACCTAGAAGAGAGGAAATAATGACAAAGGTAAGAAAGTGTCCTGTGCGTGCTCCTTGGAATGTACATCATGCACAGTCTATTCAGAAGCACATTTTGTTCAGATGGCGATGCAGAAGCAGGATTGGCCTTACATGGCGGCGTTACAGGACCTACCCCAGCATAATACAACCATGGATGACGGGGTCAGTGAGCATCGGCTACTGATGTAAGCGGTCCCGTGGTAAAAAGAAGTAGCACAGATAGTGATTAAACAGGGTGAGAGAAGACTCTTATTGTTTATTTTAAATTAGGGGAGACAATCATCATTATAGGCAGAGAGGGGAAGATTCAAGGCTCAGGAGAGTGATGCCAAGCTACCCAGACAACAGAGCAATTAATTTGCGATGGCCATGGATTCTGTGTTTACTTTTCAAAGAACATGACTCTTCCTGCTCGCCTGAAGCATCACTTTTCAATGTGAGGGGAAATACATCCACAAAACGCACCTATCTGTTCATACTCGTTAGGGTCAGAAGGGGAATGACTTCACTGTACATGGCACTGAAGCGAACATGGACCGAATGACAACATGGATTCATGACTCAGCACCCTTGATGTTTCCAAGATTATTCACAGAGAGCAGGTGACAAAATGCAACCAAACAAGATTAGGCACCTGAGACCACATACAGATAACACACAGGCATGCTCAGTGTCAACAGTGCTCTCTCTGCTTCAGAAGGACTCCATTTTGAACGCTTCCTGCTTCCTCCTTCTTGGAGGACATTCTTCAGACCAAGGAGGCTCAAAGTCCATAAAACACTTGAAAACATTTAGCCTGTGACTAAGAACTGCGGTAAACCTTGAAAAAAATTTTTTCTTTCAAGTTATTAAGAGAACTGTTTAACCCTCCTCTGGAAAGTAAAAGTTGGTGAAAAATTTGGCACCCACATCAGACTTATCACTGAGCTATGGAACATATGGTACAGGGAAGAAATCTATTCTGAAAATCCACGGTAGACATTAAAAAAAAAAAAGTTCCAAAGTTGTACGCCAAGACCAAAATCACACACTTGTTTTCCCCCACAACTTTCCAAAGGACTGACTTTGGGAAGCTGAAATTACATAGCCCAACTCAAATTCTCCCCACCCCCCCTGCAGTGAGGAAAACCTAACTAACCATTGTTTTTCATCATGTTTGAGTTGGCGTCGCAAAGTGAAGTTAGAACTCGCTGCAAAGAGCCTTGCAGGCTCTCCCTGCCACAAGGGATCAAAAACAGTATTCCAGAAGCTGGTGAAATAGGCATGATCACGGGAAGGGAACTTCGCTCAGGCTCTCCCTGCCACAAGGGATCAAAAACAGTATTCCAGAAGCTGGTGAAATAGGCATGATCACGGGAAGGGAACTTCGCTCCACGGCAACCGCGAGTGGAGCTTAAAATCTGAATGCAATTTGCAGCTCCAGCTCATGACACCAGCTCCCTTAAATTGATACATTAGTGCTCTTTCAGCATTACTGGTATGAGAGTTCCGTGTGTACCTTCCCTAGGAAAGATTGCTTTCTGTAAAATCACTCTGAAGAGAAAGTGCTTATGCCGTCGCTCCTGATTATTCAGAACCTCCACACAATTGGATTTAACACAGCCCAAGACAGACCTATCTATATTCGCTGAGTGTGGGACTATTTTCTCCTGACGCCCAAAGGCCTGATGAAAATACCACTGCTTTGACTTTTCTACTTAAATGTATTATACAGCGTGATGCAGTGTTCTCATCAAATATTGCCATGATGATTACACTGATAATAGATTTAGAAACTCTTTCCAGGAAAGCTGCCTGCTCTTTGAGATCACAGTCGCACGGAGCTGAAATAAATATCTCCTCTCTGTCCCTGGGAGGAAGCATGACTTTAGCAACAACATAAACTCGGCCCCTCAGTTTTGTGTAACTGCCAATTAATGATCAATAGAAATAAGTGGGGGAGACATCTGTATAAGAGCTGCCAGATTTAACAGATAAAAAACAGGATCCCCAGTCAATTTTGAATTTCAGATACCAATTTGGTGTTCATCTGAAGCTCAGATTTAACTGGGCAACCCTAACCTATACAAATACAACGTGGATTTTATCTATCATATACAATGTATTATAGAATATGCCAATCAATAAACATATTTTTATAGAGAAAGGATTAAAAAACATACTCCTCTCACAAAAGCAATATATTTTCTTAAATGCATTACAGCTCCTAAATATGGAGTACTATGCATATTTTACTAGATATCCATTATGAAGACAAAATTATTATTTTCCTAAAAAAAAAAACAACAACAAATAAATGAAAAAGATGAACACACAAAACACAAATTGAATGGAACGATCAGAAAATTGATCGGAATTCCCTTCCTCTTCCTGTCCTGACACTAAGGCCTTGAATTTGTGCCACTCCTTTCTCTCTACAAGTTCTAGAACTTCATAGTAACTGACTCCACAGAAGGGAGAAAAAAGCAAAAAGCTTCCTTCTAATTTTGCAGATGGATCAGCTAATGCCAGGGAAGTTTTTAGTAAGCATAATAATAATAATAATAAAAAAACTTTGGGGAAGCTAATATCAGACTGGAAGTGAGTCCATGGCACATATTTTAAAACTGTGGTACAGAGAGTGCCTCTCAAAAGAGTAAACAGATAGTAGTGTGATGAAGGCCTGGAAGGGGTCAATGGAGAAAAAAAGGGAACATCTGTAACACTTTCAACAATAAAGATTAAAAATTAAAAGTAGTAAATATTCAAAAAGAATATTTAAACTAGGGAGCCCACCAGGACTTGGGTGAGAGAGGGCCTCCACCAGAGGCCTGGATGCTCTGCTTTGTGACCAGCAGCCATTTTTCACCCTTTAATGGCTCATTTCCCCAGAGGTTGCCAGATTCCTGTCTCTCTTGTCATAGAACTCATCCTCGGTGAGACGGCATCAGTTATATATTTCCCAGGTCCTCAAGCGGAAGAGGAAAGACTTATCTGGACCTAATGCTGTTAGTAGCAATTGCAGTTGTGAATCAACAATTTTGGAGAAATAGGTTTTCTAAATACAAATTTTGATGAGTACTATGGAAGAATATAGCTGTAGAGAAGAGTAACTTTTTTTTTTTTTTTTAAACCCTCATCTGAGGACATGTTTTTATTGATTTTAGAGAGAGAGGAAGGGAGAGAGAGAAACATTGATGGACTTCCTCCCAAACATGCCCCTGACTGGGGATGGAAGCCACAACTTAGGTATGTGCTCTGACCAGGAATTACACCCTCAACCTTTTGGTATATGAAACCACGCTTCAACCAACTGAGCCACCCAGCCAGGGTGAAAAAGTAAAAGAGTAAACTTTCTATAGGCACCTCTTAAGATTACTGGCTTTGGAGTCAAGCTGACCTGAGCTTGCTTTCTTGGGCCATCCACACTTCTGCCCCTTGGCTGAGAGACCATGGGCAAGTGCTCTGGGCCTTTACAATTGTAAAGTATTATATTATATATCTTACAACAATACTACTACTCAGGAGGCTGTTGTGAAAATTAAAATGAAATAAGGATGTGTGGAAAGCTTTACAAACCAGGAAGGGTGATATAAATGTTCATTATTTACTTTGACAAAGAGTGGGTAACCCACATAGCCCTATTTTAACAAAATTGAATTATAATAGAATGCTCTCCCAAAAGAAAAGTCATAGCTACTCATGATATTTCTGGGTTTAACACTGACTCATGACCTAGGATTCTGGTATTGACATCAGTGTTTTTGACTTCAAAATTCATATTTGATGGAGGAGAGCATGAGACAGACAACCAACTTCCTAAAAGCAAGGAACTCCACTGGAGTCCTAACTCTCTGAACTAAAGGGATGCTTCTTGCTCACTGGCAGGTGGGCTAAGTGGGCTGCTGACCAGCACAGGCGAAGGACTTAAATCACCACCACTCAAGAGTGTCAAACCCAGGCCAGATGTTGTGAAGGCTTAGGTTCATTTCCAAATGACTGGGAAGGACACCACGATTCTTCCCCTGAGATTCTCAAATAGGCCACTGAGCAGAGTACTGCTTTCTGCAGACACTGGGGCTTCATGGGGTTGTAGCACAGTCATGGGATAGAATCAAACTCAAAGCACTAACATACCCCAAGCCAAAAGTGAACTCGCTGGGTGATTTAGGCAAGTCACTTAACTTCTCTGGGCCTTAGTTTTCTCATCGGTCGAACGAGGTAGTTGAACTGCATGATCCTTAATTTCCCTTCTAGCTCATTGATCAATGGCTCCTTGCCCTGTTTTCTAGCTATCAAACCAAACCTCCTCTTTCTGAGCAACAGGCTGCCAGGTCTATTTCTTGCTGTACAACATCTGATGGAGCTCACAATCAAAGGTAACCACCTGAAACTTTTTCCTTTCTGCCTTTAAATCCAAAGAAGAAAGAAGGCAGTACCCACAAAAGGTTATATAAGTAAAAGATACTTTTGGGTGATATTTTAAAATTATCTGGGCTAGAGAAAAATGGTACCTTTTGATAAAGTTGCAGGACTCCTTATATTATATTTCACTCAGATCTGATCTCTCTCTCTCTCTCTCTCTCTCTCTCTCTCTCTCTCTATATATATATATATATATATATATATATATATATATATATATATATATATATATGTATATGCATGGGATAAGCAGAGAAAGATATATACTAATATATAATAAAAGGGTAGTAGCAAAATGACCCTAACAGTGGAATGACCAGGAACAACCTGTTGCTATAATATGCACTGACCACCAGGGGGCAGATGCTCAATGCAGGAGCTGCCCCCCGGTGGTCAGTGTGCTCCCATAGGGGGAGTCCCACTCAGCCAGAAGCCTGCGGCTGGCGAGAGCAGTGGTAGTGACAGGAAGCCTCTTCTGACTCCACTGCGGTAAGGAGTGAGGGGTCCTGGACTGTGAGAGCCCTGGACTGTAAGAGGGATGTCTGACTGCTGGCTTAGGCCCAATCCCCAGGGCCTACTAAAGGGCACAGGCCAGGCTGAGGGATACCCTCCTCTCCTGCCCCAGTGCATAAATTCTATGCACCGGGCCTATAATATATATATATATATATATATATATATATATATATATATATATATATATATATATATATATATATCAAGAGAGAGAGAGAGAGAGAAAGAGAGAGAGAGAGAGAGAGAGAGAAGAAGAAGAAGAAGAAGAAGAAGAGAAAGAGGGGATTTATTTCCAGTTAATGCTTTAATTTCTAACTTAGCAATATGACAGCAGTTTTAATTACTACTCTTAAAGCTAAGAGGAAAAGTCTCTACGAATACTCTCCCCAAAGCAAGGCTTCTAATACAGCAAGACTGCCTGACTCTATTTAGCTCGCCATGCCTCCCAAGAAAGCGAAGGCAATGTAATGAAAATGCCACCGAATTTATCACTGTCCCTGTTATCAGTAGTTGCAGAGTTATAGTCATCATGGAGCAGAGCACTTTAGGAATGTGATCTGATATTTCTAATCAGTGCCAGATCTTGGACCAATTAACTTCCTCGATGGACTTCTTATTATCTCTTGGTTTCTAGGTCTGGGTACCAAGTTTATTTTAATTTTTTTTTTTTTTTTTTTTTTTGGTGGGGGAGTGTAAGAAATGGCATCTTTCCTCTTCCCTAGACATGCCAATTGCTAAGCTAGTTTCCAGAGGCCTGCATTCCGGACTGGTCCCCAGCCACAGAGATGCCCCTCTGCCACTTTGCCAACACTCAGCCTGCATGTCTGCTCTTGTCCTCTTTCAAAATGACAGTTGTTAAGAAAGACATATTTCTAACATGGATAAGTTCTGTGCTAGAATAGAAAACAGAAAGAAAGACAAAGAAACAAAAACCACAATAAAGAATACCTAAAATAAAATGCAGTTAAGTTTTTCTTCCTTCTGTTTTAAAATATGCCAATGTTTCCACATTTCAAGTGAATTTGTATGGCAGGGACAGGGAGACGTAACAAAGGAAAATCAACAAAATCTGTAATTGGCCAACTAGCCATGAGTCTACACTAGCCGCACACATGGGACTCAGTGTAAGTTCCCTAAAAGGAGGGCTCCCACTCTGAAGGCCTTTATAAGCCTGTTCTCCCTCCTCACTAGACGCCTGGGTTTAATAAGATGCTCATTGGTCAAGCCTTGAGTTCCTGGGCAAATGGCTTAACCTCCCCAAGCCGTTGTTTCCTCCTCCATAGAATGGAGATAAAATTCTCTGTGGTAAGTTTAGAGTAAGACCAGTAAGAGATTTCTCATACCCAGCATAGGGTCCCCATAGACACTTGTCCCCTCTCCGCTAAAGATGTTTCTAAGGCAGACACTTTGCACGGGATAAGCAGAGAGATATCCCATGGGCGGGGGCAGGCATGCCCATGAGGACAATGTTGTTAAACAGGTGGATAACCTGGTAAATGAGGGTTTGAGAGCTCAGACAGAACTTTCACAACAAAATCTGGAACATGTAACCTCCTTCCCACCATATTCTCAGCAAACATCCTGCACAGAAAGTTGCTGTCCCCTGGGTCCACTCACTCCTACCTGTACTTATTTTTGATGCCTTATAATAAGAAGCTAGTAGTTAAAACAGCAACTTAAATGTAGTCTCTTTCTTTTTTAAAAAAAATATATTTTATTGATTTTTTTACAGAGAGGAAGGGAGAGGGAGAGAGCGTTAGAAACAACAATGAGACAGAAACATTGATCAGTTACCTCCTGCACACTCCCTACTGGGGATGTGCCTGCAACCAAGGTATGTGCCCTTGACCGGAATAGAACCTGGGACCCTTCAGTCCACAGGCCGACACTCTATCCACTGAGCCAAATCGGTTAGGGCTAGGCTCTTTCTTTTTAATGTCTGACAATTGTTTCATATAGAACAAAATATAATTTTGTGCTGGCCCTGTGCCCCCTGCCCCTTTGCTGAGTTATCCAGTGAGCTTGCTCCATCCCTCACATCGCCCAGGAGAGAATCTATGCAGGAGGTGGACCAGGGACGAAGCCGACCAGGCCCTTACCAACATGATGTTACAAAACAATGTCCTTGTCTAGGACAAAGGAGCTATTAATGATAATCAGTACATATGACTGAAAGTGCTCCAAGTAATATCCGGACTTTGTTTCAAAAATTCTTAATGGACACTAATGCTTTGGGTTCACTCGAAAGAGAAATAAATGATGTGCCAGGGTTGCAGGGACCAAGGACAACAGGCAGAAGGCATCAAGGCATTAGTAATGTTCCGACAATCAAACATTTAATAACTGCATAAAAAGCCTTTAAGAATCATTTAGAATTACTAATTATGAAGATAAATAATACTTTAATGTGAGCTTTCTTTTTATGTTAGATGAGAGCCTAGGTTGAGCTGTTTTAATAATGATACTTCAGCCCTTTTACCAATCAAGGTGCTTTTTACAACATGACAAAAAAATGCCATTTTAGTTTGAAAATGATTATTGGTATGGATAAGAGGACTTTTTTTTTAAGTTCTTTGAATTAGAAAAAAAAAATGTGTATAACTTTCCTCCATCTCCAAGTCATATGTCCTGACATTTGTACACAGAAATATCTTTTAATTTTGGATAGATGGGCCAGCGCTATAGCCTCTTTCAAGTCCTGCCTTTATTTTTGACAAACCAGTTCCAAGGATAAAACCTTATTCTTGGTCCCCCAGCAAAGACAACATAAAGAGACCCTCAGTTTTATCCTGGTAAGAAATTTTGAGATTCAGCTTATTGGGGAAATATCCACCTTTGTCTCTTAGAGCTTACTATCCAATGCATGATGAAAATTCCATACCAAAGAGCAAACTTTCTCCTCCTATGGCTTGCTGGTGCCAAATGCTTGACTAGCACTCATGGACAGTAAAAATAATATGAATCCTTGCTCTTTCAAATGTTTCTTTTTGAATCTCTGTATGGAAAATGGTGCTACCCATTAGATATTACCTGGTTGACTTAAGTTTGATCTTGGCGCTCTGATCGGGAATGTGGGAAATAACAACTATGGACACTTCCAGCTGAGCTTTTTAAAATTGAGCAGTTTTATCTTATAAGTAAATAGTACAACTCAGGTAAAAATCAGCAGTTCTTACCACACTTTTCCAGGAAATTCTTTACTTTTTGTACCTCAGTAATCTGTTGAAATTGTTTATCTTTGTCACGAATAGGGGCAGGTATCGACTTGAACTGTCTGTAGGTGACTTGCCTGGATGCTGCCTACCACGTGGCCAGAGCTGCAATCCACAGGCTCAAAGCTTCCAGAACTGGTTGGGTGAGGATGACCCAGAGATTATAGAGCTGGGCCCCAAAGCAAGTCAGGTACCTTGAACATTTTTCACATCTTATGCCCTTGTGTAGGCAACTACATCATGCCTTCTGGAGCATGGATCCTGATCAGCCTACCAGGTCCAGGCAAGTAATGACTGAAGAAATTTCACCTGGTCTGCAGCTACCCCAAAACCAAAGCCTGGATATACCAGGGGTGTAGTTATGGCAAAAGAGGAAACACCTTCAGGGATTCACTTATGTCCTGAATCACCTAGAAAGGAGAAGGAACCCACTGAAGTGGAAATAATCAGAATTTGGTTCTAAATTGGGGGTGAGGGGAAGGGGGAAGAAAGGATGAGTTCCACAGTCAGAACAAGGATAAACACTAAGAGCCCCAGTATCCAGTGGGATAGAACTAAATACTTAGAAATGGAGAGGTGGCTTCAATCATTTCTTAACACAGGATGTCATGGTCTGTGAATTATCATCTTGAAGAAGAAAGATAAAAATGTCAATGAAATATGTATTTGCAGACCCTTTACTCTCCTCTGCTGAGAGAATTTTACATGGTTTGTCTGGATTGGCCACTTCTTGGCGACAATTCAAGAAAAGAAAGTAGTCACCGGCCTTTCCTTTGCACTCGCAGACATTGTCTATGCGATGGTGATTAGGTTAGGTAACCTCTTTTCCCACGTGAGAGTTGGAGTCGGGAAATCTACTTCCAGTCTCAGCTCTGCCCTGTGCCCCTGTATGAGTTTGGCTAAAACAATCTCTCTGAGCTTCAGTTTCCTCATCTCTAAAAAGAAAGGAAATTATTTTCTTCTTTAATTCGATCACTAGGAATATAGGCTTCTGAAAATAATTACAGACATACTCAGAACGCTTTCATCACAGCATTGCTTCTATCAGCAAAATGGTAGGGAGGAACGATCCAAATGTCAACAGCAGAGAGGGCGTTACATAAACCACAGTATGTCTACATGGTGGAATACTCTGCCAGCTTAAAAGAGTGAAAAGTTAATTGCACTGAAAGATGTTCTAGCTGTCTTAAGAGGGAAAAGTGGCCAAAGTTCCAAAGCACAGTGTGATTCTACTTCTGTCAAAGGAAGAAAAAAATTTAGACAAACTGGATAGAAAAAAGACTAAAAAATATGCAGCAACATTCCATTCAGATCTCTGCTCAGATGTCACCCCCTCCAGCATGCACCCAGATCAGCTTCTCTAGAATTGTACTCCCCTCCCCATTCTCCACTTTTCTCAACTGTACTTCTCTCCTTGTGATATTCTATTAAATAGTTACTTAATGGTACCGATTAGGTACTATAGAATATAGTTATTAATAGGATATCAGCTCTTAAAGTTAGCGAATTCATGTTCCTGGACTATCACTGTCTTTTCAGTGCTTAGAATGGTACCTGGCCCATAGTAGGAGCTCAAGAAAATTGGTCAAATAAAGGAATGGGTGGCTTCTAAAAGCCACACATCTAGTTTACCAACTGTGACCCCAAAGCCTAGGCCTCTAGAAATATACAGAGAACACAGCGGGACATAGGTGGTGAGGCAAGTGCTCAGTGAGATGGTCAGGGGGCACAGAAGGGAAGGTTTGCCCAGGCGAAAGAGAAAAATATGAAAGGAAGGCTACAGATAAAAGGGAGAGGGGAGAGAATGCACACCAACCGCAGGACCCAGGGGTCAGACGATCAATAGGAAAGTTAAAATGGCACTTTTAAACACTTCTGATAAAATCAATTTGGTCATTACCAGAGCAGAACACAGGGCACAGAGGCCTTGTCTGGTAGAAGGATCTTTATGATCTTGTTAACGGAGTCCCAACACAGAAGCTGTAAAGGTTATAACCTAACTTGTAAAGCTAATCTCACATTGGCGCTGGCATAATAAAGAACCTGCAGAAAAATTCCCTCTTAGCCACATGCTCTAGCAAGAGGAGCTTGCACAACTCCTCATACATGGGAATTTAGGAGAGTTTAACTCTCCCATTTCTGAGACCGAGAAAGCAGTTTTGCAAACAATGACCTCAGCACTCAGGGCTCCTAGCTATAACAGCTTAGAGGTTAACCTGTGTTTAGCAATCTTCCTTCTATTCACAGTGACTTAAAAATAAAAGCCGGGATGTCATTGCACTGAATTATACTGGGATCAATAGCCAAACTTAATGTTTATTTTTTAAAGAGAGTCTGTTTTCTATTTGTATATCCCGGATTTTAAATCCTTGAATTATTATTATTATTAGTTGATATGTGACTTTGAGGTCATTCTTCTTAAATTGAATACATAACATCATTTCTTGATTCATACTCTTCTGAACCATGTGGTCCAGGTCATGTCTCCCGGAGTGGGACAGAAAGGGAAAGTGAGTTGACTAGTATGTCACAGAGTGGGTCCAGAAAACAAAACAAAGTAACAATTACAAACCCTCTGAGTGGCCTTGAAAAGAATATGAGGGAGAATGTGAGTACAGCAGGCACAGAATTGCATATTGAAATATGAAATGCGCAGGGATGACATGATACTATGTCTGAGATGTGCTTTAAAATGCTCCAGCAAAGAAAAATGATAGAAGAGGCAAGTGTGGCAAAATCTCGAGGAGCCTTCAATCTGGGTGTTGGGTGTTAGGGAATTCATTGCATTGTTGCCTCTCTTTGTGTGTAGGTCTGAAATTTTCATAATAAAACATCCTTACTGGCTGGGAAACTTTTCACAAAGAGGCTCTGTCTCCCTGGTGTTAAGTGTGTGAGTGACTGTGACTGTGCATCTGCATATACAATCACGGTATTTCCTGAGGGAAGTGTTACTCCTTAGAGTCCATTCCAATGCTTTGGAGAGCAGGCACTTTCAGAATATACGTATTTAGCCATCCATCTTCTCCTGTTTATGAAAAGAAACATTTAACACATTTCATTCCTTCTCCTTACATCCTTGTTTTTAATGAGTCTTAATCGCTCCCAATCATGATTTCGTCAGCTAGGATACATTTTAGGGACATAACCTCCTTGGTTGATGAGGGAATAGGGAATTTGGGATGGCTGTGTGAGGAAAGCATGCGGTAGAAAAGAAATCAGACCTGACTTTGAATCCCACCTTCCTCTCCCCTGGCCCTCTGCTACTTTTTTACTATAGTTTTAATGGGTCTGCCCTCTTGGATAATCCTTCGCTAGGTTCTCTTTGCTCTCAGCAGTCCATGTTTTGTTGACTGGATAAAAGTCCCATCGGTGGCATAGAATAGCAGCCACTCTTGAAAGCAGGCCACTATCTAGACACCTAAACAGAATCAGACATCCCTAGTTAATGATCTCAAACGAGAACCTGAGAAATCCTGCTACTCTCCTAAGCAGTTATTTTAAGGCACATGGCTGCTTCTAACTTGCAGGTCAGCCCCTTTACAGATAATTTCAATTCATCACTCAGAAGAGCAATCTGATCCTCATTCAAACTAGATGCAGCATTTCCCCCTCAGTGTATGTGTGTGTGTGTGTGTGTGTGTATGTGTGTGTGTGTGTGTGTGTGTGTGTGCCCTACATTTTTAATCACTTGAAGATTATTCCAGGGCAGCTGGCAGTTAACCATTGTAACAGCGTATCCATTGTTGCACAGTTGACAGCCTATTTTCACCCTCACTTCTGATTTCCTTCTCTCCCTCTGTGAAGTAAGGAGTGAAGATTTTGTTCAGCTACTTTTCAGTGAGGAGAATGAGTGTCAGATAGATGGAGGGGCTTGTTCAAAGTCGCCTGGTCCCCCGCGTGGCAGAGCTGGGGCCAGAGTTCAGTCAGCGGCATTTTCTGTGGTCCTTGTAGTATTTCCTCCTTGGGGAATCCTTTATGTGTTCCTCCCAAGCCCACATCAAGAGCCAAGGCATCCAGCAAAACCCATCTGAGATGCACATCTGTATCCTGGCTCAGAAACCCCGTGGCCGCCTGTCCCTTCTACCAGCTTCACAAGTAGGTTCTCCTAGCTTTACACTCTGGCGGTCCTTCCTCATTTTGTGCAGTGCGGATGTAGTACTGCTGTGTAAGTCAGTGACCCTCTGTCCGATCCCCTTGTGCTGGTAAGCAAGATGCTGGAGGGGACGGGTCCAAGCCTTGAGGACATTCCTAGCTGTCAGGATGAGGGATGGGACCACGATGGCCTTATCCAAATCCAGTGGATCAACTCTGCCACACAGAGCCACGTGCTCCACTCCGTGCCCTTTCACCCACACAGCATACAAACGCTCTCCATGCCTTTATGGATTTGGAAATCAACCCCTATCCAGTGAGGTGGCATTAGTTTATCTCTAATCTCAGAGCTATCACTGATTTGAGCTCAGTGCCAAAGGAAAGCTTGAAAACTACTTGAGCATCTTATGAATGAACAATGTATGAACAATCTGATCTTTCAGCTCCAAGTGAAATTTGTTCAGACTTGCCGTGTACAGGAGTGGGCAAAAGTAGGTTTGCAGTTGTGAGTTTGGGAAACAGAGTTTTTATTCTTGTATGATTAGTTATTAATGATTGTGTTCTTTTCCATATGAACAACTGTACACCCATGTTTGCTCATCCCTGACCACTGCCTTTCGCTGGCTGCATGCTTGTCTGTTCTCTCCCTGCCCCTGTTAGCCATTTTTGAAGCCCCCTTCAGTAAGGGACACCAGAATGACTCTTGGGGGAATAACATTAGAACCTGGAGGACATTGAGTGGGCTGAACGCTTCCTGGTGTCTGAGTTCCCAGCCACCTGACCTTTGTCACATTCGCACTGTGTTAGGGGATACAACAGCAAAGAAGATAGCGATAGTGTCCCTCCTCCTGGTGCGGAGGGGAAGAGCCTACAGTATGAATGTCAGCTGAAACCTCAACTGGTGACCCAAATACCATTTTGCACCAGCTCATTCATGTTCCTGGAAGTCTTCTCTTCCTTCCATGAAGCCCAAAGACTGCTCTTGATATCCATGAGTTTTGGAAGCAACATGTACTGTGGGGACACAGGAAAAGAAGCGCAGGCTATGTTAATGTAGCCCGACCTTAGCATATCCCCTTCCATCCTTGGCCGCTGGAGGTCCCGTTGACTTTATCCCAGTGCCCGTGTCCATCAGGGAACATACGTGACAGGGCTCTCTTCCTGCTTCTAGGCAGAGTATCCCTCCAAATGTACACGAGCACTTTGAATAATTATAAAGGCAGTGCTTATTAAAATATGTTTCATTTTCAAAATGGAGCTACCAGCTGTTAAAGTGTGGGGGGACACCCTGTATCTTCCCCTACAAACATCTGGATTTTTTAATTTGCATTTTTAAAAGATCCTTGTACGTAGTCTAAATATTCCAAATTACCCCTCCCCCAACTTCTATAAGACCAAAAGAACTAATTTAGTTACTCTTAGTAATTTGCACAAATGAAACCTGTACCTCAGTTTCCATGGCAACAGGACAAATAAAACAAGTCATCCCCCGATGCCAATATGACAAAGGTCAGGTGGCTGGGAACTCAGACACCAGGAAGCGTTCAGCCCACTCAATGTCCTCCAGGTTCTAATGTTTTTCCCCCAAGAGTCATACTGGTGTCCCTTACTGAAGGGGGCTATAAGAATGGGTAGAAGGAGGTACACAGATGAAGCGAGGAGACTTTCAGGATGTTAGTTCCAGCAAATGAAGGCAGAAGTGACTAATCAGAGTGAATGAGGCTGAACCAGGAGCACCACCGTCAGAACTCATCAGCCTCAGACAGCAAGTCTGGCACCGGGTCTGCTTCTGCGACCACCGGGCCTCAGATAAGCCGCCACCCCGCGGAGAATCCTGACACCACTTCTGAGCTGGCAGAAGCCTTATTATTATTACATATTATGCGGAAACTCGGAGCCTTACTGTAAGTCATCATTTTATATAGTTTTCAGTGACAGTGAAATCCTGCCGCGAGTGGCACTGTCAGCTTCGCTGCGAGGGCCCCCTTTCCCTCAGGGTGACAGTCTCCTGCATCGGAAGGAGCTGGCCCATCAGATCGCTAATGGGACCCACTCATTCCCCTGCACTGGACATGGAGCTGCGGAACAGGAGCAGCATCCAGGGGAGTCGGTTCTCCCAGCTCCCCCTCCCCACGTTTGATTCATTGAGGAGAGTTCTAATTTCTTTCTTCTGACTTACAGAAAAAAAAAAAAAAAAGACATTCCAGAAAAATTAAGTTAACTATTAGCCCAATGTCCTCAAGCTGCTGGTGTGGATTATATAACAACTCCCCGATTCTAGGAAGGAAACAAACTAGAGGCCCACATTTCTCAGATTTCTCTCTCTCTCTCTCTCTTTCTTTCTTTTATTGATTTCAGAGAAGAAGGGAAAGGGAGAGAGAGATAGAAACATCAAAGATGAGAGAGAATCATTGATAGGCTGCCTCATTCATACCCCACACGAAGGATCTAGCTCAAAACCCAGGTATGTGCCCTGACCACAAATCGAACCATGACCTCCTGGTTCTTAGGTTGATGCTTACACCGAGCCACTCAGGCTGGGCTGATTTCCTATTCTTTAAAATTTCCTATCCGGCTCCCTGTCCCTTTCTCCCAGCTCACGGCTGGGCCACATAGGTCTTTGACGGTCTGTGCAGCATGTACCCCTCATCTGCTTGACCTCTGTGGGGTGCCTCTGCTTATCCTCCCCGGCTCCCAGCTCCATAGAGTCCTTGCTTTATCTGACCTCGCTCACCGCCTTTGACCTCGCTCACCATATAACTGAGTCAAAATCCGCAGGAACAGCGCCTGCAATCCTGAACGCATTAGACCGCTGTTGCAAAATGACTGCTGCTGAAGCAAATGCCGAGGGGGAGCACGAGCAAAGACAAAGACTTGGTTTTCCTAAACCGAGTGCAGCCCTGGGGGCGCCTGGATTCTCCAAGGGCACAGGCGTGATCCTTCTGATCGTTTTCCAAATCAGCCTACGGAGTGGAAGCCGGTCCTCTCATGAAACTTACGGAGCAGATATATAGTATCTGCACTAAGGTGAGTGACTGGGACAGAAACACTGCTTCCCGGGACTCCCCAGGGGCTTCACCAGGGAAAAGAAGGGCCTGGTTTCTGAAGGGGGTTTGTGCTCTGCCCTCACTCCTGATGGTCTGGCACCATAAACAGGGGCAGGGATTTCTCGGCTCCAGCAAACTGATAGCTGCTCCAATGGCTATGCATTGCTTTTTTTTTTTTTTTTTTTTTAAAAAAATAGGATTTTGAGTAAGGGCCATATTGCACATGTTACCTTTCCTTATGACTTCCTTAAAAAAAAAAAATGACTAAATGCCAAGCTGGTTGGGACAATAAACATCTAAAGAGCTACATGATCCTTAAGATATTGTTTTTTCAAAAATCACAAGTCTCAGTTAGATGCTGTACATCCCCCACAGCTGACCAAATGAGGCCTCCACACCCCGTCTTCCAGTGCAGCCCTCCACCCACATAGGATCTTCCCAAGGAGCTTTTACACAATGGGTGTTAAACGCGAATGGAGCATCACCTAATCAGCCCTTCCTATTGCCTCAAACTATAGAATTGTCCACATTTGCTATTTGCAACTAGAAAAGTCCGCTGACGTGTGTCTACTTTCTTTTCCCAAACCCCGGAAACTTCAGATCCACTCGCACTGCAGTATTTCTGTCTGTTCTGAATAAAACAAGCTCTGCTCTTGTGTTAATAAAATCCAGCCTGTGGTCCTGGGTTGTCCAGGGTGACCCTGAAGAGACATACATTTCTCATTTTTACACTTGCCTCCGATTTTGTAGGTTATTTTGTTATTGCACAACCCAGTGCTTTATAATAAATTTACAGGGTGCCTGTGGGGAGAGCCCTTCATATGATACGGTATCTCATTCGCGGGTCCCCCGGGATAGAGATGCAGAGTTATACCTCTCAGCCAGCCTCAGCTCTCCCTTGTGAAGCTCCCGTGCGGCGGGACCCACGAGGCTCCCTCGGGATTCCACGCAGAACACAAAAGCCTCCAAAGTGAAAAGGATGCTACTCCACCCCTGAAGTAGGATCACCGAGGTGAGGTGGGAACATGCTGCCACGTCTATAGTCCTAACATGATTATGCCTTTTACTGTAGAGACTGGAATAGAATACTGATTTCAAGTGATCCTTAGATACCCAATGCTGAGATTGAGGCATGACCCCTCCTTTCTTTCTAGCCGCTTCTGCAGCCACAGTCCTGCACCAAGCAGGGGTTGAGACAGCGGGAGCAGTTGCCAAGCATGCAATGATTTACATCACTTAAACAATAATACTTCTAAAACGGTGAAAAGCTGACTCACAGTTGGTTTGGTTTTGATTGCTGCCAAGGCTGACAATTCTAAGCAATGTCAGTGGTAAAATATTCCTCTCCCCAGAGGCAGGCCACGTCCACTGCCTGCCCCCTCTCTGACATGCCTCTGTGGGAGCACTCCGATTGCTTTGTTAAAGATACAGTTATCATTAAAAAATGAAAGTAATGCATACTTACTGTAGAAAATCTACATAAAATATAAAAAGTAATTAGAGAGCTTAAAAGTCCCATTCATCCCACCACTTATTGATAATCAGAGCCCATTATAGCATTTTCATTTTTTTTATTATTAAAAATAGTTCAACTATAAATATTCTGGTTACATATGTCTTTGTTGGCATTTATAATTTAAAAAAATATTGCATTCTTGAAAGTATAGCTTTTTTAAAGAATTGAATATCAACCACAAAAGTGCCCTATGTAAAGTATTTGTTAGTTTATAATTCCTGGAGTCCTGTGCACTTCACCAACACTAAACATTATCATGAAAAACAAATCCTGAAACTGAACTCACTAAAAGGTATCTTCTTTTAATTTACTTTTTTGTTGTTGTTGTTCACTTATTAGATTGTTTTGTTTACTGACTTTTGTATTTCCTCTTTGGTTAATTGCCTATTCATAATCTCTGCTCATTTTTGTATTAAGCTATTAGTCTTTCGTTTGCCAATTTATAATAACTCTGTAAAATTAATTTAATTGTATGTTGCTTTTCTTCTTTTTTTTTTTCTTTCCAAATTTTGTTTAGGTTGTTTTTTCCCTCACATATGCAAGTAAAATTATTTAACTTAATGGATCAAATTAAATCAAATCAAATCTAGTTAGTCCTTTACATATGAATTCTGCCTTTACTTGTATGTCTTTAAATACTTTGTTCCAAGAACATATTTACCTATATTTAAAAAATATTTTATGTCTTTATTCTTCATATTTAGTTTAAAATTTGAAAATGGAATTTATCTAGATATACCTTTCTCAAGGTTTGCTCATAGGTAAATTATTCTACTCCATTTATTAAAATTTGAGTCCAAATAATACACTGATTGCTTATCTCTTTTTTTTTGCTCTTCTCCCAAATGAGGTATTGTCTGTCCTGTCAGGAAAAAAAAAAATCAGGAATATCAAAAGGCTTGCAGCCAGATTCTAGGCCCAAAACCTTAAGTGTGAATTTGAGTGAACTCACCCCTTATTAAGAAAATGAGGCCAACATTAAGATTTGGAGCATCCATTTCTTAAATTTGTTTTCCCTGAGTGCATCTGGGCATGTTTCCTGATTTCTTTGTAAAATGGGAATTATAATAAGAGAAACATAGAATATAGCACCAACGCTTATGCTCTCTGTCACAGATCACTGGTACAATAGAAAATTTCACTTGTATCCTTAATATATTTAGTATTTGCCTAAAAACTACTGCTGATATTTGAACACTTACCAACAAATGGAGTTGATTCTATAAAAATGGCTCTGTGTGCTATTTACCCAAGTTTGTATAATTAGAATTCTATTCCAGAAGCTAAGGGCGCCATTCACTGATTTCACGTAAAGTACCTGGATAGAACATGACCTTACATTGCTGCTGCTGTTCCCTGAGTTGGTCTGCTTTCTGTCCAGGAGGAAAGCCAGGGAGGGGAGAGACAGGAAGGGCCTTGCAGAGTGGGCCGCCCTGCCCAGATAGGGAGCTGTGCTCATTAGGAGAAACAGGAGGAGCAGGTCAGGTCGGGGAGGCAGGGATTGGGAAAGTGGGCACTTTATATAAAAACCAGTGCATGGGAAGACAACGTGCACAGTGGCCATCAAATGGGATTTGAATAACAATTTTTCACTCTATTCCAAGTGTCTGAGATCCAACAACCCCTCCTTTGCCAGGGCAATTGCCAGAGGAGGTATTGCAGGATGCGATTTTAGGCAGCAATGTGATCCTGTCAGAGAAGGAGAGCAGGGTGGTGACCTCCATCCTGTTTGACCAGAGCCACAACCCCTGGGATCTCTAGCTTTGCACAAAACGGAGGAAGCAGAGCTGATGTGTGGATGCTAAGGGAAATCTTTCATTCCACTCACAGGGAACAGATGTACTCTCAAGTCAGTCCTCAAAGATGTGGGAACGGAGGATAACCTAGAGTCACCACCCTACCTCATGAAGGGCAAAGAATTGCCCAGTAGACAAAACAAGAAAAAAGTCAGGAATCTTTTTGCTGACGTATTTCACCAGCAATAAACATTTCCCCCATATAAAGCTGAAGAAAAGCAACTGGTTTCTTAGCCTCTACAGCTTGCCAAGTGGTCTATGGTCTCAAAGGCCTCATTGATTTTTTAAAAAAATATATATTTTATTGATTTTTTTATATGTAGGAAGGGAGAGGGATAGAGAGGTAGAAACATCAATGAGAGAGATACATCCATCAGCTGCCTCCTTCACACCCCCTACTGGGGAAGTGCCTGCAACCAAGGTACATGCCCTTGACCAGAATCAAACCTGGGACCTTTCAGTCCTCAGGCTGATGCTCCATCCACTGAGTCAAACCGGTTTTGGGGCGCCTCATAGATTTTTGGTCTTCTGTTTCCTCTGCCAGGGATTCCCCCCACCCCTCTCCACGCGCACACACATGCTGGGTTGGTTATCTCTCCCCTTGCACTCTCCATCTGGCCTGCTGGTCTGTTGTGCAGCTGGTCATAGCTCCAGAACATGGGGGAAGGGATGGGCAGGGATACATCTCATTCATAAACCCAAGTGCCGGTCTGCATACACCCCTAGGAAGGGGTATCTTCTCTAAATTAACTCCGGATATTGCCTTTTCTTTGCTTACTATTCCTACAGCTTTCAAACTGTGTAATTTTTGTTTTTCTGTCTGTACCCAACCTTCATGCACACTTTATCCCCAACACCCTCCCTCCCAAGGATATAAAACATCACTCCTTCCAATGAAGTACGAGGACATCTTTTTTTTCTGGATCTGGAACCTGTGCCATTGTGCATGGCACAGCGTAGCAGCGCCTTGGAAAAGCTCTCCTGAATACTTGCTGAATGAATAGAAAAATGAACGCCTTCAAGAAACCTGCAGCTCTGAGCGAGCGCCTTATCCTCCTGCAAGCACCATGACACGTACTAAAATGCTTCATATGCCAAGTTTCTGAAGAGGCTCAGCTAAGGAGCACGGAAGATGAGAGGGGATTGCAGAAGTTAGAAAATTCACAGAGGAGGTGAGCCGGTCTCACACAGAAACGTCTAATTGGAGGCTCAGTTTCCTCACGTAGGGTGAAGTAGGTCCTAAAAATGGCTAGCTCCGTAAGACGATCGGAATGAGATTTTCTACGGTGCTATGTCTGACATTCTCAGCTCCGTGTGCTGGGGAGGAAGCCCTCACCTTCCGAAGCCATGCTACTTGGAGAGGGACCTTTTCTCTCTCGCCGTCTTTCATTCAAGATAACTGTGGCAGAGCTGCGGAATATTCCAACGCGTCCTCTTGACCTCTATCCATAAACAGCCTTTCTCACAATGAGACGTTCTGAGTTTAGGAGCCTTGCTATTTTCAACAAAGAATTAATTGCAAAGTAATTAAGTTTAGAGCAGGGGAATAGATGAACCCTGTCTATCATAAAGGAACAGTGTGGATGGTGACATAATGAAGCAAGCAGACGATGCTTAATATACCCACATGCACACACATAATCTCTTTTTTTATTTTTTTATTTTTTACATAATCTCTTTTATAAAGCAAAACAAACAACCAAAAAAACCAACCCACTCCAAAACAAAACAAAAAACCCCTCCTATCGATTATATTGACAAGATAAATCTAGGAGCTGCTTACAGAAGCACTTATTTCTTTTCTCATTAGGTCGCAGGGTGGGCTTTTACCCTCCACGTCCGTGGGAGCTATGCTAGGTTTCCATCTTGGAAAGTTCTCAGAGATCGGAGCCCATCCTATCTAATAAAGAGGGAATATGCTAATTGACCATCGCTCCGTCACAAAAATGGCTGCAGTCACAGCTGAGTCCAAGTTCCCTTAAGGAGCCTTAATGAGCAATCAGCAGGGACCTGAGGCTACACCCTCCCTGCCCCCAAGGGGTTTGACCAGGGACCTCAGGCTATGTCCCCTGCCCTGGCGTCAGGATGGTGGGCCTCAGACCGTGCCTCCTGCCTTGGCACCAGGCCAGGGGACCCGAGGCCATGCCCCCACTCAGGGGAGCTTGACAGGAGACCTCAAGGTGCACTTCCCATCCTAGTTCTGGGCTAGGGGACCTCAGGCTGCTCCCCCGACCCCAGCGGACTTGAGGATATGCCCCCCTGTCTGGCAGGGCTTGACTGGACCTCAGGCTGTGTTCTCTACCCAGAGGAGCTTGACAGGGGACCTCAAAGTGCACTCCTAGTGCTGGGTCAGGGGAACTTAGGCTATATCCCCTGCCCAGTGGGGTTTGACAGGGAACCTGAGGCTGCACCTCCCCACCTGGTGGGGCTTGATGGGGAACATCAGATCATGTCCCCCACCCAGTGGTGCTTGACAGGGGATCTCAGGCTGTGTTGCACACCTGGTGGGGCTTGATGAGGGACCCCAAGGCATACCCCACCCCATCTGGGGGACTTCAGACCACACCCCCCATTCTGGTGCTGGGCCAGGGGACCTGAGGCTATGCCCTCTGCCCAGTGGGATTTGACAAAGGTGGAACTGGCCGGGTCTGGATCTAGCCCAATAGGGGGGTGATCAGCTGGGTCTGGGTCTAATGCAATTTTGAGGTGCATGTGGGTGGGTGGGGACTTGACTCTGGGTCCCCTTATTAAGGTGCATGAATTTCATGTACCGGGCCACTGGTTGATAAATATAGCACTAAGATGTGTTACAGGGACATGCAGCCAAAAGCTAGTTGCATTGCTGGCCACATTCCTACAGGGCTCCTCTTCCCTCAATGAACACAGAATAGCACAGAGAACATCAGAGGGGCACACGTGTTCACCCCTCTGTGTTGAAGCATGCAAATTCACAATTAATCAACAGGATTTAGGTGGTGGGGGGGGGGGTGATAGGGACAGTTTCCAGTAGGTTTTACCACTAGAAGTAGGAGGCTTAATCTGCGTATGGGCAATTAGGTTGATGATGGATGCCACCCTAACATTTTTTCCAGTTGCTTCAGGGACTGAGAAGATGCCAAATTGACATCACACATCCTTTCTGGTCAGTGTGAATGGAGAAGGTGCTATGGGGCAATTCAGGGTGCCTTGCACATCCCTGCGTTTTGATTAAAACAATACGTTTCCAAATACCATGTATTTGAGCCTGGAAAAATAGTACCTGGGGTTTAAGAAACATTTCAGCACTTAAAAGGACATGAAAAGGAAAAAGGAAGCAAGGAAGGAAAAAAGGAAGAAAGAAGGTCTAGAAGGAAATAAATAAAAATTTTAACAGAGGTAGTGTCTAGTATTTTTCCTCCTCTCTGCCTTTAGATCTTTTCCAAAGTTTTTATGAGTTTTGCTTTACCTTTATAATGGGGACATTAGAATGAACTTGATTTTGATAATTTAATAACAGCGCTTAAAGGAACAAAACAACACACAGCAATTCTACTGAATCTGTTTTAAAAGCCCTCACTGCCCTCGAGGAATTTTACCTCTAACTTTAGGCAACACAGCTGTGACCAAGGCGGGTGACACCAAATCTGAATGGAAAAAGAGCACAATTAAGCCTGTGTGTGTGTTTTTGGTAGTGTTTACATTTTAGCTCTTTTCTTGTGCTTTTTCATGGTTTCGGGTTGGAGATGAGTTGTGGGAGGGGCTATATCAGTAGCAAGGAAAGAAGGGTGTTGGCCCCTCTTTTCATCACACCCATCCTGAGAGCAAACACAACCCACAAACCCTGTTGTCATGTTGCCTGGGTGGCTCCCCGCAGTTGCTGGAGGCACACTCTCAGAGGGTGGGGCTGAGGAGATTGAGATGCAAAAAATAAAAACTACCACCAGGGAGGGCACTCTGGAGCAAAGTTTTCTGTCATCCACAGTCCAGTGGCTTTAGCTTAAATCCTTCAGAGAAGGATTTCCTTCTTCATGGGAAAGATAAAAGCTTGAAAAATGTGGCCAAGTAAGCCACGCAAAGAAAGAGAAGATAAAACTGAAGTTGTGGGTACTTCAAATGCATAATCTAGGTCAGAATGCTATATTAGAAACACTGACATTGGGCCTTGCTCACTATTGATTTGGTTTCCACCATGGTTATATTTCTGCATCTTACAATATTGGCTTCAAGTATTCCACACTGAACACCCTGACATGCTGCTCTGGGTAGTGAATGAGCATCCTGGCACCCCGTTGCTCTCCACACTGGTCTATGTGACATTTTCCTGTGAATGAGTTTAATGGATTAGGATCTGATTTGCATGAGCTCCCACTGTGATGGCTGGGGCCTGGCCATGCTCTTCTTCTACCCCAGGGGCATCACAGACATGGGTGCTGGGGCTGCTTCTCTATGGTTCACTCAACAACTCAAGTTCAGGTCTCACAGTTTGTGTTTTTGCATTGTGTGTTGTTTTCTCCCCCCACTCCCCACCAATATTCTTCTCATCCTGGCACTTCTGTGCCAGAAAAAGAAATCAGGTCCCAACTAACACAGAGAAGAAAAGTAGGCAGTTTGTACCTCATTATAGTAAGTTGTCTAAAGCATAGGTAATTTTCAACTGGTTTTATCTAAAGACGGCTCATATTAAATAAGAAATATTGACACAATCTGGTAAATGAGGTGAATATAAAATGAATACTGGCTTGAGTTTTCCCTGAGATTTCTGTGGACTGGAATTTGGATTCAAAATTTTCCACTCATAACTTACATTATCAGTTTGTCAAATATCACCACAAATATGTGTGCAATGGTGACCTTGTGATTTCGGAGCAACTACTTAACTACAATGTGACTTAATAAAAGGATTCAACTCTAGTAGGATCAAAAGGCCATAAAATGATCCAACTTAGAAATGTAGAGCCATCTTCACCATGTAATTATTATAGAGGAGACAAGGGCATTTTATATAATCAGAGGGAAGGTGATAGCAGTGTTAGTGGTGACTTTTTTCTCTCCCTTGGTAACTAAGTCCTTAATACAAGTTTCTGCAGTGATTCAAAATCCACCTCATTCTCTTTTACCAACCAACCTATTTTTTCCTCCCAAGAGTACATATTTTGTTCTATAGACTGTAAGAATTAGAAAACTGGGAGGTAATTTCTCGAAAGGGAAGCATAATCTATTTGCTTAATGATCCTACAAGAAGCTAATAAGTATCATCCTTCTTAGAAATAATAATACTTTGCTTTTATGCAGAAGCTTTCTCCAAGAAGCACAGAGTATATTATAGCTTCTATCTAATTAATCCTCCTAGGGTTCCAGGTGGAAGGGAGGTGGCAGGTATGATGAAGGTTCATCAGGCACCATCATCATGTCTCAGACGAGGAAATGGAGGCAAAGCAAGAGTGGTGAAAAGGTCACACACCTAGTCATTTAGGCTAGGTCTGCATGACCTCAAAGCACCTAATCGACTCATTGAAAAGAAGAATCAATCAAGTTGGATACTGGTTGTTGAGTGAACAATAGGTCAGGACCATTAGACTTCATGTTTTGCTCTTCCCCCAGCTATGCTCATATGGCAGGCTCTTTAATGGGGTGTCAATGAAAGAACCCACATTTCCTAACCTTTGGGCTGGGGGTCTCTTCAGATGGATAACTTGGAGAGCACCCATAGAACTTGAATACTGTTTCTTGACAGACACAGTACCCTGACAGAACCCATCCACCATGGGGCTATGGTTTTGTTTCTTATTGCCCTTACAAGTTCAGTTGACTATGCTTGTTTCCATTGCCCTCTGCAAAATGGACTAATGCATGGTATTTGGAGAGTTGCTGGTGTGATGAGAAGGGGTCAGGGGCTTGAATGATCTATTGGTAGTCATCCCTATCTGGTAAATCAATAGGAGGCATGCCACAAGTCTACATCTCTTGCATCAAGAAAAAAAGTAAGCTGCGAGTCTTTAGAGAAGTGTTTGCCCTCTGCCTTAGGTACTGCTCCATGTCAACTGTAAACATTTCGTGGCCAGAATCCTGTGGCACTCACTCTCCAGAAACAAAAGCCTACACCAATGTCTTGATCAGTAACTGATGAACTAAAGAGGGTGCTTTTGCAAAAAGTGAGCAAGCCTTAAAATAACAGCCGAAGTAGCACTTCCTCAACTTCAAACTCTTTGTAGTGCCAAATTCTCTGGGGAGTTAGGGCTCAGCTAAAATCACTTCCCGAAACAGAAAACCCCCCAAGAGAAAATTCAGTCAAATTAATGAACTAGATGCCTCTGATGTGAACTACATTTTCTGACACGTTGCGATAATAAAGCATTTCTTATTCTTACTTACCTAGCTCAGAGATGTTACTTGTCTCTCTCTTTCAAAAAAAAAAAAAAAAAAAGACACTAATAATGTCATTTGTTTAGAAAATGGAGGTATATATGGTGTGTTTTGAGGGAACATATCACTTTGCTGAAGCTTGGGGTTTAACAGGTCAATCAGATGACCCTCATTTTGTCACTGGAGTTTGTGGGTCTTGGTTTGCTAGGTGGGCATTTACTAGAATGGCAGACTAGTTTACTGCTGGCTATTGCAAAAGGAAGACCTTTAACCCAATCTCCTGAACTAAATCTCTGATTATAGCTTGCTCCTCATACAAAGAAAAAGAATTTCCTTTAAGCATTCGCAAACCTCTGTTTCTTAAAGTCATTCAAGTAACCCCTAAGGCCACCTCCTTCTCTCACTCCCACATACGTCCTCTTTGAATATTCTCCTTGGATCCTTCCTCTCCCACAACGCTTATCTTCTTTCACTGAGGTTCCTTTGGTATCCAGTTCTCAGCTTGTACACTGGCCATTCCCCAGCCTGGAATATCATGCCAGCTCTCCCAAATTAGCCTTCCCTCCCTGTTAACACCGGGAGCACACTCTGATTTCCCTCAGATCTTCTCCTCATCCCGATCATCTCAGTAGCCTTATAAAATTTACATAAAAACTAATTTGGTACATACTTAATTTCATGATTATTCCTCATTTGCATACATTTTTTTTAATGAGTGTTTGCTCAGGGTGGTCCTTCCAAACAAATTCTTGAGTGCTTGGACTGAGGCTTAAAGTTTAGGCTTCTTAAAAGTAGAAATTATCTGAATTTCCCCATAGCACTCTGGCCTCAGAGGGTTCTTTTGTATTATTTGTGTTTGCTGCCCAACTGGGACTTTCCTAGTTACCTATCTTTTTTTAAAAAACAAAACAAAATGTCACCAACTTCTCATCCAAGTGGCATTCAACTGTGGCTCAGCATTACAACTTGAGCTTCTTCATCATTTTATGTCTGTGTGTGTCCCAAGGTGGGTGGGAGAAACAGTTAGAAATAGCTTCTATTATATAAAGGGCCATGGAGAAATTTTCCATACTATGTGCACAAAACATTCTTTCAGTTAATGGCCCAGACTCTCCATAGAAATCCTGACATCTTTCCCGCCCTCCTAGCCCCTGTGAATTCCCCACACTTTCACCCTCCCTGTTCCCAGGGCATAGCAGTAATATTGTGGCTAAGTCTGTTTGGTATTAGAGTTAGAATTATTTATATCTTAGAGCTCAGACTTGTTTATGTGGTAGAATTCTGAGAAGGAAGTGAATCAGGAGATCTATCCCCTAACAGGGCATCCAGGGGTGAGGCTGAAAACAGGCCCTGATGATAAGGTAAAACCCCACACTACACGGTAGGCTGACTGCACTACAGACCTCAAGTAGCACAGGCTATCTCAGGAACAGGCCTTGGTGGAGGGCCAGTGCAGCAAACAAAGGGTCTGTAAGCAGGTAGACATGGTTATCTCAGGGTAGTTCCTGGAAGTCCATGTGGATGGGAAGCATCACATTTCCTCCCTTATTCTGGTGAACTTCATGTAAACTTTCTCTTTGAACTAACTATATTTAAGGTTTTTAAACTCCTACCATTCACTGAGAGTCGGCTATGGACCAGGTATTTTACACACAGATCTTATTTAATTCTACAACATCACTGAGAAATTGTTCTTACTCTACTGATTAAGAAACTCAGAGAAGTAAAGCAACCCCCTAAAATTTCATAGCTATTAAGTAACAGACTCGGGGACCTTTGACCCTCTGTGCTCCAGGGCACATATGCAGGGGATTCAGATTCAGGATGCTTTGATTCCAAAACCCATCACTTTTCTCTAAATCACCTTGCCTCTGCGCCCTGCAAATGAGGTAATGCCTTCGCCTAAGAGGTAGAGTCCAAGGATGTTTGTTGGTGGGGAGGGAAGAAGTAACTGACATAAGTGTTTGGGTCACCAGAGTTTTTATCTGGATTTTACTGTCCCAAGAACACTTTGGGGGTGAAGGCTTGGTAGGCTGGACACTGGATTCTTAATCCAGGCTCTGCTATCGGATAAAAGCCATTCTTTCCTTGCACATGGACCGGAGAAAACAAATTCTTCTGAACTTTAAGAATTACCCACGTCAAAAAATAGAATAGATAACCCTTCCCCTGGAAATGTTTGAGCAGATCATGGGTCAATATCTGTCCAGGATGTGGTCCAGGAGACATTCAGGGGGCCTTCACTTGACATGCGTTTACTCACATTCTCTTTGGTGAAGCCCACGTTCCCCCTGCACAGTGGAAAGACCACCGTGGGCCTCTGAGGGCTTCTGTGCTGTACCAGAGGGCAAGGCTCTTCTCGCTGCACTGGTCGCAGGCCAGCAAACCTTTGACCTCTGTGCTCCAGGGCACATACACAGTCAGTATCTGTACCCCCTTCAGCAGAAAGGGGCCTTAGAGATAATCCTCCAACTCCACATCAAGCAGTAGGAACCAATGCGAGAGGAAGCTGCCTGCTTCCCTGGTCACCTTGCTAGTGGGGGGCTCCTTTCATCGCACATTGCCAGAGCGTCTTCAGCCGCACTCTTCCCCTGCAGCCGGATTTAGGCAGATTAATTCCAGAGAAGAGTTGGGCTCTAGAAGGCCTCATAAGAGTGGATCACTCCTGCTCTTCCTATGTGCAGCTGCCAACACAGCCTCCATGCCCTCGAAGCCCTGGGTATCTCTTATTGTACCTGGAATTAATTATTAATGTACATTTCTCACTCTGACTTCTAAATGCAGGCCTTGGATGACATATGTTTCTCTCTTCACTGCCAACTTATTTTTTGCCAAAATAGATGCCAGTATAGAGCAGGTAATCAATACATCATACTTACTAAATAAATGAATGCATAATGACCAAAAAGTTGCCTACAGTACTCAAGAAGATGGACAGCTGGAGGCAGAGGCCAATTAGAAGCCAAATGCAATAAGGGGTGAGATTAGGTGACTCTTCTTCCCTATTATTGGGCCCTGCCTTCATGGATGCACATACCATGGACTATAAGGTTTATTGTCAGGGAGCTATTCTCCTGTGGAAGAGGAAACTAGATTGAGGACTGCCTACCATGTGAAAAGCACCCCTAGTGGTGGAATGGATTCTGTCCCCATTCAGCCCTTGTTTTTTTCCCACTGTTCCTGGCCCTGCTGGCTCCTCTGGTCCTGATACCCTCCAGTTCAAGGGCTCTGGGGAGATGATATCTATTGTAGGACAGATGGTTGAACCCCAGATTGGTCCTATAGGTTTCTCAAAAGCTTTCACATTTGCACCCCTATTAGACCTATTAGAAAACCCGCAAATTTAAAACACCCTTACTGAAACAAATTACAAGAAAATGAAATGCAAAATTCCTTCACTTCCCATGTTCACTCTGAAGATGCTATAAATTATAATAGCAGTGGTTTCAATTCTCTCTCTCTCTCTCTTTTTTTTTTTTGGCAAATACAATAAGACTATGTTGTGATATGTAATCTACTAATACGTTGATTTTTTAAGAAAGTAAATATGAAATGTCAATGACAACATGTTTCTCTTCTATGAATATTAGAAGTGCTGTTTGTTATCTTAGAAAGAGTGGCTGATATTTTCAAATGGAACTTATACCCTAAATAGGACATGCTGAAATATGATTGTGTTGATTGAGAGATGACATAACAGTGGTTCCCTACGTATTGTGTTTTGATTACTAATGGCTGCCTAGTACTTTTAAAAAATATATATTTTTATTGATTTCAGAGAGGAAGGGAGAGGAAAAGAGAGATAGAAACATCAATGATGAGAGAGAATCATTTATAGACTGTCTCCTCCATGCCCCCATGAGAGACTGAGCCTGCAACCTGGGCTTGTGCCCTGACTGGGAATCAAACCATGACCCCCTGATTCATAAGTTGATGCTCAACCACTGAGCCATGCTGGCTGTCCTGCCTAACATTAAAAAGATCAAATTATACAGTGTATTCCAATATCTAAAGATATTCACACACACACACACACACACACACACACACACACACACACACACAATACAGGGAGGGGTAAAGTAGGTTGACAGTTGTGATTATGGGAAACAGAGTTTATTCTTGTAATATTATTGATTAATTGTGTATTATTTTTCTTATATTTGTATTTTATGTCTTTTCTTAGAAATGAAAATATAGCAACACAAAGCCTGTGTTCCAAATTATACAATTATGCTTGATCTAGACCAGTGGTCGGCAAACTCATTAGTCAACAGAGCCAAATATCAACAGTACAATGATTGAAATTTCTTTTGAGAGCCAAATTTTTAAACTTAAACTTCTTCTAATGCCACTTCTTCAAAATAGACTCACCCAGAACGTGGTATTTTGTGGAAGAGCCACACTCAAGGGGCCAAAGAGCCGCATTTTGCAGACCACTGATCTAGACAAGTGGCTGCTGTCTTTAGCACAAGTTCTCAAAATCTACACCACTCCCTCCTGGAACTGAGGTCAGGTGTCAACATTAGGTTTGCACCGTGGTTTAGATTCCTTTTGGTTTGTCTTTTGAATAAGCACCCAGCTGGCTTAGCCACTCACAGTTAGGACCCTAGTGCAGTAGTCGGCAAACCGAGGCTCTGGAGCCACATGTGGCTCTTTGACCCCTTGAGTGTGGTTCTTCCACAAAACACCACGTGCAGGCACGCACGTACAGTGTGATTGAAACTTTGTGGCCCATGCTCAGAAGTCCGTTTTTGGCCTGGGTGAGTCTATTTTGAAGAAGTGGCTTTAGAACACTCAAGGGGCCAAAGAGCCATATGTGGCTCGCAAGCTGTGATTTGCCAACCACTGTCCTAGTGTATAGCAAGGCATCACATTATGTGACGGACAGGGCCCAGTGTGAGCTCTGGCAATTCTCCTGGCTAGCCTTCCTTCCACACTGTATAAGGTCTGCTCGATTCCTCCTGCTTCTGGGATGCCTGTCCTGACTGCTGGCACCGGCTTCTCTCTCACACCCAGTCCAGGGTTAGCGTTCACATTGTCCTGCTGTTGCTTTCCTGAGGGCAGACTGTCTCTGAGGGAGAAGATTCTTGAAGTTGGAAACCCTATCTCAGACTATGAAGCCCCAGATCTCTCTGCTCACAGACATTGGGCTTGTATCCTATTTAACCTGAGTTAAGCTGGGGGAAAACCAATAGCTTAGGTTATATTAATCAGCAAGGCAAACCGATTTTTCATTTCTTTTGCTTTATTCAAACTGTGGCCAGGGCTTCCCTGGCAATAGAAAAGATCACACTAAATTGTTCAAAATTATGTAGGAAGATTACAGTCACTAATACAATCATCTCCCAGCAGAAAACAAAGGTGTTCAAGCCAGCAATCCATGCCAGGGGAGCCTAGGAATTTCACCTCTTCATAGGGCGTCCAGCCAGCCAGGAGCATATAAGTCATTCCTCAGGCCATAGCAACGAGGCTGAAGAGGTCATTTGGTTCAAGGAAATGGCTTTTTGCCTCCTCCTCCTCCTCTTTACCCACTAAGAAAACCAACGGCGCCTTTTATCAGTTTGGCAAAAAGACAAAGGGAATGTTTAATTCTGTACTTAACATTCTTGGTCCCCACTGTCAGCGTTCCCAGTTCTCAGAGAACACTGAATGGATGTTTGAAGAGTTTTGTGAAACTGAGACTGAACAGTGGCAACAAGGAGGAAAAGATCCAAAACGAAAAGAACGTTTTAAAATACACTCCCTTGTATTACCTGTTCTCCTCATTTTTCTCTTTCCCCCAACCAAGTCATAGGTAGCCCATAGGAATATTTTCATAGGAGGGATGTGATGTAATATCCCCATTGTCTCTGTTCAAATCCTAATAACCCTGCCTGGTCAGTGTTGCTCAGTGGTTGAGCATCTACCATGAACTAGGAGGTCAGGGTTCAATTCCTATCAAGGACACATGCCTGAATTGTGGGCTTTATCCCCAGTTGGGGTTTGTAGGAGGCAGCCAATCAATGATTCTTATCATTGATGTGTTTTTTTTCCCCTCTCTCTTCCTAGATAGGGGCAAGAGTGAGATTAGAAAGCAAGTGTTTTGACATTTTGTCAAATGAGTTTTACATTTCACCAATCTATTTCTGGTAGCTGGGTCGATGGTGTTAGGGTCATATATTCCAATGACCCTAACTAGCTGTGTGGACCTAGATAAATAACCAAACATTTCCATGTCACAATCTCCAATCAGTAAAGTGAGGTTAATATCAGTCCCTAGTTTTATACCTGATATACAGAAAAGGCTCAATGTATATGAGCTATGATTATCATCTACTAGTAACTTTTCTGGAGGTAAGTACCTGATTTCTAAGACCCTCCCCTCTAACAGGATTTACAGTGCAGAGCAATAGCTGCCAGTTGGTAGCCACTGACCCTGAGCCTCTCAAGCTAAGGTTTTATAGAAGGATGAAGTCAAGGCCTGCAGTCTGCTCAGATGAGTGAGGTACTCTCACTTGGCAAATTGAGCCCAGCAGAAACCCAAGAGCAATTAAATTAGCATCTTCTTCATTCTCTTTCTTATTTAAAGAAGGATTGTTCTTCCCACATAGAAAATGTGTACTAGGGGAATCCTAGGATGTCAAAATGAGCGTTTGCCTACCCAGTCTGACAGTACACTGAAGTGATCTACGACCAGTTAGAAAAGGAGAACACCTATTGAGCTAATGGCTGCACTCAATGTGGTCTCCGGATTTGATAGACTGAATCCTGGAGTGCTTAAATTCGAAGGCAGAAGAGGCTGCATGTGGCCCTCCTTTTGCCAAAGTGCCATCCAACCCTTGAAAATTGAGGGGATGTGGCCCAAATAGCTTAACTAGATAGGGACAAGAGTGAGATTAGAAAGCAAGTGTTTTGACATCTTGTCAAATGAGTTTTACATTTCACCAAACTATTTCTGGTAGCTGGGTTGATGGTGTTAGGAAGTGTTGGACCTTGTAAGACTGATACTAGCTCTTTCTTGTGAGGGAGGATCAGACTTAACAACTACACAAACATCCTATTCCTTCTCTAGCGGAATCAGTGATGCAGGGTCTGGGCCATGCCTCCCAGTGTACAATCATTTCCATGGGAAGACCTAAAAGGTACAGCAATCCAACATACAAGGACACAGTGAAGAGGAAAGGAATGTGTAAAGGGGGGCCAGAATTTCAGTTGTGGTGAAAGTTTGGAAACACTAATTACTGAGAACCCTCCATCAATGGTCTGCTGTGGCACAGTCAACCTGCAAAACAGCTCCCTCCTTAGCTAACTGTCTTACAAAGCTTGCTGGCAATAGGTGGGTGGGAAAGTCCCACATTGTTTTCCCAAAGACCTTCATATGGTGGCAGACTGCAAAGAGCTTCCTTGGAGATTGTCTAACAACAATAGAAGACTGGGTGAACAAAACTATGAAAAACCACAACTTAATTCATTCCTTAAGGTTTGCATTCACAGAAACTAGGAAAATTGTTCTGTATGTTGAAAAGCAACAAAACCCAAATCATATATTTAGAAAGGAAATATATTGAAAACACAACTGAGTTTCTATTAACCTTCCAAACAGTTCCCAACAATAGTTTCTAATAAATTTAATATGTTTTATTGATTTTTTACAGAGAGGAAGGAAGAGGGAGAGAGAGTTCAAAACATCAATGAGAGAGAAACATCAATCAGCTGCCTTCTGCACACCCCCTACTGGGGATGTGCCTGCAACCAAGGTACATGCCCTTGACCGGAATCAAACCTGGGACCCTTGAGTCCACAGGCCAATGCTCTATCCACTGAGCCAAACTGGTTAGGGCAGTTTGTAATACATTTATAGGCTAGCTTATTTTTTTCCCATTTGGGTGTACATGTGCACATACACACTTCCAGTTCAGTAGTCAAAAAGCAATCTAAAACATTAGAGGAAAAGAACAGTTTCCTAGTTCGAGCCACCAATCTTGAACTTCACAGTTGGAAGAAATTCTGTTATACTCTTTAAAAAAAAAAAAAAATTATGAGTCTTTCTCTCAGCCTAATGCAGGAGAACTGCCTTTACCCAGAAATGATCTTAGTATGCTACACTAGAACTACTCAGTCAGCATCTTTAATTATCATTTCCCACAAGCCTCTAGGCCAGTGCTTCTCTCTAAGTTTAATGTGCATATGAATTGCCTGAAGATCTTGTTAAAAATGCTGATTCTGATTCAGTAGGTCTGGGGGTGGCCCTGAGACTCTACACTTCTTACAAGTTCCCAGGTGGTGCCAAAACTTCCAGTCCATGGACTAATGGCAAAATTGTTGACCAAGTCTACTTAACATTGTCCTTATCAGGGCAAGAAATAGGCCATCATTATGGTTGGGATAACAGGCCTCCCTGGACTACCGTGTTCCTTGTAAATCTTCCCTCATTTACATCCTTCCTTCCATCTCCCTTCCCTCTCTTCTGAATGCACTTGCAGTCACCCACCTAAAGGAGGCAGTCCATTGCACTGGCACAGGGAGAAGAGCATGCAAACTTGGGTTTGAATTTAGGCAACACCATTTCCTAGCCAGGCAATTCTCATCTCTGAGCCACGTCTGTCAATACGGGGCTAAGATTCCCACCCAGGTACCTGTGAATGTGAGTGAATGAGGGAATTTTAGTTCCTCGCAGAGTGCTTTGCACTCAGTAAGAGATACTCAATGAGTATCAGTCTCTTTTCCTTTAAAGTGTCATGCCCAGAACCGGTGCTTCATGCGTGGCCTGTTCAGCACAGACAAGGTAGGCATGGGTTGGTAATGCCTAAAGCATGTTAATAATGTCTGCCGTGATGTTGGAAGTTGGAAAGCCAGGTGGGTGGAGGTATAGCTACAATGCTCTCCTGGCAATAAGTTAAAAAAGCCTTATCTTGCTCTACTGTCTTCTGTCATCACTCCTAATTTCACATCTCTTGGCTTCATCCATTAATTTAATACCATTTCTATTAAGCTACACACTGAGTCAAATATCCAGAAGAAGCCTCCAAGAGTCACAAGCTTCCAGATTATTTGGAATTTATGTTGAGAAACTGGGTAATTGGTTTTTAAAAAGTTGCATTTTTTTAAATAGCAAAGGTGGACATTTATTAAAGAACAAGTACAGACTCTCCAGTGGGGAGGGGGAAGAGTCCCCCCAAAGTTGTATTTTTATGGGAGTTGGCATTTTATAGGTGAGATCTTCTTCTCAGTGAAGTGGTGGCAGCACAGTAGCTTGGCATAATGAAAACTAGTTCGGCACACAGGCAGACATGAAAGGCGGTCTGCACATTACTAAGCAGAGACTTATCCTTCTGCTTACCCGTCAGTCACAGGTGGGAGACTCTTTCAAGAATGCTCACGTTCCTCACCTCATCCCTGAGGGTGCGGCCACTGCCCCTGCATCTGCCTAAAGGTTTTCTCTGGTGGTGGACCCCAGGGTGAATGTGACAGCAGAAAAGTAACTCACCCAGGGAGGCGGTCCCTACTTTAAAAATGAGCCTGGTAAATAAAAAATAAAAACTTAGATTTACAAACTGAATAGGAATGACCACTTAGAAGCGACTTTTCTGGTTAGATAGGAACTAAAGTCTTTGGGTTAATCCCATCTGAATGAGTAATGGTCATTTACTACGTTTGACTTTCCTGTCAAATTGTCATCATGTTGCAAACAGACTTTGCAAAGAGAACTCCAGCCAGATCGGAACGGTGAG
The DNA here is from genome assembly GCF_964339955.1 of Pipistrellus hanaki. Classification (NCBI taxonomy): domain Eukaryota; kingdom Metazoa; phylum Chordata; class Mammalia; order Chiroptera; family Vespertilionidae; genus Pipistrellus; species Pipistrellus hanaki. Next base: position 46,825,528 of record NC_140503.1, on the reverse strand, counting down.
AACTCAATACACAAGGCTCAGGGAGGAGGAAATTCGTCTAAACATCCACGCCGTGACCTGCTGCTCACCCGCAGTACGAAACTTGGCAGAGAGCAGCCGAGGAAGTCATTAATATGTGGAAAGGGATCTCTCAAAGGCACGCCAAGACCACGTGCCTTTCACTGATGAAAAAACAAAGGGAACTGTACAAATATTTGCCGCAAGAAAATAATAAGTTCTGTCACCAAGACGAGGACTTTCCACAATTGATTCAGGGTACTGTATAATTACCAAGGCAAAGTTCCTGGTGAGTACAGGCTCCAGAGCTATTCTGAAAGGGAAGTGTGGAGGTCAGAGTTCAAGGACTGCCCTTTCTGAAGCTTAAAAAAAAGATAAGCAATGTGTATGTGTGTGTGTGTGTGATTTCCAGGTGCTGGTTAACAACACAGTTAAAGCTGCTAAAAGACATGCAAACTGCTCAGTTATGATTCAATGCTTTTCTTTCATGTTTGCATCTTCATTTGATCAAATCAACTGCAAATTTAAAAAAAATGGACTTAATAGCATACACTATTAGGGAATTATTAATTTTATTTCATTTTGATAATAGCATTATGATTATACAAAAATCTTTTTAAAAAGATGTACATTGACCCTAGCTGGTTTGGCTCAGTGAATAGGGTGCCGCCTGTGGACTGAAGGGTCCCAGGTTCAATTCTGGTCAAAGGCACAAGCCTGGGCTTGATCCCCAGTAGGGGGCATGTAGGAGTCAACCAATTAATGATTCTCTCTCATCATTGATGCTTCTCTCTCTCTCTCTCTCTCTCTCTCTCTCTCTCTCTCTCTCTCTCTCTCTCTGTCTCTCTCTCTCTCCATCCCTCCCTCCCTCCCTCTCCATTCCTCTCTGAAATCAATATATATATATATATATATATATATATATATATATGAAGATATATATTGCAATTAGTAGCGAAATGACCTGGTTAGTATTTGGGATTTTTATTAAAATACTCGAGCAACATTAACAGGTGTATGTGTGTATGGGGGATGGTGGTGAGGTTAGATAAAAGAACGATGGTAAAGTTGTGATGGTTGTTAAAGCTGAATGATGGGTCCATTGGAGGTTTGCATTTTCTTCCAACTTTTGAGTATTTACCAATTTTTACAATAAAAGTTAAAAAGAAATCTAACCCCAAAGTAAAGAGGTTTTCTTCAAAAAAAGTACTAGAAATGGTTTACACAACAATATGGACTTTTGAGGTGAAATGCAGGGAGTAAGCGCATACCCCGAGAGCAGTGATTAATGGCCAATGCTGCGTGCATGCCATTAGGTGCAAGCAGCTGCCATAACATCTTAATTTAAAGAGCTGGGGTTTGGGGAGTCGCGGCACCGCAAAAAGCCGCGTCCTGCTGCTGCTTCGAAGAACTGGTACGTCTCAGACCCTTAAATTTTTAAACACAGCTTTCATGTTTTTGAGAGCTGGAAAACCTTTGAAAAGTCGGCTTGTTAGGAAATTCACCTCGCAGACTCTGGCTTCAAGGATTGGTTGAGATCCTTGGGTATGAGCAGAACTGATCTGGGTGAGGGGGTGAGCGTTCACAGGTAAATTAAAGGTGTATGCTTACGAAGGAGCAGGGAGAGACACCACGCCCAGCTCTCATTGCCGCAGTAACTTTCAGGAACGCAAAATAGACCACCTTGCTACTCAGAGTCTAACTCTTCCCCTCTGTCCCTGCTTCTGTTTTTTCCTCTCTCAGTCTCTGTCCCCAGAAATGGAGAGAGGCAGAATTCTGAGGGGAGCCGGTGCCCGGACTGTACTCCCCCACTGGTGAGTGATAGTGTAAAGCTTGGCAATGACCCTGCCTTGGAGGCCTCCAGTGGGATGTGGGAGCCACATTTCATACCCTGCAGGTCTCTTCTAGCCCTAAGACACCTGAGTGCCTGGCCTGTAATTTGGAGGACAGCCAGGCTGATGGGCCTACCCTCCGCCACCAATCTCCTCCCCCTGAATTGATGGCAGACGAATATCCCATTTTGGGTTGCAAAGCTTAACGTGAACAGAAAGGGGCAGAAGATAACCAACTACACCCTCTAAGTCCACAATTTAAAAGTCTAGCCTCACCAGCCATAAATATCTGAAGGGAGCCCATGTGGTTCAATGGTTAGAGGGCTGGCCCTCACACCAAAGGCTTGTGGGCTCGATTCCCAGTCAAGGGCAAGTAGCTGGGTTGCAGGTTCAATCCCTGGCCCCTGGTGGTAGGGGTGAGTACGTGTGGGAGGCAACTGGTCAATGTGAGTCTCAGAGAAAATCTCTCTTCCCCCCTCTCCTCTTCCTCCCTTCCACTCTCTAAAAATCAATGGAAAAAAACATCCTCTAGTGAGGATTAACAAAAAAAATAAAAAATAAAAAAAAATCTGAATGGACCCACTCACCCTTTATCAATAGGAAATCTATCTGCTATGCCCCTTGGTGGGGGCCTCCATTTGTGATATGCTTCCTCCTTTTCCTCTTCCCGCAGGCACTCAGCATTTTTGCCTAAATGTGTCCGGGGAGTCTGTGCCCTGACGGTTCCCCAGGAACTCAAGAACACCTGCTGTACTTGACAAGAAACGAAGCTTGCTGGCAGCACATAGCACGGACTCCTATTAATTTCTTGAATCGATCCTGGCAATATTATTATCCGGCCCAGGAAAGAACAGCTCTTTACTCATAGCATCAGACCTGAATTTTTTAAAAACACTCTCCACTGCCCGTAAGAATGACTAATAACCGTCGGCTGTAATTTCCCAGAGTTTGCGGGTATGACTTCGGCAGCGTTCCTTGTGTTCGAATTTGCCATATTTCGTCTGGGGGCTCGCGAGGGCTTTCAAACACAATTGAACCAAAACCCCCAGCCGGCTCTCTCGGTTCAGCCCAGAGAGCTTCGTGGTGCTCTTGAACTTACTACCTCCGCCCCCGCACCTGAGAGCCTCCCCGAACGCCGCTTTCCCTGCCTCACACATCATCAATCAAACAACCCGAGAAACGCAGAAACCTCAGTTCTCAACTGCAATCAATACAACCACCTTTCCTGGGGTAGCGCTGCCTGAGTTTTGAAGGTCACGGAATGAGTCAGGGGCAGAGGAGAGAAAAGGAGGCCACGGGTTCTTTGACTCCGTGTCTGGGAGAGATCAGCCTCTGCAGAAAAATAACCTCATTAAGCTGGACCGGTCGCCGGGGAGAGGACAGACCCAATTCACAGAAAATTTGAGGGATCAAAATCCTGTTTTGCTATTTTATATATAGTCTCAAGAGCTAGCGAAATAAATTTGCCTGGTGTAAGTTCTATTGCACAAACAGATAAGAGGAAATTGAAACCACAGTAGCCGAGTAACTCTCCCTCTGAGGACAGCGAGGCTCTGCCTCCATTGCAATGAGACTCTTATTTAAGTATTCTTATGTACATTATTTACATATACATTTATTGCTCAGATAAACCAGGTTTGTTGCGTACTACTATGGGCAATTCAAATATGAAGTGCCACGGGGAAGGCATATGTGGGTACTTTCAAAGAACTTGGTAAATAGCTATGTTTTTTTTAATGCTTGTAAACAAGTTACTCTTCTGATAGGAAAAAAAAATATAGCTGGAAATCTTATTTACATTGTCTATATACAAGGCTATTTAAACAAACCAGATATGAAACATTTATATGAAACGATTCTAAAACAGATGAATGAGGAATCGGTCCTTTTTCTTAAAAAATAAATTAAAACAAAAGATAAGACCCTTCACAGTTTGAGAAAATATTATTTCTGCTAAAGAACACCTCTGATAGAAGGACCTGATCCCTAACCAGAACCTCAGTTTGGGGGCCATTCCTTACAGCCTGGTGATTTGTTTTCCTGAAGGATGCACCATAGATTGTTAGTAGTATCAATTGTTTACTAGTAGACAGACTATACCTCTAGTCATTTGCTTAACAAATCATTTCATTGTGGATTTTAGTCCAGTCAGTGTCTAAATGATGACAACTGGTAATATTATACCAATACCTTTTCTACAGGAAACCTATCAAAGAAATAATAGCTTATGTTATCACTATTTATTCTTGATCATTCTCCTCTCGTCTCCATTCTCTTCCCTTTCAAGTTCGCCAAAGACTATTTTCCTAAGTTCTGAGTTCTGAGAAAACGTCTGCGTGTTACCAAAATGATGCACATCATTAACATAAATGCATCGCATTATCTGAATATCATTAAAGAACTGAGCTGCTGTTGCAGTGAGCAAACGGGAGAGGAAACAGAATCACAAAGATAACCCAGGAAGCCTCGCCCACTCTCATCACCACTACACTATTTCCTAGAATTTTCATCTTTCTATATGTACAAACAACGTTTGCACTGGAGCGTGTTTGTGTCCCGCCTTATGCCAGTGGAGAACTTACCTGCAGCTCTCTGAACGTCTTCTGGCTTTATCCCCTAAGGGGCCTGGGTACCTACATGCAAAAGACTGATGATGCCGGCAGAAAGCCGCCTTTCTGAAGAATCAGAGTTCTTGGCTCACTCTTGCTGCTCTTAACCTGACTGATCTCCTGGACTCTGGGCCCCGCCCATGTATGGTAACACCTCCATAGGCTCCTCCTTGGTCCAGCTGACTTCCTTCTTGGCCTGGACCTATGCTATATGCCTCGAGCAAGGCTGGACTTTGGTCATTTCCAGGCAGACTTGCCTTGCAGTCATCCAAGAAGAATGAGGGAGAGGACTACACCCTCAGCTGATGGAGACTTTCTTGTTCTGCTGTACATTTCCAACATCAAACACGAGGGATCTCCTACCCATTCCTCCTCCTCCCCTCTCCATGTCTCATGAACAATGATAACATTTCCCCAGAGAAGTGTCCAGGGTGTAGCAAGACAGGGAGTCAGAGGTCCTGCACCTGAATGTCTTACCACGAGTCATTGACTTTAATGTCTCACCAGATCTTTGCAAAGATGGAACAAAACCAGTTTGCAAGAAACACTTGGCTCCCTGGATTACCTGTCCTTGGGCTGCTGAGAACGCTAAGGGGGTGCAGATAACGGAGCTTTACTTTTTTTAGTAATCATATTAAAATTAAACATAGACTTTTTTTCTTTTTAGGATATAGAACTTCTAACCCAAGGATGGAAGCTAAGGAAGATAATGCCAAGACTAGATTTTATGAAAAGCCTAAAATTTATGCATAGATACATGGATTAATAAGTAAAGTTTTACTTTAGTAATAGCAGTTACCCTTGGTTTAGATGATAGAGATGGAAAGGTTTGCTGAAAAGAGAGAAAAATAAAGAACTTTTAGTTACCTCAAAACTGGTTGAGATCCCTTCACACCATTTGCATGCAAGCCACATGCGCGCGCACACAAATAGCCATTTTCTTGGAAAAGTTTTGGAAAGACACCTTCCTCAGGTCAGGAGGAGGAAAGCACAAAGGAAAAGAAGAGAAGTTGGGCTGAAACCGGTTTGGCTCAATGGATAGAGCGTCAGCTTGGGGACTGAAGGGTTCTGGGTTCGATTCTGGTCAAGGGCATGTACCTTGGTTGCGGGCATATCCCCAGTAGGGGGTGTGCAAGAGGCAGCTGATCGATGACTCTCTCTCATCGATGTTTCTAACTATCTCTCTCCCTTCCTCTCTGTAAAAAACCAATAAAATACACACACACACACACACACACACACACACACACACATAAAAGAAGAGAAGTTGGACTGGTGGAGAACTTTCTCAGTGAAATGACTTGAAAATTGGAATCCCTCTATGTAAAATAAATGATAGATTCTAAGCAAATAATTATTCCTGGTGACTTTCACATCAAAATAAATATAACATAAACTCCTGAGAGATTAGGGTCAGATTTATGACTTTAGGCAAAACTATACCCAATCCCATTCATCCTGCCACCCACACATCAGTACATCAATCCATGCATCCATGCATCCAAATAACAAATCAGGAACTATTGATTGAATACTTACTATGCACATAATCCTGTTCTTGGGCCCGGGGGTTCAAGAAGGACCAAGACAAACTCTCAGTCCCCCAGTAGGGTGAGAGGAAGGCAACAGGATGAAGTATACGCAGGTGTGTGGGGCTCTCCTCAACCACACCAGAGACCAGATAGGTCTAGCACAACTAACTCTGGAGCCCTTGGCCTTGTCTTAGACTGTGTACTTAGGAAAAGATATTCTCTTAAGGTTTAGAAAATGTACTAACTCTAATAGCAGGCAATTTATATACTTACTTTACCTCTGGCTTCATTTTATTTTTCCTACCTCTTTCTACCCTGATTTACTTACTGAATTTTTATCTTACATATTACATGCATTATTATAAACTACCTCAAATCATCTTGGGAAATAAAGAGGTCTACATTTCTAAAAATAAATAAATAAATAGATAAAATAAAAAAATAAATTACCCAACAAGATGACAAAATAATAATAAAGATAGCAGTTTTATTATTACTGACAGCTTCCATGGTGGACTCACACATGTCAGGCCCCATTCCAAGAACTTTATAAGTATTTTCTCATTTATTCATCATAATAAACTTTTGAGATTATTACGATGATTAATCCTATGTCATAGATGAGGAAAGCAAAGTACGCAGAGTTAATGTCACATGTGAATTAGTTGTGCAGCTGGGACTCGAACCTGCACAGTTTGCTTGTGAAAGGGATCCCTGTGGTTTATCCAGGTGCTAAAAGCTCACCAGGTCTCCTGACAGGGCAGAAGCCCTTTGCTTACTGGTCTGACCTACCAGGCTGCCTCTACTGTTTGACTGTAAGACTCTTCTTACATTGTATCCTACCTAGTCTTATGGGCCTCCATGAATACTGGCCTGATTTTCTCTGTGACTCCTCCCTGACCCTTGGTTGGATTAGTAGGAGCTCCCATATCTGAGCTCCTGTATTTCTGGAGGGTGAGCTCCTTAAGAATAGTGACCATGCCAAAACCAGTTTGGCTCAGTGGATAGAGTATCAGCCTGTGGATTGAAAGGTCCCAGGTTTGATTCCAGTCAAGGGCATGTACGTTGGTTGCGGGCACATCCCCAGTGGGGGGTGTGCAAGAGGCAGCTGATTGATGATTCTCTCTCATTGATGTTTCTGACTCTCTATCCCTCTCTCTTCCTCTCTGTAAAAAATCAATAATATATAATATATATATAAAGAATAGCGGCTATGTCCACCTCACTTTCAAGTTGTTATGACCTGGTTGCATATTTGAGCCATAGCAAATGTTTAAAAGGGTTGGTGTAAATTAACAGATTGAATATGGGCCCCATCACTTTCCCATGAACACTGTGCAACCTTCCCAGAGAGGCATGCCCACGCCCTGGTTCCCTTCTCCTTGCATTCGTCCCATGGTGATGGCTCTGCAGCTTCACCCACTTGTATTTGGGTAGTTCTACCTGTCTAGGTGATGCTGCTGCAATTAGACAACTACTAATGTGTGAGTTGTAAAGCATACACATCCAGATTTATCAAGCACAAAGAAGCACATTTTGCAAGGATAAAAGGTCTTCTTGATTAGTGATTATAAAATTGACTTGATTTCAGTCTAACTTCATATATTTGAAATTGGAATGGGCACTTTTAATTCACTTGAGTTCAGGCATTTCATTGTCTTCTCAACTCCCTCTCTCCCCACACCAATTCCCCTTAGAACAATGCTGCCAGCACCAAAGCCATCCCTCTCTTGCTCTGACATGGTCTCCCCATGCTCTTATTACAGGGGCCATTTATTTGACAGTTAATCATGTTTTACTTAGAGGTATATGTTATTTAATGCTTGCATTGTTAACTCATGGTCCCCATGTTTCTGAGTTTTCTCTCATGGGGATTTCTTAGCAAGAGACCACTGTGAGTTATGCCTCTCATAGAATATAGCCATGCAAGTATCAGTTTCATGATAGTTTTGGAAAGACCATGGACTGTCATAAAAGATTATGTCCCTCAAATAAACTGAATATAAATGTCTTCCTCTACTGGGTCACTCATAAGTGAAGTTGAGGGAGTTTCACTAGAGCATTCTCCAGGCAGAACTGTAGAAGTCAGATGTGAGTGGCAAGAAAGTAGGGGTGAAGGTGATGGGGTTGGAGTAGGACTCCAGGTTTATCTGACTCTAAAATTATACTTTTCCTCCACACTGCTTCTTAGAGTCACCTTCACTGCACACACTGGCTGGGATCCCCCTTTAGGCTCAGAACACAGAGATAAATTTTAGTAAGAGGCCTAGCAGGCAAGTCTAATAAATGAATGGGCTCAAGAAAAACAGGGAAGGGAAGTTGAAATGTCTACATTCCTGATTGTATTAGGATTGCAAAAACAAGAAAGTAAATGGTTCTAAGCAGGAAATGAATGGCCAGTTTTGAGCACCTACTGCGTGCAAGGTAACCTGCCGAAGCATAGAAGGGGAACAGAATAGGGACAGTCATATTACCCAGAGGCCGACTTATACTAAAGCTAGCTGAGCCAGGGGAGGCTCCTTTTGCCTTGCATTCCTGATGGAAAGTCATATTCCAATCACCCCTCTAAAGACCAGCGAAGGTAGTCCTGCGCCCGGCCCTAGAGGGCGGGCTAGATGCTTGCCTCCCAGGGCCTCCTGAGGGCTGCAGACACGCCAAGGTGTCTGGGGGCAGTGGGTGTGCGGTGAGTTGGAGCCAGACTGCAGGCAAGCAGGGGGTTAATAGCTCATAAAATAAAACCCTCTAAACCAAAAATGTTATTTTAATTGTATTACATTGAGGAGCCCTGAGGGTCGTGGGGTAGATAATCAAAAAGGACAAGGAGGAAATTAAAAAAGGGAAGAAGGCAATCAAAAAGGCCATTTAGGAGAGCCCCTTAATCCTCCATAGAAAGAACACTAATTATACTCTAGAATCTCCTTATAATTAACCCTGATATAAAGTGTGTTTTGAGCAGTAATAACTTTCACATTCACAATCGTTTGGATCGCAAACTCCGGTGAACGCCTTCCAAACAGCAGCCCTCGCAGGTTGGTGAGTTTTCTTCCCCCAGCGAACCGCACCGTTACATGGCCATCCACAGCCCAACAGACAAACATTTCTGCCCTCAACTAACTCCACTGCTCTGCTGAACTCAGCCCACGGCTTTCATTTTTCTTGTTGGCAGGAACAACCCGAAACACAACCATACTTCGCCTCCTTCCCCTTCTCTGTAATTGCTTCCCTATGCTCCCGGTTAGCCTTTAATATGACTCGGGCTCTGGGATAGTTGCAAACCCACTGGATTCCCAGCATACCTTCCTTAGCGAGCAGACCCCGGCTTAGGCTTAGCTTTACCTACACTCCCAGGCCGCTGGGCACACGCCGCTGGAGTCGTTCTGAATGTTTCCAGACAAAAGCAAAGATTCAGACAGACTCTGCCCAAATCCCATTCAAACGAAGAGCTTCACATTCCTCGCCCTGACAGCTGATCGCTTACGAACCAAAGCTCCAGACTGTCAACTAGAATAGTTCGGGGGCAGAACAGAACAGGGAAAGAATGCAGACAGATCTGCGCCTCAGGTGTCTGGGGTGTCCCTGGGAAGAGAGAGGCCAAGGAAAGGCGACTGGGACCAGCCTGTGAACGAAGGGCCTGGAATAGGTAGCTTGGGACTTTTTGTTTGCAATGGCTTGAAAATGAAAAGAATCTGTCCCTGTCCTCACATGAACTGGCCACTGCTCTTATCCCACCGGGTAAGAGAAGGAGCAGGATCTCAGATCCCATGAGATCTTGGGGGAGATAGTTTCAATGGGGCACCTGCCTGCCAAGTGAAACCCTAGGAGAGATTCACAGGGCTGCTGATATTCAGCACTCAGAAAGCATTCGTCCTGTCCCTTCTCTGAATGTGCTCCTGAGCCTGGCTTCACCTCCTCCCTCCAAACACACAGCAAAGGCATTTGAAAGGTCTGCCTGTTCACCACGGGCGATGACTGCACTTTAACCAGAGACGGGGAAACTGAGGGCTGGGAAACCCTGAGCCCGGGATTTTTCCTCCATCAAAAGAAAGGTTCTGTTTTTTCTTGCATGCTACAGGAACGAAAATTTTACTTCTGCTTTCCATCTGGATATGTATTCTTTATGTAGAATTTAACAAGATAAGAAGATGATTTCTCTTTGTGTTTGTTTGTTTTGTTAAAACCAGAATCCATAACTGAGGGACAAATGTTCTCTTATCATTCAGTAGTACTGATTAAGGATCTTCAGTATGCCCACTGCCCTTGGACCTACACAATATGGACTAAGAATTATACTGTCCTGCTTGTGTAGGGAGTAGGTTGCTCCCATTCAATTATATATTTGGTTGAACAGTAAGTAATAGTCCATTAACTCCTACAAACATAGGATCTTAGTTCATTGGCACTTTAAAATATCCCTACTAAATACATCATGGTTTTTCTTACCCAAAAACACATGTACAGACACACAATTCACTTATGAAGTTGAACAAGCAGATTAAACATGAAGGATAGACAGGGAGTCTCCCAGTTTTTAATTTTTGTAAGTCTAATGTACTTGTAATTATAATATGTCAAAGAGAATATGAAGATCTGTGTTAACGTTCCTGAATTTTTCATCACTGCAACAAGTGCATACTGAAGTGTCATTCACTTCTCAATACCTAAAGACAAGGCAGGCACAGATCCTGCCCTCAAAACACTTAAGAGTGTGGTGGGGAGGTAACTCACATTCATATATAACTACATTGCAAACCCTAGCCAGTTTTGCTCAGTGGATAGAGCATCAGCCTGCAGACTGAAGGGTCCTGTGTTCTATTCTGGTTAAGAGCACATGACTGAGTTTCAGGGCGTGCAGGAGGCAGCCAATCTATGATTCTCTCTCATCATTGATGTCTCTATCTCTTTCTTCCTCTCCCTTCCTCTCTGAAATTAATGAATCAATATGTATATCTAATATATCTACTCATCTCCTTAGGCAGGAGTCTCCCCTTAAGTTAACCTATTTAAAGAGAAAGTAACAGTTTAGTATTTCCACATATGGAATATTTACAACTTCCTTTGGGTGGGTATTTATCTAGGTATAATTAATATTGGTAAGGTAAGAGCTGGAAGCCAGAAGGAAGAGGTAAAGCTGATGCGAATCTTTACCTCCTATTTTTTGTGTGTAAATATTATCATCAGCTTTGGATTCAGGTTCCCACACTTGCTACCTCCCAGATACCCCTACTCCACCTCTTACTCTGGATGTTTCCTACCTCTGTCTGCCACCAAAACTTCATTCCTGAAGAGTTCCATGAATGCCACTAAAAGGACAACCCATTAGCTGGAGAGACTTCGTCTCTTGGTCACTTTCCTTATTCCAACTCCAATAATATACTATATTTTAACAAGGTTGTCTGGGGATGAGTTCTGAACCAAAAGAAACTCCGCATTAGGAGAGTTACAGAGAAACATCAAGAGTCTTGGGTTCCAGTTTGAGATTAGTCACTCACTGTAGTAACCTTGGACAAACCCACTTACTGATCTGAGCGTCTATTTTCTTCATTGTAAAATTCAGCAACAACACCCTCCCAATGTTGTATGTAATGTAATACAAAGCTCTCATGGATTAATTATGTAAATATATTTTAATACAATTGTGGGTGGGGATTTTAATCAGGTGCAAAGGACCTGTCTATAGTGCCTTGAGTAGATTTGTCCTACTGTTCCAGCCAATGGCACTGAATCCATCCCAATTGGATTATGATAATTTCATCCAGTCCCGCATTTACTTGTTCATCTAACTTTGCTGTAAATCTAAAATGTCAAGTCTGAAAAATCTACACTCTATTTAGTTAAGGGCAGAGCTCATATAGTATCTTCTAACTAACTTCTCCACTTCATGGTTAGTTGCTGACAATGGATTTAGCTTCAGCATGAAAAGAAAAAAAAAAAAAAAAAAAAAAAAAAAAGACTAGATTCTCTCTTTTCTGATTTTATCTCTGGAAGTAGCAACACCAGCAGCACTGAATCAAAGTGGCCCTTGTCACAGCAACTGTCACTTTTCATACTTATTTCTTGTCATCCAAAATAAAGAAAACCACAAAGAAGAGTAAACAGCTAGTATTTGGGAAGCAGTCCTTAAAAAGCCGATCTTTGTACAATGTTTAAATAGTCAGCAGTTCTGTAGGAGGCTCCCGGCATTCCCTCTTCCTTTGCGGACAACAAGAGAGGGTCCACAATGGAGCCTGCTGGACGGCCTCCTCACTCTAAAGGAAGGTGGCTCTCCTGTTCCATGTGTGTGTGCAGGACTTGGGGGATGGTCATGAGCAGCAGGAACTTTGGGTTATCAAGGACAACAGGAAATGCCGTCTTCTCATTCTGAATAACTAACTGCATTTGATCCAATGGCCTTAACCTTTTATGGACTGATTTGTTTTATGGCTTTCTTCCAGGTGATTTAAATCATTTGTTCTTTAAATTATAGGAGTCATACATGCTGGCTGTATAAAGCTAAGAAACATATTCAGATATAGAATAAAGATCAAAAGACCGCCTACATTCCTTATCCCTTTCCTCTCTTCTGAGGCAAAACTTTTTAATATAACTTCTTCTAGGCATATTTATATACTAGATACTTAATGCACAAAATTTGTGCACTGGAAGGGGTGTGTGTGTCCCTCAGCCCAGCCTGCACCCTCTCTAATCTGGGACTCCTCAGAAGTGGGCCTAAACTGGCAGTTGGACATCCCTCTCACCATCTGGGACTGCTGGCTCCTAACCACTCGCCTGCCTACCTGATTGCCCCTAACCACTTCTGCCTGACAGCCTGATCACCTCCAAACCACTCCCCTGCCAGCCTGATAGATACTTAACTGCTCCCCTGCCATCCTAATTTCCCCCAACTGCCCTCCCCTGCAGGCCTGGTTGCCCCCCACTGCCCTTCCCTACAGGCCTGGTCATCCCCAACTGCCCTCCCCTGCCAGTCTGGTCTCCCTTAACTGTCTTTTCCTGCTGGCCTTATGGTCCCCAACTGCCCTCCCCTGCTGGCCATCTTGTGACCACATGGGGGTGGCATCTTGTGTGAGGGTATGATGGTCAATTTGCACATTACCTCTTTATTATATAGAATGCTTTAAATACAGGCTTGTAATATATATTATAATGTGCAAAGAAAAATGTATATGAACATACATATATATATATATGTGTGTGCATGTGTGTTCATGTACTTTTTTCTTGTATATGGTCCTATGGTTATTTTATTTTACTTAATAATATATCATGGATTACTTTCCAAGTTACTGTATCTATATTTGCATTATTCCTTCTACCTGTTGTATAGCATTACACAAAATATATGGAAAGGAATATTATAGTCTGAATTTTTATGTCTCAATGGTTAGCTACTTTTATGTAAGAAAGAAATTATTCTTTTGACAGAAAGAACAGTATTCACATTGCTCTTGAGCATAATCTGGCACATATTGAGGCTAAGCAGTAGTAAGTAGTAAAATAAGTAGTGAAACAATCTATTATTTTTACCTCAAGAATGCTCATAGGCCATATGGGTGAACAAGTATCAGTTAAAGTGAATATGGGTATTTGAACCATGCCCCAAACCTTCAACTACTACACCTAAATTTCACCAATGGAAAGTCATTCCTTTGGTTTAAATGTGGTTAACTTTAAGCATTCTTTTTAAATATGCGTATGTTACAGGAATGAACAACCACTTAGTTTGTTGGATGCTTTCCTTCTCAGAAAGCCTGATTTAATTGGAAACATTGAGTATTTCTGGTGGGGCAGAACTCTGAAGCTGGGGAAGAGGAGATGTAATATAGAGTGGGTGTTCTGGAAGAAAAAAACCAACAACAGAAAAAATAATAATGGCAAGAGTTCCAAATTAGCTGAAATATCAGTCACCTATTTAGAGCCAGCCCCAATTGCCAACACTCCGGGCAGCCACTACCAACTGACTGTAGCTGTTGCCCCAGATGAAATCCGGTTTTTCATTCAGTCTTGGGAGTCATCAGCTCCATTATTACCAACCAGGAGTTTGAATTTCACAAGCAGAAGTGAATTGCATAAGGTTAAAGTTGCTGTCAGGATTCTTTTTCAGCCAAGTATCTGCAGGAGGGCACATCCCAGGGAAAACAGGTCTCTCTGAGTTAATGAATCAGGATTCCTCCACCAGACTGGAAACTCCATGTGGGCAGAGGCTTTGTTCCCCGAGAGCCCCAGAGAACACCCATTGTCCACAGGTGCCGAGCTGAAAGATCATCTAAATCACCTCTATAATGGAAGAGAACTCAGCTCCGGCAGACATTCAGTATACAGCGTTGCCGAGAATGAAATAATAAAAGTCTGCCTTCAAATGTCAGGTTTCAACAGGGCAGCCTCTGCATATACACCCCCCCCCCCACAAAAAAAAATAAATTAGATATCTTTAAAATAACCTATTATCTAAAAATACAGTGCAATGTTTTAAAATACAGTCACCATGAAGGCAAGTGGAAATGGAATCCAGCAGGAAGAGGATGTGAGAGTCACAGTGTCAGGTTATATAAGAGGAAAGGTAGGCGAGGGTGAGCCAGCACCTTCCAGATTCCTGCGAGGCAGCGGAGTCAGGCCCGAGCTTTCCTTCCGGGGCTGCTTCTTCAGCAAGCAGCTGCCTCCTGCACCAGGGCACACGGAAGGACCTGCCACCGCATTCCAGGGAGCTTTCCTGCAGTTTCAGTACAGAAGTCTGTCCAGTCAAAAATATTAAGCCAATGAAATGACCTGATTTAGCCAGTTTTGTTTCACTTCGTCAGAGAAAGGTCAAAGCAAGCCCTGAAATGGGATGGTCACTCTCGTTCTCTCTCACTCAGACACACAATGTACATACATACACTCACACACATGAAAACTTACACACACTGACACATGAAAACTTACATGTACATACACTCTCTCACACACACACACACACACACACACACACACTCTCCTAGCATCAGCCCCAGAGGAGCTGACTCAGATATTGCCCTCTTCCCATCATACTATTTTCCTTGTAAACAAAAGCAACTCTCTTTTGATAGGAATCTCTTCCCTGAGGGACACTCTCACAAACACCAGGCCTGGGGGACCCTGTGGAGGAGCAGTGCACCAGCTCTGCCGCCGGCCCTTTTATTGCCGAGATGGAATGAGCCTGTGCCTCTGGAGGAATTCTGTTCAGAACCTTTATAAGTAGGAGACTCAATTATGCTTCTATGACTTCCCTAAATTTGGAAATGGAGCTAAATAAGGAAATACATTAGTCAATGTTCTCAACCTCCTCCCCTACTCATTTCTCAATCTTTTTTTTCTTATTTCTGGGGGTGATTTCTTTGAATTAGTAAAGCTACCAACTGCAGCAACCACAAACAGGGTGTCATGTCAAGATGGGAAACAGACACTGAATATGATCAGTAAGTGGTGAAGGCCCATGGACAGGCAGTGTCCTTGTATGGGCCAAGCCAATTGCCTTTAATATTGAATTCTACTGAGAAGTGAGCAGTATTACTATGAGATTCCAAAGGAAGAACACACTCCAATATAGGAGTTCTTTCTACTTTAAAGTACAAATATTAATATTGTCAATATTTGGGGATGACAAATGGTATCCCCCAAGAATGAGTACTAGGGAAAAAACAAGCCATGGCATGCAAGTAAAGCTGCATGATCCCACATAAAGGATCATGGCAGAGACATGCAGTTACCTTATGGAGCTTTCTGGGAGACAAAATTTGAAACCTAATAAATTTACAACCTAACAAGATAAACAAACAACAAAATAGAAACAGAGTCATAGATACAGAAAACAGGCTTATGGCTAGTAGAGGGGAGAGAGGGTGGGGGGCTGGGTGACATAGACCCAGACAAATGTATGGTGATTACCAGAGGGAAAAGGGGATAAAGGAGGTAGAAGAGTGTAAAAGGGGGATAAATGGTGAAGGAAGGAGACTTGACTTTGGGTAATGTTTGTGTGTGTGTGTGTGTGTGTGTGTGTGTGTGTGTGTATATATATATATATATATATATATATATATATATATATATTACATAAAATAAGGTATGATAAATTAAGAATATATATAATATATAGTATATATAAAATAAGGTATAATAAATCAAGTTTGGCTATGGAATCAGAGAGAAAGAAGAGTCATGGAGATAAACACAGGCAATGCCCTTATAGGCATTTTTCAGGCCAAAGAACCTGAAAACTTAATTGTTCCCAATGGCAGGGAATTTGAGTTGCCTAATTTATCTGTATCCCACTATCTGCACACAGATGAAGCAATAGAGTAGGGGGAGAGGTGGAGAGGGATAGGCTAAGAGAGAGAACTGAGAAGAGAATGAATAAAAAAAGAAGAGGAGAGCAGAGAGGAAGAAGGAGAGAAAGGAAGAGTGAGATGGATATAGGAGATGCAACTCTGTTGATCCTCAATAAATCCTAATATTTTCTGCCTATGAGCATCTCTCTGTTCTTGTTATGATTTTTAGTGTTTAATTATAGTGCTTGTTCATCCAACATGACCCCCAATCAGTGTTCTCCCAGTGGTCCTCGGGCCAGCAGCATCAGCATTACCTGGGAATTTGTTAGAAATGCAAACTTTGGTCCCACCCATGTCCCTACTAAATCAGAAACTCTGTAGGTGGGACCCAGCAATTTGTGTTTCAAAGAGCTCTCAGTGATTCTGATACACAACACAGTTTGAGAACCACTGCCATCAACACAAGCCAGCTACTGCATCTGAAGCAACAGCTGGAGAAATCTCTCATAAACAACCATAGGGACACTCTCACTTTACACATCAATATTTGGAGTTGATGGGACTTGAATCTGACTTGAATCTGTCCTCACATCTCTGAACACTGCAAAGAAAAGTTTTTGAGACTGTGGTACTGAAAGTTGTTCTCGGCCAGCGTGAGAGAATAATCCAGATAATGCCCCCTGTTGAGCTTCCTGGGATGCCTAACCTCTCCATTTGCTTAATGGGTCCTCCCTAATTATCAGACATTTACAGAAGAGTGGGTTTCCAGTGTTTTAGAGAGACCCACACCTTGGTACCATGCTTCAGAAACATTCAGTGCACTCTCTAAGAAGGCCATTCAGCTCTGTGTATTTTGTCATAATAATCAGGTAACCACTTTGAGGTGACAGATGGGGCTAGAAATTTCTGTGACACTTTTGGCAAAGGATAACCAAATTGTTTTCCTGTAATGCAATATATCAATCTGGTGTTTGTTTCTGTATTGCTTTTTTTTGTTTCCCTCTCTCTGCTATGTTCACTCAGACTCGACTTGTAGATAACCGTGGGCAGCACAGTTGGGTATAAAAGAGTTACTTAATGGTATTATTTAAGGTGTACCCCTTAGCCATGCAGTTTACAAAAGCAAGCCTCTGTGAGGCACAAAGCATCAGAGAGCAAAACAACAGTCACTGACATCTTTTTAGAGGAGAGAAAGAAGCTGAGTCACCAAGCCTGCAATTCAAGAGAAGGCAAATATATCACAGAACAAAGACTAAACCTTCACCCTGGGTCACAGGACATCTGCTTCAGAGATGTTCACCAACACAGAAATATTTGTTGCTTATGATAAAAGACATCTGTGATAAGACATACTGAACAAAGCATCATCTGACCCCTAACTAAACATAGCTTGCTTTATAAAACATATATATATATAATATTGTCAAACACTATTTCTGTAGGCCTTTTAAGAAGACAGAGACCAATCAGTGTTACTGAATCTGTGGCAGACATCATCCTCATCTGTGTCTGGGAAAGCATACATATGACGTCTACATCCTTCCTGTCTAATTTGCTATTCAGGGATAGAAACTAATGCTAAATACAAAACAAACAAACAAACACAAAAACTGTACTACACTGGGCCTACCACCTTTAGAATTGTGCAAGGCATCCCAAGGGATAAAAGTAAAAAGCAGGTACCACTTAGGCCTTCAGAAGAGACAAAGTAAACAGAAGTCCAATAGAGAAATGTTTGTGCTTAGGGAAGTCCACATGGCAGAAGCCTTTGTGCAAGAGATGAGTTTTGCTCACTGGGTAAAATTCCACAAGGAAGTTTGACAGGCAATATAAGCAAAGCAGAAAAAATGGAATCTGGACCCTGTGCTTTTTTTTTTTTATAATATATTTTATTGATTTTTCACATAGAGGAAGGGAGAGGGATAGATAGCTAGAAACATCAATGAGAGAATCATCGACCAGCTGCCTCCTGCACACCCTGTACTGGGGATGTGCCCACAACCAATGTACATGTCCTTGACCAGAATCAAACCTGGGACCTTTCATTCCACAGACCGATGCTCTATCCACTGAGCCGAACCGGTTTTGGCAGGACCCTGTGCTTTTAAAGATGAAATTCAATACCTCACTTCCATTTGAGAAGCAGCAGCAAAGTCACCAATAGGAAGGTTGATTCAACACCAGAGAAAGACATATTGACCATCCAAGCCCAACTTAATCCTCCATTCCCAATTCTAAACACGTAGTAGATTAGACGTGTCTACACCCTTCACATTAGGGTATTATTTATCACATTTCAGCTGTTACCCCTCCTAATTATCTTGCTCACCTGTCACCTCTAAGAAGGCATCTAGGGACCCAGCAGATGCCAACAGAAGCCAGGATGGAGTGTGGGAGAGGAGTTAGTTGTACAGGCTGTGGGAGTGGGAGAGTGTGGATAGAAATGCCAGTTCATTTCTGATTGAGTGTAGGGTCCAGACCCAATCTTCTGCTTTTCCCCTGGAATGGTACTTTCTGGTTGGGTTACAGCTTTCATATTAGCAATCTCAGCTGGTATAGGGACCTAGGGCAGGTGACGGAGGTGCTAGCCATGTGACAGGAGGTCAGTTATTAAGGAAAACATCTCAGAACACAATGACTTCTGTCTCCACCTTCCAAAGATCCCTGATAAGAGAGGCCCTTAGGCATTTAGTATTATTAGAAAAAGGACCTCTGCACCTAAAGGAAGACCTTTGCATCCACCACCCAGCATTCAGTTTAAGGCTTTTGGCTTTGGTTTCTCAGTTCATGACCTCTGACTAGATACCGTGTTTCCCCGAAAATAAGACATCCTCCGAAAATAAGACCTACTTACAGGTTTCCTTCTGAGTGAAATATAAGGCATCCCCCCTGAAAATAAGCTCCCTCCCCCCTAGGCTAAACATGAGAGATTTGGTCCACTGATTCTGAAAGAAATGGAGTCACAAGAAATTCACCAGGAAATTCAGGAATTGGATTGTTATGATGATGTTCCAGAAGATGATGACATGATTGTCATTGAATAAATGAGTAAATTTTTGATACTGTAGGATTCACAGTTTGTCTGGTTTGTGTTGACAACTACCGTACTACCGTACCATATACAGGTAATAAATTTCCTTTATTTTCATTTAACAATAAATGTGTTCGGTATTCTTCTTCATGGAAAAATAAGACATCCCCTGAAAATACGACCTAGCGCATCTTTGGGAGCAAAAATTAATATAAGACACTGTGTTATTTTCGGGGAAACAGGGTAGTCTCTGATTGAAACAAACTTTGATCTGATACTTTTTTATCCCCCTCCTGAAAGACAATTACATTTGAGGTATGATGATTTCTGGAGCATTTTTAAGGAATTGTGAATCTGTTTTAGTGGTACCGTCTACTACATATTATATGGATATGTGGGCCTGCCTCACTATCCCCACTAGAACATCAGCTTCTCTGGATGAATCACCTTGGCAATTTCCACTTTGCCCTGCACGGAACTGGCACAGGGGAAGTGTTCAATAAATATACCTTGGCTGATGGAACAGTAGAGAGAATTCATGTTCTTCCCACCTAAGGTTTTACTAAACTTTGATTGACATTTCTTTCCCAGCCGCTACATCCTTTCTTGGACCCCGGCCTGTGCAGCTGTGCCCAAGTCCTCAGCATCCAAGTGCACTGCTCTCACACCTGAACCCCCGCATGCTTTTCTCTTGGACCACCCTGTACAACCATTTGATATCTACTCATCCCAAGAGGGGATACCAATGGGGTACTAGGGAGGGGAGCCATTCTCATGGAAGGGGAGCAGGGGACAATCACATTGATCATGTTGTCATTAGTGCTTCATGGTCTTGTAGCTAAACTGCCTAAAACCCTTTTGGAAAAGTGATGGTGTCTGCTCCAACTCATATTCAGGAATGAGTCTATCACTCCAGGCAGTCTGTTCCTATGTTAAACATTATGTCTCCTTGTAACTGCAGGATGGTGTTCTCTGCCACTTATTAGTGATAAAGACAAGCTGAAGGCTGATGTCTAGACCAGTGGTTCTCAAAGTGTGTCCCCTGGCATGCAGCAGTTGCCTTATTTGTGAATGAGGGAGAGATACTAATACTCAAGCTCCATCTCAGACTTGCTGAGTCAGAAACTCTGGGAGTGGGCCTAGCAATGTGTGCTCTTACCAAACCCTACAGGGGATTGTGCTGTTCACTACAGGTTGAGCTCCCACTGGTCTAGAGACTCGGGGTATGAAGGTCATGTGTACAAAATACACATCAAGTTAGGATCACGTGTTTGTTAGACCAGAGTGTTCTCTGTGTATCCCTACTTGCAAGAAAGAGATACTCATTTTACTTCTGCAGTTTGTGTGAACTTTCTAATGGAGAGGACAGGATACAATCTTCACAGGCCACTGGGATCCTGGAAGCTCAGGCTATTTGTCTCTAAAGAACTCTGGTATAACTCTGGTAGATCTGTACATAGTGGGTCCTAATGAATGAATTAGTCAAGAGCTGCTCCCCTTCGTCAGGATTTTAGCAAAGACTTCGGTGACAGCTGTCCACTTCGGTGGGTTTTAACTGAGTAATTAATAGGATAATGCAAGTGCGAGTTAAGTGCATATTATTTCTACTGGATTGGGTCATACATAAGTAATACGGCTTTTGAAAGTGAATTGGGAGAAATGGTTGAAAAGAAAAGACCCAGTGGGAGCGGGATGAGGGAGGCCAGACTTAATGTGAAGCTCTACCTTCCCATCTCAGCGCAGCGAGCAGTTCTGCAGGGGACTAGCCAGGGTCATGGAGGATTCTGCCGCACTCTGTGCTTGGGCTGCTTCAGGACACAGGCCATCTACTACATGGGGACACTCTCCAGACCCTCCTCCTTCTCCCTCACAAAAATCAATCATGAGAACAACTCAACACACTGAGGCAGGGAGAAGGGAGGAGCAGCAAAGCTTGAGGAATATTTTGCAACACAGACACACCAACTATTGGATGCTCGTTTGTTTGTTTGTATGTTTGTTTGTTTAGTGCCTGAGCTAACACCTGTTACTCCTCCAAACACATACTCCAGGGCTTCTCCAGCAATGCAGAGGCCTCTCGCCTATTCTGAATCCTCTCCAAGCCTCAGGTTGCAGCACACGTTTTGTGGGCCCTGGCTGCTTTTGCCTTCACAGCCCTTTCCTCCATAAGAAAATAAAAATAAAACTGATATTTCGTGACTGCATAGGTATACAAACCAATAGCATCCAGGCTGGGTTTCATTAATATATATTCATTCTTATATTCACATTTCCTTCTGATAATAATAATAATAAAAAAATTAAAGTCGAAGCATTTTTGTGGGACCCTAAAGTATTCTGGGCCTGGAGCACTTTCCTAGGGCTGCTGTAACAAAGGACCCTACACAAGGTTGCTTAAACAATGGAAATGTACTGTCTCACAGACCGGGAGGCTAGAAGTTCAAGATCAAGGTGTCAGCAGGGCCATGTTCCCTCTGAAGGTTCTGTTCCCCGACTCACTCCCGGCTTCTGATAGGTTCTTGGTTTGTAGCAGCATAAGTGCAGCCTTCACCTGGTGTTCTTGCGTGCATGTCTGTCTCCGAATTTCCCCTTTTTACAAGGATGCCAGTCATGTCAGATGAGGGATCTTAACGAATAACTTCGAATGGCCTCATTGAGGACGAGGGATTTTGGATTTCAGTGCATGCATTTTCAGGGACACAATTCAACCCAGAAACAGGGCTCTAGTCCCTGAAGGAGACCTCATCCCTGCAAGCCTCCTCTGGGATCCAGAAGGTGAGATGCAAATCATGGGTCGCCAAGGCTTCAGAAATGAGAGGAGGGCCAGGAGGTGAAAGAGGGATACCAGCTATGTCCTGTCTTATCTGTTTTTGTTGTTGTTGTTGTTGTTGTTTTTAAAGGAAATGCTTCAGGATTCAAAAATACTTCCAGGAAGATCTTCTGTGGATCAGCTTAACTTTGAGGAAGGTTAACACCTTTAGATGCCCCATTTCCACAGGTCCAGGGTGAGCCCTAACCCTGCGTTGGCTCAGGAGCAACCAGGCCGTACTCTCCCCGCTGGGACAGCAGCTCCCCTGGATAAATCAGCTTGGCATTCTCTGCCTTGCCCCGCATAGAACTTGCTCAGGGAAAGTGGTAGATAAGTACTTCTGGGAGGCCTGGCCGGTGTGGCTAAGTGGTTGAGCCCCAGCCTATGAACCAGGAGGTCATGGTTCAATTCCCAGTTTGGGGTTCAATCCCGAGCGTGGGGAGTGCAGGAGGAATATATGAATGATTCTCTCTCATCATTGATGTTTCTATCTTTCTATCCCTCTCCCTTCCTCTCTGAAATCAATAAGAATATATTTAAAAATCCCTTCTGGGCTGATGGAACACAGCAGAGAGAATTCATGTGCTTCCCACCTTCCCACTGCTCAGAAGACTAAGGAGCAAGCCTTCCTCCACCCTGAAGTTCCTACCCTGCATGTTTGCTGCGTGTTTGTGGAGCCGAGACCTCCTAGAAATTAAGGAAGAATACAACTTCCATTTTAAAATAATAATAATAAAAATATCTCATTTCGCTAAGGTAATACTGCTTATGCTTCCCTCCCTTCCCCAATTGGACCTTTCCCTTCTTGCTCAGCCTGTCCCAGGTCTTGAATGAGGACCCAGTACAGAGGAGGAAAGAAAGAGAGGCTTCCTCTGAAGGGAGAGACTTGCCCGCTGGCCCACCCCACCCCCACCCACCTGAGACACCAAACTCTTGTCTCCTCTCCTCTATTGGAAAAGAGAGAAAAATAATGAGGGAGGCTGGAAAAGATACCTGAGATTATCACTCCCCCACCGCCCGCTCCCCTTACCTCCCCCCCCCCCCTTTTTTTTTGCTTCAATTTTTTAAAAGTTCCTATCAGCGCACTGCAGCAAAGGCCTCTGAATTCTTTCTCAGTCCCTGGCTCAATGGTCTCATTCCCAAAGGATTCTACAAACCCAAACAAAGTGCAAACTATGCTCCTGGAACGAGTCCCCTTCCAATCCCCACTCCCCCCCCCCCCCCCCCCCCCCCCACACACACACACACACACAGAAGAAAAATCACCTAACACAAAAAGCAGCCAAATAAAGCAGCACAGCCCGAGGGGGCCCTACAGTGAGAACTGAAACAGCACATGCACTGGGCCTGTCCATTTACATTGCAAAAGCTCTAGCTCATTCGCAGACACACAATTGGGTCTGGCAACACCATTCACAGGCCTGGATGTGAACCCGTGCCTGAGACGCCCTGAGAGACACCGATGACAAGGTCAGTTCGGCCATGTTGGAAGCCGAGCCGTCCCTGGGAGATGGCTCTCTCTTGGTGTGGGCTGTGGTACAGAACAAAAAGGGTTTGAGGGTGTGCGTGCCAAAATGGGCCAGCCTGACGTTTGCTGGAGGAGCCGCTGAACACCACCTGAGAAAGGCTTTCTCTCTGGGCAGTCTGTCACAAAATAACGGCAGACAAAAGTCTCTTAGGTTTTTGTTAACTTAAAAAAAAAAGTGATGTTGTAACCTACACAGAATGGCTTGTGGAAGAAGCTAGCGTGGTACTCTTTCCTCCTTCCTCCTTAAAAAAGACCCTCACTGTGGTTTCCCTATCAGGCTCAGCCCAAAGGCTTAGCCACCCCTGAGTGAGACAGAAGCTGTGGTGCTCCAGGCAGTATCCTCAGATCACCTATATTTCCCCATGATGTTCAGCAACTACCAAATACATGCCACAGGCCTTCTGCTTGCGCAGTGGATGTGGTGCGGTTTCGAATGAATGGAGGTTCTGTGCTCCAGGTGGGTAGATGACAGACTGCTGGAGGCATCCCAAAGCTCTCTCACATGCTTCGCTGACTCATCAGGCACCACAGTGACCATAAGCAAGCCACGTGGGACAGGAAGAGAGGGCTCGGTGAACAAGGGACTCCGATTCCATCCCCAGCCAGAAACTCAGGTGGCACAGTATGGGTCTCAGAGACAGTATCCTAAGGAACACTGGCTCCTGCTTACTACGACCTTGAGGCTTTCTTTGCTTTACAGGAGCTGCGTGCATGCCCAGCCTTCTCCTTCCCGGGAAAGGAGTGTGCCCACGTGATCTCTGATGATATGGCTTTCAGCAGGCCTGGGCTTCAGGCTCTCTGGAGGCCATAATAACCAGGACCAGGGCGAAGTGAGATGGCAAAGTGCCTCCTCAGGGTGAGAGCTTCCAGAGAATGGAAGAGGGCAGATGTAGGGTCAGGCTGTGAAAATTCTCATCACACTGCTTAGAGGGCAGTGTTCCAGGCAGAGGTTCTTCCCTGTCTGGCCCTGAAATACAGAGGTTTATACTTAGGCCAGTGGTTGGCAAACTCATTACTCAGCAGAGCCAAATATCAATAGTACAATGATTGAAATTTCTTTTGAGAGCCAATTTTTTTTAAAACTTAAACTATATAGGTAGGTACATTGTTATTTACTTAATTAGGGTTCTCCTAAGCTGGCCTTTGCTAAGCACTCAAGGGGCCAAAGAGCTGCATGTGGCTCGCAAGCTGCAGTTTGCCGACCACTGACTTAGGCATTGAGCACCTGCCCCAGGGTTAACTACAGCAGGTGCTGGTGTCACCGCACAGAACAGGGGCCTGGGACCACAGCTTCATGGACCTAATGGACTCCAGGACTTGGCTGCAGTCTAGTCCACTCCCTGGAATCTCGCCTTTAGAGCCTCAGAGCCCTTCTCCTCTTCCTCATTCATGTGGGAGGTCTCAGCAACCTGACTTTCCTTGTCTTCTTCCCCCACTTCCTGCATGGCACAGCTGACCCACTGCCCCCTCACCACCCCCCCACCCCCACGCCATGCCTCAGAACAACTGCACAAATCTCCTTGGAAACCAACTTGCCACCCCTTGCCAAGCTTCCTCAGAACGTTGCCTTCCAGTTCCTTTCCTCCCAGCTGAACAAAAGTTCCTCTCACAGCGTTTATGTAACCTCTGAAATCCAACCTCCTCCAGGAAGCCAGTCTAGATTGATTAGAGAGAAATGCAACAGAGTCCCACAGCCTCCCGAGAATATATACATAATTCTAGGAGTTATTGTTTCCATCAGCCACCAACTTCTAGGTGTTCCTTCTCTGCTACCCACAGTGAATGCTGTTACTCTTTTAAAAAGTGAAAGTAACCTGAATGTCTTACCAATTATAAAAATGCCAAATGCTCACACTAAATAACTGGATTTGTAGATACAGAAATCTACTTATCCAGAAGAAATGGGAAATCACACCTCATGTGAATGCATTTAATCTCAACTGACATATGTGACCCAGGCAAAAATTAAATGGGGGCTAAGTTCCACAGCACTGCAACTCCCTATTAATTGCTCCTGTTTTTATCTCTACCACAAAAGGGTCATTTTTATGTTTAAGTGAAAACCTTAAGCTTGACTAAGACTGTCCTAAAAAAACTGAACAGATGCAAGGTATCTACTGTGAAGTGGAAGATGAGTCAAGCTCATTCCCATGATCACCTTGCTATTCACTGATGAGTTTAATGAAGGCAGGAAACATTAGTTTGAGTAAAAGAGTGACTGAAGTTGATCAAAGACGTGTACACAAGGCATGGTGAGCAAGTCTGCCAATCTTTCTGCCCCTCACCAGAGAGCAGGAGTCTGATTCTAAGTTCACATCCAGTGTGAGGCTCAGCCATGCACACCTCCTTGTCCTGCCTGCCTTGGATGGAAGGTTTGAGGCTGCTGTCTTTATGTCATCCTAGAGGCCTGGTGCACAAATTCATGCACTGGTGGGGTCCCTCAATGTGGCCTATGGGGATTGGGATGAAACCGGCAGTCCAACACCACTAGGGGCTCCTGCCTGCCACTCCAGCTCACCCTGGTCCTGCTGCACCGGCCACAGGCTCAAGCCCAGTCAGTCCTGATCAGGAGAGGACACGAGCCCTGCATGTGGCTCCCATTCCAAGAGGGTGTAGGGAGAGTGGGACATAATTGGCCCTCCGGGGGTGGGGCAGTGGGATGCCCTTGCCAGTTGGGATCCAGATCTGTTCAGTTGATGTTCACGCTGGTTGTCAGGAGCCACTTGGCGGTGGCTTTTATATAATTTCTTCCTTGTGGAGCATCTAGGGAGAAGCAGCAGCTGTGGTGCCCGAGGCTGACTTTCAGGAGGCCAGTGGTGCAGGTCCATTGGTGCCTGGCCATTCTCCAGAGATTGGACCTGCAGGACTACTGAGGGAGGGAGTGGCTGCTGCTAGGCAGGTGGGCCACTGGGATGGTTCCATCAGCTGAGCGGGGCTGTGGGAATGCACTGACCACCTGGGGGCAGCTCCTGCGTTGAGCGTGTCCCCTGGTGGTCAGCGTGCATCATAGCGACCAGTCATTCCGGTTGTTCAGTCCCTTAGGTTTTTTTGTATGTAGATGCACCTGTGACCACCAAAGAAAAGATCCACAGTTTCTCCTTCCTTCCCACACTCCAGGGAGGAGACAGCCTCAGTCCAATTTGATCCTGGGCCTTGTTGTTGTAATCAGAGTCATGGGTTGGGGATAGAGAAGAATGGCAGAAGCCAAGACTGTTTGCTTGGTTTACAGTGGAGAAACCAGACTTATGGAAGATGTAGAGAGAGAAAAAGATAAGAATCAGAAAGTACTAGGTTTGAGAAGTTTGAAGGCCCTTCTTCTTCTTCTTCTTCTTCTTCTTCTTCTTCTTCTTCTTCTTCTCCTTTTTTGAAGTAGAGTGATATAGGCAGCCGTCATCTTGTGATGGGTGGAGTGAGGAGACAGATGTATAAAGAGATGTTTTTCCCTCAGGAAATCTGTAAACTATAGATGGAACCCTTCCTTTAGAATTTTCTGAGAGACTGTGGTAAAGCTATAAGTTGCCTTTAAATTCTTTTTGGAAGTGACCTGTGCTGACCCTGGGGACACCAGGCAGCTGGGTTTTACACGGGTTGGTTGCTCTGCCTGCTCAGCTTCTGGGGGGGAGCCCGCATTCATGCAGCTGATTCTGCTATATCCATGGAGGCATCTTGTCTTAGTTATAGGAGTTCTGCAGTAGGAATCCAAAGGCCTCAA
The DNA here is from genome assembly GCF_964339955.1 of Pipistrellus hanaki. Lineage (NCBI taxonomy): Eukaryota > Metazoa > Chordata > Mammalia > Chiroptera > Vespertilionidae > Pipistrellus > Pipistrellus hanaki. Next base: position 46,798,201 of record NC_140503.1, on the reverse strand, counting down.
TCTGAGTCCCCATTCACCTTCTTACCAGCTGTGGTCCAGGGCATGCCACTTAACCTCCCTGAGTTCAAGGTCCTCACAAGTGCCCTGCGGGCAATGAGGGAGGCCTCTGCCTGCACCGGGGGCCTCTGTGAGATCAGGTGAGGGCAGTGAATGTGAGCATGCTTTGTGAACCCAAAGAGCCTCAGATAATTAATTCCTAAGGCATCTGGCACAGGGGGTACCCAGCAACTTACTGCAATGGATAATAGCAGTGGAGGCTGGCGTGGCTCCAGAACTGACTCTGCCCAGGCTATTAACAAATCTTCTCTGTCCCTTCCTGGTATCATCTCTGAGTTGGGAGAAGGCGAGGAATAAACTCAGTCCTAGGAAACCTACTGGGAACTGCACAACTTCCCTACCTCGTTTCACCCGTGGCCGCCACCACTGATTCAATGGAAAGGCTGGAGGGCATGATGGGCCCCCTGCCAGGATTCTCTTGAATCCAGCCCCTGCCTGGCTACCACGCCCTGGGCTGCTGGTGACTTCACCTGCTGGCTCCCAGCTCAATGGAAGGCTCTCAAAGGCCATTCTGAGACTTGTCCTGGGACTTGTCTCATTCATGCTGGCTGAGGTCCTTGCTCTTTTTACTCAAAATTAACCCCACTGAGCCCAAAGCAGCCCAGAAGAATCTGAATGAGATAGCGGTGAGTGAAGACCTCACACACTCCAAGCTGGTTTCCAGGGGAGTTCTCTGCTTTCCAGGACTCCAACAGAACCCCATCCAACCACAGAGGCAAATGCGTGGGGGGAGCTGAAAGCCAGCCTTCCATGGAGGTCTCCCCTAGGCTTGGTCCCTCCTAAGATCCTCACCTCCCATGGAAAGGAAGCTAGACACGTGTACCTGCTGCCTCAACATCATAGCCTGCCTTTTCGTTTTCAGCAATCGAGTCCAAAAGGCTGGCCTGTTCTCTCTTTGGTCTGAGGCAAGAGTCTTTGCCACTGGTTTTCCGAGAGGCACAGAGGCTGGTGCCACAAGGAGCTGCCTGCTTTCTTTGGCTTCGGCATAGCCAGTCCTGCCCTCACCCTGAGCCAGGCCGGCAGGAATCGGGGCCCCAAAGCAGCGCCGAGACCTTGAATTAAGACACAGGCAACTCCTTCCACTTTCCTGGCCGCCTCAACACATCTGTCTTGTCGGCCTGCGTCTAAACCTCGTCTAAACCTCTTGAGCGATTCCAGCTGCTGTGCCAGGCCTGCGGACACGGTGATATTTGGTTTCTGTGAGAACACAGCACATCAGTGTGTTCACCTGCTTCATTTTTTCCCTCCTGCGGGGGGGGGGGGGGGGGATGAGGGGGGGGGGCGGCGGCAAAGGCATCCCTCACCCCAGGCTGCTGATCTGGAGATTTCCCATTTTGTCTCAGTGACCTCATGCCTTGGCCTGGCCTCGCCTGGATCTTCCAAAACCCACTTTATTTCCTGTGTCTTTCCAGCACCCAGCCAAGAAGAATGTACAGTATGAAAAAAATGTCTGCTCCCCTCCACTGCAGAGACCCTTTGGAGGAAAAAAAAATATATCTGGAGGGCTTTTAAATAAAAAGAAATAATTAGAACCTGCTGAGTGCCTTTACAGAATCTATGAAACTCAACCTTTTCCAAAATATCACAGTATTTCCTGTGGCTTCTGTAGACTAAGCTTTCATGGATTTATAAGTATGTGTCCAACACAGTCTCTGAGCTCCATGTTTTAAATCCAAAAAGTCAGATTTGAAAAGCACAATACATCCTCTCGGAAAACAGCAGCCCGAAAGGTGCTAAGCTAAAACCCAGCTGGACAAGCATGGCCCGCCAGCTGTCGGGGTGGTGGGCTGTGCGCGCTTATTTCATTTTATTTATGGTTTTAATGAATGGAGGTTTGCTGCCCGGCGGTGGCTTTTTGGGATGCCGACCATGCCAGGTACGCCTTGCAGATGTGTGCAGCCGCCGCAGCTTACAACTCCACGGTGGGCGGAGAGTGGTTTATGAGCCTTGGTTTTCATAAATTCCATCAACGTCGTTAGAACTCCCTGTATAAACACGCTTCGAGATCGGGAAGGGAGAGAGCGAGAACACATTCTGACCTTAAACTACCTATGATCAATGAGCCAGGTTCCCGCTCGCCTTTTCCCCAGAGAAAACTGAAACCTTTTGAAAGAGAAACTCAAGGAGACAGAAGCTTCTGCTGACTTTCCGGAAGAGGTAAAGAGTCCAGGCCCGGGGTTCATGGTGCGTGACTATGTCTCACTAAGCCGGTGTGTGGGCCGACAAGATGAAACGGAAGGCGGTGCAATTAACCGGGTACTTAGACCTGCAGAGGCCATCTCAAACATGTGGTCGTAAGAATACCTTTCCCTCGGTGACTTTGAAAAAAAACAACACAGCTCCGTGTATTATTTTAACTCCATGCTGCAGGCTGCCTGCTTGAGTTAAACTTGTAGAATTAGGACTTCATTTCCAGGGAGGAGAGAGTCGAATTCCATATCGAATTACTCTGAATAAAACAGCGAGCACAGACTCACGGATCCACTCCAGTTAGTGTCAGCCTGGGGCTGAATCGGGGACTGGTGAACATTTGTTTTCACAGCCCACGGCCCTCCCTCCGCTCTTATGTCCGCTTGTCCCCCAGCAATAGGGATCCTTCATTCAAGTTTGGCAGCATCCCAGGCTGGAAATGGCCCCTCCTTGCTTAAGTTAAAAGTTGGTCTCTTCTCTAAGAAACCAATGAAAGTAATTCTTTAAAAAAAAAATATATATATATATATATGTATATGTATATATATATATATATGTATATGTGTATGTATGTATGTATGTATGTATGTATGTATTGATTTTTTACAGAGAGGAAGGGAGAGGGATAGAGAGGTAGAAACATGGATGAGAGAGAAACATTGATCAGCTGTCTCCTTCACATCTCCTACAGGAGCTGTGTCCGCAACCAAGGTACATGCCCTTGACAGGAATCGAACCTGGGACCTTTCAGTCCACAGGCCGACGCTCTATCCACTGAGCCAAACCAGTTTTGGCAAAAGTAATTTTTGTTGAACTGATAGTAGCTGAGTATGTCCACCTCCTCAATAACTGAGAGACCAAAAAAAGTTGGAATCCTTGGAACCAAGGGGAACTGGTAAGAGAGATATTTTTAACTGGGAGGTGGGCATGTTTAACTCTTCTTATCCAACAAGGGAGAGCAAATTGTAAGGACATGGCTGTGGTGTGGAGGTCGAGTGACTCCATGTAGAGCAAACATAAAGAAACAGGTCTGAAATAACTGACAGTTCTCTACTTAATCCCGCTAGCCTTTCCCAAGAGAGAACTGAAACCCTCTAAGTAGAGAGATATATACAACTATTTTATGCAGAAAGAAAAATGCTAGCGCACCCTGGTCACCTTCCAGAGACACTTTTTATAAATCTCCTATGGTTTGGGCTTGCCTTCACCATCTCAGGACTTCGGAATAGGCGAGGCTTTACCATAGGGACCTCAAGAATAAGGGCTGTGCATAGGAGAGGTGTTCTTCAGACACACAGTGCATGGTAGCCGGAGGACACAAGCAAGGCCCAGAGCAAGGTCTGTAAGCAGACCACAGAAGTTCTTGCATGAGGTGTCTTGGGCTCCCAGGTAAGCCACAGCCAAGTATTGATAAGTAGGAAGAAGCCTTGTTTCTATGCCTTTCCTTCAGGGACCTAATTCTTAGTAAAGCAACTCAAGAAGGAAAAAAAAAAACGCATGCTTCTTTGTTTCTAGGACTTGGTCCTTTGTTTTATAATTAATATAGATTCCCACCCAATGCATAAATGTTTAAAGCGTCATTTATATTGCATCGCCCACTTGTTAAAGTTTAAAATGTTGCAAATAGCCAAGAGTCTGTGCTTTAGTTACAAGCAAACTTGCTCACCCCATGGTCTTAATCTCTGGCAAACAGTGGCATAAAATTGACTGCTATAGTCTCATAGTCTCTCTTCTCCTTCCTGCTCATCTCCCCTTCGCAGCCCCTGTCCCTTTCCATCCCGCCCTTTCTCCCCACCTTCCCGCAACCCTCTAGCCTAGAGGATGAAATCCAAATTCCACAGAGCACAGCAGGCCTTGCAGGAGAGGGGCCTGGCAGCCTTTCCCTGCCCCTTTGCCCTGTGCACACTCAAGCTCCCTGCCCATCCAGACTCTCCCCTTTCCTTATTAGGAGTTCCTGCTTTTCCCTCCCTCTGAAATTCTCTCTTTCCTGGTATCTCCTCCTTCTCTATCAAGCTTCCCCGCAAACATTTCCTCTTCCTGGGGCACACTGGCCCTTCACAAGGACCTGATATGGGTTACCTCTCCATCTTTTCCCCTGCCCAGGACTTCCTGAAGGGTGAGGCTAGCTCTTTGAATGCCCAGTGGTTTTTGAATTACACAAATGCACTTATGTGTAAGTAAATATGGGGGAAGGGAATAATGGTAGTCAGGTCTAGATAAGTTGACTCATGTTTGTAGCCATATCTTATTATTGTGCATAGTAATGTCTTAGTATTGTACAATTAAACAGAGTTGGCCACTATGATACCAGCAATAAGGGGACTACGGCACAACTGAACTAGTTATTTTGGTTGTTTACCATGCAATTGAGATAGCCATTTGTTGATCGAATCACATATCAGGTAAACTCTAAAAAGAATATATATCAACTATTAATAATTTAAAAATGCTAACATTTATTCCCCCTTTCACATTTCATATTTACTTAAATATCTCTTGTCTCTTTATTTTTTAATAAAAATTTTATTTACTTATTTACTTATTTATTTATTTATTTTAAATTGACCTCTAGGTCAATTTTGTATTTGCTCCACATTCTTTGCCATTATAAAATAAGACATAAAGATCTGACTTCAAGTCAAAGCCTAGCATAAAATAGTTAAGTATGTACATATGCTTGCTGGTCTGAAATATGTGTGTGTATGCAGAATATATGGTATGCAGAATTGAATGGGAACAAATGGTCCTAACCCAATATAACCCAATAGAGGTACAATTAGAAAATGAAGTTCCAAAGAGATATAAACAAGCACCTTCATCCACAGGGATTACTTTATCAACAAGGGAATGGGTATACACACTGAACAAGCCATCTGCTTTCAAAAAGCCATATGCAAATAGAGTAAAAAGATTCCTCCTCCTGTTCTTAGGTGTGTGAGAGTTTCATGTCACTTTGGCATGGATTTCAACACAGGGGTGGCCTGTGCAGAGGCTCTAAATCAAGGCAGCCTCTTGGCAACCTGTCCTGAGCATTGTTCCTATAACCAGGCTCCTGCCTGTCCTCTGGGACCCAGCCTCTCCCGGCTCAGCAATGGGTCCCTGGCACGTTCTTTCCTGGGGTCTCTTGCTAGGCCTCCCAGGGTCCCAACCTGATTTCTTTCTTTTCCTCATCTCCTCGACTCCCAATGTCACCATTGTAATGTTCAGGCCACGAGGATTTTTGATTGCTATAGGGTTATAATGCAAGAAGCTTGGGCACTTGAGCTATATAGTTCAATGATATTAAGTTCTGGAATATTTTAAAAGGGAAGAAAGAGACCTTGGAACTTTCCAGTACAGAGGGGAGCTCTCATCAACTGCTAAGAAGATTTCCCTGATTACTTCAATCAAGGTATGTGGTACAAGGCACATTCCTAGGTTTTGTCCCAGGGTTCCTGGGATTCAGAAGTTTGGGGGTGTAGTTCAGGAACCCTGGGCTTTTTCTCCCCATTATTTTCTCTCTTGGATGGGATTTTGACAAATGTTTCTCCATTATTCATTGAGCAACACCCAAGATAAATTACAAGTTTTATTTTCATACAGACAATGATTGTAAAGAAAAATAGTTGCTGTCTTTTAAAAGTTTAGTGTATCCCTGACAATTTCATTTGCACCATTAATTCTTCCAGGAAGTTATTTCTGTAAAACACAGATGTAAAAGTTAACGTACCCTGATCCAGACTAAATTACCACAAATTGCTCTAAGAATGGATGAAATGCAAATTAATGAGATTGCTGTGAATGCTTATTTACCCCTTAGTCTATGGCAGTGAGTTATGATATACTAGAGGCCCAGTGCACAAATTTGTGCATAGGTTGGGTCCCTCGACCTGGCCGCTGATTGGGGCTGATCAGGGCTGTCTTGCCAAGTCCAGGGGGAGGGACTGAGGGAAGTTGGCTGTGGGAGTGCACTGACCACCAGGGGGCATCTTTTGTGTTGAGTATCTGGCTCCTGGTGGTCAGTGCACATCAAGCGACTGGTCGTAATGGTCTCTTAGGCATATATATATATATATATATATATATATATATATAGTCAAATACTGAACTGCTTTAGCTATTTCAGGAGATTAATCTAAAGACTATCTTGATGCCCTCTAGGAGAGGGAGAACAGAGTTGATGGTCATCAAGTAATCTTTACTTTGACAGGCCAATTTTGCAAAACAAAGTAAACATGTACTAGAACTGCCCAGATAAATGTTTCAGGGCATTCTGTGAACACATTTAGACAGTGTCTCCTTCACCAGGAATATCTGCTTCATGATTTTAGGCATCTGAACATCTAAATCTAAACAACAATAACAATAATAGCTACTATCAGTCAAACCCTTTCTGTGTGCCAAGTACTTTCTATTCATTATTTCACACTGTCTTCCCAGCATCCTTACAGATCCTTTTATCAACCAGTTTACCACGGAAGAAACTGAGGCTCAGAGAAGTTAGTAACTTGCCCATAGCCCCACAACTACAAAGTAGCATGGCTTGAGCCTGACACTAAAGCCCAAGGGACCAGGGCTGTGTCTGTACCCGAGAAAACCCGCTCCGCACAGCTCCTGGCCTCCCTGGCCAGTGTTTCCTCTGTGGCAGGCACACACTGGCTAGCTAACACATGCCGTTTTAGAATTTTATGTCCAATAGGGGGGTCACACAGAAAATAATCGTCCAGATAATTTTCTTTAGGACAAAGGAAAAACAAAAACCCCCTTTAAATTTCATTTTTGGAAACACATCGTGGTCTGATGGCCACAGAACCCAGCTTTGCCTGGACCGGGGAGTGAACCTCAGGCTCAGCATTAGGCTCTCCGTGTAGAAAATCCTTAGAGGACATCAAACTGAGGGTGGATAGGAGCAAAAAGAGGGAAAGATGGCCACGGATAGCCTTCTACTCTGTTTTGTGATCCACATGTAAAGAATAATTTTAGAAATGGATTTGTTGAGCTTAAAGAGTATCTGTTGTCCATAGAAGGAAGGCAAGGAAAATCAGCGTCCATGACCCGGCAGTTGCTTCAGACACGGGATCGGCTGGCGCTCTAGGGTTCATAGGCTTTTCCCCGGATGTTCCTGTGCACAGACAAGGCCACTGAGGCCTGTAGACAGTCACTCAAGAGGTGAAAGATCGCCAAAACTGATTTGGCGCCTGCTGGACTGAAAGGTCCCAGGTTCGATTCTGGTCAAGGTCATGTACCTTGGTTGCAGACACATTCCCAGTAGAGGATGTGCAGGAGGCAGTTGATCAATGTTTCTCTCTCATCGATGTTTCTAACTCTCTATCCTTCTCCCTTCCTCTCTGTAAAAAATCAATAAAATTTATTTTTTTTTAAAAAAGAGGTGAAAGATGGGGAAAGATTCACGCCCCTGAATCTCCAGGTTGTGGGCTCACCTCATTACACCAGGATAAAGAGATTACTTCATTCTGAGGGGCATTCGGTGGAAGGCATTTCAAAGCTGGCGTGATCAGAGCTGGAGAAGAAAGGCAGGCAGGGGGCTGAGCACAGAACAAGGCAGAGCACTGCAGAGCCCAGGAGAGCAGGGGGAGGCCGCTGTCAGAGGCTCAGAGGGGAAAGTCTCCTCAGGTCCTTTCAGCTGAATGTCTCCGCCCTTCCCCGTGGGGGGCATCCCTCCCCACAACCTGGCCGTGTTTTAAATGGCTCTGCCTCCTGGCACCCTGTTGTCATGGCTTGATTACTTATGGGAAATGACATCTGGAGCGATTGGCAGCTGCGTGAAGATAGGTGGTGGGAATAAGAAGTGGGGATAGCAGGAAATGGATCATCATTGCCATTATTGTTTTTATTTAATTAGGTTTTGCTATTATAACAATAAATAATAATAATGAGAATGATAATAATGCAGATAAGCTAATGTTTAGTAAGCCAGGCTCTATGCCAAGCATTTAAAATATGCAATCTTATTTAACCCTTCACTGTTCCTATCGATTGGCATAGTCATGAATGTATTTCACAGATGAGGATACTGTGGCACGAAGAGGCCAGCCCCTGACCAAGGTCACTGGGCAGCTGAGTGATGGTGCTGGGAGCCAGATCCCAAAGTCTGGCTGCAGCGTCCAACTTCAGGGCCCGAATTCTTTTTTTAAAATTTTTTTAATCTATATATTTTAGTGATTTTTTACAGAGAGGAAGAGAGAGGGACAGAGTTAGAAACATCAATGAGAGAGAATCATCAATTAGCTGCCTCCTGCACACCCCCTACCGGGGACGTTCCCGCAACCAAGGCACATGCCCCTGACTGGAATCGAACCCGGGACCCCCTAGTCCGCAGGCTGACGCTCTATCCCCTGAGCCAAACCGGTTTCGGCAGGGCCTGAATTCTTGACCTCCATGTGCCGGGTTGCCATAGGCCTTACCTTTCTGGATCCTCACAGACACAAGCTGAGTGGGGCGTTGCTATCTCCTTTTACAGATGAGGAGACTGAGGCTCAGGAATGGCCCTCTGCTCAAGGAGCGGAGAAGGGCTGACATTCAACAAGACTCTAAGCCCTTCTCCATTGTTTCCCAGACTATTCTGCCAACCCCATCCTGAGATAAGGTCGGGACGCTATTTCTCGTGTCTAGGACTCCATGTCCAGGTAGAAGCTGGACAATTGCCAACTGCTCCAGATGTTATTTCTCCAAAGTAATCATTTAGCATCTTTCCGGTGACCCATCAAGTGAGCAAGGGGACACCCAGAGGACTTGGAGAGGGTCATCTGAAGTTGGGATGAGGTTCCTTTGACTTTGCTAAAATAAACTGGGGAGAGAGAAGGCAATGGGGCAGGTTGGGGGAGAATAACAAAGAGAGTGAGGCAGACATAAAGCAAGAACATCAAGAGGAAAGAGCGAAACCTCTCAGAACAGCAAAAGCACAGTAAAAAATCAGGCACCTATAAAAAACCCTGCTGCTCAGATGCCTCGACTTCCCTCCTCTCCTTCCCAATGGCACACTAGGAAGCTCTGATTTCTTATCTCCTTTTCCTTCTGGACCATGCACACTGACAAATACAGTATGTAAGATGCAGGGACGTGTGAAAGCAAAGTGTGGCGAGGGTTGTTTTCCATCTCCCAATAATAGCGTTTCAATTTGGTACCTAAATAAACAATCTATTTCAGCGGCTCCCCTTTGATACCTCGAATGTTCCCTTCTGTTATTTCTGGCAGTTCCCAATCCTGTGATGTGATTAGAGAGGATGATTACACTTACATAACAGCATCAAATTAATTTGCCGCCGCTGAGAACAACAGCGGCAGGAAATCATTGGAGTTCTCGGATCGCTCTCCCCCACCCCCACCCGCCTGGAGTTTATTTAAGTGACATCAAGGGATTAGAGCGAAGTCGGTCAGTAGAGCACTGCTGGGAAAACAACCAAAACATCGACTCTGACCTTGTAAACGAAAGAGGAACAGAGCGAATAATGGAAAGTGCCGGTCCCAGGCCTGGTGCAAGGGCCATCGGATGAATCAGCCTCCCAAACACATATTTCTGTCTGCGGGAGAAAGAAACAAGCTGTACCTTTCAGGGAAGATTATTTTCTCAGGCTATGTTCCACCGAGCAAGGACTGTCAGAACCAAAGACGTTTGCGATTTTTGCTCCCCCCCCCACTCCCCCCATTCTTTTCTTTTTGGCTCCTTTTCAAAAGAAAAAGAAAATTCAGTTGACTTGAATTTTTTTGAACCCTCATTTTTAAAACCAGGAATAAAAAGCAGAGGCAAATAGTATTGCTTCCGCTTTCCCAAGAGTTAGGTTGATAACGGCTCACACAACTCTAGCCTCTGATCTCACCCAAGGCCACAGGCTAACCACAGAGGGCAGCGTGCCGTGGCTTGGAAAAGGGGCTCGGGGCCACCTAAGTGACAACTTGTAGGTTTCGGTTCTGACATGAACTCTGGACAGTCATTTAAACCCTCCGAGCTTTGGTTTTCTTACCCATGGAAACAGATATTGCCTTCTCGCACCTCTATTACTGTAATGTCCACCCACCCGTTTCTTCCGTGCATCCATCCATTCAACAAACAGTTACTGAACACCAATTGTGTTGCAGAGGCCACTGGGAATACCTGCTGACATGGTCTCAGCCCTAGGAGCCCACATCCTAATGCAGGAGTGACAATAAGGACAGCCACTGTGCACGGACAGCCCGTGTGGGCAGGTGCTGGCCTTGCCACCCCCATCCATTATTCTACTGAAATCTCACCAGTGCCCTGCCTGAGCAAGTGTCACTACCCGATCTATTTCACAAACGAGGACATGGCGCCTAGGTTCTTTTAAAAACTCGATGCCAGATTACATTAGCAAGCATCAAAACTGGAATTCAAACCCAAGCTTTCTGAATTTAAAATGGTACTAGGTCCCTTGCTATTTTTTTTTTTTGAAACCGGATAAACTCTAAATCATCCTGCAAATACAAAAAAATTATTTTAAGTGTTGTGCACAGATGTTCTTCTACAGATAGAGATCATAACGGCACAATTTTTTGGTTGCCTCATTCCAGCAATTATAATATTTGGTTCCTTTTAAAGCAAACTCGTTCCCAGTATCTCATATTTTCCTTGTAACCAGGTTGTACATACATCGAGTAGGAGTTATGATTCCCCTTGAGCACAGATGGGCAGATCCAAGTTACATCATTTGCCAGAACTGGACCCGGAACAGCCTAGAACTGGAACACACTTCAGTGACTATTCTCTCATTCCCCATCCCCATAACCTTGTCTCAATGGATCTGCATAAGTGCAGGCTGATGTTCCCAGTTTTGGCTTCCATAGATTTCTGGATGCCACCTATATATGTCAATCCTTTCGGTCTCCATACAGTCCCTCGTTTAGGTAGAAATCCACATTTAAAATGTGGCATGGGCTATTTTTACACTTGCACACCTTGGCAATCATTGGCTGCTTTTCCACCTTGTAGGGACCTGTAGCATTGTGCCATCATCTTTTATTAGCATCATCCTCACTCGCTAACATGGAGATTTCATTGTGCATTTTCTCACTTAGCTCTTCAGGAAGGCTGCTCTTAACATCAAGAAATGGGGTTCCCAAAGTTGGTACCACTCAATTTGGTCATTTAACTTTTTTTTTTTAATTTCTTGTATATAAGCAAGAACACATTACCATGAAGAGATTCATGCTAACGCCAACATTAGCATGGAATTCATCATAAAACTTGGCCCTGCTTGTCCACACCTTTCTTCTCTTAACTTATTCATAAAATGGCCATCAGAAAATTCTTTTTGTGACTTTCCCTGCCTTAGTTCATTGTTAGTCCTTCTGCTTGAAATGCTTGGCACCTAACTTCTGCAACCATACCCCATCCTTCCAAGGCACCTCAACTTTCACATCCGTGAAGATACGTTTCACAACACCTACCTCTCTCAGTACCCTCCTCTGAATACCCAAAGCCCAGAGGTTTACTCAGCAGGTTCCTTACAGGAGATCCAGTCCTAATCCCTTCTTGTATTGATGAGGAGACTGGCATCCTATAGAGAGGTCACATGACTTTCTGGTTGATGCTAAAGCTGGAGTGAGTACCCTACTCTCCTGATTCTTGAGGCTAGTGTTACTTCTGTTAGAAGACCTCTCCCCTAGGTCTGTGGACTGTATAGCTATGTGACCTGTATGTGGGCTAGAATGGATCTTTGTCTCAGTACCCCATAAACTTGGTGAGCTTCAGAAGGCAAGGGCTGAGGCTTTTTCATCTCTGAACCCCACAGCATCGTTCACAAGCCCAAACACATATAGTTATTCAGGAAATAGTTTGGGGATAAGGATTGTCCTTTGTGGCTACTATATCCTTTATGGATATTGCCTGTGTCTTCATCTCTGAAGCTGCTTGCTAACCCATCCCTGGGGGGCTCCCTTCCCTGTTCCTCCCTTCTCCTCAGTAACTCTTTCACCCCTTCCACATCTCCACTGAGGACTTGCCCTTCTAATCCACCACTCATTCATTCATCCACTCATTCACTTACTTAGCAACTATCTGTTAAGTGCCTATTGTGTGTGCCAGGCACTGTCCTAGGTGTTGGAGATGCAACAATGAACAAAATGAAGTCTCTGCCCTCCTGGAGCTTAGCATCCCTCCATGGCCCCGCCTTTCCTCCCAAGTAACAGCTCCCGGCTCTTGGGAAACTCAGAGTTTCACAAAAAAGTTTCAAGAGTGTTCAGACATGACAGGTGATAAAGGCATACATTTTAATTTCTACTACAGTAACTAAAAAAATATAATGACTACTTACATCCATTTTCCATTTGAAAGAGAAGACTTTGGGATCAGGTACCTGGGCTCATGACTAGGTCACTCATCACTATTGGAGGGTGGGGGAGGGGGAGGGTTGGTGGTGCTGAAGGTCACAGGCCACTGTGGCAATTTGACTGTCATGCCACGCAAAATGTTTATTTTTTGGAAGTTGTTAGCTGATTAAGTTGTCAATTTTTTACCCGGAATGGGCCTTTGGGTATAGGCAAACAGAATGATTCTGAAGTAAAAGTTTCAAAAGTATATGAAAAGCATGCAAAGGACAGTAATTTTGCAGATATTGTTCCATATCTTCTTCACCAGGTTTCAGAATTACATTTAACTGACTGACCTATCACATACCCCATTGAAATATCTCCCTTACTTTGAAAAGCACTGTTGATAATAGTATATTTGGTGTTACTTATATCCAATTTTGTTTTTAATTATTTCTATAGAAGTGTTTATCATTAGTGGCCAGAAATATTTTTTTTTTTAAAAAAAAGCACACAAAACATCCTCAGTATTTAGAAATAAAAGAATAAAAGCAAAACAGATTCTTTTTTACACCCAAATTTGAGGTTTTATAACATTACTTAAGAGAGCGGGTTTTATCTGTTTTTGTCTGTATTTGATGCTATGATACACGGTTAAATTTCAAGCCACCATCTAATATTTATTTGGTTTCCAAACTAAGCATACTATTAGATGTTATTTTAATGTATGTTTTATAAATGATCATTTATACATAATTAAATTAAATCATGTGCATCACTTGTTAGATGGAACTCATTCTGAATTTATTATTATAATCCATGAGGATTAGTAAATATTGTATTTAGTTACTTTTGCAATAAAATCTCTGCTATATACTGATCTAAAAATGACACATATATTTTAAAACATTAAATCACTTCATTTAAAAATATATATATATTTTATTGTTTTTTGTTTTTTTTTTAATGGGGAGGAAGGAAGAGAGATAGAGAGCTAGAAACATCGATGAGAAACATCATCGATCAGTTGCCTCCTGCACAGCCCCCACTGGGGATGTGCCCACAACCAAGGTACATGCCCTTGACTGGAATCAAACATGGGACCCTTCAGTCTGCAGGCTGATGTTCTATCCATTGAGCCAAACCAGCTAGGGCAAATCACTTCATTTTGTATTGCATGCAGACTGATCAGATGATTTAAAATTTTCCAAATAATATATAGTAGTAAAAAATGAGTTCATGAGTTTGATCCAGAGACAGAGAAACATGAATCAGACCATCAAACCTCAGAGGGAAAGTAGGGGAAGGTGGGGGTAAGGAGAAAGAGGTCAACCAAAGGACTTGTATGCATGCATATAAGCCTAACCAATAGACACAGACAACAGCGGGGTGAGGGCATGAGTGGGGGAGTGGGGGACAATGAGGCAATAAGGACACATATGTAATACCTTAATCAATAAAGAAAAAAAAACATTATAAAAATAAAGAAATGTAAAAAAAGATATTTAACCTCTCATTTTCTTAGTCTACAAAGATTACAGTAGAATGTCAATATTTATAGTAGAGTGCTTAGAATAGTGTCTGGCACATAATACACTATGTGTTCATTAAATTAAATATAAGTAAACAAACAAACAAACAAACAAAAAACAGTGGGGGAATGCTATTCTAAATTCTGTATCTGTCTCTGCTCTTACCACCCATTCTCTTCTTAGCACCACTTATCGTCCTTTCTGTCTCTTGAACAGTCAGTCAATCTTTCCCTTTTCACTTTCTCCTTTCCCTCAGTCACCAAGTCTCCCTATTCTAAACAGCTCACCAGCTAATTCTAAGCAGCATCAGGAAACCTCCTGTGCAGCCCCCTCAGGCTGCCACCTGACACAGACAAACTCAAGGCAAGAATGTTTGTCTGCCATCTCCTCTGCCTCAGGGCCTTTGCACTAGCTGCTCCTTCTGCTTAGAATGCGTGTCACCTCGCTTTTTGCATAGCCGGCTGAGTCCTGCCACTCAGGTGCCAGCTCTTCCAAGAGCTGACCAGTTTTGCTCAAGTGCCCTTCTGATCCCTCTCCACCACGTCACTCTCTTCTGGTTCTGATGATTTATTACCACCTGACACTTTTCTTGTTTATTTTGGAAGAACTTCAAAAGAGAGAGTATTCTCTCCTCCCTGGATGTGACTCCAGCATGTAAAATAGCGCCTGGCCCAGAGAAACTGCCTGGCATTCACTTATTGAACAAATGAACAAATGAACAAATTATTATCTGTTTCAGTTTCCTTTGCTGTTTTTTTTTTCTTTTCTTTTCTTCACTCCTTAAATGCTTGCTTTGTGTAGGAGTCTTCCTTCCAACCTATTCCATTCTCCCTTTTCACACTTTCCCTGGGTGATCACAGCCACCCTCAGAATTCGAACATCCATCGATATAGAGACGACAAATGCAGAACATGGTAATGCCCTGGGCAGACATTACTTGTGGATTTCAGCTCTCTTTTCAAAAACAGTCTAGACATCGTATGTACTGAGCTCCACGCAGGCTCTGCCAGCTGATAGAGTCAGCACTCCCAATGAAAGCTGTTTCTCTGACCTACATGCCAATGACTCCCCAAGTCTGCATCTGCAGCACTGAAGTGTTCAGACTCCCCTCATCAAACCGCCTCCAAGACACTTCCATACGTTCCCCTCTGTGTTCAGCACGGTGCCCGGGGCATGGCGGACGCTCAATAAAGGCTTTGTGCAGTGGTAAGCGCGTATTCAGTGACATTATCCACTCAGATAGTCTCTCCCAGCTTGCCAGGTACAGAAGCGAGACTCCCTGTTTGCACTTCTCTCCTTTCAGAGCGGCCGTGGCGATGTGCCAGGTCTGGAGCACAGTACCCATTTGTAACAAGTTACACATTTTGGCCAACAGTTCCACAATTTCACCCTTGAGTTCCTTCAGAACTCTTGGGTGGATGCCATCAGTTCCAGTGATTTATTTACACCTAGAGTGCCATTCCAAGACATCCTGTCCATTCACCACAGCTTCAGACTTTGCTGTGCTCAGATACAATTGGGGAGTGGGAATTTTCCATTCTGTTCCTTCGGTTAATAGTGGGTGCAAAGAATTCGCCACAGCTCCCTCCCCTGCTCCACACTGGTCTTTAAAGCAGTGGTGGGTAGGTAGGTCCCACGGATCCAGTCCACTCCCTCATTTTCTTACTGCCGTTGCCGCATAATAAGAGAACATTTCTGCCTGGCATGCAAGTTCCTCTGCAAAGCCATCCTCAAATGATCTCCTGTAGCACCGTGCCAGCTACCTCGATACCATTCAGGCCGGTAACTCTAACGAGTGAAAGGACTTTCACAGCCACCACTCATTTCATCGTCACAAAACCCCTGAAAGATGGATAAGAGAGGCTAGACTATCATTCCACAGACAAAGAAACCGAGGTCCCGAGAGGTCAAGAGATTTAAATGTCCCGTCTCAAGCTGGTCGCTGGAGCTTAGCTGGGATCTTTCTGGCCTGCTTTTGTCCCCTCCCTCCTACACCTTGATTCAGTTGAGTTGTATCAACCTATGCCAGTCCAATCAAATGCTCAGTGAACAGTCATTAGGACAACTGGAAAGAACCAACTGACGTCAAAACGCTTGATTCAGCAGCCGCATGCAGCGATGACCTCACGCAACAAAAATGTGCTCTGCTAGGAGACATTCCCCACGGAGGGCCCGAGAGAACACACCGAGAGGCCTGATCCACGGAGGCCAGCCTAGACGGGGTTCCAGGGGGGACACCACATCGCACATACATATGCACAGTGCGCTGTGCACACAAGTTCTCGCTGCTGGGTTTTACCTTCAGAGGAACTGAATTCTCATTACAGGACCCTCAGCTCGCACCCAGGCCCAGCAAGCACTGGAGCCACCTCTGGCAATGAATACATCACCGAAGAGAGGGGAGGGGGGCAGTGTGGAGTGGGTAGCAACCACAATTCCCACAAGGGACTAGTGCGGAAGCTCTGTCGCTGGAAGGATTAAATGCTGCTGGCATTTCATTTTCAGGATCACATTTTGTGTGCAACCGCAGCTTCAGACCTGAGAGACCGGCCAGCGCGGGTTTGCCCATAAACACAGAGGAATC
The DNA here is from genome assembly GCF_964339955.1 of Pipistrellus hanaki. Classification (NCBI taxonomy): domain Eukaryota; kingdom Metazoa; phylum Chordata; class Mammalia; order Chiroptera; family Vespertilionidae; genus Pipistrellus; species Pipistrellus hanaki. The sequence goes on along the minus strand of NC_140503.1, from coordinate 46,781,575 downwards.
TGCCTCTGATGTAACCTGACATGGTCCCTGCTCTCTGATTAACCACTTCAGGGCAGCCTCAAAGAAGCGTGTGCCAGCTGGTGCCCTCCGGACCCATGCGGCTGCCACTCTCCTCCTTCCTCCCCGCCCTGATCTTCCCAAAGAGTACCTGCCAGTGAAGTTGGTCTGGCTGAAGAGAAAGGACTGCCTCACCACCTTTGATGCAAAGATAAGAGGGGAAATCATCATGTGATATCTTATTTCTCCCCATCCAAACACCAAATAATTTGTTATTTTTACTTTCATTTTTTGGGACAGAAATCAGTCTGATAGTGTTTTGGATTTGCTAAGTCACTCAATAACTCAGCCTCTAAAATGTTTTCAAGTATAACCTTGGGCTGTTTTTTGTTTTGTTTTGTTTTGTTTTAAATAGTTTTACATTTGAAGCCTGAAAACAAATTTTGTGTGTGTGTGTGTGTGTGTGTGTGTGTGTGTTTAAACTGTTTCAATTTGTTTCATTATAAATTCTCTGTGACCTTTAAAAATAATTTATTTTCTAATGTTCTGAGCCTTCCACCAGAAGAGTCAACCCCTCTTCTAACAAATGCTGATTGAACACGGGTGTTAAAATACATTTCAAACTTTATTGGGGCGGGGGTACGGTGGAGGGGCTGAATGTGGGCAGAACATTCTCTGGGCACCCACTTAGTTGTGCCTGCTACCATCAGAGCATTCACTAACGAAGGGAGCATTTGTACTGGACTGGAAAAGGATTCCGAGGGGTCTGTTAATTTACTTGTAACAATGTATTAGCCGACACTTTCAGCTGTGAATCCCTGGCCAGCCCACCATCTTGTGTAGAGAGGGTGGCTCTGTTTTTGTGAGAAAGAAAAAGAGAGAGAGAGAGAGAGAGAGAGAGAGAGAGAGAGAGAGAGAGAGACCGTCCTAAGGATGGATTAGAGCCCTCTCCCCTGGAGTTCCCCTTCCTTGAGGGAGCTTGCTAATAAAGAGCTCTTCGGAGCCTTGCCTTTGTACAGGTACTCTATGAATATTTATAGAATATTCCATCTGTAAATGGCATTAAAATATAAACAGAGCATCCCAAGCAAAAGGGAAGGCCATTTCCCTCTACCACGTAGCAGAGCTGCAACACGCTGGGGTTTAGCCCAGAATGGCTAAAAACAGCACCGAAGGAAAAATCACTGGCTGAACAAACCAGGGGCAGCAGCACATCTTGTGGGCTGGTTGGGTTTGGGTGCTCTTTGTTAACCGAGTCTTCTGAGCAATCGAATGATAATATATGCCTATCTACCACACACATACATACACATAGGCATCGGGTATTTATAATGATTGAAACTGGGCACATGGAAATTGCCGCCTTTGTAGAGAGAGAACATGTTCAAATATCAGAGTGTTCATATTGATTTAAGCGAAGTAATGTTGCCCAAGTTTCTGGCCCTCCTCCCCCTTCTGGGCCAGGGAGGGGTGGGAACATGGAATTCTGTTTACACGTGGGCTCCAGCTAGCAAGCTGAGCAAGAAAGGCCGGAGGGGGAGGAGCTGAGTGGAGAGCTTCTCAGAGAGCAATTTCTGCGGATTCCCAGGGCAGCATCAGCTCCTGGCAGGTAGGGGGATGGAGCCTGTGGGGGTGGCAGTCAGCCTACACCAAAGGCGCTTCCCACCTGCCAGCCTGGGCTGCGTGCTCTTGATTGCAAACCTCTGCTAATCGTCATAGGTGTGTTACCAATTTTCAAAGGGATTAGTATACCATAAAATACACTCAACAAGAAAACCACCCAGAACGCAATGAATCATTCTTTGATGATTCAAAAGGCATTTGGGATCCTGTAGTGCCTTAGGGTCAGCATTACAAACATCAATTATTTTTATGGTGAATGTGTGGAAGAGCCAGTTCGAGAAACGTACTTGTTAAGAAAGTCCAGGGCGGCCCTCTCTGACAGTATTTTAAGAAGATAAGGTTCTAGGCCCTGGCCGGGTAGCTCAGTTGGTTGAATGTCGTGGTTGGATATGCCAAGGTTGCAGGTTTGATCCCTGGTGAAGGCACATATAAGAATCAACCAACGGATGAATAAATAGGTGGAACAACAATTCAACCTCTCTCTTTCTCTTCCTATCTCTCAAAAAAAGTCAATTTAAAAAAAAGGAGATAATGTTCTATCTCAGGCCTTCTCTTCTTTCAAACTTTTGCCCAGAATACTGCTTCCATTCTCTGAAAAACAGCTCATTAATCAGCTCGGAGAACTACCTATTTTACAATATGCTTGAGTACGTAAAACTGAAATTCTCTCATTTTTCTACCAACCATTTTTTTTGTACACTTTTATTCTTCTCCTTTAACCATTTACATACGTCTTTCCTTAAATTCAAATCATTATATAAGAAGTTTGGTCTGACAAAGTTGACAAAATCATTTAAAAAACCCACGAAAACGAAGTCAGGTAGCACACACTAGTGCTCTGTTTCATTTCAAATGCTCCTAAAAATCGGAGGAAGTGACTCTACTGCACTGGAGCCAATCACACATTGAGTTTCTCTCCCCTCCCTACCCCACCCCCAGGCAAAATGCAGTAATTGGTAACGAAGAAAAAAACTTTTAGTCCTTGCAAGTCAAGTTCTTGAGCAATTTGAAAACAAATTAATCCAAAACATCTGCAAGAATTTTATCTTTAACAACCCAGGTGTCTAAAACCTAAGGGGAGAAGAAATACACAAAGGGCTTTGCCATCTAAGTCTTTGAAGAACAGGATTCTAGCAGAAACAAAACGTCAAAAATGAAACACAATTGGCTTTTACAAATCTGTATTTTCCATGACAATTCCCTTTGGCCTTCAACAAAGAATGGAATTCCTAGATGAGTCTTGTCAGATTTTCCAAAGAGCTAAACTAAACAAGGGGATCCCAGGCACACTGAAGTCTGGTGGAGCTCTGGTCTGGATTTATTTAAAAAATCCAGTCTTCTTAAATTTCAAGGGTGGTAAACCCAACACAGCCAGACATGGAGGTCATAGTATCAGGTCTGAATGACTTGACAGATGTGTTGTCTTTTTTTTCAAAAAACAAGCTTAGATCTTACCCAATCAGTAGAGAAAGATCACTAAGAATTCAAAGGAGACCATATTACTGCACCTGTGGCCGACTGTGTGTCTTTTAGAAAATGTGTAACCCACACACACACTCACACACACACACACAAAATGAAGGAGTGTCTCCAGATTGCTAGCACACACTTACTCCCACTACTACAAATAGGTGAGCTTACACATGATCTTAACAAATGTCACTTTGCTTGAAGTGACTGTGACTTTGTAGCTATAGAGAGTGAGACAAAGTAAGTTTACAGTTGTGAGTAAGCAAAACAGTTTATTCCTGTGTTATTATTTACTAGAGGCCCGGTGCAGGAAAATTCATGCACTTGAGGGAGGGGTCCCTCAGCCTGGCCTGCCCCCTCTCACAGTCTGGGAGCCCTCAGGGGAAGGAGGCGACCTGGTGATCAGGGGAAGGTGATACCCCCATCACACCTCTGCTGCTGCCACTGCTGGCAGTGCAAGCCTCACCTGGCCCTGGTTACCTGAGCCTTAGGCAGCCCTGAGCAGCTGTGCAGCCACCTTCCAAGGCTTGCCTGCTCTCGGCAAGCTTGAGGAACGTCTAGATCTGACTGGGGGTGGGCCCGGCCGTGCTGTGCACCTGTCGCCCCAGTGGGGCTGAGGGGATTGGTGCCACCATCTTGTGGCTGTGGGCACCGTCATATTTGTGAGGGTGTGACAGTCAATTAGCATATTCCCTCCTATTGGCTGTGGGTACTATCACCTTTGTGAGGGTGTAATGGTCAATTAGCATATCCCCTCTTTATCAGATAGGCTTGTTTAATTATTGTGGTATTTTCCATATGAACAACTGTAAGCCTACTTTTGCCCCACTGTGTATTTTGTAACATCTGCAAGTTCAATACCATCTGACTGTTCCCCTATAATGATATCTCCAAGAAGGACACTGTTGGTATTTTGTAAACTGTTACTGCTTATCTTCTTTCTCTACTAGACATGGTCTAATGGGTTTAGAAAATGACATTCAAGACTCTGCTTTGCCAATTGGAACTTCTGCCACCTGATTCTTAAAAGACACACACATACCTACTTGTGGGCTCGAACATGTAAGTTGTTTTCAGTGCTGAAAGTCTCTTAACCTTCACAGAGACTCATCTCCCTAAGAGGTAAATGTTTTAGTGAAAAAACAACTTGGGGGGGAAAGGGCATTTAATTCCAAATTAAATGAAAGGCACAAAATTTAACTAACCTACTGAAGCAAAGGTAGGCTGCAGATGTTGAAAACTGAGATAAGAGACTTGCACAGATATGTCTCCCTAACTTTCTCCACAGTGTGGTGAAAGCTGTCTGGGCAGCTAAAGGGGAAAGACAGAATCATGCTCCTGGGGGAAGGACTTACTCTCAAACCATTTTTGATAGTGAGAGCTAAACAAATATGATTTAGATCAGCGGTTATCAACTGGTGTGCCGTTGAAAGAATTTTTAAAACATGCAATACCTGACTATTCAGTCAGGGGCACTGACCTCTTTTCCCTTAGATTGTCAAATTAAAACAACAACAACAACAACAAAAAAAAACACAATAGCCAACACAACAATAGCTGTTTGCTGTGAATGAAAACAAATTATACCTATGTTTTTTGTCAGATGGGCAAACATGTATATTTTTTGGTGTGCCACAAAATTTTAGCAATTTATGTGTGCCATGAGGTGTAAAACGTTGACAATCACTGACCTAGATGTTTCCGTCGCCCTGGATTACTTGGTCCTTTGGCAAATTTAAGTCCAGGGTCTCCTACCAGGGAAATGATTTCATATAAGGATAAGACTCTCTCAGCATCAAACGCCTCCTCCTTCTTGACTTCCTTTTGAAAAGTTTCCCTTTCAAAATTTAGGAGGTGACACAGTATGTTAAACTCTCAACAAGTCCTAGGACAGAGGGCAGACAAGATATGCCGCCTCCACCTCTCTAAGAGAGCCCGCCTGTTCACCAGCCCCAGCTGCCACCGACCGCAGGGGTCCCCGTGGGGACACGCTCAGCGCGATCACAGCCTTGCCTCAGGAAGCGCGCGTGGGGAAATGTGCCAGACAGTTGCTCCCCAATCCTGCTGCTCCGTTTCAGAGATGTTTCCCGTGAACTATGCCGACCTGCCCATTCAGGAGCCCCGGGAGCTCCTGCCAGACCTGCCCCTTCAATTCCAGCTCCTCCACGTGTGTGCGTCCCACCTCTGGAGGCTCCCTGCTTCCTGCCTGGGTACGGGTGCCAATCACCGCTCTCCCCCGACATCCCCTCCCCAAAGGCTCTCCGAGGCTGCTCCCTGTGTGACTGGCATCTCATTAATGAAGAAGGGCTGTGTCTCTCTCATTACAGTTACAGTGAAGTGAGAGTACCTCAGAACTAATTTACTCGCTCTCACTAGGGAAGACACGCTCCTCCATCAAGAAGTTCACTTTCCTGCTGCCTGTGGCAATAAAAGAACCCGTTTTGTTCTAACATTAATAAGGTGAGAGAATAGAGAATTTCCAAAAGACATTAAGAGAGGCAAGAGGGTAGGTGCTGGCCCGTGGAAGTTTCCCTTCAAGCGGGCCTGCTGCTGGGGTTCGGCGGGGGATTCGGCGACAGATGGAGGATTCCAAAAAGCCTGGCAGGCGGGAAGTCGGGGGGGGGGGGGGGGGGGGGGGGGGGGGGGGGAATGAGGCAAGAGATGTGGGTTCTAGTCCTGGGCCCTCCATCCCTGAGTGACCTTGGGCCAGTCTTTGATTTTATTCTCTGGCCCTGAGTGTTAGCATCAGTAAAATAAAAGGGATGGAATAAAATGCTCTCTAAGGGTTTTCCCAGCTCTAAAATTTTAATATTCTATAAATGGGACTCGGGACTATTTAAAACTTTTTTTTTTTTTTTCTGTTTGGCGTGAGTTTTTATCTCTGGCAACAAATTAGAAATTCCTTCAGAATTAAAGAGCATGGAATGGAAATCATTTGGCTCCTCTGGCTGAAAAGGTCAACGAGATTCAGAAACGTACTCCAAGCCTGCGCCGTCTGCGTGGAAACATAATTAGAGATCATCCTTCATTGGCTAAAAGGGATCAAACTTATCCAAGCTTTCATCTGGGTATGTATTTTTTAAAAATGACTCCCGGTTACTAATTCATTTCTCTTTCTCCTTACAGGAAATTCCACTCATTGATAAAGTTCTGCCTGCTCACATGAAAAGCCCTCCTTCCCGTCCACATCACTTTTGGATCATGACTCTTTATCATGTTGTGTTCAAATGCTGTCACTTAAGAAGCCATAGCAAGGACATCTTTGAAAAGGTTTTTATCATGGAGCTGGAGGCGGCTCCGTGGGCCCTCAGTAACAGAGGCCAGTCTAGAGAGCATCACCACAAACACAGTGTCCCATATCACCTCAATTCCCTTTGATTGGGAATATTGGAGCCAATTTTCAACGTGGACCACAAAGCAGTGGGGATCAGAAATGCCTGTGTGAGGGGGAGGCGTGATGTTTTGTTGGGAAGACCCTAGAATCCACAGCATATTGCTAACTCCTCTCTCAGCCTGGGAAACGTGGGACCTTTGGCCCAAGTATTCGGTCTGGTTTCTAACCTTTTATATCCTTAGGCTGGACTAGTACTCCCGGCAACCAGGACCCCCTTCCCCGCCCCCACCGCACCAAATGAAAATAAGTCCCCGGGCGCCCGCCGAGTTGGCCCGGGAGTCCATGCGATCAGCTAAGACTCATGGTCTTACTGTCATTCTCACACCTACCATACTTCTACCTGTTCCTAAGTATCGCCTTAGGGTACTGACAGCCTTTTCTCCTTCTCACAGGTTTTGAATGAAATTAAAACTAATCCTCTCTGGCTTGGGTAGGTCTTGTGTAATACTCCCACACCCCACCATCAAGGCCTTGCAGAGCGGTGTCAGAAGAGATAGCCAAGCCACCACACCTCTGTCATGATGCAGATGAGGATAATATTTTTTTGCCTTCTATGTGGCAGCTTTGAAAACCTGAGTCACAGAACCTCCCTATGCAAATCCCTGCATTCTCCTTCTCACGGCCAGGACACTGGCATCTTTTTTTAAAAAGGAGCAGAGAGAAGTGAACAAGACAGGGGTGCGCCTGAGAATAAAATGGAAGATATTCAGATTTCCATCCACAGTTTCACCAGCGAATGCGACTAGCTTCGTTTTCACCTGTACCGTGGTGGCATAAGCCCTCTAATACTGCTATTTTACTCTCTTAGCTAGAATGAATAATAATAATAATAATAATAATAATAATAATAATAATGAGAATCAAAGGGAGGAAGGCAAGAGACAGGGGACAAATTTTCAGGTCATCCTTTTCCTCTTATAAGAAGGGATTTGCCTGCAGTGTCTATAATTTAGAAGGTTTTAATGAATGGCTTCTAAATTATTCATTACTCATCGAAAGCTCTAAACATCCCTCCCTAAAACCATTACGAAATTATCTGGGCAGGCGTCAAATGGTCCAAACATTTGACACTTTTTACTGGGCTGTTGTTGAAAATAGTTCTGATCTGTGACTAAAACGTCTTTCCTTCCTCATTACCATGGGGCCGCACGTAAGTCCGTGCGTTTGATTATTGACTTGAGATGGTCCAAAGGTATCTTAGCTCTGTCATTTGCTCTTCTGCAGACTTCCGACTTCATAGGTGATTCCAAAATTAGTAAAAAATAAAACAAAGTAAAAAGGATTATATAAAAAAAAAAAAAAGGCATCAGCAGAATATACAAACTGGATATTCAACAAGCAGAAGTGTTTGAAATGCCTTAGGCTCATTTCAAAGAGCTTCCTGCTGTCAGGCCCAAACACCCAGACAGGCAGACTGCTGTGAGGTATGTAGGCGATGCCTGCTGCCCGCGTTTCAGATGGCGAGCCGGCATTTGAAAGCATCAAAGTTCCCCGGATAGATGTGTGTACATGAATCCCAGCCTCTGTGATCTCCACACTCGCCCATTGTGGCTTGCTGTTTAATAGATTGTCCAACTTTGCCCTTCACAGGCTGCACATTCCTCCCCCCAGGGGCTGCTCCTCTCCCAGGAGCTTCTTGCTGGGGCCGAGTTTTAAAAGTTTTCATTCCTGGGCTTCTGCGATGGTGCTGGGTCACTCTTTGATTTCTGCACGTTTGAACACCTCGCTTGTTGGCTGGCTTGTCCTCACTCCTGGTGCCAACGTCTGTATGTGGCTCCAGTTGGTGCCCTCCAACTACGAAGCATCTGCCAGGAGCCAGCTCTGATACACATCGCTAGCAACCGCAGCCCAGGCCCTGGAAGTGCCTGAATTGTTTGTGTGTGTTGGGGGGGCGGGGGGCGGAGGAGAGAGGAGATGGAGATCGGAGGCCATAAACTGGCAGCCCACTGGCATGGATGGCCCAGAGACAGGTACTGTTTAGCCTGCATTGTGGTGTTTTTTTTGTTTGTTTTGTTTTGTTTTTGTTTTGTTTTTGTTTTGTTGTTGTTATTAATCCTCACCCCAATATATTTTTTCCATTGATTTTTAGGAAGGGTGGAAGAGACAGAGAAAGACAGAGAGAAACATCGACGTGAGAGAAACACGTCAATTGGTTGCCTCTTGCATGAGCCCTTACTAGGGCCTGGGCAGGGAAGGAGCCTGTAACCAAGGTATGTGTGCCCCTGATTGGAGTCAAACCTGGTTGGCAGGTTGACACTATTCGCTGAGCCAAATGGGCTAGGGCTGCACTGTGTTTTAAATCTGGATTGATAGCCAACACAGAAAAGTAGGGAGATTTTACCGAGAGATTTGTACTTCCTGTTTTTCCTGAAAAATTGGAAGATGTGATTGTGCAGGGCTTCCTAACTGCTTGGGTTCCTGTTTCAGGTGCATTTGTTCTTTCTCAACGGAGGTTAGCGGCAGATAACACAAGCCCTCTTGATGGCTTTATGTGACCTGCTGGGCCACTGGCTTTTTGAGTTTGTGGCCCAAGATAAGGATACACACAAAGGCAAATGATGCTAACTGGCATATATGGGGGCCACCAACAAGGACTTTAGATATGTCATCTCATTTGATCATTCTAACACATGGGCAAGGCCTACTTTACACGTGAAAATATGGAGGCTCTCTGCTCAGAGATCTTGTACGATTTCACACAGCTTTGTGAATGGAAAGCTTGGGTGTTGGAACTGGAGCTGGTGGCTCTGAAGCCTCCCTCTTTCCAATGCAAGGCAGTCCCTGGGAGGGGTGCAGGAGGTACCCCTGGTCCGCACACTCTCTACTTCCCCTCCCACTCAGCTCTGCTTCAGTCCAGCTGCACTCCACCTGTCACTGTGCCCTAGATATTCTAGATCATTTTGTCACTTCTTGCCTTTGCATGTTCTCTCCCCTCTGCCTTGAATGCTCTTTCCTCAACATCCTTCTGTACCTGGAAATGCCTCTGCAAAACCCAGCTTACCTGTCTGCTCCTTTGTGACGATTTTCATGAACCCCTAGTCAATTATTTTGACCTTGGAGCACCTGGGGCCTCCATTCTTACTCAAGTGCTCGATGATAGAAGGTCCACCCATATCTCCTCTCATCCGACTGTCAGTTCTTTAAAGGGCAAAACCATATATCCTTCATCACTGTATCCCCCTGCCTACCACATGTGCCAGACATACAGTAAGGATTCAACACAGGGTGGCCTCCAGGGTGGAGGGACCTGAACCATTCACTTTTCAAGGTCTCTGTGAGGAAGTTAAATTAATTTGGGTCAACAGTAAATTCCATCCACATTTTGTTTGCTTTTTTACACTCTATCACTGCCCCCACACCTGTCCTCCACACTCTACCTAACAAGACTTTGCCACTCAGTTCTCTGGTGCCAGATGGTTGAATACGCTCACTACCAAGTCCATTGAGTGGGTCAGATCTGAGACACATCCTGGGCAGAGCATGGGCAAGGAGGAATTGGCCCATGTGCACAGCAGGGTCATGACATACTATAAAGTCAATCAGGAAATGGCCAACCACACCAAGAGCCTGTGACATACTTGAAAGGGTGAGAGGCTTGCCCAGGTGTGAGCTGAGGCCTGGCTGAACAGCTCCTTCCCAGGTGGAGTGGGGGAAACTCTACCCAAGTATACACTGATTTTCCTCCAAATCCCTGGCCAGGCTCCACCTAAACTTCCTGTTTTTATTTTCTAACCCCATATTATTTTTGAGAGCGCAAAATAATTGCCTCAACAGTGAACCACGAATGGCCTCATTTCAAAAAGAAATTAACATGGACTAGCATAGGCCTGGGATAATCCAACAAGAGGCCCAGACCCAAACTCCATCTCACACCCGAATCTTCAGGGAGTGGTGAGATTAAGAGCAGGTGCACTGGCAGATGGCGGTGGAGGACTGGCCTGAGAAAATGGATTCTCATTCTTCCTAATGAACTTGTCAGAGGCAGACAATGAGAAGGGGCTGACCAGGCGGGAGGGGGACGAATTATCAGAGGTGAGAAATGTGTCTTCTCCCAGAAGGAAGGATTACTTCACGAGAGGACGCAGGGTAGAGAAGGCAGCGCATCTCGGGGGGGTTTCATTGGCACGTGTCCACTTTGTGGGCGGCGAAAGTTTGGTCCGCATCACAATCAGGCAGCTGACCCCTGCTCACAGTCGCTGGGTGGAAGATTACATTTTGTGAATTCTTTTTCCTGGTGTGAAAGGACAGGAGAGGCAGGCTACCCTGTTCCCTTAAGAAGGCTCTTCACTGTTAGCACCAGGAAGGAAAGTGCAAAGAGAAATGAACCTCCTATGACCAATATTTGTTAAGAAAAATACTCTTTAATTGAGTTAGAATGAAAGTAAATGTGCAAACTGCTACTTAAGATAAGTGTCTTGATAAACCGCTTGCAAGCACAATGGGAAGCAGAAAACTTGTTAACTATTTTTGTCTCTTCGTTGTTCCCCAGGGTCAGGAGCTCTGAGGGTGGAGCTGGGGGAGGGAGGATCCAGACTAGTAATATTTTGATGAAGTTGCAAAAGGAAAGAAAAAAAAAAAAATCCATTCGGTTGAACATTGTGAGTGTATATCTGAATCTATAAATGAAGATTCTTACGGAGCAGCTCTACAAATCTGGTTAAGTTTCCGGGGATAATCGTAGACGAACAAAGTAAGCATCCTTTGAATGTTTTGGACACCGGGTAAGAAAAATGGACTCCTTCCTGCTGGTCTTGTCGGGCATCAGATATTGCTGTCACAAAACTCACTGCTCTGGGTTTGCTCTCTGAAGTCCAAGGTCCACGCAGGATCACTTTGAAAACACAGCATGAGCAGTTTATATAAAACCCAACCAGCGCCGCCTCCAGGCTCCTGGCCCTTCTCTGACGGGCCGGGCGTTTCTCCCTCTCTAATAATTAACCACCCGCATCTTCCTCCACTTTCTCCCCAGCCGGTTTCCTGCCCCGTGCATTTTTCTCTCTCCTTTCTTTTTCCCGTGGCTGCTGACTCCCCAGTTCCCCCTCTGCTAAATTATGCTCTATTATTTCCACAGCCCGAAGAACCCACAGCTGAAGCATTCTTGCTAACCTTATTTTGTATTCCTAGCATGTGCTGTAACCTGTTTTGAGTTTTATTTGCAGCCAAGATGCTGACACAGCTCCAATTTTGTTTTCCTGTTTTGATTGGGTAGGAGTGTTCATTACTGTGAATACCAGGGCAGGGGAGAAAAGTCATTCTAAAAGGCACAATTTACACCTTCCTTAAAGGGCCTTTTGTTTCTGAAGGCTGCCGTTCAAATTCTGAAAACTACAAATGTTAAAAAAAAAATTAAAAAAAAATACATGTTTTCTTGGAGAAAAAAAAAAAAAAAAAGACTTTTAATGAAAATTGGCACGGCCCAGCATTATTTTCTTTCTATGCTTTTCATGGCATGCCGGTGATGTCTGGTCTCCCTTTGTGTTTCTTAACTGTCCAGCGCACTCAGGCAGGGGCAGAGAGCCTAGGAGTCAGGGATCTGTATAGATATTTTCAAAGCCCACTCCAGCTCTACACTAATCAGCTTTCCCTGGGGCAGCTGCTTTCTGGGTGACATGGTTCAGAGTTCATGTTAAGCTCATGTCTTACAACCACCATATTCATGCATTTCGGGTACAGGGAACCCCTTACATGGGGCATGAGAGTTGCACTGAGCTTTCCCGTAAAGAAAAGCTCACAGTGAGTGAAGTTTCACTATTTCTCAGACTTCTTTTTGGAAGAGATTTCTTTTCATGGGATTCTTCTACTGCTAAAGCTTTACGAATTCAGTTAGGGTTGCTAAATAAAAGATAGGGTACACCATTACATTTAAACATTTAAATTTCAGATAAACAATGATTTTTTTTTATATAAGTAAGTTCCCTTCAATATTCAGAAATACTTATAGCAAAAATCACTCTTTGTTTACATGAAAATCAAGTTTAACTAGGTATTTTCCTGCATTTCTTTTTCTTTTTCTTTTCTTTCTTTTTTTTTTTTTTTTTTTTTTTTTTTTTACGAAATCTGGCAATGCTATCTGCAGAATAAGAAGACAGGCTTTCTAGATCTTCTATACATTGACTCTGACCCTTTTCTTTCTGCCTTCTTTTCTACTGTATCTTAGCACTCTTCCCTTCTCCAATCCCTCCCATGTGCCACTTAATCTCTGAGGTTTTATTCTCCCATCTTGTACGCCCCCTTTCCTTTCCTCTCCCTGGATTACTTAAACATGCCTCCTCCAGGAAGTCTTCCCTGAACATCCGGCCAAAAGTAATCTCTTGCCCCATTTCGATCAGAGAGCTCTTTTTGTCTGGGCTTTACATTGGTGCCTCTTACATACCACCAAGGAGCTTTGGTTACTGTTCACTAATTTATTGTATTCCTCTCAGGAAAGCACATGCTCTTACAAGGAAGTGGCCATCCCTCACAGCTCTTTGCGTGTGCCACATAGTCCAGCACTAGAGCCAGCACTAGGCCTTTCACATAGTTGGTGCTCATGGGATGCCTACTGATTTAAAAAATAACTACTGATCATCTCTTGTGAAGTTTCAAGTTTGTCTTACTTATTTTTCTGCATTGAGGGCAGGCTCAGTGCCTACTCCACAATATAAAGTAACAGGCACATGGGGCAGCATATACATGTGCTGTCGGTCATACTACAGGGCTCCTGCCAGCAGCATATCCTCAAACTTTGGTTGATAAGGTGGGAGTTAAAAATGACACCACTGGAGACCAAACCAGCTGGAGAGCAGGTGGCAGGATCCCCTGGCTGAGCTAGGGAGGGTACTCAGTCACCGTCACTGGGATTTATACTTACAAACTACATCACAGGATTATCTGGGTTTAGAAATATGCAGCAGAGGGAATTCTAGGAGGAAAACACACAGCAATGATACTGGCTTCAATTTTCTTTGAAAACTGCTTAATTTTTTTCCCCCATTTTTATATTTTGCTTTTCCTTGTGCTCACATTGGTCCCTACACCTTGTGTGAGCAAGTCCTTGACCAAGTCATGAATCAGGGGTTTCAGAACAGGCTTGTGGGGCAGGATGTGTCCTGTCCATCCCATCAGGAGCTTGCTTTCCCTTTGGCTCTGCTGCACTGCAGTGGAGACAGCCAGGCTTTCCTTTACCTGGGAGCCTCAGCAGCGGGCGAGCCTACACAGTGCCGTGCCAGCCAGGATGGCCCGGCTCTCTTGCAAAACCACTCTTTGCTGCTGAGGTGCCTGCCATCTGTGCACTGCGGATCCTCCACCTCACACTCACGTCCAGGCTCAATTAGTGGAACCGTCTTATATCCAGATCACAGCCGCACATTAAAATGTCTCCGATTAAGCCCTGGATTAGCTTGTGCCCTGACTTTATCTTAATTGCCGATTAAGATTAATCCCTCTGGGGAGTCTTCCCGGGCTGGTTTATTACCAGGGAGTGAATCATTACATTTTTTGGGTTGCAAGTTCCATTTAGCTTCCTTTGACTAAACTGGGAGCCCCAGACTCTCCTGGCCTCTGAGGAAGAGGCTCTTTCATTGCTCTCTGGAAATCTCCCTTGACAGCTCATTTGCATGTAACATTTCCGAGTGGGACAGTGAAGCCTTGATCCATCTTGACAGGTCTGTGAAAGCTGAGAACAGGGAGCCACAGGCATCTGGGTGGCCTCTTCCCTTTATACAGTGATGGTGGACTTTGACCCTGAAGAATGATAACCTTCTCTTAAAAAATGTCTTTATTGATTTATTTTTTATATTTTATGTTTTATTTTTTGAGAGAGAGAGAGGAAGGGAAAGGGAGAGACAGAAATATCAATGATGAGAAACATTGATTGGTTGCCTCCTGCTCGTCCCCTACTGGGGATTTAGCCCACAACCTGGGCGTGTACCCTGATGGGGAATTGAACTGTGATCTTCTGGTTCATGGGTAGTTGCTCAACCACTGAGCACACTGGCTGGGCAAGATGGATATTCTTCATACACTTTATGATGATTTACTTAAAACAATTTTTTTCTCTTGACTTTCTCTTTTTCTATATGGATGTACATAATTTATTTTCTGGGCAGTTTGAGGGTAAGTTACATACAGTACATTACATACAGTACATAATTTATTTTCTGGGCAGTTTGAGGGTAAGTTACATACAAACTGTAAGTTACATACAGTTTGAGGGTAAGTTACATACATACCCTGAACTCTTCACTGATGTGTTTTCTAAGAACAGAATATTCTCTTACATAACCACAGCTGAGCTATCAACTCTGTAAAGTGACTTTGCTGCAACAATTGCTTCTCCTCTGCCAACACTGATTTACCTTGAAGTCTACTTCCCTACATACTGCCCTGGTACCTTTTAAGATCTGGTTACAAAAATGTGATGGGAGTCAAGAGGATGAAATCATCTTTTCAAGAAAGAGTAAGAGGACTCTCCATCCTGAAGGCAGAGAAATCAGGCCCAGGAAGGTAACATCCCTGCTAAAGGTTCCACAGTCACGGAGAATTAAGACCAACTCCGGGACCAGGTATTGGCTTCTCCGATCTGCTGGCAGAGCTTGGAGAGTGCTGTAGAGCCCCACAATCATGGGAAGAAGAGTGGGTACAGTCTTCTCCCACCCACTGCCTCTTATTGTTGAAGAGAAAAATGCCGGTGCTACCCAACATTTCAAAACATTTCAAAAAAGAGCCAAAGTAGCTAAATAAAAGGCCAACAAGACCAACGTCTGCATTGATAAGCAAATAAAGACTCAAGGAAGGCCAGGTCAGCCTTGACTGTGGAAACATGGGGCCGCCCCAGGGCAGAGGCCAAGAGCTCCTTTTTTAGGGGTGGGCTTAGCATTGTGTGATGTGTAATAAAGACTGGATGATAGCTGTCATTAAAAGACACCTTTCCTCCGAGGTTCAAGCTTCTGGTTGCTTAAGAAACACTGTGGGGCATACATCTGGGGAGGCATGCATCAGGGGCCCTGGGCAGCAATGTGAAGACCTAGGTGGAACACACACAGCTGAAGGGCCCTTTGATAGCATGTGTGCCTTTGGCCAGAAGCAGATTCGAGGATCTGGCTGATCCGCAGCCACAGCTTCTGGAGATTCCTAATGGACAGTTCCCTGCTGTACCTGCCAGGCAACCCAATCCTGCGACTGCTCTGGATAGATGGGCTTTGTTATCAGAATATCTGGGTCAGACATCTGTGAAGTGCACTTATCAATGTCAAGGTCAGTCTTCAAATGCACCACCCATTTCTTGGTGTCTGCATCTGAGAATCTGTTCTACGCAGGAGCCATCACCAGAAACTGTTTCATCTCGAGAGGCCTCAGAAGGATCACGGAGGCCCAATCTCCTTGGATCCTCCACCAAACATACCTTTCTAAAGACTCCTTCTGAGGTCTGTTGATTTTCCTGCCTCTATTAATAGAGTTCACCCCTGGAAAAGAGGAAGCCCCTCTGTCACCTCCCTACCCCGTTTAGTGCCTCGAGTAGCCCCCAGTCTTAGCATTTCAGTTTCAATGGACGCATCCATATCTAGGTCACGCAAATGTCTCAGTCTCCATCTCACTGTACACCGAAGTCCTGAGCTACACCGCCTTTGTTACTAGTATTTCAAATGGACAGAAGTCATTTCCCATCTCTTTCTAAATGTTCTAGTCTGTCCCCTCCCCGGGGACAGTCTTATTTTCATCCTGAAGCAGAGCACAAGAATTGAGGACGAAAGCTTTCTCTTTGTTGAACCCACATTATAAGCATGTTCCTTAGATCCTATTACAAAACAACCATGGCCTTTAACTGGAAACTTGAAAATTTAGGGTAATTGTAGTATCAATTCACGATTACTCAACACATTTCCTCAACTTCCTTTGTGACTGATATTTTGAGTGTATTACTGTAACATTTTCTGATCAGTAGGGTCGAAGACACCCCACACCTCTTAGGTTTCTCACCAACGAGTCACATGACTGCCAGAATATCTGTACCCTCTTCTTTCAACCCTTCTCTCCTAAGCTCCCTACACTTGCATTGGGTTTCCCGGATCTGCCTTCAGCATCAGTAGTAACGTGAGTCTAAACGAATGGGATTTCCAGGTTACCCTGGCCCAAGCTGCAAATGATTAGACCCCCACCGAGCCCCGGTGGCAGCATTGCGAGGCTTTAACTTGATGGGACTGGCTTCGTTAATCGAATTCTCTCCTCAGTTGTTTGAGTATGTTAATGTTGCTCGAAGGGAAAAACTGATTTTCCCATATGTAAGCTGTTTTCAAATTTGCGTGGGGGGTTCTCCTGAACAGATCTGCACTTTTCTTCCTAGGGAGACGCTACAATTACATCTTCGTTTTTCTCCTTATAAAAACTAATATCTTTGCTAGGCACTCCGCCAGGAGTACTTAGATTTAGTTCTGACAAGAACTCTTCTCAGCTATTTCTGGTCTAAGACTTCTTCTCCTTTCCCTCTTTGCTCTGAGTCCCCCTTTCCCCCTTATTACTCCTACTCAAGGCATGTGCGTGTGTGTACACACACACACACACACACACACACACACACACACACACGCTTCGTTTATGCCTACCTTGGAACACATCTGAGCCAACAATTCCCTGGGGGGAAACAATGGTCTCTCTTTCTATTAATGAACAGTATGTTGTTGCAGATTCATGAAGGACTTAATTTAATAAACATGGAAAGATGAATATGCTTATGGGACATCAAACCTCTTTAGGCTTAAAATTACTGACACAGAAGGATTATCGTATGCAGCACCACGGCCCTTTCACAGCTGAGTCATTAAGGAATACAGGGAGGCAGGAGGAAAAGTCCCCTGCCCTGGGCTTCTCCGCCGCCTGCCCTTTACCTCCATCCCCTCCATCCCTAGGTGCCGGGAAAGGCGTCAGATCCGCCCCGTCAGCACTGCCTGTGTGTGAACTAGTTCAACCTCACATTCTGTGGCTTAGTCCTTATCGGTAATTCGATGGGAACCTGAAACTTTGTTGAAGGGGAAGGTATTTTGCTGGCTCAGTTAGAACCGAGTTTAGACAGCACCCAGGATATTGTGATCAGCAACCTGCTTGAGGTGAGGGACCCCATGGTCGGCCTGCAGGAGTGAAGCCCTCCCCTGCGCTGCCCTCCCCACCTTTCCCTGCTGCTTTTCATGGATGCTCCTCAGGCTGCACCCTCTGTATTCCCAACCTCACACTTCCCACTCTTGTGGGAGAAGGAAAAAGCAAAACAAAATAAAACAAACAAACAAAAAAACACAGTAAGAGAATAAGAATCAGATTCAGCTGGTAAATTAAGGAGCTGACGTTGCTTGGCTTTCCAGTATGATTTACTAAGGATGAGCCCCTAAGGAGCTCTCTCCTGGGTGATGCACTGGGCCTGACTCTCCACTAGTCCTCTGAGTGAGAGCATCCTCCCCATGGACACCATCATTCCATCCACCCCGTCAGCCTGAACCCGTGCAGACACTGCTAAGCCATCACAGAATTCTTTCCCCTTCACACCAAACACAGCCCCGAATCTGTCCCTCTCCAGCACGTCAAGCAGTCACTATGGGTCACCTGGAGATGACACAGGGGCTGAATCCTATGACATTCCTGGGCTAAGGCACCGCAGGAGCCTGGACCACAGCTATTTTGAATCCCTTCTCCACCACTTAAAAGCAGTGTGAGTTTGGGCAAGTGATTCTGTGCCTCAGTTTCATTAACTGTAAAGTGAGGATAATTGGAGTCTCTTTCTCATAGGCTCCTTGTCAGCGTTCAATGGTTTAGTGATATAAAATGCTGACAACAGTGCCTGGCCCACATCAAAAGAGATGTATGTGTTTGCTATTGTGATTATTGTTCATATGCAAATGTCACCCAGGAGGGATGTGTTCCAGTGTGTTCCCCTTCATCTTGGCTGAGTCTGTCAGATGGTGAGGTAATCGCCCAGCAAGGTCTCTAGGAGGAGGGAAACAGAACAGGACAACTTGGTCCAGGCCTTTGGAGTTGCCAAAGGCTGCCTGGTGAGGAGGGAAGGGCTGGGGAGCTCAGGACACAACTGAGAGATGAATGCTGGGGCGGGGGGGGGGGGGGGGGGGCGGGTGAGGAGAGACTTCACACAAGGGTTTTACTGAAACACATGTGCATTTTCTGCTCCTTTCAAATTAAGCAAACCAGCCAGTTACAGCAGAACATAGATCCCCGGGCTAAAGGGTTTCAACGGAGCCTTGGATGTGAAAGGCAGACAAGGTATGGGGTCCCCAGAGTTGGGGTCCTAATCTGGTCAAGAGAATGGAATTACTGAAAAGAGTCTTTGACTCTTGCTCTGCACCAACCACTGTCTAGACGCTGCATTAAAAAGTGTAATTACAGTCTCTGGATTTATGCAGTCTGGTCTGACCATCCTATTTAATCCTGCAACCTGCCTCCCCTTACCCGGTCTACTGTTTCCTCCTTCCCTGAGCTCTTCTACCTTCTCACACGGTCGGCCCTCCGTAGCCGCAGGTATTGCATCCCCCAATTCAACCAACGGCAGATGGAAAGCAGTATTTTCACTTTGTGGGTGGGAATCCATGGGCGCAGGAGATGAACCTTATGCATTATTTTCTGTCGTTTTGGGTAAAGGAGGTGAGCATCCATGGATCCGTGGGAACTCCTTGTAACCAATCCCCCGCAGATACCCAGGGAAGCCTATAATTTACTCATTTCTTATATTTATGGCTAATTGTCTGTCTTCTCCCTGCAGGAATATAAGCAACTCAGAGGCATGGGTATTTGTTTATGTTTGCTGATAATCTTCCTAGTACCTAGAGTTGAGCCTGGTTGATAGTAGGTGCTGAATAAATATTTAGTAAAGAAATGAATGTTGTTGGTTCTTACATGCAGCTCTCCTACTCTAAAACACCGGGGAACCTTTAAGGCAGCAGTGAAAACAAAACAACACAAAAACAAAGACTAAGCATTTGCGCAGCTTAGTCCTTTAGAGTGAAGTGTACTCGGATTAGTTAAGTGAAAAGCTGACAAAAGCAAACAAATCCAGAACATCAGGCAAACACAGACATACGTGTTTCCTCCTGAGCGAATAAACACAGATATGTCACCTTCCTCATAAGGAGAAGCCTCAAGATAGCAAGGGAAATTCACTGGCCTACATACAAGGAAGACCCAGCTCAGCACAAACCCGCTGTGTGCACCTAGGCAAATCACCCTTCCTCTCGGGCCTCAGGGCTCCGTCCAAGTCAGGCTCGACTGAGTTTAAATATGTAATGAATGGCCACTCCACCACTTCTAGCCCTGAGATGGCACTGCCCTCCCTCGTCCCACTCAATATGAAGATGCTAAAAGAGCTTCTACCTACATTTGATCATGGGAGAGAAGTGAAGCTGCATCCCCTCCCTTCATAACTGTGGGCTATGGGATTACACCTTCCCTCAGACATCCTTCCCCCGCAGAGGAGGGTTTCCTCCCGGCGGGGAGGTGCTCAGAGCCCCTGCTGCAGCCGAGGCCAAGAGCTCACCTCTAGCAGCCACTTTGGGGAACCAGAATCAAACAGCAATCTCGCCAGCACGGGGAATGAGCAAAACGCCGCTGGCCAAGGTGTGCGTTGAACCGCAAAGCAAGGGGTGTGCAAACGCTCTTCCACATGGCTTAGAAAGCATCCCAGCGACTCGAGTGGGTTCTCGCCGCCGCCCGGAAACACATCTGGAGGATTGCTTTCCTCTCATGCATCCTTGAATATTGAACCCAGGAAAATAAACTGACTTGCTGCTTAATCCGATAGTCAATACGAGCTTCTGTTGTATAGACGCACTTGACTTAAAACTCATGCCATCCCCTCTGGCAAGAAAAGCCTAATGCAACCGCCCAGACCTGGTAATGGTCATAATGGAGGCAGTTGTTTCTTCAGGAAGAAACAGTTACCCCAAGCCAGCGTGGCGGGAATGGTCAGTGCTCAGGGACCACTGTCATAATCATTTTTTATTCTGGCTCAGTGAAGAGCTGGGCGCAGGCTTGCTATCTTTACAGTTTATGAGTTTCTCTAAGGCAGCTGTTGCCAACCGGTGGTCCCCGGGCCGCTGGTGGTCCCCGAGGTCCGAAAAGTTGGCAACCGCTGCTCAGAGGGGACTAGGTTATCAGGAGTTTTTGTTCCTTGCTCAAACACAACGTTTAAACACCTTGGTCTCCAAAGAGCCGCTGTCCATTCCCGTGCTCTCTGCCATGTGTCCCTTGGGCATTCCACCTCACTCCATCTCGCAGCCCAGCTACCTGGTTGCTGGCAAGTGTCTGTATTTCACTGCTTGCTGCCCAGTGACAACAGGACAAATTAGGAGAGCTAGACAGTAAATTACACTGAGTATGCTTTAAAGCCTTGCATGCAAACCCAGCTCTCTGGCTTCCTTGGAGACCCAGTGAAGACAGAGGAGTCAAAAAGGAAAATTTCTGAGAATCGATGGCTGCCTTTACCCAAGAACAAAATCCCCATCCCCCATCCCCTTGCCCCTTCTTAGTTAGAAGGGAAGCTTCCTGCTTCTTCACCTGGAGACAGCTGCCCTTTTCCCTCTGCTTCAGGGTCCCCAAGTAGATCCTTATAAAGAACACCCTGTCCACTGGTTAAAGGGCAGGCATTTCCAGGGAATTTGCATCACTGTCTTATTACATTTTTTTTTTTCTCACCACCAAGTGTGCAACACACTGTGAAGGTTCCCTGGAGTTTCAGGTTTGGACACACCCCAGAACTCAAAGTAAAAATGATATAGGCTTAATAACAACTTCTAGGGAATCCTTTTCAAGTTCAAAGCAGACTGTAAACATTAATGAATCAGTTCCCCCTCCCTACGCTGTGTGAGGTACGAACTGGCCCCGTTTTATGGATGGGAACATTTAGGTGGGGAGCATGGATGACTCCTTCCAAGCTCGGATGGACTTTAGTCGGTGAAGGGATGAACCATTTTGGTTCCCATGCGCCGTAGGGGTTCATGCGACGTTTCTCATTCACAAAAATCACTGCAAACCCTGTCCCAGGATCAGGAGCCCCAACCTGGCTTGGCTGTATCTCTGTGGTGGTCAGAGCAGCACCTCTTTGCTCAGCATGGCTACTGCCTACTTTCCTTTGCAGCTTTCCGGGCAGAAGGGATTGCCTTCCTCAAACAGGACTGAAAGGAGCTCAGATCAAAGGCTCCCCTTCGGGTCACATAAATGCCCAAGCCTGGCCAGTATCTCTCTTTAGTAAGACTCCATGAGCCACCGGCTTGAGCTTTACTAGCCTGTGGAAGTCATCTTCAGTCCAGACTGCTGCCTGTGCCTGTGTCTGCAGCCCTGGGAGATGCAGGACCAGGCAGGACTGTGTATGGGGATGCTGTTCGACACAATAAGCTAGGTAGACAGATAGACAGATGAACAGGCCGGTACATATTGTAATCTTTTACTATATAAACTGTTGGCTACTCTTAGCAACCCACATGTCTTTTACAAAGACTATGTTGGCGATCGCTTTGGAGAAACCTGTGCAAGGTTTTCCTCAAGACAGTCTTAGCAGAAGAACTGCCGACGGCCTTGATAGGGTTCTATGTTTTCCACAAGAATTGCCGCAACTTGATGAACACTGATGCTCTCTCTATTGACTAAAACGTTATGAAATGGTCAACTGGGACCCAGGAGGGATGATGCTTGTGGTTCAAATGGACCAAGGAGATCAGCTCAGAGGGTGGGGACACTCTGATTTCAGCCCTTTCTCATCCATAACATGTGGATACCTCTTTTCCAAAGCACCTGGAGGTTTTCAGCAAATGTTTATACCTCTCATCAAAGTACCTTCAGAAGGAACAATAGTTACACTTCGCAGAACACACATGAGATGTTTCTGCTCGGGGGAGAGATGGCAGGAAGAGTTCCAAATGAGCCCTAATGAACATGGGGATTTAAAGAAAAATAAGGGGAGAGAAATGTTTTTCTTCATGACCACGATGGAAGTGGATCTCAACCCTGGCTACTTATCAGAGCCGTCTGGAGAACCTGTGAGAATTCTCATGTTTGTTTCAGTCCTATTGAACTTGCTTCTTCAGGAGCAGGGCCAGACAGAAGCATTAAAAAAAAAAAAAAAAAAAAAAAGGTGGGGGTGCCCTGGCTGGATATCTTAGTGATTAGGTCACTGTCCCGGTACACCAAGGTTGTGGGTTCGATCCCCAGTCAGGGTATATACAAGAAGCAACTAATGAATCCGTACATAAATGGAACAACAAATTGGTGTTTGTTTTTTTTTCTCTCTCCCTCTTTCCTTCGCTTCCCTTCCCCCTCTTTAAAGTCAATACTTTTTTTTTTTTTTTTTTTTTTTAAATCTTAAAGCTCCTTTTGTAATGCTGCT
This sequence comes from Pipistrellus hanaki, assembly GCF_964339955.1. Lineage (NCBI taxonomy): Eukaryota > Metazoa > Chordata > Mammalia > Chiroptera > Vespertilionidae > Pipistrellus > Pipistrellus hanaki. The sequence continues at coordinate 46,758,740 of NC_140503.1, read as the reverse complement.
GTGTAGCCGGGTCCCAGAAGCCCGGTGCTGGTCTATGGAGCACAGTGCGGATTATGAACACATGTTACATTACCTGTTAGGGAATACGCAAGAGAGATGTCCCTTTAAAAAGAACCAGGCATGGCCTCCCCGGGTAATTGCTTCCAACCAGCATCATTGTTCAATTAGTAATTTAGTTTTATAGGATCTTTCATGTGAGAAGCCATTTTAAAACAAGAAATCCTTCATTCTTATTTTCATTTAAATGGACTCAAAAGAAACAATCTGCTTGAGAGATGAGAAGAATTAGGGATTACGTTACTGACTTAAGAATAATTTAAAATGAAAAAAAAAAAGTATATAAACCAAAACAAAGAATAAAACCGGCACTGCTGCACCCTGACCCCTGAGGCGCAGTTTCCTTAAAGCTCACCAGGCACATACCAGGCTTCCTGAGGGCCCACTGTGTGTCAGGAGCTGTGCTCCAGCCTAGCAGGACTGAGATAAGGCAGACAAATAAAGTTCCTATGTGCTACAATCATCAGCCTAGCAAGGGAAAGGGTAAGGAGAAAAGAAGGAAAAGTGCCATAATAAAAGCTGGTTGCTATTTGCCTCTTTCTGTGGGTCATGCAATCTTTCAAGTGCTTTCTGTTCCATTTCTAATTTCATCCTCACAACAGCCTTCTGAGATGGCTTCTATGATTATGCCCGTTTTACAGACGGGGAAACTGAAACCTAGAGGGCTTAAGTAGCTTCTTGAAGGTCACAAAACTTGTAAGAAGCCGAACTAGGTCTCTCTGACTCAGCCTGCTTCTAAAATGCATAGAAGGCATGTGGGGGTTGGGACATGTGGGGTGCTCAGTGCGGCTGGCTGTGTTGGGGTGGATGGGGCTAGTTGAGCACCTTGTTTTCTCTTGTTATGTCACTGCTACTCCAAATAAGAGCGGACTCAGCATCTCGGGTGCCTGTGGTTTTCATGTGTGGTGGTAAAGAACCCCCCAAACTTCCCCTTGAACTTGCACGCCCAAGCAGCCTGGGCAGCCTTATGGTCAGCAGTGCCATGAGGCTGGTCTCTTGAGAGGGGAAAAGGACATAGCCCGGATTCTTCATGCTGGGACTTCATTTGGTACCCGGCAGCCATTTATTTCAGTTACTTACCAACGTTTCGGCAGCACAAAGTGCCTGGCCAGCCCTCAGACCTATAATAGGTGCAGCTGATCTGTAACTCAGAGTCATCTATTTATCCTTTAACTGGACTCCTCCCTGGCCAGGGCCTGACCACAGTTCAGTGAACCGAGCTCCCAGCTCAGTACCTTGGTGTGGTGTCAAGTCACAGTTATATAACCACTGGGCTGAGTGCCTCCCTGGATCAGGAGAGGGGGCGGGGGAGGGGCGGGAAGCAGGAAAGGCATTCTTAGCCCAATGTTAAGAAAACAGACTTTGAAATCTTCCAGAGACTTGAGAGTTTGGAACTGCTTGTTTCCCATAGAGTAGTTTGTTTCCCGTTTAGTTCTATCATCTTCCAAGCCTGCACACTTGAGCCTGGTCAGCTGAGGACCGGGAGGCTGGCAACACAATAGGCTAGTGAGTTTATTTAGCCTTAAAGCATGCCCTGTTGTCGGACTGTATTCCGGAGACGGAAGCTAATGAGGAAGAGCATGTGAAAATCAATGCACAATTACAGTGAAGGAAGTGTCCCAAATTTTGCAAATATTCTTTTGCTTCTAAAGTCTTAATGTGCATAATCGGGAAGATGGATAGACCTGAAGATTGATGGCCTCCCAGAAGCTCCCCAAACCTTTCAACGAGGACAATAGGCTAAACACACACACACACACACACACACACACACACACAACAAAAAAAAACACAAAAAAAACACCAAAAACAAAACAAAACAACAACAACAACAACAAAAACACACACAAAAGAGTATCCTTTCTTGCTGTTTATTTTGGGGAGTCTGTTTCTTTTGCCCACAAGAGTGACAACCATCTCTGTGTGATTTTAAGCTGAAAAAAGTAGTTATATCATGTGCAGTCACTTCCTATCACAGAAGTCTACTGAAGTTTCACTCATATAGGCTCCTCCATAGCTGTCATCTGCCCCTCCAGCTATGAGGAGCAAGTTTCCCACCCTTCTTTCCCCCTCCCCTCGTGGCCCTAAAACATTTTAAATGAGTAGTACTGGAGAAGTGTGGGGAAATGTCCACCGCTCCTATTAATAAAAAATGCAATTTAAAGCAACCATGAGAAGGTAGCATTTTAGCCTTACCAAATAATGCCTTAATGATGGTCAGGCTGCAGTGAAACGGATAGACTCCAAAGTTATAGCCCTTGAGTTAAATCAGCCTAATTCTTCTTGAAAGAAATAAGGCAATGTGTAACAAGAATCATAAAGATGTGCTTACTGTGACCCAGTAATCCTTCTCTTGGGAATGTCTACTAAAGAAATATTATGGCAGAAGCAAAACACTACACAAATTGTGGCACTGTCTCTAATGATCAAATCGAACCATGCACGTACACACAAAATTCCAGAAGGAGCCCAAAGTGCAGTAACCAGGGATGGCTTAACAAAATACAGTATATTGACAATGGGATATTATGCAACTATTAAACTCCAAAAGACACGGTGAAAAAATTTCAGATCTAATGTCACAAGGATGATAAGATTTACTTGAACCTTTTCCTTTATCTTTTTTTTAAAAAATATATAAAATATGTATTACAGAGAATGTACTAGGAGGCCTGTCAAACAATTATCTTCCTGTTCAGATCATCTATACAGGGTGTTTATTAAGAATTTCCCAATTGAAAATAATGAAATATAGAGGGTTCCCAAGATCAGGCTGGGTATTGGGGAGGGCTTGAAACACTGCGTCCTTGACTCTCTCTTTTCAGCTGGGTCCTTGGCCTTTGAGTCTCACCTTTGCAGACCTCTTCCATGTTTCCAACAGGGGAGACCTTGAGAGGTGTTAAATTGGGGCTCTGTTCTCCCTACACTGATCATGTTAGCTCACATCTATTCAGGTCCTAGAAGTACTTCCTCAAGGGCCCTGAGGAAACTCACTACCAGGATTCAGGACCCTCCCTCCAGATGAACAATCTAGTATCTATCCTGAAATTAAGGAAACTCTGATCCAAGTTGCTGATCATCTTGCAAAGACTAGCAAAGAAGTGAATCTCTATACATGGTAATAATCCAGTCCCATAATTGGCTGAACTCAATAATTTCTGGTCAAACTAAGTGTAGCCATTCCTTGGCTGTACATCAGCAGCTTCTCTGTGCCTGTCAGGAAATATTGTGGGCAAGTCCAAGCTTTGCTTTACACTGGTCTGTGTCCAATGGGGAAGGTAAGGATAATATAAGGACTTTTCCTGAAGCTAAATATATTCAAAGTGAAAAACTATTTCTTACTCAAAGATAATGTCACACACACACACACACACACACACACACATTAGTAGCCCTGTGCACAAATCCGTGCATCAGTAGCTCTCTGTGGGACTTGGCCACTCTGTGCCCACTGCCCAGAGGCCCATCCAGAGCTGGTGCAGAATGCATTCCACCAGGCAGCTCACACTGCCTGCTCTCAGCAGCTGCCTCCCTGGGACTGGGGGACTCCGGTGGGACTGAGAGGACTGGGCATCACCATATTGTGGCTATGGGTGCTGCCATCTTTGTGATGGAGTGATGGTTAATTTGCATATTACCTTTTTATTAGATAAGGAAATATATATATATATATATATATATATATATACTCCATTCTTTTGGGAAAAGATGATGAAAATAGATGAAAGATTTTTCTTTTCTGTTATTCCTTTGCAGTAAAATACAGGAACCTTGTACTGTTCCCCCAAATGCTAGTAAAATCAGACTACTTTATTAAACCAGTTAACTGTGGGATCTCCCTCATTCACAGGGAGATGGAGATTCTAGACATTCTAATGGGACCACACCAAATAGTTTAGCAACAACTGCTGGTCCATTTTGACTCTTCAAAACTATTACCGAGCTTTGTGTCCATAGCTGTATTTGCCTGTGTCACCTTCCAGGTTGTGAGTATCTCTGCCCAGGAACCATGTCTTATTCAGCTTTGTGTTTTTTGGTGAGAAACACAGCGTTGAGCAAACTGGTGTTAAACTATTCCGTAGATGGACAAAGTGGGTGGAATCTGAGGGACAGCTGTGGAACTGAGGAGAAAGCTTTCACTGGGACCCAACAACCCCATTAGGATCCTGGTTGTCTGACTTGAGCAGCCGCCTGCCTCTCTGGTTCTAACTGAAGAAAAGCTTCCTCTACCCTCCACTGGCACCCAAGCTGTGTCCCTGTGGATAGGTCATGTGACAGTGCCTACATGTTTGCTAATTTCACTTCATTCGCTCTATCTTGTTCCCTGTCTGGGTGCTATTCATATTTACCGCAGGCCTGGGCAGAGGATCAAGAAGCAAAAGGCCAGGTCCTCCCACTCAGGGTGGTTGGAGGGCCAGGGCAGCTGTCAGATGCTGCAGACAAAATCAAATAAAAGTGGCATCCGTTTGCATTTACTCATGATCATTGTGTTTGACAAGGTAACCTGTGCCCGCGTGTACACTCATTACAGAGCTTCTGAAATGATTTCTCTCCGTCTGCTTGAACATAGGAATGTTTAATGAACAGTTTCAATGTCTGGTCTCACGCACTTGAAGCATCAACATCAGTAAGCCTCTTTCTAAAGGGCTTCATCCATACCCTCAGAGGGTCTACCAGTGACGCCATCAGGGGCGTTGTGTTGGTCTGAAACTCATGTGCTTTCTTCCAGGGTCAATGATGCAAATGAAGAAGGGGAACTCTCAGCCTCCCTTTTCCAGAGGCAAATATTTTAAGTCAATAAAGAGGTAAATGGAGAAGAGACTTGAATTTCAAGTGCTAGTAGTGAGGCATGAAGGTGCAAGAGGGAGTTGTAACTGCCAGGGCAATCCCATGTATTCTTTCTAACGGACTCATTTGCAAATGATGTCACATGTGGTGCAAAGAAACATCAGGGTTTCTGCCTGCTGAAGTATAAGAAGCTTAAGCAAGACCACTCATCTACCTCCCCAGTTGCATCTGGCGCTGTTCTATCCTGTGTATCTGGGCTCCAGCCTTAGTAGCCTTCACCCAGTTCCTCAATCACAGATTCGTTTCTCCACAGGGCCTTTGCACATGCTATACCCTTTGCCTCGTTCAGTCCTAGTCATGTTTCTAATCGTCCCTTCCTCAGGGAAACATTCTCCTTCACGATGACTCAACCCTCCTGCTACATATTCTCGGAGGTTGTGTCCTTCATCACAATTGTTGCTGTTGTCCTTTTACGCTTATCTGCTGACCATTTGATGAACTCTGTCTCTATGAGACTGCTAGCTCTGCAGCACAGAGACTATGCCTGCGCGTGCTCCCCATCTTGTTGCCAGCACCTCACGTGGCAGGGGCTTAAAAACTGTTTAAGTACTAAATAAACGAATCCTTGAAAATGAGCCTCATCAAAATCTTGTTTTAATGACCTGCCTCTGCAAGGCACTCTGTGGAACAAGTTAAAGTCACAGGACCAGGCCTCCAGAGTTTCCACCAGCCAGAGGTAGCATTTTCACACATAAGCCATGTCACTGCGGTTGAGAGTTGGGCTGTACGTGAATTCAGTTGTGTTGCAGGTGGCACCCATTGCCTTGGATAAACCATTGAAATTCCTGGTCCTCCATTTCCCCATTTGTCAAATGGTGATAATGACTGTGCCCTTTGCTGCATGGTCAGGGGATAAAACTAGGTAACCGAAATGAAAGTGCCTTGAAAAGGGAAATATTGATGTTACTTTTTACTCTCAAGTACCCACCTCCTTGGCTGCCTCTATGAAGAATCTTGAGCCTTCCTATAAAAACATGATAGAAGCCACCCTCTGAGCGAGATGCAGCTAGGCAGTAGGTATGGGTTGGGCCAGGTTGCAGGAGGGCACAAGAGACGGAGCTACTCTAGGGAGCTGGGAGGACCATCCTCCTTCCACCAGGACCATGCACAAGGACTGACACTCTGAAACAGGGATACTGACCAGATACCTCCTGTGATAGCAGAGAACCAGGAGAAAGGAGCAAAGGTGCAGATTCTTTTATAAAGCAAACCATCTGCCCCGAGTTCAGTTGCTTCCCTTATGGTGCTCGAGCCCTGTCTCACCTAGATTTGGAAAATAGACAGGAAGACTCTTCCCTACGTGATGTTCCAGACCTTCACTCAGGCCACTCACCCTGGAGTCTCAGCGTGTGATAACCACTCAGAAACCTCACGAGCAGAGGTGTGGAGAATCCTGCATAATCACAGTGAGAGTCATGGCCTTTCTCATGATAAGGTCACTTGGGAACCACTGGGTTGGGGGGTGAGTGGAACCTCATCAACGTTTTCTGAAAATACTCAACCTTCTAGGCTACGGTTCTCAAAGTGCAATGTCATTCCATTTTGCAAATGAGGGGTAGAGAGGTGAATAAGCAAGTCATCTAATGCTGCAAAGGTAGGTGTAGGTTCATCTAATGAGACCAAACAGGATAACAGGGGAGAAGCGCTGGGTAACCACACAGGGCTATCAAAACAGAAAGCCCCACTACTGCTCAAGCAGCTGCTGCAGAGTTTGGGAGCTCAGGGACCCTGGTTTACCTGAGCGACAGTGTGACAGTCACCAAATGAAACACTGTACCCACCCCTTTCTGATTTGTCTGGAAAGGTTATAACCTCGTCAGATGGTGATAAGAATCATGGAGCCACTAAATGTGGCATTTCCTCACAGCCTTTCCCCTTTAGCTGTGGACAACACTGAAGAAGAATGGCCACAGACAATCGTCCTTTCTGGGTGTGCTTTTGCAAGAGGTGTAGTGAGAGAGCTTTCATTAGTGGCTCAGAATTTGTTCATTTAACAGAAATGTTGCTTACCTAACCCAGGGACTCCTACAATTGTCTTCTCTAATTCTGCAGCCCTAAATTGAGCAAAGGCCAGGCCCCTGTGCTAAGCACTGAGAATGCAAAGCCAAGTATGACCCACCATGACTGCTTTCAAGGAGTTATATCTTAATTTGGCAAGCCTATTGCTGCAACATTCATGATGCAATGGGAACTCAAAGGAAGAAGAGAAACTCTGCTAGGAGAGGCTGGGAAACCTTCCTGAAACAAGGTATTAATGAAAGTCTAGGAACCAAACAGGCATCAGAAAGACCATCCATTTCTTTATTCAGTCAACATTCAACTGTGCTGGGCACCTTCCAGGTGCAAGGATACAGCGATGAACGACACTGCCCAGTTCCTGCCCTCTGAGAACTCATGGTGGCAGGCACGCAAAGAGTTAATCATAAATTTGGAAAACGCTATCAAGGGAAAAGTACAAGGTGTCTCCAGAGAGTCTATCTGGGCATCTGATCTCGTCTGGGAGGCAGGAGGAGCTCTGGCCAGGATGTGACATTTGAGCCGAGATGGAAAGGATGCTCAGCAGTGTATAAGGCCAAGGGCTGGACATGTGGGCAGGAAGAGATTTGGGGCAGAGGAAACATCACGTGTGCTCATTCATTTTACTGACATTTATGAAGTACCTGTGTGGTCACCCTGAAGAGCAAAGCATCTCTGGCCCCATGGAGTGCTTGGGGTAGAGAAGGAGGCTGATGATGATAGAAGTATGTGTTCCCTTCATGGTTGGGAGAGGGAACAGCATGTGCAAAGGCCAGGAGGACAGAGCTCAAGGCATCTGAGTTGGAGTTGGGGGTTTCTTCCGGGGGATTGCTGTGCGGGGATCCCACTTGGCCCATTACCATGCTCTCCTTGCTTAAGAACGAAACTCCTCTCTCCACCAATGACGGCGATGCCGCCCTGAGAAGAAGCTGCCTCAGCAAATGCTGACAGGTGCATGTTGCAGTGAGTTTGGAGGTAGCCAGCCTAGCTTGGCCTGTGCTTCCCTCCCTTCCTCCCCAGGCAGAATCCACACAATCATCAGCACCAGGAACTTGCTTGCTTAAAGAGGGCACCCTCCCTGCCTCATTGCTCCCAGCCAGCCTCAGCCCAGGCACCATGGCCACACCCATGGCCCATCCACACCAGGCGTCTGAGGGTCGGGGCCTCTTCCATGAGAGAGCCCCATCCTGCTTAATAACATTTCCCTTTGCCTGTCTAATTAACTCCATCACTGTATCTGCAGTCAGATAAAATGCTCATTTCACACCACATTAATTTTTATCAGCTGAACATTAAGCAACACAAAGCTATCTATGCTTGGTTTAATTTACATACTGACAGACCTACAAAGCCTTGCCCACAGTGGCTGCGAAGCAAATAAGCAGAACTGGCATCAAACACGGCTTTTCAAAATGAAATATTGATTTGCAAGGCTGATATAAAGGAGGGTTGGAGGGATATGGGAGAAGTGAGGAGAAAAAGGGTTCTTTTTCCTTGAAGAATAATTAATGATGTATTCAACTAATAGGTCTCTGAAAGGCCAAGTAGAGGGGCAGTTGGGTTCCAGGATTCCAAGGATCAGGTAAGCTCTTAGCACACAGTCCCATAGTCCATATAGCTCAGTCCATATAGCTCTCTGGAACCATCCCGTTATCAGAGGTCCCCCCAACCTAAATGGAATGCCCTTAAATAACAAAGTTCATTCTCTCTCTCTCTCTCTCTCTCTCTCTCTCTCTCTCTCTCTCTCTCTCTCTCTCTCTTCCCCCTCTTCAACTTCCTCTATCACACACACACACACACACACACACACACACACACACACGCACGTAAGCACACACCATGATATAGTTCATCTCTACAATTCTACTCAAGTTACTTTTTTAGAAGTCTTTCATCCCCTACTTCATGGCCAAGGCCAAGCATCACCTCCTCCAGGAAGCCTTCCCAGACTACCCTCTTTCCTTATATATATATGATCCCACAATACCCAAAAGAGGGTCCATATTACACCGACTACATTATATTTTAATAATCTAAGTATATGTCTCTCTCTCTCACTGGCTATAAGCTCTTTGTAGGAATAGGTATAAGTTTGGGGTGGTGGCTGAAGCTTATTCAAGTTGGGGGACTTCCTTTAAGAGAAAACAATGTAAAACTATTGAACTTGCAAACAATACAAAAAAGTATAACCATGAAAACATAATATGTGTATCCCTCCCAGGGCCTTCCCTGTGCAAATAAGGGATTGTGACGTTTAAGCTTTATTAGCTTTGAGGTGAGTCTATTCTGGCCTCTTGAGCATGGTTTCTTACTCATAATAACATTCGATAATTCAGGTAGTGTGCACTGAACGACTAAAGGAAAAGGAACTATTTTTGAGTGCCTTGTCTGTGATAGACTCAGCCAAGAACTTTGGCAAGGGTAGTTTGCAACATCACAGCAGCCCAGATGATTCAGTGGATAAGAACTGACTTCCAAGAATCATGTTTTTCCATCAGAGAACCTATAACTGAAAAAAAAGGAAAAAAAAAGGACAGAGGCTCCCAAGTGAAAAGACACCCACTCAAACAGGTCATTGTTTAGACTTCATATCGCTTTTAGCATTCAATTCACCCAGATCAGTGTTCTTCTGCACCACAACCACACGGATCACTTCTACACAGTGGCCCGAATAGCAGAGACTCTGATTTCTTAGAATCGGAATGGGGCCTGAGAACATGCATTTTAAATATGTATATATGTATGATCTTTCCCCCAGCTTTATTGAGATATGACTGACATGTACCATTGTGAAATTTTAAAGTGTACAATGTGATGATTTAATACATGTATATATTGTAAAATGTTTACCACAGTAAGGTTAATTAGTTGACACACCATGTACCTCACATAATTACCATTTGGTTATTATTATTATGGTGAGAACATTAAAGCTCCACTACTCTCATAGCAACTTTCAAGTATATAGTACACTATATTGTTATCAGCAGTCAGCACGTTGTACCGCAGATCCCCAGAACCACCCATGATCTTGCTGCAGGTTTTCTAAGACCACATTTGAGAAGCCTCGGCTAAATACAAATGCTGATGTTGAAAGAGAGGAAGTTGGGGGAACTGGGTGGGAGCTGGCTGGGAGGGAGACTAGTGGCAAACAATATTTCCTTTAAGAAGCTGGACTGTGGCTTACACACGAAATGGCATAACAGCCTGAGGAAGATCCAGAACTGACAGTGGAAAATATGCATTTGGAACCTGGGGAGCAGAGCGGGCTTTTGGATTTCCTTGGAAATAGCTGTGCAAACCTCCATGTAAGAACAGCCCCATGTTCCTGTGAATTTAGACCTGCAGATACATTGCAGTGAGTCCCCATGAAGGAGAGGAATGGGATGCCTTCCCCATGACAGAGGCCAAGACAGGCTGAGTTTCCAGCTCTGCCATACTCAAAGGTTTCAGTAAGCAGTTCTGGGAAGGTGATGTTCAACACTCCTGCCACCGACTTCTGGGCTGGCTTCTGCTTCACAATCAAGCTGGGGCTTGAAGGTATTAGTTTGTTCGAGGATTATCACAGGTATTTAGCTTCTGACACCAGCATGCCACATTCTCTCTTCTCAGAGACATCTGCAAACCATGGAGGTCTCAGGTCCTTCCTTTGGACCAAAAAGCTTTAAAAAGCCAGGATTATTATTTGTTTGTTCAATGATATTTAGTGAAAAGAGAATGCAATAGGAGGTTTGGCATTGAAAAAGTCTGGCTCATTTAGAATCAAATGGGCATAACACTAACTATGGAACTGAGCCCAGGCCTAAGTCATGGGCTCTGGCTTCCAGACCTGGTCCAAACACTATGAAGCTGTGTGTATGTGGGCATGTCGCTTATCCTCCCTGAGTCTGTTTCCTCACCTGTAATATGGAGTTAATAACATTAGTTCTACCTCACAGAGCTGTGATATGGAGCCAATGTGTCTTGAAAAATCTAACTGTAAATATAAGGAGTATTGCTTTTGGCAATGGTCTACTAGGCCTACTACGGATAACAATTAAAATACCTGCACAAGACAATTAAAAAAATATCTGAAGACAATAGAGTGCAACCAAAAGCAAACAGAAGTCTAAGACCAGAGAGTCTTCACCCTGAAAGATAGGGCCCCCGCTTGTGAAACTTGTGAATTTGTGGAATTTTGCCTCAGACTGTTAGCCTCTAGTCAAATTTTGGTTCAGGATACCTTGAGCTACCTGTGGATAAATCTAGGGTTGGGAGAGGAATTCTGGAAAGATGAAAACAGCAAAGGGGTAAGTCAAAAAAATCTGTGTATAGAATCTACTCAAGTTCTTGGCTGATTGCTAAAATATACATGCATAAGGAAACCATCAGGGAGTCTAATACAAAAGCGGCAGCTGGAAAGAACAGAAGAGAGACTTTAATTCTTACTGAGCACAGGAAAGGCAGAGATAGAGTTTGAGTCCAGCCAAGTTAACTGGCTGCTAAAAAAAAAAAAAAAAAAAAAAAAAAAAAAAAAAAAAAAAAATTATCTTCAGAGAAACACAACAGAATCTAGAGTTTCTGCAACCATCATTTGTATTATCTGTTACCTAATCGAAAGTCACTAGACATGCAAAGAAAAAGTAAAATTTAACCCATATTCCAGACAAGAAAAGAAGTCAAAAGTGACCCCTCCAAATACTCAAACAATACATTTTGTAGATAAGGACTTTAAAGTAGATACTATAAATATGTTCAAAAGATTGAAAGACATATATACATAATGAATGACCAGATGTGAAACATAAGTGAGAAACAGAAGCTATAAAAATAAACCAGATGAAAAATAGCTCCAATGGGAAAAAAAATACTGTATGCACTTAAAAAGAGACTAGAGAGGACAGAAGAGTCATTGCACTTGAACATGGACCAATAGCAAGTATCCAATCTTAAGAACAGAGAGAAAAAAATTGAAGAATAGAGTCTCAGAGATATGGGTATCACAGACCATCAAACAGTCAAACATATATGAAATTAAAGACTCAGAAGGATAGGAGAGAGAGGATGGGCAGAAAATATATTTGAAGAAATGACTGAAGACTTCCCAAATGTGATGAGAAATATTAACTTAGAGATTCAAGAAATTCAAACAGCCCAAGCAGGATAAATACAAAGAAAACCATATCAAGACACACTGCAGTCAATTTTCTGAAGTCCAAACATAAAGAGAAAAATTTGAAAGCAGCCAGAGAAAAACACATATGACATATAGGAGAAACAACAATATGAGGGACAGACAACTTTTCTCAAAAAACAAAGACCAGAGATGATGCAATGACATGTTTAAAGTATAGAAAAAAAGAAGGAAAGTCGATCCAGAATTTTACATTCAGAAATAAAAGCAAAATAAAGTCATTTTCAGATAAATTAAAATGAAGAGATTCATTATCAAGAGACCTTCTAGAAGGAGACCTTAGAAATGCTAATGGAAGTTGCTTGGTTTGAAGGAAAATAACACCAAAAGGTAACTCAGATCTATAGGAAGGAATGAGGATCCCTGAAAATCACTTTTTTTTTTTTTAAATATAAGCAGTTATTAAATTTGCAGTGGATAGCAAATTGATCACACTAATCATACTTTATCCCACACAAAATGGGGTAGGCAATTAGACAGACGTGAGCAGAGCAAGGATGATGGGCCCGCTACAGAAGGTCACCAGGACAGAACATCCTGGACACCTAGCGATGGAAAAAGAATGGTAGAGAAGATATTGGACATAAGTATTGTTAATCAATACCTCGCTGCTCAGACACCCTCTCCATCCCTAGAAAGGCAGGTATTGGAGATAGGTATTGTTAATCAGCACCTCGTCCGCCCCTCAGACCCCCTCTCCACCCTAGAATGCTTTCCGTCATGCAGGTTAGATTCTCTTGACCTCTGCTCCCTGGACATATGGTTAGTCATGTGATAGACCCCCACCCATAGAGGAGAATAAGGGGGCCCAGGGGGTCGGAGGAAAGCCCATCTAACTTCCATACAAGGACAGAAGACAACTGAACAGACCCCATAGGGCAGTTTGAAGAAGAAAATAGTTACAAGAGCAGCTACTCTCTGAGGCGGGAGCCCTAGCCCACAACCCGGGACAACTCTTGGAGCCTCTAGCTAGAGACTTCTTTTTGAGTGTACTTTCTCTTGGTTTGCCTAATAAATCTCTAGCGAGTTTGAGTCTCGGCTCTGAATGCTTTTCTTAGCTAGAACTCAAGTAACAAGGTTACTGAACCCAGGTCTGATCTGACCCCACCATTCAAAAATGAAAAAAAAAAATTACTGTATGAGCTTAAACAGAGACTGGAGCATTTCCACTGCCTACAAGAAAATGCCACATGATCTGTAAAGTCACAAATCCTATACATTCTAATCTTTTCAGCTTCCTCTCCACCCCTCACCTCCCCAAGAAAGAGAAAAGAACACTTGGTTTTATTATCTAGCTGTGTGATTTTAGGCAAAAAGTTAACTCATATGGGCATTGTTTCTCAGTTTTAAAAAATGAAAAGATGGACTAAATCTCTCAAGTTCCTTTTGGCCTGATCATACTGTGTTTCTACGACTAAATCAAAGCACTAGGCTAGTAATATTCTCCATTTTTTAAACTAATATTTATATTCCCATGGTCATACTTAAGGTAACTGAGTCTCATTCTCAATGATCAGACAAACTCATAAAGTTCACCCAGAAGCTTCTTAGACACAACAAACCCTTTGTGCCTCACAATTCAAAAATAACCTAAAAACACACTCCCATTGCTAAAGTAGTCAAGATCTTAGTCATCGGAGGAGCTGCATCAGGTCGCATCAGACTGTGCTTAGCTGAGCACGGAAGTTCACTGTCCGAGTCCTGCCCGTGCGAGAAGCCGAGAGTCGGGAAGCCATGAGCCCCTGAGGACGAGGAATGTTTCATGTTTCACTGGGGGGAGAATCCGGGGAAACTCAGAGAGCCGTGTGGTGATTTCAGATGCACTGAAGCCAGGTTACACCCCAATGTGAGCCACCACGTTCTGCGGTTCTGGGATGCTGTCCCCGGATGGCCTTCCTCAGTGAGGATGCCCTGTGACATTTGAGCTGGGGAGCCTTCTCCTCCTGCCTCACGCCTCTGAGACTCTGCTGGAGGAAGCCAGCCCTGGGAGGGTCTCCACTGACTTCATGTCCTCTAGGATGGCTCTTTGAGGATCCCGATCCTGGTCGAGGCGCCTCGCCCAAGAGGCAGGGAAAAGGCAGAATACTGTGGTCCCTTTCTGGGAAGTAGCTTTCGGATTCTGCTGAGCGCAGTGTGTTCGATTGTTTCTTTTCTCCCCAGAAAACATTCACTGTGAATAACTTGCTGTTTGGAAACAGGTCTACTTAAAATGCCACGTTAATACAATTATTTACAAATACTGGCATACATGAAATAAAGGTCTGACTAAAACAGGAAACTTCAGAGACTAACACCACGGCTTTAATGAACGGAGCAGAGAAATGCTGAATAATTTTCTGCGTCTTCCCCGGCGTTCTTGACAAGCCTTTTTTCCCCCCTCCTACACACACATTCCAGGTGAACGTTTCCTTTTTTAATTTGCTCCAGCTTCCCAGTTTGTAGCACATAATGGCGTAGACACATCATTTGTGTTTTTGAACTGCTCTTGCACAGATCAGAACTTGCCACCTCCAGACCATTACAACTGCTTTTATGTTATCCTTTTTTTGGGGAAACAATCAACAACAAAGCCCTGGAGGGACATTCTGGGTATACAATCCCTGAGCCAAAGCCTGCTTTCCAGTCTCCAAATCTCCCCTGACTGACGTCAGAGGCAAGGAGTCACTGACGCTCCTGCGAGCTGCCTGGGGGTGTCTGATGGCAAAATCCAACATATTTTCAAAATGACAACCAGCCTCTCTAAGCCACGGGCTACTGGTTGTTGAATAACAGGCCTCCTCTCCCGGCAGTGCAGAGTCGTCATGTAATTCAAGCGAGGGAAAGGCACCTGGCTCCCTTCCTGGTAAGCTGGGTGCTTTGGCCCATCTGCCCCCGCTCTGAGTCCACTGCTCAAAAGCAGCTTAGACCTGGAAGTCTGCCTTCCCACTTCCGGCCCTCAACCCAGCCAACATGGGCACTGGGGGTGGGAAGGCTGCTCTCAGAGGGTTTGTCTCCTAAAATCAAATCCTGGATCTTCGTTTCAAAAATGTGACACCCTCTTCACTGCTTGCCAACCACATACAAAGCCTCAAGGAAACACTGCCACACGCACCTGGATTTACAACCTATTGCCATGTTGGCATGCATATCCTGTGGGGAGAGCAGCTCTCCAAAATCCCCACCCACTCAGTGTCTTCCAGCTCAGGAATCAAAGCATCCTTACCTCTAAAGAGCCAACCTGGGTTTTGTGGCCAGTAATGGGGACAGGTATAGAGAGACTTTCAAAAGGCTGCCCCCAAGCCAAGCTCAACAGGGACAGTTCACTGTCTGCAGGCTGGCAGCAGCCTGCCCCGTCACTCCTGTGTTCACCCAAACAGCAGCAGCAGGAGCAGTGATGAACCCGCAGCTCCACAGGTTTGCTTGAGACACATACTTGCCTTCCACACTCTTCTTAAGACCTGTCTCTGAAAGGTGGCCAAACCCGGGGAAAGTTTTGTGTTTTTTGTTTTGTTTTTTTTTTTAATTAAAAATTAGACAATTGTTTAGGTGGGAAGTTCCCTGAGGGGTGGCTCAGCTCTCTAGCCTTCTTTTCTGGGTGCTCAGTATTTTCCCATAGGGCTTTGTGGTTTCCCCCCAAAGGACAGCATAATACGGGCATCTTATCTGATGGTGTGGTGATGAGGTAGGACCTAGAGCAGCCACTGGACTTTAGGTTGCAACTTCCCTGCCTCCATCATGAGCCAGCCAGAAACAACTGTGGTTTTTATTGTTGTAGTTTTTTGTCATCCTGAGCCTATCAGAGGAGAACTTCCTAAAGACTTCCCCCAGTGTATATCAATTCCCCTCATCTGGACCCCCATCTGTCCCTCTCCTCCAGCCCTACTTATGTGAAGGTGCCCTGTAGACTGTAAGGCGCTGTACCATAAATGGAACAATATTTAGGGCACTATATTACAGAGGAAATAGCTCTGGGCAATTACTTGAATGGTCCTGTGCCTTGGTTTCTTCAGCTTTAAAATGGGGATAGTAATCCCTGATGTCTGGCCTACCTCAGAGGGCTATTGTGAGTATCCACATGTCTAAAGCCTATGTAAATGTCATCATCACCATCACAGTATTTTCCTAACCTTTGCATCCTCAAAACAGGAAGTGTAAAGCGAACCTGTGGTTTGTGAGAGAGTGGAAAGAAGGCTGGAAGCAGGAGTGAGCCTGGGCCTGGCTTCGGTTCTGCCATCATCTTCACTCCGTGAGCTGGGGCAGGCTCCTCGGGCCTCCGGGCCTCCCTGTGTCACCGAGAAGGGGGCGGTCTAGCTCTGGAGGGACAGGCAGACTGTTTAAACTGGAAGGGACTCCTGGAGCTGGCAGGGGCTCAGGAAGTGCGCTTCTGGTGGTTCTGATGCTCACTGCAGTCCTGGAGG
Source organism: Pipistrellus hanaki (assembly GCF_964339955.1). Taxonomy (NCBI): domain Eukaryota; kingdom Metazoa; phylum Chordata; class Mammalia; order Chiroptera; family Vespertilionidae; genus Pipistrellus; species Pipistrellus hanaki. The sequence continues at coordinate 46,742,249 of NC_140503.1, read as the reverse complement.
TAACCCTTTCAAAGCCCTCAAGTGCAGGAGCCAAATCTAAGCTTAAGAGACACAATGAGGGAGAACCTAGTAGGAAAGGCTGGGCTGGGCTCTGGGCAGTGATCGGCCCGTACAAGCTTAAATATTGAAATATTTAAGCTGTTTTGAGAAATAAGTCCCTCCCAATGAGAGCCAGACTGAGACTGTTTCATACCCACTAGAAAGAAAACTAAATAGAAAAGAGGAAAACAAGTGTTGGCAAAGATGTGGAGGAATTGGAACCCTCATACATCAAGGTGGGTGTAAAATGGAGCAGCCACTTTGGAAAAGGGTTTGGCAGTTCCTCAGGAAATGAAAATAGAATTATTATCACGTAACCCAGCAATTCCACTCCCAGGTATATTCCTCCCCAAATTGAAAGCAGGCGTTCAAACAAAACCTTGTATATAAATCTTCACAGCAGCCCCATTCACAATCGGTAAAAGGGGAAGCAACCTTAATCGTCCATCAACTAATGAAGAAATAAGCAAAATCTGGTATATCCATACGATAGAATATTACTGTATCATAATCTGGTATATCCATATACTATTATATTATTCAGCCATAAGAAAAGAAATGAAAGACTGATACGTGCTACCATGTGGCTAGACCTTGAAAACATTATCAAGTGGAAGAAGTCAGGCACAAAAGGTCACATGAGGGATGATCCCACTTACATGAATACACCAAGTAGGTAAATATATGGACACAGAGAGCAGACTATTGGTTTTCAGGGGCTGGGAACGGGGGATGACCTGTTTACTTAAAAGGGGGTTCCTTTTGAGGTGATGAAAATGCTCTGGAACTAGGTAGTGGTGAGAGTTGCACAACTCTGTGAATGTGCTACATGCTACTGAATTGTATCATTTAAAATGGCTGCGATGGCAAATCTTATATGAATTAAACCAGGATTTTTAAAAACGCCAGACAAAAGTGGAAGGTGGGGCTCCAGAACCTTCCAGAACCATTACTGCTCACTGTACATGCCCTTCTGAGGGCCGAGGTTGTCGGCTTAATAGAGAAATTATTCCTAATAAGTCCCAAGGAGCTCCGAGTCTTTTCCTTACAAACGGGAAACAATCATATCTCATGGCAGCTCATTACGCATTCTTTTGGTACCATGAGTTGTTTTAAAACCGTGAAATTAGTTCTGGCAGAGTTTACAGAAAAACACCCATGAGATGAGACTGAATGAGTTATGTAAGATGCCTCACACTCTGCACATGAGATGTTAACTCCTTCCTGGCACAGCCAAGGACATCATGTCATTTATAAAGTAACAGCACACTCTGGTTTCCACCAAGACCAGCGCGTGGTTGATGGGAAGAAGCAGTCATCTGGATTCACATTTGGACGGGCCCTAAACCATCGCCAGGTCGCTTCTTTCCACACGAGGCCAGGGAGGCCCCATGAGGTGAAGGACTTGCCTTACAAATTGGTTTTACTAAGAGTTGTAGTCTTTTTTCAGGAGCTAGGCTGACGCTTCGGTGTGGTGTATTGATGGCTTTAAAACCAACCGGGTATCTAAAACATTAGTGCTCTCTAGCTGTGGCATTGTCCAATCAAGAAGATGACTCGCCTGGTCAATTGAGCTTGAATTCTGGCATTGAGACACAAATTACAACAGTTTCCACTTGATAACAGTCACTGAACCAATTATTATATCTGAAAAAAAATGAAACAAAAATCCCCACATACTTAATGCATGAGTCTAAATAAGTTGCTAAGCTCATGAGCTCTCTCTCTCTCTCTTCCCTCTCTTCTTACACACACATATTTTACCTAGAGTGAAACTACAAAAATACATCTAAATATAACTGGAATATTTACCAATAAAATGAAATACTTCATTATGTCCCTTATTCATAAAATAGAAAAATAATTAGAAAACATTTTTATAAAGAACTTGCTCAAGGTATGTCTCAGAACTCAAGACATTAAACTTGGAGAAGCCCCAAGGACTCTATTAAGAATTCATGAACTCTTATTCTAAGAAGAGAAACAAAAGGCTTAGTTATCTGGTTCCTAAACCAAAACACTGGCTCCTTAGAAGTAAGAGAGAGACTCTCACAGGCAACATACCCTGACTACAGAAACATGTGATTACTGACCACCAAGGAAGGAAAATCACGCTAAATCAAGCAGAAGTAACCAAACACTGGATAACCTGGAGCCACATGAAGTACCAGCAAACCATACCCACCCTAGCAGACCAGCCTGGCAGAGTGCAGGGAATGAAGGCTTAGGAGTCAGGCAGACCCCCATTAGAAGGCCAGGCTTTGCCACTTAATTTGGTGTGCAATCTTGAGTAAATGACTCCCCCATCTCTTACCCCTAGTTTCTTTCTGTAAAGGAATGATACATTCTCCCTTGAGAATGGGAACAGGCATATGGACCTTACAGGGTTATTGTGAAAATGAGATGATTTATGTAATGAGCGAACAGAGGCATCTAGTTATTGCTCAATAAAGGACTTTTTTTTTTGTTTTTTTTTTTTAAAGACCTGAGGACTTCAGGGTATCCTGGTGTGGTCTGGTTATTCATATTCTCAGTGAGAGCCCTGAGTCATCCAGAGAGCTTTAACATGTAGCTGTGTGTTCTCAGGGGGAAGGCAGGGACCTTCCTTCAGCAGGGCCCTCCACCCCCTTCCTCCCCCGGGACCTGGCAACTCAGGTCTCCATCCCTTTGTGCCCATCTCTGGAGCCCTGCTCTGATTCTCTCCCTCTCTTTTTAAAATGTACTTTCAGGTAACTATTCTTCTACAAGTTACCTTATTCACTAATCCATTCTAAAGTATCAATGTTTGATAATGGCAAAGCTAAATTTTTAAAAATACATTTTATTGATTTTTTTACAGAGAGGAAGGGAGAGGGATAGAGAGCTAGAAAGATCGATGAGAGAGAAACATCCCACGGGGATGTGCCCACAACCAAGGTACATGCCCTTGACTGGAATTGAACGTGGGACCTTTCAGTCCACAGATTGATGCTCTATCCACTAAACCAAACTGGTTTCGGCAGCAAAGCTAAACTCTTGTGGGTATCAGTTAGCAAGGGGGACTGCCCACAGCCAAAGGAATACATCTCATAGTGACAGTTCAGCAAAGGTGTGTCCTCTCAGTCACACTGTGTAAGCAGTTTCTTCTGCATGGCTAGTCCGAAGCATTCTCATGGGGAGCCTGGGGCACTCACAGGGCCCAGCACTGGCTGTGATCGATATCCTGTGTTCCCAATCAGAGCTTGATAGGTATCTACTCAAACATGATGGCTCTCCTTCTAACTGCTCCATAGTTGCATGCTTAATGTACTTTTATTCTGCACTGGTCCAAGAATATTGGGGACGGGTGCTGAGTCCCTAAGGGTGAGAAGGTCTTATGCCAGTAAGATTCCACCATCAAAATCTAAGTTTATCATTATGCTTTCATGCTGAAAAGCAATGAGAAGTGGCACTCATTTCTCTTCTCTTTTTCTCACTTTCCTCTGCAATCTAATGTTCTTGTAGACACCTGTGCTGGAGAATGCTGGAGCAGAGAGGTAGATAAGGAGGGAGTGGCCCAGGAGACAAATGGCTGGAGCTTTTCAGAACTGATCAAGATGTGTATCCTGGGCTGTCTCCACCTTTTTGTCTCCCTCCTGCTCTCTGTCTTCATTTCTCAGTGCCTCTAACTTTGACTTTCTACTTAAAACAACAGCAGAAATATTGCTAGGATCAAATGGAAAATATGATGTATGCCTCATCTGCCCAATGACGGGGGTTCTGATTTCTCACAGAGGACAGGCACCGTGTCTGTTTTGTGTCTAATTCCAGCACGAGCCCACGCCCTGCACCGAGTCTGCGCATCTCCTCTCAGCCCCGCTTCCGGAGGCATTTATGTTGGCCGCCTGAAATGGACTATAATGGGAGAGTTTATGTCCAAGTACTTGGCAAACACTACAAACCAGGGCTATTTTCTTTCGTCTGGAGGGCCAATTGCTAGACATTTATCTTCACACCGATGATAATAGGTATTGCATAAATATTTGTTAAATAAACAAAGGAAGCCTGAGGAGTTGTTCCATTTAATCCAGCCACGTCCAACGCCTCTCCAACCCTATGACCCTACTCATCGCAAACCCTCTCGGGGTTCTTCTCCACATGATGACAAGCCTAAGGATGTCGTTAGGAAGCAGAGGAAGAAATGCCAGGAAGACTACTTTAAGAACACATTTCTCTTTGGTAACAGTCTCTGACTCAGCTCTGGTGGAAAGTATCAACATTATAAAACCCACAAGGAAAAGGTGAAGATTTCACATCAGTTCTCATTCCTTTTTCTGTTACAAAGAGAACCGGACTGAACGCTGGGACTGGGGTGTGAGAGGCAGGATGCCAGGGGCGGGTAGTCAGGTAAAGCAGCCTTGTCTTTGTGACCTCAGGAGTGAGTGCAGGCTTCCTTGGTGTTGACTAGTAGAGAATACTTCTGCCTGATCTACAGGATAACCCCCCACCCACCCACACCCCCCAGCTCCTATTCATCCTCTGGAACCAAGTTCTCACATCCCTGCTCCCTCTGCTGCTCTGACAGAACTGTCCCGCTGCCTCCAGAAGAAAAGGGCTTGTTCCCTGGCATGCAGCACCCCATCCCTGCCTCAGCACCCCATCCCTGCCTCAATCCCAGCACTTACTGTGCTGGGCTGCCTGTAGCTGCTGACAGACTGGGTCCCCCAACCTCTGTCACTCTGTGACCTCCTCAAGGGCAAAGGCCACACAGAGGTTGTGTTCCCAGTGCTTTTCAAGGGGCTTGGCACATGGCAGTGGATCAGTGCTTGTTTATGAAGGTGAGCCACGGAAAACCGGCCTTGGAAGGGCTGTGACACTGTGAACATGGCATATAAAATGTGAAGGGTTATTCTCAAGGAAGGCCCCCAACAGGGTGGCACCCCCCTGCCAAGTCTCAGGGGCAGCCTTGGCCCAGGCAGACCCTAGTAAAGCATTTAATCACAAAGCTGCTGGAGTAAATTCGGGAACACCTGGAGGACTTATGCAGAAAGGATCAATTAGGAACTCCAGAAGCATTCTTCCAACGAGGGGCCTCCCCCCCTCCCCCCGAGTGCGTTCCAACAGCTTTATTCCAGGATTCGGAACCCTCCCTGCCCACAGGGCTCAGAGGTAAGGATATTACATAAGGAGTGAGTGCTGCCTTCATTTGTTTTAATAAAAGAAACAACCCACTTAAAGGAACACAGACTTTAGCGGCTCGATATTTCCGAATGTGAATATAACCCAGAAGCTCAGGCATACAGAAGGGCTGTCTTGAGAATGACCGTTTTTTCCTATTTAAAACATTCTGGAAAATTGCTCCGTGTCCCCGTGCCAAAAAGAAAAAATGAAAAACATAAGGGCTATTTGGAATGTCTCTTCATCTTACAAATGGCTTTAATGCATAATGCTATAAAGACATGAAGCTCTCTGGCCTCAAATGCCCCTGGCACAGCCGTCCAAGAGCCCACGAGAGGCAGCCCGCCACGGCGTGGAATTTGTGACTCTTGCAAAGAAAACTCACCCTTTCAGATGAGTTACATAGCTCGTCAAAGGCTTTTTGGTGTTCAGGTATTTCCTAATAAAATAAAAGCATGCAGGCTGGGGTGACTTCCTACCTGCCTCACAGTATCAGATGATGATGATGATGGTGGTGGTGGTGGTGGTGGTGGTGATGGTGGAGGTATATCAGTGTAAAAAGCTGTTTTCATATGTATTTTTCTCTGGTTTTATTTGCTACAGCAACCATGTGAGCTAGGTCAGGAGTGAATTGCTGATGTTATAGGATGTGGGAAATGAAGACTGAGAGGGCACCAGGTCTTATTGCTTAAAGCAGGACCCAGGGCTCTTGCAGGGGGCCTGGTAGGAGTGGGGTGGGGTGGGGTGGGGTGGTCTCTGGGGAGGAGCACTGCCTCGTGTGGAGAGGATTTGGAAGAGTATACGTGTTGGAGTCAGACAGACCTAATTCTGCACCTGGACCCTCCCAAGGGTAGGTCTCATGACCATGGGCCACCTATTTTCCCTTGGGCCACAGGCTCCTCATCTGAAAACATGAACACCAATTCCTCACTCAAAAATTGTTGCGAGGCGAGGATCAAGTGGGAGTGGGGCAGATAAAGTATACAGTACAATCCCCCAAATGGTAGGTACTAGTATTTACAGTATCCTTATTTCTAGCTTTATAGAAGGCTCTTGACCCTATGAAAGGGCTAATTTCTTTGGCCTGCGTGGGAATTAGTCTAAATATTTCATGAGAACCATCTCTCTTTCCCCCCTTTAGAGGTTTAGCAAATGACAAACAGCTCAACTATGGATCTGGCTTCCATGTTCAGAAGGAACAACCATGCCCATCAAAGCATAATGTGTGTGTGTGTGTGTGTGTGTGTGTGTGTGTGTGTGTGTGTGAGTGTGTGTTTGTTGAGCCCAGTTGCCTAATCTTTCACACTCCTTTACTTTTGAAATGATATTCGCCTGTTACTGACAAACCATCTTTGTCTTTTTCAGATATTTCTGTGTCAACAGACAGAGATGAAAATCTTTGCCCAGATTCAATAAGGCAGGAAATCAATTAAGGTTTTCATTCTCTGCTTAGCCTCCAAAGACAAGACGATGAGAAAAGGCCTAAGTAAAGGACCTGTGTACAGATTCCTGGAGGTTTCACTCTGGGTTCTCTGTTCTGGAAAAAAATGAAATAAGAACAAAAAGCCTTATGTGTCCTATTTAAAACATAAATGCTATTTTTTTCTCTGTTTTTTTTTTTTTTTTTTTTTTTAATGTACAAAGCCTCTCCACTCTATTTTGATATATATGGACAACTATGACAGAGAAAAGATGCCTCAATTTTAAAAAGATAACCCTAAACCTAACAGCTTGGTTTTTAAATGGCTACATTTAAATATTTCTTTCGCTGTTCATTTCCAAACCTGGGCCATAAATCACCCTTATGAACACAATGGCCTGTGCCTGTAGCCATTTATCATTTGGATAATGTCACCTGCTCAGGTGTGCATTAATTTATGCCTCAAATTAGAACTCCGGTTGGCTGAAATCTTCCCTCTCATCGGCACATCTCGAGAAGCAGCCCCATAGGACTGAAGGTGCACAGCCCAGGGCAGGGAAGAACCTATGCAATGTCCACTGTCAGGGGAGGAAGGAACCGGTGGAAAGAGAGCTGGGGCCTAACCATCCTCTCTAGTTCACTTGCTCAGCTTCTTCATGTTCATTGTCCAAGAAAGCAGCTATTATAAAATTCACCAATTCCAGCCCAGAGCAATGGGACTTGTGTGTAGCAGGTGTGTCAGCTTTTGCCGCTACAAGGAAAGACAAGGTTTTAAAAAGGAGGAAGATGGAGGAGCATGGAGCCCATAAGCCAGTATCTCAGAGCCAGGGTGGCTGTTGGGACTGGGAGTCCTAGTTGTGCGCTAATGGTGTGTCACCTTGGTCACGTCATATTTTTCTGGGCCTCAGTTTCCTTAGCAGTAAAATAAAGGATCTCTAAGATCTTTCTTCTCTGAAAGTCCAGGACCCAATCCAAGAGGAAGTAGTTCATTGTTTATTACTCCTCAACCCCCATGATGCAGCTACTTCTCCAGCTACCCCAAAATAGATGGGGAAAGGACAGCTGTAAGTTTCTGACCCAGGATACGGAGAGCTGGTTCTTATGTATCTGGGCAGGGAAGCGTGTATTTAGTCTTCTTTTCTATCTCCACTCTCTCCTTCTCTTCTCTCTCACTCCCCCCCTCCTCCCACTATGTTTCAGTGTCTCTCTTTCCCATCTATCTCAGAAACAGAGAAAACTATCTGGAACTAGCATGAATATTAACAAACATTCAAAATGGGGTAGCTCTATTTTAGGTATTATGTTACAATATTTGAATAAAACTATCTCATTTAACACTTCTCATAACCTAAGGAGGCCGACATTCATCCCTCCATCTGACAGACGAGGAAACTGAGGCACAGAGAGGTCACTTGCCCAGGATTTCACAGGGAATGGCAGATTGAATCTGAATCCAGGGTCACTGGACTCCCAGCTGACGGCTATGTCCATAGTGCTGAATGGGCAAGTTCATGAATCAGGGTCCCTTAGAATGTTGTTCAGTAAGTCTGATTGCTTAAGCTCACTGGTGATTAAGATCACCTGTAACCAAGGGGATAACAAATATATATTTTTTAATTTCCACAAATGACAGAGGTGTGACTATAAAATTACATATGTATGAGATTAAACAACTGATTTCAAGGAGCACACACACAAAAACTAATCTTGTTGCATTTTGGCCAGGTTTTATATATTTGAATTGTAAATTCAGAAATCCTGGCTCAGTTGATTTCTCTTTATAAGCCTGTGATCACAGCTCCTAAATTAAAATAGTCTCTCCCTTTCAACAGAAGAAACCTAAAATCCAAATCTGTCCATTGTTCTTTTTAAACGACCTCTTTATACATGGAGTTTTAAAAATCACTTCCTCATCACCCAAGTAAATCAAGAGAAAATGTCTTCCCAGCCACAGTTTGTTTAAGGCGCCTGCTTTGTTGAGGGCGTGAAAACTGTGGCAATCCCATGGAGCGCGGCCTGAGCACACCCAGGGCAGTGAATCACTGCTTCCACCAGCCGCTTCCCCAGTGTGCAGCCCAAGCTGACCCAAGCTCCTCTCTGCTCCCCGCCCCCTCATAGGCGGCCGTCCCCTTGTCCCCTCTCACCATGACCATGACACCACTTTCCCCTGACAGGCAAGGGAGCACCTGCCAGAGGGTGACTTCACCACACCAATCACTCTGACAACAGCCCAAATAAAACCATGTCATTTAAACCACAAACAACAATCCAACAGGGCCTGGGAACTCAAACAGAGAAATGAAATAGGAGGGAGGGAGGGAAGGAGGGAGAGAGAGAGAGAGAGAGAGAGAGAGAGAGAGAGAGAGAGAGAGAGAATAGGCACAAGCTGGTGCCATAAATGAAACACAGTCGCCCCTGCATGGGCTTGGGAAATCAGGGAGACGGTGCAGCTAGAGGGAGGAGGAAGGATTCAGAAGGAACTGGGTTTGAGCCCCCAGCATTTCCACTTCCTGGGTATGCCGCCTTGAGAAAGTTACCCTCTCATCCTGTATTCTTATTTGTAGGATAGAATTAATAATAGGTCCCAACTCATAGTGTTGTAAGTATTTATGTAAAACACATAGCATGCAGCACTCAGTTTGTGTTTGCTGACTTATAGTGCATTATTAATATAGGATCATATGGTAGGTCGCTTTCCTTGCACATCAGTGAACCTTCTAGAGCCCAATGTGCCCCTCTCACTTGACAAACTGCTCCCACACCATTAAGAAGAATGTGAGAGAGGCCTGGATTACATCCCTGGTTTTGCCTCTGGCCAGGTGGGGGGCTTGAGGCAATCACATTACTTGGGTGTCAGTTTTCCCTTCTGCCAAATAAGAGTTCAATTGTCTCTGATATAGTGTCCTTCCCTCACCCATCATTCAATACCAAACTGTCAACACGAGTGACAAAGGGTGACATGTTAGGTGCCCAGGAACCCCTTCTTGTGCAGCAGGGGTCCTCCTCTCTGAGTCTGCCCCTCCTCCAGGAATGTGGAGGGCTGCTGGGCAGGGCTGGTGCCTGGGAATGGTTTGTAAATCCTCCCTCCGGAGTGTCCCAGCCAAGTTCCTCAGCATCTCTACCAAGCATTTTAGGCAGTGACATGCAGCTTTGAAATGTTTCCTTTCAGTAGGAAAGTCGGAACTGTCAGAAGTGTCTAACGCTTCTGCTTTTGATTTCATGGTAAGAACCCAAGAGGGGAAAAATGCAAGGGGTTTAAAAACCAAAACTCCAGGGGCAGAAGAAAGTCCACATTCTAGGGGATGGCTGGCCCAGGGCCTGACCAAACACGCCCAACACAACGCACTGACCATCAGTGAAGGCGTCTACACAGCCACCCATAGACAGAGCAGCTAATTTTGGGCCAGAGCGGAAGAGAATGGGTGAAACCTCGCTTGCCATGCTAGTGGGGACTGCTGGAGGGCCTTTGCTGTTCCCTCTCCCAGGAAGTTGTGGTCTGAGAAGACCAGAACCTCCTCTATCTTAAAGGCTTTACTGTTCCATCAAATGCTTTCTTCTCTTCACTCTCCTTTGATCCCCACAGCAACGCTGAGTGAAGATTCCCATTCCACAGATGAAAAAACAATGTGTAGAGTGTCCCAAGAAATGTCTACACACTTTGACAGCTAGTGACTCAATTTTCTTTCATATTTTGAAAATGAACTGTATGTTAAAAAGCACTGACTTTATAATTATGCAAAGTGCGTATACATTTTTTTTGGGGGGGACACTGCATATTTAATGAGATTAAGGATCACTGGGTCAGGAGCAGAGCTAGGACTGGAGTCAGGGCTGTCTTGTTCCACCACCATCATGTGTCCCCTTCACTCCTGGGAGCACACCGTACACGAAAAAAGGAGAAAAGCAGAGTCCTAAGGGTATTAAGGAAGGAATATACTAGGCAAGTGCCAGGGGTCTGCTTTCCAGTTTAGATTCTGCTCTGAGTTGGGGGACCATGGGCAAGTTCTTGCTTCTCTGAAGGGAGGTTCTTGCCCATAAGACAATGTCCTTCAACTCTAAATTCTATAACCACTTCCCTGCCTCCTTGGAATGACCAAACTGACATCAGATTTGCATTGGTAAACTGTACAGTAATAGCAGCCTACACTACGGCAATCGGTGGGAATGTGCGCAATTCGTTCCAGTTCTGTCTTTTTAAAAATTCATGTTTAAAAGTTAGTTGTGAACATTATTTAAAGAGACAGGCAACCCTAGAAAGCTTTGTAGAAACACCAACAGTCCCCTCCCTCCATTTCCCATGCCTGGAAGGCAACCACTTTCAACTCCTTTAGCTGATTCTTTTGATATTCACCACCATATCTCTAAGTAACATATTTAGATGCCTACTTCTAGAATTTTCACTTTTAGGCTTTATCTACTGACCTTCCACTTTGCTTTCTTTCAAGAACCACCTCCCTCACGACACAAGCACATTTCCTGCCAATGTAGTTCTATCACAATTTGTTTGGATCAATATTCTGTGCTTCTGGCTTAATCACAAAGAAAATGCTACTCACTGCTAGGTCAAGTTGTATCCAATGGATAATCTTCCTTTTCTGAGGTTCTTATGTTTATCCTGGTGTTAATAATGAACTGCTTTTTGCTTGCTTAATTTTCTATGTATTGATTACTTACTCAAGCCCAAATTCTTCTCTAGTGTCATCAGTTTCAACACATACAGATATAGCAGGTTTTTTGTTTTTGTTTTTGTTTTTCCCCCAATTTCACCTCAAAGCAATTTCCTCAGGAGTCTCTGACCAGCTCCAGAGTAGAATGGCTTTGCCCTGGGCTCTGGCCCAGCGGTTGTCTTGTTATTTCTCTTTCCCATTATCCTGGGGACTCTCTTCACTATCAGTTTACTTCGCTTCCTTGTTTTGTAAGTGCCTGTGTCTTTCTTGGTTTATGTCCTCATTCTGATGGAATCTCCTGGGAAAGAATGTGTGAAGTAAATTTTTGGAGATCTCACAATATTTGAAAATGGTTTTTATTCTGACCTCACATGTAATTGATAGTTTGGTTAGATATAGAATTCTACACTGGAGATTATTTTCCCTTGGTATTTTGAAAACCCTGTTCCTTCATCTTATAGTTTCAGAGGCTGTTATTCAGAAACATATTATTCATCTAATTCTTGACCCTTCATATGAAACTTTTTTTTCTCTTTGAAAACCAAAGGTCTTCTTTTTGTCTTTGCTGTTCTCAATTTCAAAATGATCCTGCCTTAGTAAAGATCCAATTTCACCCATTATATTAGGCATTCTGATAGATTTCACTGGAACTTCATGCCTTTCACTTCCAAATTTTCCTGAATCATCTCTTGATTTATTTTTTCTCCCACTGCCATTCTTTTTCATTCAGACTCTTAGATTTTAAATTTGTTATAGCTCAATCTTATTTTTGAGTGTTTTTTTCTTTTATAATATTCTATTCTTCTTTCATGAAGGTCATACGTCCATTTATCTTTCTCTGTGTATTAAAAATAGGAGTACTTCTCTCTTCCATAGTTTTCTTTTCCCTTCATAGCTTTCCTCTAATATGCTACTTAAAAAAATCTCTTTCCTAGTAAATGCTTTCCTCAAATGCCTGGTAATTCTTGGTTATCTGCTCATAAAAATGGGACATTAAAATTCTCAGTATGGTTCTGTGTGCATGAGAGGGGTTCATCCACTGTTAGGATAACTGATTGATTGAACTATTTCCTTGAGGAACTCCAAGTCCAGGGTCTTTAGTGTTTTATTCCTCATAGTCTGGTCAGGCATCACAGTGAAGATTCTAGCTTCTGCTAAGAGGTTTACATCTCGCTGCCATTGTGTGGGATCAAGTCAGTGGAAGGAAGCAGGGAGTCTCCAGTGAGTTATATGGATGTACTCTTAACCCCACTGTTTGTATATGATGTCTCAAATCAAGGGACTATATATTTACAGATTTCAAAAACATAATTCTGCTCAAAGGCGGGGTGAGGCAGTTTCCCAGAGGGAATTGATCTATCACTTAAATAGACTTTGAATCAACATTCTACTGTTAGCCCACCTTATAGCACACTTTCAGGGGTAACTGATGTCATCAATGCTTGAACCTTTGGGGCAGTGGGCTCTGTGATATTCTAGGTTTCCCCATTCTGGCTTCAGATTCAGCTTTGTGGTACATCAATCTACTCTATTGGCTTCCCAGCTTCCAAATATTGTGGCTGACATATTTTCATATGTGGTTTTATAGGTTATCCTTTAAAAACTCTTTACAACTCATTTTAGTGGATTTTGAGGAGAGAATAGCATTAAATGTGTGTTTAATCTCTAACTATTTTGCTTAAGCCCCTTCATTCTGTCTCTTACATAGTAAAATTATCAAATATACTTTGGACCAACAGTATAGAAACATTGAAAGAAATCTTAATCCACTAGAAAAGTGATGGTTTCTTTATTTCATTTATTATTGCCCAAATCTCAATTCTCACTTCTGCCTGGTACATAACTGTAGGCCTGGCTCTGCCCAATAGATTTGTAATCTGAGCCTTTGAAATATCTATTTGGCCATTAATACATGGTGAGCAATGTACAAAGCCAGCCAAAGACCTAATGATGTTGATTTCATGTACTGTCTTTTGGACAGCTAACAATTTTCCATCTCAAGTTATTTATGAAAGTTGAATCATTTGTCTGTTCATTATTTTAATACTGAAATAATGGTCATTCCATACCTGTTAAAAAAAAAAAAAAGCCCTAATGCCCCAAAGTTGAATCATGTGGTAGCATTCAATTTAGAAGAATCATGCATATTATAGAAAAGGACACTATGTTTATAAGTGTGGTCTCTGGCATCACACTGCATACATTTGAATCTCTGCATTCCCGTGTTAGACCTTGGGAAAACTGAATAACCTCTCTGTGCCTTGATTTTTCCCATATGTAAAACAGAAGCAACAATAATAGTATCTGCACTCTAAGTTTATCATGAAAATTATATTAAATAATATATAGATAAAGCACATTTCCCAGTGACTGACATGTAGAAAAGCATAGTTGAAATCAAACATTATTCCTTATTATCCCATACTAGAGGCCCAGTGCATGAAATCTGTGCACTTGGGGGGGGGCACCCCTCAGCCCAGCCTACACCCTCTCCAATCTGGGACCCCACGAGGGATGTGGAATCAGGCCTAAACTGGTAGTTGGACATCCTCTCACAATAGGGGACTGCTGGCTCCCAACCGCTCGCCTGCCTGCCTGCCTGCCTGCCTGCCTGCCTGATTGTGCCTAACAGCTTCTGCCTGCCAGCATGTTCATCCCCTAACCACTCCCCTGCCAGCCTGATTGACACCTAACTGCTCCCCTGCAAGGCTGATTGTCCCCAACTGAGCTCCATCTCTAGGGGTGTGTGGGGTCTGGAATCTGTTGACTGAAACCTGAGCTTTAAAATGAGCTTTGCTTGATTGTATCCTTTGCCCATCTTCCCATCAGTTTTGCCTTGTGGCTGAACTTAGAGCTTCTAATTGGTGACAGCTGAGAGGATAGAAAGAAAAGAAATTGCTCTGAATCATATCTTTAGTATAATTGTTTATGGGGTCAGAAGTAATGACAATATTTTGTATGAGATATTATAGATCACAGAACAGTTTTATCTTTGTTGCATTAGTTTATCACTGAAATACTCTGGGGAATAAGGAGCAGAAATTACTGAAATTTTACATATCAGAAGATCCAGACTCAGAGAATGGAAGTGCCACGTTGAGATCAGTCGGTGAGCTGCAGCAGGAAGGGACCCTAGTGCCTGGTCTTCCAACGTCTGTCTAACTTTGATTTGTGATGTCTCCTTTGTGTGTCTTTGGGAGATTACTTAGTACTCAGCCCTGTTCAGTTCTGTGCTTTGGGGAAAATCAAGCTATCCAAACTTAAGTAATTTATAATCTATCTTGGCAAAGAGGCCTAAAACAATCTATGAAATTAGGAGAGAGTGTGGAATTAGGGCTTAATTCAACTCTTGCAGTCCAAAGGGACAATTCTGTGCATCAAAAATGAAAGTTTTTAAATGGCCCCAAACCCATACCACTGCCCACACTGCTCCTTTGCACAGAGAACGTCCTCTTAGTTCTCAGTCCAATAACCTCATCTTTCTAATGCTGGCTCCTATGCTACTCCCTCCCCCATTTTTCCCCCCTGCAAACTCCAAGGTAGAATTAATCAGTCTGCCTTCTCCAGGGTTCCCTGGAGCCCAAATCACATATATGTTCAGTTTGTTGATTTTGGGTAAAGGTGGGCAGGGTGGAGGGGATATATGGGGTCTTTTTCCCCCCCTCTAGGTAAATCCCTGATTTCTTGAGGGTGGGAATCAAACCTTTTTCTGCTCTGTATCTCCATGTCCAGTGTGCTTCCTGACTTAAGTTCAAGGTTCAGGGAATAAAAACAAAAATGATCTGAGAGAGAGAACATAGCTACATAAAATGGCCAATATAGCCCTATATGTATAGTACACAAGCTTAAAGCCTAGAATTTCAAAGGCAGGAGACCAGTGCTGAAGAAAATGGGTAGAAGAGCAGAAAGGGACTACACCAGCAAATGCTTAAGAATCTTTGGGGTGCCTGCTTCTCCCCATGCTATTTGGATCTGTTGCCATTTCTGACCGGGGGCCATGATTCTTCTGCAGAGGGATGGCCTTGGCACGGTGAACCAGCTTGCTCCAGGTGCATCAAGGGCAATGCAGTGGGGAGTGGTAGGCACAATTAACAGGATTGGCTCTGAGTGCTCCCCCTCTTCTCCTCGAGGGTCTCTCCCAAGCCTTGAGCTGTATTCTTTGCTTTGGCACTGGGAAAATCTGAACCTGTGTTCCTAAGCAGGATGCGTGAAGCAATGGGGTTGATAAAATGCAAAAACCCCAGTTTATCTTCCCACGGTTTGACCTTAAGGAAGTCAACTAACCCAAGGGCGCTTTAGCGTACTCCTCTATAAAGGAGTCTAATGATACTCTGCCTAACTCGTGGAGGAGTGGCAAGGCTTAATTAACCAATGCTCATTTCTCTCAGCACTTTGGATGCCCTCCATGGGCGCAAGATTATGTTATTACTTGAAATAATAATAATAGTTTCCCCTAATAATTCTGTGTTATTATTGCATTTAAGAAACTGTATTAGAGGCCTTCTGGATCTAGTTTAATACCTATAAATGTCTCTCCCTGGCAAAACAAGGGAGCGTTGCCCAGTGATTATGGTTTGTCTTACATTTCAAAACTAGTCAGCTTAAACCCTCAGCAGAGTCCTTAAACACAGCACCCGGCCAAGGGGGATCTCTTTTGATCTCAATTTGCTGGACCACGGAAAGCACTTAACCTCAGCAAGGCAGCTTGTTTTCAAAGCCGGGAACTTGGCAACTCTAAGGGCCCAACCTAGGGCTGTGAAAAGATAGGCGCCGAGCCAAGGTACACAGGCCCGGCTTCCCACCCTGCAGGTGGAGCAGGACGCATGTCACAGGTCTGATCACCATGGCCCCCTCTTTATTTCCCAGTTTCCTCTGGCTCTTAGAGTCAAGTCTATGTACCTCCCCAAGTGCATAGCCTTTGAGCTGCACCCCTGACAGGCCTCCACCTCATTTTCAGACACTGTCCCTTGCACTCTGCTACTCCACCCCAGTCTTTGTTTCTTCACACACACACACACACACACATATGCTCCATCTTTCCCTTCAGGGCTTTATCCCGGCTGACCCAGGCCTCAAATGCTCCTTAGGCAGAGCCTCCCAGAGAGAAGGGATCCTACCAGCCTCTGCACACCCCCTCTCTCTTGTCTGTACCTTCAGCTCCCAGGCAGATGTCATCTCCTTTCTGAGTCCTCCTGGATACCCCACTTTGTATTCTGAGCCAAGCACCTGACAGAAAATCAAATTTGCCTGTTGACTTCCAGGTCTGCCCATGGGATTCTGTGGGAGCATGAAGTGTGCCAATCCTAAGTTTGCACACAGTAGGTGCTTAATCAATGTGTGTTGCAGGCATGAAAAATATAGTTTCCCTCTTATACCTCATTCTCTTATAGTCTATGCCTGACCTTAACCCTAATCCTTTCCTATCCTTCCCTATACCAACTAAGGGCAAGTAAAATGGATAAAGAATGGAGGGGAAAAAAGCATAAATTCCTGAAAGGAGAGAGAGATACTATAGCTGTGAGGGATTAGAAACCAAGCAAAGTGAGAAAAGAAGAGGAATATTGGAAGGGGAGAATCTGAAATGAGAGAGAACAGGTGCAAGGATTCTAATAAGCTAAGATTAGATCAAACCATCCTTACATTGTAATTATCTTTCAGGCATTTGCCAAGTAAGCAGTGAGGGGAAGCTGTTAGGCACATGTGTCAAACACAAGGCCCGGGGGCCAAATCCAGCCCGCCAGGCCTTGCAATGTGGCCCGCACCATGCTGTCATCACTGCACTCCGCTGTCAGTTTATGACATTGTCAGTTTATGACTGTTCAGTAAACCATTCGGCCCGCGATTTAGGCTGGATTTTAGATTTTGGCCCCTTCTCTGATTGAGTTCGACACCCCTACTGTTAGGAATCTATACAACCACCTTTATTGTTCACCCTCACTCTAGCAGACAGCCACTAGAGCCACATTTAACAGAGGGAGGCAGCTAGAGAGGTAGAATACCTTGCTCAAGGTCACACAGCTAAAATTTAGCAAAGCCTATCAGGAAACCTGAATGTGTCTGAATCTCACCTCTCTCAGTTAGAAGCATAAGATGTCCACCCTGCTAATGGAGCATCCTTCCCTGGGGGTTCTGGGGTCCTCATATGTCCCTTCCTTTGGGATGAGGAAGAAAAAGTGGGTAACTAATAACTAAGAAGAAAAAGGAACTTAGTTAAGTGTTAAATGCTGTACTTTGGAAAACAGTTTCCTACTTTTGCAAAACAAAAAAAAAAGATTTTCTTTCATCAGAAGGAAGACAAATTGAACTGCCTTTCCTTGGCCCTTGGTTTATCTTTCCTTTATTAGGTACCCATCTCGGAGCCCTCCTGCATACATAGACGCAGCAAGCACTAGTTGTTCATTCTTCATCACAGCAGTTGTTTCCGCCAGATTGGGCCTGGCACACAGCACTGTGCTTATAGACTTCTGCAAAACCAGCACAAGACAGCCTAACAGACATCACAGAGAATAAACTTCCCACCACTGCTTGCCTCTTTCTTAAAGGCTCCGTGACATGAGTTAATAGATGCCAGCAGTCCAGATGCTAACTGACATCTAAATAACTTGGTCTCACTCTCTGGTTTTCTACATCTAAATTTCCTCTTCCCGTGGGGAATGAGATTAAAAACAAGAGTCCTGTGCAGAACAAGCAACTGCCTTGTCTTTGATTTATACTGTTACTGCACTGTGGTCCTTGCAAGAAATTCCATCACTGCCGTAATGAGGATGAAGACTCACTTAACTAATAAATCCTTCAGGGGTGTGCTCAGATGCTGTTGAGCTTTTCATTAAACAATGATGTACAAGAAGGAAGAGAGATTTTTACACCACAGGATACAGATACACACCTACTGTGGAATTAGTCCAGACCTAGAAATACCATGTGTAAGAGACCCAAGTTTATTTCTAATCAATAATAACACGTAACTCCTGAAAATACTAGGAGACTTCGCCTTTATTCACTCCGGGGCCTGTCTTTGTGAAGGGAAGGGAGAGAACCAAAACCTATCTGTGATTCAATCAGAAAATGCAAATGAGGTCAAGTTTCTTGCAGGCTTGTGAGATTTCCCTAGAGAAATTTCCACCTCCACTCAGCAGCTGCTGGCTGAGGCTGGGGCTTGTCTGTGGAGTGAAAGGAACGCAGTGCTGGCTTCCTCCTGCTTCCCTTGGACCCCGGGCTGGCTGGGCACTTGAATTCCAGGCAGGGGCTTTCTAGAGCTTTGGGACTATATCTCAGGACTGAGATCACACACACACACACACACACACACACACACACACACACACACACACCCCTTTTCATGGGTGGAGCACAGGGACTTTCTCTCTAGGCCCAGGCCCCAAATGCTCCTTAGGCAAAGGCTGCCAGAGGGAAGAGAGGGTGACTCTCCCCCTGTGAGGACCTCAGGGTAGCCTGGAAGGAAATTTCTCTTGCAGAACCCCTCCCCTCCCTGACAGCCTAAACTAATAGTGTGCATGTGTCTGCATTTCACAGAGCCCGGCCCCCCCTGGGCCACGGGACTTCGAAGCCATCCTGCTTTCTTGCAATGGGAAACTGGTCGTTTGGGACAAGCTGACAAGTGATGCTGCAAGTCGAGACGCTCCCCTCTGCCTCCCAGCAACCTGAGGGTGGCTCAGGAAATTTATAGGGTTTCTCCATGCTCAGCACAGGTTCTAGCATGTGTTTTGAAAGTAGTCTTATTTTTTTCTTCCCAGAGATAGGTAAACACCTCCAATCAAAGCTATAAGCCAGTTCCCTTCGGTTTTAAAAGATCAGACCAAGAGCTGAGAAAACGTAGGCTTGGACAGAGCCCCCTCTAGGCTTGCCAGAGGTCTTACAGAAAGGGGTCCAGGGTTCCACATGCCACACGTGGGAAAGGCTGGTGAGAACCCTGCCTTATGTGGTGTGAAGGGTTTAAGATTGGAGGTAAAAACAAGTTACATTCCCTCCCAGCCAGTGTGGCTCAGTGGTTGAGTGTTGACCCGTGGTCCAGGAGGTCAGGGTTCAATTCCTGGTCAGGGCACATGCCCAGGCTGCGGGTTCTATCTCCAGTGGGGGGCATGCAGGAGGCAGCCAGTCTATGTTAATGTTTCTCATCGATATTTCTATCCTTCTCCCTTCCTCTCTCTCTAAAATCAATAAACACACACACACACACACACACACACACACACACACACACACACACATATATATATATATATATATATATATATATATATATATATATACACAAAGTTATATTCTCTTTCCTGAAAAATTTTCAAAAATTATTTTTAAGTTAAAGGTTACCCTTTGGACCGGTAGCTTTCACACTGAGCATGAGCCCAGAGAGTGGTAGGAGGGGCAGGCGTGAGGCTTTCACAGGAAGCCTGGAGGAAAAGAGCACCGATGCCCCCTGAGCTGTGAGAATGGCAGCCCCAGAGCTCCCACGTCCTACATCAGTCGGCTCAGGCTCGGTGTTTCAAGGCCGAGCTTCCCTCTACCATGTGTCTCTCACTGTGCATTTGCAGACTGAAGACACGAGAAGTGCTAAAATGCAGATTCCTGGGCCTTGCCCTGAAGGATGTTGGGTGTGGTATAGGGATCTGTAGAGGAGATGGCCAATCTCTAATCTCTACACCCACCCAGCCTGCCCCATCTCTGCTGCTCTACTGCTCTAGACTCCCTGGAGTGGGGCACCATCAGGCACTGCAGCTCCCCACTGCCACAGGACACCCCATACCTCTGCAGGTGTCACCAACTATCGAGGCCCACTGCAGGGCCTAGGGCCTTGGCCATGACTGGCTCCTAAGGAAGAGCCCAGGAGCAGGTCAGGGGCTGTAGGAGGGATCTGTCCTCCACTGAACATGCCACCAGTGCCCCTGGACTCTCTGATCACTGGTGGTGTGTCTTCATTTCTAGACAACTCCCTGCTATCACCTGTTGCTGTCGCCATGCTCCCTGCTGCCTGCCCATCCCTTTCAGGCAGAATCTTGCCTTGATCCTCGGATCAGCATGATGCCCTGTGCTCCTAGACTCTGTGCTCCAAGATGCTGAGCCTACTCCACACACTGCCCATGCCCTAGTGGTCCCAGAAACCTTCCTCCCTCCAGAAGGTAGAGCTCACATTAAAAAGGTAGCCTTCTATTCTTCCTCTCACCATCCAAGTGGCCAGAAGGCTTCTATATGACTGGAAAAACTCCCCACCTCGATCCCCTACTTCTGAAAGAATCACTCCCTCCTCTACACACATCTCCTGTGGCTTCACAATGAATTCAAATTACTTCTACCCACCTCTCCTCCCCACCTCGGCTGTAAGCTCTATGGTGCTTTGCATCCCTGGGAACCACTGGGGCCTCATGATACTGACGCACATACCCTAGGTGCTTACTGTTTGGCAGGCATTGTGCTAGGTGCTCTCAGGCCAATGCCATGTTGTCCCCTCAGCAACCCTACATGGCGATGCTTTCCTTAACCTGATTAGAATCAGTGAGGCCAGTGAGGTCAAAGAGTTCAGGCAACCTGACCGAAGTCGTACAGTGAAGAAGTGGTCTGATCAGGATGGGCATCTGAGCAGTCTGACTTCCAAGTCCCATACGAAGAGCTCATTCAAAGTTTGCTGACTAAGTGAAGGGAATAAGTGTCCATAGAGCACTGCATTTTGGAGCTAAAAGGGTCCTAGAGCCCATTAGGTCAAACCCTGACTTGATGGCTGGAGAAACCGAGGGTCAGAACTGTGAAACCAAGAGTCTGAGGAAAAACTTGGGGTCCAAGCTGTAAAGGGATGGCCTGGGGCAGAATATAGCTCTGTCCTCCATGGTCTGTGTGGGCCTGGGTAGTCCTTTAGCTTCTCTGTTCCTCGGTTTCTTCATCTATAGGATGGGGATGATAATACTAGAATGTATCTCATTGCTTTGTTGTGAGATAATGTAAATTGCTTAGAATACTGCTTAGTATCTATATAAATGCTTTTAAAAAGTTAACTGTCATTATTGATGACAGAATCATAGTTTCATAGATAGAATCATAGTTTTGGGGGCTGTCAGTCATCTTGGAAGTTATGAGTCCAACTTATTTATGGATGAGAAAACTGGGCTTTGGGTTCATATTTTCTATGACAACTAAAATTGCTAGAATTGGATCATTAAAAAGAAGCACAGTGATCTCCCCGTTCAATGTCCTCATTTTGCAAATGAAAATGCCATAGCTGGAGGAGCCAGATGAACTGCCAAAGTCTCTACCTCATCAGAGCAGAGCTGGAAGCAAACCCGGTCCCCTGACTCCAGCTGCACCACCATCAACCCCCTCGGCAGCCTGTTTCCCACCACCCTCTGTCCTAGGCTCCTCAGTTCAGAAACAGAGAGTCCAACTGGAGTTTATTAGACACACTCCATGCTGCAGCTCAAATTCACGGCAAGCATGTCCATCAAGATCCAGTTCTGTCATATGACAGGTGGGTAGAATTACAGAATCACATTGCAACTGGGGATTTGTGAGATCCACACTGGAAAAGGCAGAACTGCTCCCAACTGGGCTGACTGGTGAGTGAGTGAGTGAGTGAGTGAGTCAGCATTCGTGGTATAAACCACCCAAGGATATATACACTAGCTCCCTCTCTGGTGCCATCTAGCATCAGTGGTTCTTTACCCTCACGCACCTTAGGTGGCTTTCAAAATACTGATTCTCAGACTCCAGCCCAGAACAGCTACAACAGAACCTCCAGGGATGGGGCCAGGAATCAGTCTTTTTTAAAGGCCTCCCGATAATTCCAATGTGGGCTGAGCCAACCACAAGGCAAGAGAAATGTCCTCCATCCATAATATCCTAGAGCAGTGGTCTTCAGAGAGTGGTCCCCAAACCAGGGAGATTGCTAAGTCTCCAAATCCTACATTAGCTGCTCTCTGTCATTCTCATAGTACTCTGTGGTTGGTTTTTATAATTCTCAAAAGGAAGTGAAATTACACATTTATTCACTTAATGTCCTTTGCCTGCCCCCCTGCACTCCAGATGACAGTCCTCATGATTGGAGGTTCTGACCTTGTCTGTTTTGTTACTCAGAGCACCTGGCCCACCAGAAAGATTTGAGCAATGCAGCTTCAATGAGTGAGTGAAGAATAAGTGTTAGGTAAGACAGATGTGCTATTTTTAGGTATATGAAATACAAATGTTTTTTTCTCCCCCAGAAAGAAGAAAAAGCAAGTGCCACTCAATGTAGTAGGTAACCAGAGACTTTTATCAGAAAAAAGAGACAAAAAAAAAAAAATAAGCAGAAATACAGAATAGGTACTGCCAACAACAACAACAAAAAAAATCAATGTAATAACTATGACCCCAAAAGTGGCTTTGCCTAAAACATTATTGCTTTGTTAGATCAGATCCCTAAATACTTATTAAAGGTAGCTTGGGGGTGGCCAGCATATTAATAAGCCCTTTGAGAGAAATAATAAAGTTTAAGACATGGTTCAGGGCCTTTAAGGTTGCCGGGAAAACAGAGCTTGTTGAAGCAAAATTATAAGGAAAAAAAAAATAAGTTAGCAGGTAGCAAAGTTATTTCCAACATGCAGGTCGGTTGAATGTCTGTTGAATGCTTACATATGAATGGGAAGGTCCTGACGCGAGGCTGGGGAGAGGTCAGGGGGACATCCACCAAGGGAGAGCAAATGATTGCTGGCATCATTAGGAGGGCCTCTGTGGAGGAGGACGAGGTCTGGGACTTAGAAACATTCTTGACTCAGCAAGGCTTTTGGAAGTTGACATAGTCAACACTTCTCTCCAGCTTTGTGAAGAACAGACCTCATCTATGAAGTCAAGGCAAACTTTGTTCTTGGATGTGATTTGGGGGTTCAACTGAGGAGAAACAACTGTCTCTGTGAGCCTAAATTTTGTAGACAGAGGCCAACTGGCCCTTTTCACAGACTTCTTCCTTGTAAAAGGGATCCTCAAGTGCCAGAAACTGGGGTGTTACCTTCAGTAATAACATCCATGTTTCAGAACTCGGTGTGCTAGAGGTCGTTTGCTATAGTGGTCAAAGCTGCAACTGGCTGGACTCAAGTCTCAGCGTCTGCCATGCATTAGTTGTGTGACCTGGGAAAAGTTTCATAACCTCCCTTTGCCTCAGTTTTGCCATCTGTAGAATAGGTCTAATAATAATATCTCACTTGTAAGATGGTTGCTGTGAAGATAAAATGAGGCAATATATGTAAAGTTTCAGAACAGTGCCTGACACATAAGAAATACTACAGAAGTCTTAGCAATTGTTACTTAGAATCCTCTTAATAACCTGAAACCCATGCAATCTGTTGTCCAGCGCTATTTGCTTATCCAAAAGAAATTCAAAAAGCTGTAATTCTGCTAAGGGACAGTAAAGCAGCTGGCCAAGCACAGTATAATCTGACACTTTTGGAAAAGGTCACCATGGTAACTTCAGGGGTGGAGTATGAGACGTCATCACTAAAGAGGGCCCAACCAGGTTAAAGTAGGACTGTGCAGCCAGGAGCTTGTGGAATTGTCTCGTGCTGATACCTGAGTGTTAGCTCAGGTGATTGGAGCATCAGTGTGAGGAACCAAGGATTACGGGGCCCATCCTAATGGGAATGAGTAGATTCTCCTCCTGAACCCACGTAACAGGAATATTTGAGCAGCCTTCTACATTTCTGCGCCCCTGTTACCAAGAAAAATGGGAAGAAAGTACAGTAGAGATGGCCTGCTACATGGAACAGAAGCTTGGGTACTGCTACATCTGTACCGTACATACACACAGAGGGCGTTAATGCAATTACTACTCGGGAAAGTCAGGTTGCACAGGGTGGTAAAAATGATGTCGCTATTCTGTGGAAGTCACTGTGACATTCATAACTATGTTCACTATTCATGAGAGACCAGAGTCTGAACTATGGCAAAGCTATCTTAGAATGTCATTCAGGAGGTTTGTTTGAATCACTGAGGTTCCGTAGGGGGTTTGATTCAAGGTGGCCTCATTTATAAGTCCCAAGGCCAAGAACTGGAGGCATGACAGTGAACTCCTAGAACTCCTAGCGTAACCCACTGTCATTCCTGAGCAGGCCTGCTCTCCTGTCTTCCATCTCCACCCTGGAAGTGGACTGCTGCTGTTCCCCTCTCCCCACACAGAGCAGGAAAAGGGAGAAAGGACAGCAGGCTACAGATGAGGAAGTTCTGAAAGAATCAGGCCTGATTCTTTCAGAACTTCCTCATCTGTAAACACACAGAAATTAGAGTAGCTCATGTCTAAGACCCCCCACTTCCAAAATTTGAATCTGAGATGATCTTCAAGATGCAAAATTCAGATATAACTTATATGATGCTTGGACAGAACAAACAGCTGTCACAGAGGATAACATGAAGTGTCTCCCTGAATAAAAGTTACCTCCTCTTCTCCCTAGTACAGTGCCTGTCACTTTATGATTATAATTACCTTCCTTTGGACGTCAAAGGGCTTCACATGCTCAAGGCTTCTGCGAAAAGGCAGGAGACTGAGAATAAGTGAAGCCTCCGTTAGACCTTGCCCTTAGAGCCAGGGCCAATGGGTCAGCTTGCTCGTCAACTTGACTGAGAACACAGGAATGGACACGGAGGGGATGGGGTGAATCCTGCTCTCCTGCCAGGGGGCTCCATGCCTCATTCGGAGCCTAAGTCCCGTCTTCATACAGGAATTGGCACCTGCTTGGCACTTTTCAATGTTTTTGGATTTTGTTTTGTTAGACGAAAAGAAGGGAGGGAGGAAAGAGGAAAGGAAAGAAAGAAGGATTGACAGATGCCCAAACAAGAAAGTAGTCTTGAGAGTACCCGCTGTATCTGACCCGCTCAGTATGTACCTCCCCAGGAACTTTTTCAACCTGGGCCCACGTGTGAAAAACAGCCCTCACTCTCAAGGGGCAGTTTCCGCCCTCTGCCTCTGCCCTGCCCCCTCCAAGGGGGCCTGGCACCATGCAGGGCACGGCGGACTGCTGCTGTGTGCTGAGCCCTGCACCAGTTCTAGGCGCTATCCTTTTTTTAAGCACTTGATTTAAATGAAGAAAGAAATTGGCTTATATTTTTAGCAGCTCCTGCTACTAAAACTCATTTGACAAAAGTGCCAAAGGGACAGTTAAGTCTGAGTATGATTTTTTTTTTCCCATGGAGGAGGAGGAGGGTATAATTTATCTGAAAATGACTGGTACTTTCCTGGCCTGGGGACATTATTCTCTCTCTCTCTCTCTCTCTCTCTCTCTCTCTCTCTCTCTCTCTCTCTCTCTCTCTTAAAGACATACTCCTTTTTTTTCTTCCCATGACATTTCAAACTTAAGATATTTTATTGTCTTTAGCTTTAGTTCCCAAGCCCTAACAACCACAGAAAAGAAAAGGCATACAACCTCAGTTCAGAATCCACAACTTTCAATTACACTTTAGAATTAGAGGCATCTGATGGGGCAGACCACCACCCTCCCTGCCCCACCTGTGATACAGATGTAATGTCAAGTACCTGGTACAAGTATAACATTAAGGCTAATTGGAAAACGATATTTATGCTGTGTTTACACATACTGGGTATTACTCTAGGTATATAATTTCAGAGTACCAAATCTTTCTCCGTTACATCTGTGGAAAGAATTACTCAGATGAAGTCTCTCTCTCTCTCTCTCTCTCTCTCTCTCTCTCTCTCTCTCTCTCAGGGTTAAGGAATTAGTCAATCAGAACCTTCTGCTAAAATGCATGTTACTTATGAAAGCAACATATGAACCCAGTAATG
Source organism: Pipistrellus hanaki (assembly GCF_964339955.1). Taxonomy (NCBI): domain Eukaryota; kingdom Metazoa; phylum Chordata; class Mammalia; order Chiroptera; family Vespertilionidae; genus Pipistrellus; species Pipistrellus hanaki. Next base: position 46,716,220 of record NC_140503.1, on the reverse strand, counting down.
TATCCACATGAATGACTTTAAAAGAAGAGTTAGCTTGTAGAAATGGTAATAAAACATCTGGTGTATATAAAATCCAAAGTGGACTCATTTATTCATTTGTTATTTGAAAGCTTTTCCCCAGAAATGCAAAATTATGAAGGATGGTTATGTCCCCAGAGGACAGTCTAGAAAGGTGTGTTTTAACCATAATGCACTTGAAGGATACCCCAAAAAGCAGCCCCAAACCACCCTTTGGGACAAAGCTTGCATAGGAACCAGTTTGGGAGCCAATACTCCACCTTCTGCAGCAGTGGATGCGGTTTACAGACTGGCTTCTGAAAGAGAAGGCTCATCTTTGATGGAATCCAGATGCGGGAAGGAACTACCTGTGTTGATTCCTAAGAACAGGCTACTGTCATCTGGGGATCTCTGCTTCCCAGAACCCCAGGGCTATTAACTGTTCCCTATTATTGTTCCTTTCCATTATGATTCTTGAAGACACTTCTATAGCTATGTGTCAGTGCTATGAAAGTGATTAGAAAACGGAATTTCAAGTGTTTTATAAGCAGCAGATACAATCTCTAGTTCATGTTTGTAACCCCTGGATCACATATATTATGTGATCAAAGGGCTAGATGAAGCAAGAAAGGCTCATGTGCATTTCAGAGACAAACTAAAACCGACTAAGAAGTTTGGTAGGGGTGAAGAACAGACAATCCCAGGAGCAGGGGAGAGGGGAATAGGCTGGAGGCTTGCTGAGAAATGAAGGAGGAGATGGGAAGGGAGCAGTAGTCAGTAGTGGCCAGTGTGAGGAGTAGGCAGAGCTGCAGGTTAGGACTCACTTCTCCTACTCTCTCTCTCAGCCTTGACTCAGACCTCAGTCTGCAGTAGAAAGAAGAGGGAGGAAGGAGGAATGGAGGGGAGGAAGGTAGGCCTGCCAACCTAGTGATCAATTACAGGTAAAGGAAGGCTTCAGAGGGTATCAAGAAGCTCCCAGGAGGAAAGAGAATCTAAGGGAAGGACGATGGAAGGGGAGGTAGAAATACACTTCAGTGAGCATCTGCTCTGGACTTAGTCACCTAGCATGGTCTACCAGCATCCACTTCTGTTCCCTCCAAGCAGCTATGATTGAGGTTGACTGGATAGGGAGTGGGTCACATCTGTAAGCCCTCCAGGTCAAATTGATGCACCCCTTTTCTAGTCCAGACCCCCCAAAAACATAGGACCCTGGAAGAGAACTCTTGAAAGTTCCGGGCAGAAACCATCCAGGATTTTTTAATAATGCTATGAAGAAAGTAATAAAAGCCAAGTCTTGGCTAATAGCTTCTCCAAGGACTAGCACTTTACATTTACTTCCCTCTCTTCCAGATTCCAATTGATTTTTCTCTCTCATGTTCAGATGTCTCGCCACCAGTAGCTCCTCTATTCTCTCTCAAACTTGTGCAAAGGTACAGAATTTATCTGCATTCATTATGGTCTCAGGGCAGCTCATTCACTTTCATCTTGCAATAATATCCAAAGAGTTACTCATTTACTTAAGGATTTTCAGGAGTCCTGCAAAGGAGACTTTAGGAGTTTCCCTCCACCCCCACCCCCACCCCCATCCTCTAGACTTTCATAAAAACTGCTAGCCCACTGCTGGGAGAAGGTGGCATGTCTGAGACTGAGAGAGAGCCAGTCACACAGAGATTTTAGTGAGAATCTACCAGGGAGGAGTTGTTTTTCCTCTGGCCCAACCTGGCTCAGGCCTCACCTTGGCTTACCTGGATTACTGCCTGTGTGGAGGCAGGATGTGCCCAGGGAATTTCCCAGCAGGAAGTCTTAGTCTCCCCTGGCATTTATGTATACCTTGGGGCTAATGGAATTCGGTGGGTCAGCTGCTCCCTGGCCACTGACCTGTTAGACTCTATTTCTCACTGGAGGGGAAGATGCTGTCCCTAGTTACTGCATCAATGACCAGGGGACAGAACAGGTGACAGAGGGCCTTTTCAGGACCCTTGAGATCACACGGTGGAGAAACTAACTTCTATCTCTTGGTCCGCCCAATGCTGACCCCAAACAGTGGTCTGCCGTGGCTCTAGCTTTAGTTCTAGTCCCCTACGTTCCCTGTACTAACCAGGGAGACACTTAGCACATCTGGAGGCCTCCGACTCTGACTCCTTCCAGACTCATCCACTCTTTGATTGGTACAAGCTCAGCAAGGTAGCATGTGGAATGAGCTTGTCAGTTCTTCCAAGAGCTTCTGTCACTTTAAGAAGCAATTTTATGCCAGGGTAGGGCCCAGACACTTAAGATTCCTACAAGTAGATGGGACAAATCTCACAACACTAGAAAACTCCTGAAGGAAAGGTCAGCAGTGGTGACAGACTCTTGCTTCTGTTCATTCACTCATTAATCCATCTATTAATTCATTAAGTAAACACACAGTCAATTCACAACACTATAAGGCAACGAACATATTATTTGATTAGCAGTTACTATCTTCCTACCGTATTTCAGTTTTTTTCAGGGTGAGGCGTAGGCCCTAATCACTTTAGCACTGTACCTGGCATGTAGCGGGAGAGCAACAAATAGTTTATGAATGAAAGAATGAATGAATTAACAAATGAACTAATGAACAAACTTAAAGATATCCCACTGAGCACATGACTGGATGTTAGAACTCATGCAAAAGTGGGGGATCACAACATTTGTCTTGGACATCTGCAGAAAATTATCTTTCATCAATATCTTCACATATCCAGAAAATGGCATTTTTGTCTCTAGCCTTTAACCTTTTATTATTAAAAATGTAATATGTATTTCCATTATAATAAAAGGGATAGTGCTTCTTTTAGAAAATCTGAAAAGGATAGATTCTTTTAAGGACAAAACCAATTGTCCATCATCTCACCAACACTGTTAGCCATTAGGAGAATTTTCTTCTAGTCTTCTCCCCCCCCCCCCCCCCCCCCAAACATACACATTTACAAAGTTGGAATCATGCTGTATTTACCATTTTAAGTCTTGATTTTTCCACTTACATTATATCGCAAGCGTTTTAGCACATCATCAAATATGCTTTGAAAATGTTATGCTTAATGGCTGCATAATATTACATTATAGCTCTCCAGTTCTTAACTAATGCAGATTTATTGCCCTTAATAACTCCCCAAGTCACTGCACGATCAAAATTGCTCCCAGGCTTCCGTAACCGTTGTGGTGGCTGATGCTGATTGAAAACCTTTACAGGATGACCGATAAATACTTCCAGGCAAGGAAAGCTGTTGCAAATGTGACTGGGTCTAATCTCCAGCTTTTCCCTCCTCGGAGTTACTAATTCATACAAGCATGCTAATATCTTTGGAATGTTGATTCTCCTCAAGTTGGAAGCTCCAGGGTACACAAAAAAACAGGCACAGAACATGATGAGAAACACATGGCAAGAGTCTAGTGGATCCACCAAACACTCGCAATTTCCTTGGGCCTGTGGGACCGCGCCTCAGTTTAGGACAGAAATATTTTAGTTTTCTACAGGAAAGTGATTTTGCTGAAAATATCATCTTCAGCCGTCAGGAAGAGGAACAATAGTGCAGAGTACACACCAGGTCACACACTTGTGTCGTCAGTGGGAAACTGGGAATACCTGTGAGGCTGGCTATCTTCACACAGGACGTGATGAAGGGCCCCTGTCAGACTGGGAATCATTAGATAAGCTGTGTTCTGGGCTCTCTTGTATTGAACAACTGGTTTCCAAATGTTGCCATGTTGTCTTTGACTCCTTGGGCCCCCATCCTACTCCAATCCAGTCTTCTTTGCCCTGTAGCTAGATTATTCAACACAATAAATTTAAAACTCAAATTAGAAAGATTTTTGCATTGAAAACTCACTCTAGTAAAGCCAGGACAAGCCTGGGTAGCATCACCTGCAGAACAGAACTGAGTGTCCTCAACACTCCGTGGCCACACCTGTGTACACTGGTTCCCTCTGATGACATCAGCTTGGGTTTTTTTTATCACCACCTAAAAGTGCAGGTCATGCAGCAGACCTTTTCCTCAAAGCAGGTCTGGGTATCAACTAAAATTGAGAGACGCCCTCCAGATGAATCTTTCTCAAGTAGTTTTTCATCACTGTCATTTCATGACCCCTAAACACAAAATGATTGTGATGACAGACTAGAATGCATCTGAGTTTCCCTTCCAGGCCACATTGTTGTGTTGCAATCTATGATGGAAACGTCACAAGAAACATGTGTGACTGATTACTACTTTTAAAATAAGATAGTATAGTCCAAGGTTATCCCTGTAAAACATCACTCTCAGACATAACTCCTGGGCTGGGGAAAGGGGAAAGTTGCAGCTGATATGGTAGGATGTTCACAAAGCCCCCAGTTTGACTTTTTGGGACAATATTTGCAGTGCTACACTATCATTTACTGATACAGCACTAGCAGTCACACAAATGTTTGTTAATTTGCGAACACTATTTTCTTCTACCAACTAAAATACTTGTACCATGGAAGATGGATAAATATCTGTTATCCTGAAAAAGACCCGAGCTGGGCTCATGACAGATCAGAATAAAGATGGTATTTTACAGCCTCTCTTGCAGCGAGGTGTGATCATGTGACTACTAATAAGTTCTAGCAAATGGGGTATAACCACATGTGAAGCTTAAAACTTGCAGGGGAACCCTAGAACTAGCATGACAACCTCCTTGGTTTGCAAGGGACTTTTCTGGTTTTAGCACTGAAAGTCTCATGCCTTGGAAAAGCCCCTAGTTCTTGGAAAAATGGAATGTTTGGTGACTACCTCCACACTAACTCTTTTCTGGAATATGGACAAGGTGGTAAGCCATCTTGGACATATAGATAAAGGGAAACTCCAGGAGGGGCAGCAGGATCATGAGTCTATGCCACTTTCATGTAGCACAGTTGTCCCACCAGCTCAGACTTTCATGTGAAAGATAAATCAACTTCTATCTTTTTAAAGGTCCCTTCTACATTTCTCTTCAGCTAACCTAACCCACCAATCTCCATCTCTTGTATCATTTTTGGATATCATGAATTTTCCCTTTTCTATAATCTGGCAATACCTATCTTGACCATGCACTTGATATTTAATAGAGAGACCATGGCTTAGGTTTAGAAGATCTTGGTTCAAGGCTGAGCTCTAGCACTTGCTGCCTGGGTAATCATGAGTGATAGTTTCCTTATTTATAAGGTCACAGTGATTATAATCCCTCCTCTGCCTATTCCACTGTGTTGTGGTAAAATTAGATACTATAAGAATACTTCTTTGACCATTAATCACCATAGCCATGTTTTGTTCTTGAGAATTGGTCCTCTTTCTAATATTCACCAGATGCTCCTAACAGGCTTACTACAGTGCCAGGGACATAGTGAATGACAGATCCATGAATCATTCTAGAATTAATAAAAAAGGAGGGGAGAAGGTAAAAGTAACTGTTTCTTAAATATCATGAAATTGCAAACAATAAGGCTCTGTCTGGATATCTACCCCTTCCAATGCAAAGGCAGCACAAAATCCTGGGCACATAGCAAACTGAGGCTTTTGACACAAGTTTTCATTCATGAGTGGTTCCTAAGAGCCACATAACTAACTAATTCACGGCAATCAAGTCTAAGTCAACAATACTAGAAATACAGGGTCCCTTTCTATGAACACCACCCTTCTCAGCCTTAACTCTGTGTGTCCCACACCTCAGCATGGCATGGGGGGAAATCACAACAGCTCCAAATACATTTTATGTCAGGGAAAAAATGGATTCTTCTCAGCACACTGCAAAGAGAGTTGCTATTTTCAGGCGCTCTATAGCTTAGAGGATTGCCAAGGTGATGACATTAAGTTTAAGATGACCTATTAATGGAAAGATAAATGTAATTCAGGGAGGTCACTTAAGCAAACACCAACTGAAGAAAAAAAAATCACCCTGGAAATCCATGAGGAAAGAAGAGAGATGCAGCGTTACCCAACAGCTCAGACCATGGACCTGATCCCATCACAGGCACACAGCTCCTGCTCATTGGCTGAAAGAGACATTTGTCACACCAATGAGCATCAGAGCTCCCAGACACAGCTCCCACTCACAAAGCTATGACCTAGCTCAGTGCCCCAGGCTCCCCCCCCCATAACTTATAATGGTATATTCCCCCAGGACCCTTATCATGGGAGATCTTTACCCTAAAAGAGCTATATTTGTACTCAGAATAGGAGTCAACAAATTCAACATCAGTGAGATACAAATGACTGAGAGTTATTTTTTCCTAGAAATATTTATAATTTCAGAGGGACCAGAGGTCTTAAACTCAGGAAGTTCACTTGTCATTATGGAGGTCAAGTGTGTCTACATGGTCAGGGTGGGAGTGGCGTTATAAAGTAAGGTGGTGTTGGAGGGAGAGAAGACCCCTGTCCCTTCAGAATAACATCACTTGACTGCTGTCTTCGCTGCCTTTCCACAAAATGGGACCTGAACATTGCACACAAATTGCTCTGATAAAATCAAGGGGCCCTAAAGGAGATCAGGCTTGGCTTAAAAGCTCTTGGGCTATGAGTTAATAAGAATTTTAATAAAAATGGAAAGTATAGCCCTGGGCCATGGTACAGTATCTCTCTGGGTTGCTGGCGTTCTATCAGTCAATCATATAATCTTTCTGATGTTCATAAAGGGGTGAGGGAAAGCGAAAACTGTGTGGGCCAAAGAAGGTTTCAAAAACAACCTGCAGAAAGACCATCAGCTCTCTGATTGGTCTTCCCGGGGCCTGAGATATACCTGAAAGTGAAGCCTTTCCCACAAGATAAGATACCAATAAAAAAAAATCCTGTGCTCAACACACTACACATAGCAAATCAATTTCCATACACATTGAATTGTCACGACAACCTGTGGTTCCAATTTATCATCATCCCTCTTTTAGGTAAGGGAGCCCCTTGAGTCTGGCGCCTTAGAACACTCGGCCATCCTGACACCAATCATCATCCCTCTTTTAGGTATGAGAAGCCAGAAAGTCAGAGAGGTGGTGGGGGAAGTCTGATCCCAGGCCCTGAGATTCCTACTCCCTTTCACAAATTCCTCAGTAGTTTTTATGTTTTAAACTGTCTTTTTAATCACTTGGATGCTCTGGTTCAGTTTACTGTTCTAAGATACAATCTAGAAGATGACTGGTCTGTGTCATTTGATTCACCTCCAAAGGTCAGAAAAATCTATTAATCCTTTGTTTTACTACCAAAAATTAGCATTGAGATGAAGCTTACTACCAATGTAATAGCAAGCAGCCTTCCTGCTAGTTATCTACTTTTGTCTAAAGGACTGTCAAGTTCTGTGATATTTAAGGCACAGCTTAATACCAAGGGTATTATTGCCTGATCACTTATTTATTCCATTTTACTGACCTCTGTTAATATATCCATCAATGGGTGTATTTCTGATGGTTAAACTTTGATCAGAGAAGCTGACAGACTAGATTGATTTTATGTTTTTAAAATAAATAGCATTCAGTCAAAAATATAGTTGACATGTTGTGATGCTTGCTTAACCCTTAACCAGAGGGTGAACGGTTTCATTTCCGGTCAAGGGCACATACCTGGGTTGCAGGTTAGTTCCCCAGGCACTGGTCAGCACATATGCTGGAGATACCCAACCCATCTCTCTCTCTCTCTCTCTCTCTCTCTCTCTCTCTCTCTCTCTCTCTCTCTCTCTCTCTTTCTCTCTCTCTTTCTCCCTCCCTTCTTCCCTCCCTTCCATTCACTCTAAAAATCAATGGAAAAATATCCTCGGGTGAGGATTAAAAAAACAAACAAACAAACAAACAAACAAAAAACAGTGATAGCCCATTTTGTTTTAAGTGTCGACTAAGAGAGAAGCAAAACAGAGAAACTTCAGTGTTGCTCTTGATTTTTCTCATACTGATGATGACAGAATGAGGAGAGACCTGAAACGTTCCACTAGTTGTACTTGACCCTCTCTGACCATTCTTTCTTCATCAGTAGGAAAGCTGGGAATCTTTCCATACTCCACTCTCTTTACATAGATCACATTTACCAGTCCTCAAGGTTTATCTGCTAAAGTCCCCAATCAGTCCCCTCCTCTGCCCTCCTGCACACTGTCCTTGGTCAGGGCCTCCGTGTCTCTCCCCATGTCTACAACCCACACCCCTGTGCACACTGCAGCTGGATGGGAATCTGAAGGCAAATCCGACCAGGATGTTCCTTATTAAAAAATCTTTCAGTGGCAACATAAAACCCTTACCTTGACTTTTAAGGCCCTCCATATCCTTGTCTTTTACCTTTACTACAGGCTGCCTAAATGGGGACCAGGACAATGAAGGGGCATAGCAGATTAGAGGCAGATCCTGGGCCAGGGCCCACCAAACCTATCTTCCCATCTTGAATTCTTGAAAAACTAAAACAAAAACACACACACACAAAAAAAAAAACCCGCACAAAAACAAAACCACATTCAAACAATCCAACTGTTTCTTGTTTTTTTTTTCTATCCCACATTCCCTATATTTTGATCAAGGCATTGTAATTGGGAAAATAAGTGACTGGGAGGGAAGAAAACAAGCCTATTTGATTGAGGTGATTCCAGATATGGGCTGAAGCTTGGCTAACACAAGATCATCTGCAGGTGGGGCTCAAATAATTATGCAGCAATGAGGATGCCCATATATCAATCAATGGGCACAGCACAATGCCAACCCCACCCCTCCCTGCACACGTCAACACAGGCTTGGTAGCAGGTATGACAAGTTTAACATGTGACAAACATAAAGCAAGAAAACAGCCTTCCCCAGGGAGCCTGTTGAGTGTAGCGATGTGCTCACTGTAAGTCATGTCTCAGGTTGGCCTGTGGCCTTGCCCTTGGTTTCCATGTCGACCACGATGTGATACACAGCACACCATTTACTCCTCTAAGGAGCTAACTGGGGGCACAGTGCTCATGGTCTTCACTCGTTTTGGAATTACACAGGACCCTACCAAATAAGTTAGCATTGGATTGTTTCTGCTCATGATGTCCAAAGCGTGGATGCCTGGAAACCTCTGGATGCAGCTAGCTGTTCACTTTGTAGGCAGGCATTTGGCATCCTGAAGATACACCCTTAAAATAAAGGACAGGGGCCATCTCACTCATCTCTGTGTCCTTGTTCCTCGCATAGGGATTGGCAGAGGAAATGAGAGCTTGAGAATGGGTCTTATAAACAAGTAACCTAGGCCCTGTGCTGTGAGGTGGAGCACAGTGGGCCTTCCACATCCTTCGGGGCTTGGCTGCCCAGCTCTTCTCTGAATGGAGATTCTGTCCTTAGTGCTTATGTTATTCTTTGAGATCTGCCTGGGTCTTCTTAGGCTGCAGGTCCCCACCTTGCTGTCTCCTCTGACCTGCTCTCCCCCCAGCATACTGCTCCTCTGGAGCCATACCCCACAGTCTGCTTAATCCACCAACAACCACAATCTTCAGCCCCACCGGCTCAGGCCTGATCCCAACCTGCTCATTTCATCCTGGCCTGTAGAGTCCTGGACCCTCATCCCGCTTTTATCACTGAACTCAAGGGGACCAAGACAAGGCTTGGGTGTGGGGTTTACCAGGCTGTGACTGCACAGCACGAAGCATCTGGAACATAATGGAAAAGAACAAAGCTATCCAACTGTCTAAAGATCCAGACGTCTGTCATGGAGAAGGGCGACATCCTGGCACCTGCCCTGTGGACAAGGGTGTGCCATCCAAGCTGAAAGGCAGCAGATCCTGGGCTCCACTGACAGGTGCCTCATGTTGGCCTTGGAGTCAGAGCCCTGGGCCCAGGGCTGCCACCTTCTCTCTGAGAGGGGTGAGACCTGGCCTGAAGACCAGAGACCTCAAGCCCCTCGTTGTGGAAGTTTCCTTAGGAAATAAAGCAAAGATGGGGGCAAAGAAGGTGGGAACAGAAGCCTTTCACAACTAACCCTCCCTACTCCCCACACGCACCAGATATAATGGGATTGTAGGAGTCAACAGTGTAGCCGACCTTGAGACGGCTCCCAGTGGGAAGAGGGGGATCTGGCTCTGCGGCAGCGATTGGACCTGCTTCCAGGTGACTGATGCTGCCCACTGCTGCCTTAGCAGGGGCCTTGGTTTCCTTTTGCAGCCCAGTTCTAGGGTGGTCCACTGTAGCCGAGGAGGACATGCTTAGGGTGGCAATAAGGGGTGCCTGTTTCTGTGACTCAGTGACTCCGGGTGTATTGTCCTCTCACCTAGAGGTCTGCAGCATCTATCCCAGAGGGCTCTGCAGCATCCCAGTGGGGTGGGAGTGGTGGCTCGGCATGTGGCTGGGTGAAGACAAAATCCCCCAGGTCCATAGGCTAGATTTGGTCCAGGTCCTTAAGCTACAAAGCCAAGCTCTTTGTAACTTAATCTAGAAATCTCTGAACATCGGATTCAGAGTCCTGACACCTCAAGTCTTGTTCTAGTCCTAAGCTTCAGTGGCTCCACCGTGGAAGTCAGTTCAGTACCTTGGGCCTCAGGGTCCCTATTAGGAAGAGGACCACAGAGCCAGATGTTCGCCAAGCTGCCTGTCCTCTCCAGAAAGGGCCCCTGCAGGTGCCAGCTATGGCCAGACCCCAGGGGAGAGAAGATCAGCTGCAGGGGATTAAGCAGACCAACTTCTCACCCAGACCCCCACTCTCTGCATCCCATGAAGATGTGGGCCCAGGTTCGGCAGGGGATGCTTTCATGAGCCCCCAGAGCCTGTGTCTGTGGCCCCGCAGCCTGACAAAGCCACCTGCCTGTCACCCTTGTGGTCACTGCCCTTGAAGCCTGACTGGTGGGAGCCCAGCGGAAGGTTTTCTGAAAGCTGTTACCCAAGAAAAGCAATGCTGAGCTGGGTGTAGCGATAACTATCTCTGCGTGTCACACCACAGGGGAGGAGGGTGGCGATAATAGCGCCTTCTTCCTCGACAATGATACCTCACGGAAGCCAGAGAAGTGTGGGCATTGAAAGCAGAAACGCTCACTGCACTTACCAAGTGTTGAGTGCCTCCCCGTTAGCATTTTCAGCAGAGACCCATGGGGAACAGCCTTTCCAGGTTTTCTCCCAGGCCACCCAGCAGCTGGCCCCTCTGCAGAAAGAGCACTTGCCCAGGGAGAGGCACACATTCTGCGGGGTTCTGAGCTCCCAGGGGCTTCAGGCAACGCAAGGTGCCCTCGCAGACCTCTCGGGTTCTGAAACCCAGAGGAATCTGGGGCTGAGTGATTCTGTGCTGCTAGAGAGAGAGAAAGAGGAAGCAAAGCCACAAGCGGGATGGCTCTGTGGCGGCCGCCGCCACCACCATCCAACCAGCCCCCGGGTCACCTGGCAGTGCCCACTGGCAATGGGTTTCTCCCTCTCTCCCCCTTTCTGTTGCCTTCTGGGCTTCCTCTCTCCCTCTGTCTCATCCTTTCCTGGGAGCTGGGCCCATTCTGGAGAAGAAAGAACCTGCCTTTGCTTCTTCCATTGCAAAGGACAGGGAGGGTAAAATACCACTGAGGAATAGCCACGACTATTCTGGAAGTTAGAAAAGGTTCTTCTGGCCCTTTGGGAGGGATTCTTTCCTCAGAAGGGCTTGGGTTAGGAAGGATAGGATCTTCATTTAAAGGCCAAGAGTGGATATTAGGGGACTAAACAAGCCCTCGCTCTTTGTCAGTCATCTTATCCCGCATTCTATGCTCTCAATCATTATCACTCTATTTTTTTTTTTAACTCCTCTAATATTTGGTTGTTACTGTTTCAGTTCATTTTTACTTATGAGGAAAATACAAACCACATAACCTGTCAGCTATGAAACCATCTCAAAGCAGGACAGAAACATACAAACCGATCGATGTGCCCATGGGGTTTCAGGACCCGGGTCACGTGACCAGGATGGTGGGCCTCCCTCATCCTCCTCCACCCTTGCTCCCAGCGAAGGGCACTATCCTTCCTCCCCACACAACTCAGTTTGGGTGGATGCCTTCACTGGTACATCTGCAAACCCATCTCTGATTCCTCCCCCCCTCTCCGGCACTGTCTCCCAGCGGAGGGCCCGCCCTTCCTCCTCAGTCACCTTCCTTTTTAAAGTCCTTGAGTCTTCTTTTTCCATCCCGTTCCCTCTGCCACCGCCTGGGCCCTGGCCCACTTTGCTTGGACGCTGACAGAGCCTCCTCGCCAAAATTCCTTTTCCCCTCCCATGTGTCCCAAACGGATGCCAGGGGGAGACTTCCCCAAACACCCATTTGTTTAATGCCATTCCCTGCGGGGGGGGGGGGGGGGGGGGGGGACCTTCTCAGGCTGCCCACGGCTGCCGGAGAAAGGCCAAGTTCTTTTCCTTGGCAGACAGGCACCTCCCCATTCTGGCCCTTGCTTTCTTTTTCTGACATTAATAATAATAGATTTTTTAAAAGGCGCCATTATGGGGCACTTACTACATGTCAGGCACAGCGCTGGGCACTTTGTCTTACTTTGTTCTCATAAGAGTCCTGTGAAGTCCTGTTACTTGCATTTCACAGTTGAGCAAAGGGGCCCAGAGAGAAGTTACTGTGGAAGGCGCATAGCGAGGGAGGGGCAGGCCCAGCCTCTGAACCCAGGGCTCATGACACCAAAATCCATGCTCATGCCCAGCTCTCTCCAATGCCCCATCTGCCTGAACCGGTGCCTCATGCTACAGTCAACACACCCCTGGCCCCTGCCCCCCACATAAGCCCTGGACTGCTGTAGATCATCCCCTCCAACTCCCAACCTAGGACCCGGTGCAGAGGAGCCTTAGGCATATTAGTTAAGATTCTCAGCCTTCACAGTAGACAGAAGGCTGAAACACAATATGCTGCCTGGGACGCTTTGAGTGGCAGGCAGGGGAGCAGGCCCAGAGCCTTGCTGGGGGAGACTGGTGGTTAGAACTCTGGGCTGGTTGTACTCACTTGAGTAGCAGGCTCTTGCACTCAGCTGCCGCTTGCTCTCCCACACTGCCTGCATCCCTCACAAAGCTCCATGCCCCGGTGTGTTCTCCAAACTTCCCAACCCAAGGACTCACAGGCAGGAGGCGGGGTCCTGAATCCCCCACTCCTGCTGGTTTGCTTCAGGAAAATGAAGGAAGGGGCATCCCCACCAGGTGGTTGTTTCTCTCGTCCAAACACATGCAACACCCCCAGAGCTCCTTGATGAGATGCAGCACTTCTTGGTCAGACTCTTCCATCCTAGGCCAGTCTGACCTCCTCAAAACTAAAGGGGTGAGGCAGGCTCAGGCGAGGTAGAAGAAGCCCTTAGAAGCCAGAGTCTAGTCTCTCATTTTTCAGATGAGTTTGTTGGTGCCCAGAGGGAAACTCCTGGCCCAGGTCACTCAGCACAAGTCACTCAGACAAGACCAGGAGTTGCAAGTCACCCAGGCCTAGAGCCCTTTCCTTGGCCCAGCAACCTGGAAGCAGCAGCCACACAAACAAAACTGTTTCTTTAGGGGGTGACAGTTAGGAACCCACTGGTCTCCCAAGTGCCAGATAAGACATGAAAGAAATTCTCCCCATGCGTTCTTTAAGTTGTCAGTAGGAGTCAAGGACACTCTGAAGATTCATATCTGACCACAGCAAGCCAAGTACCAGGAGGGTGAAGTCACTTGTGAAAGGAAAGTCACCGGCTGAGTCAGACCCAGCGACTGGCGCGAAGGCGCAGCCCTGTCTGGCTAGAGAAGGCACAGTTCTTCATGTGGATCCCCGAAAGACTCCTCTCGGTTTTATTGGGGTGTCTGGTGCACTCATAAGTTTAAATCACAAGTGCTAAACATCCTGGACGATGCACAAAGTCCTTCCCTAGCTGGGCTAGTCCACCTGTCTAAAGCCTCATTTCATATACCATCTCTACTTAGAGTGCACAGTTCACATATTCATTCATTCATTTTTTTAAATATCCCTTTTCTCTTTTAAAAGACATATTTTTATTAATTTCAGAGAGGAAGGGAGAGATAGAAACATCAATGAGGAGAGAGAACCACCCCCTGCCTACCCCCTACTGGAGATCGAACCTGAAGCCCAGGCATGTGCCCTTGACCAGAATCAAACCTGGGACCCTTCAATCTGCAGGCTGTTACTCTATCCACTGAGCCAAACCAACTAGGGGCTTCATTATTTTTTTTCTTTTGTTATTCCCTCTGTTGAGAATATTGTCCCTTCTTTAACTGGTAAACTTGAACTTGACTTTGAATTGGGAATATAAATGCCTGCTTCTCTTCATAATTTCCCCTGCTCCTTCTCTCCAAGTGCCCCTCATCCATCTTCCCTAAGAACTCCATTCATGGCAACCCCTGGCCCTTTCTGCACTGAATGCCGGCTATTTGTTAACACGCTCTCTCTCCATGGCTGCATTGAGAATCTCTCAAGGACAGTAGTGCAGTCATATTCATCTTGGTACTCAGAGTGGCTAGATCAATTTCTGGTCTACAGAATTACCAGCTTAAATGAAATAGAAATGTGTCTGCTTAATGAAAACTTTGCTCTACATTTCCATGTGGAAAACCCAGTGAAGTTTTTTTTTTTCTTTTTCTTTTTTTCTTAAGAGTATAGCAAAGGCCTCATTATAGGTCAATGGTCAAGTTATCATTTTACAAGCCCTGAGCCAAGCTCCATGCACGCCTGGATGCACACGTATGCACACACAGGAACTTGAGGGAGATGGGTGCTCTATGGCAAGGTGCAGCTTGGAAGATAAGATCTCCAGGCTGCAACAGAGGGAGCCATGTGACCATGCGGTAACCCCAGGCATGTATGATACCCGCGGCAAGGCCCAGTTCCAATCTAACCACATCATCTTTTCATGAAAGACATGAGAAAGTACGACTCAAACAATTACAAAATAGGTGGTTTAATGCCTTCTTGCCTCGATGGTATCAAAGCTCTTGACTCGGGGGCTACACTAGGGAAACAATTCTCTGAGATAAGAAGATGAGCTATCTGCTCAAGAGAATGTGCAGGAAGCCAAGGTAACTGGGCAACACATAACAAAACGGTTTGTGGCCAATGAGCCATCTAAACCAAAGTGTCCCCGGGCCATATCAGTTGTGTGAGCAAAGGAAACCAAACCCACCCTTGTCTCAAGGTGAAGACTTTGTGGGTGCCAATCTGCGTGTGTTATGTGTGTGTGTACTCACTAAACATTATGGCTAAAGGGAAATTCACAGCTCCTCCACTGGCTGCTGAGGATGGGATAAAACAAAAAGGTTGAAAAGGTGAGACCTGCCATGCAGCGTTCTGAAATCCCATTCCTAGGACTCCACCTGCTGTGTGACTCACCTGCTGAGTGACCGACCAGTGTGCTACACAAATGTGAACTGGGACCCTAGCATTGGCTGATCAGTGTCCCGGAAGGAGATACTGAACTTCAGCATCACGCTATTCTGACACAGTTAGGTATGAATTCTCTGAGCCACAGTCAAGGGTGTTTCCCCTCTTGGAAGCTCTGCTCACGCCTGGCCCAAGTTACTACAATGTGGTTCCCTCCATCGCTCATCCCCTTTTTAGCCCCCAAGCAATCTTCCCAGGATCCTTTAAGGTCCCCAGAACTACAGAATGTGACATCTGGGATGGGCTTTATGGTATTAAGATCCCAAGCTTTACAGGCTCAAACATGTGTGATTTAATCTTAGCTCTGCATTAGTCAATGCTTTTAGATTTTGGGTAACTTTCTTAACATACATCTTAGCTTTATCATCTATAAACTGGGAGGTGGGACAGAACCTACCTCCTAGTTAAGTTTTCTTAGAAATACACGAATTAATTCATATAAAGTATATAGCACAATCATGAGCCATTATTATGATCTCCACCACAATAATCTATTTAAACCATCTCAATTTCTAGAAGAGGATCCTGAGGTCCAGAGAAGTAAGGTGATTTGTTCCAATGAAATGAGTCTTGGGTGACCCAATAGCTCTAGCCCTAGGTAGACAATGACTAGACTGAAGGCAGCAGCACTGGTACATAGCTGAGTTTGTGGCAGAACTCAGATCTACTGATACCACAATGGCACCATGCTCTGCTATTTTGCATTGCATAGTTATTTATTTTCTAACCAGGTCTCAAGTCTCTAGAAAATAGGGATCTGTGCTTCTTAAGTCCACCTCTCCTTGAGTAGCACTTGACAGGAATTGGACAAATATTTGCTAATTATCTGAATGCAAAGATAGCTACTGATTTTCAAGTCAACAGGTTTCTATGCCATAGCTGCTGCTCCTCCACCCGATTACATCCTTAGAATTTTGTAAAATTCATCCTAGGACTTGTGCTGATGCGTTCCAGAGGAAAACACCCCGCCCCTTTTTGGAATGCAGACAGAGGTTGCTCCAGATTGCAGACTCACTAATTAGAGCCACAGATAATTTGACTGATGCTCTAAAGCCCCAAAGCACTCACTAAGGCCACCTTTGTCCTTGCCCATTACAGGTTTTGTCACTCCATGTCAAAATGGCCAAGGTGCCTATTGATGGGGCTGCTGGTACCCACAGCCCAGATGTCAGGGTTGAGATGCCAGCCCAGAGCCCATTGTCAGGAGGGAACTTGGCAACAACCCTTCTCCTGAAGGCTGAGTGTGCTGTACAGAGTCTGGCCCTAAATGGGATATTCTAATGAACATTGCTGTTATTTTTATTGTCTTGTGCAGGATGGAATATGCTTCTCAGAAGCTGGCCTTTATGCAAAGCACCATGACCTACATCTTTAATTTGTATCTTTATTTTCTGTTTCATAAACCCTTTTAATGTAACATCATTGTAAAAAAAAAAAAAAATCCAAATGGATGTATGTGATATTCTATTGGTCCTAATCTTTTGGGGCTTGACTTTTGTGGTTAACGTTGGGGTCACTATAAAAGCACAAGAGAGCATGGGAATAGCTTAGAAGAACCCGGGGTAGAGTTCTTTCCCTAGTGACTGATACCCTTTCATTGCTTCATTGTATTTTTCCTGTTCTTGACCTCTGCCCTTGTTTTTAATAATATTGGTATAATGAGTTGAATAAATGACCCTGTCTGTAAAGAAATGAGAAAAGTCTGGCTTTGGCTAAAATTCCCACTGGGGATTAAACTTATATGGGGTGGACACAGAGGTGAACTTAAAGACCAATCTAATGGATAGAGACATCTCTTCTTTAGAGTGTCCAGCCAGACAAGAGCCCACTCAGACTCTGGAGCCCCCACCAGCCCACCACGGGGCATATTATTGTCTGGAATTTGCTATTCCATCCTTTGCTCCCCATGGGCTACTCAGAACCTCAGAAATTGGGGATAACTAATGGGAATGATATGTGCCCCATGTCCTCTGAGACATCCCACTGTTCACTGCTTTTGCAAACATAGCCTGAGGAGACATTGCCTGGGACTGAGGACAGTGTACGGTCATTCATTGCACTAAATGTTGGCCCCAAATGGACATTAAAGGTGGCCCCTGAGCATTTGAAACATGGCCAGTCCTAAGTGAGGTGGGCTTTAACCATAAACACACAGCAGATGCTGAAGATGTAGTACATTCCCCAAAAAGGATATAAAATGTTGCATTAATACATTTTTCATATTGATTACATGTCAACATAATAGCATTTTGGGTGTATTGGCTTGATTAAACCTGTTATTAAGATGAATTTTCCCTGTCCCTTTTCACTTTATAAAATATGGCCACTAGAACATTTAAAATTAGAAATGTGGCTCACATTATATTTCTACTGGACATCACTGTTTCAGGTGATTACCAGAAAAGACTTTCCCATTGAATCATGGCTCAACCCAGTGAAAAACACAACTCTCAAGCCCTCGGCCAGCCCTCATCACACTCAGAATGATCCCTGCTCTGACCCTGGCTCAGAGATGCTGAGCTGCCTGGGCCTGCCTATGCTCAGCCTACCCCTGGCTGCTCACCTGCGTAGTCTGACATCTTCCACAGAAACTACACTTGCACCAGGCTCTGGGGCTCTGCAGGCTGGTTTCCTATCTTGAATATTTTTCCCTTATCTGTTTTTATCATATGGGTCTTATCTTCAATGTGACCTCGCCAGGTAATCCTTCCCTTCCTTCTTGTGATTGTCAGAATAATGGTCCCCAAAATGGTACTCTCTAAGGCCCAGGAAATATGATTATGCTACCTTACTGGCAAAAGGGACTGTCCAGATATGATTGAGTTAAGGATTTTGACATGGAGATCATCTAGGATTATTGGGGTGGGCCCAGTGACATAACATAGAAGGAAAAAAAAGGAGGCAAGATAACCGGAGTCACAGAAAGAGATGCAAAGATACAAGCCCAGGAACGCAGAGATAATGCCCAGGAACGCAGGCAGTGTGTAGAGGCTGAAAAAGGCAAGAAATGGATTCTCCCAGAGAGTTCCAAGGAAGACACAGAACTGCCCACACAATTTACACTTCTGAACCCCAGAACTGCAAGATACCAAATTTGTATTGTTCTAAGGCCGCAACATTGCAGTAATTTGTTACAGCTACAAAAGGAAATGAATACAAGTCTGAGGCTTGGTACCACCCAACCCAACTTCTTCTATTCTACCCTTCCAAGTTACTCTTTTCATAGTATTTACTGCAGTCAGACACAATCTAATTTATGTGTTAATCTATTTAGTTATTTATTTTCTGTCTCTCCTGACTAGAATTTGAGCTCCCTGTGGGCAGAGACCCCCCACTGCTGTATTTGCCACAAGGTACTGCGCTTAAATTTAGATCAGTCTCCCACTCATAGTAAATGCTTCTGGTACGAATAAATGGTTGATGAGTGAATGCATAAATAAATGATGACAATTGGCTATTGGCAAGATTTACTTTTAACCAATTGGATGTCATGTGTAAAATTTTACGTAAAAATTATACCCAAGTAGATGAAATGAACAATATTGATAGAGCATGCTTACTATTCACAAGGTACCATGATGGTACTACAAAGATACAAAGAATTCAATGATCCTTTCCTTCCTACAGTTTCTGTAGAGGGCACGTGATAAAACAATGGCCAGTGGGGGTATTACATGCCTGGGGTAAATGAGTGGTGGGGCATTAGGCATAAGCAGTGCTGTGCTGGCAAACCAGCTCTCAAAACCACCACCACAACAATCACAACTACAACCTGATTTGCAGTGCTTGCCAATTTCTGTGAGGTAAATACTCCTACAATGACTGATTTCAGGCTACCATTGGAACCCTCCTTAAAATTCCCATCCTCACCCAAGAGTCATCTCATCTAATTTGGGAGGTTTGACTCTGAGGATCCTAGAGTGTATATAAGAAGGTGGTGTATGAAGTCAAATGTTGTCTTGATCCAAATCCTGAATCCTCCACTGCCCAGATGAGCTACACTAACGAAGTGACTTACTTTTAGGATTCTCATATCTAAGATGGGGGTCATACTAATATATTCCACAAAGGGTTTTGTGAAGATTACAGGATGAATAAAAGTCACTCCACACCACACCTGGAGCATGGTCAGTGCCGATCAATGTGAACTAGGCAAGTGATGAAGGTGAAAATCATGTTTTCCCTTTTCTCAAGGTCTTGCAGACAAAACCTAATTTTCAAAAATAATTTCCTAACAAGCTCCTTCCTGAGATCCAGTCACCTGCCCCACACCCTGGGCCCAGCAGCCCTCCCAGGCCTAGGCCTGGCTTGTCGATCACTTTAAGAACATGCATTTGTTTGTGTGCAGGATGAGATGTTTTCCTTGCTTTGGGCGTGTTTCAATGCAGGACAATGATAAGGCCATTATGTGAACACAGAGACAACAATGAAAACAAGACCACTTTCTCAAAAGCACTAAAAAGCTT
Source organism: Pipistrellus hanaki (assembly GCF_964339955.1). Lineage (NCBI taxonomy): Eukaryota > Metazoa > Chordata > Mammalia > Chiroptera > Vespertilionidae > Pipistrellus > Pipistrellus hanaki. Next base: position 46,696,463 of record NC_140503.1, on the reverse strand, counting down.
TATTTTGCCTGAGTGGCCATTATTTTCATTCTTTTTTCCCTCACACAAAGCACCAGAGCCTATTTCATTCAGCCTGTTGCTGAGTGAGTGGGTGTGAAGATGTGGCACGAACAAAAGAGGTAACATATTGCTGCTGTCCAGTCTCTTGTTAAGAGCTCCCCGAGGTGGCCCAAGCTTCCCGCTAGCCCGCTGCTTGAATCATCAGAACAACAATGCACACATACATATAAATATAAAAACCCTCCATAATCCTCAATATGGAACATGACGATTGGAGAGCAGGAACTGGATTTCAAAAGTTGGCAGGACATAAAAGCACAGTGTTCTTCTAAGACGCTGGCACCTTGTCATCCCTGTGGATAATTTTAGGTGTCAATCCTGCCACTTCGGAAACACTGTTCCTCCTGCTCCCCAGGAAGAAGGCAGGACTGCTCTGACCCTGACCCTCGGGGTCCCTTGGCTACTGTATGAAAAGCCTGGGATGCGGTGAGCTGGGAGGAGTGGCAGCCACATGCCTGGGTGGAGGACAGGTTGAAGTACCAAAAGAATGGGGGGTTGTGGGGAGAGGTATTCTAGGTCCCAGGCTGTCCAACCCATACCGCTCAAAGTAAGAGAAGACCACTGTCGCCTACTCTGAGTTTTCTGAAAATAAAAATATCACCAAGGGGAAGGAAGTAAATCTTGGCATACGGTCAGCTTTCCTACATTCAGGATAATCCAGTTGATTAATGGCTGTGTGTGTGTGTGTGTGTGTGTGTGTGTGTGTGTGTGTGTGTGTGATATTTTTCTCCACAGCAGTTTTCCTCCCTCCAGTTTTTGTCAAAGAGGTCACTAAGCCAACCAGATATAAGTTCTGAGAACTTCTCCTCTGGTTCCCTGGATGGTTCTGAAGAAGAAGGAAGTGCTTCTAATCTCCCTGTGGGCCAGGATTCTGCCACATTTCCCATTGGTCTACCCAGGGCCCAGGATGTGCCCACGCTGAGTCTCCCTGCTCCAGCTATGCACCAGGGCTTGAGCCTCAGTGGTGAGGGGGAGGGGCATTCCTTACTCGAAGATGTCACATTTAACAACACCATCGTGGTGGTCTTACTGAACACCAAACATGCATCTGGCAGTGTGGAGTGTGACACAGAGGTAAGGTGGTCTGTCCTTGGGAACCTGTAGAAGCCTTTCATCGAACCCACTTTGAGCTTACTCTACCCCATCCCAATAGGCACCCAATGGTTGGCATTCTGCCTTGGCATGTGGTGCTGCACAGCGGTATGGCTCCCCTGCTTCCTAGCCCTGTGTGACCCTTGGCAAGTTTGTAACATGCATGGTGTGTTTAAGTTCCAGTCTCCCATTTATAAAACAGGGATGCAACACCTAACTCTGTGGTGTGCTGTGAACATTAAATGAAACCATGTATGAAGTGCCTAACACATGACTTGGCACATAGTAGGTGCTTAGGAAATTTGGGTGGCCAGCATCTCTTTGACAAGCAGTAAAAACATCAATCCAAGGAAACAAGATCAACATGCAGAAAGTAATCAGGAAACATTACAGAGTTAGCAAAAAATAAAGAACTAAATGGAACAAATCAGAAGATTGTTGGTATGGGCTTGAGCTGCCTTAAGCCCAGAGCGGGAAAGAAGGGGGCCGGAGGAGTCTGCAGAAAATGGTTTCATCAAGGAAACAAACCTGGGTGGAACTTGAAGAAATGGCTTACATGGCTGTGGCTCCCCTTGGGTGATGAGAGCTCTGGAGCAATAAAGCATTCCGTAAAAAAAAAAAAAAAAAAAGCCAAGCGCTAAGCTCATTTCATGGGGTCTGTGGGGTAAAAGGAACAGAGAAAGAAGCATGGGCCAGGTGGGACACAAGTCCTGTTTTGCTAATGGGATCTCCAATTGAAAGGTCACCTATAATACCCTCTGCGTCTAGAACTGTGGCAATTAGTAACGACACCTAGCTTAGCATCCAGAGCCTTCCTTTATGACAAGAGCCAGCCAGACACAATCTTTCTACTCAGAGTTCAGGATGAGTGGAGATGAGTGGAGGTGGGGGGAGCAGAGAATCAGGCAGATTCACACTGTACATGCGTCCAATTAAAAATACAGACTGAGAGAAAAGCAAAATGAATGTCACAGAAAAGAAAGTGCTGCCACCCACTCTTGGCCCAAAGGTCACTGTGTCTCAGCCTTGGCCATTATCTCCAGGCACAAAGGTCAGGGGTGTCTGCATTTCTGGGGAGGATGTAGGTTTTCGCAGGGCTTCAAAATGACTCTTGCTCTGACATCAAAATTAGTGATCAGCTCTCAGGAGAAGACGGTACTAGAGAAATGGAGTGACTGTAACCTTTTCTGCCATCTCTCTTGTCGGCTCCATGAAGCAGAGTCACAAGGCATAAAACGAGAAGTTTCCACATTCTACAAAAGACTACAAGACAGCTGACTTAATTGGGGGAGTAACAAATGGGATCCCGCTGCCAATAAGGAGACATCAAAGCAGAAGGAGAAAGCAATAATTAAAACATCTCAGGACATCACATTGGTATGGAAATGGGCTCACAACAAACATATCAGGGCAGGTCGTGATACAATAGTTCAGGGTGTTAGCCATGTGGTTTCATGAACAGTCCAATCATAGTGGCCAAATACAAGCTGAATACCGATATTTAATTCACAGCATTTTAGAAATTTGAACACAGAATGAATTGGAAGGACACTGGACTTGGAGTCAGTTAGACCTGCAATCAAATCTCAATTACTGCCCACATCTAATGGGCAATTTATGTTGCATTTTATAATTCCTGTCCTGTGATTCAACATTTTGTACATTTGGAGAGTAAGAATGATCTCAGTAATCTACAGCTTAAGATCCTGGCAAAGAGTAAACGTGAGAAAGGTGGAAAAGTCCTTTATAAATGATCAGGTGCAGTACAAATATAAACAATTCTAGTTTCTATTATTATTATTATTATTTAATAATAACATCCACTCTGAGATGACCCCAGTCCCCATACTTCCAAGGTAATGCTACTTTTCAGCTCTCCTGGAGAAGACTTTCTGCTGTTGATAATTAAATGGAATATGAAAAATGCTAGACATACAACTGTTTAGGTGGGTGATATGTATTGATAAAACACTACAAGAGAAGTAAAACAAGCCACAATAGTACATGCATGAGCATGGGCTGAACCTGGCCTTTGGTGGGTAGCTATCAGAAGCAAAATTACCAACTTGTAGCACTTCAGTTAAGCTTCCTAGCAACAAAAATACACAAGTAACAAACCTATATCATAATTATCCCCTAAAACCACCATAACATTATGTTGTCATATTGGTCTCTCCAAATGTGCTCTAGATAAAGGCATCTGGCATTTATCAATTTATCCAGGTAATGGAGAATCTGAGTTCAAACTTGCCAAGTATAGAGGATGAGGCAGGAATGATATATATATAGTTCAGGAGTTCAAAATATTTCTCTCCTTCCTTACCAGGAAGAAATTGATTGTAGTATCAGCAAAACTCCAGAGAATCACCCAATATAGCAATAAGGGTTTCTTTCTCAAGTTCTGTACCTGACCCGGTGAATAGGTCTGGAAAAGATGCTTGTGGTAGTTTTGAGCATAGCACAGTAATTCCAGCGCTGACTCAGGCTCAGAGGCTGGGACAGAGCTTAAGATCACGTTTGTGTGCCTGACCACACTAATGATGCTACTGGGACTGTCTCTTCACTGGCCTGCATATAACTCATTGGTAGACATAAGCTCTTTGGTAAAATGCAGGAGAAATCTGTTCTCTAAAGTTTCCTGGAACACTGGGTATCAAAGAAGTGAGATGTCTCACTGCCCTTCATGTTGAAAATAAGCAGGGGGTGGGGGATAGACTGTACAGGAGCCTGCCTAACTTCTGAGGCATTTCCCCAGGCACTCAGCTCTCTGCAGCCTCAAGGAGCCATCTTGAGCAGATGAGCAATTCTTGTCACGGGCAAGATTTTTCATGTGACATGTATGGATCTGGAATGTCTCCACTCCCCTCACCAAAGGAATTCATGCATGTGTCTAAAAAAGTTGTGCTTTCATCAGGTATTTCAGGGATCTTTGCCATTCTATTCCAATCTCTCCCCCCCACCCCCACAAAAAGTTTAGAACCAATGCAATAGCATTTCACCTGTTAGAACTTGTCATATTTAGTCACATAATTACAAAGATAAACAAGGGCAGAAATTGAAGCTCAGTGATGTCCCGGTTCACTTTGCCATATTCTCCCTTTGTGCAGGGAGAATTTGGACTCTGGTCTTGGAAGGCAAATGAGGGTCTTACATTTTATTATTTATTCTTTTATAATGTTTTATTATTTAAAAAACAAAACAAAAACATGCTCTAGCTAGTTTGGCTCAGTGGAAAGAGCGTTGGTCTGCAGAGTGAAGACTTTCACGCTTGATTCCAGTCAAGGTCATATGCCCAGGTTGCAGGCTTCATTCCTAGTGGGGGGCATGCAGGAGGGAGCCAATGAATGATTTTCTCTCTCATTGACGTTTCTATCTGTGTTTCCCTTTCCCTCCCTCTCTGAAATCAATAAAATATACCAAAAAAATGTTCCCATATTAAATCTGAATAAAAAATAAAATGTAGATTTCTGGGCTTAGTCCATATATGTATATTAAATTGGGGATCCTGAGAACAGTTCTGAGCATCTAAACTTTTAGCAATATCCAGTGAGCCTTAAACCCACTGAGTTAAACATGGCTGTGCTGATCCTTCCTCACCAGTCACAGTCCTGTTCAGGTCTGAAGATCATCACTGCCAACCTAAGAAACTCATTAAGTGGAGAAAGAAAATATGGGAGACAACTAGAGAAAGCTCAGATAAAACCATCTTTCTGACATATTCCAGGACACCATTAAGTGGCACAATAGGTTTTGTCTCTCAAGGAGGAAGCTATTCAAATGCCCCCCAACGCCCACTAGTTCATTTCCCTTCCAACTCTCTCCCTAGCAATAATGCACAATGTCATTCACCTTGGTCAGGTCTCCCTTTTACCAACCAGCCACCTGTTAAGATGTGAGGCTGGTGGTAGGTCCCCTTAATGGAGCCCCTTTGGTAAGATCCATCCCTGATTTGTAGAATCGTAGACTTAAAAAATTTTTTTTTAGAACTATAAAGATCTTTAGATAAGATCAACTATTATCTAGACAAGCCAGACTTTAGAAAAGTTACTGATGCAAATAAATTGATACTTTATCTTAAAATATATAAAATTTTACATTGTGTATGGGTCAAGGGAAAAGGAGGGTTTCAATAGTGTGAAGACAGACACCAGACCAGAAAACAGCATGTTTACTTCAACTGAAGCATCAGGGACAGTGCTGCCCATTTTCTGGCCAAATAACATGTGGAAAATGAACAGAGTTTTGGGTACCATTTCTGAGGCAGAAGACAGAGAACCTATCTCATCATAGAAGTGTCTAGGGCAAGGAAAGGGAAGAAGAAGGAATGCTGTTCTGGATACAGAAGGCACAGAGTAGGTGAGATACGGCGGTTGGATAAACTTAGAGCAAATCTGTCAGAAGAAGGAGAAATGATGGGAATATCAGAAAGACAAAGTAAAATCTTGTTCCTAATATGTGGAACACTGGAAGGGTGAACACAGAGAAAGGCATGTGGAGTCACTCATTCTTCCACTCTTCATTCAATAAATAATTAGTGGAGAGCATCCAGGGATGAATGACATATGGCTGGTCCCTCTGCCAGAAAAGCAATGAGGCATTTTAATTATGGTGGGGCAAGGGCTATGGATGGATGGAAGTTCAGGGACACATCGGAGTAGATAGAACGTGTTAGGGAGAGCTGACTAGGTAATGTGGCACCTCCGGAGGCTTGAAGGGAAACAATGAGAGGAGATTTCAACCATAGGGGGAGCTACCCAGGAGGTAGAGTTATGGAGAAGCCCAAGACTGAAATTCTCTTTGCTCATATAGTTGACATGGAAAAAAAATATATACACTGAGTGGACAGATTATTATGATCTCTGAACGTATAGTAATCTGGCCACTCAGTGTGTGTGTGTGTGTGTGTGTGTGTGTGTGTGTGTATTAGAGGCTCTGTGCATGAATTTGTGCATGGGTGGGGTCCAGCCAGCCTGGCCAGGGGGAGGAGACATGGGTGGTTGGCCAGCCTGCCTACTGGTCAAACCCCTGGTTGGGGGACAATTTGCATATTAGCCTTTTATTACATAGGATATACACTGAGTGGCCAGATTATTATATGTCCAGAGATCGTAATAATCTGGCCACTCAGTGTATATGTGAGTCTCTGCTGTCTTCACCTTGAATACCCCAGCGACACAGCATGCCAGGCTCTGGAACACAACCAGCAGTTTACATTCAGCCAAAGGTTATTGATGTTGCTTTCCCGGTATTTGTAGCTAAAGGTATGCCCGTTTCTTTCCAGTATAAACAGAACAGGGTGACTTTAAGGCAGAACAAGTTAACATGCCAAGGAGAAGGCCTGTCTGGCTGCTGAATACACAGGTGCTATCCCCCAGCTATCAACTTCGGCAGCCTCACAAAATGACGTGTGTTGACAGCCACAGTAGAACACACTCAGTGTTAAACATAATTAAGCCAAATGATTAGCATTGAACAGAAGCTGGCATGAAGAACTGTGGTTTCTGAGACAAAATTACAGGATCGCAGCCATTCCCACTGGGAGGATGTCCCACAGATAACAGGCAGTGCCTCCATTTCACAGATGAGAAAGTAAGGCCCCAAGAGGTACAGTGAAGGCAGAATGCACTGTGGAATGATTTCAGAAGCTACATGGCAACAGGGTAAGAGGGAGGACTCTGAGATTAGACAATTGAAACCCACTGACCACAGGAAATTTCCTTGGTCTCTCTAAGGCTCGGTTTCCTCTTTAAAATCTGGAATGTTGCTGTGACGATTGACTGAAGGTTACTGCAGGGCCTGCTCATAGCAAATACATAATAGATCCCTACCCTTGGTCCACCATTATGAGCTGTGGCTTCCTGAGCCTCAGTTTTCTCACCTGGTAAATAGGGATAAGAATGCTAGTAACTGCTCTAATTACTTGCCAGAATAGGTGGGAGGCTTGAGCATCAGAGCTGTGTAAATCTCCAAGCAAGTTGTTGTTACTATTATGGCAAGACATGTTCTCTTGGAGCCAAGACTGGGCATGAAAGAGAAAGAGCAGGTGACTTTGTTTCCTGGACAACAGTTGGACTGCAATGGTTGGCCACTCCCAGCTGGGATCAGAAAGTCTGATGGGCCCATGTGGAGCCCAAGCCTGAGAAGGGCTGCAGTACATGCAACGCGAAAGGGTCTCATTTCAGGGAAGCATTCCAAGGGATGGTGGGACCAGAGAGGCAGGCGTGGGCAGCAGGAAGGGGAGGAAAAACCCAGGGAAATTGAGCAATCTGCCTGCATCTCACTCTGACTTTTCAGATTCATTAAACAGAAAGAAAATCTATCCCCCAAAAGGCAACAAGAAAAACCCCAGATTGGTCAGTCCACAAGAAATGAAGGCGAGGCTGCAAACAGCACTGAGCATGGGAACGCGCTAGACTTTTCCCCAGCTTCAGCAGCTCACAGTCCCTCAGCCTGGAGTTTCTCCCCATCCACCTCTGAGCGCTCTATGATCTTGTGCAGCAGAAAGAAGGCCTTGTTCCCTTGGACATGAGCGACTGCTGACTTGCCACTGGAATGATTTGTGCTTTCATAGGCTTCATCCCCCTCCCCACTCCACCCCAGGGCTCGGGAATGAAGTGGACAATTTTTTAGGAATCTGCAGAAAGGTGATCAGTTTGTGTTTGGTTTCGCTTTCCCCTAGGCTCTTGCTTCAGCCTAAAACTCCTTTCTGGCTTCCTTACTCCCCTCTAAGTCCAGTTCAGGACTCTGACAGGGCCCCAGTCACCTCTAACTCTGCCCTAATCACTTGTGGAATGGTGACTTTACCTCTCTCTGTCTCCCCATCACAAGGTGGTTCCCTTAAGTAATGGCCTTGTCGTCTTGGTCCTTCTCCTTCTCCTCATCTTCTTCTTCTTCCTCCTCCTTCTCCTCCTCTCCTTCTTCTTCCTCCTCCTTCTCCTCCTCTTTTTCCTCCTCCTCCTCCTCCTCCTCCTCCTCCTCCTCCTCCTCACTCTTGTGTTACCCACACTTGGCACAGTGTTTCGCACTCAGGTCCTTGCTGCTCAAAATGCTTACAGGTTTGTGGACCAGCAGCATCAGCACCAGCCGGAGCTTGTGGGATGTGCACTCTGAGTCCACCCAGACCTCCAGAATCTCAATTCTCAATTTAATAAGACCCCTAGGTAATTCATGGCCATCTTCAAGTTTAAGATACTGGATGGAGTGGAGTGAGGGCCACTTCATCAGTGTTTGTGGAATTTACCTGAAGAATCCAGTTATTCCTACTGAAGTCCTCTCCTCCAGGAGGTCAGAACAAATGGATAAGGAAAGGCACACCCTTATGCCTTTGGTCCTCAGCTCTGTAGTAGGTCCTGGAGATGAACTTTGCAGAATCCAGTGGCCTGTTTCCATGTACCTACCACCTACACCCACTCCTTTCAAAGAAACCACAACCTGAACCTGGAATAGAACTGAAAGTACCAAAAGGTCTGAGGACATTTCATTGAAACGTGGCTGCCTGATGGGAAGTGGGCATGACCAGAGATATCAAAAAGTCTTCACTTGAGGTTTCAAGCTTCAAGTTGCAAATTCAATGGTCTGGATTGATATCAGATGAGTCAAGTTCAAATAGGCATCCAAATCTTTAGATGGGGACTGAAACCAAATCTGTGTTCTCAGGCCATTCCTAATGTGTTGATCACTAGTTTCAGTTTGCTGTCCAACCCAATCCAAAAGAGGACAGTCATTTCTCTAATAGCAGATGCATAATTTGTTCGTCAATGGAAAGTCTAAGTGTAGCACCAAAGGTCAATAGTAGCGAGAAACATGACACCTTCAAGAGGGTGCCAAACCTCAAGCTTCCAATCATAAAGGCTTCAGTCAAACCTTCTGCAAAAAATGCAGCCCATGTGAGCCTAAACAAGCTGTCCTTTAAAAATGGCTGAGCTCTCTGCTAGCATATTAATGAAAACAACAACATAGACAGCACCTTCTGCACCAGGAGACTGCCCCAACTGTTGTTCACCCAATAACAACCCCCAGTCATCACCCAGTGAGGCATGGAGATACTGTAGAAATCAAAGGAAGAGAAACCAAAATCTTCAGCTTTGTTTCCTCAGTTCTGTAAGTTGTGGCATGCTAAACAAGTATCAGTTGCTACTTAGGTACAAAACTAAAATTTCCTACTAGATTCAGAATAGACAGCTATAGATATTGAAATATATATGTGGGCACTCACCACATGCTAGGAGAAGTGTTAGGTATTTTAGGATTCAATGTGGAATTGAATCCTAACTACCTAACTGCCTTTCTCTTTTCAAATATTCAATAATCATCTACTGTGTCCCCAAAACTGTGCTAGGCCTGGAGCAGGAGATTTTCTCTTCTTTGAGCCCCTTGCATCCCATCTAGTACTGACAGATGCATCAATCAGTAACATGGTGGAGAAAGTCTTTTTAAAATGATGTGTGCATGGTCCTTAGGGAATTCTTAATAATTATGCTGCAGCTTGAACCCCTGGAAAGACTTTGTGGCTGTCCCTGAGGATGTCAACAATAAAACTAGATTCTAGACTCCATTGATAATGCTATATAGTTTTGGGAATGGAAATGGCATTAGGGAAGCACACTCATATCAGAGATGATAATGAGGTCAACCACCCGTAGCAGAGGGGCCTTAATGTCAATTACATATCTCATAAAAATGTACTTGCCTCCTATTTTTTGTGGATCAATTCCTAGTAGAGGAGTTAGGTATGTTTGTAGACTCAGCCCCTTATATTGGTAAGCCACATTTCTGTTCAAAAGCACTTTCATAAATGTTTGTTCACTCTGCCATCCAAGTCACCCTGGTGTAGTTGGTGGCTTGTCACAATAAGGCATGGCTAATATGTGCAGTGTTGAGATGAGGACTCTCTTATACTATGCCCTTAGTCAAGCAAAAGGCAGCTATTTCTCACTTTAAGAAATGAAACATCTCTCTAGCTTTTTTCCTTGCCATTGGATATCCTGGTGTATTAGACTCTCCTCCATTCAACTGGCTCTGCAGAAACCCAGTCTCCACCACTCAGACTGAAGGAGACCAGAGGAATTCTAGGTCACTGGGCTCTCCTCAGTAGGTATATTAAGCTGCCTTAAAAATAAGTCCTTAGGTTTAAGAGGGAAGGAAGCTAATTCTTGAAGGTGGTCAACTGTAAATTCAAATTATTTTCATCTCGATTTTACCTTGGCTTCACCTGATGAATATTCAAACTCTGAATAACATGGAAGGTTATTAGCTTAGAGTGACAGGCAGTGGGCACTTTACGAATATCTCCTATCTATCTATATATAAAACCCTAATTTGCAAATAGACCAAACAGCAGAACATCTGAGCAATAGGTTGCTATGATGTGTGCTGACCACCAGGGGCACTCATGGAACATAGCAGGCTTCTGCAGCAGCGGGATGGTGGAGCAGGTGAGTGGGGGTACCAGACCAAGGTGGGACACTTGTTGCTGTTATTAGGACAAGTAGTTACCAAAAATTATTTGCTCCCAAGTGCCATGGTCCAGCCTGGCACTTGCACCTGCTGCTGCTGCCAGCCCTGCTCACACTCACTGCCAGCACCAGGGCCAGGCCGGGGTGTGGAGGATGAGCCAAGACTTGCCTCTATGCCCACCACAGCCTTGCAGCTCACAGTTTCTTTCAAGGTGCACGAATTCATGCACTGGGCCCCTAGCATACAATAAGGCCTCACTTAACATTGTTGCTAGTTTCTTGAAAACAGCAACTTTAAGGTATAACAAAAACCATATTATCATAGAGTAATTGATACAAACAAGAATGAAGTTCCTATGGCATATTTATGGTCACAAGAACATCATCACATTTTTAAATGATGACCCCAAACACTTCTAATATTAAACACTGAAATAAATGTGAACTATACATACAATTAAGAAACAAAAAAAGGAAGATAATTACTTTTCAACTCGCTTATTCCAGTTTAGGGCTGTGTAGCTAGAGCTCTTCCTGGCAGATGTGCAAGACCTACCCTGAATAGACACCCTTCTGTCATAGGGCCATTCACACACCCACACTCACTCAGTAGACATGATGCTTCACCTGCACACCTCTGGGACATGGGAGGAAACCAGAGCTCCTAGAGAAACCCACACAAACATAGAGAGAACATGCAGACTCCACACAGTGGCCCTGGCAGGGAACCAAGTTTTTTCTTTTCTTCTCATCAACATAATAAAAAAAATGACAATGAACAAAACATTATTTGATGACCTGCTGTGCAGTTCTTTAACAATCTGTAGACATTTTCTAAGCCTGTGGATTCTTCCTTATTCAAAGGCAGCACTTGCTTTTTATTCCTCCTCCCAAGGTGAACTACTATGGGCCCTGGCATCCCTCTGCCTTGGAAAGATCAGACAAGAGGGAAGAGGGAAGAATACAAAGAAACTAAAACTATTTTCCTGTTAAGACTCTTACTAGTAGCTGGGATGTACATATGGGCAAGGAAAAGTGCTGACAGTAACATGGCAGGCACCATTGCAGTTGGTAAACTACATCCTCTCCTGGAAAAGAAAGACACTCCGATCAGGGAGAGGAAAGAAGTAGAGAGTGGGCGGAATGCTATGGGCTGGGAAAATAAACAAAAAGAGGCACTTGTATGAGTTCTCATGTTATTTCACTAAAGTCATAATAGGACAGTTTCTCTTCCCCAAGCTTGCCCAGAACAGCTATTTAAAGGGGGAGCAGGGACTGTACAAGCTTTCGCTAGATTCCGAGGTCGGAGCCTTAATTAGAGTCACGACTGTATTGTACGTCTATTTGTGTAACTGTTCAATTAGGAGTGTAATAGCTGGGACAGAGATCTTAATGAGCTTTTAGTGCCGTGATGCTTCAAGACTGCCTTTTTTTGGGTATTGTTATTATTAAGCTTTCATCCTGGCTTTTTCCTCTCCGCAGTCCAATTATACAGTTCTCCCTCCAGACAGGGTGAGGTTCAAGGCTGAGTCTTTGTATGCTGAAGACGGGCTGTTGTTCCCTCAGCATCTTCATGATAAATGTGTAAACTGTTGCTTGGATCTACCCTGTGGTGGTAAATATAACCACCGGGAATGTTGGAATCACAGGGCCAATCTTTTACAGCCGAGATAGTGAAGAGTCAGGAAGATGAAGCGATCTACCTGAGGCAGTGCAGAGTTAGTGACAGAGCCGGCTGGCCCCCAGGAGGCCAGGCTCTCCAGGGGCAACACAACCAAAACACTTGCACATGTCATCTTAAGGTCATCCTAACACTATGTCATCCACAAGTAACCCAACCGGATCATCTGTTTAAAAAAGAATTCCTTCCCTGAGACATCATTTTGTTGGTCTTCACTAAATAGGTACTTTACTTCATTTTCCTTTGCTGTTCACTATTTAGTCTTGGGTACAGTGAAAGAGGAGAGTTGCATGTGTTATACAAAGGGAACTGTATTCAAACATCCTGATTTAAACAGAGCTGGTCTGGGAAACCTGTATTCATGAAATTTCCTTAATGGAGATGGTGGTATTTTGTTTTTCTGCTTTAGGAAAGGATTTCCCAACTCAATTTCCTCAGACATACAATAGAATTGACATAATCATGGCACCTACCTTACGGGATTGTTGGGACCATTAAATGAAGTAACACAGTTAAACAGTTTAGCATACTATTTGGAAGACAGTTCATCTCAATCAATGCTGGCTGCTTTTGTTCTTAATTCGCTCATTATCCCGAAAGGATGGCCAGAAGATTCTGTATGCTAACAAGTCAGAATCACTTTTATATTTGTAGGAGGAGGTGGAGAAGATAGGTGGCATGCTGGGCGTGATGTCTGTGCTAACATTTTGAGATGATTAAAAAGAAAGAGAAAATTAATGCCAGAGCTTGTGAAAATGAATACTGAGACAAAACAATTATTCTATTATAAATTAATAATGCAACTCATTTACGATCTGTTATTGAGTGCTTGAAGAATGAATTGCCCTCAAATATTCTCTTCAAAATCCATTTATTGCCCAAGATACATTTAAGGGTAGTGTCGCATTTTTAAAAATGTTATTTTATTCGCCATAATTTTTCATGGTTCCAATGGGGACCTGGTGACAGCCCTACATAGCAAATGTCCTTCATGTTGCCATCTTTTCTTTTTCCTTTAAAGCTGAATTGTCCTGAGACCACTCAAAATGTGATTTATTTGTCCCCCAGCCAGTAGAAGGTTCCATGTAGGTGAAAATGGATATTTGGCTAGTGAAAGAGAAATGGAAATGAGACCCGCAGGCTGACTTATTCAGGAGAAAGAGGTAAGTAACTTAGGAACATTAGATCACTCTACATTCTGACTACATGGAGTTATGGATGATTCATGTCCCTTACAGATACATATGAACTTACATGTCATCCATCTGGAAGAAAGAAGGCTGGAGCACAATAAAGACAATGAGCATCGTTTTAGCATCTCAGTGATGGGCCTTGTGCTATGTGCTTTGTATATATGTATTCACTTAGTACATCCAGTGAACCTTAGATTCCATATGTTCAGAGTCATAGAGCAAACAAAGTACTGCTATCACTGGGTTCATCTCAAATTTGGGTTGATTTTAAAGGACCACGATGTTGCCAGCATTGCAGACTTTTTCTTTATTTCATTTCTTCCTTTTGGGGAAAAGTATGAGGCATCCACTTTCACATAATATTGATGTAAGGATGCAATATGAAGCTAGAGAAGTGCAAGATAAAAATGAATGAAGATGTGTTTAAATACTGGCTCTCTCATTACCTAGTCCAATGTTCCTACTTCTTAAGCATGAGGTAGGAAGATGTCAGACTGATTGGATGGACTATGGGAAAGGTTGGCTGTTAGAGGAACTGGGTTCCATCCCCATCTGTAAATCTGACTGTCTGCAACCTGGCCCTGTATGTGTCCTTGCATCTCTGTTTCCTCATCTATCAAAAGAGGAGGTTGAACTAGATGACTTCCAAAGTCTATTTCAGCTTGAACATTCCATCCTCTTATATAGAACATTTTATTCTATTATCTCTGTGCTCTTATAAGTAGAAGCATGTAGCCCTGGGCTTATTAATATTAACTGGGGCAAACAAGTGAAATTACTTTATGAAAATAGAGCTGTGGTTGCTGCTTGGAGCCAAATCTGCCTTATGAGACTTATTCTAAGCATCAGTGATGGGACTGCTGATGGCTCCTTGGCCAAAGCCCATGAAACCCCTGCCATTTCCCTTTCCAGTTGGTGCCAAGAGTGAGTGTCATTCACAAACACATGAAACAGAAGCACAACACATTTAAGTTCAAGGAATGAGTAGTATCAGTCATGGTTGGTCTGATTCATCTTTCATCCATCTCCTTCCTAATGCCTGTTTAGTCCAGCTCAGTCCAAAGGCCAAGCTTTCCTAGAAGTAGACGTGTTAGCCTCAGCTCAGAGTGGTGGGTTATTCCTCTGAACCTCAGAAGATTCCTGCTCTCTACATTTTTATTAATTATAGTCTGGGACTGGAGGATGTCTATATGGTTCAATATGGAGATTTATAATGAAGACCCTTTGTGCCAGAGGCAATGGTTTATGCGTTGGGGGGGATATAGATGGAAAGCCATGAGCTACATATTTGACCTACATTGCCCTGTTTGCCAAGTTTATTTTAATGCTCTGCTCTCTGGTTCTAACAAAAGATGCTGTAAAAACAAGAGCACAAACTGTATTAATGCATATCCTACAGGAATTTCACTGAGACTACAGCCAAGTTGATCTCTCAATGTTCCCTGTACAAAGTCCTATGAGAGAGATTTATTTTACCATTTAATTTCAGAAACATGGCTATCCCACTTGGATGATCATTTTGTTAATAAGAATTAGGAACTGACAGTGTCTGACCTTTAGTTTTGTCTGCCAGGAAACCCAGGTCAACCATAAAATGAATTGATATGATTTTTCTTGTTCCCTATGAACTGTATAAGTTTCATTTGGTCATAATAATTTTCAATTTTATTTATGCTTTCTCTGATATTTATATTTTGCCACTGTTGTATACCAGAAGTGTCCTTTTAATTTGTCCTAAGTATTTCTTAAAATGTGATAAAATATAAATACATGAATCAAACCCATCATTTCTTTGAATCTGAAATGCCTAGAATCCTGCCTGAAATGTAGCAGGTATTCAATAAATACCTACCTCCTGGCTTACAGGGAGACACCCTCACCTTATGAGGAAGCACTTTCTGAGAGTCAGAGCTGCTTAAAGAAGAGCTGCATGATTCCTGCCTCTGGAGGGGTCTGTGAACATACTGGATAAGCACTTTGGCCAAGTTAGCCTCAGTTTCTTTAACTATAAAATGGGAGTAAAAATATCTCCCTTTGAGGTTGTTGTGAATAGTATATTCGGGGTACTCTTCACCCACTGTCTCAGGCATGTGGTGAGCATTTAAAAAATTAGCTATTATTAAAGGGGTCTCATGCATGGAAAGCCGGTTTATTAGTTTAATTCACTTCCAGTAATGACTGTTGGTTAGCAAACTCTCAATCACCAGAAGTATCATAATTGGAGTCATGGACCAAACTTGCTTGTATGCCTACAGGTAGAGGGATGTAAGCAGCAGATGAGGGGCTGGATGTAGCAGTCTTTGGGCTTCCTCTCAAACCCAAAGTTCATGATACTCTGGATTCAAATCCACTTTATCAGAGGATCTATAACAGTACTGGGTAAAAACAATAAAATATTTAGTATCATTTTATTAGTTCTTTCTTCTTTCATGTGTAAATTTCCCTTTGGGCCTTATCAACTGTATATTAAAATATTTTCCAGGGAAAAAAGACCCAGGAAAAGGAGAGTTGAGAAAATGTTGGAGAGCACTTCACACCCCGCTGTCAATCTGTAAATAAAGTGCTGCTTTCTCCATGGCTCGCCAAACACAGGCTGGCAACCTGATTATTTCCACTCAGGTGCAGGCAGTGCTTTTCAAACAGCAAAGCTGCCCAGAATGCATGCGGAGTGCAATGGATGCTTATTTCATTTCTGTCTGCCTCACCCCAAATTGCTCCAGGATGCACCCCCATGATTTTCTAGTAGTTTGATAGCAGTGTCCTTCAGAAGAGATGCCACTTTAAAAACATACACCAACAAACACCAGATCTCAATGTTTTGGCTAGAATGACCCTAACACTGCAAGTCACCGTCCAACCATGGTAACTTTCATGGATTTGTCAGGCACTGAATGGGGCAGAATTAATAGGTGGGTAATTCTCCAGGAATATAGAGTAATACATTGATTTCAAGATTTTAAAGATGGATTTTTTTTTGTCCATGAAAATCCAAAAAGGGGCATTGATCATTGAGATTGAGGCTGCAATGTCATCCTGCGTGCACAATGTGGAGAGTCCAGGGGCACCCGTGCCTAGACAGAGAAGAGATGGCAGCTTCAGTAATGGATGACGGATTTCTGGATCAGTCAAAACATTGGTTGGAAAGAGGGTTGACAATTTCTTGTTGGTAAGCCTCTTGAAATGTGAGTGGCAGGTCTGGTGGCAAGCAGTGTCCAGCATGTGGCTGGCCACCTAATGGGTGCTATAAATATTTGTTAAAAGTTTCAACTTGCCCCTGTGGACCCCAGGTTAGGGCTTTCACGAAGCTCTTATACAGGAGCCTCTCCAGCCTTAGAAGGGGATGGAGGGCAGCGGGAGGACATTAAGGAGTAGGAAGGCAACTATAGCTCCCTCTCCCTTTGGAAAACCATAAAATGGATAAGAAAGTGTGTAAGTTGCTGGCCCACGGAGAATGCTGGCCCTGACACTGTGCCATCCTCTCCTGGCCCCTTCTGGCTTTTGGGTGTGTCACTGTTTCTCCACACTCCACGCTCCATTTCTACATTTCAGAGAGAGGAGGCAACTCCGCTAGGATACAGTGCTCGACTCTGATATCACAGCAATGTCAAGAAAAAGTGTCTTTGGGATTCCCTCTCTCATCTTCTAGTGCCTTTATCTTTTCTCACTCGCTGCTGAAAGCTCATCATGGTTGATTAAACCACAGAAAATATCTACATAAAGTAGTCTTTGCAACAATGGCATTAGAATTCAATCAGACATCTGGCTAGGATTTCTTATTATTTATTATTTCATAATGTCTTAAGCAAGGCTCTGTGTCATCAGCTGTATAACTGGCTACAGAAACCAGGTGCTATTTATTGAGATATTGTACTGATGTTATGTGCCAAGCAGCATGCTAAGCACTGTGGGACATACAAAGGCCGATTAAACACAAATTCCAGGCTAAAATTTATTGTACAAAATGAGGGGAAATTAGATACCTACTTACATAACTAGAGGGTGAGAAGTGAATCTAAGAGCCACAGGCAGAGATTTAGGGCATTCGAGTGGGGACAATGATGTCTTCTTCCTACAAGTATCCCCCAGCTTACTTGGAAGAGAGCTCATGTGCTGGTCCTTGGTACATAAAAGAAACCTGAACACGAGGAGACTGTGGGTAGTGGCAATGATGAAGGACATAGTTGTCCTTAGTCAGCAAATGTTCTTGTCCTAAAGGCTAAGAAGGCACTTTACTATGGCATGAGGCAGTCAGTTTATGACCATGTGTGATGATACTCAAATACTATGGATAGACACCTGCTTGTTGTCACAAAAACATGTGATCTGGATAATGGTCTGAGTTTTCTACTTCCTCATTGGACATTCTGGCTTTCAGTGTTTATATGAATTTTATGCTAGCTCAAACTTTACCCTCACTAGTCACAGAGGAGTCACATATAGGGTTCATTAACTGTCCATGTGTGAAATTAGAACATGCCTACTTCTAGCCCTAGTGAGAGACAAGTCCAAATCATGTTGCTCTTTTCCAAGACAATCAACGTGATCTTCTGCCAAGAAGTATTTTTAAGAAGCTTCTTAGCTCTTTCCGTTACTCCTCTGATCCTATTGTGAAAACACACCATAGATCACTGGTTTGCCAGAAGATTTGAGCTGGCGAGGTTCTGCTACTCTGTGAAAACAAAGTCAGATCTTCTTTTATCCAAAATAGGAACTTTTGGAAATGGCACATCACAATGAGCATAGGAAGTGATCATTAGAATGAACTTTGGTGCATCAAGCTCAGGTCTATGAAAGAAGATGGGTTGGAGAGATTCAGGCACCAGAAATGTTGCACACTTTCCCAAATTGCATTCCTGCTACAGATCAAAGTTCTTTTCCCAAACCACACCAAAGAATACATTTGGAGGCTACGCTCTTCAAGGCACATAAGAAGTGTTTGGTAACTTCCTTGTTACATTTGGAGTTCAGCTTACAAGCTGAGGTGTATGGAATGACAGTTATGGAACCACTGCCCTAGCAAACAAAGCATTGCTTATGGTGCCAGGAAACTCCATCTCCATGAGGTTTGAAGTGTTTTATGAGCACCAATTGTTTCAAGAGGTCATGGCTAGCCAGGCTACTCATCATAGCACTCATCAAATAAATATTGCCAACTAATATTTTGACTTGTCCAACTCTTTTCTATCTTAAGACCATCGAGCCTAGAAGGGTTGAGGGGAATGTTGCGCCTACATTAAAAAGGCTGCCTGGCTTTTCCACTTTAAAAAAGGAAATCTTTCCCTTTTGCAGAAATGTCTCTCCTATCCAGTCTCACCAGGTTCAAAGCCTTTTATACAGAGCAGTCAGTTTCCATACACCAAGGTCACGCATAATTAAAAGTTTTAAGGATGCAATGCAGTAAATAAATGCACAAATGCAATGTGAACAGAAGGATATTAATGTGAAAACAAATGAAATCCAAATTAAGTTGGGACTTTAGTTAATAGTAAGGTGCCAACATTAATTTGAATTTTGACAAATGAATCATAGTTATGTAAGACATTAACATCAGGGGAAATTGGGTGAAAGGTATACATGAACTCTCTGTATAATCTTTGCAACTCTTCATAATTCTAAAATTACTCTAAAATCAGTAGTTTATTGAAAAATTACGAACAAACTTATGCTTCAGAGGGTGATTCACTGGTGGTGCTCTAAGGATTTATCTGTATCAGAAAGCAAGTCAAATACAGCAGAGAGGGCGCTAGTCAAGGAGGTAGTAGCTAAGGTCTGTATATCATGGAAGCCATGACCTTGCATCAGTCATTTAGCCTCCTGTAAAATGAGCATTATCTATAAGGAGCTCTGCATCCCTACTGGGAGCACTATGAGAACCAAATGCAAAGATGCTTCAGAGGATTCAATGAAAACCTAAAAGCACAACAAATTAGAAAGGTGGTCTAAACAAGCCACCGAGTTTCTTGATAACGTACAGAAATATGGTCTATGGCAAACATATAGGCTGGTATAGTTTGGTCTCAGCCCTAGAAGCTAGTAGCAAGGGACATTTTTCAAATGGTGCATGAGGAAAGACACCAGGACAAGTGGGAGGCCCACAGTGAGGATTCATTGACCAAGTGCAAAACAGGGCAGTGACAGCAGCAAGGCTTTTCTTAAGCATCTTCTGGGAGCTCTGGGACCCTAGAGTGGGATCACCTCAATTCTAGTGACTGAGGAGGTGGCTCATTCACAGGCAGGGTTCATTCATCTTGTTTGTTGAACTGTCTTTCCAACTATTTAGTTCCTCTTATCGTAGAACATCAGCTCATTCTTCCACAGTTCTCCAGCATCTCAACTATTGATTCACCTGCTCAGTACAGCATACAGATCCTTCACCTTTGCTCATCTCTGTACTTTCCTCCTTATAACCAGTCATTCTTGCCTATTTGCTGTTTCTCACGAGCACGTTTGTTCAGTGCTCTATGCCCTTCACCTGCTCTTCCTATTTCCCAGAATGCCCTTTCATTTCTTTCTCCCCAGGAGGATCCCTACTCATCTTTTCTTTTCTAATCCTTCATTTAAGGCCTCTCACCCTTCCCCATTTTCCTTCTTCCTACTTTTCAGGTTTCACATCAAGTGTCCTCGAAGTTTCTTCCTTGATCTTTCCCCTTCCCCAGCCTCAGCTGGTGCCTCCCACTAATTCATGATCAGATTGTTCATCCAATATCCTATCTGTCTCCCATCCACACCAAATTGTGGTCTTTTGTTGGTAAAGAATCTGTGTGTGTGTATATGTGCGTGTGTGCATGCACACATTTTCCAGCTTTCTAACCATTTAGCCAAGTATTCGGTACAAACTAAATTATAGGAATAAATGAATCAATGAATAAAATTCTTAAGCCACTGAGATCTATTCCAGAAGTATGTATGCACTTCTAAGGACAGGAGAACACTTGCTATTAAACTGTATGTGCTATTTCTAACAGGATGATTTTCAAATACTATGTTCACTCGAGTAGCAGTGAGCTCACACAGTTCAGCAATACTAAAAGCATGTACAGAGCATTTTGCAGAATGACATAATGAGAATGACAACATTTTGTGACTAAGTACCAGATAATGAAAGAAAATTAATTAATTCACTGCTAAGATAAATGACTAAGAACTTGGGGAAAGAAAGCCACCACAGCTATTATGTTTCTAGTTTGTTCTGGAATAGAAAGTACCTTCCATTGAACAACTCCCATATCCAATTAGCTCCATTAGCTGTATTAAATCTGGATACAACTAGAGATACCCAGCTGCTGTTTTAAACTTCCCAAATAATACATTCTGGAGCAAAAAAGCAAAATCTATAGGTAACTGATGGGTGTGTAATACCAGGAAATTTATCTTTTGCATATTAATTCATAAAAGAAGGGGCAAAAACTGAATGCAAAGTAGTCTGTCTATCTTTCTAGGCATATTTTCCAATTAGCTTTATAGAGACTCAGCCTTACAGAAATAAACTAGTTTTCAATGTCAATATTAATTTTAGCAAGCCAAGGCATCAAGTTCTGAAAGTGGGTGGGGAGAAAAACCTAAACCAACTGTTTATTTTACATCTAGAATCCCTCCCCACAGCCTGTGGTAAATGCTCAGGAAAACTGATAAAAATCTCATTTTATGAGTTCACTGCTCATAAAATTCATATATTTGAACATTAAATTTTATAGATTTTGGGAGGCAGCTTATACTAAAATTCTGCTTATTTGAAGACTGAAACTACCAGCATGTCTATGACGGCATAGTTGAAGAACTTACAAACAAGGAATTTTAGCTCATTCATTTTTTTTCCAAAACTATGTTATCAAGTGCCTACTAAGTACTAAGCATTGAAATAGAGGCTGGGAATGCAGCAGTCAACAGAATGAAGGCCCCAGCATGATCGCCCTACATCCTGGCTTAGGTGTCAGCAAATTTCTTCTGCAGAATGTCAGGAGAGTAAATGTTTTTGGCTTTGCACCCAGACTGTCTTTTACAATACTCAACCTTGCCACTGTAGTATAAGAGCAGCCACAGACAATACATAAAGGAATGAGTGTGTCTGTGTTCCAATAAAACTTTATCAACATAAACAGTCAGGGGTCCTGGTTGGATCTGCAGCCCATAGTTTGCCAACTTGTCTTAGAGTTCATAAAATTTCTTATAAAACATTGAAATGAAAGAGTATTGTTATAGAATTTGTGGGATAAGCTATAGGATTATAGAAATTTAAAGTTAAAAAGGGATATTGAGGTATTTTAACCTTACTTTCCCTCATGTGATAGCATTATGGTTAACTGTGTGGCATTTTGGGTCAGCCTGCCAGAGTTAAAATCCTGCCTTTTCAATTTATAGCAAGTTGGGCAAATTAGTTAATCCCTCAAGGCCTCATTTTCCTCATTGATAAAAGGAAAAGAATAATCATCCCTATACCTTAGAAGGCTCTTGAGATAATCTGGGTAAATGTTTATCAGGACACATGCCTCAACAATGTCTAGCTATTCATCAGAACAGTGGAGACAACAACAATAACGCTAACAACAAAAACACTGAGGCTCAGAGAAGTGACATGACTTGCAGAAGGTCCCATAGCTACTGAGTATCAGAGTGCCAGTGCCTCTCAAGTCGAGGTCCTATTAAACCACATGATCCATGAGTAACAAAAATTGGACAAGTCTACAAATGGTAAAAAGACTCACTGAGTTCAATTCTCCAGGAAACGTTAGGGCTGCACTCCGATTTACAGAGAGAGACTTGAGGCCCCAAATCTTTCTGCTAATAATGCTTGTGCTATTGTTCCATTAATGTGCCCAATAATGAGGCCAACAGTGGAAATTACCTGTGAAAAAATATCATCATTCAGAGAATAATTTCTGCAGTAGAGGACTAATGTGGATGCAAGCACTCAATCCCTCCTTGCATGGAGAAAGACAGGCCTTTAGTAGAATCACTGTGAGCCAGACGCCTGGATGAGGTTAAGCATTTTGGCTTCTTCCACCTGGTGGCATGCTCCAGGAGACCACCCAATGAGCCCTTCAAAATATTATTTTTCATGGTAATTATTTTCAACGTTTCGCTTGTTTCACTTAAGGATCAGGTTCTCCAAAAGCTCCTTTGAAGACCACAGTGTATTTGTTCAGTGTATTTCATGTAAGTTATCCTTAGGGAAAGAGAAAAACCAGGGCTGTGAGAGCCAAGGGTTTCATACCCATACCACCACACCCGCCTGAAGGCCCACACATTTCTACTGTTTCAAGCAAAGCAAGTTACAACAGCATAAATGTCCTCTCAAGGAACTTTAAGCTAATTCATTGTGAATGTGACAGCTAGAGTGCAGAAAATTAACTTCCTGAGGTTGGTTCAAAAAAAAAAAAAGTATTTTTTTTCTGAGGTTGGTGCCTTCTGGGATCTATCATTTGTGGGTTCTGACAGGAAGTAGGAGGCCTAGAAGACCACCACACTGTTCAAGTCAGTAGAATTATCCTTTTGACACATGGTTTTGCTGACTGCAGACATCTGGGTCACATTGGGCTTGAATTCGACTTTGAGGTCTTTTTTCCGAAGCCAAAGACAACGTTCTCTTTGGAAGTCCTGAATATCACTGCACTGGTACCCATACACACCATCCCCTTACTCATTTTCCTTTAAATATTATTTTATTGATTTCAGAGAGGAGGGGAGAGGGAGAGAGAGTTGGAAACATCAGTGATAAGAGAGAATCACTGATCAACTATCTCCTGCATGCCCCATACTGGGGATAGAGCCCACAACCCAATCCACAATCTGGGTGTGTACCCTGACCACAGCCTCCTGGTTCATAGGTGATGCTCAACCACTGAGCCACATAGGCTGGGCCCCCTTACCTATTTTTAAAACCTTTGGTATCTGGTCAAGGCAATGGGACAACCACAGGACTTCAGTCCACTTGTAACACAATGTGTTGAACTTGTTCAGATGTTTGTTGATTTTCTTTTCTGAAATCACTTTCAGGAAGTTTTCAAAGAGCAACTTCCTACTCATTTGTTTAATATACATGACTGAGTCATCTTCTAAGCCTGAGGATTGTAAGTCATATGATGTCACAATAACATGGTTCTTTCCTCAAAGATTAGTAGGACTGACAGACCCTTGTTATAATTCAACACACTAAGTGCTACTATAGTGGTATTTACAACTCTGAGGATATTGATGAAGACCTTTCAGAAGAGATGACATCTGAATCCAAGGGTAAAAAATAGTTCATCAAAGCAAGTAAATGGGCAAGTGCACATAATCTGAGCATGTACAAACACAAATACAGATAGATTCTAAAACATCTTGGGACCTAATGTGATCTCACTAAAATGGAAATGTTATGTTTCCTTCACTTGCTTCAGTGTGCTCTTATCCATCTTATGTATCCCAGTCTCCTTAGGGCCTAGCATACTGTCTAAGATTTCATAAGAATACAATAATGGTGTTAAATGAATAAATGGGTATTCTTATGCCTTTGTTTGTTTGTTAGTTTTGCAGGCATTTCTCCCTAAGTGATAGCAAGTTCTTGGAGATAGAACCTGGGACTATTTGATGTGATGTTTAGATACCTAGAAGATTTAATTAGTGCATAAAAAACCATCAAGCTTTAGACAAAGATGCCAAGCCAATTCACTGACCAAAGAATCGTGTTTTCAATAAGTGGTTCTGAGACAATTGGGTATCTATGTGCAAAAGAATAAAGCTAGGCCCTTATCTCACATTATATGCAAAAAATTAACTCAAAATGAATCATAGACCCAAAAGCAAGCGCTAAAACTATAAATCACGTAGAAGAAAAACCTGGGAATAATTCTTTGTGACTTTGAATTTGGCAATGCTTTCTTAGATTTGACACCACAAATGACAAAGAAAAAAATAGATAAATTGAACTTCATCAAAATTAAAAATGTGATTCAAATGACATAATCAAGAAAGTAAAAGACAACTCATAGAATGGGAGAAAAGTTTGGCAAACATATAGTAGATAAGGATTTGTATCTTGAATATAAAAAGAACACTTACAACTCAACAATAAAAATGATAATCAATCAAATTAAAAATGGGTAAATTTTTTAAATAGATAGTTCGTCAAAGATATACAAATGGTCAATAAGTACATGAAAGATATTCAACATCATTAGTAATAATGCAAGTCAAAATCACAATGAGATATCACTTCACCTAAACTAGGGTTGACTAAAATAAAAATGACAGACAATAACTAGTGTCAGAGAGCACTTATAGAAATTTCACCCCTCATACATTGCTGGCAAGATTGTAAAATAGTATGGCCACTTTGGAAAACACTCTGGCAGCTCCTGAAAGTGTTAAACATGGAGTTACCATACAACCCAACAATTCTATTGCTAGGTGTATGCCTCTAAAATCTGAAAACAGATGTCCACAAAAAAGTTAGTACACAGATATTCATAGAATCATTACTCATAATAGAAAAAAATAGACAACCCAACGTGCATCAGCTGATGAATGAATAAACAAAATGTGGCATAGCCAAATAATGGAATATTATTAGTCAATAGGAAGGAATGAAGTACCAATACGAAACAACATAGATGAACCTCAAAAAGACCATGTGAAATAATTCAGTCACAAAAGGCCACATATTATATGATTCCACTTGTATGAAATGTCTAAAATAGGCCAATCCACAGAGATAGAAAATAGAGTAGCAGTTTTCTAGGACCTAAAGGGAAGGGAGTGTGGGGAGTGGCTGCTAGTAGATCCGGCATTACTTTCTGATGCAATAGAAATGTTCTGAAATTAGATGGTGATGGTGGTTGCACATTCTGTTAATATCCATTGAATTGTAAACTTTAAAATGGTGACTTATATGCATGTATATTAGCATGACCAATGGACACAGACACTGAGGCGGAAGGGCTTGCCTGGGATGGGAATGGCTGCGGGGGGAGAGGAAGGCACGGTCAATTGGGGAAAAAGGAGACATATGTGAAACTTTAGACAAGAAATAAATTTTAAGAAATAAAAATAAATAAAATGGTGACTTTTATGGTATGTGAATTATATCTCAATAAAGCTGTTATTAAAAAATTATGATAGATGCTCTGATCCTCATTGTTATCATTATTGTTCCCAACATGGTAGTGAATGTTATGAAGCACTTATTTCATGCCAGCTGAAGACTTTATAAAATAACTGCTGATTGGATTTCTCTGTTGCAACTTCAGCCCACAGAGACTTCAATGCAGAGCAACTTTTGTGCTCTATCTCTTTGGTATCTTTCCACGGTACCTTGCCCAGGTCTTTGCCCAGAGGTGAAATTCAGTAAACATTTTTCGCTGTTATAAAAAAGCTACTGTCTTTTCTCAAGTCAAAAAATAACCAAGCATTTTAAATGAAAACACCAAAGTTCACCCTAAACAACATTAAACCATTCCAAGATCTAAAAATTCATTAACAATTTGAGATCATACCCCCTGCTTCTTGAAGCTTACTACTTCAGATGAATCTAGCAGTCAAGGCAATAAAAGAGAGATTTCACTTTTATGCTATGGAATTACATCTGAATGTACCCATGATTTTCTTCTTTTTGAAGATAATGGTAAAATTGTCTAACTCACATACCAGCGGTGCACAAATGAGACCTGATTTGGATTCATTTGTATTCAAGGCAAATGAAACTTGTAAACTGCCCTACTTTTCACATCTCACCATAGTACACAAACTTTAAAAATGGATTCCGTGAGAGTGAGTTTGGGCTGCTGAAGAGTCAGCGTAGCGCTGAATTAAGTGGACAGAATTTTCCAATGTTAAGGAGGTGGCTTTCCCCTCACCAGCACTCACCTACTCGGTGTGACTCAGAAGAAAGGAAAATAGGAGCTCAAAAACTGAAGATTTGGTGATATTGCTTCATTCCTTTGTGGATCTGCCTGCTGGTCCTATGGGCCGAGTCCTGGGCACTTTCTGAGGCCAATTTTGGTCCCTGAAAGCTCTTGCTTGGAAGAAAGGTCTTTTCCGTTATGAATACTCTGCTTAGTTTTCTAGCTTAATATGTTTAACTCAATGGCTAATTCATGACTTTCATCATTGCTCAGACCTGTGTGTAAAAATACAGGCCCCAGGAAGTAGCGATCAGAAGCAACATCATTGTAGTGACCTACTGACCTTATTTCTCCAGATGTAACTTCTGCCCAGAGAGAAGGTCCTCTTCCCCAAGTTAGTGCAGCAGGTTTGGTTAAAGGAAATTCCCATTACATAGCCCTTCCTCTAGGTATCCAGAACTGGTGCCTTGGCCTACAGTCATCAATCTGTGTTCTCTTTATTTGAGCTCCTTGGATTCCAGACCTCCATTCTACCACTATGCATCTATCTGCTCTTCAAGCCCCACCCAACACAGCCACCTGTCAGCTTGAGCAGGTTTCAGGACAGGCCCTGAAACTGCCAATGTTCCTTCTAGCTCTTGGTGTCATGCTTTTTGAGACCTAACTGCCCTTGACCCTGTTAACTAACCTGCCTCTACTGCTGAGCTCATTCCTGTGTGACAAGGTCAAGTGATTTCCATATGATGGAAGCACATGCTTCATCTCCACCAAGAACAATCATCTGTGCCTTGCAGTGGACCACAGTAAAGAGCTAGGGTCACGTAGCCCATGCACTGAGTTTCAATCCTGGTTTTTCTAGTTGCTGGCCAGATGGCTTTGGGGACGTTTTGTTAGTTTATTTCTGTTTTTGACCTTTCTGAGCCTTAGATTTTTTTTTTAAATCAATGACATGAGAACAATCATGGAAATGTTGGGTAGAGTCTGTGAGATGATGCACCATTTAAATTCCTTAGAACAGCCTGATATACAGTGACTGCTCAGAAATATTAGCTGTTAGTGTGATTTAGAGAAGAAAGATCAAATAGCTATCAATTAAAAATGGAACTCCTTTATGACCCAGAGATCCCACTTCTGAGAATCTATCCTAATAATCCCAAAACACTATTCAGAAAGAACATATGCACCCTTATTTACCATAGCCAAGATCTAGAAACCACTCACGTGTCCATCAGTATATGAGTGGATAAAGAAAACCTGTGGTACATTTACATAATCAAATACAAGGTGGCTATGAAACAAAACTATCTCATATGCTTTCCAAAGGCATGGGTGGAACTATAGATTATTATGGTAAAAAAAATAAGCCAATCAGAGTAAGACAAATGCCATATGATCTTCCTACTATGTGGAATCTAATGAACAAAATAAGCTGATGAGCAACATAGAACCAAAGACATGGAAACATGGAGCAAACTGTCAGCTGTCAGAGGGGAGGCAGGTGGGAGGACTGGATAAAAGGTGAAGGGAATAGCCAAAAAACATATATGCATAGCCCATGGACACAGACAACAGTGTGGTGAAGGCTGGGGGTGGTGTGTGGGATGGGTGAAGGTGAGCAAAATGTTGGGGGAGAACTGGATACATCTATAATAGTATCAACAATTTAAAAAAAGAAATAAAAAAAGTAATTGGAAAAAACATACCAACATCTACTTAGACACAACCTGATCATCATATAAATATACTATTATATGATTTGAAGCATTTTTCCCAAAAGGAACAATTAGGTTCCTTGATCTATTTAGATTATAGAAATATATAGTAAAGACTCACTCTAAGGCAACTTGAAGGGACATCATTAGACACCAGACATAAAAGAATACCAATAAAACTGTCCCTATAGACTGACATAACTGGGGTCTAGGGTCAGGATTCTGGATAGTCCTCATATACTAAAAGGAAATGCTTGTAAATGTTATATAAGAAAAAGCAAATTTTCCTTTCCCACTATTTATAAAATAAGACACAAACATAAACTTCCACCTATAATACCATTTTAGAATCCTATTTCCTTGAAAAAACAAAGGTACTAGTCATCATCATGAGTGCTGTACTATCATCTAGGTTGTTAGGAGGGGATTTATGAAATTTGACTGTATTTCCTGTTATTGTGCTTTGAAGAAATAATCTATCAGCCATGGATTGTGCACAAATTTCTCTGAAAGTGTAAGAAGTAGATTTGTCTCCCTAAGAGACTAAAATACTTTCATCGGACCAACAGCACCTCATTTTACATTTTGGTTTCCACTTAAGGCTCAATTGCTAGCAATCCTGCAGGTCCCTAGGTCTATATATTTCTAGTCTCCCACCCCGCCCTCTTCCTGGCATTGGTGCGGTACCCTTCTCTTTACTCTAACTTTTCCTTGGCTTAATCTCTAAACAATAATTTCTATTATGTTAAAGCTATTGCTTTTTTTCTAGGTCAAAAGTCATTGAATTTCAACAATTTCATTTGATTAAACCCATATTTGCCCCTTTTAGTCTATAGATATGTTGTAGGCCAGCTTAAAACCTCTGTAAAAGGACATAAAGTATGAATAAAATAGTCATGGTCTGATTTTGTATAGACATTAAAGTTATGGTACAAAAAGATTAAACTGCTTTGAGAAAGCCAGAAATACAAAAACCTGCCAATTGCTTTAACTTCCCCTCTCCCCTTAATTGGAGGATTCCGTTCTTTAAATAAAAACCAGGGTTGGTGGTAATATTGCCAGTCACCTGCCTATGCAATCCCTCAGCCACCATCCCCAACTCTCATTTAACCTTGTGGTCTCTTCTGTGGACCCTTTCAGATCTCCTGAAAACACCGCTTGAAAACACTGATCTAAACAAATGCACATTAATCACCAGGGAGCTGGTAGGAATGCCCTGCACTCTGCCTTTCCTACGATGAGTCTTACTGACTTAATTTCATCATGAACCTCGGACCCTGATACATCTTCATTACTGTCAGCCTGGCCTCTGCTTTTTTGGCTGCACTTGCCTCTCCTGCCCCTGAGATTTGGAACTCCCCTGGCCTGTGGCACTGCCCCCTCTTGAGAACACCCACCGGGGCTGTTTCTGCTGGAGAGCGGTCCATTCTTGGGCCAGGGGTCTGGACAGACACCTGCCGAACAGCCCCAGAGGGGACCCAGTGCTGCACCTTTATTGCCCTATGAGAGTGTTCTCAGCATGTTCCACTCTCCTAAAGTCCCTGTCGCACCCACTGGATGAGAGACCATTGCACCTCTCAGTAGGGCTCAGCAGCATTACTTAGACTGCCAGGACCTGGCTTAAAGGGCTAGGGTGGCATTGACAGCTGAGGCTCAAAGCACATTTCCAAATAAGAAATGGCCACTCTGCCACTGTCCTCCCATTTTAAAATAAACTCCCAGTCTTCCTTTTACCACCCAAATAAAAAAGTGAGCGCGTGAAAGAGAAAGTGTTGGAAAACAGGGTGAGTCTTTTCCTGAACAATAGCGGCATTAACAGGTGTCCCTGAGGCAGATAAACCACTCAAGAAGGAAATAACACCTCAAACCAGGGGGCCATTCACCACAGAAAGGTAACATTTGAAGCTCTTTGCAAAATGTCTCCCTGTTTCTGCCTTCCCTTGTTCACCCCAGGACTGATGAAAAAGAAAGATGATGAATATGTTTATAGAAAAAGAAGCCACTCAATAATCCATCACCTTGTTGGCGTACAATATATCTACGCCAAAAGAAGTTTGTTTTCCTCCTCGCTGGGCACCTGGGACTTAAATGTGGCTCCGGGCATTGTCCCTATGTGCATGTGTGGAGCTGTCCCCAGCACGCTGTCCAGGCCAGCACCCAGGTGGCGCCTGCTCCTCCATTAGCCCTGCTGTTCCATGCAGGCAACTGCTTCTGTCTCCCAATACAAAGCACACTGGCTAGCACCCAAAGCCCTTTTTGTGGCAACCGTTAACATTCACTAGACATGGGATTGTGGTGTTTTTCGCCTAAAACAGTACTTCTCATTCTTGGGGGATTTTATCCACCCCCTCCCCTCTCTCCACCTCCCCAGTAGGCACATTTGACAATCTCTGGAAACATATTTGCTTGATATGATGTGGGTGGTAGTGGCCACGCCCATCTCACAAGGAAAGGCTAGGGTTGTTACTAAGCCTCCTACAGTACACAGGACAGTCCCTCACAACAAAGAATTCTCCTGCCAAAGTGTCAATAGAGCTGCAGTTGAGAAACCATGGCCTAAATGAAATAGTAATGACAATCGCAGATGAGGAAACAGAAGCCCCGGGAGGGAAGTGATGCTAGGTCCTGCGCAGAACTCATCCAGGCAGTAGCAAGGACGGGCATGGCACCCAGCTCGGCTGGTTCTATAAGTTTTCCCTACAGCATGCTTACTCCAAAAGGAATTACTCTCAAAATAGTGGTTAACCTCCTAAAAAGAAAAAAAATCTCGAAGGATTACACCTAGGTGCAACCTGTTATTATTTCTAAAGAGTAGGAATGCACTGAGTTTTCTTCTTTATTCTGATGTGTTTGGCCTGGATTTACTTGGTTTGTTATTTTTTTGTTCTGCTTTTTATAATAAGCATTTGCCCCTTTTGTAAACAGAAAAATAAACTGTTTTCATGTTGAAAAACTATAAAAATGTGGGAAAGTCTAACCTGACTAATATTTATTGTGGAAAGAATAGGGCAAGACCAGCATTACAAGTGGTAGAGTGGGATGGGCAAGTGTATAAATGGAGACTCTTCTAGAAAACAAACAGATAACAGGGATCCAGACTTTAAAAGTGTTCAGTCTTTGACCCAGTAATCATCCTTCAAGAAATTTATCTCGAGAAAAGAAGGGTTTCAAAGATTATGTGTAAGGATGCAAAGTGAATCTTAGTTTATATGAAGAAGATGTTGGAAATAATCAAAATATACAATAACCTGTGATTAGCGTAATAATGTCTATTAGGTTTAATAAAATATATAAATTATATTTTAAAAAACAGTGTCAATCTAACTTCTAACATGCAAATGATGGAATGTTATGCAGCTGCTAAAATCATGTTTTTATTATTTCAATGTTTGTCTCCCAATAAGCTAAAGTATACAATGCCAGTGATCTTGCCTCTTGGATTTCCTCTGCCCTCCAGGCATCCAAAGCAGTCTACACAGAAAGTATGTGATCATTACTGTGGAATGAATGAAATTAATCAATGAATATGGTCACCAATAAGTGACCGTATTAAAGATACTCAGAAGTATTTTATGTTCCTTTGTTTTTCAGAGATTCTCCAATAGGCATGTGTTACTGTTATAAACAATAACAAAGAAAGATATAGATTATTTTGTTGTTGTTGCAAAAGGTAAGAGAACATGGCAGACCTTAATTAAGGAAGAAAACAAAAAAGATAAAGCAAGAAAGGGGGAATGAAAGGCCATTCAGTGCTAGGGAAGCCTTTACCATGACGTAACTAATGGATGCAATGATACAGCTGCCATGGATCCAAACATGGGGTTATATATACTAGTAACCCACTGGACAGCAGTCCTTTGAGATGACTGGTTTACTCTTTCAGCATTCTTCCCTCGTTTGAGCTTTTTTTCCCACCGGTAGCACCAAGGGCTAAAACAAGAGAAGCCACAAACCAGCAGACTGGTGTGGACAGAGCCCCAGCGGCCACAGGATCATAGGCATTGTGGCAGTGGAGGCTGGAGGTGCTTTTCAACTGGATGTGCGTCTGTGGCTGACAAATGGAATAAAAGAGCTATGCTGTGGTGCTCAAAATAGAACAGAAAAAGTATCCCAAAGAGAGAGAGAGATGAAGAAGAAGAAAATGACACAGACATGAGAGGCTAGCTTCTGGAACAGCCTACAAAGACCGTTAACCCAGACCCGTGAATATGATCCTCACATCCTTTGTAGAACTTTTATTTTTTTTTTCCTTTTCACAAATGCCTCATTCGGACTGCAACCCTGAAAAATGTCATGTGTCCTTTTCCTGGAATTGTTGGGTCCTTATGTCACCTGGGTAGAAAAAAAAAAAAAAGCCTGGTGATTTTATATATTTGACTACTTGTGGTCATCTTGGTGGGTGACTGTGACTGAAGAAAATAAACAAATCTAAAAATATCAGTCCGCTTGTGTGTATGGAGACAGTAAATGAGTCAGAGTGAAGAAAAGAGAGGGACACAGACAGAGAAAGGAGAATGTGGGAAGCTTATAAAATCGAGAGGAGCCAGCATGCACTGGGCGTAGTCTGGAGTTGGTTGGCTCTGTCAGGGCCCACTGTCCAAACCCATTTACTCTTGCCTTCTTTATCTCCCCCAAACACATTTCTTTCACAAGAGAAAACCCCTTTCCTTCTCCAATTAGAGCTGTAGTTCAAGATAAAATGGCCCCCGCAGGTCATATCTTGTCTTACATCAGCATGGGTTTTAGGGACAGAAGGGAATGGTTAGAGGAAGGTGAGAACCACAGAAAGGAAGGTACTGGGCCTCAAAAACCAATGTTACTTTCTTCATAGTTCGGCTCACTGAAAGCCCTGCCTTAAAAAGGAGACTTTTCCTTCAATTCCATGGAAAGAGCATGCATGACTGTGGTTGATCAGATGGCTACACATTCTTTGGCATGCTCTCTAGTGAGAAGTGGGGTTGGTTTTTCTCTCTCCTTGATTTGAGGCTGGCACAAGATGTTTTCAGCAGGAAAGTGCAGCAGAAGAGATGCTACGCCTTGTTTGGGGCTCAAACAAGGCGTAGCATCTTTAGGAGCACTGTGAGCTTCTACCATGCTCTCTTGAGCCTGGCAGCACCCTGTGGAAATGCCATGAGAACATATGGAGAGGGTCGAGGATCCAGGTGAGCCCTGGATTTTCAGCTGACCCTGCCGAAGACACAGGTAAAGACATCTTGGACCTTGAAGCTGAATAGAAAAAAAAGTAACTCTAATTGGTATCTGTGGAACAGAAGAACTGCCCAGCCTAGCCCTGCCTGAATTCCTAATCCACAAAAATTTCTGAGAGAGAATAAAATGGTTGCATTGTTGAGCTCCAACGTTTTGGGGTAGGATGTATATCTATGTTATACAGTGAATGATAGTCTATCCCAGGTTAAGAAGATGATAATAATGTTTGTCCATTTTCAATATTGACTTTTCCTAAGAAATCTATATATCTATCTAAAATAAGAGAAAAAATATATAGCCTGTGCTCTTCAAGCAGTTTCAACTTCTTCATCTGTAAAACAGGGCTGACAACACATTTTTGAGGGGTAATGAGGAAGCAAATGTGTAGCATGGAGCACAGCACCTGGCACACAGGCAGAGGCTCCCACAGGAGTGACCTCTGCACCATGTTGCCCACCCTGGCCTCTGGTTGCCAGTCCTTGGGGAGTTTCTCAGCCACCTCATTGCCTGGACAATTTGACTTTTCACTGTTTGCCTGTATCTCAACCGGCCTCACTGGTCAAACTTCAGCAAATAGAGGTCATCTTTAAAGGAACCCCATCTGTTAGGCAGAAGGTCCTTAAGTAAGTGCAAGACAAGACCTTGTTATATGTGGAGATCACATTTCCCCAACATCAGACAACGTGACATGACAGAAGGTAGACCATCTAAGCATTCATAAGGAAGGCATAAAGAAACATATGAGCCCTGAGAATCTAATAAGAGAGAAAAATACAAATTGACAGTATCTTTGCAATGCCCGCCAGCCAATCAGGAGTGAGTATGCAAACTAAGCCAACAAACATGTTGGGTTAATTTGTATATGCAGGTGCCAACTGGGGATGGGCAGGAATGCTTGTGTCGTTGCCATGGTGACAATGCAGGCTTTCTGTACCACCCCAGCCACACAGGGCCTCTGGGCAGCATGGGAAGGCAGAAGGTGGCTCTGGGCTGGAGCGACTGGTAAGAAAGGTTCATTCTTGCAGGAATCTTTGTGCATTGGCCTCTCATTAAAATAATAAGAAAAAGAACTAGAAGATTGTAACATGGGATTAGTTTAGTGACTGAACAAAGATGAATAAGATCAAGACCCCTCAGTATCTGTCATTCTGTATCACCTCATCACTCATTGAATTGAAACATACCTGGGTCTCATAGGCTTTACATGGCGACATCTTTGCCTAGAGACAAGAGCAGAAATATCCCATGTGAAAGGCCTGACTTCCATGCCTCGGTGGCTGGTTCCTGGGGTTCCTTACACCTACTTATGTGAAACTCCTTAGAGAGTCAGTCTGCCAGGGGCCACCCAGATACAACCAGGGACTTGAATTCCTTCTGCAAAATATTTCAACCCATTTGCTTAGTCAGTCAGCAACAAAAACAGCTTTGAACTCCATTTGAGGTGGGTCAACAGTAGTGAAAAAAGCAACTTTTCTTTCATAAACCATTATAGGGATGATGAAAGGATTAAAATTCATAAAGAACAACTTAAGACATGACTAAAATTACCATGTCCTCATCAGGGTTTGTAATGAATATATTTTACAGCGACAACTTCTTCCTAGACAACTGGGTTTCTTTCTGAAATGGTTTGGCACACCTGCTATGTGCTTGTGGCATAGACTTGGAAGACAACTAAGAACTTTAAAAAGCTCCACCGCTTGCAAAGACCAGACGAGACTCGAGGTCATTCCATTGAAATCTCATAGCCCCTGGAAGGTCATAATCTGGGACTATCTCTCTTTTGTGCCTGGGCTACAAAATCACCTTCCTTGATAGATTTTATTGCTTTTGGAAGTGATTTACTCTTCATCGGGTTTTCGTAAATGAAAACCAAGACAGGTCAGAAGAAAGCAGGCGTCTTTGTCAGCAAAATATTTACCTTTGCCAGAGCTAAGTGTGTGTGTGTGTGTGTGTGTGTGTGTGTGAGAGAGAGAGAGAGAGAGAGAGAGAGAGAGAGAGAGAGAGAGAGAGAGAGAAAGAGGAAGAGAGAGGAAGAGAGAGAAAGAGCTAGAATTAAAAAAAAAAGTTTCAAGACCTCTCTGACATCTATGATCCTTTAACAGAGATGTAAAGTATATCAGATTTGCAACCCTTCATGGCCTGAAGGGATCTAGTGATTTGGTCAGTTGTGATGACACTGTCTTGTTCCTACTCTGAATGTCATGCTGTCACTAGAGTGCATGTCTGGTTCATGATAAAAGGAAGCCAAACTGGGTTTGTGCAGGAATTTCAGAGGTCTCAGCATTCTTGAAGCCCCTAACCGGGATTAATGCAGCACACCAAAGTGTTCTATGTAGTATAGACAAGAGCAGAGGAGCAGGAAGGAAAAGAAGGAAAAGGCAAAGAAGCGGGAGTACTAAATGGGTAGAAAGAAGTAACTTTTCATGCAACTCCAAGGACATCTATTTCTTCGTGGTTCTATGTCTGTGATTATTGGCATTTGGGCAGAGGGTAGGGAAGGGGTTTTTAAAAATAGCCCACTTTTTTTTGGCACAAGTCAGTGTGAGCATGAAAGGCGGATTGTCGCAAACCTCTAATATGGGCTTTGGGGCTGTCCTCTCCCAAGGACCACGCCACGACCTTGCCTGTGCCTGACTGCGCTGATGAGCAGGAGAGACATCAAGGTTCCAGCAATGGTATCTGCTTCAGCTAAGAACAACCATGTTCCTCCACCTAGTCTAACACTTCATTCGTTTACTCATGGGCATCTAAAAAGAAGAAGGCTAGTGAGAACTCAAAATGAAGAAAAACTAAACATTAGCCCTGTTTAGCCAGTAAAAGGGATCGGTAGATAACCTAGCCCTTCTTATGGGATGGAGCCCAGGACTATCTCTCTGATCTGTGCCTGTTCCCTAAGCCCCTGGCCTCAGATCCTCCTTCTCCTAGCCGAGTACACCCCCAGCCACAGGGCTGTGGTACCTGCCTGATTCACAGCACTTCATCTGAGCAAGCGTCCTCTGTGTATGTTGTTGAACTGTTCATACTCCATCAGTACTCCATCAAGTCTAGTGAGAAGCTCCGGCCTCAGCAGGATAGGGGCTGGCATGCTTGTCAGGAATACCTTCCAGGGCCACTGCCCTGGGCTGAAACAGTGGCAGCAGGGCACTGGCTGTGGTCCTGAGTGTCACCAACCTCTGCTGTGGGCTTTCCCACCAAGTTCTTTCAGCATGTGTGTGAGTGACATGGGGTGGAGGCAAGGACAGGCAGGGAGAGGAAGGCCTTGAGCACATGCACATGTGTCTTCAATGGACAGAATTCCCTGGGACCCAGAAAATGCTCACACTGCAGGAGATGCCTAGGTTAAGAGACACCTTTCCTGACATGCCCCTGCCCTGCACTGGGGTCCTGCCTGCCTCCTGTGTTCCCTGAGCATTTTCTGTTGCCATCTCCCTGGCCAGTAATTGGCTACCTTCTCTCTCTCTCCCCATCTCTCTCTCTCTCTCTCTCTCTCTCTCTCTCTCTCTCTCTCTCTCACACACACACACACACACACACACACACACGATCTTCTTAGGGTTGGCAGCTCATGAACCTTTTCTAAGAATTCCCTGATGGTGGGAATAGGGCATCCAGCACCCCACACAGGTCCCTGCAGAGACAGTCATTGGATATTTGTTGAATGAGGGGTCTTTATGGAGCCTCCTTTTGCAGAGGAGGAAACTGGTGTTTAGAGAGAAAGAAAAGGGGAGGGGGGAAGAAATCAACCTTTCTGGACTACATCTCAGGCATGTAGCGTTCATTAGGTCACAAGGCCCTCCCCTCATCTCAAGCCCCGAGGCATTAGGTTCCACTGCCCTGCAGACCTGCCAGTGAGTGGGGGACACACATTTATCCCGGAGAGAACACAATTCCAGGCTGTAAGAAGTCAAAGGCTCAGCACCTGAGAAGAGTGACATCAGACATGAGTGTCAGAGCCTCAGTGAACCTGCAGGGCTGGGAGGGGGCCGCTGGAATTTAGCTGAGGCTTGCCTGTGAGACAAAGGCACAGGAGCCTCCGAGCTAAAATACTGAAGGGCAATGGGCCCAAAGAGGAAACCATGTAGTTGCAGGCCACCCCTTCACCTATGCTCACCAAACTTACACTCGGGGAAACTCATACACAGAAATCCATGCACACTACCTTTGGAGAAGTAAACTCTAACAACCCTCTCGGATGGCGGCAAATATAAAAATACCTTGCCATATATGAAGATTACTTCTGACAACTGGGAATGGCTTATGAGGAGCAAGAGATTATAAAATAGCATCAAGTCATTTCCCAGTTTTGAGAAATCGAGAAAATGTGTTCTACATACAGACATACACTCTAGAAGGCCCGCTGCTCACAGCAGTCCCTGGTAGGATGTGCCAGTTCCGTCTCTCTACCACAGGAGCCTCAGGAGTCACTGTCTTATTTTCCAGCTGTCTGTACTAAAGGTGAAAGTGCCCCTACCTTATATCAGTGCTTGCATAAAGTCATCTGATGTTAGAGCTGAAGACACCTTCCCGATCGTGGACTCTCATCTCCCTTATTTCACACTTGGGAAAACTGGGAGCACAATGAGTCTTCTTAACAGTTAAGAGCAGATGTAGGCTTAGAACACTGCATGTTTCTAAACGTCTCACTTAATGCGGCTCTGTAACTACTTACTATCCCAACTCCTCTAAGAAGAACACAGGGTACAAATCTGAAATAAGAAATAAACACGTGCTTGCCATTAAGAGGTACACCATCACCACAGCCTCACTCCTGCCCGGGGACCCTGCAGTAGAATCTTGACCCCGTGAGCCGTCACACATAAACATATGTTTCAGAGAGAGGTCAGGGCACCAGCAACCCTCTTGGGCTCCAGGGTTCCGTCTCGGGGACTGCAGACAGCAGCAGCGATAAGGTGTGGCCTAGGGCTGTTCTGTTTGTGCCATTTTTGTGGAGCTGGGATGTTATGCAAGGAAATCTTTGGTATTGCAATAATCCCATATTATAAATAATTTAGCATATTTCTTTGTAAACGACAGTCCAAAAATCCTTGCAAATAAGAAAAGAATTGACTTTTTTTTTTAGAAGTACTTGCTCTTGAGACTTTAAGTTCAAGGCGGAACAATGCTTGCCGTGGTAATTCCATCTATTTTAAGATCACAAAACCATACCAAGTTGAAACCAGAGCAGAAGATATTAATGCAGTGCTCCCTCTGAAGTGCCCAATGGTGGGACGAGAAAGCTTTCAAAGGGAATTAAGTAGACAGAGACAGCTCCCTGTTCCCGTCCAAATCACGCGGAGGCGGCTGAATAGGATTCACAGTTCTCCATGGGAAGGACCCACACCACAGCCGATGTTCAAAACAGGGGGGAGATGTCTTGGGAAGATCAAGACCCAGAATTCTGCTGTCAGAATCAGCTGCCTGCCCATTAGAGCTCAAAAGACCCTCTTCCATGTGCAAGCTGATATGATCCTGCAAATGAGCCCATTTTTCTTTTTCTAACCCACCCCAAACTCTTTCTGAAGGCCGCTGTCACTATGTAATATTTCCCAAGTGCCCTTGATGTTCGCTTCAGAGCTGTTGTGAGTGTGTGTGCGCATGCAGTGGGAAAGTGAGGGGGCAGCAAAGAATAAGAGGTACATACAAAGTAGAGAAAGTGGATGGGGAGCTACTCAGAGTATGGAATAGCAGTCAAGCATTCAGTGTTAGCCTCAGGTCAGGGGTCAGCACCTGGTTAGGGCACATAGTCAGAGCTGATGAGAGGAGCAATGTTAGCCACACAGAGAGCAACGAGAGACAGAGGCAGAGAGGCACAGTCTGAGAAGCCATCGGCCAGCAGGTGGTGGGCAAGCCAGGGACATGAAGGACTAGAGGGATGTGTCAATGAAATCACACCTCCAAGACCTAGTCTCCCAGACCCTCCTAGATCTGTTCTCTGCCTGTCCTTCCAGCCTCCATCACCTGCTGTTCCCCAGATGACACCTTATATGCCATCCAATGGAAAATGCAGCATGCTCTATGCTGTTCTCCATTATTAGTTCTCTCTGTTCCCAGTACCCAGACAATCCTTTCTCCCCTCTCTTCATAATGTCTCTAATCGTCCAAGGTATAGCTCTAGAGCCACATCCTCCTGGAAGCCTTCCTTGCTCCCAAACCTTTAGGCTGGGCTAACTACCACTCCTATGTGCCCTGATGACCTCGGGCCAATTTCCAAGCTTCCGTCTAAGAAAGATGGCAAAGAGGTTTCATGGGAAGGATCAACTCTGAATTCTAACAGGATCATGGCTGCCTGGGGTGCTGTGTGGAGGAGGACTCCGAGGCCTCCTCTGGAGTGATCTGGGAGAAATGCTGTAGCCAGTGAAGGACACCTGCCACTCCAGGCGCAGGCTGCAGTTAGCTGTGCCTGCTGTAGACTAACTTCCTCATTAGCCAGATGAGAAACTGAGGCTGAAAGATGGGACATACCTGCGCAGCGTTATGAGGCTAAAGTCAAGACAGGAAACCCAGGTCTTATGACTCCTCATCAAGTGCTCCTTTTAAAGGTTAAGATTCCCAAAGGCTCTAAATCTGGACAATTAAAACTCTTAGTAGATGCTTAGCTCTTTCAGAGGCAGAGGGTAAGCAGATAGTGATGGAACCAGGGAAGGGGAAGCGTGTTGGTGATTTTGCTTGAACACCACTCACCTGAACCCTGCGTCTTATAATGTTTTCTCTTGGCAAATCCTCCTATAAGTCCCCTCCTCTCTGCTCTTCTCTGGGCCACACTGTTCACGCTGCCAGTGCCTGTCACCCAAGTTCCAATGAAGACTTCTCAGCTGCCGCTCCCAACACCACAAACACTCCCTCAGAGTGATGCGTGCTCTTCCAGTCAGGGAAGG
The DNA here is from genome assembly GCF_964339955.1 of Pipistrellus hanaki. Taxonomy (NCBI): domain Eukaryota; kingdom Metazoa; phylum Chordata; class Mammalia; order Chiroptera; family Vespertilionidae; genus Pipistrellus; species Pipistrellus hanaki. The sequence continues at coordinate 46,656,363 of NC_140503.1, read as the reverse complement.
AAGGCAGAGGAAGCTGAAGTCCCCTTCCCCAACGTCATCTCTTGCTCCTCAGCCTGGAACCTGAAACTTCCTGGGAAAGAAATCTACTTGGAGGAGTGTCACTAGATAAACTCTTTCCCTGTCTTAGTGGAAGGAATTTTCCAGTGGGTTCCCATTTCAGGAGGTTACGAGGAGGCACACAGGAAGAAAAACTGGCACACTCCCAGTCTGACAAGAAGCCATCATGTTACCGCTGCACTTAAATGTGGCTGGAGCATCTTTTCAGATTCTATGGTGCCCTTTGCTGAGATGTCACACGGTGAGAAACACAAGACGCTCGCCTATTCACCCCCTCTCTCACCACCCATGCTTCTGTGAGAGTTTGGGAGTTGGGAGGAATTCTCCCAGAATGGCTTGAGTTTCCCAAGGGTCATCTAACCTTTAAACTTCAACCTGCAGGGCTGAGCAGAATCACCAGGATGTCCCCCTGTGAGATGCTTCAGCAGTAAGTGACCTGCTTAGCCAGGTTACCCCAGGACACGGCTCTAACGGGAGACAGAATTCCCAGGACTGGAAGCAAATTTGAGATGATGGAAGGACATCCCCCAAACTCCTATCCCAGGATGCTCGGCGGCAATTAGCAGCCATGTCCTTCATCTCACCTCCACTGTGTTTTTAGCAGCTCCACTTCTTCAGAGGACAGGGCAAGAGGGAATGGGATTGGCCTGGGAGCCCCGCTTTTCTTGAGGGAAGCGGGTATTACACATTTTTATTTCGCGTTTCTCTGAAGGTTTCTGGACAACCAAACCTCTATCTGAGCCGGCCTCCATCAATATTGGGTGCCTACCTTACCCCTCCATGAGAAATCAAAGCAGCCAATTTGCAGTTGAATTTCTAACCAGCTGAAAGGAGAAAATTCCATTGAATCTGTTTGTCTTTTTCCCCCAAAGCCCTGTCAGAAAAGTCTCCTCAGGGAAGAGGCAGCGTGAAGGAGAAGTGGGTGACAGAGACTTTGAGGGATCAATACATTTGACTGCTCCTGTGCATGGGGGCAGGGATGGTGTGGGGAGGCAGCTTGGAGAAGGAATCCCAGAGCCATAAATTTGAAAGCTGAAAGGACCCTTTGAGGTCACCTCCTTTATTTTATAAGTGAGGAAACTGGAGTTAGAAATGCTAACGGGCCTGCCCAAGGTCACACAATCTGTGAAAAGAGAACCAGGACCCAAAGCCAGCTCTCGCAGGCCCCTGACTCAGCCGTCCTCCACAGTGGACCTGAGGCTGCAGCAAAAGTGCCTTCAGGACAACCCAGGCCCACCTCAGAGGCCTCCCCACCTGGGCCCGGACAGTCTCTTCTGGGAACAGCTCTCTCTGCGAAGCTGGGGAAGCACTTTGGCGATCATTTTTAACGCGGCTGCTCCCTGACAGAGGATTAAAGCAGGCGGCTTGTGCAGTCTCAAGCATAATTTACAATGCGCTGTGTTACACTTGTCTAGAGTGTACACTTTGGTGAAAACCCATAAATCTCTCCCGCCACACCCCAGCAGCCATCCGGCCGCCAGCATGGTTTCCTCAAGTGAAGAGAAAACTACAGTGAGCCCAGCCACCCACGAGGACCAGAAACCTAACTGTGCAGATGAGGCTTTCCATGTCCCAAACCAAGATCGAGCATGGGTATATCAGACCTGGAGATTTCTGAGGGAGCAGGAGGTCCGTCTTTTGGAAGAGGGTTCCTTTTGGGTCCTTCCTGCAAATGGGATGGGCAAGGGACGAGGAAATTGTGCCCCGGGAATGTTTGCTTGCTCCCGGATCGCCAGGGGACTGTGTGAAAACCCAGAGGCTGCACTCCTTAACTTTCTGATTGGCAGGTCTGGGGTGGAGCCTGAGAATCCCAATTTCTAAGGAGTTCACAGTGTGGGCTGTGAGGACCCCCTACCCCTACAGGCCTCTGCTGGGAGGGGGCTTAATTACAAGGTGGGAGACAGAGGGTGAGGTGGAATGCACAGATCCCTTCACAGGCACAGCAGGCAGGCGGGGTGGGAATAGGCTCAGATCTGAGGCCCAGCTGGGCCATCACAGCAGCAGCCTCAATGGCTCTTTCACAGGGAGGTGAGCCCTGCCCTCCAGCCCCTTTAGTCACCTCCATAAAGGTAATGCCAACTGAGCAAAAACACAAACACTGGGGGGCTTAAAATCCTGGGGTCCCTCCCCCCACTCCTCCCTCAAACAGGGAAAACCGTCTTTATGTCGAGAAAGTGCAGTGTAAATAAAACGAGGGCTCGGTTTCCATAAGCTGGAGTCAGAGAAATGTGCCGAGGAGGCCGCATGACACACGGAATGACATCCAGGTCCTCCACACCCAGAGGCAAGAAAGAGAAGCGAAGGGTCCTCGGAACCCGAACGTTCCTGGGTTCCTGCCGTAAACAGTGCCGATCGGCTGCTCGCGCTCCTGGAGCACACGTGAAGCTCATTAATGGGCACCCATGCAACAGGGAACAATGCGGAGGGAGGGAGGTGCTGGAGACAGATCAGTAATTGCCCCTTTAGAGCAGACAGAGTTCCCGAGAAAATCTCCTATAAAGGCTCTGTCAAAACAAGTCACTTAAGGATTAGGGCGAGCTAAATCCTCCTCAGAGAGGTTTTTCTCCACACTCGTAAATGGGTTTTAGTATCGGGAAATCTTAGAGAATACACTCCCCCTGCCCCCACCCTCCTCTCAGAAGGGCTCTTGCAATAGCTCGGCATCTTGTGTTTCCTGGGGCTGAGGCTTCTTTTTAAAAATAAAATGAAAGAAACGCTGTCATTCCCCGCAAAGTCAGTGGCTGAGAAGAAACCTTGGCAGGCACCTACCTCGCAGAATGTTTCGGACAACACCCACGTTCAAGTACAGTCCTTTCCCCTCCAAGCGGTTTCTCTGAGAACAATTGCTATATGGCTGTTACAAGCTAACATTCTCACTTTAGCTTTTGACCTTTTCCCATGGTGGTCTCCTTGCTCAGGGTTTAACGGCTCAATTTGTTCATTTGGTGAGGTGAGAGCTTAAACTTCACCCTTAAACATGTATAGGTGGTTATTCCTACTTACTAAAAATATTTTAAATTATTTTTTAGAGAGAGAAAGGGAGAGGGATAAAGAGATAGAAACATCAACGATTGAGAAACATTGATCAGCTTCCTGCATGCCCTCTGCTGGGGATCAAACCTGTCACTCAGGCATGTGCCCTGACTGGGAATCGAACCCTGACCTCCTAGTTCATAGGTCCACAGTCAACCACTGAGTCATACTGGCCAGGCAATGGTTACTCTTCTTTAATTAGAAAAAGGTGAACATTGATAACACCACACTTTTTCTAAGAGTCCCCATTTCAATTCTGTCAGGAAAGGGTCATTTATTTGCTCCATTAAGCCACTGGTAGCACTTGTGTTCACCCCTGTGCAGTCTTCACAGTTCCTGCCACTGGATATGGAGGTCTGTCTGTCTGTCTGTCTGTCTCAGGTGTGCAGAAAACACCCGCTCATATGGCATGCTTGTAGGGACACTGCATTTATTCCCCTGAGAGGGTGGCCTGCAAGGCTATTTCTTATCTGACACTCCACTTTTTCTTCCCAATTTTTTTGTTCTCACATCACATAGCTCTCAGAGCTAACACATCCTGGATGTCATTGGTGCCAATCAATGGAAAGCTAACACAGTTGCAAAACCCTTCACATGTGAATAAAGATTGATTTTACCTCCTTGGCCAGAGTCTGTCTCTAAATTTTTCATTCCTACCATTAGACCCTTTAAAAACATCCACTTGACAGATAAAATTATTTCCCCTGATACCCATATAGCACAGCTCCATTATAGACCTGGTTTTAGGCATTGCTATGCTAGGCTGTCCCTTAACATGGTATGCTATGAGGAGGTGATCCAACATTCTGATTCCTGCGTATTTCCCTTCCTCCCCAATCCATCTTATGCCTACAATCTCACCACTGAAAAGACATCTCAAAGCCCAACAAAACCATTTTCATAAAGTATTCTGTGAGACAACCCATTGCATCTTCTTAATCAGCAAGACAGTAGAGAATTTAGCCAGTCTTTTGTTTTGGTTGCAGAGCCAAAGAGAATTTGGCCGTGGGGCTTGAGAGACCTGAGCTGGCTTCCAGGAGCTCTTGTTTCCTAGCACTGTGAACTTGGGCAAATCACTTCCCCTCTGGGAGGCTCAGCGTTTTTATTCATAAAAGGGGAATGATAAAGAAGTGAGGGCCGAAACCGGTTTGGCTCAGTGGATAGAGCCTTGGCCTGCGGACTGAAAGGTCCCAGGTTCGATTTCGGTCAAGGGCATGTACATTGGTTGTGGGCACATCCCCAGTAGGGGGCGTGCAGGATGCAGTTGGTGGATGATTCTCTCTCATTGATGTTTCTAGTGCTCTATCCCCCTCTCTTCCTCTCTGTAAAAAAAAAAAAAAAAAAAAAAGAATAAGGGAGGGATAAAGAAAGAAACAGGAAGAAAACACTGTGCGGGGTTTGCCACCTGAATGGTGCTTAATAGTGTGAATTCCCTTTCTCCTGGGCTGGCTGGTCCGAGAGAGTGAGGTCAGGATACATAGCCTCCTAAGTTCAAGGAGATTAAAAACAAACAGTGCACATCCTGAGAAGGAAGCTCCAGGGAGTGGGCCAACAGGCAGGTGCGTGCATGCGTGTGTGTGTGTGTGTGTGTGTGTGTGTGTATGTGTGTGTGTGTGTGTGTGTGTGTGTGTGTGTGATTTATTGTACAGCTGTGGAAGCAAGGAGAATACCAGTCACTTGGGAAGAAAGGACTGCAGAGTTGAAGGAACAACAGTAAAAAGCAGAGAAGACCAGGGGTGGCTCGCAAGTACAGCCTTTGGTTTGCCCCACGCATTTGCTGATAGTCAGCTGTACCCAAGGTTTTACAAGTTTCACTCCAGCTCTGCCCTAACTTGATTACATATCAGGGCCTTGTATTCATATCTGAAGATCTTGGCCCATGGGACTAATGAGTAATCAGGATGTAGACATAAATCTCCCGCTGCCTCAGATCTCTTTCTTGTAGTGGATGGATCTGAATGTTAGATCGCTATGTGAAGGAAAGTGTGAAGCCATGCTCCTGGTGACATGTCCAGAGACCACGCTGCCTATTTTTGGGGGGTGAGGACACAAGTTTCCATCAGTCTAACTTACCATTGCTCAGGAGAATCTATGTGTTGGTGCTTCATACCCACTGATACACCTGCTGGGTCTCAAGACATATTTTTGAGCCACAAATTGAGGCACTTGTTTTCTAAATGATTTGTGAGTTTTATTTATGTGAAAACTCTTAAGAAATTGCACTTTTATTGAAAAAAAAGAGAAGCTTACATGAAAGAGATGAACCTGGAAATTTTACAGTCTGTCTATAGATAATGCTAACACAGAGAATGCTTATTCAATCTCACAACAGATAACAATGGCTAGTCCCACATTGTAATTCACTCACTTCCATCTTTTTGAACTTCCTCTTAAGCACAAAGCCATGCAAATGGGAAAGCAAAACTGTGCCCACAATACAAAGAGGAGACCCTGTGGAAAGACTAGTGAGGGTCCATACCCAGTTAGAGGAAGGTCTTAACGTTTCCCTTCACCATTATCTCCTTCTATGCTTCTCTTGGAAGGACAAATGTTGAACGTGGATCTTAAGCAGTAGTCAAGAAATTGTAAGATTATGAAAGGAAGCTATAATGCTTGAGCACCTACTATGTTTGTGCTAGGCCAGTGGTTGGCAAACAGCAGCTGGTCAGCCACATTGGTTCTTTGGCCTGAGTGTGGCTCTTCCACAAAATACCACATGCAGGTGCGAATGTACAGTGTGACTGAAACTTCATGGCCCAGGTGCAAAAGTCAGTTTTCAGCCTGGGCAAGTCTATTTTGAAAAAGTGGCATTAGAACACTCAAGGGGCCAAAGAACCCCATGTGGCTCATGAGCTGCGGTTTGCCGACCACTGTGCTAGGCGTTTGATGGGTAACAATTCATTTAGATTATGCCATAAAAGCACAATGAAGTAGAATTATTTTCTCTATGTTATAGGCCGAAGAAGCAGTGGCTTTGTTTGGTCAAGCTGAGCATTAGTAAGTGACAGAACTAATATTCAATCTGAGTTCTGGTGATTCCAAAGTCTGTGTGGGATGGAGTCAGGATGTTCCTAAGCATTGGAAGCATAGGTCTAGTTATGGGAAAGAACAGAAGTGGTAGACCTCTGCAGAGCTTAGGTCCTCTGGGTTAGAATAGAGGCAGGAAGGCAGGCAGGGTAGAGGTCTTCAGAAAATGAGGCGATGCATTTTGAGAAATATTACCTGGGGTTACATGGTGAAGTGCTCTAAGAACAACTATTTAAAATGACCGTAAAGAAATTTTATCTAGCATAAAATAACATCCAGTTTTCAAGGTTCTGATATGAGGACAGGGATGGGGGGCACGCCGTAATCTTAGCTTTGTTGGTGGGTGAGACCATGATCGATATTTTCTGGCGTTTCATGAAAACATCGCACAAGGAGTCCCAGGGGCAGTGACTGACCTTCATGCTACTGCAAACAGCACTGGGGGCAGGGGTGGCCCACATCCTACTTAGAAGAACAAAGAGCAGGTTTTCATCTCCTGACAGCCAGCGTTTGTCTGTGTGGATGCCTGAACCTTGACAGGGCAGCCAAGATGCAAACATACCCCTTTCCAACTTTAGCTTCTTCTATTTTGCAGTAGGGTAAACTAGGCAAGATCTCTGAGAAAGAACTATGAATACATCATGTTCCAAAGTCCTCAACCTGGGAAACATAGATGGCTCCATTTAGCCACCTGGGAAGGTCAAAAGCAGATTATCACTCAGTAGCCAAGTAAGCGTTCCAATATGGGCATAAGAGCTGTGGTACCTCCATAGCTCCTATCTGACTGAAGTGCACACATGTGGATTGGAAATGACACGATTACTAATTTTCTGAGGGACCAAAGGGGAAATCCAGTAGAGTGACTGGGTAAAAAGTTAGTAATGAAAGGTAAGTAACTCAGACAGGGAGTTTCCTGAGCAAGCATCGCTGGCAGTGTTCAGCCTGTCTCTTTCATGGTGCTCTCTGAGTCAGGTTGATAGATCTCTGACCCACTGCTAGACCCTCTGCTGAAACCACCTCTTGTCATTACACCAGGTAAGGACGTCAGCAAAAAGGCTTTTCAGCGCAAGTAGCAACCCACTTTCCCAAACAACTCTCCACACTTCAAACTAAACACACAACTAAGTAAACCCAGATTACATACAGCTTTATCAGGATGAGTTTGAGTAATCTGTGAATCAACAAAATCTGGGGAATGTGTGTACAGAATATCCATTACACAAATGTCAGACCACAAAGTCAAACTCACTCTCTCTCTCTCTCTCTCTCTCTCTCTCTCTCTCTCTCTCTCTCTCTCTCTTTGAGATGCTGGTAAGGACTCCCTAAATCCAGCCAATACAGGAGAGCCAGAGAAGACCCACGTCATGCTAGCTTCCATCCTACAGCCTGTGTTTTCTTAGGCAAAGAGCAATAAAGCAATGTGATGCAGAATCATTTGCGTTGTTTCCCAGAAAAAGCAAGAGAGCCTTTCCTTGGAACGGAGAGCACCTTCTCTGACCTGCTTTAGTTGTTGCGGGTGAAGCTTGGACATCACACAGCCTCACAGCTACAATACCATTGGCGTCATTGGGTGGTTCTTAACTTTGTTGGGTACGAGCTACAAAGTCCAAGACTAAAAGGGTCATTTATTGTCTGCCAAATGGAATGTTTCAAAGTAAAATGGTTCAGTCACATCATTAGGAAAAAAGAAAGAATTAAAATGTTCGCTCTTGTGCAGAACTAAGTGTGCCCACAAAATGATCAACACAGGAAAATATTAACAGCAGCACCCTGAGAGGACACAGTCACTTGGATTGTCATGGAAGAGCTACAGGGGCATTTTCTTGATCTCTGTGGAAACGCATGTACTGCTGTCATAATGGTCCAGGACTCTGGTAGCTCAAGTCTAAAAATGCTTCAGAATCAAACAGAGTTAAGTCAAATGCTAGCCTGTTCATTCCCTACCAATGTGTTTTGTGGGCAAGTATCTTATTTACGAAACTGTTCTATAAAAGGAGGACCATATAACCTTCCCCATGGGTTTTTACAGAGATATAAGATGATCCACATAAAGCATCTGGCCCTGGTGTGTACTGCATCCTAAATGTTATTCCTGCCCTTCCCCTCCATCCCTCTATCTTTGGGTATTTGGGTAGAGAGATATTGTGTGTGTGTGTGTGTGTGTGTGTGTGTGTGTGCGCGCGCGCGTGAGCATGCATGCGCATCACTTGTTTTGACATTATGCCTATATATAACAGGAATACAATAAATACTTCTTGCCATTTTTTTAAATTGCAAACATTGATTTTTTTTAACCTTTTGTACTGTCTAACCCAGACGTTCCCAAGCATTCTTTTTTCTTGATTAATCTATCAGCAATTTTTTTTTACAGTACTCATAAGCTAAGAAAATTAGTCAACAGTTCTGTTTATTAATGAGGCTCAAATGTTTTAATACATATTTATGTCCTAACATTTTAGTAGATTTTGAAGAGACACATAAATAAAAAAGAAAAAAATAATATTTTATTTGCTTCTCCACTGATCACAAGCACTTACTGCCCAGATGGGTGTGCCTGGCAGGCACTTCATAGCTCCTCAAACCTCGGCATCAGATTGGAAACCCCCTCCCTGGCTTCCTGCACCACACTGCACCACAAGGCACCACTTTATGCTACAGCAACTGGCAGAAACCTCGCTTCACGGCGGTATGACATCACTAAAGAGAATGCCGCGCATTCCAGTAGTGAAACTGAACTATCTTGAGCTAGTGGTTCACACGGTACCTGACAGATGTCAAGAAGTGATGTATTTTCCTCAGTTCTTTAAAAATATTTCCTGGCACTTGTTTGCATTTGCTACAATGTCCAGGGTGCCCTGGCTCATGTTTTGAGAACCTGAAAGCAAACCCACCATTTCAAATCAGGTCCTTCCTTCTATGCGTCTGTATCATAGCCCTATGAATTATAGATACATCTAAGTAGTAGCAGGACTACCATGATGGTGTTCAAACTGTATTTCTTGTTGACTTTTAAGTCTTTAATATTTCATCTATTTAGAAAAATATGGCCTAGTAATTTCATATGGTCATCAGACAAATTCTGCAAGAAGGTTCTGAGGCCTCAAGTAGATAAACATCTACTAATCCGTCTCTCAAATGTTTGTTTACTTCAAAGAACCACAGAGTAATGCAAAGTTTACCCGGTGATCCTTCTCCTCACTAGGAATCTGTGAGCTGGACATCAGCTTCTTTTAAGTTTATGAAGAAAAAGACTCCCCTTTACATGTGAGAAGAGCTCATCACGTAAGAACCTGTTTGCTGTTCAGCATCTGGAACCCAGGCCTGGGGAAGCAGGGAGCTCACCCCTGCCCCTGCTCAGAATCTGCTATTTTATAGACATGTCCCCAGAACTGAAAGATGGTTTAAACCTTGTTTAGGAAGACAGTTCAGGGAAGCAGAGGCACAGTGGGACAGTCTATGCTACACCCGCTTACCCATGGCTCTGTGATAGGAAAACCCTGCCTTGCAATGATGGCCGAATTCTATGTTACAAAACCCTTACCCTGCATGAGTAAGGTCACTGAGACTGGTGCTGGGAAAGCATCACCCATGAGCTCTGCAGGGCAGGCTCAAGCTGCCACTGGACACAGGGTTTTCTCTCCCACAGCAGCCTGACAATGCTCTGGATTAAGACATACTCTTTGCTGAAAGGAAGATATGCAAATGTTCAGGTTTATCAGCTCCTAATTAGGGGTTTCTCCAGACACAATAAATAAAGTAGAAAAAGGAGAGTGCTTTGGAGGAAAAGTAGGCTAATCCAAAGCATATTATGCAGGGCCTTCCCCTCTGAATGCAGAAATGATCCTGACCTCGCTGGCTGAACCTTCCAGCCCCGGGAAATCAAGTCCCCAGGAATCCATCAGGCACCAACCTGAGGCCCGATATTATCTCAGCAGTTTTGGAGGGGCCCCGGAGACAACAGTGCAGTGTGTCTGTCCTGAGGAGCACACAGTGCCACTGGGGAGAGGAGGCTTATTACACTTGAAACAAGCAAAACCTGACTCTGAAATCCTCTCATTGCAACTTCAGAGTAAATCAAGTAACACTGTGTTCTTGGGGGCAGCATTGGCGGAGACCAAGCAGGATCCACTGTTCCCACTGCTGGGCACATTTATGGGCCCCTCTGGCCTCTTTGGAAAGAAGCTGTATATATAACGTCTTCCAGAATCAATCTGCCCAGTGTGAGTCAGGCCCCCCCGAGTCTTAGCTCTGTCCACTTTGCATCACGCTCCTCATTTTCTCTAGCCCTAGGCACATGATCTGGCACTGGCTTTCAAAGTTCTGCTTTATTTTGAAATTCAACTGACAAAACTCTTTTTTCCACCAACTCTTTCCCCAAATGCTGTGCAATTCAAGGTAGCAAATTTGGAGCCTGGCCATTCAGAATACATCATCATACCCAAAAGAAGTTCATAGATGAGTGAAATAAACAGAAACACAATAGCTATTATCTCCCCAAGGACTCTGGGTTTAGAATAGGGCAAAATAGAAAAAGGCCAGTCTAACAGTTCACATAACAATGATTTCAATGAGGTAGCAATGCGTAGAATACCTCCTAACATGGATCAATTTACGTGGCAAATGCCTGTTATAAAATGCTTTGCTGTTCCGTTGATTTGATAAGCCTGGAGGGTACACTTTGCATTCATATAGAGTGATGTATAAAGTATCTTGTTTGCTTTGAAAAATGAAAGGTCAGTATAACAATTCTTGGGTTGCAGTGATTTCCCCATCATTTATATTGAGTGCGTTCTAATTCTGGACCTTACACTCCATGCTGGGAACAGCATTTGCTTAGCCCTTGAGGAGTTTGCAGACTGGTTAGTAGGCATTGATATCCTTTGGCCTTTTGCAAATACCATATGGCTATTGTAATATATATGAAACAAGCCAATTATTATGCCATTTGTACATTTATCCTCCCCAAGACTTATCCTTTGTTTCATTATAGTCCCCCTCTCCTCTAAGGGTTATCTTCATCATCTGGAGTGCCTCGTGGGGACAGATTGGAGCTTCAGACACATGGTATGTGGAATCAGATGTATCTTTTCCCTAAATATTGATTTGCATGGTGGTTAAGAAGGTTCCTTAAAGTAGACTTGAAGTCGAACAACATTGGGGATTCATTCATTCAAGTGTGGTGACTTGAGGAAGAGAGCTGGGATGGAAATCAGGAGACAGGGACAGAAAACAGGGGTCACCATAGGAGAATCTGGCAGGGCCAACTTGACTGGGCCACAGCCTGAGATCCCCAGCCCAGGGGCAGATTTTAGATGGGCTGATGTTCTTCATTGTGGCAGATTTTAGATGGGCTGATGTTCTTTCATTGTGGTGGTTGGTGTTTGAACCCATCCAGTTCTCCCTTACAGGGGTTTATATACCTTGGGTGGCAACTATCTATTGGAATATACTGAAAGAATTCCATGAATAAATTCTAGAACATTTAGTGGGCTCAAATTACTTTGCTAAAGTGATATGCTCTTAAATAAGCCCAGAGACAGAAACACTTTTCTCACTTCAAAATAGGCTGCTATTCTGTTATGGTAATGAAGAATTTGAGATGGCTGGAGACTAGGGCCAGCTATCAACCATGAGAAGGAGTCCCTAAGTAATAGTCAAGAAAAATAGGGTGGCGTGGCTTGGAGTGGGCAAGGCCAATGCTGATGGCAAACGTGGGACTCAGAATAGCCAGCAGGGTTCAGCGGTGAGTGGCAGCCCAGACTAATTCCTAAACACATAATATGCCACGTTGCGATCGTAAAGGGGTGTTGAGTTTGGATGAGCTTTGTAAGGGACTGTATTGCCTGACCTAGCAGGTGAGGGCTTGCGGCTGTGGTCTTCATGTTAATGAGAATCATTCAGACCAGTGGGCTAGGAAGGCTTGGAAACATTTTAGTTGCATAAGCTTACACCAGCCCCTCCTCTTCTTTTAACTGACAAGCAGTCTCAGGCCTGTTATCATCTCTGATCTTGGACCACTTCCCCTAGTCACTCTGCAACCAACTTCTCTTTCTGAAAGGCGGACAGAAAAATAAATTCCCTGGTTTTCTCTGGTGCAGCCTGAGATTCCCTAATTTGCATTGCTATGTGAGTGCAAAGCACGATGATAAAATATATAACTCTTAAAGACGTGTCAAAGACAGCACGTTAGATCAATTTCTTTTTTTTTTTTTTCTGTGTATGCGTTTTTGGTGTTTTTTTTTGTTTGTTTGTTTTGTTTTGTTTTTAAACTGGAACCACTGTGCTTTCTTTCAAGTGACAAGAGGGGTGACACCTGCACTACAAGGTGTTCATTGGTTAATTAAGACACCAGTGTCATCGCTCAGCTCTTTTGTGCTTCATAGAAAGCAGTTCCTAAACAGATAAAAGTAGGTCTGAGGCAAGGGGTAGCATAACTATTATTTCAATTAATAAATAACTCTAAAAGCGAGGGAAGGGATAAAGGCCCCATGAGCGTCATTATCGTCCTGGTTCTGCCAGGAAAATGGAATGGCACCTGCAATGGTCATGGCTTCTGTCTAGCAGATATAAGTAAGTTGGGCCACCTGTGCTGAGCAGGTTAGTTTGCCTGGTTCTTGGGGCACCCCCTAGTGACACATTTCTATACCTTGGCATATGTGGCTTACAGCTATAGAAGAACTGTGCCAAACTCACCATTTTTTCGTCCACCCGCATCTGCTCCTCCTCAAGCTCCCCCTGCTTTCCACAAAAAAAAAAAAAAAAAAAAAAAGCCCTAAAATGCATTTGCAGACAAATATCAGGGAAGCATTTATAAATATTTCAGAGGCGTTTCATAAATAAGTAAGCAAATCTACAAAAAGACTTCCCTCTTTTAATGAGAGCTTGGCGGTGGTGCATGCCTTTTATTGGAACATCATTAAAACCAGTTGGGGAGATTTTTATACTGGACTCTCTTTTGGGGGGGTTTCATAATACATGAAAAAGCCTGCCATGCATCTCAGAAACGTGTAGCCTCATCCCTGACAGATTAGGCAGCTCTGGCACGAGGGAATAGCTTTTACTCCTTTTAAAGTAAATACTAATCAATAGCAACTGTACCGACAGAACCTTCTTGCCGCCTAATTGCACCACAGTCACTCATAGACCCCAACAGAATTTTCCCCTGGATGTAACAAAATTAACTACTAGGGGCTGAGCTGGTGACTTATCGCCATCTCTCTATTCAAATGTAATTAACACAACCCCCCAACTGCCACACGTACCATTAAAGTACCATTTGTTTCGTGTAATTTCCAAACAGGGTCTGGAGGTTGTGCCCACATCAATCTTTTCAACACACTCAGCTGCACAAGAAATCAAACTGGCAGGGAGGTGGTCCCCACTGTTATAGGAAATCGCTCACCCTCTGAAATCTTGTTTGTAGATTCTCTTCTGCAGCTTAATGCCCTCTGAGGCCTCTTTGGCCATGTCAGAAATAGCCAGGCTCTGTCAGAGGCAAACAAGTAATGCAAGCTGTCTTCCCAAGCCAACCTGGTACCCAGAACCGGGCTGATCCAGCTGCTAGATAAGCAGGGATCTTATCAACAGCTTGGGATGGATACTATAACCACTTTGGTTAATAATAACTATGTTTTCTTTTTATCACACACTAATATTTTAAAAAGGACTTTTATCTAGATTTTTTTTTCTAATTCATTATTGTGATTGGTGATTATAGTAATAGCAGTGGCCGTTTATGGTGCACTGGAGCGAAGAGCTTTATGTATATTGCTTATCATTTAATCCTTACAAATACTTCATGAGTTAGGAATCATTACCTCTATTTTGAAATCAAGGAAACTGAGGTTCACAGAGAAGCTCCAAGTGCTTCAAGCAGCCAGAATGAGGAATCATCAGCATTTGAAGCCAATTTTCTAGCTCTAAAGCTCACTGGGGACCACTTGAGCATTTTAGGAGAGAAACATCATCATCACCACTATCAGCATCAGTAACATCAGTAACTCTGTATTTTACACACGTGGTAGATGAGGCACAGAGAGGTAAAGCCACTTGCTCAGGGCTACCCATCATGGAAGCATCGGGAAGAAGGGGGAAGAGGCGGCCATGGGGGATCAGTGGAAAGAGCAAGAAAAGAGCCCAGAGATATGACCTAACAACCCATGCGAGACATCTGCTGGGTGACCTTCAGCCAGTGGCATGCCCTCGCTATGCATAGGAACCTCAACTACATAACAGTGAATCAGATAAAAGATCTTTTAAGCCTCTTCCAGATGGAACATTCTTGGCTAACTGTGAATTCTCTGAGCTAGAAGAGGCCACACGTGGAAATCTAACAACATTCTTAAGACTGGACCTAGTAATGTCCCTGTCAGAACCAAGACAGCCATGTTGTCAGAAAGCTACCACCTTAGAAAAGGAACAGTGATGGGTTGAGGCTGCCCACAGTTAGCTCTCAGGAACAATCAGCCACTGCAGGAGTCAACAGGTATGGGCAGCACATGCTGCCCCACTTAGCTCCCATGTGTGGTTGGGCAAAGCTGTCCCATTTGGGAGGGTGTCTGGGTAAAGTCACTGTGGTCTGAAACTCGGGTCAGGACTCAAGTTTTGTAATCCTTCAGTGCAGACCTGGTGGACAGAATCTTGCTCCCAGATTGACAGTTAACACAAAGGGTCTCCCTGTGATGGCGGTTTCTTGACTTCCTCCATTTACAGATACCTGGTTCTGGCCTCTGATAGTGTGCATGTGGTCAGCCTGGCCTCTTAGAACCCCAGCTTCACCCAGAAACACACAGGCCATAGGCTCATGTGCACAGGTGCCTTCCGCAGATGAGTTCATAGTTGATCCATTTCGGTGAGGCCCCTGAGTCAGGGCCTCTGTCAGCCCAGCACCCAGGGGACACTCATGTCTGAGAGACCGTGTTCTGTTTGTGTGTCAGCGGTGGGAGGAACCTTTGGTGTCCAGAGATCCTGACATCAATTTATTTCCATTTAAGTATGTTTTCCCTTGATTCAGAATGAACCAAGACAAGCAAAAATACTAATCAAAATGGAATGCAAATATCCAAGGCTCCTTTCTCTCAAAACTGCCCTATTTCCGCCCCCTCCCCCTCCATGGTACTAATGTTTTAGAAATAGAAAGCACCTCTGGAGAGAAAGGATAATACCAAATTTTAAAATCTGTAGAAAATGAGTACAGGGGTAGGCGGCACTATTAGTGCTACTAAAAATAAGCTTGGGGAAGCTACAATAAATGGAAAAACCAGAAGAGTCATTTTTTTTTAAACTATATTGAAAAGTCTGTATGTTCAGGAGCCATTTTCTCCCTAGATTCCAACAATAATACTATGGATTTGATAATCATTTCTGTTGCGGTCTCTCCTCCATTTTTCTCCCACCCCATCTCCTCCTCTCACCCCTGTCCAGCAATGCGGGCTGAATATTGGGCATATTATCTATTCAACACAGTGTGGTTCTGCCAACTGAATATTGTGTCAAATGCCACATTGCTGGGGCAATTATGCCCTGCTTGCTGGGTAATGTGCAGTGGGAATTATTATGCTTTATTTTCATTTTATTGTTTAAGCAGGGTACCAGGGTTAATGTAGACAAACAACAAGTTCTGGAGAGAAAGACTGTCCCCTCAGACTTGAGGATCTTCTCATCCAGGAAGCCCAGTGCACTGCCCACTCTATTTTGCCCTCTGTGGATAAATTCTCTGTCACTGCCACCTCAGGGAGGAAGGAGGGAGGGTCTGCTCACACCAGTGATCTCAGAGCAGGCTGAAGCCTGTTCTGAGTAGTCATCATCAGCTTTTTGGGCTAGAAAAATCATTGCAAATATTCAGGCTGCAAGGACCCTGGCACCCAATATCCTACCTGCTCTGGGTTCTATTTCTGATGCCAGCTGGATACATCTGTCTGCCTCAGTCACAAAGTCCCAGCTGACCTATTGGAGGTGTTAGGACATTTCTGGGATGTTAACAGAAAAACAAAAAGGGTGTCTCACCAAGCCCTGAGGCCAGGTGTTGATGCTAGGGGACTAGCTCTGTAGCAGCCAGGTGGGCTAGCAGGCAGAGCCAAAGTTAGCAATAAACCCAGGACCACCGTGTACCCTGTCTTTTCATCTTCTCTCAAAGGTAGCCTTCCTGGCAATAGTTTATCTTCACATGCATCAATAAATGGAGAAAGGGGGACCCAAAAAATCTGTAGAGAGTCACGGGAACATTTATAAAGGGGGCATTTCTAAAACAGCCAGCCCACTTCTTCATTTTGTAGGTGAAGAACTGAGGAACACAGGCTGAAGGTGGTGAGCAGGGCTGCACTTGGCATGTGTCTGAGTTGAAGGCAGAGCCCTGCCCGGGCCTTCTGGCTCATAATTCAGAGTTTCTACCACCACCCGGGCCCTTGTTGTTTCTGGTTTGATTCCTGGAGCCTCTGGGAAGAGAGTGATCTCAGGTGGGACAGGGGTAAGTGCTATGCTTGAGAATGCTTACCTCTTTTTCACAAGGCGATCTGGACGCTATTATTATTTGTCCCTGCTTTGTTTCAGTCTGGGTGTTTCTGCCTCTTAAAAGCAGCTAACCCTTCACCATGAAGGGGAATGAAGAAATCTACCAATAAAGTAAGCCTGAAAGCCCTTTGCTTCCTGCAGAAAAAAATCTATATGTGCCCTTCAGCCTTATAATTGAGTTGCAAAGGAGAAAAATAAAATGGTCTCCTAGTTGCACAGAGCCATTCTACCCAACATGCCAATAAAAAGCAAGTGGTGTTTTTGTCCCTGGGATGTCCTGGATCAGAGTCAGATCTATGCAGCTAAACAAGGGCTGGGTTATTACCAACAAACGATTACACTCCGGGTTGTATTGAATACAGCTCTATTTGAACTTTTGAAACTAATTGGAAAGGTTCAGAAATGTCAATGTTAACGCTGTCTGTCTAGATTCCCTGAACCACAGCAGAAACTAACCCCAAATCCTAAAATCCCCTGTTTCTATCAGGAAATGTGAATGTTAATCCTGGGCATGTTCATCAAGTCACTCAGTTACTGGTGCCCTTCTGTGTCATCCAGTAGGTACATAACAATCATGATCATTATCTTTTCCTGATAGGTATTAGGAAGATCAGCTAAATAATAATGCTTTCTACTTGTAGAGTACTTTAACTTGTAAAAACCCCTTCCTTTACTCAATATCAACAACTCCCTGCAATACCTGTAAACAGCTGCCTATCACCTGCCTTCAAAACAACCTTGTGTAGTTAGGGAAAAGGGACCTATTTTAGAGATGAGGGGTCTGAGGCTCAGCGCAATTAGGTGGCACATCTACGTTCACACAGCTAAGAGCAACAGAGAGGACCATCCAACTCTCTCCATCCAACAGAGAGGAACATCCAACTCTCTCCACAGGATCACATTGCTTCAATCGTGGTATATGCAAAGTGCTTTCTAAGGTTAAAAAATGTGACACTATAACAACTCATTAAATTCATCTTCCTCCTGTCAGCCATGCCCATATTTAGGAGTCCATGCTCCTCTCCACGGACATAAATCATCTTTATAAGTCTTCGGACATCTCTATGGCTACAGCAAGCTCCAGAAGCCCTGGTGGGGTCAAATTCATTGACGGGGAAGATGAAATGTCTGGACCAGTCCTACAGCATGTCCTTTGCCCCCAAGGCCCTGCACATGACTAGGTCTGAGAACCTCGGACCAACCCAATCTTTCATTGTATCAGTTGGTTGGCTTTATTTGGAGACAAAAATAGATGGCTGCCTTCCTGTCAGAATTCCCAGGTGCTTAGAGGAAAGCACCTCTTCTTCAATTCTGTTCTATCTCTTCCCTTGAGGTTTCACATTCCTTCAGTGGGGGTTTTAAAGGAATCACTCTACACCTGAAATCAGGTATAAAGTGCAAATATAGTAAAGAATCAATTCAGGGCAACAGGCCCATTCACTAATGAGTAAGTCAAATAATAACCAGTTCTTTGCCCCCGTAGGTGGGAAAGAGGCCAAACAAGCAGACCAGGAATCCCAAAAAGAGTCCACTGACTACAGTATTTGGCTTAAGGGGATGCCTATAACATGTTCTAGGTTCCAGTTGAAATGGTTTGAGGATCTGTTAACAGGTTTGATTAAAATTTTTTTAAAAGCAGCCTTACTGAGTTAACATTTATAGGCCATAAAGTCAACATGTTGTCAGTGTTTTATTTAATGATTTTTTTTTTTTTTAGTAAATTTATGGAGTAGTGTAGCCATAACAATAATCCAGTTTTAGAAACAAGTTCAATTGGAAGAAAGAATACTTGGAAAAGGAAATTCTGCTAGCCTATTCCAACACTTTAAAAGATTTATTCTTTTTTGAAAATATATTTTATTGATTTTTTACAGAGAGGAAGGGAGAGAGATAGCTACCTTTCTCACACCCCCTACTGGGGATGTTCCCACAACCAAGGTACATGTCCTTGACCGGAATCAAACCTAGGACCCTTCAGGTTGTAGGCTGAAGCTCTATCCACTGAGCCAAACCGGTTAGGGCTAAAGGATGTATTCTTATTAATCTCTCCTTCAGGGAGGCCTTGCTCCCTAAGGGCGGCCATGCTTTGAAAGACCTGCCTTCTTTTCCTGCCTGGTGAGGGTTGCACACTGAGATTCAGGGTGAGCTACAACCCAGCCTCCCTGGACTCAGGCGCCAGGAGGAGCCCCTGGTGTTGACAGGAAGGTCCACCGTCACTTCCAGAGCCTCCACACCCACTACTTGGAAAGTTACAGAGAGCTCCTGGTCACACCTCCAGTTTCCAAAACCAGGAGAACAAACATGTGATTGGTCCCTCCACCTCAGTCTCCTACACCCACCCATCCTCAGAGAGCCTGCAGAAACTGGCCAGCATCTTGGCATTCCATGCCAGCTGCCAAGCCCCCTTATTGTTTTTGTACTTCTTAGAGGCTGTCAGCACAACTTCCCCCCCGATGGCCATGTGACAGGCTACACTGTCCTTTATCTCAGGGCAACAAATGACTACCATTCCAGGCCTTTCTGTTTCACTGGGAGGCAAGTAAGACAGAAAGGCAGCCGTATTTTAAGGCACACACTAGAACAAAGACATGGCTGTGCTTTGCTGGATTCTGTTAGCAGCAGACATGGGTAAAGAATGGATATGAGTATAGAATCCGCTTAAATTAAACACTATAGATCTACTGTTTAGGGTCAAAGTAACAGTTGTGGAGTCAGGGTCTATAGAAGAGAGTCAGAACAAAAGATAGGTATGCCTTTACCCATGCTATTGCCTATAGAATTCTCTTTTCTCTCTTGTCTGTTCGCACAGTTCTCCAAACCCAAACAGCTGACCACTCCTTTTTCCCAGGTCATTCCTTCATTTGCAACCTAGTAGTGCAGCCATCACAGGTGTTCTGTGGCATGTTTGCCTCCCTTCCACACTGCAAGTCTGATGGTTAGGAGACCATGTCTTACTCATCTTTGTAACCCTGGTGGTTTATGCCAGATAGAGAACATAAAGGAGGCTTGAGAAATGATCCACACTCAACTGACTAGAAAAGCATGTTGGAAACAAAAAGGGGTTCACACGCAAGCAGCTGTGCTGATGTGCCAAGCTTCACATGGGCAGGGAACAATTTGTGATAACATATGAACATTTGTTGAATGCAAGAAGCACCACATGTAAACTGCAATGTTGCATTGCAAGAGAGGGGTGGAGGCTTTTGGGAAGGGCCTTTCCTTAAGTCCTCCCCCATTGAGAAGGAGAGGGGAGTGCAGGCTCCCGGTGAAGAGAGAATGATTCTGTAAGCCTATTGCCATTCTTTGTGAAGATAAGGCAACTGCTCCTCCTTACACACCTACAGTTAGAGCTATATCCACAACAGGAAATACAAAGGTGTGCTTGCAATTTGTGTTTTAAATTGCCTTCACAATGTTCATTTCATCTATTATGCCTACTGTTGTATCTCACTGTTTACTTAGCATAGTGCCTAGAACACAGAGAGCAACCTAGTGAATACTTGCTATGTGAATGAGTATTTCATCGTCTGACTGTCTTCTTACCCCATAAGATGTGCATTTCCCACCCCCCCCCCCCCCTTGTGCTCTACAAACACAAATATCCTGGACTGAATTTTCCATTGAATATCTCACTTTCTAGGAAGCACTTTGTCAATACAATTAACAAATTTGAAATAAGCAAAACAAATCCACAGGAACCAAGGCCTGGAGTGCCACTATTTAGAAAGTACATGCAGTGAAGACTCAAAATCTTAGATACCCTAAGTGATTACCCATCTTCTGAGTGACCCCAGAAATGTCAGAGGATGTCAGAGGACTCTGGAGCCCATGGGCCACCCAGGAGGAAGCAGAAATGAAGGGGAGGGAAGGGAACTAACATTTCTTTGTCACCTACTCTGAGCCAGGTATTGGGCCAACTACTCCTGCCTCTCATTTCATTTAGGATGATGGAATCTACCAGATGGTTATGGCGATCATGACTTATGAGAAGAGGAGGATCAGAGACACTACATGTCATGCCCAAGGTCACTCAGCTAGAAAGTAGCCATGCCAGAACTGTAATGCAGATCTACCTAACTGTAAACATGAAGCTCTTTCCAGCCCACCATGTAGCTGGGCCCTAGTGTCCATCTGGCTTTTGAGTCCCAGAGGGGAGAGACACTCATTCATCTCCACAGCCTGCTCTCCCCAGTGTGGGCCAGAAGAATCTCAGATACACGCTTCCTGAGCTGTGTTCTAGATCACAGGCATTGGCACTTCTTCACCAAAAAGGGGTCTGGCTACGCCCACAACCACCTGAGGGAGGCACATCTACGCATGCTAGCCCTGGAGGATGTGCTCAGGCGGTGCTGAGTTCCCTGGTGGAGCACAGACTTTCCACAGAGATACTTCCTTGCTTTGACACAGACTCTTGCAATTCAACCTTAGCAGCCATATTCCTAGGGGCTTAGGAAGGCCTTCTGGAGCTTTGAAAGGCAGCCTTCAAAGTGTCCTCCCTGTGGCTGCTCCTACACAGATAGATAATGCTGAGCCTCCCAGCTTGGCGATCAGTCTTCCTTTATTCAAAGTTCCAGGAGGGTTTTGAGTGGCGGGTATGGTCTCCTGCAAAGCCCAGTGCAAAGCCCCAGCTTTCCTAGTGGTCAGGGAGCAAGCAGCAGGGCAGCAAGGAAGGCTGGCTCTTAGGCAAATCGCTTTCCCTCCCCAGACCTTTGTTTCTCATCTGTAAATGGAAAAGGTTTGACATATGATCTCAGCATTGTAGAACTTTTGCAAGAATTCAAACACTCTTATGGTCTGTACTGCCCAAATACAGTAGTCACTAGCTGTACATGCCTCTTCATTTTTGAACTGTGGTTATTGTAAGCAAGGAGTTGCATTTTTTAAAATTTTATATCATTTCAATGACTCTAGATTCAAATTGAAGTAGAAACATGTGGCTAGTGGGTCCTGTATTGAACAGAGAAGTGAGGACCCTTAAGCTCTAAGCAACAGAGAAGGAAGCAACATAAGTAAGGTAGGATTAAGAGTTCCTGATCACATGGGTGTGGGTTCAAATCCCATTTTGCTACTTATTAGCTCTGAGGCCAAGCACAAGGTATTTAATGTCTTCATACCTTGGTTTCTTCTACACAGTGGAGTTAATGACAGCCTTTATACACATGTGATATGAAAACTGAATAAGATAAAGCTTTTATTTCCTAACACACGATGAGGGCTCCATGCATGAAGGGGTGGGGACATTTCTTTCTCTGATTAATACATTATTTCACTCACTATCACATCACATCTAAAAGTGAGTGGAAGGGAAGAGAGGATTAAAACCCACTGGGTAGGAGAGGGGAATGAAATAGGAGGGGAAGTAGGAGGGAGGGAAGGAAAGGCAGGTTTGCTTACTTTACATATTCCTCAGGGCTGTCTCTGTGTGTATCTTTGATTGGGTCAAATTACACAAGATCTAGATTCCCTCCAACGTGTCTGTGTTGTGTAATCCTCCCAGGCTTGTAAAGGAACAGATCTGACTGGCCAGCGACTTTACAGGAGGCATCTCCAATGAGATTCACAGCTCATGAGAAACAAGGAAAGGGGCCTTTACATCCTTTGAAACATGCACAGCCTGACACACCAGGATGACACTTACTGTGCAACTTAGATGGCATCTTCTAGCCCGAGTAATTAAGCAGATTTACCCTTTAGTCTAAAAGAGAAAATAGTTGATGAGAAAGTCATTCCCCAATTCCTTTTGCCCCCAAAGATGTTGACTGAATACTTCACCTTGGCTCCATCTTAATCAGTAGCTTCCTACCCATTCAATCCTCACCAACAACCTTTGATTCACCTGGAGGAATTTTAAAAATCCCAGTGCTCAGGCTATACCACTTACAATTAAATTAAATGATGTGGGTGGGACACCAGCACAGTACTTTTTAAAGTCTCCTGGATGCTTCTAATGCAAACCACATTTCAGAACCAAGTGTTCAGAGGGAGCCACCTGGGTAGAAATTCAGGAGTTAACTGCACCAGGAGCCCTGATCTATATCATAGACTCAAGGCCTAATCAGATCCTGCTGATGTTTCATTTAGCAAACATTGCTTATTGCTACTGGAATATTTCTCAACCAACATCCTCTTTAATAAAGTCCAATTTGAGCCATTTCCACATTGTTAGTGTTGACAGGGGAATTCCCCAATGATTTGGTGACAGGAGGGGATGGTGCTTTAATATCAAACCTTGAAGCTGGTTTCCAGAGCCCAAAAACCATCAAAGGAAGAGCAGCTCCAACAACTTCTGTATACTGCCACCTGGTGGGGCCTGGTCCCAGCTTTCTCCCAGCTCCTGAGCTTTGGGCTGCGGCCCCTCCTCCAAACAGATGTAATTTAGGAAATTGTCATGCATTTTCAATCCAATTTACTGGTGCCTTCCACATTGATCAGACTTGCTTCTCCTTTTTCCTCCCATCAGGTTAATATAATTATTGCTTTCACATGGTGAAGCCATTTCATGTAATAGCTTTGTTTGTTACTATGGTTACAAGTTTAGCAGTACTTTGGAAGATAAATCTATCATCTCCAAAAGCCGCGTTCTATTTGTCAAGGTGCAGCCCTTGCACACATCAAAAAGCAAGCTGAGTAGTGGCTTTAGTTTTCCACCTTCAGGAAAGTGGCCGTTTTTGGTCTAATTGTACTTGAGAGTCCACTCCTTGGCAATTGCTGGGTGCTGTCCCATTTTCTTCCCCCTGGGATATTCCTGCCTGTGTAAGGCACCCATAAAAAAAGCTATTGGGGACTAAGTCAGAAAAGCTGGCTGTGGGCAGCTCTGGTTGACAGGCCAGAGCCCTCCTGTTGCAAAACTGGAGTTTCTACGAGTCTGTTTACTCTTGGCTGATTTATGTCCCAGCTCAAGGCAAGGGCAGAGAACATAATCTCTCAGAGCTACATTTCTTTGGGTGTAATCCCTTCTTCTCATGTGTCTGTAGCATCACCCCTTATTTCCTGATGGGAATTGGATTATGATTTCTCTTTAGAAAAAATGGCAAAAGTTCAGAGCTGGATTTAACCTGCCATTCTCAAGTGACAAAACGTGACAGTGTCTTGGTTTTGACAGTGCCTCACACCCAACTGAATCAGACCTGGCCCTCAGAGAACAGAAGTGGTGTGCCTCTGACCTTGGGCTTTCCTCCTGTGCCTGGTCAATGACACCACCCTGGGGTGGTGGTGACCTCACCTTCAAGTGCATCACCCCATCTAATCCCCATGACAACCCAGGAGGCACATATCACCATCATCACTCTCATTTTGTAGAGGAAGAAGTGAAATCACAGATGAATGAGCACTGACTCCCAAAGCCAGGCCAAAGTCAACCTTCAGGCTCCAGGTTCTGCATCTTTTCTAGGAGCTTTTGCTGGCAACTCCATGGAAGCTCGCTCTTCAGGTCCAGGAGAAAGAGGACAGGCAGCATCAGTGCCTTCACTGAGGCCTTTATTAAACCAAACTAAACAAGCTCTAGCCAGTTTTCATCCTCCCTCTTTAGGAGAAAGTTATTGGTTTGGTAGACCATTGGTGAATTTCCGAAGACTACTCATGAACTAGCCATGTCATTTGCCTTTATTAATACAGAGCAGGAACATATTTATACCACTCACATGGCAGGATAATTTGCAGTTACATAATTTCATGGTAATTAAATTGGAATGGCCAGGTAGAAACTAGGCACTTTGGAGGAGCATGTTTATCAACAACCGGCTGCCTCAGAATTACCCATTAAAGATGTGATTAGTGGTGGCCTTGTGAGAGAGGTTGTTATGCAAGGGACTTAATCTTTTCATTTCCAATGGACATAAAAAGCCGGAGCCATGGAGATACCAGGAACATGTTTTCATCCCTTTTTCTGACAGGGTAGGGTGCAGTTGTGCAGGTTTATTCTGTTACTGGGCCTGTTTGGGTGCCCTGGTGACAGGGAGGGGAAAGGAAGTATGAGCTTGAGCAAAGGGAGTAAGCATTGCATAGTATCAGACTAGTCTCCATAGCTGTTGAGCCAGGACACAGATGGGAACTACTGACTTGAGAAGAGAGTGAGGAAGCTCAGAGAACCTCTGCTTGGGTGAAGAGGCCCCAGAGTAGAGGTTGAATTATTGCTTGGTTGTGTGCCATGAAAGAACCAGGAAAATGTATGTAGAAAGGAGGCCAGAAGGAGAGATGGTGGACTCCATTTACTAGGGTGCTGTGAAAAGGCATGCAGCTCATATAACATACTGGGCGGGCACCACCCCCAGAAAACAAAACTGGTCCAAGTCTGGTTTTCTTGGCAACAGTGTTCTCCTTGTCCCTTCTTCCTCATCCCCTCCAGCTATTCTCTGAGGTTGATCTTGCTGTTTATTTTCCCTGGATATACACCAGGCATGGGGAGGAGAAACCCACACATGGCGATGGGTTCTCAGTTCTCCAGGAACTAGCTCTATGCTTGGCACAGGTAAAGTAAGAGAATCACTCGTTCTTAGAACTGCAAGAGGCCCCTCATTTAACAGAGGAAAACCCAAGACACAGAATGGGTCAATGTGTGGTCCTATGTCACCCAGCATGTAAATGACAGAGTCAAGCCCTGGACCCACATCCATCACTGCCAGGTAATTTTCCATACTGCAACTCCCTCGCAAGGGAGTTGTTGATGCTACAAATTAAGATGAGGCTAATTTCAATAACAGCCATATAGGGAGTGCCTCTGCATCCATCATACAAGCTACTCTGGGATAGATTTTTCCCTTTGCTTTTTAAAATAACCTTATATCGATGCCTTGAAAGGGTCAAGAGCAGGCATATGTTTGCTCCTGCTGGCTTGAAATGCCTCCTCCCATGGACAACAAGAACTTCACATCCACAATGGCTCCCCTTTTTTCTCCCGGGTTGCTGGGTGGCTGAGAGCTACATTTAGTGCTTATTTGCTCAAATTTTCCTCAGGCAGGAGTTTTCATTATAATTTTCTTCCCCTCTCATTCACTTGATACTCATTCTTGCATTAGGAAAGTTGTTTGAATATTTTTGTACCTGCGTTTTTATTACAAATTTTCTGGATGGAGGTGGGGCTATCAACCATCAGTAAATAACAATGAACCAATAATCTTTTACCTTGGGGTTCAACTGTGCAGAATCTAGAATCTGACAGAATGTATAGACCAGCTGGGAAGGATCCCACAAGCCTCCTGTACTTCACATGAAGTGCAAGGGGAGGAAGGCTCCGTTTTAGCGAGGACAGTGACAGAGGACACTGGCTCCTCTATCGGTCCCATACCGGCTGCAGAAGCACCACTCACCCCACTACCTATTGCATCTAGAGAGTCAGAGGAGGAATAAAAGGCTTCTGGAGACCTTGGAGTTTTGTGATTCCATTAGAGAACTAGAATAACTTGGAACACATGTGATAAACAGTAAAGGAAAGCAAGTGACATTTCCCAGATGGCAGTAGTGTGCCTGGTGCTGTGCATGGCCTCTCTCCATCTCTCTCTCTGTCTCTGTCTCTCTCTCTCATTTTATCATTCACCTCTATCATCTTTCTAATTTTTGCTAAAAATTGATTTTGTCATCTTTATTCTCACAGATGAGAAAGCAGAGATTTGGAATTAGGTAATATTTTCAAGGTCAAATAATACGTAGACGTGGGGTTTGAATCCATTCTCATCTGTATCTAAAACACATATTTATTTTTTCTTCCACATCACCCACAGCCTCAGACAATCACTGTCACCTGGCCACTCATTTTAGGTCTCTCTTAGACCTGAGGTCATCAAGCTTTAACAGCACCTCAACTGAACTCCTGGGAAGAACAGGTTGGTAGTACAGGTTTGAAGGATGAGGATGACCCATGTAACCAAGGGTAGAAGCCCGTTCCCTGGGATTCTAAATTAACCATGAACTATTATGATAGCTACTTGTCATCCTCCAAAATGAAATGGTAATAATACCATTGTTGTAATATTGACAAATCTTCAAGTGCACTAAATATCAAGTTGGCTTTTATTAAAATTTTTATTTTATGATTTTTTTTCTGTTGATGGATTGCATGACAGTATTCATATTTCTTTGTTATATGATTTTTGGTGTCCTGGAATGACATGCTATTACATTAAATCACAGATGCAGGACAATTCCTGCACTATACTTATTTCAGGGAAAATTCATGAAGCACTAGAGGTCTGGATTGGGACTTGGGGTTCATCAATGTTGGACCACAATATTCCAGGATCAATTCCAATGTTGGTTCTTCCTCAGAGCCTATATTTTCACCAGTCTTATAGAACTAATAATTTCACCAGTCTTACAGAACTAATCACATGAAGGAATTAATTTCTTAATCCATTTCAAGAGAACTGGGTGATATAACAGAACGAGGAAAATTGGATCTCCTGACTTATGTACACTCTGTGCCCGGTCATACTACCCCTAGGAATGCATCCAGCAGAAATCCACACTTAGGTCAACTCAAGGACATATGTCAGAATGTTCCCAGACTCAACACTCATAATAATCCTGTGGAAATACTCCCAATTCCATCAATAACAGAATGGATAGACTATGGCATATTTCTGCCATGAAATAGACAGGAATAAAAAGGAAAGACCTGTCAGAGGCATCAATGTGGATGAACTTCACACATAATGCTTGGGAAAAAGAAGTCTTACATAAAAGCGTATGATTCTGTTTCTGTGAAGTTCAAAATATATGCAAATCTCATCTAGTGTGCTAGCAGTTGAGACAGTGGTTACCTTGAGGAGGGATGTGACTGGCAAGGTCACGTGGTGGCTTCCAGGATGCTGGTACTATTCCATTTTTTGATGTGGAGCAAGGTTATTTGATGTGGTCACAAAAATTCATTGAGTTGTACAAATATGATTTATGCACATTTCTGTATATGTGTGATACTTCACTCAAACGTTCAAGAAAAAGATCAGGGTTCAATTCCCAGTTCTGCCACTCACTGTGTGACTTTGGGGAGACACTTTATGCTATAGCTTCTTGATCAGATAAATCAGCATAATACAAACCCATTTATATGTATGTTGTGAAAGTATAAGAGGTTACATATAAAACATCCAGCCATGAACCTGATACATGGTAACTGCTTGATATATAGTCATTCATAATTTAAAAGCTTCAAATATGGAAATTATTAAATATACACAGAACAAAAGAGAATAGTATAATATATAATAGTTAAAACCAACTCCCATGCACCCATCAACTAGCTTCAATAATTAATAATTATCAATCGATGGCTAATCTTGTTTTATCTAAATCTGTCTCAACAATGAAAAGAAAGGTACATTTTAAAGTATATATTTATATGTTTAAAGTATATAATAGTTCAGCTTACATCTCTAAAAAATAGCTCTTTAAAAAAAACATAATCATAATACCATCATTGTTAACTATGGCTGTATCTATCAAGTTTCACTGATCACCTTCAAATGTCTTTTAAAAAAATATATATTTTATTGATTTTGTACAGAGAGGAAGGGAGAGAGATAGTTAGAAACATCGATGAGAGAGAATCATCGATCAGCTGCCTCCTGCACACCCCCTACTGGGGACATGCCCGCAACCAAGGTACATGCCCTTGACCGGAATCGAACCCGGGACCCTTCAGTTCCCAAGCCGACGCTCTATCCATTGAGCCAAACCGGTCCCGGCTCAAATGTCTTTTTATAACTGGTTTGCTCAAAACAATATCCAAACAAATACGTGTATATTATTATATTCTCTTTTAAAAATATATTTTTATTGATTTCAGAGAAGAAGGGAGAGGAAGAGAGAGATTGAAACATCAATGATGAGAGAGAATCGTGGATAGGCTGCCTCCTGCACAACCCCTACTGGGGATCAAGCTGCAACCCAGGCATGTGCCTTACCTAGGAATCGAACCATGACCTCCTGGTTCATAGGACGACGCTCAACCGCTGAGCCATGCCAGCCAGGCTGTATAATTTTATTCTTAATTCATTTAGTCTCTTAACAAATCACAAGGGCAATGGGCAGCGAGGCTATCTGACATCTACGCACCCATGACAGAAGCCTTTGTGGAGAAGGAAAAGAATGTTGCTTAAAGGCTCCTGCAAACCCCACACCTAACACAGCAACCCGGTTGCTGTCCACAGCACTCTTCTGAACTCTTCAGAACCACAAATGGCTGCTGTCACTGTCAAATTAGATCTAACACAAAAGAGGGCATACCCTTTGCCACAGACTCAATATAAATGGGAGAGCTACTATTGGCATGCAGCAGACAGAAGAAATCCCATACAGGCCATTTTCTGGAAGACAGGCACATGTCCTGCTCTAGTCTCAGCCCTTCAGATGAAACAAATATTCCGAACTTGCCCAAATGAAGGTGAAAACTTTACTTTGCATGTTTCCCATCTGTTTTTCATTTCCATCCTTGTGTTAGCTAGCACCCAGGAAACTGATTTCTGAGTCTGAATAGAGGCAGGATTGTGTGCACAAGCAGTGTGCTACCTTGTGCCAACCCCTTAAAAAAACATATTGTCTCCTGGACTGCAGGGCATCTTACTGAATTTTCTTAAACAATCAGCTATTGGTTCTATCTCCTCCACCCAGATCCTGAATGCCCTGAGGGAAGGGTCCTCATTTTATTCATCTGTGGGTTCCCCATCCCAGCATAGCACCCACACATGGTAGGCCCTAAAACAAAATTGTGGGGAAAATTAGTGAACAAGAGTGAGAAGAGCCTGTGGATTGGGAGATGGAGGTCTGCAGTTTGGCCTCTGACCATTGGGGTGACCTCAGGCAAGGCACTAAGTTCTGAGGGCTTCCAGTCATTTCTAGGGTCTCTTTCTAGGGTCTTAAAAAAGACTCCCCAATTCTAGAACATGTTAATTTTACTTAAGTCTCTTCTGTGTTGAATCGTCTATTCATTTACATCTAAAGACTAACAGCTGGGCAAAGCACCAATGCCTCTCAGAACATTCCATAGCAACTCAACTTTTTGCCAAATGTCCTATGCCTTCTGTACCTCTTGTGGTCCCCATCACACCTCACAGCAGCAACAACCCCATACAGAATGGCCAGAAGGGACCCCACACCTAACACACCCAATGGTATGCTGTGTGCTAGATGTGGTTTAACTAAATCATGCTGGAAGCTGGAGCCAGAGAGCAATAAGAAGGCTTCTCTTTACCCTTAGTCCATGTCTGACTCTGCTGTGAACAGAGTGACCATTATTAGGGGTGGGGAGAGGTACTGTGTTTCAGGAGATGAGCACAGGTAAGGCCAGCCCACTGAAAACCTACCTAAGTGGCAAAATTCACCTTGGTACTTGCTCTTCTCTTTTCTGCCATTCACCTCAGACCCCCTGCGTACTAACCTGTTCTAGAAGAAAAATGCTCTGGCTCTTAAGCTTCTTGACAATTCATCTCCTAAAGATGAATTCTCTGAGGCTTAAATTATAATCCAAATGGGTACTGGGAGAATGGAAGAGAGGTATTGAGTTATATTTATTCTGTTCTTTGTTACTCATTGAAATTAAAGAAACAGCTGGGATTGTTTCCTAATTTAAAAAAATATATATCTTATTGGATACCACGGCCACTGATGTAAGCTCATGGTATAAAAACATAAAAATACAGATTGGAATAAAGAAAAAAACTGAACTTACCATATTCTATAGGCCTTTTACATGATAGAGCTTAACTTTTTTATATATATATATTTAGTGAGTATATTTATCTTTTCTTTTTTCCTTCCTCTTTTAATCCTCACTGGAGGACACACTTAGAGAGAGGAAGAGGCAGGGAGAAGAAAGAAACATGAACTGTTTGTCTTCTGCATGTGCTCCGACAGGGGATCAAACCTGCAACGTTGTGGTGCACAGGACAACACTCAACCAACTAAACCAACTTATGTTTCTTATGTGTTTATAATTATACTTCTCATAGTTTTATGAAATTCTACTTTTAATGGAATACAAATCCATTTATTTTTCCTTCCTTTCCATTCTTTTCCTTTCTATGTCATTCCATTCCACCTCATCCCACGCCATTCCATTCCTTTCCCTTTTATTCCAATTCTAATGTAATAGAATACATATTATCTTTATGTGGTTGCATACTTAATTTACTAAAGTGGGAACCTGTATTTTGACAGGGAATTCTTAATAATAATAGAAAATTTCCAAGATACAAGGGACTTAATGTTTTGTGGTTAGCCCAAATGGTTAAGGCAGAGTCTTTCCCAACCCACCTTCCAATCTCCAGGCAGAGAGGCCTCTTTCCTGCTGACCCTCTCAGATGGCCATTCATGTGACCAGTCAGTGTACAAACCCAGGGGCTGGCAAAGGCAGGTTTGGGAAAACATTGGAACTTGAAGTCAGAAAAATGGTTTGAAATCCCAACTCTGTCTCTTACTAGCTCACGGGCAAGTCACTTAACCTTTCCATTTTCAGATTTCTCATTAATTAGCAAAGCACAAATACACAGTCAAATTAATTAGTGAGGCAGTAATACACTGGGTGGCATAGGGAAGGAACCAGCTAATGGTAAAAATACTTTGTAAAGATTCAAAGGTAATCTAATGATTCAGAAAGCTCCTCCACATCACACCTAGGCAGGTGGATCCTCACTGCAGCCACATTCTAGAAGGCTCTCTCAGTAGCACTTTTTACAAATTGTCAGTTTCTCAGTGTTGGAACATCTCCCAGCTCAGAGGCTGTCACACTCAGCCCATCTTCAAGGAGCATTTTAAATGCTCCCACATTCACACCCAAAGGAGATGGCTGGACCAGCGAGGCCAGCTCAGAGATGCCGAGTTGCACACATTGTTACCATCCACAAAGCAGAGTTCTACTTCCCCTGCATCCCAAATTCCATGGTACCAACAACTCAGTATCTGATTGGCCCAGTCATACACTCTGGCTCTGCAGGACTCAGAGGGGAGTCAAGGCCATCCTCAGAGAGGCCCACGTGGAGCTGTGGCCCAAGAGATGCACAACTCAGGGAAAGTTCTCTAGCCCTGAATGGAGCAGGGATCAGCTGACTAGCCATCAGAGGTGGAGCACTGTGCTTCTCTCGGCCTCAGTTTCCTCAACCGGAACATGGGATTTGTCCTGATGACTGTTAGGATTCCTTCTTGCTCAAATCATCACAAACCTATAAGTTCTAATTCATTAAGTTCTGCTCAGTGCCCAACACAGTGTCTGCAATAACATACATTCCTAGTAATATTTCTGAATGAACAAGCAATGACTAAATGAATGGAAACTCTGTGCCTGCCATGAACACAAATATAACAGTTGAGGAATTCTACTCTAACTCTTCATATGCTGTCAAACAAAGATGAAAACTGCTGAAGCCCTATCTGGACCACATGGTCTGGCATGCATGGAGGCAGCTTTGAGGGCAGCAGGATGAAGTGCAGTGGATTGCAACTGTTCTAGAACACCAAGGACAGAAGGCTGCCCTATCCGGAGCCAGAAAACATTGCACTGGGGCCTGGAGAAGGTAGTTTTTCAGACAGGTTTGCATCTATGCTTCTGGAGATCTTTCCACATTTCTATGTCTCATACCTCTGATACCCAGTGACACATCACTAGTCAAAAGCCAAATGTCCCAAGATCCAGGATTAGTCATCCAGAGAATCTGGAAGGCACCCTATCTGATCTGGCAACAGTTGGCACCCTGACTCTCTACAGCTTCCTTGAGCCCTTGGCAATATCTCACCCCCTCCTCCCCAGCACCCCTAATCCGGCCTATGAAGTCAGCAGTGCTCTGGCAATACAGAGTAGCTAGGCAGTGACTCCCTCCCCTTCCCATTTCTCCCTGTCTCCATTTTGCCCCAACCCCATCCCTTGAAACACTTGCTTTCCAATAAAACAAGACACTAAATCACATTTTAAATACGTTCATAAATCTTTCTAGAGAGCAATATGTAGTAAAACTTTAAAAGTTGCAGACACTTTGCCCTTGTATTAGGAGATAATTTGACAAGTGCATAAATGCTTTCATGCACACATGTTCCTTAGTCTAGTTTATAAAAGAAAAATCAGAAACAACCTAAATGTCCATTAATAATAATTTATCAGTTGAATACATTATGATTTGCTGATGAATGAAATTCTACACATCATAAAAATGATAATGCACAAATATATCACAAATGATGTCCAGAAGTCATTATGGGATGAATAAAATAGTTTATGTGATATTGCCCATACATGTAATATCCAGATTATTATACAATAGAGGGATAACAAGAAGGATCCTCACAGAAATGTTAACTTATTATATAAATTTTGAGATTTGGAGTAAATTTCTTTTCATTTCTTTGCTTTCATTCCAGTTGAAACTCCTTGCAGAACATGTTCTTTTTCAGTATTAGGGAAATCATTATTATCACTTTGAAGTTATAAAAAAGAATTAAACTGGCAACCTTGGAAGGGAAAAAGGGTGAAGAACTTTCCAAATTGTTGAAATTAATTTCTAAGGGTTGAGCACTCGTCATGCTCATCCTTCTCACAACTGAGTACATACAAAGTGCTTAGCATGTGTGGACCAGTTCTCCCAAATGCTTTCCCTTCTAGCTGCCAGGCAATCAATGCCTGGAGCAGAATGGGAGCTTTACAAACCCCCATGCTTGTGTGAGCTCTGTGAATTTGGAAATGGAGGCAAAGCACTTGACCTACCATCAGCTGTAACATTCATTTACCAGGGCCCATGTATATCCTTAGCAGATACAGTTGATGAACATTCCAACAATTACTATTAAATAAGACTTCGCTCAGTTTTAAATACAGATCTGCACCTCCCTCTCTCTTCCCACTTCTAACTGTAGGAGAACATTAGAAACTCAATCCTTACAGAAGGTCAGAGTCAGACTTAGAGACCATCCAGTTCAATGTCCTCATTTTATGGAGTGGCATACACACTGTAGAGAAAATAATTCCAGTTGGATTTTGACAGAGACTGGACAGTGACAGGATTAGAGCCCAGGTCTGGTCCTGTGCTCTCTGCCTTCCTCACAGCCATGCCTTTGTGTGGGGCTCATAGTTTCTTTGGCTTGGCTGATTGTAATAGTCATCTAGCAGGTTTTTCCTCCCCTGGTCTCCATGCTGAAGCTCACTCCACCCTGGCACCAGAGGATCTCCATAAACACTGATCTGACCATGCCCTTCCTCTGAATGAATCTCCAACTGTTCCTCACTGCCTTCTGAACAAAGAGCAGGCTCCTCTGCATGTCACACGGCCTCTTCAAGATTGGCCCTCCCCTCCCCGAAGTGCCACAGCAAGCATGTGAACGAGCTGGGACTGTGTCCGGATCCTGGAATGGTTTCATGTGCCATGCTGACTTTCTAGGCGAGCCTAAGCAAACGTGGCAATCACACTCCTCCAGGCCCAGGCTTCTCTAAAAGATGCCAGGCAGCAGCACAGGCTGGGAGTGAGGAGCTCATCTCTAGAGCAGTTCACCTGAGCTGCCAAAGGTAATTTTTTAAAACAAATCTTGAATCCTTTGGTGAAAAGTATCTCAAGCCAAGGAGCTGACACACTAGCGAGCCCCTCCCCCTCCCCCTCCTTTGTTCTTCTCTTTGAGCTGGGTCCACTGGAGGAGCATTGTAAGGTGCCCCTGCTGGGTCTACAAGGTCCCTTTTTGGTTCAATTAATGAGCCATAAATAACCCAATGAAGGTGTCAACAAAGAGGGTAATTTATCATACCTTGTCAGGAGAGCCAGCCTTGTGAGGCAAACGCTCATTCACCGTCTGGTGCAACATGTTAAGATTTATTCCTGGCCAGGTCCCTCCTCCACCAGGTCCCCCCTCTCCCCCAAACCAAAATTTATCTTCCACAGGAATCCTCACAGGTGTTCTGCTTTGACAAATAAGCTATGAAGTCTAGTATTCATCACCGGCTGGTCTTTGTTGGGATGAAGGCAGCAGGAAATAAATTTATTTTAGGGGGAAGGTACTTGTGATTCAAACATGCTCAAGGGGATCAGCGAGTTTATTTCCATCTTCCTGGTTCTGAAAGAGGAAAGGGGGCAGATAATGCCAGGACAGACTCTTTCTTCATTATTTACTACTTGGTGGGAGAACAGCCAGTACTTTACTGAGATGATGCCCTTAGTTGCCAGTCTGCAGGCTCCCGTCGCAACTCTTGGACATGTCGGGCTAGGAAACCTTATACTGGAGTGGAAAGTGCTAGAAGACATCTCAGATGCTCAGGACTGCTGTACCTGGAGGTTTTCCAGCTTTGCTACTCAACTTCTGGCATCCCTTGGAGTGCTGATCCTGAAATGGGAGTTTGTGCAAGTCTCCTGGGGGTGCTTGTTAAAATACAGATTCTGAGCTTTTCCCACCCTCTAGAGCAGCGGTTCTCAACCTGTGGGTCGCCACCCCTTTGGGGGTGGAAGGACCCTTTCACAGGGGTCACTTAAGACCATTGGAAAACACAGATATTTACATTATGATTCATAACAGTAGCAAAATTACAGTTATGTAATAATTTTATGGTTGGGGATCACCATAGCATGAGGAACTGTATTAAAGGGTCGCGGCATTAGGGAGGTTGAGAACACTGCTCTAGAGATTTGGTTTCAGGAGAGAACAACCAGAAATTTGTGTTTTGACAAGATCTCCTTTTCCTTTGCTTTTGAATTAGTTCAGATACATATTTGTGGCACACAGTTTAAATCAAGAAAAGCCACTTAGTGGCCCTGGCTGGGTAGCTCAGTTGGTTGGAGTGTTGTCCCTATACTCCAAGGTTGTGGATTTGATCCTGAGTCAGGTCACAGACAAGAATCAACCAATGAATGCATAAATAACACCAAGTTGATGTTTCTTTCTTCACCTCCATCCTTCCCTCCCCCCAACCTCAAAAATCAATTAAAATAAAAACCACTTGGTGTCTACAGTGCCATCCATTTGAACATCCTATGATGATGGACATTCTCTATATCAGTGCTGACACCATAGCCAGCAGTAACTTGTGGCTATTAAACACTTGAAATGTGGTTACTGTGAGACAGGAGCTGAATTTCTTACTTTTACTTCATTTTAACTCATTTAAATTTAAGCTGTCATCTGTGGTCAGTGGCTTCTATGTTCAACAGCCCAGCTCTAACCCATCACTCTGCCTACTTGAATTCTGGAGAGCACGTGCAAAAGGAAAGACTCAATGTGCACAGGAGACCCGATATTCCGGTCTCCTCCCACTCCCCCATATTCTGCCAGCCAATAAATATTGCAACCCCTGGGGTGTGCCCTTTTAGTCACCGGTGAGCAGGAGGCAGGAAGATATTCATATCCTCTTGCCTTTACTCCCAAGGTTTATATAAGTGAAGACACAGAGCTCCAACTTCTTAAGCACCTTCTGTGGTCTATGAGGGATTGGTTTGAAAGGAAGACACATCCTAGTCCCTAAGGCTAGGTCCTTGCCTTACCAATCAGGAAAAGGACATAGCACGCAAGTGACCCAGCACTAGATGGCATGGCATGATAAATGCTCTGAGAGAACCCTGGGTTCTCTAACAGAGAACACCTACAGAAGCTACGGGCCAGGAGTCTGGCCTCCCCTTGCTAATATCCTGAGACATTAGACATGAAACATTGCTTCCCTGCTTTGGAATTAACAGTGCCCAACTCACTGAGAAAACTGAGACTTCTACATTCCTTTCTTGGAGTGTTGAAGGCAGATTCCCCACAGTGTCGGCCATGGTGAAATGCGACCCACCTCCATGGTCAAATGTGCATGTGTGGCTGTCATCACCTATTCCCTGCCAGCCTATAGAGGCTGAGATCCATGAGGAGCCATCAGAGATTGTTCACTTGGGAGTCCCAGGGCCTAGTGTGGGGCTGAGAGGGGTAGGGTACAACCAGCCTGGACTACAAGGAAATGGCCTCACATTTGCCCGGGTGAGGCCCCAAGGTCTTGCTTATAGCTGAGAGTCAGATGAGCAAGTGTCCCTGAAAACAGAGGTGGTCTGTTCTCCGATGGTGAAAGGATATGAATGCTTCCCCTATACAGAGTAGAAAGAGGGACATACCCCATACATGTGTATTTTAAAGGATAGGACGAAAGCCATATGGAAAGGTGATTGTTCAAGGATCTGAGAAGGAGCTCCTCTTCTGTGGAGAAAATTCACCTGGCCATCCCTCCTGCTCAAGCTCTTTTCCTAACTCTTTCTTCTGGCTCAAGGGTGGCAAAACCTGGCTCATAGCTGCAGGGGAAGGAGAGGCTCCAGCTTCCAGAGATCTAGCCCTGCCAATTTCCCATAGTCCTGGAGTCTTACAAGTCTCAACACTCGATTATCTTTTTTTTTTTTTTTTTGTCTGGAGGCCTTATTTTGCCTCCAGAAAACAGGCACTGGTATCAAAAGTTGTGTTTGATGCCAAGACTTAATGTTCCCATGCTAGCGCCTTGCACAGAGCCAAATGTTTACACACACACACACACACACACACAAACAAACAAATGTTTACACACACACACACACACACACACACACACACACACACACAAACGTGGAAGAAGTCCTTACAGGTTACAGGCCTCTGTGGGTTCCTCTGAACCAAACAGAAGGGAGGGCAAAGAAGGGATTTGGAATGGCAAACATCTCAGCCCTCTCTCTAAGCTATTTGGCTTAGGATAATATTAGGGTAATAATAGCTTAGTTCCAAAAAAGTTTGCAGAGTTCTCTAGCTATATGCTCAGTTGATCAACAGTAGCTCAATGTTAGGAGCCATGTTAAGACACTGTATTAGCTTGGCACTCAACTAAATGTAAACCAGTGACTTTCAACTGTTTTCATCTCATGGCACACAAGCTAATTACTAAAATTCTGTGGCACACCAAGAAATGTCTTTTTTTGCTAATCTGACCAAAAAAAAAATAGGTATACTTTTTAAAAAATATATTTTATTGATTTTTTACAGAGAGGAGGAGAGAGGGATGAGAGAGAAACATCGACCAGCTGCCTCTTGCACAACCCCCCCACCGGGGATGTGCCCGCAACCAATGTACATGCCCTTGACCGGAATCGAACCCGGGACCTTTCAGTCCGCAAACCAACGCTCTACCACTGAGCCAAACCGGTTTCGGCAGGTATACTTTTGATTCATTCACATTGGATGGCTATTGTTGTGTTGGCTATTGCTTTTTATTTATTTATTTATTTACAACCTAAGGGAAAATACCTCAGGGCCCCTGACTAAATAGTCAAATATTGCATGTTTTCAAAATTCTATGATACTCTGGTTAAAAATTGCTGATATAAACTAAATACTGGAAATTAGGGTCTGGAGTTTATCAATGAAACCTCTTCTAAACACGAGTTCTAAAAGAAATCTCTAGAAAAACTATTGAATCAAGAGTTTTCCCCCCCAATTTTTATTTCAACAGTGGGGGGTAGAGAGGCAACTTCTATTTGGAGTAACACAGTAGTAGCACGTTCTGTGAATCAAACCATGGTATCTCTGATGGAAAGATTTCATGGTGTTTGAAACTTCAAAGATTACTATGAGGGAATCTGGGAGATCCAAGAAGGCAAAGTTGGTTGAGAGGCAGCAGATCGAGATGAAAAAAATGGAGGTGCCCTGCACAGACTTGGCCTTAATTCCAGTCCCACCAAGATCCTCAAGCAAGTGGTTGCCGAAGGCAGGTTCTTTCCCCCTCTTTATTTTATCATATTTTCCCATCACCATTTATCCTCCATGTACTCTCTTCCACACAACCCCTTCCCATCACCACACTGTTGTCATTGTCCATGAGTTCCTTCTCCTTTTGTTTCCTTTTTTGCTCAATCCCTTCTCCCTCACCCCCACCCCCAGGTTCTTGTCAACCCTGGGACATTCTGGACCTTCCTAAAAAGAAACCATTAGGAACCACCAATTCATTCAAGTTGCGACTGTTCATTAATAGTTATAGAAACTGAGGCCTTCTTAAGATCAAACAGCTAGCAGGTAACTAAATAAAGTTTCATCTGTTTATCTGTTATGGCCAAGTGCCAAGTTTCTCTATGCAGAGCAAGGAAATGATTTCCATGCAACAGCATGAGATGTGCAATTTTGCATTTGCCTGAAGCCATGGCACCGTGACTGCATGGCTCCCTTCAGATCTTGAATGCTACCAACCATTGGTGAGGTGGGTAACTGGTTGGAAAGCCTCCCAGGAAACCACAGCTCCTGCAAATGACTCAGTAGGTGGTTCCGATCCCTCTGAGTCAGAACCAAGCCCAAGTCCTAGCCTGTGCCAAGGCTCTGTGCCATTCTTGAGATGCTCTGGGCTTGGCTGACATGAGATACTGAGGACCTCTGGCGTTCATCTATAAAGGGAGAACCACTCTTTCTGACAGGAGACCAAGATGTATGGAGCAGAAAAGTAGATGACATCACTCAGAGCGCTCTCTCTCTTGCCTCCTAAGCCTTAGAGGGCTTTGATGGCTTTCTATATCAAGAGGCCTTCAATTTAAAGGCTCATTCCTCCTTACCAGGAGCTTCTTAGTTGCCTCCCACAGTCATGAATCTGGGGACAGAGAGCTAGCTCTAGCTTTGATTTTGCTGTTTCCAAGGTCTAGGACCCTGAGCAAGTCTCTTCTAGTAGCCTCAAGGCCTCCCCATTCAGTTCCATTTTCAGCCCATTTATTCTCTGATGCCAAGATCATCATACTGACCTCCTAACCTAGATTCTCCATAGGCTCCAAAGCCTATGGAATCATATCCAAACTCCTTAGCCTGATATTCAAATCCCAATCTATCCTTCAAGACTCATCTTCCTCCATTACTTTATTTGTCTGTTCTGGGAAAACTTAACCACTCACTCTTACCTGGAGCATGTGTGCTTCCCATCCCTCAGGCTTTATCAGGTCCCTAACGTGAGATGCCTTCTCTCCATCTCTTGAAATTCTGCCCACCCTTCAAGACCCAGATCAAATGGTCCCACCTCCTCCATCCCACACCCCCAGACCATCTCTTAGGAAGTCCCTTTGATCTCTTGCACTGCTCTTTGCTGGTGCCTACCTATTGACCCCCAGCATCCTGTTCTGAACTCCCAGCATTTGTGTGGATGATGTATCTTTCCTCAAAGATGGCATACTCCTTAAAGAACGGTGGGAGGTGAGGGGAATATCTTATTCTCGTTTTATTTCCCATCATATCAGTTTACACAAGTTAGTACTAATGAACAAATGACTGAATTCACAAAAATCTAGATGGGCATTCTAAAATTATCTACAGCTGTGGTATTTTATTCCAGAGGTGGCTGCAGAGGAAAGCTTGTGGCCAGGCCGGTTCATATTGACAGTAAAAACCGGCCTGGCCACAAGCTTTCCTCTGGGAGAAGATAGAAGCACTTGGTGCAATCCATGCTGATGCCCATGCAATATCTTGGCTGTGCGCACAAACTCCTACTAACTAGCCGCAGGATTTTCTCTGAAAGGGACCAGATCGCCTGGCCTCACTCCTTTCTCAGTGTGATGAGGGGTAGGTACACTGGAGTCTTGCAGCTGACAGCCTTACTGGTCAAGAAACACCTACTTAGCATAGCACCACTGCTCCCTCTGGGCAGCAAGCCAGCAGGAGCTTTGAGGGTTGGTTTTGCTGTGCTCAACAGGCGGCCCTGATCTACATTAACGAGGCTTCTGCTTCTATGTGTCCAGCTATCAAGGAGATTGCCATGTGGCCTGCATAGTGTGGAGAACCTCCTCAAAGCTGGGTGCCTGCCCCATGCTGGCCCCATGGTGTCCAAAGAGGTGAAGAAGAAGAATTTCTAAAAGCTCTCCTTCCTACTTTCTGCTTTTCCTCCAGAGACTAGCCCAGTGTCCTCAGACTTTAGCAAGCATCAAGAGGGTTTGTTAGAACACAGATTGCTGGGTCTGTACCCCAGAGTCTTTGACTAAGTAGCTCTGGAATAGGGCCCAAGAATGTGCATTTCTAATGAGTTCCTAGGTGATGCTAGCCTGGAGCCACACTGTGAGAACTGCCTGAGGCTACCCCAAGTAAGGCAAGTGAAAGAAACCATCAGAGGTTGGACAAAAGATACCTGTCTCCCTGCCTCCAGGTTCTGCTCTCTTAAGATCCTTTCTGTCACAGAAATCAGCTTTCAGAAGCACGGATCTGCCTGTGCCATTGACTCCTCTTTGTCTATAAAATAAAACGAACTCCATAGCCAAGCTCAAATTGACCAAGCCCTGTATACCAGGCTCTGTACTAAACCTTTTACACATATTAACTTATTTAATCTATATAATTCTATGCAGTAGATATTATTATTATTATCCCCACTTTGGAAATAATGCATCCCAGAGTGAGCCCTCAGGAAATATTTTCTGAATGAATGGATAAAAGGACTTCATAAGCATTTATACCATGCACTACAGAAGGCTGTTCTCATGCCAAGGGAAGCCATCAAGAAGTGAAGAATTGGCTTGCTAACAAGTTATTTGTTCCTGTACTACATACACCAAATAACCCGTTTGCCTGCAATTGGCTAGGTATTCTGGCTTTGTGTAGACATTTCCTCGCTGGGAGCAAAGCCAGAGTTAATTTCTCACAAAGGGTTGTTTAATACTAACCAGAAACTGGACAAGAGCAGAGAGGAACACAGTGATCCCATGAGGAAAATGGACTCCTCGGGCTCGTGGCATTCACAATGCCAACAGGGGCCCTCGGCATAGGCTGAGGTTTCTTAATTTTTATTATAAAAATAGAACATGAATATGTCTCTCCTAATTATCACCACCAAATGCACCAGCAAAAACATCTATGGCTGAATATTACTCTAATGCAACACTAATGTTCACATTGGAACAGAAAACCAGGTCATCTTTGAAAGCCTATAAATGGACAGCCCTCTCTGTCTATTACTTATTTATGTTTCCCACCTTTTGCTTAACCAGCCTTGAGGCCCAAATAGAGAAAATACACCATACATAAAGCTACCGTACAAATAAATAAAACATCAGACTCAAACTGGTAGCTTCAAATTTCATTGCTTTGGGGGTGGGTGGTCTTTACCAAGATGATGCACAGATGATCAGCAAAAGGCACGACCCTTTGAGACGGGGCAGGCAGGTCATTCCTAAGATTTGTGCTCTTCTCAAGATACTTAGCTTTGCCCTTTCAGGAGAATATTTTTATCAGCTGTTGATGGAAGACAACAATTATAGAGTGAGTTTGAAGCCACAATCTGAGTTGAGTAAACTG
Source organism: Pipistrellus hanaki (assembly GCF_964339955.1). Lineage (NCBI taxonomy): Eukaryota > Metazoa > Chordata > Mammalia > Chiroptera > Vespertilionidae > Pipistrellus > Pipistrellus hanaki. The sequence continues at coordinate 46,614,546 of NC_140503.1, read as the reverse complement.
AACTTGACTTTGAATTCATCACCAACTAAAGTTTCTGGGTCACTCCCAAGGGCTTTCCCATGTGGCCTGCCCTGCAATTAATGAGCCTCAGGATTCACCAGGATAATACTAGCCACAGGAAAGTCTCCACATGAGAAAAGTCAACAGAGTCCTTATGCAAAGTTCCAGCAAAAAGACAACCACACCAGGTTCAAGCCTTACTGATGTCCAGTGAGGTGACCTTCTGGGTCAAGGGAAGACCGATCTCTGGAGGCAACATCACTTGTCTCTCTCCTTACAGTTTTCCTTCTGGCTGATCACAACAGCCCTCTCTTAGCTAGAACAATCTAGGTTACTCTCCCCCAGTTCAGCTTAGCCTGGTGCTTGGCAACCTGTGAAGTGGCTCTGCTAGAGAGATCTGGTGTGATTAGCAGCACAGAAGCAGCCAGGATGGAGAGGCAGAGGGCATCCTTACACACCTGTCAGGCCCTTAACTTCTTTAGAAACAAAAGTGAGAACACCTGCCTCACGATCTTCCCCACCACCATCACTACCATCCAGGATCTCAAATGCAGATCACCATGCTCTATCCATCCCTAAGAGCAATGTGGAATAACCAATGCAGATCACTGCACCTTAGCAACATGCACTGCCCTTGACCATGTGGTGAAAATGGCAAGAAAAAAAAAAAAAGAAAGAAAGAAAAAAACACACAGATCCTTGTCCTCTATTCATCCTCTTTTTCTTGTGCAGAGAATTAAATCTCTCTTAGTTAGGAAAATGAATAGTTTATATTGTTGAAATGTGTAAGACAGGAATTTTGATGGGGCAAGGGAAGATGACAGAAATCTCCAGATCCAAGGTCTCTATAAAACCACTTCAACAGATACAAAGCTCTGTATTGAATAAGGGTATGATAATCAGATAGGAGTAGGATTAAGATCTTACGCTCTAGAAAGGGAGGGGTGTATGTCTGGTATTTTTTACATAGTGATAATAATGGCAAACATTTAGTTAACATGTACCAAGCACTGTAAGTAGTGCTTTATGTTTGATCACAGAATAAAACAAGAACAAACCAAGGCACATGGTGAGGCTGGAATTTGAACCCAAGAAGTCAGACTGGAATTTAGCCCGGCCCCCTCTGCTGCACAGCCTTTTTCAGGAAAACTCAGAAGACCATGAGGCCCAGCATAGGCATTCTGAATGCTTCTAGGCAGTCCACACTGAGCTTGAACATGGTAGTTGCTCAAGAGTATTTCCTTTGAATGATTATTATTTTTCACTTCTTAAGCTTTTTATCTTGGTGAGAAAAGACTCACCCTCATCCAGTTGGAAAGCCAAGCCCTTCCCAGCTTGGGACATCCTGCCTCATTAAATCCAGAAGATATCAAGCAGCACAGGAAAAGCTTGTCACAAATTTCCTGAAACTGGGTGTGACTATTTGGTTGATAATTCTTTCTTATGCACATTGGGCAGAAAATGCATGACTGGTCCTTAAAGTCCAGTCTCATTAGTGATTCCTCCAATTCCCTGAACTCCAATTGGGATCACAACAGAGTCTGGTACCACTATGCACAGCAAGGTGCACCCAAGATAGTTCTCAATCTGAGAGTTTTAAACTACAACACCTGGGTTTAAGTCTGGGCTCCAACCTGTGTTACTCTTTACATGACTTCGAGCACCCACAGCCTCAAATCACTCTGCCCATCTGTGATGTTAGCCATCAAGTGAGGAGTTATTTGCAATAATGTGCTATAAATCCATATATATCACAGTCTTATAGTTAGGGTCAATGAAAACACCGTACATGAAAACATCTATACATAACAAAGACAGCAATGATAAATAACATGCCTTGGTTGCTTATGTGCTTAACATAATCCATTTTAACTTGAAATAGTGTTTAGCTCTTCTCTCTCTAAGACTTCCTGCTTGACATCCCAGCTCCTGATTACCCTCCCTCACCACCAGGCTTCCCATCCCCCCTTCCCACTCTGCCTGAGCACTCTCTCAGAGACCTCTTGGCATGCCAATCATAGATTCTCTCATTTCATTGTATTCAACAAATAGCTGTCCTGTTCTCACAATAAAGCAGGCATTCTTTTGATAGGGTGGTCCTGCCTTGCTCCTCTGAGAGGCCCAGACATCTGGGCCAGCCTTACCCAAAGTCTCTACTGGGTGCAAGGGGCTGGAGAGCAGGGACATGCAGTCATCAGAGGTTGCAGTCTGTACAGGCTGCCTTTGAGGTGTTCTTCTGACTGAAGCACGGCAGGGACGCACGTGCTCACTAGTAACGCTGGGCCAGGCTGGTTCTGAGGTAGCTGTGATAATCAATCCAGTTGCCATAGCGGCTGTAAGTGTTCATTTACCACTATGTGACCTGGAGCAATAATATATTATGCCTTTCGCCAGCGGGAGCTGCGCCAGCTGCAGCACAGGGCGGCCGTGTCGGCCATCAGTCACCACTCTCCTTCACAACCTTTTGTTCCCCACTCATTACGGTGAATTATAACAGGGGGGACAGCACATTTTTCAGGAGAGTCTCTCCTGTTAGGTCTAAGTGCTAACTCATCCCAGGCTGTTCCACATCGGCAGCACTAGCATGGCATAGTATCCCCACCAGGCTTCCCTCTGCCACCCCCTGGACACTTAGAACGGGTGAAAAACAAACAAACAAAAAAAAAAACCAGAGTATGTGCACTTTTCTACAAGGCAAGATAAAAAACCACTCAACTCTATTCACTATAAATATTGGATACTGCATTTTGTTGCACTCCGTCATGTCCCCGAGGGTTTGTTGGGATGGTAAATTACATTATAGCACACTAAACAGGCCTTCATATCAGCTTGGGTCCTTGACATTGCTGCTTCTCTAGGAGTAGATCACTTCCAAAGTCACAGATGGGAAGATCAGGGGTCAACACCTCCCCCCCATCAGCAGTTTTTGAAAATGTTTCGCTGTAGTAGTGATGGCAAACCATAATCATAAAAATTAGAGCCTGGGCCAAGGTATTAGGTGAGTAAAAGAAATCAAGGATAAAACTGCTGATAAGATGATTCCTGATAGCCCCAAATGGAAGCAACTCAAATGGCCACCAATGGGGAAGGGATAAACAAATTGTATATTCTGTGTCCTATATATTTGAGCTATTCCAACAATCAAAAGAAATGACGTATTAATGCATGCAACAACATGGATGAAATCTCAAAAACATGCAAGAGAAAGAAATTGGACACAAATGACTGTTCTTTTTCATGTATATAAAATTTTAGAAAAAAAGCAAAACTAGTGACAGAAGCAGATATGCGGTTGCCAGAGGCCAGAGGTGGGGAGAGAGAAATAAGAACAAATTGAGGCAGGAGAGCTTTTTCAGGGTAAGGAGACTGTTCTGCATATTGACTTTGGTGGTGGTTTTATGACCACACAGGATTATTAAAGTTAATCAAATTGTTCACTTAAAATGGTTGATAATATCTTGATAAATATAAATGTAGCAAAAAATAAAAAGCCCCCACAAAAACAAAAACATGCCCCAGAGTCCTAGCCAGTTTGGCTCAGTGTAAAGAGCATCAGCCTGAGGACTGAAGAGTCTCTGGTTTGATTCTGGTCAAGGGCGTGTGCCTGGGTTGCTGGCTTAATCCCCAGTGTGGGGCATGTGGGAGGGAAAATCACCATTATTTTTCCAAGTGCTAGAAGCCCCCCCACCCCCCACAAGACAGAATTGGAAAATGACTTATACTCATTAAGTAAAAAATGAATAAGCCAGCCTTAAGAGCATTAACTTATGGAAACCAAACACTTCATAATCTCTACGGTATGGTGCTAAGCTCCATACACCACCACTGAGATGGAAAAGTCCTGTCAGTTTCAGTTCATCTTCTGGCAAACTGAAGCTGGGTCTAAAAGCACTAAAATGATGGAGTGAATCATTCACCAGTAGTATGATCTCAGGTGAATGGTTTCACTTCCCTGGACTAAAGGTCACTTGTTTGTAAAAGTGAAAGAGTTGGACATGATGGTCATGAAAGCTTTTTAGTGGTTCAACTGTATCATTTTTTAATGTTTCTAAGCCATTTAATGATTTGGTATCATATGATTCCATTTAGTTCTTGGGATTCATCCCTACCCCATATCCCTACTCAATATAGCTGGCCTCAATGTCAGCATTGGTACATGGGATGAAGGACACCAAGACACCAGAGGGATGATTACTAGTGTCACAGGCAACAGTGGACCTTCATGATGAGACACCCCCATGGCTCACTTCCCGACCTGGACACAGTAGTCAGTTTCTATTATGTTGTCACCCAGAGGTGCTCTTATCTCAGTGACTTATCTTCTTTATTTTTAGTTCCTTGGTGAGTCCTTCTTTGTAGTCCAAAAAAAATGTTTAGATTTCAAGTCAAGACATTTTTATATCTCATTTTTTAACACAATTATGAGTCATTCAGAACATTGGTATCTGTAACCCAAGACCACCCTTCCTCTCCTCACAGATTAATATTTTTCATCTCAACAAAGATCCTGGAGGTAAGGAAGGACTTTTAAAGTTTGCCCTTGAAAGACATGAGAACCTGATTCTAGTGACTAGCACTTGCAGTTATTATCAGAACAATGGTTTTCAAAAGTAGAATTTTTACCAATTGTCCATCTTTGCATCATTTAACAGTCCAATGAGAAGATAAGTCTATGCAAAAAACCTGCTAAGTTTACAAGCAAATCCTAAAAGACTGAATGAAAACTTAATCCATAATAATATGGGAAGACTCTTGTTAATTTGCTGAAAGGGTTATTTTTCCTCTTGATGTTTCTGTCTGAAAACTAAAATACCAGCAAAAGCCACTGTAAATCATAAAAGTAACTATGTATGGAGCCTTCGTAATGGGTAGGTACTCTGTACAAGATAGATCTTTCAAACCAGAGAACTGAATGTAGAAACTGAGACACAGTGAGTTTATGTCACAAGCTCAAGGCCATTCGGCTTGTAAGGAGCAGAGCTGGAACACCCCTGTTTTACCAAATCCAAAAACCAGTGCTCTCCCTCTACAGCTTATTTCCAAATTCAAAGACCAGGCCTCTGTTTTCATTTCTATTCAGGAGGCTCACTGTGTGTGTGCAGCAACATGTTCTGCGATTATTTGTCCATGGATGAAAAAGTGTGTGATTAGGTCTCTCGTGCCTTGCATTTTACTTACTTCCTTTTAGCAGCGTAGCCTCAAACATATGTTCAGGTGAGCAGTGACCTGCCATCATTTCATAAGATTAGCACTTGAAAGAATTCTCCTGCTATCCATGATGCTTAATGTTCAGCTTTTAGAGTGCTGGCTGCATGCGTGTTATCTGCGTACACATACAAGCACATTTGTTTTCTCTTGAACCTGGCTCTCCCCATCCTCCTTCACAACCACTCATGCCTTTCACCTTTAGGTTTCTGTGCAAAAGCGATAATTGAGACATACACTGGGATGGGAGTGGGGAGGTCATAGGAAGCTGAGCATAGCCAGAGAACAAAAGACACAAAAACTCACAATTCAAAGACTGGCCCTTGCTGCCCTTACCTATTATGGAACAAACAAGGTTAATAATATTATCAAGCCCACAAAGCCCTGTTAGAGTTGCAATAGCCACTCACCGAAGGTCGAATTGATTAGATTTTTCTGTCCTACGCTTGAAGAATGGTTGAATAACAACTTCCTATTGTTAGCATGCACACTCTGTTGTAATTGCTTCACCCAAATCAAGAAAAGTGGAGAATGAGTACTGGTACCCATCTTTACTGGCATCATGGTCTATGCACAGCAGCAGCTCATTCTGAGATTTGTCCGTTCAACGAGAGGGTTAGGAAGAAAGGTGACTTTGCTCTGATGTTGTAGGGAAATCCAGACTGCCAAGTTCTGTAGGACATTTTGAAAGTGGACTGCCAGGGTTAGAGTTTAATTTTTCACATTTTAAATTAGCTTAAGAATGTCACTTCTGGTTCTGTTCCATCTTGTTCTGGCTCTTGCAGAGGCGCCCTTGTTCTTTGCCGTAATCAAGGTCATACTTAAAAGAAAATGTTATTTCTTAATCAGGGTTCTGAGGCTGACTGTGTTTTCAGTATGAAGGTTCTGCCCTGTGTCAGAGGACTGGACAAACGAGGGTCAGCCTGAGGGACTCGGGCCAACCATGACTGCACCTGTCCCCCTCTCTAAGTAGCACTCTTTAACTGCAGCTGGCTCTCTTGGGGCCTGGGCAAGAGGGACAGTAATGTGAGGACAAATGCTTCACTCCTGCTCTTTAAACAAACCATCAAACAGGCCTTTGCCACAGTCTGTTAGCTGACCAACTCTGTGAAAGGAAAACCACACACACACACACACACACACACACACTTATACACAGTCACACACTCACACAAGGTCATCAGCTGTCCCAGAAACACCCTAAAGTGAAGATTTGCAACACAGACTAAACATGAGAAGGGCCAAGGGAGCTTGAAAATTTCCCGAGTCCCTGCCTACCTCACTCCCATTATCCCACTCCCCAGGAATCTGATTCAACTGGTGGGAGATGGGGTGTGGGCATCAGTATTATTTAAAAGCACTCTGAAGGTTCTCATGTGCTACCAGGGTTGGAACCCTGCTCTAGACCCAGCCAGCCTCAGTGGATGCCACACTAGGAACTTGGCACAACCTCTTTAATGAACACAGTTGCAGGTAAAAACCCCCAAATCCATGCAAGGCAAGCAGCACGGCCCAGAATTCCTTAATGACACTTCCTGTATTCTCAGAGGGCAGGGCACCATTTCCAATGACTGTCCCTGCAGAAGGCTGGGAATACATTAGCAAAAAGAGCACCACTTAAAACTGTGCCAGCCCCCATGGCCCAGGATGCCACATGCCCAGTGTGGACTGAATTCCCACTGACAGTGACTTGGGTTTAGCAGCAGGCGGAGTGTGCAGACACTTCAGAGTTTCCACTGGGCCCACAGCTTGGAGATTTAACAGATGCTAAGGTGAGCAAAACAAACAGGAGGAGGCGATGGCCGAAGCAAACAGCTCACCTGGTTTTAGAATGGAAAAGCCGGGGCCTGGCTGGCCGAAAAGCAGAGGGGAGGAAGGCTGTTTCTGAATATACCCAGCAAGCCCAGCAGCGTGGGGCTACAGTGGAGAGACAACCTATAGAACACCCTGTCCCTCCCAACACGCACTCTGAATAAGCAAACTCGCCATCACATAAACCACATATGTCATGAGGGGAAAACAGGGACCCTCCTATCCCTTTTTCAAGGGAAACATAGGAAAGGACAAAAATGGGCTTATAGTCGTTGAGTATGCAAAAGGGACGCTATTCTTGTATTACTATTTGTTTATTAGTTATTCTAGTCTTTATTATTATTAACCTACTTTTGCCCACCCCTGCATGTGTGCCAAGGTGCCTGTTGGGAGAAGCGAGGCAATGCAGGGCTGACATCTCTGGGAATGGAGCAGAACCTGGCTCCTTGCGGGTAGGTGGGTGGTGCCAACTGGCTGGCGATGCAGTTGGCTCACGGCCAGGAGACAGTGCCTGGCCTGCACTCCTGTCAGGGGAAATGATGTTCTATCGTGGCTGCCGCACATGAGGAGGTGAGGGGAAGCATGAGGCTCTTCAGGCTACAAGAGCCAAGAACAGAGCTCATTAGAAGAGAGAAAGGTTCTCCCTGTTTGGGGAGAAAAACAGCTTTTTCCAAATTCTTTCTATTTAGTCACCTACCTCATCCCCAGTAACATGTACAAAAAGATGTTCCGCCAAGAAGGGTGTTTAGATATCAAGGGATGCAGTCAAGACTAAATTCAGGTAAAGGGGAAATAATTGGTTCAGGGGAGGGCAAAGGAAGGCAACTGCCACAGGTACTTGTGCTGGTCTATTACAGTGTAAGTGACAAGCTCTGAATCATGAGGTCCCATCTCTTTGTGGGGAAGCCGGGACCATCTAAAGTCACCCCACCTGCCGAAACCAGTTTGGCTCAGTGGATAGAGTGTCGGCCTGGGGACTGAAAGGTCCCAGGTTCGATTCTGGTCAAGGGCATGTATCTGGGTTGTGGGCACATCCCCAGTAGGAGGTGTGCAGGAGGCAGCTGGTCTATGATTCTCTCTCATCGATGTTTCTAACTCTCTATCCCTCTCCCTTCCTCTCTGTAAAAAATCAATAAACATATAAATAAATAAACAAACAAACAAACAAATAAATAAATAAATAAATAAAGTCACCCCACCAGGCAATGGGGCCTGCATTCCATCCATGAGAGAAGCTGGGTCTGCTTCCTGCCTTTCCCCCCAGCTTGTGGTGGTGATGAGTTCCCCCAGCAAGCTGGACACTGACGAATCAGTGCAGCAGGATCCACATCTGGAGTTCAAGCTGGGCTCACCCTAGGATTGGAGGAGACGTGACACTCAGTATGGATTGGATGCAGATGCATGTGGGACCAAGGAGCTCTGGGAAGAAGATGCATTTCAATGGGAAAGTGGATCGAAGGGCATCTTTTGGAAGAAAATAGAATGAGCCAGGACCAGAGGGAGGGCGATTCGAAGTGGAGCGCCATGTTCCTCACCCCAACTGTCCTGTGCCTCATGAGAGAACAGCTGCAATTGCATGGATGAGTAAAAACAAAATGAAACAAAAAAAAGAGCAATTTCCCCCAAAACGTGGGTGGCACCTAGTGAGCCAACTTGGCTGCTTTGCTGCCTGCAGACTCCACAATGGGAGCTGGTACCTAAGCGAGGGTGCTGACGGGAGTTTCAGTAGTGATGGCCCTGTGAACAGAATGGGCATGGGGTCTCAGAGCTTTGGGGGAGCCATCTGCGGGCATCAGAAGTGGCATCACTGCTATCGACAGACGGCAGCACTACCCCCACCCCACGGTCACTCATGGGAATCTCCAGTGGTAGATGACAGATAACTTGGATATTAAATCCAAGCTGCTGTTTTCATCAGCAGCAGCTTCAAAAGATGTCACCACCAAGAGCCATAGGGAATGAATGTGAAGACAGTGAAGACAACCAGTCACCAGGGACATGCCCGAGACTCCCAGATTCGAAGATATTTGGGAAGGTAAGGGATTGAAGTTCTTTCCCGAGGGGATGGGAACAAAATTATTTGGAGACCCTATTTTTTTTTTTTTAATTCCAGGCAAATATAACCCAAGAAACACAAGACACAGGTTAAAGAAGAAAAATAAAACTGGGACAGTTTCTCTGCTTTTTCTTGTGATGCAAATGCAGGACACCATCCATTTCAAAGAAACGAAATCCATTTTTCCTTTCCACTCCAAAATGCCAACATTTACAAATGAGTTAGAGGAGTCACTTCTGGAAGGCAAAATGCTCTCCTTGGTTCATTTCCTCAGTCACTCAACACATAGTGGCTAAAAATAGATGGAGTTCCAGCGAGTGCTCACCTCTGTCTGGGATAAATAATAACAACGGGAAAAACAACAGTATGCCAGTCATTTTCACATAACCAACCTCATTTAATAATCTTCATGACTGCACCACGACCAGCACTATTTATTCCTACTTTAAAGATGGAAAAACTGAGGCTTGGAAAAGTTAATTGGGTTGGCCAAGGTCCTTAGGCAGACGAAGGAACAGACCAGGTCAGGCACCTGAATTTTCCAAGTCTAGCTCCAGGGACTTTTCATCCCCACACTTGTCCCCCATGAGTATACTAGCAACTGGCCCTACTCCCTGCTTGCAAGGAGCCATGAGACTCAAACCCATTGAACAATTTGAAAGTAGAACCTGTGTATGTGCCTTCCCGGTTCCAAAGGATGGATGCCAAAGGGATTCCTCAACCCAGGCAGGGAGATACCAGGGAAGGCTGGGTTGCCAGAGTTGTGGAGAAGGGGAGATGTGAGGATTTGAACAGGCAAATAGAAAACAGGAGGAGCTGGAGTATATACTGAGGTGGGAACCAGGAGAAGAAACAGGAATTGCTTTTCTAAGCTGACCTGGAGCGAGGGAAGGCAGCATGCCGGTGGTGCCCAGGCTTTGGCTCTCTCCAAACATCTCTGCAGCCCCTAGCGCAGGGGTCCTCAAACTTTTTAAAGTGGGGGCCAGATCACGGTCCCTCAGAGAGCTGGAGGGCCGGACTATATGAACTACTAATTCCTACTGTAACATCTCGGCTGTGCTCACTGCCCAAAAAACCTGGCGGGCCGGATCAGACTCCTCTGCGGGCCGCATGTGGCCCGCGGGCCGTAGTTTGAAGACCCCTGCATGCCAGGCACTTTGCTACATACACCCAGGAAGGAATATCCATTCCTCAAGGCACATTCTGTTCCTGGGGAAGCTCACAGACTCAACATGGTGAGGCAGCTGGACCCCACCGATTCCCAGGCCATCCCAACTGTCACCAATTGTCCACAATGAAAATGTTGCAAGTTGCCAATCCAAACCTCACCTGACTGCTCAGGCTGTTTATCAGCAATGCCTCACAGACATAAAACCTCTCAGTGTGAAGCTAAAGGGGGAAAACTTAGCATGTAAAATAAATCACTCAAACACTGGCACCCAGTATCATTGCACATAGGGACATGCCACACAGCACTGGATTCGGTCAGAGGAGCAGCTGGGCTGATACCAAGTCACCATGCAGAGACCTCGCCACCTCTGTTCCAATGGAGGCCCCTCATCTGAACTCTGTAGCTGGAGGCTCCCCGGCAGGACGCAGGAAACAGACTGCAGGGCTGCTTTCTAATTTTCTCGTCACCTGGTGTTGCTTTCCTGTTGCCACCACTCCCCTAGTGGGGTGACTCCTAGAAGTCTTGACGCTTTTCACTGGGCAGCTCCTTACATCTTTATGGGCACTGGGCTCATCAGTGAAATCGATGAATACAGTTTCCATTTCATACCATCTGTAACGTGTCACAGACACTGGCTTTGCAGAATGGGTGAGAGGGATCTTTGAAGACTATGGAAACTCCTAGAATAATTTCAAGCTCTGTGGGCTGGGGGCTAAACCTCAACTTAAAGAACATCTGGATGTCCTCAGGGGGAACTTTCCACAGGTGTCAGGGCAAGACTCCAACCCTCCTTGTACGAGGGTGAGGACAGCTTTTCTTCTGTGGAGGTACGTTTGGGAGGTGAGTCCTGAACTGGTCCCCAGAGGGCCTGGTATTCACCACCTAGTGACCAATATGGGCTTCTACTGGATTTCACAAACCTGAAAGTGGCCTGCTGCTAACACTTCAAGGGGAAACCCTATTTGGCCTCCCGGTTTCAGGAGTATGCTACCTGTTCTTGAGCTCCTTCTATGAGCCCTTCAGGCCTTTATGGGTGGTCGTCACATCAGCTCATCACAATAGCCAGATGGTGAGGCCTTTGAGGACTGGACTTGTTTCATTGCTCTCTGTAGCCATCTAGTAACTGGCAGATTGTAATTCAATTGGAAATTATTGAGGGAAACGGCATTTTTTTTTACAATTATCCCTTGGGTTGACATATTTATGTGGGTTTTATATCTTTTTAAAGATGATCTTACTTTATATGTATTATTTCAGATAGCTAAAATTTCACATCAAGAGTTATGAACATTAATGAACAACACATGTAAAACATTCAGCGCATGTCAGTTATATTGTAGGTGTTCAATACATGTGAGCGGCTGTCCTGCTGCTATAAGTTTACCCAGACATTAACTGTGTGCCTTTAAAATTCCTGGTCCTAACTGTAGTGCATATATTTTCAAAAATGATGCTAAATATTCTTGGAAATTAAATATAAAACATTTATACTGCACAGAGGGTTTTGTGAACTCTTTTGCTAGACGCACATGTGTCAAACACAAGGCCCGCGGGCCAAATCCAGCCCGCCAGGCCTTGCAATGTGGCCCGCACCGCGCTGTCATCACTGCACTCCGCTGTCAGTTTATGACATTGTCAGTTTATGACTGTTCAGTAAACCATTCGGCCCGCGATTTAGGCTGGATTTTAGATTTTAGCCCCTTCTCTGATTGAGTTCGACACCCCTATGCTAGAGCTTTAACTGTTGCATTTTGCTGGTAAAGAAATGAAGGCTCAGCCAGCCTATGTGTCTGACTCAAGGCCACAGGGCCAGGATTGAGTCCGAGGAGGAATCTGACCCAACCAAGAATCCTGACTTCCTACTCCAGCAGCCCATGTCCTGGCTCCTTCTTCCCTGCAGCATTCCAACATGTTTTTAGTTTATCCATTTTGTTTATTCCACTGAAAAAAGGACCGTTTACATACATAGACTCTTCAAGGGGCCAAATGACGTCTGAAATAGCAATAATGATAGGCAAGGATAGTGTATTACTGAAAACAGAAAGTCATGAACAGCATTGCAATCACTAGCACAATTTTAAGCAAGATTGCTTTACCTGGTTTTGTTTTCTTTCTTGTTAGATAATTTCACCAGCCAGTTTGTAACAAAAAGAAGCAGAGAAGGTAGATTCTCTTGCTGGCAATTTACTAGCATTATGTTCCGTGATGAATAGAAGTATTTCTCTTATTTTGATCATGCCTTGCCCACAGTATGAACTCCATAAACACATGTCTGATCGAATTATTATTACAATAGCTTGTGGCTTTTTTTTCCACTGGGCAGTAATAACTTTCATTTGTATAATGCTTTACAGCTTACAAAGCACATTCTTCATGTATTACCATTTTATTCTCACAAAAATTCCAAAAGGTAGATATTAATTTCTCCATTTTACACACCAGGAAGCAAAAGCCCAGGTAAATTGGATAATTTGCCCAAGGTCAAAATTGCTCACCAGCCCTTACCCTGATAAGAAACAATGGAAATTTAGAAGAAAACTGGTCTTTCAGGGGAGGAGGTTTGACAGAATGGTTAAGAGTATGGGCCTTGAAATCAAACTACCTAGGTTCAAATCGCACCTCTCCTCTGAACTAGCTCTGTGACCAAGCACAAGTTAACACAAATTATGTGCCTCTGTTTCCTCCTGTATGAAATGAAAGTAACCATAGTAGCTACCTCAGGATATGTTACTTTGCTAGGGTGACTTTGTGAAAAGTGCTGAGTACCCATCTTAAGGACTCAAGGCATAGTACTGCTAAGGTTATTATGATTACTCTTCCTTCCCTGGAAAAGTATCTTATCAGCTCCCATTATCCCTTCAATTATCGGATATACAATATATCCAGTCTACTAAATAGTAGAGGGAGCTGTGAGTTGGGGACATAATCTCAGGTTCATACACTGGAAGTCCTGGGTATAAGTCCTGGTTTTGTCTGGGCAGGAGTCCTGGTTTTGCTGTTAAGGTGTGACTAGGTGAGGGCATGAGGGTGTGATGGTGTGAGGATGTGAAGACCATTTGCATATTAGCTCTTTATTATATAGGATGAGGTCATGAGCAAGTTCCCTGTTTCTGATAGCCAATTTCTGCATCTATGAAATAGGATAGTAATTCTACTCCTATCAGCTTCACAGTGTAGCTATATGAATTACATCAAGTGAGATTTAAAAGGGAAGTACTATACAGTCTATAAGGTGTGATGCAAATTCATTCCTTTATTCATCAGCCATTCATTGACTGTCGGCAGCTTGCCTGCCAAGTACCAGGCACTATACTAAACAGTACTGATTAAAAAAATGATTCAGATAGTGGGGGAGACAGACCTATAAAATGATAAATGACTATATTCTGATATGAATTCAAGTAAAGTATTATTACATTGCACCTATTATTAAAATAGACATCTTGGGGGCTACAAGAGCACTTTAAATCTGTGAATATACCCACAATCCTGTTGGAGAGAAAAGACTAGCATCCTCTCCATACCCACATTTAGGACCTTTGCCAGGAAAGGCAGGTGAGGACTGCACTGGGCCTGTCATCTTTCTTCTTGTGGAAGAACTAGTTAGTGCAAGAGGCCTTTCACCCATGTTTTCCTCCATTCCATGACACTTGTAACTCCTCAGCTCTTTTTCCACCAATGCAAGTATGGGGCCCAGGATGCTTCGCAGTTCCTTTAAGTAGACATGTATGAAGACCTACTGTATGCCAGTCCGTGTATGATAAACAAGAAGGAATGAGCACTGTGCTCAGGCCCTGAGGGGATTGCAGTTCTTTGGAGGCAGATGGACTCACATACTAATTCTTCCAGAATAAGGTGCTCATGGTTGAGATTCCGTAAGCAAAGGGCTCAACATCAACATGGAGAAAGGCCCCTTAGCCCACCAGGAGGCCAGAGAAGGGTTCCAAGGGAAGGTCTTAGTCTTAAAGGGTAAGAGTTAACTATTAATAGTTAGATGAGAAAAAAGGGGACTGTGATGGAAAAGAAAAAAGTACAAACAAAAGGTAGAAACTATTCTGAAAGAGCTAGCCACTTATCCCAGTAAGCTACTACATTTTCCTCTCAAATATAAATACATGGTCTCAAATTGTAATAATGTTATGTCACACACTTTTCATGGATTTTCTTATAAGGAGCTTTATAAACACAACTAGTATTCAGAATTATCTGTGAAGTATCCTTGATTTCAGACTTTATAAATATAACCAGTATTCACAATTATCTGTGAAGTATGTTTGATTTCAGAGTTGCCTTTTATTTTCATGAACCAGAATACTTTGAGAAGGGAATAATTAGTAATCCACTTTGATTCCATTGAAATAGTTCATCAGTTTTATTTCTACAATTAGATACATAAATTATTCAGAAACCTGACTATGGGATCATACAAATCTAAACTCTGAGCTAGAATTTTGGTTCATATCTCATTACAGAAGATGTTTGATATAAATATTAATTTTCCTAAAGTGGTGATGGCAGAGATTTTATACAAGGGATGTTCATACTGGATTAAGCATCAGATTCAAATTACCTGAGCCCTCACATGTATCGAGAATCAAGTTCCACTTCATCCTGATAAGAAGCTGCCCTCAGAGTCAGTCTGGATTTAGCAGGCTAATGTGGTCCTCTATCTCTTTATCAAAACAGATGCATTTAGAATATTACAAATACCCAATTGCACTGGATAGAGAGGGGGAAAGAGGGAAGTGGGGTTTTATAATATCCTACATAATATAAATTCTGCCCCAATAAACGGCTATTTATTAATTGCCTAGTATATGCCAAAGGAGAAATCGATGGTCATTTAATCATACCTCATCCTACTCATTCTTCCCAACTCCACCTGAGGGACTAGAAGTCTTATAAACAAGTCAGGTAACTAGAAGTTAGTAATGGTTGTTGTGAGAGATGAGATAAAACATACATTAAATGCCTAGTATGGTGACTAATAGCTAAAGAATAATGGTAGCCATCTTTGTCATTTAAGAAAATCCAATAGTTAACGTCCACAAAATGTATTACTTGGAAAATGAACTCTGTGGGAAGAAGGGTCCTGATAGTGGGTCAGGATAGGACAGAATCCTAGATGTTTGATCTGCAGGTTTGCACAGTGACATGTCGCAGCACATTCTTAGGCAGCTGGCAAGACCAGAGATAGGAAAGGTCCCTTACTTACTTTTCTGGGCCACATGAGCCAGATTCTTTCCCAACAAACATGCCAGAACTCTCCAGTCACCACCATAGTCGGCAAAATGGCACCCCCACTTAGTTGTACCAGCTAATAGTTCCTTAAGGATACATTCCAAGGTTCGTGATGAGCAGGATTTTGGAAACTCAAAAAAACCAGGATTATCAGCCTGCATAAGACAGGCACTCCATCTGGGCACTTTTGTGCAGAAGGAATAGAAATTAAGTGTTCCTTTTCCTTCCCATCATGTCTTTTAGACAGAGGACTATATTAGATATTCTGTGGCTGTTTGCCTTTGTGTGACAGATAGGGTGAAAAATGGAAATATGGACCCAAAGAGATCAAAAGAAATATTTTTAAAAGCATTGTTTCCTTGAACCATTCCAACAATTGCAATGAAAGTGGGCCATGTGGCCTGCCTAAGGTGAATTCTGGAACTCTAAAGGACAGGCTCAGGTGATCTGGGCTGAGTCCTGGTTCAACCATGAACTTGAGAATGACTTTGCTCCAATTTCCTTGTCTGTAAACTAATGTATCGATATTAGACAAAATCAGAGTGTTCTGAAGCTCCACAGAACACAAATGTGGGGAGATGTTGCCAGGAGCCTTAACCTAAAAGAATTCTTTACAAAAATGAAACAATAACAATGCAATAGTCATTAAAAAAACCATAAGTGGGGCTCATGTTTACATGCCCTTTTGGAGAGTCATAATAGCGCATTAAAGATTCTGAAATTTCTGATGCAAGCAAACCTGTAAGCCATCATTCCCAAATTTAATGCACTAGGACACGTAACACCTTTAGACATCTTGGGAAACCGGTAGGATGTACTTTTCTAAATAATGGGGTAAGTGATCCTGAAGGTGCCTTCTGCTGCTGGGGCCCCGCTCCTCCGGAAAAGGGTTTCATTTTGTCATAGGAGTTTTTGGTACAGACACATTTGTGAGCATGTCTCTCAAGTCCTCAACCACCCAATCCTTAACATGTCATCATTGCTGGGTTTAAAAACGGGTTGTGACAGGCCTCACCATATGAGAAGCTGTCCGTTCTACTTTCCTACAGCCAATAGGGATTATAACATTACCTTCAGAAGCCCCCAAAGTGTATGAAACAGTATCTGAAGAGCCAATTGATCAGGAAGGTTGAAACACTGAGGAGGTAGTTTTCTCTTAAAGTCCATTTTCACCATGTTATACCCTAGTGCTGTATGTATGTGTGCGTGTGCGCGCTTGCGCGCGTGTGCACACACACGCACACACACACACACACACACTCTTAAAACAGTTCTGTCTTCCTTATGACACAAAGTCCAAACTTTTCTGAGTGACCTAGAAGGCCCTCCTAGGACTGATTTCATTTGATTCCTTCTGGATTATGACTTGTTCCCCTCACTCTAGGCAGTTCCCTTAGTTGCTCACTTGAGAGCTTAGCACCACCACCTTCATCACTGCTTTTTAGCCATGCACTTTTTAGGTATTATTTGTAGGTGACCTTCAAAGCAACCCAATGAGATACTATCATTTTACAATTGGGGAAATGGAGGGATAAAGGAGTTAAGTAACTTGCCCAAAGTCACACAGCAAGGGAGAAGGACAGTTGAGATTCTGGCCCTGGTCCTGTGTCTCCGGTGTCTTTCTTCTTCACTACCAGTTCACAGAGTCATTAGTCACCTTGTCTTCTTCTCCCAATCTGACCGGTCCACCAAGGTCAAGTGCAATTCTGCCTCCTTCAAGAAGCACCTTCTCAGAGCTCCTAGGCCCCCGGGTCATCACTCCCCCTTTCTGTCTCATGTTGTGTCACTCTGGTTTTGTGTGTGTGTGTGGCTTCTGATCTGACTGTGATCCTCCTGAAGTCAGGGACCAGCCACCTTACTACTTCTACATCTGCTGCAATACCTTCCACAGAGTCAGGTTCAAGGAACTTCATGTTCAACAGAAACCCGACATTAGACCATTCTCTGTCTTCTCACACCTAAGACAGACACACATGGTCCTGGAAGCCAAGATCCACAAGGAAGGAGATATAAATAAACTAGAAGAACATGTTCATCACCCAATAATACAACTGACAGAGACTTAAAAGTTAAGTACCAATCATGTAAAACATCCGTGGTTGTGTTGCCAGGAAGCATCTGTGCTGCTACTTTAGATCTGGCCTCAGATATGAATGGGCAAGAGCCTCTTGCCTTTGAGAGACTTGTCTGCTATGAATGGGCCAAAGGAAAGGAGGAGGGAGGAGGGGGAAGAAGCTGTGGCTTTAATGGTTTAATCCGAGGATATATGTTGTCAGCCTGGCCAGTCTCCAGGAGCACAAAGAACCGCCAGCTCGAGCCAACACAAGCACATGCTAAGTTAATGGGCAGCGTAACAAGACTCAGACTGTGTAACGGAAGGTACTCACAAAGCCCTCATCATGTTTATGCTACCTGGGGTCCCAGCCTGGGAGCAGTAACTGATACATACACCACGTGGACGGGTTCATGCACACAGACATGAAGGTCTACACATAAGTACGTGGGAAGATGCTGAGGTTGGGATTTTGTTTGGCACAGTGCACCAGCTGCAGGTGGGGGGATCCTTTGGGGGCATGAAGGACCCTGATCCTGATCCTGTGTAGCTTGTTCCTTACTGTGGCCACGAGACTGGAGGGTGAAGTGGCCGTTTTGAACCCTGAGGGCCTTTGCTGTCTTGGAAGTTTTCCAGTTGGGCTTTCTTACTTAATGCCTTCAATTATCACACTTCAAATGATTATATTCCCAGCACCTCTATCCAAGAGCTGCAGAAGTCTGGCATTTCCTGTACCAACTAGAAAGTGACCTGGCAGAGGACTGAGCATAGCCTGGCTCTTCAGCATTTTTTCAGAGGCAGTCGTTCATCTACCCCCTCCTCCCTTTCTAACTGCTGTAGAAATAAGAGATTAGGGCAGATGGGTAGAAATATTTTTTTTCCACTTTAGCATTTGCTGTCAGAGCCAAGTACAAGAAGGTTCTCAGATGGTGTCTTCAGCAGCATGGAAATTCCCAAACCTATCTTCAACTTTAATCACCTGGTCCCTGACCAATCACAGACCAAAGAGCAGCCCCTCAACATGGCACATCCAGTTCTATTTGAAGCCTGGTTCCCCCTCCTGCACTTTCTCCTAGCTATTTCTGAGCTATCCTCTGCACACACGTCCACTGGCTCAAACACCATGAAATGAACACTTGGCAGCCTTAATACATCCACCTGCCCAAACATAGATATTGATATTCACTGATATTCACAGCTCCCATGAGCCTGTACCATAACACTCACTACACGGTTTATTTTGGTGCCATGGTCCTGTCTGAACAGACTCACAGTCAAACTGATAAAACAGGAGACTTGCTCAGAAGAATTGGTGGCAAGGGATAAAACTCCCTCCCCAAATGGTAGAAAATAGGTACAATGAGCTCAATGGAAATAAGACAGTTACAGGATGGTGAAGATTATGTGGAGGTGATGCCCTTTCTGGTCATGACAAGTAAAAATGGTTTTAAAAGATGGGGAGAGAATCCCTGGTATGAGTAAATGCATCTAACAATCATGATGCTTTCCACTCCCATGGTACCAGCAACCAGTGATGTCACTGTAAATGCGCCATCTCCTTTAATTCTCACACTTGGGAAGCAAGCTTGACCATCTCCATACACACTCGGCAGAAACTGATACCTTCAGAGGGTAAATGACTTGCTTCCAAACTGCACAGCCAGTAGAGAAGGCCAGCTCTGATTCTACAGTCTGAGCCCTTAATGTCCTAAGCACTGAAAGTTGGCAGCTAGAATATGCTTGTCTCATATAGGTGGCGTGGTCCAGGAGGCCACTACTTCAGAACATGGGCGAGGGGCGTGGGTCCTAAGGACTGTCCACTGTGCAGAATAGCACTGATAAGATATGGTAAAAGTGTGCAGTGGGAGCAAATGCTTGTCTCATATATAGGTGGCGTGGTCCAGGAGGCCACTGCTTCAGAACATGGGCGAGGGGCGTGGGTCCTAAGGACTGTCCACTGTGCAGAATAGCACTGATAAGATATGGTAAAAGTGTGCAGTGGGAGCAAATGATTGAAAACGGGCAACTTTGGAAGGAACCTAAAGAGATTTATATCAGTATCTCTAGAGGAATAAAACCATTTCTGAGTGGTGCTGGAGAGAATGCTGGGCCACTCTGGTTTTGGATGCCTGGCCTCTTGGAAAAGAGGCTGTCCTTATTTGGGAGGTTTCTCTCCCATGCCTCTGCTCCCTGCTCAGCTCACTCTGCTAAATGCCTTCCTCAGCTTCATCCTTTCTGAGCATCCTGATGAAAGAGGTCTGAGAAATGCTAAGAACTCAGCAGGAATGGCCCAGTCACCTGAGCACATTCCAGAGGGTCTGGTGGGCAGGTGTGGATTTCAATGATGGTTGGCATGAAGAGATCCGGGTACTGTGTGCCCCCCATTATGGGAACGGGGAGTCCTTGGTGGGGCTCTCCTGCTAGGATACGCAAGGGGAGGTTTGTCAACAATCGGTTTAAACTCAAAGCTTTATATTAAGTTCTTCCTCACTCCTAATTTAAGAGACTGGGAAGATAAGAAAAGCAAGTTAGATTTAGTACATGTTGTTTACCAGAAACACCCTCCCATCATTTTGTATTTCCACTCACGTAAACTCCTCAGAGCCCCATGAGATAGAAGCTATTGGAAACCACAGCCCAGAATTAGCAACTTGTCCTGGTCACACAGCTAGTAAGTGGTACAGTCTCCTTTCAAAGAGACTCCTACCCATGCATGACTCTCCTACTCTACTGAAGCCTTTCTGGGGTCCATATGGATTGCTTTGGGCAACCATATAAATATGGTTTGAATATGCCTACCTGGATAAGATGAGCTGTAGCTTCTTAGCTGCAGAAGACCAGCCTACTTCTCTATGAAGTGGGGATTCCAGCTTGAGTCTAACTGGTACCCACCCTATAGGATTCAGGTTTGGCTGGTGGGAGGTGGGGTAGAAGAGTGTCTGATTGCAGAAAGCTCTGAGCTTTCTGGGAAAGCCCTAAGTCTATGGGCATGAGCCTTGAGAGACACAGTATTAAGGACCAAGGCCAGGGGCAGAGAGGAGAGTGCCTTTCTGAGCTTCCATTCATTCCCATTGCTGGTGACCTCATGCCTGATCCTGGAGTCCAGAAGGTAGAATAGCAGAACTAGTGAAAACTCCTGGGGCCTGGGAGTATAGGGAAGGCAGTGCTGCCTTGTGGCAAATGGAGGTAAATAAAGCCAGCAGGAGTTGGTGCTCAGGCACAGAATACAGTGGCCTGAGCAGTGTGCCAGGCAAGCTTCCACGTGGACCCAGAGAAGCCAGGGGAGAACTGGCTACAGAACAGCCTCCGTGGCCAAGGGCATCACAGATGCTCTCATGGGAAAACAGGAAAGTGCTGGTTGCTCAGGTGACTCAGTGGCTTCAGAAGCACACCCGAGATATTCTTCTGGGAAAACAGTTACAAAGGAGAGGTCTTGTTTGAGACTCTAGGGAAACATAAGTTGCACTGAATAATGCCACATTAATTATGCCATTTAGAACAAAGAGAAACCTTCTCTTCCTCTCTTCCTGTAACAGACATTTAATGAGTGCCTGCTATGAGCCAAGCATAGACTAGTGTCTAGGAATATTGAGAAAACTATTGGGGGATCCCTGTCAGTGTTTTCCATGGGGGTTGGTGGAGACAGAAGTAATTATCAATTATAACCCAGAAGAGTAAGTGGTGATGGCGGCTCTTTGATCATCTTAGTACCCACTGCTCTCTAGAGCTGATGCAACTCCTCTCACTTTGGGTAACCAGTGGGCAGGAGGTTGAAGACATGGAGGAACAGGAGCTGTGTTATGGGGTGAGGGACAATGGCCTTCTCAACTAATGCTAATGACAGCCAGACCCTTTCACTAGGATATCATAGAGCTGTCCATGAAGGCAGCTTTCTGGACCAGCAGGACTGATGTGGGGACCTCATGTACCTCGGCATTTTTTATGGCTCTTGAGCACCAGTGAAGAGCCATGTCATGCCACGTGTCTGCAGTGTGTGACCTCATGGCATTCAGCTTCTGCCCTTCTCTTCCTCACCAGCTTAAGCAATCAACATCATGTTGTAGACATAGACCATCCTAATAGAACAGTCATGGCAAACCATCACACACCTCTAGTACTCTGGCTTCTCTTACCACCTATTTGTGCCATGATGTTGCCCCAAAGGCCATCTGTGGCTGGGGCACAAAACCAAAAGCAATTAGTGCTGACCTCTGCACCCCAATATTAAGAAAATGTCTACATGTATAATTAATTACAAGGGACAGGGAGTTTTATATTGGATGAACTTAAAATAGCTGAGCAAAAGAAGGATAGAGCCCACATGCAGCCATGCAGCCATTTTGCTTCCATATAAAACAAGACAATTCAGTAAACTTGACATCAAAGGGAATGCGTCCTTTGGAGAGGGCAGAAGTGGCTTTCACACTGATGAGGCTATTAGGATGCAAAGAGAGTTGCATCTTGTTTTTTCTGTTTGCAAGCACAATTTGTGATTTTTTTTTTTGCAAGCATTGGTTTTTTTATCCCCCCTGAAACACTAATTATGCCATCCTCCATTCCTACTCAAAACTTCAACAATAGTCCATCCTATCTCATACTTGGTCCCTCTCCAAATGGGGCAGTCCATTCCCTATCTACATTTTAGCATTTAATATACTTGTATTAGTTTTTTTTTTTTTTGTTTTTTTTTTTTTTTTTGGTGGGGGGGATGCTCTGACAGAGCACCACAGACTGGGTGACTTAACAGAAATGTATTGTCTCACAGTTCTGGAGGCAGAAGTCTGACATTGGGAGATGGGGGTCACAGAATCGGTACCTTGGAGAACTGTAAGCTGAGAATCTTCTATAGCCTCTCTCGTTGGCTTGGAGATGGCCATTCCCTGTGTTTTCATGCTGACTTCCTTCTATGTTAACTGTGTCCAAACTTCTTCTTCTTATAAGGACACCAATCATGTTAGATTAGAGTGCACCCTAATTATTCAATTACCTCTTTAAAGACCCTACATCCAAATAAAGTCTCATTTTTGAGGCACTGGGGATTAAGATTTCAGCATACAGATATTGCAGGGACACACAATTCAGCCCATAATAAGATTCCATAGAGAAGGCTTTCTTATTGGTTTCTGGAAGATGAGTTTTTTTTATTCATAGACAGTTTGCAAATTCCACCAATGTCATTCACTTCTATTTTCACAAAACGTAATGGTTATTTAACATTTAAAAATTGTAAGCTCCACAAGAGAAAGGATCGTGCCTATCTTATTAACCATGGTTTACTCCTAGAACAGTAAGTGTCAGGTGGTAGGAATGTATTAAATGCTATGTAATGAATGAATGATCAGAAAGTTCCACATCGGGATTACATCCCTCTGACCTTCCAGAGACACACCTTGCATTAGAGAACAATCTGATCTTGGCTTTCACCCAGGGAGGGGATATTTCCACATTCTCCATAAACCTAGTAAGTTCTCCATATGTTGTGTTAACCCTGGGAAGTAAACACATGGCAGCAATCTATCTAGAAGTCGAACATACTCTTTTGAGTGTGATTGACTGGGATTTTTATTACAGTCAGTCCAGCTCAGCACCAGTTTCCACTAGGTCGAAGCCCACCTGAGCACGTAGGATGCGGTTTGTCCTCTAAACTGCCGTGGTTTCTTCCAGATCATCCAACCCATGTCATATCTTGAGAATCTTCCACTCATTCTTCTGTCACCTCAGCAGCATTATCTTGGAAATATCCTTTTTGTGTAAAGCCATGCATTACACAAAATAATGTTCCTAGCTTCAACCTGGGCCATCCACATACCGTCTACATGGTATGGATCTGGATTCTAATCAGTAGCAGGACCTGAAGTTAGGAATCTCTCAAGACCCATCATTACTTAAGGTCCTTGCTACTTGAGTAACCATATCCTGAGTAGATCTTTAAAGAAGGTGATATATAATTATTGATAATATATGCAATTATGCATAGACAGATGTAGCTGTGTTTATGTGCCTGTGTTTTTAAATATATGTTTTAATGTAATACATTTTGAGTATCTACTTCATCACCCCACCCCAAAATATTACCCATAAAGAGAGCCACGGAAACTTGGATTAGCATCAACAGTGAGGTACCATCAAGTGGAGCCAGGAGAGGCAGAGGCAGCTACTGCAGGAAGTGCCTGCACCCTGGCCATGTCGATCACTCTGACATGCTCCTTTCTCCCTTCGAAATGACTGATGGGCCTGTAATTTGTTGTTGCTGCTGTTCTGGCACACATTTGCAGAAACAAACTCGTTCACAGCTCCCCTGCCGATAGACCGGCCATCTGAGTGCCATAGGAAACAGACTTTGGCATTTTAGCTGCTCACAGACAGGGTCATCCATAAAAGTTTAATTTTCTAAAAATATTCAGCGAGGTGCTTTTCCTGAATGAAGATGGTTTCTGGCTCATCAACATATTTATGTGAGTAAATAGAAGTGGGATCGGTAAGTCAGGAATCTAATCAGCTATCATCCAGTCCATCTGGTTTAATTAGAGAGCCCAGCCGCTTGCGTGCACCTTTGAGTAAAAGGCAGCAGGACTGGCTCCCCAAAAGGTGGGGGTGCCTCTGAATGTGGTTTCAGATGCTGGGCATTTTCCCAGCCTCCACACAGCCCCTTATCAGATTCCCATCACAGAACAACTTGAGACACATCATTGCATGCCTCCAAGGGCATGCAAATGGAAGAGGGACTCAATGTGGCAGAGGAACTCAACAGCACCTCCAGTCCTTCAACCCATTTGATGTAAGTGCCAATTAAATAAGCATGCATTGGTGCTGACTCTCTGCTAGGGACTTTGCGAATGAGACCTGGACCAGCTCTGCTGGGGGTGAGAAGTATGTAAGCAGATCATTTCTAAAACCTGAGATGGACACTAAGATAGTGAGAAAGTCTCAGGGAGGGGACCTGGAGAAGGCCTGACTTGGCTCTGGAATAAGTGGGAGTGAGCATGGACAGGAGGAGGAAGAAGGTTCTAAATCAATGGTTCCTGAATGAACGCATGAACCCAGATGAGTTGAGGACTGGTTAAAACACAGATTGCTGGGCCACACCCTCAGATGATCTGATTCAGGTGGGCTGGGGTGGGGCCAGAGACGCTGCATTTCTAACTAGCTTCCCACTGGTTCTAATTCTGCTGTTTCTGGGACCCTGTTTGGAGAATAGTGAGTTCTCAGCCCAAGCTCACAGGGGAATCACCTGGGAATTTCTACAGCTGCTGAACCCTGGGCCTGCCTCCTCCCCAGAGATTCTGCTTTAATAGGTTTGGTCTGCAAACTGGACAGCAGGGATTTTATGTTTGTATTCTAAGGGTTTCAAACTGGCAGAGAAGTTGCAATTACAGTATAAATAGCTTTCTTCTTTTTTTTTTTTTAATGAAACCATTCTTTTGTAGTGTGTATCTCTGCCCCCCCTCCCCCCAAACAAGAACATTCTCCTATATAACTAAAATGCAACCCTCAAAATCAGAAAATCCACTTTGATGTATTATACAGATACACTGACACATTCAAGTTTTGCCAAATGTTCATTTTTTTTTATAGCAAAAGGCTCTGGTTCAGAATTTCATGTTGCCTTTAGTTGTCATGTCTCCCCAGTCACCTTTATTCTGGAGCCATTTCCTCAGTCTTTCCATAATGCTCATAACTTTGACTCTTTTGAAGATTACAAGCCAGTTATTTGGTAGAAATGTCACTTAATTTTGGTTTGTCGGATGTCTCTTCATGATGAGGTCCAGGTTATGTCCGTTTGTTGGGGTGGGGCTGTCACAGAAGCAACATGGTGCCCTCTTTTAGAACCTGTGATGTGGCACATGGTTTCTATTTGTCACCTTAATGAGGATGCTCACCTTGGTCACTTGATTACGGTGGAGACTGCCAGATGTCACTGTAAATTCACTAATTTTCCTCTGGAATTAATCAGTCCTTTGTTGGGAGGTATTTTGAAATTACATAAATATCCTGTTTCTCGCCAAACTTCCAATGTACCCAGTAGGTAATAATATCAACATGAACCCTGATTTTGTATTTTGCTCAGTAATAAGTGGGAGTGAGCATGGACAGGAGGAAGTAACCCTGTTACTATCGTTATTTGTTTGAAGCCAGGAGGAGCCTCTATCTGGCTCTGATTCCTGGTTTTGCTAAAGCTGGCCAGGTGATCCTAACGTGCAGCCAGGTAGAAAACCATTTCTGCAGGGAGAGCAAAGCTCCATGTACTGAGGATTGCAGTCTACCAGCAAAAGCCTCAGAGAAAGCAGGGATTTCAGGCTGCTGGTGGGCAGGATTGGGGTGGGAAGAGATTCAATCTTCCGGGCTCACTTGAGCCCAGACATCCTCCTCAACATTATTTCCAACAATGGGGTCCTACCCTTCCATGTCTATACTAGACCATAACCCCACAAAACAAGGAAGTGCTGCCCTGCAGTTAGGAACATGGACTTCAGGGAAAGGGGTTTGAGTTTCTGGTCTGACCCTCTTAGCTGTGCAACTTCTTATGTACTCAGCTTGTTACTTGTTATGGACCATATGCTTGTGTTCCTTCAAAGTTCATATGTTGAAGCCCTAACATCGAGAGTGGCCATATTTAGACATGGGGCCTCTGAGGAAGTAAAGTCATAAGTTACTGGCAGGTGGGCCCTAGAAGACAGGGTTCTTAAAGGAAGAGGCACCCATGCCCTCCACTCCCCAATCCGCATGTAAGAAGAGTTCATGTGAGCACACAGCAGCATGCCCGCCATCTACAAGCTAAGATAAGAGGCCTCTGAATGAAACCTACTCTGCTGGCACCTTAATAGTGGACCCCCCAGCCTGCAGAGCCTGTGAGATATAAATTTCTGTAGTTTAAGTTACAAATGTATGGTATTTTGTAACGGCAGCCCTAGCAAGTTTAGATGTTACTTCTATAATACAAGTCTGTTTTCCATCTGTCAAATGGATTCTCATAGTCCTACCTTATTATGGTCTGGTGAGGTTTAAATGAGAAGAAAATGTGTACTTACCATGGTACTAGCTCTTAGTAAATGCTTAATGCTTAGTAAAATGCTACTTCTATTACTTATCCTTGAACACACCCTGTATATTCCCACATCTCTGCCTAATCAGTTCAGTCACACAAACACTATTTGAGCAAGTCCCCACTGTGTGCCAGGCATTGCACTAGGTCCTGGGGATAAGAGAGCTCATGAGGCCTTGCTTCAAGACCAAAGCGAAAAGCAAAGACACTGCCCACAGCTGGCCAACATTAGAAGTTGTTTCAAATCCTATTTGTAGCAAAGAGACCGATTCACAAGAGGAAACAGAAATATAGTCTGGAACCTGCCTCATAGCACTGGGCTGCTGAGAGAATGAGTAAATCATAGGATTAGATCCAACACTCCTCCATACTCTCCCTTGGTTTTATTATATTCACATGGTAACTCAGTCTTCTCCGAGATTACCAGTAACTGGCTGAGGTCCTCCAGAGGAGGTCTTTTTATTCCCCCTGGACTTTCAAAAAGATATTCTTTGCACTCCCTGGTTTGAGGTACTAAATAATGGCACCTTAGAGTAAAAGCAACTTTACAGTAATTAAGGAAAAATGGAAAGGCCTTGCTACGCTCCACTGACATTCAGACTGGAAGTCAGAAGAATTCCTGAGCCCTATGCAATCATGACTTGACTCAAGAGTCCAACTGACTCATGCTGGAAAATCATGGTTATAACTTCACACCTCCTGTTGGGGTATAGACAGAGGAGTAATTTCTTTAGGAATAAATTAGCATGAGGGAGTCTAAAGAAGCTGGGGAAGAGAAAATCTGGAGAGTCCAAAATTTCACCTTAAGTTCCTATGTAAGTCCTGACAGGAACCTCATCCATTGAGGAACCAGCTTTGGAGTGGGTATTTTCACAGAAGGCCCCTTCTCTGATCTTCCTAACACTCCATTTGTAGCTTCCTTACTGCTTTTCCTGATTTCCTTTCGGATTTAGTTTTTGAATATGTCCCCTGCTAGATAGGATGAACCCCAGGGCGCACTCTTGTCGCTCCCATTTCTGCATGCCTCTAACTGCGAGGAGAGGTTAGATGCAGCAGAGGACACAGCAAATGTCCGACACATTGTGCCTTTCACTTTCAGCTGGAAATCCCTGCTCTGCATGGTTTTCCTTCATATCTTTGTGATTCTTTACCTCCTTCCACTTCAATCCTTGTGTTTTTTTCTCTCCCCTTTTATCATGCTTGACCTCAGAACTAGCCTTTCTATTTCTGGCCACTAAAGCTCCCTCTTCTTCCTTCCTTAAAGCATTTTTGCAAACTTCTTCAAGCTCTTCTACAAATATGGATGGTGGATGAAAGACCTTGAGAGGAGGCCTTCACCAAGGAGCCAAGTTCTTCTTCCTTGTAGCCAGTAAGAATTTAAAGGAGACAGTATGTTCTTTCGGTTCAAATATAGGACTTGCTCTCACAGAGCTCCTGACACTGCCCTTCCCTTCTGCAGGGCAACCTGGGCCAGAGCAGTCGCTTGCCAATGGGGAGCCCCTGGAATTTTAAGCTTCCTGGGTGTTACTCTCCAGGCCAAAGAGGAGAAGGTGAAGGACAGGAAAGAGAGTAGTCAGGGGTCATGCTCTCACACATGCTTCAAATACAGAAGCTCTGCTTGGATCTGCCTTACAGGTTGGATGTCTCTAAAAGACCACAGCAAAAGTAAAAATGGCTCCACTGCTAAAATATTTGTGAGCCACTGGAAAAGTGGGAAAATGTATAACCAGTCCAACTGGTGACATCTTTTTCCTTTCAGGGCAGATTGGCTGTGCTTGTTGGAAATAGCCAAAGACCATGTGGAGCCAAGATTGGTGAAATGATTATGTGAGCACAAGGACTAATACCACTGGTAGGTGAAACAGGATGACAAGTATAGAATGAAAGTAGACTGTGGTGATGATACAGAAATACTGGATGTGTACATAGCTCATGCAGAATTCCCAGGAGAAACCCCAACCAAGCAATGGTGACTCTATTGGGACTAATTACATAAACTGACCTCATAAAGTGATGGTGTTGAAGTCTGGAACTCATTCATATGCACGAATCCTCCTGTTGGTTATGAGTAACCCAGTGAGAGTGTGTGTGTGTGTGTGTGTGTGTGTGTGTGTGTGTGTGTGTGTGTGTTTGTGTTCAGCTCACTGCTTTAAAATCAAGTCTACAATTTCTATAGTTAGTGTTTGGAGACAAAATGCTTCAGTGTTTAGTCTGGATTCAAATACTGCTCCAATATTTACTGGCTGTGCAACTCCAGGAGATCTATTTAACTTCTCTAAATTCAGCTTCCCTCATCTGTAAAATGAGCATAGTACTTAATTTGTAAGGTTTTTAGGGAGATTTAAATGTGGCAAAACATGTTAACCACTCAGCCTAGGACCTGACACTGAGTAAGTTCTCTTAATATTTGTTGCTGTTGTCATTGGTTTTTTCATCCTCTGACCTGAGGAGGCTCCAGCATCCCTGAGCAGCATTCACCCAAGAAGCCCCATCTCTCCTCAGATAGAAGATGAGTTCTTGCTTTAATTGATCAAGAAGCATAAAAAAAGGCAGCTTTGCCAAACCATCCATGACTCACAGGAAATCCTCGATTAGAATGAAAAGTGGAGGCAGTTTGGGCAGCTGGGCTAGGAAGACACAAATTAAGCCATGTGTGTCCCGGTGGATGGAGGCATTAAAAAAAGAGGTTGGGGCAGCTCTGGACATAATGTGGCCGGTGCCCAAATAGGATAGAATTCTGGAATCACAGGTTCACTGACCATCAGAGCGAGATCTCTGAGAACCCTCCTTCCAGGCCACATACAGTGAGACCTAGAAAGGTTAACTTACTTGTCTGGGTGTACACAGCTTCCATCCAGTTTCAGGGGCCAAGGACTATTCCCTGTTACCTGCCCAGTTTTCCTTAGATCTGGCTCTATCTGTGCTTGCAGGGCCTGCGAGGGACAAGCAGGGGTGGCTGGTCAGCCTTAGCCCTGTGCTCTGTAAACACTCTGAGTTTTCAAGTTTGCAGCCTCAAAGCATAGCCTGCAGTTCTCCTGTCTCAGCTATTAAAAAGTTCACTCTGAACTTGGAAGCACAGTGACCTCTGACAGACGGGCACGGCTCAGCTGGTAACATTATTCTGCTTACAACAGGAGTCGCCCTCAAGACCCTTGCAGCCCTGGGAGGAGATGGCATCCTGAGGGCTGGATATCGTGAACAAAAAGAAAAGTCACCTCAGCTCTGAGGGTCGGAACCTCCAGCAGCCCAGCTTCCTGCAATCAAGCACTCCATCTGGCCGCTGTGCCTGAGACCTGAGACCTGCCCCCAGAATGGCCAGTGACACACTTCCGCATGGGATCGCTATCAGCAATTAGCTAATGGAGAGTCCTGTTACATGGGGCCTTATTTTAAGAAATCCATGTCTGAGTTGCAGGACATAGCATTTCTTTTTTTGTTAATTTTGTTGTTTAAGGTATTACAAATAATAGCGCATATGTCTCCTTTTTTTCTCCTTCACTGACCTCCCCCGCCTCCCCTATCCCTGGCACTTGCCCTCATCCCCCCACCTCCAGTGTTTTGCACCTGTTGGTTGTGCTTATACAAGTCCTTTGGTTGACATAGCATTTCAAAGTGACTTTAATTGATTTCATTTAACTAACATGCTGGACCATGAGCCCTGGGGGTGAGTTGCCCAGATAAAGACCCCTTTGGAGAAAGTCTGTGGATGACTTGGGAGGACCTTCGGCCCAGCCTCCACCCTGGCCCCATGGAGACTGCCCAGGTAAGGGAGCATCAATCCCCATGACTCACCCCTCAATACTCTATGAGCTTGGGCTATTTCCCTCCTTCCAGGCTATCAAGGCAGGTGAGGGAGGAAGCACAGAGGCTTCCTCAGCACTTCTGTCAGCACATGCCAGGCACATTGCTTCACCTCGGGCTCCCTCTATGAAGCGGGAGAATCCCTGCCTCAGGGACCTCTCCCCTTCCCAGCCAGCAGGTGATTGTGCAGAGTGCTGTGCCCTGAGCACGCGTTATTACCCCTCCTGTAAGTGATCCACTCCGGGCTTTACCTTTGTGACTCCAGAGTTTTATCAGGACCCTTAAGAGGCAAGTCTTGGGATAAACATGTTATGGGGTTGCAGCTCCCCAAAGACCTCATTCATTCCATACCATTGAGCCTCTTCTCTGCCCTGGCACTGCAAGGGAATGAGGAGTGAGAGACCCAAACGATCCCCCCACCTCCGCCCCAGGAGCTTAGACTAGTGGCAGCATAGAGACTTCAGTGCCAGAATGTGGTCTCAGCATAGGCCAGCCTCCACGCCCATCCAGGGGGACGGGCAAGGGCGTCATGTTCCCAAGGGATCCCCCTAGGCCTATTCCACCCACCTCACCCTGGCTAGTCTGAGATTTGCCAGATTCAGCCAGTGGAGAGGCAGGAGGCAGCTGTCCTGGGCATAGGAAGAGAATGGGAAAGGCTGGCAGGCCAGGGGAAGGAAAGGCACTTTCAAGTCTGGCTGGACTTGGGGAACAAGTGGGGGAGAATGAAACCAGGAAGCTGGGCCAGGGAGAAGGCAGAGAGCCTGGGCTCTATGCCTGGGTGAGGGAAGGTGGGAGGGCACCCCCCCACACACACACCCGGATTTCAACAAGGGGAGAAGCAGCCTGAGGTCACTCTGCAGAGAGTGGAGGGAGGGAGGGGACAGAGCCGAGTGAGGGCAGACACCCTGTGGCTGCCCTCAGAGGCTGCTGCAGGGGTCTTGGCAGGGAGCAATGAGGCCTAAACAATCCCAGTTTCTACAGAGGCATACAGTGCAAAGACAGGCAGACGCTAAATGTGAGGTCTGCAAACCCAGTGCTGGGCTCCTGCAGCTGCCCGGCCTGCCAAGTCCTGCCACCCTCAGCACCTCTTCCTGGATTTGTCAGGCACAATTTTATAGACAGACCTTCTGGAAGGAGCCCCTTTCCCTTTGCCACACTCAGAAGACAGGAAGAAAAGCCTGCCCAGCACTCATTCTGAAGAGCATTGAAATAAACCTGTGGGATCCTATTCTGGACATGTTTGCCTTGAGTGTGTGGAATCTGGGCCACTTTTAATGAAACCACCTCCCATGCAGGCTAAGCTGGCCACTCTCACTACTTATCTAGAAAGTTTGGGGTAATAATGTATATATCTGCGGACTTGGGACTAAAAGCGTAAATGCATGTAGAATAGCTGATACAGCGCCAGGTGGGGCACAGAAAAATGTGACTCCTCTAACATAGTTCCCTGATTCTTACATACCTGGTGGGTGTCCCCTTTTACTTCACAGCTGCCGTCAATGAACACCCTCTATAAGTTTCAACTGACAGTTAAGAGTTAGGGTCTGCAATCTGTCAGGCTTTCTGGAGTGGGGGCCCATCCCGAGGGCCTCAGATCCCTCACCTCTTTTTCCCACCCATCAGTGGGGGCTGGCATGGATGCTGAGATGAGTCAGCAAGACTCAGGTAACCACTCCTTCTTTAAAGTACTTTCTGAGCCATTAGCAATTAATCCACAGCCCAGCCCCGGAGGCTGACAGAGGATCGCCATTTCACTAATGAGATTTCTGAGCAGTAGCTCAGCAGGTGAGGGGAGTGCAAATGGGGGCTGGATGGTGACAGAAAATACATTAGAACCTCAGCTACCTGAGGTTATGGCATAGCACACGCCCTTGCAGGATTCAATATCTTGGACCCTCTGGATGACCTCCCAACACTAATGCAAATCTCTTTCTTTTTAAGAGTCCCCCACCTCCAACAGCCACAAGAAAACAGAAGCACAACAAATAGAGAACAATTCCCTCTCCAGGACAGGAGTGTTAAATGGAAACATCCTGGCCAATTCACAGCCTCAGTTTCCTCATTGCTAAAATGAGGAGTCAGATGAGATCATTTCAGTGTCTCAGGCAAACGCAGATCATAATAAAGTGTACTGCTGATCGAGATTCTTTCACACCTGCCCATTCTGCTTGCGTCTGAACTGCCCTGGCCTGCCAACATCTGCCAACGTTTGCCAAATTGATCTGACCACAGGGATGTTCGCTTTCACATCCAGCAGCTGATAATGGAGAGACAAGGGTTAGCAAAGCAGCCCTGGCCAATCCCAAGGCCCGTGTTTAGATGTAGAACAGGAAAGGTGGTGATCATCTCAGAGCAGGCACACTGAACCCTGCCCTTCCTGCCTCTGCCGAGGCCTGGCCCCAGGGAGCTGGGATTACGGAGGGCTCCCCACTACCACCTGCAGCAGCAGCACAGCTAGTGCCTCTGAAGCAAGCCTTCTCCCTCCCACAAGCATTTTTTACATACCCAGCCCTGAGCCTGTGCCTGGATGTACATGTCAACTCTGCTTAGGTGGCCATATGCCCTGGGCTGCCCGGGGCAGTCTGATTTATTTCTGTTGTGCCAGCATTCCATGTAGTCAGTGCCCGCTTTCACACTCAAAAGTGTCCTGCTTGGACAATAAATAATGTGGTTACCTAGGCTCTACCAAGTTGTTTTCAAAATTGGTTAGAGGGAAGAAAAAAAAGGGATAGAACTAATGATTAAGTTGTAAGAATGATTAAGTTGTAAGAATGATTAAGTTGTAAGGTTACTTTCCCAAGATCACAAAGACTGTTTCTGCTCACAGAAGTTATTATATGTTTAGTTTGAGGTATAGGTGGGGAAAAGATAGGAAAAGCAATTTAGTGTTATAAGGTTATATAAGCAAGATTGGTATTCCGGGCAGTGCCCTCAGTGGTCCCTGATCTGTCTCTTGCTTTAACAGTGTTTGGACAGAACAGACCCAGGGATGCCCCTTTTTCCACCTCCAGCCACACTCCTGCCTCTTATCCAGTCACCACTTTCAGAACCACCTCCGGGACCAGCCAGCACACTTGTTGTTGTGTTTTTGTTTTGTTTTTCCTACCTTAGCTCCTTATTGCCGAACAACCATGAGCTTTTCAGAATTATTCCACCCAGGTGGAGGCTGCGGCCAACCTCCTAGCCAACCTGCCTCTGCTGGCCTCCCACACCTACCTCTCTCAGGACTTCTATTTCAACCTGGAAGATGTGGCTCTGGAGGGCCTGGGTCCCTTCTTCAGCAAGTTGGTGGAGAAGAAGCGGAGGGCACTGAGTATCTCTTAAAGCTGCAAAACCAGCGCGGTGGCTGCATTCTCTTCCAGGATGTGCTGAAGCCTCCCCAGATGAGTGGGCAAAACTCAAGACACCATGGCAGCTGCCTGGCCTTGGAGAGGAACCGGTACCAGGCCCTTTTGGAGCTGCAGGCCCTGTATTTTACCTGCGCAGACCCCCAGCTCTGTGACTTCCTGAAGAACCACTTTCCTGGGTGAGCAGGTGAAACTCATCAAGAAGATGGGCGACCACCTGACTGACACCTGCAGGCTGCCTATCCCCGGGGAGGGCTGGGCGAGTGTCTCTTCGAAAGGCTCACCCTCAAGCCTGAGTAAGGAGTCTGTGCAGCTCAGAGGCCTTCCAGAGGCCCTCCGCATTTCCCTGCTGTCTGGCTTTTATCTGAGTCTCTTACGAAACGACTGGCCATTTCTAACCACCCTGAAGCCCTCTCCCATGCCCTTTCCATTGGAACAAATGAAACAATAAAGCTTTTTGCAGAAAAGAAAGAATGGTATGCGGTAGATTTCTCTCTCTTTCTCTTTTTATCATATAGTATCTAGCAATAAAATACTGTGTTAAAACCAAGCAAATTATGTTTATTCATACTTTTATAATTTATTTTTTTTCTTCATTGATTAAGGTATTACATATGTATCCTCATTGCCTCCCCAAGCCCCACACTCACCCCCGACCCCCGTTGCCTCTGTCCATTGGTTAGGCTTATATGTATGCATACAAGTCCTTTGGTTGACCTCTCCCCCTTATTCTCACCCTCTCCTACCTTCCCTCTGAGGTTTGATATTTTTATAAAAACAAAGGCTTTTCCATTTTTTATTAAGACAAACTTATATAACCTAAAATTCACTATTTTTACCATTTTAAAGTGCATAATTCTGTAGTTTTCAGTATTATATAGTTTCCTACTAACATCAAGACTAATTCCAGGACAAATTCCATGGCCCCCAAAAGAAAACCCATAGCTGTTAGTACACAGTCCCAATTTCCCCCTGCCTCCGTCCCTGGCAACCATTAATCTACTTTCTGTCTCTATTGTTTTGCCTATTCTGGACATTTGATATAAACATGATATATAATATGTGGCATTTCATTTTCTGACATGCAGGGACTTCATTCCTTTTTATAGCTGAATAATATTTCATTGTATGGATATACCATCTTTTCTTATCTACTCATCAGTTGATGCAGACTAGTTTGTGTCTACTTTTTTGCTATTATGAATAAAGTTACTATAAATATCCATGCATAAGTTTTTGTGTGAGCATGTTTTCAGTTCTCTTAGGTATATTCCTCTGAGTGAAATAACTGAGTCAAATAACAACTCTATATTTAACTTTTTGAGGTACTCCAACTGGTCTCCATAGAGGTTAGGTCACTTTACATTTCTACCAGCAATATATGAGGGTTCTAATTACTCCATATCTTCTTCCACAGTTGTTGTTGTTGTTGTTGTTGTGGTTGTTATTATCAAACAAGTAGGTGTGAAGTGGTATCTTATTGTGTTTTCAAATTACATTCATTTAATGGATAATGATATTAAGAATCTTTTCATGTGCCTTTTCATGAGCATCTTTGCATAGCGGCCATTTGCATATTTCCCTTAGAGAATTATCTATTCCTACTTTTACCATTTTATTTTTTATTTATTTATCTTTTATTGTTGAGTTGTATTAGTTCTGACATATTTTGGATATTAGATACTTATAATAGTTGCTTCTTTTCTGTGAGTTGCTTTTCACTTTCCTACACATAAGTTTTTAATTTTGATTAATTTTTTTATTTTGTCGCCCCTATGCTTTTGGGATCATATTTAAGAAATGATTAATCCAAAGTCATGAAGTTTATACTTATAAACTTTATACCTATAAACTTTCCTTTCTGAGAGTTTTATTGTTTTATATCTTATGTTAAGTCTTTTATTTTATTTTTTTATAGAGTGTGAGGTAAGGGTCCAACTTCCAGTTATCTGAGAAACAACGTTCAGATTAATCTTTTCTCATTGACTTGTCTTAGCAATCTTGTTGAAAATCAATTGAATAAACATATATGAATTTACTTTTGGATCCTCAAATTTGTCCCATTAGTCTATAGGTCTACCCTTTTGTCAGTATCACCCTCATTTAATTACTGTAGTTTTATAATAAGTTTAGAAATTGGGAAGTGTGACTCTTTCAACTTTGTTTTTCTTTGTTAAGAATGTTTTGGTTAGCCAGTATCTCTTGCATTTCCTTATGAATTTGGGGAGATTGATAGGGATTACTGTAGATCCATTTGGGGAATATTGTTATCTTAACAATATTGAGTCTTATAATTCATGAACACAGGGCATATTTAGTTTATTTAAAAATTCTTATAGTTCTCTTAGGCTGATAGAGGATCCAAGATGGCTGCGCCCAGGTGAAGACCTAGCCGCTGCCGCACACAACAATTTCAATAAAATACAACTAAAATATAAAACGGACATTGCCCAGAACTACAGGAAGGTTGACTGACTGGAAATTCTACAGCGAGAAGCAAGGACAAAACCAGAAGGAGGCGCGGAGGAGCTGGAAAAGCCCAAGGTACGGAGACGCGGCGCGTGGCGCGCGGAGAGGACGGAGCCAGAGAGGAGGGGGAGACGGAGTGCCTGGCGGGCGTTCCCTAGCGGAAAGGAGATAAAACTCCAACTGTGCTAGGCCCCCGACTGCTCTGAACCCCAGTTCCCCAGACCCCGGAGACCAAGGCTCATCCATAGGGAGCCGGGCTGTAAGGCGGGATCCCGGGGAAGCCGCGGCGAAAGGAGGTCCCGGCGGCACGCACACTGCGCGCAAAGAAGGGACAGTCCGCTGTGCCGCGGGATTGCCCTGGCCGGAAGGAGACTGGGGCTCCAGACTGCTCTGAAGGCCACCTCCAACTCCACTTCAAACTGAACTGAACCCCAATACCGGGCTCATTGGGGGAGAGCACATAGACTGTTTGGCAGCAGGCGAAAATCGAGGGCACCTATCTCTCAGAGGCGCCGGCAGGAGCACTGAAGGACCCGCATAGGGCGGGGCTGACGGAAGCCAAAACTGCAGGCTCCACCCTGAAACCTCGCCCCATCTGTAACTGCGAAATGCGACAACAAAATAAATCACAAACAAAAGAAATGGAGGACAAAAAGCGTCTGGATATAGAGTTCAAATCTACGCTTATAAGGTTTTTCAAGAATTTCCTAGAAAAGATGGATAAGACCTATGAGGATATGAAAAGAGATCATCAAGAAATGATAAGGGAACAACAAGAAATAAAGAATACATTGTCTGAAATAAAACATATTTTACAGAGTCCTAAAAACAAAAGGGAAGATCGCAAGAATCAAGTCAAAGATTTGGAACATAAAGAGCCAGAAGACACTCCTCCACAGAAGCTAGAAGGCAAGAGAATCCAGAAAATTGAAAATAATGTAAGAAACCTCTGGGACAACTTCAAGCGAACCAACATCAGAATTATGGGGGTCCCAGAAGATGAGAGAGAGCAAGATATCGAAAACATACTGAAAGATATAGTGACAGAAAACTTCCCCCACCTGGTGAAAGAATTAGACTTACAAGTCCAGGAAGCGCACAGAACTCCAAACAAAAGGAATCCAAAGAGGACCACACCAAGAAACCTCATAATTAAAATTCCAAGAGCAAAAGACAAAGAGAGAATATTAAAAGAAGCAAGAGCAAAGAAGGTGGTTACATATAAAGGAGCACCTATACGATTGTCAGCTGACTTCTCAACAGAAACCATGCAGGCCAGAAGGGAATGGCAAGAAATATTCAAGGTGATGAATAGTAAGAACCTACAGCCGAAGATAATCTATCCAGCAAAGCTATCACTCAGAATCGAAGGTCAGATAAAGAGCTTCACTAATAAAAAAAAGCTAAAGGATTCCATCACCACCAAACCAGAATTATATGAATTGCTGAAGGGGGTTCTTTCAGAAGAGAAAGTAAACAAAGATAAAAATTATGAACAACAAATATGTAACTATCAACAAGTGAATCTAAAAACCAAGGAAATTAAAAAAAAAATCTGATGAACAATAGTAACTGTTGAATATAATAGAATCAGAGGTATGGAAGGGGAGTGAACTGATGATTCTTGGGGAAAAGGGGAGAGGGGGGGCGTGGGAAGAGACTGAACATAAACTGTGCACCTATGGATGAGGACAATGGGGAGTGGGGAAAGGGCAGAGGGTGGGGTGGAAACCTGGTGGAGGAGAGCAATGGTGAGGGGGGGAAAAAGGAACATTTGTAATAATATGAACAATAAAAATTTATTTAAAAAAAAAATAAAAATTCTTATAGTTCTCAATATACAAAAGTTTCACCTCCTTGGTTAAATTTATTCATAAATATATATAATCTTTGATACACTTAAAAGCAAAATTATTTTCTATACTTTATGTTTCAAATGATGGTTGATTGGTTCCAAGTCTTTCAGGGCAACAATGTCTAAGGAAACAAATTTTACTGTAGGCTAATTTATATAAACAAGATATATAGATCAATGGAATGAAATAGAGAGCCCAGAAATAAATTCATGCCTTTATGGTCAACTAATATTCAACAAAGGAGGAAAGGGCATACAATGTGGTAAAGATAGTTTATTCAATAAGTGGTGCTGGGAAAGTTGGTCAGATATATGCAAAACAATGATATTAGAACACTTTCTTACACTATATACGAGAATAAACACAAAGTGGATTTAAGATTTAAATGTTAGACTCAAAACCATAAAAATATATTTCCTGTAACAATATTTATTTCTGATATGTATCCTCAGGCAAAGGAAACAAATGAAAATATAAACTAATGAGATGACACCAAATTAAATAGTTTTTGCACACCAAAGGAAACTATCAACAAATGAAAAGATAACCCACTGAATGGGAGAACATATTTGCCAATCAGATAAAGGGTTAATATTCAAAATTTATAAAAGAATTATACACCTTAATAACAACAACAACAACAAAAAAACCCAAACAATCCCTTTAAAAAATGGGCAAAAGATCTGCATAGACAATTCTCCAAAGAGGACATATAGATGGCCAATAGACATATGAAAAGGTGATTAATCATCAGAGAAATGCAAATTGAAATCACGATAAGATATCACTTCACCGCTGTCAGAATGGCTATCATTAATAATTCAACAAGTGTTGGTGAGGATATGAAGAAAAGGGAATCCTAATGCATTGTTGGTAGGAATGCAGATTGGTGCAGCCATTATGGAACGCAGCTTAGAGTTACCTCAGAAAATTAAAAATAGAACTGCCGTATGACCCCGTGATTCTACTTCTGGGAATATATCCAAAGAAACTCAAAACACCAACCTAAAAGAATATATGCACCTCTATGCAATAGCCAAGATGTGGAAGTAGACCAAGTACTCATCAGTAGGTGAGTGGATAAAAAGCTATGGTGCATTTATACACGAATACTACTCCACCATTAAAAAGAGGAAAATCTTACCTTTTGCCACAGCATGGGTGGACCTGGAGAGTATTGTGCTAAGTGAAATAAGCCAGTCAGAGGAAGATAAATACCGTATGATTTCACTTATATGTGGAATCTCATGAACAAAATAAACAACAAAACAGAAACAGACTCATAGGTACAGAAAACTGACATCTGTTAGAGGGGTGGGGTTTGGGAAGCTGTGTGAAAAAGGTGAAGGGATTAAGCCAAAAAAAAAAACAAACAAACAAACAAACAAAAAAAAAAAAACCCCAGAAAACTCATGGATAGAGACAACAGTATAGGGATTACTAGAGGGATAGGGAGTGGGATGAGGTAGAAGAGGGTAAATGGTGACAAAAGGAGACTTAAGTTGGAGTGGTGAACACACAATACAATACTATACTGGTAATGTATTATAGAATTGTGTGCCTGAAACCTGCATAATTTTATTAACCAATAATAACTCCACAAATTCAATAAAAATATAAAAAAGTGTTACATTTTTATGGTATCTTATCAACATTATAATGAAATGATATTGAATGAAATGAGGTTATTCAAGCACCCGCTGCATAATAATACAACTCTTTTTTGTATGTTGATTTTATTATCATGCAGTTTTGCTGAATTCATCTTGGTGTGCTTGATGGCCTCTGGTCTCCTAAGCTTCATTTTGGTGTGCTTGATGGCCTCTGGTCTCCTTCATTTTTCTTTATATTTTCTTCTTCTTGTACCTCTGACTGAAAAATCTCAATTAACCTATGTGACGCTTGCTAATTCTTTCTTTGATCTGCTCAAATCCATTGTAGAGTCCCTCTAGTGAATTTTTCTTTCAGTTACTGGACTTTTCAACTCCTGAATTTCTATTTGGTTAACCTAATATGTTTTAGATCATGCCCCCTTGGGGAGTGACTTAGCATTAAACAAGAGAGAAAGGCAT
Source organism: Pipistrellus hanaki (assembly GCF_964339955.1). Lineage (NCBI taxonomy): Eukaryota > Metazoa > Chordata > Mammalia > Chiroptera > Vespertilionidae > Pipistrellus > Pipistrellus hanaki. Next base: position 46,574,420 of record NC_140503.1, on the reverse strand, counting down.
TCCTTTTGAGTGGGCCTTCCAGACAGACCAAATAAAAATTCTTTGTGAATGAGGTCCATGATACTGAGACAGGATAGTAAGAAGCTAAGAAAATTCCTTGGCAAGTGGAAATTGAGAAAGATAGCTGAACAAACTGGTTGAGCAATTTACAGCCTGATACATAAGGACACCTCCCTAGAGATAACATCTAGGCCTCAATTGAATTTCAGCTCTAGGCCCAGAAAAGCAGCAAGACCAGGTGGATAACCCCAGGACCAGCTACAGTGACTAATGGCCCCTTGCCTGGCACTGATCAACTTTCTCTTTCACCTCCCGCTCTACCCCCCCCCCCCCCCCCCCCACCGCCCTTACAGGCATGCATCTCCTAACTCTAAGGAATCTCACAAGACTTGCAACCAGGGCAGCAATGGGCAGCAGCAGCTCATCCCAAGCTAACCCCCTGAACCTGTCTCTAAGGCCCCCTTTCTCTCTGACTTCTCAGAGAGCCAAAGCAGCCCAGCCTAGGCTCTCTCCTGTTGCTTCTTCTATCTTAACTCCGTCCTTTGTTTTACTGTTCCCAGCTTTAATAAACATACTTTCAAAATCACCTGCAACCCTTACACTACTGGTAGACCCACTCAGGGCCAGGTCCCCTTTCCTGAAATAATACATGCTCTGAGTATTTGGGCTGCTATTTTCACAGCTGCTGTTGATAGGATTAAGGTAAGTTAATACACTAGTAAGTATGCTTTTCTTAAGAATTGGCTTTTTTTTTTTTTTTTTTTTTTTTTTTTTTTTTTTTTTTTTATATATATATAAAAAGAATCAGTGCTCCCCAGATTACTGTAAGTCTTTGGTAAGATTCCAGAGTTTTAAAAATGTGATTCTGATAGTTTTGCCAGATTTTTTTCTTTTTTCTTTTATGGAGAGGTAACTTTTAGAATTCCTTACTTCACCATTTTCTCTGATACCACCTATTATTTTGTTTTCTCCCTATCACTAACGTGACTTCTTTTGGGTTTTACATGAAGCCAGCTACTTTTGTAGTTCTTCGAGAAGACTGGAAAGTGGGGACTGAGGTTTAGGAGTTTCTGGGGAAGAAACAGTGATTTTTTTAGGATTTATATGTTACATAGCAAAATTGAAACTCTGCTGTATTTTTCTTCCTAGGCACTCCTGAGTCTTGAACATACCAAATATAATTATAAAAACTTTTTGAGAATATTTTAGCAGAATAAGAACCAAGATGTGGAGAACATGCAAAGCATGGGGTTTCTCGGATATAATTCTTTTCTGATCCACTGTGGAAGAAACACAGCACCCTGATTAATAATAATTCAAGATGCTTATGTTTCCTTAGATTTTAAAAGAATTACACTCTTCATAAACAACTAGGTTTAACAATTGAGTATTTTGAATATAATGTCAAAGAGAGGCTGAAGAGTGAGTTCTCAATACATTTTTGTTGATTTTTAAAAAGAAGAGTAATAATAATTCATTAATATTACCAATAATGCTACTAATTATTTTTAAAAATTAGAATTACCATTACCATTATTATCGTAAACACTACTAATACTCATCTACTTATGCATCTTTTTTATTTTCAAAGGTGGAAATTTATTAAAGAACAAGTACAGATTCCCAAGAGGGGAAGGGAAAGAGTCCCACAAAACGGAGTCCCACGTGGGGAGGGGGAAAGGGCCCCCTACTTATGCATCTTACTAGAGGGAGTGGGGATATGTGGATACATAAATATGTACCTATGTAATTTCTATCTACAAGTAATTTACACAACATAAAAGGTAACACATGCAAAAATACCGAGGCACTGCATGTAATAAATAACCAGTGCTATGTGAGGCCAGAGCCAGAGTGTATCTGCAAGCTTGTTGTTATTGGTGTGAGGCAAGATAAGTACAGCAACTGAGAATAGTATCTACACATGTAAGGCACATTCCCTCTAAAATGGAAGATTTTATCTGTGGAATGTAGTAACAATAACCCTGGGCTTGTATTTTATATGTCTTTCTTTTTTCTTTTCTTATTTCACTTTCCAAATATTTCATTGTTCTCTCTTTTTAAAATATTTTTATTGATTTTTTTACAAAGAGAGGATGGGGGAGAGATTATAGAGAGTTAGAAAGATCGATGAGAGAGAAACTTCAATGAACTGCCTCTTGCACTCCCTGAAAGCAAGGTCCATGCCCTTGACCAGAATTGAACCTGGGACCCTTCAGCCCACAGGCGGAAGTTCAATCCACTGACCCAAACCTGGTTAGGGATCATTGTTCTATTTTAACAAAGGTATTAGTTTGCAATAATTCAGAGAGGGGAGAAACCAGTCCTTCACTGAGACAGTTTGAGAAAAGCTAGCTTAGACAATTTATGCTACTTGGTTTGGGTGACAGTTGCTATCTGGATTTAGAGAAACAGAGAGATCACTGTGGATTAGAGTGTCTGAGCAGCATTTATGGAACAAGTGGTACTTTACATTGTTATAAATTATAGATAAAGAAGGGAGAAAAATCCCAGGATCGAGTTTCCTAAAATTTAGAAAGAAAAGCATGTAAATTCACCTAAGGTTTTGCATCTCTCCTGTTTGAGTATATAAATCCCTTCCCATTATGTTGGGTAAAATCAGGAAATGGATTAAAATCTTTTAATATCCTCTTTGGCTTTGAAGTTACTTAAAGAAGGGATTTAGAATTTAAATTGTGTGATTGGTAGAATCTTGAAGGGAATGGGAAAACGTAAATTAAATGTCTTCTCATTTCCAAAATTAGATAGAAGAGCTTGAGCCCACCTAAGAGAAAGAAGAACTAAATTAAAATGTTTGGCACTGAAAGTAATCAGAACATTTGATCAAATTGAGAAAAACTAAGTTCTTCTTAAACTTTAGTCCTATGATTTTTAAAGCCCTCATCCTATTTGGATATGAGTGGAAACAATGATTTTCTCATGTATGAAAAATTAATTTTAGCCTGAGGCTTGGCAAGGAGTTCACCCTGACATATTTTACTTAAATCCAGGAGTTCTTCAAAATCAGCAGTTTACATTAAGATTTTTATTTTTAAATGTCTTATTAAATGTATTGGGGTGACATTGGTTAATAAAATTATATAGATTTCAATAGTATAGAGGTCACCAAAGGAAAAGGGCGGTGGGGGAGATAGTAAACGATTTACATATAATAAGCTTTACTAGTAAATTAAAGCCTCCACAGCATTAGAAGCCTATGGAAACTGGAAAGTACCATGTCTAATCCAAATAAAGTCCTTTAAACTTGGAGTTGAAGAGTCCTGGTAGTCCAAGACACAGGTAGGTAGCCCTGGGACATGAGGCCCTGATTGGGAGGAAAGGAAACAAGGTCACCTAATTTCTAACCTGTGCACTTACTTTTTGTCATTTTCTATTAGTAGAATTAGACACTGCATACAAACGACTTTCAGAAACCTGCTTCTCAAGTTCCTGAACAACTTGAGGCCACTTGGTCAAGCAGCCAAAGTCCTGGGTGGGTCACAGCAAGTCAGGGTCCAGAACGAGGCTGGTGGGGAAAGAAGCTGGCCACTGTTGCTGGCCACTGGAGCTTCACCCAGGCTCACTGGGTGGCTGTCAGGGGCAGGGTGAAGGCTCCTTCCAAGCTTGATTTGCCCAGTGACACACAAACTCTGAGTCTTGGAACAGCTCTGAACTGCTTATATCGTGAAGTACATCACGGGCTGTGATTGCTGTTACTGACATGTATGTGTCTCTAACTGCAGGGCAGCTTTCTCAAAGCCAGTCGCATGGGCTCTGGTTGAGTCATAAGGTTGTATAAACACAAACCATGTTCCAGTTTTCCCGGAAGTATCTGTTCTGTTTTAGTTTAGCAGGACACAGATGGACCTAAAATCGCTGAGACTTTCATTCAGCACACTCCTTCAGCTGGGTGATCAGAGCACTCTGGACTCGGCTACTTCTGATGTTCAGAAATACCAAAAGTTCCTTCCGTGGAGGCTGAGGTGGCCCTCTAAGGTAGATTGTAACCACATAAAAAGGGACAAAATGATGCTGGCAACATGCTGTGGTCAGCTGGAAAAGTGAAGCATAGAGCTGTTTTAAGACTGAAGACAGGGTAGTGATGTTTCATTCTTTCCTCCCACTCCAGTGATTGTGTCTCCTTATTGCTGGGCAACCTCATTCTCCTCTCCATGCTCTGTTCCAAGCTGCTCCTCCTTGCCTGGAGGATGGTTATCCAATCATGATAATCCAAGACAGATTCATGATAAGGTCCATCCATATCAGCTCATTCTTTAAGGTACAACTCAAATTCTAGCTCTTCCACAAAGCTTTCCTTCCCAATAGTATTGGATTATAAGAAAACCATGGTTGGCCAGACTGAGATGGGCAAGTTACCTAATCTCTCACAGATACTTCACTATAAAATGCTGGGTCATTGTGTAGCTTAGAGGTGCAAAGAAAGAAAAAATGAGTGGTGGGTATAAATTTTATTATTATTCCAGTCATCTATTTGGCTGGAGCCCTTTTCTCATGAATACCTCAAACATGAGAATCAGAACCACATCTTTTGGCACGTGTATGATTTGTGAAATCATTCAGGTGTTTTGGCCTTATCTCCCGAGGAATCCCAACAGTGAAGACACCCCCATCTTTGAAGCAGAGATTCAGTTATGCTGAGTGTCACCTATGGAACACTTGCTTTGTTGTAGGTACTGGGCTACTTTCATTTAATTCTTAAAATGGCCCTAAGAAGAGATTTTTACCTTCCATTTACAGAAGAGGAAACTGAGGCCAAGCTCATGGTTACTCCAGAGGCCACACATATCTAGTACCTGGCATGTCTGGCCTTGAACCCAAGTCCTTCATTGATCACAGCAAGTGATCTCCAAACAGTGAGTACAGAGGTGCTGGAGGGCAGATAATGACTGACTGATCAGCTGACTGCACTCATACACCCAGTCAGCCTACATCCTTGTCTCCATAGATCTTTACCTACCACCCTCCTTGCTTTTGAGATGCAAATTCCCACTCTGGCTCTGTTTTCCCTCTCCCATCACATTGAGCATCAGCACAGCACCATAGAGTTCTAAAGACTTAGAAAGTGAGCAAACTATATTTCAGGGGTAAGAGTGAAAAGGTGGCAGGCAAAACCCCCAAGCATGGCTGACAGGGTTGAATGGGGGCTTGTGAGAGAAGATTATGGGGACAAGTGACAGATGACCTATTTCTAGAATCAGGTAGAAATGTTAATTCTCTGCAGGGTGGAAAATCAGAAGGAATCATAACCTGCAATCAGTCCTAGCATGCTAATAGGACAGGAGTACCATTTGGTGCTTCTGGAAATGACTCAATAACCTCATAGGTCAGATGGCAATTGCCTTCATTCAACTCCAAAAATGCCTATTTTTCAACCAGTGAGTGCACTATTTGGGATTTCTGTTGTTCTGTTGTTCTTCCTCTGTTGGAAAGAATATATAAAAGTTGTAGCCAAAGGCAGAACATTTGCCTTGCTGACAGATGGCCTACCGACTATGGCACATCATGTGCTGCTAAACTGTTAGAATTACGACTCACTACTTCCTCGGCAAATGCCTGCCCTAGATGGAGTGCTCTAGACGCTGCAGCTGCCTCTGTCCTTTCCCACGCCTTTATGATGTTTAAAGGCCACCAGAAACACTTTATTTTTTAAAAATATATTTTTATTGATTTCAGAGAGGAAGGGAGAGGGAGAGAGATAGAAATGTCCATGATGAGAGAGAATCATTGATTGGCTGCCTCCTGCATGCCCCCCACTGGGGATCAAGACTTCAGCTTAGGTATGTGCCCTTGACCAGATTCCAACGCATGTCCTTTCATTCCATAGGCCAATGCTCAATCCACTGAGTCAAACCAGCTAGGGTACCTGAAATACTTTAAACATGGTACACCAGACACTAACATCTTACAGGGCTGACTTAGATTTATCTATTCCAGGTGCATATAAATTGTATTTGCACTCTCCCTCATCATATCCACTCACTTTGCATTAAAAATACTATTATCTTATTCTTTTCTTTTACACTCATGAGAAGAAGGAATCATCCTGAAAGGGGGGTGAAGGGGCAGGCAGTGATAAAAGTAGAATAATGAAAAGAAAGTATATTTTGAGGGCCTGCTGTATGCACGTCAATCTAGTCCTAAAGACCTTCAGGGTGATGTATTCTTATTATCCTACTAGAGGTCCAGTTCATGGAATTTGTGCACTGGTAGGGTCCCTAGCAGCTGCCAGATGGGGCCTTCCTTTGTTCTGTGCTGTCCCCTGGTGGCCAGCACATATCTTAGAGAGCAATTGAACTCCTAAGGGGACACTTTGCATATTAGGCACACACACACACACACACACACACACACACACACACACACATATATATATATATATCTGCAATTCACATAACACAATTAAGCATTTTAAAGTGTACAATTCAGTAGCAGTTAGTGTCTTCAAATGTTGGGAAATACCCCTTTCCAGTTTCAAAATATTTCATCACCCCTAAAAAAAAACTGCATACCTGCGTTCTGTCTCTATGGATTGGATTATTCTGGATATGACATATCAAAGAAATCATATGACATAAACATTTAAGTATGACTGCTGCTTTCATTTAGCATAATGTTTTTGGCGTTCCTCCAACTTGTAACGTGCATGACACTCTGTTCTTCTATGGCTGAATAATATTCCATTGTACATACATGCTATAATTTATCTATTCTTTGGCTGATGGGTGGATATTTAAATTGTTTCTCCTCTTTGGCTATTATGAATGATGCTGCTAAACACATTCATGCACAAATTTCTGTGTGTACATATGTTTTTGGTTTCTCATGCAAATATACATAGGAGTGGGATTGCTGCCTTAGTCCTGCTTTAAGATGGGGAAACTGAGGATGAGAGAGGTTAGGTGCCCTACCCAGGGTCATTCCATTCTTCAGGGGTGGAGCTGAGATTAGGACCAGGTCTGCCTGGTTCTAAATCTAAAACTTTTTGAGTTAAAAAAAAAAAATCACTGACTAATTATTTTGTAGACTAATTCTAACTTTTAACCTCAACTCAGACACCATGAGGTCACATGATGAATAACACTAATTTGAATTCCTGGAACATAGTTTCATTAGGCTCATGCTGAGATCTGAGCTTTTTGTTTCCCAGCCCAGGCAAATCAACAGCAACAGACTTTACTTTGTTAGATCAACTATAACTTTTATTTTAAAAAGCTCCAATTATGCCCTAACCCAGAGAACTTAGTGAAATAACAAGTGAAATTTTAATTTGATAATTAATAGTATAAACATGGTGGAATACTTCGGAATTAGGAAGGCGTGTGTGCCATTTTCCTTTCTTATTAGCCATTGTTTTAAGATACAATTATACTTGTCTCATGTAATGATTGGACAGGAATTTAGTTAAAAAAAAATAAGTTTTTACTCATGTGTTTGTTTGTTTGTTTGTTTGTTTGTTTTTAGTGAATTTTGAAAACAAAATAAAAAGTGAAATATAGTGGGGAGTCTTATGTGCTCTTAAGAAATGGTGTCTTTCCTTCAAAGCCAATTATTCCTGGATAAGAGATGATCAAACTGCCAACACATATCTCCTGAACATTCATTAGGAATATCTAGTCATAAGACAGCAAATTCTGAGGGAATTTCTGTTGTCTGAATGAGATAATAGCTCATTTACAATGTGTCCAATACACATGCATACTACAACATTATTTCCTCACAGACCTGTCCATGTACATACATCCACCTGCACCCAAAGACCTGCCATCAGCATGAGCAAGTTTCCTAGATCCCCAACAGAACAAAAGTACTGAAACCATTATTTTAACACACACTTAATACTTGAGGCTACTAAGCACTAGATGTTATAAAGGAGTTAAAATAAGTGGTATCTCAAAATATGATGCATACAGAAATCAAATGATACCCTTACAGCTATTTAGCTAAAGTGAGTTACCAACAACTATAATAAATAAAATTACTCAGTATGTTACCAAATCCCCGGTAATCCCTATCTATATGTTATTTTCACTAAAATAGAAAACACATGTTTTTCAAGTGACAAAGAACCAAATCTTATTCATTTCTTATTTATTCAATACCACTGGATGTTCACTATGATAAAACAAATGGAAGCCTAGCCTCTGTTGAAGAATAACCACTTATTCTTCTAGGAGCAAAAGGGAAGAAAGCACAACTTCCTGTATTGAGTTGGCTTCAAGCCAAAGAATAAAACTAGTAATACCAATACAGCAAGTAGAGCCATATGTTGAATGAATGAATGAATGAATGAATGAAACACCCTAGATGGGCTAAAGAAGTAAATAGAATTTATTTGGAAACTTCAGACTGGGTGAGATGAGTTCCATGTTGGTTTTTAAGGAGGTGATAGGCCCGGATTATAGGGAACAACAGAGGATGTTGTGGTCCTTTTAGACGTGCCAAAATTAAACTGATAGGTGATACATATTAAAAGTCCTAAAAGTTGAGGTTTTTTTGTGTCCCAGTAATATTATATCTAAGACTTTTCCCTAATATAGTTGACTCAAAACATGAAATAAAGTTAAAAATAGTAATTTAAAAATATGTTTTGTTGTGTTGTGTTTTTTTGTGGTAAAAAATTAAAAACAACTAACAATAAGAAATAACAATAGAAATAAATTATTAATAAACATCTAAAATTAATAAATTATTAATAAACTAGAGGCCCGGTGCAAAAATTCCTGCATGGGTCAGGTCACTAGGCCTGGCCAGCGATTTGGGCCAATCAAGGTCTTCTGGCTGCCTGCTGAGGCCTCCCTTCCCCAGCTGCCAGCTGGGGCCTTCCTTTGTTCCACACTGCCCCCTGGTAGTCAATGCATGTCATAGCGAGCTGTTGAATTCCTGATGTGATATTTTGCATATTAGCCTTTTTTGCATATTGACTGGCAGAAAGAAATCAGAAGAAAACTATGGTAAGTGAATAAATAAAATCATGACCCAAGGAGAAGCCAATATAAAATAGTGTTAAGATCAGTATTAAAAAATCTATAATTAATAGAAAATATGCATTTAGAGATTATTTTATTAAGAAACACAAGGGTTTTAAACCAGGAAGAATGGATTCCTGCTGGAGGCAATGGCATCAAGAAGGCGGTGGTTTGGAATGATGGGGAGGATAGGAAAAATAGAGAGTTGACTGAAACAGAGAGTTCCAACTAGCAGCTAGGATCTTGGCCACACTCATTTCTGGCTAAGAACTGAACCAGGGAAGAAGATAACCCAAGCCTTCACAGAGGTGCTACTTGCAATCCTTAGGTCTTCTGTTGCGGAAGGTCTCTCAGCATCTCAGTCTCTTACGGTTTGGGTACTTATAATTTAATACACATCCCCATGCAATGAAATACAGGAATTACTGAATGGAGGTGGGGATGGAGTGAGGAATAAATTGAACTCACAGCCTGATTTCAAATGCCTGCAAGTAGAGGCCCTGCCAGAGTGTTTTTATCTAAAATGATTAATTCCAGGAGAGACCGGTCAACCATCCCCCAAACTGGTGCTGTGGAAAAATCTTTTAGGCAGAAAAGATTTATGAAAGTCTTATGCCTAAGCTCATGGGCTCATATGGACTAAATTCTGTAGATGAAACTATAAACTACAAACTGGAGAAATACATCAGAATTTTCCTGGAACTACTGAGCCACTCTGAGCACCAGCCTTTTGCAACCTCCCAGTCCCCTTGCTGGCCTCTCCTCCTATCCAAAAGGCATCTCAATCATCTCTGTGGTGCATAGGTCATAACAGTAAATATGGATTTTCATGAATGTGTAGGGAAAACTCATTATATGGGGATGGAAAAAACCACATTTGTCCATGGCAATTTAAAACCACTACAACATTTTTGGCCCCTGTAGTGTTAGAATAGTCATGTCCTATATGGATAGAATTCATCTAAATATTCTCACTCAGGTCAGCATTTAAGCAACATAGTTCTTTTTTTCCATAAAAAAAAAAAAAATAAGAAAACAAAGGAAGGTGGTATCACAAAGCTGCTAAGATATACCTAACCCAATTTAATTTTTTTTTCATTTTGAAATCATTTTAGAACTACAGAGGACTAGCAAAGATAGTACAGAGTTCCCATATCCTCATTACCCAGCTTTACTAACATTGCACATAACCAAAGTACATTTATTAACACTAAGAAATTAACATTGGTATGTTACCATTAACTAACTTTAGTAGATTCTATTCAGATTTTTCTAATTTTTCCACTAATGTCTTTTTTTTTTCTTCTTTTTTTCTTTCTGGGATCTTATCCAGAACCCCCTATGGCCTTTAGTCATTCATGTCTTCTAATTTTTTCCCCCCCAATCCATGGCAGTTTCTCAATTTTTCCTTGTTTTTCATGATCTGAACACATTTGAACAGTCTCTTGATTTGGATTTGTGTGATGTTTCCACATGCCTAGAGTGAGGTTATGATTTTGAAGTCATACTTCAGCGGTCCCTACTCTTCACATTTTATCGGGGGCATGTAATTGTTAACATGATCTGTCACTGATCACTTCTTTATTATGGTATCTGCCAAATTCCTGCACGGCCTAACTTTTTACTTTCAGATACAGATGTCAGATTTAGTGTAAAAACACAGGACTTCAAATGGGACATACTTACAATAAAAACATATTTTTAATCTAAAATTCAAATATAACTGGGCATCTTGTATTTTATCTGGCAGTTCTACTATCAGAAGTAAATTCTCAGTAACAGCTATAAATGTTCACTAAGCCCTCATGTCCATGGAACTTTCCTTACCCCACTTTCCATGCCTCAAAGACTGCAGTGTAAGCAAGAATCCTATTTAGTGCTTAAGTCAGTAATTCTCAAACTCTAGGATCCACTAGAATTCCTTGGAGATCTGGGCCCTATCACTCTCTTCTGATTCAGGAGGTCTGGGGTAGATCTCTACAATTTGCATTTCTAACAAGTTCCCAGGAGATGCTGATGTTGATGATCTAGGGACTTCATTTCAAGAAATCCCACCTTTTACAAATGAGGAATTTTGGGTATTTGTACTTCCTATACTTGCCATAAGATAAATATCCATATAATCTGTATGTTATAAATCTGCCATTACAACTCATGTGGGGTAGGTCAAAATTGATACAACATACTCTTAACCTATGAATGACTCATATATAAGAATGGAAACAAAGAACAGTCCAGGTAAGATCCTTCTCTCCCCTGAAGGGGGAAATCCTTTTTCTCCCCAGGGAGAGCTGAGAATCAGGCTAGATCTAGAAGGGGAGCTACAGTCAGGTGGCTTCTTCCTCCTCACTGCTGCCTCAGCTGTGGAGAGGACACAAGTTTATCTGCATGAGCATCTACCCATCTGTTGTCACTTCTTGCCTACAACCATGGGACTTATCAGGGAGCCATTCTACATAGGATGCAGAGATGGCCGGAAATCAGAATGCACTACTTCACAGAAAAAATAAAATAAAATACTACAGACACAAACCAAACTTAATCTGCATTTTTATGTTGTTGTTTTGTGTGTGTTTGTTTGTTTGTTTTAAAGCCTATTGTGGGTTCGTTTGGTTACCTGATACTTAAAACACTGCCCCACTCTCCTTATAAGAAAAGTCTTTCTTGGAACCAAACAAAAAAACTTTCTGCCCTAACAGGTTTGGCTCAGTGGATAGAGCATTGGCCTGCAGACTGAAAGGTCCCAGGTTCGATTTCGGTCAAAAGCATGTACCTTGTTTGTGGGCACATCCCCAGAAGGGGGTGTACAGGAGGCAGCTGGTCAATGTTTCTTTCTCATTGATGTTTCTGACTCTCTATCCCTCTCCCTTCCTCTTTGTATAAAATTAATTATATATATATATATATATATATATATATATATATATATATATATATACTTTCAAGTGCTTCAACACAATCAGTTGATCCACATTTTGGAGATGCCCCATTCCTCTCTCCCCTCCTTTGATGGATAATTTTGTGAACGAATGAGATTCTGGTCAAGCTCTTCTGCAACACTTATCTACCCTTTGCATTGGGTACCTAAGCAGCTGGCTACCTATAATACTCTTACATTAATTTAAGCTCAGATCCTACTTGGCTAGTGGTAATCTTTCAAAGTTGAAAAAGCACTTTGAAAGGTGAAGGCCTCTGAAAAATGGCTAATGTGTTCTTTCTTCTAGCATATAGCATATGCCAAGGATCCCGTCTGCTAATTCAAATACAGGATTGCATTACTCTTGACTGCACTATTGTGAGAAAGGTAGAAATAACCCCCTTTTACAGATTGCTAAATTGTAAAGCACATTACAGACCCAAAACATAGCTTCAATGTTTTAGACCTGACTTTACAATCAATACTTCATTTAATTCTTAATTCAACCAGTATAAACTATCCCAAGGGGCCTAGCTTCAGTCTTTTATACCGTCAGGGAGAGCATTTGGTATTCTTAACTGGGCACCTACGAATAGTGCTATGAGTAGGCTGGTGTACCAAAAATAACTGATGAAACAATTTTCCCTTTAATGCTCTTCTAACATTTTTTTCAAAAGGAAATAAAATACAATCTCTATAAAAATATGAAACCTATAATAGGGGAGACAAAAATCTTAGTATTACCCTCATGTGACTAAGACCACTAGAGTCACCTGGTAACACTTCAGGGTAATGAGAAAAAATCTGAGGGAAAACAAAAATTTAATACTTTGCCTAAGTTTGAACTAGACAGATTTATTTCTAAAAGTCACCTTAAAAAGAAGTTACTTAGAGTAGTTATCTAGATTGTATGGCATTTATTTACTGTTGAACCTCTAATTTCCACACAAAGAAACAGAATGGAAGGTCATCAGTCCTGACAGGGAAGAACTTAAACTACATTTCTTCTTTATTTTCTGAAGACTTCAGTGACTGTAAGAATCCCAGGCTTTCATGTAAGTCCTCTCAAATGTGGTGGCTACTAAGAGTAGGTAGCCAGATACCAACTGTCTTTAAAAGGACTGAATGGAATGCAACCAAGTATTTAGGCAAATAGCCAGGCTATCTCTTTTCAGGAGGCTAATGGAGGTGTGGCCCTCCTCCCCTGACCAGCATTTCAGGAGGAAAAGGGGGTCTCAGCTGCATTCATCCATCTTGTACCTGTCCTGCTTTCATCTCCAGCTCTCCCTGCCTCTTTGGGGTTTAGTTCTTCCTGTCCTTGCAGGAGTATCTGAAAACAAAAGCTCCCATCCTATTATCAAGAAACCAATATGAATATACCCCAGGAGCGGTGGAGTAGAGAAACGGTGATCCAGACATAAGGTGGCCCTAGCATCGGGAGTAAGATGCTGGGGAGAGCTCCACAGGTGAGGTTGTGACCAGAATGAAGACATCTCACCACATGTCTTATTTTGGTCCTTCCATGCCCTCATCCATTGTAACCACAGGCCTGAAAGAACTCACAGGCCTCCTTGAGGAAGCCAACTTCATCACCCTTTTGAAGACCCTTCGTTTTAACAAGTGTAGTTTTCCATTGGGGCATTGGGGTGTCAAGGGCCAGAAGCTTTAAAAAGGGAAGAAAGAAGAAAATCAGGAAGTGGTGTAACAAAGGCCTAATTATAAGGGAGGAATATTTCTCTACAGACAGGTCACTGGAAGGATGCCAAAGGCTCTATCCACATAAAGGAAAAGATTGTTATAAAAAGATTTTTAAAAAAAGAAGAAGAAGAAAGAGGCATGGCAGTGGAGACTGCGAGGGGGTGGGGCAGAGAATAGGGAAATGAATAAGAATAATGACTTAAAAGCTTCCCCCCCCACCTCCCTCTGGTTCTCTGCTTCCTTTTCTGCAGATGCTCAGCTGAGCCAGTGCAGCTGGCTCCCTGACAAATGTGGAGAAATCAGCCAATTTGAGCTGGTTGTTAGCAGCCCTGGCATAGAGGCTAGGAGAGATGAGGGGCTGCCTCAGGTGTGGTGGGAGGTCTTCCAGAGCCATGGCTGAGAGATCCTGGGCCAGTGCATGGCCTGCTGGCTTCCAGGTTCTCACCAGCGCCCCCTCCTACCTCCTGGTTCCATTCTACCTCCTGGATGGATAAAGGTGACCTTGGAAGGGGAATCTTTCTCTATTAGTTCCTCTTCCCCTCCCAAAACCCTCCTGACAAATTCTCTCCTCCCTTAAAACTGGTAGGATTTCCTCCTGCTCATTTGGTGCAACAAAAAAGGACTCTTGTCCCCAAGTGTCTGAGTGCACATCTGATGGCCCAACTAAGGTCCTTAGGGAACACCTTTCCCATCACTGCACTGAACCAGAGCCTGGGGACACCCTGGAAGAACACCCTGGCATTGCCCCACAAGCCAGGGGAAGCTTCTTTATAAGTGTTCACTAACACCAAAGAGTAGGCCACACACATTTATTTACACATTATTATGTGGACACAGAGTATGACCATGACAAAAGGAGGGCACGTCTGGCTATACAGTTCAAGTAAAGCAATTAACACTTTGAAATAAGTTCAGGGTAAAGTAGCAGTGCAAGTTCCTTACCTATTAAATTGTCTACTTTTTTGTAAGTCTTATTTATGGATTATTTGACAATTAAGCAAAAAGGATAAAAATGAGGGACTAAGAAAAGGAAGTCCTCACTTATCATCATCCATAGAGTCGGCAACTAAGCAAAACGATATATAAATAAATCAATTTTTCTATCAGCTAATTGATAGAAACAGGACTTAATTTCCTAGAGCACCTCACCAATGTTATAAAGAAGCACACTGAGTGAAACCACCTTATTTGAGGACCTGCTGCACTAAAATAAGTGTTTATATAAGGGAAGTTTCTAGAGGAATGAAGATGTTCTACCTCTTGTTTTGAGTGATGGTACATGGATGGATACAACTGCCAAAGCTCACTGAATTGAACACTTAAGATTCTGCACCTTTTATTGTATGTTAATTACGTCTGGATAAAAATTTTAAATGTAAGTGCCTATGTTCCAATAACACTCACTATGTCTACACAGTGCATCCATACCAGCACACTGAAGGGTCCCTACTGTAAAAATACACAAAGAAAATGTCATGAGGTCACTTCCTCAGTTATCCTTTACATAATGCAATATTTTCAAGAGAATGGAAAATGATTACTATTATATGATCTTCAAATACATTCTATGAGCTTATAGTGAAAATACTTTACAAAAGAGAAGTAATATCGTTTTATGTTATATACGAGTTGACTAGTTATTGTTCTCCTTATAATCTGAAAGTAGAGTATGTCAGGCACTTGACTCCTTTGGTTTGGAAAGCCTTAATGTGGACAGTGCTGGCTGGGAGTTTAGAGGGAAGAACAACAAAATTGGTTTGAACTATACTGATTGCAGATGACATGAGCACATTGTTCAATTCAGGAAGAGAGCAATAGACCATCAGAGGTGAAAAGGTAGTGGATTATATAGTCTATTCAACTCATTAAGTCAATATAAAAATTGAGGCTCAGAGAAAGAAAACTGTTTGCCCAAGAACACACAGATGTGGGTCTTCTGGATCTCAAGTCTATTTCTCCTCCCAGTTTTGCATGACTCTAATTTTAAATGCCACCTTCTTCTAAGATTTTAAAGCAAATATGATATTTATATCTGTTTTCAACTTTCTACAAAGTAATATTTTTACTACGTAATATTGTAAAGCATCTTCAGAAAAATGTTCCCCCCCTGAGAATGGTTGTTCAAAAATGTGCTTTTTTAAAATTAAGGTAGCCTAGTGTTATACTCAATTACTCATGTTCACTTTCTTATGTATATTTTCTCAATAATAGTTATGGCTCTTGAAACTCTAATTCATGTTTGCTGATAACCCATGCCTAGAATACAAGATTCTCAAAGGCACTTTTATCACCATAAACCCACATTTTTATTTCCCATTTGGACCTCAATGGCTCCTTTGACTTTGCTTCATTGACTAGGCAAGTTATCCTTTTCTCTTAGCTTTAAGAATTGCTAGTGATAAAGTAAAAACCATAATCCCATGAAAGTAATTATTGCATTTAATAAAGAAACAAACCAATGCTCTTATTCATGTCTTCAACTTACTGTTCATGTAAAGAGTGAGCCACAATGAACAAATGCTAATGGAATGTTAATATCCGTATCAGCCACACTGAAGACAGGGGGACTTACTGCCCACAAGCAGAAATGAACCTACTCAGGAGACAGTGGTGGGTTTGGGAATCCCCACATAATGACCAACCACACTGGATTTTACTATAGTGACAGCACCCCCAAGCTAGAAGGGAGCTGAAAAATCATCATGCTTGGTAGAAAAAAACAAAACAAAAAAACACAGAATTTCTTTTGAAATTAAATCTTATATAAACCAGGTCTTACCAAGGCTTCTTGCACATGTGTATGCTGGGACTCAGCCTTCAAAAGGACCCATGGCATTTTTGACCATGCACATGGAAGAGAAAGAAAGGAAGAAATTTTGCTCTGGGTTTTTGTTTTTTCCTGCTAGCTTCAAAGCAGACTAAACCCATTTAAAAATATATATTTTTTTTTATTGATTTCAAAGAGAGGAAGGGAGAGAGAGAAATAGAAATATCAATGAGAGAGAAACAGCAATTGGCTGCCTCCTTCACACTCCCTACTGGGGATCAAGCCCAAAACCTGGGCATGTGTCCTGACCGGGCTTCAAACCGGTGATCTGCTGATGCATTGGAGGATGCTCAATCAACTGACCCACACTCACCAGGTCAGACTCAACCCTTTTTGAATAGGGCTGAGTCATGAAAACTGACTGTGGCCATTTAGAAGCACATAAAATTCTGGGGGTAAATTCCAAGTAGACTTTATATATCTAAAAAAGAAGAAACCATCTAAATTTCAGACATATTAATCTGCTCCTCATCCCCCCTCAGAAAGTATTCTAACAGAACTACTTGGAAGCCACAGGAAGACTTGCTGTAATGTTCAATGTTTAGAGCCGATCAACAGCTGGAAAGGCAAACTGTTCTTCAGTGTGAACATTTCACAGTTCAAATCACTTAACAGATGTAAAATTATAAGATAAACTTAGCATTTAGATTTTTTTATTATTAGCTAGAGACGATCTTCTTGAAAAATACATTTCATGTTTAGTACTTCTTGATGACTAAGGCAAGAATTTTTAAAATGTTCATTATACTAAATAAAATGTTCATTATACTAAATCATACTTTAATCAGCTTAGCATAAGGCTCATAAGGCTCATTCAGGTTTACCTACAATTAACTAGACATTTTAAGGCACTAAATATACAAATTTAAAGTTGGGGAACGAATTATCCTACTGATCAGCCAACTAATGTAGATGATGATAGGCATCAATGCTAGAAATGATATCGGATACAAAGTGAATATTCTATAATAGAAATTAATTGATAATTAATCATGCTGGTGAGAGAACTTTGAAGTCAAGGGAGGCCAGGATTACAGGCTCAGAGGCAAAGAGTACCTCACCCAGGGAGAGGACTTCGGACAGGAAGAGGCTATGCTGACCACTCCCCTCCATTGAAGTAGGAGCAAAGCGAGTGGAGAGGATTTACACGAGAGAAACAGAAGCCACTAGACGGAAGGCAGATCTGGTGAGGAAAGATTAGTGCAATTAGGGCAGTTTCAACTTTCAAACAAAAGAAAAAGGGTAACTTGATTCCTCTCATCAAGCATATGACTGACTTTTATAAGAGGCTTTAGGAAAATTAAGAAAAAGCAGGAGAAATTCAGGTGGGCATTTGGGGAAGGAGGCCAGGCAAGAGGGCAGAGATTAGCCAGGGAATTAGAGGCCTGTATGGACCTGCTTGTCACTAACAAGTGGGAGACCTAGAATAAACATCTCAACCTCTACAGGCCCCAGTTTCCTCATCTGTGAGGTACAAAGGTTGCAGCAAATGACTCTGACTTCTGACATCCCAGTTCAAGAGGATCTTTTATATAAAATAAACTAAAACAAAACATACCCTCTCCCAAATTAGAAGATTAATAAAAAGTATCACGTAAAGGTTGTGGATACTCCATTTTGAATTTCCTTAATAAAAGATAAATGTTTGACCCAATGGGGTCCCTCCCAACATTCTGGTTCTGGACAGCTTTTTCACAGAATTGCTGGCCTGCCACTACGTCCATTACTGCTGGGAAAGAGATGGTATTAACCAATACATGGTCTGTCGGAGGAGATGATGCTTTTAAAAAAATGAGTTACTAACCCTGTGAGAAGGCAGGAGTGGGCTCTGGAAAAGTTACTAATCACCTCACTCAGAGCTCAGCTCCCCATTGGGAACATCAACCACAGTGTTCTGGCTCAGGAAGCTATGGGCTCTAAGAGTCAGAGAAAACATCAACGCTGATATTTTAGAGCCCAAAGAAGGAAACTTAGCAAGTTAGTCATTGTTCTGGGCTAGTTTGCTTACAATGGCCTTTAGCCTTACCATGCCATGGGGAGATGGGCATGATGTACTATCTCACTATAAGCAAGGACCTAAAGTTCAGAGAGGTGAAGAAGCCTACCCCAGGTCACAGGGCAGACAAATTCCCCTTTTATCAAGTACCTACAGCGAGCTGACTCTGTCCTAGATACCATTGGATACACAAGAGAAGCTGACATGGCCCCTGCCTGGACAGTGGGGAGAGGGGGAAGCAGCTAATGGTGAAGAAATATTTGGCAGTATGAAATATGACAAAAATAAGATCAGGGAATATGACAGTGACTGAGAGGCTACTTCTAAGTGGCGAAGGGAAAAAGAACTCTCTGAAGAGGTGACTTTAAACCAAGAACAAACTGACCCAAGGCCTCAGTCATGTGAAGATCTGCGCAAGAATCAGATCAAGTGAGCAGGAGGGAAGGGCGCAGAGCATACAGTGGAGATACTAGACATCAAACAGAGTGCAGCCGAGCAGGCAACTGATGGACAAGAGGGGCCCCTGGGAAGCCAGCTGCTGCCTAATAAGCTCCTCTGTCTGCCAGGCTGTTGCAGTGGGTCGGCTGGCTGGTTTCATCCTTGTCTTTTAATAGAAGCAACGGGAGGGGAACAGAAGCCACATCCATGTAGCACTAGCACCGGCCTCTGTAAAGAAGGAGCGCCACATAGGAAGGCTGGGCACTGCAACTCACCACCCCGAAAGTTTCAACTTCCTTGCTGCTCTGTGTGCCAACCTGAGCTCCCGGCTTCCCTCTGCCAGGAGAGCTCTGCAGCGTGCTGGCGCGGCAGCCAGGCCTGTGAGGTCACAGGAATCAGGTAGGGAGGGAAGGACAGCATCCCGCTGAGATCTCAGCCGTGTTTCTTCCACATGGCAAGTTTCATTTTGTTTAATTTAACAATAAACTCATTATATTAACTCAATTCAATAGAAGCAGCAGGGGGAGTTCTCCTAATTTAATCTTGGGCTTTGAGAAGCCTCGCTCGGTGCTAAAACAATGCCGTGCAGAGAGATAAAAGCGCTTGTATCATATTGAAAAAATACCTCCAAGTTTCTGAATGCAGCCTACCTGCAATTGAGGAACAAGACAGCCCGCTTCTGACTTTATCCAAAGCCTCATCTGGTCAGAGAGCTAACCTATGCAAGCAAATCATTCTTATGAATGATGCCGCTTTAAGGGTTTAAACTCTGAGAAGTGATCCAATTTGAAAAGGAGTTATTGGATGCACCCGGCCAGGGAATATAAATATCTCGAGCTTACCTATTCATAAAACTGGTCTTCTGTAAGTCACCTGAAAATACAAGGATGTAACTATCCAACATCCAATACTCTATGCATCCATTATATATAGCATGCAGCCAAAATATGTATGTATGTATACATATATATATAATTATATATATATATAATTAAACATTATATATATATATATAATTAAACATTATAAAAATAATGTATGCACTTTATAAAAATCTTGAGGGATAAAAAAGACTACATAATCTGCTGATCTGGTGATTTGAAATCTGGAGATTCCAGCCTCTCTCTCTCTCCCTCTCTCTCTCTCTCTCTCTCTCTCTCTCACACACACACACACACACACACACACACTGGCTACTAGTAGAGACCAAACAATGGATTTTGTCCCCAGCTGGCAAGAGGAATTAACATGCTCATTAATTAGGATCCGTTCAGGCTGGTATTGAATGTATATGAATGCAGGCCCACTGGAGGATTCCAGCTGGGAGATGCCAACTTTGGAAATTCAAAGACAAACCAGATTTATCTCTGGCGTCCACATACGCTTAGTGTGGTCACAGTGACCATGTGGGCTTGTGTGTATTTGTGAGGCCTGAGAGCATTTATTCAATCTGTTTAATCAAGCAGGTTTTAAAGTTTATTTCATGTTCTTTTCACCACAACATGCAAAACAAGGTCAGGTCAGGCATGGGAGGTGGGGGAGGACAGGGCCAACTCTTAGGAAGAAATTATCTTCATCCCAGATGGCTTTTAGAAGAAAGAAATGCTGCAATGTGAGAAAAGGTACGCATAATAGTCCTGATTCACTCCAGCCCCGGCTAACAAGGCCGGACCTCTTTCCTGGTAGGAAGGAAATGAACAGGAAAAAGGGGGCGAGAAAGGTACAGGCTTGGCCCTGGCTGTGGCTCCCCCATCTCTCTCTGTTTCTCACGCCGTGTGTCTCTCAGTCTCTCTATTTCAATGAGAAATCTTTTGTAGGGGGTCAAATATAGAATTTTTTAAGGGGAAAAATACCAGAATCCCAGTGTGGAGGGAGTTCTGTGGCAGGTTTCGGATCTCTGAGTGAGAGAACTCAGACAAGATGAGGTTTCAATGCTGCCGTGAGAGAAAAAGCCTTCTCACCCTGCAATTTGCAAACAAGTAGGTCTGCCCAGGTTCAGGACATTTTCTTCTGTTATTTCCATTCCTTGTTAAACGCGTGCTTTGTTTATGGACAGCATTTTTTTCACGGAAAAGTAGAAGTTGACAGAGAGAGAGGTGAAGTGGAGAGGGAGAGAGACAGAGACAGAGACAGAGAAAAATCAGAATGCAAGTAACACAGCAAGCAGGCACATCCAATCCTAGGGTTTTTTTTATGTTTAAAATGGCATTTTATTTTCCCCATCTAAAAATAAGCCTGTGACCTTTTGTATTTCTGCATTTTGAATTTCTCCAGGCCATATGTATTTCTGCAACATCCAGAATCCCAAGGCACGTCGGGCAGAGTGAGAACTGACGACTGTCTGGTCCAGGTCCCTGGAGCTAAGAAGTACACCTGTCAGAGCAGCAGCAGGCAGGTTCCAAGAGAAAGAATCCACCGAGCTCTGGGAGGGCACTCTGAACCCCACGTCCTCTGTCAGTTATTGATTAAACCTCTTATACATACGCAGCCACTCCAGGCAAGCTGAACTTTAATTTAATATCTCCTACAGAACAGAGAGGGATACAGACTGCGAGTAAATAACACCAAGCGCTATAAGAAGAACAAACACCTGCACACGTTTTCATTGTTAGATTTCTTTTTAAGTCCAAAGAAGTAAAAAAAAGAAAGAAAAAAAGAATGTCAAACCACTTATAAACAAAGAAATGCAAATGAAAATGTGTTGAACTTTTAAAATCTTACCTAATTAGCGGAGATGAAAAAGAAAGGTAATACCAGCGTTGGCGAGGTTAATGCAAATAGGCACTCCCACATCTCTTTAGAGTTGGAATATAAAGGAGTAGAGTTTTTATTTCTGAAGTTCAATTAGGCAACCTGTTGGAAATGCCTTGCACCAACATTGATCAATTGCATGTTTAGCAGTTTATTGTATCAGTCACCTTCAGTTCATCACAGCGTTGTTTAGGAAGGCAAATTGTTGGGGACAAAATGGTCAACGATGGGATGACTGCTGAAGTCAATTGTGTTATAGTGACACCATGGATGTGATTAAAAGCCATGCTTATGTAGGGAAATGGATAAATGTTCAGAAAATGTTGCTAACCAAAAAAGTCTAAAATCTGTCTACCTATCATCTATCTAGCATCTATCTATCTATTTATCTATCTATCTATCTATCTATCCATCCATCTATCTACCTATCATGCTTACTGTGTGCAAACCATACTTGCATTATCTCATGTAACACTCACAACCCCATGAAGTGATCACCTTGTCATGGATAAAGATTCTGGGAAGTAGAGGTATGGGCATTTAAACCCAGGTGGAGCAGATCTAAACCACACACACTCATTCTCTCTGTCCTGAAAATGAGTGTGTGTATTCATGTACACAGATACATGCGTTCTAAAATACTTGTCATCATGTCTGAGCAGTAGGCTCAGAGATGATTTCTGTTTACTGCTTAGTGCTTTCCTGGGTGTGTGTGTGTGTGTGTGTGTGTGTGTTTGTGTGTGTGTGTGTGTGTTTTCAATTGCTCCAATGAACATGTGTTTCTTTTGAGATGATATCCTATGATCATCTGACTCACTGGGACCTGGGAGGATTCAAGAGGCATCATAAAGTGGCAAATGGATTTTCTCTGGATTTTTTCCACTGTGGACCAGGCACAGTGGCTTACTCACCCTGTGCCATGGAAAGTCACTTTGCCTCTTTATGTAAAGCGAGAAATAAATGTGCTAAGGCGTGTAAAAACACCCCCAGGCCATAGCTGCTCAATGAATGCTGTTCCCTTTTCTCTTACCTGTCTTCTGGAACATACTAATTCCAGGAGTGGCATTCTCTGACTCTGACCAATACATAGTTCTCAATGTCTTAGGGAAGACCCTTGACCCAAAATCAAAGGGAAATGCATTATGCCTGAAAAATGCCTGTTAGATACACTGGACTTCCCTTCCCTCCCAAATGGTAGTCTTCTTTAGTCCTTGGTTTTTGAAGGTTATTTCTTTTTCTCTTACAGTAGTCTTCACAGGCTAGGGAATGTAGATATATACCTGAAGTGTCACAAAAGTCCTTCCAAAAAGTACATGGAAACAAATAGTGTTAAGAGAATTAACTTCCAGGACCTCCATTTCCCTAAGACTCTTTCCTAAATTTGTCTGAGAATGTATCTGTGTTCAAGGTTCACTCCAGTAGCCTCATCTGCACTCTTGCAATCCTTCTTCTACTGTGTAGTAGAAAGATATGACTCTTACATCACAAATCTATTCTACCACATTGTCCAGAAACCTGAACAGCATTGGGGTGCCCAGAAAGGACCAATCTGATATGTGGGTTAAAGGTGATTCACCTTTAATCAAGGTGGGTGATAAATCCCAGGTATTGAGGGCTTTTGTAAAGAGTTAGACATATTTTGTAAAGAGGTATTTTGACCTGTTTGGGGAATTCAGCTAGGTGGGATGGGGTGGTGAGAACGACAACAATTATGGTTTCCCACATCTTCTCTTCTATCCCTCAACTATTATTAGAGACCCCGTTAGAGCAAAGAGAGTCAACGAGAACTACTGTGCATCCACACCACAAGTTCATGGCTCAATAGCTCCATTCCTCAAACAGTATATCTCCATATGTCTCAATCTCTGACAAATATTTATTGAATAATTTGAACTCCAAAAAATATATATGTATATATACCCTGTCCTCATAGAGCTATGTCTTAATAAAACTCTATGTTAAAATGTTGTTGTCGCAGGTATGCATATTGACATATTTAAATCTATGTTCATTGAAAAATAAACTCAGACTTTTTTTTGACACAAAATAAATCTGACTTGGCTGGTCAAATAAATAATGAGGACATTTAGGGTATATTATCTATATACCGAATGAACTAAATCTCCAGATCCAAGGATTGATGAATGCATACTTAACGGATGTGACTAAAGAATTTTTGCCATAACTACATTAAAATATTGTTTGGCAGGCAAAGATATATTGAAATTACCAACATTTCTAAATTGCCAACACTTTCTAAGTAGATCAAGTTAAGCAGCATGCCACTAAGTGAAGGAGTACATAATTTTTAGTAATTTAATACCATGGTAAAGGCTTGCAATATACTTTTTGGTACACACCAAGAAAGTAGATGATTTTAATAAGTGGATAACAAATGCTTTTGGAAGCTAGGTGCCACCAATTCTTTGCTTTTCACAAAATCAATGGAAGACCTATTCAATTGACTAACAGAGAGATCAAATATGATTGCCATTGATGGGGATTTGTTTTGGGGTTATAACTCAGAAGTTCAAAGATAGAAACAGTACTGTTCTAAGGGAACTCCATCTGTCTCATCACATAATCTGTAGATAATGTTTTTCACCATTTACAGCATAAAAACTAAAACCAGGAATGGAACTGATGTTGAAACATTAGCAATAAAAATATTCTTCCATGGGTTGAAATAATTAGAAAGAAAGCCCCATCTATCTCATTAAGAAATGCATTTTCAATAATTTTGTATTTCTTATATTTAATAATGCCTTCTCAAAATGTTTAATACATTTATGTTGTTTTGATCAACTCAGTACTAAAATCATTGTAATGATAAACCAATTTAGAAGACTTTTTATTATCTAGAGCTTTATGACCATGGAACTTTTAAAATGAAAATGTACTTAAATATTTTCTAAATTGCAAAGGATTATAATAGCATTATAAATAAGAGAGTTTTAAGCACAAAGTATATAACACAAGGATAAAATTCCACAGGGAAATATAATAGAAATGCAATTTCAAAGAAATAAAATTAATAAAATTTTTATTGTTAAAGAACAGTTTGCTCATGTACTTAAAAATAAATAAAGGAGGGTGAATAGTCACACAAAATAGTATTTAGATTCAGTTTTCTTTTAAAATGTCAATATTTTTAATTCACCAGAAATCATATCCTTTGCAATACTTAAACTTATGATGAAAAAATTTAAATGTCAAACTTTAGATAATCGTGTGTAAGATGGTACTAAGAATTTTCAATTTGGGGGAGCTGTGAAATGACCCAAAAATTGGAATTCACTTTCTGCTACATTTCATGGCTATCCTTTTTCCTTTATGAGACTCAGGAGAATGACATTTTATTGAGTTTAAGGAGGCTACAAAAATACTTGATCTAGTCCTTTCAAGAGATCTGACCACATTCCTGCAGCCACAGTCCAGGTGTTGGTTGCGTTTCCCATGCAGGTGCTTAAAGCACCTGAAGAGAAATGAGCAGGAGTCAGTTCTGAGGACTCTTACTCATAAAAGCAAAGGAAAACTAAATGTTCCACCTGCATTAGTTAAAGCTCTCGTCAAGTAATTTATATGTATAATCTTCAAGAATGAAAGAAGTCCTATGGAAAAATTAACATGCATAAATTCTCTTTTGGCCATAACTTACTATTTACAACCTTTTTAATGCTTTATCTTTGATTTCATTAGGCAAAAATCCCACAACTAAGTGCACTGTGTTATTTAGAAAGTCGTGTATATACACTGACACCCAAAGAAATAAAAATACTTAGAAATAAATGACATGGAAGGATTATGGGACACGTATACAGCCTTTCCTTCTCTCTGTCAACTTTGACCAGAGGCAACTTCAAGAACAGTAAGTAACCCAGTCAACAAAATTAGACAAAGGGTGTAGAAGGCACTAGGTCCTATCACTAGCCATCTTGAATACTCCTTAGCCTCCCAGAGCCTTGGTTTCCTTATCTTTAAAGTGGAATTTAAAACAGACACTTCACAAGATTGCTGCAAATGGCAAATTAAAGTTGAATGCAAAAGAACATTATACATCATTATTGACTCATCACTTTGAGTCTTAAAAGCTTTCCTGTGCCAATACTTTTGTGAGAACCTTGACTCGGTGTTCTCTACTCCATTCTCTGTCCTGATGTTACCTCTCTTTCCTTTTAACGCAGCCGATTTAGATAGAAGGATGGGTATACATTATTGCCACTGAGGTCATACACCTAAGGCAAAAATTTATTATAGGGAGAATTCACATTGCAAAGAAAAGCTAGGCTTGCCGCCCTGGTTTCACTACAATGAAACAAAGAACCACGACCCTGGGCACAGTTCTACTCTTAAAACAAGTATGGCTTGGTGTAGTCGGTCACTAAGATGAAAAAATGTCTCTACCTTGATCCATCTTATGACAGAGGAAATAAAAATGGGCAAATGAATTCTCACCTGTAAGGTCAAGGCTAATCACCAATTTTAAGTCAGATGGACTGTCTTAAAGCTGTAACAGAACCACAATGAGAAACAGAAATATCTAATTTATCCCAGGTTTAAAACTCACAAATCTTGACATTCAGAGAGCCAAGATCACTTACCACTTCTTAAATTGAATTCAATACATAATGCCAAAGCTCTCTCTTGAGGCAATACATTATAAGCCCTGACATTATTAACCTGGACAATTGATGCATGGAAGGATCCTAATTCATTAATTTGATAATTGATGCTCATTGCTTTGGACAAGGACTTCAACACTGTCAAGTTAGTGTTTATCTGTAGGAAATAAAGACCAAAATAGAGTATGTAACTGTGCAGATCTGGCTCAGGCTTGGGGGGGAAAAACACACGGGTTTTAAAATTCTCTGAACATGAAAATGAAAAACACAACTAATAAGCGGTTGTGTCGCCTTTTAGTCTTTGCCCCCAACTGTATTGCTTCATTTTTAACATATGTTTAACTGCTATTTCTTATTAAACTCATATTTAGGCAGAGAGGAACAAGCTTACCACATATGCTTTGGGTTATATACTAACTATTCCCTGTCAGATGGTAACAAAGAAAAGACACTGGGAGAGATGTATATTTAAATCTAGCTTATGAAAATACCTAGCTTTGGAAAAGAAAAACCTATACTTGGTAGAACATGGGGTACTTTTCCATACAGAATTCTTTCAGGCACACTGGATACGGAATCTAATGTTGCCTTGGAGAGTCAAGTAGAATCCCATTTAAAAGGTCCCTGTAGTACCAAAATGACCCCCTTTAAGTATCCAAGTACAAGATTGTACACACTGGCTTATAAAGTTCTAGTGAAAATTAGTGACCTGGTAATATTAAGGCCTAGATGTAAGGGGTGCTGTGTGATGCATAGTAAACAGTAAGAATGGCCCATGCCTTTCCAGAGCTTAGAGATGAGCACTCTTACTAAGGACACCCAGATGAATTTAATCATTGAGATGCTGCCTTCCCATCCGCTTTGGTTCTATTTTGCTGTTATTCTAAGACAGTTATTTAGATTCCACACATCTTTCTTTCTTTTAAAATATATCTTTATTGATTTCAGAGGAGAAGGAAGAGGGAGAGATGGACATATCAATGATGAAAGAAAATCACTGATCAGCTCTGCCTTCTGCATGCCCTCCACTGCAACCCAGGCATATGCCCTAACTGGGAATTAAGCCCTGATCTCCTGGTTCACAGGCTGATGCTCAACCACTGAGCTATGCAGGCCAGACAACCACACATTTTTCTTGATTAAACCAAGCACCTTCGCCCACATCATGTCACTTAAACATTCTTTAAGGCTTGTTATAATTATTTTTATGTGATAGAAAGCAATCTGATTAAGGTCAAGTGATAAGTCAAAGGTCCTGCAGCAAAGGGGCAGAGCTAGAAACTGAACCCAGATCTTCTGATTCCAAATTCAGTATTCCTTCCCTCTCCTCATTCCATTGCACACACACCTACCCTGTTTCCCCAAAAATAAGACAGTGTCTTATATTAATTTTTGCTCCCAAAGATGCGCTAGGTCTTATTTTCAGGGGATGTCTTATTTTTTCCATGCGCTAGGTCTTATTTCCGGAGGATGTCTTATTTTCGGGGAAACACAGTAGCTTCCTGTCTTTCTTCCTTATCTCCATTTCATGTTCCTTTCCTTTTCTCTTCCCACTATCTGTATCTTTCACATTCTCTTTCTTTATCTCTTCTCTTCCTTTATAAGCAGCCATTATCTCATTTCTCAATCTATTTCTGGCTGTACAGGTATTAAAGTTTCTGAACCCTAAGGAAAGATTGGAAATTACAGAAAAAAATTGCAATAATAATGATATCCTAAAACTAATGATGTTAAGACTAATAAAATGATAAAGGGTTTTGCATTTATTGTTTATATGTAAACATATAAATCTTGTCCACTTCATATGAGTAGTGGTTTGAAATAAAAACTGTAATCTAAAGAGGAAAAAGAAGTGGCATTCCACTCTATTTTCTCAAGGGAGGAATTGGGGAAAATGCTCTTATTGAAAATATATTTGCAAAAGCTTTCCCACACACATAGGCACACACACAATGAAAGTATTAGCTACTTGACACATACAAAGCAGATTGAATAACTCCAGCCATTGCTCGGTACCTGGCATTTACTACGGTCACTTGAGCTATTCTGCTTTATAAGGATTTAACCCCAAGCAGAGTATGTTTAGCCAAGCTTGCTACAAGTGCCCACTTAAGGATTCTCTCAGCAAACAAGAGGAAACATTCTTCAGCTAGAGTTTATGCTAGGGAGCCTCAACAGGAATGAGGCATTAACTTCCAGAGAAAGTGCCAGGTTTTCTCCACAGTTTACATCTCCATCAAAGAAACATAAAGAGCTAGGAGACCACCTGGTCCCGCCACTGGCATGGAAAGCCTGGGTCTGCAGTCCAAGCTTCTCAAGGGGGCAGTTTCTGTTCCCCTGAGTGGACCAGGAAGGGCTGGGGGGACGTTGCTAGCAGATTACAGAACACATGATTTTGTTGTGGCACCTCCGCCATACTTACTGTGAGCCTGCCTCAGTTTCCTCACCTCAAAAATGAAAACAATAACAGCACCTTTCTCACAGACTTGTTTGGAGGGTTAAATGAGTTCATTAGCACAGATCTTAGAACATGTGCTAGAAGATGGTATTGAGTACCCACTAAGTTTAGCAGGAAAAAAAAATCAATACTTGATCCACTTGTTCATCGTAGGACACTCACTCTGGTACAATGATCTTTGCTGACAACCTTCTGCCTCACACTCAATCCCATAAATACTAAAGCATATGCTGCTTTATTCCTTCCCCAGCCCTATCCTTTACCCACATGATAACCAGACAAACACATCTGTAAGCTGCCTAATGTATTTTCTGTCCCAGCTATAGGAATGCTGTAATTCAAATAAAATTCGCATGTCTCAGGAAGATCTTTAAGTGATTACTGTATTAATGAACATTTCAGGCAAGCTTGGGAATGTTTTTGGAGCAGATAACCCTTCGAATGTGCCTGACAAATACTATTTCATTAAATCAGGTGGTCACCTAACTTCCTGGTTAGTCTACTCCAAATATTAATCACCACCACTGGCAAATATCATCTTGGGGTGACATACTTCCCTGAAATCTTTCTGGAGACACATCATCAATCTGGTGCACTGAGCATCAATTTGGGAGCCAGGGGGATGAATTCTAGTTTCACAGCCATTGCCTATTCCCTGAGTCGCATGGGACAAGTCACTTTATTTTTTTCAAGCCTCAATTTCTTCATCTCATCAGGGGAACAATAATATGTACTCACATTACGACAGCCCAGGGTCAAATCCAGCCTGCCACCTCTTCTGGTAAATAAATTTTTATTGGCCCCCAGCCACGTCCATTAGGACTGCTTTCCCATGTTACACAGCAGAGTTGAGTAGCTATCACAGAGATCCATGGTCCTCAAAGCCAAACATATGAAACCACCTCCCCTTTCGAGAAAAAGTTTGCCGACTCCTGCTCTGAAAGATGGTTAGAAACCAATGAAATGATGGGTCTGGAAGTGCTCTGTAAACTGTAACATTTGTGTGAAATGTACCTTTTTACTACTGCCTTTTTGATGTTTATAGGCAATTAGTGTGCCCTTCACCCCACAGCTGCAGTCCTCCCAGCTAAGCAATCCTAAACACCTTAGGTCCTGTCCCATTGGCTCAGTTTTCAATTTCTTTGACTGATTTTGTTACTGGGTGGGGTATTTTTGGACTTGCTCCAGTTCCTCCTGTTCGTTTTTCTTGTAAATTTTAATGAATATATAATATACTGGGAAGGTTATTATCTGGATCTCAAGTGAAATCCAAGTTAATACAGCCAAGAATGGAGTTGGCTTTTTAAATAACAGCTCTGTAATGAAGCACTCTTGGTCAAGTCGAAAGAGCATGATCCAAAACCAGTTAAATCATTTACTAACTGTGAATACTTCAGTGAATTATTTAACCTCTCTCAACCCCAGCTTCCACATCTATAAATAGGAGAACAAATTACACAGAGCTTAGAGAGCTATTGGAGAGATGACC
Organism: Pipistrellus hanaki; assembly: GCF_964339955.1. NCBI lineage: Eukaryota > Metazoa > Chordata > Mammalia > Chiroptera > Vespertilionidae > Pipistrellus > Pipistrellus hanaki. The sequence goes on along the minus strand of NC_140503.1, from coordinate 46,544,237 downwards.
ACAGTGCATTTGTCAATAGGCTGGTTTATGCAGAATGCCCTGCACACAGTAGGTCTTAGGACAGGGCCAAGGATGCCTTCCTCACATCACTGACCAAGACGCTTTTCTACCACTATAGCTCTAGGATCGTTTTAAATGTGGGAGTCCTTTTATTGGACATAAGTATCCTGCCTTACATTTGTCCCTATTGAACTTCAAGTTGCTTTTGATTTATTGAGGTCACTTTGACTTCTATTCCTGTCTTCTGAGGTGTTGGAATTTATGCCTTTCTGAATTTGTATTCTGTGGACCTCATTTCCAAAGGATGAAAGAACAGGAGAAAACCCAGGCTAACTAGGGTTATAAGGTTAGCTGTCTAAGGCAAAATTAAGTGTAGATGTGGACCAATTATTCAGAACCCAATATGACAAAAAAACGTTTTGGCTTGTTACTATCTAAGCCTTAAGAAGCGAAATATTTTCCTCTCAATTTTTCACTCCCCACCTCTAACTAATACAGACCAGACCAAGGGGCAGAAAGACAAATGGGCAGTCAAAATTAACAGCACGGTTGGGGGCAAGGAATGAGAAACGTGACTTTTCTTCCCAGAAAGCGCTCAGGTTTTTAAACCTTGCTGCCTTATCAAGGTTGCCTTGAGATTGTTTTAATCGAAGTCATTTTATCTACTAAAAACTTATTTTTTTTCTGCTCCATTTTCCTCTAGCATTTTTGATTCTAGCATTCACAGTAAGCATCAGATCTCCCCTCTGGCCTGAAACTCATTAAACTACCGCAAAATAAGTTATAAGCACCTCATTAATTACCATCATCAAGAGAATTAGTGAGCCTATCGATAAATATTAAAGTTGCAAATTCTCTCTCTAAAGAATGTACTTGCCACGCATAGGTATTGGACACCTTTCTGTCAGAGGCAGATCTCAATCACAGAAGACAAGGAAAGCCCGATGGCAGATTCTATTTTAATCCAAAGATTTAGGAAGGGGGCTTGCCTGCCAACTAAGGATTAGTTTTTTTTCCTTAGAGTCTTGCGTCTTTAAAAACCAGCTAAACATGCATATAAAAATGTAAACTGCCTAAATCAGCAGTGTGGGAATCATTTCAAATGCACTGACAAAACCGCTCTTATAAATTGAGATATTAACTCAAAATTTTTAAAGTAAAGAAAAATTAATTGCATGGAAATACAGAGTAAAGTGTTTGGAAAACAGTCTTTTTGCTCAACAGGAATTTGTAATTTTCCAATAACAACAATGATTATACTGGCTAATATTTCCAGTATAACAATGATTATACTGGCTAATATCTCAGCCACTGTGCTGAGACCTGCATGTGCTCACCTGCCGCCCCACAATCTAGGAGCTCTGTACTTTTATTACTCACCAGAAGTGAGGCTTCAAGCGGTTGAAAATTTGCTACAGATCACAAATGTCAGTTTTTAAAAATTGGCTGCATCCACAGGAAAAGAAAAATATTCTGAGAATATGCTCCAAATGGTACAAGATAATTTCTTATTTGTAAAAGAGCCAATGCAACCTTAGGTTGTATTAATGGAAGTAGGGAGTCCAGGGCAAGGATAGAGAGGTCTTTGCCTAACTCTTTGGACCTCGGCATCCATCTGGGGTCTGTGTTCAGTATAACAAATGGGATATGGACAAATCAGTGGGAAGGTGGCTGAGAGCGTGGAGGGACTTGAGTCATGACACCAAAGGAATGACTGAAAGAGCTAGCAAGCATCGGTAGCCTGGAAAAAGAAGAGTACCAGGCTCTGAGAGGAATGGCAAACGGTGCAATCATAAATAAGAGCACTGACCTGATTTCAAGTCTCACCCTTTTCTCCTATTTGTAGCAACATGTGGAAGAAGTTATGTAACCTCTCTAGGTCTGAATCTTCTCATCTCTAAGGTGGCAGTACTATGACATCTTAACTTCAGGAATTAGATGATGGTACATAAGGAAAGCACTTACCCTAGTACCTGGCACTCAGGCAGCTCAGCAAATTCTAGCTACTATCATTATTGTTGCTATCCTTCTCATTCTTATGGTTCTGAAAACAGAGCAGCGATTTCCAAAAAAAAAAATCACTGCAGAAAACTAGCCTCCTGGGGTTAGTAAGTGGCGTGCCAATAAAGGCATCCATGGTCCCAAAGGTTTAGGAAATACCAACTTAGATTTTTATTCTTAGGCAGAGTGACTTTCTAAGAAGAAGTAGAAGTATACAACAATTCAAAGATCTGTTTGGTTAGACCATTTTAAAAGAATATTCGCTGGAAGGAATATGTGTTCCCCAAAACAAGTTTTGGGTCCCATGACTACAGACGGGCATACAAATCCTGAGCTGTGTCTGATGTCACTCAAACGCACTCCAGGGTCTGCCTGGAGGTTTCAGGACCCGCAAGAGGGAACAAACCTGGGAGGCAGTCCATTAGGCAGGTTGTAATAAAGGAGATGTGCCTGGTGGATGCAAGACATAAGATTCAAGAAGCAGCCAGTTTGGCTGAGTGAATAGAGCATCGGCCTGTCAACCCAAGTGTCCCACGTTCAAATCTGGTCAAGGGCACATGCCCAGGTTGTGGGCTCCATTCCCGTAGGGGGCATGCAGGAGTCAGACAATCAATGATCCCCTCTCATCATTGATGCTTCTATCTCTCTCTCCCTCTCCTTTCCTCTCTGAAATCAATAAAACTTTTTTTTTAATTTATTTAAAAAAGCAGCAGCTCATTCTGAGGAAGCTGGTGGTGCAGTCCCCTTGTAAGAGCTCACTGTTAAACTGGGCCAGATAAACCTGAGATTCATTAATGAGACCTGGAAATAAGGTTGCCCCATATAGATTCATCCAGAGACATATGAATGAATAAAGAAATGAATGATTACTTTTATTTCAAGGTTGCCCCCTGTTTTAAAACACATCGTAAAAATCACACCATGATTATTACTACTGATTATCTCTATTGATAAAATCATAAACAGCATAAAAAAGGAGTATCCTTTGAGCCTTTCTCTCCCCAGTGGCGTGTATTGCATACATGAGACCCTTGTGAATCCTATGTCCTCACTTGTTGGCTTAACCTCAAGGGCTCTGTTGGAACGTGCTACTCATAAACAAGTTCCAAATGAGGGAGATGCGACAGAATCCAGGACAGGCTTTGTGTAGACATGGATTTTCACATGCTCATTCAAAATATTTGCTGTCAACTGTACTTGGTTAAAGTGATTGTTACATACAGCATGGCTAACTTTTTTATGTAAATGAAATGCAAATGTATGCAATGTTATCTTTAATGCAGATGTAGCAGAAAGTATTAAGATATGCTGAGAGCCTAATTAGGTCCTACATCAAAAACTATATATAAACTTGACTCCAATGTCTCAGGAACACAAATTGAGTCTAGAAATCCCAGTTTGCAAGCTTAAAAAAAAAGAGAGATGTACATATATATTTTAAATCACAGTTCTTTTTCCTCTCCCTTCTCTAAGACTAAGCACTTAAAAGGATAATCTTGGACAGATATTTCAGCTTGGGAGTGGGGGGTGTAGAGTGGGTGGGAAATGAACAAGTTTCTTTCTAGCAAAAACCAGGACGCAAGAAAAGAAAATCAACCACAAGCCCCAGAAAAAGCAAAACAAAGCTGTCTTGTGCTTTCCGTTTTCGTATTAAAAAATGATGACTTGCCAGAAAAGCATATTTTTGCATTTATTTCCATTTCTAACTGTCTCGGAGACAAACACATGTGCATGCCTCCCTCATTGCTGGGGCAGATAAACCTTACATGAATCCCAGTTCCCGAGTTCTCTGTGTTGATCATTCCGACAGGGCGGGGCCCCAGTTAACTGTTATCTAAGGGGTGAAAGGGCTGACAAAGCAAATAAATATCAGAACAAGAACTGAAGCAGCACACTCAGCCTGCATAACGGAACAAGCCCTTCCCAAGCACTTAGGAGCACTGTTTACCTAGGAAATTGGTAAAACGGTTCAACTGCCTTTTCCATATATTATGATGGATCCCCTGAAGAACTCTCCTATGGCATGCTTTGTGAGGCCACTATATTTCACCGGGCATGATAGAAAAGTGTGAAAGTGAATATTTTTAAGACTGCAATCCAGGCTCTTCACTAACTCAGAGGAGCCCCACCTTCCCATTCCCCAGCCAAGTGCAGTGGGCAGAAAGTGACAAGTTCCCCCAGGCCTCCGAGGCCCAGCTCTCAGTGTCACTGCCTCCATGTGCTCCAACAGCTCAGAGGCCAAGAGCTCCAGGGACTTATTGCCTCTTTCATTTAAGGGGTTTCTCCCTCCCACTCACCCCCTGCTCTGCCACTTTTAACCCCAGCCCGTCGACATTCCAGGATTGCTTTAGGAATCAAATGAGGGAGAAAAGGCTGCCAAAAACAATCTGGAAAAGTATCTAAAATAGTTCATAAACATAAGGTATTGCGGGTCTCCAAATTGTGAGGGGATGTGAGTGTAAGGTGAAGCACACATATATTCTACATTGCTTGTATTTATATTCATATCTGTATTTGCATTCATCATTATTTATGTGTGTATATATACTACTAAGTATATATATATATATATATATATATATATATATATATATCACATATGTGTGTGTGTGTGTGTGTATGCATGCATTTGGATACTGAGCTCATATCACACATAGGTATAGGCACTCATGTATAAGTAGATGTATATATGAATACAATAACCTCAACCATAGATTTATTACACATATGAGCATGCATGTATATGATGTATTTAACTACATTCTCATTATTCATATTCGCTCATGAGTACATACTCACATACATATATGTGTCTCTATGTGCCAGTTCACCTGTGCCCTCTGCAATAGCGAGTCCCTAAAAAGGCCTACAACTAAATCTAGACCTCTGTGTCCAGGCTGAAGGGCTTACAGCAAGCAGAGCTTATCCAGCTCTATTCCCCTCTGAGTTTCCGTCCCTTATCTACTACACCCTCTGAAAGGAAAGGTCTTTTTTAGTTCTGCTAAGATCCCCAAATGCTCTTAACATCTCCAAAGCCATCTAATATAAAAGGACCCAGTTGCTGCGAGAAACAGAATTGCACTGGCTTCACAGCTCCGCAGAGCATGCCCAGCGGAATACATTACACATCCCAGCACAGCACAGCGCTTTGGAAATGGATATTGCCAGCACCACTTGCCCCAAATTTCTAGCATTATCGTGATAACCCCATTTGTTCTCAGGCTGTGCTTCTGGCATTCTAAAGTAACATTTTCCCCTTATCTGTCCTCATCATGCCCTTCCTTTCAAGAGGAAGAACCTCTTCCTAGGAGTTCCTCCCCCAATTCATGCGATAATTCCTCTAATTCCTCGTGTTGTTTATCAGTTGCTTATCAAGTATATAGTAAACCAAACTGTCTACTAACTAACAATCTGTGAGATTTTAAGATACAATATTTGCACCCCAAACACTGAGAGGCCAAGGGAAGGTTAAGTCTCAGTGCTAAGTGGTTTGCTTCTGATAGTAATCTTTACTGATGCTCAGAAGACACAAAGAATGTTCTGGGCTGGCGTGGTTGGGGAAGAGGAGGAAAGTGAGCAATCGTCCTGTCCAGCCCACCCCCACCCTTTCAGGTCCTCCTTGCAAAAGAATAAAGCAGTCTGCTACTTTAGATCCCTCACAACCCCTTCCTTAACTTAGTGCATCTTGCTTTGCCTCTCCTGCACTGCACTAAGGAGGACCAGTCCTCTGTGTGATGTTCCCCATGCTGTCCTCACTGCCCTCTCAATGGCGAGCTAATCACCTTGTGACTTCTGCCTCTTTTCACCTCTATAGTTGAAAAGCACACTCCCGATTCCCTTCCCACTTCTCAACATCTTCTGATTTCTGCTTTGGCTGCAAGTCACTCCCATGGCCAACATACTGACCTCTGACCCCCTCCTGTCCCTGTATCCTTCACTACTCCTCTTAAAGAATGAACCATCAAAGGAATGGCTAACTTCTCTCGGGAGCTCCAGACTTACATTCCCAAGTGTCCCCTGAACATCACCACAGAAGGTCCTTTGGTAAAGGACCAGTGAAACCAGCTCTGAAGGCCACATCTTCCTTCTAAATTCCACTGGGGCTTCCAATGTTAGAGTCTACCAGTGGGAAATGCTTCAATGTGTCTTTTTGTTTCCCCCCATTTTTGGCTTTTAAATTAAGTCAACTTCCAACAATCACCTCCACAAAGCTCCTCACAAGTATCACCTCCACATGTCACATCCACTTCTCCCACCATTCAATCAGATCTGCATCCATCCAGGATGTAGGAGCCACCTTTGTCTCAAAAGTGAGCATCTTGCAAGGAAAAATCACACACACTCTGGACACAGATGGGCCAGGAGTGCAATTCAGAATTGCTGCTTCTTCACAACTTGACCTTGGACACTGACTTGATCCCTTTCAGGCTCAGTTTTCTCACCTCTAAAATGTAAATGAGGCTCCTTACTTATGGCTTATTTAAAATAGCAATGCCTGGCTATTGTTACGACCACCAACGTCTCCCTTCTCCAATCCAAATGTTCTCAAAGCCTTCACCTTCACAGATTCTGATTCAGAATATGCATACAAGTCCCCTCAAATATGTATTTTAAAAAGTTTTTCAGCAATCTTGATGCACAATTAGATTTTAAAGACTCTGTTCTAATCCATCATAGACCTTGAAGCCAGAATTATCTTCCTAAAGCATAACTCAAATCATATTACAACCAAGCTAAGAAGACTTCAAGGGCTCTCTCTAGTTTTCTACAGACATTTTGGTCCCGCCTCACCTATCTTCTCTATTTCCCAAATGGTACCTGATCCTTGTGCCAAATTAGATTACTTCTTGTTTCCTATCAGTTATGATGAATTCAGTTACAAGTATCGGAAACCCAGTGGACAGTGGCCTAAATAAATAAGCATTTCCTCCCACCACATAGCATGAAGCCTAAGGGCAGATGGCTTTGTACTTTGCTTCAGAGGTTGTACAAGGGCAGGGCTCTAGGCCACAGTTGAAAATTCTCTTGGTCTTCCCCTTAAGGAAAGAGCTGACAGCAGCAGCTTCAAGCATCAAGTCTAGATTCCAACGCAGGAAACAGGAGAGGGCTGCACAGAGAGATTCTTCTTAAGGGTCCCTCTCTTCTACCTCATGGGCTGGACCATAACTGGGTCCTATGGCTGCAAAGAAGACTGGGAAAGTGGTTTTTATTGTTTACCTGGATCGTGGGAGGCTGGCAAGGTTAGTGAATGGCTTTAAGTAACCAACCACTAGAGTTCCCTAGATGCACTCTAGAGGTCACTGCCTAAACTTAGATATCCTTCCTCCCCAATCCTGTGTCCACTTCAATAATGATGCCTTACATTTAGTAAGCACCTATTCTATTCAAGAAGTGCTCAAATGCTTTATGGGTGTTAGTCGTCAATCTCCACAATGACCCTGAGGTAAGAACATTATCATACTGGACTCATAGGTGAGAATACCGAGGCTGAGAGAGGTTTAAAACAGGCAGCCTGACTCCAGATCCCACAATCCAAGCCACAGCACAATACTTGCAAAGAACAACTTAACTACAATCTTCTCAATTAAGAATATCTTACATGCAATCTCCCCTCCTGCCTTAAACCCTCAGATGGTGAGGGCAATGGTATCACCCAAAACAGGGCATGTGTAAGAGTGAACAAAAGCACAAGGGATTAATGATTATACAGGGAGGACATACTGTCCCAAGAAAATCAGGATGTGATCATTCTTCCTGCAGTTTTATCCAAAAGAACACGTGCAGACACATCACGTCACATCTAGTTCGTGCAATGGGTTGTGTGGACAGGTTCTAGATATGAATGGTGTGAGCATATCCTGGTATGCTTCACATGGAACTCTGCTCAGAGCAAATGCCCTTATCAGTTAACTGTGTACTGACCTGAAAGAACTTTGGAAGGTGGGTAGAATTTGCTTACGGAATGGACCACAGGGCAGCAGCTGTGAGGAATGAGTGAGGTACAAGCTCTACACTCAGTTAGCCTGTATTTAAATATCATGTCAACCACTTGTGAGATCTATGACTTGGGACAATTCAATTCATTAGTGTGTTGCCTCAGTTTCCCTATCTGTAAAATCATGATAACAAAGGCACTTACTCTACAGCAGGGGTGCAGAACATCTCACCTGCAGGCCATATAAGTCCCACAAAATCATTTAGGCTGGCCTCTGCCAAGGTATTAAGACTGAGTTATTTAAATATTTGACCAAATATAGCAGGCTAATTTTTAAGTTGATAATGTTGTATGGCCCTTGAATGATGTTATATTGTAAATATCCAAATGGACCTTGGCAGGAAAAAGGTTTCCTAGCTCTAAGGTTGGTGGGAACCACTGTGTGCTAATGCATGTCAAGTGCCCAACATAGAAACACTCAAAATCCTGGTAACCGTTAATTCACACGCATTAATTAATTGTGTAAACAAACATGTCTGAATAGAAATATGTGTGGAGATTGTATCATGTACTAAGATGTTTAAAGAAAGTAAGTTTGGATCAAATGTGTAGCCACTGGGTTTGACTTGAAGGGCAATACCATTTTCTCAACGCTTTGGAGAATGGAGTGCAAATTTCAGAAAGCCATCTTTGTTTCTGTGCCATACTGGTCTCACAGGTGAGAATACTGGTGCCCATAGACACATCATGTTGCTTTGACATCAGCTACAGACTCAGCAAGGCATAGACACACAATACACGTAATGCCTTCCTTGTCGCAAGGCCTTAGAAATGCCACAATGAAAAAAATAATAGTAAAAATGGATATATAAATGTTTACGAGTCTCAATAAAATTTATGGGTACAGAATAGAGAGATGGGGTCATATTCACAGCCTTTCCTTGGTAAGTAAAACACCTTCCTGTCGTTGTGTATTTCCAGAACTGGGTAAAAATTGTGACCCCGAAGGTGCATCATGGTAAACCAAGTATGAACTGGTTAATTCCATGCTAAAAGCATTTGTGGTTCAGCTGTCTAAATGTGGGGAGGAGGGAGCAAAAGTGGTGCGTTGAACACGAGCCCTGCAGTTTGTTTTTGGCTCCCACAAAGAAATGTAGGGAAAAGGCAGTACTCTTGGTGGGAACCAATGTTCAAGAAATGACAGAACCAGGTGTTGAACTTCTACAGGCCTATGAAGAGGTGAGACTGTTCAGCTACTAACCTGAGAGATGGAAAACTTGCTGTTGGAGTCCCTGCACTGTTCCAAGTAAGAGCTTTGGATATTTTTGTCAAAGCAAATTCCCTTGGAGAGGGCAGATACTAAAACAAATGAACAAGCTGTAAACGATGCACCCTTATTCATCATAATCACAAACCTGACTTCTTTCCAGCCATGATTTCCATGGGGTGAGAGACCTCATCACACATGCTATCTTCTTCAATAGGCAACTCCCAGTGGCTCAAGAAAAAAAGGAAAGCTTCCAAAGTGTGTATGTGATATGTATAACCACAGTCCTTTCCTAACTATTTTGAGCAAACTTAGTTTAGACGGCCCAGTTACATTGTACTGGGAACCCATTAAATGGCCTCTAAAGAGTCTATGGAAGAAAAAAAAAGATGAAGAATTAAAAAGAAAATTAATCAATGTTGTGTGCATGCTTGATACACTTCTGTTTATTTAGTATGCACACCCCTACAAAGGATGGCAGTAATCCCAGGTGTTGGGTTTCTGGTGTCCAAACTAAGGACACCAGCCAAGCAAGGCACACACAAAATTTGGGCAAAACAATTTGATATTCTAAAGAAGTCATTCATGTAGCATTCATCTTGGAGGGAAAATAGGAATGTACTAGGTCTCCTTGTATTCACTTTTAGGTTTAACTTCCCCCCTATAATATGATAGTATCACATATTTTTACATTACAAACTCTAAGGTATTTTTTTTTAAATATATACTCCGATGATTTTATTTATTTTTTTTTAAATTTCTTTGTTGATTAAGGTATTACATATGTGTCCTCATCCCTTTATTAACACCCCAACCCCTCCCCCCACACTCATGCCCTCATGCCTCTGGTGTTCATGTCCATTGGTTAGGCTTATATTCATGAATACAAGTCCTTTGGTTGATCTTTCCTTCTTTCCCCCACCTTCCCTTATCTCCCCTCTAAGGTATTTAAGACCTCCAAAGCTTCAATCCAGGTCCAGTTTGCATATCTAAGGATATAAGCAGCCAGGACTCAGACCCAAATCTCTGTGTCTCTAATGTATAAAAATGTGAGGTTTAGGATGCTCTAGAATGTTCTAACCCAGTGGTGGGCAAACTCATTAATCAACAGAGCCAAATATCAACAGTACGATTGAAATTTCCTTTTAAACTTAAACTTCTTCTAATGCCACTTCTTCAAAACAGACTCACTCAAGCCATAGTATTTTGTGGAAGAGCCACACTCAAGGGGCCAAGAGCCTCATGTGGTTTGAGAGCCCCAGTTTGCCGATCATGGTTCTAACCATTCCTTCAGCATAGCACTACAGATGGGGACAAGATTTAACTTTTCCTCAGGCTTCTCAGTTCATGAGACACATCTCCGTTCACATGTAAGATTGGGTATCACGAAGCCTGTGAAAGTGCCTCTCCTGAGAGACCTTTTAGCACCCAGAGAGCCACTCGTGTCCTGAACGGGCTGCTGGCCAAATTCCCAGGACCCTGCTGTCCTTCCGTGACGTGGCTTAGGAGCATGTCCCCTGTGTCATCAGCATTAACCCTGCGCATTCATGAGAGCCATGATCCTTGAGTCATGCCCTAAGGACTTTCCCCATCTTCTGGTGATGAAAATGCAGCTCCTACCATCTTCGTGACCAAGGACCAGAGAGAATATAAAGCTATCAGGCTTATATAAGGTCCCTGGGCTGAACATATTAATTCAAAAGAGTCCCAGAGATGATCCTGAATTTAATAACAGAGAAATCTGATCCTGTGTAAATGAAGCTTATTAAGGTAAGACTTAGTGCTGACAAAGTGGATAGATGGAAAATAAAATAGGGGGTGGGGAGGTTTGCGGGATTCTCCCTGCCATTTTTCACCAAATGAGTACTGGCAATACTGGAGGGGTTGGCTTTTACCAAATGAGCATTGGCAGCCCTGGCTGGGGTTGCCTCTGTGCACGTAATTTGCCATGCCTATGGTCTTTTAGGCCCCACAATAATGTTCCTAGCCATGTATTTGAATTAACCAGACCCAGAGGATAAAACTTTCAAATTAAACACATTCCTAAAGGATTTCAGGCTTATTGTGTATGCACCAAGGAAACATAACATCCTAAAAATAATACATACACAGAGAGAAGCACATTTTCCACAAACATTAAAGTGGAATATGAATTATGACCCAGCTCATGGGAATAGACATCTGATTACATGCAAAATGGAGCTTTTGTAAATAACATCAGTCTTTGTGAGCTACCACAATTATTATCAACCATTTAATTTTACTCCCTAGCAACTCATCCATCATTGTTAAAACTGTCCACTTTTGTTTTTTTCTCTTCTGATTCATGAGGCTCCCAATTTTATAAAGTTCACCGGTAAAGCTATATAGATTACTAACCCAGCAGCGAAGAAGTTCACAAGATTATTAGATTCACCAAAGCACATGCTGCTTTGTATATATGCTATTTTGGGAAGTATTCTGCTGGCGAATTGCTAGAGCAGCAGAATTACAATGGTAGCCATTCTGTTTGCTCTTTATATAAAGGAGTCATAAAAATGTCTTTAAACTTTTTAGTATTTGGGTGTTTAAGAGGAAAATGACTCCCAAGAAAACCAGGAATACTTCATCTCCTTGTCTTTCTCACCCCCGATATTTGACACTGTGTCATGAAATACCATCTACAATTCCAGTTGGTCTATGTCAAATTTAATATGCTGGCCTCATAAAGAGTGAAATAAGTCACTTGATGGCCTTGCAAATTCTATTTCACAACAAACTAATGAGAAATGTTTATCAAGAGAATTTAAATTTTCCAGTAGGCCTCCAAATTTATCATTCATCTATTTCTGTTTTAAACTCTTAAACACCAGATATAGGAAGTACCTGTTGCTAATGACTTGTTGTCCCAGTAGGAGTGTTAGTTGGGGCATTTGAACAATGCTTTAGAGCACATGTGTCAAACACAAGGCCCGCGGGCCAAATCCAGCCCGCCAGGCCTTGCAATGTGGCCCGCACCGCGCTGTCATCACTGCACTCCGCTGTCAGTTTATGACATTGTCAGTTTATGACTGTTCAGTAAACCATTCGGCCCGCGATTTAGGCTGGATTTTAGATTTTGGCCCCTTCTCTGATTGAGTTCGACACCCCTACTTTAGAGTTTAAATTGCATCAGGAGTAAGCTTAGAGAGCCTTTTGGCATGCAAAAAAATGTTGTCAAATTTCCCCTTGCAGCTTCAAGGGCATTTGTCATAGTAAGTGAGCTAGATGTATACAGTATTTGGTTGAATTGAAAGCTTGTTTGTTTTGTCTCCTCTAGTGGAATATGATCCCAGAGGGCAAAGGACCATCACTATCATCTTCATTTCTGCATTTAAATAGTATTAGTTGAATTAATAGTCACTGAAATGAAGAGAAGAATATTTAAGGTGAGACTGCACGTTTATAGTTCTAAAAAACATTTTAACTGGTACCTACTTTCTATCTAGTCTTTCCCTGTAAAATTGTTAACTGGAAATGCTAGGCAAACTTTATACTGAAGCCATTCATTTTCACTTTAATATCAAAACAGAAGAAATTAAAGGAGAGGTAGCATTTTCTGCCCCCCACCCCCACCCCGCTCATCCCTCCCAGGACTTAATTTGCACCATGCATTGGCTTGGAGTTTTACTTTGCTTAATTCAATCCCTACCTATACCACTGAGATTGATATAATTATTTCCACTTTTAAAATTAGAAATTGGGGTTCAAGGAAAGTAAGTAACACGCTTAACTAAGAAACGGTAGAGGTGGGAGTCAAATCCAGATCTGTCTAGCTCCAGAGCCTAAAGCTATTTCCCCTGTTTTGTTACAACAAACACTTCTTTTTTTATCCGGGCATAATCATTAATAGCTTTAAATTTTCGACTTTAATTCCGTACTTTAAACCTTTCAGTTAAAAGGGGATCCCAGAGATCTGAACAAATGGCCAGATAGTATCTAAAGTTATGTATTATAGTTAACATGAGATTTGGAATTAGAAAAGCTATGGGCTAAAAAGGCCAAGTGACTTTTCCTGGCAAAGCCTCAGTTTACTTACCTTAAAATGGAAACAGTAATGCTGGGAGAATGAAAGAAGCCTCCACACCGAAAGCCCATAGCTCTGGGCATAACCCACAGAGGCAGGGCAGCTACTGTCATTCCAACTAACCACCTGTTCAAGCAGCAATGTTAAGTGTACACTATTTCTCACACTTTAATGACAAAGAAGAAGCACGCTGACATATATGCCCCAGACACTTAGAGAAACCTGCCCCAGGAATCCCATTTCTCTTCACACCTGAGAGTAACCCAGGTCTTCTATCTTCACAATTGCAGGCAATCATTAATCTCAGCATGCTCCTCTGCTTTTGCCTCTCATGGTTACAAGCATATTTTTGCAACTTAATTCAAATGAAAACATACAATAAATGCTGGATTCTGTTAAATACAATTGAGTAAAAGTGTGCTGAGGAAAGAGGAAGAATAGAATGGTTTATGGAACACTGTCTAATCTAAGGCACATAAGAGACCATGCCAAGGAAGGGCATACAAATGGTTCAAATATCTAGACTTCCAGAAGCAATCTTGTTTTAATGAATGGGATCTTGTTTTCACTCATTTAAGAAATACCTAGTAATGTGTCCCTACTGTGGCATGACCCTGTGATAGGTGTTGGGATACCGTGGGGAGGCAAACACAGAGAGGGTCCTGGTCTCCTCTAGTCTACTTATGGTGGGAAAGGGTGGCTTAAAATTAGATCAACATGCATGCACAGGAAAATCAAATTGCAACTAAGAGAAATGCTACAACGGAGAGAGAGGCAGTGCAATGAAATTCCATCTAGCAGGATCTGGCCTAACTAGGCAGGTCAGGGAAGTTCTCTGAGGAAGGAAAGTTGGATTCAAGATTTGGAGGCTGGCCCAAATGCCCATTGACTGATGAGTGGGTAAACAAAATATGATACAGCTCTCAGCAGAATATTATTTGGCTTTTGGAAGGAATGAAGTTCTGATTCATGCTACAACATGAATGGATTTTGAAAACATTATGCTAAGTAAAAGAAGCCAGGCAAAAAAAACGCCACATATTGTGTGTAATTTTGTTTATATAAAATATCAAGAACAGGAAAATGTGTAGAGACAGAAAGATTAGTGGTGGCCTTAGGCTAAACAGGTAGGGATGGGGGATTGATGAGTGACTGTTAATGGGTTTGAATGACAAATGACTGCTAATGGATATGATATTTTTTTTTGGGGGGGGGGAGGGTGATAAAATATTCTAAAATTAGGTACTAGTGATGGTGGCAGAAATCTGAATATACTAAAAATCATGGAATTTTATACTTTAAGTGGGTGAATCGTATGGTATGTGAACTACATATCAATAAAGTTATTTTAAAATATTGGAAGGTTAGAAAGACAATGAGCTGAGGAGCAAGGGGGCCAGCGAGCACAACTGTAAAGACAGAAAGAAGGCTGATGTGGTCAGGAGGATCAGGCATGAGATCAGGCTGAGGAAGGCAGGGGCCGGTCCACACAGGGCCCCATAGGCCATGTTCTTATTCCTATCCTAAGTAGACAGGGATACCACTGCAAGGCTTTAAGCAGGTAAGGAGGATGAAACAATCGCATTTTTATTTTAAAAAGATCATTTTGGCTGAAGTTAGGAGAACAGACCAGAGAGCATATGTATAGAGCATGTAGGAGGCTATGAGTGTCAGGGGCAAGGGTGGAGGTGGCACCGATGGACACATTAGAAAGATGTCTAAGATGCTAAGTCAGCAGGACAAGGGGTTAGACTGGTAATCAGCATCCAAGCGGAGAAACTTGGGGAAGAGGGGAGGGTAGAGGGCAGTTGGTTTTATAACTCCAATGCTCTCTGACAAGTGAATTTGTGAGTCACCTAAAGAGAGAAAGGGGGAACCATGGGTGTGTATAAATGGGACTCAGCAAGAAGACAAGGAGGCCTGAAACTGCACTTTGAGAAATTCTGACATTTAATAGCCCAATACCACATAACTAAAGTCTAAGCATAAGACAAACCCAAACTGAGGGTCATTCTATGAAATAAGCAGTCTATAATCTTCAAATATGTCAAGGTCCTGCAAGTCAAGGAAAGAGTGAGAAACTGTTCCACATGAAAGGAAACTAAAGACACCTCACAACTAAACATAATACACGATTTTGAACTGAAACTTTTTGCTCTAAAGGGGCAATAATGTATTATACACCTTTATATTTTTATGTATAAAGAGATAAAGATTGGGACAACAGAAGTAGCTTGAAAGTTGTACATCAGCACATGGAATTACATACTAAAGTATTCCGGGGTGATGGAACAAGAAGTTGACAACTTATTCTCAAATGATTCAGAGGAAAAGAAAGGTGTTTTTTTTTTTCCTTTGTTTGTTTGTTTTTAAATTTTATATTTTTGGAGAGAGAAAGAGATAGAAACATAAATGATGACCGAAAATCATTGAGCAGCTGCCTCTTGCACGCCCCCTACTGGGGATTGAGGTCACAACCAGGTCATGTGTCCTGACTGGGAATGGAACCATGATCTCCTGGTTCATAGATCAGCACTCAACCACTGAGCCCATACTGAGCTGGCAAAATAAAGGGTTTGTTTTTTGTATTTGTTTTGCTACTTTTCTTGAAGCCAGTGGGCATGTCCATTTGAGGAGAGCAGATTGTAGAAGACTAGGAATAACCAATGGTGCCCAGAAATTTTCAGAAATGACTTGAAATAGTTATGATCTTGTGTGGGAGAATGAGTTGATGAGAGAAGAAGACTGCCAGGTCTGGGGTTCATTATCAAGATGGTGATATGGGGACAAAAACTGTGTGATTTTGAAACACAGTCAAGGATTTAAAATGTAGCATTTTAAACTGGTTCTTTATGTGCTATATATATGCAATTTAGCAAACATGTTTATTTCTAATAATAGATAAACTATATTTTTAGGTTATTTCTTCTTCAGTTTTATTTGAGAAAAATTGAACTTACCAGTTGTGAAAAATATAGCTTAAAAGTCACAAAATTTAAATTCAGTATGTATATATTGTATATGTGCATATGTCTGATATGTATATACACATAACACATATATATATTTATTTTAATAAAATACTAGCACATATTGTTTTAAAATATCATCAAAATATTTTAAGACCAACATAATTTGATTTAGTAACTGTTCAATACATACTTTTTAAATTAAGCTGAATATTTTTTACAAATTATTAGCCTCTTGACAATATTTTGGCAATCAAAAAGAACGGGTAAGAGAAACAACTGCATAACGATATGAAATCCAAAATTGTTATTGGCCAACTGAACTCAATTGTAATATAAATAAACATTCTCTCTGTATATCAAACTCAGTGAAAAGAGATACTTACAAAACTCTATATTCTATTCTTTTTTTTTTTTTTTTTTTTTTTTTTGAGATCTCACTGGTCTCCAGGCAAAGGGTACCTTTATTTGACACATTTTTGTCTGGGATCTATAATGCTCATAAGACATAACGCCTCCAGTTTACTCATGTGAGTTACTTCTTTCTGGCCTACACCAAATGGAAATACCCTTGATTTGGTTTTAGCACTAATGCATTTTTGAACTGACGCATGACTTGGTTTAGTAAGCAACCAACTTCCTGAACTACTGTCAGTAAAGATTTAGAACACAATGTGGTTGTGTGTGCATTCTTAACTTGCATATTTAAAGACCTTCTTAGCAAATTATATGAGAAAGGATAGGGTTCAAACTACATCTACTGCGTTTTAGGGGTATATGTGATGCACCATGAAATGAAGAAAAAAAAAAAAAGAAAGAAAGAAAAGAAACTATGTGTAGTATGATTCTACTTCCATACCAACCGTCCTGAGAGAGCCCCTGTACATGTGTCCATGCACATGTACATCTGTATTAGTAAGGTGAAAGTTGTAAGAAAACAACAGTCTGTTATTCTTGTTCCATTGGGATGTGGGGGACAAGGGCACGAGGGTGGAACAACAGAAATGGTTGGAGAACCTTCTTATGTAGAATATCATATACAGGTGTTTCTGAGTAAGAGTTAAAAATGTTCATAATTTTGTTCTCCACATCACTGACTTTCCTTCTGAAGAGTTGGAGGATATCTGTCCCTCCTACGTGTCCTGCCAAGAATGGTTGATTTATCACTGATTACCTAAACAGGTTTGTCTTTAGAATGGTGTCTTTTTGTGTTGTGGGAGAAGTGCACTGTGAAAGGGCTATGTTTTAAGTAAGGTGTGTATGTCAAATTCAGCATATACTGTACCCTTGAAGCACACTTTAACTAATTGGTTAGCAAAATTACATGCAGAGTGCTTGAAATTACACAGAATTATAAAGAAAACCCTTCCAAGTGGTTCACATCACATTTAATTAATTATGCTTACCATTGTAACTGGATCATAAAATAAGCTATAAAATGTGGCCCCGATATAATCTAACGCAAAGAGAGTGGTAAACAGAGTAACAAAGACCCTCTTTTCCTCCATCCCACAAATGAAATAGGAGCCTGCAAACAGTGCCTTTCTGGCCATGAAAATGAATCATTGGGAGATTTTGCTAAACATGCAACATTGAAAGTTTAAAAACAGAAATAATAAAAACTTGATTTCCAAGAAAAACACAAGCTCCTAAAAAGTAAAAACCAAAACTTTTATCTGTGTTTGGTAAACAGAGTAGACCAAAGCATGCCTGGACCACCTTTTCAGATAACCACGAGGAGTTGAATTGCACAGTAATATACTCATGTTGGATCAAGTGTGAATGTTAGAAACATTTTGCATTCACAGTGAGTCACTCTGAAACAACAAAAAGAGGCAGGAGGAGCTTAGTTTGACAAACACTTAGGAGTTTTCTATCACAGCCCAAACATTTATTGATTCCTACCCTACTTTCACCCCAAATTATCTATTCATACAGATCATAAGCTAGAGAGCCTTGTTTTCATTCATGGCCCATAGAGCAATACATGGGATCTTCCTGCATAGGGCCATGGCAGCAGCTTGGGACAATAATTCAATATGACATCACTATTATTTACCTATACAAATGCTGCATATTTTTATTATGATGATAGCTATCACTCATTGACTGCTTACTATGGGTTAGGCACAATGCCGATTGCTTAGTATACTTGATGGTATTTATTCTTCAAACAACTCTGCAAGGTAGGCATTATCATTCCTCGTTTACAGAGCTGGAAACGGATTCAGATCTGCAATTTGCTTCAAGTCCCCCAGCTGTTCAAACTGAGGGCTATCAGATCCTAAATGTCTATGGTCTTTTGGCTATACCCCAAGGTGTCTGTGAGGATTTATTGCTAAGCCTGGGATGGATTTAGGCTCTATCCTATGGGTACAAGGCTAAAGCAGCAGCACAGTTTTCCATGCAGCAGAAGCTGCCTCAGGCAAGCAGGGCAGAGGATCATTGAGCTTGCCTTTATGTTCCTTCTGTTCTGAGATTGTTGAGAGAGAGCTAAATCTTCCCAATGATCCTTCTCAGTTCAGTTCTCATTTGCTCATAACAAGAACGTGAAGTCCAACAACAGAGCATTCTCACAGAAGTATACCTTGAGAGCTCCATATTTGTAGCTTTATGCTAAAAAAAAAATAAGGCATCCTATCAGTCGGACTGTTTAAACTTTAAACCTCCTGCCATTTCCTTCCTTCAAATCTATTAGCAATCACATGAAGAAATAGGGGGTGATTCCTCCTTTACTCCACATTGACCTGGACAAGTAGCTTCATGTAAACAAGTTAAACAAAACCCCAGAGCCTTAGATTTGGTTCATTTATATTCATAGCTGTGCTGTCCAGTTTTGTCACCACCAGCCTGAGTGGCTATTGAGCACATGAAATGTAGCTAGTTCAGTCTAAGATATGCTGCAGGTATGAAATACATACCAAGCTTTAAAGATTTAGTTAAAAAAAAAAAGTAAAATATATCAGTAGCAATTATATGTTGCTTATGTGGAGAAAATGAAAATAATTTGGCTATATGAGGTTAAATAAAATATATTATCAAAATTGATTTTATCAGTTTCCTTTCACTTTTTTTTTTCATATGGCTCCTAGCAAATGTAAAATTACACATGCCTTTTGCATTATAGTTCTGTTGGACAGAGCTGGTCGGGAAGAAGGCTTACCATCACTGCATAAAGACAACTAAAATTCCATACCACATATATTTCTTTTTGTTTTAGTTTAATTCTAGAAGAAAGAACTGTATTAAAACTGCAGTTATATTAAATCCTGGGTGAAAGACAAACTAAGGGAGAAAAAGGGAACATAGGTAGGTTTGAAAGGAGTGGAAGAAAGGGAAGGAAGCCAAGAACAAGCATTTTCTATTAAAAAATGTAATTGTTGATCTGTTTGGAGGCATAAAGTGATTTCTAAAAGAATGCCAACAGCAAGTGAGAATTAAGTTTCTTCCTGATTCACAAGGTTGAGTCAAGCACAATATCTACAGAGGCTATTCCTGGACCTTCTTCTTGGAAAGCTGTTGCCTTTGCAATTGTTTAGCTGATCACTTCTGCACGATAATTATAGCTCACTGTTGTTCCCCCTAAAAACCAATGACATCCATCCAAAGCATTATAGCTTACATTTCAGGGAATATTTATGTGATATTTATAGCCTGTGAAGAAAACCCTGGGGAACCGCCAGTAGGAAGAATTATTTACCAATTCCTCACTCTTCAAGTTTGATTTTTCTTGAGATTCATATCCATAGGACATTTTATAATCCTATGCAATGCTAGTGTATGTGAATACACTTTGGCATATTGGTCAACTTCAAAGAAAACCCCTATTTATTTATTTATTTATTTATTTATTTTTAAATGGAGAGAACAAAACCTAGCTGATCCCCCTGAAAACAGAGTAGACCAAAATAATAATAATAATAATAATAATAATAATAAAATAAAAAATCCATTCAAGAAAGTAGTGTTGCATACTTGAAGAATTTTTTGAAGTTAGCCAAGAAAAATAAAGTAAAATCTAGGAGGAAAAACTGGAGTTTCCATTTCTGGAGATTGTACTTCCTGGTGATATAAAAACAAAAGTTAAATTCAGAGAGATTCAACTTGGAAGTTAGCATTGCAGAAAAAACAATAGGAAATATTTAACTATGTGCCTATGTTTGTACACAAACAGAAATAGATATAAACAGACCTTAATTAGCGTTGTAGACGTTAATTATCTTTGTACAGTAATTGGGAATGGTTTTGTTCTGATTTATTTCATAACGCTTACTGTGTTCTGTTAACAACTAATTTTCCCCCCTTGCAGCCGTAATAGAAGGCTTTTACTGCACACTTTATTGCATCTGCTTCTCATTTCATGATCATTGTTCTGGTCTGTCAGAGCAAGCAGCTCTAAAACTTCCCAAATCTGCAAGATTAAGCAAATATTTTGACAATGCCTAGATTTTTTTTTTCTTTTTTAAAAAACAGAATAAAAATAAAAAAGAATTTTTTTACTTACCCACACAATGTTAGAAAAGTTTTTAATTGAAAGAGTATAAAGAGTAGGCAGCAGTTACATGTACATTAGGTGGGAAAACATGGAGCAATTTCCTGTCCAATTTCACTTAAGAGTCCTAAGAATCCTGTCTGAACCAGGCAGCTGCGGTCACAGAGCATTCCTGGACTGCAGGGGGGTTGCTGGACCCCTGGGGAAAACACCTGGAGGCTTTTAGATTGTGACTAGCTTCTAGAACAAAACAGAAGTTTCCAGTTCACCTTGAATGGCCACAGCAGGGAAGCTGAAAGATAGGTGTTTGAATCATTAAGATTAAAAAATAAAAAAGTTTGTGCTACATGCAAAACCTCATGACTCTTCCCAGACAGGGGCTATGTATACCTGAGTGGAAGTTTTTATAAGAGACCAGAGGCCTGGTGCATGGATTTATGCACATTAAAAAGTAATTAATTAGAAGAAATATTTTAGAGGCTGGGAGGGACTGCAGGAGGTTGGCTCCAGGGTGTGTCCAGCCCATCTCACCCAGTCCTGATCAGGGCTGATCAGGGGCCCAATGACCCATTCCTGATTGGGCCAATCAGGGCCAGTTGTGGCTGGCTGGCCAGGGAGGGACCCTAGGAGGGACCCCAGGAGGTTGGCCAGCCAGGAGGAACTGTAGAAGGTCTCTAGGGCATGTCCGGCCCCTCTCTTCTAGTCCTGATTGATCAGAACCCAGCAGCAAGCTAACCTACCAGTCAGAGAGTCTGCCCCCTGGTGGTCAGTACATATCATAGTGACTGGTTGAACAGTCAAATGAACAGTCAGACAGACACTTAGCATATTAGGCTTTTATAAATATAGATTAGGGAGAGATAGAAAAGATGGGAAAGGGAATAAGGATTCATTTCTCCTTCAAAAGTCCTAATGGTGGAAGGCAGAAGACAGACAGATAAGTCAATAAAAACACAAAATACAAATAAATGTGGTAACATGTGGTAACTGTGAGGTGACTTATTGTGATCATTTTGCAATATGTACATCTATCAAATCATTTAGTTGTATATCTTGAACTTATACAATGTTATATGCCAATTGTATTTCAATAAAACTGCTGGGGGGCGGGGGAAATAAATGCTAAGAGGTCATGGTGGTCCAGGTGGATGGAGACTCTGTGGTTGTCACTTGAATGAGAAAAAAATGGTAGGAAAAAAGAGCTTTAAAAATAGTCTCTGCCCTTGAGAGTAGTTTAGGGAATGAGTTAGAGGAAGATAACAGAGAATAGAAAGCAAGGTGAAAGTGAGGGTTAAATGAACTCCAAAGGCATAAGGTGGGAGGCTCTCCTTGGAAGCAGCACCTGGCAGGAAAAATTTCTCCAAGAAGGCAATGGGAATGGAACAGGCAAAATTCTGCTAGTAAGACAGGAAAGAAGACATGGCATGGCTGGGAAATTATGATTAACCATTCTGTGCTTCGGTTCCCTTATCTTCAAAATGGGATAATGGTAGCCATGTGAAATAATTGAAGAATATGTGAAGTACTTTACACAGCACCAGGCACGTGATAAGTGGTCAAAAAATGTTAGCGGCTATTAATAGAGGATTCACCCAAAGTGCTCTCAACTAACAAACCAAATGTGGGGGGAGAGGGTAAGTTGAAGCAGAAATCCAACTGAACCAATGAATGAATACAGCTAAGCAAGAAAAATCTTGAATCCTTATTAGGTATCCTCCCACCATTATCTCAGGAGGTCAGTGCGGTTCTAGAAGCTGTACAGACTTCCTATACAATATGAACCTCCTGTAGCACAATATTTCCTAACAACCCTCTCGGGCACAGACACAGCTGCTAGGCAGCAGACAATACACTGAACCACCAAGCACACATTCCACTTCCACTCTCTCACTTTCTGGGAATCCCGTTAAACCCCGGTCTCGAAAGAGATGACCCCACAATGCAAACCCAGGTAATTCAATTCAACAAGCATTTATTGAACCCCTGTGATGTATCTGGAACTCCACTAGATGCTGAAATGATATAAAGAGAGAAAAAAGAAAAAAGACCCTGTCCTCAAGGATGTCTTAATCTAGAGGACAAAAGAGATGCAAGCAAATTTAAGGCAAGGTCACCTGAATGAGTGCTCTCATAGAAGGTGGAAGATTGACATTCAAACACAGAGGAAGCTGTAATGAATTCTGACGGGGGCAGTTAGGAATGGCTTCCCTGAAGAGCAGACATAACATGCCATTATAAGAGATCAATAAAGCAAGCCTAGGAAATTGTTTAATGACTTTTTCATTCATGGAAACAAGCCTGAGGGACCATCCCTGTCTCTGCATTAACATGTGTGTGCATAAGATGTGATTAAATGCTTGTTGTTACTGTAATATATCACTTTTTTAAAAAAACGAATATGTACATTTAACACTATTCTGATCCTCAAAGAGAAAAATATCCAAAAATGCATTACTTTTTTGTTAGCATACCCTTGAAGTTAATAACAAAGTAAGAATGGCAAATGACTAAATGTCTCATGGACTAGGCTAGTGGGCCCAAGCGGAAGCCTGAGAAAGCCCGAATTTGTTTCATGTAGCAATAAGACAGAATGGAGAGGTGTTTTTTTTTGTTTTGTTTTTTGTTTTTTTTTCTGTATATGTGGCTGCCTCTTTCTACTGGACTACAATCACTAATAATTTGTTCAGACCAGCACAGGAAACAGGTATTGATCACAATAAGCCACAAACACCTGCTACAGCAGGTTATGGTCTCCATGGAAACCCTCCAATAGAACCAATCTGAATTCAGTTTCAGAAGTAATGAGAGCAGATAATTTTACACTCAATCAATCACTGTCAGCCACCGTTATCAGCCAATCAGTCATTATGTCAGTCAGTCACACTTTCAACAAACTTCTTCTATGGTGTGGTCAGATGAGAATGTTTTGACATCCAGAAGCAACACAATCAAATTGGCTTGTCTTCCCTGGCAAGAAGCCAAAGGCACAGCAATGCATTGTGTTTGCAAAGGCAAAAAAACAGATAGGCCGAACAAAATACACTGTGGTCTCTGAAGACTCCAGGCAGCAATTTCAATAATTGGATGACACTTAAGACAGAGAAGTACTTTAGACCTAAAGGTAATATAATTTAATCATTCCATTTAAACAAGAAGGAAGAGAGGACTGGAGAGGTTAAAATCTCTGCCCAAAGCTACACAGCTAACTGAGGATAACCCAAGACTAAAACATGAGTTTTCTGCCAGCCCAGTACTTGTCCAGGATGTCATGCTGCTGTTATTAAATGTTTCCTTCTCCTTCTCCTTCTCCTTCTCCTTCTCCTTCTCCTTCTCCTTCTCCTTCTCCTTCTCCTTCTCCTTCTCCTTCTCCTTCTCCTTCTCCTTCTCCTTCTCCTTCTCCTTCTCCTTCTCCTTCTCCTTCTCCTTCTCCTTCTCCTTCTCCTTCTCCTTCTCCTTCTCCTTCTCCTTCTCCTTCTCCTTCTCCTTCTCCTTCTCCTTCTCCTTCTCCTTCTCCTTCTCCTTCTCCTTCTCCTTCTCCTTCTCCTTCTCCTTCTCCTTCTCTTCTCCTTCTCCTTCTCCTTCTCCTTCTCCTTCTCCTTCTCCTTCTCCTTCTCCTTCTCCTTCTCCTTCTCCTTCTCCTTCTCCTTCTCCTTCTCCTTCTCCTTCTCCTTCTCCTTCTCCTTCTCCTTCTCCTTCTCCTTCTCCTTCTCCTTCTCCTTTTTTGAGGTAAGAGAGTAGGATAGTTGACGGTTAGGTTCCAGTTCCAAACAGAGAGCCCAGAGTCTGTGGGAGACTCACAGGATGCTGGAGGGGGGGGAGGGGGGGGGCTTGTGTTTGGCAGTTGTCTGGAACTCTTTTCTGTTTGGGGTTAGTCTATCTTTGGGCAAATACAACTTCCTGTTTCTAAGGAGGAACAAAAAAACTTTGAAATACTACTGAGCTACCAAATCATTGTTACAAAATGACATTTTGATGAGTTAAGGGCAGGACTATCAAGAACACATGGAATGAATTTCCCTAAAAATGCATGGCAGTGGGAGGTAAAATTTGAGGGGGAAAACTGCTTCTGGCAAATATATCTGAGCTCTTAACATTGGAGAAGTCGCTTTAGGCTTCTGAAGGACCGGAAACACGTTTGTTTCACTTATCCTTCTTAAATGTAGGTCTAATCCTGGAAATCCCAAATATTCCCAAGATTCCTCTGTATTATATCTAAGAGTTGTTTTATTAGTTTCCTTTTTTCTTTTTTTCTTTTATACTGCATTATTGTTGTGCCCATTTCTCAGAGACAGTTTTCTGAGGTTGGTATTCACATTCTTTTTGGTAAAATGGGTCAACTTGAGGGTTCTCAAATGTGAATGTGCATGAGACCAGAGCTGTTTAGACTCCATCTTCAGAAATCCTCATTTAACAGGTGGAGTTAGGCCCAGAAACCTGCCTTTTTAGCAAGAAGCCCAGATCATTCTGAAGTACTTTCTCTGCCAATCGCCTTGAAAAAAATTGGAAATGATATTTAGTAAAGGATTTGGGTCATTTTTTATGAAAATTGTCTCATCACATTTCTTCCCAGCCACTTTCAAGTTCATGAATTGTTGGTATCATCTGTATCACAAGAGCACAGCTTAATGGGTATGATCACATGCTTTGGTATATATAACTACTAGTTGTAAGTAGGCCTTTATCTTAAACTAGAGGCCCGATGCATGAAATTCATGCCTTCCTTCCCCTGGCTGCTGGCACTTGCTTCCTTCTGGCACCCAGGACCCAGGCTTCCCTCACAGTCCCCACTTCAGCTGAAAGGTCTAATTAGCATATAATGCTTTTATTATTATAGATTATTATAGATAGGCAGGTGGTATATGGGGCACTCATTCATCCCATCCAAATCTGTGTAAGGCAGGCAAGGTGGAAAAGCAGAGCTCCAGGCTTGAGGGGAGACCAGTAATTGCAGCAAGAGCAGTGTGGAAGCTTAAACAAGAAAGAGTTGCTTCATTTCTCTAGTCTGTTTGTATGACCTCAGCTCAAGGTACCTACTTTATCTCTTTGCAAAACACTGATATAAGACTTGTTTGATTCAGAATTAGTAATTTTCTTCTTAGCTCAGTTTTTGTTTTTCACTTATGTGTTTCAGGACATCTGATGGGCTTTGGAGTGTGTTTAAATGATGACAAGTATGTTGTATATATACTAGGTAAACAGTCCACACTATAAGAACTCAGTTTTTTCATCATTGTATCCCCTGAACATGGCACACTGCCAGGCATATAGTTAGCGCTCAATAAATATTTGTTGAACCATAAATGAATGAAAGAATGGATGGATGACTAACAAGTAAAAGCTCACCTATCTGGATACTGCCTGACTGAATAAAGTTTGAAAGATTCATAGTTTACAGTGTTAACCAGTGGCTACTCATTTTTTCAAAGGTTGTTCTTATTTGATTAAAAAAACACAAAAACAAAAACACAACTTTTGGTTAGGCATTGTTTACCCTATAAAAACCAAAAAGCAAATATAGTATTTACCCTCTTGTAATCCCAGCTAGCATACCGATTTTTCTTTGCAGTCTTCATCTCATTTTCTTTTTGTCATGACTTAATCAGAAATGTCATTTGGAAGCCAAAATAACATGCAGACATTTGGGGAGTGAAGGAGAAGGGGGAATTGGAAAAGGGGATGGAAATATTAATAAAAACAATAATAAACTTCACCAAGGTATTTAGCAATGGGCACTCTAAGAGCCTGTAAAGATTCAGACATCTTTAAAAACTGTCTTTGCTTTACCACCACAGTCATCCCTGGCTCACACCTCTATGCATCATTCAGAAGAGAGGCAACCCTTGGGAAGTTTACTTATTGCAATGGTGGGTGTCATAGTCTCATACTACACACACACCACAGCCTTTAAATTCCCTCAAAACAAGCAAACTAGATGAGAGATGAGCTCCATGAGGTATCAGGAAAATGAGGGAAAGGCAAGAAATTAACCTTTGTTGAGAATCCATTGATAGTGCTGCACTAAACTCTTCATATACAGGATGCCATTTGATACTTATTACTTTCCAGGAAATACAAAGTAATACTTTCATTTTCTAAGAAATCAGGGCTCAGAGACCTCTGTCCCTGTGGCCAAACAGCTAAAGAACAGTAAAGCCAGGACCGAAGTAACAGCAAATATTTACTGAAAGAATAATCAATATCAGTCATTGTTTCTTTGTGTGTTAACTATTAACTCATCTAGTCCTCATTTCAATCTTACAAGGTGGGTACCTCCATGCCCTTGTTAGAGGTCACAGAACAAACACAGAGAGGTTAAGTAACTTGTACAAAGAATCACAGCTGGTAAGTGGCAGAGTTGGGGCTGGAACCCACATTGTCAACTTTGGACCCTAGTTTTTTACTACCACACCCAACCATGCTCTATAACAGGATCTAGGTTGACCTTTGGAAAAGGTTCTTTCTTTCCAGGATACAGCTTTGATATATATTTCTTAGATACAATAAAAAATCCACACCTCAACAACAGCCTCTGAGACTTTTTAAATATAAATCATCTTTTTATTTTATAAACAGATATGCTATGTGTTTATACTTAAGGTAAATATATAATTTATTGCCCAAACCAAGACTCATCTGAGAGTGAAAGGATGCACTATATATAGTCAACCAAGCACCACAGTTGTAACTGGAATTGCCCCAGGTGAAAAAGGGTACCTGGTTACCCTAGTAATGAATATGTGTCCATACTCATGATTAGATATGGTCACTTTCAGAGACATTCCAATAAGATCAGCTGGACTACAGAGGTAACATTAAATGCCTTCTGACATTGTGCAAGCCCATCCCTCTTTCCACTCCAAGAGCAGCTGGCCCTTCTTTACCTAACACATTTCTTTTAACTTGTTTTCTCACAGAGGACTGTATGTAATTGGTCAGCCACAAGAGATTAATTTGTACTTAGCTGGCTGAGCAGACTCAATAGCGGGTGGGGTTTGTGCATGGCCCGGCAGCTTCTCTTACATAAGCCTTCCTATCTACCCTTGACACTGTCCCTTCCAAGTCTGCTTCTTTGGGAATTGCCACTCAAGCCCTTAATGTACCTAATTTTTGCCTGCCTGGAGGAATTCTAACTTGTATTTTTTTAATTTCCTTATGGGCCCTTTCCTTTTGGAAATGGAAATACTGGGCAAGACACAGACTCCCATTCTAAAACAAAACAGGAAGGAATCAGGGTATCTGAGTGCATGACAAGCAGGACTGAGCTAGATCAAGGTTATCTAGATCCTTCATCTCCTTCCCATTGATTTCAACTACAGTCAGACACAAAGGAGACAGGGCTGAGGGCAATCCAGGTGCTGATGATGATTGAAATAATGCTTTGTGTAAATTATCTCACTTACTGCTCTCTTAATTCTATTGGCAGATACACTTCCCATTCCCATTTTAGAGGTGAAAAAACTGAGACTTAGGGCAAAAATTCTGCCTCAAGTTCTACATAGATAATTTGTCCCAGAGCTGACACTCTCACCCACTGGGCATTGACATTCAAATGCACAAACACCCCAAATAACAATGTCAGAAACAAATGGCATTGGAAAGACCCATGTCTTCCACCTCCTCAGCTCAGTCCCTTCTCCTCCTCCAGAAAAACACACACCCAGTACTTTGTAAAAAATGAAATGAGCCGAAACCAGTTTGGCTCAGCGCCGAAACTGGTTTGGCTCAGCGGTAGAGCGTCGGTTTGTGGACTGAAAGGTCCCAGGTTTGATTCCGGTCAAGGGCATGTACGTTGGTTGTGGGCACATCCCTGGTAGGGGGTGTGCAAGAGGCAGCTGGTCGATGTTTCTCTCTCATCGACGTTTCTAGCTCTCTATCTCTCTCCCTTCCTCTCTGTAAAAAATCAATAAAATATCAAAAAAAAAAAAAAATGAAATGAGAGTTCCAAAAACTACATAAATTAAAAAGTGCTATATAATTGTAAACTGTTACCACTACACTAGCCCTTAAACCCTATTGGAGAATTTATTTTATTCTAATAGAAGCATTTAACTTGGACATCAGGCACAGGGCCTGGGAAAATTCCACCCACCATGGAAATGCATCTTGTCTTGGGTTAAAGCCTGTCACACAATTACCTCCCAGGCTGGCCACATTTGCCACATCCCAATGTACTGTCAATGACGATAAGTACCTTCAAAACACTATAAAAGCACAGAGTACAGGGGATGGAGAAGATAGAAGAGGGCAAAGTCAAGGAAGCAAAAGGATTCTATTTTTTAAATGCCCCCCTTCCTCTAACCGGGTCTCTTTCCTCTGATTGGCTGGCAGGTGGTGACTCATGAGCACACTGCAACCTGCTCTCTTCAAAACTAATTTCACCTGTTTCTTTTTATTTTTGTTTAATATGGCCATGAAAAAAATTAAGCTTGCAAAGGTGGCTATCATTTGTGGTTCATGCCTTATTTCCACTGGACAGCACTGGTCTAGAATCTTGACATATGTGATGGGCTCCCTCCACCGGAAGCATCAGCATTAACTGGGAGCTTGTCCTTCCTCAGACCCAAGGAATCAGTCTCTGCATTTTAACAAGAACCCATGGCAATCTGCATGCCTGTAAAGTTTGAGGAGCATTGTCCGGCTAACAATGGGCACTTGAGTACTTATTGAATGAACTACTGAGTTATCTCCAGGAAGTTGCTGTACTCAGAAGATTTGGGAAAAGGGCAAGGCTTTTACTTCCTGGTTTTCTTTTTACCTCATTAATATTGATGTACTGATCAGATTAATCACCTTGCATTGTAGCAGGCCCCGGACTCAGGCCTTGAGAAATTGTGGTCCTTGAGAAAGTGTGGTCCATAGATCCCAGGATCTGGTTAGAAATTTGAACCCCAGATCCCTCCCCAAACCTACTCATTTGGAATCTGGATTATAAATAAACCACCAGGAGAGTTGTAAGCATTTTAATGAATTAAAACTGGGGTGTAAGGGACAGGGTCTCTCAATCACTCAATGGAAGCTGAGACCAGATGTGTATGTTTGTGTGTGTATATGTGGGGGAGGGAGGGTTGTCTTGGTTTGATCCAGATGGTGGGGCAGCCTGATGCTCTCATTCTAGGCATCTCCACTCAGAACATGCAGGTGATCACCTTAAAGGGACAGCCAGCCACACTGTAGCCACCTACTGTGCACCTGCAAGGCTTTTCTCTGTTTATCCTAGAAAGGGATGGAGTCTCCAGCCTGCAGAGAACTGACACTACATGACTGGTCCTGGCAGCTCAGAGGGTCTTCTCTGAGACCGTGAGTAAATGGGTCCTAACGCCCAGCATCTGCACCACCTCTCTTCCCCTCAGCTGGCATGGGGCCTGGATCCCCCTCCAGCATCCTTCTCTGCACAGGAGTAGGCAAGGAGGCTGCTTTACCAGGAAACTGACCTGTGCTCCCGACTTTTGAAAACATTCGAAAGAAAGACCACTCTTCTCATTCTATACCCACATTTTTCTGGAAGAGAACAACTACAAGTAGGAAGAAATAAAATGCATTAAGACCTAGAAGTGCCTGTGGAGGGCCTAGTAATAGCCGCCTCCAGCGTATTCTCTGCCTCCTCGAAAAGGCGAGGGAACTGCTCCTCTGAGTGTCTCCTGCCTTGCTCTCCAGAAATAAATTAGAAGGAGGTGCTAAGAGGGGCCACGAAAAGCTTCTTGAATGTGGAAGGCACCTCTACCATTTTGCTGCATTGCTCCATGCGAAATGTGAGTTTTATATTTTTTGGCGTGTCTGATAGTACACAGGACACCCTACTCCTTTGTTGCAGTATAATTGCTCGTATCCTGCGTAGGCCTGAAAAGAAAAGCAGAGGAAGCGTGGTCCTCTGATCACACCTTTTTTCCGTGGTTTCCCAGCTACAAAAATAGGGCATAGCCATTTGCTTAGCAAGCATTTCCTACAAGCCCATTTTCCAGGTCGGATCACCCTCACTGCGGGAGATGCTTGTTCTCATGGTGACAAAATGACTAACTTTAAAACTCCCCAGAGGCAGAAGTGATTCATGGAATTATGTAACAGGGATTTAGAAACGGCTCTGGAAAAAGAGAACAACGGATGCCCATCTCCACACGGAGATGAGCTGCGTTAGACCCTTCTCCCACTCCTTCCTACATGGGTGAGGACACGCAGCTCATTTCTGACGAGGAGCTACATTCTTTCCAAGGACAAACCCAAATGTGCAGAGAGCGGTCACGGTAAGATCCACAGCCTCAAATGAAGCAATGGTTTCATACATGCCAAGGCCCTCCTATTGAAGAGTATAGTAGGTTTAGTTGTAGTGATTCAAGCTCCGATGTCCAAAAAGGGGGTCCGGGCATCTTCATGAAGTGTGTGACCCACGTGTTCAAAACTGCACTGAGTTCATCCTGACACACATTCCTTTCAGCTCACACCCTCCACGGCTTCTTCCCTTTGTATTCAAAACAACATTGGCGTCGCTGGGTACACTGTATGCAGGCCTACTTTGCAGGGCTCATCCGTAAGCCTTGGATAACGTGTTCCTGAAGCCGCCCGGTTTCACTGACCCGAATGCCCACTTGGCTGCAGGAAATGAGAGAACCCTGCATCCTGCTTTCCTCTTCCCCGCCAGCCAGGCCTCCGGGGAGATCAGCAACTTTGCAAGACCGGGGAAGGGAGGAAGGCACAGATGTGCCTGACGCAGGGTCTCTGCCCTGCAGGAAAAGGCACACGAGTGGGAGGACAAGACCCCTTTCCCTGGGGGATCTGTATCTCCTGGCCCTGGCCCTCCGCTCTCCTCGTGGTGGGGCCTCACCCCAAAAGCCCAGAGAGCATCCTGGCCGAGCAGCCAACCTGTTTCTCATTATCCTGCTTGACGGAGACAATCTGCTGGCGTGTGCAGTTTTAGGAATTTCATAAGCTCAGGACACAGGGAGACTCTGACGTCAATTCCAGCAGGAACCATACAGTCCCCTCGAACAATTCTCGCCTGTGTGGGAAGCCTAAGGGGAGGCTTTAAATAGGGGCTGGCACGGACAGGAGGTGAGCTGGCTTCCTACTGACAGTCTCTTCTACTTAAGACTTGGCTCTTCAAGCACATGCCACATCCTGGAGCTTAATGGGAATGGGGACCCACTGCTGGTCCCGAATATGGCCAGGGTCAGCCCACAGCACAAGCAGGATCGCCCAGTAACCTCCTCCTCCACGCTCTCTCTCACTTCAGCTCTCCATCGTGCCTTTGCCTCGTGGACAAAGCTCCGTGCATAAATCCTGACTTTGAAAAACATGCCCACCGAGGCTTGCCCCTCTGGGGACCCCTTTGGGTCTGAAAACCTTCCTGTCCCAACACCAGGGCTGCTGAAGTCAACCGGACCTGAGGTGCTGGCGGCTCAGCGTTTTCGGAAACTGTGGCGAGCTCTCTAGCCACAATTCTCTTGTTGTCGTCAAAAGCAATTACATGTTTCGGATGATGAAAAGCACTGTCATGAAACGCTGGCCCGGCAGCCAAGGAGACAGATGTATTAAACCACACGGCTTCTAAGAACTCCCACTTACGCTGGAGCTCAACACGGAGATGAGGCCGCGATACAGCCTTCTCCCACTCCCTCCCCTGTGAGCTCTCTTCTGATGAGGAGCTACATTCTTTCCTTGGACAAACTCACATGTGCGGAGAGCCGTCATCGTTAAACCCATGTCTTCAAATGAAAGGAACAATTTCATAAATGCGGATACCCTACAGTTGAAAAATATAGTAGGTTTAACTGTAGCAATTCGTAGTGAGTCAACATCAAAAACAATCCCAGCATTTCTAACTGGTGATGTGAGGGCTAATGGTTGGCCTAGGACCGTGGTGGGCAAACTGTGGCTCACAAGCCACATGTGGCTCTTTGGCCCCTTGAGTGTGGCTCTTCTGCAAAATACCAAGGCCTGGGCGAGTCTGCTTTGAAGAAGTGGCCTTAGAAGAAGTTTAAGTTTAACAAAATTTGGCTCTCAAAAGAAATTTCAATCGTTGTACTGTTGATATTGGGCTCTGTTGACTAACGAGTCTGCCGACCACTGGCTTAGGAGATGTTAACTGATCTGCTATAGAAAACATACTCTGTGCTCACAGAAATAGGGAGGCTGTAGGTTAAACCAAAAGTGTTTCTTTTTCTTTTTTTCCCCCTTAATTAATCTTAACCTGAGGATATTTTTCCATTGATTTTTTAAAGGGTGGAAGGGAGAGACAGAGATAGAGAAACATCGATGTGAGAGAGACTTGACTGGGATGGAACTCTGGACCCTTCAATCTGTACGTCAAACCAGCCAGGGCCAAATGTGTTTCTTAATCACAGGACTTCTCAGAGCTTTGAATATGGTAATAAGTACTGTGAAGTGACAAGACCCAAGTCAATATATATGGATGTATTTCCGCCCCCAAATCTTCCCGCTTGCTTCAAAGTGGAAGATGTGGCACTCTCACCTTCTGTCCACCCTGAAAGCCTGTTCCTCCCTCCCTTCTCTCCTCATCCTTCATCGCCCAGCTCAGAGGCGGCCTTCCGGGTGAGCCATCCAGCCCAGAGGCTCCTTCCTGCCACCGGGGATGCTGTGGTGCTCGCTGAGCGGTCACTCAGTCAGCGAATATGAGCTGCATGTCAGAGTTTTGAGAACATTACATCCCGCGCTGTGCCTGGGAGAAGGGAATGCTGGGACATCTGACCACCTCGGGGGACATGCAGAGATCCAGCACTATTCCTAAGGAGGAGCCGCTATCACAGGCGGTTTTATCTGTCCCACACACCTGTTTGGGCCCTTGTTCACCACTTCGTAGTATGGGCTTTGGCCTGACGTGGCTTCCTCACCCATACACTGGAGTCAAAACAGGACCTACTTCACTGTGATGAGAAGTAAACTCTTCCTGTAAAGCAATTGGGTGGTGTCTGGCAGATGGTAACTGTTCGGTAAAAAGTAAGTTTACTGTTATCACAGGAGAAAGTGTTACGGCCGAGACTAAATCCCAACAGTTTTGGCTCGAAACCCCACGCAGATCTCACTCTTCCACACTCCCGTGTTCCTCCCCCTGTGCCGCACTGCCTCCTGTTCACAACACCTTTTGGCCCCTTGCCTGCCCTCTGCACTCACTTTCTCACATCACGTCTTCCGAGGAGCTTGTGAGCGCCCTGAAGACAAAGGCCACAGACAATGGCACGGTGCCTTTCTGCGTTGGTGCCAAAATGCTGTAATAGTCAACGAGAAAGTTATTAACTGTAGGTATTAAACAAATTCTACTAACCACGGGATGCGCCCAATGATGCACTTAAGACATTTGTTAGGAATACCGACACCAGGAATGAAGTTTGGTTTCCCCAACTGTATTCCAGAGAGTAGGAGTTGGCAATTATTATTCCTTAAAGGGCCAGAGAGTCAATATCTTAGGCTTTATGAGCCACGCAGGGTCGGTCTCACTACACAGCTCTACTGTTATGTGCAAACAGCCTTGGACAAGGAATATATAAATGAGTGAGGTTGGCTCTGCTCCAGTAAAACTGAACAGACAGTGGCCAGGTTTGCCCTGTGGGGGGTGGTGTTCTGCCCCCAGCGACAGGGATGATGAACGTGTGGGGCAGACACTTTGGTGAGTGGCCAAACCAAATGGGTTTGCTTCATACTCATCCGAGTCTTTTAACTTCAGGGACTCGTTGCCATAAACCTGGAAGCCTGAGCTCGCATAGCTGCTGTCTCAGCAGCAGCCTGGGCAGGAGGAGCTGTGCTGAGCAGGTGCCGCCGAGACGGACCCCAACACGCAGCTCCTCTTCCGCCCGGAGTCAGTCCACGATCCCCCGCCGATGAAATCTTCCACCTGGCAGCATGGGCTGCATTGGTTCCTCTGGGTAGGCGCCAGGTGTATCATCAAAGCATCCCACAGCAGTCCCAAGCTGGCTCCAGGAGAATAATACACCAAGGCAGCTATGCCACCTAGTGCTGCCTGCATGTACTGTTCCCATCCTCAAGAAAGCGGGAGAGGCTTCGGGGAGGCCTGGCGTTTGCTATTTCTGGCCAATACTTTCCACATGCAAATGAAAAAGTCTGAATTCACCTTCACTTCAAAACATTCCTTGTGGCTGCATTTAACCATTCCCCTCGAGGCTCCTAGGATATGAATGGCTTCATGCTAAGAAGGAGCAGCCCAACTAGCACTAATTACCCAAGGATATGCCCCCTAACTGCCCCCCACACACATACACCAGATTCCTTGCCCGAAGGCTACAGAATTGCTGGCATTCTAAAGGTCTGGCTGGCAAAGCCCCGTGCATCAAGGCCTTCATCCTTCAAAACGCAGCTACTTACAGCAGTACCACTAAGGCTGTTTTCAAACAGCGGTTCTAGTATCGTAAGATGCTACTATAATAAACTATGACTGTGGGTTTCCCTTAAGGAAGAAAAACATCAGTCCAGGAGAGAGACGGAGGGGGATGGCATTTATCAGATTATAGTTTCCGGGAATGGATTTGCTTCACTAGACCAAAGACAGCCCGCTTCCACACATCATCACCAATTCGGCAGGAACCGTTCCAGAAACCCCGAGTGTATGTTTTCCGACTGGATAGTTGATTCCCTCGCTGACTGCTTCTACTCTAGGTTATAGGTATTTCCACGCACTCTTACCTTCTTTATACAGTGAATCAATAAGACGAAAGCACAGGCTGTGTACAAAAAGCCCAGAGAGGGAAGAGAGGCTAAGATGAAGACCTCAGGCAGCACGCCACGTACATGGCAGGTTAGGTTGTACAATGGTGTCCAGCCTGTGTCCTACCTACCCACCTGCGTCCCTGGTACAGAACTACAGAAGGGACACCTTTCTCTCACGCAAAGTGCCTTTTGGGAATAAGTGCTAGCACAGTGTAAAGTGTCCTCAAGAAAAATAAACCTCATTTCCATGCTCATTAATTTACTTTATATGATTAATGCTTTAACCAGGCACATCATTCCTGCTTTTGTCTCTGGAACACCAATGCCTGTACTGTCTGGAAGAGACAGACCTGATTGCAACTATCAATCACTTGGTTTTCACCCAAAGCCAGAAAATCTCAGCTCCCCATATTTTAAAGTGCTCCGCGCCACGTACTGTTACTGTTTGCCTACAGCTGTCAGCTGTGAAAACATGCTTTTTTGGACACAAAAATCTGGCTTTTGCCCCTCTTCCCTCAAGACTCCAGCTGACCCCCGCTTCCCCGCTGATAAAAAGGACAAAAGTCCCCTCTGCCCCGTCTGTGTCCAGACGTAATCAGGCTTGCTCAGGTGACCCTTCCGCAGCAGAGAGAGCTCAGCGGGAGGGTTCACTGAGGCCTCAGGACACCAGCACACAGCCTTGGCACTGAGTCACAGGTGGGCGGACGTGGGGAGGACCCTCGTGGAGCCTTGGTCACAGCTGGCTCTGAGGCTGCTGTCCAGGGGA
This sequence comes from Pipistrellus hanaki, assembly GCF_964339955.1. Classification (NCBI taxonomy): domain Eukaryota; kingdom Metazoa; phylum Chordata; class Mammalia; order Chiroptera; family Vespertilionidae; genus Pipistrellus; species Pipistrellus hanaki. The sequence continues at coordinate 46,508,092 of NC_140503.1, read as the reverse complement.
GAGCTGAGTCCAGGACAGGGGGGCAGACCCACGGCAACACAGCTGGGAGCTCAGTCTTTGAGAATGCCTCTGGAAAACAACATCTTCCCTTCTCTTTGAGGGGCTACAGCGGATGGTTATTTTTGTAGCCAGAAAACAAGTAAAAGTAAAAGTTGGGCCCATGTTCAGACAAATGTGCTCATGAAGATGCTACTCAGAATCTCCCCAGCAGTGAGGCCTCAGCCTTCGTCTGCCCCTTTAACACTCCCCTAGCGAATACACTTATTCATCCTTGGAAGGCTTCCTTCAGAAAATTCAATACTTAAGGGAAACAGGGAATGGGGGACAGCTTACTTTTGCTGATTTGTTTCCTGCAAAGTTATTTCTTTCCTTTTTTTTTTTTTTTTTCACCACAGAAAGTAAGTTTGTTTTTATTTTATTTTATTTTGTTTTAAATATATTTTATTGATTTTACACAGAGAGGAATTGAGAGGGACAGAGAGTTAGAAACGTCGATGAGAGAGAAACATTGACCAGCCGCCTCCTGCACACCCCCCACTGGAGATGTGCCCACAACCAAGGTACATGCCCTTGACCAGAATCGAACCCGGGACCTTTCAGTCCGCAGGCCGACGCTCTATCCACTGAACCAAACTGGTCCTGGCAGTAAGTTTGTTTTTAAATCCTAGAATTTTAGAGTTGGACCAAATCTTAGAAATATAAACAGATGATTTTTATTTTTATTTTAATTTCTTTTAGGTTAGGGAATTGGGGTTCAAGAAAGGGTGACTTTGGAGCACTAGATCTAGAAATCTTCATTTCTAGATCTTCCCATACACACAAAATAGGAAAACTGAAGAGGAGAGGTGTTATTTCTTTAAAAGGAATCCTTTCCAGGTAAAAGAGACTGCTTTATACCTTCGCCCCTAAGCTGCTGGGTGGAGGTGGGACTTGGACATCTCCAGTTTCAAGCACACCCACTTGGGATGAGCATGAACTGGAAAAAAGGAATAGGAATGGTGGTGACGAAACGGAAAGTTTTCAGGCTGGGCTTAGTCAGCATTCTCAGACTTAGCTGTTGCGTTCCCATGGATGCAGTTTCTCCCGAGGACAGGAAGAGACACGTTGTCCCGTGAGGAGCAAAGAATACGTCAGGGAGCAAAAGTAGCCATCAGCTGTGCTGTCTCCCAGTAGCCCCTGAGCACAATGGAAAAGCACTTCTATTTTCCAGACAAGTGTTTCCCCACAGATGCAGGATTCACTTCTTTCCCAGCCAGGCTCTATTTCCAAAAGGTCTCAAATGATATCTGGGTGTCCCCTTAGAAGTGGCAATCTGGGGTGATGACTACCATGAAGCCGGGGATACAGCAATGGATTGGAACCCACCGCCTTTGTATCCCTCATTCCCCGGGGGCATGAGAAACACCCCCCCAGCCCTCCAAACTGGGCTCCAATCAATACTTGTGTCCTGATAAAGTCCTTTCAGTGAGTATTTTTATATTTCCTCTCATTAACCATATTGTTTTAAATACTCTATTTTTGAGCAGCGTGGGGCATCTGAACAGTGGGAAATTGGGGAAACAATGTGCTGTGTATAACGAGGCCATATGCTCCGAGCTGTGCTGATGATAACGGTGGGGTCTCCCTTTAACTCTCTTGCATGTAAAATACAGTCTTGCCTTTATTTACCTGAGCTCTCCCCCAGGTTGGCTAAGGAAAGCCACCTTGACCATACTAAACCTGCCAGTTTCCCCAGATCTTTCTCTTCTTATACATTTGGCATGTGAATTTGCTCTTTCCGCAATGAAGTTCAGTGGCATGGATGTTAATGTCATGTTTTACGGGTTGGTTTTTATTGAGAACTCTCCTCACTTGGCCACAGCAGTTTATAGAGTACTCATGGCTTCTCTGAGCGACCCGGGCCCATGTGGGGACTAATATTTATTTAATGTTTCCCGAGTACCATCAGCCGCTCAGCGGAAGATCACTTCCTTTCCCCAAGGAAATACATCGGCCTCCTCACTTCTCACACCACCTCTCAGGCATGGCTGTGCAGGTGTTTCAGCTTCTTAAGTTGTTTCAGACGTTCAGGTCATCCACTGGGCCCACCGCACAGAACAGCTTTAGAAAGAAAGGGGCTGCTCTGAGGACTCCAGCTGGGTTTTGAAAGCAATATTTAGAGGAAGCACACAGGCAGAAAAGGTTGATCATCCTGAACTTTCATCGCACATCACAGTTTCCTTCCCGTATTTTTAGCACCATCTCAATGGAAGTGTAGAATAGCACTGCCGATGTCTATAGGCAGCAAACAGAATCATTAGGGGCTGAGGGATGGTTTCAGAAAAAGTGGCTTTAAATAATTAACACCACGGCGCTCTTCCCTCTGTCTTCATCCAGCAGAGTGAATGCCTCCTGACAGGTGATAGCCCTTAATGTGAGGCTGTAACTCTGGAGCGTCCGAGGTAACGGTGCTGCTATTGAAAAGCATGCTTCAGTTCAATGCAAAGTCTCAGACAGCTCCAAAACACCCCTTAAATATCCAATTCGTCCATTATCAGCTCAAGTGCATGAGAGACCCATACACTACTTCTGTGTGTGTGTGTGTGTGTGTGTGTGTGCGCGCGCGCGTGCACGCGCTTTAAATATCTTTTTATTTATTTCAGAAAGGAAGAGAGAGAAAGAGAGAAACTGAAACATCAATGATGAGAGAGAATCATTGATTGGCTGCCTCCTGCATGTCCCTACTGGGGATTGAGTCCACAACCCAGGCACGTGCCCTCACCTGGAATCAAACCATGACCTCCTGGTTTTTAGGTGGACACTCAACCACTGGGACGTGCCAACCCGGCAATACTTCTGTTTTGTTTTTAAAGCAAAGAAGAAGAAAAATATTAATAAAAGCAAGCAAAAAAATAATCAAGAAACAATACTATCAATAGTGAAAATTTTGAACTGTGTACTATTATTAATTTTCTGGCTCCTGATTACGCTATGTGAGCTTTTGGATTCAGCCTAAATCCTATGGAAGATATTAACATCCTTCCATCAAACAGAGAAACTGAGGCACAGAGAGGTTAAGTGTCTTGCCCAAAGGCAAAAGCTCTCAAGTGGAAAACCTAGATCTCCAATCTGGGTCTCTCTGAATCCCACGTTCCTTCCACTATTTCACAATGCCTCATACATTGAAGGAAGCAAAGGGGAGACACTGAAGCCTGGCCCAGCCAAGAAGACACAGTCCAGGCTTATTCAGAGACATCGACTTAACCATATTTTGAGTAAATATGTGTTTTCCAGCCATTGGATCAACTATGATGTGATTCAAACTGGCTCTTCTGAAAGCCAAAGATACCAGATGGATCGTCTTTCAAGCTGGTGTTTTTGTCATCTAAACACAGTCCCAGAAATCAAAACAAATAGAAACATAAAAACCATTTTTTTAAAAAATATGGGCAATTCCCACCCTAGAATAAAGGCCAAAAAAATGAAAAATAGTTACCAAAACCAGTCCTAGCATACAGTAGGCCTCTTTTACTGTTTAAAAAAAAAAAAAAAAAAAAAAAAGGCAGACACCCACCCTGCTTCCTTCTGCAAACAGCCCCAATCACTGCTTGTGCTGAGTGGAGATAAAAATACCCTGATGTGGTCTGGCAGGATTCCGCCCAGTCAACCTGCGCATCTGTCTTCCCTCTGGCCCCTGAGGTTTGCTAGAAGTGCCATGGAAAGGCCAGGCCTTTAGTGATCTGCACGGACAAAACCTGAAATTAACCTTTTAGTGAGTCTTTCGCATTCAATGTGGAACAACAGAACCGGTGGTGACGTGACATTTTTGGTAGGTGAGCACATCAAAGGCGGCCTGTCGCTAAGGATCTCCCTGAACACCGAAGGGTATCTCAGGCTGCCAGCTTTCCTTAAGGCTCGATGGGCGGAGAAAGGCAGAGCCAGGCAGCCTGAGCAACTCACTGGATATTCCACACAGAAGGCAGGCGTTTCCTCCCACTTCTCATTCAATTGTATGCACTTCATTACGCCTGGCTTTTTAATATTCAAGTAGAAAAGAGAAGAGCAGGATAAAAGACAAAGAATATTATTTCTGACTTGCCGAGCCCCCAGCTGCAGAAACCCATGCGCACGTGACTTCTGGCCCCTGCACACTCAACCTTGATCTCTCTGCCAGCACTTCTGGGCGGGATCATGTTTAGGATTCTCTGTTGGGAAGGCAAATGCCTTCAGCACTTCTTTGAATGTCATTTTTAAACTGAAAACACATGAACTTGGAGTCCGCATGCAACATTGTCATACGATAATGAGAGAAACAAGGAAATAATTATGCACCAGCCTTCTTGCGGCCCCATACTCAGGGTCTCATGGCCACATCTAAGGCATAAGTATCTGTAGAAACCTCTAGATTCTTCCTTTGTCTCTTCCACTTTTCTTAAAACTAGGAACTTAAGGGAGGAAAAACCACATAGAAAGTGTCTGTCCTTGTACAAGGTCACCTTCAGCCCATCACACTCGAAAGCCTCGCCAATATTTATTGAAGAGCAGAGCTTACACTAATAGAAGGTGACTTGGAATCTAGAGTTCCCAACATTTCTTCATTCAGGAATCCGTCCTTCTGGGGGGAAAAATACTATCTAAAATAGACCATTACAGATAGGGAAGCTTAAAGGACAAGTATTTAATTATGATTCAAGTTTAAGAAGCAATTTGATGACAGATTCTGTGGTACTAGGAGCTCCTACTGACTGGATAGGATGTCTCTGTTGTTCAGTTCTATTCCCTGATGACTCGTAGCCAGAGGGGCTTCATGGAAAAGAAAAGACTTTAATTAGACCATGGTGGGACATCGGATGCCCTGGTAGGGAGCAGAAAAGAGCAAAGGAGGAGAGAAGAACATACAAGGCATGGCAATGAGACCCTGAGGAAACAGTGCTAGGTAGAAGGTCACATTTAAAGAGGGGAGAGGGCCGAAACCGGTTTGGCTCAGTGGATAGAGCATCAGCCTGTGGATTAAAGGGTCCCAGGTTCGATTCCGGTCAAGGGCATGTACCTTGGTTGCAGGCACATCCCCAGTAGGGGGTGTACAAGAGGCAGCTGATTGATGATTCTCTCTCATCCATGTTTCTGACTCTCTATCCCTCTCTCTTCCTCTCTGTAAAAAATCAATAAAATATTTTTAAAAATATATTTAAAGAGGGGAGAGGAAGATCAGAAAGGTGGGGTGCAGCTAGACCAGAGAAGGTCAGGCTAAGGTATACAGTTTGTCCCCCAAGCAAGGTAGTGTTAGTGACACAAAGCACCTCTTAGCCATCTGTTGAATGAGTGAAGGTTCAGGAGATGAAAGCACAGGTGTAAGGCAATGATTTAAAGAACTTTAATCTTGCTATAGGGTCTGTTTTAGATTGAAAGGAAATCAGTTCAGGGTCAAAGGAATCAGCTTAGGAAGCAAGGAAAACCATGCAGGGGAGAGGTAGGGAAGGCCTAGGTCTAGGCAATAGCAGAAGAAAGCTAGGGAGATGATCTGAGGAATGTCAGGAAGGTTGCAGATTAAGTGACTACCATAGGGTGAGGCAAGCTCGGGAGAGGAGGACAAGATGACTGACAACCAGTTAGTACTTTGTGCTGGCTGGGGGGACCAGAAGAGTGATGATAGCATTGACCGAGACAAGGAAGTCAGAGGCACTTTGTCCTGATTTCCAGGACCTATCACTTCGCATTTCAACCAGATAGAACACACTGGATTATCATCATTCATTGTTACCCAGTGGCCTGTAAGCTAGACAAGGATAGAGTCTATGTATCGTTTTCCTTTATATGTTCCAAGCTTCTAAAGCACAACACCTAACACAAAAGAGAGGTTCAAGAAATAGCTTTTGTACCAGGAGGCTTCATTTGGGAGAAAGATGAGGGTGAATTTATGGTGGTGAACGCATTTCTGTTGATGTAACTGATGCTGAAATTAGGAAGAAGTCATCTTTGACTTTTTTCTCAAGTATTCCCGAATAATAGCCAGTTCCTCCTACACCTTCCTTCCTAATGTCTATCAGTTATATCCTTTCCTTTCCCATGGCCAGATAAATATTGCAACTATGGGGATGCATTGTTCTCCAGAGGGCAGACAAGACAACCAGTAACTGAACCTCAGGAGCTGCCTCCATCTTGGCAGCAGGAGGAGAAATATAATTTCCAGTAATTTTAAAGGAGTCAGGACATCCAAGATCTGTGGCTACTGAAGGAACACAAAAATGCAGGCCATGGAGCCATTGGCAGATGATCTCAGAAGATGGTCAACGGGTCCCTGCCAGTGATGTTTACTCAACTGTGAATAATGACACTTAATTGTCACTCTGACGGACAGTTCACTTCATTTTGAAAAGTGTTATTCAAATGCCCTATTTATCATAAAGTCATTGTATAAGTGGTTACACATGTTTCTGGAGGGAACAGAGGTTTACAGAAATCTTCCTTCATTCAGAAGCTGCCTTGAGATCACTATTGTGGCTGAATGCAACAGAACCTCTCCTCTGGTGGGGAAGTCAGAGTCTAGGATTTCCTGCTATTCATGTACTACAACAAAATATTCTTTTTCTCAATTTTCCTTACCGATTCTGTCCCTAAATAGGAATCAGTCTAAAAACTGGGACAAAAACAGAGAATATCAAGGGGGGAAAAATTAAAGTAGATTCAAAGTTCCAATGGTTCTAGTGAAGAAAAAGGGATGTGGTTACTTTCAAGAAAATAATCTATAAAATGTAAAAGATAGGTCAAAACTCAGTTCCATATTTGAAAAACAATGCATTTCTGGTAAATGCCATCCAATGATGAGTCCATGGAGAAAAAGGGGTATGTATATCACCTGATTAATCCTCATCTCCTGTGCAGAGTGAGGTTCCAGAGTGGTCCTCAGTAAGGGTTTGGTGAGTGCCAGATTTCACATTTCCCAGGCTCCTCCACCACACCTGGCATCACTACATTTAAAAATTGTGATAATCACATTCTCTGGTCCTGTGGCATCCAGAATCCCCTTTCACATGTCCTCTTGGCTCACCTTTAACAATCCATTTAGCTCCAACTAAGTCAGTGCAGTGTGGAAGCTGGCTTCTCCCTGGCCTAGTCCCAGGTGGTTGCCATGACAACACACCCTAATAGCAGGCACCTGACAAGGGCCTTCCCCTACACTTCAGAGCAGAAGGGAGTGTGGGAGACCCTGAGGCCCACAGCAGGAGATGAAGTGTGGAGATCCTGTCCATAGTTGATAACATCTCTCTTGGCCACAGACCACTGTCAGCCGCTCAGTGAAACTGGGGACCCTGTCACTGAAGATTCTGCTTTCTCATCCAAAGAACACCAGGGAAAAGTAGCTTAGGATGTGTCAGTGGTCACACACACTACCCTCATTCTTTGTATTAAAACAAGCAAAATAAATAGGCTCTGGCATCTAAGACTATTTAAAATATCCAGCTGGTAGCCCTAGCATTTTTGGCTCAGTGGATAGAGTGTCAACCTGCAGACCAAAGGGTTTCAGGTTCGATTCGAGTAAAGGGCACTTACCTCGGTTGCAGGCTCCTCCCTGGCCTGGGTCATGGTTGAGACTTGTGCAGGAGGCAACCAATCAATGTGTTTCTCTCACATCAATATTTCTTTCAGTCTTTCTCTCTCTCTTCTCTCTTCCACTTTCTCTAAAACACAATGGAAAAATATCCTCCAGGAAAGATTAAAAAATAAATAAATAAATAAATAATACATAAATAAATACACAACTAAAATAACCATCCGGTATCTAACAGCAGGTATCCTCAGAGTCCTAATGAGGGAGGAGCTGTTTTCTTCCCTCTTAAAAGCATATTTTTCCATTAAAGGGCACAGCAGGAAGTGCAGATATCTGGGTGATGCTGGTATAGGTGGTGGCACATCTGTCATGCGCTGATGGGAGGCATGGATGGTATTAGTGAGTGTTGGAGGCACAGGGTACATAAGCTTTTGGCCTCATCCCTCATTCTAAAGTACAATTCTCAGACTTTACATTTTCTTTTGCACAGCCCTAAAGCTCTCTATGATTTATTTATCTCTAGGTATATTGAAAATCATTCAGACTTACATAGCCTTTTTCTAATTGCAAGACTTAAAAGGAAATTTACTGCTTTAGTTGCTGAGCAGAATAAGCCTGCAGAGTAGGGTTTTATGCACCTTGTATAGAGTAAGTGCTCACTAACGGTTAATGAGTGGAATAGAAATGCTGGATGTGAAGCCAACACCAGCACCCCAAGGGGCACTGCCACCTCCTCACTAAGTCTTCTCAGTTCCTTATGCCCCAGAGTGTAGAGGGGCAATGCCACACCTTCAAAGGGCAAAGGCTGTGCCTACATACAGGTTGGTTGCAGCACAACTGCAGAATTGAGGAGATGGCCACGGGCCATACTTCCCACCTTTTGACTATTTCTTAGCCCTTCTTCAAGATCTACTCAGGTCCCTCTCCCCGCCGTCCTGTTCTCAGCTACCTTCCCCTTCTCCGCAGCACCACACTGTTGATTCTGTATTTCATTTGGATCTTACTAAGTAGCCTCTTTTACATTCTGAGTGTACTCCCTCTCTGCCCACTTAGGCAATAAGGTGCCAGAGTGCCATGCAGTGGCTCCCGGCCTGTAATGATGATGGTCCCAGTCCTGAAACCCAAGCAAGTGGCCCAGATGCTAACAAAAGGAAGGAGAGTATTCATTCTCCTTCCTTGGCTGGAAAGAAGCATTTCTCTGGATTGGTATTTCCCTGGAGATGCCTATGGGAACTCTGAACATCAGGCCTAGCCAAAAAGATAAAAAATTATAACCAAGCTCAGAGTGGAAGCTGACTAAGGTCAGCACAAAGCAGCAGGCAGCAAGGAGGGGCGCTCTGGCCCGGATGGAGTCAGGGAAGAGGTCTCAGAGGAGGGTACCTTGAGCCAAGTGTTGAGAAACAGAGCAGGGAGGGTGATCAGGCAGAAGGAACAGCCTGGAGAAAGGCATGTTTGTGACTACGCCTCTCAGATGAGCAGCCTGGAGGAGTCCTTGGTATGTATGTATATATATATATATATATATATATATATATATATATATATATATATATATATATATATCCCCAGCCCAGAGAGGATGTGCTAGACTATTAATATTCTACCACAGTAACTTGATAAAGCAAAAACTTGTATAATCTAGAGCCTTCAAACCGATGTTGCAGATCAATTGGTGGAGCCTAGGGATGTGCCATTTTAATCTGATATCAGTGAATGGATAGTTTGGGGGAGACTGTACAGATGGCTGAGTGACCACTATTACCTGCACTGAGGCTTCTGTGCCTTCCTTGTTCCCAGCAAGATAAAACTATGCATACTCCACCTGTCCTTTTCCTAGCCCAGAAGTGGAATTCTAGAATTTCTAAGACACAAGCACACTTGGGAGTATTATAGAGTCCCCAGGTTCCCCACCCTAGTCCTTGTCCCCTCATACAGACGGCTGCCTCTCTGCCCTGAACTAGTTACTCACTCTTCCCAGTCTCCCACTACAGAGACTAAAAAAGAATCTGTGTTCTCAAGTGTGGAGAATGAGTCCAAAGCAACTGAGTAAACCAGGCCATTAAGGCTGCAGGATGTTTCACAAATTAACAGTAGTGTTACCATCCGATGTATTATCATTCAGGTGAAAATGCCTGTGGTCAGACAAATAAATGCTGGAACAAGGATTTGACAACAGTGTTCTTATTTGACACTCTACAGACCACGCTCAACATACAGGCTGCCAAGTCTGGGTTCACAGTCATGCCCTCCGTGATCTTACAGTCTTCATCCCATCTGGTCTCAGCTTTCTAAATAAAGCGGACGAGGGCATGTGTTTGTTTGCCCTCATGTGGCACATCCCCAATCCCTCAGCTGCTTCACCTGTCTCAGAACTGTCCTGGGCTTTGTCAGGTTGTTGCTAATGTGTATGGTTCAGCTGTAAGTTGTATAACAAATGGCCAGAGACTTTTACTTCGATCCCAGCATTGTCCATGACTGCATCCAGTTTCTGTCTCCCTCACTGAACACAGCTGCCTTTTGCATTTTGATCAGTCTTCAGAGAACTGCCTACAGTGATTTATAAACCCGTTTACTGGGTTATCACTTATAATTCTGGCTGCTCATCTTTGAGTGCATTTGGAGGTATTTTTTCCATATGCCTTGTTCATACTGATGCTCTTCTGCCTCCTTTTAGCACACTTGCCCATGACATCGTAGCATTGTGAAATATCCAGAAGTTTCACTCTACATGGGATTGTATTAAAGTGTTCAACTGTATCAGCCTAAGCAATGTCTAAGGGCCTGCATTGTTTGTAGTTCTCCATTCAGAGAAATAACATTATCTATCTACCCATTGTTTCCCATCTCTAAGACAGTCTCCACCGGACAATGTTTCCTCTGATACCCTGCACATTAACAATTATGGCGAGAGGAAATATCTTGAAAAAAATCACTATGTCGATTATATTTATTTGCCAAATTCTCATGATAATTGTTTAGTTGTTGCACATTCTCTAACATCTTAGAGACTTGACTTTGACCTCAGTCTACACAAGCAAGGCAGAGTAGGTGGCTGGCTGCCCCATTGTCCTGTAAACCTGAACCATCATTTAGTCAATGCAGACCATCCTGGAAAGATGGGATTACTCTGCCAACTTCAATAGCTTCAGTTCTTGGGAATAGAAATAATAATGCATGGGTCTATCTGTGTAGTCCTATCCTTTGGTTTAGCTCACTCAGCTTTAGATCCACAGCCCATCACCCAATAAAACAGCAAAATTTTATTGGGCACACAGGCAGTTAAAACTTTCCTCCATCGAGTAAGATGCAGAAACAAGTCCTCTTGAAAATACAAAGAGAAATTAGTCTGATAATGAAAAACCACTGAAAGCAATTTGCATGCCATTCCCCTGACAGTATATAAACTCTTGATATGCTGTACATAATTTAGGGTTGGTCTTTTTTTGACTCCTCCCTTCTAATCATACATCTTTTCTAGCAGCAATACTGACACCTGAATCTCTTTTTCTCAGTGTGTCAGAGAGATACGCTGTAGCAAATAGAGCTAAGCATTGAATGGAGCTAATGGCTTGTATTGTTTATTCAATGGAAGGCCTCTGGTAATTTAAAAATAATGTTAATCAAGCAGTTGTGAAACCAAATATTCGCAGAATCCAACCACTTGTGTAAAGTCCAAATTTGTTGCTGTGTGCCTTTAAATAAACAAATTACGTAATTGCCACAAATAAAAGGGAACTTAAATGGTAAAACTGTTATTTCCTTAGAAACTATGCAAACCAAGGAAAAAAGTTTTGAAAATATAATTGAGTGGAAGATACACTAAACGGGGAGCCATGGCTTCCCGAAGGAGAGAAAAGCAAAAAAGGAATTTCAGAAAGGATAACAAGTTAGTTTAGCAAAGTCACAATGAGGGAGGGAAGGCAAAAATAAAGGCAAAGGATGCAGCAGCATCCAAGGAAAGAGGAAGGGGCGAGTGGAAACAGCTGGAATTGTTCAGCTGTGTCAACATTCGGCTGTTTCACAGATTGACTAGCAAAGTGTCATCTGAAACCAATTACATTCCCAAAACCCCACGGACCCAGTTCATAACATTGATTAATCCACAATGTGAAAAAGTCCCCAAGCAAAACTAGAACAGCTGTCAGCCCTTGGAGCTCAAAAAACAGCAATTGCTTAAGAAAAAAAAGAAGGAGAAAAGCTCCTCTTGAAATTTTAGGGATTTTTCAGAAGGTATGCCTCCTGAAAGAAAAGATAGATTTAAAACTGCTCCCACCCGGGTCTCTCTGAGAACTGACTATAATTAGAAAAATAGGGGTCATGTTTAAAAAAACCCCAAAGTCCATTCCACAAAGGCCTCCAAGTCTGAAATACCTTGTATCCTTCTGCTCCCTGCTGAGAGTACCACGAGGCATTCATTTTTTTTAAACTATGTTTATTTTTTTTTCCTTCACAAATGCTTTAACCTATCTCCTTTGTGCCAATTAAAATGTAGCTATCTTTCATAGACTTTCTGAAAATACCCTTTTTATACCTTTTGTTACATTTCACAGACTATAGACAAAGTCCTTTATTTGCAAACATTAACCTGTGCATGAGCCAAACACACAAATGACCACCACACCCTTTCAATGTGAAGGGAGCCTGTAAAGATGTTCACAAAGCTTTGGCCCGGAAGCTACTGCAGCCACAGGTCCTGCAGAGGAGACGGTGAGGCCATACACGTGGCCATGGAAGGCTCCGTAAAAAGTCTCAATTTTGCCTGGCTAGCATGGCTCAGGGAGCGGCCACCTCTGGGTCACAGTGCGATGCCCAGTCAGGGCACATGCTCAGGTTGCAGGCTCAATCCCCATTGTGGGGTGTGCAGGAGGCAGCCAATCAATGATTCTCCCTCATCATTGATGTTTCTATCTCTCTCTCTCCCTCTCTGAAATATATATACTTTTTTTTTTTTTTGAAGTCTCAATTTCTGCAGATCTGCCCTGAAATCTCCAGAAGACTACAGAGGTTCTAAGAGTCTTTTATTCTTTGGATGATTTTTTCCCCCACAGAAATAAAGTCATTATTTATTTGTTCACTCAGCAAACTCTGCACCAAATACAAGGTTTCAGCACTTTTGTATGAGTAAACCAAAACTTAGAAAGGTTAGGTGACCTGCCTGGGGTCATGCAACTAGGAAGTGCTACAGTCTAGACTCAAACCCAGGGCTATCTGATAGCTAATTCTGGGCTCTTTCCAAAAAAACATTTTACTAATTTATACTTGATATAGATTTTCATAAGCTAGCTTGGGAGACCAAAAACATACAAAATATAGTTCCAACGGGGCAATCCCTTGCAAATTACAAAAAAAAAAAGGGGGCGGTATAAACTGGACTTTAAGAACATAAGCTGTTTATTCATTCAGATTCCACTGTGCTTTGCTCCTCCTGTAAATACCCCATTAGTAATCTAACAGTCTCCTCTGTTGAAACACCCTGCACAAGTTTTCTAATACACTGATGCTTTTTACCCAGAGACTTATGTTAGTGGCTGGTAGCACTAACCAGTGTTACCAGGATCAGATGTTTTCTAATTCAAACCATTCAGAGCAATACAAACCTTGACTCCACTGCAACATCCTTGGACTTGAAAAATATTAGAAAGGAAAAGAAAAAAAAAAAATCACAACCCACAATGCACTGCATTGGGCAAATGTATCCAGGGTTATTCATTTTCAGATCTCAGAATTGAATGATCATTTTTAATGAGAACAACAAGTTATGTCAGATATTTAAAAAAAATAGTGTTACTAAATACAGTTCTCCAAACAATAACATCTTTAGAGCTTTGCAATAGGAAGCATGTGCCCTGAGTTCTGAAGGAGGAGAAAAGGGAGTGGGGGGCAGGACACTCAGAAACAGAGCAATAAGAAACAATTAGCCTCTAGACAGATTCTGTGATTTTCTCTACTGTTTTCCCCCCTACAGAATATGTGTAATTATTGTTTTTTTTAAATGTTCATGATGTCACAGATAAAGAACACCAATTGCTCCCAACAGAACTCTAACTACAGTACATGTTTATAAGAGCAAATTACTGTTTATACACGGACAGGATTGTAAATGAAGGGAAGAACATTGCAAATTATATGTTACTGAATGAAAGCCAAAACATTTCCATTTCTTTCCTTTTTATGAAAATATATCATTACCTGCATCATGCCCCCTTCTCTCAGTCCCCTCAGTGGACACTGGCATTGATAAGCCTACAAGAAATACAACAGTAAATTTATATTTTCATGTTATGATTTTAGAACATGGGATAACATCCAAAGTGATGGGTGCAAGCAAATCACTCACATTTTCATATTTCAATCTATTCTAAGAATCATTAGAGCAGAAGATTATAACTTAAGTGTTGAATAGAGATATCATTTGTCCCAAAGAGCTACTCAATTCTATGACCTTCAAAGAAATCTTTACTGTAATCTAACAGTCTTTACCATTGAACAACAACAAAGAAGTTGAATCTTAAAAGAACCCAAATGAAGTTTTGTATAAGATGGGGTCCTTGTACATTTGGATTAACAAAAAATTGACCATACGCTACATTATTTTTATTTTCTTATAAAGAATTCTTATTTCATAAAGCCTATCCATACTCCAAGATACTAATGGAGTACCAAGATTAGATAGATAGATAGATAGATAGATAGATAGATAGATAGATAGATAGATGATAGATAGAGCCATCAGGTTACCATACGGCCCTAAGGAGGATTGAAATATCACATTAATAGTATCTTTCTCATGGGTTCTAATATTGCTTTGAGGATTACATGAGTTAGTACATCTAAAGCACAGGATAGGGCATAGACCCTAGGAAAAGTATTGGAATAATGTTAAGTGTTCAAAGTCAGTGTTTCCATTCCATTGGGATTCCACTGAAAGTGAGTTCCAGAAATTTAAATCTAGGTAGTCCCAAGGTAGTTTTGTAGCAAATGATGGTGTTTATAAAGGTGTGGCTTCCTATCCATTTTTCACCTTCATCAAATGCATCTTTTCTTAATTAATTGGCTGCAGTAAAGAAGTGGAACAAGGTAGGTGGTGCATGCCTCTTTGACTACACCTGGCAAAGGCCTGGAATGGTCCCTTCTCCCTTGCTTCTGTGCTGTAGATGGCTCTTTTGAGCAGCTTATCAAGATTCATATGTAAAGAGCTTTTGTTGATTGTAAGGCAAGGAAGAGGGCAGAGCAGGTGTATAATTTGTGACCACAAGCTTCCTTACTGCTCCTGTTTTATTTAAAACCAAGACAACAATGAGCCTGTGAGTTTATTAACAGCTTACAACCACTCCATCAAGGTGGGAATGAGTATTAAAGGTTGTCTAGGCCCACTCCCTCACAGCACTATCACTCACTGCTCAGTGGAGCAAGTTTCTCCCATGTCGTGACCTGCCTCGCAAAACACCATGCTTATATTGCTAGCTTTGACTTGCCTCTCCCCAAGGGACTCAGTGGTATTGGCCTAGTGCAGTGGCCCGCAAACTGCAGCTCAAGAGCCAAATTCAGCTCTTTGGCCCTTGAGTTTACCTCAATCAGACTCCCGGTCAAGGGCCCATACCTCAGTTGCCAGTTTGAATACCATTCTGGTTGGGGCACATGTGGACGCAACCAAATGCTGTGTCTCTCTCACATCAATATTTCTCTCTCTCTCTCTCCACCAGCTCCTCTCTCTTCCACTCTGCCTGAAAAATCAATGGAAAAAATATCCTTAGGTGATAATTTAAAAAAAATTAAAATTAAAAATACATACATTGAGCATCAACTTTATACCAGACCCTGCCCTGAAGCAGCCCAAGGTCCACTGAGTGATTCAGACATGGAAAGAGACAGTGTATATGGGCAATCTTTCTGTTACTCCAGAAAGAAATCATTGTTTCAAAACTAACCCACAGGTAGCACATCTGCAAATAGGTCCAAAGACATTCTTGGGCAGAATTTCAGTTCTGTGGCCTGAAATTGATTCTGATATTAAAATGCCTATAAGGAAAAATCATGTGTATCAATTCTTTATAATTGATCAAAATCACCTTCCCCAAATTATCTTCATCCCCATAGAGAAGGATAAAAGTTCTTACTCTTTACTGTGCTGTTCCAGGGGAAGGTGTGTAAAGATGGCAGACTTCTGGAAATGTTTCTCCGTGTTCTAAGCCCCACCCCCTCTGCCTCCATGAGGTTTCAGTCTTGGTGGCCATGCTGGGGGCTGACACAAACTCACAGCAAAGTCATGGGCTATTTTAAAATGTCCAGGGCACACAGTTACATCTGTCTGACAGCAGAGACTATGACTATGAAGTTCTAAGAGACAACTATTAGTAAATGGAACTACCAGCTATTTCTCTTGGTCTAGGGAGTGACAAAGTTACTGACACACAAAGGTGCTGTGAGCTGAAAACACTTGGGAGCCTTAGGAATACGGGAAGAGGCCCTCTCTCCATCAGATCTCCATGTCCTCAGCAGCAGGCTTAAGAATGCCCCTCCCCTTCACCCTTGAAGGGAGCTGCTAAGGGAGACTAAATAGTTGTTTGTCACTGTGTGACATGTCACATTGGGTTCAGGAAGAAGCAATGGACCTGCCAAATCCCAGTGAGAGAAAGGATGCCCCTCAAGCATGTATGTGCTCAGTAAATGTGAGCAGTAGCAGTGAGTAGGAAGGGGATGATTGTGATGATTATCTCTAGCCAGACTTAGTTGACTTAAAAAAAAAAATGTCATCTACCTGAATCTGTTCTTTTCTCCTTTTTACCCCAAGAGCAAATCTTTGCAAGGAGCCATGGAGAGGAACAAAGTTGAGTTTGCCAGTCTGAGTTACAATACATATATAAAGAAGTATGACAAACTCAGGTCTTATCTATGGCTCTCAGGGCTGCCATATGTGTCTGCTCAGAATCCTCAAGTCCCACTGGATAGACAGAAAATAGATATGGGTGTCTCCAGCCATCAGTCATGTTCATTATTGGGTCAGTTTTCACACAGTACTTCTGGACAAGTAAAAATGGGAACCAGGGCAGCAATGAGCAGAGTTGGAGTTAGGACACCACGGAGAGGGCTCTCAGGATCTCACTCAGGAATGCTGGGGTGGAGGGCAGGCTCCAGGCCTGGCAGGTGGCAGAGGATCATAGCTTAAGCCACATGTGTCAAACACACGGCCCGCGGGCCAAATCCAGCCCGCCAGGCCTTGCAATGTGGCCCGCACCGGGCTGTCATCACTGCACTCCACTGTCAGTTTATGACATTGTCAGTTTATGACTGTTCAGTAAACCATTCGGCCCGCGATTTAGGCTGGATTTTAGATTTTGGCCCCTTCTCTGATTGAGTTCGACACCCCTAGTAAGCAGAAGCGCAGTGTGGGGACCAGGCTCTCATGCAGAGACTTGGGTGGCTACACTTTATAAGTGGGGGGTGGAACAGGACAGGACAACAGCAAGACACACTTCAGGTAACACTTAGTAGTAGGACTTGGGCTTCTGATGTGCTGCCAGGTTATACCAAAATATGTGACATCCTCAGCATTTTAGACCTAGCAGAACCACCCATTCAACAGGCCCCACTGGCTTGTGAAAGTAAGTAACAAACACCAGCCCCATTAGAGGCATTCATCCATAAGACCCTTCCCCCCCATTTCTCTCACTTCATTTCAATGAGTGCTTCATCCGATTAATGACTCTCATTCATATTTCCTTTTGATTCCACATTATTTTCCATTCCTCCCACTCCCTTGGAACTGCCTCAGCAACCAAGCTGAGTTGGCTTGTTACTCACTCTGCTGGGAAGCCCCATTCTGGCCCAACAGACAGGGAAGAGCCAACCCTGCCAATGAGGGTCTTCAGGACTTGCCTCTAGTCATGGCATTGAGGGACAGGAGAAAGGAAATACTAAGGCATACGAAACTGCACACCTATAAATCATTAGCATTTAAGGGTATTTGCTTGGCTAATGAGGGAGGAGGAAACCTTTCTCATCCTCTACCAGGGTTTGTACTATTGTATAAGGAAAGAGGATTTCTGCCTGACATAATACAGAGTTTGAGCATTCTCCTATTTGAGGGGAGTCTTGCAGGGGTTGCCTCAGACTTGGATCTCTACCCTCCACTCCTTGCTAGCTCTCCCAAGAGAGGGACTGCCCAATGTGCTAGGTTGGAGTCTTGCTATCACTGGGCCATGATCACAAGGGGCAGAGTGGCTGTCCTCTTATGCAGCCTTCTAGGCTCACCTCCCTCTCTTGTTCAGGTGTCTGTACTGAGCAGACCCAACTCAGGTTCCTGCCTTTGTGTGGACATCACACACTGACCTTGGTCATGCATGAGGATCCAGCTGCTGGTATCTGTTTGGGCAGATGGACACAGAGTGTGGCCACAAGGTAGAGATGGAGGCTCATTTGGGCTGATAGGACTCAGCCCTGTGTTCTACTTCCTCTTACCAGAGCAGCCCTGCAATGTATGCACAGTATGTAATGCATCAGTTTAATGAATTAGTCAAGTACGTTGTCCCTATTGAGCTGAAGGGGCACCTTCACCCATGAACAAGTTTGGGGAAAATCCCTTCCTCACCCCATCTCAATTGAGCAGAACGTCCTGTGAAACAGCTAGGGCACATATAATTAGCTCCATTTTTGAGATGGGGGAACACAGGTCCACCTGAGTTTAGTGAGGTTAATGGATTTTCCCAGAGTCCCAGAGCTATTGGAGCAGTTGTGCCTTGACCCAAGCCTCCTATGACTGAACCTCCCTCCCTGCACCACAGCTGCTTGGGTTTGAGCAAGAATCAGTGCCCTTCTCTGCCTCAACAAGCACATTCGGTGGAGAAGGAAGAAGACATTCTCTTCAAGGCAAGCATGGCCCAACAGGACACCATGTCTTGTGAAACTACCCAGCAACTTGAACTGCCAGGGAACCCCACAAGCATCCAGAGGAGGCAGCTGGGAGGCTGTGTCAAAGGTCTCCTCACCTCAAGGCGGCTCAGCCCCCTCTCCTCTAGCCTTACTCATACCCAAGGTCTCCTCTTCACAGAAGAAAAGTCATGCACATGAAGTTTTACTGATGCTTGGAGTGCTGGCTCTCACATTCAGAGTTTTGAGGGTAGGGCCAAAGATGTGCATTTCTAACACATTCCCAAGAGATCTGCTGCTGCTGGTGGTGGTGCAGTGACCACCTTGGAGGCTACTGGCATGTGCTTTCTTTCTCTCCAGGGCCTGGCTCACTGCTCCACACACAGCAGGTACTGACTGGGAAACAGAGAAGGGTGCCAGCTGATGATCTTAACAGAAAGAGTGAAGCTGCTTGTCTACAGCTCTGTTTTAGACCCCGTGTGGTAGAAGTTAGATTAAAGACCCTGCCTCATGTCTACTCATTGTAGACATGTCTCGAAAGATGAGACTGCTGTATTCCAATTATAATAACCACCCCCCCAGAATAAAACAAAGGGCTGACAATGAAGATGGCCAGCTTCCTTGGGAAGACTCAGACGTTGGTGCTTTCTGATTTTCGGGGCTGTGGTCATCACACCTTGGACAGCTGTGCCACTGTTTCAACTGTATTTAATCACAATCCTAATGTCAGACTGAGCTGCTCTGACCTAATAGCGTGTGAGTCCTTGACCGCCATCAAGCCGCTCTGCCAGGAGGCAAGCTGCAGAGGTGGTGACAGGAGTGGGTTTCAATGTGAGGGACTCGCGGCATCAAAGATCTGCGAACTGTTCAGCTACACAGAGGAATCATCCGAATAATGATCATTTTTCACTCTACCCCCTCCCTTGCTCGTTCGAAGAAAGAGCCCTTAATTGCTTCTTGAACTACACACAAGTGGGCCGTTGACTGCGACTGTAATTCAGCACGGAGAAGCCAGGGAAACTCTGAAGCAGATTTTGTTGAGGCAACATCTTCAACAGAGAAACACGACAGCGGAATCAGCAGGCACCGGGTACTGCTACGTAGAATGAAATTGTCTTAAAGAATAGCTTGGGATACTGTCAGCAGTTGAAGTAATCTTTAATTGCAGATGACACCAGGTGTGATCAGGGGGCTATGGTTTTTACAGGGGGAGGGCGTGAGAGAGCGAATGAGTAGACATCTTTTCAGAAGGCTACCACATTAAGGATGACGTAGCAGATTTAGATTCAGATTCCTAATAAAGAAGACACTGTGTAAGGAAAAGAAATAATTTTGCATTCTGTTGTCTGTTATTTTTCATCTTCCTACGTTCACGTCTCAGATATGACATTACATCTTGAGAAGTGGCAATCATTTCCTTCAGTCCAGACTGCAGATACCGAGACAGGGTTATGGACCAAATGAGGCAGAAACTGGTTGCCCACACTGCCCAGACCACATGCCTTTCCAAGCAAAGTCATGGCCACCTCCATAGAGTCCTTCATTGCAGGGATGAGAAAACAGTTGTCTGCAACTGAGAGCCAATTGCCAACTACATGTCTACCATAGATACTTCTCTCCATGTTTATCTAAGGATGCAGATCTTCTGAGGAAATCTTTTCAAAGACACATCCTCTTACCTCTCTCTCTATTGTTAAGTCCCTGAAATACAAATAAATGCCAGCACTTCTCTGAAGCATCCCACCCACTCTATGTGGAAGAATCTCTTCAAGTGCCTTTTGCACTACTCTGCTCAACAGCTCTTCCATGAATGTATCTCCCATGCCAACTTCTGTCTTCCACATGGTGGCCAAGTCACATTCTCAAAGAAATGATACTGCAACCTTGTTTGCAAAGCAAGCTTCAGTGAAGAGAACAAGCCCTCTCCTCCTGGGAAGAGCCTGACACATCCTAGTGAAGAATAGAAGATGATGATAATTTGCATCTATTGGGTATTTACTTTGTGCCAATCCATACTAAGGGCTTTAAACAGCTTCTGTCATTCAGTCCCAACAATAACCCATTTCTCAGACAAGAAAACCAATGCACAGATAATAAATAAATTACGGACATCACAGCGGCAGTGATGCACTCATGATTTGAACCCACATCTCCCTGAGTGCGGTGTCCAAGCTCACACTGTATTCAAGGCCAAACACCATGCCACAACCAGGGCACATCCCACATGGGGACAATTTGAAGCAGAGTGTGGGTTTTCATCTATCTCACAGAAGCAAAGTCTGCATGGTAGGCAATGAGCTGTTGTTCTTCCTGTGCGATTTCTAAACTTACAAACTCTAAAAGGTGAGCTGTTTTGTTGTCACTTAAACAAGACAACCCTGAGCTGGCATGACTGAATAACTGGCCTACGCTTCCACAGGTGATAGGTACAGGCTTCACACTCTGCCTTCTTATCCAAGATCCCCTTATTAACCAATTCCATACTGATTATTGTAAAAAAAAAAAAAAAAAAAACTCAAATCCAGCCTATTCTAAGACCATACCCTTGAATAACTTATATACTCTGAGCATCAGAAATGGTGCCACCATGCCGGGACCGGTTTGGCTCAGTGGATAGAGCGTCGGCCTGCGGACTGAAAGGTCCGGGGTTCGATTCCGGTCAAGGGCATGTACCTTGGTTGCAGGCACATCCCCGGTAGGGGGTGTGCAAGAGGCAGTTGATCGATGATTCTCTCTCTTCGATGTTTCTAACTCTCTATCCCTCTCTCTTCCTCTCTGTGAAAAACCAATAAAATATATTTTTTAAAAAAAGAAAGAAATGGTGCCACCAATCATTTAGATGCTGCCTCCAAATTCTCTTATAAAAGGTACTCACTTTTAAAAAAGTGATAAAATTGAGATTTATTAATAGATCAATTAAAGAGATGTGAGTGACGTATTTCATTATCAGGTCTTAGGTGAAGCTTTATATTATTCCTCTAATTTATAAAACTTTCCCATGGCATAGCCTGATTCTGTTTCCCTGGAAGAAGCTATGCTCTCTCCATCTTCAGCATCATTATCCCATTTGTATAACTTAGTGTCATACGAGGATTTCAAGAGTCTCTTAGGAATAAATTTCTCATACATCAACTAGTTCATCTTTTGCTCAGTCACCTACCCAGTTTCAGAAGAACTATTAAAAAATGCCTGAGCCCAAATGTCACTGTTGAGTTACTTCTACATTTGCAAGAAGGACGGGAAGGGGATACAAGGCAGAGCACCACTTCCGTTCACAGGTATTTATTGAGAAGGTACAAAGTGCTGCTCTGCTGTGGGCATGGCAGGGCTACCTGAAGAGTAACACCAATCCTCAGCCTCAAAGAGCTGGCAGGGCCTGGGGGAAGGGAGTCACTCAGACCACACACAGCTAAGTATCAGGTGCCCATTTGGCCTGGGCACCTCAGCGCGGTGATGCTGACGAGCTCATGTTCTGAACTCGATCTCTTCTGAAACCTGGCTCTGTTGCTTTATTTACTGTGGGCAACTGTGAACACGTTATTTAATCTCCTGAGGACTCAGTTTCCATTACTGTAAATCACGATAATAGTATTTATAATATGGTGGGAAGGAGTCAGCACATCTTGTACGTAAGGAGGCTAGCTCAAGTCCAACATGGTCCAAGGATTATGAAAGTCAAGGGAGCACACAGTGAAGTAGATGGAAGCTGGCTCACCCTCCACATGGCAGGCAGCTCAGGAAGCCCTTAGTTATTCAGAGCTTCCCTCTCTTACTTCTCCAGAATGGGGCATTCCTTCGCTTGGTGGCACCTTCCTAGCTCCGAACCTCATGCTCACTTCACTTGGTTAACCTATATTCGTCCTTCAGCCTAATCTGAACCCCACTCCCATTTCTCCCTGAAACTCCCACTCAGTCACGAGAGTAATGACACTCCCATATGCTCTCAAAGCACCTAAGCTCACCTGCATCTCGGAACCTGCCACTCGCTTCTGAAAGTCCTATTTTCTTGCCTACACCCGCTACCAGAGTGTCAGAAACTGGAAGGCAGGACCATGTGCCAGTGCTCTCTCCCCAGCTCCTAGGACAATAATGGATGGTAGCAGGTGGTCAGGAGCCATTTGCGCAGAGGATGAATGAATGAGCGCAAATAGATACCATGTCCAAACCTGCACAAGTCTGTCCTAATAAAAGTATGTGGCTCGAATGTGGCATCAAATTCTGCTGTCCCGGCTTGCGCCCGGTGTCATTAAATCTCTGGACAAGAAGCAGAGATGGTTGCGGGGTCACTTGGAGGCCTTTCTAGACCAACATCAGCTGCCTGACCTGCACACACGGTGGGTACAGAGCATGTTGTGAGGCTATACTGGCTGACTCTTGACGAGTTCCCCGTTGCTAGGTATAGGTGTGAATGGAGATGTGATTCGTATGTGTATTCCAGCATCTGGCATAAACACATGTGGAAAGAATTCGAGTTGGTCAACTGTTAGTAACAGTATCTCCTTACTCTCCCAGGAGCTGTCTCAGATTTTGGCTTCATCCCCGCCCCTGCATAAAGAGCTGGGATGGGACTGCAGCTTCTAGAATTACAACCATTTTGTCAACTTGTCATTTGACTCACTGTCTGGCTGGTGTCTCTCCCTCTGGGTCTAGAGACATTTTGCACAGGAAGAAAGCAATAAAGTGAGCAGTCGCAGGGCTGCTGAATTCTCCCATCTTCAAAGGGCCTTGCTCTGTCCCACAGCACATACATATTTCGGGTAGGCACCATGGAGAGCCTTGCATCTATTCCCTCCTGCACTGCTGGGAATCAAAGCTTCGATCCCCGCGAGACACTTTCTGAAGGCCGGAGGGCACTGAGCCATCTTAGCCTCACTCCCTTGGCGAGCTTCCCTGCCTACATGAAAATACCTGAAAAGGCTAACTTTGTCTGTTCCTTATTGCCTTAAAAATAACAGTACTCTTAACCTTTAGGGATTTATATTTGGAAAAGGGAAACGAACTAGATACAGCTTTATAAAAAGGCAGGAGGGTGAGTCATTTTTTAAAAACCTATTTATAAGTTTGGGATCCAAAATATATATATTTGCAGATACTAAATGGGAACTCATCTCCTTAATCACTCCTCAGTGTATATGCTTTTCTTTTTTTTTTTTTTAATATTTTAGTTTTCAAATAAAACTAAGTGAAGTCTGTAGCTGGTGCTAAAAGCCTACCTGATTAATAGAGTAACCAAGGTTTACAATCAGTGATTAGTTAGAACTAGCCATGAGAATAACAACTAGAATTCTGGAAAATTGGGAGATAAAAGATCCATGTTTAGATGGTCACTCCCCTCCCTAATCACTTCCAAATTGTGGGGCTCCCATCTAGGGCTTCACAGGCTGGCTGTGACGATCATATGTGCAAGGGTTTTGTAAAGGGCTAAGCTTCATAGGAACTCAGACCTTTCTAGTTCCTCATAAGGACTGAAGGTCAAATGGCAATGGGGTTGCTCTCTTGGGGAAAAAGTACACCTGAATATTTTTAAGTCATACTTATAAATAAATCTCCATCATTTCTTTATCTTTCTTTAGGATCCTAAGAAAAGAGATAGAATTCAAATAACAGATTTGATCAGTTTAATACTGAGCCCAAGAATCAAAAAGTGTTGTCATTAGAAGAAACTTAGGAAGCATCTAATTCTTTTTTAATTGGATTTACTGGGGTGACATGGGTTAGTAAAATTATACAGGTTTCAAGTGTACAATTCTATAATGTTTCATCGAGTCTCCTTCCATCACATCATCATTTATCCCTTCTGTGCCCTTTTCTCCCCTCCCACCCCCTTTCCCTCCGGCAATCACCATACTGGTGTCAGTGAGGTTTTTTGTTGTTATTCTTATTGTTTTAAGAAAGGATCTAGCTCTAACTGGTTTGGCTCAGTGGTTAGAGCATAGGCCTGAAGACTGAAAGGTCTCAGGTTCAATTCCGGTCAAGGACATGTACACTGGTTGCAGGCACATCCCCTGTAGGAGGTGTATAGGAGGCAGCTGATCAATGTTTCTCTCTCTCATCGATATTTCTAAATCTATACCTCTTCCTTCCTTTCTGTAAAAAAATCAATAAAATATATTTTAAAAAAAGAAAGCATCTAATTCTAATGCAATTCCCTCATTGGACTGATGAGGAAAGGGAAGAGGAAGGGGCTGAATGAATATCCTCCATCCCCCTATCAAGACAGAGAACCACAGAACCAGGTTTGGACTGAAGGGCTCCTGACCTCTTGGGTGCTCAGAATCTTCAGTGCTCCGTGCTAGACAAAACCTTTTCGCCCAGCTTTCCACATGAAGCCAGCATTTGAGACCACACAGTGTCCCTTTTAAAAAGGCATGGCATTGCTGGGAAAGCTGTGTCTGGTGGCTAAGGGTGGTGCCTGACCAGTCACTACATGTCTCTGTCTCTGTCCCTCCCCAGTAGGTAGACAGGACTGATGTCCCTTCCCTGAGGCCTGACATGGCTTGCCTCTCCACCCCACCTCTTAGTGTCTGAACAGGCCATCAGCTTTACTAAAGGTGACCATGTTATTAAAATCTCAGGCAGCATCCAGAAGGGAAGGTCAAGATCAAGTTCCCCAATCAAAGCCATGCACTCCACGGACCTTCTGGGATAGGGTAATTAATTTCTTAGCCTCTCCAAATTGGAGGCTGGAAACCTATGTACAAAACCCCAACCTATTTCACAAAATCCTTTGGTGCAGGAAAGCCCAATTTAAACAGACCCAAACAACCCAGAACACACTGTTGTCCACACATCTGCTGCAGTGTTTGCTCATCTGGAGAAGGATTCTGTAGTGCTCTAGGGCTTATGGGAAACTCAGAAAAGACAAAGAAAGAGCCCTCAACCCCACCTCCCCCAACCTGCTTCCTCCTGCCTTGTGGGGACTGCTCCTCTCCAGGAAGTCAATCTCACTGTGCAGGACCAATAGAACACGGGAGTACACAGACCTCTCTCTCTCTCTCTTTTTTTTAAATATATTTTTACTGATTTTTTACAGAGAGGAAGGGAGAGAGATAGAGAGCTAGAAACGTCAATGAGAGAGAAACACCGACCAGCTGCCTCCTGTACACCCCCTACCGGGGATGTGCCCGCAACCAACGTACATGCCCTTGACCGGAATCGAACCTGGGACCTTTCAGTCTGCAAACCGACGCTCTGTCCACTGAGCCAAACTGGTTTCGGCAACACAGACCTCTCTTGATCATCAAGTCCTCCGAAAGCAGAAGAAGAATGGAGAAAGAAAGCAAAAAGAGTCATTTCTGTTTGGCTCAAAGTAACAGTTGGAGCACAGGCAAATACCCTAAGCCACTCCTGCATGGGAAGTCAGGGCTGTTCCCAACCCTCCTGGTATAACTCACATGTGAAGCCAGGGACTTAGCCGGGTGGGAGTGGGCAACAGGCTCTCCAGCTGGGAGAGGAGTCTCTACCACCAGCCAGCAGGGGGAGGCACAGGAGGATGGAGGGAGCTGACCATCCAGACCACTCCTCTCACTTGAACTTTCTGCCAAGCCTCTCAGTGAAGGCAGACAAATTATTTCCTCTGTTTCAGAGAGCTCCGGTCTATTAAGCTCTTTCAGGGTTCACTGGGAAAGCACAAGGTTCTCTCAGACTCCATTAACCATGTCCGTGAGAGCCCATCGGGCTGGACATTCACCCCACACGAAAAGAAAAAGCCTTCTAGGTACCAAACCAGGGGGGCCCAGAGTCAAAAAGGGGGAAGCAAGTTCCACAACCCCTCTGGGAAAAGCAATCCACCCACTTGCTGAGGTCTCATGTCAAGTCCGAGGATAATCACAAGAGATAGATAATGTATTTGACCTTTTCAGGAGGTGCCTAGATATTAGGAAATATCTGGAACTTTCCTAGGGACTTGCTGTATTTTTTTTTCAGTGTGTGTGTGTGTGTGTGTGTGTGTGTGTGTGTCTCATTTTCTAAATTTCAAGTCTTCCATTGCCAGTTTGAGTTCTCTTGGCAGAACCTGCAAGTGTTCTCAGTAACAGATGCCTGGAGGAGAAGGATGCTAGCTCTGAAACAGAGCAATGCGCAGAGTTGGGAAAGCAGCTGCTCCGCTCCAGTCACTGTGTATACAACTTCCCCCAAAGTGTTTGGGAAACACATCACTCTGAAGCCCGTACCACCTATTCAGCATGCGGGCCCTTTTAGTTCCGCTCATCCTTGCTTCCCTATGCTGTTTGTTTTCTGCCTTGAGTTTCAGCAATCTGTTTGTGTTGTGTGTGCACACACGTGTGAGTGTGTGTGTGCATGTGTGTATTTCCCTCTCCAGACTAGCTGAATTATCCCCAAGTGACTCTTAATCCTCAACAGTAATTCCCAGTGATTGCACTGACATGATGATAAGGGGGTGCCCATTCTCCTCCTGCCCCTTTCTGTTCCCTCCCCGCTTGTTGCTAAACTCAGCCAAGGATGCCCTAGAGAGCTGTTTATTTAAAAGAGGAAGTTCAGCAGCAGGGACACCAGGTTTTTAAATGGAGAGAGGCTGCCCAGCGTAGGAAGAGAGCTCACAGTCACAAACTTCCATTTTTCCTCTAACCCCAGTACCTCTCCACCATGGCCTGAATGGTGGTGGGCAGACATTGGTCCTAAGTCGTCAAGCTTTTCAATGCCCTTGGCCTCCCTGCAATCCACCTAGATGGCCACTGTCACCGGAGAGAGCTCTAGACCAGCTGTTTCATGGCGGGCAAGTTACCTGCCTCCATTTTCACACCTAAAAATGGACTGGACAGATCCTCCCAGTTAGTGACTCAAAAAGTACATGCACCATAATCACCCAGAGACATTGTTAAAACTGTTGTTAAAGGATCTTGTTAAAAGATTCCTGGGCCTGGCCTGGCCGGTGAGGCTCAGTGGTTGAGCATCAACCTATGAACCAGGAGGTCAGGGTACATGTCTGGGACTCGATCCCCAGTAATGGGCATGCAGGAGGCAGCCAATCAATGATTTTTTCTCATTGTCATTGTTCTCTCTCTCTCCCTCTACCTTCCTCTCTGAAATCAATAGAAATACATTAAAAATAATTTAGGTGACTTAAAAAAAATGACTCCTGGGCCCACCTGCAAAGATTCTAAATTAACAGGCTGGCCATATGCCTGAGAATGTGCATTTCTAGCATCCTTCCTGGTGATGCTGATGCTGCAAGTCTGAGGACCACACTTTGAAAATCACAGGCCCACAGTCTCTTCCACCTCACATATTTCACTGCTCTATCCCCGAACTCAGTGGCTTAAGAGAAGTCAGGAGGATTTGGCCCTGGTCTTATGAAAAATTCCACAAAAGGCTGCAGGCCACAGGCCTCTCCCATACTTGCAGTTTTTCTCTTGTCCCCAATTCCTGCTCAGTCATTTGCAAAGACAAGCAGCAAAGACAGGGGTAAGGAGTGCTTCTGGCTTAATTTCAAGCTGTCAGCAGTTGCTATACCTGTGAGGGCATCTTGGAAACCATTTGAAATTAGAAGATGGAAACAAACTGAAATAGCAAAGAAGGAATAGAGTAAGAATAGATTATATAGGCTTCACTTGCCTCGGTTGTTATCCTGGGTCATATTTTTGCAAACTGCATAGTCACCTGGAACAGTGCAATGCAAATTTGGTAGTTCGTGCACTGTTTGAAGAGGCATAAAAAATATAACTCCAAAGCAATAGAAAAAGAAGTATTATAAGTTACACTCTCAGATATTTACCTTGCTCCGAGCTCTATAATCCTTTTCAAACTGCAAAACCAGACACCTTTCCGCTGTTCATCAACCTGACCTTCACCTATGAGATCTCTGCAAATTCCTGCATATGCCCATTCTCCCTGAGTTGAGGGGTCCTGTCTGAGACAGAGAAAGCCTGGGCTGGTGATGCTGGGATTATGGCTAAGAAGGCATTCTGGTTCTAAGCTCCTGCTTTTCAGATGCCTAAATATGCCTGCCCATCTGAAAGTCTACTTATTCAAATGCAACAGAGCTCCTGCTGAGACGGAATTTTAAAAGTGAATTTAGAGAAAATAATTCAGAGTGCTGTCACCAGACCTGTGTGTTTCTCAGATCCTCTCCTTTTTGAAAATTTTTGCTGCAGTAAGCCGGTTACTGGAAATGTGTTGTATGCCTTAGGTTAACTAAAATCAAATAAATATTAAGAATCACTGCACTAGGATAGAGAATAATTTTTTTACTTAAAATATTATACTTTAACTTAAAATTTGATCTGACCACTTTAGAAATTATCAAGTGGATTAGGAGCCAGAGAAGAGGTCCAGTCCCAACAAGTCTAAAAACATTTTTTTTTTTTTGTCATAAATGTCCCAATAGCTGTTTGAAAAATCTGCATTTGTTTCAATCGGGGTTATCCCACTGCCTGTTTTTGTAAATGGAGTTTTACTGGAACACAGCCACTCTCATCCGCTAACGCATTGTCTGCTGTCACTCTGCTACAATGGCAGAACTGAGCAGTCGCTACCAAGAGCATATGGCCCACAAAGCCCACAATATTTACCGAAAATTCCTGCCAAGCCCTGGTTTAAATAACAGGGAGGAAATAATGGCAGCAATTTAAACCTGGAGATGGGCTACATAACATGCAGGCGCCAATCAATTACCTTGTAAATTAATTACAACCTGTTGGATCAAAAAAAACCCACTCTCTGCCAATATCCAAATCCATTCATTTTTTTTTTCCTGGCTCTCAGTAATGTCTCCAAATGTAAAGTAAAAACGGTTTGAAATTTACTCAGCTGTTCAACAAACTTTTGAAAGCCTATTCTACCCAGAGTGCTGAAATCAATCTATACCGAAAATTTATATGTACGCCATTATCCACCAAAACAACAACACTAAAGCAGAGCCGCACTAATCACAAATTTCTGCAAGTGATTTGAGTTCTATAAAAACAACATATGAAGAAGGGGGCAAATTGGGTGTTTAGAAGCCATAAGTCTGCAGTTGGCAGATAAAATGCCATCTCAGATAATCACATCTGATTGTCACTAATGTTAATATATGTCAGTAACAGGCGAGTGCTGCACACCAGAGGTTAGCTTTACTGCTCAGATGCAGATGTTTGCAATACTGAATCTCTGCCATAACCCTGTGGGAATGGCATTTTTTATGCATTCTGCAGTGAATTTATGGCCAGGGGGCCATAAATGTTATAGTTCTTCAAACCTTTTGCTCATGGAGATTGTCACAGTGCCTGCAAAGTGGAAAGGCGCAGATGTCTCCTATTAGCAGGCCATTTCCAGACCCGTTCAAGGATATGGGCTACGGCACCTCCTGACGTGCAGGTAATCTGGACTACCAATGCGTCCTGGGTGAGATCTCCCATGATCTGCAGAGAGATCACGGGGCCTCTGTGTGCCAGGTGCTGGGCTAGTGGCCCTGAGATGCAGCCCTTGATCTCAAGGCACTCACATACTGGCCGGGTGAGAGGCCACACACACAGCAGGACATGGAGAGTGCTATCACAGGACTGACAGAGTGCCCCAGGAGCTCTGTACAGACAAGAGCAGGGGCAAAGCCAAGAGTGCAGAGAAGAGAGCTTGCAGGAGGTCCTGCCTGAACCAAAGCTTGGAAGATCGGCAGAAGGAACAGAAGTAGAGGAAGTTCTGTGTGTGTGTGTGTGTGTGTGTGTGTGTGTGTGTGTGTGTTGCTTGTGCAGGTTAAGAACATAAACAAAGCCACAGTTTCAAGAAACAGGATGGTTTCCTCCCAGAATGTCCATGACATTTGCTAATGGTGTGACATAAAGTGGCTGGGGCTTGGGGGACACACTAAGGAAAGAGAATGGGCCTGGGAGTGAGACACACTTTGGTTCATGTTCTAGCTTCATCATCTACTAGCTGTGTGACCTTGGGTAGCATCCAGAATCTCCATAATTGTCAGAGTCTTCATTAGTAGTGTGCACAGCAGAGGGTTCATATAGGATCAGGGAGATAATGGCTGGGTCCTGAGAGCACAAAGAGCTAGTAAACTGGTAGCTCACAGCAAAGTCACCCAAGGAGGAAACACACTCATTCCGTATAGCAAGAAAGTGGCTTTTTATTTATTTAAGATTTTAAGAATTTTTAAGAATTCTATGGAGAGCCTCTTTCATCAGCACTGAAAATGATGGAAGGAGTCATTTAAGAGAGAAACTCAAAGGCAGAGCATGCTGCTTGAATCTCCCCTTTTCCCATGTCGTTGTCACGGAGGTAAAAGAAACACTGTCAGGGAGACGATGAATCACAAATGCAATTTTCACTGTTTAAAATGGCAGCCCCATGAGCACCTTCCCGATGTCTCAACCCATCGGAAGCTCTGTGCATGCCCGTGTCCCCGGGACTGCAGGGTGCAAAGTCACTTCCCCTTGAAATAACACACTATCGGCGTGTGACACGCCAGGAGCTACATGACAGATGCAATGGTTCTTTCCAGAGAAATGAGTCAGTACCTCAAGCATAACAAAAAGGATTAATTGAGAATTTTCTGTTAACACGAGCTGTTCCAGTTCCTCTTAGGGAGAATAAAAAGCCCCTCATGATTATGAGTGAGTAGATGTCTGTGCTCTGGGAAAAAGTCAAAGATTAGCAGCTACTCTTCACCAAGCCTTCCTGGATTCTGTGTGAGAGGGAATTCCCCAGAGGAATCACAGACCTTGCTAGCTTGGGAAATCATGTCATTTCTTGCAACGTTGGCTTTGTTCACGATCTTTGTTTCATGAACAACACATGCGTGCTTGTGTGCGTGCATACATGCAGAAAAGGGAGTCATCATACCCACAGGGTTGAGAAACATAGCACAAAGTGGAAGGGCTGCCTTCCACACAATCTGAATACCCAGGCCACCCCTGGAGGCTCTTCTGAGCAGTCTTCTGGCCGAAGCTCCTGGGGCCCAGGAAGAGAGCCATGGTGTGGCCACAAATGGGGAAAAATTCCCCCTAATCAAGACATATTCCTTCAAAGATTTCAGAGCCACACTTTTTATTTGTTTGGTTTTTGCTGGTTTTGTTGTTTTTTGTTTGTTTGTCTGTTTGGAGGTGGCTAGACCCATCCAGCTGCAGCACAAGCCATCACTGCAGCCGCTGGGTCCCTGGGATGGGAACTGGCTTCTGGGTCTCTCTGCAGCCTCCTCCTACACCTGCTCCCTCTTCAATAATAAGCAGGGGCCCAAGTATACCACTGGGGGAGCCACTGCCTTGTCACATTGCTGGTGCACACAGCTTTCCAAAGATGAATGATTAAAAACACTTTCCTATTACCATATTTGTGGTTATTCTGAAGGTGGATTTAATAAACAAGTGACTCCTAAGGGCAGCCCCTGACAATACAGCCTGGGGGCTGGACCTGTCTCTCTCTCTAGTTCCTACCTCTAACTTTCAAAGCACCAAATGGGGATCGCCCAGGGTTTTCTCTGAAGCAACTGTTAACACTAAGGAAACTCTCCATTCTTGATCTCCAGGAGGCTACGGAAGGAAGGAGTTTTGCCCTGGAAAGGGGTGAGTTAAGGTGTGCTCCAGACATGAGTCTGGGTCCTAGGAGCTAGACCCTTCTCCAGTGATTCTAGGTAAATCATTTTCAGGACCTTGTGTGTGTTTGTTTGGTCTGTTCATTGAGGTGTTTGGACCAACTAGACAATCCCAAAGACTCCTTCTAGCTCTAAGTTTATTTCCATGAGACTAAGTGAAAATAAGCCAAATCAAGTTGCCCCTATATGGATATGAATGAGGCAGTTGCCTACACAATATCATTTTGAAGACTCTGAAAAAAATACTCCAGCCTCCATGGGGGATCCCTGAAAATCTTGCCACCTCCAGAGTCTTGGATGAAAGACTGAAAGCTGCTAAAATATGCTCATTGTGTAATCTTGGAAGGTGTGACCACTAAGCCATTGTTAGACCCATTGTCATCTGCATGAAGTAAGCTATCTAATCAGCCGGCCAAAGGTGAGGTAATGTTCATTGGGACAGAAGCGGTCTTACATCTCCAGCCCAGGTGACAACAGCCACAATTCATAGAAACGGAAAAGACTAAAGCACTGGACAAGATGGGGCAGGAGACGTGCTCTTTAGTTCATGGAAACCCCAAATCTTCCCTGTGAAGCTGGAATCCAATGTCTACAGATCTTTGTCATCTGACACTGTAATTTGCCTCTGTTTGATACCTTTTGTCACCCCCAAAATGCCCTCTCAAATTCACCGCCTCAACACACACAGTCATTGAGTTTCAAAACAGCCCAAAACAGTCTGAAAACCTCGCAATATGACTGGGTCCCTCCTATTACCTAAAATGGTCCGCTGTTCCATTTGCACAGGCTTTTCTTCTGCAGATTTACAAGGTAACATCTGCTTCAGAAACAGATGTTTATGCCAGAATTCTCTTCTGCTCATTAATGCTTTTCCGGTTAACATCTAACTATCTCACTCATTAGTTCTTAATAATACTTTTTGTATCTGAGCCATGCCAGATCCGCGCTCTGTAGAGCTCTGTATTATTGTTGCTTCTGTTGCTGTTGAATTACGCTGCTGAATAAAGGAAAAGTAAAAATAAGCCCCTCTAAGAAGGCTGCTATGTGTCAGAGCTCTATCTTTGTGAACTGAACAAGCTGAAATCAATTAAAAGTGTGTGTTCAGAGAATGCATCTCAGCTGTCTAATTGCACCACCTCTGCTTTAGGGCCAAAGTTTGACTCCCTGCCAAACTGTCATCAAAATGGGAGTCCATTAGCACAGCTACACAGCCACTGCCTGAGCCAGACTCAAGAGCTTGCTTGAAGGAGGAAGCCCAGTGTGCTCCAGGGCTGGGTGCACCAAGACTCCCACTGCCAAACAGGATGTCTCAAAGCCCCCCTGGGATGAGGGTCCTGGGGCTAAGCAATTTACCCCACCCAATTTCCTCAATCTGTCATAGATTAACCACAGGAAGCAGTCCAATGATGTTCTCTACTGATCCACAAGCAGTTTCACATTAGCAGAACTCCTTGGGAAAAAGCTGAGTTGACACACCTTGGCTGAGTGATGCCCCAGATTGCTAAATTAGAAACTTAAGGACTATTCCTACAAGTCCATATCCAATCAAAGAGAAAAAAAAATAATGTAAGGTTCAGTTTTTCCTGATTTGTAATGCAATGTCATATACGAAGATGTCCTTTGAGACAATTTTATAAAATATTGTAAACACTTGATGATGATCCCAAGACTGACTTTTATATTTCATGAAACCAATGCCATTGTCAAACTGAACAAACCAAGATAGAAATAGGGCTAACATTGGTCTGTATGATAAGGGAAAAGCTAACCCACCAGGGAACTTGGGCCAACACAATGTATTGTTTGGGATCAGAAGAAAGAATGCTTAATAAATCATCAACAATAGTTTCCATGGTTACAATAAAGGTGTAGTCACCTATATTGTTTAGCCTGGTGTGACTAGTACTACAGGGAAGAAATAATCAAGAGTCTTGTTGATAAGAAAATATGAAACTCACTTAATTTAAAGGAAGGCTGGCAGACTACTCCCCTCCGCAAAATGAAATAAAATTGAAACTGAAGTCTGATCAAACCAAATTCATCTCCAGACTTCACCAGAGCCAATGTCTCTAGGTCCCCATGAACTCCACGGCGGCTCCATAACATGCTCCGTTATTTTTATACTAGGCTCTTCCCTTTCTGCCTAAACAGCTGCTTTCCAACAAAATTACTTGGCAAACACTGCTCTATCAACTATAAATCAGATATGCTACTCTGGAATCTAAACCCACAAAGAATATTCCCCATAACACTGCATAACAATGAAAAATAGAAATACTGCATTATTGCTGCCAAAAGAAATGGAAAAATATGAATGAAAATGATCACTGGGTGTGTCTTCCATGAGATTCCACTTAAATAAGAGTCTCCATTTACTTCAATCACTGCAATCGGATGGGCTTACACATTGCAAAATGAAATAAAAGCACATTTTAGGAGGAAATTAAAATGTTATGAACTGCCTTGGGTGGTGCTGGCACTGTGCAAAGAATGGTGAGTATTAACCACAGTCAGAACCTCTTTCCCCTCCAGTCAACAGATACCATCTGAGGTTTTGAAGCGATGCACCAAGGGAATTTAAACTGGAGATTTGGGGACTTCTCCACAGTTGCTTTCACCAGATAAACCCCTGAGAAAGCAAGAAAACTGCATAGGTGAATGACAAAGTAGGTACAGACCTACTTGGACATTTTGCCTCCGGCCCTTTTTCCATTTGAACAATCCCCACCTCCAACTCCACCTCATTCACTTGCTGCAAACACTAGGGCTTCATTCTCCTTGTTTTCTCAGACTCTCTGGTTAGACAGACAGCTGATATCTCCCTCATGTGACTCAGGTCACAACATTCACTCAGCCCAGGAAGAAATAAGTGAACAAAATAGGGCAATGTTCTACCTGCTGTAGTAGTTTTCTGAAATCCCAACTAGAAAGAAAGTTTCCTTTCCTATGACCAGTTTCCATTAATTATGAATGTACTGGGTGCCATTAGAGCTTCTCCAAGACACAAGGTCTGGAGTCTGCCAAAGGTACAAGCCAAACAGATGAAGTAGACACATAGACACATGGCATTATCTGGGAATTATCCTCTAAGCCTGGAGACTAGAGCATACAATGCAATTCTCTCTCCACCACCAATTGCCAACCTGATTATTTTTTTCATCCTTGTACTCAGAAGATATGCTGCACAGTGGAGAGATGCAAAAAACCATTTGGAAGAGAGGCCTACGTAGAATAAATTTTATCATATAGTAGTGACTGCAGATGAGTTGATGATAAGCCAGATGCACATCTGAACTACTTGTGGGATTGAGGCTTCTTCTTCTTTTTTTTGTTTTACTAATCCTCACCCAAGGATATTTTTTCATTGACTTTCTTCTTCTTCTTCTTCTTCTTCTTCTTCTTCTTCTTCTTCTTCTTCTTCTATTTATTTATTTATTTATTTATTTATTTATTTATTTATTAGAGAGAGACTGGAAGGGAGAGGGAGAGACACAGAGAGAGAAACATCAATGTGAGAGAGACACATCAATTGGTTGACTCCAGCATGCATCCAGACCAGGGCCAGCAATCAAGCCTACAAATGAGGTCTGTACCCTTGACCGGAAGGGCACTTCAGTCCATGGGCTGACCTCTATTCACTGAGCCAAACTGGCTAGGGCTATGGCTCCTTCTTGAGGAAAACACATTTCACACCATCCCCTGGGAAGTGGTGACTGTAGCAAAGCTATTCTCCTTGTGACCAAAAAGTTGACACCCATCCCTAGAGCTAACAATCTGAGAAGGTGAGGATGGAGCAAACCATATTCTTTCTCTTGCTGCATGAGGTCTGTGTGCCATCATCCTATACTCCTTGTCAACAGAGGTCCAGAGCTCCATGAAATAGGGTTTGAACAGGAAAATACTGACTGAAACTGAAACAATGTCTCCCACAGAGGACAGAGGGGAGAACACCAAAGTTCCCTGCTTCCAATGCCAACTCCCATGAGGCACATGATGGCCTGAAATCTTGACCAAGGTCAACATAGCCCTGGGCTGTGTCTCCCAGTAGGACTTGGGCACAGGAGAAAGACTCATGCTGGTGAATCTGGCAGATGAAGATGTGATACTCATTGGTAAGACCCAGCTTTTTCTCCTAAGCATGGAAGATCAAGAGACATTCATTCCCGGGGTGACCATTCTTTTGGGTGAATACACACAAAAAAACAGAGACTTCTATAGATTCCAGGGATCTCAGGATATTGAGAATTCTTGCCCACGAAAAGACCTGTACATTTAAATGGTTGAGATTCACTCTCCAGTTACCGGAAGCAAGAATAGGCCATTAAGTTGGCCTCAAAGTGATACCTTCCTCTTATCCACACTAATTAATCAAATATGGCTACAAGGGAATAACAAACAGAATCCGTGTAATGGATATTTTGGCAGTTGTGGGCTGGTCTGTTTTAAGAGATGATGGTACAGAGCCCAGCATTTTCTCTGCCCCACTTCCAGATGACGTCCAATCCACCGACAAATCAGGAATGTGGCTCATATTCTCAGATAAGGAGCCTCCTTGCAATGACACTGGCTCAAACAGGACGTGACAAGGTCCCCAAATGCACCAAGCAGGCTTGTGCTCAGGGCTCTATCTGGAAGACAAAGACAATTTAGGCAGAAGACTAGCCCTCAGAGAGCTTACCTTCCAGTAGGAAAGAAAAGACAGCTAGATAAATAACTGCTTTAAAGGCAGAAAGAGATAAATGTCATAAAAGTAAATGAATAAGCTATTCCCATGTCAGACAGGAAAAGGGAGATATTATTTGAACAACTAGCAGGTATCTAGGGCTGGGCAAGATGCGGGGGATACATGACCCAGTTGTTGACCTTCAGGCCATAGTCCTAATAGACAACTACAATAATCTTACTGGCGAGGAAGACAAATAGAGAATGCTATGATGCCCCCAGAAATGAGAGAGGAGCTCCTTTGCCAAAGTGAAGAACTCACAACAGGTGCTATTTGAGCTAGTTATTGAATGATGAGCCCACATTTTGCCAGGCAGAAAAAGAAGAATCCCAGGGAAAAGGCACGGCATATTCTTGAGGGCTCCTATTTTTCCTATATCAACATTGATCCCTCAGTGTCCAGCACAGTGCCTGAAACACATGGCCACTCAATAAAGGTTACTGAATGAGTCCAAGAATTCAGGGCATGGATCGACAGACCGCACTTTGGATGCAAAGCTCTCATCAGCACAGTCACTGGTTAGAGCCTCTTTTCTGAAAGATTTTCCCAGTAGTCCGGAGCAGAGGTCGCCAACCGGTGGTCCTTTAAGTCCAAAAGGTTGACACCCACTGGTTTACAAAAACCTGTGGAGCAGCGGTTGTCAACTGGTGGTCCATGGACCACTGGTGATGCCTGAGATCCTAAAGGCTGGCGACTGCTGGTCTAGAGAATGGGAGTGAGCTGGCTTGCTTGGGAGTAAGCGAGAATTCCCGCATCAGAGAATACTGCAAATGGTCTGAGGGGCTGAGGGGTAGGGAAGATTGGGACATGCAGATAGATAAGCAAAGGAGGCCGTTTTCGAAAGTATTTCAGACACTTATAATAGGGATTTGTTTACCAAAAAGATACTCTAAAAACGATTTATTAAAAAAAGGCAACACCTTTTCAAAAGTTTATTTTCTGGAAAGAAAGCACATTTAATAACATGTGTTAATGATTTTAAAGAAAGCCATACACAAAACCACTAATAAAAAGACTGATACAACTACTCAAGGTCAGTGGCTACTCATCTGAGGAGTCCTGGCAACTTTGTAAATATCAACTCAGGCTGGGGGCTGGGCCCGGGTGACAAATGCATTTTCCAATTTCATGGAGAATGAGATAAGACGGCGCCAAGGTTGTGCAAGGATACGAAATCACATAGCGCATAAACCAGAGGTTTTAAACGCTTTTTTTTTTTTTTAAAGCAGCAGAACCCGTTCCTTAATACCTTATGCAAAACCCAGAAGACAAATCAGTTATCAAATAAGGGTCCTTGTTTGAGATGGAGTCCTAGGAGCTTGGAGATCCCAGGGTCCACTGTTTCATGTTCCCTCTTCTCCTTGGAGGCAGCCCTCAGAGGCTCAGAACAAACACCCAAGGAGTCCCCTGGGTCAGAAAATTCTCTCCAAAAATCCGAGGACCTTCCAAACTGGCCCATCTTTTGCATCAAGGACCCAGCTCTCAGGATGACAAGATGTACCCCAAAGGCATCTGGGTTATTTCCTGCTGCTGATTGTATAATCACCAGGAGGCTTGGAATTATGAATCACGGGCCACAAAGAAAAAAAACTCCCAGAAGTAAGAGAAATGAGAGTGAACAAAAGATTGGCTCCTCTCTCTGAGTCCCAGAGCTAGGATTCTGCAGATGACACACGGAGTGCCCAGGGGGGCAGCACCTGGCCCAGGCCTCCACCCAGGGGACAGGAGACTGTGGCAGAGCCAGGTCTGAGGCTCCAAGCCCCTCCATAGCTCGGGAGTAGCTGTGTACACCAGCCTCCCTCTCAGAGCTGCAGCCTTGTGGGGCAGCATCAGAACTGGGCACATTCCATATCTAGCACGCCCATGGAAGTACACAAAGCCGTGCCATGTGGGGTACATCCAAGGACATTTTGTTCTGTAGCAGAGACTGACAAGCTCATTTAGTAGCAACAATTCACCGTCCACAAAAAGTGCTGAATCTCACTTACAGACATAGTGAAATGCAGGCAAAAAAGACAGCCAAATAGCACGGGGAGCTATTTTAGATGTGCATATTTTAATACCATAAATCTTTATTTTTCTTAACCAAATAGTCCCGCACGAAATTATCTGTTGCCACGCAGACCCTGAGAGAGGCTGTAATCCCCATTTCAGAGATGGAGAAACTGACAAGTGCAGGCTCCCAGAGCAGGAATCTTCCTGACACACAGCCGCCCGTGGAGCTCACACAAAGAGCTTCCACCGTCAGCAAAACGTAGCCTCTGAGTCCCCAGGGGAGGCGGTTCAGAGTCATTAAAAATTGGTCCTGCCCCATCCCAAAAGGAAATGTGGATAAATAGGCACTGGGGAGACATGACTAGCAGGCTTACCTGAGGAATTTAATCCAAGGTCGCTTTAAATTCACAGGACTTATGCCCTAAGTCTGCGGTTTGCTTGCTGATGGAGCGGCAGGTCTATAAGCACTTCACAGGAGAATTTACCTTACATGTCTTTCTCTCAAACCCTGTCCAGGAAATACAAATTAAAGCCACTCACTGTATAAACCACCCCATCTAAACAGCCTTTCCCCATTTTTTTTCTTCTGATTTTCTTTTCCTGATCCCCTTTTAAATGGATTTCACACTCTAAAGGTTGCCAGGTTGACATCCTTGGGGACCAGTCCTATCCATTTAGATGCAGGATCCACAAAAGATGCTCAGCCTTTCTGCACACAGACTCCACGCAGAGGTACAGGAGAATGAGAGTGGAGAGACAGTGAGAAGTATGTTAGCCCAGGTGCAGGGCTAGCAGAACTCAGGGGCAGTCCTGCTGAAATGCACCATAGACTGTAAGAGCACTTCTACTCTTGAACTAGCTCATTAGCAAGGTTTCTTTAAATAGAGAATTATTTACTAAAAGACATGGATTTGAATATGCAGCCATCTCTTACATTAAATGCAATGGAGTGAGAACAAAGCTCACGAAAAACTCCAAAGTCTTTCTTACAGACAAACGTCTCTGCAATTTAGTTGGCTTACTCATTTTAGCTTCTCTCTTTCCCTTTCTCCCTCCTCTCCTTCCTGCAACATCCTACATCCCAGCTGCACCATTCCTGGTGCTTTTCTTTGTCTCAAACTGTTCTTCTCCAGCAGACAGGGAGCTCCTTGACAGCACTGGTAATGCTTAAGTTATTGTTGTGTGGTCTGGAAAACTAGGGGAGCAAAGTGCCAGGCACACAGTAGGCAGCTGAAAATGCATGCTTAAAAAACTACACACACACACACACACACACACACACACACACACACACACTCATATGCTGACTCTGCAAAATATACCACTTGAGAGGTATACCGGTAAGGGCACAGAGTTCATTGTAATAGAAGACAATCTCAAAAGCCCTCAATAGGGGGCAGTATACATAACATGCCCTCTTTAGGGAAGACCATGCAACATTCATAGAATGAAGTAGGTCTGTATGTACTGACATGGACAAAGGGAATTGGAAAATTCTGGAAAAATAAACAAGAAATCCTTAGCAATAATTTTCACTGGACAGGTAGATGATACTGAGGATATGAGAGGTGGAGTTTAATATTTTCACTTTATGTATTTTCCTAAATGTTTGCATTTTTAAGTATATGTTTGAAATTTTTTAAATGCATAGAAATGCCTTCCCTTGATGTGGAATTTAATTCTAAAAGTTTCCAGGTTAACAGTCCTCTCCATTAAATCCATCAAGCAAGTGAAACAAATGGACTAAAATATCCTTGAATTTCTAATGTCCTTGAAAAGAAAAGACAATCTAAAATAATGAAACCTGTTCGTGGGCGCTCATGAAGTGCTTCCCATTGTGCTCTCCAATCAGCTTCTCTCTGGTGCGGTGCTTTGAGAAACGATGCCTGCTAGCCTAATATCCGGATTTGAGTTATTTTTACTTGATAAATATTTATCGGGCATCTCCCACGTAGAAGGCACATGTGCAGGGCAGGGATGCAGAAGGAAGAGGGAGTAGCATAAGGCCCCAGAAGCCCACGGCTCTCACTCTACCAGAGGAGACCGGCACTGAGAATTAAAACAAGGCAGAATGTGAGAAGCACTATAAAAAGGAAAAAAGCAAACAGGAGGGGGAGTGATTCCAAGTGGAAGACTGGGAAGGATCTTGTGGAAGATGAGATTGGAGCAGGGTCCAGAAAGAGGTAAGACTAGCAGGAGACAGATTGAATGAGAGAGGCGGCTGCCTTGTCTTGTGTGCTCCAGGCACACGGGAGGTGCTGCTAAATATCCAAACTCTTACAGGCTTGCTGCATTTAAAGTGAGTGAATGGAATTGCCACATCCCTAGAGTAAATCCAAACTCTTTCCCCAAAATGGCAAGCCCACATGTCCCCGCCTTGCTTTGTTGTCCAACCTTCAGTTCCTGCTCTTCGCTCCCCTCACTGCAGCCATCCTGCTCTCCAAGCTCATCCAGTTCCCAGGAATTTTTCTACTGCTGTTTCCCCTCGGCCTGAAGGACGAATGCCATCAGAGCAAAGCCACTGTCTCATCTACAGTTGTATCCTCAGTGCCTAGCACACAGTAGGAACTTAATCTGGAGTAAATACATCAATAAAATAAAGCTTGAAACTAGCCAACAAATGTAGAAGCTTTCCTTGGCTAACTCACCTGGATATATACTTTTTTACATTTTAAAGAACTCTGTCCGGGCTTAAAGCAGTTCACCTGCCCTAAACCACAAGGACTTTGAGGATTAAGCCTGATACTCTATGACCAGTCATGCTCAGCCTATTGTCGCAGCTCTCACATGGCAGGGTCATCTCAGTCCACACAAAGACTTGGCATTTCAATTCTTGTTTCACAGTTGAGAAAGCTGATACCCAAGCCTAACAAACAAACAAACAAAAACAAAAACAAAAACAAAAACAAAAAAAAACCTTTTGGACAGTCATAGAGTCAATCATTGTAGGAATTCAGGAACTACAACTAGAACCGAAACCCTCTGCCTGCTCTAAATCCTATTGGCTTCTACTAAAACCCCGGCTGATCTGTTGGGCTTGGAAGAGAATTGTTACTCCTGTTCTTCACAGGATGCTGTGCGGGACTTCCAGTCTGCAATGACCCAGGAAGATTCAGTGAAATGCATCCTCAAGAGACCTTGGTGTGCTCCCCCCACAAACAGGAAGTGCTAAGAGAGTTTTGACAATTCCTCCTATAACTCCTCTTGATTACTGTTATTGGAATGTCTAAACTTTTTAAAATAATAAGTACCACTTAGGAGCAATTGTTATTTTAGCTGCGAATTAAGATCATAAGTCTTTTGTTTAAAAGGCAACCGCGTGCTTAGCGGAACACTTCCAAAGGAGCACGGCTGTGATTCCCTCACAGGCAATGGATGCTTGGGTGGAATTTTTCATCTGCAAATTAGGTTAGTTTATGGCGGAAAATGAAAAGTCATCATCAGACAGACCAAGAAATGGGGCCATTCTTTACCTGGAAGGAGCAATTAGCTGAAACATCTGTGGGGAAAATTTCTCTCTCAAATTTTGTCGATTTTAAAAAGCTTTGAAAGAATCGCTCTAAAGTCTCAAGGATACACCTAATTATGGCTTACCCTGGTGGCCACTCACAGCTGCCTGTTTACTCTACCTGAAGTGGGAGTTGTAGAAACACCTTGAATGAGGCCACACCCCACAAGGAGTCAATTCCATCCAGCACAGGGTTCCAGCTCACAGCTTCCCTGTGCTGGGCTGGGGCTCCTTCACTTCCTTAAGTCTGTCTATACATAGGCAGATGCCCTGGCTAGGAAAGGACAGTCTATCTTGTTCTCTGCTAAATCCCTCCACAGGGGACAGGACGCTTTCTTGGAACATTACTTCACTTGTTTAATTTTCTAGAATCTAGATAATTAGGAAAGATAGTAGGAGAACGGGAGGGAGCATTCTTCATAGTTTTTGGACATTAGTCTGCTCATGAGATACAGGTTGGTTTTCTTTATAAATGTTACTGATAACTTCAAAATGAACACACACGTACACACACACACACACACACACACACAGAAACACATACACACACACTCTCACTCACACACAGACACCCCTACAAGAAAACAAACAAACAAACAAAAAAAACACATAACTATTTTCCTCAAGACTGTGTATCCTGTTTAGCTCTGATCATTTTTATTTCCAGCAAAGTTGGATTCGTTCCATTTTTAGTGGCAACTCCTTTAGGAAACGCTCTTTTAAAACCTGCGATTGGAGAAATGAAGTTAATGGGCCAGAACTGGTTTATCATGAAATACTCATCAAGACAGGAAATAAAGTTCAAACCCTTCTACACTCGGGTGAAGGGGACCCATGGGTAGGATACTCTCTGAGAACTATGTAAAAGTCATTGTTTTTCTAGTGCTTGAAGAGAGTTCTAGAAGTAGTAAACTTGGATTCAGTAGTATTGCCTCTTACCATCTATAATTTAAGAAAGGAGGTCAGACATTTAATTTACTAAGTCTAATAAAATGGTCAACCATGTTAAATTACATGCAGAATTCCAGAGCCAGAAGTTACCCCTTACCTCATCCCGACAACACCTAATAGTGAGTGGTCAATTTGTAAACGTTCTCCTAATGTGTAGTAGCATTTTGGAAAGCTAGAAGGATTGGGGTTCTATATGAAAGAAGCAGAATGGTTTGCCTCTCTCCAATCTAGGGCTTTCTGTACCCAGAGAAGGGACCATTCATTTGGAACCAGAGCCCTCACTCCCCCAGAGGGAGCTGGGCAATGGCACACACCTGCTCTCCCAGATCCTCATTTCAATACCACACTAGCTGTCAGCAATGTATGCCCACGTGTTACAATGAATTAGATCTCAGTTTACTCCACAATCCTTACAGTTTAGGGTAATGTATTTCTGATGAGATTTTGGGAATGGTTAATCACTGCCCTGGTACATTGATTCTCACCAGCTTAACTTCAGAATATTACACTTATTAACCTACCTGGAACACCAGCAAGAGACCATGCATCCAGGCCACCTTGTCTGTAGCTCTATTAGCACATTTCTACTGAGTGGAATATTAGCTTATTCTAAGACTGTCTCTTTCAACAGAATCCCCCTGAAGACAGGAAATATGCCTTATCTTGGCTTGCACACATGTGTGTACAGTGAGCAAATTAATGAATAGATACTTAAAATTTTCTACTTGGAAGCACAAACAGGGACGTAACAACCTGCTATAATGCATTCAATCAATTATTCATTCTTTTATTCTATCAATATTTAAAGTGCACAGGAGACATGGGGAGGAATAAAACAAGTATGGCCTCTGCTCTTAGGATGTTTATAGTTAATGGAGGAGGCAGAATTTGAAAAAATAACCATACACACAAATTTCCAGTTGCAAACTGTGACCAAGTGAATGAAGAAAAGGAAGGGCAGTAAAAGACCAGGAGACACTAAGGAAGAGATTACATTTCTTCTGAGATTGGAAGAATGAGTAGAAATTAGCCAGGAGGAGAGATAAGGAGAAGACAAAGTTTTCTAGGTACTGGGAACAACATGTGCAAAGGTCCTGAGGTGGGCAAGAGCTTGATGCTTCGAGGAACTGACAGGTCAGTGTGATTAGAACTGAGCAAGAAGAAAGTAAAACAGGAGTGATGTGGGAATCCAATTTCTCCTTTTCCCTGAGTATCCTGAAAGTATCCATGTTTAAAAATAACAAAATTAAATCAAGCAAAGCTTTGTACACCTGCTAAAGGGTTTTAATTCTGTTCTCAGGGCAACAGAAAGCCTCTGAGGAGGAGGGTAACAGGGCCAGATCTGCATTTTGAAAAGGACTTTCTCCCTGTGGTAGCCTGGGGGAGGAAGAGGCAGGGAGTAAGAGCAATAGCTATTGGCCAGAGGCCACTGGAAGTCAGTGGGGCCACTGGGCCGAGGGGGGATGAAGGATAGGTTTGGTATGATGCTGGAGTAACTCTCAAGATCTTGGGCGATGGGTTTCATATTGAGGTGAGGGCATTCTTCAAGCTAACCTAGACCTCCAGGGGCAGGCCTGGGGTAGGATGTTTGATGATGCACATTAGCGAGTCCCAAGAGCCCCAAAGTGTTCCCTGGATCCCTGTTCCAGCACAAGCTGCTCACACACTACCCCGGT
Source organism: Pipistrellus hanaki (assembly GCF_964339955.1). Classification (NCBI taxonomy): domain Eukaryota; kingdom Metazoa; phylum Chordata; class Mammalia; order Chiroptera; family Vespertilionidae; genus Pipistrellus; species Pipistrellus hanaki. The sequence goes on along the minus strand of NC_140503.1, from coordinate 46,463,311 downwards.
CCTTGTCACAAGGTCCTACCCTGGTCCAGGTCCTGGCCCCACTGAAGGAAGCAGATGCTTGAGCAAACCATGCACTGGGTCTTGTGAACAGATGTCAAGCAGGATGCACACCTCCTCTATATGAGAAGCCCCTCCTCCACCCTGCTGACTTCACAAACTCAGTTTTGCCGATGACTGATTCTCAAATGTAAGCAGACAGTGAAACTGAATCTCTCTTCTTCCTCGAGTGGCCCATAAACATCCTTCCTTTAAAACAACCAAATGAAAGCCTCCCACTTCCCACTGTGAGCTCTGGCCTTGGCTGTTCCAACCATCAGGGCCTAAGCTGAGGGGCTCTGGCCTCCCAAGCTTTCCCCTGTGCATGCATTCCCTCTGCTCCGTCCCCCTGACATGCTCAGCTCTTCTTCAGACTCCCTTTGATACCCATTTCCCTTTTATTTGGCCCCAACTGTCGGAAGTACAGGGTTTTCTTTCCTGCTGGAGACCAATCCACATTCTGCTGTGCACTCCCACCCCTGGTTCCGCTCCTAAACCCCAAGTGCTCACTGCTAGCGGTCCCCAGCCTGCATTCCACAGCACCAGCCCTCCTCTGCGAGATGCCAAGATGCCCCCGCTTTTCCTGCTGTTAATATACAACAGTCCTCGCAACCTTTTCTTGCTTGGCCCTCTCCCTTCCGTGGTGGAATTTTACAAAATCAGATCCTCCAGTTAATGGACTGGATGCTGTCCTAAGAGAGACCTCTGGATGTGTTTCAAAGCCGCAGGGAGAGACCCCCATTCCTCTACTTCAGAATGAGTGTGTACTCTGAATCTAAATGTCTCTTAAGTTTGGATGCTCAGTGGGATGACAGCTGCACAAAAAACTAAGCTACTGTATGCTTCGCAGAGAAATCTGCATAAGAGGGAGCACATCTCCCTAGCTCTTAAGTCCTTCCACTGATTTCAGGTGGGGGACTGGAGATGGATGCTCTGGAGGGGAGCATGGGGTGTGTCCGGGCTCATCACAGGAAGGCACAGTGGGATCCTGGCTGCTCTCCCCTCAGGGGCAGGGCTGAGTACTTGGCAATAAAGGACTGGCACTGAGCTCATGGGTTGGGGGTCAGGGGAATCATAGCCATGACTGAAGCCGCCAGATAATTGAGAGTTAACTGGATGCAAACTTGGAGTTATCCAGCAGCTCTTTTATCTCCTCCCACCCCTCCCTCTTAGTAAACTGAGGGCCAAGAGTGGCTTCCACTTACATGATGAAAACCAGGGGTTTACATCAAAGAGAGGGTGGTGCACCCAGCAGCAGAGCCCTCCCCACATTGAGCTAAATGTGCAACACAACCACCATCACAGACAGCAGGACCACAAGAAGGACCAACAGGGTCCAGCTCCAGTTCCTTCTCAATGTCCGGCCTGCCCACACTGCGGAGACTCTGCCTGCCACTGTGGGGCGATCGCAGAGATCCAAAGGCAGTGGGTGCAGAAGGCTCAGCGGTCCATTTTAATTCACAACACATTCCCGCTGCCCTGCCAACTCACCCTCAGGCTGAGGTCCTGGCAACTCCCCTCAGAACTGATTCCAGACACTGCAGCCTGCAAGGAACTCTACAAAGGCATCACCAACACCATCCGCATCCTGCCCCTTTACACAGGCAAACATGTCCTGAGGCTGGGACCTAACATGCCCTCTGGAAGCACCGAAGTTTTATGGAACCGAAGAGGAATGACAGCAAACTCAGTAAATCAGAGGAAGGAGAAGGGGTCTGTTCCCTTCCCCTGATGCTCACACTCCAATTACAAAATAATTCACCAACTCGTTTAATATCCTTGCCACTCCAGGCACCCTGAGTTCAGAAAACTTAATTCTGTGCTAGAAGGCAGATCTTAGATCAACACTGTTGCACTTGGGCAGGTGGGAAAAGACACACCTGTTCTCATCTCCCCGCTTCCACACAACTCACCTGTCATCTCCCCGCACTTCTTCATTGCGAAACCAGCATCCCTCTCACGGTCGGCTATGCACAAAATATCCTTCTGTTCTCCTCGTCACATCCAAGCACCTTCACGCTATGCAGACAGGTCATCGAGGGAATGAAGAAAATTAACAAGCCCACCCAGGTTATCTCTATTAAAATGAGCCCCTCAGCCTGTAGGCTCTGTCAGCTTCCACAGTACACAAACTCTGACAGGTCTGTTGAAATCTCTTAACCTTTCTGGGTTCTATCAACAGCTTGCAAACACAACAGGAGGGAGGTGGTGCCTTTGAGTTCTGCCTTTTCCTTTGAAATAGAGGAGGCATCAGGATTTGGACACTAGGAACTTTCACATTTAACTTCATCTCCCTGTTCATCACACAGGGTCACCTAGGGAGCATGCACCCACTTCACGGAATAAAGACCCATATTTTTCAATCATCTCTGAGGTCCTGGTAAGTTTTAGTTCTTGTCTACTTCTCCATTAATACCTTACCCTCATCCTGTTAATCTAAAACAGGCCACCCAACCTTTTCTGGCTTGACCCTTGCGTGGTGGAATTATACAAATGCAGGACCTTCAGTCCCATTAAAGGCTACCACCTCAATTTTCCAAACAGGTCAAAGTTCCATCTGCCCCAGGGCCTTTGCATATGCTATTCCTCTGCATGGAGTCCTCTTCTCATCTAGTCCTGTCACATCCTTGTGAGTCTTAACTCATAAACCACTTCCTCAGAGAGTAAAGGACTTACATTTGCCCTCTCTTACTCTTAAACATTTTTTTCTTTGTTGATTAAGGTATTATATATGTGTCCTTTCTCCCTCTGTGCCCCCTCCACTCCTATTCATGCCTTCACCCCCCCGCCCGGTGTCTGTGTCCATTGGTTATGCTTATATGCATGCATGCAAGTCCTTTGGTTGATCTCTCCCCTTCCCCTACCTTCATTCTGAAGTTTGAGCATCTGATCAATGCTTCTCTGTCTCTGGATCTGTTTTTTTTCAGCAGTTTATTTTGTTCATTATAATCCACAAATGGGTGAGATCATGTGATATTTATCTTTCCCTGATTTATTTCACTTATTTTTTATATACATTCCACAGTTGGTAATTAAATATAGTACCTATTAAATGTAATCTCTATTTTCCCCACCAACGTTTCATGAGAGCTAAAACAATGTCATTTTGTTCCAATACAGAACTTGGAACACAATTATGTGCTCCAAGTGTTTATAGTTAAACAAATTAATTAATTAATAATTTGATGTCATTCCTCAGGTTAAAAACTTTCCAGTGATTCCCACGACATTTCGTGAAGTCTGAAGTTTTTCAAAGGCTTCATAATTCCACCAAAATAGAGGAATTCAAGATTTCTTATCAATGCTGCAAAGGTACTCTCCTCTCCTGCCAAGGTCATTGCCTTGGTCATGACTTCTCATCTGAAATTATTTCTTTTCTCCCATCTGCCCATTCAACCCTAGTTACCTATGAAGGTGCAGCTACACAGGAGGCAACATAACCCAGATGTAGGAGTGCAACTCTGGATCGAAGTCCTAGGTTCAAATTCTGCTTTCACTACTTACTATTTGTGTGACCATGACCAAGCCATTTCAATGCTCTGAGCTTCTCTTACAAGATAGGGGGAAAAATAAAAGTAGTATTTATAAGGCTATGGAGATAATTTAATAAAATGGCATTTTATAAGGACTGAAGTCATTTCCTGGCAAATAATAGATAGGGGTAACCATTAGCTCTCATCACACAAAACACTTCCATTCTTCAAGTTAGCCCATCATAAACTAAAGCCCTCATGTCTAAAGGCTGACATACTGCAGGAGCAGCATGGGTCAAGTTCATGTACAAAATTAGTTGCCAGGAAAATCAAGGGTTATTGTCACTAGCTGGCATGGAGACTCATAATAGGCACCTGGGTTCATTTCTACTGAGGTCCAGCAGAAGTGGGCCTACAAAGCAACTCATGTTACAAAAATTGCTTTCTCAAAGTGCTCAAAAAAATACTAGTTTTCAATCAAAGCTTAGCATTCTGTGATTTTGGTCATTTTGTTCAATAATGAAGAGTATTTAGCCAGCATCTGCTCCATGTTGAACATTCCAGTAGAAGATGCAGAATATTAAATATGGGCCTTTCCCACAAGGCACTACTAATAGTGCAACCAGAGAGAGAAATGCCTTAAAAAGTGTGAGACAATACAGAACTCAGGGTTAAGGGGATACAGGCTAAGTACAGAGGAGAAAAAGAATCAAAGGGTCATTCATTCATTTAACAAACATCTAAAGTAGGTCTTCATAGGAGCAACTGAGAGCAGACAGAGCTGGTAAGGATGGCAATAAGCTTTCTGGTCAAGGAGACATGTGCAGGGTCCGATCCTTTCCTCAGGCCCATTTAAGGCTGAGTCTTCTGCGGAAACCGGTTTGGCTCAGTGGATAGAGCATCAGCCTGCGGACTGAAAGGTCCCAGGTTCGATTCCGGTCAAGGGCATGTACCTTAGTGGTGGGCACATCCCCAGGGGGGTGTGCAGGAGGCAGCTAATCGATGGTTCTCTCTCATCAATGTTTCTAACTCTCAATCCCTCTCTTTCTCTCTGTAAAAAAATCAATAAACTGAGTCTTCTTGGAACCCTTCCTTCCCTCTTACACAGGTCTTCCTGAAGGAGATCACTGAACAGCCAGCACCCGCCCACCTCGCCCTGGCCACATTCATTTCCCAAGTGGGCGTAATTACTTGCTGCATCCAATGGGCTGGAATCACCTCTGCTTGCTCCTAACATACCTATCAACCAAATCCAAATGCACAGGAGACCACAGACAGAGAAGAACAAGAGCTATTTCTGCACAACTGGCTATTTGAATAAAGTCACAAAGGCCTCCCAAATGCAAGGAAGACCATCTAAGAATGAAGAAGTTTAAAAATCATTAGTGGCAGCTTTGCCAATATGTACAAAACGAGAGTACTTTCTCTTATGTTTAAAGGAAGTCCACTATTCTCCATTTCCCAAGAAGCTCTTTGTTCTTTTTCTCTAAATTATTCTTCACCTTGGGCAAGTTGGTAGGAATGTGAGAAAAAATACATTAAATCAGCCATCCTTGAGATCAAAATAGATTAGGACAGGGGTTCTCTTTCTTTAAAATAGCTCTTCAAAGAGAAAGCAAAAGAATTTAAGGGAAGAAAAAGTTGTCAAACACCCTCAAGCACTTTAGAAACACCTAAGATCTACAAACTATTGATATGTTAATTAAATTTTACTTTTATCTAGGGTAGGTGTTTGCTGGTCATGGTCCCATTACCCTGTGGCACTTTTGGCTTCTTGAATAAAATTTCATTTCTTGAAAGACATTAGAAAAGGCTTCCTCTGGTCTATGTCAGATGGGCTTCCTCTTCCTTACTTCAATGTAGAGACTTCATTCTAGTTTGCTAATATTACACAGCTGATCACCAAATTCCCAGAGAGAATATATAATCCACAAAATTCATCCACCACCAGCAATCCTGCTAGATCAGGAACTAACCACCCCAGACAAGAGAAGGTGAAAGTTAGACTTTTTAATAGTGAGTGGTTAATAACTGTGCTGACTAGCAGCCAGAGTGAGGCCTTCCTAGAATTTAAAACATCTAGAGAAGGGAATTCTGTCAGCATAATCTATTTCAATAATGCACAACCCTCACTGCTGAAAATATGTCCTTCTACTAAACATAAAACCCATGGGACAGTTTAACTTGGATTCTGTTCCAAGAAAGATGCCTTTGCTGGGTTCTCGAAATTTCTTCCTTGCGCTCCTCTTAGAATCAGGAAAGGAGGTCATGAAAAACAGAAAACCTAAACACCATCAAGTGTCAAAACCGAATTGAAAACTGTCTACGAGTGTATTCTGAGTTTGAAGTGAGCCAATGTTATTTTGTGATATTCTTACACGTTTTCTTTTTGCTTAAAAAGCAAATGCCATGCATGATGTGACTGCTAACAGAATTTTTACTTTCTCCTGGGACAGAGGTTAGCAAACTATGACCTGTGGGCTGAAGGCCTGCTTTTATTCATAAAGCTTTATGGGAATGCAACATAGCTACACCCATTCATTGTCACATTGTCTTTGGCTGCTTTCCTCCTAGTGGTAGGCACAGGGTTACCCACAAACCCTAAAATGTTTACTATTTGGCCATTTACAGAAAGAGTATGTAGATCCTCGCTATCACCAAAATGGTACCAAGAAATGCACAGTATCAAAAATATATAATAGCCCTAGCCAGTTTGGCTTAGTGATAGAACATCAACTTAGGGACTAAAGGATCCAGGTTTGATTCCTGTCAAAGGCACATGCCAGTTGGGGGCATGCAGGAGGCAGCCAATCAATGATTCTCTCTCATCACTGATGTTTCTATCTCTCTCTCCCTCTCCCTTCCTCTTTGAAAATCAATAAAAATATATTTTTTAAAAATCTATGATAATAAAAACATAATATGGTAATTAGACTGGGCGACCTTTCAGATGAAAACAAGGCAGAGGCAGCTGCTGCAGGCCGCAGATGCCAAGGCAGAGGCCCCAGCAGCTGGGGGCCAATCCCTTTGCATCAATTTTGTGCATCAAGCCTCTAGTACTAGTATAACTCCCAAAGAAAACACTTTAAATATCTTAAAAAACTGAGGCCAACTGTTGTATGATTAATTCAACAGTGGTCATTATGAAGAACTCCGAAGTACCCTTTGGATCACCTAATTTGACATCAACTGACATGCCTCATGAAAAATTAGGAATGTGCAATTACGTCTTATAAAAAGCAGTAAACAGCAGTATCATAACATAAAATAGCCATAGACACTGTGCTAAACATGAACACATAAGCATGAGGGCAGAGTTTGTCTGCTTGTTTCATTGTGGAATCCTCAGTGCTTAGAACAATGAGTAGCCTGTTTTAAAACAAAAAACAAAACAAAAAACCAACAAAAATAAACAAAAGACTTTGAGTTCAAGTCCCAGTGTTGGTGAGGATGAGGAGTGATGAAATCAAATACATAGCTGGTGCTAACCATTTTGGAGATTTGGCAGTTAAATACAAATAAAAATAAATTAAGTAAATGTTAAATGTTTTAAATGTTTGCCTACCCTACCAACTAGAATGTTTTAAATGTTTGCCTACTCTATCAACTATAAATTTCACTCTTAGATATTACTCGTAAGGATAAAAATATTATATATCTCAGAATGCTCCATTTATTTATAACTAGAGGACCAGTGCATGAAATTCATGCATAGGTAGTATCACTAGTGGCTGCTGACTGCTGGCCAGTGCCTTCCTTCATTCCATACCACCCTCTGGTGGTCAATACATGTCATAGTGAGTGGTCTATAAATCCTATAGCGCTCCTTCCCACTCAATCTTCCCTTAGTTAATTTCTATCTATCCTTCATGTCTGAGCTGAAATGTCACTTCCCCAACCAACCTGTTCTCAGACTGGGTCATATTCACACAGAAGACTTCCATACCTGCTTGTGGACTGAATGACTGTGCTGTGTGGACCCTGAAGGAAGGAGAAATTGCTGTGCTCTTGAAAAGTCTGTGAAGAGGTGAGACCAGAGGCAGTGAGAGAGTAAAATGAAGAAAGCTGAACTGTTTGCAGGTCTTGATGGTTTTTTTGTATGTTTGCTTGTTTGTTTGTTTTTTTGGTGTGTGTGCGTGTGTGTTTAAGGTAAGAATCAACAGCAATGTGTGATTTCTAAAAAAGAATGTACAGAGCTTGTCCTCAAATCTCAAAGCCTCCTTTATTTGGCTATGGAGGATTCTAGCAGGGTTTCTCTTTTGTTGAGATGGAAGCAGAGATTATTGCCAAGTATCCCCGCTGGCTGGGAACCCTTTCCACATCTCTGACAATAACCAGAATGCATTCCTCAAGGAGAAGAAAACCTTGGGAGGGAGATTTTCTTTTCACTCAACATTGATTTGGTGACTAAAGGCAATACCATAAAATAAACTTTTACCTCCGTTAATTCAAACATGGTTCTTGATTTGTAACTATTCTTGTCAAGATCAGATACATGTAAATATCCAATCTCTCACTTATGCTCTCTACTGAGCAATGGTTAACTTGGAAATCCTGACTCTCACTAAAGCACCAGGGTTCTCTGAAGAGTCTCCTCTATGTCTTGTTGCTCAGGATATTATCAAGTATACTCATATTCAGGTGAATGCATAAACCTTATCTCCCTTTATCTATCAGAGATAGACATTTTTAAAAAGGAAAAAGAATGAGTCATAATATGCAATGCAAATGAGTGTGCTTTATAAAAGGGGAAGAACAAATTATAATCCCTTTGGCATACCATTCATTAAGAAAATTCTTTCTGGGGATTATGAGTTTTAAATCATTTTATTCAGTCATTCAATGTAACTAATATTTGTTGTGCATTCAATTATTCATCCATTCAGTTCAACTAACTCATCAAGTACGCTCTATGTGTAAGGCTCCTGCCAGGTGTGGGAGTTTGAGGGCTTGGATTCCACATGTACCTGAATAACTGTACCAGGGGAGGCAGAGATGACATAACCTGCACTGCTCAGAGTGCACCTTGCGGACAGTGCAGGTCCCCAGCCTGGTTATTGCCAGCCTGGGACAAGACAGAAGGCAAGAGTAAGCCATGGAAACCTTTCACATAAATTTGACAATATAGTTTTATAATATGGTGAATTTCATAATACATAATTGGGGCTTGCATGTTTTAATTGCTTTTTTCTTTTTAATTATATCTTCTAAGAGTATTGCTCCATGGTGGACTGGTGGACTGAAGGTGGAAGAAGTCGGAGGAGCCTTGCAGGATTAAAGGGTAGGTGCCCAGAGTCCGGGAGAGGGGGAGCAAGAGAGTGAGCATACTTCTAGCCTGGCAGGGAGCCAAGGGAGTGGGGTGGCAAAGACTGATGGGACTGCTGAGATATGGAGGCAAAGACAGGAGTAAAGGCCTTTTGAGGCCAGGTGAAAGGTGGAGGGCAGGAAATGGAAGGGCTTCTATAGCTACAGTACATATTTAGGGCAGGTGAATAATAATGCTAATAACAGTGGCTAACAGTTATTGACTACTTACTGTGAGCTGGGCTCTATGCTGAGAATTATCTCATTTGTTCCTTCTAACTACCTGCAGGGACAGTGAATTTGTGAAAATGGTTTCCTGACAGACAAAGACTATTCAGTCAGAGGAAAGGGTGAACTTGGAAAAAAGGGGAGACAGGGCCATTCACAGACCAAAGGACACCAACTCCATGGTCTCTGGCTGGATGAGGGTGAGGGACAGAGTAGATTTGTAAATATGCTGTTTAAACCAAAGGCATAGAGTTGTCCTGCAGATTGTTTGGAATGGTGATAGGAGCCTACAAATGAATGGGCAGGTGAGCAACAGCATGGTCTTCCCACACCTGGCAATACCTTGTTGCTGCAGACCACTTCTCAGGGATCTTGGGACAGCTCTGCTAAGCTGGGCTGCATCTGACCCCCCTATGAGTAGCCAGCTCACATCGCATGGGCAAGATTTGGTACATCTGGCTACAGAGCTTAATCTAAACTTACAAGATGTGTTGAAAAGCAAGCTCTGCACTTGCTTTTATATAAGTGTGATGTCATTTGTAACTTGACTGGAATTCAGGCCTGGCTGCCTCCAGAGGGGCAGGAAGTGAGACCAGCACAGTGGGTTGGGGCCAGGAGATAGAGGGTAGGGTATGGAATTGGAGCTGAGGGCAGTAAGGACCTAATGCAGATGGATGGAGCATAAAAATATGGGAGGCTCCAACCACTGCAGAGAGCATTCATTGACTGGGCAGGACAATACTGTGGGAAATGACAAAGTTACTCCTGTGGCCCCAGGTCTAGGTCCTCTTGAGGAATAAAAGAACCTGAAATAACAGCGGTCAGCGCTTCCTAAAGCAGGTGCCTAAGATGCCCGTAGTCATTCTGCAGACAGGGCCTTAAAATGTCTAGCTAGCTCTAGCCAATTTGGCTCAGTGGATAGAGCATCAGCCTGTGGACTGAAGGGTCTCAGGTTCGATTCTGGTCAAGGGCTCAAGCTTGGTTGTGGGCTCAACCAGATAGGGGGCATGTAGGAGGCAGCCCATCAATGATTCTCTCTCATCATTGATGTTTCTATCTCTCTCTCCCTCTTCCTTCTTCTCTGAAATCAATAAAAATATATCTTTTTTAAAAATGTCTAGCTAGAGAGTTCCTGAGCCTGCTTTGAAACAAGTTATATACACAACATAATATATAAATAAAAACAGGGTATACCTATAATTTATAATATTTAAAATATGCATATACACATACGTAAATTATAGGTATACATATGCAAACACACACATAGATAACCCTCCACATTTACCTTTTCTTGAAATACTGGACACAGAAGGCACACTTGGTCTGGACTGCTTACCAATTCGTGAGACACTTCAGCACATTTTTAAGATGTCAAGCGCCACAAAATCCACGTTCCTGTTATTGTGGTAAACTGGCCATGGTTGCCAAAGCAAAACTATAGACAGAATGAACCATGGCAGCCACCTACAGATGATCCTTGAGGGCCAAAGTCAATGTTTTCCCATCTGAAACAGGGGATTACTCACTAGAGCTGGAAACCGGTTCCTGCTCCATGAAGCTAAATTCCTACGGCAGCAAGACGGTCCCCACAGAAGACCTTAAAGCAGAACTGTCACTCTGCAGAGTTCTCAGTTCAGCCAACACAGCTTTAGGTTTACACTTAACTGGGAGACTGAAACTCTGGCTCACCGCAGAGGCACTGAGACCTTTCCCTTCAAGTGCCTGGAGGCTGATGTCACTGTCCCATCTATCCAATGTCACCACTTCCCTCTCCCCAAACCCATGAGCTCTGGAGAAAGCAGTGAAGGGCTGAAATGTCAGCTTTCTGCCATGGCTTCTGCACACTTCCAAACTCCTTCAGGGCTCTGGTGGGTTTCAGCTTTAGAAATCTTTGTAAGGAGAGAGACCAGGGAATTCACTCCATTAGCATCTGTTCTGTGAAGGGGGAGGAACAACTATATTTATATGATCTTTAGCAGAAAAACGCCCTGCTGTGAGGCCTGGTTCTCAACTTCCTTCACTGTATCCATATTTACTAAACTGTCTATCACTCTGACTTAAAGAAATTGGGCAATGACATTTATTTCTGTTGCCTGAAAGAATAGACCAAGTAAAACTTCTTTGGATGAATGCTACACCCACAAAACAGGTTAATGAGATGCCGGTTTGTCACCCCCTCAGATAAAGCTGGACATACAATTGGCTTTTCAGTGAAGTCAGGCATCCCAACATCTTGCTCTTGTCATGGCAATCAGCCCAAGTGGGCATACCCCTTCCGATTTCAAGTCCTGGTCAACATTTGTCCACAGGGACATGGCCTCACACAACACCAGGGCCCTTGTTCAAGGGCTCTTTGCCCATGAGAACTCCCTTCCCACATCAAAATTTTATGTGACTCCCACATCATTCAAGTTATAACTTGAGCCCATTAGTTAAAAACTCTCACAAATTATTCACCAGTGCTTTAACATAAATAAATCCCAAGACAGCTACATTTATTTGTGAGGGAGTGGTATAGACAAAGTTCTGTGTGCAGTGGGCAGGCACTGTTTGGTGGTGGGAGGCATATGGGTTCCCCCCTAATGAAGACCAGAGGTCCCTGGAGTCCAGCACCCACAGGTTTGGAATCTCAGGTCTGGCCCAATGATGACACTGCTTGGTTTTATATCTCCAAAGTGCATAAAGGAGTGAGCTTTCCAACCTTTTATTTTATTTATTTATTTATTTATTATTTTAAAATATATTTTATGGATTTTTTACAGAGAGGAAGGGAGAGGGACAGAAAGTCAAAAACATCGATGAGAGAGAAACATCGATGAGAGAGAAACATCGATCAGCCGCCTCCTGCACACTCCCCACCGGGGATGTGCCCACAACTAAGATACGTGCCCTTGACCAGAATCGAATCCCGGACTCAAGGGTTCACAGGCCCAAGCTCTATCCACTGAGCCAAACTGGTTTCAGCTTTCCAGACTTTTAATTCTGCCCCTTTTACTGGGAGGTGCCCTAGTAGGAAGGCTTTGTAATGGATATTGGAATGAAATGCAAATACAAGCCACATTCAAGGGCACCATTTAAATGAAACCCACACAAGATCTCTCAGCAAACCACTGGCTTTAGAGGGAGCCTGGAGGACTTGAAAAGACAGGACACTTGATCCTGGACATGCCGCACCACACAGCCTCCTGCCACAGCTCTTCTGGTTCTGACCATGGAATTTCCAAAACAGACTCCATCCAACCAAGCCAGGAGCACATTTCTGTGGCTTCAGAGTGAAGTGAGGTTTCTCTTTACTACAGAGGGATGGCATTGCTAACTGGACCCCTTCCCCTTACAGGGTCACTGTCTCAGAGAATCGGCCATCCCATAAAAGTACAACAGGAAGAGTAATATCTCCCCCTTAAGGCGCCACAGGATTTGGGAGGCTTACACAGCATCCAAGAGCCTTGGGAAGGAAGAAGGAATTACAGCGCCACAACTCTTCTGAGTCAGGAGGACATCAACAATGTGGGCACCAGAACAGAATGACCCAGTAATCATTCCGCATGCAACACCCAGAGGCCAAAAGCCAAGAAGCAGTCCAAGAGGCTTTTTTGATGGAGTAGTCATGAGCTAGTTCCATTTAGGCAGAGGGAAAAGCCACTTGGGTAGGGTAGAAAAGAGCAAGGGGACACAAGGTAAACTGGTTGAGTGACTCATGGCCAAAGGAAGACCCACCACCAGTAAATAGCCTTTGTAGGCCAGGCAATGCAGCGATGATCCATAGCAACTCACCATGGTCCTTCAACACTTCTTCCAAAAACACTATCTTGATGAAGGATGAAGCATTTAGCAATGATGGCAAGATGAACTGGAAAAATAAGACTGGTTATAAGGCTGCCATTCAAAGGTGTTAGAATGAAAATGTGAATATGAAATATGAATACCATATTAATAGGCACAGCTGAGAAAGGACCTCTCTCTGGGCATGTCATCAGATCCAACTGTAGATCACGTTTTAGGATTTCAGATGCAGACAAAGCAGGTTGGGGCAGGTTGGTCATGTGTACCAGTGACCTGAAGTAGGACCTACTGTTACCTTAGAATAGTAGGAGCGCAGCAGCTGAAGGACCCCACCTTTCCCTTCTCCTAACGATGCCACAGCACTGTCACCTGCCCTGGACACTCCATTCCTTGGATGCCCCAAACCATGCTACCATTTCCTGTATGGCAATCTAGTAAAATAAGGTATAAAATAGATAAATCACCTAGATGACTAAAAATATCACTGAAACGTGAGATTTTCAGGTAAAGCTTCAAATGCGCTCATTTTATAAAGGAGGTGGCAGAGGCTGAGCGAGTGGCTGCAGTTCCCCCAGGCTCTGAGAGCTGGACTCGGTGGTGCAGGGTGAGTTCTGTTCCTGCCTCCACCACCGACACACTGCATAAGCCGAGAGAATTATCCTTTTTCCTGAGCCTCTGATTGTGCATTTGTAAATAGAAAAGCTATAACGAAATGGCTCCTGGGTCCCTGCTAGCACTAACTTCTTGTGTGATCAATGCTTCTAAAATTGTGAGGTGTCCAGGTGGGGAAGCTCATTTACCCCCTATCTGGTTTATGCTCACTTAAGGGAGTGATTTCTTTCCTCAGAGGCTCTCATCTCGCCCATTATTCAGAGAGAGCTGCTTCCTGGTGTGCTGTCAAAATACATCAGCTTCAAAGACAAACACACACCTTTCAATCCCTGGCCACGATGGTTTACTGTATAATTTATGATAATGTTAAGTCTGTTTCTCATAAATGTTAATGGTGCCACTTTTTTTTTTTTTTTCATAGATGGGTAATTCTCAGAAAAGCAGCTGGATGTTAAAAGTTACTTTTTTTTTTTTTTTAAACGACATTACTGCTTCAGCCAACAAATCCGATTAAAACAAAAATAAAACTCCACTGGGTTGCAGGCACAAGGAGTCTGTGAATGGCAGTAAATAAATCCCAAATAAGACCATTTGAAGATTCTATTCTCATAACAGTTTATCTACCATGATTTGGTTAACTTCCCATTCACAGACTGTTCTCCACATTAAAGTGTAGATATTAATAGAAAAATAATTTTTAATCCAGGTTCTTTCGATTGCTGACTTTGTTGTTCTTTAGTGTTAATATAATATGCCCATGTGACTCCCAAATTAAATTCTTCCCTGCTAAAAATATTTTTCCATTAAGTATTCCACCCTTTTCTCATTTGTATAATTCAAACTTTAATTTGAAATAGAAATGCTATCTTTTATACAGAACTGTTTTGACTGCTATATGAATTTTCTCTGACATTGGGAAACTGGGTTTCAGAATCACTCTGATATTTCAAAGTCACTCCCTGACAAAAGAGGACTCAATAATTTCAGTTTAGTTCCTGCACTGGGGCTCCTGGAATGGCAGATTTTCTGTTTTGAAGCATCACACAACCCATCAAAATAAAATGTAGATATTCTTAATTATCACCGCTGTGAAATACAAGAGCAACACATACATTTTAATATAAAGCGATTTCAAATATACAAATTAAACAGCCAGAAAATCATATCAAATGCTCAGGACGCCAGGGTTCTAGTCCTCCTCCACTTGATAACTATGCAACCTTCCTCATGTTGTTCTCTCCTTCATTCTTTCCATTCCTCAAGATACATTCAAGTTGACAGCAGGGTACCATGCTGGGCATTAGTCATAGAGAAATGACTGAAAGTGGTCTCTGCTCCCTGAGGGCCCACAGTCCGGTGGTGGTGGTGGGAGGAGACATACAAACAGATAGTCCTACAGTGTGGTGGGTTCAGCAATAAAGATGCACAGAGAGTATTAGGAATGAAAATGGGTGGTAATGGGGGTGGGTCTAGATTTATTAAGAAGCTGATGCCTCCACTGAGTGTAATTCCTGCCCTGTCTTGGCCTCACAGGCCAGTTGGCAGGCTCTCCTAAGACTAAGCCTGGGATAGGGCCTTGTGAACTAAAGCTCCAAAGGGCAGGGCGGGGATCATTTCCCAGGTGAGGAACAGCAAGCTGCAGCTTAATGAATGAGTGCTTTGGCATCTCTAGCTATTAAGGAAAACATCCAAACCTAATTTGGAGGAGGGTTTTTTTAAAAATCCAGTTTCAGCCGATTATCTCCATCTCATTTGTATTTACAGAGGACTTAAAATGAAAGGACTACACATTTCCATTTTGCAGATGAGGACATGCAGGCACAGGGCCCGGAGAGCTAGGGAAGACTATGCTAAGAAAAAAATAAAAATAAATGAAAAAAGCCTCAGGCGAGGTCCTGGAACCGCTCAGGCCTGGGTGGGGGGGACAGCAGAGGTGGCGCTTTTCTCCATTACACGCCCCTCAAGGGTACAACGTCTCCTGCCAACAATGGAAAGAGTCGTTTTCTCTCCTGTTCCCTTTCCAAAAGCAAGCCAGAAAGAAAACAGAATGCACATTTAAAACTCCCACAAAATTTCTGAAACAATTTTTTCTGCATTTCTTTCCAAGGCAGACCGAGGAGGTATGAAGGGCCAGTTCATCTCTCATGTTGGGCTTGGCCCTCATGTGCTTGTTCTGAGCCACTGTGATACAGGCTTCAAGTGTGAGAGGAAACAAAAGAAAAAGGAGGAATCTGAAAGAGTTGGGTCCCTGGAAGACACTATACAAGAGGCTATGGGCTCGAGCTGGCTGAAGTGTGGGAAGATTCAGGGCCCAGAGTAGGAGGGGCAGCCACTGTGGAGCAATCACCATGAGGTACAGGGACAAGCGCTGGGCTTACCCAGGGCAAGGGCATTTCCCAGAGACGTCCTCAGAGATGATGTGTGATTAGGGCTTGCCCCACCAGGGCCATGATAAAAAATTAGACTGCACCAATCCCTCCCGTCACAGTTCATTCTTATGGCTGAGCAGACAGTAGGGGTGCAGCAGAGTTGACCATTTTTCGACGTGGGTTTAGTGTGCTCACCCTGGGGACATGAGGAACCAGAGGAATCCAGACTGTGTGCTGGAGAAGCTCCTAGCTCTGTGGAGGACACAGACATCTACCTGCTACTCTGTGGTGAAGGTGTGGAGGTCAACTCCAGAGGTGTGCCCAGATGCTGGGGCACACAGAGAGCAGCCACCAGAGCTCTGTGAAGCAGAGATGATGGTAGGAGAGAGCAGAGACAACACACAGGACATTTTGGAGAGGGAGGAAAAGCCAGTGTCACATCCCATGTGGGTGGCCGTCTGCTTGGGCTGTGGATCTCAGCCCTGGCTGCCCACTGGAATTATCTGGATAAAAAGATACAGATACCAATGTCCTATGTTGATAGGGGTGCTGGCTACCTGGATGTATTCCTGTGTAAAAATGTATCCATTTGACATTGATAGATTAAATAGAGAAGGTAGACCGGAGATCGGGATGGCAGGACACACACAGGCTTTATTGGAGGGAAGGGTACCCCTGCTGGCTGCTTCCACAGAGAGGGGTGGAAGAGAGCGAGCATTTGTGTACAAGCACCTTTAAGGATAGGGGGCGGGGCTTAGGGCACTGAGCACACGCTGATTGGTGATTAGGGACCTAGGGACTTAGGAATCAGGGGTTTAGGGTATTGGCAGGTGCTGATTGGTGGTTCAGAGCTCAGGAATGTCTGGCCGCAGGTGGGGTTTACATCTGTCCATCAACTGGAGGAAGGGAGGATCTATCAGGCATCTATGTACTTTACTGTCTTAAACCACGCTGCAAAATTTGTAAATGCTGATTCCCAGGCTACAATCCAGAGCAATAAAATGAGAATCTAATATGCAAGCAGGAATAAAGACCATGGACCCAGGTGGAGAATTTTTTAAAATCTTTATTGTTGAAAGTATTACATAGGTTCTCCTTTTTTCCCCATTAATCTCTTCCAGCCCGCTCCCTACCTACCCTCCCCAAGACCTCACCACCCCATTGTCTGTGTCCAGGGGTCATGCATATATGCATACAAGTTCATTGGCTGATCATTTCCCACCCTGAGGTTCCCATCCTGCCTTCCCTCTGAGGTTCAACAGTCTGTTCATACTTCCATGTCTCTGGCTCTATCTTTGATCATCAGATTATTTGGTTCATTAGATTGCTTATATGAGTGAGATCACGTGAAACTTAATATTTCTATAACTGGCTTATTTGCTCAGCATAAAAATTCCATCACTTAAGGGCAGCAAATCTTTTTTTAGCAGGAATCAAAGCCTTATATTTCTCTATCTGCTAGAGAGAAATTAGTAAACATTTATGGAGGATCCTATTAGTGCTGTTTTTCACACACACACACACACACACACACACACACACACGGGAGCGCGCACGCACGGGCCTGTGCATGCACAAATTAATCATTTAACCCCACCTTGTAAAATAAACTAGGTTCTAAGAGTCCCATTTTAAAGATGAGGAAGCTGAGGCTCACAGAGGTTATCCCCTTGCCCAAGTGCACAGAGATAGTGAAAAGCAAAACTGGAGGGTGGGGCCTGTGTGCAGTGAAGGGATGTGTACTTCTCCTGAGGAATCCATGCATCCATTCTGAAGGAAATTTCTAGATACCATCAAAGGACTTGGGAGCCCACCACCCTCTCTGACTCAAGCTCTAGTAACTTCTCAAAGTGGGAGCTCTTCGCAGCTACAGGGACAATTTCTGCAAACTAGTAAGCCTGAAGTCAGCAATGTTTAAATCGCCCCTTGAAGCCCTTCGCCACTTGTACGTCTCTTTGTCTTTGGAGTTTTGTCTCAGCAATTCGTTTCAGCTTCGGTGTACAACCAAATCTCCAATCTGTCATGCCAAGGGTGAGAAGAGATGCCCTCCTAACAAGACTCTGGGCCTCGCTGGAGCTGCCTGCAACCCATACTACCAAAGACTCAGATTCCTCGTGAGCAGGTAACGAAGCTCACAGGAACAGGAGAAAACTGTACAAAAGCAGAAAATGACAATTCAGAACACACGCCCATTGAGTGAAGGCATTAAGGAAACCCTCAAAGCCCTTAGCAATGGAGCTGCCAAAAGAAAAAGATGGCTTCTTATTAAAAAAATAAAAAAGACCTAAGTAGAAGAAGTTATAATAAGGATCCATATACATCCTGCAGGTTATGAGAATTACTGCAGCGTTAGAAGTGATAATAGCATAATGTCATCCACTGCATATGAAACCCCGGACAATATAAGCTGGGTCGCCTAAGCATAAAGGCTAATGCTGCCTAGAAACACCAGGGAAATAAGACCTGCATGAAAGGAGGGAAATATTCACTGGGTATTTTGGGATCACTTCTCTGGGCGCTTGCAGGAGATAAACAGTGTTTCTGGATAGTGTCTCAGCAGCTCTCTGCCCTCACTGAGCTTCTCTCTGAAACCAGGTTCAGTTCAGTTCTAGCATAGGTCTGAGCTGAGAAGTTCTGGAGGCTGGTAGTCCTTAGCCCCCTTTTTATTTCTAAGATCTCATAATGGATCATGGAAAGGGGAGGAGAGGGACTGGGAACTAAGAGAAGTACTTGAAAAGGGGCACTTTGGGAAAACTATATACCTACCTTCTTTCCTTAGAATCTAGACATAAGAACTGCAGAGCTAGAGTGTATTTCAATGCATCCACTCCAAATTCCTGATTGTAAAATGGGGAAACTAGGTGCAGGGCAGTAGAGTAATTTGCTTGTGGTTATTAAGCTGGCTTCCTGGACGAATGGAGTCTAATCCAGTCATAACTTACATATGTACATGTGACTTCATAACTCATAAAGCCCATGCCCAGATATGATGTCATGAATAGCCCATGGAAAATATATATCCCTTTTCTGCAGGTGGAAAAGGCAAGGCAGAGGATCTGATCGTCCCTAACAGCCTATGCTTCAGCCACTGCTAACAAAGCTAGTAAGGGGCAGTTCTTGATGCCAGGTATCTGAAATCCTTCTTTGGTATCCAGAAAGCTGCCCATGTTATGTGCATGGCCAGTAGGCAAAGTTACTCTACCAGGCTTCTTTATTTTTCTTTATTTTTCAAATATTTTTATTAATGCCAGAGAGGAAGGGAGAGGGAGAGAGAAAAAAAAACATCAATGATGAGAGAGAATCATTGATAGGCTGCCTCCTACATGCCACACTAGGGATGGAGCCTCAACTAGCGCAGGTGCCCTGTCCAGGAATTGAACCTGGACCTTCTGGTTCAATCACTGAGCCACACCATCCTGGCTATGCCAGCCTTCTTTAGTTCTGATTCACCCAAATGGAGCTAAGCCATTCATCCCTGCCCACATCCCAGTTGAGGGAAACTGCATTACTGGCTAAAATATATGCAGGCCGCTTCAGGCACATGCTGTCCTGAGAAAATTGAGACAAAGGGCTGAGGACGGTTGGGCAGAAGCAAGAAGGTGTATTACAAAGGTACATCACTTTCATATTCATTTGCACATTTTTCCTCATAAGAAAATTAGGCTTTAATGTAACCTCAATTTCAGCCTTGTTGCTTTATTGCCTGAAGCCCATTAGAGAGCTATTTCCCAGAGCCAGGAACTGAAAAGTGGAGGTCAGGAGGCTAGGGTTTTAATCTACTCCCAATGAGACTTCTTTCCTGGGGCTCCCCTCTTCTGACTGGCTCTGTGCTGCTCTTGGGGGGATGGTGCACCCTTCGTGGGTAGTGAGGATTTTTCTTAATACACCAAAGGCTGATTAACTGCCAACCAGCATGTGTGTGTTGGGAGGGAGGGCGTAGAGCTCTCACTGACTCACAGATCAATGTACCTCAAAACATTGCAGCTAAAACCTGCAAATGCATCACCCCAGGTGACAGAGGGCAGGTGGCATCTGGTCTGTGTCTTTCTCCCCCCGCCCCTCCTTCTCCTGGGCTAAACCAGGCTGTGTAATCCACTTTAGGGTGCCAGTAAAGAGCCCCTAAGGAGTTTCCTGTGGCCCAAGACAGCCCTAACCCCCCAAATTCCTCAGTTAAAACTATCTGCAGATCAATCTGGAATGCTGTAGCCCCCTGGATCTTAAACTTACATCCCTACTGAAAGCACCCACCTCTTATTAAAAATGCTGATGCTCGGGCACCCCCTCACTCCATCCCTCCAGACTTTGTTTTTTGTTTTTTGTGTTGTTTTTAAAAAATATATATTTTATTGATTTTTTTACAGAAAGGAAGAGAGGGATAGAGTCAGAAACACTGATGAGAGAGGAACATGGATCAGCTGCCTCTTGCATACCCCCTACTGGGGATGTGCCTACAAACCAAGGTGCATGCCCTTGACTGGAATCGAACCTGGGACCTTTCAGTCCCGCAGGCCAACGCTCTATCCGCTGAGCCAAACTGGTTTCAGCCATCCCTCCAGACTTTGATGTAATTGGTTTGGCGTATAGAATGGGTAGTGGGATTTTAACTGCCCTACCCTGTCCCCTCCTCCTCAGGTAATTCTAGCATGCAGGCAAGTGTGAGAAGCTCAGTTCTAGCATAGGTCTAAATGAGATTTCCCAGCATGCCTCTGACCTAGGTCTTCCCACCATCTGTGTCCACCCCCAAGGAGAAGCTGGGACAGCTGCAATCATGCTGTCCCCTCCCTCCATTCTGGAGGCCAACCTTCCTGGGCACTTGACACTTAGGATGCTGGTGAGAAGGCAGGGGCAGCACTTCAGACTGCTTCAAAGTCCTCAGCCTCTGCTTAATCTGCTAAACAAAATGCTTATCAGTCTCAGCCTGCCAGCAGCACAGGAGAACAGCATTAGGAGGCCCTGCGTGGGAGGGTCCTTACCCCCAAGCACCCAGCACCCCGCTGGCTCTGCTGATTCCCTTCAAAGCACTTTTCCCTCACAGCTCCCCCAGGCCAGGCTCCCTCCTCCAGGCCCATTATGCAGCCTGGCCTCCCCACCACTAAGGTATCAGCTCCTTTTCCTTTCAGCCATTCCCTTATCAGGGCTCAGAGAAAATGCAAACACTAGGAAATACTATTTTTATATTCTAGTGGGTGCTTATAATAATTCATGCTGGTAGGTTTTGTTTCCCATGTATTGGGATCGCACTACAGTCTACCTCCAGGCAGGAACAGAATGGATGCGATTGGAGGCAGCAAGGGGGTAGAGGGGGGGCTCTGCCAGCCTTGTGTGCCCATTCAGCACCCTCTGGGCTGCTCGGAGCAGAGTATGGCACTGGTCTCACAGGCCTGGTTTCTCATGAAGAAGCTCAGCGAGGCTAACAGAAGAGGGCTGAACTTGAACTTGGCTTTCTAGCCAGAGAATAATCCTATAGTGTCTGACATGGGTAACATTAAATACCTTGCCTGTATTTATTTAACCATTTTTTTTAACCCTCCTTTTGTATTTTTTTTCAGCACCACTTTTCCCTAATGCCTTTACTTTTAAATTTCTGGGAGCAATGAACCCTCATCCTTAAACCAGGCAGGTGCTGCTGTGAATAAGCCTTGTAATGGGCCAAAACTGACTGCCTCTCTGGGCCTCAGTTTCCCCTGTGATAAGATCACGCTTCACCAGATGCCTGCTAATCTTCCATTCTGACCTCACATGACTCTAAGACTGTAAATCTTTTTCATCCCATAATAATCTTTAGGTATTTGTCTAGCATCTAATCCGTAGCAGGCATTAACACCGTTATCTTCCCTTATCCCGCCCATCACTGTCCATCCCTGCCACCCCCCAAAATCAAGTGTGTATTGGGTATTGATGGGGGGGAGGAGATTGGAGAATCAGGTGAATTTAAAATTTCCTATTATTGCAGCATTGGTGGTATGAAAATAAATAGCTATATAATAGAACTGCCTCTTTTCCCTCACTAAATGTCATACTTTACATATATTAACATTAGTATTCATATAAAAGTCAACTACCACATTATTTCAAAAAGCACATCTTTTGAGGGCAAAAGGGATGAGGGAATCACAGCATGTGACATTAAAAACTCTCTATAGTTCTGTGAACTGATGGAGTTTTGGCAATATTCTTGTATTGCAGGTAGAGAGATATTAGTTATCAAATTACAAAATAGAGGGATTGTTGCTATTGTTCCCATGCAAAACAGTCAGTTTCTTGATTACTCCTATTAGATTACAAAACACAAATGTATACTCCTCGATTCTGAGTGGTGTTCACACAAGGGGGCACAGAAGGTGTACAATTTTGTTTGAATCCGTGCTTATTTCAATTATAAAATATCAAATCATTTCATTCATTAGATCATAACAAATTGTCATATTATTTGATCTCAAATATTCCCTTTTGTAAAAATAGATTAGAATATAGTAACTTTATTACATTATTTTAATAAACTAGAGGCCCAGTGCACAAAATTTGTGCACAGGAGGAGGGAGAGTCCCTCAGCCTGTCCTGCATTCTCTCACAATCCGGGATTCCTCTGGGGATTGTCTGACTGGCAGTTGGACATCCCTCTCAAAATCCGGGACCACTGCTCCTAACTGTTCACCTGCTCCCTGCCTTATTGCCCCTTACCACTCTGCCTGTCTGACTGATCGCCCCTAACCACTTGACTGCCTGCCTAATCACCCCTAACCACTCTGCCTCCCTGCCTTATTGCCCCTAACCATTCTGCCTATCTGCCTGATCACCCTTAACTACTCAACTGCCTTTCTAATAGCCCCTAACCACTCACTTGCCTGCCAGATTGCCCCTAACTGCTCACCTGCCTGCCTGATCACCCCTAACCACCTATGCCTCTGTCCCCACTCCCTGGGCTTCATCCAGAAGGATATCTGGAATGATGTCCAGAAGGTTGTTTGGCTGTCCAGTCTAATTAGCATGTTACGCTTTTATTATTATAGATTTTCTATGATTGGATTTATAAAATATGCTGAATATGCTTCTAATGTCATTGTTTAACAAATCCTATCACATATAATAAAAGCCAAATATGCAATTGGCCAAGCAACAGAACAACCAGCAGAATGATGGGTCACTATCACACACACTGACCACCAGGTGGCAAATGCTCAATACAGGAGCTGGCCCAGTCCCCAGGACAAGGCCAGCCAAGGCAGGAGCAAGCAGGGAGCCCCCAGTGGCTCTGCTGGTCGCCCTGCAGAGGGAGGCCACTGGCAACGATGGAAGGGGGTGGGGCCAGTGAGTGGGCAGTGCCAGGCCAGGCAAGGTGGGTGCCAGCAGGAGGACCCAATCACCACACTGGTCACCCCACAGATAGGCCCTGATGGCTGGCTAAGTCTAGGGACCCTACACCCATACATGCATGCATAAATTTCGTGCACCAGGCCTCCAGTATTGTTATAATTTTGCTGCTTTTTCAGTACTTCCCATTTATCCATCTTGTTGAATCAGAACTACCAACAGCAATGAACCCAAATTTTCTATTTTCTATCAGAGCCTTGCTATCAAATGCTTTTGATTTAAATATAATCAATCCAATTAGCAAATTAAAAAAATCAATTAGCTAAAAGGTAGTGAAAAACTGTCACATTTACTGTGAACAATATTGTACCAGCATAGGAACTGTGGCACAGGATTCAGAAAAACAAAATTTCATGTTGGGAACCTACACTCTAATACCAATTGACACAAGTATTAATATTGTGCTCTTTTTGAAGTCTCACATTACATTAAATTATAGTTTTACAGCTGGGTAATGAGAGCAGGGATGCTCCCTGGTCACTTTTCTTTAGAAAGCCCCTCTTTAACAACTATCTATCTATATACACTGAGTGGCCAGATTATTATGATCTCTGAACACATAATAATCTGGCCACTCAGTGTGTGTGTGTGTGTGTGTGTGTGTGTGTGAGTGTGTGTGTGTGTGTGTATTAGATGCACGGTGCATGAGTTCGTGCATGGGTGGGGGTCCGGCCAGCCTGGACAGGAGGAGGGGACATGGGCAGTTGGCCAGCCTGCCTGCTGGTTGAACTCCTGGTTGAGGGGAGAATTTGCATATTAGCCTTTTATTATATAGGATATACACTGAGTGGCCAGATAATTATGAGTTCAGAGGTCATAATAATCTGGCCACTCAGTGTATATGTAAAAACCTAAACAACCAGATGACCAGATGACTGGCTGGTAGCTATGATGTACACTGACCACTAGGGGGCAGATGCTCAATACAGGAGCTGACCCTGGTGGTGAGTGTGCTCCCACAGTGGGAGCGCCACTCAGCTGACAGATATACACTAGACTCAGCAGGTGCAGTGAGGCTGAGATGAGTGGGAGCAGCATGGCACCCACCCTGGGCTCAGGCTCCTCCCCTGCCACCTGCCACTTAGCGCAGTACTTCGTGCTATGTGGGATCAACGTGGACAGCAGACTGGAGCCCAATGAGCTGGCAGGTAAGGCTGGACTGAGGCAGTGCGGATGTCCGCTGATCCTTGCAGACCAGGCTAATTTGAACAGTGCACAAATCAGTGCACGGGTCCTCTAGTCCCACATAATAAAAGCCTTATATGCAAATTGTCCCCTCGTGTGGTGATATGACTGGGAGACCAGTAGTTTGACCACTCACTATGATGTGCACTGACAATCAGGAGGCAGCACAGAATATGGCAGGCATCTGTGACATGCTGCAACCTCTAATCAGCTACCTGGGGTGGGGGTGACAGGGATAGAAGTGCAGTGAGAATTGGGGGTGTCCACCAAGCTTGCTCTCAAACCCCCTGCTACTCTCTCCCAGGACATCAGGGCTCATGCACCAGGGAAGCCCCATGTTCAGGTGCCAGGCACCCATGAGAAGCCCATCCTGCTTCCATGAAGTGCAGGTGGGTGGCACTTCAGCATTGAGCCATGTTTACTGTATCTCCCCATGGGGACTTGGGTGGGTGCTGTGACTAAGCCGGAGGGGGGCAAAAATGGTGCTAATGAGCAGTGGTGGTGGCAGGCACAGAGGGGCAGGGATGAGTAGGGATGGCGCAGTGCCTAGCCTGGGCTTGGGCTCCTCCCCAGCCATCTGCCACTTCATGCACTACTACATCCCTCAGGGGATGTCGGACTGCTGGTTTTGGACCAATCCCCTGATAGGCCTGCAGGGGATTGAGCCGAACTGGTAGTATAACATCCGAGGAGGGGTCCCGGATTGCTAGAGGGCACAGGCAAGGCTAAGGGACCCCACTGGTACATGAATATATGCACTGAGCTTCTAGTAAAGAATGAACTTAAGATATCATTTAACCACTCCTCCAGTCTATAACCAGACCTTGATTTTCCATAATCTCAAATCAGCAAGGGCTCTCAAATGTGGGTTTTTGTTTTTTTTTTATGATTGACATATGGAGACAGTACAGATACTAAATGAGAAATTATCATTATTGAAAGAGTTGTAATTCACAATTTACTACATATTAATAGAAGTCACCTTCTACTCTAAATGCCAGTTACTTTTCCTGCCTCATCCTATTTAAGAATCACCACAGCCAAAGCCAGTTTGGCTCAGTGATAGAGCGTTGGTCTGCAGATTGAAAGGTTCCAGGTTCGATTCCGGGCAAGGGCATGTACCTTGGTTGCGGGCACATCCCCAGTGGGGGGTGTGCAGAAGGCAGCTGATCGATGATTCTCTCTCATCGATGTTTCTAGCTCTCTATCTCTCTCCCTTCCTCTCTGTAAAAAATCAATAAAATATATTTTTTTTAAAAAAAGAAAGAAAAATTTAGAAAGAAAAAAAAGGAATCACCACATACACACCTGACAAAGATTGCTATTCCCAGTTTACAGGTGAGAAAAGGATCTTAAAGAGAGAAGTAACTTGCCCAGGGACTCAAGGCTAAGAAGGGTCAGGGAGACTCTGGCAACTCTATGTATAGCCTGCACCTCAGCCCAGGCTCTCTCCACCACAATATACCACTGCTGGGTGAGCCCAGTGCAAGAGAAAACACCCAAGAATAAAATGGCTTGGGTTGTTAAGTCAAGAAATTCAGGCAAACAATACCGTGTGCATCTGAGCCTTCTAATATATTTTTGGTGGAGAACAAATTGCCCTGGGAGAGGCATTATACATTTTCTCTTGTAGAATTGTCCTTCTGTAGCGGCAAACTGGAACACACACATCCTAAGATCAGATTGCAATTAAAATCCAATTATAAATATATTACGATATTAGACACCTACCCACGAAAGATCCAGCAGGGAACCGTCTCTGAAGGCAGTGTGTCACAGTCTGCACGTGGCTACTCTGTGCACTGCTGACTGTGCCCTCTGACCTTGAGTGTGTGTTAAACAATGCCTCGCAGCCTTTCTCTGAGCAAAGGACTTGGTTTATTTCTCATGACAGAGGAGCTTTAATAACACCATTAGCAATTTACTCTGGAGAATGACATGTGAGGAATATTAAGCCTTCCTCACACAGATTATTAAACAAATTAAACACAGCATTTAAACTGGTGGGATTCTTGTGTGAGGTCAGAAAGCACAAGGTCACCAAAAATGGTCCCTATGTGACCTTCAGACTCTTTAGACACCTTGTTTAAATAACTCGTCACTTCACTGAGTTGTTTAGCAAATACTTATCCAAAGAAACAGGCAGTTATTTCCCCACTACCCATATTTTATTTTATTTTAACATGATTTACAAACCAAATTAGAGGTGGTATCAAATGTGCAGCATAGCTGATGATCTAGGGATTTCCTTCCAGCTGCCTACTATAAGATTTGCACTGCTCACATTTAAGTTGACTTTCTTTAATTTGACAGAACATTTCAATGACAGAACTCAGGCTTCCAATATTTTCCAACAGTTGTCTTTAAGTTCATTTGTCATCATTAATATGGGCCATTCAGGCAGATCACCCAGACAACTGCATTCTTCTGTCCAGCCCCAACAAGAACATAGTACTATGGCTGCCTCTCAGTATTTTTAATTTATGCAAATGTCAAAGGGCCAGACATTGGACCCTGACAGTTTCTTTTTAAGTGGCCTGGCATAGACTATGTGTCCACGCTGTATGCACCAACTTCTTACAGCTAAAAGACAGGTGCTAATTAATCTACCTAATTATGCAGTGAGTGGAAGAGGTTTACCCACAGGATTCTAAATCTGGAGGAAAAAATATGAAAAGGGAAAATGCTTTTGGTTGCACACTGAAACAATTTCAGGAGTCAGCTTATTTGTCATTTCTCCTTAGATTAGATTGATTCCTATGCTTCCCCTATATAACAATTGCTGTGCATCCGATTTTTCCCCCCCAGGGATACATTTGAAAAGCACCCATAAGAAAGGACAAACTGACCTGAGAATGACTGGCTTACCTTTTTTTTTTTTTTTTTTTTTTTAAACTGCAAGTAAACAAGTAAAAACAAACCAAGCAGTACAGAAATGTTAGATCAGTCCCATGAAATGTGCGACACCCCCAATGATGCTGCAGTTCCAGCAGGCTCCTGTTTGCAGTTAGCCACTCTCAGGGCTCATCCCTGGAATTCTCTGCACACCCATACAAATAAATAAAATTACAGATACCATGAGCACAGACCCATGAGGCTATTGATTATATTAGAGAACTCTGGGATACGGGGAGAGAAATCCTGGGGCATGCAATCGACTTGTCACCTATATCCCCTTGGTCTTTACAGCTTTACAGGGAGTTGCAATGTTCTTTCTCTGGTTCTCAATGGCCAGGGACGCATATGAAAGTTGTGACATCTGTCAGGGAAGGAGAGAGGAGAACCACTTCTGAATTTCCTCCAGAGGAGTCAATGCCGATCATAAGAGATCGATTCTCTCGGGAACAATTCAACAAGGACAACGCAGTCCGCACCCGGAGAGAGAGGGAGTTAAGAGGTAAGTGATGCCCTGGAATGGGAGCCGCATCCTGTCCTCCATGTGAATGGACACCTGGGTCTGCCCGTCACCCAGTCCCTTCTCTGAATGCCCCCAACCCTTCAGCAGACAATTTAGTACCATGAATTAAAATAGCTGAAAATAACTTTTTTAAAAATGAATAATTTAAGAATTCACATGTCTCGTTAACACTAAATGACTTTCCAGCTGGGCAGAAAATCAAAATCTGCATTTGGCAGTTTTACAAGTCATTATGGAAATATGTCTCCTCTTTATTTGATCTCCTCTATTTCTAGATATGGTCTTCACTTCTAGATATTTTCCTTCTCTGTATGTTACAGAAGGCATTTGAAGAGGCTAAAAAAAAAAAAAAAATCAGGTACGCTTTGTGATTTAAAGGCAAAAAGACACACAACACAAAACAATAAAATACCTGTTGATTTAAAATGTCAATGTTTTCTTGAAAACACAATAATTGAAAGGAGTCAGATGCAAAAGGCCACATACTGCATAATTCAACTTTATATGAAATGTCCAGAATAAGCAAGTCAAGCAAGACCAAGCAGTTTAGTGGTTGTAAGTAAGGGTCTGAAGGAGGGAGTACAGGGAATGACTATTTAATCAGTACAAGGTTTCCCTCTGAGTGGGTGAAAAAGTCCTGTAACTACATAGTGGTGGTGATTATGCAACACCATGAATGTAAGTAATACCAATGAGTTGTATATCTTTTAATGATTTTGCCCAGCCAGCATGGCTCAGTGGTTGAGCATTGACCTATGAACCAGGAGGTCATGGTTCGATTCCTGGACAGGGCATATGTCAGAGTTAAGGGCTTGATATCGAGTGGGGGGAGGGGGGGGCGGAGAGTGCAGGAGGCAGCTGATTGATGTTTCTCTCTCATCATTGATGTTTCTATATCTCTCTCCCTCTCCCTTCCTCTCTGAAATCAATAAAAAATATTTTAAAAAGTAGGAAATTTTATGGTATTTGTAATGTACCACAAAAATGTGACACTTTAGAAAAAATGACACTGTTTTAAATAGCAAAATTTGAAGCATTATAATGAATGGCAGATGAATCAAAGGATGGGAAATGCTGGGCATTCTGCTCACCCTGCCCTGCTCAATGAGGCTTAGAGGAGAGGATAAAATGCCTCCATTTACCTGGTTTCCTGCCTTAACAGTCTGATGCTAAGATTTGTCTGTAATAGAAAGAGATGCAAGACTGAGAAGAGAGGAATGAGAACACAGACCACCATCTTTCCCTCCATTCCTGGCCTAAAAGTCTCCAGAGTCCAAATGAGCAGGTGGTCAGCTCACAATGTTTCAGATGTATTCAATTTCTTAAGAGCATTTGCAAACAGTACAAAATTGAGGATGACTGCTTATGAACGCCAAATGCTCAGGACAGTCACATGCTGATAATGTCTCCCTGCCTTATTGATAAGGAAGGAGCAAAACAGGAGGAAAGAAGCAGAAAGAGGATGGAGAGAAGGGATGACAGTATCTATAGAAACCTTCTCTTGAACGTTGAGTGCCTAATTCATTTTTTAAATTTATATTTTTATTGAATTTATTGGGGTGACATTGGTTAATGAAATTACATCGTTTTCAGGTATGCAATTCTATAATACATCATCTGTATTGTGTGTTTACCACATCAAGTCCATTAATTTGTTTCCACTGCTCTGAAGAGGTGGCATAATATTAGACATAAAATACTGGCAAGATAACTTACTGGTTTCTTCATCCATAAAATGGAGAAAAGTCAGATTTGTGCTGCAAGAGATGTCACATGTACATCTGATTACAGTAATGGTAGTTGGTTCTACAGGGCCTTAGAGATGGAAGAGGCTTAGAAGTTTTCCCTTCAACCCTCTCATCTCCCAGGTAAAAAAGGAGAGGCCCAGGGAATTAAAGTAAAGCACCTGAGGATCTGAAAAGACAGTCTTTATGGTGGACTTTGAATAGTTTGATGCTCCGAAGATTCTGATTCTATGAAAATGGAAGAATCAAGTGAAGGCATGTCATTAGCACCATGAGGTGTTTTGGCAGGAGGGTGGTGTTTAGGTATTTAGAATTTAGAATTGACAGATTGGTTCAAATTGTGTTTTGCCACTTAGTAGCTAAAAGTACTCTAAGTAATTTAATTTATTTCGGCCTGGATTTCCTTGTCTATAAAGTACTGGGTGCCTTGTCTATAAAATATATCTCTAATGTCACTAAGAGGATTATAGGAGGGAAATACAGATAAAGGGTTGAACACAGGACTTAATGTTAGTCCTCAGTACATGATGGTTGTTGGCGCATCACGACTGTTGAAATTCACTGCAGACTGTACATTTCTTTCAAAATTTGGGGGGATGTTTCAACACGTTTACAAAAAATGTTATGAAATTCATAAAAAGTAGGTTAGGGCTTCAAGAAAAAAACAAAGAGGGGAAGGCTGGCAGCCATCTTCACAGTGTAGTTATGGTATCACTCAGACCAAGCTCTGCCATCGCAGCTGAAACCCAGGTCTCCTGACTCCAAATAGGAAGGAAAGCTTTCCCAACGCTCCACACACAGGAATAACCTTAGCACACACAATAGTGTTTCGTTCCTAGGATGCACCCACTACGATATCCAGTGAGGCAAAAGGCAAATCGCCTAAGAGCCACTTCACTAGCACGCTCGGTGGGAAGACAGTATGCTATGTCTGGTCAGCATGGTCACACCATTTCTGAACATTACTGGGTGCTTTGTATAATAATCGGAAAGCTCAAGAAACTGGGATCAATTTACTTATGCTATAAAAGTAATGTTACTAAGAGCAAACATGCTCTACTGGCTATTCTCTGCTAGATAGTATCCTAAGCACTTTTCATATATTATCTCATTAAATACAAGAGGAAAGTCAATGCTCCAAAATTTCAAGCCCCAGTTTGGTGCAGTGGGGAAAAAAAATGCATTGAGCCACAGCTCCAAGACTGACAGGGGAGTCAGAAAGAGGAGCACAGGACTGAGCAAAAGGACACCTGACTTCTCAATTCTGCCACTAAATGGTTCTAGGGCCGGGCACTTGTCTTGTAAAATTTCATCATTGGCCAATGAGGAAATTTTCATTGGAAAAATAGCACTGACCTGGACTCAGGTGATGCTGGGACTCTGACGCCTAGTGGATCTGGAGCATGTGGGGAGACTTTACATCCCTCTGGGCATTCCATCACCTCCCTCTCTTTCTCCTTCCAGCTCTCGCTCTCTCTTTTTAAAAGAAATCAGATGAGCATTCAAGTCTTTAAAAAAAAGAGGGAATTCACTGACTAATCTATGTTTTCTCTGTATAGAATAGAAGTAGAAATTCATTGAAATACGTAATTCAGAGTGGTTTACAGAAACTATGTCATTCCAGAAAAATAAATTCAATTCATCTTTATGTCCCCAAAGTATCACCACATTAAATGCTAGTATACATACCTGTCAATAGGAAAATTACTGATGTTTTATATCTGAAAGTATGTTTGAATGATTTATAAATCATGACCTCATCATGACAAAACAAAGACAATTCAGCAAAGTGTGTAGGTTTGTTATTCTTGTATTTAACTTTTCCCACAATATAATATACTGATCCTTGTCCCTATTTCATAGGCATGGAGTAGCCCAGTTCAGACTTTTTTCTTGTTTCCAATATTATCTTTAATAATTTCCTGATACTGCAATAAATAATGTCAAAGATGAATAATGAAAATGTACATTTCAATGTGCTATAATTACAATTCTAAAACACTGAAGTGCAATAATTAAGGGCTTGTTCTTTGGCAATTATACACATAAATAGAATTTCCTTTGGCTTTGGGGCACATTCTGTTGTAACAGCACTGCTGCCAGAAATGCAAACAGCTGAAAGAACAAACACAGATTTACCTACTGTTCTATAAAGAAGGTCAAACTGTGCAGCTGGCGGGGAAAACACAGCCCATAAGTTTGGTACCGCCATTCACGTGGTGCATTTATATGATTGACCTGTATAAGTGGATGCTGTTTTTACCGCTGACACTTTTATAAACATAAAGAAGGCGCTGAATAAATCTGGCTATATATCTCTTTGTATCAAAATGAAACACTCCACTGTTGTGAAATCTGGCAGTTAATAAAATAAGCCTACTTTTTATTAGATTCTTCCAACTATGGGAATACAATAGTTTAATACTAACTAAGCATGCTTCACAAGGTAAAGTGTTTAAAAGTATAACTGTAAATACTAGAAAATGTATAAAACAAACAATAGTTTTGTTCCTTATCCCCAAACAAGAGTTGTCTTTCTTTTGTAAGTACTGTTTCCAAATGATTAATGTATATATAAAATAATGCCAATCACCTCATTCGGAAGGCTCTGCATGGTAACTGCGAATGCCCTGTGGGAATGGAGAGAAAGCAGGTTCTGAACACCTTCCTGAATCTTTTAACTGCGGGATAGCTATAAATTTAAATTGCATAACTCTCACAAGACTTAAGGTAGTATTGTCATAACAGTGCAATAAGTTAAATTTGTCCTTTCAGCAGGTTTACATAACCACCTTCGTGTGAAAACAAAACAAACTACAACAAAAATGACCCAAAGCAAGAAGAATCCGGAGAAGCATATATCAGGATTAAGAAACCCAGCAAATGGAAGGCTGCTGATTGATCAGAGAGCGAGGAGGTGGTCAGCAGATGGTGGAATGTTATGCAAGCCAGGGAAGAGGCTGAGTCAGAAGTGAGAGTGGCCAGGGAGAGTCCAGACAGACAAAAGGTTCATTGGCTCCAGGGGAGGTCCTCTCAGGCCATGACTGCCTCTAAATCACAATTTCTCTTCTCTGCTCTCCTCCATCCTGAAACTAACCAGCCATTTGTTGGACCTGACTGGTTGCTCTGGTATCCTATTAAGGTTCCTTTTTAGTTCCGGGAATCTGGGAACTTTTGCCTTGATTTCTCCCCCTCCACCCCCATACCTCGCTTTCTAAAACATACCCTTCCTCCTATTGCATCATCAGGCTCAATGAAAATAACCTCTAACTGCATCAAAATGCACTGAAATTCCTCCAATTCATTTAGGGAGGCATCTTACCTAAATGAAACTAGAAGTGGAAGCCAAGGTGGTTTGTTGAAACCACTGTCCGGTTTCTTTCAGTATATGCCTGATTTCTTGCAGGCTCAGGCAGGGAGGGATGTCACAGATTTCTGGAACCACAGAGCAGCCCCAGACTTCCTTCCTTCAGCATCAGACCTCTTCTTGGGTACCCATACATAGCACCCTGATTCAGAACCCTTTTAGGGTTCATTGAAACTATCTCTATCTCCCTCAAAAACCTTCCGAAGTCTGAGAACTGGCATGGCCAGGCCAGTCTGGAAACACAGCATAGTCTGCTGGACTCAGAGGGCACACTAATGATTAGCAGTGTGAGTACACGCCAGACAGTTTCTTCATCTCTCCGGCTTGAAAGAGACTTCCTTTCCCACAGTTAGCATGGACTCTGCAGCCTGTTGCTGGGCTTTGAGGACCAGCTCCTGCCTCACTTTCTGGGCTGCAGTTCCCCATTCACAAGGCCACAAACAGTACATCACAAACTCGGTAAAGCAAGACCTGAAGAATACATGTAAAGCACTTAGAACAGTGCCAGGAACAGAGCAGATGCTCAAAAATATTAACCCATACGTCATTGAGCAAAAATTTCCTGTTTTCAACCCTTTGCACAGGAATAACACAAACTATACAAAGGTCCAGGTTTGATTTATAAAAACTGCAAATGCACCATCTCATTTCAGATTACCAAACGAATGTCCCAATTTTCAAATGTGACTCCGGCCTTTTCTAGCTTTCCTTGGCCCAACAAACAAAACATAAGCAAGTGTCTGACAGGTGTGGTCACAACTTGACTTTTCAGGGTTTGATGGGCCTTCAGAAGAGCAGGCATTTTCCTTATCAGTAAGTCATCATCCCCCCCCCCCCCCCCTCAATCTTTTCTGATTTCAGACTCAAGAAATGTGGCAACAAACCTCTGTCCTAAGAGATTTCTGGAGAACACACCAGGGAAGGTTATTTTTCCCCAGGGCGATAAAGTTGAAAAGGTGAACTTGGTCTATTAGGAAAAGTACATAAAAATAATTTTATCTGCTTAATCAAGGGGAGCATGTTTTTATTCTTAGGTGTCTGTATAATTACTCAATTTTCTTCTTGGCTTTGGAGAGTACACATGAAAATCAACACTCTTGGTCAATAATTAGCTTCCTTTTAAAGATGAAAACTCTACATAGTGACACCAGACTGGAACTGAGACCAGAAAGGGGAACTTGATGAGGAGATACATATTTTATTTACATTTATTTTCAACTACAGATAGGATAGATT
Organism: Pipistrellus hanaki; assembly: GCF_964339955.1. Lineage (NCBI taxonomy): Eukaryota > Metazoa > Chordata > Mammalia > Chiroptera > Vespertilionidae > Pipistrellus > Pipistrellus hanaki. The sequence continues at coordinate 46,429,181 of NC_140503.1, read as the reverse complement.
AATTTACGAAATGAGTGAAATGTCTTTGTTGAAACTTATCATCCATCTGTTAAAAACATCAGTAAAGAATTAGTATCTTCATTCCTTTTTAATCTGAATGCACTATAGCAAGAGTCTTGATTAAAGTCACTAGTTTCTTATCAGCTAGAATTTATTTATGATATGTATTTCCAATGCTTCAGTATAACTCCATTTGAATGTGCATTTCTTGAGGTAATTCTTACAGACAAAAATCAAGAATCTTTATAAATCACAAAAAGGACCCTCCTTCCCCTTGTTTTCTAATAATAATAAGTTCACTTTCTTCTTTGTGTTATTTTATTTCTGGAAAATGTACCAGTTAAATGTTTGATTTAACAAAACTTTGTGTTATCTGTTTATATCATAACTTTACATATTCCACTTATAGTAAGTGCAACCTACCAAAAAGTCTATTTTGTTCTTCAAAGTGTGAGAATAATATCTAAGTGTGAGAGCTTTTCTCACACTTCGATGCTATTTTCACATTTGTAACGTCAGAGACTTGTACTTCCACATTTCAAAAACTTAAATAAAACATACCACCAAACCCTAATACCAGTCACTACAAATGCCAGCACATCTCTACCTGAAAGGGCTTTGCCCGGCACCGGGAAAGCAGGACTAGTAGAACCGTGGATGGTGAGCTGAGAGAGACAGTTGAAAGTGATAAATGGGCCCATTAGAAAAGCTAGAAGATGCCAAGCACCATGAGAAGCCAAACCCGACACATCATGTCAGATTAAATAAGAGACAACCAAAACACACCCCACTATGATCTCGACCCAAAGGGCCATCTCTCTGCCAGTTCTGTCTGAAATATTAGTAAAATCGACAATCTGTAGTTGGCTATATAAGTTGGGTGAAGAAGTGAAATCTTTTGTGAGGGGCAGGGGGATAAATAGCTTTTGACTCCTCAAGTTCAAGAAAAAAGGGCAAAGATCTCAACACTGCACTATACTTGAAAGGCTGTGGAATGTTTCTTGGCCATACAAGCTCAGAATCTGTGGCTGTCATTATCATCCTTACTCTCCCCACAATGGTTTGCCCACAAAACCATTTGAAGAATTTGTACTTTTCCTACTTATTATTCTTCCATATATTATTCCCCCCATTTTCTTTCTTAAAGGTTGTAGAGGGCTACCTGAGAAGGCACATGGACATCCTTTAAATTGTCAGCTGAGCCCAAGGCACTGGCAGAGTCTGTGTCCCGCTTACACCCCCCACAAGAGGGCTGGGAGTGTTAAGCAGTTTCTCACTTACCTTTGTCCAGGTGTCAACAGGGGCGGGTCTTGATATGTAAATCCAGTAATGTTAGGGCCTAGTTAAGAATGCAAATAAGCTCCTTTGACCCTATAAAATAAACCTGCTGCGTGGATCAGCTGCTCACTGCCTTTCCATCAGAGAGGATGGCGCCCACCTAGATGAATCTATTTCTGCCTCTTGCTCTCTTTATTTAATCTCTTAATCCCCAGCTCCTCCACTCAGGAACCTGACTGTTTCCTTTTCCATGATGGAGATGGACACCGAAAACAGAGAAACAGCCCCCCCCCCCCCCAAAAGGTGAAGTGATGCCTATGGGCAATGTTAACCAGCTGTTACACTTGACCCATTTTAGCGGTGAAGTTCACAGTGGAGTAAATTTGTAACTGGTATTTAATGTTTGAGATTTCATCTACAGTTATTGACAATTCTAACAGAATCATTATTGTGGTTTTTTTTTTTTAATTAAAGAAAAATAAATAAAGAATACAATAGATTTCAATGAGACAAAACAGAAGGGTACCTTGTCACCACAAGACGAAACAGGGTAAAGAGATACTTTATTTCTTATAAACAAATAATATATGAACATACAGTCAAAAAGGCAGTTCTAACAATTTATTTGGAACAAAAAGAAAACATTCCCATTTATAACAGCATCAAAAACAATAAAATACTTAGGAGTAAATTTAACCAAGAAGGTGAAAGATCTCTACGCTGAAAACCACAAGATATAGATGAAAATGAAGAAAACACAAATAAGTGAAAAGGTATTCTGTGTTCATGGATTGAAAGAATTACTGTTGTTTAAATGTCCATACTCCCCAATGCCATCTACAGATTCAGTACAATCCTCATCAAGATTCCAAAGGCATTTCTCACAGAAGTAAAAAAAAACAAAAACAAAAACAAACAAAAAAACCCACAAAAATCCTAAAATTTATATATGACTAGAAAAGATGCTGAATATGCAAAGCAATCTGAAAAAGAACTACGAAGCTGGAGGCATCACACTCCCTGATTTCAAGCTATATTATAAAACTATAGCAACAAAAATCAAATGATGCTGGAATGAAAACAGACACATAGACCAATGTGTAATAAACCAGAAATAAATCCATGCATATATGATCAACTAATATTTGACAAAGAAGCCAATAATACTACATGGAAAAAACACAGTCTCTTCAAAAAAAAAATGGTACTAAGAAAATTGGATGTTCACATGTAAAAGAATGAAACTAGCTCCCTATCTTATACCACTCACAAAAATTAACTCAAAATGTATTAAAGACTTGCATGTAATATCCCAAACCATAGAACTCCTGGAAGAAAACATAAGAAAAAAATATCCTTGATATGGATCTTGGCAATGATTTTCTTGGATATAACACCTAAAGCATAAGCAATAAAATAAAAATAAACAAGTAAGCATTAAACTAAAATGCTTCTGCACAGCAAAAGAAACAATCAGCAAAATTTAAAAACAACTTATGGAAAAGGAAATTTGAAAATAATATATCTGATAAGGAGTTAATATCTAAAATATATAAAGAACTCATATAATAGCAAAAAAAAAATCCAATTTGAAAATAGGCAAAGAACCTGTACAGACTTTTTCCCTCCAAAAAGAAGTTATAAGAGCAGCCAACAGGTACTAGAAGAGGTGCTCAATATCACTATCACCAGGGAAGTGCAAATTAGAACCACGATTAAATATCACCTCACAGCTGTTAGAGTGGTGGTAATAAAAAAGACAAGAGATAACACATGCAGATGAGGATGTGAAGGAAAGGAAACCCCTTTACACTGCTGATGTGGTTATTAATGGTGCAGCCGTTATGGAAACACTATGGAGGTGCCTAAAACATTAAAAATAGAACTATCATATGTCCAGCAGTTCTACTTCAGGGAATATATCTGAAGGAAACAAAAACACTATATGGAAGAGATATTTGCATTTCTTACTAATAGCAGTGTTATTTCTGTTAGCCAAGACAAGGAATCAACCTAAGTGTCTGTGGATAAATGAATGGATAAAGAAGTTGTGTATATATACAATAAAGATTTTTCAGCCATTAAAAAAAGGAAAAGTAAATCCGGCCATTTTCTACAACATAGATGATATTATGCTAAGGGAAATAAGTCAGACAGAGAAAGATAAATATTGTATGCTCTCACTTATATGTGAAATCTAAAAACAAACAAAATCTCATAAAATAATGTCAGATTTGTGGTTGCCAGAGGTGGGGAGGGAGGCAGGAGGAGGAATTGGGTGAAGGCAGCTAGACAGTACAAATTTCAGTTCTTAGAGAAGTAAGTCCTGGGGAACTAATGCACAACATGATGACTATAATTAACACTACTATGTAACATTTATAAGTTAAGAGGTAGATCCTAAGAGTTCTCATCACAAGGAAGAAAAACATCTTTTTTTAATTTTTATTTTTTTGTGTCTCTGTGAGATGATGGGTGTTGAGTAATTGTGGTAACCATTTCACAGTATTGTAAGTCAAGTCATTATGCTGTACACCTTAAACTTACACAGTGCTGTACTTCAATTAAATCTCAATGAAACTGGACAAAATAAATAAGACGACTCATAGGAGCAGCAAAAAGGGCAGTTCTTCAGATTAAAGTGTTTCAATTCATATGTAATTCAGAGACACAGGATTGAGGAGCCAACCGAAGACTGGCATTAAGAATAGTGATCATCATAATGGTGGCAATTACAACACAATGCCATTGTACATAAAGCACCTGAAATTTTGTCCACAGAGCTTCATGTTCAGGATATTATCTCTCCCTAAAGTTTACACTCTTAAAATTATGCTCAGAAATATGATGATTTTATTAAGTCCAATATCAAGAATGGCCTCAGCTTTGCATGATATTTCCTGGATTTGCCATGTTGTCATCCACCCATCCCTAGAAGGCACAGGTTAGCATCCAGTAACCAGGGACTAAAGCTAACAGCAGCCCAAAGAGGAGGCGTGCATCTCTTTCCAGACCCAGGTAAACATGGGCAACATTTCCCAATATAAGTAAAAAGATTCCAAAGAAATCCAGGCATGTTTACTCTAATACTGCCTTCTGGATACCACAAACTGACATGTTTTATTTCTCTTCAGGCTCTCCATTTCATTTGCAGCCTATACAATACAGGAAATCTCAGCAACAACAGTCACCAGTCACTGGTCTAACTTCCAAAACTGTTCCTTCTCTTGAGACAGAAACAGCCCAAACCTGAAGACTGAGGTTCAACTCCCTTCTGTGTTTTTTGAATATTAATTTCCTTAAAGAAATGGACCTTGCGCTCTTTCTGGCAAAGTTAATAACACACTTGTTCTCCTTTGTAAAATGCCCCCTTTTCCTGGCAGGGTGTGCAGGCAGCCCGGTGCAGCCTGCAGGAGACGGAGGCACCAGCCCGCAGCGGTGAATGAGGGAGCTTGTTCAGTGTGCAGGGCCTTTCCAAGCGCAAACACTCTCCTGAGCTACAGGGAGCACCTCCTCTCCCTGCTCAGAACAGAGCTAAGCACAATGAGCATTTTTTAATTTAAAACATGTGCTTCGACGAGTGCCACTCTCGCTGAACAATCAATTTGCATCACGTTAAATTAACACAGTAATGAACAGCTATGAAATTACACTTTTCGTACATTAAACTTAATGATAAAATAATAGGTAGGAACAGGTTACAATTCTGACAAATAGCGCACAATCAGCAAACCCACTCGACAATAATGAAGACCTTAAAACATCCCATTTCCTGGGCAACAATCTTGAAAGAGGAGCCTATAAACTGGAAAGTTATTGTCCAGCAGGGCACTGTAATTAGGCTGGAAGCAGAAATACAAGGGGCAGTTAACCTGAAGCATATGGTCATAACGAACGTTTCCATGCTTTATTTATGTTGAGTCATTTGGAGGAATTTAATGCAGTAACACCTCTATTTTGACATGTTGTTTTCATAGTGTTCATTTTTATGGTAAAAAAAAAAAAAAAAAAAATGCTAACTTGCCTGCTTGGAATAAGACCAGAACAAAGGTGGTAATTATTGGTAATCCAAGAAAGTGAGAAACATATGTATTTGATTCTTAAGACTCATTTGAGTTTTTACATTAAACAACAAGATTTATTTTTATTCAATTTTTTTCTAATTATCTATGTGCATACGACACTTTTTTAAAAAAGAAGTCCTTAAAAAAAGTGACTCACACAGACGTGGGCTGGAGCTAGCTGGTTCCCTGTATGCTGAATGATGTATGAGCAAAAATATTCAGAGAGCAGACTTCACACAGTGTGAAAACTTACTGCTTCAGGTTGGCTGTCATTGTTCCCCTGGGGCAAAGAAGACCACTCTAAAAATGCTCCAATTGCAGCAGTTACCTGTTCTAAGCACAGAGTTCTGGAAATCCTTTGCAAAATGTGTGAGTTTTTATAGCACGAGAAATCCAAGTCCCTTCATGCCTCAAAATCAAACTAGTACCACAGCAAAAGCTTGGAGCACAGACAGGAGAGCTCCTGGGAGAGGTGGGGAGGGTCTTGCTCTGCTGTCTAGGCTGCTCTGTGGCGCTGCTGTGTAGCTCTGACGTGAAGAGGTACTATTAGGGGGAAATTTTTCTAAGTAAAAAAATCTGCAAATGGTAGGCTAAACAAAGCTAAAAACGATTTTAATTGCAAACTTCTGGGTCTTGGAAGCAAGGAAGGGAAGGGGAGACACAGTAGGTGGGCAGGCTTTCCCCAAACTAAACTGACCAAGGAACTATTTCCCATAGAATAACTGTAACACCCTCACCCATCACCAGTGTTCCAAAGAATTCCGTTTGGGAAACATTTTGCCTGAAAAGACCCAAACTCTTTTTCGCTTTCTTAAAAAACAAAACAAAACAAAACAAACAAACAAAAAAATACCAACAAAAATAAATAAATAAAGGAGTAAAAAAATGTATTGCATGAAGTCAGACTAGGATAAAAAGGTAGAGGATCTTGGCATGTCCACATACAAGATGAGTTAATAGAAAGCTTTTTGGTGTGCAGGTGAGAAAATGTGACCAAGTGAAACCAGGGGCCACCTAAGCTAGAAGAATGACAGTGACCTTCTGGCTTTGAGGGACTCCATCTAGCTGGGAGAAGCAGAGCAAGTTGGAGGAACCCAAGAGCTGGATTCTTCAGCGAGAAAGATCTCTTGCTCAACAATTCCTTGAAGAAATCCAGAAACTCTCCCACAGGACAACACACACCTGCTGTCCTGCCTGGGTGGCTGCCAGGAGGGTCAAGTGGAACAGAGGAGCCTAACATCTGATGGGGAAAAAAGAACCTAAAAAAATTACCAAAAAAAAAAAAAAGAAAAGAAAATATGCTCTCCCTAAGGCTTTACAGTCTGTTTTCCCAAAATCCTAGCCTCTTTCCCTAGGTTTTCTTTCCAAATAGTTTTAAAAATTGGACGGAAAGGAATTGTTACCTGATTGAAAGTTTCTCTCTCACGAGAGAAGTTCTGTGAGATGCTGGAGGACACCGCTTGGCACTTCGCAGACTTCATTTGCACATTCTCAGTTGTACTGCTATAAATGTAACCACCGGGATGCATATACATCCACAGTACGCTGAATGTACAATGTCGAACTTATTTTTCAGGAGAGAAAATTTCTCCTCAACATGTCAATTGTCTCATTTTACCGGTGTCTGCTCACTTCCAAAAATACAAAGACAGAAGAAGAAAGCTTGGTTCTGATTTCACTCAATTTATGTCTAGGCAGAAGGCCAAGCACAGTGCCTAAAATTCCCTCAAGGCCGCTGGGTACATGGGCTGTGCCAGGAAGTTAGGAATTATGTTGCAGGAGAAGGTGTACCTGATTGATAAACCCCTGTCAAAATCCTGCTCATCCTAAAGACCCATTTTAAAGGTCATCTTTTTCAATATCTATTCTCTGATGTTTCTACCCAGATATGAGCTCTTCCTAACTCTGCTAGAATTTCAGAAAATACTGTGAGAGTGTTAAATTTACTAGACAATGAGACCATTAGACTGAAGTAAATTTAGTGCAGTGGTGGCCTAGGTAAGCAAGCCAAAATCTAACCTGGAAATGCCTCAAAACACTGAAAACAACCAATCACAAACAGCCAAGTAGCCTTTAAACTTGAGCCAGTAGATAATTTCCTCTCTGTGCTTCCACTCTTTCTGTACGTAAGTCTTTCCACTGAGCTGCTTGCTGTTGACACCTAATCACTGTTGGTTTGGTGGTGGTAGGTTCAAATTGGTTTTAGCTCAAATAAACCCTTAAAATGTTGAATATGCCTCAGTTTACCTTTTAAGAATAGAAAGCAATGTAACCAGGAAAGAAAAGTTTAAATGAAAAGTTGAACCCACACATAGTATATGGACAACAATTTTTGACAAAGGAACCAAAAAAATACAGTGGAGAAAGGCAAGTCTCTGATAACTGGTGAAAACTATAAGGCCACATACAAAATATCGAAACTAGACTGCTATGACACCGTACACAAACATTTACTCAAAATAAAGTAAAGGCTTGACTATAAGACCTGATCCAATAGAGGCTTTTGTGAACATGACCCCAAAGGCAAGGGAAGTAAAAACAAAAATAAATAAATGATACTGCATCAAGTACAAGACTTCTGAACAGCAAAAGAAACCATCAACAAAACAAAAAGGCATCCACCTGAATGGGATATTTGCCAACAATACCTCCCATAAGGGGCTAATATCCAAAATATATAAAGGACTCAAAAAACTCAACAACAACAACAATCCAAATAATCAGATTAAAAAAATGGGCAAAGGATTTACATAAAAAAAAATTTCCAAGGAAGACATACAGATGGCCAACAGGTATATGAAAAGATATTCATTATCAGTGGGTATTAGGGGAATGCAAATCAAAACCATGAGATACCACATCACACCTATCAAAAAGGCTATTATCAACAAGTGTTCCAGGTAATGCGGAGAAATGTGAGCCTTTGTGCAATGCTAAGTGGGAATGTAAATGGTATAGAATTATTAAAAACAGTATGGAGGTTCCTCAAAATATTAAGAAGAGAGCTACTGTACGACCCAGCAATCCCAATTCAGGGTATCTTCCCCCAAATTTTGAAAACATTTTTTCATAAAGATATATCTTTCATAAAGATATATGTAATCACAGCAGCATTAGACACAATCAATAGCCAAGATGTGGAAACAACCTGAGTGTCCTTCAATGAATGATTGACACATACATATGATGGAATACTACTCATCCATAAAAAATGATGAAATATTGCTATTTGTGACAACCCAGCTGGGTCTTGAGAGTATTATGCTAAGTCAGGTGGAAAAGAACAACTGTAGGATTTCACTCATATGTGGGATATAAAACAAAGAGCAACAAAAAGACAAGAAAAAGATCACACATAAGAAGGAAAAGAGGGTTATGGGGGTGGGAAGGATAAAGGGATGAAAAGGAATCATAAGGTGGTGAAAAAAGACTTTAGTGTGAGCATGCATAGTATAGATTCCCAGTGTTTTAAAAATTTACACCTGAAATTTATATAATGTCATCATCAGCTAGCATCACCACAATAAATTTAGTTTAAAACAGTGGTCCAAACCACTGAAGAGGAGCTGGTGAGATAGGGAACCCCACGGAGAACCTGAAATGTTAGTCAGGAGTAGCCAATGTGGGCCAGAGGTGGAGAACCAGGAAACCAAGAGCAGGGACAAAGGAGCTCAGCTCTGGGCATTGTTACCAGGAGTTACCAGTCCTTTTGCTTTGACACTGGTACTCTAGGGGGATAAGGGAAGAGAAAACTACTGAATATTCATATTGGGGGATATTTTTAGTCCTGGCTTTGTAAAGGTGAGCTGCTAGCACAAAATACACCAAATGACTTGCTAACTCCCTCAAACCAAATAAATAAATGAAAAGAGAGGCTGATGAAAACCTTGACAAGCAGGTTTAAAAAAAGAAAAAAAGAAAGAAAGAAAAAAGAAAAGAAAAGAAAAGAAAAGGAAGCAGAAAAAAAAAAAGCTATTTTCCACTCAAGAAACCTCCTTTTGGGACTCCAAATCCTACAGATTTCCATTCTATTTGCAATATCCTTATCTGTTAGTATCACAGTGGACAAGTGTGGATTGGACTCCCCTTCCCCAAAACCTTTGTATTTTTAAAGCCAAAAACTACTCAAGGGGTCTTTAAAAAATATATATTTCAGAGAGGAAGGGAGAGAGAGAGAAAGATAGAAACATCAATGATGAGAGAGAGTAATTGATCGGCTGCTTTTCTATACACCCCACACTGGGGATCAAGCCCTCAATCCGGGCATGTGCCCTGACCAGGAATGGAACTCTGACTTCTTGGTTCATTGGTCAACATTCAATCTGAGCCATTCTGGCTAGGCAAGGAGTCATATTTAAAAAGGCTGTATTTAGAAAGAGGTACATATTCCCTTCTGGAGTTGAAGAGAAGTTCATAAATTTCTCTTATGCACAATATTCTTCCATATATGTTATCAGGAATACATTTTCATGGCCAGTTAAGTTTGGAATCAACGCAGAACTTGGAATGAAGACTTTATCGGGACAATTTGTGGCTGGAGCAGTTTTAAGTCAATGCACATATTATGATGTTACAATCCTATGCCCTGTTATAAAGTCTCACACAATTAATCAGGACTAGAAGCAAGAGAACCAGAGAGCAAAAAAATATATAGGTATATTTTTTTAAAGTAGCAAAATGATCCAGTTTAACCCCACTGTTCAGCATGAGAAAGAGGAAAGATGAAACCTGAAAAGAAAAAGAAAAAAAAAGGTTTCTTTCTTTAAATTTTAGAAATCTATTGGAGGAGTAACCTCAAGAAGACTTTGTAAAGGAGTGAGCCCCTTCAAAGATATCAGACTGCTGAGACCAAAAGAGATGGTATCAGAGCTTGATTTTATAAGCATAAAACTGACTCTATCCAGAACAGCCAGAGTTAGAAATGGGGAGTATGGCTCCACTGAACACCCAAAGGTGCAGGAAGGTCATCACCTATTCCTGGGGTTTAAGTATTGTCAGAGCACCCCGAAAAATAAATGCACACAGGTCACTTGTGGAAAACACAGAGAGAAACCATCATCACTAATTTGGATTTGAGCTTGGATGGGACAGACAATTCCTTAAAAAAGGTTTGTTTTGGTGGGAGGAGAGTGACAGAGTCCTGGTGCCCAGCCTGTGAGTGCCACAGGTGGGTCCTGAGCTAAGAGGGGAAGGGGCAGGAGGCTAAGGTATGGTAGGGCCTCCCAATAAAAGTACAAATGGGGGCACTCAAGGTAACTCTGACATTTACCCTCCTCACATCTTGCCACAGGATCACAGTGCTAATATATAAGGATTCACAATTTCAGAGTGCACACAACACAGACCAATTTATAAAGGCTTTTTGTTACCCTAAATACCTTCAAGGTTTCTCTATGGCTTCCCAGAGTGTGCCAGTTGAATTCCACATCTCCCGCCTTCATAGCACTCGCAGGCACATTTCTCAGCTCTCCTAGCATTTCTTCATTCCTTAGAAACACAGGCCTACTTTGTTTAGTTGCTTGTTTGTTTCTTAAATATATTTTTATGGACTTCAAAGAGGAAGGGAGAGGGAGAGAGAGATAGAAACATCAAGGATAATAGAAAATCACTGATCATCTGTCTCCTGCACACCCCATCCACACTGGAGATCAAGCCTGCAACCCGGATATGTGCCCTGACTAGGAATAGAACTGTAACCTCCTGATTCATAGGTCAATGCTCAACCACTGAGCAATCCAGCCAAGCCATACCTCGTTTTATTGCACTTCAGCGATATTGCCTTAAAAAAAAATAAAAGCAAATTGAAGGCAAAAACCTCACCAACAACAAGAGGATGACTTTATTGTGATACTCTCCTGCAGTGCTCTGGAATGAATGCACAAAAAATGTACGTTATCCCCTCCAATGATCTCCGTTTTTCAGCTTGAACAGGACAGGTCCAACTCAGACGGATAATAACTGTAACTTGTCAAATACTTTCCTCTAAAAACACATTTAGGGAATCACTGAAAAAGACACTATAATAAGCTGTTTCATGCCAATTCACACGAAAATATTTAAATATGTATTCAGGAAAGAAAACTTCCAAGTTATTTTTTCAAAACAGCTTTAACACTGATTCTAAGCCTGACAAAAATAACCCAAAAAAGAAAATCCAGATCAATATAACTTATAAATAACGATGCAAAAATAATAACTCAAACATTAGCGAACAGAATCTACCAGCACATACAAGAATAACATAGCACAACCAAACAGGGATGCGAGGATTGTGGAAGAATAGGTATTGCACTTCTATAATTCATAATATTAATACATTAGGAGAGAAAGACCATATGATCACTTCATAGGTGCTAAAAAGCATTTAATAAAATATAAATCCATTATGACTGAATGTGCTAATAAAATAGATATCTATGAATACTTTATATGAAAAAGAAATATATAAATATAAACACAATACCCCTTAAACTCAGAAGCCAGAAAGTGGTTTAATGATGACACATAAGCAGCATTCCCATTAAGACAAGAAAGGGTATGACCAGTACCCTGTAATTTTAGAGACAGTCATTGTTATGGGCAGAATGTTTGTGTGCCCCACCCCCAAATTCATTTGTGGACCCGTCAACCCCAGTGTAACGGCATTTGGAATAAGGACGTAATAAAGTTAAGTGAGGTCATAAGGGTAGGCTGCGGTGCTATAGGATGAGTTGTTACAAGAAGGGATATCAGAAAGCTGGTGCTTCGGCTCCCTTCCTGTCCCTCACATTGGACTTCAGCCTCCAGAATGAGAGGGGGGAAAAATCTGCAGTTTAAGCACCCCCAGTCTATGTGTTTTGGTGTGGCAGCTTATGCAGAGTAATGTAGTCATGAATAATAAAACTAGGAAAGGAAGAAACAGAATTATTATTTTTGCAGCTGATACATGTAGAAAACCAAAAACAGTGAACTGAAAATGAATAAACATTAAGAGACAATTAAGGTAGATGGATTATAAAACTAATATACAACAATTAAAGACACAGAAGAAAGATACTACGTATGAGAGCAAAATAGCAGACTTTTGCAATAGTAAATTTAAAAGTACATAGAATTCATTAATTTTTTTAAAAATCATACAGCAAGATATTAAAAATGACTAATGAAAAGACATACTTTGCTCAAATATAGAAAATTCATTGCAAAGATTTATTTTCTCCAAATCACTTTATAAATTTAATGTGATCCCAGTAAAAACACCAATAAGGATATTTTTGAAACTTGGAAAGTTAATTCTAAAATGCACACAAGAATATTAACCTTCAAGAATTATAAGGAAATACAGGGTTATTAACCCAACTGGATATTAAAACATACTATGAAGCTAAGGTAATTAAAACAGTTTGTTATTAGCAAAAGAACAGTCAGAAAAATAGGGCAAAACTATTTCAGGAACAGATATAAGACGTATAGAAATGTATTATATAATAATGTTGGCATATCAGATGTGGATGTAGAAGGATGATGGATTAACCAATAAATACATTGGCATGATTGACCAGTTACTAGGGAGAAAAATAAGGCAGGTTCTGTTCTTGTCTTATATAAGAAAAAAAAAATCCCAGATGGCTCAAAAATGTAAATGAAAAATAAAGTTGTTAGAACAAAAAAAAAAGAGAACATTAAAAAAAAAAAAAAAAAAAAAAAAAAAAAAAGCCTTAACATAAGGAAGGCCCTGCTAGGCTAGGAACAAAAACCAAATGCCAAAATCACAAAAGAAAAACTGGTAAATTTGCATCAGCATGTGAAATGTTTGAAAGGCACAGAGTACCGACAACATGAAAAAAAAAAAAAAAAAGTGACAAAGGCAAAATATCGGCAACTCATAACTTAGAGAATCAGCTAATTTATCCTAAGCAGAGAACCTTCAAATCATGAGAAAGGGACCACGGGCTCCTGTAAAAATAAGTATGTCCAGTGTTGTATGCTGGGGAATACTGGAAGCAGACTGAGAGATGGAGAATAGGGTGCAGGAGGCTCACTGAGGAGTGACCCCAGGATCAATCCCCACGGGGGAAGAGAAGGAAGCAGGTCTGCGCAGATGAAGCTGGTTCATAATCAAGATCTCAAATGGCTGGACTGGCAGCTCTGGGGTTGGGTGGCCAAATGGATAGCAAAGGGTTTGAACTCTTAAAGCCCCATACTGAAGGAAAGGCTAGGAATTGTGTTTCATTGTCTACCCTCTTATACTATGCTGACATTTTTTACTTTACAATCATAATGGTCAAAAGAAAATCTGAAAATGAAATTGAAATAACTACCTATAAAGATATAGTCTATGCCTTAAGACTTTTCTGTATCTAAAAGAACTCTCGTTTTGTTTGCATACTGCTATAACTAGAATACCTCCCAATTTCTTACAACCAATATCATACACGTATCCCTATATGCCGGAACCTGGATAAAGTCTCCAAATGTATTTATCTTCTACATAGGAAACTATGCCAATTTAACTCAAATCCTACTACTTCTTTACACTTCTGGAAAAGGAAGCTGAGTAGTTGAAATACTAAGGTGCCAATTATGCTAATTGGCACTCTCATATATATTTCAATGTAATTCTAAAAAAACCTGTGAGTTGTCTTATTGTTTTTAATTTACCAATCTGAAAACAGGGTGCACAAAGGTTAAATGACCAGTTCTACGTAATCCAACTAAAAGTTCCTGAAGTCTAGTCTATAACTAGATGTTTAACTCTTTCTACCACATCCTTCTGCCTCCCATTTTTTCTGTTGGCTTCCAAAAAATTTTGTAGGCATCCACTGGGAACCTCCATGGTTGGTAGGATGAAATGTAAGTGGTATGATTTCCCTTTTAAAGAAGAAAGGACCTCGAGCCGAAACCAGTTTGGCTCAGTGGAAAGAGCAACGGCCTGTGGACTGAAAGGTCCCAGGTTCGATTCCGGTCAAACGTGTACCTTGGTTGTTGGCACATCCCCAGTAGAAGGAAGGGGGTGTGTGCAAGAGGCAGCTAATGGATGTTTCTTTTTCATCAATGTTTCTAACTTTCTATCCCTCTCTCTTCCTCTCTGTAAAAGTCAATAAAAATATTTTTTAAAAGAAATAAATAAAGAAGAAAGGACTTTAAGAAACAGTAACAGGCAAATCATCTCTTTCTAACTCTGAGAGATAAAATTTCACATGCCAGTCTTTTCCCTCCTACTATCTGCTTTTGAGTAGACTTGAATCTGTTCATAAACTCTTACTAAAAAAGAATTCAAAGTGGGTGGGATCTCTGCCCCAGGCTTCCTTTTTGGGTTGCCAGGAGGAAGAAGGCTTAGAGGAAACACATTCAGCCAAGAGAAGGAGCAGGAGGCCAGCACCATTGTTTCCCTTTCAGTCATTACACTCAAGGCCAAATCATGGAAACCAATGTATGTTTGGGTGAACTTTTTGAGTCTGTGGGGAGGAAGGGAACACACAGAATTTTAAGACAAAAAAAAAAATCAAACAAACAATAAGGAGGTAAAGTGATGGATGCTTTTCTTAAATGCTGGGATGATTTAATGCGTTCAGGGACATTGGGTACTTGGAAAGAGCTCCTAAATGCATGAGGCCAGCACTTCCCAAAGGGAAACAGCCCAGGCTACCAAAAATTAGGCTTAACTAGCAGAAAACTTTTTTTAAATATATATATATATATATATATATATATATATATATATATATATATATATATATATTTAATATATTTTATTGATTTTTTACAAAGAGGAAGAAAGAGGGATAGAGAGTTAGAAACATCCATGAGAGAGAGTCATCGATCAGCTGCCTCTTGCACACCTCCTACTGGGGATGTGCCTGCAACCAAGGTACATGCCCTTGACTGGAATTGAACCAGGGACCCTTCAGTCCGCAGGCCGACGCTCTATTCACTGAGCCAAACCTGTTTCGGCCAGCAGAAAACTTTTTAAAAAGGTGTTTTAATTGCGAGTAATCAGAGTAAGAGATGGATTCATTTTTAAAAATATCTAGTACCTAAGGTTCTGGACCTCGACAGTGCTGTTATCCAGAGAAGGGACGGACTGCTTCCGTCTTACTGACACTGTTTAGCGTTTCTCCAGGACCCTTTGATGGAGATTGCTCTGATTCTCATGAGGACCATCTGTTGTCATCTGCATGAAGGATCAACAGAAATCCCTACTAGTTGCTGTCCCTCGGAAATGCCCCCTCCAAAAGGGAACCAGAAATTGTTGCTGCTTTAAAACCCCAAGAAAGGGGGCTGACTCTGAATACACCTCTCTTCTCCCCAGCGTGCAAGCAAGCACACAGGGCAACTTTCATTTTTAAGTTCCCGAAAATGGATGCAGCTCAGCAACAGTTAAAGACTAATTTCTTCTGCTTTTTGTGCATTTGCATAATTGATTCGCTAGATAATGCACTCTGCTTCCTTATTTAATAAACATGTTAATGATTTCAGACAATTACTCAAAACTGCCTACAAGTGTCTGCCTAAGAAAAGCAACACAAAATAATTAAAATGAAAATACACACCAAAAGGCCCATCCTTCATATCACATTACACACGATATTAAGTCAATATGTCACCCTGTCACCAGTCACTTGCTACCTGCTGTTATACATTTATTCAAATTCTAATGTATTAGCTGCAGAGGAGACATTGGTTAGACACCCAGGCGGGTGCACACACAGAGAAAGGGAATAAACCTGGTGCTTTGTCAGAGAACAGGCAGTGAAATAGCAGCAGCAGAGGAAAGGGGGGGACAATAAAACAAGGGCTAGAAACAGAAGGTTGAAGCAGACGTTTTCACAAGAAAACCCTCTCCAGGCGCTTCGTGGCGGGGGGCAGTCACGGGGGAACTAAATGGATTCCATTTCCTCTGCCAGCCCTGAGCACTAGGAGAGCATCAGGCAGGCCAAACATCACAATAGGTCCAATTTGGGCAGATGCCTCCCGCATTCGGGCCATTTTCAAGCCATCTTATTTTATTTCCCGGAACTTCCAGGAGTCAACCACAGAGCCAGGGCCTGAACCACGGATATTTTCACCAGCTGAGGACGCTGTGCAGATGAGGAAGGGCCCTGGCGATGCTCAGGGGCGGGCAGCCCAGACTTGGCCCTCCCTGGTGCTGGGCTCTTTCTGCTCCTGCTGGAAGCCAAGTAGCTTGGGCACAGCAAGTCCCAGCCAGCCTCCCTGACCCTTCAGGAACAAGGAGGAGGGTCACCTGACAGGTGCAAGAGGACACTGAAGGAAGTTCCAACCCTGCTAGAACTGGCTGACTAGGGTTCCGGAAATCCTGGCTCTAGCTCTCCCAGAAAACAGGCAAAAAAAAAAAAAAAAAAAAAAAAAAAAGGATAAAATTGAGGACAGAATGGGCCTTCCATCAGTAACTTCTTATTCTGGTGGAAAGGGAGACAAGAGGAGTGAGTAAGCAGGGAGGCTTTCTTAGCCAGTTGATCCTCCTTTCATGTTTCAAGCCCAAGTGACTTGGATGGAGGTTGCAGTTGTAAAACAGGAGGCAAGTATGGGTACAGGTGTGGGTGCGGTGTGGGTTTGGATATGGGTGTGGGTGTGGATGTGTGTCAAACCTTACGTCCAACCATGGTACCTGGGATGAGTCTGCCTGCTTCACCCCAGATACCATGCAGAGGAAAAGGTAGGAAACATGGCCGGGCAGAAACAAGCACAGGTCATTCTGAGTTACCTCATCGGGAAGGTTATAGTGAGCCACCAGGATGTTAAATAGAGTGACAGGGACTGCTTGCATCTTGGAGCCATCAGTCTGGCAGTGAGAGGGAAACTGGAAACCGGTGTGGAGGAGATGGAGGGATCAGTGAGGAGGTTGTCACATCAGTCTGGGTGAGAAGGGAACCAAAGACTAGGACCAAGGGTGTGCAGTGGAGCGGAATGAAGTAGGCGGCGATATGGACCAAGAGAGAGGCATGGACACTCTGGAATCAGGCCAGGACAGTGAGGCAGAAGGTGATGCTGGTTTCTAAGGGTCAGAGGGGAACAGGAAGCAGCACTCTGGGGGCCAGGCACTTGAGGTACATCCAGAACGAGGGGTTCAGAAGCTAGTGCTGTACTTCTGGCTTGTAGTTCCTGCTTTCCTAGATATCAGACAGTCCACTAGACTATAGAAGCAGCCAGAGAGGGACCTGTCACCTGGGCCACCACATCACCTTGCCCACTATTGGCAAGTTCTCCCTAGTTTCCAGAAATAGCCACGGTCTGGAAGAGAAGGGACCTCTTCCTATTAAGTATTATTAAAATACCTAATAAATTAATTAATTCAAACCACCTCTCCCCCCCCCCAAAAAAAAAAAAAGAAAAAAAAGAAAGGAGAACAACAAAGGGTGGGGGGAACTGCCTTATGATGTTTACAGCATTCTTGCAATTTCCTGTTCAATCCATTCGGGTCAGAAAGTGGAACAGATAATACCCTGACCAAATGTTCAATATTACTAAGAGGCCCATATAAATCTTCTCAGCAGTTATTTAAAATCAGATTATAACGGGATCATGTGGTCTCGCTAATCCTAGATGGGGGGAGGCCTGGGTGATCTTCTGTAATGGGTGAGAATCTACCAGCTGACCCTCTGAAGGCTGATTAGACAAAGGGTGCTCACAACCCCTGCGCACAGTGCACAGACCGAAGAGGAGAGGGCAGCTGCACCTGTGGATGCATCCACTTCAGATTCTTTCCTGCGTGTTTGTCAGACAGGACTCCTTGCCAGCTCTGTTAGGGCTTCACACCAGGCATTTTGCTCTTAATTTGTTCCCTTTAATGCTTCAATAAATGGTCAGAAACTGCATTGGAACTTGCAAATGCTGAGGTGTGGTTTAGGTAAGCAGATGTAACTCAGGAGTCAGGGACTGCGTGTAGCTAGCTGACTCTGTTCCTGGGCTGTCTCCTCCAGAAAAGATAGTCCTGTCACCACCAGCTTCCATGAGGAACTCCCAGCCTATGATGATGGTTCTCGTTATTGGACATCTTAGGTTCACAGGGAGGAGTCCCCATTAGAAGTCTCCTCCTACATCTCTCTGTGCTCAGCTCACCATCTATGGTCCTTCCTGTCCCTCTTCATCTACAGAGAATCCTTAACTTTGGTTTGAAACCTGGGTACTCAAAATCTTCCTCCGCTCCTACAAGAGATCATGGGATAAATTTCTCATCAAAAGAACCTCACTCTCACTACTGGGAAAAAAGTTGTTCCAGCTGCTAAGAAGATGCCATTCTTACCAAATCATTTCTTTTTTATTTATTCATTTCCTCTTCCACTTTCCTCCAGAGAGGATTTGAAGGAGCTTATAGTAGATATGCCATAAATAAAATCAGCTCTGAGGAAAGCAATATTAGTATTGGCTTTCTAATGATCAATACAACTACTGAGATTCTTCATGAACAGGTAGCCATAACAAAAGGAAAAGGGTTTAGGGAATAGCTACCTGTTCCTTAGGATCAGAAATAATGAAACATAATAATATCCTGGAGGGAATAACTTCAGAGCAGCTTTCAAAGCACTGATTCGGGAAAGCCAAATCATTGGATAAGAACTCCCATTTCTTTTCCAAAATGCCCATGCAACTTCATCTGTTTTATATTGTCTTTTGATTATTTGTTTGAGGAAAGAACAGACACTGGAAGAGGAGTCCAGCATTCTTCACATGACACCTAGTTCTGCCATACCTAGCAGGGGTATTAGGCAAATGGCCTCACCTTTGCAGTAAAACAAGAGGCATGAACAAAATATAGCCTTTCCAATCCCAATGCTATATGATTTTTAGAAATCATTGGTTTTTAGAGTTTAAGAATATCACACCTAGTAAAACTCCTTTATATGTAGACAAAGCAAGACTAAATCCTCCTTCTGAAGGAACACTTATGCATCATGTGAATCATCAGTCTATGATTCACTGTGACAATAGGCCACATATGACAAGAGTGGTTCTATCTTATTCTTAGAAATAAAAGTAGCACGCTATTAGAAAATCAGATGTGGCCTTCTTGGGTTGATCCTGTTTGGACTTCTATAGCTCTACATCAATTGTCCATTTTTTAAAAATGGGACATATAATTTAAAAATAATAATTTTAGAGCAATAATTTGCCCAGAGATACACACAGAGATAATACATGCATAGAAACACATAGAAGCCACCTTGTTTGGTCCTTCCTATACTAACACTATTACGTATAACAACCTTAATTTAAACCCACAGTCAAAAGAAAACATCCTAATGAAAAACAATTTCAAGCTAGAATTAAATCTGCCTCCTAGACCAAAATATACAAAAAGACTCTTGCTTATATTTTTAAACTTCATGTGACTTATTTAAAGATTCAAGGTTTTCACTGAAATAAGGCACAGATGACTAAACTTTCATTTAGGCTAAATAGTAACTCAGGCAGAATTTTCCTGGTGCATTTGGATTTGTTTACATATTCTTCATTGAGATACATGGAAACTAGATTGACCAGGGGACCCATAACTTCCTTTGGTTCTGTTTACGGCCATTGGTATGAAAAAGAAAAAGTGCTTGTAGGGACAAATTGCCCTTTCTCTACTTCTAAGTAGAGATTTGTCATCATTGCATTGCCTCAGTTGCCCTTTGAGGCTATCATCTTTAACTTGCACAGAACCATGGATATATGCAGAAGTTTTAAGTTTTCAGAAGGCAAAGCCTCAACCAAAGCTTGAATGGGGCAATAGTATGCAGGTATCATAACTACACAGATTATCTGGCCCAGGAAGGAAATTAAGTAACACACATGCTATAACCTCCTACCCACTGCCCATAGCAGACGTCATCTGTCAATCAAAGATAGCATTCATTTACTCTTTACCCAAATGTGGCCTCTGATTTCTTTTGAACGTAGCATGACAGGGAGTTAGCACCAATTGACAGCACTTGAGGTGAAGGCTTTTTGCATTTGATTATGTCATCCATGTCCAATGTTGAGAAGAAGACACCAAACTCCAGGCTGGTTAAGGTGCACGGTCATTAAGCAATGAGTCAGAACTACACTCTGACCTCTATATTCCCTTATCCAGTGTTCTTCCACTGGACTCCCAGGACAGTGTGGCACACTTAATTAGCAATAATTAAATGGTTAAGTGAATAAATGAACATTTCCCTTGTGTTATGGGGTGCCTTCCCCTTGTGAGAAGACATATTTTGGAACAATGTACCTAACTATGAGCAAGCCATAATATTTGGGTACCAAAAGAAGATTGGTAGGCAAATGGAAAATACTAAAACCCACTCCTGGATTTAAATATACTGGAGCATTCATTATTACACATCTCAGACCAACCCAAATACCCCACAAGTTAAATCCCACAGGATAAGTACAGCACACCATTCCTGACCTTGCTATTGTAGATTTGTGACAGAATATTTTCTTCTCTGGGTGCCATCATTTTCATTTTTAAATGGAAAGTTTCAAAGATCTGACTTCTAACACTCTATTTGATGATGAAACTCAAACATTAACTTTAAATGCAGCATCTATTTATTAATAGCTTGCTGTAAGCATAGCTCTTTGATGGGTGCAAGGCACAATCAACCAAGAGAATACCCAGACTGTCCTCCAGTTCCCACGTCCCCCATTAGCACGTGGTTTGTCTTCCACCTGACGCACTGTCTTAAACAAGGCCCACTTTAGAGCTGGTGAAAATAGCTGTTCATCTTTCTCCATCAAGCTGCCAGTCAGAGTTGCTTGGCAAAAATTCCAGTGCTTTTTCAAATGTTCTCTGCAACTCAGTAGTTTCTCTCCTCTATCTGCAAAGGAAAGCAAACAACAGCACCTCCCAGCCCCCTCTCCCCCCCACACCAGTGTCCTGGTAGAGAATGATAAAACGGCAAAGACAGCGGTATAAAATTAAATGTTCTAAATGCATATTTTAAATGGACATTTTTCTGAAGTCAACACATGCTCACATTCCCTTAAGGACTGCCCAATTCTTAAGTTGGAGAAACAGCTGAGCTACTGCCCAACTCTCAATAGGAGCCTACTAGAAGGAAGCAGCACTATGAGACCTGAGGAAGGAGTCAACCCAGAAGAAGGAAAAGAATCACTACAGGTCTAATAAACATCAATCAGATTTGAGAGCAAAAGTTTATTAGTCAAAGCTTTGAAAATTGTATTCTATTGTGCTTCATTCATCCAATCAACAAATATTTATTGAAACTTATTATGTGCTCTGCACTAGGCTAGGGGCTGGGGCTTTCAGCTGTGAACAGAACAGATGGACATTTCTGGCCTTATAGAGTTTACATTTATATTAGAAAAGAAAACCAGGAAAGCAGTTTTTTTGGGACATCTGTTCATCCATACATTCAGAGGTATCTGATAGGTAACTATTTCATGCCAGGCTTTAGGTTAAGCTGGGAGTAAAACAAGACCATAATATCCAAGCACTTATAGATAAATTAGTAACTCACAGAATAACAGGCTGCTCTAACAGAGGTAACAGAAACTCTTTGGGCACATTAGTGAGGACAGAGAGGTGACTAGTGCTCCTTACATATTTAGGGGGAAGATACCAGTCTCAGTTGAGCTGGCCTTTGACAGATGAAGAGAGTGCATGCACCACATAGGCTATGGCAGGAAAGTCATTCTGTCAGAGAATCACATTGGAGAGAGAACTATGAGAGTGCAGAGAGGGCTGGAAAATCCTCTGGAAACCCTGAGACCTGGAGCATGGGTGAGGATGAGAAGGAGAGGATTCTAGAAAGGCAGGCAGGCTGAATCCCAAGGAGCTGGGTCTCAAAGCCTGCCCAGGGGTCTGTCCTTTAACCCGGGAGAATAGCACGATGAACCCATTTGGGGCTAATATCCTGTTCAAATAAGCTTATACTATGTACTTCTTAAGTGGGATGGGATGGTTTGTCCCTCAGTTTTGATCCCTGTCCAATCCCCAGATGAACGAGGAAAATTTTGCTAATTATTACCAGGAATGGAAATGTGAGTGTGCGTGGTCCAGGCTGGATGGGGCCCAACATACCCAGAGAGATGGCATTTTCTTCCATTCAACCTCTTCATCCAGTGAGCAGCTGCTAATGCACTCGCCGTGCCAGAGAGACTCCATGGGTCTGATGGCTGTTAATGGGCTTTATTACCTTTTTGAGTACCTCAAACTCTAGTTACTAATTACAGGGCATCGATGTGAATGTTTGGCTATATAATTTTTGTTAATTGATTCGCGTGAGGGGATTTGGGCATGATACGCTCTGAATTTTCTTCTGGCTCTAAAGCTCCACAATTTTTTCTCTGTGGCTACATGCATCAGTAATGAATGACCTTGTGCATTCTGGATTGTGGGTTTCATGCATGGGCTCCCTCCTCAATTGCTCAGAAACCCCAGGAGCAAAGTGTTATGCAAGGACACACAATGACATGGAGGCCTGCCTGGAGTGGGACACAGCCATTATCCCTCATGCTAGCTAGCATTTGTTGGTCTCTACAAGAGGTCCAGCCACTTGGACCTCTTGCCTGCAATGGGTTCACACAGCTTATCAATAGGAAGCAGGTGGTTCTGCTCGATCAGTGGATCATGTGCTCACATCCCACAGTTTGTAAGTAAACTATTTCTCCATTTGTCCCTCATGTCAAGGCTTTAATTTATCCTGTTCTCATGCCACTTGTATGTTTCACTGCCCCAAAGTTCACAGCTCATTTTGAAGATAGTATTCCTCAATAACAAAACTGCTTTACTCTTTGAATAACACTGTGAGAATATCCTATATATATATATATATATATATATATATATATATATATATATATGGAATGAGAAAGAGATACAAAAGGAAGGGGCAAGATAGGAAGAACAGACAGATAAGCTGATTCAGTCCTTACACATCAGACTTCCCTGGGGCCATCTGTCAAATGTTACTATACCAAGCAGGTTACTCTGACACTCAGACAAGGTGAAAACCACAATTGCTAAGAAACTAAGCCTCAGCAATCCATCCCTAGCTGAACTTCTGGACAACAGGACTGTGGAGAAACTCTCTGGGCTGGAAAGTTGTGGTTCTCACTGACTCTAGATGTGTCATGATCCATTTGTGAGTATGAATAGTACAAATTCTAGTCTTCAAATATTTAAACTTTCCTACATAAACTAGAGGGATGGTTATCACAAAATAAAGCCCCTGTTGCAGCCCTACATTCAGTATTCAGTATGTTAACTTAAATGGGAAAGAAAAGAGCTAGGACACCCATTATATCTATGACTCCATGGGCGCATGTGTCCTACATAGAAATGTCATTGGTTACGTCTACCAGGTATCATGTCAAAAAACACATGTTGAGACCTGCAGCTGATTCAAGAGCAGAGAGTGAGCTGAGAAATGGGGAAAATGACAGTTCTACTTCTTGCATTATGAAGAGGGCGTCAACCTGGGCAAGGAGGTCTTTGGCCACATTAGTGATGCAGACGCCATCAGTTGCTGGCTTTAGACATTGGAAGACATATTATTTAGGTATGTGAACCTTGGACACACTGCCAAACCCCACTCAAGAGAAGGCATAAAAGTGTTTTCATATTATGAAGGAAAAGGAGAGAGAATGAAAAAGAGAAGTTAAAGACTAAAGCTATAGCCAAGCCAGTTTGGCTCAGTGGATGGAGCGTCGGCCTGTGGACTGAGGGGTCCCAGGTTTGATTCAGGTCAAGGGCATGTACATTGGTTGTGGGCACATCCCCAGTGAGGGGTGTGCAGGAGGCAGCAGATCGATGATTCTCTCTGATCAATGTTTCTAACTCTCTATCCCTCTTTCTTGCTCTCTGTAAAAAATCAATAAAATATATTAAAAAAAAAAAAAAAGAATAAAGCTACAGAGTGGCTTTGTTTTCCCTCTTTAAATGGATGCTGGCTGTTTGGGGAGTTGTGGCCTCAGGCACGGAAAGATCTTTGGAGGGGTTCTTGGGCTCTGTTAGGCAACACAGATCATTCAAATGGGAAAGATTAAGCAAAATACACTTGTGTGTGATGCCTGACAAATTCCCTTCTTCAGCTGTGAGGGGGAAAAATTCACTGTGTCCGCCAATGATATTAATTATCTAACCGGAGCAGAAACTTGACAAAGGCTCATGATGTGTTTAGATACAGAGAATGCGATGAGTCACTAGGCGCAGTCCCAGGATCCAGACAACTCACAACAGCAGCATCTTCCCCTCCCCACTCTCCAAGAGAAGGGAGACCCCAGCGTTTTAATCAAATCAAGGCAGCAATGGCCAAGAGCGCCTTTTGAGCTTTGTGTTCTGGAAAATGCGATTATACAGAGAAAGATGCCATTGATGCCTCAGAACCCAACAGGCAGTGTGTTAATCCAGCTGCAACCATTTACCCTCCCCACTCAAGACTTTTCTGGAAGAAATTCCCTGAAACTTCTGAAGTGAAAAATCTCATGAGCTGCTCCAAAACCAAAGGGATGTCCCTGTTCTTTATTGGATAAAAAACCAGTTGCCTGTCACTCTTTCATGTTTGTATATTTTAAGAGAGTGAAATAGAGGAAAAGAGGGTAAAACAAGCTTATTTAAAAATCTGTTCCTGTTACTTTCAGATTCTAGAGTTTGCTTTGTAATGTTTGCAAATGGTCCAATGCACTGTGTGGAGGAGACAGCGGACTGAGATAGTAGGATCCTTGAGTTGTTTCTTTTAAACAGAAAGGAATAAAGGGATGCTTCCCTTCTCCCCCATACAGGCCAGCACCCCCTACAGTATGTGAGTCATAAAATAGCTGATGGAAGAGGAGCTCCATGGAGTCCTCAGCTCCTCTCTACTCATCTTCCCCAGAGACAGGGAGAGATGGCGCAAGAGAACAGCTCAGCAGGAATCCGTGGGAGTGAAAAGCAAACAGGAAGCCTGAGACTCGGAGGTTCCTGCTATTTGGGAAGGAGGAAATGTTGGTGACTATGGCCAACATTCTGAGAGCCATCACTTAGGTGTGGGCCTGAATGGTTGACACCACATAAAAAGACTCTTAGGAGCTGACTCGTTCTCCAGACCCCACTATTTTACAGATGATGTTAAAGCGAAGGTGAAAAGAGTTAACAAAATTGCTCAAGATTGCACTTGTATGACTTAGTACTGGCCCATATCAAGACTTTGCTTTTAAAAATAATTTTCCAGAATGTAAAACACAGCCAATTTTTACATTCAGTTCAGTGCCATCTATCTTTTGATAGATGAACAGTTAGAAAAATGTTTGTATTAAAGATCCTAGAGACTGTCGGAGCATCAAGTCCCTTCCAAATGACACAGCAATACTGTTTCCCCGAAAATAAGACAGTGTCTTATATTAATTTTTGCTCCCAAAGATGCGCTAGGTCTTACTTTCAGGGGATGTCTTATTTTTCCATGAAGAAGAATACGGTACACATTTATTGTTAAATGAAAATAAAGGAAATTTATTACCTGTATATGGTACGGTAGTACGGTAGTTGTCAACACAAACCAGATAAACTGTGAATCCTACAGTATCAAGAATTTACTCATTTATTCAATGACAATCATGTCATCATCTTCTGGAACATCATCATTACAATCCAATTCCTGAATTTCCTGGTGAATTTCTTGTGACTCCATTTCTTTCAGAATCAGTGGACCAAATCTCTCATGTTTAGCCTAGGGGGGGCTTATTTTCGGGGGGACGCATTATATTTCACTCAGAAGGAAACCTGTAAGTAGGTCTTATTTTCGGAGAATATCTTATTTTGGGGGAAACATGGTAGTATGATCAGTACATTTTCAAGGCAGAACACAATTGATCCTTCCTAAGCTTCAGAAAACCAAAAAAACAAACAAACAAACAAAAAACACACGATACGACTCATGTTGTAAATCTTAACCAGAACACTTAAGTTAGCACCTGGCACATGATAGGTTCTCAGCATATGTTTTTGGAATAAATACATGACCAAAACCAAGTATATTTGAAACATACTAGGGGTGAGGGGGTGAGAGGGGTGGGGAAACTAGTCCTTTTGGCATGACAAACAATGCCATGAATGTATAAGGGGACTTCAATGATGGGCATGTGAGCCAAAGAGCTGTGTGATATTGGGGAGCTGAGTTAGCTCCTCTGTATATAATCCATCAAGTAAAGAAGAAGCTGTAGCTGGTTTGGCTCAGTTGATAGAGCGTTGGCATGTGTACTAAAAGGATCCTGGGTTTGATTTTGGTCAAGGACACATGCCCAGGTTGCAGGTTCAATCCCCAGTTGGGGGTGTGCAAGAGGTTGCTGATCAATGATTCTCTCTCATCATTGATATTTCTATCTCTCTCTCCCTCTCCCTTCCTTGCTGAAATCAATAAAAATAGATATTAAAAAAAGAGAGAAAGAGTACCTTTACATTTTTAAAGCCATTTGTGCAAACTAAGTGATACAGTGAATACTAAACCAAATTGTAACATTGAAAATATCAGATAAAACTAGGTTATTTGTGCTACACAAATACCATCTATTTGATTCTCATAGCACTTATCCCATTGTTCTCAAATAGCCAAAATGTATGGGATAACCCCTCCCTCACCCACCCTCCAAGTGCTAGGCACTATGAAAGAGACTGGGCATAACCAGATGTAATAAAGAGAAAAATCCTTGCCATTAATTTGATGCAGACCTATTGTACTAGTGTCTATAGTGATAGACACACATTGGGCCATCACCTACTA
Organism: Pipistrellus hanaki; assembly: GCF_964339955.1. Taxonomy (NCBI): domain Eukaryota; kingdom Metazoa; phylum Chordata; class Mammalia; order Chiroptera; family Vespertilionidae; genus Pipistrellus; species Pipistrellus hanaki. The sequence continues at coordinate 46,402,153 of NC_140503.1, read as the reverse complement.
TTATATGACTATTGAATAAATGGGTGGAAAAATGCACGCATGGAAGAATGACTGGATGAAAACGAAAGCAACACTGGGGCAAATCTCCCCATGCCTCAGCTTCACATCAGTAAAATTCCATGATCCACGGAGCTGCCGAGAGCAACAACGTCAGGCCTCGGAGGGATGTGTATGCTCCTCGGCTGGAGCCAAACCCCAACCCCTGGAGAGCATGAGGGCCACAGTCCAACTCATGGGAGGACATGCCAAAGCCCAACCCCAGCTGCACAGTGACTTGTAGGAAAACTCACCAAATTCCCTTCCAAAAGAGTTTGCCGTGACCACTGTCCCAAACGAGTGTTTATCACATGTCAGGCTTGGAGGCCAAGCCCTTGTCCACAGAGTGTGGGAGGAACCATTCCATCCTGACAGATGTGATCTCCAGAGTGCTTGAATGACAGCATGGAGTTTTCCACTGCCCCAGGCAGCGGAGAACTATGTGCTGATCTGACTTGGCTTAAAGGGAGATCAGACAGTCTCCTCCATGGAAGGTCATCTCTACTGGTGATCAGCCAGGACAGTTTTTGAAAATCCTGGATTCTCAACTTTCTAGAACAGGTGGTAAATGGGCAATCTTCAGCATTAATTGGATGTTCATCTTCCATTCTTTCTCCAGATGTTGACCTCCTCTGTGTCTAAATGGCTAGGTAGCAGTCAACTTTGCCTTTATTGAATGAACACTTTTTGAGCCTTTGCTATATAGTAAGGACTTTTCTAGTGCCTTACAAATATCCACTCATTTAACCCTCCCCGAGTCCTTTCAGGTGGGTACTATCATTTCCCCCCATTTGTGGATGCAGTAACTGAGGCCCAAAGAGGCTAAGAAACAGCTCTCAGCCTTGAATGGCTGTGGGAGCCTTCAGATCAGCTGAAACAATATCTGATGGAGGACTTGAGAGTTAGAAGAGCTCCATTCTGTTTTAGGGTGAGTCACTCTGAAGCACAGTCTATGGCATTTGAAGGGTGAAGGCAGAGGTGGAAGGGGGAGGGCCACAAGAAGAAAAAACTTTGTCCACACTGCATTCACCTTGGTATCAGCATCTTAAGCCAAGGACAGAAGCCACACAGGGATGGAATGACTCAAGTGTAGTAGGGTCTTTTCTCAGAGTCAGCCTCAGTCATTTTAAGATTAGAACTCAGTAAAGTGCAAGCATAAGGGACTTTATCTATAAATATATAGACAGGCAGAGACATATATAAATAGAAATAAATCAGGGCCTCTGAATGAATGAATGAAAATATATATATATATATATATATATATATATATATATATATATCACATTCTACCCCTTGTTAATTGGAAAATAACCAGCTCCTGCAGGCCTTCCTACACAGAGTGCAAGGAGCAGCTGAGCCCACATTAAGAGTTCCAGTTATTAGCCTTTCTGAAGGAAAAGCCACACCTTTTGATACACTTCTCATAAAGAAGTGACTTTGCTTTTCCTATTTATCCATCTGCTCTTGCTGAACATCATTAAGACATTAAGCCATCATCTAACCCAGGTGATAAAATGAAATGATGAAAATCTCCTTCCTTTTTTTCTTATCACTTCATCACCTCGAGCTATCGCTTTCTTCCATCAGAAGCCCTTGTCAAAAAAATGATGGTTATTGCATGCTAATTTCACCACAAATACCTGATCTGCATTCTAAGTAATTAGCAAATCGGGTAACCTGTGAGATGCTGATCTTTTTTTATAACCAGAGAAAAAAAGCTTTTCACAGAGGATATTTTAGTTCAAGAACATTTCCAATCAGGAAACCTAACATCATGTTCCAAAATACCACACTGTATTATTGCATTCATGCATTTAGGTGACATACTGACTGAGGTAGCAATGTACTTTCACGTCAATCACACTGCATTTGAAATGGGAAATGGCAACTGGTGTACATTCTGTATGTTTTACCAGTTCGGGCAGCTATCCATAAATAGGGGTCAGCAATTACCTAATTCATTCCATGAGGTTCAGTTTTCTACTCTGAGTATAAAGTATGTGTTTGTTCAAGTAGGAATATGTATGTTCACTGAGGAGTTTCATTTTGTGAGGATCTGAAAGATGGGTACCTCCAATGATAAAATACAATTCCTCTATAATTCTGAAAAATGTAACTATCGAGTAGTAGACTTTGGATAGAAAATAATTGGTTCCAGTCCCTTCTCTGTGATCACCTGCTGGATGATGCCAGTTTCCCTGACTATAAAACAGAAACACTAGTACTTACCTACATCAGAAGGCTGCTGGAAAGAATTTCAGAAAGATGTAAAAATGTTTAACTTAAAGCAATACACTGCCTCAGCTCTCATGTGACTCACAGGGATCACTAATCCAAGAACCTGACAAGACCTAGTTCAAGCAAACAGAAAAGAGCAAAGTCACATAAGCCTGCCTCCAGTTACTGATGCTAGTAGAAGCTGTTCCCCATTTACAGACATTAGCTTGTGAGGTCTTTAGCCTAAGGTAACGTATGCAAAGGAACTGAGGTGAGAAAGAAAACTTATAAAATAATTTGCAAGTTCATGTTACATTTCCTATTTTTTCACAGCATTGTTGTTTTAATGTTGAACCACATTTCACACTTGAGTATCTTATTATTGAGCTTCAATATTCAGCAAATAAGTTAGTTCCTATTATTACTTCAAATAAATGTAAAAATTTATGCCAATGCTAAGAAGGAACATGGGTGTGGATGCAACAGGGCCTCATGCTTGGTTCGCAGCTGGTGCTCAGTGACTCCTTGGTGAAGAAGTGGATGAGTGAATTCACCGCAAAGGTGATAAGAAGCATGGTGACAAGTGGAGAATTTCAGAACTGCATGCTACTTCAGAGCTATCATCATTGATCATCGAAAAGGACAATTATGTGAGACCATAATCAATAAAAGAAAAGAAAAAGAAAAGAGAAAACTCTCTGAGTGGAACTCCTGTGGGGTTTGGAAGAGAATTGTCTTCACAAATGAAGACATAAAAGTCACAATGCAGAGTTAGTATGAAGAAAATCATTTTTCACCGAAGGCCCAACCAACACTATAATTTGTTCCATAAATTGATGTTTCCATTGGAAATCTGAGGAAGACATTTCAGGGGGGTGACCAATCAAACAAGTCCACTGCACTGTGTGAGCACAGATCTGCTTTGAGCCACTTTCTCATGAAAAGCCAATTGCAGCCCTGGCCAGGTAGCTCAGTAGGTTAGAGCAGTGGTTGGCAAACTCATTAGTCAACAGAGCCAAATGTCCACAGTACAATGATTGAAATTTCTTTTGAGAGCCAATTTTTTTTAACTTTAAACTTCTTCTAACATCACTTCTTCAAAATAGACTCGCCCAGGCCATGGTATTTTGTGGAAGAGCCACACTCAAGGGGCCAAAGAGCCACATGTGGCTTGCAAGCGCAGTTTGCCAACCATGGGGTTAGAGCATCATCCTGACACACCAATGCTGTGGGTTAGATCCCCGGTCAGGGCACATAACTAGGAGCAAGCAATGAATAAGTAGAACAACAATTTGATGTTTCTCTCCCTCCCTCTTTCTCTAAAATCAATCAAGGACTATTTTTAAAAAGCCAGTTGCATTACTCTGAAACACCAGGGCAGGATATTTGCAATGTTGGGGGGTTTGCAAAAGTGAGAGGCAACTTCTTACTCAGAAGTCCTATCTGTGAAACTTGGAAAAGCTGAGCTGCTCTGAAGCAGTAGGAGAGAAATAGGTGGGGACTTAGGGCCCGTGGATGCCATAGAAATCCTCACCCTCCCAGGCCCAGAGTGGCTCCAAGGAACAGAAAATGCCCCGGAACTGAGGTTTGCTTTCTGAAATTCTCTTACAGATGTATAGTGAATGGGGCCAGGGAGCAGGAAGCAACTACCTTGAGCCAGAGTGGGACTGTACTTGGGTAGCATGTTGTGAGGGAGATTGGATTTAGATTGGGAGTTGACACACCTGGGTTCGAATACTGCTTCTGCCGTTTTCTAGCACATATGAACCTGGGCAAGTGCAAAAGCTCTGTGCACTCAGTCGTGTCTTCTGTGAAATAAGGATAAGTCCCATTTATCTTACACACTGGCGGTGAGACCATAATGAGATATTGTATATGCATCCACAAAGCATGTGTTCCATAAACGTCAGCTTTCATCCCTTCCTATCCCTTCCTAATGTTTTATTGTTTTGACTGTATTTTACCTCTGTTATTGGGTTTGGTCACACATAAGTAAAAAATAGAATCTCCAAAAGAAATCCTTATGTGTTATTTGCATCTTTAAATATAAGCATCTTAGACTGTGGCCGTAATGGAAAATTTAAATATGCTAGTTGCATGTAATTTCTTCTCACATTGAATATGAACTTCAAATGTGTTATATATTTGTCTTCCCAACTACAAAGGCCACTTAAAAAGCAACAGCAACAAACAACAACTCATGAGGTCTAAATAAAAATACAGTGATACATTGTGGCAACAGTTAAATTATGGTATCCCCATTATGGATTTTCTGTGCAGCCACTGATAATCATTTTTTGAATTATTTTTAATCATAATAGTAATGCATAAGCTGTAATGCATGATGCACAAGGCAGAACACACACACACACAAACACAAACACACACATACACACACATATATATGTATATATACAAATATGTAAAATTGGTTATTTTATTATTGTTGCTTTCTATTCCAATGCGCATATATTTTGTCTATAACTAGAAAAAAAAATAAAGATGGCTTTAAGCAGTATTTCACAGGATAATAACAATAGGTTTCCATAACCTTCTGTTCCATAGCGTGTTCCTTGCCCCAATCATATGTACATGTCACAGATGCCCTGGGTCACCAGTAGCCCTGGAGAAGCTGTGCTTAAAGTCCACATGGTCCAGTCCTCAGTTCTAGATCCTTACATTGGTGAAGGCTTTGAAAAGCTAATATTGCTCTTCATATAGCATTAATTGGAAATTCGTGAAAAGCAACATAAGAAATGCCTTGTTTGTATTTTTATAGAAACCACTCTTGGCAAAAGCCTGTTAGGCCACACACAGGAGATCAGCTACTGGGCTGGATGGGTCATGAGTGCGATGCTGCCATTAGGGGCAATTCTGGTGATAAATACTAGGCTCATGTGGAGTGGTCTTGGTGAAGGAACCCACCAACTCTGAGTAACACAGAGGAGCCAGGTGGAAGCCAGCTTGGCTCTCTTTTAGCCCTGAAGTTCAAAGTCATTTTTATCAATTAACAGAATTCAAGAGCTGGCTCACCTAGACCAGCCACCTCTTTTTATGGCTAAAGAACCCAAGGTCCAAGATAAAGCTGGAACTATAGCCCCACACTTAGTGAATGAGCTGAGACCATAAACACAGTCTCCAAACACACCATCCAATCCTCTAAGAGCAGTATACAAGCTACTTGGGCCAGCTCCATAGCTGGGCTTTCTGCGATCAGTTTCCAGCTACTGTGATCCACACCACAATTCTTCAGCACAGCACCAGACACTAGCCCACTATTACTGAGGCACTTGGCAGAACACAGAATTATCTCATGCTCCATTTAATAGGGTCAGAATGGGTCTTCCAATCTATGTGTCACTCACTTTACCCAGAAGAATAGCTCATAAGGTACAGACCCAATATATGTTGGGAAGGAGTCAATGAATGACTGAATCTATGCCAATGGCTGCAAGTAGCCAAAGCAACCCATTCAGCATAATTAAACATCATGACTTCTCTCCATCGATTTCAGTGGGGTTTCATAAAAAAAAAAATTGACTTTCCATTTCCAATGATCTATGCCTCCATTTGTGTGTATGCAAGTTGGTCAGGGTAAGTCAAAGACTAGAGACCAGTGTCATGCTGTGACATGCAGTGTCATGCTCAGAGGCAAGTCGGCATTCCAAAAGCCACGACATTTCAGGTGGCAGGACATATGGAAGGTTCTAGAATTGAACAAGTTAGACAGTGGAAGAAAATAGCACCAGCAACCAACACATTGACATGACCTAATCTGCACATAAAAACAACTCGTGCTTTATGCTTTCAACTGGAGATGGGGTGGGGGGTGCTGAGGGAAGAGACAAGAAACTGAGAGCAGATGTGTGGAGACCTGGGCATATAGGTGGCATAAAAAGTATGGTAGCTGGCTAAAGAGTAGAAAGAGCACAGCTGCTGGTTTGCTCTGGAGCAAAGATGACACTTGAATAGTTTCTGATGAGATCCAGTGTCATCTTGGCATCTCAAGCCATCACATAGATTGCCTACAATCATAGATAGCATTCACCAGGAGACTTTACCAGCTAAGAACCACACTGAGCTCTTTCCAAAAAGGGGACTGTTCTCTCCATGATTCACATGGAGAAACTGAGTCTTGGTGGGGATCAAATGACTTGTCCACAGTAACACAGACAAAATTGAGCTGATACAGTAGAATTAGAGGCTGGGCTCAATGAACTGCTAGGTAATTTAAATATGTAGTATCAGAAATAAACAAAACAAAAGATGACTAGAGATTTCTTCTCTCAAGGGATCCTAGGTGCCTCCATCACCAGAACAATGCACAGGTAGCCACATGGCTCCGTGACCTTTCTGGGATCAAACACATGTAGAGAGTACACTCTTAATTACATACTAATGTGTGCTTTTCCCGACTCTGAGTATAAGGTTTCATCAGCACTTTAGAACCATTTCCCACATGTTACCTCTGCAGTGTTCAGACCTAAAAGATGCCAGCACTTGCTGGCAGGCTGATAATTTCATAGGCGTTAAGCCTCTCTACTTCAGGCTAATTAGAGAAAAAGGAGGGAGGAGGAGCAGCAGAATAAATTACAAAAAGTTTGCCTTTTCCTGAACAATCAGGTGTCATTCTTTTACCAAGAAGAGTAACACAGGTAACACGACCTTGCCTGGCAGAGGTCCTGCTGTAATGAAAAGGCAAGAAGGATGTGTAATTAGAACAGCACTTGGCATGCTCTGAAATATGACAAGCACCTTGCTCCCTTGAACTTGCCCTGGATGGCCTGTTCCTCTGGAGCCAGGCTAGTTACATTTTGCTCTGTCTCTGACACACGACCACAGATTCTTCATTGGTAAGGTCTAAATTATTCTTTTTCATACCAGGTCTGCAGAGTCTACAGAGGGTTCCTGATAAGAGTTAAGAGATCTAGAAGCCAAAAGAATGGTATTTGAAAAATTAAAACAGGGGTATGGAGGTGTAACAGAAAAAAAATAAGATGATTGCAGGTAATTACAGAGCATTTTCCAAAGATGTACCACACAATTCCAAGTGCCCATCCATAAGACAGAATACAGTGCTGTTTATTATACAGCAGAGACTCATTTCAGAGACAGAGTAGGAGCCCTGCCCAAATGCCCCCACAGGCTGGATGGACCCCGCTCTGCAGCTCCTGCAGGCCTTCCCAGGGCACCTACTGAGGGGCAGGCATTCTGCTTCTCCCCCCCAGACCCTCCACAAACCCCAAGAAGAAACTGGGGTAACTGTAAATAGCATTTATGTGCTGTGGAAAGAGCACACTCTCATTCTTTTCACCTTCCTGCTCGCTGCATTTGCCTGGGGAGTAGTAGCCCCGTGTTAACACCACGTCAAGCATCCAGTGACAGAAGTCAGCTTTCCACCAGCCTCTGGTTAGGAAAATGCCATCAGTTAAAAAATGAATTGTGGAGGCAATTCTGACTGTCATCCTTCAGGGTTACTTCTTGCTGGAAGTAAAGCCCCATCTTCTCCACAGTTCGAAAGTGGCCAAATACATCTCAATCCCATCTTTGTTCCCAAAGCATCTGTGTGATGGTCTAGCTGTTACACCTCACCACAGTCTAGTCCTTTGTCAAATTCTTTCTTTTGACCCAATGTCTTTATCCTACACTGAGGCCAGAGATTGGTGTTTTCAAACTCTCTCTCTTCTTTTTTCCTAAAGCATCTTTACCCCAAATAAATCCCATTTTAAACTCCAATCTGTAAAACAGATTGGAGCAGAGTTGGGGGCTGCGATCCTCTGCCCCTAAAGAACCTTGGGGTTCTGCGGATCACTGAGCCAGGTGGTACGTACCCCTGAAAGTGGAAAAATAAACAGGACTTGGGGGAACAGGGGATTCATACAAATGAGAGGAAAGCAATGTCCCATCTTGAACGTGGAAGCTGGTAACAGCCAACACATTCTTCATAGTTCGGGGCAGACAAAAATATTAAACTCATTGGCCTGCTTTATAAAACATAAAAATACCTGCCCCTTGATACAGGCATTTGTCATCACCACAACTACCCTCTTTTTGGTTTATAGACTTACAGCTTATAGATGAAGAATCTGAAGCCCAGAACGGTTAAGTAACTCGCCAAGATCACACAGATCTAAGTGGCAGAACCTTGACTTCAGCCTCAGTTTGGGCTCAGAGGCAATGGATGAATAAGACACAACTTGGAATTCCACAATAATGTTCGCCTTCTGAATCTAACCAGAGAAAAGGGCCAGGGCCAGACACAGGAAGAGGAACACATAAGAATGGGCACGGGAACAGGAGGACATAGAGAAGGAGAGGGAGGTGGTCAGGAAGGAGAATAAGAAGTAAACCTTACATAGCACCTGAATTTTTAAAAAAAATGCGTATCCACTGATAACTATCACACTGCCTATACCACCTCTAATCGCTCAGTGATGTTTGACGGAGCCTCTCGGTGCCCTAGAATAGAGGAAGGGCATATAGTAAACCCAGCTTTACAGCCAAGGAACATGTGGTCTCAGAGAGGCCACCTTCCCCAAAGTCACAGAGCTAATCAGAGGGAGAGCCAGCCCTCAGGACTGCAGCTCTGTCCCCTCACAAAGAGGACATAGCCTGTGATGTGTTTATCCACAGCTACACTGCCTGCCCAAAGCATACATGGTGAAAGGCTCTCTTCCCTCACCGTCTCCATGATTAGATCCACTGTCCTCCCCTCCTCACCTCCACCAACCCCTTTACCAACAAACAATTATCTGAGCCCAGCTACACGCCCTTCTTAAGACCAGCCCTCCCTGCAATTACAACAGAGAAAGAAAAAGAAAAAGTCAAGTTGCCAGAAGATGTCTCAAATTGGCTGCCGTGACACAGAAATCACAGAATCGGCTCCATCCCCAACTCTGCTTCCGTTCCGAATCCAGGCCTTCTTGTAATGACATCTAATCAGGCAGGGGAATCAGCTGAAATGAGGGCTTCTGTAAAAATCACTGTTCGTTTAGTTCTCAGCAGTTCAGTCTCTTAAATGCCAACCTGGTAGGAAGTGAGAAAATTTTTTCTCCTTCATAACAAGTCTCAAAGCCATTGAGTGCTCTCAACTTCGAGCTGAGCTAGTTGTATATTCCAGAGGATATAAATGTTCTTTCTCTATCTGCTGGGTTTGAATAGTTTTAACTAACTCAAAGAAGCGGAATCCACATCATTAATGACGTACAAGTTTCCAATAAAATATTCAGTTCTTTATCCAGCTATTTATAAACCTTTAGACGACTTTGGAGCTGTAGATAACTTGACTACGATTTGGGGCTTTGATGAAGTTTCTGGACAGCCAGAGCTCTATACCCACTAGCCCTACAATTTGGCTGTGTGACCACTAGATGGTGATAGGTCCCTTATGATCTGCAGAACTCAGCATCGAATCTTAAGCCTGGCATTGAGGGCCCTCCAACCACCTGAGAACTCACATTCACCCCCCATTAATCTACACAGTCCCCATGTTACAGCCACCCTTCAATTCAAATTTCCTACACTTACACATGGATACAGAACTATACCCAGCAGTCCCCACTCTATACATGGCTCTTGTCCTTCTGATAATGTTTGGAAATCTCTCCAATGGTCACCCATCCTTTAGGTACCTCTAAAGACCTTTGCTCAGAAAAACTCTTTCTTCAAAGGGGCCTAGAGCCCAAAGTTCTTTTTTTTTTTCTTTTTTTAAAAAAAATATATATTTTATTGATTTTTTTTAATATAGAGGAAGGGAGAGGAATAGAGAGCTAGAAACACCGATAAGAGAGAAACATCAATCAGCTGCCTCCTGCACACTCCCTACTGGGGATGTGCCTGCAACCAGGGAACATGCCCTTGACCGGAATCAAACCTGGGACCCTTCAGGCTGAAGCTCTATCCACTGAGCCAAACCAGTTTCGGCCCAAAGTTGTATTTGTATTGATAAATACATTAAGTATTGTTCCCTGTAGAAAATTTGTAAAATGTGGATTAGGAAAAGATTTTTAACAATAGCTCTAACTTCAACACTCAGAAATACCCACTTGATGGTATTATAAATTAACCTTGAACATTTTCCCACATCATTAAATAACATATGAGGCATTTTATGCTCCCCACCCCCAAGGAGAGGATGCAGTGTGATGGAAAGTGCACTAGGCTTGAAACCAAAACACCCTGTTTCCATTCTGGTTCTGAAATGTACTTCCTAAGGCTGGGAAAGTTCTTCAGTGTCTCTGAGTTCATTCTATGAAGCAGTGTCATGCCTACCTCAGTGTCTCTGACTGCCTAAGTGAGAGAATGTGTGTGCATATGTCTAGCATGGAGCCTGCCTCCGAGTGACCCTCAATCGCTATGCATCCCTTTCCTTTCCACTTAGCCAGTGAGATTCCTTTCTCCTCCCAATCCCCACTACTCTTTGTGCCTCTCTGTGGCTCTATCCTGCTGGTTCTACCTTAGAGGAATGTGAAAATGCTATATTCTTCCTACCAGGGCATATGCAGACCCTTATAGGTGGGGCTGGCTCCCCAGGTGGGCACTGCATGGGGCCTCCTTGAACTGTTCCCTTCTGCCTCCCTGCACACAGCTTCAGAGAAAGCCTGGGCTTCTTCAGACCCTGGCTTGACTTTCATGTTAAAAAATATTCAGTCTTGCCAAAACCAGTTTGGCTCAGTGGTAGAGTGTCGGTCTGCGGACTGAAAGGTCCCGGGTTCAATTCCGGTCAAGGGCATGTTCCTTGGTTGTGGGCATATCCCCAGTAGGGGGTGTGCAAGAGGCAGCTGGTAGATATTTCTCTCTCATCGACGTTTCTAGCTCTCTATCTCTCTCCCTTCCTCTCTGTAAAAAATCAATAAAAATATATTTAAAAAAAATATTCAGTCTGGAGTGTGGCTCTTTAGGGTCCTGACAAAGCCTCCATGCTTGGCATCTCCCCACTGTGGCTTCTCTCTTGGCAGCAGTGGTGCCATCTCTCTGATCCCAGAGAATAAACCTGCCAGGTGAGTGGAAGAGCAGTGTCTTCCCCACCCCTCCTCCTCCACATAGTAACCCATCATGTGCTTCCACTGGAAGCCAGACTTCTCTGAAGCTTTCTCCAGTCTCAGCTTTCTTGGCCTCACAATTTCTTAGTTGTTGGATTTTATTTTTCCCCATTTTCATGAAAAAGCACTTTGGACTCGTTTTTAACCAGCTGATTGGTCTGTATTGAAGCTAAAGCCCCTTCCTGTTTTTCCCCTCAAAACCCCCAGAAACTGCCTTCCTTACAAACTGCCTTAGAAAAGAGAGCCTCATATTAAAGGCACAGAACATTCTGGAAGGAAACTCATCAGATTTCACCACAAAATTGAGTCTCCTATGGACCTTACTGCCGACTCTACTAGGCAAGTGAAGTGAAGCAGGCACAGAAGGCAGCTCCTGGAGACTACGTGTGTCACCAGTTTCACGTGTGGGCTCTGGAGCCAGCGTCCCTATTGTGCCTCTTCCTAGCTGTGCGACCCAGGGGGAGTTGCTCTGTCTTTCTGATCCCCACTTCCCTCTGTCAAATGTAAGACTCCCAGCATTGCATTGCCATGTCCATTGAAACAAATGCCACGGCTTAAATCAACACAAAGTATTACAGTTCTGGATGGAAGAAGTCCTCGACTCACGGTGCTGGCAGGATGTGTTCCTTCAGGGCCCCAGGAGGGTGCATAGTCTCCTTTTCCAGCTTCTAGAGGCCCCTGCAGTCTGGCCAATGGCCTCTCCTTCACCTTCAAATATGCCTCTCGCCCCCCCTCCACTTCCAACATCACCTCTATCTCCAACCCTCCCACCTGCCTCTCAGAAGGACCATGTTACACACTGAGTCCACTGTACAGTGGTCACCAACCTTTTGGACCTCACAAACCACCCCTTGGCAACCGCTCCCATCTGCAGGCCCCTAACTGATCAGACCTGTGAAGTAACATAGTCACAGTTTCCAGGGATTAGGACATAGACATCATTGGGGGCTCATTAATTCACGTCCCACCCTTCTCTCACAGGATTGTTAGAGAGAGAGAGAGAGGGCTTACATTGTCCTCAGAATACTGCCCAGCATTATTATACTATTATTATACTATTATTATACTGCAGGCAGTGCTCAGAAGACGTCAGCCAGGATTACAGCAGCATGTTAGCACCAGCATCAGTAAAGAGAAGAGGCGGTTAATGCTTACTCAGGTAGAGTGGGCCATGTGCTTCCAAGTTTAATGGGAGCCAGAGGAAGTGTTATTGGGACTGGGTAGTGCCAGAGACATCCCTTTATGGCTTCATAGTCTTATCCTTAAGAACCAGTGTCTATCAGGCACCCACAAGGTAGCACCACTCTTCATTCCTCATAATAAGACTCAGGTTACACACTTTGTTCAGGTCATTCAACTAGTGACTAGCAAAGGCAGGACTGAGCTCTCTTGTGTCTGACTCAAGAGCCTGTCTGTCCTCTCTCTGAGCACCAGGATGAGGTGAACTGGCTCCTATGCTCTCTGATGGGTCGAAGAACAGTACCAGGCCTACCCCACACACACTTTAAGGGCAGAAAGCAAGGGTTGTGCTTCTCTTGTGTCCCCCACAGCCCTTGTCATTTTTCCTGGAATAAGACAAGCCAACCATTGCACCATCAGAATCACCCAGAGGGCCAGAGCACCAGGTCCTAGGCCCCTCCCCCAGACTTCAGCAGGTCTGCATTTCAAATAGGCACCGTGGTGACACTGTGGTCCAGGCCCACTTTGAGAACCACTGCTCCTGAGTGATCTGGAGGTAAATCCATGAGACAAGAATAAAGGGCTCAGAAGTGTGGGATCAATGCTCAATGGTCTCCACAAACGCTTTCCATGTTTTGATGTCCACAGGGCGGTGGGGGCCACTTGACTGACTCTGCCCAGCAGAGGGATGGGGGTGACCTCTCCATGGCACTCACAACAACTCCTTCAAGTTCCCTGCTGTCGCTCCAGGTGGCCCCATCTGCAGCCTTGGCGTTATCACAACATCAGAAGAGAGGCCAGGTCACCTGTGCTCCCAGTCTGCAGCTAGGCCAGACAATGACATACAAGGGACAAAGCCAAACAGTGCCTTTGGAAATGAGGCGGCAGGGGACAGGGGCAATTTGTGTGTGTGTGTGTGTGTGTGTGTGTGTGTGTGTGTGTTTAAGAGCAAAGCTTCTTCGGGCCACCAATCCTCAACACTTCCCAACCACTCAGTCATGAGCTTGCTGGGCTTCAAGGAATTCAGGAGCCAAGTTCGCAAGGGTGCTAGTGGCATTATTTAGATGTGACCCTAAGGCAGAAGGGCAGGCTTACTGGCATATTTGGGAACAGCTGTTGATAAAGAGTTTAAGTTTTGCTCAGGGGACCAGTTGCAATGAGGAGCATTTTATGAGAACAATACATATTGTAGACATCTGAATATATTTCCATGAGAAAATAAGGATGAAGGAAACAAAAAAGATGGTATAGTGTTCTTACACAGCCGATGAATATTTAATACGCTAGGGCTTATCTTTAAGGGGGGAGAAAATCCCTCTGCAATTTTACACGCATCCTACAATAGCAATCCATATACAAAATGACACACACCACAGCCACCCGTATAAATACCATGTATTTCATTATTCCCTTACTACAGTGGCACAAAGACCAGCTGCTACACGAAGTATCATGAAAACATAAATTACTGGTTATAAATAGCGTATTTAAAGCATGAGGCCATCCAAAGCGGGCCGGTTTAACATAGGCTGCCTAGAACAAGTCTGAGGAATTCATGGGCCAGGCAGGGAAACTCGGGCAGCATATTCAGATCGCAGGAGAGCAGCCAACAGAAGCTGCAAGAAGGGATCTCCGCAGAGCGAGAGGGGACAACGCAGCCTCCTCAGGGGCCCAGGGGAATAATTCTACTTTCAGTTGACCCTTGCCACCCCAAGAGGGACCGATTCACAGACTACTTATCGCCACTATTTTTAACTTCTTGGCAGACGAACCCGGTGCAATGGGAAAATCGCCCAAAGTAAATACACACTCTCATTTGATTCTTCCCCTGGCAAGTCATTTTCTATTATTTTCTGTTACAACTATTTCCAGGATAAACCGTGCAGAGCTGAAGCGTGAGGGTCCCCCAAAGAGCATCTATCCTAGACCGGGGAGGGAAGAAAAGGCGTAGGTCTGCTCTCCACTAGATGTTAGGTCCAAACAAGCCCTTGGAGAAGCTTCCCAAACTTTCCACCTTCCAGGATCCTTTGCCGCTATTATTTCCCTTGAGTTTTGCTACCACACAAAATTACCTAGTCCTTTATAATTATTTTTCCATGAGACAGCTTAATACGGATAACATTTTTTGAGAATTTTATGTGGAGCCTGTACACACATTCTCTCCTGGAATTCGCACTACAATTCTATGAGCTGGGGACTGCTTTACTTTGCACATGGGAAACAGAAACACGCAGGGGAAATACCTTGCTTGAGATCCTGGAGCTGGAAGGCAGTGCAATGAATCTAAAAGACAGATCTGTCTCCAAAACCCATACTTTTAACCACTGCACTGCACTGCTTTACCTTCTCCATGTTAATCTCTGTGAACCCAGTTCCAGACCAAAGAAAGGACTAGTCAAAGTAGTTACAAACTTATGAAGGATAAATGGATAACTTGCTTTAAACTTTCCAAAATACTCAAAATAGCTTGAAGGCCCCATTAACATCTTCACGGATCCCCAGTTGTCCCAGACCTCACCTTAGGAACCACTGACCTAGAACCACCTGATACTATTTGCAATGAGATTCTTCCAGGGCCGAACAAAAATAGCTAGTTAAACATATTGCCTGATACCCTGGGAAATAAAGCCAACACTCTGAATGAAGTTCAAGGTTCTTCTTGAACTGGCCCTCGCTATCTTTTCAAATCCATCTTCCAGAATTGTGTTATACACGGAGTCTGAATCAATAGGTGAGAGGCCTGAGAACCTGCACTTTTAGCAAGCTCCCGGGGAGTTCTCCATTGGCAGGCTGGAGCGAGAAACATTTCCATCTGATCATGACTATCCATAGGCATAACTCTAATCTTATAAGTAACTCACCGTTTTATTTCTTTTCTTCTTATTGATTTTAGAGAGGAAAGGAGAGGGAGAGAGAGAAACATCAATCATGGGAGAGAATCACAGATCGGCCACCTCCTGCATGCCTCCCACTGGAAATCGAGCTGGCCACCTGGGTATAATCCCTAATCAGGAATTGAACCATGACCTCCTCATTTGTAGGTCGATGCTCAACCCCTGAGCCATGCCAGCCAGGCACAACTCATCATTCTCTAGGTTCATTACCAACTCTCGCAGCTTTGTGCTTTGCTCATGACCTTCCCCCAGCCTGAAATGCACACCTCACCTTTCCTCCCAGGCCCAGCTGAAGGCTTCCTCTGGAAAGCCTTGTCTGCTGGCGTATGTTAAACTTTGTCACATCCCACCTGTCCCCAGACCACCCTGTTTACAGCTGCCTTTTACCTTGGAGAGCTGTTCCCTTGTCTGACTCAGTGGACAGTAGGCTCTTTAAGAACAGGACTGGTACTTACTAACAGTCTTTGCTCATCCTGTTCTTCATATAGGCACTGGCCATGGAAGTTCTTAAAAAGGATTAGCAGGTCTAATTTGTCACTGAAGACCAGGAGTGCCCACTGTACTTTACTAGAAAAAGTCTTCTAGTCTTCTCTCACCTACAGGGGAGAGGGTAGGGGGGAGGGGTTTGGGGGCAGGGAGGGAAGGATGAGAGTCTTGTATGGGAATTAAACAAAGAGAAAAAAAGGGTGGCTCATGTTTCCCTTACAAATGTGATCTGGGGTCATTAAGGGGCCAGTGGCTCTCAGGAACTTGTATTTACTTTCTATAATGAGCTCTGACATAAAGTTTTAACATTTATATTTGTCATCATGACCGACCGACCACCTCAATCACACCTGAAAGCAAGCGAATGCCTCCTGAGCTCTATGGCACCTTCCCAGACCCCAGTGATCCTGAGCCATCCAAGTCTACATTTCCAACTTGCATCTGTTCCCTGGGGGACAGATTTTACTGGTCACCAACTGAAGTTTATGGAGCACTTACTGTGTCCCAGAATCTGCAGCTTCAATGTATATGCACAATATCTGATCTTCACAGCAGCTCTCTAAGGTAGTATTACCACCATTTTATAGATGAAAACACTGAGCTCAGAGAGGTTAAATAACCTGCCTCCAGTTGCACAGTTAGTGATGCTGGAGTTTAACTTAAATATGTCTGTCTGGAAAGTCCATGTTCTTCACTACTCTGTTAATTTTTTAAACAAGAAGATCTATATGATTTTACAGAGTATATGCAATGACACTAAAATGTTAGTGGAAGAAGAAAAGGCTCTGGGTCTACACTATAGCTGCTGGACAGAGCTTCATCCTGAGGGATCACTAGCCAAGGGCACAGAGCTCATCAGACGAAAGTTTGAGCTTGCCTGGGACCCTTCAAGACCACAGCTTCAGCCCTGAGAACCCTGGACTCAGGGGAAAGGCGCCCAGGCCTCCATGAGTACAGATGCCCAGCTGCCTTACCAGCACAGCTCCTCATCAGGTTTCACAAAATCAGAACAGCCAAGGAGACTCTCAATATCCAGGATCTCATTCTCTCATTTTGGGGATGGGGAAACTGAGACCCATGGTAGTTAGGTGTTTGCCAAGTCACACAGCTAATGAACCACTAAGCTGAGGCTCAACCCCATGCTTCTTGCTGTGAGTCAGACTTGTCTTTTGCCTTTACAAAGAAAATCAGACACAAAAAAGCAGGATCACTGCAGTGAAAAACAGTAAGAGCTTACATAAAGGAAAAAAATGTCCTCCTGGCTCAATCCAACCCAAGCACCTGCCCTCTATAAAGAGGTTGGTATGTACAAATCATACTATTTCCTAGACTCATACATATATATACAAACACCCCCTATTCTTTAACAAAGGGGAACACACACTTTCATTTCTGAAACTTTTATCACTTAGCTGAATATATTCCCAGGCCAACTAGACATAGTTCTTTCTTATTCATGAATACAACACTCCACAGTCAGGAGGTTGCACAATGTGTTCAAACATTCTCTTCCTGGTGGGTAGTCTGATCATTGGATGTGCCTTCTGCTGGCCACTCTACTGCCATTGAAGTAACAAACTCTTCCAACTGTGGGGAGGGGGGGGCAAGGGGAAGGAGCGCGAAGATGACCTCTAACTCGTGTGGTCTTACGTGGATCAAAATGAAAACCTGGTCTCCTAAATGCAGTGGCTAGGCGAACACTCGGTTTTCTGAGAGTAGGTTCCATTTCCTGGCACCAGATGGCCAGCCCTTTAAGTAAACCAGTCTCTGGAAATGAAGTATTTTTACTGGTTGCTTAACAACCTGCTTACTGAGCAGCCTAAACTTGAGCAAACCGATGTTTCCTCATCTGTAAAATGGGCAAAGAACAGTACTTACCTTACAGAGTTGTACAATCCATAATTAAGTGAGATAAACATAGAAAGGGTTTCATGTGACACCAGGTACATAATAGCATTTAATAAAAGGGGCTACTATTATTATCGTTATTGAAATTATGGGTGGCATTCATACAAGATCAAGAGAGGTACAGAGGTTTTGATAGGAATGTTCATCCTTTCTATGTAGTGATGACAGGTGGGGGGCCAGGGAGTTGTAAAGAGAAAGGGAACAGGGTCTGTCAGCTTTAGATGGATATTGGTGGCTAAAGATTTAAAAAACACTGAGAGATAATCCCCACCCGGAACACTCAGTGTTTATCATGGGCCTTCTGTGAGCTGACAGAAGGAGCTCTGATGTTTAAGTCTCGAACGTTACAGCACCCACAATTAAGGCTATTTCCAGCAAAGGAGGAGGACTTGCGTTTCCCAGTTAAAGTTAGAGCGTCCAAGTGACCAGGAGGGGGCTTTGAGGAAAATGCAATTAGCAGAGCAGGTAAGGGAAGACTTATGTTTCCAAAAATCTGCTTTTAGAGATATGAATGGGTTGGCTTTTCACCCTGCATCTCTCAACATGTTTGTAATTTGTGTGGTCTGCACACTCCAGATTTTGTTTTGAAAGGGGACTTTATAAATCACTGTACTATTGCTTCAAATAATTGAACCAAGGACTAATTTGTGGTTGCACACATGTTCACCACTATGTGAAAAATACTGTTGTCAGCACCAGGCCCAGTTTCCATCACATCACTGTTCTTACATTGCAGTGTGCATCTAAATGTTGCAAATCTGAGAGGGGGTAGTATAAAGAATTAAAAATATATATATAAGAAAGAAAGGAGACATGAGGAAAAGAAGGAAGAAGAGGATGGAAAAACCAAGGGAGGAAAAATAATCATCCTTCTATTTTCTTAGCCTTCTCTGTTAATGGTATTAACAGAACAACAACAAAAAAGAGCAATGGACCTAATGTGTGCTTTTCAAAATCCTTTGGTTCTAAACCCATTCAACTATAAATCTGGGTTATTACTTGAAAAGCTAGATATATCCTGACTTTCTTAAAGTGATGCAAAATATTCAATCCCAGGCCAAGAAAAATCCCAAACCAACCAAGAAAAGTCAAGGAAAATTGAATACAGAAGCTTGCAACTTGAATTATTCAGGTCTGAGGAAATTACGTCTTTCATCTTTTCTCCCTAGTTAACTTTTAGAACATTTTAAATACTTTGCCCTAAATATTTCAAAATATATTCCCAAAGTGATCAAATTCCATTTTATGAATTGAAGAGTACAGATAAATATATCAATTTTGTCTAGAATACCGAAATCCATTTCTTTCATGGATATTGAAAAAAAAATGATAGTACTGTGTCTATTAAAATGCTTCCAAGGTATCATTGGAAAAGCTTTTCAATATTGTGATTAATTTAACTATAAAATAAATTATTCCAAAGGGCTTCTGAAAGAAAAAAATATACTCTCTAAGAAGAAACCATCAATGAGTATACCACTTTACCAATACATAAAAAGTAAACTGAACAAGAAAATCTACTTTATGAATTAGTAAATATAGAAAACAACAAGCCTACATATAACTGGCTCCCAAAAAAAGCACAGCCTCCCAGGATAAACAGAAACATCAAACCAATGGCACAGTCCTTGAATTACTAACTCTATAGAATAGATACAACCTTTAAATTAGTTTTGGATGGATGAAAACATTTTGGGGGACCTAACCCATATTTCATGTTTTCCCATTTTCCTTCCTCATCCACACCCCGCCCCCCTTTGGCTCAAAGAAAACGTAAATACATACAGTCTCTAATGTACATGCAAACCTCAGAAACACAGTCACGTGAAATACCCACAGATTAATCCTGAACTGAAATTCAGACAGGAGGTCATCAGCCTGCAGCTCTGCCTCCTCAGGGCCCTTTCAAGCCATTCCCAGTGTTTCAGCATCTCCACCAGAGGGAGAGTGAGGACATAGTTTAGCACAGCCGGTCCCACAAGAGTGGTCCATGGGCCCCCGAGGGTCTCCAAGACTCATTCAAAGAAACCCAGGAGGTCAAAACTATTTTCATAATAATACCTATCACAAAAAGTAGAGTTTTCTAGAGGCTACATGACATGTATTATGGTAACAGAGTGCAGGAGCAGTGCTGAGAATCCATCCAGCTGTCTTCTATTAAGCCAGACATAAAAGAGATTATTTACAAAATAAAAAAAGAAGGCCACTCTTCTGTTTTTGTTTTGGGAAATTGTGTGTGTGTGTGTGTGTATGTGTGTGTGTGTGTGTATGTGTGTGTGTGTGTGTGTTTATTTCAATGTTATTTATGTTAGGATGCAATGGGTTTATTATTTTAAAAATAAATATATTTTAAAATATTTCTCCATTTTCAGTTCTAATATGGAAAATGTCAATATATATAATTCCTATAAACAAAAGCTCTTGAAAGTCCTCAGTAATTTTAAAGAGTATTAAGGGGTCCTGAGATAAAAAAAAAAAAAGTTAGACAACCAGCAATTTGGCACAATGCTTGACATACAGTAGATGCTTAATACATGTGTAGCAAGTTGACTGATTAAAGGCTTTTCATTATGATTTTTAAGTACACAAGAAACTCCACAGTTCAATAAATGGGTATGGCCAGGAAAGTCCCTGAGATAACCATCTTCAGGTCCTCCGCATCTGCTTACAATGCAATTTAAAAGAAGATGGTACAAACACAAAGTGTAAAAAAAAACAAAAACAATATTGCATTAAAGATAATACAGTATTTGTTTTGCATTGTAAGTATGGCTTACAGACATAGCAGGTAAGTAAAGACAAGTAAAGTAAAGGCGGTAGATATTAGTACAAATAGGTTCTAATTCTAAGTGGACTTCCTTTATCTATCCTATCCCCACTTTGTTTCAGAGAAACAATATCTTCTATGAATTCAGTTCTACTAAAGCCGTTTATGAGAACGTTATACACAGGCTAATTAAACTATGCAACACCCTGCATGCTTCAAGTGCTTAGAGCCCAAAGGTCCTGGGCTTGTCTGTGTGGACCAATTAGTTAGCTCTGTTGGGCTCCATGGCTATAGTGTTCATGTGTTTCTCCCAGTTTTCTTCCGAGTAATGTCTTATTTTTCTTGGAAAATCTGCTTTGGACAATATGTCCTCTACAAAGCTTTCCTTGAATTCTCTTTCCCAGAAAAGGTTAACATTCCTTCATAGGTCTTACCTCTGCACTCTGCACACAGGTCTGTGGCAGCACGTAGCACATTTGCTATTGAAATTCTCCTCACACTCTCCCTGAGTAGACAGGAGGTTACTTGAAAGCAGCCATGTGTTTCCACCTGCATGTTCTGGTACCTATCACAGTGCCAAAACCTGGGAGACACTTCACAAACCCACACCAACTCTAGTCAGTCATCTTACAGACACATAGGACAACTACCAGAATTAAGCTAATTGCAAAACCATAATAAGGGAGTAGTGAAATACCATAGTTTTCAGCCCAGTTAGAAAGCCAGGAGGTGTGTCCCTGACAGTGATGGTGAGTTAGTCTTGCCATGCTTGAGAAAGGAGAGCAGTCCACATGAAGAAAGCCCCCTTGTAAATAAAAACATTCCTCCTGGAAAAACATCTTGTTCTTTCATCCTTCAGCAAGGATACAAATTGCAAGTGACATAGGCAAGTATTGCAAATGATAGATTAAAGGAAGGTAGGAACTCACAAGGCAGAAAGCAGGACCAAAGTGAAAAACAGTCAATTAGCAGAAAAGGACTGGAGAAGGAGGGGAATCTAACAAACTGAAATGTTTGTGCAGCATCAAAAATGGTTGGAAAGTCATGCTCCAAAGTCAATCGGCCTTGGGTGCCACCATTTAAGTGGCATGCCCATCAGCAATGAACACATGTTCGTTAGAAGAGCAAAGGGAGAATTTGTTTGCCTAGGATTAGCTTTGGCAAAGAAATAGGTAAAGTAGGTTGTTTCCTACTTTAAGAATATGTCCATATGGTAGGAATTAAGATGTTGCCCAGACTCTAATATGGAAGAGAGGTCTGCATACTTCCTAAAGAAGAGCCGATGCCAGTGATACCCGAGTGGAAATTTGAGATTGGGTAATGACAGGCAATATGATCTCATGAAAAGCTTCAGAAAGGAAAAGTCCCTTGAAGCACAAAGAGCTTGTCCATGCTTACAACCTTCCCATTTAATTGGGTATGCATCCTTTCGTTAGACTAGAAAATAGCAATAATTTATTTCTAAGTTATTAGTCTGATTTCAAATCACCTTATTGGTTGTTTCAATTATCAGAGAGCCCAAGGTCATATAACACCCAGACACTCTCCATATCAGTTTTATTTATTCCATTATAACTCGGTTTTCCTCATTAGAGCTAGAGTCTTAGCCCAGGGGCAAATCCCACTATGCTAGAGCTGAAAGACACCCCAGGAGTGGACTGATCTAACCCCATCCACTTCAGGAAAACTGATGCCCAGAGAACTCAAGTTCCTTGCCTGGGGTCACACAGTCAATGACTATCAGAAACAGACAGAGCCCCAGGTCTCCTTTCTCCAATTCAGTGCTGTTTCCACAGTACCAAGGCAAAGACCTATAGTTGCTCATTTGGAAATGGGCGTTTGGACAAATTGTTAGCCCCAAGCACCATTTCCTCCCTACATAAATAAAAGCAATGCTTTCCACCTGCCACCTCCACCTCGAAACATCCACAGGAGGTGTTTATTCCCTCAAGCCGACTGTGGGAAGATGGAAGATGGAAGACCAGCACCACTGTGAAGCAGCCGTGCCTATTGTAAAATCTGCTATTAGATGAGCCAGGCACAGGCTGAACGTGGTCCAGGCAGAGGTTTAGGAGAAATGGGCCCTTTGCCTCACCTCAAAGTGTCTCCCCAAAGCGTTTGCTGATTGCAAAAGGAAAAATAGTTAAGAAGCCTGGCAGACACCACCTTAAATAGGGGGGTAGAGGTTTGCATCCCTGGAAATGTGAAAAACTGATGTCACGTTCCTCTGATATGATACGCTGGGAGGAAACTTCACCTCTGTGGTTTTCCCCAAAACCCTGGCCTGCACTTAACCATCACATAACCCAATCTTGGGGACATTCTATAAGCTACTTGACTAATGCTCTTCAGAGTCAAAATCATGAAAAACAGGGAAAAGGGATATGTCACAGGTTAGAGGAGAATAAGGAGACAAGAAAACTAAATGCAACGTGGGATCCTGGGTTGGATTCGGAAACAGAAAAAGGACACTGGTGGAAAGTCAGGTGAAATCCGTATCAAATCTAGAGTTTAGCTGGTAGTTCTGTGACAACATTAATTTCTTAGTTTTGATCATTATACTGTGGGCATATTGTGGGGGATGTTACATTTGGGTGAACTGGTTGAGGAGTGGGCAGGAGCTCTGTACTATCTTTGCGACAGTTCTGCAAGTCTAAAATTATTTCAAATATAAAAAAAATGTTTTAAGTGGCTCATGGATGGGCAAGAGACACAGCTGAAGACTGTCCAGTCCCTCCTCTCAACCCCTTATTGAAATCAGTCACTTTTCCCTTTTCTTTCAAAAGCATTTTTGTCAAAATCTTTTTATCATTTATTCTAATTACTTATGTATCTATCTTTTTAAAATGATAATGTGGTAAGAACAGAAACCAGAAAGAATCTTTATTACTGCTAAGAGCACCTCATCCTATGTTCTCCACAAAGTAAGTGCTCAATTAAAAAGTCGGCTACACCAAGACACAAACAACTAAGTGTCCACTGATGGCTGAATGAATAAAGAAGCTGTGGTATAAAAAGAATGGAATATTACTCATCCATAAACAAGAAGGAAATCCTGCCATTTGTGACAACAGGGATGAACCTTGAGGACATTATGTTAAGTGAAATAATTCATAAAATGACAAATGCTCTATGATCTTACTTACAGGTGGAATCTAAAAGCAAACCCATAGAAAAAGAAATCAGAGTAGCGCTTACCAGTGGCAAGAGAAGGGAGAAGCTGTAGGGAAGGAGGGGAAATTTGATGAAGGTGATTAAAAAGGTATAAACTTCCAGGTTTAATACAAGATACATCAGCACTAGGGATGCAATGTACAACAGAATGACTATAGTTAATACTGCTAGATGGTATATTTGAAAGCTGTTCAAAGAGTAAATCCTAAGAGTTATCATTACAAAGAAAAAACACACGCATTTCTTTTCTATATCTATGAGATGATGGATGTTAAGTCAAATCATAATGCTGTACACTTCACACTTATACAATGCTGTATGCCAATTATATCAATAAAACTGGGGGAAAATGTCAGCAACATGAATGAATAAGTTACACTCAATAGCCCCATGCTGTCCTTTTCATACTTCTCCTCCTTGCATTCATGTCAGACACACATTACCTTGTCTAAACCTGCCCATCCTTGGAATTCACAGAGAAGGGGAGGGTTCCCTGGTGCTTCCACAACCCTTTGCCCTGACACAATCAGTCCTTTACTTGGGGCTGACCCGACAGAGCCATCTCCTACTGCAGCCCGTCCCTGTGTCCACAGAGCTCACAAAACATCTCTGAACAGCTGCTGTGAGATGCACCTGCTTCCCATGGATGAGTTACATGCTTTTAGCTGCATTCTATCATTTTGCCCCCAATCCCTCTTTCCACGGGTTAAACACACAAGCTGTGTTTGCAACCATATTTCTGTCTCCTCACAGCACCCCAACACAGCACACTGCTCTCACCCACTACACACCTACAAAGCAAAAACTGCTGAAAAGTCTCTGTGCTCTTTGCCTAGACTACCCTTCATCTCCTTCTCAGTCTGAAAAGTGTTCGGGCATCCTCCAAAACTTTGTGAGTTGTATTGTCTCCTCCAGGAAGTCCCCCCCCCCCCAATACCCCTTAGCATCTCCCAAGAGAAGCTTCCTCCTCCATAGAATGGACCATTTCCTGCCCTGTGGTACCTATGTACCTGATACATAATTCTGCCTTAGACCTTGCAATACACTCTGTTTTAATTACCTGTGTACACACCCATCGCCCTGGCTGTAACCTGCATGTCCCATGTGTCTACCACCTCAGAAGGTCCCGGGGTGCTAGGAGGCAGAAAATGGGAATAAGTCATTTTCTGACTCAGCAAACACTTATTGTATCACTGACTACATGCCAAGTACTGTCCTAGGGATACATGACAAACAGCAGTGACAAGGGCCTAGCTGGTTTCTGTGCCTAGGGCTCAACAGAATCTCAACTCCTCACCACAGCCTGAGGCCTCACCAGAAACTGTTCGGCAGTCACTTCCTCTCTGATTTCTTGCCACACACGCACCTTGAAATGGCCATATGGACACCCACACTGCTACCACTCGTGTTCCTTGGAATGCCCCCTCTCTTTCTCTACCCAACAAACTCCTACACATCCTTCCATTTCCAGCTTTAACCTCCACCCCAGGGAAAACGCAAGCAAACACACTGCATTGCCTAGTACTCCAAACCAAAGTTCTCTTTGTGGCTGGCCCCTGCTAGGAGGTGGACAATTCCCCATCCAAGAATTGTCTGCAGAGCACAATTTCTTTGTTGAATTTAATTATGTAACTCATCACTGAAGCGTTCAGATGCATCTGTGTTGCCTCTTTGACTAAACTATAAGCTCTCCCCTCCCACTTGAATACATGGGTCACTTACAAGGATGGGTTTCTATGTCAGTGAAGAGCAAATGCCATCGGGTACAAGGAAGTTGACAGCATCAGGATGACACCTGTGGGCCAGCAGCTGGTGTGCAGCAGGCTCAGCCAGGAAGCTTGGGAAAATGCAGGAGCCCTAGCGCTGCCCCTGCTGATTTTGACTCAGAGGACCACAGAGAGTTCTAGAAGTCTGAGGTTTCCATCAGGTCCCCGACTCCTGCCAGTTCACTGTGCTGCTCCCCAAACCTGAGAACAACTCCCGTCACTCTGGGGTCTGACAAGCTCAGGTCCCCTGCCCTCCAAGCTCCCTCCCTCTGGGGTCAAAGGTCAGAGGTGAGGTCCCAAGGAGCCACTGAAGAAGAGAAAGCTCAGGGCTTTCTCTCATGGAGCCCTGTGCCTGCTCCTCTTGGGACCTGATGCCCGGTCTCGGAGGCCGCGGAGAGGTGACTGCATGAAGAGAGCACACCAACTACTTATGTGCACTCCGCGAAATGCCAGCGAGTTTGAAAGGCACTTTGTCCAATTAGAAGTGCGGAGAAGTATCCATCCTGCCCGTGACAGAGATGAAGTGCTGCTTTCAAAGGCGCCCGTGGCAGCCTGCCAGGCTGAAGGAGCCCGCGATGCCACACCGAGCCAGCGGTTATTAATTAGTTTTATTAATGGCAGGTCTTTAATGCAAAATGACAGAAGGAGAGAGCAACTATCCCCGTCACCGCTCACGTACAAATCGCCCGGATTCAGGCTGTGTTGTTCCGCAACCTGGACAGGTGGCCCGCCAGGCGGGCAGGCGGGAGAACGCAGCCAGGAGCCGGGGCTATTAATGGCCTGACAAGGAGGCCCGATTCTCCCCTAGGTGGCTCTCCCGGGAAACCCAGCACTTTTAATTATCAAGGAGAGCAGAATCGGAGGGAGGATGGGGCAATCTGGGGGGGGGGGTGCGGGGAGCAGGGGGAGAGGGTGCGGTGGGGACTCACACCAGCCATAGGCCTCTGCATGGAGCCGCCGCTTCCAGAGGACAGCATAGGGCTACTCTGCTGAGAATTAGTCTTATACTGTCAACCCGCTTTTTATGACCATTAATCACATTTGTATTTATAAGCACTAAGACAGGATAATCAAATCTCATGCTTCAAAGCATATGTTTGTCACCACAGGCATGAAAGGAAGGAGGAAAGTGTACAAGGCTGCACCGCTGGCGAGCGCTGCTGTTTATCTGGTCGCTTCCCCAGCAGCACCCTGGGGGCTCCTGAGAACATTCCGTGAGGAGGAAGACAGAACTGCCCTGCTTCTCGCTCCATCAGAGATTCTACTTCTCCCCGTGCTGGTCCAAAGGCACGGATTTCAAGCAAGTCCCCGGGCATGCTCCCCCTCAAAGCACACCTGCCAGCCCTGAATTCCTCCCGGCCTCCCACACCTTCCTCCTCCGGCCCAGAGAGAGAGGGCACTGACAGCTCCAGGCCATGCCTCTCTCCCTCATGCCTTTTCTTTTAGCAGCTCGGACAGTCCCTGTGGTCCCCGCAGCTACCCTATAAACCAACCCCCAGCTGCCTATGCTTTACAGAGCTTTTCCACCTCACCCACCGGAGCAGCCTTCCTCTGCACCAGGCCAGAGATGGGGAACTTCTGGCCAGGGCCAGGTAGTGACCATTTTAGCCTTTGCAGGCTTTACAGTCTCAACTCTGCCCTGGTTGTTGGAAGCAACCTAGACAATGTGGAAGAACGGGTGTGGCTGGGCTCCAATGAAATCCTCTTTCCCCAAACAGGCAGTGTGGTAGGTTTGATGCAGGAGTTGTAGCTTGCTGACTCTCCCTCGAGGGCAGCAGTGCCCAATACAGGAAACCAGAAACTGATAAGTTCTGCAAAACTAGAAGGGGTATTTCAAAAATTCTGACAGCAAAGTTACATTTGCTTTCACCACAGTAACATGGGCTAACCAAAATCTCTTCGCTGGAATTGCACCAGCTACTTGTTTTGATGACTACCTTGCACTGGAAATACAAGTTGGGAAATAATTTATAATAAATAAGGTGGATGATGAAAATCTTTCAAAATATGAGGTCTATAGTGGGGAGAGGACAAGTAATAAAAGTGAGCCCACCGTTTAGCAACAAATAGGGCATCTCGAGAGCATCTCACACCACGTGTTTCTCTAGGAGATTCCCTCAAAACACTTCCGATGGAGCAGGACATTGTCTGCTAACACGTGAGTAACCCGGGTCAGTGTGAAAAAGCCTGGCCACCCCTGTAAACATCAAGAGCTGATACTGGAGTACTCACTGAGAAAGGAAATATTTTACAAGCCCATCAGAATCAAAGGCACTACCAGCCCTATAGCACATTTTCTACAACAAGATAAAAATATTCTCAGCATTGTGGAGAAATAAGAGTGAGGAGAAAACAACAGCAAGGAGACCTGGTTCTCTGGATGGCCTGCTGGGTAACAAGTGGCAAGTCACTGAGTCTAAACACCAGATCTTAACATGTGACTCTTCAGTGTTCAATGTTTCTTGAATGAATGAAATCCACATCCGTGCTCGATGTTATAAAAAATGCAAAGATGAATACAGGATGATCTTTGCTTTCCTAGGGCTAATGGTATAATCATGGAGCCCATGAAAGGGTGAAGACAAACAAGGCATCTACATGCAGGCACTGTATTTGTGGATTCCCACTAGCATCCTTGGACTCTTGTCTTACAGAGGGTCTCCTCCAGCCTGCTTACCTGCTAACCCAGCTCCAAGCAGATCTGCAGTCAAAGATTTAAAGGACAGTGAAAGAAGAAGCCCAATGAGGTCAGCAGCATGATAATGTATGAACAAGAAGGACGGCTACTGCCTAGCAGGGTCTCAGACACTAGAGACAGACTACCTATAGTTATTCCAGAATTGTTTGTAACGCAAAAAAGAACTGCAAACAATGCACATATTCATCAACAGGGATGAATAAATTAGTGTATATCTATACCAGTGCTCGGCAAACTCATTAGTCAATAAAGCCAAATATCAACAATACGACGATTGAAATTTCTTTTGAGAGCCAAATTTTTTAAACTTAAACTTCTTCTAATGCCATTTCTTTAAAATAGACTCGCCCAGGCCATGGTATTTTGTGGAAGAGCCACACTCAAGGGGCCAAAGAGCCACATGTGTCTCTCGAGCCACAGTTTGCCAACCCTGGGTCTATACTATGGAAAAATTTCCAATTCTTAACAAAAAAATCAGATCTATATCCACTGACTGGAAATGAAGTCTATTTAAAAATGTATCTATTCCTCACCCTAAAAGCCTGGTGAGGCAAAAAAAAAATTTTTCCCCTCATGCATGTAAATAAAAAAAGATTTCCTCCTTCAATTAGTACTTGGCTGAGAAAACAAAATCATTGTGTACTGCCTTAAGAATACAGATGTGCTCAAGGTAAGATTGGGAAACACACACAGAAAGAGCTGTGACTCCTCACTGCATGAAGGGAGTTTTCCCATTAACAAAGGGACACCAATAGGTTCTCTGAATTAGAATGTCTGACAGGGTGCAAGGAAAGCATGATGTCTGGTGGAAACTAAACCAACATGAACGTGACAGAAACATCCCCTGCACAAGGTGAGGCCCCTGTTAAATATCAGAAGATGCTTCTACTAAAGACAAAGCCATTAAAGGTAACATAAAGAAGTCGGGAAAGGCCATTACATCACCGAATGGGTATACTACAGAACACTGGCACATATGCATGTGTGAGTATAATTTCATATATAATTTATGAAAAATATAAATACTTTTGTTTGCATATATGAATCCTATTTTCCCACTAGTTTCCTTTATTAAAAAACAACAACAACAACACAAATTCCTGATTGATCTTCCATAGTTCATTACAAACAATATAGGTTTGAGATGCTCAGCCTTTCGGCAGAGAAATTAACAGTCTGTACACAAAGACTAAATGCATCAGGGAGATATTTTGTCTATTTCAGCTTTCATTTGAAAAGCAGCGTTGTCTGGTGGGAAGAACTCCATCTTTAGAGCTGAAGAGACCTTTGATGAAATGCCGGCTCCACCTCTGTGGCTCTGGGCAAAGCTCTGAGCCTCTGCTTCCTCATCTAAAAATAGGCCCCGCAGTAGCACCCCCTCTTTCCTTCCCCCCCCCCCGCCTCCGCCCTGCACGGCCCTCATGCAGGATGGAAACCCACACGTGAAGCCTCTGGAAGGACTCTCAGCACAGAGCGCACAGTAACTGTTACCTACATCATATTGCACAAATTGATATTTCTTAAAGGAAAGCACATTCATACCGCCATCGCTCGCATCGTAGCAAAGAGGACAGAAACCACTTCTGATCCAGGGCACACCTCATAGCTGTGAGTGGAAAGTGGAATGGGAAGAGGACACCCCCAGGCCGCCCCTTTCTCGTTTATTGAGATGCTTCTAGGGTATTAAAAGGCTGGCTACTGTGTTTCTTAGGTTGTCTCCAAACCATTGTAGACAAAGCCAGTGCCTCACGGATGACTATGTTGTTAGCCTTTAAAATATTCACCTGCCCCTTCTAGCAGAATTGAGAGCGAGGCTGCTTATCTGAGCTCTCTCCAGACATTAGAAACGGTGGAAGTGGCACTCAGGCAGACATTCCACAAACTCTAGCCCAAGGACACAACCCGGTGGCCCGAGTACAACTTTGTTCATTCAGGGAGATTCAGCAAGACCCAAGGCACCGGTGGGCTCCTCCATGACCCTGCTTCCCCATAATCCATCGTCTTGCATAAGATCTACAAACCTGGTGACAATAAGACTATTTAAAAATCAGGTCTGCTGAGTGTTATCCGGTCTGAATGCCAAATACCATTGCCATTCAAGCTTCACTTCTCCCCGAACGGGCTGCCCAGAATGAAGATTACAACCGCTGCCGTCGGACTCAGGCTGAACCCTGTCTAATGGTGCACAGGTACTTAGGTTGATAGCCAAGGGATATGTGCGGCTCTCGGGGGGCCACTCTCCACGGAGCATGTTGTGTGTAAGCAGAGGTCATGTCAGCACGTGTCGTCCTCAACCAGCACGTTGCTGTTAAGTAAGTGCTAACCTGCAGTTTCAGCAACGGTGATTTATTGAGGAGGGCGGTGTGAATAATGCAGAAGACTTGACCATTGGTCTTTAATTCCTCTCATTTAGACAGGCTGCTCTTCACCGTAAGGCAGTCATTCTGTAAATGAATGTGTTTTATTTTAAAAGTGATGTGTTGTGCTGGCTTCTGCTTCAGGGCATAGTACTCTGGACTGCCAGTTTTCCAACCAGGCTACAGGGGATCCAGCCCACTGCACCCAGGGTAGAAGAGGAAATTTAATTGGGCCACAAAAGAAGACAACATTTACCTTCCCTATCTGAGGCCCACAGGTAGCCTGTCCACCACAATAAGGCATGCCTGTTAAACAAACAAACAAACAAAAGCAAAGCAAACCATGAGAGCCACGCATAGTGATGGGGGCCTTGTCTGTAGCTCAGCACTGGGTCCAGCCTCATCTACCTGGAAGCACTCCAAATACAGGTGGCTGCCAAGACCCAAAGTGGCTCTTTACTTCTCTGAGATCCAAAGCCAATCAGGCAGTGAGTCAGTCCACTCAACACGATTTAGGGAAGGAATGAATGACTGATGCACATGCTTACCAGTTCACATCCAAACCCACCATGTTTCCCATCTACAGGATGTGCTTTGGTGAGCAGAGACGAGTCTACCTCCCGGCTCTGTAACTCTGGCTATCAGAGAGCTCCAGCAAGCCCCTTCGAATCTCAGAGTGCATGTTTTCTAATCTGTACAAGAGAGCTAACACAGGGCTGCTGTGATGTCTGACAGAAGATTTACCCATGGCAGTGACTGGCAAAGGGAACAGTGTTTAAATATCAGTTGTTGCTATTACTATTGTCTTATAACTCCTTTCATTGAAACCTTCAACAACTCTCTACTACCAAGATATAATAACAACCAGATCTCTAGTCCAGAGATTAAGACCCACCCCAGCCCATTCCTCCCTCCCAAAACGAATCATCGATTCCAACCATCACCTTCTCATTAATTCTTGAAGACACTATAGCAACTCCCAATCCTTATACTTTAGTTCACATCACCCTGAAATACTCCTGTTTTCATCTCAACTCAGCCTACCTAAGTCCCATCCATTCATAAACCAATAATATATTTTTTTGGACCCATTATGTGCTTGCTCCACAGGACAGGAACAAGACCTAGGCTGGGTACTGATGGAATACAGCCCCTCCTGGACACAGTTAATGGTGCTGGGTGGGGTGAAGGTCACATGACCCAATCTGAGCCAATATGCATGTTTTCAAGGATGCATATAGGTCCAGGGGAGAAGTTACATATGCTTATTAATTCCCATGTTTTTGGTAGTTTAAGTTTGGTTCGTCTCATGTCTACTCCAAAGAATTGTGAGTAATGTCAATACTTATAGCATTTATTTGAATGAAAAGAAACATTATATTAATTACTGTACAGATGTGTATCTTTTATTTTATTTTTTAAATATATTTTTATTGATTTTTTTTACAGAGAGGAAGGGAGAGAGATAGAGAGCTAGAAACATCGATGAGAGAGAAAGATCGACCAGTTGCCTCTTGCACACCCCCTACCGGGGATGTGCCCGCAACCAAGGTACATGCCCTTGACCGGAATCGAACCCGGGACCTTTCAGTCCGCAGACCGACGCTCTACCACTAAGCCAAACCGGTTTCGGCCAGATGTGTATCTTTTAATATCCACCTTTACCTGTTGAGATGCAGAGTGGTTCAATAATTTTCCCCAAGGTCACACAAGTAGTGATAGCGCCAAATGTCAAGACTCCCAGCTTAATGCTCCATTTCCACCATATGCTGCCTGCAGACATTAACCCTCGAGGATGCTTTGGGAGCGTGGAGGAAAGCTTGCTGGTGGTCTAGTGACCCCGTTTTCAAAAACTTGATTGGAAGGGGCTCCACAGAAATTTACTATAGCCACGAGGAGTGAGCTTTTACAAGCCACACCTTTCACTGCCCTTCACTCACTCTTGCAGCGAGGCCAAAACTTGTAATGAATGGCCCTTGGGAAGTGCCCTTAAGTTCAGCATGAACCAATGAGAACACTCATGAAATTCCTTCAAGTCCTAGAGCAGAAGGTAAACTGAAGACCTTCCCCGTGTGACTCTGGGCCCTTCCAAGTTCCCAGAGAAGAAGAAAAAAATGCACATGTCAGAAGTAGGGGGAATAGGAGCAAAGCAACACATATTTCTTGTATCAACTTTAAAAGTGTAATAATTTTTTAGACCGTATTGCTGGAGAAGGCAATATTCCACATAAATCATTTCATAGGAAAAAAAACTCACTGTTTTTTGTGTTCAATGTATTTTCAAATTAACCATTGGGCATTTTAATGTTGTTAAAAGGGTTTCCTGAACATTATTTCATCATGACCTAAGGTGTGGGAGTTATTAGGGACTATAAAGTATTTGTTGAAAGCACGGGTAGTGCCACACTGCCTGGGTTTATATCCCAGTTATATAAAGTTTTCAACTACATATCTCTCTAAGTTACAATTCCTACATCTGTAACCCAGGGATAATAGTAGGACCTTTCTTGCCCAAGTGCTGTGAGAATTAAATAGGATAATACAAGTAAAATGATTAGCACTGTGCTTGCCAAAAGACGTTAGCTTTTTTATTGTTACAAATAATTTTATTGTTACAAATAATAATGTTAATGTTATTTTCATGTTCAATTATTAGTTTTTGTAAAGCAGTGATTTCTTTAGGGTCTACAGAGGTACAGAAGTGGGTTTACACCATCCCTAAGTGACCTCAGGTTGTTTTATAATTTTTTCTGCATTCTACAGTTCTTTTGACTCTAAGATTTCAGGCTGTGAGCCATTACAACTGTCAGCCTGCGTATTTTTTACATTCTGCCTCCAATTTACAATATAGCCGAGCTTGTGAGAAACATGCATGAAACAAGATTCATACCATTAAGCTTTGCAGTAACTCTCTTGGCCACTAGAGGTCTACCCTTCATTCATGGGTTCACTGCTCTGTTGGACTTCCCAGAGGTCTGCTGGTGTACCCAGAGCTCCATGTGATAACAAACCAACCCACGTTAAGTAATGCAACCATTTCCTTAACTTGGTATTCAGAGATCTCCACTATGGGGTTCCTACCTACATTTCTAGCCTCCTATTCACTATTTACCATATACAAACTATCACTCCCAAGTACATATTTTCATTGTTTTCTAAACGGTTCTTAGGACTCTTCATCTCTATGCCTTTACACACATTGTTTGTCCCCACTTAAAAGCAACACACACACACACACACACACACACACACACACACACACTCCCCAATGATCTTTCCATCTATCTAAATTCTTTTCATCCTTCCACAACTGGTCCAGAGTGCCATTCTTCATGAAGCATATTCTATATTTCAAATTTCTGGTGATAGAGCCCCTCCCTTGAACTCCCTGAACTGTAGGTCTATGTCAATAACTAGCTAATAAGTCCAGCCTATTTGTGACACATCTCACATTATTACTTCCTACCTCTCTTTAACCCAGCACATATGGATGCTTTGCCTGTCCAACTAGACTGTAAGCTCCTGAAGAGTTTGCCTCTTCATATGCCTTTCTCCCCACATGAGTGTCCAAGAACAACAAAAGGAATTTATGCCATTCATTGAGCACTTGATATGTGCCCATCACATTGCTGGTCACTCCATAATATTGATTAATAAGCCTATTAAGATGGATATTTCCATTCCCTTCCTAGAAATTAAGTCTTAAGGATATAAAATTACTTGGGCAACCTCACTACAGGTAACCCAAAAGCCAGAATTAAAAACCAGATCTGGTCATAGTCAAGGGGCTCGGTTGGTTGGATCATTGTCTTGTACACAGAAAGGTTGCAAATTTGATTTCCTGTCAGGGAACATAACTGAGATTGCTGGTACAATCCCTTGTCGTGGTCAAGACGCAGATAGGAAGTAATCAACAGATGTTTATTTCTTTCTCTTTCTCTCCTCTATCTCTCTCCATTTCCTGCTCCCTCTCTCTCTACAAATCTATAAAAAACATATCCTCAGGATTTATAAAAACAAAACTGATCTGCTCCTGAGGATGAAATAATTTTGCTCCATTAACATCATATGTATTTAACATTGCATATAGTTCCTCCTTGGTAAGTATTTATGCTTAACTAGATAAGAAGCAGTTTGTGTCATATATCTGCAACATTAGAGTATCAGCAGACCAGCAGCATGCGCCCCAGTCCTCAGAACCTGAGTCTCTGTGTGACAGCCTACCAGGGGTCTTCAAACTACAGCCCGCGGGCCACATGCGGCCCGCAGAGGAGTCTGATCCGGCCCGCCAGGTTTTTTGGGCAGTGAGCGCAGCCGAGGTGTTACAGTAGGAATTAGTAGTTCATATAGTCCGGCCCTCCAGCTCTCTGAGCGACCGTGATCTGGCCCCCACTTTAAAAAGTTTGAGGACCCCTGGCCTAGGCAGCCTGGGCAGTCCACCCCAGCAGTCAGGGATGCTTGAAGACTGGACTCCTCCTCCTCCAGCTGGGGCGGCTCTGCAGGCACTATGCCTGCCCCGCCCCACCCCAGCCCATTACAGGTCATAAGGATCTAATGATCTTCTGGATGAGAGCTGGGGAGGTGAGAGTCACAGAGCAGTTACACAAGCGGCACACAAGGCGATTACCAGAGAGTACATGGGGCTGACACGCACATTTCCCCCCGCTAGTAGCTTTACAACTCTGAGAGCTCACGATTCAGTTCGCCAAAATATTATGAAATACGTTGCAAACAACTGGATCTCATTTCAAACAGCATAAATTAGCAAATTGCACATGTGCACACAGCATCTGGCAACCTAATAATTAAGATATTTTAAAAAGTCACCTAATGGCACCAAAGTCAGGATAATGGGATAATTGTGACAGTGTTTGAAGAAATTTAAAGGCGCATAATCCAGTCACCCGCGTGGGGCAGCCAACGGAAGGCTGCTTTCTCCTGGTCGCTTTGAGCACCGTGTTTGGATTAGCACGGTGTGAAAAGCAGCAACTGCTGTTATGTAACTAAACCCTGCATATACAGTTGTCAGTCTGGGTAAATTTAACTCTGCAGGTTTAAGGCAGAGCTTGCTTGCCAGAGCAGAACTTAGGAAACAACGAAAATTTAAAGATACATTGCCCCGTGGACCACAGGAGCTCTCCCGACAACAGGGTGGAGAAGGCCGGCGCGGCTTGCCTGCGCCATACCAGGGCAGTTAGCCCCCCTAATAGCTGGTTTGAAAACAATGAGTACTGACAAGAGCATGGTTGTTCAATTACAAAGCTGTCTGCATTCCCCCTCTCCCTGCATGGCAGGAGAGGCACTTAGGGGGCCTAATGTCCTTCGGAAGGAAAGGCGCTGAAACCAGGCATCAGGGGGAGGCTTTAATAACAGGCTGCTTGACAATGAGAACAAAGTGGGGTCCCCGTCCCCAGGACAGGGCTCCACCATCCCCCCCTCCCCGTTCCCCGCTCCCTCTCTGGTTCCTCCTTGGTAAGTATTTATGCTTAAATAGATAAGAAGCTGTTTGTGCATTGACATTTGTTTGCCGGTCATGTGGCTCGAGAGGGGCCTCCTCACCTCCCTGTGCTTCTCTCAGGTTTGCCACCTGCAAAATAAGGGACAGGGGCTAGGGCTCCAGGATGCCCTTGCAATTCTCTCATTTCCCCCCACAGTTTTATCGGTGGATCTTTATTCGTTATGGGCAAGGACTAACTCTACGGGAAACCTCTCATTCTAAACTGAGCTATGTCAGGTGAGGCTAAGAGAAGGACATTCACTGGGAACTGTCAAGATGTCAGAACCTATAAATCCACTGGACCATGTTTCCAACCCTCCTCACTCCCTAGCAGAACTAACTCATTATGAAGCGGGTTTGTCCTGGACTGCATCCAGAAAGGCTTGGTGAAGTCAGTCTCAACAAGGAGGTGCCTCCTCGTAAGAAGTTCTCCCCAGGCCAAGCTCAGGACCTTATGGGGAAGGGGACACCCAGAGAAGAACCCTTCACCACAACTGAAGACAAGTCACCCCAGGAAGTTCCAGGTTTAGGGCTGCGATGTTTGTCTGTGTTTGTTTTGTGTGATGTGAGAGACACAGCTTAGGAGAGATTGGAAGAGATGCTGAAA
This sequence comes from Pipistrellus hanaki, assembly GCF_964339955.1. Lineage (NCBI taxonomy): Eukaryota > Metazoa > Chordata > Mammalia > Chiroptera > Vespertilionidae > Pipistrellus > Pipistrellus hanaki. The sequence goes on along the minus strand of NC_140503.1, from coordinate 46,365,523 downwards.
ACACCCAGCATTAAGATTTCCACCCTTTTGTTCATGCAATGGGCCAGATTACGCAGGGCAAGCACAGCTCTCACCTTAGGCACAGAATTTCAAGGGAGCTAAAAAATCAGTCATCAAGACAAATAATATTTTAATACAATACTTTTAAAGTTAATGTCAATGCACAAAAGTCTTGATGAGTAAAATATCAAAATTTTAAATAGAGCAGCAGACTGGTAATGACCAGATTCTTTGAAGAGAGGTCTGCCCTGGCCAGTGTGGCTCTGTTGGTTGGGCATTGTCCTGTGTACCAAAGAGTTCAATTCCCAGTCAGGGCACATGCTTGGGTTTCAGGCTCGATCTCTGAAGGCAACTGGTACCGGAGGCAGCCAGTTGATGTCTCTCTCTCCCTCTCTCCGACTACCTTCATCTCTTTCTAAAATCAATAAAAATAAAATTAAAATAAAAATAAAAAAATGAGAGGATATCTGGCTTCTCTGCTAATCCTCAGGATGACTCCAGGAGTATCTGTGTCCTAGAAGGAAATATTATCCAAAAAAATTTTTGTTGTTGTTTAGAATCATAATTCTTTAAGTAATTACTAGGCAAGTACTGCTAAAGCTTTGGCCTGCATTTCAGTTTCTTCTGAAATGTATATGCTGCTGTGCATTTATGCTGTGGAAGCGCGGTCCTCATGATGCCTCTCTCGCTCCAAAACCTCAGGGCCCCTGTGTCCCTGCAGACTTAACCTCAAACGCCAAAGCCCCCAACGTAACAGCCTTCCTCTCCACACGAAAGCTTATGATTCCGTTTTCTTTCCTTCCCCACCCTGGCTTCCCAGCCTCCCTGCCTTTGCTGAGGCTGTTCCCCCACAGGGAACAGAAACCCCCTCCTCCCACCTGCCCCAACCCATCGCTCCTTGTCTAAATCTTGCATCCATGCTTCCCGTCCCGGTTCCACAGCTGCCTTCGCGAAGCCTCCGAGCTCAGCGAGATGCTACCTTACGGGACAATTGAATGTTAGTAAGAAAGAGCTACAAGTAGCTCTTATATTTCGGTTTAACCCCAAATTACCCAAAGCTTTCATTTACCACAAACAAACCCTTAGTTAAGGCAAACGGGCTCCTCCTTCTCTACTCTCAGAGCAGCAGCACTGGTGGGAGAAACGTAAGGAAAAAAAGGAAAAAGAAAGCTCCCTTTCCTTCTGGAACAACATAGATATTCAACAAAAGGATAAATGAGTACATCCAACTTCTGGGAAAGACAAAGTATGGAAAAGAGGGCCACTGAATGGACCCAGGTGTAGACACAAGACAATAGTCTCTGCAGCCTGAAGAATGCACAGGCAGGCTGAAACCGGTTTGGCTCAGCGGTAGAGCGACGGTCTGTGGACTGAAAGGTCCCAGATTCGATTCCGGTCAAGGGCATGTACATTGGTTGCGGGCACATCCCCGATAGGTCGATGTTTCTCTCTCATCGACGTTTCTAGCTCTCTATCTCTCTCCCTTCCTCTCTGTAAAAAATCAATAAAATATATTTTTAAAAAATGCACAGGCAGAAGCACATGCCATCATGGACCGTGCAGGGGAGGGAAGAGACATCCCATTTCTCCTCCTGAGGCGGAACTGCAGTCCGGCTCTCCCAGGCCTGTGCTGCCTGCCCAGCACCCTTACTCCTGCAGCCAAGGGCCTGGCACCCGAAGCCTCATTTTCCTGAGCCAAGCAATTCACAGCCACCTTAGTCACCCTGGTAGGAGGTGACAGTACATTCCAAGCAAACTCCTGGGCTGAGGTTGAGTTTATCAAACCAATTACACCGAGATGTTCTGGGAAGGGGGGTAAGCGTAATCACATATGACAGGGATTATCAAAACTGCTTACACAGTAAATCAGGACGCCGATAACAGGCTAACAACGGCGTGCACCTGACGGAGGAATTCCAGGAGCAGAGTCCCCTGGCTGGTAAAGCAGAAATAACAACACGGAACCAGCTGGGCGGCCCTGGCCCTCACCTGGGCGCCTGGGAGGTGGGGGTGGGGGTGGGGGAGGAGAGGGAGGAAGCAAGCAAGGTGTAGGGGAGACAAGGAGCCCCCTCTTTCCCCCTGAAAGGCCCACCTCCAGACCTTGTTTTGCAGGAAGCCATTTCCCCTCACACTGTTGCAAAACCTTTTAATGGGTCCTGACCTTGGACACCACAGAAACACAGCACTAAGTCAAAGGGGTCTTCAGGGAGCAGGAGGAGACAGACAGAAGCCAGAGTGGAGCACTGCGGTGAGGACCGGAGGCCAGCAGAGCTCCAGGCGGCCGAGCCATGGAACAGGCCTGTACATGGGGGCTGGGGGGAGCTGACTTTCTGGGGAGGGGCCTTGCAAGTCCTACTTAGGGCTTCTCAAAGTACGCAAGTGCCAAGCAGGCTGGGAAGGCCTCTCTTCTACCCGGCCCCTGCCCCTCGGGTGTTAGAGGGCCATACAGAGTTGGCAAGGCAGAGTGGGGTCCCTGTGCATCCCAAACGAAACAGTAATAAATTAACCTTGGGGGGCACAGAGCCACCGCAGCATCTGTGGGGCCCACAGCGAAAGCAGGAGAGAGCTAATGAATCACTGACAGACAGGACAGGGAAAGAGAGGCCCTCCACAGAGCAGCTGCCCTGGAAAAGGGAGCAAATACCTGCATTTCAAAGGAGGGGCCTGGTGCGCCTCTGAGCATCCCGGGGCTCTGTTTTCTGCTCACAATGCGGTGCCTTGAAACACCCTAACGTGTTTGCCTGACTCGGGTACAGGCTTAAACTTTATCAACGCCCACCCGAGACAGCAGTGATTTGCATCAAGTTCAATGCTGTCCTTTTGGCAGTTGTTGCACTTAATTGAGTGAAAAAAGCTGTCAGTCTAAAGCCCCATTCCCAAGGTAAATTCGCTCTGAACTAACCATCTGCCAGGGCTGCTCCCAGGGTAGTCAACACTTTACCATCCAGAGGACTGGATTCACTTCCTCATAATTAGATCATTCCTGAATTAAATTGACGGTCTCGGGAAAAAAAAAAAATGCAAAGTGTGTTTTGAGACCAGAAAGCAGAAGCTGACTAGTTTAACAAATGCCAGAGACTACTTTTTATTTTTTTCCACTGCGATGACGCGGCATGGTAAATGATTTTTCTAAATTAGGCCATTATTATCTTCCATGCCACCCTCATCATTTACATTCGGGGGTTTTTGTTTTGAAAGTTGAGGCACCCCACATAAACCCAAAAGACAGATAGCTACTGTTTTCTGACCCAGGTGCCCAAGCAAGGTCAGATCAACCCTATGAAATGATGCGAATATGAAGAGTCTGTGGATTTGTTGGCACATCCTTATTGAAAATAAAGGGGAAGGATGACAGGCGGTTTCTTGTATCCCATGTTCGCCATGGTGGTTGGAAAGGCTGGGGGTTGGAGAGGCAGGTAAAACAATCCACTAAGAGATAAACCCGGGGCTGGGCCCCCAAAGCAATGCATTCAGGCTACCAGCAGAAAAGAAGGGAAGAACTGGAACAGGGACGGGCGGGATTCTGAAGGTTCCTCTGCAAACATGATTTCATTCCCTCCTAGTAATTGGGTGATTTGCCTCCAGTCAGGCTCAGTCCCATGGGTACTTCACTGTGCACGGTTTTCTCAAACACTGCACATTAACTCAAATGTTTCCAGGAAATATCCCTGAATTAACGAAAAGTGTTTAGTAACTCTTTCTATTTTCTCCAGAGTTTACACACCACTTGGTTATCACTACATTTCTGATGAGACAGAGAGACTGAAGGAAGCGAGCCATTGTCACACGGCTCCTCCAGCCCTGGGCCAGGAGAGCTTAATTGCACCTCAAAACAACAGACGCAATAGAATATTACGAAAGGTTCTATAAAATAAGCACCTCTAAAATTATTCAAACGGGTACAAAAATAGAACGCGGCCCACTCATTTTTGCCTGAATATCCAGATTAGACATTTCAATGCCCACTTCTGCAGGGATGTGAAGAGAGAGATAAGAAAAAGGAAGATGGACAGAGATTGCAAAATAACCATGCGGCCCTCATCCCACCATCCCGGACTAACTAGAAGCTAAGAGATAACAGTTTATAATATTTCTCAAATTTGCCTGATTTTTATAGCTGCCTCGGGTATTTCATAAAAACATAGGGTGTTTAGGTCCTTCTTCCAGAGATGTCAATTTAGGAGGTGTGGGCTGGCCCTCACTAATCTATTATTTTACACAAATTTACCAGAGGTCAAAACTTAAGATAAAACACAGGTCAGAGCAAAGCCAACATGTTAGAGCCAGAAAAATACATTTTAAAACAACAACAGAAAGTCTGAGTCAGAAAAGGAATGGTCTCATGATGCAGCCATGGCTTGGGAGTCGTCTGGGGGGAGCACATCCCTGTATAAACACCCTGGGGAGGGGTCTAGGAGCTGCGGTGCTGCAGCCCTCCAGGGGCAGGAGATGACCCCGCATCCTCGATTGATGAGGAGCTAGAATAGAGATTCCAATTAAAACAGTCCTCCTTAGAAAGCTGCCCCCTTCATGAAAAACACACTAAAAAAACTCTACCCCTTGTGCAGGGGCATGAAAAGGCAGCTTGTCACTTACCTAGAAGTCCAGGTGGGGAAATAAAAGGATCCTGTAAGAAGCTAAAATCCTAAAACTATGCAAATATATCCAGGTTCTAATTTAGATTCCTCTAGTGCTGCGGGACATTGACCCTTCCACAACTCAAGATAGACATAACTCCCTGCCTGGGAAAAAAAAAAGAAAAGAAAAAGAAAAAGAAAGAAAAAAGCCCTGATAAAAGTTGAAGTCACAATCAAACATTACAGTCACATAACCTGAAACTAACAATATATTCAATGTCAATTGCAAATTAGTGGGAAAATTACAGTCATATATGAAAAAAATACACTATGTATAAGATACAAATAACAAAAATTAGCATCTTAAGAACTTGATATAATAGAATATTATGAAGGTTATATAAAATAAGCAACTCTAAAATTATTCAAGTGGGTAAAAAAGAAAAATAGGATAAATATTGCAGTTACAGGACATAATGACAAAAATAAACAAATTTTGGGGGGAAAATGTCTAAAAGGACAGATACTAATCATTTACAATTAAAGACTCAAAGGATGTGAAATAAAAGAATGCATTTGGTAACTTTCCATTCATATGAAATTCAGTAAAAGGCAAAACTAAGCTATGAAGATGGAGTCAGAAGAGCATTAGTTTTGGGAAGGTCTTGCCTGGGAGGGGCCATTCCAGGCCGTTCAGGCAATGTTCTTACCTTGAACAGGGTGGCGGTTACATGAGTGCATTCACATGTAAAGCCATCATTACTTCACTGCATGCATGTTAAGCCACCATTTTCAAAGTTCAATGGGAGGTTTAAACAGTGAATTAGAGAAGACTAGTGAACTCCAAGGAAATGGTCAAGAATGTTAAACAGAGAAACAGATAAAAGATATAAAAGAGAAGAGAAATGAGAACATCTCTCATACATCCAAAGGAGGTTCAGGAAGTGAGACTGAGAAAAGAGACAGTGTTTGAGGATTTCCCGAAATGAAAGCAAGCATGAGTTATCAGAATGAATAAGCACACCACATTCTAAGCAGAATAAATTCATAATCCATGTCTAATCATATCACAGAACACCAAAGAAAGAGGAGATCTTAAAAGCAACCAGGAGGACAAATTACCTGTAAAGGAACAATGATGTTGCTGACAGCAAACTTATCACTACACAGTCTGCGCCTCCTAATGGTGAGAGGCTGCCCCAAGCTGTTGACAATGTGGAAAACGAGTTTCATTTGAAATGATTGCAGAAAGAACTTACTTTTTTCAGAAAGGCTTTCCATGTTAAATGCATCATTTGTTCATGACTTCAACAGGTTTTTTACGGAGCAGCTACTCTGTGCCAGCCTAGCCAAGGAACACCCCTGCCCTCAGAGAACTCAAAACTCTGAACTCATGTTTTGAGTGTTGCTTCGGCTGAAATACAGGTACTCTAGAAGGCAAAAACAATGATGTCTAACCCAGGGAAAGCTTCCACAAAGAAGCAAATCCAAGCTGAGATCTATCAGATGAATGAGATTGGCAAACGAGGATTGTGAACTCTGTGAGAACATGGGCTTGTCTGTCCGTTGCACTATGGTATAAAAGCTGAATGAATGAATGAATGAATGAATGAGCGGATAAACCAATGAAATAGCTAGAACACATGAAAGCATGTAGCAGAGAGGAAGCACAGCATGTGTAACCCCCAAAGTTCAGCATGGCTAGAAAACAGAGCATGCATGGGCAAAATGGGGGATGGGCAGAACAGGTGAAAGAGGAGGCTGTAACCCTAGCCTAGACAAAAGCCAATTTAGGCTATGTTGTTATAGGATTTGCATTTTATTCTAAGCGTGGTGGTTTAGATATACTAAATTTACATGTGCAAAAATCACGAGGCTCCTAAGGTCAATGTCAGAGACTTCAGTGAAAGATTAAGTTTCTCATCAGTAATATAATGAACAGCAATCGATTTCCACCCAAAAGAGCTTGAGAAAGAGAGAGAGAGAGAGAAGGAGGGAGGCTGTGATGGAGATGAGGGAAGAGAGAGAGAGAGAGAGAAACAGAGAGACAGACTCCATGTGAGCAGGTCTAAGAAATAAACATAAAACCCTGGCTATCCAAATCTCACGGTGGGTATGTCTTCCGATCAGCCCTAAGGCTTATGGCGAAGATAAAATAGGAAAGGAATATGTCCCCGGCTCCAGCTGAACATTCTGTTCCGCTTTTCAATCTAAAAACTTCAATGTGCTGGTTGGCACCGCTGCTGTTCTCATGTTGTCTGCCCCACACTGGTCCAAACCCTCCCCTGAAATATCAACGTGTCACATGTGAGCCCAGGCAGGGCTACTCACTTTTGTGAAGTTTGAGTTTTCCCCTTCTTGCCTAAACGCTAAAGCAGAGAAGGGTCTAGGACACTGAGTATGGCCTTCCTGGTGCAGACAGCTTCTAGAAAGGGGGCGACCTGCCCCGAAGAGCCTGGCTGAATAAAACCACGCCCCAGCCAATGTCAAATTCAGCAGAGTCTCTGCTGGCAGCTCTTGCTAGGGCTGCAAAGCACTGGCGGAGCTGGGAGGTTCTGAGGGCAGGTCTTCCTTGCATGCATGGGCCCTGCCACGTGGCAGACCCGCATTTTTAACTTTCGTACCCACACCGCACACATCTGCCAAGACGCAATCGCAGGTTGCTCTCAGCAATCCGATAAAGTTACTCATCAGAACAGCACGCAGGAGTTCCTCCAGAAGATCTGGGTCTCTCGGTCCAGTCAGCCGGGAGTCAGCCAAGGCAGCGAGGAGGAGAGTGCAGACTCCAGGGGCTCTGGCAGGGCCATCTCAGCCCCAGGAAGGGCAACAGGATACCTAAGGGATGAAAGGAAAACCTGCAACCGGAAGGATGAAGAAGCTGCCACAGGAACAGCCAGAGGACAAGAGAAAGTTTTTTTTAAAAAAAAAACAACAACACAAAAAAAGCAGTCTCTAGGGGCGGCTGTGGTCAGCTGACTTGGCTGAACACTGCGCAATTCAAGGAGCTCCATTCGCCTCGCCTGCAACCTCTGCAGAGGGAGAGGAGCAGAAACAGAGATGCAAAGGGACCCCAGGGGACCAGGGCTGTTATTTATCTATCTATCATCTATCTATCTACCTACCTACCTACCTACTTATTTCGGTTACTCCTCACCCGAATATATTTTTCCATTGATTTTTAGAGAGAGTAGAAGAGAGAGGGAGAGATAGAGAGAAACATCAATTAGTTGCCTCTGGCATGAGCCCTAACCAGGGACCAGGCAGGGAGGAGCCGCAACCAAGGTATGTGCCCTTGGCCAGAATCAAACTCAGGATCCTCTGATCCAAAGGCCAAACTGGCTAGGTGTGGGGCTGTTATCTAGACCCATGTGTCACAGCTAGGGCAAGGGGCCAGGGAACTGTGGTAGTTGGTATGATACGATGTTCTGAATCTGACAGACCAGCTCTTCTAGGCCTCAGTCTTTTCATCTGCAATATGGGATCATAATGTTAAGGACTGCATTCAGTGTGCCCAGTGCCTGGGACACAGTAGGAGCTCAGAACTATTATGAATTCCTATCAAGTCAAACATGAACTCCAGGATAACTGTTCTTGAAAATTCACTGAAGATACAGATACTATTTTATTTCATCCTTGTAACATCAGCCCCTAAGTACAATGCCTGGCAAGCATAAGAACTGAATTCGCGGTGGTAGAAGGAAGGAGGGGAGGGAGGACGAAGGGAAAGAGCCAGAGACTCTGTCTTTTGTTTCTATTCTCTTTGGTCCCTGACAATAATGCCAGACACTACTGTGAATACTAACACATTCCCAAATATGGTTTGCTGTATAGAAAGTATTTATTCGTCAACTACTTATTTACCTAACGAAGTTGCATGCCTGTTGTATGTAAAGCATTGTTCTGGCATCCCAGAAAAACACAATGGTCAATCCACTGCATCCCTATCCTCCAGGATCTCACAACTGAGAGACTTATACATGAATCATCCAGCCATGATCAACTGTGATCACACTGTCACACAGGCCCCGGACTTCCCTCCCCATGCACCACCAGCAAAGAGGACACTCTCTTCCTATCGGGTTCCTTCCTGGCATAGAGAAGGAAATTCTCCCTCTTCCTGCTGTGGGAGAGAAGGGGAGAGTTGACCATGTCTGGGTGCAGCTTGCTCATCCTTAGGAAGCATTAGAAGCACATAGCCCCACGCAGACTCTCTGCCCACACCCACCACACCTCATATCCAGCACAGGGAGGGGCTGAGGTTTACTAAAGAATATCCCAGTTTATCTTTCTCTACAATGACCTACCATATGCATCAATCAAGGCCAAGTTTTCCCAGGACCCCAGAGGCAGAGTGTGATGCTCTAAGCATCACTTCCACCACTGGGAATAGTAAACAGTCTAATGTCTAAATTCCAAAAGATATTACTGACCTTGTTTATAATTAGCATGCTAAATAAAACCAAGACAAGCTGCTGGCTTTCATAGCCCTAGCTTTATTATGCATTTGGAAAGTGTGTGTGTGTGTGTGTGTGTATTAATATATGTCTGTATGTGTATATATACCCATATACATACATACATGGTACACACACTACTGATAGGTCCAATCTTTCTGAAATTTAGAATAGAACATGGATACAAAACACATCTACCACATGGAGATAAGAAAGGCAAGTGGAATAGCCTTTCTCCTTCACCCTACAGACCAACCAAGGATGGATTCCAGATAATTGAATGGACCTGGGAGCAGCTAAAGATGGAAACACACTGCAGATTAACCACATTTCCAGAACTAAGCTTACACTGGAGGATCATCTGAGGAGCATCCAGACCACTGCGCTGTTACTCTCCATTAGTTGTTTGGAGATTACCAAAGGAAATGCACAACCCATCATCACGCACAACACAAAAAAAACACCAAATATTGAAATCGCTTTAGTTGTCTAGCCTCTGATATTCCTTAAAAAAAAAAAATCAATAGCCTGAACGGTTAACTCAGTCCTCTTCTCAACCTATTGTATTTACCTTTTTAAAAATATATTTTGTTGATTTTTTACAGAAAGGAAGGGAGAGGAATAGAGAGTTAGAAACATCGATGAGAGAAAAACATCAATCAACTGCCTTCTGCACACCTCCTACTGGGGATGTGCCCACAACCAAGGTACATGTCCTGCACTGAATGGAACCTGGGACCCTTCAGTCCGCAGGCCAACACTCTATCCACTGAGCCAAACCAGTTAGGGCCTATTTATCTTTTCTTCAAAATTATATTTAGTGATATTTGTAATTCATAGATGAAAAGCAAAGCAGGAATTTCTCTGCAAATATTTCTCTCTCTGGAATTGTTATTGTTCATGATAATTCTGATGACCCCCAGAAAAAAATGCTTATCATAATGGCCAGTGTGCTTAAGTCTTGCTTCCAAGTATTTCATCACCCAATGTGTAAAACCACAAGCAGGCCGTCATTGGGGAAGATCTTGAGTCAAGTTCCCTAGTGGAGAGACCTCCCATTTATATTAATTATATTTCACAGAAAAGGATCGATCTGCAGCTAGTGCTTTCACATTCACTGAGAGTGTTTAATCCCATTTTTCAATGACCCAGCCAGCTCAGTCCAATGACCGGGAATGTTGTAAGTAGCTTAAACACAAAATGCCAGCCTGAGATAAAGACTAAGAGCATTGCATTTTTCTGAGAGAGACCTATTATTTCCCCTTACGGAGCAGTCTACCATGAGCATAAGTGCTCCACAGGACAGAAAAGGGGAAAACGGAGCCCATAAGCTCATGAATGGCTAAACAAAATGTGGTATATCCATACAATGGAATATTACTCAGCAATAAAAAGGACTGAGCATTGATACTTGCTACAACATAGATGAACCCCAAAACATTATGTTAAATCAAAAAAGCCAGGCACAAAAGACCACATATTGTATGATTCCATTTAAATGAAGTATTCAGAAAAGGCAAATCTATAGAGACAGAAAGTAATGTTAATAATAGAGAAGAGGTAGTAACTAAATAAAAATGAGGGGTCTTTCTTGGGTGACAGAAATGTTCCACAACTATATTGTGGTGGTAGTTACAAACAAAATGAATTTACTAAAAAACATTGAATTATTGACTTTAAAAAGGTGATTTAAAAAAATGGTTTTAGTGATTTTTTTAGACAGGAAGGAACAGGGACAGAGAGGGTGAAACATCTATGAGAGAGAATCATTGACTGGCTGCCTCCTGTTATGCCCCCTAATGGGGTTCGAGTCCGCAACCCAGGCATATGCCCTGACCATGAATTTAACTGGCAGACCTCTTGGTACATGGTACAATACCTAAGTGAGCTACATTGGCCAGGGCAAAAAGGGCAAATTTTATATATGTAAATTATGCCTCAATTTTTAAAAAGATATAAAGAATAAGTACAGTGCATTATTTGCTGGATCCTTAAAAGTGTTGGGTCTTAGTCATGAGGTCATAGCATGTCAGACCTGGCATTAACCTATAGCTCAGTGCATCCCTGAGCTAGACCTGGAGTTCACCTGGAGAAAGAGAGGCCCTCAGGAGGGAGGATGATGAAAACCAATTGCTCAAAGCCACTCACATAAATAATGGTTGAGCTGGGATCAGAGCCCAGGCCTTTTGATTACTTGTCCACTACACTCTTCAGTTTATCTTCATTATTTTGCTTCATGCAAACTTCTAGGGCATTAACCATCTGACAAACAGATGAGCCTGAGTCACAGATCAATGTGTTTTGGAAGATATACCATCCTGGATAACCCATGACTTAATTACACTTAGGTCGCATTAGTGCTTGTATATTTCACAAGCATGTGTCTTCTTGTCTTCTCAATATTTGTTTTTGCACAAAATCTGTGGCTGTGATTCTTAGACTGAAGATTATTTCCTTATGCTAAAGATTCAAAGATGAGTTTTTTAGAAGCTGAATCAACTCTAAAAGTCTTACTGCTTCAGTACAACCAATAGCATACATCCTAATTCAGACTAGCCACAGGGGCTCATCTTTCTAATAGAAATGTAAAATAGATCTTTATTTGATACAAAATTAAAATGTGATCCAATTATGCAGAATATGAAGGAACTTGCTGAATTACAAAAAAAAAAAAAAAGAAGAAGAAGAAGTTGCACTCACTAATTTAAAACAATTATGCTAGAGCCTTAATTACCATGGGCTTTACTATGGTAGCTCTCAAATAGTGCTAGAATATGATGCTATACAGCCATGCCTAAGATCAAACATTCATAGAAAGACAAGAGTCCTTTTAAAAAAACATATGAGAAAGTTAAAAATCGTAATCAATTTTTGGGGGAAAAATTGAGCACCTTGAAAATTATTGTTTTATGCATCAACCAATGTCATGAACTTATGTGTCTCCCTAAAATTTATATATGGAAGTCCTGATCCCCAATGTAAAGGTCTTAGGAAGTGAGGTCCTTGGGAGGTAATTTGATTTAGATGAGGCCATGAGGATGTGGTCCCCATTCTGGTATCAGTGCTCTTATACGAAGAAGCACCAGAAATTCCTCTCTCCAATATGTGAGGGTACAGGAAAACGGTGGCCATCTGCAAGCCAGGAAGAGAGCCCTCATCAAGAACTAAATTTGCCAGGATCTTGTCATACCATTTAATTAACCTAGTTATTAGTAACAGAAAAAGTCCAATATTATAGGGATGACACTTAGACAGCTTCATCAGGAAGCTAAAACTTTATACGTCCCAGCAGACTGGGCAAAGCGAAGGTATACCCATGCTTAGTAAAGTTTGAGGGACTAGCGAAGGTGCTTTCTGTCAGTCACACTTGGAAACAGAATAAGTGTGGCCACTGTAAGGGCGAGAAATTTGGGGTATTTAACCTCCCAACAGAGGAGTTCACTCTCCTGTGCTCGTGTGCTCTCTTGGCTCCCCCAGGATTCGCCCATGTGGTCCATGGCCATGAGGGCCCCCCATAATGGACTGACATTAGCCTGATGCTGAACTGGTCCAGGCTGTGAAATGGAACAGAAACTCTGGACACTGGCTTTCCTTCTAGCTCTACATTTCTTTCACAACTAGACTAAGAGAAACAAACCTTGGAAACACAAGATGTAATTCCACAAAAATTAAAAATCCTCACCCTCCCATGTGAGTCGCAAAAGTTCTTTTCCTTGAGATATCATAACGATTCTACCCCCACCACTTGGTGGGAAAAAGGATACCTCAATTTCCCCAATAACACTTGGTCTGGACTTCTCAGCTTCCAGGACTAGTCTATGTTATTTTATTACTGAAGCCCAAGCTCAGACTACCAAATACTTACTCCCTAGTTATGTAGACCTCTGTACAATTCATTACAGTGAACAAGGTTAACTGGTTATACAATGTCCCCTTTTCAGGAACTCAATCAGGGGTTAGTTATTCGTGTGCATTAAAATATGTGAGAAAATATTTAGCCTTCCTCAATCTGCATTTTGCAAGGGGCTATTCTTGCAGTGACTTACTTGCACATTTATAGCCTATCTCTCAATGCTTTTGCCTTGGCAAAAAGTAAAAATTTAAATAGAACTGCATATTTAGCTCAACTTCCCTGTCACAGAACCAGTCCTTAACTTTCTAAAATGTTTGACTGTAGCCTCAAAATGATGCCTATTTCCAAACTGCTTCACTTTGAGTTGTCTGTATACACAAGGGCCAGTTGGATGGATGCACCCTGGATGCTGGCTGTTCCCCAGCTGTCTCCTCCTCAAAGCACAGGGGGAAATAGGCAGTTAACAAGGAAGGGCAGAGCTTCCCTGACCAGTATGTGTGGAAGCTCAGGATTTAAATATAGGGATGACCTCACACTCCCAAAGGCTCTGAACTGCCCCTAGGGATCAAACTGGTCTAGCCAGTCTTTCTTTCTCTAACAAGGACCAACATTCTTGCCCTGAGTGACCCAGGTGATATCTAAAGAAGGAAGAAAAGCACCCAAGTTGCAGTCAGCCCATTTCCATTGAGGCCTGTCTGAACCCTAAACCACCTGATCTTTGGGTAAGGAGCAAATATTCTATTTCAAATCACAGAGGTTAACCTCATATCTCTATATATAAAAGCCTAAGTGACCGTCGCAACCAAAATAACTAAATGGATGACCGAACAGGCTGCATGAGGAAACCAGGCAGGATGGCAGGGGGTTAGTGAGGGCCAACCAAATGACTGAACAGCAGGCTGCATGGGGCAACCAGGCTGGGGGGTGGGAGGGGGATGAAGGGCAACCAGGCTGGAGGGGGGTAGTTGGGGGTGACCAGGCCCGCAGGGGGAGGGGGGCAGTAAGAGGTGACCAGGCCAGCAGGGAGGGCAGTTAGGGGTGATCAGGCAGGCAGGCAGGTGAGCAGTGGTCCCAGATTGTGAGAGGGATGTCTGACTGCCAGATTGGGTCTAAACCAGCTGTCAGACATCCCCCCAGGGTCCTAGATTGGAGAGAGTGTAGGCTGGGCTTAGGGGACCCCCCTTCCCCACAAACACTATGCATGAATTTCATGCACTGAGCCTCTAGTCTAGTATAACAGAAGAAAATAAAATAACCTCAAACTGCACAACCTCCAAATGATCAAATCCCACCTATGCTCTAATTTTCTCAAATGCCTCAGTTTACCTAATTTGTGTCTATAGCAGAACCAGGAATAACAGAAGTATGTGAGGTGGGCTAAATCCACAGATACATTTATCTTAAAAAATATATGAATTTGTTTTAGCCAGTTTGGCTCAGTGGATAGAGTGTCGACCTATGAACTGAAAGGTCCCAGCTTTGATTCCAGTCAAGGGCACATGACTGGATTGTGGGCTTGATCCCCAGTGGGGGGCATGCAGGAGGCAGCCAATCAATGATTCTTTCTCATCATTGATGTATTCTATCTCTTCTTCTCCCTTCCTCTCTGAAATCAATAAAAAATATTTGAATTCATAAATTGAATAAAGTGAACTTATTGAAAGCTTGACTAATAAAGAAAAATTGCTCCACTCTAAGACAACTAGGTTGATAGTCATAAATATCTTCTGTGACTGTGTTTCCATTCAGGATCCTTACAGATCCTTACAGTTTTGCAAGCTGACACGGGGCCCTTTAAAACATAACCAAATCTACGCTGCTTCCTGCATCTCTGCACAGAAAGCCGTGACCCTCAGCTTTCACCGGCTCTTGGGACGGTGGCCAATGCGAGAGAAGTCAAGCTGGAGAACTCCCCAAGGTGGTTCTCAGGTAACCAGCTGGTTAGATTTCATCTTGTGTGGGGTTAGCGTTGCCTCGCTAAGCAAATGAGGCACTTGGCCTGGGTTGGAGAATGATTTCTGTTTTGGTTTCTCTAGGGCTCAATTCTAAACAGCCCAAAGAAAGGCTCCGCTGTCCTGAAGGGCACCTTTCAAAAGAAACAAAAATAGGACGCTTGCTTAACAAAAGGGGACTGTTTGGCCACCGAAGTCCCGAATGGGGTCTGACCGTAGAACTGGAAGGGCTTTCTGCAGAGTTAAAAAGACAGAGAAGAAAACAGCAGCAAGAAAAGAATCATCATAGAATCACCCACTCCAACCTTCCTTCCCTCTCAGAGGTGCCAAGGGATAAAATATAAACCTCTTTGAAGAAAACTCCAGCCGGAGCTCAGCTTTCAGGCTTTAGAAGACACTGGCATCCCAAGGCCTCCCCAATGTCAGATCAAACACGCACAAAAGAGCCCCCCAATATCTGCCTGGTTTCCCCCCAGACCATAAAAAACAGGCTTTTGTCTTAATCTTCTTACCACACTGTGTGTGTGTGTGGGGAGAGGGAGGGGGGGGGAAGGTCTCTACTTTCACAGCACAGAGATAACACACAGCATTCATTTGACGTATTAGTGGAAGATCTACAGGGAAAGTATTTAGTCAGAGCTCATTGGAAACAATAAGGAGCTTGGCTGCCGCCTCAGAAGACAGAGGCATGGCCCTTCCAATGGGCAAGACCCCTCTTGTCACACTGGCTGGAGTTAAAGATAAGTTTAGCCTGTCAGTATAGGAATTAAGTCAACAGGTTTTACACAGTCCCTCTGTGAGCTACAACATTATCACCTTCCTCCCATGACCTCCAGAAGCTACTGCAGATGTGAAGCCCCCCAAAACAGTGAAGTGCTAGGAGCACAGACTGCCACTCCCACTATAATCATAATCAACACCCTTCCCCATCTGCCAGTAAACACTTGTATGTTTTTCTCCTCCAAGTTAACTAAAGAATAAAAAATAATTTTTTTAAAAAAACCTTCCGTTTAGTTTCCCACGGCTAGACCCATCCTTTGAAGACCTGACACTCTTTCTCTCAAGACCCCCTTTCATCTTTCCCTCCTACAAAGCCTTTCTCCCAGGGCAAGGTGGAGACCTCTGATAGCCACCATTCATTCCATTTCTCCCAGCCTTGAGGTTCTGCCAATTGGGAGGCAGATTCCCTTTAGAGACAAGATAAATCAATGCTGGGCTGTGTAGGAAAAAAAAAAAAAAAAAAAAAAAAAAACAGTAAAAAAAGGAAGCAACTCCTCAATCATCAATTAGACATGTTGTAAAGGAGACCACCATCAAAGCAGACACAACTCAATGGAACCAGAAGCAGCAAAGTGTATTAGAACCTCACTCTGGATTTAACACATTCTTTGTTTTCGATGTCTTTAGTAAATGTAGTATGTCCAGGTCTAAAGCAAGATTTCTGAGATACTTTTCTCTTTCACTATACCAATCCATCCCTTTTACTTTCTCAACTATACCTACTTGGACTCTAGGCTTATTTTTTTCCTGATATCACTTCAAAATCCATGAACTTGACCTGGTATAAAAATTTCACCTTCTGCCCTAGCCGGTATGGCTCAGTGGATAGAGCACTGGCCTGTGGAGTGAAGGGTCCTCGGTTCGATTCCTGGTCAAGGACATGTGCCTTGGTTGCAGACTCCTCCCTGGCCCATGGTCAAGGCATACAAGATGCAACTAATCAATGTTTCTCTCACATCAATGTTTCTCTCTGTCTTTTCCTCTCACACTCTCCCTAAAAACCAATGGAAAATACCTTTGAGGGATAATTAACAAAAAAAGAACAAAAAATTTTCACCTTCCAATTGTCTGTCGAAATGCTACTCCATCATGACTCCAGCTGTCCCTCCTGAGCTCCAGACTCTTGTTAAAATATTTTTCCCTCTAACTCCACAAGTAACATACTAATGTGATCATTGCCAGGCCCCCATTTCCAATGGCCCATCAAACACTGCCCTGACACCTCCAACTCCCCACCCAAAAGGGAACCCATGCTTTCTCCCTCTTCTCATTCCGTGCCAAGACATTCCAGGTAGTAAATCAACCCACCTCTAAGATAGATTTCTGTCATTGCCTTCATCATGCCCTTCTAATTCCATTTTCTATGAAATTCTACCCCAGAGTCTATCTCTTCACACATTCAAGCCCCAGTCTGCAGTATCTCTCCCCAGAATTATCACACAGATCTACTGATTTGGCTCCTTAGCTACACTGTCAATTCTCTATCCCAGCTTCAAGATACTTATATCAATACTTAAACTAGAGGCCCTGTGCACAAAATTCATGCACTGGTAGGGTCCCTAGGCCTGACCGGCATTTAGTGGCCTTCCTGATGCCAGCTGCCAGCATGGGCCTTCCTTCGTTCTGTGCCACCCCCTGGTGGTCAGTGCATGTCATAGCACACAATTGAACTACTGGTGTTCCAGTTCAACTTCAGAGGAAACAATTTGCATATTATGCTTTTATGTGTGTGTGTGTATGTGTGAGTGTGTGTGTGAGTGTGTGTGTGTGTCTTTTTTCTCCTACAAAAAGTAAATCAGTATTTTTCACTTGGTCAAAAATTTTCCATAGGATTAAGTTCAAAATACTTAGCCTGACCCCTGCCTACTTTATCCAACCACATCTCCCAATTCTCACCAAAGTACTTCATATTTTTGCTAAGCTACATACCTCAATCACACTACCTAAATGTGCCATAAACTTTCATCTTGTGTAAACTGGCCAGGAGTATCCTCCTACTTTTTTGAGCTCTAGGAAAATTTCTCTTCATTTTTTCCAAAAACTAGGTGAAGGTATCCACTCCAGTGAAGTTTCCCTGGCTCCTCATGAAGGGTTTTCTCCCTCTTCTGTGTGCTATATATTTTGTAAGTGTCTCTATTCTAGCACTCTTCACATATTTTGAAATTACAAGTTACTTTGTCTGTCCTGCCTATCAATTCCCTTAATTCAACTCTGCACCTCCACTGAACAACAAGGGACCTGGCACATCATAAGTGCTCAATAAATACTTGATGGATCAATGAAAGGAGGCAATGTATAACATCACCTTTAAACATCTAAAACTTTCAAAGAATATTAGATTTTCTTGCCTCATCCCATTTTCCCCTCAGCTGGTTGATCTTTCATATATTGATTCTAAACTGCACCATCATTAGCATCCCAAGGGCATTCACTGAATGCTCAAATAAGAGACAGAGATATGGGATAGAAGACTCAAGACAATCTACAACACTGCCCTGAAGGAACTGAGACCAGTGAGAAGATAAACACAGCTGAAGCAGCAAAATGTGAATTCAATAAGGACTCTAACTAATGAGCGATAAAATCAGTGTGTTTGCTACTAAGAAAATAATAATGGGAAAGATCAATTAATAAAGGGATGTTATCAAACACCATGGCAATTTTCATTAAAACATTTTATTAGACACAATATGATATTTATATTTTTCATTGAGGTTTGCAATAAAATTTCTCCACTAAATATATTCTTAATCCAGACACCAGGCATTGATTGATGCTGTGTACTCTCCCCTCAAATGTTCATAGAGTTTAAAATCAACTTTGTTGACCTAGCTGATTTGGCTCAGTGGGTAGAATGTCAGCCTGGGGACTGAAGGGTCCTGGGTCAAGGGCACATGCCTGGGTTGAGGGCTCAATCCCCAGTAGGGGGCATGCAGGAGGCAGCCAATTAATGACTCCCTCTTATCATTTATATTTTTATCCCTCTCCCTTTCTCTCTGAAATAAGTAAAAATATTTAAAAAATAAAAATAAAAATAAATCAACCTTGCTGTGCTGAGATAAGGGGAGTGCATATTGGGGTGCGAAGTAAATTTATTTCAATAGTTTGGTCATCAGAGCAAGCATTATATATATGAATGTTAAATATATACTAAACTTGCCGAAACAGGTTTGGCTCAGTGGTAGAGCGTCGGTCTGCGGACTGAAAGGTCCCAGGTTCGATTCCGGTCAAGGGCATGTACATTGGTTGCGGGCACATCCCTGGTAGGGGGCGTGCAAGAGGCAGCTGGTCGATATTTCTCTCTCATCGACGTTTCTAGCTCCCTATCCCTCTCTCCTCCTCTCTGTAAAAAATCAATAAAATATATTAAAATAAATAAATAAATATATAAATATATACTAAACTACATAAATATATACTAAACTACATAAAACCTCAACTCCTTGATCAAGGTCTTTTACGGTTCTGGATTACCAAGTGGTGGTGTTGACAATGCTACAGAGGCAAAATCCTGGAATGAGAGCAAGTAAGAGATGGAGGCTCCCAATAAAATCCCTTTTGGATGGCCCTACAGGAAAACATGGAGTCTTGTTTTCAATCCAGATTGGAGGTGAACCAGGTAAGCCTTCAGAATCTCCCTGGAGATACCACTGTAATGGTTGGAAACTCAGGGATAATTACTGCTAAATGACCCCCTGATATCAAGCCTTCCAGGGCGGGGTGAAGGGATAAAGTTACTGGAACCAAGACAAATTGTAATACTCTCTCAGATTCTGAATTTATAGATCTCACTGGGGGAGTGGCCCCATTTGTTGCTGTCTTCTCAGATTCTGTTTGTGCTCATAGGGTTAGCTTATGACTTCTGGTTTAAAGAAAAAAAAAGAAAAAAAAGCCTCTATCGATTGTGAAAGAAGTTCCTTGGCCTTTAATCCTTCTTCCCAAACTTAAGAAATATCAATTACTAGAAGTTCTCAGACATGGTAATGAGGATGAAAAGGTTGAAACACATACACAAAAGCCTTGTTTTTCAACCTTAGCCTTGATGGTATTTTTGCCTTAGCCTGTCATAACTGATAGCTGCCCCCTGCAGACTCACCAAACTATTAAAAGGCACCACAAGGCAAGCATCTTTATGGCACGGTATTATAATATATCTTCTCCTTGATCTACCTGACTGGCAGAATATGCCTGTGTACCTATGTGTATATGTATAACTACCTGTATGTGTGTGTATGTATAAACATATTAGATTTAAAGATATACAAATTCACTTTTTCATGGAACAAGGGCTTATTTTCATTGACTGTTCAGTATTACAAGAGTGGGGCTTCTCAGCAAGAGTCTGTTTCTTAAAGACTAGACACTCTAAGTCTGTGTGTGTGTGTGTGTGTGTGTGTGTGTGTGTGTGTGTGTATCACCCACACTATCACAATACAAATTAGACAAAATAGATGCTTAATGGTGTAATTCACTTTACAATGGCACTATTATTACAGCGTTACTCTATTTTCATTACTACTGCATATTAGAAGCAGCTTCCAACATGTTTGAGTGCAGAAATAAAACAACCCAATCACAGTGCCAATTAGTTCTATAAAAGTCATGTAGTATATCAAAACTAAAGCATTTCCCAGCAGCCCACAAAGACAGAATTCAACTCTTGGTTCACTTCTTCTAGCTTGCTATGCTTCCACCCCTACTATACTTTGACCTATCCTAGGCTAATTACAATCTAAAATCAATAAAAGACCCTTAGAAAGTTCTCTAAGAAAGGATATTATAATCCATCAGCACACCCTTACCTTGTGCTAGCATTATTTTCCTGGGTTTACCCAATACCATTGTGTACCAGTAACTACTCTTTCTCATGCTGCTCTCTCATCAGCTCAATTCTGTAACAGCAGAGCAATTTCAAGCAGGTTGTGAGAGTATTACTTGCAAAGTGCATGTAAATTATTAGATTACATTACAAGTGAAAGGCTCAGCAGTGGGTCACCATAGTGGAGCATTAATGTAGAACAAGTTGAATGGAACCCTTGCAGACAAGCTTCTTCAACATGATTTTTTTGGCAGCAAGGAGAAAGTGAGTACAAGGTAGGGAGGGCAAGGAACGATGGGCGGCTGCAAAATGAAGTGTGAGAGAACTTAGGAGTATAGTGGAGGGAGCTCCCCCAGCCTCAGCCGCTAAAGGAGGCAGCCTGTGGGTACCACAGGAATAGTGGGGTCAGGATAGAAGGTGGCAGCCAGACATGGGCCCTCCTCTATCTCAGCTCAAGGGATGGGTGTAACCTCAGGGAAGTCAGCAAGTGGCTGATGGGTTTGAACTCAAGTGATCTGTCCTCAATGGCAGAGTCCATCCCATGGCAGCTGAGCTGAGGGACTACAGCAGGATGCAGTCCAGGAAAGGAAACTGGTAATAAAAGGAAAGGATTTAGGACTCTGAAGTGCATGAACTCCTGCTTATTTCACAGAGCAACCAGTAGAAACCAAGGAAGAATGCTCCAAGCAAAGAGAGCTGAAGACCTGAGGATATGCTCCATCAACACCACGTTTTATCACCACCACCACGTGCTCTATCATCACTACCACATGCTCCACCATTACCACCATGTGCTCCATCATCACCACCACATGCTCCATCATCACCACCATGTGCTCCATCATCACCACTACGTGCCCCATCATCACCACCACATGCTCCATCATCACCACCATGTGCTCCATCATCACCACGTTTTATCACCACCACCACGTGCTCTATCATCACTACCACATGCTCCACCATTACCACCATGTGCTCCATCATCACCACTACGTGCCCCATCATCACCACCACATGCTCCATCATCACCACCATGTGCTCCATCATCACCACTACGTGCCCCATCATCACCACCACATGCTCCATCATCAACACGGTCACTGAAGCCACCCTTGATGTGTGCCAGGCATCCTGCCAGGGGCAGCAACATGCAGAATCTGGGGATTCTCTCACCCACCTTGGGAAAGTTAGCTCCACCATCATCCCCAATTTCCAGGTGTTGAAAGAAATAGACTGAGTGATTAATGAACTTAAGGTCACACAGCTCACACAGAGCACACCTGGGCCTCTGGCCTAAGTCTGTCTCACTCACAGCAGGCTTGTAACAACCACGTGTGCTGTCTCCCAACACATTCAGCTTTGGTCTGAGTGTTCAAGCCTGGAACAGGACTGAACCTGCCACTGAGAGAGGCATGATGGACCCAAGGCAAAGAGAAGGGGAATCAACAAGGGCAAACCCAAGGCCCAGTTAGAAGAATAAGCAGGTAGAAGCTGTGCTTGCAGAGTTGGGAAGTGGAGAGCTGAATCTACTGGGGAAGCAAACAGCCCTGCAGGGCAATGTGGGAGAGATTGTCTGCACAGCTAATGAGCACCTGCTTTCTGCAAGGCACTGTGCAGGAGTAAGAGAGTAATTCCTGGTGCTGGTCTCCTGGGGGTGACTAGATTCCTACCCAGGAGAGAACACTATAGACAGCACACAAGAACCTGGCAAAAGAAGAGGTTACATGTTGATCGAATGAGCAAGGCCCACAGACTGACTACTGTAAAAGACAGGGTCATTGGAACTGCAGGAGGAAGAGGATGCATTCTATATGGAGCTAAAATAATTGCAGGATACACTTAGATGACCATCAGACATATCCCAGACAGTAGGCTACGTTGAGGAAGAATACCACTAGAATGTAAGATCCAGGAAGGCAGGGCTCTGACCTCTCCTTTTCGCTGCTTTATCCCCAGAACCTAGCACAGTGCCTAGCACATAGAAGGTGCTCAACAAGTATTTGTTGAATGAAAGAATGCCATCTATTGCTTTTACACAGTGACATTAACTCTAAGAATTTACGTTCTAAGCCAGTGAATTAACCTGTGCTAAAAGTGGCATAGAGATAATGTAGGATTACAAGTAAGCATTTACATCATTTTCCCTGCCCCACTCCCTCCCTGAAATCATAATGTGGGACACTTAGGGTTCAACATCAGTTATTGTGGAAACCCTCCCTCACCGCCCCCCCCCCTCCACACCACTCCCACCACAGGGCCATGACACGCAGAAAGGTGGCTTCTACCCATGCCCATGACAGGGTTTTTCCAACTGCAGGAGCAGCCCCAAAACAGATCATAAAAAATAAGCTTGGTGGCTGTGACTTATATTTTGTCTTTAAATAATACAGCAAAAATGATAGTGTATCATAAGTAAAGCTTAAATATTTTCTATGAAAACTATTTCGTGTGTGTGTGTGTGTGTGTGTGTGTACAATGGCTCACAATACAGTATGTTTCCTTACTGTAGTTCACAGTATAAACACCTGAAAACAATGCCCTAAAGGGGCAAGACATTCCAATTTGGGGGCACTCCTTTTCACATGCCAGCTGAATGACCCTGTCTCCCTGGTTGAATGTGATCATCAGAGGTAATACTCTTCAAGCCGGTAAGCTTGGTCCATCCTAAAACGTCGAAAAATTCTGCACAACATGACAACTTCAGAATCAGTTCCTTCGAGGTATCCCCAGTTTCACAGCACACAAACAATGTTATTTTGAAATAAAAATTTATTTTTTTCTAGTTACAAAAATAATACATGCATACTGCAGGAAACAATGTAATACAGAAGAGCACAGAAAAAAAAAAAAGAAAGAAAGAAAGAAAGAAACTTACAGATGACCCCATCATCCAGAGATGACCATTTTATAACTTTATCATTGAGGTATAAGTGGGTCCATATGTTAATGTGTATATATGTGTATGTGTATCTACATGCACACATACACATATAAATACACATATACACACTATAGTTTTCACAAAGAGGATACCATTCTGTGCACAACACTATGGAAGCAATAGGTCATAAACTGTTCCCCCTGTTCAGAAATATCTTTCTAGTACAATAGGATTTTCACTGGCTATGTAGTATTCCATTTGCAGACTTGCTCTTGACATCCCAGAAAAGGCACGGCCTTAAACTGGCTGCCTTGCAGGACTGCTGCTGAGATACATCCTCCCCTACCGCCCTCCTCCCTCCCCACTCCCAGCTGCGTCTAGCTCCCACAAGCACTGGGTACAAGATGCTCAGCTCCACATCCTGTCCTTTACTCTCCACTAAGCCAGACCATGAGGCTCAGGCACTATTTTTATGCTTTAGAATGGCTTTACTGACACAGCCACAAAGCTCACTGGCTAATTTTTAATTAAAAATAAAAATGACCAGCGGGATTTTAAAAACTAACAATTACTGACAATGTTCCACTATTGATGAACAGCCAAAACTCCTTGCGCTTACTTTCATACAGATCCACTACCTAATGCAGGATTAACTCGTGTTCGTCTTAGTATCCTCGGGGGTTTTTCCTGGGAGACGGGAACTTGATGCTGTAGCTTATTGGAACTTCTGGCACAGCACAAAAGTGGAAGGAACTAATTATGAGGTAAGGAAGCAGAAGACTAGTGTTGCAGGCATGGCCTCGCTGCATACTAAGAACGGGGAGCTCACACAGTTAGATCTCTGGTTTAAAGAAGAGGCTAGGCCAGATGATTCATAGACCCCTTCTGGCTCTGACAGGCTTTCTTCTAATAAAACATGAGAAGTGGCAGCATCATAGTTCTGTATCTATCTCTGTCTATTATCTATTTTCATATAGATAGTGTAAGCACTACAAATCTAACTCACACCCCTGAGCTCCAGATTAGAAATTTCATGAGCCCTATCAGAGCAGCATCAGCTTCCTCCCCGATTCACCTGCGGGGCCTCAAGGAAGTTGCAGACCCTCCCTGATGTTCAGCCTTCATCCTTTACACCGTGGAGGTTTACATCTTCTGGGCTGACAGCCCGGTCTACAGAACTGTCCGCTCTCTGCATAACCGTGCTCATCAAAAGTGGCTTCTGAGCGCCAGAAATGGGAACACACACCTCTGGCCACTTCTCCCTTGTCACCATCTGTCAACTAGCACGGTCACCAAAGGAAGAATCATTTCTGATTACCAGAGTATTTCGTTTGCCTCTGCTTTCCCAATGCTTCTTTACCTGGACAATTGAGAGTCGTGAGCAGTTCACCCTCCCTTGTGCCCTGTCCTTTCAGACATCTTTTCCCCATCACACAAAGGTTCCCAGGACTACAGGCTATGTGGTAACTGCGGCCTTCTTACCATGCGCTGGGTTTAGAGCTGCACAGAGAAAACGAAAAGCAAGGCACTTTATGGAAGAGATTTTAGACTTGCTAAATACGTCTTGTGTCTTCTGTGATCTGTGTGTTGACAATCCATTAACGTCTACACAGTGGCTCCTTCCCCAGGACGGGCATCGATCGTATGGGATGCTGGAAGCCTCTTTGCTTCTGGAGGGCAGACTCACATCTGACTGTCTTTTCCCTGTCTTTGTCCATTTCTTCGGGTTTCTTTAAAACTATTTGGAAGAGTCAATAAACAGGCTGATTTCTTTCACACACTAGGAAGCAGATCACCGTGCCCTTCAGACCTCGCCTGGCTCTGTTTTCCCAAGTATTCCCTTACCTGCCCTTGCCAGTCGACATTCTCAACAAGTTCATCACAACTTCTCCAAGTGCCAACTTTCCCCCTTCCCACGGCCCTTGTTAAAGATAATTTAACATTAGAAAGGCACATTCCCAGCCATTTCAGAGGCAATTCTAATTTTTTTTTTTATTTTTTTTTTTGCATAGAAGGCTCTTCCCTGTAAAGATCCCCTTCCTTCCTTCACAGTCCCGCCCCTGCCCTCCCCAGCCCCAGACAGGCAGTCTTCATTTCTGCCTGCACTGCTCCACTCCCCTGTTTCACCATGCTTATCTTGTCCCCCAAAATACTTCACCCGGCGAAACACACTTTAGCTTGTGGTTCTCCTTCCTTCACTCCACTTCTGAGAGAAATGTCTGTGTCTGGAGATTGTAAAGTCACCTTCAGGAAAGAGGCATACAGTGGCTGTCAATTAATCAGGATAAGACAGAAAAAGTTACATCGTGTGCAGCTTTGCTTCTCAGTACATGCAGTGATGCTCTGGGGATCAAAAGGATTTCTCCCAACGCAACCTAACATTCACAGTTACACCTTCGGTTTGGCTGCAACGCATTCTCTACCTCGCAGTACAGTAAGTGTTCTGGGTTATTTAAAACAGTGATTACCATACCTCATTATACATGTAGGTGTTGGTCCCTCATTTACACCCCCCCATTCTGTTTCATCTCTATTCTTCATAACATGCCTGTTTATCCATGTTGGCATTTTCTGCTTATAAAATAAGTCAAATGATTTCAGATCCTGTGGTTTTTATTCCCACATCTAGTTTGACACATAGATTTTTAAGCCAGTTTATTTTCTCCCATTAAGCACCGATCCAAATGTCACCATTCTCATCACGTATACAATTCCATCAAGTTTCGGAGTGTCGTTTATACACAATTTTATTTCTTCTTCCTCCTTTCACACACGCCTACCACTTAAGGTACAGCAACTTCACTGCATTCATATTTCATAAACTTCATCAGTATTCAGCCAAATTCTCCCCCGAAGTAAGCCAAGTATTTTTAACAGCGTGCTGCCTCTTTCACAGGCTTGAGGGCCCCAGACTAAGTGGCACCCTTCCTTGTGCCCCAAAGAGTTTCCCGTAGTATGGTCTGGACCTAGGGACTTCCTAATGATTAAAAAAAAAAAAAAAAAAAACCTTTCAGATAGTTCATAATCGAACCTCAAATGCCCAACCCCACTATCAGAGATGATGTAAGGCTGACTGCACTTCAGGGAACACAACACCGGGACCGCCACTGCCCAGGTCGGCCTGGAGTCCTTCAGCCCTGTCCAGGACTTGGGGCACCTGCACTCTCAGCTGTCAGGGGATGCTGCAAAGGGCTCCCCCGCTGGCCGCCAGGGCCTCGGCTCCGTGGACACGATAATCACCAGGAAACCACAGTGCCACGCGTTGTCCATGTGCCATGGCACATAATGTGATAAGACAGCTGGTAATAATGACATGTCTGTTAAGGCCATGAACATCTGTCGGGGGGTGGAAAACCTCCTCCATCAGCACAAGGGAATTGTTACCTATAATTCCTGTTCACATTGGCGTGTAAAAACCGGAGCACCACGTGAGCCTGCCTAATCCAGGACTCTGGCAGGTGCGTTCCTCATCATGGATAGCTTTAGAAAATCTTCCTGGCAATTTTACTACAAAAGCAAAAAATAAATAAATAATTGGGAGGTCACAAAAGCACAGCAAGGCTCCCCGCAAGCTGAATGCCCAACACTGTGACATCCAAGGTATCAAAAGGTAACTGCAGACTGGCGTTAAGTTGGGTCCCAGACTAAGTGGCACCCTTCCTTGTATCCCAAAGAGTTTCGTCTGCTACAGTCTGGACCTAGGAACTTCCTCAGGAAGTTGGAGTGGGATGGCCTGGGAAAGCCCGCCTCTGAGGGTGTGGTCCCCGGGATGCTTTCCCTCCTGGTGCCCGGAACGAAGGCCTCAGCTTGGAAAAAGAGTTCCTCTGGGGGGAATCTAACTGCTCTTCATTGATGATATTCTTGAAAGTCTTCCTTCTAATCCCGGAGTTTCCTGGCTTTCCAGATTTATGAACCCTTTACCAAAGACACACCTTGAACATATCAGAGCAAGAGGCAAAATTAGTTAGCATTTCTATTTCCTATCTTACAGGGGAGTCGTTATAAAATGCTGCTACGGTATGCTACAGTGGGTAGCTTATTTGTGACTACAATAGCCTCCTTGAACATGTGAGAATGATTTTACATCCTCTATAACTCCAGAGAAAAAAGCATGGCTCCAGACTTGAGTTGAAATTTTCCCACAAAATAAAAACCTCAATTAATCAGAACCAAATAAGTGAAATGAATTTTTATTTTGTTTCTTGCAGCCTGGAGAATAAGAGAGATAAATAACAAACCATACTGCTATCAAAGATTTTTTTAAAAAATGTAATTTCCAATATGGAGTCAGGACAGATCTAGTCCAATCTCAGATTCCGTCCCTACTCACAGTTTCTATAAGGTACAATGGGAATTCATCCTCCGAACAGTGGCCCTGTGGCACCATAATATCCTCAAACCTCAGAGGAAGGCTCAGTTACATCCTCAATGTTCTTTTTAGGGTAGAAAATGGGATCTGCATATTTAAAAACTATATTCAATAAGAAAAAGACCAAAACTGTTCTGGTTAATCTGTTTGTTAAAAAAAAAACAACAAAAAAAACTCATCAGTAATATCCTGATGTCCATGTATTAATCAATACTTGAACAATGATTATCAGAGGATTTTTTTTTTTGAGGCATGAATTCAAAAGGATTCAATTTTATTTTTCTTAACATAAAGCATAATAAGATGGGTGAAAAACTTAACAGCCGATTTCCAAACTAACACTTCCCATCATGTAGAAGAAAAAATACATATTTTTAAATGATAAATGAAGGGAAAAGAGAGAGAGAGAAAGAGAGAGAGAGAGAGAGAGAGAGAGAGAGAGAGAGAGAGAGAGAGATCCTAGATTCCCAGCAAGGAAGACAGTCTTCATATTCACAAGGGCATTCCAGATTCTAGGTTAGGGGCCTAGACCAAGACCTTCACAGCAACCCCTCTTGCTCTGGAAAACTCATCACTAATCTGGAGTGAACGGGTCAGGAATCTCCTTGAGGCAGAGCATGATGTCTACCTCACGTTGAGAGCGTAAAGAGGGGGAGCCGCAGGAAACGTCATGAGGAGAGCTGCGTTTATGATAAAAAAAAGTTTTGGCATTTCAGGCAGTCACATTACGACTCTCCCAAGACACCTGAAACATAGTTACGCACTTTGCTTCTCCAAACACCGAAGAAGTACGTATTTAGGCTAAGAAGCCCAGCGCATTAAGTAGACTTGGAGGGTGGATGGAACAGAAAGAGGTCACTCGGGAAAAGTGCGGATGCTTAGAGAACAGACAGACCACAGAATTCCCCGGGGACCCCCAACTCAGTCTGTCCTCCCGACATCACACCATGCCTTCCTCAAGGCAAACCTGGGAGAACGGTCTCCCCAAAATGGCAGAGAAGCGTGCACCTTAACTCAGAAGTGACAAGTGTGTGGCTCAAGGAAGCCCGTGGGCTTGTCTCAGGGAGTTCCAAAGGTCAGCTCTGGGAGGCTTGCTTCCCAAAGGGATTCACCAAAACCCCTCAGGACAGTTTCAAGCAGAGGCACAGCTATGGCGGTGAGCATTCTGGGACCTCGCTGCATCTCTTAGGAGTCTCGTAGGGAATGGGCATCCCTGCTGCCTGGAAAGCTCGAGCTTCGGGGTCTCCTGGTTAGGGGTCCCCACTCAGGCTCCATATTTCGGTACCAGAAATAGAGACGTTTTCTAAAGCCAAGGGCTCCGCATCACGCCAGGAGGCTTTGGGACATTCCAGCAGGTGACTCACATACAAAGAGTCCGCTGTACATGTTTGTAGCCGCGGAGGATTTGACTCCTGGATTAATAATTCAATTTTTTTTTTTTTTTAAGAAATAAGGAGGGGGGGCGGGGAGCAACAGAAAAGGCTATCCTAAATATCATCAAATGCATTTTCTAAAATTACTCGATTACATTTTTAGAGGGTGTAATTATAACTGTTTTTATGAGCAATTTACTGGAAAATTAAAGTCTCATGGTTTAAAAAATAATTATCCCATCCCTCTGGCAAAGGGTTTTATCCCAGCCAGCATCTTTTTTAAACTATGCGGCGTCATTTGTTCACTGCGGAGAGCTGGGTCCGTGTCAGAAAAGTTGACCTGAGAATCCATCTCTAGAGAGGGGTCTCCATTGCCAGGCGAGAGCACCTACCAGAAAGGGAATCAGCTAGGGCTGAAGGGGTGAGGGGAGGCGAAGCACTTTCAAAGTCAAAGGCTTGTGTGGTTCTAGAATTCCTCAGGGCTACAGGCCTTGTTAACTGATTTTAAATCAATTTAAACGGAGCTTCCAGGGGGATTCGATCTCAACCCAACTGAGCTTTTCAGTGTTAATCCCATCTTTTGGTTTCGATTTTTCCCTTAGGTTGGCCTGCCCTAAAAGCATCCAACCTTCAGCATGAGTTCCAGACCAACTGTGTGGCACCCTCCCGCTGTGAGGATAACTCCTGCGAAGTAAAATATGTAAGCTTCCGGCATGCATATAATAAGGAGATTCTGGAAAGGGGTTTTTAACAACAGTTATGTCACAATGCTCGTGGCTCCCTGAAGCCCCGGAAAGCCTTGTTAAATTAAAGATTCGCTGTGGCTTTTTCTGCTTCATTCTTACTCCCCGTGTTGCTTCTTGCAGTTCTTTTTTCCCCCTTTCATTCTGTAAAGATGGGACTACATGACACCAGCCAACATGAATACCACCTAGGAAACGGGGCAGTCTTCCATGAAAACGGCTCACATTCCCTGCCCAGGTTTTAAGGGAAGAGAGAGGTCCGACTTCAGATTATGAAGTCTCAGATAGGATTCTGGAAGCTCAGGCACATACTATACACAGCCAGTTCACACGTGGATTCCCAGGAGTTCAGAATGTAGCAGCTACCTAGGCAATGCCTCATGAGGTCACCTCAATGTCATGAGGATCCAGACCACAATCTCGGTGGCCTTCAAACACTGCTGGCTGGATGCTAACCCTGCAACCTCTCAGGAAAGCTTCCTCCTTCACCCAATGCCAAGAACTCCACTCAACCATCCCTGAGGCTGAAAACGCTAATTACAAGGTGGTGATGTTTGCTTTTCCTCTGAGCTGTGTGCCTTTATGTTTTAAGTATTAGAAAGGCATAATCACCTAGTGTGTAGGTTAATTTCTTTCCGATATTGTAATTTATGCGACATTAATACTGGATGCCAGCTCCAATTTTCTTGCTGCTTACACTCTGGGAGCCGAGTTGCATATTCTGCCAACTCCATTACATCATCTGAAAACCCAAACATTTCCCGTTTCTAAATCACTCTCAACTACCAGGCACACTTACACATGCACTCTTTTTCGCCCTGGCTCAACACACATAGATCGGTACCCCTGAGGAGCAGGCGCTACCTCTGAGGTTAGAGTCTGCAAATGCACATCATTTCTGGAAGCTATTACTACTGCTGTGTTAGCTAAAGGATGCCTCCATCTCTGACCTTCCTTTTTCCATTCAGACTGTTATATAACCTAGTGCCTGCGTGCAGGATGTGAGTTGAGTGTTTGGGCCTTACCCCTCTCCCTCCCCTCGTGAAATCTCTCCCTGAGGAATGGACAAGGGGTTGCTTCACAGCAGAGTAGGGACAAGGGTCAGCAGGTCAGCAGGTCAGCAGGTCAGCTGCACCTCTTCCTTGTCCCTCTCCCCTTTTTGCTGAGCCAAGGGGGCTGGTGGTACTGAATGCCCCGGTGTTATATAATTTGCAAGAACAGCAAGCTGCGGATTTGCTAGTTGGTTCTGCAGCCTGCCACCCTGATCTCTTTGCAAGAACACCTTCTGGCAAGAATGACACCTGAAGATGCTAATAACAAACTTGGGGGGGGGGGGAAGGGGGGAAGGGGGCTTAAGACAGAGGGGAGTGGCAGCTCAAACCAGAAATTAGTGTGGCTCCCTAAATAATATATCTCCCCTTCCAAGAAAAAAAAAAAAGAAAGAAAGAAAGAAAAAGAAAAGAAAGAAAGCCTCGGAAACACATGAAGGGGATTTTCTCCAGTGTTTCTGATTAACCCTGTTACATAACCCGCTCGCATTCCAAATCCACCGTCTCAGGGTCTAAATATACTCTTTGCAGCCAAAAGCTTGCCACACACAAACTCACGGAGCTGGCCTTAGGTCCTGGCCCCCGGCCTTGATCCCTCTCCCTCCACTCGCGGCCTTGGCTGAGCCCACCCCTCCCGCTGCTCGAACCCCGGTTTGCGCCCACCCTCCCGCTCCAACCGCGGTTCCGTGCGTTCGCTCTTCGGAAATCGCCTTTAATTAAATGTTTTTCGCGTGTGTCATCCTGATGGCTTTTACTGTACTCGAATTCCGTGAATGGAAAAGCGCCCGGACAGGAGGTGTGGCCAAGGTGGGGGGTGCGGGGGGGGGGGGAATACAGTAAAACAGCCAGCACATGATCAGCCATGTTCCTACCTCCAACTATAACACCGGGAGTAAGGGAGCGGCTCCCAGGTCCGCCCTCGCCTCTCCCCAGCCCTCCCCAAAGGCCGCGGGGAGCCCAGTGGCCGGAGGAGGGGGCGCGCAGGGCCGCGCTCAGGCCGGGACCGGGGAGCCTCTCCGCCCGGCCCTGGGCTGCTCTCCGCTTCCTCCGGAGTGACAGGCGTGATTTATACATTATTTACAACAGTCATTAAAGCAATCGCTTCCTCCGGTTCTTTGCAAACTCCAGGCGCATTCAAATAAATAATTCTTCCCACCCCAAGAAAAAGACCCGCATCATGTCCCGACACCTTTAAGAGGGAGAGAGGGAGCTTTCCCAAGCACTCCACAGTAAGTAGGGAAAAGCAAGGAGGGGCCCATGGAGCCCCCCACACCACCCACACTCACACCCTCCAAATGAAGTGAAAAAAAATCGCCCTGGGAGGGGTGGGGAGGGGGGGACATGGCTCGCACCATCCAACCAGCATTCAACTTGCAGGGACCATGCCCAGCTTCTTGCAGAAACGCTTGCAACCTCACCGAGGGGGGAAGGACTCCCAGGGCAGAAAGAAGTTTGGGTGCCTTTCGAGCTTTCTTTGACTGCTTGTTTGCGTTTGAGGACGCTCACTCGGAAGGCGCGTGGAGCTGCTCCCCGCAGGCCCGCCGCCCGCCCTCCCTCCGCGCGCGGGCGCACACGCCCCCCGCAGCCCCGGCGCCGGGCTTCGAACCCCCGTCGGCAAACTTGCGCATCTCCCTCCGCCGCGCCCGCCGGACAACTTGGCGGGCACCTCTCGCGCCCGCAGCCCGCTCCCTCCAACCCTTCCGCCAAACCCCTTAGCCCACCGGAGAAGGTGCTCACGTCGCCCCCAGATCCTGGGCGCCCCCGCTCCACCCCTGGGGTCTCCCTGGTCGCTCACTCCACCCGCCCGCCCTCAGCTCTATGGAGGGATTAAAAAAATAAAAACTAAAATTAAAAAAATTAAAAAACCCAGCCCGCCTCGGGCAGCCTGGGCCCAAACTGTCAAAGAGGAGAAAAGGTAAAAGGGGAGGAGGAAGGTAGCCATAAACAGATTTTTTTTCTTTTTTTCCTTCTTTTAAAAGGACACTGCCGCTTTAAAAGTTTCTTTCCCGGGGCCCCCACTCTCCCGGTTCTCCGTGTTTTGGGGGAGCGTATTTCATTTCGGCAGCGCGGCTCTCCCTCCTCTGTTTTGCAGGGGGGAAAAAAATCAAAGCCAGGGGGGTGAGCCCGCCGGCTGTCAAGCCTCCTGCCGCCTTCCCCGCCCCCCTCTGCTCCCCGCACACCGAAGACGGGCTGCAAAAGTTTGCAACATTTCTGGGGGGCCCGGGGGGGAGGGGAGAGGGGTGCTCCGGGCTCGGGGCGCCGCCGCCGCGGGCTCGCGCGCGGCAGCTCCGGACCCCGCGCCCCGGGCGCCCGCTCCCGGCCGCCCCCCGCCCCGCGCCCCGGCTCCCGCCGCCCCCTCCTCACCCCCTCGCAGCTCCTACCTCTGCCGCCGCCGCTGGAATAGCTCTGCCTGCGCGCCGGGGCGGGCGGCTCGCTCTTGCGGGCGGAATCCTGGTGCAGCGGGGTCTCCCCGGAGCCGGCGGCCGCGTCCGCGCCGCTGCTGCCCGGCTCACTGGCGGCGGGGTCGGGGGCTGCCGGAGCTGACTCCATGTTTTTTCCCAATGTAGAGATCGCTGGAGATGGCGAGCTCCGAGACTCCCTCTATCTTCTGTTTTCAGAGCAACTCTATGGTACCAAAAAAAAAAAAAAAAAAAAAAAGGAGCAGGAGACCGGGGAGAGCTGGAGAGAGAGAGCTCGCGGCGGCGGGCGGGCGAGGGAGCGCGCCGAGTGTGTCTGGGTGGACGCGTGTGTGCGCCCGCGAGGGGACGGGAGGCGGGTCTGGCCACAGGCAGCGCTAGCGAGAGCCTCTCCAGCCCCGGCCCCCACACCCACATTCCCCACCCTCCAGACCCCAGACCGGGAGCCGCGGACTGGCTGCCGATTTTGGGAGGTGGGGGAAAGAGGGGAGGAGGAGAGGAGAGCCTCTGATGCCCCAGTCCTCCACGCTCCCCAGTCCAGGAACAGAAATTTAGACCAGCGAGATGATTCCGTGCCTACTACTTCGGAGGCTCTCTCTTGGGAACTAAGCTCATCCCCACCCGCATCAGCCCGGGAAGAGACACATCTGATGACCCATGTTGGGGAACCGCCAGTAGCTTCCTGCAGCCCAGCCCCAGCCCAGGACTGAGCAGAAACTTACAAGGAGTGAGACCTGAACTTGACACCCCAAGGAATGCAAAGGATGGGAGGGGACCGGGCACTTCTGACTTCTTATGGGAAGTCCAGTGGGTTTCCAGTCTTGGTTTGATACATGTGTGTGTCTAGCGCAGATTTTGTGAGTTTAGAATCTCATGGATGGCCAGCTTCTGGTGTGATTGGAAAAAGATCTCTTTGGGCTCTTTTGCTGTTTCCTCCGCGGAGGATCCAGAAACACTTGGCAGGGCAATTTCTACTGAAGAACACTTTGGCTTGTTTGGTCCATGGCTGTCTAAGCGGGATGCATCTTGTTCACGTGAGGCTGCTAATTGTCTGCTGTTGCTCTTGCTATGAATGGTACAGTTTCATCTATAAGATGTATACTGGAGAAGCATTAATAACATCTGGATAATAAAATTCATATATTTAACGGCACCTAATAAGTCACATCATTGTAGGTAGGCATCACTATACCCACCTTTTATTGAAACACAGTATGTTTAATAAAACTCAAGGAAAATGGAGAATTGCATCAGTGCTAGTTTGACTTGCCCCCAACTCCAATATGAAGGAACAATACTAATTGGATGAGTGAAAAACATTCAGAAGGTAGTAACCTGATTTCTCTGAATC
Source organism: Pipistrellus hanaki (assembly GCF_964339955.1). NCBI lineage: Eukaryota > Metazoa > Chordata > Mammalia > Chiroptera > Vespertilionidae > Pipistrellus > Pipistrellus hanaki. The sequence goes on along the minus strand of NC_140503.1, from coordinate 46,330,902 downwards.
CATACTCAATCCACCATTTACTTTGGCCTGCAAAGACACAGATGAAATCAGCACATTTTAAACACATACTCCCCACCTTCCTTTCAGAAGGCTCACTTGCTCGCTTGCAAATTTAGACAATAAAAAATATTATAGCCGAAACCGTTTGGCTCAGTGGATGGAGCGTCAGTCAGCAGACTGAAAGGTTCCAGGTTCGATTCTGGTTAAGGGCATGTATGTACCTTGGCTGCGGGCACATCCCCAAAGGGGGTATGCAGGAGGCAGCCTGTCGATGTTTCTCTCTCATTGATGTTTCTAGCTCTCTATCCCTCTCCCTTCCTCTCTGTGAAAAATCAATAAAATATATTTTTAAAAATATTATTATATACCAAAGGTGGCATACATATGTATATTTAGGGGGAGATAATTGTGGCACATTTTGCATTTGCTGACTTCCTGGTTTGGAGAAAAAAAAATGCACTTTAAAAATAAGGAGGGGAAACCTGGTTAGATAATAGCTTAAGAAGAACTTCCACCTGCCAACTTCACATGTGGTTTGTGTTACAGTTACCGATGTTGGTCTGGTTTCAAATACAAAGTGCAGTTTGCCGTGGTCTGTGCGTTAATCAGGAAAACCTGTGGTCCACTCTTGGGAGTGATGTAAATGAGATGTGAGCAGTCCTGATACTTCCATCCAGTCTCTGCAAGGATCCCTGGCGTTAGCCTGTCAGCACCTAGGAACAATGCCATGGTTGTCTCCTCCATCCCAAGTCAGATGTGTGCATTTGCCTATGCATTAGAGCACAGACTTCCAGAGCAGCCTTCACACCATTCGCAATTGGTTAGTCTGTTCATGTTCCTCATACAATTGACCTACCCTGTCACACTTGACTTTTCTAAGTAAACACATATATCAAAGTGCACAGTTTAGTAAGTTCCTGTGGGACCCGTGGGTGTCTCAAAATACATCCATTGCCCCATATTTATTTTAGAATATTTAAAAGATAATTCTCATGTTAAATGTCACCAATAATTTGGAATGCAAGTGGCTTAAAATTATATATATATATCCTTTTTAGGTACCAGTATCAACTGGTTAACATTGTTTTGGTTAAGTCTATTCCCCTGGGCCTTCAATTGGTTCCTAACCTGGTATTTGCTCACCCTGGGAAGACCTTCCTGAAAATGGCCCCAGTGACCCTAGTCTGTTAAGGTAAAATCCATAGTCTCTTCAGCAGTAAATTTCAGCTCCAAAAAGCCATTTCTCCTAACTCTCTCAAACAATTACTGCTTCTGCAATTTAAAACAATTGGGAACTCAAGTGCTTTCCCCAAGGGAAAAATAAAAGTGAGTTAGATACATTCCCAGACTGTCAATCATTGTTACTAAAGTGTAAATTACCTGAATTGGGGAAGCATTTGAAACCTGAAAAGCACAGTGATTAGGTATTTCTTTCTTTCCCTCCCGCCCCTACTCCGATTACTAATTAAGGCTTTCAATGTTCCAAATATTTGGAAAGACAGGAGCCTTCCTTAGACTCTGCACACTGACAAAGACCAACAGTGTTTACCTAAAAACGGTTCTTTTACTTGGTACTACTGAGTTCTCTGACAGACAATGGCTTAAAACAAAACAAAACAAACAAACAAACAAAAAAAAAAACCCGCTATGCTTTGTAGAACAAATAAGCCTGAATTCAATTTTTACAACTCCTCTCTCCCTCCCCAAATTCACCAGGACTCTCCCTATCTCCTTACAGGTGTCAGTCTCCTCTCTTAATAGTAACACTACTTTTTTCTTACCCCAAAGTAATTAGCAGGAACCTCAGAGTCAGTTTTAACCCTTCTCTTTCACTCCTGCCCCTAGCTCCCCACGTCCTTACATATTTGTCAAGTGCTTGAACATCTATCTTTATAATATCGGCCTCTCCTTTCTGTGGCCACCAGGCCAGTTCCTGACATTATTGGTTGCCTAGACCACGCCAATAACCTTCCAAATAACTGGCCTTCCGTCTTTTCACCATTCTAATCCATCCTAGACAGCTCTGCCAAGTTAATTACCCTGAACTACAGCTCTCATTTCCCACCATGTCACTCCCCTGCTTACAAGACTTTAACGGCTCCCCATTGCCTATCCAATTAACTACTAACTAGTCAACGCGGTATTCAAGGCTCTACCTTACTTACTGCCGCACTCCTGCTCCAGGGATGGCAAATCAGCCTCATCTCCTGAAGGGACTCCTGAGGTTGGTCAGGAAGGTGTGGGGTGTGATTGACGAATGCTGTCTTCCATGGGTGGAGGATGGGGAGTGTGACGCTCATGCCAGGAGTTTGCCAAACTGCATTCCATCCTTACACAATCCCTGCAATCAAACTGGGCCTCATGCCGATCCCTGTTCCTCCTCCTTGTAGTCCAGGATACAGGATACGGGGACAGGTGCCCATGCCTCTTCCCTCCGAAACGCCCTTCCTGACTTCTCTGCTTTTCCTTCAAGTGCCATTCCAGAAGGCAACTTCTCTGTGGGAACCTTCCCTGATTTACCCCAGACCAAATAATTGAACTGTCTTCATACTCGGCACCCCCTCTTAAGGCATTTGGTATACTCCACTTTGTGCTATGGTTGATTGAACATCTGCTTTACCCTCCATGATGGAAGATGCATGCCTTGAGAACAGGGGCTCTGGCTTTGCACACAGTAGGCACTCATTAGAGTTAGTGTGTTTGGGGAATGGAATTGATGAACTAATCATAAGGTAGCATATTCACACTGTGATTCCATCATACAACAAAGAATGAACACCTAAGCATTTCAGCTTTCAATCACTTGAAATAAACCTTTCCTTCCTGGATAAAAGATTAGTTGACATGCTCGGGCTGTTAAAATTTATATATGCAAAAAAATTGACAGCTATTTTCTTTGCATTTCTTGGAGAGGGAGAGAAGAAAAATTATGGAAATATATAGTAGAATTTTCTTGGGAGAGGGGAGCTTTCCACAACGTGCCTAAGAACAAAGAAGACAGAAAAGTAAATGATCGTACCCAGTCAACAAGTTTCCTTTCTTTCCAAAAAGCATCAAGAAGTGGAAGCCGGACTTTACGCTGGAAATATAAAAACTCAGATGAAAACGCAGTACCACTCCTGCACATGGGCGGGGCTCCTTCCCGCTGCACAGTGTGTATGTGGTCAGGGCAGCCCCAACCAGGAGAGGCCAGCCTAGCGGAGCCCTCTGCGCAAAGAAAAGAAGGAATGGTGTAAATCGGAGGTCCCCATGGATGGGAACAGGAAAGCAGGTTTGCCAGGAACTAGTAGGGAATAAAGAGGAAGATCGAAGAGTGTAGCACCCACTCTGGATAAGCCACTCCACCCCTCTTCCCACTTTGTGGATGAGGAAACTAAAATGCAGAGAAGTGACTTGCTCAAGACCACCCAGTTAATCCATGGCTCTAGGTGGTAGCTTTAAATTACCTGAATTTAAGACCCTACTTAGCCATATACTAGCAGTGTGATCAAGAGTTAAGTCACTAACCATTTCTGTGTCTATCTTTCCTCATTCATAGATGAAGGTTGTTATCAGGATTAGATGAGATGATCCTTCTAAAATGCTTGCCACTCAAAATAGTGCTATTATTGTTATGCCTCTTACAGGGTTTAAAAAATGCTGTATAAATCTGCACTGTCCAATACAGTAGCCACTAACTACATGTGGCTATGGACTACTTGAAATATGGATAATCCAAATTGAAATATGTGATAGATACTAAAATCTACATTCAATTTCAACGACAGTACACAAAATGTAAAGTGTCTCATTAATAAATTTATGTTGGCTGCTTATTGAAAAGACAATGGTTTGGATATATTGGGTTAAAATAAAACATATGATTAAAATTAATTTCATCTCTTTTAACCTTTTAAAACCTGGCTACTAGAAAACATTACATTGCTATTTGCTTTACATTACATCTATATATTACACAGTGCTGGTACGAAACACGTCTGGCATGTATGATAGTAGGTATTATCATGATTTAATTAGTGTAAGTGCTAGGGTTGGGCTGGGGTCACCATCTGGTCAAGAGTGAAATCTCTTGTCATTTTACAAAGTCTTCATTGTACTCCTGTTATCTGCTGGACGTTGAGCTGGGTATTAATAGAGACGAAATAGAGACGAAACTGCTGAGTCTCTGAGGGAAGGTCAGATGTACACACCCAAACTAAGTGGCATTCAGTGAAGAGGCTCAGACCAAACTGCCTTAAAGTAAATAGCCACGTGTGGCTACTGGTCATTGTAGTGGACTGCAGGCTGTTCATTTCCAATTTTGATCTTTTGATCTTCTGAGCCACCCTCACATGGATATTCATTCATAAATTTTAGATTCTATAAATATTTGCTTTGCACCTGCTATGGAAAGATGATGTAAGGGATTCTAAGATGAATTGGGCAGAGCTCTGTGAGGAGCTAAGACAAGTCCATCAGCACTTCAATATGTAAGATATGAAGTACTGGTTGACCCAGGACAGGTTCAGGTAAAGTACCAGGTCTTCAGAAGGAGTCAGTATTTCCTGATGGAGAAAGCAAGGACGGTTTCCTTGAAGAGGGGACGTTTTGTGAGTTGTTTTTCCTGGAGTCAGGGCTAAAGATACGTTCTCATTTGGTATGTGGTTATGGACATAGATGAACGTTTTGCAGAGCGTTGCAGTCACTGACTCCGCTCTTTTCTCCAGGTGGACCTAATCTTAGTGTTGCACACAGACAGTTTTCCATTAAGGAAGTACATCAGAGTCTTCACAGTGCCAGGCAGTGTCCCAGCTAGAATAGATCTCATACATCTATATTTCTACCCTGGATCCCTGGTTCTCAAAGTGTGGTCCCCAGAACAGCAGCCTCAGCATCACCTGAGAACTTGTTAGAAGTACAAAGTCTCTGGTTTCACACCAGAGTTACTGAATCAGAAACTCTGGGGGCGGGGTCCAGCAATCTGGGTGGGAACAAGCCATCATTGTCATTCTGATGCATGCTCAAGTTCGAGAACTACTGTCTTAAATTCAAGACCACCTGATGTGTAGAGACACATACCCCCACACCGTATATGAATAACTCTAAATCCTAAAAGAGAGAGCTTTTCTCAAGAGAGATGAGATCCCTGCCACCTTGTGACTCGGACACAACCAGATTTTCCAGCACCGAGTGAGGAACCATAACTAAGCCTATGCCAGTCTCATTATTTTGGTGATAATTACGTAGAGAGAATTTTTTCCCTCTGTCTTGCACAAAAACTTGGATAGAGCTTACATTTAAAAATTAAAAGAAAAAGAGGAGGGAAAAAGCTGTCAAACCAGCCTGGGGCACTGATGATTCAGATTGCCAGCTCTGCCCTGGCGAAGAGGGATGTTTAGATAGAGGCCCTGTGTGAAACTGAGTAAGAAATCAGCAGGAAGTATTTTCTTCTTAACAGATCAGAAGGGTGACAAAGACAGGAGCACTGTTCCAAAAAGAGACAGCATACTAGACATTATGGGTCAAACTTTCCTTTAGAAACAGGTCTGAGTTGTCCCTCCTCTCATGACAGGAGAAATATAATTGGCCCCAAAATGTGGTTGGGTGTCTTACTAAATGATTTTCCCCCCATTGTAGGTATGTCAGTTACCTATTATACAACAACACGAAATAACAAACCCTCCCCGAACTCAGCAACAAGCTCATTCTCATCCGTATGTTCTGGGGAAGCTATGCTTCAGCTGGGCGTGGCTCCAGGTGCCTGGTAGGGTTTAAATCTGCTGTAGGACTTTCTCATTCTTTTGGGGGCAGTGCTTGAATGGGGCTTGCTTGGCTCATGGCAAAGGCAGGTATATAAGAGAGTGAGACCCCAACCAAGCATAACCAAGCCTTTGCTAATATCCATTGGCCAAAACAAGTCACATGGTGAAATCTAAAGTCTAGGGGTAGGGAAACACCATTTTCCCATTAAGAGACAGAACAAGCCAAAACCGGTTTGGCTCAGAGGATAGAGCATCCGCCTGCAGACTGAAAGAACCCAGGTTCGATTCCGGTCAAGGGCATGTACCTTGGTTGCGGACACATCCCTAGTAGGGGCATGCAAGAGGCAGCTGATTGATGAGTCTCTCACATCGATGTTTCTAACTCTCTATCCTTCTCTCTTCCTCTCTGTAAAAAAATCAATAAAATTTATTTTAAAAAGAGAGAGAGAGAGAGAGAGAGAGAGAGAGAGAGAGAGAGAGAGAGAGAGAGCAAGGCTGTGAATGTATAGAATCACTACAAGAGAGTGAACAGTTGAGGCCAATAATTCAATTATCAGAGATGGCTTAACTGTAGACCAGAGGTTTTCAAGCTTGGCTGTACATTGCCATCACCCAGGGAGTTTTAAAAATTACTAATGCTTGGATCCGGTCCCCAGAGATTCTGGTTTAATTGGTTTGGGGTGCAGCCCAGGCTGGGAGTGGTAATAGCTCCCCAGGTGATGCTAATGAGCAGCCAAGTCTGAGAACCACTGGTGTTAAACCAAATGCTATTGATTAAACAAATGAAAAAAAAATGTGACCACTGCTTTAGAGAGGTCCCTTTCCTATGCATTTTGGGAACTTCCTATCTTTTAAGATTTTTTACAATTAGAGCATTACTATGTCAGATGCAATTTCAGTTCCCTCCAGTGAGCAGCCTCAGGTCAGATTCATGAAAAGGTGTCATCAGAGATTTTCTTAGCATTGAATTCTAATGAATCACTAGTGATTCTGTTTGTTACTTATCTATGGTTAAAGTGAAAAAACTGGTGTGGGTGCTAATTGCTAAATGTCTACAATTCTGGAGAATCTGAAACTAGGAGTATAGAACCCTGCTGTGTTATCATTAGGAGAAGTTAGACTCTATCATCTCAAGGCATAAGACACTTGCATAGATGGTGACACATTTACTTTGCTTTTCAATTATGTTCATATTACTTTATGTCTGTGCATGGAGAAAGATCCTCCCATACCACTCTGCCACTTTTTTGGTGTCTTCTGGCATTCAAGGTTCTGTAAATGCACAGAAGTTATAAGGCACCTGATAACTGTCCTTAAAAAATCAGGTCTATGTAATTTTGGAAAAGGGATACCTGGGACTAATTAAAACCAGCAGCTTTAGTCCTTTGTAAACCATACTTCTTGCCGGCAGAGCTTTGCCACCTAAGGTTCTCTGATTATTGTAGTCTTAGAACTCTCATGATACTTATTCCATCACTAATTTATTTCACTTTTCTGTTTAGGATCTTTCTAAACTTCTTTATGACACTGTGAAAACATATTACACCATACACCCCTTTCTGAGTGTGTGTGTGTGTGTGTGTGTGTGTGTGTGTGTGTGTGTTTAAGAAAGATAATATTTCAAAACAAACAAACAAACAAAAAACCAACCTATGTTTTGGAAAATCCTTCTCAGGGATCTGCTAGATATAGTGATCAAGCAATACACCCTCCTGTAATTTCCCAATATGTTGTCTAGGTGAGCTCATTTGTTGGAAAAATAAGCTACACCGTGGTTTACACATTATTTCCTCCCCTCAATTGATTGCTGGCTGTCAGGATGCTTGAAAATTTGAATAACCATTGAAATTATTACTTTTGGATGAAATTCTGTAACGTTATGGCTAATTATCAATTTGGGGCAAGAGCACTATGTAGAGCAACAAAAATGACAGCGTAGAAGAAGAAGGGGAAAAAGTTACATCCGCCCTGCAGATGAGTCACTGGGAACATATTGGATACATTTATCAGAGTAGGAAGCACTATAGAGTCAATAACATTTCGGTTTGACACTTACTTCACATCCAAAAGTTAGATCCACAAATATTTTCTTCCCAGGGACAGGTTGTTATAATAGAGAAAATAAAGCCTTGGGTCTACACAGCTGTTACCCTTCGCGTTTATTCCCAGATGACATGACCAAAGAGGATGCATCATCAGGCACAACCACCATTTCACTGCAGGAGGCTGACGGCAGGAGCCCTAGAAGTGCTGCCAAAAAGCTATGTGACTTTGGAGAAGTTGCTGAACATCTCTGGGCTTCAGTTTCTCATCTGATGAATCAGATGACTTTCAAGGCCCCTCTGTGATTCCATTTAATTGCCTAAAGAATACTTGGCACTGCAAAAGACAGGGCTGGAGGGAACTGTGCTACAAGAGATGGATAAAAGCAGATGTTCAATATGGAAGATGTTAGGGGTGGAATGTTCTGGTGCTAAGGAAGCTCGTTAAACAGAGAAATAACACTGGAGACTCAGAGGAAACTAGAAAGGTTAGGGGGCACTTCGCCAAGGTCACTCACAGAGCTGGTGGCCAAGTGAAAGAAGGATCCGGGACTTCCAACTCCCCATTTAGGGCCTTTCCCTCTGCCTCAAGCTGCTTCATGGCCTAAGTTCAGCAGCCCCAGACTTTACAGGAAGCTCTCCTCATTGGGCTGATGAAAAGGTCACTTTAAAGCACTATTTGTTTTAGTTCTGGCAAAAGGACTTTTGGGGACAGGCATAGCCTCTAACACAGGAGACAGCAGGATCCCAATGACTGTGGCCCCAAATGTAGTCCATATTTTACTTTCATCGTCAGCCGCACTTTAACCACAAGATTCTCTAGAACACATGTGTCAAACACAAGGCCCGCGGGCCAAATCCAGCCCGCCAGGCCTTGCAATGTGGCCCGCACCGCGCTGTCATCACTGCACTCCGCTGTCAGTTTACGACATTGTCAGTTTATGACTGTTCAGTAAACCATTCGGCCCGCGATTTAGGCTGGATTTTAGATTTTGGCCCCTTCTCTGATTGAGTTCGACACCCCTACTCTAGAAGGTGAACAATCACCTCAGCTTAACTAAATGATCAGGTTGGAATTGAGTTAATTTGGAGTTGCCCAAAGTTAATTTGGATAAACAGTTCCACTACTCAGTCTTGGGCTGCCCCAGATGAGGTACAGTTAAGACTTAGAAGCTTTGCCTGGACACTTTACAGGGCTGTGGCCTTGGGGAAAAATCAACATGTCTTGACCTATGCTAGGAGTGTTACTGATATGATGGCAGTGGTAGGAACTGGATGATGGAATCCTCCCCCGCATTACAAAGATATTTAGCCTAGATTAGTACAGGCTTTGACCAAAGTGCCATAGTTGATGTTTAGTGAATATAGGCTCTCAACCTAGGTCCGTCTAATTCCAGGGCCCATATCTTCTATGTTATATTTTATCTCTAATGGCAATAATAATAAAATACAAAACAAAAAGGAAGCTTTAATCTCAGGCTTAGGGAAAAGAAAAAAAAACAGATGAGTTAGTTGAAATAAATAAGAATGATGATACCTGGACTTAAATTCCAGGTCTTCCTTCTTGATCATCATCCCATTCACATATTAAGTAGTATTATAGCACTGGCTGGTGTGATTCATTGGTTAGAATGGTATCCTATGCACCAAAGGATCTCAGGTTCATTTCCAGTTCAAGGACACATACCTGGGTTGGAGATTGATCTCCAGCGCAGTTAGAGCAGGTTGGGGTGCATATAGGAGATAACAAATCAATGTGTCTCTCTCATATAGAGATCTCTCTCTCTCCCTCTCTCTCTCTCCCCACCTTTTTGTCCTTCTCTTCCACTCTCTCTAAAAATCAATGGGAAAAAATATCTTCATGTGAGGATTAATAAATAAATAAATAAATAAATAAATAAATATTCTTATTCAATTAACAGCCACTGAACACTCACCCCTCAAGTGCTGTAAACATACTTCTTGAATGTTACAGATATTTCTCACACAACAATGAAATGAGATAGCCACTGTTATTATTCCTATGTTATGGTTGAGGAAACTTAAGCCCAGAGAGAAGGTAAATAATATGACCAAGATCTTCTAAATCATGGTGGCAGAGCTGAAACCTGCTACCCCCTCACACCTTCCCAATTTGGGACTGACACTAGACCCGCCCTTCACCTCCCAATGCACCTGCTAGAGCTGTTCAGGGTTCCTAACAAATCACTTTCCCTCCTCAGATATCAGCTTCCTCATCAATCAAACAAGGAGGTTAGTCTAAATGATGTTTTGGATCCTTTACAAATTTAACATTTGCTGATTCTATGTGAGAAAGGGAGACTAAGAAAATACATAATCAGAAAGAAACTAGAGTAAGAGGTGAAGGAGAGGCAGGAGAAGAGCAGTAGACTGGGGGAGTAACACCATCCCTCCCTCTCTAATTTCCCAACATACTGCTACTTCCTACTCTTTTTAAAAAATATATATATTTTACTGATTTTTTACAGAGAGGAAGGGAGAGAGATAGAGAGCTAGAAATGTCGATGGGAGAAACATAGACTAGTTGCCTCCTGCACACCCCGCACCGGGGATGTGCCTGCAACCAACGCGCCCCTGACCGGAATCGAACCTGGGACTCTTCAGTCCGCAGACTGACGCTCTACCACTGAGCCAAACTGGTTTCGGCTACTTCCTACTCTTATTTACTATTTTGTACCCAGCAATATAAAGAAGTATGTGTTTCTCCATTTTGCTTTTACTTCAGTTTTAGAGTTGTCCCCCACTTTGCTTTCTCCCACCCTGTTAACCCACTACCAAATGGATTTCCTTTTCCTTACATATTTTCCTTTGATTCTAAATGCATGAAAGGAACTGCAAAACTGCCATTCTCCAGAACATTTAAGATCTTTCTTCCCACAATATCTCATCAGTTTGGTTCAAATAAACTCATAAAAATCCACAAAAAATTAAAAATATAAAATATTGTGCTCAGTAACCACAAAGTCCCTTTCTGCTCTTATATGTTAGCTTCTTTCCTCTCTAGTCGGTTCCCCACTGAACTCTGATTTTTTTCTAGTAAGGGCTTGTCTGGGTGAAAACATAGGAGACTGCCATTAAGCTGACTTTGATAGAGCAGGACTACTTTAAATTTATATATCACATGAATAAATGAATAAGTGACTATTGATGTCGCTCATTCAGTTATTCATGCAATTATGTGGTTAAGGCATTATATAAGTATTACTAGTTACCATTTATTGTGGGCCAGGCATTTTTGCTAGGTATGGGTATAAAGATGTGAGTTTCAGTTCAAGAAGCTAACTGATAGGAGGAGAGAGGTATGTGCAATATGAGGTGTGCTTGTGAATTACTGCATTAGTTTGCACCCATCCATCAGATCCAGCCATGAGAACTGCCATCCATCAGAATCCAGCCACCATCAAGTTATGTTATAAAAGAGCAGGGGGTTAGGACCTTAAAACACGAGTTCAGATTGCTAGCTGTTACCTTGCCCAGTCTTTCTCTATTTGGGACTTCATCAGGTTATATTCTATTTCCAAGAAACAGAAAACCTTATTCAAAATGGCTTAAACACAAAGATAAATTTGTCATAATACAAGAGGTCCTTTAATAGGATGGTCTTGAGGTTGGCTAATCTTGTCCCTCAATGATATCAACAAGAGCCTTTCCATTTCCCTCATCTACATTCTCTGAATGTCAGCTTGAGTCTCATTGCTTCCTTCATGGTGACAAGATGGCTCCTGCTGCTCTTGCTGCTCTGGGTATAGCGTCTAGAAGAAGAGGACTATCTTGTCCGTTTGCCTTTTTTCTTTTTTAAAAGAAAAAACAATCCTCAGAAACTCCTCAACAGATTTTCATTTATGCCTGTTGACCAGCCTAATCCTAAACCAAGCATAGAACAGACCGGGAGCACCAGAACTGGCTCAGGGCCCAGTGGTCAGCAAACTTATTAGTCAGTAGAGCCAAATATCTACGGTACAACGATTGAAATTTCTTTTGAGAGCCAAATTTTTAAAAATTAAACTTCTTCTTAACACCACTTCTTCAAAATAGACTCATCCATCAAAATAGGTTATAGAACCTATTGTGGAAGAGCCGCATGTGGCTCGCGAGCCGCAGTTTGCCGACCGCGGGTTTAGGCTAATTGAGATTTGTTCTAAATGGTTGAAGGCCACCTTCTCTTAGGGATGGATACCCAAGCACAAGTGCAGTCCTATAAGCAACAGCCATTTCTACTACAGAACCTGCCATTTCTCCGTTGAAGATGGGACATAACCATTCCTTCTTTGCAGGGCTGACGTATTAAAAGCATGTAGCAGCATTCCGTAAGCTTTCAGCATTCTGCCAGTATCAGATACTAGTATTGCTCTAATACAAAGCAGAAGCTCTCAAACCAAGCGAGGGTGAGAGGCCCCTGGAGGGCTTGTTAAAACAGATCGCTGGGTCCCCACGTTTCTGGCTCAGTAAGTCTGGGTGGAGTCTGAGAATTTGTCTATCTAACAAGTTCCCAGGTGATGCTGCTGATGGTGATCTGGGACCACACTCTGAGGATCACTGCTCCAGACCATTCATGTCTTCAGCGTCAAACCAGGCCTTATTTATATTTATCTCCAGCGCTTCAGTGGTGCTTGGTCCATGCAGTAGATGGTAAATAAGAACAATAGCTAATATCTATTCTGTGCTCGGCACTTTATTAAATCTTGTACGTATATTGTTTCACTTAATTCTTACTATAACAACATGAGGGAGGTACCTTTTTTTAACCTCTGTTTCATAGATGGGCACAGTGAGGCATAGAGGCAGAAGGGCTGTAAATAATGGAGCTAAAATTTAAACTCAGAGGCATCTAAACCAAGGGCCTGCGTGATTAACTAACACTTTATCCTGAATATAATAAGTGGTTGTTAATTGTTTGTTGAATGAATAAATGAATGGATGGATGAATTGAAGATCCTAAAAAAAGGAAAACTAAGTTCTATGGTGATGAAGTGAGCGAGACAAGACAGGGCGAAAATGTGAGCCATCTCCCTGGAAATGTGGTCCAGAAAAAGCCCTTGACATTTGGGATCCTGGGCAACACATCCCTGGGAAGGTCCCCAGAGAGGTGGCTCTAACCAAGTGACAAAGGCAGTTGCTCAGGAGCTGAGTTCTATCCTTCACCAATTTACCTTGGCTTGTCTTCCACTGGCACCGCAGCCCAGCATGAGAGGGTGATGGGAACAGAAGGGCAGAGAAGGCCTCTCTCCCCCTTCTCCACCCTTAGCTGTCCATGCACTGCAGGGGAGGGGAAGGGGGGAGGACTCTGACAGTGCATGTGAAGGAAGCCCTTTCACAGATGCACACTCACTTCCTAAGTCACCAGGGTACCATTTGGTAAATTGCTGCTGCAAAGCAGGGAATGGTACCCTGGTGGCCTCGCAGACTGATTGTATCCCTAAAAGTGTTTCATTTACCTCTGGGGGGGAATTTACACCCCAGGAAAATCTGGTTAAATGTATAAATGAATCTTCTAACCAGCCAAGATGGAAGATATAAAATCATAAACCCAGAAGCAACAGGTGAGAGCAACAGGTGCCCCCACCATTCTCCCTGTAACTCTCACCACAGTCTCAGGCAAGGTGGCCATCCTTGCTCATTTCAAAAGGGCTTCCGGAAGGAGATTCCTTTTGACCTTCAGACTGTTCCATGGGTCTAACTCCAATCCCAGTAGCTTGGGCTTATTTCACCTTCTCTGCCCCCAGTGGAGTTGGAGGACAGCACCTTCTAAACCAATTGATTTTTCTTTTCATCTTTACTGTTGAAAGTATTACATAGGTCCTCCTTTTCCCCCATTGACCTCTTTCAGTTCACTCCCATCCCTCTGCCCCTCAGGCCCTCACTATTGTCTGTGTCCATGGGTTATGCATATATGCACACAAATTCATTTGTGGATCTCTTCCACCCATCCTCCCCTGCCTTCCCGATGAGGTTCCACAGTCTGTTCATGCTTCTATGGCTCTGGGTCTATTTTTGATCATCAGTTTATTTGGTTCATTAGATACCACATCATGTGACACTTATCTTTCTCTTACTGGCTTATTTCACACAGCATAATACTCTCCAGGTCCATCTATGCCGTTACAAATGGTAAGAGTTCTTTTTCATTATTGCTGCATAGTATTCCATTCTGTAGATGTACCACAGTTTTTTTTTTTTGTGTGTGTTTTTTATCCACTCATCTGCTGATGGGCACTTAGGTTGTTTCCAAGTCTTAACTTTAGTAAATTGTGCTGCTATGAACATACGGGGGCATATATCCTTTCTGATGAATGTTTCAGGTTTCTGAGGATATATTCCTAGAAGTGGGATTACTGGGTCAAATGGGAGTTCCATTTTTAATTTCTTGAGGAAACTCCATACTGTTTTCCACAGTGGTTGCACCAGTCTGCATTCCCACAAGCAGTGCACTAGGGTTCGCTTTACTCCACAACCTTGATAACACTTGTCGTTGGTTGACTTGTTATGACAGCCATTCTGACAGATGTGAGGTGGTACCTCATTGCCATTTTGATTTGCATCTCTCAGATGATTAGTGACTTTATGCATGTTTTCATATGTCTCTTGGCTGCTGTATGTCCACTTTGTAGAAGTATCTATTTAGGTCCTTTGCCCATTTTTAAATTGGATTGTATATCTTTTTTTAAGTGTATGAGTTACCTATATATTTTGGAGGTTAACCCCTAATCAGATGTATCGTTGACAAATATGTTCTCCCATGTAGTGGGGTCTCTTGTTATTTTGATGTTGGATTCTTACACCACACAGAAGCCTTTTATTTTCATGTAGTTCCATTTGTTTATTTTCTTCTTAATTTCAATGGTATCAGTAAACATATTGCTACAAGAGATGTCTGCGATTTTGGTGCCTATGGTTTCTTCTAGGACTTTTATAGTTTCATGTCTTACATTTAAGACCTTTATCCATTTTGAGTTTATTCTTTAAACCACAACTTTATTAAGCTTGTTGATAGTTATTAAGATTCTAGTGAGTCTACAGCTTTTGGAGTTAAACCTCAGATTAATAATTATCCTTCTCATTCCTCAGTGTAAAACAAAAATGCCAAGAATAGCTCACATGGAGACTTTCAAGAGTGTCTCAGTCAGGCCTGACTGTTGCATTGTGGTAGCCAACAACAGCTCAGACATACTGTTGTACCTTATGACAACCAAGGTTCATGTCTTGCTCACCCTAATTGCAATAAACTTGTAGATCCGAGTTTGGAGCTCTGCTTTCCACAGTCCCATTTCAAATAGTGCTGGTCACGAGAGTGGTGGGAAGTCATGCATGGACTCTTAAAGCTTCCACCTATAAGTGACCTTTGTCACTCTATCCACATTGTATGGGCCAAAACAAGTCACATGGGCTCATCTAATTCAAGGTGGTCAGGAGGCAAAATCCTAACATATTCCCAGAAGGGAGCATGGGAAGCAGTTGGGAAAATCACACACTGAGGACCTGACCATGGAGAGCATTTGAAAAACACTATTCATCACATACCTGAAAGCACCTGGAAAGAAGTTCAGCTGAATTGTGAGAAGATTAAAATAAACTTACAGTCTCTCCTTTTGATGGTGTGTGCACTTGCTTTGAAACTATGCCCCTTCCAAAAAGTTAATATTTCCATCTCATGTGGCAATAACACATTCAAGGGCCAACAGAGGGGGAAGGAGGTTTCAATCAGATGAACTAGTGCTGATTATGGGTCCAGTTCTGTACTCCCTGCTCAGAGCAAAAAACAAATAAGACACTGTTCCTGGTCTTAAACAACTCAGAGTTCATGCGAGAGATCATCAAATGAAGAAACCAATCAATTGCAATGTGTAGCATCATAAAGTTAAGTACACAGGCTTCAGAATAAAAAAGACCTGAATTTGCACTCCTGGTGGTAGTTGCTGGAGAGTCCATAATCATAGCAGCCTCCCTGAGAAGGCTTGTGAGAATTAAAGCAGGTGATCCACGTAAAGCATTCCTAGCCTAACATAAACACTTGATTGTAATAAAAGTACAGGTTGTTACAGAAGCCCCAGCAGCAGGAAGCATGTCCTGTGAAGCAGCACCTGCAGTGTGTTCTGAAAGGTAAGTAGAATTCCATGAGGGAAGAAGGAGGTCAAAGACCCTCTTAGACTAGTGAGGGCAATAGGTCCATGGTCCAGGGCCTACATCAGAACCAGGGCAGATCTGGCTCAAACCCTCTTTGACAAGTAGCAGTTGTGTGGCTGTGGGACAGCAGCCTTACTCAGAGCCCTGGTTCCCTGACATCTTCCTCACGCAGTTGATATGGATATCATAGCCCAAGCTAGTACGTGATAAGTTGTAGATCAGGGGTCTTCAAACTACGGCCCGTGGGCCACATGCGGCCCGCAGAGGAGTCTGATTCGGCCCGCCAGGTTTTTTGGGCAGTGAGCGCAGCCGAGGTGTTACAGTAGGGATTAGTAGTTCATATAGTCCGGCCCTCCAGCTCTCTGAGGGACCGTGATCTGGCCCCCACTTTAAAAAGTTTGAGGACCCCTGTTAGATGAAATAAAGGAAGGCTTGAACATGTGCAAGGAATAGAGGTCTGAGAAGCTGTCTACACTCCATGTTTACCCACGCCTCCATTTTTTATGATAGAAAGAAAGCATGAGATGCTCCTGTCATTATTCCATGAACTGCAGGTGAGAGAGAAAATCAGTTTCATTGGCCAGGGTTGAAGACAAGGGCAAGAATAAAGTCATGTATTTGTTTTTAGTTATAAATGGTAGGCTCTTTGATAGCAAAAGAAGGTAATTGACTCTTAGTTCTGACTAAACTTAAGAGGCTTTAGTTTGTGCCAAATGAAAATTAAATAATTAGCAAGGAATGTTTAATTCCAGCATCCTCGGCCAACTGCCTATTTCTCCATAAAGATGGGCCCCCAGGGAATGGAGAGGATGTAACTGCAATTAAATAGGTGCATAAACCTTGCAGCGAGCTGTCACTGCAGTGCCAGACCTTGGCTGGGATCTATTCTGGAGCACTCCCCATTCAAGTGGTGGGGAATGCTCCCAGATTTGCCCATTCTTAAAAAGTAGAAGTCAAATAAAGCAGGTGCTTCTGCAGAGTCCTTTATGAAAGATTATTGTTATGCAAACCATAGCTGAAAGGATGATGTTTTCTTTAAGGTTTCAAAGTCCAAATTAGGAAAGATGAGATGTGGAATGTATGTGCTATATGAACTTACCTGGAATTCTCAAAAGCACTACTATCTTGCCTATAAATGGAAATATGTCACCTACACACATTTACTGAACATTTACTATATTTTAGGTCCAATGCCAAGTCCTGTGAATATAACCCTACCTTATAAAAGAGTAATATGCAAATTAACCATCACTTTGCTCAAACCACGCCCGCCAACCACACCCACCAACCGATCAGTGAGAGTATGCAAATTAACCCCAAACCAAGATGGCTGCAGCCACAGAGAACAGTTGAGAGGCTTGGGTTTCCCTGGCAATGGAAGCCAAGCTTTCCACACACCCTGGCCAGCCTAGGTCTTCACTCAAGGATACAAAGTTTCAATTATAGAAGATAAATCCCAAGAAAAATGGGGGCAGCCACAGCTGGAGAGAACAGGCTAGGGTTGCCTCTGGCAATAGAGGAAGCAAAGCTTTTCCCACACCCTGGCTGGCCTAGGCCTCCACTCCAGGCTACAAAGTTTCAATTATAGAAGATACATAAAACCAAACAGAAATGTGGCAGGGGGCTTGGCTCCACTCTAGGCTACAAAGTTTTAATTGTAGAAGGTAAATAAATTCCAGATACCAGGGCCTCCACTTGGGTACCTGCAGGGCGTTGCTGGCCTGCAAACCACCACAGGCCCCTCGCTCAGGCCACCCCACACCCCAAGGAAACCCCCACCCTGATCCAGGACACCCTTCAGGGCAAACCAGCTGGCTCCCACCCATGCACCAGGCCTCTATCCTATCTAATAAAAGAGTAATACGCAGATTGACCATCACTCCAAAACACAATAGCTGCCCCCATGAGGTCAAAGATCCTTCCCCTATGTGGACACAAGATGGCCACCACAAGATATCCAGCAGGGGAGGGCAGTTGGGAGGCACCAGGCCTGCAAGGGAGGCCAGTTGGAGGCGATCAACCCTGTAGGGGAGGACAGTTAGGGGTGACCAGGCCAGCAGAGGAGGGAAGTTGGGGGCAAACAGGCTGGCAGGGGAGCAGTTAGACATCAATCAGGCTGGCATAGGAATGGTTAGGGAGTAATCAGGCTGGCAGGCAGAAGCAGTTAGGGGCAATCAGGCAGTCAAGCAAGCAAGCAGTTGGGAGCCAGCAGTCCTGGATTGTGAGAGGGATGTCCGACTGCCCATTTAGACCCAATACTACTGGTGGGATACCAGATTGGAGAGGGTACAGGCTGGGCTGAGGGCCACCCCACCCAGTGCACAAATTTTGTGCACCATGTCTCTAGTCCTGAATAAGATATATGTCCTTCCTGTGTTTTTGTATCATTCAGGATTAAGTGCAGCGACATATAACAAAAATCCAATAACACATACACACACACACACAAGCTAGAAGTTAATTTTTTTTGGGGGGGAGGGGGGGCGGGGAGGTAAAAGAAGAGGTGGAACAGAAAGATTGAAATGTCAGTCCCACAAAGTCAGAGACCCAGGCTACTTCCATCTCATTGTTCTGGCCAGTGTAACTTGATGCTATACAGCCCCAAATGGCTGCATTAGCTCCAGTCAACACATCCACTTCCTAACTAGCAACAAGGAATTAGGGGCAAGAAAGGTTATCCCTCCTACCTTTGAGGACATGTTACAAAAAAACATTTATTTCCCAGCTACATGGAGACTAGGAATTATAAAGCCTCTAGTATTTATTCTGGTTGGTCATATACCCAGCTAGGAATTGAAAGTTCTATTACTAAGGGGGAAGGCAAGAACTAATTCTGAGGGATTATTAACAGTGCTTGCCTCAGGATTTCTTACTTTCTTTTTTTCCATTGTCTTATTTATAACTAAATCATTGAAGTAGCATCATTCTCCTCCAAGAGGAATAAAAAGCCCTGGGCACAAGTGTGTTACAGGAAAAATTTGTGTACAGAAAACACTTTACATGTTTCCTGATCTTTCAGATTACTAACAGCTGAAAGTCTTATAGAAAAACCAGAATGAGAAAATATATAAATATCAGAGAACTTTTAAGGAAGTTCTTCTAGGAGATAATGGTTTGAACTGTTGAGGAAAAGTAAAGTTGACTGCTATATATAAAAAGGAATTCCATTAAAATTAAAAATTGAAATATAAAATAAATTGAAAGTATTCTACAAATTAAATTTAGGATGTTATATACTTAATCAAGTGGTGGATAGAATTCTAGACAGAACACATACACATGCACACATACAAATACCATGCATAGAGATGGCATATTAGAAAACATGTTTAGAATAATCTATAATAATCTATAATAATAAAAGTATAATATGCTAACTAGACAACACATTCTTCCAGACAAAGCCAGGGCTGCAGCCACAGGATGGAGGCAGCCGCCATGGCTGCAAGGATGGATCCAGGCATCCACTGTGGCTGCAAAGGCCTACTCTTGCACGAATTTTGTGCATCGGGCCTCTAGTCCTAAAATATAAAAACCTTGGGTCCAGACTGGAGGCTTGACCAAGTCAGTCCTGCAGTCAGCACTGTGTTGCTGTGGCGACTCAGCACTGATTGCTATGGCTGCAGGTGCAGTGACCCAGAACTGACTGCTGAGGGAGCTGCGAATCAGGCACGGAGAGAGGCATGGAGAGAGAGAAACAGGGTTTGATCCATAGCCTGTGTGGCAGCTGTTAATTAGCACTTGCCTGCTCTCTTTCTCTCTGGGCCAAGGCAGCAGCTGTGCCTCCATTTCTCTCTGGAGCTGCTGATCAGCCCCACTTTTCTGATCAGGCCCCATTGATAGGCCAGAGACACTGACTGGAATAGAAACTGACAAATCAGACCAAATCTGGGTCAACTGTGAGGAGCTAATGGCTGCCTAGGAGGCAGAGCTTTTGACACTGACTGGCATAGAGACCGACCAATTAGAACCAACTGGCTGGCAGAAGAGGGCAGTTGGGGGTGAGATCAGGTTGGCAGGGGAGGGCAGTTGGTGGCACCAGGCCTGCAGGGGCAGGCTGTTAGGGGTGAGATCAGGCAGGCAGGGGAGAGCTGTTGGGGGTGGGATTAGAGCAGTTAGGGGTCATCAGGTAGGCAGGCAGGCAGAGGCAGTTAGGGACAATCAGAAAGGCAGGCAGGTGAACAGTTAGGAGCCAGTGGTCCCAGATTGCAATAAGGATGTCTGACTGCTGGGCATCCCTAAGGGGTCCCCAATTGGAGCAGGTGCAGGCTGGGCTGAGGGAACCCCCCTCTATGCATGAATTTTGTGTACCAGGCCACTAGTTATATAATAAAAGGGTAATCATACCCTTAGTGTAAGAAAAAGACAAACAAAATACAAAGGCAATTCATAAAACAATTACATTTAATTTAAGTGAATTAAAACATATAACTGCGGTCAAAAACAAATAAAAAGGGAGAGTAAAAATCACAATGAAAATGATTGGGATTATTAGGTCTACCATTCCACTCAATGAGTCCGAACTCGTATACTGCACTTCATAGAAGACATGTGGACCCCTTTCTTATCTCTATACTCCATGGACAATGTAAGGGACCTTGAGGAGTCATTTGGACTATATCTGATTAAGTGCTGTTTCCAAAATTTAAACATCGTATAAAATGCAACGTTAGCCAAAATTGATGAGGTTGGGGAGACAGAATTTCTCACCACAGCTGGTGAAAAAACACAAGTTGATAGACACTTTCTTGAAGGTAATTTGGCACTGCGTGCGTCCAGAGCCTAAGAGGTCTCTGAGAACTGTCGCTTGTTGAACGAGCCAGGGGACAGATTGTTGGCTAAGTTGGGGAAAAATCAGTGAAGCATTTCAAGAAGATAGGCTTTCTAGGTGGGAGTATTTAAACATTTTGGTTATGTGTCTCAGGAGCCTTGGGCAGTTTGGTGGTCTCTGGGAGACTATGGAAGGTTCCCCAGGTCTTTCATGATTTCAGAGAAAAAGGTTCTAAACAATTCTGTTTATATATGTTTGAAATGTGAGCTTAATTTTGATTTATAAAAATCAGGTTATGGTGAGTGGTGATAAAATAACACAATTCAAAATAATGTCAAAAACATGAATAGCGAGCAGCTGAAGGCTAACAGAAAATGTGAGTCTGTGTTTTGGTTACAACTGTGGTGATTTTTCATAGAGTCTAAAAAGAAAAAAGGTAATAGAAAGAATTATGATGAATCTGAAAATTAGGTTTTATTGAACCAGCCAGCTGTTCACTCTCAATTCTAAGTATTTTGTAGCATGTGAAACTGTCAAATAGTAGTATGAAACCACCACATTAAGAAAAAAATCTCTAAACACAGTGACTTCTCTAGTAAATAAAATTAGATTTTCCATAATAAGCACAAAAAAAATTGTTTTTCTGCACAAAACTGATGCACATTGTTGCTAAAGGCAAAGAGAACAAACTACAATAGCATCCTTCAAAGTCGCATTCCTTACAGCATAAAATGGAACAAGGATCACTGAAAGCTTATGAAATGATTCCCAGTATAATAAACGTTATACTTAGAGAGATATGAGAACAAGCTATTGGTAAAATTTCTTTATCAAATGATACAGATGGACACTGCACAACAACAGTGGCATGCAGTATGGAAGAGCAATTTCTCTCTCATAGGCAGCCTCTCAACTGGAAAAAAAAAGAAAAAGGGGTGGGCAGCACATGAATCAGGTCCTGGCAAATCATGGTGCACACAGAGGGAGAAGGGCTTGCAGAGCCTTTGTTCGTATAGCAATTTAGGTAGTGATATTTTGTGAAGTAAGATAAAACTGGAAAAGGTGTATTGCAATAAATACTGATGGAGCATCAGGCAAGAAGAAAAAGTATCATCATAATCACACAAAGATGCTTTATTTTAACACCAATTCACAGGCTGATTTATTCCAAAAAAGCAATTGTGAGTGAACAATATTCCCCTCTGATCTTGATGAAATACTGAAGGAAATACTGATCTCTGTGAATACAAGTAAATCATTCCTACCAAGTGTACTTTTATTTTTCAATTTGCTCAGTTAAGAAATGGGAAGGAAATTTAACTGTGTGGCAAACATACAATGCAATCCTATATAATAAATACGTAATATGCAAATTAACCCTCACACCCTCACAAGATGGCTCCCTATGACTAGGCCAGCAGGGGGGTTAGTGAGGGATGATTAAAAAACTGAACAGCAGGCTGTGTGGGGCAACCAGACGGGTGGAGGAGTAGGCAGTTGAGAATGACCAGGCCAGCATGGGAGGCAGTTGGGGGCAACCAGACCAGCAGGGGAGAGGCAGTTGGGGGGACAATCAGGCTTACTGGAGTTGACAGTAAGAGGCATCCAGGCAGACAGTGGGCAGCAGTTAGGGGTGACCTGGATGGCAGGGGGGAAAATTGGGGGTCACCAGGTGGGGGAAAGCAGTTAGGGGTGACCAGGCTGGCAGAGGGGGGCAGTTAAGGGCGATCAGGCTGGCACGCAGAGGCAGTGAAGGGCAATCAGGCTGGGGGGGGGGGGACAATTGGGGTGACCATGCAGGCAGGCAGGTGAGCAATTAGGAGCCAGCAGTCCAGGATTATGAGAGGGATGTCTGACTGCCAGTTTAGGCCCTATCCCTGCCGGTTTAGGCCAAAGGATCAGCCTAAACTGGCAGTCAGACATCCAGTGAGGAGTCCCAGATTGGAGAGGGTACAGGTTGATGTATAATATAACTGTACACTTAAAACCTAAATTTATTAACCAATGTCTCTACAATAAATTTAATAAAAAATAAAGAAAAAGAAAAGGGTAACATACCCATAGAATGTTCTTCTCTGTTGATGTATGCTTGCTGTGAAAGGGAAAGATATGTACCCAAGTTTTTAAAAGCAAGCAGCATTGCAAACTACCCAAAGCAACCTAAAAAAGAAGGTTAGAAGACTTACTCCATCTGACTTCCAAATTCACAATAAAGCTACAAGAATCTTGACAATGTAGTATAAACAGACCAGTGGGATAGACTTGAAAGCCCAGAAACTGACCAGCATTTATGTCAACTGACTTTTAATAAAAATCATTTTTTTATTGAGATAAAATTCATATAACATAGAATTCATCATTTTAGAATGTACATTTTTAAAGTGTACTATTTTAGCATATTGATAATATTGTGCAACCATCACCATTACCAAATTCCAGAACATTTTCATCATTCCAAAACAAAACCTATACCTGTTAGGTCTCACTACCTGTCCCCTTCTCCCCTGGGAACTATTAATCTAGTTCTGTCTCTATGGATTTGTCCATTCTGCATATTTCATATAAATGGAAGTACACAATTTGTGAAATTTAGTCTATGGCTTATTTCAATTAGTGTAATATCCTCCTAGTATTACGGTAGTACTTCTTCATTCCTTTTTTATGGCTGATAATACTCCATTATATAGTTATACCACATTCTGTTAACCGATTTTTCTGTTGATGGACATGTGGGTAGTTTCCACTGTTTGGATATGATGCATAAGGTTACTAAGAACATTTGTGGAGTTTTTTGTTTGTTTGTTTGTTTGTTTGTTTGTTCTTATATGAGAGTATGTTTTAAATTCTATGGGTACCAAGAAAAGGAATTCCTAGGTCATATGGGAATTCTAAGTTTAACATTTTAAGGACCTGCCAAACTACTTTTCACAGCAGATGTACCATTTTAAGCAGAAATTTATAAGGGTTTCAATTCCTCCAAATCCTTGCCAAGACTTCTTATTTTCCATTAAAAATTATAATAATGATAGCTCTCTTTGTGGTTTGAAGTGGTATCTCATTAAAGCTTTGATGTGCATTTCCCTACTGGCTAATAATATTAAACACATTTTCATGTGCCTATTGCCATTTGTATATCTCCTTTGGAGAAATGTCTATTCAAATACTCTGAACTTTTTTTTAAATTGGGTTATTTATTGTTTTATTGCTCGGTTGTAAAAATTCTTTTAAAAAATATTTTCATTGATTCCAGAGAGAGGAAAAGAGAGTGAGAGAGAGAAAGATTGATGAGAGAGGAACATCATTTGGTTGTCTCTTGCACAGCCCCTACTGGGGATTAAGCCTGCAACCCAGGCATGTGCCCTGACCAGGGATGGAACCAGCAACCTCTTGGTGCGTGGTTGGTGCTCCACCACAGAGCCTCACCAACTGAGCTTTAAAAGTTTCATATATATATATATATATATATATATATATATATGTATATATATATATATATATATATATATATATATATATATATATTGAACATTAGAATTTTATCAGATATATGATTTTTTACTATTCTGTACAGGTTTTTTTTTTCATTTTCTTGACACATTTTCAGTGCCCTTTGAACAAAAGTTGGAATTTTGATGAAGTCCAACATATCTTTTGCTTCCTGTGGTTATTTATGTGGTTAGTATCATACCTATTAAATCATTGCCTAATCCAAAGTCATGAAGAGTTAGATCTATATAACCTTCTAAGGCTTTTAGAGTTTTGCTTCTTAGGTCTGATTTAAAAAAAAAATTTTTTTTTTTTTGCACTTTGTGTGTGTTTGGGGTCCAAATTCAAATTCATCTTTTCCATGTGGATATTCCAGTTGTTTGAATACCATTTGTTGAAAAGACTGTTTTTCCCCACACTGAGTACTCTTGACACCCTTGTCAAAAATCAATTGGCCATAGCTGTCTGTGTTTGTTTTTGGATTCTCACTTCTATTGCTTTGATTTTTATATCTGTCCTTCTGCCAGTTCTTCACTGTCTTGATCACTGTAGCTTTATTATAAATTTTCAAATCAGGAAATATGAATCCTCCAATGAGCTTTCCCATATTCTTTTTCAAGATTATTTTAGCTATTTGGGGTTCCTGGTATTTGCATATGAATTAAAAAAATCAACCTGCCCATTTATGCAAAAATAAAAAAATGTGCAGTTGAAATTTTGATAGGGATTGCATTGAATCTATAGTTCAACTTGAGGAGTACTGCAATTTAATGAGTATTAACTCTTTATTTCATGAATATGGATATTATTCCATTTATTTAGGCCTTCCATGACTTTTTTCATAAATGTTTTATAGTTTTCAGTGCACAAGTATTCTATTTTCTTGGTTAAAATTATTCTAAGTATTTTATTCTTAATGGCATTGTAATTGGAATTTTCTTGACTACACTGTTTACTGCAAGAATATAGAAATATAACTGATATTTTATATGGATCTTGTATCCTGCAACTTTGCTGAATTTACTTATTAGTGTTAATTTTTTTCCTGGATTCCTTGGAATTTTCCCTACACAAGATTATTTGTAATTAGAGATCATTATACTTTTTCCTTTCCAAAATATATGCCTTTCATTTCTTTTTCTCGCCTAACTGCCTCAGCAGAACTTCCAGGTTAATAGAAGTTCTTGTCTTACTTATGAGAGGGGAAAAACTTTAAGTTTTTCTCCATCAAGTATGATGTTTACTGTAGATTTTCATAGATACCCTTTATTAGATTGAGGAAGTTACCTTCTATTCTAAGTCTGTTTAGTTTGTTATCATAAAAGTGTGTTGGATTTTGTTACTGTATATGGTTTTCTGCATCTATTGAGATGGTCAAGTGTTTTTCTTTTTTTCTTTATTCTCTTAATATAATATATTGATTCATTTTTGTGTGTTTAACTAACCTTGAATTCCTGGGATAAATCCCACATAGTCATGGTATATAATTCTTTTAATATGCTGCTGGATTTGGTTTGCTGGTATTTTGTTGAGGATTTTTCCATCTATATTCATAAGAAAAAATGATCATTAGTTTTATTTTCATTTGATGTGTTTGTATGACTTTAGTAACACTAGTCTCCTAGAACAAGTTATAAAGTATTCTTCCCTCTTCCATTTTTTTTTTTTTTTTTTTTTTAGAAGATTTTGAGAAGTATTGCTGTTCTACTTTAAATGTTTGGTTGAATTCACCAGTGACATCATCTAGTCATTGGCTTTTCTCTGTTGGAATTTTTTTTTTTTAAATTATTGAGTCAGCCTCTCCCCTTTTTATTCTATTCAGATTTTCTATTGCTTTTTTTTTTTGACACTTAGCTTTATTTCCCCCCACCCAATTTTAAATATATGCCACCCCCCACCCATTGTCCATGGCCCATATGCATGCACACAAGTCCTTTGGTTGATCTCTTCCCCTTTACCCCCACCCACCCCTACTTTCCCTCTGAGATTTGAAAGCCTGTTCAGTGCTTCTCTTTCTCTGGGACTATTATTGCTTTTTAAATTCAGCTTTGGTAGTTTGTGTGTTTCTAAGAATTAGTCCATCAGATCATCTAATTCATTCACAATTTCTTTGAATCCTTTTTTATTTCTATATGATCAGTAGTTAAGATATCCTCTTTAATTCCTGATTTTAGTAATTTATTTCTTTCTTGTTCAGTCTAGCTAGGGTTTGGCCAATTTGTTGATCTTTTCAAAAAACCAACACTAGGGATTTTCTGTATTGTTTTTATATTCTCTATTTCACTTTTCTCCATTCAAATCTTTATTATTTCATTATTTTTTCTTGCTCTTTCTTTTTTCTGATTCATTAAAATGGAAAGTTTAATTATTAATTTGAGATCTTTATTATTTTAATGAAGGCATTTGTAGTTTTAAATATTTTTCTCATCACTGCTTTTACTGCTTCTCACAAGTGTTGGTATACTGGGTTTTCATTTTCATTTACCTCAAAATATTTTTTATTTTTTATAGATTTTTCTCTGACCCATTGGTTATTTAAAACTGTGTTGTTTAATTTCAACATGTTTGTGAATTCTCCAACTTTCTTTTTAAAATTGATTTGTAATTTTATTGCATTGTAGTTGAAGGCATGCTTTTTATAATTTCATCATTTTAAAATATAGTGAGACTAGTTTTATGGCCTAACATATAGAAAATGTTCTATGTGCACTAGAAAAGAAAAAGTGTATTTGCTGTTGTTGGGTGAAGTGTTCTACAGGAAAGTTCAACTGATTTTTCATAAAAGGTACCAAATTAATCCAAGAGAAAACAAAGATTTCCACAAATGATGAGAAAAAAAAATACCATATATATATATATATATATATATATATATATATATATATATATATAATCTCTACCCCTTCCTTATATGGTATTCCAAAATTAATTCAAGGTAAATAAAAAGCTTAATATAAAAGATAAACCTTAAAACTTAGAGTAGAAAATATAAAATAATATTTCTGATGACTTGGGGATAGACAAAATTTTTCTTGGTCACAGCACACAATAACTATAAAAGAAAAAAATGAATACATTATACTTCATTGCAATAAAAAAAACTTCTGTAAATCAATAGAATACTATTAAGAAAATAAATATACAAGATAGGCTAGGATAAAATATTTACAAATATAAATCTGACAGTAAATTGCTTTCAGGATATATAAAGAACTTCTCTAACTTAATAGTAAAAAGTACAATTTACTCAATATGAATGAGTAAAAATATGTGAACAAATATTCTATGGAGGAAGATATACAAATGGCTAATGAGCTCATGAAAATATGCTCAATATCATCAGATAAATAGAAATTATGGCCATAATGAGAAACTACTGCATACCCATTAACATGACTAAAACTAAAATGATTAACAATACCAAATGTTGGCAAGGCTATGAAACAATGAAAATTCTCATGTATTGTTGATGTCCTATAAAATGCTTTAATCATTTTGGGAAAATGGTCCAGCAATTTTCTAAATAAAAGTAAATATACACTGACCTTATACCCAGAAATTTCACTCCTATGGTATTTACCCAAGAAAAATAAAAACATATCTACAAAAAAAGAAAACATTATACAAAATTGTTCATAGTAGTTTTATTTATAACAACCCCAATTTGAAAAATGCCTCAGGTGTCCATTAATAGGAGAATGGCTAAATAAACTGAGGTATATCTGTATAATGTTATAAAGCACAGCAATAAAAAAGAATGGACTATTCATTCATCCAATGGATTGGATGGATCTTTAAAACATTATGTGGAGTGAAAAAGTTATCACACAAAATAGTACATAGTGCATACTCTATGATTCCACTTACATGAAACTCTAGAACAGGCAAAATGAATCTATCATTAAAAAAATAAGAATCAGATTGTCACATGAAGGAATTTCTTAGAGTTGATGGTACATTTCTACAATACATAACAGTAGGTGTTTGGATAATATAGATGTTTAGATTTAGCAAAACGAATAGAACAGTACATTTAAGATTAGTGCATTCGTTATATATGATTAATTTTACTTTTACAAAAAAGCTATAAAATTTTCAACTCTAGTTAACAATACACATATAGCAATTTATCTTGAAATATGTCTAAAATGAGATGAATTGTGGATGAATAAAAATATGCATAGAAAGAATGACATATGATAAAGAAAATGTTAACTGTAGAATATAGGTAATACATAATTATTTATGGCACAATTCTTTCAATGTTTCTGTATGTTGGAAAATTTTAATAATAAAATCTTAAAATGTGTCTAATAAAATTATGGTTCTTATAATCCTCGTAAAGACCATTCTTATGATTTTAAGTGTTTAATAATATGGTGTTTCTTTGCAATAATTTAAGTCTTTTAAATAAGATAAACCTATTAGTTACTTTTTTTAAAAATGTTATTTTAATGTCAAGGACAAAGGTTAGGATGACTTACAAAGGCCAGAGTGTGGGACAAATAACATAATCACCAAAAATTTGACATTTCTATTACTGATTTTCTACACTAACCAGAGAATGAGAACCATAAGGACATGCAGAAATACTTTCCAAAATCAAATACAATAAGAGTAAAATTGGGAATCCATTTTCTGTCATCTCTCAAGTTGAAATATTCAACCTCTGGCTTTTGAATGTGATATACTCATTGATTTAGTATCTGACTGAATGATGAAAGTAGACTTCAGTAGGAAATCTCTTCATAATTTCTATGTCTGTATTCAATACAGAACCATTTGTCAGAACCACCACAAACTTGCTGCCATTCCTGACAACCTGTGACTGTAAATTTGGATTTTTAGATATAGTGAATAAAAGAGGAGAAATTGGCTGGATACAGAACATGGCTTATGGCTCAAGTTATCTGTCAGATATTAATACAATTTTTAGTCCAGGTTCCCTAGAAAAGAGTCCAAGACAAAATATTATCTGCTAACACTTCATTGGGCAGTGCCATTTCAGGGACTTAAGGGTAAGGAAAAGGAGGAATTAATTAAGGGAAGGAAAGAAATCACATACAAGCAAGTGCATTACCAATATAGCTCATTTATTCACTCCTAAAGAGGTATCATCACTGAGGCCACATGAAACTTTTGTATTTCAGAACAATCCCGAGCAGGGGAGATAGATTGGCAAATGTATTTTTCTGGTTCCCTTGCCTTTCTTCTTCCAATTGAAGTCCACTTGAAAGGTGCAAACTCTCCTTCATTCAAGTCTCCAGGGGTTCATTCCAGCCAGTGGGGTCCTCTCCTTGTCAATTGACACCACACATGGGCACTCCTCAATGGTGGATTTCCTGGCAGCAGATTGGCCTTTAGAATCTTGGGAATGGAGTGAGCTGTGGAGAGCAGCTTTGCCAGTAGATGAGGCAAATGGCCACTGGAAGTATCATTAATGCTCTGGTTTTAAAATGCTAATGATCCTATGTAATAAAAGGCTAAAATGCAAATAGACCAAACAGCAGAATGACCAAAAGGCCTGTGGCCCCTTAGTCTAGCAGGCCCTGCCCCCAGCAGGCCCATCCACCCCAACCGGGGGTGGGGTTGGCTGGCAAATTATGTCCTTGCCCTGGCCATCTCTGCTCACCAATTGGTCCTCCACCCCAGCTGGCCCGCCCCCAATGGCCTCTGTGGGATTGGCTTTATGGACCCACCAGTGCATGGATTCATCACCAGGCCTCTAGTATATTATAAAATTTATGAAAACATCTTTTAAAAAATTAATCTAAAATTCGTTGTTTCTATGTCTGAAGTATAAACTTGAAGTAGTACTTGATGGCCAGAAACTGGAGAAAATTGAGCTATATATCAAAGTCCATGCAGTTTCATATGGGAAAACTCATGTGTTATAGTTCACTGTTCTATATCACAAGACATTTTCCCTATTATTTAGCCATTTATACTTAACCAGAGGCCCAGGGCACAAAATTCATGCATGGTATGTGTGTGTGTGTGTGTGTGTGTGTGTGTGTGTGTGTGTGTGTGACTCAGCCTAGCCTGCACCCTCTCTAATCTGGGATCCCTCTCACAATCCAGGACTGCTGGTTCTCAACTGCTCACCTGCCTCCTGCCTGATTGGCCCTAACCGCTTCTGCTTGCCAGCCTGATCACCCACTAACCACTCCCCTGCCAGTCTTATCGACACCTAACTACTCCCTTGTGTGGCCAATTGCCCCTAACTTTCCTCCCCTGCTGGCCTGGTGGCCCCTAACTGCCCTCCCTTGCAGGCCTGGTCCTTCCCAACTGCCCTCCCCTGCAGGCCTGATAGCCCACAACTGCCCTCCCCTGCTGGCCATCTTGTGTCCACATGGGGGCAGCCATCTTATGTATTGGAGTGATAGTCAATTTGCATATTACCTCTTTATTATATAGGATAATTGTTTCAAAAGGAACAAAGCTAATAATAATGACCAAGGTTAAAATAAAACAAGTAACCTTATAACTATTCCTTAACAGAAAACTTGGTGCTCATCAGTTTGTGATGTATTATCACATTTTTATTTTTTTTCTGAATGCATTTCAGTGCTTTTAAAAAAATCTATCTGATAATTGAAGTTTTTCTTTAATTCTGAAAATTATTATCAGTTAACCTCTTTTTAAGAGGGCCTTTCTATGATCCCACCCTTTCTTTCTTGAACTTCTATTATATATTATAGCTTCCCCTTCTATTATTAGCGATTCCTAAGTTCTGTTTCATATTTTTTTCTTTTATCTTCCCATTTTTCAATCTGAATAAATTCCTCAGCATTAATCATTTTAGTCATTAATTCTCTTTTCAACTGTGTCAGTCAGTGTGGTGTTTATTATGCCTGCAAGTTCTCCAATTCCATAGCCATATTTTTCATTCTCGAGTTGGTTTCTTTAATAATCCACTGTTCTTCCTTAATCTCATTGAATAATGTTAAATACATTTATTTTAAAATTACTTTATGATTCTCCTATTATAACCATTTCCTTAAAGTGGAATGTTTTTGGTTGATGAGGTATCTTTTATACCTCAATTTTCTGTATTAACTTTGACATTTGATATGCAAGTTAATTTCATATTGGAGTTTTGTTATATATTTTTTCTCATTATTTGACATTCTCAACTTTGATGTGTTTTGGTTGTTTTCATCTGAGCACCAGAGGAGAGATCCTAGTTCAGAATCAGGTCTCATATTTGGAGTCCTTTAACTCTTGTCTCGTGGGACTATATCTTTAATTACCTAGTCATTCAGCAGGTCCAGGAAGCAACTGAAACATTTTCAGCCTTTCTTCACTGGGAGAACCCTACTGTATAACTTCTCACAAAGTGAGTCTAGATATGATTGTCATCATGAATAGATGTGTTTGATCACATTCTCTTGGAATGACCATTTGGACTGCCTTTGTCTGCTTCTATTATGGAAGTCCAGTAGAACCAAGGTTTTAGCTTCCATTTGCCTTTGAGTGTTTTTGATCTACAGAAATGTTTATCTAATTTTTCAGTGACAGGTCTTTTAAAATTATTTCAATAAACATATTATTAGCCATTCTTATGCATTGGAGTATGAAGGTGCAAGTGTGCATAGACTGCTGTGATAACACATTGCAATATATTGAGTGACATTCAAAACTATGATGAAATGCACCATTATTCTGATCTGGAACATGCTAGATTATCAGAAATATATTTTAATTTTAAGTATTAAACCTCTTAAAGCTGCAATACTTTTTAAGTCAGAAGTGAATCTTGAGAATTAAATCCAGTGGAGTTAACTAAGCATGTGCAAAAATATTGTCCTAAATATTCATCACAATATTACTTATAAACAAACAAATAAAAAAAGAACAACCTAAGTAATCAACAATAGAGGAATGAAACATGCGCATTAGGAATTTTCACATAGTTACTAAAACAGTTCATAAATAATTTTGTATGATCCCATGTATGTATTTGTATATTTACTGAAAGGGGATATAGCAAAATATTGACAGTAGTAACCATAACATATGGGTGACATAGGTTTTATTTTTATTTTTTAACTTCTGTGTGAGTTACTTGCTTTGTTTTGTTTTCAACTGATAACAGAGTTTCTATAGTTGGACATTTTATTATCTAAGTTTACATTTTCTTATTTGAAATATCAGAATAATCACAGTAAATTTCTTATAAGATTATTATAAAGATTAAATGAGATAGTTTATACCCACCAATATGAATTCCTTTTGTATCTTAGAAAAGTGAATTAGATTCTTAAAGTTGTTTCCATATATGTAAAATAGAAATAATGATACAAACTACCTCAAAGGATTATCAAGAAGATGGAATTCTGTAATAGACTAGTAGGATGCCCTGGCTTAGTCGAGTCAATGTTTACTGCATGTTAGCCAATATTATTGCTGCTGCTGCTATTAATTTTACTGTTGTTGTTTTACTGCTGTTTTTAGTTTCATCAATGTCTCCCTTTTAACAGAATAGCCTTACTGATCCTGAGTCTCATTTTCTGAGGGCTTTGCTTGGGGATTGAACTGTTAACTGATTATAATAATTTAATGGGCCTCTTCTTCTGGCCATACATTTAGTATAACAGGTATATTTAATATAATTAATATGAGAAATAGAGAACATTAACCGTTAATACCATTAATTCTTGGTGAAGCATAGGGAGAAGAAATATGGAGCCTGGAGCCTTGAGGAAACCCCATCAAATTATTTGCTCTGCATCTGAATTGCTGAGCTAATACTCTGAGATTTTGTGATTTGCACAAATGTATTCAAGTTCCAAAATATGACATGTCTTTATCAGGTTAGTAAGTTATATAATAATAATGTATTATAATTCAGTAGCAGAAGCAAACAATAACTGCATGGCATTATACCTCATTAAATTATGAAAGAATTTATGTTAATTCATGCCAGGAACTTTTTTCTAAAGAAAAACAGGGTTAGCTAGTAGTTATTTCATAGCATTGGAAATGAATATGTCACTCTCTATAATGTAACTATGCACCCCAGAGATGTGGAATTGTATCTTTAAAAACCTAACTAGCCTTCATTGTTAAATCAACAAGAAATTTTAATATACTTTCAAAATTATCATAATGAATAGGTGGGACATCTAAGTTTGCTGAACAATGGTAGATACCTAATTGTAAATCTTCCTTTTCCTCTTCCCTTCAAAATATAAAATCAAAAACAGAATAAAGAAAAGTAAACAGAAACATATCTTCTGTATTATCATGATAAAGAGAACTCTACAACCTTTAAATTACCCATGAGTATAAAAATAAAGAAATAAATTCCAATAGTGATCTTGCTGGCCATCACTGCTGTGAGTCTGTAGGTTGCAGAGAATGGGAGAATAGAGTCTTAAAAAACTCGGTTAAAAAAAACCAAAAAACAACAAACCCAACAACTGAGAAGAATGTGTGACTTAAAGGGCGCTGTGACAAAATCACCTGCAGAAAGAGAAAGTACAACAGTAAATGTCAAAATAAAAAACACAGACCAGACTTGGTTGTACACTGTCCTGGCTATAGAGAAGGGGCGGAAGAGTGTGCAGGACCAGAAGTGTCAGCTTAGAGAAGGGTTGTTTTCAGGAAGAATCAGATAGCTATGCAAAAGATGATTTCCCTTGGGAATGATGCAGTGAAGAGAAAAAAAAAGGAAATGAGAAGAATATTAAGGATTTTGGAGAAGTAAAAGAGAAACAAAACATGAAAATCTTGTCCCACCTCTGCTCACTAATAAAATCATCATTAAAAGGATCCTATAAGTACAACCAATGGACATAAAACTCTGGGGAAGGAGGGTATGTATGGGAGGGAGAGAGGGGGGCAAAAAAAATCAATAAAATATATTTTAAAAAATAATAATAAATAAAAAAATAAAAAGCAAAAAAAAAAAAAAAAAAGGACCTGAACCAAAGAGAGCATACCTAACAGAAAAATAATAGTACTAATAAATATCTATAAATGAATAGGACTAATGAAAAGCATACCATGTATAAAAAAGAGTAGTGCAAAAAGAAGATCTGAGTAAAAATTTACTTGTGATTAAAATTATTCCCTCACAAATGTGACATGAAACAGGAAAACTTTAACAAAGCGTTATAAATGGAATTATATATCCTCAAACAAGATTTGGGAATGTGAAAAAAAAATTCTCTAATCAAAATACAAAAGCTAATAACACAGAGAAAAAAGGATGAGTGAAATATGAGTTGATAGAATTCTAGAAAAAATAGAAGAAAAAGACAAAAATGACATTGGAAGTAAAAACTTAATAAAGGGTACTGAAGTATGCAGATAAACATCCAAGAGAATTAAAATAAGATAAAGAAAAAAGAAAACATGTCAGAAAGAAAGTATAATAGTTGAAATGGAAGTCTGACAAAGAAGATTGAACTTAAGTATATAACTGGTATCCCTAAAGAAGAAACTTGAAACAATGAATCCAATGTAATAATCCTACCTAATAAAGAGGAAACACACTAACTGACCCTTATGCCATCGCAAAGATGGTGGCATCCAGAGTCAATAAGGAGGGGATATGCTAATTGACTAACATGCCCTCAAAGATGGAAGCGCCCACAGCCACAAGATAGCAGTGCCCAATAACCTCAGCCCCGCCTGCCCCCAGAGTCCCTCAGCCCCGCAGCCAGCCAGGGCCAGTCAGAGACACAGGCAAGCCTTGGATGGTGGCTGCCCAGCTGCCCAGGGACACCCGAGGCTCAGGTAACCAGGGCCAGCCATGGCTTGCATTGTCAGCAGTGGCAGCAGCAGAGGTGTGATGGGGTTGTCACTTTTCCCTTATCACCGGGTTGCCTCCTGCCCCTGAGAGACCCAGACTATGAGAGAGGGCAGTCCTGGTTGAGGGACCCCCTTCCAGTGCATGAATTTTCATGCACCAGGCCTCTAGTTATTAATAAAATCCAAGAAAACTTTCCCTAACCTAAGTAAAAGAAGACCTGAATACTGCAGAGAATAATTTATATGTCTGAGAAATATCCTCATAAAACCATTAAACCTTAAAGATAAAGAAAATCCCATAAAGCCTCCAGACAAAAAGATAAAATACATTACAAAGGCAAAAGGATCAGAATGGCATCACATTTTCCAAAATGATATACTACAAAACAACAGTGAGCCAGTATTTTCAATAAACTTGAGGAAGATAGTGCAGGCAAAGGCTATTGTACCCAGCTTTACTGTCTTTCAACTATCAAGCTCATAAAAAATTGTTTTGAATGTGCCAGAACTCAGAGAATATTGGACACATGTTCTATTTCTGTGGATTTAGAGCAGGGGTCAAAAGTATAGCCCAGAGTCCAAATTCAGTATGCCACCCATTTTTATTTATTTATTTATTTATTTATTTATTAAATATGTTTTTATTGCTTTTAGAGAGAGAGGAAGGAAGAGAGAGAGAGAAAGAGAGAGAGAGAGAGAGAGAGAGAGAGAGAGAGAGAGAGAGAGAGAGAGAGAAACATGAGAGAGAATCTCCTGCATGCCCCCTACAGGGGACTGGGCCCAGAAGCTAGGTATGTGCCCTGCTGGCAATCAAATTTGAAACCTCTTGGTTCATGGGACAATGCTCAACCAATGAGCCACATCAACTAAGGCAGTGCCACCCATTTTAAAATAAAATTTTATTGCGTCACAGCCTCACCCATCTACTTACAGATGTCTATGGTTGCTTTTGTAATAACAGTGGCAGAATCAAACACATATAATAAGATCATTTGGCCCCTAAGCCTAAAATAATTACTCTCTGGCTCTAATTTACAGAAAATGTTTACCCACAATTAATTTAGGCAATATATATTATCCAACAAATAATAAATAAATAAAAAACTTTGCCAAAAGACTAAAGGTAGCTATTTCATATATTTAGCTAGAGATATTAGAATGAGAAAGGTATTATAAGTTGAGGAGTAATATATAAGCATCATATGTTCTGATAGAGTAGAAAGAATGCAACTAGAAAGTAATAAAAAGAAGAAAAAAAGGAGAACTTAGAGAAAGATAATTGACTGTTATATAGGTAATAGATGAGAGTTAAAGGATGGTATTTAAACTGAAGACAAGTATAAATAAGTAAAGAGGGAATTCAGAACACCATAAAAATATAACTATTAAAATAAAAATACAGACCTTCTGAAGTAGTAGAATAATTAAAAAAAAAGAAAAAAACAGGACACCTCAAATAGAGAAACTTAGTAAATATAACCAGTAATTATAAAAAGATGATATGACAGCATAGAGAGCAAAAATTACATTCATGTAGTCGTAACCTTATTAAAAGAAAAAGGTTTTCAAATAAAGTAAAACTGAAAGCTATGCTATTTAAAGAGCTTCATATATAGTTCCTGATCTTTATAATTAATTCTGGTTATAATAATAAACTCATGGAAGTTCATATTAATTATAGTTTCTATTAGCCCTCAATATCTTATTTTCAGTTCCAAATTCAAAAAATGCTGAAAAGTTTCCCCATAACTCATAAGGCATCAATAACTGCCCTGATATGATCTCATTTGATAGCAAAACCCAACCTAAGCTAATGAGGGGATATTTATAGTCTTTATTTCTACTGCTTAGCGTGAATATTCATATATGTCACTGCTGAAATATCAATGGGATTGATTATGGGCTGTTGCTTTCAGACACTGCTGGGAGTTTTACATGATACACAGCAAACTCACCATGTAACCTTTCTAAAATCTAATTGATTCTGAATTCCAAAGCATAATTGTCCCAAGGGTTCTCGATAATGGATTGGGGAATGCTGCTTCTTCTACTACCATTACTACTAGTTCTACTAAGTAAGCCCCAAAATAGGGCCAGTCAGGAAGAGGGAGAATAATATACTGCAACATTGTTTAA
Source organism: Pipistrellus hanaki (assembly GCF_964339955.1). Classification (NCBI taxonomy): domain Eukaryota; kingdom Metazoa; phylum Chordata; class Mammalia; order Chiroptera; family Vespertilionidae; genus Pipistrellus; species Pipistrellus hanaki. The sequence goes on along the minus strand of NC_140503.1, from coordinate 46,293,823 downwards.
CAGCAAACAATTGGACACACTAAAACTTGTAATAGAAAGATGATTATATAAAATACAGGCTACCAAACTGATGAATTTTATGCAGTCATTTGTGCTGATTTTGTAACAACGCAGAAAAAATTACTTGTACCAAAATAGAATATAAAAATTCTAACTAGGTTAGACGTTAAAATTTTAATAATTTTAGCAATGCATATAATATGGACTATGGTGGCACATAAAAATAAAAATAAGCTGCTTATAAAAATGGTAAGATTTTTATAATTATTGTTCAAATGTAAATGGGAAAATCTGCCTGTTATTAAAACTGTTTAGGAATTATCCAGAATGACACTGAATTCAAGGTTGCCTAAAATTCAAAGAGCACTATAGTGCATATGAACTTCACAGTCTGAGAACCATGAACATTTGATTGACATTTATAATCAAGAATAGAAAGATCAATTCTATATAAAATCATAAAAGAAGCAATTACTTTGTGAGAGCCTCCCGGTTTTCCTAGTCAGCCTAAACCTTGCCCCATTAGACACATGGATGCATACAATCACTGCGGTCACCAGAAGCTAGAAATAGGCCCTTCCTTTCTAGTCTTGGGGCAAGAATATAAATGGAGGCTGAAATATAATAAGTCTAAATATTTAAAGGGATCAATCCATTGTTTATCAAACAGTTAAATCAAATATCTTTGGACAAATAATGACAGAACTTTGGAAAAAATAATGACAAACTTTAAAAATGTGTGAAAATATATTTGACTGAAAATAATAACATTATTGATGTCAGAAATGGAAAAAACTAGCATCCAAATGCATCCTGCCTTAAAGCAGATCTCTGGAGGGCAGAGCCTGTGAACTGTGGACAGCACGCTCTGCATGGACTGGACAGTGTGTGGACGCCTATTCCTTCCAGGCTACCAGGCCCTCCAGAGCCCAGTGATGTGAGCTGGAGACTTCCCCTCATAGTTTACATCAGCTGTCTTTGAAGTGTTTCTCACCAGCTCCAGAAAAGCAGGAAATCAGTGCAGCAGAGGGAAATAAACAGATGGACAGAGTCATCTATTTTGAGGGGAACTCTGTGCTGTTTGAATTAAAGTAATGAGCACTTTAAGATGCTGTGAAGCTGTTTTTACATTTAATTTGAGTAATTCAAGATGTAAACAGAGCCCCGTGGCAGACGGACGAGCCGTACCAAACTTGCTCAGCTTATGCATATTCTAATAAGAAATTGGGAAAGCAAGCATCTTCCCCTTACAGCAGATAATAATCTATATTGATAAAAGGGTAATATGCTAATTAGATCAGACCTCCATCCAGACATCCTTCTGGACAAAGCCACAGTGATAGGGGCCCAGGCAGAGGCAGTTAGGGGTGACCATGCTGGCAGGGCAGGGCAGTTAGGGAAAATAAGGCAGGCAGATAGAGTGGTTAGGGATAATCAGGCAGGCAGGCAAGCAGGTAAGCAGTTAGGAGCCAGTGGTCCCAGATTGCAAGAGGGATGTCCGACTGCCAGTTTAGGCCCAATTCCTGGGATCGGGCCATTAGACATCCCCTCAGGGGTCCTGGATTAGAGAAGGTGCAGGCTAGGCTTAGGGATCCCTTTCCCTGTTCCCCCTACCACTTCCCCTTTCCCCCTGTGCACAAATTTTGTGCACCAGCCTCTAGTAATAGTGATAATGATAAGGATGCTATCGATGATATCATCTTCTTATTGATCATCATTATGTACCAGCCCTTGGTGAGGTACTTTTATATACATTATCTTTACTACCCACCACAACTCTGCACATCTCTACTGAGTCCCAGAATTTGAGAAATTTGTAAATGGAGCTGAGATTGAAACCCACTTTCCTATGATTCTTAACTCTTTCTGCAGACTGAGGAGGTTCTGCTGTCATCTACTTCTCCACTTTAGCTTTAATTTTATGCAAATTTAATTACTTTTGTTACTGATGCTCTGTAGCTAAAGTAATAAGCAAAGCCATGGACTGTATTCTGGCTTAGGTTCTAACAGTGTGAGTTTGGGATATTCATCAGCTTTCCTAACATTTCTAGACTTGACTTTCTCCATGTTTAAAGGGGTCTTATGCTCTTCTACCAACATAGGGTAGTGAATTAAAAAAAAATGTTTATAGACTCACCCGTAGGACAAAGTATAGCAATTATGTGATGAGCTATTCACATAGTATTAATTTTAGCTTAGCATAGTATAGACCAGTAGAGTTCAATATTGAACAGACCAGTGAAGTACAAAGAATATGGCAAGGTGACCTCTGCACAGTGTTCTCTGCTTGCTAACATTAACTTGCTGGGGAGTAAATTATTTTATAACAAACATTCAAAAAATAGACTCATATATCAGATGATAATAATTGGCATGCAGTCAATCTACAAGAATTTGTTAGGCACTTAATACACATTATACTCTAAGTAAAGTAGGATCAGAAGGCAAGGGAAGTGGGAATATGAGAATGTTCTCTGGAAACCATTTCTAAGGATCTCCTTGCCTTTGGTAACTATTACCTGAGGCTTCCACCACAGCATCTTGGGGGCCAGAGACCTAAACGATTCATCCTCAGAACATTGACTTGTGCTAGGAAGCAGAGTGGGGTGCTGGGTAGTAATGTAATTCCATGAGGGCAGACATTCTGACTGTCTTAGTCACCTCTGTATCTCTAACATGTAGCATAGTCCTTGGGGCAAAATCGGTACTCAATAATGCTTGCTTGCTAAGGTAATTAAGTGAATACATAATTATAAAATGCTCTGCATCCATCAAAATAGGTTATAGAACCTATTTTGAGGAGAAAATTGCTATTATTATTATCAACGACATATTATTAACAATAAGTATCTTTTTTTAAAAAAGGATATGTTTCCTTACTGATTTTAGATTAAAAAAAAGTTAGGGAGAAGCTCTAACCGGTTTGTCTCAGTGGATAAAGCATAGGCTTGCGGAGTGAAAGGTCCCAGGTTTGATTCCTGTCAAGGGCATGTACCTTGGTTGTGGGCACATCCCCAGTAGGAGGTATGCAAGAGGCAGCTGATGGATGTTTCTCTCTCATCAATGTTTCTAACTCTCTATCCCTCTCTCTTCCTCTCTGTAAAAAAAAAATCAATAATATATATATATATATATATATATATATATATATATATATATATATATATATTTTAAGGTAGGGAGAAAAAGAAAGAGAGAGAGATGAGAGAGAAACACTGATTGGTTGTCTCCCATATGCACCTCAATGGGGGATCAAACCTGCAACCTAGCTATGTGCCCTGACCTGGTATGAAATCCATAAGCACATCTGAGACACCTGGCCAGGGTTACTATCTTCTTTTTGTAAGAAGAAATGTATTTAAGCACAGACACACACATACACACACACACATACACACACACACACACACACACATCCATAGAAAAATACCAAGGAGGATAGACAAAATATTGACATTGATTATAGTGAGATTGACATTGATTATAGTGAGATTGACATTGATTATAGTGACATTGGATAGTGAGATTTTAGATATCCTTACCTTTTATTCCGTTACCTTTATCTTCTTAATTTGGATAATAACCGTGTATGGCTCCTAGTAAAATTTTACACTACTAAAAGGAAAAAAAAATAACAAAAAAAAAAAAAAAAAACAACCTTCTCTCCCTTATCAATGTCACACATTGCAACAGTCCTGTGTGCCTAGGAGTCTACAGCTCTACAGACTAGTGAAGCTTGGCTGCAAGTACCCCTGGAACTCAGTAAGAGGGGCCAGAGGGAGCCTCCGCGCAGTAGTGAGCGAACAGTACCTCACCTTTGAGTCTGCTGGCTGGATTTTCACATCTGTGTGGGGTGAGTGCATACATAGTTTTGGGTTCTTGCTCAGGATGGGATTCCAGCAATTAATTACTGAGTTTTGAGACTCAAATTATTTTGACTCTCCAGTTCTGAGAGTAGCTAGTTAGCAGCCTGGTGGAGCATAGAACACAGTTTAGGTTTAAGGGTAACTGGTTTTGTGAACTCAGATGTGCTTTTCCTCATTTCTGAGCCTGTGTCTTCACTGGTAGAAATGGGAGAGAAGAGATGGAAGCATGTGATAGCCAATCTTTTTCTTGCAATAAAAGTTTTGGGATTCTCTTTCTACTGTGATATGCCCTTGAGGTCTGATTTCTTTAAACAAAAAGAGGAAGAACTGATTGTTTTGGAAAACCTGTGGCTGTTTTCACCCAGTCATTGCCTCTCTAGAATCAGGAAGGTTCTCCTGCCTTGGGACAGGAATGCTGTCCTTCTACTTTGGCTCAGCTAGAGGTACAGGTTCTTACATAAACATTCTTTTTTTTTTTTTTTTTTTTTTTTTCCCCACGGAAGTTATTTTTCCATTGATTCTTAGAAAGAGTAGAAGGGAGGGGGAGTAGACACACCTTAATTGGTGACCTCTGGCACGTGCCCCAACCAGGGCTGGAAATTGAGCCTGCAACCCAGGTACATGCCCTTGACTATGAATGGAACTCATGACCCGTCAGTCGGCGGGCTGATGCTCTAATTACATGAACATTCTTGACACAAAAAGATGCTCAATGTAATTGTTTTGAGGGGGGAAAAGGATGCAAAGCAAATGTCAACAGAGACTCACCTGGGGAGGTGGGATGATAGAAACATCCCGAGGGAAGGAACATTGAAAGATGGTTTCCTGGGACTCAAAGACCTCCACTCAGATAGCTATAACTGCGTGGTCTGCTCGTTGACTGCAGGGTTTTTGGGCTTCGTACACCTTCCCAGAAGACTGTGTTGTTAGCAGTAAGTAAATAAGCTAACACATCTAAAGCACTTAGCACAGGGGTGACAGTACCAGCGACTCCAGCTATGATCACTGCAGCCTGTCAATGTAGCTTACATGCCTTTTCCCTACTCACCACACCGACCCTCCCATTCTTGCTCAGACTGTAAACCTCCCCTGTTATCTTCCTGCACTTAATCCCTTCCCCTCCTGCATGCAGTTTCGCTCACAGAGACAGAATCACATGTAAAGGCCAGAGGGATCCAAACGGTTAACCAGACAGAAAGTACACAGTGTCAATATTTAGAGTGGCTCTGTTTGACCGAGGGTGGTTTTCCCCCTCTCCAGAGTAATTACTCTGTGTTTGGCTTCTCAGTTTTCATAAAAGAAACTTGGCTTGCTAGCTATTACATATACCAAATGAACCTAAGCTTGTGTAAATGTTGAATAATGAATTAAAATGAAATTGCTGCTTGTGACAGGCCCCCCGGGACCTAGTGTGGGTTTGGAGGCAACCGGCCCTTATGTCAGCTCCCATGAAGGAGAACGTCAGAGCGGCCACATAGCAGGTCTCGTCGCAGCTCCATTTGGCTGAAAGATGGATACGGTCCCAGACATAAACAGAGACTGTCCCTTTATGAGCTCCCCCTTCCTGCAGTTGCAGGCTGTCCCAGTCTTTGCCCTTGAGCACCAGAAACTCTCAAGAGGATGCAGCCCTCGGAGTTGCTCTCAGGCCCATGAGGCATAGCCACTGACAGCACTGAGTGGAAGCGCTTACAGCTCTCAGAACACACTCAAGGTTATTTTTTTAGCATTTCTCAGGGAAGCTTTCAAACATGCACACGGGACAGGATTGGTAAAGCCACATTAGCCAATGTCAATCAGGAGACATTAAAGTCCCTGTTTCCTTAAATTTGGTTCTATTCTCTAAGACCCATCCAATCTCCACTGCAGATCACTAAAGGAGCAAAAATGGTGCCACACAATATTAACCCAAGTGCAGGTGATGTCGGTCCTCGGGCTAGCAAAGAGGGATGGAGGGGATGATGAGCAGAGGGGCTTTCAGAAGGGATGCCAAGTGAAGAGGAGGAGACAGCTTATTTTAGGTGTGGTAGAGCATGGACTTGGTCTAGTTGGTGTTCATATGGAGAGAGAGAGAGAGAGAGAGAGAGAGAGAGAGAGATAGAGATAGAGAGAGAGAGAGAGAGAGAGATGCCTTTATTAAATTAATCAAGACTTTTCTTAGAACAAAAATCTTTACTGAAAAGAGAAATTGTGTGTGTGTGTGTGTGTGTGTGTGTGTGTGTGTGTATGTGTGTTTACCTCAGCCCTGCCCTTGACCCAAAACCCCCAGGCCATCCAGCCTTTGCTAAAGCCTTTTCTACCATCAGACAAAGCAGCTGCATCAAGAACTGAGTTCTAAATTACTTCAGGCAGCAGAGTCCTGTGTTGGTTGGTTTGGTTTGGTTTGCTTTGGAGTTTTGGGAGGGAGCATCAATTTGCTAATTGCAATTCTATGTCGTTGTGTGTGAATACGATGGTGACCCTCATGATTGGCCTAACATTTTCCTTTCCCTTCACTTAATCTCACTCCTCTTTCAAGGCCCTCCTAAGACCCTTCCTCCTTTTTCTCTCTTAAAAGGCTTTCCCACATTACTCAGCTCACAGGGATCCAGAGACCCAGCCCCTTAGCCCAGTTCCCCGTTCTTACTGATTCTGCCTATAGTCTCAACTCCCCTCCCGAAACCCCCCAGCAGTGGTCTCTTTACAGAATATCGGAATCTTATGCATAAGCCCAATTTGAAAAATGAAGTAGAGCTCTGGGACATTGCAGACCCCCACCCTCAGCTCTCTCTCATCTTCTAAAGAACCCCGGGGAACCCTCAGCTCTCTTTCATCTCCTAAAGAACCCCGGGGATGCAAGGGCACCTAGTTTTGGAGGGAAATGATTTGTGCCACTTGCATTATTGTCTCAACACATTGTTCTTCCCACATATGGGCATCTTCCTGAGTAAATGAAAGCCCTGAAGGTGATGAAATGGATTATTAAGGATATAATATCATTCAAATCCCAAAGTGGGGCTCATGTACTTTTGGGCACAAGGGGGCAGAATATTTGAAGGCCAACCATGAGAAACCTAGAATGATGAGCATTTTATACATTTGTGCATCTTCTCAGGATTCATAGCATAGTTGCTTCCACATAAAAAAAATGTTTCATCAATTCTATACATGCTGATTTATCGACCGCACTATGGAGTTAAGTAGATCATTTTAATCTTGTTGGCTGAAATCTATTTATTTAAATTGTATAAATGGACTGCACTCTTTATTATAGCATATTGTCAGTGAATAATGTTTGTAAAATTTAGAAATAGCAGGAATAAGAGCAACCTACATGCAGACACTAAAATAGCTGCCATCGATTTGCAGGTGGTGGTGCTTCCGGAGAATTAAATGTGTCACCAGAGATAATGTAATATGCACATTTAAATTCTGAGAGGGACTTTTTGTTTGAATATTTTCTGTCTTTAAGCATTTTAAAGTATATTCTAATACCTAATCCTATCTAATAAAACCCTAATATGCAAATAGACCAATGGTGAACCGACAGGTCACTATGACGTGCACTGACCACCAGGGGGCAGACACTCAATGCAGGAGCTGCTGCCTGGTTGTCAGTTGCTACCACAGTGGGAGCTTGGCTCAACCAGAAGCAGGGCTCATGGCTGACCAGCACAGTGGTGGTGGTAGGAGCCTCTTCCACACCTGCTGCACCGCTAAGGCCCCCTCAGGGGATATCCGTCTGCCAGCTCACTCCGGTTTAAGCCAGCAGGCAGACATCCCCTGAGGGGGCCCAGACAGTGAGAAAGTGCAGGCTGGGCTGAGGGACCTCCTCCCCACCAGTGCACAAATTTCATGCACTTGGCCTCTAGTGATACATAATTAAATCCAATAAGACAAGTAACCCTAATAAAAACATTGCTGAAAGTTCCTTTTTTTTTCTTTTTAATATATTTTATTGACATTTTTTACAGAGAGGAGGAAGGGAGAGAGATAGGGAGCTAGAAAAGTCGATGAGAGAGAAACATCGACCAACTAGTTGCCTCTTGCACACCCCCCACCAGGGATGTGCCCACAACCAATGTACATGTCCTTGACTGGAATCGAACCTGGGACCTTTCAGTCCGCAGACTGACGCTCTACCACTGAGCCAAACCGGTTTCGCCATTGCTGAAAGTTCTAAATGACATATGAATTTGGTGTCCTAGCTACATATGGAAAGTTTGGTCAGATAGAAAATTGTGGCTTTTGCAAAGTTTAAGGGGGACAATGAGAATGCTCACTTACTAATTCAACTATTTGATTGTTACCAAATATTTATCAATCAACTTATGAATGCCAGGTAACTTGCTAAACACAAGTGATGATAAAATAAACACATTCCTAAAAAACACTCACGTTATGTAAAATTTTGCACTAAAAAATAACAGGACTTAGGAGTAAAATAGGTTTGAAACAGACCTCTCAAAATCTAGAAAATGTAACAAGAGCATTTAACACACAAAACAAAAACAATAACTTTTTTTAAAAAAAATCAATACAGTTACAAAGACATGTAAAATCACTAAAAGATAAACACTACAGTACATATTTATTAAATAAGTTGTTTTAAAAAGGTGATGGCTGCAGGGTACACATGAGTGGGTGGTGTGTGGGAGTGTGGAGGCTGCTGAGTTTTGGAGGCGTGGCCAAGGGTACAAGAGGATGGGGCTCCAAGCGTTCCAGGACCACATGAAGACAGAGTCAAGAGGAAGAGTGAGGTGTATTAGTCAGGTTTTCTCCCAAATGCACCTTGGGATCGGGATTTTGGTGCAAGAAGTTTGCAGGCAGGTGCTCCCTGGGAGCACAGTGAGGGAGTGGCACAGTGAGACCGGGGAAGGAGGACAGTTGCTTCCTATAAGAATAAGTGGACTCAATGGGCAGATCTAACACAGGGGCCTCCGAGGCTCAGCCCCATGTGGGACCCTGCCAGGCTGCAGGTCACGTCTGGGGCATTCATTCCTTGGCCCTCCTTGACTTATTAAAGAGGCCAAATAATCTCTCTGTAGGCCAGACAATATCTTCTGTTAGAGAGAGGTAGAAAGTGACTGACAGGTTCTGGAATTGTCTGCAGTGACCCAGTAGACATGGGCAGGTGGAAAGGATCTTGGGAGTAAAATAAGTTTTCACAGGCAGCGTCTGCAGTGGGTGAATGGGGACTGAACATAGGAGAAAGGGCATTGGGTTAGTTCTGTAATCTTGGCTGGTTTACTAGTTGCTGTGCTAGTTTGCATCAGCTGCTGTTTCATAGGACCAAACAGGAAAGTGTTGGAACAAATTGCCTGTGAGCCAATAAGGTTTCCACATTACATAGATACGTATCGTATCCCTCTTTATGACTTGTGTATCTAATTCACATCACAGAAACCATGTGTTAGGGAAGAGCAGTTTGTATTGGGGATACTGCCTTTGAATAAATTACTGAACAGACCTGTCTAGTGGAAGAAGGTAGAGTTCACAGTTCAACGAGGTAAAAGCTATGGCAGAAGATATCGCAAAGTGCTGTGCATCCCCAAGGTGGTGCCCCTGTCCACCCTGGGGGATCTGGGAAAAGACTTTTAAGCTACATCCTGAAGGATGAGCCATAGGGTCATGAGTCAGAAAGGAAAAGAAACCTAGGGAAATGAATGAGGATGTAGGATGAACTCCCAATATCCATGAAGCCACTGCCCCCACTCCCATTCCAATCACTAAAGACCCCTGGATTTTAAGGGAGGAAATGTGGGACCTTAGAACTCCAGAAATTTAGGTCTCCAGAGACAAACTGTAAGCCCTAAGGTAGGTGCTCAGCTCGATCCCTGCATGGTGCAGAGCCTGCCTGGCTGCTAGTGTTGGATAAATAATAAATGCCAGTCCTTCTGTCCCTGGGATCAGCGTCCTGCCTTGACCTTGCTTATCAGATCAGGTAGGAAGCCGAGGTCCTCCTTACCACATGTGGTCATTGCATTTCCCATGGCATTTTCGCGAGAGGCCGGGCTGCCTCCCTGGCGGCTGTCCAGCTAGGTAATTATCTTGCCTCCTGTTCTAACTCCCTTGCGGTTTCAGTTGTAGGAGAGAGCTTCCTTCGCTCCCACATGATTGGCTGCTGCGTTGAAAGGTTTCATTCTGGAAATCTGTTACCTTCTGCCCTGGAGTTTGGCCGGCTTTCAGGGCCAGGAGAGGATGTTTGAGGACAACTTGGCCAGGTTTACACTTATGAAGAGAAGTGGAGAACTGGGAGTAATTTCCCGATACAGTGAACATCAAATGTATTTTTTTTCAACATATGATCTTACTGTTTAAACATATGAAAAACTGGATTGCTTAGGAGACAGAAAAAATTCCCAATTCTAAATGGCTGACCTAAACTTTGTATTCCTTAGCCTTACCACAGGAGCATGCTGATAAATTGCCCAAAGATTTGATGGGCAAAGTTTCTGAAGATGACACACATGAGAACAGGACTGAGAAATACTAGGAAATCTGTCTGTCTATCTATCATTTATCCTCATTGCAGCCACAGCTCTACCTCCTTCAATCTATATGCATCATTAGAGTTTAGCCATTAGCATACAACCCATAGTACTGGTGTTCCTGGCAGTAAAGTCAGTCAACCCACTGTTCTCTAGTATCCACAGTTGATGGCTATGTGGCCTGAGAGATAAGAAAATCTATAATGATAATACCTTCCCTCTGCCCTCTGTCCATGTTCGAGTTGTAATGCAGCATAGTTAGGGCCAGCTTTGACACAGACCTAGGCTTAAACTCTGGTGCCACCACTTCTATGATTCTGAGCAAGTTAACGAAAATTTCATCTCCCTAATTCACAGTCTCTTTATCTCTAAAGTGGGGATAATAATATTGGTATCTAACTTAAAGAGCAATAGATTATCTGAGATGATGAACTAAAGTGCTTAGAGTAGGCTCAATAAGTGTTTACTACTATAATAAAAATCACTATATATATATATATATATATATATATATATATATATATATATATATATATGCCTAACCTGCCGAAGCCGATTTGGCTCAGTGGGTAGAGCCTGCAGACTGAAAGGTCCCAGGTTTGATTCTGGTCAAGGGCATGTACCTTGGTTGCGGGCACATCCCTATTGGGGGGTGTGCAAGAGACAACTGATCAATGTTTCTCTCTCATCAATATTTCTAACCCTCTCCCTTCATCTCTGTAAAAAATCAATAAAATATATTTAAACAAACAAACAAACAAACAAACAAACAAAATGCCTAACCTAATCAGTGAGGAGAAGCCTGGCTCTGCTCTCCCCTCCTCCCCTGCAGCTCCGAGAAGGGCTGGTGCTCTGTAGGGATGGGACGATGGTTAAGAACATTGTCTCTGTGGTCAGACAAGCCTGGGATGAAGCCCCAGCTCTGATACTTGTTGGCTCTGTGGCCCTAGACAAGGTAAATAAGCTCCCTGAGTCTTGGCTTTCTTCTTGTAAACAGAATAGTTGTAGGATAAAATGCAAAAATTATTTATAGAGTCACATAAAAGCACCAAATAGATTGTGTATATTTTATGTTTGTTTATTTTAAGTGTTGTTATAAAAAAAAACCCTTAAGTTAATAAAACTGTCTTACTGGAGCGGTCTAATAGTAATCACCATTACTATTGGATATAATGAAAGCAAAGCATTTGATGATTTGACATAGGAGTCACTCACAGTGCACTACTTTTATCTTCATCAGCCTAAAAGAGATATCTCTTATTCAATATTGGTCCAAATGCAAGTGAAAGATGAAAGAAGTGCCTTCTCTGGAGTCTGGGGAAGGGAGGCAGTCCCTCCACAGCAACAGGGGCCCCAGGGCCCTCCTCCTGCAGAAGCAGGCCCTTATCAATGTTATCTTCCGCATCATGCTACTCACTCACATTAGGGACACAGCAGTTATCATTTGCTTGAAACTCACAATTTGGTTTAAGAAAGGATGTTGTTGAAATCAATGCTCATCCTTAAAATAGTTCTCCTGATTGAGAACTCATAGGAGGAAAATCCCTTATGCTTCAGTTCCTTAAAAAGTTGACATTTTTGCACTACCTTTAGCGACTTTATTGAAATGTATAGCATGCCTAATTGATATGAACCTAACTTTCTCACTAGCTTCTCTATTTTCTTTTTACCTTGTTTTCCTTCTCAGTTTACTTTATCAAGTTTTTGCATTACACATAGGAAAGCTGCCTCAAATCTTTGTGGGAATAGGTTGGTATACATTAATAAATGAAATTCAATATTCTTGTAATACCAACTTTATGCTTCATAGTGTTTGAAATATTGTTCAAATACAGTCAATCTATATATGACCAATAAGAAGCCTAAATTTGTAGTATTTTCTCCCTACATTACAAGTCTTACCAGAGCATCCTATATAATAAAAGCCTAATATGCTAAGTGTTTGATTATCTGGTCAGCCACTCAACCAATCAAAGCATAATATGCTAATGATGTGTTAAGGTCGTTCAACCACTCACTATGATGTGCACTGACCACCAGGGGCAGATGCTCTGACCTTAGGTTAGCTTGCTGCTGGGGTCCAGCCGATCAGGACTAAGCAAGACAGTCCAGACATGCCCTAGAGGCCTCCACAATCCCTCACTGACTGGCCAACCTCCCGCATCCCTCCCCGGCCCTGATCATGCACCAATGGGGTCCCTTGGCCTGGCCTGTGCCCTCTTTCAATCCAGGACCCCTCAGGGAAGGTCGGAGAATCAGTTTCAGCCCAATCCTGCAGGCCAGGCCAAGGGACTCCACTGGTGCATGAATTCATGCAACGGGCCTCTAGTTCTGACATAAAGGAACTTGTGTTGTCTAAAGACAGTTACTTACTTGACTAAGATTCAGTTTTTTAAATATTATAAAATGATAACAGTTGTATAACTATAATAATGGTAACATAGTTAACAACTTTTGTACACCTAGCATGTGTCAGACTCTATGCAGAGCACATTATATGCATATTTAATTTAATACTTCACAATTATCTTATAGTTAAATACTTTCCAGACATATTTAATCTCACAGGTGTAGTTACTGATCTATTTTATAGATGAGAAAACTGAAGTTCCGAGAAACTGTCTGAATGCTTACAGAAGTGTAATAAGTGACAGATTGGCTGCACCCAGAAGAACTTGCACTATCGGACTTCGAACCAAATTCACATTTTTGTTGCTAATTTACCTTCAGTGAAATGATATCATATGTCATAATTATTCAGAAAATGGGCATAGTGACATGCTATGAGCTTAATTTTGGTCATGGCTTAGTTTCATTTACTTTATAACTTTTTATTTTAAAAAATTGTAAAGGATATGTATCTGCTTATGTTTATTGAATTAAGCATCATCATAAAAGCAATTTACCTTTAAGGATATGAGATAATTTTTCCCCTGAAGGGGTTGATATGCTACTACTGTTTTACTCTAAATCTATAAGATTTATAACCTTAAGAAGAAGAGATCCCACTGAGCTAGACTGGAAAAGGTAGAATTTGGACTAGCTCTGAAAGATGGAGAATTTAGATGAGAGTGACATCTGGCTGCTACTACCCCACTCAGGTGATTCTAGATTGATTTGGTTCACCTGCATGGCTAATGGGTATCCTCATGCCACACTGTTCCAAGAGGAGCCATTCCAAAGATGAGAACTTGGTCAAAATGGTAAACTTTCCAAACAAAGGAAGACCTTCTTTAGTTAGAAAAGCAGATTCAGTTACATTGGAGGTGGGAGAACCCTATTGCGCTAGAGGAGCCCCTGCTTCACAAGAAGAAATGAGTAGAACACATTGAGCCCCTGTATAACTGAGGCTGTCCGACTGAGGGCCTGCAATGGGAGTTCAGGTGGGGGAGGTGAGCCAGGGTCAGAGTCAAGGCCAGAACCATAGAGAGGATGTTCTGAATGCAGACTAAGCAATCTTCAGTAGGAGATTGGTATAAAATAGATGGTGCTTTCATAATAAGGCAGAGGAAGACTAGAAGAGGCACAGCTTGCTACAGAGACAAGAGCATTGGCTGGGTTTTCGAGTAGAGCTTAAACAAGTGGATGGAGGGAGGAGTTGAATAACCGCCATTCACTCCCCAGGTAATGGGGATTCTGACAACCCCATTAAGAAATAACATATGGGCACTGACGAACTCAGTCTAGGTATTGCTGGAGCCTCAGCCTCCATGATGGCTTCCCATGTTTTGGTCAGATCTATAAATATAACAGATAGATCTTAATATCACCTCCTTGTTCTATGGACAAAGCCTGTGCCTACAGTACCCTACTGGGACCAAAAAACACATGGAGATTGCACAAGTATATTTTCAACAATGCTGGGCAATAGCTCATTCTGAAAGACTCTGCCCAGGGTAGCTACAGCAATCAACTCTCTAGCTTTGGGTATCTATTATAAAGAATGTGTCTGAAGGTCTCATGCAGAGAACTCAATCTATGTCATCCAGAGAGGTGAAACATGAAGTGTACCTCAATAACTTCTGAGGTTGGTAGCAGTCACCATGTTTATTTTCACTCTCTTCTTGTTTCTGGGGGCAAAAAATGAATTAAAATTCATATGTTACAATTAAAAAACACTAACAGCAAATATCAGAGAAAACAAGCAATTAGTTAATGTATTATTTAAGGCTTTACTACACTTTGGCTATCAATGGCAATCATTCATTCTGAGTAAGATTTTTAAAAAACTCATTATTAAAAGCTTAAGTGTCTACCAATAACTGATAATATATTTGCATTTGCTTGAATTCTACTCTAGGGAGCAATACCCTAACAATATTTCCTGACCCAATACTTCAGATTATGACATGAGGTCTAAATATAAATGTATTAACTTTTACACAAATAAAACACTAGCCTATAAATTGAGCTATGGATTCTTTGCTATGCATCGATCCACCCATAATTTCTCAGCATCTGTTCTGTTAAGGGCACTATGCTCAAAGCTGTAGGGAAGCTGAAATGTTATTAATCTCCAGAAGTTTCAACTCTTCTCGTCTAAGTAGATATCTCATCATTAGTAATGACAACAACTGTAAAAATTATCTGCCTATAGATATTTCTAAAAAATTTAAGGACTTTCACTTATGTAATTTAATCTTTCATTTAAAATTCAAGAGAATTATTTGAAACTAGAGGTCCAGTGCATGACATTCGTGCACTCGAGCAGGGGTGGGAAGGTGGGACCCTCAGCCCACCCAGCCTGTGCCCTTTAGCAGTCCAGGAACCCTTGGGGGATGTCTGACTGATGGTTTAGGGAAGTGGGCCTAAGCTGCAGTCCTTGTGACCACCAGGGGACAGCTCCTGCATTGAGCATCTGCCCCCTGATGCTCAGTGCACGTCATAGCAACTGGTCATTCCTCAGTTTGGTTGATTTGCATATTAACCTTTTATTATATAGGATAGGGGGTAGATGGAAACAGCAGTAGTCATATTATAAGCTTTATATGAAGGCAAAAAGTTTATCTCAGAGAGAGTCAATGACTTACTCAAAGTCACAATGCTAGTGATAGAAGGAACTAGCACTGAGACTGAATTTCCTGCATATGCTTAAATACTCTGCCTACCTACAAACTGGATTTTTAGTTACATCTCACTATCCCCTCTACTGAAGGAGAAGCACTCTGGAATGACAAGGGGATTTATATACAAGGAACTTCCGTGCTAAAGCAGAAACTGTTGTAAATTTTAAAAATTGTCTGGCTTTATAGAGCAAATTTAGATGGAATATTGAGCTAACCCTGGATGCCATCGTTCTACTCCAAACATGAAAAGCTTATAAACAGAATGTTCAGAAAAATTTAAAAATGTAACTCAGTATGAAAGCAAGAAATATAAATGTCAAGATGCCATAAATGGGGATATTACTCAAAAACGAAAGCCAGGAGAGATAGAGGATAGGGAGGACATGGGCTGTTAGATGCTGTGACACAGGGCAGATAATGCCTGGTGAGATGTCTGCAACTCAGGAAGCTGGCACTGGGCAAGTAACGGGCCATTATTATGAAAAACTCAGATTAGTAGCCTGAGAAGGAACATGGCAGTATATAACCCATCCTGGGCTGTGGATAAAACAATAAAACATTTGCCAAAGGAAGCAAGTGGAATCCCACAGTAGGCGCTGTGTGTCACATGCTCAGGGCCAAATTCATGTCACCCAGTGGGCAGAGGGTCCTAACTTTATAATTGTTGGAGGATATCTCTTCCAAGAAATTAAAATGTTACAGTGCTAAATTTTAAGCATTCTAGAAGAATAAAGAACATGCTATTTCCCAATCAATAAAGAAAAAAATGGGGAAGAAAAAATAAAACCTACAAAATCTTTGCCAATTAAAAAAATAGGAAAGAGACAAAAATGTATTTAAAATTTTAAAATAAATAACATAATTACATAGCATAAATATGTCCAAATATAACAGTTATGACCAGTCTAAATTCAGTGGTTAAACATAGAGATTGTCAGAAATGTTAGAAAAATCAAAACTGAGTAATCTAAAACTTAAATAGAAAATAAAAGAACAAATAAATATATACACATATATATGATATAAATATTTTATTATAAACATTTTTAAGTAGTCCAAAATTGGTGAATCTGGAGAGCACTGTTAAAACCAAATGTTAAATTGCTAGATAAGATCATCTCCACAATCCAGGGCACTATTGAGAAACTACTGGGAAGACTACTGCTGAAAATAAGCTAATAGCAAAAAGATATGAAGCACATCAGGAAATCCACCTCCATAAGAGAGAGTCAGCAAACACAGCAAGTGAGAGAACTTCCAGTTGAGAGACTAAGGGAAACCGAGCAGTTTCCAAAGGGTCTTCAAATAAGTATGTTAAAAAATGTTCAAAGGAATAAATGAATCAACTGAATTCATAATGTTAGAAGACATAAAAACAGAGTAAGCAGACTAGAAAATAAGCATATATCCTAGAAATGTAAAATACTGCTATCAGGATTGTAAAATTCAACAGGACATGTCAAAGTACACCAAAGCAAGAATTAATAAACTGGATGAGTTTCAGAATGCAACTTGGAGACCTCAAAGGATATATGGTAAGACAAAGTCAATGAGAGATGTGAAGAATGAATAAAAAATTCCAATGTGTGTCTAAGAGTTCCAGAGGGAAGAGGAAGCAATGTGGGAATAGTAACATGCTGGCAGAGAATTTTCTAGTAAGACATAAATGCTCAGATTGAAAAGTCACACACTGAATTCTAAACTGAAGAACACACATACACACACACACACACACACACACACACACGCACACACACACGGAAGGAGGGAGGGAGAGATAGAGAGAGAACAGCAGATGTGAAGAAGAAATCTTAAAAACCACAAGAAGAGATAAAACAGATCACTTATGAGGAAAACCAATCAGATTGACCATGGCTTTATCAGCCAGAAGGTAGTCTGTCAGAAAATGAAAAATGATTTCAAAGTGTCAAGGAAAAAAGATAACAGCCAATCCAGAATCCTGGATTATCATTTAAGAATGAGGGTGAAATAAAGATATTTTAGGACATACAAAGAGAGTTCATTACTCACTGAATTAACTTTCTAGTAAAAGAAATATAATCTAGAAGGAAGGAATAGAACCCAAGTGGTGATGATGAAAAAAAAATTAGTAAACATGTTTATAAATAAAAATGAGGGGTCACAGTGAATGAAAAAAAAGAGAAAGAAACTAATGTGAGAGTTTAAAAAAAGGCTTTATAAAACATGAATTATATTGTTAGTGGGGAGTAGTTGACACAGGACTAAAAAATTCTATTTTCCTTTTGTTGTTTGGGTAAACAAAGATGAATAACTTTAGACTTTGTTGAAAAAATAAAAAGTTAGATGTGGGTCTTAAAAATGTAAGGGCAATCATAAATTTAAAAAAAACCTTATCACTTGCAAACTAGGAAATATTGAAAAGGTAACTGAGAAACTCACAATTCAACAGAAGGCAAAAATTAAGAGAAAAGAGGGTTGGGAGAAAAAGAAGGGGGAGAAGGAGAAGGAGGAGCAGCAGCAGCAGCAACTAAAAAACTTAGTAAATAGAAAAATCCACATAAAATGGTAGAAATTAATACAAATGTGTTAATGACATATACTGTGATGGCCAGTTTTATTTCTCAACTTGACTGGTCTATAGTTCCCAGTTGCTCAAACACTCATCCAAGGTATTATTTAGATGTAAGTAAAGTCCATCACAATTGACATTATTTTTTACTAGAGGCCCAGTGCATGAAATTTGTGCACTTGTGGAGGTCACTGAGCCCAGACTGTGCCCTCTCAAAGTCTGGGAGCCCTCGGGGGATGTCTGACTGCTACAGGGGCAGAAGAGGCTCCTGCCACCTTCACTTGTACTCACCAGCTGTGAGCCTGGCTTCTGGCTGAGTGGTGCTTCCCCTGTGGGAGTGCACTGACCACCAGGGGGTAGCTCCTGCACTGAGCATCTGCCCCCTGGTGGTTGGTGCACATCATAGTGACTGATCATTCTGCTGTATTGTCAATTTGCATATTATCCTTTTATTATATAGGACTAGTGGCCCAGCGCACAAAATTCGTGCAAGGGGGGTGTCCCTCAGCATGGCCTGCACCCTCTTTAATCTGGGACATCCCTCTAACAACCTGGGACCGCTAGCTCCTAACTGCTCACCTGCCTGCCTGATTGCCCCTAACTACTCTGTATGCTGGCCTGATTGCCCCCAACTGCCCCCCCCCCTTCAGTTATGATCAGCCCCAACTGTCCCTTGCCGCCAGCCTGCTAATTCACAACTGTCACTCCCTGCCAGTCTGATCACTCCCAACTGCACCCCATTCAGGCCTGATCACCCCTAACTGCCCCCCCCCCCCAGCCTGCTTGCTTCCAACTGCTTATACCCAAATATCCCCTCCCCTCCCCCCCGTCAGCCTGCTTACTCCCAACTGCTCACCTTCTACTGGCCTGCTCACCCCCATATGCTCCCTTTTGCTGGCCTGCTCCCACCTAACTGCCAACCCCTGTCAACCTCATTGCCTCACCTGTCCTCCCTGCTGGCCTGAGCACCCCCAACTGCCCTCCCTTGCGGGCCTGATTCCCCATAACCTCCTTGGCCTTGGCTCCACCACCATGGCTTTGTCCTGAAGGACATCCAGAAGGTCTCCTGGTCTAATTAGCATATTACCCTTTTATAAGTATGGATTTTTTTTTTAAAATCCTAACCTGATGAAAGGGTTTTTTGCTCATTTTTTTTTTTTTTTTTTTTGAGAGAGGAAAGTGGGGAGGGGGAGAGAGAGAGAGAGAGAGGGAGAGAGAGAGAGAGAGAAAAGCATGGATGTGAGAGAGAAACATAGATAAGCTGCCTTCCTTATAAATCCCAACCAGGATTGACCTAGATATGTTCCCTGACCTTTTGGTATATGGGTGACACTCCAACCAACTCAGCCACACTGGCCAGGGCACAATTGACTATAAGTAACCTAGAGTATCCTAGATTATCTGTGGGGGTCTGATTCAGCCAATTCAAAAGTCTTAAAAGCAGAGCCGAGGCCTCCCTGAAGAGGGAATTTGGTCTGAACTGCAGCTCCAGCCCATGCTTGAGAGTTCCAGCCTACCCTTTCTGACAGCCCAATCTACGATTTCAGACTCACCTAGTCAGTCCCTCTTCTAATAATGTGATCCAATTCCTTACAACCAATCTCTTAATAATATATATCTCCTACTGGTTCTGTTCCTCCAGCTGAACCCTGATCAATATACTATATAAAACAGATAAAACTCATATACACAGATTCTCAAATTGCATTGAGAACAAATAAAAATGTTCTTTATGAGAAATATACCTAAACAAAGAATGTTGAAAATTAAGATATCAAGAGAATGCATATAGTGGGTAAATGTGTACCAAAAGAAAGCAGTGACAAGGATGAAGAGGCATTTTACCTGATGATAATAGATAGCACCTCTGATGAGCTCTGAAATTAGGACCAACAAGGAGAGACTCGCATGAAGTTACCTATGCTTCCAATGAAGTCCCAGCCTTTATGACTCCCTGGTAAACATGGTGACATCTTTTCATTACTAAGAAGAGCACCAACCATATCTTAAGGCAAACCTGAACATTTAGCACATAGAAACTAGGAAATCAGCATTGCCACAATGGTGTGCATAGTTCTATCATTTTATCGCTTGTGCACTGGCATACCTCAGAGACATTGGGGGTTGGGTACCACACTGCCACAGTAAAGCAAGTATTCCAATAAAGTGAGTCACACAGATGTTTTGGTTTCCCAGTGTATATAAAAGTTATGTTTCTATTGTACTATGCTGTAGTCTACTAAGGGTGCAAGAGCATTATGTCTAAAAAAAACAAAGTACATACCTTCGTTAAAAGCCACTTTATTGCTAAAAGAAATTGCTAACTATTATCTGAGCCTTTTTGGTGAGCCATAATCATTTTGCTGGTGGAGGGCCTTGCCTCGATGTTGATGGCTATTGAGTGATTAGTGTGGTGGTTGCTGAAGACTGGGGTGGCTATAGTAATTTCTTAAAAAATAACTAAAATTTGCCGAAACCGGTTTGGCTCAATGGATAGAGCATTGGACTGCGGACTGAAAGGTCCCAGGTTTGATTCCGGTCAAGGGCATGTACCTTGGCTGCAGGCACATCCCCAGTAGGGGGTGTGCAAGAGGCAGCTGATCAATGATTCTCTCTCATCGATGTTTCTAACTCTCTATCCCTCTCTCTTCCTCTCTGTAAAAAAATCAATAAAATATATTAAAAAAAACACACTAAAATTAAGTTTGCCATATTGATTGGCTCTTCCTTTTGGGAACAATTTATCTGTAGCGTGTAATGCTGTTTGATAGCATTTTACCCACTGTAGAACTTCTTTCATAATTGAAGTCTGGCCACTGCTTTGTCAACTAAAATCTGGCCACTGCTTTGTCAACTAAATTTATGAAACATTCTATTCTTTGTTATCATTTCAAAAATCTTCACAGCATCTTCACTGGAGTAGATTCCATCTCAAGAAACCACATTCTTTGCTCATCCATAAGAAACAACCCCTTATCTATTAAAGTGTATCGTGAGATTGCAGAATTCAGTCATCTTCAGACTTCACTTCTAATTCTAGTTCTCTTGCTCTTTCTGCCACCTGGGTGGTCACATCCTTCACTGAAGTCTTGAACCCTCAAAGTCATCCGTGAGGGTTGGAATCATCTTCCAAACTCCTGTTACTGTTGGTATTTTGACCTCTTCCAATGAATCCTGAATGTTCTTTCATTAAATTTTATTTTATTGTTTGAAGTATTACAGATAGTAGTACATATGTCTCCTTTTTTCCCCATTGACCTTCCCCCGGCCTCCCCTACCCACTGACACATTGACACATGCCCTCACCCCCCCATTTTCACTCCAAATGGCATCTAGAATGATGGAATCCTTTTCAGGTTTTCAATTTACTTTGTCCAGATCCATCAGAGGCATCACTATCTATGGCAGCTTATCTATAGCTTTATGAAATGTATTTCTTCAATAATAAGACTTGAAAACTGAAATTCCTCTTTGATCCAAGGCTGCAGAATGGATGTTGTGTTAGCGGCATGAAAATAACATTAATATCATTGCACATCTTCATCAGTGCTTTTGGATGCATTGTCAATGAGCAGTATTATTTTGAAAGGACTCATTTTCTCTGAGCAGTAGGTATCAACACTAGGCTTAAAATATACAGTAAACTATTATAAACAGATGTGCTGTCATCCAGGCTTTGTTGTTCCATTTATAGAGTACATGCAGAGTAGATTTAGCATAATTCTTAAAGGCCTTAGGATTTTTTTGGAATGGTAAATGAGCATTGGATTCAACTTAAACTCACCAACTGCATTAGCCCCTAACAAGAGTGTCACCCTATCCTTTGAAGTGTACAAGCCAGGCATTGACATCTTCTCTCTACCTATCATAATCCTAGAAGGCATCTTCTTCCAATAGAGAGCTGTTTCATCTACCTTGAAAACCTGTTGTTTAGTGTACCATTTTCATTGACTTAACTACATCTTCTGCATAAGAAGCTGTAGCTTCTGTATCAGTACTTGTTCTTCACCTTGTACAATCAGGCTATGGAGATGGCTTCCTTTCTTAAACATCATGAATCAACTTTTGCTAGCTTCCAACTTTTCTTACACAGCTTCCTCACACTTCTTATCCTTCACAGAATCAAAGTGAGTTAGGGCCATGCTCTGGGTTAGGCTTAAGGGAATGTTATGGCTGGTCTGATCTTCTATCCAGACCGCTACAACTTTCTCCATATCAACAATAAGGCTGTTTTACTTTCTTATCATTCATGTATTCACTGGAGTGGCACTTTTAATTTCCTTCAAGAACTATTCCTTTGCATTCACAACTTAGCTACATAGCCCAAGAGACCTAGCTTTTGGCCTCTCTCAGCTTTCAACATGCCTTCCTCACTAAGCTTAATCATTTATAGCTTTTAATTTAAAGTGAGAGACATGAAACTATTTCTTTCACTTAAATACTTAGAGGCTATTGTGGGATTATTAATTGGCCTAATTTCAATATTGTTGTGTCTCAGGGAATAGGAAAACCCAAAGAGATGGGGAAACAGTTGGTCGGTGGAGCAGTCAGAACACACACAATTATCAATCACGTTTGCTATCTTATATGGGTATGGCCTGTGGCACCCAAAATAATCAGAATAGTAACATCAAAGATCAGTGGTCATGGCTTCATTGGTATGGCTCAGTGTTTGGGTGTCGATCCATGAACCAAGAGGTCACCGGTTTGATGCCCCATCAGGGAATATGCCCAGGTTGCAGCTCCATTCCCCAGAAGGGGGCATGCTGGAGGCAGCTGATCAATAATGTTTCTCTCTCATCAATGTTTCTGTCTATCTCTCTCCCTTCCTCTTTCTCTAAAAATAAAAAAGACATATTTTTAAAAAAACCACTGGTCGCAGATCATCATAACAAATATAACTAAAATGTTTAAAATGTATCAAGAATTACCAAAATGTGACACAGAGACAAAGTGAGCAAATGCTGTTGGAAAAAGATGTGCCAATAGACTTGCTCAACACAGGGTTGCCACAAACCTTCAATTTGTAAAAAGAAAACCCAATCTATTTGAAGTACAATAAAGCTAACCACAATAAAATGAGGTATGCCTGTCGATTCCTGTACCCACCACCCCAACCGAGATACAGAACAACCCCAGCTCCTCATGGACTTCCCTTGTACTACCCTTTGTAGTCACACCCACCCTTCCCCTCACCATCTCTAACCCCTGAGTAATCTGTTCTCCATCTCAATAATGTTGTCATTTTGTGAATGTTACATAAATAGAATCATACAGACTGTTACCTTTTTAGATTTGGCTTTTCCACTTAGCATAACACCCTTGAGACCCATCCAAGTTGTTGTATGAACGATTACTTTATTCTTTTTTAATGCTGAATACTATTCCATAAATCCCATAAACTTATTCACGATTTATTTTTTATTAATCTTAAACTGACAACTGAGGATATATTTTTTTTTACATTGATATTTTTAGAGAGAATGGAAGAGAAGGGAAGAGAGAAAAACATTGATGTGAGAGACATGAATTGGTTGCCTACCACACATACCTAGACCAGGTGAGAGACCAAGCCTGCAACTGAGATACAGGTCCTTTGATTGGAAATCTAACCTGAGACCCTTCAGTCTGCAGGCTGATGCTCTAACCACTGAGAAAACTGGCTAGGACCGATACATGTTTTTAAGTTCTAAGAAAAACTAGGAGTTTGTTAAAAACTATTAATTTTTAAAATACTGAAAGAGGGTAAATAGAAGCTCTTAGATTATAATTTTAAAGTTCTGTTTTAACATATAGTCTGATATTGCTAATTTCACTGTGTTGGGCTTTAAACACTCTCCCAATCTGGGGGGAAAGAGATGTCCTTACCAAGTACAAATGGAGTGGTATAATTATCCACTGATGGCAGAAGCGCCTGTTCAGCGCCAGCTATGTCTCACTGGCGAGCTCAGAAAGAGGGATATAATATTCATCTTGTGCTTAGCACAGTGCCCAGCACCTAGCAGGCCCTTCATTACTATTAACTGAATGGATAAATCTTTGTTTTAAAAAGGAATTTATAATTTGTTAGCAGAGGTAATGTGTGGATACAAATACACGTAAGTTAGAAAATGGTCTATGTCATAAAGAAGGTGTAGAGGAATTCAGTAAGAGAGTTCACAGGAGAAAAAATAATCCTTCTAGTCATAAGAACAAGAGGAGGCTTCAAAGAATCAGTGACCGTGTTCAGTGTTGAAAAATGACAGGAATTTGGATAAAAAATAAATCAGGGAGAAAAAAACTGCCTTCTGAGCACAATAATAACAATTGCTTGACAATTATTTATATCTTCCTGTGTGCTGGGCACTCTGCTAAGCATTTTACATACTCAAATCATGTCACCCTCACAGCGCCTATGTTATTGCTCTCATTACAAACAGGAGGCCCTGTCCAGTGTAACAGCTTGTGATGGGCTGAGATTGTATAACTAGGCAGCGATGCTCCAGAGCTCTCCCTCTAATGGAGTAAAGAGCAGGAGCAAAAAGAAGCAGGAGACCAGGAAACAGTGAGATTTAACTGGAGTCTGTAGTGTGTAATTGGGGGCAGGAAGAGATGCCTAGAAAGCTAGATAGGAGCCAGACCCTGAAGAATGAATGAATACCATGTTGAGTAATTTGAATACTTTTTAGAAAGCCTTTGAAGGTGTTTTTTATTTTTATTTTTAAAAGTGTTTTATTTTATTCCTTTAACAATTTTGTTTTAGTTCCTTTAGCATGTTTTTTACAATATCTAAATATTTTGTAAAATTATTTTTACTAAATTACTTTTATGTTAAATATTTAGTTTCCTGATTTTTCAGACACTTAAAAATAAAAATGTTTCTGATTATAATCGTATTATATGCACTTTGTAGAAAAATTTGAGCTTCAGGAATTACTTGACTAGAGCTGTTTTGTTTGTTCGTTTTTTGTCTTTGCTCAAAAGTACTACACAGTATTAAGAAGGAGCACATAGATACCAGATGCTGGGAAATCAGTAACATTGGTATAGGTAAGAGTTAAGAGAGCACCTGTGTGAATGAAGATGATGGGTTATTGAGAGATGCTCTGAAAATGGACAATTTAGGGCCTGGCAACAGGCTGGAATGGATGGGGATGGTGTATGTGTGTGTTGGGGGTGGGGCAGAGATGGAAACATCTATGGTGTCTTGGAGGTTTCTTGATTGCATGCCTAGGTAAGTATGGTGTCTTCAGTAGGAGCTGGAAGAGAAGGATTATATTCAAGGGGAATAGACTTGGGCTTCCAACATTTTAAATGAAGCATTCTAGGGATACTTCCAGGGTTCATGTAAAAACCTGGAAGCACTGAAACCCTAGAAAGACTTAGGAGGGGCTGTAAGAGTGGATGATTTTTCTTTGGATAAAAAATTTTAAATACCTAGTTTTTAAAGAATTTCTCATCAATAAAGAGATCTCACATTGAATGAACTAAGCACATTTTTGATCATGAAGCTCAAGAACTACTAAACCCAGATTTCCCTCAGGGTTCTGTTAAGAATTTACTTTTAGGATTTACATTAATAAATGGCACAAACATATTCACACTCAATGGTGAAAGGAATGGCTGTGGGAATGTACACTGGGATGCAGGAAAACCCAGAATTGTATTTTATTCTAAACTTGTCTTGATTTCAATTAATGAACAGGGGATGAAACTATTCTTGACCTTCTTTCCACCAGCTGATACTTTTCTGAACTAAGAGTTTTGAAAATTTCAGTATTTTATATTTAGCTTCCCCACCTAGTAAGATCTCAGATTTGAAGAAGAAGAATGACTAGAACTATAGAAACCATAGTAGTAACAACAATAATAACAATACTAATAATGCAGCAATTTCTAAAATGAATTACCTGTTGGGACTACTTTGAAGCCTTTTAAAAATTGGCTAATTGGCTTTGTATCTCTAAAGTGTTGGTAGTTCTTAGATCAGATTGCTTGGATTGAAATCTGATTATTATTATAATTTTCCTGTTTCCAAACTCTGTTTCTTTTTGAAACGTATGAGTTAGTTGAGAAAAACAATGTAGAAAAAACACCAAAATGAACTCCCTTCATATCATTATCCCCTGAAGAGTCAGTAACATTTCAGCCCTTTCCTTAGAACATGCTTCTAAGTATACCTTGGAAGAGGGGCTCACTCCAGATCCATAAATTGGTTTCAAGCAAGCCTTGAATTTGTACGTTGGAATAGAGTGCGGTGTGTGAATTTCCTGGAAGTTGGTTTTTACAAGAGCTTCCTTACAATCTCAAAGCCATCTATTAAGACTCAAGAAGCTAAGACTGTTTCCAGGGATCCTTCTGGGTTCAGGGACTGCAGCTAAGGCACACTCCCTCTTGCCTGATCCTATAGCACGGTGCTGTTTTGGAAAAAAAAAAACCCTCCAGGTTAGGATTTATGAGTCCTTTATTCTAGTGCTGGCTCTACTCTCAACTTCCACAAGCTTCAATCAAGTCACTGATACTCAGTAGGCCCAAGTTTGTTCATCATTTCAGTGGAGCAGAAGGCCCCTCCTACTTGGATAGATTCAACCAGCTACTGTGTGGATAGAACAAGGTGTGCTTTGAATGTGCAAGAATCCAGGTATTGCTTGGTGCTCATGTACCATGCTGGTCCCTTCATATTTTTGCTTCTCTGTTCCTTTCCTTTCTTAGAGACCAGTGGTTCCCTCAATTCTGCATTATCTGCTCTTTCTCCCATGACTTTTACGTGCTGCTTCCTGAAGCAGGGGCAGAGGAGAGCAAAATATGCTGACTATGCAATGTGGTCTGTTGAGCACATGCTTCTCAGAGGAAAATATTAATACTTTGCTTTTGTAGTGTGCCTTACAGTTTTCCAAAGCATTGCATATTAATGACCATACTTCATCCCAACAGACCCAGGAAGAAGTTTTCACCAAACCCATTTCACTTGATCTGGAAATTAAGGCACAGAGAGGTCATGAGCCCAAGGTCATTGAATTTGTTTAGGGTAGTACTAGGGCTAGAACTGGGTTATCTAACACTAGGTTTTGGGCTTTTGACACTGTTTTCTTGGGTCTTATCTTGGGTGAGGGACACAGAATCAGTAACAGTAATATTATGTAGTCACACAGTAAGAAGGCACCATCGGCAAAGAAACAAAGCATCTCCTCTTCCTGTCCAGTGACCCGAGAAAAACTTCTGTAGGCCCTGTTTTTGATGGGGTTTGACCTTGCAGTTAAGTCTTTCTCTTGCTGCTGACTCTGCTCACTCTCCTTCAACTTGATTCATTTGGGCCCCAGCGGGCCCTGCCTGGTGTAAGCCCATCTGGGAGTGCTCAGTACGCTCCCTTGTCAAGCTGAGGAAAAGAGCTACACTTGCAGAATAAAAAACCTCCACGAGGACTCAGGCCAGAAGTCAATTTGCATTTTTGAGAGAGGCACTTGATCCGGACACTGACATAACACTCCTGTTGCTTATTGCCTCACAAACGCTGCCACATAACTCTTAACTCCTGCTTGCAGTCATGAATTCTCTACACCAGTGTGCTCCTCTTTTCAACCAATCATTCAATATGCAGGCATCTCACTTACATTTAGTGAGCACCCACTGTTCACCCGGTGCTCTGGGGAATAAGAAATAAAGTTGGCAGGACCTCCTTCAAACCTCCTAGCCTATAGGAGACAGCAACAATACTGTGGTGACCAGAGGCTTCTGGAGAGGCCGTGCATGACCGCCTGGGGCTGCAGAGAGAAGAGACTAAGGTACCAGCCTTAAGATAACAGCTCCCATGAAAAGATGCTCTGTATTTTGTCAGTAGGGAGATGAACATTAAAACAACAATGAAAATCATTACTAGTATATCCCGATCAGAATGCCCAAAATTCAGAACACTGACAAGGACAAATGCTGGTGAGATGGGAAGCAACAGGAACTTTCATTCATTGTTAGTGGGACTGCAAAATGGTACAGCCACTCTGGAGGACAGTCTGGTAGTTTCTTACAAAACTAAACATACTCTTATTGGTCCAGCAATCAGAGTCTTTGGTATTTACCCAGTGAAGTTCAAAACTCATGCCTACACAAAATCCTGCACATGGATGGATATTTATAACAGGTTCATAATCACCAAAACTTGGAAACAACTAAGATGTCCTTCTACTGGTGAATGGTAATATCAACTATGGTAGATTCAAACAGTGGAATATCATTCAATGCAAAAAATAATTGAGATACCATGCTACAAAAACACATGTAGAAAACTTAAATGCCTATTACTAAGTGAAGAAGCCCATCTGAAAACAGATATATACTGTATGATTCCAACTCTAAGACATTCTGGAAAAGACAAGATTATGGAGACAGTAAAAAGACCGTGGTTGTCAAGGGTTAGGAAGAAGGGAGGGATGAATAGGTGAAGCATAGAGGAATTTTAAGGCATTAAAAATACTCTGTGTGATACCATAATGATAGACACATGTCAATCATTTCTCCAAATAATAGAATGGATAACACCAGGAATAGCCTCTAAAATAAACTATGGTCTTTGGGTGATAATGGTGTGTCAATGTAACAACATCGGTTATAAATAATAGCCCACTTTGATGGGGGATATTGATAGTGTGGGAGGCTGTGAATGTGAGGGGGCAAGCAATATATAGGAAATCTTTGTACCTACCTCTTAGATTCATCATGACCCTAAAACTGCTCTAGAAAATAAAGTCTATTTTTATAAAATGTAGTTCCATAAGAGCAGGGTCTTGTCTATCTTGCTCCTGGCTGTGTTCTCAGTCTAGCCTAGTGATGCTCAATAAAGACTTCTTGAGCCCTAGTTGGTTTGGCTCAATGAATAGAGCATCCATCTGTGGACTGAAGCATCCCAGGTTTGATTCTGGCCAAGGGCCCATGCCTGGGTTGTGGGCTTGATCCCCAGTAAGAGGCATGCAGGAGGCAGCCAATCAATGATTCTCTCTCATCAATGATGTTTTTGTTTCTCTCTCCCTGTCCCTTCCTCTCTAAAATCAATAAAATATATTTTTTTAAAAAAGAATGACTAGGGGACCGCTGCCTGAACTAAGAAGACTCTCTGTGAATGTGAGCTTCGAGTAAATTGGGGATGAGTAGGGTTTCCTTAGGCAGGGAAGTATAGGCTCAGTGTGGATACAAGAGGCAAAAAGAATAATTCAACGAAGCACAAAAGCCTGAAAATAATTAACTGTTTGGGGAACTTTGAATAAGCCAGGGTGGCTAGACCATAGGTTTTTCAGGAAAAAAAGGAGAAAGACAAAAAGACTGGTTAATATCATCCTAGTATTATATATGAAATAATTATTATGACCCCATTTCACAGAGGAGGATCCTGAGGCTCAAAGAAGTTCGGTGATTCATCCAGGATTATGCATTTATAAGATCTATGCCCTTTTTGTGTGTGTGGGCATTGTACTAAGCACTTTTGGTATATTATCTCATTTAATCCATATAATAAGTTTATTAGTTAGGTACCACAGTTTTGCTAATTTTATAGATAAAAATAACAACAGGCTATCATAAGACCTTTTGAGGGAACTAAATTTCAAACACAGGGACAGGGTACCCCACGGCAGGCCTAGAACATCACTCCCTGATTTGCTTCAGAGGTTCCATGCCTAGAGGTGGAAAGGGCTCAAGGCTGACAGCAGTGGGCCCAAATAATTGGTCTAAACAATTAATAGAGAAGTAGAAAGCTACCATAAAATACCACAGATTGAGCCAGATGAGAGTTGAGGCTTGAGTAGGGCCTTGAAAAATCAGACTTGGTGGTGGGTGAGGAGAAAGGCCAATACCAAGAGCCCGAGGGCGGGATTGGGCCAGGTAGACTGGTGGACAGGAAGGCACTTGTGTGATGTGGGCAGCGTTTTTGTGGGCAATAGTAAGACACAGAGCCTGCTTT
Source organism: Pipistrellus hanaki (assembly GCF_964339955.1). NCBI lineage: Eukaryota > Metazoa > Chordata > Mammalia > Chiroptera > Vespertilionidae > Pipistrellus > Pipistrellus hanaki. The sequence continues at coordinate 46,263,947 of NC_140503.1, read as the reverse complement.
CTCCAGCTGTGAAATGGATTGGATGGTGTATTCATTTCCTGGGGCTGCTGTAATAATTACCACAAACTAGTGGCTTCAAACAGAGCCACTCCCTGCCTCCAGGTGGCTCCCAGCAACCCTTGGTCTTCCTATCTGTAGCTGCATCACCCCAATACCTGCCTCTGTCATCTCATGGTTGTTCCTGTGTGCCTTCGCATGACCTTCTTTTATAAGGACACTGGTCATTGGTATTAAGGCCCACTCTAATCTAATATGACCACCTCTCAAGTAATTACATCTGCAAAGACCCTATTTCCAAATAAGGTCACATTTTGATGTTCCAAGTGCATACACAATTTCTCAGGATATTATTTAACCCACTCCAGACTTTCTATAGATGGTGCAATTCACATAGTGGGTACCAGGGCCTTGCTTCTGAGTCTCCTGACTCAAAAGCAGCTGCCCCTTAAGGGATAGAAACTCTTCTGTGAGCACGAACATCTCCTCAATAATGTCCCACCCACATCCTTTCTCTAAGGTCACTTTGAGGTGCCCCACAGGGACCTCCTCCCCATCTTCTTATTCAGAACTTTAATATTTATGGGCATTGGGAATGCTGCTCTCCTCCCCCAAATAGTTTGCTTCTGCAGACAATGCACCGCTCTCCTGTTTCTATTTTGGAGCTGTGCATGCATCTGTAAGAAGACGGGGTGTTATGTAATACCTACCATTTTTGTCAAAACCTCATCTCACCCCATTGCCTGATACAGGAGGAAGGTACTGGTGTGAAATTTGCTGTCTTTTTTTCTTTAGGGTGAAGAGTATAGTCAGATGGATTTCATACCTCACACTCGTAAGCAGGGCCATTTTTAAAAGACTATAGGTACTGTGCTAATGAAAGATGAAATTCACATCTGTCTCTGGTACAGCATGCCAGCAACAATTGCACAAATAAAGCTGAATACTCTGCTTTGCCTTTATAGGTATTTTAAAGAGGTGCCCTAGAGGAGAGCATGGTGATTGATCAACAGAAAACACCCTAAAGAGAGGAAGATGACCATGAATATTTTAACAGGTTATGATGCTAAAGTGTTAGTACATTTGGAGCTTGTCATCTGGACTATTTTAGTTTATAAATGAGAGCTGCAACAGCCACAGGGGATTCAGGGAAGGGAAAAATTACTTCAGGGAAAAGATACTTCTTTGTTAGAATCAGGGCTCTGTGAGAGGTGGGACAGGCCAGCCCAGAGAAAGCCCGGATCGGGAATCCTGGGAGCAGCATCCTGAGCAAGGCCAGGCTCAGGGCGTGGGAGCCAAGACCAAGCGTGAGAGCCCATGCATGGAGATAAGAGGCTATAGTGGCTCTCCGTATGGGGGTCAGTTTGTGAGGGGAGCAGCAGGAAGATGTAAGGTACCATTAGACAGTAGTCCAGAGGGAGGTCATTCCGGTTCAAAGCATCATCCACACAGAAGGAAGGGGCAGGAAGTGGACTTGAGTCCTGGAAAAGAGGCACTGTCATTGGTTATTGGGATCACAGTCAAGGGAAAACTTGTGGCTCAAGGGAAAGCTATTGGTCCAGTGAAGTTCTGTGGACATACCAAGCGAGGCTTGGAAGGCAACCACTCTTTAAATTGGACCTTCAGTAGAAAGGACTGATTCTTCCTGTACTGGGTTAAAGAATGTTCCCCAGAAATTTGTGACCACTGTAATCTCAGAATGTGAAATATTTTGTGGACTTATTTGGAAATAAGGCCTTTGCAGATGTAATTAGCTAAGTTAAGGTGGGGTCAAACTGGATTAGGAAAAATCCTAAACCCAGTGACCAGTGTCCTTATAAGAAGAAGGGCATGTGAACAACACAGGGAGGACAGCCATGTGATGAGGGGGCAGGCAGTGGTGTGCTGGGGCCCAAGCCAAGGAACACCTAGGATTACTAGAAACTCCCAGGTGCCAGGAGAGGCAAGGAAAGCACCTTCCCTAGAGAGTTCAGAGGGGACAGTGCTGCAAGGAGACCCTGGGCACTTGATGCAGCACCGTTTGCTGCCATTTCCCTGTATTTCTGGTTCTGTGTCTGACAGCCGTTGGGACTGTGAACTTCTTCAGTATGGAGCACAGGGTGGCTTATTTATCTTTTGTTACCTAGCTTTGGCATATTGAAAAGAGAATTAGGCCGAAACCAGTTTGGCTCAGAGGATAGAGGTCAGCTTGCGGACTGGAGGGTCCCGGGTTTGATTCTGGTCAAGGGCACATACCTTGGTTGCAGGCACATCCCCAGTGGGGGGTTTGCAAGAAGCAGCTGATTGATGATTTTCTCTTATCGATGTTTCTAACTCTCTATCCCTCTCTCTTCCTCTCTGTAAAAAAATAATAAAAAATCAATCAAATAGATTTAAAAAAAAGAAAAGAGAATTAGACTTAAATGTAAGAGTCCTGAACTGTGTATTATTACTTACTCACATATGCTTTTATACATTCATCAAGTACTTACCAAGCACCTATTGTGGACCAGACCCTAAGCTAGCCTCTGGGACACAAAGATAACAGACTCTGACAAAGGAGACACTCCTAGTCAACCACATTCCCATGAAATGATGCACCAAGGGCAGTAAGGTAGCTTTAGGAAAGCAAGCCCTGGGGAAGCACTGCAAAGCCAGCCAAAGGGAAATGGAGGAGGTCAGACAAGGGTCCTTGGAGGTGCTACCCAAACAGGCTGTTGAAGGGTGAGCAGGAGTGAACCAGATGAGGAGGGGAGAAAGGCATTTTAGAGAGAAGCGACAGTAAATGAGTGGAAGTGACACATAGTATTTACAGAGATGTCAACCCAACCCTGTGGTTGGGATTAAAACATGCAGAGCAGGGAGGGGTTAGAAACACATATGGAGAGGGGATGGCAAAGAGTCTTGAATCCATGTTACATGCTTGCACTTTATCCGTTGGTAATGAGAAACCACTTACAGATTTGAGCGGAGCACGGTGAGATCAGATTTGCGATGTGTGGGCTGGGACAAGGCTGGAGGCAGGGGCAGGAAGAGGATGTTGCTGTAATAGTAGGAGTGGGAGATGGTGCTGCTTCCAATCAGGGCATTGGGAGGAGGATGGGGGGAGTGACGTGTTTTAAGAAATAGAAAGGCAAGGCTAGAATTCCAGCCTTGCTAGTTTGTATAAATTGCTTCATTTTACTGAGCCTTAACTTTCTCATCAGTAGAATGGGGATAATGATATTCCAGTCCACAGGGTTGTCAAGGATTAAATCCGGTCACTTATAGGCAAACACATTGCAACTTCTCCCACCACCTCCAGGGTGTGCTGTTAGTAGGTTTCCCATCATATTTATGGGATGGCCCACCTGTGTCTGAAAGGTGGCTGGCTGATCTGAAGAAATAAGTAAATGCTGAATAGTTTCATATACTGATCTCGAAATTTAAAATGTGATTTTTAAAGCCCAGGTTTATAAGTATTTCTATGCTCTCTTAAAAATATATAATTATGTTCTCTGCTCACATAATTTGATTCATTATAAAACCTGAACAGCTCACTGTCACTTTCATTGCAGGGGAACGTCAGCAAGAACATGCTTTTCCTAGCAGATGTGCTCCTGAAAATTTTACTCCTAAATTGATTTGAAAACGAGTCAAACATACTTCACTCACGCTAGGGAGATGAGGCATTTCAAAGAACCCTCTGATCCTGACTCCTTTGGTAAAATTAATCATTATCCTTAATATTTTGGAGGGTTTCAATATGAACTTCCATGTATCTTAATAGGGCGATAGCGGCCCATATACAAAGATGTTTACATTATTATAGCATACAAAAAAAAATGCAGACTGCTATATCTTCAAATATGCCAGGCAGTCTCTCTCAGCCTGCTGTGATGTGGTTGCACCTCGGAACACCCACCCATGGCAATTGAAGACATTCCCCATCAAACATGCCAAGTGAGCAGCTACATTAATCTTCCTGCCTGACATAGATCTAGTTTCAACCCTCCCATCACTGACATGAGATCAATTCACGTTCACAATGTAATCTTCGATGAGACAATAAATTATAAGCTTTCTATTTAGCATCTCGTCGGCATCTAATTGCATTTTGATTTGTTTCTTGATGTACAGATGGAGTGCTGAGAATTGGACAAGGAAAGTCGGATGAATCATATTTGCCTAATTATAACTTGTAATTGTAAAACATAGCAGCATTAATACAGTAAGTGATGCAAATTGATACTAAAAACGTTCAAGCAGGAAAGATCGGTGGCAACGTGGATTTATACGAATAATCGCTAGTTATGAAGCACCTACTATGTTCCAGGAACTCTACAGATGTGTGTGTGTGTGTGTGTGTGTGTAGTTCATATATATATAATTTTTATATCTCCCTTGACTCTGGCAGATATTATTTTTCATCCTACAGATGACAAAATGGAGCCCTAGCAATGTTAAGGAACTTTTCTAAATTACCCAGGTAGGACCTGGTCCAGCTGAAATGTGATCCTTGAATAAATATTATGCCTGAGTTCCTCTTAGTTCGGAGACCTGGTTTTCAGTGCAGAATGATGGGTCACTGACTCACCTTTGCATCATCATCTATCACTGAGGGGTTTGTTCTCTCTACCTCTGAGACCCCTTCTGCTTCCTGATGTTTTCAATGAAGTTTCAAGAAGGCCTTGGGCTACTTTTAAACAGCCTGGCATTCCACCTCCCTTCCCCAATGAAATCCAACTTGAAATCCAAGAATAGCTAAACCTTTACTTCAGTCCCAAGAGCCATTTCATTTACTGAAATACTTACCACACTACCATCCAATTACTATGTAAAACACCTTGGGATACCATTAATACAAAAGGTTATATATTCTAAAACCCAAATGTCATTTTGTATTAGACATTTTCTTAAGGCCTACTTATCTCAGGATGAATTCCAAGAATGAGTGCTTAATAATTATTTTGCATTTAAACAACCTACTTATGAATTCCAGGGATACATTGTGTCACAGTACGGCTTCTGCAGGATACAACAATTATGATAAATGCTGGTGGATTAACTGCTACAGTATTGCAGCCTGACAAAATGACACATCTGTATTAGATCACTGGTAGGTCATCAGGCAAAAATCCTTCCTCCCCCGCCATCCCCAGCCCTCACCCCAGAAAACAGGGCTGTACGAAAAGTTTCTCAATCCAGTGAGAAATAATATAAAACCCACAAGAACCTATGTGTGCAGAACCCCTGATACTGGGGCTGGCCACAGACATGCTATCATTTGGTGAATTGCACTGCAGATATGTCCCTCTTCAAAAGTGCCAGGGAGAAGAGTTCCAGAGGCCAAGGTATTTTGACATAAACTCATGAATTTGACTTAAAAGCTAACTCAGCCACAGAAATGTGGAGTTTAGATCTATTTAGCTGTATGAACTTGTCTTTAAAAGAGTAGAGTATAATTTGGGAGAAAATAGGGTTTAGATCAAAACTTGACAATTTGTTTCTCTATGCACATGTGTGTGGATGTGTGTGTGGATGTGGTACGTGTGTGGTGTATTGGACTGAGATGGAGAGAAAACTTCAGTTAACCTCTTGTGAACTCACATAGCCAAGCTCCATACAACTTTAATAAGTAACCACTTGATGATGAACATTTAACAGTCTCATTAAATCATAATTTAAAAGATTGTTGTTGTTTTTTTTTGCCCCAAACAAATAAAACTCTGTGAAATTCTAATAAGGATCTTTGCAACAGCTGTTTTGTGCTACAGACTGCGTAATGGCCTTATAATTGTATTAGATGTGGCATGGAAATGTTTATGTTTCTTTTCTAGTCTGAAATGTGCTAAATAACAGAAGCCAGAGCACAGGGATTCATTATGGCCTCCAAGGGCTTGGGGGCCCTTCCTGGAGCTGGGGGGTCCTTAGTCAAACTCCCATGGGGATGTTGCCCTGGGCTGGACCAGACTGAGGCAGGCAAATCGGTTTCCATACAGTTGGAGTCCCTTCTTTGCTGTCTATGGCACCTGGCCCTTCACCTCAAAACACCTAAACACCTGCCTGGTTCTTTGGACCTTAGAAAAAAATATGCTCTTTTCTCATAGATTTCCAGTTGTAAGAGGCTCAAAATTCCCAAGGCCAGAGCTCATCTCTACTCTAATCACAGCACTTGAATTTCCTCCAACCTCAGAGCTGCCTGGTCGCTGTCTGCTCCCCCACATGCACCCTCCAGGCCCAGGAGGCTGGCCAATGTGAATTCTATCCATTGGCTTCCTGGCCTCTGGCTCTCACTGGGTTTGGCCAATGGGAGCCGTGTAGGAAGGAGAGTGAAGTTTGGTAAATATTTCCCTGGCTCTTTCTCGGCGGGGTTACTATGGGTTATGTCTCTCTACCAAAGACCTCAGCTGCTGTCAGTTACTGTCCAGAGGCCTTGCCTGGAGATTCTGGGAATTACTGCCTTTTCCTCCCCTACGTCCTTCAAACCTGGAAATGGTAACAGATCCTAGGTGTTAATAGCTCTGGGATGCTTCTTATAGAGACATGGCTCTCTAAAAATCAAAACCAGAAACAAAAGTCTGACTTGTGGGGTTTGCTGATTTCCATGATGTAAATGGTCCCATCAAGGCCCATTTCAAACTACCAACATGACATCCTTCAAGGTGGAGCTGAGAAGGGATGTGGCACTTAAAGGCTGTCTTGTCCCAGGCACTCTGAGCTGCATCACACCACAGCCTGCCCACCCCCTTGTACACAGCCTCTGACTCCAACTCTGCATGGCTTACTCATTTTGACTGTGCATCTGTTTTCTCCCAGGAACCTGACGCACAGCACACAGCCTTCTGAAACGGTGGGCCTTGTGTGTGTGCATGCTGGTGCTGATGGGGAGTCATCTCCACAGAGCACCATTTCCCTTGGACCAAACTCCACAGTTAGAAGTTCTTCCATAAGGAACAGACAGGAGTATCCTCTCCCCTGGTCCCCCACTTGAACCTGGTCTCCTTACAAAGTACAGATAGCTGATCTCATCTCTCTTCCGTTACCGGTCTCCTTACAAGTGATGGAGGGTGTGATGGGTTATGTTCATTGAACCCATGGTGGTGAAAGCCATCCCAAAACACAGAAATGGCTGCCCAAGGAGTTCTCTCAGTCCGCTCCTATCCCTGGGGATCCCTCCCAGGAGCCTCACCCCATCCTCTGGCTCCAGCCTTTGCTATTGGGGTGAGGGTGGGGGTAGGAGAGGCTCCTGTCTAAGGAGGTACCCACTCTGAGATGTTCCTTTTGCTTCCTTCAGGATTAGCTCCCCTTTTTTTCTGTTCTTCAAAACAAAGGAGTGCATTCAGCTCATCTCTCTCCCCAGATACTCAATGGTTCATTAGGCAGAAGCTTCATGCTCTGGGATGGCTCAGTCAGTGAAGAGACAGAAAAGCACATGTATTTCCCTTAAGGCTAAGATATACCACCACTATCCCCACCACCACCACGGGTGATGCTCATACTGACCCCCAAATTTTAGAAGCACTTACCATGTGGCAGGTGCGGTCTAAGCATATCAACTTCCCACAACCGTGTATGGGTCAGGGGCCCTGACAGGAGACAGATGACACACTCAAAGGGTGTAACTGAAGAGAGTTTATAAAGGAGCATATCTACTCTTGTAAATGTGCAACCTGGATCAAGAGATCTAATGAGAGGGTGCAGACCTACAGATTCCTGAAATGGGAATCATTACTACTTGTTGCAACCAGGAAAGAGCCAGGGGCAGGGGCAGTGTTCATAGCATCTGAGGGGAGAGCAGGGCTGTAGAGGACTGCAGCACTGTCCACATTCAGATCCAAGAGTGCAGGCGGGTGGAGGCTGAGAGGCAGACATAACCAGATCCTTTTCCTCCCACCTTCTGTTGGCTGAGCCCCAGTGGAAGTCAGAGGGCCTGGGACCTGGGTGACACAGTCCATAAACCTCAGCCTCTTGGGTACTGAGTATGGAACGGGCTGGAATGGATCTTAGACCAGAGGGGAACACAGAGACCAACCAGCACTGATACCAAGAGCTAAGTCATTAAATAGTTAAGTAGTGGAACCATCTTTAGTCACTGCCACAGCTGGACTCGAACCCAGGGCAAGCAGGCAGAAGGGTGGCCCCTGGTGCCAGGCTGCTTTCTGAAAGCTTGCGATGGAGCAGCACTCACTCTACTCCATGCCTCCTGGTGCTAGTTTTGTTCCGGTATTCTCACCATGATGGCTCTGTAATAAATGTGTCCTTTATTCTTTTAGTAAGTAAGCTAGCAAAAACAGTAATTTGTTTTATGGGTGGTAAGTGAACAGGGTTTTTCATTTACTTTTTGATTCTTACAGCAGCCCAGTGTACTATGATTTGAATGTTTTCAGACAACATTCAGGGAGGTGGATGATTTTGCCCATGTCCCCAGCTTGCAAGGTGTGGCCCTTGGAGACAGCATGACAAAGGGAGCAAAGTGGTTTCGAGCTTCTGAGTCTGACTATGGGTTCATAACAAGCCCACTTAACCTCGGGCAAATCACTACCAAAGCCTCCCCTACCCAGAAGCTCTGACGTTTTCATCTTTAAAATGGGGTGATACTCCTACTGAACCCACTGGCCTCTTGGAGGGATGAGATGAGATAATACATACAAAGCTCTCAGCATAATGCCTGACTCTTGGTAAGAACCCAATACTAAATGTTCATTATTAGTAGTAGTATGTTTATGAATAACTGTAAATTCAGGCTATGCTTATTTTTCTAAGGCCAGCATGCTTTTAAACCAACTTCCAGAGGTTATAAATATGTTGTAATCACATTGCATTCAAAAATTTAGTTTTTTTTCTCCTAAATGTATCTTTTCCTCTCCAGCCTCCAAGTTGACTTGCAATCTATCAGACGCTGGTTATACAATATCATTAGGAAAAGCTCCAGCCAGGAGCCACTTTTAGTCATGTGCAAATTCAGCAGAGGAATGGCTTGTGTCAGCACCAGAGGAGGGTTTGCTTGACATTACTGTCTACAAACAGGGGTTATTGCCTCCCAGGGACACAGCCACCAGGGATTCTCCCTCCATCCTCTCAATGGTTGCTGCCACCCCCTGCCCACTGCCCCTGCCAGAGCCTGTTATTCCTTGGAAAACTTACAAAGAAAGAGAAAGCTCAGGACATAAAAATAAAGAAATAGGCTATATGGACAGGGCTATGTTCCTCATCTTCTACAATAAAAAGCTAATATGCAAGTAGACCCATGGCCCCCAACTGCCCTCACCTGCTGGCCTGGTTGCCCCTAACTGCCCTCACCTGTCAGCCTGGTTGCCTTTAACTGCCTTCCCCTGGAGGCCTGGTTCTCCCCAACTGTCCTCCCCTGCCAGCCATCTTGTTGGTGGCCATCTTGTGATGATGTTGTGTGAGGGTGTGATGCCACCTAGGCTTTTATTATATAGGAGATGAGATTCCTCTGCTTTTCAAGACACCCTCCACTTGGAGTATACTTGCTTTTCCATTTTCTCCTCTATTTCTGAACCAAAACTTTGCTTTCAATACACTTGATCTTAGCTGCTGTAATTACCACCCCCCTTTTCCTCTCTAATTTAAAATAAGTTTCACTGAAAGCAAGGGAATTCCTGGTCCCCAGCTCACTGGGAAGTGAGATATGACACTCTTCCATCATGTTTGTCATAAATAGCACTCAGTCTTATTTCACCAAGCCTCATTTTTCAAACCATACTAAAAATCCCCATGTTGCATAGCTTGTTGCTCCTGTCTCTTAAGTCCCCAAATGAAGACAAAAGTCTACATTACAGCCAAGGTCTGGAGAGTCTCCACACTCCTAAGAACCCATGTGAGCACTCAGCCATGGTGACTGGGGTGGTGTTGACTTGCGACAATGTTTAATGCCTAATGTTTGAGCTACGTTTTTTATTTATCTCTTTTGATTCTATACCCAAGCATCCCTTTGCCTTCCCTACAACCCGTGTTAATGATTTTATTTTTCTTGTGGTTGGAAAAGCTTAGCAACTGGACTTATAAAACCCATGAGATCACATCTGATGTGCTGTTTCCAGTTTGTTTAGAAAGATGATATGACCACTTTGAACCCATATCCTATTCAAAAATGGACAAAATAGGGCTCATGTGAACATTTGCTTCATAAATGATTGATAGAATTAATGTATATACAGAAGCCTTCCCTACCCTCTATGCCCACATCCATACTTTTGCTTTCCATTGTGTCAGTAGTCAACTGCAGTCTGAAAATATTAAATGGAAAAGTCTGCATATAAACAGTATTAAATTGTGCTCCATTCTAAGTAGCATAATAAAATCTCATGTCATCCTGCTCCATCCTGCCCAGGATCTAAATCACCCTTTGTCCAGGGTACCCATACTGTATATGTCTACTCCCCCTGCCCCTTAGCAGCTCCCTGGGTTATCAAATCAACTGTGGTAGTATCATAGCACTTGTACTCAAGTCACTCCTGTTTTACTTAATAATGGCCCCAGAGTGAAAGAATAGTGATGCTTGCAATTTGGATGTGTCAAAGAGAATCCTGAAATGCCTCCTTTAAGTGAAAAGGTATATATGCATAAGAAAAAAGATAGTATATAGGAGCTCAGTGTTATCTGTTGTTTCAAACAACAACTGGGGGCCTTGAAACGTGTCTCCTGTGGATAAGTGTGGATTTATCCACTTTCTGTATGAGGTCTTTTGCAAATGTTTGGTACTTCCAACAGATGCTTCCTTCTCCTCTTATTCCTAGGTGCACCGCTTATTCCTTTCATCCTAGGTTTTCTCTCCATCTGATACTGACAATTTTGGTGTAATGGATGGAGTAAGACAATCTTTTACCAATTTTGTTCCAAGTGACTAGGCTGCCTTTGCTTCCATGGAGGGAATCATGTCCAAGTTGTTGTCAACGTTAATCACAGGCCAACTGGGAGTAGGCTATTTACACTTGTGTCACTTTCTCCACAATTCGATTACTGTAATTGCCTATTGACTATGTGTACTGTCAGCTTCTACACCAGCTCCAGCAGTTGGGGTAGGAACAGTGGGCTGTTTGGGTCATGGTGAAAGGCAAAGCTCCCAATACATACACAGCCCTGGCTTCTGACCCTGTTTGTCCATCACCCCCCAGCCCTCATTCATTGTGCTGGTCTTCACACTCCCTTTACCTCTTTTGTCCATTATGTGTCCTTAGCGAAAGACATCTCCCTGGATTTTAACCATGTCTTTTTTGTGGCCAAATTCTACCCAATGTAATTACCCAAGGTTACTTGGAGTCTTGTTTAAAGATATTTGTTTTCATTTGGAATTGTTGGATGCCCTAAATGCATTTTAAAAAATTTAAGTTTTCTGCTTATCTCATGCTGCTTACATCGATTTTTATGAATCACTTGGCTTCTCTACTGATTTTTTCATTTTCTTTCATTAATGTTTTTCAGGGAAGGTGATGGTGGTGGCTGACTGCTTGCTTTTTCAATCAACCGAGTCGTGGGCTATCTGACTTCACGTTCAGGCGAGAGGCCAGGTGCAAACTTCATTCTATTTGATATATAAATTGGCTTGAAGGAGGATCATGAATGAATTTAATTCCTACTATTTCAGGTTTGAGTGTGCTGCACTGTTCAGCATTCCTGCTGCTATCTCAGCCTAAACTTTACGAAAGTTGTCCCATCGCTTAGCTGTCTTCCAGAACTGAATTTAGCTTAAATCACTACCATCTACTGCGATTGCTTCAGACAAATCTTTTCAGTCATCTAGCTCTCAAATGAAAAGTGCTTGCTCACTGCTTATTTGATGGAGGGTAATGAGGTGCTGTTTCTACAAGATTACTTACCTGATGAGACAGGAGGACTCGATGGGAAAGACCCAGGCAGGGCCCCAGATGGCTGCGGCTGGGCATTTCTGGAGGATTGAACTAACATTTTTGTAGAGAGATGTCAGTGCATTCTTTCTTTCTACTCGAGCCAATAAATTAATGTGGTTCTTTGTCCCCATAAAATGTTCTTTCAACATATTCTTTCTCCTCCATGCCTAGAGCAGTGGTTCTCTGACCTCAGCACCACAGAATAACCTGGGGGTCTAGTTAAAACACGGATTTCTGGGTCCTATCCCCCAGAGTTCCTGGTTCAGTAGAAGGGGTATGGGACCTGATGATTTTCATTTTGAACAATTTCCCAAGTAAAGGTGATGCCGCAGGTCCAGATACCACACTTTGAGAACCACTGTCCTGGAGTGTGTAAGGCCAGTGAGCCATCATGGCACACAATGCCTGAGGTCACTTGGCCCTTTCTTTCCGACATTGTATTCCATTACTGTCACTCACTCAGTCTTTCATGTAGTCACTCATGTAGCAAATATGTGCCTGATACTAAATCCTCTATAGTTCTTATAAGCAGTGAACTACTTCCTACCTCCTTGCCTTTGCTATTGTTGTTGGCTTTCCTGAAATGACATCCTTTATCTCCTGCCTTTCCTGTGGGGCTCAGCTCCAGTTCATCCAAGATCTATGTCAAGGGCCAACTGCTCTGTATATCAAGTCCTTCCCCAATGAGAGCCACTGCTGTACATTGCACAATCCTCCATCATTGCACTTATTTCTTTACAAGTTTTGCCTCTGCCTGGACTGTGACTTCCTGAATGCATAATTGCACTTTGTCTCTCTAACTCCAGAACAACTTACTATGTCTGGCCCATGTTTGCTGACCAGTATAGGTATTGAACTTGATTATTTCATGGCAGGGACATCCAATTGACTTAATTAACCAGGAGCTTGGGTTTAAATGCGATTTCCCTTCAATAGATATGAATGTTGTAAATTTGGTTTCTTGGAGCCCAATGTAAGCAAAAATGAAGGTGAGTGTGTACTCCTGCATTGTCAGGTGGCTTCATTTAATTTCCATGATCCCAATTTATGTCTATAATCAACACACAGAAACTAAGCCAAAAAGTAGAGACATTTTTCATTTTGTAAATGTTGATACATTTAAATAGATTTTTCTATATTAAAACATATTCACATCCTTTATCTTAGTAGATCCTTGAAAACAATCCTGTGACAAACTAAGATGCTCCCATAGATATAACTCATCATTTCATTTGAAAAAAATGGCTCCATTCAGAAAGCCTCCCACTTATGAGCAGGATGTAAATGGCAATCCAACACATGACAGAGAGCATAAGAGGGGGATGGGAAAGGAAAGAGACTAGCACTGGACTTAGGTCATGATTCAGCCACAACTGACCATGTAACTGTTAGCTTCAAGTTTCTTCATCCATCAAATGAACTAAATGACCTGTCAGGTGTCTTTCAGCCTTAAAAATCAGTAATACATTTTTTAGCTTAAAATTACAGATTCATTAACAATTCCCCTTTAAAGGCAATGCCACTTTGAGATCAAGGTCCTCCAGAACTGTCATGGTTTATTCTACAGTGTGCATCAGTCCCCTAAACACTTTCCTGACACCTTTCTGAGGGGAGAGGCTGTGAGCATGGAGGTTTGTTCTGAGGCTGGTGCCCAATGAGTATTTTTTATAAACAGAGATTGATAAGAAGTCAGCTCAGATCCATCCTTGACCTTGTAATGCCCACTGCTCAGTTGCACTTGAACTTTACAGTGTTTTCCTCTTTGAGGGGCTCCACAAGGGACACAAAGCCCATATTCTCTCTGGAAGTTTCTCCTAATTCCTGGCTTTAGTGACTAGTTATGTACTTATGACTGCCAAAATGAAATCTCCAACCTGAACGCTCCTGCTAGCTGCTGAACACTTATCCTGCATTCTCCCTGTTACTGCAAAGACAACATCTCCAAACTCAACCTGATTTCCCTCCTTTTGGGGTTCTCCAAAGCTTTTAACAGTATCCAGTTACCTAGGATTATAGACTCTTGTTTGACTCCCACTTCTCTTACCTCACAAATTCTAAAAGTCTTGTCTATTTCTTCCTGGAATATTTCTTCTCTCCCTTCTTGCCTTTGTCTTAGCACCAGCTTCTATGATCTCTTGCCTGGAGTTTATATATATATATATATATATATATATATATATATATATATATATATATAGTTTATTGATTTTTTACAGAGAGGAAGGGAGAGGGATAGAAACATTGATAAGAGAGAAACATCGACCAGCTGCTTCCTTCACACCCCCTACTGGGGATGTGCCCACAACCAAGGTACATGCCCTTGACCGGAATTGAACCTGGGACCTTTCAGTCCACAGGCTGATGCTCTATCTACTAAGCCAAACCGGTTTTGGCTTGCCTGCAGTTTTTCCGTAGCTTCCTGACTGGCCTTATCTTAGCAGTCCCTTCATTCCAACCTGTCAGTCAGAAGCAAGCCCTGAGATGAGAATTCATGAGCAAGTAATGTATTAAGGAACTGCTTCTAGAAGAAACTGGAAAGAGAATGCAGGAAGCAAGAGAGAGAAGGAGAAGAAACTAAGCAAAGATGAATTCACACCCATCCCACCGCCAGCATGATTTTGCAGAGAATTTTGGAGTGTAAATAACACCTCAGAGTTTGTACCAACTAAGAGCAAGGGAACTGGGCTTTCATATCTCCACATTATCAACTATTGGCTAAGGGCTGATCCAAGGGATGTCAATTCCCCAGCATTTTCAACATTCTGCCTGTTTTGTCTAAGTGCCTCCTGTAGGCAAAAGGAAGTCCTTTGAATAAAGACACAGGTGTGAGCTCTTAGCAGCAAAACATACAGAAAGGGGACGCAAAGAAATAGCAAAAGGGGTCTGGGCACACCTGGGACTTGATAAAGCATTGACAGTGTCCACGGCACTGACTTCACCTCCCGCCAGCTCAGCCTTGTAATATTCCTGCTCTGTCACTGCCCCGCCTTGCAGCCACGGATGATGCTTTAAACTCTCTAAGCTCTTTATCTATATCAAAGTTCCAATAAGTTAGTATCATCCTCTTATCCAGCTGGCCCTTTTTCTTCACAAATCTAACATTTTTGACACACTGATACAGTATTTTATAGACAGATCAGAGCTTTCCAGCCTCTAAGCCTTAACCCACTCACTTCACTGTGCCTAGAATGGTCTTTAACCTGCATGTGCAAATCCCACTCATATTTTAAGGAACAGGAAGACTTTTCCGATCCCCTTCCAAGACATGGGTTCTTTCCCTCTTAAAAGCGTCCCCAGAACATTATCTGTCCCTCTATACTATGAAAGCAATCCTCTGGTCTAATGGCTAACCATCAGCATCTCATTTCTCTTTACATCCTTCCAGCACTATCCACAGTGTTCAGTGCCAGGAACACTTGTTGAATACTTGGTTGAAACCCTTCCCTGTGCCTAAGTCAAACAGAAGAGTGTAAATGGGTAAATGGCTCTTCCTTGCCCTCTCAACTGAGTTCTCGAGGTTCCAGTTCTTTAGATGAGGCTTCTGACCCTTTGGAGGCAGTGAGCCTCCTGTGCACCTTTCCCACATTCTCTCATATCCATCATGGTGCAGTGTGGAAGTCAGTGTGAAAGGAAAAGAAAGCTTCAATTCATCATGTCCTGAAACAACCCTTTCCTTCAAAGAAGTTCTAGAAATAGCTTGAGAAACCACTTAATATGTGTAGCATATTGAACACTCAGGAGTATTTTATGAACATAAATGTGAACTGCTTCTCCATCAGGAATTGCACTGAAATGACATTTAAAGTCTTAAGCTATAGTGCTAGAGCCATCTTTCTACAGTGTGAGACACTGAGCACAACAGTGAAACATTCTGGGGTTTGTTTTCCTCTGAAGGTAGTGGTGTGATAAGATTAGAGCCTTCATAACTCTACTACTTTATGAGTTCACTAAGACCTTTCACATGGCAGCCACTGCACCGAGGAGGTCAGAAGACAAACTCCCTACATTCCCTTGACCACAAAACCTTTGAAGAATTGGCTATCAGGTCCCTACTAGAAATCATGAAATTTCCCTGTAAGAAAAGCTGTTCTAGAGTTGACATTTCCTCCCTATGTCTTCTGCCCAGTAGTTCTAGTAGAACCTTTCATTAGATCCTATGCGTCCTTCCTACTCTCCTGTGTTGGGTCCTTTATCACAGGAGGCCCTCGGGAACATTGAGACTTCGAATTTTCCCACAAAATTTCTCCCATGAAGCACACACATAGATATGAGTGGCATGTAGAGGTGAGCAGTCTGCGAGGGCCACTCATAGCTATTTGATGGAGCTGCATGTATTAACCAATCAGCATACACAATCCATATTAGTGCCAAAGTAAAATGAAAATTCCCTACACCTTGGACCGTGAAGCTCCATTCTGAATCAATGAAACTGATGTGTTAAATCCTGAATGCTGCGGGTCTTCTCCCATATGGACTAAGCAAACACTTATAACCCCACAAACCCACATGATTCCCCAGTCTCTCCCTCTTCTGATTAATTATGTTCAGACTAGCTGCATTTTTGAAGTACAGGTATTGTTAACTTATGACATGCTTTTAATGTTTAGCTTCATCTAAATGTTAAATGCTTACCTGTGTCAGGCACTGCAAGGGTCCCTACAGGTAGTAAAACACTGACAAAAGTTCCACGGACTAGAGGAGATTCCATCTGGTGCTCTTGAGGTGAGGTGACTAGTTCAGACTTACTTTTCATGGTCTGTTCACTTGACCTACATGTTTTGCTTACGAACATGTTTGTGGCTTGCTTCATGCTGTATATAAAACTCTTTGGCTTATGCCATAGAAAGTCAAAAGTGTCTTCCTTTCTATTGTTGTCTTGACTGTGTTTCCTTGCTGGGCCAGTTACTAGTGCATCATATGCTACTGATTCCCAAGGAGCGAGCTAGCAATTGCCATACATTTGTGCAGATTAATTTTGTTCTGATTCAAAGGCCTGTCAGAAACTGGCATTCTGAGTGGGAAGAAGATTTCCTTTTAAAGGAAAGCTTAGGCTTTGGATGGAAATCCCTTTGAGAGAGTTTCTCTTTTCCCAGCATCTCTTCCTATATAGCTGGGAAGCTGTAGAGCAGTCTGGAAGTAACGTACTCTGGGATGAGCAAGCTCTGGGAATGTAGCTCCCCTCACCCAGATGGAGAGCAAGTCCAGTGCTCCAGGTACTTGGGGGTCTTACTGTTGCTGAGGGTGACAGGATGCAAGATTTGAGATTCCACTGGAAGTCACTACAAAGTGGAGAGGAAGAACCACTCTCGGGCTCACCAGAAGCAAACCTCCAGCTTGTTAATTAGGCAGCAGTGAGAGGAGCCCTCCTCTTTGTCACTGCACCATTTCCTCCTCTTGCATGTGTCTAGCTGGTTTTTGCTTTCACATAATGAACGTGAAATTTTCAATTACAGGAAATGGGGGAAAGAAACTTTGAAGGAAGCTCAGGTTAATTTTGTTCAGATATTCATTTTGGAGGAAAAGTTCTCTCCGAGATAATTTCCTTATCTTTTACCTGGAGATTTGATGGGGACATTATAAAATAATAGCATTTGCAAATAACCCTGTAAGATAATTTAATATTGTTTCTGAGCAATAATTTGGTCACATCTCCAAGTAAAGGGAGGATGGCCAGGATTTTAGATAGGTTTCATATTAAAATGTGCATTCATGCAGCTGCTGACAATGCATGTCCCTGATTAATGTGTATATTTCCTGTACATTCATCTGGCTCAAATCCAAGAATATTACCATCCTGGGTACAGGATACCAGGGACCATACGGTGGGGGAGATTTGTGTCATAATGACCAGAAGCTATTCAGCTAGGAGAAGATTCCAACTGTAGTCACGAGGGGGAAGCATCTGGTCTGAGGGGTAAAAATAGGGGGGAAGAAACAACATGGACAGAGACTGGGGCATGTGGTTGGAAAAGCAATAAGCAAATTAATTGCAGGTGCGTAGTCCAGAGCTGGTGCTGCAGTTTCCCAAATCCTGTCTTTAAGGTTGCCTTACCAGTTCTTTTGACAATTTATACCATCTGTCCCTTCTCTCACATGGTTCTTCCTTCCAAAATGGCCTTCTACCTGTCTTTATTTTGCTGACTCTTCAAAGCCCAGGTAAAGTTCTATCTTCTCTGTGAGGTTTTTCTTCCTGTTTCCATTGCTCTCAGCTCCTGTCCCTCTGTTAACTCTTTGGAGCTATGTGGCTGAACTGTCAGAGCAGGTGCAATCCTATTTTCTGACAGTCAGTATCACCCTGTTTAGTAGTTTCGCAGCATATGCTGCCGAAAATGGAAATGTTTTGTGTACCCATTATTACATATGGATAGTGCTTGTTTCCTCCTATTAAATATATTTGAGGGAAGCATCAGTATCTTATTATTTCTTTTATTCTAAACATGTAGCATAGCATTAGATTTTCCCAGTAGCCAACATTAATGGAACATTTGCCACATGCTTGGCACTATTCTAAGCTCTTTCCATATATTAACTCATTATTCCTCCCAGTAACCCCCTGAGGTAGGTACTAGTATGATCCTCATTTTACAGATGAGGACATGGAGGCTTAGAGAGAGATTCAGTAAATCATCCTAGACTACACAGTCAGTATGAGGTACAGGGTTCAAAGGTAGGCACTCTACACCCTTGACCACTTACTGCTGGTGGTCTGTGCCAGGTAATTTGTAAATGCTTTCTTACTTGCTAACAGATAGACTGCCTTTGTCTTAACGAGGAAAAAAAAAAAAACAACCTCTAAAATAAAGCATCCTTTGTACAAAGAAAGATGCTCATGCTTAATAATATTACCGACTTCCCGTTACTTGGATTTGATCTAAAAATTGAACAAAAATTCCATCCTTCTCAGGCTGCCCTTGAGCTTTTATAAAAACTACAGGAGGCACAGAGTCTGATCAGGCTTTCAACTGGGTTCCTCCTCATCAGAAGGTAAAGTGGAAACTGGGCAAGTGTCCAAATGCTTTACCAGACCAGCTAATGCTCCTGGTAGCTCCCTAGAAACCATTTAGGGGTTCACAAAGCCCACAGCACACAGGGCAACCTGGGCTGTTCATTAAAAGAGGAAACAGGAAACACACATCAAAGCGCTAGCCCTCCGGACGATGTGTCCATGTTACATACGTGAATCATCTCTGAATAGGAGGGACAAAGACTGTTCTCTTTCTTGCAGGCTTGTTATGTCCATGCTGCATCCAAAATGGGAATGTGGTGTTTGTTAAGGCTGCCCTTTGAAAAGCGCTCCAGGTCTCCCCAGCAATGTGAGCCAGCCGCAGAGCTGATGGGAAGTATAATGAGCAGTCCCTGGTGGAGGACAAGGCTGATTTTCCCCCATCATCTATTTGTGTGTTTATAAATGAGTAATGAGGTCAATTTGGGACAGGCAGGTTTTGTGCCACAATCTGGACAGATGTTTAGAGCCTCTGGAAAGCACAGCTGCCTGGCCCAAGTGTTGGCTCTTGCCAAAAGTACTAAGTGTTCAAAGGAGAATGTGTCCCCAGGGGCTGCTCAGAGGAGCCCACTGATCATCAGGGAATAATAGGCTTACATCGATTCTTTCCAACCACATTTACACTTGCAGAAGCTGTAGCTCTCACTAAGTGAAAACGTACAAAATTAGAAGATATTTTTATAGGTGATGAATAAATATATTTGATTATCATAGTTGTCAATCTTTGCTTGTTCATATCCAAGAAGAGGACTCTTGTATTCTCTTAAATTGGCAAAACTGAACTATAAATCAGCCACTTATTTAGGTATCTGAGCTCTGTTTGAAATGATGCCATGGTTTTGTCCTTTTGATAACAGGCCCAGGGCTGTGACATGGAATAGGAAGGTGGGATTTTTTTTAGGATCTGTGTAGTTCACATGACATTGGACCTGAAATGGCTGACTGTAAAACTCCTGAGCTGCTCCACTGGAGACACTGAATGCAGCTACACAAGATATGCCATGGCATTAATGTTTCAATCCAAAGGGTAACAGCCATTGTTAGCTAAGATGGTATTTCATCTTTTCCTATTACAAACCATGCTAGAATTCTACACGGTTCTTTGTGCACATGTTATTGTTTCTCTAGGGCTCATACTAAAAGTGGAAGGGAAGGATTGTAAGGCACATCCATTTGCAACTTTTCTCGATATTTTCAAATTACCCTGTCAAGGGGCACTATTTCCAGCAGTTCCTGGGAGCTCCCATTTCCCCACATGTTTGGAACATTTGATGTTTCAGGCCTGTAAATGTTTGCCTCTCTGGTTGGTATGAAGTGGTCTCTAATGGACTTGTTTTGCATTTCTCTGATTAGTAGAGCTAACTGTTGCTACATTTGTCTATTTTTGCATTTGAGGGTAGCTCTTCTCTGAACTTTTTTTTTTCTATTTTTTTTTCATTGACTTGTCTGCTTTTTAATGTTTCTAGAATTGTTTATAGATTCTAGCTATCAATTCATGGTAAATTATGTGCATTGCAAGTACTGTTTCCAAACCTGTGATTTGTTCCTTTCATTTTTCATATTTTGTCTATTACTGAACAGAATTTAAAAAATTTTTGTCTAGTCATATTTTGTGGCTTATTTATATAATCCTTTCTTACCACAAGTCATAATGTTACTCTTCTATATTTTATTATAAAAGACCTAAAGTTTTGTTTCTCCCTGGATTTAATTATTTAATCCACGGGGAATTTATTTGAGTGACATAGAGATCCAATTTTGCCTTTTCCCATATAGATTATTACTTGTCCTCACACTTTATTATTTTAATAGTCCATCTGTTCCCCCTGATTTGTAATGCCATTTCTGTTATATATCAATTTTATATTTTTTAATGGCTCTGTTTTTGGCTACTTGTTTTATTGGTCTATTTTCCTGTCTTTATGTCTCTAATGCAGTCTTAATTAATATATCTTTATAAAGCATCTTGGTATCTGTTAGGGCGAGCAATACCACTAACTCCATACTTGTTCTTTTCTTCAAAATTGTACTGCCTAGTTAGGGCCTTTTTCTCTTCCATCTGAACTTTAGGATCAGCTTGGTAAGCTCTAAGAACTTCCTAGGAATCTTAACTGACATTCTTTGTATTTATAGAGTAATTGTGTGAGAAATTACACATGTGATATTGAGCTTCCCAATTGATTGGCATAACTCCCTATTAATTCAGACAACCTTTTATGTGATTCGATAATGTTTTGAATTTCCTCCAGGGAAATAATACACATATTTGTGGATTTTACACTAATTACTTCAGAAATTTGTTGCTATTGTAAATTAGTTTTTTATTTTTGTTTCATTTTGAAATAGCTTATTTTTGGTATATATAAACTATTTATTTTAATGGTTAAATGATATACAATTATTAATGAGTTTCCTTATTAACTATGAAAGTTTTTTGTAAACTGTCTATATAAGGTCATTATAAATAAACACATTTCTCTTTCCTCTCAAATGCTTATAACTTTTTTCTTATCATAATGCAATGGTTATAATCTTAGAAGTGATCCTAATGAGTATTCTTATATGTACCTCAATTTAATGAAATTGTTTCTAAAGTTTCTCATGAAATACAATGTATTATGTGAATTTTGAATACTTATTTTAAGATGAAGGACGTTGTCTCCAAAATTTAGTTTGCTAAGCGTCTATTTCTTGAATAAGTATTGAATCAAGTGATTCTCCTAAATCTATTAAAACAGTCCCATGCTTTTTCCTTTTGTTTGTAAATTCAGTTTGTTATATCGATCAGTTTTAAATGCTTACTTGTTCTTTGATTTCTAAGATTAAATATATTTGGACTTGGCATATCATTTTAAAATGCTGCTAAACAATATTTATGTTAACAATATTTTATAAATGACTTCTGCATCTGTAATTGAGTCTGGTTTACAAATCCATTTTAACATACTGAAAATTATAATAACCTTATGAATTGTAAAACTTTCCCTAAATTCTTTTTTTCATTGTTTACTTTTAGATTTTCATTTTCAATCAAAGTTATAAATTCACACATTTTACAAAGTAAAATATTTTTGAAAGGTTTGCTACCAAAAATGAAGAAAAAGGTTCCTCTCACTTTTAGCAGCAGCTCATGCCCAATTATCATTTTTCTGTTCCCAAGAACAAAAATTTTTATTTGACATTTGCCTGAAGATTTCTCAAAAATATGCTTGCATTATAATAAGTATTGATTTCCCACTACAAAGAATGAGGATTTATTTTTCCTTCCTCTTCTTCTACATACATATGTACTCTTTCCAAATAGCATTTTCTTGAATTTGTTTCGTTACTTTGCTTAGTTTCTATGTTTTCATCACTAATTCAAACTCAACTCACCAGTTGCCTAGATCTCCTTTCAGGACATCCAGATGCACTGAATATGCTATCAATTTTATCTCCTGAAGAAGTCTATATGGGAAACTTCTGACCTCCAAAGTAGGCTGGCTGCTGTCTACACCTAGCAGACACATGGCATCCTGGGATTTTCCTTCACCCTCAGCCTGGGGATTCCCTTTGCTCCTTTCCTGAACTGGATCTACTGCTTCCTGTATCCAATGTTTTCTACTTGCTTCGGGTTGAGTAAATATTTAGAAATTTGCATCCCTGAAAATGTCTATTATACCCTTCTTTGAACACTAATTTGTTTTATAATAGGATTCTAGATTGGAACCATATTCCTTTAGAATTTTGAAGGAAAGAATTGCTCAATTGCCTTCTACTTTCCAAGGTTGATTCCGAGGAGCCTGAAGCCATTCTAATTTCTAATCCTTCCCATGTGACTATTTTCCCCTTCCTGGAAGTTTATATGTTTTTCTTTTTGAGCCAATTATTCTGGAGTTTAAAAATAATGTCCCTTGTATGAGTCTATGTCTGTCTATTTTTCTGCGTACTCAGGAGGCTTTTCAAATGGGAAACTCAAGTTTATCTTCCGTAAAAGCTCTTTAACTATTCTATTGATTATTTCCTTCCATGTGTTTTTACTATTCTTCCTTTGCATAATTTTTAGGTGTTGGACCTCTTGGACTGGCTGTTTAGTTCTATTTTATTATCTTTGCTTTTCCCTATGGTTTTTTTTTTCTAGAAAATTTCATTCACGTATCTTTGAACACTCTTATCAATTATTTTATTTCTTCTATTTAAGTGTAACTTCCAAGAACTGGTGTTCTTTGAATGATCCTTTTTACAATACCCTGTTCTTGTTTCATGGTCAACATATCTTCTAATCACTCTTCTTAGGACCTCAATGACAATATTTTCAAGGTCTCTTCTCCCTGCTTAGTCTCTGTTTCCTTCAAGCTGCTGATTTCTGTGTGTGTTGGTCTTAGACCTCCATTTGAGAAGCTTTCCCTGGATGTAATGCACCTTTTTTTTGTCACCTTACTCTTAGTTTAGATGTTTCCTCTTAGGCAGTTGAAATTCCTAAGAACTGACCTTTCTAATCAGTCTGAATCTTATCTGTCTGGCTGCACTGCCATTGTTTTGGAAAAATACTGGGGTAGGTGTGCGGGAACTGGAGCTGTTGGCATTTAAGATGTTCA
Organism: Pipistrellus hanaki; assembly: GCF_964339955.1. Taxonomy (NCBI): domain Eukaryota; kingdom Metazoa; phylum Chordata; class Mammalia; order Chiroptera; family Vespertilionidae; genus Pipistrellus; species Pipistrellus hanaki. Next base: position 46,240,539 of record NC_140503.1, on the reverse strand, counting down.
TGTTTTCTTAATTGCCCCACTTTCAGTATAGTATCATCACCCTAAACTGCACTGAGTTCCCCCAAACCAGAGACTGTTTTACCCTTTTATTGGGGGGGGGGGAGAGGGTGAAGGAAAATATGTTAAACAATTTCTTGTGCTGTCAAAGTAGAGAAGGGGATCTAGAAATCTAATTGCTCCTTAGACTTTCAATTCAAGATCCTTAATTTTAACCTCTTCATCCCAATTCTTGAAGTAAATAGTGGGATCAACTCCTGAGTCTTTTGGGATTCTGTGAAATCAGATGTATTCTTGCCAACTTCCTTTGAAAGTTCAGAATTCATATTCTAGGACTGCTAAGTTGTTATGCCTTGCCTAAGTGCCTTCCAGTGTCCAGAATTCTATTGCTCTCTGATTATCCCTGTATGTGTCTCCAGATTACTTTTGATATCAATTCCACTTCATTCTAACTATTTTTTTCCTAGATAGCCTCCATACACTTTATTTTTACTATTTTTTAGGTATTAATAGTTTTTTTCAAAGATATTTTCAAATTATTTTGTATGTGATATGATAGTGTTTTTTTAAAAATATATTTTTTATTTTTTACAGAGAGGAAAGGAAAGGGATAAAGAGTTAGAAACATTGATGAGAGAGAAACATTAATCAGCTGTCTCCTGTACACCCCCTAGTAGGGATGTTCCCACAACCAAGGTATACATGCTCTTGACCAGAATCGAACCTGGGACCCTATAGTCTGCAGGCTGACACTCTATCCACTGAGACAAACCAGTCAGGGCTGTTTTTGTTTGTTTGTTTTTTGTTTTGTTTGTTTTTTGTTTTTTTTTAATTTGATGATAACTCTCCTAAAATCTTCTCTTTGTTTTTTTTATTTGTCCAGTTGTATCTAATACACTTCTTATATGTAGGACTTGATGCCTATAGGTAATTATGTACTCACTGTGGGGCCCAAGGAGATGCAGTGGAAATGGTGCTAGGGATGGTCCAGTGGTCTAGGCTGTTATGGGAGGGTAGAAGAAGACAAAATCCCAAGGGAAAGTGTCTAAGGAGGGAAAAGTCTAGGATCATAGGATTCTTTCCCAAGCAGCTCTTCCTGGGGAAGAAGGTGGTAGGAGCCAAGAAAACCTGAGCTCAGAAGCAAGGCTGGAGATGAAATGGTTCAGGATGAGATTCAAATAAAGAACTCAGGGTGTTATTTTTATTGGGTTCTGGCTGGGAAACTTGCAATGGGTTGACTAATTTAAAGCAATAGAGCTGAATCAGGTAATAATTACATTAACATAGTTTGAAATAGATCTATTCCCATAGGCTAGAAAAGGAATGCAGAGCCTGAGAGGGTGAATGACTTGCTGAAGGTGCCACAACAAGTGAGCTGCAGAGCTGCTGACAGAATACAGCCCCAGGATTCTTAGCTCCACATTCTTGTACTCTTTCATCTTGCTTTTCACCTGTATTTCTTTGGGATATACATGCCAATGGAACTCTGATTTACTAAGATCCTCATCTGAGAGCCACTGTCTTTTGCCCCATTGAGTTGCCAAAGCAAAGGGGTTACAATCAAGGCCCAGGGTCATCCATCTGAAATCTGTGACGATACAGACATGCTCCCTGAAATTCTGATGCCTGACATCTGTCAACAGAGGCCTGCCTATTTGGAAAATCTAAGGTCGCTTATATATGACAGAGATCAGTTTAGCATACAGCAAACACACACACACACACACACACACACACACACACACACACACACACACACTCTCCCTGTGTTAACTGCTCCTCCGAGCAGCCAGTATAGCCAGACCACGAGAAGCCATAGCTCCCTGCTGGAAAGCCGATGTGCAGGGATGCAGATGTAATGAGGCCTGAGGCGACCATCCTTGGTGCCCTGCAAGCTGGGGAATTCTGCTTTAATAACTCCAGTGGTTGGAGAGATATTAGCTTTAGAGGGCTGACCTCCCTGCCCTGAGTACCCCCTATCCCTTAGTTATCTGGGCCTTGGGATCTTGTTAACATGTGGACCTCTGTGAGGCAGGTCCATTGTATTCCCAAGCACCAACTGAGACCTTCTGATGTCCCCTGTGGGCCTTGGTAGCCTCCAAACACATCACCCTGGGGAGCATTCTGCCTGATCCTGTGGGTGCTTACTGCCCAAAAGGCTTTGTTCTTCCACTCCAAGTCCTGAACTCCAACTCCTCTCTTTCAAGCAGGCCCCTCACTTCAGCTCCACACTTCCAACCAGCATCCTCCATCTTTTAAATCATTATGTTGACAAAGCAGACTTGAAAGAAAAATTATTGATCCCTTTTGGCAAAACACCTTAATGCATTTCTCCTGTTTTCCAAGGGACAGAGAAGAAGCAGCAGGGTCATTTTGCAATCCAATTGTGCCTGGCTAATTAAAAAGAACTTCCTCTGCCTCTTATTGCTAGTTTTTTAGGTTTATACCATTCTCATCCCTCCTTTTTTAAAAACAAACAAACAAACAAACAAACAACCCCCCCCCTCAAAAAAAAAACAACACAGACAAAATACAGCAACCAAAACTTGGACATATATTTAGAAAAAGTATAAAATGAATACCCTAGAACAACATTTGTTTTCTTTAATATATTTCCCTGTCTCTCTTAATTCACATATCTCATATTTTATATATGAATACACATAGTGTAAGACCAACTATACATTATTTTTATTTCATATTCTATTTTAGGATATTTCTTTGTACATAATTTTTCTCAATGATGATGGCTTATTTCTAAAGGAAAGAGTCAATTTATTCTATTCACACCATTCTGCTACCTGTAGTTGTACTGGATGCTTATATAGCATCTGATCCTCATGTTGGATTTTCAAAATGAGGAAATGAAAAGGAAAACAAGGGAAAGCATCAGAGGCTGATAATTGCATATCAAAACCTGAGCACTAAGACTTCTGTGCTGGGTCTATGGAATCAGAGTTTAGGGTTAACCAGAGACAAAAGAATGGGCAGCCTGAGAGCCTGAAGTTAGCAAGACAAAGACCCTGAGGGTTCAAACAAAGGGGCCAGAATTACATATGATCAGGCATCCTTCCATAAGAGCATTTGATGTTTGTTCTCCCACTCATTTTTGCTGTATTTGGGTGCTCCTGAGTTACTAGGGACAGGGGAGTTTAACAAGTGCTACTTTGGGTCAGAAAACTGGGATTATAAAGCATGGGGTTATAAAGATATGCCCTGGAATAACAAGTTCATGCCAGGCCCATAATGTCTCCCTGGGGACCTGGCCACTAATAGTCCCTACTAAAAGAGGGAGACTAAGGAGTCATAATTGCACTGGATCAGGAGCAGACACTCCACTCAAAGGCAATCTAGAGTCTGCCCTGTAAAAGCAAACTAGGACAATCTGATTTATCTGTAAGGAATTTTGCCATTTGGAGACTGAGAGGCTGTTGCCAGCTAGTGAGGCCTAACTGTATAAGAATAGCCATGGAGTAGAGGGACTTGTCAGCCATGATGTAGCACATGAGATGAGGTTACAAGGAAATTGCCACTAACCCTGGTAGAAATAAAAACAGAGCAGAAGTCCTCATGAAAGAAAGATTGATAGAGAAGAAAAGTTGATCACCAAAGATAGGCCACTTTGTAACTTTGCTATTATTCACTTCTTCAACTTTTCCTGGGTTAGTATACACATGTATCTTTTCATTTAATCTTTTCTTTTTCCATCCAAGAGACACCCAAGCAAATCTCTATTCCTTCCAACTAAAAGATTACTGTCTGAAAGATACTAACAATGAAGTTTCAATACAGAAGAAATTCCTCAGAGATCCCCATATGAGGTTGCATTTAAGTCACATCTCCAATGTGTAAAAAAATTGGCAAGAAAAACGGAAAGGGCTGCCTGCCTACCTTTACAGGAAGACAAATCAATTAAAGAGTGAGATACAGTATGCCTTTTGCCTTCAAGGTCAGGCCTTGACTCACTAGAACCTTGGCAAAGTCTTGCAGTCTGGAGAGAGTAAGAAATCATCCCTGTGGATGACAGACTTTTGAGCAGATGGTTAGTAAATCAAGATCCTCATGTAAAATGTTGATGCTTTTTAGCCTAGGAAGAGGCGGGTGAAATATTACCAAGTTAATCATGCAGAGTAAACCACTGGTCACTGTCTTAAGGAAAAAGACCATTCAGTGAGATATGAAATTCTAATTGCACCAAGCAGAACCATGAAACCAGTTAGAGCCCCATGGCCTGTGGGATGAAAGAAAATTATAATTGAAGCAATATCATTAGTTTTTACCGAAGTGTTTACATAAGGGACTCCTTATTTTGGTGAAAGGGTTATGTATCCTGGGTGTACATAAGGAAGAGAGCACCCTACCTTAGGACTGGTCTCATTAGATTTGTATTATGAAACTCCCAATTACGATGATGGGTAGGTTCTCCAAAGAACCACAGTAATCCTATATAATAAAAACTTAATATGTTAAGTGTCCAGTGGTCCGGTCGGCTGTTCAACCAATTAAAGTGTAAAATGCTAATGATATGCTAAGGTCGCTCAACCACTCATAATGTGCACTGACCACCAGGGGGCAGGCAGTCAACTGGTTGACAGTAGCTATGAGCACTAACCACCAGGGGGCAGATGCTCAATGCAGGTACTGTCCCCTCATGGTCAGTGCGCTCCCACAGGGGGAGTGCAGCTCAGCCAGAAGCCAGGCTCAAGGCCAGAGAGTGCATCAGTGGTGGCTGGAGTCTCTCCCGCCTCCACGGCAGCGCTAAGGATGTCTGACTGCCAGCTTAGGCCCAGGAGGAGCTGGACTGGGACACAGGCTAGGCTGAGGGGCCCCCTGATGCATGAATTTCATGCACTAGGCCTCTAGTCATAATATAGTAGGAAGAGCTATATCCAAATAGCAAATCTGTGGGTGTGACCTGTGGGTTGTGAGTCAATCAATTCCCCTTTCTTTGTCCATCAAATGGGACTCATAATTCCTACTTTTTAGGGTAGGATACTGTCCTAGTGGGTTTCCTCTTATGGTGGAATTAAGCAAGAGATCCTGACTAATTCTTCTTGGAGAGAAGCCCCAATGGCAGATGCCCACAGTCTGAGGAGCTCTAGACTCTTAGATACAGTGTCTGGCCCATAGATATTCACTGTCTAGGTGTTGTGGTCTACAGATGGTCCACAATACCCAATGTCCTCTATGCAAAGTCCACAGTCAACTGTCTCAAGTTTAGAAACTGTCATATTAATACTTTTAAATTTCCCTACAAGCCGAAATCGGTTTGGCTCAGTGGTAGAGTGTCGGTCTGCGGACTGAAAGGTCCCAGGTTCAATTGTGGTCAAAGGCATGTACCTGCGTTGTGGGCACATCCCCAGTAGGGGGTGTGCAAGAGGCAGCTGGTCGATGTTTCTCTCTCATCGACGTTTCTAGCTCTCTATCTCTCTCCCTTCCTCTCTGTAAAAAATCAATAAAATATATATTTTTAAAAATTTCCCTACAAGTCATTTTGCCATATATAATTTCATTCACCCTCACAGGAGGGTGTGTGTGATAATTTTTGTTTAACAGATTAAAGCACTGAGGCTCTGAATGGTGAGGCACATTGTCTGAGGTGGTCCAACACACAAGTGGTAGAGCTAGGACCTGAACCACTCATCAGATTACAGTGTGCACATGCTTCCCAAAACCCCACTGAAATTCTGCCAAGTGGGCTGGTGGCATGGCATTTCTCCATCAGCTAATGCAGGCGGCCTGGACTGCTGTCCTCACAGTTTGTCCTAGGTCAGTGCTTCTCAAATGCTAATGTGCATACAAATCACACGGGTCTCTTGTAAAACAACAGGTGTAGATGCAGTGGGTCTGGAGTGAGGCCTGAGATGCAATTGCCCAAGTGGTACTGATGCTACTGGTTTGTTGACCACACTTTGAGTAGCATAATTCTAGATGACACCCAACATTTCCAAATTATTCACTGTATTATGAATAGGACCTGTTCTCAAAGCTTAGTATCTTCTTCAATTCTCTCACTAAGTATTGAATGGCCAGATCTGTGAAGCATTCCCAAGTAGTTCATAATGAAATTAAAACCAGACTGACATCCCTAATACTCTCCAGTTATTATCTAGTATATACCATTAGAGTAATTGTGTGGGAGAGCTTGAGTGTTGAAGCTAAAATAATAATCTCACCAGGGCCCATTTAAAGCTACAGGCAACACTTGTTTAGTAAGGTAAGGAAATATAGGGAACATGGAGTGAAGGAAGTAGTTGTAATAATAGCAGCCACCATTAATTGAATATATTTTATGTTTTAAGTTCTTATACATGTTATGGGTAATTATTACAGCAGTTCAGCAAGAAAGACACTATAATAAAATTTTAGTTATCCATATTCTACTTTGATTGATAAAGTAATTTAAATGTCCAAGAATATCTAACATAGGACAAGAGAGCACAAGTTTAAAGAAGAAAAATCTGGGTACAAACTAAGTAGAGCCAGGAAAGTGGCTCTCAATGAGCACACGAGGGCTGCATGCCTGCCAGGGATTACCCATATGTGGTTCTCAACTTTCCAGAAGCCAACAAGAAAAGAGAAATCTGGTCAGTTGGACAACGAATGGTGATCATGTAATTAAGAAACCAAATGCTTTTCAAAGAAAGCAAACCTTTCTTCACACTCAGACCATGCAAATATATCTCCTGTGGCCTTTCCTACAAAGGATATGGTTTGTTGTAATAAACGACTTTCGCAGCAGTTACTCACAATGGGCCGAAGGATGGCTTTCATAGGGTTATGTTTACAATGATCCCCAGTGCCTCAAAACCAATAATTCAGAAATGCAGTCCTTCTAGAACTCATGTGACATGGTCTAATACCTAGCATTTAGAAACTCTGGCTTTATTTATAACTTTATCTTGGATAATTTGGAGAAATACAATGGTTGTGTGTCCTTCAATAAGTCATCAGCTTTGGAAGATGTTAAGTAACAGTGATTTAGAGATTGTTTAAACAGAGGGGATTTTTAATTGAATGGAGACCCAAATGAAACTCGGGCACAGTTGCTTAAGAAGGACACAACTTGAGTAAAAACCTCCACCCCAACTCTGTGGTGAATAAGCTTCTCTAAATCTAGAGAATCTAGAAACTTGAATCTAGATAACTGAAGTTTTAAGTTATACTTCATATAACCAGGATAAAATAGTTTCAGCCTGAACAAATTTCACATTGGCTGAAAGAAAATCTCAATAAAGCATCTGCAGAATAGTTATATTTCGGTAATGTTATTTTTTCTAGTGTAGTTATTTATGAAGCATTCCATTCACCCATCCATTCATTAATCCATCCATTCATCTATTTATTGAGTCAATAGATATTTTGGGACACCTGCATGTACTAAGCAGACTTTTGCTAATAAAACACAGGATCACTGCCCAAATGGAGGTAGAAGTCTAGTGTGGGAGACCCAACAATCACATAACCATCTAATCCCCCCCACACACAAAAATCTTCATGCCCAAGATATTAAGATTCTCCACTTTTACAACCATTCAATGTAAACTTAATGTCTTCTATCTCTTGGGTAACATATTGAGGATATGGGAGTAAATGACACCTAAACAAATGCATAATTACACAAGATGTTAAGTGCTAGAAGGAAAATAACAGTGTGTCTATGAGAGAAAATTAGGGGGGTAGGCTGGGGATGGTACACAAGCGGATGGGCAGGGAAGATGTCTCCAAGGAGGTGATGTTCAAATGAGACTGCAAAATGAGAAGCTGTAATGATGAATGGATCAGGGGAAGAGCATTCTAGTTAAAGAAATAGGCCAAGACAACTAAATGGTCATATATCTTATGGGATTTGTATTTACCATGCATTTATGACTGGAAATGTCAAACAAAACCATAGATTTCAGAGTAATTGATCCATAGCTCTTCCTCTTTGTAATAATTATTCATCAAGGCCAGTTGGACACTTCTTGTATAATATAATTAAACCCTATCATTTAGGTGTGAGACGATGCATGACTTTGCTCTATAGGTGGACACACACATTCTGCTCATTCAAACTGAATGTCAGAGTTTTAAGAAACATATTAAAAACAAGGGACATTCCTTACACTGGGGAATATTATATGGCTTCACTGTGTAGGATTTGAAGCACAGTTTTCCACAGCCTACACCTATGATTTTGCCGCACATCAGGCATTGGAGCTAAATCAGACCAGGGCATCAACTCTAGGCCAACCCTTATTTCTATAGGTTATGGGGCTGAAGAAGGGTGGCAGAAACTCAGATACTGGCATTTTTATTCCTGCCATGGAACACCAGGAAAACCCTGCAGGTTACCTTGACAAGCATGCAACCCTATTCCACCAATTACCACCCAGCAAAAATAATTACATTGTGCCACAATACACTATTCAGTTGCCTACTTTCCCTTGAGACTGGAAGGCCCTGGGGCAGGAAGATTTCCTGCCTACTGATGATACTCCTTTCCCCCGCGCCCCCCCACTAGGTCAGCACTTTCTTTCTGACCATCAGGTCAGATTCCAGCACTTCTCTCTCATAAAACCTCTGCGCCCCTTCCCCCTTCCTCCATCATATTCTTCAGACAAGTGTCTAGCTCTACCTTCTTCTCAGAGCTTGTATCTAAGCTGCTCCATGTGGATAGAAAAATGCAACAGAACTAAATGATTCACTTTAAATTCATGATCTCCAGCTTCAAATGGACACAAAACTGCCCAGCAGGTCTTTCATTTTGCTCTTGTTGACTTACTTCCCTATTCCCTGAGAAGACTATTTGATAACTTCTTTTCTCTCCTGAAACCTCCTCCATTACTTCCTCTATTCTCCGATGATGACTTCTCATTTCATGGGTAAAATTGAAAAATCATCTTCACTTCACCAAACCTGCAATCTTCATGGGGGCCATTTTCTCCTCCTTTGCTCTGGTTAAAATAGAAAAAGTGCTCTGCAGCCTATCAAAGATCATTCCTTCTACATGCACCCTGACCTCATCCCTGCCTGCCCTAATTTATTTGCTCTCTCTTTATACATTATCAGTCTTTCTTTTTCTTACTGGATCAGCCTCACTGATAAAAAAAAATATGGTCTAAATAAATATGTATTTATTAAAAACAAAAGTCTCTTCTAAACCTACATCTCTTTCCATGTACCACCACAGTTTTGTTTTGTTTTTTGTTTTTTAGTTCATAGCCCTTGCAAATAGTTGTCCATACATTGGCTTCCCTCTAACTCTTACCTCACTTCAGACTGGCTTTTGCACTCTTCCACTGCCTGTGATTTCTACTGAAAATGTACATGTCCAATTTTCCAGACCTTCAGGATGTGAAATCAAATGAATGAACTTCAATCTCATCTTAATATCTTAGTAGTAGCCAATCACTCTTTTTATTCTCTGACTCTCATGATACTCATTTTTCTCCTTTTTCTGACTTCCAAATTAGAGTGTTCTTGCTCCCTGAATAATCTCATCCAATCCATTGGCTTATGTTATTTTTTAATATGGTTTTAATTTTTGTCAAAATGAATATATACAGCCTAGTCAGCATGGCTCAGTGATTGAGCATAAACATATGAACCAGGAGGTCATGGTTTGATTCCCAGTCACGGCATATACCCGGGTTGCAAGCTTGATTTCCAGGATGGGGTGTGCAGGAGGCAGCTGATCAATGATTCTCTCTCTTCATTGATATTTCTGTCTCTCTCTCCCTCTTACTTCCTCTGAAATAGATGAGGAATGTATTTTAAAAATGCATAAACACAAAGTTTAAAAAATGGTACTATTAAAAGTCTATTGGTATTATTTTCCAATAGAGAGAATAATAACACATCAGGTTTTAGGACAGTTCCATTTCTTCTCCTGGAGTCCTCCATAGCTTTCTAATCCTCCTGCTTCAGTCCAACCTGGCTCTCCTGCACAGCTGACATCCCAGCACTTTCCTGCACCACTCTCCTATTTAAATCATTCCTGAATCCTTTTCTCTTTCTTGGTTTATAACTTTACTCTGCTGAAGAATATCCTTCAATAGCTTTTTAAGAAAGAATACATCTATTTGAATTTTTGCAATTATGAACACATACTTATTTTATATTAATTCCTTTGATTAATAATTTAGCTAAGAATATAAGTCTATGTTAAAAATCAGAACCATTCAGAATTTTGAAGCAGTGCTCCATTTTCTTCTAATTTTAAGTGTTGCTGTTGAAAGTCCAATGCTATCCTAAATCCTTTTACTTTGTATGTAGTTAGCTTCTTTCTGCAGGAGACTTTTAGGATCTCACTTCTATCTCTGGGTTCCACATTTCACAATACAATGTGTCATGTTATAGGTCTGTTTTCATTCATTGTACTGGGCACTCAAAGGCTCCCTTTAAGCTGACAAAATGTGTCTTTTAATTTGGGGAATTTTTATTGAATCAAATTAGTCCAGGGTTGAGTTTCTTGTATCAATCTTCGAATTGTCTTTTTTTTTCTTGCTTATTATTTATCTTTTTTGTTTCTGTTCTTATTCTATGTTCTACAAGATTACTTCTAGTTCAACTTCCAACTTTTATATTGATTTTAAAATATTGTCAGATCATAAACATCAAAAGTTTTAAAGTTATTGTCTGTTCCCTTAACCCTTGTGCTATGGATATCATGCCATCTCTCATCATTGTGAGAATATAGGTATCACTTCATTTTAGGTTTTTTTTTTTTTCCCCTGTCTTCTCCTTTTCTATTGTGTTTTTGTCTTTTCTTCAATTGGAGATGTTCCTAATATATCTGTTGTTCTTGTTTGCTTATTTGTACTCAAAAGGGAATGAATTGCAAGCTCTGTGATCTTGATGAGGTTTTTATTACAGATTGTACTAATCAAACTAGTGTTGTTATTTTTTCCATTCTCCAAGACTGTTGAGATCTTTTCCTCCTCAGGGGATTTGGACATTAGGATCTTCTGAAAGGTACCCTTTACTCCCTCACACACCCAAACACATTCTTGCCCAAAGCCTTCTTTTCCTTTAGATCTTTGCTTACACATCACTTCCTTAGAATGGCTTTCTCTGGTCATCCTATCTAAATAAAACAGCTCTCCATTATTCTGTTCTGCTTTCTTCCTCTATAATATTTACCACAGTTTAATTTATGTAATTGAAAACTTATGTACTGTGCAATCAAGTATGTCCCTGTCTGTTTCCCATTGTTTAACAACAAGCTATATGTGGGCAAGAACCATTTCTATTTTGTTTAATGGTCTAGCCTCAAGGCTTAGCACTGAAATACACACACTCAACAGATATTTATTCACTTAGTCAATGAATGGGTGGATGAATGGATATGTGAATAGAAATTTTAGGTTTTTGGTCAATCTCTGCTATAAGTAGCACTGTAACCTTAGGCAAGTCACTTAACTTCCCCAAGTTTTATTTAACTCCTTCAGACTTAAAATAACAGTGCTTATGCTGCCTGTAGAGGTATTTATGAGGTACAAATGAAACGACTGATGTAAAGTGCTTAGTAAGAAGACTTATGAGGGATAATAAGAGATTGAATATGACTTACTCTAACTTTTCTTATTTTTTTTCTTCTTTTCATATTGAAACCTCAATTTAACACTTTGGGAATTGTACCTTAATAGCACCATCTAAGTAGTATTGTTATTAAGAGGTGTTTTTTTTTAAGAACCAAATTAACTGAACTCTTAGATGTGATTCAAAGCAGACATGACTTATTCAGTTTCCTGAGCAAATAACGTCATAAAAAGATTCCAGATTCTGGTTCTAGTTCAATGAAGGGAATGGGCAATAGCGGCTCATCTTCTACTTTTAAGTACAAGGAAGGAAGAGATAATAAAAATCCCTGTTCAGAGATGAGGATTCAATCATCCCTCTATTTGTAACAGAATTTTCCCATAATATTTTCCCCAAACTAACCAAAATAAATAATACTCTATTCTAGTAAGAATTGCTAGATAGAAATGTAAATTGATATAATCCTTCTAGAAAACAATTCATTAACACTTATAACATAGCTTAAAGGTATTTATATCTTTTGGTACCATAAATGTTCTTCTGAGAAATTATCCTAGGCTGTAATCCAAAACGTAAGAAAAGCTCTATATTAAAAATGGTTATTTCCAATATTTACTATTTAGAGATGACAAAATATATTTCTAATAACATATTAAAAGTCGAGTAAATTTATGGAGTATATTTGGCAGAACATAATGCAGCCAAAACACTCAAAATTATGAAAGTTATAGAAAAACATGGAGATATGTTAATGATACAGTATAGCAAATTACATATATACATTATAACTAATTGAAATATTTTTTAAAAAGTTTAAATAAACATGACAAAAATGAATTCTATTTAAATGGGGAAATAATTGAGGACTGCTTGGTGTTTTTGAACTTCAGGAAAAGGATATAAAGAAAAAAACATGAAAGAGAAGGAGAAATAGTCTTCAACCAGATGTTGAGCTTCTTAAAACTGACACATCACTCTAACTTTTCTTACACCCCTTTAGAGTTTAACTTGGGCCTGTGCACAGACTAAATACAGGCATGATTATCAAATGCACATCCTGTTATTCTTCCTTAGTTCGGGCTCCATTTCTGAAACTCTTAGTTCTTGAATGCTGCAGGATTGAGCATTATTTAGAAAGCAAGCAGACCTCCTACTTGTAAGAATACCTCATGATAAAGGGAATCAAGACAGAAGTCTCTAATGCAGGTGTCAGAAAACTTTTTCCATAAAATTTTGGAGAGTTAGTATTTTGGACTCTTCAGATCATGAGTTCTCCATTGCAAATGCTCAGTTTTGACTTAGTAGAGTGAAAGAAGCCACAGAAAACTCATAAACAAATAATTGTGTCCCATTAAAATATTATTTATAAACTAGAGGCCTGATACACAAAATTCATGCATGGGGCGGGGGAGGGGGAGGCCTCAGCTCAGCCTGCACCTTCTCTAATCCAGGACCCCTCAGAAGATGTACAACTGACATTCCTCTCACAATTCTGGACCACTGGCTCCTAATTGCTTACCTGCCTGCCTGCCTGGTCATTCCTAACTGCCCCCCCCACCAGCCTGGTCACCCTCACTGCCCCCCTGCCAGCCTGGTCACCCATAAATGCCCCCTGCTGCTGTCCAGGTCACCCCAACTGCACCCTCCTATTGATCTGGCCACTCCTAACTGCCCCCTCCCCCACTGTCCTGGTCACCCTTTACTGACCTCCCTGACAGCCTGGTTTCCTCTCACTGCCCCCCTCCTCCCCCTAATCGCCCTCAACTGCCCCTCATTGGCCTAGTCACCTCTAACTAACCCCTGCCCCCTGCAAGCCTGGTCACCTTACTGCCCCCCTGTCAGCCTGGTCACCCCTAAATGCCCCCCACTGTTAGCCAGGTCACCTCCAACTGCATCCTCCCTGCTGATCTGGCTGCTCCTAACTGCTCCTCCCACTCTGCCATACTTGTCACCCCTTACTGCCCTCCCTGTCAGCCTGGTTGCCCCCAACTGTCCCCTCTGCCAGCCTGTTCTCCCCCAACTGCCCTTTCTGCTGGTCTGGTTGCCCCATGCAGCCTGCTGTTCAGTTTTTGGTTGTCTCTCACTAATCTCCCTGACAGCCTGGTCACCCCACACAGCCTGCTGTTCAGTCATTTGGTCATCTCTTACTACCCCCCTTGCTGGATTGGTTGCTCCACACAGCCTGCTTGTTCAGTAGTTTGGTTGTCCCTCAAAAAGCCCCCTGCCAGCCTGGTCATAGGCAGCCATCTTGTGAGGGTGTGATGATAAATTTGCATATTACCTCTTAATTACATAGGATACAGGTGACAGGCTATCATTTATGGATACATGATATAGTTAACATTTTCTTTTTCATGTGCTTTAAATATATATATATATATATATATATATATGTATATGTATATATATATATGTATATATATATATATATACATATATATATATATATATATATATATATATATATATATATATATATATATATATGTTGATTGATTCCAAAGAGGAAGGGAGAGGGAGACAGAGATAGAAACATTAATGATTAGAGAGAATCATCTATCTTCTGCCTCCTGCACATCCCCCACTGAAGCAGTGGGGACCCATAACCCAGGCATGTGCCCTGACCAGAAATTGAACTGTGACCTCCTGGTTCATAGGTCAACACTCAACCACTGAGCCACACTGGTCGGGCTTCGTGTGCCTCCATTTGTCATCATTATTCAGTTAGGTCCAATAGTTCCTCAACTCTTTTTTAAAAGTATATTTTATTGATTTCTGAGAAGAAGAGAGAGAGAGAGAGAAAGAGAGAGAGAGAGAGAGAGAGAGAGAGATCAATGAAGAGAGATAATCATTGATCAGCTGCCACTTTCAGACTCCCTAGTAGGGATTGAGCCTGCAACTTGGGCATGTGTCCTTGACTGGGATAGAACCTGGGACCCTTCAGTCTGCAGGCTGATGCTCTATCCACTTAGCCAGATAAGCTAGGGCTCCTCATCTCTTTAGACAGCTCCTATTTCCACTGAACTTTAAACCAATTTGGAATTATATCCTCAACACATCTTATAGAGTTTTACTTGTCCTTTTCAAAGTAAAATTGCCCAATCTCCAACATTGGCAACACTAGGAAGCTGGCTTAAAAATGAGAATTTGGGGATCTGGCCCAGATGCACTGAGTCAGAGTCTGTACAGGCTGCTGAGGTGATTCACCTGCATATTGTGTTCTGGGAGTACTATTCTAGAGAACAAATCACCATTGTCTGTAGAGCTATCTGTCATAGCTGTGACACTATGTGGCTCTTTGAAGAAGTTAAATTGGAGAAGCAAGTCAGTGTGTCATTACTTGGTCTTCCTGCTGAATGACCCCTCAACTCATTTTTGTCTCCATTAAAGTTGGCAAAGGGTCTACTGCCTGATGGCAATAACAGGGCCTTTTCTTTTCTTCCCAACATAGGGCGCACCACTCCATCCTGCCAGTGATTGAAGTCAACTGTATATCAATGCTTTCACATTCTCTTCACATGATTCTCCTGGAAGGTACTGGGTCCCAGGGTAAAGCAACATCCAGGTGTGCTCAATAATTCCATGAGGCAAAGATGCAACTCAGTTAGCCATAATTCTGTTCATGGAGCCATTAAGCAGTTTAGAGAGAGGTATTAGAGTTTACAATGCTTGTGCCTAGATTGTGAGGGAGACATATTAGACTGGACCATATGAGACTGCCATTTCTGTAGGTCAAAAAACAGTTGTACATCATCCATGTCATGTGGTTCAACCTGATGATAATACAAATAACTGCTATTATAGCCTAACTGCCGATACTTACTGAACACTTAACCATGAGTCATTCTTTGTTAAACAAATTTCACATATCGTTATTCTGCTTAATTCTCAAAACAACTTTGTAAAGTAAAATTTTATGTTTCTTATTTTAGAGATAGGGAAATAGAAGCTCAGACAAGTTAAATAAATTACCCAAGGCCATGTTGCTAACCTAGGCTTCAGTTTCAAAATCCAGCTTTATTCCACGGAATCACACTACTTTTCTATGACTCACACTCTTTCAAGCTAAAGTCTAAACCCTAGGGCTACAAAAACATTCTGTGTAACATCCTGGCATACATGTGGCACAGCACACCGAGGTAGGCTAAAGGGCATAGGCATCCTCTGTTCGTGGTTCCCTTTTGCCTCTTGGTACCCGCTAGGAAATGAATGCTATCATGGCTGCTTGGGAGCTCCCACTGAAAAGCCCCATCTTTCCTCTGCCAGTGATTCTTAGTGGCTTATTTTCAGTCACACCTCAAAATCACCTGGAGCGCTTGCCAAATACAGATTACTGGGCACAACCTCTAAAATTTCTAATTCAGGTGGTTTGAGGTAAGGCCCCGAAATTTTTAATTTTTACCAACTCCTCAGGTTACTCTGATGCTTCTGTCCCTGAAAACTTTGAGAATCAATGTTACAGACCTTCATCATCCAATCTTCTAGCTCCTTATTGGCATTAAGCTATCCTAGCCCTCTTACCTTCTCATTCACCTTTAAACTAATATGAGAGCCAAAACTGGTTTGGCTCAGTGGATAAAGCGTCGGCCTGCAGACTGAAGAGTCCCAGGTTCGATTCCAGTCAAGGTCATGTACCTTGGTTGCGGGCACATCCCCAGTGGGGGGTGTGCAGGAGGCAGCTGATCAATGTTTCTCTCTCATCAATGTTTCTAACTCTCTATCCCTCTGTCTTCCTCTATGTAAAAACTCAATAAAATATATTTTAATAAATAAATAAATAAACTAATCTGAGATGTTATTCTGACCTAATAAACCCATGGCATGATAATCCTATATAATAAAAGCCTAATATGCAAATCGACCAAATGGCGGAAGACCAGTGGAATGATCAGTTGCTATGATGAGCACTGACCCCAAGGGGGTAGACACTCAATGCCAGGCCAGCTGAGGCAGGTATGAGCAAGGTCCTCTCTGAGGACCTAACCATTGCCCTGCAGAAGGAGGAACTGGCAGTGATGTCAGTGGGGGACAGGGCCAGCAAGTGGGTAGTGCCAGGCCGACCAAAGCTGGTGCCAGTCACCCTACCAGTTGCCCCACAGATCTACCCTGATCACCGGCCAGGCCTAGGGACCCTACCCATGCATGAAGTTCATGCACTGGGCCTCTAGTAATGAATAATAGTAGAGGACTTGCTAAATGCTAAGGAGATCTGCCACACATTTAGATATTGTACATACAAACTGTGCTTGAGTGAGTCCAGGGATGTCTCAGGCTTAGGCACAAAGGCCAGCCAGCTGCCCACAGAATGCAGTGTGCAACCACTGTTGGGATAGATCTTACCCCATTCAGGGGTACAGTTCTTAGGTCAGAGGTACCCTGGTTATGTTTTCTACTTCGGGAGAAGAGGATGTGAAATTTCCCCTATCTCGAGTCCCCTTCCAGTATCCCAGGTTCTTCCTCTTGCTGCTTTGGATTTACCTATAGAAGTCCCAGGGCAGTGTTTCAGCAAGGGGCTAAATAAAAAGAAAACAGTCTCTTGTCACATGATAATTTAAGGGTGTGCACAGTCACTAAGAATCTTGCAATGTGTGAGTAGCTTGGAGTTCTCCAGTGGATAACTACTGAGCTTACACATCTCCAGAGATGATAAGATCTTTTTGCTTCTGATCCAGGAAGCTTTTTTTGGAGTGGCTCTCTGCCATCTGCTTCTCTCTTAAGTTTTCTGTCCCTTGGAATTCTGTCTAGTTTCTCCCAAATGGGAGTTCTCAGGCTGATACATGTTCTTGGACAGCCCCTAGCCCCCAGTCCCTAAAGCAATCCCTGGTCACCACTGGCTTTAGTTCTGCCCATTCCTTCCTTTTGTTGCTTTCACGTCCTGAGCTTGTGTTCTTTTCACCTTCCCATACCTCTGGACAATTGACATAAATATTGTCTGAGCATGATTTTTTTTTCTTCCAGTTTCTCTTGTTTCTCAGGTATTCTTGTACTTCATACCACTAAAACACATTCTGTGTTCTAGGATGGCAAAATTTTAACTCATTCAATACACATATTGAATGCCTCTTTAAAAAATGTTTTAAATTCACTTTTTTCTAATTACAGTTGACATGCAATATAATATTAGTTTCAGGTGTAACAGTGATTAGACATTTATATACCTTATGAAGTGATCACCATGATAAGTCTAGTATCCATCTGGCACCATAAATTGTTATTATGATATTATTGACTCTAATCTCTATGCTGTACATTACCTCCCCATGATTTATTCATATGGTGGCCAGATGGGAGGGGAAAGAAGGATGGGGGAAAAGGCTAAAGGGAACTAAGAAGTACAGACTGCAGTTAGTCAATGAATTTTACATCTCAGATACTATGCTAAGTACTGAGAAGGCAGATGCATATGACATGCATCATTTCTCCTAAATAACATGTTGTATTTCACTACTATCCTGAGTCAATAGACACTAGAAATCAACCTATGAAAAACACTGTTTGTTCTTGTTGTGTTTTGGTATGGGGTCAAATCTGATGCTAAATAATCATGTTGATTACTGCCTGACTCACGGTCAGCCCTTCCTATAAACGAAGTGGGAGTGCCTGAGACAGCATGACTTTAGGGATTCCTTCCACAAATCTTCCCACTCTTTGCTGCTCTGATTGTGGTATAGGTCATGCAGATGTGAGGGATTTAGATTCATATTAACTCAGATTCTGTTTTTTTGTTTTTTTTTATCGCAGTTATCCAAATAGATAGGATATAAGTCTAGACAGCTTTTATGTGAGAGACAAGATGGAGGGTGACGTGAAACTTGGGTGCATGAATCATGGGCTCAAGTGCCAAGAGTAACGGGGCTTCTTAAAGATTCCTTGCCAGCCAAGAGTTATCCTGGGAGTGTTGAGTGTCTGGCAGAAGATGAGGATGAAGACACACTATCGAAACTCTGAACTTGAACTTTATGTGAATTTTGACAAGATTTTTTTTAATGGTCTGAGATTAATATTACACATCAGGCCAAAAGGCACTTTTTTTTCTTTCTCTGTGGATGAGGACTCTTTCACTCAGTACTTAAAAGTGAGTTTCAAGTGACTATTTCAAAGTCTCAGTGTAGCTCTAACTGAGAAGTCTCCAAACCAGGAATTAAGTGTTGCTGGGAAGCCTAACATATCAGCAGAAAGACTGGCAATTGAATTTATAATTACCAACATTCCAAAATAGCTTTCTAAATATAATGGCAAAAACCCCAAACCATAAAAGTAATGATTGCCAAATCTCACTGGGCAACACAATATTTTTAGGTACTCAAAATGCCATAAAGACAATTTTAAATGCAAACAACAAGCTGGTAAATTTTTTTGCTAAATTTATGGAAAAAAATGCACATTAAATATTTAATAATAAATGCGGAGTTCTTACAAAGCAATAAGAATAAACCCATACCCTAACATAGAAAAGGTATATTAAATAGGGGAGTGCCCACAGTTGGAACAGTGAAATATCCATGGCTTATTACAGCAGAAACACTTTCTCACTCTCATAACAACATAGTAAGTGCTCCTCATTTGTGAGAGACTTTTCTCCCTGTGAAGTTTCAGGGCCCAAATGTTTTCCACTTGTGTTTCCATCACTTTCATCATGTGGCCTCCAAGATGATCACATTCTACTGCACAAACCAACGGAAGCATTGAAAACTTTAGAGGATCTGTGTGTTGGATACTATATGGGCCAGGCCTGGAAGAGGCACATGTCACATCCACTCACATTCTGTTGGCTAGAACTGAATCACACTCATAAGGGAATATTTAAGTGCAAGGGAAACAGGGAATATTGTAAACCTATATGTCTGGGAAGAAGAGAAAATGGTTGATGAACATCTTGTCTCTGCCACAGCCAAACTGTATGGCTTATAGGAGCCAAATGTTATAAAAATTATATATATATATATATATATATATATATATATATATATATATATATATAATCTCAATTTCAGCTATAACCCTGGCAGCAATTGTGAAATGGAGGAGCATCTTGAAGGATTTGCCACAAAGGTGTTCACACAACAGTCTTGCAACTCAATCTCTCATCTATCTCAAGTGTACAAAAAGAATCTGAAGTTACAGATGGGGCAGGGATTTATATAGTGAGAGGTATTGGTGTTGTAGGAGGCACATACCTCTGCCTCCCCCTTTTTAGCATAGGTAAGAGCTTTCAGTGGGAACTTGGAGAACTTAATATATGTCCCTGAAGTGCATCTGACTCATGCCTGAGAAGAGTAAACAGGGAGAAGCTGAGGTCAGTAGCTGGCAGAAGCAGAGTAGGGTATGTAGTTTGGGAAGTAACTTCAATCCTGCCATGGGTAAGATGTTTAGTTGTTTTATTTTGTAATATTTGAGAGTCACATGATGGGAAGAATTAGTGAGCAATTGCCTGAGATTCTTCCCAAGAGGGCCACCTTGGGGGGGACATGGGAACCTCAGCAAAGCAAGCTGGAAATGTAGAGGCTCAGAAAGGAGATTGAAATGGCCAGCCAGGAGAAATGTATCCACTTGTATTGAGGGAATTATAAGTGAGAAACTCTCAAAATCAGGGTGGGGTTCTCTGAAGAACCCATAGAAATGCTCTATGAGAGAAAGAATGAGCCTAAATACTTGCCAGGACTAGATAGCACCAAGGCCAACTCATGATTGCATCTATCAAGTGAGAATTCTCCTGTGTCCTTTCCTCTTTGCCCTCCCCATGCTCCAGCCATGGAGGCTCATAAACCAAATGCACAAGTCAGGGGAGAAGTCCAAAGGCTGGGCAAGGAAAGAAGAAAGAACCCGCCTTCCCCACTGCAGACAGCAAGCCTACTCTGGCCAAACTGAAGGGCAGGGAAGGTGAGGGGACTTTGCCTTTAAATAATGACTGAAGTTCATATTATTGAGGCTGGACATTCATTAGTGAACCAAACTGCTTTGTGACCCAAAGTGACTGAAGGACTTCTCATGACCTGATTTCCATCTGAGCAGAGGGTGAGTTTTAATGTGCACTGTGAGATTACATGGGACTCCAACGCAATAATTTCAACTACATAGACGATGACATGATAACAAGCACAATCTCAGGATCCTGGGATTGTGGACAAGTGGGTTTCCTTTTGTTTGTGTAGGTATCCATGTCTTTAAAGTTCTCACAGCACATGTTCTATTTGCCATATAATCGGGATGATTGCTCATATAATGCATGCATGCAGTAATTTATACATGATATGAAATGTAGAAAATTATACATAATTTCCAGATATTTTGCCACCTTCTCACTTGCAAAGTGACTACTAAATATCTAACTTTAAAATTATCGGGTGCAAAAGCCATCATTATTTGATTTATGAACATTAAACTGAACATTAAATTCATTTTAATGGTCATATAGGTAGCAGTCTGTGCCTTAAAAGTGTCACATTTATAGAAACTGAGTGATCATTTAACAGTGCAACCATTTCATCTACCCTTTTGCCCTCCAAAGATCTGTCTGCTATTTCTGTATTTCCTCCTTCTGAGTCATTATTAAGTTATCTGTCTTAAAAGAGGAAATATTTGGTGTCCACCTCAAACCCTACATTTTTCACGAAGCCTTCATCATAAACCTTTCCCCCCCTCCTGAATCCCACAGTGAGTGAACCTGGACCCATGACTGAGCATCTGAGTTTGCACTGCCTAAGTCTGAATGTTAGGCTTGTTCCCTTAACTAGATGGTAACTTTCTCCAAGCTAGAGAATTCTTGTGGTCCTTCTAAATGCCCTGAGGCCCTAACCACTCAGTCCTGGGCACCTATTAGATAAGAAGACAAACTGTTAGATCAAACAGATTTAAGTAAAATACATGATTTTTTTTTCATTCCTGTTTTTCTTGTGTGATAATCTCTCGGATCTTGAGCCACCCAGGAAGGCTTTATGAGCCACAGCTCAAAGCTGTTTTTTGTGTGTTTTTTTTTTGTTTGTTTCTGGTTTCCCCCCTGCCAACAATTTTATCTGGAGAGCTTTCTGATCCATATGCCAGGGGATGCTCAGGAAAAGTAGGAAGAATAAAAATAATTATCAGCAAATATCACAAACAACATACACCTGTTATTTGGGTGGGAATTTGGAGAGGATGGGTGGACTTTTAGCTCGAGCTAACCCTATCCTCCCAAATAATCAAGTATTTCAGGCATAATTATATGTCACCACTTTTTATTTTACTACTACTACCCTTAGCTACCTTTCATTGAGATACTTCCCTTCCTATTTTACTAGACACTTTATAGACATTATCTCAATGAATTCTTGCAACATTAACAAAATACAGAATTATTTACCATCATTTTCACACAAGGAAACAGAGGTGTTAAATGACTTATCTAGGGTCATTCAGCTGCTAACTAGCAGGATGGGATGTCAGTTCAGGTTTGTTGGCTTCTAATGCCTCTACTCTTCCCACTCTTCCATGATGTTTCTTAAAAATCAGTTTCTTAAAAGGTCTCTTAAGTAGGTTTAAATATATATATATATATATATATATATATATATATATATATATATATATATGATATTGATTTTTTACAGAGAGGAAGAGAGAGGATAGAGAGTCAGAAACATGGATGAGAGAGAATCATCGATCTGCCTCTTGTACACCCCCTACTAGGGATGTGCCTGCAACCAAAGTACATGCCCTTGCCTGGAATCAAACCTGGGACCTTTCAGTCCACAGGCCCATGCTCTATCCACTGAGCCAAACCTGTTTCAGCTCTTAAGTAGTTTTTAATAGTATTTTTTTAAAATAGTTAACTATACACTTATATGATTCACCAATTCAATTCCTATTTATTACCTTTTAGAAATGAAAGCATTCATACACACAAAGATATAAACACAAATGTTAAAAGCAGCTCATTTCTAATATCTCAAACCAGGAAACAACCCAAATGCCAATCATTAGATGAAAATAGGCATACCTCAGAGATGTTGCAAGTTCAGTTCCAAACAGCAATAAAGCAAATGTTATAGTAAAGCAAATCTAATATTTCTGCTGGTGGAGGGTCTTACCTTCAATCAGTAATAAAGTGTAATGGAGTGAGGTATGCCTATAGACCAATGGTCGGCAAACTCATTAGTCAACAGATCCAAATATCAACAGTACAACGACTGAAATTTCTTTTGAGAGCTAATTTTTTTAAACTTAAACTTCTTCTAATGCCACTTTTTCAAAATAGATTCGCCCAGGCTGTGAGATTTTGTGGAAGAGCCACACATGTGGCTTGAGAGCCGCAGTTCGCCAACCACAGCTATAGACAGATGAACTGATCAACAAAGAGATTAGACTAAGAAAGATAAATAAAATGTGGTATGCTCATATAATAGAATATTACTCAGATATTAAAATGGTAGGCACTACTAATACATGCAACAACAGGGGTGAACCCCCAAAACAGTATCCTTAATGAAAGAAGTCAGATACAAAAGACTATGCATTTATCACCTTATTTATATGACATTTCAAGAAAAGGCAAAACTATGGGCACAAAATCTGATCAGTGATTGGGTTGGGTTGAGATATAAGTGGGGATGAACTACAAATAGGGGAGGACATTTTTGAGAGTTATGTTTGCACAGTTGTTGGATTTACTAAAAATCATCAAATTGTACATTTAAAAAGGGAGAATTGAATGGTATTTTGACTTCAATAAAGCTTTTAAAAAATGAAGATAACCATTTAATTATATAGATGACAAAGGCCCATTTCATTATTCCCAAACTAGTCAATCCCCATTTGTCCTCTGGTTTAGGCAAACACTGATAGATTATGTCTGTCTATGCTAGATCTCCTATCAATGGAATCATATGCAGTCATGTTTTGCACAATATTTTAGTCAACAACAGACTGTGTATATGACAGTGGACCCATAGATTATATTGGAACTGAAAAAACTCCTACCACCTAGTGACTTGTCCCATAGATTATATTGGAGCTGAAAGAACTCCTAGCACCTAGTGACATGGTAGCCTTTATAACATCATAGCACAGACATTACTCACATATTTGTGGTGATGTTGACATCAACAAACCTACTGCACTGCCAGTTGTATGAAAGTACAGCACACTCAATTATATACAGTACACAAAACTTGAAAATGCAATGAACAACTGGTTTATGTATTTACTATACTATACTTTTTATTATTATTTAGAGTACATTCTTTCTACCTATAAAAGAAAGTTTGCTGTAAAACATTGTACCTTGTTACGTTGGCAGCAGCTTCTTACATATCATGGTTACTTACTATATCTTTCCATTGCATCATTTTCTCTTGTGCATGCGATAATCTCATGTTGTCTTGTTCATCATGGTCCCTTAGGCCTACAAAATCCACTGCTGGTGTTGCCAGCGAGAGGCTACATCCAATGACTAACCTGGAAATGAAATTAAGAGTAACTAAATACTATGAAGGTGGAAATCAGTGATGTTTACTGCTTGCTAGTCAGCCATGTCCCATTCCACCATAATTATGATCTTGAAGAACAAGAACAAATGATAGAAGCTGTTAAAAGACCTGCTTCATTGAAGGCAACAAGACCAAGAAAAATTCAATAATGGTCTATATCAGACATAAAGAAACTTCTAATGGCCTAGATTAAAGATAAGACACTGAAACATATCCCTCCCAGCCCCATGATGATCATGAACAAAGCAAAATGTTTGCTTGCGGTGTTGAAAGAAAAGGATGGACTATGATGTTGAATTTACTGCTAGTTCTGGGTGATTTAAGCAATTCAAGATCATTCATTACATAATATGAAAGTGAGTGGTGAGTCTGCAAGTGCTAATGTGGAGGCAGCTGAAGCATTTTTGGAAACTAGATAAGCTGATTATGGAGGAAAATTACTTGATAGAGCAAATATTCAATATGACGAAACCTCCCTTTTCTGGAAACAGATGCCTGAAAGGATTTTCATCCCTAATGAGGTCATGCCAATGCCAGGTTTCAAGGTCTTTAAGTACAGAATAAGTCTAGCTTGGGGGCAATGTTGCAAGCTAGAAATGGAACCCTTTTGTGATTTGGCACCATGAGAACCCCAGGGCCTGAAACCATAGCAATAAGAACACACTGCCAATGTACCACAGGAGTAATAAGAATTCATGGATGCCCTAGCTTGTTTGGCTCAGTGGATAGAGCATCAGCCTGCAGACTGAAAAGTCCCAGGTTTGATTCTAATCAAGGGCACATGCCCATGTTTCAGGCTCGATTCCTAGTGGGGGTATGCAGGAGGCAGCCAATCAATGATTCTCATCATTGATGTTTCTATCTCTCTCTCACTCTTCCTTCCTCTCTGAAATCAATAATATATATATATAATAACCAGCTCCTTTTTCAAGGTAACCTCCTGAATTACTATGTCAGAGAACAATACTTGCTAGCATCCTCTTTTTATTGTGATCTTCATATCAAAGTGATACTTCTCCCTCCAAACACCACTGCTTTGTCTGAATCAAAGAGTTACAGCAGCTTTTTAGGCCTTATCTGAGGAGGAACTTTGCCCAGGATATTGGTGCAACTGAGAAAGACAATGATGTAATTCAGGAAGGATTATAGCATCTATGACTGCATTAGGATTTTGCTAGGGCTTGGTGGGATACTACCAAGGAGAATATGAATGGCATCTGGAAGAAGATATTCAAGAGGTTCATTATCTATTAGTTCTAAGGATTTTCCAAAGATAAGGAGGTTGCAAAAAGGAAGTGGATGAGATACAAACTACTTTAACCTGGGTGTGGATGAGGATGACATTGAGCAGCTCCTAGAGGTGGTTCCTGAGGAATTGGCTAATGAGGAGTTGTTGGAACTGGGACAGGAACCTATAGCTATAAAAAGGCAAGAGAAAAGGAAACTACAGAAGAAAAAGAAAATTCACAGCAAAAGGTTTAGCAGAAGCCAAACATGCTCCTCAAAAAAGTTTGAAAACATGAACCCCCAACAGTGAAAATTGTTTATTAATAAAGTGAATGTTTATGGTGCATCGTCTGCTTATAAGCAAATCTATGATGAAAAAAGAAATAAACTAAGAAAATAACAATGGACATGTTTTTGAAAAGAGTGACACCTTCACAAGAAGAGCCTGAGGCAGGTCCTTTTAGGAGGTGTTCCATAAGAGGACATTGCTATCCCATGCTTGTTACTGCCCCTGAAGACTTTCCTGTAGGACAATACTGGAGGTGGAAGACAGTGATATTGATAATCCTAACTTTGGTTAATCCTAATGTGTGTGTTTATGTCTTAGTTTTTAACAAAAAAGTTTAAAAACTAAAACAAAACAAACACAAAAATACCCAAATTTTAAAAAGTAGAGAAAAGATTATAGATAAAATAAAAATATAAAGAAAGAAAATATTTTTGTATAGCTGTACAATGCATTTGTGTTTTAAGCTAAGTATTATTACAATAGTGGAAAAGTTAAAAAAATAGGAGTTTATAAAGTAAAAGTGTTATAATAAGCTAAGATGAATTTATTATTGAAAACAAATATTTTATATAAATTTAGTGTAGTCTAAGTGCACATTGTTTATAAAGTCTGCGGAAGTGTCCAGTAATGCCCTAGGTCTTCACATTCACTCACCACTCACACACTGCCTCACCAAGAGCAACTTCCAGTCATTCCAGCACCAGTCCCAGCGGTAGGAGTCTTGGCCACTACCACATTTCTTCCTGTACTTGCTGCTAAGATCAGCCCTGAAAGCGTTCCCTTCATTTTAAGATTTGGTGATGGATACAAAGAAGCCACAGAAACTGTATCTATCTACAAAAATAGTAAACAATGAGCAATGTCACATTTCTGGAGGGATTATGGAGATCAGTGAGACCCTTAGGGCTTTGAAAGATGTGGATTCCGTCCACATCTCCATTCAATAATGCAGAAGACATATATATCTTAGAAAAATAACTGGGGGTAATCACAAATGTGTGTGCTTGTGTTTTAGTTTTTAACCTACCCCGATGGATAAGGTGACCTGTCTTATGCACAAATTTCCTCAGTCATCTCCATTCTTGCCTCATTGGCACGCATTCAAAGTAGCTATGGTAAAATGGAGGAAAGTTACGTGTGAGCTCAGTAACAGGGACTTCCATTCACGAAGTCCAACCTGGCTTCTAACCCAACAGAGTGTTTTATCTGCCAGCAAAATGATGAAACCTGATATGGCATCATTCTCTCGGGGTACGATCCAGCTACCTGGTAGCAGCATTTTACATTGGATACTTCCTCTATGAAAGAGCAGCTGTATTCTAAATGGAACAGACACTTACTTACTCTGAATATATATTTGCCTTTCCTACCCGCAATATTTCTGCCCAAACCACCATCCATTCACTTGCAAATGCCTCACTTGCCATAATAGTATTATATACAGCCTAGCTTCTAATCAAAGAATATATCCTTTAGCAAATGCAGCATAGCACGGGCCTATGCTCATAGTATCACCATCTTCCCCAATTCCTCCTAACGTGGGTTGGCCTGGTAGAATGATGACATGGCTTTTAGGGCTTAGATAAAGTGACGGCTGGATAGCAAAATAGGGAAAATGTCCTTCGGGAGACAAAATGCACTCTAAGTCAGCAACCAATGTGTAGTGCTGTTTCTCCCATAGGCAGAATTCACAGAACTGTGATCATGGGTAGAAAAGCATAGACTCCTCTCACCAGTGATCCACTGAAAACATTTTTGCATTCCATCCACACAATCGTGGGATCAGCTCCATCTGCCCCCTTCATACTTAAGAAAGAGGGATGCTTTCTTGTGGGACACAGCAATGGTTCTGTGACAGTGGAAGCTGAAACTGCCAGTTGGCCATGTTGGGATCCTTAAGTCAATGAATAAAGAGACAAAAAAAAAAGGGGGGGGGGGAGTACTCTACAGACTGGAGTGACTGAGCCAAACAACCAGGGGAAATTGGAGGAAAGAAAGAATATATCTGGAATGCAAGAAATTCCTTAGAGCCTCTTAATACCCCCCTGTTCTATAAGTAAACTAAATGGAAAACAAAAATAACCAAATATAAAAAAGACTGCTCATGGTCAAGGCCCTCCAGGTACAAAAATTTAGGTCACCCTGCCAGGCAAGGAACTACAACCCACCAACACACTTACTGAGTGCAATATTGAATGGGTATTGGGAGAAATAGCTACAAAGAGATCTACAACCACCTGACAAAACACAGAATGAAGACTGCAGTACTTTTTGAGTATTTCTTCTTTATGTTGATATGAAATAATTTGTGTATATATAAAATCAAAGATAGAGGCTCTGGCTGTCTAGAGTTTGAATCCCACCTCTGCCACTTACTTGTTCTATGACCTGGACTAGGTTTAAGTTTTTTTTTTCTTCTAGGTTTGTCTCTGAAAAATATAAATAATTATGTTCCCTCCCTCAGGGAGTTCTGTGACCTTTAAAAGAGTTAGTAACTTTAGAGATGCAAATAGTGCCTGGGCCAGAGGAAGCCTTTAAGGGTGGCTATCGCTATCAGGGGAGGCCACGAGAAAGCAGACATCTACAGAGCTGAATGTCTCTTGTTCAGGGAAAACTTTCCCATCATTGTCCCAAATACTGACATAGAAAGGGACTAATCCCCAGGTTTTCACTTCTTTCTGCCTATTTGGCACTTTTTGAGGGACTTTCCCCAGCAAATTCCAGTAAGGCTTACCTTCTTACTACAGCATCTTCTAGCATTTTCGTGAGGACAGTCTGAGAATAGCTTATGCTTGCCAAAGGGACTTAGGGGAGGGTTAAAAATGCTAAAATTTGACCAAATCTCCAAATGAGAAATACAGCTTTAGGGGAAATCAGAGACATCTCCCTCCTTTGCTTTCACTCTCAAAATGCATTATGATGAATACTGCCCCAGGGCTTGTGTATGCAAACTTCCACTGTGCTTTTGGGAAAGATTATAATTGAATCCCCTATAATGATGGACCAAAAAAAAAAAAAAAGACCCAGACAGACAAGGCTCAGAGGCTGCAGATTGGCCCACTTTGGCCTGTAGCCCACAGCACCCACAATTATTCTGCAGTAATTTTTATTTATCTATTTAGTGCTCCCACTAGGCAGGAAGAGAGAGAGAAAGAGAAAGCACAAGAGAGGGCGAAGCTAGTCATAATTCAGCCCTCATGGTTAGGCAGCAAGCTCGAAATTGAAAAAGTTATTCAAATGGATAATGAAATGGAGCTGTCCTCCTCAATGGAAAAAAAAGGCATAAATTGTGGGACTTTGCAAATGGCTTACATGTTGTTTGTGATGAGATTATTTAAGAGTCAGCTCAGTGATGCTGTACAAGATCATTATCCCAGGGTGAATAAACCTTACCATCAAAAGGGAGAATGAAATAATCTGTATTTGATCTGGAAAAGGTTAATAACACCCACTGAGTGGAACTGGGGCCCCTTCTGTGTTACTCAGATCTTCATTGGTGAGACTGGAAAGAAATTGTCCCTTAAAGTTCTGGCCCTGGGTGAAATATGTCACATTGTCAAACAATCAGCATATGTTCTTGGGTCAGGTGGGTTGAGAGGAGAGGTTGACAACATGTCAAAACAGTAGGAGGCCAATCCCAGTGGCTGGTGGACCAGTGGCCACAACCACACCTCTCTCCCAACCCATTGTGAAGGTAAGCTTGAAATAGTTCTCTTTAGATGTTAAGAGATGGTATAGATACATAGTGATCACTTCTACTACATGTCTTACCTACAGTCCCAACAAAACTCAATGTGACTTTCATATGCAATAGTCCAGCAGAGTAGGTAATACATTTAATCACCGTTTTTGTAAAACTGAA
Organism: Pipistrellus hanaki; assembly: GCF_964339955.1. Classification (NCBI taxonomy): domain Eukaryota; kingdom Metazoa; phylum Chordata; class Mammalia; order Chiroptera; family Vespertilionidae; genus Pipistrellus; species Pipistrellus hanaki. Next base: position 46,211,174 of record NC_140503.1, on the reverse strand, counting down.
ATAACTAAAGGTCAATGAAGCCAAATGATTTGCTGAAGGTCACATAGTTAGTTAGGTTGTAGAGCAGAGGTGTGAACCTGAGGGTCAATAAGTTATCAACAGATTTAAACCCATGTCTCATTTCATAATTGTAATATTAATACTCAGCTTTTAAAATTTGATACTTCATAACCTAGAGCAATACTATACAATACTGTACAACAGACCTTTCTGTGATGATGAAAATCGTCTATAGGCTATGCTGTCCAATTTGGTGGCCATTAGCCACATGTGGCCATTGAGCCCTTATGAAGTGGCTAGTATGCATGAAGAATCTTGTCTTTTATTTAATTGTAGTGAATTTAAATTTAAAAATCCCATGTGGCTCATGGCTACCACACTGGGCCACAGAAATCTATTCATTCAATAGTCAGGAACGTGGCCTTACTCCATGTAAACACAGTGTTTTAGGGCATGTAGTTCAGAGTGAGTTATTTCACACGATATCCAGCTGAATAAGGCATGGATGAGAAAAGAGTGGGAAGTTTTTAAGAAATTCAACAAAATGCCTTAGAATCTGAGAAAACTGAGGTCTCTGTAAGTCATATATATTAATGTTATTGTATTCATATGTAACTGGAAAAAGAAGAACACTATTGGAAAAGAGACAGAAAAGGAAATGTCATCAGTTGCTCAGTGTTACCCTAGCAGTGTCTTCTTCACGTGGAACACTGGAGAACTTGTGAAACTTGGCATCCACAGGCTTTGTGCTGCCTTCAGACAGAGAAGGTCTACCAGGAAGGGATCCTCACCAGGAAAGTCACTGCAATAGCAATAGAGGAACGTATGGGACAGAAACTTGAGGCCGAATGGCAGGTCTGAGATAAATATATGATAGGCACTCAGCCCCAGGATTTGGGTTTTCAGTGAAATAGTTAAGAGAAAAAGAGTCAAGGGTTTGTCTACTTGAAGCAACTAAAGAGAATATAGGGTAATAATTCTTACAGATAAGAATTAAGAAGGAAAATTCCAGATTCTACCAGATGTTTGTTGTCGGGATGTAGGGGAAAGACAAGGATGCATGGATGGCCTTTGTTCCAGGAAAGAGTCCTGAAGACTGGGCTGCAGCTGTTGAAGGATAACCCTCAGACTGGAAGTAGCAAAGTCAAGAGTTCTGGGATACTTTTGCCTGTGAGAAGAATCCCCAGGAAATGAACTTTACAGTGTAAGGACATCAATTATTTCACATGATGAGAGGTTCAACAGTAAGGTAGATTCAAGATTGGTCATTTTTATTTAATTTAATTCTCATGACAATTTCATGAGGGATGTTCATTGGATAACCACGAAGAAGGTGAACTTTGGGAGGTGAAATTCCCTGACCAAAGTCACACAGTTGGTAAGTGGCACAACCAGGATGGACCCAAAAAGCCTCAGGTACAGAAAGTAGCTAAATATTTTATTCTGATGAGGTTTCACTTATGAAAAGAATCTTTAGTATTCTATGACAGCATTAGGACAAGGTTATTGTTATAATTTCCATTTTATGAAGGTCAGAATTCACTGTGCTGAGAGACCATGAGGGTAGTGTCCAAATCACACAGCAGGGGAAGCTAGAGATGAACTCTGTGGCTCAAAAAGCAGAGCTTCTAACAGAACTACCAGCTGTTATTTCATGGTTCCCACTCCTGAAAAAAAAAAAGAATAAACAAACATCATCAAACAACACACCCCATGGTGTCCACCGAATCTCCTGGCACCCACTGCCCAATGGCTGCTCTCTCTGATGCCAGTCTCATTGCGTTTCCCACAAGAGTGCCATTCTGTGAAAATGAAGAGGCTGAGATGAGCACATCATAGATACAAAGCAAAGTCAAGAAGCAGACCCAGCATCTGCAGCTACAGGGGCGACCATCTCAGGAGAAAATGACCCCCAGTGCATTCAAGGACAAAAGGGAGTCCTGGCTAAATCTAGGGAGGTGGCATCTCAACTGCTGAACCATCAGACCTTCCCTCTCTATTTAAAGTCTCTCACTGGATCATGCATCAAAAAGTAGCCCATAAACCAACAAAAAAACAACGAAGCCATAAGCCTGCTTGAAGGACTTCAAACATATGCAGCCTGTATGTAACCTGGTGAAAGGGTATTATTTTTGGTTATAGAGAACTTCCACAACTAGCAGGTCTAAAACACATTTCATTGCTAGATCTAAGCTTAGCTTAGCCTATGTGAAGAGCTAACATCATTTTTTTCAGGAGATAAAGATCCATTTATTATCTTATCTATTGCCAATGTCACTTAACACTGAGAAACTGATCAGCACAGCAGGTGGGAAATCCTTGAGAAAAATTAGGGAAAGGGTTAGGGAAAGCAGATTAATGGAGAAACGATTAAATGTGTTTTAAAAGCAGTACAAAACATATTTTAAATGACAATCCTTCCATGGGCAGTGTTAAAAGGTACTTGGGCACATGTAAAAATCAAGCACTTGGTTTAAATGTAGACCATGTGCTAATAAATAGAAATGTGACCCTGGGGTACAAATAGACACATGGAAGACATTGGGAAGTGTCAAGTATAAATGGTTCTCTTTCATTTTGTTTTTACATTTAATTGCATATGTGATATAGAAAAGCATTCCTATTGTAAAAGATTTAAAGGGTGTGAAAGTATATAAAATGAAATGTAAAGACCCCCAGGATGCCACAACCTCCTCACTGGCCCTTCTCCCCATGTACATTTTCCCTGCTGAGTTAACTACTGCTTCTGGCCCTCTTCCTATTCATTTTCCTACATATAGTCACACATGGACACATATTTGGTTTTGTTTATTAATAAATGTAGATGGCAATATAAATATTATTTTGTTACTTTCCTTTTCCCTCATATAAATATACAGGTATAGTGGAGCCATTTTCGTGTCAGTAGATGTATATCTACTTAACTTTCCAATGGCAAGTATGGTATCTCATAAAATGAATATTCTATAATTTATTTAGCAGGTGTCGTACTGATTATATTTGGTGTGTCTGCAATGCTTTATTAACAAATGTAAAGAGAAGGTTCGTTTGCCTATTTTCCAAGAGATATCAGAGAAAAGATCATTTTTTGGCAGACTCACTTAACACTCACTTATGAATACTATAGATTGCAAGGCAGTCTCTGTGAGCCAGTAACATCAATTCTGCCCCTATTGACAGGTCAGGTACCCACTACCACAGCCTCTCTTTTTGGCTTATGAGCTTGCTTTGTTTGTTTGTTTATTTATTTAAAAGAAAAGTTTATTGATCTTTAGAGAGAGGAAGGGAGAAGAGAGAAACACTGTTGTGAGAGAGTATCGATTGGCTGCCTTCTGCATGGGCCCTACTAGAAATGTGTCCTGACCTGGAATTGAACAGAGCAACCTTTCAGTACACAAGATGATGCCCAATCAACTGAGGCATACCAGCCAGGACACTAAAGGGCATTTTAAACAATGAGATTTAGGAGGGTGACCTATCAGATTTCTGCATTTCACAAGTGTAAAACCAAGTGAATTATTCAATTTCTCTAAGCCTTTTCTTTTATGAAAGATGAGGATGATAATCCAACCCAACAGAGCTTGTGGGAAGATCAAATGTGCAAAATGGCATATAATATAACATAATGGTCAAGAACTTGTGCTGAGGAGTCACAGAGACTTGGGATTGGATGGCTGCTTCACCAATGACCTACAGAAGGGCCTTGAGAAATTCTTTTAACCTCTCTAAAGTTCAATTTCCTTGGACAAAAAAATGAAGAAAATTTTAACTTTAAATGTGAGTTTGAGAACTAAATAAGATAGCATTCAACCTGGCATGTGGGAAATACCTAGTGACTTTCTTACAACCAAATGTCAGTTCTTTTCCTGTGTTCTTTTCCATGTTGATTGCAAATCCTCAAGTGAACATAGTATGACTTCACTAAGAAAATGTGGTGACATGGTTACTAATGCTTATTTCTTTGTAGTTTTGTAGTCAATTTAACACACATTGTTTTTGCATCCTCATAAAAATCCCCATGGTAGCTATAAAATCTCATGATTCTTCTCCAGGGTTTACCACTGTAGAGAGACAATTCCCTCTGGGTCTCTCATGTTCCTGCACATCTTGAGAACAGAGGCACTCATGGCCTTTTTGTGGGCTATCTTATTAACAGTGTTTCTATACTAAGTGTCAGCCTCTGGAACAGAGCATATTTGCTTATTGTCCAGTAAAATAAAGATTACGTCCCCTTCCAGGGAAAAAAGATTTGCATCAGCCAATTATAAATAATTTGTGTTTCCTAAGATTGAAGGTTCCCAACTGTGGTGAGAACCTACTCTGTGCATAGCATCCATCTGGGCCACTCTGTGAGCACCATGGGATTTGGGGGCAAGGGAAACTGATGCCAACATGAAGCTCATACTGCTGGTGAGTAAGAAAATACTTTGTCTCTGACACCAAAGTTTCATCCATAAAAATGCAGCTGACTAACCCGTTAGGTTCCAAGAAGGATAAAATCTTAGACCCATCTTAGTTTTTCACAGCCATATAATACATGGAACTGCCATTTATCCACAAGGAAGCAAGGGCCTTCTTGACTTTCATATCCTCCATCTTTATATAATCCAACACCAAGTTGTCAATGTAAATATACGAGTTTTGAAAATGCTATTCTAATTTACCCAGAATGCTTTTCTCTTACTTCTTTCTGTTCACTCATACTAGTTCTTCAAACCCTACACAAGCTCCACTTCCTCAGGGAAAGTTAAACTTTTTTGATTCTATGTGCATCTGCTCTCCACTATGTAAAAATCCATCTAGTATACTCCCATAATTGATATTTCACTTTTATTTTAAATCTTTTATTATTTTATATTTATTTAAATTATTTAAAATGCTTTAATTGGCTTCCTCTCACCCCAGACTATGAGCTCTGTGGAGAGAAGGATCATGCCTATTTTTCACTCAATATAGTATTCTTATTATTTAGCACAATGTTCAATAAATATGGATTTAATGCTGAATAAATAGATAGGGTAGAAAATGTTATCACAGTTTTTTGTTTTTTACATATACCATATGGATCCCACCCACATGCAGAATTTAAAAAATGAACAACAACAACCAAAAAAAAAAAAAAAACATAAAAAAAAAGAAACAAACTCATAGATGTAGGGGCCTAGAGACTGGGTGGAAAAGGTGAAAGGACCAAGAAGTACAGATTGATAGTTACAAAATAGTCATGGGGATGCAAAGTAGAGCATAGGGCATATAGTTAACAAAATTGTAACAACTATGATGGTATCAGGTGGGCACTAGACCCATTGGGGTCATCACCTCATAAGTTATATAAATATCCAACCATGCTGTACTGCTGTACACTTGAAACCAACGTAATATTAAATATTAATGTTTAGTCCTGGCCCAGTGGCTCAATTGGTTAGACCATTGTCCCAGTCCCATATACCAAAGAGGCTGTGGCTTCATTTCCCAGTCAGGACACATACCTGGGTTGCAGGTTTGATCCCTGGTCAGGGCACATATGGCATATGGGAGGCAACTAATTCTCTCTCTCTCTCTCTCTCTCTCTCTCTCTCTCTCTCTCTCTCTCTCTCTCTCTCTCTTTCTCTTTCTCCCTTTCTCCCTCCCCCTCTCTCTTTCCTTTTCTCTCTCCCTAAAATCAATAAAAACACATCCTCAGTATCCTCAGCTGAGGATTAAAATTGTTTTAAATTAAAAATTAAATTAAATTTTAAAAGTCAATTGGTGGATATGGTTTTAGAGGTGGCTCTATTGTAAGTGGAGAGCAGATGCACATAGGGAAAACAGCAATAGTCATTTCATCCCTGTGTGAAATACCCTTAAATTATTCAAGGCGGGGAGGAATGATAAACCAGTTTTTTGCTTAAACCATTTAGAAATAAGGAAACATAAAATCACACAATATGTTAATTTAGAGTAGTTTCATCTCTCCATTTGGGAAATCCCCAGTAATGTTAGTTTAGTTGCTTTTGTCTAGCTATCTGTTGCTCAGTAGTAAAGAAACATATTGAATCCCCAGGGTGACATAAAAGTATTACAAGCTAAGTAAGATTTTTTAAATATGATATGTAGTACAATTACATCTTTAGATTTTTCCATTGATATGTAATAGTCCAAATCAACACAATAGCATTCTATAATACATATCCTTAAATTGCCTACTTAACTCTTAGAGAAGAAAATGAAGGAAAGACATTTTCCATGGATAGCTCAGTTTTAGAGATAAGAAAAGTGAGTTTCAGACACAATAAGTGAGTTTTTCATGGTCACACAGCCACCAAGTGCAGTACCAGGTCTAACATTCAGGTTTAGTAAAAGTGCAAGTTTCTTTCATTGAGATTATACCTGTGAATCCAAGACAGACTAGAAAGGTCTGCATAAGGGAACAGTCTGTAAGGGAAGAGTCTGAACTGTGGTTTATTCTAGGAAGAGCATTAGGCCCATGAATACACTGGATAATGTGGAAAAATTAAAGCTGAAAAGGAGCCAGATGGCATATCCAAGTGGAAGGGGAGGGAAAGGACTACATGGGAGGTGGACAGCAGACTTGGTAGCAAAAGGGTTGGATAGAATAGGGATTGAAAAGTGAATCTAGATAACATTAGAGATTCAGGATCTGACCCTCAAAACCTGGCGTTCTTTGGGCACTTGTTTGTAGAAGACAGGCATCTTCTTAGGGAAATGAACCTGACGTCATAAAGGTACAATGATTGTCATTTAGCGGTGAGTGTCAAGCATTGTGCTAGATGCTTTACATTATTTTAGTTGCTCTCTAGTCCACTGAGGATGATGTTAACATTAGAACCCGGGCTTGTCCTTTTTCTTTCTATTTGTTTACAATATTCTAATGATTAAGTCTGAGAAAATTTTCTCATTTCTTCTGTTTTTCCTACTTCTACTTCTCTTTTGTTTACTGGTCCCTACCTGATCCTCATTTTCATAGCCAGGTGCTCAGGGACTTATGATATCCACATGCTTATTCCCAATCTCATTCTATTAAGCTTATTGCCACCAAGGTTTAAATGACTAGCTTATTCTTACTTTTCCCAAGAACTACTGACATTATAATAGAGTACTCTTGGAGAAATAGTTAAGGTATTCCTTATCACAGTAAACGAATCTCTAATAAAATTTCAGGCCGAGATACAAGAAATTTTTTAAGGCTATAGGGTTTACTAGGCATTTAAAATTACATCCATACCCAGATCTCTATGAATTCAACCTATTGGAAGATTTATCCCTTCTTGGTCATCTAGTTTTATTCCCCTACCCTCTCCAACTTTTGTGTTAGAATTCTATGACTACAAATGGTCCATGGGCAAATATGAACAATTTTCTTCATTTATACACAACAGTTACCTACACTGTCAATGGTATCTCCCTCCACCCCTGGGATCCTTCAGAAGTGAGAAAGCTCAACTGTCCCCAGTGGTGAGTGGAGACAGTAATCTGGTTACCACCTTCTGCTATGGGATGATTGTAATTGGGAGAAGAATGGTTGGATGAGACTTTCTTTTTAAATGTGTATTATACACATAGTTGCATGTTTTGTGGTTTTTCAACTCTATATATTATTAGCAAAAATATTACTAGGTATCACTCTGGCTGATGTGGTTCAGTGGTTAGTGAGTTGGCCCATGCATCTAAGGTTCTTGGGTTCAATTCCCAGTCAAGAGCATGCATCTGGGTTGCAGGCTCAATCCCTGGTCCTGAACAGGGCATATGTGGAAGGCAACCAATTAATGTGTGTCTCTCATATCAATGTTTCTTTCTCTCTTTCCATTGTCTCTCTTCCTCTCCCTCCTTCCTTTCAACTCTCTTTGTAAAGCAATGGAAAAAATATCCTTGGGTAAGGATTAACAACAACAACAAAACATTATTATGTATCTAATATAAGTGGGTCAGTTAACAACTGCTATGTAATAAACCACCTCAATACTCCATGGTTTAAAACATTTATTTTGTAAATGTATAAGTAACATTTATCATTTTTGCTAAATAGAGGTCCAGTGCACAACATTTGTGCACTGCGGGGGGTGTGGGGGAGGGTCCCTCAGTCTGGCCTGCACCTTCTCACAGTTTGGGACCCCTCAGGGGATGTCCAACTGCCGGCTTAGGTGGGGAGCTGGCCTAAGCTGGAAGTTGGATATCCCCCGAGAGATTCTTAGTGCTGCAGTGGAGGTGGGAGAGGCTCTTACCAGTGCCACTGTGCTCACCAGCCGTGAACCTGGCTACTGACTGAGCCATGCTCCTCCTGTGGGAGTATACTGACTGCCAGGATGCAGCTCCTGCATTGAGTGTCTGCCCTCTGGTGGTCAGTGCACATCATAGTGACTGGTCATTTTGCCATTAGGTCAATTTGAATGTTAGCCTTTTATAATATAGGATGCTTCTCAGAGTTCACTAATGTAGTCTGGACTTGTCTGAGTGGTTCTGTTCACCCTGGTTGTATTTACTCATATATCTGTAGGTTAGATGTGGCAGGGGAGTGGCAGGGCCCTCTGTTCTAGGCTAGGGCAGCTTAGTTAGGGAAGAGTTACTCCATATCCTCTTATCCTCCTCCTGAGACTATCACTGGCCAAGAATGCTCTCACATTAATGGCAGAGGAGCAAGGGCAGAGTAGAAACACACAAGGCCTCTTGAAGGCTAGGTGAGGAACTGCCACATGTCACAATTTGCCTCATTTTATTGGCCAAGCCTGCACATGATCAAATCTAAGTCAAGAGGCAAGGGAGCAAGTACTGTTCACAGGAGGAGAACACTGAAAAGATACATAGCACAAGGTGTAAATACAAGAAAGGGTGAAGAATTGCCGTAATAACACAATCTATACAATATAGCAGGCACTCATCTAAAAACTTCATGCTCTCAGACACTTAATCATCACATGTATAATGGCTAGACATCATTATCTTGATTTTATAGAAAAATCAAAATATTCATATCTGTCACTAAAAGTAATACAACTATTAAGTGGCAAATTATAGCTTTCAACTCATGTCTGCCTGGTTTCAAATCTAAAATTTTTCCATCATGAGGTCAGATTCACCAAATTACCCTTTTCATCCCAGTTAATTTTTATATGGAGTATAAATACAAACATATATGTAATATGTGATAAACATTTTAATAATTGATTAAATAAAATTAAAATTAAAGTGAATATTAAAAACAATCTTAATTTCATTGCATGCACTTCCTATTTGCTAGTAACTTCCATGAATCTATTCAATATTTTATGTCACTTATTCTTTGCATTTATAATTTTCTAGAAGTTAATAACTTTTCTGATGATAATTCTTCTTGTTATTTATATACATATACAATAGAGTTGGTATTCACTACTTTTTAACATGGAGCTCATTAGTGAGGCAATTCTTTCACAGCATGAAAAATATTCTATTACTTAAAACGAAATATCCCAATACCCTAGCATTAAATACGGCAATTAACTATCAAGATGTCCCTTTAAAACATTTTCAGAGAGTTCATTTAAAGTCCTTCTGACACAGCCAGGCCTATGGATTCTGTAATGACTAGACTGGATTTAGAGAAATGATGGCCTGAATCACTGTGCTCAAAGGGATTATTTCTGTATATAAATGAACTTTCTCTTATGCAAAGTTGAACAATTGATGTAGATCTTCATGATTTTACTCCAAAATTACTATTGGGAAAGGGCCTTCCTAATTCTCAATTACTTAGCAAACATCTTCTGCAATGTAACAAGATGATGAATCTCAACAGCCACCATCTGACCACATCAAGAAACTACAAAGAATCTCTGCTGACTAGGCCCCCTGGCCATCTGTAAATTCATGAGACTAAGTACCATCCATCAGTTATAGCAAGTCTCATCTCTATCCTCTCATTAACCTGGCATTAAAGCTTGAGACCATTCTCTTTTAAACACAGGAAAATTATTTATACAATAATAGTCCATAGGTGACTTGTGAAAAAGGACATATAGAGTAGGCATTGGTGACCTAATAGTCAAGAGATCTGAGAGACCTTTCTGAGCCTTAGTTTTTAGATTCATCTGTCAAGTTAGAGAATGAAAAGCTAACATTTTAGAACCAGACAGTCCTAATTTCCAGTTCTACTTCAACACAAAGATTTGGGAATTCTTGGGCATATTACTTAAGTCCCTGAGCTTGTGTTTTCTCATCTACTTAACAGATAATAACTCTCACTTTTCTTTCCCCAGAGGCTGAGAAGAGTTGGTGCTCAATGACTATTAATTTGCTCCTCCAGTGTGATTGTCCTTGTAACTGTAGTCTTCTGTAATTCTAAAAACTAGACTATTGGATGCTTTAAACAAGTCTTTTATTCTATAAGACATTCTTTCCTAACAAGTCACTAGCAATAATACATCACAGAACAGCTCTTTTTAAGACTTTTTCCTGAGATACTCCACTCTGTCAAGCTGACAACGAACTTACATTCTTGTTGAAGACTTTCCCACAGAAATAGTCTTAAACAAATGGGAAGATGATCTTGGAAATTTCTTAGTCTTTTGATCCACCTACAGAATCTTCATATGTTTACATCTCATGTAATTGTACAAAATCACAGATTTCAAAACAGTGAAATTAAAAGTCACATTGACCAACAATGTTTTGGTCAGTCTTATCTACTGATATCTCATATCAAAAACAAGCAAGAAAGACCATATTTAGAAAACAAAGCCTACTATTTATTTTCTATTAATTATTACATTCATTAAAGATTTAGGGGGAAAGGATTATTCTTTGAAACCAATTTATATTTGAAAAATAAAATATATTTTGGATATATCCAATCAAGAATGGTTTTGGTTTGTCAGATTTTGTTATCTCTGCTAGTCTGGATCCCAGTGGTTTGGGGGGCTACTGCACAGAGGCAGAAGTTGTCTAATTAGTTGCTATAGTAAGCAGTTACCTTCAACATTTGTAGCTGCCTTTGGGTTAACCAATCCAAAGAAACATATTGATCAGTGGTCTGCAATATGTGGCAAACTATCGATAGAATTTACACAGGGAGGGATTTTACATATGTTGTCTAATGAGCAGTGATGGGGAGAGAGGAAATGAATGAATATTTGATTCTTATAACTTAATACATGCCATATATGTTATAATGTTAACAATTAATAATGATAATGCTACCACTGTTGAAAGCTTTAGGTATCTTATTATAACCTTTGCTTTCATAAGCTCATTTAGCCCTCCCATAATATATATTAATACTTCCATTTAGAGAAAAAGATTCTCCAAGGTCAACCCAACTGATAAATTTTAAAACCAGTGTTAATACCAAAGATAGTGGGTTTTATTAAAGAAAACAATGAGTCCAGGAAATCCCTAATTTTATACACGAGGTAAATACTGAAGGTAAGAACTGAGCTTTTTATTGTCAACATCGTTGCTCATTACATTATACCAAAGTTTGGCTTATTTTACTCTGGCAAGATAGACAGAAATTCTCTTCTGGGAAAAGGAATAATTAATGTGTGTGAGGTTACGGTAAGTATATGGGCAGATGTTACGCAGTCAAAAAATTCTCAGGTCAACTTTTCAAGGTGACCTTAGGCTCTCATGTGAAGCATAACTTACGAATAAAAATACCATGTTTTCTGCCCTCCCCTGAAAAGAGGTCCTTAAAGTGATATTTTTTAAAAAAGAAGCATACATAAGGTTGAGCCATATGAAATTGCCAATTTCCAACCAATTTTTAACCTATAACAATTGCAACTTTACATAGTTCAAATCTGAAAAAGCAAATACTTGAACACCTACATTAACTCTACTCACCCCTGAAATCCCACTAAAACAAGGTGACTGGGTGTTTGTTTGTTGTTTTTTTTTTTAAATATAAACCTGCATGGAAGGTAAAATAGGAGAGGCAGCAACAGTTATAAAACTTTGGAAGCTAAAAAAAAAGGCAGATGAGTGATAACTAACCTAAAATTGTAAGACGAAGTAAGATGTAAGAAATAGGAGGATGAACCAAAGTTGCATTGCACAACAATTAAAAGGCTTAGACACCAGCAGCACCAGAAACTCTGAAACTGAGAGTGAAGAGATGGAAAGGTAAAATTAAAAGGATGGAAAAAGATACTTTTCTGAAAGAGTCCCTTTCCCTATTTCTTATAACTCTTCCCCATCTCATCAAAAGTTTGAAGGTTTATTCTCTGGAGAGACTAAAAAAGGTTTTGGATATGGAGTAGACAGGAATAATTGATGGCATCGCATGGTTAATTATATACCCAATGCTGAGAACTTCCAAACTTTATCTGTGCGCCAGTTTCCAGAATGCTGGCAGCCAGACTTTTGTCCTCCAGGCAGGGTATTGGAAGAGTACTCCCAAGTGTATATGAGAAGCCCAAGGGAAGAGACATAAAAATATAATCACATAAAAAGTTTCCCAAACAGTTCATCCAGAAAATGCCACGATGGTTCTCAAATTAATCAACTCCCCCACTCCCCATTTTCATGACAAAATAAAAATTGCCTAACATCTGAGAACAGCCTCTAACACAGAAGATAGAAGCCAAAACAAAGGAACAGAACAATGTAAATTACAGGCCATTGAGATTGCAACGAGAAAAAAACAACAAACATAATCAACCGTCACTATCCTCAAAAATAAAAGAGAGTATATCTACGAAACTAGACCAGAATGCTGTGAAAAAGGAATAATTAGAACACATACACGCGCACACACACACACACACACCCCACAATGGAAATTAAAAACATGATAACATAAATGAAAATACCTAAAAGTATTCTTTAAGATTTTTAAAAGTCAGAGAATCAAAAAATTTGTTTCAACATTCAAAATATAGTCATCCCAGGGAGAATAGAATAAACACAGGAGAGAGAATAATCACTAAAATGATTCAAAAATATTTCCTTGAAGGATGTGTGTTTCCAGATTGAAAGGGTCCTCTGAGGGTGCAGTGGAAAAACACGGACTCATCAATGTGCACTATTTTGAAATGTGAGTGCTTGGCTCAAAGAAAAGATCAGACAAGCTGAGGGTGAGAATGAACAGGTGCACAGGAAAGAAGAATCAGAATAACTTTTCTAAATGGCAACACAAAAAACTGGAGGGAACAGAATCCAACCCCAGAAAAACAATAAACATTTCCCACATAACACTGTTCTACCATCCAGACAGCACTCTGTCTGAAAGAGAAGTATGATGGACATATTCCAGCTGGATATACCCAAGAAAAAAAATGAAAATGATCAATTTCTTATTTGTGTCAACCTACATAGAGAGGTAAACTGAGGCAAGCTCAAATGACAAGAAATCAGGTTTATTTGGGAATAACTGAGGAATTACAAATCAGGAAACCCATGCTTAGGAACTACAGGCAAGTCCCTTGAGGGTTTGGTGTTGATTGTATTTATGGCAAAGAGTGCAAAGAGGGGGAAGTCCAGCCAGAGTTCAAATAGTGAAGTTCATGGACTTAAAGATGGGAGAGATTCTTGGTGGATGTTCATTGGTGAGGAGATAGATAAGTCACAGTCTTCTAATTAGGCATTTGTGGGAAATCAATTCCTCAGTTAAATTCCATTCTTCTGAGGGCACTGCATTTCACTTCCTCCAGTTTCATTTTAGATTGAAATCATTTTACAACTGTGTAGAAACTTGTACTGAAAAGCTTTTGGTAGATGTGGGGAAATTAGCAATATATACAAAAATAACATATCATGTGAACAAATATATGCACATCTACAACATATTAATTAAACTTAGAAAGGACAAAAAGCAAGGGAGAAAGGAAACCCAGTACTCTACAGAGCAAAACTGGAAATATCTGCATCTAAATGCTAAGTTAATAACTGAATATTGATTTATCCCAATATGATGGGGAAGGAGAAGCAGAGAAGGAGTTAAATCCTCAGCTATCTTAACAGAAAGTCAAAAGATAAGACTTACAATTCATTAATCCAAAGAGAGCAATATATGCATATTATTTAGATGTACGTCTGCTTAAATGCTGGAAGAAATAACTAAAATAACAAAATAGTTGCCTCTAAAAAGGGTGATTGGAAAGAGTATGGAGTGGTGGAAAGTGAATTATTTAGAAGTTGTTATAATCCTTTTAGTACCTTTTGGCTTAAAATGCTATTCATGTATTACTTTGATAAAATAAAATAATTTTATGGGATAGGGCAGTCTAAAATAAATAGTTTTTAAAAACCCAATTTCAGTGAGCATAAGGATACACAACCCTCTTGAAAACAATTTCACCCAGTTTTGACACAGGCTTTTTTATTTTTACCAACACTTACAAAACTCATTAAATTTGCAGAGCAATGTGTTAAATACTGTTTCTTCAGTCGTAAGACTGCATTGCTTTAAATAAATCCATCTTATGAAGTTCCAAGCTTTGACCTTACAAGATTAGTTGAAAAGGAAGGGTCAACACTTCATTGTGTGTTAACCAGAGCTATAAACTCTTGAAGCACTTAAGTTAAAGAACATCATATATGAGACAGCAAATTTGGGTAGAATGAGTATTATCACTAGTAGATAACTTTAAGGGGAAAAAATGATACACTCTGCTGAGCTTTAAATCTTCATTACTGACTAAAGCAACCTTTATGTCTGTGGGACTTTGTTGACAAATCATTTCACGTCCTGTGGGCCTGTGTTGGAACACTGTCTTTGTTACAAGGAGAACAATCATCTTGGCAAGAAGCTGTACATGTACTAGCTTTATTTCTCTTGGCTCTGGGTGGCTGTCCCTCCAAGGGCCCTTGCTGTGCGTGGGCCAAATGTGGATGGGTGAAGTGTGACATAATACTTATTTTTGTATCTGATCACTCAGAGGAGCTTTTCTTTGTCCTTCAGTTCCATTTTTGATGGGTCACTTTCTGAAGGTCTATCTTTAAGGATTGCTTTTGACAAACACCCTCTTAACATAAATATTAGGTATTTACTTGAACTTATCACACACCCTCCACCCCCTGATTCTGTATTCCTCACTACTGGTCCTATTGGTCTTGGTTATCTTTTATCCATTTGCCATAATTTTCTTCATTCCTTTGCTTGGGTTTCTCATTCTCTTGCATTGTTTCAAATGTTTGGACATTTTGTAGGATTGTAGTTGGGAGAGCATAGTTTTTTCCAGCTAGCTCTTTATTCTGATGAAAAGGTCCCATGGATGCTTTAGGGCTGTTATCACATTTACTAGCTCAGTGCCATCTTTTGTTATTCCCACAGGCTCCCATCTGTAGTTTCCCCCTCCCCCCCATCCCCACCCCATACAACAGATGCTTTCTGCTGCTTTTAAGGAGATTTTGCCATTGTTTGGTTTCTTCTGTGTTTTTGTTGGCTTTCTATACCACTTGGAGTTGTAATAAGAGCTTGTTTATTCAAAGATTCCCCTCCTGCTTCCTTTAAGTTCACACTTAGCATTGGGGCTTAGGTTTTGGTTCTGGTTGGTGCGTAGCTTCCTGTGAGTTAGAGCTGGTGGATCTGTTCTCTAAGATTCTGCTCAAGTCTGAATCAGGAGAGGAGATAGGATACTTTAAGCTCAAGAGATGCTGAGGAATAGGGAAAATATGCACAGACCTGGGAACCCAATGAGAATACAGAAAAACTCAGAGAGTTGAGGGTCCTGGAAATCCCAAGGGCTTAGAACCCAGATCCAGGCTCCCAGGGGCCACAGTGAAAGCACTCTCTCCCTGACAAAGGTCTCTAGATTAGTCTCCTGAAGAACCTTCCTTTCTTGGAAATCTGCAGTGAGAAAAACTAAAACAAATGAGAAAAAAAATATTTGATTCTCAGAAATTCTGTTTTTAGTCAATGCATGCATTTAATAAATTAAGGCCAAATCTTTTTTTCATAACAGTTTATATATTCAAAAGAAGATTTACATATGTTGCTGATGGCATTTATTAATGCATTCATTAATCATTTATTAAACACCTATTAAGATCTGGGTACTGTGTATTGCCCTGTGCTTTTGGATTATAATTTAGCAGCACATATTTAGAGTCATTACTATTTTTACATGTTTTGTAGCAGTAATTCGACTCTTGGGAATTTGTCCTAAGGTAATAATTCAGATGAAAAAAATTAAGTGATATGTACACCATATTTATAGCATCATTATTGGTAATGGTAAAAATCCTGAATGCACAGCGATAGGGGAATTGAGATAATTGTGGCATATTCATTTCAAAAATATTAGGTACACACTGAAGATGGTAAAAAAAAGAGTGTATAGAAAATGGACAAAACTGAGACAAAAATGTATGATTGCAACTATGTAATTACATGTGTAAAAAGTCATATTTATCAATGAAAAATGTGAGTGGTTAATATAATTGGATGGTCAGATGATTATATCCTAATTTCCCTTCATGAAATATTATAAAGTTGTCTTAACAGTAAGTGAAAATAATTAATGACATTGACTAAAATTAATTTAAAATTTTACTTTTTGTAGTGCATGGTAATGTGCACAGAATGTGGAGGTCTTCTGTCCTTAATTATTAATAGTTTGGTTGCATATGGAAACATTTTGGACTGAGATGACAAAGAAAAAGATATTCTGAGAAGCCAGTGGTAATAACCAATATCATTCAATATGGAGGGCCATGTAGCTCTGTAGCCTGAGTTAGTTCCCTTCCCAACCCAAATTTTCCTGGTTGTGATGATAATTTTTCACTAAAGAGCCTTCTTCCTCCTCTAGTTCTTAGAGAACCTTGAACTCCTTAGAGATCACGGGAATAGAGAATTCAGACCAAACTCAGTTTAAAACTAATTTTATAGCTTTTATGTGATGCTGAATGAATCACTTGTGTTTCTAAGTCTCAGTTTCTTTATCTAAAGAATGGGGATGATAACAGCCCCTCCTTCTTAGGTCTGTAATGACAAGATAATGGAAGCTTCCAATACAGCACCTGCTCCCTGGAATCTGAGTTTCCTGTTTGCAGGTTGAAAAGCCAGGTGGCATTGCATGAGCCACCCAATGTGAGGAGGTTGGTATGATTTTCACAAATAGCTTTTACTCAGCTAGTACCATGTTCTGCCCAGTACTGAGTGTGACCTCAAGCTGCAGACTACTTCTTACCTTTTCATTCCAAAGGCAATATGTGCTTATTAAATAAAACTTGAAAATGAATGAAAAATGGAAAACAATTCCCAAAGTCTTCTTACATGAAGAAAATAGCTGCTGATATTCTGGTGTATTTCCTTCCAGATGCTCCCTACATGTCCATTTTGGCTAGATTTTAAATATACTTGGAATCACACTGCACACATAATTTTGCATCCTGAATTTTTCATTTAAATGTAGTAGATAAGCTGTTTTCTGCCATTTCATACTTTTTCAGGGCTATCATTTTTAATGGCTGCATAATATTCCAGTTTGGAAAACTTATAAGCAGCACACCTGTTCTCCTTTCTGCTCTCCTTTGTAGTCCTTTCATTTCCAAGAAGACTTCTGAGTTTCCCAGATATCACAGTTTAAGGCATGTGGGAGCAGAAAAATCTTCCTGGAAAAAGTAGAAAAATGAAGGAAGAAAAGGAATAATTGTAAAAGAGAAGATTGAAAGAGGAGGGAGGGTGGAGAGAGAGGGGGGGGGGGGACAGAAGAGGAGAAAGAAGATGACACAGAGGAAAAAGAGAAAGTAAAGGAGGAGGAAGAGGAGAAGGTAGAGGAGGAGAAGAAAGGTGAAGGAGGAATTGGCAAATACCTGGTGTTTTCAGATTAACAAGGTCTACTCTAGAGTCTCACATGATATATGCTTTCTATGGAAGATAAAGATTCTCTTGGGTCCTCCTCCCACTGGCAGCTTCTAACACATGTTCCAGCCTCTGACATTTTTGTTCTCAATCATTCATCTTTAATGTTATGGCCACTGAACCCTTTGGCACTTATTAATTCTTTATTCTGAGTCAGCAACACATTTACCTGATATCCTTCTTTCTAAGACTCATCGTTACCACACTGAGCAGACGAAGGACGTCTGTGATTGATTCCCTGGGTGTCAAAGAGCTGGTCTTCTATGAAGCCCCCATTGAGTTCTCCCAAAAGGCATTTCATTTTGCTCCTCTTTGATTCAGTGACTTTGGCTGCGATCAACTCTTTTCCCCTAATATGTTGCTCCTGTCATCAAAATTGAATTTTAAGATTTGTAGCCTATATGCCATGTGCCAGGCCCACAAGCTACCTCCTGTTTTGAGGAAATATGGTTTATAGAAGACCACAAAAGCCCTCTTCCTGCCACCAGCTAATCAGTGCTGCTGAAACGAGGGACCTGAGGCTAGCTCCCCCACAGCTTGCCTGGGGACCCTCTGCATAGTGTGAGCCTGGGACCTGCCCTCACCCACAGGATTGTGAACATCAGAGGCACTAGCAGGGCCTTCAGTAAAGGCTAGAGCTGGATGTGAACAGCTTGCCTGCAGGCCCTAACATTCCATCACCCCAGGGCACCTGTACCACAGAGCCTTGGCTGCAAGGCCATCCACTTAGCAGGTTTTCATGGTCCTCTTTCACTATAGTGGCCAAGCCCAGCAAGCAGCAGGACCCCACCACCCCTCACAGTGGGACAGGTGGGGACAGAATGCCTCTCTGGCCAGAAAACTGGGAGTTGAAACCTGATCTTCCCACCCTGGTGTTCCCTGGTCTGAGCCAGTACAATGTTTTTTTGGACTGAGCTTTCACAGCTGTAAAATGTGCATAAGAATCTCTGTCCTGCTTACTTTACAGAGTTGTTGTCATAATCATAAAAGAGGTAATGGATGTTAAAGTACATGATAAATGAAATGTGCTTTCCAGGTCAGGGAGAGGGAGAGAGTGCTGTAGTGGCAGGGTTATACTTCTTTGGAACCAGGAGCCCTGGGTTCAAATAATACTCCTGTTGTTGACATACAACTTGCCTTCGCTCCATTCCCTCCTTCTGTAAATAGGCTAACAATGACTGCTCACCCTTCCTCACAGACTTTTCGCTAAGATCAGATGAGACAATAAAAGTGAAGCAGGGACATACTTTAAGAGTTTATTAAGGTCATTAATATCCCTGCTGTTGTTATGCGCACTATGATCAGAAGCAATGCTTATCCTTGGTGTATGGGCTGAATATTCATCTGCTGAAGCCAATCCCCAATGGGATTGTATTAGGAGATGGTGCCTTTGGGACATGATTCAAGTTAGATGAGGTCATGAGGGTGTCCCACCTCCCCCATGGGATTAGTGCCTTTATAAGAAGAGAGTTTGCCTCCCACTCTGGCTCTACCATGTGAGGATACAGGGAGTGGGGGGCCATCTGTAAGCCAGAAACAGGGCCTCATCAAGAACCCAGCCATGCTGGTACCCTGATTTCCAACTTCCAGCCTCCAGAACTGCTAGGAATCAATTTCTGTTGTTATTTTGTTATGGCAGCTCAGTAGGCTAAGACACTTGTTTGATGCTGGCCAGGCAGGATCCTTTCTCGTGTCACAGAGTGTGGACATATTCACATCCTCCCTATGGTTGGCGATCAGCCTGGGGCCTGGACTAGGAGAAGAGTAAGTCAGTGCAAAACTTAAGGTGGTGCTAAATACTTTGTCATCAAGATGAATAGTACTAGGAACTATTTAATAATTTAAAGATATGCTCCCCACAAAAAAAAATCCAGGATGAACAAAATACCAAACATTTAAGTAAAGACAACATCAGCAGGCACATTAGAGCTTGAAACAAAAGGAAAAATAAGTAATATTAATCTTACTTTTATTAAGAAATTTTGTTTTGCTCATCTGGATTTTTTGTATAGAGTTTGATTTTTAAAATAGTACATTAAGATATGATTTATCTTGCCAAAACCGGTTTGGTTCAGTGGATAGAGCATCAGCTTGCAGACTGAGGGGTCTCGGGTTCAATTCCGGTCAAGGGCATGTACCTTGGTTGTGGGCAAATTTCCATTGGGTGGTGTGCAGGAGGCAGCTGATCAATGTTTCTCTCTCATCGGTGTTTCTGGCCATCTATCTCTCTCCCTTCTTATCTGTGAAAAGTCAATAAAATATATATTTTTAAAAAGATATGATTTATCTTGATCGCTGAGTCGTTGAGCCCTCGGAAATGTTACACCCCAGGCGAATGCCTCAGTCACCTCCCCTCGCCCTGGCCATGCTACACCCCATGTTGCATCAGTGTGCACAGTGGTGACCTGACCCATGGACCTGTCTCTGTTTTCCACTTGGCAAGTTCAATTTATTGTCTGCTGCCTTGTTTTTGTATGCCCCATCTGTTAATCCATAGTGAATGTGAATAGGTGGGAAGGGGGTTCCTTTCCTCCTACAAACTAGCAGTTGAGCAAGTGACCTAAAACCACAATGTCTGAAGCCAAAAGAATGAATGCTTCATGGTAGATTCTTAATCTTTTATTCCACCAATACTTTTAAATGTCCAGTGGTTGTGTGTCTGGGGCTGGCACTGAGAATTTATAGATAAAAAGTTACAGCCCCGAGGTTCTGAAATGCTCACAGCCTCGTGAGGAAGCCAGATAATTACGGTGCAGTGAGAAAAGTGCGCCAAGGGGGCTGTGGGTAATGGGAGGACAGCAAAGGGGCTCTTATCCTGCCTTTGGATTCAGGGAAGTCTTCACAGATGAAGAGATGCTTGAACTCTCAAAAAAAAGTTAACTGTGTTACTATGATTCTAAGTCATATATGATCACTTAGAAAACTTAGAAAAGAGAAAACTAAAAAGAGTTAAAATAGTTACTCTCACATCCCAGGGTAGACTATTGTTAGCATGTGGGTTCATTTGTTCCTAATTTATACCCATATCTACAGTTATATTTTCAATCTGTAATGGGTATAAAATATAAGTTAACAAATAAGATATGTTCAAAATATAGAACCATTAAAGTTACTATAATTGTCTTCACCTTGCTATGGAGCCCCCATTCCAAGTGATGGAGTTAAAAAGAAAAAGGAAAAACTTACCATTTCCACTTACATGACTCTGTGACATAAACCAATTTCTCTTTTGACACATGTTCAATCAATTCAAAGTTTAACCCCCCATCTTTACTTTTCTCTCCTTTCAAGCTGACTCCCTCACCCCCTTCTTCCACAGTACCAGGGGACAGGAGGTAGTGCACCTGGCCTCTGGGTTGCTGACCTCTCGTGAAAGCACATGTTCTTTCATCTCATTAGTATGGCAGTCATCCACCCTGCCCTTTGTCCTCCTAAACTTCATCTTTCATTCCTCTCACATCCACCCCATCAGCTTGCTGATATTCAGATTGCAACATTTACCTCTCATCTCTAAGTTCAGGCTGGCATTGACTATGCAGTAGCTTCCTATAGTTACCCTGCATGCACTTCTGTCCCTTCTTCTCAGAGTAATACACATGATCTGTTAGCAATGAGAACTACATCTATCAGTCATCTGCTTAAACCTTCTAATGGCTTCCCATTGCATTTAGGGTAAAATCTAAATTCCTTCCCGTCCATGTAAGGCCCTGAATGATCTGGCCTGCGTCCATCTCCCTAGAATCATCTCCTGCCATTAAATTGGGTGATGTCAGAGAAGTTGCTTTATACAAAGATTTCCCCTCTCCCCAGCAAGTGTACCATCAGCACACCCAGACCAGACAGTCTCAGTGGACACAAGATCAGGGTCCCCAGTGACCAAGCAGAGTGACTGTAGAAAGCTACTGCATAGTCAAGGCCAGCCTGAACTTAGAGATGAGAGATAAATATTGGGAACTGAACATCAGCAAGCTGATGGGAAGGGTGTGAAAGGAATGAATGATAATATTTAGGAGGACAAAGGGCAGGGTGGGTGACTGGCTACTAATGAGATGGAAGAACCCATGTGAGGACAGGTTGGGATCTAGAATTCTGTTTTGGACATAGTTCAAGCTGTTCTTTAGATCTTTGAGGGGAGATGCTAAGTGAGAGGTTGAATATATGAGTTCAGAGAAGAGGCATGGGTGACATCAACACATAGTCGGCATTGAAACCCCTAGGAATGAATTAAATCACAAACTATGGGGAAAGAAGAAAGATAATCTGGTAGGAGATCTCATGTAGCCTCAACATTTAGAGATTGAGCGGAAGAGGAAGAAATGGCATGAAGATTGATGAGGAAGCATCTGTGAGCAAGGGGAGGATAGTGTCCCCTGAGACAAGAAGGTGAGGACTCAAAGAGCAGACGTGGTGGACTGTAGGATGCTGCTGAGATGGTGACTAAGGTAAGGCCCTTATGGAAAGCACTACCAGTCTCGCCCAGTGAGCCAGAGCTCCTCATTTCTATACCCCTCCCATCTTGATCCTCTTAATATATTCATTGCATTAAATTACAGTATTTGCTAACGTTTCTGCCTTCCTCTACAGTCTGCGTGATCCCAATGCATCCTCCAGAGATAGGCCAGGGTCTGGTCTAGTGTAAGTTCCAAGGAAATATTGAAAAAGTTAAAAATTAATCAAGAGACAGTATGTAGTATTTGAAGAGATACTCATGAAGATTACGATGAAGTCATGGCTTTTTGTGTCAAGAAATAGGCAGGCAGACATCATTATAATAGAGACATGGGCTTTGCTGGTGATCAAGCAGCTGTGCCGGTTCCTCTAGGCTCCTCTGGAGAAGTTTTTCTTTAGGAAGGGAAAACTGAGAGAAGGAATGAGAAGAAGGATGGAGCTGATAAAGGGTAAAGGACCACAAAGCAGTGTCCATACAAAACCACACTTTCCTCCTGGCCAGTGGAAGACTATCATTCACCTGATGGTTTTATCTTCATGGTCCATGCAGATTAAAAGCTTTGTTTTTAAATGAAATTGAACACACTGACTACTTTCTCATGGACTTAACCCTTCTCTCTATTACTCTCTGACAATGTCCCAGATGCTCCTCCCATAGTTAGTAGCCAGAGACTTAAAACTAAACTTTGCTTTCACACTCACCCAGTTATTTCTCTGAGGCACTTAGTTGTTGTAACCAAAACTCACTGAGAGTTCAAACCAGTGGGATTACATTCCTCCACTATCCACCGCCTTGTTTATTTACTACTTTCATGGCTGGATTTTTACATTCATCTTCCAGAGAAGGAAATTAAGGCTCAATTACCAGTACCACACACTGGTGAGAGATGGAGTTGGGAGTTAGTGACAGAATTGGATGGTTCTTGCAACAGTGACTTTCTATCCCAGGATCTCAATGACCCTGGAGTGGTCCTCAGCTCCCCTTGTGGGCTCTGGAGATCATGGGGGGCAGTGGATTCAGCCTAAAGCCCATTCCTCCAGCCTTCTCAACAGTCTGATAACTCAGCTTCCTATAATGAATGTCATTCTGTTTTCTAACTAGCTGCTCTACTCCCTTCCCAGCCTCTTAGCCTATAACCAGCCAGGGGGGAAGAAACAAGAATTTAACACTGAAACAAGTGCCTCTCAATATGTCTGCCCACCCAACTACTTTGGGGCACATGACCTAGCAATAGTTTTACTCAGAACTGGTCCCCTCAAATGGAAAATGATGAAGGCTATGCGACTGGGTAATATATGCTGATGTAAGGGTCATACAGGAACTTGAAGATGAAGGTGAATAAGATAACAAGTAATTCTGTGTGGGACATTCTGTGCAGGCCTCCAAATTAAATGGAAACATGGGGATTAATGAAAGGTTCAGAGCAGGAATTGTGAAATGGCTCCTGGCAGCAGTCTACTATGCTCTGCTCTCTGTCACAATGCCATTGTCTGAGATTTATTAATTTTGCTTGTACTAGGTTTATTTATTTTTTTTAAGATACAAAATTCTAAAAGATAAGACAAACAAGGGCTCAAGGTTCTTTGTAGAAGCAGGAGCAGTGGGAAAGGGAAGGGTTCATAATGGCACATTGTAGGTGCTAACCTAATGAATGAAGGCAGGGTTAATAAAGAACTTCCTATGATCTGGCTATGAACTTTGGTCCTCATCTTGTCTTGTGCTATTGCCCTTTGTAAATCTCCCCTGCCATTGACACCATCCCCTTGCTGTTTGATTTCTAATGTGAGCCTGCCTCCCTTTTCTTATCCATTATATATATATGTGTGTGAATATATATATATATATATATATATATATATATATATATATATATATATATAGTTTTTGCAGAGAGGAAGAGAGAGGGATAGAAAGCTATTGTAGAAACATCGATGAGAGAGAAGCATCGATCAGCTGCCTCCTGTATACCCCCAATGGAGATGTGCCCGCAACCAAGGTACATGCCCTTGACCGGAATCAAACCCGAGACCTTTCAGTCTGCAGGCCGACGCTCTATCCATTGAGCCAAACCAGTTTTGGCTCTTATCCGTTCTTGCCTGGAATAGCCTCCTCTTGGCTTTCTCACACACATAATCTACACTTGGCAAAGCTTAGGTCAACCCCTATTATCTCCTTTAAGTTGCTGACTTTCTCGGCTTCTACTAGATAATGGTCTGACCCTCTCTGAGCTGGCAACACCTTGGACTTATACATCCTGTTTAGATAGTCTCATCCTGCTGAGTCATGAATCTGAACTGAGGAACACCTATCTTGCTGAGAAAACACCTGGACAGGAAACCAGCTCACCCAGAGCACTTTTTACCTACCCATATTTTCACAGGGCTGAACTACTTTCACCATCATATTAATTTTCTGAGGACATATAGCTCTTGGAGTTTAAGCAACTTTTCCAAAAGCACCTGGCTTGTAACTGGCCAAGCTGAATATCAGACTTGGTTTGGACACAGTACTGTTTGACTCTCAGATCTTGCTATGCAGGCATCCTGGGAATCTGGGGACATGGTGGTTCATGACCCACTATGGATTCTTGTCTTTAAGCAAGAAAGAATTCAAATATTATACAAGCCAGCATAGAGTTTAAAGTAGAAGTGAGTTTATTAGTGAATCAACAAGACAGAGACTAGGTTACTCAATAGACATAGCAGCACCCCCTTTAGCAGAAGTTTGTTCCTTTATTGAGTTTCATGTAATTGGAGGGTGGGATACCCAATAAGGGGGAGGAATAATATTCAAGCTCTTCCTGTGAGTGGTGTGAAGATTTCTCAGAGGAGCTTCATCAGCAATTGTGTGTCCTTATATATATATAAGCTTTCCATCTCTGATCATGATGGCAGGGTGTGTCTTTTAGAATATTAATATATTGCAATAAATGTATAAAGAGGCCAGGGTTTACCATCAAGTGAAATTAGTTACCATATTGGATTCAGCTGGTCTTTGCCATTCTAAGCCATAAATTTGGTGGGGTTGGGAATAGGGTTGGTCTTCATTCTACTTGACAGTTCCTATCATTTTTATCAATTGCAGCTTTTCTGCCAAATACCGTATCTCATGCCCCATATTTCATATTATCTCTCTTAACATCAGGATGCTTTTTACAACTAGTTCATAAACTTCCTTTGTCAGGAATTAAGCCCTTTCATATTGAAGTCCTGCCTCTTCTATGAAGTGTCTTGCACATAATAAATTATAGTTGTTCAATAAACATTATTTAGCTAATTATAAGCCAATCACCTATAGTTGCAAAGTATTTTAACCTTTTTACTAGTAAAGTACTTTTACATTTCTAATTTATTCTCTGTAATGAAAATCTCTCCATTACATAGATTATAAACAACAAAAGAAACAGCATTGAGAGTAAATGCATTGCCAAAGTACAAAATACAAAATCTTGGCCTCTGATACCAAAATTAGTTGTTCTATTGAAGAAACAGGCACAAATACTATAATTAGATACTTCTGTGATAATTGGGAAAATTTAAATATTGTTCATTTATTAAATGATATTAAGGAACTGCATTAGTTTCCTATTTCTGTGTAACATGCTACCAAAAATTTAGTATTTTAAAACAACATGGTTTATTATTTTACATCACTGCAGATGAGGAGTCTAAAATGGCCCTCAATGGGCTACAATGAAAGTGTTAGCAGCGCTGCAATTCTCCTGGAGGCTCTAGAAAACAATCTGTTTCCTTGATTTTTTCCAGTTCCAAGGGTTGCCTGCATTCCTTAGCTCATGGCCTCTTATTCCATCTTCAAAGTCAGCAACATAGAATCTGCAAAGATCACTCTGTTTTCCTGCTCATGTCACCTACTCTGTCGCTTCTGTCTCCACCTTATAAATACACTAGTGATTACAAGGGACTCGCTAGGATAATCAAGAGCCTTAATTTAATTACACTTGCATAGTCCCTTTTACCACAAAAGGTAAAACATTCACAGGTCCCAGGGAATAAGATATAGACATCTTTAGAGAAACCATTATTCTGTGTACCACAGAAATTATTGGTAATTTTTATAAATATGATAATGACATAATAATTGTGTTTCTAGAGCCATGGGTCAGACTGTTGGACCTCAAAGGGAGGGTGGGAATAAAAGGGAGAGATCAAACAAAGAACTTGTATGCATACATATGAGCCTAACCAGTGGTCAAGAACAATAAGGAGGTGGGGGCATGAGTGGGGAGGGGTGGAGGATTGGAAGGGGGGGTTGAGGACAAATATGTGATACCTTAATCTATAAAGAAATTAAAAAAAATTAAAGCAAAAAAAAAAATCCTCATCTGTTACAGATGCATACTGAATTACTTATGATTAAAATAACATAATGTGTGATATTTTCTTTAAAAGTTCCAGAAAAATAAGTAGCTGGGTATGGAGGGAAAATGAATGAAATAAGATTGGCAAAGTGTTTCATAATTATTTGATAACTATGGAAGCTGTTAGTTTTATGGGGGTCTATTTTACTATTTTTTGTATGTTTAAAGTTTTCCATAATATCTTTTTAAACTATAGATATCATTAAAGTTTCCTGTGTAGTTTCCTCTAATCACATTTGCCTTCCATCCTCCCCAGAGGTAACTGCCATTCTGAATTTGGTGTTTATCACTCCCTTTCATTATGTTAGAGTTTACAAATAAATGTCTTAAACAATATATAGAATTGGTTTGCACATTTCCCCAAAATTTATATAAATAGTATGTTGCATATTTCAAGAATGTTTGAGATTTATTCTTGTTGATACATAGATAATTGCAATTCATTCTTTTTTAGGTAATATAATATATTCCACAGTATGGCTATATCTAAATTTATCCCTTGTGTTAATGTGTATTAAAGTTATTTTCAATTTTTAGTTACCACAAACAGTGCTGTGATAGGCCTCTTATAGACATTTTCTTGTGTAAAGTTATCGCTAGGGTACTAAGTTGTGAAACTGCTAGAATGTTGGGTGTATGCAGCTTCATCTTTATTAGATCTTGCTAAATATGTAATAATTGATGATGCCAATTTATACTCTTTAGCAATTTTTGAGATTTCCCATTTCATTTCATTCTTTACCCACACTTGGTATTTTAAGACTTTGAAAGTCTTGCCAACCTTGTGGATGTGAAGTAGTATCCCACTGTTTTAATTTGAAAATCCCTAATAACTAGTGAAGTTGAACATATGTTCTTCTTAGTACCCTTTGATTAATTCTTCATTAAACTTTGTCCAATCTAAAATTTATCTCATCTATTAAGTTTTAAATTTTAATACTATAATTTATTTCAAGATTATATTATTTTTAAAATTTCTTTGGGTATTCTAAACATTCTTTTTTAAGTCTTGGCAGATTATATGATTAACTTCTTCCAGAGTAAAATCATATTTTTGATGGTTGACTATTGATCTTGTTGACCCTTTCTTAGATTTCTTTGTTGGTTTTTTATTTTAGGTGTTTTGACTCAGTTTAAATGGGGGATTTTTGGTTAATGTATTTTTTCTTCTTATTCTGTAGCGCCTCTCCCCCCCCACCCCCACCCCCCGCCTCTCCCATTGCCCCTTGTGCACATATCTTTCTATTAGCCCTTCCCAGGATTCTTCTTTGATAACTGAGCCCTCAATTTGGACACAAGTCTTATTATGACATTTTAGGACTCCTTTCTCAAGGTGGTATTCAGATCATGAAAACAGGCAGGAACATAGATCAGATCCTGCCTGTGAACAGTACCTTTGCCATCCTGCCTTTAGTGACTTGGAGCATCTTAGAGGCAAAAATACGCAGCTGGTGGTCAATAGCATTTTGGGACCTTTTCTCATGAGGAGGGCAGCTCTACACCAACCCCAGACTTTGAGGAGCTTTGCTTTGGTCCCCTTCTTTGCATGGAGCAATTTTTGTCTCAGCCCACCTCTCTAATAGTCACTTTGAATTTTTTTTCTGTTTCTAGTTTACAGAAATGTGTAACCAGTTTTCTAATCCAGCTCTGACTTTTTAATGTCTTGATCTTCAATCATATCTGTTATCAATATGTACCTGGAAGAGAAAGGATGCCTCTGGTATGATTTTCCTGAGTCATTGTGATTAGATACAGGTTACCTTTTTGGGGGAAGGGGAGCGCCTTTTTATATCTAGTACACTTTCTCATAGGGTTGTTGAGAGGGTCAGATGAGACAAGATATGTAAAATATTGAAGTCACCATTTTGGAGACATGACTCCATTGTGTTTATTACTAAATGTTGCTAAATCTGATGCTAATCTGATTCCTGTTCTTTTATGAATAACACATACACAGACATATGCACACCTGTATTCATATTTCCATTTGAAAGTATTAACTATCTTATATATATTTTCTTATCTATCTATCCATACACCCATCTAACTATCTACCTATCATCCTCCTGTGTATATTGTGCAGTTATATTTCTATTTGAAAGTCTTTTACCTTTTTTTTTGAACTTCTTTTTAATTTAATATCCTAAAATTATTTATGTATGATTCTAGATATGGCTCTTTTTTATTCTTTCTGACTGACACTTAATAATACCTTAGAGGAGCATCCTAGAGGCAAAAATACCCAGCTGGTGGTCAATAGCATTTGGGACCTTTTCTCATGAGTAGGGCAGCTCTACACCAACCCCAGACTTCAAGGAGCTTTGCTTTGGTCCCCTTCTTTGCATGGAGCAATTTTTGTCTGAGAGACCTTTCTCAGGTCAAATGACTACCTGGTCTCAGCAAGGGGCCACTTCTATGCAAAAAGCAGAACAGCCCTATTCGCCTATTTGTATGTGTTAAAATAAAAAGGGAAGGCATGACTACATGACTTACATACCAATATTTTATCTATTAGGTTTGATGTCACTAGTAAGTAAAATGAGACAAGTAAAACAAGTAGGGGTCATATTTTTAGATGAACTCCCCCTCATTCAAGAGCACTGACTTGCATTACACAAAATGTGTTCAGTGATTATTAGGACACCCCAACCCCACCCCATATCCTATAACATGGGACATCCTAATTCACAAAATTTAGCCTAATTGTGGAAGTGAAAGTAAGTTTTGAAATGCATCCAGGAATAAAGGCTGAAGAAATTAAAAAAAAAAAGCCCACAAATTTGGGAAAATTACTTGGAATCCTTGATTTTGTTTCTTTGTGAGAGTCTTGACTATAGACTTAGTGAATTGAATTATGTTCAATACATCCCTTCCTCTCTTTATTGTTCTTGAAACTCTAAGTCAGAATGTGATTTATATTTTCAGGACCATGACTGTTCAATATCTGTTTCTAAATATGTCTGGTTAAAAATGTATATGAAAACAGAACCTGTAATGCTGTCATTTAATTAATAAAAACAGAATTCTCAGTTTTTCCACCATATGCATTCTTTTGCTCAGCTGCAATGTAAGTGCTATTTTCTGTGCTCCTTTTTAACTTTTAATAAGCTTCCTTTCTGTCGCATGTGGATAATGTTGTGAAAGAGTAGCTAAAACATATTTTCAAAAGAAAAACAAGCCTTAATCAAAATATGATCCAAAGGAAGGGAGCAACGAGAAATGCCAGGACACACTTGCACATACTTAACAATCCTTCTGTGTTACCACTTACTGGACAGAAAGAGGAGAAAGAAAAACAGGACTCACTTTTTCTGATTTTGCATTTTGTCACTCAATTCTTTTGAGACTGCCTCGTTGATGTTTCTACTTTTGCAGTAAATTGGAGGCATACAGGAGAGAAAACAGACTGGAAGGTCTGAAGACCTGGGACTGGGCACCAGCAATGCTATTTCTGAGCTGGGGACACTATGAGGGACATTTAGCACTCATCCTTCAATTCATCATGAGGAATAAAAAGAAGGCATATACCAGACCAGTGCTTCCCAAAGAAGCATAGACCTAGCACTGCCATTCTGGGATCTGGGAGCATTTAATAATATTGAACTACAATAGTAAAACCATTAATCCCTTTTCAGCTTTTTAAAATATTTTCTTCAATTATATGATGGGGAAAGTCTCAGTTTGGTGTTGTTATATCTTTAACAGCTCCATAATTCCTACTGATTTTCCTTTTAAAAATATTTTATTTATTTTTTACAGAAAGGAAGGGAGAGGAATAGAGAACTAGAAACATAGATGAGAAGGAAACATAGATCAGCTGCCATCTACTCATCCCCTACTGGGGATACATCCACAACCAAGGTACATGCCCTTGTCTGGAATATAACCTGGGACCCTTCAGTCCATAGGCCAATGCTCTATCTACTGAGCCAAACTGGTCAGGGCTGATTTTCCTTTTTTTTAACAGAGAAAAACTCAGGTTTAGAGCCTTTGGTAGGCAGTAGTTCCTACCCAGATTTTAAGTTTCACCCATCTATATACTCCCACCAATGGTATTTGATTTTTTTTAAATTTAAATTCTTTATTGTTTAAAGCATTACCTATGTCTCCTTTTCCCCCCATTGACCTCTCCCTGGCCACTCCCACCTCCTAGCACATGCCCTCAGCCCCCTATGTCTGTGTCCATTGGTTATGTTATATGCTGCATACAAATCCTTTGGTTACTCTCTTACTCCACCCCCACTCTTCCCTGCCTTCCCTCTGAGGTTTGATGGTCTGTTCGATGCTTCTATGTCTCTGGATCTGTTTTTGTTCATCAGTTTATGTTGTTCATTATAGTCCACAAATGAATGAGATCATGAGATTGTTATCTTTCTCTGACTGGCTAATTTCACTTAGTATAATGCTCTCCAGGTCCATGAATGCTGTTGCAAATGGTAAGAGTCCTTTATTTTTTACAATAGTGTGGTATTCCATTGTGTAGATGTACCACAGTTTTTTAATCCACTCATCTGCTAATGGGCACTTAGGCTATTTCCAAATCTTAGCAATTGCAAACTATGACGCTATGGACCTAGGGATGTATATGTCATATCTGATTGGTGTTTCTGATTTCTTAGGATGCATTTTTAGAAGTGGGGTTACTGGATCAAAAGGGAGTTTTAATTTTTTGAGGAAACTTCATACTATTCTCCACAGTGGCTGCACCACTCTGCATTCCCACCAGCAATGCACAAGTGTCCCTTTTTCTCCATATCTTCTCCAGCACTTGTCATTTGTTGATTTGTTGATGATAGCTGTGCTAACTCGTATGAGATGGTACCTCATATATTGTCATTTTGATATTCATCTCTCTGATGATTAGTGATTTTGAGCATAGTTTCATATGTCTCTTGGCCTTCTGGATGTCCTCTTTAGAAAAGTGTCTATTTAGGTCCTTTGCCCATTTTTTGATTGGATTGTTTATGTTCCTTTTGTTAAGTTGTATTAGTTCCCTATAAAATTTGGATATTAGGCCCTTATTGGATACTAGAGGCCCAGTACATGAAATTCGTGCACGGGATTGGGGGCCCTCAACCTGGCGTGCACCCTCTCACAATCTGGGACTCCTCGGGAGATGGCCAACTGATGGTTTAAGCTGATTCGCACAAGAATACCTGCATGATCCAGCCTAAAACAGCAATCAGACATCCCTTTTGCAATCCTGGACTGCTGACTACTAACTGCTAGCCTGCCTGCCTGCCTGACTGCCCCTAATAACTCTGCTTGTTTGCCTGATGCCCCTAAGCCCTCTGCCTGCCTGCCTGATTGCCCCTAACTACTCTGCCTGCCTGCCTGATACCCCTAACTGCTCACCTGCTCACCTGCCTACCTGATTGCCCCTAACCAACTCTATGTTTGCCCCCACCTCCATGGCTTTATCAGGAAGAACATCCAGAATGACACCTGGAAGGTAGTTTGGCTGTCTGGTCTAATTAGCATATCATGCTTTTATTATTATAGATAACATTGGCAAATATGTTCTCCCAGTGGGCTCTCTTATTGTATTGTTGATGGTGACTTTTGATGTGCAGAAGCTTTTTATTTTGATGTAGTCCCATTTATTTATTTTCTTCTTAGTTTCAATTGTCCTAAGAGAAGTATCAGTAAATATATTGCTACAGTATATGTCTGATATTTGCTGCCTGTGGATTTTTCTAAGATTTTTATGGTTTCCCATCTTATGTTTAAGTTCTTTATCCATTTTGAGTTTATTTTTGTGTATGGTGTAACTTGGTGGTCTAGTTTCTTTCTTTCTTTTTCCTTTTTTTGCATGAATCTGCCCAATATTCCCAATACCATTTATTGAAGAGACTGTCTTGACTCCATTGTATGTTCTTGCCTCCTTTGTCAAATATTAATGAAGCATATTGGCTTGGGTTGATTTTTGGGTTCTCTGTTCTGTTCCATTGGTCTATATGTCTGTTCTTGTGTCAGCACAAGGAAATTTTGAGAGCAGTGGTTTTGTAATATAGCTTGATATCTGGTATTTTGATACCTCCAACTTTGTTCTTCTTTTTTAAGATTTCTGCAGCTACTTGGGGTATTTTTTTTATTCCATATGAATTTTTGGAGAGTTTGTTCTAGGTCTGTGAAATATGCCATTGGTATTTCAATGGGGATTGAATTCAATCTATAGATTACTTTGGGTAGTATGGACATTTTAATGATGTTGATTCTACCAATCCATGAACATGTTATATTCTTACATTTGTTTATGTCTCCCTTTACAACTTTTTTCAAGGTCCTGTAATTTTCTAAGTACAGGTCTTTTATCTCCTTAGTTAAGTTTATTCCTGGGTATCTTAATTTTTTGTTGCAAAGGTAAATGTGATTGCTTAGCATCTTCTCAGATCACAATGGCATAAAATTAGAAATCAACTATGATGAAAACAATTAAATATATCAAGCACTTGATGGCTAAATAGCATGTTATTAAACAATGATTGGGTTACCAAAGAGATCAAAGAAAAAATTTTTAAAAATATCCTGGAAAAAAATGACAATGAAAATACAACAATACAATATCTATGGATACAGTGAAAGCACTCTTAGAGGGAAGTTCATAGCTCTACCTCAAAAAACAAGTGAACTGGTAATAAATTATCTGACCTTACAACTTAAAGGATTAGAAAGAAAGAAACAAGAGAAGTCTAGAGTAAGCAGAAGGAAGAAAGTAATAAAGATCAGAGTGGAAATAGATGATATAGAGACAATATATATATATATGATCAATAATACCAAGAGCTTGTTCTGTGAAAGGATCAACAAGATTGATGAACCCCTAGCCAGGCTCACCAAGAAACAAAGAGAGAGCACCCAAATAAACAAAATCAGACATGAAAGAAGTGAAGTAACAACTGACCCCACAAACATACAAAGGATTGTAAAAATGTACTATGAACAACTCTGCTGCAAGAAGCTGGGCAATCTAGAAGAAATGGACATATTCCTAGAAAAATGCAATCTCCCAAAACATAATCAGGAAGAATAACAAAACCTGAATAGGCTGATAAATACTTATTAAATTGAAGCAGAAAAAAAAAAAAAAAAACCTCCAGCAAACAAACGCCTGGACTGGAAGGCTTCACAGAGTAGCTTTACCAAACATTCAAAGAAGAACTAAAACCTACCTCCTCAGACTATTTTAAAAAATTCAAGAGGAAGGCACACTTCCAAGCTCTTTCTTATGAAGAAAGTATTACCCTCACCCCAAAACCAGATAAAGATACTACAAAGAAAGAGAATTACAGGCCAATATCCCTGATGAACATAAATGCTAAAATCCTCAACCAAGTTCTAGCAAATCCAATCCAGCATTAAATTAGAAAGATCACACACCATGACCACATGAGATTTATTCTGGGGATGCAAGGCTGGTACAATATCCACAAATCAATAAATGGTATATATTACATAAAGAAATTGAGAGACAAAAATTACATAATCATATTAATTGATGCAGAAAAAGCATTTGACAAAATTCTTTCTTGATAAAAACTCCCAGCAACAGAGATAGAGGGATTAAACATCATATATTAACCTATAGCTAACATCATACTCAATGGTCAAAAACTAAAACCATTTCTCCTAATAACAGGAACAGTAATGCCTACTTTCACCACTCCTGCTGAACATAGTACTGGAAGTGCTAGCCATAGTGATCAGACATGAAGAAGAAATAAAATGCATCCAAATTGGAAAAGAAGACGTAAAACTGTCATTATTCACAGATGACATGATATTGTATATAGAAACCCCAAAGACTCCATAAAAAAGCAACACAAAAACTATTGGGCTTAATAAATGGATTTGGCAATGTAGCAGGATACAAAGTTAACACCAAGGAATCTATGACTTTCTTATACACAGTATTTAATTTTAAGGTCACCTTCTAATTTTGGCAAGTGACTTTAATATTCCATTGTTAGTAATACAATGCTTTCTTTGAATATAAATGGAATTTTAAGTTTTAAATGTATGTCTAATGAGTACTATTATTTGTACAAGAGGCAAATGGATGAAGCTGGGATGGTCAAGTGATGACTGAGGGTAGGAAATACTGGTCTAGATGATCCAGAGCCCTTGCAGCTCTGGAGCTTCAGAGACTGAGACATCCTCCTCCCTCTCCTCACAGGACAATTCACCAGGCTCAGTAGCTCCCAGAATCTTTATATAATAAACACAAAAACAACTTGTAGTTCATGACATTGGATTGTAAAAAGAAAGTGAGAAAATCGCTCTTTAAGGGTTGTAGGAAGACTGTACACTCCAGTTAAATGTGACAGATTGAACATACAATACTTATTTTGGCTTTCTCTCAAAACTCAACTAAAAAGATAGTGAAGGAATAACACAGGTTTATGCCTATGAATTCAAGGAAAATGGAACAGGAGATAACAGAGGACCAGAGATGCTAAAATGTATTGTGAAAGGTGGAACACTTCTGAATGGGGGACAACTGGAACATAAGTGCCTTTCTAAGGAGGTACCAGTGAAAACCAGCTGACTCACACTTTAGGCCTGGAAAAGCTCAGGAATTAGAAATGCTGGGTTCTTCTGGCTGAAGACACCAGGGGCGGGGGGGGGGGGGGGGGGGGGGGGGGGGGGGGGGCGTGGTGCAAGCAGGATGATGGCTGGAAATTCTGCCTAAAGCAGAGTTTCTCAACCTTGGTCCCATGACATTTGGGGCAGGAGACCTCTTTGTTTAGGGGTTGTCCTGCACTGTAAGGGTTTAGCAGCATCCCTGGTCTCCATTCACTAGATGCCTGGAGCACCCCTCTCCAGTTGTGGCACCAGAAAATTCTTCAGGTATTTCCAAGTGTCCCTTCAGGGACAAAATGCCCCACCCCCTAGGTAAGAACCACCAATCAAAAGGACCTATGCTCCCTGGATCCACGCTGACAAGTCTCTGTCACGCCCACCCTCCACAAAATGAAACCAAAGGTTGATTCTATGAATACACTGGACCAGAAAAGCTCCAGAGCTGGGAACAGGAGGCATGAAGATGGGAGGGGTGAGATACTGTACTGAAAGCCAGGGGTTAGGTAGAGTATAGTGTCTTACTTATGTCAGATTATTTAGTGATGGGACACAGAAAGCTAAAGGCAGTTATCAATTCTAGGATAGTTAAAAAAAAAAAAAAAAAAAAAAAAAAAAAAAAATGAAGAACCAAGTGTAATCATTGTATATTACTTGATTAAGCTATAAACTATATATATATTTTATATACATTTTATTGATTTTTTACAGAAAGGAAGGGAGAGGGATAGAGAGTTAGAAATGTCGATGAGAGAGAAACATCAACCAGCTGCCTCCTGCGCACCCCCTACCGGGGATGTGCCCGCAACCAATGTACATACCCTTGACCGGAACCGAACCCGGGACCTTTCAGTCCGCAGACCGACACTCTACCACTGAGCCAAACCGGCTTCGGCTATATACAATACATATATTGATCTACATATGTACATACACATTTTTAACTCAGTGTCTATGATGATATGTAGAGCAAACGTTACTTTTTTTTTGAAAGCGGTGATATAACTGAAATAAAAAGTTGTGATGGACAGTTGTGTATGTGGCTGGCGATGGTGGTGGTTGTTTGTGAAATACTCATCTTCTGTGATAAGATGTCAAGAGAAGTTATTTTATTATAAGATAAAACATGAAGACATAGAGCATGTGTATATTATTTTAAAACATAAATGTAAACTAGAAAAAAAAACAGACTAAAAGAGTTGAAAGTGGCAGGAGAGTAGAACTTGAACATGGGACAGATGGGGAAGGGTACTCATATTTTTTGGGATAAATATGTTAATACTGTTTGTCCTTTTGAACTGCAGTTTTTGTTAAATAAAGGTGATGAAATGGTACTTAGGAGACAATAATAGGTGAACATGGATGAGAGGATATAAAGGGAAAAGAAGAATACATTTTAATATCTACATGGAATAAGGAATATGCAGAACACAGTGGGCACGTGTTAACAAAATGAAGACAAATGGAAAATGACAGAATGTGTATTTTTTTAATAAGGATGAAATCAGAACTGGCATTTGTTTCTCATCTACTAAATGGCAGGCAGAACACTAGGGATTTTATATACACTGTCTTATTTAATTCTCATGACAGTTCCAGGAAGTGCACATTATTGTTCTCATTTTACAGATGAGAAAACTGAGAAGTGTAATTGGGGATGGGGAGGCGCCACAGTGATGATGCCAATGTTTAAATCAGGCTCTGACATTCACGAGCTGCCGCAACCCTGGGCACATACCTAGTCTCCCTGCCCTCCAGTGCTCTCCTATGTAACATGGGCATAGAGATGAGAATAAGGATTTCTTCATCCAGAAATACTGGGAAGAATTTATGAGCAAATACATGTAAAGTAGTCATAAGTGTCCCTTCACAGTGTAAGTCCTATTATTATTCAGCCAATCAAGATTGAATGAAAACAATAGGGGACATTTTTATGAAACCGATTCATTATCTATTGACTTATCTGGTCATTTGGAATTGCTGACCACTGGCCCAAGTTCACCCAGCTGTTAATTAGTAAAGCTAGACTTTGAACTCAAGTCTGTGTATCTTCAAAACGCAGGCTTTTAAATTTTTTAAAAATTTACAATCCATTGCCTCCCATTAGCTGATGGGGCAAGTTGGTAGAAAGGCTGGCAACAAAAGCATAATCTATCAACACTAGAAAACAGAAGGAGGAAATGAGAGAGGTGGCCAGTGAATGAGTTAATATGATGCTGAGACAGATAGAGAGGGAAGTGTGATCTATTAGGATAAAAATAAGATGGCAGCACAGGTGGGAGAGGGTAGAAGATTGCGTTACTGGGAAGAGATAATACCTGAGCGATCTCACGTAAGTAGGACATTATGATTGGCAGAAATGAATTTAAGTAGGGATGGTCTCGGGAGAAACCCATCAGTCAGCCTGTGACACAGCTTACTTTTAACTCTAGGAATGCCAACAAAGGATCCCGGCTGGACTTGCAGTTTTCCACCTTTGGAAACAGGCATATTCCCTCTGCCTCGGGCACTCTGCTTTCCTACCAGCCACAACTGTAATCA
Organism: Pipistrellus hanaki; assembly: GCF_964339955.1. Taxonomy (NCBI): domain Eukaryota; kingdom Metazoa; phylum Chordata; class Mammalia; order Chiroptera; family Vespertilionidae; genus Pipistrellus; species Pipistrellus hanaki. Next base: position 46,173,446 of record NC_140503.1, on the reverse strand, counting down.
GCTTTCTACTTTGTGATTATCTGTTTAATATTCACCTCCTTAACTAGACTGTAAGATCTGTGAAGGCAGGGACTATGTCTGTCTGTTCTATTGTACTTTAAGCCAGTGTCTGTTATAAACTAAAGGAATGAATAACAGAAAAAAGAAAGGACATGCTTTGATATTTAATAAATTATATCTTAATGCTGTCCCCAAAAGCCAGGAGACTATGCCAGGAATAATGGAAGAGGAAAATTTAAAATTAATCAGCCATTATTTTGGTAGGGAAATCAGAATGTGCAAGCTGGAAGAATCTTAACGATTATCCACTTATCCATTCATTCATTTAGTTCATGTTTAATGAGTGTTGATGATGTGCAGAGTTGGGTTCTACTTCTCAGGACATAGAGAGGACAAGATATAACCCCTACCCCAAAGGAGGGTGCCTCCAGTCTAAAGAGAAGAAGAAGTAGACAGATCAATGCAGTTGGAGGTGATGAGGGATATAGTGCTAAAAGGAAGAAGAAAGAAAAATTGGGAGACATTTTTCTGAAATTCTTCATCTTATTTGACCTCAGCTCTTCATTCTTGTGTCTGTTCATTAAATAAGTTGTATTTGTTTACTTAGTACTAATTCTACAAAGCACTCAGGCATCTACACTTTTCTAATGAACACTGGCAATGTGAAATCTCCAAAGTCCTTCCCTCCAAGGGATTTCAGGTGGGGGTGAGTGCTCAGACACCAGGCAGCCATCACTGCAGGACCCACACCCATGCCCATTGCTTATCCAGGGCAGGTGTTTCCAGAGTGGGGTGAAGAAGTAAGTGTGTGTAGCAACAGAGAATTGCCAGCTTTAACTCTGCCTCAAAATGGGCATAAAAACAAACAATCCCAAAATAACCTATCAACTACTCCCACCATCTTTTTGTTTTGTTTTGTTTTGTTATAGAAATAAAAAAAATAATATTTTAAATATAAAAATGCAAAAAGGAAGTATTTTGGTAATTGGAGCACATTTCTTCAAATGAAGCATCTCTTCTTTAGTGCACCCAGGAGCACACCAGGAGTCCAGGCGCTGAAATGACTTGCTCAAGGCCACAATGAGGGGGTGCAGAGTTGGAAGCAAAAGCTGGCATCTCCCAGGCCAGGGTCCCGTCAGTATGTTAAATGTGATGATCAGAATACAAAGAAGTCCTTTTAGTTCAGTGTGTAGCCAATGAAATTACATTTCCAAGATATAGGCAATCTTGCTTTGGACGTTGCAGCCAGTTGTGGCACAGGCAGAGGCGAGGAAAAATAAGTCCTCCCCACTGGAAAACCTGTACAAATGAACCAGCTGAGAGAACATAGAGAGCTTCTGAGATACAAGCACTTCTACCTATACAGGATTTAGCATTTCCTTGGGCATGTCTTCACTCTGGACATGAGAAAGTGGGCTCCTTGGAAATGCTGGACATACAAAATGCATACTAATAAAAAGAATTAACGTTTACATGCTAGTGTTTCATTCATTATCTTACTCATTTTCTTCTCATAACTCCTATGAAGTTGATGCAATTGTCATTTCCACTTTAAGAAAGAGAAGATGGAAGCACAGAAGAGCTGCTAAGAATGGAGCCAGGCAGGATCTGAACTGGGGAAGTGTGACTGTATTTCATGGTCTTATCCATCATTCTCTAATGCAGTGATCGGCAAACCGCAGCTCTTGAGCCACATAAGGCTCTTTGGCCCCTTGAGTGTGGCTCTTCCACAAGATACCACGGCCTGGACAAGTCTATTTTGAAGAAGTGGCATTAGAAGAAGTTAAAAAAATGTGACTGTCAAAAGAAATTTCAATTGTTGTACTGTTGATATTTGGCTCTGTTGACTAATGAGTTTGCCGACCACTGCTCTAATGCAGTTATATGTAGCTCTGCGGGACACACATCATGCCCAAGAATATGATTGACTCCTGTCAATCTAGAAAAGAATGCAAGATATCTCACCTAATGAAAGTAACTACAATTATTCTGAAGCACAGAATAGTTTACTAAAAATTCTCCAAATGCATTCTTTATTTAATTGCAGTCTAACTTCAGAAGGGGCTGAAGTTCAGAGAAGTCAACTAATATGCTCAGATCCCCAGGATCCAAATTCCAGAAGCTTGGCCCCTCAGCATAAGCTCTTAGCACTGGATTTGCTTTTTCAGCATTTTTATCCTTCTCATTTAAGAGACAGTCTCTTGTGGGAGGGATATTGTCCAAATGACATCATCTTCTATTAAAATTCTGCAGTTTGGTGGGGTTTGGAAATAGATCTATAAAAGCTCAGATAAATCACAATTTCTGTCTTCTAATAATGCATGATAATAACAATAATCTGGCCTAGACAATTTTGGCTCAGTGGATAGAGCATTGGCCTGCAAACTGAAAGGTTCCAGGTTCGATTCTGGTCAAGGGCATGTACCGTGGTTGAGGGCACATCTCCAGTAGGAGGTGTGCAAGAGGCAGCTGATAATGTTTCTCTCTCATCGATGTTTCTAACTCTCTATCCCTCTCTCTTCTTCTCTGTAAAAACTCAATAAAATATATTTTTTTAAAATAACAATAATCTGTCTAGAAAAACATGGCCCTGATTAATTTTTAAATCTGAAAATGTCAACCAAGAATCATTCCATTATATTCAGGATAATTTAAGGAAATTAATAATACCTTGTTCAAGTTTGTATAGTTCTTTGGACTTTACAGAGTACTTTCATGTTCATTGTCTCATCTGACTTTTACAAGAAGATGGTCATGTTCAACTATTATGATGCCCATTTAACAGAAAGGTGATTGAAATTTAGAGAAGTTAAAGCTTACTCACAGTGGCTTATAAGATATAGATGTGGAGCTTAATCCAAATAATTTGACTCCCAGGTTAAAGCTCTTTCTACAATCCCCATTGTAGCATCCCTATTGTTTGCTCTTACAATAAAAAGTAGACTCTAAAGGAAGTTCCAGGTGTAGTATATACATGCCCTTTCGGCCTGGCCCATTGCCTGACTCTTCTGGGAGACTAAGATTAAGGAAACTTGGGTAAGCATCCCAGGGCAGGAATTCCTATGTTCATGGTGCATAGACTGCTGATACATTTCGTGGTGGACATGGGAGTTTAAAGCTTCTGGGAAGGACCTGCTCTCTGCAAAACACCCACAACAGAGAAGCATTTGAGAGGCAGGAGGTGTTTGGAAATGCCTGAAAGAGATATGATAAGCACAAACATATACAGCTTGGGGAGTGACTCATATGCAGATATTAGTCAAAAGAAACTTAACACTTGAACAAAGAATAGAATCACCCAGAACTGCTGCAAACCTGAGGAACATAAATACAAACACTTAGCCCAACTATGGCACTCAAGACAGTCAGCACAGAACATCGGGTTTGGTCCTCCTCAGGCCTACCTGAGCCCTGCCTTCCAGTTTCCACAACCCAATGGGGCAGAAGGAAAATGACTAGCGATTCGTCAGGGATGCACTACTACCTATTTAATAATTTTTTTTTATCCTGTAATATTTCTTCTTCTACTTCAATACATGCAGGCCCTTTTCCCCAGAAAGTAGTCTTGTTTTCCTTTAGACTTTCTCTACATCTCCCCCACGACAGAATTTAATGTTCCCACCTTTGAGGTTTAACTCATCACACTGCATTATAAGACTTATGTACCTTCATAACAATAACCTGGGAGCTCACTGAGGCCAAAATCTAACAAAGTACCCAGCCCAAACTAGGCCCCAGAGAGATTTCGGTTGAGTGCCGATGAAGCGAGTAACACTGATGAAGAATTAAAGTTAATTTCAGTTAATTAGGACACTGAGTGCACGGAGAGTGGCACTATCTATTTACATGGTTTTCAAGAAAACTCTGTTTTGTATGTAGTAGCAAATAATCTATTTGAAGGGTACCTGCCCTGGTTCCTGCTCAACCAGAGGAAATTAGTGAGTATCAACAATCTGTCCTTGCTATGTAAAGCAGAGGAAGGAGTAACTGATTCTAATCAGTGTGATCACCACAGGCTTTAAAACCATTTCCCCTCTTCTCGCTCTGCTCATACTTGAAATGATGTGTTTGATACCTGTCTCCCATATTAGGCCTTGTGAGCTGTGCCAGTCAGCCCTGCTGACCCCTTTATTCCTAAGGTCTGGCATAGTACCTGGCACAGAGTAGATTTCAGTCGATTTTCATTGAATGAATGAATGAATGAATGAATGAATGAATGAAGAATGTCATAGGAAAGGTGCCATAGCTGAGCCTTCCCTCATTAACACCATCTGCAGGACTACCATTTATAGTCTATGAGAATTGGCCACTGCACTAAACACATTAACATTCCCCAAGGATAAGGATTAGTGCTCATGTTTTACAGAGAAGGAAACTGACATTCAGAGAGTAAAGTAATTTGCTTAGACTCATATAACTAATTTATGGTAGGATCATCCATCATTCCAACAAAGCTCTGCCTGACCTCACAGTGCACAGGTGAAGGAAAAAGCAGCTCCCAGCTGAGGAAAGAGTATAAACAACGTGTAGAAGTGGAAGTGCCTGATGTGTTCCGAAAACTAGTTGCAGGGTCTGGCTTACCAATGGAGGAAGAGGCTGGGCTGGAAGGGTGGGTGGGGGCTCACCTCAGAATCCAGGCCGGTGGGCTACACCGGGTCTACACTAACTCCAGGCTCTCCCTTGGAAGTGAATTTTCTGAATAAATCCTATTTGACAGCTTATTTGTCAGGTTTTCTACCAAATGCAGAAAATTTCCAACACTTCAAGGTTCCAGTTAGTTGGATTGCAATTAATCAAATTTTACTGTGAAAGAAAATGTCCTAGCTGGATGCTTACTTATAATTTTAATTTTAATTTCGAAATAATTTTACAGAACAGTTGCAAAAATAGTACAGGGAGCTCCCATATACAACTTACCCGGGTTTATAATTTTAACATCTTATATAACTTACTGCACAGTGACTGAAACGAGGAAATTAACATTGACATAATGCTTTTAACTGACTCCAGACTTTATTTGGATTTCACTAGGTACTTTCCCCAATGGCCTTTTTCTGTTTTAGAGTCCAGCAGTTAGGTTGTCATGCTTTCTTAGCCTCCCTCAGTTTTGTGACAGTTCCTCAAACTCACCTTGTCTTTCACAACCTTGATACTTTTAAAGAGTACTGGTCAGTTATTTTGTAGACAGTTCCTCACTCTGAACTTGTTTGATATTCAGTAGTGATCAGATCGAGGTCATACATTTTTGGCAAGGTGTTCTAAATCTCGCCCCCTTGGCGAGTGCATCGCAGTGTATCATGCCAGGGGTACCTGATGTCAGAGTCGACCTTGATCATGTGGTGAAAATGGTGCCTGCATGACTTAAAGTTACTGTTTTCCCCTTGTAATGAATAAAAATCCTTGGGAGAGAGAGTTTTAGATTATGCAAATATCCTTTCTCTCCTCAAACTTTTAACCACTACTTTTAGCATCCATTGCTGGATCTTACCTGAAGCATTTATTATTGTGGTGTTTTAATGTTGATTTTATATTTTTTTCACATTCCTTTCACAATGATTAATTGGAATTCTTTTGTAAGGAATAACCGTCCCTTCTTCCTTATGCATTTATCTATTCAATTATTTATATTAGCCTACACTCAAGAGTATTTATTTTATTTTATGGACCTTCAGTCAATAATATCATTATTTTTTGTTGTTCAGATTGTTCTGACTCTGGGGGAGTGCTGTTCCATTTCATAATGCCCCATCCTATTTGAGCACTTCTGACCTTGTGTCCCCACAGATACTCCTGGGTCACCTCGTATTTTCTCCCCCAGCCCAGGAATCAATCACTTATCCAAAAAGCCCAGGATCCTTTTATTAAAGAATGCTACTTAGAAACCCAGACCTGGCACCAGCTGTGCCTGTTGCTGCTAGAGTGTCATTTCTTCTGGGCCCTCTCACAGGGCAGAGCTAGGAAATACATAGGTGTGTATTAGCCCATTTGCACACACACCTATAATTATCTCTATGTCTGTCATTTTGTACATATATTAGAAAACCAGGACTTCATATCAATACCTCTGATCCCAATCCAACACCATGGAGTTTAGGCTAGCAATCCCCCTTCTCTAAATAGTTGCTTACTTTGGGGACAATTTTCTACCTCTCCCTATATCTAAATCCTGCAACACGTTATCAGAATTCAGTAATTCTGCTATGCTTACTGAGCTGAAGAGAAGTATCATGTAAGGAAGACAAAGAAAGCTATCCCTTTAAATTTTCATCAGTGAGACAGTTTTATGATACACATAACTAATACAAAGAGACATTAGCTGGCACCTGTGGCTACTCTAAAGGCATGCAAGAGTAAAATATTTAGCAGCCACTTGAAACTTGAAAGTTTCCTTTCTCAGCTTTCTTATGTACCACCTTCCTACAGTGCCTTGGATTCAGGGCCATGGTGTTGAGAGGGAAAGAGATTAGGAATTCCTATTTGTTCTCAGAGAAAGCTTCTTGACTAAATCCAGAGGGGAAAAAAAAACCTGTGATCTTTGCAGACCCTTAGTTTGATTTGGCCTAATTTAATCTCTCTGAATTATAAATGGGCTTTCACAGAATTGAAGCACTTATCCAAAAACATTTACGGCTGTGCTTCTAGAAAAAAAAATAGCTGGTCTGGAAATCCTACCGGACACAAAGGAGAAGGAATGTGAAGGGAAAGTGAAGTTTTTTTGGTACAGTGTATGGGAAAAAGAAGACAGCAGTAGAGTAAATGCCTCATGGCACAATTTTGGCAGGACCATGACTTTCATAAGAATCTAGTATATAGAGAAAGTCCTACTGGGGATATAGAAAAATAGATACTAAGTTTATTACAGTCAAAGATATAAATTTTAGGAGGAGTTATTTCTATGTTTAAAATATGACCAAACTAGAGGCCTAGTGCATGAACTCGTGCATTTGTGGGGTCCCTCTGTGTGGCCTGCGGGGTTGGGACTAAAACCAGTAGTCCAATGCAGTCTGCTGCTCCTGCCTGCCACTCCCACTCATCCCAGCCCTGCTGTGCTTGCCATGGGCTAGAGCCCAGCCAGTCCTGATCAGGAGAGGCTGGCCAGTGCAGCAAGCCCATGGACCATGAGCCCTGCGTCTGGCACCCATCCTGAGAAGGGTAGGGGTGGGGGAGGTGGGGGAACTGGGATGTGATTGGCCCTTTGGGTGGGGGTGGGATGTCCTTGCTGGCCTCAGGATCTGGATCTGTCTGCTGACATTCTTGTCGATTTTCGGGAACCACCTAGAGGCCACTTTTATATCATTTCTTCCTTGCAGAGCATCTAGGGAAGGGAAACAACCATGATGCCCAAGGCCAACTTCCAGGAGGAAGGTGGTGCTGTTGGGATCTTGCCAGCTGCACCGGCCCATCAGTGCCTGGCCGGTTCTCCAGAGATTGGACCTGCAGGACTACTGAGGGAGTGAGTGGCTGCTGCTGGGCTGGTGAGCTGCCAGGATGGGTCAGTCAGCTAAGCAGCGGGAGTGCACTGACCACCAGGGGGCAGCTCTTGCATTGAGCATCTGCCCCCTAATGGTCAGTGCACATCATAGCGATTGGTTGACTGGAATGTCACTCAGGCTTTTATATATACAGATGACAGATTTACTTAAACAATTTTCATGGAATCCCTAATGGATGTTCCACATCATAATGGTAACTAGACTTTAATAGGTTTATGATTAGAGGTGTAGGTTCTTTTCCTGCCACTCAAATCACAAAAGTGGCTCAACTAAATGATCTTCATGGTCCAGCTCCATGAGCCCCTGAATCTTCTTTGACAGTGAGGTCCAGTGGGATGAGCAGGCACTTTAGGGATATAACCCCATCCCTGCTAACTGGCACAGCTTGAGCAAGTCGTGTGGTTTTATTTTGAGTTAAACTTTGTGAATTTTGAAAGAGAAACAATAGTGATGCCTCTTCTATAAGTCTGTGGTAAGAACTGTGTGAGATAAAGCAGGTGGACTTCTGGTAGAAAAAAGGCATTTAGTTCTCACACTAGCTTTGTCACGGTGGCTGAGACAGTCAATCTGCTGTACCGCAGGTTAATTGTCTGTAAAATGAGGAACTAAATTTGATTAGAGTTCTCAAAACTTTCACTTAGTTGGAGAACATTTTAAAACCAAAAGGATATGTCTCCTAAAGCTCTCCCCAATAAAAAATAGATCAAAGGAGGGTGAGTCTAATTGAAGAGGGGTGACTGGCTTGAAGCCCTGCCTGCTGACATCCCCTCTCACTGTACTTTTCTGCATGGCACCTAAGAGCATAGTTGAAGAAGTCATGAAATAGATTGCCAATCTCCATCTTGCTGCACAGAATTCCAGCATTTTAAGGGCTCATTTCAGGTCTCTGTCCCCTGGGAGACAGAGAATGAATGATCAGACCTGGTGCAAACAGTGGTAAGCAGTACATAGTTTAGTACCAAGTTGTGGTGTGTAAGCTGCAGGTGCCATTAGGGGAGGAGAATGAAAACAATGAAGGTTGGATAGTTGTACAAAAGCTTCTGAGAAACTGTGGACTGTGCAAATTAATTTTGGGATGGATTTTGAAGAGTAAACAGAATGGATGTTACCTAGGGTTAGGAAGAAACAAAATAAGTCAAACCCTGGTAGGTCCTAGACAAGGGAGAGTGTGCAGTCCTACCCAGTAATCCCATCCAGCTGTTAGTACTCTACGGGGCCTTACATAAATCTCACTCCATGGTAGGTGTGCTCAAGACTCAGCTTTTTGATCCTCGTCGTGCTATCACTAGGCTTGTCTTGTTTCATACTTGGAACCAGACCGTGCCTACATGTTGGGAAGCTTGGGATTTAAAACTAGCTAGGTTAGATGGCCACTTTAAGACGATGTCATGGGTTGAAATATGGCCCCTCCCACAAAGAAAAATGTTGAAGTTTTAACTCCTGGTACCTAATTATGTGGCCTTATTTGGAAATAGGGTCATTGCTGAAGTAATTAGTTAAGATGAGATACCACCAGAGTAGGGTAGGCCCCTATTCCAGTGGTCGACAAACTCATTAGTCAACAGAGCCAAATATCAACAGTACAATGATGGAAATTTCTTTTGAGAGCCATATTTTTTAAACTTAAACTTCTCCTAATGCCACTTCTTCAAAATAGACTTGCCCAGGCCATGGTGTTTTGTGGAAGAGCCACACTCAAGGGGCCAAAGAGCCACATGTGGCTCACATGCCACAGTTTGCTGACCACTGCCCTATTCCAATATGACTGGTATCTTTATAAAAGGATGGCCCTGTGAAAACAGAGACCCATGGGGAAAGACTGCCAGGTGGTGAAGAAGGAAAAAGTTGGAGTTATGCAGCTGTAAGCCAGGGATTCCCAAGACACCAGTAAAGCACCCACAGCCAGAAAGAGATAAGAAAAGATTCAGAGGGAGCATGGCCCTGCTCACACCCTGATTTTGGGTTCTTGCCTCCAGAACTATGACACAGTAAATTTCTGTTGTCTTAAACCACCCAGTTTGTGGTACTTTGTTGCGGTATCCCTAAGAACCTAATACAGAAGGGGATAGGTTAAAGGGATTTTGACTGACATTGAGAAAGGCAGTCAGGGGAGAATAGGTGTGTCTGGAGATGACACAGTGAGAGCCATGCTTCTAAAGGTTAGAGTCCAGGACGTGTAAGACAGGATAAGAGCAGAGTGAGGGACCACCGTGGATGTAAAGTGCTGAGAGACTTGGTAAACAGGGAGGCAGCAGGAATGAAAGGAAAGAATAAAAGCAGAAAACCTGTCAGGGCACTCTAACACACTGGATGTGACTTTGGGTAAACCATTTAGTCTCTCTGCTTCTCTTGATTTATCCATCAATGGAGCCCATGATTATGAGTGAGTGGTTAAGAAGTTGAGACTTATAGTTCACTTGACCCAGCATTCTGATGCAATTGTGACTATTCCCCTTACCCTGATCCTTCAGAGTAACAGTAGTAGTAGTAGTAGTAGTAGTAGTAGTAGTAGTAGTAGTAGTAGAAGTACTAAAAGTTGAAGACCTAAAGCTAAGCTGACCCCTCAGGTTTTGCTTCAGCTAGTAGTTTCTGTTTCCTAATTTAAGAGGGTAACACATTTCTTTCACCTTCTGTTAAAAAATGGACACATGCTCCATCCTGCATTCTGCCCAAAGAGATATCCTTCCCTTTGCTCCCTAACCATCTTGGTAGCTTAATTTTACAAAACGTTTTCCCAGTCCCTAGCACACTTCCCCCCATGATGCCAATTACACCTTCCTCACTCTTGTCTACACTGCCCACAGGAATGCAAAATGGGGCCCTTTTCTGCATTAAACACTGAAAAATAAACGGACCTAAAATTGTTTTTAATAAAATATGCCTTCAGTATACCCATGGACTTGAAGGTTTGATGTTTGTTTGTTTGTTTGTTTATTGTAAGAGATAGAAGGTGGAAAGAGAGGGGCTGGAAGAAAATGAACTCATGAAAATCCAGAACTCTGGTGTAGATTTTCTTATGCAAAAGCAACAGCCCTGATACCCTGATCAGCCTGTTGTCAAATAAGACTCAAGATATTTATATATTTTCTTCTTTAAACAGCCCATATCCTTAAAAGTCCCATAACAGGAGACACATTTATCAAGGACAGTGATGGTTTTCAAGCACTTTTATGGAGGCTTTAAAGAAAGACAGCAAACTTTAATGTATGTATCAATGAAACCTGTTTACAAGGCAGAAGATTGCACCCAGCATGAGCTTTCTGACACTTTTATCACTTCATTCCAAAGCTGGGTGGGAAGGGGCAGCCTTCCCCTGACAGCTGATGCATGGCAAAAAGGATGAAGAAAGTGTCAGAAATATTATGAATCTACTGCAGGCAGCTGTAATAGTGAAAATGATCATGATTCTTTTCTCCATCCCCATTCATAAATCTCCCTGAGCACTTGAAGATAACACTGACAATCTATTGTAGTCTTTCAACATAAGGTACCATTGTGGCAGCTTAACATGGAGCCTGGGAGTGGTACCTGAAATTGGAAGGCTTCCAAGTACAGTATGTACTGATAAGATGCTGAAGAGAAAGAGAGTAATGGGGGAAAAAGCAGGAAGAGAGTCGGGAGGGATGGGAAAGGGGAAGGCTCCCAGCCCTAGCCATTTGATGGTGACCTATTTGTCCCTCTGCCAAATGAAAACTTTTTGCTTTTCCTAAATTCACAGAAAATGAAAAGAAAAAAAAACAAGGTAATAGATGTGCTATCACTTGGGAAAGTTGAAAACACTACTAGTATGCTAATATAATGTATTACTATTTATATTATTGTGCTTTTTTGGTAAAAAATGTTCAAAAGATAAGGATCCAACTAATTAGAAGTGAATGTGTAGCTAGGGAAAGATATTATGTAGGTGACATCAGGCTATGGAAAGAAGCTCACATTTGCATAAGCAGAAATTCTATGAGCTTGGTATTTTACACTGCTGAGCTGATAGTAGATGCTCAATAAATATTTATTGACTGAATGATTTTTAGCTCATTACATAATGGAAATTTGTTTCTATGTCTCTCTCTCACTGATAGTTCCTTGAGACAGGAATCACATTTACTTAATTTATTGCTGTTTCCTGCTATCAACCACAGTGGCTGTCACAATGCTGGCATTCAAAAAATATTTATTGAATAAATGCAGAATGAATGGGGTGGAAGGGACCAATGGGGAAAAAGAGGGGGGCCTCTGTAAAACTTTCAACAATAAAAATAAATTTAAAAAATGAATGAATGAATGAATGAATGAATGAAAAAATGAAACAATGAACCTGGCCAGTTGCTAAGTGGTTAGAACATTGGCCTGTGGATGGAAGGGTTGTAGGTTTGATCCCACCTCTGGTCAGGGTGCATGTGAGAGGCAAATATCTGAGTTGCAGGTTTGATCCCAACCTCTGGTCAGGGTGCTTGTGGGAGGCAACCAATCCATGTGTCTCTCTCACATAAACGTTTCTCTCTATCTCCCTCCCTTCCCCACAACCTTCCATTCTCTCTAAAAAAAATCAATGGAAAAAAAATATTTTCTGGTGAGAATTTTAACAACAAAAAAAAGAAAAGAAAACAATGGCAAATGTCTCCATAATTATGGAGATTCAAATAAGCTAACATTAGTTAAAAACTGAATAATTAGAACCAAGACAAAATGCTAATCAAGATAATAAGGTATTGACAAATGGATAAGCAAATGGATTAATGGAATAGAATATGGAGGCTAGAAAGAAACCCACACTTATGCGGTGAAATAATTTTTCACAACGGAGCAAAGTAATTCAAGGATTAAAAAAATGTTTTCAAATTGATGATAGAATTATTGGGTATTCATAGAGAAAATGAACTGCAACTCCTGTCTCACACCATACACAAAAGTTAATTTATAATGAAACATAGACCTAAAATTGAGCTAATATTATGCCACTTCTAGAAGTAAACACAGAACATCTTTATAACTTTATGGGTAGGCAAATATTTCATTGAGGGGTCATAGAGTGCACTAATCATAAGTGGGAAAATGATAAATTGGGCTCCATCAAAATATGAAAAAAACTTCAGTTCATAGAGGGACATGATTATGTCAATCAACCAAAAAGCCTTCAACTGGGAGAAATTATTTACAACACTTATATGTGATCCTCCTCCAGATACTGTCCTGTTATTTCTTCCCTCTGTGGACAAACTCCTTGAAAGAATGTTTACTGTTGCCTACTCCTTGCATTGTCCTTCAACACTCTTATCAACCATGTCAAACTTGTGGCCTGCAGGCCGCATGTGGTCCATGATGAATATTTTTGGGGCCCAGCCAATATATAACAGTATATAAGAAAGGTTTTAATAAAAATTTCATAACTTAATCTTTACAATATTCTGTTATACATAATTATAAATAATGAACTACAATGTTTGCTAATAATTTCTCTTACATACCTTATGCACAGGTGCACCATTTCTATCCACTAATACTAGCAGTGAATATTTTAGCAGCTTCATTAGTCTTGGACTGACTTGTTTGATGTGCGCTACAGGAAATATTTCACTTTCAGAGGACAAAAAAAAATATGTTTATTTGTGTTACATTATTAATTTGTGCAGTTATTCAGTGTCTGGTAAGTTAATGTCCAAGAAAAAATATTAATTTTTATTAAAATGTTCTATTATTTTATGTTAATGATTACTCAACATTATAAATTATGCCTCTATCCTGTCATCTTTTCCAGGGTCACCTTGTTATGAAATTCATAGAACAACACATTTTCACCCACTGGTACTGAATGGGTTAGCCATAGATGTTTGCTAAATGAGGTCAACCTCAGTTTGCATTCCTAATTTCTATTCTTCCACTTACCAGCAAATCATCTTGAGAAAATTATTCAAGATATAAAATGCCTGAGTTTTGAAAATAGAGGTTCATATTTTGAGGGGATTAAATAATTTGATGACCTGGTCTCTGGTGGGTAGCTTACAAATATTAGTTCTAGCAGTTTACCATCACACCCAATGGTGTAAGCCAACTCCAGCCTCCAGAGAGATTATAAAATGTAAGCTACTACAGAGATGGGCTATATTCCTATAACTGGCCCCTCCCATGTAGGAAAATGTCTGGAGACATTAGGAAAATCAAAGCAATGGAGATTAACCACATATAACTTATCTGATGAAGTACTATGAAGAGTCAAATTGGACATGATATAATTTAACAGGAATACTCAGAGTGACTCCTGCAAGTTACCTCGCCATGAAGTTTGATTTCTTCCAAAAACATTTCTTTCTCTTTTTTAAAATCCTAACCTTGAGGACATGCTTTTATTGATTTTAGAGAGAGAGGAAAGGAGAGGGAGAGAAAGAGGAAAACATTGATGTGAGAGTGAAACATAGATCAGTTGCTTCCTACACATACCCCAACGGGATCAAAACCACAACCTGGGTGTGAGTCCTAATTGGGAATCGAATCTGCAACCTTTTGGTGTACAGGATAATGCTCCACCAACAGAGCCACACCAGAAACAGTCTATTTCTTCACCGCTATGTGCAAAGTCCTATCCAAGATGTGATAGAGGAGGACACAGGAATTAACCAGACATGGGTGCTGGTATGGTAGGAAGTTTAGTCAAAGAACTTTGGTCTAACCTCTGGTTTTACCATTTATTAGCTATGTGTTCTTAGGTAAATCTTAACCTCTGAAACTCAGTTCTTCAATTGTAAATTGGAGATATTATTAATAAATGCTTTCCTTAATTTGAATAATAATGGAGACGATATATGACAGAGTCTCATTATAAACCTTGAAGTGTTACAGATATATTACAATTATTATTCATGCTAGTGCCCTTTCTTTTGTTTTGCATCTTGCTTTGTGTTTTCCTTGGTCTGTCTCCCTTCCCTTTTTCCTGCTTCACATTCATATCTTTGTCTTTTCTCTGGCTGTCCTGCCAAGAAAGCAAACAAACCTCGAAGCCATGTGGTCATTCTACCTAATCCCATGTTTCCAACCTTTCCAAACACAAATCTTTCTGGCTCTGACTTCAGAAATCAGCCACTACAGGGATGTTGGCCTGTGATTATCGTCAGAAGAGTAGAAGTGAGGGCTTTTCTCTAACAGGTTCTTGTTATAGAAACCCAAGCCTAAGTGTCTACGACTAAGTTTTTACTCTGCTACATTGTCATCTGTCCTAACACACCTGGGAAAAGTGTGGACCTGAAACTCTTTAAGAATTAGCCATCAGAGAAGACATGTTCAGTTCAGCTCTCTTTGAATGTCATGGGGTTTGTGAATATAATAAATATAATTTGCTAAGGCTTGGAGTGCTTGATTAATGAAACGAGGTTTCTTCATTCTATATCTCATTTACAACTTAATTTACAATGTCCCATTTTTGCTTAATATTTTATTAAGAGATAATATTTTATTATAAGGGATTTTTAAAATTAATATGCACTCATAATAGATTTTCTGCATTCTTTAAGGTAGTTTTGAACCCAGCAGCCATTCTATTTTTTCCATGGTGACATAACTCTGATATTACAATGAAAATAAGTGAGAATGCAGGATTTTACATTAAATTTTTACATTGACTGTTTCATAGGTATAGCTAGTTCAGAAATCAAGGTAACCCTGAATGTGCACTTAATAGAACTGTATAAATACATTAACCTTAATATTATGTTTACTAGTAAGCCCCAATTTATATTTATAAATAGGAAACAAAATGCATCCAAAGAGAGATGCTATCCTGACTGCATCATATTTCCTTACTTGAGTCTGTGGCATAGATCCAGTCTAGGGAGGGATGTCTGAATAAGGCTAGGATTTTGGGGTTTTTTTTGTTTTGTTTTGTTTTTCTCATTTATTTCAGACCTTTGTATTCAGCATGTCTCTATCAAAATAAACCTACATTTCTATAAAAATTAAAGCTTTTGTTTTTTTTTGAGGACCACATAAATTTAAACCTTGTATATTTGGCCTGGGTTAGCCTTTGAGTTTGATGTGCACATTGAAAGGATATTAGTTAGAAGGTGGCCAGAGGGGCAGGACTGGGTGAGATAGGCCAGACATACCCTGAAGCCAACCTCTTATGGTCCCTCCCCAACCAGCTGCACCTGGGGCGGCACTGGGGCTCAAAGGGTGTCTGCGGAGTGAGCAGTGATCCTCTGGCAGGTGGGATTTCTTGGCTTGGCCTGTGGGAATCAGGCCGAAACCAGCAGTCCAACATCCCATGGTGGGGTCCTGGAGTGCGAGAGGGCACTCTGCAAAGTTGCTGTCACTTGGCAGCTCCTTCATTGAGCGTTTGTCCCCTGGTGGTCAGTGTGCATCATACCTACTGGGCAGTCAGCCGGTCACTTAGCAATATGTATATAGTTTATATGTAAGACTTAACAATAAGTTTACTGGTTCACTCCTGCTTCTTGCATCTCCTGTCTTTCTCTTGGAGTCTATAGTAACGTCTGGTATTCTTTCCAGCAGCCCAGCATCCAATTTATCTTCCTCTATTTTGGAAATTTCCTACCTCATAATCTAGACCCTAATCCACCTGCCCCTACTGGAAAGTAACAGATTTCCTTTTCCAGGCTGCCCTGTAAACAGGGGCCCGGTCTGTCAGGCAGACACTCTCAGCCCAAGGACAGAAAAGAAATGTCTTGATGACGGGAGTGGCAGCGATGGCAGCAACATCTGGTCTTCAGAGGCATGAGAAGCAATTGTTCCAGTGGGAGTGTCCACTTCACATGTGTTTAAGATGTTACCATGTTTATAACTTGTGCCCACAGTCCACTGCACTGCTGTGGAGAATTTCCATTGTATGACAAGGATACCATTACTTTTCCATTTCACTGCTTATGCACATTTGGGCTATTTCCAGTGTTTTTTGTTTGTTTTAATTACAAAAAAAAATGCTATTCACAATACTCTTTAAAACTCTTTCTGGTGTGTGTGTACTCTCTTGGGCACTAAATATCCATACCATATCCCAGAAAATTAAATAAGAATTATCTAAGAATTCTGATTTCTGTGGTCATAAAACCTATCAAAATTAGACCATCCATATCAAGTAAATATCTAACATTAATATTATCTTTATAATTTGAATCATAGGTTAATCAACTGAAATCTAGTCCCAATACCATCACTGCCTTTGCAGTAGAGAGGAAACAGGGACCCTGCATCCACTTTAGCAAAAGTACTAATCGCTCCTCTTTGGAGGACCTGTGAGGCTTCCAGTGTGGCCCCGTCTTCTCCAGTGACACACACTGGGAACAGACTAATGCCCTCGCTCACTGAAGAGTTATTACACTGCTGTGAGCTGCTTCTGCTCAGGGTCAGGGGCATTTGGACAGGACATAAATAATGTTTTAGCACAAAAAAGAGATCCCAGTAGCTGATTTTTTTATTATCATCTGATCATCTGGATCGTTGAAGATCTCTCTCTCCTCTCTCTCTCTCTTTTCCCTCTCCTCATAAATGATGCCATCTATGCAGATGCCTCCTACAGATCAGGCATGCACTCCCTGAGAGCATTCTGAAAAAAGCTGATGCTTTGGGCTCATTTGCATTTCCAATAGAAGAGGGGCCACATGTTCCCTAAGCTGAATCCTAGTACAAGTTGGGCTTGGAAAAGTGCTTCAGGCAATAGTATTTTTTCAATTCTGTATTGGGAAAAACCTAAAATCTACTTAGCCAAACACTCTGAGCCCTGAGGCACTCAAAGCAAAATGTAATCCATATGTTTCTGAATCATTTCACTCACCTCAAAGGCTCTTCAGAGTGGGTCCCACTGCTAAGAAGTCTTCAAACTGTTCGACTTTTCTCTTTCTCCAAGATAAGAAGGACTCATTCACTGAACCCATTTCCCAAAAGCCAGGAACATTATGCCTCAGCATTCAGAACTCCTATTTCTAGAGTCCGGCATGCTACTGAATATATCCTGCATCTTCAAAAATCTGTCCTTTTCTTTAAAAAGAAGCACCATAGCATCTTCATAAAACTACAAAAAAGAAAAGGGGGAGGGGGGCGCGGAGAAAGGGTTATGCTAAGCAATAGCTTTATTTTAAAGACCCAGAGGTTCTTAGCATTTGAAGGGAGCTGATTTCCTACTCGTTTTATATGATATTGATTTCACTTAATATTTTTTCTCTAATATGCAATATTATTAGATAATATTATTTTCCCTTTCCTCCTCCCCTTCCTTCCCTCCTTTTTCTTCCTGTGTCACAAAAATATGGAAATTACACATCCCAAGCAGAAAATATTTGGTGTATTGTTATGACATGTTACAGATGATCTAAGCTTCTGCCTCCCCACTTTAATTGGAAAGTGTAGTCTTTGTATGTATAAAGAGTAAAGAACAAAGGTATTTATAGAACAGGACAGATCCTCCAAAGATTTTGGCTGTCCAGAGAATAAAAAGAAATATCAAAGGGGTAGTCAGGAAGGCCCAGGATGGGATATTAGTTTAAGCAGGAATCTGGCAAATATATTTAGAGGATCCAAACTGTGAGTGAGATCGCTGAGTGCTAATCTCAGGGCAGAAACTGTTTGCCTTCTGACTCATTTTATATAATCTGCTATTCATATTATATTTAAAAATACTCTTTACATTTGTCATTTCATTTAATAAAGACTAGCCAGGAGAGAATGTTCAACTGTCTACTTTTACATCTGCATACACAATCAGTAGGAACATTTTGATTAAACTGACTAGTCATTTCACACTGAGTCGATTTAGTCAAATAACTAGTTAATTCCATCCGCCTGTCTGGGTGTTTTTTTCCAAAACCGAATTGAATTTCAACTAAGTTCAAGTCTGTCAAGTTCATCGAACTAGTTATAAGCTTAAGTAAAATAATGATTCTGGTGAGCACTGTCCTTGAGTGTTTTCAAATTGACAAAATTTATATTACTGGCCCGGATCTTCCAGTTACTCAGGTCTAATCGTTTTCCATTCCACCTAGAGCCATTATGACATGTGGTAAATGAAGTGCAATTTTCCCCAGTAGCTTATAAAAAAAAAAAAAAAAAAAAAAAAAAAAAAAGAAGAAGAAAAGGGGCTAAAAATAACTTTTACTTCACCTGCAAAACTTTGCTACCCACATTTTCCCTTATGAAGAGGAAACTAGTCAATAAGAATAGGACAAAAAAGGCCTGGAGAGGAAAAACTCGAAGAGAAAGCCTGCAGACCGTCTTTTTAAATCTGAGCCCCAACCCTGTTCTGGAGCGACCCGTTTCCGGTCTCGGTCATTTCTGGGAAAGCAGCCTTGGGAGGAGAGCATCTACTTACTCAGCTCCGTTCTCTATCTTGAAAGAGTGTGTGGCACTTACGTAATGCTTCCAATGAAGTGGAACAATAAATGTCTGGAGACATACTGTTTTCTGCATCATATTCTCTTATTATATAAAACATGCATATTTTGTTGACTACTCCAGATAAATAGGGTTATTTAAAAATGGTTTGCCATATTCCTGAAAAATTACTACACTTACAAAAAATATGCTTATAGGTTGTTAATTGTCAGTTTAATAGAATGGCACTCATTTGGCTCAATGTTAGTTTAGTGGGATGGCCAAATATGGGGTCTGACTAAATTTAACATCATTTCCTCATATAGTGTCCAATCCCTTTCTATCCTCCTCTCTTCCCACTGCATTTTAACTTACAGCAAAATGTGTCAATGCCTTATGGAGGAGCTCAAGGCATTGGTGCACCCATCTGGCCCTGTCTCCCACTACAAGGCTATACCTCAGCTGCTCTGGTGGGGTCTCTGTTCAGGGTATAAATGCATCTCTCACCAGAGCCTTTGCTATAGTTCTCCTTGGTGTGTTCTCTCCTTCCTCTTCCCGTTACTCATTTGACTTTTAGCCACCCCGGTCATGTTCCCCTTCACCAAGATGAAAGCTTTTTCTTATCTTTTCAGTCCACAAACTTCTCCCTTCCCTGAAATGATACATTACTTACTGCTTGTGCCCCTCATCTGGTAATGATGTGCTACCCATTATTGCTAGATGCGCTCGCACAAATTTTCATGCATCTCCTCCAACTAGATTGTAAATTCACTGGGAGAAGCATCCATGTCATATGTTTTGGATAAACAGCTGGTTAACAAACTCTTGTAGTTATTATCCTTATCATCATCGTCACTGAGGTATTATTAATGATAAATTACATTTGGATGACGATATACAATTAGTAGAACCATTTTAAAACAAGAGTTTCACTCATTTTCATGATCAAGTTTGAAAAAGTTGTGACAGCAATATCTGCATTTCATGAAGGAGGAAGCCAAGGCTTAAAAATCTGTGATTTACCTAACTTCATATAATAAATGTCAGACATAGGGTTGGAAGCTTGACTTTTTTGGGGGGAAGGGGACATGGGGGAGGGTGAAAATAAAGAAAAAGAAAAATTCATTTTGACTCCAAGATGAATTTGTCAAAAAGAAGCTTTTTAAAACTTTCTGAATAGAGATGTATACGTCTTCCTACTGTCATTCTCTAGCATGTGCTCTACATTACCAAAGCATTCACACACATGATGGCATTTGGTCCTCATAAAGTTCCTGAGGAATGGATATTATTACCTCTTTTGTACAGATGAGGCTCATATATTTAAGTAATTTGCCTAAATCACACTGTGGAAAGCAGCAGCCCAGAGTACATAACCTTAGCCTGATTCTAAAACACATGATTTCTACTTCATCACACTGTCTCTAGAACCTAAGACCAAACGAAAAGGAGGAAAAGTCTTATAATAAATTGTGCATAAAACCTAGTCAGATGCTCCTACAATGCAAAGTAGGTCCATACTCTATCTCACTTAAAGATTCGTAGATTTTATTTAATAGTATGTCTTACTTAATTCCAATATGCTTGTTATATACCATCTATCCTCTAAAAAAGATATGACTTCTGCATCAGCTACAATGAAGTATAAAGTAAATTGTGAAAAGCTAAAAATGCCAACTGTAAACCCTACAGAAACCAATCAAATACAAATATAAAAAAGGTAGTTTTAAACCTGAACATATTAATAATTTTATTAAATGTCAATACTCTAAAGGTCAATTAAATGTGGTCTAAAGAAATCTACTTTAAATATAAATCTATATTATAGTCAACAACAAAGAAAAGACTTATCAGCTGTCCACTGTTGAGCCATGGGAACAGATATTGATTTTTCTTCCAGGGCAACAAGAACGAAATAGGTCTTTTTATATTTTTTAATTTAAAAATGTTTTTGAATAACAAAATGATAACTATTCATTGGAGAAAACATTGAATATATTCATAAACACAACAAAGAAATTAAAATTACCCAATATCATGCCATCCATAAAGTACCACTTATGATATTTCAAATATTTTTTATTATCATCATTGAGCATATATGATTTTAAAAAATTGGATCAAAATTTTTTTCATTTTAAGATACATTGTGAATCTTTTCATGTCAATGCATCTTCTTAAATAGTGTAATTACTATTATGTGGGATGCTGTAACCTATCACAATAATAGTTATATATAGCTCCTGTATGTACCAGGTACCGTACTAAGAGCTTTGCATTATTAATTTGTTCACCCTTCATTACTGGGTAACTATCTGAGTAACATTATTAATTGCCATGATAACATCCTATATAATAATAGGCTAATATGCAAATTGTCCCCATGGGCAGGAGTTTAACTGAATAGGAGTTAGATGTGCGCTGACCACCAGGGGGTGGTGCAGAACAATGAGGGCATTGGTGATGTGGCACTGGCAGTGGGAGGCAATGGAGGCACTGCAAGCCCTGATGGGCCCCAAGGAGAGCAGGACCACGGTGGGATGGTGGAGGAGGTAAGAGGGCTGTGCCAGGCCAAGGCAGATGGATGTGGGGGCCCAATCACCCCTAACAGTTGCCCCACAGCCCAGCCCTGATTGCTGGTCAGGCCTACAGACCCTACCTCTGCATGAATTTTGTGCATTGGGCCTCTATTTCTTTATTTATATATCTTTGATTTTTTTTTTTTTTTTTACAGAGAGGAAGGGAGAGGAATAGAGAGTTAAAAACATTAATGAGAGAGAAACATTGATCAGCTGCCTCATGCACATCCCCCTCTGGGGATGTGCCCGCAACCAAGGTACATGCCTTGACTGGAATAGAACCTGGGACCCTTCAGTCTGCAGGCCGAGGCTCTATCCACTGAGCCAAACCAGTCAGCGCTGGGCCTCTAATTCTTATATATTGCCAACAGGCCAAGCTGTTGTACTTTACAGCAAATACTAAATCTTTCTTTGGCATCAGCTTGGCATTATGCTACTCCTCCTACCTCTACCCTGCTGTCCCTTTCTATTCCTAGTGGGCATGCCCACCCAATACAACATTCCCCCTGTTGAATGTATCTGTGATAGTATGTCCCTCAATTGCAATAAAAACAGAATGCTGTACAATTATCTGATTTGGGGAGCACTCTGGTGAAAGCTTGAAGCATGAGGTATTGTACTGTAGACTCTCTTAATTCCCTACTTTATGTCCCTTAGGTTTTTGGTATTTTGAGCAATGCTGTGACAAGCATCCTTATGGGTATATAAGTAAACTGTGTCAAGATCATGCTGTGCCTGAGCCATGATCCAGATGTTCTCACTTTTTCTCAAAACCTGAACCAAGTACCAAGACACTTACTTAGGGTTGAGTACGAGAATGAGTCTTGCTTGGTAGTGTGCTGGAGCCAGCTCATGCCAGTTTGGAAGAGCTGAATGTATCTCTTTACAACTCAGCATTAAGTTACATCACATGGAAATCAGCCATGGGGGTAGTAATTATACCACAGAAGTCAGCAAACACTGATCCTTCTCCTGCAGGGCCTGTGGTTACACATTTATCAGCCCTTCCCTGGCCTTACTGATGACTTAATACAGGTACCTTGCATGGAGCACCACACGGTGACTCAGTTGGCATAATTCCTAATCAATATAGTGCTGTCTACCAGCCAAGCAGTCTGCAACACAGCAGGGCTGAATATATAGTGTGGCCCAAGGTCACACAGCCTGTGAGTGGTGGAGCTGGAATTCTAACCCCAGGTGTTTTCTGTTTCCAGGGCTCAAGTTCTTCTGTTCAGCCCGGCCCTTCTGTAGAGGGCAGGTTCCACCACAGACAGACTGCCAGGCTTTATTTCCTGACCAGCTACTGTGGCAATCACCTGCCTTCTCTATCCCTAACTTTCCTCATCTGTTAAAAAGAATAAGAATAACACCAATTTCATTGTGATACTATGAGGATTAAAGGAAGTAATGAATCCAAGGATCTCAGCACAGTGCATGGCACATAATAAGTGTTCAACACACATTAATTATTGTGAGCATGTATTTTTAAAGCACATAACGTGATAAAAGTTAGTAACCTCTTTCTAACATTTATATGTCTTTTATCTCATAGAATCCTTTTAAGGTGAAAAATGTTTAAAAGTTCTGTTTTCTAAAAAAGCCTTGACATTTAATTGAATATAGGAATTCTCTTTTTTAAATAGCTCATACATATTTCAGTATGTAAGTTATAGTTCCATTACAGAAGAACTTTTTACCTGTTTACTTAGTTCATCAAGTTCCCTTAGAAGCTTTAAATAATTTCTTTGATGCTTCAGTTATCTGGAGAACTGATTTCATTTTGAAAAATTACTATTTCTTGACCTGAATAACTTAATTTTGGCTAGTCATTAGAAATCTGGTTGCTGCCACCTTGGACAAACATAGTCCCTTTGGGTTTCTCTTTATGAGGAGGAGTGTGCTTTGGACATAATGTTCTTATCATTTGAAGGAACATTTCTTGATAAATGGAAATATCAGCCTTCAGCAGAGACTTTACCAAATTTATTGAAAATGAATTTAATATTCTCAATGACTCTGTCAATTGATTATATGGAACAAGTTTTAGGTTCATGATTATTTATTAAACAAAGAGAGCAACAGATTGAATAAAACAGTGCCTGGAATATAGAAAGCCCTCAATACATATTTATTGAATGAATAATTAATCAGTATCAAGTGAACATTGTGTAGACACATACAGATATAAAACTTAACTGAAATATATAATGTACACACACATAATACAGATATCCTATATAGTAAAAGGCTAATATGCAAATAGACTGAACAGTAGAACAACCCAACAACCAAACAACTGGTCGTTATAACATATGCTGACCACCAGGGAACATGCATGGAACATGGCAGGCGTCAGCAGCAGGCTGCAGAGCACAGAACATGGCGGCATCGGCCACACTGGGATGGTGGAGCAGTTGAGCAGGGGCGCCAGATTAAGGGAACACTGGTTGCTGTCATTGGGGCTAGCCTCTGGTGGTTACCAAAAATTCTTTGCTCTGGTGCACTGTGGTCCTGCCTGGAGCTTGCACATGCTCCTGGCACTGGCCCTGCTTGCACACACAGCCTGCACCAGAGCCACCACTAGCATCCACTGCTGACAATGGCCCCAATCGCTCTGCATCGTCAGTGGGTGCAAGCAGGGCCAGCACCATCAGTGCACGGAGCAGTGGAGGTGGGAGCAGGGTTGCAAGCAGACAGGAGATGAGGAGCCACAGTGGGAAGGGCATGGGGCATGGAAGATGGGCCGAGATCTGCCCCTCTGCCCACCACAGCCTCACGGCCCACAGTGCCTTTCAAGGTGCACGAATTCGTGCATCAGGCCCCTAGTAACCAATAAAACCATTCAATCTAATCTAAAATACAATTTGTAATGCATGCTATCAACACATATCTTGTATTTCATTGAAACAATGTTTGGACCGATGTGTTTTTATAATGGGTTTGGTCCTTTTCTTGAAGGTATTTGTCAAACCTGTTACTGAATTTAAATAAAGTTGATACTGGCCCAAGAGGTCCTTTATAAAAGACAGAGTTGCTTCATGGCGACCTGCTCTACAAGCAAAGCTGGTGGCAAAGCTAGTTCTTTAAGTGTGATCATTTCACCCTGCTGATAACCTGGCTGTAATGAGAAGGAGGAGAGTCATCTTTGACACTCTCTAATTAATAGAAAAGAAAGCTTTGCAAACTTGATCTTTTAATGTTTTTTAAAAAAATCCTACAATTTATGGACTGTTTACTATGTACTAGGAATTATGCTAACTTACTCATATACATGTTTTATTTTGTTTTCACAGTAGCCCATCCTACTGATAACATCCCTAATTCATATATGAGAAAACTGAAGCTTAGAGAGGTTAGATGGCTAGGTAACCTGGTCAAGTTCATTAATAGTTGGAAGAGTAAGGATTCAAATCCAAGTGGTGAAATTTCTTCATTATCATTGGTTTATTTTCTAGAATTTGGATTTAAATGGAATTTCCTCTGGTGATACTTTGGTGAAACTGTAAGACGGCTTTCTATAAAGTTTTGCGCTGAAACCAATTTGGCTCAGTGGATAGAGCATCGGCCTGCGGACTGAAGGGTCCCGGGTTTGATTCTGGTCAAGGGCATGTACCTTGGTTGCATGCACATCCCCAGTTGGGGGTGTGCAGGAGGAAGCTGATCGATGTTTCTCTCTCATCAGTGTTTCTAGCTCTCTATTCCTCTCCCTTCCTCTCTATAAAAAAATCATAAAATATATATTTTTAAAAAGTTTTGCCAATTGAAGCCAACTTTTCCCAGTGCAAATGCAACTTGCCTCTGAGCTCTGCCCTTAATATCTTAGCCAGGCTTCTAATGGCCAGAGACCAACTAGAAAGAGCCCTTCTCTCTCCCAAAGTTGCCTCAGAGAATTTTTATAGCCCAGTTTTCTGCAAGGATCAAACAATGACAAATAAACAGTTTGAAATCATAAGCTGAAGTCCCATAAACTGCAAGGAGTAGCTGGTCTCCCCTGGTTTGGACTGACAGAGGCCTCCTGGAGGTCTCTCAGACACTCAGGGCTGTCCTGCTCTTCCTGCCTTCCTACTCTCTGTTCAGCTGAGGTCAGATGAACTAGTGCAGAAAGGGAGCTAGAAGGGGTCTCCATCTAGTTCTGTCAAAAAACAGGGAACAGATATGTTATGTGTAAAGAAACAAATGCAGTTCTCGACCTCCTTCTGCATCACTGGTTAAAGGAAGTAGCCGTTTGTTTCTCTTCTCTGGGCCACAGCCCCCTCACCTATTCCAAAAGAGAGCAAACCACATGGTCTCTAAGGGTTTGAAAACTTGATCTTCCCATGTTTAAAAAAGTCCTACAATTCATGGGCTGTTTACTATGTACTAAGAATTACAAAAAATTCCTCATATACATGTTTTATTTTGTTTTCCCAATAGCCCACCCTACTGATATGACCCCTAATTAATAGATGAGAAAACTGAAGCATAGAGAGGTTAGGTGGTTAGGTAACTTGGTCAAGTTCATGAATAGATGGAAGAGTGAGGATTCAAATACCACATCCTTAACCACTACCCTGAGCTGAGCCCGACACACCCTGGATGTTTCTGTAGCACCTCACAGTATGTTAAAGTACAGTCAGATCAAAGTCTCAGGACACCCTCTGGACACTCTTCAAAGGGTCCTTTTTACAATTTTCTGTCCTCTCATCCACTGGCATTAAGAACCCAGTTCTATATCGTGTTTGATGGCAAACGTCCATGTAACACAAAGAAGCCGCAGGGTCTTATCTAGTCATTTCATTTGTGCAAGCCAGGCTCTATGGAGTCCGGACGTCTGTGACTCATCCGTCAGCTCTGGAATCTCTTTCAAAATTTACTGATCTCCTGACAGGAATGGGCAATGGCTTCAGAGAAAATGGAAAGCTCTGAACCTTTGCCAAAATCTCAAACCCAAATGAAACCCAAGTGCTTACGCTGAATTTGGGCACTAACTTTGTTCTTCTGGCTCCTGCAAAGTCAAAGATGTCTCTCCTTCCATTCCTCCAGGCTTAATGAATGACAAATTAGAGTGAGCCAAACACGCACCTTGCAAGGAGGGGCTGCCAGACTGATTTCTGATCTAATGGCCTAAGGATTTTCTCTGACATGGTTAAACTAGAGACAGTCCATTTAGAGGAAAAGCAGTTAAAGGGTAGTCTGATAAAAATCTTCCATTACTGCTAAGGCAGAGGTTTATAGGAGATGGAGTGGTGAAGTAGGGAGAATGTGTGCTTTAGTTTCTAGGGGACCGAGGTATGTTTCCCAATTCTCCCACTTAGTAACTGTGTAACCTTAGGCAAGTTATTTAGCCTCTCTGAGCCCTGGTTTCTTCATCTGTAAAACGGAGATAACAATTATTTACCACATAGGTTTGTTGTGAGGATTAAATGAATTAATCATGTAAAAACTTAATACATTTTTTTCCTCCCCCAGTTGCACAAAATTATGGAAATTTAGAGTCAAAAGAGACTTATGATATTGAGTTTAAAGAACTGATTATATAGATTAGTAAGGTAAAGCCCAGGGAATTAAAATACAAAATCACAATTAGTTAATGGAATTCTAGTACATTCTATTTGTGGCCACCTGAACATTTTGCAAATCCTCCATATAAAAATATGCTTACATATCAATCAACACAATTTATGGAATATGTTTTATGTATTCAGTACTGTGTTAAAAATTGTAAGGTATTTGAAAAATAATATCAGGCATTATCAATAACAGGCATTATGATCTGGCTGTGTGCAATGTTCTCAGCTTTCAGTTTTGGGGAAGGATAAATTAAGTGTAAGATGTGATACATGCCATCAAGGAAGCTACCATTTACTTGTGAAAACAACGTTGATCCACATGAAACAGAAAGAGAACCATGTAAGGTGGCTCGTATAAGTGCAAATGACATGGTTTAGACATGAATCTAGAATATAAGAAGTAAGTAAAGGAGGAGTCAGAAGAGGCCTCCTGGATTTACCAAGCTTTGAAGTATTCCTCTGTTGTTAAGAGACTAGAGGCCTGGTGCACAACATTCAAGCAGTGGGAGGGTCCCTTCAGCCAGCCTGCACCCTCTTGCAGTCCTGGACCCCTTGGGGATGTCCGGCTGCTAGCTTAGGCCTGCTCCCTGCCCCAGGGGTCCTTAGTGCTGCCACAGGGGCGAGAGAGGCTCCCTCACCACCACCGCTGCACTCGCCAGTCTTGAGCCCGGCTTCTGGCCAAGCAGTGTTCCTGCGTTGAGTATCTGTCCCCTGGTGGTCAGTGCATGTCATAGTGACTGGTCATTCAGTCGCTCAGTCAATTTACATATTATCCTTTTATTATATAGGATGCTTGGCAAAGGAGAGAAGAAGCTATAGGTCACTTCCCAAATGGAAGAGCCACTCTATCTGAAGCTTTGTTGTCTATTGGAAGATAGCAATGAATTAGCTTTTATATTATAAATTTTTGTGAAGCTTAAGTTTAGCACAGTACTTGTCACATGGTGAGAACTTACTAAATACTCAGCCATATGTACACTGAGATAATGCTTAAAAAATGCTGTAAGATAGTTACCATTATTCTCCCCATTTCATCATGAGGAATCTGAGTTAAGTGCAATTAAGTATGAGCATATTAATGCATTTTCTCACTAATGTTTGAGTAAAAGTAATATGGGTAAGTTACTTCTGAAATAAAGTGGTAAAAAAATGAGTATACCTTTTCCCATGGTCTCTTTTTCCATTTTTTTTTTAATAGCAAAGGTGGAAATTTATTGAAGAACAAGTACAGACTCCTGCGTGGGAAGAGGGAAAGAATCTCACAGCATAGACTCCCACGTGAGGAGGGGGAAAGGGTCCCTCTTTCCATATTTTTAATAGAGAGAATTCAAAAAACTAAAAGAAGGGTTGGACCACAGGAAAAAGGGAGAGTAAAATCCTGAATGACTACATGGAAAATTGCTCAAAAATAAATATCCTCCATTGAACTGGATCAGCAGCATGAAACAAGCTTTTATAGTACAACCACCAAAATTCCGGGATTTACTTGTTATAATCCTGAACATTAATATACATTTACTAAGGGTGCTTTAAGAAGACTGAATTGGGACACATTAAAGCAATAGCAGATAAGTTGGGGGATGGTTAGAAAAGGAATTTAACTCTTTTAATTTTTTTTCTTATTTTGGCAGAAGATAAAGTTACTAATTTTAGCCTCTGATACATTATATAGACATACTGTAATCTCCCAGGTAGCCTCTAAAGATTCATAATTCCAAAACAGTAGTAGAGAAAATTTGAATAAGATAAGAATACTTAATGGAAAGAAGGTCATAAAAGAAGGTCAATTACAATGGTGTGCTCCAATATAATAGTATATATAATAGAAATATATTGGCAAGTACATTAAATATAAATGAATAAATGTTCCAAATAAAAGATAAAAAATATAAGAATGGGTTTTAAAAAGCTAACAATATGCTACTTACAAGATAAACATCCATGAAATTAAATGGTTAAATAGCATGATTAAAAATAAAATGATGGAAAATGACATACCAGGCAAATTCTACCAAAAGACAGCTGATTAACTATGCTAACATCAGACCATATAGTCTTAAAGTAAAGGGAAAAAATGCTAAAGATAAAGAGGGAACTTTCATAATGAAAAAGGTTCCAGTACAACAATTTGAAATTTATATGTGCCTACGTAAAGTAAAAACTGACAGAGTTACCAGGAGAAAGAAGAAAAAAATTTACATATATAAAACAGAGAAATATGCTATTTATCCTATATGGTGTCAAATCACAACTGGTCAACAAGGTGGGCAGGGCTGTGGGGCCATGAGGTGGGACTCCGGGTTGCATGTGATTTTGTCCTGCCCAAGCAGACTCCCCTGTGCCCTGCAGCCAAATCCCAAAGCAGACCCGGGGTTTACTAAACTACTGGAGGTGCTCCCCACACCCCCACCACCTGCCCCAGGACCACGCTACCCAGAGCAGGGTGCCCTGGCAGCCTCCTGACAGGCTAGCAGCCAGGGAGAGCCAAGTGGGGTGGGGGCGGCAGAGAGCCACAGAGGAGCAGGGCAGCCAAAGACAAGTTCCCGGGGGTCGGAGAGAGCCTGACTGAAGCCTGGACTGCAAAGATGAAAGAGGAAGGGCCACAGAGATCTCTTCCAATTCCCCTGCATGAACACCCTATCCCAGCTCCTGCATCCCCTGGGGGACGGGGAGGCTGATATGATAGGACCTGGAGAAGTCCCAGCCTCTGGGTAGCTGCAGCCTGCACCTCCAATACCCGATCTCTTTTCCCTGCCACCCCAGCCAGGGGCGCCACAACATAACAGCACACTGGCCATGAAGGTCAACACTCCTGAGGCACCTGGAGCCCACGGCCCACTGCTGCCAGGGGGGCGAAGGGGAGGGATGTTCCTGTCAGGACCCTCCCCAACACTGGGGCAGGGCAGACCTCTCCTCCCTATAACTCCAGACCCAGGTGGAGGCAGGCTCAAGTGGCCCCCCAGGTCAGACCCATCCCCCCTGACAGCAGCGGCACTGTCTCTGCAGTGGAAGTGCACTGAACCTCACTTGGGGCTGTGGCTAAACGCCCTTTCTAGTCCACCTGGCCCCACCCTGGCCCGGCCTCCATCCCTGCTCCAGGAGATTGGAGCTCAGCCCTGAGCATTTATACCTATGAAAGGTAACAATCCCTCCCATTTAGACATCACTTACTTGATGAAACATTTCTAGGTTTATTAGCTCAGAACCTCCTCATGACAACCCAGTGAGGTAGTCGGAGAAGAAATTACAATTCCCATGGTATAGGCATATGTATTCAGAAATGAAGCTCAGAGAGGAAAAGTGTCAAGCCCTATGGTTCCCAAGGTTCAGCACAAGCCCCAAGGGGGGCAATTTGATTTTAAGGGGGCCAATTAGAGAATGAGTTAGCAGTGAATTTTTTGCATTTCTTATGGTTCTAGAGGGCCTCCTCTATATAGTGTATCTATCTATCTATCTATCTATCTCTCTATCTATCTATAAGCCTAAGCGACCTTCACAATAGAAAGGATGACCGAGCCGGGACCGGTTTGGCTCAGTGGATAGAGCGTCGGCTTGGGGACTGAAGGACCCGGGTTCAATTCTGGTCAAGGGCATGTACCTTGGTTGCAGGCATATCCCCAGTAGGGGGTGTGCAAGAGGCAGCTGATCGATGACTCTCTCTCACTGATGTTTCTAACTCTCTCCCTTCCTCTCTGTACAAAAATCAATAAAATATGTTTAAAAAAACAACAACAGATATATGAATCAATGGAATAGAGAGCCCAGAAAGAAATTCTTGCTTATATGGTAAACAAGAGGCACAGTCAACTAGAGTGTACAAAATGCATGCACTTGGGGTGGGGGAACCCTTACTGCACCCTCTTACAGTCCAGGAGCCCTCGGGGGATGTCTGACTGACAGTGTAGGCCCGCCCCTGGCTTCTAGCTGAGCAGTGCTCCCCCTATGGGAGTGCACTGACCATCAGTGGGCAGCTCCTCTGTTGAGCATCTGCCCCCTGGTGGTCAGTGCACATCATAGTGACCAGTTGTTCCACTGTATGGTTGATTTGCATATTAGCCTTTTATTATATAGGATTAGTCTATGACAAAGGAGGCAATGCTATATACGACAGTCTCCTGAATAAGTAGTATTGGGAAAACTTACATATTCATGCAAGGGGCAATATGCAAAAAAAACTAATGCAAAAAAAAATTAAACCATTTTATTACATCATGTACAAAAATTGATTTAAAAATAGATTTTAGGCTTAAATGTAAGACATGAAAGCACAAAACTTCTAGAAGAAAACATAGGCAGTAAATTGACATTGCTCTGAGCAATATCTTTTTAGATATGTCTCCTCAGGCAAGGGCGGCAACAACAACAAAACAAATGGAATTATATCCAACTAAATAATTATCCTATGTTTCTACTTCCTCTTTTGCACAGTGAAGAAAATCATCGACAAAACACAGACAGCTTACTGAATGGGAGAATGCTTTTGGCAAATGACACATTTGATAATGGGTTAATGTCCAAAATATATAATGAACTCATATAACTTAACCTGAAGAAAACCCCCAATAAACAATCTCATTAAAAAATGGGCAGAGGACCTGAATAAATATTTCTTCAAAAGGAACATACAGATGGCCAACAGATATATGACAAAATGTTCAACATCACTAATCATCAGGGAAATGCAAATTAAAACCACACTAAGATTTTATCTCCGACATGCCAGAATGGCTATCATCAAATATCAACAAAATAAGTTCTGGCAAAGATGTGGAGAAAGGGGAGCCCTCATCTATAAATTATAAGTTAGTATAGTCACTATAGAAAACAGTATGAAGATTCCTTAAAAAAAAAAAAAAAAAAAAAAAAAAAAAAAAAAGTAAAATAGAACTATCATATGATCAAACAGTTCTACTCTCGAGTATTTATCAAAAGAAAAAAAAAACACACTAATTTAAAAATATGTGCACCTCTATGTCCACTTAAAGCAAACATAAAAAATAAAAAGTAAAACTAAGAACAAAGAGAATATGAACAAGGCCAAAATTTATTCTTTAAAAGGTAATAGTTTAAATTTTTTTTAAACTGGTGGGATTGATCAAAATTTTTGTAAAAGAAAGAAACAGAAGGTGTAAATAACCATTATCTAGAATAAAATTGCTGTAGACATTAAATAGAAAGGAGATATTATACTAAATAAACACAATAAAACTAGTGGCCTTGTGCATGAAATTCATGCATGGGGGGGCTGTCCCTCTCTTGGCCTGCACCCTCTCCAATCTGGAACCCCTCAAAGGATGTTCAACTGCCAGTTTAGAAGCGATGCCACAGGGATCGGGCCTAAACTGACAGTTGAACATCCCTGTCGCAATCTGGGACACTGCCTCCTAACCACTCATCTACCTAATCGCCCCTAACCACTCTGCCTGCCGGCCTGATCAACCCCAACTGACGCCCTCGCCTCCCCCCCCACTGGCCTGCTCACACCCACCTAAGCCCCTGCCAGCCAGCTCACCCCAAACTGACCCCCTGTCAACCTGCTCAACCCCAACTGCCCCTCCCACCGGCCTGATAAACCCCAAACTGTTCCCCGCCACCGCTGGCCTGCTTGCCCCCAACTGCCTTTTTCTGCCAGCCTGATCATCCCTAACTACCTCAGCCTTGGCCTCACCACCATGGCTTTGTCCAGAAGGTCTCCCAGTCTAATTAGCATATTACTCTTTTATTATATAGATTTTTGGATATAATAAACAAATTCCTAGAAAAATATAACATTAAAACTGACTCGAGAATAAGCAGAAGACCTAAATATTTCTATAGCCATAGATAAAAGTAAAGAAGTAGTCACAAATTTTCCCAGAAAGAAAATTTAGGCCCAATTTTTTTCACTGACAAATTCTAAAAATATTCAAGAAAAATATAATTTCAATTTTATATGGTCTCTTCTAAGAAACAAAAAAGAGAGAAGTGTTCCATACCTTTCACTGTATAAGAATGCCATAAATTTGACAATTCAAGGAAAGGATATTATAGGCAATCTCATTTATAAACTTTGATGTAAAAGTCTTAAACCAAATGAAGAAACTTATAAAAACAAAATACATTATGATCACGTAGGACTTATTCCAGAAATAAGTTTTAAAAATTTAAAAATTAAATTAACAATTTTAAAATATATATTAGCAGATTAAAGGGGAAAATGCTTATCTCAATAGAGGAAGTGAAAACCTTTGATCCAATTCAAAATTCACTAATGATTTTAAAAAATGTTATTAGCAAATTCCATATATTGGTGGGCTACAGATAAATAATTTTCATTAATAAAAGAGTATAAGATTGTTGAATAAAAAATCAATATACAGAAATCACATATGAGCAATAAAATTTAAAAGATACAATGAATGCCTCAACAACTTAGGAATGTCTATCATGAAAACAGTTCAGATGTTTCAGAGATAAGTAAAAACTTTATTTCATTGCATTAAAGAAAACCTAAATAATTAGAATATGGTCTTCATAGATTGGAACACTTGATATAGCATATATTCATCTCTGTATTCAATGCATTCCAGTTGAAATTTAGATAAGACTCTAGGTTGAACTTCAAAGTTGATACCAAGATGTATATGGCTGTTCTAGCTACATGGAAAGAAGGAATCCTGTGGAGGTGTCCAGAGAGGCACTGTAAAAAGTTGGCACCTGTTTGTCACAGGCAGGACCAGGGGCTAGCCACCAAAGAGGACCTCTATGAGTGAGAATGCAAGGCCAGCATGATACTTCTTTAGGGAAATTAGAGCTTTCTTCAGTTGCTTGTAAGTGGCATCATTGGCAAGTTTTAACAGATGGTAGGAATTCTCTCAGTCCAAGTTCAACTGGAAATCATAGGACTGATCAAAGGGACACTGTGACCAGTTTCTGGGTGATCTGGGTCAGGAACCCAGTGGTCATCCCACCGCCTTCATCATTTAGACCCACAATGTCACTAGAAGAAAGGCTGTTACTATGAACTATTCCTTCAGACATGCATCTCCAGGCCTCAAAGGTGACTGACTGTACAGCCCCGTCCACTAGCTGGACACCTGCAGCTGATTTTCCTAACTAATGCTCAGATAGAAAGGCAAGGTAGATGGTGGCTGTGAGTAGCTCTATGAATCTACAGGGAAAAGGAGAGAAGATTCTTTATGTTTGAGGTGAGAAAAGGGGGACAGGAGGCTGAGAATAAGCTTCCAGAGACTTTTGACAACAAACTGGTTTAAAAGTCAAGAGTCATCTCAGCTGGAGTCTAAATCAAGACTTAGATTAAGAAAGAGGCAATTTATTCAAGTTTAAGTTTATATTCAGGGCTAGGATCTATGAAAAAGGTTGAGGTCTTTTATTTTAAAACATGTTTTCTATAAAATGAAGATTAAACAATGAACAATACAGGAGTGGCACTAAATAACTTCTTACTTAAATTTAGCTGTTTTAATTTTGAGTTGTACTTTTGTAAGAAAAGACACAGATGCTTCCTTCTAGCTTCCGCTAAGTCATTGGTTCTCAACCTTGGCTCTGTTAGAAATCAGTAGGGAGCTTTAAAAATCCTGACGCCCACACCACACCAACCCAATCAAAGCAAAACCCTGAGACTGGGACCCAGGCATTAGTACTTTTTCAAGTTCCCAGGATTCAAATGTATTGTCAATGTTAAGAACCTCTACTAGGAGAAAAAGCAAGCCTTCAGAATCAGCGGATTAGTAACAACATCAATTTTTAGAGCCTTCCCTAGACCAATTAAACCAAAATCTCTGGAAGGAAGCTTAAGCACTGGATCCCCCCCCCCCCCCCCCCACACACACACACCCCATAAGCTCCCTAGATGATTCTAATGTACTGATTAGACGAGAACCACTGGTCTTAGGATTTCTGTTGGCATTGCCTGCCATACTCAGCACCGTCAATACCTACTGGTGACTTTCTATAACAGTGTGTTCAATTTTTATGCATTTGGATAGTTCTTAGCTGCAAACTAATTAAGTCCAAGTTTAAAAAAAAAACACCCACACACTTATTCAACATTTATTGAATATCTACTGAAAACAAGATATATTACTCATCTTCAGGTTAGCAAAAAGCCCAAACAAGTACAAATTCCAGTTTCCAGTAAGTTGTGGGTGATCCCAGTACCACCAACCCTAGGTTAAAGGACTCTGACGTCATGAAAAACAGTTTAAGATATAGTGTATATATCTTTTCTCTAAACCCTCAAAGACAGCCCAGTCACATGAACCATATAGCACCTCTCCTATTCTCACAGTTTGGGAAAAGAGGAGAGGTTAAGGTGGTGATAATAGAAGGCAGCATCACAGCAAATATTATAATAGCCCTGCCAGCCCTGTTGTACCTGAGAAGTGGTGTTCACACTCACAAGAGCAGTGTAGCAAGTTACGCTCCTCTGGCACCTTCTTGGCAGGCATGTAAGTCCTAAATGACTCAGCAAAATCTGGGGCTTATAAGGCCAGAACACTCATTTTAGGCTGGAAACACTATTAAGAGTCATCTGAGGACCCTACAGACACAATGTTTCTGTATAGTCTTCCCCCAAGTGCCCCTTCAATAGACACTGCTCCAAGGACAAGTGCAACCCCCGATAACATACACACAAAGGACCCTACATAACAAACTCCGTGTTCTAAAATGTTTCATTGTGTTTCCAGTTTATAACGTTCTTTGGCAGATGCTATCCCTGGCATGATAGACACAATCCCTCTCTACTTAGTTTGTACATATGATGATGCAGAGATCCAGAAGGTTGAGGCAGTGGCCCAGGTCACATTACCAGTAGGGGACAGAGTTGGGAAGTACACTGGAATCTTTCCCATTAGAATCCATGTTTTCTCCTCCACTATGTAATAGGAAAACATTACTAAGTGCCAATTGTTTCCGTCATTCTGGTCATTCTGTCATTCCAGTTGCTTGGCTTTTATTTATATAGATTTTTGCTCTTTTTCCCTTAAAGGATTTGAGTAAGCCTCTGTACCTAATAAAATAGTTAGGATTAGTCATCATATGTGATCCTCCAACATAATTCCTTTGAGTAAAATGGTTTTAAGGTCAGAACTTGGGATTGTTCAGAATATGACCCAAGACTTCATAGGCCAAAGGGATAATTATAAGTAAATTTTATACATCAGAAAGGACCATGACTTCTGGTCTGAGAGGAAAGTTGAATCTCCAAACCTCAAATAAGATCAAGTATCCACAGCAGTGTTTTCATCTTTATTTAGACAGATTTCTTTTTTAAAAATAATCATTAGGAATTGATGTGTGAGTTTGCTTGCTATGATGTGATATTGTAAGAGAACCAGGAATAGTTAAATCCTTTCCCATTAATCACTCTTCCGCATTCTCTCTATCTCCACCCTCTACCCTGACAGTGTTATATGCATAAAGTACAATAACAGAATTGGAACAAAGGTGCAAGTTTATTAATATATGTGCAAGAACCTAGCCTCCGAACTAAAATGCTACGTTGTAGCATGTGGCTTAGACTTGAGGCTAAAGTAGACAAACAACCCCTACTCTCCTGTTTCCTTCCCACACCCCAAATCTAAACTATGAGGCCAGTGTGCTTCCCAGGAACTGTCAATCAGGAGAGAGATGTCCAGAGTGGGTTCACTCATCCACTGGCCATATGGAAACACAGAAGAGCAAGAAGGAGACGAGGCCTCTGGTGGCACTGTTACCTTAACAATTCAAAGATGTGGAGGAAGGTGGGATGCAAGAGCAAAGAGGAAAGCAATGGTCCTTGCTTTAGAAGGCACAGTAACCCCGCTTCCTGGTAAAATGTGGCCAAATGAACGCTCTGCACTAAGACCAGTCAGGTCATCAACTTCACATTCCAGCAGGGAAAGCAGGACCTAGGAGAGGGGTGGGCTGCAGTGGGCCTGACTAGGAAAATGGTAGAAGCATCCTCATTTTTAAAAAAGACCCAAGTTCCATTTTTTTCCCCTCCTCGCCTTCCTTTTCCTTCACTCATTCTTTCTTTTGCTATAAAATATTATACCTATAGATGTTGTGGAGCTTATGTCTTGAGAAAAAAAAGTAAGACTAAAATTACTTGGTGATCATATAGCTCTTATTCTTACTGATTACTAACTACAGAGATCAACTTATTAAAAAGTACATCTTCTTGTTTTCCCTTGTCTAATGTAGCAAGAACTTCTCTCAGAGTTTTTGGATTTCAAGGACAGAAACACTTGAATTCCTTATCTGTACCCCCTGATTATGTCTCCTTGTTACCACTGACTGGCTTCCCATGGCCCCGTTGAGACTAGGCCCTTGCTGAGCATGGTGGAACTGCTTCCACCCCACTCGTGGCCTCAGGGGAGAGGACCCTGCTCTACCCATACTCCTTTCCACAGCATGGTCACTAGTATCTCCCCACACATCAATGATAACTTCACATGAGAACTGAAAAAAATATAGGAAAAGGGATGCACTGAACCCAGAGAAATGCCTCAACTACTGACACTTCTCCTGGGCTTGCCTCCCCAGGTCAGGGCAGATCATCCCCAATGCAGAAACTGTTCCAGGCCTTAGAATCTGGGCCTAGCCAACCTCTGTGCCCAGGAAAGAGAGTATTTATTGTCTCCTCTTCAGATCAGCCCAAGTCCTGTCTCCCAAGTTCTTGTTATCCACCCTGACACTCTCCTTCCAGGATGACACTTAGGGGAAAAAGCCCATATCCTTTGGGGAAAACCCCACCTTTGTCCCTATTCCCAGGTGGTATTGCCCTCCCAACTGCCACTCAGCCCCAATCTGACAGCAGTGCCT
The DNA here is from genome assembly GCF_964339955.1 of Pipistrellus hanaki. Classification (NCBI taxonomy): domain Eukaryota; kingdom Metazoa; phylum Chordata; class Mammalia; order Chiroptera; family Vespertilionidae; genus Pipistrellus; species Pipistrellus hanaki. The sequence goes on along the minus strand of NC_140503.1, from coordinate 46,135,709 downwards.
TTCTCAAACTTTAATTTTATGTTAACACAATCATCTTTTATATGATCTTCACCATATTAGCCCGAAGAGCTGTATCTGAGTGGATATGGGCTTTCATTCTCCTCACTAAAGCTTAATTTCAATCCATGTAACACATGTTGAATAGCATGTACTACCCACCTGCTTACTGTTTCAGGGTTGGTAGTTATAGGAAGATGATTCTTCAGAGAAAGAGGAAAAAAGAGGCAGAGGTAGTGAAAAGGAAAGTTGATGGAGGGAAGGAGGAATGGAAGGAGAGCAAGAAGAAGGAAAGAATGAAGAAAATAAATGGTAAATGTGATTAACATTACAGGAGATTAGGCATGTGAGACGTGTCATGATCAAGGCGGATGGGGAAGATCTTGATGAAGGAACTGGATTCCTCTGTGAAAACCAGTGAGATGGAGAACACAAGTAGGAGGTCCATAAAGACAGAGAGCCCCCTCTTCCCGCTCATGTGAGGATGCCCTTTCCTACTCTTGCCAGTGCCCCCCTGAACAATGCCAGGCAAGCTGAGGTGGAGCCATCCAGATTGACTCAATGCCCATGTCCACCAAGGCCCAGCTGCCTCAAGGGATAGTGGGACAGGAGTTAAAAAGGTGGGAGAAAGGTAGACAATACTGAGACAGACCACATGCTCATAAAGTTCATTAAAAAGCAGTCTCCCAATAATGGGGAATACCGCTCCTTTGATGTTCAGGTATGTAGATAACCTAGAGCAAAATGCTTAATTGCAACTAATTACTTATTGTGTATTTCTCCTCATGCTTTTGTGTGTCAGGTTTGTCTATTCGTCTCTTCTGTTCTATTTTCAGACAGAGGGGTTTAAGCAAAAAACTTTCCGAATATATTCATGAATATTTTAGCATGTATTTTTTGTACACATTTAATATTCTCTCCAGGGCACAGAGCAAGGAAGCAATAAGAAGCTAGATCACTGTTTGGTGCCAGCTGCCCAAGAGCTGCTGCTCTCAGAAGGAAGGGGCAGGTTCCCTAAGCTGGCTGTTTGAAGGGCTCCAGCAAAGCCAGAAGAGGGCATACAGCTTTCCTGTTCAAAGGCAGAGGGCAGTGGGGGTCACAGGGGGTGGGGTAAGGAAAGGAGGAAAGGCACAGGGGGTATCATCTACTGTGTCTGTAAAGAGGTAGAAGGGTTCTGCTCCTGTTTACTCACTCACTCGTTCATTCCAAATTAATTGTGAATGCTTGCTCTGACCCTGAAGATGTACTAGTGTTAAGTATACAAAGTTGAAGAGAGCATGGCCACTGATATAAGGAGCTCATAGTGAAGAAGGCTACTAGCACACTAACCAGGAACCATGATAGTCACAAATGCTATGGGAGAAGTCAGGTGTATCAGGAGGGGACATTCAGGGAAGATTTTCTGAGGGAGACTTCTTTGTAAATATGACTATTTCTGGTTTTGTGTTTCCATCTGCTGTGCTTCCTCCCTTACTTACCACTCCCACCCCCACCCCAGTCACTGGTTTTCTAATAAAACAATGTTTGGGAAATCATACATTTTTCTTGAGTAAATTAAAAAAGGAAAATATATTTGCCCATATAAAGGCCTAAATCTAAACCTCTTTGCATGCCTCTACCTTCCAATTAGATTTTGTCAGACTCTCCTTCTAGGAGTAGAGAACAACCAAAGAGGAACCGAAGATAAATAACATGAAGTAATCCAAAAGGACCGCATATTTTAGGCTTAACGTACTTCCTCTTCAAAGAGTACTTGCTCCCTAAAATTATGATAATTTTTAAAATCTCAAATGCTGACATCTCAGACATGGGGCAGGCCACAGAGGGCGATCTTTTTTTACCATCCTCCCCCCACCCCCAATCATTCAACTACATGTATTTGTAAAGCCCAACACACCTATACCTAGAGCAAGGAGGAAAGCTGGGTGTGGTCATCACAGAACATTAGATAAAATGCTACTTTCAAAATTCTTGGTTGTCTTCTGATTCTACATGCCACATCTACCTAGCTGGAGTTAATCCTTTGTCTTTGTTTCCAGAAAACTCTGCAATTAAAGTGTACTCACACTGCATTAAAGTGAAGTGAGTGTGTGTGTGTGTGTATGTGTGTTTGTGTGTGTGTGTGTCTGTGCTGGAGGGGAGGGGTTTATCAAACCACATATCCTCTCACCCGTAAGGATATCACCTTATGGTTTTAGCTGCTGACACATAGCAAGTACTCAATCACATTTTGTTAAGCAATTGAACACATTCCTTTTTTCATGGAACATGACTTACAATGGGGATGATCCAATTAACCAGAGGATAAGGAGTGTCATGCAAATTAGCTGTGCTATAAAGGTCTTAGAGGGACATTAGAGTGTGGTCACATGAAGAGTGTACCTGGAGACTGGGGACTTGGAGTGGGCTTCCAAGAAGACAAATTGGCAGGTGAGGGAGACCCTAAAGCCCACAGTGATTTGGATTAGATCTGCAATTTCCAGTGGCTGTTCAGCCTGTAGTTGCTGTGACCCAGTGACCGCACAGGAGACGGTGAGTCCCAAGAGATAAGTGGGAGAAGGGAGGGAAGCAGTGTCCTCTACCCCAAAAGCATACACCAGAAAACGCTGGTGGGGGAGCTGCTGAGTGATTGATCTGGAATAAGACGGCCTGCGTCTTCAGCCGCTGTGAGCAGGTTGAAGGACATGCCTGTGTCTGGGAACTTGGCTGCATGGGTTGGGGAATTGCCAGCTTCCCAATCTAGCTACTGTCTTAATGGTTTTATATAGTGTTTTATGTTAATTAAATGTCTACTGTAGTTCTGTGCCAGGAGGCCTTGCTAAATCTGGTGTGCGGGGAAAAGAGGACAGCGAGCTCACTGAGCGGCCATTCCCAGAGGCCTCCAGACCAAAGCGGGAGAGTTAGATACCTTCCCCTGGGCCCTGGACAGAAATGACTGCAAGCAAAGATATCTGGCACATTGCAAGCAAGCATTGCAGAGGGGTGGAGGAATGTGCCTGGGCCTTCTGCTAAGAAGAGGTAATAATGGGATCAATCTTCCCCATCCCCATGTCCTCCCTTCGCATTACACCTCATCCCCTGGCTTGTCAGTAGAAATTGACATATTGGTAAATAAAAATAAGAGTAAATGGTAAGAAAGGAGAAGACTGGTGCCACACAGCAGAAGCAAAAGTGTTGGCTGTATTAATAATAAAGCCATGGATTAGGTTTACTTCCTTTTAAGCCTTGTGCTACCCAAGCCATACAGCTCCCTTTTTAGGAGTACTTACTGTGGGCCAGACCCTACACTGAGCATTTTATAAATGGGCTTCCACAAACAATGCTTTGAGTTGGATTCAATAATTGAGAGGAAACAGAGTGAAAAGATGTTGGGTAACCTTTGAAGGTTATGCACATAGCAAGCAGCAGACTGGGAACTTGGGGCAGCTGTGCGTGATGATAGCCTGGGCTTAGCCACCTCACTTACTGCCTCCCAGCCTGTGGGCTTGTCTCCCCCAGGCTCTACAGTGAGCAAATGGAGGGCCTAGTGAGAGGGTTGCCTCATGCAGTAAGCCCAGCCTCTCACTCTTCCTCATTCTCCTGTTCTCCTCCTCCCCACCTTTTGGGACTCCTCAAGCTCAATGTCTGCTCAAGGCAAGAGAGAGAAATGTCATCAGCAGCTTCTTCAAGCATCTTTTCAAAGCTCCGCCTCAGCAGCCCGAAGTTGCGGCCTTGTCCAAACTGTCAGAGCCATCTGCCTGCAGTTCATGTGGCAGAAAGACCATCTGTCAGCCTCTGACCCGTGCCTCCCCTCTCACAGACTACTCAGGCCGGCTCCCGGCTTTCAGAGAGCCCCGAGGTCCCTGCCTCCACAGTCCAGCTCCCCAGATGGACTGAAAACCCCCACTCAGTTAGAGAGGGGGTGCAGAGGGTGAGCTACACTGAGAAACCACACTCTCTATGGGAACACACACACACACACACACACACACACACACACACACAATTTCCTTATTTGAACCATTTTTGTCTAAGAAACAAATTCTTTACTCTAAGTTTTGACTTAACAAAAATACCCACTAGATGCTAGAGGGGATATATACTAAGAATGGGTATCATCCTAAGGCTTCCTTATCAGGGTAAGTCAGACCAAGGAAAAAAAAAAAAAAGTCAGTGTTCTAGAATTATCTAAAATTATTCAAGCCTTCTTACTTTTAACCATGTGGCCCAGTAGTTCTCAGTCCCAGCTGCACAATAGAATCATGTGGGGAGCTTTAAAAATAATACCAATGCTTGGGGCTCATCCCAGACCAATTAAACTTGAATCTGTAAAATAGAAACTGAATATGGTATTTTAAAAAAAGTTTCCCAGGTGATTCAAACTTGCAGCCAGGAGTGAGAATCACTGAGTAGCCAGGATACAATGGGAAAAGGGACTGACTGGGAGGGAGAGAGGGAGAGGAAAGGTAGGGGGCACTGCTAATTTATTTTGGATGTCCAGGGGAGGATCCACTTAATATTTGGCCTTTGAGCTGAGATATGGATAACAAGAAGCAACAAAACATTCCATGCATAGTAAACAGCAAGTGCAAGGGCCTGCAGGGAGACTAAGCAGGGTATTTCTGAGGGGGAGCAAGAGAGCAGTGTGGTGGAGCATATGATGAATGAGAGAAGATGAATGACAGGAGATGAGGTACAAGGCGGGCAATGGCTGGGCTGAAGGCAACCCAGAACCACATTCTCTATGGGAAAACACACACACACGAACCTTGCAGGCTGAAGGCAAAAATTTCCATTTTCTGCTTAATCTACTGGTAACATAGGAGTGTTTGAGTAATGGGAAAATATAAACTGATTTTATTGTTATAAAGATCACTGTGGCTGTTGGGTGGAATATGGATTTGGGGGTGGTGGCACTGGAAGCAGAGAGATGGGTTGGAGATCCCTGCAATATACCAAGGGGGGGGGAATTAAGGGTGAATTAGGATGTGCATATTGCCTTGTGATGCCTGGACCCTGGGTGGCCATTTGTGAACATGGTTGACAAGTATAAGAACAAAAAATCCAATGTGCCCTGGGGAAGGGAGGAGAAAGAGCTGGATCCCTGGTGGCACAACTGAGCAGATGCTTACCGCTGGGCCTCTTATCTGAGAAAAACAACCCCTACTGTGAAGGCAACTGCAGTCAGAATTTGTGTTACAAGTAGCCAACGCATGGTCATCCCGATAGAACCAGCATTTTGTGTCAGATGTGGGTACAGGGGGGAACTAGAAATAAAACATACTGCATTCCTACTTTATCCCCATGTCTGAGCTGGTTTGTACAGTTAAGAAATTTGCATTGAAAGTTGAACAAGACAAAAATATCCCGGTGTTTTGACTGAAGCATGGACGAGCTCCTCTCGTTTGAAGAGATCCTAGAGTCACAAACTTCAGGCTGAATTCAATGAGGCCTGATTCTCATAAATCTGGCAAGCGCAGGCTCACAAGAACACACTGGTAGAAGTAAACCCGCATGGAGTGAACTGCAGTATTGCCATTGAAAGAGCTACCAGAACCTGGATAGCACGGGTCCAAGTACAGTGCAGGAGTCTAGAGAAGGCTCTTTTGGTACAGAGGGAGCTCAACAACCAAGATTGGACTGTGGGCAAGGGGCAGAGGAGACCCCAACCAGGAGGCAAGGCTTCTTCAGGCTTCCATTGCCCTTTTCAGCTCGATGCTTTCACCTAATTCCTATAAAGAGTACATGTAATGGATGAGAAAGGAAGAGAGAAGGGCACCATAGTTGTGGCTAGGAAGAGAGGGTACTTGCCAGGCACTGCCAAGCTCCCAAGCAAACTCTGATCCTGTAACTATGCTCAGCAGTCCTTCACGGGCAGCTGGAGGCTGCGAGAGGCAGAGGAAGGGGAGCGTCCCTCTCTCTGCTGAGAGGAGGGAGCCTGATATCCCAACAGAAACTCTAACCATAGTTTCCTTTAGAAATATTATTCTGCAATTGATTACATGATACAGTACTCATTCCTAGTGCCTTTGGATTTCATGGATCGTTAGGGATGGGGCTTGCCTTGGATCTCACTCTCTTCCTTTAGTACTCTTTGAGGGCCACTGTCATTCAAGTTCCAAAACTGGGTTCTAAAGGAACATTTTTCTAAGGCATCTTTTTGTGTGAGGCGAGGCTTGCCTATACTGTCTTATATATTGTAATATATAGCATACACTCAAACATATTTTTGGACACTAGGTGTTGGGGACATTTTTGCTGTTTAATTTCTTAGGCATTTCATTTTAACTCTTAGATTGACAAAAATATGTTTAAATAGAAGGAAATGCTCTTTTAGCTTAAAAAGTCTCATTACAGAATGAAAATATCTTTCTCCCAGAAAAGAGTAAACATTTTAATGCAAAAAAATGCATTTGTTTAAAATAAGCATTTAAAACATTAGCATACTCTGTACATATAGAGAGCCAATTTACTTCAATTTTTATTCCCCAGTTTTAGCAAATAGAGGAAATAGTGCTTAGAATAGCATTTCCAATTGACACAGTAAGGAAAAACATTCTGAATATTATACAACTAGAAGCCTAGTGCATGCAATTTGTGCATGGGGAAGGGGTGTGTGTCCCTCAGCCCAGTCTGCACCCTCTCCAATCTGTAACATATCCTTCACAATCGAGGACTTCTGGCTCCCAACCTCTCACCTGCCTGCCTGTCTAATTGCCCCTAACTGCTTCTGCCTGCCAGCCTGATCACCCCCTAACCACTCCACTGCCAGCCTGATCAACTCTTAACTACTCCCCTGCCAGCCCAATTGCCCTTAATGGCATTCCTGTGCTGGCATGGTTGCCCCTAACTGCCCTCTCCTGTCGGCCTGGTCACCCCTAACTGTCCTCCCCTACAGGCCTGGTTGCCCCCAACTGCCCCTCCCTGCTGGCCCAGTCACCCCTAACTGCCCTCCCTGCCAACTTGGTTGCCCCTAACTCCCCTCCCCTGTAGGCCTGGTCACCCTCAACTGCCCTCCCTTGCCAGCCTGGTTCCCCCAGCTGCACTTTTCTACAGGCCTAGTCCCTCCCAACTGCCTTCCCCTGCTGGCCATCTTATGGTGGCCATCTTGTGGCAGCCATCTTGTGTCCACATGAGGGCAGCTATCTTTGACCACATGGGGGCAGCCATCTTATGTGTTGGAGTGATGGTCAATTTGCATATTACCTCTTTATTATATAGGATATTTTAGGAAAAATATTAAGACACTCTTTTCCTGATACTTTGAAGTAGCATTTAACATCATTGAAATGACTAGCCAGATGAGTGATATTCAACTACAATTTAACTTTCTTTTGCGTATGTTGCAAAAAAATTAATGTCTCTTTTAAAGTCAATGGATTTTGATAAATTGCAATGCAATGACCACAGTGTTATGAAGGCAAATTTAAGAGCTAAGAGGGGATGTTAATAAGGATTGAAATACAAACTCTCAGATCAGGGACACTGAAGTAATAGAACAATCTACTGTATCCGCAATATCACAAACACACATGACACATTTACAAAAATCTATAATTACTTGGCTGCATGATAAATTTCAGTGAATTTGTATTAGAAAGCATATGTTTTTCCACCAAAGTACGATAAAATTATAACTTAATGACAAAATAATAGTTGTTCTTTAAAAACTTAAAAGTAGCCCACAAATTTTTACTATTACTAAATTATTAATAGATGAAAGAGGAAATTATAAAGAAACTATAAAACATCTATAACTAAATGGCAATGAAAATCCTCCAACTAAAACCTTTTATACATGCAAAAAAAAATGAATCACCAAATTACACCATTCACAAAAATAAACTCAAAATGGATAAATGACTTAATCATAAGATTGAAAACCATAAAAATCTTAAAAGAATCCACAGGCAGCAAAATATCAGACATATGTCATAACAATATCTTTACCAATACAGCGCCTAGGGCAATGGAAACTAAAGAGAAAATAAACAAATGGGATTATATAAAAATAAAATCTTCTGCACAGCAAAAGAAACCATTAACAAAACAACAAGAAAGCCCACTGCATGGGAGAACATAGCTGTCAATGCTATCACTAATAAGGGTTTAATCTCTAAAATTTACAAGGAACTCATACAACTTAACAAAAGGAAGGTAAACAATCCGTTAAAAAAAATGGGTAAAAGAAATAAATAGACACTTTTTTAAGAGGACATACAGAAGGCCAAGGGACATATGAAAACATGCTCAAAGTCACTAATCATCTGAGAGACGCAAATCAAAACAACAATGAGGTACCATCTCACAGTTGTCAGAATGGTTATCATCAACAAATGACAAGCGCTGGTGAGGATGCGGAGAAAAAGGAACCCTCGTCCCCTGCTGGTGGGAATGCAGACTGGTGCAGCCACTGTGGAGAACATATAGAGTTTCCTCAAAAAATTAAAAATGGAACCCCCCTTTTGACCCAGTAATCCCACTTGTAGGAATATAGCCCAAGAAATCAGAAACACCAAGCAGAAAGGATATATGCACCTGTATGTTCATAGCAGCACAATTCACCACAGCTAAGATTTGAAAACGGCCTAGGTCCCCATCAGCAGATGAGTGGATTAAAAACTGATATATCTACACAATGGAATCCTATGTGGCTGTAAAAAGGAAGGAACTTTTACCATTTCCAACAGCATGGATGGACCTGGAGAGCATTATACTTAGTGAAATAAGCCAGTCAGAGAAAGATAAATATCACATGATCTCACTCATATGTGGGATATAATGAGCAACATAAACTGATGAACAAAAATAGTTCCAGAGACAAAGAACCACCGAACAGATTGTGGAGCCTCAAAGGAAAGGAAGTGGAGGGGTAAGAGATCAACACAAGGACTTGTATGCATGCATATTAGCATAACCAATAGACACAGACACTGAGGCAGAAGGGGCTTGTCCTGGAGGGATAGGAGTGGCCAGAGAGGGGCCAATGGGGGAGAAAAGGAGGAATATTTAATACTTTACCAGGTGTACCGGTTAATAATGCGGATTTTTTTCAATAGGAGTTACACATATGTTGATATATACTCGATTTAATATGTATGCTATTTTGTAGTATTAACAGCAAGCTTCAAAACTTCATATGTAAAATTTTCTGAAGTGTTCAATCATAGATATTTTTACCCTTAAAAATGTCAAATTTCATGCCAAAAAAAGAGCATTTGCTGGAAGTTTTAATTCATTAGTTTATTTTGAAGAAAATTGCTTCTGAAAGTTATCATACACTCTGGGAAGCTTATGGTTAACATGTTCCATCTCAAGATACTTGTGAACACTGGTTTAAATGCTTTAAAAGTGATGTTTTTGATGTGAAAGACCAACAATTACAAGAATTATTGGATGGAGATGCATGTCAAACTCAAAAACAACTTGCAGAAAGATTAAACCTTGCTCAGCAAACTATTTTCGATCCTACAAGCAATGAGAAAGAAAGGAAAATGGGTGCCACATTAACTGAATGAAAGACAAATGGAAAACTTGAAAGTCATCAGTAAAATCTTGCTTCAACGGCACAAAAGACTTTTTTTTTTTTTTTGCATCAAATTGTGACTGGCAATAAAAAGTGTATTTAATTTGAGAATCCAAAATGCACAAAATCATGGGTTGATCCAGGTCAACCATCAACATCAACTGCAAGGCCAAATTGCTTCAGAAAGAAGACAATGCTCTGTGTTTGGTGGGATTAGGAAGGTGTGCTATACTAATATGAGCTTCTAAAACCAGATGAAACAGTTAATAGTGGTCACTACCGAGAACATATAATCAATTTGAACCACACTTTGATCGTGAAATAACCAGAATGTGCTAGAAGACACGGCAAAGTAATTTTGCTTCATGATGATGCACCATCACACACTTCAAAACCAGTTAAAGACATGTTAAAAAATCTTGCCTGGGAAGTATTAACTCACCTGCCATATTCACCAGACCTTGCTCTTTCAGATTACCACTTGTTCGGATCTATGGCACACGCACTTTCTGAACAGCACTTCAAAACATACAAAGAAATGGAAAATTGGGTCTCTGAATGGTTTGCCCCAAACCAAGAAAAGTTCTATTGGGATGGTATCCACAAATTTCCTGAAAGATAGGGAAAAGTGTAGCTAGTGATGGATATTACTTTGAATAAAGCACTTTTGATGTTTTTCTTGAAATTATTGTGTTTTCTTTTATTATAAAATCCACATCATTACATGGTACACCTGGCAGAAAATAATATAAAATAAATATTTGAGCATATTGCTAGAAAGATACCAAGAGAAACAATGTTTATCCTCAATGCTTATATTAGAAAAGAAGACAAATTAAAAAAGTAATAATCTAAGTATTCCATTCAAAAAGTCAGAATTAAAACAAATAAGAAAATTAGCTAAAAAGAAAGGATAACTGATAAAGAGCATAAATTAATGAATAGGAAAAAAAAACAATGATTAAAACTGATACATTTAATGTAAATTTTGGTTCATTTACTCAACAAATATTTATTTACTGTCATAGGTAGTAAGGATTCAACAGTGATCTAAATGGATAAAAATCTCTGTTTTTATGAAAATTATATTTTACTTGGGAGACAGATGATAAATAAGATGAATAATAAATAAAAAATAATATACTGTGGAAAGCGGCTACAGTATTTGGACAGGTTCAAGCCTAAGACTAATGATAGGGCACAGTCTTCTTGTGGCAAAGCCACGTGCAAGTCCCAGCTTGGAGGGCAAAGCCCTCCCAGAATAATTATAGCCAAAGGCTATACATTGAGTGGCCAGGTTATTATGATCTCTGAAGCATAATAATCCGGCCACTGGGTGTATGTATGTATATATATTTTAGAGGCCTGGTGCATAAATTTGTGCATGGGTGGGGTCCGGCCAGCCTGGCCAGGTGGAGGGAACATGGATGGTTGGCCGGCCTGCCTGCTAATTGAACTCCTGGTCAAGGGGACAATTTGCATATTAGTCTTTTATTATATAGGATATATACTGAGTGGCCAGATTATTATGTGTTAGAGATTATAACAATCTGGCCACTCAGTATAGTTGTAAATTTGACCTTATGGTCTGAAACTGTGGTCCCAGTGGCTAAGTGAGGTAGACTAAGGGAGGTGCAGCAAGTGCTGCCAAAACAAAGCTAGATAGAGTTCAGGTGCATGTAAATGAGTAGATTCAAAACTCGCAAGAACATTGTAAACATTTTGACCACACACTTATTTTTCCCTTGGAATCTGGCTATAAAATAAAGATTCTGCTTGCAGGCTGTGGCACTGTCTCTCCATCCAAGAGCATCCTACCTAGCCTCAGCTTTATTCTCTTGTCTTCTTTAATCCTTCTCCACCTGCTCCCACCCCTATCCCGTCCCCTACTCAGGTTCACCCCATGCTGAGTGCAGCACAATATACTAGAAGGTGATAAGTATTAAGGAAAAAAAAAAAAAAAAGGAAGCAAGCAAGTTGGAAACACAAATTGCATGGGATCTGGGAGATAAAAACCTAAGAGGCAATGGCTCCAGAAGACCTCAAAAGAAAGTGACTTGTGTCCTTTAAAAAATGAGTATAATTGATATCTCTGGAAAATTTGGCCAAAATTAATAAAAGGAGAGCAACAGTGCATATGAAAATAATACTAGCTCTATAATAGATTATGCAAATATTTATATAGTAATGGAATATATTACATAATTGTGCCTATATATACACAGCAATAAATATATAATATTAAGAATGTACTAGATCAAACCGGTTTGGCTCAGTGGATAGAGCATCAGCCTGTGAACTGAAAGGTCCCAGGTTCAATTCCGGTCAAGGGCATGTACCTTGGTTGCGGGCACATCCCCAGTAGGGGGTGTGCAAGAGGCAGCTGATCAATGATTCTCTCTCATTGATGTTTCTAACTCTCTATCCCTTTCTCCATCTCTCTTCCTTTCTGTAAAAAAAAAAAAAATCAATAAAATATATATTTTTAAAAAAGAAAGTACTAGATCACATAAGTATTTATACAGCAAATTTTGCTTAGAAAATCTTAACAGAATTTAATGTACAACTTTATGCTAGTAAGTTTGAAAGCACAGTTGAAATGAATACTTTTTTTTTTTTTTTAAGAAAAACTAGATGTACTAACACAGATTCTAGAAGTAACAATCAGTAGGCCTAAAATCACTGAAGAAGTTGAGAATTCAAATATTTAATCCCAAACTGCCCTCCAGGGACAAATGATTTTAGAGGTGAAATCTACCAAAGTCTCAGGAACCATATTGTAATGGATTAACTGGTGGCCTCTATAAAAATTAAATTCCTGTCACCTGAAAATGCTGGATTTATTGAACCAAAAGACTTTTGCAGATGTAATTAAGAATCCTGAGATGATGATATTGCCCTGAACTGTCCAGATGGGCACTAAATCCAATGGATTGTTCTTTTAGAGAGACACACAGAATATTAAGAGGTCATGTGAACATGGAAGTGGACCTAAAACCAAAACAAACACTACCTTAGATAGAGACTATTTGGGCTTACCCTCTAGTGTCATCTTAAAATAGATGAAAGGACAAAGAATTGAAAGATCCAACCCTCTCTATATTGGTTGTCAGGATATGTAGGCTAAAAGTCAATTATAGCCTCTTCCTCTCTCCTCTACCTTCAGTTCCTGTCCATCTGACTGTGAAACTACTTCAAACATCTGGCTCTTCTCTCTCCACTTTCTCCCTCAGCACCCAGCACACTGTCCTGACATCAGTCTCCACTCCCACTGTGCCTACATGAAGATAAAAGTTAAGCTCCTTGAAAACAAGTTGGATCATGTCATGCTTAAAGATGCCCACAGGATAGGGTTCAAATCTATAACATAACTTTAAAATACCCACGGATTGGCAAACTATTGTCCATGGGCCCACAAACTCTTTTAATAAACAAAGTTTAATTGGAATACAACCATGCCAGTTTATGTAATATTGTCTATGACTACTTTCACTATAGGGATAGAGTTGAGTAAGTCTCCCACAAGCCATATTTATTATCTTTACAGAAAATTTCTACTAACTCTGATATAGGCTGCAATCCAGTTTTCAGTCACATTTTATGTCTGTCCCCAAAGTTCCCCATATTCTAAAATTAGACTGATTTTTCTTACTCTTCTCCAAGCATACCATTGTCTTTTAAGATTGCTTACTTCTAAACACATGGTTTATTTTGGTGAAACTGCTAAATGTCATTTCTTTCTTTAAGACTGACCCCAAATATAATCATCTCTGTGAAGCCTTCCCTAACTCCCATAGGCAGATGGGTGTCTCCTTCATCCTTGATTCTATCTTAATACTTTATGCATGCTTCTGTTAGGCATTTATCTCACTCACCAGGGACCCTTATTGGGTATCCTGTGAGCTTTTTAGGAAAATTGTCTGCATTTTTTGATTTTCAAATATGTTGTAGAGTGCTAACATTCCTGAGCATTCAATAAGTGTTTGATGAATGAATGAATGAATGAATGAATGAATGATTTGTAACTGTGCATATAAATTTGGAACAATAGCCATGCTGTGCTCAGTTAAAATTTAATAGTTTAATTCGCTTAGTCTTCTCACAGAAGGATGTGCCTTATTCATAGGTGAAGTTTAAGAGATAATGTACAAAATTATTTATAATTTATCCCTACCATAAAAACAGAAAAAACAAAGATGAGTAGTTAGTTTATACCTTAAATACAGTATATTATTATCAACAGAATATCAGGAAAAATATGGGTGTTTATGAAACAGAATCTATTTAAGTACTTCTCTTTTTCTATTCTAAGAAAGAACAATTGCTGGAGCTAATTTTAATGAAGGTTTACATTGCTCTCACTCTCCTTCTCCTTAACAAAAGTCCACCATACCAAGTAGGGATTTATATATTAGAATCTTGAATTCTACTTTTTGAACAACATACACAAATCCATCCTCTTTTTGTAAGTCTCTGAATTGAAAAATTGACATATTTAATATCGGGTTGATCTTATAAAGATCAAGCAACCATGTTTCAGAGTCAGATTTAATGAAGAGGTGTTGAAAAAGGCAGATGTCAACTTGTGATACTAATCCATTTTTCTCTCTTGTTATAATGTTTCTCCATAACTCCCAAAACTGAACCAAGCACATTTCTGAAATATCACATTATTTTTCATTTGATAGGCTAAAGCAAACACTTACATAAATGTTCAATTAACATCACTGAAATTGATTTATTTTGTACTTACTGTATAGAAAAAATAATTCTGTTTTTATCTTTGAAAGAACACTAGACCTCTAGTTTCTTGAAAAGTTGAAATGTAGGGGGGGAAAATGGAAGCAAAATATTAGAAGGTTCCACAAATCCATCCTGAAAAGGGCTCCCAATGCTGGAGTTTGAGCTTATACAATGGTATCTCTCACTTGGGCCCTAGGGCAGACCACAACCCCATTGCCTTGCATACTGTGGGGCACCCTCCAATAACTGCTGTTGCACTGGCTAGGGTAGGGGTTGAAAAGCCAAAAATTATTCTATTCATATTTTTGCCAGGCTATGTTTGTTAGCCCCATTCCTATGATAGCAGAAATTGTTGACACTAAAATGGTTGGAAACCAATGTCCCATTCCAGCATTGTTGGGAATGGCCTGTCTTAGAATTAGAAGATGTGATCTTAGCTAAGACCCCCTCTATGTTGTCAGTTTATTTTGTTCATTAAATTCCACATATAAGTGAGATCACATAGTATTTGTCTTTCTCTGTCTGGCTTATTTCACTTAGCATAATTATTCACACATCCACCCATGCTGTCACAAAAGGCAAGAGTTGCTTCTTTTTTTATATCTTTGTAATATTCCATTGTGTAAATGTACCACAGCTTTTTTATCCACTCATCTTCTGATGGTCTCTTGGGCCTTGAGCCAAGTTTTTTAAATAATTTCTGAGCTTTCATATTATCACCTGAAAAATAGAGAGGATAATAATACAATTATAGGCATAAGTTAAAGGTGAATAATGAATCCATAAAGCTAGATGAGATATTAACCAGTCACCAACAAAAAGTCCCTTTGGTGGGAAAGGCTTTTTAAAATATGAAAACAAACAAAAAATCAAAGATAAAAAGATCAGTGGGTCCTCCTCAAGGGGTTTAGAAAGAAAGTTCTCAATCAGAATTGGGTGAACTGTTTGGGATTATGGCCTTAAAAGTAGTTGCCTTTTCTCCTTTCTAGTTGGAAGAGGAATTTGAAGCATGTTTCCTCAACCTGTAACAGCCTTAAAAGGCCCAATATGTGCATATTGATATCCCTATTGTCCCAGTTACTTTTGAATGTCTCTGCCCAATATTTCCCTATGTACAGTGCTGCAACTATCTTATAGAAGGGCACATCAAGTGCTTGATACTCAGGAAATACATGCCAGAATTTAAAATATAAATATGAATCCAGAGAGTCTAGAATAGTCAAAATTCATGACTATGAATGGGAATTGCTAGACTTTTTAACAAAGTTCAAAAGAGGTGATAAAGTATGGAAACATTTTTAGCATTTATGACAAATGCTCAAGGTTCTTAACATATAAACATTTTAAAAACAGTAAGAAAATATTAACATATTTATAGAAATATTGTCAAAGACACAAGCATAATTCACAAAAAAGAAATACAAATAGCTAATAAATATATGCAAACTTGACTTTATATTGCTCAACAAGGCAAATTCAAGGAAAGATATAGTCAATTTATCACAATGATTTTTTTTAAAAAAATATATATTTTATTTAATTTTTTACAGAGAGGAAGGGAGAGGGACAGGGAATTAGAAACATCAATCAGCTTCCTCCTGCATATCTCCTACTGGGGATGTGCCCACAACCCAGATACATGCCCTTGACCTGAATTGAACTTGGGACCCTTCAGTGTGCAGGCCAACACTCTATCCACTGAGCCAAATAGGTCAGGGCTATCACAATGATTCTTAAACTGGACTGCATATCACAAGTCTTTGAAAAACACAAATGTCTAGGCTCCATCTCTCAAAGCTCCTGATTCAGGACAGTGAAAGTGGGAGCAAGAACCTGTTTAATAATTTCAAAACTATGGACTCATACTGAGGGTACCTGTTCCCCTTATATTTAAATGGTTTCAATGCCCAGCACTATCACATTTTATTGTATAGCTTCCCAATTCTCAAACTTCTTATTTTTATATGTCATGTATTTTATGTGTTGAGTTAGCTCTAAAATTTTCTTTATGTTGCTTTACATATGAATATTAGAGTTTTATGTTTAGAAATATATCACAAAATTTTCTTTTAAAAAATCTATAGCCATTTCTCCATTGTTTTCTGCTTTTTTTTATTTGTTTTGTTTGATTTGGAGGTGGAGTCTACAGTAAACCTGGTTTATAAGTAACTATTTTACTTTCTTGATGTGTGTGTGTGAGTTTTTATTTATTTACAATATTTAGAAACATTATGAGGTTGTTAAGCTATTGCTGAGCCAAATGTGCAAACATATTTTGTCTGAGTTATTTCAGACAGCAATATTCCCTTCTATGATACCTTTGATTCATATTCCTGTTTCTATTGTTTTGGTTTTATCCTCAAAATTACTTGTAATTCTTTTATTATAATGCCAGATTCTGACCTCCCATTGGACAATTTATTATTCACTGATTTTATCTTGGACTTTCTGTACATATTCTGGATGGTTTACCTATTTATATTTCTCTCTATCACAGACTCAATTCTTATTTCTGCAATACCAATGTTGTGCTCTGTGGCTTCCTGCGAACAAGTTAAGCTGATCTTGAAATTTGAATTGTTCTTTAGTTATTTCTTGTTTTGACCATACCCTTTTGGCATATTTGTTCTCATCTTAGTAATTTTCTGCTATGACAACCTATTCTTCTCTCATAGAAATCATGTCTTCCTGTGTGTGTTTTTGTTTTGTTTTGTTTTTATTAGAAAAGCAGAGAAATGAAGTATAAGATTTTAATCTCAGTAAATCTTTTTTAAAAGAAACATCTTCCTAAAAATCTTCCAATAATATTCCTTTATGTTTTATTATTGGTTCATAAGCACAATTATATACGTAGATCTATGTTGGTATCTGTGTTTACATCTGTATATACCTATATCTATATCCCCATGTTATATTTCTCCCCTGCCCACTCCTTGCCTCCTCCACTCTCTTTCTTCCTTGCTTCACTCATCATTACAGAAAGAAAATGCTGGTGTGCTTAGAGCTCCTTGGATCTCTGCTCCCCAGGGTACTGCAGCTCCTGGCTCAGTTTTGTGTGCAGGGCCCTCGCTCAATTTGCCAAGGGCAGGCATCTTCTAGTGTGGGTATGTTCCGGTGACCCTTGAGTTGATGTTTTCTTTTTTTGATGAGACAAAGAGAATCAGAAACAGATTGAAACAACCACCACTCATAATTCTCTTTCTGTCTTAACTCTTAGTCTGAGATATTTTTTCCTTAGACAACTGAGAGCTATTACTTTGTGGTGTACTGCAAACTTTAAGTTAGAGTGATACTGTGTAGAAAAATAGCTGAGAGGGGTAGGGAAGAGAGGGGCACTGGAAGTCAGTATTTCATTGGGCTGCACCTCCCTATTTTTCTGGGCAGAGCAGTGAGCTCAGACAGTGGGTGTGAATATAGCCTTCTTAGAAAGTATAATACCTGGCCAGCTCTGGTTCAGGGCAGATGTGTGTTGTGTTGTGTAGTCCTCCAATGGGCTTCTCAATTCATGTTCATCAGTGACTCAGTTAATGTAAACCTCTGACCATAACAAGCTTAGCTGATAATTCTGTCACCAGTTTCTATCTTTTTATGTATTTTTGGAGTGTTTTAATAGGAAATTGGGAGAAGGCATACTGGCACATCCATTTACCACTATGACAACTCAGAAGTAGGACGTTAAAATACATTTTCAAAATCTTTAATCATGATATACATGTATCAGAATTTAGAAGTCTGCAATAAATAAGAACAGAAAATGGGCTAATTGAAGGTGGTACAAGGGAAATAAAACCCTAATAATACATAAATGAAGGGTTTTTTTTACTGTACCCCCCAAAGGTAAGTAAGCACAATGTAATCAGGGAATAATATCCATTTAAAATTGTGATAAAAATGACATTTTAAATTGGGTTAGATATTTTGAACTATCCTACATAGTGATTATGTAAATATAAGATCTTCAGTATACTCACAGAACAACAAGACCCAAGTTTATATTATTGGTATCTATATTATTTGTATAGAGGTAAAATTGGCATAAAAATTATTGTAGACAGCAGCTGTGAAATGAGCATGCTAGGGCCCAGAAGGAGGTCAACATTCTAGATATCATCACAGAAATTAGTGTTTGACAGGAAAAGTCAAGTACTACACTGTGTCCCAACACCCAAAGTAGTTCTGGTCATTGGGCCAACATAAAATGTAACCACTTTTGAAAGGAGAGTACAAGTTCAAACAACACATAGTGATTTCCAGAGGTCCAACAGATTATCTATTTTTCTCTACACACACACACACACACACACACACACACACACACGGTAGGAATTTCTAAAAACCTCGTATTATGCTCTGTTAATGGGCTTACTAGGATAGTAAGGAGAAGCAAAGTTGTTTGTGTCAGACCCAAACTTTCAAGGTGACTTAAGGAAGGACAGCCTTAGGTGCCGGGGAGAGAACTTTGAGCTGGCTGAATGGCTGGGCCAGTTCTGTAGCAGTATTTCTGATGCTTTTATGACTGCACAGTGCATGATAAGTGTTCTCGTCACCTTTTTCTTCTCTTGTGCTTGCAAATATTTATGCGAAGTTGGCTATGGAATTCCTACACTCCCTTGCTGTAATGCTTTTGTAGGATGCTGATTCTCAGCACTGACTTCAATAGGACAGAAGGGAGAAATTAGATAAGGAAATACAACAGAAAACAGGACAGAAATAGAAATAAAAGGAATGCATCCCTTTTCTGAATTACCTCAAACGAACTTTTAAAGGATCATGTGGCAAAATTTCAATAGCAGATGATTCTGTCCTAAAATATAAGGGCCAATATCATTACTAAGCATTTTGCAAGACTCTAAACGAGGCCTTTAAAGTATAGTGCGTGTGATAAGCATCCATTGTAATGGATTTTCCCCTTTGATTTTACCAGAGAAAAATACATAACTACCATTTTCTGAAGAGCAGATACAATAGCAAGCACTTCATAGCCTTTCATTGAATCCTCCAAACAACAGCACTTCAAGGTTGAGAGTACCCTTATTTTACACATTAAGTGAGGCTTTTAGAGGTTAGAAAATTGCTAAGGGTCACATATCTATCAATAAATGAGGTCAGGAGTTGAACCAAAATCTAATTTGACTCTGAAATCCAAGTTCTGAACCAGATTATCCACAATAATAAAAGCATAATATGCTAATTAGACCAGATGTCCTTCTAGACGTCCTTCCTTCTCGACTAAGCTGGGGCTGTGAGGGAACCTCGGGTCCTGTGTGCCAGAGGGAAGCCGGTGCTGGCAGTGGGGAGTGGGGGCAAGGGGCGGGGGGAAGGAAGGCCTACTCTTGCGTGAATTTTGTGCATCGGGCCTCTAGTGTTTATGTCAGAGTGTCAGTGTTGGTCTGCTCAGGCACAAATAAGGCTGTATAAAATAGAGAGGACTGGATGTGCAGAAGGACAACACTTCACATGGTGGTTCTATGGATGAAAGGAGTAGGGAGACCACTGAGGGTGGTGAGGTCAGGTTGGGGGGATGGGGGGGGGGCAGTTATAGGCTTTGTGAAGCCCCTGGAGGAGGCTGGCAGCAGATACTGTTCCCTCTAGTGCAGTGCTGCCCAATAGAAAAACAGTGGAAACCAATATGTATTTAATGATAAGTGTTTTGGTAATCACATTATAGAATGTAAAAAGAAACAATATTCACTTTAATAATATATATTTTTTAACCCATTATATAAAAAATATTTTCATTTTAACACAAAATCAATATAAAATTATTAATGAGATCTTTTACATTCTTTGCTTTAAACTAAAACTTCAAAATCTGTATTTTGGAATAATCACATTTTAAGTGCTCAATAGCCACACGAAGCTAGGAGCTGCTGTATTGGACAGTACAAATGTTGTGGGAGAAGGTAAGGCTTTGGTATAAGAAAGATCTGGAATTGGGTCTCAGGATTGGGGGATCCCAAGATAGAGAGAGGCAGCAAAACTCAAGAAGGTTTTCTCTGAACCACCAGACAGACATGGGCAATGTACTGGTACAGAGGTTACAATAACAGGCTGGGTTCAGACAGATGAGATTGTAACCCAACATGATTAGAAACTACGCCACCTAATTAGCTCTGTGCTCATAGTAAATTTATTAACTTCTCTTAGTCTCAGTTTTCTTACCTTTAAATGAGAAAAGTTTAACCTCCCTTGAATAGTCCATGCAAGAATTATTGAAAACATACATGTGTAGCCTGATACAAATAGATGATGGTTATCAATGATAGCATTTGTATTATAATTTTGTGAAGGAAGAACTGGGGTAGAGGAGACACACATCATTGCCATGAGGAAGGGAGAATGTTACTGGCGGTCACGGAGAGCTTAGGGTTTATAATTAGGGTGTAGATGCCACTTGCTTAGGTGGAGAAAGCTGGTCTATACGGCGTTCTTTTACTGTTCACTCCACAGATCTTTCTAAATCATTGTCTTCCTCCAAAACCTTTCTCCCTTCCACTCATCTTCTGTCATCCAACATACTCTGCTGCAGTAATTCTAGATAGAAAGGCTTTGAATTTTGCATTCAGAAGGGTTTGGAGAAAAACTGCAGTTCATAAGTGAAAATTAGGTATTGGGTTCTTAGAGAAAATTTGATTCGAGATGGTGTCTACAGATCTATTACTACTTCTAACAGTCTAACTGTTGTTCTAATGGCATCTTGTCGTGAGATGGGGAGTGGTTTTGTCTCTGGCCAACGCTGGCATGCTGTTCAGGCTCAGCATTGAGGGGATCTTTTCCTAACAACGCATTTTCCAGCAGCAGCAGCAGCAGCAGGCGTCTAGCACATGGCCCAAGAGGACAGAAAGAGACAGAGAGTATAACCCAAAATTAATGTACCTTATCATTGGGGTTGGGAGATAAAAAAAAAAGGCTGGGGGGGGGGGGGATGATGTAAAAATATGACCTAAAGCTGTAGCCAACCCCTCTTCGTTGGCTCTGTTTTAAGAAAGTCTTCCCATAAGTCTCCCCGCAAGCCAGCCAGACCACAAATTCTTTACAATAGGAGCATATTGAGAGTTAGTACACACTGGCTTCAAAACTGTCACCAGCACCATCCTGGGAATCAGAAAACAAGCAATATGGACGATATTCTTGGATGCCAACTTTGAGAAAGCTCACAATACATGAATTTTCCGGGACAATGAGTATCTCAAAGCTGATCCCCGATCTTGCAGCAGCACAGAGAAAGAGCTATGTCCTCTGGCCAGCCAAGAAGCCCCATTTTGCTACAAACTGGCACCATTAGCCTCAAAAGGGGATAAGCAGCCATTGGAATTTCTAGTGGCGAATTTCCCAGAAATGCATTCTTCTTTTCTGAGACTAGCACAGATTGGCGAGCTTATGAGAGGTACCTGGGGTGATGTCCTGGCACCTAAAACAGGAAAAAATATTGCCTAGGTGTTTCATAATAAGAATCATTTATAATTTCCATTTCCTATATAACTTTAGCAATCAGCATTGAAGAAAATGTATTTTTCTACCAGTAGATAACTAAATATCATCTATAATTCTTTTACAATCAAATAAGAATGTACACAATTGAGAAAGATCATAAAAATAGAGTTTCTGACTCTATTTGAACTACATGAGTAAGAAAATATGAATCTTTTATGAACTTCACTTTCATTATGAATAATGTTATACATGATATCTAAACATACTCTTAATTATTTACTACATTTTTCTGTTAATTTCTGGGCACTTAATAATAAATTGATATTTCTTTTGCAGGGATCAATTTTATGTGATTTCAGCTTTTCTATGCAATCTATTCATTTCAAGGACATTCCCATATAGGATCCACATTCTCCATTTCCTTTTGCACTGCATTTAATGAAAACCCAGCATTTTTCTTGCTCCAAAAATGCCAAATGTAGTTAAGAATGCCTTGATAATATGCTATTGCCAAAAATTATTTATATTCATAGATTCCTGACAATTTACTGCTTTTTGACAGGGTATCTCTGGTTGTAGAGCTTTGACCAATGTGTGTGTGTGTGTGTGTGTGTGTGTGTGTGTGTGTATGTGTGTATAACAAGTATATTTATATTATATAATTAGCACACAAATATTTACTGTATTTTGGTCTCCAGTTACTACCAAACATATCTATATTATGAAAAATAAAAATATATAAAGCTCTGATTATCAGGATACAATTCTACATATACATCTATAAATCATCTTTAAGTGGTTATGAATATTTCAGAAGCAAGGAATAATGTATAGGAGAGCAGGATGCCCTATATTTCAACCAATGTCAGTTTTACATGTTACTGTTTCTATTTGAAATACCTCATTACCATGGAGCATGAAATTAAACAGTGGACAGAACTAGTTGCTCCTGTTAAGTCAATGTGTACCAGTGTGTGTCTTCTTATGTTTTAAAAGTGACGGAAAGGTATCCATGAGAATTGAAAACATTTCAAAAAAGGTGATTGGCACATTTTACTTTATGGAATAGCATGCAGTGTCTTTCACAAGCCAATACACAGGAACCTCTTCTCTTCATTAAAATCTGGGCTGGAAAGGGAAACTATAGCTGCCATGGCAGTAGAGAGATGTGCTTGCCTAGTGAAAAAGTGGGTGAGGAGAAGGAGGGCCAGCCCACAGATCACCATCAAGGCCTTTTGGTTTACCATGCAACTTACCAGCAGGAGGTGAATCTGTGGGATCTTTCCCTTGCTGGCCTGATAATGAGCGGGCACTCCCTCAGAGAAGCATAACTGGATGCTGTAAGAACGTCATCTGGTGCACATCTGACTATGGAAGGCCTGCATGTGTTTCATCACAGGTATGCAATGCTTTCCCCAACCTGTGTTTAAGCTGAGAGCAAGGTTCCTCCTGGGGATGGCTATAATTCAATATCTTTGGCCTCATTTAAGAAAGTTATCACACCAGAATTCTGTGCTCATTCTGGTAATAGCAAGTATGCAAACAGCCTAAAAAGAGAAATGAATTAAAATGCTGTTAATTATGCTTGAGGCTATGACATTCCTTCCCAAGTAATTATGAGAGGGAGAAGCATCCCCCGTGTTTCTGGTTTCTGACAGTTTACACAGAAAGCAGGAAGCATGCTTTGTGCTCTTTCAAATCCTGGTCTTTTCAGCTCCTGGATGAAGCTGAGTCACCTCCATTCAATATTGGGAAAGCTGTGTACGCTTCTTTAGGGCCACAGACTTGTTGTCAAGAGGCAGCTGAGTCAGAGGGGGCCTATGGTAATAAGAAATCACCCCATTTTTGTTTGATTGCGTGACCTCAGATGCTTATTAGAATAGACTCAGAGAAATTTAGAGTGTGCTGAGGCAGAGGCAGCTGCTGAGGCCCAAGGATGCACAGCTAGTTCATAGGAGACCTTTCCATTGTGCTTTCCGTCACACACAAGGTCTTCATCCATTGGGTGAAATAAAGAAGAGAAAGAGAAATAGGTAAGGAATGGTCATGCTGAACCTGGGAGCCAATGTGACTGCACTTTTTCTTTGACAAATCTGGACCTTGAAAATCTTCTTTCCCTGTACCCCTATTGCTGGAGGCAAAGCGATGCCAGGTGGGCTGAGGTAGGAGCATGGCATGTCTGAAGCACTGTCATTGGCAAATGGATTACAGGAAACACTGATGCTTCCTGATGCTGTTCAACCGTGCTTGGGAACAGTCTGGAATTGCCGGGTGGACCTTGGCAGATTACATGTGTATTGGAGTTCAGAGGTCTATTTGTTCTTGCAGAGATTCCAAATACTCTTCAATGCAGCACAGAAAATGAATTAAGAGGGAATAGCTACAGGTACTTATAGGCGTGAGGAGGTTTGATAAATCCTCTGTTGAGATAAAAGCACCTAAAACTCCATTATCAGTATCCTTGTGGGGGAGGGGGAAGGAGGATGCATGCTAGCAAGACACCTCGAAATGACTGTCAATGGAGCAATCCACTATGAAGACTTTCCACCTAATTGAAATTAATGATGCCTCAGCAGCGGATATTGTGTCCCAGGGCTCCATCTCTGCTAATGCGACAGACAAAACTCAACACTTAGCCAGGAAATCTGGTTTCCACCTGGCCTGTAGGTTTGAGTCTTTGCTTGCTCACGTTAGGGAATCCTCCCTGGACAAATCAAATGTACATCTAAAAATGTTTGCATTAGACTAGACAGGGCCATTCCGTAAAAAAAAAAAAAATTGGGAAATTCTCAGAACTTGTGTTTGGCAAGTCTCAAAGTTTCCAGTCTAGGGACTCTGTTTTCTGAACTAAAAGGTTTCTTGTTTGTTCATAATTTTGTAACTGTCAAGTATTAGAGAAAGTTTTGCAGATGTATTTTTCTTTTTATAAAGCAACAAACATTTATTTAATCATAGAAACTTAGAGCTGAAAAGGATCTTACTAGTTGAGATAAGCCTTCGTTGGGAATGAAATCTTCTTTTTTGTTTTTTCCCAACAGATCCTTTTCTTCTAGCACTCTGGTTCTCAAACTGGCAGCACAGTGGAATCAACTGGAAACTTTAAAGATATTAATGCCTGAGAGAGTCTCATTTAATTGGTCTTGGATGCAACCTATTTTTAATATATGATAATTCTTGAGAAATACTATTAGTTAACCCATCCATCTACAAACACATACACACAATTCATTTACAGGATACCATTTACAGGATATTTTAATGCAATAGCCATGTAACCATCACCCAGATCAAATTAGAAGACTTCGTTTTGATGCAAAATATTAAACATCAGATAGATGGTTTTATGGACAGAACTAAATACTTGAAGTTGGATCTGATCTGGTAATTTTCACTCATCTCTCACAGCAGAACTCTATAACATGAACTGTATTTCCTCCTGGAGAAATTTGCATTTTCAGATCATTCACTGAGGACTGGGATTTGGGAACATTAAGGACTTCCTGGACTAGGACACCAATACCAGGATGTAGGTAGTCACTCTGTCCTGGGTTGGCCCAAGGAATAGAAGCAGAAAGCCCATCTGATCTTTCCCAGCTAACCTTGCCCTCTAGGCTAACCAGAGTCCTCAGTGAAAAGAAGGCTTCCCTCATTAAAAAATTTAATACATTGCCTTAAATGAGTATAGGGCCAGTTTTCATATTTTTCTTAATTCTAAACAAAGATGTTGCCTCTTCCCAGGGCCAGCTCTAAAGATGCTAGTAGAGAACAATCTGAAGAGTTAGGCTAACATTTAGTTTAAAAGCTAGAGGAAAAAGAGGCTAAGAAATCAGTTACTTATTCTTCAAAGATGGATGGAGAGGATAGTTTACATCTATGATTGGAAAAGTTACTAAACACGTCTTCCCCCACATTCCCCTATCCCTACCCAACAAACCCTTCCAGGCCATAAATAGAGCTTTGCTATAGAACCTTAAATTTTCATTGTCAGATATTATATGGGTTAAGTCATTGAAGGCATTTGCCAAAAAACAAATATGGGAAGCAGCACTCTTGATTCTCAATGTCACAAGGGACTGGGGGTGAGACCCAGCTGCAAGGTCTATGCCTCTCCCTACCTGAGATAAAATCAGACTATATGCCCCTCCCTACCTGAGATAAAGTCACAGGAATGGTGGAGAATGTTGTTACAAATGGAGGTTTATTATGCATTTCATGTGCATGGTGTGGAGATACTTAAAAAAACTGAGAACAATTTATTTAAACCAAGAGTGATTAACATTTTGGCACAAATTACTTGATCAGGTGCTAGCAAAAGCCCTAGGAACAAGGACAGAGGAGAGGAGAGATGTGATGAAGAAGGAAGTGGGACAGTCAAATCTGAGGCTTGGGGAAGGTGGTCCCAGGTAGGCCTTGACCAAGAAGGGAAGCTGAGGAAAATCGGAGGTAAGGGAGGATTAAAAAAACAAACAAACAACAACAACAAAAAACTATGAGAACAAATATTGTCTGTTTTTCTAGTGTTTTCTAGTTTGTGTCCTGATCAAACTCAATGTAATTGAAAATAAAAAACTGTCTGTTTTTGTTTGTTCCTTTTCCTACTTTAATAGCAATAGCTAACATTTACTGAGTGCCTGCCCTGTGCCAGGCACCATTCTAAGCACTTTATACCATGCCTATGAGGTAGGTGCTATTGTTGTCCCCATTTAAAGCACAGAGACCAGAGAAGTTAAATAAATCGCCATAGGCTGCACAGCTATAAGAGGCTGAGTTAAGATTATGAGCTAGGTCATTGAGCCCTACTCTGAAAGACAGCATTCTGCCCATTGTTTATAAGGGTAAAGAGAGCCATGTGGGTGGAAATAATCTCAAAGAATAAAGAAAGTGCCTGCATCTTCTTCCCAGGAGAGGACAACAGGCCATTTATTTTTGAGGCCTTGACCTAGCCTTCAAAAAGGATAAACAAGGTTTATGTTTTTAAGGGCTATGACTCCTTCCAGAGAATGATTTCACTAAGCTACTGAGTACTAATGAAGAAGGCAAGAGGTGGAGTTAAGAATTTATGGGTTAATGTAAAATGGCATCTATGGGAAGTGGGGTGGAGACAATGTTACCTCCAGGAGGAAAGCTGGTGGAAGCGACATAAACAACAGGAGGAGACTTGGGAATCCAGACTTTGGGCCATCTTTTCGGACAGCAGTATCAGTCTGTGTGGGGCTGGTTGAAGGAATGTGGCCTGTTATAAGAACATCTTATTATAGCTCAGAACTTATTATAGCCATTATGTAGTTAATGTTTTACTATTCCTTGCATCAAATGATACCTATAATCATGTTTCTCTTGAAATAGTCAGAAAGTTTCCAGTCTGAGCTAGAGGTAAACAGAATGTA
Organism: Pipistrellus hanaki; assembly: GCF_964339955.1. Lineage (NCBI taxonomy): Eukaryota > Metazoa > Chordata > Mammalia > Chiroptera > Vespertilionidae > Pipistrellus > Pipistrellus hanaki. The sequence continues at coordinate 46,108,643 of NC_140503.1, read as the reverse complement.
CTTTGGTTACAGAATGCCTTTCATGTCATACACTCATTTCTCAGAAGGAGTCCCACATTTGCCTTTATTTTAAAAGCACAGTAATTTTTTTTAAAAGCCTAAATGCATCTGCTTATGTGGAAGGCCCCCATCTGCATGATTTGATTTTCCTTCCTAAAAGCTCCCAGAATGCCTCTGGCCTATGTCTCTCTTACCTAGCGGCAGGGTTGACCTTCTAATGGAAAAGCCTAAAACTGCTTAAGTTCCCTGTGCAGCCAGCGTGTTGAAAGCGATATCCAGGACTGAAGCTGGACTAGAGGCTCTGTGGGGCAGGATGTTGCCTGACTTGCTTGCTACTGTAGAGCAGGAACCCACTTGAGTGCCCAAAGCAGGTCTTTAAGGAGAAGACTCCAGTTCAGAGATATGAAGTTATTTTTCTAAGATTACTTAACATGTGTATTTGTTATCTATTGCCACATAATAAATTACTGCAAAAATGATTACAAATCACCCTAAGGACTCAGAACAACACACATTTATTACCTCACAGTTTTGTGAATCAGAAATATGGACACAATCAAGGTGTCAGCCAGGGCTGCCTCTCATCTGAAGGCATTGGGGAAAGAGCCTCTTCCAAGCTTTCTTACTGACTTCTTAGCAGAATTTAGTTTTTTGCAGACTGTTGGCCAGAAGCCATCCGTAGTACCTTGCACTACAGGCTTCTCTAAAATGTGTTCCTGCCCAGCTGGTGTGGCTCAGTGGTTGAGCTTTGACCTATGAACCAGAAGGTCATGGTTCTATTTCCGGTCAGGGCATATGCCCAGGTTTTGGGCTTGTTTCCCAGTGTGGCACTTGCAGAAGGCAGCTGATCAATGATTCTCTCTTATCATTGATGTTTCTATCCCTCTCTCTCTCCCATCTGCTCTGAAATCAATAAAAATATATAAAGACAAGTAAAATAAAATGTGTTCCACTTGCTTCATCAAAGAGAGAGTCTTCTAGGAAGAGGTCAGTCACCCTCATACAACGTAATCATGAAAGTGACATCACCTTTGCAATAATCTATTGAAGTCTGACCTGTACTGAAGTGGGGAGACTTATACAAGGGTACGAAGACCAGGAGCAGATCACTGAGGGCTGTCTTAGAGTTGGGCCACCACAATCAGGAAGATAAAAATAAAACTACAACCCATTTATTCTAACTCACATAACTATAATAAGCATTTCCTTTCATTCTCCCTCCTCCTCAGCCGCCTATATCTCTTTGCACTTGGAATACACATGTAGTATAACTTATGAGCAAAGCAATGTGAGGATACACCATGATAATAGTGAAAGAGCTCACAATCTATTAGGGAAGATGAACAAAAGAAATACACAATATATACAAGAGAAAGTTGATACAAAAATTACAGGAGTTGGTGGAAGGGGGTGATTCAGGTCCAAAAAGATAAGAAGTCCAATGAAATAAATACTACTTTTGGCTACTGTTTTCCAGAAAGTATATAGATAAATTGGAGACCTGGTGTAAGAAATTCGTCTACTCTGGAGGCAGGGGTCCCTCAGCCAACCCTGTGCCCTCTTGTAGTCCAGGAGCCCTTGGGGGATGTCCAACAGATGGCTCAGATCTGCTCCCCATATGCACTCAGGGGTGTGGGCCTAAGCTGGCACTAGCACATTTTTAGTGCTGCTGCAGAGGCAGGAGAGGCTCCTGTCACTGCTGCTGCACTTGCCAGCTGGGAGCCTGGCTTAGGGTTTCTGACTGAGCAGCGTTCCCCCTGTGGGAGCACACTGACCACCAGGGTGCAGCTCTTACATTGAGCGTCTGCCCCTTGGTGGTCAGTGTGTATCATAGCAGTTGGTCATTCTGCATTCAGTCAATTTGCATATTAGCCTTTTATTATATAGTATAATTTGAGCTGAGTCTTAAAAAGTAGATGATAACCAATATTTATTGACTTTTAGAACCAACATTTATTAAACATTATATTAAATATTTCACTTAATTTTCATAGTAGTCTCTTAAGGTAAGTTGTGTTATCTTCTCTGCATTAAAGATGAGGAAACTGAAGTTCATAGAAGTGAACCGACTTGCCCAATGCCAACCAGCTTATAGGTGGTGAAATGAGAATCACACCAACATCTAATCCAGAACCCAAACTTGTAACCAATTTTCAATATTGCTTAAAATGGGAATGGCCAGCCTAGGCAAATGGGGGGGAGGCATTTCCAAAAGTGGAAATGGCATTAACAAAGAAGTGAAAGCAGGCAGCACTATCTAGCTATCCAGTTGGGAAACTACAATTCACTCTGCCTAGCCAGTTCTTTCCTTAGATCTCCATAGGGCTGGCTCATCAATGCCTTCAGACCTCAGCACTAATGTCATTTCTAGGTAAAGTAGTTAGAAACTCCCTCCCCACTTCTCTTCATCACCACCACCAGCCATTCTGTTACTTGATTTTGTTTGTTTACTTATAAGTCAATTAACCCATAATTATTTTGCCCATTCGTTTCTCTACTTGGTCATGGTCCCAGCTGTTGAATGTCAGCCTTATGAGGGAAGGGATCTTGTTTGGACATTACTACTGTCCCCACCTCCATCTCTCCCCCCTTCACCACCACCCCCCCCTTACACACACACACACACACACACACACACACACACACACACACACTTGTCTTCATAGTGCTGGGCACAATGCCAGTACCTCTAGAGAGGAGTGGCTGGGAAAGTTGGAGTTGGTTTTTGTGCAGTTAAGAATTTGCTTTTTATTCTGCAGATGATGATAGAGCCTATGGAGGATTTCTGAGCAGAAGAGAGACATAATGACAGCAGGATTTTGAGAAAATAACTTCATGGGTGGCATGTTTCTGGACAATGATATTAAAGGACAGTTTGTTTTCAGATTTTTTACCAACCTGTACTCTGTCCTCTATGTCTCCAGAACTTAAATATTTTCAGCTATCCAGCTTTTCTTGCCAAGGGGAAAACTCATTTGGGGTGAGATATTAAAGAATTCTTTCTGATCTTTTCAGGAAAATTTGCATTTTTAAAAAGAGAACTGGAAGTTCATCCTGGCCCCTGGGTTTCAGATCTGGTTTTGGCCCTGACATGCTGTGTGACCTTAGATAAGTCCCTTTAGGTCTCTGAGCCTAAGTATCTTATGTAAAATGAGGAAGTTGGGCTAGATGCCAGTCTTATGATCTCATTACACTTGTCTCTAATTTAAGATGAAAGCATTTGATATACATTAGGGATTTTTAAAAAGACTTTATTCAAAGAATAAAATATTTCAAAAACTCTAACTCCTCTATTTACTAATTTCAAAATTTCCTAATCAGTGGTCAAGAAAAATCGTTGACTTGTATGCTTCTAGATTACAGATGAATTGGTTTATCTATCCTCCTCCACAAAAGGTCCAGAAATAAACAGCCATCTTCTTGTGAGATACATGTCCACAGTTTCTGCATGTATAATGCTGCCATGAGCCAGAAAATGATCGTGAGCCAGAATCAAAAGACGTGAAAGAAGAAAGACTTCATATAAGTCCCTAAATTGGGTTGCTGCTGCCCGGCCCACATTCTGCCTCTTTTGCCCACCTTTTGTCTTATGCATTCATCCACAGGAACCCTTCCTGCCACATGCCTTTGCAGCCTCCAACAAATACATATTTAGTAACGTCCAGAAAGATTTTCCTCTAGTATATTGCCTGAGAATACAACAAGCAGTGCTTTAGGTTAGTATATATAAAAAAAACTGCCATGAGTTTTTAATTCCTCTTTTATATAATTCATGTTTCTCTTTCCCCCTTCCTTCCAGCCTTCCCCCTGGTCTCCCCACTCCTCGGATATACACACAAGCACTCTGCCTACTTCTGGAAGCATGGGTGATTCTTCCCTCTAAAACTTCAGAGCAGGAGATGCTTGGCAGCTTTTGAAACTTTCCTTGTGTTCTATTAAACTGAAATATTACTGTTTGAAGGCATAAAGTAGTGGTGGAGCACAATGGTGGTCTTCTCAGAGGTGTCAGGGTAATACCAGTAAATCTTTTTAAAGACCAGCAGGCTGGGAGTGTGACAGTGCTCACAGGCTCAGGTCCAAGTGTCTGACCTACTGGAGTCTCTGTTGAGGAAGATAATTTATCACGTCTTAAGCATAGACCAGTGGATTAGCTCTTTCCCATTGATGTCTGTATTTGATCTTGCTGAGTATGTCCCTGAATGTGATAGAATAATTTGGTGAGCTATTCTTTTCTTTTGTTTCGTAAACTAATCTAAGTCTTTCTCTTATCTGAAACCTACTCAACCTCTCTCCCCCAAAATAAAAATCCATAAAGAACAAAGTGTCAATCTGCATATTCAAAATACAAAAATAAAGAGCATATTTAAATGTTTTCTTCTAATATTATTTCAGAAGAAAACAGAATTTATTAAATAAAAATTAATCAAGTTTTGCTTCTAACCACAGTTATTCAGCAAAGACTATAGGGCCTATCTTACGTTATCCTAACAAAGAAGACACTGCCATCATAGGGGTTGGTGCTGAAGAGGGACTAGTCCCTCAGTCACCTTGGCCTTCAATCTCATGGTCTCTGAAGTAGAGAAGCAGTACTGGAGCTCAGGCTGTGGCCACAGAGGCTGTCATCCACTTACTAGTAGTTTTGTGAAAAGTTACTTAATTCATCCATACCACGTGACCCCACATGTAAAACAGCTATAGTAATGCTCAGATATAATAAATACGAAGTACATAAAACACTTCATTTGAAGTGCTTAGCTCAGTAACTAGTTCATCCTAAGTGTTTGATAAATATTATTGGGGTATTGGGGGGTGAGGCGTTTAAATACTAATGGAATGATGATGAAGGCACATTCAGAAGCAGTGGTCTCCAACGGGGGGTACCAAGGTCATTCTTTGAGAGTGTGAGAAAAAGACATTATGATTTCTTTTAAAGCATGTATTTTATCTATAAAGGAAAAAAATTGGCTTAATGCTTAATATATTAATTGACTCATAGACTATGTCAGTGTGTGTCAATGTCCATGGGACCTGATGGAAGGTGAGCTGTGTTGAGGAAAGGGTGGGCTCAGCACAAGGACAGGTGGGCAGTGGGACCTTGCACTGGTCTTCATGTCAATGTATTAAAATGAGTTAGGGTGTGCACAGTTTTGGTGAATTTGGCAAAATTATCTAGTCCTAACCAAACTAACTTATAAAATGGACAAATGATTGTAAAAGGTTCCTGTTCTACTGGGAAAAAAAGTATTAAAGATACTGTCATAACTGTGACACATCTAAGGTTTTATCCTACTTGCCAGCTAACAGGATAGCTTGCTACATTTCATGAATGATGGCAGAAGATGCAAGACTCCGGGGTCCAAGACAAAGGACTTTATCACTCATGGCATAATAAGCAGCATGAGCCTCATGTTTGTCCTGGCTACCTAGATCCCAAGTTCCACAGGCTATCATGGATAGCCCAGGTGGATGCTGCACATTCCTTGTGCTTGTGTCACAGCTGAAAAAGCCTGAGTGAAGGAAACCCAAATCTATTTTAATGGGATTACTCACAAGTGCCCAACCTTCGCTCTGAGGAAGACATTATCTTTATAATATTAGACAGTAACAAACCTGCTGTCTGCTCCAGAGGGAGCCACTATTTTTATGCTGCAAGTCTGTTTGCTATACAAACATCTTGAAAAGATAGTCCAGAAAGAAAGCAGTCAGAGACTTTGCTCACCAAACATGGAGAGAGAGAGAGAGAGAGAGGGAAACCCATTAACAGCTGTCTCACAGAAGGTATTATGTATTAATGAAGTATAAATGAGAATAATAAAATATTTGAGTTTATACTTCTTTACTCAAAGAATGAGCAAGCCCTTTTACAATACACTAGAGGTCTGGTGCATGAAAATTTGTGCACTCAGAGAGGTCCATCAACCTGGCCTGTGCCCTGTCACAGACCGGTACCCCTCAGGGGAGGTCTACCTCCTGGCTTAGGCCTTCTCCCAGAGGATTGGGCCTAAGCTCGCAGTCAGACATCCCTCTGGCAGCCCAGGTGCCCTCAGGGGATGTCCAACTGATGCAACAGTTAACCATCCTTAGCACTGCTACCAAGGAGACGTGAGAGGCTCCCACCACCAAGGCTACACTCACAGCCATCAGTCTGCATTGTGACTGAGTGTAGTACCCCCTGTGGGAGCACACTGAGCACCAGAGGGGCAGCTCCTGCATTGAACGTCTGCCCCCTGGTGGTCAGTGCTTCTCCTAGCAACCAGTCATTCCTGTTCTTTCTACCCTTAGGGTCAATTTGCATATTACCCTTTTATTATTTAGGATAAGCAATGATAATCTAATTAAATCAAATAAGAGGTCATCTAAAAATATCACAAATGATAAGACTATCTGAATATAGATTTATATCTACTCTCATGAAGTATAAACCTTGAAGCTATTACAGGCATAGTGTGCCTTGAAATATTAGCAAATGATACTAGAATATTCATATAATTTGTAAATATACATATTACGACATAAAATTGAGGCTTTGAGCTCAGTTTACCTCTGGATGATTCGAAGCATGTTGATCCCTACTCTAGAGAATAGAGTGATATGATGTCATGTGCTGGGAGTTGGAAGGCTTCCAGGATGTAAAAGGAATTGGCATAATTTTCTTCTGGTTCCAGGTTCTTTTTATTTTATTTTTTTATTATTTATTTTATTTTTTTATTAAATTATTATCTGTGTACATATTTTAACATTGCCCCCCCTATACATACCCTCCCTCCCCAGAGTTTTGTGTCCATTGGTTGCACTTATAGCAAAAGTAGAACCTTTTTTTGTTGTTGTTATACATTTTCACTCTAAAAAGAGAGTAGAAGTCAGTCCTAAAAATCTTGACCACCTATTAAATTAGATTTGAGTGGACAAATAGCCTTAAACTTCCCCAAAATCTCTGGAAGTCAGTTTTCCTGAATTTTCAACTAGGCTGACTACTAGGCCAAAGGAGGCAGAGCCATCCCATAGTGGAGTAGGACCCAGGAAAATTAATATTGTATAACTCTTCCCAAATTCTCCTGACCTCAGATTTGTTTAAGCAAATTCAAATTAACATCTGGGTAAGCATGAGAGAAAAGTGACACAAACAGGCAGGAAGGATGGGGTCAGGAGACCTTCTGATGATTCATGAGGATGCAACTATGCTTTCCCTTCCAGAGAAAGGTTGTAGTGTATTTCTTTTTCTTGGATTTTCTATGTTGACAAAGTAGCACCTTATCTTCCTTCTTGCTCACCCAGGCTTTGTCATCAGTCTTGCAATTGCTCAACAGGAAGCCTGGGGCACTTGTTCTTGTTTAGAAACTACAAGAGTCCATTTTCACAATTGTATGCTGCAGAGACACTTAGGAAAACACAAAGGGATCACATTTGATTTATCAACTAGGAAATGTCCCTAGAATATGCCTACCTGCTAAGGCAACTAACTCTGTTTCTCCATCTGACAGTCAAAAGGCTGGAATCGATATCCTTATTTTACTCCCAACAAGTAGGCACTGCATAGATTTTGAAGTCCTATTACATTGTTTGATTACTGACTCATCTCCTGCTAGTGGTGTGATCTTGGATTAAATGCACTGCCTTTCCATGTCTTGGATTCTTCATCTGTTCACCTGGGTTGACATTCATTCCTTTTATGAAAATTAAAGCATGTGGTACATGATCAATAAACACTAGCTGTTCTTCCCTTTTCTCCTATCTGATGGAGTAGAGTCAAGAAGATTAAATTAATTATAGGAGTGTTCTTTTAAATCTTGGTGGTTGCTATTTCTTACCCTAAGGTTTCTCTGAGGCTCCCTCCATGTTTACCCCTTTGTCCTAATGAAAAGGACTGTTTTAAACTCTTCTGAGATGGGGTATGGTGGTGGTGGAAGGAGCTAATTAATAAATAGTCAAATATTGGGGGCTAAGACAGATGATTAGTTTGTTAATCTGGGTTTTGGAAAAGTAGAAGCCAAGAAGGATTAAATGCATAAGGATTTTATTAGCAGAAGTGCCTGTGAGAGAAAATGGGGTAAAGCTGAGAGATCGGGAAGGGTCTGGCAGTCTGATCCCTCAGTAAAAAGGGAGCAAGAGAGAGATTGGATAGAAGCATCCTTGACTGCCATGCCATCTAAGGGAGATTCTACAAGGCTGCTGAAGAGTCCTCAAACCAAAGTTGGCTTTCATAGGAGCTTCAGGTCTCCTAGAAGTGCCTGCCTTTGTATGGCTATCATCATTAGTTCCCATTGCTGAGAGAAGGCCATGGAAGGTATGCCTCAATGCAAACTCAATGAAGGACTTCAAAACACAGTATTTAGGCCCTTGCTCAACAGCACCACTGTATTGGAGACCTGTTAGGTGAATTCTCTCAGTTACCACAACTTGTTCTCCTGTATACTCTCCTGGCCTCCTTGGGATAGCTGCAGAGTTAGATATAGGAGACAGTATCTTTTCCCATATGAATCAAAGATAAACTAGAAATATTCTTCCTGTGTCCTGTCACCATGACTAAAATCCCTCCATTAGATATTTATCCCCAAAGCCTTTATTCTCTGTAGGAAAGAATTGATTCTTTTCATGTCTTCCAAATATAAAGCACCACTCTAAGAAGTGAGGGCTGGGATAGTTGTGACAGTGGTGTGTTAGTATTGAATGATAGTGCTACATTCATGCTTAGAAAGAGTCCTAGGTAAGTCCTGAAAGACATCTACAATCATCAAAGATTTCCCCAAACACCAGGGTGAGCATTTGACCTAACTGAGCATTGACTTATCTCCACCAAAAATACATGTCTCTGTTGGGGGATGGAGCATTCTCTTAAAACCTAACGCAATGCCCAAGCTTCCTCTCCAGGGGATTTCCAGGGGCAGCTTCATGTTGGCAAAGCTTGAGAATGCCTCCCAAGGCTGTACAAAATTTCCAAGAGCTTGTGCATGTCTTTTGGCTCATTGAAGATGTTGGCTGGTAAATCAGGGCCCACAGATTCAAATTCCCAGCCTCCTTAGTGGCCCAAGAATGTGTCCTTTCTCTAAGCACAGCTGAGAATCAAGCTGGATACTAGATCTCCTAGGTCTGGAGCACATATCAATTGTTGGCTACACCTGAATATCTGTTAGAGGGCAGATCTAAAAGTGCCCTGGAAACTTTCCCAAAGGTACATTTCTCCTGGAGCCAAGGGGAAAACACAAGTGATTCATTTTGAGCTTATTAATAACTGTCACATTTCTGTCAGAACAACGGAAGAGCCAGTTTGAGGGCTTAGTACCTTGAGTTCTCCATAGTAAGTCAGCATGCCAGGATGACCTAGAGTCGTGATTCTGAAACAAGACTGCACTTCAGAATACCAGGAGGCCTTGAAAAGATACAGATCCCCAGGCCTTACTACTGGAAAGCCCTATTAAGGAAGAGACCTTGAAATCTTTATGTTAAAAGCCTTCCTCATCTCCCTTGATCATTCTATGATCCATCATATGTATATCAGTCAAAGCCAAGTCTCCAAAGTGGCACCAATAGCCACTGGATCTTACTTATTCAATCTTTGTATTGACCTGAATTAAATCTCCTTTGGGTTGAGCTGGGGTAAAACCAATGAAACTACATAAAAGAAAGTGATATTACACACATGAAAGTTGTGTGGGTCCCTAGAAAAGAAGCTCTGAGAGGGAGATTAACATGTAGAGCTTTCATCAGGGAAAACTCCTGGGAACAGCAACTGTGGAAGTGAGGGGAAGAAATCAGATTGGGCAGAGGGAGATGCTAGCTGTGATGAAAGACCCAGGGGACCCAAACAGAAGCTCTGGAGCTGGGATGGTCCTCCAGAGTTGTCCTGAGTTGGGGCAGAAGGCTGGGTCTTTATGTCCTTAGGTTGATCAGTCCTTGAATTGGGTGTGGGTTGCCCATGGCAAGGCGATTTTCTTTAGCCAAGGCAATCCCCCAAAAGGAGTAATAGCTAAGGGTTGCCAACTGTGAGCACTCCCAGCATCTAGGGGCTGGGGGAGTCCTTTATTCTTGAAGGGAGTTCTGGGAAAAAGAGCACAAGACCTAGAACAGTATGGTTAAACTTCAAGGGGGATTCATCAGTATCTAGGCTAGGATGAAATTCAGCATCCTCTGCCCTCATTCTCTAGTATGAGCCTCTGACTGCCAAAGAAGAGTCAGGAGCTAGTACCCTTCCTATGAATTAGCAACCTGTGTGTGGGAATAAGACACTGCATTGGGCATTTGATTCTTAGATTTTATAGAAAAGGAAGAAGGCTATTAGTGGTGGGAATACTCAGATGGTTGGTGTGCTGAGCTAATGAGACCACAGGTGTGTGCATAACGTCCATGTGGGCCAATGAGATTCATTCTTCTGCTTATTAACTTGGGATGAGCATGCATTAGCAAATAATCTGAGGCAAAGATTACAATGATTCCTAGAATTGTGTCATAACAAAATAGTGCCCTACAAAAACAACCCCAGTGGAATACATCCTACCCCTAATTCCACACTGTCTCCACAGAGAACTGGGCTCCCAGCAGCATAAAGTCTCTGATTAATCATGAAGAGGCTTATTATGGCAGAAAATAATGCCACCAAGGCTGAATCCCAGATATTTGTGCTGACTTTGATATGCCTCTGCCAAGTTTCACAGTGGTTAGATTCCCCTAATCCCTCAGCAATTATTAGAGATGTCTAGGAAAAACCCCATCACATTCTTTTGATGAGAATGATTGTTTGGTATTCCTATTTATTTATTCACTTGTAATGAGCAGGGGACACTTGGTGAGTCTGCTCTGTTCCTCTATCAGATTCCTTTACACATAAATTATTTGAGGGTAAGATTTATGTTCAAATAATAATGAGGTAAACAGGAGCAAAGGGAATAATTTAAAAACAATTTATAACAAGGAAGTGATCACATACACTGAAAGCATGGAGAACCCCATCCTGGTGCTCTGCTGGATTTGAAGTCAGGTCAATGGGGAGTTTAAACCCACTGAAACCCCAAAATGCTTTATCTTGTTTTAACCATGTCACAACTCCAGACCCGACTGCCGAGAAAGGAAAAGTTATACCTTTGTTATAGTTGTTTTTGACTTATTTTATTTTTAAAATTAATTCATTGTTGTTGTTTCTTGTTACTCCTAGCCCTAGGGTATTTTTGGGTTGATTTTAGAGATGGAGGGAGAGAAGGAGGGAAGAGAAAAAGGAGAGGGAGAGAGAAGGAAAGAGGTGGGGGGGGGGGGGCGGGAAGAGAAGTAATGACAGAGAAAGAGAGAGAGAAATATCCATTGGTTGCCTCCCACAAGTGCCAGAGTGGGGATTGAACCTGCAACCTAGGTATGTGGCTTTGAATTGGAATCGAACCCTCCATGGGATGATGTTCTAACCAGTTAGCCACACTGTCCAGGGCTCATGGTTGTTTCATTCCTAAAAGTTTCTTCCTGAAGAAAGAGTGCTCATCATTAATTGAAGTTATGTTTGCTTCGCCAAATATCTTTAAAAAATTTACAAAAACTTGAAATGCAATTCATGTGCAAGGACTTTTGTTCAAGCCAAAAGGCATTACTTAAAAGATGAACAAATAACTTTGTGACAGGAATTGTAAACAGAAACATAATTTGCTAATGGTTTGTTCCTGAAGTCAGACCTCACTCCTTTTACCTGGTTATTAATCTGGGACATCAGGGGAATGAGATAGAAAAAATATATTTGAATTTAGAAATGTGATAGATTTCTTATGCTATTCAAATGGGTTTAATATAGAAATGCGTTTTTGGATCATCAGTGGCAACCTGGAGGTAGATTTTTAGGGCCATATTGCAATCCTGTATTTTTTTTTCAATGGCTATAATATAATTAAAACAGATGGGTACAATCTGTAATAAGCTAGTAGGAATAGTTGTATCTTTAACTACCACCTAGGAACTTGCAGGCTCCAAGTTTGTGTCTCTCCTGCGTTCTGAGTTCCATTTCTATCTAGTAGGTATCTCTCCCCGATGCACCAAAAACTCAACATGGCTAGAGCTGACTTTATCACCTCTACTCTGCCCTCCAACTACTTCACCTCCTATGATCCTTAATAAATAGAAGCTTCCTGTAGCTTCTCAAGCTAGAACCCTTGACACTGCATCTTAATCAAAGGCCAATATGTAAATGATCATCAAATCCTGTTAACTCCATCTCTTTAATGTCTGTTTTATGATTTGTGTTGAAATTAGGATTACAAAATTGCTGAAAAAAGGGAAAAAATAAAATAATGTCCTTGCATTAAAAACAAATTAAAGTAAAAGTCCAAATTCCAAGGTAAAGAGGGAGATTTAGAGGCTGTAGCCAATGGTGAGTTCATCATGAATCCCTAGTTTAATTTGCCTCAAAAAGTATTAATGTGACCTGAGGCTGCATTAATTAAATTAGTGTTTAAAAGGGATAATTTTGCTGTGCTCTATACTCTTTGATCACAATATGTTCAATTCTTGGTGGCACAATTTAATGAAAAATAGATTCATCTATATTCAGAAGAAGGGACAGAATGTTGAAGAAACTCAACACCATGTATTTGGGGATTTTCAAGGAATAGGAAGTGTTCCCTTGGAGAGAGGAACTCCTGAGATGGCTATTACAGCTGCCTACAGTTTACTGAAGGATGCTGTTTAGAGCAACAGTTCCAGAATCCAATTCATGGTCCAGAGCTAGATTCACCATGCAAGAATGTCCTGGGATAATTCTATAAATTGTTCAGTCCCATCCATAAGAAATTCTTATTCAGATGACTTAGAGGGAGATCTATCCACTCTATATCTGTACATTTTAAAAGACCCAGGGGTAATTCTGAAACACAGCCAGGGTTTGGAAGGAACCCCCACGTAATGAGGAATCAAATTTTCCCAGCAAGCAGCCAAGAGCTAAGGAATAAGATCTTTGCAAACTAGAAAGAGATGCGTTTTGATTGGATGAGCTAATTTGGGAGGAAGGGAAGGAGTGTTGAGTACCAGGCTTCAAATAGGCTACCTGAACTCAGCCATGGACTTAGAGAGGTTTAAGCAAGAATGGTAGTTGGACTTTGTGGTTTTTAAGATACTAAGGAAGTTGTCAACGGAAACAAAGCAACTTTAAAATTATTTCATTTAATTATATTATATCTAGAGGACAAACTATCTAGACCCAGCAGAAGCTGCCAGCACCCTATCCATATCCCCTTGAGCCTATTTCAGGATAAGCTGGCCTGACTTCCATCTGGCTGTTCACTGGACTCCAGAACCCACTCTGCTTGGACGCACAGGAGGCCAGATGTGCAGGAAATGAAACACCCTCTGTCCCCCAGCAATCTTTGCCTAATGACCAATAAGAGTTTGTGTATAAAGGAGTGGGCAAAAGTAGGTTTACAGTTATAAGTACTTTATATATTATTATTTACTAGAGGCCATGAAATTCGTGCACGGGGAGGGTCCCTAGAAGCTGCCAGCTGCCGGCAAGGGCCTCCCTTTCCCTAGATGCCTGCCACCACTGCCACCCAGGGCCTCCCTTCCCCTGGCTGCCTGCTGCTGCTGCCAGCAGAGGCAGGACAGGCCAGGGGGAGGGGCTGCGGGTGATGGTGGCCATCCAACCCCACCTCCTGGTCGAACTCCTAGTGGAGGGGGCAATTTGCATATTAAGTTTTTATTATATAGAATTATATTATATATTAATTATTTTATTTATTTATAATATTTGTCTTCTTCTTGAGTACTTACAAGATTAGGCCTAAGTGCAGTAGGCCACTGTGACATTCTTTTGAGTTACTAAAGCTACTGTAACAATCATAACCTGCATATCCATACAAATAGCTGTGAACCTACTTTTGAGCACCCCTGCACATATCCCAGCTCCCTTGCCTTGCAGGTGAGATGACACTGGGGGCCACAGTTTATACCCCCAGGGTTCCCAGGTAGGATGAAGCTCCAGAGGCTCACAATAGTAAAGCTACTGGTTGCCTTCTTTTTTCTTTATCCCTGTCCCACTCTCCTATTCATACTTCCTAGGATCACTTCACAAACAAATCGCATGTTCCCAATTCTTGCCTTAGGGTCTGCTTCTATGAGACCATAAACTAGGATGCTAACCAATTATTGCTAACTAAGTAGAAAATAATTATTTACTAAATCAAAATTTGAGGGAATGAGCATTAAAACAGAATCTACTTTAAAATGTAATCTGACAGCCCCTGAAGGCTGGGATGATACTGTTAGACACAGCTAAGTTAGGTGCTCCGACCACCCTTGGTCTCCAGATCACTGGATGCTGAGAGTTTCTGTTCCCTGATCTCCACTGCATCTACCTCTGTGGGCCTCCTTTCTACCACCTGTCTTTCACTCTTGGTGTTTCATATACTACGTATAGTTCTCCCAATATACCTCCCTCTTTTTTATTGGCATGTTCTTGAATTTTCTATTTGATACTCTCCTAGAAATTTCTCTTCATCTTTTCAAATATATTAAAGCTGTCCCTTCTTCCAGAAATCCTCTTGACTCAGTCCCCTATACCAATGGAGTTATTCACCACTTTGATCATTTGTGTTTCCTGGTATAGAATGAAACACTTATCAATCAATGCAATATTTAGTATTACAATAGGAGGGAGTTAAATTGGAGGGCACAGAATCTCCTTCGGCTCTCTGCATCCACTGTCAGGGAGCATCGCAGAGAAGGATGGTTTTTAGTGATAATTTATTTGTATATTATCTTTCCTTTGTTCCTTTATTCTACAGCTAGTTTAGTGATAACACAACCATTAAACAAGTGTGCAGAACTTAAATCCAGATGGAATACCCTAAAAGTGGGGGAATATCATTCAGTAATGTAAGACAATCTTTGTAATAAAAATAAAATGCTTATGATGTCACCTTAATTGAGAAGAGCAAGCTACAGAATTGTGTGTGCAGTATAAATTCAAAAATTACAATGGACGTAAGACACTGGAAAGGTGGGGTGAGGGCATGTGCCAGGGCAGTAAGGGAGGCCGGGGGAAGGTCAATGGGGAAAAAAGAAGACATATAAACTACTATTTATAATACTTTAAACAATAAAAAAATTGTGAGTTTGCAAAAAAAAAAAGTGAAAGAAAATCTATTAATGGTAATACAGTGGATCTTGGGTATGGAAATCTGGTGATTATTTTTCTGCTTCTTCTACTTTTCAAAATTTCTAAGTTTTCAATAATAAACAGATTGCAGAAAATAACAATGACACCATTTTCACCTGCAATGAATGGTTTCCCACAGATCAATCACTATGGAATAAATTTTATAAGTTATTAAAGAATCATGTATGCACTATGTCAAGAAGCCATAAGGCTTTATCTGTGAATTCCTTCAAATGTTGAAGAAACTCCATCACATTATTCTGTTGACACATAATTTATTTCAGAGCATAGGAAAAGCTCCAAAACTACACAGTTTTGTTTAAATAAAGGAAACCATTATCCTGAAACCCAAATTTGATAAATAAGCATGCTTACATCTCACCACATATAGATCAATAGCACTAATCAATGTAGGCAGAAAATTTTTAAATAAAATATTAGCCAATTAAATTCAATAGCATCCAAAAGAATTATCCTCTACAATTTGGTAAACTATCCCAAGAATGAAAACTATCCCAACATTAGAAAACTATAACTATAATGAATATCAATAGGGCCACGGAGGGAAGCCATCTCAATGAGTACTGAGCAAGCAGTAGATAAAATATAAAAATAAAACATATATTTCACAAAACTTGGAATAGACGAATTCTTATATGACCACTGATCATCAAACTAGCCATGTAGAATGTTGGTTATGAGTAACATGTTCAAAAATCATTCTGACCTAACTATATCATTTTCTGCCTGTGAGATGTTTGGTAAATTATTTAAACTTTCTACCTTGATTCTATCTGTAAAATGGGCATAATAATTTCTTACCTATAGGGTTGGTGAGCATAATTAAAGTGAGGCATGTTAAGCAATTAGTACAATACCTAGAACTTAATAATAAGTGTTATACTAACATTTGTATACCAAACTCTATCATGCTGGTGGTAATAATAATAGCAGTGATAGTTGTACAATTTATTACTTCAGAACTGACTTACAGGGATTATGCTCCTCTATAACCCAAATACACAGGCCTGAGTGTCTTCTCCAGGTGATTCTAATATACACCAAACGTTCTGAATCACTAAATTAGAGAAATACCTAGTAAAATTTGAAATAAGAGAGGAATATAAAATTATATTGTTCTGAGAGGTTTAGGCAATGCAATAGTCATAGAAATGAGAGGGGTAACTATAGATGAGAAATATAAATTTGTCATTTTCAGTTGGCTTTTCATTAAACATAGAAAATTCAAGATAATCAAAACATAACCTAAAGATCAGCCCTCTTAGAATCAAGAAGAGGGTTCAGGATAGTGGTCAGGTATAGGATAGTGGTGAGGTATATACCAACAATATCCATTTAGACCACATAGTAGGAAAAAATACATACATAATAGCAAACAACATATAAAGGACCTAGAAACACTTTATGAGAAATATGACACATATAAAGGAGACCAAGTGATGTAAGAGCTGAATAATAGAAAGATGTACTATAGTTTTAGAAATGTGGGCTGAACATTGTAATTAGGAAGGCACTCCTTCATGTAATCCCAATAAAAATACAAATGGATTTTATAAAAATGAAATAATTTGGATCCTGTTTAAAGACTAAATATGTTAAAATAAACAGCCTGGAGCTTGACTCACAGTAGGTGCTCCATAAATGCTAGCTCACTTCTTCTTGCTGCTGAGCAAAACTCTGAGACCTCAGACCATAGTGACCTCCCATTCATTAATTTCTATAATCACCATTCATTTGGCAATTACTGAACAATTTTGGCAGTTCTACTTTATATCACATTTTTGTTAATTGACATTATTGTGTCTTTGTTCTCTCCCAAATAGATTGTGCAGTCCTTAAAGTCAAGGACTAGGTTCATACACTTTTGAACCAAATACTTCATGCACACTAGTCACCTACAGGAAACTGGGGGTGATACAGAAAGAGGAGACCACAAAAATTGTGTTGAATAAAATAAAATGCAGTTAGTCACAGATGGGGACATCACACTTGGGGGCCACTGAAGTGGTCTGAACGCTAACCACAGCCCCAGGGTGGGGTGACCCTTTCCTAAGCTAGAGCAATTACTGCTGAATATCATGTTGGCTGAGGCCCCACCTCATTCCTAACACATGCTGAAGCTGATAATGGGCTGAGGTCAATTCATGAGTCCAATGAGGACTGTTGCAAAATGGGAGTGACTAATTAGAAATACTTGTCTAGTTAACAGCAGCCAATGGCCTATACATCCAAAGAATGAATGAATTCCCAAATTTCCAAAGCTTCAAAGCAAAATATTTCAGAATCATGCTCTGAGTAGGCCTGGCAGATTCTCAAAGTATAGTGGCTGCAAAATACTCACTTGGTATTTTAAGCATATTTTGGAAGCTTAAATTTGTAAAATTTTGTATAACTTGAGGAGAAGATACTGTTAGGCAGGAAGTATATATGGGGAACATAAGTATTAAATCAGTATGTATACAGTTTCCAAGAACTATGAGTAAGCAAAACACTTCTTGACTTCAACTGAATGTCAGTTTTACCTAAATACATGCAGGGGATATTAATACTATCCTTGTGTTTACTTTAACAACCACCAGGCCTGTGTGAAAATCACTTCACAGCCAAATAAAGTGGCAAAAATGACAACTCCAAGAACACAGAAACCACTTTGCAAGTCTTGCTTGCATTTTCTGTGTAATCTCCAGAAAAGAAGACTTAGACACTTGAACACTGGCTGCCTACCCACTTCTCAAGCCCCCACTTACCATGGCAGGGAGGGGACTCATCAGAATGCCAACATTTGAGTCAGAGAAAAACGCCTCTAGTCTTTAAAACCTGTCCAGTGTTCCAGCTATTTCTAAGAAGTGTTTAACCCTCCTAACTCTGAGCTCCAAATTTCTGAGTAGAACTCTGAGGTTTCAGAGCACCCATTCACACACTCCTGATGGAGAGAAGGACTGATGGAGCCAGTCTGCTTCTGAGTTCAGCTTCAGTAACACTAACTGATTTCATTGTGGCAATTGGCTAGCTGCTAATGATAATAAGGTAGGCCTGCCATCTCTTTGGTGTCCACCCAGGTCTGCATTCAATTTGGAGGTCTATGGCAAGTATACAGATACTGAAGACATGGCCTACACTTTACCATAATTTAAAATATATTTGAAAAGAAAAGTCACATAGCACAAGAATTAAAAGGTAATTAAAATAACAAGAAAAACTGTAGAGTGCACATAACGCTTATTTGAGGCTGGGAAGTTCCCAGATATGCACTGCAGACAGTAACTTGAAAGAAATTCCAGAGGACAGAGGCTGCACTGTGGGCGGATCACTAGGAGAGGCTTTAGGGAGATTTGGATTTTTATTTGGAAGGCCACATAGCTTAATGAGCAAGAAAAGTGGTTCTGGAGCAACATGTCCTGCTTTCCAATCTGGCTTCACATCAACTATTATTTGTTCTTCCTAAGCTTCTGTTTTCTCACCTATAAAATGAAAATAATAATAGCACCTGCCTTGTAGGATTGAGTCAGAGAACGAATGTGAAACAGCATCTGGTATATGGTAAAGGCTCAATTCAATATTAGCATAAAAATAAACAACGAACCAAGATGGCGGCACTGTACTTCCTGCCTCCCACAACCACATCAAAATCACAACTAAAATTCCGAACAACTATCATCCAGAACTGCCAGAAAGCTGGCTGAGTGGATGAACTACAACTAGAAAGGTAAAGAAGAAAACACTCTAAGACTGGTAGGAGGTGCAGAGGCATGGAATCATGGAATAGGCTGGTCCAACACCCAGTGTCCCACTTTTTTAATCAGGAGGGAGATTGTCTCTGTGGAGGCCACCCAGAGGAGAAAGGGGTCCCAGCCCCACACCAGAGGGTTCCAGAGCTGGGGAAAGAAGTCCCTATGGGCAATAAGAACTATGGACTGTAAAAACCAGTGATTATTGGGGCTGAGTGACACACAGGCTGCTGGAGACCCAGCTCTACTCTTAAAAGGCCAGCACCATGAACTGAATTTACAATCTTCCACTTCCTCTGAGCTCCAGTGCTTGGTAAGGCTCTTGGGAACCCAGACACATATGGGAAGAAACTGAACTGTTTGGGATCAAGGCAGGAACTTAGGGCAGCTTTCTTTCAGATGGAAGTACTGGCAGCAGTTATTGTTCCCATGCTGGGACCTCCTCAGTGAAGGGCTGATTGGCAGCCATTTCTGTTTGCTCCACCCTGATGATTCCCTGAGACACCACCTTACCCAATTTACAACCCCACCCAAGCTGTGCACAATGGCTTTTGCATATGAACAGTCTTTCCTTTCTCAGGGTAAAAAACTGTCAAACAAGCTACAGCTGGGTCAGGGAGCTTCAAACCTAGCAATACAAGGCACCAACACCAGCCTGCCTTACTTCATAGCTGGGCCTCATCTGGGGCACGTCCAAACCTGAAGCAAAGAGAAGGAATCTGAAGATCTCTCTGTGACTACTGTTGGATGGCCCCAGGCAGTGGCTGACTTTGCACCTTCCTGAAGATCCAAGAGCCAGTGTACCCAGTGATAAGTGTGAGACCATACCAGTTTACAACTCTTCAAATCCATAAGTGACACACTCAAGGGGCAGAATAAGTGATCACCAAAGCTCCAATGAAGCAAGTCCTGATCCATAAGGGTGTCTCCTGCACAGCAGCTCTTCCATTGTAGTCACAGCTGGTTCCCACAGTCAATTGGCCTGGAGGTCATTCTTACCAGTAACACCAACAGCAATGAAGGCTTAACTACAACAAGACTGTGCACAAAAGGGTACACCAAGAGTGTCCACCTCAGGTGATTGGTGAGGCTGAGCCAATGGACCCTATAGGACACCTACTACATAAGGCCACTCTATCAACTCAAGGAGACTTAGCAGTTACCCAATATATAGAAACAAACACAGGGAAGCAGCCAAAATGCAGAGACAAAGGAACAAATCACAAATAAAAGAAATGGAATAAAGCAAACTACTGGATATAGAGTTCAAAACCACAGTTATAAGGTTATTCAAGAATCTTCTAGAAACCTCCAAGAAACTTAGTGAGATTTCCAAGGATCTTAGTGAGAAAGCAAAGGAAAAAAGAAAGAAAGGAAAAAAAAAGAAAAAGGAAAAGGACCAATAAGAAAGTAAGCATACAGTAACTGAAATAAAGAATAATATACAGGGATTAAACAGTAGACTAGAGGATCCCAAGAATCAAATCAATGATTTGAAATATGAAGAAGCAAGAGACACCCAATCAGAAGAGCAAAAAGAAAAAAGAATACAAAAATATGAAAATAGTGTAAGGAGCCTATGGGACAACTTCAAGCATACCAACATCTGAATTATGGGGGTGCCAGAAAGAGAGCAAGATACTGAAAACCTATTTGAAGAAATAATGACAGAAAACTTCCCCTACCTGGTGAGAAAAAAAAAATAGACGTATAAGTCCAGGAAGCACAAAGAACCCCAAATAAGAGGAATCCAAAGAGGACCACACCAATACACATCATAATTTAAATGCCAAGGGCAAAAGACAAAGAGAGAATCCTAAAAGCAGCAAGAGAAAAACAGTTAGTTGCCTACAAGGGAGTGCCCATAAGATGGTCAGCTGATTTCTCAACAGAAACTATGCAGGCCAGAAGGGATTGGCAATAAATATTCAAAGTGATGAATAGCAAGAACCTACAGCCAAGATTACTCTATCTTGCAAAACTATCATTTAGAATTGAAGGTCAGGTACAGAGATTCACAGGAAAAAAAAAAAAAAAAAAAAGAAAGAAAAAAAAAAGCTAAAGGAGTTCACCACTACCAAACCATCCAAACCAGTATTATATGGAATGCTGAAGGATATTCTTTAAGAAAAGGAAGAAGAATAAAAAGGTAAAGATTAAAAATATGAACAACAAAGTGACAACAAATACATATCTATCAACAATTGTATCTAAAAATCAAGTGAATAAAAAAATCCAATGAACAGAATAAATTTCTGAATGGAATAGAATCAGGAGCATGGAAATGAAACAGACTGATGATGCTCAGAGGGAATGTGGGGGGTGTGGGAAGAGATTAGACAAAGATCTTATATACATGTATGCATTAACTATGGACACAGCCAATAGGGTGACAAGGGCCTATGGGGGGAAAAAAGAGGGGCATCAGTAATAATCTATACTAATAAAAGGGTAATATACAAATTGGTCATGATGCCCTCATAGTAACAACTGAACAGCAGGCACATGGAGCAATAAGGCTGGCAGGGGGGTTAGTAAGGGATGACCAAATGACTGACAGGGGCAGCAGGCTACGTAGGGCGACCAGGCCATTGGAGGGGGGGGAGCAATGAGGGGTGACCAGGCTGGAAGAGGTGGGAAGTGAGGGGAAACTAGGCTGGTGGGGAGGGGAGTTGGAGGCAACCAGGCCAGCAGGGGGGCAGTTGAAGATGACCAGGCTGGTAGGGCGGACAGTTAGGGGCAACCATGCCGGCAAAAGGAACACTAAGAGGAGACTCGGCTGGCGGGAGGGGGCAGCTAGGGGTGACCAGGCCAGCAGAGGGGGGCAGTAAGGGGTGACCAGGCTGGCAGGGGAGCAGTGAGGTGTGACCAGGCAGGCAGAGGGGGGCAGTTGGGGGTAACCAGGCTGGCAGGGGGTGCAATTGGGGGTGACCAGCGGGGAAGCAGTTAGGGGTGATCAGGCTGGCAGGCAGAGATGGTTAGGAGTGATCAGGCTGGCAGGAGCAGGCAGTTAGAGGTGATCAGGCAGATAGGCAGGTGAACAGTTAGGAGCTAGTGGTCCCAGATTGTGAGAGGGATGTCCAACTGCCAGTTTAGGCCTGATCCCTGGGATCAATCCAAAACTGGCAGTCCGACATCCCTTGAGGGGCCCCAGATTGGAGAGGGTCCAGGCTGGGCTGAGGGCCCTCTGTCCCCATGCACAAATTGCATGCACCAGGCCTCTAGTCTCAACAATAAGGATTAATTTTTTTAAATTTTAAATAAAAATAAACAAATAGAACTTGAAAGCTAGCTTGGAAGTGGACAGTAGAGAGATAGATAATGCAGATCAGAAGATACTTAGTGGGAAACAGCTGAAGACCATCTTGCTTTCCTTATATCACTCACTGAAGGTCCTAGTTATTTACTATAACCCTCCAGGATGTAGGGGTTTTGGAGAATACTAGCATCCATTTGGCCTTCTAGGAATCTGACTGGGAGGGAACCAGATCTCTGCTTCCAACACACAACCAAAAAATTAACATTCAAAATATTCAGAAATCCAAACTGAAAGATCAAAGTAACTGCCTGATCTAGAAGAAGGAGAGGAAACATGGAATTTTCGTGAGCCGTGCTTGAGAGTCACTCTGAGACTCAAAAGAGTTGCGTCCCTAACACATCATTGAGAAGGAGCTTTTAAATTAAGTGATAATTTGAGCCAATCTAAATGTTTGGAATGATGTGGACAGCCCATCCCCATCCTACCCTTCTCCTTTACACCACCCCTCTCCCCACCCAACCCCCAACCCCGCCACACACACACAGCCATTATTTTCATATTATTTCATTTTTATATTGTTCAGCAAATACTGGGCTGAAATTTTGGCTCCATGGATCAGATGTTTGGCATTATATAGTTGGAGTCAATAAGTAGAAAACAGCTCACTCAAGAAACATTCAAGCCAAGAAAGGGAATAAATGGGCCATTTCACTATCATCCATAACAACTCCCAAATCCCTCATTTCTACATATGATCTGGCAATGATGGCTATAGACTGAGAATTTTAAAGCAATTTCTGCTATTCCAGGTGCAAGTATAGTTCTCTGACTGGTGTTTGTAGCTTCGGAGGAGGGAGTTTACTGGGTTTCTTCTCTATGACCTCCCAAAACCAGCTGCAAAATCTAGACTCCTTCGCAAAACAATTTTACACTTTAGTATACTTATACTATTACAGATTCAGGGAAATATTTAGAGGAGCAGCTTTCAGAGGAGGGAGGGAAGGGCCAGCCAGGATGTCCTTCGGCTCCATGTTTCCAGAGAACACCTTTGGCTATAGCACCAGATTGCCAGGTTGGCAGCTCTCGGCAAGTGCTGCGCCTTTGCCTTCAGGGTGAGACCTGTCACACTTTCTCTTCTCTCACACCACGGGGTGGGAGGCATGTCAGAGAATCTACAATCAACATAAAAGTCAATTTTTATAATCAGTTCTGTGCCGACTGTCCCACTTTCCCCCTTGTGCTTGGGGACTTCATCATATTAAGGAACGGAAGTGAAAGAGGCACGTTCTGTTCAGCAACCAGCTACATCTTCAGGCAATCACTGTGAGACAAGAGGGGCTCACGGACCAGCTTGCAACTCCCTAGCAACCACTATCATACATTCTCTCAGGTCACCTTCACGGAGAATACTAGGAAGAAATGGCTCTCTTTTTTAATCATGAGGTACAGTTTTTAATACATAATAGGTGCAGTGATACACAATAGCATACTCCTAACTGAAACATTTTTATTTTATGCAACTGCAGCCAGACTGGGGCTAGGCCGACTCTTCAACCTAAGTCAGTTCACCCACTCCAGCATCATAATTTGTTTGTATGATTGTAGCCCTTACCCATTCTGTCTCACTGTCTATCAGCCTCCTGTTATTCAGTTCGTCCTTCACACCAACACCGAACTAAGAGACAATGTGAACATCTTAGCCCATATGTTTAAAAGCTCTAGTGGTACCATAATGCTAATAGGATGAAAGCCAAACATGGTTTAATGAAAGACCCTACCCTCTATTGATGCTTTATGGCCCTGCCCTCGCTTCTCACCTACTCTACTTCAACAATCTTTCGGTGGCTACTTTTTAAAATATATATATTTTATTGATTTTTACAGAGAGGAAGAGAGAGGGACAGAGAGCTAGAAATATCAATGAGAGAGAAACATCGACTAGCTGCCTCCTACACACCCCCTACCAGGGATGTGCCCGCAACCAATGTACATGCCCTTGACTGGAATTGAACCTGGGACCTTTCAGTCCACAAGCCGACACTCTATCCACTGAGCCAAACCAATTAGAGCTTGGCGGCTACTTTTTAAAAAATTTTATTGAAGTATAATTGACATACAATCTTATATTAGTTTCAGGTATACAACATAATGATTTGACATTTACATATCTTTTGTGATCACCAATTATTGACTATATTCCCTATGCTGTACATTACATCCCCGTGACATTTATTTTACAACTGAAAGTTTATACCTTACTCCCCTTCAACCTTTTCATCCATCCCATCTGA
Organism: Pipistrellus hanaki; assembly: GCF_964339955.1. NCBI lineage: Eukaryota > Metazoa > Chordata > Mammalia > Chiroptera > Vespertilionidae > Pipistrellus > Pipistrellus hanaki. The sequence goes on along the minus strand of NC_140503.1, from coordinate 46,084,226 downwards.
CAACCATCACATCAATTTGTTATCTAAATTGATGAATCTCAGCTTTGTATGTTCATTTGTTCACTTACATGTGAAATCTAAAGAAAACAGTATTTATTTGACTGTGTCTTTCTGACTTATTCCACTTAGCAAAATACCTTTAAGGTTCATCCATGATGCTGCAAATGGCAATATCTCATTCTTTTCTGTGGCTGTGTAATATTCCATTGTGTGTGTATATATATATATATATATATATATATATATATATATATATATACCACCTCTTCTTTATATACTTAACTATTAATGGAAAACGAGGTAGCTTCAATATTTTGGCTATTATAAATAACATCGCAATAGACATAGGAGTGTATGTATCTTTTTAAAATTCATGTTTTTGTTTTCTTCAGATTAATATGTAGGAGTGAAATTGCTAGGTCACTTGGTAGTTTCATTTTAACCATTTGAGGAGCCTCTTTTTCCCCAAATTAAAATACCACCAACAGCCGAAGCCGGTTTGGCTCAGTGGTAGAGCGTCGGTCTGCGGACTGAAAGGTCCCAGGTTCGATTCCGGTCAAGGGCATGTACATTGGTTGCGGGCACATCCCTGGTAGGGGGTGTGCAAGAGGCAGCTGGTCGATGTTTCTCTCTCATCAACGTTTCTAGCTTTCTATCTCTCTCCCTTCCTCTCTGTAAAAAAATCAATAAAATATATTTTAAAAAAAATAAAATAAAATAAAATAAAATACCACCAACAGTACATGAGAATTCCCTTTCCTCTACATCCTCACCAACATGTTATTTGTAAACTTTTTGGTAATAGCCATTTTAACAGGTGTGAGGTGATATTTCATTGTGGTTTTGATTTGCATTTCCCTGACAATTAATAATGTGAGCATCTTCTTATATGTCTTACAACATCTATCTGAACTTGTATTTCTGAAATATTTTTTATTCTTTAATACATTTAGGCTTTTGTAGATTCCATACACCCATTCTGCTTAGAGACTGATACTCCTTTTCTAAAAGTCACTGCCTCTGTGGAGCCTTCTCTGATGACCCTTGAAGGTTATATTCTTCTTACTTTGTACTCCTGGAGCTCTCATTACCCAGTTATATAACAGTATTCATCTTTTAACTAGGACTTAAAAGACTGGTAATTCCATAGGGGAAGGAATGGGTTTTACTCCCTCTTCCATCCCCTGACACATACTGAGCACTCTAAATGGCCAGTGAAAGAATGAATGGGAGCATATACTTGCTGCTTAGGGTGCTCTGGGCTTGTATCTTCACTTTTTCCAGTGTCTACTCTCATGGACTGTCCCGTGCCCAAGCAGATGGGCTGACAACCGGACTCAAATGCCACCACCTGATCATTGGGCAATCTAGAGCATAGCTGCATGAAGGAGGGTTTATAGTAATTGGTTGCCAAGTGGGAGAAAAACAGGTGGGGACCAGTATCATCTCTATGTTAGAAAAACAACATGGGCTCAAGCTGAACTTTCCAACTAGGTATGTTTTGAGAAAGACACCACTGCACCTCACAGAAGATGGTGGCTCTGCTTCTTAGATTTTGAAAATGACCTACTTCTCCAAATACATTTACCTGGTGCAGGCAACCTATCTGTTGGGGTTCCTCTCAATATTTTTCATCAGTGAAAAATCTCCCTGTATCAAGTTTGTCCTTCCTAATCTCAACCTCTTCCAGAATACACTTTGCCAGTTAATTATAATCAGTTCTCTGAGTATTTTAATCTTTTTTTTTCCCACTTGAGTAGGTGCCAATTTGGATATATCATTTATTTTAGATCCCATAGTGAGCAGCCCCCATACCAAGCACACTAGGTGCTCAAACAATCCTTGTTAGATTGAAATATTGAGGACTTACAAGTGTGGAGGGATAAAATGTGTGTGTGTGTGTGTGTGTGTGTGTGTGTGTGTGTGTTAACATAATACCTAGCACTGGAATTCTTCTTAGAAAAGAACTACAATGAGGAAAATACATTAATGGGCAATTTGAGAGTGAAATTATAAAAGCCTCCAGGACAAGGTCTAGAAGGGAAAAGCAGGAAATTAATTGCTCTGCATAGAAAATGGGAAGATTTGCTTTTATTCCTGAGAAGAAACAGGGAGTGAGAGGGAGAAAGAGACCCCCGGCCATGTGGCCAGAGCCTAGAACACAGGGATGGCCTTTCAGGGCATCTAAGATCAAGTCTATGGTTTCCCTCCTACTGAATGTCTCAGGGTTGCCTCCCATACAAAGGCCTGGCACAAGAAATTTTCTGTGTGATTGTTCATTGATAAAATGGATCACAGGCCAGAGCTGGATCCTCACACATGAGCTAAAAACGAAGAATTCACCTGTCACAAGAGGTCAGGGGAAGGGAGGAGGAAAAAGCCATGAGCCTTCTCTTCTTCCTTCTCTCTATAAACAGATGTTGGGAGGACAGGGGTCTCAAAGGGCAGGTGTTGAAGTGGACACATGCATTACAGGTGGACTGTGGGCCACAAAGGCCTAAGGCTGCAATCTATGTTTGAGGCCCAGAGGGGGAAGTGACTTGGCTAAGGTTGCTCAGCTCTTTGGTGAAAGAGCTGGAACCAGAACTCAAGCTTTCCCCCTATGTTCTTCCATCTTCTACTCTGTGCAAGCACCTCTGCCCTGAATTTGACCACAGGGACCTAGAAACAGTGTCTGTCCAAGACTGTGGCATTTGCTGAACTTATAATTGGAGAAATTTAGGTTACTTTCCATGCCAGCAAGGGCTACTGTTTATCTAAAGGCTGAGATCACATCTGTGCTGACTGGCCATCCGGGAGAGCCATCTGTCATTTGGGGGAATCCTAAGGGGATCTGGCAAGGTGGATGAGGTCCTGGGAATGGGCCGAGTCAGGGATGCTGCTAGTAGCCTCCAGGCCTCAATTACCAAAAGCCTCTTCACCTTGTGTCAACTTTACTTGTCTGTTTGAGAAGCCTGAGAAAGTGCCCCTTGCGACACTAGCCTCTCATTTTTGCAGTCTTGGAACACAGTAAATTTGTTCCCACCAGTCTCTGGATGCAGATTCCAGCCAGGCATCACAAGGGGAGGCCCTCTCAGGGAGGTGTCTTTGTCCAAGCCCTTAATTCCCAGGTAACAAGGATGGCTTAATGGGGTCTGTGAAATTCAATTAGTTCTCCCTATCCATCAGGTTTTTCTCCTGCCACTGACATTGCCCTGTAGCTACAGATAGATATAATGAAGCTGAAATTGTGGCTAAAACAAAGGGATGCTGCAGGTAAAGGCAGCCACAGGCTTAACTGTTAGCTCACAGCCACCAGGTTTGAGCAATGGCTGTCCCCAAAGACAGAGAATCGGAGAGGTCACAGGCAGCATCTCTTCCATGGTCTGGAAGGGCAGAGGAGAGCAACTGCCTGTCCAGAATTGGATTACAACAGCAACTAGAATGGAGAAGAGGAGCAATAAAAATGCGATGCAAATACAGTAGCCTGCTTTTTGTCTCTTGTAACCACAAGCTCTAAACATTTGATAACTGCACCAAAACCACAAATTTCTTTATTCTTACTATTGTGTAAAACTATGGCTTCAAGAACAGAGGTTAAGGTGATTTAGTGAGGTCAGCCAGCAAATCACTGGCTGGTTGGAAATGATTCAGTCACTCTGCTCTTCTCCAACTACTACCCTATACTGCTTCCTGTTGCTGCTTAAATATGAAAGCTGTGTGAGCAAACAGAAAACATCCTAGGTCCTTTCTAGTGGGAATGCTAACACACAGTAAAAGTCAGTTCCATTTTTGACTGTATGAAAATAATTTTTAGGCATTTTTCCTTTCTCTCTCTCTCTTTCTTTCTTTCTTTCTTTTTTTTTTTTTTTTTTTTTTTGATTGCGATGGTAAAGCTTTATTTAAGAGGAGTTGGAGAGAGGGTAGTAATTAGTTTTTTAAGCAAAAAGCATGACTGTTATTAACCTGTATCTCTTAGCTGGTTAATGACTTATTGCAATGAAAATGTGATAGAGTATAGAAGTACATGTTTGGTGCTTTTTAGAAGACTGAGAAGTTTAAAATCAACAAGGGAATTTACTCAAGATTGCCTGTTGATTCCAATAGCAATAAAGGTCCAATGTCACCTCCTTCATAGTCTTTCATGGATACCTCCTTCCCTATTCCATATCCTTCCCCTGCATTTATTTTTTTCCTCTCTTCTAATTTTTTTATTTATCAATTCTAACATAGTGTATATTTACTTATTTATCATTTTTTTTGTCTTCCCCCAGTAGAATCTAAGCTTCGTGATGGTGGGGATTTTTCTTGGTTTTGTCCACTGTATATCCTCAAGGTCTAGAATAGTGCCTGGCATGGGGAACTTCAAGTAAGACTAATTGTATAAATGAATGAAAGGAAGATCAAAAAGATAAATGACCAAAATGCTTACAAAAGATCTGCTATATGCAAAGCACTAATATATTTTCATATAACTTAAACAAGTATAAGTCATAACAATCCCATTGTATGAGTCTGCTAGGGCTGCCGTAACAAAATAACACCAACTAAGTGCTTACACAATAGGCATTCACAGTTCTGGAGCTAGAAGTCCAACCTCAAGGTGTGGACAGGCCTGATTTCTTCTGAAGACTGTCTCTTTGGATTGCAGATGGCCACCTTCTCATCGTGTCTTCATGTGGTCAGCCCTTAGTCTATGTATGTGAACTACTAGTGTTCCTTTGAGTGTCAAAATTTCTTCTTCTTATAATGACATCAGTGAGATTGGCTTGGGATCCACCATACAACCTCATTTTAGACCCCTGGCTAAAGGCATATCCAAGTACTGCTACATTTAAGGTAATAGAGGTTAGGACCTCAAGATATGAATTGGGGGCGCATATTTCAGTCCATAACATTGCTCAAAAGGATTAAGATATGTTAGAAAATAAGATTTAAGTCCTTGAATATTAAAAATTCTTATTAGACAGCAAATTACATATAAGAAACATAAGCTAAATCTACAAGATAAATAATGAAGTAGTACAGTGCAGTAGGTTTGTAGTAACTCCTATGTGTACTAGGTACTGGGGAAATTACATATAATTCTGAGCCTTGCTCCTCATCTGGGAAACTGGAAAATAGAATTGATGAAAAGATTAAATGGGATAATGTATGCCACATTCCCAACAGCTTGCCATGTATTAGGTGTTTAGTAAATGCTGTTTACTTTCTTTTTTTTCTTCTCTTCAAACACAGTACATTCATTTTGGTGCCATACACTAACAGGAACACATATAGTACTGTGAAAACTGCCTTTTCTAAGTGTTCTTTCTTTTCTTAATATCAAAATTGATAGTTTTATTATAAAATAATACCCACTCATATTACAATCCAAACACTATAGAAGTAAGGTAGAAAGTGAAAGAAACTCCATAAATAAACCCTTCCAAGGCAGAACTGTTCATAGTGTGTTGTGTAGCCTTCAACCTTTTTTTCTATTTTTAGATACATACTAGAGGCCTGGTGAACAGATTTGTGTACCAGTGGGGTCCCTCATCCTGACCTGTGGGGATCGGGCCAAAATTGGGTCTGCAACATTCCCCCGAGGGGTTCCAGATCACAAGAGGGTGCAGGCTAGGCAAAGGGACCTCACCTGTGCATGATTGGGGCTGGGGAAGGACCACAGGAGGGCTCCAGATCATGTCCGGCCCATCTCACCCAGTCCAAATCAGCTGGACCCCAGCAGCAAGCTAACCTACCAGTTGGAGTGTCTGCCCCCTGGTGGTCAATGCACAACACAGCAATTGTTCCCAAGGTCCAATACTTAGCATATTAGGCTTTTATTATATAGGATGTAACCTGTTTTTCATATTAAAGTAAAGTAGTTCATAATAGGCATCTTTCTATGCAAATGTATAGATTGAGCCCATTCGTTTTTATAGTTGCATTTTGGGGAAGGGCAATATAATGAACAGGTTCCTGTCCATTTGAGGAATGCTCAATTACATAGTCAATCTGATTTCTTTTGTCTATGACTCCTCAGAGCCTTTATATACACAGTGACTATCCAAGAGGCTGATTCAAAAAGTGACATGTGCCAGTTATTAAACTATTGCATCTTAGCTCTAAGCCCATCCTTTTTACTCTTATTACAGTGCTGAAACTAGAACTCCGAAAACCTCATTTCTGCTTTGTCAGCTGTCCCCTGATATGATCTGCTACTAGGAGGCGCTGGGAAGCACCAGGGAGGCTGGAGGAGGAACTACCTGTTTGCTTCCCCCTATTTCTCTCATGTAAGGATCACCCTAGCAGCAATTCTTTGGGTTGGCAGCATCAAGTACTTCTTGTAGCAGTGGCTGAATCCAATGTGTTCTTTTTCCAACACAGTACCAGCCTCACTGCACAGGACATGCCAGCACCAGCTGACTGGCAGCCCCTCCTCAGAAGTCTGGATCCCAGACCTATGGGTGTTCCTCCTCTTCTAAGCTCAGAAACTAGCACCTTGCAAGCAGCGCCCCGTCCTCGGAAGTCTAACTTGGTGACCTTTCCTTTTTTCTTTATTTTTAAAAAAATAAACTTTATTGATTTTTTAGAGAGGAAAGGAAAGAGATAGAGAGCTAGAAACACCAATGAGAGAGAAACATTGTCCAGCTGCCTCCTGCATACCTTCCACTGGGGATGTGCCCGCAACCAAGGTACATACCCTTGACCAGAATCGAACCTGGGACCTTTCAGTCCGCAGACTGACGTTCTATCCACTGAGCCAAACTGGTTTCAGCTAACTTGGTGAGCTTTCTGCAAGCTTCTAGGATTTAATAGAACCAGCCCTATGGATACCAGCTGGTATATTTAATAATACCAGCAGTAGGGGTGATCACTGATGCTTGCAGTTTCTACTTCTGTGGTAACTTAATCTTCTGCCTTTTCAGTTACTTAGTTAACAATTTCATAACTATCTTCCTATTCATTTCTTTCTATTCCAATAATTGGTAGGTTTTTGTCTCCTGACTGACCTCTGACTGTATATGACATTTTAAGACCTTATTGGACTATGTCCCTTTCTCAACAGACAGCTCAGGAGTCCAGCCTTCTGCCAAACAGCTGTCCAAAAGAAAGGAAGCTCTGAGTATTACATTAAGTATAAAAATATAATTATTAGGAAAGGCTCAAATAGATTCGGTGAACTTGCCTGTAGAAATAAGGGACAGTGCAGCGAAGGGAGCATTAAAATGCTACCAATGTTTAATATGCTACCATTATTTTTCAGCAACTAGATCTGCCATTAGTAAAAAGACTTCAAAGAATCACCAAGATACATCTTGAAAGTTAACCCTAAGGATTTTTGTGTGAGCCAAGACTTGCAGATCTTGAACATTTATTTACTTTTCATTTGAGTTCACTTTATAATTTCTTAAAGTCTTTTAGTCATTTTGGCTTAATCATTTATCATGTTCTTTTTCTCTTCAATTTGTGAATTGGGACACTTTTCCTTTAAAATACAGTACTCAAGCCAACAATTCATGAATAGTCTCTCTCCACTTTACAAAGCTAATTTATTTTTTCTCCCGTAATAGTATTGATTCTTCCTGACAACTTTTCTTTTAAAATGTCCTCCACACTTCTCTTTTCCTATTCATTTCAGCAGCCACAACTTTTATTTGTGTTCTTCCTCTCCTGCCTGGCTTGCTATGTGAACCTTTCCATGATTCCTCTCACCTCCAGCTGGCTCCATGTCATTTTGACTGATTTACCGTGTTCAGTGATTCTTCTGCTTAAGCCCCTTCAAAGGTTCCTGACTGCCTACATCTCTAACTTCTTAGCACGATGTTCAAGTTCTTCTCAGTCTGACTTTGGCAGTTTGATCACCAGCAACCCACTTTCCTGCACCCAATGCTCCAGTCAAACCCATTTAATCATTGTTCTTAAATTGAATCTGCATTTTCTGCCTACAATCATGTATGGATTTCATTGTCCTCTCAAGCATGTCCTACTTGTTCTTACTCCCTTCCAAATATCAGATCGGCAAGGCTTAATTCAATGCCCTCCTTAAGCAGGGCATTGAATTAGGCCTTGTATGTTGGTCTTGTTCACTCTAGTATGTTGGTCTTGTTCTTCCTTGAACTCCTATAACCTTTAGTGTTTTTGCCTATCATGCTAGCTACCATTTATTGAAAGCCCACCCTATGAGTGGGCTACTTTAGCATCACTGATGCTCTTTACAACCCTCATCATTTTTTTAATGAAGTTGGAGTTCAGATTGGTTAAGGGTTTTCTAAGGTCATGTAGTTTGTTAAGAGGTAGCATCAAAAATAGAGGCTGCTTTCTTCAACTCTGCCATACTGTTTTCCATTGATCCTCAAGTCAGAGGACCCATGTTTACTCTGTCACTAAGTAGCAGTCAAATCTGGCATGGATCACTTCACTTTTATTGACATTATTTTCGCATCTCTCAGGCACCTTCCATCACTAACATTCAGACAGCCAGTTCACAGAGGGTCATGAATCCCATTATGCTCTTTGAGATAAGAGAAAAGATCTCAGACAATCCAGACTAAGGCTTTCATTGGGCCTTTAATTCCTAGAAAAGGGCAGAAGTGGTAGGGTCAGGACACTAAAGCGATTGCTCTTTGCAGGATGCTTCGAGGCATCTTGTCATATTGAATTAAGTGTTTATCTTTGTATAGAAACTCTGGAAATTTTACAGGAAGGGTCTGTTAGGGAAGAGTTTAAATTGCCAACCTACCACAGACTCACAGATGAACAGAAGCTGTGGAGAGTTCCTTGGCCCCTTGATAGCAGAGGGGTTTGCTTTTTCATTGTATGGGCCTTAGGGTGGAGCAGATACATGTCTTTTTTCAGGAGATTTTGTTCAGCAAATGCCAAAGCAACCTGGGCCCAACCCCCTAGGGAGTGTGTGGTCACTGGAGATCTACAGCTCTTGTTCGAACACATGCCCTGACCCTCGAGCCTGGCAGAATAAAATTACACAGCCTGACAGAGGGCTATGTATACAGAAACAGGAAGCCAATATAATGGCAGGGACGTGTAAATCTCAAAGTCATAGCTAAGTTGATTTCCTGTGTGTGCTTACCTTGACACTACCTGTGGGAAGAGCATGGATTTAGGAGTTAAGCAAAATGAATGTACTACCTGGCTCTTGCAATTCACCTCTCTGAATTTTAGTTTCTTCTTTTGCAAAATGAGAGTCAACCGCATGCCACACTAGAGGAAATGATGAGCATAAAGCAAATATTCCAAGTGAGTACTCAACAAAGGTGACTTCCTCTCTCGGTCTGTCCTTAAATAGTTAACCCAAAGGCAGCGACTAAACTATATTTCTAAATTCAAAGTGAGGTGAAGGGTGGAGGGAATCTGGATGGTGTGTCTAAGAAAAAGGCCACGCAAACACTCTCTATCCCACTGTATACATTTTCTCCTCATTTGAATATCCCATTTGTCAATCTTGTGAGAAAGGAAAAAAAAAATCACTCGTTGTTTGGAGGATTTCACGCTTTCCCTTCTGACCTGCTTCTTTAGGTAAATCCTAAAAGAGTCCACACAGCAATTCTCAGCGCGGCGACCACCAATCCCAGGAAGTGGGCTCTCGCAGCACGCCTTTAAGTGCTCGCATGACTAATAAAGTGTGACATGGCTGAGATTTGCTAGACTTCTCTTTGGAGCGTACATAGCTGACAAAATATGGCTAAATTTAGCTGACTTTAGACAACAAGCGTCTTCCAAACAAAGAGGGCCTCAATGGCAAAAATGAGCCATGACATGTCTCTGTCCTAACATGGATTTGCCTAGCCTCTCACGGGTGCCCAGCCCCGTGGCACAGTCTCCTGCCCTTCAGACAAGCAGTGTCTGAACTGTGCCAATGGTGACAAGGTAATGTAGGCTGTTCCTTTGTGGTCTCTGACCCAAGGGTCCTCACCAAGTTGAGGGAATGGATGGGTGGGTCAGCTACAAACTAAAGGGAGACAATAATCTTAGTGCCTGAGACTTCCACAGCATTGTCAGGGTGCAAGTTTGTGTTTAAACCACTGCTCTCTGCAGCCTCCAATCATAACATAGGCCTGGAGGAAAGTTGAGAGACCATCTAACTTAACTGCCTTATTCTGGGCACAGTTCAACCAGGGCCCAGAAAGATTAAGCAATTTGCCCTGGGTCCTACAGCCAATGGATGGCTGACTGAAAGCAAGGTGATGCTGCTAAATCTCAGTCAACTTAAAAGTGCTTCAAAGGAAAGCAAGTGTGGAAAATCTGCCGGGACATATGGGAGGCACTTTGTGGAGGAGAATCATATGTTGCTGAAGCATTCTAAGAGCTAAAAGTGCTTCCATTTCAGTCCAAAGTTTGTGTAGCTGGATCCAAAACATTGTGAATGCATTTGGCATGAATTTCAAAGATGACACTGACCTCAACTGTGGCAGGCAGGGACATTAAATGTGACAGTGGACATTCCCTGACTTCAGCCAGAGACCCAACAGCAGCCAAGTAAGGACACCACTTGATGACAGACTCAGGAGCTCAAAGGAGGAGAGCCAGAGTCTCCTCGGGGTGTCAATCATGGAACATGGGTAGAAAATAGAATGGAGCCTTCCAGCCCATTGCTAAATTCTGGATGCAGGCACATCTGTGTGGGAGATACTAATTGGCACTTGCTTCATGCCCGCCCCTTCTACTATTATGCTCTCCCACTGTCTCAGGGAACCTGGGAACTGCATTTTCTAGACTTATGTCAGTAGGGTTCCTGTGATGGTTTAGGTTCTGCCTGTGAGATGCACTTAAATGAGTTTTGGAAGAGAAGTTATTTTTCCTCTGGCAGTGTGAGTGAACATATGGCTTTGGCCACATGTCATCAGTGGCTTCCCTGTTCCCCTGACTGTCAGGGTTGCAGGGCCAGCTGTGACTACCGCCCATGCTGGTTTTCTGCTGTTTCTTGACCACTGGAGGAGGAAGTAACTTCCTGATTCTCAGAATCACAGCTTTAGCAATAAAAAGTGCATGGCTGCCCCTTTGCTTTAATTTATGCAGCCAATCCTTCCAAAGCTTTTTATAAATTGTTCAATGTTTCATTAAAATATACCTACAGAAATAGTACACATTAAAATATAAGATACATAAGTAGTTCAGCTTGATAAAATTTTACAAACGGAATTCTGTTTTAAGTTCTTTTCCCTTTGAAATAGTTTCTGTCCTCTTGACTGAACACTGGTTACCAATACATTTAGTGTAACAAAAAACAATTTATTGAACACTTCCCATGGGCCAGGACTATGTCATCTCATTCAATCTTTACTATAATACAGTAATAATTCTCATTTTATAGATTAAAAACTGAGGGATTAGAAATACATAAGATGAGGGTTCACCTGGTTAGCATAAGGACAGGCAAGATTGAACCCAGGCTGAGACAGGATCTGCACTCTCAGCCACTTTGCAAACTGACCCTTTTCATTTTAGAATTACTGTTTGCCTCAGAAGAGTCATACTTAATGCCACTACTTACAACAAGTTGAATCTCAAAACAAAGAGAAAGAAATCAGCATCAGCGTTCAAAAAAGGAGATGATGGGAACCATTCTCCACTCCTTCCTCTCTTACTCTTTCTCCTGCAGTTAATGAAATTCCATAACACGTGCCATACATCCTTGTACCTGATCCTCTCCCTCGAGTGCCTGTCCTCCATAACTCCTCACTAGAACTGTGTGATGGGGATTACTGCCCTCATTCTCTGGATGAGGCCAGCTTAGATCAGGTCTGTGAAGCCTCTTTACTTGAGCACCTCATGGCTGCCCTCCTCCCACCCCCCATCATAGGAGCTTCCTTCATACTACTGCCACTTGTGGCAGGCATCTCAACCCATTCTGAATTAGGAATTCAGAATTGCACATATGTTCACCTCTCCTACTGGTCACCACAGCAGGACCTTGAAGGTAACCCCTGGCTTTTTAATGGGACCCCCATTTCAGTAGAACTCTGACCATCAGAATTTGGCTACATGACCCCTTAGATTCTATTCAAGGTCCTGTTATGCTTCTACAAGGTTTTGTGCATGACTCCTGACCACAACACTGGCACAGCAATGTGCTCACTTAGCTCCTTTGACCTGACACCTGGCAAGCGCCTGATGAAACATAAAATGGAGCTGGATCTATACTGGCAGGTTATTCTCACACTCTCAAAGGTCATACTTGTCCTATTTCAGAAATATTTAATTTAAAAAAAAAAGAAATATCGTTAGCACTCATGTGGTGGATTACTCTTCAAACCTATCCCTGATGTCAAGATAACCTTTAGGTTTCTCATCAACAGTACAGTGACCCATTCATAGTAGAGATTCAGAAAATGTTAGTTAAATTGAAATAAATATCAATGCTCATTATTTTCAAGAGCCCCCAGAAACAAAAGGTTTACTGAAACTAATAGTTACCAAAGAGGAAAGAAGTGTCTCAGGGGAGTAGGTTGGTCAAGGAGGATGAGGATCACCTAAAGGTTTTTGAGAAGTTGTTTGTCCTTTTGATTAGAGAATACACCCAAAACAGATTAGATAAGATCCAAAGAAAGAAGGAAGATGCATGGGGGAAAAAACTGGAGGTAGGGACCACATGGGCTTTATGAAGCTGAAAGGCAGACCCAGGGAAGCAATTGTCAGGGGATAAGTGTCAAGAAAAGTCTTTGTAGGAAAAAAGGGAGGCACAAGGGTAATGGGAGAGAAGACAGCAAGCTCTCAGAAGAGGAAATATAAAATAGGGAAGCAGGTCAAAAGTTTAGGAAACCAATGAAAAGGGAACAGAGATGAATAAGAAAGAAGAAAGATGAGAAAAAGAGAAAAAATACAACTTCAGATTCTACAAGACATTAAAAAGTCCCAGGAAGATCACTGAAAAATCCTTCATCTGTGCAAAATGAGCTACATGCATACTGGGAGATTACTGTTATTTTTCTGAAGTTTCTGACTTTTCAGAAACTCATCTAGCATTCACATGACATTTGTCAAGCTATGCAAGGGCAGGTGTCAATAACAGTGTCGATATATCATTGGTTTATAGCAAGGAAGGTTTAATTCTTGCTCATACTATAGGTCCTTGTGATTCAACTGATGCTTTGCCCTCCCCTGTTCTCACTTAGGAACCCATTCTGGGAATGGGGAGGCATTTCCATGAATACTTAGTTAGAGAGAACACAGAAAATCATGCACCGACTCTTTAAGCTTCTGCCTGGGAGTGAAGCATGTCATGCCCACTCATATTTCATGGACCACAAGCAAGTCACATGGCTGAGGCTGACATAAAAGGAGGAGGGAGTGTAATTCTACTGTGTACCTAAAGGAACTAGAACTTTGTTCAACGGAATTAATGATGCTGATGTGGTAAATTCCCAGGCTCTCTATTTCCAGCATGGTATGTTTTCTTAAGCAGAATTCATAGAGCCATAAAGTGGCAGAGCAGGGAGACCTAACAAAGTATCTAGCCTAGGTTTCTACATTTATTGGTAGGGAAACTGAGCCTCAGAGAGATGAAGTGACTTATTGAGGACCACACTGCTAGTAGAACAGCCAGATTCCTGATTCCCAGCATTCTGTGCTGCTTGTATCACACCAGGGCACGTATATTAGCCTAATAAATATCTACTCATTTGATCTACCAGATTCATTCCATTCTGAAGCAGGCCTTTAATCACAAATATAATTAAAGGAAGGCCCTGACCTGTTTGGCTCAGTAGGTAGAGCATTAGCCTGGGGACTGAAGGGTCCCTGGTTCGATTCCAGTCAAGGGCATGTACCTTGGTTGTGGGCATATCCCCAGTAGGGAGTGTGCATGAGGCAGCTGGACAATGTTTCTCTCTCATGGGTATTTCTAACTCTCTATCCCTCTCCCTTCCTCTCTGTAAAAAAATCAATAAAATATATATTTTTTTTAAAAGAAAAGGGAGGATTCTTGCCAAATACCTTGGAGCTGCCAAGTTCTTTGTACTTCCAATAATGAATCCCAAACATATAAATAAATAGAAGGCAATTAAGAGTTTGAACTAAAATTTTGGATAGTATTAGAGAAAAATGTTTAACAATACACATTTCAGAGTCCTGTAAAACATGGAATTATTTTGTCCATTAGAAGAGGTATATATAACTATGTGTGTGTGTGTGCACGTACACACACACACACACACACACACACACACACACTCGCAGCTATGTAGAATATTCCCAAATGGATGCCTAAGAAAAGAGTAATGGTGGGAGGAGATCTGCAATCAAGAGAGACTTTCATTTTCCCATATGCCTTATTGTAACATTAGGATTTTTCTACCATGTGTATATTACTTTTTCAATGAAAATAGTTAATAAACAATAAAAGAAATAAGATTTTAAAAAGTAACAGATGTCAAAAATGCTTAATGGGACTCTGCAGTATCTTTTAGAGTAACGTGAAGTAGAACAAGATGAGGGAAAAGACAAAAATGGAAGCAACTGACAGCACTTACCAGCAGGCAGTACATTTTTTAGCAAGTTGCAATATATTTTTATGTCAGACAAGCATAATTTAAATATCATTAGGCTGAGATAGTCAAGATCTGGGTTCATGCCCCTCAAATGCACTGCGGTCTTTTGCTATTAGTTTGAGAGGAAATGACTTGAACTTCTCTGTGGTTCAGGTTTGCTATCTGTCAATAGCCCTGGATTTGGATTTTCTCTACCAACATCTGTTTGTGCACTGGCCACTTGGGTTTTATTGAAGAGACAGCATAAGCCATGAAAAAACAAGTGCCTTGAAGCATACATACTTTGGTTTGCATTCTACACCACCCACTTAATAACTGTGAGATCTTGAGCAAATTAGTCTCCATTTTCGATAAAGTCAGATAATGTCTGCTTTTGTAATTGCTGAACCAGTAAAGATTAACTAAATGGCAATACAGAAAATTTATTGTACATTATGGCACTCAAAGATTGAGTTACTTTCTGAAACCATCTCAACAAATCAACAGAGAAGATCCCACAGTCAAGGAGGACGGCAATTACCCATTTCTGGCATTTAATTCATTCTTCTGAGTTTATATTGATGTAAACAAGTGATGGAACAGGTTCATACAGAATGACAACCTTCTGGTGATCAGAATCTTTTATCTATAACATATCTGATGCTTGGTGCTGGACAGTACTTCTATATAGTGTTCTCTCAACAGGGAATAGGCATCTTAACAAAGCAGCCCAATCACAAAAATAACAATAATATTATAGCTTATACAGTGCTTTCACAAATACTGTCCCATTATATTTCCCAAACAAGTTGTGACTTATTCACCCATTTATTCAAGTCATCTACTCAATAAATATTTATTGACCAGAAACATAAATGACCAAAATATATTGGTAGACAAAAAGAGCTATTCTATGCCCTCAAAAATCCTACCATTTATTTTCCTTTTATTTTTAATCCTCACCTGAGGACATGTTTAGAGAGAAGGAGGGAGAGAGAGACAAACTGTCAGAAAGACAGACAGAGAGAAACATGGATGGGTTGCTTTTCATCCATGCATTACCAGGGATTGAACCAGCAACCTTTTGGTATATAGCACAGCATTCAACCAACCAGGGAGAAATCCTACCATTTAATGAGACATACATTAATCAAATAATCACATATATGAGAAATTAGATCTGTGCTGAGGACTTTTTAAGCTGCAAGGATATTGTGTACAAGGACCCTGTGGCAGAGAGAAAGGGATTATGTTAATAGGGGGGAAGGAATGTTCCCAAGTGACACATTATAGCATGAAGACCCTGGAAGGTGAGTTGGGTGAAGTAGGCTTTGCAGGGCCAATGAGAGATGTCCTTAGGAACTACAGACAGTTAACATTTGCCAGAGGCTGGATTGGGATCCCAGAGCTGACAGGTACACTAAAGAATATGCTGGTTATATTCAAGTGAAGAAGTCGGTGGAAGACTGGCGGACGTGAGTGCTTTCTGAGTGAAATTCAAAAAGCGTACGGGTGCCCTTGTCATGTTTGTGTCTCCTAAAACCCCTGATGATGGTGGGAAGGGTGAAGAAGAAGGGGAGAAAGGATGGGGCTCATGAGCCTTATTTCAAAGGTAGCTCTAATGAGGCTGTACAATGCTTAGAAGAAGATGGGACTTGGACACTTTTCTTTAATAAGAAATTTATGGTTTCAATACTTTCCTTGGTACCATATATTTTCTCAGTTCTTTCTCCTAACCCACAGATGTCTATATTTATTATTGTTGATGGCCTTTGGAAATTGTCCCAGGCCCCAAAAACCAGACAGTAAATTGAAGTGTTTCTGCAATTGTGTGAAGCATCTTGACATATGAGTTGCTCCACAAATTCAAGACTACTGAAATCTCTGTCAACATTTTCTCTGAGAAAGTGAGTGATAAGTCTTGAGATAGTTATTGGAAGAGACAGTGGTTCTAATATATCAAAAAGATGGAGTCACTTGTATTAGGCTTCCATCATCAAACCAAAACTAAATACTTAATCTAATTACAGTTTCAAACTTCCCCAGGAATATGACCTTTAACCTGCCAACCTGGAATCCTGCTCTGCACTAGGAGGCAATCTGCTGACAGACCCCCTGTTCCCCTTACGAGGGCAACCTTGCCTGAAACAATGCATTTTTAATGAATAATTTCCCTTTCTGCCTTAAAAAAAGAAAACTTCCCTTTTGTACAGCCCTTTGGGGCAACTGTCTACTTGCTAGATGGGATGCTGTCAGATTCATTAATCATTCAATAAAACCAATACGCTCTTTACATTTCACTTGGTTAATTTTTGTTATTTAACATAACCCTAGTTACATGTTAGAATCAGCTGGTGACAACAAAAATCAAACTATGACTGGGTTGCCTGTGAGACCAACGACATCAGAACCTCTGGAATGAAGACCAAGCTTTTTATTGGCATTCTTGGATAATTCTGTTGTGCAGCCAGCATGGAGAACCAGTGGCATGGAGAAAACACATCTTGATTATTGGTTAAGTGAACTTAGGAAATTCACCCCTGTCTCTGGACCTCAGTGTTCCTATCTGTACCCTTGAGGAGCTCTTTCAGATTATCTCAAACACCTCTAATTCCCCTATAGGAAGCCTGACTGCATCCATAGTGAGTCCCTTCCCTGCCTGGGCTCAAATGCTTCCTCCCCCAAGTGCCTGCCTCAACATGGCCATGGCATCATGGAAAGAGCACTAGGCTAGAAGTCAGAAGATAAGTTTTCCAGTTCATACACCCAAAGTATTAGCTGGCTAACACTGAAAACATCACTTGAATTTTTTAGACGTCAGTTTGCCACATCTGTTAGATAGTGCTAATGTTGACCTTTCTCAGTACCAAAATCAGAAACTTGGACAGGACAATCCCTCCAGGCCTTTTAGCTCTCCAGTTTCAATGAATAAATTGTAACTCCTATTGGTACTACAAAGCCATCATCAGAAAGGAAGGGACAAGAGGGAGACCCCACATCAGTGGATGGAAGGTATTGGGAATCCGTTATGATTTATGTGCTGAAGACTCCCAATCACCCTTCTCTTACCAGAGCTCCATATTCAACTACACCTTATAGCTGTTGTTGATTTTTTTAAAGGTACCATCTCACACATTGAGAGTTTGCCAAGACACATCCCTCTCTGTCTTGTACATTGAGGTCTATGCAATTTAACACTGAAATATCTCATCTTCCTTCCCCAATCTCATCCCTGCTCTTCTTGCTAATTATCCCAGCCATCTATCCTTAAATATAATTCTGCCTCTAAAAAGCTGTTATATCTAAAGAAATCACCCCACTGATTTATTGTTCATAACTCACTTTAGTTCCTTCATAGCACTTATCAGTCTGCTATTACTTTCTTCATTTCCATGCTGTCTGTCTTTACACTAGAATATCGGTGCCACAAGGTAATATTATCTTCTGCTCATGTGATACCCTAACATTTTGCACAGTGCCTGGCACAGGATAAGCCCTCAACAAGGATTTGTTACATGAATGAATGCTCATTGGGTGAGATCCAAATGTTTTAGCCTTGCATACCAGGCCCCCCACCTTGCAGCCCAAGCCCACCTTCTTGCCCTGTGCAAAGCCACTGCTTCCCATTCCTGGCAATAAGCATGTTTCACCTTTCTCCAAACCACCATGGCCTCGAATGTTCCTGGGAATGAAACTGGAACATGCAGGTCCCAATGTCTGAAATAACACCTTGTCTCCTCTAGCAAACTCCTAGTCATCTTTAAGGAGCCAGCTCCCATTTCATATATTTTAAAACTTCTCTCTGTCCTGCCAATCTCTCTTCTGCACTTCTGTGGTGCTCTAAAACCCCTGTACTGGATTTTTTAAAATATGTGAAATGGGATCTGGCTCCTTAAAGATGACTAGGTGTTTGCTAGAAGAGATGGAGTGTTATTTCAGACATTGGGGTTACATCACACTTGGGGTGATGGGGGCAGAACTTCATTATACCCACTTGTTTAAGTGACTGCCTCTCATTCTGGAATGTGAGCAATTAAGAAAAAAAATTCTCTTTATTTTCATCAGCACTTGGTGTGATATCCAGTTCATAGTTAACAAATCTATGCAAATTATAATCTCTAATTCCAAAGAATATCCTGCAGGATTGTCAGTCCCATTAGAATTTGCATAAACTCCTAACTGTCAGAATTGAAGAGCAGGGGCTTCTAAACATCCTACAAAAGCACACCTAGGCACTTTACTCATTTATGGATTTTCAATAGTGACAACTAGAAGCAGAAAAACAGGTTCATTTTTGGCAATAAAGTCAGATGGGTTTCAAACAAGGAGGTGGTCTCCCACTTTATCTTTCTGCTGAAAATGACATTCTTCCAGACAACATTTCTGAGGGCCTACTAAGTACCAACTACTGTATTAGGCACCAGAACACCCCAAAGTCAAATAAAACATGGCATGACCTGAGGGAGCTCCAGGTATAGAAGGGGCAGAGAGAAGACATCCTTTCATGTTCCGCTGCCTAGTTTAACTTAAATCCTGATCATCTATACTAATTAAAGAGTAATATGGTAGTTAGGATGTCTTCTGGACATCCATCCAGATGTCTATCCAGACAAAACCACCATGGCTGCAAGGGCCTAGGGCTGGGTGCACTGGAGAGGACCTACGTGGGAGAAGCTGGTGGCACCGCAGGCTGGTCCAGTGCCACGGCCCCTTTTGCAGAAGCGGCAAGAAGGTGGCACCCACATGAGAAGGTGGAGCCCAGGCGAGAAGGCAGCACAGCAAGAAGGCGGTACTATGCCCTCTTCTGCAGAAGGAGCCTAGTCCCCAGTGCTGCCCATTCTGCAGAGGCAGCCACAGAGGCATCAGCATGGGCCTGGTCAAGGCACCATGCCTCCGCAGAGGCTGGACAGGGTGAAACCTGCTGTGCCTCAACTTCCCACAGCCCCTCCCCCAACTGGCTTGGCCCTAGATCTCTCCCTACCCACTACTGGGTAGGGGGCAGGGCCAGCACTAAGAAGCAAGGGCTAAGGGCCAGCAGCTGCAGCAGCTGGCAGCGGCAGCAGCAGAAGTAATGGGGTGATGGAGGCAGTGCCTTTCCCTGATCAGCCTAGTTGCCTCCCACAGAGGAGGACATCCCCTGAAGGCTCCTGGACTATGAGAGGGGGCAGGCCAGGCTGAGGGATGTCACTCCCAGTGCATGAATTTTCATGCACATGACCTCTAGTTATTGATAAGGGAAAATCTCACCCAAGTTGGGCAATTGCCTTACTGGAGGGCAATTCTAGTAGCTCTCCAGGGGCAAAGGGCCTTCTTAGTGCCCTTCTGGACATAATGTCCATGGCAGAACAGCATACAGCACAGTCATTGGGAGCACCTGACCTACCAACAATTAGGCACAAGGAAAAGTTCCCTACTGTGGTACAGGCAGCCTAGAACACATTCAGTGACACAAAAGTATGCCAATTTCAGCACTCTGTGTAGGTTATCCTTAGATTATAAGAACTATCTACACTATTCCTTAACAAAAGATCACTGGAACTTTCCTGGTGGCTTTTCCCATTGCCTCAGAAGACTGACTTATGTCTTAAGTGTTTATGAGTTTAAGATTTTTCTACTTTTGGAAAAAATGACTCACAAGTGTACAGAGCATGAGGGACGGATGGGTTGTCTCTCTAGCCTGTTACCCTCTCAGCTGTAACTGGAAGAGAAATAAGCGTCTAGGGTAGCATCCTCCATCAGAATGAAAACAATTCTCATGCTCCTTACCCAGGGTGGCCTTTCAGAACATCAGCATCTGCTTCTACAGTTATTCTCACTCCCTGATCTCTTGCTAAGACAGGGACATGTATCCCCCGGATGACCTAAGTAGCTCAGGTCTGAGCAGGGATCCTTCTGAAACTAAGACTTTTATGAGCTTTTGCCTTGACCTCCCCTTTTGGTTTTAAAGCCCAAATTAAATCTATTACATTCCTTAATAGAAAGGCTCTGCTGGCCAGAAGGGAGTAATAAATTTTACAAATTACCCAATTAATCGCAACAGCAAACAATTAAGCTGGTGTGACAGTTGGCATTCCACCTTCTTTTTGGAGGAATGTTTTAAACCATACATAATGCTCTTGTTAATTTTATCATTGATGTTGTTGTTGAGGTTGCTTAAACTTCTTAACAGCCCCTAGAGATCAGCATTAACTGGGCTACTTCAGAGTGAAATCAAGCTGATTTCAAATATACTGCTCAGAAAAGTCTATACGAGTACTATTTCTCAAGCTTGTTTTATTTGGCTTCTGATATGTGTATTATTATTATTATTATTATTATTATTATTATTATTATTATTTCTGAAGCAGGGAGATGGTATTGAATACTCCCAAGATACAGTTCTGATCACCTATTATTCACAGAGCACACATATGAGCACAGTGCTAAGCATTTCTTAGATTTGGTCCCTTCTGGTTTCACAGCCCTTCCAAGTCTGGGACTCGGAGGACCTGAGACCCACCTGTTTTACAGAATCCTGCTCACCCTCACTCTCTGCTTCAGGTTTGCTTTCAGAAATGCAATTTGTAGATCTGCTCTTATTTATCTAATGTTCAAACATCCATTCATCCTATATTTCATTTTACTGATTTGGAGGGTAAATTGAGGCCCTGAACAGTTATGGTGGAAGTAACAGTAGTTACTTTTGTGTAGGGTTTATATGTGCCAAGAGTTTTTATTCATATTTTTGGTAATCATCACATGTCTTTTACGGTACATACCCTAATACTCCCCTTAAAATTTTAAAGCTGAGGTTCAAAAAGGTTATTTATCTTGCTCAATGCTACAGAGTGGATCCAAGCAGGCAATGGAGGATTTGAGGTTTGGGGAGATGAACTTACTACATGAAACAGGCTCAAGCAAGTGGTTTAGGACTCAGCTGTTGCTGATGAAAGGAACCAGAGAGCAGACCCTGGCCAAGTGTGTCATAGTCAAGGGCCAGTTTACTCTCTTTGAAGAGGCATGTGGAGCCAGGGAAACATTACTTCAGCCAATAGAAAACCACCAGCATTTACACCATAGCACCAGTTTGATGGGGTGAATGTGTGGTGAAGGCAATGGGCTGCTATACTGCAACACCAGAAATTTAGATCTGCGAGTCCTCTGAGGGATGATCTAAGCCAACCTGTCATTTCATAACTGAGAAAGCAAAATACCAGACAGGGCAGGTCACCTGCCCAAGTTCCCATGGCTTTTTTGTGGTGGATTCAGTATCAGTAACCAGATGTTTTATGTCCTAGGCTGGTGTCCCGGTTCAAACAAATGTGTAATAATGTTGGGCACTCATGAAGATGGGTTAAAATAAGCTTTATTTTTTTAATATATATATTTTATTGATTTTTTTACAGAGAGGAAGGGAGAGAGATAGGGAGCTAGAAACGTCTATGAGAGAGAAACATCGACCAGCTGCCTCCTACACCCCCCCCACCGGGGATGTGCCCGCAACCAATGTACATGCCCTTGACTGGAATCGAACCTGGGACCTTTCAGTCTGCAGACCGACACTCTACCACTCAGCCAAACCGGTTCCGGCAATAGGCTCTATTTTTTAATGGTACTATCACTAACATAGACCATGGGCTCAATAAATATGATTTTTTAAAATCCTTATCAAATATCAACTAACAAGAACCTCTCTAAATGAATATGAGTCTTCAATATATAAAATAATGAATTCAGAATGATTAGAAATAATGGAATAGACCAATGCCACCCCAATAAATTTAATTTAAAAAATAAAGAAATAGAATAATAAAATAATTAAATTCAGGCCAACATTTATTTGCTTATTGACATTTTATTTGTTTCAAATAAGAATTGAGTGTATGCTGGGGCAGGCAAATAACAATTATAATAAATACCATTTATTGTCCACCATTTTATATATATTATCTCATTTTCCCCTTAAAACAATCTAGTAAGTAACTATCCTTCTCCCTGAGGCATAGAATACTAGCTACCTACTCCAATTTCTTTTTAGAAATAGAAACTTGATTTTCAACTGGATATATTTTGCCCAGTCAGTTAAATGTATTTCTCAGATACTCTTACCTGTAAATGTAGAGACATAACTAAATTTGGCCAATAAAATGTAAACAGAATAGTCATATGAGGAGACTTCTAGAAAGTTCCCTTAAAGAGCTGCCTCTTCTTTGCCTCTATCCTAATTCTAAGAACATGCATGTGATGACTGGAATTCTAGCTTCCATTTTGAACCGTGAGGATAATGGTTACATCTTAAGCATGGTTAAATAGAGAGCTGTAGCTCACCTGTCATGGCTCAGTGGTTGTGCATCAACCTGTGAACCAGGAGGTCATGGTTCAATTCATGGTCAGGGTACATGCACAGGTTGTGGGCTCAGTCCCCAGTATGGGGCATGCAGAAGACAGCCAGTCATTGATTCTCTCTCATCGTTGTTGTTTATATCTCTCTATCCTCCCTTTCTCCCCGAAATCAGTAAATATATATATTTTAAATAGAGGGTTATAAGGATTTGGAGTCCCTGACCCTTCTATTAAGTTACTGTACCATTGTTGAACCACCTACAATGAACATCCTTTTTGTGTGGGAACAGGGGGAGGCTTGTCTAAGCAGTATAACTTCAACTAAGACCTAATCCTAACTAATATATTTCATTTTTCCAATGAGGAAAGGAGGCTTAAAGAGACTAAGGGACTCCTTCTACTTCTGTGACAGATATGATGCTAGAGATGTAACATAATCCCATTTCATTTTTCTCCTAGGAGCACAGGAAGAATAATTGTCTCAATTTCCCTAGCTGTTAGATTCAGGCCATATGGCTGAGTTCTGGCCAATGGAATATGAGTGAAAATGATATGTATCACTTGTAGGCCAAGCAGTAATATCTTCTGCATTACCCTCCATGCTTGCTCTTCCATTTGTTCCTTATCCATACTGAAGATCGGGTTATGAATGACTTGGGGTGGGAGGAGACAAACTCCTGCCATCCCCTCAGACCCTTATTTGACTGACATAATAAAGAAATAAACCTTAAGGTATTAAGGCACTGAGACTATAGCTGGTATTGATTAATTTTCTAATCCACCTACATTCAACTATTGTGTAGAGGAGCTGGAATTTGATCTCTGTTTGACTCTGAAGACTAAACTTTGGTCCCTTCCTTGGAGGAATTCACAGCATGTCATGGGAAGACAGATGGGTACGTTGTTAGGTGCAATGGAGTGCTAGAGTCCCATAGCAGAAGTCTACGTAATAGTGTGACACAGAGGACATAATGGTTAATTCTGAAGGTTTGAAAAAGTCTCAGCCAGGTGTGGGAAAACTGACAGTACAGCATATATTTTTAGTATACAAAGAAGCTTAAACAAAGCCTCTGTCCTCCACTATCTTATAACCAGGTTATGGAAGCAGAATAACTACAAATGAAACAAGCAAGAGTGGAAGACTGTGAGACGACTAAGAAACAGTCACTAAGAAACATTCTGAGAGCTTCTCAAGAACTAAGAAAAGAGTGGACTGAAATTTGGAGGGGGCAGGGAAGGCTTCATGGAAGATATTCAATCAAAATTAGACCTGGAAGGACAGATGGAATTTGAGTTGATAGAAGGAAGAAACAGGAAAGATTTCATGGGAAAGGAACAGCCAAAGAAAAGGCGATGGTAAAGTTTCTCACTTAGCAAAGATGAATTAAGCATCTATAATGTGGCAGAAAGTTTGCCTGCAACTTGGAACACAAAGATAAATAAGATGAACTTCCTGCCCTTAAGGAGTACATGTTCTAGAAGAGATGAGTCTATTTATTGACCCATAATAACCACAGAATGAACATTTCCCTCAGAGGCACATGCAAAGTGCAGAAAGAGCACAGAGGATGGAGGGAACCCAGCAGGGATTTGCGTGAGGATCTGGTCAATGGGACAGGAAGACTTCACAGGCTGACAAGGTTCTAACAGGAAAAACCATCCAAAGCACAGAAAACACCTCTGCAAAAATAAGAGGCAAGAATATGATATGCCCATGGATCATAAGGCAAGTAATTTGGCTTCAATAAGATTTGTGCTGGCATAGAGCCACAGCAGGTGAGGTTGGATAAACAGGCAGAGGTAATTAGAGATTTAAAAAATCCTTGCAAGAAAGTTTACATAAAATACAATAATCAAGAAAACCCAAAGCAAACAGCATCGTATGGAGTACCTATAGAAGCAAGTATGGAATCTGGACTTCACTTTTCCACCTGAGGGCACATTGGAAAAGATGTGTTTTCAAGGTGGCTTAAAATTTGGAAGAGATGGTGTCAGTCAAGTTAGAGTACAAAGGGCACTTTCACCTCAGATCTCAGCCAACCACCTTGAAACATAAAGCTGGGAGTGGCCAAAGTAGACATGAATAGAGGAGAGATGAAAAAAAGATGCAGACAGTGGAGAGAATAGTAAGAAAAAAAGACACAGAAACTTTAATAGTGAAGGTGATTGAAGATGGAAATCTAGGTAAGACCTCAAAGTACTGGTTGTTTTTCTCTTCGTTCTCTTCCAGAAATAGTGAATCCCTTACTTTACTACCTTTTCCTAAGTATGTTTATGATTTAGCCATGAACAGTTATAAATGAAAGATTGATTAATTAGACTTTATCAAAATTTAAATGTCTGCTATTCCAAAACCACTTTTAGGAGAATGGAAGGGGAAAAAAATAAGCCCAGACTGGGAGAAAATATTTTAACACTCTGTTAAAGGGCTTTTATTCACAATATAAAAGGAGTACAAAGAGTACTGAAAAGTCAATAAGAAAACAAATGATCCAATTAAAAAATAAACAAAAGATCTGAACAGATGCTTCACCAAGGAAGAGGTATGGATGGCAAATAAGCAAATGAAAAGATGTTAAATATCACTAGTCATTGGGGATATGCAAATTAAAACCACAAGCTAGTATAACACAGTATTCTAATGGCCCAAATTTTTAAAAAGTCAATACAAAAGGCTAGTGAGTATGCAGACCAAATGAGACTGTCTACATTGCTGGAAATGCCAATGGGCACTGTCTACATTGTAGAAATGCCAATGGGCACAGTCACTCTGAAAATGAGTTTGTCAGTGCAGGTTAAACATACATTTATATGACCAGCAATTCTGCTCCTAGGTATCATCCAAGAGAAATCAAAACTTATGTCCACATAAAAACCTATCTACAAATGTTGATAGAGACTAATTTTTGTTAATCCTCACCTGAGGTTTTCATTGATTATTAGATAGTGAAAGGAAGGAAAGGAGGAAGGGAGGAAGGGAGGGAGGGAGGGAGAGAGAGAGAAACATCGATGTGAAAGAGAGAAATGATTGCCTCTTGCACACACCCTGACCTAGCTGGGAATTGAACCTGCAACCCAAGTATGTGCCCTTGACTGGAAATTGAATTCGTGACCCTCTGGTGTGCAGGCCAAAGCTCTAACCACTTAGAAACACCAGCCAGGGCTTATAATCATCAAAAACTGGAAACAATACAAAGGTCCATCAACTAGTTGTGGAGCACCCACACAATACAATACTGTTCAACAATACAAAAGAACAAACTATGGTACATGAAACAACATAGACAGATCACAGCCCTTTGCAAAGTGATAAGAAGTCAGTGGCACTGCTTCCTTAAAGGCAAAGCTGGAGCTTGTGGCCATGTCTCTGGACATGCAATCCCTACCTCTTCCCAAGTGACCACCAGCTGACTGACTGTAGGTGTATCCTTGAATGAAGTGCAGCAGAGATATTAAAACAGGCTTTTTAAACCCTGGGAAACATAGAAGAGGGCTTCACAGTTTCTATATAGAAGGGACTAAGGCATGACAAATGGAATGGATGGGGTCTGGGGATGTATGTTGAAGTTATATTCCATAAAAAGCCCATTATTCTTACTCAGGTTGCCTAACATGGGTCAATAAAAACAGCTAAACATCCTAGGGAAACTTTATTCACTTTAAATAGAATTAAGAAAGTATCAAATGAGAGTTTTTAAAAATGTGGGGTGGCCTGGAGAGGTTTAGTCACTCTATGTCTCCCTCAATGTAAGCAGCACCTTATGAATTTACCTAAAGAGAAATGAGCCTCCTTCTCTCAAAAAAGCAAAGATCTAACCTCAGCTTCTGTCCTCATACAAACTCCTCAAGGCAGAGACTTGCAGGGAGAGGCATCTCATATAGGCACAAGCACAGCTTCTGAAACCACAAATATTTAAATGCCTGGATGCTGACTCAGAACTTGAGGAGGGCTGCTCTAATGAAAAGCATGTCACCTGCTAGTGGGTTTCTCAGAAAACATTCATTCCCTTTTCTCCTATGACATCTAAGAGAAATCCTATATAATAAAAGCCTAATATGCTAAGTGTCTGTTGGTTCAACCATTCATCCAGTCACTATAACATGCACTGACCACCAGTGGGCAGATGCTCTGACTGGTAGGTTAGCTTGCTGGTGGGGTCTGGCTGATCGGGACTGGGCGAAATGGGAGCCTTCCCATTGTCCCTCCCCGGACTCTAAAATATTTCTTATAATTAATTTCCTTTCAATGTGCACAAATCCATGCAACAAGCCTCTAGCATTTTATTAGTTAAAAAACATTTTCCCCGAGGAGACCAATTCTTCATCCCATTTGATTTTTCCATGAGGTTTTAAGCACCAAAGTTTAAAGGGTTTCACTAGAATAAATTTTTGAATCAAATGGCTATGAAACCCCAAAGGAACAACTGGAATTAAAATGGAACTGGAGAACATAATCTATGCAAAGGTGAAGCCAGCAGGAAGGTAAAAACAAATGGAAAGAAGACAGCTACACTGTAGGACATTCATAGCTCCAGGAAAGTATCAAAATTATTAGCTGCAAATACTTCCTGAGGAACTACACTAAAACCCCCACTGTGTCTCTCTTACTATTTACCTAGGCGTTTTAATTTGTACCTTATGCTTTTCTTCATAGTTTAGGTTTCCCATTTGCTTTATTCCTCTCTAGGCAGAATAATGACTAGATGTTTTAAAACATATGAGTGTTTTGACAACTTAGCATAAAATAAGTGAGTTACCTCTTTATCACTAAGGAACCCTATAATTTGGTAATTTGGCACTCAGCTACCTTCAATGAGAATTCAGCTTAGCTGAACATCAACCGCATCTCAGATAGTGTGGTAGGCATTGTGGGTAGGAAAACAAAACAAAGGCACAATTCTGTCCTAAGGATTTCCGGTCTAGAAGAGAGTATGAGTATGCGAACAAATGGTTATACTTCATGGTAGGTGATACAGCAAAGGTAACATATATAGGGGAGGAAATCAGTACCCTTGTCTATAAAGACTCTTTGAAACTGTCTACTAAGCTTGCCATTTGAAGAATGAATATTACTTCCCCAAGTAGACAAGGTTGGAAGGGCATTACAGGAGGAGGAAAGAGCATGTGGGAAGGGTGAGAAATGTTGACAGCATGATGCATTTCAGGGGTCATAAGAACTTAGATATTACAGGACTGTCAAGTGCAAAGTGGAAGAGGAATGTGAGAGAAGCAAGCAGTGACCACATCAAGTGCAGGGCACATCAAGCAGAGACAAAAAACTTTATCTGCTGTGCCAAGGAGATCAGATCTCACTGGTAGGAAATGGGGGCATTGAGGAAAGGATCCTAGGGCAAAGTATTTCTATCATAGAAAGATTACTTTGTCAGCAAAGGGAAACTCAGAGCCTGGACAAAAGCTCATGACAGAGGGAACAGGAAAAAAGAGGATTCATTGCAGAGATATCAAAGAGATAAAGACCCAGCAGTCCTTAATGCCTAAGGGGCAGTGTGGTGTAAAGAGAGGCAGAAATTAGGGTAAATCCCAAGTATCTAAGATCAGAGGCTGTGGTTAATAATGACACCCAAAGAAATGAAGAATACAGAAGAGAGACTAGGTTTTTGAGAGGTAAAGGGTGCAGATGGGAAGATGACTGTTCAGTTTTAGAAAAATTGAGTTGTTTTTTTTTAATCTAAGTAAAGATATCTGAGAAGTGTGTTTAAAAAACCCCAGAGTGAAAAATCACACAAGAAGATAAGAAGAGCAGAAGACTAAGGCAGACCCTGGAGAAGGCCACCAAAACATTGTGGGCAAGCAGAAGAACAACTCCAGGAAAAGTTTCTGAGAACAAGATCATGGGTCCAAACTAGGTATTTTCAGACTCACTAGCTGACTGAGGAGCCCTTTCCTTAAACAAAATCTCAGCTGAAGCCCAGAATGTAAAACAGAAGTAGGGTTAATCTACCTGAAGGAACTCCACCAACCCTTTATCTCAAAGAATACAGCCTGAAAAGCATGGTGAGTTCTGCCTTGATAATCAGGGTGCAGACCACAAATACTTACCAGCAAATGGTTTGAGGCACAGACCTCCCCTCAAAGTGAGTAAAGAACATTAAAAAAAAATGCAAGACCAACCTAGGTTTTGGTTCATTGCATATGCAACAAATATGAACATAAAGCAAAGATTGTGAGCACAGAGGACTACCTCCACCTCCCAATGCAGGGAAAGAAAAGAGGTTCAGGGTTAGACAGCTGGTAAGTCAAATTAGTTGTTCTAAGAGTAGCTGAGTGAAAATCAAGCCTTTATTTCGGGATTCTTATTATTTTATTCACTCCCTTCAACTTGCTCTGGAACTCAACCAGAAATTGAAACCCAAGCCTGAGGTAGAGTTCCAAGTTCTATCATAGGCTTTTAGGCCATGGGGTATCTTGATTTTGACTTCAATCACTGTGCTGAAAAGCTCACTTTGCTTTCTCCTTGAATGGCAGAGCACATCTGAAAAGGACATTGGAGAACCTGGGCTGCTCTTCTGAAGACAAGGGGGCCTTTGACCAGGGAGGCTATTTTCATTCATTCAGCATTAGCAACCTAGTTTAGTTCCTTCAACTGAGAGGAATGGCACTAGAGAAATATTAAGACTTCTCTGTGTCAGATGATAAAACCAGCTAAGAGAAAATTGCAGATGATCATTACAATAGCTCTGTGGAAGGTCAACCTTCCCTTTGTTCAATAACTCATGAGAATACCTGTGTCAAGATGGCAGGACCAGCTATGAGACCATAATGGCAACTAGATCCCTAAGCAAGTGGAGATAGTGGGAGCGTGGCTGGAAATGGAGGTCCAGAGCATGACATTCCTGTCTCTTCCAAGCCACATGGCTTCTCACTGCTAAGATATACTAGTAGGAATAGGCCATAATCTAAAAAATCTTGGAAATAAGAGGCAGGTCTCAAAGATTCATTATCCACCATCCTCAAGGATCATTCTGAGACAAATACTGAAGAGGAAGGAGGAGAAGCAAGCAATTTGCCTTTTAATTTATCTTGCTCTTTTGGATAAATTAACCTCTGGCTTGCTACAGCACCGTTCCCCTCCAAGTTTCCTGCTGGCAAACCATGTTGCTTGCTGTAGCTCAGCCACCATGAAGAGCATCCCCCTCACCTTGTAGGTATATGTGTTTCTCTTTTATACCAATGGATTGAAGCTGAGGTGCTTCGAGCTTGGTCAGACACAGAATCTCCCACTTGGATTGATAGAATCTTGATACCAACTGTGGGGTCACAAGACAAAAGAAGTACATAACTCCGTTTTCCATCCAAAGAAATCCAAGCCTCTGTTTTGTCCTGAGGCAGTGTCAGAGGTAATTTAAATAGGCAAGCTAAAAGTATCCAAAACACAATCTGGTTTGGGAGAAGTATGTTCCATTCCCAATGTTCCCAAGTATTATATGTGGATTTTGAGGATCAAATATAAAACAGCGGCTAGCTAAAGATTGCTCAACTTCCAAAAGTCCCTGCAAGTAACCCAAGTGAGTTGATGCCCTCCTAGTGCTGTTCTGGAATCTTGTGAGTGGAACAGAATGTCCCACAAATTCCAGTAATTTCTACATTTTGCAACACAAGTACAAATAATTTTCTTGGTAGTTTAGTCTTTGTTCAGTAGGAGTTCGTTTTGGGGGTGGAGTCTATGGAAATTGCTTGTTGGTGGCTTTGTAAGATACAGATAAACTGAAAGCTGAAGGGAAATCTTTCAATCCACCATGGGAACATGTTTCAGTGAGGGGCTCAGGTTTGGAGAATGGTACATCAAGTAACAGTTTGGGTAAAACCTAATGATATGCCTAGTCAGTGTTGCCAAGTGGTTAGAGCATTGGCCTATACACCAAAGGGTCACAGGTGCGATTCCCAGTCAAGGACATGGTACCTGGATTGCAGGTTTGATCCCTAGCCACCAGTTGAAGATCTCCCCCCCCCCTCTCTCTCCCCCAAACCCATCCATCCCTCCCTCCCGCTCTCTCTGGGAAAAATATTTTGGGGGTGGCGATTAACAAAACAAACCTAATGACAGAAGAAGATCAGGATACAACTTCATGCCAGTAAATTATTATAGCTTGTGGCATGATAAAGTATAGAGGCAACTATCAGTAACAAGGACATGGTTGTAGATTCATCTGAGTGTTAGGAAAAACCAAACAGATGGCTGAGGAGGCAGTGACATTTGGGCTCTCTGCCTTCTGAAGCATTCTTATCCAGTTGCCAGTTCTCAGAAGCAAGAGATAGCAAGAATGCCTGTGGACCGGACCAAGTATCCCAATCAGGCCTGGCCATGCTTCTGGACTTCGCTTCAACAAGGAGGCTCAAGGGAAGGAATATGATCTAGACTGACATATTTAGCCTCTCTAACTATCTGCTTCATCTTTGGAGCCACTCATTAAAGACCTACTCCAGCTTAAACAGGCAGGATAATAATAGCTAATCAAATATTTTCCCCAATTCTGTAGTCTTCACTACAATATTATTATAGGGATAGATATTGCTTTCAACATCATTTTACAGATGAGAAAACAGAGGCTCCGAAGGTTCAAATAACTCCCAGAGTTTCATAACTAGCAGATAGTCTTCAAACCCAGGTTGGCCTAGCTCTAAGCCTATGCTCTCTCCATTCAAGAAGGTGTAAGTACATAGTAGCTAGCCTAGGACATAGCTCCAGTAAACCACATTTCCAGTGTTCTTCTGGGGGACATCCATCAGATCACTCTACTTAGTTCAACCATCTTGTCTTACTAACATCCCCCAACAATGGTCCACAAAAAGACTGTGAAGAGAGGTTCTTTGTTGTGTGGCTAGCATTAAGGATGGGCCACAGAGGATTTAGGCACTATCTCCTATTGAATGCATGTCCCTGAATGTTGAATCCCAATCCAGTAAGTCCAATATAAAGAAGGAAAAACAATTTAATGAAATAAAAAGAGGAAGGTATACATTGAGCAAAAACAGAAAATGGAGCTGCTCTAAGGAAACTAAAGGTGGTGGAGGAAAAAACGAATGCATCTTTGTGAAATACTTGTGTGCTTTGAGGGATAACTTAATTTGATATACTATTTTGCATCAAACTTCATAAAAACAATGAACTCATTTTATCCCATATTCACTTCTGCATCCTATCTAGTGATTCCTTGAGGGCAGGGTTGGCTTTTTAAATGTTTTTCCTTGATCACTGCCATCCCTGGACTTCAAGTTAGTTTCCAACACATTTGTGTTCAGTGTATGACTAAACAGATGAGTGAAGGAATAATTGAATTTTATTTGTAGAATGAGTGACCATATTTACACTTTACTTTTCAGTGTGAAATTTAAACTATATTTCCTTTAAAGGGAGGCAGTGCCTGTGAAATCCTGCAGTGAGAAAATGTCAGCATTTGCAGTCTTGGCAGAGGCCCTCTGACTCTGGCTAATCTGGGCTGCAGAGTCCTATGGCTCTTGAATCTTCTTTGATAACTGTTGCCTACAACTTGCTCTACAGTTTTTCCTTCTACGAAGATGATGGAATAGTCTCTTTCTAATTCCAACTGTCTATCCCATCCTAAATGGCAACCCTTTGCCCCTTACTGGCCCCAAGAAGACTTCATTTTCTTAGAAATACTAGTGGCCCAGTGCAAAAAAAAAAATTGTGCACTGTAGAGGGAGTCCCTCAGACTGGCCTACCCCCTCTCACAGCCTGGGAGCCCTTAGGGGATGTCCTACTGATGGCTTAAGCCCTCTCTCCGCTCCCTCTTCAGGAGGCAACCAGGCAATCAAGGGAAAGCACCACCCTCAAAACCCCCTCGCTGCTGCTGCCTCTGGCCTCCCTCTGCAGGAGCCTACTGGGTTGATCAGGGGAATGCAACAGCCCCATCACACCTCTGCTGCAGCCACTGCTGGCCACTGTGGATTTTTCCAGAGTATGTCCAGAAGACACCCACTCTAGTTAGCATATTACCCTTTTATTAGTATAGGTGATAACCCCCTCCCCCCCACACACACACACACACGCACACATACACACACGTAAAGTTTTCCTATGAGATGGTAAAATATGAAATATTTGAGCCCATGGGCACAGAGATACCCAAACTGCTTAAAAAAATAATACAGAGGAAGCTATAGAAACCACACACACACACACACACACACACACACACACACACAGTTTTTGTGATCTTCTCTCTAACTGCACTCCATGGAAGACTATGTGGGAGCATGCTGGCTTTTATCTTTACACTAGAGACCCAATGCACAAAAATTTGTGCAAGAGTAGGCCTTCCTTTCCCACAGGTGCAGACACTGCTTCCCTCTGGCACCCAAAACCTGGGCTTCCCTCCAGCCACCAGCAGGCACCAAGGACCTGGGCTTCCCTCAGAGGCCCAGCTTCGAAAGGTCATCTGAAAGGATGTCTGGTCTAATTAACATATTATGCTTTTATTATTATAAATACTGTTTCTTTGATAGAAGGAAAAAACCAGGGTCTCTGCCCAGGAGAGAAGGGTTCAAGCAGGAGTTCCTCAGGCATAGAACTATGAACACTGATAAGGGCCCTGCTCAGCCTTTGGAATTTCTACTTTGGACAGAGGTCCTGGTGGTTAGAAGGGCCCAACTGAACTGGCCAGTATACTAACCCAGGCACTTTGACTCATTTACTCATTGATTTGAGAGGCAACAAAGAAAGCTATTCAAAAAGTGGGCTGCTCGGTTCCAATCTTAACTCAACCACATACTAACTCTAATCTTGGCTTAACATATCTGTTTCTTTCTCTGCAAAATGGCAGTGATGATGCTAATAGTACCTACATTACAGGATGATTATGAAGAATGATTGATCAGATACCTATAAAGGTCTTAAATCTATTAGGTGGCCTTGTTGAAACTACTTTCTGGCACAAAGGGCTACTAAAAAATTTATAAGGCCTATCTATAAGAAACTTAAATCATTCGAAGACAAATGAGACATGCACATTCACATCTAAAATTCTAGATCCAAAGTGATAAGTGCACTACAACAGAGTTACAAAGAAGTATTATGGGAGTTCTGAGGAGGAGTCGTTTCTTCCAAAGTGCTAGAGTAGGGATTGGAAATACTTTGGAGAAGGTGGCAATGGAACTGGGTCTGAAAAAGTAATAGAAATTGTAGCTGTATATATAGAAAATGTGGGCATTCCCCAAGAAGAAGCTATATAATCAAGGCAAAGAGACAGAAGAATCTGAAGTATGTGTGAGGAGAAAACAGTTTGGTTAAGACAAGCTAAGTTTTCAAAAACACTAATGCTTCAGACTTCACACCATTATCTTACACCAGAGGTGGGGAACCCTTTTACTGTCAAGGACCATTTGGATATTCATAACATCATTCACAAGCCATACAAAATTACCAACTCAAAAATTAGCCTGTTATATTTGGTCAAACGTTTAATTAACTCACCCCTAATGATTTTTGTGGACCTCATTAGGTCTGCAGGCTGAAGGTTCTCTACCCCTGCCCTACACTATTTGCTTGATCTCTGTTACAGTATGAGTATCAGTAAGACAGTGGCCGTGATGGCTGAAATCCACTGCTGACTAGAGAGGTATTTAGGAATCATAAGTCCAATGTCTTGAGAGCTGGTTAAGAGGGAAAGGAGGTAGTGTCTAGGAAGTCCCAAAGCTCAGGCTCAACTATTAAAGACCAATAGGGCCATTGAGAGAAACTCAGGCATATAAGGAAAAAAGTAAAGACTAGGGAATTGTGAGAAATTCCTTGACACCACATAATAGATTCATCATCCCTATTTTGATGAGAACCATGTGTATGGAATGTACCCCACCTGAAGATGATTAGTACTATAAGATTGGTGCCTATATTCTAAGTAGCATTCCTTTTTTGTTGTTGTTGTTGTTATAAATCTGCCTCTCAGTCTCCTCTCTGACTCAGTTCTTTCCATTCTGACTCCTCAATTACTCTTCCCAAATTTCATAGATGGTTCCCTGGTGCATACAGCTGGACTGTGTTGGATACATCCCTGCTCATCTGCTCCAATTCCTGTATGCGTCTGTATGCAATTGGCATATCCCTTCTCTGCCCCGGTCTTCCCATACTGGAGTTTCATTTTTTTATATAGCTTCCTGTCCCTTGAATTATCCCCATGCTCTTCCTCTGAGTCTTCTCCAGCTCCATCTTACCTGTCTAGAGTTGTATTGACCAGAAGGAACATTCCAGTATCCCAGGAGTGGATTCCATATGGTTCCACATACAACCCCTGCTCCATCAAATAAAGAACTACTCTTTCTCACCGAAACCCACCTCCTTCCTGGGTGGGATCTGATTATGCCTCTGGACACTTGAGCTTTCCCACCCATTTTATCTAACATACATAGGTATTCATGCGCACCTATGTATAATAATTTGTTCCAAATTAAAATTAAGTACATCTTATACTCAAAATGCGAAGTATGACTCCTTCAGATTAAAAAGGCTTATTTTGCACAAGTGAAAAGGACGTCCTGTCTTAAGACACCGGGGGCTTCTTTTGATTTCATTCTCCTTGGTCCCCGTCTCTCTGAACACTGCTTAGCAGATGAAGTTCTGCGGAACAGAAGGAGCTGGGACGGCACCACTGACATCCTCAAAGAACAGAGGAACATTTTTAGCACAGCACCGTCACACACGTTTTCCTCCGCTTCCACAAAATGACATGCACTGTACGAAAATGACACCTGCCATCTATTCTTAAGTATATCACAAAACACAGTGGTTTTTATACATAAATCTTTAACAGAGAAGGAACAATGAGACAGGAGCTCAGCGTTCCTTTGTTTCCAGTCAGCCCCGGGTGTGATGGCCATGGGCACAGGGTCAGGAGCATGCCTGCGCCTGCAGCCCCACTGCCAAGGAGAGCAGGAGCCACAAACCCTTCCCTCACCCGCCCAGCCCCGCTGCTTTTAAACTGTGATTTTTTCCCCTCATTTCAAAATTACCTAAAGACCAATTGGTTCCAGGCAGCTCTTTCTGTATATTAATTTTTAATTGCAGAAATAGCAATTAGATGGCTGCACTGATTGCCAGTTCCCGTAATCTTTTTTAATTTGAGATAACAATCTATTCAAAAAATGAGTTTGTCCCTAAAATATCTTTTCTTAATGGCAATAATAACTGAAGTTATATACAAAACCAGCAGAGCAGCCCACAGGGAAGGGGCCTAAATTATACATGGAATATTCTGCACCTGGTTTGTCAGTTATAACAAGAACCTTACCACGGGTGCCCTATGAAAATGGTCCATTTCTTATGTTTTCTTATAAATATCGTTTTTGAAACAACCAGATCCTCTGTGAAGAGATGATTTTCAGGGTATGAGGCCTGCTTTTGTACACCCAAGGTAC
This sequence comes from Pipistrellus hanaki, assembly GCF_964339955.1. Lineage (NCBI taxonomy): Eukaryota > Metazoa > Chordata > Mammalia > Chiroptera > Vespertilionidae > Pipistrellus > Pipistrellus hanaki. Next base: position 46,048,068 of record NC_140503.1, on the reverse strand, counting down.
ATAAGACATGTAGATAATAAAATAATTATTTTGCGCCTTGCTGTGGAACCTGGAAAGCGGAAGGTTATGAGGAAGAAAAAGGAATTAGATGAATAGATTTCCTGCTTGCAAGGAGCTCCCAGGCTAAGGCTGGACAAACAGAAAGCAAATTCAGTGCTCAGACCTTTGTGTCTCAGGCTTTTCCCACATACTCCTCACCATCAGGGATGTTGAGAGCTCCAAGGGAATGGGAAATGAATGGGCTTCCTTTGTCCAGCCAGGCTCTGAACCATTTCAGAAATAGAAGAGTTGAGATGGAGGCCATATATCACAGAAGCTAAACAAAAGACCACAACATAGGAGAGGGAATCCAGTGACCAGCTAACTGAACCCCTGAACGAGGAAGGCTTCTTACCCACCAGTCATAACACAGCAACCTATCCAAGAAATGGGGAGTGGAAGACTCCTAACTAATCACTAACAAGGAATGGACACTAGAAAGAAAAACAACAAAGGAGTTGCTGAGCATGCTTAGTTACTCTTTTCACATTTGCCTACTAGAGAGGTCCACTCCACCTCTCCAGGGGTGTGAGAAAACAGAGAAGGAAGCTGAAGGTGTTTAGGGAAAACCAAAATTGAGGAAATGGGTTTTCCTCTAAAATATGAAAGCGACTTGACCGGTGTGCCTCAGTGGTTGAGCTTCAACCTATGAAGCAGGTGGTCACAGTTCAATTCCACATCAGGACACATACCAGGGTTGTGGGTTTGATCCCTGATAGGGGGCATGCAAGAGGCATCCAATCAATGATTCTCTCTCATCATTAATATTGCTATCTCTCTCCCTTCCTCTCTGAAATCAATATAAATATATTTTTTTAAATGAAAAATGAGAAACAATTGGAGTTCAAAAGAGGTACTAAAAATCACCTGCCCCTCCCAGAATAAATGTTTTTGGCTTTTTCATGATTTTATCTTAAAATTTCATGAGCTTTTATATTCTCCTTTGCTAGATTTTATGAAAAAAGTTTTAGCCCGATCACCTGAGACATTTTATATTCTGGGTTTGAGGTCTACCCTTCTAGTCTGAATGGATTGTCTGTCTCAGTTCCCTCATCTGGAAAATGACTGTCCTTAATAGGACATCAGAAAATGATAAGAAAAGGCAAGTCAGAGAAAAGGTCTTTGAATGTGATAAGTACTCAATAAATGTTATGCAAATTCCGTGTCTATGATAGGGTCTCATGCTTCCTGGTCCTCCACTGAGCAGCCTGTGGCTTACCTTCTCTAGTGAGAGCAGCTTTGTCATCACCCCTCAGATGGACATTCCTTCCCTGCATCATGCCCACACCTTGCTCCTCCAGCCACACTTGGTCCTTGCGTGTTGAAAGTCTGGGGTGTCAAGTGTTGGGAGTAAAGATGAAGAGATGGAGAGAGATGCAAAGATGAACCCTCAAGAACTTCTGATCTGGCAAGCATGAAAAAAAACTATTATTCCCAAGTGAAGTACACTGTGGAAGTTGTATAAGTAGAAAGTATGATACCTGGAATGCACATGGGGTCTAAAAGACACCCTCCCACCCTGCTGGGATCCCGTAGGAGTTTATCTCAACATGCTCACTGGAGACATTTTTAAATGGGTACCACCTATGACTAAAACTTACAAAATGCGAATACCAGTGTGAGCAGATATGTCCACTAGAACTCATGGGAATAAACTAGGCTGCATGAATCACGAAAGGTATAATACTGGGGGTAAATTATATATAGTTTATTCCTAAAATTAGTTGTATCAGAAACCTATTACCCACAGGGAATGACAAAGCCTAAGAGATAATTTATATCATGTGGTGAGTAAATTCATGGATAATAATATAGCTAATATTTATTGCAGTTACCACAGTTCGAAGGAATTAACTTGTATTATCATTTATAAAATGGCAGTTCCCCATAAACCTTAGGACAGAAGAAACCCATCCTAGGTGAAGTCCTCTAGGAAATGGATTAGGTGGAGGAGATCCATGAGTAGATTGTGGTGGGGGGGAGAACCTAAAGGAACAGCACATGTGAGGAGTGAGGCTCGCAGGACTAGGTAACGGAATAGTGGAAACACGTGCACCTCAAAAGTCTCAGATGATCCCACAGGGAGCTAAGCTAGGAAGCTGAGATGATTCTTCAGTGATATCTCCAGGTGAGCCAAGGTGGCCAGGACTTCTGTCCCTGCATCAACTAGTTGGTGAATGCAGGCTGATCTCCAGGAGGGGGTGTAAGTTGTCAGCACCCTTGACAGGGCAATCCTCAGGGAGAGACTCAGATATGAGCTGTCAGCAGCCAGTGTCCCCAGTATCTGGGGGAATGAGAGCCTCAGTACTCAGGAGGGGATCCGGTGGCAACAGCAGTATCCATTCCAGAGAGAAAGGAGTGAAAGGGAGCTACACTTATGGAGCCCTCCTATATGCCAGGCACTGTGTATGGCATTTTCTTTATTGTTTTTAATCCTACTGCATAGGCATCAGTGACCTCTCCCAACCTCCAGAGAAATTTCAAGATCCCCTCTTTCCTCTAACCTAGTGGTTCTCAACTGAGGGTGGTTTTCTCCCCTGGAGGACATTGCCAGGGCAATGTCTGGCGATACTTTTGGTTGTCACAACTATTATACAAGTGGGTTGATCCTGGCATTGATAGAGGTTAGGATGCTGCAAAACAACCTTTAATGCATGGAACAGCCCTTCACAACAAAAAATTACCCATCCCTGAATGTCCACAGTGCTGAGGCTGAGAAACCCTGCCCTGGTCCATAGGAAAGAGAACACACCACTGGGCCATAGTAATTGGGGCGAACTTTCTGAGTGGAAGGCCTTGATCCATGTGATTAGGACTACAGGTGGGCTTGAGGCTGCTTCCTTTTAGCACTCCTCCCTTTGGCAGGCCAGATGGCTTTAGAAGGGTATGGGGTGAGATGATACAGTAGGCCAGTCTTTTTTAAAAACATTAAATTCAGAAAGGAAGGAGGAGATGAGAGAGAGCGAGAGAGAGAGAGAGAGAGAGAGAGAGAGAGAGAGAGAGAGAGAGAGAGAAACATCAATGGGGAGAGAGAATCATTGATTGTCTGCCTCCTGTATGTTTGTCTGCCTCCTGTATGTCCCCCACTGGTCATTGAGCCTGCAACCCTGGCATGTGCCCTGACCAGGAATCCAATTGTGACCTCCTGGCTCATAGGTCAATACTCAACCACTGAGCCATGAGGTCAAGGAGTTAGGTCTGTCTTGCTCTGGGACATGGGAAAGAGGAACTTTTATTCCTTTGCCTTATCTTTGTGCCTCTTCTTAACATCAGAAGGGTAAGACTCCAAAGGGCCAGATGATATGGGTGAGAGGAAAGAGGCTCAGAATGCTACATTTATTCTGGGCCTTTGACCTTAGAAACAACCAGCTCTCTCAGTTTTCAGCTGCCCAGGGAGAAGTCCACTGGAGCTCTGGTCATAAACAATGTGCATGCTCCTTGAATGCCCCTCTGCATATCTTCAACAAACTCTGATGGGGAATTCAGAATCTTAGCCACCTCTATTTTTCTCATCAGAAGAATAACTATAAGGCCATTACTGTCACCATATTATAGATGAAAAAATCTGGGTCATAGAAAAGTTGAGCAACCTATGCATGATCATACAGCTAATCAAAGGCAATAACCATGCTCGCTTATTTGAGAAACATACATCCTCTTTGAAATTATAGTCGTGCATTGCTAAATGATGAGGATATATTCTGAGAAATGAATCAGTAGGCCTTCTTACCATTGGACAAACATCAGAGTGCACTTACTAGTATTAGTACACAAACCTAGATGGCATAGCCTACTACACACTAGGCAATATGATATAGCCTGTTGCTCCTAGGCTACAGGCCTGTGCAGCATGCTACTGTACTGAATACTGTGGCCAATTGTAACATAATGCTAAGTATTTGTGCATGTAAACATAGAAAATCCACAGTAGATCTTTTTTTAAGGCACACCTGTACAGGGCACTTATGATGAATGGAGCTTGCAGGAATTCTGAGTGAGTCAGTGAGTGAGGTGAGTGAATGTGAAGGCCTAGGACATCACAGTATATTATTGCAGACTTTATTAACACTGTCCCACAAGTGTCCCCCACCCCTGCTTCCTTGTGTCAGGGTCAAAAATAGAAAATCAAAAATATCAATGCTGCTCCATTAATATGAATATGGGCTGAAGTGACTGGAATTACCAAGGAGTAACTGGCTGTCTTGGGTATATGCCATTATAATAGTGACTGTGAGGAGGGAATGAAAGTGCCTTGAGGATCAGTAGAAATCCTATATAATAAAGAGGTAATATGAAAATTAACCCTCATGGCCTCACAAGATGGCTGCCTATGACCAGGCTGGCAGGGGGGTTAGTGAGAGATGACCAAATTACTGAACAGCAGGTTGTGTGGGGTGACCAGGCCAGTGGGGGGTGGGGGGGATTTGGAGATGAGCAGGCCAGCAGGGGAGGCAGTTGGGAGCAATTAGGCTGGCAGGGGGGATAATGAGGGGCGACTAGGCCAGCAGGGGGTGACAGTTGGGGGTGACCAGGCTGGCGGGGGGGGGGGGGCAGTAAGAGGTGACCAGGCCAACAAGGTGGGGGGAAGGGCAATTAGGATCAACCAGGCCAGCAGGGAGGGGAGAGTTGGAATGACCTGGTTGGCAGTGGGGGGCCATTAGGGGCAACCAGGCAGGCAGGCAATTGAGCAATTAGAAGCCAACAGTTCAGTATTGTAAGAGGGATGTCCGACTATGATCGGGCCTAAAGGATCTCAGGGATCGAGCCTAAACAGGCAGTTCAACATCCCCCAAGGGGTCCCAGATTGGAGAGGGTGCAGGCTGGGCTGAGGAAACCCTGCCCCATGCACAAATTTCATGCACTGGGCCTATAGTAAGAAATAAAGATGGAGTGGTAATGGAACATAGAGGGTGGTCAAGGCAATGTGTTTTGGGTTATTGCATGTTGAAGCAATGGTCAGTTTAAAGAACTTCATGATATTTTTTTTAAAAGAAAAAGATCATGTTTAACATGGCAAGGATATAGAACTGAGGACTGAATATTTTTATTTTGCACACTTGCATTATGTTCCAGTAGGCACTCAGTTGATGGAACAAAACTTATCTATGCTTGACAATATTACAACCTGAAAATATTTCCAAAGTATAGGGACACTGGCTCCACACTACCACAGGAAGCGTTCACTAAAATTTCAATGGCACTTAATGCTTGTTATGATGGCTCTTAAGGACTTATGTATTTGTACAGGATCACAGATCCTCATCAAAGAATTTACAGCAAATTACTCTGAAGACCATGTAGCTGGATCTGAGGGCTGATGCACCCTCTGAATATGTGGGTCTGGGGACAGACTCCTTTGTGCTGAAACAGGTCAGTGGCTGACTGATTGGGATGTAATCTGTGCACTCAATATTAAGGTGCTGTGAGCGGGAGTGAATCTACTGCCAAGCCCCACAAATATTGCTCCCATCAAAGAAAAAAATTCCTCCTGACCCACATATTCTTCCATTTCTTACAGGAAATTGAGCTGCATTCTAATCTTTTGGGACCACTGTCATTTATGTGGCCCATCATGGACCAAAACATCATTATGCAGCACATGACTGTAATCACAGGGGACGTTCATGTCTCCCTATAGGTCCCTTGGCACCCTGAGATCCAAGCTGGGCTGAATGAACCTTGGGCTAGACTTAGTCTCATAAGCTTTCTGTTCTTTGCTTATTTGAAGTGTAAGGACTCCGTGAGCTTTCCAAATTTCTAAGCGAAGGCAAGATATGAAAGACAGGCTGGGTGATTTATATGAAGTGATAATATGAGCCCATCTCCTTGCAGCCATCATTTTAGTTTGCAATAAAAAATGACTGGTCTAGCGCCTCCACTTCCGGAATATCAGTGACCTAACTGCTTGGACTCTCAGACATAAAGCTCTCGGTTAATGGGCCTGTCAATTTCTTAAAGTGAGCAGTTTTTCATAGCACTCCATAAAACTGGGGGGCAAATAAAATTTTAAAAAGAACATAACAGTTAACATGAAAATACATGTATTACTTATTGAGCATGAACTAAAAGCAGCAGGGGAAAAAAAAAACTGATAGAAGAGCAGTGGTTAGGGAGGGAAAACAGGTTTGCCTGGGCAGAGTGTTCTTTATCTACTTAACAGAGGCCCTGTTTCCAGCAACTTAAAAGAAACACACAGATATTCATTAAGCATTAAACTTAAAAGTAAAAATCTTTATGTTCTTCTAATGACAATCTAGTGCCCTTGTTATGAAAGATTTACTGGCCTCAATTTAGATGGTGATCACATTCATGTTCCATAAAACATATAGGAAATAAATTACTGAGCAAGTATTTACTAAGAGATTACATAAATATGTACACCCTATTAAAGTTTCACTTATAAACTACTTTCATTTATTGAGCTGTTCAATTTGTAAAATTATTTACCAGTTTACAGACACCAAGGAACAAACTGGACATACTCTGTTATGAAAATATTTTTTCCAAATATGGATGTCATAAGAATAGAAAATATCTAGTGATCAACATATAATCATAAAGAATAGTTCAAGGCTTCATTAATGTCAGCTACTTAAAAGATAATGGAAAAATCATGGAAGTTTTCAATGATTTTTATTAATTCTCTATAGATGCAGTTAATTTAGGAAGGTCAGTCCCATTTACATTAGAATTTATGTTCAAGAAAAAAATCAGAGAATGCAGAATCTAACCATAATATCATGGGTTTGCATCTCTGTTTAGAGCCAGTACAGCATAGTAAGCATGAACTGGAGTTCAAGTCAGTAGAGATGGGCTAGAGACTCACTTTACCTTGTGTGATGTGTAACCCTGGGCAGGTCTCTGAACTTCCTTATCTGTTTCTTACATGGAAATGTACATATTAATCTTTGCTCTACTCACCTCTTAGTGTTGTCATGAGGAAATGTGAGATAGTTCTGTGAAAATATTTTGTCCATGGAATGAAAGTAAACAATGGTGTTATCATGGGAAATATAATTATGTTTTTGGAGAATATTCTGTTAACGAACAGTGATCCAGTGCAAACATATTCTCCAGTGGGAAAGTGGGAAAGTATATTGTTTGAACATGCCTGGGGCTATGATGAGGCTGAAAGAACTTCTGAATGCTATACTATTGGAATGGTATATCATAATAAAAAGAACCTTAAGGAATGGTGACTGAGCCATAAAAGAAAAAATATAGAGGCCATTTGAATTTCAGGTAAACAGTGATTTTTTTTAACCATAAGTATACCCCAAATATTACATGAAGCTTACTTAAATGTACTTATATTTATTTTATCTGACGTCCAAATGTAATGGGGCATTCTGGTTTTGTTTGTTTTGGTTTGGCGGGGGCTTAAACCTGACAATCCTAATGTAGAAAAGCTTTGAGAATTCTCTAACCCTCTTGTCCAAGCAGGACATCATGATCACTGAGAAGATTTCCTTCTTGTTTTGTTCTTTTCAAATATCAAGGGCTTCCAAGATGGCTCTCTCCTCTGGCCACTTCCTCTGGGTCACCTAGCATCTGCACTACCATAAACAATTAGAATATTATTATTCTCCAATATTTGATTGAGAATTTTTCTTCCCAACTAAACTGTGACTTTAGGAAACAGACTTAATCATTCTGATCACTCATTGCCTGGCACATAGTAGTTAACCAGAAAATACTTTATGAGTTAAAAATCACCATTTCCTTCTCACTACAAAATCTCATTATGAGAAAACTTGCTCATGTCGGATACTTAAATGATCAAAACCCAAATGCACAAGTCAACAGTCCATGTCTCTGACCTGGCCTTTACTGACCTCCAAATCATGTTTTGCAACAAACTATGGGCTGTCTCCCATGAACACCTCCAGTGCAACACATCCAAGACTGAATGCTTGTCCCTCCCCTTAAAGTTGCATTTCTCTCTTGGCGCCATATCCTATAACCCAGGCCAGAAAACTAGAGTCATTCTAGACCACTTCCTCTCCCTGATTTCCCTCATTGCTAAAAGCTTTTTAGTAAAATTAAAAAAATACTATATATATATTTCTTTTATTGATTTCAGAGAGGGAGAGAGAGATGGAAACATCAATGATGAGAATCATTGATTGGCCTCCTCCTACACGACTCCCACTGGGTACTGAGCTCACAACCCTGGCATGTGCCCTTGGCCAGAATCGAATCTGGAACCCTTTAGTCTGCAGACCTACACTCTATCCACTGAGCCAAACTGACTAGGGCAAGTCCAAAACTTTTGGGGAGACTTTGAAAGGAAAGTTCTTATTCAGCTTGTTTGACCTGCAGCAAGGGAATGGGCATTTTTTAAAGCATGTATTTGATTCAGTGGAATTTAGGAACCAGTGCCCCACAGAACACAGCAGAACTAGAAACAGCCTCTCTGTATAGCTTACTAATTCATTCTAAAAAATGAAAATACCCTCATCTATTTTGTATTCACTATTTTGAGAGCCTTATTAGCTTTTGACCTGAAATACTATTTTATTTTTTAGTGTTCTTTGCATTTTTAGGTACAATTTGGGCTAATCTTCCCCGCCCCACATACTTCAGGAAGACATTTCTCATTTTATAATGAAAGTAATTATAAAAGAATTAATATAAAAATCCATGTTATAAGTAGCACTTGTTTGGTAAAGTATTCATTTTATTATGCCTTTTCTCACCTATACTCAAAAAAACACCATTAATTAGAAACAAAAGGAATCAGAAAAACAAAGGTTTTGGATTATTTAGAGTCATTCTTATGTACACATGTATATGCAAGCATACATGCATAGTAATACATATGTGCACAAACATTAGAACAGTTTATCAGCTAGGAATTTATAGATGTCCCAACTTACCCACCATCACATAAGCACTTGGAATATGCTTCGGGCCCGAAATATGCTTAAAACTCAGAATAGTGCTTAATTATAAATAATCAAAACCATTCCCAATTTTCTATCCCCCTCTAGATAGCAAATCATTTACCTCACATCTTGCATACTCTCACACAAAAATGGTAACTGAAATATCTTACAGTGAAAAACATGTTTTTTCTAAACTTTTAAAATAAATGGCTTACCCAGGGCCAAGACCTTTCTAACCATCTTAGTGGAGAGCAGATTTCCCTGGCAAATTGGCTGGCTGTGCTCTGAATGCTCAGCTGAAATTGAGGAGCTCCTATTATTCATATTATCTGGCTACATAGGCATTTTTTTTTAATCCACATATTTTGTTTCACTGGAAGAAAATTAGATTATATTAGGTTGTGTACAACACGGAGCTTCAAAACATTTATCCTGTCAAAATAATTTCTTAATTAGTTGTACAACATACTTTTTCAAGACAGAACTTGTCAGAAAAACATCCTGTGGTAGGGAATTTCAGTGAATTCATTCTTGGGATCTTAATAAGACTTCACTTAGCCTTCTTGATGGAGCGGGGAAGTACTTGTCTGGCAATTCTTGCTTCCTTGGAGACCCACTTCTGAAAAGAAGTTTCATCTAGTTTGTTTGTTTTTTAATAAAAAAATTACATATATTTGTTTAGAATATAAAAAATACAGTTACTATATGTTGGACTGGTGACAAAACATATATAATAAGGTACTGAAAAGGAAATAAAACTTCCTTCTCAAAATTAATATCCGTCCAAAAATCTATATAAAATTAATTGGTCAAATACAAGGATCTAATTAAGGAACACACCATGCTGTACCTGCAACTGACATAAAAATGTTTTACCACTCGGTCAATAAGTACTTTAAAGATACCGCTTTATTCATATCAAACATGATCTAGCAGAGTGTTTTGGTTTAAGAAAACAGAAGATTTGGATTTTCAATCTCATCTAGTCATGACATTTATGAGTGATATTCAGAAAACCAGTTAAGGTTTTTCCAGAGCGCTTCTCATTCAGCTGTAAAAGGGACAGAGTAAATGAACCCTCACGGATGCACAGGGTTATTATGAATAAACGTGGCTATGACTTAGGCCACACTTTGAAAACTCAAAAGCATCATATATCAGCTGCAGTTACTTACTAGGTGTCTACTCTGGGTCAGCTTTAGTGTATGAGCAAGGGATTATCCATCATTTAAAAGCTGTGGATAAAGTGAGGCTCAAAGAGGTTAAACAACTGGCCCTCAATCAAACATCTAAGAAACAGAAGTGAGATTTGAGCCTGCATCTATGGGGCCCATGCCTGACATAGCACCCTTTTACCCTTCCTCACTCCCTTTTCCTACTCTTAGGCCTCAAAGAGTATGCTCTGTGCTCTGTTAGAGGGCAGAGAAAAGAGCCTGGAACTAAGCCCTGGGCTATCACACAGCAAGGCATGACCAATTTGTCTTGCTCCTGAAAAATTAGTCCCTGGGAACATTGCCAATCACCAGCATGAAGACCACACTGGAGTGGGATTTGGGCTCAGCTATTCAATCCTAATTCAAAGGAAAGTTGTATAATGGGACCATCAGGCTTCAGGCTCAGGGTTTCTAAAACCACAGATGGCACAGTTAAAAACAGAGGCAGTCCTTTCCCTCCTTACCATCCAATGTGGTGGCTGCATGGTAATATGTCCTTCTTGTTAATGAAAATATTAATGAACACCTGCTTTGTGCAAGGGATACCCAGGAGTGTTTGGCACGGTTCCTGTTCTCACAGAGGGCAAAAAGTCAATAATAAGCACATTAGAAAGAAAATGGCAGTGCATGATTAAATTGTACAAGGGAACAGTCAAGAAGGCATCATAGCGCAGCACATGAAGAATAGCCAATTGTGTGGTTCAGATAATAAAATGTCATGAGAAGCCAGAGGGGGAGAAATCTTTTGGGCCCAGAGGGTCAGGAAATACTTCAAAGAGGAGATTAAATTAATCCCTTATGGCATTTACTCCCACCTTAAGCAGAGCATTTATTCTTTACTCTTTGCAATATCTTCTATAGCACATCTAACTGGTCAAAGCTCCTTGATATGTATAAGTATAAGCACCTTAGGGCCAATGTGTCATTAATGCCTACTTTGTTAGGAATCAGAGATCCTGTCCACAAAGCATTGGAGAACAGATGAGAGTGGAGATAAGACTTCCTGGTGAAAGAGAAGAGTATGTGCAAAAGCAGAAAAGAAGAATAAGGTAACATGTCATTGTCTTCAGAATGGCTATCATCAATAAATCCACAAACAGGTGCTGGAAGGATGTGGAGAAATGGAACCCTCATGCACTGTTAGTTGGAATGTAGATTGGCATAGCCTCTATGAAAAATAGTTTGGAGTTTCCTCAAAAAAGTAAATACGGAGCTGCCATATGACCCAGGGATTTCTTGTAGGACTATATCTGAAGAAATCCAGAACACTAATTTGAAAGAACATATGTATCCCTACATTCATTGCAGCATTATTTTCAATAGCTAAACTATGGAAGCAGCTCAAGTGCCCAACAGTAGACACGTAGATTAAAAAGTGTGGTATACTTACAATAGAATATTACTTAGCCATAAAAAATGAATAAAATCTTATCCTTTGTGACAACATGGAAGGACATACAGGGAATTATGTTAAGTGAAATAAGTCAGATAGAGAAAGACAAATGTCATATGATTTTACTTATATGCGAAATCTATTAAAAACACACACACAAAAAAATAAATGAACAAATAAAATATAAAGACTCATAATTGCAGAGGACAGATAGATGGTTATCAGATAGAGGGGGATTTGGGTGAAAACTATGAAGAGATTAAGAAGTACAAGTTAGTAGTTACAAAAATAGTCACAGGGATGTAAAAGTATAGCATAAAGATATAGTCAATAATATTGTAATATCTATATACTAGAAACCCAGTGCATAAAAATTGGGCATGGGTCCAATCCCTAGGCCTGGCCAACAATCAAAGTGTGAACGTCTGGCATGGAAGAGCAGGTCCCAGCTGACCTCTGGGCCCCTTGGACTTCATACACCCTCCTCTGCCTGTGTCACAGTGTCTGAGGCCCCATGCAGAGATGTGGTAAGCATGGCTGGACATCATGGGCCGGGCGTAGCATGGGTTTCTGGGCAGGCAGTGTGCTCTCTTCTGGTTAGCCTTGCAGACCCACTCCTACGCAAACCCTGACCGGCAGCTGTGGCCCGGCTCACCTGGAAGAGGCCACACAGGTGCATGGCAGGCTCCTTAAGGGTGCCCAGTATCTGAGTGCGGGGGCTTCCCCAGAGCACAAGCCCTAGAGTCCCAGGGGAGGGAGTGAGAGTGAGCTCAGTGGGTACCCCGCATGCTCACTGCAACTCTGTCCTGTCACCCCCAACCCCAGGTAGCTGGTAAGAGGTTGCAGCTCCTGCACCTGGACGACGGGTCACCTAAGCCTACCATGTTCCACACCTCCCCCTGGTGGTCAGCGCACATTCGAATTCCAGGTCTCCTGGTAGAATGACTGCCCAGGGGACAATTTGCATATTAAGCTTTTATTATATAGGATGGTGGTATCAGGTGGGTATTTGAAATACCAGGGTGATCACTTTATAAAGTATATGATTATCTTTCCACTATGCTGTATATTTGAAACCAATACAAAATAATATGAAATGTCAACTGTAATTGAAAAAGAAAACTAAAAAAAGAAAAGGAAAAATGAATGGGGGGTATAGTAAGAGATGAAGAAACAAGTGAGAAGGGTTTGTATCACGTATTATGGGTCATTGAAAGGAATTTGTCTTTTATTCTGATTGAGAGACATCCATGGGAGGGTTTGATCAGAGGAGTGACATAATCTGATTTGTGTTTTTAAAGGGTCTCTCCTGTATTGAGAAGAATCTGTAGGGGCAAGTGCAAAAATAGGAAAACCAACTAGGAGATCTTAGCAATAATTCAAGCAAGAGGAAACAGAGGTTCACAGCAAAAGGGCCGCAGTAGAAGTGGTAATAAGAGGTAGAATTCTAGACGTCTATACTATTAAAAGCATAGGTGACCCCCATACCCTCACATCATCAAAAGATGGCCATCCCATGTTGTCACAAGATGGCTGCCTCCAAGTCATCATAAGAGGGCCACCACAAGATGGCCACCACAAGATGGCCTGCAGGGGCAGGCAGTTGTAGGTGACCAGGCTGGCAGGGGAGGGCAGTTGGGAGCTATTGGGTCAGCAGGAGAGCAGTTATATATCAATCAGGCCAGCAGGGGAGCGGTTATGGGGGAATCAGGCAGGCAGAAGCAGTTAGAGGCAATTAGGCAGGCAGACAGGTGAGTGGTTAGGAGCCAGCAGTCCCAGATTGTGAGAGGGATGTCTGATTGTCTGGAATGAGCCTAAACCAGCAATCAGACATCCCCCAAGGGGTCCCAGATTGGAGAGGGTGCAGGCTAGGCTGAGGGACCTCCCCTCCCGCAGTGTATGAATTTCATGCACTGGGACTCTAGTGCTTTTTATAATAGGGCTAACAGACTATTTCCTGAACTGGATGAGAAAAAGGCGTTAATGATAGATATATTAAAAGAAAGGTATCTGGCCCACCAATTGGAAATGTATAGGAGTCAACTAGATGTTAAGGTCTAGAGTTTTGGAGAGATGTCTGTACTGGAGATAGAATTGAGAATTGTTGACCCATAGTTTGCATTTAAGGTCATAAGACTAAATAAGGACAGGAGTGAAGATAAATGAAAGAACAGCAGGTGATCCTTGGAATACTCCAACAGTAAGAGGCCAGAAAAGAGGAAAAATCATCAAAAGATGCTGAAATGGAAGGGCTAGTGAAATTAAAAACAAAGTGGCAGGGGGGAGTAGAAGGGGATAATAACCATGTCAAATGCACTGATAGACCATGCAAAGCTTTATTAATGTGGGGTCATGGGTATATATTGTGGCAATCTGATGGTGTATCGGAGGCAAAAATCCCATGGCAGTGGTTGAAGAGGGAATGAGAGAAGAGAAATTTGAGATATTTAATGCATACAATCTCATAAGGAATTTTGCTAAAAGAGGGACAAAGGAAAGGGCAGTAAGGTGCAAAGAAGGTTTTCTTAAGATGAGAGAAATAACAGTTCATATATTTATAAGAATTATTTACTAGAGAGAAAATATTCCTGGAGCAAAATACTTAAATAAGCAAAGCAGAATTAGAATGGAGCAGAGGTTGCCAAAACCGGTTTGGCTCAGTGGATAGAGCATCAGTCTGCAGACTGAAAGGTCCCAGGTTCGATTCTGGTCAAGGGATGTACATTGGTTGCGGGCACATCCCTGGTGTGGGGGTGTGTAGGAGGCAGCTGGTCGATGTGTCTCTTTCAGCGATGCTTCTAGTTCTCTACCTCTCTCCTCTCCCTTCCTCTCTGTAAAAAATCAATTATATATATATATATATATATATATATATATATATATATATATATATTTTTTTTTTTTTTTTTTAAAGAATGGAGCAGAGGTAGAGGGGAGGATGAGCTGTAAGTAAGAGCAATGTCAGCTCATCTCTCTGAACAGCTGGAAAGACAATGTGGAAGTCATTAGAGAGTTTAATCAGGAAGGCTAATGGTGCCTGTTTTGAGCAAAGGGCGGGGACAATGTTAACCTGTTAACCAAGTGGGGCGTATAAATACGTCAAACGTAAACAATATCGGGTACTGGTAGGACATATGAATACGTCCTTGAAATATATGTTGCGCCCTGAAATGGGCGGGACGTATATTTCCGAACAACAAAGGTATTAGTCATCCATACATGTCTCGACATGAATTTAAGACATGAAGGGAATCAGTATAATTTTGCTAGTGAGAGTGGTGGACGTGTTCAACAAGAATTGTTTTGGAGTTAACACATGACTTACTGAATAAAGGGTATAGGATTTACTTAGATAATTTCTATACATCAATTCATTTGGCTGAACTCTTGTGTCAAAACAATACAGACGTTGTTGGAACAATGAGGATAAACAGAGTCGGAATCCCCAGTGAAATAAAAACAAAAAAATTACAGAAAAATGAACATATAGTAAGATTCAAAGACAAACTTATGGTTTTAAAATGGAAAGATAAAAAAAGACGTACTGATGCTCAGTTCTATTCATAATGACAAAAAGACAATGATTGAAAAGAGAGGGAGAAGGCAGGAAAAACCAAATGTTGTCCTGGATTATAACAAGAATATGGGTGGCGTAGATTTGGGAGATGGAGTTATGGTGGCCTAAACGGCTGCCCATAAAAGGGTAAAAAAATTTTATAAAAATTTTTTTCTATGATTAATTGATATATGCTGCTTCAATGCATATATTATATATACAAAAAAGATAAAGGTCATTTGGATCGATTACACTTTTTGATAGAGTATATAGAGAAATTGGTAGATAACAACATAGTGAAAACCCACCCAAAGACATCAACAAGCCGCTCTACATCTAAACCATCACGCTTAGTTGAAAGGCATTTTCCAGAACAAATGAAAAGCGATATAGGAAAAACTAAATCCAGGAAATGCCGAGTTTGCTACAAAAAAGGTGTTAGGAAAGAATCTACATACTGGTGTCTGGATTGTAAGGTAGCACTATATATCAACAATTGTTTTAAAATATATCACACGGAAGTTGAGTTTTGAATTTTTACATCTATATTTTAATTTTTTAAACTCAATATTTCTATTTTATTTGTGTGCTTTTGTTTATTGTTCTGTAATTGTTAACTTTTTAAATATTTTTTATTGTGTACTGAAATAAAAAATATATATTTTTGTAATCTTTATAATTGTTTGTAAAATTTATAATTTTTTAATTCGATGTTTCCATTTTTTTGTTGGTATTCTTTTCTATTTGTTTGTAATTTTGTATTTTTCCTTCTGCTTTATATATAAATAAATGAAAAAATATATATTTCATAGTCTTTTCATTTATTTTAAGTATAAATAAAAAAAATAATAATATGAAATTACATACTCCGGGCGTGACGTACTGACACATCCTAGTGAAAGAGTGGGCGCCCGTTATAGGTTGCATAATTAAAAAGGGAATTCCCCGGCTTAAGGAACTTGGTTTCAGACAATTTTCACTTAGTGTGTGTGTTATGTCTATTTTTTTGTAGGAAGTGTACTAAAATTCTCTACTTTGTCACTTCCTGAGGGCTATTATTTTGGTTGATCCAGACCAAATTGAGGCTCTCTCAAACAATTCAAACCCCATGACAGAAGTTCAAAGTGGCCCTTCCTGTCCCACCAAACAGCATTTAACAGTATTTATTATTTTGTTCTTGGTATCCAAAAAATACATTATTCTCTAACCTAATTCCATTGTCTCTAAACAATGACCCAACTTAGGTCCCCAAATGAGCTTGCAGGCAGTTACTGAATGTTTAAACTAACTCCTAATTCATAATCATCAATTTTAATCAAGTTGGCACATCCGTTGACAGCTGTCTGCTACTTTATCATGATCACCATGGGACATCAAGCACTCATTCATTCCACAAATATTTGTACAATTGGACCTGGGAGCAGTCCGTTTGCTAGGCGCTAGGGGAGCCACCATGGAGAAGGCACAGATGTAGTCCTCGGCAAGTATAGTTGTGAATGTAGGAGGGTGGGGGCACGGATTACAGTTAAGCAATTGATTCCCAGTTAGAATAGAAATACTCAGAGAATATTGTAACACCTGAGAAATGTAGGTATGTATACACTGGGGAATAAGAAATGGCAAAATGGCAAATATATAACCAATTTACAAATTCACATTACATATTTTAAGTTCCCTCTTGGGAAGTGAATCTTAGTAATTCCATGAATGTGGAAAATTCATGCTATTATTGACAATTTTTGGCATTTTTACTTCACTGGTAATTTCTTTATTCATTTACTAAGCTTTAACTAGGCACAGAGATGCTATATGCCTAGACTAGGAGGGTGTAATTCCTGCTCTCAGGAAGTTCATTATTTCCACTCTTCTCTCCATAGGCCCACCTGCATACAACTGGGAGTTTAGAGTTTCCACCTCCCCTGTTTCTATGTCACATTCCTTCATGGCTAGTTATAGGGAAGTCAGTTGAGAGAGCAATGTTCTCCTCTTTCCATCTTTGCTTATCAACATCCTACTCACTCTAAGTGGCCTAAATCAAGTGTCACCCACTTAATAAAGTCTTTCCTAGAAATCCAAAGTGACCTTTATTTTGTTTAAGCCAAAGCTCCTTGTGGGAGGGGGTGTTCTTATGGTTTCTAATGCATGAACTTTAGAATTACACATTTCATATACATTTATATATCTCCTGCCAAAGTCCAGATTACTTGAAATCAACTGTCTGATTTACTTTTCTGTTTCTTATTTATTTTTATATCCGACAAAGACTTAATTCAAGGTTTTATATATACTAGATAGTCAATGAATATTTATTGAATGAACAAAAGCATAACTTACTCAAGACCTTCCAATTGCTTCCTCTTTCATATCCCCTTCGTTACTTCCTTATCCCTAGTAAACATAGGTATTTTCAAAACTATTTTTGTATCTACCTTTTTGTTCTTCTCACAATAAAAGTTATATATATATTCATTGGGGAAAAAATAGAAAAGAATAAAAACACCCATATTCCAAGAATATAGCCACTGTTTAATACCTTAGTGTATTTCCTTTCAGTCTGTATGTATTCAGGTTTGAAACAAAATTACCATTAAGTTCTTTATGAAGTTTTGTATTCTAGGTCAGAGATTAAGTTACAGCAAGAATGTCAATGTCAAGAAATTTGGGGGCTAAAATAACACATGTTAAAGGAGGAGGCTGTCCTAGAGGATTCTTGGATTAAACTGGAGAATATGGTTCTATTTATTTATTCCACAGTATACTGATTAAATTGTATCTCATAGGACCTCAGGAGTTGTTCATCTGTAAAATTTGGGTATTGGCATCTGAGGGATTCTGACATCCCTTCACTTCTGATGTTGTATAACAATTTAATTCCATTATATATAGAAAATGACTTGGATTATTGTTGGTTGTAGTTACTGAGAAATCTCAAGGATATTAACCAATAAATAACCTCTTCTCATAAATGAGAAAACAAGGCTCAAGAAAGAAAAGTCCCTAGTGGAATAAAATATTCAATCCAATATTTTATAACTTCAAGTCTGTCCTTTTTTTGATACTGAAATTATTCTCAATCAGAACCAAAACTAAGATGAGATCATGTCTATGAAAAAAGAAGAGATCATCAGTGCTAGATCAACTTCCAGGCCATCTGTGGTGATGCTTTCTAGCACTAGGACAAACACTGGTTTGTGAAAACAGTCCTTTTTAAGGAGCTTAGGTTCTCATTGAGAAGGCAGATTTGTCTCATAACAGTACCACATGCTATCCATGTGATTTACTAGGCAAGAGCCAATAAGCATTGCAGGACAGGGACAGTGCAAGCTGTCAAGGCCAGGTGGAAAAGGTAAAGCCAATGACTAGTGGGAAAGTCAGGAGGTTTGGAAGCCAGGAGGGAGCAGGTGGAGTGCTGAAGCCTTGGTAGCTTAACAGGATCTCCAAGCAATGAGCACCACCAGGTGTAGGAAACCAGAATAGTCGAAAGAAGACATCAAAGTCCCAACTCAACAAATTCAAGAGTTGGGCTTCTTTGCCAATCTGGGCTTCAAAGTCAGTGAGAAAGCAGCCAGGATGTACTCATTAGGGTACATTTGTTTTGGGCCCAAATGCTGGCATTCCTTTTGAAAGTCTGTGCTCCTAAGGCCCCTACCTGCACTTCTTCAGGGCATGCATGCCCTCTATTCCATGATCTGCATGACCCTCAATTCCAGGACCTGCATTATAATATGATGGGCTGAGTAGAAATGGATTGAATTTAGGCCAGATAGTTTTGGATCAGGGACTCTATGCCTTAGCCTCATATTCAGATGCCTTAGTGTAGCGACCCCTTCAGATACCATACAATGGACTATAACAATGTCTATGAAAATACGGTAGGGCAAAAATGAAAAATACCATGTTTTATTTTAAAAAGAGATCATTGCTTAAATTAACTGAGCTAAAGTCTCTAAAATAATTTTCAAATATACGACCAGACTGTGGCAACAGAAAACCAAGGTTTTGGTCACTCAGGTACCTGAGTTCTAAAACTCAGTTTCTTTGCATATACATTAAAAGAAATAGATTACATTATCCCAAATTTCATTTTTTTTAAATAACATTAAACATTTCTTAAAAAGTTGCAAAGATATTATAGAGTTCCCCTTTCTCTTGGTTTCCCCTAATAAAATATTATAACACCATGATACCTTTGTCAAAACTAAAAAGTTAGCATTGGCACATCACTATGAACTAAAAACACACACAGACATTTTTCATATTTCACCAAATTTCATTTTTATACCAAATTACTATTGTTTTAAAATGTAAAGGCATCTGTCTGATTTCCTTTGTCGTTTATTTTTAGCATATTTTTAAGGCCCTATGTTGGGATGGAGAAGCTCTAGCAGTAATATATTCATATTTTAGGAACATGCTCAGGAAACGTTCTGAAAAGGGGAAAAGATACCAATCAGAGCTTCTTGGTTAGAGATTGAGAGACAAATGATTTGACTGGGTTCAGTTATCTGGGTTCAGTTATCATGGATAAGAAATGAGTAGGTGGAATGGTTTTATATATTACTCAAATGATTTCAATCTGTTAACCCCATCTGAATCTCAATGTAGAGCAGGGAGGCCCTGTAGCTCAGTTGGTAAGAGCATACTCCTAATACACCAAGGTTGCAGGTTTGATCCCTGGTCAGAACACATGTAAGAATCAACCAATGAACAAATAAAGTGGAACAACAAATCGATGTTTCTTTTTCTTTCTCTCCTTTCCTGTCTCTCTAAAATTAATCAATCAATAAAAACAGAGCAGGAAATCCTTGCTCCTAACATAGCAAAACTCATTACATATACACTTGACAATTCCTTCTTTTCAACTTAATTGTGCTTTTTTTCCTAACAAGGATAGGGTCTGAACTAAGATGATAAGATATATATGCAAGGGCCTCTAATAAAAATACAGGGATGGGGAAAAGTAGGTTTACAGTTGTACATATGTAAAAAGACGTGCAGGTTATGATTATTACAATCGCTTTATTAATTCAAAAGAATTTCACAGTAAACCTACTGTTGCCCATTCCTGTTTGCCCCCTATAGCATAACCATAATCACTGTGAGTTAATGAATCTTATGTTTTTAATCAGTTCTATATTTTCCTGTTTTTAATTTTCTCATTCATTTCATTTCTTGAGAAATTGATTACTGATAATTCTGAAAGGGATTCTCTTCAAGTGATGCCATTTTTAGAGAAAATAAGTTAGTTTGTAAAGATTAATAACAACAATTTATTGAAGATTTAAGAAAGCCTCTGATAATTCAAGTAAAAAATATGTGAGGCATTGTATGACAAATTTATAAATTTTATATCCTTATTTCATTGTTGTTATTATCCCAATGTTATTTCCATATTACAGATGCAGAAACCAAGAATTATGGAGATAACCTGGCCCACTCTTACAGCTTTGGCAAATGGTGGAATCAGATGCTTACCTTCTTAACTACCTCTTGTGCATACCTCTCCTGATCTCAGAAAGTTTGCACACTCGTTGTGGAGTCAAGATTAACACACATAAGATGATAGGGGGGAAGTCAATGGTGTTGTCATCAAAAGGAAATGTGTAATGGTGCTCTAACCTACACACAACTACAAAGCATCATTTGAATGTTATTTGGTAACACAGTAAACAGGACAATCCATTTTTACCCTCTAGTTAATTAATGTTCCATTCTCCTCCAACTCCTTTGGTGGGAATGCCAAGTCCATTGACCAACTGTAATAAAGGAGTATAAATGGTATGGATACAACCAGGAAGAAAGAGGGAGGCATTTTACATTTTTCAGAATCTGAGTAGCACCAGCTCATGTTTTAGGATTGGCTCAAAAGGCAGAGAATGCTTCTGGGAAGAAAAAGAACAGTTTCAGATGTTTCCTTTTCAAAGAGATTATAATTTCTAGAGACAAATCTCAACCTCCCATTCCAATCCAACCTTTTTATTTCCTTGAGAAAATAATTTTTAAAACTAAATATATCTGGACAGTTTACAAAGTCCTCAGAGGCTGAAAAACCAGCTATAATAAGGACTATACTTGACACATTTTTCTTCAGGCTAAATTACTTCATTCAAGTTTTAAATGTTTAAATAAACTGCTGCCCAAATCAATAATCTATAAAATCATTCACTTAAGGAGAGGTCTTCAATCCTTCTGCCCCACTTAAGGATTCATTTGTTTGGCAAATGAATGCATTTTATCATATTTCACATCGTCTGCTCCCAGCACTCCTGAGAAAGTGGGAAGTGTATTTTCAGTGAAGACACTAAGACAAAGCTCTTAGTTGGTGCCATAAGCAGCACTTAGTACAACAAAGAGACTAAGTCTGGTCTGTGAATGTGATGTGCAGACATCAGGAAAATGTCCTTTGTTCTTGTCCTTCTGACAGAGCAGTGAGGTGGTCTAGCAGGCAGACTGTACAGCTGGCTGGACTGACTCTGTAAATCCCAGCTCTGCTGACTGCGTTGCTCACAGCAAGACTTCAGGAAAGTTGTTTAACCTCTCTGCACCCCTGTTTCCTTATCTACAAGTAGAGATAATACAATAACCTACTTGTAGGTTTACATAGATGGTTTACCAATGTTAGCCATTTTATTATTTATAACAGACCTATAAAAATGTTTTGCATCCCTAAAAACTGTAATTTCTAAGACACAACCATGTCCCAGCTCACCCCTATCTATGTTCCTTGTGGGAGAAGTGCAGGACTCTCCTGAAACAGCTCTATGTATTCTTCCCTCTTGCTTCCACATGGAGCAGAGGGTTAATTCGCATTCTCAATCTCAGCCACCCCTGAATTTAAAACTTCACTCTGCAATAAAATTATATTATGTATTATTCTGGTTAAGAATCATTCATGTGAAACAAGCAATGATCCCATGGAACTTAGATTAGAGTGGGGAAAATAAGTCATGAAAAAGCAAACATATAAACATATAACACGTATGGGATGGCAGATGTACCATTTGAGATGGGGATTAGGGATGGCCTCTCCAACAACATGACATTAGAGAAGATAATGGATGGCATAAGGGAGCAATCCAAAGAGGCAAAAACAAGTTCAAAGGCCCTGAGGAGGAGGTAAACTGGAAGAGTCCATGGGAAGGCAGGGAACCTAGAAGAGCTGGAGTTCAGTGAGCAGTGAGGAGAGTTGTGGGGAATGAGGTCATAGAAAGTGGTGGGTTTGGCCATACAGGGTTCTATAGACCATGGTGATGACTTAGGTTATCATAGTGGGGAGCCCCTGGAGGGTTTTGAGCAGAGGGCTAACTAATCTGATTTACCTTTGGTTCCTCAAAGAGAAAGTATAATTAAGGCACATTGGTAGAAAGAAGCAGAGGGACCATTAACAAAGTGACTACAATGACAATGAGTGATGGTTATTTACAAGGATGGTGCTTGGGCTGTGGTAGAGATAGATAAAAGTGCTAGATTCAGCTTACAGTTCAAAGAGAGAAGCATAAAATTTTGTGATGGACTGGATCTTTGTGTGTATGGAAAAGTTATGTGAGAGAAAGAGGAGACAGGAGTTACTCAAAACTTCGTAACATTTAATGAGATGGGAATGATTACATAGGAGTCTCTACTAGCCATCTTTAATTCCATCATCAAGACTAGCAATATGCTATCTTTTCAGGACCATTTTCCCCCCACAAAAGATTTTTAGTTTTGAATAATCATTTCGCAATTGATTCTAGACTGAATACAGAATATCAAAACCACTCTGCCACCTGAGAGCTGTATTTATTTACTAGCTAAGGGATCAGCAATTCAACAAACATATTCATGTCTACTCTGTCACTGTCCTAGGTGCTGAAGACACAGTGATTAAGTAATACCCTCTCTCTGCACAGGTAATTCAATTATGTCTTAGTAAATTTTTCGGTTCCTCTCTACCACAACCCTTTATTTTGGCTGAGATGAGTTAAAAGTGAAAACATGGTGTGTAAATTTTAATTATGCACCTAAATACAATTCCCCGAGTTCCCCAGGGATTTCACTGCTTTATGACTTTGCACATTTTGCCACCTCCTCCCTATCTGAGTGGAAAATCTTGGTCATTTTAACTCAATCCACTCCTGGAGAGCCTACCCTGAATTTCTCCTGCTCCTACTAGGAGTGAGTCCACTCCCCACACTTTGTAACCTGCTTCAATATATACTTATCACTATTGCAATTATTGGTTAGCACCATTTTTTTTCTGAAGGACTGTAAACATCTTCACAGGGACCATATCTCCATTTTTGTGTTTGCAGTACCTAGAACAGGACCTAACATGTAATGATCACTCAATAAATGTATGTTGAGAAAGTAATGAACCCATCAATCAGATACTACTGCCAGATATCCCCTCCTTTAGTTCCACAATGGATTCTTAGAAGCTAGGGACTATGATGTAAACCTATGAAACATCCATGGTATCTAGCACAGAGCAAATAATTTATATTCATTGCTTGAATTTCCACCCAGGGAGATCTCATATTTTCATCAGTTCATAACATTAAAAATATGACCTTGAGAAGGAGGGGTTTTTTTGTCTGTCTGTTTGTTTGTTTGTTTGTTTGTTTGTTTTGTTTTACTTTGGTCTTCATGATTCCTCAAATAGGACTCAAGCATTAATATTTTCTAAGTTACAGAATCTGGAAAGAAACTTGTTTTTTTTTTCTGAAATAGTACAAACTGCAGTGAAGCTCAGAAATTCAGGCTTCATACAAGTCTTACTTTCTCAGGAGGAGGGTTTTTATAATTTGCTTATTTGTTTGCTATTAAGTATAGAAGATAATTCTTAAAAGAAAATTAAAAAGTAAGCTTCAGATATTACTATTTATTTTTTTAGTCTAAATATCAGTGAGGAGTTAAAGAACATTAGAGGTGTTTATCATGGAATATGATATTAAACAATTTAAACAATTAGGCATTAGGGATTCCAGAAAACATGACTATGTGAGGAAAGTGTCTGACTCACTTCCATTATCACATTTCAAATGACAAATATAGTAGAAAAATGGATAAAGTCCTCTATCAAATTATAAGTTGGGAAATGAGGACATCAAAAACTGGGGACATTTTGATGGATAGAGTTCAAATGGAAAGCAGACCATCCATTTCAGCGATCAGCAAACTATGACCATGTTTGTAAGTATATTTTATCAAAGTACAACCATGCCCATTTGCTTATGTTTTCTTTTTGGATGTTTTCACAATAAAACAGCAGATATGAGTAGTTTTAACAAAGATAATATCTTCTGCAAAGCCTAAAATATTTACTATGTGGCTCGTTACATAAAAGGATTGGAAATCTTTGATCTATTGCTATAGCTTCCCACCTGTGAAGGAATAGCTCAGGGAATAAAATGAAAACACCCACTTACTGGGAGGGATGAGGCCTGGAGATTAAGCCAGGCAAAGGGACAGTGAGCAACCTGTGATTCCCACAACTTCCCTTGCAAGCGTGAAAACATCAATGGTCATCCAATGAGGTAGGTCACAGCTGTGGCCCCTGATCCACCTATGGTACTGTAGACCTCACTAGGCAAAGAGATGGACGGCACTCAGTTAATTCCTGCCTGCCATAAATAATTGTTGAACTGAGAGTCACAGGTTTCTGGCATAGCCTCTAAATTTGGCATTCACATTATATCCCCAGGCTGTTGCATGTCCACACTGGCAGAGGAAAATAAAATTTCCCCTTTGGCTATGATATTTGAAATAGAGTACATAAAGATTCTGACAAAACCCACCTCAGCTTTCAATATTAGAAAAGTATAGAACTCCTTTGGAAAGGACAAGTATAGGGAGAAAAATCACTAGAAACAGGCAAAATTTTTGCAGTTCACAAAATGAGGAACCATACTGAAAAATCAGAGCCAATGTGTTCCCATGAAAATTATCCATGGAAGAAAATTTGAAACATTCTAACTACATTCTCAACATGTGTCAAGAGACTACTGTGTTTATAAAACTAGATCAGGTAGTCATGAGGAAGGGTAACATGCCATTATTATATTAAAAAGTTATTAAATGGTGTTTCCATGCCGGGGCAACCCTGACCTCACAAAAGACAAAGATTCTTCTGATTTGCAGAAGTGTTAAGATGGTGTCAGAGTCAAGGTACACAGAAGCACTGTGGGAGCAGTAAAGGAATTTCTATAGGGTCAGCACCAAGGAGTAAATTTGCACAATTACACTATAGATTATATGTTGAGCCACAGATGATTATCCCAATTGAGAACCATTTTAGCTCTATCTTTTTTTCAACAGCCACCAAACTCTATTTATATGCATGCACATAAAAACACACATAGGTAAGACAAATGCCACTGTTAGAGAAATCCAATATATCATGGACATGGTTGAGAAGGGGAAGTGGGTTATTGAAGGAGTTCAATAATTCTGGGCCAATGACTAGTAGACCACAATCCAGGCATCTCCAGATGGCATCTGCCTCACCTGAAAGCTTGTGACATATGTAAATTATTGACCCACTATTTCAGAAATGTAGGGGGTTGGGGGCCAAAGTGATTCGATTGCACACTAAAGTTTGAGAACTATTGCTATCATCACATACACAAAAAATAGGCTAATAAAAGGCCTTAGGGAAGTGATTCTCAACTTTGGTTGTATATTAGCACCAGCTGAAAAGTGTTAAAAAATGTTTTCAGCCTTTTGAACTCTAGAACAACAACAAAAAAATCTCTTGGAATGGATTCAGATAGCTCCAATGTGCAATCAAATTTGAGAACTACTGTTTCTTAAGAAAAGGAATCCCAATTGCATGAAAAGGCACCATAGTAGAAATAGAAATACATGTCATTGAAGACAGTACTAATAGATACAGAAAACAAACCCAAGCAATAAATAAGATCTGAACTGTGCCAAAGGAATATACAATGATAGCTGTAAACTCACCTGACCTGGAGACCAAATGTAGAGAAACAGAATGACACAGGTCTTTCCATAGTCTCTGGACCTTATTCTGAGCACACAGGTGAGTACACCTGAAAACAATGAAGAAAAAAGAAAGACGTGGAAAACAAATCCCAAAACCCAACACATCTGTGGTTCCCAACATTGTCTGCATTCCTGGGAGCTGTAGATACTCCTGATATCTGTACTCCACCTTCAGAGAATGGGATTTAATCAGACTGAGTGTGGCCTGAGCCTTGGGAGTTTGAAAAGATCCACAGTAAATTTAATATGTAAACAAATTGAGGAGCCACTTCCAATATGTGTGACCAACCCCACAGGAGAGAAGGAAAAAAAAAAATAGAAAATACAGTAGAAGAAAGTTTTCTCAAGATGAAGTAAAACTTGAGCCTCATCATCAAAGGGCTCATTGATGTTAAGATAGAACAAGTTAAAAGAAACCTACTCAGTTATAGCCTTATAAATTGCTGAATTTCAAGGACAAAGAAAATATCATAGAAGAATCCAGGCAGAAAAAAATATATCATATTAATATGCAAACACACACACAAATGAAGCAATGCCTATACAATTCTGATCATGATTATAATTTATAAATAGTAACCTGAACACACACAAAAAAATTCTTATTCATGTGCAAAGGAAACCAATGATATTATTTTCACATACAGAATCAGCAGACAATTACCAAGAGAAGAGTAAAATTAAGACATCAGGAATGAGGGAGTTTGAGTATAACAGAATTGGTGGTGAGTGATGTAACCACTAAACAATGGGTTCTTAAACTTGGCTGCACATTGGAATCTCTGGGAAGCATCTGAGAGTACCACTGCCTTTTTCTATGCACAGATATTCTGACTTAATTGGTCTACAGTGGGCGCCCCAAAAGTATTTTAAGTAGTTCCCCAGATGATTCTTATGTGTAGCTATGGTTGAAAATTACTATACTAAAACACAGTTAATTAAATAACTATCACTAATAACAATTATTGAAAGAAGATGTATGATGAAAATAATTTAATAACAATCTGGCTCTAAACTTCCTTATTATATTTACTTCTTCCTCCAGGGAAAAACAATTAAGTTAGTACATTATTGCACAGTCTGAACAGCTCTGCCTGAGGGACATTCTCAATGCCCACAAGCAGCAACCATGGCTGTGTGCATATTGGCATCCATCAGATATTAGGGAATGTCTGCCCTCTGCTCCCCGGTGAGGTGCAGAGTCCAGGTAGGATGTGGTAATGGGGGAGCAAGGAAGTGTGGAGCTCAGGAGAGAGGCCAGGAATCCCCTGATGCCATCTGTGCTTGTATTTGAATTCATCTAGATGTGTGAAGGGAATAGTGTCCTTAAGTCCGCCATCCTTGAGTAATGTCTTAACTCCACTACAACACGCCTGAGAAGGACCGGCAAAAGTAAACAAGTACTGGAAAAGGGGTATTTCATCAAAGGGTGTGTTGATTTTTAGGTAGAACAAATTAAGAAAGATAAATTAAGAGGAAACAAGGAGATAGGAAATATATACCTTCAATTTCTTTTTATTTTCAATTTTGAAATTAGGGGGAAAAATATCATTTGTGGTGGGTAAAATTTACTTAGCAAGTGTAAAGAAGCAAGAGTGTGACTAGGTTTTCTCAACCTCTGCACTACTGACCTCTGGGGCAGATCGTTCTTAGTTGTGGTGCTGCTGTGCTCATTGCCATGCTCATTGCATCTCTACACACTAGATGCCAGAAGCACAGCTGTGGCAACGAAAAACGTCTCCAGACGTTGCCAGAAATCTCCAGGGGGACAAAATCACCCTGAGCGAAAATCACTGGTACAAGTAAAATGTCAATGTTACTTTAGAACAACCAGAGATTCATTTTCATCTCCCCAAGTTTGGATTATATATGATCCTGTATTTTATGTTTCATTCTTGGCATTGTAAATTTGATATAAAAATATTGGTTCAAAAATATTCTGAAATAATGTAAACGTAACCACTAATAGAAAGAAAATAGACTTTATATCATCTAAATCACTTAGAATTTTTAAAAAGTCTATTTGTCAAGTGATATAAATTATTAAAAGCAGGGTGACAGAAGAGGGCAACTAGTAAAAATGAATGTGAGTGGGATAAAATTCCTCTTTAGAAGATGAAGAACTGCAGATTAGGTCAAAAATCACATATTCAACCATGCATGAAAATTAAGTCAGAATTAAAGGACTATGCAAAATTTACTTGGCCAAGCAAACCAAAAGGTAACAGGAGCAGTGATATTATTGTCAGAAAGGTGAAATAAAACCTCAAAGCATCATGGACCAAAGAGGTTTACCAATCCTATATAATAAAACCCTAATATGCAAATCAACCAAACAGCAAAATGATCAGCAGAACGACCGGTGTCTGTGATGTGCACTGACCACCTGGCGACAGATGTTCAATGTAGGAGCTGCCCCCGATAGGGGCTGGCAAGCAGGTGGGCCTTGCCAAGGCGGGTGCCAGTAGGGCCCCCCCAATCACCCCACCAGTTGCTCCACAGATTGGCTCTGATCACTGGCCAGGCCAAGGGACCCTACCCTATATATTGAGAACAGTCTCTTAGATTTAAAAATTAAAACCTGGCAAGGCTGCTCTAACACTGAAAAAACAGGATGATGCAGCGATGACATGCATGGGCCCTGGCTTGCACATTTTGTGGTCAGCCCTGATTCTGACACTTATAACTGTGTGATAAAGCCAATTACTTAACTTCTCTCTGCTTCAGTTTTCCACCCATAAGATGGGGGAAATGGTACTACTGCCTCAGAAGGGTCATGTTATGTACTACTTTCTATAATCAGGGCAAAAAATGTAGCTGCCCATACAACAGCCAGATGCCTTTCTCCTGTGTGAAAAGTATGATCACTGTGCATGCAGCGTCCCAGATTGCTAGTGGGATGTCTGACTGCTGAGGGGACCTGGATTGCTAAACGGTGCAGGCTGGGTGGAGGGATGCCCCCATGCACTAATTTCATGCACTGGGTCTCTAGTCTATATATATGAAAATCTAAGAGACCTGTTGACCGGTCACTATGATGCACACTGACACCAGGGGGCAGACAGTCAACACAGGAGTTACCCCCTGGTGGTCAGTGTGCTCCCACTGACTACTCAGCTAATGGAAGGGCGCCAGACGCTGGGCTCATGGCTGGTGAGCGTCATTGTGATGGCACAAGCCTCCCCAGGTTGGGACTGACTGGACCTGAGCCTGCAGCAGGCGCAGTGGGGCCAAGATGACCAGGAGCGGTGCAGCACCTGGCTCAGGCTTGGGCTCCTCCCTGGCTTCCTGACAAGGCCCGATTCCTACAGGCTATGCGGAGGGACCCCACCGGTGCATGAATCCATGTACCAGGCCTCTAGTGGTTAATAAAATTAAAATTGCCTTCAACTTAGAAGACAGTAGAATTACAACTATTGTTTTTTTCTTTCTACATTTCTATAATTTCTAACTTAAGCTTCTTGAAGGTAGCAGGTATATTTTATTTATTGTGTATTCACAGTCCTGCTGTATCTGCCAAGGAAATCACCCTCATCTATACATTTCTGTTGGTTAAGTGGGTGTGTTTATGTACTCCATTAACCTTGATGGAGTTAAACGATTCACTGCCATGGGCCTCCATTTCCTCATCTATAAAATGAGAAGTCTCAACTTTCCCACCACTATTATACTGTGATATTTTTATCTCCCCCCATTTTTTAAGTGCCAGTTATCTAAATTATGCCTCAAAATTAGTGATAAGCTTAAGGGACATGCAGACATTAAGGATCTCCCACATTAAGCAGTTTATATTGAGAAACTAGTTATTAATCCAAAATGCTGTAAGACTCATATTTAGCAAAACTATAAGGTAGTGTTGCTATGAGAACAGTCATGTCAGATGGGATTACATTTTGACAGCTTTTTCCAGCCCCATATCTTTCAGAGAGAATATTGCCTTGAAATGGTAGACAAGACTGCACGCTCTTTGAGATTAGCCACATAGTGTTTTTCATTTTGCTATCCTTGTGCCTGGCTCTCAGTAGGTGCTCAATAAATGAGTCTCAATGGTGATTTAAATAAAAGCCCTATATTTTTATTTCCTGGATGGGGCCCTTAAAGTGTCATTCCTGCCTTAGCTGGTTTGGCTCAGTGGATAGAGTGTCAGTCTGCAGACTGAAGGGTTCCAGGTTCGATTCCGGTCAAGGGCACATACGCAGGTTGTGGCTGGATCCCCAGTGTGGGACATGCAGGAGGCAGCCAATCAATGATTCTCTCTCATCATTGATGTTTCTACCCCTCTCTCCCTTTTCCTTTCTCTCTGAAATCAATAAAAATATATTTTTTCTTAAAATGTGTCATTCCTTTCCTCAAAATTTTTCAATAGCTTTGAAAATGTTTTCTCTTTTTTAGCATACATATTATTTTAATTGGATTTATTGGGGTAAAACTGGTTAACAAAATAACACAAGTTTCAGGTGCACAATTCCACAACACATCATCTGTACACTGTATTGTGCATCTATCACTGCAAGTAAAGTCTCCTTCCATCACCATTTATCCCTCCCTATCCTCCTCTCCCTCCCCCAGCTCTGTCATCCCACCAGAAATCACCACACTATTGTTCCTGTCCATAAGATTTTCTCCTTTTTTTATTTGTTCAATCCCTCTACCTCCCTGCCCAGTCCCCCAACCAACCCCTGATAGCTGTCAGCCTGCTCTCTATCTATGAGTCTGTCTCTATTTTGTTAGTTCATTAGATTCCACATATGAGTGAAATCATATGGGACTTGTCTTTCTCTCACTGACTTATTCCACTTAGCATAATGCTCTTTCCACCCATGCTGCCATAAAGGGTAAGATGTCCTTTATTATGGCTGAGTAGCGTTCCATTGTGTAAAGGTACGATAGCTTTTTTATTCACTCATATACTAATGGACACCTGGGCTGCTTCCAAATCTTGGCTATTGTAAATAACGCTGCAACGAACATAGAGGTGCAAATAGTTCTTCGAATTGGTGTTTGGGTTTTCTTCCGATATATTCCCAGAAGGGGAAATCACTGAGTCAAAAGGCAGTTCCATTTTTAATTTTTTGAGAAAACTCCATAATATTTTTCACATGGCTCCCACAGACTATACTCCCACTAACAGTGCATAAGAGTTCCCTTTTCTCCACATCATCACCAACACTTGTTGTTTATTGATTTGTTGATGATAGCCATTCGGACAGGTGTAAGATTATGTCTCATTATGGTTGTAATTTGCATTTCTCAGATGATTAGTGACATTGAGCATCTTTTCATATGTATACTGGCCATCTGTATGTCCTCTTTGGAGAAGTGTCTATTCAGGACCTTTGATCATTTTTAAGTTGGACAGTTTGTTTTATTGGTGTTGAGTTTTATAACTTGTTTATAAATTTTGGATAATAACCCCTCATCAGATGTATCATAGTTGAATATGTTCTCCTATTCAGTGGGTTTTCTTTACATTTTGTTGGTTTCCTTCGTTGTGAAATATCTTTTTAGTTTGATGTAGTCTTATTTGTTTATTTTTTGTTTTGTTTCCCTTGCCTGAGGAGATACATTAGAAAACATATTGTACGATAAATGTCCAAGATTTTACTGCATATGTTCTAGGATTTTTTATGATTTGGGGTTTAATATTCAAGTTTTTAACCCAATTTGAGTTTACTTTTGTATATGGTATAATAAGGTGGTCTAGTTTTATTTTTTGCATGTATCTGTCTGATTTTTCCAACACCATTTATGAATAGACTATATTTACCCCATTGTATGTTTTTGCCTCCTTTGCCAAATATTAATTGACTATAAAGGCATGGATTTATTTCTGGGGTCTCTATTCTGTTCCATTGATCTATAAGTTTGTTTTTATGCAAATACCAGCCTGTTTTTTATTATTATGGTCACATAGTATAGTTTGATATCAGGTAGTGTGATTTCTCCAACTTTGTTCTTTTTTTCTCAAGATTGCTGTGGCTAATCAGGGTCTTTTGTGGTTCCTTATAAGTTTTTGAAATATTTGTTTCTAATTCTGTGAAATATGTCATTGGTATCTTGATAGAATTTCATTGAATCTATATATTGCTTTGGGCAGTACGAACATTTTAATGATGTTAATTTTTTTAGAAGGACTCAGTAATCTCACTTTTAGGAATATATCCCAAGAAAGTAGAAACACCAATCAGAAAGGATATATGCACCCCTATGTTGATAGCAGCACAATTCACCATAGCTAAGGTTTGGAAACAGCCTAAATGCCCAACAGCAGATAAGTGGATTAGAAAACTATGGTACATCTATACAATACTACGCTGCTATAAAAAAGAAGGAATTTTTACCATTTGCAGCAGCATGGATGGACCTGGAGAGCATTAAGTGAAATAAGCCAGGCAATGAAAGAACAATACCACATGATCTCACTCATTTATGGAAAATGAAGAACAATATAACCTGATGAACAAAAAGATAGATACAGAGGCAGTAAAGCACTAAGCAGACTGTCAAATTACAGCAGGAAGGCTGGGGAGTGTTGGCGGGGCGGTGGGGGGGGGGAGGAGGAGGAGAAAAGATAAACCAAAGGAGTTTATGTATGCATATAAGCACAACCAATGCACACAAGACACTGGTAGGATGGGATGAGGGCATGTGACAGGGGGTAGGGGAGGCTGGGGGAAGGTGAAAGGGGGGGAAATGGGGAGATATATGTATCAATACTACTATATGTAATACTTTAAACAATAAAAATAAAAAATATAATTTACATTTGGACAAGGGGATTGTGAGTGCATATGATAGTCATAACAATGCCACACAGTTTGTCACCACTCATCTAGGAATGCTGCCCAGGAGAAATCATGAGAAAGAAAATCACTCGCAGCATCTAAGTGAAATACACACCCATCTCTCACCCATCTTTTCTGTCCTTGCTCCTCAGATTAAATACAAAGGAAAAAATATCAGTCTAACAAGGTCTTATTTAATGTTCCCGACTGACTCAAATTTATATTGATCAAGTTTCAATTTGAAACTGGAGCTGACAGCAATAAGTGAGATCAATATGAAGCTTTCATTCAAATATTTCATCTAAAAACAAAACAGATTCTAAGCCTCTACAAAAACACTAGGTTGATGAGAAAGCCATTTTTAGTGTGTTTTTTTAATAAGCTGCTTTAAAAATACATAACCAGGTATTTACACTTGTGATAGATCTGAACATTTTTTTAAAGAAATTTTTAGGCAGAAGAAAAAAATAAATGGAAATCATTAAGACTATCCTAAAGCCCTTACTGACTGAGCTGCAAGGTTTAACTTCTGTGTTTCTACGTGTTTTTTTTTCAATGCAGCTGTAAAAGTACCTTTTGTTGATGCTGAATGACTTTTTACATGTATTTAATTGATGAGTGACCCTTACGTGCCCAACACTATGCAGAGTGCTAAGAAGCATTCCAAAGAAATGTCTGATGTAGCCTTGTTGTACATAAAGACTATCTAGGAATGTGGAAAATACATAAAAAAGGATCCTATATAATAAAAGGCTAATATGCGAATAGACTGAACGGTGGAACAACCGGTCACTATGACATGGTTGACCACCAGGGGACACATGCAGAACATGGTGGGCATTGACTTAGAGGGATGATGGAGCAAGTGAGCAGGTGCGCCAGACCAAGGCAGGCACCAGTCGTCATTGGGGTGGGTCTCTGGTGGTTACTGAAAATTCTTTGCTCCCACATGCCTGGGTCCTGCAGAGAAGCCCTGAGGGGAGATTGGGGCTGGCAGCTGCTCGCACCCACTTCTAGCACCCAGAACCAGATCGCTTGGTGCAATCAGTGGGTGCAAGCAGTGGCTGTCAGCCCCAATCTCCCCTCAGGGCTTCTCCACCTCCCCCTGCTCCTAAGGAGCAATTGGGGCCAGTAGCTGCCTCTCTCGCACCTGCTGCCAGCGATGGCCCCACTTGTACCTGCTGCCTGCGCCCAGCACTGATCCCAATCTCTCAGCACAGTCAGAAGGTGCGAGTGGGGCCTGGGCCATCAGCGGTGGGAGCAGTGGAGGGAGTGGGGTTGCCTGCAGACCTGGGACTGGGGGCTGCGGTGGGAGAGGGCAGGGGGGGGGCACAGAGGATGGGCCAATGACTGCCCCTGTACCCACCGCAGACTCGTGGCCCACAGTTCCTTTCAAGGTGCACGGATTTGTGCACTGGGCCCTGGTTAAGATATAAAACAAGACAATGTTGCATTAAAATACTAAGTGATCTCAATAAAGACTTTAAAAAGGTAATTGCAGAATTGTTTAAACTAATAGACTGACAGCTGTCAGAGAGGAAAGTGGTTGGGGACTGGGTGAAAAACGTTAAAGGATCAAGCAAAAAAAAAAAAAATAGACAAAGCAACAGTATGGTGATTACCAGAGGGAAAGGGGATGAAGGGAGGTAAAATAAGGTGAAGGGGGGATAAATAGTGATGGAAGAAGATTTGACTTGGGGTGGTTAACACAATACAATATACAGATGATGTGTTAAAAAACTGTACATCTGAAACCTACATAATTTTATTAACCAATGTCACTCCAATAAATTCAAAAAAATTTTAAAGAGTGAGATTTGGAGAAGACAAACCTCTGCCACTTACTGTTTCCTTAAACAAATTTTCAATTTCTTTGTGTACCTTAACTGTAAAACAAGGAATATGATATATCTTCATTAAGAGGCTGTTGTGGGCTGTCAAGAATGCAATTGGCTCTTAGAGTGTAAAGAAGGGAGGGTCTGTGTGCATTGACACAGACAAAAGGTCTGGTAGAGGTGACCTTGTGAAGACTTTGTAAATGGCAGAATTGGCTAAGTGGAGAAAAGGTAAGCTTGGGCAAGTCATTTACCTTTCTTGGGTCTGTTTCTTCATCCAAGTATTGCAGTTAGGAGTTCCAGTGTACTGCCTGATTATCTATTGCTGAGAAATAAATGAACCCTTGTCTCCGTGACTTGAAACAATATTTATTTTCCTACAAGTTAGTAAAGTTGAGCATCTTTTCATACATCTATTGTCTATTTGTATGTCTTCCTGTGAGAAATGCCTGTGCAGGTCCTCTGCCCATTTTTTTATTAGAATATTTGGGGTTTTTTGTGTGTGTTGAGTTGTATGAGTTCTTTATATACTTTGGATATTAACCCCATGTCTATTGTTTGTAAATATCTTCTCCCATTTGGTTGGTTGTCATTTTGTTTTGTTAGCAGTTTATTTTGCTTTGCAGAAGCTAACAGTATGGTTACCAGAGGGAAGGAAGAGGGTGGGCAGTAACAAAGGATAAAGAGGGTCAAATATATGATGATAGATTAGACTTTGGGTGGTGGACACATAATGCAATATACAGGTGCATCATAGAATTGTACATTTGAAATCTATATAAATTCATTAGCCAATGTCACTAAAATAAATTTAATTTAAAAAAAAAAGACTTATTTTGCTCACTAGCTATAATTTGGGGGGTACTTGGAAGGGACATCTGTCTTTCTTCCATTCATCATCAACCAGGTAACTTGAATTCTGGTGACTAGAAGCATCCAAAGGCTCTCTCACTCACATGTCCACTGGTCCCTTCTAGCTGGGATCTTAGCTGGAACTACTGATGAGTGTGTCTACATGTTGCCTCTTCACATAGCCCATGCTTCTTCACAGCTGGTGGCTGGGTTCCAAAGGTAAACATTCAAAGAGTGAAAAACTATACCCTTTTTTATGACCTGGCCTCAGAAGTCACGTAGCATCACTTCCCCCACATTCTACTGGTTGGAGTCCACACAGGTTCACAGGGAGAGGAAATTTACATCAGTCCTTGATGGAGAATAAATGATCTAAAGGAAAGGTGATATATCTAAAATATATAAGGGACTCACACAATCAATAATAAAGAAATTCAATCAAAAATGGGCAGAAATATGAAAATATATTTCTCTACAGAAGACATAGCAATGGCCAACATTACTAAACACCAGTGAAATGCAAATCAAAATCACAATGAGATACCACCTCACACCATTTAGTAAAAAGTCAACAAATGATGAGTTGAGGATGTAGAGAAAAGGAAACTCATGCACTATTGTTGGGACTGCAAATTGGTGCAGCCACTACAGAAAATGGTATGGACATTCCTCAAAACAACAACAACACAAAACTATATCTACCATATGACCCAGTGATTCTACTTCTAAGTATTTATTGGAAGAAAACAAAAACACTAATTTAAAAAGATATATATAGCCCTCTGTTCATCGCACATTATTTACAACTAGAGGCCTGGTGCATGAATTCGTGCACTGGTGGGGTCCCTCCTCCTGGCTAACAATTGGGCCGATTGGGGCCATCCAAAGAGAGGGACCATGGGAGGTTGGCCACTTGGGGGAGGGACTGTGTGAGGTTAGCCAGCCACGGGAGGTTGTCTGTAGGAGCACACTGACCACCAGGGGCAATTCCTACATTGAGTGTCTCCCCCTGGTGGTCAGTGCATGTCATAATGACTGGTTGTTCAGTTGTTCAGTCGTAATAGTGGCTAGATAGATAGATAGATAGATAGTCAAGATTTGGAAGAAACCTAGGTCTTCAACAATAGATGAATGGATAAAGAATATAAGATGTGAGATGTGGTATGTGTGTGTAATGGAATGTTAAGCAGCGATAAAAAAAAAAAAAACACACAAAATCTTGATCTAGAGCAGGGGTCTTCAAACTTTTTAAAGTGGGGGCCAGATCACGGTCCCTCAGAGAGCTGGAGGGCCGGACTATATGAACTACTAATCCCTACTGTAACACCTTGGCTACGCTCACTGCCCAAAAAATCTGGCAGGCAGGATCAGACTCCCCTGGGGGCTGCATGTGGCCCGCGGGCCATAGTTTGAAGACCCCTGATCTAGAGGGTATTATACGAAGTGAAATAAGTCAGACAGAGAAAGACAAATACCATATGGTTTCATTTATATGTTGAACTTAAAAAACAACAACAACAAATGAACAAACAACACACACACACACACACACACACACACACACACAAAACAAACAGATTCATAGAAACAGAAACCAAAGAGATGACTGCCAGAGAGAAAGAGGAGGGAGAAGGGTGAAAAAGAAGGAGACTAATATTGTGATAATTTTGTACCGTGACAGATGATAACTAGTATTATTGTAGAGATCACATGGTAAAAAACAGAAACATCAAATTACTATATTGTATACCTGAAACTAACATAACTAATATGTTAATTTATACCAACTATGCTTAACTTAAAAAAAAAATCTAAAAAATGAAGAAGAACATGTGACACCAGAAACATTATTGTAGCTTTTTTGAGGAAATGCAATCTGCCACACCTAATATTCTTTCTAAAAATGTTTGTAGCCATTAGTAGCAGTACCAGTAGTAGAACTGAAAAGGGAGAGGTTGATGTAAAATGACAAGAAGTAGCGAGGCATGGGGTAAGCATGCTTTTATTACTGACATAGTCAAGGAACTTACAATCACACAATTATAACTCAGCATGTTAGATTCCAGAACAGAGAACATGAAAAGCATAGGAGTAAGGAGAAGAGAGTAAATGTTTCTGGGAGAATGAGGGAAGCTTTGGTAATAAGGTGCCTGCCAACAGGTTCTGGGGTAGAATTAGGTTTTGTGAAGCCAGGAGCTCACACTATTTGAGGCCCCTCTTTAAGAAAAAAATTCAAAATTACAAATGCAAACTCAGGTATAGCACCTTAGAAGGGCCTGTGAAAGTGAGGAGCCCTGACACCTCAGCTTGAGCATCACATAAAATCGAGTCTCATGAGATCTAAATCAGAGAGGACAGAAAGTGAGACCACGAGGGACCTGACAGGTTTGGAGAAAAGAAAAGGGTGAAGGTTTGGAGGGTCTAAATAAGGTCCAAGAATAAAGAATTGGGAACAAGAGAGTGAAGGAACAGAATATATCTTTGGAGGGAAGGCAACAATAGGATATAAGAGCTGGTCTGGAGATCCTGATTGGCAGGAGACCAAGTTGGGATTTTATATTGTGAGCAATTGAAATTCTTTATTGTGAAGATTCTGAAAATGAGAGTGAAATGATTTATGAAGTTTGGAAGGCAGAAAGGATTGAAGTAGAGAAAATGCTTGTCATAGACAATCTTTTGATACCTACAGGCTACTTGTCAATGTCTCAGACCAGATAATTGGCATGTGGCTTTATTGCTTCTGCTAAACAAATCATTGGATCATTTATAATAGCTAAAAATGATAAACCAGAGTATTTTAAAACATGGGAGTTATTAAGTATATTTTTGGCATGTTTTTTCATTGGGACATTATTATGCAGTTATTAAAACCATATTCATTAAAAAAATCTTTACAAAATGAGAAAACACTTAAAATTTTAAGTGAAAAAAACAGGACATAAAAATATGTAACTATATATAGTGTACATGTACATGTATATTCATATACATATATATGTACTTTTAAGTATATATGTGTACTTACATACTTAAGTACATAAAAAACTACTGTAAGAAAATACCTCAAAATATAACAATAACCCTGATTGGTTGTCAGATGGGTTAATTCTTTTTTACTTTTTTGTTTTAATATATTTTTAATGATTTAATTAACTTTCCTTAGGTTTACAAAAAGATAATTTAAAACATCAATGCTCACTTATCACTAAATAATACCTCCTCAAAAAGACTCTGATACCTGATCCCTCTCCTCCCTCCCACCTTCACAACAGGCAGGTTAATTCTTTTCTTCAAAACCCATTAGAACTGCTGTCTTCCTCATACTTAGCATTCTGTAGAAGCCCCCACAAAAACATACATCCCATCTGAGGGGACTAAGCCTGCCATACCATTTCAGTGCCTTAACATAGTTGGTGTTAATAATATTGAACTGTGTCAGATTCAGGGTATGCTGGCAGTTGTAGAGAACAGAGTGAAAATTTTTCAAGGAACAAGGCATAAGTGACAGTTCCATAAAGGGGGAAATGCAGGCCATTCTCCAGGAACCAATAACCATTCCATTTTAATGATGACAATAGTAATATTAAGGTCTCTGGCATCTGCCATCTACCTTTCTAGGTGCTCTGTGAGAGGAGGTAGATATTATTATCCACAAGATTAAAAGAGTTAGATAGATGTGTAAAGTCCTTATGTGTTTGGCACTGAATAAATAAGTGTTTAATTATCTTTTGTGACTTTTCTCAAAGTCACAGAACTCAGCAGTCAAAGTGCTAGGACTGGCACTCTTTAGCCCTATCTCCTACTTTCCCACTCTGCCACCATCAGTCCTGCAATCAATAGTCCTTCTTTTCTTAAGGTTCTGGTGTGGATCTGTGCTAGCAGCTAATGAGGGTGAACATCCTCTTGCTATCTTGTGCTTTTAACCCAATGATTCAGTCACTTCTCCAGTGACCCTGATCATCATTGTGATTCCAGAAAAGACAATTATATATTTTGAAAACTGAAGAATATTATCATACATTTAGTACGCTCAGCCCACAAACTTTTCCAATACCACATGCTCTTCTTTCTGAAATTAATGCATCACTCATGGACATTATCCCGATGATAACATGTGGGAGCCCCTTTCATGTCCTGTGTGGTTCATGCTTCCGTTTCTGGAGAAGGCCACACACAAATGAAGAGAAGACTAGAAAATGTATTAATTTGAGAAAATGGGGGACCAGGTAGGAGTCTACCTCTAGGGGGAGGACTACCACTGCTCTGGCCTTGCTCTCCCTTTTATTGAGGCTGTGGAAAACACCCATATCCTTTAGGTAGGAAATTCCAATAATAGACAATCAGTAAGAATTTACATGTTCAACAGGTGAAGGTTGCTTCAACTACCAATGTCTCAACTAAACAATGAGTGATTAGATTAGCTCTGACCATTCAGAGCAATTAAGGTTGACCAGCCTTCCAGATTCCCTTTTCACATTTCTCTACTAGTGACAATGATCGATTTCCAGCAGTAACTGCATTCAATTACTGAATTCCAACTGTATGTCCTACCAGGTATCCTGCTTATGTTAGCTTCATTTAATTATGAGAGAAGCTCTATGCCATATGCATTAGCATCTCCATTTTTCACATGTTCATTGAGGCTCAGGGGGGTGGCCTAAGTTGTTCAACATTTCCAAACTAGTAAATGGCACAAGTAAGCCTGTCTGTTTGCAAAGAGCATGCTTGCTGCACTTGTTCATACAGTAGTAAACCAACAAATACACTATAGTAGTGACCAGATAGCAAGTAATTAGTAAGTACCATGTAGTCATGACCACATAGTAGGTAATAAATAAATACAGGTTGAATGAAATAACTATGACCTTCATGTCTTCGCTAATTTTTCCATCTTCAGGCAAAGTGAAAGAGAAGAGTGAAAAAAGTTCTTGTCCGTCAGAACTGTTCTACATATTTACCTCCTACCAAAGAGTCAAAATAAGCAGCAAAACCCAGAAACCCCACAGACAACCCAAGTCTAGTTTAACCTCAATTCCTCCCCAGTCCCTTTAAGTGCAGGATACACATCACCAGCCCCTCTTTTTGCAGGACTGACCTCCCATTTCCCTCCCTTTCCTGACCATTCTGCCTGTGCCCTCTTGGCATGCTGGCAGTCACTGCAAGCACATCAACAAAAGGTGAGTAAACACACTTAGAATGAACAAGGAGCCGAGGGGACAAGGTCGGGAGCTGTGTATCTGCCAGCCCTGAGGCAACAGGAGCAAAAGTGGAAATTGCTAAAGGGAGAAGCAGCCTCTGATTTCCAGACGCTCAACTCAGTTGGTTGGTTGATGGGGCAGTCCTTTCTCTTTCTAGAGATTGTGGCAGAATAATCACACTGCTCCCCAAAGCTGAAAGTTAGGGTTTTCTCCTTTTGTGCAAGCTGCAGTGCTGTTTCTGCCACCTGCCAAGGGCCAGCTGCCAGCTCCTTTGGGAGGCATTGTTTCGTTTTAAAGCAGGGGTGGAGGGGAGATGGAGTGACTCCGGCTCTTTTCTTTCCGGAGAGCATTTTGTTCCTTCGGCTGTCAAGAAGCCTTTGTACAGACAGGTCTTTATTCCCGAGGCAGAAGAACTGGAGACAAGCATTAGACACTTGCCAATTCTTGATCACTTTCCTCACCCTTTATACTTTGTTCTCTTGAAATTTGTTTAGACCATGTCTTTTCCCCAAAAGGCTTTGAGACCTTTTTCAAAATAAGATTTATCTACAGTGAGGATATAAAATAGGAACAGAGAGGAGGAAACCCGAGTGAAGGGATGCAGTACATATTTGAAATGTAAAGATAAGCAACACTGCTGTGATTAGGTTTTAAAAATTAAGCTTAGTAATTAAAGCTAAAAATTAAACTTTACAAATTGTCTCTGAGTTTCCTGCCAGCTAGGACAAGAAGCAAATATGGCATGTTATATAACTGTCATACTAGGTATCAAAGAGGAGTTTGATGTTAAATGGCCACACTGGGATTTTGTTTATACCTGCTTAAAATTGTCCAGGCTGCCGCCATTATAGCCATGTTATATGGAGTAGGGCTATAATTCTGAGAAGCCATTTAATAGGCATTAGAACAGTAGATTCAAAATTATTTTCTATATTGAATAGTGGCTCAGCCAAAGAAGAAGTGGGAAATCTGATTGGGATCCTCAGTTATCTCTTTTTAAAGATTTTCTTAAAAATTGATTTTGATGAGAGAGAGAGAGAGAGAGAGAGAGAGAGAGAGAGAGAGAGAGAGAGAGAGAGAGAGAGAAATATCATCGATGGGACAGTGGAACATTGATTGGCTGCTTCCTGACTGGGAATCAAACTAGCAAGCTTTCAGTGTAGTGGACAACACCCAACCAACTGAGCCACAGGAGCCAGAGCTGGGACCCTCAGTTCTCTTAACAGGGTATTTTTAACTAGACCCCTTTTCAGTGGGCTGTT
The DNA here is from genome assembly GCF_964339955.1 of Pipistrellus hanaki. Classification (NCBI taxonomy): domain Eukaryota; kingdom Metazoa; phylum Chordata; class Mammalia; order Chiroptera; family Vespertilionidae; genus Pipistrellus; species Pipistrellus hanaki. The sequence goes on along the minus strand of NC_140503.1, from coordinate 46,006,060 downwards.
ACAGTGAGTGGCACCACACTTTGCTGGAAACATACAAGAACTGCATTCCACGTTTGCTATGAATCTCAATCTTTTTACCAGGCTGGCCCTATCAAGTTTATTGAGGAAATTAATGTTTATGAGGGTGGAGGTGGGGAGTAATTCAAACGATTTCTCATCTATCTTTGTCCAGATACTCAGTACCTACCATGGCATTAAGTCAGGCCAGCTGGGAAGTGAATGGCTTCCATGATGGTATTGAATGAGTTCTTCCCAACACCCTCCAGGGCCTTCTCTGAATTGTTTAAATACTTGCACTGAGTTGCCATCCCACCCCACCTTGTGTAATGCCGTCATGCCCTGAGGAAGGGCAGTCAAAAAAGCCCCATTACACTCATGGCCCTATCTTCCTACAGATATCCAGACAACCCCTGCCAGAGAGGCCTGGAGAGAAATGTGTCCCTGCTGCAAGGAAGAGGCGCCCTTCTTCTTAGGAACCGGCATGCTCCTCTGTTCTGGACACCGCTTGGTAGGACTCACCTTCTTTTTAGAATCAGCCGATTTGAAGCTCAGAGCTGAATCTGGGCTCTCAGTAAGAAAGTATAGGGGACTTCGTCATACCAGTGCTTGAATGAGCCTCGATGCTGAGTCCATGGATGAGTTCTCACTTTGCCTCACCTTTTTTTAATCTGTCCCTAATTTGCAAAATTATCTTTACTTCATTAAATTGCCTTTGGTTCTTTACGGAACAAGGTAAGTTTTAATAAGTACATATTAAAAGGTGGAAATATAGTAACTATCAGGGAAACAAGGTTTTCACTGGCACTAAACTCTGAAATATCTAAAATGGGAGCATGACTTAGAGGTTATTGAAAGGTGAAATGGACAAGAACCTCAATGATAATTTTATGTACAAAAACTGTGTTTGTACTCCCCTTTTTTTCTCTTTAAAATAAGTCTTTGACAAAAGTTAAGGGCCTAGGAAGTTTCTCTGTGCCCATTGACAGAAAAAATGGATAAATAAATTATGATAGCCCTAGCCAGTTTGGCTCAGTGGATAGACGGTCAGCCTGTGGACTGAATGGTCCTGGGTTTAATTCTGATTAAGAGCCTGTGTTGGGTGCAGGCTCCATCCCCAGTAGAGGTCATGAAGATGCAGCTGATCAATGATTCTCTCTCATAATTGATGTTTCTATCTCTCTCTTCCTCTCCCTTCCTTTCTGAACTCAATAAAAATATATTAAAATAAATAAGTAAATAAATAAAGATATATCCCACAAGGGAAAACTATACAGCAATGTCAATGAACAACCTACAGCTACCTGCCACAGCTACCAAAATTAATGAATCTCACAAAAGTAACACTAAACCAAAGATAGCAGACACCAAAGAGCACAGACATACAAGTTATTACGTTTACAAAAAGTTCAAGGTCATCTGAGCATCTATGGTGTTAAAGATCAGAATAATTGCTTCTCCTGATGGTGGTGATTTCTGAAAGGAGGCATGAAGGAGTCTTCTTAGATGCTACTACTCGTTTGTTTCTTGATCTGGGTGCTGCTGGCTACTTGGTACATCAACTTTGTAAAAATTAATCAAACTGAACACTTAAGATTTGAGTACTTTCTTGATATGTTATACTTGGAGGAAACAGTTTAAAACAAAACAAAATGAAAACAAGACCAGGATCTACACTACACATTGAAAACCAGTCTTGGAATTGGCCATAACACATATGTAATATCTTAATCAATAAAAAAAAATTTAAAAAAACCTGATTTCTCCTTCAGCCTTTGAAAGGTCAAATCACCAAATGCATACATCAAAATCATTTCTGGCTTCCTGAACTTATGCATGATCAATGATCATATGAGCATAATCAATGTTAATATCTAAGTATTACATTGTGATAATATCATTTGACTTCGTTACTTTTAAATATAGGAAAGTATTCTAGCTGCAACAAGAAAAGTGTCCTTATTTGTTTTACAAGTTGAATATCATTAGTCAGTACAAGAGGCATATATATTTTTGCTAGGGTAATATGCTACAATGATTACCAGAATACAAAGTTCTTTGGCACCAAAAACTATTTTAGTTTTTAAATGGTTAAATAAATAGAAAAGTATAATTGACAATATCAATGCTAAGAGAATATGTCAGCTACTTAACTTAGATCCTTTTTGAGCCAAGGAATAATTTAAATTTAGAAATTTAAATAACAATGCAAAGTGGAATAATAGAGATTCAACTGTATCGTATTTCTAATCCTTATAGAATTGTTCAGTATATTAGCAATCATTACATTAAAATACCTTTAGAACATGTATTTAAATTGTTATTATTTAATTCCATTGAGGCCAAGAGTTAAGAAAAAAAATCTTATTTGGGAATTCCTCACATTTTGTGAGGATGAAGTAACTGGAGAATGTCAAATTCACCATATCAAAATCTCATGAGAAAACTCCAGAATCTTGTACAACAAAATTTATAATAGATTATCTTTGGTCCCAACAAAATGAAAAATAAAAATAACATACAGGACAAAGATTATTAGACACAAAAAAGGAAACCATACATTTTATTCTCACCAAACATCAACAAAACAACTGAGTTGACAAGACTATTTTAGGAAAACGACCCTTATCGTTTCCCTTGTCCACGGAAGCTAAACTTTAAACAAATAGATTGTTTAAATGATGCTATATCACACACTACTAATATAGAGCATTTTCATTATTTAAAAGGAAAAGGGTTTTAGGTTGACCAACCAATGTGTCCTAAAAACAAAGTTCCTTCTGTTACCAAAGTTAGCTAGTTATTAATAAAGAAGAGAGAGCAAAGGGAATTGGACACTGAGCCTGTTTGTTTTGCCAAAAAGCTACAGACTCATTCACACACTCCAGGGGACTCCACCAAGGAGACTTAATCCTCTCTAAGCAGACAGGAAATCTCTCTAGGGCACTGCCTGCTCCAGGACCAGACTGTTGGAGAGAGCAGTGGGAGGCAACACATGCCCAGTACAGGTGAAATGGTGCAGGGGGTGGTGCTTGACCATAGAGGCCTGTCAGTCTAGCCTGGGAAAGGGATCATTGGCTCGAGGGAGGGCCCAAGAGAAGCCCTGGAAAGCTTGGGAAGTTGATTGGTTATTGTGTAAAAGACTAAGATAATAAATACCTAGGGGAACAAAGACTCCATCTCAGTGACCCACAACTGCCCTGTTCATTCACATTCTCTCTCTCCTCTGGAACATGTGACCATTCAGGTCTAGTGGCTACTAGGACACTGTGTGGGCTCCAAAGGACTAAGCTTTAATATGGAACAGGAACTCTGGACACGGGCCTTTATTTTGGTCTTAATGAAGACAAGATAGGACTTTTTCCATGAAGGGACAGAGGGAGGTGGGGCGTTGGAAATCCAGGGGCAGCCTTCCCAGATAAACATTGCCACAGGCAGCACAATCTCCCATGCCTGGGTCCTGGGATGTTTTCCTCGTGATCCCATGGAAGAGCCTGATTTCCACCGACAACACTTTCAAAACATACGTTACTGAAAACCTTTTATTTTGAATTATATTCTGTCATACACATAAGTCTAGTGCTGTTATTAAATATGTCAGTTTAAAGTTAGTTTCTATGTAGTGATGGAAGTTCCTACAACATAATAATACTTTTTTTATTTTACTACTAAAATTGTAATAATAAAGGTGTCATTCCACAGCAAAGAAAATCATCAACAAAATGAAAAGGTGATCTACAGAATGGGAGAAAAATATTTGTAAATCATGCAAATCATATATCTCAAAAGGGATTAATGTCCAAAATATATAAAGAACTCACAACTCAAGCAAAAGAACAATTCAATGAAAAAATGAGCAGAGAAGCTAACAAGCATTTTTTTTTCAAAAAAACATATCCAAATGGTCAACAGGTATATGAAAAGGTGCTCAACATCACTAATCATCAGAGAAATATAAATTCAAGCCACAATGAGATATCACCTCACATTTGTCACAACGGCTATTATCAAAAACATTAAAAATAACAAGTGTTGGTGAGGATGTGGAGAAAAGGAAACTCTCATGCATTGTTGGTGGGAATATAAATTGGTGCAGTCACTATAAACAGTACAGAGGGTCCACAAAAAAAATAAAAAATAGATCTACCTCAAAATTTAGAAGGAGATTTATGTGCATCTGTGTATAGAGCCAGTAGAAATGAAATCACAATCTTGAAAAGATATCGGAACCTCCCCTATTCACTGTAGCATTATTGAAGACAGCCAAGACATGGAAGAAAACTAATTGTCCATCGACTGATAAATGAATAAAGAAGTTGTGGTAATATGTATACAACAGAATGTTATTCAACCTGACATTTGCCACAACATGGATAAACCTTGTGGGTATTAGGTGCCAAATGAAAAAGTCAATTGCTATATATTTTCACTTAGATGTGGAATCTAAATAAAAAACAAACTCAGCCTAACAGAACAGTTTGATACTGCAGGAAATGGGAGAAGGTGATCAAAAAGTACAAAGTTCCAATTCCCAGGTAAGTTCTGGGAATGTAAGTACAGCATGGTAACTATAGTTAATAATACTGTATTATACCCTGGGTGGTGTTGCTCAATGGTTAGCGTGTCAACCCATCCACCAAAGGGTCATGGGTCTGATTCACAGTCAAGGGCACATACCTGGGTTGCAGGTTCAATCCATGGCCTGATCTGGCTGTTTGGGGGAGGCAACCAATCAATGTGCCTCTCTTACATCAATGTTTCTCTCTTTCTCTCTCCCCACAACTTGCTCCCTCCCTACCTTACACTCTCTCTAAAAATTAATGAAAATAATATCCTCAGGTGAGTGTAAATAATAATAACAATGATACTGTGTTGCATTTTTTAAATTTGCTAAGACAGTAGATCTTAAATGTTCTTGACTTAAGAAAAAGTGTGTTATCTATGTGAGGTGATTGATGTGAACTAAATTTATAGTTGTAATAATTGTGTAATATAGCCCTGGCCAGGTAGCTCAGTTGGTCAGTTGGTAACAGCGCTGTCCCAGTATGCCAAGGTTGCAGGTTTAATCCCTGGTCAGGAATCAACCAATGACTGCATAAGTAAGTAATATAACAAACTGATGTTTCTCTGTGTCTATCTCTCCCTCTCTCTCTTCTTTCCCTTCCTCTCTTGCTAAAGTCTCACAATAAATTCTTTTAATTTTGCAATATATCAAATCATTATGTTGGAAGTCTTAGATTAATACAATGTAATATATCAATTATACCTCAATAAAATTGTTAAAAAATTGTCATAATGTTTTATTTTTAAGTTATATACTAGATTCATTCCTATCCCCTAGAGAGAGGGGTGGGGAGCCTTTTTTCCCTGCCAAGGGCCATTTGGATATTTAAAACATCATTCACTTAACATAATTTACGTAATATACATTTAAGTTGGTATGAAAAAAGCTCCTGGATTTATTGGATTTTGAGTCCTGCCTGCAGTTGCCTTGGCAGGACCAGACCTAACAATCTGTGGACCTTCCATGGCCAGCAGCCGGCCATTCCCACACCTGCCCCGGAAGTTCATTCAATGATAGGGATATTTGGCTTTGACTGAGTACTAATGTTAACACGTGCCCAGTTTTTCACTGGCGCAACCTTTCTATCTGTACTGCACATGGAAATTACGCACACTGTGGAAAGGTGAACCTGACCAGAGCTAAGGTCTTCTGGTTGAAGTATTGGGTCTTCTAAAACTCTCAACGGAACCCACCGCAGGGCCTTTGAACTTGCTGTTTGCTTTGCCTGAAGCACTTTCCCCTCGGACGTCACATCACTAATGCTTGTCAACATTCAGGAATTAGATCAAAGTCTATTTTCCAGAGGCCCACTTTGACATCCTAGTGAAAGCAGAAATGTATCCAGTCCAGTCACATTCTATCCCAGGAGCAGCACTCTGGATTGTTTTTCTCCTCTGAAAATGTATCACTAGTTGAAACTTTAGAAATTACACACACACACACACACACACACACACACACACACACACACACAGGGGTTGGCAAAAGTAGATTTACAGTTTATTCTTGCATTATCATTTATTCTTTCCTTACAACTTTGTTGTTGACAGTATTACAGATGTCCCTACTTTTTTTCCCCTTACCTCCCCCGCCCCCGACCACCCCATTTCAACCCTGCCTCAGACCTTCACCATCCTATTGTCAGCATTCATGGACAATGCATGTATACATATAAGTTCTTTGGTCAATCTCTTCAGCCCACTCCCCAACCTCCTCTATCCCCACTCTCCATCTCTTCCCCTTGAAGTTCGTCAATCTGTTCCATGTAACCATGCCTCTGATTCTATTTTATCTACCAGTTTATTATGATCATTAGATTCCACATATAAGTGAGATATTTGCATTTCTCTGACTGGCTTATTTTACTTAGCATAATCATCTCCAGGTCTCTCCAAGCTATCTCAAAGGGTAATCGATACTTTTTTTAATAGCTGCATAATATTCTATCATGTAACTATACCACAACTTTTTTTTAATCTGTTCATCTACTGATGGGCTTTTGGGCTGTTTCCAGATCTTAGCAATCCTATATAATAAAAGGGTAATATGCACATTGATAAAACTGCAGAATGACCAGTTGCTATGATGGGCACTGACGCTCAATGCAGGAGCTGCAGGGGGCAGATGCTCAATGCAGGAGCTGTCCCCTGATGGTCAGTGTGCTCCCACAGGGGGAATACTGCTCAACCACAATCCGGGTTCATGTCTGGTGAGTGTAGCAGCAGTGGCGGGAGCTTCTGCCTCCAAGGCAGAACTAAAGATGTCTGACTGACAGCTTAGGACCTTAGGGCTCCTGCACTGTGGGGAAGGTGCAGGCTAGGATAAGTGATACACACACACACCCCGCCCCCACCTCCCACCCCAGTGATGAATTTCATGCCCCAGGCCTGTAGTTATAAAAAATGCTATGAATGAACATATGAATGCATATGCTCTTTCTGATTGGTGTTTTGGGGTTCTTAGGATATACTGCTAGAAGTGGCATCACTGGGTCAAATGGCAGCTCCAAGTTTCACTTTTTTTTAGGAAACTTCATACTGTTTTCCATGATGGCTGCATCAGCTGCATTCCCACCAGCAGTGTGTTAGGGTTCCTTTTTCTCCACATCCTCACCAGCACTTGTTGTTTACTGATTTATTGATGGTAGCCATACTGACAGGTGTGAGATGGTACTTCATTTTTTTTTTTTAATTTGCATCCATCTCTCTGGTGATTAGTGATATTGAGCACTTTTCCATATGTCTCTTAACCATTTGCATGTTCTCTTTGGAGAAGTATCTATTTTGCTCCTCTATTTTTTTAAAAAAAAATAGGTTAATTGTCTTCCATTTGTTGAGTTGTATGAGTACTTTATATATTTTGGAAATTAAAGCCTTATCAGAAATATCATTGTTCTCCCATACAGTGGATTCCCTTTTCATTTTCATGCTTCTTTTATTTTGTTTTATTTTTATTTTATTTTGGTTTCTTTTATTTGTTCTTGTATTATATATTTTTCCATATGAACAACTGTAACCCTACTTTTGCCCACCCCTGTATACACACATATTATATATATATATATACACTAGAGGTCCAGTGCACAAAATTTGTACACGGGTGAGGTCCCTAGGTCTGGCCAGCAATGAGGACCAATCTGGTTCTCCACCTCCCTGCCTCTTCCTTCCCTTGCCACCCATGCACCACCAACATGTGGTTCCCCACCTCACTGCCTCCCCTTCTCCTCCTTCCTTTGTGTCTGTGTCTGCTACCATCCATTCCTGGTTCCCTGTCCGAGACCAGGGCCAGGTCCCAATTGGGTGATCAGGACCTGCTGGCCAGGGAGAGGGACCAGGAGGTTGGCCTGCAGTACCTATCAGCCATCAGGGCCTATGGGCTGGGGGCAGCTCCTGCATTGAGAGTTTGCCCCCTGATGATCAGTACACATCATAGTGACTAGTTGTCCAGTCGTTCTGGTCATTCCATTGTAATGGTCATTTAGGCTTTTATATCTATATATCTATATATATATATATATATATATATATATATATATATCATATTACAGTTGTGATAATGCAAAACACAGATAATTCTTGTAGTATTATTTATTTATTAGAGGCCCAATGCATGAAATTTGTGCACCGGTGGGAAGGAGGGGTCCCTCAGCCCAGCCTGCAATGACACCAGCATTCAGCACCCTGGTCACTAGCTAGAGGCACCTCCATCCCTCAGCCTGGTCGGGGCATGGGATGCTGGGCTTACATCACTGGGGCGACATGGTCAGCATCCCACCCGGCTGCTATGGGTGTCAAGGTCTTTGTGATGGATGATGGTTAATTTGTATATTATCCTTTTATTACATAGGATTATTGTATTATTTTCAATACAAACAAGTATAACTTATTTTTGCCCTATCCTGTACATACATATATACCTATACATATAGAATATATAATACATGCATATTCATACATAAAATCAATATCTTTTCTATGTATTTCATTTAAAAAATATGTGCAGCACTAGTAAAAAGCACATAATCAACAAAGGTTAGTTTCCCTCCCTCCCCTTTCTTTTCTATACATTTGGAGCATACTATTTTCCATGCCCAAAATGTCCTCTTATCTTCCAACCCACTTTTTTACCCAATAAGTTCCTACTCATTCTTTTATCTCTCTTTAAGGAAGAATTCCCTACCCCACTGGCAAACTTCATTGCTCCTTATTTCCTCAACAGCTTGAATATGCTACATTAACCTATTATTATTGCCTGTATGCTCACCTTCCCCCCACTCACCTCCAAGCTCATTTGGAGCATAAAATCACATTATCCATCTTCTTACATTCAGCACCTACCCCAGTCTCCTTTATTTAGTGAGGACTCTGCATTTATCCATGTCATTTTGGACAAATTACTTAATCTCTCTACACTATACCTCAGCTGTTTCCTTTGTAAAATGAGAACCATGTTATTTCCCGTAATATGGGCTTTTAGGGAGAATAACTACAAAATCTCCATGAGGACAGGGACTTGCAATTTTTGTTCACTGCTGACTCTCCAGTGCCTAATGTCTGACACTCATTGTAGCCACTCAATAAATAGCATTTCTAGCATGACCCAAGTCAGATCATCCATGCAAAGTACCGTATTTTTCGGACCATAAGATGCACCGGACCATAAGACGCACCAGTTTTTAGAGAAGGGAAATGAAGAAAAAATGATTCTTAAACAAATAGTGTCCTAAAATATTTTATGTGCATTAAAACCCAACATCACAGTCATAAACACATGTAATCAACCCTGTAAAGTAAACAGCAGCATTTAGAACCATTTAGAACCATTATTAACAAATACAGTCAGCAAAAGACAAAATGTACTGTAAAACACAATAACGAGAGACTTCAGTAATAAATTAGAATAAAATTGAAGATTTATGGTAAAGGTTCTGCTGAGATCTACAGTACGCCTACCCAGTAGTCAAGCACGGCAACAGAGGGCGGAGAGGAATGATTGGGGGAATAGACGCGGCATTCTTCCGGGCACGGAGTACGGGCCAGCAAGGGGTACAGGCGATGATTACGGTTTGGATTATGCAGTTACCGTACACCGCACCTGAGCTGACATGGAGATATGGCTGCAGCGAGGGCATGGAGGCTGACTACCATACATGGGAACTACTCTACCACTCGGGGTTTACAGAGCGGGGCAGACACTCTGGGCACGGAGGAATGGACAGTGGCTGCAGCAAGCACACAGAGCCGGGCAAGCACACAGAGACCACACAGAGCCGGGCAAGTAAAAAAAAATTTTTTTTAAGTATATGTGTAGGCTATATTTGGACCATAAGACACAGGGACTTTTTCCCCCCACTTCTGGGGGGGGGGGAAAGTGCGTCTTATGGTCTGAAAAATACGGTACTTGGCACAGTGTCCAGTCTATACATACTTAATAATGTATAAATGAACAATTCTTCCTAGTCTGGTCAGTGCCTGCCTCAGGCACACACATAGAGGCAGGGAATTTCTCAGATACTTTTAAGATCAATCATGTAGCAATTCTCCAGTTGCCTGCATCAAGCCCTCCCTCCTTCACAGATCCTCCCTGCCTTCTCCAGGTCTCAGGGAGCATCATCCCTTCTGAACTACCCCAGTTTACTTTGTTACAGACACTGGTTGAACTTTGATCACCCTGATTCCCCAAATAGCCTGTGAGCTCCCCGGGTGCTTTCTATTACCCCCTCAACAATGTGGAGCAATTGCTGGTGGATCCATTTATTTAGTGAGCCTAGCATGTCACCACACACACACACACACACACACACTCACTGTCTTCAATCTCTCTACTCCCACCTGAACTCCTGCCCTTCCTTGCAGAGTTCTGTCCTCAATCTACAAGATTCCATCTTTGGGGCTTGGATGAATTCAGTTCCTCTGGTTGACTCAGGTGTCTCTCATCCCAGGGCTTCCAGGGGGCCCAGACCGCTACAGAGGGCCCAGGGATATCTGGCTTTCTTAGGGAAGAGTATTCACATCTACAGTTCCCTGGAGCTTGATTCCACCATTTACTGAGCCGCCTCGCTCCTAAGGCTCAGCGCACCCCAGCCCATACTCTGCTTATCCTCCACCAAGACCGACCTTCCCTCCACCACCAACACCACCGCAGCCACCGCCCCCACATGCCTAAAGTCACATGATGTACCTGGGGGCTCCAACTGCTGGCTGACTGCCTGTGGGAAACCCCACACTCCACCTGGACCAGGCCCACTGTGGGTATTCCCCTGGGAGTTCAAAGGAAAGACTGTTTCCTGATGGCAGGACCTGGGTGAAGGACCCAGCTCCCACTACAGGGTGCTGATAGATGGGCTGGGTCAGAAAGAAAGATAATTACCTGGGACTGCTCCTCAGGTGAAAGGCTGCAGGAACAGGGTGTGATGGTCTCCTGGGATGAATTTTACAATGCCCCAGTCCCAGAGAATGTGCCATGGAAGGGTACCTGCAGTTGCTAAGGCTTGGACCTTGGAAGAGGTCGAATTGGGGAGCCAGGGTCGCTTTCCAACAGCCCTTCTCACCACCCCAGTCCCAGCTATAGGTTTGAGGCCACGCGTGCGCAGTTCACTCCCTGCTCTGGCCTCCACTGGTCCTGCACCCCCCCCTACCCCTCACCCCCCCACCCCACCCCCCCGCACAGCTTTTGGCCCAGAACCCTGCCACACTCCTGGCCAGGCCTCCAGACTCTGAGAATGTGGGCTCTGAGCTTTGCTTTTCTCACCAGTAAAATGGAGGTTACTCTAGCTTTCATGGTTCTTGTGAGGATTAGAGTTGCTGTTTTTAACAGTACCAGATAGTTATAACTATTAACATTGTAAGAATTATAATCATATTGTGTTTGGCACTTTTTCAAATACTTTACATGTGAGGGAGATCAGGATATGCCACGCCAAATTATGCCACTTTGGCATATGGATTATTTTGATCTGAAGGCAATTGAGAATCAGAAGATGCAGGAAGAGTTCTCTCCCCTCTCTTACTTGCCTAAAATCTGGGCATAGATTTCCCTTTGTGAAGGTCTCTCCTCACCCCCTCCTTGTACCAAGAAGTGATGAGTGACTCTTATTACCAGAGATAGAGAGTCAACACAGAAATAAATTTGTATAAACAGACTTTACGAAAATGGCCTTTATCTTCCATCAGTTACCACATATTCCCCCAGGTGTTTCTGAGTCACTCTCCTGCCATATATCATCTCCTGAAGCCCCAACCCGCTCCATTGTTAAAATGGCATATAAGCCCCAAGTGGAACCACTTCTTTGAGTTTCAGTTCTTTGCTGTGAACTCCATGCATGTAACCATTAATAAACATTGTGTACCTTTCCTCCTGTTAATCTGTCTTTTGTTTAATCCACAGGCCCCCATGGATTGAACCTAAGATAGTGGAGGGAAAGTTTTTTCTTTCTCAACACATGAATTCACTGATTTTATCCTCCTAAGCAACCCTATTAAGTAGGTGCTAGTATTTTAGTTGTATAGAGGAGGAAACAGGTGCACAGAGAAGTTGAATAACCTGCCCCAGGTTGCATGGCTCATAAGGTATGAAGCTCATGGCATCTGAATTGCTCAGGCATTGTGATTTTACAGCCTGGAATCATGCTCCTAACTCTTGCTTAATAAATAGTAGTTTTTATATTAGCTAACAATAAACTGTGGTTAGTATTCTTGTAGTTAACAATCTATGCATTCTCTACCTTTAAGGTATACGCTGAAGATAGCCCTTTCTATTTTTCAATTTAAAAATATTTGAAGTTGGAATAAGGCATCGTTTATTCAAAGCTGGTGCTGCAGGGAAAATGTGGACATAACTGTCGGACGTTCAGGACCCTGAAATATTATGTGAAGACTTCAAATTCCCATTAAACTATTTGCTAGAAGATTAAGTTCCAGCATAAAATGCTCACTAGAACATACAATTCTGCCTCAACAATATTCATTTTACAACTTCCAATTTAAATAAAGCAGTTTTATTTCAAGTTTTTCATTCCAGGGCCTTTTTGATCTCCTCAAAGCTGTCATGCAAATGCACTTCATATTTCTATCTCAAATTGTGGATCTGTTGTTTTCCTGGAATTGAGGGGAGAATTTATTCAAATTTAACCCAAAGTCTTAGATAATAATTCACGAAAACAGTTCCCCCAGACATATAAGTATGTACCTACTCAATATAGTAGCCCCAAAGGAATTCTTATGGCCTGGTTATATCCTCCAGGGATGGAAAGTGGGGGTGGGAGGGAGTTTAAACTGAATACGCTGACGCTGCACTAACTAGATTGCAGGCACCCTGTAATGACACCTTTGGATAACACAGAAAATGATTGTGTACCAAGGATGGGCTGTAATGAAAGGGGATGGTGCAGAGAGCCACAGGCAGCATTCTTTCCAATCTAACAACACAACTGGGGGCAGGGGTAGGTATGTGCTCGTTTCCAAAATGTTAAATACTGCTATGGCGTTTTCTGCACAAGGCTTTTAGGGAGAACATGAGGTTTTAAGAGCCAATCAGCATTAGTAGATTTCTAGTTCTTCTACAAAGGTGGAAGTGGGAAGAAAAGCCTCATCAATGTCATTGTGTATGGCACTTTTTGGTCACTGATACATTTTCTACCAAAAGTTTATAAACTTCCTCTTCACTGAGGCTCTATTACTTGGGCAAGTGACAAGGCCTTTTTCAGCCTCTGTTTATTTATCTGTTAAATGGGGATAAATTATAACAGTCAACTCATAGGATATTGTAATGCATACACATACATAAGTATATAACATTTTTGTGTGTTTATAGGTAGATAAATGAATAGATGATAGATAGATAGATAGATAGATAGATAGATAGATAGATAGAATGAAGCTACACAATATCTGGCTCATAGTAAATAAATAATAAATGTTAGCTTTTCTGGTTCCTAAATTCCTCCTGGTTTTGATGGGAAAACATCAAATCAGCCCATTAGTATAGTGATGAAACCCAACCTATGAAGACAAGATCTATTCAGTCTAAAGAAAGAGCTCAAAGTTGAAAAGCATCACTGTATAATCCTTTACAGGATTGTGACACTTGGCTGATTTGTCAAAAATCCTGCTACAGAACCATACTATGGGTGCTTTTAATGAATGTCAGATTTTAAGAATCAACGACATTGACATTACTCCACGAAGCAAAGACTGACGGCCCAACTTATAAATTCCCTGATGCACATATTAGCAGGAAGCAAAATGAGTTTTCTGTTCACTGGTCTTGTTCTGCTGTCAAATTCTGGGGGACTTGCATTTCAAGCAATATATCTAATCTCTTTAAATTAAATTATCTTCCTCTCACCAGCCAGAAGTTTTTTTTACAAGAATATTATCAACTAAGTGGATCAGAAAATGTGGTTTTAAGTCTTGCTTCCTTGGTGAAATGATATTAAAATGAATATTATTTCCCAGATAAATGACATGTTCCAAGGGTCACACACTACAGCTGTTAGAAATGTTTTTAAAAGAACCTTCAAATCAAAGTAGGAGGAAAATATAAAATTAGAGGGAATTTCCTTCTTCAAAGGGATAGTAGATGTAATTTAGATTTTTATCAGAACAATGATAACTCTTTCTACCTCAATTTGTCTTTTCCGTTGATATTGTTTAATCATCAACACTATTATTGAATTGTTAGAGTGTATATTAAATATTATTCTGTGTGAAAAATATTCTCCATTTCGCAGTTCACTCAGAAGTTGTTTTTAAACTAAAATCCCTACATATGACCACAGTCCTTTAAATTTCTACCTATGCCTCATCCCCTCATCTGTAGTCTGTCTACAATATAAAGCTGCTTGGTGGTGATGGTCCCTAATATTGACTTCTCTTTTGGTATTGTAGTAAATGCTCACTTTGAGTTCCCTGAAAATACAGACTTAAGACATTAAAAATTTTGTTGTGATTTCCAAGTTTAAATAATCTAAGCCAAGCTTGCCCAAAGTGGGAAAGATAGAAATAGAACTTCATCTTCTTTTTTAGAATATGAGAGCTTGTTTCCATATTCTATATAATAAAGAAGTAACATGCAAATTAATCATCACCCCAACACACAAGATGGCCGCCCCCATATGGTCAAAGATGGCCACCACAAAATGGCCAGCAGGGGAGGGTAGTTGGGGGCAACCAGGCCTGCAGGGAAGGGCAGTTGAGGGCAACCAGACCTGCAAGGGAGAACAGTTAGGGGCAACCAGGCCAGCAGGGGAGCAGTTAGGGGGTGATCAGGTTGGCAAGCAGAAGCAGTTAGGAGCAATCAAGCAGGCAGTCAGGCAAGCAGTTGAGAGCCAGCAGTCCTGGATTGTGAGAGGAATATCTGACTGCCCGTTTAGGCCTGATCCCACCACCAGGATCGGGCCTAAATAGGCAGTTGAACATCCTTCAAGGGGTCCCAGATTGGAAAGGGTGCAGGCTGGACTGAGGGACACCCCACTTTGCATGAATTTCATGTACCGGGCGTCAATTATATATATAATTTATTTCAGAGAGAAAATAAGAGGGAGTTAGAGAGAGAAATATCAGTGATGAGAAAGAATCATTGATATGTCAATCTAGACATATGCCCTGACCAACCAGAAATCAAACTGTGACCTCCTGGTACATAGGTAGATGCTCAACCACTGAGCCATGCCAGTCAGGCAAACCTTATCTTGTTGACATCCTAATGTAAAAGTGAGCTGAAAATCACTGGTAACTATATTTTTGTCTTTACTTTTAGGCTGCCTAATTGTAAAGCCTTCCTCAGTGTAATCCAGACCAGAGTGTGGCACACCTTTTCTGTAAAGGGCAAGAAAGCAACAGTTTTAGGTTTTGTGGGCCACATAATTTCTATAACAACTATTCAACTCTGTGGTGTAGCACAAAAGCAGATATAGACAATAAGTAAAAGGATGATGTAGCTCTGTACCAATAAAAACGTATTTATAAACATAAGCAGTGGGCCACAGATTATAATTTACTAACCCTTGGTCTAGATCAGTGGTCTTCAAACTACGGCCCGAGGGCCACATGCAGCCCCCAGGGGAGTCTGATCCTGCCCGCCAGGTTTTTTGGGCAGTGAGAGCAGCCAAGGTGTTACAGTAGGGATTAGTAGTTCATATAGTCCGGCCCTCCAGCTCTGAGGGACTGTGATCTGGCCCCCACTTTAAAAAGTTTGAGGACCCCTGGTAGATCATATTCATTGTTTATATTTTGGTTAGATTCATAACACACATATGTTAGCTATGTTTATATCTTATCTCCAGGACTAAATTATAAATTTGTTAGAGTACAGAACCCTGCTTTGCCAGCCAATCTAAGTCAATAAACACAATTTTGAAATCAGGTAGTTTCTTAAAAGATACCCATTAATTGACCAAGCGAGGGAGGAAGGAATATATACACTTAAAGGGGTTCCTCCTAGAAACTCTGTTTACTAGATTTAGCAAGGTGGTTAGATAGTTTTAGTCCTAAAAATAATGATACATGTATCTCCATGTTTTGAGCTAACTCCAAGGATCTTAGAATGTTCCACTCATTTTCCCCTAATGTGCCTAATATCCATTTGACAACAAGCTGTTATTGCTAGTAAATAATTCTAGGAAATTAGGTTGCTACATTAAAAGCTCCAAATTGATTTCTTGTTTAAGAAACACAAAAGGTACACTTGCTTTTAAGTAAAAAATCCAATAATTGAAGACTGAAAGGATATAATAAACCTAAAAGAGATTCCATCATGATGGAACTGTGGGGAGCCTCTAATGGTCTACATCTTTAAAGAAAGACAGAAAGACAATATTTTCATTATACTTTACACATTCTCTGAGGATACTTCCTGTTTAGCTTAAAGACAGAGTTGGGTTTAATGCAGATGCTATCTCAAAGACATAGCTACACTGGGCCATGCAGATGCTGTCTCAAAGACATAGATACATTGTGAAGCTTATGAAAACACATGCCATTTTGTAGTTAGAAATTCATTTTCTTAGTAACTTAGAAATTACTAAATAATTGCTAAATGGCAAAAAAAAAAAAAAAAAAAAATACTCATTCAGCTGCTATCACTGTTTGTTCAAGAGCTCTCTATTCTATAATCTAGTTGAGTCTAGACGGCCATTACAAAATAAGCAATGATTCACCCACATATATCCTTTCTGATTGGTGTTTCTGGTTTCTTGGGGGATATTCCTAGAAGTGGGATTACTGGGTAAAATGGGAGTTCCATTTTTAGTTTTTTGAGAAAACTCCATACTGTTCTCTACAGTGGCTGCACCAGTCTGCATTCCCACAAGCAGTGCACAAAGGTTCCTTTTTCTCTGCATCCTTGCCAGCACTTATCATTTGTTGATTTGTTGATGATAACCACTCTGACAGGTGTGAAATGGTACCGCATTGTTTTTTTGATTTGCATCTTTGGTATGATTAGTAACTTTGAGCATGTTTTCATATGTCTATTGGCCTTCCTTATGTCCTCTTTCAAAAATTATCTATTTAGGTCTGTTGTCCATTTTTTAAATTGGGTTGTTTATCTTCCTTTTGTTAAGTTGTATGAATTCCCTGTAAATGTTGGAGATTAATCCCTTATTGGAGATAACATTGGAAAATATGTTATCCCATGTAGTGGGCTTTCTTGTTGTTTTGTTGATGGTTTCTTTTGCTGTGCAGAAGCTTTTTATTTTGATGTACTCCCATTTGTTTATTTCCTCTTTAGTTTCCATTGCCCTAGAAGCTATATCAGTAAAGATAATGCTTTGGCATATGGAAACTATGTAGTGTAGTCATTAAGAGGTTAGGTAATTGCCCTAATCAACGTGACCTCTGGCAAATTATTTGAGCACTCTAAAGATTATTTTATGGATCAGGTTTTAAGCTTGTTAAGAGGGCTGGTTGTAGTATTCACCTATGATATTGTGAGAATAAGTAGAATAATGCATTGGAAGTTCTTATTTAGTGTCTGTAGCACAAACACAAACACTCAAGATAGGTAGCTTTTATGAGATACTTGTGACCAGGATGGAATAAAGTGTACCATAATTACTATGACACCAAAAGATTACTTAGTACTTCAGAGTGCCTCCTCCATAAAACTTGACCTGCCACTGCTTTTTTCTCCACATCTGACATTCACTCACCAAGATTTTATTGAGCACTTCTATATTCTAGGTACTTTAAGAAATGATAAAAACAAATTAGATATTTTCTATCAGCCTGGATACTCTCTGAGTTACTATAACATGGTGGGGAAATAATTAAAAGGTGGAATGTGCAAAGTCCCATAACAGAGATATGAATACCAAACAAGAGGGAGAATGGAAGAAATTATAAAGAGACCTATGGGGGAAATCATAGACAGCTACCTAGAACAGGTGACATTTGACTTGGGCACTGAAGGGTGGATAGAATTTTGACAGATGGAGATGGAGTAGGTAGAAGTGAATCCCAAACTTAAGGTTCAGGTGATCAAGTACTGGGTCCACTTAAGGTCCAGTGAGTACCTGAGATGCATTTGTTAGTCTTCTTTATCAAGTAAACCAGTCCCTCATGCCCTCCCTTTTTGCCCATTTTGTCCCTTTCTGGGTCCATTTTCTTTCCCTTCTAGCCAAAACCCAGTGGTCATCTACTTCCCTCCATAGATTTCTTTGTTTCACACCCCATCTCACTGCCAGTGATATCCATCATTATTCCTTGACAACTTCCAATGTGAGTGAGTGTCTGCCATCTCAGTGGAGAAAGTCATGAAAACAGTGATAATGTGATCCAAGAAATAGCTGACTCATATTATTCTCACTGGCCTCTGGCTCCATAAATTTATTGTCTGTTTCCTGCTGTACTATCCATAGCGGCTGACCAAACCTTTTCCAGGCTTCCCAGACTCCTTTGTCTATTTCTATTCCTTGCACGTGGAGAAGAATAAGACCCACCAACTTTACTGCTCAAGTGTATACAACTCAAGAGTTTTCAGTCTATGCCCTTTTAATCACAGAAACTTTCAGTATCTTCACCTACCATCCTGGTCTCATTCTTATGCCTGCAGGGGGAAAAATAGCTTTACTTTTGCAGAATTCATACTCTTCAAATTAAGAAAGTTTCAGTGTCTAGTATGAAGTATGTTTTTGGAAGAGATAGGTATACATTCTTTCTCTTTCTTCTGCCTCTTCTGGCTCTTTTTCCTTATCCTATAAATATGCTTAGGCCTCCCTTTCCTTGAAATAAAAATAAACACAAAACCCTATACTTCTCAGATCAAGCTATATAGCCAACTTTTTTAAAAAAAGAAGTCAAAACACATTTTCTACAGACATCTAACTCCTCAATCTATTGCACGTGGCTTCTGCTCCTTTATTTCACACTGCTCTTTGCTGAGCTGAAGTGTGTTGCCTACCATGGCAGAAGATGATCTGTTTTTATGTCTGATAGTTCCCACAAAGATGACCAGTTCTGCCTTTGAAGCTCCTGTGTTTCTCTCACTTAGGACACAAGAGAGGGGCCCATCGGTGGAGTATGGTAGAAAATGTTAGAAGACTTGAGTTCAAGTTAATCCTGTAATTTTCTAATTGCATAACCTGGAGCAATTTGCTTAGCCTCTCTGGGTCTCAGATTCCAAATTCATGAAATGAGAGTGATGCCACTGATAACTATACATACCTCTGAGAATTGCTATGAGTTGCAAATGAGCTAATATGTGTAACCATCTCTCACAGATCTAAACTATTTGTATAAGTGTTCTCACTGTCCCATCCTAATTCTAGAAAATGGGTCATCTGTTGGTGTTTAAAATAAGCAAAGGCCATCACTGTGAGGAAAGTAGACCAGCCCCCACCACTCCCTCAGCAGGAGGGGAAAGTGGACAGTGACCATTCTGGTTCACATCTTCCCTGACCTGCTTTCTCCACCTCAGAGAAGGTGCAAGGAAGTCACCATTTTAGCCAAATCGGCCCAAAGAAGCCTTGCAATTCATCAGTGGAGTGACAGGTGCTTTGCTGGGTTAGCCTCAGAGCTGACTTGGGATGATACATAGCAGGGGAAATCATAGAAAATTATTTGAAGGATTAAAGAGGAAAAGAGGATGGCTTCTTTTCATCTTTGAAAGAAAAGCTGCACAGGCCAGACTTAACAAAATTGCCAAGTAGGCACATTTCCCTGAGAAAAACTTCACTCCCTTCTCTCTCCTCTCCTTCCATTCCCCTGCCTCTGACACACTTCCATCCCATGCCTTGACTCTTCCTGGGTTTTTCAGGCTCCCAGAACGGGCCAAATTGGCTTGGAAGGCCAAGCACAAGCTTAGGACACTTACAGAACAACAACAGTGACACAAAATGCGATGGAAATACTTTGCTATCCTGGGAAAAATCAAAACTGAGTTTCACTTTCTTACACTAATTTTAAAGTACAAAATCTTTATGTTTGCATTGTGTACTGGAGGCAGTGGACATTATGTGTTCAGTGCTTGGGGCCTCCACGGTTCTGAAAATATTGCCTCTGGCCTGCTCCCTGTGGTTCTTGGCTCCAGTGGTCCCTCAGTGCCCTGTACAAATTGCTGAAGCTGGTAACTAAGTGAAACCAAAGTATTTGGTGCCTTAGGATAGGTGCTCCATCCAGAAAATCCACCTGTATCTTAATAGGACTTCAAGGGGACACATAAATGATAGATAGATTAGATAGATAGATAGATAGATAGATAGATAGATAGGTAGATAGATAGATAGATAGATAGATAGATAGATAGATAGATAATAAGTAGATATTCTAGGCACCCAGATAGATCAGGAAAGTAGATATTTGTAAAAATAAGTCTTTATGCTTCCCTCAAATTGTATTGCATTAGTGGCCGTGGTTGGTCTTGGAGTCTGTCTTTGCGGACCATTTTCATCTAACTTTCCGATAACAAGTCTGGCAATAGGGCTGGTGAGTGAGGGTGCAGGAAACACATCATTTCAGTCCTTTACTTGATCTTCAGTTACCCACAGAAAGTAACCCTAGGCACCTTTCCTACTGTGCTGTTACTTCATTTTTCCTCTACATTCTGTACCCAAATATATAATTTTTCCCCTTCTCGGTTTGTCAACGGCTCAGTCACTAAGGGAAAAAAAGCACAGTGATTACTAACAGGAGATGCCACTAAAGTTCCAGCTGTGAACAGAAAAAATCCAAGATGACCCATCATCTAAATGTCAATGCAAACACCATGTCATTCAGAATGAAGCAAGGAAGGCTGCGTGCAGACAGCCAGAATATTTTACCAAGAGCACATTCAGTTCCAGAACTCATGGATCTTTTGCAAAGAAATGTAGGGGCTTCTCACTTGATTAAATGGTCTGTGATGGAGGATTTAGTTGTTCCCCACAATGGTTGCATGCAAATGATAGATTCACGTGGACGACAGCATGGAGAGCCCTTAGGGGGCTGTACATTTTTAAGTAATTCTACCATTGTTTTTGCATAGTAATTGGAAATGTACGTTCTATTGGGATGTGATTCTTATTAGAAGAGAAGGTAGCTGCTCTCTGCTACAGGCTTCTATTCATTTAGGGTCAGAGGGACTTAAAAACAGAGGAAGAGGCTACATTTATGCCCTAACTGGGGATCTGCATTAAACACCAGCAAGTCTCTAGCCTGCATTAGCTAACTTCCACTCTCTCGACTTTCATCTGCCTCTTTCCCCAGCTTCCTATTATTTATTTAGCCTGATTCTGCTTTGTGAATAAGTGACTCCCTAATGACTGAATAGTAACTAGAGTTAAATTAGTCATGTAAGAGCAGCAAATTAGTAAGCGGCACCCCACTCACCAGAGAAAGGCTATGTCATGCAATGTGCTTAATGTACTATTACCATCCGGGAGCCATGAGCTGCCCCTGTGCATACAATGACACTCAGTGGTCCCACTCATATAGCATAAGCCTTGGCCAGGATGGAAAGCCACCGGGTCATCCATCCAAACCCTCCCACCCATTTCTCCCTTACACTTGGTAGATATTTGTGAATGCTGGCCTAGGTCACAGTCACAGAACACTGCTGACAGTCTCACAGGGAGGGTCAAGTCTGTGACATTGTGAAACTCCAATGACGTAAATGAAGACAAACATCCAGTCACTTAGAAGGAGTTGAGGGGAGACAGAAGTACTTTGTATTCTTGCTACGCAAAGGATAGGCCTTAGACCAGCAGCGCTGGCACCCCTCGTTAGAACTGCAGGATCTCTAGCTCCTGAATCAGAACCTGAATTTTCACAAGATCCTCGGATGACGCTCATGCATGGTAATGTTTGAGAAGCTCTATCTTATATCTCTAAACGTCAGCATCCAAAGCACAGAGACCCTATATCTACAGTGCCTGGATCCACACCTGGCACATAGTTGGCACTTGAATGTCTATGAAGTGAATTGAATGGGAATGAAGAAAAGGAAGGAAAAATACTACTAACTTTACAGCAGTGAAAAGGGAGAGAGAAAGGAGAAGTCACGTTTCAAAGGAAAAATGGAAACCATAGGTAGCAGGAAGCATCTGGGGGCTCCACCTGACTGGTGGAGATGGGCTGTGGCCCCTCCTACTGGCCAGAGTCTCTGGTGTGCCATCCTTGTCCTTGACCTTGGTTCACTCTACCTCTCCTACCAGCCTGAGGAGGCTGGCCCCTATCTTGCTCCCTCAAGCCTGGTAGCCACGGTTATCTCTCCCACGCAGCACTACCAGGTTGCTCTAAAGCTGAAGCCTAAATGCACCCATGCAAACTCTTTGCAATGTCTTTCAAGTTCCAACCTCTGGGCTTAAGTGGATATGAGGGCAAGGATGATTGATAATAATCAGCCTCCTAGGGGGCTCATGAGCCAAGAGCTGGAGCTTTCCAGTGAGACAGAAGTCATCAGAGCTCTCCATATTAAGAAAGAGGAAAATACGCCCATGTGTCTGGGTATGCAAAAAAAAAAAAAAAAAAAAAAAAATCAACCTCATGAAAGCAGTAAATTTCTTGTCCAAGAGACCAGGGCATATGGAGAGGAGGATATGCCTGTTCAGGAAATTCTGGGTTTTCTTTGACACGACAAAATGAAAGAGAATAGCTCAGTCCCCAAACCAGGTTAATCCAAATATCTCATTGGTTTTAATTTCTTAATTAGATTGGTATGTGAAATCATAAGCAGAGTGGTTTTGATATGATAATGGTTAGTGTTTATTGGGATCTGCAGAGTATGTAGTATCTCATTCAATCTTCACATCAGCCCAGTGAGACAGGACCTATTATTATCAGCTCCTTATATGTGAGAAAATTGAGGAACAGAGAAGTTAAGTAACATGCTAAGGGTCATACAGCTGGTAAATAAGTAGGGAGTAGATAGAAAGGACTCAAACCCTGGTCTGTATAATTGTAAGCCAGTGTTCTTACCCTCCCCCATTATCCTTCATCTCTATTATGTTTTGTTTTTTTTTAATAAGGAGAAATAGAGAGACCTAGAGATCTGACATAAGAAGGAGAGACTAGAAGATGACTAAGTACCCCTTATGAGTAGGACTTGAACACACCGTATAAAGAGAGAAGGCTTTTGAGGAGGGTGATGGTTTTAGAGAACTATTTGCAAGGTTGAATTCACCTCTTCTGGCTACTCAGAGACAATTTTTTAGATTTCAAGAGTTATTTAGCAAATGGATCTTAGT
This sequence comes from Pipistrellus hanaki, assembly GCF_964339955.1. NCBI lineage: Eukaryota > Metazoa > Chordata > Mammalia > Chiroptera > Vespertilionidae > Pipistrellus > Pipistrellus hanaki. Next base: position 45,982,838 of record NC_140503.1, on the reverse strand, counting down.
GACCTGAGGAAAGAAAATGCTATTCTTAAGGAGGAAAAAATTATTATATTCCTCTGGTAGGATCAGGAGCTACCATTGATTTGAGAAGAGAAATGGTCTCTAAAACCCAGCAAGACAAGACAATAAGAGGGAATGGCACCTCTGTCTTTCTATGCCTGGTCTCTCTATGCCAGATTGAGCCTGGCCAGTAATTAGTATTACTCCATGTAAAATGCGATCACCATCCTTCCGATGATGGGGTCAAGCTCATGATGGAAGGGATTCTGCTGTCTAGTTTGACTAAACTCCTGGACTCCATTTTCATGGCTGCATTAGGGTATATCTTTTCCTGCAATGCAGTTTAATAATTGAAAGGGAAAAACCTAGAAACTAAAAGTAGCATATGAAAATTTGCAATGCATATAATTGTATTATGATTGGAGCCTCCAAAATCAGTCCTGGCATTTATTTATTCATGCACCGCATACTCTGAGGTCCCCTGGGAAAAGAACTGTTTAAATTAAGATGTATTATAAGACAAAATCCAGTGTCTTATGCACTCAATTACAGCTCACTAGCATGAACCTTTTACATAGTACTTGCTTCCTCATACTCAATTCACACAAAAATTTGGCCCCCTGCCTCGCTTCAGTTTTAAAAAGCCTTTATTAGTATCATTATTATAACATATTCTTCAATTTTATTTTTAGCTCATTGCTATCCAGGAAGATCTAGTAACGAGAGGGGTATCGTGTGTGGGGTTCTGGGGGAGGGAGAGATATCAAAAAGAAACTCACAGAGCATGCAAATCTAAATTGAAATCCTCTTTGCTTTGTTATAATTTCCATTTTAAACACATGTACATAATTCATGACGAGGGACAAGGGGAGAGTATGAGATGGAGATGTAGGGCTGGGGACCAGCTTTTTAATAGAGACTCGTGCCATGAAAGCAGAAGCTTTTTTCTAAGGAGTGAAGAGCAGGAGAAAGGCGAAGAGGCAATGCCAGTTGGACCTTTCACCTTTACATCACTGGAATCAGAAAGAGCAGAAGAGTTTACCCTTTAAACTTAATGAAATGACCACACATGTGGTAAACTAAAATTCCAGATATTTGAAACTTTTAAGAAATCTTACTGCTTTGTTTAGCACACAACATAGTGTTAAAAATACGCAGTAGATGTTCATATCCATACCCTTATCTTTCTACAAAGGAAAGAAAAGAAAAAAAAGCTTGGAACTCCATGGGAGTGGCCGGGCTGCTGTGTTATTGTACTTCCACCTTGCCCAAGGACAAGAGTCGCCTTCAGGAGGGAGACCTTGACCCAGTCAAAGGGAAATGGCCACTGAGAGAGTGGACCTTGCTTTTTTTCTGGATGCAAGTGCAAACTTTAATGGATCCTCTCCCTCCACCACTTGCCCCAGAAGGCGACGGGGAATCTGAGTGCACCTGCTGCATCTCCCTTCATATCACGTTGCTGTTATGAAAAATAGTTTGCTATTTTGGAACCCCCTGGCAGCCAGAGTGAATCGCCCAGGGCCCCAAGCTCGTTTATCTTGTGTCAGAAGCAAAGCCAAATGAACGCCACCTCGCCCAGCACCTGAAGAATGGGAAGAAGCTCGGAGAGAGTAAAAATAACCCAGGGCTCAGGGAAACAGTGCCGAGACGGGCGGCCTGTGCAGGTTAAGTAGGGCTTCTCTCAACCCACTCTTACTTTTTAGCACACAGCACTTTGAGACAGGAAGTGGAGAGCATTCACACAAAGAAGCGGACTTTGTGGGTCAAGGTCTGGGGTGCAGAGGGCAGCTCCTGCCCAATTTCATCCAGTCCTGAAAAGCTGGGACTCTGGTGGGAGTAACTGAAACTCCCATGGCTTCCAGGCTATTGTGTCTGGGGTCCATGTGGCTTAGACTGGAGGTGTAAACGTAGACAGTTGGCATTCCTAAGACCAGGGCAAGGCAATCCAGCCAGCCAGCACCACATTCTCCCCCTGCCCTCAAAGCAGAGAATGGATGAAGGTGAGATCATGAGATTGGGCTGAACTAAAAGGGTGAAAGAAAGAAAGAAAGAAAGAAAGAAAGAAAGAAAGAAAGAAAGAAAGAAAGAAAGAAAGAAAGGGAAATAGAGATAAAGAGAGAGGGAGAGAGAGGGAAAAGGAGAAGCTGGGAAGGCTTGTGGCAGAGACGAAAGTGATCTTGGACGTTTAAGGATGGATAGGATTGAGATTAGTGGAGAGGAATGAGGAAGGTCTGTCATTAGGTAGAAAAGTAGAAACAAATAGGTAGTTGTGAGAATGGGCTTGTGATTTTCTTTTAAATGTTGTTTTCAGGATTCACAACCAGATGTTTTGATACCAAAGCCCAAGTACTCAAGTTCTGCTCAGAAACTTACTTTCTGTGGCCTCAGGCAGTCACCCAGTTAGTAAACTTCAGTTTTACTCATCCCTCTTTTTAAAAATAAGAGGGATAACTAGTCCTACCATGCACAAGTCAGTCACTACAAAGAATACAATGGGAAAGTGAATGTGCCTAACTAAATGCATAGCATGGGATGAGTGCTCAGTGAGTGCTGTGGAATCGTGGAGATGGATGTTCGAAAAGGGGCAGCATCCCTGACAACACTAGAGGGGAAAGTAGAACTCACAGAGGGAGTCATGAACTCCCTCTGGTCTGCCAGGAAATCACAAAAACTGAAGCCACAAGCACACTGACCTAACAGACTTCAGCTTCCTCTATAAGCAGTGCATGGTTCTGGAATTATCCAGAAAAGGAGGGAGTTTACAGAGTCCCAGCAACTTCAAATAGAAAGCCCAATAAGAAAAACATCAGAAATGATGCTGGGTTCAATTAACACCAGAACTTAAGAGTTTTCCATAATTTCAGATTCATGTTTCAGCATTTCTGGTGTCAATCACTTAGAGTAATTAAACAGTGAGATAACACTGAGATTAGGTAAATTAGAAATAAATGTGGGTTTTCAGTGAATGACCCAAATCTGTTACAGTTAAAAGGGATCGGAAGGCATCAAGATCTTAGGGCATAAAGCCCCTCTCAGCTTTAAGAACAATCTAGCCCAAGTCAGCAGAAATTGAAAGTTTACCATCTGCTTGTTGGCTTCTGACATGGTTATTTCTGTTCAATTCCAAAAGGAAAATTGTATCCAATACAATTATTTTTAGAGTATTTCAAAATTATTTTTATTGGGGATAAATAAAACAAGGAAAATGTTATTCGGCAAAATTTAGCCTATTAGTTTCAAAGACTGTGTCCTATCTTTCTGCAAGCAATACAGAATGACTTTTTTTTTTTCAGAATAGGCTAATACCCACTTCTAGAAATAGTTTCCTAAGGGAAAATTTGCCTAAGGTAGTTGCTGGTCAAGGATGTCTCAGCGATATAGCCAGTGCTGTTGGTATTGATATTGGTATTCTTTGCAGGTGTTTTGTGAATGGATCCTTACAAAAGCCAAGTGCATCCAACAATTCATGGAAACTGACCTATAGCTATTCCTCCATTGTGGCACCCAAAGCTTCATCTTATACAAGCAATGAGTACCTTGAGGGAGATTCATCCATGATAATCCATTTCTTATTCGATGCATCTGAACTAGTTGAACACTGCTTGTTTATTTGTACTTAAGCTTTTTGTTTTTAGAAGAAATGCAGAGGCAATGCACATGTCATTTTATCTTCACACTTTCTGATTGTAACTAGTAGACATGAATCCTTATACCCATGTCTCTTCTGTCATTTGGTAGATTCCCCAGCTCTCCCCTAAATTTTGTATGTATAATTAACATGTTGCCACAATCTTTGTACTTGAAGATCAGTTTGGCTGGGTATAAACTATTTTATGTCCTTGAATATCCTAAATATGTCTATTCATTGTCTTCAGATAATAAAGCATTGCTTTTTAAAAAACTTAATACAATCTGATTGCCCTCCCCCCCTATTGTGAATGGCTCAATGCCATGGTCTGGAGGAATAATTTGTTTTCATTTTTAAGCCATTTTGCCATATTGGGCTGATTTTCCCAGGAAACACACACACACACAAGTTTCTTTTCAGTATATATATTTTATTTCAAAAACTTTGCTTGAATTATAATTTTTAATTTTATTTTGTTCCATGCTTTGGCTTCTTTTTTGGAACTCCAGTTATATATGTACTAGAAGTCTGGTGCATGGAATTGTGCACCAGTGGGATCCCTCGGCCTGGCCTGCACCCTCTGCCACTCCAGGACCCTTTGGGGGATATCCAATCGGCAGTTTTGACCTAATATTTTATCTTATTTTAAATTATTCTCTAAGTTTAGATAAATCTTTTTTTCAAGCCTGCTTTTTCTCCTATAGCTTATCCATTCACATAATGTCTGATTTTTTCTAATTCAAATTTGTGTTGTTCCTTCACAGCTTCTCTTATTTTCTTATATCTACTTTGAAATATTACTTTATACTTTTCATTTATTTTGTGGGCATACTTTCCTGGTTTCATTGATTGTCTATAGAGATGTTGACTGAATTCTTATAATAATTTGTATGGGGTTATATATTTTTCCTTATAAAAATTTTGATGGGATTTGCCTACAATTCTTTCCTGTGGCTTCTTTTAAGTGAAATAAGTTTTCCTGTTCTAAAAGGGAAAGATGGGTAGGTATTCTTAGAGTCATAGCTCTACAGATCCCTTTTCTGTTATTTTTGTGAAGTGCTCATAACCATTTGCCCTCACACTTTCTAAGATCTGCTGACTCTGCTCTTCTTCCCTATTTTTTTTTCCCTCCTATTATCCCTAACCTAACCAATTTGGATTCTACTCTCTACCCACAGAAGTCTCTTTTCCCTGGGGGAATCATAAGGAAGATTTGGATAATTCATATCAAAAGTTCATAGGTTAGATTTCTCTGGCAACATCAGCTTTACCCATGAATTCTAGTCCAATGCCTCTTTTCCAGATTAGGGTGCTCTCCCTGGGTAAGCCTGCTAAACTTTCTAGCGAGTGTCTGTCAGTTTTGTTATTATTACTTAGTTTATCATAAGTCCCTCTCTTTTCCCTTCTGCTTTCTCCTAACTCTGCTGATCCAGTTAATATTGCTTGATCTTTGACATATGTGGAAATACCTTTTTCCTTAGTTTTTTGGTAGATGTTGTATATGTGTTTTTGGTTTTACTACCTTAGTTACTCTGAGATTTATTTTTTTATGGGTGGCTCCATAGATATTTGAAAACTATGTTGTATTGCCACTGTCATCTCCCAGAGTCTTCCAAATATCATTTTAAGTATTCTGAAGACCACAGAAGGCCATAGTAATTTCTCTTGTTTGATTTAATTTAGAGAATTTGAATGTATATTTCCCTATGTTTTAAGAACTATTTTCTACCCTGAGGTATAAAATCATAAATAAAACTATTAATAAACCCCAAGTTCTTACAATATAGTCCAATTTTTTAAATAGCACTTAATTTATAAATTTTAAATGGGAATATCTTCTCCTCCTAATATATAAGAAAAAGTTTTCCAACTAAACAATGGATTTAAAAATCATTGTTTCTAACATATATTGATCAATGCATAGCTACAAAAAAAATGGCAAAATGCTAGGCATCATTAGGAAGGAAATGCTGAGTAAGAACAAAGACTTGGGTATCAGTTGTGTTAGAGGCAAGTGACAAGAAATCACAATATTGGAGGGGAGACTTTTGCTCCAATTCTCTAACAAACTCAGCACTGCAAAGACTAGCAACTTTGCAAACAATAGGAGATAATACCGTAAACATGGTGTTCTCATGGTGACTACCTTTTACAGTGGCTGGAGCATCAGCCACACATTCTTCTTCAAGTATAACCCCCACTCCCACTGGCCTAATTAAACCAGGAACACCAGAATAGAGAATAGTACAAGGAGTTTCACAAGTGTAGAATCAAATAAATAGAAAAAAGGAAAGTTTTCTTCATACAAGCAAGAGTCAAAATAGGGAACTCAGTGAATCAATATAAAATATTAGCTGTGATGATAATCTATAAATCAGTAGTTGGGCAATATATAATGAGGCTCTAATAAGGAGTGTTTGATTTCTGCTCCTGCATTGACAACCTTGAAACTGCTGTTGGAGTATATTTTGAGTTGGCTGGAGCATGTATCTGACCTCTAGGTCCCATGTCTTATCCTCAGTTAATATTCCATGGGTGAAGTAAGACAGGAAATCCTATGAGAATAGAAAAGGGTAGCTTAATATTATACCTCCTCCCGTCAGTTCTGAAAGCCTCTTCTGAAAAGCCATTTAGCATCTTTCACACTATATCATTCTCCTTGAACATAAAAATCTTCAACATAGAGATGACAGAGAAAGAGCATCTTTCAAAGGCAAAGGTATCTTTGGTGACTTTTTTTTTTTTCTCACTCAAGGGGACAAAGTCACTTGGGGAAATGAGCTGGCAGATCAACAAGGTTCCAAATCATTCTGAAGTCAGTACTGCAATTAACTTACTCTCACAAACTACCAAAATATTTATAGCAATTTTTCCAAATCCTAATGCATATAGAAAGTAGTTTTTGCAAATAGCAATTAAATACATCATCAATGTTAATTATAATAATTTGCATTAATAGAGAGGAAGTAATTTTAGATTTCTTAGCCAAAGATCACAGACTATTGACTATGTCCTATGCTTTAGGTTCAAAGTATATCTTCAGTCATGTACCATGCGGATCCAGTGGCTGATATGATTATGGGAATTTATGACTGATTCACTTCACTAGTTATGAAACTTCTAAGGAGACAAGTTATAAGGATCTGAGCTCCATTTGAGTCAGTTAGAACTATTTTTGGTTAGACAAGGAGAGAATAGACCTACAATCTAATCTTGATTCTCCTACTTTCTAACTGGTGACCCTGGGCAAGATTCTTGACCTTGGTGAGCCTTCTTCTATAAGTCTGGAACAAAAGAATCCCTTTAGCTTCCTCTATACTCTTTTAATGTTACTTCTATCTCTTTATAACCTTCTGATTCCAGCATACTGACACTTAAAAAACAGGATCAGCCATCTTGAAAATTTGGCTATGAGCGATGCTGGATTAGCTTAGTCCAAATCCTTGCCTTCATTGTGAAAGCATTTCAAAGCCATCTTCCTGTACAGAGACAGTGTACTGGGCTGGAAGGAATAGTTCTTTCCTAATTGAAACAATGGAGTTAATTAGTGAGAAAAAATGCAATTCCCCAAATTAGGCTCTGGCAAGGACATTTTGATTCAGAATTGCCAAGAAATCCTTAATGGTCACAGAAAGGCCGTTTCTACACTTAGCAAAGCAAAATGTTCCTTGGCAATAGTTCCATGGAGTAGTGACAATGGAGGTATTTTCTCAAAACATCAAGCCACACACTGGAGTGTTAAAAAAAATAATGACCAAAAAACTTTTTGTATACGTATTTCATTTTATCATAGAAAAAAATTGCTAAAATATAAAATCACACAAAAATAGTTATTTAGGCTACAATAGCAACCATTTTACCATATTAAGGTATTGGCAAACTCTTGCCACTAATACTTCTTAAAAAAACAAAAGTACACCCTCACTTGGTTTACAAAAGTATCTCTTCTTAAAGGAATGAAGACAGAGAAATGTATGTGTTCTCAGCAGCTTTTCTGTGGTAGCAATAGACATCAAGCAGGATTTAATGCATAGACTATGATGACTTTCATAACACTTAATAGTCCTATGGTATATGTGGGAAACTTAAAGGAGATATAAGAGAGTTATACCTTCTAGGGAACTGATCATTTATTTAAGGAGACAAGCAATATTATAATTCATGATGTGCAGATTATGAATAAAAGATTCCCAATCTTTTCCTAAGAGTCCCTTTTTCATTTTCCTCAAGTCTTATAATTGTAAGCTACAATAATATCTCTTATAATCAAACACATAAGGCTTTGAGAGCAATCAGATATTTAAATCCTGCCATGGGAGCTTATGGAACAGTACAGTGGAAAAAGGAAAAGACTGTGGAAGGTGGAAGACATTATAGAAAGAATCACCTGAGGCTGGTCTACTTCATGTCTCATCCAAGTTCTATTCATGGGGCCAGAGGACTAGGTGAAAAGTATTACTTTCAGGAGTGATGTCAGGTCAGAAGAGATTACCGAGTAGATTTGCATGCTACATAACTAGGAGAGATCAAGGAAAGAAACCAAAGGCCAAAGACAGAGAAGTGAGGCCAGGTGAAGCTTGGCTTCAAGGGATTGGATCACGAGGCAAGGAACTGCTAATATCGTAATGGGAGGAACTAAAGGCAAGGGGAGTGATGCAATTAGTTCAAAACTGAGATTCCCAACAATGTTAGGGTATAAGGAGGCCAAATCCTACCTAGTCCCTGTTTTGCAGCCTCAGTGCACATGTAACATTACAGGAGTAGAGAAGCACTGAATAAACAAAACACTTCAAAAATAAAACCAATAGCAAAGCAACCAGGTTTATCTAATAGGACAAATGGGAATAAAAATATTTTCACTATCCCAGCCAATGCTTTATAACCCTTTTTTAGACTTATTTATCTGGATTGACATCATTTTTATCATAACTTACTTTCCTCTATTATGACCTGAATATATGGAAAACCATGTGAACTGCATTCCAACATTATCATTTAGATTAAAGATATCAAATGCCACCTGACAATTGGGTCAGATGGAGTCAGGGGTAACCTACCACTGCCTTTGCTTTATGAGATGGACCCATCTTCTGACCTCACCATTGTCTCATTGTTCTACCATTTTCATGTTCAATTGCTTCATTTTATTTGCGTATTTTCTGTATATTCTCTGCAAATCATTCAACGAGGGACCAGTCTCTGGCTTCCAGGTTTTAGCCATCAGGGAATATTTAATGTAGCCCTAGTCACCCAGTTAACCCTATCTGTTTCACCTTCATTTTCTACCTGAAAACCAGACTCTGATGGAGGGAAAAGTGTGATGGCCAAGGACAGAATCTAGACAACAGATCAGGAGGGTCCCAGCTCATCACACCCAACTTGGAATTACAGCTTTGCTAAGTGAATTTTATGAAATTCTAGCACTTGCACACACACAAAAAAATTATCAATTATGTCAGAAATGATTGAAACTGACAGTTATTAAGTTTAATGTTGAACATAACTTTACCATAAATAGCTTAGTTCTTCAATTTAACATATATTGAACATTTACTATGTACTAGGTATTTTGTTCCCATCTTCAGAGCACTCCTAGCTTAGGGAGATGGACCCATAAACCGATGACTAAATAAAATGTAAAACTTTTATTGTGGAACTAGAGGCCCAATGCATGAAATTTGTGCAAGGGGCTCAGCCCTCGCAGCCCTGGCTGCCTCAGCCCTTGCAGCCCCGACTTGGTCTGGAAGGTAGTCCAAAAGGTCGTCTGGAAGGTCATTTGTCCAATTTGGTCTAATTAGCATATTACCTCTTTATTATATAGGATAAGTAAATGAAGAAATAGAAAGAGATATATAATTCTATCAGTGCACAGTTAAAGAAACAACTTTTAAATTATACTGGTTCCTACATTTAAGAAAGGAAAAAAACAACAAGAATAAAGAAAATATTGGTTCTTCTATTATTATTTCATCATCTGATCTATCAGACTTAATCATTTCTACTTATTAGGCCTGAAGATCTTTACACAGTATATTCCTCTATACATACACTTTCTAATTATTTACCCTATTCCAAGATCACAACAGCCTTCTAAGTTAGGCAGTGGGAACTCACACCCATTCTGCAGACGTGGTCACAAATAGAAGAGACGTGTACCAGAGTTTGGGAATCAAAGCCAATGAAGTCTGAAGTAGGGATAATCCTGTGCCTGAATTTCCCTTGGAAAGAATGGCAAGGCAAAAAACAAAACCCTGTGAGCCCAGAGCCTGAGCTGTGAGAACAGATTACCTCCCTCTGCCATGATAGACCATCACACCAATCTCACCCAGCCCAGCTTCTGTTAAATGCTCCCTGCCGCCCCAGGTTTTAAATTATTTAAATAATTAACAGGCTCTATAGATGTAATGCTGTGAATGGCCTTGTGATCCGGGAAGGCAGTTACACCTTTGGAGATCTTTAGCAAATAAACTGAAAACTCGGCTGTGTGAATTTTCTCTCTGCCATAATTAGCAGCAGATGGACGACTTTTATGGAGCCACCTGTCAGCAGGAAGACTCTGCTTACAGTTTCTAGTTTCTAGAAGGAGCAGGATTAAAATAGACCAGGGCCCTTTGCTTCAAGTGCTCTTAAGGGTGTAAGGGTCCCAGATGTAATCGGATCTGCCAGAGACTGACAGGATTCGAGAGGCAAGCGCTCCTCGGGGCACTGGCTCACCTGTAAGGTAGGAGGCAAGAATAAGACAGAACATTATTTCTCAGCAAGTTTGGGCAGCCGATCATTTCCGAAAACTTGGAGAGCAAGCCGGGAGCCAGGCTGTGCTGAAACGTTCCATTTTATTAACCTTTTTATCCAATTTGAAAATACAAATAGAGCTCTCAGGGTGTAATTAGTGGCAATGGCTCTTAATACCTGCTTTCCAAATTTGACCTTAATGGACATTCATTAAAATGGGCTCTGACTTCATAGCCGCGTTAGCAGAAAATGGAAAAGTCCATCTATCACTGTCAGCTCCCATTTTCTGTGTAATCATTCCTGGAAGAAAGAGGCCTGCAAGTGTGCACAGGGGTGGTAGACGTAGCTGAAGAGGAATTACAGAGTTACACCAAGAGCTGGCGCTTAAGTTTGCCTAAAGATCACTGGTGCCTTGACAGAGACGTGGCCCCGAGTACTCACCCCAAGTCAGAGACCTGGGTGCAAGAATGTGCTTCAGCCAAAACCAGTTTGGCTCAGTGGGTAGAGCGTCAGCCTGTGGACTGAAAGGTCCCAGGTTTGATTCCAGTCAAGAGCATGTACTTTGGTTGCGGGCACATCCCTGGTGGGGCAGGGGGGTGCAGGAGGCAGCTGATCGATGTTTCTCTCTCATCAATGTTTCTAACTCTCTATCCTTGTCCCTTCCTCTCTGTAAAAAATCATATATATATATATATATATATATATATATATATATATATATATATATATATTTTTTTTAAAAGAACGTGCTTCACCTTGGCTTTGCTGTGTGAACCGAGGGGAGACACTGCATAAGTCTGTGTTTTTATTATATCTATTAAAAATGGGGGTAATAAAGCCACACCTGCTGCAGAAAGTTCTGTGAGGATAAACTGGAATAATGTATTAAAAAAAAAAAAGCCTTGAAAAGCATAAATTGCTATGTAATCGCAAAGATTTCGTTTTGTTTTTAAGAATGACAGCATCAATGGCATTGGGGGAGGGCCGAATAAAACAATCATAGGTTTTGATAAGTCCACTCAGGTAGGATGTACTGATCCAACTTCGTAAAATAAATGATGGGCAGTTTCCCTGTACCAGAATGCAGTGAACAAGATAGGGGAGAGTGAGGCAAGGTGCCTCCTGCTGAACTATCAGAGGCTGATAGGAAGGTGTGCTCTTCTTGAGAGCACGGGTGAGAGGAGATGCCAGATCTGAGTGCCTGAACTCTGAGCACTAAGTGACTGCAGAGAGGAAAAAAGTGCTGGGCCAAGGTCAGAAGATGAGGGACCCTGCCCAGCTCTCTCACACACACTCGCTGTCACTTTCCCTCCTGTGATTTTACAACTTCCTGATCTCACCTGAAAACAGCAGATGTTTTGTGAGCCTGTGCAGGACGAAGAGCAGAAGGAATATTGAGGGAAGGAGTTAGGACGAGTTGGTTTGAATTTATTGTATATAGGCCCCAGAAGAAGATACTTGAGGCTGATAATGACATGAAGCTTCACAGAGATTCACTTGTTCAGTGCATACATTTCCTAACCCCTGTGTCAATCAAGAATGAATATCCACAGGAACGGAACAGTTCCCTATGGAGTTTGAAAGATGTAGATGTTGGACAAATTTAAAGGCAAAACAACTTGACACAGTGGGTGGTCAAGTGAAGGAGCTAAAATACTAAAGAGTAGGTGCAGGATCTAAATTCACCTAAAAATCTCCAGGGTGGATCTTTCATTCAGTTTAATTTGGATAATTGGACAGGCATTTGTTCTAAGTCATGATGCCTGAACCTCATTGGAGGTCAGATTTGTCTGAAGCTTTGACCCTCTCTGCAGCCTTCCCAAACACAGTGTCAGGCTCCATTCACAGAGCATTCATGTATCAGGCCCTGTACCTAGAGTTTGCATGAGCCTTGCTGATTTTATTTACCCTTATTAAGGAAACCATATGGAAAGTGTTTATGGCTCCAGTTTTATACAAGAGGAAACTGGAGCTTTAACAAGCTAAGTAACTTAACCAAAACCAAAAGTCAGGATTTAGACCTAGCTGCCCTGGGTCGCAATCCAATTCTTTTTCCATCACTGCACAGGTGATTCCAGCAAAAGCGTTCTCCCTTCTAAACAGCCAATTTTTTAAGAGCAAAGCTATTTCTTATATTTGCTGACATCCAGTGGGTTTTGTTAGTTTCTTGTTCGTTACACATATTTCAATGTAGCTTTCTATCATTTAAAAGTGGTATTATTTTTATAACAATACTACTACCAATCATCATTGCCTCTCCAGAGCTTAGCATTAAAGGGAAGGTTTATAAATGTTTGATGAATGAATGAAGGATGGGGAGAAGCTTAGACTACAAGGTTGCAGAAGCACCTGGAGTGGTGCTCTGGTGTGAGGCTGAGACAAACCAGGCCCGAGGTGTGTTCTGGCAGCAGACCACCTGCAAGGCCCTCGGAAGGTATGCCGCAGCTGCTGTGCTTTGGGTTTATGGTCCCTCCGAGCCAGGTCAGAGAAAGACAGAAACCATCACATTGCCAGGGCATGGCTGGACTCACACAGAGCCCCTGGTTTGCCCCCATCAGTTCTTGGGAATATTCCTTTCCAACTCCTTCTGATGGGCTCTGTGTTCTTAACGGACAAGCATTTTTCTCCATGGTGTAAAAATAGCTGAACTTGACATAATTGTGCTCATTTCAATAAAATGACAACTTCAGTTTACAAAAGGGTGGTACCAAGTCCAGACTCAAATATCTTTGTGTAATGGCAGCATCTAAATGATGCCAAACACAGTCCAGAAATCTGTCCCTTCATTGATGACATTTGTCGTGGTGGAAGGAAAGAAGGAAGTAGCCTTTACTGAACTCCAACCCTGGGTCCAAAAATTCACATATGCTTTCTCATTTAAATCTGTGAGGATGACATTGTTGTCCCCATTTTAAAGATAAGAAATTGCGACTTGGGATGGTTATTTCACTTGGCCAAGATTGCTAATCAGTGAGTGGTGGATGTGGGATTCAAACCAGATCTGTCACCACCGTGGAAATGTCTTCTAAATTCTAAGATGACTCAGATGACAAAACAGAGCACAAATGTGTTAAGAATGTGAGGAAGGCTTCCCTGGGGAAGAATAGAGGAGTGTTTGGGTCTCATCGGTCACAGAGATTCTACGTTCAGGACCAGGAGCTGTGCAGAATGGTCTGGAGTCTGTGCTAACAACGGTGTCCTTCTGGGAAGGACCATCTTTGGCACTTTCCTGTGAAGGATGGGGCAGGGATGTGGCATTCAGAGTTATTACAATTCCTTCCCTCCCCTCTACCAGGGAGCCTACCCCGTTTCCAAGTTGGGAAAGTGGATGAGGAGCCTCCGTGTCCATAGTGCTTATTGCTAAGTTGGTGTTTCCTAAGAAAGTAGAAAGGCTTCTTCATATCTGCCACCTCTGACCTGAAACTGACAGACAGCCTGACCAAAGGTCCAGCCCCAGTTTCAGCCCTGGAGGAGGAAGAGGGTAACAACCAATGAGAAAGGACTGAATAAAGCGAGGCCTTAGGCCCAGGCTGTTCTGTTTAGTGGAAGGGTGTCAAGACACCCAAGATGAGCTGAGCAGATGAGTAATCACTGCCATTCCCACCCAAGGTGTGGAGAGCATATGAGGGATCACAGTCTGGGGCAGGGTCTCAGGTGAAATGTTAGCTCCCTTAAGATAAGCAATCTGTGCTCTGAACTCCCATAACACACTACTCATGCCCTTCCCCTTTTCTTCCAGGAACAAGTCCAACTTGCTCTCCCAAAGCAAGTGGAGGGGGAATTTGTCTTTACACAGATGTTGTCTCTGAGCTCTCTTGATCCCTGAGCCTCAGAAAGTCACAGGCGAAACTTTCATAATCTTGTTCAGACATTGAAGTGACACATTGTTGTACATCTCTGCCACTATCATTTTGGCCAAGATCTTTGCTTTGGAAATGTTCTGCTCTGCCTCCCAAAAGGCAAAAGAGATAAGGTCTTGAAAAGCTGGTCATCTCCTTTCCTCCAAATCACATCTGAAGGAGATTGAGATGAGGCGTTACTTTGTCACTGGCTTTCTGCCAAGAGACACTGACTGAGGAGCAACTCCAATATCTTCAAAGAGGCTAGCTCCTGTGTGCATGCCCCTACCCCAGCCTCCTAAAGCATCCTCTGGGGAGATGCTGCCCCTGGACTCCCTGTAGCTTTGGGGATTGTCCTATTGAGTCCTGGATCTCCCTCCCATCGCTCCAAGGGTGTCCTCTGCCCAACTACAGAAGCTGATTACTTATGCATAAAACATGAGATTTGCAGAGAGGGCGGTGAAGAGGCAGACCAGGGGAGAAAGGGAATGTTGGTGAAAGGGAGCATAAATAGTTAATTTGATGATGATTTAGAATGACTCTGCTTGCTGTTTGAGATAAAAATGCTGCAGTAAGTTCAGAGAATACTGAAATAGGGCCTCACACAGGCATTTCATTTAGATTTAATAAGACTGATTATTAAGAGCATATTTCATGACGATTAAGAATTCTGACAGCCTCCCATCCACCAACTTTAATGTGCGCCACAAAAATTAAAATACTTATTTATACAACTAAAGTGCTAACAAGTTCACTTTGAGAAATTCTCTGAACTTGCATAGGCTTTCACTTCTTAGAGGGGAAGGAGAAAGACTCTGAGATGGCAGGATCTAGGAACCAGAGGGAAACAGGAGAATCACGAGTCCTATGCCTCTGCCTTTGGTATGGCCCTCCACAGCCTGATAGACGCACACATGTGCACACTGGTGAACACATATCTGTGTGTGTGAGCGGCCACCTTATTTCTGAGACATTCTCTAGCTTCTCAGGGTTGGGCGCGCTGTTTCCCATGCACCCTACCCCTCAACCTATTCCTCACCTCCAACCTGCTCTTGAGCTGATTTTAGTTTGAAGCAAAAGAACTGAAATAAGCCACTCCCTCCTTGAGGGCACTCCTAGAAGAGAGAGGTTTCTGCATACCCAATCATTAGGCCACTTCCCTTGCAAAAAGCCTGTCTTGCTGCCTCTATTTTCCCATATACCAGGAGCAAGCTATGAGGGCTGGCCTCTGCCTCAATCCATACCCAGCGATCAGCTGGCTTCTTGAACTAATAAGCAGCTTAAGGCTCATCCTAAATCCCAGCCCACTTGACTGTACCCTAGTTATGTCTTCATGTCCCCTTGTACCCCAAGAACATGACTGGGCCCTGCCAGGTATGGGCAGATCTTCATCCATGTGCTCTGGCAAGGAGAGGGCCACATTGCCGAAACCAGTTTGGCTCAGTGGATAGAGTGTCAGTCTGCAAACTGAAAGGTCCCAGGTTCGATTCCGGTCAAGGGCATGTACATTGGTTGCGGGCACATCCCCGGTAGGGTTGTGCAGGAGGCAGCTGGTAGATGTTTCTCTCATGGATGTTTCTAGTTCTCTATCTCTCTCCCTTCCTCTCTGTGGAAAATCAATAAAATATATATTTAAAAAATTAAAAATAAAATAAAGAGAGGCCACTAATAGATACATGCCAGGATGTGAATATCTGTCCTGCCCCTCATGGGCTGTGAAATTAAGGGAACTTCCTGAAAATCTGAGTTTCAAATTCCCCTGTGAAAACTGTGCCTTCCTCACAGGTCTGCTGCAAGAATTAAACAAGATGATGCACAAAGCCTCCTGATATGCAGTAAGCATTCCACAAAGGTACCTATTAATGCTACTAATTCCATACATAGCCAGCCTTGCTTAGTGTTCATTGTTCTACCCTTTGCTGAGTAAATTTTGTAACATTTTCCCCACTTTTCCATTAGAATATTTCCTATAAATGAATTACATTTTTCACTGAGTGCCTACCTTCCCAGGGCAGGTAGCCACTGGCTTTTGTTCTCTTCCAACAATACTTTTATTATGGTATTAAGATCTTTCTTTGTATAATACATTGCACCCGTGTTTTCAATTTTTCAAATAAATATTTCAACCTGGCAATGAAAAAAAATCTTCCCTGGATTTGAAATCATTTCTCTACTCTATTAACTACCCAAACCCATCCTAGTGTCCTTCCAGATTCACCATGTAAGCATTACCAAGGTCTCAGCATGCTGTGCTCTCTGGGATCTTTCCCCTTCATGATTCCTGTCCCCAGTCTGAAAACCCTGGGCCCTAGCATTGGCTCAAACATCTCAATGTCCCAGCAGGACCTCATAAAGTAGAAACTCAGTATGTGTTGGCTGTTGACAGTGGATGTCTTAATGTGGTCTTTCATCTCATAACCCTGCCCCTGGTGTGTCAGGTTCAGTAGTTCTCCCACTAATTGTTCCTTTCCTTCTCTGACCCATTTCTTGCTCCTTCCAAGTGAGTGTATATTTTGCCTCCATTTATGCCTCTTTTCATCCAATGGTCTTCTCAAGCCTCACTTAGTCCAGCTGGTGGCATCTGGGACTGTAGTGGGTTGATTGGTGGCCCCAGAAAGATATGCCTGTGCCCTAATCCCCAGAATCTATAAATGTGAAATAGCTCTTCACTCGCATAATTAAGTTAAGGATCTTGAGATGAGTCGTGCTGGATTTATGCCCTAAATCTAATGGGAGGTATCCTTATAAGAGGAAGGTAGAGGGATGTTTGAAACTCAGACAAACTAGGAAGAAGGCTACCTAGAGACAGATGCAGAGATTGGAGAGGTGCAGCCACAAGCCAAGGAACACCTGGAGCCACCAGCAGTTGGAAGGGGCATGGAAAGATAGTTCCCTGGAGCCTTCAGAGAGAGCCTGCTAACACATTGAATGCAGACTTCTGAACAACACAACTCAGAGAATAAGTTTCTATTAATGTAAGACATGCAGTTTATGGGAATTGATCATGGCAGCATTTGTAAAATAATACAGGAGCTAAAGAAATGCTGGCCAATAGTCAGAAGCTATGCTCCTGTGTAGCTATGAAACACCTCTTCTCAGCTCACAAAAGGCAACCCAGTAACCCTCCTTCTAGGAATATATCCCAAGAAATCAGAAACACCCATCAGAAATGACACATGCACTCCTATCTTCATAGCAGCACAATTTACAATAGCTAAGATTTGGAAACAGCCTATGTGTCCATTACAGTAAAAAACTGTGGTATATCTATACAGTAGAATACTATGCTGCAATAAAAAAGAAAGAACTCTTACCATTTGCACCATCATGGGTGTACCTGGAGTTCATATTGCTAAGTGAATCAAGCCAGTCCAAGAAAGATAAACATCACATGATTTTACTCATTTATGGAATATAATGAACATAAACTGATGAACAAAAATAGAGACACATTGAATAGCCTATCAAACTTCAGAGGGAAGGAAGGAGATAATGTGTGTGTGTGTGTGTGTGTGTGTGTGTGTGTGTGTGTGTGTGTTGGTGGGGTGCAGTAAGAGATCAACCAAAGGATTTGTATGTATGCGTATAAGCATAAACCAATGGACATAAACACTAGGGGGTTCAGAGCATGTGCTGAGGGTTGGGGATGGCGGGGAGAGGTCAATGGGGAGGGGTGTGGAAAGGAGACATATGTAATACTATATGTAATACTTTAAACAATAAAGAATTTAAGAAGAACAAGAAGAAGAGAGGCCTTTGTGGGTTGTACCCATGGCCATTATCTAGAGCATAGAATCATGGAATGTTAGTACTAGAAAGATCTATAGCAACTATCTAATTTAAGCCCTTAATTGCGCAGATGGGGAAACAGACTTAAGAGAAAGGAGTTTTCCCACTTCATTCAGCATATTTTCATAAGTTGGTGTTAGCCACTGGGCCTCCTGCTCCCCTGCCCTATCTTAATTTTATTCCATCTGATTGTGGTGGTGCCACAGCCATTGGGCACAGCTCTCTTTCTCCTGAGGATGGAGGGAACTTGTGTCTGGCAAGTTAAGGCCATGTTAACACACAAATTCAGCTGTGTGAGCTCATGTCCAAAAAAAATCATTTAAGACTTCCTTCATGTCCCAGTGAAAAAGGAATGATTAAAATTTCTTTTGAAGCATACCTACTATCCAGAAAAATGTTGTTCCCTTATAATTTACTTCAAAGACTATTGTGGGTGAATTAGCTTGGTTTCATCCCTTCAAATGTCAGCCTAGATGACCCATATCTGTGTGGGCTTGTGACTATAAGGTCATAACGACATATGAAAAAATGCTAGAAAAGTGTTTCATCACAGTTAAAGTGTGATCAAAACATATCATTTCACGAGTCACAATATTTATCCTTTTAATATTAATAATGTCATTTTGCATGAAGCACCATACAAGGACTAATCCTTTTAGTACTACAAAGATTTCCATAATGGTAAAAAGGGTAAAATACTCAGAATGTCAGAGAGAGGCACCCAGCAGTGTCACTAAACAGAATCCAATTTCTTTTCTTTGCAAATTCTTAAGGCAACCATGCATTCACAAACATAGGGGCAAAAATTGATAAGGAAAAGGAGCCATTTATTTATGAGTCATCTATCCTGGGAGTCAATAAGTAAAATTTATCCAAAAGGTACCACAGTTTATGCCTTATGGCACTGTAAATTAAGCTTGATGGGATTCTTCCAGCATGCTCAGAACAAATCCCTCTGAATTAGGGGCTGGTCAAAAAGAATGTGATGATAGCATTTCCCACAGTCTGATATCACATGCTTAGCAGTATCGTTATATGCAGGATGAAATGGAAATAGAGGGAAACATTAGCCCAACAAGCTGTGTTGGTGAGAAAACAGAAGCACCAGTCTCAGTAGGAACAGGGCTTTTTAAAGAGCTCCCCAGGATAGGTTGTTGAAAGCTCAGCTGTGTGGCAAGATGGCTATAACCACAGGTATTAGACTCAGACTGCCTGAGTTTGAATCACAGATTTAGTACTGACTGGCTATGAGAGCATGGGTAAATTAGTCTGGCTCTCTGCCTCAGTTTCCTCCTCTAGACAGTAGGAATAATAGGGTTGTCATGAGAATTAAATGAGGTAAAACCTGAGAAGAGTTTATTGTACTCAATAAACATTTGTTATCATGATTCTGATTATTTGGGCCTTGCCCCATTCTCCTCCAAGGCCATCTAGTGAGTAGGTCAGACAATCTAACTTGAGAGCTGGCATTGTCACCTACCCACTCAAATATCTCTTTTCTGCTTATTCGTCTGTAAAATTGAAATGATGCAAAAGATATCGACTTGCCTGGCATGCATGGTTCAGTAGTGAGTGTCGACCTATGAACTAGGAGGTCACAGTTCAATTCTGTGGGCTCAATACCCAGTGTGGGGTGTACAGGAGGCAGCCAATCAATGATTCTCTCTCATCATTGATGATTCTCTCTCCCTCTCTCTTCCTCTCTGGTATCAGTAAAAAAGTTTTTTAAAAGCATGGTAATTGAAAACAAACCAAAATTCAAATTTTAGTCCTGCCACTTATAAGTAGCACACCCCCAATCATCTATAAAACAGATATATTAAAGCTTTATTTGCAGGGTTGTCATAAAGATGGGTTATATGCCACAGGTGGCATACCCTGTATGTACCAGACACTCAATGAAAGCTACTTTCCATCTACTCCCTTTCTTCCTTTAGCCACTTCAAAGGGAAAATTATTCCTTGCCTTCAAACAGTACATATAACACTTTAAAGTCATATTACAAATATAGATAATATCTCAAAAATCTCCAAACAATTCTTAGGACATTTCCTCTTCTTCATATCTTTATCTTCAGAATGTGTCCTAGGAAGAAACGCTTAGCATGTATTTTGGCTTTATTTTCAGGGCTTATTTCTAACCCTTATTCCAGCCTCCAATGTGTGCCTAACAATACCTTCACAGAATGGTTACTGGCTTCTGCAATGGTTCAAGCATTTCGTATCTTCTAGGCACATTCTCTATGCTCAAGAATTGCCAAACCCATGAAGACATTTAATTTTTTTCCCACAAGGTAAGAGCTCAAAAGTTCAGAATTGTTTTAGTTACCAACCACACTGACACGATATCTCAGACTCGAGAAGTAAATGTTGCTATCATTTAACATAGATTTTTCAAATGCTTAATAAAGTTTAGCTTCCATTTGCTTGCCTGGGAAATTCCCCAAGCAGGACAGCCTCATCTATAAGTAATGGCAAGAGCGGACGGGAACCTCCGGATCTGAGTGCTTTCTGGGGGTTAGGATGCTACAAACTTCAGCTTATTGGAAACCAGGATGACCAACCCCGATATACAGTGAAGACCAAGGATAGCCCAGGTCAAAGGTGGACTGCAATGATAGTTTCTGCCACAGCAATTTAGGTTTCTGATTAGGCACCTGGCAATCTTTGTTCAAAATCCAAGTAGAGATAGAAACCAGAGGCTAGACATGATTGGGGAGTTATATGACTCAAGCTGCAGTAAAACAATGCTACAACCTTAAAAGCTCTGACTTTACACTCCATAAAGCCTAACTCTTCTAGCACAGTATTTCAAGTCTTCATGGCTTGGCTTGGCTTGGCTTAGCTTTTCCAGTCATTCTCTAAACACAGGAAGCTTCCATCATAGCTACCGCTCACCATTCCCAAGGCACTGTGTAAACACCTACTCTTCCGTGTTTTCCATCTTTGGCTGTTTCCATAAAGATCTTTTCTCTCTTTAACAACTGAGCTCCTACTCATCCTCCAAATATTAGCTCCAAAGCCACCTACTATGTGAAATCTTCTCTAATATCTCCAATCAAAATGGCCTGTCAGGCTCCTGACTTGATGTTGAACTCAGGATAAAGACCACAGCCCAACCTGACTTGCAAAGCTCTCCATAGCCTGGTCTGGACTCATTTTGCCCAGTGCGCTTTGTTATCTCTAGATTACAGTCTCACTGAACTTCCTTTTATTTACTAACAGGTTCCAGGATATTCCCTGCCACTGGGCCTTTGTACATGCTGTCCCTAGTGTCTGGCGTTTCCTTCCTGTCTTTACCGTTTCACCTTATTAACTCCCATTTTTCCTTATCAGGTGTCATTTTCTTAGGAAAGCCTTCAGAGATCTCTCTGACAAGGTCAGGTGTCCCCTGTAATATTCTTTTATTGTACTACTAGAGGCCCAGCACACATGAAATTGTTCACAGTTAAAATCCCTAGGGCTAGCCTGGCCTCCATCGCATGGCCTCCGCCACCCTGTGACGCTACATGAAGCTCCCCGCCCCAGGACACTCTGATATTCGCGGCACCTCCACTGTTCTGCGAAGCTTGCTGCTGCCCCACTAAGATCACTGCTGAATACTCCACGAAACTCCTCCTGTCCCGCCACTGCTCCACAAGGCTCCCCCCACCCCACAACTGCTCCACGAAACTCGCTGCTGCCTGGTGACTGTTTCGCTAAGCTCACAGAAGCAGCCTGCCATTGCTGCTCAACAGTCCCCAATCCCACCTATCACCAGCCCCCCCCTCACGGTGAGTGGCTTGGGGGCTGGGGAAGAGGGGGAACTGAGAGCTGCTCCATGCACTTCATGGTGACTTGTCACCCATTTGGTTGTGACGCCACCTAGCTCTTTATATATACTAGGATGTCTCTCATTCTTAGAGCTCATAGCTTAGTTTTGGTTTTACATTTGTTTATGTATGTGTGATGAGTTCAGTTAATGTCAATTTCCACACTAGCCATGAACCCTGTGTTTGCTTGCCAATGGATCCTCAGTACCCCATGCAGTGCCTGATATATGGATGGGCACACCAACAATATATGTTAGATAAATAAATGTAGAGACCTAAAGACAACAGGGCATGCTCGGTCTTATATAATATTAGTGTTAGAGTACATCTCTAACAATGCAGGGGCCACAGTTGCTTTCCGTTGCTTATTAGAGGTCCAGTGTATGAATGTGCATAGGTGGGGTCCCTCAGCCTGGCTGGCAATGGAGGTCTATGGGGGTTGGGTGCAACCAGCCAAGGGGAGGAGCCACAAGAAGTTGATCAACTGGGGGGGAGGAGTCTTGTGAGGTTAGCCAGCCAGCCCCCCTGATTGGGGCTGATCAGAAGGTCAGCCAGGGGGATGGGGCATGGAGGTTGGCTGTGGGAGCACATTGACCACAAGGGGACAGCTCCTGCATTGAGCATCTGCCCCGTGGTGGTCAGTGTCTGTCATAGTGATTGGTCGACCGGTCATTTTAGTCATTCTGTTTGTTCAGTCATCATGGTCACTTAGGCTTTTATATATATAGGTGAGTTGCACTTTTGTCTAAATTGACTGGTTTGGAAGCCTCTTAAAGGCAAGGGCTTTTTGTCATCCTTTTTCATTTTTTATCAACTCCCTATGTCTAGGTTCTAGCACAATACATGGCACCAATGGTTTCTACAATACCAAGTATCTGCTGAAATGCAAGTAGCTTCAGTTACCTGCCATTCACATTGCTTGCTCCCTATATAATTGTGAAAGTTGTATCAGCCACCTATAGGTGACGCAGGATTTACAGCAGGATCCACAGCAGGTTTTAAGGGCATTGCATGGAAAGGAGGAGTCAGAGAAGATACAGCTCCGCAGAGCAGGAGGACCAAGCAGAACCAAAGTCTTGCTGATGCTCAGTACAGCCAAGTGCCTCTGACCAGGCACAGATGCCCAGAAGGTCTAAAGGAGTGCTGGAGCCCCTGTCCAATTATCCATTGTAGAGTGAACTCTGCTGGCCTGGGAGTTTATTCAGAATGTGATTTGTGCAGTTCACAGAGACCAAAAGCCACTCTGTGCTTTAGAACTTCCTTCCCTCTAAAAACGCACACATGCCTATGCACACAAACTTTGCTTCTACTTTCAAAGAATTTCTGGACACTTGAAGCAAACCCTTTGCCTTGCCTCTCCACCTAATGGTCTATGCTGTACAGGTTAAGAACTACTGGTTTGCCAAAACTGGTTTGGCTCAATGGATAGAGCGTCAGTCTGTGGACTGAAAGGTCCTGGGTTCAATTCCAGGCAAGGGCATGTACTGTGGTTGCGGGCACATCCCCAGTAGGGGGTGTGCAAGAGGCAGCTGATCAATGATTCTCTCTCATCGATGTTTCTAACTCTCTATCCCTCTCTCTTCCTCTCTGTAAAAAATCAATAAAATATATTATTAAAAAAAAAATAACTACTGGTTTAATGTATGAAGATGACAAAAACCCAAGCTGTTAAAAGATATTTGGAATATGTAGGGGTTAATTCTTATGTGCACATAAAAAGAAATTGAGGCTCCAAAGCAACCTTCCAAGCCACACATGCAGATCCTCAGGGAGCATCTGGTCCCACTAACACTTCCTTGCAGTGGGTCTCAGTCCTATCCCAGCCTATCCATGCCCAGGCCTCTAGCCCATCCCAGGTCCTCTTGCATCTTTAGCAGCTTTCTAATGCATGGCCTCTCTCCATAAATGGGGTGACTGAATCCTAAGCATCTCTACTCTGATCCATCCTGTACTTCATTGCAAAATTTAAAATATTTTCTTAAAAGCATGCATTATGTCACAAGCATCCTCTATTGTTTATCTATCAAAGACTGCTGACATTTACAGGAAACATACTGGTCCTGGCAACCCTGAATAACCACAAGTGGGGGAGCACAGCTTCTGAACATTCTTCCTTACAAGGTGCGCTAGCCTTGTAAGGGTAGCTATGAAAGCTTCTTCTTTCATAGATACCCTACATCTGTGCCAAGTGCTTTCATATCCAGGACCATTTAACTCTCACCACAACCTTGTGGGAGGTCATTTGTCATTATCCTCATTTACTGACCAGTAAACTAAGGCAAAATACTTACCCAAAGTCACACAGGTAAATGTGAAGATTTTGAACTTGAACCCAGGCAGGGTCCTCTGGTTCTAAACCCTCATCTCTTTTGTTTTACCCTGATTCTTCCAGACATTAAAGGTTATATGAAAAAGGTGCCCTGAAGGCAAATTGTTTAGGGAAGGTTGGTGACTTTGGTGCAGAACTTCTCAGCACTGTCAGTGTGCTGGTGGCATTCCAGCCACACTGAAGCCCTATGTTGCTCTGTTGGCCACAGATCCCTGTGGGAAACTCAGGGAACCAGTGATCCTCAGAACACATGTGGAGACCACTTCTCTGTGCCACACCTCCCTGTTCTGACTATTGTGCCCACTCAGAATGCTCTTCCTCTTTGATATCTCCTCTTCCCTCAGTGATGAGAACTGGGCCTGAGAGAAGCACCCTCTTCTTGGAGGTCCAGACTGGACTAGATGGACCTCGGGCAGGAGCCAAGGGCTGTGGCTGCTCTGACCTTTAGGGAAGTCCTGACACAAGGTCTCACTAAGCAACCCCAGGCCAGCGAGGAGGGCATTTGCAGCTAAGGAGCCAGCCAAAGGCAAGGATGGGCCTTTGTTGGGAGTGCCATTTCCCTGAAGGCTTAGGAGACAGAAAAGAGGTGGATATCTAAATTTCACAGGGAAGATACCTCTCTGAGGTTGTTAAAACGGACGTGGTGTTAGATACTGACTGGTGATACACAGACCTCAGAAATTGCAGTGTAACTCAGCAAGAACACATTGGCCGTCCACTGAAGACAATCAAGTACTTCTTATAGAAAGCTGGGGCCACTACGGGACACCAATATAGATGACATTTCTGAAAATAAACAAAAAGGCTATTCCCGCTCAGGCTTATCCATGCTGCCAAAAATAAAGGTTTAACAGATACCTGTATGTCCTGAGCCAAAGATAGGGCATAGTGTCTGACCGTGGATCTATGCCTTTGTTTCTGGGTGCCTGAAGCAATATAGAAGATGTCATTTAAATGCCAACATACTGGGACTTTCTGTACTCAGTTTTTGTGAGGACAAAGAGACATAATACTTAAAATTAGGGCTGCCCCAGAAAATCTGGGCCACATGATTATCTTCATTAAACTAATTCTCATCAAATCAGGTGGGTATACACCTGATTGCTCAATGAACTAGTTGATTGAATCTCAAAAAACTGTCAAGTTGTGAATGTGGGTGTGGGGGCGGGGTGAAGGGAACACAGCCAGGACTGAATAGCATGTGGACCAGGTCAAGGAGAGGTAAGCAAAGCTATGAGGGAAGGGAACCAGGCTCAGTGTCCCAGTGCTGAGCTGGAGGGTTCATGATCAAGGCAGATCCAGTAGCCAGAACCCAAGGGAGCAATGAAGGGTAAAGAAACACAAAGGATCCAGGGTCTGACATCCAGGGCCTATTGATACCTAAGTGTCAGAAGCCAAGATAGGGAGAGGGTCTGCCATCATGCCAAATGCCACACATCTGTCAGGAGTGCTAGCAGTAAGGAGACCCAGGGAGCAATCTAGCTCTTCCTCCCCCACACCAACACACACACACACACACACACACAAAACAGCAACAACAACAACAACAACACAGGAGTAAGGCAGGAAGGAAATGACCCAGCTCTCCCTCAGTGTGAAAGGAGGAAGAGAGATCTATCTGGGCCTGAAAATAAATTTCTGGAACACTTAGTGAACTCTCTGGGAACCTACTCCCCCAAAATTAAGCAGCATTAAATCAAGGACAGAGATTGGCTTTGATGCCTCCCTGGCCTTGCCATCTACTAGCCACATGACCTTGAAAAAGTCACTTAATATCCAAATGGCCACACATCTCCACTTGTCAGAGATAGTTCTAGTTTGTATCTGTTGTTATTTTTTTAGGAAAGAACTTTATTCTTAACTAGAGGCCCGGTGCACAGATTCATGCCCTGGCAGGTCCCTCAGCCAGGCCTGTGAGGATCAGGCCAAAACCAGTTCTCCAACATTCTCTAGGGGGTCCCAGATTGAGAGAGAGAGTGGTTCTCAGGTGACATAATACAGAATTGGGCTCCCTCCTCTCTGGTTCCCGGTGTATCACTTGAGAACCACCACTGCCAAGTGAACAAAGCTTGGCAGCTCCTACATTGAGCATCTGCCCCCCTGGTGGTCAGTGCACGTCATAGCTACTGGCCAGTCAGCCGGTCAGCTGGTCACTGAGTAGAATTATTTTATTTGAGTAGAATTATTTTATTTGAAAACATAATAAAACACATTTCTCACATAATAAATACTTTAAAATATATATGTGAGTAATTCTGAGTATTTTTTAACATTCTCCTTTACTCTTAAAAGTGTCTCAGGTTGGATGTATTCCTCTCTAAGTCTCAGCTTGCCTATTTGGAAATAAGAAAATCAATTATTTTGAAAGTTTTGTGGGGTTTTTTGTTTTGTTTTGTTTTGTTTTATTTTGTGTGTGTGTGTGTGTGTTTGTGTGTGTTTGGGCAGTTGGGGATTAGGTAGTAAAGAAACCAAGAAACCAACAAAATACTAATAGTTCGATTTTTCATATTAATTTCATTTTTGGGGGTTCTTAGAAAAATATGTCTTAGGGAAAGAGAAGATGTGGTCTCAGGGAGGAAGACAGGTATAAAGCAGGAGTGCTAAGCCCCTCCCAAAGCCACACATTTACACACACACACACACACACACACACACACACACAGCCTCTCAGCTTCTGTTTGAGCTTAAGGAGATGAAAAAGAGCAGTGGGAGAGGTGGAAGAGGGCAAAAGAGGGATAAATGGTGGCGGATACTTGACTTTGGCTGATGAGCCCACAATGCAGTGTGCAGATGATGTGTAGAGCGTTATATATTGGAAACCTGTATGGTTTTATTAACTAATGTTACCCCAATAAATTCAACTTTTTAAAAAGTTATCAAACAAAAAAATAAGTAAATATTTGTAGATTTATACTATATGATAAATGTTAATAAATATGGAAACAAGATTTAGATTTTTTTAAAGGCTCCTGGGGGCAGAGATAGAATAGCAGCCAGCCCTTCTTATAAATTCACCTAATCCTGAGGCTGGGTTCACTTAATCCCACACCCTCTCAGACACGCCTTTGGCTCCTGTCCTTCCAGACACCATACCCAAGACAGTGTTATTTCAGACCAGTTCCCGCACTCTGAACCCTCCTGACCAACAAGATGGCCCTACCCTTCATTCAGCAGATTGATCTAATTCACTTTTTCAAATCAACAACAGGCATTACCCCTGCTAGTTCCTGGAGACATCAGGAATATTAGGGCTAGTCCCTGTCCTCCAGAAGGGGCTGCCTTTCCTTGGGACCGCCAGACTCGGCAGTGCCATCCAGCTGCTGGCATTAGGAAAGAGAGAGTAAAACCAACACAAGGATGTCACTGCTGGTCTGGGGGCTTCTATGGGCATATTCTACCCATCATCAGCTCAGACACTTCACAGTCAGGTAGGTGACAACATGGTGGCCCAGAACTGGGGACAGGACCCCAGGCTATGGCTGAAGGTCCAGGACATAGTCTCAGTGGGCAGTGGAGTTTTATTTAAATGATTTCTTCACAACAGTGCAGGAACAATTCAATTTTAAATCTGCCAGCCTCCCAGAGGACTAGGAGGGGAAGAAACCCATTAGTGGCTCTTTGAAATTAGCAGTAAATGTCCCAAAATGAGTATATTTGGAAGATGAAAAAAAAATCTCTGTGGTATGGAGCAGATTAGATTATCAGATTTCTCATAAACCATTCTGAAAATACTGCCCTTGGCAGCCTCACAAAGTCATGATTTAGGCACCAGGACAGGGTAACAGCCTGGTCCCCGGGGGAGCTGGAATTTCCTTTGATGCCTCTATCCAGTGGCAGATTCTAGACGAGTGAGGACGCCTTGGCCAGGACAGCCTGTCCCAGCTCTGGGTCTGAACAGAGAGCTCCTGGTAGTGGCTCAGCTGAGGGAGAAGATGTTTTTTATATGGATACTGGGGTTTTAGTGCTTTGGACCAGACCACAGGCCTCTGGTGGCTACTGGCTAAAAGCAGAGCTAGAGGAGTGCCCCAGGCAGAGGACACACCTGTGAAGGTCACAGAGAAGAAAGTTGGCATTATCCAGAACCAAGAGAAGCCTGCTTCCCTCAAACGTCAGCCATGTTTTCTTTGAAATCTCCACATCAGCCTCTGTCTTCCCTAGTTCTGGCCTCCCTGGCTACAGCTCTGCTCCACTGACTTTGTGAGCTAGCCCGAGTGGGTGAGGGAGCATTTTAGATGTCTCCTCTTCACAGTGGGATCTGGAATTATTCTGCTGCCTAGAGACTTGGTCTCCATAAGTGAACCTCTTAAACCACTTCTCTTATTCTAGTCTACACCGCTGGATTGGCCAGTTTACACTGCTGGGCTGCTCCTCTCATGAATCCGGCACATTTTCCTGTGTCTAGGAAATGCGGCTTCATCTCACCCAACCCTCTCCTGCAGGGTGGATTCTGTATCCTGTCCCCATAGCCACAGGCAAGGTCCTGCTCCGAGTGAACAGGCCACAGCCCCTAGCCTCACAGACCACTGCCACCAGGACACTCTGAGGCCCTCTGATACCAGTGCAGTCCAAATCAAGTGTGCTATGCACCTTTGAACACTGTGACTTGAACTCCAGTGCCCCCTTGAGGCCAGTCTTACCCCTGAGGTGACACTCCCTCTGGCTTTGGTCCACACTTCCTAGCCTGGCCCACCAAACCCTTACAATCCAGTCCCTGAACACTTCTCCTGCCTCATCTCTTACTGTCCCCGGTCAACCTCCATACTCCAGGAATTCTGAAAAAATGCATGAGCCTGAGCCTGCCATGTTGCCTAGTTCCTCCATCTCCTCCCATCCCCTTTTTTCTGCCCACTCAGCTCAGCTGTCACCTCCTACATGAAGTGTTATACCCTTTCTCTCAGTTCACCTCCTGCCTTTCTGCCTGCACCGGATCTACAGTAATACCACAGCTCCTGAAATGCTCTCATCCTATCACTCAGCACAACTTAGGCACTTAATACAGAGAGTCTTCCTTCTTCACTGCTCTTTTTTGTGGGTACTCTAGACGCAGAATAATCTAGAATCCAGAATAGGAATTTGGGTCAGGGTCAGAGAGAGGTCGAGCACCAGGGAAAGTAGAGTAGTAGTCAGAAGAATCAGAGGTCAGTGCCAGGCAGCTGCTGAGGCACCGAACACAGACCTGGCTAAGGGCTCCCTTGGAAGTATGTCACCTTCTCCTGATTGGAATGGGAGTCTGCACACTTGCCTGTTCAGCCAGAGGGAGTGTGCAGGCAGAACTCGTGGGCTGATTCCACACTCATGCCTTCAACCAGCTGTACTGCCTCCCCTTGGAGCATGCTGATTGGGATGGCTGGGACCCCTGACCTGGAGGACAGGCCTAAGTTTACCCCCGGCAGTAGCATGGGGGCTTCTATAAGACCCTACCTCAGATCAATTTGATCAGGCGTGGTGGATGGCATCAATATTTTGATATACAGCAGCAGTCAGGAACACTAACCAATGATGATCCTCTCCTAAAACACATTCTCCTGCCATTGGATTCGATGATCCCATTCTCACGGAACTCCTGAGTACAGCTGAGAGACAAAGGCCATGAGTTGAAAATGGCACCTGGTTCAATATGTGTATCAAATCAACATGCCGCGCACCTTCCATTTACACCATGTCACATGTCAATTAGATCTCACTAAAGCTGGGGAAAGGACGGAAATGCATCCTGTTTGGGGGCAGGCAGGTCTGTGCTATGGAAATCTATCCTATTTGTTGCCAAAAAGAAATATAATGAACAGCTCCCTTGATGGTTCCTAAATCCTCACTATTTCTCCTTTTCTGCGGGGAGAAAGCACTGCATTATCCCAGGACAGAGATCCCACAGAAATGGGTTCCATTCACATCTAAGAAAATTAATGCCTGAGAATCCTCACAGTTGTGTGTGACCTTGTTTAAGGAGAATAAAAAAGAGGAAGAGTTAACAATGCTTTGAACCTTCTGTAAAACTAGGTTCCCTGACATCACAGGGGTCCCTGAACAATAGGGTTTTGTTTGTTCAAGCCTGAAGGATCAGCATGGTCCACTTATGGGCCTCCTACCCCGTGCTGGAACACAACACGGCCCCTGCGAGATCCCGGCCCTCTCTTCTATGGAAACAATATCACAGCTTCCTCCTTATCACCCTTCCTGCTGACTGCCCCACGTGGCTTATTCACCAAAGCCATTCCAAAACCTGAGAGCTTCGAGAGTTTCCCACATTCACACACTCCGCTGCCCCAGCCTCTCTGTTCAGCAGCCCACTGCCCCGCCGAAGGCATCAGCGGGTACTTTCCGATTCTAGCCAAAGAGAAGAAAAGCGCCAAGTTCAAGCGGACATTAGGATCATGATTATTGCTGCCACCACAGGAAAATGATCCCCACGTGAGGGTCAGCTCCCACTCAGCGTCTCTGTGGTATGTCTCTCTTCCATCAAAAGGCTGCTTCTCTCTGATCCCAGGAAGAAAGGGACTGGAGAAGGTGGAGCTGGACTTAAGTGGAAAGAAAATTAATGAAGTACTTTCTCTAAGGAGTAGAAACCCTATTCCTTATTATTTCCCATTTGCCACTCTCTCCATTGGTTCACCCTCTGCACGAACTGTGGACCTGTGTGAGCCATTTAAACTTTCTCTTCTTGGACTGTCATCTATCAAACGAGGG
This sequence comes from Pipistrellus hanaki, assembly GCF_964339955.1. Taxonomy (NCBI): domain Eukaryota; kingdom Metazoa; phylum Chordata; class Mammalia; order Chiroptera; family Vespertilionidae; genus Pipistrellus; species Pipistrellus hanaki. The sequence goes on along the minus strand of NC_140503.1, from coordinate 45,952,029 downwards.
TTCAGTATGTGCTCTCACTACCTAATGGGGCAGGTGCAGCAAGAGGAGGCCATCATAACTGCCCTTGGAGACATGAAGCAGGACAGAAGCTTAAAGCTTCACCCTGGTCTCCATCAGGCACAGCTCACCTAAACCCCATTTCTGCTCCAATAGACATAATTCCATTTTGATGTAACAGGCATTTGCCAGCCTGATTACTACTGGCGGAGAAATGAGAGGCTGGCCAAGTCTGTACCATCCCGGAGTCCTCTGTCTGCCTACAAACAAATCATTGCAATTGAGAGACGTGACTGGCAGGGGAGTGTGGAGGAGCATATGGTTAATCCTGCCAGGAATTCAGGGCATCATTTACAGAGAAGGTGAGATCTGAGCTGTCTCTTGAAGGTGGAAAAGCTGAATTTGTATTTAGGTTAAAATACTCACTAAGGAATTAAAGGCCATTAAAGGACTGTTGGAGATGAGAAGGATTGGTGGGGTCGTGAAAAGAAAACTAGAAAATTGAGGTCAAGATTTAAAGCCATCAACCTGTCATTACAACAGTGATAGCAGAATGCCAAGAAAATGGATTCTGAAATAATCAGCTGAGACTCCCAGCAGCCACCCTCTGCACCCTCTGCAGGGTGCTTGCTCACCTCGCAGGGACTGGGAGCAATACCTCCTGTTTTCATAGCACTTAGCATTCCAAAGGGCAGGCAGGCATTTGTGTCATTTGCTCCTTACAGATCCCTTTCCCTCTATCAATATCAAAAGCATTTACAAAGGATACATATTTATCCCAGAACAAATCATCACACTTGTCAAACAAATCCACAAGTATTAGGATTGATGCTGCAAATAATTTCCTAATTATGTAAATGAATACAATCTGTTTTTAATTAATCTCTAGGCTTTACTTGCATTACAAGAATGAGATCTGTTTTTATTTTATTATGGCGTTGCTCTTTTCAATAACTATAATGAAGAAGAACACTGACAATATCAGGAATGGCAGAATTGACACCTATAACAGAGACAGTGGTTCAGTGGCAATTCTAGGAATTCCATTAAATCTGACAAAATTCCCAGCCCAAGAAGTACAATGAGCTTATAACAAGTAGAGTCAGAGAAAGGGAGATTCAAGAGCAGTTCAACTTTCATCAGTATGCTCTGTTTTGAGGGAAGTCTTCTACTTGGCACAACACTCTACTTCTTTCTTTATGCTATATACAATGAAGATCAAATATGTATTCAAATATTTAAAATATATATAAAGATGGTATCAAACAGTTCCTATTATATATGTATATAGTTGGATTTTAACATCTTTGTTCACTTGATTTTTAAAAATTATTATTTTGCCTTCATTCCTTCAGTTTATATTTTAGATTGAGAATTGCTTTGTTTTGATGGTAGCAGCCTTCCATCTGCTGATTTGCAACATTACTGATTAGCTCATCTAATTGACAGTTTTATGTAAGACAATCTGTATTTTCATCCTGGGTGCTTTTTGGATCTCCTCTTTGTCTTTGGCCTACAGTTTTACTAACAAGTATTTAGGTATGCATTTCTTGTATTTATCCTGCATAGAGTTCATTAGACATTCAGAACCCAAGGAATGGTGTCTTAGAAAATGTTCATCCATTATATCTTCTAGAGCTCTGCATAGACTTCACTTTAGCCTCCACGTCTCTTACTGTCTATCTTTTGGGGTCTTTGCTTCTATGTGCTGAATTTTGCATATATAATTTTTTAGTTCCAGTTCACTAATTTTTCTCCTGGGCTGTGTCTAAACTGGTCTTGGGGAGGAGAGGAAGGAGAGTCAAAGGAATTGGAAGATAGGGCCATTGAGGTTTTCATTCTTTTGTTTGGAGGTATAACAACATTTATCACAGTGAAAGCACACACCTTAAGCGTACAGCCTGATGACCTTTTATCAGTAGGTATGCATGCTTATGTACCTTCTGTCCATACCAAGACATAGAATATTCCCAGCACCCCAGCCTGCTCCTGCATGTCCCTTCTCCAGCAATACCTTTCCACATTATTTAGCCACTATTCTGACCACAATGACCATAGACTAGCTTTGCCTATGAACTTCCTATATATATGTAATCATAGAGCACATGTACACTGTATCTGGCTTCTTTTGCTTCATAATGTTACTATGAGGTTTATACATGTTGTTTCATTATAATTAATTTGCTCTTTTCCATTGTAGGATAATGTTCCATTGTATGAATATACCACAGCTTATTTATCCCTTCTGCAGTTGATAGATTTCTGCATTTCTACATTAGGCTATTATTTCATTGAACTTTAAATTTCAATCATTCTTTTCTTTTAATTTTCAGACATTCCATTTAGTACTTTTTCAAATATTTCACGTCAGGTCACTTTTTATAGTCTCTTGCTCCTTACTCATATTTTCATTTTCCTCTTTTATTTCTTTAAATATATTAAACATGTTAAATATGTGAGGTCATTGCTGTAACTGGCTGTCCCTATTACCTCTCACTCATGATGTTTTGTTTCCTTGTACATTTTGTGATTTATACTTACGAGTTCATGTTCATTGAGACTCAGAATTCTTTAGAGTATGGATTGGATGTGGATTCCTCTGGAAATCTATGTCCATACCTACCAGGTAAACTTTAAATTAAAATCCTCAGCTTGTGGTTATGCAGGCCACACAAATACTGTGAATTCAGGTCTTAAACCTATGTAATAACTGGTTAATTGTTATGTTTGCCACCCATCAATAGCAAGTCTAAATCAGCAAGGTTCTTTGTTGTCTGTCTTCATGGAGTGAATGTCTTTTCTAATTCACCATTTCCCCCGAGGATATTGTTCTTCAGCTTTACTTAGGAGTCCCAACTCACCTCCCTCCCTATGAGGTCTTTTTGCCTGCCTCCCTTAAACAAAGGCACTGCTACGAAAGCCAGAGCTTCTGGTCACCTGGAATTTATTGGTAGCTGATAGTAAAACAGGCAGAAACTTCTGCTCTCACTTATCTCTTTGGACTCCTGTTCCTGTTCCATCCTTAACTTTGGAGAAATTCCCTTACTTTTGCTCATCCTTTTATTAAAAACTAGATGCCCGGTGCATGAAATTCATGCACTCAGAACAGGGGGGTTGCCCCTCAGCCTGGCCTGTGCCCTCTCACAGTCCGAGAGCCCACAATGGATTGCTCCAAAGAGATAAGCCCTGCCCACCCAGCTGGGATTCCACAATGGATTCCCCAAAGAGGTAGGCCCTGCCCACCCTGCCTGGGCTCTGCAATGGGTTGCACCGCAAAGGGAGGCCACAGTAGTGCCGCCAACCAGGTAGCCTGGGCCTCCCTTTGCAGGGAAATCATAAAGCCCCCCAATTGATCACCTCATAGGCCAGTGGCCTGGGCCTCCCTCTGTAGGGCAATCATGGGATGATGGCTGGGGCCCTGACCAATTGCATTACATCCACCTTGGTTGGCCTGGCACCAGTGGTCGTCCAGATGGTTGTTCCACTATTTGGCCATTTGGTCAATTTGCATATTATGCTTTTATTATTATAGATTATGACATATTCAACATTTTGTCCAGCATAGTTAGTTTAGATATTTTGCCAAGCATATTTCGGTATTTTATTAATATAAACTAGCTAGTCTGTCATTTCTCCAGACATAATAATCTGGTCAATCTTTAGGCCTCAGTTTTCAGCAAGGCAGGTGGAATGACCTTCAATGATAATTTTCCAAAACATCCCTTCAATATCACCTCTGTGATCTTCTGCCCCCCACAAAAAGGAATCCACCTCTTCGAGGTAATTCTTATGGTGACTTTATCATCTGATATTCTTTCAGCCCACAGGCCTGCCTCTTTTGCTGAATTCCATCAGATTCTAAATATCCAAAAGGCAGGGCCTCGCACAGACCTGGGCATAGGAAGAGCTCCAAAAATGTTTATTGAACAAACTAAGTTAATGGTCTAATGTCAACCAAATTTCCCTAGGGAGAAGAAACCTGGCATCTTCAAACCCTCAATTAACAGTATCTGTGGAAAGTGTAAGAAAGCCACATAAACAAAAGAGGGCTTCACACCAGGCCTGTGAAATCCAAACCGGAGTCACCAAAGGCCAAATTCAGAACCTGATGACTGCAATGGTAAGTCACTTCATGGTAAGTCACAAGGCTTGATCACTTCATTCCCCTGGAATCTCTTGCTCTGAGCCTCAAGTTTCAGGGTATGAAAGTATTACCTCACTATTTCTTATGATATTTACAAAGAGGTGAAATGTTTTTCAGGTTTAGGTGAGTTTTATTATTATGCCATCTTTCATGTTAAAATTACAGGATGAAAAGGAGCACTTTAAAAAAAAAATTGTTTCCACCAAACTCTTAATTGTAGTTTCCCAGGACAACCAGCTCTAAGAAATGAGTTATAACCTTATATGCATCCAACTTGATATCAGATACCAAAGTCCTCAGATATCGTACAGCATTTCTTTCTTCATGAAATAAAATTGGACATAACAAACATACAGTTGAACAGAAACGAAACTATGGAAACAATTGATATGGGGGGGGGGGGATTGAATATTAAACCTAAAGCTCACGACCTCAGAGAGTTTGTATGATGATACCATAATCATCTAATTTCAAAGATAGGCAAGATTAGCCTAGTGGCCATTCGGAATGGCAGTGAGTAGAGAGGGCTGAGGTGTCTTTGCCAAGGTATTTTAAGGGCTATAGAAATTCTAATGGATGAAGCAGCCATGCCAGCCTAGGGGCACAGTGAAGGAAGATAAAAATAAACCATTCATTCATTTCTTAGCTCATTCCTCACCAGCTACTAGAATGCTATCACTGACAAGTGCCTCCTTCAGATTCAAGGGTTGAGCATGGGAGTGTAAAGGGGACAACTTGGAAGTGTGTGGTCCCTGATGTGTCATGTCACTTTTAGGGATCATCTAGGACCAAAATCACACTATGAGTATGTCTAACTGCTCCCAAGTAAGATAGATATGCAGGTACCTTCCTTCATGTCCCTCCAAGCCTGCATTCTCACTGTGACTGGCTTTGCAAAGCCTGGGTGGTAAATTGTAGCAGTAATGTACTCAAAATTTTCATGTGCCCTGAACACTCACTCTGTGCTAGAGCATGTGACTTGCTTTGGCCATTGAGACAAATGGCAAACATGAAAAATGCAGAGACTTAAAAAGAGCTTGCATAATAGATTTTGTTCTTAGAACTCTTCCACCACCAAGTCCAAGCTAGCAGCCTAGAAAACAAGAACACGAAGGAGTGAGAATGAGTCACACAGCTGAACTTCATATCAGACCTACTAGCCCCAGCAGATCTTCAAACACAAGAGCTGGCCTAGCCAAGACCAAGAGATCAACTGCCTAGCTGAGCCCAGACCAATTTTCCAACCCACAGAGCCATGAGCTAAGTAAATGACTATGGTTTTAAGTCACCAGATATGGGGGTAGTTTGTTATGCAGTAAAAGTGAATTTATACAGCCTTTCACAAAGATGTGGTAAAAATAAAATATGTTCATGGAGTGGCTGGTAAAACAGTATGCAAAAAGTGAAACATTAGACCTTAAGGTAGAAGTTATAAACCCTGGAAAAGTTATAAAACCTAAGAATTTGAATGTCATTTCCTTGGTATAATTTGAAGAGGTTGTTACAAAGCCCACTTATTTCAAATATCTCTCTCACCAGTAAATCATGGTATCAACCTCCTACCAACATCAAATCTTGAAATTTCCAAGCAGTATAGAGTAAAGGGAAATAGTGAAACATAATAAAGAGCTCTAGAATTTACCCATTCCATCTTGTTCAATTTGTTGGCATATAGTAGTTGTTCATAATATTTTCTTACAATCCTTTGTAATTCTGTGGTGTCAGTTGTTACTTCTCCTCTTTGATTTCTGATTTTATTTATTTGGGTCCTCTCTCTTCTTTTCTTGATGAACCTGGATAAAGATTTGTCGATCTTATTTACCTTTTCATAAAATTAGCTCTTGGTTTCATTGATCTTTTGGATGTTTATTTTAGACTATATCTTATTTATTTCTTCTCTGATCTTTATTATTTATATTCTTCTCCTTACCTTGGGCATTGTTTGCTGTTGTTTTCTAGCTGCTGTAAGAGTAAAGTTAGATTGTTTATTTGAGATTTTTTTTGTTTCATGAGGAAAAAATGAGGTAAGATAGTTTTCACTATTACCCACAAATTTTGGGTTGTTGAGTTCTCATTTTCATTTGTTTCAAGGCATCTTTCTTTCTTTTTTTTTTTTAAACATATTTTATTGATTTTTTTACAGAGAGAAAGGGAGAGGGATAGAAAGTCAGAAACATCAAGAGAGAGAAACATCAATCAGCTGCCTTCTGCACACCCCCTACTGGGGATGTGCCTGCAACCAAGGTACATGCCCTTGATTGGAATCAAACCTGGGACCTTTCAGTCCACAGGCCGATGTTCTATCCACTGAGCCAAACCGGTTTTGGCTCAAGGCATCTTTCAATTTCTTCTTCCTTGACCTCATTGTTAACCCACTCTTTTTTTAGTAACCTCTTATTTAGCCTCCATGTATTTGTCTGTTTTTCAGGTGTGTTTTTTTTCTTGTGACTGATTTCTGGTTTTATATCGCTTTGGTCAGAGAAGATGCTTGACATGATTTCAATCTTCTTAAATTTATTGAGACTTGTTTTGTGTCCTAACATAGTCTCTCCTAGAAAATGTCCCATGAGCACTTGAAAAGAATGCATATTCTGTTGCTTTTGGGTAAAATGTTCTGAAGATATCAACTAAATCCATCTACTCCAGTGTATCAAATAAGGCTACTATTTCCTTGCTGATTTTCTCCCAGGAAGATCTATCCATTGATGTCAATGGGGTGTTACAAATCTCCTACTATAAGTGTATTACTGTTGATTTCTCCCATTATGTCCATCAAGATTTGCTTTATATATTTAGGTGTTCCTATGTTGGGTACATAAATGTTTACAGGGCTATCTTCTTGCTCCCTTTATCAGTTTTCTCAGCCATAATCCAAACTTTAATATGTTTACTGCATCAGTAATTTTCAAAGATTGTTGTCCAGTGTTTACAATGATACTCTTTTCTCTAATTTATACATGATTACTAAAATATGTATATTTTTAAGGGATTCCATGCAAAGCTGATGTTTTTGAAAAGAGCTAAGAGGTGCAGATCTTATAGATCCTCTTCCCGCACACCAGTCTCCCTGCCCCTCATTCTCCCAGGCATCTCTCAGAAAGCCTGGAGCATACAAGCACCCATCAGGACATGCCTTCTGATAGTTCAGACTTCTCCATAAAGTAAGAGCCAGATCTCCATACACTCCAACACCCCCTCTCCCCCACCTCCCCCCAGGTGAATCCAACTCCAAGGATTGACTTACTAATTATGAGAAAATATATTTATGAAGAGAAAAATAAACCCCCAAATTACCAAAACGTGCTTTAGGGAAGAAGGATGAGTAATGCTCATCTGACAGCCCTAACAGAGAGAGAACACGATACAGGAACAGCCCTAACAAAGAGTGAGCGTGGAACTGAACCCTCTTGAATTGTATTCCCGATTACAGGACATGGAAGACAGTTGGCCCCTGTTAGCTAAGCATGGGCCTAGGGTTGTGCAGCTGCCAACCAGTTTTAGGTACCAGTACGAACTGACAAAGGTTGTAGTCAAGGGGGAACAGAAGCTATTTGAATATTTCAAAAAACCAAAGGGCAATATTATGTTGAGACACTAAACTCCTTTTCAACTGGCAGGAATGACAACACTGAGGGAACTTAAGCTCACCAGAACCCTAACTGGCAGGTGTACCTGTCTTTGATGAATAAATAAATCACTGCTCTGTAGAATGAAGTTGTTTCATACATAAAATCTTTTTAAAACGTGGCATCCATTGAGAAATCATAATGAAAAACGTTAACCAAGTGCTCGCTCTATGCCAGGTGATTTATATTCATACCTCATCCAGCCTGCAAAGCGAGGACTTAGAAACAAGGAATGCAAGTGAGGGAGGCTAAATGTCTCCTTATTGTCCCACAGCAAGCAAATAATGCCACAGAATTAAACATTGTGCCACTTGTGTTTCTCTACTTTACGCTTTAATCTCCACTGCTCCATTCTCTACTGATGGAAAGGCTGCTGTATGATTCCCCAGCCTAAAAGAGTGACCATTGCCGAAACCGGTTTGGCTCAGTGGATAGAGCTTCGGCCTATGGACTGAAAGGTCCCAGGTTCGATTCTGGTCAAGGGCAGGTTCCTTGGTTGCGGCGCATCCCTGGTGGGGGCTGTGCAAGAGGCAGCTGATCAATGATTCTTTCTCATTGATGTTTCTAACTTTCTATCCCTCTCTCTTCCTCTCTGTGAAAAATCAATAAAGTATATTTTTAAAAAATAAAATAAAATAAATTAAAAAATAAAAGAGTGACCATTGAATGAGCTATTCGACAACATTACTTCTTTGAATTTGTTCACAAAAAAAGCATAAAAAGCACCTGAGGAGGTGTTAACATACAGATGGGGCCTCAAACTCAGGGGTACTGGTTTAGTGGGGCCTGGCATGGGCCTGGGAGTCTGCATTTTAACTAGTATGAGAGGTGACTCTGGTGCAAGCAGGCTTTAGTCTCTATTTTGTAAACATATTTAGAACATCAGTGTCATCAAAAAGTAGGATGTTCAGAGAGCTTTCAGAGTAACTTTTATTTTACAATCTGAAAAGTTTTCAAACATTCAGAGGCTTCCAAATCAAGAGTTGCGCCTTAGACTTAATAAGGACAGAACACGGCTGGTATAGAGGGCAATCCTAAATTTGTTCCGGTCCCCATCATCCCAGCCAGGAAGATGTCACTAATCTCCAGGGCTCGCTGTCCCAAGATAGCACTCGAATAAGAAAAAAAAGAAAGGGCACCCTTGCATTTCCTCTTTGAAACATAAAAGCAAAGACAGCAAGGAGAATGCTGATGGTGACAGATGTAAGAAGTTTATTATATGTTGCACAGATCCAGATTAGGAAAAGCTTTCTAAATTCAATTTTTCTACTTAAAGCAGAAAGCAAATAAGGCCATCCTGGTGTGGCATCAGTTTTAAAGAACTCATTGACAGCAAGACTATAGACTGTTTGACAGCTGGCCACAGTGCCAAATGGATGGAGGTTTGAGGATGCAATCATGGACCTCATCTTTCTTACTTAAAAAGAATCTGATTAAGGTGAAGCAGGGTAGAAAGTTGTTTTGCTGAGACGAGATTTAGGTTAAAATGACCGGAGACTACAGAATCGGAATGGGATAGGAGTTCTCAGGCACATGAAGACAGAGGTGACCCTGTCTTTGAGGTGATAACAAATGACACCCACACCCCTCCTATTCTACTTTCTCCCCCAATTTAACATTAAATTGAGTGTCAGGTGGCAAGGTGCTGTCAAGATTAAGTGGAGAGCTCAAACAAATGCCTTTTACAAGCTCTCACTTCTCAGATGATCAAACTAATCATTTTATCAGCCTGACTGATAACTTAGCTCCTTTTCCAAATTTAAAAATAAAATCAGGAGGATTCTGGGAAGATGCCTAAGTAAAGTACAAGGAAACTCCTTTCCCAAATAATCTTTAAACTAAATGTTAAACCTTATGAAAAGAAATTTTTGTGTAACCAAGAGAAGCAGGAATAAATGGCATACAGGTGCTGGTGGGAATGTATGGAATAATAACTCGAGGATTAAGGACCAGCTCTTTTCAGAGGTAGCTTTGAGTTTCATGTATCAGTTTTTTCCCATTCCGGTGAGCATTTGGGTTCCTCAACAAAAGTACAGATCCCTCAACATCTGTACTTTTCCTGCTGGAATTTCAACTATTCTTTCAGTGAATCTGTATTTTCTCAAACCAAAAGACCTCTCTGTCTCACCTGACAGTTCCATCTACTTCTGTGAACCAAGGGTCATAGAAGACCAGGAGCTGCTGGCTGGCATCTTCCTTCTCATCTACTCAGAGCTACTCTTGCAAGGGACATTTTCTTCTTTACCTGAATGCTCTGAGCTGCCAAGAGATCTGCTGTCCAATATGGTCGGCACTAGCTACATGTAGTTCTTCAAATTCAAATTAATCGAAACTAAATCAAGTTTTAAATATAGGTACTCAGTAACATTAGCCACATTTCGAGTGCTTAATAGCCAAATGTGATGAATGGCTACTCTGTTAGAGCAATTGAGGCCATGATAATGCAGTGTTATCTGAGAAAGTTCTCTTGGACAGTCTGGCTTGAAGGACTGGATGAACTTGGAGTTGGGCACACAATTCTTCCTACAAAACAGGGACTGCTGGGATCATCCTGAGAGAAGGGATGCAGGGCTCAGGCAGAACTCGCACTTGATGGCAATTCTCGCCTCCTGACTCCTCGTCATTACTGGGCCAACATCTCTCCTAGCTCGAAAATAAAGTTAAAATAATAATAATAAAATTAAGTGAAGTCTATGACAATATCCAGCACAAGGTAACAAAAAGTTATTTCTCCACCAAGTAAAATTCTTTCTCTGAAATTGATTTGCTCCAAAAGCTACCCATATCAGAGGAAAAAAAACAAAACAAAACACTGCTTCATGCTTTCAATAATATACCATTACATATGTCTTTTACTGAATCCAAAAAGACTACTCCAAAGTAAAATGACAGTGGCTAGATAGTAACGGCCTTTTCATTAATGAAGCCGAGAATAAATCTGAGAAGCACTCCTAAAATTCTGAGGAAGTGAATGAGAGTGAAATAGATTGCTCTATAGAGAGGCCCACAAGGGAAAATAGAATCTCAGTTCATTTCACACACACAGACACACACACAAACAGCTTATACACCACACTCGTGATGAAATCTACACCAGCTGTCAATCCTGATTGATCTCAAAATATGAAACTTTCACTTATAGAAACTTTCACTCATAAAATTGGAAGATTATATATATATATATATATATATATATATATATATATATATATATATATATATATATTTATGTGTGTGTGTGTGTGTGTGTGTGTGTAAAAAGAATTACAGTTTGAAAAAGGAGAACCCCAAGCTAAAAATTTTGAAGTAAGTAGTTTCTATTGATAGACTGAGTTCAGGGAACAATATGCATGCTTTCTTAATACACAGATTTATACATTCCATAAAACAAGAGTAGATGAAGGAACTGGAAAATACAGAAGTGTTATTAGAAAGCACTTTAAATCACCCTATTTAAAAAAAAAAAAAAGAAAAACAGGAAATTTAATAAAGGCAGTGACTAGCAAGAACGACAATTAAAAATGGAGAAAGGGAATAATTTAAAAGACTGGCTCATGACATTCTTACATAATAAAAAGCAAAAATATAAATGTCAAGTAAACAAATAAGAAGCAAAGAAGTTGGATTCAATAGCTCTTATTCTTTTACACCAGAAGTTGAGAACAGCAATGATCAGATTTCTGGTTAAAGAAGGAAGTGTAATACTCAAATCTTACTAAAATGACAGTAAAGACAAGAATGAAAAATAAAGTTAAGGAAATCTCCCAGAATATAGAGCAAAATGATACAGAATGGAAAAATAAGGGAAACATGTAACAAAGTTAGAGGACCAAATTGGGAGAAGGGGGCCGAGGAAGTATGCCTTTGTGGGGTATGAATGGGGAGGGGGAGTGGTAAATCAACTTCCATAATGAGAATCTAAAAGAGGATACCAACACCTAAACACTCAAGATGCAATTAAATAAGCATGTTATTTAAATTGGAGATTTAAAAACGAATATGTGAAAATAGATGCCTCTGGAAAAAAGAAAATTGCAGGAAGGGGAGCTGGCTGGTAGGGAGAGGGATGTACTTCATAGCAAGCCTTGTGGGTTTACTCAACTCTTTAAATAAAATGCATGTAAAACTTTGGTAAAAACAAAAGTTAAATTTTGTAGAGAAGCCATAAAGTTTAAAAAGAATAGGGGGATATTTTCTCTAGAAAGATTTGATTCTTTGTATTGAAAAAGCTGATTGAGTTAAAGGCAAGATTATTGTTGAAAGAATTAAACTGAGTATATCCCTGGGAAATATAAATTTCAGAGATAAAGAGTAAACCTTGCACTTTCCAGATTGCAGTAAAATGACGATCTACAAAGGAAAGGGAAAACCAAAGCCAGGTTACTAATTTAACTTAGTTATTCTACTATCCGTTTTCTAATAATTAGTGTGTGTGTGTGTGTGTGTGTGTGTGTGTGTGTGTGTGTATGTCTTTGGATATAGAATTACTAAATAAAACCATTATGTAAGTATTTTTTTTTAATTATGAACAAAATAAATGGCATACAAAACCAGGGAGAAAGGCTATAAGCTTTTTTAATGAAAGAAATTATTAACAACTGATATGTAGATTATAAAAATGAAAGAATACTGTTATATTTGATATTATCAATGAAACTGGTATTATTCTGAAAAAATTAATAAAATTGATACAAGATAAAACCTAAATCCTATATAATAAAAGCCTAATATGTTAAGCATTGGTCGTCTGGTCAGCCATTCAACCAATCAAAGCATAATATGCTAATGATATGCTAAGGCCACTCAACCACTCACTATGGCATGCACTGACCACTAGGGGGCAGATGCTTAATGCAGGAGCTGCCCCCTTGTGGTCAGTGTACTCTCACAGGACGAGTGCCACTCAGCCAAAACCTGGGCTCATGGTTGATGAGCACAGTGGTGGTGGCTGGAGCCTCTCCCATCTTCACAACAGCACTAAGGATGTGTGACTGCCAGCTAAGCAAGAGGGCTCAGGCCAGGCTGAGACCCTGCCCCCCTCAATTCATGCACCAGACCTCTAGTAGGATAATAAATAAAAATAAAAATTTTTAAATATTTTTAAAATTTCAGAAATCCCTGGCATGTTGCTCTTACTAACGATTTTTTTAAAAAACTTTCTAAAGAAAATAAAAATAAATAAAAAATCATTACAAATTTCTTTGAAATTTGATAAACATATAATATTAAAAACTATACCATTCCAAGCAGATATAAAAGTGACACAAATTTTGAATTATACAGGATAAAAACTAACAGATCAATATTACTTATAAATATAGATATAAAAATCACAACTATAATAGCAAATAAAATTCATTAACTAATTTTAAAACCTGGCCATTATAATCAAATAATTATTTTTGGAAAGTAAGAACATATCAGTACTAGAAATTGTAATAGTTTCACCTATATGCCAAGTAAGAAAAATCAGACAATCCTATCATAAAAAGATTAAAAGAAGCAGATAAAATTAAATACCTACTATTTATAAAACACCTTCAAATAGTGGAAATAGAATCATGTCTCATTCAACATATAAACATTTTGTTTTAAATCAACAAATACCACACTTAAAGTTGATATCTCTAGAGACAATACTAGTAAAATCAGGTATAAAGCAAACAGACTCATAGTAGGGTTCTGACCAGCAATAAGAGGGGAATAGAAAAAGATTTAAATATATTGGAAAAGAAACAAACAAACAAAAATCATTACTATTTATAGAAAATCCATTGGAAAAAAAAGATTTGAATTAATTTTTTAAAATAAAAAATTATTAGATAAAGATATAGAACATTTCATGATTTAAAAAAAAAAAAACATTCCCAATAGAACAAAAAATATAAAATATGAAGATAGAATCTTAATGGGAAATGTGTATGACCTAGATTGGGAGAGATGGGAGTAGGAGCCTAGAGTATTTTACTGAGAGATGTAAAATAAAACCTGACTAATGGAAAGATTCAGCATGTTCCTCTATGAAAAGTCTAAATATTTTAAGGATGTCAGTTCTTTTCAATTAATGTATTGCTTTAAAGCAATTTCAATTAAAATCCCAATAGAGTCCTAAAGGAGTGGCTCAGTGATTGAACATTGACCCATGAACCAGTAGGTCACAATTCAATCCCTTTTAGGGAACATGACAGGTTATGAGCTCAATCCCCAGTAGAGGACAAGCAGGAGGCAGCCAATCAATGATTCTATCTCATCATTGATGTTTCTATCTCTTGCTTTCTCTCCCTTCTTCTCTGAAATAAATAAAAACATATTTTTTTTAAATCCCAATACAGTATTTTTGTTTTATTTGCTTAAACTGGGTAACATTATTGTAAAATTAATTTGGAAGAAAAATCAAGAAAAGATATATTTAAAGAACAAAATCACATAATATGGGGGTGAAAGAAGCCCTTCCAAATCTAGAAACACAGGGAAATGTCAATAATTAAAAGGGTTTGCTACCAATGCAAAAATAAATGGCTTGATCAGAGCACAGGATAGTAATTAGAGGTAAATATAAGATCGCCAATCAATTGGAAAATAATGATTTCTCAACATGTTGACCTTCACTGTGGTTGCATTTTGGCTCCAGAGCAATGGGACACCCTGGACACTTGGGATAGGGAAGTTTTCTGGGTTTGACGGCACAAAGTGGGAACTTTCACACACTTGGTCAAGTGCTTCTCCCACACCCTTTCTCAATATCAGTTTATCTGCTTCATCTCCACCAGAATAAATTAATGCAACCTAAACCCACATTGCACAGAACTGGGATTTGGCTTCAGTGATCCCCTTCTCTCAGCTCTGCTTTTTACCACTTTCTAATCCTTTTAATCTTCCAACCTTCTACACCAACCCATAGCAATTCTAGGAAGTCTATGAACTCTAATAAACTCCCAACCCAGTAAGTACAATGACCTTATAACTGGTAAAATTCGAGAACTTATTCAGCAGCAGTTCAATTAAATTTAATCAGTACTAGGTGTATCAGTTAATAATGTAGATTTTTTTTCAATAGATGGAGTTAATCATAGGTTGATATATATGCGATTTGATATGTAAGCTATTTTGTTGTATTGACAGCAAGCTTCAAAACGTCATATGTATAATTTGTTGAAGGTGTTAACATCGTAGATATTTTTACACTTTAAAATGTTGAATTTTGTACCCCCAAAAAAGAGCATTTGCGGGAAGTTTTAATTCATTATTTTGAAGAAAAAGTTATCATATATTTTGAGAAGCTTATGGTGAACATGCTCCATCTCAAGCTACTATGAATACTGGTTTATGCTTTAAAAGTGATGATTTCTATGTGAAAGACAAAAAACGTCCAAGTCAACTGAAAAAGTTTGAAGACCAACAATTACAATAATTATTGGATGAAAATGCCCTTGTCAGACTCAAAAACGACTTTTAGAAAGATTCAACGTTGCTCTGCAAACATTTTCTGATCGTTTACAAGCAATGGGAAAGATTTTAAAGGAAGGAAAATGGGTCCCACATCAACTGATCGAAAGACAAAAGGAAAATCAAAAAAGTCATCAGTAAAATGTTGCTTCAATAGTACAAAAGAAAGTCTTTTTGCATCAAATTTTGACTGGCGATGAAAAGTGGATTTATTTTGAGAATCCCAAATGCACAAAAACATGGGTTGATCTAGATCAACATTGTCTGCAAGGCCAAATAGCTTTGTAAAGAAGACTATGCTCTGTGTTTGGTGGGATCAGGAAGATATGGTGTATTATTAGCTTCTAAAACCAGGCAAAACTATTAAGACTGATTGCTACTGACAACAAATAATCAATTTGAATCACGCTTTGATCGTGAAACGGCCAGAATGTGCCAGAAGACACAGCAAAGTAATTTTGCTTCATGATGACACACTTCAAAACCAGTTAAAGACATGTTAAAAGATCTTGCCTGGGAAATATTATCCCACCCACCAGATTCACCAGACCTTGATCCTTCAGATTACCACTTGTTCTGATTGATGGCACATGCACTTTCTGAGCAGCACTTCAAAACATATGAAGTAGAAAATTGGGTCTCTGAATGGTTTGCCTCAAAACAGAAAAAAAAGTTCTATTGGGGACGGTATCCACAAATTACTGAAAGAGGGGGAAATGTATAGCTAGTGATGGACATTACTTTGAATAAAGCACTTTGATGTTTCTTTTGAAATTATTATGTTTTCTTTGATTACAAAATCCACCATTATTAACCAGTACACCTAGTATTCTTTGTTTAGGGGGAAGTCTTATACCCTGCACTACACACTTGTTCTTTCTTTATGCTATATAAAATGAGGGTTAAATATATATTCAAATATTTAAAATATACTATTATATGGTATATATAAAGATGGTATCAAATAGTTCCTATTACATATATAGCTTGATATTTAACACCTTTGTTCACCTGATTTTTTAAAAATTATCTTTATTGTTGAAAGTATTATAGATGTCCTCATTTTCTCCCCATTGACTCCCTATACCCTGCATCCACTCCCACCCCCAGACTGTTACCACATTATTGTCTGTGTCCATGGGATATATATATCCAAGGGTGGGTGGAGAGAGATCAACCAAATATATATATATATATATATATATATATATATATATATATATATATATATATATCTCCAAGGATGAGTGGAGAGAGATCAACCAAAGAATATATATATATTCTTTGGTTGATCTCTCTCCACCCACCCTTGCCTTCCCTCTGAGCTTCATCAGTCTGTCTGTTCCATGCTTTCATATCTCTGGGACTATTATATCCATCAGTTTAATTTGTTCATTAGATTCTACATATGAGTGAGATCATGTGATACTTGCCTCTCTCTGACTGGCTCATTTCACTTAGCATAATAGTTTCCAGGTAGTGAGTAATTGGTTAACTGTATTTTTATGTCATTCCATGAGACAATATCAATTCTGAGTGAATAGTTGACTAAAAATAATTTTTAATTAAAAGATAAAATTGAATTTTTATATGAGACTCGGATGACATGATGTGCTAAGTTATAAAAGGATGGATTAATTACAAAGTAAAAGGTAAAGAAAATGACCACCAAAAAATCTAAAACATTATATCTCTAAAACAGTGAAAGAGAAAGAGAAATTACAGACTAACAAAACATGTTGAATAAAGCATAGGATGAATAATTTTTACTACATGAGGAGTCCATATAATTTATTATCTTAACGCCCTAATAATATTCCATAAATATGCAATGCCTATGAATAGATAATTTTAAAAGAGGACATATGACTAGTAAATAACATTTATAAAAATATTCAATTCACTGGTGGTCAACTAAATAGAAATTAAAACCAGTTATTATTACTCACCTATAAAAGTAACATTTTTAAATGGCAACAACCATTGTTAGCAAAGCTTCAGAAAAATTGATATTTTTTTTATATTATGAATGGCAGCAAAATTATCAGAATGTATTTGTAAATTAATTTGGCACTCTTGATCAAAACCTGTCAAAATATTTTGACCCAGAAATTCCACTTCTGGGAATCTAGCCTAAAAAAATAATTTGAAGTCTAAAAAAAAATATTGATGCATGAAGATGTCTAACTCAGCATCATAATTGAGGAAATATAAAACTACATACAAAGTAAAATATAATGTAATACATTGTGGCAAATTCACTGGAATTATATACTTAGCACTATTCAAAATCATAGTGATGAGAGTTAGGTTGATTATAAATCTGAAGAAACACATGACAAAATACTATAAGGATATAATAATAATCTGTTGAGCAACAACTATTCCAGTCACTTTAAACATATTCCTCATACCAACTCTGAGAAGTAGAAAAACAGGTAACAAGATAATAAACTAACAAGATCTGCTGTCTCCTTCCCTGGAGCACAAATGTGCCACCATGTCACCCTTCCCACAGATGCTCTAAGAGCCCTGAGCTCTCAGTGCTCTCCAGGAATTGCCCTCAGCTGAAGAAATAAGGTCAGTCAAGGTCACATGCATTTCCAGAGCAACTTAAACCCAATATCTGCTCATTGCAGAGACATGAAGGCCCAGATACCTAGCCACAACTGAAGATAATGCTGAGAGGCCACTCCAGCCTGAGCTCTCGTATGGTCAACTGAGGCCTCTATTGAGACTGCCTTGTGCCCAATCCTCCCTCTACCTCATCCTATCACCCATCCTTCCCCACAGTTGTTGTTCCTCAGAGTATTCTCTGATGTAATCCCTGCACAACAATTTCTATCTCTGAGTCTACTTTCCAGAGATCTCAGCTTACAAAAGATAATGCCAGGGATGGTCCTAGACGGCAACATTCAAACAGGATTTGGGAGCCAGATCAAGGGAGGTGAAGCACAATTTGCACATCGCACAGGCTTGCGGTGCAGCTGCCAACAACGTTCACCAGTGGTGAATTGGGATGGTATATACCAGTGGGAGGAATGCAATATAGATATAATGGGAATTTTTAAGGACAATAGAATTGGGAAATATAGATGAAATGGAAATTTTTAAGGACAACAGAATTGGATGACGGTTGCTGGAGACACCTGACACTTTAGAAAGACAGTAAGGTGCTGAGGGTGGTGAATTGTTAATTCAAAGCTAAGTATGAAAATGACAGGGCTTCTCTAGAGGAGGGGAAAATAAAACTGAGCTTCAGGACTTAGGCCACAAGAGCAGCAGAGCTCCAAAGAAGGTTCAGTTCTCAACAAAGGCAGGTCGAGCAGCCCAGGTTAGGGTGCTGACCAGGAAAGAGAGGGACACTGGGCTGTTCACTGACATACTTTTCCCCTAGTTTTCCCCAAACCCTCTGGCCTGCAAAAATGCTCAGCTCCTCCCTGTGGAGTGCGCCCCATCTCATGCACATTTGCAGAGGCCTCTCTCCTGGAAGGCAATATATTCACCTCACACCCTGGACCTGTCTCCACTTTCCCTCATACCAAACACATAGGGTTAAGTCCAAATATCACCCAGGTTTTAAAGATAGAAATTATAGTTAAAAAAATAAAAATAAAAATAAAAACAAGGAATAAGCCTGGTCAGTCTTGCTCACTGGTTGTCAACCTATGAACCAGATGGTCACAATTCAATTCCCAGTCAGGGTACATGCCTGGGTTGCAGGCTCAATCCCCAGTACGGGGCATACAGGAGGCAGCCAATCAATGATTCTCTCTCATCATAGATATTTCTATCTCTCTATCTCCCTCTCCCTTCCTCTCTGAAATTAATAAAAATTTATTTTTAAAAAATGCAAGGGATGATAGTATATGCAGATTGAAGGGACAACACATCAAGAATATAGAATGGATAGTCTTCTTTGGTTCTCTTTGATTGTCTAAGTCTAAAGATTTCCACTGTCTGTTTATTATCACTGCCCTCTTTCACCCATCCTATGATTGGCCCCTGGCCTCTGCCCTTCCTGTCTAACTTACTGCCCACTTAGTCAAAAGACACCATCCCTGTCATCCTGGAAAATCAAGTTTTCTGGTCAAAAATTTTGACCCACACCAAGAGGGTGCAGAGGCAGACAAATAAAGAACAAACCACAGCCCTGAAATCAGCTTCTGGCCTATGATCTCCAGCCCAATGCTTGTACACCTGATCAGGAAGAATCTTTCATTGGCATGTCACAATTATGGCATCAAATTGCCCATGTCAAGTAGTGCTTGCCTTTTGAAAATTTATTTTCTTACAGACCAACCTAAAATTGCATTGGAATCACTAAAGGTTGTATTGAAAATAAGTTATCATCCATATATTAATAATAATGACAATGTTTGTCTAGAAATCTTAATGTTGATATTGATGTTACCTGCCTTAACTATTCCAGAGTTTCTCTTATCCATTTTTTTTTTACTTCTATCTATTTTACTATTATCATCAAACCCAGATGATAATTCCAGTATCAGAGATAAGACAAAAATATACTGTAAAATGAGATAAAATCAACAAGACACTGTGAGGTGGGTTCCAGAAGTATGGACCGCAATGGTGCTACTTTAGTGTCAGAATAACCTGCACTGAAAGAGGGATAAACTTTAAATAACTGCTCCTTTTTTTATCTTCTAATCTGGAAGCTCCCCTATATAAGTTATTTTATAATATTTTTATTTTTTGTTTACTTTTTCCTACCCACGCATGTGCCCACCCAAAATGACTCAGGTGTTTGTCGCTTTGAATAGTTACTGCTCTTAGAAAATGTAGTTACAAGAGAACAAGTAACCAAGATTCAGAATGCTTCAATATGGATCTTGTGTGTTATGGGGCCAATATTTCAATCTAACTTTGTTAGGACTGAAATAGCTGCACTGCTCTAATCTGCTGAAGTGATCAACTAGGGTGGGCAGAGGGGAGAGGAGGATTTGCAGTTGTCACATAAGAGAGGCACCACTGCTGTAGTGCTGAGGTTTGAGGTCCCTAATACATTTTCTGCTCTTTACTGAGGTGGCTAAAGAATTGGTGCAGAATATATAGCATCAGCAGTACAAGGTGATGTATTTTATGCATGTCAATCAAGGAAATCACCTACTCTTGGCCTCTAGAAAATAAAAATTGGGATAACTTGATTTCTAAACAGAGGCTCCAATATATTATAATTTTTGCATCCTCTTTAATTTGCATACTTTAATTTGTGATTTTTATTTAAATTGTCAGGAAAGCCCTAACCGGTTTGGCTCAGTGGATAGAGCATCAGCCTGCAGACTGAAGGATCCCAGATTTAATTCAGATCAAGGGCATGTACCTTAGTTGTGGGCACATCCCCAATAGGGGGTGTGCAAGAGGCAGCTGACCCATGTTTCTCTCTCACTGATGTTTCTAACTCTCTAAAAAAATCAATGAAATATTTTTTAAATAAATAAATTGTCAAGAGGCGTGGTGCTAACAGTCCATAATCCAATAAAATCTTTATCCCTGAAAAATGTTGGAAGCTGTTGATGGAATAGTAATCACCTAATATCTCTGCCAATGTTTTATTAATTTTTCTTCAATTAAGTTGCACAAACTAATGAAAAAAAGAATATACAATGACCTATATGTATCTAAAACATAGTCTTGAAATGCCAATATTATGGGAACAATAAATCATTTGTAGTTAAAGATTTTAACATACTCTCAGAAACTGATATAGATGATTTAGAAAATTAAATTGTAAAAAATTAAAATGTAAAAAAATTAACAGAAGTTTACCCCAAATGGAGACCACAAATTTATATTAAGAAAAAAAATAGAACCTTTATAAAAATTACCTATGTACGGGCTTCAAAAGAAGCTTTCAGAAATTCCAGAGAATTAACATTTTATAGTTTATTTCTGTGACCATAATACAGATATCAATTACAAAATGATACATTTACCAAAAACTCCCACATATCTAGAAATTAAATTACATCATACTTATAGTTTAAGGAGATGATAATTTGATAAATTGTGAAATATAGTCATTGCTCTTATATCATAGATTATGAATTCCTACAAAAGTACTATGCACAGAATTTTGCACAATAAAGGGTAGAAAATGGGTGAGGGCTGTGATAGGCAGAATTTCTAGGCAAGGCCCCCAATATCCCACTGTCTGGTACTCTGTCTGGTATCTGTGAATCTGAGATTATATCACTCCTAGGATCCAATTATGTTGCATGGCACAGTGGACTTTTAAAAAAGGACATTGTGCAGGTGGGCCTAATCCAGTCACATGAGCCCATGAAAGGAGATAATTTTCTGACTGATGGTAACAGAGGAGGATGTAGGGGAAGTCAGAGAGATTGATGGCACCAGTAGGATTACGTGAGCCACTCCTGGCTGGAAGACGGAGGGAACTACGGGGGAAAGCAATGTAGGGACCCTAGGAGCAGAGAGCAGACACTGGCTGACAGACAGCAGGGTAATGGCAACCTCGCTTTCACAATGAAGAGCTGAATTTTGCCAATAACCAGTGAGCTTGAAAAAGGACCTTTAGCCCCAGATGATAACAGACCTCTGGGGGAAAACTTGATTTTAGCATGGAAGTACCCTAAGAAAAATTCCGGCCACACAATACTAGACTCCTGACTTGACAGAAACTTTTGTTTTGTTTTAAGCCACTATATTTAAAGTAATTTGTTGCACAATAAGAAAAATAAATATAGGAGGAGAGCAGGCAAAGATATATAATTTTATAAAAGTATTATACTGAAAAATTAATTTAAAAATCACTACCCATAAATATTTTAAGTATTGAACAAATTCTATAACAAATATAACGTGTTTTTTTAATATTTGGATATATATGTCTTCATTAGATTTACTACAAACCATCTGCCTCTTTACTAATCTTTCTATCTATTTGACCTAACAATAAAAAGAGGTAAATTGAAATCCCCCACTATGATAGGGAATTCAATGATATATCCTATATTTAACAACTTTTGCTTTATGTACTTTAAAAATATTTTATTAATTGTATCCATGGTTTGACTTATTCCATCTTCTTGATGCATCAACCTTCTTAACATTATATAATTTCAAGCTCTATGTTTGCTTTTTGTTAAAAAAAAATACTTATTTGGTTACTAATGTAGTTACATCTATTTTGTTTTGGTTAATATTTACCTGATATTTCTTTTCCCACCCTTTTACTCTCCATGTTCTATTTCATTATGATTTAGGCTCTTACAAAAAAAAAACAAAAAAAAAAACACTGGATTTAAAAAATCTAACCTTACAATTTCCATTTTTTAATTTGAGGATTTAGTTAGACAATATGTTTATGAGTATATAAATGAGAATTTATTGCTACAACTTTCAATTTATTAAACATTTTATTTTCTCTTTAGTCTCTTTTCTTGTCTTTTAAAATTTGTGCCGAAACCGGTTTGGCTCAGTGGATAGAGCGTCGGCTTGGGGACTGAAGGGTCCCGGGTTCGATTCCCGTCAAGGGCATGTACCTTGGTTGCGGGCACATCCCCAGTAGGGGGTGTGCAAGAGGCAGCTGATCGATGACTCTCTCATCGATGTTTCTATCTTGCTATCTCTCTCCCTTCCTCTCTGTACAAAATCAATAAAATATATATTTTTAAAAAAATAAAATAATAAAATAATAAAATTTGTATATTATAGCTTCCTCCTAGCAAAACAAAAACTTTATCTTCCTCTTCTATCCTTTGGTTTCTCTGTCTATCCACATACTCCATTCCAAATTTTCCTCTTACTGATTCTGTGTAGAATTTTAATTTTAGGTTATTAAACATATACTTTTTATTTATCTTAGCTTTACTTTAGAGATAAAAAAAAACACCTATTCTTTGACAAAATGTTAACTCTTCCTATTTTTTGCTGTGTATTTATTTCATCATCTACTAGAGTTATTTATTTGAATGTTTCCTTCAAAAGTAACTTTCAATATGAATCTTTGTGTATTTTAAACCATCTTTGGCCTTGTATGCCTGCAGATACTTTCATTATGTGTTCATAATTAGAGGATAATATGGCTGTATATATTTTAGGTTTAAAATACTTTGGGGCTGAGAGATCCAAGATGGTTGCCAGCAGGATGGCAGACTACAAGATAGTTTGTGAGTAAGAAAATGAAAGGGTTGGAAAACAATTCTGAGACCATCTGGAATCCTGTAACAGAAAGGAATAGACAGAAGTGCTCCAGCCATGAAAACAGAAGAGACACAATTCAGAGATGGAAGATGCTGACGATGCCTCACCATACCAACAGACAGCAGCTGCGTGTTGCTGAAGGATGACGCCCAGGACCAAACCAGAGACGGTCAGACCTGCATCACCACCATTTGTCCACCAACCAGATCTGAAATATCATGGCTGACATGTACACATAAAGAATTATTTGACATTGAAATTGGGACTCAAAAGAACTATTGGTCCAGAAAGGAACTCACTACAGACTGATTCAGTTGCCTCTCAGCATAACCATTATGGCTTGTCTCAGTTTAGGTTCTTACAAGGGTATTTCATGGATCACATGATCTCACACATCTAGAGGAAATAATGAACAACATAGACTGATGAACAAAAACAAACAGACC
Source organism: Pipistrellus hanaki (assembly GCF_964339955.1). Taxonomy (NCBI): domain Eukaryota; kingdom Metazoa; phylum Chordata; class Mammalia; order Chiroptera; family Vespertilionidae; genus Pipistrellus; species Pipistrellus hanaki. Next base: position 45,928,183 of record NC_140503.1, on the reverse strand, counting down.
CAGAGAGAGAGAAGCAGCGATCAGACTCTCAAACCTCAGAGGGAAAGTAGGGGAGGGTGGGAGTAAGGGGAAGAGATCAACCAAAGGACTTGTGTGCATGCATATAGGCCTGGCCAGTGGCCATGGACAACTGGGGGGGGGGGGGGGGCGGCATATGTAGGGAGGGATTTGGGATGGGAATGGGGGATGAGGACAATTATGTGATACCATAATCAATAAAAAAAAATAAATTAAAAAAAGAAAATAAAAAAGAAAATGAAAGGGAAGTGCATGGACGTGCAGGGAGTTTCTGTGTTTGTGAGTTAGGGACAGTTATATTCCACAGGACTGTTGGGGATGGCATATCAGGCCGCCCTGGCTGGGCAGCCTCTACTACTGCTGAAATCTCTTCCAGAGAGGCTGGCTCTGCTGCAGAGACTGTGCCATCTTGAAAGGGAGAGCGGCTATGACGGGAAGCCCAGCATTACTTCAACTGGGGAGCCTTTGAATACCTCCCAGGACTCTACAACCAGAACACCCCAGGACCAGCTGCCTCAGCTACAAACCCACAAACACCAAAACTCCAGCCTACCCAACCATGGGCGCCTAAAAAGTCTGCCCAGGGGGAGACAAAGCAGCCCCACTCCATTGAGCGAGATTCAGACCCAGCTGGCCCCACCCCCGTCAAGTCCTACCAGGTGGGGGGCCACCTTGAGGTCCCTCATCAATCCCTGCTGAGTGGAGGGCACAGCCTGAGGTCCCTTGTCAAGCCCCGCAGGGCAGGGGGTGTGGCCTGAGGTCTCCTGTCAAGCCCTGCTTGGGGGGTGAGAGGGTATGGCCTCAGGTCCCCCAGCCCAGGGCTGGGGCTGGGGGTTCAGCCTGAGGTCCCCTGTTAAGCCCTTTCAGGTGGGGGGCACAACCTAAGGTTCCCAGGCCTGGCGCTGGGGGCGGGGGGCATGGCCTGAGGTCCCCTGGCCTGGTGCCAGGGTGGGGGGTGTGGCATGAGGTCCCCTGTCAAGCCCCACTGGGGGAGAAGCAGGCTCAGGTCCCCTGTCCTGGCCCAGTGCCACACAGACTCAGATCTCTGCTGATTGCTCTTTAAAGCTTGTTACAGGAACTCAGTCCCCACTGTAGGTGCAGCCATCTTGTGTTACAAAAACTCTGCCTCCACTATGGGCATGGGCATCTTTGTGATGGTTTGATGGTCAATTTGCATATTCTCTCTTTATTAGATAGGTTGTTAGTTTTTGTTTTGGGGAAAATTGGCTCTTACATGCCCAGTTCTCCAAATCAGAGTCTTCAGCATCCTACCTAATAAAAGAGTAATATGCAAATTAACCATCACTCTGCTACACCCACAAGCCATGCCCACTCGTCACACCCACCAGCCAATCAGAGAAAGTATGCAAATTAACCCCAACCAAAATGGCTGCAGCCACAAAGAGCAGTTGAGAGGCTTGGGTTTCCCCCAGCAATAGAGGAAGTCAAGCTTTCCACACACCCTGGCCTGCGTAGGCCTCTACTCAATGATACAAGTTGCAATTATAGAAGGTAAACAAATTCAAATGGAGGCAGCCATAGAGTGAGCAGAAGGCTTGGCTCCACTCCAGGCTACAAAGTTTCAATTGTAGAAAGTCAATAAATTCCAGATACCAGGGCCTCCCCTTGGGTTGCTGTGGGGTGTGACTTACCTGAAAATCACCACAGGCCTCTTGCCCAGGCTGCCCCATGCCCCAAGGGAACCCCCACCCTGATGTGGGACAGCCTTTAGGGCAAACCGGCTGGCCCCCACCTGTGCACCAGGCCTCTAGCCTATCTAATAAAAGAGTAATATGCAGATTGACTATCAATCCAACACACAAGATGGCTGTCCCCATGTGGTTAAAGATCCTGCCCTCATGTGGACACAAGATGGCCACCACAAGATGACCAGCAGGGGAGGGCAGTTGAGAGGGACTAGGTCTGCAAGGGAGGGCATGTAGAGGCAATCAACCCTGCAGGGGAGAGCAGTTAGGGGTGACTAGGCCAGCAGAGGAGGGAAGCTGGGGGCAAAGAGGCTGGCAGGGGAGCAATTAGGCATCAATCAGTGTGGCATGGGAGTGGTTAGGAGGTGATCAGGCTGGCAGGCAGAAGCACTTAGTGGCAATCAGGAAGGCAGGCAGGTGAGCAGTTGGGAGCCAACAGTCCTGGATTGTGAGAGGGATGTCGGTGGGATCGGGTCTAAATGGGCAGTTGAACATCCCTCGAGGAGTCCCAGATTGGAGAGGGTGCAGGCTGGGCTGAGGGACACCCCCACACACACATCCCATGCACGAATTTCATGCACTGGGCCTCTATTCAGTATATAAGTGAATGCAGCGTACAGGGAGAGAACCTCATTCTAAAGTTTAACCCAGGGCTGATTTTCAACCCTGTGATCCAGTAGCCCATGCTAACTTGCCATCAAGGCAAGAACTACAAATCAAGCTAGGACATAGGCTAACGTTAATATGCCTCTGATTTCAGACCCCAAGCTTTAGAGACTCTGTTACAATAAGTTGAAATCAAAAGTAACTTTAGTTTAAGATGCAGTAATTGCATAAATACGAGGTAGGGCAAAAGTAGGTTAACAGTTGTTTGTATGGAAAATAATACAGTAAAAAATAAATAATAATCCAAGACTAAATTCTGCTTCACATACTCACACTGTAAACCTACTTTTGCCCCACCCTGTATTTGATCCTTCTTAGACATTAGGACTAAAGATTCCATCCCTCCCCCAATTTAAAACCAGTTTTGTCTGGATATGAATCTTCTAAAGTAATGTAAATCATATACTTATCCCCTTATATTCAGAGCTCCATCACCCCAAAGCAAACAAAAAACAAAAACAAAACAAACAACAACAACTTATCCCTTCATAGGTAGACACTCCTCTGTGATTATCAGGAATCTATATTTACAAGTATGCCATTCAAATCATGATAGGCAATATGATGTTTGATAATGCTATGCCACGTAATGCTGCATTTATCCACTTGCTGGTAGAAATTAATAGCCTTCATGTGAAATCTCATTTTTTTAATAGCAGAAAGACTGTTTCCCAGATCCCCTAGAGGCAACTTCATCAACCATTATTTCCTTTGTCACTTAAAAAAGAAAATAGTGAGCCCAGGCAAACTCCAATTTGAATCTGTTCATCTCGTCCCCTGCCTTGCATGAGAATTGAAAACATAATTTCCAGCCCTTCTTCACAAATGGAATTATTGTTATTATTCAGTTTTCCATATGTGAGAAGCTGTCAACCCTGTCAGGCTCCGAGCATCTCCATTTATGACTCCAAAACCAGACTCTCACTTCTGAGCGCAAGCTGCACATCTCAAGTGGAAGGTAATTTCTCTCCTAATGCACCAAGAGCCCTACCGATAAGAGTCAGGTCCCTGGCTTGAATATTTGTTCCCATCATCTCCTAATAACATATTAATGCATCCAATGTCCTCCACATATGCCAGATGTCTCTGCTCCTTGGATAGCTCCTGACAAGGGATCCAGGAACTGTTACTACCTAGTGCCAGAAGGATACCACTTAGGGCAATATTATATTTGATTCTCAGTCCTACTCCATGGAAATTAGCCTTTAGCTGCTACAGTCTTACTAAGACACCCTCCCCTCTCTAACTATGACCATGACCCAATCCTTCCTTTATCATTTTTTAAGATTTTATATTGATTTTTTAGAGAGAAATGAAGGGAGGAGAGAGAGGAATATTGATGCAAGAATGAAACATTGATTGGTTGCCTTCTGCATGCCCTCCCCTTCCCGCCCCCCCCAAACCAGGGATAAGGCTGCAAACTCCCTCCCCCACACCCAACCCAGGCTCCCTCCCCCACACCCATGCCCAATCCTTTCTTATGTAGAACAAAGTACATTCCTCTGTAGTTCCTACCACTCCAGAGACTGGCCATCTGGAGACAGAAAAACAAGATTTAGCATCTGAAACAGTCTGAGACCAGAAGTAACTTCAGAGGTAGGTATGGAAGTTGGTAAATGTATCCCAAAACTAAACACTGTATGCCTTTTCAAATTCTAGAGTAAAAAAAAGGTTATCTCAGGAATGAAGACAGTTTTTGAAGGTAATGGACCTATGGTGGATTTTTTGTGAAGGAGAGGAACTGCAGCAAAGAACTAAGCCAGTCTGCATGATAAAGTGGGTTCTTTTCGGGGAGAAGGGATTATATGATAAATTGAATGTAGAGTTCCCTGGGTAGTAGTAAGAGGGAGTGTCAAAAAGAGGCAGGATTTAAGTAAAGGAGAAAATGAGAAGGGGGATTCAGATCTGATGAATTTAAAGAGTAGGCCCTTAATATCCTGTAGCGAGGTGAGGCTTAGTGGCAGGTCCAGGAGGGGATTCCAGTGAGGATACTCATCCCACTAGGTAGGTGCGTTAAACACAGAGTCCTGTGATCCAGTGGGAAGTGTGGGTCTACACATGAGACAGCAAGTGATGGAAGGGCAGTCTTGCCTTTACAATCTATCCCCTGTGACTAATGTGGCAGCAGAGTATCTAGAGAGAATGGGTCTCAGAGCACCAGCCACAAAGTAGATTATCAAGCACTGGTGAGTTGTAAACTGACAAGAAGAAAACAGATTACTCTTTCTTCCAATATATTGGGTCGGCAGCTAAGTAATTGCGGGTTTCACACATATATGGCTTCAGTTGAATTTTTAGTTTGCAGACGTAGTACAAACGTAAAACACATTTTGTTATTTGATAGTTGGCTATTCAGCTGTTAATCAGTAAAAAAAGTTTTTTGATCTGTTTTGTAGTTTTCATTTGGTGTTAGTTGAAAAATGGAAAATCAAAAGGAACATTTTCGTCATATTTTGCTTTTTTATTTCCGCAAAGGGAAAACGCATCGCAAGCTCATAAAAAGTTATGTGCTGTTTATGGTGACGAAGCCTTAAAAGAACGGCAGTGTCAAAATTGGTTTGCCAAATTTCGTTCTGGTGATTTTTCACTCAAAGATGAAAAACGCTCTGGTCGTCCAGTTGAAGTTGATGACACCCTAATCAAAGCAATAATCAATTCAGACTGTCACAGTACAACACGTGAGATTGCAGAGAAGCTTCATGTATCACATACATGCATTGAAAATCACTTAAAACAACTTGGCTATGTTCAAAAACTCGATACATGGGTTCCTCACGAACTGAAAGAATCACAGTTAATGCAACGCATTAGCAGCTGCGATTTGCTAAAGAAACGTAATGAAAATGACCCATTTTTAAAACGACTGATAACTGGCGATGAAAAATGGGTTGTTTACAACAATATCAAGCGGAAAAGATCGTGGAGCAGGCCAGGTGAACCAACTCAAACAACATCAAAAGCTGATATTCATCAAAAGAAGGTTTTGTTATCAGTTTGGTGGGATTACAAAGGAATTGTCTACTTTGAACTCTTACCACCCAACCGAACGATCAATTCTGATGTCTACATTGAACAACTAACGAAATTAAACAATGCAGTTGAAGAAAAGCGGCCCGAATTGACAAATCGAAAAGGTGTTGTATTCCATCATGACAATGCAAGGCCACACACATCTTTGGTCACTCGGCAAAAATTAATGGAGCTTGGTTGGGATGTTTTGCCACATCCACCATATAGTCCTGACCTTGCACCATCTGATTACTTTTTGTTTCGATCTTTACAAAACTCCTTGAATGGTAAAAATTTCAATAATGATGATGATGTCAAATCGTACCTGATTCAGTTTTTTGCTAATAAAAACCAGAAGTTTTTTGAACGTGGGATTATGATGCTGCCTGAAAGATGGCAAAAGGTCATTGATCAAAATGGGCAATACATTACAGAATAAAGTTATTTAGTTCCATGAAAAAATTGTCTTTGATTTTCTTTAAAAAATCCGCAATTACTTAGTTGCCGACCCAATATTAGGAAGACCAGCCTAGTCCTTTCTCTGATGTGCCTACGACACAAGCAGTAGTAGTAACAAAATTATACTGAGTCCAGGCTGTGAGCAAGGATGTCATGGGAAACCAAATATAGGACAGAAAAATCTGAAATCAAGCATAGAATGATCAATTGTGTTTCCTCTAATTATTCACCCATAGCTACAGTATTTTTATTGGCTCAGCTGTTGATAAGTTTGCTCTTGTCCTGGATTTATATTAAAGGCACCCCTTCTACCATGTTTCCCTGAAAATAAGACATCCTCCGAAAATAAGACCTAGCACAACTTTGGGAGAAAAAATTAATATAAGACACTGTCTTATTTTCGGGGAAACAGGGTAGTATAGGCAGTTTGGACAACATCTATTCTTTTTTTATTAATTATATTTTTTATTGATTTTAGAGAGAAAGGGGGGAAGGGAGAGAGAGAGAAGCATTACAATTGAATGACTCCTGCAGCCTCATGCTGCCTCCTTCACACCCCCTACTGGGGATCAAGCCTGCAACCCAAGCACGCACCCTGACCGGGAATCAAACCTATGACCTCTTCTGAGCCACACTGGTCAGGATGGACAACATCTCTTCTAGATTTCTGTTTCATCTTACCCAGAAAATATATCTAACCAGGGCCAAATATTTCATCCTTCTCTGTTGCGAGGTCCCCAACTATCTAATCCATTAAGTGCAAGCAATACTGATGTACTCCCAGTAACCCCGAGATTATTGAAATTCAATCTCAAAGCAATCAGTTAAAGAAGCAAACTTTTGTTTCTCATCAAAGACAATATGAACCTAGCAGGCAGACATAGCAGGACCCGGTAGTCTAAGAAACTACAAATATTGTCAGAGACGATGGATCTCAACTTGGTTAGAAAGAAAAAGAGAGTTAATGTTTATGTAAGTTCTACTTTGGGCTAGGCTATGTTAAATATTGTCACATACTTATGATCACCCAACCCTTACAAGTTCTCCCAAAAATGGCATTGTTAAGAAAGTGCACATATCAGAAAGATACAGACAAATGACTGTTCACAGGATGCCCCAGTATCTTTGAATGCCACAGAATATTCAAGTAGTTTCAAACTTCAGCTTACAAGGTTTTTGTGCATCATTGCTTCAATTTAATAGGTCTTGACCAACTTAAGAAAGATAGAATAGAGGAAGGAAAGATGGTGGCCGCAGGACAGCAGTGAGGAAGAGAATGTGAATGAGTGAGGGAGCAAAAGGGGAATGTGTGAACATGTGGTGTGTGTGTATGTGTGTGTGTGTGTGTGAGTGAGAGAGAGAGAGAGAGAGAGAGAGAGAGAGAGAGAGAGAGAGAGAAAGAGGTGGGGGGGCTAGATCCTGCAGGACATTCGGGAGATGGCAGACCAGCCTTGCTTAGATGAGGAGCCCCCGCTACTGCTGCAAACACTCCCAGAAAGCTAGCAATGGCACAGCAACCATGCCATCTTGAAGGAGAGAGCTTCTGTGACTAGAAGCCCAGCCTCACCACCACCCAGACTGGCCTTAGACACTACCCTGGAACCTACAGCCACTCTGGCCAAAGACCTGAAACTGCAGCTGCATACCCAAGGACACTGGGACTCCAGCCCTCCACCAACTCACCACCAAGGCATAAGCCCCATCCATCCCAGCGCCTGGGCTCTCAGGTGACTCTCAGCCAAACTGCCACCGACCCTGCAACATGACCACAGACCCCACATGTCCCAGTGCCTAGGCTCTCCAGTGATAGCAAAAATGGGGAGACAAAGGAACAATCCCAAAAGGAAAGAAAAGGAGGAATTGCCAGAAAAGGAACTTAATTAAATGGAGGCATACAATATGTCAAAAAAGAATTCAGGGTAAGTCACACAGTACATAAATCAGATGGATGAGAAAATCAATAACTTATGTAAGAATAAAGAGAAATAAAAATGATATAGGTATAATAAAAACACAAAGGAATGTTTCAAAAGTATACTAGAGAAGAAACAGAGGACAGAATTAGTGTGTTAGAAGACAGAGCAGGTAAACACAGACAATCTGAACAGAAATTGGAGGGGTAAAAATAGAAAACAGGAGGAGAGCCTAAGGGAACTCTGAGATAACATGAAACTAAGTAATAGGGTGTCAGAAGAATAAGAAGAGGAACAAAGATTAGAAAACCTATTTGAAGAAATAGAAATAATGACAGAAAACTTCCTTGAGTTGGAAAAGAAAAAGTCATATAAGCACAGAGAGTCCCAAACAAGATGAACCCAAGAATACTGACACCAAGATACATCATAATCACAATGGCAAACATTAATGACAAAGATAGAATCTTAAAGGCTGCAAGACAGACATAGAGTTACCTACAAAGGATCTCCCATTAGATTATCAAATGATTTCTCATAAGAAACACATAAAGCCAGAAGGGAATGGAATGAAGTATACAAAGTGATGCAAATCAAAGGACTGAATAAAGAATATTCTATCCAGCAGGACTATCATTAAGAATTGAAGAGAAAATCAGGAGCTTCACAGACAAAAAAAGGCTAAGGATGCTTATCATTACCAAACCAGCAATGCAATAAGTGCTAAAGGGACTGTTGAAAAAAGAAGAAATAGAAAGGGAAAAGGGGACACAGGTTTAGAGAATAAAAATGGCTACAAACAAGTACCTATCCTATCTAATAAAAGAGAAATGGAAAATTGACCCCCATACCTCTGCTACATCCACCAGCCTCTGCTACATCCACCAGCCAATCAGAGAAAGTATGCAAATTAACCCAACTAAGATCGTGTCAGCCATGGAGCTGGAGCAAGCAGGAGGCTTGGGTTGCCCCCTAGCAATGGAGAAAACCAAGCTCCCTGCCCACCCTGGCCTGTCCTGGCCTCTGCTCAAGGCTACAAACTTTTAGTTATAGAAGATAAATAAATCCCAGATACCTGCTTTCAGCCAGCCCTGGCCTCCCTCAAGGAGAGACTGGGCTCTTGGGTTGCCAGAGGCAACCCAGGCTTCCAGCTGGCCCAGATACTAATTTTCAATTATAGAAGATACATAAATCCCAGATACCTGCTTCCAGCTGGCCCTGGCCTCCGCTCAAGGAGGTGCTGAAAAAAAAAAAGAAAAAGAAAAGAAAAAAGAGGGGCTGGGAGCTTGGGACACCTGGGGGCATGGCCAGCTTGAAAACAGCTCTCAGGCCTTCACCCAGGCTGGCCAGTTATCCCAGCGGGACCCCCACATACACCCTGTAGGGGCTGGCCAGCCTGAAAATAGCCATCAGCCTCTCACCCAGGCTGGCCACACTCCCATGGGGTGGTAGTCCCCACTGGGGGGCTTGGTCAGCCAGAAAACAGCATCAGCCCCTCACCCAGGCTGGCCACGCACCCCCCCCCAGACGGGACCCTCATCCCATAGGGACGTGGCCAGCCTGCAAACCACCACAGGCCCCTCGCTCAGGCCGCCCTATGCCCCAAGGGAACCCCCACCCTGATCCAGAACACACTTCAGGGCAAACCAGTTGGCCCCTACCTGTACAGCAGGCCTCTATCTATACTAATAAAAGGATAATATGCTAATTAAACTAGGAGACCTTCCAGGAGACCTTCCAGACATTCTTTTGGATAAAGCCATGGTGGCAGGGCCGAGGTAGAGGCAGTTTGAGGCCTAGAGGAGAGGTCAGTTGTGGGTGATCAGGCTAGTCGGGGGTGGGGCTGTTGAGGGTAAGCAGACCAGCATTGGGGCCAATTGTGGGTGAGCAGGCTGTCAGTGATGGTCAGTTAGAAGCGATCAGGACAGCAGGGGAGGGGGCAGTTTGGAGTGAGCAGGCCAGCAGGGGGCAATAGAGGGTGAGCAGGCCAGTGAGAAGGGAAGGTGGGGGTGAGCAGGCCAGAAGAGAGGGCAGTTGGGGATGAGCAGGCTGACAGGGGAGGCAATTGGGGCTGAACACACTGGCACGGGGGACAGTTAGCGGTGATAAGACTAGAAGTGGGGGCATTTGGGGTGAGCAGGCCGGTGGCAGGTGCGCGGGGGGGGGGGAGGGGGGGCCAGCTGGCAGGCAGAGTGGTTAGGGGCAATCAGGCAGGCTGCCAGGCAGGTGAGCGGTTAAAAGCCAGCAGTTCTAGATTGAGAGAGGGATGTCTGACTGGTGGTTTAGGCCTGATCCCTGCAAACTGGCAGTAGGACATCCTTCGAGGGGTCACAGATTGGACAGGGCACAGCTGGGCTGAGGAACATTCCCCCACCCGTGCACAAATTGTGTACATCTGGCCACTAGTCAATAATAATCTTAAATGTAAATGGACTAAATGATCCAATCAAAAGATATAATAGTGGCTGAATGGAAAAGAAAACATGACCCATATATATACTGTCTACAAGAGACTCACCTAAGAAAAATGGAATTACACAGACTGAATGTGAAGAGATAGAAAAATATATTTTAGGCAAATGAAAATGAAAGATAAGCTGGTGTGTCAATACTTATAATCTGACCAAGTAGACCTCAAAGTAAAGGCCATAAGAAGAGATAAGAAAGGCCACTTCATAATATTAAAGGGATTAATACAATAAGAGACTAAATTGATAAACATACATGCACCCAATGCAGGAACACCTAAATACATAAACTTCAGAAGATATTAAGGGAGAGAGTGACAGCAATACAATCATCACTGGATAAATCCTCTAGACAAAAAAATTCTGCAAAGAAACATCAATCCTAAATGACTAACTAATCAGATGGTCTTAAACAACCTCTTCAGAATATTTCATCCCTAAGAAATAGAATGTACATTATTCTCAAGTGCACAAGGTCTTTTTCAAAGATAGACCGCATAATGGGATACATGCAAAATCTCTTAAAATTCAAGTAGATTGAAATTATATCAAGACTCTTCCTAGATCACAATGGCATAATATTAGAAATCAACTACAATAAAAATAATCACAAAAATTTAAACACTTGGAGTCTAAATAGCATCTTATTAAACAATGATTGGATTACCAAAGACATCCAAAAAAGAAATAAAAAAACATCCTGGAAACAAATGACAATGAACACAATAAAAATCCAACATCTATGGGACACAGTCAAATCAGTCATGAGAGGGAAGTTCATAACATCACAGGCCTACCTCTAAAAACAAGAAATACTAGTAATAAATTATCTAATTCTACAACTTAAATAATTAGAAAGAGAGCAACAAGAAAAGCCTACAGTGAGCAGAAGGAAGGAAACAATAAAGATCAGAGTAGAAATAAATGAGATAGAAACACACACACACCCTCAAAACAAAAAAATACAAAAGATCAATAAAACCAAGAGCTGGTTCTTTGAAAGAATAAACTAGATTGATTAACCTCTAGCCAGACTCACCAAGAAGCAAAAAGAGAGGACCCAAATAAACAAAATCAGAAATAAAAGAGGCAAAATAAAGACAGACATCACAGAAAAACAAAGGATTGCAAACAATAATAACAAAAAATACTATGAACAACTCTATTCCAACAAACTGGTCAACCTAGAAGAAGTGAACATATTCCTAGAAAAATAAAACCTTCCAAAAATCAATCAGGAAGAATTAAAAAATATGAATAGTCCAAAACTATTGAGGAAATTGAAGCAGTAATCAAAAATCTTCCAGCAAATAAAAGCTCTGCTTAGACAGGAACTCTTGGTCCTAGGAGGCTCTGACTTTACCTTCTCCATTGGCCTTGGGTTCCACACAGACTTCTTTCTATCATACACCCTATGATGTTCCAAATGGGCCACAACCAAGAACCACAGGCCTAACCTTGAAATTCCTTAAAGTCTAGCTTCTGAGGTCCAGATAGATAGGCCAGTTAGCAAGGAGGTGTGTTTATTTAGCAGAGCTATCCCAGCTCTATGGGATGAGCAGTGTTGGTCGTGTCGATGCTTTCCTGCCTTGAGGCACTCTCTAGCAATGATTGGGGAGAATGACTTTTGAACATGTTTTATCATTCATTCTGTTCTAATATGACACATCTGTGTGCTATCATCACTACAGTCAGCATTTGTCTTCCATCCCTCCTACTTTTCCCATCTTTCAAGCATATCTGAGCAAGACTCTTGGCAAAAAACAGAGAAAATAATCTGTGTTCATATCAGTAAATCTCCACAGTTATATATGAAGCACATTTAATGCCTCATCTCAATTAGTTGTCTGTACAGTAGGCATAACCTAACACATGGAATTGTCAGAACCTCGAAAATCACAGAGGCTAAGTGCCTGGCCCAGGCTCACCTGCCTGTGAGTGTTGGACTGGGAACTGCAACTGACCCTGCAAATTCTAAATGCCATGCTCTGAGCTCACAACAGACAAGCCATCAATCTAGGGCCTTAAGAATATCAGTAATATTCACCGACATGATGCAGAGAATGTGGTGAGCTCTGCTTTGTGTTGGGCTTATTGCAGAGAGTATCTCATTTGTGGTGTCTGATCTCCACAGTAGGGACACTATCATGTGCCTCATCCACCTCTTTTCCAAGACTATTGTGAGGATTAAGTGAGAGAATGAACAGAAATCAAATGACACAGTACTCAGTTTATGACAAATGCCTGATCACTCATTTACTTCTGCTCTGCCCTCCAAGTAGGGGAGAGAGTAGAGGTTAGATGGCTGAAGTGCTAATGGATCAGCACTCAGGAGCCAGAGTCTTGCTGTAGTCAGGGGAATAACAAGTTCTTGAGGGTAAGAAAACAACTTACCATTCACTATGCTTCCAATTGCCACAGCGGGCATACTATATTAAAGACACTTAGAGTCAAGGAGAAGAAAGCTGCTCTGCAGGCATGAAGAACTTTGTGGAAGCGGAGACTTTAGCCTGCTTTATGCTGATTGACAGAACGTCTTCTCCTTAAGTGAGAAGCTGTCAGGCACCATATTATTAAAAGCTTATCAGATTTGTACACAGGCTATTCTTTATTGCATCATTCCATCAGACCCTTGCAATATTCGTATAAAATCAAATAAAGAGTCATGTTAAATACTGGGCACTGTATGATGAGATCTCCATTGTCAGGTGAGGACAAGTCTCAGCTTTTTAGAGAACAATGACCAAATGACCTGCACTATGGAAATGCAACCAAACACACTAGAGAACCTTTTCTTGGGGTTCTTGTCCATTTGCCCTAAATGTCCATTAAAAAAATAGAAGTACAAAGCAAAGATGGATGCAAGTGACAGTAGACACTTTAAATATTTGCTCCTTGGGTGACCGCCAGCAACTCATGGGAAAGGGAGGTGCAGGAAGTCCATGTGTGCAGCCCCTGACTGCATGTGCAAGTGACCGCTAAGGTCTGTTTCCTCACTTGCAGAATGAAGTGGTATACTCAATGATCTCTAAGGCATCCAACCTGGGACACTTATATAATGCTAAGGAGGTCACTTTCCCCAGACCCAGGCCTCTCTCCTTCCCTCCTCTCTGTCTATATCTACTCAGCCACTCTGCCACTCACCATGGTTCTAGAGTGTTCTCATCAGCCCTGACCCTACTCCTCAACCTCAGTCCCACATCCACCAGGGGTCTTTAGGAATTTCCATTGTCACAGAAATTCAAGATGTTTGAACATGGACTTATGTCTGTTTGTCTAAGCCACTGGTCAGCAAACTCATTAGTCAACAGAGCCAAATATCAGCAGTACAACGATTGAAATTTCTTTTGAGAGCCAAATTTTTTTAAATTTAAACTTCTTCTAACGCCACTTCTTCAAAAATAGACTCCCCAGGCCATGGTATTTTGTGGAAGAAGAATGCTCAAGAGGCCAAAGAGCCACATGTGGCTCTCGAGCTGCAGTTTGCTGACCACAATCTAAGCCATTTACTCATCTTGATTTCTCCAATTCTATCAGCAGTATCCACTATGGAAGAACTGGAAGACTTCTAGGATGTTGTTACTTTTTATTCCCAGTGATTGAATGAGGATTTCCCTTGAATGTTTTGAAGATATACAGGTGAATAAGACACAGCCAGTCTTCAAGAGCAGTGGGGCACTGAGAAGAACAAAGGCAGAACTCATATCTTCTTTTCATATATATATATATATAGTTGATTTCAGAGAGGAAGGTAGACGGTGAGAGAGAGAAACATCAATGATGAGAGAGAACTGTCGATTGGTGGCCTACTGCACACCTTCTACTAGGGATTGAGCCCACAACCCGGGCATGTACCCTTGGTAAGAATTAAACCTGGGACCCAACAGTCCACAGGCCAACGGTCTATCCACTGAGCCAAACCGGCTAGGGCCAGAACTCACATTTTCAATGGGATAATATCTACCTCCTCGGCTGCTGTGGGCTGACCAGCGTAAGTAAGGCACTGTGTTCCTTCACAACCCTTTCCTCTGCCAGCCCACACTGATGTTACCCTCTATGCCAGGGACCTAAGAAGACCTGACTGCTCTTTGCATTGCCACATACTACCTGGACCATCTTACCTCGCTGGATCTCTCACAGCCCTTAACACACAGAAGGTGTTCCATCAAGATTGTCGTCATTATGCTAAAAGGGCAACAAATACCAGGCTGGAGAGCTTTGGAGGAACCCGGGCACAGGTGATTTGTCTTTCCCCTCTGGCTTCAGTGCCCAGCGCAGAGCTCAGCATACAGTAGGCACTCAATAAATAATGGCTGTCGTCTTACCACAGAGAAGGCTCCCAATGCTCATCATTCTTCATTTAAACACAGAAACCTCATCTCCCTCTTGCATGTGTCAAGGAAAATTAACTACATGATTTGGATGAACAACAGGGAAGCCAGCACCATTCCCCCTGACTTCCCCATCACAATTAGTAATAGACTCGTTCCCTCATTCCTCCCTCCCTCATCTTTCCATTGTGCAGTAAAGAATGAAATGTGCTGATGAAACCCCACAAAAGGTGCTGAAGCCACCTGAAAGGCAAAAAGGGGGGGAAAGATTTTTAGGAAAGAAGGAAGTACAATAGTAGGAATAATAAACCGAGGCACCAGGAAAATCTCTGCCAGGTGGCCACAGACGGTTTTCTATTTCTGTCCTTGTCAAGTGCATCGTGGGATGAGATCACGCACAAATACTTCCTCTCTGACAAGAGACACTTTTATGCGAGGAGTCCTTCATTAGTTCTGCGGTATCAGGTGAGCTCACGTTCCTCCAGGCAGTTTTATTAGCACTCTGGATCCTCAAAACCCTTAAACCAAGTCACCATCGCACTGATCATTATTAGCACTGCTCAAAGTACACGTTCTAAAAAGCCGTATTGAAAATGCCTCGGTTCGTTTCCAACTAAAGAGTTTTCAGCTCAAGGAACACGGCACATCTGTTTTAGAAGTCAGTCATCTATGAAAGGCTTTTCTCTTCTGTACGTTCTGTAGACAGAGAGCAATAACCCAGCAGGCTTTGCTTTATCTTTGGAGAAAAAGAGTCGAAATTCCATTTATAAAGCAATCCTTAAAATAACCCAGAGAAACATCCGGTTGTAGCAAGTGGTCCAGGTCAGGAGGGCAGTCACCAATTAGTTAACCACAGGAAAATAGATGGATTTTCAAATCTGTTTGTCAAGAGAATTATTTGCGGAGTGTCTACTCCAAGTGGCAAAGCTGTCCTAGGTGTCCTTGCCCCAGGTTGATGGTCACCTCCCTGGAAATGTAGTAATGGCAGGTGAACAATATAAGACCAGGAGATCATGGTGGAGGAAGTGGTGTGTGAGTGGGACCTTGAAGGCTGGGTAGGAATTGGAGGGAGGAAAGAAAAGAGGAAAGGAGGGAGGAAGGGAGGGAGGGAGGGAAGGAGGAAGAAAGGTAGGGAGGAAGGGAGGCATTAATGGCGTAAGAATGTCAACAATGCCTAGAGTATCCTTTATTCCTCTAACTGACCTTCTACCAGGTGCCAGTATGGGCAGTTCTAGAGCCAAGAGGATGGAGACAGACTGACCAGGACACTAATGAAAGTTAAGGTATAATTTTTAAAAATTGCAAAGAGTAATATCAATAGTTTGACTTCAATTGGTTTATACCTGTCTCTTGCCAGTCCAATTTACCATCCATTATTTTTCCATTCTAGAGGCCGTTGGAGTGGTCTTGAGCAATTGGGAGATGCAGCTTTTGGAAAGGTGAGTTGGGAAAACATTTAATTTTACTAGAATGTATTTATGTAGAACATGGTAACTTTTAAGTATAATTCAGTTATTGCTAGCTGTACTAACTTACAGGAACATTCCTACTACAATCAATTTAAAGAGCATTAAAGTTTAGTCAATAAAAAAAGGTGAAATGCCCTTAAATTTTCCAGTTTTCATAGAAGAAAAAAAAACTTGATTAGTGTTTCCAAAACTTAACAAAAATCCTAAAATTTTACATGAAATTATCAATAACAAGTTGTGAAGCTGAGCAACACCATTCTAAATCATGAATAATAAAAACCTCTTTCAATCAACTATGATAGAGAAGTGGTTTATCTTTCTATTTTCTCTACCAACAATATTACATAATCATCTTCACAGGAAAATAAGATCAAAGAGTATGAAACAAAAATTGTACAAGTAAAGATATTTGTCACTTGATTTGTTGACTGAAACAATGTGCAATTTCCCCAAAGTTGTGACATTTATGGCATTTGTCAGCTTTTTTTACACTTGTAATTTGTGTGACTTCTTTTCTCATTCTAGATAATTTTATGCGTAATTTTATATCCTTTTTCCTCAAGTATATTATATAAGATCAACAGAATAACATATGAGACATGACATTAAAAAGGGGACAGTAAGGATCCAGAAAAGAGATCCTCTAAGTCATCCTGAGGTTTTTGGGAAAGGATGGAGAGAGAAATGGATAGCATATGGGCTGGTGTACCCACGATGACAGAGCTCAGCATGGAATGGTGGGTTGAAAGAGGCAAGGCTGCTCACAGCAGAGTTGGGGGTCATAAACTGACGGTTGGGTTCTGTTTCATTGACCATAATACATTTTTCTTTCTTTTTTTTTTCTCAAGTGACTAGGGTCTTTTGAGTCCTGCAACTTCTATCCATGTTTTGGTGTCTTGACATTTTCTTTGGTCATTTATCAAAAGGCACAAAATCTATCCTAATAATAGAGGGATATGAAAATTGGCCAGGACACTGTAATGTAATGATTGAACAAGCAGGGACCTGAGGCTGCATGGCGCCCAGTGGGGTGGGGGACCTCAGTGACAGGAGACCTGAGGCCACACCCTCTGCCCTGGTACCAGGCCGAGGAACCTGAGGTTGTGCCCCCTGCCCGGCGCCAGGCTGGGGGACCTGAGGCTGTGCCTCCCTCCTGGAGGGGCTTGATGGAGGTGGGGCCGGCTGGGTCTGGATCTCCTGTGTTTTCAAAATGTGTGTGGGTGGTGGGTGGGGACTTGACTATAGGTTCTGCAGCATGCCCCAGACTCTGACAGGAGGGAGATTTTCACATACATTTTACTAATTTTCTTTCATTTCTGACACTTCTATTATAGAGAAAGGGCAAATAGCAATATTAAAATATTTCCTCTAATTAATTCCCTTTTAATGTACACAAATTTTGGGCACCAGGCCACTAGTTAAAAAATGAATGTAGTCACAGCCCACCTGAAGTGAGTAGATTTCCCTGACCTGAAAGTCTGCTCATTTCAGTACATCCATGGCCTTTCCTCTCCACCTACTCACCTCCCATACCTTCCCATAACTACAAATGGTTCAACGTAAAACAGTATCACTTAGGATTAAAACCACGTTTTATTATTTTCTTGTTGTTAACCCAAAGATATTTTTAAATTGATTTTTAGAGAGAGAGTGGAAGGAAGGGGGAGAGATGGAAACATTGATTAGTTGCCTCCCACACTCACCCTGACCAGGGTAGGGTATTGAACCTGTAATTAAGATACATGCCTTTGACCAGAATCAAACCCAGGACTCTTTAATCTGCGGACCATTGCTCTAACCACTGAGCTAAACCAGTTAAGGAAAAATAAAATAGAATAAAATAGAATAAAATAAAATAAAAACACCCACTTTTTAATGAATGTTTCCTTAAAGGCAGAGTTATCACTAAGATGGTTATTTTTCTTTCTCATCTAGCTCTTAGTTAAGCCTGAGTTGATCTTCAGTTGCAAGTATGGGGGTAAACCTAATTTATATATATATATATATATATATATATATATATATATATATATATATATATATTATTGATTTTTTACAGAAAGGAAGGGAGAGAGATAGAGAGCTAGAAACGTGGATAGGAGAGAAACATCGACCAGCTGCCTCTTGCGCACCCCCTACCGGGGATGTGTCTGCAACCAATGTACATGCCCTTGGCCGGAATTGAACCTGGGACCTTTCAGTCCGCAGACCGACACTCTACCACTGAGCCAAACCAGCTTCAGCGGAAAACCTAATTTTTAATCAGCATTTGGCCAAGAACAAGACTACCTTTTCAAGGTTTACCAACACTAGATGTTGACAAGCCATCCTCTACAGGGAGGGGGAATGGCAGGGTTGTGAGGTTCCAAACCAGGCATCACAAAGTTTCTCTTGAAAAAGGAGAACAGAATGCCCTGTTTCCTGCAGCTGAGGCCATCACTCCAAGACTGGATCAAGCACAAGCCAAGGCAGGTTTCATTCATCCTTGTCCAACCCCAGGGGGCCCGGCACTTTATCCAAGACAGAATTTTCAAAGTCTCCACCATTCCCCTCCTGGACATCTGCCTCTAGCCAGGTGGCCAGCTGGGTCTGATTGATCCTAAGATATTCCTTCTCATATCTGAATTTCACAAGCATGTGTGAAATCTCAGGTGGGTATTCTTCCCTAGTGCTTCTAATAAATTAGTCCCGCACACTTGAAATAAAGTCTGCTTCAAGGGACTCTTCCTGGCTAGCCGTGCCAAGTCTCAGCAGGAGATTCCACTCTTTGGGGTTTTCAGAACTTAAGAATCTAACACCAGATGCCTGGAATGATAGCACATGATGTGACCCCAAGGCAATTTTATTTCCCTTTTGTGGGATGTCTGCTGCTTTAGAATTCTCAGAGGGACACTCTCCTAGTCAAAGAAATCTTCGGGGAGATGAGAGCAAGGAAGATCTGGCCAGGAAATTTCATTATCACTGGAAAGGGGTGTGTGGGAGGGGGAGGCGGTCTGCCAGGGAAACCCCTGCTGCCGTGGGTGCCTCGTTTCTAGAGACCTAACAGTTGGAGCGGCCCTGTGGTGGTGGGACGTCAGGATGATCAAGGTCAGGCTGCCTCTGCGGTGTTAGGAAAGGTTTCAAACAATACAGCTTCCTCAGCCTGTAAAGGCCAGGACCCAGGAACAACCCAATCTAAGTCTCCGAAGATAATGATGAGGGGAAATGGGAAGTTGTACATGGCCTTGTTCAGCTAACCTCCCACACAGGACTAGAGAGCCGCCTCTGAATTGGAAGGAAGCCATTTGGAAACGATTGAAAGAAAATGTAACTATACACAGCAGGTAGGAAACTTATGGGACTTACTGCCCTGGAGGTGGCATGGGCCATTTATAAATAGACTCAAAGCACATAGAGAGGAATTTGTGGTTAAGAGATCCATGTGGATCACTGAGGAGTAAAGACGTTTGACGAGGTTTTGCCATAATCTGCTGAAATTGGTCTGATATGCAGTTGCAAACTTTTTCTATGGCACACAGGGTGGATGGCATTCACAAACACAACATATACTCCTCTGGGTATCTCCAGATTTTGGCCTCTGGCAGAGACAAAATGTGAGCTCTACTTTCACCACTTTATTGTCTACTCAAGCAAGGATATTAGAATGCATGGGAGTCTGAACCACATGGTGTGGCTGCAACCTGAAATTTTTTGGAGCACAGATTTGTACATTTCACCTTAAGAACTCCATGGGCTTTTGTCCTCAAGCCCAAGATACCTCCTGTTCTAACTCATGCAACTATGACTGTGGGACAGGCTAAGATCTCAGTGATAGGAACTCAAACAGGTCTTGGAGTGAGGCAGAGATGCTCTAAGAGGGCAGGGGTCTGGACTGTGGCTTTTGGAATTGTTAAACTAACATGCGGTACGGTGTCTGGCAATGCATGAGGATTCAGAAAACTTCAAGTATGACCCAAGCTGAGCTCAGTCTACAGGGAGGCTGCTCAAACATTTCAGTGCATATCCTCTAGCAAGTCCTGCTCAAAGCAGGTCCTAACAAATGAGCACAGGATTACAGCTAGTTTCCAGAATTCCTGACCCATGCTGAAATTGGTTTGGCTCAGTGGATAGAGCATCGGTCTGTGGACTGAAAGGTCCCAGGTTCGATTCCAGTCAAGGGCATGTACATTGGTTGCGGGCACATCTCCCATAGGGGGTGTACAGGAGGCAGCTGGTCAATGTATCTCTCTCATCGATGTTTCTAGCTCTCTATCCCTCTCCCTTCCTCTCTGTGAAAAATCAATTTTATATGTGTGTGTGTATATATATATATATATATATATATATATATATATATATATGAATCCCTGACCCCTAGGAAGGGACTGGAAGGAACAAGGCAGTGGCCAAGGTGCCAACCAAGTCAACAGGCCATTGATCTACTCTGTGGATGTGGTAACAAATTAGAAAAACAACCAAAACTAATTTTTTTTTAATGGAAAGACTCCTGAGTCTGGACCTGGAGCCTCAACAGGAGTGAGGCTGTATTGATGAGTTAACCATGACAGACCAAACACTAGGTCTGCGGAAGATTCCAGACTGACTCAACCATAGCAACAGATTTCTGAAACACTGCAAGGCACAGATCTCTGCAGAGATAACCATGGGCAAGTCTCTTAAACTATCTGAGCTTCAGTTTTATAATCTGTAAAAGGGGCATTATAAAGAACACCTTGCAGTATTTTCCTAAGGATTATATAATATTTGTAAGGTCCCTACAATAGTCCCTCATATGTTGTAGGAATTTGGTAAATGATTCTATTATTCAATGCCTGCCAATTTAGCTGGGCCAGGACATGGGGCTGAGACCTTGATCCAGCCATGAAATCAATTCCATAGAAGTTGACTGGCTTAATTGCTGACATCTTGTCATGTGAGGACATCTATGTCAAAAATGCAACCTGGAATTTGAGTGAGAACATAGCTGAGTTCTTCTAGAACACTGACAAATTAATAGGTTGTTATGGGTTGAATTGTGTCCCCTCAAAATTCATATGTTAAAGTCCTAACCCCCAATACATCAGAATGTAAGTTTATTTGGAAATATGGTCATTTTGGATTTAATTAGGAAAAAAATCCTTCTTATAAAGTGGCAGAGAACTTAAATGAAAAGTTGTCTACTGATGGAGGAAAGTAGAACTTGTAAGTGATGAACCTAGATATTTAGTTGAAGAGATGTTTAAGTAAAGTGCTAGTATGTTGCCTGGTTCTCTCTCTTTCTCTCTCTCTCTCTCTCTCTCTCTCTCTCTCTCTCTCTCTCTCTCTCTCTCTCTCTCTGTCTCTTAATTAATTTTAGCAAGAAAGGTAAATGGAGAGAGAGAAGGGGTAAAAGCATTAATCTTTTGTTCCACGTTTTTATGTATTCACTTGTTGATTCATGTATATGCCATGTGTGTGCCCTGACTAGAGATTTAACCCACATTCTTGGCATTTTGGGACAACGCTCTAACCAACTGAGCTACCCTGATAGGGCCTGGCCAAATTTATTCTTACTGCTTACAGTAAAATGTAAGGATAGAGATAAATCAAAGGAGTTGCTAAGCCCCCCAAAAAAACAGAACTTGAAGATTGCAAAAAATGATGAAAGTGTGTGCTTTGGAAAGAACACCAAGGATATGACTAGACAACTGTTTGCTACGCAGATCTGGCCTGGGTCCAATCACCCACCTCAGCGGAAGTGCTACTAACTTGGACTGAAAGGGACAGAGACAGGGCAAAAATGAAGAAAGGCTGTCAGACCTCTAGGGTTCTACAGGCAGGAAAAGTGCAACAGAATTGTTTGACTGTAAACATCCTTCATGAAAAGGGGGAAATGACCTCAAGCCCAAGATACCTCCTTGCTTCCAGAAAGAAAAAGCACTTCCTCCATTCCAGAGGGGAGTGCTGCTGCCTGTGGCTGGGCAAGGGAGGCGGCTGTCCCAGGGCCGAGGACAGAGCATCTAGACTAGGGGTGTCAAACTCAATCAGAGAAGGGGCCAAAATCTAAAATCCAGCCTAAATCGCGGGCCGAATGGTTTACTGAACAGTCATAAACTGACAATGTCATAAACTGACAGCGGAGTGCAGTGATGACAGCGCGGTGCGGGCCACATTGCAAGGCCTGGCGGGCTGGATTTGGCCCTCGGGCCTTGTGTTTGACACATGTGATCTAGATAAAGAAGATTATTCCCAAACCTTAGATCCAATGGTTGACACATTGCTGGGTTTCAGACTTGCTTGAGACCCATGACCCCCTCTTTCTCTCTGATCTCTCTTTTTTGGGGTGGATTATCCATCCTATGCCTCTCTGATTGGATTCTAGAAGCAGATACCTCATTGCCTGTTTTCACACAAAATAAAGAAAAATTTTGCCTCAGGTAGAAATTATACCCTAAGTATCACCCACACTTGATTTAGATGATGACATTTAGGACTTAGAGTTGATGCTGGAATGGGTTAAGACTTTTAGAAACATTAGAAAGGGTGAATGTATTTTGCATGTGAGAAGGACATGAATTTAGGTGGTGTGCAGAGGGGAAACTGTTGGGTGTTCAATTGTCTCCTCACAGTTCAGACACTGAAGTCCTCATTCTCCATACCTAAGAGTGTGACCATATTCGGAGACGGGCCCTGCAAATGTAATGAGTTAAGATGCTGTTGTGCTGGAGTGGACTCTAAAACAGTATGATTGGTGGCCATATCAAAAAAGGGAAACTTGGACCCAAACTGGGGGAATGTCCTGTGAATACTGGAGTTATGCTGCCACAGTCAAGACCTACCAAGAGTCTTGGAGAGGCCTGGAACAGATTCTTCCCTAGGACCTTCAGAAGCAGGCTGGCTTGATCTTGGACTTTGGGCCTCCAGAACTGTGGGACAATAAATTTCTGTTGCTTAAGCCACCTTGTTTGTGGTACTTGGCTACAGCAGTCTACCAAACAGGTAAGCAAGTTCATATAAAACATCTAAATACAAATGATAAAAAACAAGCCTGATGGAATCATCTTAGGAATGTTCCCATGAGAAAGAAAATTAAACTCCTCACTTACCAGCAATGGAATGCAGTCCATGAGATGGCTGTCTTTCTGAACATTAGTGACTTTTTGAAGACTGATTGATTACCTTGCATAGCAAGTTAAGATGAGAAATAACCCATTTTAAGAACCTTCAAATCTTCATACAAATTCTGTGAATTTATGAGCAAAAAATAAAAGGAATTATGGAGACACCCAAGAGCTTTGGCATTAAGTATGCATTGCAAAGGGTGATTATATACAGACAACACAGATTCAGATATAGATATAAACTTACACCTTCCATATATATGTACATAGGCACACATAAACACATACATATATGACCGTGTATGTACACACATATCCAAGTGTTTACACACATATGCCCATGTGTACATATGTTCATCTATGTATATATGTGCATATGTGTTCATCTATGTGTGTGTGTGTGTGTGTGTATATATATATATATATATATATATATATATATATATATATGTCTTGTGTATGCGCGCATCTATATATCCATGTAAGTATACACACATATATATGGACTCATATGTTATCTTTGAAGCTACCCTATCTCTTCAATGTTAGAGAAATTCATAAGCATGGGTCAGATGCTTATCATCTTCAGCCTTGCATCCTGCCTTGGGTCTCCTGGCTGGGCTGTGTCCTGAAGCTAAGCTGGCTCCCAGAAGCACCTGTTATCAAAAGGCCCATCCCTCCCTATTGATGCTAAGGACCAAATTGCTATCTGGAACATACAGCCTTTAAGGAAGAAGGGAACGAGAGTGAGAGAAATTGACTTTCCTCACAAAGGAAGTCAAGATTATTCATTCTTGCCTTTTCCTTTTTTTTTTTTTTTTTTAGGACAATTAACGGGAATTTCTAAAACTCAGAATGTCGAAATCATTAGGATCTGATCACTCGAAGCGAGAATGCAGCTGCTGTGATTAATGGCTGAATTTTAACTATGTCAGGCAGATCAGGGAGTCTCCCCCACCACCCTGCTTGTCACGTGGGCCTCCCCAGGACACCGCGGAGTGTGATGGCATCTCACCAGGTTCTTTCCTCGCTAAAATTTTCTGTAATTAAAAAGTCCTAACTAAAATTCAAATTCACTCTTTCATCAGACAGCATGAGGTAGGAGGTTATACTAGAATGATTATTAAAGCATTTGAAAGAGAGAGAGAGAGAGAGAAAAGTGGATTTTGGTGTCTACTTTGCCATTTCATGCAACCTTAGATATAATCAGTCGAATACTTGATTTTCTCATCTGCAAAATGGAAGTCAGGATGATAGAGCTCCTTTCCTGATATATAGAAAATTCATGCAAAATATTAAGTGCTCTTCAGACGTGAATTATTGGTACCTGTTTATGTGAAAGATACATGGGCCCTCGTGAAACAGATGGGAGGAGATGGCTATTAGGATGAGTAAGACCTGACTCTTCCCTCCAGAAAGTTTCAGGCTGGTAGGTACATAGAGTCATTTTCAAAATAATCACAATTTCAGGTGGATAAAAGGAAATACCATAGGGGTAGGATCAACTTCAGACTTAGGGGTTAAGAATCTCAGAAGGCTTCAAGGAGGAAGTGATATTTGTGACAGAAAGCAGCTGAGAATTGGAGGTCATGGTTTCTAAATTTTGCTGAATTTGGGAAATCAATGCCACCGAGGGAAAGTGAAACCTTCCAATTCCCTCATCGAAGCAGGAACCCAGCGTTCTTGTTAAGCTGCCTGAAAGCATGGCAAAAATAGAACAGGTCAAGCGTGTCTCCATATCAAACCATTTCCATCTCACCAGCCTTACTAAAAATGAAAGTCAGGGCCATCATCTGGATGGAGATGATGTGCCCTTGTTCTTGTCTATCAGCTTTAAAGCCCCAAAAGTCCTTGCAACACCTGAGATGAAGGAAAGAGACTGCCATAGTGGATGACTCTTTAATTTGTAAAAAAAAAAAAAAAAAAAAAAAGAAAAAGAAAAGAAAAGAAAAGAAAAAAAAAGAATAGTAAAATATAATGAAATAGCTAAGAAGATTGAGACAATGGGAGATGGTGACTGACCCTGCTTGAAGCATGATGAGAGTAATGGGCTGTCCAGGCCAGTCCACTGATGAACCCTGCCCAGGTTCATCTCCTAAAGGCAGTTTTGATCACATCACCATTACACTCAATGGATATGGCTCCCTGCTGCCTACAAAATTAAGCTCAGGTTTTAAAATTTGAAATCCTCCACAACAGGATCCCAAATGATTTTTCCAATGTTACCTTCTTTATCTTCATTATCTCCTCTTTTGTTCCAGCCAAACTGATAACATGCTCTGCCTGAATTTGCTCTGAATTTTCCTGCCCACTCCCCCCTACATACCCAACCTCTTGTTCCCTGGTCCTCAAAGTCTCTGTCCTACATCCACCGTAGCCACTATTCCAGGACCAATTTAAATCTCATGCCCAACCAATTAAGCAATCATTTCACTGTGCCCTTTAATGACTCCTTCCATTTTCTCACTGGAGATGCAAAGATAAGTGGTACCTGTCTTGCTTTCTAGTTCCTTCCTATGAGAAGGCAAGACAGACACATAAACAATCTATATACATAAAAGGCAAAGCAACCATTCGACTGTTCAACCGGTAGCTATGATGCACATTGACCACCAGAGGGCAGACGCTCAATGCACCAGCATGGAAACATGGAACAGACTGATGAATCTCAAAGGGAAAAGGGACAGGGTTAGGGCAGGAAAGATTAACCAAAGATCTTATATGCATACTAGAGGCCTGGTACACAGATTCGTGCACAGGTGGGGTCCCTCGGCCAGGCCCTGTGGGTATTAGGGGAGAATCTATGTATCAAGCCTCTGACATCCCCCAAGGGGTCCCAGATCATGAGAGGGCACAGGAGAGGCCGAGGGACACTCCCCATACATGAATTCATGCATCAGGCCTCTAGTTAACTGTAATACACTGAGCTGATATATAGAATGCATCATAAAGACATGTGTAGACTATTAAATATTAATCCTACCACCAAAAAGAGGTTGTGAGAAGGCTCCAGGAGGTGGCAGCATTTCAGCAGAGGCTCTAAAGTGAGCAGTGGGTTTCCAGGAAAGATGACAGAATGTCACATGCCAAGGCACACAGGCAGGTACAAAATGCAATCAAGAACAGGGACGGATTCAAAGTAGCTGGAGCCCAGAGTGTGTGGAGCAGAAAAAGTACATGAGTCTGGAAGGGAATTCTGGAACCTAGTGTGTCAGGTCTGCCAAAGGAGGAGTTGGACTTTAACCCAAGGGTATGGGGGCCTTTTAAGGATCATTTAGGACCAATGTCTGACACTATATATTTGATGTTACCTTATAACTCTGAAAGCAGTATGGAGGACAGGCAGAGGGCAAAGATAGCAGTTCTAAAGCTATTGTAGTCCATGCAAGACATAATGGAGTGTTTTTACCATGGTAGAGGCAGTGCATGTAAAAAAGAAGGGATGCTTATACGGCCCTTCATCTATTAGATCCTTCCTAATCTACCCTACATCCTTCAGTTGCTATTATTTCTCCCTGCTGTTTTACTTAAACCACAGCTTATATTTTTATATGTATTAGCATTTTTGTCTCATAGTTTTATCCCCTCAATATTAAAAAATACCTGAGTCTGTTATGATAGGTACTCAAGAAATGAGTAAAGGGGCTTGTAAAAATTTGTCTCAGAGTTGTTGAGTTGTCAGAAATAGAATCCTACTCAATATAACTTGAGGAAAGGGATATTTATTATTAGATATAAGCATAGAAACTGGGGGCAGGAAATGGAGGCAGGCCCCAAGAAGGAACTTCCAGGTTAGGGATAAATATGAGCTAACTCTTCGGCTCAGGCTCTCAGAGTTCAAATTCTCAAAAGAGAAGACCTATCTCCCCAGTTATAATCAGTGTGACCAGGGATGGGGTTTACATGATACAAGGAAGGCAAAAGGAGTCCACACCTCTTGATAGGGTTGGTCGTCTCCTGCCTGTATATGACATCTTTGCTAGAAAAAGTATGTTTCAAAATACTTTACAGTCATGGGTCTTAACTATTCACAAACCACTATTATGTGAAAAGTAATATGTAAAGCAAAATACCTAAATCCAGGAATATCCATTCTTCAAACCCAAGAGTGTTTTTGATCAGACAATATGTTTCAGACATTGCTAATTCATCCATTCACTGACAAACAATTGCTGAACACTTATATGAACTAACCCTGTGCTTGGGACTTAGGGTTAGGGTTAGATTAGGGTTAGGGTCCCAAGCACAGGGGAGAATTTTAAAAAACAAATCATTTTACTCATGATGATCACTGAGGAGACAAGGTGCTGCCTTTCAGTTAACCACTCAAGAGATGGGGCAAACGGGAAAGTGGTTTATTAAACTCTGAAACTTCTCCCCAAAGTTTCTATAATTACTTCAAGTACTTAGTGATATTCTAAAGTCATTTTATTTGGCAATAATATTTAAGATTAATATATTCTCTCTGGTATCTATAGTAACCGGTCTTTCGGCATAGTATTAAGATTAGGGATTTGTTTATATTTAGGTTTCACCCAAGAGGAAGATTTTTGTATAATTTATTGTTACATTTAGAGAGCATAAAATCTTTAGGCCACAATGTGTAGTTAATATTCAGAATTAAATCAGTTTATTATGCATCAACTGGTAGGTCAAATTCAGCTTTGTGTGATATAATTTATAATATAGGTTTTTGCCCGCAGCAACATGGAAGCCCTGGAGCAGTGCTGTGAATTATTACAACTACATTGGGCATTACCTGCCAAAATATACACCGTTGCTTGTATTTCTGTTGCACGAAGACCACAAACATGATTTCCGAGAGCCCCTTGCTGCAAGGACATCTAAATAAAATATCAGTTTCATGACCAGTGTCAGCGTTTAGAAACTTCTTTCCTTCCTTTGCAGCTGCTGCAAGCCTGGGTTTCTGTGGCGATTCACCTCTTAGCCACTTACAAAATGGCAGTTTACAGACGTGGTGGCTACCCAGTGTAAGCATATTTTCCTCTTTTCATGGGTGCGCAAACAACACTGCAGCACTGCAGCAAGCGCACTTACAATCATTATTAAAACTGTATTTGGAAAGCAACCTTAAATATGGCTTTTAATAAGCCAAGAGATTTTAATGAAAGATGCAGTGCATAGTTAAACTATATTATGAATTTCTTAGGTCGAATATCATGTGTGTTTCTGATCACTGCTTACCCAGATCCTTGGCTAAGATTTCTAAACTGAAGCCTGGGTGAGCTCTTTTTGGACTATGGGTTTCCATTGTCTTCATTCCAAAGGAGGCTTTATTGCTCTGCACAAAGGCTAGCCAATGTGGTTACCCTTTGTATGAGTGGGTTTTCTGTTTTACAGATCCATAAAAATGATAGAAAAGAATGTTAATCAAAACATTCCAAAGTAGGAGAAGGTTAAGTAAGTGAACCATTTTAGTTTCAGATACCAAATCTTAGTAACCCTTAATCATTTACGTTTTAGGCTTCTAATAAATAAACCTTAGTCTAATATAAAAACAAAGTCGGAAAAAAAGAGAGAAACTAAGAAAACATTTCCTATGGACACACCACTTGCCCATAAATTTAAAATAAAAATTTAAAAAACTAACTGGAATTTATCTTCTTTTTTAAATGTATCTTTATTGTTGAAAGTATTACAGATGTTCCCACTTTTTCTCCACGGGCCCCTTCTAGCCTGCATCTGCCCACTGCCCGCCCTACCCCAGGCCTTCACCACACTATTGTTTGTGTCCATGGATTATGAATATGCATGTAAGTTCTTTGGTTAATTTCTTCCTACCTACCCACCCCCGCCTTCCCTCTTTGCTGCTATGTCTTTAGATTTATTTTGTCTCATGGTCTATTTTCTTCAGTTTATTTGGTTCTTTAGATTCCCTATAGGAGTGAGGTCAAGTAATGGCTTATTTCGCTTTAAAATCAAATCCTTGTTCATCAAGAAGCTGGCCACAATCAAGCTTTTAGAACAACCAGACAAAACCAGGACTTCTCACTCTTGCTCCCAGTTAGTGTACCAAGAGTTGCTCGCAGCTGGGAGCCTAGCTCGTCGATGTTTCTGAGCTAGGATATATGGGAATGCCCAGGGGAGACCCAACTGGGGATGTGATTGACATCAGTTGTCACACATGACTCAGCAGAGAGGCAGAGATAGTTGTCCAAGCAGCACAGTCACCTGGTTGGCTTGACTGGATGGGATGATCTTTATAGTCTTTCCAACGCTGATATTCTATATACCTATACTCTCTGCCTAAAAGGATGGGAAGGTGCCATTCACTCAGCAAGCATGCAACAGGAACCTTCTCCAATATGGCACACTGCCTCCAAAATGACAGTAAGCTCTTTGAAGCAGTGATTGTATTTAACTTGTGTTTTATATCCTTTGGCTTGAATCTGAAGCACACAGGTGTGGGAAGAGACCACTTCTGTCAGCCACAAGTACCCATCCCTGACCCAGAGGTGCAGTTGCTTCCTGTCACCTGTTGTAGGGGCTCTGAGCATACATCTGAAGGTGAAATTCGATGCATGCCATAAACACACTTACTTGCCTGAATAAAGAAAACAGATGCGTGTCTGCCTCATGCATGGGGACACACTGCTGGGTGGGCCATGTGACTAGGCAAGCTGGAGCAGGTGTGCTGCTGGCAAGCAGACCCCACACACGCTCCTGGAAATACACGGGACGATGACTGCAAAGTGCTCACTGGCTGCTCTTTTGTGTTGCCTCACAAGCCCACAAGGTTAAGAACATGCCAGACCCATTGCTACTGCAGCTAGAGAGAACTGCAGGCAGCAGCCAGGAGGTTTGGGATCAAAGGCAGAGAGTCTTTGGGGCAAGAAATCACCAACCTGGGAGTCTGCACACTTCAGGAAGCCCCTACTGTTCAATGAGGCTCCATCAGTGCATCCTGCACATATGTAACAAATATTTTGTTGAGCAACTGCTAGTTTCAGTATTTTAAGACAGCTTTAAAAATATTGTATTTACCACCCATCAGGTTTCCCACATTTTCTGAAACTTTGCCATATTCTTTGGCTTGGCCTGGGATTACATATTTTCTGAATGCCAAGCAGCATATTTATTCCCGTTTTAATATTTTAAAACAGAAGTCTTACATTTGTTATTTTTACCCTAAAAATCTATAGTGTGGTACTTATTAGATATAATTATTTGTTGGTATATTTGATCTTAGCAACAACAAATATATATATATCAATAAATTTGTACCAACCATAGTTAACTTTTACAAACAAGAATTCTGATTAAGAACTTTTTAAAACAAAATGGGAGAAAAGGAACAAACTACTGATGCATGCAATCATATGGATGACTCTTAAACACACTATGCTAAGAGAAAGAAGACAGACACTAAAGGCTATATCCTGCATGAGTCCGTTCATAGGATATTCTTGAGAAGATGAAGCTAAAGGGATCAGGTTGCGAAGGGCTGGAGGAGAAGGAGAGTTTGACTGCAAAGGGTAGAATAGAATATTTCGGGTAATGGAACACTTCTGTATCACGATTGTGGTGGTGGCTACATGACTGCATAGTCTGTCAAGTCTCTTAGGGCGAATTTTTCTCTCTGTAAGTGAATAAAAGGGAAAATATTTTCAGATAACTGAAGCAAAGAATTATGTTGTGGGGTTTAATTAGTATTGCAATGTATATGATAGGCAGACCCTTTCTAAAGAAAAGGTGTCTGCAGTGGTAGAAAGGTCTGGGCACACTAACACTACAGGGAAGACCTTGAGTTGAGCTTTAATATGTCCTCCCATGCTCAGGCAATACTCAGAGTCGCAGACCTGCTACAGTGTGATTGTATCCTCAGGTACTCCCAGGAAACAGAAGAGAGGAAAGTTGGGCCCCTTTACTCCCTCTGCAGGGGAAGAAAAAAGTCCCTAGCACCAAAGAACTGATTTCAATTTACTATAAAGTAAATCCTCAAGGGCAAGGAGTATGAATTACATATTGATGCATAGATAGTACTCTTGAAAATGTCTGACATATAAAGGCCCTCAACAATCTAGTGTTGAATTAATGAATGAGTTGCTGCTGACCTACCTAGATTTACTCAAATGATCATTCTCCATTTCCAAATACATGGATATGTCAGATAAATTCTAACCCAAAAATGTTTGGTACATAATGGAGCTTGAAACCAAGGTAAATGACAAAAATAGAGAGAAGACTCAAAGTCAGTGTGCTGAACAAGAACTAAAACTAAAATGTCTTATTATTGTTGGGTTGGATATAAATCCTAATAACTGGGGAACAGATTCCTGATATGTGCAGGGAAGGGAGAGAGACTAATGGCTTCGTGCTCATGAAAGGCTAAAACTGCCAGTACCCATGAAGGGCTGCATCACATTTGAAACAGCAGAGCTTCAGTAATGGTTCAATGAAGAAGAAAGGGAGCTTGGTGTCCACCAGACAAGGGTAAAAAGAGTCACCTGCCAGGAGTTGGAACCCCCAGTCTAAATGGAGACATTCACATTGTACACAGCATATAGTGTGACCCTCCACCCAAGCTGAGAAATTAACATACTCATGGTCTAGGACCCAGGTGCCCTGGTAAAGGCAACCACCAATTCACCATTGACCCAAGGAACTCCCACAGAGAAAGAAAACTCCAGGGAACTTGGCTTCATAATCCAAGATTATAGGTATTGCAAGGTAAAACACCATCATGGAAAGAATTAGCTGATGCACCCCTTGTGCCTAGAAATAACAAAGCAATGTGAAAGAGGCTTTAAAATCCTTATGATTAAGATGTTCAAAGCAGAGGCACATTTACTGTGAAGCTAATGAAGCCAAAGCTCAGGGCCTCTCACTGGCACAGGACCTTTGCCAAACCCGTGGGGACTCTAGCAATGTGCTCAAATAGGTTTTTATAAAATTTATAAAAGATAATTTAACCTTAATTGGCTAAGACCATTGTCTCTTTCTATTCTGCCTCTGTCACACTTCTAGTATTATTTGAAGTCATTGGGATGGCAATGGGCTAAAGTTAAAGATATAATTTCATTTGGATTTAATGGAACATATGTATGTGGTTCATAATAATTTCCATGTAATGATATGAAAATACAGGACCAGAGATAATATCCAAATATAAACTTGTTCTTCAGTCCCCTGCACCACAAATATGTAGAAAAGAAAAAATATTGAAAAATATAGATCCTGGAGTTTTTATGTAAAAAATTCTTTCAGTTCTTATAAATCATATCTGAAAGAAATTAGAAAATAAATGTATGATATTGCCAAAAGATGAAAGTAACTTTATTAAACCACAAATAATAAATTTAAATTTTCATCAAATATGCCAGAGAAAAGAATAAGTTATCTTTCTATTTTTATCTTAAAGAGAATATTGGAAATATGACATACCTAGAAGATGTCAACTATAGAGATGTGTCAGGCAGTTAATAAAAGTATAATGTTATTTTTCTAAATTTTGTGTGATATTTGGTGGTATTTATCAGGTTTTGTAAATCTGTAATTTTTATTATTTCTGTTCTCATTCTAAATAAATATTGACTATTGTATTTAATTTTGTGTTTGTAATTGCATATTCCTTTTTTTTAAAGAGAGGCCTCCCACATGTATAAGCTTCAGGTTTCACAAAATGTTAGGTTGCTGGTTCTAAAAGTTAACAACAGGAATAGAAATTACATGGCATAAATAGAGCAGTATGAAAAAATTGAAAAAGAATCAAATATGAAATCTGGAAAAAATACAGTGAGTAAAAAAAAATCAGTGGAAGGATTTGAACAAAAACTAGACAGAACAAATGGAAGATTTAGCAAAATATAAAAATAGATATAAGGAGACTGCTCAAAATGCAACAAAGAGATAAAAAATATAAAAAAGATTTAATATACATGAAGGATATAGTAACTTCCAACATATACATTAGGGTTCCAGAACATGTAAATAGAAAAAAAAACGGAGAAGAGTCAATGTTCAAAGAGATAATACTGAAGAATTTCCAGAATTGAAGACATAAGTCCATATATGGTAATAATATATAAAATCCTACAAAGAATAAATTAAAGCAAATGCACTCCTATATACATAGTAATAAAAAATACTTGATAAATAGACAACTTTTAAAGCCAGCAAAGACAAAAAAAAAAAAAAGAAAGAAAGAAAAGTTAGCAAGCACAGTGATTAGGCTGACTAAAGACTTCCTATTAGGAATAGCAGATGCTGGAAGACAGTAGAGTATACCAATCAACTAAACCACCATTCAAGAATGAATTCTAAACAATGGCATTTTCAGATATATACTGAGATAGTTTACCATATACAGATTCTTTTTGAAATATTTACTAAAAAATACTTCAGGAAGAAAGAAAGATATTGGCAAACCTAAAATTATAACAAGTGTGAGAAGAAACCAAAGAGAAACTTAACTACTGAAGAAAAATAAAATGGAAAGTGTGAGAGGAGAGATCAAAGTTTAAGTTTCTATATTGTTCAGGAAAAAAAAGTGAAGTTAATGAATGAGTGTTACAGTATATTAAATTTAAAATTAATTTCAAAACAAAAACACTAATTCAAAAATATATATCTAGCCCATATTCACTGCAGCATTATTTACAATAGCCAAAACATGAAAATAACCTTAAGTGTTTATTGATGGATGACTGGATAAAGAAACTACATACATGCACACAGTGGAATATTATTTAGCCATAAAAATAATTAAATATTTCAATTTTTTACATCTAAAGACCTTGAGGGCATTATGCTAAGTGAAGTAAATCATACAGAAAAAGACAAATGTTATATAACCTCACTTATATGTAAATATAAACAACAACAACAACAAACAAACTCATAAATACAGAGAACAAATTGGGGTTGCCAGAGGCATAAAGTAGGGGTGGGCAGAATGGGTCAAAGGAGTCAAAAGATACAAATTTTCAGTTATAAAATAAATGTCATGGAATGTAACATACAGCATAGTGAATAACCTATATAATAAAAGGCTAATATGAAAATGGTCCCCTTGGGAGTTCAACTGACCTGGAATTTGACCGCCCATTATGATGTGCACTGACCACAGGGGGCAGTGCAGAACGAAGGAAGGCCCTGGCTGGTAGCTGGAAGGCCCCAATCAGCCCTGATCACTGGCCAGGCCTAGGCACCCTACCCTTGCATGAATTTTGTGTACTGGGCCTCTAGTAGTTAATAATATTGTATTGCATAATTGAAAATAATAAGAGAGTAGATCTTAAAAGATATCATCACAAGGGGAAAAAATGTAACTAATGTGTGGTAAAGGATGTTAAACTTTATCATAAACCACAAATAATAAAGTCAAATAAGCTAGAAATGACTCAACATCATAGAAATTATCAGTTTTCCCTTGGTTAAGTAAAAATTTTAATGGAAGTTCAATAGATTTATTGTAGTGATAAATTACAATGTGTAAAAATATTAAATCATTACATTGTACATCTGAAACTAATGTAATGTTATATGCCAAATATACATCAATAAGAAAAATGCATGTTAATATGCAAGTCAACAGCCTCTACATACATAATAACCGGTTAAGGAAATAATGGTAGAGACAAAAAGAAAAAAATTTGATATAACAAAAGATTAAATTTTTAGGAAAGTTTAGGAAGAAATGAATAAAATCTATATAAGCAAAACTTTTAAATACTCTTGGAAGGCATGAAAATAAAGTTAAACAAATGGAAGGAATACATTCTTAGATAAAGATGAGTCAACATAATAAAAATTGTCCATCTACCTTGGTTAATTAAAAAAATTAATGCAAGTTCAATACAATTTCAACAAGCATTGTTAAGAAGTTAGACAAACTACAACTAAAGTTCACATATGGGGAAGAAAAAACGCATTGGATAGCCAGGAAAACACATTAAACACACACACACATAGGAGTACCACCAAAAACTAAAAACCAAGGAAATAGAGAAAACTAAAGAAATCCAATAGAAAGCAAAGGGAAAAGGGGAAAAGGGAGAAAAAAATCTTATTTAAAATACAAAATTATAGAAATAATAAAAAATACTTGTAATCACAACAAATAAAATTATATTCACTAAAAAAAAGCACAGACCTGTAAATGAATTCTTAAACAAGCAATATTCCATTTTTAAAAATACATATGTAAAGCAAGTTCAACACAAAAGTTGAATATAAAGGAATTTATAAAGTTTGAACAAAAATGAATAAAAAAGAAAAAAGATGTAATATAATAGGGAAATACTAACAAAATGGGAAATAAAGTTATGGCCGAAAGCATAAAAACAAGAATATTTCAGGATGATTAACTCTAGCTGCTATGATGACAAACCCCTGAACTCCCGATGGCTTGCTATATAAAGTCATATAGACTAGGAGGCTGCCTCCACATTGTAGTTCTGTCATCCGGGACGTATGGCCTCTAAGAGGATCACGGCAAGGGAAGAGAGGCATGAAAAAGGCACCTCAGAGGTGAAACATGTCACGTCTGTCTTCTAACAGTATATTCTCCAGAAAAAGTCAGATGGCCCAGCCTGACAGCAAGAATATAGAGAACTAACCATACCTTCCACAAGACAATCCACCAAGGAGATAAAACAATCATGAATCTGTGGAAGTGCAATAGTATCTTCTCACGTAAAGCAAAAGTGACAGAATTACATGGATGAGTTGGCAAATCAACATAGCTAGTGGGAATTTTCTTCACACATCAATTAGTAAGAGATCAAGCAGACCAAAAATTAGCAAATAAATAGATTTGAAGAGGACTAATGACAGCCTTGAGCTAATAATGACACAAAAAGCCCTGGGACCCAACAAGTAGAGAATATGCATTCTTTTTACATACAGAGAACATCTTAAGTTGGTCACCTACTAGGTCATAAAGGTTGTTTCCAGAAATTTCATGAAATCTATGTCACCAAGAACATTATTATATGACTACAAAGTAATTAAAATTAAATAGAGATAAAAAAAATAAATTTAGAAAGAAAAAAAAAAACACACTTCTATGTAACCAGTGAGTTAAAAACAGAAACATCATGCTCCCAGCCAGGTGACTCAGTTCGTTAGAACATTGTCTCATACACCAAAAAGGACCATGTGATAGAACAGAAGTGAAAAAGTTTTATAAACCCAAGTGCCAGCTGAACTTCAGCTGCTTTCGTCTGCTCTATCATGATGGCATAGTTTTTGAGTACAGCCCCCCACTTATGGGCACACTACACAACTTTCTACAAGAATGCTTATGTGTTGCCGAAACCGGTTTGGCTCAGTGGATAGAGCGTCGGCCTGTGGACTGAAAGATCCCAGGTTCGATTCTGATCAAGGGCATGTACATTGGTTGCAGGCACATCCCCAGGGGGGAGGGGGGGGGTGTGCAAGAGGCAGCTGATTGACTATTCTCTCTCAACGATGTTTCTAACTCTATCCCTCTCTCCCTTCCTCTCTATAAAAAAATCAATAAAATATATTTAAAAAAAAAAAAAAAAAGAATGCTTATGTGGCCCTAGCTGGTTTGGCTTAGTGGTTAGAATGCTTATTTAGCACTAGCTGGTTTAGGTGCAGACTGAAGGGTCTCAGGATCAATGCCAGTCAAGGGCAAGTACCTAGGTTTCAGGTTCGATCGCTAGCCCTGGTTGGGGCAGATGTGGGAGACAACCAGTGGATGTGTCTGTCTCATACTGACATTTCTTTTTGTGTCTGTCTCCCTCCCTTTCACTCTCTCTAAAAAAATCAATGGAAAATATCCTCAGATGAGGATTAACAACAACAAAATGCTTATGTGGGAGAGGATCCTTAGCACACCTGCTTTTCACCTACTCTCACATAGGGCCACACTCTGCCATAGATCCCGCCACCTCGCTGGTACTGCCATCACCTCCTCAGTGACCTGCTGCCTGGGGCTCATAGCCACACCTGCTTATCTAAAACAGGTTAGTGTCTGAGCAGGGGAAGGGGTGATAGCATCCTGGGTGCTGTCCCATGAGGTGGGCACCAGGCAGGGGCAGCTTGGGACAGGTGCAGGAAGAAAAGGGAACACAGAAAAGGGACTACCAGAGTAGAAAAAGAAGAAGGTGACATTTTCAGAGACTGGCTTCTGTGGCGCTAGTCTTTTCATGGGGGCCGGGGCTGGACATAGAGAAAGCTCATTTGTGCCCAGTTAACTTTATCAGACTAGCTCTGTAGATCAGCACCCAGTTTTCCACCCGGAGCAATCCTTAAGAGCTGCAACATTCTATTGCCCTTCAGACTGCAAAATATTTTGACACACATTTTCTCTTTTGCTCTTCAGAATGCATCTGTGAGGAAAATACTATCAGCTCCATCAAAAAGATAGATAAGAAAATTAGGTCTTGAGTAATTGAAATGCATCATTCAAGGCCACACATCCTACTATAAATAATCCCATTGGATCTCAGTCAATCAAACTGTGTCTGGTGCCAACTCCTCTAGTCTACAAGTGACAAGTGGCTTGTTATGTAAATTCGCTGACACTGTTCCTCCCACACTTTTCAGACCCAGCTTCTATTTTTGTTTTTGTTCTTTAATTTGACCAGTTGTAGGAATTAGGTAACTATTTGGGGTTATTCATTCACTTCCATGTTTATTAGAGCCTACAATGCATCAAACACTGTTCCCTGCAATAGAGGATTAGAGAAACAAGGATGAATTACACAGCATTGATATCTCACTATCCACTTCTTCCTCATCTTTGCAGCAAAAATGCATCTGTCAAATCTCTATCTTCTTCACCCCTTCATTAGATCACTCCTTGATTATTTCAATAGGCTCATACCTGGTCTCTGAGCCTGCAGTCCCACCCTGTTCCTGTTTATCTTTCTACAGCAGCTCAGGGCCTCACTTCTCCTCTGCTGTAGCCCTCTATGTGTTCCCCACAGAACAGAATAAAGGACAAGACCATAAGATGGACTGCAGGAAACCCTCCGGGTCTATTTCTCCCCCCACCCCCATCTCTTTCCATTATCCCTGGTGCTTAAATAATGTTTTGGTCTCCCATACAGTTGCCTTTGTTCATTCCCAGCTTTTGTATATACAGAGCTCTCTGCCTGGCGTACTCCTTCCTATTCTCTCCTAGCACGTTTCTATTTAGTCCTTACAATAAAACTCAGTCTTTACAACAAAACTCCCTTTCCGATGCCTTTCCGATGGTCTTCCCTGTCTCTCAACAGCTCCATCTTTTTACAAGGACGTAATCTCTTGTCACATCGCAAGGTAAACCTTCTGTACTAGTCTGTCTCTCCTTCTAAATTGTGATCTCCCAGACAGTGAAGCAGGTTATAGGCACATCTTATTGCCTAGCTCACAGCCTGTCTGAAACATAGTATAGACTCAATAAGTAGTTTTTAATTTAATTGAGACCACAGTGTTCCTATCATATACTTACTCCCCACCTAAAAATGACTTTTTTTCTCTTTATATATCCTTCAGCCTGGTAGAAGGTTGGGTGTATTAAAGATTGTGTGATTCCATATATTTTTCTCTTTTAATATGTTAATCTTAGAATCATTCATTATGTACATACTCATTACATATTTATTGAAAGGTGAAAGTTCTGGATTTTGTATGTGTGGCAAGGGTTAAAAACAGTTTTTGAGCATCTACTATGGG
Organism: Pipistrellus hanaki; assembly: GCF_964339955.1. Taxonomy (NCBI): domain Eukaryota; kingdom Metazoa; phylum Chordata; class Mammalia; order Chiroptera; family Vespertilionidae; genus Pipistrellus; species Pipistrellus hanaki. Next base: position 45,889,414 of record NC_140503.1, on the reverse strand, counting down.
TTCTGTCCTAGTGGGCATACGGTAGTATCAGACATGCTCTCCACCTGCAAGGAGGCATGGTCACTGTTGAGAATAGGATCTGAGCACTTGGGAGGGAATGCTGTACCCATGAATCCAAGCTGGAAGGGAGGGGAATTATTGGAGCCAAGAGGACAGATGAGCTGTCTGAGGGAGAGAAGGTGGAGCCAAGAGCAAAAGCTCAGGTGTTGATTCCTGGGCTCCCAGGATCTGACAGAAGAGGAAAAGCAGCCATCTACAGTGCACAGTACAGCAGGGAGAGAGGTCAAGGACAAAGAAGACAGTCACACTGGACCATATGAGAGACTGCCTAAGGGCAGTCCGGTTGGAGCATAACTACTGAAAGGCTGGGGCCATTTCTGTATCTCCTTTTACAGTTCAATAAGTATTTTTTCTTTATTGTGTTTTTATCGACTGATTGACAAGAGGCTTAAACAGACAGGCACAATGAGGCCCTTAAGCCAGAGCAGATCCATTTCTCTCTATCGAGCTGAGAAGAGGAGGAGGAGGAGTAATTCTCCACCCCTGGCCTCCAACGTCCCTGTGCATTGTTAAGCACCACCGCATCAGTATTCCGACCCCAAAGTCCCTCCAAATACCCATGTAAACATTCATTTACATTTAGATTGTGCTTCTTTGGATTCTGACTCTATCCATGAAAATTCTAACAATCCAATTATCAAGAAAACCAACATGTCATTTTTAAGCCTTTTGGGTGGAGCTCTTCTCCCTCACAGGAAACTCCTCTGTTGAGCCTGAAGCCAGTTGTTCCTGTCCAGATGAATTTGATCAGCACATTCAAGGACGAAAATAAAATGATATGTTCTTCAGTAGAAAAAAGATGAAGGTTGGGGAAGCATGGGAACAAACATTCCTTACACTTCAATGGGTAGAGAGGGAGGAGTCTTCAAGGGAAACATTATAGAGGAAAAACCTTGCAAAAACCCCTTGGGATGGTAGAAAGCACTCTGCTCTGGAATCCCACAGCATTCACTCAAAAGCCCAGCCCCCTGTCCTCTCTGCTTGAGCTTCAGTTCATCTAGACATCTCTATGCAGTGTGGTCAGAGTTTCTGTTAACTTGGGTTAGTGTGTACCTGAAAAGATTGTCTTGATGATTAAATGGAGAAATTTATTATGAATGCCCCTGGCACAAAGTAGACATTCATTAATAGCTATTCCCTTCTGTATGAAAGCTAGGATGGCGATTGGGAGAAAGCAGAGGTAAGCATCCTCCTGGAAAGTGGGAAGCTCTGAGTCAAGGGGGGCTGGGCAATGAGGAAATTAGGTGGCCAGGTCAATGGCTAGAAAATTACTTATCCCATTGAAAATAGGGGTTCTTTCATCAAATCTTGGGTCAAGGGCTAAAGTTAAGGACAAGTAAAAGGAGGGGAGGTACTTCTTTGCCCCACAGGTGATTAACATAGAGCATGGGTCATGTCTGGAAATGTACCAACTCTCTTCCCTCAGAGGCATCAGTGAGGTTTCTCCTCCCTACTTACTAGAAATGTAATCCAAGTCCTGGGAGAAAAAGAAGAAACAAAGAACAGAGTGGGAGTGAAACAACTGATACTAACACCCCATGTGCTGCACGCATGTGGAGTCAGACCCAATGCCCACACAGGCCATGGTGTTGTGGATTCCAGATCACAATCAGCACAATAAACCTACTAGGCTAATCTTTATGAGGGTCCCACAAAGCTAAGGAGTTGTTCTCTGACATATATTAATACGCAAATGCTGTCACTGGCCTTCAGTTGGTATCTCCATAGCATCTGGTGACCCAAGATGCCTTCACAGCACCTGATTCTTGGCAGTACCCTTACAGTCATCTTTGATTGAAGGAAGATGACCCTCTCATGCTGGATATTTTGGATGTGGGGTAGATGGAGAAATTGGGACACAGAGAAAAACCTGGTTAAGAAGCATGAAATCCTCATCTTGTCCTGTTCATTTTTTATATGTCTTCAAACCCGCCCCATCTCTTCCTTAGTAAAAGGAAGATGTTGTCCATGTAGCTCAGAACAAATGTCTGGATAATGGGTAATAGGAGCTCACTTTTGTGTGATCCCAAAGCATAGTCACACCATTTTTCAGATCCTCACAAGATTGTTGAAAGGAAGGCTGGGTAAATGGTTTCCCCCATCCTTCACAGCTGAGGAATCTGAAACTCAGAGAACTTAAGTGACTTCTCAAGAGCGAGTCAGGAGTAAAACTGGCCCCAGTCCCAATGCCCGTTCCACTCCAACCTACTGCCAATTTTTGCTATAAAAATCAATTGTAAAGAATTCATAAAATATAGTATTTCCTTTTATATAATTTTATTGTTTCCCACTTTAACCAAAGTATTGCATATTCATCATAGAAAATTTAGAAAGAACAAGTAAAAGGCAGAAAATCATGATTACCCACAGCTCCACCGAACTATAATGTTGCTTAAGGAAAAAATAAAAGGACAATGTATGGCTATACTAAATCACCTAATATACAATCCTGAGAATACTACAAGGATGATAAGAGTTCAAGAGTTATAGTGGGCATCAAGCAGGGCTGGTGCTTTGAGGAAGACTGGCTGTAATGTGGAGTAATAAAGCAGCAGCTAATGGGAATGATGGAGCCCTACAGTTTTAATTTTTAAGCTCAATCAGTATGCTGGTGAGGGTGATCCAGTGGAGAGAAAAACTGTTGATGTCCTAGGAGGGAAAGGAGAGACATGCTGAAGCAATACCCTTGAGAGGTAGTGTCGCATGGAGGGATGGGACTTAAAGGTTATTTGTCCAAATCATAAGGCAGAGTAAATGGGCACAGGATGGGAAGCGGGGGATGCGGTGATGAGTCCTTGCTGATTCTTTCTATTGACAGTTTGTTTTCAGTGAAATAGGAGACAAGGTCTGAATGGGAGGATGAGAAAGAGATTGGAGGACTTTGAGGAGAAAAGAGAGGATGGAGAATGTGAGAGGAAGTAAGGGAGGGCTCCACTGAAGCCCTCAACTCAATTTTGTGTTTTTCTCCAGCCGCAGAGGCACAGGCTTGTAGGAGACAAAGAGTTGGATTTAACAAATTGTGCTCCATCAAGCCAGAATGCAGAAATGGAAGAAGAGCAAGGGGGACTGGGTAGAAAATAATGAAATGGTGAGAGAAGAGAAGGCTTCTAGAATGTTAGGGAAAAGGTAAGAACATAATGTAGGTGGATCAATGGCTAATAGGTGACAGGCTGTTGGAGCTGAGGATGCAAGCTAGAGAGAGAGAAGGTAGTGATCATAGAAATGGATGTTAGAAATGAGATCAGTAATGACAAATTCTAGGGTTTCACCTTGAAAGTGAATGGATGAATTAGGGGAGGATAGCTTCATGGGCAAGATGAGCTCAAGGAATTCGGAGGCCAGAATATTGGCAATATCTAGAACTTATCAAGAATTATGATAGAGTAGTATCAGATAATGTAAAGGAAAACACAAATTAAAATCATGGAGAAAATGTGTATGCTGACCTAAAGATAAATGGTTGTCTGCCTACTACACTAACCAATAACATCAGAAATGTCACTATGTATTTAATCCTGGAACTCCAATAATCAAAAGCATTTATATGCCCTGACCAGTTTGGCTCAGTGGATAGAGCGTTGGCCTGTGGACTCAAGGGTCCCAGGTTCAATTCTGATCAAGGGCTTGTACCTTGTTGCGGGCACACCCTCAGTGGGGAGTGTGCAGGAGGCAGTTGATCGATGTTTCTTTCTCATCTATGTTTCTAATTCTCTATCCCTCTCCCTTCCCCTCTGTAAAAAAAAATCAATAATATATATATATATATATATATATATATATATATATATATATATATATAAAGCATTTATAGTAGGGTTCTACTTAATATGAAATGACTTAAAGATAGAGATTTTCTTTAAGATAAGAAATCAAACAAACAAGCCAGGACATAAAAGCATAAAATGCATATATTCCTGTCAGGGAAATTCTCTAATTTAAAAATATACCAACACTGTGAATGATACATCACTGAGCTTGGTCTGAAGAGTACTGAGTTTTACCCCTGTGGGCATTTAAATTACTGGTGGATCACCTTGAACTAGTGGAGGCTTATTTGTGGGCTTTGTTAGGGCAGGTCTATTGCAGTGTCTTAATCCTAAAATGTGGTCTTTACTGTAATATGTGGTCTTTCTAGGATTTTAATGGCAAGCCCAAGGCATTGGCACAGCCCCTCTAAGACTTGGCAGGATTCGGCTCCAAACTCAGTCCCCCTGAAATCTCTGCTGAGCTTTTTAAGTGTTTTACAGTCATTTTTCCTCTGGGCCCTTGGAATCTCACCCTGTATATGGGCAATACAGGGGCATCCAGGGAATTGAGGGCAACCTGGATGTAGCTGGATGGTCACCACTTACCTCAATTACCAGCTGCTCTGCATCCCTAGGAGTAAGAGTGTGGCTTTCTGTTTGAGCTCCCCTACTATGCATAGCACAGACTGAGGACTGCCATCCAGAGAAAAGGCTTTTGACATAGGCCTCATCTAATACTGTTCTCTTATTTCAAATGTCATGTCCTCTCCAGCTTCTGCCTGCCACATATTGTTTTCGACTGCCTTTAAATAACGGTTTCATATTATATATTTTTCATCAGTAGGAAGTTTAGTCCAATAAAGGCTGTTTTATCATTACTAGAAAGAATGATAAAGAATCTGTGAAACACACATCATATTTGTCCCTCTTCTACTTAAAATACCACAAAGGTCATCTCTTCACCCAAGTAACAGCCAAAGTTCTTATGATGGCTATATATAGTCCGGACCCTGGTAGCAAGAAAGGTGTTTCTAGAAGAGATTTTGTTAAACAGAGACTTGAAGGTGAACATGATGGTGAACAGGATGACAAAATAAGAAAGTGCTTTATAAAATATTATGTGCAAAGACATAAGGACTTGAGACTTGGGAATTCAGAGAGTGACAACTAGCTCCTGCCAGACTGAACAGAAGATCTAATGAGAAAGGTAAGAGGAGAGTCTAGATCAGTACTTCTCAATGGCATCAGAAGTGTCTGCTGCAATGCAGGTCCTCAGACCCTCTGGCACATAGCAGCTTTGGGAAATTCATGTCTAGAGAGTCATGAGAGCTCCATGCAAAATATCATGTTTATATTTTAATCTCCAATCAATGGAAATCACTGAAGTGTTTTTCACCAAATGCACTAAGGAAAAACTAGTGTGTCCATGGCCAACTGCATTTCAAAGCCGTGTTTTCCCTCTCTTAACAAGAGGCGTTTTCTAACATTTCGGGAAACTATAGCCTTCCTTTGGATTATTAATAGGCTTTAAAAACAGAATGTAATACATAGTAGATTCTCAATAAAGGCTAAATAAATGAAATGTAATATGTTTATATAAGTAAATGTTATCTCCACTCAATATATAATTCCTCACTTGATCTCTCTCTCTCTTTTAAAGGCCTTATTTATACATGCTTAAAGACCCATTCAGAAAGCCTTCAGATTCAGCATGCCTTCGTTCAACAAATTTATAGGAAGGACAATCTTGAGCCATCTGGTGCCTATTTAATTTTTAACCACCTCTCCCTTGAAATATTTCTTTCTTTATTCTTATTTTGTCCTAAAAACTTGGCTAAGAGCTAAACTGCACCATCTGTGACTTCCAGTAAATACAACTGTTGCTAATGAAATTACCCAGTTTTATCACTTTGATTTAAACGTCTTGCCTGTTTTTCCTCTGACCTTTTGTTGCTTGCCATCAAACTGGGGCTTTTGTGAATTTAGATACATACATCCATGTAGGTCAGTCTTGAGGAATAAATCTTCTCTGTGAAGCACGAGAGCCTCAGCCAAGCCCGCCCAGCAGGCTGACAAGGGAGGTGGGGGCCGGGGCTGAGCAGAGAAATATGGATGGCACTTGTGCCCATCCGCTCAATGTGTGCAGGGCCCCAGGGCAGACCCCCGCCATGTGACCAAGTGGCTGCTCGGTCTGGCTCTCCGGCCTCCCATTTGTTAGATGCTGACGATATTAATGAGTTGGGGTGTTGGAGCCCATTCCTTGGCCTTTGGTGTTGGTCCCCCCCTGCACAGGATCGCTTGACCTGATTGAAGAAAAGGAAAGTTCAGAGACTCTAAACTTCGCCCAAGTGGGAAGACGGCTTTTCAGAGAAGGAGAATCTTTGGAAGAAGCCAAAGGACAGCCTTTCCATTTAGGTAGCACACCTGTCTTTGTCAGTGGCCTCATTAAGGGAGTGAAAGAGAATAAAGACCATTCACCCATCAGTTTATTCAGTCATCAACTTATCATCATACTTTTGTTCACTATATTAGCCAATTAAAGAACTGGAGGGTATTATTAGTAATAGCAGCAGTTGCTACTTATTGAGACTTTCTATGTAGCAGGCACTGTGCTAAGCACCTTTCCTTGTCAGTTCATTTAATCCTCACAACAATCCTACAGCAGAAAACTGTCATTATTCCCACACGACACTGGGAAGTGATGCTTAAAGAGAACAAGTAGCTTGCCCAGGGTCTGACAGATCTTCACTCCTGCTCATAGCCTCAGTGCTTTACTGCTTTGCATTTACTGGTGCTCTCTTGGGTGCTGGACACTGTGCTAGGAACTGGAACACAACGATGAAAAAGATGCAGTCCTCGCCCACTGACTGAGGCAGCGAGAGATGAAAATACCAATACACCATCTGAGTGAGACTACACAGTGTTGGAAACCATTCTGGGGTCGCAGAAAGAAGAGATGTGGCTGGTGGAGCCAAGGAGACATTCACAGCAGAGGAGACATTAGATTTGGATTCAAAGGGGAAATTGGGAGTTTGATCACCAAAGATGAAAAGAGATGAAGGGAAGCCCAGGCAGAAGGAGCAGCATGTCCAAAAAAGGAGAAGTATAAAAAGCAGGCAAAAGGGAAGGAAATACTGACTGAGCTGGGATGGGGAAGGAGAGGATTGGGAGGTGTCTTGCCCAGGCAGAAGAGGCTGGGATCAGAAGTGGGGAGTCAACCTCAGAACTTGACATGAAAGCTTCCTGTCATTAGGTCTCTTATTGTGATCTGGACGAGGTGGGGGTCTTCCAGGGCAGCTCAACAGATCTGGTTAGCCTTTGGCCTAGGAAGCAGCAGGACTAAGCTTTCATCACTCAACTTTCATTAGCCTTAAGCACTTGACTACTCCGCCATGGAGGTCAAGTCCCTCAGCTCAGTGAGGAGATACACAACACCCATAAAGTGCCTTACTATTCCCATTCTTCTTTAAATATATATTTACTGAAATATATATATTATTGATTTTTTACAGAGAGGAAGGGAGGAAGAGAGATAGAGAGTTAGAAACATCGATGAGAGAGAAACATCGATCAGCTGCCTCTTGCACACCCCCTACTGGGGAATGTGACCACAACCAAGGTACATGCCCTTGACCAGAATCAAACCCAGGACCTCTCAGTCCACAGGCAGACGCTCTGTCCACTGAGCCAAATCGGTTTCAGCTCTGTTCCCATTTCTGCCTCCCTTCTAATGTGTTAACACTGATCTAGTGTACCAACTACAAAAACACATTCAGCCTTTGTAGATGTTCTGTCAATGTAGTATGACTTAAGTAAAGATACAATTTCCACAGTCCCAAATGCGCCCCGTTGATTCTGCCTTCATTTTCTACATTGCTTCCTTCTTAGAACAAGGCTTTTAAAGGCTAATGCTAAAGAGAATGCTATAGACCAGAATGACACCAGGAGCAATTTCATCAAGAGGATGCCTCAGATCTATCAATCTCCTCCAAAGGCCCCGATGGGAGAGATGGGTGAGGCAAGAAAACCTTGCCTTGGAGCAAGGGGCAGCAAAGCAAACATGTTCAATAAATAGTAAATCTGAGAGTAAATATTGTAGGTTCTGTGGGCCTCTTGGTCTCTCTCACAACTATATAACTCTACTGTTGTAGCATGAAAGCAGCCATAGCCATGCGAACCAATGAGTAAATAAATGTGACCATGCTTTAATAAAATTTTATTTACAAAAATAGGGGGTGTGGGCTAGATTTGTGTACTGGCTTTAGTCTGCCAACCACTACATTAGAGGATCCCTACTAAGATAGGTCAGTGGAGACCTGTAAAAGGAACTAGGACTCCACCATGAAAGTGCTCTTAGGATGCTAAACTAGGACCTGCCTAACTAACTTATGTGGTAAGCCCTCAAACATTAGCAAGTCTCCCAGAGACTGCACCTGAAAATAACCCCTTTTACTGACCTCCAATAAAACAGTCTCAGCATCACCTTGGCTTCATTCTTCACTTTCACCTACTTTATCCATCTACTACTAAGAGCTGCTATTTCCTCCACTGAAACTAAAGATTAAGAGGTAAGAATCAGGTCCAGCCCTGGCTGATGTTAGAGGGGTGGCCTGAATTATGAAGGGTTATGGGATTGATTCCCTGTGAAGGGCAGGTACCCAAGTTGCAGGTTCGATCTGCAGTCTGGTTGAGATGAGTGCAGGATGCAATCAATCGATGTGTCTCTATCACATCAATGTTTCTTCTCCCTCTCTCTCTCCCTCCCTTTCATTCTCTGTAAAAATCAATGGGAAAAAAGATGTCCTCAGGTAAGAATTAAAAAAAGAAAAAGAATCCAGTCCACAGTTAGTTATACAGCAGTAAGTGACAAAGCCAGGACTTAAACTAAGTTTGTATGACACTAAGGATGGATGAATGTCCTCACTGAATCTTTACTTTCTAAGAATCCCTAGAAAACGTGTTTGGTGTAAAACAGGCCGTGCTGGCAGATATATGATGGCAACACATGGCATCTCTGGGAACCATTCCCCCATGACCTTTGCCTTCTACATTCACAGCGGGACCCCCTGAAGACCCCAGAAGAGATACCTAGGAACTGATACATGTTTTTAAATAAGTGTAATTAGTTGCAGATGGTGGAAATGCAGGCCAAGTGTTAAACTGTAAAGTGCAACTGGATGACTCAGAATGTGAGCTTTTAAGTCAAAGGTGTAAGTTTAAAAAAAAAAAAAACTTTTATCAAAGAGTAAAATTTTCACATTTAAAAAAAAAACAAAAAACTGCATAGCATGAAACAAATATATGAGTCACCATAGGGGGGAAACTATCCTACCTAATAAAAGAGTGATATGCAAATTAACCATCACTCCAACACACAAGATGACAGCCCCCATGTAATCAAAGATGGCTGCCCCCATGTGGACACAAGATGGCCACCACAACATGGCCAGCAGGGGAGGACAGTTGGGAAGCACCAGGCCTGCAAGGGAGGGCAGTTAAGGGGAACCAGGTCTGCAAGGGAGGGCAGTTAGGGGTGACCAAGCCAGCAGAGGAGGGCAGTTAGGGAAAAACAGGCTGGCAGAGGAGCAATTAGACATCAATCAGGCTGGCAGGGGAGTGTTTAGGGGGTGATCAGGCTGGCAGGCAGAAGCAGTTAGGGGCAATCAGGAAGGCAGGCAGGCGAGCAGTTGGGAGCCAGTAGTCCTGGATTGTGAGGGATGTCCGACTCGGATTGGGTCTAAACGGGCAGTTTAACATCCTTTGAGGGGTTCCCAGATTGGAGAGGGTGAAGGCTGGGCTGAGGGACACCCCCCACCCCTTGCACAAATTCCGTGCACCGGGCCTCTAATCTAATATAATAATAGAGTAATATGCAAATTAACATCACTCCACTATACCAGCCACACCCACCAGCCAATCAGAGCAAGTATGCAAATGAACCCGGCAAAGATGGTGGTTAATTTGCATATGCAAAGGGAGGGAGGAGTGAAGGCTGAAGACAGTATAGAAGGAAGAGGGAGAGAAAGTGGAAAGCAAGGTGGCTGCGGCTGCTGAAGGGAAAGCACTGGCAGCATGTGTGGGGTGGGTTGGGGCGAAGCAAGGCACACTGCTGTGGTGGCAGTGTGCATAGCCACGGAGATGGTGGCGGAGGGGCCCATGGGTGCAGTGGGGCAGGTGGGATGGGCGGGAAGTGCCCCACCCATCCCGCCATCCTGCCCTGCCCACCTCAGCGGGAGAGGTTGGGGTTAGGAGAGATGGGGATAGCAGGAGGGAAGCCCACAACAAGAAATCTTGCAGGAATATTCCTGCAACAGGTGCCTAGTTATTTTATTATAATACCTTAACTTTATTCTTGAATTACTGATGCCTTATCAACTTCTAACAATGTTTGAGGCTGATTACATATACACTTAAAAATTAAAATAAGATTAGAATGATTACAGCTAAATTAGAAGAGAGCTGCTTGAACCAAAAGCCATGGAGTTCTAAATCATGTGAGATACTCACAATCACTGAGTTCTAGAGAAACATTGTTTTATCTCATACAAAATTCTGAAACTGTGGCTCTCCAAGTTTAGGGTCCCCAGGAATGACCTGGGGAACCTGTGTGAAACAGATTCCTGGGATGCCCCTGCAGATTGTGACTCAGTCAGTCTTGTCTGGGGCCCAGGAATCCACATTTTTAAAACCAACCGCTGGTACTCTTGTTGAAGTAGTTTAGTGACCATACATGATAAACACTGATTTTTCAAGAACTTCATGGTATGCTCTTTGAACAACTCAATAATCATCATCAATATCTCAGAAAGCAACTTATTTATGGGAAGAAACATTCTTGGAATGACTTTTCAAAAAGCTCAATCTTAGGCAAAATATTAAGGACATTTTATTGAGATTTTTTTTTCTTAATGTAGGCATTTATTGCTATAAAATTCCTTGTTAGAATTGCTTTTGCTACATCCCATAAGTTTTGATATGTTATACTTGCACTTTCATTTGTCTCAAGGTTTTTTTTTTTCCTTATAAAATAACATCAGACACAACAATGAAAGATTAAAAGCTTTTTCTCTGAGCTCAGGAACAGGTCAAGGATGCCTACTCTCACCACTCCTATTCAACAGTACTGGAAGTTCTAGTCAGAGGGATCAAGCAAGAAAAGAAAAGTAATCGAAATAGGAAAAGAAGAAGTAAAATTGACTTTGTTCATGGGTAATAAAATCTTACATGTAGAAAATCCTAAATATTACACACACACACACACACACACACACACAGAGAGAGAGAGAGAGAGAGAGAGAGAGAGAGAGAGAGAGAGAGAGAGAGAGAACCTGTTAAAACGGATCAATGAATTCAATAAAATTACAGGATACAAAATCCACATACAGGAATCAATTAGGTTTCTATGCAATAACAATAAAATATCTGCCAAAGAAATAAAGACAGCATAAAAAAAAATACTTAGGAACAAATTTAACCCAGGAAGTAAAAAAAATCTGTACAATGAGAAATATAAGAAGAATTTGATGACAGAAATTGAAGACACAAATAAATGGAAATATACCACACGCTCATGGATCAGAAGATTTAATATCATTAAATATCCATGCTACTCAAAACCACCTATTGAGTCAGTGTGATCTTTATTCAAAATTCTAATGGTATTATTCTTCACAGAAATAGAAAAAATATTCTAAAATTTGTATGGAACCATAATAGACTCTGAATAGCCAATCCAATCCTAAGAAATAAGAACAAAGCTAGAGGCATCACATATTTTTATTTCAAACTATAACTCAGAGATATAGTAATAAAAACAGTATGGTACTAGCATAAAAATAGACACAAAGTCCATTGGCACAGAATTGACAAACCAGAAATAAACCTTCACATATATGGGCATAATATTTGACAAGGAAGCTACAAATACTCAGTGGGGAAAGAATTATCTCTTCAATAAATGATGCTGGGAAAACTGAATAACCACATGCTTAAGAATGAAATTGGATCCCTATCTTATACCACTCACAAAAATTAACTCAAAGTGGATTAAAAAACATAAAAATAAGAGTTCAAACCATAAACTCATAGAATAAAACCGGGGAAAGCTTCTTGACACTATTCTTGGCAAGTACTTGTTGGATATGACACCTAAAATTAAAAGCAATAAAATCAAAAGTTAATACGTGGAACTACATTAAGCTAAAAAGCTTCGGCAGAGCAAAAGAAAAAAATTAACAAAATGAAAAGGCAACACACCAACTGGGAAAAATATCTTTGCAAATTATATGTCTAATGAAGGGGGGCAATACTTAAATATATAAAGAATAATATAACTCAATAGTAAAATAAATAAATAATCAACCTAATACAAAAAAAATGGGCAGAGAAACTGAATAAATATTTTCCCAAAGAAGACATACAAATGGTCAACAGGTACATGAAAAAGTGCTTAACATCTCTAACCATTCGAAAAACACAAATCAAAACCACAATGAGCTACCACCTTACACCTGTTAGAATGACTATCATCAAAAAAGAGAAGATATAGCAAGTGTTGGCAAGGATGTGGAGAAAAAGGAACCCTTGTCCAGTGTTGGTGGGAATGTAAATTGGCATAACCACTATAGAAAATGTATGAATGCTCCTTAAAATTTAAAAATAGAACTACGATATTATCCAGCAATCTCACTTCTGGGTATATATCAGAAGGAAATGAAAACAGGATCTCAAAGAGATATCTACATTCCAATCAGCATTAATCACAACAGCCAAGATATGAAAACAACCTTAGTGTTCATCAACAGATGAAAGGATAAAGAAGATGTGATATAAGTGTAGATAGTTTACATATGATATACAGGGTAGGGAAAGGTAGGTTTATGGTTGTGAGTACACAAAACAGAGTTTATTCTTGTATTATTACTTATTAATCACTAAAGGCCCGGCGCACGAATTTCGTGCATGGAGGGGAGGAGGTCCCTCAGCCCGGCCTGCACCCTCTCGCAGTTTGGGATCCCTAGCTCCTTACCACCCACCTACTTGCTGTTCCTTAATGCTTGGCTCCCTGCTCTTTAGTGCTGCCAGAGGTGAGAGAGGCTCCTGCCATCACCACTGTGCTTGCCAGCCGTGAGCCTAGCATCTGGCTGAACAGAGCTCCCCCTATGGGAGCAAACTGACCACCAGGGGGAAGCTCCTATGTTGAATGTCTGCCCCCTGATAGTCAGTGCACATCATAGCGAATGGTTGTTCCTCTGTTCAGTGATTTGCATATCAGGCTTTTATTATATATGATTATGCTATTTTCCATATGAGCAACTGTAAACCTACTTTTGCCTCACTCTGTATATGATTTTATATGGTATTTATTGTATATGTGAGATATATGATCTTATATGTGATGTACAGATATTAGATATAGGATAAGTAATAGAGTTCTGTTTTCATTCCCATTGTGTATATATGCACAATTATATATACATATATGTATAGATAGATAGATAGATAGATAGATAGATAGATATAGATATAGATATATAGATTATACACTGAGTGGCCATAGAATTGGGATTTGAAAATAAGGTTTTTCCATGTATAAGAACTGCATTGTGGGTAGTTAGAAAGAAGCAGAAGACTTACTAGCCAGAGGCTGGGGGCCACTACCTCCTGGTCCCTTGATATATCAAGATTTGCAAACTTTCCCTTATACAAGAGTACACTGAGTAGCCAGATTATTATGCATTCAGGGTTCATAATAATCTGGCCACTCAGTGTATATTTTATATATACATATACATTTATTTATTTATTTATTTATTTATTTATTTATATTTATATTATAGATTATTATTCAGCCATGAAAAAGAAGAAAATCTGCCTCTGAGACGACCTGGATGGACTTGAGGACAGGGACATGGACTTGATGGGGTCCCTAAGTGACATAAGTCAGACAAAGAAAGACAGATATGTATGATATAATTTATATTAGGAATCTAAAAAAGCCAAACTCTTAGAAATAGAATAAAATGATGGTTGTCAGGGGATGGGTGTTTGGGAAATGGAGAGAAGTTGGTCAAAAGTTATAAACTTTAAATTATAAGATGAATACATTCTGGAGATCTAATGTATAGTGTGGTGACTTGAGGCAACAATATCTACACTAATAAAAGAGAAACATGCAAATTGACCTTACCTCTGCTATGCCCACAAGCCATGCCCATAAGCCAATCAGGAGCAAGTATGCAAATTAACCCAACCAAGATGGCTGTGGCCACAGAGTGAGCAGGAGGCTTGGGTTCTACCGGGGTTGTGCCTGCAGCCAAGGTACATGCCCTTGACCGGAATCAAACCCAGGACGCTTCAGTCTGCAGGCCAAAGCTCTATCCACTGAGCCAAACCGGTTTCAGCTAAATTATATCTTTATGAACAATATTGAAGACAGAGCATTATACCACTGCCCAGAGAAGATTTCTCTTAGAAACCAAGAAAGTTCATTGCAGATATTTAGCATTCTGTCAATCTCACTTACTTCTAAAAGGGAACTCAGAGAGCCTAGGAAAATATCTAGTTGATTTCAGAACTTCGTATTGGGTCTTCATGTCACCAGGAGGGTGACTCAATCTGGCATCTCTACAAAATATAAGGACCCTCATCTGACCTGGACTTGATGTCAAGACCTAGGGACCACATGTCCCCTTCCGCTTCTTCTCTTCACCTCCTGCCAAAGCCCCAAATAAATCTCATCCCTCCAAACATCACTCTAATTATCTTCCTGAATGCCTACTGCTTTGGGTATTTTCTGTGCACTTCAGTCCCTTCCTTCCCCACCTCTCTGTGCCAAAGAGACAGAGTACATGGACATGGACCACACTAGGTAGAGGAGGCTGGAATCAGAATAGGGAGCCAACCTCAGAACTAGACACGAAAGCATTCTGTTGTAAGTGGGTCTCTTATCATAAGCATGGGGGAGTTGGGGGTCCTCCAAGGCAGCCCAACACATACTTGCCTTCCAAGTATGGGTTCCTTTTCTGCTAGGTCACAGGGTGAAACAGGCTGCATTCATTCCTTTTTTGAAGGTTCAAGCTTCCAAGCAGCAGCCCTCTGCAGTGGCCACCCTCTCCAGGTCTGAGCAACCACTCTCTCCTGTGGTCCTGCAAGCCCTGATGGGAACAAGTTCTCTACTGATTTTAGCCCCAGAGCACTTCCTTTGCTGGCACTTTTACCTTGTTCATGCCTTTATAAACTGTCTCCCTCCTCAATATGCCAGTGCTAAGAGAAAAGGAAAGGATGGAGTTAAGACTATTCAAGAAATACAAAGGCTGTTAGAAGCCACACCCACTTCACAGAAGTTTAAGGTAAGGCAACTCATGTGTTGGGATAGGTAGCAAATACTACTATAGAAAGGGAGCACAATTTTAACAACTTTTTCCCACTTCTGGGTGTCCAGGCTGTCAAAAAGATAATCCTATATTATAAAAGCCTAATATGATAAGTGTCTGATCATCTGGTTGGTCATTCAACCAATCAAACAATAATATGTTAATGATATGCTAAGGCCACTCAACCACTCACTGTGATATACACTGACCACAAGGGGACAAATGCTCCAACTGGTAGGTTAGCTTGCTGTTGGGGTCCAGCTAATCAAGACTAAGCGAGATGGGCTGAGCACACTCTGGAACCCTCCTGCAGTCTCTCCCAAGCTGGCCAACCTCCTGCATCCCTCCCCTGCCCCATTGTGCACTGATGGGGTCCCTGGGCTTGGCCTGTATCCTCTCACAATCTGGGACCCTTAAAGGATGTAAGAGAGCCAGTTGTGGCCCAATCCTGCAGGCCAGGCCGAGGGATCCCACTGGTATATGAATTCATGCACCAGGCCTCTAGTTAACAATGAAAGTATATTGAATTTGTTTTTAAAAGAGTTAAAAGTAGTAAATACCTAAAGGTATAACAAATTCTGTAAGTAAAACCAGTTTTCATCTGTTAAAATAATAATCATTATACTTATATTTGAATAGTCCACCAAGTGCTTTTACATGCATTTTCTCATTCGGTGTACTCCCCATATCAACATTGGATTGTGCATGGTATTATTCTCTATACGCAGAGTATGAGGCTCTGAGAGTTTAAGGGACTTGCTCACAGATTCACATAAGTGAGACAGGCAGATGTTCAGGGCTCTACCCATTACTTGAACCTAGTTTAGGGAAGGAGTTTACAGCAGTGCCAGGTTGGCCAATAAGTTTCACGTTATGTCACTTCCCATTGGTTGGCAATGGTTGCCTAAAGTGGTGTGTTGAGAAGAATTCTGAGGCTGAATCTGGACTCAAGAAAGCGTGTCTTGTCTAATAAGAACATCTGTCAAGACATTGAGGAGGAATAACAGGACTCCCACATATTTTCCACACATCCCCATTACTGTTTGAGAGCATGGGCCTTGAAGTTTCATCGATCTACCTTAAGACCTGACTCATCTCTCCACTCAACCTTCTGGGCTTCAAGTTCCCTTATCTATTATCAAAAGACCATAATATTAACTGCCTCATGGAGCTGCTGCTCGTATTGCCCAAACTAAATGTATTTTCACATGAAAGGAAGCTGTCATCCTCATCTAGGAGAACAAATCATTCGATAAAACTATGAACAATATCTATTTTAGACTTCATGATTCAATCGGTAAAAGACCAAGGTGCAGTAGGGAGAAGGTTGGGCTTAGAGACAGGACTTGGAATCTGGCCCTGCTCTGCTTTTATCATTTGTTCTAGAGTTTCAGAGATATCTGGAAGGGTCCTCATTTCTAAAGTAAGTGCAATGGAATGTACTGATCACAGAGTCTTTATTAGACTCAGGCTGGCAGGAGCTGATGGCACTTGAAAATCAGCAAGGAACTCCCCCATAGGAGTTATCACCCCTTCCATAAATGTGTGTCCTGCTTGTTGTTCTTGATGAGCTGCGTCATCATGAGCAAGTCAGTTAACTTTTGGAAATCATAGTTTCTTAACCTGTGAAATTAGATTGTTGGAACAAGTTTCTTTTAAAAAGAGTAACTTTTGTTTTGGGAAAAGGATTACAGGAACTATTGTTTCAGTTTCGCAGTTTTCTATAGTGGTATATTGTCTTTATACCACCGAAAATGGTATCATAATACAATAGAGATTTAACATCTGCTTGAAATGTTATTCTTCTCCTTAGAATCAACTTATTTTTCTCTTATTTTTCCATCGCCTTTGTTTCCCTCTTTTACTTTTTAAAGTTTTGCAATGCTTTTATTTTTTTTTAATACTTTCATTTTCATAAGCAGCTTCAGATTCCTTGCGGAATTTGGTGTGTATGTGTAGCATGCGCATGCTTTGTTCATGATAACAACTGAAGTATGCCAGGAATCGTCCCACGCTGAAACGCATGCTGCTCATGCCTGAAATTCCACCCTCCTTCTAATAGTGAAACCGATTCCTCTTGTTTGTGTTGTCTTTTTTCAGCTACAAATGCGCTTGGGAGGGATGTCAGCTTAATTTCCCAACCTTGGTGCAGCAGAGTTTATTAGAGGATTTCTAGAAGTTACAAGAAGAGCTTGACAGTACCCAAGCCCCTGAGGAGAGTGAGAAGGAGCTTGGAACTGGTCTCTACCAAAAGCTGCAATACAGAAAGACGTACCTCTCAAATCCCTCTATCATAAAGTACAATGTTTTATATTGGGTATGTGTCATCCATTAAAAGCATCATATTCATAGGAATTTGCTCCTTAAAATTTGTATTATAAACACAATTTCAATGTTTAAAACTCTTTGTAAGTAATAAAATCATTATTCCTTGGTCAGAGGCAATGCAAGTTGAAATCAGGTCTATGGATTTTGCTTATGGTCCATAACATGTAGATGGTGTGTGTTCACTTACTCTTAAATCTGGGAAGATGTGTTTCATATTGTTTCTGATCTTGTGTATTTCTGATTTTCTCTTTTGATTGTGAAAATGTCATTATGAGATCCAACAGTCATAAATGAATGAATATACAATATATAATATTCATTTTCAATATGTACACACACACATAAAACACGTATCTCACAACCCATGTATCTTGTTTAAGCTGCTCTTTCAGAGAGATTTATAACACCTTGCTTTACAAAGAAAGTTTAAATAAGAGAGAAAATGCAACGAAACAGTGACTGTTCCCTAGTGCAATTACTCTGTCAAATACTCCCCTAGGGAAAGGAATTTGCTCTTATTGTGAAATAAATTAATAGAGAAACCAGACTCCTGCGGTAACTTTTCTTTATCCCCAGGCAGTATTTTCCCACTACTGCTCTCAAAATTCACTTTTGGCAATACACATATGGAAGGTTGGAAATAGCTAGAAATTATACGTTAGAATTTTAAATATATTCCCATCTCCAAAAATGTTAGCAGCTCCCTAAATTATCAGGGAATGCACAATCATTTAGAGGTTGCTTGCCCCAGAAATCGATTGCTGGTCTACTTTATCCCCTGGAAGGGAAAGAGCTTTCTCTCACCATCCTTTCAACTCCCACAAATCAGGATTTCTGTCCCAGCGGCTGCCACTTGCCCAGAAAAATTGGAAGGACAAGACCCATTGGGCTGCAAGGGAAGTACAGAGATGAACAAGGCTAGTTAGTCCTTTTCCTAATCCCACAACTCAGCTTCCCTGAGTACCTCCACTATCCACACTGCCAGCACAAGTCCTCTGCCACTCCAAATTAGGCGTCCCCCCTAATACTCCATTAGCCTCCCACTCTGTTAACATCATACCACTGGACAAGATTCTCTTCACCTCGGCCAGATTATGAATGAACTTACAATCAATTGCTGAAATTCACTCTAAACTAATCTTAAATCAATAGCATAAGGGCAGTCACTATATGCAAAATTGATTAGGGGAAGTCTTGACCAAACTACAGAGCAAGGCAGGGTCATAGGAGGAAGTTACTCAGGGAAAGGGGGGACTCTGGAACATACAGCGCAAATAAATAGTAAGGCTGGAAATGAAGATAGTGACTGCATGTTCTATGTGGTCCTTTATGGTTGAAGAATCTGTGATCAGCCTTTCCACAGGAGCCTTGCTGATGACCTTGTCCAACCCTCATAAGCATATATTTCTAAGTGAAATAATAACAAAAGTTATAACAAAACAGCCACAACTCACATTAACTGGGTTCCTACTCTCTGCCAGGCTTTTATCTAAGGCAGGGGTCTTCAAACTACGGCCCGCGGGCCACATGCGGCCTGCAGAGGAGTCTGATCCGTCCCGCCAGGTTTTTTGGGCAGTGAGCGCAGCCGAGGTGTTACAGTAGGAATTAGTAGTTCATATAGTCCGGCCCTCCAGCTCTCTGAGGGACCGTGATCTGGCCCCCACTTTAAAAAGTTTGAGGACCCCTGATCTAAGGGCTTTATATACTTTAACTTGGTTAATTCACACAGGCAGCAAGGTAACTATCATTACTATCTGCATTTAATGGGGAAAAAAACTGAGGCATAAGATCATAGATATTACTGCAAACAGAGAGCAAGCAATTTCTACAGATCACAGGCACTACCAGTATGTCCTATATTATGAGCACTGTCCACTAGAAAAATGTTTAAATGCCAACCATTCAATAATAATAAGGATCATTACCCAGCATTTATTAAGCACCAATTTTGGGTGTGTATGTGAGAATAGTCTGTCTGACTCCTGCACTCATGAATGAAACTATGGTAGCGAGGTAACAAAGTGGCTAAGAGCAAACCAGTGGAATTGGACTCTCTGCCATCAAACCTAAGCTCCCCCACTGCTAGCTGGGTGACCTTGCACAAATTACTTGACCTCTCTAAGCCTCATCTATATACTGAAGACAAAAATGGCACCTACCTGATGGGGTGGTCATGAGGATGAAAGGAGCATCTAAAAAAGGAGCTTGGAATAGGGCCTGGTGCATAGTGAACATTAAGTGAATGTTGTAATTATTTTTCTCTGTTGACAGAGAAAAGATTTCAATAGTCAATAGGTCAACTGGCCGCTGTGAGTATCCCACTCAAAATGTAATTGGTCTCATTGTGGTGTTACACCAATAATTGTTAAGAGACAATGGAGTTTAAAAAAAGAGAGAGAGAGAGAGAGAGAGAGACAATGAAGTTTTCTTTTTTATGGTGCTGATTTAATTTAGTTTTGTCGGGCATTTGAAAGGGCATATCTTTTGACACATTTTGATGTTTTCTGTAAATTGCATAGACTGAAAGAGGCAAATTCCATGGATGGAGGAGGGGGAGAGCTGCAGAAACTGAGAAGAGTGGAAAAGCATTGTAAAATTCTATGAAATTATAGATTGCTCTAAAAGGAATATGAAGGTGTGGTATTCATTTCTATTAATTCTTATTATAAATAATACATTCTCATTGTATAAAATTAAAAAATCAGGAAAAAAGGACAAAAAAATTTAAGCAAAACGAAGAAAATTGTTTTCCATTATCTTACCATTGTTACTTTTCTGAGCATAGATACTGAACTCATAATCACTGGACTGGCCATACCAGCTAAGAATAGAAGGTGTCCATTCTGATTGGCTAGTGCCTGCTGTAACAATTGTTAAACATTTTGGATATTAAATTATCCTTATGTTTGTGTGCATGGTTCATTCCTATGTGTTTATTTTTAATAATATTGGAAACATACTGAATGTTGGTTTATTCAGATTTTTAAATTGTTTTTATTACTGATGTAATGAACTTTTCCTGTCATTAGGCATTGCTTGGGGGCATCATTTTAAAATCATCTACTAATAATGCAATGGAATAGATACATCATGATTTATTTAACCATTCTATTACTGTTCAATATTCATGCAGTTTCCAATTATTTTGTTATTATAAATATCTTTGTACATAAAACTTTGAATACCTAATGTGTTATCATTGGAGGCAGATATTTACTTCCAGAGCAAAATAGCACTGTAATTTTAGAACAAACTGTTACTCCTACAAATCACTGGGTTAGTCAGTATGATTATGGGGATTCTGTTACTAGTAATGAAATTCATACCAGCCTCACATATACCAATAAATGTAAATGAATGTAAAAGTGCCTATAAATGGCAAATTGATTTATAACTGTATTATTGCTACTTATGGTAATACTTGAGGCCCACTGTATGAAAGTTGTGCATGGGTGGGGGAGGAGTCCCTCAGCCCTGCCTGCACCCTCTCACAATCCGGGACCCCTCAGGGGATGTCCAACTGACAGTTTAGGCCCGATCCCAGGATTGGGCCTAAACCAGCAGTCAGACATTCCTCTCATAATCAGGGACTGCTGGCTCCTAACCACTCACCCGCCTGCCTGATCACCCTAATCATTCTGCTTGCCTGCCTGCCTGATTGCCCCTAACTGCCTCTGTCCAGGCCCACTGCCAAGGCTTCATCCAGAAGGATGTCCGGAATGATGTCCTGGAAAGTCGTTCGGCTGCCTGGTCTAATTAGCATATTATGCTTTTATTATTATAGATTAGTATCATCAACTGCCAGTATTACCAATACTGGATTCCATCATGACTTTCAGGCTTTTAGGACATTTTAGTCCTCATAACAACAGACTTATTGCTCACCTAAAAAACATTAGGATAAAGTTATTTCTTCTTCCACATAATGATACCGTATATCCTTTTCCTGACTCCCATTTAATGATTCTACCATTGCAAATCCCAAATTTTGGCATAATAAGCATATGAACATATTTCATCAAACACGGGTCCAAGTAAAAGGAATGTAAAATGAACATCTGTTACTTACTGTGTAGCATACATTCTCCCTTTTTCTGGATACCAATACCCTGAATTTCTGGCTTGGGTGAGTTGGACTTCCAATATGGATACAGGGGCAGTCTCCTTGAGAGCTTCATCCACTCAGCATCTGTGATCCCAGTGATTTGCTAAAGGGTGAGCATACAGCCCAATGTGAGTTGATGAGACCCAAGATGTTTCCAGCAAAGTAAAATCTCTCTTTTAGGAGAGCTACCTCTGGATTTGTTGATATGAACATCTGAAACTGTAGACATTATCTTGGTACCATGATGGGGAAGCCAAGAACCTTCTAAGAAATTATGATGTGGAACCTGAGCACTAGACAAGGCCAAGCAGATATAGATAGAAACTAGGTCAAACTTGTAGTTTGGGAAAAACTAAAGAAAACCTGAAAACCCTTCTATTATAAATATCTAGAAATTCTGGATATACATTATTTTCTTAATGCAAGTCTGAGCTCATAGAAAGGGGGGAAATGTGTTTTGTATATACAAAGAGAGAGAGAGAGAGAGAGAGAGAGAGAGAGAGAGAGAGAGAGAGAGAGATCAAGTCAGAAGTTAACATGCTTATTCTCAGCCTGAAACAAGATAGGCTATAAAGATGGAGTGGTAGAAATGAGTAAAGATCATTAAAGGTGAGCTCATCAGTTCAGATCCCCCACCCAGAGGATAATGAGTTAGTCAATGGTGGTCAGATGAGTGATGGCCATCTCTGTCTTTCTAAACAGTCAGGAAAAACACTCAGATAATGGAGAGGTGTAACCAGCACAGCAGAGGGAATTGGAGTTGGGGTGTGCAGAGGAAAGGTAATTGGCAAGAAAGAAAGGTAAAGATTCCTAGGCCTTATTAAGGAGACATCTGTTTGGTTACCTAATGATATAATTTTTAGTACTTTCAAGCAAGTGGATTTTATGCTGACTCTCATATTTGTGCTGTAACTTTGCCATATTTTAATGACATTGACTGTACATGAGATAATCAATTATTTTCAGCAACCTGTATCTTAAATGTTATGCTGGTCATCCTGATTATTAGCTTAAATACCAGCTTGGTGATGGATTCGCCTTTTAACTTTTCTCTCTTAAAAAGAGCAAAATTGGGAAATCGAAATACACCCCACATAGATTTTTCAATACTTAGTGAAAGTTAGTAATGGCACAGTTGCAGCTGAGCTGGCATTTAAACACGTAACCTACTGACCTTGAATTGCAAAGCAATTTCTTGCCCCTTAAAATTTTGGGATATATAAAAATTATATTACATCAATTATTTTAATCATTTCTGTTAAAGTTTATCTTTCTCAATTTTGGTGCATGGGTATTATAATCCGCTATCTCTTTTAGTCTCATATTCCCTCATTAATATTCATTAAAAGTATCTGCTACTTCAATAAACCCAGACTCACTTTTTATTACATATTCATAAGTATTAACTTAAAGGTTTTCAGCTACTTCCACCTTCACTGAAAATAATATTTTGTGCTTTGGACTAATGTACTGGTAAGTGACACCTCAGAGATGGGCTAAGGTAGCAAATCAGGATGGACTTGAACTCCTCTTAGCAAGAACCTCCGTTTGCCCACTCCGCAGCAGGATATCACGTTGTTCTGTGTTAATCAACAGCCTTCTCATGTGATGGAAGTCCAATAAGAGAGACCAAAGCTGCCTACTTCAGTCCAAAGCTGGGGCTTTTTATTATGGGGTCTTTCACAGGGTTTCAGGAAATTTTTGAATCCTCTAAAATAGTATGTAAGATTTTGGGTGCAGATGTGTGAATACTTTTTTTTTTTTTTGTGAGGAAAGTCTGTCATTTCTATCAGATTCTCAAAAGAAGCTTTGATGATGATTATTATGGTGGTGGTAGGGATGCTTGTAATGGTGAATCCCTAGCCTCTGAAATGGTAGTTTGCCTGGATTTACTTCAAAGAGTAGGGGAGGCGGTACATAGGAGGTAATAATTTTTGCAGTCATTTGATGAGCATATGGAGGATCCTATTCTCCATAATAAAAAGTTTTAAGGATAAATGAAAAAATGTTGCACAAGTCTGGGTTCACCTGTCTCCTGGACTGTGAGGCCCAGTCATAAGTATCTGCTTCCAGGACCAAGCGGTGCATCTTAAGGTAAGAGGATAACAATTAAAACACACACTACTAAGGATGTGATCAAAGCATTCTGCAATGGCACCAGCCTGTGTACATGGGGACAGCTGGCTGCAGCCCAAAAGTGACTCATACACAAGTGATCCCAAGCATCTAAGGCTTTCTGTCTCCACTCTAACGAGGCAGCCATGCAGGTCAGATTAAGAAACCTTGGCACCAAAGGTGACCCAGACTTGGCCTCTCCTCAAGTCAACTCCCCAAAGTGACTCAGGTTAGGACCAAGCTGCCAGTGCAGAGGGCCCCTGAGAACGCCTAGAGTTTTCCTATAGAAAGAGGACTTTGGGCACAGCACCAACACAAAAACCTCCAGGGGAACTGGCTTGGGTGTGACCTTTGCTCAGGTTTCCCTTTACACTACTCCTTTCATTTGAATCACCAATTTTGTCCCATCCATCTCCAGCCTCCTCTCTCTATGTTGGTTCCCAACATGTACTCTAACCTTTCTAGCTCATTTATCTAGTTATCCTTCATTTTTGTATTCATTCATTCACTCAGAAAGTATCTACTGGCCACTAGAACACCCTAGCTGGGAACCAGGCAATGTCTCCACAGAGAACCACTCCATGCTTGTGAAATAGACCACTTGTCAAAGAATCCACAAGCCTAAAAAACCATTATCCCAAAGGAATTTAATTGGCAGAGAATTCAGATCATCACTTAATTTTATACCTTTCATGAAAAACATTAAGGTAACTGTATTTTTTTATTACATCTATACAGTGACAGTCCCTGTATCTCATACCCTATATATCTCATTTAATCCTCATGGCAATTTTATGAAATACTCACTACTACATTTTTACAGATAAAAAAACTAAGATGTGGAGCATTTCATAAGGGTAGTAGCAAAGCTAAGATCAGGCTTCTGACATTTGTTCTGTGTGTCTTAGAGATATTTTGTAAAAATTATCTTTTTCTGTAAAGTTCTCCTGAGATGCCCAGATGAACTTTATACATCAGATTAGGCCCCTGAGATGTTAACAAGCCATCTCTCCACTGACCATCCTTTCCCTTATGACAGGTAGCAAGAATGAGAGAAGATACCAAGTATTATTTTTAAGAGTTCATGTATCCATTCAACATTTATGAGCATCTATGTGGCAGATGCTATACTGGGATACAAGTGGGAATATCATATTGGCCCTTCACTTCCCATTAATGAAAAGAGGACATCAAAACAATGAAACTCCTATAGAATAACTGTATACTAGCTACTCATCTTCCACATCCTGTGTCTCCTCTTTTTGTGGCTTTTTCATCTTCTGTTTTTCTGATACAGAAAACTCTCATGCTCTTTCCCTCCCCACACATCAAAATTTACTTTAAGCAAAGATATTGTTCCATCATTTACACTTCAGTGAGAATTTCATTGTCTGAAAGGGCATCTCCCAGGGCTTTTAAAACCCTAACTTCTAATGGGAAAAACAATGAAGTTCTTTATTAAAGAAATTTCAGAAATTGGCAAGTATGCTAAATCATAACTTATCAGCTGTACTGGTTAATAATGTGGGGTGTTTTTTTTTTCAATAGATGGAGTTACACATATGTTGATATATATGCGATTTCATATGTATGTTATTTTGTTATATTGACAGCACACTTTGAAACTTCCTATGTCAAATTTTCTGAAGATGTCCACATCATAGATATTTTTATGCTTAAAAATGTCAAATTTTTGTGCTAAAAAAAAAAGAGCATTTGCAGGAAGTTTTAATTCATTACTCTATTTTGAAGAAAAGTGCTGCTGCAAGTTATCGTATACTTTGGGAAGCTTATAGTGAACATGCTCCATCTCAAGATACTTGAGAACACTGGTTTAAATGCTTTAAAAGTGATTATTTCCATGTGAAAGACAAAGAAGGTCCAAGTCAACCGAAAAGTTTGAAGACCAACAATTACAAGAATTATTGGATGAAGATGCGTGTCAAACTCAAAAATAACTTGTAAAAAGATTAAACGTTTCTTAGTAAACAATTTCCGATTGTTTGCTGAGCAAGGTGTTGACCAGTGTGAATCACAGTGGGGCTGAGACTAATGATCCCATAACTGTCTCTAGGGAACTGGCAGATAGACTCCCCCAGCACACAGGATTTCCCCAAACCATATTCCCCACTCAGTCACCAATAGGCCGTTCAGTTGTCCTATCCCACCTGTGCATTACTCCCCAACTCTACAATTGCATATTTTCCACTAAACTTAATATCACCGACTACTTGTCCCACAAACACATGCTTACAACTAAACTCATTTCAAAAACTCCTTGGCTCTACCCTTCTCCATTCCAGACTTTCTGCTCTCCTCAAGTAACATTGATCTCCACGCATCCCCAGAGAAGAAGCTGAACACTTCCCCAAACTTTTCTCTCCTTTGAATGAAAGATACGGTCTTTAAATCCTGCTATTTCTGATGATGCCAACCATCTCCTGTGGCCATTCTCTTTCAAACCTGGCTCAGCCCTCGTCTTCTCTCACCTACACTATTGTCATGGCCTCCAAGCAAGTCTTGCTGTTCCCAGCTTTTTCCACCTCAACATTCCCTCCACACACTGTCTGCTGGAGAGAATCCTCCCTAATAAAAAAGAAACATGCAAATCGACTGTACCTTCACTACACCCACAAGCCACACCCACCAGCCAATCAGGGTGAGTATGCAAATTAAACCAACCAAGATGGTGGTTAATTTGCGTATCTAGGCCAAAGCAAAGACTGAAGATAGCATAGAAAGAAGCCAAGCACACAGAAGGGAGTGAAGTTGTAGAGAAGCAAGCAAGCCCGGTGGCAGAGAAGGCATGGAAACAGGCAGGGCTGCAGAGAAGGAAGGGAAGCAGGTGGGGCAGGGAGAAGGGAGGAAAGCAGGAGGGACAGTGGAGACCACTGCAGGAAGCCCTATTGCAGGAATTTTCCTGCAAGGGGCATCTAGTCCTATATAATAAAAGGCTAATAAGCAAATGGACCAAACAGCAAAATCACCGGTCACTATGATGTGCACTGACCACCAGGGGACAGACACTCAACCCAGGAGCTGCCTCCTGGTGGTCAGTGCACTCCCACAGGGGGAGCTCCGCTCATCCAGAGCCTGGCTCAAGGCTGGCGAGCACAGCGGCGGTGGCAGGAGCCTCTCCCACCTCCGCAGCAGCACTGAGGATGTCCTACTACTGGCTTAGGCCTGCTCTCTGTCAGTCAGACATCCCCTGTAGGCTCCCAGACTGCAAAAGGGTGCAGGCTGAGCTGAGGGACCCTTCCCACTTGGGTAAATAAATTTTGTGCATGGGGCCTCTAGTAAATAAATAAAGCATCTATCCAAACATGTTCTGTTTAAGACTCCTTACTGATTCCCATCCCTTGTCCGCATTCCTCTCTCTGACTCAGATCCAAAGCCCTAAACCAAGCTTTCTAAAGGCCCTTTATAATGTGGTCAACAGACTGCTATTCCAGCCTCAGTTCCTCACCCCTTCCCAGCTCCCCTTCTCCTTGTCCTTCTCTGACCACACCATGTTCCAAAGCCACTATTTTGTACATAGTGTTCTTTCTGCCCAGGATGACTCTTGCACTTTCTTCCTCCAATAAAATCCTCTATATACCAAAACCCAGTTTAAATGTTACAGAATTTATGAGACATTCTTTTAACCTCGTGTTGATTTCACCCTTCTCCCAACCTGGCTTCCTCAGTACTTCAACTATTGCCCATTGCCACAGGTTCATGGTTACATGTTTATTGTGAGCTCTTCACAAACCAGAGCCAAGTGCCATGTATTTTTATAGCCCCAGAGTCTGGCCCACACCGGCCCATTGAATAAATGAATGAATTATTGAAAGATGCTTTCCCACCCAGTGTTCTGTGTAATTCTATGCTTTATGACCCAAGTAGAAGCCTGTGGACCCCACCTGAGGAGACACAGAAGTGAGGGACCTTTAAGCATTTCTCCCCAATTGAAAATCCTCCCCTTAGCCCAGGGGAGTCTGTGAATCAAAGCCATACATGGAGACCTTGGTCCTGTTTTCCTGGGTCCTGTAAGTCAGTCCAACTGACGCTACTAATTTCCAGCAGTGGGATGGGGTTGGAGGGAGCAGACGCATTTATGGGCAAGAATTCAAGATAGAAAAATTAGATGTCTCCAATCTTTGTAAGATCAAGATTTTAAAAATGCCATGAATGAATTCCCAGGACATAAAAGTATAAAAGAACTAGAAGTCCTAGTGATGACTGTGACTAGAATTATCTGTGCTGGTACATATTAGGTCTCTAATACTTATGTCAACACAATCCAGTGATGAGTTGGACTAGGAATGTTTCTAATGTATGTCATGTCTTCCTAACCAAACTGTAAGCTACTTGTGATCATACACTATATTTTTACCTACAATGGCTTAACTTTCTGGGCCTAATGCTGTTCTTTAAGCAAAGGAGAATTCCAATAAATACTTAATGATGAAGTATACAAGAGTGTCTATATATATTAAGTAATTTTTTTCTCTTATACTTTGCCTATAGCTTTCACTTAGAAAATGGAAAGGGATGGAACCAATCAGGTTTTGCAAACCAACAGGCACATAAGGCTGTGCTGACATGGAAATGGGTTTTGCTGTTGGTCCTGCCGGAGGCAGGGGGATAGATTAGTTAGCTCCTCCGGGGGGCTTCCAGCCCGTGGTTTTCCTCGCATCTGCCTCCTGAGAGGCTCTATGCAGTCAACTATATGACCCAAAGCTGAGGCATCACTGTGGATTGGACCTGGCATCTAGAAACCACCCTGGTGAATCTTAAGCATGTTAATATGGATAATTTAAACCTTATAAATAGCTTTCCATAATGTGTTCTTGCCTGAGGGGGTCTTTTGGTGGGAGTGCAGCACGATCAGGCTTGAGTTTGCAACTTAAAAAGGAAAATAGAATATGAGAAGTATAAAACTGAATGTAGCTTTTTCTTCCACAAGCTTGTATTTATTGAAAAGCTGGTGGTAAGTTGAGGGGAAATGGAGCTGTAAAGGAGACATTGTGTGGTTGCTTAAGCTCTCTGTGGGTTCTTCCTTATTAAACTGGTGTGGTTTCAAAATCAAAAGCTAATTATTCTGAGTGCTCACCTGAGATGGGCAGCCTGCCTGCGCCAAGAGGGATCACGCCGCTGAATGTTCAGGCGATCAGCAGGTAAAATCTGAGGGATGACACCGAGAGAAAGAATAAAGCAGGGAAAATATGTAACTTTATTGCCCTATTTTCAACTTAAAAACAAAGAGATAAAAATTTAAGTTGGGCTTTAAGACCTAGTTTCATAATTATTTCCACACTGCTTGTTTCTTTGTAAGTATATGTCTTCATTATCTGCTAAAGCAAGTATTCAGATTACGAAAGACGTTTTTATACAGACTGCTCCTTACACGTGCTTAGAATTTTCTTTAGAGGTTCAGAATTTTCTAGAGAAGTTTCACAACAAGAGTCGTTCTATAAGGTGTGTGGGCAGGCAGCACCCTTGGAGAGCCCTCTTGAACTAATTTACCTGGTCCAGATCCAAAAGTCCTTAGCATAAAGTGTTGAGCAACTTTACATTCTTAATTTGCAGTTCACTTTATAATTACCAGAGAAATCACAGTGTGAGCCCTAGACAATTTGGCATAGTAGATAGAGCATCAGCCCTCAGACTGAAGGGTCTGGAGTTCGATTCCGGTCAAGGGCAAAAGCCTGGTTGCAGGCTCAATCCCCAGTAGGGGGGCATACAGGAGGCAGCCAATCAATGATTCTCTCTTATCATTGATGTTTCTATCTCTCTATCTCTCTCCTTTCCTATCTGAAATCAATAAAAAATAAAAATTTTTATAAAACCTCTACCATTTAGTGAGGGGGTAGCCTCTTTGTCTATCAAATGAAATTATAATTATATCAGCTGGAGAGAATTAAATGGGAAAACGTAATCACAGTGGGATCCCCTTCTCCCTGGAAGGCTTCTATCCCTTCCAGGAGGTTGGCTTCAGGTTCACATCGCTGAGAGGACACCAGGGTGAACAGGCAATAGACTGAAAGGCTGGGTCCCGAGTCCACTGTTAAACATCATGGGATCTTGATAGAATCACTGCACTTCTCTGGAGGTTTTGACTTCCTCATCTTAAAATGAAAAGACTCAACTAGATGGTTCTATTGTCCCTGATCTCTTTCAAGTTTTATTCTTCTACCCACTGAGAACAAAATACTTGCTGTTCTGAATAACTGAATGTTTTATTTACTTGGCAAATAATATAAGCACACAGATGAATTATAAATGTTTGAGAAAGAGATGTTGCTCGTCAACAGTGGCTTGGTCTTAGAGTCAGAACTGTGTGTGCATAATGTACTCTTGCTTTGACGACTCAGACGGCACTTTAGGACTTGGTGGTGCCAGAAGTTTGTCACTAGAGACACAAGCCAACATTGAACCACAGAATCAGAGAACATAATCACCAGCAATTCATATGATAAGGGGTTAATATCCAAAATATATCAAGAACTCTTATAATACAACACCAAAAAATACAAACAATCCAACTAAAAAAAAAAAAAAAATGGGCAAAGGACCTAATAGACACTTCTCCAAAAAGGACATATAGATGGCCAATAGACATAAGAAAAGATGTTCATGTCACTAATCATCAGATCAATGCAAATTAAAACCACAATGGAATATTTCCTCATACCTGTCAGAACGGCTAACATCAATAAATCAACAAACAAGTGCTGGCAAGGATGTGGGAAAAAGGAGACCCTTATGCACTCTTGGTGGGAATGCAAATTGGTTTAGCCACTATGGAAAACAGTGTGGAGGTTCCCCCCAAAATAAAAAATTTAACTGCCTTATGACCCAGCAATTCCACTTCTGTGTATATATCTGAAGAGACCCCAAACACTGATTAGAAAGATTATATTCACCCCTATGTTCACTGCCATGTTATTTATTGTAAAGAGCTAAACTATGGAAGCCACCCAAGTGCCCATCAGTAGATGAGTGGATAAAAAGTGCTGGTACATGCATACAATGGAATATAACTGGGTCATAAAAGGAAAGAAATCTTACCATGTGTGACAGCATGGTTGGACCTGGAGGGTAAGAAGTCAGTCAGAGAAAGAAAAGCATCATATGATTTCACTTATATGTGAAATCTTTAAAACAAACAAAATGGAAACAGACTCCTAGATACAGAGAACAGACTGGCAGTTGCTACAGGGGACAGGGGTTGGAGGACTGGGTGAGAAAGGTGAAGGGATTGAGAAGTATAGATTGGTGTCATAGGGATGTAAAGAGCAGCAAAGAAAATATAGTCAATAGTAATGACTCTGTATGGTGCCATCCCTTACTTGCAGTAAATGGCTTGGTATCACTTGTGCCAACCAGAACACATTTTCTGTTTATGTCTCCCACCACAATTTTAATGCCTTTTCCATCTTAACTAAGCACTAATCACACACTGGGACTGCAACTTTTGTCTTTGAGGTGGGACAACAAACACTACCACACATTCCTTTTCCTTCTTAACAATTTCATGATAGAAGATTTGTCCTTACCATAGAGCACAGCATCCTCGACATACAATCTTTTTCTTTCCTTATTAAGACTAGAACTTTCACTTTTTCACTTAAAGGAAATGCTTTATGGCTTCTCTTTGGCACTTCCGAATTGCCAGCATCACTGCTCTTGTGCTTTGGGGCCATTATTAAGTAAAGTAAGTGTTACTGGAACCCAAACACTGTGATACTTGTCAGCCAACCTGATAACCAAGAGGCCTACTGAGTAACTAAGGGGCGGGAAGTGCAATATGCAGCTACGATACACCCAGCAAAGGGATAATTCACGTCCGAGGGGATGGAGAGCAATGGCATGAGATTTCATTAAGCTATTCAGAATAGAGTCAATTCAAACTGTATGCATTGTCTATTTGTGGAACTGTCCACCTAATATTTTGGACCGCAGTTGATGGATGGTCGGTCACTAAAACCACGTAACGTGAAACCGTGGATAAGGGAAGACTGCTGTATAAAATGGAAAAGTTATACCTGATTTACCTATGTCACCAGGTTGAAGTGAGAATCAAAAAGGATATTAAGTGTGAAAATACATTGGAAAAGAAAAACCAAAATGCACACATTATCATCTATCAGTGTACTCTGTCAAAGAAATGAGATGATCAATTAATCCAAGTGGGATGGATTCAATGTGCCACTTCTGCGAGGTAAAAGAGCTCTGCCGAATGGATGAACTATCAGAATTTTCTATCCAGATGCTTGCTGCTCTGTCAATTCAGCCTAAGTCAGCTTGAAGATATCCTTTATGTTACACACACTCTCCTTGTCAATTAAGCTCTCATTTAGATACTTCAGTTTTAATTACACTCCAAATCTTAACCCACCGCAAAGCAAACACTGAGAAGAGAGATACATCTTTTAAACCAACATGCTTAGCATCCAGAAGAAATGAAAGGTAACTAAACATTCTCAACCAGTTATCACCCATGAAGGGTTACATGTCTATGTGTTTGGTAGATTCTAGATCAGAATGTAATGGAGACCTCATTCACTTCCCTGGAAAGCTTATTAGAACCCCAGCGGTGTGTACTCCCCCACCCCCCACCCCTCCCACTCACTCCCCACCCCCACCTCCGCTTGCTGGCCAGCCTGTTGCTACACCTTCACTGCATGAATACTTCACTATCTCGATTTTCAAACGAAGGTGAGAAACCTTGTTGAGAGAGCATTTTACAACTTCTGTGAAAAAGAGGGCAACCAGCAAATGTTGAGAGAGTCTTCTCGAATCCGTGAAACCAAAAGTAAAATTACAAAATTAATCACCACTGACACCGTTGCAGCAATTAGAAAAGTCAGTAGCATTTGACTAGTCACAGTCTGGAACCCACAAGAGTACCACCCTCTTAGGAACAGTTTCCCTTTCCTTTCTTCTTAAGTTCATATCTGATTTTTGTCGTCCTTGTTCAAGATTTAACTGGACTGATTCAATGGATTGACTCTATTTTGACAGCTCAAAGTACCAAGTTATTTAATTAACTCATTTTCAATTAGCACAGTCGCTGCTAACCTGCTGCAAGTGAAGTCTCCTTAGATTCTAGAAAAAGAGAGAAAGGAGGCCAATGGGACTGAGATTTCTGGTGCATATCTCATTCTGTCAGAAGTTTCCTGTGCAGGTCAGACCCATAAAATAATGTATTTTGTGTGGTTAAGTGTTAACTGGCTGCCAGGTGCTAGGCGAGTGCTGAATCAGCCCAAAAGAGGAGGTGGAAGGAAGAAGAACGTTCGGTTCATAGGCTGAAGTGAGCAAAGGAAACAAAACCTGGCGAGAGTTATGTATTGCTCAAGGCGGGCACAGGTGGATGGAACTGCAGGCCAGGTCAGAAAAAGAGAAAGATTTATGTTCTGTGCAAACAAAAGGGCAGAAGAAAAATCACCAATCCGGTCGGGTAGCACTGAAGTGAAGGAAACAGCTGTTCATACAGTGAGGGAATGGTCAGGTAAGATGGGCTGGAAGCAGTAATCAGAAGGCCATCTGCTGACCTGGACAGCATGCCCTCGAGGCACGGAACAAATCCTGTCCTCCAGGACACCACGCAGAGGGGCCAGTACCAGCCGGGCAAGTAAACAATGCCAGGATGAGGCATTAAAGTTACATGAGCCTCATGTAAGAAGTTGCCCGGCGAGTTTACTTCCGAATGTGAAGTCGAGTGGAAACACAGTGTTTTCTTATTTGAGAACTTGGCAGCCCATTCCGCTGAGCCTCTCTATGAAGCAAGAATGCAGAGAGGCAGTTCATCAAATGTCAGTGCCCATTACCCATCACCTTATCCGGAGGCCGCTGCTCCACCCCTCCTGGCAGCTGGTGGGGCAGCTGCTGACTTGGGGATATTGCCATAGCACCCTTTGAATTTGTAGCCCAAGTGGGGAGAGTGTGTGCAAGGTGGCCTTTGACCGTGGGAGGCAGCCCACCGAGTGATAGGGTGGGCACAGAGAGGAAAGAGGAAACAAGAGCAGGAACTGGCAATGACCTTGTACTAATGGGCAGCATACCCCAGCGAAACCAAGGCCCGTGTGAGTGGGACTTCACTCTGAGGAAGCCGGCAGCGGCTGGGTTCTACCAATACTAATGAGTGTCATTATGTCCCTTGTACACATGAGCCAAATTACAGACAAAAGGTGGAGGAGAGACAAGATTTATGTCATAACATAAAATACAAAATGTATGACCAAATGTCACTGAAGAACAAACTGATAATTGGTGGGACAGCAAAAGCAATCAGAAAAAAAGCACTGACTGTCTAAAGTACTAAGATAATTAAGATTAATAAGAATGAGTTAGTGTTCTGACATTATTAGTCAGGGACCAAAATACAAAGCTGAAGTCAAATCCTCTGCTCACTCTTCCTTCTCTTTCCTTTACCCCATTTTTCTAAATCTATGTCCTCACGGTGTTAAAATTTACACACACACACACACACACACACACACACACACACACACTTCATATACATATATATGGAAAGAGTAAAAGTAATAACATTTATTGAGTTCTTATTATATGCCAGGCCCTCTTCTATTTTTTAAAATTTATTGACTTTAGAGAGACAAAGGGAGAGAGAGAAAGAGAGATTTATGTTTCTACTTATTTATGCATTCATTGGTTGCTTCTTGCCTAATTGGAGATCAAACCCAAAACCTTGGAATATTGGGATGATGTTCTAACCAACTGAGCTAGTTGGCCAGGGCTCCCTCTTCTATTTTTAACTCATTGTATCCTCAAAACATGCCTATGAAGTAGATAGTATTTCTATCTCTATTTTACAGGTGAGAAAAATGAAGCAGAGAGAGTTCATGCTTTTTGGTATACAGCTAGTAAATATCTCATATAACGGGCATTTTGTACCCCCAGCTAGCATCTTCAACCACAAGCACTCTTTCTTCATTTGAAAGTCTGGAAACTTTCGGACTGTGGCTGTTTGAAGCAGAAAGTGATTTCTTAAAAGAATAACAGGAAGCTCACTGAAGCCCTCTGTCTAAGTCAGCTCTGGCTGCTATAACCAAATACCAGACTAGGTGGCGTAAGCAATAGGCATTTATGTCTCAGTTCTGGAGACTGAGAAATCCAAGATCAAGGTGACAACAGATTTGGTTCCTGTTACAGCCCCTTCTGGCCTGCAGATAGCCACTTTCTTGCTGTGTCCCTACAAGGCAGGGAGAAAGTGAGACTGAGATAGAGGTATAAATAGAGGTAGAGGTAGAGGTAGAAATAGAGGCAGAGGTAGAGCTAGAGCTAGAGATGATAGAGATAGAGATGGAGATGGAGATGGAGATGGAGATGGAGATGGAGATGGAGATGGAGATGGAGATGGAGAAATAAGATAGATAGGTAGAGATAGAGCTGGAGCTCTGTTGTCTCTTATAAGGACACTAATCCCATCAGAGGGGCCTCATTCCATAAACTTATCTAAACCTAATCACCTCCCAACAAGCCCCACCTCCAAACACCATCACACTGGGGGTAGGGCTTCAGCGTATGAATTTGGGGATCATAACACAAACATTCAGTCCATAACATCCTTAAAAAGAAAGTGACGCTTCAGGGCTCTGCTGCTAAGACCCATAGCCAGAAGTCACCCTGTAGCTCAGTTCCACAATCCTTTGCCAGGAACCACTCACGAAGGAGCTTGTTCCATTAGCACTTCTGCCCCAGACACTGCCCTGTTCAGGCACCTGTCACCTCCCACCTTACCACGATCATTTCTGACCATGTCAGATTCCCCCCATCCCCC
The DNA here is from genome assembly GCF_964339955.1 of Pipistrellus hanaki. NCBI lineage: Eukaryota > Metazoa > Chordata > Mammalia > Chiroptera > Vespertilionidae > Pipistrellus > Pipistrellus hanaki. The sequence goes on along the minus strand of NC_140503.1, from coordinate 45,853,897 downwards.
ACCCAGTGGGATCAGTTCTCTATGCTTTGTCAAGAATCTTAAGAAATAGTAGTTAAGTGAACCCATCAATATTGGAGAAATAAAAAAAAATCCATTTAATATCACAGCTACCTAAAACACAGAAGCTGCAATAATAGCAGCTACAATGTGCTGGGTGTTCACTAAGTGTCAGTAACTTTGCAGTGGCTTTATATGCACCCTCTCATTTAATCTTTACAATAACCTCATAAGGAATACATTAACTCCATCTCACAGAAATGGAAGTGTGGACTTAACGAAGTAACTTGCCCAGTTTCACTCACCAAGTAAATTGTAGGAACAGGATTCAAGCTGTTATGTCTCCATAGCTCATGCTCTGTTATACTTTTAGATCATCTGAAATAGACCCCAACCCCCACTCATGTTAAATGGCACCAAGATAAGAAAAAAAATTCCATAGTCCTTTCTTCTCCTGCTCACTCTACCCTCCTCCCAAAAAAGTTAATAATGGAAAGACACATGACATATCCACCACGGATTACTGTGTCAGTCCATTCAGCTAATTTCCAAAAAGATGATGCTAATTATTAGAGATAATGAAAACTTGCTCTTCAACCACAACCCAAGGGGAATAGTCCAATTGATTAACAGGGATTTTAAGCCACACATTCAATTTCTCCTCATTTTATAATGGATGGGAAAAATTGGTTTGTAGATAAAGATTTTTGAGAGCTAAGTGTCTAAGACACTGAAGGGAGCCACCTCATTAAGTCCTAGGCTTGGTTAGGAGGCTCACGAAACCAGAGGCAAAGCCGTCGGCAGGTAAACTCACTACAGGCATTATTTAATGAAAGTTTGCACTTTATCAGAGCATTCTTCCTGAGCCCTAGATTTTTTTTTTTTTTTTGGTGTGTTTTCTTTCTCTTTCTTTTTTAACCATTCATTAGTCTTTTAAAAATGCAGCAGTGAAGCAGTTAAAAATAAATCCAGGATTTGCAGAACGGTAAGAACTTAATCATGGCAGCAAACTAAACACCAGAGACAATTTTAGTCTCAAAGTTAAAATATGGAGTATCTGACTCCAAGTAAATTGACTTTTCACAGAATACTCGAACATAATGCATAATAGTCGTTCACTCCAAGAAAAGCTCCTGGGTATTGGTCCAGAGCCCACAACCAGCAGGAAGATCATAGTGTATATTGAATAAAATTACCCATTCTAAAGGTCCTCAGCTATCTTGAATATTTTATTAAAAACCTTTTTGTGGTGGAGACCAACTGGGACCTAGTTCTCCTAGGAGCGAGCTGTCAACGTTCGTAGAATTGAAACCAGACAGAGTCAAGCTTAATTAGATCTCCCCTCCCCCACAACCTCCCATTTCTGGTATATTCTCTCCTGGCCATGAAACTTGATAAATAATAACACAGTGAGATTCATTTCCCCAAACCTTTCAGACAAGAAAAGCACAATTGTGGACAGGTGGAGAAAGAAAATAAAAATGTAGCAACCAATTTCAAGACTCCAGACAAAAAAAATTATTAGCTGAATGCTACTAATAATTGCAATCACGGTAATGTAATCAGAAAACGCACAGAGCGCCTCAAGGCTTGCACTTGGCACAGATCAGGTAGCAATTTGGGTCCATGAGTAAATAGTTCCTGAGTCTCTGCTGTAAGCCCAGCACTTTGCTGGCCAACACAGAGAAGTCACCATACATTCTGAATTTTAGGAGAAATACTCAAACATCCTTTTCCCTCCTTCCTGCACATCCACATTTTCTCGTTAAGCACATGACCTAACTCTGGGTTCAGATATGACTGTTGAGAGGATGGTGGACATACCTCAGTGCTCACAAGGACTCTAGTTCAGTTACCATAGCGAAGGAGTCCAGTCAAGGACACTGAGCCTGGACAGCAGAGTTGGGAAATCATCATTCTTTACACCAAGCCAATTTTTTGCTGTTTTTTGTTTTGTGCCTTAATCGTTTTCTAAGTCCTGAAGCATGATAACTTCCCTTCTTTCTACTTTGGCAAAGTACAAGACTTCATATAATATTTTGTTTGCCTCATATTTTCAGGTGATTTTTTTTTATTAACAGCATCGTGGGGAGGTAGCCTCATCTTGAGGACACCCTTCAGTTAGTGTACCCTTCGCAGTAATTTTTACAATCCTGCACTTTACAAATAATTTAATAGGAGCCTGGTTTCTTTTGAAAGACATGCACTTATGCAATCTTCCCTTAGTTTCACAATGCAATACACATCTGTTATTTCAATGATAACAGATGTTATACTGAAATCATAATAACCTGTGAGTTAACTGTATTCAAAACTTTATAGTTACACACGTTCCAATAACTTAATCCTCTACCATTGTCTTTTCAAATTGATTTAGCCCTGCAGAAGTTGGAGAAAATCACATATTCATTGTGTTTGCTTTGTCCATATATACGAAAAAAAAAATGACATCATGATTTATCACTCCTGGTATTAATCCTACCTCCTTTGGAAAGACGGGGTAAAAAAAAAAAAAATCATAACAGGATCAACAATTCCTCCTCTCTCTAATCATAAAGATAAATTTCATAGCCAATTTGGGATTAATATGCGTGCATCTGTGTGCAAGCTTTCTTTATGGTTCTGTAGGTGCCCTATAAATCTGACCTGCATTTATAGCCATTTACTGTTTAAATAAATAACCTTTTCTCTTACCTCAGAGGCACAAGTCTACCCTCATGTAGCCATTTTATCTTTTATTAGAGCCCCGGTGCATGAAATACATGCAAGGGCCTTGGCCCTGGCCCCTGCCTGCTGCTGCCACAGCTGGGGGCCTCTGCTACCTCTGCCATGGCCTCCGTCCACTGTGGCTTTGTCCGGAAGGAAAGATGCCCAGAAGGATGTCTGGTCTAATTAGCATATTACCCTTTTATTATTATAGATTAGGGAAGAGTCTCTCTTCTCCCAAAACAGACTATCTTTTTTCTCTCAAGCTTCTTTTTTGTGACCCCCTCTTTCCCCCCCACTAATCCAGAGATTACAAACCCTGTGCCAAAATGTGTGGGTTATGATAAAACATCCATCAGTACACAGTAGACAGTGGGCCAGTATAGCAGGGAATCTGGGGGAGCATGTTAAATCAGGATAGTCTCCATCTTCTAGTACTTTCCATATTGGTACAGAGCTTAACAGCGAGTAAAGCTATTCCTGAGAGCTTGTGTTTCTAACCATGTGTAAGTGGAACGGTGAGGTGGGGAAGCTGGGGACCAGGAGGGCATCACAGAGGAGCACAGCCTTGCACTGGGCCTTAGAAAATGTATGGGATTCTGGCAGACAAATACAGCAAGAGGGTACTTCCTACAATGCCAAGGCTTGGAGGAGGCTTGGGAAAATGGGGGGTTTGGAGGGTGAGCCCATGGGCTCGACTGACTTCATAAAATTAGTTTCATTATGTTTGGCTCATTGCTGAGCCAACTTGCCCTGTCTAGCATGTATCCTCTGGGGGTTCCCCAGACGCCAGACCAGTGAATGAAAAACTGCTATCTGGTACCTAACCTTCAGTGAGTGTCACTAAACTTAAGTGGGAAGGAAGATCAATAAGAGTCACTACATGCACAGGGTGTCCCCAACAAATACATACACACTTTAACAGCTGATAGCTTAAGTTTGAAAATGAAATATATTTTAATAATCACTGCCTTTATAATTGTGCAGAGTGGGAGTATACATTTTTGGGGACACCACACCCTACCTGTATATATAAAAGGCTAAGTCTCCATCCGACCAGTAGCTTTGACCATGCACTGATCACCAGGGGGCAGATACTCAATGCAGGAGCTGCCATGACCCACACTGACCATTTAAAAATAAACAGCATCACGAACTTGGTACTGACAAACCAACACTCAGCTTCCCCCAAGTGGGACACAGACCCCACTACCACCCTAGAGGAACACCTCTCCAAATTGCAGCCTATGCTGCCAAGACCCCATGGTGCAAAATGTGGCCCACAGCCAAGCCCAACCTGGAAATGGTGTCTGTGGGTGCTGGGTAATGATGTCATGGAGCAATGCCCAGCTTCCTCTCCCTAGCGATTAGCCCCCTTGCAGTTTCTTCAGCCCAGGAACACTGCTTGCTTTATAGCCAGGTGCAAACATTTCACACTTTAACCAAATGTCTGTGAAGCATTTTCCTGTGCCTCATCTCATTTGATCTTCACAGAAATCCTGGAGTAGGTAGATAGGAGACTCAGTGGAATTCTATTTTCTTTTCATTAGCTAGAAAATGGAGATTAAGAAAGATTAGAAACTCAATCCGACTGAAAAGAAGTAAAAAATGGTAGAACTTGAAAATGACTTCAGGTTTTCTCACTGCCCAAAATACAGTCAAAGACTTCAATAATTAAATATTTTACCCTTTGCTCTCCCTGTGTGATCTACAATAATAATCTGCTTCATGTTGATATTTACTGCTGTGTTGCTGACAATTACCTGAAAGAGAAGTTGGATTGTTTCACTGGGCTGGAAAAAGTTTAGCTACATCAGAAAGCAGGTCTAATGAAGCAAGTTTATTCTATATCTATAAAAGGCTAAGTTGACCCGCGCATGCACAATACATATAAAGCTCTAGCTGGAGCCAATTGCATGCGTGTGTCTAGATCTGTCATTGTTGATCATGAATTTGGTTAACACTTCTATTATAGAGAAAGGGCGAATAGCGATATTAAAATATTTCTTCTAATTAATTTCCTTTCAATGTGCATGAATCGTGCACTGGGACACTAGTGCATTTATAAAAGGAAAGAAAGAGCTACTAAAGGAACAAAACATGAACGACCAAGTCAAATATGAATGGCTTAGATCTCATTTGTGTGGAGAGGCAAGTGCATAGCAGGCTTTGCAGCCAGACAGTATGGGTTCAAATCCCAGCTCAGCCACTCTCTCACTGGGTAAGCCATCTGATTTCTTTGTGCCTCAATTCCCTTCACCTATAAAATGGGTATGATAGTAACAATTACCTCCTTGGGTTACTATATTAAGTACAGGAGATGAAATATGTAAATACAGAGCATACAGTATTTATGCTGTATTTGTTATTATTATTGGGCCATGTCCCTTCATTAATGCTGGTATTAAAGGACCAGGGTCCGCTGGGACCGGTTTGGCTCAGTGGATAGAGCGTCCGCCTATGGACTGAAAAGTCCCGGGTTTGATTCCAGTCAAAGGGCATGTACCTTGGTTGTGGGCACATCCCCAGTGAGGGGTGTGCAAGAGGCAGCTGGTCGATGTTTCTCTCTCAACGACGTTTCTAACTCTCTGTCCCTCTCAATTCCTCTCTGTGTAAAATCAATAAAATATATTTTTTAAAAATAAATAAATAAAAATATATTTTTAAAAAAATATTTACATAAGTAAATAAATAAATAAATAAATAAATAAATAAATAAAGGACCAGGGTCCTTGCAGCCCACTGATGGGTGAAACTCAGTGCGCTGCAAGGACTGAGTGATCCCTTACACCCTCCATCTGGAGCTGTTCCCTGGTCTTTACCCTGATATTCCCACTTGAATCTCCTTTGATTTTAGTGATGTGTTAGGTGACAACTTCTATTTTGCAGATATAACTCCTTTTATCATCTTTTAAATATTGCTCATTTCTCCAAAAAATAAAAAATAATCATTTTCTACAAATGCAGCACTGGGCCCAGCAGGCACACACTGAAGGCCTGGAGAACTCAGGCTGACCGTTCTGTTTTCACTAGCGGGCTCCTCTTAGCCAAATCATGTCACTGTTAATGATCGGTCAGTACACATTTCCTCGTGTGTTATAAAATGCCTTCACTTGTTAAAAAGTCTTCATGAAGTGTGATAGGTTTTATGCTATTCTTAAGGACGACAGAAAATAATATGAGCTACATGTGTTACATGAGAAACAAAAAATGAGGTTTTTTTTAAAAAATCAGAAACAAGGAAAGACAATTATTAGAGCCATGGTTGTAAAGAAATTCTCCTGGGGACAGAAAGACTCTGAGAGCCGAAGCCAGTTTGGCTCAGTTGTAGAACGTCGGTCTGCGGCCTGAAAGGTCCTGGGTTCGATTCCGGTCAAGGGCATGTACATTGGTTGCGGGCACATCCCCAGTAGGGGGTGTGCAAGAGGCAGCTGGTTGATGTTTCTCTCTCATGGACGTTTCTAGCTCTCTATCTCTTTCCCTTCCTCTCTGTAAAAAATCAATAAAATATATTTTAAAAAAAAAGAAAGAAAGACTCTGAGAGTATTAAATTTGATTCTAAATTCAGTGGTGTTTGAAAGTCAGACTTACTTGCTGTCCATGGAAAAAGCATTTGTATAGTATGTACTCCATCTGGGCACACCCACTGTAGTGTTTTGCTTAATCTTCATGCCCCTGTGAAGAACAATTCATTGTTATTGAAAAGAAATAACAGGACTAGTATAAATGTCCAGACAATACCAGCAAGGAGTTGGGGAATGGGGTGGGAGGTCCCTCATGGAAATTTCATTCCAGAAAATAAAGTTAAGGTAATAAATCCATATGGAAGCCTCATGTGATAGGCATTTGGAGGTAAGAAAGGGCAAAGACCTGGCCAAAGAGGAGACTAGAAACGCTTTGAAGCTGCCATGGCCCCACTGAGGCAATAGAAAACCAAGAGACAGGGGTCTCTATTGCCCCTATAATTCTTAGAAGACATCATTCAGGAGTTGAATTCAGCAAGAAAACATGGATTCTTAACCCCTTGGGCCATCTTAACCTTTAGAAAAGACCAGTAACTGAGCCTGCACAATATCATGGGGATTCTGAGTGTGTTCCCCTGACAGCTAGATGTTCACTAGTAAAGTTCCGAGGTGAGATTTTAGAAAACCCTGGCCTGTGCAAAGTGTCCTTTCTGGATTCTGGTCCATACTTAGTACATGATAAATGTCTTCTCCAACGAAGTCCAGTTTTGATTCTCCTTCTTTATCAACTCTTCACACACATCTGTGAGTCTTGAAGGATTTGTCACCATTCTGAACTATTTCTGCTCAACTGTGGCAGGAACTAGAGACATTCTCATGCCAAAGGATCCTGGGTGTATGAATGGTTCTTGATGCTTCTCCTCCCGGGGTGCAGCTGAGCCAGAGACCACAGCTCTGCTCTTCCTCCGTCCTGAGCCAGCTCAGCCTCCATCCTCTGCCTGCCTGGATTAGAAAGTCCATCTACCACAACATAATGTCTTGGGCACACCGTCTCTATACAGGCAGGGGTTCACAGACACATGCATGGTTACAGATAGCTTTCTCAATTGGACACAGGGTGCTTCCTTTTTTTTTTTTTTTCCTCCTCCTTGTACCTCTCTCAGGTTAGCTATGTTCTCTCTGTATTAAAGAGATATTTTTATGCTAAATGAAATAAGCCAGTCAGAGAAAGATAAATATCACATGACCTCACTTATATGTGGAATATAATAAACAAAATAAACTGAGAACAAATAGATCCAGAGACATAGAAGCATGCAACTGATGAATCTCAGAGAGAAGTGGGAGAGGGAATTAACCAAAGACCTTACATATATGCATATATGCATAATCCACAGACACAAACAATTGAAAAGTGAAGGCCAGAGATGGGGCAGGAGCCAGGCAAAGGAGGGCAAAGAGGAGAAAATGGGGGACACCTCTAATAATCCTCAACAATAAAAATAAATTAAAAAGAAGGCTTTCCCCTGGCTCTGTGTTCAGAGACAGCTCTGTGTTAGGCCTTTGCTACCTCAAGCTGGGTGTTCTCTGCTCCCCAGGCTTTTGCCCAGAATCTGTCCAGCTGGATGGCTTCCCGGGCCTGAAGCATGCCTTCTTAGTCTCTAACCCTGCTCTGGTTCTGACTGCTGGCTTTGTCACGTACACACTGTTTGCATGTTTACACTTCCAGACCCAGAGCCTTATCTCACCCAAGTTATCTCTCTCCCCATCCCTACCCCCTGCCATGCATGCCTGGCTCATCACCACAACAGTGTTCTCAAAACCCACATGGGTATTTCTTCTGCCTCAAACAGAGACATATGGTGATAGCACACACAGTCCTTCATGGAGGACCTAGAACATGTCAGGCACTTTTCCAAAAGGCAATACTCACTCTCAAGGGGCTACAATCTAAGGAGAGAGACAGAGGACTTATGGGAAATTATAACTCTATTGGAGGCCTGGTGCATGAATTTGTGCACAGGTGGGGACCAGCCAGGGGGAGAGGCCACAGGCAGATGGCGGGCCGGCCCTGCCCCCTGGTCAAACTCCCAGTTGAAATCCCAGTTGAGGGGACAATTTGTATGTTAGCCTTTTATTATATAGGATGGTGAAAAATGCTAAGATTGTGGTAAAAATGGAGTGTGATGATTACACAGAGAAGAACAGCTAAGCCATCATTAGAGAAGTGAGGGCGGTTTCCATGAGAGGGAAGGAGGCCCTTAAGAAGGATGGGGATTAGGCTGAGCAAATGAGGGCAGGGGGAAGCGGGGAGAAGGGTTGTTCTAAGAAAATTGGTTAGCATGGGCAAGGTTGAGTTAGGTTACGCCCTGGTGACATAAAGTAACAAAGTTTATTTTTCCTTCTTTCTATATGACCAGTGCTGGATGACAAGGGGGTCTCTGCTTTGGTTAACCCCCTGGGAGTCAGGTTGATGAAGCTTCATCTAGGTCTAGACTTTCTAGATGACATTGGCTGGGAAGAGAGATCTTGAAGTCTCATCACAGTCATTAAATATTATGAGCTGGAGCTAACAGCTGAAAGTAGTCACATAGCCCCCCTCCACTATAAGAAGGCCAGGAATTTCATTTTCCAAGTAAGTGAATGAGAGGAGAGCCAGACATTGGTGAGCAGCATTCATGGTTACCAAATCTACAATCCCTGCCAAGTCCACGGATTACCCTCATCCGAGAAACCTACTATCTCCTGGGATAACACACTTTATTTTTGCTCATCCTTGATTGATAAACAACATGTCTCTATAATGAGTTAACAACTCCCTTTGCGCCTTTGTCCTTTGCTATATTTTTCTAGAAAAATGTTTTTCACCTTTGCCATGACAGACCTTCAACTATTGGAAGATAATTATCATGCATTCCCATGTCCTTGTTTTTAGAAATTTCAATTAGGAATTTAAAAGTTCAAGTATCTGACATTGCATTGCAAGCTTGGAAAAATACAGGATTAGTTTTGGAGAAAGACAATCAAGTGTCTTGTTGGATCAGAGAAAAAGATAATGGGTGAGAAAGCCAGTTCCTATCTGAAACTGAGGACAGAGAAGCAGATAATGTCTTTTCTTCCTTTGATTCAAATTCACTGTGAAATTCTCGTTCCTGGATTGCCATTCACTTCCAGCCTGATAGAGTAAAGATATTTCTGCAGTCGCTTTCCTTGACTGCTGGGGGTAACACCAATGAAAACACACAAAGAAAGCTTGGTATCGCTCCAATTCTACTAATTGACTTATCTTGTGTTTAGACAAGTGTTATTTGAAGCTGAATATAGAGTTTTGATTCAGATAGAGATGCTTAGAATCTACAACTAAGAAATCTTTCTTTTTCAGAAGTGTTTCTTAATACATCCACTTAACGATAAAGCCAGAAGAGATGGCAAATACAACTTTTCTTTCTTTCTTGGATGAGCTTGTGAATTGTGGGTTAATTGCATAACAAGGCAGCCAGTTAACACCTGCCTGTGGATTTGCATACTTCCAGCCATATATCATCTCCCACCTGATACAGACTTTGTTGAAACCGGAATGTTTTACCAGGACTGCAAGGTCAGTCCCATTTGTCAAAGCAGGGACAGTCCCTTTGTCTCAGACAGCCTTATCTGGGTTGTGGAGTCGCTCAAGGACATCATCTGCCTTCCGATCAGCAGAGCCTTGAGAAAGTTGAGCTGTGGGAACAGCGGGTCTTCTTACTCATTTATTTCTAGCATCTACTTTTGTCCTTATTAATAGGCCACAGTCTACAGGCCGATAAGCCAAAAACGCCCCTCATTTACAAGGACCTAGGAGTATAGTCCACGGAAATACTTGCTAACGGCACCAAAATTAATTTCAATGGGTTTTTCATTGTGCTCATTTCATGGAAAAGCCTTGTGAGGTCAGGGAGTGGGGTGTACTGTTAGAGATAAAGAGGAATGCTGGCTAACGTCCAATAGGAGGTAACAAAGAGCAAATCCACTTATTTGGCAAATACTGAACAACAGACTATGTGGCAAGCACTGCGAGGCACTGCAATGTGGGGGGCAACGGGTCTGCTCCCAGCTTTCCTAGAGCTCACATCTGGAGAGGGAGCCAGGTGTTAACCACACAGTCACATCAATCATGGCATTCAGAGAGTGATTACTAAATGCCTGGCCTGGTTCTACATACTTTCCAAAGAGTCATTCATTTCATTCTTACAACAATGCTCTGAAGCGATTACTATCCCCATTCCCCATTTCATAGTTGAGCAAACTGAGTTACAAAGAGATAAAGAAACTTGCCTTGGGTCTGAGAGGCAGGAAGTGGGACTCAGGAAGGCTGGGTCCTAACTCAGCACAGCCTCTCAGCTGAGCCAGAGCCTTTTTGAAGACTTCCCACCTCACCCTCCCAAAGCAGAGTTCTCTCTGGCACCTGGTCTACCAATTACCACTCTAAACTTTCTGGCCGCCTTGCATCATCCTCAGGTGCATATTATTATCTTTTTTTTTTTTTTAAACATTTCTGAAATCAAGATGAATCCCACAATCGATTGCCAAATAAAACAGGTAGAGTTGTGCATGTGTGTGGTAGGTATGGAACATAATGGTGCAACCTGCAATCGAAGGTGAGTTAGATCTGATGGACTATGGTGCTTGCTGCTGGCATGTCTATCCCCGTGGGACAACTCTGTGTCTGACCAGAGCAGGGTGCGGTTGTCACAGGAAACAATTGTTACTTTCACGCTGTCTAGTGAAAAAAGAAAAAACGTGGAAAGTTGTAGATACAGCATAACATTCTAGACTGAGAGGGAGCCTCTGGAAGCAGCACTCCAAGTTACAGGAGGAGACACGGAGATCTGAGAGAAGAAGCTTTTGCTCAAGGTCACGGCGACAAGTTAGTCCCTGACAGAGACAAACCAGACCTGGGTGTCCTGACCACCACCCAGCTCAGCGCTCCTGCTGCCCTCAGCTCCTCCAGCCACAATTCTCACAGGGAAACAACCACAAAGATCCCAAAGCCAGGAGGAGCCGGTGAGGAATGTCCTGTTTATATTTCTGTTTAAGTAGAATTCTTTGTTCTAACAAAAAAATCTCTTGCCTTCAACAAAAGCATTCATAACTATAAATGCATTCCCTCCTCCATGAAACGTTTGAATCTCACTTACTCACTCCTGATTAAGATCTGATGTCTCTCAACACAACCTTCCTTGAGCCAAGAGCTAATCATTCCTGACCACCATGAATTCATGGATTTGCAAATGGTCATTTTTTCCCCCATCCATGAGACTTAGCAGTGATGGGACATATATGAAATCTTTGATCTAATGGAAATGTGATGGTAACCCTGGCCTTCTCCCCAGCCCAGGATGGACACAGAGGAGAGGCACTGAGGGCCCTTGTTTGTGCCTTTCATTAGAATGCTGCCCGCCAGCATCTCCCTAAAAATAGTTGTCACGCCAATGGAGTCCTCGCTCTGGCAAACAGACTGTTCTGCACCAAGATCCTTTTTAGCTGGTTCTTAAGTTACAGGAATTTTAACTAAATTAGAAAGTTTGCCACTTTGTTCCTTGTAGAATAAAAGCTTTTCAAGCCCGAGCTCCTGAAACACAGGTTCGGCTCAGTTCTGAAAAACAGGAAAATGCCGCGGCTTGGCTTCTGGGCATAAAAAAGAAAATGTTGAAGCTTGAGGGGGTTTAGAACAAATGGAACCGCCTACTTATTAATGCTTGGGTAGTTCGTTGCTCCACACGGCTACTTCCTCCACCGCCTGCCTTTCTGCTAATGTTTTATCAGTGCCGGGCCACAGAATGATAAATGCTGTCCTGTATAAAAAGGTAAAGAGGCCTGAAAAACTCATTCGGGTGTTTCAAAGCACAGCTCCACTTTCTGAGATGTTTTTATTTTTCCACTTATTAGGCCCTAATGATTCTAGAACAGACAGTAGGAATGCCGAGTAAATAAACAGTTCAAATCTGCTCAATCAGATCAGAAAAGAGTTTTCTGTTTCTTCGGCATCGGTTCCAAACTCCTCAAATTTTTTTTTTTAAAAAAACACCATGTCTCTCTTACCATAAAAAGAATTTTGATATATACCCATGCGTGTGTATTCATTTATTATTACTCTGAACATATATTTCCATGTTATGAAACATTGGCAAAAATATTAATTGAAAGAGAATGATTACAAATCTGAATAGGAGTGTTAATGTTTTTGCTGTGCCAGAGTAATTGCTTAGCGCGCTCCTAGAAGGGGTGAGTCCCATTCTGGAGATCTACTTCAGAAGATCGAGTCCTAACTGCTCAGTAGCATCCAAGGCTCTCCACAAGCCAGTTCCAAGCTTTCTCTCCAGAAGAAACTACACCGTGCCCTCACTCAGACTGAACCACTGCCTGCCTGGAGGCCCCAAGATGCCCGGTGGGCTTCGGGGCCAGGTGGTGGGGTCAGGCTCTTCCCTGGATTAGTAGGTAGATCACAGGTAATCCAGTCATTCTCCTTTAGCTTCCTCATCTGTGGACTAAGAAAAATAAAGACATCTGTGTCAATGTTCTTGCTGTGAAATCAAATGGAAATGCACAGTGAGATCGCATGTGGTAAAAATGATTAAGTGTGACACAAATCTTACGAATGTTAAACCCTTATAAAATACAGGTGTGTTTAAAGTCCTGAGTACAGATAAGAAAGACCCTGAGTGGATTGTCTTACACATGTAAAAATCATTTTCCATCAGATCTTTTATTTAAATTCTATTGAGTCTTTATTAGCTATTTATGAGACTCATTAACACATCAAAAATCTAAGTCTCACATTGCAATAATCCACTGAATGCATTAAATTGTGGCTTTGGCAAAAGAGGGAGATTTAAGAAAAGAGAAAAGCCCTGATCAATAGGAAAAATGGAGTTCACTTAACTGAGATCAGTAAGACTGGGGGACAAGCCCGTTAGGGGTGATGATACAATCAGAAGGCTAATTATGGACCTGTCAGGTATGAGAGGCCCATTTGACATCTGCATGAGGATACTGACCAGGCAGTTAGACATTTGAATCTGGACTCAGGGAAGATGTGTGGCCTGAAGATATACATTTTGGAGTCACATTCTTCTCAACCTTCAACAGCCAGTTCAAATGCACCTTCTCTATAAACCCTTCTTTAATCTCCCCCAGCTAAACAAAAGTTCTTCATTCTTGGGTGTTGCATTTTCTGTATATTTCCTTGAGCATCTACCTCTGCGTTCCTTTTACCTCATTGCCCTTACTTGTGTACTAGGCTGAAGACTTTTTGAGGTCAAGAACTATGTCACTTTCATCTTCATGTTCTCTCAGGGTCCAGCATTGAGCTTTTCTGTATTTGGAACATAATCAATCTCCTATAACAGGCTCAGCAAACTCCCTTGAATAAAAGTAAATACAAAATGTTTGATAAGTGAATGAATGGATGAATGAATGAATAACCAATCAATTCCTGGAGTGACACTGAAAGATCCAAATAAAATTGGCCCTGTGCAGAACTAGGTGAAGCCTAGTGTCCTCCCAACCTGCCAAACTCAGTTGCCCAATGACCACTGAGCTCCCCAGACTGTCCATCATGGTGCCCTAGTTAGGTTCTGCTCTCCCAATCCTTTCTTTCACTTTATTGTCCAATAACAATGTGCCAGTCCAGCCAGCTGTCATCTTGGAAGTTAGACTACAAGGTGACAGCAAGCCAATTAGACCAACTAATTCATGCTGGTGTGATTGCAGAGCCTACTGTCTAGATTCTTCCCTTCCAACACCATACAGTTGCATTTCATCAGGGTCTTGAGAGATCCAATGCCTGAGAGCAGAAGTGACTTGAGGGCAGGATATGCATGCACTTACTGTGTCCTCAACGAGCCACGCCTCACTCCAATGTTCAGTGTGGCACGTGCTGAGGAATGATTAGGAGGAAGCAGCTTGTTGGTAACACAAATAATAGGCTTGCCCTGGAGGCTACTCTTCTAGCCAGGGCACCTAGTCCTACTTCTGATACCGGGCAGCCTTTCAGCTTTTGGCAGGTCCTAGTTCCCTGAGTCTGAGTCTCTATATGGGAAAAATAAGACTATTGAGCTTCACAGATCTCTTCCAGTTCTACCATTCAATCAAAAACAAAATTTAATGTTTAAAATTTTAACATCTCTCTACTCATTTATCAAGCTATTCTCATTTTCACGTTCCATAACATCTATACTATGGTTACAGATCTCCATTCTTCTTCTGTACAATGGTCATGATAATGTTGCCTGCCTTCCAGAGTTGTTGTGAGGATTTTATAAGAAAGTCCTTTGTAAATTCTGATGTGTTGTATTACATTTAGTTATTATTAAAGAGTCTCCTCTCTTTCTATGTAGGTGGGAAATTAAAGATTGCTACCAATTCCAGGTTGGAAAAAAATTTTAAAGATAGATAACTTTTCGTCTGAGGCCAAAGTCCTAACAAACCTTCACAGCAGGAAGGAGGAAATTATGAATACAGAGGATTTAGGGATATCGCGACTCATGTGTTGCTAGTTATTATGAGGTCTCCAAAGGGCAAATGGGTCTGACAGAACATATACTCGTAGGTGTGGAAAATCAGAGCAATTCTTTAGTTCACCCATTCTAGTGTTTTCCATATAATGCTATTCCCACCACTATACTCCAGGATAGTGAGTTAAGGGCACCATTAGATAGATGGAGGAGTGAGCTTCTCATAGTTGTGGATTATTCTTGCACAGGATTGAATTCTAAAAGCAAATAAAATAAGCATATTGCATCAGTAAATTCTGAATAGTATCTAAACATATTTGTGATGTTAAATAAATAATATAATTTCTTTGTACAATTATTTAACAAATCTAAATTATATTAAAACTGGAAAAAAAAATTTGATGCCCAAAATTAAAATACAGTAAAATGTTATTATTTAAGCAGATTTAAAAAGTCTAAATTGGGGAATTTAAAGAAATATATCTTTAGTATTCTCAGGAAGTATAGGGGAAAAAAACCAGCAAACCTAAGTATGTTCAAGTCAACGATTTTAGAAAATATTTTAAATAGTACAAAGGTGGGCAAATGTAGGTTTACAGTTATGAGTACATGAAACAGTTTGTTCTTGTATTATTATTTATTAATTATTGTATTATTTCCATGTGAACAACTATAAACCTACTTTTGCCCATGCATATCTATTAAAATACTATATTAACAATACATTAAAATACAACCAGATTTCTATAGACTGCTAAATATCCTAATTTCTCTCCAGCTCCTTCTAACAGAAAGAAAAAGCTGGGATTGTATGACACATTCTATATATTAGGCCTAAGAAATACCTGGTCTTAGACTGGAGGCTAGTAAGAGACCTAGGACTTTGTCAGTCCAGCACAAAGGACCCTAAACTTAACCTTGGGCAGAGATAAAGTAGAACTAGAGAGTACAATGGGGTGCCTGTACAGGCAGGCTATCTTTAGCTCAGCTCTTGCTCCACTCGGTACATGAATGGGAAGCCAAACAACGTGGTTACAGCTTCAGAGCCAGCTCTGTGGCATATTGAACCTAAAGCCTTCTGTGTGTCAGGGTGACCTGGGGAAATGAGGAGGGGAATTCTCTGTTTCTTGACAACTTTTTGCCTCTACTAAGAAGAAAGAGATAGATAAGGTTAATTTCCACTAGCATTTTCCTAGAGTACCACAAATCACAATTTACAGGAATCTGAATAGTCACAAAAGTAACCACTGGAAGCAGGGTCTACAGAGTCATAGACCCCTGTCCTTCACTTTACCCACAGAGGTTAAATTTTAAAACAAAACAACCCTTCACAAGGCTCAGGACAACACTGTAACCAATCAATGACTCTGAGGCCTCAAGCAAGATGTTCGGAAATGATTAAAAAAAATGAAATGCAATGGACTTGCAATCCTAAGGCAGCCACGTCAATCATCACCTCACATAAAACCCATGCAGGGAAGAAATCAATGCTTCCAAATGGAAAAAAAAAAACAACCTCCAATATTCAATCTATAGAGAGCTTTTGACTTGCCTTTTAAAAATTCTTTCTTGAAAGAGCTTTAAAAATCACCATGCCAAACTCAAAATTTAAGCTTAAATGCCAATTTATGTTTTCATACCAGAATTGATTAGAGCAGTAGTATTAATTACATATATTTCATGATCTTAGTCCTTAAAATTTTAGTTGCTCTAATATGCTTTGACTTGTTTTAAGGAGAGTGAGAAGGAACAGCAGCTGAATTTAGTTAACACCTCACTATTTTAAATAATTGGTTGAGCTTAGTCAAAAACAAGTGCAACTACTGCTTCTAATCATGGGAGTACTTGATACCAGACTCACCCTGCTATTTTAAACAATTCTCAAACTACACAAAATAACCCTGGCTGGTGCACAGTGGTTAGAGCATTGGCCCATGCACTGAAGGGCATTCCCAATCAAGGGCATGTGCCTGGGTTGCAGGTTTGATTCCTTGCCCCAGCTGGGGTGCATGTGTGCAGGAGGCAACCAATTGATGTTTCTCTCTGGCATCAATATTTTTCTCTCTGTCTCTCCCCATCCCTTCCTCTCTCTAAAAATCAAATGTAAAAAACAATCCTTGAGTAAGAATTAACAACAACAACAAAACACACAAAATAAGTTATTTTCAGCTATTGGAAAACAGCACAGGATTGTCACTCCTGAGAAGAGAACAATATATGTGATAATTGCCACCACTACCCCACATATCTGCTCAAAGTTAGTTTTTGGACAACAAAATAGGGAGCTGGTTCCTAAGCAGAACTCCAAGGTCTTGATGAGCTGAAGAGGTACAGATTGAAAGCCAAGGCTGATGAAATGGCTGATTTATAAGACAGGGTACCAGAGAAGAGGAAGCTGCAGAGAATGAGTTAGAGAAATCCCTGACTCTTTGGGAGAATACTATGTTGGATATGCTCAGAACATGTAATAAGCTGTACATGCACAGGCAATATGAGCTAAATGGAGATTCTGGGAGTCACACTGAGTGACATAGATAAAAAGCCAATAGAGGAAGTAAAATGGAAAATTAAAACCTAGTCAAATAATAGAAAACAAATAGCAAAATGGTAGACTTAAAGTCAACCATGTTGATAAAATAATTCATTAACTGAAAGTAGATTAAGACTCTAATTCAAAGTTAGAATATGCCAGACTAGTAAAAACTAGAGCTCAAACTATATGTTGCTTTTATGAGGTATGCTTTAAATATAAAAACACATGAAAGTTTAAAGTAAAAGACAGAAAATATTACACATGCAAAAACTAATCACAAGTGGCTAGATAGGTAAAAAAGTAGTCCTCCAAACAAAAACCAGAGAGTAAAACAGGGAAAAGGGGACATTTTATAACAATAAAGGGTCAATTCAGTGAGAAGACATAACAATCCTACATGTGTATACATCTAAAAACAGTTTCAAGATACATGAAGCAAAAACTGACAGAATTGACAGGAAAAATATACCAATTTAAATTCATAGTGACAAGTTTTAACACACCCATCTCAATAATGGAAATATACCAAAAAAAAGGCAAAAATAGATATTTGAGTAACATCAGCACATAACTTAATCTAATTGATATTTATAGAACAGTGCACCCACAAAACAGCAGAAACATATTTAACAAGTCAATGTACAAAGAATTCATTTAAATAAACTATGTGCTGAGCCATAAGACATGGATCAATAAATTCAAGAATATTGCAATCATACTGTGTATGGCCTCTCACCACAGTGGACTTAAACTAGAAAATAATTATATATATATGGAAAATCCTCAAGTATTTGAAAATTAAGCCAAACACTTCTAAATAACCCACAGGTCAAAGAAAACAATCATGAAGGAAATTTAAAACTGAGTGATAATGAAAATACATCCATTGAAAATGTGTGGGATGTAAATAAAGCAGTGATTAGAAGAAAATGTATTGCTCCAAATGCTTCCTTTAGGAGGAGGGAAAGTAAACTTTCTCCTTAAGAAGCTGATCAGAGAAGGTCAATTTTAAAGCAACGTAAGTGAAATGATTTAAAAAAAGAATAGTGCAGATGTCAATGAAGTAGAAAATAGAATAACAATAGAATAGATAAATGTAAACAAATATTAGTTCTTGGAAATATTAAAAAAATGTTATAACCCCTTTAACTAGATTGATAAAAAAAAAAAAATAAAAGATTAAAGCATAACTTAACAATATATGGAATGAGAGAGATGATTTAACATCACTAGATATACCACATTTTTTTAAAAAATAGTAATGCAACATTGGCATAAAGTTAACAAATCAGATGAAATGGGCAAATTTCTTAAAAAATACAAATTGGTATAACTGAAACAAGAAGAGGCAGATAATCTGAATAGCCCTTGATTTTAAAAAATTAAATTAATAATTAGAAATCTTCTCACAATAAACAGTCCAATCCCAGATAGCTTCTCAGGTTTTAATTTTTTCAAACATACAAAAAAAATCAATCATATGCAATGTGTTTTGGTAAACATAAAAGGATAAAAAGCTTCCCAAACCATTTTATAGGATTAGCATCTCCCTGATATTAAAACATGAATTTTAAACCCGGAGCGGCCCGGCCCAGAGCGGCCAGGCCCTGAGCAGCCGGTTCGGGAGCAGCCAGGCCCAGAGCAGCAGCAGCCAAGCCTGGAGCAGCAAGGCCGGGAGCAGCCAGGCCCAAAGTGGCCGGTCCCGGAGCAGCCAGGCCCAGAACAGCAGTGGCCAGACCCGGAGCAGCTGATTGTGGAGCGGACCAGAGCAATAGAGGCCAGGCCCAAAGCAGCCAGGCCTGGAACAGCTCGCTCCTCACCTGCCCATGCCCCAGGGCTGCCTCTCAGACATGGCTGGAAACTTTTGGGGGAACTTGAGGGTATGCTGAATCAAGTGATTAAGGCTTAGATCTGGATGTGTTGAGTTATTATAGTGCTGGGGTGTTGATCTGTGAGTGCCTTGTGTGGGGTCTGGATGAGGTTGGTTGATCTATTTGGAAGTGTCTTTTGTGTGAAGTGCATGTGGAGGTATTATTGATTTGAGAAAATACTAAGTAATTGATTTACTACCTGAAAAAATTTAAAGTTCTGAAAGTTTAAGGTCTCTTGCCAAAAAGAGGTTTTAAAGCTAACACCTTAATTTCAATGGAGAAAGGGGAGGACAAGCCCTTCCCACCCAGAACAGGTAATCCAATTCCAGCCAGCAGCTATCTTCAAACAATGTGTCCATTTACATTTAAATGGCTATGCCTTTTGATAGCCTAAGGGCAAGTTTACATATAAACAAGTTTGCTTCTCAGTTCCCAGGGCAGGAAAAACAAGGTTTAAAATTATTAGATTTTAAAATTTATTCTTAAAAATATAAAAGTTTATTAATTTAAAAAAAAAATACAAAGGAAATAAAAAAAACCTGATGAACAATATTAACTGTTGATTATAATAGAATCAGAGATACAGGAGGGGAGTGGACTGACAATTCTCGGAGGAAAAGGGGAGTGGTGGATGCGGGAAGAGACTGAACATAAACTGTGCACCTATGGATGAGGACAATGGGGGGTGGGGAAAAGGCAGAGGGTGGGGTGGGAACCTGGTGGAGGGGGGAAGAAATGAGGAACCTTTGTAATAATATGAACAATAAAGATTGATTTGGAAAAATAAATAAATAAATAAATAAATAAATAAATAAATAAAATAGGGAATGTCAACCATAAAAAAATAAATTAAAAAAAATAAAAAAACATGAATTTTATAAGAAAAGCACAAATCCATATCTACATGGACATCAAGACAAAACCAAAGAACTTATATGAAAGCTAGAGGCCTGGTTCACAAACTCGTGCATGGCAGAGGGGGAGGATGCAGGCACTTGGTGGGCCAGCCAGGCCTCCTGGTCAAACCCCAATGGAACTCCCAGTCGAGGGGACAATTTGCATATTACCCTTTTGTTTTATTTTATAGGCATAGCCCATGGACAGACGATCCTGTACTGCAGGCCTGGCGTGAGGGAGGAGCCACGTTGAGGAGGACAAAAGAGGAAAAGTGGAGAATACCTATAATACTATCAACAATAAAAATATAAAAAAAAAAAATAAATAAATATATAAAAATTAAAAATAACTTCCTAGTAAAATTATAAGAAATGTAATTTTTTTCTGAGAATTACATAAAAGTTTAATACTTCATGATGATGGAGGTTTCAAATAAGAAATGCAAGATTGATTCAAAATCAAAATGAATATGGTATAACTCTCCTTTAAAAAAAAAAAAAACAACAACTTGGTTAATTGTTCTTAATAATGTTTTGTAGTGTTTACTGGGGAGGTGTTTCACATATTTATTTAAAGTTATTTCTAGTATCTGCTATTTTGATGCTTTTGTAATTTACACTGATTCTCTTAAATGTTCATTCTCCAATTAGTCATTGCTAATATTTGGAAATACAAGTGATTTTTGTATACTGACCTTGTAACCTTTAATAATGGTAAATTCACTTATTCTAGTATTTTTTTTAAGATTCCATAAAATTTTATAAAGATAATCATGTCATCTGTTAATAACAACAGTTTTGCTTGTTCCTTTCCAAATTTGTCCCATTTATTATTTCCTTACCTTTTACACTGGAAATAATGAAAATGGAAGCTTCCAAATTTAAGTTATAGTTGGGCCTGAAATTCAACACAGTTTTATAGAAACAAAAATGACAAGGGGAAATGGAATGGTATGTTACATTTTTCTCACTTGCTTTAAGCAATAACATACCAATTCCTCAAGGAAAGGAAAACTTTAAGTGGATCCAGCAGTTTGACTTAATGTTTATAAATATATTTGATTGACAAATATGTTACCCAAATCTGATTTTTTTTGTATTATCCTATAGCTGCCTAAGGCTCTGTTTATTTCAATCTTTTTTTCTCCGTGTTGTTCAGATTGAATAATTCTATTGATATATCATCAAGTTCACTTAGAAAATTATTTTTAAATTAAGTTTTTAATTTCCTTTTGTTAAATCATTTTAATTATTTCTTGAGAGGGAGAAAGAGAGAGAGAGAGAGAGAGAGAGAGAGAGAGAGAGAGAGAGAGAGAGAGAGAGAGAGAAGCATCGATGTGAGAGAAACATCAATCAGTTGCCTCCCATTCATGCGACAACTGGAACTTGAACCCACAACCTAGGTATGTGCCCTGACCAGGAATAAAAAACTCAACCTTTTCGTGTATGGAACCCTGCCCCAACCAACTGAGCCACTCTGCTCTTAATTTCCTTTTGATTCTTCTTTATACCTTTTATCTCTTTGCTGAGATTTCATATTAATTTCAAAAAAGTTCTACCTTATTTCTTAAAGCATCATACTGTTTTATACTGTTTTAGTTACTGATGGATAATTCCAACATCTCTGCCTTCCTAGAGTTGAAGTTCTTGAATGTTGAATTTTCCTGGTTCTTCAAATTCTGAGTAGGCTTGAATTGTACCCTGATACTTTAAATACTATGTAATGAGACTCCAGGTCTTATACAAATCCGAAGAAGAACATTGATTTTGGTTTGTCTTACTAGGCAATTGCTTAGGTTGGATTCAGGCTGCAAGTTTTAATCTGCCTTCTATGGACGATGATTACCATCAGTTCAGGTTTCGAAAGTGTTTGTTGTGCTGGTGGGATCTGCCCTGCATATGTGCTCAGTAGCCAGTCTGGGGACTCAGATGATTCCCCCATAGCTCAGTTAAAGCCTGCTGGAAGCTTTTTGGGGTCAGAATCAAGCATGTATACTTCAGAAGGGAACCCAGAAACCCACATGCAATTTAATGAGATTATTCTCTTCACCTCCCTTGTCTCCATGATCTCCCCCACACTTTCTGGCTATCTGGGGCCTCTCTTCCCAGGCCTTGAGCCAGAAAGCTGGCACCTTGGGATACCTGAGTGAAAGATATCAAGACGAAAGAAAGGAAAGAAAGGAAAGAAAGGAAGGAAGGAAGAAGAAGAAAGAAAGAAAGAAAGAAAGAAAGAAAGAAAGAAAGAAAGAAAGAAAGAAAGAAAGAAAGAAAGAAAGAAAGAAGGAAGGAAGGAAGGAAGGAAGGAAGGAAGGAAGGAAGGAAGGAAGGAAGGAAGGAAGGAAGGAAGGAAGGAAAGAGAGAGAGAGAGAGAGAGAGAGAGAGAGAGAGAGAGAGAGAGAGAGAGAGAGAGAGAGAGAAAGAAAGAAAGAAAGAAAGAAAGAAAGAAAGAAAGAAAGAAAGAAAGAAAGCAAGCAAGCAAGCAAGCAAGCAAGCTGGGGTGCTGGGACTTGACTTTCCCACCCCAAGTCATTAACTTCCCACAACTGTGCCTGCATTCAGGGCCAAGCAGTGGGAGAGGGGAGAGAGAGAGAGAGAGAGAGAGAGAGAGAGAGAGAGAGAGAGAGAGAGAGAGAGAGAGAGAGAGAGAGAGAGAGAGAGAGAGAAATCAATGGAAATTCACTCCACACTCTTGAGACTACAGGTCTTCTGGTTAGAATTTTAGGCACCTGTCTGGTCACCATTGCGTTCACTGGGCTGCCTGGCGATAGGACGTGGAAGGAGAAGAGAAATTCCAAAGATGTCTCCAATGTCCTCTGACCTGAAGGAGCTTTTCCCAGTTCCTGGGACCAGAGAAAGAGGAGCTCTCTTCGGTTTCTGTTTCCCTGTGGATGTGTTCTTCTGGATCTGAGAGCTGCCCCTGCGTGCCAACCAGGCAGTATCAGAGGAAAGAAGCGCAAGTCCTCACCAGCAGTTTTGTAGATTTTTGGGGTCTGATCTCCTTTCCCAGTCTGCCCGCACCATTTATTTCCAGTCTCCAAACTGCTGCATGTGTTCTGTCTGGGACTTCTCTCCTTTCAGAGCAGAGGCAGGTTGGATCTGCCTGCTACATACGTCACAGCACCCGGACTATCCCATCGCAGTTTTCAAAAGTATTTTTACTTATCAAACTGCTGAAAAGCATGTTGACATGAATGGCAGTGTTGTAAAATGTTTGTAAAATGTGTTAGATCCCAAATGTTAACATAAAACGTCTTCATACCCAGTGTGTTCGTGGGAGCTTCCAGGTAACTTTATTTTTATTGAGCCCCAGAATCTCTGTGCTTTTAATTGAAGAGATTATAAAGTAAGCTGTTAGAAGACATATAACTTGCAATTACTGATCTATATAAACCTCACTTTTCTTGGTACAGTACGACCTAAATATAAAAAATAGAAATAAAGCGGATGCTGAAACTTCTAAAGGATAGCAATTGTCATCAATCACTAGCAGTTTCAAATTTCTGTGTTCTACAAGCACTTCCCTGCTTTCATTAACTGTATCCAGTATTGAACTCATCACATATTTTGCTATTAAAATACCTACCAATTTAGCCCACCCCATGTAGCACAGTGGTTGAGCATCGACCAATGAACCAGGAAGGAAGTTATGGTTCCATTCCCAATCAGGTCATATACTACATGCCTAGGTTTAAGGCTCGATCCCCAGTAGAATGATTCTCTCTCGTCATTGATGCTTCTATCTCTCCCTCTTCCTTCCTCTCTCTGAAATTAAGTTTACAAAATTAAAATACCTACCAATTTATTTGTTGAACATGTTGGTTTTCTTACTAGATCTGGATGATGGTTTTCTGTTACTTTTAAAAAAATGTTTGTAAAGCTTGGAAAGCCATGGCAGTGTCCATCCCTACCTCACAAGGGCAGACGGTCCCTCACATGAATGTAGACAGACACACAGAGGATCACGATTTCTGTAAGCAAAATACACCTTCCCCAGTCACTAACTCCACCTCTAAGAACCACCCCCCTCTGAACTGAAACCATAGCTTTGAGTGTTGAAGTGAACACTTCGAGCTGAAGTGAACCCACCATCCTGTAAGCCAGGACCTTGTTCAACAAACACCCACCCCAGGGGATTCAGGGTTCATGGGAATGACGGTGTTGGGAACAAGGTGCCTTCACACCGAGGTGAGTAGGTCTATAAAAGATGAATTGTGTGCTTCCTGCAGGAACTCCTAAGGTAGGAACTTGATAGAATCTACCAGGAAGTATGTTGGAGGTGGGGGGTGGGGAATTTAAAGAAAAATTACAGTCAGGCCGCATTACCAAAAACGACATGAGACATGGGTGCTGTACTTGACACAGAGGAAGGTCACGGAGCTGGATTTCCTTCAGGCATCCAGGTCCAGGCTGCCCCCTCCTCTCTATCTGAATGTCGGGCCATGTGCTCTGGAAACACTCTCCTGCGGATTCAGACTTGAAATATGCCCGGTGGCTCTCAGAAGGACAGGGTCAAATATCTGGGAGGTAAATGCAAGCTCTTTCTTCACGTGTCACATGGCCGCGTCCCCTCGGCTGGAAAATAAACAGGTTGACTATCACTCTATTCATCCGTGTGAAGCATGGACACAGAGGGAGCATTTATCTTCCCGATCGACCTTTATCCAGGACGCAGCCCTGTTCTTGCCTTGCATCAAAGTCACCTACTTAAACGCACATTTCCTCGGGAGTCCGAGCCTTTGCCTGATAGGGGAGAAGTGAGCTGACTCTGGGACAGAAAGCTATGAAGTGAACTTGCAGACTACTCAGCATTTCCTGACACAGGCTCCCCTTTGCTTTACTTCTCTCCTTTGTGAGGGCACACCATCCCTAACAGCATTCATGGAGGCTGCTCCCCAGCAGGAAGTATTGAAAATAGACCCGTTCATATGCTGTCCTTCAAGTTAATATTTGGTATTGGTCAGATTAGCAGATAATGAAAGCTACTCTACATTTGGAATAGAATCAAATTGTCCATCACCTTCTATCCTTCCCTATTAAAAAGATACAGTTTATTAGGTTATTTCTCTTATAAACCTCTTCAAGAAACCTTGCAAAAATTCAATGGTTTCATCCCATAATTTATGGACCATCAACGATGAAATAACTTGGGTCAGAGAAAATCTGGGTGGGCCTGGATATAGGCCAAGTTTGGAGTAGTTTGGTAGAACTGAAGCAGGGAGTGGGGTCCTGGGAGCCCAAGAACAGATGTGGGTAGAGGAATACGGGCATCAGAGAATCAGTAACTTCAGGTAAGTCTACTCCCCATCTCAAGAGGGTTCTTTCGTGTTGGCCCCGGGCTGATCCATTTGGATCTCAACAACAAGACTCCCAGTGCTCTCTGTCTTTGGGTGGATATGGCTAATGGGGAGCTCCAGTGAGAAATCAGGAGGGAAGAAAGGGTTTCTAGGGAATTTTTTTAAAAAAACATCTGAGTTTAATTCTTCTCAAAATAACCTTTTATGCATCACTCTGTCCTTCTGAATTTGGATTCTGGTAACTCCTCCCTTTTCTTATTCCTTTAGATCTAGGGGTGTTGATGGGTCCACACTCTCTCTGTTCTTCAGTGAATAGTTCCTCTATTGTTTTATTGGTAACTTTATTAAACTCTTCCTGGAATAACCCTAATGTGAGTGTATCCTCTGTGTTCTGTGTGAGTCTTGTCTGATGCAGAAATACCCTGAGAGGGGTGAATATCAAGTTGGACCATGCAGAGTTTATGGACAGTTACCGAGGCAAACACATATGACAGAGAAAAGCATCTCAATGTTTGGCTCAAAAACAACTCTCATCCTTCAGGTGCCAACATGACACAGGGCATCCCTTCAGCTTGCTGCATTCTGCACCAAAAGAACAATTTCCCCTCTTTCATTTCTCTTCTCCATTGAGCAACTGAGCAGGCCCCTGAGAGAATCCAGACTTTCTTGACTTGGCAGGGTCTGTGGACGTGTGTACAATAGCATTTTTGCTTTCTTTTAGAAACATCTGTGGGAAATCAAGGGCATCAAGATGGTATATATGGCAAGAGCTTGGCTCCTGACACAAAGTCTTCTCTTTGAGTTGAGTGGCAGCCCCTATAATCCTTGGGATTCCTCTGGTAGATTGTTGACTGTCTCCAATACCAGCTTGCTTCAAAGCACTTGGCTGGCTGCAGCAGAGTTCCTGGGCTGATGTGTTTCTCAATTCCCATTGTTCTTTCCAAGCCAAGCTTTTATGGATTTTTTTTAATGGCATCAGCATCCTTCAAAGCGTATGGATTGTCTATGAGACATAATTCTACAAAATTGTATAACTGAACGGTTCCCTTCCTTAGTAAAATATTATTTGTGTTTCTAAATAAATAAATGACCATCTGCGTTCCATTACCTTAGGCAAATCGGCAGAATCAGGGCCCTCCGTATCACTCATGTTACTAATTAGCACAATTTTTCTCCTTGAGATGCTGAGGATTGGTGTGGCTTCCACAGACATTGAGAGCCAAGACTCTAATCTCTAATGCATCTTCGGCCACCTCTGCTGCGGCGCGGGCTTCAGCACATTACTGGCCTGTTTCTCAGCTGTCTGAGGACTTGATTTAATTATGCTGCAAGTCTGTCTTCTTTGGAAGTCTCCACACATGCTGTTTGCTCTATTATTATGGATTGCATTGCCTCTCTGCTGCGATGTCTCATTCTTGCCCTTCCTTGGGCTTTAGTGGCTAATAGACATTTGCATTAATTTTCATTTCTCCTGGTGCTTAATAAACATCCTCTTAGGCACTCATCCTGGAAGTAGGAAATCATTTATCTCAACCAAAAAGTTAAGCCTCAGACCCTTCCTAGAAACAAAACTAGTTTTGCTATTGTATGGTCCTTCCTATTTCTCACAGCTTCCAAGGAACAACACCAGGGACTTAGCTTATACCCATCTGGGGTTTTTCAGTTGCCACTCTTTAGTGCATCTCATAAAAGTCACTTATACATATACATACATGCATGCACATACATGCACATACTCAATAAAGTCCATTGCTGCACTTAGTGACCCACGAATGGTTGATTAAACTATGATACCCATTCAGCAGAAGAGTATGCAGTCACTAATACGATGTGTATACAGACTACATAAAACACTGTGAGAAAATATTTATGTTTTGCTGTTAGGAAACAAAATGGTACAGGTAGCATTACCACCATTATGTTTTAAAATATAGATATTCACATTCCCATGCCGACAAATAAGACAGATAGGAGATATCAACATTTTTACAATGGTTAGGGTTAGGCTTGAATGTCTGAGAAAGAATCCTTTCTCTTTCATTTCAAAGAGAGAATATTTATTTTTTTAAGAGAGAAAATAATAACTTCAAAAATAAAAGAGAAAAAGCAAATATATTTTCTCATCATTAGAGACTCCAAATAATGACACTCAGCTAAGGTTGAGGGTGAAACACTGGAAGAGATGTGAAGTGGGACCACTGGAGAGAGAGACAAAGATTTGGAGCAGCTCGGAGTCCACAGGTTCCCAAGAGCATCCTTTTACCCTGGGGAAGGTCTCTTTTGCAGACACATCATGACTGTTAAAACTGTCAATGAAGGGAGCAGGGATGATGCTGACCTCGCCATTATGTAGAAGACAATAGGGGTGAACCTATGGAGAAAACATTTCCTCTTACAGCCACCAGGCCAGGAGAGATGAAAATAATAGAACAGGAAACAAACATACAATAGACAAGCACTCTGTGCCCGACTCGGGTTATAAGATGAAAAATACAGATTTAAGTACAAAAAATGAATATCTACATAAAATAAGAGAAATAACTACAGATTAAAATATAAGAAGTTGACAAATACAGAGCAGCATAAACTCCATAAAAATAACAATGTTTTTCTCACTTAACTGCTCTAGATGCCTCTATAATACATTTTCCTAAATTTTTTACTATATACTGTCATTAACATTTCATGTGACAACATTTTATAACTAGAGGCCTGGTATAAGAAATTCACCCTAACTGCCCTCTCCTGCAGGCCTGATTGGTCCCAACTGGCCTCCCTTGCAGGCCTGATCACCCACAAATGCCCTCCCCTGCTCTCCTGATTGCCCACAATTGCCCTCTTCTGCTGGCCATCTTGTGGCAGCCATCTTTGACCATATGGGGGCAGCCATATTGTGTGTTGGAGGGACGGTCAATTTTCATATTACTTTTTTATTAGATGGGATATTTGCTACCTAAAATGTAGAAAGATAATTTTTTCCTCTGGTGTGGTTAACTGAAAAATTTTTAATTTTATATTGAGATAATTTTAGACTTACAGAAGTTTCAAAAATAGTACAAAAAGTTCACCCAGCTTACCCTAAGTTAACATTTTTTGTAGCTATAGTATAATCACCAAATGTAAGAAATTAACTTTGGCACAATGCTACGAACAAAACTAGGTACTTTATTTGGATTTCACTCGTTTTATCACTTACATCCTTTCTCTGTTTCAGGATTCAACCCACATTGCATTTAGTTGTTGTATTCCATTAGTTTCCTCTAGTCTGTGACAGTTCCTCTACCCTTTCTTATCTTTTATGGTCTTGACCTTTTTAAGAACACTGTCAGACACATCACAGAAGGGCCCTCAATTTGAATTTTCTGGTGTTTTCTCATGATTAAATTGAACTTATGCATCCCTAGAAAGAGTTCCAAAGGAAAAATGCCCTGGTGCATCAGGGAGAGAAGATGTTGCTATCTTATTACTGGTGGTGTTAACCTTGATCACCTGGTAAAGGTGGCATCTGCCAAATTTCTCCACTGGACAGTTACTATTTCTCCATTTGTATTTTTAAATATTTGGGAAGAGACATTTTGAGACTATGCAAAAATCCTGGTTTTTCTTAAACTTTCATTTTCTAACTTTATTACCCATTAATGGAGCTTGCTCACAATGACTGTTAATGTGGTAATGCTGTGGTTTCGATGTTGATTTTTCCATTTCTCTCTTTTCTTCATTTATTAAGTGGAATTCTTCCATATGTAAGAGTTAGGTCTTCTCCTACATTTATTTATTTATCAATTACTTTTCATATATGTATGGATTATTGGCTATTTATTTTATTCTTTGGGTTATAATTTAATATTATCCTAATTTACTTTGTTGCTCAAATTCTTCTAGTTTTGACTTTGGGAGTTCTTTAAGATTGGTTCCTGTGTCCTTCAACATGCTCCCATCTTTCTCTTTTTTTAAGCACTTCCTTACTTTATGGCAGCACAAGATGCTCCAGGCTCGTCTTCTATGTTCTCTACCCCAGCCCTTGAATTAGCCACTTCTCCAGGGAACTCCAGTTCCTTATAATGGGGAGTAGTATTTAGAAACCAAGATGTGGAGGTTAGGTGTCTTTGTTATCATGGGGTTGTCATTTGCTTCCTGGTCTTCTCAATGGACACAAGTACAAATATGATTGTACACTAACCCATGGCATGCACATCTATATTTATTTCTGTATTTACCTATGTATGTATATGTAGATATAGGTATATGTGCATTGTATTTGAAATAAGAGTTCCTATGATTCTCTGAGTCCAGTCTAGCATCACAACATTCATACCATTCTCTTTTCTTATTTGTTACTTCTTTTTTTCACAGTAAGAAACCTGCCTTTCATTATCTACAATACTTATTGGTTCAACCGTAGTATACACAGATAGCAGTTTGAGAATTGCTACCCCATATCCCTTTGGGAAAGTATGTGCGTGCAGTTCTTTTTGTCTCTAGCCTTTCAGTGTAGAGTCACATCACAGATTTGCAGTATTTGAGTCAGCTCCTTTCTTCTCCATCCTTTTCATTGTAGTATGGCAATGGTCCTCAAAGGGGGCTATTTTGCCCCAAGGGCACATTGGCAATGTCTGTAAACATCTCAGGTTGTCACAACTGGGGAAATAGTATTGATATGCAATGATAGAGGCCAAGGATGCTGCTAAACATTCTACAATGCCCAGGATACTACAGATAAGAATTATCTGATGCTAAAAGTCAGTAAATTGTTAAGTGTATACCTTATAGATGTTCTCCTTTTAATAGATCCTGAATTTTTGTTACAATTTTGACATCAGAAAGTGAACTATTCTTATTGAGTAATCATTTATTTTATTACTTTCATTTCACAGCCTATTAATCTTCATCTGAATTTTCTCCTTGTTTAATAAATAAAGATGACGAAAGTACTCACTTCATATAGACTCAAACCAGAAATTCTTACTTGTTTTAGTGATAGGTTCCAAATGATCTTTGCAAACTGCAGTCAAATTGGCATAGTCCCAACCAACTTTCCTTGAGCATAATCCCATATTTATGGCCACTCCATGCCACCTGGACACACAGGAAGGAGAAGCTAGACTGGAAATACACTGTGGCGTTCGCTGACATGAAATATCTGGCTGTTGTGAATTTTACAAACACATATGAGCACGTTGCTAGAACTCCCCTGGGGCTTTGGAAGGGATCTTAGATGAAGGACCCTAAACAAACTCTGGTAGCTTCAAAGAATTCTTTTTCTACCCAGAACACAGAGATAGTTGCACAAAATTCAGGCTCTGAAGGAGCTTGCAGCTTAGGAAAGAAGGCAAATCTGTGTTCAGAGCTCTCTTAGGAGATAGAAACGATCAGACATTTAGACTAGGCCCTTGTACTGCCCCTCTAACACACACCAGGAAACTGAACACCCAGAAGTCTCTGATTCTGTGTGGCCACCGCTTCTCATGGGCAGTCAGAGGACAGCCTCCTCACACGGGCCCCCAGGGGGCTCTGGAGGCCAAGGCAAGGCTGACCTCTGAGTTTCTCCTCTGCCCTTTTGTTTTCTCACAGGAATGGCGAGTAAAGGAAGAGCTTGAAAGAGGAGAGAGTACGTCAAAAATATCATCATCCTAAATACTGTGATTTGAAGTCATTTTTCACTGCCAAGAAAGAAAAAAAAATAGTAGTCAAGCCTCTGAAGGCGATATTTACTCTTCCAGGGAGAGGACATACGGCACAGCTTCTGACAAGATGTCAAAAGTGTGCTCGGCAATTTAACTAGTAATAATAGTGAAAACAACAAATACAGCTCTGAATTAATCCAGCATCTTTCATCTCTGTGTATCAAAGAGTGTAGCCAATGTTCCTGATAACAGATGTCTGTGAAACAGAAATGGAAGGCATTGTCATTCCTCGGTGACAGATGAAAGCACAGAGAAGCTAAGGAACTGCCCGCCAAGTGAATCAGCTGAGGACACGAGAGCAGACCGTCCTCCCTCCAGGGCATCGTCGCCTCCCTGAGGCTGTGAGAGCCCTTTTCTAAGCGGTTTGGGTTTAAGGGGTGCCTGAACATGAGCAACACAGGGTATCCAGAAAGCACTGAGCCTCGGAATCTGGCAACAACATCTCTCACCAAGATAGCTCTGCGCCTGTGCAGGTGAGTCAGTGAAAGAGCTTTGAAAGTCCGTCGTTCACAAGCCTTGCTGGATGTGCTCTGGGAAAGTACTGGCCCACAGAGCCTACCTTTGGGAGTTCATAGTGTATGGGGTAAAGGAAGGAAAGACACACACCCCTCAAATACTGCACTCCAACCACAGGGAGCTGCCTGAATTCCCCCCACGTGCAAAGGGACTGTCTGCACCTTAGTCCATGTCGCTCCTTTCCTTTGCTTTTCCCCCTTCACTAAAGCATCAACAAACTATCAAGACTGCCACACACACACACACACACACACACACACACACACACACACACGGCTTTCCTTATTTTTTTAATCTTGCAGACTATATAGCTTTCTGTCACAGGTCCTCTAACTTTGGTGAATATACTGGTTTACATTTCTGCCTTCCCTACCAAACTCACACCTCTTTGTCAAGGGGGATGTGTTATAATTATCTTTGTATGCCCAAAGTTCAGCACAGTGCCAGGTTCATACCAGATATTCAGGGCAGTTTCTAGAAAGAAGGAGGGGCGAGGGGAGGGAGGGATGGATTGAGGGAGGGAGGGGGGGAGGGATGGATTGAGGGAGGAAGGGAGGGAGGCATATGTTAGACATATTCCTATTCAGCATTTAGCAATACTCCTCAACTGAGGGCTCATGTCTTTTTTAATTGCAGAATTAAAATTTTGTACAAAACTTCCCATTTCAGTTTCTTATTTGTCAACTGATTCTGTAAAAAACCTTCAAAAATTAATACCTCACTCACAGTATAAATTTGCCCCATTTTGTAAAATCCTGGCCAAGTGGAGTATATTTAAAATTGCCGCACATTTGTTGAAAGGGGTATTATTTTCTTCAGCATTTTTGCTTTTTAAATTACTGGAAACATTCTTGCATCTTTAGTAGTCTTCCTTTTTTTAAAAAAAAATAAACATTCAAGTGTAAAAACAAAAACAAAATGTTAAATGATGTATTTTAAAGAGCTCCTTCGATAAATATAGCCCATTCTAATTACCACTGAATAGACTTTAATTCTATTTCACAAAAATGTCTTGTCGCAACTTTTTTTTAATTTCAGAATTGAATTTTTTCTTTTCAGCTTTTATCATTTGGGAAACCACTTCTCCCACTCCTTCAGTTCTCTATTTCTGAAAGCGCATGGGTTGGACATTCTCAGTCTGTTCTCCATGTCTCTTAGCTTGTCTTTCATATTTTACAGCTCTTTGTCTCTGTGCATGATTTGGGGTAAACCCCACCCACAGTGTTATGTTCTGGGCATATCCAGTCCACAGTTGATCTTGTCTCCTGAGCATATTTTTATTCCAGTTACTTGATTTTTCATTTCCAGTGCCTAATTAGCTCATTTTCATATACACCTGTTCTTGATTCCTACCTGCCTGGTTTTATTTCAAAATCTCTTGCTCTTCTTAGGCGTCATTCCTTCTTTTATATATTTGGGAAGCTTAAACAGACTCATTTTAAAGTCATTTTCAGATTGCTCTATTATTGACTTTCCATGGGAATGAATTCTACTGATTTTCAGCTTGTTGACTGTCTTTTCTGGCATTAGTTCTCTTCATGTGCTTTGGAACTTTAGTTATTAGCAAATTCATCCAGAGAGGATATGGTCTGTTTCCCCCTCACCCCTCTCTCTTTCCTCTCACAACTCCCTGTCTGGGAGTTAATCAGTTTTCTCCCTCAGAATGCCTAGCCTAGAGTCACTTCTGATCGTGGGGACTCCAGTTCCTCGTCCTAACGTGATCTTGGAGGTATCTCAGATCTAGTTGCCAAGCCAGCAGGTCCTTGTGGTGTGGCGCGTGGCGCCCTCTGCCCCTTCCCTCCACCTGGGCATTTAGCACCACAATATGCTGCAGCTCCTAGCAGTGACTGACGCTTCTTCCAGCCGCCCTTGAAGAGCTGGCAGTGGGCCTCAATGTCACCATGAGCTTGGGTCCAGTCCGCAATCGTGAGCCCAGAGCTCTAGTCCTGGCAGCCACATCTCAAGCTCCTCTGCTTGTTCCCAAGTCCAAGAGCCCAGCAAGTCTACGGCCTCAAGCTCCATGTTCTGTTTTGTTGGTTCCCCTCCCCCCCCCCCCCCCCCACACACACACAAAGGTCTTTATCTCGTTGAATATGGGTATGTTTAAGTTCTTTCTGAAATAGCTATTGTATCATTACAATGTGTTTGAAATTAAGGGATCTTTCAAAATGTGAAATCCCAACACTGTCTTGACCCATCTAGGCATTTTCACAGCGTTAGTCAGCCTGTGAACACAGATCTCCCGCTGTCTAGAATGTGCCCTGTAACCTGCAGGCTCAGTTCCCCAGGCCTGAGTCCTGGGCCAATGAGAACCAGGCCTGGGATCATGGCCCATGAGCTAGCAGGGTCTGCAAATAGTCTCTGGTTCTCATGCCTGTGCCCTCAGGGTGCAGCCTGCTCCTGAGTTCCCACTGGGAAAGTAGGCTGCAATTCTCCATGAAGTAAGCACCCACCATCTGAGCCCACCCTGCCCACCCAAGTCTGCCTTAGAGGCTCACCCTCCTGACCCTCCTAACCTAGCCTGGTCTGGATTTATGTTTCAGGCCCTCATTGGAAAACCATGAGCCTCCCACAAATACTATCACTTTTGTCTCCAAGTATTCAGATCAGACCCCACCTGCACTGAGCTTAATCTAATGCTCTCAGTCTTGGCCCAGACTTTAGGCCTCTCTAAAACCCACACCACCCACCTCCTGGCCTGGTCCCAGTTCCTGCCTTCTCTCTGACAGGAGCTGTCACCCCCACTAAGGGTTCTACTCCTAATTACTGTGTGTGTGTGTGTGTGTGTGTGTGTGTGTGTGTGTGTGTTTAGGAGGTTCCCACATATCCAAGCAATGCTCTGATACCAGCTGGGTCTCTACAATTCGACTCAATTCTGGTATGACCTGGAGACAGCATCAGATCCCTAGGTTCAAGGCTCAGTCCCACAAGACTGCCTTCCTCCACTTCCGACGCCAATTGCAAGTCCAGGTTGCTTCTGACCGACCTGCTATAAATCATAGGTTTCCATGACCCCTCCTTGGGTTTGATTAGCTTGCTCGAGCAGCTCTCAGAATTCAGGGGTACATTTCACTTACCAGATGATGGGTTTCTTATAAAAGGATACAACTCAGGAACAGACAGATGGGAGAGATGCACAGAGCAGGTGTGGGGAAGGGGTGAGGAGTTTTGTGCCCCAACCAGGAAGGCCACTCTCCCCAGATCTCCATGTGGCCACCAGCCTGGAAGCTCTTTAAACCCTGGCCTTTTAAATTTTAATAGAAGCTCCATTCCATACTGGCCTTTGGAGAGTAAACTCCATCTGAGTCCCTCTCCCTACTCAGGGCACAGAGGTTGGGGGTGGGACTGCACGTTGGTTCTCCTGGCAATCAGCCCCCATTCTTAGATGGTTTCTAAAAGTCACCTACATTGCCATTTAAAAAAAAAAAAAACTTTTATGGCTCTCATCACTTAGGAAATACCAAAAGTTTTAGGAGATCTGTCCCTGGAAAGCGGACAAAAACCAAATATATATTTCTTATTATAAATCACAATATCACACCTACCAGCTGGAACTGGACAAAAGATATAACATGTTCTCATGGGTTTCTCTCCACAGTTGGTAAGTAGATATTGTTACCATTTTTATCTCTCATAGTATAATAGTGATATCTCTTGCCAGTTCACAGTATGCCAGGATCAGGAGCTCCTGTGAAGTGGCTACTATTACACCTCCTCGTTTTATAGATGCAGAGGCTGAGGCTCAGGTTAAGTGACATCTCTAACATGTGAGCTTAACCTGCCTGGCTTTTTGCCGAGCTTAACCTGCTTGGCAAATTATACTTAGTACTAAAATTGGGTTCATCTCAACCCAAAGCCCATGCCCTTGGCCAAATGCTGCATTGCCAGATCCATCTTAGCCTCGATCTGGCCGGATCTCTTCATGGCATTTGACACCATCACCAATACCTTCTTCCTCGGGAAGTTCTCTTTGGGCTTCTGGGAACCTGAAGTGCAGTGAATTTCCCCTCACCTCTGTCTCTCTCACAGTTTTTCCATGTTCTTCCCATCAATCCTGATGTTCCCCAAACTCCCACCTTCTTAGATGTACCACAGACTACTCAATTGCAGCACAGTCAATCCTGAACTTGTTACTGATATCCCCTATCTCATCCAGTCAGGCTCCCAAACTAAAGCCAGAATAGGCCCTGTAATCCTTCTATACCCGTGGTGTATAGAACTGCGGCTCATGAGCCAGATGCGGCTCTTTGACCCCTTGAGTGTGTCTCTTCCACAAAATACCACGGCCTGGGCAAGTCTGTTTTGAAGAAGTGGCGTTAGAAGAAGTTTAAGTTAAAAAAAAAATTGGGCTCTCAAAAGAAATGTCAATCATTGTACTGTTGATATTTGGCTCTGTTGACAAATGAGTTTGCCGACCGCTGCCCTAGACCATCACTGAACCCCATCACCCATAGATAGACACAGGCAGATTTTTATTTTTCTCCCGAGCACGTGAACTAAAGCTGTCCCACCTTTGCATTTCCATCTCCTACAGAATATACCCCAAAGCCTCTGCCAGATGCCCATGCCCTCTTTCCATCCTCACTATTCACTTGCACACTGCCCAGGCCCAGAGAGCTAGAGCCCTACTGTGGCAATCACTTACCCCCCCTCCCCTTCCCTCCCTCCCCTCCCGCCCACATGCCAGCTCTTTGTGGTACCAGGCCGTGGCCCTGGATGCCACCTAGAACACTGTTATCCCTTTCCCACCCACTTTCAGTCCAAACATCTCCTGCTTTGTGAAGCCATCTAAGCCTTCCTCTTGGGCTCTGAGCAAGGAAAAGGTGCTGACCTCTTTGCCCTCGGTGGACCCTGGGGCCCAACACCATGTACTAGTTTGACTTTTTTCTGCCCATCCTGCCCATCAGCACAGCCAGGCCTGGCTTCCCCTCTCCCTTTCTGCCTCCAGCCCCAGCCCTACTTCCCGTTTTCATCAAACATGGAGGTAATTAACTGGCAACTGGCAACAGACACTAAAAAGCAATTTCTCACCCCAACAGGAGTGTGTAATGTTAAATTCTATTTTGCCTAGGAAAGTGATCAGAAGCCTGTGCACACATAAGAGATGTTTTGACAGAATCACCAACGTCTGAAGTCAGCAAGGAGGCTTAAATGAAAGAATTAAGAGAAACAGATCTGAACTGCAGCTCTGTGTGGAAAGCTACAATGCTAAAATCTGCATTTAATAGGGACCACATGGCATAAACATTCTATTCTATAAACTATTATAGTGCCACAGAATGAAATTAGTTGGGAGTCTCCTGGTATCTCAGGCTATGTCTTCACACACACACACACACACAGACACACACACACACACACACCACATTGTACCATTTTAAAACATTTGACTGATCAGCCCCTAACAAGTTGTTGAACAATACCTCCCGTTAGTCACCAGTGTATTCCTTATCAGTTCGAATCCAAATGCTGAAATACTTCAGGTCGAAAAGATAATAAAAAAGAAGTATAAATGGCTAATAAACATATGAACCAATTCAACCTCAGCTATAATGAAAGAGATGCAAATCAAGATATAATACTACTTTTCATCTGTCAAATCGGCACCATTAAAATCAATGGTAAAACTGCTGACAAGGGTGCTGGCTGCCTCCCAGCTGTGCCAGGCATGGGTGGTGAAGTGAGTACTCACACCCCAAGGCAGAAGAAAACTCTGTAGACTTTTTATGGTCTTTAAGAATCAACTCATCTCTGTCCTTAAATATTTCACTATTCACAGAGCTTGGTGGGCTATGAGCAGGGTATGCTTGTGTTTAGGGAAGGTGGGGGTGTTGTGGGGTCGAACTCTGGGTTCAAAATAAGACCACCGGAGGCTGATGATTGATTAAAAAGCAGGCAAGGATTTATTGAAATAACTGGCCAGGGCAGCCACGAGAACACCACATGCAGGTGGACTCCACATGACTGCACCGTTTCAGGTGTAGCCAGTCCTTTTAAAGGCTTAAACCACAGGAATTTTCCTTTGTTCTAAATTCTAAATCATAAAGACTACATTCTAAAGACTGGGGTCAGCCCTCAGGGTCACTCCCAGTCACATCCTGCTGGACATTGGAATGTGGCCCTATCTTGCAATAGCCGATAACACAGAAGCAGAGCTCAGAGGTTATCTACAGTTTCTAACTCTGAAGGTTATCTACAGTTTCTATCTCCTATGGTCCTGGTCCCAGGCAAGGGAAAATTGCCTTAGCCTCCAGGTCTCCACCTGGAAGCTAAGGTAAACATTCTGTGTAATCAGGTGCAGGAGCCAGACTTAGCAGGGTTAAAATTCAAACAGCCGTTTTTACTAAAGTATGCTTGCCACTATATTTCAGGGAGAGAAGCACAGGAAAGTCTGACCACTCACATGCACACACATCCACATAGTCTGTACATGAATGGGGCCATGCTTAATTCAGCCCTGATATATCAAGGAGGGCACAGGTCAAAATCTGCCTTTAAAGGCTTACAGTTCAGAAGTAGAATTAAGCCTGACCAGCTTAGCTCAATGGTTGAACCAGGAGGTCAAGGTTAGATTGCTATCAATGATTCTCTATCATTGATATTTCTCTCTCTTCCTCTCTCTTCTCTCTGAAATAAATAAAAATATTTTTTAAAAGAAGTAGAATTAAGACTCAGACCCAAATCTGTATAAAATGGGCAAAAAGAATTAGATGCTGTCAGAGAAGAAATAGTGCTGGGTGCATTATGAAAAGAGATTACTTCCAACTCGGCCATCAAGGTGGGTAGAATTTTGTCAAAGGTGTAGGGAGAAAAGTATGCTAGGAGCAAAGGAAAGATTAAGGTCACAGACTGTCTGGAAAGCCCCTACTTTGCCTTCTTGTCTGCCCAGATGTCTCCTCCTCAGTGAAGCTTCCTCAGAGCCTCAGCAGTTGCTCCTATTGCTGCTCCTCTGGCCTGTGACTGGCTCCCGCTCCAAACCTGGGTTCCTTGACCCCCTTTAGAGGAAAGAGAATGTTTGGAGTAGGGTATGAAGTAGGGAGACTGAACCTCAAGTGTCCATCCCTCCTCCTGGCAGATGTCCCTCCGGGTACCCCTGGGGGCCTGGCAGCCTTAGCCCAAGACTTCCCTTTCCACTCACGAGCTCTTCCTGGACTTCCTGCTCTCACCTTTACCTCATCAGCACACCTGGGTGTTGTAGGCTGATAGTCCCTCCTCCTGGCCTGGCCTGCCCTTTGCCTTTACCCTCTCTCTAAGGCTTCCCTTTCCACTCAGGAGCTCCACCATTAACTTCCTGGTGAAAACTGGTTGGGGGGGGGGGGGGGGTAGGAAGTTACCAGGGTTCCAGGCGGCTTGGTAATCTGAGGTTCCAGGAAAAGGGTGAGGGAAGTCAGCCTGAGGGTCCTTGTGTATCTGCTTGACCACAAAAATCTGGGGGTGGGGTATTACAACTAACACAAAAAGATCAATCTCCATTTCTCTCTTTCTCGCAACAGAGATGGACCTATTCTCAGATTGCAGAACTCGGGAAATGGAACCCATATCCTTGTTATCAATGTAAAAACTGAGCTGAGCTATTTGTGATCTAAATCAAAATAGAACTGTGTCTGGCAAGCTCATTTTTCTCAGGCCCAGGCAGCTCCCCAAGATACATTGTCTACTGATGGGGGGAGGGGGGGGGGCAGTGTGGAGAGACAATGGCAACTGCCAGGAGCCATTGATCACTTGTTTTATGTGCAGAATGAATCCTTAATCACTGTCGCAGCTGAAAGAAAGGGGAAATTGAGATGGATTCTCAAGTGCCAAAGGCAGAGAGCTTGGTAAGTGTAGCTCTTTCATTAAAACTTTAGAGCATAGTAAGTTAGCCAGTGGTTGTTCTTCTCCACCTTGGCTTCCACATCCTGGCTCATTGCTAAGGAGCAGTAAAGGGTCCTGAGAGCCCTGAGTAGTCTCCCCTCAGTGTAAACTGAGGGGGAGAGAGGTAAAAATCTCATCACCTGGACCTGCCTGGCATTTGAGGAGCTGCCAACTTAATCCTCCACCCCAAATCACTCACTGCTCTCTGAACCTCAGGTTCCTTTCATGTAAACTAGAAACCCAGCATGGGAAATCACATGCCCACCCCCCATCCATGTGGCCTCACCATGCTCACAGCCCCACCCACTCGTGTATGCCCTGCCCACCCCTGCATGCCCCGCCCACCCATGCCAGTTTTTGGTCATTACAGCATTAAGGCCACTGGCTTTTTATATATATATAGATGGGAGCAAAACCCTGCATTGCCTCATGCACCTATGCTCGTTTATTCTTCTGCCCCACTTCTTGCACTAGTTCTTTCCACTGTGATGACATTTATTTATGTGTTCGTGCATTTTGCAAGTAATCAACTGTTTATAATGTTCTCAATGGTTACCAAGAAGAGTTATGGTTTCTAACTTTGGGCCTAGGTATCTCACCTGATACCACTTTTCTTTCATTGAAATGCCTTTCCTTGCCCTTTAGTTAATTACAGTGAGGAAATGAACAAAGAGGACACTTGAAAATAGCCCTCAGAGGTCAGAGGGTTGAGTTCAGGAACCCTCCTCAGAATTGACCCTCCAAAGCCAAAGTCTAACAGGCCTTCCAGGCTCCCAAGGAGCCTTGCAGAATCCTTACCTGGATATTGTCACCATCCCTCCTCAGAATATAGGTTCACTAGGGCAGGGAGCAAGGGATTCTGACCTCTGCTTGCATCTCTAGAATGCATCCCAGTGCCAGGCCCATGGTAGATGTGCCCGGTGAGTGAGATAACACCTACCTGGTCCAGATGCAGTTTATCAGGGACCCAATTCAGGTATTCCATCTGAGCAAACCCCCCAGTAGATTTGAACCAACTTTGAGTTGACCTCAAAGCTCAAAGAACTCTCCTGATTCCTTGACCCTTTTACATTTCCCATAAGACTCAAGTAAAATTTCAAATGCCTTGAGGATGCTCTGGCTATACATTCTAAATGCTAAATGTCTTATTAGACAAAGGAGCTTAGGACTGACTCCTCTAGAATACAGATCGGCTCGGAGTGGCATCCGCAGTAGCTGGTGTTTTGCCACATCACAGTGTCATTAGCAACCAGACAGAGCTATTCAGCACATACCTTTTGATGTCAAGTCTCCGCTCTCGGACTGCTTGACAAGCCAGGGAGGATAAATAAAGGAGGCTCCTGGTGCATTTGGTTTTCTTTCATGTTAGGTTCTGTGATGGGATCCCTGATTTAAGACCAGGATCCAATTGAGAAGCTGTGCTGATAGCACAATAAATAACTGGGAAGCATCGAGCCCGCATTGGTGTGCTGTGCTAGTCCAGGACCACGTACTGTGTCATTATTTATTAGCAAGCAAATCCTTATTTTGGCTTCTAGAAAAGGGCATCATAGAATTAATATTGGAGATGGAAAGAAAAAGGCATTCAGGGAAGGGTGTTTGTCCTTGTTGGGGAATAAGAGTCAACAGGTAAAAATATTTTAAGTGGACGAGTTCGATAGTTACAGGGGAGGTTTTGCTTATCCCCCTTCCTGTTGTCATGATCTCTACCAACATCCTCTTGCAATTGATATGAAGGAAAAAACAAGTAAAAGAAATTCCTTGTCGACAGTGATCAAATAGCCTAGACTTTTTTTTAGCAGAATTCCAAAGTGCCATGAATCTTTGAAACAAAGATTATTCATTAAATTATACCAAAAATACAGTTTGATTCTATCCATTTGTAAAACTTTTCATATCCCCACATTTCAAGGGGGGGTGCGGGGGGGGGGGGGGGAGACAAAGGATTCCATGTTAAACCAGCAATCCAAATTTTTAGAAACTACAATATATGGCTTCCATATGTTTATTCCCCTTCAGTCTCCCCTCCTATTCAAATCTGTATCACAACTTGTGGGGCTCCTGAGAGTGCCTGGGGTTCAGAGCCTGGGGACTCACAGGCTGAGGCAATGGCACGAAGGCTTACAGCGGGCAGGTGCTGAGGCCGGACTGGGGCTACTGCCTCCCAGCAGGTGGCTTCCACCATCCTCACCTCCACCCCCACCCTGAGCACCGAAAGCCTTTCACCCTCACTCTAGAGCTGCCCCCACAAAGGCCGAGCCAAAGGGTGCCCTAGAGATGCCCTCCTCTTCCTTCCACTGTGTTGTTGTCTCTTCCAAGGAACCCTGGAGCCCATGTTCCCTTGAGTCTCTGCCACCCC
Source organism: Pipistrellus hanaki (assembly GCF_964339955.1). Taxonomy (NCBI): domain Eukaryota; kingdom Metazoa; phylum Chordata; class Mammalia; order Chiroptera; family Vespertilionidae; genus Pipistrellus; species Pipistrellus hanaki. The sequence continues at coordinate 45,812,231 of NC_140503.1, read as the reverse complement.
TTGGCTACCAAGCTCTAGTCCATCCCACCACACCCTCCAAAAATCACCACCAGATATGAGAGCGGCAAGGATTCACACCTGTGTTAGCCCAGTTCTTCCTCACACCAAGCTTGTACAGAAAGTGAAATAAGGCAAATGAGGCCCACAGGTGTGGAGGCACTTGCCAAGGTCACACCCCCATCCTGCATTGCTAGTGTCCTTGACTTTTCTGCAATAGTAACAATCCCATGGCGGGGAGCCATGGTTTGGAGCAGCTGGTTCTCTGCACCTGAGATTAGAAAGACCACAAATGCCCCAGTCCATGGGCCCTGGAAGGATGCTGGCTCATAGACTTGGGCAAATTCCTCAGCTTCTCTGGGCCTGGACTTCCTCATTTATCAAAGAAAGCAGGCACAGCCTCCTGCGGGTAGGGATGAAAGAGGGGGGATTGAGGCCTTCTTTCAACATCCCTGTACCCCTTACTCTGCAAGACACCTGTCCCCTCTGGCACCTCTGCCTTCCTGGATGTTGGGTTTGTTTACAGTGCCCAGGAGACTCCATCAGTCAGAGGCAGAGCAAATGGGGCCTCACCTACCTGCCCACATCCTTCTGAGGGGCGCCTTCTCCGGCTGCGAGAAGGGCCCATCTGGTGGGAAAGTCACGGCAGCAGCTGGCGCTCTAACCAAGGAGAGGAAACGCAGGAGCTGGAGTCACATGGAAGGGAACAAAGGGGCTGGAGATGTGGCCAGCCAAGCTTGGGGCCTTATTATGGGGCAGTCAATGCCCAGATGGCATGTGAGATCCGTATCAACTCTGAAACACCCGCTGACGCCTTGCAAGTTTGAGTTCTCAATCCAGGCATCCAAACCCAGAGAGTGTGAGGGACTGTGGTGGTCCCCAGGCCACCTCCAGCAAACACCCAATGATATATCTGTCTCTTAAAGAAGCTGCATGATTGGCCCCCCGCATCAGAGAAGTACTGTGAAGCAGGAAAGACTGAGAAGCAGGATCCCGGAGCACACTCACATAACTCCTAGCTTAACAAGTGCAGAAACTGAAGCCAGGGGAGGGAAGAGCCTAATAAGTACCACACAGCCAACACGTGGCCACTCTGATGCCTGACCTGCAGCCTAGCCTTTCCCCAAGCCCCTCCCCTTGCCCATATTGCCTCTTCCTCTCAGTGCTTAGGTCCTGCCCAAACAGAGGCCTGGGCCCCTACATGTACCCTAGAAGCCTTTGTCAGATTTGCCCTCACAAAGACTCACTTTTACCTGATCATCCCCTGTCCAACACTTCCAACGAGCTACTCAAAAAAAGAACAAAATGCCCAGCATCCATGGATCTCCTTTGGTGCAGCTTGATACAGCCTTTCTAATCATCTTCATCCTTCCTATTCATTCATTTGCTCATTCATTCATTCAATAGATAATTATTGTGTACTGAATTAAAACAGGCACCCAGGAAAATATAATCAAGAATAGAACTGTTTCTGTCCTTAAAAGCTCCTAATTTAGTGCAAGAAATAGCCACATAAACAGAAAATGCCATATAATGTATTTTTTTAAAAATCTTTATTGTTCAGATTATCACAGATGTTACTCTTTTTCCCCCCGCCCATAGTTCCCCTCCACCCAGTTCCCACCTTATCCCAGGCCCTCACACACACACCCCACTACTGTCCTCATCCACAGGTGTAAGCTCTTTGTCCAATCTCTTCTCACACCCCCACAGCCCCTTCCTCTTGAGAATTGTCCGTCTCTCCCTTTCCATGCCCCTGATATTCACCAGTTCTATTCATCAGATTTTTTATTAATTTTATTTTTAGACTTACTTGTTGATAGATATGTATTTGTTGTCACTTTGTTGTTCATAATTTTTATCTTTACCTTTTTCTTTTTCTTCCTCTTTTAAAAGAATAGCCTTCAGCATTTCATATAATACTGGTTTGGTGGTGATGAATTCTGTTAGTTTTTTCTTGTCTGTGAAGCTCTTTATCTAACTAACCTTCAATTCTAAATGATAGTTTTGCTGGGTAGAGTAATCTTGGTTGTAGGTTTTTACTATTCATCACTTGGAATATTTCTTGCCACTCTCTTCTGGTCTGCATAGTTTCTGTTGAGAAGTCAGCTGATAGTCATATGGGTACTCCCTTGTGGGTACCTAACTGTTTTTCTCTTGCTGCTTTTAAGATTCTCTGTCTTTGTCCTTGGTATTTTAATTATGATGTGTCTTAGTGTGGTCCTCTTTGGGTTCCTCTTGTTTGGGGTTCTCTATGCTTTCTGAACTTGTAAGTCTATTTCTTTCACCAGGTAAGGGAAGTTTTTTTGTCATTATTTCTTCAAATACATTTTCAATATCTTGTTCTTTCTCTTCTTCTGGCATCCCCATAATTCGGATGTTGGTACATTTGAAGTTGTCCCAGAAGCTCCTTACAGTATCTTCATATTTTTGGATTCTTTTTTCTTTTTGCTTTTCTGGGTGGGTGTTTTTTGCTTTTTTGTATTTCAAATCTTTGACTTGATTCTTGGGATCCTCTAGTCTACTGTTGAATTTCTTTAAATTATTCTTTATTTCATTCAGTGTATGCTTAATTCCTGACTGGTCCTTTCCCTTTTTTTTTTTTTTTTTTTTTTTTTTTTTTTTTTTTTTCATTCTCACTAAGATCCTTGAAGGTCTCACTAAGTTCCTCGGAGGTTTCTAGAAAATTCTTAAGTAACCTTATAACTGTGGTTTTGAACTCTGTATCCAGTATTTTGCTTTCGTCCATTTCTTTCTTTTGTGACATCTTTCTTTGTCTTCGCATTTTGGCTGCTTCCTTGTGTTTGTTTCTATGTATTAGATAGCTGCTAAGTGTCCTTGAGTTGATAGAATAATCTTATGTGGTAGGTATACAATAGGGCCCAGTGGCTTAGCCTCCCCAGTCACCTGAGGTGGACACTCTTGGTGCACCCCTTTGTGGGCTGTGTGCATAGTTTTGTTGTAGTTAAGCCTTGGTTGTTGTTGGTATCACTTGGGGGAATTGACCTTCAGGCCAATTGGCTGTGTGAACCAGCTATATCTATAATGGAAGAGCTACTCTGTAGAAACACACTTATGGGGCAGGACTTGCTTCAGTGGGGCTTTGGTGCTGAGTCTTCCCCTTGAGCGTGTCACTTATGGATGTGAAGTGTTGTAATCTGGTATGGTCTCACACTGACCACTGAGTACACTGGCTCTTGGATCTCCAAGGAAGTACAAAGTCAGTCGCTGCCTGGAGCCACTCAACAGGAGCTAGAGAAATATCTGCAGGTACTTCCTCTTGTATCAGGTTTGGAAGTACCCAGACAAGGCCCAGCTGTGTAGCAAAGCAGGCTGCTGTTGCTGCTGCTGCCTATTTTACAGTTTTTAGGCTGAGAAAGGACAGGCCATTCATATGCTAAAGCCAAGCCACTACTATGCACACCTTGGGTGGGGTTGTAAATTGGGTCTCATGAAATCTCCTGGGCAGAACAAATAGCAATGACTGCCAGTCAGCCCTGCACCAGAGAGGTCCCAGCATAGGAAAAATGACTGCTATGAGCACCTCCATCTGAAAGAAAGCCACAATTTTGTTCCTGTCCTGATGCCAGATAGTCCAGTTTCTCCCCACACGTATCTGGGTCCCCCAGAATCTCGCCCATAACTGGAGTTCAGAGCAAGCGTGAGCTTTTATCTCCCTCCTAATTTAAAAAGCAGTGCACCTGGGTGCCAGCCCATACCACACCTCCTACCAGTCTCAATGCACTTTCTTCTTTACCTCTAGTTATAGAATTTCCACCCAGCCAGCTTTCCCACTGTTCTGGATAATAGTTGTTCTGTCTTTTAATTGTAATTTTGATGTGGTTGTGAGAGGCAGCAAGTACAAGTGTTCACCTATACCACTATCTTGGTTCCTTCTATATTATGTCTTAAGGACAGAAAATATATATTTGCAAGGAAATATGGGAGCCCAGAGAAGGACTCCTGTATGAAACCAACCTGAAGTGAGGGAGTGGGTGTTACATTTAGGAATATCTTTTAAGAAGAAAGATGCCACCAATAAATTTGGGAGTGGATAATGGTCAGTGAATCGGGAAGGACCAGAGGGGCACCAGGAGAAGGTATGGCCTAAGCAAGAGAAGGGCACAGCATTAGAATGCAAAGCCCACATCATATTCTTTCCCACCTCTATACCTCTGGTGACTCAGAATCTAAAGAAACAGGTTCTCTGTAAATGGTCACTGGATGAATGGACAATGCATGTGATGATTGAACAACTGCAGAAAGTTACACATTGCTGTGACTCCAAAGAGTGAGCCAGGTGGGCATGATTAGAGGCAAGGCTAGGAGAGAGGGTCACAGATCAGGCCACAGAGAGCTGTGTGTATTGTTCAAAAGGTTTAAATTTGATCATGCAGGTCAAGGATTCCTGAAGTCTTGCCTTCAGGGTCCAGTGCCCTCTCCCCTGAAGTTGGAAGCAAAGTTTTGTGCACAAATCCAGCTTTTATGAGATTCTAAAAGGGGCTGATGACCCCAAACATGCAAAGGATAACTGGAGAAGAGAGTTGAAACATCTTAGAAAGTTGTAAGCCAGAGAAGGTCAGTGTAATATTTATTGTTTATGTGCATCACACTGATTTACCAGAATAGGGTCCTTGTCTATCTTGTTCCCTGATTTGTCCCTAATACATATCACCCTGCTTGGTACAAGATAGGTGTTCGGGGCAGGGGGAAGAATGCCAGCTGTGTAGAGAATGGACTTCAGGGGAAACCAAGGCAAGGGATCTGCTAGGAGGCTGTAGTAATAAAGTTGAATGGGAGAGAGGGAGGGGTTGGTTGTTGGTAGAGAATGAAAGTGACCTAATTGAGTAACCTTTGAGAAGTAAAACTAATAGGATGTATTGGTTTACTGAATATGGGAAGAAAGGGGCAGAGATAAGTTAAGGATGATGCCGGTCAGCTAAACAGTGGTGCTGTCAACAATACTAAAGGAAGCAGAAAGCAGAACATGTTGGTAGTTAGTTCTGTTGTGAGGTGGTCAGCATCAGGGTCCTGGATGTAATCCAAGGGCATATGCTAAGTAGGCCATGTAAACGATGCTAATGCTTGGAGGTGAGATTTGAGCTGGAGATAGAGATGTGAGGATCAGGACTATTAAACTGTCGAAACCCTAAGAGTGAGTGAGGTCACGTAGGGAGAGTATAGAGGGAACACAGAGCAGGCCAAGGACAGAACTCTCAGGAAACCAGCATTTAGGACGTGCACAGAGGAATGGGAACCTGCAAAAGAAACAGTTTCCACAAGGAGATAAACAAAATCAAGAGAAGGGAGCGCGTGATGAAGGAGAAAGCATCCAGTGCAGGCAGACGTGGCTGAGGGTCACAGGCTAAGGACCAACAACTATTTACTAAAGGAATAACTGATGCTTTTTAGGAGTGGGATGTCAATGGAACACAAGAAGTAATGGTCAGATAGTATGGGTTTAGAAGGGCAGTGAAGAAATAGGTGCATTACAAGGAGTTTATCCTTCCACAAAGTTTCTATGACTGGGAGTAGAAGAATCTATAATAATAAAAGCATAATATGCTAATTAGACTGGACAGCTAAACGACCTTCAGGACTCATTCCAGAGGTCCTTCTGGATGAAGCCATGGTGGTGTAGGCTGAGGCAGGGGCAGTTAGAGGTAATCAGGCAAGCAGGTGAGCAATTGGGGCGATCAGAGAGGCAGGCAGAATGGTTAGAAGCAATCAGGCAAGCAGGCAAGCAGTGAGGAGTGACCAGCCAGGCAGGCGAGTGGTTAGGGACAATCAGGCAGGCAGACAGACCAGCAGCTAGGAGCCAACAGTCCTGGATTACAAGAGAGATGTCCAACTGCCAATCGGGCCTCCCCCAAGGGTTCCCAGATTGCGAGAGGGTGCAGGCCAGGCTGAGGGACCCGCCTCCCATGCATGAATTTTGTGCACCAGGCCTCTAGTCTATAATAATAAAAGGGTAATATGCTAATTAGACTAGACGTTCTTCCAGATGACCTTCTGGATGAAGCCAAGGCTGCGGGGGAAGCCCAGGTTCCTGGTGCCAGAGGGAAGCTGGTGCCAGCAGCCCAAGGAAGGAAGGCCTACTCTTACACAAATTTCACGTATAGGGCCTCTAGTTAGATTATATCAAGAGTGGGCCTCAGTATGAAGAATGTATCTTTTCATATGATAAACTCTTGACTACTTCTTCTTGCTGTCTTTCTCCTACGGATTATAAATTTTCTGAAAGCAGGAATTGTAGTCTATGCTTTTGTAATCCCTCATAGTATCTAGTACAATCTACACAGAAAATATGATCATTCATCCAGTATTTATGGAGCTTCTACATTTGGGCTATTCTGCCTTCCATGGTGTGGAATTCTAGGGGCAACGAAGGAACCACAAATGATAAGTATAAGCATGCAAAGTACATAGTATGCAAACAGATAATAAATACTATAAAAGTGAAGCCAGGTAAGGGGAGTTGGAGTGGTAAGGATGGAAACCAGAGGGTCTCACTGAGAAAGCATGATTTGAGCAAAGGCCTGATGGGGTTTGAAGGGGTTTGCCTGGTTGGCATTTTGTAAAAGAATGTTCCAGAGAAATGTAGGGTGATCAACTGCTTCAGTTTTCCCACCACTATGGGGTTTCCCAGGATCTAAGTCTTTCAGGACTAAAACTAGTACTACAACCAAGGCTTTCGGCATGAAAACCCTGAGAGAGAACCAGCTGAAGGCCCCGAGGCAGGAGTATGGCTGCTGTGCTCACAGGGCCAGTGTGGCCGGAGAAGAGGGGTTGAGGGGAGAGAGGAGGCCACTAGGCTCATGGTCATTCACACCCAGTGTGGGTCCCACATGCACACTGAGCACAGGGAATACAGCCATTCACACACTAGGGAAAGTACAAGTCCACAGAGTGGTGACTGGCTGTAATGATCTCAGCAAACACATTCACCTTCCCCAGCAACTCCCGGTCATGTGGGCCGCCTGTTCCTTTCCCCTCCCCCTGGCAGCGGAGCAACAAGCCCATTCCAGCCCATGGGCTCCACATGCCGCCCCTATAATGACACTGCTGTCCATCCTCTCATCAGCTCCCAGGGGAAGTCCTAAGCAGCAGGATCAGCCAACCTGGAGTCAGAGCTGGACCCTGCCTGTCACAATCTCTTTTCTGCCCCACCCCTACCCTGACTGATACCATCGTGTGGCTCAGCCCTCGGCAAGAGACAGTGGTCCCTAGGAGGGGTCTTCAGACACTTGGTGACCAGTTAGGATGGCAATGAGCTTGTGTGGATCAGTTTGTAGGGTCTCAAACCCACAAAGATCAAAGTTGGATTCCCAGTCAGAGCACATGTTTGGTTGCAGGCTTGATCCCCAATAGGGAGTGTGCAAGAGGCAGCCAATCAAAGTTTCTCTCTCATCAATGTTTCTGTCTCTCTCTCCCTCTCCCTTCCTCTGAAGTAAATAAAAACTTTTTTTAAAGGTGGCAATGAGGAAAATTTCTTCTGAAGTTTTCAACTTTCAAATAAGCCACAGAAATAATGTCTATGACTTCTCTTCTGTTTGATAAAATATAAAGATGTACACTGAGTGGCCAGGTTATTATGATCTCTGATAATATGTAATCAGTGTATATCCTATATAATAAAAGGCTAATATGCAAATTGTCCCCTCAACCAGGAGTTCACCCAACAGGCAGGCTGGCCAACTGCCCGTGTCCCCTCCCCCTGGCCAGGCTGGCCAGACCCCACCCATGCACGAATTCATGCACTGGGCCTCTAATAATATAAATATTATTAGAGTGGCCATATTATTATGTATTCAGAGATCATAATAATCTGGCCACTCAGTGTATATGTGGAACTAATTTCTAATTAACTAATGAAGTTAGCTTCTTTCAGAAACACTCATAGAACATGGGGCTGGTGAGGAAATAGACAGTGAGGGGGTTCCCAATGTCAGCAGATTAGGAAATTCTGAGTTAAAACTTCAGCTAAAATGAAAGCACACTATCTGAGGAAAGCAAACGTATTAAGCTATCATCGTTTATTAATGCTGGAGTGTAAATTAGCCAGTGAGATTAGCTGCTCACAAATCAAAGATTAGAATGGCACTAGGAATGGAGAGGAAGGATGACAAGAGACTGGGAAGAGCAGAGCCAATTCTAAATAGTAACTGGGTTTGAGAATCAAATGCCATTTGACATTCTCTTCTTCATTAGCTACTCACAACCCAGGATGGTGAGAGTTATAACTACCCTCCAAGAGGTATCACCATGTGGCAGAGTCAGACTCCCTGGGTTCAAAGCACAGATCTGCCAGTCAACTAGCTGTGTGATTTGGGAAACTTACTTAACCTCTCTGTGTCTCCTATACTTCTTAAAAATGGAGATAATCTTGGTTCCAACCTCATAGGCCTGCTGTGAGGATTTAGATGAACTAATTCATGGTACTCTCTCAGAACATGCTTGACATGTAATAAACATTCGGTAATAAATGTTAGCTGTTATTTTATAAATGAGGATACAAGGCATAATGGGGTGAAGATATTTGGCCAAGGTACACAGCAACAAAATAGCAAAGCCTAGATTAGGAGGCTTCATCTTTCATGGGAAAAGGAATCATCTGGGAAAATTAATTACGAAACAGAATCCCAGACCCCACCCTGGACTCCTGATTGTGTGGGGTAGGTGTGCCAGGTAGACTGTGCCATAAGACGGCAAGAACCTCCTGACCAGCGTGGCTCCGTGGTTGAACATTGACCAATGAACCAGGAGGTTCGATTCCTGGTCAAAGGCACATGCCTGGGTCACAGCTTGATCCCCAGAAAGGGGCATGCAGGAGCAACCAATTAGTGATTCTCTCTCATCATTGATGTTTCTCTCTCTCTCTCTCTCTCTCTCTCTCTCTCTCTCTCTCTCTCTCTCTCATCCCCTTCATCTCTGATATCAATAAAAAATATTTTTTTTTAAAAAGAGAACAAAAAAACTCATTTAAATAGTTTAAAAGACACTGCTCAGGTGACTCTGATACAAGGGATCAGCAGAGGACTGGTTGGGGGACACTTCCTGCTACATCTGCCAATGTTCAGGAGACTGTGAGGGCTCAGACCGACTTCCTCTATCCAACCAACCCCTTGACCAACAGCACAGCCCCACTCCTGACCAACTGTGCATTTTTCTCTCTAATTCCACGGGGAATGGCTGCACAGCCACTGTCAGAGAGCGTTTTCTCAGGACCAAGAGCTTTAAAACCAAGCTCTGCTTCACAGTGGGTTTTACCAGCAGGATCTGGGACAGAAATGCTGATACACTCTTAATTCGGAGGGAGAACGTCTCGGCTGGAAATGTGGGGACCTGGGAGATCCAGTTTGCAAGTCCCCTGGCCTGTGGGAGGGACACCTGGTGAGATATTTGGGTTAATATCTTATGCATCTACTTATCCTCTGACCCCAGCTGTGCATTTAGCAAGGTGGCATTTCGAAGAAAGGGAGGGGGGAAAAAGAGACCATGCTTGAGAACACTTGCCTGGATCAGAGACGGGTGAGCTTTCTACTCCGCAGTCCTTTGCATTTCATATGAAGTGAAATCTATTTCAGGTGCTGCTGAAAATGCAGGAAAAGTACCAGTGACTGGGAGTCCTAGGAATTAAAACGGCCTCCGTGCAGAGACAAGAAGTGGTCTCACACCATCTTTTCTGCATATTCATAATCCGTCAATGTGCAGAGGTCTATGTTACAAAAAAAAAAAAAAAAAAGTTCCCTGAGAAGTATACTCTCATACAAATGAGGTGGTTCCCTTCACCCCAGCCCCGGGAGCCACATGCATCTTCTCAGCATCTGTCCTGTCCTCCAGCTTTGGATTTGGGCTAACCCTGCCCGTCAGTCACTTCCCACGGAGCTGGGGATGGGGAGGCGCCAGGCTGAAGGTGTTACTCAGTCAGCCAGCTGCTTCCCAGAGAGTGGGGCGGGCGGTGCCAGCTCTTAGGCACGTGGCTAGGCGAACAAGGCCTGGGAAGCCTTTGTGACTTTATTTCTTAGCAGGAAGTGTAAACCTATGAAGTGGTGTCATCCAGAGAGAGCTGAGTAGCTGGTGGGGATGCGGGGGTGAGGAGGGGAGAAGGGGCTGCAATGGGCCGTAAGCCTCTCCATTCATCTAAGTAGCATTAAATCACCATAATGTGTGTTCAAGTGCACAGTCCCAGGAAGGTTGACAACCCTGTACATCACACCCTAATCAGGATGGAGAGCATGTCCTCACCCAGCACACGCCCCCCCTCCCCCACCCCCACCCCTTCCCACGCTCTCTCCAGAGGCACTGCCATTCCGTGTCCATCTCTGAGGCAAGTCTGGCTGCTGTAGAGCAGTGGCATCGGTGAATCATGCAGCCAGTGCCCTTTTGTGTTGGGCTTCCTTGCTCCACGTGACCTGTGACATCCACATGCCTTTGTGTGGGTCAGTGATTTGCTCCTGGCATTTTAAATGTTGGGAGCTCCCTCAACAGCCCCACTCCCCACAGAGGCATCCGCCCCCTGAGCAAGCAGACCTTCGCTTCCCAGATCCCAGCGTCCATGGCAGCTCTTCTCTGGTTGTGGAGCTTCAGAGAACCTGAGGGACCTTGGCTTCCAGGGAGGCCTTGGGTTAACCTCTCCCTGCTTCTTTATTCTTCCACAGCTCTGATGTGGAGCAGAGGCTTGTGGCTGCCCTGCCCAGTCCCCAAACAGTTCATGACCTTGACCGGTGTCTGAGCGTGAGGTGGGCAGGTGCCTGGAGGCCCCACGGTGAGAGGCTGGATTCGCTGTGGAAGAAGGGAGCCGTGGGACAAGGGGACGCATGCTTCCCGAGGCCTCGAAGCCGGGGCGAAGGTACCCTTCCTCTCAAATTGCCTCCAAACCTCAGTCATCAGCTCGCTCATCGTTCGCTGATGAAATACATTCTCCCAAAGCCATTTTAAAATAATCGAAGCGTATGCTAAACCTTACAAAAAAGGAAGAGAAAACCCTGCAGCCAAGTCATCCTAGACGGAGCGGCAATGACAGAATTTCATAATTAGGAAATGCAGTGTCATTTCTGAACGCTGTTGCACCTTTGAAAAGCGGTATCAAACTGAGGGCTGCATATTTGATACCCGATTGATTCCAGATTTCAAGTCAACTGCAGCAAAATAATGAGCTGCCTCCGAAGTGAGCTGCTGAGCTCCGGCTCGGAGGGCCTGGGAGAGCCAGCACGGAGGGTGCGAAGCCCTGGGCGCACTCACCTCGGAGACGAAGTGAAGGGGCCACTAGATGTGGGTGAGTTGCATTCGTGTTTTGCGTTCGTGAGTTGTGTTCGGGTCCTGACTTGCATTTGTGTTTTCGCTGAGGGGCTGATTTTGAACACAGGCTTTAAGCGCCCTTCAACTTTGCTCACCAACCTCGGTGCTGGAATCAAAGACCTGGGCAGGAAATAGCTGGCAATTCCTCTGCCACCTCTCCAGGCCCCGCCCTCGCCAGGGAGCCTGGGAAGGAATTGGCTTCCTGTGTTGCTCACCCAGTCACAGCTCCTCACATCTCTGAGGATGGTTCTGATGCCCATCCATCGAGCCTTCCCACCATGGTGTCGCATCTGAGTCTGGGGATTCTCTCTGAAGCCTGCGGTAGAACCCTAGGCACAGCCCTCAATCAATGACAGGTGGGAGTTGGCATATACAGGCCCCAGACTCTTCACCCATCGGATGAGGCCACTGAAATGTCCAGTTCTACACTATTGGCCTGAGTGTCTCTACAGCATGAGGCCCAGTTCCCCACAGTGGGAGCTGGCTGGGTCCAAGCCCTTTACCGGCTGCCTTCCTTTCGCTGTGCCCATCCCAGTGTTTCTACACTTCCCAAATAAAACACACACACCCAGGCCTTGTCTCAGGGTCTTTCTCTGGGAACCCAACTAAGACAATGCTCTCTTTATGTTCTCTTCCCCAAGCCAAACCTTCCTGGTCCTTCTCCCAGTCGTCCTGGGACACTGTGCCCAGACCTGGAATCTCCGGGCGGCTCCTCTCCCTGGTCACCTCACCCCCCAAGGTCTCGCCTACAACGCGGAGGCTGGCCCAGGGTGCCTACTCACTGCAGTGCGTCCTATGGCTGCTCTTGATCTAAGCATACACTGCTCTTCTTAATCTTCACACTGCATTGCTTTTGCACGTCACACTCCTGGGCCTCCGTGAGACTCCCAGTCCCCTGACTGGAACGGCGGAGGCACCCAGCCGTATTTTCCTTGAGCTGGGCCGGCATGCTCTGTGTCTTTATTCAAACATTTGGTATAAATATTAGAGAGATGGGCGCAAAGACATGGCCCACAGTGTATTACTAACGACCTTACATTGGCAGCAGTTCATCCATCAAACCCCACGGGTACGGTTGGTCAGCCCACAACAGAGCTTTCTAATTGTTATCATCAAATCCACACATTTTTTCTATTAGATCCATCGGGTCTCTTAAGAGACTTTGCAGAGGCCCTGCTGAAAACCAGGCCTGTGGTCTCAGAGAAAGGCTGAGAAAAGTCAATTCCAGAAGCTTTCACCGTCTCGAGTCTCTTCCTGAGCTCCATGGGATCACCTCACTCAAGCTCGGCCACTATCCAAAACATTTCTCATCTTTTTGGTTCCCAGGTACCGACATGTGTCTCTAAGCTTCCCCAGGTGGAACAGCAACCTTTCACACAGGAGCCCTCAGAACGCTGACCAAGGGGCCGGAGAGCAGGAGTCAGCCAACTCCTTCTGTAAAGGTCTAGAGAGCAAATGTGTTAGGCTTCACGGGACAGGACGTTTCTGCCACAACTACCCACCTCTCTTCTCACACAAAAGCAGCCACAGACAGGGCGTAAACAGAGGGCATGGCTGTGTCCCAATGAAACTGCATTTATGGGCACTGAAATTTGAATTGCAAATCATTTTCACTTGTTGCAAAATATAATTCTTGTGTTTTTTCCCCCCAACTGTTTAAAAAAAATCCTTTCTTAGCTCACAGAACACACACAGACAGCTGGGGGACCGATTCAGCGCATGGCCGCAATTCTCCTTCCCTGCTGTAGAGTTAGAGGGGGAAACAGGTCTATTGGTGCCCCGAGTCCCATATACACCAGCGGTGGGATCTTGGACAAGCTCCTTGCCCTCTGCTTGGGCTCAGGTCCCAGGGGGATACTCACGGGGAATGAATGAAGGCAGCCCTGGGCCAGGATTTCTGCAAGGAGGGCATAGGTGCATGTGTCGTCTCACCTCTGCACCCCAGCTGGTTCCCACACTGCAGACCCTTATTTCTAAACTAATAGCCCTGCCTGCGCACGAATCTGTGCACCAGTGTCTCTCTGCCCCCTCCTCTAGCTCTCCACCACCCACTTGTAGTTCGCTGCCCACCCTCCAGCAGATCCGTGATCCGGCCATTACTCGGTCAGTTGTTATGCTTTACGGCATAACTGATAATTAGCATATTCCTCTCTTATTATATCAGATGCTCAGACCACTGGCCTACCATTTATTTAGAGCTTGGCCAGCAGTTTATATCCAGTGTTCTCTCTATGAAAAAGCCAAGTACTAGCACACAGCCCTTCTCCCCCAGCACTCGGTGATCCCTCTAAACCCCCAATAGGCAGTCACCCATCTCATCTCCCAGAAGTTCCTGCACCCTGAGCTGCAACCTCAATCCCTCTTATGTGCTTGTTTTATCTACTTCAGGTCAGAGGGCCGTCTCCATGGCAAAGAGAAAAGTCAGGTGACCTGTGCCCTGCTATATCCTGTGCCTGGTCCACCTGCTGCACATGAATTTTCATGTCCCCACTATGCTCTCTAGATGGCACTTCCCACCTCCACCTTCCCAGGATCCATCTACAGCGTGGCAATGTCCTTGCATCTGCCCTTGGACATGTGCTTCATGTAATGGTTACATACGGGTCAACTTGGCTAAGCTATCGTGATCTGTTGTTTGGTCAGACATTAGTCTTGATGTTGCTGGGAAGGCATTTTTCAGAGGAGGTTAACGTTCATATCAGTAAACTTTGAGTAACACAGATTCCCTTCCATCGTGTATGTGGGCCTCCTCTAATCAGTTGAAAGCCACCAGGGCAAAGTAGAAGGAATCCTCCTCAATACTGCAGCACAGGAACCCTGTCTGGGTTTCCAACCTGCTGCCCTGCAGAATTTGGACTCAAGGCTGCGAAATCAACTCTTACCTGAACTTCCAATCTGCCCGTTTGCTCTACGGACTTAGGACTTTACAGCCCCCTGACCATGAGAGCCCAATTCCTACAGGAATTACACGTGCGTGCCCATTCTTGGCTCTGTTGCTTTGGAGACCCCTGGCTAACACACTCCCCTGTCCTCTTCTGTGTGGCTTCCTGGTTTCTCTTTGGGTCACTTACAATTGCATTGGCAGAATGGCATCCTAGGGCTTCCTGTCCCCCTGACCAGCATCATCTTCTAAGGCTTCAGAGGATAAGAGTCACCCTCTTCTCGTCTACCCTTTGGACTTGGACCTGCTCACTCATGAATGGTGGCCCCCACTCAGCTTCTCCTTCCTTCTAGAAAGAGACCACAGTCTTCTGGGGATTTTGTCTTCTCCTACCCCTGATAGATTCCTTCTGGTCCCATGACCAGTTTCTCTCCCTTTGGAGATGAAATTGTCAGCGAGACAAGACATTATCTGTTTTTAGCTGCCTGAGACTCCGGCTGATGCCCAGATGGCCGAGTCTTCCTTCACTCCTGGATCTTTCCTCTATGCCAGCTTTGTGCTAGGCCTTTAAAAAGTACTATCCACGCGCTCCTAAACTAGGACTCCTGTTGCCCTCTTCACCAGCGACCCCCTGGAAGGGCATGCATTGGCACCACCCCCCAGGCCAGACCACCTTCCTTTGGTAGCACAGTCACAGCTGCCAGGGCCCCAGCCCCAGCCTGGAGGCAACCTTCCCAAATGCCACCCCCATCTCTTCCCGGGGTCTGCCCCTCTCTCTGGCCTCTCTCAGGAACAGGTTTCTCAACCCTGGGCACCCAGCTAAGCCACGTGGAGAGTGTTTAACAACACCAATGCCGCTCCCTCCCTCCCTCCCTCCTCAGACCCAACAAATCCAAATCCCAGGGGAGACGCCCAGGCACTGGTGCCCAGGCACAGCCTCCTAGGGCAGTGGTCAGCAAGCTCATGAGTCAACAGAGACAAATATCAGCAGTACAACGATTGACATTTCTTTGGAGAGCCACATTTTTTAAACTTAAACTTCTTCTAACGCCACTTCTTCAAAATAGTGCCTAGGCCATGGTATTTTGTGGAAGAGCCACAATCAAGGGGCCAAAGAGCCGCATGTGGCTCGCAAGCCAGTTTCCCTGTCACTGCCCTACGTGATTCTATGGTGATTCAATGTTCAGCCAGTGTGGAGCCCCCTGGCCCCACGCTGTTCAGCTTTGTTAAAGGGCAAAACCTCTGTGTGGTAATATAATGCCATCGGGTGGCTATTAAACACTTGGACACCTCCCACCACCACCTATTATCTAGATGGCTTTGAACGTGTGTCCCTCACCTGCAAAATGTGGTGATTGACGACAGCATTTGCCACAAAGGGTGGCTGGAAGGATGAAATAATAGCGGGAAAGGTAACTCCCCCGGTGTTTGTCACGTGCTGAGCTCTCCATAATGTCAGCTGGCAGTCACTCCCTCTCTAGTATAAACGAGTGTGTCATCTTCCCTGCAGGTGGTCCCGAAAGGGGAGGAGGAAGACGGGCCCTGGGTGTCTTAGGGAGACGGCATCCCCACCAGGGAAAGGGAAGGAGAGGGAGAGTGCAGCTCTGATGACGTCATAGATTTGGCTCGAGGATGCTGTTGGCACTGATTCGCTCTGTCCCCTCTATGGGTCAGCTTCTTGGGTCACCTTTCTCTTTGGCTCCCTCATTCTCCAGGGTGGCAGTGCCACTGTCCTCTCTTTAACCCCAGGCGGGGGGAGGGCTGGGGGGATGACGCAAATCAGAGCCTCTGCCGCGGAGAACTGTCAGCAGGCCCGAGCTGGTGGGGGCTTCCCATTCCTGGTCTGTGAGGTCATGCTTGTGGACAAATCGGGGAAGCCAGAACTTGGCCTGCCAGAGACCTGGGGGCACCCGGCCAGCTCTGAGCTCAGTGTAACTTTACCACAAACTTAATTTTAGCCACGAGTCTGTTTCAATGTCGTCCAACACATTACAGGCACCTGATGAATATTAAACAACAACGGTAACAAATGATCGTCTCCGGCCCCGGAGCCCCTCTCCACAGCGGGGCGGGAGCGCGGCCAAGCGCTTTTGGAAGGAAACCCTGCTGGTCTCCTTGTCCTCCCACCGCTACCCCCGTCCCCCAGGGAGAGCGGGACCACAGCCTCGCCCACACTGCAGGCCCCTGTGCCTGCAGAGAGGAGAAATAGCAGCGGGCAGAGCCTCTGTTCCGGCAATCAGCCCTTCAAGCCCAGCAAAATCAGCCAAGAGGCCTGTTTCCACCCTCCTCCATTCTGCCCCAGGTCCCCACCCCCCCCCACCCCCCCCAGCCAACATGGCCAGTTAGTCTTCACTCACCTGTCCATTCTGATCCATCCATCCTGCTTGCCTGGAGAACTGAATCAAGAAAGATTGGCCCTGGCCGGCCGTGCTCGGTGATCAGAGCATCTGCCTGGGTACCGAAAGGTCAAGGATTTGATTCCTGGTCAAGGGCACGTCCCTGAGTTGCACGTTCGATCCCTGCCCTGGTCAGATACGTGTGTGGGAGGCAGCCAATCTATGGATCATCTCTCTCACATCAATGTGTCTCTCTCTCCTCTCTCCCTCCCACTCTGCTACTCTCTAAAAATCAATGGGGGGGAAAATACCCTCGGGTAAGGATTTCTTTAATGAAGACCGGAAGGAGTCCTTGTGGCGATTTCTTAGGGAGGAGGTGCCGTGGCTTGGGAAGCCGAGGGAGGAAGACCTTCTGAATGGCGTGGGGGTTTGGGTCCCGTGCACCTGCTCCCTTCCCTCCACACCAGGTGAGAGCACCTGCAGGCAGCATGGAGAAGCTGCCTTTCAGAGAGGCAGACCAGGACCATGTCCTGTTAGCAGAGTCAGCCTTGTGGGGGGAGAGATGTGAGTGCAGGTATGTGCTGAGGTTTATTTTCTTCTTAATGGTTAACCTGGAAATATAAATAAATAAAATCCTAGTTGGGCTACCAATGGCCACGTGTGTTTAATCTGAGCTCCCACCTCTTCCACGTGTGGATTTTCCAATCGAGAGACTGCTTACCCACCACTAATGGCAGTATCTCTCCCCCATCCTGTGTTTCTGCTTCTCTCTCTGTGCTCGGAGCGGAAACAACAGGAGTGATCCAAGAAGGGACATTTAAAGGGAGGGTTAGCAGAGGCAGGAAGAGACAGAAAAGAGCCTTTAGAGGTGGCGGGGAGGAGACATCCAGAGCAGCAGGGGAGGGATCCAGGGCCTCGGGCAGGTGGAGGGTTCACGTCCCTCCTCCGCCTGGGATTGGCCCCAGTGACGGCCGCTCCTGGCAGAGCGGAGGACACTCACTCAGAGCCTCCTCCTGTCCGGGTTCCAGCGAGGAGCCGGCGGAGAAGTGCTGCTGGGAACGTCCACATTAGCACCCGGGCTGGTCCAGGAAGAGGAATCCGGGCCTTCCTGGCCTCCCCCTCGCACACATGGGGCGGGAGCCAGGGGAACAGTGACGCCGCCACCACCTCTGTGATCTAGAGCATCACAATGTCGTCAGTTCCCTCGGCCTGGCTGGACACACAGGGGACAGCAAGTACTGGTCCATCCGTACTTGTCCACCGCGATGAAGGACGAGGCATCAGCAAGACTAGGATGTGCAGGATGGTGGGCACTGCTCAAAAAGGGGCCCAGAGAAGCCCATTCTATGGATGCGAGAATGAGGCTGGAGCTACTAGTAAAGCCCATCTCTCTCCCGCCCACCCAGTGCCTGAAGGGTCCCCACTGCAGCCCTGAACCCGGCCAGCGCCTGGGCCCCGGAGGCCTCTGTGGGCTGCACCTGCAGGAAGGGGCTCCCCGAGGAGAGAGGGACGGGGGAGGTCAGGGAGAGGGCCTGGGAGTCCATGGGGAGCTCAGTGGGGGCGGCTGAGAGGGGGCTCAGGCAGCACAGCGGCGCCAGGCAGAGGCCTCTGTATGTCCGAGGCCCCGTCATGACACCCAGATATCCCCGAGTGCACACCTAGAGTCCAAGGTGCTTTGGGTTGCGGGCCAGTGAGGACAGGTACCCCCTTCCGGTGATTCTACCCGGAGCCTGAGCTGTCCCATCAGCCGGCCAACCAGCTCCAGGAAACTGAAGAACCCGTGGGTCTGGATAAAGGGAACCCTGTCAGGAAAGGTGAGGCCCCACGGGAGCAGGAGACTCAGGTGGAGCCTGAGGACGGGAGGAGCTGCCCTGGAGGTGCCTCTGGAAAGGGCATGTCTTGGGCAAGGGATGGATGAGGAGGGACAGCCAGTGATGCCGCCCAGGGTGCCTCACCCGGGAGAGACTCTGAGAGAAGGCAGGACGCCCTGAGGCCACCAGAAGGGCACTACCCACGGGGCGGTCCCAGCGAGAGGCCTCTCTTCACGGGTCACAGACCCGCGCATACCACCAGGACTCGCTGGCAGTCGCCAGGCCCAGAAAAAACGAGTTTCCTCCCTGCTTTACAGCTTTTAAAACTGAGGGGGAGGGGGGGTGGGTATTTGCACAAGGTCACCTACTGACAGAGGAACAGAGAACTCAGGTCTGGGGTCCCTGGGTACCATGCTACCCCTAGGCCTGGGGCACTGGGACTCGCCCTCATGCTGCCCTCTCTCCATCGCTCTCCAGCAGACACAGCGCCCCCTGGTGCCCCGCCGAGCTGCCCACAAGGTGCCCCACCTGCCCATCAGCCGCCACAGGCCTGGGTTTAGGGCAGCTTGAAGTCCAGGGTGATCTCAGCTCAGCCTTTGGAAGCTGCCCTCTGCTGGGAGCTCAGGGTCACTGGTTCTCACCGGGAACCCCAGGACTCCAGGCTCAGGGCTCCTCCCCTCACACCTTCAGCATTAAAGGACCCGGTGAGGCCAGCCGCAGGGAGCCCAGCTAAAAGGTGCAGACACCACCTTGTCCCGGCACCTTTGCCCACAGGCGCTGGATGGGCCAGTGTCCCAATTCCTGGGCTCTGAAAGGGGCTCCACAGCCTGGGCTCCCGCAGAAACGGGAGCTTAGCCAGCCCGAAAGGTGACCCCCGCACCCCAGAGTCCTCTCCACCGAGGCGGCATCCATCCCTCTGTGTTCTGAAGGTCACTCTCTCCTTGAGGGGTTGCTGTTTCTGAAAAGACACAAAAGCCATGATGCCTCAGGACAGCGGCTCCCAGCCAGCACCCCCTCCGGAGTCAGGGGCCACGCGGGAGCCCCCCCCCACCTTTCCCCAGAATGATGGGCTCATCTCCGAGCTCCTGCTGTCACCACCCCCTCCCCGGTGGCCAGGATGACATGCCTCCTCGGCTCCCCGGACAGAGGCATCCCCGCGCAGTTCACCTTCAGGCCCGTGTCGCCGGCCCCGGCGCACATAAGAGATGTTTGTTCAAAAAGATCGGGGGAAGCTTTAGTTTAAGACAAAGGAGCAGCAGTCCTGGCTGTGTACGGACTGCATTCCTTCGGTGTGCCCCGAGAAGAGCCCGCGATGCTCATTTACCTGCTCCAGAGAACAAGGCGTAGACTGGGCACCGTGACCAATGCGTGTGGAATGAGGTGACTACACCCACGAAGCACAGAGGGAAGGGCCGGGCCGCTCCCCGCAGGCAGACACCCCCCACCCCAAGGCTCTCCCAGCGGCACTGAACCCGCTGCTCACTCCCACCCAGCACAGGACGGCTCTGGGGGCCTTCCCCAAAAGTCAGCTCGGCTCAGCTTCCTGTTAATTTCTGGCACATAGTAGGTGTCCTCTGAAGGCCTATAGAAGGTTAATAAATGCAGACACCAATGTTGGCACCAAAGCAGATCCTGAAGGAGGAAAAAAGCTAAATATACACAGCCCCAGTCCTGGAGTTTTAGCAGCAATACCTCCTCCATCCCATGGCGTGTGTGTGTGTGTGTGTGTGTGTGTGTGTGTGTGTATGTGTGTATGTGTGTGTGTGTGTGTGTGTGTCTCACACATGTCTACGATCTCAATTTTGAGAAGTTGAATATTAATCACTTCTATTAAAAAAAAAAATATGTTCGCGGCTCCTCCATCCTTCAGGATGTGCTTGAAAACGTGCCGCGTTTAAATTCAACATGGATTCTGCTCATCTTGCAAGAGATGACTAGGGCAGATGCCACCAAGCCTCTGCTGTCCTTCCACGGTGACATCGGGGCTTGGCAGGCCTGCAGGAGGGGAAAGGCTGGGGTGTCCATGGGGCAGCACTGGGCTCTGTCCGGCTCCTGCCCTGACCCCCTCCCTCCCTGTGGGATCTTGGGAAGACCCACCGGGTCCGGGCCCGGGCTCACACCTGCGCTGTGGTGCACGTAGCAGGCATGCAGAAACCTCGGTGCATCGGTGGTCCTGTCACATGTGTGTGTGTGTGTGTGTGTGTGTGTGTGTATGTGTGTGTGTATGTGCAGTGTCTGCACATCCCAGAGTCCAGGTTAGTCCCAAATTCAAATATTCTCTCACCATCCCCTAAATGCAGCCACACAGGTCAGAAACACAAGTCCAGGTTTGAGGTTCAAATGGATTGTTGCCCCGTTGGACTGTGCGTTATTTTTCTCCAAAACCTGTACAACTTAAACCTTCCCTAAGACATAATGAGCAAAAAGAGAGAGGGGAGCGGGAGTCTATAGAAGTGGAGCTCAGGAGGGAAAGGAGAGAGAGAGAGGGGAGAGAGAGAGAGAGAGAGAGAGAGAGAGAGAGAGAGAGAGAGAGAGAGAGAGAGAGAGAGAGACGGGGCAAAGGCGATCACTGACAGTGAGCCTCCCCGGGACAGATTTCACTCGGCATCTACCAGCTCAGTGACAGAGGGCCGCCGGGTGGGTGGGGCTTGGCCACCCAGGGCTCTGTCCAAGAACCCTCCCTTTGCTTTAGCATCGAGCATCCCCTCTCCTCACCTCCAGACACCAGCGTTCCCCCCTTTTAAAAAGTTCATAAATATGAAGTCCCGTCTCTCTGAGCCAACTCTCCGTCGCTCCATTTTGCTCAACTTTGGAGCCCAGCTTCTGTCCTGAAACGGAAAAGCAAGTAAAAACCTTAAGTCGCTCCGCCACCCTGTGGCCCCAGAAAGAACTGCATCCTTCACGCGGGACAGAAGCCTTGCTAGGAAACAATGAGAACAATTTGTCTCAAGACAAATACAGTGTTTAATCCACAACAGAAATGAGCACCGCCCAAATGGTTCCATGGTAGTTGTCCACAGGACTGGAGAGCTGCCTGTTTTCATACAGTTATCCACAACGACCACGTGTGAAAAGGGAGCAGTTTGCCTGTTTCTGGCTTTGTTCTACAGAAGAGTGTGGTTGGAAGCCACCTCAGGGTTTGTCCAGTTCATTCTCCTGCCTCAAGAAAGGATGCTCTTCGACCTGTCCAGGGGAAACACGTGTATCTGGAGGAAGTGTCATGATCTCCTGACAGCATTTCACTCGGCATCTACCAGCCGAGTAGGTCAGTGAGTCAGAAGGTTCTCTCTGACGTCAAACCCAAATTCCTGCTGCTACCAAGTCCTACCAAGAGCAATCCCATTTGAATCAAATAATGTGGCTTCAAGTCCTAGGGTTGGTACTCACTTGCTCTGAGCCTTGTTTTTCCCATCTGTGAAGTGGGAGGGATAAGAGCCAGGCCCCGTGGTGGTAGAAGTATCAAATGATATACTCTTTTTTATTATTATTATTATTGATTTTTTTACAGAGAGGAAGGGAGAGGGAGAGGGAAAGAGACTTAGAAACATCGATGGGAGAGAAACATCGACCAGCTGCCTCCTGCACAGCCCCTACTAGGGATGTGCCCGCAACCAAGGGACATGCCCTTGACTGGAATCAAACCTGGGACCCTTCAGTCTGCAGGCCGACGCTCTATCCACTGAGCCAAACCGGTTAGGGCAAATGGACATAGTACTCTTTGCAAAAGTGTGTTGTAAGGCTTCCATGGCAGAGAAAGCGTGGCACCTGCACGCTCTCATCAAGGGTTTCAAGGTGGCAGAGTCATTCCCTCCCAGGGCGGGTTGCTCAAAATTAGGTTCTCGAAGGCAGGGCCGGGAGTGGGAAAGAAGGGGACAGGCAGGGTAGAACTGGCAGAGTTCATCATCTCCCCTGCACAGGCAGCGTGCTGAGAGGGCCCAGCCACAGTGCAGGAGCCACTGACCTGCGGATTAAGTGTTTAAGACAAGCACAATCCCCCTCACCCATGCAATGCCAGGGCAGGCGCAGTGCCGGCCGGGCAGGGCAGCCTGCACCAGCTCTGTGCCAGAGGGCTCGCCCTAACCCGGGAAACATCCGGTGTGGATTTTACGGAAGTTCTGGTTTCCAGTATTCCAGTCCACTGTCGCCATGAGGACATATGTGCTTAGAAGGGTCTGACAAGCGGGGTTCTGGAGATATAGTCCCCCAAAACCCTGGCACCCATCCTAATGCATTCCTGCAGTGCCCTTTTTGAAACAAAGAGAAGATGGAAAATGAAAAGCCTTTATTGGGATTTCTGAAACTCCAGTCCTAAAGCATAGAACGTTCACAGTTCCCCCACTCTCTTCAGGGAGTCGGAGGGAGCGCTGAACCCCAAGATGGACCCAGAATCCTCCAGAGTTTTAAAATGGCCCCAACTGTCTCCCTGGAGGAGAATCAGAAAAGACCCCCTGCTGGGAGGACTGGCACCGCTGGTAGCTGGGCGCCCTCTAGTGGAGGACCAGAAAAAAGGCAACCTGGAGAAATGCAAAGTGAAACCTGAACAGGCAAAGCAAGCCCAGGGAGGTTTTGCTCCGGGTTCTCTCTGCTCTGCTACAGAATTGCCAGCGCACATCTGCTTCCACGTTGGCTGGCAGGCGAGCTGCGGTGCCTTCTACGATCCAGTTCGGGGAACGACCTTTAATTCATAACAAATCACAGAAACCTTGGAAATTTTTCTGAACAGCAGCTCTCTCCACCTCCAAGAAAAACAATGAAGTTGGGTTTTTGGGAAGCCGGGCTCCCTTGATGTGTTTCGCACATGGTTCTCCTGGTCCAGGGGACTCTGAAATCTGGGCATCGAGTCCAGGCGCAGCCTTTTCAAATAGGAGGTCTGAAAGCCGAGACAAATAGTGGCTGTTCTTTTTTAAATGCGGCACTTCATTTGCAGAGCATTTTGGTCTTTTTTTATTAGTCCCTTTAAAGTGTAAACTCCATCCTGCAGCGCACACCCCTTCCTGTGAACTGCATTCCAGTAATGCTTCAAGCAGATGCACTCTGTCCTACTTGTGGGTATGCAGGGTTGGGGGCCTACATTCCCATGTAAATAAAAAATTGTCAAAAACAAAATCATTTAAGCATTATGTAATAGCTTTTAATATGTGCCTCTGATAGAGTTTTTAATTTTTATGTATTTATTTGAGAGAGAAAGAGGAAGGGGAAGAGAGAGAAATACATCAGTTTGTTGAATTTATGCACTCATCAGTAGATTCTTGTGTGCCCTGACTAGGAATTGAACCCACAACCTTGGCATATTGGGACTATGCTCTAACCAATTGAGTTACATGGCCAGGGCCTCTGATAGGTTTTTGCAGTTAATTTTGGCACGGTTTTAGATACTGATACAATCTACTAAACGTCATAACAGACTTTGAACATGGATATTTAATGAAAATATTGAGGAAAATTATAAAATTAAAGACCACTTGGCTATAACTCTTTACTTGATTCCTCTGAGCATCGCACACAATGCCAGACACATCACACACAGAATCTGGTTTACTTTCAACACCTCCACGTCACGGGCCTGACCTCCATCTTCTTGTTAAGGAATCTAAGCTGAGCCGCTCCGTGGCTGCCGGGATTCATGCCCTCCGGTCAGCAAGCCCAGGACCTCCTCACTCTGCTTCCCTGCCTCCGGCATAAATGCTATACGTGCTGGCAACCCACTTCCGAAATACCGGAAACAGAAGATGCTGACTGAGTAAAAAAATTTAAGACACGTAGAATTTCAAATCAGAAAGGTCAGATTAAAATAACGAACATTATAAACTGATGAACCAAAAGATAGATATAGAGACAGTAAAGCAACAAGCAGACTGTCAAATTACAGCGGGGAGGGTAGGGAGATCTGGGGGAGATTATAGATCAACCGAAGGACTTGTATACATGCATATAAGTACAACCAATGGACACAAAACTCTGGGGAGGGAGGGGATGTATGGGAGGGGGGGTGGCAATGTTAAAATATGTACACAGATAATAATTTAATTTAAAAAATAAAAATAAAGTAAATGCTCAAATGGAAAAGGATGTATGTTCACTGCAGCATTATTTACAATAGCCATGATATGGAAGCAACACAACTATCCATTGATAGACGACTGGATAAAGATGTAGTACGTATATACAATGGAATACTCCTCAGCCATAGGGGGCAAAAATGAAATCTTGGCCATTTGTGACAATATGGATGGACCTACATGGTATGAGGGAAATGAGTCAGACAAAGAAAGACAACTACCATATGATTTCACTTATATGTAGAATCTAAAACACAAAACAGAAACAGACTCATAGAGAACAGCTGGAGGGGTGGGGAAGAGTGAGAAAGCTGAAGGAGCCCTGGCCGGTTTGGCTCAGTGGATTGAGCATCAGCCTGAAGACTGAAGGATCCCAGGTTCCATTCCCGTCAAGAGCACAAGCCCTGGTTGCAGGCTCAATCCCCAGTAGGGGACATGCAGGAGGCAGCCAATCAATGATTCTCTCATCATTGATGTTTCTATTTCTCTCTCCCTTTCCCTTCCTCTCTGAAGTCAATAAAAAAATATATTTTAAAAAGCTGAAGGGGAGTAAGAGGTTCAAATTTCTAGTTATAAAATAAATAAGCCAATGGGATTAATGTACAGCACGGGGAATATAGTCAATAATATCATAATAACCTTGTATAGTGTCAGATGGCTGCTAACATAATATTATATATTAGCTATACTTTAATTTTTTTTTAAAGGGAAGCATGTAGCACAGAGACTCAGCATAAAGTTTTCATACAAAGCTGCCTTTATAAAGGAAATGTGGCCGAAACCGGTTTGGCTCAGTGGGTAGAGCGTCGGCCTGCAGACTGGGGGGTGCCAGGTTCGATTCCGGTCAAGGGCATGTACATTTGTTGCGGGCACATCCCCAGTGGGGGGGGTGTGCAGGAGGCAGCTGATCGATGATTCTCTCTCATCGACGTTTAACGCTCTATGTCTCTCCCTTCCTCTCTGTAAAAAATCAATAAAATATATATTTAAAAAAAATAAAATATAAAGGAAACGTGGCCCAGTCCAAATTACAGACACACTCGGAACCTCGAAGACCCAAGTCAAATGTGCACATGGCAGTGGCGACGGCTCCCCAGAGACACAACGTCCACATCTACCAAGAAGCACAGCTTTTGAAAAATAGGTTTGAAAACACAGCGAGATGCTCCTGCAGAAAGACGTGGGTGTTTCTTGGCAGGACTTCCTAAAACATTATAAATAATGTAAGACAATAGCTTAATATGATTAATTAATCTTAAACTTCACCTTTCCTAGCATTAAATGCCTCCCGTCTCAGGGCCCGGCTGCGCGTCTGGAAGGAATTTCGTTAGCATTTATAAGCTGTCAGTGGAAACACCTTCTCGAGAGACCCAGGTGATTATTTTCATTCAAGAAGCCAATTCAGCGTTTATAAAAGGTAACTAACTCCCTCAGTATGCCCATCCATATTGTTTTTTGCATTAATAAGACTCAGCTTCCTAATTTAATTCCGAAGTATACAATTCAAGTGTGTTTAGATTAACAACAATGATGCACATAATAATATACAAGTTTTCTGCAAGAGAACTGAACGAAGGAAGCTTCATCCTCGATATCCCGAGAGCAATGGAAATCACAGTTGCCTCCGTCTGACTGTTTCCTCCTTGCGGTGATGCCTCCGCAGCCCACTGGCCCGGGAGGCAGAGGCTGGTGCCTTCCGGGTCCCCACCCAGCAGCGTGTGGCCCTGGGCAGGTGCTCACTAAGCCTGTCCTCAGCTGGCCTGTGCTGACAACTTCCCCGCCAGCCCGTCCCACTCTGTACACCGTTTTTGACCCCTAGAAAAGTTTCTAAATGTCAAAGATCCCTGCCGTTCTTTCAAAGATCTCCAAGCTCATTGCAACTGGGCCTTTTCATTCAAGGTTCAAACGGCTCTGCCCACTCAGGGGCCAGAAGGGCTTTGAGAGCCAGCCTGCTTAGTTCCCTCCGAGGAGAGGCCCGCCGAGGCGAGGGCAGCCCCACTCCCTCTCCGGCCCTCCCCCTGCGAACCCGGGCCCCTCTCCACACCCTCACGTCACAGAAGGGCAGCATGTTCGACATAAAGAACCGATCTGCTCTGTCCCCGCAGCTCACCAGCTGCTGCCCCAGACTCACCGTGGGCCAGTCCAGACAAACAACCAGCCGCACGAGGGGCCGTGCCGGACCCTAGGTGGATGAGCTCAGAGTCTCTCCTTCTCAGCAGCTGGGAACTGGAAAGGGGGCAGATCACAAAGGGAACTGGGGGGAACAGAGGGAGGATACATGTGGGATCAGATGCAGCAGGAGGAGATTCGCCTGGGCCTCTCCAGGACAGCCCAGAATTGTGCCCGCTCTCCCCCTGAGATGACCAGCCTGAGGGGGCCAGAGCCCTCCTGACAGTACGGGCACAGGCTCTTCATGCAAAGCCCCTTCGAATAATCCGTCCCAGGAAGGTCAGCCGACAGGGCACGCTTCCTCTGAGAGCCACAGAGTGGAGCTGACCTTCTGTAGGAAGCCATGGGATCCCTGTTCATCTTTGTTTGGCCAAAGAGGCCGAAATAAAGCAAATGTCTCTAGAGGCAGCACGCTGACTGCCCAAAGCCCTGGCCCCTTCATGAACTGGACCAGCCCCGACCCGTGTCCATTTCCAATGTGGGGGCTCTGCGTTAGAGGAGGGAGAGCTCCCGCTGACATGCTGAGTTCCTGGCCAGTCAGCGATGCCACCTGGGCTGGGCTGCCACGTGGCAGTGCCACGGGACGGCTCGCAGAAGGTCTGAGCGTTCCGAGTCCCACCCAGACTCCCATCGGCCATCCTGGATCCAGACGCCGTTTCTCCCCAGGAAACCTCACTAGCCGGGACGGCCACGGTGACTGAAGCCCGGCTTCTGCTCCAGCGGTGAAAGGAAGTTAGGCAGAGCTAATTAACGGTGTTAAGTGCCACTTAAATTACCTTTCGAGCATTCTCAATTACCTGAGGAGCGGCGATTGACAATCATTTGGGTACATGAGATATGAATGAACTTCAATTCACTCACGTGGGTCCCTGGAGTCCTCGCCAGACCACACTCCGATAACCTCGTGTAAGTGACGCAGCCATTTGTACCGGAAAGTGATGGAACTGACCTTCCTTCCGTCTTCCCCGCCACCTCGTCCGACTCCGTGTACCTTCAGCACGTACTGCATAGATTCCCATCTCCAAGGGGACGTGTGAGGTCTGGCTGCCCCTCGCCCTCTGACGGGGTCACCGCTGGGTCTCCCAAGTTCATGGTTCCCGCTTGTTGCAGCCGCCCTCACGGCTCAGAATCAAGGCCACCACTTCTCTGGGAGACCCTCAAAGATCGAAACTCTCATGTCAAATTTCAAGATGTCAAAAATCTCGGGCACAGCATAACCATTATGGCTTGTCTCGGTTTAGGTTCTTACAAGGGTATTTCTTAGATCACATGACCTCACACATCTAGAGGAGATAATGAACAACACAAACAGACCCAGAGAAAGAGTAGCAGCGATCAGACTCTCAAACCTCAGAGGGAAAGTAGGACTTGTGTGCATGCATATGGGCCTAGCCAGTGGCCATGGACAACAGGGGGGTGAGGGCATAGGTAGGGAGGGGTTTGGGATGGGAATGGGGGGATAAGGATAATTATGTGATACCATAATCAATAAAAAATAAATTTAAAAAAAGTCTCTGGCAAATCAGTTTCTTCTAAGGGGAGAGAAATTCGTGTTCCCCTGTGGGATTCCTCCTGGCCGCCCTGTGTGGGGAGCGTGGGGAAAGCAGAGGTTGAGGGTCTGCCTCTTCAGAACATTCATTTTTTCTTAACTGGTCCCCATTTTCGGGGCAGCACCTCCCTCTGCCCACCATTGGGTCACCCCAGAGTGCAGGAGCCCTGAGGGTCAGTCTCCCCAGGTACCACTGCCCCACCCACCGCACCCCTGCGCAGCCTGCAAAGCCCAGGGAAGGGATGTTGGTCTGCTGGGGAGGCTGCGAGAAGTGGGATCTAATTGCTCATTTTAAGATTTTCGGTGAAGCCTCCTGTTGTCCGTTCACCCACACCATAGCTTCTCACTGTTTGCTAAAGCTCCTCCGCACGACAGCTGCTCTCTGCTTTTCGGCACCGCCCCCCACCCGCACCCCAGTCTTCGACCAAACCCTCTGGCTTTGCCCTATCCGGTTTGTTTGGGTGGGCGGTGGGGAGCCAGAAGGTAGGCGATGGGCGGAGGCATTCCAAGCTGCTTATTTAAGGGGACACTGCTGGGTGGACCCATCACGTCCTGGAGCCTGGAGCCTTCCTCCGCTCAGGTGGTCCCCTGCCTCCTGCTAAGCCCAGGCTGCCTCACCCTTCCTTCACTCTTCTTCGCACAGCCTCCACTCTCCACTCTCACTAGGCCAGTCCTTCCCTTAGAGAGTGTTGTGGGCTCCGGTCTGAGGCAGCCCTAGCTTCTTTCTCGGCTCAGTGCAAGGTGGGGTGGGGTGGTGTCCACCTCGTCGGGCTGTGCTAACCCGGTTTACACACCTCAGGACCACAAGGCCATGCCTGCCTGCCTTCCTACCTTTCTTTCTTCCTTCCTTCCTCCCTTCCTTCTTTCCACTCTCTCTCCCTCCCTTACTTCCTTCCTCCCTCCCTCTCTCCCTCCCTCCTTCTTTCCTTCCTTCCTTCTTCCCTCCCTTCCTCTCTATTCCTTCCTTTCAAACATGAAATATTTTGAGTACATAAAGTGTGGAAAACAGTCTCATAAACACTCATATACCACCTGCAATTAACAGATGTCAACATTTTCATTTTTGCCAGCAACCACTCACTTTGTTTTTGAATGAACAAATCACTGCAGATAGGCCATCCTTCTCCTGTCCCACATCTCCTCTCCCTCCCCCTTCCCAGAGACAGCCCGTGTCCTAAAGCTGGCGTGCAGAATGCTCATGTGCCTTACATTTCTTGCAACTTATTTTCACTCAACATTTTGTTTTGTAGGTTGTGTGCGTGTGTGCAGAGAAGAAGTCGAGTTTATTTCTTAGGGCTGCTGGTTTAGTATTGTTGGCATTTTTTTTTTTTAATCTACTACTGATACCGTTGTTTCGGCGTTTTTGTTTTTAAAGTGCTGCAGTGACCATCCTTGCATAGCTCCTTACTTTGTCTTTACTTGTTTGAGAGTTTCTCGAGATTGGACATCTAGAGTGGAATTGCTGTTGCATGCGCTCAGCTGTGGCCAAATGGCTCTCTGCAGCGATTTCCCATCCCATCAGCTACGTTCCGCTGTGTGTGTACGTGTCACCGTGTCCCGTGAAACGTCACCTGTTCCCAGACGTGTCTGTTTCTGCCAATCGGACAGACACAGAAGAGGTCTCAGTGCCTCCGTGTGCACTTCCAGACTTCCTTTCCTGTGAGCTCTCTGGTCACAGTCTTTGCCCATTTTTCTACCGGGTTTTTTTCTTTTCTTTCTGAGCTGAAGCAGTTTGTCATGTGTTTTCAATATTGACCCTTTGTCAGGTACGCAGAGGTTTGTAAAGATTCCTTCCTGGCTTGCACTTTGTTATTTACCCTTTTTTGAAATTCATTTTTATTGATTTCAGAGAGAAAGGGAAAGGGGGGAGGGAGAGAAACATCAATGATGAGAGAGAATCATTGATTGGCTGCCTCCTGCACACTCACTACTGGGGACCGAGCCCGAAACCCGAGCATGTGCCCTTGACTGGAATCGAACCCACAACCCTTGAGTCCACAGGCCAAAGCTCTATCCACTGAGCCAAACAGGCTAGGGCTGTCATTTACCTTTTTAATGGCCTTTTCTCTCACAGAAAATTCTAGCTTCCCAAGACCAGGAAGATATTCTCCTGTATTTCCTTCCATACATTTTAAAGTGCTGCTTTGTATGTAGGTCTCTGATAGTCCTGGTATTCACTTCAGTGTATGGTCTCGGGAAGAAATCTGATGTTATATTTTGTCATATGAACACATCAATTTCCCAAGCAATATTTATTGAATAAGTTTATTCTTGCTGACTGAAATTGTGTGTGTGTGTGTGTGTGTGTGTGTGTGTGTGTAGCATTTTAAATTTATTTCACTTGTAACATCTAAAACTTATTTTCTTTTTAAGGCTCATTTTCAGTGTGAGAAGATGGCTAATGGCTTTTACTCCCCATGAACGTGAAAATGTTTGGGGAATTTAAAATCAGCCAGCATGGAGAAAAAGAGCAAAGCAATATTTAAAGGAAAAATGAAAGAGCAAAACAGTCTTTATGTGTGGAGAGGGCAAAACAGTTTAGCTCCCGAGAAATCCATAAGAAAGAAAAGATTTGAAATATTATTTCCATTTTTCAAATGACAACATAATAGAAAAGATGTGAATCTGGATAATTATCCACGTTTGAAACTAAATTTAGTCCTTGCTAATTTATAAAGTCTAGATTATTCTATTCAATGAAATGGAGATGTATTTAGTATGCCTCCTTCCTCCCTTATCCTCCTGAGCCGGGAGATATCCTGTCACGTGGTGGACATGGACCCTCAGCCCCTAGTCGGCATGGGGCCTGCCTGCTGGAGGACACAGCATCAGCTGCAGAGCGTGCGTCCCTCCCCTTGTTGTTCACAGGAGAAGTTGGGCAGATTTTTTTTTCATTTTTATATTAAGGTATTATCTGTGTACATATCTTACCATTTCCCCCCCCCAACCCACTCCCATACATGCCCTCACCCCCCAGAGTTTTGCGTCCATTGGTTATGCTTATATGCATGCATACAAATCCTTCAGTTGATCTCTTATCTTCCCCACTTCTCCCTAACCTTCCCGCTGTAATTTGACAGTCTGATGATTTACTGTCTCTTTATCTTTTTGTTCATCAGTTTATAATATTCTTTAATATCCATAAATGAGTGAGATCATGTGGTATTTTTCTTTCATTGACTGGCTTATTTCACTCAGCATGATGTTCTCCGATTCCATCCAGGTTGCTGCAAATGGTAAGAATTCCTTCTTTTTTATGGAAGTGTAGTATTCCATTGTGTAGATGTATCGTAGTTTTCTGATCCAGTCATCTGCTGACGGACACCTAGCAGCATATTATAGTTTACAATAGCTAAGATTTGGAAAGTTGGGCAGATTTTGCGAGTCATGGGGAAATATCTCATCATCACTCTGGAGGTCTGATTGCCAACAGCTAAAATCACACTGTTCTGCCTTCTTTTCTAAAAGTTGGGGGGAAATGGGATGTTCCCTTGCTCACCAGGGTTGTTGGCATTCTTCAGCTCCTGAAAACTTATTGAGGTAAAATGTATATTAACAAGGAACCATTTTAAAACTTATAATTCAGTGGCATTTAGACAACCACAGCCTCTCTCTCATTTCACAAATGTTGTATCATCCAGAAAAACCCAGACCCTTTAAGTCAGTGTTTCCCAAACTTTTGACATATGTGTACCCCTTCTATAATTTTCGTAACGCTGAGTACCCCTCGTGCTCATGAGAACATAGAATTAGGTGCAGCCAAGCACAGTGCACTGCATATCCCCACCAAACTCCGGTGCAATGCGTACCCCCACCAAACTCTTCCCGTATCCCTGGGGGTACGCGCACCACACTTTGGGAAACACTGCAAGTAATCACTCCCATTTCTGCCACGCCTGGCGACGGCTAATCTGCTTCTGTTTCTGCAGGTTTGCCTATTCTGGATAGTTAGTATAAAAGGAACCATGCAGCGTTTGGTGCCCGGCTTCGTTCACTTACTGCAATGCTTTTGAGGCTCCTCCCTCTCATGGCATGTATCAGTAGTTCCTTCCTTTTCATGGCGAGTAACAGTCCAGTGTGCATGTACACCACCATTCGTTTATCTCTTCACCCTTGATAGATATTTGGGCTGTTTCCACCCAATGGCCCTTTGTATGCCATAGCGTCTATGGCGTGTGGGGATGGTTTCCGATTTGGATATGTGACAGTTAGCTGGTTAATTATTATGAGCCATGCTGCAGTGCTTAACTGGGAAGTAATGTCACCTTTGAGGATAAATGAGCTAGAATATATAAATCACTTACAACAGTGCCTGGAACCTAGTAAGAATCACATGTTTTGTTACTATTCTATCATTTTATTACCTATTTCCCTATATACATGGGTCTGTTGGTCTCTATAATTGTTTCATTTCGCTCTCTATTTCTCTGAAAATATAACATTGTTTTAATGACTACAGTTTTTCTAGTGAGCTTTACAATCTGAAAGAACAAAACACGTCTCCTCTTCCAACTGATTTGAAAATGTTTGGCCTTGTATTCTTCCATGTGACATTTCAGAACAGCCCTCAAAGTTCCACACACAAAAAAAATACATCATTCTAGATAAGTTTGAGTATGATTACTCTTTAGTGAGTCTTGCCATTTATGAACATCGTATAACTTTCCATTTGAGAAAATTTAAACTTTATTTCAATAGGATTTTAAAATTTTCTCCATAAGTGCCTTGCATAGTTTTGATAAACTTCTCGTACACATTTGTAGCTACTTAAAGTGGTATTTTAAAGCTTACCAATTTTTCCACTTCCATTGTTTCTTGTATTTTATTCCTTTTGAGTTCAACCTCCTTTTTCATAATTTTTTAAGAAAGGCCCTGATTAAAAGCAGCTGGGCAGACGGTTGGTTTTCTCCCGACAATTTGCGGCTACCCCATTGTCTCCACAGTGCCATTTTTGAGAATTCTGTCTGTCTAACGGTTGATCCTTTGTCAGTAATGTTTTCTTCTGGTTGTTTTTTTCTGTGTTTCTCTTTGTGTTCCATGGTGATAGTTTTAATCATGTATATTAGATTTAGATTTATTCTTATTTATCCTGCTCTAGGCTTACTTTATTTCTGGCATTTATCAAGTCCTATCTTTCATAAATTTGGAACATAGCAATCTTTTTCTCTAGTCTCTCCTTCTAGGACTTGGGTTAGAAGTATATTGGACATTCTCATTCTATCCTCTGTATTGCTTAAGTTCTCTTTTACAGTTTCCATCTCTTCTATCTCTGCTGGATTCCAGGAAATGTGTTGTTAGTTCTATTTTCTAGTTCACTAATTCTTACCTCAGCTGTGTTTAATTTACTATCATGGCTGTCCATTGACTTTTTATTTTAATAATACTTTTCATTTCCAGAAGATCTATTTGGTTCTTATTCAAATTTATCACTATT
The DNA here is from genome assembly GCF_964339955.1 of Pipistrellus hanaki. Taxonomy (NCBI): domain Eukaryota; kingdom Metazoa; phylum Chordata; class Mammalia; order Chiroptera; family Vespertilionidae; genus Pipistrellus; species Pipistrellus hanaki. The sequence goes on along the minus strand of NC_140503.1, from coordinate 45,778,694 downwards.
TTATAGTATCTTACCTTTAATCTTTCTCTTTAATTATGTCTGTTTAATACTTTTAATCCTTTTTTTAAACTATATCTGTTTAATATTTTTATTGGATACTTCTTTTCCTAATTTCTTAGCAATCTAATCCTAGCAGTGATTTTCTGATTTGGTAAATTAATCCATGCAAATTAACCCACATGGTTAACATTTGTAATCCTGCTTCAAATTTCAGATGACAGGGCTAGCCCCAAGGGAGTTTTCTGAGAAGGTGATTGTCTCAGTCCATTCGAAAAACTGTAACTGAGTGGCCTATAAGCAACAAACATTCATTTCTCACAGTTCTGGAGTCTGGGCAGTCCAAGACTAAGGTGCTGGCAGTTTTGGTGTCTGGTGAGAGCCCACTTCTTCATAGATAAGACAGTGCCTTCTCGCTCTGTCCTCACATGATGAAAGGAGAAGGGATGTTTACTGTAAAAGGAATCATACAAAATTTTAAAAGGGTACTAACCCCACTCATGAAGGCCCCTCCTTGTAACCTATTCAACATGAAATTTTACAATTTCAACATGTTAATTTGGGGGAGGACATAAGCATTCAGTCATTGCAGTGATACCTTATGGAGAGCCTAGGGTGCCCTGGCATGAGCTGTGACTGCATCACACAGCATGCATCCTCAGACAACTCAAGGTCACTGCTGAGGGTGTTCCTCTCCAGAAGAAGAGCAGGGTTTCATTTGCACAGAAATACCAGGACCCCAGGATTGGCCAGTCCTCCTCACAGGTTACACAGGGGATCTCTTTTGGCAGGTGGCTCTCTCAGTTACCTGCTCTGTCTGTGTGCGAACCATTCTCACATGCAAAGGCTAGCAACAATATCTCACATTTCCTCTTATTTTTCTATTAGAGTTTTTTTATAATATATTTTATTGATTTTTTTTTTTTTTTTTTTTTTTTTTTTTTTACAGAGAGGAAGGGAGAGGGATAGAGAGCTAGAAACATCAATGAGAGAGAAACATCGACCAGCTGCCTCCTGCACACCCCCTACTTGGGATGTGCCCGCAACCAAGGTACATGCCCTTGACCGGAATTGAACCTGGGATCCTTCAGTCTTTAGACCAATGCTCTATCCACTGAGCAAACCAGTTTTGGCCTGTTAGAGTCTTTGTGGTGTTTTTTTAAAGCATCATTATTTAAAATATGTATTTAATGTCTGTGAGGATATTGTGAGACAGAGGGACTAAAAACTTGAAGTTACATATCTCACACTTTAAAATAATGATTATAAACTCATCAATATATGTAACATCCTTTGGAATCACAAGAAGGGAGATCTGGTCCAAAGGTCTTACTTTCAAATGAATAAACGTGGGTTGAGGAGGAAAGGAATTTTTTCCAGGGTCTTTTGGTTTTTCAATTTATAGTATCAAACAAATTCACTCTTAATTTTAGTAAAAAAAAAAAAAAAAGATAAAAGGGATAACTCAATCTTCTTGTATAAGTAAAAGTTACCAGATTAGTAGATTACAATAATGGGGAAAAGTATTACAAATGCAACAATTTCTATATATATAAAAGCCTAAGCAACTGAATGGCCAAATGACGGGTCGTCAACACTCAATGCAGGAGCTGCCCCTGGTGGTCAGTGCTCTCCCACAGCTGCTGGGCTCATGCTTAGCAAGTGCAGCTATGGTGGCATGAGCCTCTCCCCCCTCGGCTGCAGTGCTCCCGGGAAGCAGATGCAGTGGGGCTGGGATGAGCAGGAGTGGCATGATGCCCATCCCAGACTTGGGCTCCTTCCTGGCTACCTGCGACTTAGCGCATCGGCCTGTGAGTATCAGGCTGAAACCAGCAGTCCTATATCCCACAATGGGCCCCAGATTGCAAGAGGACACAGCCCAGGCTGAGGGAACCCTCCAGTGCAGGAATCCATGCACCAGGCCTCTATATCCTATCTAATAAAGGAGTAATATGCAAATTGACTGTCACTCCAACACACAAGATGGCTGCCCCCATGTAGTCAAAGATGGCTGCCCCCATGTGGACACAAAATGGCCACCACAAGATGGTCAGCCGGGGAGGGCAGTTGGGAGGGACCAGGCCTGCAAAGGAGAGCAGTTGTGGTTGATCAGGCCAGCAGAGGAGAGCAATTGGGGAGGACCAGGCCTGCAGGGGAGGGCAGTTCGGGGGTGGGGGGGTGGGGGGACTATGCCTTAAGGGGAGGGCTATTAGGGGAAATCAGACTGGCAGGAGCAAAGTTAGGCATTAATCAGGCTAGCAGGGGAGTGGTTAGGGGGTGATAAGGCAGGTAGGCAGGCAAGCAGTTGTGAACCAGCAGTCCTAGATTGTGAGAGGGATGTCTGAATGCCCGTTTAGGCCCAATCCTAGTGGGATCAAGCCTAAATGGGCAGTTGGACTTCCCTTGAGGGGTCCCAGATTGAAGATCCAGGCTGGGCTGAGGGACACACACACACACACACACACACACACACACACACACACCATGCATGAATTTCGTGCACCAGGATAGCTACTACAATATTAGGAAATTGTTGGAAAGTAGGGAATTGTCCAGGTACACTCTGCCTTCAACACTCAGATCAGGGCACCACATCTGAGAGAGACATGGATCATCTTCTATGTTTAAGGGAGAGCCATGGAGATTGTGGGATGATTGAAGTTATGTCTAAACAGGGGTCATTTAGGTAGAAAGAGATGAGATCTTAAGACTTATGTTTCACTGAATGAATGGTAGGAAAAGAGGCCAGCCTTCAATTCCATCATGCAGCACTTGTACCTACAGGCTTCCATATACAGAGAAAGAGTTATTCTTATTCTAGGGCCCCAGGGATTTGGGACTGAGTTTAATGGATGGAAGCCACATGAAAACAGAATGATGTTGAATATAAAAACCTTCCAACCATGTATTATTGTAATTCTATGAACTTAAATGCAACTAAAACAAAGGCTCCCAAGTGAATTATTTTCCCTCCAAAATGAGTGACATATTAAAATTCATCCACTTATAAAAATAAGCATTACTGGTACTTCTAAAAGAGCTGCATTATAATTCTACATCAATTGATTGAGTCATTAATTTTAAGCTGAATGGGCAATATATTCTTATTCAACAGTCTGAGTCATGGGTAATAAGTCTTTATGGCCCTTATAAAAGTGTGTTCTCAATGGTACCCATCCACCATCTGGATTGTAGTAACAGTCATGCAAGAGTTCCACTCTGTTTATTTGGGGTCAAATCAAAAGAATCATTTCCTAGGTCTCTAAATTCTTACCACAGAAATCTTTTACATGGGCAAACAATTGTTTCCTGCAATGTATTTGTGTTCAGTAATTTTAGGTATATTAAAATGTCACATAGACCTTACAACTATTACAGAATTTCTCAGGAGTATGACTCCATTATCTTGATTTTAAAACAGCAACAACAATCTATTACTAGTATTTGAATAACCCAGTTACTGATATTCAAATGACTAGAGTCCAGTAAATCTTTGAAAAAGAACTCTGTTCATCTGCTAATTCATACTCTTTAAAAAAATTTTTTTTTTAATTTTATACTATTTTTGAAAGTGTGAATTACCCTGAATTGAATGAAGGAGGGAAGAGTTGGTCTGAACTGTCAAAGTAAGTTAAGAATCTCTCAGGCGGGGGCCTTCCCCTGGCACTGTCTGCATCCCCAGCCACCCTCCCCAGTTCCCCACTTGCCATTGGGAGCCTGACCGCCGGGGGAGGGACTGGGAGGTCGGCAGTCTGCTTGCCAGTCCTGCCCGCCCCCCTCACCCCAGTTCCACCTGCTCCCCGGTCCTACCCCACCACAGGTTGTCCTCTGTGTGTGAGGCCACAGGCAGGGTGGGGGCCTTGGCCTGGAACCACCCACATTCCCCACAACCTACCCCAGGGTCCCTGTTCCCCAGTGGGAGATCGGAGCCTGCCAGCTGGGGAAAGGGACCAAAGGTGGTCAGTGCACCTCATGGTGACTGGTTGAGTGGTCGTTCTGTCATTATGGTCACTGGGCTTTTATTATAGAGGACTAGAGGCCCAATGCATGAAATTCATGCAAGAGCAGGCCTACCTTCCCCCAGCTGCTGGCACTGGCTTCCCTCTGGTGCCCAGGACCCAGCCTTCCCTCTGGCCAATGGCACACACCCAGGACCCAGCCTTCCCTCTGGCCAATGGCACACACCCAGGACCCAGCCTTCCCTCTGGCCAATGGCACACACCCAGGACCCAGGCTTCCCTTGCAGCCCCCCCCCCACTCCCCCCCCCCACCCCCGGTCAGGAATGATGTCCTAATTAGCATATTACCCTTTTATTATTATAGATAACATGATGTCCTGTGCTTAAAACTATCATTTCCCCTTGGCAAGCCCCTAACTAGTTGCAAACTCTCTAATGGTTTGATTATGGGACAATGCCATGCATTTGATTCTTCTATTCTGGCTGTGCATTAGAAATAGAGGAAAATTTTATGTTTTATCACCAAAGTTTTTACTTCCTAATTTTTTAAAAATATATTTTATTGATTTTTTTACAGAGAGTAGGAGAGAGTGATAGAGAGCTAGAAACATCGATGAGAGAGAAACATCGACCAGCTGCCTTCCGCATACCCCCTTCCAGGGATGCGCCCGCAACCAAGGTACATGCACCCGGCCTGAATCGAACCTGGGACCCTTCAGTCCACAGACCTACGCTCTACCACTGAGCCAAACCGGTTTCGGCTACTTCCTAATTTTTATACCTCTAAAGCACATGTGTCAAACACAAGGCCCGCGGGCCAAATCCAGCCCGCCAGGCCTTGCAATGTGGCCCGCACCGCGCTGTCATCACTGCACTCCGCTGTCAGTTTATGACATTGTCAGTTTATGACTGTTCAGTAAACCATTCGGCCCGCGATTTAGGCTGGATTTTAGATTTTGGCCCCTTCTCTGATTGAGTTCGACACCCCTACAAAGCAATGTTTCCTAGTAAACTGCCACAATAATATCATAACTAAGAATTCTCTAAAAAAAAAAAAAAAAAAAAAGTTTAGACATAGGATCAGTTTAGATTTCAAGTGATATTATGGGAAACGCCTAAAACAGACATTGATAACTGGGATAGAGAATCCAAGAAGCGAACACTGGCCATATTCATTCTCATTTGATGTAGGTATCATTGCTTCTGGGCAGAAAGGAGGAAGAGGTGGAAGTAACAGAGGGAGGTTGGTAGGTGGTGGATCATAATTCCAGCTCCTACCTCACCATAGGTTCTTGGTAAACCATTTAGTGTCTTCTGTCTCATATATTAAATTCATTAATTGGTAAACCTTTTCTGTAAAGGGTCAGATAGTAAATACTTTAGGTTTTGTCGTCCATATTGTCTCTGTCACGACTACCCAACTCTGCCATTAGAGTGCAGGAACAACCATGACAAATGCAAATGAATGAGTGTGGCTATGTTCCAATAAAGTTTTATTTACAAGAATAAATTATTTGGCTCATGGGCTGGGCTGTAATTTGCCAATCACTAGCATATCTACTTACTACAGAGAGTTTAAAAAGAGAGAAGTAGCCGAAGCCGGTTTGGCTCAGTGGTAGAGTGTCGGTCTGCAGACTGAGAGGTCCCAGGTTCGATTCCAGTCAAGGGCATGTACCTTGGTTGCGGGCACATCCCCGGTAGGGGGTATGCAAGAGGCAGCTGGTCGATGTTTCTCCCTCATCGATGTTTCTAGCTCTCTAGCTCTCTCCCTTTCTCTCTGTTAAAAATCAATAAAATATATATTTTTTAAAAGAGAAGTATCATAAAAAGATAAAATTATGAATAAAGGAGGAAGGCATAAATGAAGACGGGAGGAACCTGCTTATTCAGAGAAAAACTTGAGTTCTAGACATTTTCTACAGAAACAATAAACCCAAAGACTAATATATGAAATCTATTTTTGATTAAAATTATTTATCATAGAATTTAAACCCCAACTGGGAAACTTAGCTTTCTAGTCAATCTCTGGGGCAGTCATGTGATTGTTTTTCAAGTTAAAAGGAATACTACAGAACTAAATCCTCTATGTAAAGTGTCCACTCTTATTTCAGTAGATACTATCAGATCATGCTGGCTTTTTCATTGCTGCTCTAATTACTTTAGAGGTCAATTCTAAAAACCCTTACTCTACCAGATATTTACCTAATTAGTATTCAAGAGGGATAGAAACCATGACTATATTCTTCTGTTTTACATTTTTTTCTCATTTCCACAAATCTTTATGATGCACTATCATATGACATTTCAGTTTCCTATATGTCAACATCAATTACTTTGAACACCTTATCAAAATAATTTACCAGCATACTGTAAAATGGAGCATTAGCACAATCCCTCAGGGTTTCTCCTATGTTTATAATTCTTCTACAACTTGGGAAGCAACTTGAAATGGATTGATCATTTTGAGGGGATACAGACCTATAATCTCTAACCTGAAACTCTTGGGCTCAGATGTGTTTCAGGATATGATCCTTTCAAATTTGAGGAGTGCAATATGCCTCCTCTGCCACATAACTTGTACAGCTCCAGTGAAGCCTGCGGCAGCACCCCATAACCAAGGATTTTAATTCTGCTACAGCCAAACTCATTTACACCAAATAAAGACTGCAATTAGCCTTGCGTCAGTTCTGTTCAGAATTTTGCTGTCAGGCGTCTTTAGTTTCAAACTTACGAAAAGCCTTTGGTTTTCAGAGCTATTTGAATTTTGGTAAGGGACTGTGGGTCTGTACTATGTACAAACACACTCAAAAAGCCTTTTCGGCAGCTTTTCCAGTTCAAATACACCCACAATGTTGAGTATGTGAATGCTACAACCTGTAGCTGAAGAAACTTTCAAGCATGAATTCAAGAATAAGCCGGAATTCTTACACTGCAGGCACCATTACCGAGAGGAACTTGCTCCCTCTGCTAAAGGGGCTTTCCACTTCCGTTCAGAGCCAATGCGGCACAGAGCACACTCCCATCAGCATTAGTGGACAGTCTGGCAGGGATTCTCAGCCAAAAGGGCTTGTCCCTCGAGGACAGGTGATTCTGACATGAGTAATCTATCCTTTCAAGCATGTCAAACTCGAGGCATGCGGCCCGCAGGCTGCGAGTTTGACATGCTTGTAAATTAAGACTCTTTGGTTTCCTCCCCAATAAAAGGACAGTTCTAGCTTGGACAGCGGCTGCAATCCTGTACTTTAACTGGCATTTATATTTGTAGCTCTTCAAGAGATTATTTTAAGTCCAGAACATTGATTTTTAGCCCTGGCCGTACCTTAGAAACACATCTGGAGTGTTGTTAAAAATACAGATAGACAGGCCTGGCTGGTGTGGCTCTGGATGAGTCAACCTATGAACCATGAAGTCACAGTTCGATTCCTGGTCACATGCCGGAGTTGTGGGCTAGACCTCCAGCAGGGAGAATGCAGGAGGCAGCTGATTGATATTTCGCTCATTGATGTTTCTATCACTGTATCCCTCTCTTCTTTTCTCTCTAAAAATCAATGAAAACATTAAAAAAAAAAAAAAAAAAAAAAAAAAGATACAAGCAGCACTAGATCAACACCCTTAAGAGACCCAAAGCATCAAAAAGATGACAGTTTTCCTCATACATAATTCAGAACGAAAGCAATACTCTATCACGAAACACATGTAAGGAAATCTATGCCCTGATCTCCCAGTGGAGGAAGGAGGCAGGAGATGGGACCAAAAAGGCAGTCAGAAAGACAAATTGGATGGTGGCCTCCCACCCTGCCACGCAGTTGAAGGTCCTACAAGGCTTCAGAGTCTTCAAGCCAAAATCCACCGTCAGAGGAGCTCTGGTCTCCAGGAATGCGCCTGCCCTTGTCTTCACTGTCAGTGTCTGGCAGACACCTCAATGCAAACTGTATGGCAGCGTGGCAGCTGAGCCCTAGGTCAAATACGTTCTCTGTAGTCTTCCAGTATTGAAGCTCTGTGCCACAGATAAGTAAAGGGGCTCAGTACCCTCAGGAAAACCTTTCCCTGACTAGTGTCTTATAAAGCCCTCCATAACTCTTTTTTTTCTCTTTTTTTATTGAATTTATTGGGCTTTCAAGTGTACACTTCTACAATACATCATCTGTTGACTGTATTGTGTGGTCACCATCCAAAGTCAAGTCTCTTTCTTACCATTATCTCCTCCTTACCCTTTTCTACCTCCCCCCACCGACTCCCCGATCTCCTTCCCCTCCTCAGTCAGAGAAAGACAAACACCATATGATTTCACTTATACGTGGAATCTAATGAACAAGATAAACAAACAAAATAGAAACAGACTAGTAGGTACAGCTGCAGAGCCCTCCATCATTATTAATCGAACTTCTCACTATCATAGGATTGGAAGAGGAAAGGGATAAAGTAAAATGTTGCCGAAATATTTAACACAAACTCACACTTGTAAACAATGTACCAAATATTTTATTTCTCTCAGTAGTTCATATGCAAATAATAAACTTTCAAAGCATTTTGAAAACACAAAAGACATTATTATACCTTATTTCTGTCCCAGGGGATTAACCAAATTAAAATGTTAGCAATATTTGAAAATTCATTTATAAGGTAACTTGATATGAGGAATTCATAGGTTTCTTAGTTCAATGTTTTGTACATGCTATTCGTACAATAAAATTTCTTTAATATTTAGGGCATTGTCAATAACTATCATTCATATGAAAAATATATATATCAGATTCCTGATTAAGTCAGCTGTAAAATACAAAATACAGCACACTTGCTATGAAATTGTTTGTAATGTTCCTTTTCACAAACTGCAATTAACTACTGATGAATTCTGTTTAATCCTATAAGTTTTATAAATGATACTTTTCTTCACAGAAAAAAAAGAAAGATGTTGAAAAGACAGCAGAGATCACCATACTGTATCAAAGGTCAAATATTTAAGGAATCAGTTATTGCATCCTATTTTTTGGAATCTGCAGTAAATAATAACTAGAAAAAAAATTTAGCGTTTTAAGGCCAGTTCCCTCAAAACACATATCTACCAATTATGTTCCAGTGTTGTTATATATGCCTTATTTTACTTCTACATAAAGCAACTAGAGATTTTTCATTCTTCCTATTAAGTATTTAAAATAAATTTCTAGGCTTGCATTATAACTGTTCATTTATAATGCCCTTCAGGATCTTTCAACTTACGGAGATATAAAACCATGAAACTTTTCATACTTCTAAGTCTTTAAAACTTAAAGTGCAATATTTTCATGTATCAGAAAATTATAATTGTGCCATATAAATTCATTTTGAAAGAACATGTAAACAATTTCCAAAATTTTGTGAATGATACATTATAGGGAGCAGAGCACTGATATTTTAAGTTTTGATTTTTCACATGTCTTTATATTATAATGCAAGTATAATAAAACCAAAACAGTTTTATAAGGAGAACAATGTTTTCATGAGGAAAAAAAAAAAAGGAAACGTCATGTCTCCCTTTAGTGGCTTTTCTTCAGTCAATTGCGCATTTACCAAAAACGGCAGTTCAGTTACTGAACAAAGTATCCAATATTTGTCCAAAGGTTTGTCCAAAACCTCTCAAATAACAATCTCATCTAAGCTCCTTTCTTCTTCTCAAGTAAAGGCTTTAATTAAAAACAAGTCTATTATCATTTGATTCACAATATTAACATCAATGGGAATTTCACTCAGTTGGAGGTGATGTTTCTTTAAGGGTCTGACCCATTCGATGGCACTGTAGAGTGGATTATTAACATACAGGTGGCTATAAAATTAGTCAAAACCAAAGGAAAAAACATGGAAAACCAAGTATCCAGCTATTCTGGAAAAAAAAAATCTACAACTAAAGAATTGCTTAAAAATTCTCTTTGGTAAGATACAGAAGGGTGGTTCATAGACAAGACAGATGACTGATTTTCTCCCAGGAGCAGCCCTAGGATCTGTGATTACAGGTTCTTAGGGCCTGAGAGGTTTCAGTGATGACTGCCTCCTCAAGTTCTGCTGGTATCTCATTGACTGTGCATCCTCAATGGCATGGCATGCTCTCTGCAAAATAAAGTATTCATTATAAATGGTAAAAAAGAAGTACAGGCTGATTTGGTGGAAGAGAAAGATACAAACGCAAGTGCTGAAACTTTCCATACAGGTCCAAGAGCCAAGGACAAGAATATATCTCATGTGTAATGCAAAATAAGACACTTCTGGCACACTGAGCCCAGCATATTATTTTAAGCCCATAAATATGCATCCAAACATAACTGGAAGATCTTTTGGAGAAATAATTGGTATTGGTAACAATAACCTATTTTTAAAATACCTTTCAGCTAAAAAACTTAGGGGGTGTTCTTTGAAATAAGTTGTTTACCTCTGCTGTGGTGGTATCCAGCAGGTAGATTTTCCGGAGACAGCCTTGATTGGCACTATCTTTTTTGTGGAACATACCCTGATCCTAAGAAAGAATGACAGGAAAGATTATTCTGGGGATGAAGAAAAAATTCATAATAACCTTTAAGTGGATGCTTAAATGTCAATTCTATTTTATAACCATACAAAATACACATAGTCAGGTAGAATAAACAATAAGTCATTTTGGTATAAGAACAGTGGTTCCATCTGTGAGTTGTTAGAATTTGTGAAATTGGAGGAGCATACATCTATCTGTATAAAATAATGACTTTTTGCAAGCTATGGTATTTACCATCACATCTGCCAAATCAAAAAACCCTTCCTTCATTTCCTTGGCTGATAGATAAAATTCTTATACAATGTAAAATACATGGCATCGATTCTCAACACTGATATGAAAGAAAAGTGATAGATAAACAAGGAAACTGTAATATATCTGCAGAGTGACACATTCTTTCCTGGCTTGAAAACTATGTCTCATATACTAAGGCACGCTACATTTTGACATTCTGCAAGGAGGAAAGGCTGGAATACAAAATACTATAGTTTCATGGTAGTTTCTTTCATTTGTGAACTTCTATGAAAGAAAACATAAATTAAAAAATAATAGTACTTGCACCTCTATTAAATTTTATGATAAATTTTCAGATAGATTCAGTAATAGAGATAACATCATTACTGTTCAGGAAAAACACCATCTTTGAAGTGAAAATTTTTAGTTTCTTCTAAAGAGGTCAAAATAAATTTATCATATAACAAAAAAAAGTGTGTGTGTGTGTGTGTGTGTATATATATATATATATATATATATATATATATGTAAAGTGAGAACTAAGCAAAAGATAGGCTATCACTTTTGCTCATTACCTGCTATATAATTAAAGTTTTTCCTTAGAAAATGAAGGGAAGGAAATATTTGAAGGTATTATTACATACCTCAATTGTTTAGTATTCTAAAAATGCTAAATATTATAAAACATGGGTTTTTTAGACATTATATATATTTATAATAACCCTCTAAATGCCCCAAAATTTGAATCTTTCCAGAAGTATCTTAAATTAGAGCAAAATAGGTATTAATATGAAATTAAAAATATCTTTATTTACTAATGCTTCATTCTCCCCAAAAAGGAAGTATCAGCATCCCAGAATTTCCAGTAGATAGAATTGATATTTTACTCCACACAATCAAGGACTGCCAGAAAATAAAGTACAGTATACCAATAAATCAATTACACCTTTTCTTACATTTCAGAAAATAGTAACAATCCTTCAAATATTTTGTGTAGTTAACTGTAATTTTAAAAAAAAGTAAAAAAACATTGGTTTCCACTCATTTAACAAATTCTTGGCTCTAAAAATGTGACTCAAGTTTTCTTACCTTAACTGAAATGTTTAGCAGGTTTCCATTGACACTAGGAGGAAATACAAAATCTTCAAATGGATACTGCCAGTCTATGCACATAAGGCCAAGAATTTCAACCTCCTTTATACACAACACTCGCCTATTTTGCAAAAGGAAACAAAAACATACAGGTAATGATAAAGACTGTTAATGATTATCACTAATATTTTACTCTGCTGTATGAAACAGGTAGTACTCAGTAAACAATATAACCTGGCATTAAAAATAGTACGCTTCACATAAAAAGTCTAGATAAAGAGCAAATATGGCACCGACCAATTAACAAAGCAGACTTTCAAAAATTCTGCTTCTGCTAATCTTGCAAAATTTACAAAAGTGTCATTTTTTTTAAACTGAGCAAAAAAACTGAAATCATCTTTTAAACACATAGAAACAGGTTGTACTCTCATCTGGCAAGCAATAAAGGCAGAAGCTCCTGAAAATGTCTTACTTGGAAAATTATTAATTGCTCTTTACTGTCAATCATTTATGCCTTCCAGTCAAGAAAGAATGTGCAGAAAATGTCACAAACCTCAAATGTCAGCAAAGATTCATGTTAGGCCTACTAATAAATATCAGGTTTGAATACTTTAACACTAATATACTATATCACAGAGTAAGTATCCCATTTTACTCAACTGCAATAAAAAAATAATCTTTAAAGTGTATACACATTGATTTCCCAGTGTGTGATTCAGATTAATTACCGATATAACTATGCTTGGCTCTAAAGTGTCTCTAACAGAAAGAAAAATAAGGAAAATAGAACTGTTAATCCTACAGTAGCTAGGGTGCCAGAGACACAAAGAGGATAGGGCTTCTGCTCGAGAGGTCCTCGGGAGGCTAGAATGGGAAACAGCATGTAAATAAATAAAACAGGTTAAGTGTGATAGCGGAGTGAACAGAAAAATTCTGAAGCACAGAGAGGAGGCCCGATTGTGCTGGTAAAGTAGGGGGCGTTAAGAGCTGATTCTCAAAAGGAAAGAGTTTTCTAGGTGGGAAAGGGAAACTCAAGCCCAGCCAAAGGGCCCTGGGCCCCAACATACTTAGTGCTACAAAAAAGAGAGACTTACCCGAGGAATGTGGGAGACTAGCTAGAGCACCAGATACATACAGAGGTAAGAAAATTTGCTTAGTGCTAAATCTGAAGGGGATGTGTTTTTTTTTTCCATTTTAAGAAATGTTGACTTTAACCTACAGGCAAGGGGAAGTGACATGATAAAATTCCTTACTTCAGTCATAGCTCTAGTGGTCATGGAGGAGAGGTGGGATAGGTAATCAAGGTAGGAAGTTATTTTAATAGTCCAGTCGGGAAACAGTGAAAGCCTCAATGAAAGCAGCAGCTGTGAGAAGCGGGGGAAAGCTCAATTCCAAACATTTATAAGGAAGGTAAAGAGTTCTACGAACTTGGTGACCAATGGAGTGTGGGAACCAAAATAGACCCGTGGCAGCACAATTCTCAGCAGAAGTGCTAGTAAAAGTGTGGGCTTGTTTGGGATTGTCTTGTGCACCGTAGGGAGTTCAGCACACCCAGCCCCAGCCTACTAAATAAATGCCCTCCAATCACTAGGACAACCTGCAATACCCCTACACATTCCAAACAGTCTCTAGGAACTGAGTTCCAGTTCCACTCCCCCTACCTCCTGCCCTAGTAAGAGATCAGATGATGGAGTTAAAACTCAAAGACGCCCATTAAAAATCACTGTGTCAAATGCAATTCACCATTCCAACCCTCCCAAAACTCTCCCTTCTCTTATTCACACCAATAATATTGTTGTTCTTCTTCCACCTGCAATCTCCTTCATTGTCCTTCTCCGTGTTTACCACAGCTCAAATCTTGGTCTTCTTCTATTTAACACCTCAGGGTCCAAGATCGCAACTCCAAAGCTTTACCCAAACATCAATGGTCTATATCTGTGTCTCTGCTACTGAGGCATCTACACTTTGACATCTCAAAGCCACATGGAAGTCAGTCAATTTAAAACAAAAATTTTAAAAATAGTCTTTTCACTCAAATTACTGTGAACAGTAATACCACCACTCTTGGTATTCAAGCCCCAAACCAGAAAGTTATCTTGCATTCCCTTCTCCCCTCACTCAGTCACCAAGCCCTAGTCTCGTGAGGTTGCCCCTCTGTACGCATCCTCATTCTTTTAGTTTTGTCCCTCGTCACTTCCCATCAGGACAAACACAATCTCTGAGGTAGAGAGACTTCTAAGACTATCAGGTTATGATGGTAAAGCCCTCATGAATGGAATTAGTGCCCTTACAAAAGAGGCCTGAGAAAACCCTCTTGTACCTTCTGCTACATGAGGCAGGCGGGAAGAACCATCTATGAACCAGGAAGTGGGCCCAGACACAGACATCACTTTGATCTTGGACCTCCCAGCCTCCAGAACTGTGAGAAATAACCATTTGTTGTTTAAGTCACCTATCTATGGTATTTTTGGAATAGCAGTCCAAACAGACTAAGACAGATGGTTTGGGGGGAAAAAAAAAAAAAAAAAAAAAAAAGTCTGTTCAGAGGACAATTTTCTAATGAAGATTACTAAAATAAAATATTATGTAGGAGTTAGGATCAACTAGTGGAACTGCAGGCTAATAAATTTAGGTCATATTTTGTTTCTAATAACTGATTTAAAAATATCAAGACAAAATTTTGGATTAATTTCAATATAGAAAAATTAAACGTTCTATGTATTAAAAAACTCAATAAATAATAATTAAAATGTTAATGATATATTGGGTAAAAAGGGCTAATGTCACCAATTTACATAATGCTTTTTAAATTCAGTAAGAAAAAGACTAACAATAAAAAATGAGTAAAGGATATGAATAGGCAATTCACAGAATATAAAATACAAAAGGAAGGATGAATGTTTTAAAATGTTCGTACTCATTATTTTCTACCCATTAAATTAGCAAAAAAAAAAAAAAGTGTAAATAACATCTAGTCTTGCGAGGCATAGGAGAAAGAACACCCCCAGATAATATTAGCTGTATGTAAAAAAACTGGCACAGCTTTTCTGATAAAACTACTTGGCAATAAAATAGAAAGGGCATCAAAAATCTTCACAACTTTTAAATCAACAATCCAACCGATAAGAATTTATCTGAAGGAAATAATTATAGAAAAAATACTTAGCTGCAAAGATGTGTTCATAATGATATAATATTGGGAAAGAGAAAATCAAATAGGCAGCATTTGAATAAGTTACAATATACCCATAAGTACCATATTAAATAGTCATTAAATATCATGTTGTCACAGAATATTTAATGGTTTGGGAAGATGATCACAATATACACTTTTAGGTGAAAACCTAGGCTAATTATATGTATATGGTGCATTTTTCATACGTAGTTTTTATAAAATACATATCCTACAAAAATCTGATATTCCAGCTAATATCTCTGGATGAAGGGACCGCTGATAAAGATTATTTTTACTGGTTATCATATCATTGAAATCTGAGCATTTTTCAGATTGAAAGGGATAGCCACTAATAGTTAGATTGGGACAAAAAGTACAAACCAGCTCTGTTCAAGGCAAACTACAGCTTTAGTTATTTTCATTTTCTTAATTATTCTCTATATGGCAAACTATGGCCTCTAAGCCAAGTCCAATCCATGGCCTGTTTTAGTAAATAAATTTTACTGGAACACAGCCACCATGTTCATTACCTATTGTTCTTGGCTATTATGCCACTACAAGGGCAGAGTTGAATATAGACCAGAAACATGAGATAGCTTTTGAAGCCTAAATTTTTAGTACTGGCTCTTTAAGAAAATTGTGTTGACTTCTCATCTATATTATCTACAATGGATAAGCATAACTTTAGCTTAATAAAAATTTAGCTTAATAAAAATTGAGTTATTTTTTTAAATGCTGATTTTGGAACCAATGCTATTTTATGTACAACATTAAAAATCAAACAGATCAAAATACTGACATCCACCTGAATCAAAGAAATTTCTGTTTGAAAGAGTCTAGTACTATAAGGAAATTAAGTCATTGTCCGGGTCAGGAATGTTATTTTTCTAACTGTCTTCTGAAAAGCTCTATGAGAGACTAGATTTAAAATTGCCATGACTTTTCAATTTACTTTAAGAAAAACCGAAAGTATAATCTATAATAATAAAAGCATAATATGCTAAATAAGACTGGCTGTCCTTCCATAGGACGTTCCCGATGAAGTCAGGGCTGCGAGGAAAGTCCGGGGCCCAGGTGCCTGGTCCGGGGTCCGGAGGGAAGCCGCTGCTGGCAGCCAGGGGAAGGCAGGCCCACTCCTGCAGGACTCTGTGCATCGGGCCCCTAGTGTACTAATAATGTATACAGTACTGTTCCCACAAAATGCCTCATCAGACAAATATTAAGTATTACCAAACAAAAAACAAAAATTTAACATTTCCATTGCCCAGTGTTGATACACAATTTTAAAATGAATTAACACATTGCTATTGCAGCTAAGTTGTACAATACACAATACAAATAAACATTGTTTTTGGTCTAATCTAATGGATGTAATATAAACATTTAAGCATAAAAAATAAATGATTACTTGTCAAGTCTGCCAAAACAGCTTCTTAGATTGTTTTGTGAATATTTTAATTTCTTAATTAATGGGCAAATCAGATGACCGATTAATTCTCTTTTTAAAAAGGCTTGTAGAGCCCTGGCTGGTATGGCTCAGTGGGTGGGTATCATCATTTACACTAGAAGGCTGCAGGTTCAATTCCCACTCAAGGGCACATGCTGGCTCAATCCCCAGTGGGGAGGCGGCATGCAAGAGTTGTGCTTTCACACCGAATTCTCTCTCTCTCTAAAAATTAATAAACTATTTTTTTTAAAAAAAAAGCTTGTAGGTTTAAATCTAAATCCTATCATTTTTCTTTACTCTCTCCCCTTCCCAATCAAATATATTTAAACTAGAGGCCTGGTACACAAAATTCGTGCACCGGGGGGAGGGATGTCCCTCAGCCCAGCCTGCACCCTCTCGAAGCTGGGACCCCACGAGGGATGTCTGCCTGCCTGTTTAGATCCCGGTGGGATCAGGCCTAAACGGGCAGTCAGACATCCCTCTCACAACCTAGGACTGCTGGCTCCCAACTGCTCTCCTGCCTGCCTTCCTGATTGCCCCTAACCACTTCTGCCTGCCAGCCTGATCGCCCCTAACCACTCCCATGCCAGCCTGATTAATGTCTAACTGCTCCCCTGCCAGCCTGTTTGCCCCCAATTTCCCTACTCTGCCAGCCTGGTCACCCCTAAGTGCCCTCCCCTGCAGGGTTGATCACCTCCAGCTGCCCTCCCTTGCAGGCCTGGTCCCTCCCAACTGCCCTCCCCTGCTGGCCATCTTGTGGTAGATATCTTGTGTCCACATGGGGAAAGGATCTTTGACCACATGGGGGCAGCTATTGTGTGTTGGAGTGATGGTCTGTTTATTATTACTCTTTTATTAGATAAGATAGAGGCTTGGTACATGGGTGTGGGTCAGCTTGTTTGCCCTGAAAGATATACCAGATCAGAGTGGGGGTTTCCTTGGGGCATGGGGTGGCCTGAGCGAGGGGTCTGTGGTGGTTTGCAGGCTGGCCACGGCCCCTGGCAACCCAAGCGGAGGCCCTGGTATCTGGAATTTATTTACCTTCTACAATTGAAACTTTGTATCCTTGAGCAGAGGCCTAGGCCGGCAAGGGCAGGTGGAAAGCTTGGATTCTTCCGTTGCCTGAGAAACCCAAGCCTCCCTTCTGCTCTCTGTGGCCATAGCCATCTTGGTTTGGTTTATTTACATACTCGCTCTGATTGGCTGGTGGGCGTGACTGGGGGGTGTAGCAGAGTGATGGTTAATTTGCATATTACTCTTTTATTAGGTAGGATGCATTGGTAAGAAACCTAATGCAGATTTTGCTTACTGTAAGTACTTTGCATTAGTCCTACAAAATTACATAACTTAGAACATTATGAAAGTTATTAACCTGTAATTATAATTTTGGAATAGTGACATAGATAAAATAAACAGTGGTTAAAAGTTCTTTTATTTGGAAAACTTATTTACAACTCCCAAAACATTTAGAAAAAAATGAAATAAAACTACAGAAATAATTATCATCCTTTAATAAAAGCTATGCTTATCATCCAAAATAAAACCTAATGAGGAAAAACCAAGATGTCGGCATAGGTAAATACCTGAACTTGCCCCCTCACACAACAACTTCAAAACTACATCATTCAAAACTGACATCATCCAGAACCACAGGAAGACTGGCTGAGTGGAAATTCTACAACTAGAAGGAAACAGAAAAGCACACTGAGATTCAGAGGAGCTGCAGAAGTAAAGGCAGAGGTACGGAGGTGCACACAGAGAGGGCTGACAACTAAGTACTGGCTTTTTCAATCTGCAGGGAGACAAAAGCTCCTGACTGAACTGTACTCCAGTTCCAAGTGAGACTCTGGGGACCCAGACTCATATGAGGAGAAACTGGACTGTCTGGCAGCGAGCAAAACTCAAGGGTGACTTACTCTCAGAGGTGCTTGCAGTGATGCTGCGGGACACTGAGACCCAGGGGCCTCTTAGGGCAGGGCTGACAGGAAGCCATTGCTGTTTGCTCCGCCCTGAGACTGCGCCCCATCTAAGGTGAGCGTAGAGGCAGGGGCTTTTGTATATGAATGGCCTGGTCCTTTGATATATAAACTTACCTACCAAACTGCAGCCGAGTCAGAGAGACCCAGAACATGCAAAAGAAGAGCCAAGGCTCCACAGCAGCTTGCATTGTTTCACAGCTGGGCTCATCCGAAACCCAAACAAAGAAGAGGAATCTGCAGATCTCTCCATAGTTCCTACTGGGTGGCCTCAGGCAGAGGCTAAATTAGCACCTCCTTGAAAATCCAAGAGCCAGTATACCCAGGGGTCAGAGTGGGACCATCCAGGTTACAACTCCTCAGATTAATAAGGGACACACCCAGGGAGCAGACTCAGTGAGCACCAAAGCCCCACTGAAGCAAGTCTTATCTCAAAAGAATGTCTCTAGCACAGAAGTTCTCCCATGGAAGGCACAGCTGAAACTCACAGCCAACTGGCCTGAAGGTCAATTCCTCCCAGTGATACCAACAACAATTAAGTCTTAACTACAACAAGGCTGTTCACGCAGTCCACAAAGGGGTGCACCAAGAGTGTCCACCTCAGGTGACTGGGGAGGCTGAGCCACTGGGCCCTATAGGACACCTAGCACACAAAGCCACTCTATCAATTCAGGGAAGCAGCCAAAATACAGAGACAAAAAAACAGGTCACAAATGAAAGAAATGGAGGAAAGCAAATGACTGGATATAGAGTTCAAAACCACAGTTATAAGGTTTTTCAAGAATTTTCTAGAAAAGGCTGATAAATTTATTGAGACCCTCAAGGATATGAAAAAGGACCAAGATTATTCTACCCAGCAAAGCTATCATTCAGAATTGAAGGGCAGATAAAGAGCTTCACAGATAAGAAAAAGCTAAAGGAGTTCATCACCACCAAACCAGTATTATATGAAATGCTAAAAGGTATTCTTTAAGAAGAGGTAGAAGAAGAAAAAGGTTAATAAAAATTATGAATAACACATACATATCTATCAACAAGTGAATCTAAAAATCAAGTAAATAAAAAATCTGATGACTAGAATAATCTGGTGAATATAATAGATTCAGGGGCATAGAAAGGGAGGGGACTGACAATCCTCAGGGGGTAAAAGGTGTGGGAAGTGCAGGAAGAGACTGGACAAAAATCATACACTAATGGGTGAGGACAGTGGGGTGGTGGGATGGGAACCAGGTGGAGGGGAGCTATGGGGGTCGGGGAAGAGGAACAACTGTAATAATTTGAACAATAAAGATTATATAAATAAATAAAATAAATAAACAAATAAAATATTTTAGAAAAAAAACCTTTAAGAGATTCATGAATCCACCCTCCATAAATAAATTTATAATTCACATATAACCATATGGCTATTGGATTTATGAAATATATTCTGAAGCTATTTTTTTTTTTTTTTAGCAGTTTTTGACTTGGATACGCCCCTAAGCCATGCTGACTCGTAGTTTCAGCATTTTCAAAATGGGAGGGTCTAAACAAATGATCTCAAAGAACCCATCAGCTCAGTGTTTTTGTGAGTCATGACAATTTTTTGTGAGTCATGACATTTTACAGTTGGAGTATAGTTCTCCACATCCTCTAATATTTTAGTCTTCAAAATTATTAAGATCTATATTATTGGCAATTGGAAAGAATCACTTGAAGTTATACCTATTTGTAATCATAAGGACTGTCCTCTTGTTTCCAGAAATAGCGCAGTGATATCGATACGTCTCTCCTTCTAACTTTTTGACATGATTCTGAAAAAAAAGGAAAAAAAAAACACAAAAAAAAACAACACTCAAGATGTGGATAATACATGTATTCAGACAGTATTTTTAATATTGTACATTAGCTAATTTTAATAACAATGATAGGAAAAATTTTAGGAACAAAAGCACAATTCCATATGCTCACATGTGAAGTTAAAAATATATTCATCACATGTTTATAAATTAATTTCCACTGTTTCTTAAAAGACAAAGATGCATTAAATGCTCACTAAGTGATCTTCTGGTAAATTAACATTTCATTCTGTGATAACTTAGAAATTTTAGAATATCTACCAGAAATAATCACACATTTTCATTCATGAGAATATGAACATATGCTAATATAAAACTGGGACATTAATATTACAAGGGTTCTTAACCTGCGGTCCATGGAAACATGTTGGCAGGGCTATGAACCACCTAAAATAGAATATAAATTTTGAAAATGTGATTCTGCAACTTCTTTCAAATGATGGTTCATAATTTTAATCTGATATTTTTCAATGTCTGTGATCCTTCCCAAAGGCTAAGAACCACTGCTTTTACATAGAGGTATCTATACATATAATAAAATTCCAAGATAACTGATCAATTTAATGTTTTGAGTATTTAGTCTTATGGGTTAAATATGCATGAAAAGTATATGTATATATCAAATTATATTCCTGATAGAGAAGAAAATTTAATATTAATACACACATAAAAAATTCTAAGATTTCAAATAGCTGTTATAACTTATTGCTAATGACAATTACAAACATAAAATAATTCAAGTATAAATAGTAGCACATTAAAATACATTTGTTTACATTTCAACTATCTCAAAACTTCTTAAATTAGTCAATACATTAAAAACCAACAAATAGTTATGTTTTATAATGTTAATGAAATATTATTGATATTAACATGATTAAATATTAGATAATTAAGATATATGTAAGCACAGAACATAAAACAATAAGGCCTTAATAATTTTTCACCCCAAAGACCTTAACATTTTATAACTAATGACCAAGAATATAACACCAATATTAAAAGATAATGTAATCAATAATAATCACAAGCTGACCTGTTATTATTTCAATTTTAAATACACATTTTTTAAAGGCCTTTGGTTCCCAGTCATTCTTTGACAATTATAAAAAGCTACGGACAAAGATGAATCCTCAAAGAACTGGAGTTTCATCTTCAGAATGAGTCTCAGAGAAGTGGAGTTTAACAGTCACTTGTTTTACATCAGGCCTGTATGAATTAGCTAAAATCTTTTATCATCTATAACTTAATTTATTTAATAAAGAACGGAAAATAAATATAATAATTTAGTAAATTTTTTTCAGTGTTGAAATTTAAATACGTTAAATTTTTTGGATTTTAGATGCATTATACAAAAAAAATACTACCAACTTTCCATTGTTTATGCACTTTCATTAGTTATCAATCTATTGCTATTTTTAAACTATTGAAAGCTTTTAAAGTATAATTTATCGCCATAATATACTATAGAAATACTGTTTTTTAAGCAGTACTAAAATCCACTATGCTACTATGCTCTGAGATTCAGATTAAGATATTTAGTCACTGATGGCAGCAAGATACCAGATTAGTTAATAAAATATACACTCTCTCTTCCCAAAATGCATTTTGAGGAATTACAATATTTAGGAAAAGCATTCAATTTATATTTCAAGTAAATTCTAAGGAAATAATACAAGAAATGAAAAATCACGTTTCATTATTACTGTTTTAAAATAACAGAAACAACTTTAATGTCAAGAATTAGGAATGGTCAAACACACAGTACATGGTTACCTTAATAGATGGTAATGCAAGAATTAAGAATGAAATATTTCTATGAACATGGAAAAAATGTAATTAAAATGATAAAGAAACACCATTTTAAATACTATATGAACATATAAATGTGAATCAAGATGAATATGAAATAAGATATGACTATATGTATATGTATATGTATATGTATAGTAATTATCCTAGGAAAATAGAGAATAAGCAAAATATATCCTATAAAAACACAGTATATGATTTAATAACTTTCAAAGCTGGGCATTAAATGATACAGAACAATAATCAGAAGAAAAAGAAAATGGGTAAAAAATTTTTAAATTCCCAAATAAATATTTAGAATGTACCCATATAACAATCAAGGCTAGGAGGAAATAATTTTATACTCTAATTCTCTTTAATATTTACACATTATGTTATACTTAGTCTCTTAAGAACAGAAGTCTTATTTCTTTTGTGTATCCAGTATAGGATAATCAATAAACACATCATACATAACTGATTATAGCAAGGTGGGCAAGAAATGAAACAGCTTATACTTGTCACTCAATGAGAAAAATTACCAAGTCATCTCATTAATGTACAATCACTCTATTTCTTCCAGTAACTAAAATAACATATAAAAGTTTAAAAGATGTTTGATATTAATAAAAACTAATAAATCAGACAAAATAACTTTTTGTCTGATTTATTAGTTTAACTTTAATAATAAAAAACTTCTTGAAGTTTTGTGCTTATTCATAAGCAGTTGTAAAACGGGTCTTTACAAGGAAAAGTTTAATAATATAAAGAGCTAAACAAACAGAAAGTAAACAATAAGTTAAAAAATGTTTAACAAGTTATACAATTTCCCAAAAATCAAGTCTCATTAAAATTATAATATATCCAGGGAAATTTAAAATAGTTACTAGTACCTAAGAAGGAAGAGTAATTATTAGTGATGATTTAAGACAACATCTTGAATTAGTTATTGTGCCAGATTCATATAGAAACTGTATATATTCAGTGACATTTTTACCAATCCTCAATTATCTAGGCACAAGAAAAATTTGTCAGCTAGAGTCTTTAGATGGTCTTTGGCTGTCATTCTTTTTTCTTTAAAGTGCTTGTTTTAAATGTGAAGCATTTAATTTATTCTTTTGATAATTATGGTTGAAAATATAATTAAAATGAAAAAAGCAAGAAACACCATTTAAAATATTATATAATCATAAGTACATGAATCAAAAATAGATATAATCCAACTGACCAGTTGTATGCTAACAGTTTCATTCTCTTCAAATGTGTAACACATTAAATCTAAAGTTATACTTTGGTTTCAATTTGGGGGGGGCCGGGGAGAGAATGAAAATTGCATGATAAGATAACTTGTTCTGAAAATTAACTATGGAGGCACTAATTTCAAAATTATCATTTATGTTATTTTTGTTCTCACTGAGATAATGAGGACTTAAAAACAAAAAGGGTTGGCTTTTAAAAATAAATATATCTATAAATTCAAGTGCCACATAAGCAATTTGCCTAATTACATGTTCAACTTCTATTTACATTAATTAAAACTAATATAACTGTGAAATTAACATAACCAACAAGGAGATTCAATTTTTTTAAAAGTATAAATGCTAAAAGCTGAGAATGTATGTACATAATTATAAAATGATTGCCATTTATCTAGCAAGAATAACAAGAGTTTTAAAAAGGAAAAAGATTAAATAAATTCATTGACAGACACAGAACAACTGATATTTCAGTTATTAAAACATATTCCCCAGTTAATACTTCCATAACCTGGGTAAATTTAGGGTTATTTATGAAACTAAGTTATGTAATTCCATCATCAGGGCTCATAAAGATAAGGATACATAATATATTGGACATAATCTTCCTTTTTACCAACTTTATCTGAAATGTACATGAATACCATAAAATGAAAATTTCAAAATAATAGTTAAAATGTTTGCTTCTGAGCTCAGTAAAGTCTTTCACCAATTAAATGGAGAAGAGAGTTTATTTTTCTTCATTATTTAATCTTTTATATTGATCTCTTACTCCTGTATAGTATTACCAAAATACCACCATTTTTATTTGTAGTCAAGACACTACAATAAAAAGTTCAGATTAAAAAAAAAAAAAAAAAAAAAAAAAACTTTGTGAAAATGGATTCTCAATCTAAATAAATCAAAGACAGTCAATTAATACCACAGTTTGTTTTGATTTTTAAGGATGAAATCAAGTAGTGGTACAGGAGACATTTACTCCTGTATTTCCAGTTCTTGCTGTGTAGGCAGAAAAAGAAAGAAAAGAAAGTTAGAAGCATGCAGATCAATAAAATGTAATCACATACGATAAAAACCATAGATTAATAACAATGAAGAGTCTTTTTATTTCAAAATGAAAGTAGGGAAACATTAATAAATTTATTTTTTGGGGAAAGCTAATCATTGAAGTATATTTATACAGGCATATACTATTTAAATACAGTAAAAACTAAAATAAAAAACAAAAAAAATCCTTTAAATTTTTTAAGGCTTGAAAATATTATAATTGTACATAATCTCTTTTTCTCTCCTCCAGCTTCTGTTTATCTAAGTAAATCTAGAATTACAGAGTAGTCCAAATACATAGATTTGTTTGGGATAAAAGAAAGCAGTGAAATTCCAGTAATTAGCTACAAAAGCAGAAAACCAAAGTTAACAATGTTGACTAAATGAGCTATCACACAAATAGTAATAAAGCCTACAACTTCTTTTAATATTATCCTTTCTGTACAAAAAAAGCTTTGCGCCTGTGCAGAAAAAAATTACCAGTTATCCCATTTAATACATTACACTAAAATAAAACAATCAAATTCTACCCTACAAACCATGTTCCTTGTGTAATCCTAAAGAAGTTCATGAATGAGGAACTTTATGAACCACCAATGAAATTCTGATCCTAGAAATCTTTAAAATCAAATTTCATTCATGACCACAAGAACAGAATTTATACCTCATATATATCATAGCCCTCGGATTCCTGTCTGTTGTATGGGCGAATGATGCCATCCTCATGGATCAGGCGAGGGGGACGGAGTCTGGACACTTCCTCAGTTGATTCTGCTGCCCTGTATAAGGCATCAGAATCAGAATAAGTATAAGAAGCTATGTGAGAATCCTTCAAAATAACGTAAGTATATATGTGTGTGTGTGTGTGTGTGTGTGTGTTGATTAAACACTGTTCCATGCTCCATATTATATCTGATAAAATTGGATAAAAACAATCAGAGTCCTTTAAATAACTTGCCCGAAATAATAAAACAAGTTTTAAAACCAAGTCTGTCTGACTCCAACTTCTCCCAACTATTAAAGAAAGAAATATCAAAAAAAATAAAAGCAAAGGTTAGGTTGTCCACTCTTTGTATCCTTGATGTGTAGCAAACATTTGTTGAAGAAAAAAAAAAAAAAAGAGAGAAATTTAGGCATAAACAATGTCTCCTTTTCTTTCTGGTGGCACTCTACTTTCTGAACCTGTCATACAGAAAGGAAAATATTTACTAGTTATGTGTTCCTAGCAACAATTAGCACACAGACACACTCCTTGCACACAGTCTATACTTACTTACCTCTGAATTCCTTGGAAGGTACTGCTGGCCATGTCTATGATTCCTCCAGTGGGACCAGCCACGGCACCCACAAGCCCTTTCCCAATTCCTTTAAAGAATCCAGCAGCTCCTTCCTTTTTGGCACCTTCATAAAACCAGAGACAATGAATGTATAAAGATGTTTTAAAATAATCAACTTTGAACACAACAGAGGCCTGAGCGAAATGCCAAA
Organism: Pipistrellus hanaki; assembly: GCF_964339955.1. Taxonomy (NCBI): domain Eukaryota; kingdom Metazoa; phylum Chordata; class Mammalia; order Chiroptera; family Vespertilionidae; genus Pipistrellus; species Pipistrellus hanaki. The sequence continues at coordinate 45,752,892 of NC_140503.1, read as the reverse complement.
CTGCTTTACTCAAAAAGCTTCTAAAATTTGGCTTTCTGAAGATGTTAAATTTAATGATAATCAGTGCTTCTCAAAATGTGTTAAAAATGCACACTCAGGCCCCATCCTAGACCTACTGAATTAGAAACTCAGGGAGTGGTACTCAACAATCTGTTTTTATTAATCCTTACCCAAGGATATTTCCCCCAATAGAGTTTTAAAGAGAGTGGGACGGAAGGAACAGAGAGAGAGAAACAATGATGTGAGAGAGACACATCAATCAGCTGCCTCTTGTACACATCCTGACCAGGTACAAGCCCTTGACCAGGAATCAAACCGAGACCTTTAGGTCTTCAGGCGATACTCTAACCACTTAGCACCCCAGCCAGTGCAACAACCTGTTTGAAGAAACCTTCCAGGTAATCGTGAGGCATGCTCAAGTTTACAACTAGTGATTCAGGAGTTTAGTCAGTACTTGTGACAAAAAGGTCTAAGAACTGACCAGAAAATATCTTCTTTTTTTATGACAGCCATCAGGAAATTTTTCAAGCAGTGTATGTTAATACACACACACAAACACACACACACACACACACACACACACACACACACACACACACACGTACTAGAGGCCCATCCATGCAAGGGGTTTCATCCGGAACATCATCCAGAAGGATGTCCAGTCTAATTAGTATATTATGCATATATATGCATATATATATATATGTGTGTGTGTGTGTGTGTGTGTGTGTGTGTGTGTGTGAAGATACTTTACTGAAATATAATTCACATACCATATAATCTACCCATTAAATTAAATGTTTTTAGTATATTCAGAGTTGTGTAACCAACACCAGAATCAATTTTAGAAAAATTTTTATCATCTCAAAAAGAAACCCTATGCCTATTAGCAATCATTCCCCATTCTCCCTGGCCCTTTCCCATCCAATCTTATGCAATTTACCTCCTTCCTCCCACCAGTCAGACCTAGGCAGTCACTAATCTATTTTTTTTCTATCTCTGTGGATTAGCCTATTGTGGACATTTCCTATAAATGGAATCATTCAATAGATGGTATGTTTAATTACCCTTTCCACTTGCCATCACGTTTTCAAGGTTCATCCACCTTATACTGTATAGACAGTTCCCAACTTACAATGATTTGAATTATGATTTTTTTACTTTAGGATGGTATGAAAGCAATATCCATTCAGTAAAAACTAATTCGAATTTCCTGAGCTAGCAGTACGCGGATGATACTGTCTTATGATGCAAGACAGTATCAGTAAGGCTCAGCTCCCAGGTGGCCATGTGATCATGTGGGTAAGCAACCAATACTTGACAGTGTAGTAGTAAATGCATTTTTGACTTATGATATTTTAAACTTAATTTGGTTTATCAGGACATAACTGCATCATAAGTTGAGAAGCATCTGTACTTGATTTCTTTTTACATTTGGATAATGTCTCATTGTATCAATATATCACATTTCGTTTATCCATGATGAACATTTGGGTTGCTATTACAACCTGGCTATTGTCAATAATGTTTCCATGAATATCTATAGACAAGTTTTGGGGCAAACATGTTTTCAATTCTCTAGGGTATATAGCTAGGAGTGGAATTGCTATGTCATAAAATATAAACTCTATATATTTACTTCCAGTTGTCCAGTATTATTTGTTGAAAGACTATTCTTTCTTTATGAAATTATCTTGACACCCTTCTGAAAAATATATTCACTATAATGTAAAGGTTTATTTCTAGAATATCAGTTCAATTTCATTGATACAGCTAGATGTTTATCCATATGCTAGTACCACACTGTCATAGTTACTGTAACTTTATAGTAAATTTTTAAATTGGATGGTGCAAGTCCTCAACTTTGTTCTATTTTTTTCAAAATTGCTTTGGCTATTTGCAATCCTTTGAATTCCTGTTTAAATATTAGAATCAGCATATCAATTTCTACAAAGAAGCCAATTGGGATTTTGATAAATACTGCACTAAGTAAAGCAACGTGGTTTTTAAAATAGGATAAAAAAAATCAGTCAGTAGCTATTGAAGGCCCAAAGCAATCTAGTTTATGAACCTGCTGAAAATAACATTCAAAATCTCAATTACAATCTAATACTTAACCCTTATCCTTTCTGAGAAAAATATATTCATTAAACAATAATTTAGGACTATGACCATGAAATTAATCAGAAATTATCCTAATCAAATATCTATTAGCAATAAAATTTACTATGTTTACCATGCATCAACTCTTCAGAGCCTGTATAAGAGGAAAAGATTATCAACCTACCTTCCATAGGTTTTGTTATTATTCCAGTCACTCCACCAACAACTCCCTGAAAGAGAAATCAATCATATAGTCAAACTTCAATGGAGGATGCTTAATTTTAAATCAACCACTAGAGGTCTCCACAGACATACTAGAAAACAACAACCATGAATACTTATTTGATAATGTGAACACCATAAACATAGAGGTGAACACTGTGATTTTTAAAATATGTCACAGCAAATGTTAAATGAAAGCAGCTTGTAGAAGTAAAATTTTATAACAGAAAGAACAGTAAAGCAGGTGAAAAGATTATTTTTTGTTGTTATTTCATAAGGTATTTTTTGTATTATTTGTTTTTTCAATTACAGCTTACATTCAATTATTATTTTGTACTAGAGGCCCGGTACAAAATTCATGCATGGGGGTGGAGAGGTCCCTCAGCCCAGCCTGCACCTTTTCCAATCTGGGATCCCACCGGGAACAGGCCTAAATGGGCGGTCATACATCCCTCTAATAATCCAGGACTGCTGGCTCCCAACTGCTTGCCTGCCTACCTGCCTGATTTCCCCTAATCGCTTCTGCCTGCCAGCCTGATCACCCCCTAACCACTCCTCTGCCATCCTGATCAACGCCTAACTGTTCCCCTACTGGCCTGATTGCCCCTTAATTGCCCTCCCCAACAGGCCTGGTCACCCCTAACTGCCCTCCCCTGCAGGCCTGGTCGCCCCTAACTGCCCTTCCCTGCCAGCCTGGTCACCCCCAATTGCCCTTCCTTGCTGGTCTTGTTGCCCCCAATTGCCCTCCTCTGCAGGCCTGGGTCCCCCACAACTGCCCTCCCCTGCAGGCCTGGTTGCTCTCAACTGCCCTCCTCTGTCGGCCTGATTGCCCACAACTGCCTTCCCCTGCCAGCCATCTTGTGTCCACATGGGGGCAGCCATCTTGTGTGTTGGAGTGATAGTCAATTTGCATATTATCTCTTTATCATATGGGATTAGTTTCGGGTGTTAAATCTGTTTTTATATCTGCAAAATGAGTGAGTTGAGCCAAATTATTTTTAATGAGATTTTAATGAGATTTTTAATGAGATTACTTATAACTTAATGAAAATGTGGAAAATTGATAATGAAGGGACCCCTGAAAGATTTTGAGGAGATAACATGAAACATTACAAATCACTGGCACAAACACATCAATTATAGTTTTCTAAAATTTCCAAAATTAAAATAGTAATGTATTTATACATTCTTAATAATTGTCAAGTAGTAGGAGTAATTAAAACTATCTGCATATTATATAAAACATATAGAAAAAGAACTAAAGGACATACACCTGCAAAGAGGTGAGGGGTGACCAAAGAGTACTTAGAGCTCTATAATCATTTCATTTACTTATTAAATGTAAAAGGTAAAGTTATATTTTTATAATTATTTATAAGGAGAATGTTATAATGTATATAATCCATATTTAAACCATATTTAAACGTATGTAATCCATAATTAAACCATATTCATATATTACCTGCATAATTTTTTGTTTCTTTGTTTGAGAATATGATTAAGCCCCTCTACCCAATAATGGCCTACCTGCTTAACTCTCAGTATATTATGAATTAGAATTACATTCATTATTGTGCTATAGTCACAAAATTTAGTGTAATGTTTGCCCTAAAAGTTTTCTTAATATTTTAACTTACCGTTTAGACACTAACTCCCCACCACCTGTGTATGTGTGTATGTGTGTGTGTGTGTGTGTGTGAGAGAGAGAGACAGAGACAGAGAGGCAGAGAGGCAGAGAGAGAGAGAGAGAGAGAGAGAGAGAGAGAGAGAGAAAAAGGTTTTTGGGGTGAATGCGTTTGTTGTTATTGCTATTAACACTATTACACATGACCTCTATTCCCTCCCTTTACCCACCTCAGACATGCCCTCCCTCTGCCCCCAGGCCTTCACCACATTGTTGTCTCTGTCCATGGGCTGTACATATATGTTTTTTGGCTAATCTCTTCCAGTCCCCCCCACCTCCCTCCCCTCTTAGATGTGTCAGTCTGTTCCGTGTATCTATGGCTTCGGTATAAGTTTTAAAGGTCTGATAAACAGTGAGTGGCAGTATCTGATTTATACACAACTTCTACAGCTCCCTTCCATAGAATGGTCCATTAATGATGACCTAAAGAACTCCTCTCCCCCCAGGTATCATCATTTGCCATATTTCTCTGCTTATATATTTCTTCCCTTCCACACCAGTGCTAACCTGCCATCATTACAGAGTTCTCACTCCAACCCAAATGCCAAACTAAGTCTGCAATTTTGAGGATAGATCTGACAATGATAACGGAGAAGGAGAGCAAAAAGGAAATAGAAAGTTCACAATTTATCACTACTGCCATGCTAACCAACATCTTGAGATGTTGGCTCCCAAGCAGTATGCCAAGAGTACAGATCTAAAGTGTATATAAAAGGCGAGGGCTTCTGGAAGATCCAGCATAGACTTACACGCAGGAAGCCCTTTCCTCCTCTGGCCAAGCTATCTCCAAAATCTTTAGGTTGTCGACTCATCTCTTCTCTTCTTTTTTGCTGATATTCCTTGTCCAACGTAATTGCTGCCAAACCTTTTCCAACAGAACCGGTGATTCGAGATACAACTCCTGCTGCACCACCTACAAAAGGCCCAGAGAAGTAAGCTGTATTGTTTCTTTAACAAGCATCCACTGCACGTAGCACATGAATGCTTAAACTAGCCGCTGCTTAAAATTCTGTCTCATACATAAAAACGCAAACATTTATTTTTTGTATTTCCCATTTATTAAGAAGAGGAATAAAACTAAAGTATATGGATTCTATACTACAAAGACAAAAAATACAGCAAATCAGTGTTAAATTACTCTCAAGAACAAGAGAACACATCTTTTAAAAGGAATTATTAGAAAAGTCATCTTTTTATAAAATACAATAATTTTTTCATAAACAATGAATTTTATAATTATTATTAAAAAAAAGTACATATACATAAATATGTGGTACATACCTACAGTGTGTCCAAAGAGACTTCTTACCCCAATCACTAACCCCTCAGCAAATTCTTCAGGGCCTTGTACAGCACCCTGGCAAAAAACAAGAAATAAAAAGTTGCTATTTAAAATAGAAACAAGTTTAAGACCATTAATCTAGTATTTCAGGGTTTCCATGAAGATACAGAATCTGTAGCAAGCCATAACATTGTGATGACACAGTTTTTGCCCTCAAACCCAAATATGGATGGAATACCTATTATTTTTTAAGATACTTTCAACCCACGTGATCTCAACGTACCCTTTTAGATGACAAAAATTGAATAGGAGTAACCCCTGGCCTCAGTCACAATCTAAAGCTGCCCTCTCAGCACCAAGTTCCCTCAGAATCTAAGCCAGCCCCACTGGTAACAAGACTGAGCCCACACAGTACTGCCTCCCTTGTGCTCCCATTTATTCTCTCTGCTTTGTCCTTCTGAAACCCTTACTACTTTGGGCTCCTGGATCCTTTAAACAGTGAAGAACAGGTTAGAGTAAAACCTTAATATAAAAGAAAGTCAGCTTTTAATGCCCCATTAGTTCCTTCCATAGTGGTGAAACAGCCTTGAAATGGTCTTAATCTATGTAGCAGTCTTCCTTACAAGTACAATTAAATCCTGGAAAATGTGGGCATGTTTTGTTACCCTGACAACAGTGCTCAATTAATTCTAACACAATCATTTAATGTCATCTCAAGTAATTTTAAATAAAAAATAGAATATTGATATGTTTTTAAATTTTATTAAATTAATTTGGGTGACACTGGTTAATAAGAGCCTATAGGTTTCAAGTGTTCAATTCTATAATAAACCATGTGTATACTACATTATTGTGTGTTCACCTCCAAAGTTAAGTCTCCTATCACCATTCATTTTACCCTTTTCTACCTCCCTCCTCTCTCCTTTCCCTTTGGCAACCACAATATTGTACCTATGAGTTTTTGTTTGTTTGTTGCTTTCTGCTGTATTTTTATTATCTGAATATTACTCAATTCCCAAATGCAATTAAAATACAAATTATCTGTCATTGATAAAAGAGAACATCCATTTTCCTACAGCTATACTTAAAATAAATAAAAGACCAATACCTGGAAGGGTTCATAGAACAAAGCTTCAACTCCTTCAGATAGACCTCTAAGTAATCCAAATGGGTTTCCAAGCACATCCAAGCCCAATACAAGGACATACATCTGTTTCAAGAACTAAAAAAAATAAATAAATAAAGGAATTTAAGCCCTTTACAACTACTGGAAGAGACAACAATTTGATACAATAGGAAAAAGAGGGAGTACTGGTTAAATTAGATTGTTAAAGGAAAGCAATGCAGAATAACCAGTAATATGTTCACTAATTGATCTTTCACAATGTGGCAGCCAGTATGCTAGTACTTTACATGAAGCTTTCAAATTAGATGGAACTAGGATTAAGGCACAGTCTGCCATTTAGCAGTTATTTAACTTTGGACAAGTCACTGAGTCTCTAGGCCTCAGTCTTCTCATCTGTAAAATGGGAGGTGCATTATACTGATCTTGCATGACTGAGTATGGATATTAAGTGAATATATAATTCAGTAATTGTTCCTTAATTTTAATATTGCTATCATCACTATTACTATGAAATTAAATAGAGAAAAACAAGTAAAAATATATGCTTATGTGAACATTTAATAACCAGAATGTCTCTACACACCACAGGAGAAACCACCTTACAGCAGAGGAAGGAAGGAGAATGGAACCTTAGTACCATAGTAAGCAAGGGTGCTCTTGTGCCCTGAAATAACTCCTTATTCTGAGTAGTCAAACTGAACCACAGAGTAACAGAGTCATGAGGAGGAACCTGGCTTAGAATTCCTCTTGCAATCCTACTAGAATATGCTTAGAAACTGCAGTCACCGAAAAAATAAAGTGTAATGATTCCTAAGTCATCATTCTTTCCCAAAGTGAATAAATATATAATTTCAAGAGAAACAAGGCACCAGAAAAAAACTTTTAAAAGAACTAAAACAAATAGAAATTAATTATTCAAGGAAACTACTAAGTAATGAGATTGCTAATTGGGGTAAATTAGATAAACATTATTGCAAACCACACAAACACATATAAATGTTTTATTTTGACATTTTATGAAGCATATTCCTTATGAGCTATTTTGATAGGAAATTACCTGTTCACTGTAATGTCTAACAACACTCCACATGAGCTGATCTCTTTTATAAAACTGATATCGAATTTCATAATAAGCAAGTCTGGGAGAAGAAAGGAAGATTCAAAGGTATTAAGATTATATTCTAAAAATAAGGTATTTAAAATTCCAATGATTAATTATTGCTAATTCTTTTACAATTAGATCTGTACATCTGCTACATGTATGTCTGAGATCTTAACATTATGGAAACAAATTTATTATTTAAATAGTACATTCTCATGCAAGTCTTTTATAAAAAATAAAAAGGTTTAAAAAAAGTCAACTATAATCCCCCTGTACAGTGGATTTTTAAGTTTTTCTTTTTGTGATTACCATTTTGAACCCTTCTTTTCTCTTCTATGCAATTTTAAGATGTTTAAATTCTGTATACAGTTTTACACTTAACATCTGTAATAATAAAAGTATAATATGCAAACTGGCCTAACGACCTAACTGTAGACCATCCAGACCACCTTCCCGAAGAAGCTAGGGCTGTGAAAGCCTACTCTTGCACAAATTTCGTGCATCAGGCCTCTAGTTTTATGTAATAAAAGGCTAATATGCAAATTGCTCCCTTGGGATTTCGACCGAGAGTTTGACTGCTCACTATGTGTGTTGACCACCAGGGGGCGATGCAGAATGAAGGAAGGCCCCAGCCGGCAGCCAGCACCTGGGGGAAGGAAGGCCCTGATCGTAGGCCAAGCCTAGATACCCAATCCATGCACAAATTTCGTGCACCAGGCCTCTAAATATTTATCCCTGTTACTGAAAATTCTATGTAACCCTTTTATGTAAAGTATCATAACAATTCTTCCACTGTCAAGCATTTCCAAATTTTGAATATAACTCTGGTTAAATTTAAAGATATTTTTTATCGAATTCCCCCCAAAATAATTTTGGAATGAAAAACTAAAAACATTTAAGACTCTTGATATATATCACTTTCCATTCATACAGGTTTTTTTCAAAGGTACCCTTTTCTCGGGCTCACCCCCTTTTTGTACTAGAATTGCTCACATTTTGAAATCTTTTAATAATTTGCTTTCATTTTCATATATTCTTTGATAAATAATAAAAAGCAATAATTCAGATCTCTATCAGCCACTGTATCTTCCCTTTTCTGAGTTTATCTCTTACTGTCTCTGACAATATAGCATTGGAATATTTAGCTTTTTCTCATGAATGTTAAAAAGGAAGACTCTTAATCTTTTGTGTCATAATTCTCAATTATTTTTTTTAATTTCCTTGATTTTGTTATAAAGTATTTTCCTTTACATTTAAACTTAGACTCCCTTTATTCAGAGACCTGATAGCAATTATCTTCTATTTTTTATTAGTCTTTTCAACTTGAACTTTATATTTAATTCTTTGAGTCCATGAAATTTGATAGTGTACAAGTGAGGTGGAAGTGATATATGTCTTTTTCTCCAATTTAACTACTTGTTCCAATCCCATAGATGAATATTCAATTTGATAAACATTCCTTGAATATATATGTTTCTGGCACACAGTAAGTATTATAATATTAGATGCTGCAGGGAGTTATTATCTATAATTTGCATTATGATTATATTGAAATCTTACCCTATAGCTACATATTTCTGAATATAATTGTCTTAAAACATGGTCAATATATAATATACAACTAAAATAATTCAATTTTTATTCTACACTAATTTATTATCAAGATATTAATAACTTAAGAAAGCATAAGATTCTTTACCTTCTCTTATGAGTAAAATAAGCATACCAAAAGAGACTAATTATAAAGGGACCAACCTCTTCATATGCTAATATTCTAGCATAAATGGAGAAAATTAATATCCAGAAAGATAACCTGGGTACAAAAGCCTCCCAATATAACATAAATCTTACTTAAATATAAGATCATCCACATCAGTCAAAGTAGCACCTATGCTTTTCAATAGCAGATTGATGGAATGAATTGCAATCATTTCTTGTTTTTCTTTGTCTGATTCTTCATCTCCAGCACCCAAAGACAGACTCAAATGTAGCTAAAAGAAAAATAATGTTCAATAACTAGAAGGTAAAAACAAAACAAAAAATTTACATATAGATCTTTTAGATACAAACAAATGCTGTAAAAACAAAACAAAAAATTTACATATAGATCTTTTAGATACAAACAAATGCTGTGTCTTTCATTAGGGTCCTAAGGAAAGCCATTATGTGTTACTCGGTATATAATTATCACAGAATAGCTCATTCCTACCTGATTCTCATATTTTGTGAAATATAAATTAGTCTGCTCCAAATGTAGAGCAATAATTTTATTCAAAGTGTTTATATAGAGGGTCAAAAATACTCTTTAAAAATAGCATAGTCATTTTAGGAAGAAAAATGTCAAATGGAACACAAGTAGACTACCAGTCAAAATAATGGATAATTAATTATTTTCATCCAATTAAGGTAAATAACTTATGAAAACAATTAACTATAACAATTATTACAATTACAAGTAGCAATAATAACAGATAACACTAAGTGACCATTATGGCAACAATTAGCAAGTTACTAAATAAGTTTTTAAAAGAGTAATAATAAAGTATTCAGCTTCCACAGGCACCCCAACTCAGTACTTAAACATGAGACTATCACATTCCCATTTAGCTTATTCTACTTTGTGCTGTATCATTAGTGCAAACAGTGCCAGAAAACAGGTCAAACTGTGACCTATGTAAACAGAACAGATGATTCTCCTTTCTCATTCTGCCATTCCCTAGGCATACCACCTAACCCAGACAGAGTTCAACAGAACAGACTTGGGGTAAGGCCAGGAAAGCCTGGTTGGTGTTTTTTTTCTTTGATGTGGACTTTTGCCCATCTGCAGAGTCAAGAAAGTGTTAGAATCCAGGAAAGGTAAGCTTAAGATGGATAGAGATCCAGCCTCTGCAGTGGTTCTCAACCTTTTAATGCCACGACCCTTTAATACAGTTCCTCATGTTGTGCTGATCCCCAACCATAAAATTATTTTCGTTGTTACTTCATAACTGTAATTTTGCAACTATTATAAATCATAATGTAAATATCTGTGTTTTCTGATGGTCTTAGGCGACCCTGTGGTTCTCAACCTGTGGGTCATGACTGTAGAGCCTAAGACCATCAGAAAACACAGATGTTTACATTATGATTCATAACAGTAGCAAAATTATAGTTATGAAGTAGCAACGAAAATAATTTTATGGTTGGGGATCACCACAACATGAGGAACTGTATTAAAGGGCTGCGGCATTAGAAAGGTTGATTACCACTACAGGGCAAAGACAACATGGGATAAGAAAATAACTACAGCCAAAACCAGCTTGGCTCAGTGGATAGAGCATCAGTCTGCAAACTGAAGGGTCCCAGGTTCGATTCCGGTTAAGGGCATGTACATTGGTTGCAGGCACATCCCCGGTAAGGGGTATGCAGGAGGCAGCTGGTTGATGTTTCTCTCTCATCGATGTTTCTAGTTCTCTATCCCTCTCCCTTCCTCTCTGTGAAAAATCATTAAAATATTATTTAAAAAAAGAAAATAACTATAGTTCATAATCTTAATTATTCAACTTCATGGCACAATTCCCAGTGTGTCTAAAAATCTGAATTATCAATCTTTAATACTACCTAGATTATAAACTCCATGAAGTCACTTTATACTTCCCACAGAAACTTTGTAGCCATTCAATAAATATTTCTTGAAGGTATTATTCAATCTCAGAAATAACTTATTTCCACTTAATGCAAAAGAAATTGTGTGTAAACTACCACATAAAACAATTTGAATTTTAAACCTAACACTGGATATGTCTGATACCACCAAACTAATATGTCAATTTAAAATAATTCCATTTTACAAATCCCTCACTTAAACCGAATGGATTGGTGAATGATACAGAAAACAATGTGCTGTGAACAGTTTTTGAAAATGTAATGGGTCATCAACATTTTAAAGAGTTACTTAATTGTTAATCTGCCTCATTACACAAGTTTACAGCAGTATGGTTGAGAGCATTTGTAAATTTCCTGGGCAGTCAGGAAATTTACCTTCTCCTATAAAACCTAAAAAAAACAACAAACGAAGAAAAGGAAATGGGCTCATAAAGTACAAAATCAGGCAAGTGAAAGGTATCCAATTTTCTACTCCCTTAGTTACAATCAGATGTTGGAAGAGTAAAAAACACCACATCAACAGTATAACGGCAACTTCAGCGTTTTTGCATTCTGGTGAGGGCACCCATTATAGCTTTGTTTTTAAGCAGTGGTAGTATAATAGTTACAAAGTGCAACCAAAACATTAAAGGTTGGTGAGCACTTCTTTGCTTAATTAAGAAATGCTTTTGTCAGCTTCTTCCTTGAATAAAGGGGTTATTAATTCAAGACTAGAAAACAGGCTCTGCTGGTTTCTCTGTGGGAATTATGGTTATACATATATTTCACAGAACTATCTTAATTATTTCAACTTATCAAACAAAATTCCCACCAAATATTTAATGCAACAAATTAAAATCCACGATTATACACAGACCCTTTCAAAGTTGTACAACAATTCTGCCAAATTTTCAAAATAATAATTACAACAAACCTTAACTGGAGAAATATGGAACTGTTCAAAGAAACTAAGAACTGACATATCGGTCATTGAAGTCTCCATTAATTCTGTGTTTAAAGCATCAATATCTTGCTGGATTAACTTTGTCTGAAAAAAGAAATAAATCAAGAATTTATATTTTAATTTTTTTCTTCTATTACAGTTATTTCAAAAAAAGGTTGATTTAATTTTTCAAATTTTATAGTTTTCCCAAGAAATAAAATGTGTTACCCGTTTTCTTTCAGCTTCAGGGTCAGTTGCTGGGGTAAACAACGCAATTATAGCTCCCAGAAATCCCTGATCCACCTTTAAGGCCATTTCCTGAATGAGGACCATAAAATACCTGAGGGGAAAAGTTTTTGTTTTTATTTATTTTTTAATGGAAAAAGGTTTCAAGCCTAGTAATTTCCAATGCTTCAACTTTAATTTTGATCAAAACCCAAAGTAAGATCTTGTTCCTTCATCTCTTAAAATGTGTCATGTTAACAAGTTTAAAGTCTACTTAAACTGAGACTTTTTTTTTCATTACAGATTTCACTGAAGGTGATTCTTAGCATTTAAAGTCCCAAATTCCCACACTTACCATGTCACAGGAGAGACAAATACAATGAGATGATATAGCATGTATTATCCTTTCTTTAGAGCAATTACTTTAAAGAATACATCTCACAAATACATGTCATTTATATTTCACTATTTTATATATTAATTGGAGTAAAGTAGAGAAGGCATCTGAAGGAATTTTATACTTTACAATATATAAAGGCTATTATTAAAATAAGTTTCAACATAAAAAATTACTTGGCCAAAAGTAGATTAATATATTCAGGCAGAAAATAATTTATTTTCAAAATAGAGTATCATTTTAAATTCCTTTAGATAAACAAAGGAAAATTAACTTACTTAAACTGTAAGACTTTACTGTACTCATTAAATCTTGTGATGACACTCACATCAATGAAAGGTTTGGGTTCTAAGAGGAAGAAATAAAACAATAAAGGGGCCATTAAGCTTTATATTAGGTAAAAAATAATATTTAACTTTTATAAACAGAGTATCTCAACTTACTTGTTTTACAGGTTCAAAAATACATTTCCTTACATAATTATTTATTTATTCAAATCAAAAAGGAAATTAAGCAAGAGAATTTATTATTCCAAGTTCACAGAGGAAAATATAACCAGATAAATAACTTTTGCCTGACTTAAGAGTAATTTTCAACTTAATTTTTGTTTTTTACCTGAATCCAAAGCAATAGATTTTGGAGGGGCCACAGGATGAAACACAACAGGGAACATTGTACCTGGTAACTGATTATCAACCTGGGAGAAAAAAAGGAAAACTAACTTAGCAGGATTACAAATAATTTAAACTTTTCATTTCAGAGACAATATTATAGAAGATGTCACAAATTTCATCATAATTAAGTATCCATATGTATATGTGGTATTAGAAGTTTCATTTTAAATCTAAAATTCTTATATACCTCAGCAAGGGCAACCTTTTTTATATGAAGGAATATGTAAATATCCTCATCATTGCATTAACATTACACAGCATGTACATCATTAATGGAAATACTTGTACCTATGAGTCATGTGAGATTTTAACTATGTTTAATTTAAATAAAATGTAAATGGAGACTGGATATGAAATCAAATGATAGGTAGAAAGAAGAAAAAGAATAAAAATGTCCTAAATACTATCCATCAGTAAAAAGGAAGGAGAAAAAGAAAGAGAGAGAGAGAGGAAAGGAAGAAGGGAAGAAGCAAACAAAGCTGCCAAAACAACCTCCAATACAGCCTTGCTCATTCCCAGGTAGAATGACAAAAGAAAATCCTATTTGGGGATCTCATAAAAAATACAAAGGAGTATTTAAAAACTATTTCAATGCAAGGAGTCACTCTTGCAGGCTAACTGGCCAAATTAAATAATCTCAACATTGACAAGATCTTTGGACTTCGATGGTAATAGTATGTCGAATCCACAGGATATTTTAGAGGAGAATAAACATACAAACAAAAAGAAAGACATTAATTATAATGTATGTAGAATCACCAAGACTCCAAAAGTGATTAGATACAGATGCTCCTTCATTGACGATGGGGTTACATCCTGATAAATATCGTAAGTTGCAAAGGCATTTAATACTACCCTGCAGCGTATCAGTTGTTGCCCTCGGGATCACGTGGCTGGGAGATGTGGCTTGCTGCCTCGGCCCAGCATCACGAGACTACTGTACTGCCTATCACTAATGTGGGAAAATGTCAGAATTCAAAACTCAAAGTACAGTTTCTACTGAATGCTCATTGCTTTCACACCATTGTAAAGTCCAGAAATTGTGATTCAAACCATCATAAATCAGGAACTGTCTGTTTAGGTACTGAAGCGAGGATGACAGTGGTACCTGAAGCCAATACAATCTGGCCCTCAAACTTCTCTGGTGAGGAGACTGCTTAAATTCAATTTGAATTCCTGACAAAAAATCTCGCTTTATAGGGCACGGAATAGGGAGGCGCATTTCCATTGGAGTTTTATCAAAATTGACCTGGGGGAAAAACAGAAGGAACATATATTTGTGATGAGTAGGAATTAATTAGCACTGTAGCCCATTTTAAATACTCATTTACTCACAAATTGAAAGAGGAAAATATCTTAATTTCTGCCTCACCAAAATATCTACCTTAAGGTGAAATACAGTTGAGATGTTTGAAATAAAATCATCACTTTTCTACTAAAGTTATGAGAAAAATGAGAACTTTTCAATTACATAAACCATACTTAAGGTAAGTCATGCTTTATATTTTTTTTAAAAAACCTCAATAGTATTAGACAATCCTAGATAATTTTTAAACTTTAACAAAGTTAGACAACTTTAACAAAGTTGACATCTTATTTATATTTGACACTAATTGTACAGTTGTTTATTTTCATATGCGCACGGCTCACATTTATGGGGCAGGGGGAAGGACGGGGAGCATATCTGGTAGCCAATGCAAATTCAACCATCGGATACCAAAGACAAAGAGCTGTATGACTGAACCAGTACAAGCTAGAAATTGCAGTCAAGATTCTGGGGTCTTCTTGGAGCAAATTAAGTTTCAGAGTCAATACTGTAAAGGCCTTGTACACCTTTGTTTGTGGACATTTCCCCGTGTCCAACTATTATTCACATTTAATGAATTTAATAGAGTAAGTTTTCCATCATTAAAATAGATAATTTTGTAGTCTTTATTAGGCAATACATATTGGTATAATTCAATACCAATTAAAAAAAATTTCAAGCAATCTTAATTTCTCCATAATCTTACTGACAACAAAACTAATTCTGTGAAACTATCTGGCTTGTAAATAGATTATAAAACTGTACTACAGAACATAGTAACAATATATTTAATTTAAAATGTACTAATAAAAATATATTAATATTAGTCATGCCAAGCCTACTAATAAATGAGTTTTACTAATAAATTAGCTTCCACACACACATTTTTATTTGGATAGTAAAATTTTACTTATTACCACCACCAACCACAAAATACAACAAAATCAAAAACAAAAATTCTGATATACCTCAAAATTATTGTCTAGCTTAATCCAGCCACGTTGTTTTGCTGCTTGATAGTTCTTATAGGATTGTTCCAGTAACATTATGTGCTTTTGACTAAAAGGCTTCCATTTCTGTTTTGGTTTCATCTCCCAAATAACACCAGAACTAAAATAATTCATATAGAAAATTAAATTAGGGATACATATTTCAGTCTGTGGAACTGTCATTTAACTCAAAATTATTATAACTATCAATCTCCTATAAAAATTACATTTATACAAGAGATATTTTTGAAATACCAGAATATACCTGGGTATAAAGTAATAAGGAAAAGAAGCAACAGGAAATGTTTTTTTATCACAAGTTGACATTAATCAATTAAAGAATTGGCAAACTTTCTGTAAGGACCATACAGCAAATATTTTAGGTTCCATGGCTAAGACAACATTAAAGTTACTATGTAGCAACTTAAATACGAGAAAGGAAAAAAAATCTTCCACAAATTTTTTAATTGACGAAATTCAAAAAAGGAAAATAACAATTGTATATAATTTTTAAAAACACAAATCTATTAATAATGAGGAAAACATTTTTATTTTTAAATTCTTAATGACGTATAATTAACATAAAACAAATTAGTTTCAGATTACATCCTAATTATTCAATATTTGTATACACTTTGAAATGATCACCACAATAAATCTTGTTTGGAAATATTTTCACCTATTTGTTCTTTACTATTCATGGAGGCTAATTCTTCAGTCACTTCAAATTCAGCACTGCCTTCTCAAATGTGTATACAACTGACAGTACTGGTAACATCTGTTGACTCATCAAGGAACACGGAAAACCACTCAAAATAACTGGCCTTGTTTTATAATTGACTATTGATGCTCTGAATGTCCTCAATTCTTCAAACAACTGCTCTCACCAAAAGGCTAATGGTCCTAAGCTTATTTTCTCTGGATACATTTCTTCAGCTGTTACAATCATATTATTCAATTAACTCACTACGGTTAAAGGCTTTCCTTGCTTGACTTACAAATGAGTCATTCAGAAACTAACTTTGGTTGCAACCTCATTTTATTTTTCTAAAGAAAAGCTGCTGTGATTAGATATTTAGTCTTAGATTTTCTTATTTTTCTGGCCATTGCTTTCCTGAGAGTTGGGTATCATGTGATACATGCTTGGTTTGGAAATGTCAATATATATATATTAGATACTTTTAGCACAGGGCTAAAAAGAAAATATTCAGATGGCTATTAAGCATATGAAAAGACAATCAACTTTTCTAGTAACTTGACTCATAATTGCCAAAACTTGCAAGCAACCAGGACTGTCTTTTAGTCAGTGAATGGATAAATAAATTATGTGCATCCAGACATGAAATATTATTTAGTGATAAAAGTTATCAAGACATAAAAAAATTAACAATCTTAAAAGGACATTGTTAGGTGAGAGAAGCCTATCTGAAAAGGCTACACACCACCCGATTCCAATGACATAACATTCCGGAAAACTTATAGACAGTAAAAAAAATTAGTGGTTTAGAGAAAAGAGGGAGGGATGAATAGGTGGAGCACAGGTGACTTTTAGGGTAATGAAACTATCCTATACTAGAGGTGCGGTGCACAAAATTCATGCAATCAGGGGTTAAGGGGGGCCTCAGCCCAAAATGCAAAAGGGTGCAGGCCAGGCCGAGGGACCCCATTGGTGCATGATCGGGGCTGGGAAAGGATGTGGGAAATTGACCAGCAAGGGAGGAACTGTAGGAGGGCTCCAGCACATGTCTGGCCCGTCTCAATCTTGATTAGCAGGACCCCAGCAGCAAGCTAACCTACTGGTTGGAGCATCTTCCCCCTGGTGGTCAGTGCAAGTCATAGCGAGTGATTGAGCAGCCTTAGCATATCATTAACATACTGTGTTTTGATTGGTTGAACTGACCAAGTGGGCAACCAGACATTTACCTTATTAGGCTTTTATTATATAGGATGACACTGTAATTGTGGATACATGTTATACATTTGTCAAAACCCATACAATTTATAATATAAAGAGCATCTCTAACAAGGGATTTTAAATAATAATGTATCATTATTAGTTCATTAATAGTAACAAACGAACTATTTCATGATATCAATAATAGGGGGAACTTGGAGGTATATGGGAACTCTACACTCAATTTTCTTATAAACCTAAAACTGCTCAAAAACTAAATCTATTTTATTTTTTTTTAAATATATTTTATTGATTTTGTACAGAGAGGAAGGGAGAGAGATAGAGAGTTAGAAACATCGATGAGAGAGAGTCATCGATCAGTTGCTTTTATCCATTGAGCTAAACCGGTTTCGGCAAAAAAACTAAATCTATTTTAAAATACTAGGTAACTGACTTACTTTTCCTCAGTACCCATCCTTACTGAAGTGCAGTGTGTCAGAAAAAAGGTACTCAAGTTCTTTTAGATGAAGTTTTAAAATGACCTTATAAAGGCAAACTTAACAAAATACTGTAATTGCATATATAATATTTGAATAAATACATCATGTCAAAGAATGAGAAAAGAAAAATGGATTTATATGATTTTGAAATTATTTTTATATTTATTTTAAAAATACAATACACTTGAAAAAGGTTTCTATACTTATATGGTTTGCCAATGAACTGCCCTTATTTTAAAGGCAGTCTAAGACTTCACTGATGAAATCTGATAAATGAACTTTAGGATAAAAAAATAATAATTAAAAAAAAACACACACAATACAAGACTGAGTCCTGGCTGGATAGCTCAGTTGGTTAAACCATCGTCTCCATAGACCTTGGTTGTGGGTTTGATCCCTGGTCACGCACATACAAGAAACAACCAAGGAATATATGAATAAGGGAAACAACAAATTGATGCTTCTCTCTCTCTCTCTTTCTCTCTCTCTCTCTTCCACTCTAAACTAAATCAATCAATAAATTTAAAAACTTTAAAAAGACACTATACAATTCTGAAATGTACATCGAAGAGAACATGTTACTCACATATACATAAATATATTAATATTATATTAATCGTATTGTAATGGCATTTATAGAAAGCTTAATCTGTCAGATGTTGTATAAAGTGCCCTATATTGCCCTGGATGGTTTGGCTCAGTGGATAGAGTGTCAGCCTGTGGACTGAAGGGTCCCAGGTTCGATTCTGGTCAAGAGCACATGCCTAGGCTGTGGGCTCGATCCCCGGGGGGAAGAGGGGATGCATGCAGGAGGCAGCCGATCAATGATTCTCTCTCATCATTGATGTTTCTATCTCCCCCTCCTCCCTTCCTCTCTGAAATCAATAAAAATATATTTAAAAAAACAAAATAAAATAAAGTACCCTATATACATGGCCTCTTTGTTTATTCAATTTTTTTATTTCACTAAACACATAAATATCAAGAGATTCTATGCTAATTATACATGATCACATTTCATCATTCCACCCATTAGCCTCCAAAAAGTGAGTCTTTTACCAGTTAGTGTGATCAGAAAAACAAAATTAAATAAGTTCAAATATTTTTCTTATGAAGGTATAAGCAGAACTAGAGAAACTTGTCCCACCACTATTAACAAGTTCTAAATAATCACCTATTAACAATTATATACCCATGTCAAATACTGCTTCCTGTATGAACATTTTTTCTAATTTATCTGACCCTTGTGGTTGGCTTCCCCTGACCCCTGCCAATTTCTCCAGCCTCTACCACACAAATTATTTGCTTCTACGAATAACTCTGTATTTCCACTGTATGTGTGCATACTTCTTTGTAGCATTTCTCTGTGTTTTTATCATTCACTTAGAAAAGCACATACAAACAACAAAGAAGCAAATCTTTTTCCCCCCACCAACTGAGGATGAATATTGTAAGGGCAAAGATATTATCTTAATCACTTTATATATTATGTGGTTTTCAACCATCTAGCTGTGAAAATGACTGTTCCATAAAGTTCTCCTGAAAGAATGTATAGTATATAAAACTCAGAACAGGTAAAAGTTTACTCTCAGATATATTATGATCTCAATGTCTTTTAAAGATTTCTGATGCCTTATCTTCATTCTTCCGTACCTGGTAATCCCAATATATGAAACTTCTTGCTTCTTTTCATTGTTAACCAGCGAAAGCCCAAGACTATGAAGAGAAAAGGTTATTTCATGATCAGCCTGCTCCATTTCTTCTGCCTGCAGTGCTTTGGAAACCAAGGCAACATCATCTGTGAAAAGCAAAACTCTCTGGCGTCCGTCCAGGAATGACACCCAGTGTATCTGGTTGTTTGCATCATATGGAAACTGTCCACAATCGTCCTGGGGGGAAAGAGACTTTATATTAAATCCACGAACAGTGTTTTTCCCATAAAGTTAAACTGCAGTAACTAAGGAAGTTCATAAAAGTTCTAAAAGCATGATTACAATGATAGAGGCAATGCATTATTGTGTAGCCATGGTTTTCTGGAGAAGTTGATATTTTAGGAACTGTATTTCAGATCTTAAATAAAATTTGTTTCTAGCCGAAACCGGTTTGGCTCAGTGGTAGAGTGTCGGCCTGCAGACTGAAAGGTCCCGGGCTCGATTCCGGTCAGGGACATGTACATTGGCTGCAGGCGCATCCCCGGTGGGGGGTGTGCAAGAGGCAGCTGGTCGATGTTTCTCTCTCATCGACGTTTCTAGCTCTCTATCTCTCTCCCTTCCTCTCTGTAAAAAATCAATAAAATATATTAAAAATAAATAAATAAATAAATAAATAGATAAATAAATAAATAAAATTTGTTTCTAAATTTAAAATAAAAGGCACTTAGCAGAAACAAGAATAGTCTTCAATGGCACCAATGCCATAGATGCTTACTTGCCTCCAATATGGACAACAGAATGGTTCAGATGTTTATTAGACCTTAGGTAAAACTAACCTAGTTTATTTTTATTTTAAAATTTTATAACACTGAAAATATTTATATGCCTCACACTGTTAAACAGTCAAAATACGGTGATCAGTTTATAGTAAGAAAAGCCTGAAAATATGATGCTTGATTACTGTTTTCAGAGATTAAAATAATGATTCCTCTTTATCTAGGTTTAACATAATATAATCACAGTTAATTTCACCAGGCAGTACAAGTACCTACTCCGTGCTTTTCATCTCTTGCTTTCTTGGGGGGAAAAACAAAAAAACAAATAAAGGATGTTAACAAGAGTATGGAAATAGTTTTGTTGTTGTTAGAAACAGAGGCATGGGTACATGGAACAGACGGACAGCTATAAGAGGGGGGGTGAGGAGCGACTGGATGAAAGAAGGTGAAGGGATTAGCCAAAGAACACAGATGCATGGCACATAAACATACACAACAGTGTGATGATGGCCAGAGGAAAAGGGGTGGGGTCAGAGTAGGAAGACTCCTTTAATTAAAAAAAATATGGCCTGATTGGAAAGCATGTCTAAAAATCTCCAATTTTTATTTTTATTTTTTATTTCCAATTCATTTTTAGTTCAAAAACTAAAGATATCTCTGTGAAGCTAGCTTGTTTACTTCCTTTGCCATCATTCACATCAAATGATACCTTTAATAGATCATGTTGCCCAATATTTGAAGCATATGTCCATGTAAGTTTTCTGGTACCAGTAGGATCTGCCCAGGCAAAAAGTCGAGCTTGTCTTGGCAGCAATGCCAGTTCTTCCTGTAACCCACTGAAACATAACCGATGAAAGATTAAAATATCAGCTTGAGAAACCCAGACTATGTTTTACTGCGATAGAAACTGGCACAGAAATCTTATAAAATTGCCCTTAATAAACACAACTCTGCTTAAAAATAAATAGCCTAAAAAGCCCAGTAAACTAATGGTTTTGAAGCACGAGGTAACAGAATATTTCTCTTTTCAAGGTTTCAGTGCACTCTCTATAATTATATAGGTGGAATTACTTTATAATAAAGCAATGCTTTACAGATTTATAATAATTCTCTGCAAATATATAATGTTATATACTATAAGGGTTCAAACTATTATTATATAACTGGAGGCCCCTTGCAGGAAGATGCCTGCAATAGGGATTCCTGCTGCAGTCTCTGCTGCCCTGCCTGCTTCCCTTCCTTCTCTGCAGCCCGCAGGCTTCTCTCTCTTCTCCCCAGCCCACCTGCTTCCCTTCCTTTTCCACCACCCAGCTTGCTTGTTTCTCCGCAGCTCTGTTCCCTTCTGTAACGCTTGGCTTCTTTCTACGCTGTCTTCAGTCTTCACTCTGGCCTGGATATGCAAATTAACCATCATCTTGATTGGGTTAATTTGCATACTTGCCCTCATTGGCTGGTGGGCATGGCTTGTGGATGTAGCAAAGGTACGGTCAATTTGGATGTTTCTTTTATTAGAGAGAATGGTACCTCCATTATTATATAACTAGAGGTCGGGTACACAGATTCATATTTCACTAAACTGGTGGGGTCCTTCAACCTGGCCTGAACCCTCTCACAATCTGGGACCCCTCGGGGGATGTTGGAGAGCCAGTTTCAGCCCAATCCTCACAAGCCAGGCCAAGGTACCCCACAAGTGCACAAATCTCTGCACCAGTCTGGTTTCGGCCTGATCCCCACAGTCCAGGCTAAAGGACCCCACTGGTGCACAAATCCGTGCACCAGGCCTCTAGAATGCATGTAAGATCTTTGGTTAATCTCTTCCTGCCCTCCCTTCCCCGCTTCCCTCTGAGATTCATCAGTTGGTTCCTTGTTTCCATGCCTGTGCATTGAGTGTCTGCCTCCTGGTGGTCAGTGTGCATCATAGCTACCAGTTGAATGGTAGGCTTTTATATAGATAGATAGATAGATAGATAGATAGATAGATAGATATAGATATATATCCACCATGTTTCCCCAAAAATAAGACATCCTCCGAAAATAAGACCTAGCACATGGAAAGATAAGACATCCCCTGAAAATAAGACCTGGCGCAACTTTGGGAGAAAAAATTAATATAAGACACTGTCTTATTTTCGGGGAAACAGGGTAGATGGTATCATCAGTGTGTACTATACAGTCAACAAGACTATCTACTCAGTGTCCTCCCATTTAATCTTTTACTGCCCCTATCAATAAAAAACTGGATATAAATTTATAGGGAGAGGTTCGCTAAGCATCATCAGATTATAAAAGAAGAATAATGTTTAAACAGATTTATAATTCTTTAAATGCAATTCTGAAATTTAGAAAACTCCAAAAGTCCAAAGATTTTTCTATTAGTTTTGTTTTGACAGTCATTTGGCAGCAAAACCTGATCTGAAAAATGATGTGAGACTATTAATAGTTTTATTTATCCCAATTGGTATAAATATTCATAAAATTTGCTGCAGAAATATTGTGTTTGATTATAGAATATTGTCTCAAAACCTGCTGATGGTATTAGTAGTAAACAACATATGTGTTCCATATTACCTTTCTAAACTGAAAACATTCAGAACATATAACACATTTAGTCGCAAGTGTTTTCTAGAGGAATTTTGGGCCAGCAGAAGAAAATAAAGTTTTCCATGAGCTCTTTTTGTTCATACCTCTGTTTATATGTGAGGACGTCCCAGGGTGTATGGTTTATTATCAGAGCAGGTGCAGATCCTTCGTGGTAATCAGAGAAGGTTATGACCGTTGAATGGTCAGCAGTGTTTACATCAACCAAGATACCCCCATTCTATAACAGGGGAGAAAAAGTACATTTAAGGTAATGCTTTAACATGCACTTATATTCAGAATTTCAATCAACTATGTAGACACAAAAAGGTTTTCTTAAATTCTTACAAAAAGCACACTGGCTCTTATCTCTTACAAATATATGTATGGCATGACATATTGATACAGTAGTACCTTCATATAATTACAAGTAGATTTTAAGACATGTTTTAATAAAATATTTTAAAGCAAATTTATAAATCAGAGATATTTTATTTTAAAACATGAAAACATACCAGATCTTCTAAGCTCAACAGAGTGCCATTATCCTGTCGGTTATAAAAGAATGGTTTGGAGGATCCTTCACAGCCTACTACTCTCACACAAAGTTTGCCTGACAAATTTTCAGGCCAAAATGGAAGACACTGAAAATAGAAAAGTTAATAATAGTCTTAAAACAATTCTGTGGTATAAATAAGACAGTGGTTATTTAAGTTTCACTTCTAAATAGGATCTTGTTTCAATTATTACTAAGTTCCTTAAAATATTCCCTCTATATCTCATATTAAGATGATTGATAAAATAATGACTATTGATAAAATATTCCCTCTATATCTCATATTAAGATGATTGATAAAATATTAAGATGAATATAGATATATTAGTCTTATGTCTTTATGAAATGATTACAACATATAAAACTGAAGAGGTTACTGATTAAGAATGCCCCAAATATCTCAAGTGTTTAAAAACTATCATCTTAATAACACTCTTTGTGCATATCTTACTTAAATTCCTTAATGCACTATGAATTATCTCAGATTATCTTATCCAGAATAAACTAGAAAGATATCTAAAGGCAAAGGTTTTATAGACCTTTCTGGGAGTACAACTAACATTATCTTCCCAGCTGTTTGATTTGAATCAAATCATATACCTTTTGAGCCTCAGTTTTCTTATCTATAAAACTGAGGTCTTAGCTCCTAATACAAAATGTCTGTTAAAGAATATTGAGTAAGTTCTATTTCTGAATAAAAATACTACAGCCACCAAACCCACATCAAAGATAAAAATATAGCTGAAACCAGTTTGGCTCAGTGGATAGAGAATCGGCCTGTGAACTGAAAGATCCCAGGTTTGATTCCGGTTAAGGGCATGCACCTTGGTTGCGGGGACATCCCCAGTAGGGGATGTGCAGGAGGCAGCTGATCGATGTTTCTCTCTCATCGATGTTTCTAACTCTCTATCCCTCTCCCTTCCTCTTGTAAAAAATCAATAAAATATATATATATCTTTTTAAAATAGGATAGTGAGCATGTGTTGCCAAGTCTGCAGGGATCATTTTAAGTGCCTTGGAAAGTCCATGCCTCTTAGTGCTCTCAATCTGTTGGTATTATATATAAAATCCTTCTTCTTAAACTTTTGCTAAGTATTTTTTAAATGATTTTAGAATGTTTTTGAGATGTATAGAAGAATGGCTCTATCCTTTAAGTTAGCTGGTTTGGTTGAAAACTCAGGTAAATTCAAATTCTTGTCTTTGCACCTGTCCCCTCCCCTACTCATACCCTTATTCTCTTCACTTCCTCTAATCTTACTCCCAGACTACAAAATTTAGTTCAAATCTCACTTCCTCTAGGAAACTTTCCCCTTTGATGTATACCACAATGACCACAACTTCCAATAACCTTATTAACCTTAGATAAGTATGAGATTAAATGTCTTTCTCTGTAAAGTATAGGGATTGAATTTTAGGAAATTTTCAAGGAGACTTCCAACTCATCTATTCAGAAATTTATAACTTGGTATATACTATATTTTTTTCCATGTGTTAATTTATGAGTCTTAACCCCTCCAACAAGATTATAAGCTACTTAAATACAGAATACATTATCTTAACTACTGAGATAAAACTTTTTTACATTATCTTTATATCCCATTCTATATATACAGGAAGAACTAGAGAATTAGTGTTAACACCGTAGACTGGGCTAGTGGTAAACTACAGAAACCATTTTCTTTTTTAACCTATGCTTACATTGTGTAAGAAAAGTCTTTCAAAGTTGGCTATCGTATTTTAACACACAAATATGATAGCAAAGTGAGTATGACAAAGAGGTATATGTAACTCTTATTTATATGTCTATATTTATTTGTACATTTTAGGAGCCAGTTATATTAAAGGACTATTTTACCTCTGAAGAAGCAATATAGTTCCACTTATTAGTTGGCATTGAGCCATCAGATGCAATTTCACCAACTTCTAGTTCCAATGATGACTTATTTGCAATGGTACAAAAGGGAGTCAGAGTAACTATCCGTGTAAGATTAAAACTACTCATTTTGATGCTAACACCAACCTGTGGAAAGGAAACAAACAAGCTTATCATTTCTCAATATTTTATACAGCTTCTTTGAAACACACACACACATACACGA
Source organism: Pipistrellus hanaki (assembly GCF_964339955.1). Lineage (NCBI taxonomy): Eukaryota > Metazoa > Chordata > Mammalia > Chiroptera > Vespertilionidae > Pipistrellus > Pipistrellus hanaki. Next base: position 45,727,161 of record NC_140503.1, on the reverse strand, counting down.
TTCACAGAGACTTCTTATTACATTTAAAAATATAATTCCTTAACATAACTACTAAAGCCATATCCCATTAATGATTATCTTCTCACTAATAAGAAAAATTTTGGTTTTTAGTTTGGCTACATCAAAAATCAACTCAAGAAATATCAACTGGCAATTTAGCTAATGATTACTTGTAATAACAGATTTAATTTATTTGTATTCTTTACTTTTTAACATTCCAAACATAAGTTGTTTTAAATTAGTGTAGAGGCTCAAGTTTTGCTGCATCTATTACTCTGCTGTTAATAAAGTAAGATGAAAATTTCAAAGTGTAACTAAAACAGGTCAACTAGTATCAGGTTGCTCAAATTTTCAGTCAAATTAAAGATTTAAGAAATGCTTGGCAGGGAGTATAGTGGAAGGAGGATTCTAGCATATGATGACTATTTACCAAGTTGCTTACTTGGATAGATTCAACTCACTGTCTCAAACTTTGACAAATTCTGATTTTGCTATGGTATTAAATTTATAGATATAATACTCTAAATTAAGTGACTTACATTATTTCCTTATGCTATTAATTTATTGATAAGATAAAAATAAACTGGAGTAAATATTCCATACTGATAATTTTTCCTAATATGTGAAAAGCATTCAATATCATTAGAATATTTGATTCTGTTAAGTTGTATTGATGGCAAAGCTTCTTTCTAAAATGTTTACATCTTTTTGAGATGGCATAAAACTACTAAAATTATTCTACAATTTCACATTTGAACTATCTCCACTAAGCACTTACCATTTGAATTTGCCAGAATAGTGGTAACTTCTGGATTCTTGCTTTATTTAATGTGACAATAACAGAGTAAAGACCCTAAACATAAATTTTAATGTTGGTGTTTTCTTTTCTTAAAATAAGTGACCCTCTGTAATAGCAGCAACCAAATGAGAAGCAGCAACAATTTCTAGCTTGATTATATCTGGTTTATCATCTGGCTAAGAATCTATTCAGCTAAAACCCCAAATCTTTCAGATCATAGTTCAAATTTGGTTTTGGTTTTCTCCCTAAAATGCTAGATTCTAAGATTGTGAGTTGTCTTTTTCTTAAGGAAAGAGTCTTGGACTGGTTGTTGATTTCATAGCTAATTTTTACTTCTTTGCTGAATTGTTTTCTTCTGCCCATTTTCTCTGCACAAATTATTTTTAATTCTGGTCTGGAAAAAAAGTTATCCGAAACCGATTTGGCTCAGTGGTAGAGTGTCGGTCTGCGGACTGAAAGGTCCCAGGTTTAATTCTGGTCAAGGGCATGTACCTTGGTTGCGGGCACATCCCCAGTAGGGGGTGTGCAAGAGGCAGCTGGTTGATGTTTCTCTCTCATCGATGTTTCTAACTCTCTATCCCTCTCTCTTCCTCTCTGTAAAAAATCAATAAAATATATTTTAAAAAATAAAATAAAATAATAATAATAAATAAAAATAAAAAGTTAAATGGCACATTAATGAATGGGTAGAATACCCTAAAAATTAAAAAGTTTATTTTACTGAAAAGCTGTTTTTATGAAGTAAAGTTGGGGTGACTTTTGGTAACTCAGTGGAAGCAAAGTTTGCTAGTTTTTCCCTAAGGGGGAATAAAAAGAATGAAAGAGAGAAGAAAACTAAACCTATAAACATTTTGTGAAAACTTTGCTAGTCAGTGGAAAAATAATATGATGGTTCGGAAAATTGATGATAAAATATAAACTCTCAAAAAAATAAAATGTCTGTACTCAACATCCAGCTGTTTTGCTGAAAAACATATGAATAAATCCAAAGGTAAATAAGTAAACAGAATCTTACCAGGTATTCCATATTGTTGGCAGGACACTTCACACATCCATAACTTCCCACTGTGTCCAATGAAAAGCCATTGGACCAGACACTAGTTGAAATTTTTAATTGTACCTAGACCAGAGAATATATACCATCAAAAAAGAAACCTAAAAGACTATAATAATTTTATTGGATGGGAAGTTGCTAGACCACTAGAAATTTAGTATCATGGGACACAGGAAAAGATAACTAAAGCCATACTGTAAATGGGTACCAGAACCACAAAACTCTGGGGGTCAATACAATAAAAGAAATGCTCTGACCTGCTCATTTACCTATGCAACGAGTATATTGAATTTAAAGATCTATACCAATAAGACCTGCTGTTTTAAAAAGAACTAAAATGTAAAATATTTTCCAGTGTCAGACTTATGATATAGAGCTAAGAAATAAAGTTATAGCACAGAGTTTAGCTTTTAACATTATCCAGCAATGTTAAAAAAAAAAAAAAAAAAAAAAAGGCATCATGATAAGCAGAATGGACAACAGGACACAATTCCTCTCTTCAATGAGCTTCCAACTAAACAGAGAGATAGGAATACATATTAATTATGATGCAAGACTCAATGTGCTAAGAGCCATACAAAAGGTACAAAATGAAACCAAGGTAAGAAGGTAAAAAGGTTATTCTGGCCATGGGATGTAGAAAGAGTTTTATAGAAGAGATCTAATTGTATTCCTGGGTTAAGCTCCACCCACCCAACCATATTATACAAAACTTTATACAAAACTGAGGATAACCAAGTCAGACAGATACACAGTTGTTAAAACACCACGTATTAGAATTAACCAGTACTCTAAGACAGTGGGTTCTCAAAGTGTGGTGCCTGGACCAACACCATCAGCATCACCTGGGAATCTACTGGAAATGCAATTATCAGGCCCCACCCAGACATACTGAATCAAATTATGAGGGCATGACCCAGCAATCTATTTTAAAAGCCCTCAAGGGGTGATTCTAATGAAATTTAAGAACTATGGTCTATGAGAACATGGATGAAATATCTTGGTCAGAAAATCTTTCACATATGTCAGATCTGAGCAGAATGTCAAAGGATGAAAAGCAAATAACCAGAAAAGATGAGGCAGACAGGAAAATCATAGAAGAGGCATTCTAGGCAGAGGATGAATATACAAAGACCTAGAGGTAAGTACTTGGGAAGTGTGCGGTGAGCAATACAAAGATATGAGTCTGAAAAAGAAAGAAAGGGCCAGAGCATACAAAAAGGACCAGGAATTAGTTTTTCTCTCAAAAGCCTGGCTTGGTCCTTCATACATAGAAGGGCTCAGGGAACATACACCAAATTCAACTGTTTATCTTTTTAAATGTCATTTAATCACTGATAAACTACATAAAACTAAGCTTTTCTACCAATGCTACTTCAAGAGCAGAAGTAATTCTAGGGGCACTCAGCCTTGGAGACTGCTGTTGCTAGTTCCTAACATCCTACTATGTTTTCCTTAAAAGTCTCTTGAGTCCTAAATTGTATCAACAGCACTTAGCAAACAGGTTAAGCATGATTTTAGGAGAGGCTAATGACTCCCTAGTTTCCAAACAGGAACTTATTCTAACTTGTTAGATCAACAAAAACACACCTTATTTTTACTAAAAATGTTCTTCTTCTTGAAAGAGAATAAAATAATATCCCTAAAATCAGCTGGATGTTTCACATGGATATCTTCTGCACGATACTGGAGAACCCGAGAAGTCTTGTTGATTAGCCAGTAGGGACTAAAGACAGACAGCACCATCCGAATGCCAATCCTCCTGACATGTATTGACAGGTCGACTGTCATCACTTCTGTGGAGTCAGAAGAAAAACACACAAGAAAGAATTCCGGAAGTGTATCACATATACGTAAACGTCCAGTCCAGTTTTTGCCCTGATATTTCACCAGAACTAATTCCATTATTTCTCCACTTATTCTTGAATGTAGAACATCAGCAGCACTGCCTTCTGCTAGCTCATGAGTTTCTGCTGTCCCCTAAAAACAAACAAAGACTGAATTTGCTTAGTGAATTTTTAAACCTCTGCAATAACAACACTGGATTTTATATAAATGCTAAGTATCCTACCAGATACAGATTAATAGACAAGTTATCAATAAAATAACGTATTATATGAATAGTCACTATAATCATTAAGGACTAAAAAGAAAACACTAAATCATAACCAAAGGCAGAAAATGTCTTTTGGCCATAAGTAAAAAAAAAAAAGTCAGATCTTTGAAAGAATCATAGGCTGGACTTAGGAGCCCTGGCTGTGGTCCAAAAACAGCTATGTCATTAAATAAGCCATTTAATTGAGTGACTGAGATTCAGCTTCATCCTCCATTCACACATTATGCCTAATAGTTTCCACATAAATAGACAGAGAAAAGTTGTATCAAAATATTCTGACAAGCTATCTAAATAAGATAGGATTTTTTAAATGAATAATAGCATAATAAGTTAGGCATTTTTACTGAAGGCTTCTCTAGTATAAATACTATTTAGTTCATTTAATTAATTTTAGTCTTCACAAATCAGGTTTGGCTAATTGTCAGATAAAGAAAATAAATAATTTAATTTTCAAACACTTCCCAGACTTGTGTATGTTAAAATGTGTGACACACAAAAATTTAAAAATATTTATAATACTTTATTACTAAAAAATGTTCCCAATTATTTCTTAATACAGAAACAGTAATTATTTTTAAGTTCAATAAAAACTGGGAACAAATAATTATATTAACTTTAAAATTAACTTTAAAATTAAGATAAAATATTTCTCACTGGCATTTTTCTGTCCTTCGGCTAATGGATTTTTATTTAATTATAGTCAATATTATTAAAATAACTATGGATGGTGTTAGATAGGAATTAGACTTATTGGGGTGATCACTTCATAAATGTCTAGTCACTATGTTGTTTACCTAGAATTAATAAAATACTATCTGTCAATTAATATTAAAAATAAAAAAATATATAATAATAGGTAAATTATTATAGTTCTTAAATTATGACAGATGCAGCAGAGTTAGGTGATAGGGAACAAGGAGACAAATTGCCTCTGTTCAAATTTCAGCTCTACAATTTATTAGCTGTAGAATCTTGGGCCTGTCACTCCACCCCATTGTGACTCAGTTTCTTCACCTGAAAAATGGGTCTAATAAGAGTACTTAGCCAAAACCGATTTGGCTCAGTGGATAGAGCGTCGACCTGCGGACTGAAAGGTCCCGGGTTCGATTCCGGTCAAGGGCATGTACCTTAGTTGCGGGCACATCCCCAGTAGGGGGTGTGCAAGAGGCAGCTGATCGATGTTTCTCTCTCATCGATGTTTCTAACTCTCTATCCCTCTCTCTTTCTCTGTGTAAAAAATCAATAAAATATATTTTAAAAAAAAAAAAAAAAAGAGTACCTACTTAAAGAGGTTATTTAAGGACTAAATGTATTAATACATCTACAATACAGAGTATAGTGGCTGGCAGCAAATAATGCTATACTAATTTTTGCTGTGATTACTAGAGGCCCGGTACACAAAAAACATGCATGGGAGAGGGGAGGTTGGGAGCCCCCTCAGCCCAACCTACACCCTCTCAAATCCAGGATCCCTCTCACAATCCTGGACGACTGGCTCTTGCCTGCCTGCCTGGTGACCCCTAACTGCCCTCCCCCCAGCAGCCTCATCACCCCTAATTGCCCCTAAGTGCACCCCCCTTCCAGTCTGGTATCCCGTAACTGCCCCCCACTGCCGGCCAGGTTGTCCCCAACTGCCCCCCCCCCAGCCTGGTCACCCTTTACTGGCCCCCCTACCAGCCTGGTCACCCCCAACTGCCCCCCTCTGCCAACCTGGTTGCCCCTAACAGCCCCCCCACCAACCTAGTCACCCCAACTGCCCCCCTACCAGCCTGCTTGCCCCTAACTGGCCCTCCTGCCAGCCTGGTCACCCAACTGCCCCCCAATTGCCCCTTCTCTGCCAGTCTGGTTGCCCCTAACTGGCCCCCCTGCTGACCTGGTCGCCCACAACTGCCCACCCTGCTGGCCTGGTTGCCCCACGCAGCTGACTTGTTCAGTCCTTTAGTCGTTCCCCACAAACCTCCCTACTGGCCTGGTAGTAGGCAGCCATCTTGTAAGGGCATAAGGGTCAATTTGCATATTACCTCTTTATTATATAGGATTAAGGCATTATAAATATGCTATATAAAACACTAACCTCAACTAAAAATATAATTTAAAAAAACTAGAATTTACTCCATGCAGTAATAAAAATCAAACAAAATGCAAGAAACATACCTCAAGTAAATATTTTAGGGAATATGGGAGAAGATTCCGCAAAGTGAGGCTAGGGTAAAGATGAATAATGTAAGCTGGATCCCAGTCTTCCCCATGTGTACATATATAGCTTAACTCATCTGGCAAGGCAACTGTATTGACTATGAGAGGTAAGAAGTTGACTTCTACTGATGGACACTGCAGCATGCATCTGACTTCACTGCTCCTATGAAGTTCTTCCTTCCAGGAAATGTAAGTGGTGGATTCTCTGTATTGATTCTCTAAGACACCAGCTGGTTGAATAAATAATTGACATCTACAGAAAAAGAAAGCAGGGTAGAGAAAAAAGTTTTTATTGAGAATGTAAGAAAAACAATCTCATTAAATCTTCTTAACTCTACAAGGTAAGCACTATTATCCCTATTTTCACAACTGAGAAAATCAAAGCAAAGAAAGATTACAGAAACTTGCACAGTCACAATGCTAACAGACGGAGGAATGTTCTGGGGGGAAAAACCTTTCTGTAAACAATAATTTTTTTAATCCTCACCCAAGTATACTTTTCTGATGGATTTCTAGAGAGAGTGGAAGGGAGAGAAAATGGGGAGAGTCAGATAGAGACAGAGAGAGAGACAGAGACAAACACAGAGAGATGTGAGAGAGACTCATCGACTGATTGCCTCCCACATGCAACCCAGGTTGAGGGCAGGGCGTAAACCTCCAACCCAGGTATGTGCCCTTAACTAGGAATCAAACAGGTGAAGGTCTCCTGGCTGACACTCTAACCACCGAACCAAACTGGCCAGAGTAGTAATGATAATTTTTTTAAAGTTATTTCAAATACAAAGACAATCTAATAAAAACAGGCCCAAGAAGATTCTAAAACATAAAATATACAGTAAGTTTTCATCTGATAAATTCAACGATACCATAAATGTGTATCTTTGTAACCCCACATCTGTCTAAAAGCTACTTTTATAGATCTTTAGATAATAAAACTATAAGGTCATCTTTTCTAAAATATGAGTCCCCAATTCATAGAATTCAGAAAATATATACATTATGAACTTTTAAAAGCTTAATGTATTCAAGGAAGTGCCTACCTATATGAATCCAAAGGAACATGGAACTCCTCTTCAGGTCTTGCTATTCCAATGCGCTCCAATAACTTAACGTTTTTAACAGATTTATAGATGATGAATGCAATAGAGAAATGATTTTTAATCTGTTGGATAAAAAAGACTCTTTTTTAAAAAGATGCAGAAGTTAAAAAAAATGTGAACTGCACACAATTACTTTTACATATAAAAAGTTTCAAGGCCAATATTGGAAGACATTTTTATTCATCACTGAAAAATTTTATAATACTTAAAGTGCTATATACATGAAAGGATGTTTAAGTGGCAGTTAAAAATTATTAGGATATTCCATACTCTCTGGTACATGCTAATTTTTATTTTTTTAAATATATTTTTTATTGATTTCAGAGAGGAAGAGAGAGGGAGAAAAAGAGACAGAAACATCAATGATGATAATCATTGATCAAACACTTCCTGCATGCTCCCTACTGGGAATTGACAAACAAATTATATAAAATTGCTCAGTTCTGAATCTTTAAGGAATAGACAAAAAGCTTCATTAAAATTAAGCCCGGGAGGGGGGAAAAAATGGGCTTTAAATTAGCAAAACTATCTTAATCAGACACTTAAAGAATATTACAAAAGTAAATTGTATAGTAAATAGTAGCTAGTTCAATCTGTTATTTATTTCTAAACTAGAGGCCCAGTACATGAAATTAGTGCACAGGAAGAGTCCCTAAGGGCTGGCCAGAGATCAGGGCTGATCGGGACCTTCCTTCCTTTGTTCTGCACTGCCACCTGGTGGTCAGCATATGTCATAGTGAGCAATGGAACTCTCATATGAACTCCCAAAGGGACACTTAGCATATTAGCCTTTTATAAATAAAGATAATCAATAATAACTTAATGAAGTTTTACTATTGATATATTCCTATATTCACCCAAATTATTTAATATTAATCGATATACTTAAGGGGACACAGTTCAGTTTAATACCTGAAGAGGAGAGCGAAGGGTGATCACTTTATTCCCTTCAGTTGCATCAATTTGTACCAAGACTGAATCAGAATGACTGGCATTGGGATTCCGTACATTGTACAACTGCCGACCAGGTCTGGCAACAGGGATTTTTGCAACTTCTGTATATCCATGAGGTACTAAGACAGAGCAAAAGTGAGAAGCATCCAAATATTAACTTAATTTTATTTCTCAGGGTCTAAAAGTAACGATAAGTATTCTCCTTCAATACTAGAAATAACTACTCAATATGCTTATCTAAGACATAGGAACTAACAAAGAAAGAAAATGAACTATTATTATAAATATTTAGGACGCAAAATAATTTCTTTTGAGGTTATAAATATATTAAAATAAAGTTAACACTGTGGTGTTTAGAAATTCATTGCCTCATGTGTGGCATGCAACATTTTGGAAGGAAAACAAAGAAGACATGAATTGAAGCAAATGATGGAAAGTAATGTTTTATTTAACACTGATCAACTCACAATAAAATTATAAAGAAAATACATGTTTGAATACTTTTAATTGCTGGGCAGTAAAATGTTTTCTTTAAAAAATAAAAAATAAAGTAACAAAATCTAAATTGTTCCATATCCCCTCAACCACAGAGGAACTTTTGTTTGTGGTGGTAATAATTACTGTCAATATTTTAGGACTTCTGAATATAGTTATTTTTCTCTCCTCATTGAATTCCCATCCTTATTGAAACATATCACATACTGCATTGTTGAAAAACATAGAATTAATCTAGTTTCTAAGGTAATTCTTAAATTAATTTTCTCATGTTTAAAGGAAGAAAAAAGAGAAATGAGTTTATCAAATATTTGTTTCAAGCCTTTAGAAATGTCATCTCCAAAGGCATCTTCAATAAAATATTTTTTTCCTTATTCTGTCAAAAATAACCCCACACCAATAATCCCAAAGATGTCCTTAATATATGATCTCACTTATATGTGGAATCTAATGAACAAAACAAACAGATGAACAAAATAAAACCAGAGGCATGGAGAGATGGAACAGACTGACAGCTTTTAGAAGGGAGAGGGTGGGGACAGGAGGGGTGGGGGGACTGGAGGAAATAAGGTGAAGGGGTTACCCAAAGAACACATATGCACAAACCCTGGGCACAGACAGCAGTGTGGTGATGGCCTGAAGGAAGAGGGGGTGGGGGTTGGGTGGAAGTGGGCAAAGCTGGGAGGGGGGAGGGAAGCCAGGGAATGGGAATATCTGTAAGTGTCAACAATAAAAAATAAAGTTATAAAATATAAATAAAACTAATAAATATAGCATACCAAAGGTCAGGGTGAAGAAGGAGCTTTCTTGACGGCTCAATATAGAAAGTTTCCCTTGACTTGAAGGTTCCCTGCTGGCATATTCCAATTCCAAATTCTGACCAGCATCAACATCATAAATATCATTTTTCTCAGAGGAGCCCATTACTCTGAGATTATGATTGGGCTGCACCTTAGTGGGAACACCTAAAGCATTTTTTACTGTAAAAGGGGGCTTGTCTTTTAAAGAGTAGTCAAAAGTGGAAGCGGTGCCTTCTGAAAAACCCTGAAATGGAACACAACATCACAAAAATTTTTCAAGATGAAATTTTTTAAAAAAATTATACTATGACTACACATTTTAGAAACTACTTTTGATTACAAACAAAAATAATCTATACATGTTTCAATTTAAAATTCCATTTGAAATATTCCAAGAAAGAACCAAACATACTTTTGCTAAATTATTGAAAACATTAAGACAACTTTTGGATATTGTAATATTCATTGTATCTCCTGAAGAAATATGAACTGCTGTTTGTGGCTCAGGAAGATAAATAAAATCATCTCCGGGCATCAAACTTTTATCCTGTACTGGATTCTTCTTTACCTGTGAGGTAAATAACATAACAAGCTTAAGTTACTAGTCGATTAATAATAAAATTAAAATCTCAATAGAGTTAAATTCTCCTAAAGTTATCACTTTATATTAAGGCTTCCCAAGTTTCATTTTTAAAAATATTCAGTGCTTCACTTTTATTTAGCACAGATCAGCATTCTTTCTTTTAGTGTGTATTCAAGGGCACGGAGAAGTGTTTGGAACTATGCCATGAAAGCACTCAAAGCCAGCTACAATACTTGTCTCGTGTGCACTCCCCAGAGCAAGCTATAACCCAGTGTTGCCTGACTAACTGGTTGTTGATGAGCAATCTAAGATGACCCTTAAGTTTAAAGTGATCTTTGCTGGAGGTAATATCTGGAATTCCTTCTTTTTTTTTTTTTTTACCAGTAACACCTATAAATAAGTAATGTGATAAGCTTTCAACCAGCCATCAGACTTTATCATAGCTTTCATTCTAATAACATTTCAAAAGCTTTGTAAAAAATTGTTAGCCTGTGTATTCCAGTGAGAAGTAGGTAATAAATATTACTTCTATTTATTGGGAAGAAACTAGGACATAGGTTAAGTGGCTTCTTGTCTTTAAAGTAAGAATCTGTTGCAAAAGGTAAGACTTCCTTATTTTTTACAGCCAAGTAGTAAACTGAAAAATTTATGTAAATGTACATTATGTAAATGTACCATGGCTTTTTTATTCCCTCATCTACTGATGGGCACTTGGGCTGTTTCCAGATCTTGGCAAATAAACTTTGGCAACAGCATGGATGGACCTGGGGAATATTATTCTAAGTGAAATAAACCACAGAGAATGACAAACACCATATGATCTCACTTATATCTGAAATATAATGAACAAAATAATTTAACAAACAAAACAGAAACAGAAGCATAGATATGTAGAACAGACTGACAGCTGTAACAGGGGAGGAGTGTTGGGAGGACAGGTGAATAAAAAGGTGAAGGGATTAAGCAAAAAAAAAAAAACTACACTAGACAGATAGACAGACATCACACATAGATATAGACAACAGTATGGTGATAGCCAGAGGTAAAGAGAAATCGGGGAGGTTTAATAAGGTAGAGGGGAGATAAATGGAGACAGAAGGAGTCTTTACTTTGGGCTATGAGCACACAAAGCAGTGTGCAGGTGATGTTTTACTACATCATAAACTTGAAACCTGTATAGTTTTGTTAAACAATGTCACTTCAATAAACTCAATAAAAATAAAAAAAAACATAATCATGAACACAGACTATAGTGTGGTAATTGCTGGGGGAGGAGGTGATGGGAAGGTGGAGGAGGGCATGGGGGGGATAAATGGTGATAGAGACTTGACTTGGGATGGTGAACACATAATACAGTGTACAAATGATGTGTTGTGGAATTGTCACCTGAAACCTGCATAATTTTGATAACCAATGTCATCCCAATGAATTTAGTAAAAAGGAAAAAAATCCTATATAATAAAAGGCTAATATGCAAATTGAATGGCAGAACAACCAGTCACTATGATACACACTGACCACCAGAGGGCAGAGCCACCCAGCCAGAGGCCAGGCTCACAGCTGGGGAGCTCAGTCGCAGTGGTGGTGGGAGTCTCTCCTGGACTATAAGAGGGAGGGAGCAGGCCAGGCTGAGGGATAACTGCCTCCCCTACCCCTGAGTGCACAAATTTCATGCACTGAGCCTCTAGTAAATAAATAATTAAAAATATAAATAAATAAATAATGAAATAAGAATTGGTTGAGTCCATTTCAGTGCCTCAGACTTCAGTCAGACTGCCAGAAAGGTGTGTTGTGAAATTTGTTAAGGGTATATTGTTCATGCTCCTTTTAATCTAGAAAAATGCACTTTTGAAATCTAGGCTTTTGAAGTGTTCTCAAGAAGCACCATAACACAAAAGAATTGTGAACTAGTATAGAAGTTCTCAAATCATTGAAGATCCCAAAGAACTTCATGTTATGCAGATTATATCTATCAATATGTACTCTATTAGAAACTAAAGCTATGGCTGTCTTTTGGCTAAGATCAAGTGTAGAAACTAAAACTAAGAAAACTGTAACTATTCATTTAAAAATTACAATTACAGCCAAAACCGGTTTGGCTCAGAGAATAGAGCGTCAGCCTGCGGACTGAAAGGTCCCGTGTTTGATTCTGGTCAAGGGCATGTATCTTGGTTGCAGGCACATCCCCAGTAGTGGGTGTGTAGGAGGCAGCTGATTGATGTCTCTCATCGATGTTTCTAGCTCTCTATCCCTCTACCTTCCTCTCTGTAAAAAAAAATCAATAAAATATATATTTTTTAAATTACAATTACAAGTTAACATAAATAACATTTTAATAGAAAATAACTAACTATACTAGAGGCCCAATGCACAAAATTCATGCAAGAGGCTCGGCCCTTAACAACTCTGACTGCCTCAGGGCCCTGCCCCCCACACACTGGTAGTTTTGGAAGGTTGTTCTGCTGTCCAGTCTAATTAGCATATTAGCTCTTTATTACATAGGATAGACGAAGGCCTGGAGGGTGGCAGATGCTGGGTAGAGGGGGCAAAGGGAGGAAATGAGGACATCTGTAATACTCTCAACAATTAAAAGAAGTTTTAAATTTTAAAAAAGCTATATAGTGAAAAGGACACTGACATTGCTTTAGCACCTGTTCTAAGAAAAGACAGGTGGTTTCTCACTTCTGCCTCTGCTTTCATTCTGTTGCAATACTGCTTTGTCTCTGAAAAACTCCATAGTACACTCATGAAGAATGAGAAAGACAATGGTGTGTATCGTCTGAATACTTCTATGAAGAGTTTTGGCCCCTTTGGACTTCAAAATAGGGCTCAAGGATCTTAGACCACATCTTGAGAATTATTACATTAAAATATATACAGAAATATACACAGTGTTATTCTATACAAAGATATTTTATAGTTTCCTTACATCAAGCCTTAAATTCCATTGTCTCTTTCCCTCCACTCTCTCAATCAGTGGTTCCCAAACAGCATGGGTTTCATTGTAATAGTGAACCTAAAAAGGCACAGAATTAAAATTAGTTTTTCAACTTTAACTTTGTATTTCTATAATCAGTAGGAAAAAATATTAAGTAATTAATATTTGATGTCAAAAGCCATTTTAACAAAGACACAAAGAATATATACAAAGAGGGTGCATTTTTCTTTACTCTATTTCCTTTACTCTAAATCTTTAAAAAAGCAGAAAAATTTTTAAACAAATTATTTAGCAAAAGAATCCTTAAAAAATATTAACCAAGTAAATAATACTACATATCAACAGATTAAACATTAGAATTCATATATATATATATATATATATATATATATATATATATATATATATATATTTGTTATGGCCATACACAAACCAAAAATGCTCACATCTTAGTTTTGTAATGGTACTTTTGAAAAGTTGGCTGTGAAAAGATTCTAAATGATGTGATCATACCTCTAGTGTCATGTCAGCTGAAGCAGCCATGAGGGAAGTCCAATTTTTTATATTTCCAGAAAATTTTGACTCCGCCAATAATAAAGGTACAGTTTGATGACCAAGTCCACATTCTAAGGTAACTTGAACTGACTCTACAGCAACAGCACAATTTTCCTCTATTAATGGCTGTTTAACATCTTTGAAATTTTCTGTTATTTCTGTTGCCATATCAACACCAAGAAACCAAGAGTTATAATCACTAATAGATTTGACACCCCAAAGATTTCCTGTTTCCTTCGATGTATCGTTGATTTCATCTTCTTTTGTCTTTGGAGACAAAGCAGCCATGATTGTCATCACAGTATTAAGAATTATGGGTGAAATCTTTAAAAAAGAAAGCAGAAAAATGTTTAGAATAAACTTTCCCAGATGAGAAGAATTAATACAAAATACAGAAGTTTAAAAGTAAACTAAAAATTTAAATATACTAAAGTCTTAACTAAAGAAAACAAGAGAGAACACACAAAATCATGTGTCATGTTAATTAACCTCATGACAATAAATTCTGCTCAGATTACTCTGGAATTAAATAACTAATATTATATATCAAACTAGAGGCCCAGTGCACAAAATTCGTGCACTTGGGGGGGGGGCGGGTCGAGGGGAACTGACCCTCAGCCCAGCCTACACCTTCTCCAATCTGGGACTCCTCAGGGGATGTTTGACTGCCAGAGCCTCAACCAGCAGTTGGACATCCCTCTCACAATCTGGGACTGCTGGCTCCCAACTGTTTGCCTGCCTGCCAACCTGATCACCCACTAACCACTCTCCTGCCAGCCTGATCAACTCCAAGTTGATTCCCTTCCACGGCATTTGGGGGTAATTCGGATTACCCCCAAATGCCCTTCCCTGCAGGCCTGTCACACCCAACTGCCCTCCCCTGCTGGCCTAGTTGCCCCTAACTGCCCTCCCCTGCTGGCCATCTTTTGGTGGCCATCTTTGGCCACATGGGGGTGGCCATCTTTGACCACATGGGGGCAACCATCTTGTGCGAGGGTGTGAGGGTCAATTTGCATATTACCTCTTTATTATATAAGATTGTCAAAACCTAGTTACACTGATCAATTCAGAGTAAAATAGTGATATATAAGGAGGAAAAGGCAAAAGTGTCATTGAAGTTTTCATTTCAATGAGAGGCATTAACTAAACCAACATGTGTGATCCTCATCAAGATTTATACATGGTGCCAGGCAACCTATGAACCAAAAGGTCACAATTCGATTTCCGGTCAGGGCACATGCCTAGGGTTACAGGCTTGAGGCAGCTGATCAATGATTCTCTCTCATCATTGATGTTTCTATCTCTCTCTCTTCCTCTCTGAAATTAATAAAAATATGTATTTTTAAAAGATTTATACATGGTTTTTATTTGTCTTATAGAAACAGGAAGCCATAGAATCACTATAATACCCTTTCACTTTCCCCAAGATTTGCAAATTTTACCTCTTACTCTTTGAATAGTGCCTTCGCCCACCTGTTCATTCCTATCACAAAGCCCTAGTTCTACACTAATGATGTCTTTTAAATCCAGTCAGCACCCTCTCAGCCTACCCTCCACACTTCCACCAGCATGATTTTTCTAAAACCCAAATCTGGACATGTCATTCCTATGCTTAAAATCTTCAACAGTTTCCCATAACTTTCAGAATAAAATTCAAATTCTCTTTAGTTTAGAACACAAAGTTCATTGTGACCCGCTCTCTAATCTAGCGATTTTCAACTGGTGTGCAATATGAATTTTTAAAACATGCAATACCTATTTAGTTAGGGGTACTGACCTCTTTTTCCTTAAATTGTCAAATAGAAAATGACAACAGCCATCCAGTATGTATAAACCAAAGTTATACCTATGTTTTGTCAGATTGGCAAAAAATATTTTTTTTTTTATGTTCTGCAGAAGTTTAGTAATTAGTTTGTGTGCCATGAGATGAAAATGGCTGAAAAGCACTAATCTAATCAATTGACTGGTTTCCCAAAGTTTGCCCCTTACTGGGTTAAATAAGTTAAACGGATTCTTTTATTGTTCATTCTCACAATGCTTACTTATGCACTGCTCACTGCTCCCAACTTACCTGTCACTGTATTCTTTTTTTTTTTTATTATTATTACCTATTCATGTCACCTATAATTAGTGCTCTCAATCCTACAATTCCATCACACCATTCTCTCCAGCCATATGGGCACATCTCCTGGTCCTTAAAGGTTTTTTCACACCTCTGACTTTGTGAATATTGTCAGTTCTGTATAACCGCTCCTATCTCTCTCTATCTAAACTCCCTCAGATTTTCAAAGCTCAGTTCAAGTAGCCCCATGAAGAAACAGCTTTCCAGATGTCCTGGCCTGAGTCAGAGGACCCCTGACTGCTCTTGGACAGCACCTAGTGCATGCCTCTACTCCACCACTGAAAGCTGGAGTCACTGATGTATTGCTTTCTCGCTTATGTCATTAAGTTTTTTTAAGGCAAGGACCAAATACAGAAGATTTTTTGCACACAGTAAGAGTTCAAAAAATGTTTGTTGACTAAATAAATTGATATACAAAGAAATGGAAAGATAATTCCCCTTGGTGCCTTAGAAAAGTGAATGCAAATTCAGTTTCCTCCTCATTTACTACTTTAAACATTTAAAAAAGTAAATCTGTTAACAAAATACAATCTAAACTATCCATTATTTTAAAATATTAAAAGAAAACTGCATTGTTATTTATATGGTAATTCAAATGACTTTTGTTTGAGCCCTGGCTTAATTGCTATTGCTTATTTACCTATATAGTCAAGTTTTAGCAAAATTGGGATTAGCCACCTCAATTTTGTGTCCTTTGGACAGAGAGAGAAATAGATGTAGGACATTATTCTATATCTTCCATTTATAACTGGTCATAAAGTCATACTTAAAGAATATGAATGTCAATGGAGAAGAGATTGCTTTTCCACTGCTCTAAATGTAAGAGATTAAAAAAAAACAAAAATCTAAAAATGTATTTCTAGCATACATCTGTCATTATAAACATTTCATAAGCCAAATAAGTTAATCACATAATTATTGCATTCAATCAAATTATACAAAAAAGCCTAAAAAATAACCACTACAAATAAATAAAAACCTCATTTTTCTATTATTTCTTCCCTTCTCTTACTATCCCATCTCTCCTCTCTTTCCAAACCCAATCTCCCCAACACACACATAAAATATAATTGATAAAAATATCCTTATCATTTGTAGATATTTGAAAGTACTTTTTCAAAGAAAATAGGAACAGCCGAAACCGGTTTGGCTCAATGGATAGAGCGTCGGCTTGGGGACTGAAAGGTCCCGGGTTCGATTCTGGTCAAGGACATGTACCTTGGTTGCCGGCATATCCCCAGTAGGGGGTGTGCAAGAGGCAGCTGATGGATGACTCTCTCTCATCGATGTTTCTAACTCTCTATCTCTCTCCCTTCCTCTCTGTATAAAATCAATAAAATATATTAAAAAAAAGAAAATAGAAACAAATAATTGCATTAAAGAAAAATATATTTTATTTTTTTCAATTCTCACCTAAGGATATGTTTAAAGAGAGGAAGGGAGCAAATGAGAGAGAAACATTGATCAGGTGACTCCTGTACATACCCTGACCAGGGATCGAACCCAAAATCTAGGTATGTGTCCTGAACAGGAATCAAACCTATAACCTTTTGGTGTATGCATGGGATGAGGCTCCAATCAACTGAGCAACCCAGCTAAGGCGAAAAAATGTATTTTAATGTTAGAGATGTTTATTAATTGCCAAATATGTGACTAGCATAATGGTCTAGTTATGAGACATCAAAAGATATTGTTAGAAAAAGAATTAATTTTCACCAAAATAACATAATAGGCACTAACCTTAATTATAAATTGTCCAACTACAATATTTATATTTTGTTTTCCCGAAACCCATGCACATTTTTCCATAAATAAAGAACAGGGCTGTAAGACCTAGAGACAAATAAATGAAAATCACATTTTCTTAGTAATAGAACTGTTATATATATAACACACAAGAAGATCTTACTTGACATTTTTAATTGTAGTCTACAACTAAAAGCAAAAAGGCAAATTAGCTGAGAAGCTCTTGTGAGAGCTCTTCTAAAGTAATCCAAGTCTATGAACATTGTTAAAGAACTTACAATAAAGAATTTAATTTAAAAATTTAAATTAAAAAAAGTTGTGATTAATTTCTCTATGCCAAATTCTTAACTAATGATATTCATTTACTATTAAAATTGCAATGTTTACTTTTCTTAAATATCTTTTAAATGATGCCCACTGTAAAACCTACTTTTAAAGTATCTATTAAAATGAGCTAAGGATGATGATAAGATCTGACATTTGCAAAGAGGTACATGAGGAAATGAAATTATGTCATTTTAATTTATATGACTGATTTCTGTTAATACCTTTTTAAAAAAGATGATGGTAAATAAACAGTTTCCAGATTGCTTAATAAAAGGTCAGTCTTGAATATAATAAGGTCCTTATTAGAATAAATTTCTAATCTCGATTTATTAAAACCATAAAGCCCATATTCTCATATATCATTAACAAAATAAATAAAATAACCTTGTCCCTGAATTGAATGGGGGAACTGGTACTACATAAACTTTCATTTTAAAAACATGATGATGAGCATTTAATGGAGCTTTCTGTGACATATCAAAAGGAGGTGATTGCACTAAAGAATGTTTCATGATGAAGTATAGACTAAGCCTAGCACTGCATTTCTTTATGAAAGTCATTCAGCCTACAGATATTTTTAGTTTAAAACACTACGAATAAGTCACATAACATAAAATTATCAATTTGCGTTTTAAAAAATCAGTTTGCTAACTTTATTAAATAATATTTTTTAACAACAATGTGAAAATATAATTGAATATAACTTTTAATGCAGCAAAACACATCTTTTGGTCATATAAATCCAACTGAATTTTTTTGTTATAAACTTCAAGGTTTTAATACTCATTCATTCATTCATTGGATATACTTTGGTGAAAAAAGAAACAGCTGAAAAGGCACACTGATTTGTACTAAAATTCAAGTACAGTTCAAAAGATGGCATAATGAAAAGAAAATCAGACTGAAGGTAGTACCAGTTCTGTCACTAGCAGCCATGGCTAAATCATTTAACATCTTTGAGATTTAACGTTCTAGTCTGTTAAACTTCAAGTTTGTCAGTAAATAATCTCTAAAGTCCTACAGAATTCTCACATTCTAGAATTCTATAAAATTAACCATTTCTCTGCCATTCTTCAATCTAAGCTTATAATATACTAGAGGCCTGGTGCATGAAATCTGTGCACAGGTATGGTTCCCTAGGCCTGGCTGGCAATCAGGGCCAATTGGGGCCTTCGAGCTGCCAGCCAGGGCCTCCCTTCTCCAGCTGCCAGCTGCCAATTGGGGCCTCCCTTTCCTGGCTGCCTATTCCTGGCTAGGGCCTTCCTTCATTCCATGCCACCCTCAGATGAACAGCGCACATCATGGCCAGTGATAGGTCTCCTGGTCGAACTTCTACAGGGACAATTTGCACATAAGGCTTTTATATAGAGAGATGGTAATCCTTACTGTGGTAATGTTTTTTCCTCTCTTTTCTCTGAGAAACGGGCAAGCGAGCACTTTAAGATCTCTCACAGAAGCCTCCATCATCTGTTCGAGTTTGGATGTTGATAGAGAGAGGTCACACTGGAATGAGGCTGTCAGAGCAGGAGCATCTGCCTTTGTCAAGTTGGCAACAAATACCACTTCTGGATCTGTGACCCTGGCCTTTACAGTCATATTTGGTCTCGCAGAGTCATCTGAAGAAACAATAATAGGAACCAGAAAAATTATAGTAAAGTCAATCTTGTTGCTTGAGAACATGCTATCTAGTTATGCTAAGTTGTTTCTAATATCCTGCTTTAATGGATATGGTAAAGTTAACAACAATATTAATAAATGACTGAAACATACTAATAATGAATGATAATTAGCAAATGCTAATTGAGCTGGATAATGGAAACTGATCCCTGTCATCAGAAGACTATTCCCATTTTGACCGAACAAGGATATCCTTGTTTTGAAGTTATTTATGTCAGACTTAAAGTGTGTACATGTATAACACATAAGTGTGTATTATCAGCTTATGTTTCTGGGGCAAGGAGGGGAAACAGGAGAAGGAAATGCCACAAAGAGGATAAGAGATAATAATAAAATAGACCATTATATCTACTTAATTGATTTTTTGCCATAAAGTACACACTGTCATACAATCTATAGAATAAATGTATTAAATGTACACAAAGATATTAGATATGATTACTATTTACTAAAGATAAATGAAAAAAGAAAATTCTGACTTTGCCAGTAAGTGGTAATTTTCCAATATTACTGGTTATACATTAGAGAGAGAAATACCTGACCTCAGACAATTATAACTTACCATAGAAATTACTGATGTATTGTTAATGCTGGAATAAAGAATTAATACAGCAGGAAGTGATTTCAGTGTACACAGACTAAACATTTGAAAGCATTCCACTAAGTTGAAGGAGTCTAAGGTGATGTCCAGGGGCATCATGCTGTCTTCCAATACCCTACCTTCTGCTTTCATACGTACAATTTGCTCTTCAATATGCTATAATTCTCCCAAATATTTTCTTTGAATAAAAAGTTCCCTTCTATAAGGAGGGGAACCACAGACACAGATTAACTCACTCACTCTATTTCTGAATGAGTAAAGAAATGTAATGCAGAGTTGGGAGCAATAGTTTCCTGGCTCCTAATAATAGATAGATAGATAGATAGATAGATAGATAGATAGATAGATAGATATTCTACCTCTTTTTTTATACTCTACCTCTTCTAAAAAATCTGTTTACTAAAATTTTTCTATAAAATGTTTAAATTTAAAGAATAATTTTACATTCTTAGTTTCCACTTCTCTTTTTGCCTACTTGTAATTTTTGTTAAAATATACAGCTGTCATCTGTGACAGAAACTCTGCTAACCTTTTTCTATCTTGAGTTTTGCTGTAGTCTGTCGCAGTGGAATCTGTACTTCTTTTGCCGTATTTTCTGAACTCTGAGGCATAGCTTTGATAAAGAAATCTGCCACAGTCATCAGAAATTCCACACTGGCACATACATACAACTTGTCAAGAACAGCATCAAGATGACTTCTTCCATCTTTGCCTTGTTTGTAACTTATATCAATCATAGAACTGTTGTTATCTTGGTTGTTCTTCCTATCAATCATTCTGAAAAAATATACATTCATTATTTTGTTTCTGCTAGATGAATTAAAAAGATGTAAAATTTCTTATACATATATGTACGTATATATATATTATATATGTATATACACACACACACATATACACATACCTTATATATTTCATATATATATCTTAATCTTTCTTTCTCATCTGAACATAAAATAGACCTCTATTAACTAGAGTCTAATTAGCTAATGAGCATTCAAAACATGGTCTCCTTATCTCTACAGCAAGATTCAAATTCAAATTATTGGGCAGTTACAGGATATTTTATCATTATAATGCAATACTAGAAAAACAATCACTGTTGGGAGAAATTTCAACAATTAGCTAAAGACATTATTGTGGTCCCACAAAATTTAAAGGGCACCTCTTTAGATTATTTACCAAAATAAAACCTCCTCATCTCCAAAAATCATCCTATACAAGTTAAGTCCAAACGTATTCAATATAATTCAAATCAGCCAGCGTTCATCAATTGACTGCAGTGATAATTCCCACACAGGACATGTGCTGGAAAGAACAGACTACCAAAAAGATGATGTGCTTTAATCACCATTGGGTAGGCAGCTGTGGACAGCCACCTCAAATATGAAATGTGAAAACAAAAAGCTGGATGCACGGCAGCATTATGTTCTCATTTACTCATCTCTTAGAAAAACAAAGGGCTCAGAAGTATCCAATATGAATCTGAGTTTAGGTAGCAGCACAGTTTTTTTGTTGTTGTTTCATTTAAAAAAAAAAAATTTAAGGACAAAAATATTGTCTCATCATTTGGGAAAGAAATAAAAATATCATTAGTCTATTTAAAGTTATACATTCCTCACTCTATAGCAGGCTAATATAAGTTATTCTTTCAGAAATGTGTTGATAATATGAAAATGCTAGGAATTCCACTTCTATTAAAACTTTGAGAGAAATTTCACAGAACTGTTTATAGACAAAATAAATAAGACCAAAAAAAGTTTATATATAATTTTAAGGGTTTTAAAAAAAGATTCTGCCTACTACTGGTAACAATTTAGAAAAATACATTACCAATGGGCTACCCCATGTGGATTTAACTATTAAAATTCTTTTTCTTTTTTTTAATATATTTTATTGATTTTTCTTACAGAGAGGAAGGGAGAGAGATAGAGAGCTAGAAACGTCGATGAGAGAGAAACATCGACCAGCTGCCTCTTGCACACCCCCCACCGGGGATGTGCCCACAACCAATGTACATGCCCTTGACCGGAATCGAACCTGGGACCTTTCAGTTCGCAGACTGACGCTCTATCCACTGAGCCAAACCGGTTTCGGCGATTAACTATTAAAATTCTTATATTCTCGCTGGGACCGGTTTGGCTCAGTGGATAGAGCGTCAGCCTGCGGACTGAAAGGTCCCAGGTTCGATTCCGGTCAAGGGCATGTACCTGGGTTGTGGGCACATCCCCAGGGGGGGGTGTGCAAGAGGCAGCTGGTCAATGTTTCTCTCTCATTGACGTTTCTAACTCTCTGTCCCTCTCAATTCCTCTGTGTAAAATCAATAAAATATATTTTTTTTTAAAAAAAATTCTTATATTCTCTTGATTTCTGCTTCTAAGAATACTCCAAGTTATTATTAAACTTGCCTTTAATTCAAACCTTAAAGCAAATGAATTTGATGTCAGCACTTCTTCTTAATACTCTTCAAATTGCAGTATGACCAAAGACCTCTTTTGATCATCCCAAGCCTAGCAATCAATGCCTGGTAGCAAATGACAGGTGTAATGTCAACCTTAACAATGTACAGCAAATTCGGAAACGACAAACCTTGATGTTGCTCTCTCAATGCCTTCTCTAAGATCATCAAGGGTACATGTCTTAAGTTTAATGCCCACATTCATAGAACCATCCTTAAACATCTTCCCCGAGGAAGCCATAAAATGTAGTCTGAGTTCACCAAGCCGGAAACTGTCATTATGAAACGAAAGTTTGGACTCCTGTAGTATATTTCAAGCAAAAGAATCAATTAACTTTAAATATTATGTAATTACTTGTAAATATATTTTTAACTAAGAAATTAAAGGCAAATCAATATCACAAATTTTAAAAATTCATGAAGAAGGTGGGACCTGTGTCTCAGAAACAGAGTGGGATTAGACAGGGTAGAGGAAGTCAATGAGAAAAAAAACAAAGAAGACATTTGTAATATTTTCAACAATAAAGATTTTTTTTTAAAAAGACACTACATAATAAAAAAAAATAGCTTTCTAAAACACCACTGATACATTATTTAGTTCAAATAATTATACATTGGACCTTAGTTCTTCAATTCATTAATGAGTATCTGGAACACAGAATACATATAAATTTTTTTCAATGAAAACATAGCTAATGCTTATATATCATAAATAATCATAAATTTAAAAAATATTCCCTTAAGGTTCCAAAGCCACTACTAAGTTATTCTCCTTAAATAGTTATATATACTTATTATCAAGCTATATAATAAAACTGTGCATATAATTAGTTCCTCATTAGTGTAAGATTCTTCTATTAGTGATGGATTTAAGTGTTTTAGTGCTAATATTACGTAGAACAAAATTTAAAAATTGCCTTTGCCTAGTAGTATTAACAACACCAACAAAGTTAAGTCAGAGAGCAAGACCAATATATGTTCTGTAATCAAAACAGAATTTCACAGACATATTAATTTTTATGAATAAACATATCAAAATGCCAATATTCCAAATTCAATAAAGAGCTGAAGATTTATTTCTAAATACAGAAAGTTAGTACATACCTGGTTGATATCATTGTTATAAAGAACAATAGAAAGAGATTCAAAGTGAAAGTCAAATTGCAAAGTGACACTCTGATCCACTGAAAGCTGTGAGGCCGCTAAATCTTGTTCTGATGGTTCAAACATAAATATGAAAATTAAAAAAACTTTTAGGTAGGTGTATGATTTCAGTTATATTTTAAAAGTCAGGATAATTTATTATCCTAAATTTATATCATATTTTCTACAATTATGTAAATCATATTACGAGACAATAAAAATGCCAATGATTTGTTCCATATATATTCAGCACAGCAGACACTGAGCATACATACCTCCTTCCCCTGGGAGCTTTTCCACAGTAAATAATACAATACTGAATCAGTTCATACCATATTATGCTGGACAACTAAGAAAAAGCACTAAATATAAATATGGCATTAATGCTCATTTTTATCCATAATCAAATAAAAAATCTTCAATTTTACCTTTGAGGTGGTCAGGTCCACTCAAAATATCTTTTCTTACTCTTACAGCCTCTTGGGTAGATTGTGTAGAGCTTGGCTGTGAAGAAGCTTCTCCAAGATTTTCCAGCAAAATTTTCATTAAAACTGTTAAATCATCTTCACTGAGAGCAACCTAAAAACCAAAAATAAGTTGTTATAAATATAAATTAATTTTAAAAAATGCAGAATATCATATCTATGTCTTAATTTATGGTTCCTCAAATTAACTGACTGTTCATCTAACTTTAAAAACAAAGTTAGCTTATTCTCCACATAGTATTTGTGGGATTTTTTTTTTTTTTTTGCTTCCTTTTTGCAATTAATTTCAAATTTTGAATCACTGCAGTCAGAGAATATACTTGATATAGTTTTAATTATCTTAAATTTGTTGAGGCTAGTTTTGTTTCCCAACATATAGTCTATCTTTGAGAATATTCCAAGTGCACTAGAGAAGAATGCGGAATGTGGTGTTCTGGAATGAAAGGCTCTGTAAATGTCAATTATGTCCATTTGGTCTAATGTGTCAATGAAGGTTGATATTTCTTTATTGATTTTCTGTTTGAATGACCTATCTATAGTTGTCAGTGGGGTATTTAGGTCCCCTGTTGTGATTGTATTTTTGTCATTTTCTCCCTTTAGTTCTGTTAGTAGTTGCTTTACACATTTCGGTGCTCCCTGACTGGATACATATATTGAGAAGTGCTACGTCTTTTTGATGTAGTGCCCTTTATCATTATAAAATGGCCACCTTTGTCTCTTGTTACCTAATTTTTTAAGGTTTTTTACTGATTTTTGGAGAGAGGGAGAAAGAGAGAGGGAAAGAGAGAGAAGCATTGATGGAAACATCTATTAGCTGCTTCCCGCATAGCCCCCACATGGGATGGAGCCCACTACCCTCGCACATGTCCTGATTGAGAATCAACTCGGCAACACTTTGGTGAACAGGATAATGCCCATCCAACTGAGCCACACCAGCCAGGGTTCTTCTTACCTTTTCTTTATCTGGAAATCTATTTTGTTACATATAAGTATGGCCATACCCGCTTTTTTATGGATGCCATTTACTTAAAGAATGGTTTTCCACCCTTTCATTTAAGTCTGTATTTGCCTTATCAGCTTAGAGGTGTCTCCTGAATATAGCGCATGGTTGGGTTTTGTTTTTTGATCCAATCTGCTATTCTGTGCCTTTTTAGTCAATTTACATTTAAAGTATCTCAACATAATACAGGCCATTTATGACAAGCCCTCAGCTAATATGATAGTCAGTGGTGAAAAGCTGAAAGCTTTTCCTCTAGGATCAGGAACAAGACAAGGATGCCCATTCTCACCACTGTTATTCAACATATTATAGTTCTGGAAGACCTAACAAGAGCAATCAGGTATGAGAAAAAAATAAAAGAAATCCAAGTTATGAATGAAGAAGTAAAATTGTCACTTTGTGCAGATGACATGATTTTTTACATAGAAAACCCTAAAGACCCAACCAAAAAACTATTTAAAACAATAAAAAAAAGAATACAGTAACATTACAGGATATAAAGTCAATGTACAATAACCCAATCCATTATAATATAGTAATAATGAAATTTCAGGAAAATGGAAAAAAAAACAATTCCCTTTGCAATTGCAACAAAAATAAAATAAAATACCTAGGAATAAACTTAATAAAAGATGTGAATGACTTTTATACTGTAAACTACAAAACATTATTGAAAGAGATTGAAAAAGACACAATGCAATAGAAAGATATTCCATATTAATGGATTGGAAAAAATAAACATAGTTAAAAGGTCCATATTACTGAAAGCAATATAAAGATTTAATGCAATCTCCTTCAAAATCCCAATAATATTTTTAAAGAAATATAACAAAAAAATATCAGATTTATATAGAACCACAAAAGACCCAGAATAGCTAAGGCAATCCTGAGAGAAAAAAAACAAAGCCAGAGTTATCACACTCTCTAACTTTAAATTATAATAATCAAATTATAATAATCAAAACAGCAAGGTATTAAAGGGATAAGCAAAAAGAAAAAAAGGAAGACTCATGGATACAGACAATAGTACAGTGATTTGCACTGCATGGGAGAACATATTTGCCAAAGCTATTTCAGATAAGGGTTTAATCTCCAAAATTTACAGAGAACTCATACAACTTAACAAAATGAAGATAAACAATCTACTCAAAATATGGGCAAAGGATTTAAATAGAAACTTTTTGAAAGAGGACATACGGAAGGCCAAGAGACATATGAAAAAGTCACTAATCATTCAAAGAGATGCAAATCAAAACAAGATACCATCTCACACCTTCAGAATAGCTATCATCAACAAAAGACAAGTGCTGCGAGGATGTGGAGAAAAAGAATCCTCCTGCATGGCTGTTAAGAATGCAGACTGGTGCAGCCACTGTGGAGAACAGTATGGAGTTTCCTCAAAAAGTTAAAAATGGACTCCCATTTGACCCAGTATTCCCATTTCTAGGACTATAGCTCAAGAAACCAGAAACACCAATCAGAAAGGATATATGCACCCCTGTGTTCATAGCAGCACAATTTACCATAGCTAAGATTTGGAAACAGCCTAAGTGCCCGTCAGCAGATGAATGGGTTAAAAACTGTGGTATATCTACACAATGGAATACTATGCCGCTTTAAAAAAAGAAGGAACTTTTACCATTTGCAACAGCATGGATGGAACTGAAGAGCATTATGCTAAGCGAAATAAGCTAGTCGGAAAAAGATAAATATCACATGATCTCATTCATATATTAGATATAATGATCAGCAAAGACCTAACTATAAAACCTGAAACAATAAATTACATGGGAGAAAAGAGGTACTAAACTTATGGACCTTGGTCTTCGAGAACATTTTGTGAATTTGACTCTAAAGTCAAGAGAAGTAAAGGCAAAAATAAATGAATGGGACTATATCAAACTAAAGAGCTTCTGTAACACAAAAGAAAGCACTAACAAAACAAAAAGGTAAACAACTGAATGGGAGTCAATATTTGCAAACAACTCCAAAAGGAGACTAACATCCAAAATATATTTTTTTTAAAAAGAAAAAACTCATACAAAGCAACATCAAACAATTCAATTTAAAAAACTGGGCAGAGGATCTGAGTAGACACTTCTCCTAAGAAGACATACAACTGGCTAACAGATATATGAAAAGATGCTCAACTCACTAGCTAACAGAGAAATGTAAATCAAAACTACAAGTTACCACCTCACACCTGTTAGGATGAATATTACCAAGAAGACAAGTAATAACAAGTGTAGGAGAGGTTGTGGAAGAAAAGAAACCCTCTGAACACCACAGTATCCTTTGTCCCTCAAAATTAGGCCACTGTTGCCAGAGAAATTGCCTGATTCTCAGTCTAAATAGAAGTGGGAAGATATGTTAGCATGAGATAATAACTAGGGATCACTTATTTGTCACAAGCCCCCGTCCTCAGATAACAGACGTCTCTGTAACACCCTAGAACTTCCTGGTGTATTCATTTCCACTTGTGATACCAACCACAATATCGCAACTGCCTGAAGATTAACTAACTTCACCATGCCTTTGGTTTCCTATGGGTGAAAAGAGCAACCATATCATATACATAGTGATATTCACTAAGTCTGAAGGTCAATTTGAGAGGCAGCCCCATACTTCTTAAAGAACTGTTAAGCTGATGGACCCAAAACAACTTCTGATGTTACCTGCCTGACACCCTTTCTCAGATGCATTCTGGGCCCAAGAAAATTAATACACGTCCTGACTAAGGAAGAACTGTTTAAAGAGGCCTCGATCTCTGTCAAATTAGGCAATGGAGACCATACTCATTAGGCTGCACTTTTTTTAGTTAAAGTAATAACCATCGTTAGATGCTTAACTGGTGATACTTTCTTGTCTTCTTTTGAAATACATAAAACATAAAGGAAAAACACAGAGAATACTATAATCCTCCCCAGAGTATGTACCTGAGTCAAATCTTAACAAATTCCTATATTTGATTCAGATCTTTTCCCCGTTATGGTTATGGTTGAAGCCCCATATTTACTTCTCTGAGTCCTTATTCCCTTCTCCTTTCCTCCTCAAAGAAAAACAATATCCTGAATTAGAGAATTATTATTTCCACACATGCTTTCTTACACTTACCACTATAAACAATACACAGCACTGTCCATTAGCTTGCTTGTTCTAAATTTTGAAATGATATAGAAATGCACTATCACTCTGCAACTCAATTTTTTTCATTTTTACATTTAAGATATATCTGTTTTGCTTTGTACAGTTCTAGCTCCTTCACTTTATTTTATATTGTATTTTATATGTCATAATTTGATCCACATCCTCCAACTGATAGAAACATTTAGATTTTATTTGACTTCATTCTTTCAAAGAAAGGGAAATGGGACAAATATTAGTCCTAAGATCTAATGTTTTAAAAATAAGGGAGAAATTAAGAGTTGTCCCATACTCTGCAAAAGAGAACTCTCTATGAATACCCTAAACAGACACTGTTCCTCATATAATGTATCTGCTCAAACTACTCACAAGGACATTCCTACAACAAATTTCAATTTTAACTTCTTCCCTAGTGGAACTCAGCTCCTTTGACCCTTTCTATTTTATCTTAGAACTAACTTTGAAATAATCACAAATATCAAAAATCACTAAATTACTCAATTTTTATTTGTTTTTCACACACTCTTTTTTATTTAATTACTCTCTCTAGTACCTTGTCCCCTACTGTTGGGCTTCAACTATTTCACACACAGGCACACAAGAATCATAAGACACCTACACTTGTATGACCATCTTCAACCAGTATCATCCTCCCCTATGAGCCTATACATGATATTCTAACCACCCTTTAAGAAAAATTGCTGTATTTACATGCTTATCAAATAAACACATTCACTTACCTTAAATGACCACTTTTATCATTAAGAGTGATTTTATAAAAATACTATTAATGTGCTTTGAATATAATATCTAAATATCACTTTATACTCTTAAAATTTAACTGCCTTAAAACTTTATTCAAATTTTCCAAAATTACTAATAATATTATCCGTGAACTCCAACAG
Source organism: Pipistrellus hanaki (assembly GCF_964339955.1). NCBI lineage: Eukaryota > Metazoa > Chordata > Mammalia > Chiroptera > Vespertilionidae > Pipistrellus > Pipistrellus hanaki. The sequence goes on along the minus strand of NC_140503.1, from coordinate 45,697,963 downwards.
GTTTTATCTCAGCCTTCTTACTGGCTTTACCAAATATTTGACTAAAATAAAATAAAGAAAAGTGTAGAAAACTAGAACGACTTCATTTGCAGTTAAAATATCCCTTTTAAGGTATAATCACTTGTGATGTGCACTAGAGCTGCACTATGATCAATGATAAAAGGCTGTCTATCAATACACATCCATCTACACTAATGAAAGAGAAACATGCAAATTAACCATCCTGCTACACCAAGCCATGCCCACCAGCCAATCAGGAGCAAGTGATCAGTTGGAGGTGATCAGGACAGCAAGGGAGGGGGGCAGTTTGGAGTGAACAGGCCAGCAGGGGGGCAGTTGGGGGCAAGCATGCCAGCAGGGGGGCAGTTGGGGGTGATCAGGCTGGCAGGGGGGCATTTTGGGGCAAGCAGGCCAGCGGCAGGGGGCAGTTGGGGGCAAGCAGGCCGTCAGGCAGAGTGGTTAGGGGCAATCAGTCAGGCAGGTGAGCGGCTGGAACCAGCAGTCCTGGATTCTGAGAGGGATGTCCAACTGCCCGTTTAGGCCCAATCCCTGTAAACCAGGAGGACATCCTTTGAGGAGGCCCAGATTGAAGAGGGTGCAGACTGGACTGAGGAACACCCCCCATGCACAAATTTCATACACCAGGCCTCTAGTATTAAGCATAACCAGAAGATATGTTTTTCTATCGATTTAAGAGAGAGGAAGGGAGAAGGAGAGAGAAAGAGAAAAACATCAATGTAAGAGACAAACATTGATCGGTTGCCTTCCTTTTGCAACCCAAAAAGGGATTGAACCCGCAACCTTTCTTTTGGTGTATGGGATGACACTCCAACATACTAAGCCACCCAGCCAGGGCAATTTTCTTTTTTCTTTTTTCTTTTTCTTTTTTTTTTTTTTTTTGTTAATCCTCACCTGAGGATATTTTTTCCATTGTTTTTCAGAGAGTGAAAGACAGGACGGAGGAGGAGAGAGAGAAACATCAATGTGAGATAAACAATACATCAACTGATTGCCTCCCACAGACTTCCAAACCAGGAGCAGGGAGCAAATCTGCAACCCAGGTACTTGTGCTTGACTAGGATCAAACTCTCGACGCTCTGATTCAAGGTGTGATGCTTTAACCATCGAGATACACAATCCAGGGCACTGGCCAGGGCAATTTTCATACACACACACACACACACACACACACACACACACTTACCTGCATAGGTTTCAATTTTCCTTTTATCTCCATCCCTGGAATTTGCACATACCATGTTGCTGCTAAATTTCGCTGTACAGTCAAAAGCATGTTGACTGGTTTTAAAATTTCAATGTCATATTGTGGCAAACCAGCCTCCAAGATAGTTCTGGAAGATAAGCAAGAATCTATTTTATATTTTTAAAATTTACATTTTAAAATTAAGACTATCATATTATTTAAGTTTCCATACAGCATTTTCCTAAATAATAAGGGCTGCTATCAGAATTCTTTTAGAACAAACTCCTTTTCACAGATCAGTCGAATCAAAGTAAATCAAGTTTACATGCAGAGTTCTCTAAAACAAAACTTATGCTGATTTCAAAGACACAAATTTCATGAAGTATGATTATTACACTACTGACTATATTCACAAGAACTATTTAATAATGGCAATGTCTTTAAAATAAATGTTACATCCTCCTCAAACATGGAGGACAAAGAAAATGGCAGTCTATTTAGCCCTTAGTTTTGGTACTTCAAATTGTTGGTACTTCTCCAAATTAAAGGGGGGGAAATCATCAAACCCATAAGTTAAGCAAACATATGGTAGCAGTAATTTCTGGCTTGTCTACCAACAACCATTTACACAATCAAGTAAGTACTCTTGTCATTTAACAGAGCCAACCCTTTCTAATTTATATTCAACAGGAGGCCTGGTGCATGCAATTCATGCACCAGGGGGTAAGGTGTCCCTCAGCCCAGCCTGCACCCTCTCTAATCTGGGACCCTCAAGGGATGTCTAACTGCCCGTTTAGTCCCGATCCAGATTCCTCTCATAATCCAGGACTGCTGTCTCCCAACTGCTCGCCTGCCTGCCTTCCTGATTGCCCCTAACCGCTTTTGCCTGCCAGCCTGATCATCCCCTAACCACTCCCCTGCCAGCCTGATTGATGCTTAACTGCTCCACTGCCAGCCTGTTTGCCCCTAACTACCATCCCTTTCAGGTCTGGTCACCCCTAACTGCCCTCCCCTGCAGGCCTGGGTCCCCCCAATTGCCCTTCCCTGCAGGCCCGGTCACCCCCAACTTCCCTCTTCTGCCGGCCTGGTCACCCCTAACTGCCCTCCCCTTCAGGCTCGATCGCCCCCAACTGCCCTTCCTTGTAGGCCTGGTCCCTCCCTGATGGCCATTTTGTGGCAGCCATCTTGTGTCCACATGGGGGCAATCATCTTTGACCACATGGGGACAGCCATCTTGTGTGTTGAAGTGACAGTCAATTTGCATATTATTATTTTATTAGATAGGATAATCCTTTATAAACCTCAGAGATAATTCCAAAATGTGATATGGTTTAGAAATAAGAAATAAATCTTAAATTTTATTACATTTTAAGCAGCTTTCTCCCATCTACAATGGGAGAAAAATAAACCTAAATTATTATTAGGTAAATTGTAATTTGTAACAGGAAATGTTTATAGACTTTAAAAAAGTCATATCATAAATTTAGTAAAACAAAATGCAGATACTGTACTATAACATACATACTCTGCTACTAACCACTGATCAAATACCGATAGTCAAGGTTTCATAATTAGAAAAAATAAGCAGAACCACAAATCATTAGAGTATTTTACCCCTGGAAGGAGTCTCTGAAATTCTATTTATACTAACATACAATGTGATTCTATATTTATACCTGGAGAGTTTCAACTGAGTGAGTTGAATGTTCATTTTGTCAATAACTGGAGGAAGAGAATAATGTTCCATAGTAACTAAGCTAAATTTGTTTTCCACTCTGATTAAACCCAGATCAGCTATCACAGCATTAGGTGATACTGAAGACTGAGGAATGATAATAACTGGTGCTTTCAAATTGATATCCATCAAAAGGCGGAAACTCTTCTGAGCCAAGTCTTTCATGCTGGAAGCAGCTCTTTCTGCAGCCTGTACTGTGGCTGCGCTCAAAGCTTCTTTGGCAGTTTGGAAATTATTGAGGAAGTTCTGTTGAAAGAGAATGATATTTAGAGTTCCCCCAAAACAACATTTATTTAAAAAGGAAAAACTTTAGAAACTATTTACTTTTAAAAAATTAAATAAGAGATGTTATTTATTATTGTGTTTATGGAGAGAGTAAAATCTAGGAAAATATACTCCTAAATATTAATAATAATTACTTCTAGGGAAGAAGAGTCCTTTAACTTTCATTTTATATTTTTCAGAATATTTGGTTCTTTTGACAAATTTTGGTAATAATTTTTTATTGAATTTATTGGGATGACATTGTTTTACAAAGTCAGACAGGTTTCAAGTAACAATTTTTTAAACTCCTTTTTATCCATGAATGTTAGTCATTTTAAATTCAAATCTAAATGAAGAATGGAGGAGAGCACTTTACTTTCCCCAAATTAGGTTCAAATCTATTTTTCTAGGTCACATGAGTAAAATTATTCTTAGAAACTATGGTTTTATCAGCTTATTTCTGAAGATGTTTTTAAAGTACTGGTATACTCAGACAGAAGATGCTTAAATGTCTACAATCTTGCTATCATTAATAAGAATCAAAACTTCTTTATTTAGAGTAAGATGGATTTTACCTCAATTTTAACTAAATACAACTATTCTCCCAATAAAGGAAAGATCATTCTTAGAAATAACATTCCTGACGCTCATCCATTAGTAATACAAAACAACCTAAACTCCCCTCATGCCAAAAATTACTTCCCTGAGAAGTAAAACATGGCCCTCTCCTTCTCCCCTTCTCTCCTCCCCGTAAGAAAAAATAATAACAAAATAAAATATGATAGGTTTAAATAGAAATCTATGACTTGCAAGCTTTGAATTTTAGCCCTGCTAAGAGGCATAGGTAGATTTAGCCCACAATACTTACATGGAAATAAATGACTTTTACAAAAGAATTTTATGGCCTTATTGATCGCAATTATAATCAAAAGCTGTAAGTTCCAATATTAGTCCTTCAAATCTCGACTAATTTCCTTAAAAAATTATTTTACCTCAATACCTTTAAGGGTATTTCATAAGACAAATAAGACCAAAAGCCCTAAATCTTTTTAAGTACTTTTAAATATATAACTATGAAAATGTTAAAGCATAATAGTTTACTTGTTCAAAACAATGATAACAAAAAATCATTTGGTTATCCTCATGTAGATGATTTCTTTAACTATAATGTTCTATTCAGCATTTGGGAGTTTACACATAACCCTTTTAGTAAAAATTTTGACTATCTAGGTTCAAATACATAGGCAAAGATATTTGGGCTTCAGTGAAAAAAAAAAATTTTAAAAATAAACTTACCAGAAGAGTCATGAAGAATTTATGAACATAAACAATTTGAATACAGCCCACTTTGAGACTAAGTTTGCCATCTACTTTAGACATATCGGCATAGGCCTTTCCTTCTGTGGCCTCTGGATAAAGAGTCATTTGGAACCTAAAGACTTCATCTCCCAAAATAGAGACAGCCTAAAAGTATTAAATTAACTGGTTACTACATCAAAATATCTGTATTCTAAGTAAGTTACACCATTTCAGAATCTGTGATATGTAAAGAAGCACCATTAAATAAACTTTCAACAAATTATTAGTTAAAAACATATTTGACAATAATTTTTCCTATATCTATAAAAATTATTTTATGAATGTAGAGATCAAGCACTTAATTGGTCAGAAAAAAACTTTTACAAATCACTTAGCCCACACACACTGTGAAAGCAGGCTATGACTACATTCATGACTAGTCTCTAACAAGTACCTAACACATGACAGATGCTAAGTATACACAGAACAAATGGATAAAGGCATCTCAAAACCAAAGGTAAAAATAAATTTCAATATAGAAACTCTTTTTTAATTACCTTTTTGTGAATGGACATCAAATCTACATTGGTAACAATGATATCCTGAAGTCTGGCAAACATGTCAGTTTGCTTTGGCTTCACAGAAATGGAGGCATCCATTCCTATGGGAAACATTACATTTACAAACTTTTCTCTTAATCCAAGTGTACCAACTAAGTGGTACTTAAGTTCAATACTATACTACAAAGATAAAAAATTAATAAAAATTCCTTACTGCTAGACATACTAAAAGTGTCAACTTCTATGTATGAGATACCAAAAAAGATTTATCTTTAAGTACTACAGTTAAGTCATAAATAAAAGTGGAAATGTAAAAAAAAAAAACAAGGAAAATTAATTACAGGTCTCCGAACACAAAAAATTCTCTGTGTTGGCAAGATTAGAAGTGGTCATTTAGAAAGACACATAATGTTTGTTAAATAGCCATTTCATAAACATTACATTATGAAAACTATCTCATAACTAAGCATAAATAAGTATAAGTTGATGAATAAGTCCTATTCTTTCTATCATAAACTATATCTAAAATGCAATCTTGTAAGATTTTTGTCATAATTTCTAAAGGCATAATGATTTCTGAAACAGCTCCTCTGTACAGAAAGAATGCCTGAAGCTAAAATCAAGTAATCAGCCAAACCATAAACCATACCAACCATAACACAGATAATAAAATATTTGTTTAACAAAACAGATTTTTAACCTTTTTTAAATGCTTATGTTGTATCAGGCACTTTTCTAAATATATGTAAGTGTGTAAACTTAATCCTCACAACAATGCCATAAATAATTACCTCCATTTTATAGAAATTGGAACTTCGGCATAGAAAAGTTAATTTGCTCAAGGTCAGTCAGTAAGTGTTAAGAGTCAAAACTGAACCTTAGCAAGTTGGCTTCAGACCCACGGAATAATCTGAACTCATCCTTATATCAAGCTGATGGTGGGTAAAGGTTACAAAATGTCTTTTAAAATGTCTACTCTTGCCGAAACCGGTTTGGCTCAGTGGTAGAGCATTGGCCTGTGGACTGAAAGGTCCCAGGTTCAATTCCGGTCAAGGGTATGTACCTTGGTTGTGGGCACATCCCCCATGGGGGATGTGCAAGAGGCAGCTGATCGATGATTCTCTCTCATCGATGTTTCTAACTCTCTATCCCTCTCTCTTCCTCTCTGTAAAAAATCAATAAAATATATAAAAAATAAAATAAAATAAAATGTCTACTCTTGATGCTACGTAAGCACAAAATACAACAATAAGGATAATGACATATTTATTGTTTGCCCAGTGAGATATTATCATAACGCATACTCACAGTATAAAGTTATATTATTCTGAAAATGCAAACAGAACATAGGAGGTTAAGCCTTAGACTTATCATGAGAGTTTTAAAATACATGGAAATGTGTCGTGTCAGCCATGAATCATAACAAATTTACTTCTAACATTTTGAAGTACAACTCTTAAAAGTTTGCATGAGTCTTCAATGCAAATAAGACAAAAGCTGACTCATGAGAAATGTACCATGCACACACTCATTCTTCCTCGAGGTCTACGTAAGAAAACAGAAATACATACACCAAGGAATCATTACTTACCATGTATTCTAATATCTGCAATGCTACACTTCTGATCACAGACCAAGATATTAAATGAATTTAATTCAGCCATAATCTTTAAGTCAAACACATCATCTTGAGAAGTGTTACCAGACACTGAAAAGTAATAGAAACCTTATGATCAGCAAAGTGCAAAGTTGATATAATAAGATGCAAAATATTCTCAAATTCACTAAAATAAAAGTACATTATGAACTATGACGAACCAAAAATACCTTCATTAAGATGATATAAAATTAATATGGATTTTGAACCAATTTTCCAATGTCCATGAGACAAAAGCTATTGTAGCATTTTCCCCTCCAAATAAAGAATAAAGACAGCCTTTAATAATGCCTTAAACGTACAATTTGATAAATGGAAACTTTACTATAATATTTTTTCTGGGGGAAAAATCCTCTATGTTAAAATTCTAGAATGTTACAGAAGCTAATTGATTTTGAATTCTTGTTAATGTCATATGTTAGATGAAAGAAGAATATTTCATGAAAAACTAAAATAGTAATAAATAGTTGATAAATACATTTGATTAACTCTTACACATACATGTTATTAACTATAGAATCAATTTTTTTAGATTGTACCCTGTTTTTCCATGAAAAATCCTAAAATGAATTTATGAAAAATGAACAAAAGGGCTAAAGTTTAGAAAAATACCAAAAACAGTTTTATAATGTGTGTGTTTATATATGTATAAGAATCACAATCAAATGGATTCCCTTATCCAACTTGAGTTCAATTCCTGATTGAGGAATTCAGGATATATTTTCCTAGAGTTCCATCTTGCTTGAGGGAAACAGACTTTTTCCTATAATAGGTAAAAGCAGGGGACAGCAGTCCTTAACCACCAAGATGATAATGGTTTTTTCCCCTTAAGATTTAAAGAAGCATAATCAAACCTTAAAAATCAAATATACAGCATAACAGGAAGGCTACTTTTTAATTAAATTTTTATAGTTTACTGTGAACTTAAACATTGCTTTTTCATTTATTCAACAGTGTATCTACCTATCTTATATAAGTATTTCCACAAATGTTAATGTAACAAGTACATTACAACAAAAGTAAAGCTTTTAGTCTAGTTTATAGCAAAATTATTGCTCTGTTCCCTAGTTTTAAAAAACTTGATCCTTTACACTTGAAAGATGCCAGTAAGATTAATATAACTCAAACTGGTAATGGTCTGAAATTACATTGCTAGATGTTAGATATCCCTATCACATGATATGGAAGAAAATTAATTAAAATGATATTTGCTTAAAAATAGGCACTTGTTCACTCAGGATATATTTAATATTTAAGAGCATAAATCATATGTTTTAGGAACATATACCCATATTAGTATGTGATTTAAGTACAGTTTGAAGAGAAACTAAAATGGGTCTGTCTCTTCCATGAGATTCTTCCTTTTGTGTCTTAGAAAAGCACCTAAAATTGTTGAGCACCAGGTAGGTTTACTTGATGGACTGAAATGGACTTTTGTTACTATGCATGTATTTTAATTTCTTCCTTTTTCACCTTCATTGGTGTGAACACTGCAGAGACATCAATGCAAACATGCTGGTATATACAGGATAGAATTCGCTTTCTTTTGAAACTAACCTAATCTGTCACAGCAACTGAAATAGTAAGGTGCTAAATATTTATCTTAGCTTGAAAATACAAGTTATTATATGATTATTAAAGTTCAGAAACCATGAGGCAAAAGTTAATACCAGCTTTGGCAACGACACTTCTGGACTCCCCCACCAGTGGCTTCGGTTCAGATTCCTTCTCAGAAGGTGCAGAGGATGGAACAGCAGATGATAAAAAACCCATGAGGGATAATAAAGCTTCCAAATGAAGTACTAAGTCTAAGGATGAAAATGAAACCTAAGATAAACAATTAGAGAGGCAGATGTCAGATATGGTAACATTTTTATGTTAGACTTCCACTTCCACGTATAAAAGTAGCACAAAATCATTCTATTAAGGACTTTAAAAAAAAAAATCATTATTATAAATTCAACCTTTACCATAATTCTATTCTCACCAGAACTTGATGGTTTTAAGTCAAGATATAGAAAGTATTATCAGGCCATACTTAGGTCAGTCACATTACATATGGGTTCCGAGACAGACCAATACTACATGGACTGTGAACAATATCTATACTAAACCATGCCATTAGCTTTGTCCTTACATTTATTTTAACCCTAAAAACAATACATAATTCAAATATTTCACACTTCCATCAATACTATGCCAAATAACAATTTCTAAGGAAACAAAATTACCTTAAAAATGTGTTATTTGTGTACTCAACAAGTAATGGTTAATTGCTATCTGGGAAACAATCTTGTAGAAAATCAAATCACCTCTCTTTAACATTTTTTTAAAACTCTACATGCATTTCTCTTATCTATAAGATTAGAGCTATTATTATTGCCAACCTTATTTTCATTTTAGAATTTACAATCTCACAAGTAAAGTTGGCTATGAAGCTGGATTTACTCATTAATATAACCCCACCTGATAGTGAATTTAAAAGGATTTACCTTCAGTCTCTGTTTGGTATTGTCATGAATGGTTTTAAATTCTGGTCCATCACTGTCTGCCTACAAATAGTGGAGGATTAAATCACTGAGTTGCAAACACTAAAATTTATATATATTATTTAATTTTTAAAATACCTTATGCTATGAAAATACTGTAAACATATTTCTTAAAGGCACAGAATAGCATGCCAAAAAAAAAAAAAAAGACCACATAAGCATTTCTCAAATTCTGCAGAAGAAAAACTCAAATTCCACAAATAGGAGGAAATACTAGTATATCCAGATTTCAACAGACCTTGCTTTGAATGAAAATAGAACTTTACATGCTCTCACTTATTCCAAAACATAGGGTTAAGTCTGAAGATTATTGAGATTTCCAGGACTGTCAGATAGTAGATTGCATAATCTACTATAATCATCGAGTTATAGAATAAAAAAAATTTAAGGGAGAAAATTGAAATATTAAATATGGGGGGATTACATATATTCACATATTAAAAAATAATAGAAATGAAACTAGATACCTTTGTCAATAACATTTTCAGAAGGAGTTCATCAGTTACATTAGAAGAGTTAATAATGTGAAGAGGTTCTCCTTTAGAGTCTAAAAGAGAAAAGAAAAGGGGGCAAATCCATTAAGTCTTTTCAACATTTCAAACATGTTAAAACAGATGAGCCAGTTACACAAATATGCTTGCAAAGCTCATAGAGCTATACATTAAAATGATAAATTTTACTGTATATAAATCATACATCAATAAGACTGGATTGGAGAAAAAAAATCCATAAAAACACAAAAACAGCACCAGTGAATTAAAATGCTGTTACATTTGGTTCTACTGGTATTACTCTGAACAAATCTGACTATATTAAAGAATAAAGCTAAAAAATATATAAACTAGGGGTTTTTCTCAATATAAATTTGCTTTACTTCAAGTTATCCCAGAGAATACCTATAAACTTTAAACATCCACAGCAACTCTAAAAGTTGACTTGATCCACTTTAGAAAGTGAATTTGAAAGGTCCAGGTTATCACTAACTTTTTTTAATTTTAATATTTTATTTATACCCAAAACAAAATTTATGATTTTTTAACATCCTGGATTTAAAGAAGCTAAATTATCCACAAAATTTTAATATTTCCTTCATTTATCTTACTTCAAATCAGATTACCATGTTTAACATTTTCTCAGAAACTAATAATGTATATATCCTTTTATTTTCCACAGTCACATTAAATATGGGTTCTAAGACAGACTATCAACACTAAATGTACTGTGAGCAATGTCTATACTGAGCCACGCTGTTAGTCTTGTCCTTAAATTTATTCTAATCCTAAAGCCAATATATAATTCAAATGTTTCACGTCTCCATCAATACTATGTCTAATAACCATAGTGAACAAAATTCTCACACCTTAGGGAGTGAGGCTACATAGTGATGTTAAGTTTTTCTTCTATATATTTCTGTATTACTTTTTATTTTTACATATACACAGAAGTGTGCAAAAGTAAATTTACAGTTGTGAATCTTTTTCCATAAGGAAAACTGAAAACCTACTTTTGCCCACCCTGAATGTTAATTTCATTAAAAACAAATTAAAAACACTTATATAATTTTAAAATAAAGAAACAAATAGAAAGTTATTTCCTAGTAAATTAACTTACCTTTTGAGAAAGGGTCCCTGGGCTCTATACCTGGGTATTGTACTTGATTTCTTATTTCCTAATATATCAGTTCTCACATTATAATTATAATGACCTCCTCCCTTTTACAAGTACTGAAATGTTTACAAGTACAGACACTGAAGACAAATGTTTCATTTTTCTCTTAGATATATTCTACTTCATGCTAAATGTAGACATCTAGATACAGTCTTATTTATGATAACTACACTGACAATTTATTTTTAAATATCACATTCCTTTGTATCAATGTAATAAATTTAAATGAAGTAAACAGTTATGGTGACACTAATAAATGTGCTTAATGTTGATAAAAAGGTAGGGACCATCTGGCTATCTTACTAATAAAATCATAGGTGATTCTCACACTGTCAGGCCATGAAGCCCTCACACCATCACAAGATGGCTGCATGCAAAGTTGGGGCCCGGCGGCCACTCCATGCAGCTTCCACTGGGGTTCCTGCAGCCCCATGCCTGCCCTGGAGGTGCGACCCCCAGCTCCGGCCTCCCTATTTGGGGCAATACATCGAGGGGACACAGATTGTTGGGCGGGGCCTACCTCTTTGGGGCCATTGATTGTGGGGCTCCCGCACTGTGAAAGGGCACAGGCCAGGCTGGTGGACTCCCCCTCCCCTGCCCCTGAGTGCATGAATTTCGTGCACCGGGCCTCTAGTTCCATGGATAATTTACAAACTATACTTCACACTTACCAGTAAACTCAAAGCATCGCATACTAATTTTTTTTAGATAAGCTTCAGCAGTTAGATCATAGGTTTTAACTCTAGCTTCCACTCCAAGCTGGAGGACATTTAGTTCGTGTAAAGGCCTTCCTTTCTTTTCTGCTTTTTTCATCAAAGTAACCACAACCTAGAAAAAAGTACCAGTATTACCACAAATTATTTCATTAGTATACAAGGAAAATAAGTCAACAATTTAATAACCATCCATAGTGATATAACCCAAAAATTCACACCACGTAAAGATGTTTATTTCTGCTTGTGCCTGGAAATGGCCTAGGCTATTTACTTTGGAAGGCACATTTACTTGTTCAGACTTTTAAAGCACTGCCACTAAATTCTAGTGGTTTGCAAGGTAAGTATAAAAAAAAAAAAAAAAAAAAAAAAAAAAAAGGATTCCTCCCTAATTCCCAAAAGTCCTAGTCCTGATGAATGGCCTTTCATCCAAAAGTGAGATAAACGGTCAATTTTCATACTAAACCTAAGGCAAAGCTTTACAGTGAGGAGCAGTCCTGTGCATTATAGGATGTTTAGTGGCCTCTATTCACTGGTTACCAGTAGCTCCACCTCCCCAGATAGTGACAACCAAACATGTTTTCAGACAATGCCAAATACTGGCCGAAGAGAGACAGTGCAAACTGCTTCCCCTATCCCATTCACTGACCTAAGGAAAGGGGATTGAAATAATATGTATTACAAATGATATTAAAAAGGGCTTACAGATTTTCTATGTGTATGTTAATAAACTCATTTGCAAGTGGAGTGAGTTATCTATCAGTGTTTCAATTATCAAAGCTTAAAAAATCTTTAAATATTAACCAGAAAAACAGCAGAGGTTTAACATGAATGACGTTAGTTTCAAAACATATATTTCAGATCAAAAAAGTAGAACTCATTTGTTTAAATGTTTATTATTGTTAACTCAGAGAAAAAACAGAACCTCTATATAACTATTTGATGATGGAAGGGATTTTGGAGGAAATTCTTACAAATCCCTGTATCTGCTATGCTTTCTCACATATTCACAACTTTATGCCCTGTCCTAGCCCCTTTGTTGATCCCCTTTTCTCAGACCATATCTTACTCTTTTTTTTTTTTTTTAATTCAGCTCAAATGTCACTCCTTTCAGGAAATATTCCCTGATGCTCCCAGACTGCTTAGATGCCCTCTCCCTACCATCATTGCCTGAAGCTCCACTAGGCATATTTTTAATGGAAACACTAGCAAAATTTTAATTGTTTATTTTCTTGTTTGAATTCAGAGTCTATGCCTTTTACCTCTGTATCCTTGGCACTAAGCACATGCAATGAATATTTCTTAAAAATGTGTGAATACAGAAGAGAAAAATACATTTAATCTTCTCTTAAGAATCTGCAGATGGAAAGCAGATAGTGGTAATGAAACATTTTAAAAATATATACATACTGTGTTTTATTCTATTAAGGATTTCTAAAATCTGCATGGGATTTTCCTATCTTCTTTTCCCTTTCCTGTCTTTCCTATATGAAATCCAAAGCAAGCCACCTCCTAATTATCCTAAAATTATCTGAAAAGCACATTACAGGGAATGCTACCATTTTCTCTATGAAATATTATATCCCTCAAATATAATTCATTTTTAACAAACTCAAATTTTATAATATTACTACATACAAATTATAAATAGTCTATGTAAGATTTTCTCACTTATATCAATAACTACAAGTTTATTTTAGTAGAGGTAATTGTAAATATCATTTATTCACATTACTTTATAAAAACAGATAAAAATTACATACCTCTTTGATTTCAAAATTCAGCAGCACATTAATGATGTCTACAGATCTAATTGCTTCTACTCCAGCTGTTAAAGTATCTTGTGAAATACGTACATCTTGTTGTGATACAGAGATTTCAAGTGGCCCTGTAATTTCACCTAAAGGTATTTAAAAGAAATATATTCACTTTTAAATTATTTTTGTCCACAAATACTCACTGAGGACTTATACAAGTACACTCAACCTAGCGCAGGCACTGAAAATCCATAAATTAGTAATACACAGCTCCAGTCCTTAGAAAGCTTATGGGTTAGTAGAAGAAATGTATACTTTAACTTACAAACAAACAAAATAAGCAGGCTACACCTAGTCATATTAAATAAACGAATATTAATATAAAATGTACAGAAAGCTCAAAACTAGGCATGACACTCTTATGGGAGGTCAATAAGAGTTTAATAGGAGAGTTATTATTCAAGTGGACATCTTCACACAAAAGAGTCCAGAAATAAGAAGAGAGGTTATGGAAAACCATAGAGAGATAACATCCCAATAGATTTTTCAAACAGACTGTAGTTTTATATGATTAAATAATGAGGAGCATAACAAGAAAAAAAAAAGAGGGAGTAGAGCTTCTTATCCTTACCAAGAAGCTATACAAATAAAATGTCCGGAAATTTGTACTTGAGATGCAATAAAATTGCTCTCTAAACTGTAATACACAAAACTAATAATAGCTATCACTTGCTAAGTACTTACCTCTGTGCTAGACACTGTACTAAGGGCTATCCATGGATAATCTCATTCAATTCTTACAATAATCTTATGAGATAAAAACTTTATTGCTCTCATTTCATAGATGACCAAATTGAGATCCCAATAAATTCAGTACCTTGCCCAGTATAAATTATACAAGATATTGGCAGAGAAACAGACTCACAGATAAGTGGGACAGAAAAGAGAGCCCAGTTATAAAACCACATGTGTACAGACAAATATTTTTTTTTACAAAAAAGTCGGAAACACACAATGAAGTAACGATAGTCTCTTCAATAAATGGTGCTGCTCATATTCTCATTGCTCATAGGAAAATCTATTTGGTATAATTTGGCATAGATTATTGAAGCTAACATATGACCCAGTAATTCTAACTCCTAGCTACATACCAAATAAAAAACAGTGTTTATCTATGACAAATGATGTTTACAATAAAATTCATGACAACTTTATAACTGATAGCCAAAAGCCAAATACAACCCAAATGTTCATGTTATGTACAGTGGATAAAATAAAATGTTGATACATTCATACAACATATATGGTGCAGGAATAAAATGAACAAACTACTGCTACATAGAACATGGATGCATTTCACAAACAAAATGCTGAAAAAAGGAAATTTAAAAAAAAAACATAGTAAATCCTGTATGATACCATTTATATGAAATTCAAGAAGAGGCAAAACTAACCCATCTATAACATTACAAATTACAATGGTAGTTAATTCTGGGTGGATATGGAGTCAAGGTGGGCACTGGCTATTGATTGAGAAGAACACGGGGAGGAGGCCTTCTGTGGTGCTACACTGTAAATGTCCTATATCTTAATCATGGTGATTATACTGGTATAAAAATTCATTGAATTGTACACTTTAAGATTTGTGGGCTTTATTATGTGTTTTAACATGCAGGCAGTAAAAAGTATTTTTTACGTAGTTCAGGGTTTTTTTTCTTTTAATTGATATATAATTTACATATAACAGTATTAATTTTGTATTTAAAAAAATTTTTTTAAATAAGAAAATAATGTGATACCATTTTTCATTTAACAAGCTGGAAAAAATTTAAACTGGCAAGATCTGTCAATTTTTAGTTAATGTTATTAAATGTATTAATTAAAATTTAATTAAATACCTTTAACCCAGCAGTCCTGGTATTTCTCCTACACATAAACATGCACTTATACAGATATTCAGCGCAACTAGATAAGAGTGAAAGACTGAAAACAACGTTAAATGTCCATCAATAGGGACTTCCTAAATAAATTATTGTACTTCAACAGAATTCAGTACCAGACAGCCTTTAAAAGAATTAGGCAGTTCTTCTATAAATAGTATATACAGTTAGATAAAAAATGAACACTAAGATACACTGTTAATTTTTTAGAAAGCGAAGTACAGAAATATACAAAACATGCATGTACACACATGCACACATATAGAATGGCACCATTTGCTTGAAAAATTAAATATTATATACATGCATACATATAAAACAGCTTAAAAAATAAGTGTAGTAGTTACTTTACCTTTAAGACAAAAGGGCCATTGTAACCATTTAAACACTCTTTGCATTTTTATTGAAGGACAATTTTTTCACTATCTTTGTTGAAGAGCAATGTATAAACCATTTCAATTCTTATCGATATTTTACTACTAACCCTTATTTAAAAATCAGAACAGACCTAGCCAGATTGGCTCACTGAATTCTATTCCAGTCAAGGGCATGTACCTCAATTGCAGGCTTTATCCAACCCTGGTCGGGGCACATGTGAATAGCAACCAATCAATGTGTCTCTCTCACATCAATGTCTTTCTCTCTGTTTCTCCCTCTCCCTTCCAACTATCTCTAAAATTCAATGAAAAAATATCCTCAGGTGAGGATTAACATAAAAAAATCAGAACAAATATGCTACCATAGCCTAGTACCAACTTCTATAAATGCAAATTTAATAATTATTCCAAGAATCAACTATTGATCTGAAACCCTTCTTTATGACCTCCTCCTATCTTATGCAACTCAGAAGTCTGGAACTATAACTATTTGCTTAATTAAAAAGCAAACTATGGTTGTATCCAATGCCATACTATTTGTTTTCTTATAACAACAAATTGCAATATGTAAATATATATTTGTTTACTTCATTTTTATTGTCTCTCTCCCCTAGTAAATTGTAACATTAAACACATGTTTATGCCTACTGTCAGCCTCTTACCTGTCTCTTGTGTTCTTGGTTTCACTTTATTCAAATCTTCAGTAGTAGCCTCACCAAGATTTTCTGCTAGTATTCTAAATAAAAGATTAAGGTCTTCTTCATTTAGATTAACCTGCAAAATATAAAGTTGAAAGATAAAGATATTTCATTTTTAAATGCAACAACTTAAATACAGAATATAACAAGACTTAAAGCATAAATAATCTTAACAAGGACTGAAAAATTATACCGTCATTACTTACTCAAGTATTTCATGTTAAAGTTTTTATTTTGAAAGACAGGAAAGTATTTGGAGAAAAACAATGTGATTTATGAGTTAACATCAGTTTCATCTACTTAATTTATATGATCCTTAGTGAAAGTTAATAATAAAGTAATCTTATCATTTTTAAAAATGACAACTTAAGGAAATATACAAATTTCACTTTTAAACAATAACAATCTGAATGGAATAAAAGGCCACCTAAAATATGAAAAATGGGCATTTCCTTCAAAGCTATAATTACCTGAGTGGTACTTAGATATCTCTAAAATAAAAGTATGTATCTATAACATATAATATATAGAATGACATGTAATGTAGTATACTAATAAGTAATTTACATACAGATCTCTAATAATATGTATATATTACAAATTTAAAACTTAATTATACTTAACTGAAGATTAGATCCTACTAAAAATAATCCAGATTTTGTTGGACATCGTACTGAAATTTTTCTTACACAAATCAGTAAAAAATTCCATACTTCATTTGTCTTTACACTGAGAAAGTCTTCAGATTCTAAATTTGGTAACAAAGATTTCTTTAAACTCTCATACTTACATTCATTGACTCAAGATGTCCTTTAATTTCCACAACAGGCACCTTGTGGTACCAAGATGCAGCCAGATTCCTATTTACAGAAAACTCCAAGTTAATTGGGTGCAGCAGCTGAACATCAGGATGGGAAATGCCAGGCTGGATCACTGTCCTAATGAAAAATACAATTGATACATATGCATAAACATAGAGAGCAAATGCAGCATATCTTTAAAAAAATACAAAGTCAAAAGTTGCTGGACACAGACACCAGAGGACATGAGTGGGGGACTGAAAGGGTGGGCCACAATGGGGGTTAAGGACACATATGCAATACCTTAATAAAGAAAAGAATGTTGCTGCTCTAACACTGATTTGAATTTACTATTTGGGTGCTTTCTACACTCAGTCTATCATTAACTTAATCTAATATACCCTAGCAAGGACAGATTAAAATCAGCCATTACGAAAACTTTTTTCTTTAAACAGAGGATAGATGACAAATTTTTTTTAATCCTCACCCAAGTATGTTCTTATCATTGAATTTTAGAGAGAGTGAAAGGGAAGGAGGTTTGGGGTTGGGGCTGGGGCGGGGGCAGAGATAGAGAAACATCAACATAAGAGAAAGATACATGAATTGGTTGCCCCCCCACCGGCCAGAGATTAATTCTGCAACCAAAGTACGTGCCCTTGATCAGGAATGGAACCCTCAACCCTTTGAAGGTGGGCTCACATTCTAACCACTGAGCACAATCAGCTAGGGCATGTGACAATAAATTTTAAAAATAAATTCATATTGCTGAATATATGGAGGGAAAAATATCAAATACCATTATTCAAAAAGTAATATGTGCATTGGTATAGATTAAAGGAAAAATGTCAAGATGTATAGTATTTACTAAGGAGTTCTTTACCAGGATTGTTTTTTAGACTTGCCAGGTAATCATTTTTTTATTGAGGATATTTAAATCTCTTTGGATGGGGAAGAAAATGATTTTAAAATGAATTACATAAAGACTTCCAAATGTCTTCTAGTATAATCTCTACCAATACATAATTACTTACACAGTATTCCTGTCAAAAATCTCTAAGGTCAATTAAATCATGAAAAATCACCAGACAAAATTACTAGTTGTTTCATGAAAAAAATAGACTGTATTCTTCAGAACTGTCAGCATCATAAAAAAAACAAAGAAAGGATAAAGAGCTATTCCAGAAAAAACGTCTATCAGTGCAAAATCCCCCTTAGCAATAGAGCATAAAATTAAATGCCATATGTAATCCTGGGTCAAGGGAAAATCCTATATAATAAAAGCATAGTATGCAAATTTTCCTCTCAACAGGGAGGTTGTCCAGGAATTCAACCAGGGGGTGGGGCTGGCCTAGGAAAGGGAGGGAGGCCCTGGCAGCAGCAGCAGGCAACTGGGGGAAGGGAAGGTGTAACCAGCCAGCAGCCAGCAGCTGCTAGGGACCCTGCCAGTGCATAAAATTGGTGCACTGTGGAAGTGCACTGACCACCAGGGGGAAGCTTCTGCGTTGAGTATTTGCCCCCTGGTGGTCAGTGCACATCATAGTGACTGGTCATTCTGCCATTCAGTCAATTTGTATATTAGCCTTTTATTATATAGGATATTCTTGGAACAACTGGTAAAATCCGAATACTGACTGCATATTAGATAACTGGGGGGGGGGGGGAGGGGGGGGAGCTCCTCAACCCAGCCTGGGAGCCCTCAGGGGATATCCAACTGCCACAGAGGTGGGAGAGGCTCCCACCACCACTGCTACGCTCGCCAGCTGTGAGGCCAGCTTCTGGCTGAGCGTTGCTCCCCCTGTGGAAGTGCACTGACCACAAGGGGGCAGCTCCTGCGTTGAGTATCTGCCCCCTGCTGAACAGTGTGTGTCGTAGCAACAGGTCATTCCACTGTTTGGTCAATTTGCATATTAGCCTTTTATTATATAGGAGACTAGTATGTCAGTGTTAAACTTCAGAATTTATGTGGAATTTGCATTATGGTTATATAAGAGGATAAATATCCTTTTTTTTTTTTTTTACAAAACACATGCTAATGTGTTTAAGATGTTGATTCTCTTTTTGGTTAACTGAATTTAATGGAGTGATATTGGTTAATAAAATTATATAGGTTTCAGGTATACAATTCTACTGTATCATCTGTATACAATATGCATCATCTGTATATTATATTGTGGGTTTACCACACTAAGTCAAATCTCCTTCCATCATCATTTATATCCCCCCTTGACCTTCTTCTACCTCCACCCACCTACCCCTTCTCTCTGGCAATCACCATACAAGATGTCTAAAGTCAAGCAATTTAACAAAAAAAAAAAATGTTTAAACTTTCAGTTATAAAGTCCTGGAGACATAATGTACAGCATGATTACTATACTTAATAATACTATGCTATATATTTTAAAGTTGCTAAGAGAGTAGATTGTTAAAGATAAAATCACAAGAAAAAATTTTTGTAGCTAGGCTTGATGATGGATGTTAACTAGAGTTATTGTGGTGATCACTTTGCTATATATGCAAGTATTGGATCATTATGCTGTACACCCAAAACTCATATACTATAATGTGTATTATACTCAATAAAAAATAAAATATTTTAAATGTCATAAATGATTTTATACACACACACACACACACACACACACACACACATAGAGTTAAAGCAAATGAAAACAATTGGTGAATCTAGGTCAAGGATCCATGGTACAATCATGATACTATTTTTGCAATTTCTATAGGTTTGAGATTTTTCAAAATAAAAAGTTGAAAAATTTTCCTGGCTACTGTGAATCAGAAGTTGAGCATCAACTTATGAACTAGGAGGTCATGGTTCTATTCCCAGTCAGGGCACATAGACAGGTTGCAGGCTCAATCCCCAGCTACAGGCAGCCAATCAATGTTGATGTTTCTCTTTCATTGAAGTGTCTATCATTCTTTCCCTATCCCTTCCTCTCTAAAATCAATAAAAACATTTTTTTAAATGTTCTGTGCCATAGGAATATGTTGGGTATGGATTTCAATGATCATAAAATTTCATGGAAAACATTAAATAATACTGAAAGAATATACCTAGAAAGCTTGAGCTTTGTTAGCTGTACATCCATCCTATCAATTACTGGTGGGTGTAAGTAGTCTTCACCAGACACCAGACTGAACTGATTTTGAACTCTCATTAACCCAAGATCTACCACTACTGCATTGGTGGAAAGGGAAGACTGTGGGATGACAATAACTGGTGCTTTCAAATCAATATTGATAGAAACACGAAAACTCCTCTGGGCAAGGTCTTTCACACTTGTGGCAGCCTTTTCTGCAGCCTGGGCAGTGGCAGCACTCAGAGCCTCTTTGGCTGTCTGGAAATTGTTCATGAAGTTCTGTGGACAAAAAATGTAAAAGGATAAATTCAAACAGAAGATAAGCACATCATTAATAATACCATCATTTTATTTATGAGCTAATTTTTTTCTAATAGATAACTTTTAGTTGAGGGCTATTTTTCAAGAAAGGAGTAACTGATTATCCACCCATATTTATTAGTTACCTCAGAAGGGCTAATTGTAACTACAGTTATATGGCTGAGGAACAAAATATACATATATATATATATTTTTAGACAAAA
Organism: Pipistrellus hanaki; assembly: GCF_964339955.1. Taxonomy (NCBI): domain Eukaryota; kingdom Metazoa; phylum Chordata; class Mammalia; order Chiroptera; family Vespertilionidae; genus Pipistrellus; species Pipistrellus hanaki. Next base: position 45,677,126 of record NC_140503.1, on the reverse strand, counting down.
ATATTTTAATAATCTTTGTACTTAAGAATTTGGTTTCATTATGTTCTAGCCAAAATAATTGCACTTTTAGATGAAAATCATTAAATGGTTCATATTTCAACTGTTAAAGAGCGAGTCTGATCTCAACATTAATACATAAAGAACATCTATGATCAAAACAAAGCATTTCCTAAAATCCAGAGTTTGAAATATTTGCAATGATTATTATCAGACTTAATTATTTCTAAATTGAATAGTCAATCTATAAATAATGATCTTACCAGGAATGACATGAGGAACTTATGAAGATAGACAATCTGAATGCAGCCAACATTCAGTGATACCACACCATCCACTTTGGACATGTCAGTATAGAAATCTCCCTCAGTAGCATCTGGATACAAATCCAAATTAAAACGAAAAACTTCATTTCCCATTATTGATACCGCCTGGAAAGGAGACATTTGAATGTACTCATCCAAGAGGATAACAACAAAATAAAAGCCCATTATAGGAACAATTTTCTATTAAATTATATTTCATTAAAATTTTTAAAAATAAAATATACTTAAAAATAAAATCTCATATTCAAGCCATCAAAAAATATTAACTATTACTATCACCTACTTTTTTATGAACTGTCTTAGGATCAACATCTGTGACAATAATATTTTCCAGTCTTGCAAATAGAGATTGTTTTCTTGACTGAAGAAGAAGAGAGGCATCGAGTCCTGGAAAAAAAAAAATTTATTATTGTAATTTCTGAAGATTTAATAAAGTAAGATCTTAAGATGTTTCTTCCTATTGCATAATTTTATTTTGGGTGTGATATATTTATAAATTTAGCATGGTTTGAACTCCCAATTGATAAATAAGTTTTGATATTAGATATCTTTATTTTTATAAACAATGGAACCTGTTAACTCATCAAAAAATAATTACTGAATTTTCAACCTTCTAAAAAAAAATCTAGTACAAATAGATTATGTTGGGATTTTAGTTAATCCTGTACACCTATATCGTCATTTACATGAATACTATAAGTTTCATGAATTAAATTCAGACTAGTAGAAGCACTTCCAGTTTAGAAAGAACAAAAACAACAACTCTAGTTTGTTTCGTTTTTAAATTCTTCAAAAATTTCATTAAACATATTGTTGACCTTTAGCAGATCACATTGAGCTAATAAAAATAGTCAGAGAAAGAAGCTAAATTACTCTTAGCAGCTTTTGCCTAAAAGAATAATATAGGCAGGTTTTATTCTTCATGATAAGGCTGCTCCACTTTTTATACCAAGATAAAGCATTTTCATAGACCTTTACCTAAATTCGGGATTAACACTTATCTCAGATCATTAGTAGCATCTCTACATTGACATTAGTAATCCTCACTAGCAAGACAACTATCAGAAAGGTGCAAAGTACCAATAAGTGTGGTTCAATTTAATGATCTGAGTCTGATCAACATCTATATCCTAAAGAGTAGGTGTCATGCTATCCAATTACGTTCTTAATAAAGTACCCAGTTTTTACAGCTGAGAGCCCTCTATTTGTATATTATTTAGCATTTAAAAAAAAAAAAACACCACCTAATCTTTTGAACAAACTGTAATACTATGACAACTTTACCTTGAATCTTGATTTCAGCAATATTATTCTTCTCTTCACAAACATTGATACAGAAAGCATTCAACTTCGCAAATAGCTTGAAGTCAATAATGTCACTATCTTTAGAAGATACAATCACTACAAATGAAACAAAGCATTCCCAGTGAAATCCTAGTAAACTAAACTCTATTAAGGTTTCTTCCCTGTATTAAGTGACTCATAATTCTGTTTTTAAAAAGTGAAATAAGCCGAGACCGGTTTGGCTCAATGGATAGAGCGTCGGCTTGGGGACTGAAGGGACCCGGGTTCGATTCCGGTCAAGGGCATGTACCTTAGTTGCGGGTATATCCCCAGTAGGGGGTGTGCAAGAGGCAGCTGATCGATGACTCTCTCTCATCGATGTTTCTAACTCTCTATCTCTCTCACTTCCTCTCTGTACAAAATCAATAAAATATATTTTAAAAAAATAAATAAATAAAATAAAAAGTGAAATAAGTCAGACAGAAAAAGTTAAGAACTATATTATTTCACTCATATGTGGTATATAAAATTGAAAGCAGCAAATGAACAAACAAGAAAAACAAAAATTCATAGACACAGACAACAGTATTGTGGTTACCAGAGGGAAAATAAGTAAGGATAAGAAATGGTAAAGGAGGTCAAATATATAGTGATGGAAAAAGATCTGACTTTGGATGGTAGACAAAATACAATATACAGAGGTAGTATAGAACTGTACACCTGAAACCTACATAATCTTATTAACCTACTAGAGGCCCAGTACATGAAATTCATGCACTGGGGGTAGGGAGAGAGGAGCCTGCACCCTCTCAAAGTGTGGGACCCCTCAGTGGATGTCTGCCTGCTGGCTTAGGCCCACTTCCTCCTACCCTTGGTCAGGGCACATCATAGCGAGTGGTTGAGAGGCCTTAGCATATCATTAGCACTTTACACCTTGATTAGTTGAACAGCTGACCAGAGGACCACTTAGCATATTAGGCTTTTATTATATAGGATTTCATGAAAAATTTTTAACAAAAAAAAATATTATAAAACTCTTAAACATTTCAAATACTTATTTTGCTTTATATATTCTGTAAAGTTTTCATTTCTAATAGTGAGATTTGCTACTTTTATCATTTAAAAGCAAGGAAATAATTTAAATAAGATTAAGGACATTGAAATTCAGAGAAGTTCAATAATAGTTTAAGTATCAGTCGGGACATGAACTGAGTTTTCTCTGACCCAAAATCTAGACTCCTAATCAATTACCTGCTATCCCTATATCTTTGACCTCATGTCTGTGGTTCTTAATTTCCTTATTTGTAAAATGGAAGGGAAAGCTAACCCTAGATGGAGCCCTTCAGGAGCCACTAAGAGGGTATGAAAAGCTCAGTGCAAACACAGGTCTTTTTCTTCCATAACCCACCAAAAATCATCCTCCACCACCACCAAAATAAGAACAAAAACAGACATTTTAAAAAATTATATTTGGTTTACATATAAGGCACACATGAAAGATTTAAAGAAAAGAACAAAAATGAGGAAAATGGCCTGTAAATGATTGCACTAGAAGGTCCTTAAAATTCCCTAGTTAGCTCTAGAATTCTAAAACCCTTACTAACAAAAAATAAACAAGCTGTTTTCATACCTTTCTGCAAAGCTAAATTTTTTTGTTGCTTTTCAGTTGAAATTTGAACTTCCTTGGTATCACCCATCTTTTGGTCATCAGATGGAATAATGGTTGTCAGGTAATTAATAGAAGAGAGAAGAGCTTGCGTTTGCAGCAACAGGTTTAAAGATGAAAAAGCCACCTAGAGATGTTTAAAAGAGGAAAATTAGTTTCCCAGGCCAATTATAACAATAGTCTCCAAGATGAAACCAAAAGGCTCTTAGCTAGGCTTGCATCCTGCCTTCCACAACTTGGAAGGAAGAGATAGGAAAGGAAGATTCACAATACACTCCTTAACTAGGAATATATGGAGAGAAAATTATACTTAACTTACCTCTGAGGTTCATTTGAGTATCAAAGTATCACTAATTAATCTACTTTAGTAACATAATTATCACAGAGTATATAATCTGCTTGTCATGGCCATCCCAATATTCAACATATAATTGGGTTTTGGGATCTGCAATTGACTATTAATTTTATGAACAGGTAAGTTAGAATATGAAACTACAAAAGTCAAGAAATTACTTCAAATATGACATTCATGAGATTTAAATGTAAAAAGTATAATTTCAGCCTGGCCTGCATGTCTCAGAGATTGAATGTCAACCCATGAAGCAGGAGGTCCTGGTTAGATTCCCAATTAGAGCACATGCCCTATTGTGCACTAGATCTCTAGAAGGGATGGCATGCAAGAGGCAGCCAATCAATGATTCTCTCTCATCACTGATGTTCAATCTCTTTCTCCCTCTCCCTTCCTCTCTGAAATCAATTAAAACAAAAATTTAAGTACAATTATAAGTGAGCTCTCAGTCACTAAATGATTTTCTGAAACCAAAATGATGGTCCTATCATTTTAGGGAAAAAAAAACAAAGAATATATAACATAAAGAAGAAAAATATTTTTTTTTAAACAATGACCCCGGAAAGCTAAGAGGGCAATACAAATTGCTTTTAAGATTTTTCTAATAGAAAATTTAAAAACTTTTTAAAATTTTTGTTTATATTTCTTTGCACAGCTTCAAAACACTTAAGTAGATATAAAAATTATAAAAAGAAAGTTTAACCATAATCAACAGGTATCATATCTCTCAAAAGTGTAATCTAAAACACATTTCTTTATAATGTAACCCACAACTACATTTTGCCTGTTCTTCCTCTACACAACCATCTTAGTATGGCTCCAAGAAGTACTCAACATCTCTCGTAATTCACATAACTTTCTCAGCCCTGCATTAAACAGGTTATTTAATTTGATATATTTAAAATTGTTCTTTGTAAATCAAATTTCCAGTCTATAGCTCTCCCTTCTTTATAAATATCTAGAAGCCTGGTGCACAAAATTCTTGCATGGGTAGGATCCCTAGGCCTGGCTGGCGATCAGAGCCAATTGGGGCCTGCTGGCTGCCAACCAGGACCTTCCTTCCCTGGCTACTTGCTGCTTGCCAGGACCTTACTTTGTTCCGCACCGCCCCCTGGTGGTCAGCACACATCACAGCGAGTGATTGAACTCCCAGTCTCCTAGTCAAACTCCTGAGGGGGCAATTTTCATATTAGGCTTTTGTATACAGGCAGTCCTCGGGGTACATCGGACTCGACATACCTTGTTTCGTGGTTATGTCACCACCTCCCATTTATTTACATAAAAGAAAAAGTTCCATCATTTTGACAAATGTTCATATGTGCTTTATGTTTTTTATTATTTATTTAGGTCAGGAAATTATCTTTCTTTTAATTTTTTTTTTTTTTTTTTTTTTTACTGTTTCACTTCATTACTGCTGTGTATGTGCTCCATGTGAGTGATGTAGGTGACATATGTGGGTTCCGACTTACTGAGAAAATCATGTTACGTTGCGCTGTAGGAATGGATCTCCGACATAACCCAAGGACCTACTGTATAGAGCTTAGGATGTGATATGATTAGTCCTAACAAGAACTTTAGTGCTCATGACACAGAGCATGGTTTCTGTGAGTTTGATTTATAAGTTTTATTGGTTCTTGATTATTTCATCGAATTACCCAGTCAATATTCCTGTGAGAATACTAGAGACTTCCAGAGTAGGTTATTTTCAAACAGGCTATAACCTTTTAATAGAATTTCTTACCTTAACTGTTCGTTCAGTTTTTTCAAAAGCCGTTTGAAAACTAGGTCCATTCTTATCAGCCTAAAAAACAAACAAGCAAAAGTTCTGAAGAAATTAAAGCCAAATAAATAAATCACTTATTTATGATCTTAGTTTATTTATATTGTTACAATTGTATTTTATATATACTATATATTTAATATTATTGTCATTTTAAGTTATATCCAAATAATTTATTATAATCATGCAAATTTGTCCTTTTCAAACATACAATAGTCACATGGGGAAAATGCAGCTAGGAATCAGAATTATAAACTCTGGAGTTTGGAAGGTTTAAAGGTCATCTAGCCCTGTGGTCAGCAACCTGTGGCTCTTTGGCCCCTTGAGTGTGGCTCTTCCACAAAATACCATGGCCTGGACGAGTCTATTTTGAAGAAGTGGCGTTAGAAGTTTAAGTTTTAAAAATTTAGCTCTCAAAAGAAATTTCCATCGTTGCACTGTTGATATTTGGCTTGGTTGACTAATGAGTTTGCCGACCACTGAGCTAGCCCATCTATCACATAATGCTTGAATCCCTGTATAATGTCTTTGATAAGCCTATTTTATGGTATCTCCAGTGAGAAAACCTCATTTTCTTACAAATCCAATCTTTAGAAAACTTTGATTTAGTGATGTCTTTACACTGAATAAAAATCTATCTCATTGGTTCAAGTTCTGCTCCCTGGAAATATACATAGTAAATTCAAAGTTTTAGTTTATGTGAGAAGTTTACCTTGTGTGAGGCAGTTTTCCTGCCTGCTTGTTCCCATAATGTTTTGTGTTCTTCTTTATTAGAGAATCCGACATTATGTTTTCATTGTTTTTTTACCTACTTCCCTAATAGTCTTCATATCTGTAACCCAACTACCTAACAGAACCTGACTCATAAATACATTCAATGGTGTTGAATGATTAAACAAATCAACTAATCTATAATAGTAAAAACATAATATGCTAACTAGACCGGACAACCTTCCGGACAAAGCCGGGACTGTAAGAAAAGCCCAGGTCCAGGTGTGAGAGGGAAGCCGATGCCAACAACTGGAGGAAGGAGGGCATACTCTTGCACAAATTTCATGAATCAGGCCTCTAGTCTTAAATAAAGCTAAATACCGTTAGTTCCTTTAGCATTCCTCATATGGTAAATTTTTGAGTCCTGAATTCTGGCAGTTCTCTACTGAACCAATTCAATTTGACTTTATCACTCTTGATGTAGAATACTCAGACAAATGTAACCTATATATGCAATGAATACAGGTAAGTGAATATAACTTAGAAATTAGGAGTAGGACCTACTTCAACCCAAGATGTTTGATGGCTTTGTAAAAATTCTAGTCTAGTCCTGTACTTAAGTGAAAAAGAAAGAAGGTGTAGGAATGAAAAGAGAAATAGTGGATAGCTCTGTAATTAAAACCTATGATACACATGCAGAGCCTGTAGTAATCTATTGTCATATTTTTCTTTTCAGGAAATAGTTTAAAGTATACAATAAAGATATAAACACTAGAGGCCCGGTGCATGAAAATTCATGCACTGGATGAAGGGGGTGCCTCAGCACGGCCTGCCCCCTCTCACAGTTGGGAGTCTTCAGGGGCAGGAGGCAACCTGGTAATCAGGGGAAGGAGATACTCCCATCACACCTCTGCTGTTGCCACTGCCAGTAGCGCAAACATTGGCCAGCCCTGGTTACCTGAACCTCAGACGGCCCTGGGTGGCTGGACAGTTGCCATCCAAAGCTGGTCTGCTCCTTGGGCTGGCTGTAGGCGGCTGGGGGTCTGAGGAGACCAGGCACTCTGGAGGTAGGCACACAGAGTGGTTGGACCTGGCTGGGGGCAGGCCCAGCCTTGCCACGCACCTGCCACCCGGTGGGGCTGAGGGGACTATGTGCCGTCATCATCTTTGAGGGCGTGGCGGTCAATTAGCATACTGATTCCTTATTGGCTGTGGATGACACATCTTTGTGAGGAAGTGATGGTCAATTAGCATATTCCATCTTTATTAGATAGGACTAGAGGCCTGGTGCACAAAATTTGTGCACTGGGGGGCAATCTCCCTCAACCCAGCCTGTATCTTCTCCAATATGGGACCCCTAGTGGGGTGTCTGACTGCCAATTTAGGCCCGATCCACAGGATCCCAATGGCCCTGCCCTACAAGCCTGGTCACCCCCAACTGCCCTGTGGGATCCGGCCTAAACTGGCAGTCAGACATCCATCTCACAATCCAGGACTGCTGGCTCCCAACCACTTGCCTGGCTGCCTGCCTGATTGCCCCTAACTGCTTCTGTCTGCCAGCCTGATCACCTCCTAACCATTCCACTGCCAGCCTGCTCCCCTGCTGGCCCGATCGTCCCCAACTTCCCTCCCCTGTCGGCCATCTTGTGGTGGCCATCTTGTGACTACATGGGGGCAGCCATGTTGTGTGAGGGTGTGATGGTCAACTTGCATATTACCTCTTTATTATACAGGATGATATGGACTATACCTTAATATACTCCACTTTTAAAAGATCTAATCCAGGTTTGTCAGAAGAGCTAATCAAGTGAAGTGGCTTTTTTTTGGATCCTAGATTAAAGAGGAAAAAAAAAGTGTTTCAAATAAATTGTTCTCTTTAGATGACATTTTTTTTTTTCGTAAACTGAGATTTATTTTACTTTCAACTATTTTTGAAAAAAATAAAAAGTAGGTATTTTATTTGACTAAAATATTAGGTAATTTTAATTTAAGTGGGTTCACCCATTCTTTCATTCCTTATATATCTCATGAGCACACAAAATGTAAACTAAAATAAACTATAAGCACTTTTGAAATAAAGAATTTTACATTCCACCATTTTTATTTTTATAACATGGTGCTGTTTTCCTATTCAATAGAAAGAACAAAAACTTCAATATTATAAACCCAGAAATAAATTTTAGGTTTGGCCATTCAAAAGATGCATGATCTTGAGTAAGTAAACTATTTAACCTTTCTTTGTTTGTAAAATGGAAATAATACTGCCATATAAAGGAGATTTACTAGTATGTGGACTCTCCAAGGTAGTAAATCATAGTACTTAAGAATCCAGGTTTCAAGGGTTGAGCCATTAACTAGGATGAATGACCTTAAATGAACTACATAAAAAACTTTTGCTTTAGTTCCTCAATCTGGAGATAGTAACATTGCCTTTCTCATAGCAGTGTTATAAGAATTAAGTGGGTTATTATTTGAAAAATGCTTAGAACAGTGCTAGCTATTTTTTATTATAAACACTGTTATATAAATGAAAATATTTCAGACACAGAAAAGTGGTTTTATATTTATTATTAGCTATTGTTTCCATTTTTATGTCTATTACCTTGTATTTCATAGTAATCCAAGCTGATTTTCTTTAGGTAAGATACTGCAATTAAATCAAATGTTCTTACTGTAGCCTCTGTTCCTAACTGAGTGACATTAAATACTAGAATTGTATCTTCTTCTTTCTGTTGTTTGGTAAATTCCAAAATCACCTAAAAGAATCAGTGAAAGGTTAAGTAATCTGAATCATACTAAAAAAATAAAATTAAAATTAAAATTTTTTTTTAAATCCTTCTTTGCACACATCATCAATGAGAAGCTTAAAAATTTTGCTCACACTTGTCTACCAGTAACTTATTTACTATGATTGGAAATTATCATCTAAATTCTATTATTGAGAACTATAACTATATCTATACGAAATCATGATGAAATTTAATATCCATTATTGATTTATATTTTTAAGTTTAGTAAAAATAGAATATCTTGATTCTTCCATAATATGACTTTTTTAAACCTGTATCTCAAAAAAGAAATCATATTTAGTGATACAAGAAACATTCTCAATAAAATAAAAAGTAAGATAAGGATATTCACTATTATATTACTATTCAAACTTATTCTGAAAATTCACTATTGTACTATTATTCAATTTATTTAGCAGATGAAAAATAGAATACATATGTGGCAATTTTTAAAACATGCAAGTTCTTTGACACTCCAACGAGGTGGAGGGTCTTTGTCCCTTTACATTTGGGCAGGCTTGTTATTTGTCTTAATCTCAGAGTACGGAGGAAGTAATACTATAATGACTTCCGATGTCAAAAAAGGCTATGAAACTTCCACTGTGAATGCTCATCCTGAGGGCCATGCATCAATGGCCAGCCTCATCGGTGAGCCACCTCTGAGCCCCTCTGACAGACACTTCAGGTCACTATAACATCGTCAAATCTGACTATAAGTATGTAAAAGACTATACACAAAAATTACTAAACTGTACCCTTCCAGAATTCCTAAACCACAAAACTGTAAGCAAAATAAAATAGCCGTTTTGAGCTAATACATTTTAGAATAACCTGTGAGGCAGCAATAATAACTGAAACACTATAAATGCTGAAAGAAAGCAAAAATAAGCAGTAATAAAATTACTGCTTATAGTTAAGAAAAACCAAGAAGAATGTCATATGAAAAACAAAATCTATTGTAAAAATATTTAATACAGAACTGACATACAAAAATAAATTTGAGATATAACAATGATTTAAATGAAAACATTGATGTCATAAAATGTAAAATATAAAAATAGAGAATAATTTTCTATACATACACTAAAACTAGGATATAAACACAAAATTCAATAAATTTCACTACAGAAACATTTAAAACTTCAAAATGGAAAAAAAAAAAAAAAGTCAAATTGAGAAAAGTATTTCAAATAGTACTACCGTGCTTCCCTGAAAATAAGACATCCTCCGAAAATAAGACCTACTTACAGGTTTCCTTCTGAATGAAATATAAGGCATTCCCCCGAAAATAAGGGCCCCCCCCTAGGCTAAACATGAGAGATTTGGTCCACTGATTCTGAAAGAAATGGAATCACAAGAAATTCACCAGGAAATTCAGGAATTGGATTGTTATGACGATGTTCCAGAAGATGACGACATGATTGTCATTGAATAAATGAGTAAATTCTTGATACTGTAGGATTCACAGTTTGTCTGGTTTGTGTTGACAACTACCGTACTACCGTACTGTATACAGGTAATAAATTTCCTTTATTTTCATTTAACAATAAATGTGTACCGTATTCTTCTTCATGGAAAAATAAGACATCCCCTGAAAATAAGACCTATGCATCTTTGGGAGCAAAAATTAATATAAGACACTGTCTTATTTTGGGGGAAACAGGGTACTATTTTTTTTTTCTTAAAGGAGTTTATTTATCACTTTAGTTCATTCATTCAATAGTTAATAAAATATTTATTGGGCATCTACCATGTATGAAGTTGTGCCAGCCACTAAAGATATTGAAGTGACCTGGACAGACAAGGTTCTTGTCTTCATGAAGCCTACATTTTAGGAAGAATGGAGAAAAATGAAGGTTGCTATCTTGTATGAGAGCGGGGGGGGGGGGGGGGGGGAGGGGGGCGGGGGGTGTTGTCAGACCTTTCCAATATGATGGCATTTGAGTAAATATCTAAAGAAAGTAAAGAATTAAGTTATACAGGAAGAGTATTTCAGGCAAAGGAAACAGTAAGTGCAAAGAATGTGCTTTGGTATAAGGGAGACTATAAGACAAGTGTAAATAATATAAGAACTTTGCTCACTACTTTAGCTCCAGTAACTAAAACAATGCCTGGTACATGATGGCACTTGATAAATACTTACTGCAGAAATGAATGAAATATAGCTGGAGTAGAGTGAAAAGAATTCCATGAAAGCCCTTATAGATTATAGGAAGGACTAAGCTCTTTGCTCTGAGTGAGATAGGAAACCAGTAGGTGAGCAGTGACATAATCTGACTTTCAGTTTAAAAGGATCATTCTGGTTTGAACAACCAAGATGGTGGCATAGGTGAACACCTGTACTTGCTGACTCTCACAATTACATCAAAACTCCAACTAAAAGACAAAACAAATATCATCCAGAACGATGGGAAACCTGGTTGAGTGGAAGTTCTACAACTAGAAGGAAAGAAAAAAGCGCATTGAGACTGGTAGGAGATACTGAAGTACAGAAGTGCAGAGGTACGGAGACACGTGAAATGGGCTGACAACTGGGGGCGCTTTTGTCAGTCAGGAGGTAGGTACAAGCTCCCGATTGCTCTGAACTCCAGTTCCAGGCAAGACCCTGGGGACCCAGACTCATACGGGGAGAAACTGGACTGTCTGGCTTCGGGCAAAAATGAGAGGGCAGCTTTCTTTCAGAGGTACTTGCAGCAACCATTGTTCCTGGACAGGGGCCTTGGGACACAGAGCCCCAGGGCAGGGCCGACTGGCAGCCATTGCTGTTAGCTACGCCCTGATACCCCACCCAACACAATTTACAACCCCACCCAAGTTGTACACAGCAGCTTTTGCCTATGAATACCCTGTTCCCATGGCAAACTAAAATCTAACAAACTGCAGCTGGGTCAGAGAGCTCCAAAGCATCCAAAAGAAAGCCTATGGCCCTGCAGCAGCAGCTTGCATTGCTTCAGAACTGGGCCTCATCTGGCACTTCCAAACCCCAAACAAAGAGGAGGAATCTGCAGATCCCTCTGTAGCTCTTACGGGGTAGCATCAGGCCGTAGCTGACTTTGCACCTCCTTAGAGATCCAAGAGCTAGTGTACCCAATGGTCAGTGTGAGAACATACCAGATTACAGTCCTTCCCATCCATAAGCGACACACTCAAGGGGCAGATTCAGTGAACACCGAAGCCCCACTGAAGCAAGTCATGCCCCATAAGGTTGTCTCGAGAACAGCAGTTCTCCCATTATAGACACAGCTGGTCCCCACGGCCAATTAGTCTGGATATCAATTCCTCCCAGTTATACCAACACAATCAACGCTTAACTACAACAAGACTGTGCACACAGCCCACAAAGGGGTGCACCAAGGTATCCACTTCAGTTAACTGGGGAGGCTGAGCCACTAGACCCTATAGGACACCTAGCACACAGAGCCACTCTATCAACACAGGGAAGCAGCCAAAATGCGAAAACAAAGAAACAGGTCACAAATGAAATAAATGGAGGAAAGCAAATGACTGGGTATAGAGTTCAAAACCACAGTTATAAGGTTACTCAAGAATCTTCTAGAAACCTCCAAGAAATTTAGTGAGACCTTCAAGAATATGAAAAAGGACCAACTAGAAATTAAGTATACACTAACTAAAATAAAGAGTAATATACAGAGATCCAAGAGTAGACTAGAGGATCCCAAGAATCAAGTCAAAGATTTGAAATATGAAGAAGCAAAAAACACCCAACCAGAAAAGAAAAAAAATCCAAAAATATGAAGACAGTGTAAGGAGCCTCTGGGACAACTTCAAGCATACCAGCATTCAAATTATGGAGGTGCCAGAGAAGAGAGAAAGATATTGAAAACCTATTTGAAGAAATAATGACAGAAAACTTCCCCTACCTGGTGAAAGAAGTATACTCACAAGTCCAGGAAGCGCAGAGAACCCCAAACAAAAGGAATCCAAAGAGGACCACACCAAGACACATAATAATTAAAATGCCAAGGGCAAAAGATAAAGAGAGAATATTAAAAGCAGCAAGAGAAAAACAGTTAGTTACCTACAAGGGAGTACCCATATGACTGTCAGCAGATTTCTCAACACAGACTATGCAGGCCAGATGGGAATGGCAAAAATATTCAGAGTGATGAACAGCAAGAACCTACAACCAAGGTTACTCTACCCAGCAAAGCTATCATTTAGAATTGAAGGGCAGATAAAGAGCTTCACACACAAGAAAAGACTAAAGGAGTTCATCACCACCAAACCAGTATTATATGAAATGCTAAAAGGTATTCTTTAAGAAGAGGTAGAAGAAGAAAATTATGAACAACAAAGTGACAACAAATACAATATCTATCAACAAGTGAATCTAAAAATCAAGTGAATAGAAAATCTGAGGAAGAGAATAAACTGGTGAATATAATAGAATCAGGGGCATAGAAAGGCAGTGGTCTAACAATTCTCGGGGGGAAGAGAGTGTGGAGGGTGTGGGAAGAGATGGGACAAAAATCTTACACTTATAGACAAGGACAGTGGGGTGGTGGTGGAATAAGAGAATGGGATGGCATAGGAACCAGGTGGAGGGCAGCTATTGGGAAGGGGGGATAGGGAGAAACAAATGTAATAAACTGAACAATAAAGATTTATTAAATTAAAAATTAAAAATTAAAATAAAAAGATTACTCTGGCCCTGGTTCAGCTGGAGCACGTAGAGAAGGCAAATGATCCATGTTTCTCTCAGACATCAATGTTTCTCTCTCTCTCTCCTCCCCCAACCCTAGTTCCTTCCTCTCTCTCAAATCCATAAAATCAGAGGGGGCCGAAACCGGTTTGGCTCAGTGGTAGCGTTGGTCTGCGGACTAAAAGGTTCCAGGTTCGATTCCGGTCAGGGCATGTACATTGGTTGCGGACACATCCCCGGTAGGGGGTGTGCAAGAGGCAGCTGGTCGATGTTTCTCTCTCATCGACGTTTCTAGCTCTCTATTCCTCTCCCTTCCTCTCTGTAAAAAATCAATAAAATATATTTAAAAAATAAAAAATAAATAAAATAAATAAATAAATAAAATCAGAGGGGAAATTTTTAAATAAATGTCACAGAAATTCTCTAAAAAAAAGAAAATCCTAATTAAGAGTATTGAGCTTTTTCAGAATACATCAGATATACTATAGATCACTCTTATATCAGATTTTACAAAAAAAAACAATTCATTTTCTTGGAACTGTATGTGGGGGGAGGAAGACACTAGAAAAAATAGTGTACTACATTTTATATATAATATATAAATATGTGATCCGCATATTTTGGCTCTCATATTGGACAGTTTATAAGGACAGTGATAATAAGAATATATTTGTTTATATACAAATATGTATACCTCTTTAATTTCAAACTTTAGTAGAAGATTAATGAGCTCCTCATTTGGGGCCTCTGCAACTTTTTTTCGTTCTGATCCTTTCATACTTTTACCAATCTGTATGTCTCCATCTTCTGCATCAAAATACTCATCATCAGACTCTAAGGAAGAAGATATTCATTTGACTTGAGAGAATGTCCATTGAGGACTACATAAAACACTCAAATTTAAATCTCTCAATAATTAAATTCATTTATTAGATATAATCTTCATATTCAGAGTAAGAATATAGTTTCAATGTTTTTCTAGGTCTCACAAGGTGACTCAACCTGGCAAGTAATAAGTATAATATAAACAAAATCAAACTGCTCTATGTTTTTCACTTTCATCTATTCATTCAACTTTCAATAAAATATTTACTAGGTATCATCTATCATGCATCATCAGTCTGTACCAGTCACTAAGGACACCAGAATGACAAGGATCCTTGTCCTCTTGAAGCTTATATTTTAGTTCAAAATTAAAAGAGATCAGTTAGGCTAGAGCAATAGTTCTCAACCTTCCTAATGCCGTGACCATATAATACAGTTCCTTATGTTGTGGTGACCCTCAACCATAAAATTATTTTCGTTGCTACTTCATAATTGTAATTTTGCTACTGTTAATGAATCATAATGTAATATCTGTGCTTTCCAATGGTCTTAGCTCTACAGCAGCGGCTCTCAACCTGTGGGTCACAGGTCAATTCCTGTCATGACCCACAGATTGAGAAATGGTAGGAGAGTTGCCTAAGACCATCAGAAAACACAGATATTTACATTACGATTCATTAACAGTAGCAAAATTATAGTTATGAAGTAGCAATAAAAATAATTTTATGGTTGGGGGTCACCACAATATGAGGAACTGTATTAAAGGGTTGCGGCATTACAAAGGTTGAAAACCACTGGGCTAGAGCCAAACAAAAGAATCAGGTAGTGATTGGGGGTGGGGGGGGATTTTTAAAATCCTAAGCATTTTCATTCACAAAAATCCTTTTAATCAAATGAAGAAACTTGGGCTTTAAAAAAAGAGACTCAAAACATACTATTGGTTAGTAGCACAACTAGAAATAAAACCAGAAAATTACTATAATACTTTCAAAATTCTTTTTTTTCTGAAAATGTTCTCTCTATATATTTGATTTAATAAATAACACATTACTTTCCTTACCTGATTCCATTCCATCTAGCAACAGTGATGTACCAAGTAAGTCCTTTGTCCTATTTGAAATAACAGGAACTGAGGAAACCTAGCAAATAATATAAAAAGTTTCCTTAATATACTAATCTAGCAGGATTAAGTATACAGAAATGAAACAAATACTGAAAAAGTAACACTAATTATTAAGACTACTACTTGCAATTATAAAAACAGAACAATGTACAACTCTAGTAGATGAGTCTATTTATCATTGCGTGTCATTAGTTGTTATATATTATAATACTAGAGGCCGGATGCACAAAATCTGTGCAAGGGGCTCAGCCCTCACATCCCGGCTTCATCTGAAAGGTCATCCGGAAGGATATCGGGAGGTCGTTTGGCTGTCCAGTTTAATTAGCAGATTAGCTCTTTATTATATAGGATAAACTGTGTATCTTTATTATAGGTTCCTGGAAAAGGTATAAGTGTTAGGTGGCTCTCTCAAATTTTGTTTCAAAGTAAGTGAAAATCCAACAGTTATATTCAGTGGTAAAGATCAATTACAACTAGCTATCTAGAAATTTTAAGTAAATTTTACAACAATTATTTTATTTTGCAACAATATAAAAATTTCTATATCTAGTTTCATTTGAAATAATAGAGGCCAAATGAACGAAATTCGTGCAAGGTGCTCGGCCCCCACAGCCGCGGTAGCTTGCCTTGGCTCTTGCAATTGTGCCAGCTGCCTCAACTCTCACAGCCCTGGCTTTGTCTGGAAGGACATCTAGAAGGATGTCCAGAAAGTTGTTCAGCTGTCTGGGCTAATTAGCATATTATGCTGTTATTATTATAGATATTTCATAAATTTGAAAGACATTTTTCCTTTCACATATGTATTTTTGCTCCCTTCATTCCCTAAAACTGATTTCCTACCACCACTCTAAAACAGTAGTGAAACTAGGCTACAACTGTTATTCAATGTCCTAGGCAGTTCTATAATATATAGATTCAACAGCAGTAAACCTCAAACGTGCACCAAATAAATGAAACTAACCCTAAAAAATATTTAAAAATAAAACTATTCACAGAACATTAAAAACAACTCATCATAAATACAAAGGTAAAGAGATTTAGCATTTCATTATATCCATTTACCTGTCTCTCAGGAGACTGTTCAGATGATTTCTGTGGCAAGGGTATACTGTTAATCAAACACAGCATATTTTTCATCTTCTGGTCAGAAATTCTCACATGCATCAAAGGAAGCCCTCCTGATACTTTAAATCTAAAAATGCAAGTCAACAATACAGTTTTAAGGCCCAGTTTCTCTATAATAAGGAGGGGGAAAGGACTGGTGAAGAAACTACACTGTAGGCTCAAAGTTACAAATAAGATGTACAATTCCACAACAAAATTTTAGCAAATCAAATTTAACAATATTTTAAAGAAATAATCATTACCAAATAAGGTTATCTAATAATGCAAGGCAGATTTAATATACATCTGATAATGAGCTATTGATAACCACAACATGAATGAATCTCTAATTAATTATGCTAAATGAAAAAAGCCAAACAAAAGAGTTGAAACTGTATGGTCCTATCTATACAAAATTCTAGACAATTTTGACAAATCTATAGTGTCAGGAAACAGACCAACGTTGTCCAGAGAAGTTAGGAAAGGAGAAAGGAGGAAATACAAAGGGGCACAAGGGCTCTGGGGGATGACGGATGTGCTCATTTTGACTGTGGTGATGGTTTCATAGCTTTACAAGTCAAAACCTACTGAACTGTATACTTTAAATAGATACAGCTTACTGAATGTCAGTAATTATATATATTTCATAATTATCTATTTAAATTCAAAATTTAGTTCTTACTTTTCATCCCCTTAGATATTTCTCAAGATTTTTTTATAGTTTCATAATCAAAAGAACCTTTAAGAAAAATATATTTCTGTTAAAAAATAATCATTTTTTCTCTTCTTCAGAAATCTAGCTTTTCTTCATTAAAATCCTGATACCAATACAGATATATTTCATCTTGTTGATTTTATAATATAAAAGAAACTCATACATTACCTGGCCATTCTAATGTCTTTTTCTACCATTGCTTTGGCCAACTCAACATGAATATCCATGGGTTGCAAAATATGCATAGTTGATGGATGCTGAAATCGACACTTTTTCCAGTTTTCCTCTTAAACAAACAAAAAAAAAATGTATTAATGACTTTTTTAATTCATTAAATATTTATATATATATATATATATATATATATATATATATATATATACATATACATATATATATAATTGATTTCAGAGAGGGAGAGATAGAAACATTAATGATGAGAGAGAATCATTGATTGGCTGCCTCCTACACTTCCTACTGGGGATCGAGCCTACAACCCAGGCATTTGTCCTTGACCAGAATCAAACCCAGGACCCTTCAGTCTGCAAGCTGACACTCTATACACTGAGCTAAACCAGCCAGGGCTAAATATTTTTTAGATCACCAGATAGCTTAACATGTCAAAACCTACTGAATCTGTAGAAAAATACTCTAATAAACATATTCAATGGATGTCAACTTTTACTGCTTTTAGCATATAAGTTAAATAACCTATATTTTAAAAATAGAGATAGGACTATGATATATAAATAATTCAAAATATTTCTTTGGAGAATGTTTATAAAACAGCTGTCATTTCAAAACCAACAGGAAAAGCTCAGAAATGTATTGCCTTGATTACAAAATTAGAGATCAGAGGGGTTGTTACAGTTAAGAAAAAAAATGAAAAATGAAGGACAGGAAAAAAGGCACACAATTAGCACACAATTCTAAAGCAAAAATGAGTTTTCATGACAAAAAAGTGCAATAATTACTTTTCATGAAATAGGAAGATCCCAAAAACAGACTTTTCAATGACTAACAAAATCCTACACATATCTTAACACATGGCAATGACTAAACATCTTTTATCACTTATAATTCAAGCAATCATTATAAAGTACATACAACAGAAAAGGCAAATTAATGGTCTGTGTAGGTACTTCCCATTAAGGGATTGATAGAATCCTAATATATAAAAACTAAGTAGAGCATTATATATTTACATTTTAATAAATTTCATTACTCACGCTAGAAGTATACATTCTACACACAAAGACTATCTTTTCCTTCAATGACCTACTACAAAGTGATATACTCTAGAGTAGGGGTGTCGAACTCAATCAGAGAAGGGGCCAAAATCTAAAATCTAGCCTAAATCGCGGGCCGAATGGTTTACTGAACAGTCATAAACTGACAATGTCATAAACTGACAGCGGAGTGCAGTGATGACAGCGCGGTGCAGGCCACATTGCAAGGCCTGGCGGGCTGGATTTGGCCCGCGGGCCTTGTGTTTGACATATGTGCTCTAGAGTATTTGGCAAATACTACTTCTAGAAACTAAAGAAGTATAGAGAACCAGCAATCTTTACTTAAGCAGTAGAAAATACAAAAGCTTTTGGAAAATAAATTAATTACTTTTATGTTTTAAGACTATATCCATACTTCTCAGATATCTACAAAAGTAAAAGATATAATACTATTGAAATAAAAACTAATCTAATACAGTAAAATATTTAAAAATAAAGACAGCAAGGGAAAACATCATTGAAACATTCCAAAAACTTTGAGACAGAGGAATTGAGCCAAGAGCAACTTCTATTTTGTGTTTTGGGCAGGTTCAGTCATATTACAAAAAAAAAAAAAAAAAAAAATTAGACAATAACTATACATAGATTAAAATGGTGCTAAGTACCATACTCTAAGATGAACAGCCAAATTTTTCATCTTCATTTGTTACTGAGAAAGATTTGCAATCATGGGCTTTCTTGATTGGTATGTTAAGAAACCAACAGGATATGTGTTCAAAATGTTACCAGAGTTGATTTACATGCACACATACACATCTATTTACAAAAACTATTCAACATAATTTCAAGATCCTAAAAACTGAGCAACCTATTACCTGCTTTTGCAAAGAGTAGTTGTACACTTTTTATTTCAACATCAAACTTGTCATATGCTTTATCCATTATTTCCTCCAGAGATGAATTACCAGTCTTCTGCAAACCTTGATCTTTACTGTTAAGCTAAAATGGAGAGGGAAAACTTCAATTTTTTAACAGAAAAGTACATAAGTCAATATACTTCAGTTGTGTTTTCTTAAAATTAACTAAAATGAAAACATTGCCCTTAATTCACATTTTGCTTAGTTTTCTGATAATTATTTGCAAATATTTTATTAGAAATGTAATATTTCAGCATATATCTCTAATATGTTTGAGTAATACATTACTCAGCACATCTGCACTAACTAGCTAGTAATTACATAGCTCCTATCTCAAATAATCTGTCTACACATACAACTCTTCCTGGCTCTCAGGAGTTATTGCCACAATGAAATAGCAGGTTTTATTCCTTCTTCTCCCCACTACATATGTAGAATAACTAGTCCATTAGAATTCAGCTCCAATCTCTACTTCCTTTTCCATCTTTTAAAGAAGGATTAATTCAGGACTATGTATATATAGTTTTAAAATATATTTTATTGATTTTTTACAGAGAGGAAGAGAGAGGGATAGAGAGCTAAAAACATCAATGAGAGAGAAACATTGATCAACTGCTTCCTGTACACCCGCTACTGGGAATGTGCCCACAACCAAGGTACATGCCCTTGACCGGAATCGAACCTGGGACCTTTCAGTCCATAGGCTGATGTTCTATCCATTGAGCCAAACTGGTTTTGTTAGGCCTTTATATTTTTAAATCTTCACATTTTCTCAGAGGCTTGAATTTCTACAAGCTTCACTACCCAAACAATATCTTAAATTATCTTATTCTATCAAACATATATTCATATGTGTATCGTTTCCTATTGTCAAAATAAAAAAACTAACAAATAACACTCTGAAATTAAACTCTGAAAACCTAGGAGTGTTTGAAAACTACTAGTGTTTCTGTCCAAGTAGAAAAAGACAACAGTAATCCAGTTCTCAAAGTCAAATTATCTCCTATTCCAAACAATTTTAGGTTTTTCTTTGCTTCTTTAATAGCCATAAAATCCTATATAATAAAGAAGTAATATGCAAATGAACATTAACCATGACACGTAAGGACCGAACAGCAGGAGGGCGGAGCAGCAAGGTACCAGCAGAGAGCTACAGGAGGGTGGGGCAGTGGGCTGAGAGCTACAGGAGGTCAGGGCAGGGAGCTTCATGGAGCGGAGAGCTACAAGCGGCACTCTACAAGCGGCAGTGAGCTACTTGCACACAGATTCGTGTGCAGAGCTATTAATATATATATAAAATAATAACCTAAGCTGACTTGACAAAATGCTAAGAAAAAGTAAGTCTAGGTTTAAGTAAATTTGAGTGGGGGAAAGCAAACTCACATAGCTAGGTACCAAGCTAAGCAAAAATGGTCAGACAGAAATGCCTGTGTACTTACTTGAAGTGTACCAAAATCTAAAATGAGAAGATCTGACTTTCTATGGTAGAAGCCTGTGTGTGGAACTATGAGATAAGAAGGCTTCAGATTTATCTTTAAATCAAGGACTTTTCGAGTTTCAATAATATGTGTAAGACCTAAAAAAAAAAAAAAAAAAAAAAAAAAAATTAAAGGTCAGAGGGTCAATTTGAAATGTATAATCATATTACTAACAACAAGAATATCAACTGGAAAGTATTATGAAGGATTTTCAATTCAGCAAGTAAAGGAGAATTGTATATGTTCAATGAGAAACAATCAATCTTATCTTCACACAGTACAGTAAACCCAACATAGCTACTGCTTTTTTGAGAGAATAATTCATTATTTCTTTAATTAAGTAAACAGATAAAGTAGTATTTATCAGTTCAGAGATAATGTTGTATAAAAGTATGTATCTTCTGTATCACAGTTTTTTAAGAATTGATCCAGAGGGATATCTTCTACCTCAAGCTCAGGTTCTTAAAGGTAATGTCACACAGAATCATCTGTGCCCAATATTTTTTTTTAATTCTTTTTATTAAATTATTATCTTTGTACATATACCACTGCCAAACCCGCCCCCCCCCCCCCATATACGGGGCGGGGGGGGAGGGTCAATGGTATATGTGCCCAATATTATTCTCTTTTTCACCTAATCTAGCTGGCATATTTGACTTTGGATAAACCACGTACATACAATGCTATTCCACTGCAGAAGATAGCCTGAATTTAAGATAAAGAAGAAAAAAAAAAGCAACCTATACTATTTTTAACATAATACTTGCATTAGAATACACAAAATTTTGAATGTTTAATTGATGCTTATGCAGAGAGGCAAATTCTTTACCTGCAGCTGTTCTCTCTTTAATTTCTTCCAGCTTCATCAATGTAGCTGATGTTATTTGCTCAAGATCTAATCCCTTATTTGACTGAAAGAATTCAACCACTGCATTAATGGTTTTCTGTAAAACAATTTAAATATAGATAAATTATACACAATACTTTCCACATTATAAATTTTTTAAGTTTTGGTTTAATTCTAAACAACTGGGGTTTAAACTGAGGAGGTACCTCCAAAGATAGTTTTCCCTCTAGAGTGAAAGAGAACCTAAAAAAGGGAATAGCCCAAGCAAGCTTACTCAAGAGGCAACAAATGTGTGCATATCATTAAAGTAACCTTAAATATATTTTATAGTGTCTCTAGTTTTAGCCCTAATTAGCCAGAAGTTAAAACTCCACTTCTTTATATTGAAAATGAATTCCCCTACACTTTGAAGAGGAAGTAAGAAAGCTGGTGAGCCCTTACTTACATCCAAAACTTGAATGTAAAAAATCAGAATGAGTTCTGGAGACTGGAGGTACAACAATGTGACTGTACCCACGATGTGAATCCATTTCTAAACTATAAAGTAAAAGTCAGGGATCTAAACAACAGGATGGAGACAACCTGAGTGATGCAATGAGTTGTGAACCATACACATCCTGTTGGCTAGCTTGAGATGAGTTAAGAGAGTCTAAACAAAAGATGAAGATATTGATACAGAACTAGATCCAGCTCTTTCAATAATATCTAAATGTGAATGTTTTTTTTTCATGTGAACAACATATTAAATTCTTTCTATTATTTCTAAAGCTCTTTAAGTTGGTTCCAAACATTGAGGAAAAAGAATAGGCAAAGATAAACTGTAGTATCGGGTCTAGTAATAATTAATGTCGTTTTTCAACATTCGTTTAAAATCTTGCTTGGCATTGACTTGTATTGACATAACCTTCAAACACGTGGTATCTACAGAACGTGTGAAGTGCAATTAACAAGTTTTGCTTGAAAAAGTTTGTGTTTGGTTTGGTTTTTGTTGCAAAACTAGGGCTAAGAAGATGGCGGATGAAGAGCATATTCGGCACTGCATGCTTTACGAGTTCCAATTAGGAAGAAAAGCAAGTGAGGCTGCAAAAAACATCTGTAGTGCTCTTGGTCAAGATGCAGTTAGCGCCAGAAAATGCCAGCGTTGGTTTGAGAAATTTCGCGAGGGAAATTTTTCGTTAGGTGACAAGAGTGGTCGAGGCCGTGTGTCCAATTTTGATCAAGAAGCTCTTCAAGCTCTTTTGGTGCAAAATCCTCAAATTACCCAACAAGAGCTTGCGACAACTTTAAATTGTTCACAAAAAACAATTTCCAATCAATTGCGTGCACTTGGCAAAGTCCAAAAGTTTGGAAAATGGGTTCCTCATGAGTTGACCGACAACAACCGTAATCAAAGAGTCACAATTTGCAGTTTGCTCCTCTCTCGTCAAAACCGTTTGCCGTTTTTTAGAGCAAATTGTTACTGGAGATGAAGAATGGGTGCTGTATGTTAATTTGAAAAGGAAGCCTCAATAGTTGGACAAAAATGAGGCTCCGCAGCCCACGCCAAAACCTGACTTGAATGCGAAAAAAGTGATGTTGTGTGTTTGGTGGAATTTTAAAGGAATTCTTCATTATGAACTTTTACCATCTAACCAAACCATTACAAGTGCAGTGTATAGTGCCCGATTGGAAAGGTTAGCCCAAGCTTTAAGAGAAAAAGAACCCGCGCTGATTAATCGGAAGGGCGTAATTCTTCACCACGATAACGCACGACCGCATACTGCAAGAATCACTGCTGAAAAACTGCGCCAGTTGGAATGGGAAGTTCTCCCTCAACCTGCATATTCTCCTGATATTGCCCCTTCCGATTACCATTTGTTTCGTTCTTTGCAAAACTTTCTTCTTGGAAAAAAATTTAATAATGAAGAATGCCTCAAAAATGCATTGACTGAATTTTTTGCATCAAAATCACAAGAATTTTACAACAGAGGGATTAAAATGCTTCCTGAGCATTGGGCACAAGTAGTAGAAAACAACGGCAACTATATTGTTGATTAAATTTTGTTGTATTGTTTAAATAAATTCGATTTAAAAAAGTATTGGAAAACGACATTAATTATTACTAGACCTAATAGTAAGCATGTAATGACTGGGAATAGTTGGTACAATGAACACAGCCTTTATAAATAGTAGATTCAATTTTTTTTTAATTGACATAAGCATAAATACACCTTGTGGTAGAAAAAATCTATAGCACATAAAAATTTTTCAAAATTAACTGAAAAACATATACTTCTTTTAGAATAAGAAAACAGTGGTAAGTAAATAAATGTTAAATACGAAAGAGAGAAAAATAAGAAAACCATATGTCAAACATGTAAGATATAAGATTCACTTTCTCTTTGTACTTACAGCATCATAGATGACCTCCACAGGCTGAGACTGAACAACGAGTATCTGGTCAGCAGGACTATTCTCTGGATTGGTTTCAAATTCAATTTTAAGCAAAGATGATGCAGTATCACCAATTGAAGCCACAAGGGATGGTACAGTATCCTGCTGTTTCAGACCTGTTATATACCAGTGTTCTAATTTTGCTTCCACCCTACAATCCAATGAAGAAACACAATTATTTGTAATATAATGGTTTAAAACACAAAGTTCCCTTTAAAACAACTCCACTGAAAGCCATGACCCCGAGCCATTACTCAGAGTTGAAATCCAAACTTCTCAACCTAGCATTCAATAACCCTCACAGCCTAAAGTAGGCTTTTTTCTTTATTTTCCTTGTCAGCCACATGAAAAATTTTAAAAAACAAACAGAACTTTACCCAACTTCCAGAACACTGCAGAAGTTCCCATAATTGCAGCATGAATACAAGCTATGCTCAATACTCATGAGACTCATATCCCTACCTTATGCCACCCTGAACACTCTCCTACCTCATCCATCCCTTCTTCTAGTTCTTTCCATTCAACTAGGTTAATAAGTCCCAGTTCTCCTAGACTGGTGTCAGCAAACTGCGGTTATTTGGCCCCTTGAGTGTTCTAATGCCACTTCTTCAAAATAGACTCACCCAGGCTGAAAACCAACTTCTGCACATGGGCCACGAAGTGTCAATCGCACTGTATGTGCGTGCCCATGCGTGGTATTTTGTGGAAGAGCCACACTGTACCTAGGCCAAATTTCTCTTCTACAATTGAACTTGCATAGCATTAACAATAAGGTATTAATTTTAGAATACCTTCTAACTTATGAGCTCTCTAATACTCTAAACAGATCTTAAAGTAACCTTTTGAATATCCTCTCTTATCAACTACAGCATAATGTTCTTGAAAATAGAAATTTATTGTTCCTATAGCCTTCATAGTATCAAATCAATAAACAGTATGCAACAAATATTTATAAAGAGTAGAACAAATGATGAGGTTGTCATATAACTGTAACAAAACAAATTCAAATATAAAATGACTACCGTGATACAAACAAACCCACAAAATAAAACTAGAGAAGGATGACTATTAATCAGTTTTTAATGGCAAGTAACACATCTTTGGGGCCTGAAGTCATATAAAATAAAAATTTAAATAAGTTTTTTAAAACTTACTTAAGTGCTTGTGCTCCTGGTCGCTGAGATACCTTGGTGCCCAGGCCAATTATCTGAATTTTTAGTATTTCTGGAATATTTTTGTTTTCTCTTATTGTAATAGACGTGCTTACTAATTTCACTGTCATTATATGAGCAACATACTAAACAAAAGAATGAATATTGTTAAAGATTAAGTAATTATTACTTTACTTAATAATTTATTCATTTAAATTTGTTGAGTTATAGTGATCTATAAAACATTATGGTAGGTTTCTGTATAATACCCTCACTATAAAAACATATATACATTGGAAAATTCAATACAAATTGCTTGCTCAAATAGTACACTTACAAAATTCAAAACTAATTTCTATTAAAGGTAATAAAAATAAAACATTTTGTGGTGTAAGAATTTAATTCAGCAGTTTTCACTAAAGCAAACTAATTCAGATTAATCCTTGAGCTCAAAAACTAGACAAAATATAAAGAACATTTGTTTGATGCCTTTGGAGAGTTAATCACACATTGAGAAAAGAAAAAATCCTGACCCAAAAATTGATAAGTCAGGATTAGAGGTAGGACAGAGAAACAGGGAGATGATTCTCACCAAACTACACAGGATGATAGCAACAGAGGAAGCAAAGGACAAAGTATTTACAAAACAGTCAGAAAACAATTAACAAAATGGCAATAGTAAGCCCTTACCTATTAATAATTACTGTAAATGTAAATGGATTAAATTATCTAATCAAAACACACAAAAAGTCAAAATTTAAAAAATAAGATCCAGCAATAACAGACTCATTTTAGCTATAAGGCCACACACAGACTAAGAGTGAAAAGATGAAAAATATATTTCAAACAAACAGTAACAAAACAAAAATAGGGGTAGCTATACTTATATCATAAAAAAAATAGACTTTAAGTTAAAAATGGTCCAAAGAGATAAAGTTATTATGGAATGATAAAGGGGTCTACCCATCAAGAAAATATAACAATTGTAAATACTTATCCATACGTGAGCACCTATATATATACTAACAGAACTAAACCATACACAAGAATAAACTCCAAATATAAGATAATACAGTAAAATGAAACAAAACACCTCTTAGATCACCTAAATAATTACCTGCTTGGGTAAAGTTAGGTTGTGGGTGCTCTCACTATAACCAATAGCTGTGAAGAACTTATCTTTTTCCTCTGGAGTCATAAGGTCATCAATAGCTACAAAGAAAAGACAATATTTTAAAAATCAATTGCTTCAGCTTTACGGGTACAATAAAATTTTAAAAATCAAACCAAACTAGCAAGTGCCCTAAAATCAATAAAAACAAATGCTAAAGCAAAAGCAGCCAGGTTCAGTATATTTCCTCTAATATACGAAAACTAGAGGCCCTGTGCAAAAAATTTGTGCATGGGGGTATGTGTGCCTCAGCCCAGACTGCACCCTCTCCAATCTGGGATCCCTCGAAGGATGTTCAATTGCCTGTTTAGGCACGATCCCGGTAGGATCAGGCCTAAATAGGCAGTCAGACATCCTTCTCACAATCCAGGACTTCTGGCTCCTAACCGCTCACCTGCCTGCCTTCCTGATTGTCCCTAACCTGATCACCCCCTAACCACTCCCCTGCCAGCCTCATTGATGCCCAATTGCTCCCCTGCCAGCCTGTTTGCTCCTAATTGCCCTCCCCTGCAGGCCTGATCACCCCAACTTCCCTCTTCTGCCAGCTTGGTCACCCCTAAATGCCCTCCCCTGCAGGCTTGATCGCCCCCAACTGCCCTCCCTTGCAGGCCTGTTGCCTCCCAACTGCCCTCTCCTGCGGGCCATCATGTGGTTGCCATCTTGTGTCACATGGGAGGAGCCATCTTTGACCACATGGGGGCAGCCATCTTGTGTGTTGGAGTGATGGTCAATTTTCATATTACTCTTTTATTAGATAGGATAGAGGCCTGATGCATGGGTGGGGGCCAGCTGGTTTGCCCTGAAGGGTGTCCCGGATCAGGGTGGGGGTTCCCTTGGGCCTTGGGGCAGCCTGGGTGATGGGCCTATGGTGATTTGTAGGCTGGCCACATCCCCTGATAACCCAAGCAGAGGCCCTGGGGTCTGGGATTTATTTATCTTCTATAATTGAAACTTTGTAGCCTTGAGTAGAGTCTAGGGCCCGGCAGGGTGTGGGGGGAAGCCTGGCTTCCTCCATTGCCGAGCAAACCCAAGCCACCTACTCACTCCATGGCCACAGCCATCTTGGTTAGGTTAATTTGCATACTCACTCCTGATTGGTTTGTGGGTATAGCGGAGGTACGGTCAATTTGCATATTACTCTTTTATTAGCTAGGATATCATGTCTTAGATCAAGAAAAAACATTCTTAAAGTGAGAGCTGGCCACCTGTCAGAGTTGCCGGCAGTTATTACCCTCGCTGCTGGCTCTCGTGGCAGCCAGAGTTTAGGCTTTTTCCTTGTGGTTCATGTGACCTTGTGTTCCCAGTATTTACCAAATGTCTTAAATAGTTTTCAAAAAAAAAAAAAAGAAAGCAAAGAGACCATTAAGGAAATTCAGGTTTCCTATATGGATTTTGAATTCCAAGTATTTTAAAAACTAAGAGAAACTTCTAATTAAATATCCATGTAAAAAGTAATAATTGGGAATGTTAAATGTGGTGATTTCTGAATTTCAACTTTCTAAATTTCACACGAATAATTTTTCTCCAAAAAGAAAAAAAATTTTGAAGTTTTGCTTTAATTTAAAACATAGAAATATACCAGCCTGATATATCAGCTTATATGTTTGCCACATTGAGCTACTTTTATTTCAAAAGTTTGTATCCTAAATAATAAAGAAGTAATATGCAAATTGACTGTCATTCCAACACACAAGTGACCATCAGGGGAGGGTAGTTGTGGACAACCAGGCCTGCAGGGGAGGGCAGTTGGGGGGACACAGGCCTGCAGGGGAGGACAGTTGTGGGGTATCCAGGCCTGCAGGGGAAGGCAGCCGGAGGACACCAGGCCTGTAGGGAAGGGCAGTTAGGGGTGTCCAGGCCAGCAGAGGACGACAGTTGGGGATGAACAGGCCTGAAGGGTAGGGCAGTTGGGAGGGACCCAGGCCTGCAGGGGAGAGTATTTGGGGGGGGGACCAGGTCAGCAGAGGAGGGCAGTTGGGGTTGACCAGGCCAGCAGGGAAGGGTAGTTGGGGGCAACCAGGCTGGCAGGAAAGGAAAGTTAGGGGTGATTAGGCCGGCAGGGGAGGACAATTAGGAGCAATCAGGCCAGCAGAGGAGGGAAGTTAGGGGCAATCAGACCAGCAAAGGAGCAGTTAAGTATTGATCAGGCTGGCAGGGGAGTGGTTAAGGGGTGATCAGGCAGGCAGGCAGGCATGCAGCTGGGAGCCAGTAGTCCTGGATTGTGAGAAGGATGTCCCAGATTGGAGAGGGTGCAGGCTGGGCTGAGCGACACCCCTGTACATGAATTTCGGGTACTGGGCCTCTAGTCTTACTGTTAAAAGCCTAGGTGGTCCTCACGACATCACGCTGTGATGCCCTCATGCCGTCACAAGACGGCTGCACACACAGTGGGGGTGGGACCCAGCAGCTGCTCCACATGGCTTCTGCATGGGTTCCCATAGCCCACACCTGCCGCAGAGGTGGGACCCCTGGCTCCAGCCTACCTCTTTGGGGCAATCCATCAAAGAGCCCTGGATGGGTGGGCGGGGCCTACCTCTTTGGGGTGATCGATCCCGTGGCTCCCGCACTGTGAGAGGGCACAGGTCATGCTTCCCTCCCCCCCCCCCCCCCGCAGACGCACAAATTTCGTGCACAAAGCCTCTAGTATATATATAAAAGACTAATATGCAAAGTGTCCCCTCAGGAGTTCAACCAGGAGACCATCGCTCACTATGATGTGTGCTGACCACAAGGGGGTGGCGCAAAATGAAGGAAGGCCCTGGCTGGTAGCTGGAAGGGAGGCCCCCACTGGCAGCTGGAAGGCCCTGATCAGCCCTGATTGCCAGCCAAGCTTAGGGACCCTACCCATGCATAAATTTTGTGCACAAGGCCTCTAGTTATGAAATAAAATTCAACTAACTGACTAAAATATAATTTATATAGTTTGTCTTATCAGCATACAATAAATTACTTGACTTGGAACTTACTTTCAGGAATCAAAGAGTCTTCATCTTTTTTCTTAGATTCCTTCTTTCCCCAAAACCCACTAAACCAGCCTCCACGTTTCTCGCCTGTGTCAGTAGACTTGTTCTTTAATTTCTGCCCAGACCGAATCACCTAAAAAATAAAAATAAAAAAATTTTAAGAGTAAATGTCCTTTTCATTTTCAGGTATAGTCAGGTAAAAACAATGGTTAACTTTTTAAAAATATATATTTTATTGATTTTTTACAGAGAGGAAGAGAGAGGGATAGAGAGCCAGAAACATCAATGAGAGAGAAACATCAAACAGCTGCCTCCTGCACACTGCCTACTGGGGATGTGCCTGCAACCAAGGTACATGCCCTTGACTGGAATCAAATCTGGGACCTTTCAGGCCTCAGAATGATGCTCCATCCACTAGGCCAAACTGGTTTCAGCAATGCTTAACTTTTTTAAACACTACATTAGGTTAACCATAGTCAAGAAAGGCAGTTCCTTCTGAAATGTTCAATATGTGATTAATGTAGTCTATTAATTTACTTTCCACATACAGATAGTATTTTACTGCTTTTTGTTAAGAATTATAGTCAAGGATTCCAGTGATATATTTCCCAAATTTTTAAGTTAAAAAGCCACTAGGACAGCATATTTCTGAGCAATATATCTTCCAAATGTTTAAGTTAAGGAGCCACTGCAACTGAAAGGATAATGCTTCCACATTCAAAAGTCTGGCAACAGGATGAGTAAATGAAGTCCATGAAAGCCAAAGTATACAGAGGAGAATCCTAGAGGGAGAAGAGTCAGAGAATGGGATATCTGGGTATAAGTCTGCACAAACCCCAGTCTAACCTAAGCTTTCTATGTATGAAACTGACCTCAATGAAAGTAGCAAAGGTTCAGAGACCTGAACTGAGATATACTAGTAAACCATCTGCACAACTCTCAAACTCCTATACTGTTCATGTGCAAAATAGACCCAAACCAACATACAAAAATTGAAACAAATGAATTGAGATTTGAACCACTATCCATAAAAGCTATGTGCTAAGATAAAAATATCAACAGTTTCCGGAGGATAACAGGACACAAAGACCACATAATATAATATTCACAATGTCCATAAATATAATCAAAATTACTTTTTGTATGAAAACAAAACAAAACGAACAAAAACCTAGGAAAATATGACCAATTATCAAGGAAAAGAATAATCAACAGATGCCAATAACCAAATAACCTAGATGTTGAAACTATCAGGAATACTGTAACCTATGTTACATTAGGTAAAGGAAAATACTCTTAAAGTTAATAAAATATAAGAATTTTCGGCAGAAAAATAAAAACTTTATAGGAACTCAAAAGGAATTTTAGACCTGAAAATATAAATGATAAAGGAAAGAGTAAACTTGAAGAAAGCACAATGGAAATTTTCCAATCTGAGGAACAGAAAGAAAAAACGTTAGTGAAAAAAAAATTAACAAAGCCTCTCAGGAACTTGTGATATCATATCAAAAGTCATAGATAGGTATACATGGGCATACATATGTA
The DNA here is from genome assembly GCF_964339955.1 of Pipistrellus hanaki. NCBI lineage: Eukaryota > Metazoa > Chordata > Mammalia > Chiroptera > Vespertilionidae > Pipistrellus > Pipistrellus hanaki. The sequence continues at coordinate 45,646,060 of NC_140503.1, read as the reverse complement.
CATATACATACATATTTATGTGTGTTCATAAAATCATTGTAAAAAATAATAGCTAAAACATCTCATATTTGGGAAACCAAATGGTCAATTCTCAGTCCTCAGGTAGGTTGACCAATCAGATGCACCTGTCACAATTGAGCCCTCCCTATTCCTTGAAATTCTTTCTTCACTTGGTTTTGAGGATTACATTCAGAGAACTTTCCACCTATATCTCTGGCAACTTCTCTATGGTGACCTTTACCTGTTCCCATCTCTCTGACCTATAAACAATAGAATGCTACAGGTCTTTAGAGTCCACTCTTTTCTAGCTACTCTAACTTAGGTGATTTCATCCAATGTCATAGCTTTCAATGCCATCTGTGTGCTGACCCCTGCTACATTTATATCTCCAACACAGACTTCTAAACTCTACATTCCCGTATCCAATTGCCTACTTCATACATCCACATTAATGTCTAAATGATAAACTTTATAGATCCAAAACTGAACTACTCATCTCCTATCTCACCCACGTTTGTTCCATCTAGTCTTCCCCATCTCATTTCACGGTAACTCCACTTTCCCAACTCCTCCAAGACAAAATTCTTAGTCATCTCTAATTTCTCTCTCTTAAAATACGAATTTAGTCAGTTGGAAAATAATGGCTCACCCTTAAAACATACACAGAATATTTTTAAAATTTATTTTGCATTTTTTATTGATTTCAGAGAGGAACGGAGAGTGAGAGATAGAAACATCAATGGTGAGAGAGAACAATGATCAGCTGAGAGGGAGAGAGAAATATCAACGGTGAGAAAGAACATTGATCGGCTGCCTCTTGCATATTCCCTACTGGGAATCAAGCCGCAACCTGGGCATGTGACCTGACTGAGAATCCAACCTCCAACACGGACCTCCTGGCCAGAATTTGACAGAGGCATCACTCTATTGTAACCACTCTCAGCCACACTACCATTATTTTTCAAATATTTCAAGAGCATCCTAACTCTCTGTTTTCATTTTTGCCCTCCTTTTTACAGTCAGTTTTCAAACTAGTAGCCAAAGAAAATTTTAAAACCTAAGTCAGATTATATTATTCTATTCATGAAATTGCTCTCTAATTCAGAGTAAAAATCAAAATCCACAAAAATTTAAAATTGCTTTAAAGGCCCTACAGCAAGCATGTCAAACTCAAAGGCTAACACTAGCCAAATAAATAAGGTTTAAGTTTATGTGGGCAACAAAAAAACAAAAGCTTTAATTTTCAAAGAAACATAGGTTTATTTCATTAGAGACATGCTAATTACAAATAAATGAGTAATCATTAACATAAAATAATAGAACATTTTAATAAAAATTAATATATTTTCTTGAATATTAACTTAACAGACACTGAAAAACTGCACAAACTAATGGGTAACACAAATAAACCTATTTTTCTTCTTTTCCGAAAGCAAAGTATTTCCTGTTGCACACACCAAACAAGTTAGCACAAGACTAATGATGTGGCAATTAAGCTGCTAAAATATTCACTGCTAGTATTAGTGGAGAGAAAGATGCACCTGTGCATAAGGGAAATGAATGCAACACGATTATAGTAATCAGTCATTAGCAAAGGTTATAGTTTGTTATTAATAACTAGAGGCCTGGTGCATGAAATTTGTGCAGGGGGGTGGAGAAAGAGGGTCCCCTTCAGCCCAGCCTGCACTCTCCCCAATCCAGGACCCCTTGGGGGATGTCCGAATGCCAGTTTAGGCCCAATCCCTAAACTGGCAGTCGGACATCCCTCTAACAATCCGGGACCACTGGCTCTTAACTGCTTACCTGCCTGCCTGATCACCCCTAATCACCTCTGCCTCCTGGCCTGATCACCCCTAAATGCCCCCCTTACTGGCCTGGTTGCCCCCGCCAGCCTGGTCGCCCCTTACTGACCCCACTGTGAGCCTGGTTGCCCCCAACTGCATCCTCCCCCCCCCCCCCCCCCGCCCGCCAGCCTGGTCACCCCTCATAGCCTGCTGTTCAGTCACTGGGTAGTCCCTCACTAACCCCCCTGCTGGCCTGGTCGCCCCATGTAGCCTTGCTTTTCAGTCGTTTGGTCGTCCCTCACTAACCCCCCTGCCAGCCTTGTTGCCCATGTAACCAGCTGTTTGGTCATCCATGCTGTTGTTGTTTCAGTCGTGATGGCCCCTGGCTTTTTATATATTAGGATTATGTGTAACAGGATATTGTAAAAATTAAGTTACGAATTTTTTATTAAAACATTTTTTACATATCATTATACTGGCTGGGCCAAAAAGATATTCGTTGTGGGCCACATGCAGCCTGTGGGCCATGAGTTTGACATGCTTGCCCTACAGAATCTAACATCCTCCATAACTCCAACAATCACCACTCCAACTCCTCCACTACCTTACTTCTCTGACTACATTAACCACCATCTCTCCTCACTCTCACCACTCTACTTCCCTTAATGAGCTAGTTACTAGTATGTTTCCACCCCAGAAGTCTTTCCATTTGCTATATTCTTTCTGACTGGTACAATTTCCCTCAGGTTTCTTTCTTGTTGGCTCCCTCATTTTCTTCAGGTCTTTGCTCAAATGTATCCTTAGTGAGACTTTCCCTGACCATCTTATTTAAAGCTGCAACCTCATTGTGATCTCAGCCTAGCCTCAGCACTCTTTATATTAAAAGCTACATTATTTTTATTTACTGTTTGTTTATTATCATTCTTCCTATTATAATGTAAGGGATTTTTGTCTTGTTTTGTTTCACTTCTGAATGCTAATGCAAATGATATGATGATGATAAAGAAAAAGTCACTTATTTAGTAATTTTATATGTCAGGCAGATAACAGTCTAAGTGGTTTACATCAATTATCATGCACTCCTCATAGTAACTCTATGATGTAGGTATAATACATTAATCCTTTTACAAATGAGGAAACTGAGGCCCAGAGAGGTTAAATAGCCAGCCCAAGGTTACACAAGTATTAATTGGCAAAGCTGGGATTAAAATCCAAACCATCTGACTCCCAGGTCCGTACTCTTTAACCATAATGCTAGTGTAGAGATTTCCAAATGGTGTGATGCAAGAATTTCTAAAACACACAATACCTGACTAATGGTCAGGTATACTGACGTCTTTACTCTTAGATTGACAAAAAAAAAAGAAAAAAAAAAGGCAACAACACAAGAATATTCGTCCAGTGTGAATAAGTCAAAATTGTCAGATTTGCAAAAAATACATTTTGGTATGCCACAGAATTTTAGTAATTATTCTATATGTGCCATAAGATTAAAAAAATTTTGAATATCTCTATGCTAGCATGATTGGCACTCAATGAGTATTTGCTAAGTAATTGGATGCATAAATATATATGCTTCAATCCCATTCAAAAACAGAAGCATGTGTATAAAGTTCTATCAATGTAAAAAACTAAAACAATACTAGTATACAGAAATGTATTAACAATAGTTATCTTTGGTATGTGACATAATGGGTGATTCCTATTTTCTTTTCTTTTTTTTTTTTTGTAGATCAACATTGTCTGACTTTTCTATAATAAGTTGTATTGCACTTGTAATTCATTTTTTAAATACCAAAAAGTCATGTTACAGAATAATAGAAAAAACACAAAACAAGGCAGTCAAGGTGCCAACTGGAAAAAATCAGCATTTATGAAACACTATGAACAGATTGATTCCAATTTTGGAAATAAAAAAAAGAAGAAGAGAGAGAGAGAAAGAGAGAGAGAAAGAGGAAAAGGAGGGAGAGAAGGGAAGAAAAAAGATTACTGAAGTGAAGGAGGAAAGAATGGAGGGAAGAGAAAACAAAGCAAAGATAAAGTGAAAGAAATGGGGGCTAAGAAACATAAACAGGTAGGTATGCATGCATGGGAGAAAGACCTAAGAGACTGTATGTCAAAATGTTAACAATTAGCATTCTATATTGCTAGAATAATGGATGACTCTTAATTTACTTTCTATTGGGGGGTCGGGGAGAGAGTTCAAAATTTTTATCATAAATTTTTTTAAAATTTCCCCTTAATGTCACCTTGCCCCCACACACACAATATTTCAATTTTTTTCTGAGACAAAATTAAACAGTGAAAATTCAACCTTTATTCTCAATTAAGTAAATCTAAACAACATACTATGAAACTTACTTAGCTTTCTTGATCCTAGGTTTAAAGGAGCAGTTGTAACATGTTTAAAACATAAAATCAGCTAATAAAAATAATTACCTCAACTTGTGCTTGTTGCCTTGCTAAAATTATGTTAAAAACATCTAGAGTCTTCTCCAACTCCTATAAAATAAACACAAGAAAAATTATCATTAGATAGACTATTTTTTTCTTCATTGATATCCAGGCTTACTTATTAGTCCATGAACAAACAGTTATTTGTGATCTAATGAAAGTTTAAGTATAAATTTGAATATGCACTTGGCTTTTACATTTTTATCTTTTCCAAAATAAGAATTAAGTTTCCCAAGGAAGTTAATCCTCAATAAGTATAAAAATAAGAGTTTTAATGAGACCATTACAATACATAGATAGCCATATATGCAAATGGAAATAAGGATATCTAGGAGAGTTATTATCCTATGGTTCTTACTTCTGACTCCCTCTATTCTATATTATTTTACAAACATTATACTAAAGGCACCATTACAAAACATAAAATTGTTAAATATAAAGTTCCGCAAATGACAAGTAATCTAAAGTGGAAAGTGATTTGGGGAATTTACCTAAAAGTATGTTAAGAGAAGCCCCAGTCGTTGTGTTCATTTGGTTGGAGTACTGTCCCATTCACCAAAAAGGTTACAGGTTCAACTACTGGTCAGGGTACATAACCTAGTGATCCCAATCAGGATGCATACATTTCTCCCTCATATCAATGTTTCTCTCTCTCTCTCCCCCTTCCTCTCTCTCTAAAATCAATAAAAACATATCCTCAGGTTCATTAGATTCCACATACAAGTGAGATCATATAGTATTTTCTCTAAGTGTCTTATTTGCTTAGCATAACAATCTCCAGGTCCATCCATGCTGTCTTAACAAATAAGAGTTTCTTTTTCCAGCCATGTAGCACTCTAAACAAAACCTAATAATAGAACCAGAGTCTGACATGTCAGAGGGAAGGTTGGTGGGGTGTACAGGATGAAAGAAGATGGAGAGAATAGCCAAAGAACGTATGTGCATAGCCCATGCACATAAACAACAATGTGGTAAGGGCCAGAGAGAAAGGAGGGCACGGTCTGGAGGAGGGCAAAGGAGAGAAAAATGGGGGACATCTGTAATAATGATAACAATAACAATAAAAATTTATTTATTTATTTATTTATTTATAATCCTCACCCAAATATATGTTCTTAATTGATTTCTAAAGAGTGGGAGGGAGAGAGGAGGGGGCGAGAAAAAGAAACATTGACATAAGAAAGACACATTGGTTGATGGACCTGCACACACCCCTATCAGAGCTGGGGAACCTACAACTGAGGTATGTGCTCTTGATGGGAATCAAATCTGCAGCCTTCTGATCTGCAGGCCAACACTCTAACCACTGAGCAAAACCAGTCAGGGCAAAAAATAGAATATACTTTTTAAAATCTATCCTCAGGTGAGAATATTTTTTTAAAAAGTGGTCCTAGTGGCCTGGGTGTCAGGTGCTCTAAGTGTTATCTTATACACATCTCACAACTGTAAAACAGATATCGTTCCCATTTTGTACATGAGAACATGATACCTGAAATGTTTAGAAACTTGATACTTTTTCTAATATATAATACTAGGGTTTGTCATATGCTTCATAATAATAGGAATTCAATTCTTTTATAAATATATTTTTATTGATTTCAAAAAGGGAGAGAGAGAGAGAAAAATCAATGATGAGAGAGAACCATTGATCGGCTGCCTTCTGCATGTCCCACATTGGGGACTGAGCCCACAACCAGAGCATGAGCCCAGACTGGGAATCGAACAGTGACCTCCTGGTTCAAAGGTCGATGCTCAACAACTGATCCACACTGGCAGAATTTAGTTCTTTACATTATGAATTTGTGGCAGAAAGTTATATAATCCAAGTCAGATGATATTAAGCAACTTGTTTTTCTGTTTTAAAAGGGGGTAAGTCTCTTATCTTGAGAATAGAGCTATTTTTTATAAATAATAATTTGAACTATTTTTAAAAAGCCACAAATAAACCTAATAATAAGCAGATTTAACACTGATTTTCTATACATTATTACAAATACCAAGCATGTTTCTCTAAATTGTTTACAGTAACCTCATTTTATCTAATATGAGGATGGGTGAGAAGGATTCTTCAAAGAAGATAAAAATTGGGGGAAAATACTGTGCATTTTCCCATAAATTTCTCTCAAAAACAGATAAACTCTATTCTTTCTAAAATCATATTTTAATTCAAATTAAATTTAGAAAAATTAACATTAAAGAATGATTTAACAAACAATACCTTTCATCAACATATGCAAGATATACCTGAATTTGTTTCTGGATTTCTTCTGGGACTTTAGTCTGGGTCAGCTTGGTTTTGTAGGCACATTTATAACTCTTGAGCAACTGCCTGTGATTTTTTATGTTACTCCATGACCACATATGAGTACACCTTCTTATATGAACTTCAAGAATAGAATCAATTGCATATTTCCACCTGCAAATCCAAAATTTTAATGCACATCTGAATATAGAGGTTTAAAAAAAAATAGCTTTGACTTTAGACCTAACCTCTTATACTTTTTGTTATTAACTGTTTTCTTATAAAACCTCAATAATAAGAGTTCAATTTCCCAATATAATTTTCTGACTTAAATAAATTATGAAATAAACAAACCACTCCAGGAAGAGGGTTTATCAAAGCAAAATCATAAAGACACAAAATGATATGCTGTGCAAAATTAATGGCATCCAATATGGTTAAAACATTGAGTTCATGTTGATGACTAAAGTGCAATAAGACCAAAAAATGTTGAAAGTCTTGAATACTAAATTAAGAATTTGGAAATAATCTGGGATCAGAAGTACAACAGAATATATATGAAAAAAAGTAACAAGAACATAATATAGAAGATAACACTCTCATATTCATATAAAAGAAAAAAATGGTTTCATTATGTGGCTTTAAAGGTGTCTTAATTCTGAGAGTCCCAAACGATATGACTGTATATTTTTTATTTAAAAAAAATAATTCTAACTTACCATTGTCGACCATTGGTATGAAGTGGCAAATAAGGTTTATATTTCCTGTAAGGGGCATTTCTAACCATGTAATCCACTGACTCCAAAAGGTCAATCATACTTAAATACTATTAAGACAAAAACAAACTTATATTGATTAGATTACACATATGAGTAAACATTTAAGTAAAATAGAGCTACTTAATTGCCCATATGACCACCAATATAACAATTCTGTGTGTCTAGTAAATAGCTCAAATAGATGAAAACACACATACATAAGGACTGTAGGTAAGATTTAAAAAAAAAAAAGGGGGGGGGGAGGCAACTCAGGTTCTTTCTCTTTATTTTTCATAATATATTTCTACCTAAGGGTTACCATATAGCTATTCAGCACTTAAAATGTGGATAGTCTGAATGTAAATGTATTCTAAGTGTAAAATATACTTCAGATTTCCAAGGCTTAAGGAACAAAAGGATGTAAAGTACCTTAATTTTTTTAATTGAATGCATGTTAAAATGATAATATTCTAGACAGGTTAAATAAAGTTATAATTTTAATTAATTTAATCTTTTGTTTTTACTTTGCTAATGTAACTACTAGAAAATTTAAAGTTATATCAATAACTTGCATTGTATTTTTATTAGACTACACTGGGTTAAAAGCTCAATTAGTTAAATCCCTGTCTTCTTTTCACTTTCATTTCTCCAGGTCTGTTATCCAAACTCCCTGGGCATATAACCAAAGTTGAGAAATAAATTTTTAAAAAGCTGCCAAAAATAACTGTTCTAAAAAATAAGTAAATAATGAATATAGGAGTGCCTGCTATTAAAATCTGAGGAAGAAAAACACAATAAAATCTCCATCAACCACTGGGAATTAGATGGAAATAATGTCATTCACTATAATTTCGTAAGACTCTGCACTAATAAGGAAAATATCCAATAAAATAAAACTATTTCTCAAATTTGATACTTTCCAAAAAATATGTATAATACATCTATTTTTAGGAGTCAAATATTAACATAAGAAACAAAAAGGAACCATCAGAACATTGGAGAAGCAATAATCACAAAGAACAAAAGCAGTAGAAATTCAAGGCTCGTCAAAGTTAGAAACGTCCAACTGAATCTTACCTGAGGTTTGGTCAGTTCGATGGCAATATTTTGTACTTCTATGCTCCCATCAAGTTTGGGTGTTCTGAGCTCTGTTTCTGCATAAGGATTCATGTAGAGTTTTGCAGAGGCTGATATTGGCTGGAAAACTGAGAACACAGGAGAAGTAAGATAACCTCTATATGTTCTTACATATGAACGACTATAAATAATTTTAAGAACACTGTTACTCTGAAAGTAAAAAAAAAATAAATTATAAAAAATATGTAAAAAAAAGAACTACCAAAAAAAATTTTAGGTATCTATCTGCATAATACCAACAGACAAACTCAATAGTTAAAGTGGAATCCCCAAAGAGAAAATTGGGGTCCTATGCTTCTAAATAAGCAATGTGTAAAACAGAGACAATCTACTCTTGGAAATTCACACTCTGTAAAATTAGGCTTCTGTTCTTTGCCTCAAACTCTTAATGATTTTATTATGCATTTAAAATACTAATACAAGGTAAGAAACAAAATTTTTTTTTTAATCCTCACCATAGGACATGCTTACAGAGAGGGTGGGGTGGATGGAGGGAGGGAAAGTGGGAAAAAGAGAGGGAGAAAGGAAACTGAGGGAGAGAGGGAAGGAGGGAAAAATATCAATTGGTTGCCTTCCATGGGTACCCTGAGAGGGAGTTGAACCAGCAACCCAGGTTTGTACCAGGAATCAAACTGGCAACCTTTCAGGGTACAGGACAGAGCTCAACCAACTGAGCTACTCTGGCTAGTCAATAGGAAACTAAATTTGATTAATTTGTCTTATTTAATCACTGCCAGAATTTAGGAACAGAACCATGAATAAAATTTATGTAACCCAGAAGAAAATTGCTTACTACTTTACAATTTTCAAAACAATCACTGCATATATTCTTAGAATAAACTAAAGAAAATGTTTTTAAAAGTGAGAAGTAGTATGAAAAGGTGTATTAGGAAAGATAACAGAGCAAAGTAAAGTGATAATTATAACTTATAATACTATTAAAATTATATAAATTGTGATACCTTATAAAGTGTTCAGTTTGCATAATAGTATAAAATTTCAACTAATTTAGAACTTATTTATAAGTGAAAGATGCATAAGAATAAAGTTGGAGAATTTTCTGAACTAGTCCTTTCACAAATAAAAATGCTTTCATAAACTACCATTTCCCCGAAAATAAGACTGTGTCTTATATTAATTTTTGCTCCCAAACATGCGCTAGATCTTATTTTCAGGGGATGTCTTATTTTTCCATGAAGAAGAATACGGTACACATTTATTGTTAAATGAAAATAAAGGAAATTTATTACCTGTATATGGTACGGTAGTACGCTAGTTTTCAACACAAACCAGACAAACTGTGAATCCTACAGTATCAAGAATTTACTCATTTATTCAATGACAATCATGTCATCATCTTCTGGAACATCATCATAACAATCCAATTCCTGAATTTCCTGGTGACTCCACTTCTTTCAGAATCAGTGGACCAAATCTCTCATGTTTAGCCTGGGGGGGGGGGGGGCTTATTTTCAGGGGGATGCCTTATATTTCACTCAGAAGGAAATCTGTAAGTAGGTCTTATTTTCGGAGGATATCTTATTTTCAGGGAAACACAGTAGTAGCATGTGAAAACCTTGTCATCAGTAAATAGAGAGGTCAATGAACATAAAAGAGAAAGTGCCAATTCTTCCATAACAGCAATCAGCCAATAAAGGATATGAAGAAAACAATAGTGAACAGGGTGATATGGAATACAGAGAACATGGGCATAAAATTCGAGGATGAGCATAAAGGGATATAGTAAATGTAAACAAATCAATAGCTTCTGTAGACTAATAAAATGGAAGTGGAGAAAACAGATAAGATAAATAAATAAGCAGGCAGATTTGTTAAGAGAGCTATTTAAAAAGAAATAAAAGCGAGGCTGCCAAGGAAAACTCACATAAAACAATCTCTAAAGTGGTTGGTTTGTCTTAGCACTGCAATAGTGACATGCTAGGGGTGAGACTGAATACCAAGATCTCAGAGAAATAGTTATAAAGCAAAGCAAAGCAAAGAAAACCTAATTCCTAAAACAAAGAAGATGACAGCAAGGTAAGAAGGAAATGTGGAGGTCAAGGGGGGGTTAGCTGTTAGGAGTGGACAATAGCCACATTGTCCTTGTCTTCCTTATTCTTCAGCAGTCTGTGTGTTATAGTCTATTCCTAAATAATTAGTTATAGTCCAAACATGCTATATCATAAAATTAAGGTAAAAAATTAACACTTTCTCTTTGTCAAAGTAATTTTATCAGAAAAAGTATACTCAAATAAAGTACTTAATACCTGGCCTCCTAAAACATAAAATAAATTTTTACCATTACTTACTATATTGATGGCTTGGTAGAATATCATTACTTGTAGGAATTTCACTTTTCAGTTTATCCTTAACAAAAAAATTGAATTATATGAAAATTAAAAATAAAATATTGAGCTACATATAAAAAAAATACTTGGTCTTACATCAGTATCTTTATTTCCTCTTTGTAATTAGCAATCCATTTTAAAAAAAAACAAAAAACACTAAACTTTATTTACAAGTATATTTCTTTAGAATAAAATGTAAAAGTACATAATTTGTTAACTCTATCTAGAAATATTATAACATTGTGTTCCCCACTAGTAATCCATTAGGGGAAAAAAAAAACAACACTAAATATTATTTACAAATATATTTTTTTAGAATAAAACATAGAAGAAAATTTTTTTATAATTCTAAATATGTAGAATTATAACATTGTGACTTTAAAATATATCTATTTCTATATAAATGTCTATGAATTGGGATCTCAAACAATTTCTAGACAAAGGCAAATTATTTGTATTACAGTATCTGAGAAATATGAGACAGAATCTTAGAATTAATTCAATTCCAAAATTCAACAGTTCTTTACTCCTCTAAATAAGTAAACATGACTAAGAATGGCTTAACACACTGAAGTTTTAAGTTAATCTTTCGCTGTTCAAGAAATTATCATCACAAATGCCTAAAGATTTTTTTATTGATTTTTTTTTTTTTTTTTTTTTTTTGAGAGAGAGAAACATCAATATGAGAATAAAACATCAATTGGCTGCCTCCTGCACACCCCCTACTGGGGATCAAGAGTCCAAAATCTGGGCATGTGCCCTGAATGGGAATACCTTTCATGGCACAGGACAAGGCCAATCAACTGAGCTCCATTGGCCAGGCTAAGAATATATTCTTTAGATCTGAAAGGTATCATCATTTTTTTTTTCTTGTACTATCAATACCACTCTTTTTTTAAAAAAATATGTTTTTATTAATTTTAGAGATAGAGAAAGGGAAGAGAGATAGAAACACCAACATTGATTGGCTGCCTCCTGCACACCCCTGACAGATACCGAACCCACAACTCAGGCATGCGCCCTGACTGAGCCACACCAGCTGGGCAAGGTATCATCTTTCTCAACAATATTCTTCAAGTAATCATTTTATAAAACACCACAATGTAACCAGATGCTATCAAAATGGTGTAAAAAAATCCTAAGCACAGTTTTGATTCAATAATATAGGTTCTCTTGCCGAAACAGGTTTGGCTCAGTGGATAGAGCGTCGGCCTGGGGACTCAAGGGCCCCAGGTTCAAATCTGGTCAAGGGCATGTACCTAGGTTGCAGGCACATCCCCAGTGGGGGGTATGCAGGGGGCAGCTGGTCGATGTTTCTCTCTCATCGATGTTTCTAGCTCTCTATCCCTCTCTTCCTTCCTCTCTGTAAAAAATCAATAAAATATATTTTTTTAAATAGTATAGGTTCTTATATCACTGCTTAATGAATGATTTCACAAATATCTTCAAAAAAAAAGTGCTTTTTAAAAGACAGAATGGATACCAAAAACTGTGTTTTATACTTCTGATTTAATTATATACAACTTCAACAAAAGACTGATAGCCTGTCTTTCACTAAGGATCTCCAATGTAAACAAATATAGTATAGTTAGATCTTCCAGTTAAAAACAGAAATTACCAAGATCTGCTCCCTTGATCCCTGGTAAGACATTCTGCAGTTTACGTTCCAATAGGCACTAAGGCTATCAAGTCGGATAAGCTATAAAAGAACAAATGAAAGAGGTCAAGCAACTAACACATTGAAGTTATGAATCAGTATTAAAATATTATTCTCAAGTTCAATATCCCAAATAATCCAACTGTCATTTTGAGTTTATAAAAAAAAATAATAATAATGCAAAAATGGAGGAAATAATTGCTTCTCAGCCTTTTGGCTAAGATCAAGTGTAAAAATGGGGGGAGGGTTTGTATATTATTCTCAGACTTTATTATTAATCCAGCATTTGCTAAATTGTGCTTCCAGGAACACTACTTCAAAGGGAATTCATTCATACAATTATCAAATATTTATTGAGAATTTAGTATTTAATGGGCCCTGTACATGTTCTGCTAAAGAAATATAAAAAAATAAAAAAAAGATATGTTTCCTCCAGTGGATAGGAATGGGTGTTTTGAGGGAGGAATGAGTGGAGTAGATTCTATAATCAATAAGGTGGGGAAAGCTACTTATGTGAACACTCTTGAATGTTCACAATGTTTATTAGTATATGTAAAATATTTTGAAGTTCTGTAGTTTAAAAAAAATTAAACATGCCTATTTAACTATGTACCAAATGCTTAATACTTTTAGTCTGTAATCTTATTTGACCAGAGAATATTTTTCTACAAATCTAATAATAACTCAATTACCTAATGCTCCATAAAATACAATCTGGGATATGTTAATTTTATGCATTTTCTTTATATGTTAGGTGAAGAACCTAAACCTCAAAATAGGTAAGTGGTTTTGTTTTAGAAGGTTATACAGTAAGTAGCAGTATCAAAACTGCTCCATCAAGGTTTCTTTAAGAAAATACAGTAAGTGTTTATATCTAGGAAATTAAAGAAATGTTTAATCCAGTCTAATACCTTGTATATAATTTTGTCTGCTTCATTTAACACACATGGAGTCCAGTGTTCATTTGCAGTCTAAAAGAAAAAAAGAATTGTGAAATGAAATATATATACATATGTATCTCAAAATAGTACTCTAACATTTGTAAACTATAACTAAATAACAGGAAAAAAACATATAGAGCTAATGTTAGCTGCTGTTAGCAATCTGTTTCTTTACATATCTTTACAACAAAAATCAAAGGAATAACAGTAAAAATAGAATTGAAGCGATTCTAATTTAAATAAGTTAATTCACCTACAAAATAATTATTGAGTACTACCCTGTTTCCCCGAAAATAAGACAGTGTCTTATATTAATTTTTTCTCACAAAGTTGCGCTAGGTCTTATTTTCAGGGGATGTCTTATTTTCGGGGAAACATGGGTATGTGTCAGAAGTATGGAAGGAATTGGGTATGAATAAAAACAGAGAGCTTGCCTATAATCTATTGAAAAAGGTCCACTTCTTTTTTTAAAAGATCAAATAAATAATTATTTCAAAGTAAGAAAAAAAAACAGAATATGGAAATCAAAGAATGACCATGTTTCCAGAAAATCAGCATGGCCAATACCAAAAGCTGCAATACAATAAACTAAATTAAACTTATTTGGCAGCCAGAGCATTACTAATGAACTTGTTAAGAACAGTTTCAATGGAGTAGCAGAGTCAGAGTACAGTAGGTAGGGAGTCAACAGGAGGTGGGGAAAGAAAGCTAGCAAAGGAAGAAAATTCTCTTAGAAAGTTTCCTTAGAAAGAAAAGAGAAGGCAGGTAGTTAGATGGGGCCTAGTGGAGTGGGAAAAGGTTAAAAAACAGACTTCTTAGATAAGTATCAGATGATCTCACTCATTTGTGGAATATAATAAACAACTAGTGAACAAAAATAGATCCAGACGTAGAAGCATCCAAGAGATCATCAAACCTCAGAGGGAAGGTGAGGGTTTGGGGGCTGATGAGATATAACCAAAGAACTTGTATGCATGCATATAAGCATAACCTATGGACACAGACAATAGGAGGGTGAGGGCCTGTGCTGGAGGGCAGGGGTGGGTTGGGAGATGTCAAGGGGGGCGGGGGGGAGAGACATATGTAATACTTTCAACAATAAAGAACTATAAATAAATACATACATACAAACATACATACATACATACATACATAAAACAGGCTTTTTAATTTTGCTGTAAAAGAAATACTTGCATGTATTTAAATGCTTCCAAAAAGAAGTGGGGTGGAGAGTGAGAGGAAGGAAAGGCAGAGGAAGAGGAGTTGAAGATTTAGGAAAGAGAACGAAATGGATGGAAAGAAGTAAGGAAGGGAAGCACAGGGGGTAAGGGGAAGGCTCCTGAGGGCATGTGGAAGTATAGGATCCAGATCAGAGGTGGGAAGATTACCTATGGAATTCAATTACAAATGGAAAGATAGGAGAATGACATGGATACAAAAAAAGGTAAGTTTGCAGTTGTTATAATAGGCAATGTAGTAGTTGAAGCAGGAAATAAATGAGCCAGCCAATGTGCCAAATGCTTTACACAAACAATCTCACTCAATCAAAACTAAAATATAGCCGAAACCGGTTTGGCTCAGCGGTAGAGCGTCGGTCTGAGGACTGAAGGGTCCCGGGTTCGATTCCGGTCAAGGGCATGTACGTTGGTTGCGGGCACATCCCCGGTAGGGGGTGTGCAAGAGGCAGCTGGTCAATGTTTCTCTCTCATCGACGTTTCTAGCTCTCTCTCTCCCTTCCTCTCTGTAAAAAATCAATACAATATATTTAAAAAAAAACACTAAAATATAGATACATTTTATCAGTACTGTATTTTATTTCCTGTTGCATCAGTGACTGAATGAACATTACACAGCAGGAGATCAATATGGTAACCAGTTTCAGATGCTTTCATCAAATACTAAGTGTACCAATTAATAATGCGGATTTTTTTCCATAGATGGAGTTACACATATGTTGATATATCTGCAATTTGATATGCATGCTATTTTGTTGTATTGACAGCAAGCTTCAAAACTTCATATGTCAAATTTGGTGAAGGTGTTAACATCATAGAAATTTTTATGCTTAAAAATGTCAAATTTCATGCCAAAAAAAGAGCATTTGTGGGAAGTTTTAATTCATTACTTCTGAATGGTTTACCTCAAAACAAGGAAAGTTCTATTGGGACGGTATCCACAAACTACCTAAAAGATGGGGGAAATGTGAGGCTAGCTACAGACATTACTTTGAATAAAGCACTTTGATGTTTCTCTTGACATTATCTTGTTTTCTTTGATTACAAAATCCACCATTATTAACCAGTATACCTAATATAATAAGGAGCATAAAATTAGGAATGATAAATTCACAGAAGAAGGTATAAAAGGAATGAGAGAGCAAGGTAACAGCTTACACAAATATTAAAACCTGAATAGAATTGCCAGGCAGACAAAGGGAGGGCATAATATCTACAAAGAAAACAGTACAGAGTCTGAGCAAAGACACAGAGGGGCCCAACGACAGCACACACAGACAGGTAAGCATCATTCTCATGCCCGAGTGGGCCTGTCTGTCATCAGACAATGGCAGTTATTTGTTTCGTATTTTTTCTTTTGTTAAATTCGAAGACAAATCAAAATTATCTAGAGAATATAATAGCATCACTAAAACTTTTGAACTTTTGGAAAAGCTATAGAAAGATTATACATAAAAATAAAATAACAATTTGTAGCAATAGTTGATTTTAGGCAACACTCCCTATGATTCAGGAATAGTATTTTACAGGTTCCACAAATATTTAAAATAAGTCCAACATTACCAACAAACTAAGTTCTCCCAGTGTGACACCAAATGAAAGGGGCCGCTTTGGATCAGTAACCTACCAAAGGAAAAAAAGTAACATTAAAACATACTGATGGTGAGGGTGAATCCATGCTCCGCTCTTTACGATAGGCAACACAGGGCAATCAGTTTACAAATAAGTTACACAAACCAAATGGATATGTGGAAAAGAAAGAGAAGGAAGCCAAAACATGACTGGGATTATCCATATTTTATAGGCATGATACTCATATACCTTCCCAGTGAATCTCTTTTCTTAACATATGAAAAGACTCTCTAACTACAACTAAACAGATTCTTGTCTAGATAGTTAAAAAGAGAGAGTCTCTTTATGTATAACATTAAAGATGTTCTTCACAAATAAATAAAACAAAGCATCACAGGTAAAAACAATGCCACCAAATTATTTTTGAAACAGTTAAGATTTTCACATTTAGAAATGTGAACTGTCTTTTTAAGCTTTAATTTTCTTGACACTTCAAAAATTTTCTGTTAGAAAATGCCCAATATTTAATTTCCCTAGTCTCTTAACCCTAAATCTGCCAATGTTAAACTTTTGTTCTATTTCTGATATTCAATACATGTTAAATTTACACACAATAAACTATACCACTATATGAAAATATCCTTGTTTTAGACATCTTAAAGATGTCCAAAAGTCACAGTTTTTTGGTTGTAAGAGGAACTAGAGAGTGAAGAAAAACATAATGTTCTAAACTATCCAATAATGACTCCAGAGTTTAGTATTAAAAACCCTCCTCAAATAGAAAATATGCATGATCTGGTATAGCTGAAAAACACCAATAGCTTTTTGAGCTTTGTTTTTAATATCAGAGATATTGTGATTGTGGCAATACATTTTCCTTTATTCCCACACTCATCTTTTTATACTTACAGATAACTAGCTCAAAATAACTTGGAGCTAATCAGAAGAACTTCAGTAAACCGCAACTCCACAGTTGCCAATGTAATACCCACAAACTATTATCATACAATTAGCATTTTTGTGATAAATTATTATCCATTCCCTACCCCACTTCCTATACTATATTTTTCATTATCCTTCTAGATACAATAATTTAGGTTACCACATGAAAGGCAAATGCTATAATAAAGATTCTTTTTCATTTTTGAATTCCTTTCCTTTCAGATTCTTTTAGTATATTTTATCACTTACATCAATTTAAACATAAACAATATTATTTATCCCACTCCTGTACATCTCTGTATTCTTTTCATTAAAGAGAAAATATATACTTTTCTAATTGCACTTGCTCAATAAAAAAAGCTTATTTTAAGTTCAAACTGAGGTTCTCATTCATCAATATGTGGGATGGGGCCTAAACCAGCAGTCGGACATCCCTCTAGCAATCTGGGACTGCTGGCTCCTAAATGCTCACCGGACTGCCTGCCCGATTGCCCCTAACCACTCTGCCTATCTGTCTCATCACCCTGAACCACCCACCTGCCTGCCTGGTCACTCCTAACCCCTCTTCCTGTCTCCCTGATCACCCCTAACCACTCGTCTGGCTGCCTGATTGCCCCTACCCATCTCTGCTTACCTGCCTGATTGCCCCTAACCACTTACATGCCTGCCTGATCGCCCCTAACTGCCTCTGCCTCGGCCCCTACATCTGTGGCTTTGTCCAGAAAACCATTTGGCTATCCAGTCTAATTAGCATATTATGTTTTTATTATTATAGATTTATAATCATAAGCGTCCCATGAAAAAAGCACAACTCAGAAAGGAGAAATGGTAGTGTACTCATTAGAAAAAAAATCTTGTATTTAAAACTGGGCACAGAAAATCCACATATACACATATCAATCCTATATAATAAAAGCTTGATATGCTAAGTGTCCAGTTATCCAGTCATCCATTCAAACAATTAAAGCATAACACGCTAATGATATACTAGGGCTGCTCAACCACTCACTATGACCTGCACTGACTACCAGGTGGCAGTTGACCAACAAGCCAGTTCATGCACTGACCACCAGGGGGCAAACACTCAACACAAGAGCTGCCCCTGGCAGTCAGTGCGCTCCCACGCTCAGCCAGAAGCTGGGCTCATGGCTGGCGAGCACAATGGTGGTGATGGGAGCCTCTCTCACCTCTGCAGCAGCACTAAGGATATCCAACTGACAGCTTAGGCCCGCTTCCAATCAGTCAGACATCCCCCAAGGGGTCCCGGACTATGAGAGGACACAAACCCAGCTGAGGGACCCTCTCCCCCCTCACCACGCCCCCCCCCCCCCGCAAGTGCACAATTTTCGTGCACCAGGCCTCTAGTATTAATATAAAATAAACACTAAATTACTAAGCTAAACTAAGGAAGCGAAAATTACTTACATCATCTTCATATTTAATGTGAATGTCTGTGATTTTTACTTGTACATTTTTAATTACTTGAGTTGCCAATTTTTCCAAAAATGTATCCTTTTTAGCTTCTTTTGGTTTATCTATAAAAAATAGAAAGACACAAGCTCAAAAGTTGAAATTCTCACAAAGTTCATAATCAATGACCAAAGGATAGCTGAGACACTACTCAATGGAAATTATAGGCTTTTCTAGTGTCCTTGTTTTATTTTAGACTTTAATATGCATTTCCAACTTAAAATTTATTTTTGAAGTTACATTATAAACTAACATTCATTTTACCTTTGATGACAGAAATGAAGTGGCAATGTGCATAAATAACACATGGCATAAAAACTACTTTTACCTACCTTTTGAGCGATCAAGACCTTTAAAAGGTTTCTTAAAATGTTTTTTGTGCTTTTTACGCTTACGTCCTTCTCAGTGGAAGCATTTTAGTGAGAAAAGGATAAAATTCAAGTTAGCAGACAAGAGGACAGAAAAGAAAACAAGAGCATTCTTCCTGACATCAAATTTTGGTATAATTCACCTTATTTGATTCTAAGCTGACCTGTTATCACAGTATAAACAGAAATTCACAAACCTTACTTAGTCTAGAAATAACCTTCTTTAATCTAGAAATAACTTGGCAGCTACAATTATTCAAAAATTAATTAAAATATCCATATACAATGCCCTTTATAATATTTATGACTTTTCACAGCACAAAGTTTAATTTTAATTTCAATGTTACCAAAATATTGGAAATGTAATAATGACAGGTAAAGTTTTTATAAATACATGATAGGAACAAATGAACACAAATGTAATGAATAGGTAGGTTAGCAACAATGACTTCCTCTGGATGATATAACTCACAGAAAAATCCTTTAATGACTTAAGAATATAAATACATAAAATGTACATTGAACTGTACATTGAAACTGGTTTAATAATTTCTTTAAAACCTATCCCTCTTTTATTTGGCACTGCCTCACTTTATTTCATTACCTAACACCTATCTTATATCTTATCCAAATTACAAACCTTCACATTCAACTAGACATCAATTCTAGTCTGTACTCTTGAAGCAGTCTCTGTATACAGTCTCCCCAGCTTCTAGTTTCCACTCCACTCCTAGTAAACATCCTTCTATACTACTACCAGAATGTTACTTCTAAAACACTATTCACAGCTTGCTTAATCACCTGCTCAACTTTTTTTAAAGGCTCTCAGCAGCCTTCCAAATAAAATAAAAAGTGTTTGCATGATACAAAGGCCCTGTTATAACCTGATATTAACTCCCTGTCCTGTTCTATCTCCTAGCACTCCCCCTGGCACTGGATACTTCAGAAATATTATTTATACTTTCCAAGATAAGAAAAACTTTCTAATGCCTAATGCATCTACATGTGTCATTCCCATCCCCTCTCTAGGAAAACTCCAGGAAGCTTCCAAATCTCAGGTCCAGCACTATCTGAAGACTTCTTTAACTATTCCAATCATCTATCCCGGGACCAGACTTCCAAAGCAGTGATTACACTGTATTTGAAGTGTTTGCACAACGTCTTGCCTCCAAGGATTAAGACAGGAATTACCCTTATATCTGGGCAATAAAAAAATATTTATCTGAATATTACCAGTATAATAAAATATGTAAGCCCCCTTAATGTTATATACTAGTATATTTGAAAGAATGTACATGAAATTTAACTTGAAATATTAAATTTGTTCATCCTTGATACTTTAAAGCAAATTGTCCTTCCATTTCAAAAACTAAGAACCAAATCCTATATTACAAGAATAAGACCCTGAGTTTCAAGAAGAAAAGACTTAATAAATACATAACAATGTAGATTTTGCTATTACCAGTATTGCTTGACTTAGTGATGGTCCCTAAATATTTTTCATTCATAAATAAAACTTTAGAAAAAGACTGAGTTCTTGATAAAATACCATTTGAAAAGAAACAAAAAAGAAAGCCAGAGTAGGCTTGAAAATGGCCAGAACAGTTTTCAGAGATAGAGGGTCAGCTGACTAGGTTTAGATTCTCCCATATTTGCTCTTCTCAGCTGAGCTCCCTATTTTATTCCTGATTTCACATTTGTTCTAGCATCATGTTGCACCATTGATCTCAATGTTAAATGCACCATGTTTAAACCTCTCCAAATAACTTCGAAATCTGAGTGCTACACAGTTCTTTAGAGAAAGTTTCTATTTTTAATCTGATAAATAATAAATTTGTGATTCTCAAACACTCTTTAAAACAGGACTCAAATATTTTGATCTCACATAAAATTTGAGAACCTTAAAGATCTTTTTATTGGTGTGGATTACAATTATTGATATTTCCATATTAGAAATGAAAACTGAGAAATTTTTTAAATATTTATTAATTATTTTTTAAAACCATTACCTGATAATACGGTTAACATATGTTTATGAAAACTAACCATATTTGCCAAACAAAAGGTTGTAGTGAGGCAAGTGAAATAGTTTTACATTCTTACAAAAAGCTGGCTTAGAAGACAGCTTGAGTTGCATATATGTTTTTGCCTTAGATCTGGTGAAATATCTTGTTTAGATTGAAGTACATGAAGGAAATCTGAACTACAGATATGTAATAGTAAAAGGTATAAACATCTTTTCATGGCCTTTTCATGAAATTATACTGTACCCAAACTCAATAAGAGGTAATTTCTTAAAGATTAGTTTCATCTTCAATTCTGAAGCTCTATCAATAAATTTTTCATCCAAATTAAAATCAATTTGTCTACTTTGCACTTTTAATGGATTTTACACATGCCTGATTTTTATCATGCACTGGTAATATGGAAATATTACTTCACTGAACTATGCATATCTTCCAAATGATGAGTCATTTCATTATTTAGAATCAAAAATCACCTGTGTTAACATTGCTAACAATCTCATCAGAAAAGTCTTTAAGTACTAGTAAGTTCTCGAGCTCTAGATGGCAAATACAAGTTTCCAAATAATTCTAATCTTGGCTCAAAAGCTCAAATTTTATCATGACAAAAATTGTCAACTGTTTTCCTTGAATTTGCTTTACTGAAGTAGTATCTATCAAACACCCAAATCTAAATGGTCTGTCAGTCATTCTTTCAAGTAAAATGGTTTTCCTTGAAAAAAGAAACTACTTCAGCTAGAAATACAAACACTACACAAGTACCTTTCTTTCAGACAATTGTCCTACTTCAGTGTGTATAAGTGCTTTATGCATACTTCCTCTTTTGTCACATGAAATATTAAAGACACACATAATCAAGAGCTGAGTTTTATTAAAAATTTTCCTACTTCATCAAGAGCATTCATAAATAAAATTGGTGGGGGGGGGGTAATTTAATTTAATTTAGTTTTCTACTCTGAGTGCATGGTAATCAACAATACAATATCTACTAGTACTGTTTGGTGCCACTGTCTTGATTCCTGCTAAGGAACCCAGTAATTTTACTCATCATTAACCTTTGCACCATCAGCACCATAGTCAACACAGTGAAAAATCAAATAATGCCTCAGTATTATTATGAAAATAGTTTTGACTTTTTAAGAGCCATGGTTCTAAAACTGAAAAAAATACATCAAATAAGAAGGAATATATATTTTAAAAATTAAAAGATGAAAGGATCATAAAGTACACATTAAGTTACAGCCAATTAAATGAAGATATCATCAACAAAATTATTTTCATTTCTGAATCATCAATATTCCAGATCTATTTTTTTACCAGGCTAAGGTAACTTTCTTGAAAAAAACAGGAAACTCTGAATCAATTAGGTATTCCTTTATAGCAACCTCTATCTACTAGAGTGGGGGGGGGGGGGGGTTGGTTTTTTTTTAATGATACTATCCAATGATTCTGTTATACATTTAAACTAGAGTCCCGGTGCATGAAATTCATGCATGAGTAGGGTCCCTAGGCCTGGCTGGCAATCAGGGCTGACCGGGGCCTTCCTTCATTCCACACTGCCCCCTGCTCATAGTGAGCAGTCGAACTCCCAGTCAGTATACTCCAGAGGGGACAATTCCTATATTAGGCTTTTATTATATAGGATGAGCCACTGGAATTCATTTATATCTTGGAGGCAGGTTGCCCTAGTAGGATTAGATAACACTGCCCATGGCAGACTACAGAAAGATGATCCAATTATAACCAACAAAATTGAACAATGAGACATATCAATAGTATCTCCATGCTAAAACATACCATCTTCTAAGCCTAAATCATGAAGAAATAGAAAAATCTTAATTGATCAATTACTAGTAAGGAAATTGAATCTGTAATAAAAGAAAAAAGAAAAAAAAAAAACTCCCAACAAACAAAGGCCTAGGACCAGATGGCTTCACTAGTGAATTCTATTAAATATTCAAAGAAGATTTAATACCTACCCTGCTCAAACTCTTTAAAAAAAAATTCAAAAGGAAGATGTGCTGCTATGCTCATTTTACAAACCCAACATTAACCTGATACCAAAACCAAAAAAGACACCACACACACACAAAAAAAAATTATAGACCAATATCTCTGATGAACAAAGATGCAAAAATCCTCAACAAAATATTAACAAACTAATTCAGCAATACATTAAAAGGATAATATACCATTACTGAGTGGGATTTATATAAGCATGAAAGCATGGCTCAACATCCACAAGTCAATCAATGTCTTACATTACATTAACAAAATGAAGAGTAAAAATCATATGATCATTTCAATAGATGCAGAAAAAGCATCTGACAAAATTCCACATTCATTTATGATTTAAAAAATACTCGTAATAAACTGTTATAGACAGAACATACCTCAACATAATAAAGGCTATATATAACAAGTTGACAGTTAACATCATAGTTGTTGGTGAAAAGCTAAAAGCTTTCCCCTTAAGACCAGAGACATAACAAATTCACCACTCTTACTCAACATAGTAACTATTGGAAGTCCTAGCCAGAGCAATTAGGAATGACAAAGAATAAAAGACATCCATATTGAAAAGAAAAAAATCTATTAAACAAAATAAACTAACAAACAAAATATAAACAGACTCATATAGAACAAACAGCTGTCAGAGGGGAGGGAGGTTGCAGGCTGGATGAAAAAAGTGAAGGGATTAAGCAAAAACAAAACAAAACAAAACTCACTGACACAGACAACAGCATGGTGATTAGCAGAAGGGAAGGTGGATGGGGTGATAGGAGAGGGCACAGCAGGGATAAATGGTGATGGAAGGAGACTTTACTTGGGGTAGTGAACACACAATACTATGTACAGTTGATGTATTATAGAACTGTACACCTAAAAATCTATATAATTTTATTAACCAATGTCACCCAATAAAATAACATAGTTTTTTTTTAAAGAAAAACTCACTAATTGCTGATAACATGTTTTCATAATATAAAAAACACTTAAAGACTCCACCAAAGGAACTGTTAAAACTAATAAACGAATTCAGTAAAACTGTGAATACAAAAGCAATATGTAGAAATCTGTTGTGTGTGTATACAATAACAAGGAATTATTAAAAGGTAAATTAAGAAAACAATTTCATTTATACTTGCATCAAAAAGAATACCTAGGAATAAATTCAACCAAGGAGGTGAAAAACCTGTGCACTGAAAAATATAAGACACTGATGAAAGAAAATAAAGAAGATACAAATAATGAAAAGATATTCCATGCTCAGGGATTGGACGCGCCACTCCTGGTGGCAGCCTCATGTCCTGGTGGCACAAGTCCCTGCCCCCATCCCTGCCCACCAGCTCCTGTGTGTGCATGCCTCCAAGGGGACATTAGTGCTGGGCAGGCCTGCCTGCGCCTCCACTGGAAGCGGAGGTCCCTACCCCTGTCCCCACCCACCAGCTCCTGTACACAAGCAGCCTGTTGACTGGTCGTGAGTGGGTCACCGTTAGGACCAATCAGCCTGTTACCTCTTTATTGTATAGATAAGAAATAACAAGTGTTAATAAAGGTATAGTTAAAAGGAACCCTCCTGCACAGTTGGTGGGGATGTAAATTGGTTCAGCCACTGTTGAAAACAGCATTACTAAGTAAGATTCCTTGAAAAAGTAAAAACAGAACTACCATAAGACCCAGCAAGTCCACTTCTGAATATTTATCTGGGAAAAAAAAAATCAACAATACTAATTTGAAGAGATATGTGCACCCCTATGTTCATTGTATCATTATTTACAACAGCCAAGATATGGGAAGAACCTAAATGTTCATGATGAATGAATAGAAAATGTCCTGGATGTGCTGGATGAATGAACAGAAAAGATGTGATATATATATATACACACACACACACACACACACACACACAATGGGATACTACTCAGCCAAGAAAAATAGTGAAATCTTGCCATTTGCAACATGAATGGATCGTGAGGGTATTTTGCTAAGTGAAAAAATGCAGACAGAGGAAGACAAATACATTCAAACCTCGGTTCTCCAACGTTTCCATCTCAAACAATTCGGTTCTCCACCAAGTTGCTCACAGAAAAAATGTCTCGGTTGTTGACCAAAACGTCAGTTTTCGACCTGACAACCCTTTCATGCTTATACCTCAGCAAGATAAAAAAGCATCTCTCAGGCAACAAACAAAGGAGAGAAAGCTTTTGTTGCTGGGAAATCAACGATTAGGACAATTTTAACGCTTTGTACGCCATAAGCATCGGCAGGCCTTCCCCCACACACCATGTGCTTCTAAAGCTGCAAACCTCACATATCAACTCTGCTCACCCAATTTTAAAATCAGACTTGTTAGTGACATCTCTGGGTTTGTAAAGAAAATTATGGTGCCAAAACCGGTTTGGCTCAGTGGATAGAACGTCGGCCTGCGGACTGAAAAGGTATCGGGTACGATTCCGGTCAGGGGCATGTGCCTTGGTTGCGGGCACATCCCCAGTGCAGGGTGCGCTGAAGGCAGCTGATGGATGATTCTCTCTCATCAATGTTTCTAACTCTCTATCCCTCTCTCTTCCTCTCTGTAAAAAATCAATAAAACATAGAAAGAAAGAAAGAAAGAAAGAAAGAAAGAAAGAAAGAAAGAAAGAAAGAAAGAAAGAAAGAAAGAAAGAAAATTATGGTAACGTAAATTTGTAAATATTCCAGTGCATATGGAAGAAATTCCAACTCCATCCCATTTTGGACACATGGCAGTAACTGGTTAAAGCAGTGGTCAGCAAACTGTGGCTCACGAGTCACATGCAGTTCTTTGGCCCCTTGAGTGTGGCTCTTCCACAAAATACCATGTGCGGGCATGCACGTACAGGGCGACTGAAACTTAGTGGCCCATGCACAGAATCAGTTTTCTGCCTGGGCGAGTTATTTTGAAGAAGTGGCGTTAGAAGAAATGGGGGTGTCAGCCGCATGTGGCTCCCAAGCCACGGTTTGCCACCACTGGGTTAAAGTACAAAGAAGCCATCAAGAGTGCTAACGTTGCTAGGGATATGAAAGTGCTCACAAACCTACAATCACAGGCAACTGAACAGGTAGAAAAACTGTTGATTGGATAAATGAAAAGCAGTTAGCAAGTGATAGCATTTCTGAGGCAGTGACATATGAAAAATTCCTTTAAAGCTAGTAGAGGATGGTTTGATAAATTTAAAGAGTGTTTATTTATAAATTAAATAGTACATTAGACATGTATCATATATAAGAAAGGTTTAAACAGGGAATCATTTTGGAGTCTGAAAGTAATTCAATTTACATTTTTTCTTTTCTTAAATATATTTTTACTGACTTCAGAGAGGAAGAGAGATAAAACATCAGTGATGAAAGAGAATCATTGATTGATTGGCTGCCTCCTACATGCCCCCAATTGGGGATCAAGACCACAACCTCGGTATGGAATTGAACCGTGACCTCCTGGTTCATAGGTTGATGCTCAACCACTGAGCCATAACCAGCCAGGCTCAATTTACATTATTTCTAATGGGGAAAAATGATTTGATTTTCAAACAAACAGCTTCTCAAACAGCCTTCCAGAATGAATTAAGTTCAAGTAACGAGGTTCCACCATATAATATTTCTCTTATATGTAGAATATAACAAAAAAAATAATAAAAGAACAAAAAATTCAGATACAGAGAACATATTGGTGGTTGCCATATGGAATGAGAGTTGGGGGATGAAATGGGTAAAGGGGGTCAAGAGGTATAAACTTCTAGGTAGGAAATAAATAATCATGGGGATGTAATGCACAGCATGGTGACTATAGCAAATTTTAAAGTTGCTAAGAAAGTAAATCGTAATAGTTCTCTTCAGAAGAAAAATAAAATTTTTGTAACTTCATATGGTAATGGATGGTGATTGGACTTACTGCAGGATAACTTTGCAGTGGTTATAAATGTTGACTCTTTATGTTGTACACATGAAACTAATAGAATGCTGTGTTTCCATTATACTTTAATTTTTTTAAAGTTAGGAAAAAAATTTAAATGTTATTTATAGATTAAACTTCAAGCTTCACAGAGCAGTGAACTCTGTTTTACCCCATGAACATTCAGCATGACTGTGGAAGGTAGGGGAAAAGAAATGATGGTAAAACGGAAAAACGTGAATTACATTTCCATATTTTTTAAAAGATGGCACATCATCAAATGGACTCCATTAAAAGCACATGCATGGATAAAAATATAATTTTTATATAGCTGAATATAATTAACCATGCATACCCACCAGGCTTGATGTCCTTGCAAACAAAGTTTTCCAAGCCATATATGAACTCCCCTGAATGTGCGCCTGCATCCGCATGGCAGCAATAACCAAAATGCAAAACATTTAAAGACTCCTTTAATCTCATATGTAAAACATCTAAACTTAATTCTAAGAATTAGAAGTCATGTAACAGAACAAGTAAAATTCAGTAAAACTACTTTTTTATAAAAACTGGTATTTCTAAGGTAGCGTTCAATGACAACATGTTAATTCTTTGAAAATACAAACTATTTTCATAATATTAAAACAAAAATTCTTAATAATTAAAATTGTAACAATAATTTCAAATTAAGCAAGACAGACAAATATGAATTATGGCTAATGTCTCATTAAATTACTTGACAAATTTTCAAACAGAGCAAGTCTGTTATTTTGGTTCCCTTTTGACTACCACTTTGCCCATTTTCAAAATAAAACATATTCATCTTTATACAATTTTAGTCAGCTGAAATTAACTCACTTTACTGTCTGAATCCTTCCTATGCATATGAATACTGGGTAGTACCATCTCCCATTTCCCACCCCAAATCCAGCCTACACACAACAAGTTTAACTTCCCTAAAATAGCTCTGATCAATCAAGTGACTCTGATTTTTCAAAGAAAGAAAAAGGGGCAAGTTACTGACTCTCCCATTGGCTAGATAAATATCCATTACTCACAGTTAAACATATAGGAGCTACAGCAAGAATGGATTCAAAATCCAGCTCTATCATTTTCTAGCTGTGTGACATGGAACAAGTTATTTAACTTTCAACTTTTTCAAATATTATATGGGAATAACAACAGCTTTTAAATCATAGAGTTATGACAGTTAAATGAGTCAATTCCTATAAAGTGTTTTTGAAGAATGACTGACAAACAGCAAATGCTCAATAAATGTTAGCTATCATAGTCATTATCATTATCATTATCATGGCATCCAAATATCTTAAAATTTACCTAAACATAGCTTTCTAACTTACCTGTAATTACATTCTATCAAACTCCCAAATTCTTAGCTGTTCACATGCATGCTCTATACTTTTCCACTATCACCGTCCCCTTTATCTAGAATGCCCTCTCTCCTTTCTCATCCTTTAGACACAGCTGAGATATATACCTTCAGTGTCTGTGTGATCTCTTTGACTAAGCACATGTCCATTCTGAACCCTCTTAACACTTTATCTGTATTTCTTTGATGGGACCCAACACTTGATTATTATGCATGTCTTATTTTCCCAGCTACAGTGTAAGGTTGTGGACAGTAGGATCCAGGGATTTTCCAACAATGTGTTAAGCAGATTGGCATCAGACTTCTCAAAAGTATCTGTAACCTAAAAGGTATGTATTGCTTTCTAAACTCTAATTTTAAATCTAGGATTCTATCTCCTGCCAAATCAAACAAGTGTGGAAGTAACTTGATCAAGCATCTAGAAGGGTTCAGCAATCTGGAGAAGGTGCTATGCATAAATTAGAGTCCAAAGACAAAACATAATTTTGAAAGGCATTATAGGGAGTCAGAGAAGACTTAGCTAAGAACTAAGTTCTCCTTGTCTCAGGATTCCTTGCTTTTTATTAACACAATTTGTCCTAAGGCAAGGTGGAGATATACACTTTAAAGGCCAAGGTTTGTATACCAGAAACATTGTCAGATTGGAAGAATTACCTCCTGCTGTTCAGGTGTTTGGCCAGGAGGAGGCAATAACATGTAGATTAAGGTGCCCTCAGCTGTCTGGCAGCAAGCAATCAATTTATGCAACCTTTTCAGGTTTGGGGAAATGCCTTTAGCCATTCCCAAATGATTCAGCTCTGCTGACATGCTGAAATTGGCTTCCAACATGGAAGTAAAATACAAAGACTCTCAGACTTGAAAGAATTTTAAAAACTAAATCCAGTGCATCCTTTCTTAAAAGTTATTAGATATGATCCAACCACGAACAAAGTAACAGAAGAACAAAAGGCAAGGGACCTTGGAAATATTAATGAAATACAGAAGAGGGATGAAGACCAGTCCCACAATAACAACTGTGTAGCAGGACTAAAACACTCCCAATTCAACTGAAGATCTCCATGAGAAAAAGGGGGAGAGGGGAGGGAACCAATAGATGGGTTTGGGCAATTGGAAATAATGATAGTCATATAACAGATTTCAAATACCCTGTGAAAAAAATTAAACACGAGTTTACATAAAAGACTAATAAGCAAATAAAAAGAAAATTTACAAATTCAAGGGGAAAACCAGTTGTAAAAAGAAAATATAAGCATAGTACATCATTTGACCTAGGCAGTGGCAATACTGTCAAAGTAATGTAAATTTTTACTAGTAATTGACCAAAAATTGTGATATTTGGGGGAAAAATGGAGGGAAATTTAGGGTAAAAGGAGATGGTAAGCTCCTTGACTACCATATTAGGAAATCCTAGGTAATGCCTTACATTAATAACGTAGATAGTGGCAGAATGTTAACATTCCTAAAACGATGGTTCCCTCCAAGGAGTGAGTCTAAGGATAGAAAAGGGTGAAACTGGGGACTGAGGTTTTTCATCAGAAGTCTTTATGGCAAAACTATTTGATTACAAAATGTGTTTTCTATTACTTTGATAAATTTAACATTTTAAACACAGAATCTACAGCATTTGAGAATATTTGGCCACACTAGGAATTTAATCTTTTATTTTATAATAGCCCTTTAGAGAAAATAAACACTCTACAATTAAATAAAAAGAAAAATATCGACATGTACACATAAGGAACTACTTGACATTGAAACTGGGTCTCAGAACTGTTGGACATTAAAACTGGGAGTCAAACGTTTTTTGTTATTATATGTTTATTTCTAGTCTGCAGCTTGCAAAAATTTTTAAGAAAATAAATGGGGAAAACAAATAGTTATAAAGAACCATTGAACAGACTGTTAAACTATGGCGGGAAGACAGGGGAGGTTGGGGGAGGGGGGCTGTAAGAGATCAACCAAAGGGCTTGTATGCAGGCATATAAACACAACCAATGGATATAAGACACAGGGGAGAGGGGGAACAGGTGAAGGTATATGCTGAGGGGTAGGGGAGGCTTGGGGAAGGTCAGGGAGGTAAAAAGGAGACATATGTACTACTATTTGTAATGCTTCAAACAATAAAAAATAAAAAATAATAAAATATCAAGAAGTTTATTTTTACAATTACACAAATTCTCTAGAAATAAACTCATAGTCCTTTTTTCCCCACATGATAGTGGACCACATTCTATTTTACCAATAAAACAAATTAAGTAAAAACACTTTTACAGCAGATTAGCATGAGCACTTTATTTTCATTTTTACATCTACTATTTAGAACTGATTCATTTTCTTTTCACCCAAGTCTCTATACATGTGTAATGGTGCTTTTGTGCTTTTAAAATCAAAAGGTAATTGGAAAATAATAAGCCTGAAAAATAAACTACAGTTTTAAGTAATAACTATCCTAATAAAAAAGTAATATGAAAATTGACCATCACTCCAACACACAAGATGGCTGCCCCCAGGTGGTCAAATATGGCTGCCCCCATATGGACACAAGATCCTACCTTGATAGAGCCTAAACAGGCCCTCGAGGGGTCCCAGATTGGAGATGGTGCGGGTTGGGCTGAGGGACACACACCCCCGTGCACAAAATTCGTGCACTGGGCCCCTAGTTAATTAATAATGGTAAAATGTGAAGAATCAGAAGGGCCAACGTTGTCTTTTATCATCACATGAATGATCTATACTAATAAAAGCCTATGTGGTCGTTATACCATCTCCAGGAGGCTGCTTGCGCAGCGGGCAGGTGGGCAGGACTGCGTGCACAGCGAGGCATGCACAGATGGGCAGGGACTTGACACTGCTTGCGTGCCTCAAAAGCAGGTCCCGGCAGCTCCGCACAGAGCCAGCCTACCTCTTTGGAGCAATCCATCAAGGATCCCTGGAAGGGTAGATGGGGCCTACCTCTTTGAGGAGATTAATCATGGGGCTCCAGCACTGTGAGAAGGCACAGGCCAGGCTGGGGAACCGCCCCATCCCAAGTGCACAAATTTCATGCACCAAGCCTTTAGTATTATATAAAGATGAGACCCATATTTATACAAACTAGAAAAAAAAATATTTACATGCAGTCAAGATAATTAAATGTATTTCTTGACAATGAAGGAAAAATAATCTCTGGCAACATATATTCCCAATTCTAAACTCATCTCTCTTATCTACTCAGAGTATTTTTCTGACAAATCTAATATAATAATGTTAAAACTAAGTTTCACTTTCAGAATTTCAGTTCTATCTCAACAAAACCTAAGTTTTATCATCCAATAAGCTACAATGTAATAATTATATAATAGGGATCAAGCCCTCAACCCAGGCATATACCCTGACTGATAATCAAACCGTGACCTCCTGATTTATAGGTCAAAGCTCAACCATTGATTCACACCAGTTGGGCATCAAAAACAAATTTTAATGAGTAATCTATTTTAAAGATAGATTTCTTATGGATTCAGTTAGATGTCAGCAGATTCAACTAAGAAATCTTATTATATCCAAGCTAGGAGCCCAGTGCACGATTCCAAATTGTGTGGAGCTGCCCAACCTCAAGACACCGGAGCAGCCCTGCCTCCCTCTCCAGGCCCCACAGCAGCGTGGCCACTGGCGGTCCGGCCCTGCCTTCCTCTCAGGTCCTTGAAGAAGCCGTGGCTGCTGCTGATCAGACCCTGCCCCAACGCAGGCACATGGAGGCCCCTGCCGCCCTGCCTCCGAGGCTGCACATGCAACCTCCTCCTGTCCAGTAGACCCATTATGGTGTCCCAGTTAATTAGCATATTTCTCTATCATATATATATATATATATATATATATAGAGAGAGAGAGAGAGAGAGAGAGAGAGAGAGAGAGAGAGAAAGAAAGAGAGAGAGAAGATATTTCTGTTATTTCTAACTCAACAGTTGTCATACCTTTTAAGAGAAACCAAAGAGAAATGTCTTAGTAATGAGATAAAATAGTCACAGAAAAATGTTGAGTCATTAAAGTATTTATAATCAATATTTTGAGATGATTTTAAAAGAAGATTCCTTCCTTGAAACTACAGTTTTGAAGGTTTATGAAAGCTTCCTATTTACAGTGCACTGAATATATCTAAAATATAGGTATATCTAAGTTTATCTAGAACATAAACTTATAGTACCTTTCTCTGCTGCCTTTTGAAGGGCTTCTTCAATTCGGGATAGCTCTTTCTGTTTAATATCTTGCAAAGACTTTTCTTCTTTTTCAGCATCATATTTAATACCTAAAAATAGTTAATTACAAATAAAGAATGCAATTAATAAGTAAGCAGGAAAAGTTCAGCTTCATGACTATGTGTGTGTGTGATGTGTCATTTTTTGTAAGTAAAAGAACAGGTATAGTCTTTAGTTTTTCAAAAAGTTTAAGCATAAGTGATTTCTATTTATTTACAACTTATATCAAACTTATATCAAAAAGGAAATGAGGGGAAAATGAAATTAAAAGGGAGAAAAAAAAGATATGAAAAAGGATAAGTGGGGAAAATATGAGTAAAAAAGTAAAAGAAAGAAGCAGAAAATGTCCAGCTATTATATCTGAGTGGTAAAATTGTAACTATAAAAAACATACAATATCTAATATCAGCTGGTATCAGTAGATTGATAAGAAGTCTTATAGAAAATTTAAGATTATGAATCAATATCTACAATCAGGAATATATATATCCTTTTTATCTAGTAATCTCATTTCTGATCATGTATCCTAACAAAAGAATAAAAAAGGCACTGTAATAGTAAAAACAGCAGGCATCCCACAATGAAATATCATACAGCCTTTCAAAACTGTCACTATCATCATGAAAACTGAAACATATCAAAGTACTTAAAGTGAAAAACCAGATCTATATTATATATATAATGTGATAAATGCTATATCAAATCAAGTATATATGTTATAAAGACTGGAAAGCAAAAAAAAAATAATTTTGTTTTATAGTTGTGAAAATATAACAATTTTTCCCCAAAATATCCAAACTGTTCTTAACATTCTATTTTTGTTATAACTGAAAAAAACATTTGTAATGAAAAGTATTACTTAAATAAACACCACTGCTTTAAAACATTCATTATTAAAATACTATAATACAAAATATTAAAATACTATAATTTATAGTTCAAGAATTATCTCTTTTACATACATTTTTGAGGTAATATTAATTCAAAATCAGAAGCAACAAAATGGGGGGAAATTTTTTTCCAATACTGAAATCTAAAGATTAACACATCAGTGCATTTTTAAAATATCACTTCATTTCATTCCCCCAACATAAATCTGCCTAATGCATCTTAACTTAATAGAAAGCCTTAGTTGCAAAATAATTATTCATACAGAATAGAATCAATCTAGCAAATGACTTAAATTATTCTTTCCAACAACGGGATTCGTGCACAGGTGAGGAGTGTGACCTTGGGATTGGCCCACTATGGGAGAGCTGCTCATTCCAGTCAGCCAAGCAGCGCTCCCCCTGTGGGAGGGCACTGACCACCAGGGGCAGCTCCTGCATTGAGCATCTGCGCCCTGGTGGTCAGTACACATCATAGCGACTGGTCAACCGGTCGTTCTGGTCGTTCAGCCATTCGTCGCTGGGCTTTAATTATATAGGATACAAACGTAGTGATATATAAGTGGGTATACATATAAAATGTATGTAATTATGTGCATATGTAGGTATATGATTACTTTATTTAAATTATCTTCTATTTTACTAAACACGTAAAATAGTTAACCCAGGTCACATTCCATTTCACTGTGATATTTCTGAATGATTACAGCCAAAAATAACATACTTGCTCCAGGAACAACAAGCAGGTATAATCCTTCAAGAGTCGCAACAACTGCTTCTCCATAAAGATTCTTCCAAGGAATCTTCAAAGTTAATTTATCTGAAGAAACATAATTTCAAACTTAAATTCTTATTTGTCTGCTCAAAAAGATATACATTTCTCACTTTCCATTAAGAGGAAAAAGTATAACAAAACCATTCATGCACATAGTAAGTATATCATTTAGAAAAAAAATTAAAAATTTCAACATTAAAGATTACAAAGATCTTTTCCATATTATATTCCTTTTAGAAGTGACTATTCACATTATGCTTTATATTTTTCAAACTTTGGTAACTATTATTTTATTTAATATTACAATTGTAAGAAGAATGAGGCAGCTATTACTTCAATTCTTTAAAAAAAAAAAAAATAGATTTGGCTCAGTGGATAGGGCGTCAGCCTGTGGACTGGAGGGTTCCTGGTTCAATTCCGGTCGGGGGCATGTGCCTTGGTTGCGGGCACATCCCCAGTGGGAGGTGTGGAGGCAGCTGATCGATGTTTCTCTCTCATTGATGTTTCTGGCTCTCTGTACCTCTCCCTTCCTCTCTGTAAAAAAATCAATAAAATATATTAAAAAAAAAAAAAAAAAACATAAAGGAAACTCAGCCCGAGTTAACTGCCTAAGACCACCAAAGTCATCAGTCAGGAGGCTGGAACCAGGAATTTCTCATAGCACTGTTTTTTTCTGATATATTTTCTCAGGCAAGGGAAACTAAAGAAAAACAAACAAATGGGACTACATCAAACTAAAAATTTTTGCACAGCAAAGAAAACATCAACAAAACAAAAAGGGAACCCACAGTATGGGAGAACATATTTGCCAATGATTCATCTGATAAGGGGTTAATTTTCAAAATATATAAAGAACTAATACAATTCAATACCAGAAAATGAAACAATACAATTAAAACATGGGCAAAGGACCTAAATAAACACTTCTCCAAAGAGGACATATGGATGGTCAATAGACATGAAAAAATGCTCAAGGTCACTAATCATCACAACAATATAAATTATAATCATCTCATACCTGTCAGCATGGCTACTATCAATAAATCAACAAACAAATGCTAGCGAGGATGTGGAAAAAAGAGAACCCTTGTGCACTGTTGGTAGGAATGCAGATGGTGCAGCCATTGTGGAAATCAGTATGGCATTACGCAATAAAGTTCAAAATGGAACTTCCTTATCACCCAGCTATTCCACCTCTGCGAATTTATCCAAAGGAACCTGAAACACTAATTCAAAAGAATATATGCACCCCTATGTTCAATGCAGCTTTATTTACAATAGCCAAGATATGAAAGTAGCCAGTAGATGAGTGGCTAAAAAAGCTGTGGTACATTTATACAATGGACTACTATTGGGCCATAAAAATGAAGGAAATCTTACCCTGGTATCAGCATGGATGGACCTGTAAAGCATTATGCTTAGTGAAATAAGCCAGTCAGAGAAAGACAAGCATCATGTGATTTCACTCACATGTGGAATCTAATGAACAAAATAGACTAACCAGCAAAATAGAGATAGATTCATAGAGTGCAGGCTGACAGCTATCAGGGTGGCAGGGTTAAGGGGTAAGGAAGCTGTGTGGGAGGGATAGAGCAAAAAAGATAAATACATAAAAGTTGTTTTCAAAATGTCCTTCCATTTTAAAGGGTAAATCTCTAGCCTACTGTCAAAATCTTCAAATTATATATGTATTACTACATCTTATATAATGAAGAATATGCAAATTGACCCTAACGCCATAACAAGATGGCAGCACGCACAGCAGGGACAGGGCAACAGGGGCGGGGCCCGCGATTTTGCGAGACGGGTCACTAGTAATACATAGTAGGTTAAGAACTACAAAAGCTCTCATCAACATAACCAAAAAACTCTCACATTTTTATTTAAAAATTTAAAAAAAAAGATGTTTTAGATTAAACAACACAGGAAAAATAAAACTAAAAGGACTAAAAGTATATCAAATGACGAGTGAAGTACTTACCAATTTGGCCAGCCCTGACTTTAAAAGGAACATCAAATTCACTCTGCAGAGAAGAAAAAAATTTAAAAGACATCTTAAATTATTAAACCTCTCCAAAAAAAATCACCTCTGTATCCTTGCTTAAATACACAATGAACTCCAAGGAAAAACAGGAAGCAAAATTTCTGTATTTAAATAACTCATAAAGGATATTTTATGGCTGAAACAAATAGTTTTTATTTACTTAAACTTTGACTTTGAAGAAAGAATTCATGAGAAAAGCAAAATTATAAATATAAACAACAAAAAAAGAGTTTGTAGTTAAAGAAAGCAATTGAGTCATCTAATTGTTTTAATAAATCAAACCAAACCAGACATAAATTCCATAAACTCTTAAAATAATAGTTGAACACTATTTATCTGAAATTCTAGAATAGGAAGAGTTCCTTCACATAAATAAGTTGAAAAAAATAACTAACCAGTTCTCTCTCAAATAAAATATTCAGTAAATTAATAAATAAAACAACCTTAAAAGGAAAGGCAGACTCACAGCATAGTGTTTACCAAATTAGCATTTACATTAGATTACTGACAATTACCAGTCAATAATAATAAACTTTTACTTTCTAGACTCCAAACCACTGGAAAGTACAAATAACTATTTTATGCACAGAGTACTAAACAATAACTGATATTAACAATGATTACTTGGGTTCTTATAATTATTAAAAATTGAACTAATGACAGTAGCCTTTCTGTTAGGTGTACCTTAGTATATACTAATACAGTAGAACCTCAGTTCTCAAACTTAATTCATTCCAAAAGGCTGTTTGAGAAGCAATTTATTCAAAAATCGAATCATTCTTTCCCATTAGAAATAATGTAAATTGAACTAATTCATTCCAGACCCTCAAATGATTCCATTTTAACCTTTCTTAAATACACATCTAAGGTACTGTTTAATCTATGAACAAACATTTCTTTTCTTAAATTTAACAAACCATCCCCTACTAGCCTTAAACAAATCACTTTCACCATTCATTCTAGAGGTGTCTTTCAGGAGGTCAGTATGCAGCAAATCTCCGCTTGCTGTCACTGGCTAACTACCCTGTTTCCCCGAAAATAAGACATTATTTTATTAATTTTTGCTCCCAAAGATGCACTAGGTCTTATTTTCAGGGGATATCTTATTTTTCCATGAAGAAGAATACGGTACACATTTATTGTTAAATGAAAATAAAGGAAATTTATCAATATTACCTGTATACGGTACGGTAGTACGGTAGTTGTCAACACAAACCAAACAAACTGTGAATCCTACAGTATCAAGAATTTACTC
Organism: Pipistrellus hanaki; assembly: GCF_964339955.1. Taxonomy (NCBI): domain Eukaryota; kingdom Metazoa; phylum Chordata; class Mammalia; order Chiroptera; family Vespertilionidae; genus Pipistrellus; species Pipistrellus hanaki. The sequence goes on along the minus strand of NC_140503.1, from coordinate 45,608,631 downwards.
ATTTATTCAATGACAATCATGTCATCATCTTCTGGAACATCATTATAACAATCCAATTCCTGAATTTCCTGGTGAATTTCTTGTGACTCCATTTCTTTCAGAATCAGTGGACCAAATCTTTCATGTTTAGCCTACGGGGGCCTTATTTTCGGGGGGATGCCTTATATTTCACTCAGAAGGAAACCTGTAAGTAGGTCTTATTTTCGGAAAATGTCTTATTTTCGGGGAAACACGGTAGTTTTTGTTTATCCAAATCAACAACAGTTTTCTACCTCTTCACTATTGCCTGTAATTATTGTTTCTTTCACACCATTAGCAGTTAGCACTCTTGATGGCCTCTTTATGTTTTAAAATTGTGCTAATTGTCCATTTCACCAGCAACAAAAGCAAACACACACACACACACACACACACACACACACACACACACACACACATATTCACAGCACAAATTCGTGACATGTTAGCCATAAATGACTCCGATGCATTTTCTCCTTTGTTTGTGGCCTGGGAGATGCTTTTTGTCATGCTGATGTATCAATATGAAAGGGCTGTCAGGGAGAAAACTGAAGCTTGTTCAACAATCCAGACATTTTTTTGTACAATTTGATGGAGAACCTAATTGTTCCAGATGGGAGATGTTCAAGAATTGAAGGTTGACTGTACTATCAAAATCTGGCAAATGAGCCCTAGTTGGTTTGGTTTAGTGGACAGAGGGTTGACCTTCTGACTGAAGGGTTCCAGATTCCATTCCGGTCAAGGGCACATGCCTGGGTTGCCAGCTCTATCCCCAGTAGGCGATGTGCAGGAGGCAGCCAATCAGTGATTCTCTCTCATCATTGATGTTTATATCTCTTACCATTGATATTTCTATCTCTCTCACCCTCTCTCTCCCTTCTGCTCTGAAATCAATAAAAAATATATTTTTTAAAAATCTGGCATATGAAATTCAGTACTTTAGTTAACAATCAACTAAAATAATCAATTTACCCAATCTCTGATTGCTCAATCGTTCTAGGTGAACAGGAATTGAACAGAATACTAATAGTTTTTGATAAAAAGTCTTTTTTTAGACATAAAAAGAAAAAATCCTTACTCATGATAAAGGAGCAGCCCTACCCTTGGGGAAATAGGGAGAATAAATTCATATGAACTGATATTATAGAGGATATAAACTATAAACTAAACACTTCTAAAAGGGTGGCCTCATGCTCATAGTAATCTTCCTGAATTAATTTCTCACACAAAATAAGTGTAAAGATCCATATTAAAGCAAAACCTCAACAATATGGTTTATTTGCAATTTAAATTAATAGAGAATATAAATTACAAAATACTTTATTATATTTAATTACAACCAAAATTCAAATTAGGCTACCACAGAGTTCACATCAATTCAATGTATATTAGATATATATCCTGTCACTAAAACTCTACTTATACTTATTTCCTTCTAAAATTAAGAGAAAAAATAAGCTTTAATCCAATCACTAGCAATAGAATCTTAATTTCTAAATTTTGTGATAAATTTTACAAAGTTGGCCCAGTGATTAAGTGTCAACCTAAGAACCAGGAAGTTATGGTCTGAGTCCCCCTCAGGGCACAAGCCTGGGATGTGGGCTCAATACCCTGTGGCAGTTGGGAGCGAATCAATGATTATCATCATTGATATTTCTATCACTCTCTCCCTCTCCCTTCCTCTCTCTGAAGTCAATAAAAAAAAATTTTTAAGTCATAGCACCCTACATAAAGGAAGGGAAAGAACATTTAAATATTTTGAATGCCCACTACTTGCTAGGCTCTTTCCATCTTACTCAAGCCACAAAGGCAGAGAGATATTACATTGTTTTATATTACTAACTCCACTTAAAAGATGATTAAACTAATGCTCAAAAAAATTTAGAAACTTGTCAAAAAACACACAGCTGGTAAAAGGCAGAGCTAGCACTCAAACCCAGATTTTCCAGACTACAAGGTCCATGCCCTTTCCACTATGCCAAACTGAGCAAAATTTAATGTTACTCCTTGTAACAAACTTCTACTCCTAGGATCTTCAATATCCCAAATTTGCTTCCCTCAGACCAGTCATGGGAGCATTTAATGTATAATGCTCTCCCTAATAATGCATTTCATCATGTAGAAATCCAACCAGAAGTCAAAGGCAAAACTTTAAAACATACAATAGATTAATTAGAAATATGACCTATTAATTAAAGAATAAAATCATTCTTCAGTAATTTCATAAACTCAAATTAAGTCTAATATTTTAGCTAAAGCTTAACAAGGGGGGAGAGGACTGAGAGGATGGGGAAAGTGCTGTTTTGTTTTCAGCTCAATAGTAAATGACACAAACTACTCTTGGGAAGCTAGAGTTGGAGGGAAAAAATCTATTTTACCTCTTTCTTTTTTTATCTTAGAGAGAAAGAAACATCAATCACTTGCCTCCTGCATGGGCCCCTGAGCTGGGACAAAACTGCACCCAGGCATGTTTCCCTGACCAGAAATAGAGTCCAGCCATAGCCGGTTTGGCTCAGTGGATAGAGCTTCGGTCTGCGTACTGAAAGGTCCCAGGTTCGATTCTGGTCAAGGGCATGTACCTTGGTTGTGGGCACATCCCCAATAGGGGGTGTGCAGGAGGCAGCTGGTCGATGTTTCTCTCTCATTAATGGTTCCGGCTCTCTATCCCTCTCCCTTCCTCTCTGTAAAAAAATCAATAAAATATATATATTTTTAAAAAAGAAAAAGAAATAGAATCCACCACCTTTTGTTGTACAGGATGAGGCTCCAACCACCTGAACCACACCAGCCAGGACTATTTTATCCCTTAATATAAACATAATATTATATGACTGAACTTGAATATATTTCCAAAAATACAATTATTCATTAGATTAAACTGTTAAAAATGAAGGTCTTATTTACCGGAAAAATATGCAAAGATATTTCTGAAGACAAAGGCCTACTACAAAGCTATGTAGTAAAAGTAGGTCAATGAAAAATATTCTGTTGCCAAGAGATACCATTTTGATCATCAGGGAAAAAATATTTCTAAATCTTAACTTCAGCTTTTCCTATAGCAAATAGTTAAACAAGTAATCCTTCTTTGAGTGACTCAACCACTTTATCTGGCACCTGGTACCAGATACTTATTAACCCAGGGTTTCTAAGAGTTTACCAAATTAAATGAGTAACATAGTTAAAAAACTTACCAGAGCATTTTCTTTTATCTTTAGATTATCTAAAGCCACATTACCTTTAAAAAAAAAAAGAAGAAGAAAAATATAGTTAATATACTAATTAGTAAAGCCTGTCATATAGCAGTACTAACTAGTACACTAAGTTCTAAGAAGACAATAGTGAGCAAAGCAAACTTAAAAAGCTATTGGAACAAAAGATTTGCTATATGTGCCTAGGAATTATTGGTTATAGCACACTTTAGATTAGTCCAATGCAAAAGAAATTACAAAATATTTAAACTGCCCTGACCGGTTTGGCTCAGTGGATAGAGCTTCAGCCTGCAGACTGAAGGGTCCCAGGTTCAATTCCAGTCAAGGGCATGTACCTTGGTTGCAGGCACATCCCCAGTGGGGGGTGTGCAAGAGGCAGCTGATCGATGATTCTCTCTCATGGATGTTTCTAAGTCTCTATCCCTCTCTCTTCCTCTCTGTAAAAAAATCAATAAAATATATATTTTTAAAAAATATATTTAAACTGCCTAACATTTAAATAGACAATGAGAATTTGGAAACTTTCAGCCTAAAGAACAAAAGAAAGTATCCATCATCTTGAATAATTAATTCAAAAATCTCAAAACAAGGACATAAAGAGATGACTACTAGAACAGATCAATTATTTATCCTGTAATTCAGGATTCTTTCCTTAATTATGTTGTCAATGAACATTTTCTATAGAAATATGGTTTTGGTCTTTTAAAACTCCAAACATCCTACCTTTCTAATGATTTTTGTTTCAGGTTCTAACATTCTTTAATTAATCCAATGTTTCTTAAATCTATTCAGGTATTAAGTTACAAAAACTAAAGCCATAATAATACTGTTACATTACTCAAATTTTAAACACTGTACCTATACTGTATTTGTCAATACATAATACTTAAATATTCTTGCTTACCTAGAAATGTAAGCAAAAGTTTTCATTTCACTCAAATCTCTAAATGTTGATAAAACTAGTGTCAACATTAAATGCAATAATAAATTCTTCAGTTATACATTCTTAATCACTCATTACACATTTAATTTTGAACAGATACTATGCTTCCTATGTTCTCCATAAACATTTTTCAATCAAGTAATTTTTTTCCTCATACCATGTTGGAGTGAATTAAAATATATTTAACTAGAGGCCCAGTGCATGAAAATTCATGCACTGGAAGAGGGGTTCCTTCAGCCCAGCCTGCCCCCTCTCACAGTCCAGGAGCACTCAGGAGCATGAGGCGACCCAGCGATCAGGGGAAGGCAACACCCCATCACACCTCTGCTGTTGCCACTGCCAGCAGTGCAAGCCTCGACCAGCCCTGGTTACCTGAGCCTCAGGCAGCCCTGGGCGGCAGGGTAGCCACCATCTGAGGCTTGCCTGTGCTTCAGGCATTGTCTGGGCAACTGACATTGAGGATTGCCTGCACCTTAGGCATCAGCTGGGCAGCCAACATCCGAGGCTTGCCTGCACCTCGGGCTGTCCCTGAGTGGCTGGGGGCTGAGGACGGGTCCAGTTGCACCACACACCTGCACCCTTCACCCCGTGGTGGGGCTGAAAGGACTGGGGGATTATGGCAGAGCTGAGGGGACTGGGCACCACTATCTTGTGGCTATAGGTGCCACCATCATTTGTGATGGCGTGACAGTCAATTTGCATAGTCCCTATTTATTAAACCATTGTTAGAAATTTGCTTTACCCCAGATCTCAGATTTACTCAAGCATTTATTAAGCATCTACTCTGCGTTAGGTGCTGGAAAGAAAGAGATTATTAAATCAATATCCCTTCTACTGAGGAGCTCACAGCCTAGCAAAGGAGATTAAATTTCTAAAATTTTGCAACTATTCTATTGGCATTCCAACAAAAGAGTTTAAAGGATGCAAAGTAGAAACCACCTCACTCTGCCAAGGGAAATCCAGACCTTCACACAAAAGTTTAGGCTAGAAAAGCTGAAGAAATATTTACCAACTAGATAAGAAAAGAGGGCAGACATACATGAGTAAGACATTTTAGAAACCACAAGCAAAGATTTGTTTAGCTGTAGAGTGTGAGAAAAGAATAAAAGATACTCCAGCTGTGGTGGCTGAGTGGAGTTTTAAAAGACTGTGAACCCAGGAGGTCATGGTTCAATTTCCCACCAGGAAACATGCCTGGGTTGCAGGCTTGATCTCCAGTGGGGGGCATGCAGGAGGCAGCCGATCAATGATTCACTTTCAACACTGATGTTTCTATCTCTCCCTCTCCCTTTCTCTAAAATCAATAAAAACATATAGAAGTATTTTTTATAAGAAATGGGGAAACGAAAAAAAATGTAAATTCTTATATGCATGCATACAAGTTCTTCAGTTGATCTCTTAACACTCCCCCAAACCCTCCTACTATTTGTAATACTTTAAGCAATAAAGGTAAATTCTAATGTCAGTATGACCTCAATATGTTCTATATAAATTACTTCTATATCTGATATCTACCTTTTCTATAGATACACAAAAAAATCTTTTTCTTCTACTTAATGCCTAGCAAGCAAATGTGTAAGTGGCCAGATTATTACAATCTCTGAACACATAATAATCTGGCGACTCAGTGTATATCCTATATAATAAAAGGCTAATATACAAATTGTCCCCTTGATCAGGAGTTAGACCAGCAGGCAGGCTGGCAAACCGCTCATGTCCCCTGCCCCTGGCCAGGCTGGCTGGACCCCACCCATGCACAAACTCATGCAGTGGGCCTCTAATATATATACACTGACTGGCCAGATTATTATGGTTCAGAGATCATCATAATCTGGCCACTCAGTGTATATTTCCTCTCTGAAAAATGTGAATGTTATCTATCAAACCGTAAATACATCAATGAAATAAGAATGATACAGTCAAAAAATTATTTGCAATGAAGGAGGAGCCACTAGCCTTAATACAAAGAAAAGGGGAGGAATAACAGCATATTTCAGATTAACACCAGGTTAAAAGGGCATTCACTCATTCAACCAGTAGAGAGTGCCTTATCTAGGTAAGGCACTGGGCTAACAAGTATTCTTCCATTAAAGTACATGTTTTTCTGCAGATACATTTGTAGGAATTCCAGTCCATCCTATGAATATAAGTTCTGTTAAAATAAAAATAATTTATAAACCTAAAATTAAATACCATTCCTAGATAACCATTTTATATTTCAGTGAATACTAGGAAAAGGTTAAGATTTAGTTTTCCATTTCTTCATCAAGATAACATGATAATTTCATACACACGCAAGTCACTTTACTGCTATAGCCAGATTACCTGGGTTTAAGAATACATAAAGGCCATAGGAAGTTCCTGAAAACCTGAGGGAAGGGTAAATATTTGTGTCTAATCTTTTAAAAAAGGCGGAGGGCAGGGAGAATGACTAATAATTGGAGATGGATAAACTTAATTTTGTCAATAAGAAAGGCATTAAAGCCAAACCCTCAATCAAGTGTCTCTAATTCCATGAGGATTGGAAGTTCTTCATGTCATTTCCTTCTATGATGAACTGACAGGCCTAAAGGATGAGAGTAAGCAGTAAGAGCAGTCTGTGCTTCAGAAGAGAAGGTTTCTGATTTTGATCCTATATGATTCTCCTTAATAAACTAGAAATATTTTTTTGGATGAGCGTACATAGTTAGAGAGTTCAACATAAAGTTTCAAAGCTACTCTGGAAGGATGTTTTAAGCACCTTGAAAAGGTAAATACTGGATCAAAATTTACCTAATAACCTTTACTAATGAACCAGAAGATGAAAATGAAAGTAAATCCATTAAATTAGCAAGTAACACCAAGATAAGCAGAGCTGGAGTTATTTCAAAAAATAAAATAGGAAGAAAACATCGTCAGTGTGAGAAGAAGGCTGGGAAAGTTACACACACACACACACACGACATTTATTTCTGTAGAAATAAAATGTTCCTGAGAAATAAAATAAATAAATAATAGAAAAAGAAATGGTTGATAAATTATTTTTTTTTTTAAAAAAAAAAACAGGCTTATTCCATTATTATGCCATTAATGGGATTTGGGTTGGTATTTTTGTTTACATTAACAAGAAAGAGGAAAGCAAAACGCTGTTTCAGAACTTCACTCTTCTTCAGTGATGTGAAAAACTTCTTGACTGAATCAGATAAGAGGTTTCAAATACTGGAAGACTATTTCCTTGATTTTTTTCTGCCATTATCTCTTTTCTGTCATCACTGGTGCTGGCATAATATGGAATAAGCCTGCCTAGGTCCAAGAATAACTTTTAAAACACAAAATAGGCTATGAAATAAATGTAAGGAATATAATGCTAACGTTAAATACCTATAGTCATAAATGATCTATCTGAACTTTCACAGAGGTTTAGTTATACCTTTCTTGTGGCACTTTACTATATAAACCTCCAACCTGATTTATAAACTCCAGATTCTCTTCATCGTAGGTGCTCAATACATATTGACTTTATTGGTTTAGAATGCATATTATACTGGGGTAGAAACAACTACAAGTCTATAAGTCTTTATATTTTAGAAAACATTCTCAGATCTATTACATTACTTGATCCTCACAGCCTCCTGGAAAAGGAAGCAGGACATGTACTAGTACATTAAGCAAGAGAAACCGAGGCTTAGAGAGGTTAAATGACTGGTCTAAGAATACTATGTCAACTAATAAGTGGTAGAACCAGTGCTTAAGTTCTGATTCCCAATGCTGTGTTCAGAATATCACACTATCCCATCCCCCATTCCCCCTCAAAAAAAACAGAGCAGAAAGGGTAAAGGATTTTAATTGGAAGATAATTCTATCTCCCTTGAGGGGGAAAAAAAAAAATGCCATATAAGAATTAGACTCAGCATTAAGAGGCCTGTGTTGTTGGTAGATCCACCTCTAGTCTTTGCATTTTAAGACTGTGTAGAAATTCAAAACAAAAAGGGTAACTAAAACCATTACAATAAACAAGACCATAACCAGAAAGGCTGGATAGTCAATGTTTATATTAGGAGGATTGCCAGAGCAAAGGACAGTGCCACAGTGGAAAACATACAAGCAGGAGATAACACTACAAAATGGTCATTTCAGTCATTTTTTTTAATTCTGTATTCTTCCAACCCAGCTGGTGTGACTCAGTGGTTGAGCTTCGACTCATGCACCAGTACGGTGGTCGGCAAACTGCGGCTCGTGAGCCACATGCAGCTCTTTGGCCCCTAGAGTGTGACTCTTCCACAAAACACCACAGCCTGGGGGAATCTATTTTGAAGAAATGGCGTTAGAAGAAGTTTAAGTTTAAAAAATCTGGCTCTCAAAAGAAATTTCAATCATTGCACTGATGATATTTGGCTCTGTTGATTAATGAGTTTGCCGACCACTACACCAGTAGATCATAGAAATGCCCAGGTTTGGGGCTTCATTCCCAGTAGGAAATGTGTAGGAAGCAATGGATCAATGATTTTCTCTCATCATTAATGTTTCTATCTCTCTCTCCTCCTCTCCCTCTCCCTCTCCCTTCTTCTCTCTGAAATCAATAAAAACATATTTTTATCTACATTTTTTCTTAAAACAAAAGACAGAAATTCACAATTTATAGCTTATACCTATTTAGAATCATAAAGATCTTTAAAGCCTAATCTCCTGTCACTTATACATTAAAAAAATCAAAGCCTAAAGTTATACAATTAATTTATGGCAGTGCTAAGAATAAGAACCTATATCTCCTGACTCCCTGGTCAATATTCCTAATATAAAACATACAAGTTAACCCAAAACTGTGATTAAAAACAAAAATAATGAACCAAGAACAAAAATCTCATGTCTAGTCCATGCAACAAGTTTTGTATATCCTATATAATAAAAGCCTAATAGCCAGGACCAGTTTGGCTCAGTGGATAGAGCATCGGCCTGCGGACTGAAAGGTCCCAGGTTCGATTCCGGGCAAGGGCATGTACCTTGGTTGCAGGCACATCCCCAGTGGGGGGTGTGCAAGAGGCAGCGGATCGATGATTCTCTCTCATCGATGTTTCTAACTCTCTATCCCTCTCTCTTCCTCTCTGTGAAAAATCAATAAAATATATTTTTTTAAAAATAATAATAAATAAATAAATAAATAAAAGCCTAATATACTAAATGTCCGATAGGCTGTTCAACCAATCAAAGCATAATGTACTAATGATATGCTAAGGCTGCTCAACCACTCACTATGACATGCACTAACCACCAGGGGGCAGTCGACCAGTCACTAAGATATGCACTGACCACAAGGGAGCAGACAGTCAACAGGTCAACCAGTCGCTATGATGTGCACTGACCACCAGGGGACAGATACTCCAACTGGTAGGTGAGCTTGCTGCTGGGGTCTGGCCCATCAGGACTGAGCAAGATGGGCCAGACACGCCCTGGAGCCCTCCCGCAGTCCTTTCCTGGCTGAACATCCTGCATCTCTCCCTGGCTACAATCATGCATCAGTGGGGGTCCCTCAGCCTGGCCTGTGCCCTCTTGTAATCCGGGACCCCTTGAGAAATGTCAGAGAGCCAGTTTCGGCCCAATCTACATACAGGCCAGGCTGAGGGACCCCACTGGTGCACCTCTAGTCTATATAATAAAAGCCTAAGCAACCATTACAGCAGAACACCCAGGACAACAAGTCACTATGATGTACACTCCCACAGGGAAAGTGCCACTCAGCAAGAAGGTGGGTTCACGGCTGACAAGCTCAGTAGTGTTGGTGGGAGCCTCTCCCGCCTCCATGACAGGACTAAGGAGCAGCAAGCCGAGTAGTAAGGAGCAGCAAGCAGGTGAACTGTAAGGAAAAAGTGGTCCTGGACTGGGGAGGATATCTGACTGCTAGCCCGACAGCAGGAGCGGGCCTAAGCCGGCAGTCAAACATCCCCCAAGGAGTCCGGGACTGCAAGAGGATGCAGGTCAAGCTGCGGAACCACCCCTCTGTATCCCCAGTGCATGAATTTCATGCACCAGGCCCCTAGTTATAAAATAATGGAAAAAGAATATGTGGTGCTTTGGATTTATTTTTTATTTAAGAATTCCTTTATGGCCGGGACCAGTTTGGCTCAATGGATAGAGCGTCGGCTTGGGGACTGAAGGGTCCTGGGTTCGATTCCGGTCAAGGGCATGTACCTTGGTTGCGGGCATATCCCCAGTGGGGGGGGGGGGTGCAAGAGGCAGCTGATCGATGACTCTCTCTCATCGATGTTTCTAACTATCTCTCTCCCTTCCTCTCTGTATAAAAATCAATAAAATATATTTTTTTTTAAAAAAGAATTCCTTTATATATCTATAACATAAGCACTCATTTATTTAAAAGTATATTAAGCCAAAACCGGTTTGGCTCAATGGATAGAGCGTCGGCTTGGGGACTGAAGGGACCCGAGTTCGATTCCAGTCAAGGGCATGTACCTTGGTTGCGGGCACATCCCCAGTAGGGGGTGTGCAAGAGGCAACTGATCGATGACTCTCTCTCATGGATGTTTCTAGCTCTCTATCTCTCACCCTTCCTCTCTGTACAAAATCAATAAAATGTATTTTTTTAAAAGTATATTAAAATATTCAAACATTTATTTTCCAAATAAGTGAGCTGAAGTAAATTACTGATCGTTTTTTTAAAGCCCAAATCAAATTACTTTAATAACTAATGTTTTAGTAAATACTGAAGAAAATATTGTAGGGATTCATTTCAATTGAATGTAGCTATTTAAACCAAATTACCCAATCTAGACACCTTTCAATAGGAGTGCACAGTGAATTGTCTGGGGAGGGGAGGAGGAAACAATTAACTCTTACTCTTTCCATTTCCCTACTGAAACAGGAAGTCTTGGCAAAGAAAGCTGGAGATCTGCCATGTTACCACTGAACTTTCTCCCTTTCAAATACACTTCACGGAGCTCATACTAGTGAGTAATGCGGCAGAGCTTCCTAGCAGGAAGGTTACCAAAGTACCAACTCCCAGTTTTATTTCTATAAAAGGGGTGAATTTTTAATTTTTGATGCTATATAAATATGTGGAAAGGTGTTTTCAATTTAAATTTTAGGCACTGTTTTAATTATGATAACTGAGCCTAAACATATTACATTACAATATTGAACTTTTTGTTGTTTATTTTATATGCGATAGTCAAGCTAATAAGAAATATGGCCTTCACTAAATCAAGTATTAGCTGGGAGGATAGGACTAAAAAAAATACATCTACAAGTTTAGAAATACCTAGATATGCTGTTTTATGTGTCATGGTAAAAATAAACAGAGGCCTGCTTTTTCTTTTTTGTTTTCCTTTTTTTTTTTTTTTAATATATTTTATTGATTTTTTTTTTTACAGAGAGAAAGGGAAAGAGATAGAGAGTTACGATCATCAATGAGAGAGAAACATCAATCAGCTGCCTCTTGCACACCTCTACTGGGGATGTGCCCACAACCAAAGTACATGCCCTTGAGGGGAATCGAACCTGGGACCCTTCATTCTGCAGGCTGACGCTTTATCCACTGAGCCAAACCGTTTTTGGCAGGCCTGCTTTTTCTTGCATTCTCAAGCTCCCTGCGGCTATCTATTAAGACAATCCTATCCTATATAGTAAAAGGCTAATAGCCAAGTTGACCAAACGGCAGAACAATCGGTCACTATGATGTGCACTGACCACCAGGGTGCAGACAATCAATGCAGGAGCTGCCCCCTAGTGATGAGTGCGCTCCCACAGGGGGAAGCACTGCTCAGCCAGAAGCAAGGCTCAGAGTTGATGGGAAGCGGCCTAAGCCGGCAGGCGAACATCCCCCAAGAGATCCCGGACTGCAAGAGGGCACAGACTATACTGAGGGACACCTGCCCAGTGCAGGAATGTCATGCACCGGGCCTCTAGTTTAATATATTAGATTTGAACTCACAAACATCAATAAAAGACTAAAATTTATCTTCATTTATCTTGTCATATTTCATGACTGTGGCCTCTGCTCACCGGTACTTGAGTAAAGAACAAAAAGGAAAAATACATCATTTGACTATCATTTCTTACCATAAAGACAGAGCAAGAAGCAGTATGACTTAACTAAGAAAGGAGCACACACTGCTCTGGTCTTGTTCAAATCACAAAAATTTAGTCAGAAAAGATGGCCGTGAATAAACCTTTTACAGATAAACTACTGATCACTGTTCAGTAATTTGCCAAGCACCATACAAGTAGGCAGTATAGAAGATGGCATTAGACCCCAGGTTTCCTCCTTCCTTATGCCGCTCCAACAATGTCTGGCAGCTGGTGGGAAAGTATCAGGAGTGAAGTGAAGGACAGACAGCACAAAGATCAGCAGGGGCTCAGCCTGGTTTGCAGACCTACAAACTCTGAGGGCACTCCACCTGGCTCCTACCCCTGGTCACACCTTACATCCAACACATCACAGCCTCTATGTATATTTTACTTATCAAATGGAAATGAGAGCAGCCAAACTCTGAGTGGAGGATTTTCCTTACTTTCTTCCACAGTACATCAATTTGAAAAATCAAATTGACAAGGGTTCTACATAATAAGCAACACAACTTGAACCAAATTGCAAAACACCTGCCATTTCAACATACCCTTTCAAATATTTGTTACTCTTAAAACAATTATAACCTGGACACACCTCAAATAGCCAACGGCTGTGCAATTTATCTCCCAGTAGCAGTGGGTGAGGAACAAAAATCTAGATAATAATCCCTACTTGCCTTGGCAGCCATATGCCCACCAGGCACTTTTCTGAACCTTTGAAAACCTGACTTACAAGCTAACCAGCAGGTAACGTAAGTAATGTAAGTGTAAATTCAAATGCAAGTAGGTTTTGTTTCTTTTAAGAAATCTGTTTGAGAAATAAGAACTGTTTGTGTGGTGTTAGCTTTACACAAAATTATCACACTATAGAATATGAAAGCCCTGAAATCTGCGTCTTGAAGAAACATACTCATGAAAATAAAGTAAAATAGAGCAGGTTGTTTTCAATCACTCAGCCAGGTTTGTTTATCCTCACTATTTCTATCAGTATTAACAGCTTAAAAATTATAATGACTAAGGATTTTCACATTATCTCTGTTATTTCTCCATACCACAAATAAGGAAACTAAGATTTAAGAATGCTTCTCCAATTTAAAGACAGTATCCACATACAACTTCCCAATTCTAGAAATTCAAATAAATTTCCCCATCCTTATCACAATACTTTTTTGTGTGTGTGGATTTCATTGTGAAATATACATGCCTATATAAATGTACAGTTCACATATGTGTAATTGCAGTTAACCCTTGAGCAAGGCAGATTTAAAAATCCAAGTGTAAGTAGACCCATATGGTTCAAACACGTTCAAGGGCCAGGTTTTTGTTTTTTAAGTAAAAATAAAATCAGGAATAAACTTTAATATACTGTATTTAATCCAATATAATATTATCACTTCAACATGTAACCAACATAAAAATTGAGATACTACATTCTCCCTCCTATTTTCTCAAAACTTGGTGTGTATTTTATACATACAGCACTAATCACATTTCAAGTGCTCAAGAGCCATAGCTTGTTGACTGAACTAAAAGCAGTTCTATCCTTTTGGGTAATTCTCTGACCTCCCTCCACGCCTGACAAAAAAAAAAAATCCCAAAACTCTTCAGAGTTAGAAAGTATCTCCAATGACCCCAAAGTCTGACGCATTATTAGTGCAAATAGTTAAGTTTTATGAAGAGGGTGCAAGCATACTACTACGCACAACCCCTAGGATAGAAATGTAGGCGTACATTCTTGGTCATGCCCCTAATTAATGAGGGTGCTGGTCGTGGCCTTGCCTTCCTTTCCATCTTTCCACCGCTAGTTAACAAAACTGAAAGTCCTCCGCTTATTGGGGGAAAAGTAAATACGAAGGAAAGAAATCACTTTCTCGGAAGCTGACCTACTGACACGCCTTTTGCAACGATCTTCCCCTGCCCATCGTTCCCAAACCCTGCAACCCCGGAGAAGCCAGCCAGCTTCTGGTCGGTATACAATGCCCAAGATATATGCGAAATGCAAGTTCCCCTTTTGCTTTTTTCCTTGATGCCACTTTATTTGAGCGTGTGCGACCAAGCAACCATCCTCACACTTCACGTGATGCGGGAGCAGAAAAGGTTTTTATTTTGGTTTTTTATGCTATGGAGCCAAGCTGAGGGCTGCGGGGCGAGACCCCCAGGGAGGCCTCAGGGGTCCGGGCAGCGCGAGCGCGGCTGGCGCACCCCCCACCCCGCCGGCCCCGGCACCTCAGGGCGGCGGGGGCGGAGGTGGAGGCGGCACCGGTCTCAGGGCGCCTCGCACCTGCCGGCGGGGCGGGGAGGGGGGCCCGCGCGAGCGCCCTCCCCGGAGGCGGGGTCTCGGCGGCACCGGGAGCAGGGCCCCCGCTGCACTGGGCGCGGAGCCCGCAGCGTGGGCCCCTCCGCCCGCGCCGCGCCCCGCCGGCCGCGCCCTCTCGCTTACCGCCCCAGATGCCCAGCTTCAGCTGGGACTTGTCCAGGTTCTCCACATAGTCCCCCAGGAAGCGGTTCAGCAGGTCCGCGACCACCGACTCCAGCACCATGGCGGGGCTGCGGCGGCGGGGAGGGCGGAGCCGGAACCGCGGGGCGCAGCGGAGGGCGGCGCGGCGCGCGGCGAATGACAGCCCCTCCGGCGCCGGCCCGCCCCGCCGCGCGCGCGCGTGACCGGCCTGTGCGCAGGCGCGCCGCCGCCGGGCCCCGGATCTGCGCGCGGCCGCAGACCTCCCCGACGTGCGCGCGCGCGGCCCCGAACCTGGCCGCCTAGTGTAGCGAGCACCCCGGGCCTGGGGCGGGCGGAGAGCAGAGGGGAGCTGGCTTCAGGCCCGCCGCGGCAGCCGCACCGGGAGCGCTGCACGCGAGGGAAGGATGTGAATGAAAGGGAGGGCAGGAGTCACTGCGTGCGGACATCTGTGGGACCACGCTGCTGGCCCGCCATCATCCTCTGCAGATGCCGGGTCCGAGTCCGCAGAGCTCGGCCATGTCCGGGGAAGGCAGCTGCGCGGCGCCTCACTGGGGCCGGCCCTGCTGCGCGGCGCTTTGCGGACCGGCGTCCACCCGGTGCACCGCCTAACGAGCCACCCGCCCCCCTCCGGGTGGGGACTAGGCTCCGCGCCCTTGTTCTGTCGGCTACCTGGGGCAAGGTCTCCGTTTCTTTTTATTATTATTATTGATTTTTTACAGAGAGGATGAGAGAGAAACATTGATCAGCTGCCTCCTGCACACCCCCTATGGGGAATGTGCCCGCAACCAATGTACATGCCTGAATGGGATCCTGGGGCCTTTCAGTCAGCAGACCTATGCCCTATCCACTGAGCCAAACCGGTTTCTGCCCATTTCTTTTTGCTTCCTGAAAACATACCTGAATAATTTAGAAGTGGGTGGGGTAGGAACAGAATGGCATCCTGAGATGGTAGATAGAATGGGAACTGAACATGCATTTTGTTCTTAACTCATTCGTTTACTCCCTTCTGTGTTTGATTCATTCTTTTAACTCAGGGCCACTCCTTGCCTACCTCGTTAAGAAAACAAAGAACAAGAAAACCTGGTGCTTTTTTTGTTTGTATGTGGCTTGCATGTTATCAATATATCACTTTCTTCCATGCTATCATTGAACTGTCTCGGGTGTATCAAGACATTGAGAGTAAGGCTTTTATAACTCAAGGGCTATTTATGTTAGTGAATTGTACCCGTGGACAAATCAATTCTGTTTAGAGAACTGGATGTTTTTTTCTAAAAATATATTTCAAAATGCTGTGGAGATACAGCATTTCTGCATAAACCTCAGAAATGGTGGATTATTTGTAGTCCTTAGCATTTATTAAGTGCTCTGCTACACATTACTTCTGAAAAAACTGTGAGAATTGTTCTTCAACAACTGCTATAGATTGACTGTGTGCTCCCAAATTTCATATGTTGAAATCCTACTCCCCAATAGGATGATATTAGGGTGGTGGGGCCGGTGGGAGGTTATTGGGTAATTAAGCAGAGCCCTCCTGAATTGGTAGAGAGAGGCAGAGAGCTCCTTCCCCCATCTGCCATGTGAAGAGATAGCAAGAAGACCACCATCTATGAGCCAGGAAATGGACCCTCACCGGACTGAATTGGCTGGCACATTGATCTCGGTCCTCCCAGCCTCCAGAAATGTGAAATAAATTTGCATTGTTTTAAACCATCCAGTCTATGATACTTTGTTAGAGCAGCCTCAAAGGACTAAGATAGAATCAAAAAGAAAAAATGTCTTAAGTTCAAAGTCTACTGAAGAAGAAAATAAAAGGTCCGATGTCTATATTCGGTTATATGTAATATTGATATAAAAGAAAAAAAAAAAACAGTACTAATCAGTACTACTGTTGTATCACAAATCAGGGAGCTGGACAAGACACCTTAATGAGCCATTTAGTTAGGAGTCATCTTTATTGTGCGCAGGTTCAGAGCAGATTACCTCTGTCAAATTCTGAACAAGCACAGGAATATTTCCTTTTTATATCCTTCTAGTTCTTTGTGTAAGTTATTTTTGTAGACAGCTTGAAACCTTGAGTACATATCACATCTAGCAAACATATCATATCTAGCAAACATATCATATCTAGCAAACATCATATCTAGCAAACATATCATATCTAGTACATATCATATCTATACAGACAACTTGTAACCTTGAGTATCATATATCTATACAGACACCTATAACCTTGAGTATCATATCTATACAAGCACCTGGCATCAATATCAGCATATCAGTCCCTTATGTTAGATGGCTAGTTTGCAAGGTCAGACAATTAAGTTTATCTTTTCTTTTTTAAATAAATCTTTCTTGTTCAGATTATTACAATTGTTTTTTCCTTCCCATAGCTCCCCTCCACTTGGTCCCACTCCACCCTCTGCTCTTACCTCCTCAACCCTCCCTCCCCCACTGTTCTCATCCATAGATATATGATTTTTGTCCAGTTTCTTCCCATACCCCCCACATAGACACCCCTTTCCCCCTGAGAATTATCAATCCCCTCCCATTCTATGTCCCTGATTCTATTATATTCACCAGTTTATTCTGTTCCTTAGATTTTTAATTCACTTGACTTTTAGATTAACTTGTTGATAGATATGTTTGTTGTTCATAATTTTTATCTTTACTTTTTTCTTCTTTTTCCTCTTTTTAAAGAACACCTTTAAGCATTTCATATAATACTGGTTTGGTGGTGATGTACTCCTTTAGCTTTTTCTGATCTGTGAAGCTTTTTATCTGCCCTTCAATTCTGAATGATAACTTTGCTGGGTAATCTTGGTTGTAGGTTCTTGCTATTCATCACTTTGACTATTCCTTGCCACTCCCGTCTGGCCTGCATAGTTTCTGTTGAGAAATTGGCTAACAATCATATGGGTGCTCCCTTGTAGGTAATTAACTGTTTTTCTCTTGCTGCTTTTAATATTCTCTCTTTGTCTTTTGCTCTTGGCATTTTAATTATGATGTGTCTTGGTGTGGTCCTCTTTGGATTCCTTTTGTTTGGGGTTCTCTGTGCTGCCTGGACTTTTAAGTCTATTTCTTTCATCAGGTGGGGGAAGTTTTCAGTCATTATTTCTTCAAACAGGATTTCAGTGTCTTGCTCTCTCTCTTCCTCTGGCACCCCCATAATTCTGATGTTGGTACACTTGAAGTTGTCCCAGAGGTTTCTTACACTATCTTCAACTTTCTGGATTCTCTTCTCTTCTTGCTTCTCCAGAAGAGTGTCCTTTGACTCTCTGTATTCCAAATCTTTGACTTGATTCTTGCGTTTTTCTAGTCTGCTGTTGGGTCTCTGTATGTATATATATATATATATATATATATATATATATATATATTTTAATTTCAGTCTGTGTATGTTTAATTTCTAGTTGGTTTAATTTCTTTTTCATATCCTTGAGGGTCTCGTTAAATTTATCGGCCTTTTCTAGGAAATTCTTGAAAAACCTTATAACCATTGTTTTGAACTCTATATCTAGTCTTTTGTTCTCCTTCATTTCTTTTGTTTGAGATCTATTTCCTTTTATCAGCATTTTTGCTGCTTCCCAGAGTTGGTAGGGTGGCTTTGTGTTTGTGTGTTAAGGTGTCCTATATGTTTCAGTGGGTCAGCCTCCCAGGTACCTGAGGTGGACACTCTTGGTACACCCCTTTGTGGATTGTATGTACACCCTTGTTATAGTTAAGTCTTTTTTTTTTTTTTTACTAATGTGTTTTTCAACAAATCCCCATTTCTTGCTGCTAACTTCATCTTTAGCTTTCTTTTTCTTTTTTTCTTTTTTTTAATATATTTTATTGATTTTGTACAGAGAGGAAGAGAGAGGATAGAGAATTAGAAACATCGATGAGAGAGAGTCATCGATCAGCTGCCTCTTGTTCACCCCCTACTGGGGATGTGCCCGCAACCAAGGTACATGCCCTTGACCGGAATCGAACCTGGGTCCCTTCAGTCCCCAAGCAGACGCTCTATCCATTGAGCCAAACCGGTTTCGGCTGTTATAGTTAAGTCTTGATTGTTGTTGGTGTCACTGGAAGGAATTGACCTCCAGGCCAGTTGCTGTGAGGACCCACTGTGTCTATAACAGAACAATTGCTGTGCTGGAGACACATTTATGGGGGAGTACTTGTTCCCATAGGGCTTTGGTGCTCACTGAGTCTGTCTCTTGAACGTGTCCCTTGTGAGAGTAGTTGAAATCTGGTGTCGTCTCACACGGACCACTAGATACATTAGTTTCCAGATCTCCAATGAGGTGCAGTTCAGCTACTGTCTGAGGCCTCCCAGCAGGAGCTACAGTGAGAACCACAGTCCTCTCCTCCCTGCTTGGATCTTGGAAGCTTTGGAGCTGTCTGCACCAGGTTGCAAGTTTGCTAGGTTAAATTGCAATAGAGAAGGCCATTCATATGCAGAAGCCGCTGCTTGGAGCTTGGGTGTGTTCGTATCATAGATTGTGGGGGTGGAGTCTCAGGGAGTCACTAGGCTAGGGTGTGGCCAACAGTGATGGCTGCCAGTCAGCCTTCTCTGCCTCTCTGACCATGTCCCGCCTCTCATGCCCCAGCACAGCAAACAATTATTCTTGTGCGCAGCTCTGCAAGCAAGCCATCCTCACTTTCTGACCTGATGGCAGACAGTCCAGCTTCCCCCCAGAAACTGGATTTCAGAGAGATTGGGAGCTTGTCTCTCTTCGGGTTGAAGAAAGCAATGCCCTCCGCCACCCAGGATCCACTGCCTGCCTGTATTCCGCTTTTGCCCCTGTACCTCAGTTTTTCAGCGCTTGTGCCCTGAATGCTCCTTTCTCTTTCAATCTAGTTGTAGAGCTTCCTTCCAGCCAGTTTTCCCGTGGTCTTGCATGATAAAGACATTTTGTTTTCAGTTGTAGTTTTGAAACTGTTGTGTGTGGCAGCAGTTTAGGTGTGTTTACCTACGCCACCATCTTGGATCTCTAAGTTTATCTTTTCTATTCAAGCAAAAAACGAAGTTATTTTACAGTCTAAAAATAACAGAGGGAATAGCAAAAATAAAATAATTCTAAAACAGCAGTTTCAACTAGTTTTTCCAAAGGAGGGGTTATTAATATGCTTCACTATCAATACCCACCTTAATTCTCCATTCCTTCACACAGAAAATAAATTCTTAACCATTTGTGTTTTGTTTTTTTTTTATCTCAGTCACCCTGACAAGATACCTAGGAGGCACTTAGCACTTTTCTATCACGATCCACAACAAACTAATAGCCAAACCTGTCCGTTTTGCTTTTGCCATATTTCTTAAATTCTCTTTGTCTCACCTGGACCATTCAATAACCTTCTAACTGGATTCCTGGCCTGTGAATATTTCTCTCTTTTCCATATTCAGTGTGGCTAGAGAGTGGTCTGGTTCCTGAGTAGGGGTTGCTAGGGATTGAGAAAATGAAAGAAAGATACAGACACAGATATAGAAGGAAAAAGCTGGGGCTGGGTGGGACCACTGTCCTCTGATGGAGAGACAGGGACCCAGAGCCAATGTATTTATTTTACACAGGAAAAAAAACAAAAAACAAAAACAAACAAACAAACAAACAAAAAACACACAAGAAGTTTTACTAAAAGTCAAGACAAAGGAGACTATGTGCATTCTTGGGTGGGCCAGAGTGGTATTCATTCCTGCTGCTTGGCTGGATTTAAATAACAAAACCCACCCCCTGACACCTGGGCTGAAGATCAAGCTGACAACACTCCTACCTCTGGCAAAGTGTGTTACCAGGATGTGGCTTGCCAATGCCACTGGATTCAGCTGACAATAGTTAAAGAAATGTCCATGTGCTTTCGCAGGTGCTCTCTACACTGGCCTTCAGTTTTTCCCTTCTTCATTCATCAGCACACCACCACAGAAGCTGTTTTTCCAAAGCACAAGTAAGCACAGGTTAGTCACCATATCAAAAGCACCCAATAACTTTACAATGTTCAGAAAGCCCCCCAAAAGTTGTTCATAGTCCACATGCTCTCTTCCAAAAATCCCTCTCTCCTTATATATACTCCGACCAACTATGCACTGAGGGGAGTACAAAAATAAATAAATAAATAAATTCTGGATGGGACGGCCTCATTCATCACACAAAGTTTGAATAACAAAGATAAAAGATGCCATGGGCAGAATAGCAAGGTCAAGCGAATGGAACAAAGGTTGGCTCTGGTTGGAGAAGTGAACAATACTAATCCTTCTCTAATAATTCCTTGTATTTCTATACTTTTGAAAGAATGATACATATGGGTACTTATACATGCATTATTCCATTTTATTAATACTTCTTCATGAGCTATCATGCCATTACTATGCCAAGGTATGCACTTTCATGTAATCGTCACATAAGATTTGTAAGATAAGTAATCCAGGTTGTAGGATTGTCTCCATTTTATAGTAAAATTAAATTCAGAATATTAAATTACTTAACCCCAAATTATACAGCAGGTATTAATTTCCTCGAGCTTCCTGAGCATTGCCACCCTCTTTTCTTTCAATAGTTAGTTAAATCACCATTAGGCTACTAGTACTTCTCGGAGATCTTCCTTTAAAAGGTTAATGACAGAATAGAAAATCTCAGAGTAGAAAATTCAGCTCAAAATTATCAGTATAGATACTATTACCATATAGTATTAACATTTTAAAATGTTAATATTTTTCCTTTTAAGTATGTTTTGTGCACACAGTAATGCCCCAAATTTTCCATATTTCTTGAAGAAGAAATTTACAGTCCTTATACGAAACAAACTATTATGTCAGGAAACATCACTAGCATGTTAATGCAAAGCACAATACCCAAAGGAATTTAGATACAGAGGTTATGTAAAGAAAGGGAATATTCTGGTAATTACAGTTCTTAAACTAATTCTAACTAAGAACAATGAGAAGGCCCTGGCCAACTAGCACGGTTGGTTAGATCATCATCCTGATACACCAAGGTTGTAGGTTCAATTCCCGGTCAGGGCAAATACAAGAATCAACCAATGAATGCATAAGTAAGTGGTACAACAAATCTCTCAATCTCTCTCTCTCTCTCTCTCTCTCTCTCTCTCTCTCTCTCTCATCAATAAATAAAAAATGTTTTAAAGAAGAAGAAGGACAAAAAAAGGCAATTGCAAAACTAACCTGCAATGAGAGATTAAGCAATAAGCACAGATGACCAAAACATTTTTTTCTGTTAAAAACAAAATTAATGACACTTTAGAAAATACTGTTATGGAAACTAAAAATAAAGAAATACAAAATGGGTTGTGAAGGCCTAGGGCAGAGGATGGGGTCAGGGTACAAGGGGTTAGTGGGGGAAAGGGGAGTCTTTATAATATTTTCAAAAATAAAGTTGTTTTTTTAAATACAGATCACTGAAACCAAAAGTTGGTCCATTGAAAGGACCGATGAACCTTTAGCCAGACTCATCAAGAAACAAAGAGAGAGAACCCAAATAAATAAAATCAGAAATGAAAGAGGACAGATAACAACCAACATCACAGAAATACAAATCATTGTAAGAAAATATTACCAAAAAATAAACTGTATGCCAACAAAATAGTCAACCTGGGCAAAATGGAATAATTCCTAGAATATTTCAAAACTGAATCAGGAAGAAGCAGAACATCTGACTAGATTAATAACAACTAATAAAATTGCAGCAGAAAAACAAACAAACAAACAAACAAAAAACCTTCCAGCAAACAAAAGTCCTGGACCACATGGCTTGGGCGAATTTTACCAAACATTCAAAGAACTAACACCTATCCTCAAACTATTCCAAAAAATTCAAGAGGAGGGAAGATTTCCAAGTTCTTTTTACGAGGGCAACACTATCCTAATACAAAAACCAGGTAAAGTCACAACAAAGAAAGAAAATGATAGATACACCTCATGAACATAGATGCTAAAATCCTCAACAAAATATTAGCAAATTGGATCCATCAATATACTTTAAAAGATCACACACCGTGATGCAAGGTTGGTAAAATATTCACAAAGCAATAAATATGATACATCAAATAAACAAAATGAAAGATAAAAATTACATGATCATATCAATAGATGCAGAAAAAGCATTTGATAAAATCCAGCACCTATTTATGATAAAAATTCTCAGCAAAGTGGGAATAAAGGGGTGATACCTCAACATAATAAAGGCTATATGTAAAAAAAACCTACAGCCAATTATACTCAATGGGCAAAAACTAAGAGCATTTTCCTTAAGATCAGGAACAAGAAAAGGATGTATGCTTTCACCATTTTCATTCAACATGGTACTGAAAGTTCTAGCTGTGGGGATCAGACAAGAAGAAATAAAAGGCATCCAAATTGGAAAAGAGAAAGTAAAACTGTCATTATTTGCAGATGACATAATATTGTATGTAGAAAAACATAAAGACTCCAGAAAAAAAAAAAAAAAAAAAAAAAAAAAAAAAAAAAAAAAAAAAACCCAACAACTAAATCTAATAAATGAATTTAGCAAAGTTGCAGGATTAAAAAAAAAAATCAATATTCAGAAATTGATGGCATTTCAAAAATTAAATATAACTAACAACTCTTCCTTAAAAGATAGAAAAATAAGAAATTCTAACTTCATACTGCCTCTTACCTATGATCCATTCCCCAACCCTGGAGTTTAAGATGAGCAAAAGGGATTTGGGGGGAAAATAAAACAGAAATCTGAAGAAAGCTAGAGAATAAGCATAACACCATGGCCAGTCAGAGAAGTTAGGAAGGTTAAATGGCGGAAAGCCTGGGAGTGAATTGCAAAGTGTTAGAACCAGGGGAAAAGAAACATCATCTGGTTAATCCAACCCTCTGGCTTGACAGATGGAAACACTGAGTAGAGGAGAGAATTAAGGGACACGCCGAAGTTCCCCAAGTTAGTGACCGTCAGAGCTAAAACCCAAGTGTCCTGACTTCTGGTCTGCATTCTTTCCATTACTCCATACGCTAATTCTGTTGAATGATATGTAGATAACTCAGAATAGCAGTCTTTTATTTGATTGTAAAGTCTTCTTGCTTTCCTTGGCATCCAACATCATATATATATGAAGTCTGCTTTAAATTGTTTAGTTTCCTTCTATTCTAAGAGCACCTCTGGCCTCCATGGTTGATGATCTATTCATACTCACTTCACAGAATTGTTTGCCAGCTCCATTACTGGATGTCCCCATAGCTGTAGCTGTGAGCTCAGAATGACCGCAATCTTCCTCTGAGTAGATTTGTGTGTTCCAGGCACAGGGCTTCAATCTGTGACATCATCCTCCCAAGTACCGCCTGGGTCGTGCTTCCAAAGTAAGAGCTTAATGTGGTCACAAGGGACCACACAAGGGCACATCTCTGCTGTTTTCAAGAAATCTTATACAGGAAATGCTGTTAAAGTGTTATTGAAGAAGGTGAATTGTTAACCAAAACAAAGCAAATCTGTTTTCCTGGCCAAGAAGAGAGTTGTTTTTAAATGAATCTATGGGTGAATCAGCTATTCCCGGGCCAAGTAAACCTTTATAATAACAACCAGTAACTGTTAGCTGGCACTTACTGTGTGAGAGGAATTTCATACATTTTTAACTCTCACAACAATCTCATGTGATAGGTATTATTATCTCCAATATACAATGTGTGTTCAAAGAGGCTAATTGACTTGCCCACAGTCTTATAGCTAAAAAGTTGCATAATAGATTTGAACCTAGGACAGGTTCACTCCAAAGTATATATTTATTTACCCCTACAACATTTCTCATGCTTTGGTGTTTTGTTTTTTTTTCCTTTTCCCCACCACCACATCACTTTCTTTATTTGTTTAAAAAGTGGTTTTAGACATACTTTTATTGGTTTCAGAGAGGAAGGAGGAGGGAGAGAGAGATAGAAATATCAATGATGAAAGAGAATCATTGATCAGCTGTTTCCTGCATATCCCTGCTGGGGATCGAGCCTGCAACCCAGGTATGTGCCCTGACCTGGAATTAAAGAGTGACCTCCTGGACCATAGGTTGACACTCAACCATTGAGTCATACCAGCTGGGCAACATAGCGTTCTTAACTTCTCAGCCAGCTTCTCTGATTGTGAGCATCAGCATTTTAACCAAGGGCTCTCTGGGCTCTTACTTGCAAAGCTAACAGCATTTTGTCTCCTGAGAAAAGTTAAGTCAAAACACATGCATGTGACCTGCAAGTATATAACTTGGTAATTATTCTCCCAAAGATTTAGCACTGGCTCCAGAATTTTAACCAGGATGGAGATGATATAAAGACCTTAAGTAGCTAGTCAAGGTCATGGCAAACCCAGAAACCTACCAACCCCGTCCCTCAGACTAAATATATAAATAATATTCAGTAGTTTCTCCTCATTCCTGCTTTTGCCATATGGAATTCAAATATTTCATCCTCATCATTTTATCCCTCTTCTGACAAATATACATTACTGATATGATCTTTTTTTAAAAATATATTTTATTGATTTTTTACAGAGAGGAAGGGAGAGAGATAGAGAGCCAGAAACGTCGATGAGAGAGGAACATCGACCAGCTGCCTCCTGCACACCCCTCACCGGGGATGTGCCCACAACCAACGTACATGCCCTTCACCAGAATAGAACCCGGGACCCTTCAGTCTGCGGGCCAACGCTCTACCCCTGAGCCAAACCGGTTTCGGCAGCTGATATGATCTTGACCACATAACAAGGTGGTCAGAATCCAGGAAGCATAGTAAATATTGCTTTGAATGAATAAATGAATTAATGAACATTTTCTCCCTTCTGTAAAAATAATAAATATGACATCTGGCACTTGTGTATGTTGGGCTCTATGCAAACCTCTTTATATGCATTTTCTTATTATATACTCATACAACTCTATAAGTAGATATGATGATGATGATGATGATGATGATGATGATAGGTCTCTCACTAATCCCATTACCTCCCAAAGGCCTCTACCTCCTAATTTTACCTTTGATACTGTGGCTTAGAAAAGTTAAACTTGCTCAATGTCACATAGGGAGCCACCATTCTAACATCAAAACCACATCTGATTTCAGACCCCGTTTTCTTTTTTTTTTTTTTTTTTTTTAATATATTTTATTGATTTTTTTTTACAGAGAGGAAAGGAGAGAGATAGAGAGTTAGAAACGTTGATGAGAGAGAAACATCGACCAGCTGCCTCCTGCACGCCCCCTACTGGGGATGTGCCTGCAACCAATGTACATGCCCCTGACCAGAATCGAACCTGGGACCTTTCAGTCCGCAGACCAATGCTCTACCACTGAGCCAAACCGATTTCGGCCAGACCTCGTTTTCTTAATCACTATATTCTACAATGTCCCTTCTATTTTTTAAAAAAATATATTTTATTGATTTTGTACAGAGAGGAAGAGAGAGGGATAGAGAGTTAGAAACATCGATGAGAAAGAGTCATCGATCAGCTGCCTCTTGCACACCCCGCCCTACTGGGGATATGCCCACAACCAAGGTACATGCCCTTGACCAGAATCGAACCCGGGACCTTTCAGTCCCCAAGCCGACGCTCTATCCATTGAGCCAAACCGGTTTTGGCTGTCCCTTCTATTTTTATTAAAAATAATGATCACTGCTTCTATGCATGAAATCATTTAATTTATGAAAAATTATTTGGAGAAGCAATTAATTAACAAGGCAGAATTAGCTAGCATATACCCAAATTCTGAACAAAATGTCTGAGATCTTTTTCAACCTGAGCTAGATGGAAGTGGCTTTCTTACAGAATTAAAACATGCAACTTTCAAAAGGAATGAAAAGGGTCTCTTAGTGGGTACAGCCTAGAAAAGCCAGATGTGATCAAGGTGCCTCCAAAGGATGATTCCAACAGCCCCGATGTATTCAGGCATATATTTTTTCAATAAAAATTCAGCACATTTTGGGGTGGCTCAGTTGGAATGTCCTCCCATACACCAAAAGGTGGCAGGTTTGATTTCTGGTCAGGGCTCATATCTAGATTGCAGATTCGATTCCCTATTGGGGCACCTACAAGAGGCAAAAAATAGATGTTGCTCACATCAATGTTTCTCTCCTTCTCTCTTAAATCAATTTTAAAAAACACATATCCTCGGGTGAAGATTAAAAAGCAAAACAAGCCGAAACTGGTTTGGCTCAGTGGATAGAGTGTCTGCCTGCAGACTGGAAGGTCCTGGTTTTGATTCCAGTCAAGGGCATGTACCTTGGTTGCAGACGCATTCCCAGTGGGGGGTGTGCAGGAGACAACTGATCGATGTTTCTCTCTATCCCTCTCTCTTCCTCTTTGTGAAAACTCAATAAAATATATATTTTTAAAAAATCAAAACAAAATCAGAACACACCAAAAAACAATAAGAAAACAGCAACTCCGCACAACATGGCTTAAAAAATGGGTTGTTAAGATTTTTTTTTTAAATATAGAGGCATACCATACATATAATCTTGTATGTAATCAAATGTATGCTAGATTATTTTTTATATTTTAAAAAATATATTTTTATTGACTTCGGAGAAGAAGGGAGAAGGAGAGATAGAAACATCAATAATGAAAGAGAATCAATGAGCTGCCTCCTGCACGCACCACACAGGGAATGGAGCCTGCAACCCCAGCACGTGCCCTGACAGGGAACCCAACCTTGACCTCCTGGTTCATAGGTGGAAGCTCAACCGCTGAGCCACGCTGGCTGGCCTATGCTAGGTGATTTTTTACATAAGGCTACACCCCTGTAACTCCACCCAGATCAGTATGGAATATGTTCAGCCCCCCAAAAGGTTCCTGGTACCCAAAGTGATCAACAAAGAAAAAAACCAAAACAAAACACTTAAATCAGAACAGAAACATAAAGCATCTGAAGAAACTTTGAAAAGCTGGCCAGTGAAAGGCCGAATTTGGGAGAGGGTATTAAGTAAGAATGAGACAAATCCAACTTCTTTCTTCTCTTAGTGGTGGGTGTAGAGTTCTGTGCATTCATTCACCTTGTGTCCCTAGATGCTCACTATGACTATGCGACATAGTAAAGATTTAACCCTCTTTTGCACGCGATGAAACAGAAACTTGTTCAGTGTTTTTGAGGTTAACGTCCCCACACCAAGCAGGAGAGAAAAAGAACTGGAACTCTCGAACTTGCGCAGCAGATCCAGCCACGTGGCAAAAGAAACGTAGGTGAGGGGGGAGGAGGAGGGAGGCCTGGAGTCAAGTTACCGAGCAACGTCGCTCCTGCCCGCCCACTGGCCGGCAAACCAGGCCCCACTTATAAAGGCTCCGGACGGGTGTCCTTGGACTTCTCTACTGTATTACCCTCCGCGCGCCCTTTGAACTTCCCGCAGGCTGCGCGCCCGGGAGCCCCTCCGGGTAAGTGCCCCAGACAGGACGGTGCGAGGTCCATCTGGCACTGGACCTCAGGTACATTCGGTGGGACCCAAAGCCTTGCTTTCACTCCCCGGGACTCGTCCGAGGAGGCTCTTTGCCCCTAAAATGGGAGACCAAGCTGAGTGTCCAGGAAAGGGGGTGGGAGGGAGTAATTATTTCAATAATCAGAACTAGAGCAATCCAAGGATTCAGGAAATGATTGCACAAGCACCAAGGAGGCCAACATTTTGGTCGTCTCTGCCTTAGACCAGCTGGGGCGGGTCAGATTAAAGCAATAAGCCCCGAAATGTTCATGACTACTGAACGGAGACTGGACAAATGAAGAACGATTGTCAGGCGCCAAAACATAGTTTGCCATAGCAGCGTGGGGTGGCGGTGGGGGCACAGTTTGCTTAGTCCCGAAAGAGGGAGGAGAAGGCACCCCTAAAGCAGAAGAAAGAAGTTAGGGATTGCTGTGCCCTGCAGGGCTCACGCTGACAGTCCGTGTGCGCTTGTGCGTTGCAGGCTGACGAGCTCCAGCCGAGGGTAGCCCAGACCCGGCCCCTGCCGCCTCCTGATGTGGTGCCTGGAGCGGCTCGGCTTAGGTCCCGAGCGCCTCCTGCGGGACGGGAGCGGACGGCTCCAGGGCTGGGCCAGGAGAACCGCTGCCAACGCGCCCGCCAAGTGTGCGAACGTGCTCACCCCGGACCGCATCCCAGATTTCTGCATCCCCCCGCGATTCGCGCCCTGCCCCGTGCTGGCTGCGCACCGGGACTCCCGGGTGAAAAGAGCAGGAGACGACGACGGCGCGGGGCGCACGGACTGGGACCCGCGCTCGCAGGCCGCGCTCTCGCTGCCTCACCTGCCCCGCGCGCGCACCGCCTACGGCTTCTGCGCGCTGCTGGAGAGCCCGCACACCCGCCGCAAGGAGTCGCTCTTCCTGGGGGGCCCCGGCGCCCCCGCGCTCCTGCCGCCGCCCGCGCTCCGCCCGCGGGCCCACACCTACGGCGGCGGCGGAGGAGGAGACGCCCCCCTCTGGGCCCGCTTCACCCCACCCGCGGCTTTCGGCGGCTCCCGCCCGCCCCGGAACACGCTCGCCCTGCGGTTCCGCGGCCCCCGCCCCCTGCGGGCCCCCAAAGGGCTGCTGAGCCGCGCGCTGCAGGCCCGGAGGAGTCACAGCCTCGCCCGCGCCCGCTCGGTGTCCAGCGGGGACCTGGACGGGGAACGCTCCTCCAGCTCGGGGTCCCCGGCCCGGCCCCGCTCCGCGTCCCCCCCGTCGGACCCCGGCCCGCGGCCCGAGTGCGTGGAGGCCGAGGGCATGGTGGCTCTGGGCCGCGCCTGCGGCGCCCTGCGCCTGGCCGCCGAGTACAGCGCGGCCAGCGGGCGCCTCCGCCTCCGGCTGCTGCGCCCCGAGGGCCCGGCCGGGGGCGCCCCGGAGCCCTGCGCCGCGGGCTGCCGCGTCAGCCTCGTCCTGCAGCCGCCCGGCAAGGCGCGCCCGCAGCGCAGCGCCGTGCTCCGGCGGAGCCGCAAGGCCGGCTTCGACCAGGATTTCTGCTTCGACGGGCTGTCGGAGGACGAGGTGTGCCGCCTGGCCGTGCGCGTCAAGGCCGAGGCCAAGGGCCGCGGGCTGAAGCGGGGCCGCCTGCTGGGCCAGGGCGAGCTGCTGCTGGGCTCCCTGCTGCTGCTCTGAGGGCTCAGCCCTGCCCGCGGGGCGCTTTCTGCCCGTGGGGACTCGAGGACACTGGACTGACAGCCGTTTTGTACAAAATAAACGTGTATTTATTCTTCCACGGTGGCCTTTGTTTAAGTCCAATATTGGCAGGGATGTTAGTGGCTTAATTATCACAGTAAAGGGTGTGATACCTTCAAAATTCATTTTAGCAAGTGGTATGGTGTTCTGCAGTAGGGTTTCCCAATGCAGACAGCAGATTCATTGCATTTCATTTGTTCCCTCACAGTAATACTGGGAGATAATGAATTACATGATGTATAAAAACTAGAGGGTGTCTTGGCGATCTATTTGCTCCATTCTCTTCATTTTACAGTGTGTTCATCCCACAACATCCACTGAAACCTCCTTAGAGGATGTGTGACTTTTGAAGCACTGTTTAAGACCATGGATAAGAAAATGAGGCCAAGAGAGGTGAAGTGGCTTGCCCAAAGTCAACAGAGAATTATTAGGAATTCCAAGGTGATACTCTTGGCAACATCTTGTTGGAAAAGCACTGGAGGAATTAAAACCATTTTCGTATTCTAAGCTTAAACAGCACTGTACTCTCATTTCACAGATGAGGATATTGAGGCACAGAATAAGAGCGAGTCAGGATTTACACCTGAGTAAACATTGTACTCATTAATCTCAGTAAGTACTACCACAGTGTCTCACAGGCTATCTCACTAATGTTGTGAGAATGCAGCAGATATCTAAAATTGTGGACTCTGAGGTGGGTCTCCTCACATTCCTTCCTCTAGTAGGAAATCAAGTCAGTTAAATAAATAATTTATCTTGTGCTTATGGCTTCAGGCATTGAGATGAGCTGAGTCTAAGGCTCTAAAGAGAAAGCTAACTGGCCTCCAAAGAGAAAGGGATGCCAGCCAAAATAGCATCATGTATGCTAATGTGCCAAGGCAGGAAGCCAAGAGTGTATCTATAACATTGTTCTACCTCTGGCTTTTGATAATAATAACTAGAATAACGTCTGGTGCATGAATTTGTGCACAGGTGGGGTCCCTCCGCCTGGCTAGTGATTGGGGCTGATCAATTTGGAGGGGGCCTTGTGGACAAGGGGAGGGACCTCGTGAGGTTGGCCCCAGCAGAAAGTTAACCAGCGGCCTATTCCAAGAGGAATCGGGCTCCCTACTCCCTCCTGTCTGGGTCTGGCATGTGGGTGAACCAGATTCAGGGCTGTAAGGACCCCAGCAGCAAGGTCTGGGTCAGTGTGAGTCATAGCTACCGGCCTGCATCCAGTCATTCTGGTCATTCTGGTCATTCAGCCGTAAGGTCACTTAGGCCTTTATATATAGAGATAGATAGGTTTACTACGTTATAAAGAATGATTTTTCTTATCCATCACATTCACTGCCAATCAGGCATATTTCTTCCTTTCTTATGCATATAGGAAGAAAATGTGCCTTAAGTGAAGATTGAAAATATCTAAATATGTGGTGTGGTGTTAAAGATAGCTACATTATCAGTCTTGATTCAAAAATGGTTTCTGCTTTCATTAAACTGTTGACAGATTTATTCATGGATGCTCATGAAAAATGCTGTTTAGAAAAGTTTCCATTTCAGTCACAACTCTGGTATAAAATGAAAATGGATTGTTGTGATGGGTATTTATAATGACAATCATTAAATAAATGTGAAGAATAAGTGAGAATTCATTAGCTGTCAAAATCAACCACATCCAGAAACTAGAAGTGATTACCAAATGAATGATGCTATAACAGTAGTTCATATCTATCATGTGCTCTTCTATCTACTCTAAGTCACCATTTTTAGGCCTTCAAGGCAACAATTATTTTTTAAAATGATTAACCTTCATGATTTTAGAACTTGTAACTAATACTGACTGCACATATATAGTATTTAAAAGGAAAATTAATGGAGAGTGAAAACCATTTGGCTAAAACAAGATTATTGTGGGGTTTTATTTTTCTGTGTGTGTGTGTGTGTGTGTGTTTCCCAAATAAAAGCAGATCACTTTGATGGCTTAAATAGTAAAATCTTACTCTAGATTATATATAAGTAATAGTTTTGTGGTAGAAGTGTTATTTTATTAAGAAGGCAAATCAATGCATTTCAGAAACCTAAATTTTCTATGAAATACTAGCTGGCTTTTCCAGGTTTCCACTAATGTCAAATTATGGTTGGTCAAATAATGTGAAAACCTAATAAATATAATTTTAAAATGACTAAAATATAATCAGAAATAACAAAACCAGGAATGTTAAAATTGAAAGAACAGTAAGAATCATTTTGTGCAAATTCATGTACAATAGAAAAGGACCAGAGAGGCAAATTGTGGATATTTTCCTCTTCAATCTTGGATCACTAGGAGAAACATTTTCACATAATTTATTTTACATCACTGAACTAATTTGAATTTTTTGCATTTCAGAAATCATATTTGCAATAAATTTTTTATGGTAACAATCAGCCTTTTGGGGACAAATTTAAATTTGGTTTATGCTTTGCTGCCCTCTACTGGATCCTTCATGTGTTTTGTAAGGGGGTATTAGACCATCTCAAATGAATATAAAGACGGATCTCCGAGATTGGAAAGATTGGAAAGATTCTTTCCAAAAATCGGGACTTTTTTAAAACGCCACGGGACGTGGGAAAAATTGTTAGAAATCGGGACTGTCCCGCCAAAAGCGGGACGATCTCGTCACCCAATGCCTTGAAGATGTGTGCTAATGCAAGGTGATAATGAAGATTCACATCGCAAAATAAGTGTCCTTGTCTGGCCTGTACTTCGGGTTTTCCCTAAGAAAACCTTCTTAGATGGAGTATCTGCCTTGCAGCTTTTCCAGCCTTTATCCTCTGGTAAATTCTGGTGGCAAATTCTGGGGAGGGGAGGCATTACCCAATGATTAAATCTGTCTTTTCATGGGTCTTTGTCCCTGGATTGTGACCTTAACACATTTTATTGTTGTTATTTTTTTACTTTTCCTCTCTAGGTGAGATGGTTGGAGTTGAGTAATGGCTCTTTCCCCCCAAGTCAATAAGGTTTTGGTAAAATCTTTTCTACTGTAGACTAGGCTTTGTTAGAGATAATGCACTGGGAGTTTTCCAAAATGGTTACTACTAAGGTTTTTGCTTACCTCTTCACCATGAGAGCCTGGTGGAGTTCCTGGAGGTAAAAGTATGCTACCCCCACCTTCCCACAATCCTAGTGTCTATTCAATAGCTTTTTTTTGGGGGGGGGGGAATTGATTTATTGATGTCAGAGAGGAAAGAAGAGGGAGAGAGAGATAGAAGCATCAATGATGAGAGAAAATCATTGATTGGCTGCCTCCTGCATGCCCCTAGTGATCGAGCACACAACACTGGTATGTGCCCTGACCAGGATCTGAACTGTGATCTCCTGGTTCATAGCTTGACGTCAACCACTGAGCCACCTTGGCCAAGCTCAATAGCTTTAAAGTTCAATGAGTCACTGATTTTCTTTTCCAAAGCCATTAATTTTATCATTTAAAACCAATACAAGTAAAAATGATCTATCTTTGAGTAGGTTCACATCTTGGGAGAGTCAATTAAAGGAAATAATGATTATATCATTAGAGAAAAGTCTGAATGGAGATAGGACTGGTAGACACTTGTTCTTCTTCTAGGTAGGTTAATAGAGATAACCTTTGTTAAGGAGTCAACAATCCCTCCTTTCCTTTCTGTGTCATCCTGCAGCTGGTGGAGCAGAAATATGAGCTCTTTAGTGACATCAGAGCTAGACAGGGCTACAGATCCAGTTTCTATCAGTCATTAGTAAAAAAGCCACTTCATTCACAAATCTGGTATTGGATAATAGGCCCTGGGTACTCTGTAGCAACTCTACAAGTGTTGGTTGCTGATAGCCAATTTATTTTTTAAGAAGAGTTTATATTCAAACTTGGAGGGATATGAATTCCAAATCTCAGCTGTCATTTCTGTCTGTGTCTCTGGGTCATATTAAATAGCCTTTCCAAATGTCATTTCTTCATTAGTAAAGAGGCAATAATATTACCTACCACATGGGGTTTTTTGGTAAGGGTTAAAGGAAATAATGTATTCAAAGTCCTCAAAGTAATTCCCTGTAGCACTGCTCAATAAATATTAGGACTTTTCATAATGGATGACGTTATAGGACTTTTCCCCCAAACTTTTAGCATATCCAGTAGGTGCACATCCTGTAGCTGGGATCCTATAACTAAGAGATTTAATAATAGATAAGTTATACTTACATGAATCATTTGGGAGACATTACAAAGTACCAAAGTCTGTGTTACAAACAAAAGTACTATACACAAGGATTCTTAAAAAGACAGAATTGGGTTCTATGTGGCTCAGTTGGTTGGAACATCCTCCCACACACCAAAAGGTTGTGGGTTCAATTCCTGGTCAGGGTACATACCTAGGTTGAGGGTTCAATCCTTAGCTGGGGTGCAAAAGAGAGGTACCCGATCAATGTTCCTCTCTGACACTTATTTCATACTCACCATATTCCCAACACTACACTAGAGACACATTAACTATTAGATCCCTTTGTTCCACAGATGTGTGAGGAAGGACTTGAACTCCTCATGCTCAGAGAAAGATGCATGTTCACACAGCTGGTAAAGGGGAAGCCAATGATTTGGAACCATATGAGTATGACGACAAAGTCTCTGCTAGACCTTGGGTACCACCCACGAGGTGGGCTGGATTTGGTTTTAAAGAGAAAAGAGAGAATGGCAGCCTTAGAAAAAGAACTAAGTTTTGGATCTAAGATACATAAAATATGTTCTTGAAACACTGCTTTTTGGGTCCCCAACAGCTCCTGGGAGCACCTTTGGTGATCATACTGCCATGTGCTAAGAACTTTGACTTGCTGACTTCTTAGCACATCAAACTAAAATACAGATATCATTGTGCCTTGCAGCAATTAGAAGACAGCAGCTCATCCTATGTCAACAAGTATGATTTATTCACTCATAATCTATCACATTACCTGTGGATAACACTATTTCTCTATCTTTTAAAAAATTTATTATTGATTTCAGTGAGGAATAGAGAGGGAGAGAGAAATAGAAACATCAATGATGAGAGAGAATCACTGATGGACTCCCTGCACACTGGGGATTGAACCCACAACCCAGGCATGTACCCTGACCAGGAATGGAATCAGGACCTCCTGGTTCATAGGTAAATGCTCAACCACTGAGCTATGCCAGCTGGGCTATTTCTCCATCTTTTAAGTACATTTTACTGCATCATTAACTATGTAAGTAAAAGGCTGGAAGTTTGAGCTTTTCTGAAGAGTTGATATATCAAAGCCTTATGCTCAAGAAAAAATGACTAGTTTTGAACCAAGATAGATATCTTACTTTTTTATGTAACCCATCTTTCTAAGCTTGAGGCTTCCTTTACTAGACCAACATCCTGAAATTTGACAAATATTTACCCTTAAATATCTTAAAAGACTTCCAACATCAACTTGAAGAAGAAAGTTCATGAAGAATAATAGAACTTAAAACTACAAGTCAAGCCGAAACCGGTTTGGCTCAGTGGATAGAGCATAGGGCCTGCGAACTGGGAGGTCCCAGGTTCGATTCTGGTCAAGGGCATGTACCTTGGTTGCGGGCACATCCCCAGTAGGGAGTGTGCAAGAGGCAGCTGATCGATGGTTCTCTCTCATCAATGTTTCTAACTCTCTGTTTCTCTCTCTTCCTCTCTGTAAAAAATCAATAAAATATAAAAACAAACAAACAAAAAAAACAAACAAAGCAGCTACAAGTCAACTTAAAAACAAGTTGCTCCGTATCCTCATTTTATAGATGAAAAAAGTAAGATCAGAGAGTGAAAGATTTCTCCAATTCATATTGTCAGTTAGTGGATTTCCTGACTCCCAAACTAGAGCTTTCATATGCCATAATACTAACTACCCTGGTGAACAATTAGGTTTCTGTATTATTAAAGAACATTTTGAAAAATGATGACCACCAAAACACAACCATTCTTCTGCCACTCTGATCTAAATAATTTTTTTCTTTTTCCACTACTTACTTTCCCATCCTTGTTTATAAGGATACCTATATATTTATATGGTTCCAAGAATAGTATATATACATACTAATTTTTTCTATTTTTAATGTATGGTTATAATTAAGAGTTACTCACATTTTAAAAAATATATATATAATATTGATTTTTTACAGAGAGGAAGGGAGAAAAATACAGAGTAGAGAGTTAGAAACATCGATGAGAGTCATCGATCAGCTGCCTCTTGAACGCCCCGCACTGGGGATGTGCCTGCAACCCTTGACCGGAATCGAACCCGGGACCCTTCAGTCTGCAGGCTGATGCTCTATCCATTGAGCCAAACCGGTTTTGGCAAGAGTTACTCATATTTCTATTTGTCTTTTGTACCATAGCCTTTGAACTATGTATATTATAATTAATGTATATATTTCCTTATTTTTGAGGGTTTTTTTTTTCATTCTCCCAATTTATTTACTTTTTTTCTTTTGATTTTTTCCCCTCAGAATAAATTTTAAGTAATGAAATTTCAGGATCAAAGGCTATGATTATTACTATAGCTCCTAATACACATTGATAAGTTGCATCTTTTCTTTTATGAAGTAAAATGGGGAAAGGAAGGATGGTGGGGAGAGGGAGAGAAAATTCCTAAGCTCAATGGCTTGTGATTATAAAGAACCAAACCTGTTTGTAGAGGGCACGGAATGTCCAGAGATATCATGGCCAGTGAAAAGGAATGAGGAAGGTTTGGTTGCTATGGTAAATAAGACTATTACTGTTATACATTAATGGGTTTAGGAACTCTTTTTGAAAGGATTCCCTGGCTTGTGTTACTTCCAATCAAGGACCTGTCCTCTCTCTCACATCAAAGTCTGGTTTACACACTGGCCTCCAAAGAGCAAAAATGCTATTTGTGTTGAGATTTTAAAAAAACAAAAAACGACTTGACTTCCTTGAATTATTGTTTTGTTAAAGTACAAACTTAAGTGCCTGGAGAGAGAACCAGGAAGAACAGAATTAGCTTAGATGCATCAAACTCAGTTTTAAATAATCTGAGGAGAATAAACTAATTCCATTGCAAATAGGATTTTAGATTTATGCTTTTTATTTATTTTATTTTGATTTTTGATTTTTTACAGAGAGGAAGGGAGAGAGAGAGTTAGAAACATCAATGAGAGAGAGTCATCAATCAGCTGCCTCTTGCACACCCTCTACTGGGGATATGCCCTCAACCAAGGTACATGCCCCTGACTAGAATCGAACCTGGGACCCTTCAGTCCGCAGGCCTAGGCTCTATCCACTGAGCCAAATCGGTTTTGGCTAGATTTATGCTTTTTAAATCTAATTTTCATTGTGAATGTGACTGGTATATTTTTCCATTGCTGTATTTAACCAGGGAGGTTTTGTGCACTTACTGACTCTTTTCATTTGTAAGGTGCAGATTTTGGCAGGTAGTGAGGGGAAATATATACTTTTACAGATTTGGGATATCCTTTATGGACCTCATTATAGGAAGACAAGCGTTTGAAACTTACAAACTGAACTGAAATGTCAGATATTTCACAATCATTAATTATTGCTTCTCCTGGCCAACCCAATGATATTAAATTACAATGTCAACAGTGTTGTAGGAATGCTGTGCTTTCCAAACACCTGTGTAATCTCAGTCCTAACAGGGATGGTCACAGGTGTTTATGGAGCACCAAGTATGAGCTCAGCAACTGTGTCAGGCACCATTGGGCATATTAACAATGCAGCATGTTTAGTGATATTGAAGAAAGAAGGAAAAAAGACTCTGGTTCTATACTCCATGAGCAAGTCACTTCCTCTTTGGCCTTTACTGCAGGAGTGCTATGGCAAAAAAATAGAGGTCTGGGCTGCAGGATAGAAGGGGAAAGAACTCTGTGATTGATTAGCTATGCCTATATCCTATATCAATTCACAAGGGAGTGTGGATACTAGTACTACCATTACTAGTACTACTCTACTTTCTGATTCTGGGCTCCTGAATTCTAGGCTCTGATATTCCTTGATGTTAATGGAGAGAAGATTCTTGCTCTAAGTAACTTTAAATTAGTTTTGGAAAATAAGGAATGACAATGAATAAATCAAGATTAGATACTTATTGTCCTGAACTATAGATCTATCCTAACTAGTTCAATTATTTTTAGTCCTTCAGGTGAAAAATTATATTTTAAAATATCAAGGTAAAAAAAAAAAGATATAGCCGAGACCGGTTTGGCTCAATGGATAGAGCGTCGGCTTGGGGACTGAAGGGACCCGGGTTCGATTCCGGTCAAGGGCATGTACCTTGGTTGCGGGCATATCCCCAGTAGGGGGTGTGCAAGAGGCAGCTGATTGATGACTCTCTCTCATCGATGTTTCTAGCTTTCTATCTCTCTCCCTTCCTCTCTGTACAAAATCAATAAAATATATTTAAAAAAAAAGATATAAATATCCTAGTTGTATAAAATTTTAATAAATGGAAAATATACTACATAAGATAGTTTCAGAAGTCTTTTTTAGGTCAAATTAGATTCAAGTTTGTAAAGTAATAATGTAATGTTATGCATTTGTAACCCAAATTAAAAATAATAAAATTTATATTTTTTAAAAAGTTGGCAAACTAAAGATTAAAAAATAAAGTTCAAATAATTTCAAACAGGATTCTGGGGTGAACCTAATCCTATATAATAAAAGCCTAATATGCAAATTGTCCCCGTTGACCAGGAGTTTGACCACTCACTATGGATGCGCACTGACCATCAGGGGGTGGCGTGGAACATGGCAGGTGTCAGTGATTGGTGCTGGCAGCAGGCAGCAGTGGAGGTGCTGCTGGCCCCGATGGGCCCAGATGAGAGTGGGACCTCAGTGGGATGGTGGAGCAGGTGAGCAGCTGGTGTCAAGCTAAGGCAGACTGGAACAGGAACTGGGGGCGTGTGGCGGTGACCAATCTCCCATGGTGCCCCGGTGGGGGCTCTGACCTCTCACTAGCTATCGAGGGGCGGGGGTGCTGGGGATGGAGGTGCAGTGAGAATGCAGGGTATCTGCTGAGCTCGCTCTCACTCCCCCTGTTATGTTACCATTCCCAAGATGCCAGGGCTCACATGCGAGGGAAGCCCCCACGCTCAGGTGCCAGGTGCCTTCAAGGAGCCCACCCCGCACCCATGTGGCCACTCTCAGGTGAGCCGGGCTGCAGCCACCAGGACCACAGGGGCTGGTCGGGCTCCCCTTGGGTTCACGCAGGAGCAGGTCTGCGAGGCAGGCCAGAAGAGACCATTCCGCCCACCTGGCTTCTGTGCAGTGTCACTGGGTGGCTCAGAGGCCCATGCTGCACCCCAGCTGCGCTTACCTCATCTCCGCATGGGAACTTGGGAGCCATGACTCAGGCGGAAGGGGCTGCATGGGGGCCCAGAGGCCCGGAGGTCCAGGGCTCAAAAGTCAGCTGGGCCCTGCCTTTCCACACCAGACGCTTGCACTTCAGTCAACTGCCAGGCCTAGGGGTTTTGTGCACCAGGCCTCTAGTACTGAAATAAAAGGGAACATTGCCCTCTCTTTTTGCAAATAGGCTTAAGTGTGAACTGAGGGATTTAATAAGGAAAAAGTAAAATGGTAAATTGCCAACTTGAAAAATACTTAATATGGAGATAAATATTCCAATAGTCTTACTGAGAAAACAATATAATTTATGGAAAAAATAACCAAAGGCCTCTCTTCTGTAAGATCTGAGCCTATAGACAGGGATACCTAGAAGGAGGATCTCCATTATAATCCTGTGAGTAGCATTATAATGTAGTTCCCTCTGTGTCAAACTGCTTCCTAAACAACAAAATATCACTGAACTAAACATTAGCTACTCCTCTGTGGCATTTGTTTTTCTTCTTTTTTAATTTAAAGTTGGAAACAGAACAATGTCTACTTTGTGGCTAGATGACTGACCAACTGCTTCCCCATAAAATGTCATAAAAGAGAAAAGAAGGGGAGGGAGGACTTTGGAGGAGGAAAATACAGAACAGATGGCGATGTTTACCACTTCACTCACCTTTGCATACGTGGGCAATGCCTACAACATTTCTAGGAACGTGGGGCTGCCAGAAAGAAGTAGAAAAAAAGCAGCTAATCATTGGCAATAACAACATCAATAAACCTAACCACACCTGGGCTGGTTGAGCTGGAAATAGAAAACTCAGCTTATCACATACTTATAAACCTGTCACTTGTGGGAATCAAAGCTTCCAAAGAGGGAGAGCGACTTTGCAGAGCACAGTTCCTGTTACTATTTCCTAACAGTGAAACTCCTGATTAGACTAATTGAGGAATGCTGTTGTTTCTAAAAGCAGGTGTAAAGATTTAAGACAGGAGCAGGGAAGGCATTTAAGTTGGAATGACGAGTGTGAAACAGACTGAGGAAGGCTGAGATTGTGTATCAGGAGAGATGGATCATCTTCCGGTTCTGCTCTAACTGGATGTGTGACTCCCCTGGTTCGGGTTCCCCCATCCAGGTAAAGGGAGGATTGGACCAGAGGTGTTTCTGAATGGGCTTTTAGCTGCTGTCTTTGCTTCAAGTGGAATCCTTTTCAGAAGCCTAATATCAAAGCTAATTTAAAAGATGAAGTTGTGCCCAGCTGGGTATAGCTCAGTGGTTGAGTGTCGACCCAGGAACCAAGAGGTCACCAGTTCAATCCTCGGTCAGGGCATATGGCCAGGTTGTGGGCTTGATCCCCAGTGGGGGGCATTCAGGAGGCAGCCAATCAATGATTCCCTCTCATCATTGATGTTTCTTTCTCCCTCTCCCTTCTTCTCTGAAATCAATAAAAATATACTTTAAAATAAATAAATAAAAGATGAAGTTGCTCTGGTTGATGAAGAGGTGATAGACCCAGAAATCCATTCACTCATTCACTGATTCAGCAAGCATTTTTCGAAATCCCATTATGTGCCAGGTAGTGTGCCATTGCTAGGGAAACATCACTGAACAAATCAGACAAATATCCCTGCCCATATGGAACTTACCTTTTAGCAAGGTGGGAGCAGACAAACAAGAAACTTAGTAAACCAACCAATTATGTGATATGGCAGAAGGTGATATATAAGATAGAAAAGAAAAAAAAAAAAAGTAAACCAGAGGAAGGGGAATTCAGAGTGCTCAGCTGGTGTGGGGGAAACAGAGGAGGAAGTTAGGGAAGGCCTCATGAGAATGTGAGGTTTGAGCAAAAATTTGAAAAGGCAGAGAGGAAACCACGAAGCATATATCTGGGAGAAGAACAGCCTGAGCAAAGGTCCTGCATGGAATCACACCTGCACCTTGCAGGGATAGCGAAGAGGAGGTGGCAGGAGTGCAGAGAGTGAGGAGGAGGGCAGTGGGAGAGAAGACTGGAGGGGGGGCTAGACTGTGTAAGGCGTTGATGAATCTGGCCAGGAATTTAGCTTTTATGCAGAGTAACATGGGGAGCCATTGAAGAGTTCTCAGGCAAGAAGTGGTGGCCTGATGTACTGTTTTAGCAGGTTCAGTCTTGCTGCCGCATTGAGAACAAACCAGGTGGCAATGGGGATGAGAGCAACACTTAGGAGGCTATTGCCTAGGTCAGGCCAGAAACGAGGTGGCGCAGATCAGGGCAGTAGCAGTACCAATGGTAGAAACTGTATCCCTTAGCCTCCTGCTCAGTCCCTCAGCTGCTTCTTCTTCTTCTTTTTTTTTTTTTTAAATATATTTTATTGATTTTTTTACAGAGAGGAAGGGAGAGAGATAGAGAGTTAGAAACATGGATGAGAGAGAATCATCAATCAGCTGCCTCCTGCACACTCCCTCCTGGGGATGTGCCCACAACCAAGGCACATGCCCTTGACCGGAATCGAATCCAGGACCTTTCAGTCTGCAGGCTGACGCTCTTTCCACTGAGCCAAACCAGTTTCGGCTCAGTCCCTCAGATGCTTCTGAGGTACTTCCTGGAATCCCCCTGACTTCTAGGAGTACAGTTTGAAAATCTGTGGGTGTCCTACAGGCTCTGGTCCCCATCTCCAGGGGAGCTAGAACAATAATGTCCTATGATCTGATGGACCTAAATTTTTTTCAGCCTAAAACATTTAATTTTTGGATAATGAAATACTATGTTTGGGCTTATACGTTATCACCAAAGTCTACCCCAAACCTACCTCCACCCCAGCATTCTGGCTTTGAGAATAGCCTCATTGGCCTCCCTGCAGGCAAGCAGTCTCTCTGGGGTACATGTTCCATCCCTGCTTCTCCTCTGGATGACATAGAGGGTACAGCATCCACTTGTCACCTCAAGATCCTCACAGGCTGTCTCTATGCTTTCTGCACTGTCTTATCTGTACTTAACTCTATTACATGTAGTGGGTTCTCAAGGGAAATAGGTTGTTGTGATTCAAATTTGTGCCAGTAATTCCACAATCTCTATATATAAAAGCCTAAGCGATCCTTCAACTGTTCAACTGTTAGACTGGTAGCAATGACACACACTGACCACCAGGGGGCAGATGCTCAATGCACAGGCATGGAAACATGGAACAGACCATGAATCCTAGAGGGAAGGAGGGAAGAGGAAGGAAGAGATTAACTAAAGATCTTATATGCATACTAGAGCCCAGGTGCACAGATTTGTGCACTGGTGGAGTCTCTCAGCCTGGTCTGTGGGGATCGGGCCAGAACAACAGTCCGAAATCCCCTGAGGGGTCCTGGATTGAGAGAGAGTGCAGGCCCTGCTGAGGGACCACACCGGTGCAAGAATCCCTCCACTGGTGCACGAATCCATGCACTGGGCCTTTAGCACTTACTATAAGCAGCAAAATTGCCAAGAGGTTCAAGATAGATGGATGTTTGCTTTTTTCACTTTATTCAGATCTTATAGGCATCTGATCTGAGGGGCCCACATGCCTAAATTATATACCCCATAGGCTTCTATTTTTCTGGAATTATCCAAATTTAATCTGAGATGTCAAGTAGTATTTATCTCAAATATCAGATATGATCAATACTAAGGCTGCATGGAGCAATGCATTGAGAAGGTTAGGATAGAGAAGCCACATCCAGGGTCAATAACTATAATATAAGAGAAAAAGAAAACTGTAGTTGGTTAGTAAAGTCTTCCATGGGCACAGGGTTAGAAGATATCATTACACATTTTACCTCTATTTTTAACGTTCTCTTAAATTATATCCAGAGGGCACCAGTGAAAATGCAGACATGAACAGAAAACGTTCCCAGTAATGAAGCCAATAGAACATAGCCTGGCCCAAATCTGCTTAGTTAGAATCACTGTTGAATAAAAAAACAGTAACATTTAACCCCACTGTTTTGTCTATTGCCTTTTGGCATCATTTCTTTTATGAAAGTTACTTTTTGAGCACTCAGTATTTGCAAGGCACAATGTAGGTGCTTTCCATACATTATTTCAAATTCTAACCGCTATCTAGAGATGAAGGTGTGGCTTATGTCCATTTTGCAGGGGAGACTCTGGAATGCCTCACAGCTATGGGAGGCAGATAAAGATTCTGAACCCAGTTCTGTCCTCCTCTGACACTCTGCTCTTTCCTTTTTAAAAACATTAGGAACTGGCCCTATGAGCTCATGCACGGCCGCTTGCAGAGGGAAATGATCCACTAATGGCTGTCACCAGCTGACAAATGATAGAGCTGCTCATCTAAGATGACTCTAGAAGCTTAAGCCTGGTGATCTTTGTGATTTCGCTAAGCCCGGAGGGCAATTAGCACTGATTCAATAAAAGCCGAAGCCCTTACCCGATCATTTGTTTGCATCTCTTCAATAAAGTGGAAATGTCAGCTGGACGTGACGCGCCTCATCCTGCCACGATATTTCGAAAGAGATGGCTGTTTTCTCGGAACTCACATTTCCTCTCCGGCTCCCTCCCTTTCCCACTCCTCCTCAAGTCACCTCCTGTTGGATCCGTTGCTGGGAAGAATGGCAGGTTTCCAAATGCTGAGCCAGGAGTGGG
This sequence comes from Pipistrellus hanaki, assembly GCF_964339955.1. NCBI lineage: Eukaryota > Metazoa > Chordata > Mammalia > Chiroptera > Vespertilionidae > Pipistrellus > Pipistrellus hanaki. The sequence continues at coordinate 45,564,899 of NC_140503.1, read as the reverse complement.
AAGTTCCCAAGAAAGTATGCCTGGCATTCAGAGCTGCACTTTTTATCTTTATAGAACAAAAACATTTCACTGTAGGTTCCCACTGACATCGATATTATAAATTTAGGGAGTGAAAAGCAAAATTCCAAATGAGTTTTCTTGCCTTATGCATTTTATTAATACTTATGAGGAGGACACTGAGTTAAAACATGGCAGGTTTCCCCCACAAATATGTAACCCACAAGTACCTGCTGTATACCAGCATCTCTAGAGGATGCTGGGGCAACAAGGGACCCAAGGATCATAGAACTTAAAATCTCCCTGGGAAGGCACTGCGAGCATTCCCCCACGTCCCGCGTGGTTCAGGGTTCAGGTTCAGGGTTTGGGCTCTGAAGGAGGCCGCACACAAATGAAAGAGAAAGAAAATACTAATTTGGGAATTAGGGGCCAGGGGGAAGCCCAAGAAAGGACACTCCTTAGCTCTGGCCTTTCGATCCCTTTTATTCAGGTTTGGGATCCATCTATAGCCCTTAGGCAGACAGTTTCCAGTAACAGACAAAACTATCTTATCAGCAAGGATTTACACAAGACTAAAAGGTGGAAGTTGCTTCAGCTACCTTTGTCTCAACAAGACAGTGGGTGTATGGGTCTGACCCTTGCCAGAGCCTCAAAGTTGACCAGCCTTCCAGGTTTCTTGTCCACACCTCTCTGCTAGTGAAGGCAATGGGCAGGTTCCTACAAGGCACCAGAAGCATTTGGGGACCATCTAGATGATAAGAGCTAACTAACACTTATATAGCTATTTTTCATATGACAGATCCTGCTGCAAATACCTTACATATATTAACATATTTAATACTTAATTAACATGTTTAATCAGGAATTAGGTACTATATTTATTCCCATTTTACAAATGAGTAAACTGAGGCTCGGGTCACACTGTTAATAGGAAGCCATGCTAGAATTTGAACCCAGACTCTTAAATAGAACTTTGTACTGCCTCTCATGTTAACTACTCGGTAAAGTGATCATAAGTACAAATAAAACTGTGACACAGAAATTCACTGTGGCCTGTGTCATGCTGGAGGGCTTCAAAGAGGAGGCATGAATGCCTGTGTCTGCATCTCTCCCACTGGAAGCATAGAAACCTGACTGATGCTCTGGGGTCTGACTTCCTCAACTTGAATTCTAGTTCCACCTCTTACTAGCTTTGTGACCTTGGACCCAATTCTTAACCTCTCTGTGCCTGTTTCCTCAGCTATACACTAGAAATAGTGATTGAATCTATAAAAATTCTGTGAGAAGAAAATATGACACTGGAGGTAAAGGTCTCAGTATAGCTTAATACATCAGGGAAGCTCCATGAGTACTCACTGTTGTTGTTCTTACTACTATGGTTTATTACTGGTTATAGAATATGGATAACTCTCACCTTACACTGGCAAGGAGGTACACAAGGGTATTGTCAAGCATGGCAGAAATGTGGATTTTCAAAAGATGCTTGACCACAGCAACCGCAGTCTATGTCTACTGCCCTCTCCCCCGACCTCCACCCCCACATCTCCTCTTCTCCTTCAGGCTTCTTCCGTGAAGTGGTTGGGAAAGGAGGTGAAGGCTATGGCATATTTCAAATTAGCCTCGTGACCCCAGAAGAAAGAAGAGCAACACAATCCCCAGGGAAGCCTTTGCTGTGACCTCCCTAAGCTAACCATGTGGCCCTGCATTCAGCAGCGGGCAGTGGTACCAAGAACCACGTGGAGAAGTGGAGCAGCAGTTCATCTCAGGAAAGAGGTGCTGTCCTAGAAGAGAGAGGGCATGAATGGGAGACAAAAACAACAGATGTTAGTCCTCCAACACCTACCCCCCGGATATAAAAACAAGCTTACTTTGCCACACCTGGATACATCACTTTAATAATCAAATAACATTCTCTGTGAAGAAAAAAAAAATTACTATGTATATTAACTTGGAAGCTTAAAATCAAAAGCAACAACAAAGTAAAGAAGATATTCTGTCAATATAAAACAAATTTTAAAACATTATTCAGATCATTGTTAAATTTATAGCTTACTTTTTTTAAGTTGCTTAGGTGCTTGTTTTTTTAGTGTGTTTTTTAATTTTATTGATTTTTTTTAGAGAGAGGTAGTGAGAGAAAGAGAGAAACATCAGTATGTGAACATTGATTGACTGCACACCCCCTACTGGGGATGGAGCCTGAAACCCAGGCATATGCCCAGACTGGGAATTGAACCAGCAACCCCTCAGTGCATGGGATGACGCCAAGCAATTGAGCCATACTAGCAGGGTGGGACCTCCTTCTTTTTATAGTTGAACTAGAGGCCCAATGCATGAAGGGCAAGAGCCACGGCCCTCACAGCCCTTTGCAGCCTTGGCCAGCCTTTGCAGCCCCAGCTTTGTCCAGAGATTGCCTGAATAGTTGTTCTGCTGTTTGGTCTAATTAGCATATTAGCTCTCTATTATATAGGACTAGAGGCCCCTGTACACAAAATTCATGCATGGGCAGGTTCCTCAACCCAGCCTGCACCCTCTTGCAATCTGAGACCCCTTGGAGGATGTCCAACTGCCGATTTAAGCCCAATCCCACAGAGATCCCTGCGGGATTGGGCCTAAATAGGCAGTCAGACATTTCTCTCTCAATGTGGGATCACTGGCTCCTGCTTGCCTGCCTGCCTAATCGCCCCTAACTACTCACCTGCCTGCCTGATTGCCCCTAACTGCCTCTGCCTTCCTGCCTCATTATCCCTGCCTGCCTGCCTGCCTGCCTCATTGCCCCTAACTGCCTCTGCCTGCCTTCCTGATCACCCCTAACAACTCACCTATCTGCCTGATCGCCCTCACCACCACAGCTTAGTCCAGAATGATGTTTGGCTGTCCAGTCTAATTAACATATCATACTTTTATAATCCTAATATATATAAACCCTGGGTCATAAGGACCAGCAATGACCAAGGCTCAAACAACCACTGCAGGTGTGATGCCCCAGCCCTGACTGCTGAGGGGGCTTTGAATCAGGGTCAGAGAAGCCTGAAGAGGGAAGCAGGAATTGAGCTATTGCCTCTGTGGCAGCTTTTGATCAGCACTTGCCTCTGTCTTTTTCTCCAAGTCTGGCCAGCAGCCTGCCTCCATTTCTCTCCAGGCCTCTACTGGAGCTGCTGATCAGCCCCACCTTTCTGATCAGGCCCCATTGATAGGCCCAGAGATGCTGACTGGCATAGGAACTGACCAATCAGAACCAAATGTGAGTGCTGTGAAGAACCAATCAGGCCTCTAGGTATAGATAATATCCATGTGTGTGTGTGTGTGTGTGTGTGTGTGTGTGTGTGTGTTTGTGCAGTATGTTCCCAATCCATATATCCATCAATGAACACATAGGTTGTTTCCATGTCTTGGCTATTATAAATAACACTGCAACAAACATGGGAGTGAAGGTATCTTTTCAAGATAGTACTTCTTTTCCTTCAGGTACATACCCAGAAGTGGGGTTGCTGGATCATATGATAGTTCTATTTTTAAATTTTTGTGGAACCTCCATACTGTTTTCCATAGTGGTTTAACCAATTTATATTCCCAGGTCTTGGGTTCTTAAGCAAGGAAAAAAATATTTAGGTAATATGGCCATTTTAACAATATTAATTCTTCTAATCTATGAATGTGAAATATCTTTCCATTTCTTTGTGTCATCTTCAATTTCTTTCAACAATCTTGTATACACGTCCTTCACTTCCTTTTAAATTTATTCCTAGCTATTTTATCCTTTTTGTTGCAGTTGCACATGCAAATGTTTTCTTCACTTCTCTTTTTGATATTTCATTGTTAGTACATAGGAATGCAATGGATTATTTCACTCATATGTGGGATATAAAACCAAAAGCAACAAATGAACAAATATAATAAACAAAAACCAAATTTATAGTTAGTTACACACAACAGTATGGTGGTTGCCAGAGAGGACCGGGGGCGGAGGGAGAATTAAGAGGATAAAGGGAGTCAAACACAAAGTGACAGAAGGAGACGAAACCGGTTTGGCTCAGTGGTAGAGCGTCGGTCTGCGGACTGAAAGGTCCTGGGTTCGATTCCGGTCAGGGGCATGTACATTGGTTGCGGGCACATCCCCGGTTGGGGGTGTGCAAGAGGCAGCTGGTCGATGTTTCTCTCTCATCGACGTTTCTAGCTCTCTATCTCTCTCCCTTCCTCTCTGTAAAAAAATCAATAAAAATATATATATATTTTTTAAAAAAACAAAGTGACAGAAGGAGACGACTTCAGGTGGTGAGCATCCCATAGAGTATATAGTGTAATGCTGATTTCTCAAGGATACAATAATGAGAAAGCTGTACACCTGAAATTTATGTACTGTTATTAGCCAGTAATATCCTAATCAATTTAATTTAAAAATTAAATAACAAAAAAAACCCCACTTATTTACAAACACATGTTCTTGGGGAAATACAGCCAAATGCTACTTGGACTTTCACATTTATTTTTAGAAAAGGACGAAGATGTCAAAAGTGATGAAAGTTAAAGTAAGATAAAGCACATCCATGATTACTCTCCTAGGTCATGCCATGAGAGAAACGAACGTCTGCCTGTCTTGAACAACCTTGCATCTGCCGTCTTCCTGTGTCTCAGAATTCCCTCAGTGTGAGGGTTGGGAGATGGCCGAGCCTCGCTGTCACCACAGACGCTGAAAAGGCCAGACTAGTTTTCCCAGCCTTCTTTGTAACTAGAGCAGGAGCCCGCGCGTGACCTTGGCGTGGCCCCTCGGATGTCTCCAGAGATGGACTCCGGGAAACAGGGCCAGTGACAGCAGCCCAGGCTTTCCCAGGCAGGGGCGGCAGCGCCCGCGTTAGGGCTTACGCTGTTGCATCAGCATCTTTGTCAGTTGGGACTCACTGAGTGGCAGGTGTGCCCTGGGCTCTTGTTCTGACTACACAGATTCCTTTTGTTCCCCTGGTAGTGTAAGCTGATTCTCCAGTCTCCCTAGAAATCCCATAAGAAACAAATATTTTGCCAATAAATTTATTTCCTGCCTAAATGACTGGAGTCTGTTTTAATGGCTTACAGCCGAGAACCCTGACTAGTCCAGTGAAGGATCGCAGGCCCATCTTCCTGAGGACTTCGCATGGTTTGCTCATCTTCCTGGGATGGGGACTTTATTAGTGCACTTGAATCATGAGAGCAGCGTTGAGCAGCTCATAAAGGAAGATATGATTCTTGTGTTTATGCCATATTAGGGGTAATTAAAGGGGTAATTAAAGCCATCATTTTTTTTTCTTATTATTATACAAGCCTGTAGTTTTCCCTGAGAAGGGCACAGCCTATGTACATTCTTAGCTGAACAGTAAAAGAAAATCACTAGGAAATTACTGGAAGAAAATGCTCAGTAGACACTCTAAAAAAGTGATAAATCTTTCAACCTGCCCCAGGATAAAATTAAGTCTCTTAAAAGGCAACTTTCCCAGCAAGACTCAGGTTCTAAATACTTATGTTTATGTAGAAGGAAATCATATACACCCCTCCTTTTTAAATGTCTAAGTTGCTTTATCTTTCCCCAGATCCTCATATCTCACACATTTTATGACATTAGTAGGAGTTCAGTTGGATCTCTGTTGGAAAGCCATCTGCAGGGAGATTAAGCACATTATCTAACATCATGTTGCTGACCAAAAGCAGCAGCCAGGGCAAGATGCTTTCTTTTTACAAACTTCAATTAGGAGCTTCTCAAGGGGCCATGTCTTGATCTCTTATATTTATTTCCCTCTTAGAGCTGAGCACAGAGCCTTACACATAGTAGGTGAGTAATAGGTGCTTATTAATTTAATTCAGAGTCACTTATGTTACTGGAAGTGGGGAAGCAGCAAGAAGAATCCTGCTGAATAAGCAGTTACCACATTTGTAGTAAAACGTGTAGGGGACAATGTATTGCTTTGTCTCAGTGTGGCACATGATGGAACCTCTGTTCCTTATTCTCTCTTTTCAGTTCCCAGTCAGTGGGCTCTGGGCCACTGTTCCGAAAGGGAGGGTGTACTAGTAGGTGAGAGCGTGGGCCTTTAATGACATGCAGGGCCACAGCAGCTGGATCTCATCGGGCCAGGGAGCGGGAAACAGCTAGCTGTCGTCTCAGTCCTTGGAGTTGCCCACAGCATGCCAGCGTAGGGGAGAGATAGGCTACATATGAAACAGCTGCAGAACAGACAGATCAGACCACTTCATGGCTTAAAGCTGTGGTTCTCAAGGGGATGGTATATCTCAGAGAGCAATTTATAATTTGAGGAGGAGTTTTTGGTAGGCACAATGATTGGAGGAACACTGTCCACATTTGGTGGGTAGACTGAGAATTTTCTCAAATCTGGCTTCATTGTTTAATGTGACAGCTGGTATTTACATTGTGGGAAAACCTTTTTATAATTATACTAGAGGCCTGGTGCATGAAATTCATGCATGGGGTGTGTGTGGGTGTGTCTCCTCAGCCCAGCCTGGACCCTCTCCAATCCAGGACCCCTTGGGGGATGTCCAACTGCCAGTTTAGGCCCAATCCCAGTGATCAGGCCAAAACCGGCAGTCAGACATCCCTCTCACAATCTGGGACCACTGGCTCCTAACTGCTTGCCTGCCTGACTGCCTGATCACCCCTAACTGCCCCCCCTGCCAGCCTGGTTGCCCCCAACTGCTTCTCCCCCCCCTCCCCCCACGCCAGCATGGTTGCTCTTCACTGTCCTCTCCTGTTGGCCTGGTCTCCCTCAACTCATCTCCCCACTGGCCTGTTTGCCCTCAACTGCTGCCCTCTGCCAGCCTTGTCGCTCCTTATTGCCCCCCCTCTGCCAGCCTGGTCACCCCTCACTGCCCCTACTGCCAGCCTGGCCATCCCATGCAGCCTGCTGGTCAATTAGGAGCTTCTCAAGGGGCCATGTCTTGGTTGTCCCTCACTAACCCCCCTGCCAGCCTTGTCTCCCCACTCAGCCTGCTGTTCAGTTGTTACTGTGAGGGCATTGTGACCAATTTGCATATTACCCTTTTATTAGTATAGATGAGCCTAGAACCTAGCTCTGTTTTACATATAACATGAAATTGTTTTTGCCGTGTTTTCATATAATCACTGATCTTTCCAAGAATACAACTATTATGCAAACCAGAGGACATTTCTGCTTTGTTTTATTTGGAAATATACCAAGAGTGTGTTCATCATTGTGGAGAATCACACCACATGCTTGCTGTGTGCTGTACACACCTTGTTAGTCTGCACTTCCAGCTGTCCCATGGAGAAATATAACAAAAGAGATCTGAGATTTCCTTTAGCAGGTTTAGCAGATTCTTTAGCTGATTTAGATCCAAATATTATTAAAATATGGATATACATAAAATGCAAGAATCTCATGGCAAATCATTAATAAAAGTTTAAACTATTTACAACTTTACCATCATTATTTATAATTATTTAGAATGATGATAATAAATCTAGTATTGAAGTTTATTTTAGGGTTGCCTTTATTCCCCATCTTACCCTAGTAATGACCTTCAATGTCCACTCCTGAATCACTTCTTTCTAGTCAACCTTTTATTCTCTATCACTTATTGAAGTTTATGGCCCCCAAAGCCTTTATTGTGTACCAGAGGCCCAGTGCATGAATTCATGCACAGGTGGGGTCTGGGTGGCCCATGGGGGGTGGATTGGGGCTGGGACTGTTGGGAGGAAGAGACAGTGGGAGGTTGGCTGGCCAGCCTCATCCCCAATTGGGGAGGGGGCCAACTGGGCGTCAGTGGCTGAGGGAGGGGCCATAGGTGGTTGGCTGGCCCTGATTGATGTGTGTGTGTGTGGGGCAATTGGGGGCGAAGCTGGCTGGGGGTAGGGGTCGCAAGCTAATTGGGGTGGTGGGGCCCATTGGGGGTAGGGCTTGCCAGAGGGAAGGGCCACAGGTGGTTGACTGGCCAGCCCTGCTCCTGATTGGGGTGGGGGGGCCGATCTGGGGTGGGACTGGGCAGGGGAAGGGGCTGCAGGAGGTTGGCTGCTGGCTCTTCTCCCTATTGGGGTAAGGGGGGTGATCAGGAGTAGGGACAGCCTGGGAGAAGGGCCATGGGGGGTTGGCCACCTGCCCCACCCTCAGTCCAATCAGGGGTGGGGCCAGTTGGGGGGAAGAACTGCAGGAGGTTGGCTGGCCAGCCCCACCCCTCAATCGGGCTGGTTCGCTGGCCACAGTGGGCGTCATAGCGACCAGTCATTACGGCATTCCTGTCGCAGGCTTTTTATATGTACAGATTAGAGATGGACTAAAAATAAACCACACAAGTGGCAAGATTTCAAGATAGGAAGCGTGTTTTCCTCGAAGCTGTGTCACTTCTCAGTCTACCTCATAACCAGGGCAATAACTGATACTACAGCTATAAATAAGTCCCAGCTCATTAGTGAGGCTTCCTCATTTTCTCCACTATGTCAGTATGTACTTTATCTTGGCATGTTATCTCTATGTCAATTATGGTTATTTCCTGCTTTCTCTTATCACAGAAAAATAATTCTGGTCTGCTCTTATTATGTAGCCTAACACTAGTTCATACTTCAGTGTCCTTTCCTGACCTATCTCTCTCTACTTTACATCTTGAATATTAAGTGGGGTCTTATCTGGCTCCTTCTCTTACAGCCCACTTCATTTATTATGCACAGGTGCAACCATTGACCAATTCCTGATGTCTTCTGGTAAAATCCTATCTTACATTTACATGTTAAAATAAATTGTCTCATTATCGCATTTATTTTGTTTCTCCATTAGATTATAGCTGTGGTGTTACATTGCTTTTTAAAGTTATAAGCATAGGTGGGTTTAGTAGCTATGAATTTTATTTTAGTACATATGTCATCTATACTAATAAAACGGTGATATGCTAATTAGACCGGACATCTTCCAGACATCCTTCCGGATATCCTTCCAGACAAAGCCATGGTGGTGGGGCTGAGGCAGAGGCAGTTAGGGGCAATCAGGTTGGCAGGGGAGAACATTAGGGGGAACAGGCTGGCAGGGGAGAACAGTTAAAGATCAAGTTGGCAGGGGAGAGCAGTTAGGGGGGTCAGGCTGGCAGTGGAGGGCAGTTAGGGGGATCAGACCGGTAGGCAGGTGAGTGGTTAAAAGCCAGCAGTCCCAAATTGCTAGAGGGATATCTGACTTTCGGTTTAGGATCAGGGCTACACCGGCAGCTGGACATTCCCCAAGGGATCCCAGATTAGAGAGGGTGCAGGCCAGGATGAGGGACCACCAGCCCCCTCCCTGCATGAATGTCATGCACAGAGCCTCTAATCTATATAAATAAAAAGGCTAATATGCCAACTGTCAACTGGGAGACTGGGAGCTCAATCACTCACTATGACTGCCCTGACCACCGGTGTGTGTGTGTGTGTGTGTGTGTGTGTGTGTGTGTGTGTGTATACGCGCGCGCGCGCGCACGCACAGAATGAAGGAAGGCCCTAGACAGCAGTTGGAAGGTCCTGATTGGCCCTGATCACCGGCCAGGCCTAGGGACCCTACCTGTGCATGAATTTTGTGCACCGGGCCTCTAGTTGAAGAAACAAGCTGCCAAGGCCAAATGAAGAATACACTTTGGCTGGAAACCCCCTGAGTATCCTTTCTTACAACCAGGCAAGACCTGTATTTGGCCACAGTCACTGCACCAATTAAATATGCATGGCACAAAAAAAAAAAATATGCATGGCACGGTGGAACTGGTGACGGAGTGCTTCCTCCCTTCCTTCCCCTTTGTTAGCAAGGTTCAGCTAGCGCTGTGCTCCAGGCAGTGACGTCAGTCCACTGCACAGAACTGGAGCTGGAAAGCAGTTATGATGCTGCTTTGCAGAATTAGGTTATCCAAGATCCAGAGCCTGTGCTCTCCGTGGAGCCCCGCATGTCAGTAGTTTCTCAGACACTTTGATTGTTTACCCACTCACTCAGCTGTAGTTATTTATATCAGGTAAACATGTAGCTAAGTGCCCCACCCACCCCACTGTATCAGTCAGGGACCAACCAGAAAAATAGAAACCCTGGGACTTTAAAGCAGGGAACAAATTACACAATTGTTATAAAAGCAAAGAACCAATAAAATGCGCTGAGGCAACTCAGAGATTAGCTACAGTAGGCAAGTACTCTGACCTCTAGAGGAGAAACTGAAACTATGGTCCAATAGGAGCTGGAGCCACAGAGGAAATAGAGCTGCTGCTGGAGATGCCTTCTGAGTTAGAGGGAGGCCAAGAAATACTCCAGCTTCTCCCTTTTACCCGCCAAACTCTTCCACCAGTACCTCCTATTGGTAGCAGCCAGCTGATGTGGGAACTTGAGAAACAAACCTGCAGAGGTCAGCTACCTTTGCTGGGCCACCCCCCTACTCTGCTCTCTATGACCCTTCTCCCCAGTGACACAGAGCTAAGAAGGGGAAGAGAAGAAGGAAACATCCCAAGAGCAAGCAAGCCCAGGATAGGCCAACCCCTGGTGTTTCTTGGCATGTGTTGATAAGGGGGTAGAGAGATTAGAGCTAGAATTGGTAGCTTATCAACCCTCGAAATCAGTAACTTTCAACCTTTCCCATCTTATGGCAAAGGAAAACTAATTACTAAAATTCTGTGGCACAATAAAAAATATATTTTTTGCCAATGTTACAAAAAAGGTATAATTTTGATTCATTCACATGAGATGGCTATTTTTGTATTGGCTGTTGTCTTTTTTTTTTTTTATATTTTTTACTTGATAGTCTAAGGCAGTGGTTGGCAAACTCATTAGTCAGCAGAGCCAAATATCAACAGTACAATGACTGAAATTTGTTTTGAGAGCCAAATTTTTTAAACTTAAATTTCTTCTAATGCCACTTCTTCAAAATAGACTTGCCCAGCATGGTATTTTGTGAAAGAGCCACACTCAAGGGGCCAAAGAGCCGCATGTGGCTTGCGAGCCGCAGTTTGCCCACCATGGGAAGGGAAAAGAAGTCAGTGCCCTGACTAAATAGTTGGATACTTACTGCATGTCTTAAAAATTCTTGAGGCACACTGGTTGAAATTTGCTGCTCTAAATTAAGGAATGTAGGAGCTAGTAAGGGATATATGCCAGGATTTTCCATGATGTACAGCTACTTTCTCAGTAAGTAAAGCTATGATTTGGCCTGTGTGATTTTATGTGACAGAAATTCCTCCGAACATACGTGTAGGGGATACTTTTCTCTGATTTCAGGGTTGAGGCAAAATGTCTCCAATTTTTATCTTCCTTGGATCATGTGAGTCAGTCTTTAGGCAGTTGTACATCTGTTCTCTTGCTCCTGCTTCGCAGCATTCTCCAAATTGGTCCAGATCTTTGTGAGTGCAGGGCAAATTTCCAATGACCAAGTCCATAGGGTCCATATCTCTCCCAAACCCAAATCAACAGATTTTAAGAGTGCCTTAGTTGTTTTTTCATTAAATGCCATGCATAAAGAAAGGGAGACTGAGCCTAAAGAGAGGTATTTGCAAGAGGGGTGACGTTGGACAGATAAATTAACAGGGCTTTTTTCAATGAACAGTTTTAAACTTTAGACTCCTCAATGCTAAAATAGGGATACCTAGCTTCCTCCACACTGTCACAATGCAATAGGTATCCAACAAATAGTAGGTATTTGAATTGTGACAGTATGTAATTTTTACTGAAATATTTGGGGCAATAGATGAAGACAAATATTTGGTTAAACTGCTTTAAAAACAGAAGAGTCCTCAAACTCAGTGGCTCCCTATTATTTTTTAATCATAACTCACAACAAGTAATACATTTATAGCATAATACATTTCATGTGTGAAATGAAAACAAAATGTTACATGGTACATCCCTTACTCTTACTACATGTGATGGATGCTGATATTTTTTATTCTAGGCAGTTCCATTCCATTTCCTAAAAAAATAAAACCCTGTTCATGACTCAACATGCTCCAGTTGAGTGGAAAATTCTCACTCATTAGATTCTTTTTTAAAAATGTGTTTAAAAGGAAGTCTGCCTAATTCATTGACGTCAGAGGAAGCCAGGCAGCTGTGGACAACTCAAAAGCTCTCCAAGAGCTTAACATGAATGAAAACCCTAACCTTACCTACACTCATTGGGTTTTACTACCAGAGCACAAGTTCTACATTATGCTTTACAAGTGCTTGTCATGTAACATTTGGGCAACCTCGGATAAGTCCCATTGACATGAACGTGTCTCAGGCTGAGTCACTTAAAAATGGCATATGTCCCAACATCTCTATTTGCGTCCATCGGGAGAGCATTAGTGATTTTTCTATTTTAAGCAGTGAAGGATGTGCCTTAGCATTCTGAGGCAATTTCTGAGCCCTCTAATTGCCAACAGCTTTGGTGCACTTGGTAGGCACTTAGTGAAGTCACATTATAAAATGAGTTGCTCAAATATTTAATCAGCTGTGCCTGGGTTCCTTCTGTATGGAGTTCTATCCGCCATGGCTAGGAGTTGCTATGGGTTATAGCTCCCCTGTCAACTATGAGAAAGCTGGATTTGGCAGACAAATTCCATTAACGGCTTTCTCTTGATTAAGAAAAATTGGCATATAAGACTCTTGGACTAATAGTAGAAAACCATGGATTCTTATCACACCTATCCTTAATAGTTTATTGGAAAATTATCAATGTTTTCCTTACTTTTATTTATTCAGAGGGAAGAATGAATATTCAGAGGTGGATACCATTCAACTACAAGTGTGCGCTGGGAGCTTTCATAAAGGTTAAAACAATTTGTCCATGAGGAAATGAGATTAAGAGAGCATGGGTAGAGAGGATAACCTTTGAAAGGAGGAGAGACACATTTTTTGAGGTTAAAGAAAGAAGGTATATTTAAATGTTATTAAATGAAGCAGTTGGAAAATGAGAAAGATTCTCTCTAATAAGCCCCACCACTTTAGTAAAGAATAAGGAGTCCTGGTTAGAGAGGGCTAGCAGTTTGGGGACCTGATTCAAAGACTAATGATTTGCAGAGATCTTTTTCCCAAATTAAAAGCTTAATATAGTTCACTAAAAATAACAGTGAAACAAGCTTAAAATAGTCTTATTTTTAATTTTTATTTTTTTATATTTTATTGATTTTTTTCAGGGAGGAAGAGAGAGGGATAGAGAGTCAGAAACATCGATGAGAGAGAATCATCGATCAGCTGCCTCTAGCACACGCCTTACTGGGAATGTGCCCGCAACCAAGCTACATGCCCTTGACCAGAATTGAACCTGGACCTTTCAGTTTGCATCCACTGAGCCAAACCAGTTTCAGCTAGCCTTATTTTTTTAAAAATTTGTCCAAGGATATCCCTTCAGCCAGTGAAAGAACTTTGAGACTCTAAACCCAAGCCTGACTAGCTAATTTTGAGTGCCCATTATGTGCCAGGTATTGTTGGGGAGCATGCAATATAAGCAAGATTTTTTTAAAGGAGCTTGAGGCTAGTGGGAAAGATAGATCCATAAACATACTAACATAGACTGAGCAAAGGACTGGATTGGAAAGTACCATGGGAGATCATAAGGCTGCATGACTAATTCTGTTTTGAGTTTCCTTGATCTCTATATATAGATGGGGATTCCCCGTGTCATGGGAAGTTTGAGAAGCAAGATTAATACAAATTACAAGTCAGACTCCTATTGAATATAAAATTTATTTTTTTACTAATGAAATTGGAGTATTTAAAAATGTTGGCTTTTAAGAAGGGCCCTCCAAACTTAGACATTGAAGTAAATGGGCCATTTGCTAATATTTAGTAATCTTTTTGGCTCTAAAGGCACTTGTTGTTTTGCCCTTGGGTAGGCCAATCATTTCCTTTTAAAGATTAAGAAGCTGGATGTCTTCCCCTTTCTAAAATAATCAAATTCATTTTTTATTCATCTTTTTCAGTTTCCTTCCTGTCTCTCCTTTCCTTTGTCAGTAACCTTGGCATCTGTCAATGTAATAATGGAACATTAGTTCCCTTTTCCCAAAAGGACCAGAGAAGGCAAATTTAGCTCAATTTCTCCCTCTTTCCAACCTAGCTCACATAATCCTGCAATTTTTTGGACATTTTAAGTACTAGTTCATACCTCACAACTCACACCTTCTCAGGAGAGAGCAAATGCCTCTTCCCCAAGTTTCAAAAAAAGATTAGCCAAAACCGGTTTGGCTCAGTGGATAGAGCGTCAGCCTGCGGACTGAAAGGTCCCGGGTTCGATTCCAGTCAAGGGCATGCGCCTTGATTGCGGGCACATCCCCAGTGGGAGGTGTGCAGGAGGCAGCTGGTCAATGTTTCTTTCTCATCAATGTTTCTAACTATCTATCCCTCTCTCTTCCTCTCTGTAAAAAAAAAAATCAATAAGATATATATATTTTAAAAAAAGATTAATTGAGTGTGGAGAATGCTGAATCTCATGCCAATCCTAGGGCCAAAGGTGCTGGCCAGGAGGAATGCAATGTTCCAGTATTGCTGGTCTTTAGTATGGGACATGTGCTCCAACCTGGAAATTCAGAGGTGGATCCAATTCAACTACATAATAGGAGAGAGGGAAAAAGACCTAAAATACTGTCAGTAGAAATAGGGTGAATAGATGCTGGGCTATCCCAAGATAGCTACCAGGAGTATATGAGGCCCTTCCTAAGCATTCCAGAAACCTTGAAGAGGGCATTTTATGTTTTATAAATCTGCCAAAGTCTTATACAGATAGTTAGAGGCAGTGAGGCATTATTTAATATGTAGTTTATGTTGGGGAAATGAATGGGATAAGAGGTAAGAGATCAAATCACCATGAAACTAATGAAGCTCAAACTGTCCAGATTTGACAGTAGTAATCCTAAAATTGTTACATGACATTACCTAATAAACAATGACACTGAAACTAACTCTTCTACACTATCAATAATAAAATAGTTTAATTACCCATACTAAAGGAAATGCTATCATTTTCTCCTCTCTATAACAATGATATTGCTAAATCATTACAATATAAAGATATGATCAAATAGTATGCAGCCAAAACATGGAAAAAGTACTTTAGAGGTGTGTCAGATATTAATAAAATGGTTTACTGTTTACTTGGATTTTGTGTTTGGGGCATTTGTCAGGTGTTTTCAATTTGTTATGACTTCTTTTTTCATTTGAGTTAATTCACATTTATACTTATGTATTTGTAGTTATGTGTTCACATTCGTAAAGAAAGTGCTGAAATTGTGGAAACTCCAGACTCCACAGAACCTGCATCCATCCCTGCATTCCTTTTATGGCGGGATTCAGAGGGCGGCCTAAAGCGTCAAGCTCAAGTCCAGTAGTCCCAGCAGTTCCTGGACACACGTCCTCACACCACAAACCCAAGGAGAAGAAAGTGTCTGGATGTGTCTGGTTAAATCAGGACCCATTCCTGGGTAGTTCCACTCAAACCACATAGTTAAGAATAGAGACAGAGGGGTTGTTTTCAAAAGCAATGTTGCCGAGGAACAGTGGAATAAATACTGGACGGAAAGCAGTAGGTATCCCGGAGCTGAGACTCGCCTCAGGTGTGAAATTGGAGGGGGCTCCCAAAACTCCACAAGTTAAATAATAAAGATTGAACGTGCAGTGACCATGGAAATGTGCCCCTCAGGTCTCCCATTGGCAGGAAGATAATTGGCTGTTGCCCCCAGCTGCAGCCTCTTTATATTCACCGCCATGTTTGCACAAGTCCATGCTTCCTGTGGGCTGCTCAAGAAAAGTAAATTAACTGCCTATTAGGTACTAAGTCAGTGAGTCTCAACTCTGATGATATTACAACAAAATTACCAGTGGAGATTTTGGGGTTTTTTTAGTGCATTTTCTGGGCCCCATCTCTGCGGAGGGTAACTGTGCCTGAGCACTGGTGTGTCAGGTGCTGGGAGTGTGTAGGATGCTGAATAGGGCAGCCTCTGCCCACCAGGATGTGATACAACAGGCCCGCAAAGCCTGTTGATGAGAGAGCAGCCACATCAGGTTACCACACCCTGGTTAAATCAGTAACTATAATATTGTAGAAGGAGGGGATGCAAGAAGGAGTTGTTGTGAGTGTTATCAATCAGTAACAAACATGAAGTTCCACAAGGACAGACAGGCTCAGAGACTCTGACTCAGCTTGCTTTCTCCCTCAGGTTTTCCTTCCCTGGAGCTTAGCCCAAGTTTCCCCAGGGAACAACCAGAAGATGGGAATCAGCTCAGGGTGCAGCAGGATTCCCTGCGAAGGCCAAACCTGAGCAACTAATGAGTTCAGCCCTACAGTGCATACCAGCTGCCTCCAGTTTTGTCCGGTGTCTCTCCCTCTTGGCTGGGAGCACACACCTCGGGTGTCCTGGCAAGCACAGTCTCCTTCTAGTTGGAGCAAAAGGAAGAGAGGCTGTGGGCTTTCTCCTGTGCCTGCTGTGCAGTGGGAAGCAGAGACCAGGCTTTCCATCCCCATTTGCCTTTTACCAGGCAGAACACTTAGAGCAAATTATTTAACTTCTTGGCATCTCACTTCCTCATCTGTAATTGGGAAATAATAGTATCTACCTTGCAAAGTTGTTACCAGGATGAAGAGATCACACATGTGACAATGTCCCCAAACACAGTGAGTTCAGAGTTGGGACTCTATGAATACGGAACCCACAACCCCACCCCAATTGCAAAGAAATTATCTTCTCTAGAATTAGAACAAAAATTCTGTTGTCAAGCCGAAACTGGTTTGGCTTAGTGGATAGAGCATCGGCCTATGGACTGAAGGGTCCCAGGTTCGATTCCGGTCAAGGGCATGTACCTTGGTTGCGGGCATATCCCTGGTGGGGGGTGTGCAGGAGGCAGCTGATCAATGTTTCTCTCTCATCAATGTTTCTAACTCTCTATCTCTCCCTTCCTCTCTGTAAAAAATCAATAAAATATATTTTTTAAAAATTTCTGTTGTCAAAACCATGAGGAATATCAGAAAATTCGAATTTACATTGTCTTCGAAATTCCCGTTCTGTCCCATGTTTGTACCCAGAGCTTCCACAGCAGCCAAAACCAACTCTCTGGGAAGGTGCTAATGTCAATCTTTCCCACCTCCTGTGAATTTCTACTACTCTGGGCATTTCTTCCAAACGCATGGCATGAGAACTATTCAGTCTCATTGTAGAAAAAAAAGGCTTTGCCTCTTGGTATAAAAAGCCACATCAACAGCAACGGCCCTTCTGGTGGCCCCAAATCACACAATAGATGTCTTTCTCTTACAGGAGTGGCCTCAGCTGAAATGGCAGAAGCATAAGGTCCATTCTCCCAGGGGACGGCAAGCGTGTTTAGTAGGAAAGATCTCTCATCTTTCAAACTAAATCTTACCTTGGATCCTGCTGTTTATAAAACATATACATATCTTTTATTAATATGCATCTATTTTAATTCAAACTTATCATTTCTATTCATTATAATCTGAAAAATGTATGAACGAGAGACTGGTTTGGAGTTGGGACATCAGGTGAACTTTACGTTTTCTAGCCCCTACAATAACTTGCTGTTTCGGTTCCTCGGTTTCAAGAAAACGCAGCCACACAGGTACCTGTTCATGTTTCCAGTCTTTCCACAATCTTGTGTCAATCTTAGGAGATGCCTTGATAAATCTGTCCTTAAAGCTTGAAGATTATATATGTGGCAATAAGTGCCCAGAAGTCGCCATCATTGCTTAAATGATATGTAACATAATATTTGTCCATCGCAACATGTTTGGCGCTCACTAATCGTTGCACAAGTGAGGATTACTCTGCACTGAGAGTGTGTTCCAGGCAGACGCACCTGAGCTTGGCAAGGCCTGGGATCCAGCAGGCACACGGAGCTCTGCTTAGGCTCAGCCCTGATTGTAAGACAAGACGGCTGAGCACTGGCAGCCTTCCAGGCCAGTGCACAGCTACACCATACTGAAATGCATGCGTGGGAGATGTCCAGACAAGATGGTTTCCAAGGCTGCAGAACAAGCTCACAGAGAGCTACAAATCAATGGGCTCATCTCCCCTGAGGTTAAAATTAGAATACAATCCACTTGATGATTTTTGCCGTCTTCTTACTGTTCAAAGATACTTGAATATTTCGGTGAGCTTGCAGGTCCCCTGAAGCATCTCTGCAGAGTGGTTGGGAAGCTCCTGATCCCTACCCATCCCAGCTCGATACAGACAGAGAAACATGGCCCAGAGAAGCCTGAGGTCCTGCCCAGCTCACTCAGCCCACTAGCGGCAGAACCACAAAGAGAACCCAAACCTTCAGCAGCCTCCTCTATCAGTGCCCTTACTACCACCCACGGCGCCAGGAGCCTCCCGCTCACCACAGTGAAGGCTGCGGCAGACACCAGCACGCAGCCAAGCACGGAATTCTTTCCCACACAGGAGAGACCAGTCCCGGAGGGACCGGAGGCCTCTATGACTCAGCCTGTGCGGTGGAGCATGAAGAAATAATGGTTCTTGTTGTTAGTTTTTTAGTTTGGCTTGGTGTTTGAGAAAGACAGAAGCCAAGATCCATCGCACCGAGGGGTGCAGATGCCGGGTCTGCACTGGGGAAGCCCCTCAGTAAAGGAGGGGAAGGAAAAGGGCGATGCCCCATGGACTGGGTGGGAGGTGGTGTGTTGGGGGCCAGGTTTGCGCCTGGGCCAAGAGAAGAAGGGTGAGCCCAGGAGGCTGGCGGTGATAATCTCTCCATCTGCCAGATGGTTGCCACGGCTATCCTAAACACTGGCCCGAGGCCAGCTTTCATTGATTTCAGCAATAAAATGACATGTTCCAAAGCTCATGTGTTTTGTTTTTTTTTTTACCATAAATCACAAAGTAAGCTATTACAGAATGTCAGATTTGTCCCTCTGTTTGGGACAATGTCCTGTGTATTAATATTTGTTTGGCCTTTACAAATGATTCATTTGGGGCATCGGAATTACTGAGTCACTGTCAGAGTAATTTATTCACATTTCTCCCATTATTGTGTGTTCTCTGCTTGAGCCAAACACTATTCATGTTTCTCTCTGTACGTGTTAATATTAAAGTCACCGACGAGCTCTATTTTCTCCCCGCTGAGCTGAGACGTGGTAAACATGAGAATAAAATACAAAGCATTTCCAGTAGTAGCTGTGAAGCTCTGTTTTCAAAGGGTAAGCCCACATTTTCTAATCATGGAACCAACGGACAATTATCAAACTGAATTAACAAGTAAATTCCAGCCCTAGCCAGGTTTTCTCAGTGGTTAGAGTGTTGGCCCGCTGTCAGAAGGGTCATGGGTTCAACTGCCAACCAAGGAAATCCTCTGGTAAGGATTTAAAAAAAGTTAAAAATAGTAATAATAACTTCTATGTTTGTTCACACCTCAGCTATTTAAAATGCCTTTCTTGTGCTGCCTCAGTGAAACCAACTGTCCCTTTCTTCCCACAGGCACCTTCGCACTGCCCTGGGCTCAGGAGGCAACTCTGCACCTTCCTCTCTGGTCAGACCCTCCTCCCCCCAGCAAATGCTGTCATTTTATCCCTGTGCAATGTGGGAGCAAAGCACAGAAACCCTCTCCAACTAGTTCAACAAAAGTCGGGACCTATACTGGGAGGGAACTGGGATATTTCTTAGGAAGCTGAGCTCGGGAGGAGACAAGACATACCTGGGGGAACCGCGTGCATTTTCAACAGTTTAAGGAGACACATTGGTAGGAGCACCATGTGGCTTGTGTTGGAAGATTAGAGGAAGTGTGATATAGGGATGGCTCTGTCTAACAATGACCCATAACTAACACGCCAATGGTCAGGTTTGCTACTTGTAGAAAAGGTGGTCAAACAATGGCATGCATCCACTCACCAGTACTTCAGGTCCTGCCCCCAGCCAGACCCCAAGCTCACCATCACACACCCAGGGTCAGGCTAATGGACGTGCTGATGTCTCCAGGTGACTGTGGCTGCACTCTTGGCTCTGGGAATGTCCAAGCTGCTTAAAATCTAATTAGCTTCTCTAAATTATTAGCTTTTCTAAGTTACTTCTTAATCATTGCCTAATCATTGTTGAGGGTGATTTTATGACTTCATGTACAAGGTGTTTTAGCTCTATATTGCCCCCAAAACGGAAGACCAAAAACTTGTGTAGGATGAGAAGGAAGCTTTGCATCATTAATGCGATGCTTACAGGTACTGCTTCGGTTTGTTCTCATGCTGGGAGGGGTGACTTTCTATGTGCATCTGGATTTATGGTTTAGTTTCTCCAACATTTAAAAGGTATGTTTATTTATTTTGAAAAATGTGTGTATGTTTTTCCAAGGCATTTCCAAAAATCTGAACCAAGAATATTCATGAATGGAGGAGAGCAGAAGTCTGGAAAAGAACTAGGTCTGAATTCAGGGAGATCTGTATAAACACCAAGTCTGAGAAGAAAGGGGATGTGGGAAAGGCAAGACAGTTGGCCTACATGGTTGCTAAGAAGAAGATGGTTAGTATATACAGTCACCTTGACCTGTGAATAGGAAACGTAGACAAATTTTATTTGAACTTTCAGGAGCTCTAGGTCAGTGGTCAGCAAACTCATTAGTCAACAGAGCCAAATATCAACCTGAGTCACTCTGGCTTCAAAGCTTGTGAGCTCTAGTCACCATCTCCATTCCCAGGGGTTACTTCATTTCTCTTGTTTGACTGTCAAGTAGTAATCAACTTGCAACTCCCTCATGTCTCATCCTTTCAATTGTCATCACCCACACACATTAACACAGAGTAGGCCCTGATATATATCTCTTGATCAGTAGTCATTCACTCCCTACAGATGTCTGTCCCACTGTTGGTCCTTTAGTCTAGCACACCATCCATGTAACCCATCCATTCAGCCCAGAAGGTGGCCTAGACTGTACCCAACATCCTTTCCTGCTCCCACTCATTTTTGCTCTGATCCCATCTCCACTGGACTCCCGGCAGTGTGAGAGGCTCTATGGCCTGTACCATGACCCCTTGACCCCATGCCCACCCGACTTGGTGTTATACTGACCTCCCTGAGTTCAGACCTAGTTCTACTCCAGACTGTAGTTTGGTCCATGCTTCTGGTCCTCCAGTCCCTGCTACCAAGTAGCCTGGTCCTGTCACGGTGGCCTGGCCATAACCCTGCTCTGTGAGATTCCCAGGTTCTCTAGCAAGTCCTCCCTGCCCTGACCCTGCTGCTACCTCTCACTCTCCTATAGTCATGACCTTCGTATTCAGATTCATGAACATGTCTCTCTTTCCCCCCATAGTCTTCTCCTTTAGAAGCTAAGCATTCTCATAGTCCTATTTATAAGGAAATAAAGTTCATTGGGCATGACTTACAGGAACCACTGCTGGCTTTTGATGAATTTCTACTAACTGGACAGAGTTCACAAAGCATTCATTTAATACTTAGTTGCAGTTTCTGAACTCCACCTTTTCTACTTTTTGACAATTAGGACAGTGTCTTCCTGTCCCCAATCCTTTAGGACTTTCCTCTTTTCCATAATATCTCAAAGATGACTGACAGGCATTCGAGTTCATTTGAATCTGATTTGACTGAACCAGGATATAAACTTACTCAAAATAGTCAGGTGTTTCCCTGCCATTCCTTTCCCTAATCTTGGGCTTCCATTTCCTGGTCTCCGTGTTTTTCAGCCTGCAGATTCTATCAAGTTAACCTTTATAGAAACACAAAGTTAAAAAACAGTTGTGTTTCCTCTTTGTCACCTGTAAACATTACATCATCCATACCAAACAATAGGCTCCTGCTTTTGCAGTTCTTCCTGCTTTGAATCAAATGAAAACAAAAGTCATTATTAGAATCCCTCAAGCCTAAGTTCATCCTGCACTTTAGTCATCCCGACTCTGTTCTACAAATGTATTTGTTGACTTATCTCTGGGACAAACTTTTACTAGAAAGTCTACAGCGAACCAGGCCCTGCACTGGAAATACGAAGCTGGATAAATCATAGCCCTATTCTCAGAAAGCAGGGAGATAGATTCTTATATTTAACTTGCTCATAATTCAATCAGCATTTCTCCATCTTACCCCCCAATTAAGATAATTAAGGTAATTACATCCTAGTGATGCATTTTCCTTTTGCCAAATTTTGGGATTTACATAGTTCCTTCTATACACCTTCTCAGTAAACAGAGAATCACATCACTGCTTTGATATAATTAGGAAAAACAAAAGGGTTACTGGAGAGAAAAGAATGATAGCTCACATAGCAGAGCAGGGGTAAAATTACTTTCAAAGCATCCTGGAGAGACAGAAAGAATGACAAGGAAAAGTTAGCCAAGTCATTTATCAGCATTTCCTCATTTGTGAGAAGGAAGCTAGTGAAGGCATGCATTTAAGTGGGCTTCTGGGACAAGATGGGTACTGATGACAAGAGTCAACCACTTCAAGTCATAAAATCAGATAAGGAAAACCATATACCTCTAGTTATGTGTATAAAGTTAATGTATACATATGCCTATCATTGAAACTGCAATGGAGGCAGATTCTAAAACATTTATTAGGAATTAGCACTTAATGTTGGCAAAAATATTACTGATGGCTTAGTAATAGTATAGTTGCTATTATTTTAGTGAAGTGAAAAAAGAAAAATAAGGTTGGTTTGTTGATATGTGACCTCAATGTCTGCAATTTCGTTCTACAAAGCTTTAAGCTATTTAACTGCAGAATTCCCCCACCCTGAAGCCCACACCTAGTCTGTGGGCTTAAGAACGCGATGTACCTCTGTCTAGGAGCCCCGTGGGCATGGTTGTAGGAAGCAGTGAGAAGACCCTTTCATCCTCTCAACCAAAGTTTCACCTTCTTTCTGCCCAATGTGCTTCCTTCCCTTCTCTCTCCTACCAAGCTAGTTCTGCCGTGAGGTGTTTAGAATTTGGGGTTACTGACTTTAATCTCAGTCTGTCCCAGGCCACTCCAGGATGCAGCAGTTTGGGAAACGTATTTCAGCTCTCACCTTCCTCAGTACTGTGACCTGACTTGCCTTCTTCCCACTTACTCATCACAACAATGATTCAGAAACCTGTTGTTCTTGTAGTAATCCACACTTGTGTTATTGTGTACAGGCCTCGGCCCTGACTTCCTGTTATGCACTGCTCTTATTTTTACCTGAACTGGGATTAAATGACGGAGCCAATAGCCAAAGTGGAACCCTAAGTCCCTGGAAACCCTTGGGCAGAATTGGTCAAAGCTAGGGTAACAAACATAACATCAGAAAGAGGTGTCTGTGGCCAAAACCGGTTTGGCTCAGTGGATAGAGCGTCGGACTGCGGACTGAAAGGTCCTTGGGTTCGATTCCGGTCAAGGGCACATACCTTGGTTGCGGGCACATCCCCAGTGGGGGATGTGCAGGAGGCAGCTGGTCGATCTTTCTCTCTCATCAACGTTTCTAACTTTCTATCCCTCTCAGTTCCTCTCTGTGTAAAATCAATAAAACATTTTTTTTTTTTTTAAAGAAAAGAGGTGTCTGTGGTGTGATGGGAAGAAGGTAACAGCTGAACTCAGATGACTACTTTCTGCTGAATTTGGAGATGTTTTTGTTATCGAGATGTAATTACCACAAAATTCTCCCTTCAAAGGGGTGCAATTCAATGGTTTTTATAAATTCACAAAGTTGGACAATCATTATCACTTTCTAATTCCAGAACATTTTCATCACTCCCCAAAGTAACTCTGTTCTCTTACCAGTCTCTCCCTACGTCTCTTTGCTGTGTGTCACCCCCATCTAGATACGTCTGCTCCTCCTCACCCTATCTTCCCTCTCTCTACATCCCCAGGTGAGCAGCCAGGTCACCAGAGATGAATCCCTCTGGCTGAGCACAAGACCAGAGTTATTGTCCTTTCACTAACCATAAGGGTGGCTCTGCCACCCAGCACAATGTCATCTGTGATGGAGAAGTCCCACCCCGCTGCTACAACTGATATCCAGAGTTCACCGGGATGTAAGCACTCAGAGAGGGCCAGGAAGCCCTGAGTTCTAGCTGCCTCTCACTGCTGGCACAGTTCTCTGCAGTCCAGCCAGGCTCAAAAATCAGGCCTGCAGGATTGGCTCTGGCCAGGCAGTGCAGTTGGTTAGAGCATCGCCTCCATACACCCAGGTTGTGGATTCAATTCCCAGTCAGGACACATACAAGAATTAACCAATGAATGCATAAATAGGTGGAACAACAGAAATTGATGTTTCTCTTTCTCTCTCTCCCCCCCACCCCCCTGCCTTTCTCTCTAAAAAAAGAAACAAACAAAACTCAATCAATTAAAAAAAAGAAAGAAATGGGCCTTCAGGATATTCAAGGTCACTTTGATGGATTAGGAACATTGCAGTGACCTCAGCCAGGGCACAAGTGTCCCCCTCCGATCTAACCACACTTCCTGCATTGCTCCTGTTGAAGGGAACACCGATTCCCTAGCCCATGTTCTGAGCCTGAGGGGCACAGTATGCAAGGGACACCTCTCTCTTGTCCATTATTCCCTCAACCCCTGGGAAGACTCAGCACCACCTTAAAAATATGTAAACATAATGCAATATGTTGTATATTATATTGTAACTAGAGGCCCAGCACATGAATTTATGCATGGGTGGGGTCCCTTGGCCTGGCTGGTGATGGGGTCTGATTTAGGGTGGGGTGGGGGTGGGTGGAGATTGAGGAGCCTGCCGGCTCAGGGGAGGGATCATGGGAGGTTGGCTGGCCACGGAGGTTGACTGTGGGAGGGCACTGACCACCAAGGGATAGCTCCTGCATTGAGCATCTGTCCCCTGCTGGTCAGTGCATGTCATAGCAACAGGTTGACCAGTTATTGGGTCATTAGGTCATTCAGTCACTTAGGTTTTTATATATATAGACTAGAGGCCCAATGCATGAAATTCATGCAAGAATAGGCCTTCATAGCCCCAGTTCCCTCGGCCCTTGTGGCCCCGGCTGCCTTGTGGCCCTGTGACCCCACTCCCTACCCACTGGTTGTTCTGGAAGGTGATTCTTGAAGGTTGTTCCGCTGACTGGTCTAATTAGCATATTAGCTCTTTATTACACAGGATATGCAATATATTATAAAATAATATACAATATATAGTATATAGTTACTTCTTTGTTTTTGTCTGTTTCTTCAGTAGAACATAGTTTCCAATAGAGCAGGGTATGGGTTTCTCCTCCCCACCTCCAGTGCCAGAATTGTGCTGGAACAGAGTGGATGCTCTATAAACATGTGGTGAATAAATGAGGGAGAAAGAATAAGGAAAGTAGGAAAGTGGCATGGAGTCAAAGTCCAAAATCTAACACACAAGAGTTTGTCACTAATGCGATAGGTTCCAAATGTTAAGGCTCACTTGTCTTTAAAATTAATATTTTTATTATGTTTTAAAATGTACTTCACGGCACTTAGCACAATAGGACCGTTGTTTGGTGAGCCAGCCTCAGAGCCAGAGTTGGCTGCTTCAATCTGGCCACCCTGTTGTTCTCAAGACTTGGCTTTCAGCCCTGCCCAACCATACTCAGCTGGCCCTATGTGCCCTCAGAGACTGCATCTCCCTGGCTGAGCCCACATGCAGACTCAGAGCAGGCATCTGGCTTTTTTTCCCTGGCATTACTGGTTTCCCCCTCAGTATAGCATGGATGGGCCAGCCAGTTGTTCCACCAGGGCAGCATCCGTAAGGGGTGTTAAGCCCCACCAGAAATGCAGTGATATGGAGAACATGGTAGTTACTGCAACTTCTCTCAGTACTGTATCTATACTAATAAAAGGGTAATATGCTGATTAGACTGGATAGACTGGACATCTTCTGGACATCCTTCCAGACAGGAAGATCAGGTCAGCAGAGGAGAGCAGTTAGGGGCAATGAGGCAGGTAGGAAGAGGTGGTTAGGGGCGATGATGCAGGCAGGCAGAGTAGTTAGGGGTGATCAGACAGGCAGGCAGAGATTGTTAGAGGTAGTCAGGCAGGCAGAAGTGATTAGGGGAGATCAGGCAGGCAGAGGTGGTTAGGGGTGATCAGGCAGGCTGGCAGAGGTGGTTAGGGGTGATGAGGCAGAGGTGATTAGGGGCGATGATGCAGGCAGGCAGAGTGGTTAGGGGTGATCAGGGAGGCAGGCAGAGTGGTTAGGGGTGATTAGACTTCTCAATGCTTAGTATAAAGCTGGCATCAAATATGTTTGTTGAATCAGGCAGGCAAGTGAGCAGTTAGGAGCCAGGGGCCGAATTGTGAAGAGGGCTGTCCAACTGTTGGTTTAGCAGGGATTGGACCTAAACCAGCAGTCAGACAACCCTCGAGGAGACATGGATTGGAGAAGGTGCAGGCAGGGCTGAGGGACCCTCCCCTTCCATGCACAAATTTCATGCACCGGGCCTCTAGAGTAGTAATAAGATGCTACATACAACAAGGGGTGTGATCTGCTAACCACAGGTAATAAGAACCTCAGCTGCTTTCGAATTTTTGCTTGCTAGTGATGTCTATGAGTTTGGATCCAGAGCTGACCAGCCCAGGCCAGTGAACAGAGGCTCTTGGTGGTGATAGACCTGCTTCGTTTCTCTTCTCCCAGGCAGGCTGATTTATTATATATTTTTTAATTAAATTTTTTTCAATAATAGTTTACATTCAGTATTATTTTGTATTAGTTTCATAGGTGACTTCTTTAAATGAATATTCAATAACTTGTTGAACAGGCCTCAAGGTGCCCATTCACCTCAGTCCACTCTTGCCACCTCCCTCATACTATAGCTTACAATGAGCCATTCCTAATCCATCTAAATTTCCAGTCATGCCCCCAAATCTACAACGGTTTCAGGCACTCAGAGCTACCACTGGGTACAATGATTTGTTTTAGCCAAATTTCCTTATGATAGAAAAAAAGTCCAATCTGTGTATGATACTATACAAGAATATCCCAGGCTTGGCCACAAATTTCATTTCAAGGGTTCTTCATGGAGCATTTGGGCAATTTCACAACAAGTCTTTTTACCCAATGGGATCTCTGTTTCTTAGCATCTGCAGTAATGTAGGCAATTCAAATGTAAAAAGAGAAAGTAAAGGCAATGTGGAAACTGGGTCAGCAACTCTTAATCATCTTGATTCAGCACAGAATCTAGGTCAATGACAATTTGCCATGGAATACATTGGGGTGATCCAGGTGAGCTTGCTTTTCTTGACCTTTCTAAGTGAACGCATTCCCTTTCACCCTTGCCAAAGAGAGTGGAAAAACAATTTAAGAAGTAGGTCTACCAACATTAGCCTTAACAGGTTGGACAACCTGCTTGGCACTGGGTTTCATTGCTCACCAATTGCCAAAGGGCATTTGGATGGTTGGTCTGTAGCTACCATGAGTTAGTTTATAACCTAGAGTTTTCAGGATAGAGGTTCTTTATCTTTCCCTCTTACCTAAACAGCAGAACAATAACCAGAGTGTGCTTAACAATAAAAGAATGAGGGTAAGCAAATTTGATTTTAAGGCCATGACGTCAAACAGGGTAAACCATCAGTTTGGTCTTGCATGTGGTTCCATGCAGGTTTGAGCCATACTGGTTTAGCCAGTGTCAGACTCTGAACTCCCTGCTATCCGCCCTATAGACACACAAGGAAGAGTCTGTTAGACTAGGAAGTATATTTGCCCCTCAGGCAAATATATAAAATAATCTGCTCCTGAAAATATGATTGTGGCAAACATTGTTTTGTGCCCTTAGTCTTACAGCAGGAAACAATATTTACTCTGGCCTTCCCTTAACAAACCCATATGGGCTACGAAAAGCAATTTTTAACAAAGTAAATTCAAATCCACATATATTATTCCATCATCCAAAAACGCCACTTCTGGTTTGCTAGTAGTGGTTACAACCATTTTCTTGGTTATGAGGTTACTCTTTCCTTTGAAGATTCAGATCAAGCAGCCTTCCTGATTCCCACTCCTATGGGTAGAATAGAGCCCTTTGTTTCCTGCAGTTCCCTGTACGCCGCTGAGGTGCATCCAGTTTGTCCATGTCTGTCTCCCCCACTGTTTCTTGAGCTTATTGAAAGTGAAGGTCATATTATGACCATTTTATCTTCTCAATGCTTAATATAAAGCTAGCACCAAATATGTTTGTTGAATCAGTAAGCAAAGTCCCTTGGAAAGGTGCAGAATATATAGTTTCTGTAGTCAGCTTAATTTTTTTGTTAATCCTCACCTAAGGATATTTTCCCTTTGATTTTTTGTTTGTTTGTTTTTAGAGAGTGGAAGGGAGGTGGAGAGACTGAGAGAGAGAAACATCAATGAGAGAGAGAGATATTGATTGGTTGCTCCCACACAAGCCCTGCAACCAAGGTACGTGCTCTTGACTAGGCCAATGGTCTATTCATTGAGCCAAACCAGCTAAGGCTACAGTCAGCTTAATTTCTTTCATTAACCAAACCATGACCAATAGTCAAGATTGAAAAGAGTTAAAATATAGCCCAGCTGGCATGGCTCAGTGTTTTAGCATCGACCTATGAACCAGGAGGTCAAGGTTCAATTCCAGGTCAGGGCACATGCCCAGGTTTCAGTCTCAATTCCCAGTAGGGGGCATGCAGGAGGCAGCCAATCAATGATTCTCTTTCATCATTGATGTTTCTATCTCTCTCCCTCCCTTGAAATCAATAAAAATATTTTTTAAAAAAGAAAAGAGTTAAAATGTAGACAATAATAATTTCCCATTTTCTTCAGCCCACAAATTTTTCTTCTAAATAACCTTTTACTTCAAAGAGCATTTATTTTTTTAGATCCTTTTAAAAGTTTATGTTATATAAAGCTATAAATTATACAGCAATGGGTATAATCATCAATGCAACCAGATACTGTATTTTTGTTCAGGCTTTGACACCAATCAACAGTGTATGTAGTATTAGGAAAGAATTCTGGAGTTGATTAGTGATGTCTCATGGATGCTAGTGAAAAAGAATGATGGTAAGTGTATTACATGTTTGCCATCCTTTTATAAATCTCAAGCATTCCTTTCAAGTTCTAAACTGATTTGTTTTTAGTAGTTCATGGACAACCTCACACCTTTTTATTTATTTTTATTTTTGGTCCTGAGGATATTTTTATAACCCAAGGATATTTTTCCATTGATTTTTAGAAAGTGGAAAAGAGAGGACAAGATAGAAATATCAATGTGAGAGAAACATACCAATTAGTTACTTACTGCAGACACCCTGACCAGGGCCCAGGACTGAGTAGGAGCCTGCAACTGAAGTATGTGTCCTTGACTGGGACTGAACCTGGGACCCTCTGGTGCACAGGCTGACACTCTATCCACTGAACCAAACCGGCTAGGGCTACCCTGCATCTTTTTTTTTTTTTAAGTGTTTTTATTGATTTTTAGAGAGAGAAGAAGGGAGAGGAGAGGGATAGAGAGATAGAAACATTGATGAGAGAGAAACATCAATGGTGAGAGAAATATCTTTAATAGACTGCCTCCTGCATGCTCCCCATTGGAATGGAACCCGGGGCATGTACCTGATTGGGAATTGAACCAGTGACCTCATGAGTCGGTGCTCAATCACTGAGCCACACTGGCGGGGCTACCCAGGATCTTTTAACATGTATAATATGCAAATTATATATGGCCAGGATAGATTCAGTAGTTACTAGTTTCTGGCACTTTGACAAATATTTTGCATAGTCTCATTTCATCCTCACAACATTGCTGTGGGGCCTATGCTTCTATTATTCACACTAGACAGGATGAAAAAACTGAGTTAAAATGAAAAGAAATAAAGTTAAGAGTCTGAATGGCTTTTATGGCTGTGATAGTGAAATTGGGATTCACACTCTAAGAATTTCCCCCAGAAACTGTGTTCTTAGTCACTATGATGGGGTAGTTGTTGCACGTTGGCTTCTTTCTCAACAACAAGACAAAGATAAAGGCTTCAATAGCAGAAAAAGAAGCATATTCAGGGGTTAGGAAACTGCTTTGTTTTCAGCATTTTACTGACAATGATTTGCAAGCTTAAGTACCACAGTTCAAATATTGACTGTTCCTGAGTCACTAATGTCATAGGCAAGCTGTTGGAAATGCATGTGTCCCCGGGAAAATTCAGATGTATATGGTCATTTTTCAGTAGTACCACCAGTTAAAGAAGTTGTGATATTTTTGGTAAAATGAAACTGAAAATTGTTCCTTATCTCCCACTTACATGTGGAAAGAATGGTTAAGAACTTCAGTTGGGGCCTCAGTGAAATAGGCAATTATTCTAAGTTCATTGGTCAGCAAGTTTTCCATGATGCACCACCCTCAGCCCCTCTCTGTCCCACACTCCCTGACATTTGGCAGCTTATCTTCTCTCTCATGTGTCCACGCTGTTCCTGGTCCTTTAGGCCAAGTAGACTCACTCAGGCATTGCCCTCGGCCAGTCCACAAAAGCAAGCCTCGCTGCTAGAAGCTTTGCCAGGCTCAGAGCAGAAGAAAGAGGCTTGCTTTTGTGGAATTCAGCATGAGGAGTTAGCCGAGACGACTACATGGAACCAGTTCTTCAAGTTCATGACCGACAGGTGGAGCATGGGACCTGGCCACACTTGCTTTCAATGAAGGCTGTGAATATTCCCCCTCCCACCTTTACCCCCATCTGCAAAGGTCTGAAAAGGGCATTCTCACAGTGCCCAGCAGGTGGAATGATGGGCAAGCTGCTTCACAGAGGAAGATGCTATCTTTTGTATATTAATTTCCTTCTATCCTTACTCATTATTATCCCGCTCACTCCTCTCAATGCAAGATTAATCCTTATGTCATCTATGCTCTGGACTTAATTCTTTTAAAAAATTTGCTTTCGCTCGGGCAGTATGACTCAGCTGGTTGAGTATAGTTCCAAGCATGAGGAGGTCACCAGCCTGATTCTCCTTCAAGGCACATAGTTTGCAGGTTCTGTCCCCAGTAGGGGGCGTGCAGGAGGCAGCCTATTGATGTTTCTATCTCTCCCTTTCCCTTTGTCTTTCTCTAAAATCAATAAAAACATATTTAAAAATAAATATATTAAAATAAATTTAAAAAAAAACCTTGCTTTCCTCCTATCCTGAGGATCGTGATTTTAGAATAATTTCCAAATAATCATTCACCACATTAATGAATTCTTTGTCTGTAAATAGAAAAATAAAGGTAGTTAGAAAGGTAGAAAGATAAGTAGGTAGTTAAAAATATGGATCTTGAAGGAGAGGCCTGGAAATAATAGCTTAAATGGTTACTGAATGGTCATTGGCGAGATTCTGGAGAACTTTTCTTCTCTATCTTAAACCTTTTAAAATGATTAAAGTCTTCGCATTACTAGCCTCAAATCACTCTGATCTTCAGAAACAAAACCCACAAACAAAACCAAAGTAACTCGCTTTCTCATAGTCCTCCTCTGGTTACCACCTGTCTCTTTATCGCCTCTCGTCTCGTCTCGTTCACCCCTGCGAAGGTCTTCTCTGTATCCTCCCACTTCTGCAGTTTCACTATGATGCATCTTGCTTTTATTTATGTTGGGTCAGACCTCATGACAAACAGCATGTATTTATGACAAGAGTTTCAATAAAATCCCAAGGATACTTCATTGCTACCTTTGACCCCGAGTGCTGGGAGTAGGACTAAGGAAGCCAGAAGACACCTGACACTTCTACCCAACCAGCTGTATTCTCAGCCAGACAGCGTGCAGGCGCCTTAGAGAGAAAGAGCAGCTTATTCCCGCTCGGGGAACATAAAACATTTGCATCCGGAGTTCCCAGCATTGGCAGCACTCCACTGAGCACTTAGCACAGCTGGAGAGCTGGTCATTGCTAAGGTAAGCACTTCCTTTGTCAAGGGCTTATCTGGGCATAATTGTGATAACTACCAGAAGTGTGCAGCAAGCTCCCTTCTCTGCCTCATCCCAGGCAATCAATCATACTCAGGAGTCCACTCTCGAATCCTCATGTACCATGCAAACATAAAATTGTTTATATTTTTAAGCCTGAGATCCTTCTAATTTACTCGGGTGGGCCTCTACAAGGAGTCTCAATATCTGAGTATGAAGCCAGTAAATCCCCATAGGAGCATGGAGAAGGCCTCAGTGCACGCGTGGGTCACACATGAGAAAGTCAACAGGCTTAGGAGATGGGAAAGGAATGCCAAGCAGGGGCAAAGGGATGGGGACGGAAAAGGGCACCTGAAGGATCGGGGAATGGCGGAGAGTGAAGGGCACATGATGGACAGGAAGTTGAGAGAGGGTTGGACTGGGCTAGCTCACAAAGGATGTTGCCCCTGGATTGGGGAGCTAATCAACAAGAGCGGTGCAGAGTCTGTGTCTGAAAATTCACTTTGAAGCCTTAGGACCGTGACAAGCCCTTCCCTTGTCCCCTGATTTATTGTTGGGGGTGGTTCACTGCAGACCAGAGAGAGGAACAGGCCTCTCTCTACGTTGGCACTCTCAGGGCTACCCCCAGATTTCATCTCAGCAAAAGCCCAACAGAAATGACAGGGCCCGTGCACCCCTGTGACCTCCTCAAGTGGGTACACCCTGGCCTGGGAGCTTGTTCCGGCTGCAGACCTTAGCACCATAGCCATAGGCAGGAGACTGGGGATTTTCCTCTGTGTTAAAAACACTTCAGTTTCGCTTAGTGCCAGCATTTGCCAGGTCTCAAAGTCTAGAGTCATCCACAAACAAGGCCCGTTCAGATAACTGCCATGAACCCCTTGCCCCCCTTAAGCTAACAAAAACACTCTTATCTCACAGCCAAAAAAAAAAAAAAAAAAAAAAAAAAAAATCCCCATCATTGTCCAAATGCACCAACTTCCTATTTTTCCTGGCCTGTGGCCCCTTCTTCACTGCCTCCTCTCAGTTTCCCGGCAGCGGCCAACATTCCCTGCGCGCTGAGCGGCAGGGCAGGCAGGTTCCACCCGGAGTGTGCAGGCCACAGGGTGGGAGGAGACTCCGTGCGGGTCGGGTTCCTCGAGTTCTCCCAGAGCCAGAGGCATTTACAAGGCTGGCTGGGGAGCCAGCCTGCTCTCATAAGCATTCTGACCCTTGGCTGAAGTCATTGCAAATCACATGTGTTCCAAGCTTCCGGGTTGACAAAGCTATTTTCGTATCTGTTACCTCTTTATCCTCACAACAACCCGTGAGGCAGGATCTGATTTTTTTGTTTCAAAGATGAGGAAATGGAAACTCAGAGAATTTATTTATTTATTTTTAAATAAATCTTTATTGTTCATATTATTACAAATGTTCCTCTGCCCGCCCCCCCCACCCATTGCTCTCCTCCACCAGGTTCCCACCCCACCCTCTGCCCTTTCCCCACTCCCCATTGTTCTCATCCATAGGTACACAGTTTATGTTCAGTCTCTTCCCACATCCCTCTCTCCCCTTTTCCCCAAGAATCATCAGTTCACTCCCCTTCCATACCTCTGATTCTATTATATTCAACAGTTAATATTGTTCATCAGATTTTTTTTTAATTTCCTTGGTTTTTAGATTCACTTGTTGATAGTTACGTATTTATTGTTCATAATTTTTATCTTTATTTACTTTCTCTTCCGAAAGAACCCCCTTCAGCAATTCATATAATTCTGGTTTGGTGGTGATGAACTCCTTTAGCTTTTTTTTTTTTATTAGTGAAGCTCTTTATCTGGCCTTTGATTCTGAGTAATAGCTTTGCTGGGTAGATTATTTTTGGCTGTAGGTTATTTCTATTCATCACCTTGAATATTTCTTGCCATTCCCGTCTGGCCTGCATAGTTTCTGTTGAGAAATCAGCTGACAATCGTATAGGTGCTCCTTTATAGGTAACTACCTGCTTTGCTCTTGCTGCTTTTAATATTCTCTCTTTGTCTTTTGCTCTTGGAATTTTAATTATGATGTGTCTTGGTGTGGTCCTCTTTGGATTCCTTTTGCTTGGAGTTCTGTGCGCTTCCTGGACTTGTAAGTCTAATTCTTTCACCAGGTGGGGGAAGTTTTCTGTCACTATTTCTTTCAGTATGTTTTCGATATCTTGCTCTCTCTCATCTTCTGGGACCCCCATAATTCTGATGTTGGTTCGCTTGAAGTTGTCCCAGAGGTTTCTTAGATTATCTTCAATTTTCTGGATTCTCTTGCCTTCTTGCTTCTGCAGAGGAGTGTCTTCTGGCTCTTTATGTTCCAAATCTTTGACTTGATTCTTGCGATCTTCCATTCTGTTTTTAGGACTCTGTATAATATTTTTTATTTCAGACAATGTATTCTTTGTTTCTTGTTGATCCCTTATTATTTCTAGTTGATCCCTTTTCATATCCTCATTTATTTTATCGGCCTTTTCTAGGAGATTCTTGAACAACCTTATAAGTGTGGTTTTGAACTCTATATCCAGTCACTTTTTGTCCTCCATTTCTTTCATTTGTGATCTATTTCGTTGTCTCAGCATTTTCACAGCTTCCCTGATGGGGCGGAGTTTCACAGTGGAGCCTACAGGCTTGGCTTCCATCAGCCCCACCCTATTCGGCTCCTGGGTCTCAGTAATCCCCAGGGTCCTTCAGTACTCGCTGGAAGCACCTCTGAGAGAAAGGTGCCCTCGATTTTCTCCTGCTACCAAACAGTCTAGGCTCTCCCCCAATGAGCCCGGAACTGGGGTTCAGTTCAGTTGGAAGTGCAGTTGAAGGTGGCGTTCAGAGCAGTCTGGAGCCCCTGTCTCCTTCCCGCCAGGGCAATCCCTCGGCACCGCCAACCATCCCTTCTCTGCGCGCAATGTGCGCGCCTCCAGGACCTCCTTTCGCCGCTTCCCCGGGGTTCCGCCTTACAGCCCAGTCTCCCTCTGGATGAGCCTGGGTCCTGGGATCTGGCCTAGAACTGGGGTTCAGAGTAGTCGGAACTGGGGCCCAGCAAGTCCGGAGCCTCTGTCTCCTTCCCGCCAGGGCAATCTGGCAGCAGAGTCAACAGTCCGTCCTCTGTGTGCAATTTGCATGCCTCCGGGGGTTCTGCCTTTCGCCGCTCCCCTGGGATTCCGCCTCACAGCCCCAGCTCCCTGGCCTAGAACTGGGGTTTAGCGCTGTTGGGTCTGGGATTCAGCACAGTCGGAGCTTTTATCTCCTTCCCACTAGGGAACGCCCGCCAGACACTCAGCCACCCCCTCCTCTCTGGCTCCGTCCTCTCTGCGCTCACTGCGTCTCCCCGTACCTTAGGCTTTTACAGCTCCTCCGCTCTTCCTTCTGGTTTGCTCCTTGCTTCTCCTTGTAGAATTTCCAGTCAGTCGACTTTCCTGTAGTTCTGGGTAATGTCCATTTTATATTTTAGTTGTATTCTATTGAAATTGTTGTGTGCGGCTGCGGCTAAGTGTTTACCTGTGCAGCCATCTTGGATTCTCCGGAAACTCAGAGAATTTAAATGGCCTTTCCCAGTTCTCCTGGCAGAGTCCGGAAGGGAATTTACAGCTTCTGACTAAATCCTGTGGGCTTGGCCCTACACTTGATATTACAGAAAGGAAAGCTGGCTTTGATAAACCCTTGGAGATTGTGAATGAGCACACACACATGTAATATGCACACACAACTGTCATGGTGCCCATTCCACTTATTCGCATATGGAATGAACCAAAGCACTTAGCACAGTGCCTGACATCATACAGCGCTTCACCTGGAATGAGACCACCTTAAAATCACTGTCCATCTTTATGAATGAACTTGACTTTAGTTTATCACACTGAATGGGAATTATTTGGTTCCAAGTCCACTCCCCTCACCAGACTGTGAGCTATTCAGGTCTCCATAGTGCCTAGCATGCTGTTGATGCTTAGGACATATTTTTTTAAAAATGAGGATGAGGGACATGAGGCCAGATAAACTTACTAGGGCTTTTATGCTAATACTAGAGGCCCGGTACAGGAGATTCATGCACTCAGGGGGTCCCTCAACCCGGCTTATGCCCTCTCACAGTCCAGGAGCCCTCGGATGTCTGACTGACTTCAGTCGGACATCGTTAGTGCTGCCGTGGAGGCGGGAGAGGCTCCTGCCACCACTGCTTTGCTCACCAGCCGTGAGTGCTTCTGGCTGAGAGTGCTCCCCCTGGGGGAGTGCACTGACCTCCAGGGGGAAGCTCCTGCATTGAGCGTCTGTCCCCTTGTGGTCAGTGCACATCATTTTTACCGGACATTCTGCTTTTTGGTCGATTTGCACATTAGCTTTTTATAGTATTAATTCTGCACAATAGTGAGCT
The DNA here is from genome assembly GCF_964339955.1 of Pipistrellus hanaki. Lineage (NCBI taxonomy): Eukaryota > Metazoa > Chordata > Mammalia > Chiroptera > Vespertilionidae > Pipistrellus > Pipistrellus hanaki. The sequence continues at coordinate 45,528,838 of NC_140503.1, read as the reverse complement.
CACAACCCCTCAGGTCAAGCTCAGTAAGATAAGCTGTATAGAGAGACATACTGAGGTGCATCAGGTAAATCTGGGCACTAGGTACCAAGCGCAGGTGCAAGGGCAACATTGAGACAGGAGGCATCTTGAAGTAAGCAGGGGAGAGGCCCAAACTGAAAAATGGCAGAGCTGATGGGCAATGCCAAGAAGACAGTGATGGGACAGCATGTGGCCTGGAAAAGGAAGAGCTAGGCAGTCTGCCTGATTCAGCAGGTCTAATGGGGGCCCTTCCACTGGGAGATGTTCTCTCTGGTCCATACTTATTGCATATCATCTTGAAGGTGTCCTGTTCCATCCAGCTCACGGCTCTAAGAAACAATGTGTGGGAGATAAACCTATTAGGAGGGAATAGAGACTTGGATGAAAGGAAAGGACACTATGATTCTTGTTAATCCTTTCAATTTGCCTTTTGTATAGTGGCCTGTCCTAACCCCTTTTTGAAGTTATGGAAGCAACACATGAGAGGGAAACTAAATAATTTTTAGAAGTAGCCAATTGGGAATAAAGTGGAATAGCAATCAGTCCACCTTGCCAGGTAACTGGAAAGTCATTAAAATTTTTTTCATTGTTTCCCATTTTTTTAGTTTGCTTCTTTTCTCTCTCTCTCTCTCTCTCTCCCTCTCTCTCTCTCTCTCCCTCTCTCTTCTTTTTCTCCCTGTTTTCCAACTTCATTTTGTCATTACTTTATTTCTTCTTTGACTTTTTTCTTTATTTTATTTTTACCTTCCTTCCTTCCTTCTCTCCTATACCCTAATTTGCCTATCGCTAGGGGTTACCTTTATTAGAGGTTATTAATATTGTAAATACATTCCTGTTAAGTGCCTCTCGTGTTGTACCTGGTAGTGTTGTATTTTGCACCTATAAATTAACGCAAGAGAAAGAACACCACATAACCAGACATCCTGAAAAGAGATACCATGGGAAGACAAAGAAACACCCCACAAATGAAAGAAAAGCAGGCATCACCAGAAAAGGAAGTAAACGAGCCAGAGGCAAGCAGCCTACCAGAGCAAGAGTTCAGAATAATGATTATAGGTTGGCTAAAAAGAATGGAAGAGAAATTTGACAATAACCAAGAAGAAATGAGGAAGAACCATCAGGAATTGAGGAAGAACCAAGAAGAAATGAAAAATGACATCGCTACCATGAAGAACTCAATAGAAAGCATCAAGAGTAGACTAGATGAAGCGGAGGACCGCATCAGTGAGCTAGAAGACAAGATGGAAAAAAATACCCAATTAGAGCAGCTTCTAGAAAAAAAGATTAAAAAGCAGGAGGAGAGCCTACGGGAGCTTTGGGACATTACAAAACAAAATAATATTCGAATAATAGGGGTTCCAGAAGGAAAGGAAACTGAGGTAGACGTGGAAAAAGTATTTCAAGAAATAATGACAGAAAACTTTCCTGAGATAGAGAAGAAAAAACCCACACAAATCCAAGATGCTCGCAGAGTCCCAAGCAAAATGAATCCCAGAAGACAGACGCCAAGGCACATTATAATTAAAGTGGCAAACAACAACGACAAAGTAAGAATCTTAAAAGCAGCCAGAGAGAGACAGAAAGTTACTTACAAAGGAACCCCCATCAGACTAGCAACTGATTTCTCAACAGAAACATATCAGGCCAGAAGAGAATGGGATGAAATATACAAAGTCATGCAAAGGAAGGGTTTGAATCCAAGAATACTGTACCCAGCAAGACTATCAATCAAAATTGAAGGGGAAATCAGGAGCTTCACAGACAAAAAAAGACTGAAGGAATTTATCTCCACCAAACCAGCAATGCAAGAAATGCTAAAGGGTCTACTGTAAAAATAAAGAAATAGGAATTGAAGAAGGAACATGGGTATAGAATAAAAATGCCATCAAATGAGTACCTATCAATAATAACCTTAAATGTAAATGGATTAAATGCTCCAATCAAAAGACATAGGGTGTCAGATTGGATAAGAAAACAAGACCCTTACATCTGTTGCCTACAAGAAACCCACCTCAGAAAAAAAGATGCACACAGACTGAGGGTGAAGGGATGGAAAAAAGTTTTCCAGGCAAATGGAAAGGAAAGAAAAGCTGGGGTAGCAATACTTATATCTGACAAATTAGATCTCAGAGTGAAGGACATAACAAGAGATAATGAAGGCCACTTCATAATACTAAAGGGAACAATCCAACAAGAAGAAATAACCCTGGTAAATATATATGCACCCAATACAGGAGCACCCAAATACATAAAAAAAACTGCTGGAGGACATTAAGGGAGAGATTAATAGCAATACAATCATAGTAGGAGATTTTAATACCCCACTGTCACCCTTCGACAAATCATCTAAACAAAAAATCAGCAAAGAAATATCAATCCTAAACGACTCACTAGACCAGATGGAATTAATTTACATCTTTAGAACATTCCACCCCAAAGCCACAGAATATACATTCTTCTCAAGTGCACATGGGACATTCTCAAAGATAGACCACATTTTGGGACATAGGCAAAGTCTCTTCAAATTCAAGAAGATAGAAATCATATCAAGCATCTTCTCAGATCATAGTGGCATAAAACTGGAAATTAATTACAATAAAAATAATCCAAAGAAATCAAACACATGGAGACTAAACAACATGCTATTAAACAAGGACTGGGTTACCAGAGAAATCAAGGAAGAAATTAAAAACATCCTGGCAACAAATGACAATGAAAACACAACAATCCAAAATCTATGGGACACAGCAAAAGCAGTTTTGAGAGGGAAGTTCATATCCTTACAAGCCTATTGCAAAAAACTAGAAAAAATGGTAACAGATGAACTAACTCTACAACTCAAAGAGTTAGAAAAAGAGCAACAAGAAAAGCCCAGTGTAAGCAGAAGGAAGGAAATAACAAAAATCAGAGCACAGATAAATGACATAGAGACCAAAGAAACAATACATAAGATCAACAAAACCAAGAGCTGGTTCTTCGAAAGGATAAACAAGATTGATGGACCTCTAGCCAGGCTAACCAAGAAACAAAGAGAGAGGACCCAAATAAACAAAATCAGAAATGAAAGAGGTGAAATAACAACAGACCCCACCGAAATACAACAGATTGTTACAAAATACTACGAACAACTCTACTCCAACAAACTAAACAACCTGGAGGAAATGGACATATTCCTAGAAAAATACAAACTGCCAAAACTCAATCAGGAAGACTCTAAAAATCTCAATAGACCAGTGACGTGGGAAGAAATTGAAACAGTCATCAAAAAGCTTCCAGCAAACAAAAGCCCAGGGCCAGATGGCTTCACAGGAGAGTTTTACCAAACATTCAAGGAAGAACTAAAACCTATCCTCCTCAGACTATTCCAAAAAATCCAAGAGGAAGGAACACTTCCAAACTCCTTCTATGAAGCCAGCATCACCCTAATACCAAAACCAGATAAAGACAACTCAATGAAAGAGAATTACAGGCCAATATCCCTCATGAACATAGATGCCAAAATCCTCAACAAAATTCTAGCAAATCGACTCCAGAAGAACATCACAAAGATCATACACCATGACCAAGTAGGATTTATTCCAGGAATGCAAGGATGGTACAATATCCGCAAATCAATAAACGTGATACATCACATAAACAAATTGAAAGATAAAAATCATATAGTCATATCAATTGATGCAGAAAAAGCATTTGACAAAATCCAACACCCTTTCCTGTTAAAAACTCTTAAAAAGGTGGGAGTACAAGGATCATACCTCAACATAATAAAAGCTATATATGATAAACCCACAGCCAACATTATACTCAATGGGCAAAAACTAAAACCATTCCCTCTAAGAACAGGAACAAGACAGGGATGCCCACTCTCGCCACTCCTGTTTGACATAGTACTGGAAGTACTAGCCATTGCAATTAGACAAGAGGAGGAAATAAAAGGCATCCGAATTGGAAAAGAAGAAGTAAAGTTATCCTTATTTGCAGATGACATGATATTGTACATAAAAAACCCAAAAGACTCCATTAAAAAACTAATGGACTTAATAAATGAATTTGGCAACGTAGCAGGATATAAAATTAATGCCAAGAAATCCATGGCATTTCTATACACCAACAGTGAAACTACAGAAACAGAGGCTAAAAAAGCAATTCCATTCACCATCGCACCAAAAAAATTAAGATACCTAGGAATAAATTTAACTAAAGAAATAAAGGACCTATTTGCGGAAAACTACACGACACTGAAAAAAGAGATAGAGGAAGATGTAAGGAGATGGAAGAACATACCATGTTCATGGACTGGTAGAATCAACATCATCAAAATGTCCATACTTCCTAAAGCAATCTATAGGTTCAATGCACTCCCCATTAAAATACCAACGACATATTTCACTGACCTAGAAAGAACTCTCCAAAAGTTCATTTGGAACAATAAAAGACCCCGAATAGCCACAGCAATTCTGAGAAAGAAGAGTAAAGTAGGAGGGATCTCAATACCAGACTTCAAACTATATTACAAAGCCACTGTTCTCAAAACAGCCTGGTACTGGCACAAGAACAGACAAATAGATCAATGGAATAGAATTGAGAACCCAGATATCAACCCAAATCACTATGCTCAATTAATATTTGACAAAGGAGGCACGAATATACAATGGAGTCAAGACAGTCTCTTCAATAAATGGTGTTGGGAAAATTGGACAGACACATGCAAAAGTATGAAACTAGATCACCAACTTACACCATTCACAAAGATAAACTCAAAATGGATACAGGACTTAAACATCAGACGGGAAACCATAAAAATACTAGAAGCATCCACAGGTAGCAAAATCTCAGACGTATGCCAAAATAACTTCTTCACTGATACTGCCCCTAGGGCAATGGAAGCTAAAGAGAAAATAAACAAATGGGACTACTTCAAAATAAAAAGCTTTTTTACAGCAAAAGAAACCATCAATAAAACAACAAGAAAGCCCACGGTGTGGGAGATCATATTTGCAAATATTACCACTGATAAAGGTTTAATCTCCAACATTTACAGACAACTTATACAACTAAATAAAAGGAAGATGAATGATCCAATTAAAAAATGGGCAATGGACCTAAACAGAATATTTTCAAAAGAAGACAGAAGGAAGGCCAAAAGGCACATGAAAACATGCTCAAAGTCAATAATTATCCGAGAGGTGCAAATCAAAACAACAATGCGGTACCATCTCACACCTGTCAGAATGGCCAACATCAACAAATCAACAAACGACAAGTGTTGGCGAGGTTGCGGAGAAAAAGGAACCCTCGTGCACTGCTGGTGGGAATGCAGACTGGTGCAACCACTGTGGAGAACAGTGTGGAGTTTCCTCAAAAAACTGAAAATGGAACTCCCATTTGACCCAGTAATCCCACTTCTAGGAATATATCCCAAGAAACTAGAAACACCAATCAGAAAGGATATATGCACCCCTATGTTCATAGCAGCACAATCTACAATAGCCAGAATTTGGAAACAGCCTAAGTGTCGGTCAGCAGATGATTGGATCCAAAAACTATGGTACATCTACACAATGGAATACTATGCTGCCATAAAGAAGAAGGAATTCTCATCATTTGCAGCAACCTGGATGGAATTGGAGAGCATCATGCTGAGTGAAATAAGCCAATCAATGAAAGAGAAACACCACATGACCTCACACATCGGTGGATGATAAAGATCTTTATAAACTGATGAACCAAGAGACAGATATAGAGAAAGTAAAGCAACAGGCAGACTGTCAAATTACAGTGGGGAGGGTAGGGATATCAGGGGGAGATAATAGATCAACCGAAGGACTTGTATAAATGCATATAAGTACAACCAATGGACATAAAACTATGGGGAGGAAGGGGATGTGTGGGAGGGAGGGAGGGGGGCAATAAAAAAAAACACAAGAAAATATGTAAAAATAAATAAAAAAAAAACAAAAACAAAAAAAAAGAAAAAAAAAAAAGAAAAAAATGCTTCTGCCAGTCACTCAGAAAATGAGACATCATGGAGGCACTTACAATAAGTACTTGAGACAAAGGCTTCTTATCAGCAGGGCATGGCCTATGAGAACTGAGCATCCAGGGAGGCTGCACCTGGTGTGTAGGTACGCTGTTCATCTGGCACAGCAGAGGCAAATGTGGACAATGGAGGAGAATGAGGATGCTCACACGACACTGTCAGGGCATGCCAACCAGTGAGTGGAACCCGGAGACAAACTTGGCTAAAATTTGAGACAGGCAGAAGAGATCTCTCCTCCAGTTCTGAGTCAAAGCCCCTTGAAGAGAACAGGGTAATGGGCAGTTTACTAGAGGAGGGGTTTAGGTATGGGGACCAAGGTCAAGGTTCAGTGATAAGAATGAGGTACATGGGAAAGGGGAGTGCACTTTCTCATCAAGGGGTTCTCAATGCCCAGAACACAGGACTGAAGCTGGTGGAGAATCCCCTGCCTCCATTTGGATTGGACCAGGTGATTGGGGGTGATGGGGGGTTGGGGGAGGGAGGTGAATCCTCTGTGTAGGAATTAAATGGAAGAAGAACAAATTATAGAAGCTGGAACCCAGGTATTGACACTATTGGATAATCTCAAATTGAGCTAAAACTCCTTTGTAAAATGAGGTTAGTGTTGACTTATTTTTCTTAGAATCAACGTTCTACCAAGATGGAATTTTAGAGACATTAGGACAACAGCCTGCCACAGCCTCTTTTCCTGAGGTCACCTGAGGGAAATGGAGGCAATGATGACAACACCTTCCATTGCTCCAGGAGAGATGAAAGTCTAAACACAACCGGATCGAGAAGAGAAACTCAGGCACTTTACCTCCATGACAGCCAGGAGACCAAAGTGTGGTCGCAAATGGACTGGCTTCAAATGATCCATCTCTGAATCCCAGTCCTGCACAGACTTGTGGGCCAGGAATGACATTGGAGTGATGCCAATCTCAGTTTTGGCTGAAACTCCAGGACAATAGGTAACCCCCACATTCCAAAGTGAAATACTAGACAGCCTATGTGGGATTTGAGAAAAGAAGATTCAGAGACCAAAACCTTTAGGAAAGGAAAGAAGTTTACTTTTAAAAGAGCTCAAGGGAGTTAGACTTCAGAAGGACGGGCTGGCAAAAACAGAACAATAAAACTAAATCTGCGGTTCATATTTACTGGGGGAAAACACTCTCAGGGTTAGCAAGATTACTCCATTATACTAGCCTGTCATGGTAGAAAGCAGTGGCTTTCCCCACATGATTATTGTAGCCTCAAAGTCATAACAGAAGTTCAGATGTCAGCCTTGCAAAAGTCAAGGTGACAGCTCCCCCCTCACCTCCTGCCCCCCTACCATCCACCCTAAGCCACCCCTGTCTGGAGAAGAAGGGATTACAGAGGCTGGAAACCTATCTTTACTGGAGAAGTTCAAGGCTTTGTTTATGGAGGGGACTAGAACCAGACTTAGTGAGCTGATTATTTTTGTCTTATCTCCCAGTGCAACCTGGTTTGGTCCCACCAATGTAAAAAAATCATGTGCCTGTTACTTAAACAGCATTTATTTATTTATTTATTTGTTTATTTATTTATTTATTAACAGCAGGGCAAAGTGTGGATTTTGGTTTCAAAGAAGGTGGCTGAAACCCTGTTAGCACTTGTAAACCCGGGTTGAAGTTGGAGAGCTGGAGGGAACTTGGAGACTGAGGTCTCTTTAAAGAACTGCCAGTGCTGAATCCCAGCCCCCACTCCAAAGAGGAAGGGATGTGGGGAGATGGGAAGGAAGGCGGGTTTCTTTCCGGCCCCCTCTCCTCAGGGGCATGAAAGACTTGCTCAAAGGGCTTCCATTTGTGGGAGAGCCAGCTGAAGGGGAGAGGCTGGCAGGAACAGTCCGGGGCAGCAGAGTGGGTGGGCTAAACCTCTTGGAGGTCTCAGGAAGTGTTGGTGTCTGCCCAGGTCCAGATAGGGGCCCTGGCAGAAAGGGCTTACCTACAACCCAGAGGTTCTCCCTAGAGAGTAGCCTTGGGAGAATGAGGGCTGAAGTTGTACTGAGAACAGAGGGGTGGAGAGAGGCGCTACCAAGTGACCAGCCAGAGGACACATATCCACCCCCAGCAAGAAATCCACAGAAGAGAACATGGTCCTTAAACACTTGCCAAGTCAGAAGAAACTAAAGTCAGATAAATGCTGGTCAGATAAGATCCTCCTGTCTTTTGTTTTCTTTCTCTCTCCACTGCAGCTCTGAACATTTTTAATATGCCTCAGTTTATCTTCCAACAACAGGTACCTAGTAGATGCTGAATTAGAAAGTTGAGGCTATGACTTAATAAATTTGGCTCCTTGGGCATAACATGGAAATAACTTTTCACTAGACTAAGAAGCAATTTGGGGAAGACAAGAGTTCCTAGGGGGAAGAGAAAGCTGCCAAAGTATTGCCCAAAAGAGCACAAAAGCTTTGCTGTTGATAGGATTATAACCCTTTCAAAGTAGAGAAATCTCAAAAAAAATCAACACTCACTATACCCAAAGAGGATGTCTAATTTCACTAAAGAGCAAGCAGCCTTCCATGTTTGCTTTGTCCCCCTTAGCTTTGCTTTATTTCACTTGGAAACATATACTGAATCTTTTTATTTAAAATAAAGAGCTTAAGAAGACATTTTCTTTTTTTACAACAAAGAAATCTGAGTATGTTTGTAGGACAAGGGAAATAAACCAGTGACGAAAGCAAAAAATAAAATATATTATTTAAAACTATAATTATGAAGATTGTGAAAATGTATGACATTGTAGGAAGTGTACAGCTGTGATTTTGAAAACTAAACAAAGAGACAGAGATGAAAGGGAATATGAACAGATTCTAATTGTTGTTGTAAGGTGATAGGTATATAGGGCCTCTGATTTTAAACTTTCTGAAATGTTAGCATAGCTTTCAAATGGAAACAACCTCAGTAAGTTATTTTTTATAAGACAGTACAATAAATGCATATTATTTATAATTGGGGAACCTCAAAACTTATGATTCTATTTCTTTAGCTTTTCTACTGGTCATTATTCCATTATTGCTATCTTTATTCTTTAAAATTTTACTAGGATTCCTGGTGGTTTTATCAGACCTCCCCCTGGTGTCACACTTAAAAACTTTCCTCATTCAGGTTAACCCATCCCTTTAAGAACTATTTTTATTTTCATTAGTAGACATCTTTCACTCTCTTTCTCATTTTGACAATTTGTGGGTAAGCCCCTGAAACCCCTATTCCATCACCAATCTCCACTTTGATACAGGTCCACACTGTTAACACTGCACAGCTACATCATCAGAATTCTTTGAAAACTTTGGAATTAAAAGTATGTCATAAAGATACTTTTAACAAAATACTAAAGAGTGGTGGAATTGTAATGGGACTATCAAGATACTAGTATTTAGAAGAAAGAAAGAAAGAAAAGAGTAACCAATAGCAACAGAGCCCTTGTTTCTCTGGGCAAGCAGAAAGAGAGTTGGTTAAGAAATGTGGTTCAGGTAACTTTTTACCAAGGCCTGAAACCTTTTTTTCCTTTAAGACACGTATCCATTAATATCCAGTGGAAATGTAAATATCTTATCAAAAGACTGGGTTTGGCTCCCACATTTCATTGATGTCTTTCTTTCCCTTTTAAAACTTGAACCTTAGAGGCCCTACTAGTATTATCTCACATGAAAGAAAAAAAAAAAAAGTAAAATAATTTTGTAAATGATTTCTGTGCATAACAACCCCTCCAGATCCATATCTTTCCATAGCTGGGTAATGAAATGATTATAATTCTTGCTCTTACAATTGTTTTGGCCCCTGGGCTTAAGAAATATCTTTGCTCACTTTATTTCATCCAATTCTCACAGTACATTGAGAGCGCTGTTATTATCCTATTTTATAGATAAGTAGATTGAGGATCAGAGAGATCTGTGGCTTTACAAAGAAGAGACCAGGGTTAATCCTGATTAGGGTTCTCCACCTTGCACACTGAATGTAGGTAGATATTACCATGGCAGTAACATGGAGGCTACAAACAGTAAAATAATCAAAGCAGGTGTAAATCTAAACTATTTTTTCATATTCTGCACTGAGACTTCATATAGGTTCTTTCCACCTTCTAAAGAAAGAATTGCTTCAAAAGTGAATCATGATCTTGTCAGACAGAGCTTTGGTGTCTCCCTCGACCTTTTGCCTTTCAATTGAGCCAACTCATCTGATTGACCCCCACCCTCCTTTCCACTGCCTTGTGCCTGGGCACGCTAGGCCTGGCCGACACTGTTCCAACATTCTTTCCTTTTTTTTTTTTTTTTTAAACGCATATATGTTGCAATGTTGGCTGGTGAGTTGAGTTCTGACTTAGTCTTTGATTTTTCAAGATCTTCTTTGTATTCTTTCTTAAGTAATTTTACTATCTTTTGCTCTCACTTGATTTCTTCACATTGAGAACTTCTTTGGTTTCTTCCTCCTTGTCCTGGGAGCTCAGCAGGTTGGCCTGTGGCACCCCTTTGTTCTCCGTGGGCTCCTGCGCTGCTCCAGCCTATTACCGGGCTCGGCGCCGCCCAGGCCTTGGCTCCGTTGCCCGCGCTCAGAGGTCGAAGGCTCAGGGGCACCCCCCCCTCCCCCGCCCGGGGGCCCCATCGCCCGGCTCCTTGCTGACGCCCGGCTGGCCAGTGTAAGGCAGGGGCTCCTGCTCCCTGTCGCATTCCTCCAGTCTGGAGCTTTTTTTTTCTCCTTCCCGCTAGGGGAGTCTAGGATCAGAGTCAACAGACTGTCCTCTGCGCGCACTGAGCGCGACTCTGGAGGCTCCGCTTTTCGCCACTCCCCTGGGATTCCGCCTCACAGCCCCGTCTCCCCCTGCTCGAGCCTGGGTCCCCAGGGATTGGCCCAGAACTGGGGTTCAGAGCAGTCCGGACTGAGGCTCAGCGCCGCCGGAGGCCCTGTTCCTTCCGGCTAGGGCAGGGGTCAGCAACCTTTAAGATATAAAGAGCCACTTGGACCCGTTTTCGAAGGAAAGAAAAAACCTGGGAGCCGCAAAACCATTGCGACATTTAAAACAAATATAACACTGCATATACTGTTTTTTACCTTAATGCTATATACTGGATCTTGCAGTTAGCTGTCAATCTGAAGAAAAAAAGGATTTTTTCACTTAACAATGTAAAATATATTTTTGCAAATTAATAGCTAATTAAAATATTTAATTTACCTGGTTAATGGGATTTTTGCTCCTGAACCTCAGTGCACAGTGTCTGCACATCAGGGCTGTAAGTCGTTACCTTCATTTTCACACAGGCTTGCAAGTTGTCATCTGTGAGGCATAATCAATGTTTGTTTTTAATATTGTTCATGTTGGAGAAGACCTGCTCACATACATATGTGGAGCCGAAGATCGACAGGACTCCAAATGCATACTTTTTCATGTTTATATAAGTGTTGGGGATGGCATTCCATGTTTCGAACACAAGTTTGTCCTGTTTGGGAAGGTTTTCAATATCACTCCATTTATGATTCTGAGCCAGAATGGCCTTCTGACGGGCAACATCCTCAAGAGTAGCGGCCAAGCATTTGAACTTGGACACCCATATATCTTTGTCGGCTATAACGGCCAGTACCATCTCAAGATCAGGTTGACTTACACCTGCAAATGCAGTTATATTCAATAGGGATGGATCGATCGCCAGGGGAGTGACAGGGAAGGATAATGTGTTTTTTTCCTCTCTGAACTCACAGAATCGTTTCCCAAACGAACTTTGCATTGTGGTGATTGCAGACTTCAAATATTCCAAATTTATCATATCATGACTTTGTTTGAACTCTTTCAAAGAGGGAAAGTGAAACAGTGTACCTCTCTGTAAATCTTTGACAAACACTGTCAACTTGCGCTCGAATGCCAAAACCTCCTCCAGCATGTGCAGGGCTGTGCCTCCTTTCCCCTGAAGGGTTGTATTTAGTGTGTTTAGATGTGCTGTCATGTCTACCATAAAATGTAATTTTTCCAGCCACTCTGGTTGTTCCAGCTCAGGAAAGGTGAACTCTTTGCTGGCCAGGAAAGTTTTTACTTCTTCCAAACATGCGACAAAGCGTTTTAGCACCTCGCCTCTGGACAGCCACCCGACTTTGTTGTGGAGCAGGAGGTCAGAATATATGCTTTCCACCTCATCCAATAGCAAACGGAACTGGCAGTGGTTTAAACCCTCTGCCACTATCTTATTAACAATCTGAATGACCACATCCATCACTTTTGTGCATTCCGGGGGAAATGTTTGAGCACACAATGCCTCTTGGTGCAGGATGCAATGAAATGACAGCAGCGTTCTACCCAGAGCCTTCTGCAGTAGAGCCACAAAGCCCTTCTGTGCTCCTCTCATGCTTGGTGCCCCATCAGTAGCCACTGAGACCAGGTGGTTGGTGTTTATTTTTTCGGCACTTAAATAGTCCAGGACAGCCTTACAGATATCCTCACCCCTTGTTTGGCTGTAGTCCAGGGAGGACGCGGGTGCTGCCGCCGGCGCTGTAGAGCAAGTCCCAGTGCAGTGCCGGGAAGATGACAGGGGCAGCGGGGTCCAGAGCCACCTGCAGCACCGCATCCTTGCAGCGCGGCCGCGCAGCCAGGATGTTGTCGATGCTGAACATGCTGGGGGGCATCCCGGAACCCCGTGGGGGGCTGGGACCGGGACGGGACGGGGGCGCTTGGAGGAGGAGGAGAAGCGCCTCAGCATGTGGGGGGTCCGGAGCCGGAGCAAACCGAAAGAGAGTGCCGGTGAGCGTGGCTGCTCCCTCCCCACCCCGCCCCTGCGCCCGCCTCAACAAGTCACCTTTTTTTTAAAAAAAAAAAAACAATTCATCAGGCCCCCAATATTTTGTAAATTAATTAGTGAGCCCTGCATGCCATAAAAATAATTCATCAGGCCCTCCAATATTCCGTAAATTAAATTAAGTAAATTAAATTTAAAAATGTAAATAATAATTTAATTTATTTATTTATTTAAAAAAATTTTTATATGATAGCCACAAATTTCCTACAGTGTACATCTTACAAAAGGACCTGTCTCCCATGCTTAACCAACAGCAAAAATTAGTATTAGAGGTAAGTGATACAGCTCCCCGCCCGCCCCCTGCTGTCGGCCCTGCTGGGAGCCGCAGCAAAGGTTCAAAAGAGCCGCATGCGGTTCTGGAGCCGCAGGTTGCCGACCCCTGGGCTAGGGTAATCCAGCATCAGAGTCAACATTCAGTCCTCTGCACGCAGTGTGCGCACGACTCCAGGGGCCCTGCTTTTCGCTGCTCGCCTGGGATTCCGCCTTACAGCCCCGTCTCCCCCTGCCGGAGCCTGGGTCCCCAGGGTCTGGCCCATAACTGGGGCTCAGCGCTGCCAGTTTGGGGGTTCAGCCCAGGCTGGGGGTTTTATTTCCTTCCTGCTAGGGAACGCCGGGCAGCACCCAGCCCTCTCCTCCTCTCCGGCTGCGACCTCTCCGCACGCGTGCGTACGAGCGTGCAGCATGTCTCCGTACCTTAGGCTTTTTTTCAGCTCCGCTGATTTTCCTTCTGGTTTTCTCTTTCCTTCTTGTTGTAGAATTTTCAGTCAGTCGACTACCTGTAGCTCTGGGCGATGTCCACTCTACATTTTAGTTGTATTCCATTGAAATTGTTGTGTGCTGCTGCAGTTAGGTGTCTACCCTAGCAGCCATCTTGGATCCTCCCACCCTCCTTTCCAACCCTCAGTCTGATTTTAGTGGGACCTCAGGCTCTCCCTGAGACCCAAATCCATCCTCTGGCTCCCTCTGCCTCCAGCACTCTGGTGCCCTTCACCTCATGTGAACCTCCCCAACCCTGCTCTGGAATTTCTGGCTGTGGTTCCTAGGAGCTTCAGAGGGGAGGCCACACTAAACACTTTGGCCTTCCTGGGCCCAAATGAAGAATCTCTACATCTCTCCCACTGTCTCTGAATCACGACAAAGAAGTCTAGATCTTTCCTACAATGACAATCATGGGGAGCTACAAAGGACTCCTGGGCCTGTCCTATGCACTCAAGCTGGGGGATTTAGAAGTGCCAGTGGGGAGAGAGGTCCTTGAGCATGGGCTTTCTGGGAGATAGAGGACACACTATTTGGTGAGCAAAACCTAAAATGAAAGGGACATGTGCCATTACTGTAACTGAGAAGTGGTGCAGAGCCTGGAGTCCAACACTGCCTTTAGATCCATCTTCCAGAGGAATCCAGGTCTATGGGAGTCCATGGCAGGGAAGACTAAGAGCATCTGCAAAGTGACCCTAATGCTCCCTGACTTGACCAAGAGCCACCCTGTCTTCCCTTTCCCAGTGAGACCTTCTAGCTTCCAGCTCCATGGTTATTTTCTTATCATTTAATATGCAGAAAACCAGGAAAATAACTTATTTTTTATGATATCTAAAGTCAAGTTTTAAAAATCATATGATTTTAGCAAATTACCTAGAAGGCGATCTTTTTTATAACTTGAAGGAACCCAGACCCATCCATTTGCAACATACATTTCCTGAGTACCAACAAAAAGATGAGTGATGTTCTCGATAGAAAGAAGTATGCAACATGGTCCCTGACCACCAGTCTTGGAGCGATAGGACACACAGGCATGTGGGACTCATCACCTTGTTACATTGTAATTCAAGGCAGCAGATGCTGGTCCAGACTCTGGGACATGGCCTGTTTCCAGGCCAAAGCTGCAGGACCTGCACCAGCAGAATCAACCTTCCTCGAAGCCCCAACGCCCTATTTTGACCCAATGTGAAAATACTTAACCAGACCAGCCACGCCTGTGGAATTCAGCATCAAGTCATCTTAGCAGCTAATTTAGCCCAAGGTTGGATACCTTGATTGCTGCTGGTTTTGGAATACCCCAATTCTTGCTCAGGTCTCATCTCCTGAATATTTCCCATTTGACTCTGGTGCCTAGAAGTTTCCTTCATCCTCAGCCTCCTGTTCATGGCACTAAATTTTTCTCCAGAACGCCAGAGTATTCCCAAACCCAGGTTCCCCGTTGACATGCTCTGCATACAGCTGAACAACACATCTTGGAAAAACAAGAGCAACAAAATGATAAGAGACAGCATCCATTGAGATCCAAGTGTCTCATGTTACCCACCAGAAACCTGCTTAAGTGACACCTGCAGCAGCTGCATGTCATTGCCCTCAGACATAATACCCCATTGAAAACAAAGCCAGACACTGGCTTATGTAACCCAACCCCAGGTTTTTACCTAGGCCACCTGTTTCTCTAGAAACTGCCAACTCAGACCAAAGTTCAGTCTGGTTATAATTCCAGCAAGCAGCTGCATTTCTGATAATTAGTTATCAAATGAACTATGACCTTGACACCTGCCAGGACAGACCAATTCACAAGATTTTAGAGAGCACATGTTTTAAGATTTTGTTTTGTTATCCACGTTATTTTTTAAATCACATGATTTTAAACACCTGACTTTATCATAAAAGTTGTTTTGTCTGGCTGTTTCCTACAAAAAGTGTGTGTTGGGTTTAAGGTAACTCAGTAATTCCATATTTAAACATGGTGAATTCAGAGTTTAAACTCAGTCATTTCATGGTTTTCCATCTTTCTTTACCTTTCATCTCCCTTTCCCATGGGGAGGTCCCTGTGCAAAGAGCATTGTCAGGAGCCAGTTGGCTCTGCTGAGCAGTGGCTTTGTTATTGTTTACATGAAGTAGCCTCACTGTGGATGATCATGCCTCACCATGGCTTCTGGCCTCTGGGTGTCCTCACTCTGCTTCTCCCTGGTTCTGATACCAGGCCTTTCTGGGTTGAACCAGCTGGCTCTCAGCTACTTCTGAACCCTTCTTTGGCTGCCATGAGAATCCTATAATTCTTTCTTGTGCCTCTCAGGCCATGTCACACATAGTGGGCTTCCCCCTAGTTCACAGAACTCCCTTCTCAGCCTGGGTGTCCTCCCATGCAGGCCCTAAGATGAGGCGTTCTTTTATTTACCTCGAGTGTGATTAGAATGGATCTATAGACATAAACATGTTTCCTTGCTTTCTTAAACAGTTTACTAGAAATAGTCTGATCATACATTTACCAATTAAGGAATTTTTATGGAGTGCCTACTATTTTCCAACTACCATTCTAGGTGAAGAGATACAGTATTCAGTAAGACAAGGCATGAATCCTGATATTGTGGAAATTTGATTCTACTGTGTGAAGACAGACAATAAACAGGATCTCATTTCACAATGAAAACTGACCTTATTTTGATTGTCACATCTAAACAACCCATGAAATATTAAACTCCACCTTCCACCCCCAAAACAGGACATTCCTGAAAGCTTTGTAAGTTCTGAGCAATTCTCACGGTGTGAGAATTACAAATTCCTAGTATTGTCCTGTGGTTTGTTTACCAGGGTGTTAAAAGGTACAGAAAACACCTTTTAAAAGACAACTAAGTACTTATCCATTACTAAGTGCTTAATTTGTGCCAGGCATTGTGCCAGGGTTGTTGCATGTATTATCTCTAACTCTCAGTGCAACCCTAAATTAGGTAGGTGTTATTGTTATTATTATTAGCCCCACTTTGCAAATGAGAAAATTGAGATTGATATACTCTGAGTAAATTACCTGAGGTCACAACGGTATTAAGTGGATGAACCTTAATGAGACTCAGATGGGCTGACATCACTTTACCTCCCCAAAAATAAGTAGTAGGAAAATCTATAAGAAGAAAAGCAAAATTTTTAAAGAAAAACAAACTTAGAGAGAAATAGAGAAAGTTTGTTAAAAATAAATAAATAGAGGTTTGTTAAAGTTTGTGGAAACACAACTGAGGACCAAACAGAAATGATAAAAACATCTCAGGAAACATAATACAGGAAGGTATAAAAATAGAATCCATTTCACAAATATTCAGCTCCTGGTAAACAGACCTTGAGGAGTTGGGCTGAGGGGGAAGGGGGAAGCAGATCCTACTAGGATCTGTGCCTGCAACCCTCCTGCTCACAGGCTCTCCTCCTTGTTCCTCACACCCTGAGACAGAACCTGCCCTCTGCAGCCCCAGTGAGCCAGCCTTCCAACAAGAGGGACACCCCTTTCTTTGCATCCTCAGTCTTGGCCTGGGCCCAGCCTCCCAGGCACATACAGGTTACCACAGTCCATTCTGTCAGTCCAGGCCTCCCCATGCCCTGAGCAGACCCAGTGAACCTCTATGAAAATCAAATTCTGTATCACCTTCCCTCGTGATGCCCTGAATGTGTGTAGAAGGGAAGCACCCTGTGAACTGAGATAAACCCCATCAGGGCGAGTCCCAGATGCTGTGTTCCCACTCAGGGAGCCAGGAGGGAGAAAGAGAACAGCCTAGCCGTTGAGGGGGGGCCTTAAAAATCAGAGCTGATCAGCCTCTTTCATCTGCACATCTGCCTCGTTGGACAGGTTCCATTTCATCTTGCCTTGTAGATATGCCTTCTCTCCTATAAGATACTACGTTCCTTGAAGGCAGCATAGAGTGCCCCATAAACCTTCTCTAATGCTCCATAAACATTCCCTCCTTTTTAAAAGGAGGAACCCCATTTTCTCCTCTATTGGAGAGTAGGAACCCAGCGGTGGCCTGTGGCAGTACAGGCTACAGCACACTTTGTGGGAGGCTGAGAACATCAGAAAACCTCTCCTCCTCCTCGCCCTCCACCCTCTCCTATTTTCCTCACTTTTCCCTTTCTGTATTTCTTTTCATTGGAACAAAACTGAAATTCTGGCCATGACCACATTATGGTGAATGGAAACACAAAGAACAGAACTGATTAAGCTGTTTGGAGTTTCCTGTCACGTGATCAACATGGAAACAACCTCACATCAGATGTTCCATTCAGGGCTCTTCAAGTTTTTTATACTCTTCTTCTGCTCACTAATGTTCTATTTGTCCCCTTTCAAAGAATGTACAATAGCTACCTTTTTTTTTTTTTTATGTCAAAGTGCCCTTAAAAGATTCTATTTGGTTCCTGGTGCAGGGTAAACTGCATTAGGACAGTCTCTCTAAGGTCTGATTTGTGCAGGATTCACTTTTTCAGGCTTGTGCTTGGAAAAAGGTTGTGAGATGGGTGGAGTTTGTTTTAAAATTCCCTCTCTTTTATCTTCTCATTGTCTCTCAACTCCCCAACACACCTGTTCTGGCCAGCTGCAGGACCCAGCCCTCCCGTCTGGTCTTCTACAGCAGTGTTTCCCAACCTTCTCTCATGATGAGAATCACCTGGTGGAGTTGTTAAAACACAGATTCCTGAATCCCAACTAAGAAGTGCTAAACTAGAATTTTTGAGAACATATAGGTAAAATTGCATACCTAACTTAGTGCTCTGTATATAAAATCTGTCTTAGAGCACTAGTTAAGTATACAATTTTACCTATATGTTCCCAAAAATTCTAGTTTAGCACTTCTTAGTTGGGATTCAGGAATCTGTGTTTTAACAACTCCACCAGGTGATTCTCATCATGAGAGAAGGTTGGGAAACACTGTTCTACAGAGACGAGCTGGTGTTAAGAGCTTGATCTCTCATGCCAACATGCCTGGTTTCAAACCTAAGCTCTGCCCCTTCCTAGTCATGTGACCTTGGGCAAGTTACTAGATTTCACTGTCATTCAATTTGCTCATTTGCAAAGTAGGGATAGGTTGCCATGAGAAAGAACTATCTTAATAAATGCAGAGCATTTATAACAATGTCTTGCACTCAGAAAGAATTAATAAATAATAAGGATACTTTTTAAAATTGCAGCACCCCACCCAGATCATACCTCCAAAAGCAGTGCCAATAACCATCCATTTCAACAGAGCCCTGATCTTACCCCTGATCCCACTTCCCTTCCCTTCCTGCTCTCACCCCTTACTCCAATTACCTCGTTTGACAGTCTCAGGCAGACAAAGCTGCTCCTGGACTCCTCCACTCTGCCCGCCACCCTCCTCTTTTCACTCCCCTGTCCACTTGCACCACCCACTCCTTTGTCAGTGCCCTTGGCTCTCTTGCTCCCTTGTCTTTCTTTGATCCCAAACAGCTCTGCGTATAGATTACATGCACCAGCTGCAGCGTGGCCTCCCCTGCCCAGCTCACCAGGAAGCCTACAGCCCATCCCAAAAGATGCCTACCACCGAAGGCCTTCAGCCCCAGGGGGATTTGACAGGACCTCCATAGAGGCTTCCTACCCTGCACGGTGGAGTGAGATACACTGTAAGCCTGATCCTCTGACGCCAGGGCTGGTTCTGCTCTGGGAATCTGAGAGACCCTGCACTGCCCTTGCTCCCTTTCTCAGAGGACCTCACTTCCAGAAAAAGCTTTGGTCTTTTTACCACACGCGACAAAGTCCAAGCCTTCCTTGCTGAGATGCTGGGGAGAAACCAGCTCATGCCAGTACATGAGTTCCCCCATCATTGATTCTTCTTCATTTGCTCTGAGGAGGGGCAGAAATGGTCTCTTATCTCTAACTCACACCCTCCATAGATGAAAGTCTGCCCCTCACCCAGCTCAGGGGCTTTCTCCAGCAACCCCCTCTCTTCTCCCTGCATGGCTCCCCCAGCCCTGTCACCTGAGGTACTGATGCAAACAGCTTCAGGAGCACATAGCGGCTTCTTCCTCATAACTCACGCATGTAATTAAGACCTGCAGTCCGTGTCACAGGTGATCACTCCAGGGCCAGGTGCACAGAATTAGGTGCTCAACATCTCCACAACAGGCAGGATCAGGCAGAGCAGATCCGGAGTTACTTCAATTCGGGGGTGGGGGTCAACACTGGGACAAAGTCAGGGACCAGAACAGAAGTCCATCTTGGGCCAGGTTATCCAGAGGAGCCGGGCATCTAGACTTCCAGTTAAAAATGAGTTCTGGCTCTGGGTTCCTCAAAGATCCTTTCATCTCAATCCTGTTGTAATGGGAATGGTATGACCAGGTGCTTGATATCTATAAAAAGGCCTGGAATAGGCTAGTACTTTACACATTGACTTGAACCTCACAAGAATTAACTATTCTCCAAAGTAGATGATACGTCATCTCTATTTCCACAAGGAAATAGAAGCACAGAGAAAAAAAGTAAATCTATGAGGGTCACCTGGCACATAAACAGAAGAAAGACAATTGGATCGCAAAATTCATGCTCTTAACCATGACTTTGAACAACCTGGGTTATAGGTCTAGCTCTGCAATTGCCTCACTTGTAAATCTAGTCTTTGATTTCTGAGCCTTATTTTTCTTTCCATGCCCACCCCTTAAGGATAGGATTGTTGTGGATGAACAAAATTTATGCATGTAAAGTCAAGTTCACAAAAGCTTGAGATTAAAGAAGATTAAAGAGACATAAATCAATTAACTGCAACTTGTGATCAAGGATTTTCTTTTTCTTAAAAAAAAGGTCAAAATGTTATTGGCCAATTAAACAAATTTGAAAAGAATCTGTAGGTTATCTAATAGCATTAAGTCAATATTAATTCCCCAATTTTTATTAGGGAACTAGAAGCCCAGTACATGAGATTCATGCACTCAGGGGGTTCCTCAGCCCAGCCTGTGCCCTCTAGAAGTCTGGAACCCTTTGGGGGATGTCTGCCTGCTGGCTTAGGCCTGATTCCCCCTCGTGCAGTCTGGGGCTCTCGCAGTTCGGGACCCCTCACTCTTTACCACCTGCCTGCAGCAAAGATGGGAGAGGCTCCCACCACTGCCACCATGCTCGCCAGCCATGAGCCGGGCTTCTGGCTGACTGGTGCTCCCCCTGCGGGAGTGCACTGAACACCAGCTCCTGCATTGAGCTCCTGCATTGAGCTTCTGGTGGTTAGTGCATGTCATAGTGACTGGTCATTCCACAGTTCGATCAATTTGCATGTTAGGCTTTTATTATATAGGATTATGGAAAAGAATATCTTTATTTTTAGGAAGAACACATTGAAGTGCCCCTTTTATTTCTAAATAAAGGAACTTTATGATATAAATAACTATGAAAAAATGTTAACATTTATAGAATCTGGGTGAAGGGTATTTGTACTGATTTGAAAACTTCTGTGAATCTCAGGTTATTTAGAAGTAATAAAACTTGATCATGTTGAAGAGGGAAGTGCAGAGCAGACTGAATAAAGCAGGAAGATATGTTGGTTCTGGCCCAGGTGACCAGGAGGAGGAAGAGACAAAGATCCGGCTGCTGCTCCGACAGTTCAGACAAATGAAGCACCGCCTCCTCACAAATAGATAGAGACAGGTGACACTGGTTCTTTTCAAAATCATGAACTGTTACCAATCTGGAAAACACTGCCACTCCCCCCCCCCCCCCCCCCCCCCGCCAAAGAAAAGAAAAGAAAAGAAAAGAAAAGAAAAGAAACCCTATTCTTTTTGTCAAATAAAATAGGGATTTTCCCTGTGAGAATAAATATTAGTGTCTGGTCACATAAGGATATCTTACCAAGGCTTTAATGTTCACAAATGATGAAAAACTTCTCATAGCAATGGTTGGGTTTTAGACGCACACATCAGCTGAGCTGATGTTCCCTCTCTCTGGAACATGGCAGATGGAGTCCGAAGTTGTTCAACCAGTGGGATGGAAAGATGCAATTCTTTGTGTTTGTGTCATTTAGTGCAGTCACCCAAACATGTTCCCAGTGGAGTGCCCTTTGTACAGGCTTAGAATGAGAACCACAGATGTACATAAAAGCCATTCAGCAAAATTATACTCATCTGCATGAGTGGGAGAGGGGGTGTTCAATTTATATTTGAAAACAAAGGGGTGCCTACTCCTGTTAGTGTGAATCTTGCTTTGATTAAATGCAATTATCTTATTTAACTCTTGCCATCTTCACACCTAGTGCTTTAGAAAAGGCAAAACTGAGGTTCAAAGAAGTAAAGCATTTGCCCTGAGATCATACCTGGTAGCGGAGTCTAGATTTGAAACTACAATAGGTCCTGTTTATTTAAGACTTCCTGCTCTTTCTAAAACTCCATCTCCTTTCCCTTTTCTTACTTCCTAAGAAGCATCTCCCTCTGTAGACATTGATCTTGCACTCAGTTACAGATAGGCCTCATACTGTAAGACTAGCACTGTTCCCCTTGCAGGGAATGGTTCATGATTGGGATTGCAACCTGATTTGAGCCAATAAAATATAGTAGTCCCCTTATCTGCAAAGAGATATATTCCAAGACCCCCCAGTGGAAGCCTAAAACTGTGGATAGTACTGAAATTATATATATATATTCATGTTTTTTTCCCCTATATAGGCATATCTTTATACTTAAAATAAGTACTTTAAAGCTTGGCTTTGCCAGCCTCACTACTCTGGTGCCTTGGGGCCATGATTGAATAAAATAAGGGTTACTTGAACACAAGCAAGCACTTCATTATTGTGACAGTGGGTCTGATAACCAGGACAGCTACCAAATGTCTGATGGGCAGGTAGCATCTACATCATGCAAATGCTGGACAGAGGGATGATTCACTCACATCCTGGGCAGGATGGAGCAGGACAATGGGAGATTTCATCATGCTCTCTGCTCCTAATGGCATGCAACTTAAAACTCATGAATTGTTTATTTCTGGAATTTTCCATTTAATACTTTCAGACTATGGTTGACCCTGGGTAACTAAAATTGCAGAAAGCAAAACCATGGGAAGCAAAACCGCAGATAAGGGGGGACTTCTTTATATAGAGAAATTCGCTGGGCCTTCTGGGTAAGTTCTTCCTCGGTCTCATGGAAGTGCTTGTGGAAACAAAGCCTTTTCTCCAGCTTGGACTCTAAGGAGAAGTCATAGGATAGTCACAGCTGTTGCTGGCCAACTTCATAGACTACAAGAGGAAACCGCCTCAGGATGGAATGATGCTGTGGATGATATGTAGAGATATGGAACAAGATACAGATTAGGAACATGTGTTTTTGATCATTGCTTCTACTCATGTTCCTGCAAGAATATGTTCAGGACACTCTCTTGTTTTCCCAAAGACTCCACTCTTACAGTTATTGCTGGTTTTCTTTCTCTTCACTGTCAATATCTCCCTCTATACTGGCTATTACAAACATGGGTTGGATTCTTATTACATTAAAACAAAATAAATATCTTTCACTTAATCTTCTCTTTGAGCTACAGCCCTTTCCCACCTCTTCCCCTTTTCAAAACTTTCTGTCTGTACCTGCTCACCTTCCATTCACATTTTAACTCATTCTAGTCTGGCTCCTGTTGTCACTACTCTCATAGAACTGCTCCGCACAAGCCCACTGCCAACCTTCATCTTACCTGTGCCAGTGGGTGTTTCTTCTCATTTTTCTTGACTTCCCTGAAGGATTTAAATGGGTAGAACATCCTCTCTTTCTCGGATACTTTCCTATCTTGGCTGCCATGACTCCACACTCCCCTGGCCTTTCCCCTGCCCCACGGGCTGCTGCTTCCTTGCCTCCTGCACTGACTTACCACTAGTCTTGAATTTCCAATTGTTGGTTTGTCCCAAGGCTTGGTCCTAGGTCTTCGACTCTTCTCTATTTATTCCATCTCTTCTTATATTCACTCAACACTCAATCAATATTTGAGTGTCTACTATATGTCAGACTCTGTTCTATGTACTAGAAATAAAGTTCCTATTTGTATGAAGCATACATTCTAGTGGGAAGAGAAAATAGACAAAGAAAAAAACAACCAAATAAGTGGATAATATCATGTCAGGTAGTGATAAGTGCTATGAAGAAGAATAAAGCAATGATAGTCACAATGATCCTGTTTTTGGATAGGATGGCCAGGGAAAGATTCTCTAAGGAGACATTTACATCTGAGAAAAGAGAAACGTGTGAGAAAAAGTTAAGGATAATTCCAGATTTTTGACTTGCATTAAAGGAAGAATGATAGTGCCATTTTCAGAAATAAGGAAGACTAGGGGAGGAGGAGATTTGGGAGGGGAAAATAAAAGAATTCTGGTTTGGATTAAGGAGTCACCTGGGCACATTAAAGTGGTTGCTTGGATAGATTAAGTTCCTCTTGTGAATATTCCTTCCTCAGGTCTTAGGGAAACCTTTTCTGATCCCTGAGAGCATCCCACCTGCCACTTCCTCTGCTCAGAGTGTCTGTCACCTTCCTTAGTTTATTGTCTTCATGCTGGTCACCACATTCTGTAATAACAAAGCTTGGCTATTGTTTAGCTATTCCCACTACAAAGATCTGGGAAAGCAGGGACTGTCTGTCTTGATCATAGCTGCATCCCCTGGGCATAATATTGTGCCAGGCACAGGGTAAGGGCTCAACCAATAATTGCTGACTGAGAGAACCAAGGGTAGGCCAGTCCTCTGGAGAAGTCAGGACAGCTGGTTCTTGCCTGAGTTCAGCCAGCTATATGGCTTCGGCAAGTCACCTCTGTGGTATTTTCTCAATTTCAAAGAGAAAGTCTTTTGATTAGATGATTTCTAAGAGTTAATTTGTCCATTTTATACGTTTAAAATTAGGATTTTAATTTGTCTTGACCAAATTTATACCCAGTAATAATGCTGTTGAAGGCCTTTCTGATGCAGAACGAGTGCAAATTATCTTTTAGGACATTTACCACAGATATCCTATAGAGTTCTATATTCCCCCTCCTATTCCCCCTAAACCCTCAGTCTCTAAAACCGTCCATTATGCTGGGCTCCACGGTAGGGACAGGAAGAAACAATTGGAAATGAAGAAGTGAAGGAATTCATTTTCTGGAACATGAATGAGCATCTATTCATCAGTATAGTTCAAGCCTTTTGAGGTATACTCTTACATTTCCTATGTATGTAGGGTCATTTGACTATAATATTAAGGCGTATTTTCCCCAAACCCTGTGAGGTAGGTATTAATACTCCCGTTTCACTGATGTGAGGAAGTGAGGTTTGGGGAGATTGATTTTCCCTAGTTCAAACAATGGCAGGTGGCAGAAAAAGACTGGAGTCCATATTTCCTCACCTACACCCATACACACATTGGGCTTTCCACCACACCACTCACAGATGCCTATAGTCAAGGGCAAACCCACTGGAGTGTAATCAATTTCTAGCGAACTCGGGTCTATATGATAAGTCAACAAATGAAAGTAAGTTGGATTAAAAACCACTTTCTTAGAACCCAGTGTTTGAAAAACAGAGTTTACATTTCAACTAATCTGAGAAATGCTATAGCAAAGCCATTAATTACTATGTAATTGAGATACATAGGTAGGTGGAAATAATGCCACAAAAATATCAACTTGCTTATGGAAGCAAGAAAGATTTCTGTTCTGAAATAGCAAGATTTCCTAGGGATCCTTCTGGAGAAGGAAGAGGAGATGCCAGGAATATGTATTCCCTACATGGCCATCCATCCTAAGATCCTTCACTTGGTCTCCCTTTTCCTCGGCAACTTTTGAAGATTCACTTTCAAAAGAATCTTGTTCTTAATTGGAAAGGAATTCTTTTCCCAATAAGGTAGGTAACCTTATCATAGGTCTTTCGCTCTAGTGCATGTGAGTCATGAGTGAAGATATGAACCTATGTCTCAACAAATATGCAAAACCACAAATGAATCTGAAGGAGTACCTTTTATTTTCAAACCCACAGACCATTTGGCATTGATATGAAGCAGGGAGAGAAAAAACAATGCAGGTGTGATGTAATTCCTTTCTCTCTCTTCCAGCCTGGAAAAGGGGGTTGGATGTTGTGAATAGAGGAGGGATTCGTTACTTTTTACTTCCCTATCAATAAATAATGACAAAAGCAAACATCTAAGAAACATAAAAAGCAAGATCATAAATAGAAAAAACGAATAAATAACATTTATTTTGTACAAAACGGCTGTCAGTCCAGTGTCCTCGAGTCCTCACGGGCAGAAAGCGCCCCGCGGTCGGGCAGGGCGGAGCCCTCAGAGCAGCAGCAGGGAGCCCAGCAGCAGCTCGCCCTGGCCCAGCAGGCGGCCCCGCTTCAGCCCGCGGCCCTTGGCCTCGGCCTTGACGCGCACGGCCAGGCGGCGCACCTCGTCCTCCGACAGCCCGTCGAAGCAGAAGTCCTGGTCGAAGCCGGCCTTGCGGCTCCGCCGGAGCACGGCGCTGCGCTGCGGGCGCGCCTTGCCGGGCGGCTGCAGGACCAGGCTGACGCGGCAGCCCGCGGCGCAGGGCTCCGGGGCGCCCCCGGCCGGGCCCTCCGGGCGCAGCAGCCGGAGGCGGAGGCGCCCGCTGGCCGCGCTGTATTCGGCGGCCAGGCGCAGGGCGCCGCAGGCGCGGCCCAGAGCCACCATGCCCTCGGCCTCCACGCACTCGGGCCGCGGGCCGGGGTCCGACGGGGGGGACGCGGAGCGGGGCCGGGCCGGGAACCCCGCCTCGTCCTCGCCGGACACCGAGCGGGCGCGGGCCGGGCCGCGACTCCTCCGGGTCTGCAGCGCGCGGCTCAGCAGCCCTTCGGGGGCGCGCAGGAGGCGGTGGCCGCGAGGCTGCGGGGCGAGCGTGTTCCGGGGCGGGAGAGTGTCTTCGGGGGCTCCGCCAGGGTATCCGAGTGGCGCGTCTCCGCCGCCGCCGCCGTAGGTGTGGGCCCGCGGGCGGAGCGCGGGCGGCGGCAGGAGCGCGGGGGCGCCCGGGCCCCCCAGGAAGAGCGACTCCTTGCGGCGGGTGTGCGGGCTCTCCAGCAGCGCGCAGAAGCCGTAGGCGGTGCGCGCGCGGGGCAGGTGAGGCAGCGAGAGCGCGGCCTGCGAGCGCGGGTCCCAGTCCGTGCGCCCCGCGCCGTCGTCGGCCCCCCGGGGCCACAGGTCGGGCTCGGCTGCAAATCTCCGGGGCACCGCGGCGGCCGGCGGCGGGGAGTCGGGCGCGCAGGGCGCGGGCAGCCGCGGCGGGATGCAGAACTCGGGGATCCGGCCCGGGGTGAGCACGTTGGAGAAGGCCGGCTCCGGAGCGGCGCTGCCCGCGGCCGAGGCGCGGAGTTTTCCGAGGAGCCGCATTCTCCGAGTCTGTGGCTGCGAGTGGCGGGAAGAAGCGCTCCTGCAGGAGAGAGGAGATGATGAGTTTGGGCACCTGGGGGTCCCTGGAGACATGGCTGGACCCCCTCCCCCGGATCCCCTCGGAGGTACCAACCAACGCGCCTACCACCATGGCCAGTCTGAGTGGAGCTCTCGCGCACCCACAAACCAGCCCTGCCTTTCATTCATTGGTACTAAATAAACGACCACACAGAAATCAGACCTTTTCTTATTTCTCAGTCACTCTGGGGCAAGAGCTGCAAGTTCAGTGTCCGTTGGCTCCAGGTCCTGGCTGAGACGCCAGCTTCAGCACTGCTCCGGGGACAGTGGCGCTCCCCTCTTATACCGGCAGCCGGGGTCCCGCCCCCTGGCTGGGCGCCCGGCTCCTGGAGGCCACCCCTTCCCGGAGAGCAAGCACAGCGGCCCTGCAGCGGGTGTGAGCGAAGCAGTCGCAGGAAAGCTGTTGCGGGAACTGGCACCTTCTGGTCAGCCTGGGGACTGCATCCGCTCTGCTTCCCCGAGCCCCCTCACCAAGCCCCGTAGGTGAAAAGAGGGCGCCTCGCAGTCCTGCCAAGGGACAATTGGCAGCTGAAAACGAAGGCTGCCTCTTGGAGAAGGTGAAGCAGGCTGAGGAAACAGGAAATTTCTTTTTGCTGAGCGCTAAATTCTGTCACGCTGAACGTGACTTACATGCCCCTGGGGCACTAAAATTGTATACGTGGCAGGTGTACAGAATATTTCTATTCTATATATCTGCCCTGTATAGACCAGTATGGTTTCCATTGGGTTCCTGTATTAGTTATTTACGCGACTCCCTCTGCTGGACGATGGCTTCCTTAATAGCTTAGCTCCAGGCTCAGACAATGCATCAATACTGGTGAGAGTGAATTAGTGTATGCAAAATTTTCTCAATGACTACAGGCTCTGCCTGTCATCTTGATTGTCACAAAAGAGGGGGCTTCTGGCTCATGCCCTAAAAATAACACTTGACTTTTTATGTTATTTTATTTATTTGTTTGTTTTATTTATTTTTGCAAAGCTAGCCCTTTTCCCTCTGCTCCAGCCTGGAGATATCCAGTTAGAAAGCATCTTACAGAAAATCTAAGTTACCTCTTTCCACCCGTAACCTTTATTTTCTAAGTTGAGAAAACTGAAAGTCCAGAGGGACTTGAGGAAATTCCGTAAAGGTTAAGCAAAGCTAGTTAATGCCACAACCTAGAACTAGCAAGTTCCTGTTTGGCTTTGTGTGTGATGCTTCCTGTTACCTGAAATGCCCTTTCTCTGCTTTTTTTTTTTTTTTCTTTTCCTTTTTTTCTGTAGGAATTCGTTTATTTTCCATAATTCAGCCTTTCGGACACTTTACTCACTTGCCCCACCATAGTTCATCAGCCCCTCCTTATTCCCTCTGTACACACACAGTCTATGTCTCACCTGCTCCATTTAGCATGTTGCTTTAGAATTTTTTGGTTTACAAGCATGTCTTTCCTAAGAGAATACAAGTTTCTTGAGGGCAAGGACCGGGGCAATTCAACCAGAGTGGAGTTTGGGGGACCTATTATGAATATATGTAAAATATGTAAATGTTGATTCAGAACCTGAATTTGCCTCCAACCCAGATTCATTACCTAAGGACCCGCAAGGTTCTCTTATTTATCTCTTATCCAATTTCAGCACCTGGGGATACAATGCCAGGTAAAGAATAAGTGTTCAGTAAACATTTGATGGATTATATTGTATTGAACCTGACAGGTCTTATGACTGTCAGGTGCTTGTAACTAAATATCTCTCTGTGCTATTCCATTTTTTTCTTACAAGCCAGTAAGGTGGACATTGCTTCTGTTGATCAGATGAGAAACAGGCTTGGTTAAGAGACTTGTTTAGGGTCATTCAAACTATGAATGCATTGTATTAAGTCCTAGTTTTCTGCTCCTCCCTTCTTTCCTCCTTCCTTCCCTCCTTCCTTCCCTCTTTTCCTCCCTTCCTCCTTCCCTTCCTTCCTTCCTTCCTTTCTTCCACCATTCACTCAGTTCATTGCAATTCACTGTCTATTACAAGGCTAGCCCTTTTCTTTCTGTCTATTGTGCCAAGCATTGTGTGCGTGACTAGTGTACCTTACACCAGAATTTTAATTCTTAAAGCAACCTAGTCCGCTATTAAATATTTCCCATTGTCCTTGCTTTGGAATAAGTATTATTAGTTCCAAATTCTTAAGGAGAATGAATGTTTTCCCTGGGTTAGTAGTCAATGCTTTTACTTTAGTATAAGCTTTTGTGATGTCACAAGCCTGAATCAATATGCAGCCGAGGAGCAGCAACCATTCCTGCTGAAGCCTCACTTGGAAGCAGAGAAGTCCCTGGGGCTCTGACCGAATCATTTCTCTTTGGTTCTTCAGACCAATCTGCAAATTAGTGGGCAGCATGGTCTTCTCTAAAGCAGAGCCCACCTGCATTGTCCTGAACGTTCCAGTCACTTCAAATTAGATCTCAGTGAAAATGGCTTTCGCGCTCCCGAAGGTCTTTGTGTCGTGAACAAATAAACATTTCGTCGGTGGGTACATACCACTGAACACAGCGCCTGGGATATGAATTATTGTGCTATGAGCACCTCCATGTTCCTAGAACAACATAAGTATGGCTACAAACACAGTCTCCATCTAGAGGGTTTTCCAAAACCATTTGTTTTCCGCGAATCATTATTCCACAGAAGAGAAGGTAAGATACAGAAAAATTACTTACCCACGGCTATGCTGCAGTCATTCAGTCATTCAAACTCATAGCTGCAGGCCATATCGATAGTTAAGAGGCCTGGTTTCTTTCCTGTTTCTGAAATCACATTTGGAGCAGAGAAAAAGAACCCCTTCATGGGAAAACTCTAATCACTTGAGTTGTTTCATTGTTTTGTGTCTTATGACCACATGAGGTCAACCATCATCTTGTATTCAAAGCTTTGAAATTATTTCAAAAAACCTATCCCAATAATAATTCTTCCTGATAACTCATATAATGGGTCTAAATTAATTGCTAAACAACCCTCTAAAGAAGGTCAGGATGTAAAAACTATGGCTTATAGAAAATAAACAACTTGTCTCAAGCCCAGTAAGAACAAAACTGGGGCTCACACCCAGAGCCACGTGGCACCTCATCTCTGAGCTTATAACCACTTTCTGATAGAGCCTCCTTCCCAGTTGTTTATCCTGAACCATTTCCTCTCCAGGCAGCTAGATAAGAAAGGGGACCTTTTCCCAAGGCCTGGAGTTGAAACTATACACCTTGTTGTTTACACACACATCTAATTGATTAAAGTATGTGATTATCATAAGCAGGAAGCTACTTGATGTTATTGATGTTAGTGCAGTGCTGTCACCTGAGGAGGAGTCCTTGTCTCTCCTGCAACGCCCCCACCCCTGCCAGGATAGAAATCAAGAGAAGAGGCAAAGCAGATTCAGAAGAGAGGTTTGCTAAATACAGGGGGGGAAGAAAAGAGAGAGGGAGGGAGCCTGAAGCATCAAGGGAGCACACAATGACAGAGGATGGCTCCCCAAACTGCTGCTGGCATCTGCCAGAAGAGGGAGGTGGGGTGGGGTTGTTCCTGGAGCAGGTGCACAGTGGATCTCTTTGTTCTCCAGGTTCCTGCTCTGGGCTGGCTTTGACTGGCTTAGGTGCAGAGGCATTGATTCCAGGAGTACTGGAGGGAAACCTAATCTTGAAGAGGCTCAAGAAGTAACTAAAGGACATTGCTATCCACCTAAGAGAGGTCTACCTCAGTATCACTTGTAAACAGATCCTTGTCCTCCCCGGAAGTACACTCCATTCTCTTTATCCCAAGTTCCAAAGTAGGATTGTTCCAAAAAGTGATTTACATAACAAATACTCAGGGGACGTACCAAAGGTCAGATCCTGACATGGTGAAAATGGAAGAGACTTGTAATTAGGTGTGTAAAGAACCCTGAATGAAGTAGACTTGGTGGTGAGCATAATATAGTATATACAGATATCAAGTTATAAGGTTGTATACCTAAAACATGTTATAAACCAATGTTATTTCAATAAAAAATAAAATTGATACACATCAATACCTATGCCCCTAGAATGGAAAGAACACGATGTAAAGGTCGTTCAAGAGGTTCCAGTGGGAAGACTTGGAATAACGAGAAGTCCTACAGGAGCCTCAGGTTCCATTAGCAGCTGTGGAAAACCAGTGAAGAATCAGTCTAAGTGTCCAGTGGTGTGGGAATGGCCACATCCCCCTTACAGAAAAAATCATGCGAAATCATCATTAGGAAGACCATACAACACAGAAACATGTGTTTGATAGAACATTTGATGAAACTAGGAATGTACAAAATTATATATTCCTTAACATCGCAATTGGTAATGATGAGGTTTCCTAAGGTCAAGAATGTAAGAGAAGCCTGGCCAGTTTCAATCAGTAGTTAGAGCATTGGCCCACAAACCTAGGGTCTCAGGTGCAATTCCTGTTCACGGGCACATACTTCGATTGCAGGTTCCCTAGCCCTGGTAGCAGCACATATGGGAGGCAAACAATTGATGTGTCTCTCACATTGATTCCCCCCCCCCCCCCCCCCCGTTTCTCTCCCTCTCCTTCCTCCCTTCCACTCTCTCTAGAAATCAATGGGAAAAATAACCTCTAGTGAGAATTTAAAAAAAAAAAAAAAAGAAAGAAAGAAAAGAAGAAAGAATATAAAATGTTGCAACAATTTCTATTTTGTGAGTATTGAAGTTTTTATCAACTTTGTTCTGCATCCTTGAAAGTTAGTTTGAGCAAGCTTACAAAAATATATACAGAATGACCAGATAAAATAAAAAAGTAGACGAAATAATTGCAACAGAAGGAAAGCACCAGTAGATGTGGTAACACCAGAAATAAGGTTAGAATTGAAAACATACAGTGAAGATTTGTAACTGCCACAGCACTACAGGAGCAGCCCAGGATCTGGCATCAGAAAAGCTGACACTCAGGGATTTACTTTTTCTACATCCTTTCACAAGTTATTGGATCTCCAATATGCCTTGTATCCTACATAATAAAAGGCTAATATGCAAATCGACCAAATGGCAGAACAACTGGTTGCTATTATGTGCACTGACCACCAGGGGGCAGGAGCTGCCAGTGCACTCCCGCAGGGGGAGCACAGCTGGTGAGTGCAGTGGTGGTGGTGTGAGCCTCTCCCACCTCCACGGTAGCTAAAGTGTCCTTGGGGGAAAGTACCTAAGCCCTTTGTAAGTCATACTAGTAAAGTGCCATTGATCCTTTACCTGCTGTCCCTTGAAGCAATATATTCCCTCACTTCCATCCCTTTCATATGATTCTCCCAGTCCCCCACTTCCCCCACTCTTCTCTCTCTCTCTCTCTCTCTCTCTCTCTCTCTCTCTCTCTCTCTCTCTCTCTCTCTCTCCTCCCTCTCCCCCTTCTCTTTCTCTCTCTCTCTCTCTCTCTCTCTCTCTCTCTCTCTCTCTCTCTCTCACACACACACACACACACACACACACACACACACACACACACCCCTGCCTTCATGACTCCTATTCATCTTTCTTGGCCTACATTCAAACATCACTTCCTCCTGAAAGCCCTCTATGACGGCCCAGGCTTGGTTATGTGCCTTTTTTCTGTGATCTTGCTTCAGAGTAAAGGCAAGGCAGTGGATTTTGGAGTCTCAAATTTGAGTTCACAATCCTGCTCTACCACTTTCTACATGTGTGACCTTGGCCCAGTTAGTAAAACCTTTTGAGCTCCAATGTTACATATTAAGAGAGAGTAATAGTATCTATTACTTCCATTTCATGATTATTACAGATTGGACATAGAAAGCACATGATACATAATTGGACTCAGTAAATTTTATTACTAAAATAATTTCCTTGACTTCAGTTTCCCATGTTATACTTCCAAAATGGCTTAGTTTGCTAACTCACATTAAATCTATATTTACATTTGAAGGGATAGCTTTTGACAACAGTTTATGAAAAACATGAAACAATTTATAAAACACACCACCAAACTTGTTCCTTGTCCACACTGAGATTCAAAGAGTTTCAGACTAACATTACAATTAAATGTTTATCAAGCTAACAAATGAAACTCAATTAAAAACATTCATTTTTCTTCCTGAGGAGAGTCTAGATTCTTTTGTTTCTTTGTGTGTGTTGTTTATACTCATAATATACACACTCCTTAGATACTACTTCTGGGTAATTTTGAAGTGCTGTAAATATTTCCCTGTGACTTGCTTTTTATATTTTATGAAATCTTTAAAAAAATAGTTTTAAAATTCAAATGTAATTAGATGTATCAGTTTTTTCTTTGTGATCTTACTTAAATAATCCCCTGCCTCAAGGCCATAAATATATTTTTCTCTATTTTCCTCTGATGTTTTAAACTAAAAGTTTTGCTTATTCACCGTTAGGTCATTAATACACCAATGAGCAGAATTTTCAGTCAGTGTCCTCCAAAGGTTAAAAGGGCTTCCTTAAGAAGTGTGCTCCCCGTCTTTGGAGACATTCAAATAGTCTGGACAATCACGAGGCAGGGATGCTATTATATAAAGAGGATTCGAGGATCACATAGATGTTTAAACCATATTATCTGTTTGGCCACCTAAGTACAACATAGAATCGCTAGAAAATAGCCCAACATTTAAAATATTTCAGAGGTTGCCCTTTCTTGGCTATACTTGAATTACTGATCCTTATTTGAAAGGGATAGTCAACTCTGTTTAAGGTTATAGACAAGTCAGCAAATGCTGTACATTGACAAACTTTGTCACCTGTTGGTAACTGAAAAATTATATGGGAACAACCTATAGTTATCTGCCTTGCAGCATAACTGTGCTTTCATTTCATAGTGGACATTGGAGACTAAATGTTACTCATTTTGATTCTTCATTATTAGTCTCAGAAAACACAGACTGCCAGGGCTCTCTCTCATTCCAGCTCCATCACTAGCCAGCTGCATGAGCCTGGGAAAATTTCTTAACTTATGTAAGCTTCAGTTTTTTTCATCTATTCTGTGAAGATAATAGAACTACACCCTAGGGTATGCCGATTAGTAATCCATGTAAAGTCATTATGAGACAGCATCTGCCATTTACTTAGTAAATCTTATTTATATTTTGCTGGTAGTAGTAAAGTAACAGTAGTATTTTATAATTCATTGTTAATATCTCAGGTTAAAATGTTTAGACACAGGAGAGAACTTAAAAAGGAAAAAATGGAAGAAAGACTACTTTAGTGGGCGCTTATTCTAAACCAAGCCCTTTACAAAAGATCCCTTATCTAATACTTTTCCAATCCTGCATAGTTACACCTACCTAATTTTTAAAGATAAATTTTGGCTCAGAGAGTTTAACTCCTCCTAATGTTACATGGTTGGTCTGTAACTACAGAGTTAGGATCTAAATGCTGTTGCAAAAGCCTAAAGTTGATGTTAACGTTGCTTTTCAGAAATTACTTGTGGCTCAAATTCATGGATATGTCCCCAAAGCCTGATCCCCCTGAGCTGGGCTGCATACTTCTCCTTAAACTTTCCCTTTCTTTATAGAGTGTAGTTGGACAGCTGAGTTATATTTTCTGCTCAGTTGAAAGTTGATACCAGTTGTATGTTCCAAGCCAGGTGGGGACAAACCACTTGAAAGCCCCCCTTCTTTGTCAGTGAGTTTGATTGGATGACAGAGACCCAACCAGGATGTAAGGTTGAGCTGTCCGAGTTGAATAGAAGATGGGTTCTGGATTTACTGGGGTAGCTGGGATTTCCATTTCAGAGAGTGGCTAATATCACTCTAGTTAGGACTATCTTGGAAAGGAGAAAACACACAGCCCCCATGGGAGCCTGTGTACCAGGCACAACTCTGCCCATTATTGAGAGCAGCAGGGTAAGTGGAGCCACAGAAGATTTGCCCAAATTTAAAATTTTAGGCCCTGAACAGGGGCTCAGGTCCATCTTCAAAGCAAACCAATGGAGTAAATAACAAAAGTTACCCACATTCCCCTGATCTCTTACTCAGAGCCCTGGTGCAGTCTGAATAGTGGAAGACCCTCTAGTGATTAATACAGAACACTTCTTGCTTCCCTTTATAAGTGGAGGTCTCTAAAAATATGACATTTTTGCATTTCTCCCCCCCCCCCTGGGGGGGGTGGAGGGCAAGGTAGCATGAGTAAATTCTTATCTGTTACAAATAGAACTCAATATTATTTAATTTGTATTGTCTTTGAACGATATTTCAGGCAAATAAATGCTTTCTCAGTTTATCTGTCATCAAAAGCACATTTTATTATAATGCCCTAATATCACTTTGAAGATTCACTTTGAGACAGCAGATACCTCAAGAAGCTTTAATGCAACATTTGTATATGTTGGTCCTGGGCAAATAATGGCACCATTTGTTCCATGAGTGGCAATGAACAATTTCAAAGAAATCTCCATATGACAGAACCCATCTAACCCATACTTGACCACAATAGCATATTTGTCCTCCCCATCAAGAGTCAGCCAAACATCTATCACAGGGCCCTTGATCCCAGTGTCTCTAGTTGGTGTTCATGCATCTTCTACATTAAAATCCTCCTGGAACGGGATCTGTGGACAAAGGCAGATTGAATCAATTAAAGCATACCTATGTGATAGATCATTAAGATTGATGTTATAAAGACTATAAACTTAGAAAAAAAATTGTACATTCTATAAAGACAGGATTGTATTATGTGATCCTATTTCTGGGGAGAAAAATGCATATATGGCAAACACTGTGAGGCTATACACTAAAATGTTAGCAGCAAGTGGACTCAAGATGGTTGGATTATAGATGATTCTAATCCTTATTTGCATTTTCCAGATTTACCAAAAGGAAGATGTGTTATTTCTATAGTAGAACACACACACACACCCTCAAGAAATACTTATGGTGAGCATTAGAACTAAAGCTACTTTAAATGGGGAATAAATTTGAGTCATCAGTAGCTAAAGACACAAGAAGTTTTAAATGAAGTTAGTGGATTAAAAGTTGCCACTTCAGAGCATGGATACTTGGGAAAGGATATATCTGGGTAAAAGAAAAAGGCTTCAGACATCCCATAGGGCACACAAATTCCCTAAAACTCAAAAAAAAGTGAAAGCCTGTAGCCTGGTAACAGCGTAGTTTTCCTGATGACCTCGTATGTCGAACACTGGGCCCCCTGTCATGCAAAAAAAAAAAACCAACACTACCTGGTGTCTGTGTAAAGCCATACAACTAGGGGTTTGATAAGAAAGTAGTGCATTTAAGTAGAAAGGGGAAAACCAAGAACCATGAACTTATGGAGAACCAAATCAAGCCTGGCCCAGGTCACTGCATGAGAACCAACCTCAGGGGGACTCAGCAGTGCTCAATGTCTGGAACTGAGCCTGGGACAGGCACATCGTGCCCATTCCCAAGGAAGAACCCAATGACCCTGTGATGTGCACACTAAAAGGAATTCATGTGGGAGGTATTTTACAATGAGTGACGTGCCATTTTGATTTTGGTTGTTTCTTGACCTTTAAAAATCACGTGTCAGCATATGTTGTAAATAATCACCCCAGAGAGGTTCATTTGAAAATCCCCACCAAAAACGGTTAAAATTGATTTGAATGAAGCTAAACTAGAGAAAGCTCTTTGACTATCTCTAAATTTAAAATGTTTTCAGGTCAGAGGAAAAGGGTGGAAGCTTTCCTAATTGTTAGTTTTTGTAGTTTTATGCTTTTTCCTTTCTCTGCCTCTCCAAAACATTCTGGTCCTCCTCTTGAAGAGATATTAAATGAAGATTAATAAAACATTGTTTTAAACCACAAATTGAAAATGGAACCCAGCTACCCTGGCAGGTGTTTTTCAGTGGTTAGAGCGTCGGCCCATGCACCGAAGGTTCTAGGGTTTGATTCCTGGTCAAGGGCAGGTACCCGGGTTGCAGATTCACTCCCAGCCATAAGTCACTGCACAAGCAGGAGAAGGAGTCAGCCAGTCTCTCTCTCTCTCTCTCTCTCTCTCTCTCTCTCTCTCTCTCTCTCTCTCTCTCTCTCTTCTCCCTCCCTTCCTCATTTTCTCCTCCCTCCCCCCTTCCACTCTTCTGGAAAGCAATGGAGATACTATCCTCAGGTGAGGATTAAAAATAAAAAAATGGAACACAACTTTCAATCTCATAGTTCACTGAAGGGGACATGAAATAGGACTTTTCATTCATATCTCATCTCTATCAGTCATTGTGGCAATCTAGACCTAGAGAAGATGACCAGATGGGAAAGAGAAAACAGAGAAAGAACTCAAAGTACGAGAGAAATACAAGATACAGAGTTAAGAGTCGGATTCTGGCTCTACCACTCCCTGGACATCTTCCATAGGTTAATTAACCACATGTAATCCCTTCAGCAATCCTAGGAAGAAGGTACTCTTAGTGTCAATATCATCCCCAGAGGATAAAACCTTTAGAATAATGCGCAGACCGTACCTACTACTATCTAAGTGACAGTTAAATGCACTTAAAAGGGGGACTTAACCACAACACCTAGCCAAGCAAGGCTATACCTTGTTTGTTTCAGAAGAATCAAGCCTCAGCCAGCACTGCTTCCAAACCAAGGAGCCAAGTCTTCCAATCTCTGGGAAATCAAGAATAGTTGCCATCAATTAATTTCTAGACTAATAACAAAATTGACATCCTCAGCTGTTTCTTCATGCAACCTGTTTTAATAATTGTACTCTTGTAAAAAAAAAAAAAATTATCTGTTTAGGGAGTAGTACTAGAAATGAGAAGCTGCCATTTTCGGTTTAATTTAACCTGTGCTATATACAATATATGAAAATGTTTCTTTTAAAGTATTTTGTAACAATATTTTAGAATAGGAGTTGGCAAAGTTTTTTGCTTTGTTTTGTTTTGTGTAAAGGGCCGGTAGTACATAGTTTAAGCTTTCTGGCCACTTATGTCTTTGTCGTTGTTACTGCTACTTCTTTTTAAAGCTGTATAGCCAACTTCGTAACAAAGTAATTAATCATTTCAGCTCAGGTGGCTAGACCAAATTTTTTTCCCCATTTTTTTTATTCAGGTAATATATGTGTACATATCTTACCATCGCCCCCCACCCCCACCCCACTCCCATACATGCCCTCACCCCCAGAGTTTTGCATCCATTGATTATGCTTATATGCATACATATAAGTCCTTCGATTGACCTCTTTTCTCCCTCACCTCTCCCTAACCTTCCTGTTGTAATTTGACATTCTGTTTGATGCTTTACTGTCTCTGTATCTTTTTTTTTTCTTTGTTCAACAGTTTATAATGTTCTTTGTTATCTATAAATGAGTGAAATCATGTGGTATTTTTCCTTCATTGACTGGCTTATTTCACTTAGCATGATGTTCTCCAATTCCATCCAGGTTGCTGCAGATGGTAAGAATTCCTTCTTTTTAAGGCAGCATAGTATTCCATTGTGTAGATATAGTTTTCTGATCCAGTCATCTGCTGACGGGCACCTCGGCTGTTTCCAAATCCTAGCTATTGTAAATTGTGCTGCTATGAACATAGGGGTGCATATATCCTTTCTAATTGGTGTTTTCAGATTCTTAGGATATATTCCTAGGAGTGGGATGACTGGGCCATAGACCAAAAATTTTTAATGTAAGCCAAGGATAGTTTATATTTTAAAGGAATGTTAAAAAAAAAAAAAAAATGACATTCTGTGTCCTGCAAAGACTAAAATGTCAGAAATATTACCACAAAAATATTTACTGACCCTTATTTTAGAGAATCACAAAATAAAGCTATTATTCTGAAAAATGTAAGCCACTGTCCCAGCTGGTGTTTCTTAGTGGTTGTGTGTGTGGACCCATGAACCAGGAGGTCAGGGTTTGACTCCCAGTCAAGGCACATGCCCAGGTTGTGGGCTCGGTCCCTAGCAGGGAGTGTCCAGGAGGCAGTCAAACCATGATTCTCTTCATTGATGGTTCTCTACCTTTCCCTCCATCTCTCTGAAATTAAACACACACACACACACACACACACACACACACAAACACACACACACACACATATTTTAAAAATGTAACCCTTTGTTCCCATTTTCTCTGATCCACAGAGCTAGTGTTGTTGGTTTTGTTTTGTTTTGTTTTTTAAAAACGATGATGATGGTTACACATATAACCATCTCAGAGGATGCATGCGCACACACACACACACACACACTCACACTGAACATTAATGTAAACTATGGACTTTAGTTAATAATTTATCAATAGTAGTTTTCTATTTAAAAAATAAAATTTCCCCATGTAAGGATAGGGATTCCAATTTACCCTAAATAGAGTTAGGAGTTTCTCTTAAGCTCTCCAAAAAGCCTCTTCACCATCCCTACAACTTACTGTGTCTCGAGGCATTTGTAGGGCCACCACTTTCCTGAAGGAGCCAAACCATCTGCTCTGGGAAGTGTGGAGGCTGCAGGAATCACTCCTGTGACAACTGGAAGTGGAACTAAAATTCTGTGGGTGCAGGGAAGAAGAGGTGTTTGCCCACTGAGGGAGTCTGCTTGTGTTCTAGCAAGTCAATGGTGAATGGAGGAAGCTGTGTCTCTGGGCCATCGGCATCTTGGATCTTAAGGAGCCCACCAGCTCTCTTTCTGCCCTGACTGACCTGGTTCTTCACCTCAGCAGGCTTTATGGAGTTTCTCATCTTTACTGAGGATGGAGCTCTTTGGATTTCTTCACTCTTGACATTCCCTCTTTTTCCTCCTTCACAGAAAAGCCTGATTCATTTTTGTCACAATAAATTTTCATCCAAGTCCAGCTTTAATCTCACTTTCCTCCTTCACAGAAAAGCCTGATTCATTTTTGTCACAATAAATTTCCATCCAATTCCAGCTTTAATCTCACTTTCCTACAGAATTACAACTAGTAACTTTGGAAATGTTCAAGGTCAAATCTCTCACTTTATAAATGAGGAAACAAACTCCATGAGGTAAGATGACTTTCATAGGGCCACATAGTTCATCATTTTGTGCCTACATTTACACTATAGGCAAATTGGATAATCTAATGGCTACTGTGACCATGATTCTCTAATGTTCTCGACAGTCATCAAGCCACATTTACAATTTCAGAACCTAAAAACATTGAAAGTACTACTACAGACGTGTTAAGAGGGACCTTCTGGAAGCAATACATTTATTCCTGATACTGAATCCAACTTCAATTCTGAAGCACTTTTAACTTTTTAGGATAATGAGCCTCTTTTTAGGAAATTGATGAAAGCTATGGGGACTCTCTCCCCACAAAAGTATATACCGTATTTTCTGGCGTATAAGACGCCCCCTAATTTTACAGTTAAAACATAGGTTTAACTCTTTTACTGACTCTGGCCAATCTGAGCAGGCTTTTTACTAGAACACAGTGTAGCTTCGGGTACATAACATGTATAATTTGCATGCATAAAAAGCCTGCTTGGATTGGCTGAGTTAGAAAGGCGGTCTATTAAAAAAAGAACTGGTGTTGCCTCGGAAGTGCGGGGGTAGTCTTATACAGCAAATATAGGCCTAAACCTGTGCTTTAACTGTAAAATTAGGGGGTCGTCTTATACACCGGAAAATACGGCACATAGAAACAGAAAATTTTGCTCCAGCAACTATCCTACCTAATAAAAGAGTAATATGCAAATTAACCATCACTCTGCTCAAGCCACGACTCACAAGTCATGCCCACCAGCCAAAAAGAGCGAGTATGCAAATTAACCCCAACCAAGATGGCTGCAGCCACAGAGGGCAGTTGAGAGGCTTGGAAGCCAAGCTTTACACACAACCTGGCCAGCCTAGGCCTCCACTCAAGGATACAAAGTTTCAATTATAGAGGGTAAATCCCAAGAAAAATGGCGGCAGCCACGGAGCTGGAGAGAACAGGCTAGGGTTGCTCCCAGTAATGGAGGAAGCAAAGCTTTCCACCTGCCCTGGCTGGCCTAGACCTCCACTCAAGGCTACCAAGTTTCGATTATAGAAGGTAAACAAATACAAACAGAAATGGCTGCCTCCACTGAGTGAGCATGGGGCTTGGCTCTGCTCCAGGCTACAAAGTTTCAATTGTAGAAGGTAAATAAATTCCAGATACCAGGGCCTCCACTTGGGTCACCAGGGGGTGTAGCCAGCCTGCAAACCACCACCGGCCCCTCACCCAGGCCGCCCCACCCAGGCCACCCCAAGGAAACCCCCACCCTGATCCAGGACACCCTTCAGGGCAAACCAGCTGGCCCCCACCCATGCACCAGGCCTCTATCCTATCTAATAAAAGATTAATATGCAGATTGACCATCACTCCAATACACAAGATCAAGATAGCTGCCTCCATGCGGTCAAAGATCCTGCCCCTATGTGGACACAAGATTTCGGGGGCCTGAAGCTGCAGGGATCTCCTTTTCCATGTTCTGCACGGAAAGAGAGATGAATGAACCGGTTCTAAGTGGAGGTGCCCAGGGATTGAGAAATATTAGAAATAAAAAGGGAAGACACAGAGATAGATTTCAAGCTGGGAGCTGGGTGGGCCGCCAACCTCCTCTGCTGGAGAAACTGACTGACGACCTCCTGAGCCACACAGCACATCTATTTATACTCCAACCCAACAAGTGGTTTCACAGGAAAACAAGAAGCCTGGGAGGGCCCAGGTTCCACCCACTCCTTCCTCCTGGACAAACACAAACCAGGAACTAAGAACATCTCCACACTCCCAGGGCGGGAGTGCAACTGACATGATTCTGTCCATATCCCCGGCCCAGTCAGCAACAGTCTACAGAATGTCCAGGTGTCATCCCATTTGGCCCTCTACACAAGATGGCCACCACAAGATAGCCAGCATGGGAGGGCAGTTGGGAGGCACCAGGCCTGCAAGGGAGGGAAGTTGAGAGTGACCAGGTCTGCAAAGATGGGCAATTGGGGGTGATGACCAACCCTGTAGGGGCAGTTAGGGGTGACCAGGCCAGCAGAGGAGGTAAGTTGGGGGCAAGAAGCTGGCAGGGGAGCAGTTAGGCATTAACCAGGCTGGCATGGGAGTGGTTAGGCTGGCAGGCAGAAGCAGCTAGGGTCAATCAGG
Source organism: Pipistrellus hanaki (assembly GCF_964339955.1). Taxonomy (NCBI): domain Eukaryota; kingdom Metazoa; phylum Chordata; class Mammalia; order Chiroptera; family Vespertilionidae; genus Pipistrellus; species Pipistrellus hanaki. The sequence continues at coordinate 45,486,828 of NC_140503.1, read as the reverse complement.
AAGGCAGGCAGGTGAGCAGTTGGGAGCCAGCAGTCCTGGATTGTGAGAAGGACACCTCTGCCCGTTTAGACCTGATTCCACAGGGCAGTTTAACATCCCTTGAGGGGTCCCAGATTGGAGAGGGTGCAGGCTGGGCTGAGGGACACGAATTTTGTGCACAGGGCCTCTAGTATAGTAGTATATGACAGTGAAAACCCCTTGATCTGGTGGTAGAAATGTCAGCATTATCTGCTATGTGGACAGAAAATATTTAAAAATAGCTCTTAAATCCTAAAAAACTTGCAAATATTTAGTATATAGCAAGACAGATTATAGAGCATATTTAATCCTCACAACAACCCTGGGAAGTAAGTATATATAAACCAATTTTACCCACAACCCAAAGAAATCTGGAGATGTGCCCAAGTTTACATGGTTAATAATGGCAGTACCAGAATTAGAACACAGGGTCTTTGTCCCTTTTTCAAAACATCTTTACATGATATGTCTCCAGTTTTGGAACCAGGGTCTTTGCTAGCTACCCGAGGGAAATTCAAGGGCAAGCCCTTTCAACAAGTAGTTCTGTTTGGTATCCTCGGTGACTACATCAGGCGGGGGATCAGCCCACGTAAGGGCGCCCACCCATGAAGGGTCAGGGACGTAAGTCCAAAATACTTCCCTATTTGTCCCTGGTAATATTACCGTACAGCTGATGGCTGCTAGCATGGCAGGAAAGACGTTCTCAAGTGTTTTGGGGGTTCTGTTTACCTCTCACTTTCTTTTCTTTTTTTATTATTATTTTACATATGCATCCTTATCCCCCCATTATAGTAAAGATATCTACCCAACTTAAAGTACTGTTCATTATTACAGGACCTTGGCAAACCAAACACTCTTCAAAATGTTTGGTAAAATAACAGAAATAGAGCAAATGTCCTTCCCCTGGCTTTGTCTCTGTGGGTTAGAGCGTCTACCGAGTGACTTAGTTCCAGATTATTTGGGGCTCTGGCCAGGCAACTTTAACACCCCCTCCAGCTCTCCATCCCCCCCTTTAATTAGCTTCCACTGTTGAAAAGACTTTGAAAGAGACTATGAAAGAGAAGGTTCAAAAAGAAAGATTATTTTGTGTTCAGAGATCATAATAATCTGGCTACTCAGTGTATAACAAAACTTAAGTCTCTCAGATAGCCCACATCTGGGAACTTTCTGTACTCAGGACCTATGGATGTTTTTAAACACACCCAGATTCAGTCTTATATCATTTCAGGATTCCAATACAGGATTACCACATACATTTGTCTTGTTCACAAATCTTAGAGCCTTATGCAGATCACACTGAGCTTGCACAAAAGCACCTCCCCCAAAGAGGCTCTCTCATCAAAGGGGGAAAAACTGGAGCTTTTGTTCTGTCCCAGGCTCAGCCTCGACAGACCCTAATGCACCCTTAGACACGGGCAGTCTCTTCTCCTACAGGAAGGGTGTTTGTTTTCAGGTCCTGGGGCTTCCTGAATTTCAGAGATCTATCTACTATTTCCTTTAGTGTGAGGCTCAATAGACCTAAGGTTAAGTTAAAGGCAAAGCTATAGCTAGGAGGAGGGTCATCTGACCACCCATGGAGGCCGGGCACAAGGGCCCAGTAAACAGAATTAACTCCCGTTCCTTCTTGTCTTATCCCAATGGATGAGAAATTTCCATTCGTGCTTTTTCTAACCCATTCTCTGGCTTCTCCAAGGTCACGCCAAAAGTTCTTCCAGTTACCATCAACATAGAAACTGACACTTTCAAGGGTGTGTATGTATCCTCACCCGACCCTGGGAACCACAGGCACTTTGTCTTTCAGCACGCTGCTCCAAAAAGGCAGCTTTGGGTCCTGTTTGAGTGACAGCAAAGGCCTCACAGAGCACCCCAAAGCTGGGGAAGAGCCTTGTTCTTGCTGCACAGCATTACCACACATTGCTCATGTCCCTTCCCCCTTATCGAACCACACATTCCTCATGTCCCTCCCCTCCTTATCTAAGAAAAAATATATAATCAAAATCTTCCGGCACCTCTGCACAGTCCCTCTACCCAGCTCTAATCTGGATTCCAAATGTTTGGGGCCTCCCGCAGATTATCTCACAATTGGTGTCTCTAAAGGACAAAACTTGCATCCTTACACATCCAACCCCAAGTTCCCACTGGAATCCAGCACTCTTTACACCTAGTTTTGTAACCAGGGGGCAGGTTTTCAGTTTAGGATCAAAATGGCTCGTGCTCCCTTGAGGCACTTTGATGATGCTAAAAGGAGGGGACAGCCAAGATACAAAAAGAAGCAAATCACCAAAAATGGTGTTTGCATTTTAGCACCAGGACATTCTCCATCTGAATCTTTTCTATTAGGAAGAGGGTTTAAACAGAATGTGGAGATGCCGTTTACAGTGACCACCTGCCTAAGACTCCTCTGCGCTGACATCCCTCTCCAGACTGAGTACAGAAAGAGGGTGATTAATCTCAGGATTGGAGCCCAAATTCTTAACAGCCCTTAACATTACACTGTGCCAGCTGTGTAGTTCTCTCTGCAGGATTGTGTCTCTTCCAGACCCACTTACAGAGGCAGGGCACTCACTCGGGAGAAAGGACCAAGGGAATTTCCAATTTCACACCTGTCCCTTCGTCAGAAATGCCATCCAGTGCTGTCCCACCTTCTTTTCCTTTGGGTCCCTAATGACTGTGGTAAGTCTTCTTTAATGACAACTACTACTATGGATGCAACATTCACATATAAACTTAACCTATTTTAAAGGGGGTTTCAGAGTGCCCCATCCCAGTTGGTCTTCTGGAAATTGCGACATCTGCACTAACAGGCCCACACCCCCAGGATCCCAGCAATGCTGGTGAGCACACACCCACATTCAATCTATCATCCTCCCAGGGTTTCAACTTAGGATCACCACAGACATTTGTCTCATTCACAAACCTTAGAGCCCTCTGCAGCTCACAATGGGCTAACCTATTAGCCAGATGCCTGCCCTAATTAGAGAGCAAAGTGAATTCTTCCACTAGAAAAAGAACTTACTGAAGGCAATATTTTTGCTTTGTTTAATCCCTTGTTCTTAACAGTACTCCTAACTGTTAAGTGACTTCTCCAATGACATCAAAATAACTTCAAAGTCATTTTTGGGAATTCTTTCTCCTCCTACCTCTGACCACACAGAAGGATGGAAAGAACATTGTTGTGTCCTAAGACATGAGGTGAGAGAAGACTTCGATAGGGAAAAGGAACAGAAGGAAAACAGTTATGTCCTGGATGGTAGAAACCTCTGGGCTTGTCTAGTGCTGACAGGAATTGTCATCTGGCTGCTAGAAGGCTCTTCCCCAGCCTCGGGGTGCTCTGTGAGCCGTATTAGGCTTCAGTGAATTGGTGCTGACCCCCAAGGAGACCCTCCGACGGCAGAAAGCATGCCTGCTCCTTCCCTCTCGTCAGAAAGTCCGGCTAAAATTCCTCAGCCTTGAGCTAACGTGACCTGCTCCGTTGGCAGCCCAAGCTCATCACCCAGTTTAATTTCCACTGTACAACCCCGCCCCCTTCCAAGGTTAAAGTCTGACATCTTCTAGAGGGCCCCTCAAAGGCCACCACATAGGCCAGTCACATCACTTGGGGTTTGTGTAGCTCTGACCTAATCCTCCAAGAGACAGAATTTTTTTTTTCTCCTAAGGCCACTGTCACCACAAGAATATATGGCTCTGCTACAGTTTAAGTCCCCGGCAACAGTTTAGGTTTTGGGGTCTCCAGCCCTCCCGAGCCTCCCAGCAGGCCTGCTGCAGAGTGAGGGCACCTGGACCACCCCAGGAGCCCAACCCAGAGGGAGCCAGGGCGGGAGTGGCCAATGCTCCCCAACCGCACCCAGACCTTCTGCACCGGGTTTCCCAGGCAACTGGGCAGGCATCCCGGGATGACGAGGGGGCGGGGCTTTGGGGCTGGGCCCGGCCAATGACTTGCAGCCACTCCTCCCCTCCCCCACCCCCCATCCCACTTTCACGCGCCTTTTCAGTTGGACTCCGGTACCTCGCGGTGCAGACGTTGGTGTGTCTGTGACGCTGGCAGGTGGCAGCCAGGGACCCTGTCCCGCGGCCGTGTCTTCCCACGCTGCTTCCTCCGCACCCCCCTGGGCAGCCCCACGGCCCTGCGGGAGGGGGGGGGGGGGGCCTGGATGCCAGATTAGCTCCGCCTTGAACCCTGGGAGGCAGACTTGCACATACTTCTCCTGCCTCCACCAGCCCTCCAGCCTTGCTTTCTTAATCTAAAATCGGTTGGACAGCCTCAGACTTTCCGGATCAAGGGGGTTGGGGCATACGCCCATTTCGCACCTCTGAGTCCTCCCAGGAAATGAAAGCATCTCTCCCTTCCCCTCTTCCATACAGAGGCCCTCCCTGCGTGTTCCTACCCCTGACCCCCGCCGTCCCTTTCGCCTCATCTGGGGACTAGGAGGCTCTGATGCTTGAAGCATCCTGAAGCATTTGTTCTGATTTCAATTCCATGTGCCTGGCCCCTCCGAGGTGTCTCTGGCATTTTCTAGGCCATCCTTGCGTCTGCCTCTCCCAGGTCTCACTCAGTCACTTACCACACACACATCCTTTCCAATGCGGGTCCTTCAGGTCCCCAGGGCTTCTGCTCATGGGAAGCAGTGCTCACCGCTCTCTGTTTTGCCTTTTGTGCTGGTTTATGAAACTCATCTAAAAGAGACTTCTTCATCTTTATAAGCGGGCTTTCGGGTATTGGTAACTGGGAGCTGTCAGATCCAGTGTGTCCATGGACCTAATGGGGCCCCCGGAGTCCCACTCAGACCTGAGCCCACTTTGCTTGCCCGCCTCCCCCCAGTTACTATAAAGTGTGAACGGGCTGAAGGAAGACTGTGTGATTGGCGGATGTACTTTTAAATCTATTGAACAATAAATACTCTTAAAATGCTTCCCAAAAGCTTGAAAATAAAGAACTGCTTATATATATGTGCCAGGAAGCAGAAATAGCAGTATTACTATGATCTGGGTTGAGTACATTATAAAAAGATAAAAACCGTATATACAGCCAGCAACATAGCAGCTAAGTGCATCGAGCCAAAAAACTATTCGCCATGCAAGGAGAACTTGATCTAAAAATACAAATATGGTGGGAGGTTTGAAAACACCTACTCATCATGAATCCTTTTGCTACTTTCAAAATTAGACAAGATGGTCTTATTATTCATGTGGGAGAGCAAAGGTCCAGAATAGCGAGGAGAGTCATATGAAGAAAGACTTTAAGAGGAACCTGACTTCATAAGGCCTGCAGCCCAGGGAGGTCCTTGGGACAACTCAGCCGGGGTGCGGCTAACCAGGAGGGAGAGGGGGGGACCTGAGCGCTCAGCTGCTGGGCAGGTGGTGCAGGCTCAGCTGCAGGAAGCTGCTCTGCCAGCTGAGAGCCAGGGCAGGTGGGCCCTGCTGAAGGCTCTGGTTAGTGGTGCAGCCAGCAGCAGAAACATTGAAGTACATGGTGGCAAAGAAAGAAAGAAATATGAACTGACTGACGGTGTCCAAATATCGATTTTAAAAAACAAACTACAGACAGGGTATTGGGGTAACACTTCTGCCAGGAAATGTAGTGTCTCTTTGGCTGCAGCTGCTAGGGCAGACACGTTCCTTTAAGAGGATATCCAAACTTCACAGCTCAGGTGTAAAGAAGTTTAGAACTTCTTTGGGTCCTCTCAGAACCGAGCCCATGGCCCAAACTGCCATTGCTCAGATGTAGCCAGAAAAGCCAGGGGACTGTCAGTAGTCCAGGACTCATAGTCCCATCCTTCCCCTGTAATTCCTATACATATATATAGATACATGAAATGTGTGTATGTATAAGAAGTATCTGTAGATACATTTAGATAAAGTGCATATATGCATATACACACACATACAGACATATACACATACATATGAATGAAATATTTCAACAAGTATGTTTTCAGGGCGCTGGGAGAGGAAGGACAAGAATGATACGGTGGCCCTCCTTGGAGGAAGGCCTGATGTTTTTACCGTGGGTAAGGGTTACTGACGTGATTGGTTTCATCTAAGTTTCCTACCAAGATGGTTATCAGAAAGACTCCACAAAACCTCTCCCAACCTCACTTTCCTCCAGGATTACTAAAAACAGAGTTTGTCATGAGAAGCCCCACAAGAAACATCTCTAAGGGACCAAAGTTTCTTTGAGATTTGGAGGAAGCACACTAACATGCTTATGACTGTGGCATCCCCAAATTGAGCAGAAAGTAGGCAACATTTGGCAGCATGATGTGGGCAGAGAATAGTTGGTAGGGAAGAATGCCAAAAGCAAACTTTTTCACTGGGTTCTGTTGAAAAGGAAGTGCGCCTGAAAGTAAATCTTTGCCTTCAGGGAGATGTATAAACAGGCACATGCAATACACGTGCTCATTGCTTTAACAGGAGAAATACAAAGAGCAATCGACAACAGTGTGATCAAAGAGTAGGAGGTGAGGGGAGAGAATACCAGAAAGCCCTGCCTGCCCTCCAAGAAACCAGAGGCATGAGCAGATTCAGGCAGTAAAGCTCAGACCCTGCTGACCACACAGGGGCTGTCTGACCTTGTGGGTGGGCTGGCCTGTCACACCAGACGTTTTCTCAACTCTCCAAGGGAAGCGGGGAGAAGGATGCTTACAAGGCTTCCCATTTGGTGAGAAAGCAAAGGCCAAGTAAAAAGGGGTTGACTGAATAAACAGGATGGAAAAGTGAGAGAAAATATTGTCCCAGGATTGAGAGGAACAAGGGTGGCCTTCAGCAGCTAAACTAATGCCATGGAAGAAAAAAACGGATGGGTATCAAGTCTTGTCAGAGAAATTCCCGGTCACCACGGAGAGTTGCAGGCATTAGAGCTCAGAGCCTACAGCTAGACTGCCAGAGTTCAAGCCTTGCTGTCATACCAGCAGTGTGACATTGGGCAAGTTACTTAAAATCTGTTTCTCAGTTTCCTCAACTGTAAAATGGGAATGAAATAATGGTACCTACCTATGTGGGGTACATAAAATGAATTCGCTATCTATATATTTATATAGAATGCTTAGTGCTGTTAGCTGTTATATATCTACTTGTGTTGGCTGTTGTTATTATTATTCCTCTATATGGGCATGGTCTCTCCCTGCAATATGCTGGTACCCTTTGTAATGTCATATACTTTCAAAGACCCCATTAGGACTTTTCTGTTCAATTGGAAGAGGTGCAGAGATAAGAAGAAAAGAGGGCTTTCTCTATGGGTCCCCGGGGTACAAGGACATTTACAAGGGAGAGATTACCTTCTACCCCTTTGGTAGCCTGGGTGTCAGTTGGGCTCTGGCCTTCCCTCTCTTAGGGTACCCCCACCCCTCACCCCCCGTTGTAGGTATCACCTCTAGTACTTGCTTGGACTTACTTTGCAGAGTTGGCCTGAGAATCAGCTATGCAATAGGGAAGTCAATTTAGAGTCTTTTCACATCCTCTCAAGCTTCCTCTTTCTCTCAGGTGCCCAGTGCATTTTCTTCCCAACTTTAAAACCTGCTCTCACCCATCTTCATTGAAGTAAAGCTTATTGCTCACAGGTTGAAAAAGTCTGATGGGAGATAGAAATATTCTGGGCATTTTCTTTTTAGTGTAGGGGGGTCAGCGCCCTGAAGAGAGCCGTGAAGCTGGGAATCTCGGTGGTATGGGAGAAGGTGCTGGCCGAGGAAGGCTCTTGAAGATGGGTGGGGCTCAATCCTTGTCAAGGTGTGTTTCTTTTAGAGAATATATTCTTCTTTGGCTGTGGCTTGTGGAATCTATTCACAGGAATACATTTTGAAATGTGATGACTACTAGGTCAATGAAAAGTGGCTGGGTAGGTCTGGTGTTTGAACTCAGTGGCCCTTTTGGATCCCTGCTCTTTGAAGAGCCCTTAGCGTACAGCCAAAGAAGTGCCAGAGGGCTTGAGGATTGTTTTGGTGGGGAGATAGCTGCTCTTCCAGTCCCTCTCCACAGGAGATAAAACATTTTTTAAAGAGCTTAGGACAAAACTGCTGTCAGAGACGACGTAAGTTAGCTGCTCTCCAGCTTTGGAACCAAAAGATTAACCCGGAGCTCTTCAGCTCGGAAGGGAAACGTGGCTTTATAAACTAGGGGCCTTGCTAGAGCCAGGTTGGAGCACACCAGCAGGAGAGTGTGAGAAGCAGCTATGTCTGTGAACTCTTTGAGGTCGATACTGTGTCCTAAGTTTGACCCGGCTCAGTGCTTTGCGCATGGGAAATGCTCTCTCTAAATGTCTGCTGAATGAATGAATGAAAGGAGGTGGCTGAGGAAAACATATGCTGATAGGACCCTCTAGAAGCTTCCCTGACTACTACTAATTTCTTTCTGAGTCCTTGATGACAGTATGTGCTGTTGCTGCCTGCAACTTCTGAATAGCCCGCAGAATAAAGCTGTGGCCTCTGCCAAGGAGCCCTGTAACCCTTGAGTGGAAGCATTAAAACTTTAACATTACATCCTGAAACCTCTAAAAGGAAGCCTGGAAGCCCTGTCTGAAAGCTCTGGAAGCACTGCCAGGAGCGACAGCCTTTTGGGGCAGAGGCAGCAGCCTATGTATTGTCTTTGCTTTTGTTGCAGCAATTCCTATGGGCTATAAGTGGTTGTATCTCAGGCACCTAGACCCAGAGGGGCCAGCAAAAAAGAACAGGGTATAGCGTTCCCAAGTGTTTGATCAAGATAGTGGGCCTTTGGGACAGTTGACCTTCGGGTCTAGGGCTTGAAACCACTTCTTAATGGTTTTGGTTGAAGGATGGAGATCTTGGCCTGTGTACATTAGTGTGTTTGGGTCAAGATATAGATCCCGTATTGATTGCTTCATTGTTGAAAGTGGAAAGCTTGCAGGCAGCCAGGTTGGAGAACAGATTTTGATATGAGTGGGTACTTCCATACAGCTGGGAATCTTGGCTATAAGGAAGAAGGTCCTGGCCTAGGACAGCTCTTGAAGATGGGTGGGGCTTGGCTTCATCCTTCTCAAAGTGTGTTTCTTTAGGGATTATCTAGATAATCATTTCTGACCCCTGGGACCTAAAAGAGAGGAAAAAACTCAAGGCAGTTCACAAAGGGATGATTCAAGTAGTTATCTACTTGTGCTCAGGTGGTTTCTTTTTCTCTGATTCCCTGGAAAAACATTTTTTAAAATGTAATTAGCTGTGAGAGAGGAAGGAACACAAGTTTGAGATTGTGTCAGAAGTAGACAGTTGGGAACAGCAACAGAATAAAACAAATCAAACAATGTAGATAGATACTATAGCAGAAGAAAAGGGAAGGACAAATTTAAAAGAGGATATTAAAGTAAAAGGAGGCAGTCAAGACTGAGAAATCAAAGCTCACAGTATCAGAAACCAACAAGCAGGAAGGGTGCTGCTATCAACTGGTAGGTAGCGTCTAAGGGCAAACAACATACCCCAGGCATCTCTGTCAGAGTTGGTGGGGTTCTTCAGAAAGAATTTCTTTCTGTATTTCTGAGAGAATGGGAAAAGTTAAGTAGTTGAAGACGTGTGTCTGAATGGAGCAGAAATGGAGAGAGGACAAAGAGGGGTTCATATTAAGATAGAAGGATAGAAATTTTTTCTTTTTCCTCTATTACTACCCCTCCAAAGTATTGTATAAGATCTAATAGAAGGAAAGAAAAGACCTGGGTAGCATATTGGGGTCCCCAAGACCAATCCCAGGTTTGATGAATTGCTAGGATGACTCCCAGGATTCGGCATATATTAATACTCATGGCTGTACTTTTATTACAGCAAAAGAATACAAAGGAAAATCGGCAAAGGAGAAGATGCATGGAGCACAAAGTCCGGAGTCCTCTCCCAGGGGACTCACACAGGACATGTTTAAGTTCTCCCCCAAAGAGTTATGGCACTGCATGTGAAATACTGTCTACCTGAGAAGCTCCTTACAGACTCGGTGCCCAGGGTTTTTATTGGGAGCTGGTCATTTTCTGATGGCTGTGTGCCAAAATCTCCGGCTCAGAGAAGGAAAGCTGATGTTCAGCACAAATCACAGGATATGGGCAGTTCAGGCACTTATCGGTTAGGGTGGCAGGAGCCCTGAATCCAACTAGGCCTTGCCCACCAAGAGCATGCAGGCCTTTGTAGGATAGCAAACATCAATAGGGGATCTATATCTTGACCCAACACACTAATGTACTCAGGCCTTCTGTGCTAACACTTTTCCTGCACCAGTTGTTTTGGGTGAGTGATAGTGGATGTACTCCCCACATGCCTTTCTCTCTAGTCAAACTAAAAAGTTGAAATCTAGCCCTCACCTTGGACGCCATTTTGAATGACCTGCAACAGGATAGGTGCTGCTGAGTGGCTCTGCTATGGGGAAAATGAGGCCTGGTGATTGTCATGAATGTTCCTAATTGGACTTAAAATGGATCAAAGTCCTGCTGTCATGTTTGAAACCTGACACGCCCACCCCACATCCATGACCTGATTGAAATAGGCCTTGGACTTGGCTGCCTGAGGAAGGGCTTTCTCTGGTCTTAGTAGCACCTGCCACACGTGTGTGGGGGCCTCCTCTTGGTGTCAGCATGTGGACCAGAGAAATAAGAGACTTACTCCTTCAGTGCCCTCCTGCTCTGGCTCCTTTGGCACTCTCTTCCCACTTAGGAGCCCATGCCTATCTCTCTCCTCTATATCTCATTCTCAATCCTCTAAAGGGATTTAGAAATCACACCGAGGGACACAATCTTGAAGACTGCGTGAATATATATATATATATATATATATATATATATATATATATATTTTATTATTTTTTTTTAACACTGAATTTAAATTTACACATAAAACTAAAAAGGAAAATTGGGGGGGGGGGGGGCGGGGAGACTTGCAACCTAGTTCAGTATCTGGTTAAAACTGTAGTCTTACTACCCGAGGTTTGACTGACTTGGATGGAGCTTCAAGCTTAACCCCAGGGCCCCCGCCACAGCTGACTTGGGCAGAGCTTTGGAGACCCTCAGGGGCCACCACAGGAGGAGATATATATAGGCCAGAGCCTCCCCACCAGTTCAGTTCAGGCTTTGGATCTGGAGTCCTCTGGACTAGCAGATCTGCAAAATAAAGGTTAAACTTTTCTCCCTCAGAATGCTGGCTGATGGTTCATCAGTGCGTTCTGACACAACACGGTACTTTAGGGAGAAATTCCCAAATGATGAGCTCCGGAAATGGCTCATCTCCTGAACATAGGGGTTCAGTCACTCCAGATTCCTACCTGAAGACCAAACATGGCACTGGGATCGCTTTTGGTTTCCCCATCTTTCTCCCTTCAGGGATGAATGTCAATTCCCCTGGCTGACAGGTGCTGGGCAAAAATGGCATTTATCATTGAAGGCATTAATTTGTTAGAAGGAAAAAAAAAAGTCACCTAAAATCAGGCAAAGAATGGCTGCAAATGTGGAGCTAAAGGCAATTTCAAATAAGAAAACTTGGTTGAAATATGAGCTTTCTAATATTTTTTTACAGTTAATGTATTTGGGGTAATATTTCCACAAAACAATAATCTTATGAGAATTAGATTTTTTTATGAGATCAACATTAGGTTGTTTTTTTTGTTGTTGTTGTTGTTTTGGGGGGGAGGGACAAGGGATTCCTTATAGTAGTAACATTCCTTATAGTAGTAACATAGATGTGAAGTGGGATCTAGGATTAGAGCCATAAATTGGCTTCCTGGTGGGTTTATGTTGAAAGGCTTAGAACTGGTGGTGCCACATTAGGGGAGAATTTAGACTCTTGATAGTACTTTATCCTCCCTCCCCTGCTGATGAAAACTGGGAAAGCCTTAGTGTAACTTAACTGGAATCTGGAAACTGAATTATTACTCATTCTGAAAAGAGTTTTCTAGTGTCGCTTCTGAAACACTCATGACTTGTGCTGGACAAGTCTAGGGATTTACCTGAAGGGGAACTCACCTGCTAATTGTAAAAGGCAATGTCTATCTTTTGAATCCTTTTTTCAGAATTCATCCTGAGCACATTTGTGCAATGGGGAAGTGTGTTTACAGATTTCCCAGCCTGCTGTTTTGTGTACTACCCTCCCTTTCCTTAGAATCTCTTCCCATATACCTCTTACCTTCCTGTTCTCTCTCCCCTTCTTCTCAGAACTTGCTCATGTAACTTCATAAAAGATCTGATATTTTACCTGTCAGACTATTTAATTTCAAACAAGGTCCAGTCTCTTCACCTAAGGAAATAAAGCTCCAGTGATATTGTAGTAAGCAGTTAGACAGGCATGTGCAGAGTAGGAACCATAGGCTAGGTATGGAATGTCACCAGAGTGGAAAGCCCTATGTACCTAGCAACAGGCAAAACTGGGAAAACAAGGACCCCACCCCCGCCAAGGTGACCTTTTCTCTCATACCATGTTGCTAGTCATGTGGGAAACCCCCTTAGAGGAAGAACAAGGGGGCCAGAGAATAGCTTCATGTGACTTTCATACAAGCTCTTCCATGACTACTTCCTTAAGCATTAAGTCATCAAGACAATGAGGTTCTGAGTTGCATCAAATAATCTTATGAACAAAGCCTCTGGTCTTTTGACCGTGAAGAAGAGCTTTGGTCAAATGAGCAATAACATTTAGGCCTCAGTTGTGTTTCAGCTCCAGGTCCAGAAAAGCAGCAAGGTCAGATGGGGTGATACCATGGCTGACATCAGGATCAGCTGTGATTAATACCAGACACTAAATGGGTCCAAGGCCTTCTGTCACTACTTGAGCCAAATTAAGCAAAGAGAGGATTGAATCATGAGCATTTATTCCAATAATGACAGTAGTATGGGAGAGCAGTAGGACATCCTGAAGTTTTCTGACCCTCTCCCCTTCCCCCCACACACACATACACACACACCAGCCAGCTGGCAGAGGAATAAAGCTACACGCAGCTGAGAGCATCAAGTGTAATAAGGAAAAGAGTAGGATAGGGTCTGCAGTCTGGCCTTCATGAGCTCCAAGTCCAATAACAAGGTGGCTAATCTTCTGTGATGATATAAACAATTTAGTTCATTCCTGGGATCAGAGAATGGTCAGCATTCTGAGGCAAAGTCCAGGAGGGGGTCAATGTCCAGGTATAGCGACCAAGTCAAAGCATGTCCTGCTCTTGGTCTGCATTTTTTTCTTCTTTAATTTATTGTTGAAAGTATTACATATGTCTCCTTTTCCCTTTATTGTCTTTTCCTAGTCTGCTCCCTCCCCTCCATGGTCTGCCTTTAAAATGTATTGTTTTTGTTGTTTTTTTGCAACATATCCTCCAGTTTCCTAGGGTCTATAAGAAAACCTCTTGTCTATAGTTAGTAAGGTGAATAATCTTTAAATAACTGAAGTTCTATTCTTATTACCTGCCCTTCCTCTACCAGTATGACTAATGACCTCCTGCCCTGGGGCCCACCAATTAGTAGAGACCACTACCCTGAAAGAACACACCTGGAAAGCTGATGGATATTCCATTGAGACCCTCACCTGAACCTCCTCTAAGATCACCTTTAGAGAGGGACTAAAAACCCTGAGGAAGAGGGCCCAGCACAGCTCACTAGCTCACTTGAGCACTCTCTCTCTCTCTTTCCTCTCTTTCTCCAGTGTGCCTCCCGCCCCCTCCCCTTCCCCCATCCTCTCCTTTCTCCAACATAGTCTCTCTGGAGGGCACCAGAGCCTTTCCCCCTGTCCTTCCCTCAAGCACGCATATCCTTGCTATATTGCCAAGGGCCCTTTTCTTTTGTCTATGTAACTTGTTTCCTGAATGCATGCAGCCCAGCTGTCTTCTTCCACAGCTCACTTTTATCTCTTGACTAAACTTTTGCTTGGATTTGAGTCTTGGCTCTAAATTCTGTCTTAGCCAGAATTCAAGTACTGAGGTTGCTGACTGAGGTCCAATTGCCAATAACATTCTGATGCTGTTTCACAGCTAACAGTCTAATGCTCTATTAGCAGGGGTTAATTAAGCTCTTTTAAGGAGTGAGGCTCTCCTGAAGCTTTTAAATGTCCCAAAATACTGCCATATAGACACATACTCATTGGTCAAGGAGCCCCTAAGGGGTTTATATCAAGACCCTATCCCTAACTGGTTTGGCTCAGTGGATAAAGTGTCAGCCCGTGGACTGAAAGGTCCCAGGTTTGATTCTGGTCAATGGCATGTACCTTGGTTGGAACATCCCCAGAAAGAGGTGTGCAGGAGGCAGCTGATCAATGTTTCTCTCACATCGATGTTTCTAACTCTCTATCCCTCTCCCTTCCTCTCTAAAAAAATCAATCCTACCGCTGAAACCAGTTTGGCTCAGTGGTAGAGCATTGGTCTGAAAGTTCTGAAAGGTCCCGGGTTTGATTCCTGTCAAGGGCATGTACATTGGTTGCGGGCACATCCCCGGTAGGGGGGTGTGCAGGAGGCAGCTGGTTGATGTTTCTCTCTCATCGATGTTTCTAGCTCTCTATCTCTCTCCCTTCCTCCTCTCAGTAAAATATCAATAAAATATATTGAATATATTTTTTAATCAATCCTACCTAATAATAGAGTAATATACAAATTAACCATCACTCCACTACACCCACCAGCCACACCCACTAGCCAATCAGAGATAGTATGCAAATTAACCAAACAAAGATAGCAGTTAATTTGCATACTTGGAGGGAAGGAGGAGTGAAGACTGAAGACAGCATAGAAGGAAGAGGGAGGGAAAGTGGAAAACAAGGCGGCTGCTGCTGTGGAGGGAAAGCAGTGTTAGTGTGTGCAGGGTGGGGCGGTGTGAGGAACAGTGGGTGCAGTGGGTTGGGTGTGCAGGGCAAGGCATGCAGCGGTGGGGCGGGTGGGACAAGAGGGGTTGGGGGAAGGTGGGAGAGGTGGTGGTGGCAGGAGGAAGTCTGCTGGAAATCTTACAGGAATATTCCTGCAACAGGTCTCTAGTAAAATATATATTTTTTAAACCCACAAAACCCTAAAGATGGTAGCTCTTCCCATTCTTCTAGAGCAGAATCTAACAAGTTTCCAGGAGGGATCAGCATTGTTGATCTGCAACAGTTGGACCTGAGCAAGATGGACACTGTGACCTCATCTTGATTTAGGTTAGTGGGTTCTGCTCCTGTTATTGGTCAACTAGTTACCTCCTCCTTGAGCTCTTCTGTTTACCATTGCTCATTTTGTTCTAATCTGCCTGTGACAGAAAAATATAAGGCAGTTATTTGAGACAACAATAGCAAAACATAAAATTAAAAAACAACAACATTGATTAAGGTTGACAATTGTGGAGAAAGGTGAATGCATTAATATGTGCAAATGAAGCAGGAAATAAGATAGGAGAAACAAGTATAAGAGTGAAACAGCAAAGAATAATAAATGAATATAGGGATCTGACCCAGGAATGCAATGTTTGGCAACCTACAAAAAAGCAATGGAATACACTACATTAATAGAATGAAGGAGGGGAAAAGCACATGATTATCTCAGTTGATGCAGAAAGAGCATTTGACAAAATTCAACATTGCATTTGTTTGAACACCTATTTTATTTGTTCTAAGTAAAAGTCTAGGAGCAAGATTGCTGAGTTATTTTTGTGTGATAAAAACATTCAGAAACCAATAGTAGTAGGGAGGGAATTTCCTTAAGATAATAAAAGGGATTTATGAAAAAACCATCATACTCAACAGTAAAAATGGAAATATTTTATTTTCCATAAAGATAAAGAACAAGACAAAGATGTTCACTTTTAACAGTGCTATTCAACATTGTATCAGAAGTTCTAGCCAGGGCAATTACGCCAAAAGTAAAAAACTAAATATAAATAAATAAAAGTAATAATAATAACAAAAGGCATCCAAATTGAAAAAACAAAATCATAAACCTAGCCAGTGTGGCTCAGTGGTTGATTGTTGACCCAGGCACCAAGAGATCACTGGTTTGATTCCCAGTTAGAGCACATGCCGGGATTGTGGGCTTCATCCACAGATGGGGCATGCAGGAGGCAGCCAATGGACTTTCTCTCATGTTTTTATCTCCTTTTCCTCTCTCTCCAAAAATCAATAAAACCATATATTTTTTAAAAATGTAAAACTCTCTCTAATCACAGGTTACATTATCCTATATATAGAAAATCTTAAAGGATCTGCAAAACAAAACTATTAGAGCTTAATAAATGAATTCAGCTCATTGAAAAGTACAAAATCAAAAATCAATTGTATTTCTAAACACTAGTGATGAACAATCCAAATAGGAAATTAAGAAAACAATTCTACTTCCAATAGTATCAGGAAGAACAAAATACTTGGGAATAAATTAACCAAAGTTGTATAAGACTTGTACACAGAAAAGTATAAAACATTGCTAAAATAAATAAAGAAGATATCAATAAATGGAAAGACATCTCATGTTCATGGACTGGAAGATTTAATATTGTTAAGATGGCTACAATACTCCAAGCAATCAACAGGTTCAGTGCTATTCTTATTTAAAATCTAATGATATTTTTTGCAGGAATGGAAAAATTTATTCTAAAATTCAATTGAAATTTCAAGGGGCCCCAAATAGTCAAGTAATCTGGAAATAGAAGAACAAAGTTGGAGGACTAACAATTACTTCCTAACTTCAAAATTTACTACAAGCTTATAATGTCATACTGGAATAATATGACAACTGGATCAATGGAATAGAATTAAGATCACAGAAATATAGCCATCAATTTAAGGTCAATTGAATTTTGACCAGGATACCTAGACTTTTCAATGGGGAAAGAACATTCTTTTCCACAAATAGTGTTGGGACAGCTGGATAGCAACATGAAAAAGAGTGTGTTTGACTCTTACCTCACACTATAAACAAAAATGGTCTTAAAATGAGTCAATGATCTAAATAAACATTAGAGCGCTGGATGGTGTGGCTCATTTGGGGTGTGGTCCCATGTACTGAAAGGTTGAGGGTTCGATTCCCAGTCAGAGTACATACCCAGGTTATGGGTTCCAACCCCTTTGGGGCCTTTATAGGAGGCAACCGATAGAAGTTTGTCTCATACATTGGTGTTTCTCTTCCTGTCTCTCTGTCTCCTTCCCCTCTCTCTAAAATAAGTAAAATATATCTTTGAGTGATGATTTAAATATAATAAATAAATAAATAAATAAATAAATAAATAAATAAATAAATATTAGAATGAAACCATTTTAGAAGAAAGCACAGGAGTGAATCTTCATGACCTCAGATTTAGCAATGGTTTCATAAATATGACACCAGAAGCACAAACAATAAAATAAAAAGGTAAATTGAACTTAATAAAAAAGAACTTTGCTCATTAATGAACATTGTCAAGAAAAGTTAAAAGACAGCATATAAAATTAGATAAAAGATTTTAAGTTTACATATCTGGTAAAGGGTCTATTACTCACAATATGTAAAGAGCTCTTACCAAAAACCTCCAAACATTTAAATGGGCAAAGGACTTGCTTGGCTAAACATTTCTCCAAAGGAAAAACAAAATAGAAAAAAAAGAAAAAGAAAAAAAAACCTACATGAAAGATGCTCCACATCATTAGGAATTAAGAAAATGCAAAAAGAAACCACAATAAGGGTGTAAGTTCACACTCATCGGGATGGCTATAATTTAAAAAATGAAAGCTTGTACAAGTTGTGATAAGTTGGAACCCTCACATATTGCTGGTGGGATTGTAAATGGTGCAGCTGCTGTGGAAAACAACTCAGAAGTCTCTCACTATATTAAAGATAGAATTACCATATAACTCAGCAATCCTGCTCCTAGACTTTTACCTAGAACAACTAAAATAGGTGTTCAAACAAAAATTTATACACAAATGTTTATAGAAACAACCCAAAGTCCATCAATTGATGAAAGAATATGCAAAAGGTTGTATAAACAAATAATAGAATATTATTTAGCCATAAAAATGAAGTACTGACAAATGCTACAATGTAGATGAACCTTGAAAATGTTATATTAAGTAAATGAAAATATGACAAAAAGTCATAGTGCATGATTCAATTTTTAAGAAATATATCTAGAATAAGCAAATCCATTGAGATAAAAATCAGATTAGTGGTTGCAGGGGTGGAGGTAAGTCTGGAAATGGGGAAAGTGAGGAAAGATGGGAAATAAAGATTTAATGAGACTTTCTTTTTGGGGTGATGAAAATAGTCTGGGACCAGGTGGTGGTAATAGTTGCACAAAACGGTGAATGTACTTAATGTCACAGATAGTAACTTCTATGTATATTTTACCACAATTAAAAAAAAGATATAGGAACACAGAGCAGGCCAACGAAGTTGAGGTAGGAACTTAGGGTTATTTGAAGAGGCAAGAAACGAAGGAACAGGTCAGGAGAGACCTTTGTGTCTGCTTACCAGTAATGCCTATTAACTCCTTCACTTTGACCTCTTATATGCCCACTGCCAAGCTCAGTGAGGGGCATGAATAAGCTTCATAAATGAAAGAGTGAAATGTTAGAGGGGCTGTGTGTGTCATTGCTGAATGAACCATCACACCCAGAACTCCTACCAAGAAGCCCTGAAACCCTAACAGAAAACTTGGCAATATCACTAGAATATTTTATAGTCCCTGCCAGGAAACGTGTCTGGGACCATGTAAAAGGGGCATCTCTAGAAATGTCTTCCTTTAACTTTAGTTACATTTGGTTTCAAGGGGATGGTAAAGGAAATTGAATTTCTGCCTCAGCCAATGTGGCTCCTTGGTTGGGAATCATCCTATGCACTGAAGGGTTGCTGGTTTGATTCCCCATCATGGCACATGCCCTGGTTTCGGGTTTGATCCCTGGCAGGGGGTGTGCAGAAGTCAGTTGTTCTTGTATCAATGTTTCTCTCTTCTCCCTCCTTCTCTAAATAAATCAATAAACTATTTTTTTAAAAAGATAATTGACTTTTTAAAGGAGCCCCACTAGGAAGGGGAATCCCCCTAGAAAACATCAAGTTGAAAACCCCAAACCGTTGGTAAGCTGAAAACTTGAGCTATTACTGGGCCCATACTTTCCTCTGTAGGATGTAGCCTGGCCGAGATTCTGACCTCAGAGTGACAGTGAACATGAGCTGCATGAGTCTATGAAACCTATTAATAAGATTGAAAGGTGTGTGATGGCCTTAAATTATAACCCCTGAACTTATACTTTATTATGTGAAAAAAAATTCAATTTGGAGAAAATGTATAATTGAATTTAGTAGATGCTGAATATAGATCACAGGGAGGGCAGATGGTTTGTTAAACTCAATATTGAGGTAATTTTCCTTCTATAATAAGTACCTTTCTTGACTATAGTTGTTGGAGAAAATATACTTCTTGGTCCTTCAGGAAGCTCCAGATCACAGATTCCTCCATCCTCAGATGCAGTTAATGAGCATTGTGCACACTCACATCCGGCTGCAAACATGGTGTGTTCTGTCTGGGATTCACCCTTTTCCCTTCTCTCCTCTCACCTTCTAACCAAATGACTCATTTCATGCTTTGGATCATGCAACACCACCAAAGGCCTTTTCCTCTGTTCTTACCAAATATAGAAGGTGAACTTCGACTTTTTCTTTTGTATGTGGAGAAATAATTTCAATTATGAAGAACATACCATGTGCTGGGCTCCAATAGGAATGAAACAATGGGTGACTTTTGGCCTTAAAAAATTTCCTGTCCAGCCCTAACCGGTTTGGCTCAGTGGTAGAGCGTCGGTCTGCGGACTGAAAGGTCCCAGGTTCGATTCCGGTCAGGGGCATGTATAATACATTGGTTGCGGGCACATCCCCGGTAGGGGGTGTGCAAGAGGCAGCTGGTTAATGTTTCTTTCTCATCGATGTTTCTAGCTCTCTATCTCTCTCCCTTCCTCTCTGTAAAAAATCAATAAAAAATATATATTTTTTTAAAAATTTCCTGTCCAGAATAGCACCTAACTTTGCTTTCAAATAGGATAAGGGGTTTTGACATTAGGGTTCACTTGGTATGAGAACTGCAAAAAACTCCAAGGACCAACTGTTTTTAGGACTAAAAACTGATGTGGCTTTCTGGTTAACCTTGAAATATTTCATACCATTCAATACAATCCTTTTGCCTTGGGCAGGGTGTGGGAATCAACAGATTCTTGTCTGCTGAGCAGGGGTTGGGAAGGAGGCTCCTGAAATAAGAATTGGAGCAGATGACATCAATCTGAGGAGAAAGGAGAGTGAGAAACCAGGCTATAAATGGCTAGGTCTGGTGATAGCCTTCTGGAATGAAATTGAACATCCCAGGATAGAGATGAAGATTACAATTTCTGAAGATAGTAGAGCTTCCATGATGATGGATTTGGGGGCATGAGGGAGAGGAAGGGCCTTGAACAACTTGGTGGGAGTTCAAAAGGAAATGAAGATGGAGCATCCATTACAGAATCAATCTGCCTCAAAGAGACTGTCCCTAAGTCAAGGGGAAAAAAAATGTTTTTCCTTTTAGTGATCTTTGTTCTTCTAGGTGAGAGACCAAGAGAAAGACTGAGAAATGAGCAAAGGAAACAGAAGGAAGGGAATGTAAACCATGATGAGAAGGGTAAGAGAGGGCAAGAAAGTGATGGCACCAAAAAAGATGGTCAGAGCAACCATCGGTAGCCACAATCTTGGCCTTCCCTACCTCACTCTGTATAGGAAGCAACTGCCCTTACCTTAAACTTTCATGTGCATTATTATGCCTTAGAAAATTAACTTAAAGTTTTAATAACTTTAGGGAAACAGAGGGAAGCTACTATGGCGAGGCCCTCCTGATGATGCTGAGATTCAAAGATGAAGGTTCTTTGGAGTTAGTGTGCAGATCTTAGGGTAGACTGGACTTGGGAGCTGAACCTAGGATTCACCCCTTATATAGGGCTAGCCTCTGTGAATGTGTTAGTTGCCTAGAAACTTCCAAACCAAGGCTAGTCTTGGGCATATGGAACACTCAGATGTCAGCTTCTAGGGAAGAGGACTGTGGGAAAAACCGGGAGTTCTCTTGGCTTTGGTAGAATATGCATTTTCATTGCTGCTCAGAAATAGGGCCCGAGGCTGCCTCTGAGGTTTTACAGCAGAGGACAGAAGTCTGGGTGGTGCCTGAAAAGAGTTATCTGCCTGTTGATAACTGGTAGATCCAAAGAGCAACAAAAAGAGCCCAGAGGGAGATGGGGTAGGACAACCCTTGGATGGTCATTTCCGATTCATTTGGACAAAGCAAGGGATGAAGGATGAATGGGCCCTGCTCCAATGGGAAATTCTTAGATGATGCCCTTTTTCTTAGCTGCTCTTTTACCCCCTCACTCTCCTGAGGTCCTATCATCCTTACTTTAAAGGAAAAGAGATTAAATAAGAAAAAAAGTAGAGAAACAGGTGAGAAGGGCAGAAAATAAAAAAGAGACAAGTAGAAATGTCTAGAAAACAAAGGGGTAGAAATAAGGCCAAAAAAGGAAGAGATTTAGTGATACTTGTAGGGACAGAAATAGAATATTGGGGACCAGCTATAATTGTAATATTGTAAATATCAGTCATGCTCTGTTAACTGTGGTTGCTTTATTCTGGTTAAAGTAGGCACATTCTAACCTGGCTGGGAGTTGCACATGGAAATGTGGCCCATCCTCCCCATCCTGGAGCTGCCTATTATCAGGAAATATTAATAACATTATTGCAGAAACCAGAGCTGTCAGCCCTTTGAAGACCCCTAGCCTTTGTAAAACTGCAGGCCTTTGCAAATCCCCAACCCGCATTACCTATAACTGCCCATTTGGCATACCCTTTTCTTTCTCTCTCTCTTCATTACATGAAGATTCTTCATGTAATCTTCATTCCAATCTTCTACCCCATATAAGCAGCTACCTGGTTGGGGAAGGGGGAGGGGAGAAGAGACAGAGCAGATTTTTGTGGATGACCTGCTGTTCTCCGATACAACTGGTGTTATTGGAATAAATGCTCATATATGATTCAACCCTATCTCTGCTGAATTGGCTCAAGTAATGACAGCCCAGACCCATTGATTGTTCAGTCACAATACTAAAAGTAAAGAGAATTAGACACTGGAAAAAGGAAAAGGACAAGAAGGAGGGAAAGAAAATAAGGCCTTGGATCAGAAAGAATCCTTCAAGAGGAGAAAGAGTACTTAGCAGTATCCTCTCTTTCTCTCATTGTTTAGACATGATCATGTTTTCTCTGCCTGTTCTCCAACTGCCTCCTCTCCCTTTCTCTTTATTTTAAAAAATAAAAATTGAGAGCCCAATTATGCTCACACTAGGCTAGAAACAGGGAAATAAGATGAATTAATTCAACTCTTACCCTTAAGTTCCTTGCTAGTGAATTTTGAGATACTCTGCAAAAGGCAAGGGTAATTGTTAATGTTGATGCACTTGCGGTTGGAATGTGGTTGGGTGCAAAGCTGGGTGGGAGCAGGGTGTCCTATGTGTATACTGGGGAGAGATTGTGATTATCCAAAATTTGGGTCCACAGCTGCCTTCATGGTTGAGACTGCTGGGTCAGGGAGTCAGTGATGTGAGTAGTGGCTAAAGATTCAGATCCTTAAAGTTTCTGGATCTCATGAAGGTGCTAATTTGGTATTTTAGGGCTGTTGGGCTGGAGGTTGCTGTATCCTCACATATATTGTGGGAGAAACTGAGATTTCATCCACTGTTCCTGAATCAGTATCATTAAGGGGATTGAATCACACACACACACACACACACACACACACACACAAACTGTGTACTATCAATGTAATATGATAGAAGACATTTCAACACCAAATTGTAGGTCCACAATCCATCTTCTTTAGAAGTGGTTCTCTCTGCTGTGAATGGCACCAGTAGGGCATACCTTGGAGCTTTTCCTGAAATGTGCCCCGGAGTCTATGAAGTTTGGATGTTGTATGTCATCTTCTCCTTTGCCCCTTTTGACATTGTCAGCATTCTCCATAGAAGACTCCTCTGTGCTGTCGTTCCCTGGTGTTCACATAAACTCCTTGCCCATATAAGCTCTCAGCCATTATTGGCAAGAAGCCGAATAACTCACAGTAAGTGCTGCCTCACCAAGCTGCTGCTCCAAGGGGGACTCCAGGATGAGGACAGAGGCCTAGGTCTGCAAAAATGTGCCGCCTTCTGTCTTGGGAGAGGGTAGCTGATGTCACCTCTGAATCTCTGGCTTGTGGAAGGGTTCTCATTCTTCCTGCTTTGGTTACATGCTCTTCTCTCCTGCTCTTGGCATCTTGGGCCTTTTATGGAGAGAAGTCTTTTTCTCTTGAGCTGGTTGTTTATTTCCTAGTTCTCCCATGTCCCTTTTCAACGCTGAGGCATTTTTAAGGCTTCTTTTTAGTCTGCAAGGGCCTTCATGTTTTGTCTTCTCCTCCCTTATTAAACCCAAAAGGCAGGTATCCTTTGGCAAGGAGCCAGGTATATCACACCAAAGTGAGAAAGACCAACAGTTACTCATTCTGACCTCCAGCCTACTGCCCAAGGGAGAGTGCAATGGCCACCAGGAACATTGATTGGGTTTATAGGAATCTACACATCCGCCTTGGCCATGGACAGAACAGATGCATTACCAAAAAATCTGAAATGCAAATTGATTGTGGATTGCTACCATGTCTGACTTTGAATTGTTAGGAATAAGTCAGGGATCCTGGTAGAACACAAAATATACTCGGGAGCCAGACAGCAAGGCAAATATCTTTACTTCTATGTAGAAGGGTGCACACACACGGTCTGGAAGTGCTTGCACACCAAGCAAGTGGACTGCTTGGGTTTATAATCCCTTATGCATGTGACCTGTCCTTTGCTCTTGATTGGAGCTCAGGCACACAGTCTTTCATGATTGCCTAATTCAAAGGGAGGGGTTGGGCTTTGCTGTTTCAAGTTTTGGAAGCCCCAGGTGAGTTGCAAGCCATGTGCCAACATGGCAGCTGCCAAGTTACACAGTCCAAAATGGCAGCTGTCTAAACTGTTCTTTGACAGAAAAGATGACTTGTTTATTCTCACAGGATATGACATACTGTATCCCTAGAGTAGGGCTAGAATTTGTCCCCAGAACTTGCCCAAAAGTTAAGAGACATGCAAGGTTGTTTTCTTGCTCTCTCACCTCCACTCTGATCTCTCTCCTCCATCTCATGCCCAATGTTTTGGTTTTAAGACACAGCTCCAACCTGTCAAAATCTACTTTAAACTCTTGGGATAAGAGGTCAGATAAGTAGCATCATGGTCAAAGAGATTCACAGATTTCTATTTTTGCTGGTAACCTGTTTTCCAGAGGGGGATTAGGAATATTGCCTGAGGTTTATGGGAATTGAAGGACAGAAAACAAGCTCTCTTTTTCTTTGTTGTAGATTTTCCACAACTTATGAGAAGCACCTGGTGGTTAAATTATGAGATTGTTGGTTTCTCTGTTCAAACAACTGGAGGAGACAAGGCTGCCCTCTCCCTCCCTCCCCCCTTCCCTTTCTTCTTCAAACAGGCCTCTTTGAACTCTTCATAACTGTTGCTCTAAGCTTGTTTTACAGGCGTGGGAAAGTGCTGTGATGGCATATCCACATCTTGGAAAGCAAATAGGCTGTAACTTTTCAAGATAACTCTGGGCATCTGGTTACAACTGGATCACCAACTTAAACTCCCTCCTGCCCTTATCCCTTAGCAACAGCAACTGCTTGCTCTTTAAAAGCACAGGCCCTCATTCTCAGGATCCTGTATTGTCCTATCCATGCTTGGCCCTTTCCTCCCTTGGAAAGTAAAATAAATGCCCTCCTGCATTTCTTCTTTGTGAATTCTTTCACAGCCTGAGCCACAGGCAACCCTAACAGAGCTCTACATGTTTTCCTTGTTGGTAGAGAGGAGTACCTAGAGCCACTCACTTATGGGTGAACTGTGTTTCTCAAATGCTCTGCTCTGGCGCCTGCCCTCTGTGGAAGTGCTAGCTCTAATGTCCTGTGTTTGCACCATTCCACAGTGGGCTGCTCTGGACTGCTATGAAGTTTAAGATGTCTTCTGGCTTCACGACCTCCCCTGCAGTTGGTCTCTCTGAGACGACCTCTTAGATGCCCAGAGCCTTCGGATTCTTTCTTCTTCCTTGTTCAAACCAACCCTCAGTTATCCTTTGGGATATAGTCCTATACTTCCCACAAAGGTGAAAACTACAGCTTATTTTCTTTAAAACCAAGATTGTGGCTGAATATTTCACCCAATCTCAGGAGAAGGGACAATGTATCATTTCTGAAATCTCTGGCTTGTATAGATGGCTTTGGGCTACATTAAGAACAAGTATAATTGTGAAGGGTGGAGCTTTCTCAAGATGGCCTTCCTTGTGTGTGTCAGAGGTGGAAGAAGGACACTCAAGAGGAGGCTCAAGTTTATATTTCTCGGTGATATAAGTGTCTGGGCCAACAGACCTCTAATTGTCCTGACATGCCCTTGGGGGCAGGGAGCACGGTGACCTTGAGGGCTGTTGTATAAGCCTTGGGGAGGGGGAAGCTTGGCAGGATTGTTTCCTGCTCTCATTTGCATATTTAAAGACACACCAGGAGAGGGCATGAAGCTACCACCTAACCTTTCCTGATTCTGTCCCCCTCTGCTGGGAGGTCCACAAAGCCCACCCCCTGACACCTCCTCTTTGCGCCATTTTACAGTGTGGTTTTTCCTGAATGAAGAAGTGGGGAGAGAATTATTTTTAACCTGGTGAATACAGAAAATAAAATAAAAATCAGTTTTAAGGCAAAATAATAGAAAGTATTCTAAAGAGAAAAAAGGAGAAAGTGTGTGTGTGTGTGTGTGTGTGTGTGTGTGTGTGTGTGTGTGTTATCTCACTCTCAATATCATCAGTGAAAAGAGAGATATTTCCAGGTCCTTAAAACTCCTAAGGACACATATGGACCTTGTTCTCAAGGTTCTTGCATTGTGTTAAGAACACTCTATTAGGGTGCAACGTGTGGTGGAGTAGACAGTTATCCTGATTTTATCCCTCATGGAAAGAATCTTGATACTATTGTGAGTTTTCCTTGAAGAATTCTGTGCCATTTCATGAAGTGGCTTGGGACTGAGAGAAGAGGATGTTCAAATGAGTCAGTCTTCCAAGGGAGTGAAATTTAGTGTTATATCTGGGTTTGAAGTATAGATACAGGCCATGTAACTGGCTGGGGTGCCTAAAGGAGGCACTTTTGAGAACAAAGTTGCATAGTTGGGCAGTCAGATGTAACTTTTTTCCATAGCAATCTCTTGGTGTTACCTGTTCTTGTTGACATTGTTTGAGGCACTTGAGTGCCCTTAGCCTGGCCGAGCTGGCACAGCGGGGAGTGGATCCCTTTCTGGATGGGCCTTCAAAGCCTTGAAGCAAGTGTAGAGTGAGCAGGATGTGCTTCCTTGTAAATCAGGGAACCAGTCCTCGTGGACAGTCAGTGCTGCTCGTTCCCTTGGTTCCTGCTGCTTCTTATCTCACTCTCCAGATGACCCCACTGTCCCTGTGAAAAGAGAAAACAGAGTTAAGTAGCATCTGTCCAACTGAGTGATATAAAGAAGGTTTGGGGGAATCATTTAGAAATGAGGTACAGTTCATTGCAGCAAGGGGAGGGGAAGGCATGAGGGCTTACACTTGACTGGCACCCTATATGTCTGAAGGAGCAGCAGATGCTTCCAAAAATCAGTCCTGTGCCCAGAAAACCCATTTGCCACAAGAGGGCAAGGAACACAGGGAAGGGCATATGTATGCTGCTATGGGAGTTGTCACATGCTCCCTGCTCCCATCCCACCCCCTTCCCCCTTTTTTTTTTTGATGTGGTGTTCAAAGTCAGCTGAGGATATTGTGATCTGGTCCAGTGGGTATCAGATTTAGAGATCACAGACATGAGAAAATTAAATTAAAAAAATAACTAATATAGGCTTGACAACCTTTTATTTAGCCTAATAAGAACATTTTCACAAAACAAAATAGCTTTATATTACAGGTCATTTTATAAAACACATTTTGATGCAAAAAAAAAAAAAAAAAAAAAAAAAAAAAAAGGTGAGCTGTAGAATACAGAAAAAGCCTTTGCTATCTGTTTGATCATCTTCCTTGATGCAGCTTGTACCAGGGAACACATTTTGGAATCTGTTCCACTAGTCCAGCTCTAGTGAGAAGGCTAAAAGGCTAATTCCAATGCAACCCTGATGTTTGGGGGCGGGGGGTGGGGAGGGGCGGGGCTAGCGATCTGAATCTGTGCCAGTAATCTAATGTAGGTACATTCGTGATAACCTATAATTAAGTCACTGCCCCTTTCTTGCAAGACCTGTTACCCAAATGCTCACATTTTACAAAGGCCATAAACCATGAACAATACACAACCCCTGAAGGGGGTTATCAGCACTGGTGCCAAGACATGGACTCAGACATGGACTCAAGGCCCCCCGCATGGGGTTTTTTGCAAAGCTCACGAAAGGTCCGGAAGTTCCATCCATTTTTGGGGAGCAAAGAAACCAAAGGGGATAAAAGAAGAGCTTCCACCATATTGGTTGGCTCAGACTTTGGAGGCAACTCCTCTGAGACCGCCTGCATAATAAAACTGTATAACTCCATTTCATTAAGTGTCACTAGGTTTCTTTGGTCTTCTACAACACTAGATGCTCAGAAACCAGCTCAGTGTCACACAGCCGTCTGTGCCTCTCCAGGCAATTGGTAAGAAGCAGAGGTTCAGATTCACAATAGCAAATACACATATGCTCGTCTCCTTGCCAGAGGAAAGGGAGGCCATGTCTCTTCAGAAGCCCCTGACTTCAGAACGAATGGTCCATATCCTCATCATGATGTATGGTGGCCCATGCTTTCCTCTCCTAGGGGAGGTATTTCTGGGGTGTTTGGAACCTTTTTGTCCCACAACTTGCTACAGACTTTGTTATGAAATACAGAAAATTGTTTTCTAGCTTTCTCGCGACTGCCGGTGCACTGTTAGAATTCTCATGCCATTATGTCTCCCTCACCTGGGCAACACCAACTCCAAGTTGTCATTTGTCTGAGTCGGAGAATTCACTAAGGTGAAGAGCACAGCTTCCTCCTGGGCCACCTGTAATCAGTTGACCTGTTTCCCAGGGCGAGATTGATGGACCATTAGGAATGGAGCCTGAGGCTCTAGGAGATCTGCACTCTTCTCTCGTTTTGGGGGGTGGTTAAGGGTGTCGTATTTGAAATGATCAGATTTATAAATGGATTGTTCTGCAAGCTTAAAGCTATGTCATGTTCTCTCTGGACATCAGGGCCCCTCTAGGATCTATCTGGCACTTTCCTGCAGTCTTCCTTGTGAGAAGTTTGACTGTTTTCAGCTTCTCCGCTGCCCATTTGATGTTGCCTCATTCTTTACCACCCTCTTTCAGGTGTCTCCTGTCATCCATCCTCAGAGATCACTAAAGAGAGTGAGAAAGACCCTTTGGAGCTGATGCCGAAGGGAGAGTGTGATCACCAGGAATGTGGCCTGAAGTACACAGGAGTCCGGCTTCCTGCCCTCAGGATAGGGACACCTGGTCCACTTCTGAAATCCCTGACTGTGGGCAGACCCGCTGGGAAGGGAAATCTCTAGGTTTGCATAGAACCTTTGAGGGACTGCCCCTGATCTCATTATGAAATAAGGAAGTGTTAGAGAGTGGGAATTTTTGAGTACCCACGCAAGCCTTCCTTATGCATCTTAGCTCATATCCTACCCCAGCTGTATTACTATTCTGGGGAGGGAGGGCACCAGCAGCTGGATCTAGCCCGTGAGCGAGTTCTTAGAGCCCCAGTATTTGTCCCCCTGCTTTTCGTTATGGGAATAGCCAGATGAGTTGCATTAGGCACTGCAGCACTGGTCACAGGGGACAAAAACTTTAAGGAACTTAGCAGCCAAGTAGATTTAAGTTTCATGCTCTACCGACTGAGCTAACCGGCCTAGCTGCCAAGTAGATTTAGACTTAAGCACCCTAGAGGAGAATGTAAACCACCTAGAGTAGTGGTCAGCAAACAGTGTCTGGCGAGTCACATGTGGCTCTTTGGCTCCTTGAGTGTTCTAACACCACTTCTTCAAAATAGACTCGCCCAGGCCAAAAACAGACATATGCGCATGGACCACTAAGTTCAATCGCACTGTACATGCGCGCTACACGTGGTATTTTGTGGAAGAACCACACTCAAGGGGCCAAAGAGCCACATGTGGCTCACTAGCCTCGGTTTGCTGACCACTGGCCCAGAGGATTCTCTCAGTTCGTTAGCAGAAGTATTCTTACAAAATAGAAGGGCTTTAGACTTTTTATTTATGAAGCAAGGAGGACTCTGTCTGGCCGTAGGAGAAACTTGCTGTTTTTATAACAACCATTCCCGGGTCATCAGACAAAGCCTAAGTCAACTCAGAAAAAGACTCCAAGATAGAGAAGAAAGGCAAAGAACTGAGGGAAAGTTATATGAAAATCTATTCTCTTGGTCCCCATGGCAAAGGACATTCCTAACGTCTCCAGCGGGACCTTTAATCTAATTGTTAATAGCAGCAACATTTGGACCCTGTCTTATAAATAGTCTCACCAACTATGTACAAAGGCAAATACAGGCAGTAAAGCTGATGGCCCTGCGTACTCACTATCATCATGTCTGCACTGCTGATGAAGAAACAATGATTGGATTCTCCCATAAAACAGTGGGAATGTTGGAGAGTGGGAATTGTTGAGCACTCCAGAGGCCATGGACCAGGCCCCAGATAGACTTGTCAGTGCTGACACCAGGCCAGGCCTTGAGATATGGTCTCAGGGCCCCTTCCCAGTTGCACCTCACAAAATAGCCTTGCACGATAGAACAGTCAGCTTTCTGAAGAACAAGATGACCCTGTAAATAACGTGGTCATCAATAGCATGACCCTGACATTACCTGGGAAAAACTGTTTTGTCTTGGGTTGCTTACTCTACAAAAATAGGATGTGGTTAATGTGCTTAAAAGTGGTCCTGCACAAAGGGTTGGGGCTGCTCTCTAGACTCCCTGTGTGAAGAGAGAACTCCCTAAATTTTTAAATATATATATATATATATTTTATTGATTTTTTACAGAGAGGAAGGGAGAGGGATAGAGAGCTAGAAACATCGATGAGAGAGAAACAACGACCAGCTGCCTCCTGCACACCCCTTACTGGGGATGTGCCCGCAACCAATGTACATGCCTTTGACCAGAATCATACCTGGACCCTTCAGTTCACAGACCGATGCTCTATCTACTGAGCCAAACCTGTTTTGGCAGGCTCCCTAAATTGTAATTTGGTCTGGATTCCAGTGGTTGTTTACTCGTGTTCACTTCACAACATTTGGTGGCCCCAGAGAGATAATCAGCCTTTGCCTGGTCCTGTGACCGGAGCCCACCAGAGTCCCTGGACTCTGGCCCAGGGGGAGATCTCTGAGAGATGTTCCTCAGCCCCGGGACTGGAAGAGGTCAGAGACCCCACCTGCTAAATTTCCTGATTGACTCTGATCAGAGCTGCCTGGATCTGGTTCTTACCGGTAAGAAACTTATTCTGGTTCTAGGGTCTCTGGAAGGCTGCGCACAGCGCTACTTCTAAGACCTGATCCTGGTAGTCCTCAGTTGGTTGTCATTCTTTTGTTATTCTATGTTATTGTTGTCTAATTGTCTCTATCATTAGAATTAGTCAGTCTGCTTCATGCTCTTCTGCCTGTACTCCCCTGTTTTTTGAAAAGTTCCCAGGAACTTAAGCAGCGAGTGGATGATTACGGAGCCTCCATTAAATGCTTTTGATTTACAGAAACTTTGTGAGTGGAAATGGCCGACTTTCCCATATCCCAGTGAGCGGCCCCCGGAGGGGTCCACTGATCTAGGGCTGGCATGTAACATCCAACATTCTGTTTTCGACAATCCGGGCCAACCAGACCAAATCCTTTTATTCAAATTTGGATAGACATTTTGCTTGACAATCCCAAGTGGCTCCAGGACTGCCCAAAACCTCCCCAGAATAAGGAAAACTTGGGACAGTGACGGAGATAGAGACGGACTATTCTCCTCACTAAACCTCCTACCACTGAGCCTCCTCCCAGAGAGGCCCAGGGGCTGTGCCAGCGCTGAGGGGAGGGCAGGAAGGAGCCAGCAAGGGGGCGGAGGTGGGGACAGGAACAGGGAAGTGCTGACGGGAATGCTGCTGAGTGCTGGGCTGGAAATCCGAGCTGCGGGCCTGCCCTGAGACTGAGAAACAGCCTCCTGTCCTTCCACCGACCCCCTCTCCCCCACCAGGACCCCCTCTTGACGGAACCTCCCCCCTATCCCTCTGCCCCAGAGGGCCAATGAGTCCGCCCCACACCCACTGCAGGACTGAGTATAGACCCCATCATTCGGACCCTTCCCCTGGTTCCTCGGGTCCAGATGCTGCCTCTGCGTCAGGTGACCCCCGGAGCAGGGGATGGCAGGCCGCTCATGGTTTATGTCCCTTTCACCATTATTGACCCGTGTAACTGGGAGAATCAGAACCCCTCCTTCTCTCAGAATCCCCGGGGACTCATCTCTCTTTTGGAATCTGTATTTGTTACCCATCAGCCCACCTGGGACAACTGTCAGCTACTCCCCAGACAATTCACTTCGGAAGAGAGACAGAGAGAGCGGAGGGGAGAAAACTGGTCCTCGGACCAGATGGTCAGTCAGTGTGGGACCCCGGGCTGGCGGCTGGAGGCCATTTTTCCGCTCTCCCGACTCCCGTGGGACCCCAACTCGGATCAAGGGAAGGAGGCTCTGATTGGTATCGCCAGGCTTTCCAGGACCTTAAACAAGCCTTAGTTAGTGCCCCAGCACTGACGCTGCCAGACCTCACTTAGCCATCTCGGTTGCATGTGGCAGATATCTGGGGAATTGAGAAGCGGGTGCTAACCCAGCTCTTAGGGCCATGGAAAAGGCCTGTGGCATATTTATCCAAGAGACTAGATCCTGTAGCTGCAGGATGGCCAGGTGCCTGAGGGCAGCAGTGGCCACAGCCTTACTGGTCAAAGAAGCCTCAAAGCTAACCCTTGGGCAGGGCTTACAGGTAGTGCCCCTCCCCCCATGCCGTGGAAACCCTTCTATGAAGCCCACCTGAGAGTTGGCTTTCAAATGCCGGTATTACCCAGTACCAAGTGCTCCTGCTCGACCCTCCGCTGGTGAGTTTTCTTAAGACAGCAGCTCTAAACCCTGCAACCTTGCTGCCGGATGATGATCCTGAACAGCCCCTCCACAACTGCACTGAAACCCTGTTCTCGTTGAAAAATCTTCTAGAGAACCTGACTGACCAACCCCTCCGAGACACAGATGGGACTTTTTATGTTTTATTAGTAAGTTTTAAAGGAGAAATGAAGAGTAAAGCATACACCATGAACTATGGGTTACTTCCCTGCAGGTGTCCCAGCAGGTCCAGATAGACGTGCAATTAAGTCGTTGAGTGACTTTCCATGTCTTTAGCTCTTGTGGCTTCCTCCTTAGAATCATCATATCTAGTGATGATTTCTTTATCTGTTAGAGGGATCAATTTCTTAATGCCATAATATCCTTGCTACTCATAGTTCTCTTTTTCATTGGAGGATGCATTACAGCTTCTTATTTCTAAGATTTTATAATGACTCTTGTGGATCGATAGTCTCTGAACGTGCCATCAATTTTCCTCTTCCTTGTATTGGCAACTTTGCACAAGTTTGGAAAGCTAACTGGTATTAGAGCCTCATGACCAGGGAGATGTAGGACCTTGCTTTGTGTATCATCTCCAAAGAATGACTTAATAGTCAAGTAAGGAGTCATCCCAGCAAACAATGCAGTAAGACGGAGTTGAACTATGAAAGCCTTGCCCGTAGGGCCCATTCCTGGATGGTCATCGGTGAACAGTCGAGTCTTTAGAATAGCAACGTCTAAGCCCTTGAATGCAAGCCAAGTTGCTGCTTCCTTGCAATCATGGGAAGGATCTAAGTCAATTGTAAGTGGTTGAATGACTGGGCGGACAATTGCATTGAACCTCCGAGTAATTTGAGACATCAGATTTTGCTGTGGTTTGCTGATCACATGGTATAGGAGTGCCAGTGCAGTCTTCACAATTTTGTCAGCCATATTTTCTGTCAATTTGGCCGATTCCTCTCTCCATGGCAGGAGAACGCCTTTTCGAATTCTGCAATCAGGATGTATATATGGATGAAATGGCTTTATTGGAATATCATACAAAAGTGGGAAGGCAGACAGAATGAACCCTGTCAAGATCAAGACATTTCTACCAGTAAGGACGCCCTTACTTTTTTAAGTGCTACTATGGATGCTACAGTAGCTCTGTGAATGTTCGCTCTTTATGGCAGCTATATGGCCTTGTCAGTTCTGCCGACCTCTATGTTTGGCTCCATTGTGTTCCGGATGAGACTTTGTGCACAGATGGGAGCAGCTTCGTGGATGGAGGGACCAGGTACGTGACAGCCGATAAGGGAATCTGGGTGTAGGCATTGGGGCATGGGACATTGGCTCAAAGGCAGAATTAATTGCCCTCACCCAAGTGTTGCAGTGGGCAAAAGGAATATATGCCTTTGCTACAGTTCATGTCCATGGGACCCTATATCAGGAAAGGGGACTCCTGACATCAAGGGGAAAGGAAATAAAAAATGTCCCGGAGATCCTCGCCCTCCTGGCAGCTCTCTGGCTGCCAAAGGCAATAGCAGTCATACACTGCAAGGGACACCAGTCAGCTGACACTTCGAAGGCACGAGGAAATGAATTTGCAAATAAAACAGCAAAAGAAGCAGCCCGAAAACCAGTGGGCTTCTACATATCCTGCCAGCTCTCCTGACAAAGGTCTTCCAAGAGACTCCCGTCTATTCAGAGACTGATAATGAACTGGGAAAAAGACTCCAGGTTAAGGAGGTATCTGGAGGATGGAGAGAATTACCAGACACAAGACTGTTCATTCCAGAGGCCCTGGGAAGGGAACTCATTTCTCAGGTCCATCAGAGCACCCATCTAGGGGAAACCAAGCTGGTAGAATTGCTTAAATGAGACTATTATATCCCTAAGCTCTTCCAGGTCTCGAAGGACATTGCAAGGAGATGCCACATCTGTGCACAGGTAAACCTTGGGAGACACCCCCCGCCCCCTTCTTGGCCCAAGGAACCAGATTTAGAGGAAGAAGTCCTAGAGAACATTGGGAAGTAGATTTTACAGAATTGCCCTCACGGCAGGAAGGATACCAATATCTGCTGGTTTTTACGGACACATTCTACCCTACCAAGTCTGAAGCAGCACAGATAGTAAAGGAATTAGTCTCAGAAATTATCACCAGGTTTGGCCTACCTGTTGCAATGGGATCCAACAATGGCCTGGCATTGCCCACATTACTCAACTATTGGCAAAAATGTTAGGCATAAGTTGGAAATTACACTATCTATAGACCTCAGAGTTCAGGGTAGGTAGAGAGGATGAATCATATCCTAAAGGAAACCTTATCAAAATTAAAACTGGAGACTGGCAAAAACTGGGTAAGCCGCCTTCCTTTTGCCCTACTCCGGGCATGTTGTACCCCTTATGTAAAGCCTTACTTCCTTTGAGATTCTGTTTTAACATATTAGTCTGAATTTCCATTTCAAGTAAACTTGGTTTTAAATCTCCAGGGAAACTAAGCTGTTCATTTGCACATTCATTTAACTTCTTTTTTGTAATTGTTAAGAGGTCCTTAAATCTGGTCACCTTTTTTTTTTTTTCCCCCTTCTCATGCCTGCAGGTTTCAGCTTGTTAATGTAAAAAGCATTCAAACCTGTAAAGAATTTTAATGAATTTATTTGAGCCAAACTGTAGACAATTGCTGGGAAGCAGAATCTCAATGGATTAGGATAATGCTCCAGAGAATGGCAGTTTTTCATCTATTTTTATCCTTTGCAACCAAAGGAGGAGACATATGTGGATTACATGAAATCCATTGGTGATAGATTAGAGAGGTGGAAGAAGGCAAAAGGCAAGAGGAACCTCTGGGATTAGATAAAGAGTAAAATGATAGACACTTCTTTTACTTAGGTGGGTGCAGGATAATTACCAGTCAACCATTAACACGATAACAATAACAAGGAAGGAATTTGTGGTAACTGTCCTTTAGTTGGTGCCCTGAGGGGTCCAGAGGAAAGGGAAGTTACAAGTTACCCTGACATTTTAATGAATGTTATCAGAGATGAAAAAAGACAATAAGTTCAGTTAAGGTAAAGAATGACCTTGTCAGGGAAGATACCAGCCTGAGGTGACTACCCACCATAACTGCTTTTAGTTAAAGTTTAATTTTAGACCATACTTTGTGGTTTTGTTAGGTCTTTGAGTTTGCAAGCCTGCCATGCAGCCTTCCCTAAGTTTGTCAGGTCACCTTGTGGCCCCTTTTGTCCACAAGCTGCATCTCTCCTGTATATTTATCTCCCATAATGCCCTCCCTAACTGCCTAGCCACTTCTAACTCCCCACCCACAAGCTGTGGCAGCTGCTGCAGTGCCCTCATTGTTTTCCTTCCAAAGGATCCCTGCTAAGCCAGCCTGGGAACCAGGAAGTTCCCTGGCTTGAGGCCACCACTAATACATAATTTTCAATATCTTTAGCAATAGGATTATGCATGTGGAAAGGGCAAACAACTTTATTACAGAACTCCATTGATTAAAGGAATTTGTAGCAGGCGTTAACAAAAACATTGGCAAAATACCACATCCAGCATGGCCAGTGGTTAACTTGAGGAGAGGTGGTGAAGGATTAAAAAAAATAGACAAGAGAATATAGTTGGGGCCAGGTGGATCACTGTGCCTGGATGAGGAAACAATGACACAGCCTGTAAGCCAAATCTTTTATAGTCAGATCACACAAAGCAAAACAAGGAAGTGGTCAAGATGTTTACAATGTTCTTGCTTGTTTCAAATCTACTACTTTCCTTTTGTTGCAATTATCTGAACTCTATCACACTTTGTTTTGGCAACACTTGCTGCACCACCTGCACCCCACATCCCTCAGCTTCCTAGGTCTGCAGAGTTGGACTATAAGGTCAAGCTTACAACCATAGCCTTTGGTTATAACTGCTGAGAGGGCCTTGCCCTCCAAGCTGGGACTTTATGTGGCTTTGCCACAAAAGGACAATCCCCTCTGGTCAGTCCAAGGCTTGAACCTATCAAAACACTGTAGCCGCTCTCCACACTTATCCCTTTAAGTATAAAAGTTATTCTTAAAAGAAAAAACGTTACTTATGAACAAGTAAAGAAATTCCTACTTGAAATTATTATGCCACTTGCCCTGACCATCTATTTAAATGCTTTCATTTTTTGAAGCATTCTATTCTCCTGCATGGAGTTGATAAATACTCCTCCAACACAGAGCAAGTGGAATTTTCAGGTGTAGTGTTGAAGAAGGAAATAAAAGTTGATGACAATGTGTTTTGTTGTTGTTGTTGTTGTTGTTTTTTAATCAGTGGACATTTTACGAAGTTATTGATCAAGAGATTCAATGTAATCTTGAAGAGTGGAAAGCAACTTATACCACAGAAGATATTATGTTTTAACAATTTGGAGAGCAGTCTTCAGAGTTGTTAACTTTATATGCCAGCACATGCTCAGTAAGTTGGCTCCTAACACTAATTTTGAGTGTGCTTGTTCACTAATGAACAATAGGCAAACGAGTGAAGTGAGTTGGATATGACCCTTGTAGAAGCTCTGTTACAATGCAGTGAAACTTAAACTGTTATTATTATAAGAAATTTTATAGGCAAATTCTACAAAACCAGGATCCATTAAGGAGAGCCAAATCATTACAGAAATAACATAAAAAAAGCATGTACCTTAGATACTTCTGGTATTTTAGATAAATAATTTTTAGTTTAAATATGTTTCATGAAATATTTTTCTTTTATCTCAGTGTACATTGTATAGGCAATTAGAAACAATTTACATGTAATTAAGCATCTTGTATTTTTAATGAACTCTGACAACCCTTGACACACAGGTTACTTGTCCAGAGACCCAGATAGTCAGTGACTGCACCAGGATTTGAACCTTGAAAATCTTGCTTCAGAGTCTGTCTAAAAATTTACTAAACATCCCTGACTAGTTTGGCTCAGTGAATAGAGTGTCAGCCTATGGACTCAGGGGTCCCAGGCTCAATTCCAGTCAAGGGCATGTACTTTGGTTGCAGGCACATCCCTGGTGGGGGTGTGCAGGAGGCAGCTCATTGATGTTTCTCTCTCATCGATGTTTCTGACTCTTTCTCTCTTCCTCTCTGAAAAAAAATCAATAAAATATATTTTAAAAAAATAAAATAAAAAACTACTATAGAATACTGACAGAATTTTCAGTCTAGGATTATGTTTTAACTAAACTATTAAAGTCTGAGGGTAAAATAAAGACAAGTTTAATATGCAATGAATTTTTTTTGGCTGTAACTTATGGAAACACTGCTTCAAAAAAGATTAAACAAAAATATTATTCTGCCTAAAGAGAGTTGAGAAGTAGGGTTGACTCCAGGATTCATTAATTCATTGGCTCAACAATGACATCAAGGATGTAGGTTCTCCCCATCTCTTCACTCATATTTTTGTTATTGATTCTATCTCCTTACCAATAGCAAGATAAACACTAATGTTCCAGATGCCATATCCAGACACAATAGTATCCAGAGGAAGTTGGTTTCATGCCTCTTTGTATGATTATCTGTTAGGAACAAGAAAATTTTCACCAAAATTCTCCCTGAAAACTTCTTAAATCT
This sequence comes from Pipistrellus hanaki, assembly GCF_964339955.1. Classification (NCBI taxonomy): domain Eukaryota; kingdom Metazoa; phylum Chordata; class Mammalia; order Chiroptera; family Vespertilionidae; genus Pipistrellus; species Pipistrellus hanaki. The sequence continues at coordinate 45,449,167 of NC_140503.1, read as the reverse complement.
TATTTACCTGGGTTGTATTCCATGTTCATTTTTGAACCAGTCACTGGCACAAGAGTGGAATTAGTGAGTTGGGGGAAGAGAGAGACAGATTGGTTTTAACTAATTCTCTGGAGTAGAATGAATGTTTTATAGTCAACCACAATATCTACAAAGTCTTAAAAAGTTTATTTCTTTTTTTCTCAAGAAGTTACTCATGTGAGGTTCCACCAAAATATGGGAGTAAATCAATGTAGCACTCAGGACCCAGGCAGGAAACAGATTGCACACTCACACCAGGCAATTTGAGTAGAGTCTAACAAGAGAACTATTTGCCAAGGTGATTGTAGAATTTAAGGAAATTTGCAAGGTATGGTGCAGTACCCCTGGGAAGGTACCACTCCTGGGACTGAAAGAACACAACAAAGAGCAGGTCTTGCTTACAATACAGCCAACCATGCAGCCAATAAAGCTTCCTATGCTGTTGTAAGCTGAACTGGTCTCAGAATGTATTATGGGACCCCAGCATCTCAGAGGCCACAATCAATAATGTGAGTGTGGGGTGGGCTCTGGAAATGCTCGGAGGTGACCAGCAGCATCGTGGCCAGAACTCAGTAGAACGGACATCAATCCAAAGCTGCCATGGAAATGATAGCTGAAGAAATGTCAGCAATGGTTTAGGTGTTAGAAAATAGATAAGTGCTGATTTAGCAGACCTGAGAAAGCTGAAAATTAAGGTGAGGAAGACCTTTAAGAAGCAAGGCAATTTTGGTCATAGACCCCTCAAATGTGGAGGCACTGGGTGTCTGAGCATAGGGATGCAAATTTGTGTTTTTGAGGTGGAGGAAGACAGATGGATTAAAAAAAATTTTTTCCCTTAAGTACACTTTACATGATAAAACTCACCCATTTAATTTCATTGTAAAATTCAATTTTTTTTTTTTTTTTTACCAAGTGGTAAAATCATCTTTGAACCAGTTATGTTATTCATCTATGGAATGCTTGGGTTGCTTCCACCTTTTAGCTGTTGTGAATAATGCTGCTATGAATATAGGTATACAAATATCTATTTGAGACTTTATTTAAATTCTTTTGAATGTATAGCTAGAAGTGGGATCACTAGATCATATATGGTAGTCTATTTTTAATTTTTAAAAAAGATTTTTTAGGAACTGCACTTATTCATCAATTTTTTATTGCTGACTAAAAAATTTGGTATATCATTGTCTGGACAATACCAAATTTTGTTATCCATTCACCAGTTGATTGACATTTGGGTTACTTCTATTTTTTGGCCATTATGAGTAATGCAGCTATGAACACTCATGGTACAAGTCTTTGTGTGAGCATGTTTTTATTTCTCTCGGGTAGATACTTAGGACTGGAATTTCTGGGTTATATGGTAAGTTTGTTCAATTTTTTAAGAAACAGAAAAACTGTTTTCCAAAGTGACTGAACTGTTTTGCATCCCCACCAGCGGTATATAAGGGTTCCCATTTCTCCACATCCTTGTCTATACTTGTCTGTCTTTTCATTACTGGTTAAAAGTCTTTAAGAGTTAGCACGGTTGCCATGGCTCAGTGGTTGAGTGTCAACCTATGAACCAGAAGGTCAGGATTTGGTGCCTGGTCAAGGCACATGCCCAGGAATGTGGGTTCGATCCCCAGTGTGGGGTGTGTAGGAGGTAGACAATCAATGATTCTATCATTGCTGTTTCTATCTCTTCCTTCTTTCTTCTTCTCTGAAATTAATAATTTTTTAAAAATCCAACTTTAAGGTATACGCAAAATGCCAAATTCCTTTCACTAACCAGGCAGAAGACTGAAGGACTAAAGATGTAGTCTCTGCAAAATTGAAGCCAGAGAGATTAAGTGCAGGTACAATTCTAGATCTAACTTTGCAGTTTTTAGTAAATACAGGAGGATAGCAGAGCAAGTCCCCTGGATGAATCCAACATGCAGGTCATTCCAAATCTGTCAAATAACTAGTGTTGACAAAATGCATTCCTTGTACTATTCTTACATGTATAAAAATTGTTACTAACTAAAAGACTGGAATAAAAAATGTCATTTGGAAAAAGACAAAATATTTTTATATCAAATATATCCTGCTGGGCAGAAATATCAGGAAAATATCTCTGGCCAACCAACACAGCAGCCTACACTTCCGTCACATTTCCTAAATCCTCTTCAGGCCAGTAGCATCCTTCTTGGAATCCTGGGGATAAACGGTGAAACAGCCACTGACCTCCTTTCCCTCTTCACTTATTTCAGAACTTGTAGACAATTTGAAAGGACGGATGGTGACTGAGCACAGAAAACCCTCTCAGAAATCCTCTGGGAAAGTATTTTAAAGCGCTCTCTCTCACATCAGAATGCAGGGCCCTACTTTAGAATCTACAGGCACAGAGTTCCATTTCAACATACATTTCCTGTTCTGTTCAACATAACTTTTTTATTTTATATTTTGTCTACCTCACTCCTCCCCAACTTCCATGTCAAGGAAATTAATCTCCAAATCCTCTAACACACCTAGCATGTGTGCTTTACGAAGAATAGGGGTAAAGTTTTTCGAACGAATGAAGTTGAGAGAAGACTTTAAAAAGAACAGAATGGGTAGCACAGAAAAGTCTGATATATTAGCAAAGAGATTTTCCTGAAGATATCTGAAGGTATCATCTATGAACTCAGAATTGGCAAGCACAAAGATACTGAGAGCCCTTGTAAATCATTAATCCTTTCTGCCCACCCACAGCACACCTCTTATGAGCTCTTTCAACTTAGTGAGAAACATCGCTTCCTGAGCTTTGAGGACAATAATTATTTTTCCCATTTATTAAAATGCATGCACCTGTAAAAATAATTTCTTCCAAACTGGTGCAATCAGGTTCAGAGTACCACTGAGTTGCTCCGGCTGCTGCTAATAAAAGTGACTTCATCAGAACTGAAGGTTAAGCAGAGGTTAACATGAAAAAGTGCTCAGTGCCAACAGCTCTGGCTTCTTGCTTCAACATCATTTTTTTTCTTTTGTATATATATATATAGCCACAGTCTTAAAAAGTTTTAAGACTTTTAATGTATATCAAATATATATATAATTGATTTCAGAGAGGAAGGGAGAGGGAGTTAGAAACATCAATGATGAGAGAGAATCATTGATTGGCTGCCTCCTATACACCTCACAATGGGGATGGAGCCCTGACCAGGAATCGAATTGTGACCACCTGGTTCATAGGTCGATGCTCAGCCACTGAGCCACCCTGGCCGGGTACCATCTTTTTGTTTTCAAAGATCTAAAAGAAAATAAATAATGTTTAGTTGGAATCAGTAGCTCTGCAGAAAAAGTCTCCTTCCAGATTTCAGATACTTCCCTCTTCCCTGTCCTGAACTCCCTGAAATTTATCCTCCAAAAAGAAGCGGGAAAGAGACAAGAAAAAGCCAGTTCTTGCAACATTCTTCTGAGACAGCATTTCTAATTGAACTCGCATACAACCCAGGTGACAGAGGTCTGAAAGCCGGAGCAACTGCCTTTTTCTCAAGACAAGCAGAGCCCCCTTGTGGGCAATTTGGGAAATTGTGTTGGAAGCTGCCTTCCCAGAAACATTAAATGATGACCTCAGAGGAAGGAGATAGAATGTGCAGGCAGGCAGTATTACCAAGGAAGCTTGGAAGAAGAGAGATTTGTTGTGTTAAGAAACATCGGGAGACTAAGTTTAGGAAATGCTGAGTTAAAACTACTTTCTTCTCAGACTCTGATACATCCAGATTGTGAATCTCTCAGGATGGTATATTAGGCAGTATTTTAAAAACTGACTTACTAGGGAGTCATTCTTATTTTTTAAATACTCACCTGAGGATATTTTTATTGAATTTTTTAAAGAGGGGGGAGAGAGAGAGGGAGACAGAGAAACATCCATCGATTGCTTCCCACATGGACCAGGGGATAAAACCTGCAACCTGGATATGTGCCCTGACCAGGACTTAAACCTGCAACCCTTCATGCCTGGGAGGACTCTCCAACCAACTGAGCCACACCAGCCAGAGCCAGGAAGCCAATTTTACATGAAGCATCTCAAGGCTTAGTATTTTGTGATCAAAATTTGACAAACCACTTAGTCATATGGTGAATTACAAAGAAATCAGCCCTTTCTATATGTGGAAATATTCCTTCAATATTAGAGGAATTTAATTACTGAAGAACAATAATGTTCTTTAATGGCAACACTAACCCAAAGGATAGCACGTGGAATCTTTCAGTTGGATAGCTCCTTCGAATACCTCTGGAATAACTCAAAGCAGGGCATTTGTTTTGAACATTCCTGAAAGATGCTCACAGTCAGTATATGACAAATGCCATGGACCTCACCATGTTTGGAGCCCACCAACTTGAAGGAATTCATTCCCTTTCTGTTCAACTCTGTAAGAAAGTAAAGCTTTCCCAAGAGTGGCCTCCCTGGTACCTTCCACCACCTGGTACCTCGATGTGGTTTTCTGACCCCTTGGGCTCATGGTCACCTTCTAAGCCTTTCCTTTGTGTCAATGTTCTGCTTTAACATTGTGACTTGGAATTGAATACATCCAAGTGTTAGCTGATCAGAGCAATGGGCAAGGCAACTATCTGGATATTGTACAAATATAAATATTTATTTTAATGAAGTCTAACAGTGTATTAGAGTTTTGGGTTTGGGGGACAGTAATATCCTGAGGCAACGAAATCTCTCAGGTATGTTCACATTGTTGCTAAGACAAGAATCCCATCTCCTTTACATTTGTACATGTATTGTTGTTGTCTTGAATATATTTTTATTGATTTCAGAGAGGAACGGGGAGGGAGAGAAAGAAACATCAATGATGAGAGAGAATCATTGGTTGGCTGTCTCTTGCATGCCCTCTACTGGAGATTGAGCCTACATCCCGGGCGTGTACCCTGATGAAATTAACCGTAATCTCCTGGTTCATAGGTTGACACTCAACCACTGAGCCAAGCAGGCCATGCATGTGTTGCTTTTTTAATAACATAAATATTACACTTCATTTGGTCCTCATAAGTTTAATTTAGATGCTATTCACCCATCATTTTAGTTTGTTGATATATTCTCCCCTCCAACCCCCCCAACCCCCTTCACCTATTTGTTCATTCTCCCATTTGTTCAATAAAGCAGTGTTTTTCAACCTTTTTTGGGCAAAGGCACACTTGTTTCATGAAAAAAATCACGAGGCACACCACCATTAGAAAATGTTAAAAAAAATTTAACTCTGTGCCTATATTGACTATATATAAAGTAATTCTCTTGAATAGGAATCAAATAAACACAAAGAAAGTATTTTATAATTACTTTATTATGAAATATTAAGTAAACAAAATAGTAAAAAATTATAAAATTCTTGTCTTGTCTGCACCTACGGCACACCAGGCAACATCTCGCGGCACACTAGTGTGCCGCGGAACAGCGGTTGAAAAACGCTGCAATAAAGCTTTATTTTAAAGATCACGTTTTTGTGTTGATCATTTGTTAGGTTCTGGTGTTTCAAAGGCATTGTCTCTATCCCAAAAGAGTAGACCATCTAATGGGAGGGCATTGATAATGGGTATATATAAAAGTTTAATGACCATCCGACCATTTGACTGTCTGACTGGCTCTGATGTGCACTAACCACCAAGGGGCAGATGCTACAACTGGTAGCTATGATGCACACTGACCACCAGGGGCAGATGCTCAATGCAGGAGCTGCTGAGCAACAGCAACTTTGCAGAGTGCCTTCTTGCACTCCATGACCCCTTGGGGGATGTCAGACCGCTGGTTTCTGCCCCATCCGCACAGGCCAGGTCAAGTGACCCCACCTGCCAGAGGGACCCCGCTCACTCCACAGCCTCTTGTGCCCCAGTGCTGCCCCAGGTGCGGCTGACCAAGGAGGGACCAAGGGAGGTTGGCTCCAGGGTATATCCAGCCCATCTCTCCCAGTCCTGCCCTGCCAGCCACCATCTAATTTACTTTCAATGTGCTCGAATCTGTGTACCGGGCCTCAAGTTGTTTTCATAATGAGACAGGGCCCTATGGTTGTCACTAGGAGCCTTCCTCCAAAATTAGATTGACCCACACTCCAACATTGTTTGGTTGGATGGTTCTATCAAATGAAACTTTCTCTGAAGTTTCATGAGAAATTTATCGGGTGTCTTGTGGAAAACAAGATTAAGGCCTACATTTTTTTTCCCATTTTGTGCTTGTGACAAGTGATAAAATTTCTGGGTCAAGAGTCATACACAGGCTGAGAATTGTGATATGAAGACTAGGATTTCTGAAGTGCAATTGAAGGGCAATCCATAGACGCCCTGAAATTGTAGACACTGTGTGAAGTGTGTGAGCATATGTACCATTCTCAAGGATTTTAGATTTTCAAAATATCTCTTTGACTAAAAGATTCTTGAAGGAAGAGGAAGGTTGTCCCCAGGTAAGGAATCCTGAACATTGTGTCTGTAACCACCGAGCTTTGCCAACTTGAGTGTTTGAAAGTAACTTTTGAATCTGACAAGTCAATGTACCTGGGATCTTTTTTACACACTTATCTCATTCTCGTAAAGTCTGAGCATTCTGCTTTCCCTCATGTCCTGGTGACCTCTCTCTCCCACCAGACAATGCTCTGAAATGGGAATGGGAAAGGAGAGAGACTAACCTATTTCAAGTTCAGAATGGAGAGAACAGGGCATCTCCCTGGGAGGGGTGAACAGTGATGCTGACGCTTGAGGATAGTTTGGGAGGCTGGCCAGAGGTGGTTGGGTCAATGGCAGGAGATCTTGTTGACCCTGAGCTCCAGGGCACGTGCACACAGAGCAGTTACATGTGTTAGAATCGTTCAGACTGGTTGTCAGGTTGGAATGACTCATAGCATCAGAGGCTCCCGACCTCCCTGATTGGAAGGACGGAACTCCATGGTGCTTGGCATCGGAGGTGGACAGCAGCATCTGCTCCGTTGGCATGGCGCAGGAGGCTGGGCATGCAGAGGGTCCAGGCAGCGACTTCCCTGTGTCCCCTCAGCCCACAGCCACAGGGGCCAGTGAAAGTGACCACGTGGAGCACTCGAGATGTCCCACCCTGCCCATCAGAGCTTTACTGAAACGAAGTGGGTGAGAATTCTAGGTGACTGGGCAGCAGCTGATGCTGGGCAAGTCAACCAGCCAGGACCCTGGATGGCCCAAGTCTGCTTAGCTCGTTCCTCAGTTGTGATGCTGCCCTGCGCTCTGGCTTTCCTCGAGGCTCTGAAAGAAAAGCTCCCTGGGTTGTTCAGCCCTCAGCTGCCTGAGAGAAGCACTGGGTGGAGCTCACCTCTAAGCCGGGGAAGTTTGTGTGGCCTATTTACTGCTGGTGGTGGCACTAGCGGGTTTCAGACCCTGCTTGGGAATGCAGCATCAGAGGATTTATGAAAACTATGCTACCAGGCCGGTGTGGCTCAGTTATTTGAGTGTCATCCCATGTACTAGGAGGATGCTGGATCGATTTCCGGTCAGGTCATCTGCCTGGGTTGTGGGGCTTGGTCCCCAGTAGGAGGCATGCAGGAGACAGACAATGGTTCTATTTGCCTCTCCCTTCTTCTCTCTGAAATCAATAAAAACACTTTAAAGAAAGAAGACCACCAGGTGGCCAGATCTTAAAAAAATTATTGTTCCACCTTAACTTCTGCAGGAGCCCTCCTGACGCACTGGTGCTAAGTGACTAGCAAACCCCTCACCCCAAAGCAGCTGAACAGGCTTTGCCCCACCCTTGCTCCTCTCCCCTGCCTCTAACTCGCACCCCTGACACTGTGGCTCTGCTTTCTCCCAGCCCCATTTTTGTCTTTCTGCCCGTCTCCCAGCCTGCCAGCCGGGTGACCAGTTGTGGGATCTGGCACAGCTGATTCACAGGTGCAGCCCCAGTTCCTGCCAGGTCTTTCTGCCCCGCCTCCAGCAGCTGTTAGCTCCTGGGCATTTCAGAGGCCCAAGCAGAGAGAGGGGACGGAGGAAATGGAAGCTGGCTGTGCCAGGCCAGTCTGAATGCAGGCCAGCGGCCGTCGTCAGCCTGTCCTGAAAAATCAAATTGAGAATTTTCAGCCAAATCCAAATCAAGGGTCCTATTAGGAATTATCCAGATTCGCGTTTCAAGTCTCCGTAGCTGCAGGATGTGCTAAAACTTGTTCTTATGTGAACAAATGTATTTAAAAGTCCCCTTTCCAACAGCTGATTTAACATAATGTTTTGAAGAAGAAAGCAGTCTTCCCAGTGTCAGTGCTGTGAGTCCATCTAGACCTTGCAGCAAACATATGACAGGCTTCCCGAGGTCTGAGTGGGTCTGGCTCAGGTTTGCTTCCCACTCGGGAGACCCCTGGGCACACAGGACATTATACTGCTCCAACTGCTGCCCTGCAGCTCACAGCCCAGACACATCGGGCTGTGCTTTTATTTCCTTGAGGACTGAGGTTATTGCTATTTATCACGTTAAGATGAGGATGGTGCATTTAAATACAAATGCAGAAAGCACACAAGAATTCTCTATTCCTGCATCTTTTTGTGATTTAATCCCAGGACATTTTGTGAAGAAAAGCAGTTTCTTTTCTGGGGTGGAGGCGGTCAATCATATTGTGTTGCCAGCATTGGCTAAAGGAAATCATAAACTCACTATTTATGCAGTTTAGGCTGCACAAGGGAATGTTTATAATTAAAATAGCAAGAAGTCAAACATGCTGCAGAGTGAAATATATAAGGAGATGAGCACAATATGTGCTGAAGTATTTTCTTTTTACCTAACACTTCCTTTCCTCCAGAGAACCGGCAGTGGCTATTTAGGGACAGCAATGAAATTGGGGGTGTGTGCACACATACAGACAAGTCATATTTGACCAGGGAGCCAAGAATACTCAATGGGAAAAGGTCAGTCTTTTCAAAAAATGGTGCTGAGAAAACTGGGTAATCACCTGCAAAAGAATGAAATTGGACCCTTATCTTCTACCACTCCCAAAAATGAACTCAAAATGGATTAAAGACTTAACTGTAAGACCTGAAACTGTAAAAGTCCTAGAAAAAAACATAGTGGAAAATATCCTTAATGTGAGTCTTGGGCAACATTTATTTACTATGAAAACAAAAGCACAAGCAACAAGGAAAATAAGCAAAGTGAGACTAAATCCAACTAAAATGCTTCTGCACAACGAAAGAAGCAATCAACAAAATGAAAAGACAACCTATGAAGTGAGGTATCTGATACACAAGGAGCTCATAAAATGCAATAGCAAAAACCAAACAATCTGGTTTTAAAATGGGCAGAAGACCCCAGTAGACATTTTTTTCAAAGAAGACATTCAAATAGCCAACAGCTGCATAAGAAAGATGCCCAACACAACCAATCATTAGGAAAATGCAAATCAAAACCATAATAAAATAGCACCTTATACTTGTTAGGATAGCTATGATTAAAAAGACAGGAAATAAGTGTTGAGGCTGTAGAGAAAAGGGAACTCTTGTACACTATTGGTGGGAATGTAAATTGGTACAGCCATTTTGAAAAACAGTATGAAAGGCTCCACAAAAAATTAAAAACAGAGCTAACATATAATACAGCAATCCCACTTCTGGGTGTATATCCAAAGGATATGAATTTACTATTCTGAAGAGGTATCTGTACTGCCATGTTAATTGCAACATTATTCATAGTAGGCAAGACACAGAAGCAATTTAAGTGGTCATTAACTGGATGAATAGATAAAATGTGGGAAATGCAATATATGTATAATATCCAATTGGATCTGTATACACATACACACACAAGAATATTACTTAACCATGAGAAAGAAGGATATCCTGTCACTTGTGACAATATGGACAGGCCTGAGGACATATCAAACAGAGAATGACAAACACTGTACGGTCTCACTTTTATGTGAGAGGATACAAACTTCCAGTTGTAAGATAAATAAGTTCTCTATATAATATACAGCATGGTTTCAATAGTTAATACTGTTTTATGTACTTGATACTAAGATAGTAAAGCTTAAATATTCTCACCACAAAAAGAAGAAATAGGTAATTATTCAAGGTGTTAACTAAACTCACTGTGATTGTACCCTAAACTTATAGAATGCTATATGGTCAATTATATCTTAATTTAAGGGAAAAAAAAGAAAACAAAGTGTGAGTGTGTGTGTGTGTGTGTGTGTGTGTGTGTGTGTGTGTGTAGCAGTGGATTAAAGAGAATAATTCTTTCCAAATGGTTGGCATAATTAAAGTTCTATAATATGGATAAACGAACAAAAAAAAATCCCATGGTCAAGTACATTTTGGGAAAAATGTTTAAACAAAATTAAGCAGGTATCTGTACTGGAAGATGTCTTGGAGTCAATTATATGCTGATTACTGGTCTGAATGTCTGTGTCCTCCCCAAATTCGCTTAGGTAGAATGCTAATGAACAATGTGATGGCGTTAAGAGGTGGAGCCTTTGGGAGGTGCCTGGGTCATAAGGATGCAGTCCTTGTGGTTGGGATCAGTGTCCTTATAAAACAGAGCTCCCAGGCCCCTTCCATCCAACGAGGACACATCCAGGGGGCGCTTTAGCCATAACCCGATCATGCTGGTAACGTGATCTTGGACTTCAGCCTCCAAAACTGTGAGAAATTTCTGTTGTTTATAAGCTACCTGGCCTATGGATTTTGACCTAGCAGCCCAATTTAAGACACTAACATACAATGTAAATCTTGGAGTGGAATAGTGGGATATGCTCTAAATGTCAGACTTACCGTATATCCACTCCTTTGCACGCGCTTCTAGTATTTAAATAGAGGCCACTGTAGTTTTTCTTCAGAGTGGTTTTCTGATGAGTACCTTGCTTAGATATTTCAAACAGAGAGAATTGAATAAAGGCCACTAGTTGCTAAAGTGTTGAAAGAGCAAAAAGGGGATGATGAGCTAAGGCAAATATTAGTCCTTTGAGGAAATGCTGTCTAACACCCTAGGGCTGTGGGATAAAGGGTGAGGAAGGGTTGCCAGATGCACCCTCTCCGCTGTGCTGCTGGGGTGTGTCCAGTAGAGCACTGGGGCCACCTGGCAATGCCAGAACTGCCAAGCTGGAGCCCAGGGCGACGTGGAAACCATGCAGCAGAAGTCAGAGCGGGGAGGGAATGGCTCCTCGTTCCCCACCTGCCTCCCAGTCTCTCCCAACAGAAAGCCAACGGACAAGTGTCTGGGAAATGAAGTTCCTAAAATACACAGCAGTACAGAGAAGGGAAGAAGCGTTGACGAGGATCCACAAATGACCAGCACATCAGCAGAGAGAAATTTAAAAAGCACTCCTTTGAGTACATTTTAAAATAAAGCCATTTCTTTTCCCTCTCACAATCAACAGAGGAACTGGTTTCTTTTAACTTTGCAAATTTTAATTAACAAGAAAGAGATTGAATTAACACTGAGCTAGGGTAATTTGGGGGAAAATAACAAAATTTTAAAAACTCAGATCTCAAAGAATGATATAATTAAACATCTCATAACTTACATTACCTTAAATCTCTTTAAAAGGTGAGCACTCGATTTGATGAATCATGAAATTTTAATTGGCACTAAGTACTTCATCTCATGTCTGTACTTTTTAAATGTTTTTACTTTTTGCAAATTATACCCCTGGCACAGGCTATCAGCGGCTGTCTCTAACCCTTAATGCATCAGATCACACGGCAAATACTGCAGCCTAGTATCTGTGTAGTATACATGTGTAGTAATTAGAACTATAACCCAAATGTATGCAGCATGATAAAAGTTGTTGCTCCGAATCATGAACTTAAGGCTCAAAATCCTGAAGTGCTTCTGAAATTATTAAAGAAAGATTGAATTATGTAAGGTTCATTTTTTTCTCTCTCTAGCATCTTCCAAAATACAGTGTGCAAGAAACTTCAGTTCCTTAGGCTGTATTAGGCTCCTGTGGTCAAACAGATTTGAAAAATTGGTTTAAGACAATACTTCTCTGTGATGAAGGACCATCTTTTTTTTACTTCTAATTTGTCTCAAACCATTTTTTGGTTAAATATAAATTTAAAAATGTATCAAATAAATAAAAATTTAAAAGCACATAAAATATTTTTTCACTCAACTTTTTTTATTATTAGGGTCTATAAATGTTACATTATTCTGTCAAATTTCTCTCAATTTCTAAATGCCTACTCAGTTTGCTTCAGTACTTGCCATAGACCAATAAGAAAATAACTCAAACCTTCAGCTGACCAACTCTGCAGAGCATGTTTTAAATTTTAAAGACATGTAAATGTTTCATTCCTGAGGTGTTTCTCAGAGATGGTGATACACTAATGGGCACTGCAAATCTGAGAGGCGGGTTCCTCGGGCAACATTTCGGGCACTCTCTCAATTACCTAAGAGCCTGGATCCTCTCCCTTGGGCTGGTTTTACCAGTACATCCTATGGCATCTTTGTTCCATGGGATATCTTTGAGAAAAGTTCTTAAGTGTGTTTTGTTAAATTTTAGTTCTTTTTAAAAAAATGTGTTTTAGAAAGAGAGGCAGGGAGAGGGAGAAACACCACCTGTCTCCTGCACACCCCTCCTGGGGCTTGAGCCCAGATCCTGAGCATGTGCCCAGACCAGGGAATTGATCTTTGACCTCATGGAGCATGGAACGATGCTCAAACAACTGAGCTGCAACAGCCAAGCTTAAATTTTAATTCTTTAAAAATTGTAGCTTTGGATAGAGCATCGGTCTGCGGACTGAAGGGTCCTGGGTTCGATTCCGGTCAAGGGCATGTACCTTGGTTGTGGGCACATCCCCAGTAGGGGGTGTGCAAGAGGCAGCTGATCGATGACGCTCTCTCTCATCGATGTTTCTAACTATCTCTCGCCCTTCCTCTCTGTTCAAAATCAGTAAAATATATTTTTAAAAATTGTAGCTTCATGCATGTCATATAGGTTAACTGTTGCTCCCCAGCTCATCAATTTCAAATCACCTAGGGATGTAAGGGTGGATGGATGGATGGATGGATAGATGGGTGGGGAAATGGGAAGAAAAGATGAAAGGAATGGAGGGAGGCAGGCAGAGAAGGAAGGAAGGAAGGAAGGAAGGAAGGAAGGAAGGAAGGAAGGAAGGAAGGAAGGAAGGAAAGAAGGAAGGAAGGAAGGCAGGCCTTGTATTTATTTTGCATATAGCAGACAATTATGTAATTGATAAAGAGAAAAATAGTCGGAAGGCAAAAAAGTATTTGAAAGTTGCTTCCATCATAAGGCAATTTTTTTCTCCAAGCACTTTTTTTTTTTTTTCTAAATTCTTAAAAGTAATTGCCAGATATCCAGACATGTGGCGCGAAACACGGAACCTACCGGAACACCATCACTCATTCATAAACAAGTGGAAGCGCCTTAGACTGATTGCTCACGCATTCAAATTCACAAGGTTAAAACGTGGAAGCAGTTAGTGAGCCAGCCTCGGGTATGCTTTCTACTTGCCTAGATGTCAGTGTGGGTTCCCTGGATATTATCTCTTCCCCTACCGTTCCCACCACTGAGACCGCAGAGATGACATCAGCCTGAGCAGCCAAGCTTGAGATTATTTGGTAAAGTGTCTTGACTGTCCTGACCTTCACCACTAAGCAGGTATCATTCCTGCCACTCCCTGTAGTCTGTGGGTTCTTAAAGGTACACAGAAAAGGTGGAGGTGGGAATGTCAAAGGTTCCTCATAGGAAATATTAATGGTGCAGACAGTGCAGAGCTCAAGCGCCCTGGATTGCCTACACTAGTTGGGCCCCAGCCCATGGGCCCAGAGTCCTCGGGCTGAGACCTGGGTTCTGGCACGGCTTCAGTGCTATCTCCTTGGCCAAGTCAGGAACTCGCTTCTCTCTGGTCCTCAATTCTTCTGTAAAGTGAAACACAATGCTCTCTGCAGTTCTTTGTGGAATATAATTCTGTGATCCTAAGTAAAGAAATAAGGCCGAAGGCAAATATGAGAATTATATTATCTATACTACAACCCACTACATAGATTGGTAGGCCTAGCTTGCATGTTCTTAATTTTAAGTGCACAATTCACAAATTATGTGTTTGAGGCAAACAAGAAAGTAGAGGTTCCTCAAACAGCCATCTTTATATAGAATCCGAGATGACAACTGATGGCTGCGTAAAATAAAAAGACACTGCACAATTGTTGGCTGAGGGCCCACGCTCCTTCAGAGCGCAGTGCGCACTGGCTCCCATTCCACAGAGCCCGGGAGGGACGCAGGCCGAGGTGAACCGCCTGGGAGACAATCTTCCCGGGTGTTCGGGTGGGGCTCGGCAGGAAGTACCTGGTTAGGAAAATTAGTATTCTCTCAAGTCTCACCACTCAGTAGGTCTTCCAAGGGCCAGATGCAACAGAAATTCAGAGTCTCAGGCCCTACCCCAGACCCACTGAGTCAGATCTGCCTGTTACTAGATTGACAGGTGATCTGTTTGCACCTTGCAGGTCAAGAAGCCTGAACTTAACTGTGTGTTTTGCATGTACATACAATTGTAAATAAACATTCACTACTCAGCCTTGGGGACCCGGTTAAATGAAACTGGGGCTGGTTCGGGTGTAAGCCAATAGATTTAGAGGGGGCAGGGAATGGCAGAAAGGGAACCTGAGAGTGAGCAAGGATAATGTATCTGCTCTGCCTGTGTGAAACTGGGTTAGCTCTTTGTAATTTCTGTTCAATTTGATTTTTAAATGGAACCATCATGACTCGAGTCTAAGGGGCTCAGACTCAACCAAAGTGGTATCTATTAACATTTTTCTTGATTTGGGGGACCAGAGAGGTGAGTAAAGAAGTTTCCAAAGTGCCCAGGTCAGGAGTCCTCCAGTGGTGGTCTGTGATGGGGGTGTGGTGTGGGGGTGAGGTTAGGTCTCTGGGATCCAGCTAACCTGGCTTCTAATCTAAAGTCTGCAGCTGTAGGGTTTCAGGCAATCTAATCTCGGAGCGTCCTCATTTCCTCTTCCATAAAATGAGAATACTAGTGCTTATAATGTTCTCATCAGCAATTCAGAGACTTTAAAGCACCTCCTTTGGGGTAAACAGTAATGTCACTGCAGCAAATGTGCACACCTTTCTCTGCCATGTGTTTCAGGGAGCCAAAGCCCAGCCAGCCTCCCACCCCAACCCTGGAGCCGCCGGCTTTGTGAGCACCAGCTTGGCAGAGGGATAGTGAGCAGCTCGGGTGAGCCAGGCAAATGCATACATGACAGAGCCTTTCCTGGGACAGCTTCATTCCATCAGAGCAGGGGTCTTCAAACTACGGCCCGCGGGCCACATGTAGCCCCCAGGGGAGTCTGATCCTGCCCGCCAGGTTTTTAGGGCAGTGAGCGCAGCCAAAGTGTTACAGTAGGAATTAGTAGTTCATATAGTCTGGCCCTCCAGCTCTCTGAGGGACCGTGATCTGGCCCCCACTTTAAAAAGTTTGAGGACCCCTGCATCAGAGGTTCCTGGGATTCAAAGACCCTGAGGTTTTCAGACTTCCCGGGACTTTAAAATTTGAAAGATAATTTAGGGCACTGATACAGAGTTGGCAACTTATTTTTTGCTATCTTAAGAAAATAGGCTTTAAGCTTTCATTGTTTCTAAAAGAAAAACCTACATTAATATATATAAAAAAAAAAAAAGGACATGCCAAAACCGATTTGGCTCAGTGGATAGAGAGTGGGTCTGAAGGGTCCCGGGTTCTATTCCGATCAAGGGCATGTACCTTGATTGCGGGCACATCCCCAGTAGGGGGCTTGCAGAAGGCAGCTGATCAATGAATCTCTTATCGATGTTTCTAACTCTCTCTCTCCCTTCCTCTCTGAAAAAAATCAATAAAATATATATATTTTTAAAATAGGATATTAGGAGAGATCATTCTTTTATCTGGAATAAATTTCACTCTTTGAAAAATATTGCATAGGCCTTTTGTTTTCACCTCAGTGTGAATAGAGAGAACCTTTTCCGTGGCGTGTGGTATTTGGCAACCACTCCCTTTTAAAACCCCAGGAAGCTGAGGGGACTAGGTTTTGTCCAGACGCTGCTTAACACTGGCTAGAAAGTCCTGACCATACCTGAAGCCCCACATCCATCTCCTGGCAATCACAGGGTGGTAGTTGAGGAGCAAATAATAGGATATGGCCGTGGAGAGGTTGGACTCTCACTAGCCCAGGCATTCCCGACCCAAAATGGTTCCATTTGTGTGAAAGGAAACCTTCTCTGGGCCCTGGCCATGGCTGGGCTTTGGAGGAGGCCGACGTGGCTAGCAGATGGAAGTAGAAATGCAATTAGTTAATGCACTTGTGAGAGATGATGCACTTAGCAAATGTATATGTTTTTGAAAGAACTGAAAGGAACCACATCCAAATGTAGGCAGATGTTATTGCTAGTTGGCTGGGATTACAGATTATTTTTATATGCTTTGAATTTTTCAGTATTTTCCTCAAAGAGATATGTTGTTTATATAAGACAAAATAATTTATCTTTTAAAAAATACATGAAAATGTAAACAATGGGAGTAGTGCAGTGCAATACTGGCATAGCCATATGTGATGTGCGTGCATGAAATATATTTTAGGTCCACTGTATACCCTATTGTACCTTTTCAATTTTGTGCCTCATGTACGTATTATCTATTAAAAATAATTAATTTGAAATGTTCAGAAAGCTTGAAGGGAATTCCTATGCAATAAGGTCAACATAATTTTTTTTAACCCATCTCACCCGTACCCCATCTTTGGGCCTTGAGAGGACCCCGGGGCCTTGCAGGGGTGGAGAAACCCCCTCACCTCATGGCCACCCAAATGGTTAGCAGATGCAGCCAATTAAGTAGAGTAAAAGATGTGATCGTTCTCATCTGGCAGCATGGTGTTGCCTGTCTTAATTATTACAATTAGGATTGCAAACCATGAATCAAAACAAAGAGCACTTCAAAAATCCAGTGTTTAGCACAATGTAACATTATATGAGAGATTTAGATGGAAAAGGAAAAAGGCGAGCTTTGTGAAACCATACTTAGGACGGAGAGAACTTTGCTGGGGTCTGTCTCAGGTCTTTGAGGTTAGATGAACATTCTGACTCATTAGTAAATATTTGACATGAAAGCTTTTTTGCTCACCTCCTAATTATAATTTTTTCCAAAGCATCTGCTTCTGGGAGAAGTTTAATTAGCTGGCTATTCCTAAAGGATGGATTTGAGGAGATCAAAGGCCCTCCACATGCAATAGAGAGAGAACTAAACTGTGGAAATTTCCTCTTTGGAGGAACGAAGGTCAAAATTCATTTGGGGAGTGTAACAATGAACAAGGTTTGTTCTGTTTTTCTTTTCTTTCCGAAAATAAAAGCTCATGCCAAGATACAAATATTTAACTTATGCTGTATCTTATTAGCCTTCTCTTTGAAGGACTACCACTTAAAATTTTTCTGTCTCTTCCTCATTGGATAAACACAGTGAAGATGTGTTTTATCTACTAAGACTATGTGCAGAGATCTATGAGATACTTCGAAGTGAAAAATGAAAGACTCAAGGATGATATCATAATGTGTACCTCATACATTCCCTCATTTGATTTTTTTTCTTATAGATTTAAATAACTCAACCAACAAATAAATATTGATATATTATGCAAGTATATCTTATATCTGTGCAAAGACACATTGGTTTGGGGACTTGGTTGGCCAATGTCCTTATCCTCAGCCCTGCTTCTCCACAACTTTTCCTTAAAAAGTCATTGAATGTTTAGGTCCCCCAAAATTCACATGTAGGAACCTAGTCCCCAAAGGTAATGGTATTAAATGGTGAGTCCTTTGAGAGGTGATTACATCATAAAGGCAGAATTCTCATGAATGGCATTGGTGTCCTTAAAAAAAACAGACAGACCCAGAGACAGAGAAGCATCGATCAGACATCAAAGCTCAGAGGGAAGGTAGGGGATGGTGGAGGGAAGGGAGAAGATCAACCAAAGGACTTGTATGCATGCATATAAGCCTAACGAATAAATACAGACAACAGTGGGGTGAGGGCATGAGTGGGGGAGTGAGGGTAATGGGGGGGGGGGGAATAAGGACACATATGTAACACCTTAATCAATAAAGAAATTAAACACACACACACACACTTCAGAGAACCCCTTTGCCCCTTCTGCCATGTGAGGACACAGCGAGAGGACAGCTCTCAATGAAGTAGAAAGATGACTTCTCCAGACACTGAATCTGTAGGTTGACTTTGGACTTCTGCACCTCTAGAACTGTGAGAAAGAAATGTTTATTGTTCATTAGCAACCTCATTGGTGATATTTTTCTATAGCTCACACACAAATAAGACAATCATCTTACCTTTTACATTTTATTTTTATAACTATAGTAGTCCCCCCATCTATGATTTTGCTTTTCACAGTTATCTGAAAGCAACAGCAGTTTGAAAATATTAAATCTCCCCAACCATGATCAGGATTATCCAAAGCAGAAGATCCTCTTTCTGACATGTCATCAGAAGGTCAACAGTAGCCTAACATTATATCTAAATGGCCTATGTCACTCATCTCACTTTATTTCATCATGTAGGCATTTTATCACCTCACTTCATCACAAGAACAGTACTGTACAATAAGTATTTGAGAAAGGGAGAGAGACCACATTCACATAACTTTTATTACAATATATTATTATAATAATTCTATTTATTATTAGTTGTTGTTAACCTCTTACTGTGCCTAATATATAAATTAAACTTTATCACAGGTATGTATGCATAGAAAAAAACATAGTATATTTAGGGTACTATCTGCAGTTTCAGGCATCCATGGGGGCTGTTGGATTGTACCCGCCATGGATAAGGGGGAACTACTATAAATATATTTGGAAGAAAATTTAGAAAATGTAGGTTAATAAAAAGGAAATTTTAAATTATTTTTAAGTCTCCTACCAAAAGATAACTGCTATTAGCATTTCATTATTTAATCTATCCTTTCAGCAGTTTTCTAGTCATAAAAATACTTTTCTGCACAAATTGAATTTTATAGTACATTGGATGCCTTGTGCACGAAATTAGTTCCTAGTCCTGGCCTACGAACAGGGGGCCTGGCTGGCACC
This sequence comes from Pipistrellus hanaki, assembly GCF_964339955.1. Lineage (NCBI taxonomy): Eukaryota > Metazoa > Chordata > Mammalia > Chiroptera > Vespertilionidae > Pipistrellus > Pipistrellus hanaki. The sequence continues at coordinate 45,430,118 of NC_140503.1, read as the reverse complement.
GGCCTTGTCTGGCCTGGCACCATCTGGTTACCGGCCCCATCCCCCACCGCCACTGCTGGTCACCTCCCTTTTCAGGGCCACTGGTGGGCCAATAGCCTGTTCTCCCCCACATACACACACACACACACACACACACACACACACACCACTACTGACACTCACCTTGTCTGGTCTGGGGCTTGCAGGCGGGGGAAGCTCCTGTGTTGAGTGTCTGCCCTCTGGTGGTCAGTGTGCATCATAGCTACCAGTCGTTCCATTCCCTGCCCCCTCCTCCCCGCTGTTAAGTCAGTTTGCATTAGACTTTTATTATATAGGATACTATTTTTAATGTGTTTTTTCCTCCACTTTGTTTTTCCACAATACTAGTCCATAAGATAGAGAGAAAAAAAAGAACTCTATTCTGAGGTTCATTTTGAAATTAACACATTCCAAAACTGAATTGCTCTCTATTTAGCTAAGTGTTTTCATACATGTTGGTCTTCTGACTGACCAATTGAGCCCATGCTGTAAGTCATTGGGACCCCTGGTGAGGAACCCCACTGTGGGGCTGCTCTATTCCATACCCAACATAAGCACATGCACAGAGCTGATCAGGGCACTGTGGGTGGGCCTCCTTCTGAGCCCCGGAGGCCATCTAATGTGTATGCAGCAGCCTCTGGTCCTGGTGTAGTTTACTTCATCAATTTGAGAAGCAATGCTTTAATATATATATATATATATATATATATATATATATATATATATATATATATATATATTTCAGAGTGGAGGGGAGAGGGAGAGAAAGATAGAAACATCAATGATGAGAGAGAGTCATTGATCTGGTGCCTCCTACTGCCCCATATGGGGATTGAACCCACAACCCGAGCATGCACCCAGATGAAAATTGTGATCTCCTGGTTCATAGATGGATACTCAACCACTGAGCCATGCCTGCCAGATGATAAACAATGCTTTTTATCCCTTCCCTCCCTAATGAATAAAAGCACAGCTGGGATATTGGCCTCTTCAACTCAGAGTCAAAGGGCTGGGGCTATGTCAACCTTCCCCTCCTCAGCCCTATCTTCCTAACTCCCCCAAATAGAGTCATTTTCCAGGATTTCACTGTTCATTGTTTTAGTCATCAGATCCTGTACCTAATGCTCAGCACTTGCAGTTGGGAAGAAATTTGGTCCCTGAGGAGCTGAAATTTGCTCTAATTCCTTCAATCTCATGTATGAGAAAAGGCCACCACAGAAATATTTCCTTTAGCGAAGCTTGCACAACCAATTATAAAATGTTGTAGGATTTTGAAGTCAAAGGGATCTTGGGCAAAGAAGCAGAGTGCATTGGGGAAGAGATACTTTAATTAAGCTCAGATGCAACACCAGGGCAAGTGAAGCCAGGATTGATATTAATATCCAGAGGAATTTTTTAATGAATTGTACTTTACCTGCAGGGTTCCCCACCCTGGTAGATCATCAGAATCACATGGGGTGCTTTTTAAAACTCCAGATTCCCAACCAAATCACCACAATTCTAATTCAATAGATCTAGGAAAGGGCACTTAATGTTATGGGGGCGAATTTTTTCTCTCTACCCTTCTAGGTTCTTTAAGCAAATTTAACCATTAAATTAATCTAAGATAGATTAATAAGAGAAATAACTAAATTTAATTATGTATCTATGTACAGGAAACTCACATACATGAGAGAATCAGAGATCCCATATATGTGAGAGGTCCTAAGACAGAAAGGAAAAATGAGGTGTGTATGGCATCCTGAGTTATGGAATGAGATAAGCTACTTGAAGCTTCAGAGAGGAGAAAAGTCGTCTACAGGACAGTAAGAGCAGATGCTCAGTGATTAGAAGTTCCCCCTGTCAATTAAATAGGGCTCTGGTGATCACTTTTTTTTTCTTTTAAATATATTTTATTGATTTTTTACAGAGAGGAAGAGAGAGGGGTATAGAGTTAGAAACATCGATGAGAGAGAATCATCGATCAGCTGCCTCTTGCACACTCCCTACTGGGGATGTGCCCACAACCAAGGTACATGCCCTTGACCGGAATAGAACCCAGGACCTTTCAGTCCGCAGACGGATGCTCTATCTGCTGAGCCAAACCGGTTTCGGCTGGTGATCATTCTTATTGGCAAGGCTGCAAGGTCTCAATTGCCTTTAGCTCAAAATAACTCACAGGCTAACGCAGCACATCTTGGGATGCCTGATCTGAACCCCTCAGTGTTCACTTGTTTCTTCCTTTGACCTGTTTTAGTAAAGTGTGTTGTTCTTTAACAGATTTTTTTTTTGCTTTTTATTAAATTAAAAAATTGACCTGTTAACAATCATTTCTTTATTAAACTGACCATATTTGAAAAACTAAATTGATATGAACAAATTGATTTGATTGCTTCCAGGGGTCTTCAAACTACAGCCCGCTGGTCACATGCGGCCCGCAGAGGAGTCTGATCCGGCCCTCCAGGTTTTTTGGGCAGTGAGCGCAGCCGAGGTGTTACAGTAGGAATTAGTAGTTCATATAGTCCGGCCCTCCAGCTCTCTGAGGGACCGTGATCTGGCCCCCACTTTAAAAAGTTTGAGGACCCCTGGTAGACCATTGCTTCTTTAAAAAAAAAATATATATATATATATATATATATATATATATATATATATATATATATATATATATATATATAAAATTGATTCTTTACAGAGAGGAAGAGAGAGGGATAGAATTAGAAACATTGATGAGAGAGAAACATCCATTAGCTGCCTCTTGCACACCCCCTACTGGGCATGTGCCCGCAACCAAGGTACATGCCCTTGACCAGAATCAAACCTGGGACCCTTCAGTCCGCAGGCTGACACTCTATCTCCACTGAGCCAAACCGGTTAGGGATAGATTCTGTACCAAGTGGTTCTTGAACTCAGAGTCACCTGGATAGCTTTCAGAAATCCTGATGCTCACAACCCCACCCCCCCATCTCCATCAATTACCCCAGCATCTCTGGAGATGGAGTTGACATTAGTTTCTCAAAACTCCCCAAGCAATTTCAATGTCAACTCAGGCTGAGAATCACTGGGTGAGACCCAGGCTAAAGCATTGACTCTGGTGAGACCTCCCAAAGTGGGAAATAGTGCAGTCCTACCTAGTAAGGCGCCCACAGAAGGATGCTGGCACACCCATCTGCCAGTGCTCACAGCCAAGCTCTTGGGGTATTCTGAAAATCCATAAACTGATACCTCTCGTCAGCCTACCCAAAGAAGAATGCTCAGCTTTGCCTCTGCTACCTGCCGGGTAATCAGTGCTCCCAAAAGGTGCAGACAAGTAGGAAGTGCTGTTCTCAGACTCAGGCAGTATTTCCCCTTCTACCCTCCCATCCCATCCCCTCCTCACCTCTCCCCTAACAGCTGACTCCCTTCACGTGTGAGTAAACAATTTGCATGCAAAATAAATATCTCTTAGTTATTCCCTGATGCTGATTTCGTTGGCATATGTCTTGACCTTAATGTGATTTATTAACAGTCAGCCACCCCAAATGGACCACTGCTAATTGCCAGACACTGGGCTGAACATTTATAGAGTCATTATCTCATTTAATCCTCATAACAAGCTATGGGGTAAGTACTCTTATTATTTCTAATTCCCTGAAGCTTAGGGGGGCTTACAGGCTACACAGCCACCCTCTATACTGCCCTGTCTGGGACTCTGCAAACCTCGCTTGGGCTTTGCCTGGTCAGGCTCTGCCTACAGGGGGTGCCAGAAGGAAGGAGAAGGGACTTGCCCCTTCCTTTTGCTTCTGGTTCCTATTGATGTTTTACCAGCACTGGCCTTTGACTCCAAAGATCTGGGCTCTTGCTCCATAAGGTCCCTCCTGGCAGCCTCTAGATTCTGAGAATCCCAGCTTCTTTGTCTCCTCCTCCCCAGGGGCGGGGAAAGGGGGGAGAGGGGGAATAGCTGCTTCGGGCAGTTTGGCAGTTTTGTACGGGTTGCCTTTGTGCTTTTGTTGTCTCTCAGGTAGAATAGCCAGTGGGTTTCAATTTTCCTGACTGATAAGGAAGTTAAATAAATTACTCAAGGACACACAGCCCAAAATGGCAGAACTGGGATTCAAAGCTAGCTCTATCTGACCCCAGACTGCTTGCTCTCACCCTCCCCATTTATGAGCTGTTCTGTAGCTGGCTTGGAGACGCTGTGAGATAACAGACTTGTCTGGCCCTAGCTTTCTTCAAGAACACTTCTTTAAGAAAATAAAAACATATACCTATAACCATGAAAAATAACTGTAACGAAAAAAAAATTACCATTGGCTTGTGAAATGGAAATTTTTATGATATTTTCCCAAAATGTTTGAGAGTGTTTACTTTTAATGCTAATTAAAGTTCTGGATCCTTGAAATAAGAATATTTCATATGAGATAGTCTAGTCATCAGAATGAAGTTATTTTAAGGGACTTCAAACTGATGTATGTATGTGTAGTGTATTCCACGTTGTAGTTAGTGCCTACAGGGGAAGTGGCTTTATATACTTAGAGCACAGAGCCGGGTGCAGCATGGTATCCCGGAGAAGAGCTCAAGCTTTTGTAGCATCTGGATCTGGACTGAGAACCCACTGATTGTGAGGCCTATGAGTTAACAGGGCAACAGACACACACACACACACTAGCCAAATGTTATTGGAAAGCATAAAAGTAACACATCCAAGATGAGGAGATAAATTAATCTAGAGATGAGAACTCAAATTAATGAAGAGATTGAATGCCAGTCAAATTAAATTTTCCCATTTTCTATAGCAATGTTTCCCAAACTTCTCTCTTGATGAGAATCACCTGGTAGAGTTGTTAAACTACAGATTCCTGAGTCCCAACTAAGAAGTGCTAAACTGGAATTTTTGGGAACATATCTAAGACAGAGCACTAAGTTAAGTATACAATTTTACCTATATGTTCCCAAAAATTCCAGTTTAGCACTTCTTAGTTGGGATTCAGGAATCTGTAGTTTAACAATTCCACCAGGTGATTCTCATCATGAGAGAAGTTTGGGAAACACTGTATAGTATTCAATAATATGATTTTTATTACAAAAACTAGAGGCCTGGTGCACGAAATTCGTTCATGGGGGTGTCCCTCAGCCCAACCTGCACCCACTCCAATATGGGACCCCTCAAGGGTTGTCCGACTGCCAGTTGGACATTCCTCTTTCAATCCAGGACTACTGGCTCTCAACTGCTCACTTGCCTGCTTTCCTGATCACCCCTAACCACTTCTGCTTGCTAGCCTGATCACCCCCTAACCAACCACTCCCCTGCCAGCCTGTTTGCCCCTAACTGCTCTCCCCTGCTGGCCCGATTGGCCCTAGCTACCCTACCCTGCCAGCCTGGTCATCTCTAACTGCACTCCCCTGCAGACCTTGTTCCTTCCAACTGCCCTCCCTTGCAGGCCTGCCCCCCTCCCCCAACTACCTTCCCCTGAAGGCCTGGTTGCCCCCAACTGCCCTCCCCTGCAGGCCTTGTCCTTCCCAACTGCTCTCCCCTGCAGGCCTTGTCCCCCCAACTGCCCTCCTTTGTAGGCCTGGTCACCCCTAACTGCCCTCCTTTGCAGGCCTGGTCCGCCCCAACTACCCTTCCTGCTGGCCTGATCACCCACAATTGCCTTCTCCTGCTGGCCATCTTGTGTCCACATGGGGGAAGCCATCTTTGATCACATGGGGGTGGCCATCTTGTGTGTTGGAGTGATGGTCAATTTGCATATCACCTCTTTATTATATAGGATAATATAAGAATTTTTAAATAATCCACCAAGATGGAAATATACAAAGTAGAAAGAAAAAGGTCATCTCTAATCCCATCTCCCAGGGCCTCCACTGTTAAAAATTGGCATACACTCTTTTGATGTATGTACAGGTGCACTGTAACTTTGATACCATTGTAATTAGCTAGTTATTAATAACAGGAAAGGAGCAAAGTGGAGGCCAGACATGATAAGCATGGCCATTTGGGCAACTTCACCAGGAAGCTGCAACTTCACCAGCCCATTCTCTGCAGGTCACTGGGGGAAGGGTTCCAGCAAAGGGATTTACTCATGTGCAGTAAAATTGGGGTGACTAGAGAAGGTGTCTGCTAGTCAAACCTGAGGACAGAGATCATTGGCCAGAATAGGCAGGTCTACTGCAAGCCTGTGAAAATTTGGGGATACATAATCCCCCAAACAAAGGAGCTCTCGGATTCCTTGCATTTATCCATGTTCCCTTCAAGTCATGTGACCCTGCAGAACCCACAGGCAATGGATTCATGGACTGCAGCAGAGAACACAAACAAAGCTATTATAATGCTGGACTGGACACTGCTTTAATATGGAAAGAAAATTCTGGGCATTGGCTTTGATTCTAGCCCTATGGAAGCCACAACTTCACTCTTCCTTGGTCCAACAAAAGGAAATGGGACCTTGGAAACTCCAAGGTTCCGATTCCACAGAAATAAAGCTTTCTCCAACACCTCATCCTCCTGTGCGAGCTTCAGGAAATTCCTTTTCTCAGGATATCATAGGAGCCCACTCCCATGAGCGGCAGGTGGGAACGTGGACCTCTCTCCACCAATAGTAACCCCGGTGCTCTGTGGGAGGGAGAGTTTGTTTAGTCTGTCATCCTAGGCATTAAACACATATGCAACATCCAGAACTCTTATGGAGAGTCCTGGATCTGAGCAGGGAGCCCACAAACCCGGAAGAACGTGCATGATGCCATCTTCCCTCTGCAACACACACAAACACATGTGGCACCACAGCTTTCTGGACACTGGCAGTAAAGAAATCAGTCACTAATGTGGGGCAGGATTGGCTTTCCTGTTCTACTGATAAAAACCAGTACTCACCAAGTCTACAGTGCCTCTGCACAGCCTCTAGCTAAAATATTACCTTTTAGTTCAGGAGTCATATTTTCCTCTAAATGCTTGGATACCAGTGTCACATATGGTCCCAATTACCCTCACCATTGTCTAGGTCAGGGTTCCAGCAAGGACCAAAAGGCAAGGCACAAAGTGTGCAGGCATATAAGCCTAACCAGAGGGCATGGACAACAGGGGGTGGGCATACATGGGGAGGGGTTTGGGATGGGAATGGGAATGGGGGGATGAGGACAGTTATGTGACATCATAATCAAGAAATTAAAAAATAAATAAATAAAGTGCTGGGTGCACTGACAGCTTTTCAAAATAACAAGAAAAGAAATGCTCAGCATTACCGTTAAATTCTCTTTAGTTTTTTGTTTAAAAAAAAAAAAAGTGATTAAAAGCGCTTTATGAAAGGACTGTCTTGGAGGGCGTGGCTGAGGTCAGGGGACAGCGACAAGGGGAGGGGCACCCAGGGCTGTTTTCTTTTCCTCTCACCCTGGCTCTTGCTCAGCCCTCTCCTGCAGCTTCTAGCACAGAAATGGAATCTGTTGAGTTAAATGCATACCTGACGGAATTCCATTGCACCACATAGCTAGCTTATTGCTCTCCTTTGAATCTCTCCCTTCACTTGGGGGGTTCTGGAGAATACGGGGCAACTGGGCAATTGAGGCTTATTTATATGCCACTTGAGCTAAGGAGAAAGAGTAGGAGGGGGGTTGTGGTTTGGGACTTCAAAGGGAAGAAAGGCAATTCAAGCAGAGATGGAAAAGCAAATGCTAGGTAACTGTTTGCTGGGCCATCTTTCACTAGGGGACCCAGAGAGGGCCTTCACCAGAGTGGCCTGAGGGGTGACTCCTGCCTGTCACACCTGGATCACATTTACACTCATTATCCACAAAGTAGCTCCCTTCCTGGAGCAGGTCCTCCATCTCAATTCTTTTGGGCAGGTAGGCGGGAAGGTCAAAGGTTCTTCTGAGTCTTGTTTCTTAAAATAACCAGCCTAATACAACATCCCTGAAAGGCATAGTTTGGGCTTTGTGCCCTGTGCCTTGCCTGCTCCGAGAGCCCCCTCAGTCAGCTCCCCACCTGCAGAGGGTTGAAAGGTTAACAGAAGCCAAGGATGGAATGAGAGGCTACACCTGCACAGGTGCAGGCAGGCTGTGGACTCACGGGGTGCTCTGCATGGAGAGGTTGGTCTGACTCTGCAATTTGTCGTCCGTGTGTGTGTGTGTGTGTGTGTGTGTGTGTGTGTGTGTGTGTGGCGACGGCGGTGGGGGAAAGGGTCTACAATTAGAAAAACCTGCCCTTTATTTTTGTTGCATTAGCAGCCATTCAGTTTGGCTTTTTTTTTCTTTTTTCTTTTTTTTTCAACTTTCACCTTTGATTCATTCTCTATTTCCTAGGAGATATGATAGAAATATTCAGCTCCAGCATCACACGAAACAGGAAATTGCATTTCGCAGGGTTTTACTATCTCTGCTTCACATTTGCTCCTGGTGCACTTCTAAGTCAAATGGAGCCTGTGAACAAGTGGAACATTTAGCTGTGATTCTGAGATATTACTGAAAGTCTGCTACTGGCCTGACCCGGAATAAAGAATTTAAAAAGGAAAGGAAAATGGCCCAGGCCTCATCGGGAAGCAGCTTAGGATTTTTTAAATAATGAATGAGGCTTGTGCACGTGCAGCTTCAGAAAACAGAGTAGATTCTACAGTGTTAAGGTCTGTGGCAGACATGCTGAGAATGACAGTAGAAGAAAAAAGCAATTTTTCTCTATAAAGAAGGGATTATATTTGGAAGGCAAAGGGGAGGAAAGATGAGTTTCTAGTATGGAGAACTGTGATAGCAAAGGCAAGAAATGAACAGGCATAGGTGGGCAGGTAGTAAGACTGTTTAGCTGGAAAGGAAAACTCGGGTAATATTATTGAGGGTTTTGAACACCAGTTTGCGGAAATTCAACTTGGTCCTATAGTAGCTAAACATGGTCATGAAAACAATGACAATTATAAATCACGTGGTCATCATTCTGGCTTTATGGAACAGAACATATAACCAGCCTAAAAGAGTATATTCTACAGTGTTAAAGTCTGTGGCATACATTCTGAGAATTACAATAGAAAAATAAAGCAATTTTTCTCTATAAAGAAGGGATTATATTTGGAAGGCAAAGTTTGGAAAGCAAAGGATTTGAGCCCAACTCAAAAAATATATTGCAATCTATTCTCTCCTTGAATTTGGATAGTGTGAGAAGAGCCGGGAAGATTTGGACCAGATTTTCTGGTGCTCCCTTCCACATTTCCACCCCTCCCATTTTCTCCCCCTCTGAGGGCCTGATTCAACCTGCCTGAGTAAACACCCAGGGCCCCAGCTCAGCATCTTCTACACCTGCTCTTAGGTGAGGAAGCTGGGAATCAAACCTTGAACTCCCCCACACCCCACCCACGCATTTGCCAACCCTGAGCTCCCTCCCCCTCCCCACAAGCATTCATTCTGGTTGTTAACTTTGAGAGGGGTCCCTCTAGTGGTCATCCTATACAATACCCTGTGGGAACAGTGCACTGGAAAGCTAATGTTTGTAGCTACCTGGAGTAGGGAGAGGGAGGTGGGAGATGAAGAGATTGGCTTCAGCCAGATTGTGAGGGCATGGGGCTGGACTAAGGTCTTTGGTTTCCTGGCAATGTATTATGTTGAGTAACAAAAGATTTAAAGTAATGGGGAATGACCAGTTCTCCATTTAATAAAGGTAATGCTTGCCTTCAGTATTTGTGTAATTATAAGAGGATAAAATGATGGTAATGAAAATAGTTAGCTTAGAAAAAATAAAAATAAAAACTGCCCGCTGGTGTGGTTCTGTGGTTGAGTGTCAACCTATGAACCAGGAGGTCGTGGTTTGATACTTGATGAGGGCACATGCCCAGGTTGTAAGCTCCATCCCCAGTAGGGGGCGGCAGGAAGCAGTCAATCAATAGTTCTCATCAGTGATGTTCCCATCTCTTTCTCTCCCTCTCCCGTCCTCTTTGAAATCAATAAAACACACTTTAAAAAATAAATTAAAATAAATAACCCAAAAGCTCTTTGTATGTGCCCGGCTTCGTGCTAAGCTGAGAGAAGGTACTGCTATCATTCTCCTTGGCCAGGCTGAGGGGCTTAAGTACAGAAGTCAGCCCCAGGGCCCTTAGCAAGCCTGTGCCCCTCACCACCCTCCTGCACTCTCCCTTCATTCACCAGGACGGCTGCCCCTCCCCCTGCCCCCATCCCATAGCTCCCTACACCTTGATAGAGGGAAACCCGTTAAAATTAAGGTCAAGGATCATTGGAAAGGGAAGGAAAGAGGAAGTTTCAGCAAAAGACACAGTGAGGACTATCAGGATTAACTTTGACTCAGAATACAAATTCCAAAATAATGGCAACTTCCAGACAGAAGTTGTTTGTTTGTTTGTTTGTTTTTTCCTTCCTCATGTGAAAGTGTAAAGATAAGCAATTCAGGCTGGAGCCGCGGCTCTGGTCCTCAGAGTCCCTGTGGTCCAGCCTACTTCCAGATCACTATTCTGCCATCCCTAGGAAGTGATTCTTACCTTCAGGGTCCAAATGGATGGACTCCAGCAGTCTCCCAGGCAACCGGGTAGAGAAGAGAGCCAAGAGGTGAGGAGCACACGCTGGCTCCTTTTAAGGAAGTGCTCTGGGAGCTGTGCCACTCTTCTCACAAGTCCTTGTCCAGGAAAATCACATGGCCTCGCTGGACGCAAGGCAGGCTGGGACGTTCTGGAAGCCAGGTGATGAAGTGTGTCTGCTGGGCAAGAATGGTGGGTCTCAGCCCCAGTTAAGCACCTTGTCTTCTTTCCACCTCATCCTCTGCCTCATGATGTCCCAAACCTGAATATGGCAACACGCCATCACCTGCGTCTTCCAGCAGGGTCTGCAGTTACGTGGGAGCCTTGCAGCTCTGCTTACTGCCAGGGGCACAGTTTCAAAGAGCTCCTTCTTACTTACAGCCCAGGCTAGGCCTGTGCAGAAGCCTTCAGAATAAGCCCTTTATGCAAACACTTGGCAAACATTTTCTGTAAACGATCAGATCATACATATTTTTGGCTTTGCTAACCGTATAGTCTGTTGCAACGACTCAACTCTGCCATTGTGGAGCGAAAGTAACCACAGACAATATGTGTGATCGTGGCATATTTCAATAAGACTTTATTTTGGGGGCACTAACATTCAAATTACGTATAATGTTTACATGTCATGAAACATCATTATTCTTTTGATAATTTTCCCCCCAACCATTTCAAAATGTAAAAAACAACTCCCATCTCCCAGCCATAGAAAAACATGTAATAGGGCAGATTTGGCCCACAGACTATGCCTTAAAAGATGAAGTTGTAGGACAATCATTATGACTCTATAGATTATCCTGCCTTATAGAAATGACATTATAAATGATGAGTGATGGCACTGAGCTAAGCCCTACATATAATCCTCACACCAGCCCATGAGTAGGTCAGGTTATGAGTCTGCTTTTATAGATGAGGAAACTGAGGCCCAGACAGTTTCCTGTAGTGACACCCTGTATAGCTCTCTGGCCACATGCTTCAAGGGGATACAGAGGTAGTTAGTTGCCTGTTCAGAGGACCGTGGTGGTGAAGGGTAGACACTGAATTCAAAGACCTGGATTCAAATCCTCACCCAGAACTTGAGCAAAAGGTAGGACTTTTCTGAAGCTTATTTCTTGGCTGAAAATGGGGATAATGACATTACCTGTTTCGGGGAGTTGCTGGCAAGATATATGTGAGGTGCTTAGCCTGTGCCAGACACAAGGTCACATGACTGCCAAATACAGGTCCAGGAATTTACTATGGGATGAGGGGCAAACAGTGACTGGACCATGAGGAGGCAGAAATAAAGGGTCCATGGGGTCTCTGTTCAGTATTCAAATACTGAGAGAGAAATGCTTTGGCCTGGGCTGGAGGGAGGAAAGGGCCAGGGCAACTGAACTCACTTTCCTGAGCTCCCACCCAGGCCCTCTGCTAGAGGTTGGGAGGGTTGCAGAGGCCAAAGCAAGACCCTGCCCATCGGAGCTGCCCATCGGTGGAGGATAAAATATAGCAGGACTTGTCACGCCCTGCCTCCAGCCCTGCTCAGCTACATTCACAAAGATCCCACTCAGATAATGAAAACCCCCCTAATCACAGCAGACAAGACCCTGGGAGCTAATGCCCCACCAGATCAGGGATTGAGAATAATTGTATTAAGCACTTGTTGCCTGACGCACTGTTCCAGAAATGATTGGCACACAGTCCCTTGTCCGTGCCTTTTAACAATCCCCAGGGATTGTTAGGCACCCAACCCACAGGTGAGAAAACTGGGCCCAGAGCAGGTAAGGAACCCGCAAAGCCATTCAGCAGAGCCAGGATTACAGCCCATGCCTCCTACCCAGAGGCCACATTCTCGCCCCACAGGAGTCACTGGTTTGGTCTTGGTTACACAACAGGACCCTCTGGGCAACTTGTTCAAAATATACCTACCTGGGTCTCCCCTCTCAGGGATTCTGATTCAGCAGGTTGTGGGGAGCAGCCCGGGAATATGCATGCTTAACAAGCACCCCGGATGGCTCTGGGGCACAGCAAAGTTTGAGAAGGGCCTCTCTGGAAACACTGTGTGTGGAGGAGACCCTGTAACCTTGGTGCAAACAGGAGCCAGCTGCAGAGGCTTAAGCGCAAAACAGATGTTGGCTTTGTTTTTAAGCATCTCCAAACCTCAGTTAAATTCAACCAAACTGAGAGTAAACGCGTCCATAACAGAAAGGAAACCTGATCTAAACAGGCGCTTGAGCCAAGGCAGGAACAAGGAGGCCACAGGACAGCTGTTTGGGCAGGAAGAGGTGGGTGCTATTCATCCTCACTGTGGGCGCTCCAAAGCTTGAAGATGCCCACTGTGCTCAGCTGCAGGGGAGAGGCGGGGTGAGAGCTCTGGACTTGGGAGGGCCCTGGCAGCCCCTGCCCTGCAGGTCAGAAGAATGTCTGAGCATGGGCAGGGTCCTCACCCTTCCCAAACCCCCCGACACACCCCCACCCCAAAATGCCCCGCAGGAGGACCTGATGGGTTTTCTTTAAACCAGCTCACTTGGCTGCAGACTCTCTCGCTAAAGCAGGACTGAGCTTAGGAGGATGGAGGCTCGCCAGAAATTCTGAGCCACGGATCTCAGTCTGCTGGATTCCATTTGATGTCTTGTCTTCCCCAGAAAACAGCCCCTGGTGCCCACAGAATCTGCTCCAGGCCCAGGCAGGAAGAACCCCGTTTTACTCCAAGCCCTCTGCCTCCTTTCTTAGCATCCCCCAGACTCCCCTATTCTTTACCATATAAGTATTTAAGAACATTTTTAAAAGTTGGCACCATAATGAAAGTCCACTTCTCTCTGAGGAAGGTAAGAGATACTTCGGTATAAAGGTCTCAAGGTTTATCTGATAAATCTCTGAAGTTCTTACCTAGTGAGGCCAGTTTCCGGGTGCTGTTTGAAGGGTTTTCTGAGAAAGCCTGGACTCGGTGTGGCTTCCAGGCACGAGTAGGTGCAGATTGCCGGGAAAATCCTGGACTTTCTTGGGACCAGGGTTGGGGTGGAGAAGCGGGTGGTAGCTGAGGGTCCCCACAGCAGCGATGCTCAGGGGCAAAGGCCATTTTGGCTGGTTTCAGGAATGGGCCAAGAGCCACCTCAGGGTAATGGTGAGAACAGAGGGGACTTAATGGGAGAGCCTCAGGGCTAGCAGCAGGGGTCTAGGGAAGGTGTGTGTGTGTGTGTGTGTGTGTGTGTGTGTGCTCCTCACCCCCCACAACTGGGTTTGTTGTTTGCTTATCCCTAGAAGTGGCACAAGGGAAAGTAGCCATTGTTTTATGCCCTCAGTGGAGGAAAGATGGTTATGGTGCCTTTCCCTCCCACCTCCCTCTTGGGCCTGGAGATCCTGTTCTCTCTGGGAGGAAGCAAGAAGGTGTTGAAGTGACTGGGGCCAGAGAAGAATGACAGAAACCATTGGAGAAACATGGAGAAAGAAAGGCTGTCAGGCAGAGAGAGCAGAAAGTAGGAGCAGAAGAGTTGGGAACACAAAGAAAAGGGAGAAGTGATGGGGTACAGAAGGAAAAGAAGGAGCCAGCCAGAGTCAGAAAGAGAAAGGAAGGCAGTCAGAGCTCAGGAGGGGCTGGAATCGAAATCTGAGCTGTAGGTCGAGGTGGCCCTGCCATGGTGCTCTGGCCTCGCAGGGGCTTTCCTGGGTCCCAGGAGGTTGAAGTGGACCTCAGTGAGGCAGTCTTCCGCAGAAATGGGGCCATGTCGGAAGGCCTCTGGAAGGCAGAAGCAGAAGGCCAGGAGAGGGAGCTGCCCGAGACAACGAGAAGGGGCTGAGGAAATGCATCCTTGCATGGTGGGGAAGGTAGAGTGGGGAAAGGAGACACGTGTACAATAGGGATACCAGCACCCACATTTAAGGGTACCAGGGATGACATAGGACAAGACCTGTGTGGTAGTTGACTCAGCAGCAGCACCCAAGGACTCTGCAAGAGTAGTGCTGATGGACTGCCATGGGGAGACCATGGAGAGGTCATGGGGAGGCCAGAGGGAGGCCATGGGGAGGCCATGGGAGGTCATAGGAAGGTCATGGGGAGGCCATGGGGAGGTCATGGGGAGGTCATGGGGAGGCCATAAGGAGGCCATGGGGAGGTCATGGGGAGGCTGCCCCAGCCAGGGGGGCAGCAACGTGGGAGCGAGGAGACACCTGGAAGGGAATGAGGGAGGACAGGAGACGTGGAGAAATGGGGCAAGACAGGGTTCTCATCAAGCCTCAAATTTTATTTGTTGCAGCCGCAATATATGTACACAGGTTGTAGGGGGAAATTGCCGCGGAGACATTCCAGGGCGGGGAGGGTTGTGTATCAGCAGGATGTGTCTGCCGGGGAGGATACAGCGAGATTCTCCGGGGCGGGGCGAGTTATCACAACAGTTGTGCCTTGCTCAATGGCCAGATTTGCTGCTAGGCATTTAGATTGTTTCTAGTTAACTGCCACACCGCAGCTTGTCACATGAGTTCTGGTAAGTCAGAAACACAGTGTCTAAGATGGAGGTGTCTTTTAAGATGTAGTCACTAATTCTTTTTCGGCTCCCGACAGGAGGCCATAGGGAGGTCATGGTGAGGCCATAGGAAGGCCATGGGGAGGTCATGAGAAGGCCATGGGGAGGCCATGGGGCAGCCAAGAGTCCATCCGAGGGGCATTCATGAGGCAGAGTCCTTGCTACTTGAGACCAGCTGTGGAGGGAAAGGGGAAGAGAAGTTCCAAAGTCTATTCCTGCTTTCTGTTTTCAGTAACTGGAGGATGATCCTGCCATCAACCAACAGGGGATAAAGGAAATGCATATTTTGTGGGGAAAATCAGTTCTGATTTAAAAACAAAATCAAAAAACTAGTAACATTTATAGCTGTGCAGACAACTATAACTGGCCAATAAACATGACAGTATGCTCAACCTCACCACTGACTAAAGAATAGAAGTTAAAACAAGATAATTTACTTATCACATAGACACAGAGAAGATTGAAGATATAGAGTATTGGAAAGGACATTCATGGGGCTATAATTTGTACAATCATTTTGGTGGGCAATTTGGAAGGATTTACTGAAATAGTTAATGCATTTTCTGCTTGACCCCCATCATTCCACTTCAATAAATTTATTTGACAGCGTGCAAAAATAAACGCACCTGGACTAAAGCATTGTATTAGCAAGAACACACCGGCTCCTCTACTTTCCAGCTGAGTGATTTGGGGCAAACTACTCGACCTGCTTGTGCATCAGTTTCCTCACCTGTAAAAATGGTAGTAATAATAATAATACTTACATCATTACTTTGTGAGGAGGATTATATGAGATAACCCAAGCCAAGCACTTGGCACTGTGTGTTAGAGATTTCAGTGCCCAGCTAAGGACAGCAGACATGTTCCCATGGATAGTAGGGGTTCTGACGGTACATTAGTGGCAGGCCCCCTAGCATGGGAGGGAGATCACTGTGGGGTGAAACTGAAAGTCCGGAGCAGACAGGAAAGAAGACAAGTCTATTTCTGAGGTGTGCACTTCAAACACAGCGGGGAGGGGAGCAGGAGGCTCAGAGATGGTCAGAAAGGCATATAAAGTGGTGGGCGGGAGAAGGAATCCAGGGACTCTTAGCTTTTCTTAGCTTTGGGGGACTAGCTGTGCAGCCCCAAATTCCTGCTGACAAGTTAGCAGCCTGCCGCGAGCCCCAGAGTCTCCAAGTAGATTATCTCGTGCTCCCTTGCAGAAGGGTGGCTGGGCTTTTAGAATAAGCAGGGGTAGGGAGTGAGGGGGACAGGGGAGAGGAGAAGAGCCTTACCACCTTGGACGGCACACTGATGGGAACACAGTAATTCTAGGATGACTCAGCCGCGGGCAGAGGCTCAGGCTCATCAATAGGACCCATCTTCAGTGTCATGCACCTGCCTCTGGGGCCAGCAGCCACGTCTCACAGGCTAATTCATTGTTTGTAATGTAATGGGTCACAGCTCTTTTGCATCCTGCCTACTTCTCATGATGTCATTGCTCATGGGCTCAGAATTGAAAGGATGTGCTGGGCCTCAAAATCTCTTCCCAGGCCCCCTAAGCATCCCTGCTGTGAGGCGAGAGTGGCGTTTAAGAGGCCAGCAGAAACCTTGCCATGTATCTTGTGTGTCTAGAAATAGTTCCTGAAATTCCATCCTTCCAGAGGCCAATGTCTGGGGAGTCTGCAAGTATCCCTGACAAGCACATTAAATAATTATTCATTAATTCACATCTATATGCAAATGCATTTAATCCCATCCCTTTTCCCTTGGAGCTGTGATCTGTTTATAGAAAGACGGTGAAAGATTTGAGGGGATAGATGGAGAAGAGGAACATTTCAGAACTTGTGCCTTTCACCCAGGGAAGACAGATCTGGGCTTGATGATGAGGTAGGGGTTTCCTGGCTAGTTATTCAAGGGCATTGGACCACCAAAGACCAGAAGCGTCTCCAAGATAAACCTGGCCGGCCCTCGGGGTGGTCTAAGGCTGATAGAACGCAGACATCACAGGGTCTGGTATAGGGAGATCTGCATTCCTGTCTCAATGTTGCAACTTAATAGCTCTGTGAGCCCTGAGTTCCCATCCCTAATCCTCCTTCTCTCAGCCATAAAGGTCAGTCATGCCTGCCCCTACCTGTTTGAGTGTGGCTGTGCTTTGAAAAAATATTCCCACTGCCATAATTAAAGTAAAAGAAGCAAAACAAATACATTTTGTTAATGTGGTTACTGGGTCTATCCCACATTAGTTTACTGGCCTCAGGTGGGTCAGGATGGGAGCTCCTCCTGCAGGGCAGAGGTGAGGGGCCGGCCCCGCAGCCCTGGCGGCAGGCCTCTCTGAGCCACACACACACAGAGGCACTTAAAATGACCCATTCATCTCTGCTGAGATCGAAACCTGAAAGGGAACAAGTTCAAACGATAAGAAGCTTCCTCCAGGGAGTTTCAAATGAACAATTCAGGGCCTGACGCTGATGCTGGGATAACATGGACAAAGAACCCTGGACTCCTGCGTCCTGCCGGGCACAGCTGCCATGGCAGGTGGCAGGGGCCTAGGAAGCAGGCAAGCAGGAGCCTTTTTAGTCTGTCCGCACGGCCTGGCCAGGAGCCGCCTCCCAGACCAGCCAGACAGATATGGGATGCGGCCTGTGCAGTGTGGTGTGCAGATGTATGCCGGATGCTGTGGTTACAATAAAGGAAGCATGAAGGACTGGGCCTGTCTATGAGGGAGCAAGGGAAGTCTTGGACACACAGCAGGGTCCATGCCCAGTAGCCTTTCATGAGCGCAGTGGCAGTGTGAGCAGAAAGAGTCCTCACCAGAAGTCAGACTGGTTGCTCTGCCACCTTTAATCTTTCTGAGCCTCAGTTTCCTTATCTGTAAAAATGAGGATGGGGTTATAATTGGTATGATGAGTTCTTGGTATCATGGAGCACTGTACAGGAAGAGATGGGGTTTATGTAGCAATGTGATCATCAGGAAGGTGACTGATAAGTTTTTCTGAAGAATTTTGGGTTGCAAACGATGGCCTGGTTTTACTTTCACATCACAGAACTCAGAGCTGGGAATGGTCATCTAAAGCAAGCATCTTATGTTACAGACAAGTGATAACAGGCAGGGTCTCCATGGGATTTCTCTTTGCTTCATGTGAGGATTCTGGCACAGACTAGGTGATCAGCAGAGGCAAAACTGGATCTTCCCCCTGCTGAGTCTTCAGTCAGTGCAGGGCTGGGGCCCCCTGCACCTCATGGGAGACAGAGGGAAAAATACAGGGCCTGGGATTCCAGTGGTCAGGTGCTTTTCCAGCAGTCCTCAAGTCTCTGAAATATCTAAAGTGCCTTTAGATAACATAATTAAATTGAATTATTACATAAATAATATTATACATATATATGGAACTGTATGTATATGTATGTGTGCACAAACACACACATATATCTATATATATCTATACATATACTAGAGGCCCTGTGCACAAAATTTGTGCATAGCAGGGGTGTCCCTCAGCTCAGGCTGTACCCTCTCCAATCTGGGACCCCTCGAGGGATGTCCAGTAGGATCAGGCCTAAATAGGTAGTTGGATATCCCTCTCACAATCCAGGACTGCTAGCTCCCAACTGCTTGCCTGCCTGCTTTCCTAATTGCCCCTAACCACTCCCCTGCGAGCCTGATTAATGCCTACTGCTCTCCTGCCAGCCTGATTGCCCCTAACTGCCCTCTCCTGCAGGCCTGCCTCCCCACCCCCCACAACTGCTCTCCCCTGCATGACTGGTCACCCCCAACTGCCCTTCCCTTCAGGCCCAGTTGCCCCCAACTTCCCTCCTCTGCAGGACTGGTCACCCCTAACTGCCCTCCCCTGCAGGCTTGATCACCCACAACTGCCTTCCCTTGTGGGCCTGGTCTCTCCCAACTGCCCTTCCCTGCAGGCCATCTTATGGCAGCCATCTTGTGTCCATATGGGAGCAGCCATCTTTGTGTTGGAGTGATGGTCAATTTGCATATTGCTCTTTTATTAGATAGGATATATTTGACAAGGGGCTACTGGTGAGGGAAGAGTGAGGCAATCAGAATTCTTGCTGATAACATATTCTAACTGGATTTTCAGACATTTTGGTCTAGAGGTAGTTCCTTCTTTTGTTGTTAGGGAGAAAAAACCTCAATTGAAAATTAAATCATTTCTTACTGAAATATGGCATGTGTATGCATATATCTATCGCATATAATTTGCATTTTTAAAAATCCTCACCTGAGGATATTTTTTCCATTGTTTTTAGACAGATTATAAGGGAGAGGGGAGGAAGAGAGGGAGACAGAAATATGGATGTAAGAGAGACACATCAATGTGTTGCCTTCTGCACCCAACCCTACCAGGACAGGGATCAAGCCTGCAACTGAGTTATGTGCCCTTGACTAGGAATCGAATCTGTACCCTTCAGTGCTCAGGCTGTTAACACTCTACACATTGAGTAAACCAGCCAGGGCTAATTTGAGTTTTTTTAACCATAAAAGGCTGTCCTTTCCAGCTGTAAAATTAACACGGAGTTTTACTGCAGTGCTTCAACATCCTCTTTTCTAGCTACTCCCTCAGTGACCTAGATACATTTTGATCCCGGCTGTAGGTAGCAGGCTGCCCTGGGAAGATTCTGTGTTAGAAATCATTCGGGAGGTCTGAGCTCCTTGCCAAGAGGCTGCCCTTCTTTACATAGGGACCTGGGCTTCTCCTTGGGGTTAGGACATACTTACTTTATAGACGTATATGTAAGGCTTGTTATTTGACAGAAAATTTTCTAAGCGCTTATAAATATTAACTTATTTAATCCTCACAATCACCCTATGAGTTACAATTATTATCCCTACTATGTAGATGAGGCTCACAAATGTGTCCAAATTCCACAAGAATTTCAGAACTCTGCCAAGATTAATATCACTTTTAAGCAAAAATAAATCTTACCTGCTGGCCTCTCTCTGTTCGTAAGTGCTCTTAACTTTTACAGGTCATACACCCCTTTGAGGATCTGATGAAAGCTCTAGATGCCTTCCTTGGAAAATTCACATAAGTTGGTAAATTAATCTATATCTGGAAGCAATCCGCAGAAACCACGTTACAAACCCTAAATACAGCAGAGGAATGCATCAGTACTCTCTGGCAACTTGTCCCTATAGGAGCCCCAACCATACATTCTGGATCTACAATCTACTTTTTGTACCATACGTCCCTTCTTTCACAGTTACTCTAGCTTAGAAACCATCTAAACTAACTAATATGCATCGTGGTTATTTATAGAGGGTGGGATTCTTGGGCACTTTCACATTCTGCATAATGTATTTCTGCAGTGTTTATAAGCATGTTTCACTTTTGGGATCAGAAGTGATATGAAGGATTATTTAAATTTACATTATAGACCTTCACCTTCCTTCGGAGATTCTGCACTCCATTCCATGCTTCCATGATCACAGGTCTCGGGGCAAGAAGTCACATCTTGCTATTCTTAAGGAAGGCTATCATTTTCTCCAAAGAAGGACTGAGTGCCATTATAGAACCCGGCGGAAAGCGTTGGCAGGATAAAAGATCCTGTGTTTTGTGCCTCTTAACCAACTGCAAAATGTATGGCAGCAGTAAAATGCTAACAAGACATTGAGTGTTGTATTTTGTACCTCAAAATCAACGCAGGAGAAGGAATACCACATAACCAGACATCCTGAAAAGAGAGGCCATGGGGAGACAAAAACATAGTCCGCACTTGAAAGAAAAGCAGGCATCACCAGAAAAGGAAGTAAACGAGCCAGAGGTAAGCAGCCTGCCAGAGCAAGAATTCAGAGTAATGATCATAGCATGGCTAAAAAGAATGGAAGAGAAATTTGACAAAAGCCAAGAAGAAATGAGAAAGAACCATGAGGAAATGAAGGAGAGCCATGAGGAACTGAAGAAGAACCAAGAAGAAATGAAAAGTGACATCGCTACCATGAAGAACTCAATAGAAAGCATCAAGAGTAGACTAGATGAAGCAGAGGACCGCATCAGTGAGCTAGAAGATAAGATGGAAAAAAATACCCAAGTAGAGCAACTTCTAGAAAAAAAGATTAAAAAGCAGGAGGAGAGCCTACGGGAGCTTTGGGACAAAACAAAACAAAATAATATTCGAATAATAGGGGTTCCAGAAGGAAAGGAAACTGAGGTAGACATGGAAAAAGTATTTCAAGAAATAATGACAGAAAACTTTCCTGAAATAGAAAAGAAAAAACCCACACAAATCCAAGATGCCCGCAGAGTCCCAAGCAAAATGAATCCCAGAAGACAGACTCCAAGGCACATTATAATTAAATTGGCAAACAACAACGACAAAGTAAGAATCTTAAAAGCAGCCAGAGAGAGACAGAAAGTTACATACAAAGGAACCCCCATCAGACTAGCAACTGATTTCTCAACAGAAACTTATCAGGCCAGAAGGGAATGGGATGAAATATACAAAGTCATGCAAAGGAAGGGTCTGAATCCAAGAATACTGTACCCAGCAAGGCTATCAATCAAAATTGAAGGGGAAATCAGGAGCTTCACAGACAAAAAAAGACTGAAGGAATTTATCTCCACCAAACCAGCAATGCAAGAAATGCTAAAGGGTCTACTGTAAAAATAAAGAAATAAGAAGTGAAGAAGGAACACGGGTATAGAATAAAAATGGCGTCAAATGAGTACCTATCAATAATAACCTTAAATGTAAATGGATTAAATGCTCCAATCAAAAGACATAGGGTAACAAATTGGATAAGAAAACAAGACCCATACATCTGTTGTCTACAAGAAACCCACCTCAGAAAAAGAGATGCACACAGACTGAGGGTGAAGGGATGGAAAAAAGTTTTCCAGGCAAATGGAAATGAAAAAAAAGCTGGGGTAGCAATACTTATATCTGACAAATTAGATCTCAGAGTGAAGGACATAACAAGAGATAATGAAGGCCACTTCATAATACTAAAGGGAACAATCCAACAAGAAGAAATAACCCTGGTAAATATATATGCACCCAATACAGGAGCAACCAAATACATTAAAAAACTGCTAGAGGACATTAAGGGAGAGATTAATAGCAATACAATCATAGTAGGAGATTTTAATACCCCACTGTCACCCTTTGACAAATCATCTAAACAAAAAATCAGCAAAGAAATATCAATCCTAAATGACTCACTAGACCAGATGGAATTAATTGACATCTTCAGGACACTCCACCCCAAAGCCACAGAATATACATTCTTCTCAAGTGCACATGGGACATTCTCAAAGATAGACCACATTTTGGGACATAGGCAAAGTCTCTTCAAATTCAAGAAGATAGAAATCATATCAAGTATCTTCTCAGACCATAATGGCATAAAACTGGAAATTAACTACAATAAAAATAATCCAAAGAAATCAAACACATGGAGACTAAACAGCTTGCTATTAAACAAGGACTGGGTTACCAGAGAAATCAAGGAAGAAATTAAAAACATCCTGGAAACAAATGACAATGAAAGCACAACAATCCAAAATCTTTGGGACACAGCAAAAGCAGTTTTGAGAGGGAAGTTCATATCCTTACAAGCCTATTGCAAAAAACTAGAAAAAATAGTAACAGATGATCTAACTCTACAACTCAAAGAGTTAGAAAAGGAGCAACAAGAAAAACCCAGTGTAAGCAGAAGGAAGGAAATAACAAAAATCAGAGCAGAGATAAACGACATAGAGACCAAAAAAACAATACATAAGATCAACAAAACCAAGAGCTGGTTCTTTGAAAGAATAAACAAGATAGATGGACCTCTAGCCAGGCTAACCAAGAAACAAAGAGAGAGGACCCAAATAAACAAAATCAGAAATGAAAGAGGTGAAATAACAACAGACCCCACCGAAATACAACGGATTGTTACAAAATACTACGAACAACTCTATTCCAACAAACTGAACAACCTGGAGGAAATGGACATATTCCTAGAAAAATACAAACTTCCAAAACTCAATCAGGAAGAATCTAAAAATCTCAATAGACCAGTGACTTGGGAAGAAATTGAAACAGTCATCAAAAAGCTTCCAGCAAACAAAAGCCCAGGGCCAGATGGCTTCACAGGAGAGTTTTACCAAACATTCAAGGAAGAACTAAAACCTATCCTCCTCAGACTATTCCAAAAAATCCAAGAGGAAGGAACACTTCCAAACTCCTTCTATGAAGCCAGCATCACCCTAATACCAAAACCCGATAAAGACAACTCAATGAAAGAGAATTACAGGCCAATATCCCTAATGAACATAGATGCCAAAATCCTCAACAAAATTCTAGCAAATCGGCTCCAGCAGAGCATCACAAAGATCATACACCATGACCAAGTAGGATTTATACCAGGAATGCAAGGTTGGTACAATATCCGCAAATCAATAAACGTGATACATCACATAAACAAGTTGAAAGATAAAAATCATATAGTCATATCAATTGATGCAGAAAAAGCATTTGATAAAATCCAACACCCTTTCCTGATAAAAACTCTTAACAAGGTGGGAGTACAAGGATCATACCTCAACGTAATAAAAGCTATATATGATAAACCCACAGCAAACATCATACTCAATGGGCAAAAACTAAAACCATTCCCTCTAAGAACAGGAACAAGACAGGGATGCCCACTATCGCCACTCCTCTTTGACATAGTACTGGAAGTACTAGCCATTGCAATTAGACAAGAGGAGGAAATAAAAGGCATCCAAATTGGAAAAGAAGAAGTAAAGTTATCCTTATTTGCAGACGACATGATATTGTATATAAAAAACCCAAAAGACTCCATTAAAAAACTAATTGGCTTAATAAATGAATTTGGCAATGTAGCAGGATACAAAATTAACACCAAGAAATCTATGGCATTTCTATACACCAACAGTGAGTTTATAGAAACAGAGACTAAAAAAGCAATTCCATTTACGATCGCACCAAAAAAATTAAGATACCTAGGAATAAACTTAACTAAGGAAGTAAAGGACCTATTTGCGGAAAACTACACGACACTGAAAAAAGAAATAGAGGAAGATGTAAACAGATGGAAGAACATACCATGTTCATGGATTGGTAGAATCAACATCATCAAAATGTCCATACTTCCTAAAGCAATCTATAAGTTCAATGCACTCCCCATTAAAATACCAACGGCATATTTCACTGACCTAGAAAGAACTCTCCAAAAGTTCATTTGGAACAATAAAAGACCCCGAATAGCCACAGCAATCCTGAGAAAGAAGAGTAAAGTAGGAGGTATCTCAATACCAGACTTCAAACTGTATTACAAAGCCACTGTTCTCAAAACAGCCTGGTACTGGCACAAAAACAGACATATAGATCAATGGAATCAAATCGAGAACCCAGATATCAACCCAAATCACTATGCTCAATTAATATTTGACAAAGGAGGCACTAATATACAATGGAGTCAAGACAGTCTCTTCAATAAATGGTGTTGGGAAAATTGGACAGATACATGCAAAAGAATGAAACTAGATCACCAACTTACACCATACACAAAAATAAACTCAAAATGGATACAGGACTTAAACATCAGACGGGAAACCATAAAAATACTTGAAGCATCCACAGGCAACAAAATCTCAGACGTATGCCAAAAAAACTTCTTCACTGATACTACCCCTAGTGCAATGGAAGCTAAAGAGAAAATAAACAAATGGGACTACATCAAAATAAAAAGCTTTTTTACAGCAAAAGAAACCATCAACAAAACAACAAGAAAGCCCACTGTGTGGGAGAACATATTTGCAAATGTTACCACTGATAAAGGTTTAATCTCCAACATCTACAAACAGCTTATACAACTAAATAAAAGGAAGATGAATGATCCAATTAAAAAATGGGCAATGGACCTAAATAGAATATTTTCAAAAGAAGACAGAAGGAAGGCCAAAAAGCACATGAAAACATGCTCAAAGTCACTAATTATCCGAGAGATGCAAATCAAAACAACAATGCGGTACCATCTCACACCTGTCAGAATGGCCAACATCAACAAATCAACAAATGACAAGTGTTGGCGAGGTTGCGGAGAAAAAGGAACCCTCGCGCACTGCTGGTGGGAATGTAGACTGGTGCAACCACTGTGGAGAACAGTGTGGAGTTTCCTCAAAAAACTGAAAATGGAACTCCCATTTGACCCAGTAATCCCACTTCTAGGAATATATCCCAAGAAACTTGAAACACCAATCAGAAAGGATATATGCACCCCTATGTTCATAGCAGCACAATCTACAATAGCCAGAATTTGGAAACAGCCTAAGTGTCGGTCAGCAGATGATTGGATCCAAAAACTATGGTACATCTACACAATGGAATACTATGCTGCCATAAAAAAGAAGGATTTCTCATCATTTGCAGCATCCTGGATGGAATTGGAGAACATCATGCTGAGTGAAATAAGCCAATCAATGAAAGAGAAACACCACATGACCTCACTCATTTGTGGATAATAAAGAACATTATAAACTGGTGAACCATAAGATAGATATAGAGACAGTATATCAACAAGTAGACTGTCAAGTTACAGTGGGGACGGGAGGAAGATCTGGGGGAGATAATAGATTAACCGAAGGACTTGTATACATGCATATAAGTGCAACCAATGGACACAAAACTCTGGGGAGGGAGGGGATGTGTGGGAGGGAGGGAGGGGGTAAAAAAAAATCAATAAAATATATTTTAAAAAAAAAATTAAAAAAAAAAAAATTTACATTATAGATACACTCATTGTTGCAAAGCTTGTAATCCTCCCAACTGGCTTCAGCAAAGGTGAGGTAAATAAACCATAATGCCTCCTTCAATGGATTGTAGGGTGGCTACTAAAAACAGGGCAATGAGCTCTAAAGTACTAAAAGAGCCTCAAGATCTACTCTTTGGAGAATAGAGCAAGATGGAGCGGAGTGTACAGGGTGCTACAGTTTTTTAGAGGCAAGAAAGGGGAACATTGGTTTATGTGTCTAATAATAACTCCAGAAGGATCAGCAAAGCCTGGAGACAGTTGCTGTCTCTGGAAAGTCAGAACAGAAAGGGAGATTTACTTTCACTCTGTGCCTTTTCCTACCTTTGAATTTTGTTCCATTTTTGTATTACCTGATCAATAAATCAATGAAAACCTTAAAAAGAGAGGGACCTTAAGGTATCTCTGGTCCTTCCAGTGATCGGACCTGGCACTGACTGTCAGCTCTTCTGCCTGGAACAAGCTTCTACTCCCATTTCTGTCAGATTCTGGGGTGTGTTGTGGGACCCAGAGTCAAGTCCCTGCTCACTCATGCATGCCTCAAAATCACGCAAGACCCAGACCCAGACCAGGCCTGCCCCACCCCCATCAAGCCCTGCAGGGTGGGGGCGCAGCCTCAGGTCCTCCGGCCCTGGTGCTGGGTCAGGGGGTGTGGCCTCATGTCCCCTGAGTCAGTCTCAGGACCCCCCCCACCCCCCCTTGCCCTGGCATGAGGGTGTGACGACCATTTGCATATTAGCTCTTTACTATGTAGGATGATTTTTCAAGTATTTGCACACCACAGTCTTTTTTTACTAGATTACAAGTTTTCTGCTTTGTTTTTTCCCGCAGCCATTACTGGCTGTAACTTCTTCCTTGAGGGCAGGGAGGGCTATCATATTTATCCCCGCATCTCTAGCCTCCATCAGGGCTTGTCTTAGCACATGTTATTTTAAAAGAATTACCTTTTTTATGTGGTATCTTGTGTTACTTACTTTCAAACATGCTCCACTTTGCCTGTGTACCTCTTATGATACTGGCCAAAATTCCAGACAATTATCAAAGCTTTGGTCTGTGCCATGCACCTCCTTCCTTCCATTGTTTATACCTCTAGTAGTGCCAGCTACGATCCCATGAACTTTGGGGACAGCCCTTGATGGCACTTAATGAATATGGTTTCTGTCGGTTTCCTTTTCATCTTCTTTGCAGAGCTGGTGCCTGTAACATAGAGCATTACTGTATGTTTGGCCTTACTTATTAAGATAACGCACTCAACAGATAATGTTATATCAATTTATTTCTCACCCTTTCCAAAGCCTGATCAGCAGCCTAATGAAACTCCATGGGTTCCAAAATGAGAAGGATAATGCAGTTTAAAAATGGGTCCATTTGACCTCACACATCGGTGGATGATAAAGATCTTTATAAACTGATGAACCAAGAGACAGATATAGAGAAAGTAAAGCAACAGGCAGACTGTCAAATTACAGTGGGGAGGATAGGGATATCAGGGGGAGATAATAGATCAACCGAAGGACTTGTATAAATGCATATAAGTACAACCAATGGACATAAAACTATGGGGAGGGAGGGGATGTGTGGGAGGGAGGGAGGGGGGCAATAAAAAAAAATCAAGAAAATATGTAAAAAATAAATAAATAAATAAATAAATAAATAAATAAATAAATAAATAAAAGAAAAAAAAAAAATGGGTCCATTTGGTGTGTCAAATACTACCAGAGGAGACCTGCAGTGTGCCCTTCGACATGGCCTTTACTCAATGAGTATCGTCAGAAAGGAAAGGGAGGCTGTTTGAGCTTCAAGTGAAAAAAATTTTAAAAAATCAACCTCTTTAATCATCAACTCTGATGCTTAGGATTATGACTAGATCCATTCTCCAGGACTCTCATAATGCCGAATCTAAGCTTGAGCACTGAAGACTCCTGGGTAAATGTGAGCATGGGCACATTATTGCTAATGTGCACAGTACTTGGCAGAATGCCATAAGGCTAATATGTCAAGTGTAGCATCTCAGTCTCTCAGCCAAGATCAAGAGGAGAACCAGTCCATCTCCAACATGGTAATAATTCCTCTGCGGGGAGCATGTCCTGACCCAGTAAAGGGATGGACAAAATGATTTACTTTCTTTTTTCCATATTCAGCTTTCAGGAGCTATATGACAAATGGGGGAAGGATCAGAGCATGCTGAGAACTAATGAACCAGAGGGAGAAATTCATTTAATGACTTAAGTGTGCTTTATCTAATGTGAAATGTAGGTCAATTCACAATAAATTTATTCATAAGGATTATTTGTCCTTAGCCTGGTTACATGGCATGTATTGTAAGATTTCAGCCTTGTGTGAAAACAACAGACCCTGCTTGTCCCTCCTCATTTTTACCCCCACACACAGGGGGGCAGGAATCTAGCGACATTCATCAATTGTTGTCTCAGTAGAAAACACTGCATTTTAAATTATTTTAAAACATTGATTTGAGACCCAGCCAGTGTGGCTTGGTGTTTGAGCATCAAACCATGAACCAAGAGGTGGTCGTTCAATTCCTGGTCAGGGCACATACTCAGGTTGTGGACTCAATTCCCAGAAGGGGGCGTGCAGAATGTAGCAGATCAATGTTGATGTTTCTGTTCTCATCAGTGTTTCTATTTCTCTCTTCCTCTCCTTTCCTCTCTCTGAAATCAGTAAAAACATATTTTTAAAAACTTGATCAGGGGGTTTTATCACATTTTTGGAGACACTTGGAAAAATCTGAAAGCTGAACACCTACACAGAAATTCAAATCCATTGCTGAGTTAGCAGCCAAACTGAAGAACAGGCAAGAAGAGGGATATTGCATAATTCCTTCAGGCCAGCCAGGCATGTGTCATCAGAGACAAATCCATCAAACACAGCAACCAGGGAACACATTTTTCCTAAGTTGGACCAGCAACTCTTTCTCAACTCTAATTTAAGAAACCCAAGACAGAAATCTTAATGGAGCTTATTCTCATTAACATTAATAGAGAATGACTGCAAATGGGTATGAGGTTTCCTTTAGGGCGATGGAAAAGGCTCTCAAACTGGGATTTTGGCGATGGTTGTGTAACTGTGTATATTTACTAAAAATCATGAGTGAATTTTATGGTGTGTTCATTTTACTTCAGTGAACTGATTTTTATTTTTATTTTTATGAAAGATAAATCGAGTGCAGGTGCTAGCCAATGGTCTTCAGAGCACAAAAAAATCTCATGAGAGAAAAATATCTTACAGCAGCTACTCAGATGGCTGAGGTGTGGCCATTCTACCATTCCTGGGTTGGGTCATAGAGGGCACCCACCATTACCTCAAGCCCAGGATCGGGTCTGTCAGGCAGTACATCATGCCCAGCACTTCCAATTCCCGGGTTCACAGATGAGGAAAGCTGCATAGCTGCAGATCTGCAGTGAACACAATATGAGCCTTAACAAAGTCTTCTCCTGCCACAGCACTTGGTGAAACCACCTCTCACTAGTCTGTGTTCCTCCCTGGTCCATAAACTCCTTGAGAACAAGGGCAGTGACCACTGCTTCCTCCCACCACGCAGCACAGGCCTGGTTCAAGGTCTATTCTGAATAACAACTTGTGGGGAAAAATTAAAAATTATTGGGAACCCTCTAAATAAAATAGAGACTCGGATTCAATGACCATGGATTAATACAACAGCCATGTATTGGGAACATGCCAGGTCCATTCATTGTATTTGATCCTCACAACATCCCTGTTTGGTCGATGCTGTAACTCCATGTTTCCGTGGAGAAGCTGAAGCTCAGAAAGGTTACATGATGTGTTCAAGGTGGCAGAGAAGGTTTAGAAATGGAGGTTTCCTGCTGCTGAGTTCAGGGCAGTTTCATGACCGGAGCGACACAAGAGCAGAGCTCGGCCCCTGTTTTTCTTTATTACTTTAGATTTCTTTCAGGACTTGTCTCAGACACACACAAAAGGACTACATGTTAAAAGACCAATACTTTTAATCAAGACATAGCCATAACTGCTTAGTGATTAAAATATACAGAAAATACATAGACACATCAAAAGGTGGAGTCTTCCATAGTAGCTATCAAATGAAAGACCGTTTGTATGTGTCAGAAATCTGCTCCAGGAGTAGACTGAACTAAGCAAGACTGCATATAGAAGCTTGAGTTTTGCTTAATACTCCTAACACTTTTAAAAAGTATATATTTTTATTGATTTCAGAGAGTAAGAGAGAGGGAGAGAGAAATAGCAACATCACTGATGAGAATTGTTGATTGGCTGTCTCCTGCAGGCCTCCTCCTGGGAGTTGAGCCCACATTCCTGGGCATGTGTCCTGAACGGGAATGGAACTGTGACCTTCTGGTTCATAGGTTGAAGTTCAGCCATTGAGCCACATGGACCAGACAATACTCCTAATGTTTTACTAAATTCTCTTATGCAAAGCCAATGAATTACACTGTTTACCTTATGGACCAAGTTTTTAGTAAGAGTAAGTGATAAAGCTTACATTGTCCACAGAGGCCTGTGAAGAAATGCAGGCTTCTGAAGTGTTGGAAGCTGCCCATTGCCTTCACTAGCAGAAAGAGGTGGACAAGGAGTCTGAGAGGCTGGTTAACCTTGAAGCCTCTGGCAAGGGTCAGAGCCAAGCACCTACTGTGGAGTTGAGATAAAGGGAGCTGAAGCAACTTCCACCTTTTAGTCTTACGTAAATCCTTGCTGATGGACTATCATGGAGCTGTTACTGGAATTGCCTGCCTAAGGGCTATGGGTGGATCCCAAACCTGAATGAAAGGGATTGCAAGGCCAGAGCATAGCAGAGTCCTTTCTCTTGAGCTGGGCTCCCACCGGCCCCCCCATATTTCCAAATTAATATTTTCTAGTCTCTTTCATTTGTGTGCAGCATCCTCCAGAACCTGAACCCTGAACCCAAACCCTGAACCACTAGAGATGTGGGGGACACTTGCAACTGGCAGCCCAACACGGGGCACTCACAACTCGTGCCAACACACAGCGTGGAGAAATACTCTCACTGAGGGAGCTGTGGGTGCTTTGGACATGTTCCTTTTGGCTGTCCTCCCTTGTTGTGTGGTCACCACCATGCTGAGAGGAGGAAAGCATTCTTTTTCAGCTCTTCCCATATTCTCACCTCCTGATCAGCTGCTCACATACAACCAGTGGCCTGGACGTTTCTGTAATTCTCCCTTCCTGCTCCCAACTCCTTTTCTATTTATCTATTTATTTCTCCCAGAGCCTTAAAAAGGCCCATTCTTTAATCTTTGGGTAAGCCACTCAGGGATAATGAGACCCTTTGACATTATTACTCTTACTCAATTCAGAAGAAGAGAAGCATAATAAAGTATGTGCCACTATGAGCAGAGAGGGGCCCAAGGTGTCACATGCGGTGTCAGGGCCCCGTCAGACTAGACCTCCCGTCTCCACAGTGCTAGTCCTGGGTTTTGTTTCCTCCCGTGTTTTTTCTTAGCACAAGTAAATGGTTTATTAAAAACCAAAATGCCCAGAATTGAGGAAAACCTACAAATATAGTTCTAACCCATTTCGAAAAATATTTCTATTATGATGATCCCTCCCGCCCATGACTCCGATTCTGAAAGATGCCAGAAGAATTGGACTCACAACCAGTCAATCTTGGACCTCACAACACTTAGGCAAGCCTAGGAGATTATTTATCCCAAACCAGATATGTCACATTGCATTTTTATATGTAATCCATGCTTCTTTGCAGAACTAAAAAATTCTACTTCCCCCATTTGTCATCAGGGACCAAAAAAAGGGGGATGCTTTTGCTCACTTGACTTTCATCTTTAAAAAACAAAATCCCCAACAGCTTTCTAGTGAGACTGTTGGTAAACAGTTTGGAAAACCATCATCCATAACCTCAGACCTAGAAATGAAGAAGAGTCTGAGAAAACCTCCAAAGCTACTCCATATCCCTGATGCTTCTTCCTTCACTCCTTGTTGCCTGTCCCAGCTCTAACCCTACACAACCAAGGGGTCTTTCCCTTCTGGTTCTTTTATTTCTGGTGCTCATTTCCTTTCCACACTGAACAGAGGATGGCAGACATGTTGGGGATGGCTTTTGAGTAGGCGAGCTATAAGGGGCTTTGTGGCTTCTGTCACTTGCATCTGCTCCTGGAAGAAGACATGTGGCGAGGACGCTCAAGCCACCTTATGGATAGGTCAGTGTGGGAAGGAACTGAGGCTTCTCACCAACAGCCAGCACTGACCTGCTGAGCATGGGAAGGCAGCTCTCAGGAAGCAGATCCTTCAATCACAGTCAAGGCCTCATAAGACTGCAGGTCTGGCTGGCAGCTTGACTACAACCTCATGAGTGACCTTGAGCCAGACAATTGGCCTTGGACATTTTTTGTTAACTAGTAGAATTAGAAGATCATGCGATGTTGGAGTAGGAGGATTCATTGTCGTGACTTTAGGATACTGGCTCCATTGTAGGTATAATTATGCAAAGCAAAGAATCCAGGAAAGAATCACCAGAGAAGGAATTAAAAATAAGATTTTATATGAGCCGAAACCGGTTTGGCTCAGCGGTAGAGCGTCGGTCTGCGGACTGAAGGGTCCCGGGTTCGATTCCGGTCAAGGGCATGTACCTTGGTTGCGGGCACATCCCCAGTAGGGGGTGTGCAAGAGGCAGCTGATCGATGACTCTCTCTCATCGATGTTTCTAGCTATCTCTCTCCCTTCCTCTCTGTACAAAATCAATAAAATATATTTAAAAAAAAAAAAAAGAAAAAAGAATCACATGGTGAAGAGAGGCTGGTCCAAAATTCAAATCCTAAGACCTCAACCTCAGTGATTCTGATGTTATAGGTTTAGGTTTATGTCCAGGAACCTTTTATTAAAAACAAAACAATACACAAATATATATATATATATATATATATATATATATATATATATATATATATATTAATAAAAGAGAAACATGCAAATTGACCCTCTGCTACATCCACCAGCCAATCAGGAGCGAGTATTCAAATCAACCCAACAAAGATGGCAGTTAATTTGCATACACAGGCGGTTAATTTGTGGAGCAAAGACTGAAGACAGCGTAGAAGGAAGCCAAGTGCTGCAGAGGGAGGGAGCAAGGCAGTGGAGAAGGGAGCGAAGCCTGCTGGAGGAAGCCCTATTCTTGCAGGAATCTTCCTGCAACGGGCCTCGTGTGTGTGTGTGTGTGTGTGTGTGTGTGTGTGTGTGTGTTTAACAGGGAAGAAGAGAGAGGGATAAAGAATTAGCAACAACAATGAGAGAGAAACATTGATCAACTGCCTCCTGCATGACCCCTATTTAAGGTCCATGCCCTCGACTGAAATCGAACCCAGTTCCTTTTAGTCAGTGGCCGGACACTCTACCCACTTAGCCAAACCTGTCAGGGCAGGAATCTCTATTTTTAATTAGCACAATGAATTGTTTCTACTGTGAAGGTCTGCACACTACACTTTTAATTGTATTGGTCAAAATTGTGAATAGTCAAGGAAATCCAGAAATAGTAGGCAAAGGTTGGACAGCGAAGAAGCAGAAATGTCAGAATGATCAGTGACACCAGCTGTTTCCATTGCTCTGAATGCTCCTACCTATGTACTTCCATCTCCTAAAATGAAACTGTGTTTGATTTTAACTTTATGTGGTGGCGATCAGCAAGAGTTTTTTAAAAATAATTTTATTATCAAGGAAGATAATCATAATGTTTTCATGGAATAATATGCTCTGACTTTGAAATAGTATTTGACTTGCTAATTCTAGAATAAGAAGGAAAACATTTTTAAATCCATTTTAGAAAAAATAAACTGATCATAAGAGAAATGCAAATGAAACCACCTCACCCCAGTCAGAATGGCTATCATTAATAAATCAACAAACAAGTGTTAGGGGTGATGTGGAGAAAGGGGAACTCTTGGGCATAGTGGGAATGCATATTGGTGCAGCCATTATGAAAAACAGTATGGAGGATCCTCAAAAAATTAAAAACAAAACTGCCTATGACCCAGCAACATTGCTTCTAGGTATATATCTGAAGAAACCCAAAACACTAATTCAAAATAATATATGCACCTTTATGTTCATTCCAGCGTTATTTATTATAGTCAAGCTATGGAAGCGACGATCCAAGTGCCCATCCATAGATGAGTGGATATGAAAAATAAAGGATGGTACATATATACAATGGAATATTATTTGGCCATAAAAATTAAAAATAATTTTATTATTAAGGAAGATAAATAAAATCTTACCATTCGCTACAGCATGGGTGGGCCTAGAGGGAATTATGTAAAGTGAAATGTCAGACTGAGAAAGACAAATACCATATGATCTCACTTACATGTGGGAGCTAGAGAGCAAAATAAAGGAACAAACAAAATAGAAACAGACTCATAGATACAGAGAACAGACGGATGGTTGCCAGAGAAGCAGGGGGTTGGGAGGCTGGGTGAAAAAGTGAATGGATTAAGAAGTACAAATTGGTAGTTACAAAATAGTCACAGGGATGTAAAGTACAGCATGGGGAATAGAGCCAATAATATTGTAATAACAATGTACAGTGCCAGGTGGGTACTTGAACTTTTGGGGGGACCACTTTGTAAAGTGTATGATCATCTAACCCAGTGGTTGGCAAACTCATTAGTCAACAGAGCCAAATAGCAACAGTACAATGATTGAAATTTCTTTTGAGAGCCAAATTTTTAAAATTTAAACTTCTTCTAATGCCACTTCTTCAAAATAGACTTGCCCAGGCTGTGGTATTTTGTGGAACAGCCACACTCAAGGGCCAAAGAGCCACATGTGGCTCATGAGCCACAGTTTGCCAATCATGGGTCTAACCACTATACTGCACACCTGAAACTAATACAAAATAATATTAAATGTAAATAGAAATGAAAGTAAAACATAAAATTACTTTAAAAGAAAAAAATTAACTTTGTAAGTAAACATTTTTATAGGAAGAGCTTGTGGGATATAACTAGAAAATCTCAACTGTGCTGTGTGTAATTGGCAGCCTCAGG
The DNA here is from genome assembly GCF_964339955.1 of Pipistrellus hanaki. Lineage (NCBI taxonomy): Eukaryota > Metazoa > Chordata > Mammalia > Chiroptera > Vespertilionidae > Pipistrellus > Pipistrellus hanaki. The sequence goes on along the minus strand of NC_140503.1, from coordinate 45,395,359 downwards.
TTTATTTTTATTTTATTTTATTTTTAAAAAAATATATTTTATTGATTTTTTTACAGAGAGGAAGAGAGAGGAACAGAGAGTTAGAAACATCGATGAAAGAGAATCATCGATCAGCTGCCTCTTGCACACCCCCTACTGGAGATGTGCCTGCAACCAAGGTACAGGCCCTTGACCAGAATCGAACCTGGGACCTTTCAGTCCGCAGGCCGACACTCTATCCACTGAGTCAAACCGGTTTCAGTGGCAGCCTCAGGTTTACATGTATCATGCAGTTGGGGGAAGAGAACCCTAAGAACATGCGGGCCCTGCACAAGCTTGCTGTTCTCAGCCTGAGCAACTTCCATCACTCTCACAGGTGACACACTGAGTATCGGATTTGTGGAGCAGCGACCCAATTCAGTCACTCAGTGAGTGAAAAAACACAAACATGTCACAACACAGGCAAAAAAAAAAAAAGGAGAATGAGAACATATGAAATGCAATCAGGAGAAAAGGAAGAATTTAAAGACTGAAGGGGATTGTAGGGGAACCCAAGTCCAGCACCTTCAGTTTATAGGTGGGAAACGGAGTCCTGAACAGGCAGAAGCTTGACCGTAACTTTATGACATTCTAGCTGGCCCTCCGATCTCCCAGCAGCCAAGGATTACTTGCCTCATAACAATGGAGCTGGCGCTAACCTGCGCTAACCAGCAAACCCCGGGGGCCTTACCGCCTCTGAGGGAGGGCCTGGCTTCTCCACTGACAGGGTGCTGCCTTGAGTAACCATTTTTTAAAAATCCCATGTTATTTTATACCAAGCTTACAGAAAAACCTTTGCTCTCTTAAAGAAAAAAAAAATAACTTGCTATGATTATAAATCAAAAAATAAAATATTGTACATTGAAATAATAATGCTTTTTCTTGTAACCTGTTCCCATTGTTATTGCAGGAGTGCTCCCAGAGCACGGGGTCTCATGGCTCACTGCTTTCCAGGATGCGACATTGCCTCTTTGGTCCTCCTATGTCCCCAGTCTTCAGCACTGTGCCTGGCACACAGCAGGAACTCAGTAAGTAAGTGTTGAATAAATTAATCAGTAGAATTCTAACCCATTATTAGAATAACTTATCCATTTTTGTGGCACATTGAGATTGATTCCAGTGTTCTTCCAATTACAAATAATGCTGCAATGAGTGTTCTTTAGTAAATCTTTGTACCTATTCCTTACCATTGCCTTACAATAAATTCCTAGAGGTGGAATTACTAGATCAAAGGCTTTGGATACATATTGCCAAATTGCCCTTCAGAAAAAATGGTTCATTTTCCCATCTTCCTGCCCACTTTCTTCCTCTCTCTCTCTCTCTCTCTCTCTCTCTCTCTCTCTCTCTCTCTCTCTCAAATAATGAAGATATTTTTCTTTTGAGAACTGAAGTTAGTGCTGGCAAAACATTTTAAAAGCGCTCTGCCCACTTGGATTGAATAAAAACAGCTTCTGAACACTCTCCATCTGTATTGTATTAAATCATGCCAGTAATTTATCTAGAGGTGAAAGGTTACCGAAGCCACTGCTAAATCGCTTATATTCCTTGGACATATTCTGCCTTATGAGTTTAGTAAGGAGGGAAATGTGGTTTTTGCTTGAGAGAGAGCAAGTGAGCCAAGAGTGGCTGTCGTGGAAGCGCTGCGGGGTGAAGTGACGCAGAGGCGGGTGATACGGGGGGAACAGCTGTGCCCTGGAGAAGCAGGCAGCTGCCAGAGGCAAAGGGCAGGGGTACCTGCACAGAACAGAGCGGAAGGATCTCACCGCATCGTGTCAAGATGGGGATGGGGAATGCTCATTTCTCAAGATTCATAAAAATATGAAGGATGCCCATTCAATACATCAGAATGGTTGCCTTTATGGGAACAAGGAAGTGATCCATGGCGATCAAATGTGAGAGGGACCACACTCAGACCAAAGATGCGGCTAATGGGCCACAGACTGAGGGTATATATGTAAGCTGAGTCCAAAAGAGAAGCAAGAAAGAAGAAGGGAGGGGGGCAAGGGCAAAGGGTGTGCTGTGACATCCTCTGAGTCCTGACTCTGTCACTAACTCTGGGGACCTGCCCTAGGTGAGGGCCCCTCACCTCTTTGGGGCCTCAGCTGTACCCTGCTGGGGAAGGACTAGATTCCCGGGTTTCAGGCGTTTCACATTGTGGTTCAAAGCACAAGCAGGATACGGATGCTGTGGCCTAGACTCCGACGTGTAAATACAGGTGTCGTGTTTTTCCTATACACCCTGACAAGTCTTACAAACAGAAAGCACGGACTGATTTCTAAAATAAACCACGTGCTTTATGTAACAAGTCCTCCTAGCCTGGACTCCCATAATATCATAAGCAGATGTGAGCCGTTTATTAAACTTACAAACAGCCACGTCCCATAATGACAGACCTCCCCGGGACAGCCAGCGGTGCCCTGGCGAAATGCCAGCAGGAAATTTTCTGGGGTCGACGGTTCTTCTTTTCTCTTGGAACCGCACGGTATCAGACAATGTTTTAATTATTTAAATATGCCCCAAGTCTGCGGTCCATCCTCTTATCATTTCAAAGGACTGTGCTTCTATAAATCATATAGAATGTCTGAGATTCTAACCAAAGAGAGCGAGAGAGAGAGAGAGAAAGAGAGAGAGAGAGAGAGAGAGAGAGAGAGAGAGAGAGGAAGAGAGAGAGAGAGACAGAGAGAGACAGAGAGAGAAATCAGGGACAGATACTTCTGGCTATCCAAGGAAAGTGCACAGCACACAGGCAATGGTATTGCATAATAAAAGCAAATCTTCATGTGAAAGGTTTATGTGAACACGATGTAACACAGTTAGCTGGCTCCAAAGGGAAAGACATATGTGTGGTTGTGTGTGTAGATTGTGAATTAATCTAGTTACAATGACACAACTGCTCATAATTGCAATAACGAAGTAAATGTATTAGAACATTCCTAAAGCAATCTCCCCCTTTACTATAATCTCTCCCTGAAAGGAAACAGCAAGCTTGACTGAACACCTTGACACCACCTATGCTGAAGGATCCCAGACCATTGCGGTGTGATCAGTTTACTCCTGGCTTTCATTTGAAAGAGGAAGCAGTTTGCAAACCAAGGTTTTTGTCTGGCTTTAGAGGCACAAGGAGACCGGCCAACTTTTAAATATTCTGTTAATCTCAGTCAGCGTATGGAGGGCCTGGTCCCTCCACTGCCAGGAATTAGACACACACATGAGAAGAGATGAGCGGGAACAAAACACGCCCGGTGCCTTCCTGATGAAGAACATTCCCGGTTCTTGGCTCTGCCAGCGGAGACTTGGACCCTGGGAGAAACACTGTCAGCTTCAGTGTTTGTGGAGACAAAGAACAGGCCTTCTCCCAGCATGGGCTTCTCGCCCACCTTGCTGGGGTCCCTGTGGACGTCAGTTAATGTGAGCCCACCTTGCACGGGGGGAATGCATGGGAAGAGATGGGAAGGTAGCAGGGAACATAGTTAAAAACTCCAGGAAGCAGACTCAGACTCTGAGATTTGCATGCAGGAGGTTGACGGGGGAAGGCTCTCAAGAACCACACCTGCCAGGGAGCGAGGAAAGCAGGACAAACAGGATGAGGTTGGACAGTGATGCAGCCACAGAAAGGCCTGAGAGCCCAAGGCAGTGATTCTCAACCTTTCTGATGCCGTGAGCCTTTCATACAGTTCCTCATGTTGTGGTGACCCCCAAGCATAAAATTATTTTCGTTGCTACTTCATAACTGTAATTTTGATAGTGTTAATGAATCATAATGTAAATATCTGTGTTTTCCAATGGTCTTAGGCTCTACAGCCGCGGTTCTCAACATGTGGGTCTCGACTTGCAGCGTCGCCTAAGACCATCAGATAACACAGATACACATATATTTACATTACGATTCATCACAGTAGCAAAATTACAGTTAAGAAGTAGCAATGAAAAAATTTTATGGTTGGGGGTCACCACAACATGAGGAGCTGTATAAAAGGTCGCAGCATTAGAAAGGTTGAGAACCACTGTAAGGGAAGCTCTGCTGCTGGGCAGCTCTTCAGTCTCCCTTTGGCCTTTATTGACACTCCTTCCCCCCCTCCACACACACACACATCAACCATCTAGTCATTGGACCCTGGCTTTTCCACCCCCTCGACACACACACTTCCCAGTAGGAGTGGAAAGGGACTCAGATGAGAGTCATCAGCCTCCACACTCCCAGCAGGTGGGGGAGGGAGTGCCTCAGTGGATGCACCACAGTGGCCACTGGGAGCATAAGACGTGTTCCAGATATTAAGGAGCTTACACTCTAGTTGGGGGAATAAGATATGCGCATTAACTATAGCACCAGGCAATCTATACTAACAAAACGTAATATGCTAATTAGACTGGGAGACCTTCCAGAGACCTTCTGGAGGAAACCAGGGCTGTGAGGAACTAGCCCCTTGCGTGAATTTCATGCTTCGGGCCTCAGGTAGATTATAAGTATCAGATGAATGGCACTGATCACTATATATGTTTTATATGTGTATAGAGAAATGATAGAAATCTAGAAGTGGAATTGTAGATTCCTGGACTCAACCTGCTCAATTTACAAATGCTAAAAGGGAAGGGGCATTTCCAAGGTTACATATCTACTGTGGAGTCACCTAGGTTTCCTGATTCCCATTTCAATCCTATCCTCCTCCTCTTTAAAATGCTCCATTGGCTGCCCTAGCCAGTTTGGCTCAGTACATAAAGTGTTGGCCAGTGGACTGAAGGGTCCTGGGTTCGATTTCAGTCAAGGGCACATATCTCGGTTGCAGGCTCTTGTGCTGGAGACAACCAATCTATGTGTCTCTCTTACCTCATTGTTTTTCTCTCTCTGTCTCTCCCCTTCCCATGCAGAGTTCCTAAAAATCAATGGGAAAATATCCTTGGGTGAGGTTTAACAAAAAAGTTAAGTAAATAAAGAAAATAAAATGCTCCCATTGAAAGTGATTTTACTTTTGACAGGACTGGTCTGTATAATTTTGAATAGAACTGAGTAAGATAGAAAACAGAACTCCCCCAATAGGTCCTCAGTTGCAGAAGAATTAAATCCAAACATATATATTTAGTCTTAATCTTAAAAACTATCAGTCAAGACTTGAGACTAGAAAGCTTCCCTTAGCTTATGAGTAATTTCATGTTTCATCTTTTGTCTCTTGTGGCAATGTGGGAGGCTACCATATCTTCTGAAAAACAGCCAGCCCAGCTATGTTCATTTGGTGGAAATGAAAAACCACCAGACCACACTGGTGACATCCAGCCTCTGTCTACTTCATTTGGTAAACCATGACTCTAGCCGCTTGGAGGCCTGTCTTCCAAATGACAGCATGCCTTTTCCTCTAGAAACATCTCCTTTCTCCTCGTCCGTGTAAGTGATTTCCTCAAATAGGTAAGGTGCTTTGTTGGCAGGGACAGAAAGGGCAGCTTAGATAACACTAAACAGATATCAGAGACCTGAGTTCCCGGTAAGTTGTTCATTCCCTCAGCCATTCCTTTAATGACTATTTGCTCAACGCCTACTTTGTACTAAGCACTACGGGAAGAACTGACGACTTGAAGACTCCTAAGATGAGACCCCTCAGGAAGCGAGCCATCAGGCAGCTCGACCTGGTGGACAAGACAGATGTGTGAACACGAGCCACAGGTAAGTGCTATGATTCAAACGTCATGGAGACATCCGTGGTGAGATAGCTCAAGAGCTGCCTGTGGTACAAAGAGTCCCAGTGGCATAACACATCATTGGGCCTGAACCCCACTCACTGTGTGTGTATTCATCCCGGAAATTTATTGGGGGCTTTCCATGTGCCTAGCACAGTGCTAGATGCTAAAAACATATCTGATTGAAAGACCCGGCACTGTTCTCTAGAAAGTCCTTAGTAGTGAAAAGTTTAATTAAAACATCTATTTGTTTTGCTTGATTTTCTGAAGCATACACATGGCAAGGGAACCCAAATGTCCCATCCATCCCATGTCCAAGCCCATTGCAGGTCACTCCAGTGGTTTAGAGCTTGGCTGGCTTCTTCCTGACCCAGGTCCCTGCATCTCTTCTTCAACATCTCCTCTGCCCTTTGCCTCTCTGGCTGGGGACACTCTCCCAGTTCTTTGCTGTTGGGTCATTCTAGTGGTTCTTTTTGTCTTCTCTCATTGGCCTGGAATCTGAGCTCCTCAATGCAGCCTGGAAATAAGCAATGATATTCCATCCTGGACGGTCCCCCCTTCTCTCCCCCCCCCCCGCCCGCCCCCCGAGCTCTCATCCGTGACTTAGCCCCAAGTTCAGTCCAAGCCCCTGCTGTGCCTCCGTCTGTGTCCTGTCTCTGCAGAGAGCGTGCAGGTAGAATGAACAGGCTTATGTGCACACACGCATTTGACACTTTAAAGCTTTTCCCTTCATAAATGGTTCACTCTCCAGTCCAAAGACCAATGACCATTTTGTGGAAAACAGGGGTGAACTGGGGTGGGGCTGCCTCCCTAATTCAGTGCTGAATGAGGTTGTCATCATAGAGTCCCGGTGGAGATCAATATTTTCAACCTCATGTACTGGTGGTCCTGCCTCACTTCTCTCTAATCTCTGAAGTCTCAGGCCTCTCCTCCTAATTTCTTGTTGGGCCATCCACCCCTGCTGCTTTCAATACCCTGCATCTTCCAGAAAGTCTCCCTCCACCAGTCTGTAACTGTCCTCAGCTCTTTACCCTCAGTCACTTCTTGGGGAGGCTCTTGAGCCCCTGTGCAGTGTTCATTCTCACCTCCACATGTGTGCTGTCTTTGCAAATCCATGATGGGTCTTCCACTATCACTGGCACATTTTGTCAGCCCATCATGAGTCAAAACTTCTCCACAACACAAAAAGGAGGGCGGGAAGGTGGCATGACCAGTCTGTATTGATCAGGGCTGTACTGATGCTTGTTGAAAAGAGGGTGCTCTCATTGACTTATACTGAGTATGTAGAAATGCATACATCTTTATAGTGTCAGCTAATGGAGTGTAATTCATAAGGAAACACTTAGGAGACACATCCTATATAATAAAAGGCTAATATGCAAAAGAACCTAACGACTGAACAATCAATTGCTATGATGTGCACTGGCCACCTGGGGGCGTGTGTGGACCATAGTGGGTGTTGGCCATGGTGGAATGATTGAACAGGTGAGCAGGGGTGCTAGACCAAGGCAGGGAGCCAGTCACTGTCATTGGGGCAAGCCTCTAGTGGTTACTGAAAATTCCTTGTTCCTGCATGCCGAGGTCCCACTCTGCACTCGCACCCACAACTGGTGCCAGAGTCACCGCTCACACCCAATGCCAGTGCCTGGCACCAGTCCAAATCATTTAGTGCCATCAGTGGGTATGAGCAGCAGCTGCTGGTCCTGATTGCCCCTGGGGGCTTCTCCACCTCCCCCTGCTCCTGAGGGGCAATCCAGGCAGCAGCCACTGCTCACACCTGCTGACAGCACCAGCCCCAGTCATTCTGTGCAGTCAGCGAGTGCAAGTGGGGCCTGTGCTGTCAGTGTGTGGGAGCTGTGGCAGCAGGAGTGGGGCTGCTGGCAGACAGTGGATGGGGGTGGGGGGGACTTCAGTGGGAGGGGCCAGGCAGGGTCAAGGAGGATGGGCCAAAACCTACCCCTGTGCCTACCACCGCAGGCCCACAGTTCCTTTCAAGGTGCACGAATTTGTGCACTGGGCCTCTAGTAGTGCTATAATAGCCATCTCCACGAGGCAATGTGCAGTGGGAATGGATGTGAGGCTCAGAACCCTCAGCACTTACAATAGGGTCTCTGGGATGATTTCAAAAGAAGAGACTCAGTCAATCTGGATCTCTTGGTGTAAATCGTAGGCATTTGAATGAGCAGCCCAGTGAGTCTCAGTTTGAAAGCCTCTATTTAATGGGAGGCACACCTCCTTTTGGGGAAATGCCCAATGCTTAGAAAGCCTTTCAGCTACGCAATGGCTCTCTGCTTGGATTTATCTGCAATTCAGAGATTATTCCATCTCCCTGAAGATTTCCTTCCCAGAGAGGACTGTTTCCATCTTTCTAATATTTTATAAAGGGAATGATTCTACAATACATTTCAGATTAGGTATGAATAATTTCTTTTGTAGATATGAATGGGCTTTATTATGCAAATGGAGAAAATTCCCAATAGGTTATATTTAGAATGTTATATAACTGTAGAAGCCTCAGCCCCCCATGACAAAATCAGCTGATTCTGAATAGAACTAGACTCTTTAAACCTTAAAAAAACAAACCAACAAAACTTTTTAAAAATATATATATTTTATTGATTTTTTATAGAAAGGAGGACAGAGGGATAGAGAGTTAGAAACATCGATGAGAGAGAATCATCGATCAGCTGCCTCTTGCACACCCCCTACTGGGGATGTGCCCGCAACCAAGGTACATTCCCTTGACCAGAATCAAACCCGGGACCTTTCAGTCCACAGGCCGACACAGTATCCACTGAGCCAAACCGGTTGTGGCAACAAACAAAACTTTTGAAACTACTGGCTTTCAGTTTTTATTTGATGCAATTTAGAGGGATTTGGAGTCTTTAAAAAATATATATTTTTTATTGATTTCAGAAAGAGAGAGGGAGTGTTAGAAACATCATCGATGAGAAAGAATCATTGATTGGCTGTTTCCTACAGGCCCCCTTTTGGGGATGGAGCCCGCAACTGGGACATTTGGCCTGACTGGGTATCGAATAGTTACTTCCTAGTTCATTGGTTGATGCTCAACCACTAAGCTATGCTGGCCAGGCTGGAGCCTTCTTAATGGTAATTTTGGTGATGATATGTTTCCACGAGCTATGCTGTAAATATTCCAATTCAACAAATTCTAAGATTATGCGGACTTTTTCAGGGAAAGCTTATTCTTTCACACACTAATGCTAGAACTAGAACACCCCATTTTGCAGCCTTAGTAAACCATTGATTCAGGTGGCAGTCAGTCACCAAGGAATGAAATCACTTGATAAAAGGCTGATGGGAACTTTACAATATTCAGATCATGATGTCACCCCCCTGAACTCACTGGTGAATCTCAGCTTCCCTGAAATGTGGGCCACCTGACATTATGTGCCCCCTGATGTGAGGCAATATGAGACATGCAGCACTAGCTTGGAAGTATACTTTTCCCCAAAATTAAACCTGAGCCCCAAAGATGAGCCTAATAAAATTGACAGACCAACTTCCATTTTATAAGAAATCCTATCTAATAAAGAGGGAATATGCTAATCGACCATCACACCCTCACAAAGATGGCAGCACCCACAGACAATACAAAGGGAATATGCTAATTGACTGCCATGCCCTCAAAGATGGTGGCGCCCACAGCCATAAGATGGCGGTGCCCAGTCTTCTCAGCTTCACTGGGGTGGCAGGTGTGCTATACAGCTGGGCCTGCCCCCAGGTGGTTCTGGCTACTCCACGTGCCTGCTCTGGAGTCCCCGAGTCTCCTCAGCCCACCCCCCTCCCCCAGCTGCCCAGGGCCTGCCCGAGGTGCAGGCAAGCCTTGGATGGTGGCTGCCCAGCCTCCCAGGGCTGCCTGAGGCTAAGGTAACCAGGGCCGGCGGAGGCTTGCACTGCCAGCAGTGGCAGCACCAGATGTGTGATGGGGGTGTCGCCTTCCCCTGATCACCAGGTTGCCTCCCACCCCTGAGGGCTCCTGGACTGTGAGAGGGGGCAGGCTGGGATGAGGACCCCCCCCCTACACACACACACACACATACACACACACACTCTAGTGCATGAATTTTCATGCATCGGGCCTCTAGTGAGGAAATAAAGGATAGGGTTAAAAAATGCCACAAGGGAGATACAGAGTGAAATATTCTATAAGACAGTTGATCAGTTTTCTTCAAGTCAGTGCCATAGAAAATAGGATGGGATACTCCAGATATCTAGATGAAGAGACTTGAGAAACACAGAAAATAAACCTGATGTTTGGCATGTTTTAGACAATTAGAGCTATCTGAGTATATATTAGGTATTAGATGATACCGATGAATTATTAATTTTATTTGTTGTAACAGTGGCATTGTGCTTGTATAAGTAGGGGGTGAAATGATACAATGTCTTTAATTGTTGAAATTGGATGGCAGTACACCAGGTTCAATATACAATCTACCTTTGTTATGTTTAAAACTTTTTTTAAAAAGCATATTATGATTTTAAAAATCCTCTACCTACAAAGAACAAGGGAAGCAAGCAGCAGAATATATGTTACCATATGTGAAAAAAAAAAAAGTGAACATGCTTATTCTTTATAGGCATAGGATATCCTGGAAGGATATGCAAGAAACTGGTGAAAGTGATCACCTCTGGAGAGAGGAAATGAGTGATTGGAGGACAGGGGTGGAACGGAAACCATTCGGATAACTTCTTGAAGAGAGGATGAAGACATTACAAAAGGAGTGAAATTAGTTTTTATACACTTGGCCCTTATGAGTTTGATTTATTTCTCCCAATACTCTTGCATCTATTAGTTGTAAACTAATTTGTGGGCCACATTGGACTGAAAGAGTTAACTTATTTAAATGATGGTAATATATTTAATAAACATGTATTCATTGTATTCTGCTATGGGTGGTGGGCTTTAGGGGACAAAAAAGATAGGAGTCTGGCACTTGTCATTAAAAGCATAGGGCTTACCATCATTTACTAATGCTTTCTTTTTTACTTTAGGCATGAAAAGGAAGAACCTCAGGATGACTACTTTTATTTTGACTGATTTCTGATTCATTAAGAAATGTATTTATCTCTGCCAAGCAATACGGATAATAAAGATTTGTCAGTCAGAGGTATGACTGAATCTCAGTGAATATAGAGACTTTATATGTTTGGTATTCTGTTCTTAGTTACTGTAGCAAAAAGGATCATTAAATAAGAGAATAGCATGAAATGAGCCAGAGAGCTATATAAATGATAATAAAATACCACTTCATTCCATTGATTATATAAAGAGCCCTATTTTTCCATAGAAACCTTTGATTCTGAGCTACACATAAATACATTAAAAAAGATAGAACCCTTTAAATTCAAAGGAGACCAAAATGATGTTTTTGCAAGTGATCTTTCTGATGCTAGGGAAGATGAAATATTATGACCTTATTTCTATTTTGTCTTTGGGTGGAAAAAATTAAGCTAATTGAATTGGTGCTGAAGGTTTTTGTTTTAAATCTTATTCAGGTTGCATTGGGGAAATATTTAAGGAATAATGTTAAGAGCGGATGCACTACAAATCATTTGAATAGATATTTTCTTCTTTTTCCTTCCCTTTCAAGCTCCCCTCTAACTTACCTTTTGACAAGGCACTGTATCATGCCAACCTTACAGTCTTTGAAAAGTGGCTCTAATGATGAGAATTCTGAGTTTCTCAAAATAAAGATAGCATACTGTTATAATGACCAAAGTTTGGCAAATCTCAATGGAATCACAAACTGAGGACAATCAAAACTTCCTAAACTGATGGAGCTCCAGGAGATGGGTTTGGCAAGGAGTCAAAATATATTCAAAATGGTGAGACAGATACTGTACGAGGCAGATCACTAGAAATCCTGCACCGTCATTGACCTTAAAGGTTCCAGGCCACCCTAAGACACCTGTTTTGGGCTGGTTTGAGCAACAGGACAGAGGGCTACCAGGTCCACAGCTGTTCCACTGTTCCTGGTCTTGGTCAGGAAGAACCTTTTCCTTTGGTGTTTTCTAAACCTCTGAAGCTTATAATTCTGAGGGAAGGGACTAGATGAAAGAAGACCTTTAAAGACCTCTTATCAAAAGAATCAATTTGAATATCAGGTGTGGCCTCTCTAATCTTTCCAACCCTCCTGAAAGGCAAGGGCTGTAATTTATTCAGTAGGATTCTGCACAGCTGGGAGCAAGAGTGTTCTGTTCATAACGAGTGCTGGCATCAACCCAATAAATATTTTTAAAATTGATTTAAAGAAATAGGCAAGTAAGTTGTGTGGGATTTATTTATTTTGTTTTTGATGTAAGTCGTTACTTATCTCTCTTAAAACAAATATATTCATGTAATTTCTATCAATACTCACTATATTTCAGTTCATCACTTTTAATTATGTAATAAAAACACTTACTGACAAATATGAGCTAATCATCTTATTTGTTTAGTATATTTATTCCATTTGAGATAGATTTAGAATATTTTATACAAGACAATAGATATGTTAGTTTTAAAGTGGGTCTTAGCCTAGAGAAATTGTTTTAAGAGTTTTCTGGCACCTATCTATAATAATAAAAGCATAAAATGCTAATTAGACCAGACATCCTTCCGGATGACCTTCCGGACGAAGCCAGCTGTGAGGGAAGCCCGGGTCCCAGGTGCTAGAGGGAAGCCGGTGCCCTGGTGCCAGCAGCCAGAGAAAGGAAGGCCTACTCTTGTACGAATTTCATGCATCAGGCCTCTAGTAAATACATCTCCAGAATCAACGAAGTCAATCTTATTCAACATATTTTAATGATAGAGGGGCAATTTACTATGACCCCATATTTAACCAAAAATTTTTTAGTGTGAGACTTTCTATAATACTTTGCTGTTACAGACCATTTAAGAAAAGATGCTTATCTATATAACAATTTTTTAAGATGGCAAATGACTAAAGAGACTCAAAAGTTTCATATCTATTGAGAATTTTGATGATACACAATAAAAACATTTCAAAAACATTTTTAACCAGTTAATAACCTCTTCTCAAATCAGTAAGTGACCAAACGAGAAACATCTTACCTCACATTGCTTATATACTAACCATGTGACTTGGATTAAAGATGAGTCCAATTTAGCATAATTATTGGTGCTCTTCCAGACCGCATGCTTCTTCAGATATTTCAAGAACCTTCTATAGTGTTTTATATACAATAGAAAAATTAATCTCAAGCATGTTCTGTGTTGGGTACAATAATAACAATCGTTCCCTAAATCCATGTGAGCAACCTTCTCTTAAAAAGACATTTAAGCCTGCATCTATCATTCCATCCTGAATAGTCAGGAATGAAGTGAGACCCCATGCTTAGAGAAAACCAAAAACCTAAAATATAGCCCAGCCATTGTGGGCCAAAGGTTGAGCATCCACTCATGAAACAGGTCATGGTGGATTCTGGGTTTGGGCATATGCCCAGTTTGGGGCCCAATTACCAGTGGGCGTGAAGGACACAGTGTATTAATGTTTCTCCTTCATCCATGTTTCCTTTTCCTATTCCTCTCCCTTCCTCTCTCTAAAAATCAATAAAAATATATTTTAAAAAACCCCAAAATATATTAATCCTTGCAAAATGTCAAATATCTGCCTTTCAAATAAAATGAAAGTAACTTAATTACATGCTGCACTGAAACTCTGATAATATTCCCTCTATAATTATCAGGTAATATTCTCTCCTAGAACTTGTAATTTAAAAAAAATTGGAGAGGTTTCTGTAAAGCTAGAGATGTCAAATGGTAATAAGAAGCCTGAGTATCTTGCTTTCATCTTGGTTCTGAGTAAAGGCAATTTGTAGAAAATGTGGTTCCCACATCCATCTTTTTCCAGGGAGTCGACAAAATTCTGAGAGGGGGATAATGTCATAAACTGTTGGTGTATTGTATTAAAAGAACCACGAGAAGATATCTCAACACCACACAGAATATGATCTTATAAACAAACGTGGAACAAATATTTGGTAGAATTTCTTTTTTCCCTTCAATATGGACACAGTTGGATTTGCTCAAGTATATACTGCTATCACAAAGGGAAATCATAGTAAGACTTATGGTAAGGCAGTTATCTGATTTATGTTGCAAGCAATGATTTGAAAGCAATGATTGCCTTGGGGAAAGTATAAATCTGAAACAATATTATCTTTTAGTCCTCCTTTCCTTAGTTTTTTGTTTGCTTATTTATACTCCACAAATAGCCGAAACCAGTTTGGCTCAGTGGTAGAGCGTCGGTCTGTGGACTGAAAGGTCCCAGGTTCGATTCCGGTCAAGGGCATGTATTGATTGCGGGCACATCCCCGGTAGGGGGTGTGCAAGAGGCAGCTGGTTGATGTTTCTCTCTCATCGACGTTTCTTGCTCTCTCTCTCTCTCCCTTCCTCTCTGTAAAAAATCAATAAAATATACTAAAAACAACAACAAAAAAACAAAAAACAAAAAACTAACTCAGATATAACTAAGAAGATTTAGCCCAGATAAAGGGTCACAATACTCCACAAGTATAAGTTACCATTAGGTTAGCTTATTAACTTAGGTCATCTATTTTGGTCTGCTCTCTTAATTTAAGTCTTATCTCTGCTAAGACCCAATGTTGTCCAAATCAATAAACTACTATTTTCTCACCTTAAATCCTTTAAAGAGCCTTAATTCATATTGTTTTGTTACTTCCCACAGCTGATCCTCCAGCAAATTTTATATATGCACACAGGAAGTCAGGAGGTTAAGATAATAGTGCAGTGGGGGGAGGGGAGCAACTGCGTATCATCTGGCTCTTCAGCACCAATCAACACCTGGTCTGGTATTTATAGCTCTAGCTTGTGGAAGAAAATGGATTTTAGTTCTAGATGTATTTATAATGGTTTACTCCCCCAAATGCTGCCCTCTTTATTCACACAGAATGTGGTGATTTTTTCCAGTTCCTGATGATCTGTTTGGCAGGAAGAGGACAGTCTGAAGGCTTGGTAAATTGATTAGATGGAATGAGTTTTACAGATTTTTTTGCTGGTCTACAGTAAACTCTGGTCACTGTGACTACTACAGAGAGAGAGAGAGGACTAATAGCCAACTCTAAATTTAGAAATATCTTTTCAGACCTCAGGGAGGAGTCTCATTTTCAGAGCATTTACTGGTTACTGGTAAAAGCAATTTTACATCTACTGGGAAATTGTTGAAAAATATACTGCTATGCAATAGACTAGTTAGAATTGGTTTTTCTAAAGAAATAGTAAATGGCTTTGGGGTCATAAGAGGTTACAGTAATGGAGGAATGATAAAAATAAGTGAAATGTCCAAAGTTAGTTGGTTAGAGGTCAGGACTAAAGCAAAAAGTTCTAGGATTAATATTCTTTCTCATTGAGGGAAACGTTTAACTGATGTGAGGAGTACCAAAAATAAGAGCTAATCAGATTAGCAATTCAGACACACAGACACTTGCACTTTGCACTTCTGCTTGTTTTAGGGTTTGGCTGCTATTTGGAAAAGAGTAAGTTACTAGATGAAACCAATGCTCTAACCCAGCGGTCGGCAACCTGGGGCTCTCAAGCCACATGCAGCTCTTTGTCCCCGAGTGTGGCTCTTCCACAAAATACTATGTGCAGGCGAGCACGTAGTGTGATTGAAACTTCATGGCCCATGCGCAGAAGTCGGTTTTCGGCTCTCAAAAGAAATTTCAATTGTTGTACTGTTGACATTTGGTTCTGTTGACTAATGAGTTTGCCGACCACTGCTCTAACCCTACAAGTTCATATCATCCCAGAATTTTGCTGACAGTCTATTAGGAGAAAGAACTTTTCAAATATCTTAGGAGCTAGCAAAGTAAATAAGAAACAAATATGCTACTTTCATGAAATGAATATTTATTGAGACCAGCTATGTGCCACTCATGTAGGCAGGAAGATGCAGATAAGGTCCTTGCTGTCATGGGACTTATCGTCTATCATTAAACAGCACACATTGGCAGGCTGTGGAAGATCATTTGAGAAGGTTGAATTAAGTGAGGAAAAATCCTGAAATCCAGTGTTTGGGGAAAAGAACTGATTTTTGAGATGCTTGATGGGAAGCCATTGGGCCCTAACCAGCCAGGACTAAAGGAAGAGAAAAATTATTTTGCAAAGTCTTTTTTATTTTGATGAGCTTCTTTTGACGCAAACCTGGCATGCGAAACACAACAATATGGTTCCTCTTTGTCAGTAAACCAAGGGATAAGTTAGGTGGCATAATTTAATGAGTTTATTATCTATCTCTTACAGTATTCAATAAACATTTACTTAACCATTCTGAGGTGGCTTGTTGCCACCACCAGTTATTCTGTTAGATTGGTAAATGTTGAAAAAGCTGTGGTGAGCAGAAACATTCTATCTGTACAATTAGAAACAGTCTATACCCTGTAACTTTGAGGACTTTCTCAAGTTGCCAACTAATTGGTTTTCTGACTGCTTTTTGATTTATAGAGTTTATTCTCTACTATAAGTAACAAAGTTGTACTCTAAGGTTATAAAGATCTCTGCGGCCATTCTAAAACCAAGTTCATCAGCTTGGACAAAGACTTGCTATTGTTCTTACAGAACCTCCAATCTTATCCAATGTCCCAATGGGCTTCTTTAAGATAGTTTCAATTTACAAAACTAACTCACTCTCTAGTTCAGAAGCAACAGTAGTTTCGTGCTCTGTTAAACATCAAAAAGTTGAAGTAGTTTAATTTATGTGTAACTGGAAAGATTTGCTATCTATTTCTATTTTGGTCCTTTTGTACTGGCATTAAGGAAAAAAACAAAAAACAAAAAACCAGACCTTTGATTATTTAAAACTTTTTTGAAATTACAAAAATAATGTGCTTCTTACCGAAAAATCAGTAACTTAGAACTAAGCAGAGAAAGAAAATTCACTCAACAATTCCACCAATCACTGAGAGACCTAGTTAACATCTTGGTGTTTATCTGTCCCCCTCTTTTCTGCCTCCACATACGTTTTTAAATCGGAATCCTATAGTGTATGGTGATTCGTTTCCTCGCTCCACTTAACCTTCATCTCGCTCCAGGTCATCTTGCATCATTTCCTGATGACTGTTCTCAAAAAGACCTAAGAAGTGACCACTGGCCAGCAGCAGAGTCTCCAAAGAGTCTGCGTGTCCAACACGTGCAGACGCCGAGCCCCGCCGCCAGTTCCCTTTGCAGAATGGCCCGCAGGGTCCCCCCGCGGGAGCCGCATCACACTTTCTCGGGGGCCTGGGCAGGGGTGGGGAGAAGCGCTCTGCGGGCCCAGGAGCCCCATTCACAAAGATGCCACTCTCCCCCATCCCACCCCGATCTCCCTTACACAGCAGAGGTCCGATTCTGGGGAGCCGGGGTCACCCTGCGCGCCCCTCTTCCCGGGACAGCTCGGCCGGCGCGTCGCCTTCCCCCCGCGGACCCTCCAGCGCCGGCCGCGGGCAGAGACCCCGGAGCCCCCGCACCGGCCCCGCCGGGCGCCACGGACTGACCGGAGCCATGCGGAGCCTCGCGGGGCCGCGCCGTCCCCGAGTGATGACGCGCTTCCTGCCCTCCCTCCCCGCGCTCGCGGGCCGTGCGCTCGCGCTCGCCCTCGGCTCTCGTTCCGCGCCCGGAGCCAGCGGCGGCGGCTGGGGCTGAGGCGGCGGCGGGAGCGGAGCGGTCGCCAGGCGCGCGGGGGGGACGCCGGCTGCACTCCCGGGCAGGCGCTCTGCAATGAGACAGTAAATGCATCCCCCGGTAAGGCGCACGGCTCCCTCGGGTTTCCCTCCTCCTCCAGCTGCATGCACGTTGCATGAATTTTCTCGTGTCGTTTCCCTCCCGACAGAAGGAAAATGTGGGTGGTTTTTTCCCCCTCTTCTTTTTGCAATCTCGTGAGTGATGCCAGTGCAGGGAAAAAAAAACAAAAACCCGCACACCTCCCAGATGGGATGCTGTAAGGAAGGCTTTCTGCAGGAAAATAAAAAATAAAATAAAATCAATGCACCTGCCTACTGCACATGTATGTTTTCACGGCACTCGACCGGGCGCTGCGGGTTTGCCAACAAGCCTCGCGCAGCCGGCGCCCCAGAGCGGATTCCTGGCCGCGGGCAGCCGGTCCCCTCCGGAGCTCCCGCTGGGTTTCCGGTAACGGGGCTTGGAAATAGCGGCCTCGCCCGCCCGGAGTGTCCCCCTCGGCCCCGACCGGGCCCCCGTGCCAGGAGAGTTGGCGCGGGCGGAACGGCTTCATTCCAGCACTGGCCGCCCCGACTCCAGCGCCACTTTGCAAACAAGTCTCCGGCCAGAGACAGCCGGCTGGTGCCCAGCCCCTTCCCCAGCCCGGACGCTTGTACCTGCCTGTTCCACGACCCCCCTTTACGTGGCAATAATTTCGTCCCCAGCAAACTGCTGGTCGCTCGCCCGCCGGGGCACGGGGGCAGCGCCCGCCTGGAGCGCGAGGAGCAGGATTCGGACTCGGTGTCGCCCCGGACGAGCGGCGCCCTCTCCTTCGGGGGCCGCACGGGCTGAGATTCCGCGCCCGCGGGGGAGCCGGGGTCCCGGAGCCGGGCATTTCGGGATTCCCGGAGGACACCGAGGAACGGCGTTCGAGGGCGCCATATTTTCAGTGGGTCTCGGCTGCGCAGGGGAGGGGGCGCACCGTTTTGGGGGCCCGGGGGACGGCGCGGCGCCCCCGCACGAGCGGGTTTCGCCGGGAAAGTTTGGCTCCGAGGCCCGCGCGGAGGCGGCTGCGCAGGGCGAGCCCGGCGGCGGCGGTCCCCGCAGGGGCGCGCGGCGGCAGCGCTCGCCAGGCCGGCCGCGGGGGACAGAGGGCCCGGAGCCGCCGCCAGGGACGCGCGCTCGGCCCGCCGCCTTCCCCGGTCCCGCCGGCACCGGGCGTGCGGGCTCCGAGGCTCCGGAACACGCCCCTCTCCGCCGCCCCGCGACCCGGGCGCTGCGCCGGAGCCGTGCGCCTGGCGGCGTCCCCGGCCGGGCGCGGGGTGCGGAGCTGTGCCCCCAGCGCCGGGGCTCGCCCGGGCGCACGGCGGGGCGCGGGAGGAGCTCCCCGCCCGCCTGCGGGAGGAGAGGCGCCCCGGGTCGCGGTGCCGGGCCCAGGGCCTGGCTGGCCGTCCTCCCGGCCGCAGGGCAGCCGGAGCCTCCCGCCGCCTCGGAGGCTGCCGCGGCGGGGACCGCGGGAGCGCCCGCAGCTGCTGCTCCGCGGTGGCCGCGCTGCCGGCCTGCGCTGGCGAGGCGAGGTAAGGGGGCGTTTCCAGAAGTTGGGTTTTCAGGTGACGCGTGGGGAAACTTGGGTTTTGGCCGAGGGGACTTGGGAAACGGGAGTTGATGCAGGATCCCTGTGTCTTGTGAAAACTCACCTCTGGGTTATTTCCAGAAGATGAGGGAGGAGGGAGCTGGAGTGCTGGCGTTGATTTGTCCAAGATTCCGCTGAAGACAGGAGGGAGGGATGAGGTCCTGGAGAAATGGATCCCCCAAGGACAAGCGCCCGGCACTCTGAAGTCCCACTCACTTTGGTGTCTAATAGTACCAGGGTGTGCTGAGCTGTTGCCCCCCCTCTGGAGCTTGGAGTTAGAGACTTCTCAGGAATGAGTGGTGGGGGGAATAGTTGCTTTAAAAAAAAGTTTTTTATTTTTATTTTATTCTATTGGTTTCAGAGAGGGAGGGAGGGAGGGAGGGAGGGAGGGAGGGAGAGGGAGAGAGAGAGAGAGAGAGAGAGAGAGAGAGAGAGAGAGAGAGAGAGGCATCAATGATCAGGGAGATTCATTGATTGGCTGCCTCCTGCACATCCCAGGAACCCACAACCTGGGCTTGTGCCCTGACCTGTAATCTTAGCTGTGACCCCATAGTTCATAGGGTCATGCTCAACCGCTGAGCCACGTGGAAATTTTTACTTTTAAAATAGATTGTTTTCGAATAGGTTGTGACTTTTGTTTTGCGAAGGGGCAGGGGAAGTGTGTGTTTGCTGACCAGCAATCAACGGAATGGAGGAACGGACCAACCAGCTTTGTGTTCTTACTGAAATGTTGCCGTAGTATTTGAGATCTTGTCAGCACTTTAGGGCTTCGTCATTGGAGAGGCTTCCAGGGGTCACAGAATGGGAATAGGTGGGAGGAGGGCGGCGAAGCTTCTATCGGGGAGGTGTGGCCTTCGCTGTCAGGGACCAGGCTGCTCCTTCCTTGTCCACTTCATTAAGTGCCTCCACTGTGAATGTCAGCGGTCTTGCTGGCTTGCTGACTCGTGATGTCCATACAAAACCGAGGCGAGGTCCTGGCTGTGACAGGTGGCCCTGAGAGAGAAGGCACGCCTGCCTGGGTGCTGGACTTTTCATGAAGCCCTAGAATTGTGGGAAGCACCCAGAACCCAAGGTGCATGTCTCTAAAATTAGCATTCATGTACTAATTTAAGGAGAGAAATCGGTTGCAGAAAGCCTTCATCCGTTTTTGTAAAATTCCCACTTGAATTACAGAAACACAGGGCTCCTCAGACGGGGGGAGTCACTGGTTTCCCTCTGCCTTTGTGCCCGCTCTTGTTGGGATTGGTGTTGCACTTGTACCTCTGCAGGGAAAGGGAGCTTGGTTAGATGCCCCTGTTGTGTGGGTACTGGGCATATTCCTTATAGGAAGAGGCTCATATGTGTGCGTCTTTAATTCGCCTGCTGCTAAAACTATGTCTTCAGGGTTTTTCAAACACTCCCCTAGAGTATTTTTAAGCGAAATCAAGTTTTATAAAGAGGTGTGGGTTTGTGTGTGTGAGTGTGTGTGTGTGTGTGTGTGTTAATTTTGAGTCCAGTTTCACTTATATTTCTAAACTAAAGGCCCCATGCACGAAAATTCGTGCAAGAGTAGGCCTTCCTTCCCCCAGCTGCTGACACCAGCTTCCCTCCAGCACGTGGGACCTAGACTGGCTTCCCTCGGGCCACCCTCAGGCACCCTCTGGCTTCCTCAGGAAGGACATGTGGAATGACATCCGGAAGACATCTGGTCTAATTAGCATATTACCCTTTTATTATTATAGATTATAGTGATTCCCCCACTCCTTCTCAGCAATATCATTAGTACCCAAGAGCAGTTAAAGATGGTTAGAGGCCCTTGCCCATTTAGCTCTGTGTCAGCTGAGTGTCAGCCCTTGGACTTAAGGGTCCTGCATTTGATTCTGGTCAAAGAAAGGCATGTACCTTGGTTGCAGGTTCAATCCCTCACCCTCTAAAAATCAATAGCAAAACTATCCTTGGGCTGAAACCAGTTTGGCTCAATGGATAGACATCGGCCTGTGGACTGAAAGGTCCCAGGGTTGATTCAGGTTAAGGGTACCTTGGTTGCGGGCACATCCCTAGTAGGGAGTGTGCAGGAGGCAGCTGATCGATGTCTCTCTCTCATTGATGTTTGTAACTTCCTCCCCCTTTCTCTCTGTAAAAAAAATCAATAAAATATATTTTAAAAAAACTATCCTTGGGTGAGGATTAACAACAACGAAGATGGTTACAGGTGGTAAACAATATAAATTTTTAACAACTGTGCACAGAAAAAAAAATTTATACATCTACACTTAGCATTATATTTTATAACTACATGCATGTCACTTGTACATGTGTTAAATATCGTATATAATAGAAGACCGGTGTCCAAACGGCAGAATGACCAGAATGACTGGTTGACCAGTTGCTGTGACGAGCACTGACCACCAGGGGGCAGATGCTCAAAGGGGGGGAGGCCCCCTGGTGGTCAGCACGCTCTCACAGTGGGAGTGCCACTCCACTGACTGGGATGAACTGTGCTCCCACAGCAGGCTGATCCCCACAGGCCACGTTCCCCCCACCAGTGCACAAATCCTTTTCACCGGGCCTCTAGTTATATAACGAAAATTAAATTTAAAAGGAGAAATTTTTGCAGTGAAGCTGAAATAGTTCTACTGTAAACTTTTTAATCTGTATTCCCAAGTTTTTTTACTGTAATATTTCACTACTAACATTCTTTATTCAATTTATTTAAACTAAAAAAAGTTCACTGATTTATCCTACCCACCCTTACCCCCTGCAACCATCAATTTGTTTTTTGTTTTTTTTTAATTCATACATAAGAAAGATTATACATTTGTCTTTATCTGTCTGTTTTATTTCATTAAGCATAATGCCCTCGAGGTTCATCCACATTGTCACAAATGACAAGATTTCTTTCCTTTTTTCCTTTGGTGGAGTTAATCCTTACCAGAGGATATTTCCCCATCGCTCTTCAGAGAGAGTGGAAGGGAGGAAGAAGGAGAGGGAGAAAGAGAAACATTGATGGGAGAGAGACACATTGACTAGCTGCCTCCCACCTGCGTGCCAACGCTCTAACCACATAGCACACTGGCCAGGGCAATATTTAATTTTTTATGGCTGAAAATTAATCCCATTCTATCTAGGGGTGGGAAAGGTAGGTTTACAGTTGTGAGCACACAAAACAGCTTATTCTTGAGTTATTGTTTATTGATTATTGCATTATTTATTGTTATTATTAACCTACTTTTGCCCACCCCTGTATATATACACCAGAGTTTATTGTGTATAATTTTCAGTGACAGCTGACACAATACCACATCAGTTTTAAGTGTATAACATAGTGACCAGACATCTGTAATGAAGTGGTCATCTTGACATGTTTAGTATCCGACACTACACATAGCTATCACGATACTATTGACTATACCCTCCATGCTGTACTCCACATCCCCATGACTGCTCTTACCACGCGCAGTTTGACATCTCAATCCCTTCCTCTTCCTGACCTGTTCCTGCCACACCTCTTCCCTCTGGCAACCATTAACATGTCCTCTGTATCTGTGAGTTTGTGTATTTTCTTCTTTAGATTCCATATGTAAGTGAAGTCATGGCATTTGTCTTTCTCTGTGTGACCCATTTCACTTACCATTATACCTTCTAGGTCCATCCATGTTGTTGCAAATGGCAAGATTTTATCTTTTTTTTTTTTTTTTTGGCTGAGAAATATTTCACCTGGATATATGCACCACATCTTTTTTCCCACTTGGCTGTCATTGGACATCCAAGTCACTTCTATATCTTGGTCATTGCAAATAATGCTGCAGTGTACACGAGGGTACATAAGTCTTCTTGAATTGTTTTGGGTTTCTTCGGATAAATACCCAGAAGTGGAATTGCTGGATCATATGGTAGTTCTATTTTCAACTCTCTGAGAAACATCCATACTGTTCTTCACAGTGGCCACATACACTTACAATCCTGCCATCTCTACATCCTCACCAACACCTGTTGCCTGTTGATTTGTTGATGGTAGCCACTCTGACAGGTTGGAGATGACATCCTACCATGGCTTTTAATTGGCATCTCCCCGATGACCAGCTTTGTTGAGCATCTTTTCATTTGTCAGTTGGCAATCTGCATGTCTTCTATGGGGGAATGCCCATCCAGGTTCTCTGCCCATTCGTGTTTTTTTTGGTATTAAGTTGTATGAGTTTTTTTTTTTTTTTTTACAAATTTTGGATATTGACTGAATATCAGATGCATTATTAGTGAGTATCTTCTCCCATTCAGTAGGTTGTCTTTTTGTTTTGTTGAAGGTTTCCTTTGCTGTGTAAATACTTCTTAGTCCCATTGGCTTATTGTTTCTTTTGTTTCTTTTATCTGAGCAGTTACATCCAAAAAAATATTGCTGATTCTGCTGCCCATGTTTTCTTCCAGGAGTTTAATGGCTTTGGGTCCTATACCCAAGTCTTTCATCCATCTTGACTTTATCCATGCAAATGGTGCAGGAAAGTGACCTAGCTTTGCTCTACAGGTGTCCATCCAGTTTCCCCAACGCATTTACTGAAGAGATAATCTCTACCTCACTGTATATTCCTGCCTCCTTGTCATAGTGTAATTGACCTTAGAGGCGTGCATTCATTTCTGGATTCTCTGTTCTGTTCCATGGATCCATGAGTCTGTCTGCATGCCAGTACCATGCAGCCTCAACCACCATAGCCCTGTAGTATATAGTTTGACACCTCCAACTCTGTTCTTCCCTCCCAAGGTGGCTATAGCCATTCTGTGTCTTCTGTGGCTCCATATAAACCTAGGGTTATTTGTTCTAGTTCCATGAAAAATGTTATGAGTACCCTGATAGGGATTGCACTGAACCTGTAGGTTGCCCTGGGCAGCATGGATTCTTCAACAATTATTCCGACCTAGGAGCACAGTGCCTCCCTCCACTTACCTGTATCTTCTTCATTTCTGTCCTCAGTATACTAATGTTTTTCAAGCTATAGGCTTTTTACCTCCGTGGTTAAATTTATTTCTAAGTATTTTATGTTTTTTTTTTTAATGCAATTGATATAGTATAATTATTATATATATAATCTCTATATATAATTCCTTAATTTCTCTCTCTGATAGTTCTCTATTCATGTATAAAAATGCAACTAATTTCTGAATATTAATTTGTATCTTGCTACTTTATTGAATTAATTTGTCAGATCTAATAGTTTTTGGTGGAATCTTTAGGATTCTCTCTCTATAGTTTCGTCATCTGCAAACAATGTCAGTTCCACTTTTTTTTTCATTCCAATTTGGATGCCTTTTATTTTGTTTTCTTGACTAATTGGTATGGCTAGGACTTCCAAAACCACATTGAATAATGTGGTGAAAGCAGATATCCCTGTCTTGTTCCTGATACTCAATGGGAAAAGCTGAAAGTATTGAGTATGATCTTAGCCGTGAGCTTATCATATATGGCCTTTATTATGTTGAGGTATATTCCCTCTATACCTATATTGCTGAGAGTTTTAAAAAATATATATTTTTATTGATTTTCAGAGAGAGGAAGGGAGAGGGAGAGTGAGAGACAGAAACATCAGTGATGAGAGAAAATCATTGGTTGACTGCCTCCTGCACACCCCATACTGGGGACTGAGCCTGAAACCCAGGCATGTGCCCTGACCAGGAATCAAACAGTGACTTCTTGGTTCATGGTTCAACACTCAATCCCTGAGACACAAACGCTGGGCTGTTGAGAGGTTTTTTTTTTTTTTTTTTTATATATATATATATTTTTTTTTTTATTGATTTTTTTTACAGAGAGGAAGTGAGAGGGATAGAGATTTTAGAAACATTGATGAGAGAGAAACATTGACCAGCTGCCTCTTGCACAACCCCCACCGGGGATGTGCCCGCCACCAAGGTACATGCCCTTGACCGGAATCGAACCTGGTACCCTTCAGTCCACAGACCGATGCTCTACCGCTGAGCCAAACCGGTCTCGGCGAGAGGTTTTTTTTAAAATCATAAATGGAAGTTGAATTTTGTCAACTGCTTTCTTTTTGTATCTATCAAGATGATCATATATTTATCATTTTGTTATGTGGTGTATCACATTGACTTGTTTGTGAATGTTGAGCCATCCTGTATCCCTAGAATAAAATCCATTTGATCATGGTGTGTGATCCTTTTAACATGTTGAATTCGGTTTCCCGATATTTTGTTGAGGGCTTTTGCATCTGTGTTCATCAGGGATTGGCCTATAATTGTGTGTGTGTGTGTGTGTGTGTGTGTGTGTGTGTGTGTGTGTAACATCCTTATCTGGTTCGGGTATCAGGGTAATGCTGACCTCATAAAATGTGTTTAGAAGAGTTTGGAAGGATTGGTATCAATTCACCTTTGGATGTTTGGTAGAATTTATCAGTGAAGCTGTTTTGTCCTGGACTTTTTTGGGGAGGTTTTTGATTACTGATCCAGTTTCTTTGTTAGTAATCAATCTGTTCAGATTTTCTCTTTCATCATGATTCAGTCTTGGTAGGGTATATGTTTCTAGGAATTGATCTATTTCTTTGTTTTTCTCTTAACTAATAATTTAATTTCAGCCAAAGTGATGCTTTACTGGTATGTAATTGTCCATAGTGGTCTCTTATGATCCTTTGTAACAGAGATGTTACAACCGATATAGAAATATTTTTTTGCTTTTCTTAACAAAGTGTTACAAATTGTGCTTTCTTGCCTCTTGCCTGATTCTTATTATAACTTCATGGCTTGATCAAAGTTCCTGCATTAGTTTTCCTATTAAGAAGATTTTGTAACTTCAAAAGGTTAGAAAACCCCTGTGCATTTTGGAGAGCTGCCTGCCAATTCACCAGGCTGTGTGGTGTGTGTGTTGTGGTACATGTGGCATGCCCAGACTCTTGGGACAGTATCTAAAACTTGTGATCTGTGACATTATTGCTTCAGAACTTTTGAGTCATAATATTTGCTTGGAGATTTTGGGTGGTGTTTGGCCAATACAGGAAGTACTAAAAAAGTGTTAAATAATTCAAAGTTATTTTTATTGGTACAAAAAAAAAAAAAATGTCCAAGACAAGAAAGAAAACTTAATAAGCAGGGCCAGAATTACAGTGTAACATATCCTACTGGTGCCTTTTTAATTACAGTTCTTTCCCCCAGAACTTTTTAATCCTATTACTTTTATGCTTAATGAGGAGACTAGTTAAAACATAAGCCAAACACAACTATTACAAATAATGGGGATAAATGGTGGGTATAACCAGATGTTTTGCCTAAAGTTAAAAGAATTAAGAAATCTGAACTCTGTCAGACTTGCCCTGCAGGCCCTCCCCACATCTCCTTCCCCAATAAGCAGAGATTTTGAAAGGAAAGAAGAAAATATGGTTAGGGGGTGGACTGGAGATAAAAAAACAAACAAAAAAGAAGCAAGATGTTTAAAGGAGGTCCGTTGGCCATCCTGACAACCCCGGGCTTAATGGCAGATGCCGTTTGAATGACAGCTGGTGGACAAGGCTGAGTACAACATGTTTTGGTTTTAAGAGCCTTTATGTATGTGTCACTCTGAGGTTTGATATAAGGCTGGGCTCGTTTGCCACCCATTACGCAGTGGATTTTCAGAGTCAGTGCCAGGACCATGGCTTTGCTTTTCTCTTGACTAATAATTTAATTTCAGCCAAAGTGATGCTGTTCTGAATAAGTAGAGCAAGTAATGAATATTTGTACTTCCTTTTCACTCATCTAACTGCAGTCTTAACAAAACTCTCCTTGTCCGCCATCCACTTATTCAGCAATTGTTGTTGAGGGCTTGCCATAGACTTCATGCTAAGAAGACATCTCCTGCCCTCACCCTGAGATTTCAGGCAGCGGCGTTCTTTGTGCTTTATGTATCTGATAGATGGGGTGGGATGCTTGTGTGGTTAAACAGCACTTAAAGGACAGCACAAGAAAAAGATGATCAGAGGATGGGAACGAGCAGTTTCCAAAAGAAAAAATGCTTCTGGATAAGTGTGATTCTCAATTTTTATAATGGTCTGGGAAATGCAAATGAAAAAACAAACAGATACTACTTTTCTGTATCTACATTGATCTACTTTTTATTTTTTATTTATTTATTTTTTTTATATATATTTTTTACAGCTTACACATGGTTTATTTACTTGATTGAAAACTGTGTGGTACATGCAATGTGTTATATAGTTGATCTCATCTTGGTTCACACTGACATCAGTAGTTGTATTTGGGTTCTATGCTCGAGACTGTTCAGGTGCCGTTGCTGCTGCTCTTGGCTTGTTTTCTTTCAGGATCAAGGTGGGTACTCTCATATAAAATCTTTTTTTTTTTTTTAAATATATATTTTATTGATTTTCACAGAGAGGAAGGGAGAGAGATAGAGAGCTAGAAACGTCGATGAGAGAGAAACATCGACCAGCTGCCTCTTGCACACCCCCCACCGGGGATGTGCCCGCAACCAATGCACATGCCCCTGACCGGAATCGAACCCGGGACCCTTCAGTCCGCAGACCGACGCTCTACCGCTGAGCCAAACCGGTTTCGGCTCATATAAAATCTTATTTTTAATTCCTTCTCTGGTGATTCTTTCCTGGATTCTTTGCTTTGCATAATTATACCTACAATGGAGCCAGTATCCTAAAGTCACGACAATGAATCCTCCTACTCCAACATCGCATGATCTTCTAATTCTACTAGTTAACAAAAAATGTCCAAGGCCAGCCACAACAGATCCTAATGAACCATATAATACTGAGTCCCGTGCACAGGGAATGTTCTCGACATCTAAAATTTTTAGGAGCTTAAAGGTCTTCTGCTGCCCGGGTTCCGAGGGCTCCAGCGAGGCAGCCATGGGGACCAGCCGGTGCCTGCACCACCGCCCCGCCCCACTGATCTACCTTTTAAAGGTTGGTAGCATTCTCTGTTGGATGAGGGGGGGGAAAGGGGGCAACTCTCTGACTCTTGGTTGGCGTATGAATTGTTGCAGACTTTAGGAAAATAGACAGTTTCTGTGAAAGTTTGGAACATGCATGCCACGTTTGGAGTCCTGTCTTGCAGAACACAAAAAACAAAAACTCAGCGCATAAGGATCTGTGTGTGAGGATGCTTATTGCAGGATTACTCAGGTAAATAAACCAGAAGCAACATGAATATCAATCAGTAGAATGAATACAATAGAGTATACCTTTACATCCATACTATGATTGCTTTGTGAAGGGTGTTCACGATATACAAAATGTAAATAAAATCGAGTTGCAGAGTATCATATATAGTAGTTCCTATTTCTGATTTAAAAAGAAGCAGCCCTATTTGTATGACCTTGGAGAAAGATGTGGAAGGACATGCAAAACAATATTGTTTAAAATGAGCAGTGGAGAGTGGGGGTGATTAATTTGCTCCATCTACACCATGAATGATTTATTTGATCAAATATACAGGCTTTTCTACATGAAAACACTTTAAGATATTATTTGGGTAATGAATAGGTAACTCATAGAACCATTTTGGAAACAAAAACTGGTCAGTATCACACTTGCTTTCTCTGATGCGTGCAAAAAATTAAAAAAAAAAAAAATCTCTTTGGAAACTTTCAGTTAATTATATTCTAAAATCCCGAGTTTCCCAACTTTTAGTGAATTTCTTCAGAATGGCTTCGGGAAAAGCTGTTGACCTCAAGCCCCCCAGGAGAGTAGTGAGCGCAAGAGATCATAAAAGCTCTAGCCGGCCTCTCCTCACCCTCCTCTGAGGGAAGACCAATGGTGGTCCCTGGAGCGGAGGTCTGACCAGTAGCAGCATCTCACGTTCCCATCTGAGCCCTGGAGAGGTCCATTTCACCATTTAATGGCACTGCGGGCATTTGAACCCAGGACTCTTTTCACACTGTCCCAAGCTTAGCTGATGGCTCCACCTGGACCATTCTCAATCCTGCCTCCTAAGGTGATTTTTGGAACTTGGTAAAATGTATGAGTTCTTGGCAGTCACTACTAAAACCAAACTTTTCAAAAGCAGGGGATCCTCCCTCTGTATTTTAAAAAGTACATACCACATGATCATGGCTGAGATTCACAAGCTAGATGGCATCAGAGCCCCCTTTGAGGTCTTGGTCAAAGCTCAGATCCTCCAGCCAGAGTTTCAGAGCCTCTGGGTAGAGTCTGATAATTTGCATTTTTAATAAGTTTTCAGGTCATGCTGATCTTGCTGGTCTGGGACCACACTTTGAGAACCACTGGTTTAGAGAAACTGCTTCCTCGGTTTTGCAGAATCTGTGTTCTAGTCCATTGCTTTTCCCTATCATGGCTGAAAGTCAGAATGCCAATCACAGCAAGATTGCTCAATTTTATCAATTTCACCAAGCTGGGGGAAAATAAATGTTTATGTTATAATACATAACTGTTGTCTGTATCTGTTGTAGGTGTTTGTGGACTTAGTGGTATTTATTTTATTATTATTATCTTTTAATATATTTTTATTGGTGTCAGAGAGGAAGGGAGAGGGAAAGAGAGGTATGAACAGCAATGACGAGAGAGAATCATTGATGGGCTGCTTCCTGCACGCCCATCACTGGGGACTGAGCCCACAACCTGGACATGTGCCCCTGATTGGAATCGAACTGGGGACTCTTCAGTCTGCAGGCCAACGCTCTATCCACTGAGCCAAACCAGCCAGGGCTTACTGGGATTTTATAGATAGACATATGTGTTTAATCAACAGTGAAATTCAAAATTCATGGATATTGTTTAAGTATTCTGTAATGGATTTCCATGGGAAAGTGGAGAGGACTGTTAGAGATTCTCTGATTCCTGTTTGTTTGCTTTTCATCATATGTACATATATATTTAAGACTTGATGTCACTGATTTTTTTTTTTAAATAAAAAGCTACTTTTGAAAAATATTGTGAAGAAAATGGTGAGCATATGATAAACGTTGTTTAAATTGCATTGTAATCTGATCATTGGCACTTTTTTTTTTTGGTTTGTTTTTGGAGGAGATAAGTGAATAGCCATTAATTTCAACAAGTTTTTATTACAGTGTCACCAGAGGGAACACATTTCTAATAATGCTTATCAGTGACACATGAGCGCTTGGTTCCCTCGGGCCCCTCACTTGTATGGACGTCCTTAAGAAGCTTGGATGACACAAAGCTCACGAACACAATATTCCCTAAAAGGCTCCCCTCCGTAGCACAAGTGGATCCCCTAACTCCAAAATTCTCTAGTAAAGAAATACTTGTTCTTTTTTAGCTACTTAGCTTTAGTGCGTCTTATTCTTTTCTAATGATTACCCTTGTAAGTTATAAACAAAGTAGAACTGGTCGCGTAGTGGGGTGCATGGAAAGCGCAATGGGAAGGAAAGTTTCCGGAAGGAGGTCACACTTAAGCTGGGCCTCGTTGGATAGGCCTCTTCTGGAAGGCTGTGCATCCTGGCTGCACAGCGATCACCTGGGGATTTTGATTTAGTTGGTTTGGGTGGGCCCAGGGCCTCGATGGGTAAGTTCTCCAGGTAATTCTGATGTATAGCCAGAGTAGAGAAGAGTCATATATGGTCTTCTGGGTCACTTTGCTTCATTCCTTGAAGATTTTACTCATCTGGCCCACAATTCCTCCTCCCATCAACATCTTTGGTGACTTGAATATCGATGTAGCTTGTCCACCCAGCTCAGTCTCTTGACCAACTCTCTTTCAGTTATCTTTTTCTCTCCCCTATTTCAACTGTTCCTCTCATCATTCTCTCTAGACACCTGGTTCTCAGCATTTTTGCCACCCGGAGTGTATTTGGCAATGTCTAGGAATATTTCTGTCTGTTACAACTTGAGGAGAGGAAGGGGTGCTGCTGGCATTGGGTGAGCGGAGGCCAGGGATTTTGGTACACACCCGGCCACGCGCAGGTCAGCACCCACAATTGTGTGGCCTAAAACACTGGCAATGCCAAGTTGAGAAACTTTGCCTCAGTGTCCTTGACTTTTTCAGTAACCCCAACTTACAGGAGAAATACATCTTATGTGATGACCTAATACAAACACACATATACAACTAAAGCAGGTTTCCCAAAACAATATTTACCCTTAGTAGGTATAATGTACTTAGACTTTTCATTCTGATTCATAAATATATATATCTATCTATCTATCATGACCCACAAAATTGATTTTACCACCCACTAAACTTGCAGCTCATTTGAAAAACATGCTGGTTGTAAACCAATAACTGTACCTCCACCAATATTTGACAAGCATTCCAGGCTGACCCTCACCCTTTCTCTTTCACTGAATTCCCTTTAGCACCCAGTTCCACCTGGTCTTCACCCGACCAGGGAAGGCCTCGACCTGGTGACCCTTCCACTTTCGTTGTCCATCATCCTTCTCCTGTCCTCATCACCACCACCACCACCCCCCATCCCCCGCCCCCAGCTGAGAGACTCACATACACTGTCAACTCCCTCGACCCTTTCTGCCTTCATCTTCCTTGAGAAAACCCCATCCTCTGCCCACCTTGTTCCGGCCCCAGGCTGAGCACGTTGGCTGGAGAAAACATGTGGTTGTTGGTTATCGTCTTGCACTTGATTCATGACCACACCTCCAGGGAACTCTTGGCGCAGCTGGGTCCACTATGATTCTGTCCCCACCCACGCTGATGACCTGGTTTCTTTCACTGAGAAAAGGAAGCAATTAGAAACTAGTTTCATCACCTGCCCACGTGGAATCTGAAAACCTACCTGTACCATCCGCACGCGTGCATGGTAACCATATGTACGGTGGGCCCTGTTCTCAGTTGGCAGGCAAGCCTCTCACTCATGCATACATCCGCAGTTTCCCTCTCTGCAGGATAATCCCTGTGAGGAACATGCCTGTGGTTGCTCATCAAGGAAAAAGCAGCAACAACAACACCTCTTGACCCGATGTCCCCGTTGGCTACCCTCCCATTCTTGGACTCTCCCTTCCGGCACCTACTTCTGGAAGGATTATCCTGCTCTCTGCTCCGTTGACTCCTCTCTCATTCTGGCTGGAAAACCCACCCCAGCTCAGCTTTTGCCCCATCCCTTCACCAGGCGGCCCATTTAGCTGCCATCTTCTGCAGCCTCTCAGCCCCAGTTAGCCAGCTGATCGCTCTCTCTGGGGGACACTTTCTTCACCTGGGTCCCACGCCACTGTCCTTAGTGGGCTCTCGTCCTGTGTCCTGGCCGCTCCAGCTCCAGTTCTCCTGCTGGACCGCCTCCACTGAGCGTGTGAAGGCTGGAGGCGCTTTCTCACACGTCACTTTGTTTAGGCGTCAGCCTCAGTGCCACCGCCTCAGAGGTCTCCCTGGCATCCCCCAGCCCCCGCTCTCAGCCTCTTCCTGTTTTGTTTTCATATCATTTATCATTCCCTGATATTACATCCATGACTCATTCATTGTGTGTCTCATGCACTAGCCATAAGCTCCATGAGAGAAACCATCTCTAGCACCGTGTCCCCAGTGTCTAGAACAAGCCCAGCACAGAGCAGGTGCTCAACAACAAAAAATTTAATGAGTAATTGATGAAGAAAACTTGCTGGTGACAGAGGTTAGCGTTGGATGAGGAAAAGTAAACCCCAGATTCAAGCGAAGGAAGAGAGAATTACGTTGAGGTGGAAACGCAGTGTCTCAAGGTCACGAGTCACGAGTTAGGGGTTTAAGTGTTGAATGTTCGAAGCACATCCTTGCTAAATACTTGCTGAGTGACGGGAGGCACCTGCAGAGGACAGCTGGATGGAGACAAATGGTTGCCTCTCTGTTTTTATCTCTGAAGAGGGCACTTAAGCAGTCAGCATGGTGACTTTTGTCACTGGGTTGAAGATGGTACATTAGCTTGTCTGAAGGGTTTAGCACTGACCTTGATGTTCTGGTGCAGTGGTCAGCAAACTCGTTAGTCAGCGGAGCCAAATATCGACAGTACAACGATTGAAATTTCTTTTGAAAGCCAAATTTTTTCAACTTAAATTATACAGGTAGGTCCATTTGTTATTGACTTCATTAGGGTTCTCCTAAGCTGGCCTTGGCTAAAAACTCAAGGGGCCAAAGAGCCGCATGTGGCTCGTGAGCCGCAGTTTGCCGACCTCTGTTCTGGTGAATTGCTTTGGCGCATCACTTGTCCCCAGAATCCACTGGACGGCACAGAGCGCTGCCTCCTTTCCCCCACACGGCAGCGTGCGTTCCTGCCTGTCCGTGGGGCTGACCCTGGGCTCCCTTGGCACTGCTCTCAAGCAGCCAGGCTAGACAGCTCCAAAGCTTTCGTGCTCACATTAAAACTCCTCTCTTCTTCGTTTATGTTGTTTCAAGACAGCCCACTTAATTACATCATCCTAGTCTGATGCATATGAAGGTATTTCCTGAGCGTGGCCCCAGGTCACGCTTGGTAAATCTTCAAGGGGAGTGTGGATTATTCCTGGGTTTGAGAGATTGCATCAAGGATGCTGTAAGAGGCTTGATTTTCTCCTTGAAGAGCTCTTTATTGGGCTTAGCACCTGTCGTTCCTGGGCCCTCCCCCACGGGGTTCACGGAGCCCCCCCGTGGGAAAGATGTCAGTGAGGTCAGCTCAGAGCCACTGGGTTCAGCAAGGCCAAGAAGAAGAAAGGGTGGATGTCTTTGTGGCGCATTTTAGAATGGTTTGAGGAAATTTATTTTTAAAAATGGGATGCCTGAATTGTTCTAGGTCAGCCTTTCCCTTTGACAGGGAAAGAGCTGTGGCCCAGAAGGATGAGACTTACTGGGGCTACTTGGCAAACCTGGCACTGGAATCTCACATTCCTGACCCCTCACTGGGCACTCTCTCCTTTTCTTGGGATGTCCAGTTGGGCCCTGACTTTAATTTCTGGCCAGAGCTGCATGGTACTTGGACTTGGATGTGCATCAGAATTACCAGGGAAGCTCCTTAAAAAATGCTGCTTCCTAGCCCTGGCCTGTTTGGCTCAGTGGATAGAGCATCGGCTCATAGATGGAAGAGTCTTGGGTTCAATTCTGGTCAAGGGTACATACCTCGATTGCAGGCTAGATCCCAGGCTCTGGTTGTGGTGGGAGCAGGAGGCAACCATTTGATATGTTTTTCTCACATCGATGTTTCTCTGTCTGTCTCTCCCTCTCTCTCCTCTC
Organism: Pipistrellus hanaki; assembly: GCF_964339955.1. NCBI lineage: Eukaryota > Metazoa > Chordata > Mammalia > Chiroptera > Vespertilionidae > Pipistrellus > Pipistrellus hanaki. The sequence goes on along the minus strand of NC_140503.1, from coordinate 45,361,271 downwards.
TCTAAAAATCCAGTAGAAAATACCCTGAAGTGAGGATTAAGAACAATAAACAATTTAAAAACAAAGTGCTGCTACCTAAACCCCTCCCTTCTAACTTGCTGAATTGGAATCTCTGGATGTGGGAGCTGGACTCCTGATTTTTTTTAAGCTCCCTAGGGGGTCTCCTGGGACAGGTTGCCAGGGAGAGTCTTAGTGGGTAAAGGTAGCCAGTACACGGAAGATGGTCACCCCGCAGGGGACATGCCTGCTGGCTTCGCACAGTGCACAGACATGGCTCCTTTCTGACGCAAGCCAGCCATCTCAACAGGGTCAGCCTGCCCCTCCCTCACACCCCCTCTGGTTCCTGAATGAGACCAGGTAGGGGTCTGGCTTTAATGCATATTAAAGGCCCCCCCCCCTTTCTGTTATTTTCCCTGCATGTTTTGTCCCACCTCATGAGAATGAAAGCTGCATTCCATTTAAGAAAACCATCTCCTCGAGGTTTAAAAAAAAAAAAAAAAAATCAGTCTGCAGGCCGACGCTTCAGCCACCAAGCCAAACCAGTTAGGGCTTTTTTAGGGTCTTGATGGGTCTGCTGGCTGAGGCTCCCCAGTTGTCTGAGTGCTGACAGTGGCTCCCCAGCTCTCAGGCCGGCTGGAAGCCAGGAGGAAACCGTGAGTGCTGTTCTGACGGAAGGAAGAGGGAGAGCTGGCTGTGCAGGGGTCGCTCGGACAGTTTAATAGGGATGGCAAATCAGTCGCCAGTGAACTGCAGAAGTTTTGGATCTCTGATTTTGCAATAGTTGATCCAGTCTCAAGACTGCACAGCCTACCCTGTCTCTCTGATGGGCCCGACGGTAGTTTACCCGGAGCCTGTGGACGTGCCTGGCGAAGATATTAGAAGAAGCCCCGTGGAATCTGAGAAGCATCAGGTGGCCCAGCCTCCCTCACAAAAGAAACAAGAGAAGAACACTTTCCTCTTTAGCTGGAAACGGACAGATTGCTTGAGTTTGCTAGGACTGCTGTCACACAGTATCACAGACGGATGGCCTACACAACAGGAATGCGTTGTCTCAGTTCTGGAGGCTGGAAGCCTGAGATCAAGGTTTCAGCAGAGCTGGTTCCTTCGGAGGCTGCGAGGGAAGTGTCTGTGTCGGGCCTCTCTGCTTGGTGTGTCGCTGGCTGTCTCCTCCCTGTGCCTGTCTGTTCCTGTGTTCACATTCCCCCTTTTTGTAAGGACAGCAGCCGTAATGAATTAGGGCCCACCTTAACGTACTCATTTGAACTTGATTACCTCTGTAAGGACCCTGTTTTCAAATATGGTCACATTCTGGGGTTCTGGGGAGATGGGACTCCAGCAGCGTATCATTTCTGAGGGGACACAATTCAACGAATAACACAGATTGTTGAACTGGTTTGTATCTCAGAATCTGAATCTGATATGGAATGCTTGTTAGTGAAGTTACCTTTAAAAATATTTTTTTATTGATTTCAGAGAGGAAAGGAGAGGGAGAGAGAAATATCAATGATGAGAGAGAATCATTGATTGGTTACCTCCTGCACGACCCCCACTTGGGATTGAACCCAAAACCCAGGCCTGTGCCCTGCTTAGGAATTGGACCGTGACTTCCTGATTCATAGGTTGATGCTCTACCACTGAGCCACACTGGCCGGGTGTGAAGTTACCTTTTTAGGCTAAGAGGAGCATAGTTAGCAATGGTTGAGGAATTCCACACCTGACAGTGTTATTGAGTGATACTTGGTATTTTGCATTTTACTAAGGCATTGCATATATATTGCTATTATAATAACCCTGTGAGGCAGTTATTATTATTTCTACTTTGAGGAAGTTGACACATACCAAGGTTTACACACTAAATACTGGGTATGTTTGGCTCAAGCTCAGATTTTCTGTTCCATGTCATAGGTTTCTCCCCAAATACCAGTGATCCTCAAACCTTGATATGCATAAGAATCCCCTGGGAAACTTATACATGCAAATTTGGGAGGCTCTCCGGAGTCCTACTGAATCAGAAGATGAGGTTGTAACCAAGGAATTTGTGTTTTTGTTTCCCCTGGGGATTTTGATGTTCTCCCAAATGTGAGAACTAATGCACTCTAGCATGGACCCATAGTTAGGGGGTTGGAGGGGTCAAAGAAACCCATCACCACCACCAAGTTCCCATTTGATTTTTTTGTCTGCTGGCTTGCATGAGAGGTCCCTGGAGGCATCATGGGAAGGTGCTGGCTGGAATCCATCAGGGGGCCCTTCTGATGCTGTATCCTTGCTGCTGTACCGATGGGCAGGGTCTGAGCCCTTTGGCTGCCCAGACTGTGCTATCTGTCCCTTGACTAATGGAAAATAAATCTGGCTTGAACTTTCTGTGCCACTTGCACCACAGTGGGAAGGTGGTGGGAGGTGAGTTGAGGTGGCGTGGTAATAAACACTGCATGCTTTATCAATGCAAAAATAAAAGCGGCAAGAAGACAAGAAAAAATGGTGATAATTAAGTATTTGTCAGTTTAGAATGTACTCACATTAAAACACGCTGGCGCATGCACAGTGCAGAAGAATTATCTGGAGAAATGTTTAAAACGGGGATTCCAGGCCCCACCCTCAGAGATTTTCTTTCTAAGGTGGGACTCAAAAATCCTGAGCTGCTGGTCTGGTGACCACACTCGAGAGCAGGCAACCGAACATTAAGGAAAGATTCATTTGTAGTTCATTTGTTGATATTGCAATGGCAAACTCTCTGAATAATGAAAACATTTTAAGCCTGGGCCGTTAGCCTGTAGATTGTAGCCCACACTCAGGATCAGTGACCACATTACCACCAGGTCAACTTTGTTTTCATGATTATAGAACAAAGCGCACGATCTCTTAGCGAAGGCTGCCTTTCTTAGGTCACCACATCGGAATTACCTGGGATTAAGGTTAAACCCTGTAGCTGCCTAATCCCCAGAGATTCTAATTTGGCAGGTCTGTGTGGGGCCCACGAGTGTGTCGTTTTTATAATCAGAAGATTCTTACATATACTGAAGTTTGAGTGACACTGAGCTAGGGCTTGGAAATCAGTTCTGCATTTTATCAGTCATATAGTCAAGGTTAAAAACACTGTTAGATTGTTTACAGCTGCATTTATTCCCTTTGGTTTGTAATGCGGCTTTCTAGTCTGAAGTTACCAGGACCCCACTCAGCAGTGGAGATGTAATTGTAATGGATTGGGAGAGTTCTATTGGAATAATTACCTCCTCCCTTTTTTACATAAGCTCATGCAGCTCATTTAAAGATACATCTTAAGACAAGCCAAAATGAAAGTTATGTTCCTTTTCCAGGTAAATCCCGTTGGTATGTGACATTTATTAGAGATTTTTGGAATTCATTCAAGGAGGCTTTGTGGTTTTAAACTGCACCAGTGGTTTAAGGATGGCTTTTGGTAGAAATGTGTTTGTTTTTTGGCTCTGTGTGCATATTTTAAAAAATTGGTAAATGCTTTCACATGAGAGGGGGTGGTCTGGGCTGAAAGACTCATCCTATTAGTAAAGGAGAGTTAATTGCACTGGCCAACAAGTAGATTGTACCAGTATACTCTGTGCTCCATGCCTTGTAGATGTTTCTGCAAATTGATTTTTTGTTTCCTTCCCGAAGACAAAATTTTCAGTTCTGTGTTCTTCCTTCTGGCAGAATGGGATCTTCACTTTTAGAGAGAGGAGCTAAAATTAATTTTGCATCATTGGACCGTACATGCCCATATCACTTTATAGATCATACTAGGGGCTGGTGCATGGATTCGTGCACATTGGAAGAAAATGAATTAGAAGGTGGCCGCAGGGTGGGGCGGGGAAAGAGGGGTCAGCATGCCCTGGAGCCAACCTCCCACGGTCCCTCCCCAGACAGCTGCACCTGGGGTGGCGCTGGGGCTTGAAGTGTGTCTGTGGAGTGAGTGGGGTCCCTCCAGCAGGTGGGGTCTCTCGGCCTGGCCTGCGGGGATCTGGCTAAAATCAGCAGTCCAACATCCCCTGAGGGGTCCTGGAGTGTGAGAGGACACTCTGCAAAGTTGCTGTTGCTCAGCAGCTCCTGCCTTGAGGGTCTGTCCCCTGGTGGTCAGTGCACATCCTGGTCGGCTGGTCGGCTGGTCAGCTGGTCGCTTAGCCTTTTATATACATAGATTCTTGAAAAGTTAGAAATAAATAAATAATGTTTAACACTGTAGCAGGAACTGCATGTGTTTGTCTAAATTGGTAGAACTATACACTTAACAGAATGAAATTTACTGTACATAATACTTCAATAACTGACAGAAAATATCAGGGGAATATGTCACTTTATCCATTCTTTTTGTGAATTCATTTGCTAAGTGAAGATTGCTTTTGTGATGCAAATTATCTCTCGAGGATCATTTGTTCCAGACTTGTTTGAACACTGTTCTTCGTGCTTTATTTCTGTTTATGCTTAGTGGGCTGGGAGGAGTGGAATTGGCACAGGGCTGCTGAGGGCTGGAATTGGCCTCTCATTCATTCCTCTGGCTCGCTTACTTCTTAGCACCACATCTGGTGGATGGTGGGAGTCCACAAAGGTTTGGGGATGAATTAAACCATCATGTTGTGGAGAAACTGAGATGCAGTGAGACCAAGTGGCATGTCCAGATGTGAGGGCAGCATGGCCAGAAGTGGGAGAAGAATCCTCAGGCCTCTGGCTCCCAGGCCAGTGCCCTTTCACCTTCTCCAACTTATGCCTTGTAAATTCATACTTTATCAGCTAGGGGTCATACACCAGGGTTCATCTGTATGCTTGTGGTTTTGGAGGCAGCCTGTTATCATGGAGGAGACCTCACTTTGAAGGCACGCATTAACGTGGCAAATCGTTTTCATGGTGGATGCAGCCTGGAACAAAGCAGACCCGAGCCCTGCCCTTATGGAAGGCACAGTCTGGGGGGACACCCATGGGCAGGAGGCAGTAAAACAAACCAGAAGAGGGATGAGTGTTGCCAAGGATCATATACGGGAGACTGTCCCACAGCGGCTACCATTTACACGTGACCTTGGGTGAGTTACCTAACCTCTATAAGCCTCAGTGTCCTCATCAGTAAAATGTCACATAGTCTTTACATCGTGAAGTTGTTTCAAGGGCTCAGTGAAGTGACACCTACTAGTACAAAGAAGATAGCGTGTACTTCTGGGCACTTGGCAGTTAGTTAGCTGTAACGGCATGGAGGGTGAGTGTATGGATGTGTAATGTTCCTCATTTTGTGCTGCTTTGGCTCTTGTAGACAACCTCAGGATAGGAGTTTGATATGTTTATTTTTCCTCCTATGTTTTGGATCATCTTCAGAACAGTGGGGAGCTGCATGGAAGGGCTGTGCTGGTTGGTTTTACTCACTGACTAATGAGGTTGAAGCAGGAGCTGAGCTTTCTAGCCAGGGAGCTGGGTTATGGTTGCAGGTGTGCGGAGACAGCAATGCCTCCAGCCCAGCGCAGTCCTCAGAGCTGCCAGAGCTTAAGCCCTACAGAGATGATCATTTTCCAGGCATGCCAGGACTTGGGAAAGTCTTGGAGAAACTTCAGCTCTCTAAATGTGCTCTACAGGCCGTCCAGAAGCAGGCGTTAGGTTACTGGATTTTAAGTTCACGGAACAGAACAATGGAAAGGAAGCAAGGGCACCCACAGGCTATGTGGGAGTTTTAAATGAGAGAGGCGGATGAACAAGACCAGGGTTCCCCAAATCCTCTGATCATCATACCTACCCGAGTACTTGTTCAGTCACCAGCTCACCAGGCCTGCCCTGGCCTGGATTGGGGCCTCAGAGTCAGTTGTCATTTATAGTTGGATTCATGGACCAACAGCAACAGCAGCATCAGCACCCCCTGGGGAGCTTGTTGGAAATCTCGGGCTCCACCCAGGACGAATGACTCAGAATCAGCATGTTTAATAGGATCCTGAGGTGAATGTGTGTGCAGGGACACCTGGCAATGCTTTAACCAGTTAGCTGCCACGCGTCCAAAATGGAAACCCTCCCCTCACGCAACAATATTTTGAACTTAATTAAGAAAAAAAAAAATCCTCTGCTTGCATCTATAGATGCTTATGGTGTGCAAAGGGTTAAACCTGGGAGGTGGTGGTGACAGGTCTGGTGACCTCTTCGGAGGGACAGGAAGAGATGGTTAGGCCAGGGATTTGACCTCAGGTTCCTGACTTTCTGACTCCAGATTGAGTGCTTGTCACACATCCTCTTGACTGTGGTTCTTACTGATTTGGGGCCTGTCTCCTACCTGGCGTCAGGGTTGTCACCATTCTGCACCTGGGAAGAATGATGCCTTGGGACAGGAGGGCATTGCTGGGGTCACCCAAGCGGTGGTCCATAAATCTTGTTCTCTCTTAACCTTGTTACAAGACCTTCTTTCTCCCTGTCCCTGGGAGAAGACTTAGGTCCAAATGTAAGCGTCAGCCATGTTGAGTTCTTGGAGACGGTGGCAGTTTGTGTCTGCCAGTGATGGGTCCCTGGAAAGGTTGTTTTGTTTCCATCCAAGGACAGGATCCCACGGAGTGCAATTTTTCTGATGCTCCTCCAGACTTCTAAATCCTCCTCCTCCAACCACAATGTCAGAGAAAGTACCCTGCGAGGCACTTGCCAAATGGCTTGAAATAAGTGCCCATGCACATTTCTGAAAAGACAATTAGAAGCTTATTTGAGGAACTGAAGACCTGCTGTGCTAGACATTAGTCGGGGGAGAATTCAGTGCCAATTTGTGAAACTCCCGGGGGCACTTTTTCATCCCAGCCCCTGCTCAGAGGAGCTATACTGGGGAAATGGAGAGACAGCCAGGCTTGGGAGAGGGGAGGAGGAGAGGAGGAAAAGGGAGCAGTGTGCCCCAGAGAAAAAGCAACAATGGCCATGTCTCCTCCCAGGAGACCTGGAATCGTGGCAGATAAAATCAGGTGGAAAAGCAAAGGTCATTATAAATTCATCGACACTTGAATCATATTACTAGTTAGCACGGGTGTTGTGGCTGGGAAGACACTTTAGGAAACCGAGCTCTAGAGAGTTCAAGGACTCTGCCCAAGGTCACACACTGGGCTAGTGGCAAAGCCTGGGTCAGGGTCCAGGGATCTTGGTTCACCTAGGGCTCTGTCCCTGTGCTCTGCTGCCTTCCCTCTGGGGAGGAAGATGCTGAGAATAAGAAACTTTACAATGATTGGATCCAGATGTGCTGGCTTTAAATCTAACACAGGGGGGTGGTTTCTCCCCCCACCCCCCTTATTCTTTATGAAATTGAATATTTTAATGTGTTAGTTGCATTTGCTAGTCTTTCTATCCCTTGCATACAGGGGATAAAGGTCGGGGAAGAAAAACCACAAGCCAGTAACGATCTCTGTTGAAGGGGATGCTACTCCAGGCTGTTTCTCTCTGCTGGGGGCACCAGGTCGAGTGACGTACAGCACGCAGGACAGGGGAGAGCTCTGCACTGCACGTGGGCAGAGCATTTGTCCTCAGAGTCAGGGTGTGGGTTCATATGCTCTTGCCAAGGTCTGCAGGGAAATGCATATTCAATTTGTAAAATTAAATTGTGGGAAGGCCAAAACTTTGCAACGATTCTTTTAGCCTAAGTAGGGGATCCTCAAGGGCTGCAGTGCGGAGATGCGGAGGATGTCAGCCATTTCTGTGTTGCCAAATTGCTTGTGTGGAAAATCTGAAGCCTGTAATGTTGGTGCCACAGAGTTTAGCCATAGAGCATGCATTGCTTTGGTTAAAAATGGTTGCATGTGTGTGCCCATTTTATGTTGTCCACTAGATTGAGTTTGTCCAGGGGTCGAGGGGTATGTGGTTAAGTGATTAGCACATCCGGCTGCAGGGGGACACAGGAGATGCCCTAGGGAAGTCGGGCTTGAGCTGGAGGTCAAGTGCACTGAATGTTGGTGCCCTTCCATGTGGTGTTGGCTGCATCAGCCAGGGCCATTACAGTGTCTCAGTCAGATGTCATATTTTGCAGGAACTCAGTGAAGCCTTAACCAAACATAAATAATTTGTTGTGAAATTAAATCCTTTTAAGATTATAATAGCAGCAAGTCGTCAGTGGTGCCAGAGATTTAATTTGCCTTTGACAGCTGGAGGGAGGTTCCATGCTTTGAGTCCTGTGGTAGAAAACTAGCATTGTAGGGTTTGAGAACCACAGGCTTTAGCCTTATTACTAGGTCAGGTCGATAGGAAGCCAGGGTCTGGCTCTGTTGTTCAACTGGTGGCTGAGATGCTGTGTTAAGCAGGTTTACTCCCAGTGTGGTCCTGGGACCAGCAACCTCAGCGCCACCTGGGAACTTCTTAGAAAGGCAGAGTACCGAGCCCACCCCCCTCCTACTGAATCATAACTCTGGGGTGGGGCTTAGGAACCTGAGTTTGAACAAGTTCTCCAGGGTATCCGGATGCACACCAAGGCCTGAGAACCACTGCCATGTGGCGGCTCTTAAGCAGCGTAAGCTGTTTGGATGTGCTGTTGTCTGGGGGGGTCCTTTTCTAGAGCATTTCATGTTCAGCTGGCGTCTTGTTCTGGCAACCCAGGCCAAGTCCCTGGGATACATCAAGTTAGATTTCCATTAGTGCTCAGTGCTATTCAATAACAGCCCACAGTCTGGATGGATAGGTCAATCCAGCTCGCCCCTGACTGGGGCTCTGCAAAAAGCAGGCCCTGGTTTATGACTCGAGAAGGCGTCAGTTCAAGAACCTTTCCTCTCAAGGATCCCTTTGACAGTCACGTTCCAGTCAGGGCGGGACACAGATGGACAGATCCGAGGCAGGAAAGGGTGAGAGCGGCATCAGAACCGGCGGAGGGTCTTGCAAAGAGACAGGCTTCCGCTGAGGAAGTATCGCAGGGAGCTGAGACATGGGTGTTTTCCACCTGTGTTTCTGCAGTCATGTGTGAGGAGCATTCTTCTCTTGAAAGGTCTTTGTCATGTTAACGGTTGAAATAGAGCTCTCTGTTTGAGAAACATTTCCTTGTGGAACAAATGTTTCCAATGGAAACAAACTTGAGTGTTGAGATAGTATTGATTTTGACTTTGAAGGAAGAGAGTTAAAGGTTTCCATTCATTCAGGCCTTGCCCTGAGCTAGGGAACATACTGAACAAAGTGAGACTGGATCCCGGCACTGATAGGGGTTACCCCGAGAAAGGCTTTCCTGGCAGAGGGCACGGCGTGTCCTAAGGGCTGGAGCCGGTGAGCGTTGACCCGCCAGGAGTGATTTCCTTGCTGGAATCTGTGGTCGTTGGTGTGTGTGTTGGCTGATCTAAGAGACTGTCCCTAAGTGGTGTTCAGAGGACCAAGTCCCACTATTTTTTTTAGGACCTCTGAGCTAGCCATGGGGTGCCTCTCTCACTCCATAGAGTAAATTACACAATAAAACCATAGTTGTACCCCGTTTTAGTTGAAGATGGCTTAAAAATAACTTCAAGGAGGTCACGGCTAGGTGGAGATGGAGGTGATTCTGTGAGGAGTGTTGGGGAAATAATATTAAAAGCAGAATCTCCTCCTAAGTCAGAACATCTCTCCACAAAGGTAGAAGAGAAAGAAAAATAATTTTATTTTGAATAAGCATTAAAGCAGTAAGGCTTGCCATGCTGGAGATTGCAAAGGCTCTTTAAATGGGTACAATGTGTCATATTCATGGCTTCAAGATAAAAACTGTTAACTTTATCATGCCTTATAATTTGGAGTCCAATGGAAGGCTGCAGTTAGGCTCACATCCTGCCAGGAAATGGGGAGATAGAGTGTTATCTTCCTTGATGATTACATTTCAAAGAGGCGGCTCCTTTAGCATTTAACCTTATAGGAGCAGCCCTGCCCTGGGGAGGTGGTTTCAGTGTCCTGGCATCAGGGCTTGCTCTTAGCTTGTAGGGGCTCCTAGGAAAAAGGGCTCTGTGTCCCTGCCCATGTAGACAGGACAAATATCTCTATGGCTGCAAGATCCCCATCGGAAAAAAGGTGTTGGACTAGAGTATTCTACCTTGTAGGTCTGCTCCCATATCCCTTTCCCCAAGCTGCCATTTCTTTTCTTTTCACACCCAGAGCACCTTGGCCAGCCACTGGTTGCAGCCTGGCTCAGCAATCTAACCAATCCTACATGTGCCGAGCATTGAATTACAACCCAGCATTTGGATTCAAGCTGGAAGTGCCTTGGAGATGGCATCAGCTCTAGGGTCACCCGTGGGCAGGGCCACCACCTTCACCAAGCCAGGAAGATCTCAGGGGACACATCTGCATCTGATGAAGTATGGTAGCAACCATACTTGGATAAAAATTGCTGTTTAGTATTTTAACCTTGCTGTTTTGGGTTCTGTACTCATTTAAAAATTATTTTTATTTTCTGAACTTATGTATGCTATCCCAGTACTCCATTGATGATGGTTTAAATATCCCATTGATTGTGATCTCACTGGTCATCGAAGCACATTCCAGGGACCCAAGACAGTTCAATTACCCTAAATTGCCTTAGTAGCTACAGATAGTGCATTCATGTTGACTCAGTGATCCCAGAATCTGGACAGCACAATTATTCTAAATTGTCCAGGTGGTCCCAACAGAAACAATGTGTTTCTGTTGACTCAGTGATTCGTAGATACTTTAGATCAGAGGTTCCCAAACTTGTTTGTGCCGTAGACCCCTTGCCATGTTTTTCAGTTTTGGGTAGACCCCCTACTTACCTGATATTGATTTTTTTGTAAATTTCTAACTGTAGTGAAGTTTAGTGTTAAAATTTAATAAAAAATAATGTACCTACTTTTCTCCGGCATTCTCAAACAAAATAATACTGATTCACTATAATTTGTATGATAAACTACCAGTTTATATTTTTTAAAATATTTTCTCAGCACTTTCCTATTCAAGATTCAGGAAATGAATGAACGTATTTTTCTCACATTCATATTTATAGAGTGACAAATTGAACAAGTTGGTGCAAGTTCGCGAAGCTTTGAGACAGAAATTGGCAAGAATGTTTACTGCGCGTATGCTTGTAACAAGATGATACTGGTATATCATTATGTGCAGGTTTTTATCCTACAACTTACACAATTTTATAAACATATATAATAAATTTTTTACTTCATAGGTACTTTTATAAATAATTTATATGTTTTTATATTATAAGATAATATGATGTAAGTAAATAGGTACTATCAATGTATGTTGAGATCCACTATCGTGGACCCCCATTTTCATTTCATGGACCCCCAAATTTTTTTTTCGCTGACGTAGACCCCTTGCAGGTTGTCATAGACCCCTGGGGGTCGATATAGACCACTTTGGGAATCACTGCTTTAGATAACTAACTTGCTCAGTTTCACTTCTGTAAAATCAAGAAACAGGTTCCTCATTCCAGACCCAAAGATGTAATCGATGCTTTTGTGATATTCTGCCAATAAAAGCCAGAAGTGGCAAGTGTTCGGGGCTGTGAGGTCTGGAGTGCTTTTGCTCCCTCGTATGCCGCCGGCCTTTAATGAATGACTCCATAATTTGACTTTTTTGAGGCGTCCTTTGTAAGATGAGGGTTATACCACAATACTGACAGTTACTATCTGATCTTCTCTTTGTATCTGGCTTGTCCTACTCAAGATCATCTAATTTATCTCTTTTCCTCCCTTAGCCCCTTTAGCCCCTTTAGCCCCTTTGTCTCTTCTTTCTCTTCCAGTCAGAATCAGGAAAAATCTTTATGTTTCTAGTGCCTGCAGCTCAGAACATGACTTCCCTGTGGCCTTGTGAAGGACTCTTCAAAGAACCTGTGAGCTGAATGACAGTGTTCGTCTGCAGAAATTCCCTCAGATGTTGCTTCAGTTAATTGGTCACCCTTCAATCACTGGATCTGAAAAGTGTCTTTTTCTGCCTGATTCTACCCTACAGTGGCTGTTCTACACTCGGAGTGGTGCTTGCCCATAGGAGGTGCTCTGGGAATCTGCTCCCACTCCCTCTCCTGGTTGTCCCTGTAGACTCCCACTCATCCTATGGAGAGACATTACAGGGGTACACTGTCCTATTACCAAAGGCCCTTCAGCTGTTCGCAACAAAGATCCTCATGCTGTTGTCGTTCAGGGGCCCTCAAACCTCCTGATGGCTAAGAGAGGAAGGTATTTTGGTGGGTGATTTGGAAAGAGGACACCTTGTACCTGCCCAGTATGATCACAGCAACCACTGGTCACCAATGGCTATTGAACACTTCAATGTGGCTAGTGGGACTGAAAGATGGAATTTCTGATTTTATTTAATTTATTTAAATTTAAATTTAAATTTAAAACCCGATTCTCAATTTGGTTATTGGAAAGCTCTTAAGTGCATTTGGAATAATTTGGATACATGAATCAGCTTTTTCAGCTATAAATATTATGAAATTGAAATGTAGATGAAGAATTAGCATCCAAATTGAGATTTGTGCTGTAAATGTAAAATGCACACCCGATTTAAAAAAGACTTGGCATGAAAAAGAATGTAAAATACCTCATTAATGATTTTTATATTGATTAGATGTTGAAATGATAATATTTTGGATACATTGGATTAAATAAAAATTTAGTAAAAGCAAGTTCACCTTTTTCTTTTTACTTTTTAAAATGTAGCTACTAGAAAATTTAAAACAATGTTTGATTCACACTATATTTCTATTATATGTCTACTGCCTTAGACCTTGGTGTATCTAAAACTGGCTTGAAGGCCACCAGGAAGCTGCTAATGCCAGGAGTTCCTGGAGAGAGTGATGCTTCTGAAGTCTTGCTCAGTGGCCGGCAAACCTTTGGCAAACCTTCCTGATCTTAATACGGTGTCCTCTTGGGGGCAAGCAGGAGAGAGAGAGCATCGTTTTCTTAAAGGCTGCTCTGCTCCAGTAGGAAGCCTGAATTCTCACCTACAACAGGTCCACTTCCCAAAAGACAGGGTTCTACCAGCGCTCCTTGTTGATCTAATGTAGCTTCAATTCTGATGTTTTTGCCAGGTGCCCAGTTGAAGAACAATAAAACCAATGAGCTTTCTAACATTGGGACATTCAGAACATTGACTCCCTGTGTAGCAGACAGGCTGACAGCCACGTGGTCCAGAATTCGATGCATTCACAGGGAAGTCATGGGCCAGGGAAGTCCTGACACAGCCAACTAGGTGAATTGTATAAAAAAAAAATTTAATGCTTATTTTTAGAAGGTAATGAACTTTGAGGTGAATAACTATTTTCAACAGAATTTCACGTCACTTTGGATGGTAATGGTTAACCAATCTTGACGTTAAAAATTAGTTGCACGTGTGTTCATGACCGATTCAGAAAGCGTTCTTTGAGCACCCCTGCATGTGGGCTGTCCTGCTTGGTGTTTTCTGAGCACCGAGAAAGGTGTAACGTGCCATCTTGCTGCTGGTTGGGGAGGTTTAACACACCTACACCCATATCTGGGTATCAAGAAAGACAACATAAGCTTGTTGTGTAGGAAACAAAATGAGCGTTTTAGGGGTTTAGAAGAAGGAGTGATTAGTGTGGTCAGGGGAAGTTTGCAAACTCATTCTGTGGGCTTGACTTACAGATGTGGGGGGACCTCAAAACAGAGTCCAGGCATCACCTGCGTCAGGGGGGAAATCGCCTGAGGGGATTGTTTACAGTGCAGATGCCTGAGGTGGAAGTGAGGCCTGGGAAGTGATTTTACAAACCTCCCCAGTCCTCACAGGGACTCACTAGTGGGTGCATGACTTCAGATGGTCCCTTGTCCAGAAGACTGAAAGCAGTTAGTGGTTAATGTAAAATGTGTGTTTAATGAGTTACAGTAATTGCCTGCGCTCGAATTATCTGAGCAGTAATTTCCTCCGCAGCTTCTCAGAGCATCATAACCAGAGCAGGAGGAGCCCTGGCCCCAATGGAGTTCATCCTCTTAAAGGATGTTGTTTCCCTCCCACTATGTGTACCAGGGCTCCTAGTCCTGTCCCCTGGCGCTCAGCAGCCATGTAGCCATGTCCTCCACAGGAAAGCCCCCAGGCCCCATTCCCATCCTTAATGCCATCTTTTCTCCAGGCTAAATAAAGTTGCTTTTATTCAACCCATCTTCAACTGTGCTTCAAGTATGTGGCTTCTGGATTTTTTACCTGCTCTTTCATCTTTTGGTTCTCAACCTAGCTAGCTTTAGAAGCTGGTCAGCTAGCAGGGCCTGGACCATCTCCAGAGACCGATTTAGAGGGTCTCCAGTGGAGTGTGAGCATCCAAATCAGACGACTGCCCAATCAGTCCCTAAGCCCACAAACAGCTCCCCTCAGAGGCTTCTGATGTGGGCTGCCCAGTGCAGCAGCGTGGGGCTGCCTTCTTCCACCGGGCGAGGCTGTCCTGACACAGCCAAGGATCACATTTTCTCTTAGAAAGTTCATCGACGGCTATGGCCTATGCCCCATGCCCCCAGCCCCTAGCCCTGTGTCTGACCTACAGGTGCCCTGCACATATGTTATGAATGAATGCATGGTCCCTGAATCCACAAATACTTTCCACATGAAGTGTCAGTCAAATCAGGGTCGTCTCATGTATATAGATGAAACTGATTTTTAAGACATCCAACTTGGTAACATTATCTCTGGGCCACAGCGACCTTTACGTTCATGGTAACATCTGAGTAGCAGAATGGTTAGAAGCACAGACTTAGAGCCCCACTACCTGGATTTGAATCCTGGTTCTGACACTGCTTGCTGTGAGGCATTGGATAAATTATTAACTGTCCAAGCCTCACTTTTCCTCATCTCTAAACGGGTGTAAGAACAGTAATGGCCTCATTCCTGTGGGAGGCATGTCTGCATTGCTTCTGAGTGCCAGGGGTTGTGGTGGGGTTGCAGGAAATGATGCATATAGGACACTCAGCACGTGGCTTGGCACAGAGTAAGTGCTCACTGACTGTTTCTCTCCCACCTAAAGTGAGAGGATGGTTGAGGGAGCTCGCTTAGGTCGTGATTTGCTGCACCCCCACTCCTCTACTCGTGGCCATGGGCTGGGCCTCTCTGGGGGAGCCTACAATTGTGAGTGGCTGTTGGAAGGGAAGATGGATGGGAGGCTGAGTGGTGAAGGCCTCAGACAGACTTCATTTTGTCTTCCCCGCATGAAGTCTGCAGGAGGGGTGGACGCTGGTGCTGGCAGTAGACCGGCCTCATCGATGACTCGGTCTAGCTGCATAGCTGGCTTTCTCTTGGGGACGGACGACTAGAAAGTCTCATTTTTGACTGCTCATTAGGCCACCTGGGAGCTGTTACCCCACTAGGGGTGTCGAACTCAATCAGAGAAGGGGCCAAAATCTAAAATCCAGCCTAAATCGCGGGCCGAATGGTTTACTGAACAGTCATAAACTGACAATGTCATAAACTTACAGCGGAGTGCAGTGATGACAGCGCGGTGCGGGCCACATTGCAAGGCCTGGCGGGCTGGATTTGGCCCGGGGGCCTTGTGTTTGACATATGTGCCCCACACGGTGCCCGATCGCACCTGAGATCAGTTTAATCTGAAGTGCCAGGGCTGGAGCCCAGGCATCCCTATTTGTCTGAAAAGATGCCCAGGTGATTGTCACGTGCAACCAGGTACCTGTGGGGCCGGCTGAGTGCTGCTGACCTCCCGTCCAGTTCCCGTGTGCTCTGGGCTCTCTGCCTGGGGTGTGTGTTTCCTGAGCAGTCCGGTAAGGCCCCTTCCCTCACGGGGACCCGTGGCCTCCCTTCACAGTGGGGGTGAACGGCATGGACTTCAGTGGGATTCAGTCGCAAGACAAACCCTTCTTAGCATCCCAGAGGCTGGGTGGATTTTTATAAGAGAGTGTTGGGTTTCTCAGGGCATGTTCCCAAGAGGACTAGGGGAGACGAGCGCACAGTTGTCTCAACCTGTTAATATGGTGGGTCAGGGAGTAAGTCTGCCCGCTTTGGTGTTTGTCTCCTCCCGAAAATGTGATGTGCAAGTTGTGCGAAAGCTTTTGCATAGGCTGTGTCTTGGGCATGTCCGGTTTACCCGTCCGTGTGCCTGGTAAGATGGCAGATTCTTCCCCATCCCCTGCTACTAAGTCTGCATTTTTCACAAGCCTCCCAGACACCTCCTCTGAGTTCCCAGCTTACCATAAAAGCTTGAAGAGCTGTGCCCAGAGGTGCTGGTTGCTAACACTTGGGTGAAAAGTGATGGGGACCTGGGTTCATGGTGGCAGAAGGGCTGGAGAGAGGGGAGAGGGGCAGGTTGAGAGGGCTGTTTGAGGCAGCACAGTGTCCAGGAGGACCTGAGGCTGCTGGCGTGGGTTCTTCCATGGATATTATCCATGATGGTGGCAGTTCTGCACATGTTGATCTTGAGGTCTTTGCCTGAGATCCTGCTGTTCTTGTACACAGGTGAAAGGAATTATGGGTCTGAAGTGTTGGGCTGGGATAGTGCATTGGTTGGCAAACCGCGGCTTGCGAGTCACGTGCGGCTCTTTGGTCCCTTGAGTGTGGCTCTTCCACAAAATACCACGTGCGGGCGTGCACGTACAGTGCGGTCGAAGCTTCGTGGCCCATGCACAGAAGTCAGTTTTCAGCCTGGGCGAGTCTATTTTGAAGAAGTAGCGTTAGAACACTCAAGGGGCCAAAGAGCCGCATGTTTGCTATTTGCCCACCCCTGGGATAGTGTGTCTCCTGGGGATGGGGGTTAATTTGTGGGACCTGGTCAGCTTTATGGCATGGCAGCATAAGAAAGTTCTGTTTACATGGGCTTCCTTGCTTTCACGTTCCTTGGCTAAGCTTCTATGTGTTGGCCTTGCTGTAGCCCCCATTCTGAGATACCCTCTACTTCCTGAGGGACTTGAGGTCAGCCGCCCAGGCGGGACTTACAGGCGGAGGAAGAGGCAGCTGAGGGGGGCCATAGGCAGGGTAAGAGATGGGCAGAACTTGGTCATGTCCTGCATTGCCAGGTTGGAGGCGGGTGAGCTCAGCTGGCATTCTCATGCTCCTCCCTCCCTTCGCAGGCCCAGCCTGCCGGGTATTCCAGACCTGCTGCCAGTGTTCTTACATTGATTTACTGACTTAACCTAGGGTTTCTCAGCCTTAGCACAACTAACATTTGGGGCCGGTTAATTCTTGTTTCGGGGGAAGAGAGGCTGTCTTATGCATTGTAGGATATTTAGCATCATCCGTGGCCTCCACTCACTGGATGCTAGTAGCATAAGGTGACCAGACAGTCCTGATTTTTTAACAATTTGTCCCACGTCCCGTGGCGTTTTAAAAAAGTCCCGATTTTTGGCAAAAAATCGGGACTTTTTTAAAACACCTCGGGACAAATTGTTAAAAATTGGGACTGTCCCACCAAAAGCTGGACGTCTGGTCACCTTATAGTAGCACCCTCCTCCCCAGTTGGGACAATCAGAAGTGTCTCCAGACATTGCCAAATGTCCCGTGGGGGGCAGAGTCACCCCCGTGGAGAACCATCGACTGGATGAACATTGTCTAGTCCTTTTTCTGTCCTGGAGTTGGGGGTAGAGCAGAGAACAAACCCAGCCCTGCTCACTTTCTAAGAGGAGACCAGAGCCTGTTCTGCAGAGGTTGTCAAAGGTGAGGCTTAGACTTCCAGGGGTGACATCATGGCTGGGGAGACTTGGAATGAGATGCGGGTCTGTCTGTCCAGGTGTTCCCTGTCTTCCTCGTCCTGGAATCAGGTCATGGCATGCATGGTGTTGGAGCTGTGGGAGTGTGGCTTTTCTTTGCTGCTGCTTATGCTAACTTCTCAAAGGGGAACCTTTATGCTGCACTCACAAACCAAGCCTTGTTTGCAGTATGGCCAAATTACAGTTTTGCACCATATTTTGGGGGCTCTTCCCAGCAGAAACCGGCCCTCATTACTCTCTCAGCACAGCCTTTTTGTACCTTAAAGACCCTGCTGCCTCTCCCAGCTATCCTGTTACATTCCCCAGGCCACTGTCAGAGAGGACTGCCAATGTCAGAGAGGACTCTTTGACCTGCAGATTGGGTCAAAACATGCCTCCTCTCTGAACAATGACCTTGGGATCCAGGTCCCTGCTGAGCCAAACCCTGCCTCTGTGCCACACCCTGGCTCTTTCCTTTCCCTGTCACTCTGCCTGGTCAGTCAGATCTCGGGGCTTTTAGTTGTCTTCCTTGGGCAGGCTCCCTGGATCCCTGCCTTGGTAACCACGCTCCCTTTGCCCTTCCAATGCTGTTACAATGGCCAGTTCCTTACCTTGAAGCTCCTGAGGATCATTACCAGGGCTAGGCTTTGTAGTGATTGCTTGGAAGATGTCAGCAAGTTCTTGTGGAATGACTGACATGTATTGTCCCCTCACTGTACCATGAGCTTACTTCTCCGAAGGAAGAATCCCTGAGGCTCGTAAGTGATCACCCCCGTAAGTCTAGTTAACCTCTATCACCACACAGAGTTACATTTTTTTTCTTGGGAGAGCTTTTAAGATCCAGTCTCAGCAACTTTCACATATACAGTTCAGGTTAACTATAATCACCATGCTGTGTATTACATCCCCAGACTTATTTTATAACTGGAAGTTGGTCCCTTTTGACTACCTTCACCCATTTTGCTCACTCCAAACCCCTACTTCTGTTCTTTGTATCTATGAATGTGTTTTCTCTCTGATTCTCTCACTTAGATGTGGAATCTCTGATTTCTCTCACTTATATGTGGAATCTCTAGATATGTGGAATCTCCAGATTCCACATATAAGTGAGATCACATGGTACAGTAAAACTTCGACTAATGGGATCATTTGGGCAAGAGATGTCCATTAAAGCCAAAAATCTGTTATATAATGAAGTAGGTTTCCGAATGTATATGTTAAAAATGGACAAGTTAGTTTACCTGTCTTCACTGATGTAGACATGTTGGCGTAATTAAAATTAAGTATGTATGAAAAGTTTAATTTCACAGAAAAGTTTTCTATGTGTATTACTATAATTTTTAATTTATACTGAATAGGTCTAGTAAATGCATGCATTCACCAGTCACGGAGAGGAGAGAAATGCCCACAGCTGGGGCATGACTCAGTGCACGTGGGAACGTCTGCTGACCTGAGTTAGAACTGCTGTGGAAAGTCACGGCACACATCCACAGAACCACTTCCCGCGAGCAATGTGGCGTGATCACGTGCTAATCGCTCGCTGGACACTGTCTATGAGCGGTGACTCATTGAAATATGTAGACTATAGTGGTAGATATGTAATATTTATGTTGGCGAAATTACTACAGTGTTTTTTCCAATATAGGGCCTTTTGGCTAAGATTTGTTAAAAAATAACAGCGAATCATAACAAAAAAAAAACCCTATAAATTTAATTATAAGCAAATCTTGGTCAAACGCATTTTAAAATGAACAGGGTGTTAATTTTCACAAATGACTTACGGACTGGAAATTTTGTCTTGTTAAATCGAGGTCCGCAAAAATCGAGGGTTTACTGTATTTGTCTCTTCTGACTGATTTCCCTTAGCCTCATGCCTTCAAGGTCCATTCACATTGTCACAGATAGCAAGAGTTCCTTCTTCCACGGCTGAATAATATTCCATTTGTATATGTACCACATTTTCTTTATCAACACATTCCACCCTTTTCTTAAAAGCTTGCCAGGGGTGAGTCTTTCTGAACACTGGCCTGGAGCAGCTTGCCGTGCTGACAGGTGGCCAGGCCACCCCACGCGTGGCTGGCTGTGACGGCAACGTTTTAGGAAGGAGGTGAAGATGCCTGGTAGCAGCACACGGAGGGTAGGAGTGTGTGGGTGTTATGGTCTGCTTCCCCTGGGTCAGTGGTCGGCAAACTGCGACTCGCGAGCCACATGCGGCTCTTTGGCCCCTTGTGTGTGGCTCTTCCACAAAATACCACGGCCTGGGCGAGTCTATTTTGAACTGGCGTTAGAAGAAGTTTAAGTCTAAAACATTTGGCTCTAAAAAGACATTTCAGTCATTGTACTATTGATATTTGGCTCTGTTGAGTAATGAGTTTGCCGACCACTGCCCTGGGTTATCTGGCCTGACTCTGCTGGGAAGCCAGGAGGATGAACTCACTGCATGCTAGTGAAAATGTCTGAACCCCCCTCCCTTTAGGTGCTGTACAGCTAGTGTCTTAAATTGACAAGAAGCACATGTGTAATCTCCAGACTTGCATTGTGGTTTCTGGCAAGCCTGGCTTTGTTACACACATCCCCACCCCCGACCTGCTCTAGACCTATCTGGACTGTTCAGGGTTTAGTTACCTTTCAATTTTTTGGCCATGCCAGGTTCATAGTTTGCTCTGATCAGTATATTTCATTACTAGTGATTTTCAGAGAAAATGGAGAAAGGAAACAGCTTGGGAGTTGTGAATCCCTAAAACACTGGCACACCAACAACAGCAATACCAGAAACACTCTAGAAGCAAACATAACTAACTGCGGGAGTATTTGCATCTGTTCTACTTTCTTGGCAAGGATGAGCCAGGCCAATAAGTCTGATGTTTCCCTCAGAAGTATCTTATTTCATCCTACAAGCAAATCACTTAAGATCACGGGTTAGGGTCTTTGCATAATTAATATAAGTGTAGAGATTTCCTGAAATCTGGTACCAACTGATGAGAAAATGGGTTTTAATTTTATGATTCCTCTAATTTAGTGGTATTCTAAAAAGCTAATTTATTCTAGTTGTGTATGAGCTTTTGGGAATACAAAGACATGTACAAGCTCTTAGAAACCAGGTCTTTGAGATTGTCCACCCATCCTGAACACGTTTGTTAGACTTCTAGCATAACCAATAATGTATATTGGTGGTGTTTCGAGAGGGGAGAACTCCATTAGCTTTAATTGACTTTGGAAAACAGTCCATTGTTTGGAAAGTGAAACAACTACTTTGTTTCTTTAAGTGGAAAGCAAATTGGTGTGAGTTTGAAAATAATGTATCTGTTCTATTGTATTGTTCATGGTTCAACTTAAAACAGAAAAAGTAGCTAGCAAAACAAACTCTACAGTGGCTATTTCCTGTTGGAGCTCTACCTGCCTGGAGACTGTTAGCCCCACTTAAGGACTTTAGCTTTTATCTTTTTCCCTAGGCATTTGTTTTCTAAATGGCACTTAATCTTTATTACTTGGGAGTAGCCATCTTTTGGGAAGTTTAGAACTTGTGTGAGTTAATGATTTGCATTCACAGATTTGGGCACTCTTCTGCAAGAGTTCGCATGTGTACTGGAGAGAACCCGTCCCAGCTATTTGAGGCTCCATCATCTGAACTATTAAGTATTTATTGATCATCTTACTAGTACCTCCCATTGTATTTAAACCCATGTGGACCATGAAAGAACAAAGACTAAAACCTGGCTCAATACTCAGAACAAAACAAAGAGATCATTAGATAGAGGGAACAATGTCAAGGTAATGTAGGAACATGAATAATTCCGAGTAAATGGCTTGGGGCAGGTACCGAGTTATTGGTTTTAGCCATTGGGGAGATAGGTCACTTTGGCCTGGAAGTCTTAAAGGCTTTCTGGAGGAGATGGGCGAGGTGGTGAAGAAGGGGAAAAGGTTTTTGCTTGTTTTTTTTTTTTTAAACTGTTCTCAAGATGATGGCGGTAATTTGGGTTACCAAGACAAGGGAGGAGCTGAGAGATTTGGATACCTCAATCTGGATTTTTGAGAAATAATGACCTTGAGCTGCCTTTGGAGCTCCAACTCCTTCAGCAGGTAGACCTCTCTCTGCAGGGCCCTGTGGGTTTGAGCTGAGGACTGTGCCTACCCAGTCTCCCCAACTTGGTCACGGGCTTGGGGGTACATGTGGCAGTATGCATGCAGCGTTCTCCCTTAGAGGAAGGATGTGTGTGTGTGTGTGTGTGTGTGTGAACATTTAAAAAAGACCTAGTTCAATAGCATGAGGTTTTTGAGTCTGAAGTCAGAACAGCCCAGCCCTAGGGGTAAACACCTAATTAAGACCAACACTCATGTGCGTAATTATGGATATAATTTGACAACACACTGACGACATATTAAACATGAAGCTAGATGATTACATAATTAGGCAATTGAAATATTCCCTATCTCCAGGACACCCTCCGAGGTCCAGTAACTACAACTGAGGCTGCACTGTTTGTGTTTGGTTTCTCCAGGTTTGTGCCCACATGGAGCCCCAGATTCGGCAATTTTGAAACCAAACATTGGCAAGTGGCTTGTTTGAGTTTGGTTTAAGTTTGGGTGCTGAGGAGATCGTAAGAGCTCAACAAATACGGATTCGTGTAGCTTTCTCTGTTTGGAAAAATGTTCTGAGGGGAGAAAGGAAAAATTGCAGTAGTTGGTCCTTAAGTAAATGGAAGCAAATGAGAAATTTCTAGAAATGGAAGAGCTGAAACTTGAGCATATCCAGTTTTCTGCCTCTTGCGGCTTTGGCGTTAATGTGTTGGGGATTTGATCTCTACTGAACAAAATGTCAAGGATGGGAGTGCACAGAAGGTGAATGCAGCCAGGCCTCAGGCCTGCCCCTTGCTGTGGGCAGGCAGGACACCTGGGGAGCAGCCTCAGGAAGGGGTGCATTGCTCTGTTAGCCCCCGATATGCAGGTAACAAGTTCACTTGAGATTCAGAATCTTAGCAGGCCTCACCCCGCTGTTGTGGCAGCCAGGCTATGTTCAGTGTCTGTTTGCGGCTAATAAAACTTAGAAAAATGTTAACAGTGTCTTTATTAGATTTTTTTATAAGGGAATCTCTGGGAAAGAAGTACAATCAGCACTATGCAAAAATCATTCTTAAACTGAAGAGAAAACAACATTGCCATGTATTTTCTCCACTGTCACACGGAGTTAGAAGCTTCTAAGAGTCTCCAAAGCAATGTTTCTGAGCTGTGGAAAGCTAGGGTCTGTTCTGTGAATCTGTGAGTGAATTTCATAATTTTACCAACCCGTATGAGCACAGGTTGGGAGATATTTATGTTTTTTTTGTCTCATATTTCTGGAAAACTTGCACTTTGGAAAGACAGGTTTTTTACTTAGTTATCCACCCCTTATTGGGCACCTGTGTACCATACACCAATATCCAGCCACCCCGCTGTTGGGCTGGAAGTACATAAGGTACCATATACACATGAGAGAACATGCAGAATCATGCTAATATATGTTCTGTGTTTTACTTTTAAATGTTTTGAGGTTTCGGTTCTTAGTGCCCAAGAAATTGCAGGAGGGTTTTTAATGAGCTTCTCTGTTACTGGCATCTAAGTAGAAGTTGTTTAGCTCATTTAAATACTTTTATTTGAAACTCTTTCTTGGCCACAACTAATCTAAGTTCTTTTGGTTTGTTCACTAGAACGTGTATTTACCCAATTCTTGTGCTGCTTGGGAAACATGCTGACTGCAGAAATCCCTCACACAACTGGCAGGGGAGAGGGAAGTGTCTGTGTCTATTTTCCTCAGTGCCAAGGAGAGGCTCTTGCCAGGCAGGCGTTTGGGAGTTCTCGTCCAAATGTGTTTGACATAATTTCTGAAATAGCCCACAGCTTATGTCACTTGGTTTCTATTTCCAGATAGGTATGTTGAAAGCGGCGTTGGGAAGCAGGCCCCACGTAGAGGAGGGGCAGACGTGGGGAGAGGTGTACTCCTGGGGCGAAGAACTCTATCTGCACCTGGTTCTCCTGTGGTCAACTTCAAGGTGAAGCCGTGGCCTCTGAGAGAGACTGCAGCCCTGACAGGGCTCTGGCCTGGGCAGCTCATGCAAAGCCTGTCACCTGTAGCTCTTGGCCCAGCCACTTGGGGGATAATCCAATACATAAGACAGAGGCTTTTGGCTTTGTAACTCCTCCTTACATCTTTAGAACATCAGCTCCAAGGTTGTGGTAACGCTCTGAGCTCCAGGAGGACCACTTCCCTCAAAGTTTTCAAACTTGATAGGGCCTGCTCAGAACCAGAGGACAGGTTCCCAACACTGTCACCCACGCAGATCTCCGGGTGCAGCCTCTACTTGCAGCCTTACTGTTAGCAAATTTCAGGTATTTGAAAGTTATGTTTAAGTCCTCTTGAATATAGACTGAATGCAATACCTGCTTGTTGTGGGTCTACTCATAGGATAGGTTGTTTACTCTACTTTTTACTTCTTTAAAAATAATAAACAATATTTAAAAAAAATAAAAATTAATGTTCAATTTTGAGCTCTTAAAGTTGTTTAATTAAAGGATAACTACAGTCCAACTGGCATGGCTCAGTGGTTGAGTGGTTGACGATCTGTGAACCAGGAGGTGAAGGTTCGATTCCTGGTCCGGGCACATTCCTGTGCTGTAGGTCCGATCCCCAGCCTGGGGTGTGCAGGAGGCAGCTAATCAACGATTCTCTCTCTCTTTTCCTCTCCCTTCCTCTCTGAAATAAATTAAAAAAAAAAAGTATTTTTTGAAAGAAAAAAGAATAACCATATATTTTAAGTAAAAGTACTTACCCAAAAGCATATATATTTACTAACCAATATAAATTCATATGTGTGTGTGTGTGTTTGTGCACATATATATTTGAAGTGGTTCTTATGATCCTTTTTTTTAATTTTTATATTGTTGACACTATTGCAGATATTCCCCATTCCTGCCCCTCTCCTTTGCCCACCTCCACCAGCCTCCCCATCTTTCACCTTGGCCCTCACCACACTATTGTCTGTGTGCATGGGCGATGCATATATATTCTTTAGTTAATCTCTTCACCTTCCTTTCTCCAGTCCTCCCCAACCCCTCCTCTTGGATATTTGTCAGGCTATTTCATGTATCCATACCTCTAGTTCTATTTTGTTTGTCAGTTATTTTGTTCATTAGATTCCACGTATTAGTGAGATCATATGGTATTTGTCTTTCTCTGACTTGCTTATTTCACCCCACATTATAATCTATAGGTCCATCCATGCTATTGCAAAGATAAGAGTTACTTTATTTTTAAAGCCGCATAGTATTCCATTGTGTAAGTGTACCACAGCTTTTTTATCCACTCATCTACTGATGGGCACTTTGGGTGTTTCCAGATTTTGGCTATTGTAAACGATGCTGCCATGAACATATGGGTGCATATATTTTTTCTGACTGGTATTTCAGGATTCTTAGGATATATATCCAGAAGTGGGATCACTAGATAGTAGTGCATAGTATTTCCTTACAGTCCTTTGTATTTCTGCTCTTGCCTCCTTTTTCATGTATCAATTCAGGGGTCTTCAAACTACGGCCCGCGGGCCACATGCGGCCCGCAGAGGAGTCTGATCCTGCCCGCCAGGTTTTTTGGGCAGTGAGCGCAGCCGAGGTGTTACAGTAGGAATTAGTAGTTCATATAGTCCGGCCCTCCAGCTCTCTGAGGGACCGTGATCTGGCCCCCACTTTAAAAAGTTTGAGGACCCCTGTATCAATTGAATATAAAGACATGGGTTGATTTCTGTGCTCTTTGTTCTGTTCCATTGATCTATATGCTGGTTCTTCTGCCAGTACCAGGCTGTTTTGATTACAGTGACTTTGTAGTATAGTTTGGTATGTGATATTGTGACCCCTCCAACATTATTCTCCTTTTTCAAGATTGCTGAGGCTATTTAGGATTTTTTTTTTTTTTTGGCTCCATATAAATTTTTGGAATATTTATCCTAGATCTGTGAAATATGCCAATGGTATTTTAATAGAAATTGTGTTGAAACTATAGATTGCTTTGGGTAGTATGGACATTTTAATGATGTTAATTCTTTCAGTCCATGAATAAGGTATATGCTTTCACTTGTTTGCATTTCCTTCTCTATCTTCCTTCAGTGTCCTATAGTTTTCCGAGTTCATGTCTTTCACCTCCTTGGTTAAATTTATTCCTAGTACCTTATTTCGTTTTCATTGCAATAGAAAATGGGATTCGTTTCTCTTTCTGAGAGTTTGTTATTGGTGTATAAAAATGCCATCAATTCCTGGATATTAATTGTGTATCCTGCTACTTTGATGAATTCATTTATAAGATTTGGTAGTTGTTTTTTTTTTTTGTTTTGTTTTGTTTTGTGTGTGTGTGTGTGGAGTGTTTAGGGTTTTCTATCCACAATATCATGTCATTTAAAATAATGAGTTTTACTTTCTTCTTTCCAATTTGGATGCCTTTTATTTCTTCTTGTCTGATCGCTATGGCTAGGATTTCTGGTACTATTTTGAATAAAAATGGTGAAAGAGGAAATCCCTGTCTTATTCCTGATCTTAAGTGAAATGCATTTAATGTTTGCCCATTGAGTATGATATTGGCTGTAAGTTTTTCATATATGGACTTTATTATATTGAGGTATGATTCTTGTATTCCAACCTTGCTGAGAGTGTTCATTTTTTTTTTTTTTTAAATTATAAATAGCCAAGACCAGTTTTGCTCAGTGGATAGAGCATCGGTCTGCGGACTGAAGGGTCCCAGGTTCGATTCCAGTCGGGGGCATGTACATTGGTTGCGGGCACATCCCACTGGTGTGCAGGAGGCAGCTGGTCAATGTTTCTCTCTCATCGATTTTTCTAGCTCTCTATCCCTCTACCTTCCTCTCTGTAAAAAAATTAATAAAATATATTAAAAAATAAAATTATAAATGGGTGATGGATTTTATTGAATGTTATTTCTGAATCTATTGATATGATCATATGATTTTACCTTTCATTTTGTTCAAGTGATGTATCACATTTATTGATTTGCAGATACTGTACCAGCCTTGCATCCCTGGAGTAAACCCAACTATGATATTTTTTATGTATTGCTGGGTCCAGCTTGCTAGTATTTTGTTGAGGATTTTAGCATCTATTTTCATCAGGAATATTGGTCTATACTTTTACTTTTTTGTAGCGTCTTTATCTGGTTTGGGGATTAGGACAATGTTGGCTTCCTAAAAAGAGTTTGGAAGTCGTCCCTCTTCTTAAATTTTTTGGAATAGTTAGAGAATGATACGTGTTCTTCTTTGAAGGTTTGGTAAAATTCACTTATGAAGCCATCTGGTCCAGGCCTTTTGTTTGTGGGGATGTTTTGATTACTGCTTCAATTTCATTAGTTGTTATCAGTCTATTCAAGTTTTCTGATTCTTCCTTATTCAGCTTTGGAAGGTTGTATGTAGGAATTTGTTTATTTTCCCCAGGTTGTCCAATTTGTTGGCATAGAGTTGTCCATTGTATTTTCTTACAATCCTTTGTATTTCTGTGATGTCAGTTGTTACTTCACCTCTTTCATTTCTGATTTCACTTTGTTTCTTGGTGAGTCTGACTGAAGGTTCATCATTCTTGCTTACCTTTTCAAAGAACTAGTTTTTGGTTTCATTGATCTTTTGTATTTTATTTTTAGATTTTGTCATTTATTTCCACTCTGATCTGTTTATTCCCTTCCTTCTGCTTACTTGGGACTTTTCTTGTTGTTTTCTTTCTAGTTCTTTTAGGTGTTAAATTGTTTATTTGAGATTTTTCTTGTTTCTTGAGAAAAACAAGGCCTGTTATTGCTATGAACTTCCCTCTCAGGACTGTTTTCACTGTGTCCAAGAGATTTTGGGTCACTGTGTGTTCATTTTCATTTAATTCCAAGTAATTTTTGACTTCTTTCTTGATCTCCTTGATAATCCTTTTTTGTTCAATAACATGCTATTTAGCCTCCATGTGTTTGAGTGTTTTTGAGAGGTTTTTTTTTTTATTGTAGTTGATTCCTAGTTTTATGCCATTTTGATTTGAGAGGATGCTTGGTGTGATTTCAGTCTTCTTGAATTTATTAAGACTTATTTTGTGTCCTAACATGTGGTCTATATTTGAGAATGTTCCATGTATACTTGAGAAGGATGTATATTCTGTTGCTTTTTTTTCTGCCTCATTCTTTTTAAGTAGCAGTACGATAGTTCATTAGCTCTCTTAACTGGCTTTCTATTGATTGAATACATGACATTTTTAGTTTTTTGCTCTTTTACACACTGCTTTTGATGCAAACACATACATTTGTAAACAAGCATGAGTACATCTTGGGATAAATTTCTTGAACTGAAATGGCTGATTTGGAGAGTATGTTCATTTTTATTTTGATAATTGCCAAACTGTTCTTCAAGGAAGCTATATACATTTTATTTTATTTTTTATGAATAATTTATTTTTAATTAATTTATTTTCTTTATTGATAAAGGTATTACATATGTGACCTTATCCCCCCATAGACCCCACCCCCCATTATATACATTTTAACTATCTAAACAACATTGTATGAGAGTACCTGTTTCTCTGTATTTAAATTTTTGATAATTTGCTGAATCTCTAGATAAAAATTATATCTCATGCCACTTATTTTATTGTGTATGAATTTGAGCATATTTTCATATGCTACGTCATTTGCATTTTTGTTAATTGTCTTTGTGTTCTCTGCCCATTTTCCAATTTTGTTGGACTTTTATATTAATTTGTATTTACTTTTATACATTATGAAAGTTAGCATTGTTACATGCTGCAAATGCTTTTCCCCATTTGACTTTGTTTGCTTTTTTCTTGCCCAAAACTTAATTTTTATATGTAGTCAAATTTATTAGTTTTACTTTTCTTATATGACTTGGATTTTGTATCATGTTCTACGGTACTGTTTTTGTTTGCCTTCTCTACTCTATTAGGATGTGTTTTATTTATTGGTTTATTTTTTGTAAGAGGAGAGGAGGGGTGGAACATCAGTTTGTTGTTCCATTTATTTACGCATTCATCAGTTGATTCTTGTATGTGCCTTGACCACAACCTTGGTGCATTGGATTGATGCTCTATCCAACTGAGCTACCCGGCCAGGGCCCATTAGGATGTTGTTTGTGCCTAATTGTTTCAAACTTATGTCACAGACACATCTGTTTCCTGACTTCCCATCATTCTGTGTATCACAAATATACTAAACTCCTGTTTGACCTTCTGTTCTAATTAAGTTGTCTGCCTTGCCATTTATTCATTCATCCACTGAATTATCAACTCGTTGATTCAGTGTTCTCTACAGCTTCCAGGCACTGCGCCATGGATTGGGAGTGCAGTGGTGAACACAGGGACATGTGCCCTGTCCTCACAGAGCTCATTGAAGGCATAGCAGTATATGGGATTCACTCCAAAAGTCATTGAAAATGGGATGAGGGCTATGACAGAGGACCGGGAGTCCTACCCTAATTTGTGGTGGGAGAGGTCATGAGGGTGATCAGGGAAGGCTTGCTTGAGAGAATGCATCTGAATGGAAACATACACCCTGAGTGGGAGTTATCAAGATTTAGGGAGTGGATGGCAGGGTGTCAGTGAAGAGGGACCAGAGATCTTCCATATCAAGGAAGCTGCCTGGGAAAGGCTTTGGGGTAGGAAGTGGCATGTTGTGTTTGAGAAACCAGCAAAAAGCCATAATACACTGGAATAAGCCTGAGAGGAGGATCGAGGGGGCTCAGAGGAGCAGGTGTTTGGGGAGGGTGACCTGGGCTCTGTTGCAGATTTAGTCATTTGTTCCATGACTCTTTGATTCTAGGACGTCTTCCATGTGCAACCTCTAACATTTCAATAGGATTCCCAACACATTGATTCAATGGAATTTTATCACTTTGGGTTTTTGTTATTTGCATGGTTATGTTTCATCTCTTATTGGTTATTGATTATAAACTGCTTTAGGAAAAATACTGAGACTTCTTAAGAGAACATCTTCCATGCTGTGCATAGCCTGTGACATCTAGGAATTCTTTCTGATGACTCCATTTCTTAACTGCAGCATTAGGAGTTAAGCAGACATGCAGTGGATTTCCTCTTCAGTTTTACCTCCTGGTGGTTAGAGTTGCTTCTGAGAGGACAGCATTGAGACAAGTCATGAGGCCAAATCAGCCTCTCTGGTTAAGAGTGTGGTATGGATTAATCATATCTGCCATACCACACAGAAAATGGGATGACTGCCACCATGCTACTTATTTGCCATTTGTGGCCTGGAACATTAGTTATAAAGAAAGGTGCTCTTTCATCCTGCCCCTAGATGTCTGGCACAGGTATATTTGGGCAAGGGTCACTGTTGCTCTTCTTTACTCGGTCTAACCACATATTTTCAGAAAGTGCCAGAATTTATGTGTTTGTGCCCACCAACTTGGCGCAGTGACCTCTCTATCCGGAGCTATATTTTCCCCTGGAAATGAGCAGAGTTAATAGCAGTGTCTGCACAAATGTATTGATTAACACAGCTATGAATCATTTATGCTGTAATTGGCAGTGTAACTAATTGATGTATTGGGTGTAGGCGGAGCACTGGGCATTTGTAGTCCATCCCCTTTCCCATCCACCCTCTGGTGGGAGCTGCCTGGGCCTCCCACAGCTCATGGGGAAGGCAGGCATTAGAGAGGATGTGTAGTGGGATGAGCTCAGAGCCAAAAAAGCATTGGGAACCATTACAAGGCAGCTTTCATCAGAAAATCAAACTTCCAGGATATCTGGCAGGAAGCCATTGTTTGCTGCTCTAGAAATAGTCAACAAAATGACCTAATCCAGTAATGGTCATTTCATGGAAAATAGAGGGCTTGGGGAGCAGCCAGTCCATCACCTAGCTTTTTGTGCATTTAGAACAATATTTAAATGAAGGTTATTCTACTTCATTGTATGGAAATGTGTCTTGTTATAAGTTACAGACAGACTGCCTTACACACAGGTCATCTTCAGCTTTATTTCCCTCTATAGATGGAAGGAAGCACATCTTTATATGCTAGAGTTTTGCTCTACACATGCTCCATCCTTTGATTTTATTATTATTTTATATACACATATATTATTGGTTTCTGAGAGGAATGGAGAGGGAGAGGGAGATAGAAAACTCAATGATGAGAGAGAATCATTGATCAGCTGGCTCCTGCACGCCCCAGTGGGGACAGAACCGGCAACCTGGGCATGTGCCTTGACTGGGAATCAAATCATGACCTCTTGGT
Source organism: Pipistrellus hanaki (assembly GCF_964339955.1). Taxonomy (NCBI): domain Eukaryota; kingdom Metazoa; phylum Chordata; class Mammalia; order Chiroptera; family Vespertilionidae; genus Pipistrellus; species Pipistrellus hanaki. The sequence continues at coordinate 45,330,466 of NC_140503.1, read as the reverse complement.
TCACAGGTAGACACTCAACCACTGAGCATGCTGGCTTGGCACATGTTCCATTCTTTTTTTTGGATGGCATTTTGGGGAGCCAGAGGAGCTTAGTAGTAGGAAGCAAGTTCTTCTTGTCTCAGGAGCCCTTGCTTTTTATTAACACAAATTGTCATAAGGCAAAGTACTGTTATGCCCAGACTTCATGATCCCAAGGACCACCAGGGAGCCAAGTCCGATGCAGTAAACAAAAGAGCCTCTTCCATGCTAGCATGGGCTCTGTCCCACTCACACCGGCAGCATGGCTGAAAAGAGAGCGAATTTCGCTAAGCCATGGGGTTTTACTCCGGTGGTGATTGTCACTGTTTTGGCTGACTCTGATTGGTCTGGGTCCAGTTACAAAATGGAGGATAACTCCGCCCTGCCCCGCAGTGGAGTCAGGAGCTCATCCTCGCCTCGCCCTGCCCTCTCATTCCCCCTTGTCTTATGTCCATGAGTCAAATCATTGACTCAGCCTACTTCCTTTCAGCATAAACAACAAATACAGTTACAAATATATATATATATATATATATATATATATATATATATATATATATATATTCTTTCTCTCTAAAATATATATATATATTTTAGAGAGAAAGAGAGAGGGAGAGAGAGATAGAAACATCAATGATCATAGAGAATCATTGATTGGCTGCCTCCTGCACGCCCCCTTCTGGGGATTGAGTTGCAACCCAGGCATGTGCCTTTGACTGGAATAGAACATTGGACCCTTCTGTTCACAGGCCAGTGCTTTTAACCACTGAGCCAAACTGGCCAGGGCAATGTTCCATCCTCTTAAACATCAAGGAGTTGGTTGTCACCTGACCTAGGGGCTCTTGCAGTGCTTATTGTTTGTCCCATACAGTTTGACACACCCCGTGTTGTTTACAGTGTAGGGGGGTACAAAAGGAAGTTGGGAGTTACTTGGAGCCAGCATTCTTTCCTTTTAGGTCTGAGCCTTGGAATAAAGATAATCATAGGGCTATTGAGACCCCGTGAGGCCCCCAAACAGTGCCTTCAGCAGTAAATGGTAAGTCTGCAGGGTCTGTCCTTGTCCTGCTGAGTTTCCCAGTAAAACACTTAAGCCAAGAAAGGTGCTTAGGGAATTCTGCGTGCTGGGGCAAGAAAGTGCCTCCCTCGAAATTCCTCATCATCCGGGGACTTGCCCCTCTAGAGAGGGAGGGTCCCCTGGCTGGCCAGGCGGAATAGTCGGATTCTCCCACCAGCAGTTCTGCTAGATACAGGGTTCTTCAAACTACGGCCCGCGGGCCACATGCGGCCCGCAGAGGAGTCTGATCCTGCCCGCCAGGTTTTTTGGGCAGTGAGCGCAGCCGAGGTGTTACAGTAGGAATTAGTAGTTCATATAGTCCGGCCCTCCAGCTCTCTGAGGGACCGTGATCTGGCCCCCACTTTAAAAAGTTTGAGGACCCCTGCTGGGCGCAGATTGAAGTCATGCTTCCTACTCTCAATTTTCTCTTCTTTCGTTTAGGAGGATTTAGCGGTATGGTTGCAATTTAGATCTACGTAGTTGTTTGTAATGTGGCCTTTGTTTTTTAAAGCTAACCAGAAAAAAATTATATGTGGTGTGTATGCATATACATACATTTATACAGGAATACCTTCTTTTATTGTACTTAGCTTTATTGAGCTTTGCAGACTTTGCTTTGTTTTAAATCTTTAAGTTAAAGATTTGTAGCAACCATGCTTTGAACAAGTCTATTGGTCAACCTGCTCAAATGATGCTTAGCATTTTTTAGCAATACTAAAGTATTTTAAAATTATGTACATTTTTAAAACATAACTTTAATATACACTGGTAAATAAAAATACCCATGTGATTTGCTTTATTATGAGACTTGCTTTATTGTTGTGGTGTGGAACTGAACCTGTAATATCACCGAGGTATGCCTGTATACAAAATGTAAATATGTAACCTAATCAAGTTAAGGTCAGGTATAGTGAATGCACGGCTCATGTAACATCATCTTGTCTTGCACTGACAGCAGACATTGCTAAGAGGTCATGACACTTTCCCACCAATCCTTTGAGAGGCAGCCTCTGCCAATCATGGGAATTGTCATGGGTGATAAAACCTGTGTATCATTCTGGACCCAGATTGATCCTGAGATACAGGACACTTGACCTATATTATCCAGTTTATACAGATTGGGTCAGCATGCCACCAGCCTCTGGAAACAGCACATGGGAGTGTTTCTATCTGGTGAGTGGCTAGTCAATGACTCTTGGATTATAAAAGCCGCTGCAGTTAGTGGCTGGTCTCTTTCCCTTAGGGAAAATTGTCCTGTGGGAACACAGATTTTGGCCTGGATTAGGTGAATATGAAATTTCAAAAGTTGCTTTGGGATGAAGTCAGAAGCCATTAGTGAGGGGCCAGAAGGTATTTGGTGCCTCTCTCTTGCAGCTGTCTCAGGGTTGACCAGGGTCAAGGTTCCTCTAGGGACAGGAACTCCCTGTGCTGGGCAGGAGCTCTCATCCATGCAAGGCAGCACTCCAGGTACTGCCTAGATTTGGGACATGTGCAGGGCAACCTGGACGGCTCTTCACTCCCTCAGTCTGGACATGCTCGTGTTTCCTCACACAACACGATGTTGAACAAGACGTTCGTAAGGAACCCACCATGAGCAGACACTGTGCTGTCTGTCCCCGGTTCCTTCTCACCTTTATGCCTTTGCCTACCTGACTCCTCTATCTCATGTACCTTCCTGTCCTCTAGTCTGTTTGGGTCTCTCATGAACTTGATTCTGTCCATCTTTCAGAGGTAGTATATTACTTAGATTTTGACATCTACTGCTGAACTAAACCATTAAGTTTATGGGACACTTTGCAATTTAAGCATGAACTAGAGACAAAGTTGTTCTCAGTTTTTACCTCTCTATGTCACAAGCCTAAGCATATATGGCTGGGCTCCATTTCTTGGGTTTGATAAGTCTTGAACTTGGCAAGCATGGTTTTAGCTGCAGATCCACAATATACCGGAATGGCAAAGCATTGCATTTTCTTTTTCCTTCTGGAAATAGACCCCTAGCCTACAGGACGACTAGAGTGATGCTTGTGTCCTGCCCTAGGACAATGCTGGCTGTCCTCTGTTCTTTCTAGAGAGTATTTGATCTTAAATGACCTTAAATATTATGGGTGTAACTGCCCAGCAGCCTCTTTATTTCCTCATTTCCCACTCCCTCAAGCCCCTATCTTGCCCTTGGCTATGGATCACCATGCGGGAATTATTGACCACCTTCCTTCTGCTTAGGATTGATACTTCTCTTCTAACACGGAGCTGCCATGGACGGCAGCCTGTGATACTGGGGCACACCTCTTAGCCCTTCAGCATGTTAGCTCCCTGAGGCAATCTCAGCCAGTTTGGTGTCCTCCCCAGGTGCTGCTCAGCCCATGGGCAAGCCACGAATGAATGACTCTTACAGTGAATACTTTCCTGAAGGAAGCAGTCTATAAAACAAGGCTATTTCTATCTTTTGGAAAATGACCCATGGAAACAAACCTAGGCTCTGGTTAGAGACACATTGGTGTATAATAGATAGCTGTTCAACAGCACTTTCTCAGTTTCCTGCCCTTCCCACGTTCATGCCCTAGGACAGCACTTCCTGATGTGTGTTTCATTGAATTAGCGACATGTCAGATGTTGGTGAGTACACGGGGGTTCCAATACATGCAGGGATGGGTTTGCCATGAAGCTATGAAGTTGAAGTTCTAGGACCTCTCACATGAGGGGTCCCTCCAAGCACTGTTCCTCATTTTGTATTTTCTCCTGAAACAGGCTTTCTAACTTGCGTGAACTTCAGGGGAACCCATCCCTCAGTACAGGTTACAAAACACTGAGCTTAACTATGATAATTGGGCTTTTAAAAAAACAACAAGACTTGCTAGAGCCTTTAATGTGTGACTGTTTGAATAGAGGGACATAATACTCTTTTCCCCCCCAATTTTTTTTTAATGGAGTACTTTCTTTGCAAAAGAATCTTATAGTACCCTATCATTTCTTAGAATGAGGCATCTAATAATTATTCTGTGAATCAGAAAATTATGAGTTTAACTGCCCTGCTGGCTGATACCAGCACATCTGACTGCATCTCTTTTCAGTTTGATATTCAGCGAGATGTTGGTAGCTTGAATTGGCCTAGCTTGAATTGGCCGTGGTGAGAATATTCACACTATGGAATCTGCACACATGCCCACAGGCAGGACCTGGCTTCTAGCTTCATTGACATTATCAGGAGGTGATGCATGTTCACACAAAGGGCATAAATGACTTTCGACATCATTAAACAACGTTCACATGCAGGCTGACAAGGTGGCATTGTTACTTTTATTAAAGTATTTTTTCTTCTTCTGAAAAATGGATGTGATACTTGCGGCTTCCCAGAGGGAAAGTTATGGTTTTCTTATTGAAAATGATTGTAAATATTTCAGATATGTACTCAACCTTTGAAGCCAAAACAAGACATTTTGCTACTGTAACAAATTACCACAAACTTAGTAGTTTAAAGCCACACAGATTTGTACTCTTGTAGTTGTGGAGGTCAGAAGTTCTAAAATCAAGGTGTCAACAGGGCTGGTTCCTCCTGCAGCTCTAGTGTGGCCAGAGAGGGAGGAGGGAAGTGGGATATGAAGGTGGGGGGAGTGTTGAGGAGGTTAGGAGTTGTAGGTGTTGAGAGAACAGACAAGGAAGTTTGAGGAATGGCTTTTGTCTTTATTGACCTGAGGTCATTGGTTACCTTATCTGTGTCCATGGTGGTGACAAATCCCAGGCAGACTTGTATCTTCAGGTGGTCTTGACCCCATGGATGGTGTGGTTCTTGACCATAATATAAGAGATCATTTTCATAAGAGAAGCATTGTACGAAGTAATCGTTATTTTTATAAGGCCTTTGTCTTGGAGGTTTTGTGAATTAACAAGTTGGTGAATAGTCCCATAGTATATAATTTATCCCATTAAATGCAGTAATATAGGCTTTGAATCAATTTATTTGTACTTTGTAAGAACCATCATTTCTTATTCCTCTTTATTTTGTCTACTTCCAACACCAGCATAAGGCTGTTAGTAACTCGTTAAGTCAATAGTTCTTAACCACAGAGGCCAGACTCACTAATGTGTCTGACCAATTCTGAGCCATGTTCAGAATTACTAATTCATTACTGATTCACTACTGATTACTGGTTAAGGCACTAAAGTCTGTGGACGATGAGGTGATTCCTGTAATGAGGCTGAGATACGATGATTTCATTATTGGACGTCTTTGGGAGTAAGCAGGGATTCACACATATACCTGCATGTGTATGCACACAGACCCAGGCACACAACACGGATGCTTACACACTTAAGGTAGCATTTGTCTGAATGAAATCATGCTTTTCATGTATAAATGTAGCTCTCTAAGAAGGAAATGCTGAAATTTAAATGTGATGTTCCAAAAGACAATAGTCACATCTTACTTAGCTCTACAAACTGCAAATGTCCATCTTTCTTGATATTCTTCATACCCGACTCTGAAGCCTTAAACTCTTATTATACATTCTGGAATTTTCAAAGCGTGCCTAACTCCTGTCTAGTGAGTTCTGGGGCTTCTTGGATCTTCTTCTTGTGTTCAGTTCCTTGTACCTGATAGGATTGTGTCATACTGCCTGTGGCATTCAACTCACTAAAGTTTTCCTTTACCTCTATTCTTTTACCTGCTGGGAAACCTGCTGGAGGCTGAAAGAGGATAAGGTTTACTTAAATGATTCTTTTATTAACTTTTTGTGACTTTGCACAATCCATTTTATATCTGTGGGTTTCAGTTTCCTTATGTAAAAAAAAAAAAAAAAATGAATGAAAGCTTAGTTGATCTCTGAGGTTTTTAAAATTGTGCATTCTACCATACATATGTACTTTATAACATCAGATCTAACACTTTCAAATTAATAATAATTTCTTGAGTATTTCTCCTATATTGGGGCTGGACTGGGCTGCTGGAAATTCAAAGACATGTAAGACATGTTCCTACTTCAAACAAATATTGTATTTAAGATAATATGCAAATGCACACAGAGCTAAATAACAGAAGATTAAGTAACTGTTCAAGTCAATTAAAAAGCAAACTAAAGACTTGACATAATTAGTTGTTAGATGAATGGGATAGGTCAGCATTCCCCAAACCTTTCTGTGGATTATCAGTTCTGCTAGATGGTAATAAGTTTTCCTTGACTAATAGGTTCCTAGGTCAGTTGAGCTTAAAAAATGCTGTGTCCAACAAAATTAATCAGTTTATCTATTAAAGACCTCAGAATCTTAATCTTCTGAATGAATGCACATCTGCATAATCTTTGGTCTGCAGACTTTACTGTTCAGGAAACCATAGGGTATTTTTAGTTTTTTGTTTTTTAGATGCACTAAGTAATACAGTTTGGAAAAGTTGGTATTAATGATAAGTATGTTAGGAGTTGAAAGTGGGGAGTTGTGGCTTCAAGGCTGGGTGGCCAGGGAAAGTTTTAAGGAGATGGTGGGGTTTGGATTGAGTCTGGAATGCTAGAGTGGGTTTGCATAGCTGCAGAGCATGAGGACACATGTGGAAACTGGCCTGTGGCTAAGCTGCCAAGGCAAGTTAATGGGATGGTACAAAGGACCCCTAGTCTCTCCGGGCTTACTCTTACCCTTCCTTTCTCAGAAGTGCTCCTTTCACATCACGTTCCAAATACCCTCAGGTATTAAGGGAACTCACTTCCGACTACTTCTCACTTGGATGCCTTTCTGGTTTTGCTCCTAACAATAGGCTGATTTCTTTCAGATCGTGTTCCTGTGAGGGGTTCACAGCATCAAAGTAGAACTTGGCTACTCCTCCCCACAGTGGGCCAGGACGTAGCGGGGAAGTCTGCCCTGAGGATTGGCCGTACTGAATTACCTGGGATTACCCTTCCCTGGGCTACTGAAACAGGGGCCTGGTGACAGGGGTCCAGGAATCTGTATTTTCTACAAGGCTCAAGGCCAAGGTATAGGTAATGCATCTGGATGGAGAGCTGAACCAGCCTGGCTCTGGTTGCGCCCAGGAAGTCTGCAGACTTGCCTGACATTAGAGTCCATTGGGTCCAGAGTTGCCAGGGGAAAGACCTGGGAGGTCTGAGCTCTATAGACTCCAGGCCCACAGCAGGGAAGAATAACAGAGTTCCCAGTTGTTACAAGGCCCTAATTCCACACAGCTCCCCTCAAATAAGTACATCCCAAGCCTTTATAGAATTAGGCAGCAGTTATTGAATTGAGTCACTCATTTGCAAATGTAGTTATAGAAATGCATAATCAAGTTAGAGCAATCCAGGGAGGGGAGATTGCACTGGGCAGGCTGGAAGGGGCCTTGTCTCTTTATTGTGTGTGTGCTTGCATTTCCCTCTAGTGTCCTCTGTCATATGCTTACTTTCTAAAGCCCACGTGGAATACTCATTACAGAGTTGACAGGTTGATTACTTCTGATGAAGAGCTAGAGCACTTGAAATCAATGGGAGGAAAAGACATGTTTCTATCACATGGTACAGCTCATTTTTAATCATTTTTAATTTTGTGTGTGTGTGTGTGTTTTAAAGGGCAGCAAGCTGTTTAACAGCTACAAAATATTAGAAATAAATTTTGGTTGTTAGGAGTAATGATTCAGGGAGGAGTCTCTGGAGTCACCAGTCTGTTATTACAAATCTAAAGCAAAAAAAAAAAAAACAAAAAACTTCAGAAGCCCAACACCAGAGCCCAAGCTCTGACCTAGTTTAAAATGTTAAAAGGCAAGTTATCCTATTAGCGGATGACTAAGATGGAGAGCATTCTTTTTCAATTTCTTCTCCTTTATTTGTCTAGGAGGGTTCTTTTTTCTTCAGGGAGAGAGGGCAATATTTGCATAACTTAGCAAGGCAACCGGCTTCTTTTTCTTTTTGTATCCCTTGATGGTGTCTCAGCTTTATGGTTTAGGGGGAAATTGGCTTTAGATGTGAAGCAAAATGATAACCGAGTTTAATATGAAACACTGAATGCTGGCTATTAAACTCGTGGCAGTAGGAAAAACAGTGTCACTGAGCATTAGCTGCCAAGGCCTGAAATGAACCGCTTAACCTCTCAGGCAGAGCCTTAGAGATTCACCACCTTGTGTGGAGGGGGTTCAGGTGGATGGCGGGTGCTGAGTGGAGGGGTGCCTGGTGCTGTAGTTTCTCAGGAAGGGGTCTGAGGAAGTCTTATGCATAACTGAATCCTTTGCTTCTGAAGGATGGTCTCTGCCAGAGTTGGGTCCTGATGCTGACATTCTTCCTTTTCTGCTCCTCCCTCTCCTCCCAGGAGCCTTGGGGCCGAAGCAGGTGCTAGATAGGCCAAAGAAGGTTAGCTAGCAGAGGCAGGTGACCTGCAACTTCAGTCAGATGTTTGTTTGACGTGACCCCTGGTCGGGGGCTCCCCGAATTGGGATGCATGCGCAGGTCATATCCTGTGTGAGGGGATGGGAAAGAACTCTTTCTGGGTCCAAAGGAAATCAAACTCTCTTTTTCTTTTCCTCATCCTTCATCCACTGTCTGGCTTTTTCATTTGCTGGAAGGCAAGTTCAGAGCCCTCAGGCCTGGTTGCTTCTTCCCAAAAGGAAGTTCTTCCACTACTGACATGGTGTGGGGTCAGGGAGCATGGCTTCCTCCAGCCTGGAGGCTCCCCGAAGCCCTTAGAGATGAGCTTTCTTTCTTTCTTTCTTTTTTATTTTATTAATATATTTTATTGATCTTTTACAGAGAGGAAGGGAGAGAGCTAGAGAGCTAGAAATGTCGATGAGAGAGAAACATCGACCAGCTGCCTCCTGCACACCCCCAACCGGGGATGTGCCTGCAACCAATGTACATGCTCTTGACCGGAATCGAACCTGGGACCCTTCAGTCCGCAGACCGACGCTCTACCGCTGAGCCAAACCAGTTTCGGCGAGATGAGCTTTCTTGACTATGAGTCTTGTTACTGGGAGGTCTCTATAGAGCCTGTTGAAGGCTGAGTGTAGGAGGATGACAGGGACCTTGGAATGCAGAAGGAGAAGAAGTGTAAGTGAGGAGTCCTTCTGCAGAACTCTGAGGCCTGGACAGATGGGACCACGGGTGGGTGCAAGAGCAACAAATCTGCTCCTCCCTGGTCTTTTCATCTGTGTCTTGCTGATACGATTTCCTCTTAGACGTTAAGATTCTTAGGAGATACCAGTAGCACCAAGTTAGAGATGAATTAAACTTGAGAGGGAAAAACCTAGCCAATGTGGAGATGGTAAGGAAGTTGGCTAGTTTAAAAAAAAGTTCCAGTAAAATGTATATAACATAAAATTTAGCATGTTAGCCATTTTGTTGTTGTTGATTCTCAATGAAGATTTTTTTTTTTCCTATTGATTTTTTAGAGAGTTGGAAGGGGGAGGGAAACATTGATGTGAGAGAGACACATCGATTGGTTGCCTCCTGCACGCACCCTGACCAGGGGCCAGGGATTGCGCCTGCAACCCAGGTAGGTGCCCTTGACCAGAATCAAACCTGCGACCCTTCAGTCGACACTCTTTAGCCACTGAGCCAAACCAACGAGGGCAGCACGTTAGCCAGGTTTCCGTGTTCAGTTCAGTGGCATTAAGTACAGTCATGTTCTTTTGCAACCTCCACCTCCAGAACTTTTTCATTCAACTAGAACACCGTACCTGACTCCTCATTAAACACTGTCTCCTCATTCCGTCCCTGCTCCCAGCACCCACCATCCTACTTTCTGTCTTTATGATGTTGTCTGTCCTCTGTGTGCCTTATATAAGTGGAATTATACAATAGTTTCCCTTTTGTATCTGGCTTGTGTTAAGTTCACATTTTCCTATGTCCAGGCTCTCAGGAAGCCCTCGGTGTGAGGGAGCGAGGGATGGACTCGCCGTTTCCCCCGGGAAGCAGTCCTCCCTCCCTCGGCCTGTCCTTGTTGTCCAGAGGAGCAAGGCCCGTGCGCAGCTTCAGCTAATCCTCTGGGTGGAATGAGCTGACAACTGGGGCCTGTGAAATTTGCTTCCAGCTGTTCTCAGGCCTCAGCCTGTCCTTTTGATTGTTGCACTCTACGATTTTAGATAGAATACAGGCTGCCCAGTTGAATTTAAATCTCAGACAAGCAGTGACTAATTTTAGTATAAGCATATCCCAAATATTGCACGGGAGATGCTTATACTAAGGAATTATTTGTGGTTTCTCTGCAGTTTCTCTGCAATTTAAATAGGTTATTGATTGCTAAACCTGGGCAACCCAACAGTGAACACAACATAAAGTGGCCGTATGATGGTGAGGGTGAGGGGAGGGAGGGGAAGAGAGGGTTGGGACTTAGGGAGGGTGGGAAGTTGATTTGGCATTGTCAACCAACCTACTTTTGGTACAATATTAAAAATCTGGATCCTATAAGTAGGATTTGAAAGTAATGGCATAAACATCTGTCTGTTGGGTCCACAGATAAGAGGCAGGAAGTCCCTGCTAATCAAAACATGACCTGACACATGACAGGTACCCACAGTCCGTAGGAGCCCTGATCCAAGGTCGCTGACTCGTGGGCAGGCTGTATACGCGACGGCTAGCAGGGATCCAGGGAGAACGTGTTGGAGCCGAAAGCTGCGGGTAGCCGGCTGTGGTCTGTCTTGCTGACTGATGGAGCCAGCTGTGGGGAGGTGGTTGTATGCAGTGTGAAAACCGAAACTTGACTCCAAGTTTCCCTCTGGTCCCTTCCTGTTTAACAGTCGACTGTCCTCGGCTTTATTCATTTTGGTGGAGCTCTGAATCCGCCTTCCACGTGAGAATTCAGTAAAAGCGCGACCGATGCCGAGTGTTTTCCCCGAGTAAGCCAGGCTGGCACCGAGTCATGCCTTCTCCGTGGCTTCCGCGGGGCTCTCTTCACAGGCCCCTCCCCCTTTGGATTTAGGTCCCTGGGGCTGGTTTGCTTTCTCCCCAGTGTTGTGGAGGACAGAAAGTTATCGTTTTTTTTTAGGGTTTGTAAACAGCGTGAGCCCTTCCTGAGCTGCTGGTGGGTAGGTGGAACAAAATCAGTGTTTGGTGCTATCCTCCAGACCCGCCAGCAGATGTGATGGCTGGCCCCCAGCAGCCCGTGGGAGCGCCGAGGGGGCTGCCTGCGGAAGGGGCCTCCCGGGGGGGCTCCAAGGACACGGGTACACATTACAGAGCAAAGCATATGTACTTTATTTTGGGGTTTTGAAGCCCTAGTAATTTTGTGGCCCATTTTGGCTTTTTCCTTCCTCAAGGGACTAGGCAATATTTAATGACTCAACTCTTGATTATACTCCGGATGTTTCTTTTCCACTGATGTCAGTTTGCAGAGCACTCCTCAAAGCCAGTGTTTGTGTGAGGGCGGGGAGGGGCACAAATGGAGGAAGAGAGGCCTCCGGGACCCCAAGAGTGGGCTTCGTTCGACTGCTGCCCCCATTCCCTGGGGAGGGAGGCCCAGCCAGCCCTGACGCATTCATGCACCATGCTTCCTGCCTCCAAGGTTGCAGGAGAAGTGGGCTGGCTGTGCTGAACAGCACAGGGGGTCTGGTCTGTCTCCTGCAGGGCTGCCGGTTCTCTGGTCAGGAGCCATGGGGGTCCCAGGTGGAGAAGCCTTCATGGGGTGTGGGGTCATTCTTAGGTCCAGTTGTTAGGGGTTGAGTGTTTGGTAGGAGCCGCAGAGCAAACGTTTCAAAAGTGGGGTGCTCCTCTGCCCCGCCTCTGTAGGAGGCCAGCCTCACACTGGGAGGGCGGGGCTTGGGCTGGAGCAGGAGAGTTTAGTTCTGAGCACTGACGTCCAGTTCCTTAGTGTGGCTTAGACCTTAGTTTACTCAGCCCTTTGGAAAAAGAATGACCCAGGATAGCTGGTAAGGACCGAGCGCTGTGGGATAAAGGTCTGAGGGGATGGCTTCCAGAGGATTCTTCCCAAGGCCCTCCCTGCCTGCCTTTGACCATGTAGGCTAGGGACGGGGTTGGGGGGGGGGGGGAGGTGTTGGCAGAACAGAGAGCCTTTAGCATCTTGTCTTCTCTCCGCCCCCTCACCCCCACTCCCCTCATCCCTTCTAGACACATTCCCTCCCCACTGTTTTCCAAGGGGCTGACAGAACCGTACATGCAGGGGAAATATTTGACATAGGAGGAGTGTGTGGGCAGTTATGTCTGTGACTAGGCACAAATAATTTGAGGAAAATAACTGTTTTTAAACAAAACAGCCTTATGTACTGCTCCTTTCTGAGGATCGGGCCTGGGCAAAAGGTCATGGCACCTGATGAGAGAAACACAGAAACTGTGAGGCCCTGGCCCCCCTTTAGGAGTTTGTGATGAGACTGGGGTGGGGATGGGGGGCATACAATCACTGCCGTTTTCAATATATGGGTCAGGAGTGGGGGGCCCAGCAGGGGAGGGGAAGTGAGAGGGCTGGAGCTCAGAGGGGTCCATGGAAGTGCAGTGCCAGCTGATTCTCGAGAGTTCTGTAAGGTATCAGAAAGCAGACCGAGGGTGCTCTGGCGGGGAGAGGTACATGAGAGGTCCAGGGGGAGAAGGTTGGTTATAAAAAGATAGGCTGTGAGCCGGTGGGGTGTGATTTTTTTTCCCCCCCATTAGTCTAGTGCCAAGTTAGATGTCAGTTAGCAAACTTTAAAAAATATTGTAGTAACCTATGCCTCTTGCCCTATACTTCAACTTCCGCAGTCAGCACTGTACTGGAACATCATTCTGGAAGGCCTCCAACAGCCCCTTGGGGGCCAGTCTCACAGCATGTCCCCAGGTGCCCTGATCCTGGGCTGCCAGGCACGTTTTGCTGTTCAGCATGCTCTTCTCCTAACTTCCTCTCTCCCTTTTGCCTCTAGGGTGCCTTCCTGTACAACCACCTTCTCCTGGGACGGCTCCTTTTCTGCCGGCCCTGTCTCCTTTGGACCTACGTTCACCCAGGTCCAGGGCTGTGGTGGCTGGCGCTCTATGTGTTGGTAATTCCCCTGTCCACACCAGTGTGGCCAGCCCAGCTCTGGGAGATTAGGATTTTGCAGTTGTGGGCCTCTAACAGCCAGATAACTGAAGACCATTCCACAAACATCTATTAAAGCCCCCTGGGGGGGACAGATCCCAGCAGCCTGGGACCATCAGCCAATACCTGCTTCCCTCCAGTTTCCTGTTTCCAATGGCCCTATCCCTTGTAAGCTCTGAATGACCTATAAATTTCTCAGAAGGCTAAAATCCTATTAGTCCTTTTCTATAGCTTCCTACTATGTCCCTTAGCCTCACACTTCCTAGTAATAAGATAGGAGATGCGGAGCGTCTCCTGGGATTTCAAAAGCTGCAGTGGCTTCAGCGGCACTGGAGGCGGAGGTGCTCCTGAGTGGGTCCTCCCCTCGGTCAGAATGCAGGGTGGAGCTGGAGGGATTTGTGTGTTCTCTGAGTCCGTGTCTTGCACAGGCTGCTTTGAATTCGACACCCCTTGTCACCTCGCCAGTGCCTGGAAACCCTGAAACTATTCCTGGTATTCATAATTCACATCGGGTAGGCTGGAAAGGGTATTTATAGCGCTCCCCGAGACAAGTTATTGCCAGAGGAGGTCGGGACACTTATCAGGTGCTGTGTAGGAGCCACAGGGCTGAGCACACCCTTCTCCTGGCTAATTTTAGATTCCCCTGTGTTGGGGTTGGGAATGAGGGCTTATCACATAGTCTGTATGCTTTCTGAGGCTCTGATCTCCCCGGGAGACTGGAAGGACAGACATTTATGACCATTTCTGTGGCTGGGGCTTGGCACAGCCCCAGGGTATTGTTGGGGACATTGTCTCACTGCCCAGGTTCTCCCTCACTGTGTCCCCTCCTGTTGGCCTCTGGCAGGAAAGAGGGAGTACCGGGGTCCTTGACGTCCTAGAGTTAGGTCACCAAGCTGTGAGATAGGGGCTCAGGTGGGAGATGACTTGACAGTAGCACGTCATGCTTTACAAACTAAGAATACTTGACATGCTATTGAGCTTGCCTACCTATGGTACCCTGGAGGGATGGTTTCCTGGAGATTTTTGAGCTGCAAATTCTTTAAGGAAGAAGTATTTGCAGAGGGTGGGGGTGGAGGGGGTGGGGTTAAGCCTTTTAAATCACCTGCTTCCCTGGGATCCTGGCTTGCCCAGGGACAGTTCCTGCTGCAACAAGGTATATGGAGTGTGGCTGGGCAGGAAGCTGGCTGGTTGGTGTTGGCACTTTCCATTGTCTTTAAATGATTCAGCCTTGACAAGCCGGGGACGTGACAGAGGGGCGGTGTGTGGGAGTGTGCATAGGCACACGCTTGCCTGTGCCTTTGTGGGGCCAGTTGCCAGGTGAAGGAGCCTGGGGTTGGTTGGTTCGAGGGAGGTGGCCAAGTCACATTTACCCACTTCACTGCTCGCCTTCAGGCAGTTCTGTCTCATGTGCCACTTCCTGCTTGAAGTGCCCAGGATAGATTCCCTGTTCTTTTTGTTTGTTTGTTTTTCATGTGGCTGCTACCTGTCTGTAAATAGCCATCGTTTGAAAGCGGGTCTACCAGAAAGCTGGAAAAAAAATGTTTTCCCAAACGAAGTGAGTGACAGTCATGTCTGACCCACTGCTCCTCACCAACAGTTGTCGTCGTTGGCTTCCTTTCTGGGTCTTGGAAATATCCATATGCGGCCACAATGGAGCCTTTCTTGGCCGGCAGCTCCGGGGCCGCTCTGCTCTGCTGTGTGGCTGTGCTGGCATCACCACTGGAGCGAGGGCTTGCGTAGGGACGGGGACTGGGGACAAAGCTTGCTCTTGTGCCTGTGTCTTTTTCAGGCAGGATCACCCTCCTTCTCCCCCATACCTTGGGATGGGTATTATAAATGGCAAATCTGTAGTCTCTTATATGTTGGGAACCGGGTCCGTCTGTGGTTCTACCTTCTTCTGAGTTGAGCCTAATAAGAAACTGCACACTAATTAATTGTTAACAAAGAGATGGGTCCAGTTGGTTCTGGCTTTTCTGTTCCATCCCTAGAGCATCTCTCAAACCTATAAATTCATGTTCTCTATCCTTTTGTCCATGATTTGGGCTCTTATAAAGAAACCCACTACGGTTATTCTTGTACATGCCCTACGTCATGGGTGGGTTTTTGCCTAGGAGTAGCGTTTCAGATATGTTTTGGTTTACTTTTGCCAATGCACTCGTTCATTGAGTAAATACTGGGATCCACAGTGGGACAAGCTTTGTGCCCGCTCTGGGGTGACAGCAGAGAGCAAAAGGAGCAAGGCTTGGAGGAGGAGGAGTGCCAGAGAGGTCTCTAAAGGGGTGCAATTCAAACACACTTTAAGGATGAAAGCCAGCCAGCCAGGTGAGTGGCCTGGGGAAGGAACACTCTGTGCAGAGGGAGGAACATGGACAGAAGCTCTGATGGTGGTTGCTGCTGCTTTAAGACTGGCCTGGTCAGCATGGTCATGTCCAAGTGTTGGCTAGACCCTACCCAAACTAATGAAGTAATGGCCTGAGACACCTTCCTTTGTAGGAGTCCGGAGAGGGGGTTATTTTTTGTTTTTAAACAGAATTAATGATGGGGTGGGGTGGGGGGGCAGGTGGCATGCTCCGTGACTGCACTGCTGTGTCCCCAGCTGGACCTTGGTCTCCTGAAAGGTCCATTAGGGCCAGTTGAGGGAAGCCATGGAGTTGGCTGGTCAGTTCCTGTGTTGTTAGGGCCTTTTGTTTTGGAAACCAGCATAGCATGATTGGGCTCCTGGTGTTTAGCCAACGACTCATCTTCCCAAACCCTCAGGATCCAGCCTCCCAGCCTGGGAATTTATCAGGCACAGATGATTGAGAGGTGTGATGATGATAGAGCGGTGTGATGCCTCAGGGGTGCGAGGGAATCTGCCTAAGCCCAGGGGACACTCTCTTTAGGAGAAAGGTGGGTTGGTTTCTTAGGCAGAATAATGAGGGACCCAGCCGGAAGCAAAGGCCCTGAGCTGTGGATGTGGCTCTTGCCAGCTGGTCCAGGCCTCCCTTCCAGGACTATCAAGTACAAAGCCAGCTTGGAGCAGACTCTGGTGGGAATGGGAACCACATGGAGGGTGCAGGCTGGACAGCATCCTCTGGTGACTTCTCTTTCTTCCTTGCACTGCCTTGTGTCTCATCTTAATTAAAATGCCCTTGTTAGGAAATCTCCGAGCTCTGGTGAAACGCTATCCTGACCGCAGAGCAGCCACCCCCATGAGGAGGGAGGATGTGGAAGGAGACATTCGAACAGCTTCAGCCTCCCAGGAATTCTCTTCGTGCTGTATTCAGTTCGGCCGATGGCCGCGAGAGCCCGGTGGCTGGCTGGAGTATTGATTCCCCGTCAGAACAGGGGTGCCTCTTGCCTCCCCTCAGGCCCATGGCCCTGGAAACCCTCTTCTGAACTTCTGCGGATGTTTTTGTAGCATTTCCTTCCACTCTCCTGTCATTAGTAAAGAAGATAAAAGCTCTTCTGAATTTAATAAACCACTTAAAACAGGGCCTCTTGGGGAGCCAGGCAAAAGCCACCCACCAACTTCCCCTCTTTCGGACCCCACCTCTGGTGCTGAGGAGTTGGGGGGCGCTCCCTGGCATTCCCCTCAGGAACCCCTCTCCCTTCTTTCCCCCCTTCCTTCAAAAGTCAAATTCCAGCTGTTTTTTTGGGATCTGGGTGCTAGGAGTCAGGGTTACTAATTTACAGGTCCTGTGATACCAGCAGTCACCTCCCTGGCTGGGCAGCCTCTCATGCATTTTCCTCCACTGGGCTCCCCGCCTCCACCACGCTCCCCTGCCAGGCTTCTCACGGTTGGTTGGCACTCAACACTGAGTTGCTGAATAATAATAACAAAAAAAAGCCTCTCCTAATAGTTTTCTCGTTAGTTCTCATCCAGATCTTTATTTCCTGTACTACTTTCCCTGCAAATGGGAAACTGTATAGAAAGCAAAGTTGGCTTCCCGGGGAGTTTAGTCACCTCCAGGGAGACAACTTTTATCCTTGTTTCTTTTTGTTCATGTGACTTAACTGTGTTTTAAGAGTTGTCTCTATTTGACTGTATTTTAAGTTACACCTGACTTGGAAGATGTAATTAGCTAAGAAGTGTTCTTCGGTCTACTCGGGAATTAAGTAATTAGACATTTGATGGTATGGAGGATCACTTTTACTCTTAGCAGCCACATATCGAGCATCCTTAGAAGGCCCGATGAACTGCTCATTTTAAATGCAAATGCCGTGCACAGTTAGGAGGAAAATGGAATTGTTCTGGCTCCCAGCGCTCACTCTGCATTTTTGCCATTCCTTCTGATGGCCGAGGGGAGGGCTCCTGACTAAATCCTTCAGCATCTTTATTATGATTTCGGATTCGTACTTGCTGAGAGAAGCCTCGCTCCAGGACATTAACCCTCTGTTGCCATCTGCAGAGTTCTCACCAGCCTGTTTCTCCCCCTTAAATGATTTGGATTTCCGGTCTCATTTGCTTGATAGATGTGCTGGAAAACTTGTTAGTGGGTGGTATTGTGCTATATGTGTGTGTGTGTGTGTGTGTGTGTGTGTGTGTGTGTGTGTATGTGCGCGTTTGTTTTGGTGGGGTATTTTTTTTTTTTTTTGAGGCAAATGAAATGTGTTAAACTTTAGTTCTTAGCAGGGGTGTATGCCGTTGCCTTTTAGCCTTAGAAGTTCCACTTCCCTCTCATTTCTCTTTTGGTGTCTTCTCCCACTTTTCCCATTAGCCAGCTGCTCTGTCCTCGCTGCTCGGGATCTGGAGAACCCATGGCCTCGTGTGTAATGGATGAGATTCCTCTGCCGCAGGGCTGGGCAGGTGGTTTACGCTCTTGGGATTCAGAGGAAGAGTGAAAGTGCGCACATCAGTAAATAGTGTTGGATTTATGGAGTCTATGATGCTAATCTCTTCCCCAGGCAGACAAGTGACTTTCCTTTACCTGGACATGAGAATTTTACTGGTAAAACAGCTCCTGTGTTCTGTGGCACTGAGACCACTGGGCTGTACATGGAGGGGTCAGCCTCTCAGCCAAACTGGGCTCTTTCCTGGCAGTTGTGCACACAGCTGGAGCCAGGAGAGAAGGTTTTGGGAGTGGCAAAGTGGGAGCATCTTTTCTCAGTCCGTGGGACAATGGCTTCGGTACTGATCTCCCCCTAAGCTGGGGTGGTGAGCTGATTTATGGTTGCCCAGTATTATAAAAATGTAAAAACCATATGCAGTAGTCCCCCCTTATCTGTGGGGATGTGTTCCAAGACCCCCAGTGGATGCCTGAAACTGGGGATGGTACCGAACCCTATGTATACTATTTTTTTTCCTTTGCATACATAACTGTGATAAGGTTTAACTTACAAATTAGTCTTAGTAAGAGATTAACAACAATAACTAATAATAAAATAAAACAATTATAATAATATACTATAATAAAAGGTATATGAAATGTGAACTGACTCTCTCTCTCTCTCTCTCTCTCTCAAATTTCCCATTTGATGTTCTTGAACCATGGTTGATTGTGGGTAACTGAAACAGGATAAGGGAGGGGGGTACTCTTTATTATTGAATGCAGTTGGCAGTCATGCTATTTTTTTTTTCTTCTAAAATTCTATTGTAAAGCTACCTTTTTTTCTTTTTTCTTACCTATTTTTACATAGCAGAATATAGAATTCAAAATGAAGTTTCCATTTCTGTCCTTAGTATCTTGACTGCATAGAATCAATTTAGATTTTTTTGGTGGGTGGTGATGTGGAGAAACAAGTTGCTTTCAGCATTGCTCCTCCTTCCAGGGGAAATGTGGCAGGGCTGAGGGGAGGCTGTGGGGCACGCCCTGCTCCAGGCTGTTAGGGTGAGAGACAGTAGCTCCAGGCTTGGAGAACTGCCTGCTGGAAG
Organism: Pipistrellus hanaki; assembly: GCF_964339955.1. Classification (NCBI taxonomy): domain Eukaryota; kingdom Metazoa; phylum Chordata; class Mammalia; order Chiroptera; family Vespertilionidae; genus Pipistrellus; species Pipistrellus hanaki. Next base: position 45,311,582 of record NC_140503.1, on the reverse strand, counting down.
GCTTTGAGAAGTAATGGTTGAATCCAGTTCAGAGGTTGCAAAATCTTTTAAAGCAGGCCCACCTCCCCATTAGTGACAGTGAGCCAGAGACCCAGGAATTCAGGTGCTGTGTCAGACCAAGCAGCCCATAAGGGCGAGAATGAAGACTCATGACTTTGCCATGGTGTTCTTCCTGCTTCCTGTTTTAAGGAAGGGTCCTCACCCTTGGCACCGTTGACAGTTTGAGCTTGGCGATTCTCTGTGGTAGGACTTCCCTGTGCATCCTAGGCCTCTCTGTCCTCCAGATGCCACTATCATCACCCCTTCCTTCAGTGGTGAGAGCCAAAAATGATCCCAGATATTGCCCAGGGTTCTCTGAGGGGGGCAAATTGCTCCCTATTGAGGTACACTGCTTTAGAGGAGTACATTGTACCCTAGAATTTATAAACTTTTATATGAGCCTGGCTCCTTTCCCCTTTTGATTTGAAGTGTGAGCTATACCACCAAAACAGTGGTCACTATAGCTCTTATAGTAGACTAGAGGCCCTGTGCATGAAATTCGTACATGGAGGGAGGCTGTCCCTCAGCCCAGGCTAAACCTTCTCCAATCTGGGACCCCTCTCACAATCCAGGACCACTGGCCCCAAACCACTCAGCTGCCTGCCTGCCTAATGCCCACAACTGCCCTCCCCTGCCAGCCTGGTCTCGCCCCAGCTACCTCTGCCTCAGCCCCCATCACCATGGCTTTGTCTGGAAGGAAGTCAGACATGTGGAAGATGGCCAGTTACATGGTCTAATTAGCATATTACCCTTTTATTAGTACAGATAACACTGGCTCAAATGTCATTTCTAGGAAAATGGCCAACACCATTCTAAATTGAATTGCACTGTGTTTGGGATGACAGCTTTCCCTCAAATAGATTGATTTCAGTTTTCCTTTTAGATTTTGGATGCTGATGACTGTCTCCATTAATCTTCACCCAAGGATGTTTCTTTATTGAGAGAGAGAGAGAGAGAGAGAGAGAGAGAGAGAGAGAGACATCAATGTTTACCTCCCATATGCACCCAACCAGATGTTGAACTCATAACCTAGATATGTGCCCTGATGGGGAATCAAACCCTCAACCTTTTGGTGTACAGGACAACGCTCCAACTAACCGAGCCACCGGGCCAGGGCAGCAGCTTGTACTTGTAAATTTAGCTAATGGGTGAGGAGTGAAAATACTCCAAAGGCCAAGGAGATTTTCGGAATCTGAAACCACATAAGAATCAGGCCTCGGTTTTGTGAACTTTGTGCTAAGCTCAGAAAAGGACACTCATCAACTTAAATCTAGAGCAGATGTTAACGTGGAGCATGACCTTACGAGTTAAGAGTGGCTGTGAACTGGGGGGTGCAAAGGGATGAAAAGCCCCAGACGGAGCTGCTGGAGACCTGGGTTCTACCTCTGGGCCTGCCTGCAACTCTCTTGGTCAAGTCTCCAAACATCTTTATGATAAGGTTCGGGACTTTTTTAAAATGCCGCGGGAGGCGGGACAAATTGTTAAAAATCGGGACTGTCCCACCAAAAGCGGGATGTCTGGTCACCTTACTTTATGAGGAAGGGCAGAGCCAAGGTTTCTACTTCCTGGACAGAGGGGAAGTGCTGGGTGGTGAACCAGATAAACCCAAGACTCTCTTTGGAGCCTTGGTTTTACACAGGGAATTTGGAAGACAAAGATTATTTTAGTATGAAAGAAAGGATGCACCTATTGAATAAGGGCAAATCTTGCACAACAGGAATTTAAGCCAGAAGGGAGAACTTTATCAATAAAAGAGGGAAATCTCATCTTGCTGTGAAGGGCTTCCCAGGGCCAGGTGGTCCCCCCTCCCCCTCTGTCCCCTGGGGCACTGCTGGGGATACTTCATAAATGATGAGCCCAGAGGCCTCCAGAGTTCCTTTACTTCTAAAATTTCTGCTTGGAGCAGAAAACAGACATCTTTTGTGATAACTTCACACTCCCACCATCAGAGCGGACCATCAGGAAGAATGGCCAATAATACCCTGTTTCCCCTAAAATAAGACAGTGTCTTATATTAATTTTTGCTCCCAAAGATGCGCTAGGTCTTATTTTCAGGGGATGTCTTATTTTTCCATGAAGAAGAATACGGTATACATTTATTGCTAAATGAAAATAAAGGAAATTTATTACCTGTATACGGTATGGTAGTACGGTAGTTGTCAACACAAACCAGACAAACTGTGAATCCTACAATATCAAGAATTTACTCATTTATTCAATGACAATCATGTCATCATCTTCTGCAACATCATCATAACAATCCAATTCCTGAATTTCCTGGTGAATTTCTTGTGACTCCATTTCTTTCAGAATCAGTGAACCAAATCTCTCATATTTAGCCTAGGGAGGCCTTATTTTCGGGGGAATGCCTTATATTTCACTCAGAAGGAAACCTGTAAGTAGGTCTTATTTTCGGAGGATGTCTTATTTTCAGGGAAACACGGTAGTAGAGGTTGGCTAGCCTTTAAGAACTCAAGCTTTTCACAGTTTTTTCTCCCTTTCTTTGGTTTTTATGGGAAAGCTTTTTTGTCTTCACTCAGGAGTGTGAGTCTGTAACCAAAACAGTAAAGAGGATGAGTCTCCTGCAGCTGTGGGACCCTCAGGGCTTATGCCTGTTACCTAAGAATTTGCCTAATCTAAGAAATGTGCCTGAGGAGGTTGCGTGCTGAATAAATTTCCTTGAACTGCCTCACCTGTTGACAAGCCGGTGACAAGGGGGTTGGCCTATGGGGTCAGTATTAAAATTTAAACTACTGCTGTCCCTTCATAGCCCAGACTTACTTAGCTAGGGATATGAAGATACTTCCTCCAGTCATTTTTTTTTGTTTTGGAAATTATTTAATGTCACAAAGGAGTTGTTTTTTATTTTTTTATTTTTTATTTTTTAAATATATTTTATTGATTTTTTACAGAGAGGAAGGGAGAGGGACAGAGAGAGTTAGAAACATTGATGAGAGAGAGTCATAGATCAGCTGCCTCTTGCACACCCCCTACTGGGGATATGCCGCAACCAAGGTACATGCCCTTGACCGGAATCGAACCCGGGACCTTTCAGTCCGCAGACCGACGCTCTACCACTGAGCCAAACCGGTTCCGGCAGGAGTTGTTTTTTAGATGTTGATATTCCTAACAGCTCTTTAGACACTAACATCAGGGCTTCTGATGGGACACATCCTCCTGCCTTGGGTTTCTGGAGGGCAAAAAAAAATAAAAAAAAATAAAAAACAAGGCCAGGGAAGGAACACCTACGAATAAAGTTGTCGCTGAGAAAAGGCTCCTGTAGCCATTTGTCAGCATCACCTTTTGTGAGGCAACACGACTATATGATGTCATAAAGATAATTTATAGCGTTTCATGAAAGCAGGAATGGGTAGTAGTGAGTGGGGTTTTTCTTTGTCTTTTCTTGGCATGTAATTGAAACAGCTTGGGCCAAATGAGAAACAGTTGTCTTTGTGGGGGGAAAGTGGGGGGTTGGGGGGAGGGAGATTCCAGAGGCTTCTTTACTGGGGTCAAATATTTCTTATTTTATTTGGAGCGCGTAAGCAGACTGATCTGGGACGAGCATTAGCAGCATTGCCATGTCTATCTGGTCATACGCACATGCGTTTTCTGACCACAGGGAATTGTCTGAATCCTAGACCCACATAACACAGCCAATGAATCAGAAGGAAAAGCGTGTGGGTTGATATGTCTCAAAAGAAATATATGACTTTAGGGGGAGTTTATAAATTGCATTCCTCTAACTATGCTACTTATCCAGAAGCAGTGTCCTTCCTATGGAAAAGCGTGTCTGTGCATCCTGAGGTCACGGGCTTCTTCAGTCGCTCCAGTTTGCTGAGGAAGTCTGGTTGTTCATCCCTTGGGACATGGAGTCTGGACAGATGGACTGATATGCTGGAATACTTGTATTGGTGTGGTGTGCAAAAAAGCTCCAAAAAAACAAAAACAAAACAAAAACACCCCCAAACAATCTATCCTCACGTGCAGGCAGTTTGTGTGCTTGATTTGGTTCCAGAGAGCCACCCCACGAGAACCTTGGAAACACTAAGCATTTCATAGGTGCTAGAGCCTCACTGTTGCCAAGGTGTATGTGGGGTGCCATGTAGGGCGCAAAAATAAAGGTGGCGGCATCCTTGCCTCCCAGGAACTCGGTCAGGGAATGGTGAGAGCACACAGAAGCTCCAATCTCTGGTACGAGCTCTCTCACAGTGAGACAAAGGCTCAGGGCATGTAGGGGGAGGAAAGACTATTTGGTGGGATGATCAGAGGGGTCAGCGTGGAGGCCAGAGGTGTGATCTGGATTTAGGAGGGAGAGGGGATTGTCATCAGATGAGGAGGTTGGACTTTGCTGGGAGGAGTGACTTGGGCACAGACCCCAATGTGGGTGCGTAGAAGACAGGATGTGGTACGTGGGGTGGCGAGAATTTCAGACACACTCTTGGGACTGGTCTGTGGTTTGTGGGGGTGTGTGTGTCTATGGGAAGAGGCTGAGTCAGGGGAAATCAGGTGCAGGTCTAAGGGTACAGGGCCTTCTGTCCCGAAGGAAGAAATTAGAACCGTGTCCTAAGTGCAGGGGAGAAGGAAGAAAGGCAGTAGGAAAGGCAGTACCTTAGGGAGCACAGAAAGGAAAAACCTAAGAAAGATCCCTGGCATGTGTGCTCAGTGGTTAGAGAGTCGGCTCATGTGCCGATGGGTCTTAGGTTCAATTCTTGGTCAAAGGTATGTACCAGGGTTACAGGTTTGATCCCCAGCCCTGGTGGAGCATACACAGGAGGCAACTAATTAATGTGTCTCTCCCCCTCCCTCCCTTCTGTTTGCTCCCTACCCCCTCGTTCCCTCCCTGCTCATTCCCTCCCTTCCTTCCACTTTCTAAAAATCAGTGGTAAAAATATCCTGGAGTAAGGATTGGGTGGGGGGGAAAAAGAAAAAAAGAAAGAAAAAAAAGAATGTGAACACCTTTGAGTCTGATTCCTGTCTTTCTGCTGCTGTCAGACTGATTGATGGGGGAAGCCGGGCTGCTCATGTGGGCTGGAACTTTGGGAAGACCGTCGAATTTTTTCTCATATCTTTATTACAGAATGTGAAATATCTTTATTCCTGAATGCAAAGTCATGGAGGTATGCTGGATTTGGAAGAAGGTCCAATCACACCCTTCCCTTTCCCCATTCTCTTATTTGTTTTCATTACCTGCAAAGTCCTCCACGTAGAAGAATCATCGGTCACCTTCTCTCTCTTTCCTTCCTGGAAATTCACTGGGTGCTCTGGGAAAGGTCTAGGGGTGCCAGCAGGAAAGGGGAGACCCTGCTCTCAAGGAGCTCCAGGCTGAGACATGAGAGAAGAGAGGGCTCTGGGACAGGCGGTAAGGTGAGGTGGTGGGGTTTCCCTGCAGAGGGAATGAATGAGGGGTTCTGGCTGGGGTAGTAGCTATATCACCACTGGGCTGTGGAAGGTGATGAAGGTTAGGGCTTACTGAAATATTTCCTACCCTCAGAGGCGACTTAAAGTATCTTTGAAACACTATAGCCTCTAAGTATGACAAATATATACTTATACTAGAGGCCCACTGCACTAAATTCATGCATGGGAGTGGTCTCTCAGCCCGACCTGCACCCTCTTGCAGTCTGGGACCCCTCGCTCCTTACTGCCTCCTGCTTGCTCCTTATAGCTTGGCTTGCTGCTCCTTAGCACTGCTGCTGCCACCCCCCACTCCCACCCCCCAGCCCCACGCTCCCCAGCTGTGAGCCCAGCTTCTGGCTGAGCAGTGCTCCCCCTGTGGGAGCACACTGACCACCAGGGGGCAGTTCCTGTGTTGAGCGTCTGCTCCCTGGTGGTGAGTGTGCATCATAGCAACCGGTTGGTCATCCTACCATAAGGGTTTCTTAGGCTTTTATTATATAGATATAGTGCTTTGTTTGCACCCCCAGTTTGCACAACCAGTTTGGGGCAGAATACAGACCATCTTATTGTGTTGAAGTTATTAATCTGTGTATATCCAGTATTTGCCTATGGAATAAATTAGTAATGCCGTGGAAATACCTTTCACTATTTAAAAAATATAGGTAGGGGCTATTGAGATTAACTAAAAACTAATTCATGTAAGAGCTTTTTTGTCTTGACATCTCCCCTCTCTGAGGATACCAGAAGTACAACTATTGTGTGTATGTGTTGGGGCTGCTGGTGGTAGTGGTGGTAGTGGGGTGTCTGCAAAACTTTTTAACCTTAAAAGGTACCACCTTTTCCCTCTCCCAGCACTTAGCACACAGCCTGGCACTTCAGTGTATATCGAATAAATGAAGGGAGGCAAATGATCGTGTATAGGAGCAGAGCTACCTACAGAGCTCATTCATGTTTCCCACCATCCCCTTAGGTTGAATGCCGCACTCCCATCGCCCAGCTCTGATAATGGCGAGGAGGCACCATAAAGCCTGGGGCTTGGGACCTTTCCTGCCTGTGTTCTCCCAGGCTCTGAGAACCATTAGGCCGAGAGTAAAGTTCAGCCCAGTACAGTGCCCCAGACGCAAGCCTGTTATTGGAGGGACCACTTTCAGCTCCGACCCGGGCCCTTCATTTAAAGTAGGAGTGAGGAACCTTTTTTCTGCCAAGGGCCATTTGGATATTTATAACATAATTTGTGGGCCATATAAAATTATCAACTCAAAAATTAGCCTGCTTGGTTAAAGGTTTAATTAACCCACCCCTCATGCTGAGGCTGGGCCAGACCAAATGATTTCTCAGACCATACGGCCCCTGGGCCAGATGTTCCCGACCCTCATGGAAGAACTAGCTTTTGGACAGAGTGACTAATGCCCTCAGCACAAGCCACAGTCTCACTTCTCACAGGGAGGTTCAGCCCCCTCCTGGGCGGAGGAGCCCCCGTCTGTGGATTGCCTGGGGTAAACATCAAAACCTACCTCTGGAATCTGTTTCCTGGCTTGGCCGTCCTCCCAAGCGGTCCCCTAGGGTGGAAGCAGTGACTGCCTGGAAGTGAGCGCTCGAATGTGAGAAGGATCCCACTTAGGCGCAGTCTCACTGGGAAAGGGGCATGAGATCATTTTGTTCCCATGTTCGCTTCTGAAGCCCTTTGTCCTTTTGGAATTGGCAGGCTTGCACTTTTCCTGAGTCCTGTAAGCTATTGTTTAGAGTCAATCAAGAAGAATGTTGGGCTTGCGTGTGCGTGTGCACTCCCGTGAAAGTTCATAGACACACTCATGTTCACACATGCACCCAATCACATTGACAGGCAGACTCATTCACGCGCACACAGGAAAGCCATGCCCATCTTGAACTCGGCAGACATGGCAGTGTCCAGTGGGAAGTTTTACTTTGAAGGTGATATTAGGGAGTGGGGCTGCATTTTTAATTTGGCTTTTGCCTTTTTTTTTTTTTTTTTTTTTTTTTTTTTTTAACTGCAGACTTGTATTAGAATAGAAAAGACCATTAGCAAGAGATAAGGGACAATATTTCCTTTAAAAAAATATGCTTTTATTTCAGAGAGAGGAAGGGAGAGGGAGGGACAGATAAAAACATCAATGATGGGAGAGAGAATCATTGATTGCTTCCTGTACACCCCCTACTGGGAATGGAGCCCACAACCGGAACATGTGCCCCGATCTGGAATCGAACTATGACCTCCTGGTTCATGGGTTGATGCTCAACCACTAAGCCACACTGGCCAGGCTATAGTATTTCCTTTATGTGTCACATTATGCATGGGTCCAGCACAGGGTATGGGTGCAGGCTATCCACAATCAGATTCAAAACGTTTGATGCCATGGTGTCAATGTTTGGCTGCTGCAACTAAAAATAAAAATGACAGCTTTATCTGCTACTGAGATTACACATACACACACAAAAGGGTATTTTCCTTAACAATTGGGCATACTCTTGCTCAAATTATTAGGAAAGAAGAAATACTTTCCTTATTTGGTCAAGATACTGTTGGTAAGTAGGTGGCAAGGGATAGGAATTGAGACATATTGGTCATGTCTCCATGTACTTCACCTGATTTTCTGGCCAGTGATGACTTGACCAATCACTGAATGAGCAGAACTCTCCCCAGGAAGATACGGATGAGGCACCTGACAGAGAAGATGTATCCGCCTGAGGAAGGAGGTGCCCAGACGTTCATCTGAGCTCTGCAGAAGGGTCTGGGCCGTTGCTCCTTTCTTAGCTGTTTGGGAAGGCTCAGTGATTGTTGTTCCCGTTACAGAATGTGCCACAGGAAATAGGCTGCAGGGCGTGTATGGGGAAAGACCAATGGGTTCTCGAAACCCAACACCAGCTATTCCCACAGTGACGGGAGGCATCAGAGGTCACTGTGGCCTCAGCCCAGAGCACAGGACTGTCCCAGGGCGTGGACTTTTAAAAATGGAGTTTATTTATAGACGGTGCCCCTGGGGCCAGAACTTGTAACTGTTCCCTGTCAGGCCCCACCCCTTGGTCAGCATAGGACTCTACAGTTACTGGTGTGTCTTAAATTGGGGCTGAGAACTCTTGGAGGCCCCTGTCACTGACATGCGTCTGTCATTTGTTTTAATTGCTTTACTCTGGCATATATATATATATTATATATTGAAGAGTTAAAAAGAACATTTGTAAAGCTAACACCCAATTAAGAAATCAACACTACGAATACCTTAGACACTCCCCCATTTCCTCTGAAGTGAAGAGTGTTTCCAACCTTTTGTCTTAACCAGTATTTGCTGTTCTTATTTTTATCACCTATATATGCATTCTTAAACAGTCCTATATAATAAAAGTTATTTTATTATGCTAAGTGACCAACTGTTCAGTTGACCGTTTGGTCGACTGCTTGACCAGTCGCTGTGATGTGCACTGACCACAAGGGGCAGACGCTCCAACTGGTAGGTTAGCTTGCTGCTGGGGTCCGGCTGATCAGGACTGGGTGAGAGGGCTGGACACATCCTGGAGCCCTCCCACAGTCCCTCTCTGGCTGGCCAGCCTCATCGGCCCCCACCACTGGCCAGGCCGAGGGACCCCACCCATGCATAAATTCATGCACCAGGCCTTTAGAATATATAGTTTTGAAAATTGAGTACCAAGTACAAACACAGCTTTGGGAAGCTCCCCGTTGAAACTTATGCAAAGGATCCCCAGAGAAGCACAAGCTCCCCAACAGTTGTCATCCTTGCTAGTCATACTTCTCCACCATCAATGCTGCAAGAAGCCCGTGTCCTCACTGCTCCCTGCACTGTGTATCACTTTGTTCATGGGGTTTCCATGTACAGTCCCACCTACAAAGGGGTTGTAGAAAGTTCAGAGAATTATAAAAGGGGGCTCCTTATAACATTCTAATTAAGCAGGGGTCCTTAACCAGAGGCACAGAGAGAAATTTCAGGTGGCTCACAAACCCTTTGAAAGGGAAGGCATTGCATTCTTTGGGGTGAGAGGGTCCATCATATTTCCAGGGAAATTTGTGGACCCTCCTCCCCCATAAGGATAAGGAATAATGTGGCCATTGTGATAGGTTGTGTGTGCTTGTTTCTAAGTGAATCTTGAGGCTGTTGCAGATTTATTGAAACGCATTTGGTCTGCGTGTGTATGAGTCTGCACTGACTTTTTACCTCTGAGCGTGCCTCACTGTTGCAAGGAAAATGAGCAGGAAGTTACCAGGGTGGAATCCTTGATTACGTGTGGGTGGCCTAGCAGGCTTTGCATTTTCTCTGAAACCTACGTCTCGTCTCCTTCTCTTGACCCAGAGTAACTAGAATGCTCAAGGGGAGGGAAAAATTGGAATGGTTGTTGTAGTTTCAAAACAGATGATCTCACTGCCTAAATTCCACTTTATGAAATTCCACTTTATGCAAAAGAAACCCTTTTGCTTTAGAAATATAATGGGTCTTTGGGGAAACAGATCCAAATGCCCATTTAGTGAGGGTGGGAACAGATTTGTCAATGCTGCAGCTAACTCCCTGGAAACAAAATACAACTATTGTCACACCAACCTCGTAGTTATTTCCTAAGAGATATGGCAATTTAAATTTATAACAGGGGACATGCACTTCTTCAAAGGGGGCGAGTCATTATGCTTTCTCTAAGCTGACTTCATGTGAGGGACTTTCAGCTTTGCTCAGCCATGTAAGGGCATTGTGGGATTCTCTAGCTGAGAGATACCCGAGTTTCATCCTGTCCATCTTCCTGTTTCAGGTGAGTTGACCGAGGGGCCAACTGCCCATGGTTTCTTCAACTTGTCAGGCTCAGCTGGACCTAGAATGCCAGCGGAAGACGCAGCTATTTAATGATTATGGCTTGAATATATAAGTAGATGAAGATTATTTTTAAGAAATCATAATCAGAAGACATTTCCTAGAGAATTCTCATTTGGATCATACATTTCATTTTAACAAAATGACCCTTGACCACTGTCTTAACCCCCACTCTTCTTTGAAATGTACTATTTCCTGAGGTTCGGGGTGGGGGACGGTCTGGTTTTCAGAGCCTGGAACCCTAATGTATGCAAAAGGCGCTTTCATGGGTCTGTGTTGTTCTTTATATCTCATAAATTCAGAATTATTAAGTATCCAGTTTTTTTCTCAAAAGTTTTTAGTTTCTTCTTGTAGTCAAATGCGAACAATTCTGGGGTTTTTGTTCTTTTTCTTTTTAAAAACTTTGTGAAGAAAACCAGGAGTTTGAGTTTGGCTGTTGAAAGTCCTTGGGGATTAAGAAGAGGAAACTAGGGGAATGGCTAAGATTTGGAACTGCAGGCTGCCTTGTCTCTTCTCCTCAGTTGAGAGCCAGACAGAATAAGGATAACATTTATTTAGAAATTGAGTTTTATTAAGGAAGGTAATTTACAGGTAAATTTAAGCTTTATGGAATTAGTTCTGGATTCCATTCCTGAACTTGCCATTATTCACTGCTGATTTCTTCCAATTCTTGTTATTCAACGTCTTTAAAGAGAGGGGTAGGGTCTGATTATCTCCAAGGGCACTTAGCATCCCTGTGTCTGGTTTCCACATTGTGGAATTGGCAGAGAGGCTGCTCTGGAGCTGCTGGTAGCAGCATGGTACCTCTCCTGAGATTGGAGGCCGAGGGTTGCCAGCTGTGTCACTGCACGGTGTTCCAGGATTGTTTACCCCACCTTAACATTTCCCTTGTTTACCCTTTTTATAATCCCAACCCCCTTAGGGTCATTCAGTGTTGGGAGAATCTTGGTCACCTGCTGATGTGTCCCCCTGCACTGACACCTATCATTTCTCTTCTTTGTCAGTGTGCTGCTGCAGGGTAACATCTGGACTGGGCTCCTGGACCCTTGGATGCTGGTCTACCATACCCACAAGTTCCTGGATTGATTTGTTGAAAGCAGTAAGTAATCTCCATATTTCTAGTTTGCAAGCAACTGTAGACCGTGGAATCTGAGGGGTTGTGGCTAGAGGGGTTGTGGCCAGCAGCCACAAAGCCCAATGAGGGCGGCTGATGGATGCCTCCCTCTACAGCCAGCTCCCTCACACCGAGCTCCCAGAGCCTTGGCGAGGCAGCTGTGACTGCAGACACAGCCTCTCTGCCCCCAGCATCATGATCATCACGGGGCCTTCCGAATCTGCCTCCTTGGAGCGTCTTTGTTCCACCGCCAGGGCCAAATGTGATTCTCTCTCTTTACTGGCCGTTAGGAAAAGTCTCTTTAGGGGCAAGTGCAGAGGCTATTCCCTCTGCCTGATACCGTTGTCTCCAGCATGTTCCTCCTCATGCATCAAGCCTTGTCCTAATGCAACCCCTAAATGCCAACCCTTTTTAGAGAATCCTTATCTGATGGCCTGTTTAAGGACATTTTCCCCCCAACCCCAGGTACTCTCTTAGACACTTGCTTGCATCTTTCTTTGCCTTTACAACAAGATAGGTCTCTTCAGTCACTTGGTATACCAACCATCCATACATCCAACCATCCACACATCCAACCATCCACACATCCAACCATCCATACATCCAACCATCCATCCATACAACCATCCATCCATACATACAACCATCCATACATCCCACCATCCATACATCCAACATCCATACATACAACCATCCATCCATCTATACAACCATCCATACATATAACCAGCCAGCCAGCCAATGACTATTTGAGCATGTTATGCCAGTGGCTAAGGTAGGTACAGTCCATGCTGTCATGGAATTTCCATGGAGAAAGAAAAAGGCCAAGTAGGGACCTCAACAAATGATCGCAAGTCTATCTGAGTAGTCTTTGTTGTAAATGCTCAAAAGCAGTGTCATCTGGAGGTATTGTTCAAATACAGGTCCTGATTGGCTAGGTCTGGGCGGGGCCTGAGAGTCTGCATTTCTAACCAGCCCGGGGTGATGCTCATGCTGCCAGCATGTAGATCACACTTGGAGAAGGAAGGTCTAAGCCTCCCAATGCATAGGAGATGTGGCCTCGAGTGTGGCTCTTGGTGAACTGCCTGAGCTGTGTATTGGTAAAGCCGCCAAGAGACCCCTCGGGGCTGTGTCTGGCTTCAGTGGCGTGAGGCTGCGGGGTCTGGGACATGAGCCTGGCTGGAAAGTATGGCAGCCTGTTCCTCACACCTGTGTCTGTGGGCTTGTACCTCATGTTATTGTAGGTTGTGGTTTTGTCAATGAAATTCTACCTTAACGAATGTGCTTTTTAGATTTATGAGACGAAATCCTGTGGGGGCCTCTACAGTGTGGCTACTCCATAAGTTAGTATTTCTGAAAAGACTGGAGGTATTTTCTTTGTTCCTAAGTGCAGGCTGTGTCAGTTGGGCTAAAGCGGCACTTCTGTGGGGCGTGGAGAGGAGAGACCATGCTGGCAGCTGCAGACTGACCACAGAAACCTCAGGGCCGGCAGGGTGGGGAGCCCAGGCACCCCTGCCAAAGCGGTGTCCTGAGTCCGGGCAGGGAACGGGCCTGGGCGGTTCTCCTGAGGCACCTGTGTGGCTGCAGGCTCGGCGCCCTGGCATTGCTGCAGTCAGACCTTTCAAAGGTCGGTTTTAGTTTTCACAAGAAGCCAACTGGAGTCTCCCCTTGAGTAGTTAATAGTTTTAACAGCCATTTATGGAGTACTTAAACCGCACGAGGCACTGGGCAAAGTGCCTGTCACAGGGTCTGCTGCTTTAAACCTCCCCATCGCCCATTAGGCAGGTTGTCACTGGGCTGAGGTCGGGGTGAGGTAATTCACCCGGGGCTACATAGCAGGTAGGGTCAGGGTCAGGGGTTCAGCCAGTGGGGCCCCAGGTGGCTGATTATTTCTGTTATTTCCTTCTGTCTCCACCCTCCCCCCCACCCCCCACCTCCGTTTATACCCTGGGGTATGGCCCTTCCCTGTGAGCCAGCTCTAACGTATTGTTTCTACAGCATGTTAGCCCCTTGAGTTAAGGGACCAGCTTGGTCAATGTGGGCAAAGGTGAACAGGGAAGAGAAGAGTGTGTGTTCGTTTTGGAGGCCAACGTCTTACCCCAGGTCTGCGGCTTCCGCCAGCCTCCCAGGGACAGCTCTGCACCGGGACTGTGATGACTTGCCGGCGAGGCTGAGAGCCAGTGCTGAAGCCTGGTCCTCACCGCTGGGAGGCAGCAGCCGAGGGCTCCGCTTCCTTCAGTGTGTTTTGAAAGCCATTTCCTTCCTTCCTTCCTCCCTCCCTTCCTTCCTTCCTTCCTTCTGTGATATTTATTTATTTATTTATTTATTTATTTATTTATTTAAATTCTTTATTGTTTAAAGTGTTACATATAGTATTACATATGTCTCCTCTCCACCCCCCTCCCATTGACTTCTCCCTGGCCACCCCCGCCCCTAGGACGTGCCCTCACCCGCCCAGTGTCTGTGTCCATTGGTGATGCTGCCATGCATGCATGCAAGTCCTTTGGTAGATCTCCTTCCTCTCCCCTGAAAACCACTTTCTGGCCACTCTGTGGGATTTCTTTATCAAAGACAATTTGCAAATAACCTCTCTGTGCCCAGGGTTATTTCGTCTGTTCTGCATCAGATATGCTCTTCTCAGGGGTTTTTCAGTGAGGTTCCTCGAGTTTGGCTTCATGTATATTCTGGGCCACTCTGCCCCCAAGGCAGAATTAAGTTGAACCCGCATAGCTGGGTTTCCGTGGCATGGTATGCGCTCTGATTCTTAGGTTCTGGGCTACGGCAGTACCATTTCTTCCACTGAATGCAAACTCTGTGCTACTAAATCCGTGCCCGCACCTCCACACTGGGATGGAATTAGATCTTAAAAGCAGTCCTTTTTGCTTCTGTAGGCTTCAGGGGTTATGCTTGCTTTTCCACCCAGAGTCCAGGCTCCAAAGCTAGTGGGAATGGAAACACCTCCCAGCTCCATGGAGCGCTAATGCCTCAGTTTCTCAGACAGGCACTGATGACTAGAAGCTTCTCTTTTCTGGGCCCATTTTCTCAAAAGGGAAAGGAGGGAGAATACTTGTACTTGGCAGCAAGAGTTGTTTTAGATGTGATGCTGTTAAGGTACCGTGTACTCTGTTTGGCCACGGATTCTTTGTTTCACCTTTGTCTGGCTGAATTCCCTCCATCTGAGCTCTTTCCCCATGTTTGAAGCCAATTTCTCCATCTGTAGAAATGAACCCATTGAGGGCAAGGTTTATGTTTCATCCATACTATATCCCAGGGCCCAGCACTCAGCCTTGAGTTCAAATCTTTGTTAAATGAACACGACAATGTAATTTCCCTTCTTCCACTTGCTGACCTAAAGCTAGCTTAGCCTGGCCGGTGTGGCTAAATGGTTGACCATTGACCTGTGAACCAGGAGGTCCCAGTTTGATTCCTGATCAGGGCACCTATCCAGGTTGTGGGCTCAATGTCCAGTAGGGGGATATGCAGGGAGCTGCTGGTCAATGATTCTCATCATTGATGTTCTCTCCCTCCCTCCCTCCCTCCCTCCCTCCCTCCCTCCCTCCCTTCCTCCCTCCCTCCCTCCCTCTCTCTCCGAAATCAATAAAAATAAATAAATAAAGTAACTCCAGCCTATTTAAAGAGCAGTGAATTGTAGGCACTGCCGGTGGGTCCCTGCACAAACACAGGTGATAACAGTGGTCAAATTGGTCTCTGCTCGTGACCAGTCTTCACAGGCGAGCACACGGCAGGTGCTTCCTAGCCTTTTGTGGACGACAGAAGCCCTCCTCCCTGGGGCCGTCAGTTATCCGCAGCCATGGGAGAAAAAGTACAAACCGTCCGTCCTAAAACAAGTTTTGTTTGGATTTCTTTAAAATGTCTTTTCACTTTACAAAGTTACAAAAGTAATTTACAACCTGTTGATTAAAAAAAAAAAAAAAGAAAATGAAAGGAATAGATTTATAAAAAGGGAAGAAAGAAGTTTCCCTCATACTATTCTTCGTTCTGCAACTTCTGCCAAAGTTTCAGCCTTTCGGCCTGTGTTACATGCCAGGCTTGGGACTGGTTCGTCTCATTGTACCAGACTGCATCTTTTTAAAAACAATCACAATGTAGCACATGTTAGGGTGCCAGGGGACGGACACACAGTCCTCTTCCCCCTTCCGATGCAGGGCTAGAGTCTTCAGATACGGTCCTGCCGGCCTTGCTTGCTGCTCCTGCCTCACCGCAGAACTCTCTGTCAATCTCTGTCCTTCAGAACGTCTCAACCCCAGAACTAGCACTGCTCACGGGGCAGCTGGGCTGGGGCTGCAGCCCGGAGCCCGCGCTGAGTGCCAGGGAACTGGGATTCTGATCCATTTTATTCCCTGTCTGAAATAGTACGTCCATGGTGACATCCAGTCATAGCTCTTTTCTTATTTGGGACCTGCAGAGGCAGGTTTCTCTTTGTTAAGAGAGAAAAGCCTAAAAAGCATGCTTTCTAATTGAAGGAATTTCTAGTCAGCTGGGAATTAGCCAGTTTCTATTTCTTCTCCTCACAAACAGAGCCCTTACCTGGCTCAAGAACAATAAACGATATTAATCCCATTTGCTTTTGCAGAGAAGGAAAAATATTTCCAAGATGGTATCAGAACTCTAAAAATAAAGCCTTCCTGACCCTTTTGTGTGTGAGAAAGCATGTTTATTTTTATTTTTAAAAAATAAAATAAGATAGTATAACAATGTTCTATGCAACATATTTTAAAAGACTAATATCATAGGCTTTGATTCCATGCTAATATAAATGTACGTAGACTTTGATTTCCTGCTAATATAAACCTGTTGAAAGACTGCATATTATTTGTTTGCATTAATGGTTACATGTGTTTTACATGAAAAGTTACATAATACACGTTTTCATTTTCTTGTTGCTGGCTGGGCTTCTTCTCCTCCCTCCCCTTACATTTTCTTTTCTTTTTGGTAATAAGGCAGTGAGCATATTTATAATACTTATTTGTAGACCATGTGGGAATTTCTGTAGAATTTCAAGGTCCAAAGATACTACCTTTAAAAATCTACCTTTTAGGAGATATCATAATTTATATTCCCAACAACTGTGTGGGGAACCTCGCTAGCACAGACTGTTGTTAATCTATACAATTGCTGTTACTTTGAAAACTAAATGTATGTTTACAGGCTTCTAAAAAAAACATGACCAAGCCAGGTCCGGAGTTTACAGGGCTTCAAACAAAGTCTCTCACCAGCAGGGGTTGCCAGGACAACCTTACTGGTCCTTTGGTTCAGCCTCCAGGACCTCATCACAAAGCTCCCCTGGACTTGGCCGGTTCTCTCCAAGGGCTCCTTGTCTCTGCTTCCCGCCTGGTCTTGTTTGTGCCCAGTGGTGCCGAGTTGTTGATAGATGCTCAGTGGCGGTCGCTATTGCTCAAGCGCATGTGAGAGAGGAGATGTGGGTCAGGCTGGAGGCTGCTCCTTGCTGCCCATGGCAACCGTAGCCTCTCCTGCCGGCTCCCCTCCCTCCATTCTTGCTCAAAGGGAAGCTCTCTGGCACACTTGCCGTGGCCATGCTGGGCAGTCTGTGGCCGGGGTCTCCCAGGCACCCTGTGTGACTCTGTGACATTTGTCAGAAGCACATTTCTCCGAGTCAGAGTCACGGTCCCTCCCTGTCATTTGGCAGGCATCTGTGGCAGGTCTCGCATTTAACAAGAGTGGATGATGACAGGAGACGATAACAGGCTGATAAAATTCCCTGTGGGGTGAGCTTTGCTGACCCGCCCACCTTGGAAACAGGCTTCCTCTGTGCAGCGGCCGGTGCCCTGTCTGTCGGATTTCTGCATCTGAGTGTTTAGGCCTCTATGTTGGGCCAGAACCATTTCTAGCGCAAAACTTCAG
The DNA here is from genome assembly GCF_964339955.1 of Pipistrellus hanaki. Taxonomy (NCBI): domain Eukaryota; kingdom Metazoa; phylum Chordata; class Mammalia; order Chiroptera; family Vespertilionidae; genus Pipistrellus; species Pipistrellus hanaki. The sequence continues at coordinate 45,294,320 of NC_140503.1, read as the reverse complement.
CTGATCTATGCTCTTTCCATCACAAGTCATGTTTTCTATCTCTGGATGGATCTCCTGGACAGCCTACCTGGTGGTGGGCTTCAGTGTTAAGTAGATGCAACATCTGTCAAAAGCAATCGCAGCTCTTTCCTCAGGGTCAGCTGGGGCTGCCTTGACCTCCGTACCCTGGAGCTGCTGAGACTGAGAGTAGAGGGTACACTCTGAGCGAAAACCCCACTCATTTCCAGCAAATGTTGACAGAATGAAAAATCGGAAGCTCCAAAGAGGCCTTCCTCTAAAACAATCCATCTTGACAACAGCCACGGGGCTTGGCTTGGGCCTTCTTCGCGAGACCACATAGTAGTTAGGACAGTAGCTGTCTCCCCCAGATGTTTTGTTCAATGGAACTATTTGAGCGATGGGAAAAAAAACCAAAACTATTCTCAGACGCCCTTCTGAGAGCAGAGGCAATCAGTTAAGTGGCTGCTGCTCTGTAGCTGGAGCGCATCCCTGCACCCATGGACTGCGTTTGGCAGTGTGTCTCTGGGCCAGCTGCACGGCTCTCAGGAGACGGAAGGGCAATTGCATGAAGATGTTAGGGAAAGTGATGAGGTGGGAGGAGGGAGGGCGAGACCCTTATGCGGCAGCTGAGTTTCCAGGGCAGGGTTCAGGCTTTGCTGCCTTGAGCTCACAATCCAGCTGCTGCTGCTGCTGCTTGGACCCACTATGGTGTGGATGACTCAGACATCTGGAAGGTGGCCCTGGTGATTTCACTGCTAGATCAGAGGCAGCACAAAGGCCCCCTGGGAGTGGGCGTGGCTGCTGGGGAGGGTTTACGGATGAAGTGCTTACGGGTTTGGATGCTAGTGTGCTGGGACCCTGGGATCTGCTAATGACTTAGTAACTTGGGACAGATTTTATTTTTATTACTGAAAAAAAGATTCGAGTTCTGCTCCAAGTAAGTTCAGTCTGACACAGAGGGCATTGGTTTTGTGATTTACCTTTAGGGGTCCCTTGGTCAAAGGACAAAGTTTTTCTTAAGGGTGTCCCGGGGGATTCTTGGGGGTCAAGGGGCAGACGCTAGGCTCCACTAACCCACTTCTCAAAGAGGATGAAAACCCCACTCTTTTCCAAGTGAGGGAACTAAGGTCCATGTTCGTTTTGATTGCTATTGTCACAAATGACCACACCCATAGTGACTTAAAGTACCGCAAATCTATTGTCTTATAATTTTGTAGATTAGAAACCTGATAGGAGTCTCACTGGGTTAGAATCAAGGTGTGGGCGGGGCTGGGTTCCTTCTGGGGGCTCTGGACTATTTTTGTACAGGCCACCACTCCCCGGCTCATCAAAACTCCATCAGCGCCTTTGCCTAAACTTCCAACGGAGTCTCGGCTGAGTGCGGGGCAGGTGTCCTGCTGGCGTGGAGGTGGAAGGGGAGCACAGTCAGCGGGCCTGTGAGTGAGTCGACCCTGACTATGGGGAGAGGGGTCCTTCCTCATTCCACAGATGTCACCCTGCAAAATGCTTTGCAAATTGAATCTGAATTTGTGTTGTTTTAAAATATTTTGAAATAACGTTCATCTTACAGAAAAGATGAATTGAAAGACTATGAAGAATTCCTCTGTAGCCTGACCTAAATTTATTTGTTGTTTGTTTTGCCACCTTTGCTTTATCATTCTCCATATTATAGATGCTCCTTCCTGAACCTTGCGAATGTTACATAAACCATGCACCTTTTCCTCTTAACTCAGTAGTTCTCAACCTTTTTAATGCTGTCACCCTTTAATACAGTTCCTCATGTTGTGGTGCCCCCCAACCATAAAGTTATTTTCATCGAGACCCACAGGTTGAGAGCCGCTAGCAGGGTCACCTAAGACCATCGGAAAGCACAAATATTTACATTACGATTCATAACAGTAGCAAAATTACAGTTATGAAGTAGCAACAAAAATAATTTTGTGGTTCGGGGTCACCACAACATGAGGAACCATTAAAGGGTCGCGGCATTAGAAAGGTTGAGAACCACTGCTCTAACTGCTTCAGCATGTCTTTCCTAGGAATGAGAGCCTTCCTTTCATCACTACAAGTCATTTAGCAAAAACAAGACATATAGCATCTACCTAATAAAAGAGTAACATGCTAATTGACTGTGCCTTCATGACACCCACCAGCCAATCAGGAGTGGGTATACGGGTTAACCCAACAAAGATGGTGGGTTAATTTGCATACATTGGCTCCGAGAGGCTGGGGGCAGGACGCAGGCATTCCATACCACCCCAGCCGCTCTGGGCCTCTGGGCAGCATGGGAAGGCGGAAAAGGCGGCTCCAGCCAGAGCGAAGGCACTGCTGGCAGCCAGGGGAAGGAAGGCCCGTTCTTGTACAAATCTTCGTGCATCCTGCCTCTAACTGATATATGTTGAATATGCAGCTCACATCCAAATTTTGTCACTTAGCACAATGATGTCCTTTAGAACAGCTCTTCCCCCTGACCTAGGGTTCAATATCAGGTTTGCCAGCTGGATCCAGGTGTCATGTCTCCTTAGTCCCTTTTACTCGGGAGCAGTTCCTCAGCTTTTCTTCATCTTTCATGACATTTTTGAAGAGCATAAGCCAGTCATTTCATAGCAATTTGGGTTTGTGTGATAATGCCTCACAATTAGATGTATTTTTTTCAGGAATGTTATATAAATGATGATTTGCATCTTTCACTGTACATCACATCCGGAGACATGTGGCGTCATTTTGTGCCGATACTGGGGATGCTAGCTTCGATCCTTTGGTTGATGTGGCGGTGAACTTGTATAATTTAACCTATCTGTCCTAAAGGAGTTGAGTGTTTAAAGTTGGGCATTTAAAGATGACGACTTTCTCCTCCTTTACAGTTAATGCAACCTTTAAGACATAAAGAGCCACTTGGACCCGTTTTCGAAGGAAAAAAAAAACCTCGGAGCCGCAAAACCATTGCGACATAAGTGATACAGCTCCCCGCCCCGCCCTGCTATCTGCCCTGCTAGTGTCGGACCTGTTGGTGGCCGCAGCAAAGGTTCAAAAGAGCCGCATGCGGCTCCGGAGCCGCAGGTTGCCGACCCCTGGTCTAGTTTGTAAGTGCCTTTTGTACATTCAGGGATTTTTCTGAAGTGGGTACCCTTGTTCCGTTAAGGTGTGCTCTTGGATATAGGCAGCAGGGCTACCATCCTCAGAGCCCACAGAGAGCTCATGGCGAGGAAGGAATCACCCGCGGCTGGAACAGAACCTCACCTGTGCTCTTGCGGCCGGAGTAGCAAGCTCCATCCTGGAGATAGAAGCAAAACTGTCATGTGAACACTGGGTGTCCTCTGACTGCCTCGGACTGTCCTGGGTGCCCCTGAAGTACCTAGGGGCGGAAGAGATAGAATAGGATCTGGAGACACCTCTTCCTTGCACACATCTGACAGTTCTGTAAATGCTGAAGACAGTGGTCCAGCTGCTGTCCACCTGCTGTCGCCGCATTTCTCTTTTGTGGATCTCTTCTCCTCTGACACTGACTTGTTGGGCCCATGTGGTCAGCTCGGGTAATGTTTGTGTACCATGCTAGTAGGACCCGGGACGCTGCTCCTGCACCAGCTCTGGGACTTCTTGTAGTTGTCTCCCTCAGAATTTAGGAGGCTGTTGTGTGGGAAGGACGTGCTGCTCGGAGCTCTAGAGATTTTCAGTTTAGTTGGGGTCAGTATTATCCTGGATTAAGGCTTCTCAGACCTCCTCCAGTTCAGGAACTGTTTTGTTGGACACTTGACCTTATCCCTAGAGCTGCTGTTCCCACTTGTCATCACAGAAGCAAACAAAATGACCATGTGCAATCCACTTTAGGGTCAATAGGGAAAACGGCACTCTCTGAAGATGAATAATACACATGATCACAAAAATGAAATAGTACTCATTATGAACAGTCGTATATCTTGACAGTCCTACCTGGTATACTTTAAAAAGGTGGGAAACATATAAAAAGGAGTCTCACATAGCCCCTGACCTCAAGGATATGGCCTTTCTTTTAAAGGGACCGTTACTGTTAAATTGATTTATGGGTTCATTTGTTTCATATATATATATATGCTTTGTTCTGGGCAGTTGAAATGCCTGATCCTATTTGTGGGGGTTACCCCTGCGTGACTGGGGACATGTCTGTCTGTATCCTTAGAAGGATCGGCAGCGACAGCCGGCCCTGCGCACATCCCGGTGACAGCCGGTTGGGAAGAGAAGTATGCTTGGGCAAATGTTCCCGGAGCTTGTGCTTGTGCCTGAACTGGAGTGAAAGTCACAGGCAGCCTTAGGAACAGAAGATTTGGAGACACTCCATCTCCCCTAAAAGGATGTTAGTAATTTAATTCCTTACCCTGCGCTGTGGTGTTAGCAGAAGCTTTTCAGGGTTGAGTACGGTCTTTGATTTTTTAAAGGCACGGATATATGTCACTAGCTCTTCCCCTATGGGATTTTTGCTCAAGGAAGGGGCTTTGGCTCACGCAGCACCTTTTTTTGCATTGAGTCCTTTGGGCCTTGCACAGAAGTGCTAGGTAAACGTGGCCTGGTGGGGGTCATGGGGGAGAGCAGATGTTGGGGCGGGGGGGTGTGGGGAACGAGGCCGAGGTTGATAGAATAGGGCTAAGAAGTCCTGAAATGCAGAGAATACCATTTAGAGAAGAGCTAGAATAAACTAAAAGCAAATTGACAAAAATGCATTGGTGCCTCGTTTACTTCCTTGTCTTCCGGGCAGGATGGATTCAGAATGAGCGAGTTTCCTAAGTTGTTATTGTAGTTTGCCCCAGTTATAGGCGAAGCTATTCAGTTTTTCCTGAAAAGGTCTGAAGTATAATACATTACGTACTTTCCCACTCTAAGAAGGAGCAGGTGAGTATCATCATTTTACCTCTTCCTTGTGACTCGGAATTCTGGGGTGAAACAGTCACTGCTCTCCGGGCTGTGAGGGGGCCTGGGCTGGGCCTCTGGCACGTTCTCCCTCCCCTGACCCCCTCCCCTGTGCCCCGGGATCTCCTGTGTCTGCTGTGCAGATGGTACCGTGGCTTCAGCAGGTCGGCAGAGGATACCCACGATCCACTCAACAGGTGCTGCTCCCTTGATGACTACAGGCATCTGGGCTTAGTCATGGCTACTTATTAGTAGTTTCTCATCGGAAGCCTCTTCTGGTCACTCAGGATTGGTGGCTGCTCTGGGCCCAGGTCTTAATGTATAGAGGTAGGACTGGATAATGGCACAGAGAGGCCAGTGCCATTCAAAGATTTTTATTACTTTTTTTGATACTAGGAGCCACACATAGGAAGCCTTCGGTGGCCAGGAGGCAGGAGAAAGCCTTGGCCAGATCCTTTACTGGGGTCTCCAAGGAGGCAAGGCAGGGCCGAGGAAACACTGCAGCGGGCTTTGGACTGGAGGTGTGGTCTCCAGGTGCCTGGTGCCTGGCCCCGGGGTGGCTTAGGGCAGGCGATAGGAGGGCTTGGTGTGTGAGAGTTAGGTAAGGAGGTACTTGGGGGATGTAGACTCCAGATTGGTTGGCTTGTATGTGAGAGCTGTGCTCCTGGCTGAGCCCTTGGTGCTCTCTAATAACAGGCTCATCCTGGGAGTGGCAGTCTCTCCCTAGGGCAGGGTCTGAAAGGCCCCCAAATGCCAGAACGTCAAGAATGAAAAGGAAATGGAAGGGAAGGAAAGGAAAGGAAAGGAGAAAGGAAAGGAAATAGAATTAATATAATTGGCTCCGTGATGAATGGATGTTACATAGACAATTCCAGTGATGAATGGATGCTAATTAGACAATTCAGGATCTAAGACAACACAGCGAGAGTGGTTGCCTTGTAACTATGGTTGAGGCTGCTGACTGTCTGAGTGCTTTGGGGTCATTCCCACCTCAGCTCTAAGTCTGTGGTGCCTGGAGGCTGTAGGACTGTGGGAGCCTCGGACTCCTGGTGCGTGCGTGGGGTTTTACGTCACAGCTGCTTCTGCTAGGAAGAGGTGTCTTCGCCATCAGGGGAAGGAGCTTCCTGTGTTCTCCTTCTTGTTTGCGAGTGTGCTTTAAGGTAGCTAAAGCTCCGGTTCCCAAAGGGAAAGGCAGCAAACACCCAGCCTCTCAGAGTCGTAGAAGGGGAGGCAGTGCGGGCGGGGAGTTGGTCTTCTCTCCCCGTTTCTGGTGTGCTGTGGAGATAGTGCAATTTACTAAATGCCTAACACACAGACATTTTACGAGCAAGCTAGGCTATTCAGGTGCAACTTAACACTTTCATTTATTGCATAAGTAATACGTGCTGTTACAGATACTACAGAAAGTTCCAATCCATAAAAAAAATAAAAATTTCTCTTATAATCCTGCCATCTGGCAATATTCTCTGTTTTTAAAACCAATGAACTCTTCTGCATGTAAGTTCCCTATTATTTTTAAAACACTTTTCCCCATAGCTTCAAAATTTCCCCAAATTATAACATTTATGAATGAAAATGTGCAAACAGAGCTTCATTTCACATTAATGTATTCCAAATAATTGCCTTCTGTTGTGGTGGAATCCTTGGGATGCCGGAGAAGTTTGTAAATTCTCAGGTCTCTAATGGCCTTTGGGAGATGACTCGAGGCGGTGCTTTGGGAGGCAGGTGGCAGCCCAGGCCCAGGTCCTGCCATCTTCCCTCTGTGTTGCTCTGGAGACTCGGAGCGCTGGCGTGGCCTTCCCGGTAGGGGCTGAGATGGGAAGGACTGGGAATCTGGAAATAACGACTTGAATTTGACTCGTGTGCCCTGCTGCCTGCTTTTTCGAGATGCCAAGTGGGATGTTTGTAGTTCCTAGCTGGAGAGCCAATAATGGGCATAAATCACGAGCTGGGAAGTCTGGTCCCTGAGCAGCTGTTGGCCAGCTGCTGAGCTGGTAACTCAGCGAACGGATTCTCAGATGAAAGTGAACTTTCTGCAAGCCTTAGATTGTATCAGAAACAGCAGAGCCAGCCTTTCAGACAGTTGTCACGTGGACCTAGCTTCAGACCCTGCGTGGACTGTCTAATGGCTTTGTGCGTACTGACCAGGTATACGGCTTCTGGGCTTTAGTCTCCTCACCTATAAAATGCTGGTAATGTGTACCCACCAGGTAGAATTGTGAGGAGGGCATTAAATAGATAATGCAGAAAAAGCACCCAGTGCCATGCCCAGCTGATAATAATCATTCACTAATTTATTGTCTCCTTACTATTATGACTTTTGAGTAAGGGAGGGTTTGAGCAAGTTGCTATCAGGAGTGAGTCTGTTCTAAGTTTGCCTTATAAAAAAGTCCCCCACATCGATAGTGTCCCACATAATATGCTGGTCCAACACAGGGCAGGCTACGTCTGCTGGAAGGAAATAACACTGAGCCTCCTTATCTAAGAGAAGGGAGGGTATTGGGGAAGAGGTTGTGTTTAGATCTGTCTGAATTGGGGATGCAGCCCCCCTCTGCCCAGGGGATGCTGGGGTTCTCTTATTCCTTCGGGGACACGTGGCCAGAGGCCAAAAGACAGGAAACTAGCCAGTAGGTGTCTATGCACTGCTATGTTCAATGCATTTAGCGTCTTCAGTTATCCACAGGGTCCCAAGACCCCTGAGCCGATGTGCTCCCTCGGAGTTCTGATGGGCACAGTTTAGTCCCACCTTGGTCCTGCAGCCTTCCGCCAGGGGCTGACCTGCCCCAGGGCTGGGGTCATGGGTTCTTGGTGAAATGCAATTACAACCTCTCCTTATGGCTGGACCTCAGCTGGCAGGGTCCTGGGGGTTTTAAGCAGAAGTACGTGTCTCTCCAGAAGTAGATTAGGGAGTTGTATTCAAGCAGGGGGTTTGCACATGTTAATTCTGAGAGCTGATATCTGATTGAGAAGGACCGTATGAGCTTACTGAGGGAACAGGCTCTGCTCTGTTAACCGCTATTCCCTTAGGAAGGAACGATCGTTATCTGGCGGAGGTTCAGGCCCCACGGGGTATTTTCTGGATGGTTCTTCTCTTTAAAAGGCATGTTTCCACAGATGTGATAAAATTATCAGTAACTTCTAACTGCTCCCAGCTCATCCTCTCCCAGCTGAAAAATAAAACCTCGACCCGTATTTCTTGCACATCCCAAGCTTTTGTCCCCTCCTTCCCAGCCTTAGCAGACAAGGATAAATGCATTCTTTGAAAAGGAAGATGACAAAGGATGTTGAAAAGACATTGCCGTGCACCTGTCCGCCCCCACCCGCTCCCCTCAAGCCCCCACTCCACGGTTGTTCCATACTACCCTGTTTCCCCGAAAATAAGACAGTGTCTTATATTAATTTTTTCTCCCAAAGTTGCGCTAGGTCTTATTTTCAGGGGGATGTCTTATCTTTCCATGCACTAGGTCTTATTTTCGGAGGATGTCTTATTTTCGGGGAAACACGGTAGTAAGTGGTGAGTAGAGTCTAAGCAGATTCACTCAAAGACAGTGGAACCTGTGATGCCAGCCCTTCCAGCCAGTCAGCTCCTCCTCCTCCGAGCCTGGCTCAGAGGTCCCCTTCCCCAGTCACCCTCCCTGGCTCAGCCCTCCTTCCTCTGTGCTCCTGAAGGCTGTTCCTGGGTGTTACTGGGAAGAGACTGTTAAAGGGGAGCCACCGGTGTGGCCTTGGAAGGCCTGGCCCAGGCTTCGCCGCCTCCTGGCCGTGCGACTCTGGGCCCGGGAGTCTGGGTGTCTCTCACTGCACGGGCAGTGACACTGCGGTGTCGTCCGTCTCCCAGGCAGAAAACTGAACTTCTGGAGAACAGGATGTTGTTCATCTGTCATTTCCAGTCATTCATTTCTTTTATATGATTACCCTCTTAGGACCCAAGAATAGAGAGATGAACGTGATATATTGTGGCACTGGTAAGAATGACAAGCTGTTTCTCTCTTTATCTCTCTCTCCCTCCCTCCCTCCTTCCCTCTTTCCCTCTCTCTCCCCTCCCCCCCCCCTTCCCCCATATAGCTGAGAAAGAATGGTTCTTTCTTCCCAGAGCATTCACTAGAGAGGAGCAGCACATGAACTCGGTTACTGACCCTGACGGAACTCTTGGGAAGCCAGTGTTAGGAAAGCCTCTCCTGGGAAGGGCATTTCCAAGTTTAGGGAAAGGCAAGAACTCGCATGAGAATTGCTGTCCTCTGCCAGCTAAGGCCAGGGTAATGAACAAGGGTTAGGCCCGTGGTCGGCAAACTGTGGCTCATGAGCCACATGCGGCTCTTTGGCCCCTTGAGTGTGGCTCTTCCACAAAATACCACAGCCTGGGTGAATCTATTTTGAAGAAGTGGCGTTAGAAGAAGTTCAAGTTTCAAAAATTTGGCTCTCAAAAGACATGTCAATCGTCGTACTGCTGATATTTGGCTCTGTTGACTAATGAGTTTGCTGACCACTGGGTTAGGGCATACAACTTTTAATGAGATAGGTAAAAATTGGGAGTAAAAGGCTGAATACATGGGACAGAATTTGAAGAGCCTCGTTAAATGATAGCGGATATAGAGACATAAATGCTGGTATTTCCAAGGGGCCCAGCTCTATCGCCTCTCCTACCTGCAGAGAGTCAATGACTGTCTTTTCCCGAAGGACCACATTCCACTGGATCTCTTTTATTAACAAAATTGTTACTTTGCGGTGAGGTGGGTGCGGCCCGAGAGCCCTTTCCAGGTGGGAGCCTGGAGGCATCAGGCTGGTTAATTGCATGCTTGCCTTTTGGCTTCTTTCCAGTCTTTCATCATGGATGACCCCTTATCTATAATTTTTAGACACCCCCACCCCCTCAAAAAAATCTGCTTTGCTTCTTTGTGTGTTTTACGAGCTAAGTAGACTGTGATCATGATGTAAGCACTGGCTTTGGAAAGCAATTATAGTGCATGAGAAGGGTCAGGATGGATTCTACGAAAGCTGTTAGCCTGCAGGCTTTGACTGGGCATCGTCTTCTTGACTCACTATCTCCATGGATGTCTTCCACAGCTGCTGGCTTTATCTGTCTACTCAGAGAATGGATATCTATCTATCTATCTATCTATCTATCTATCTATCTACCTACCTACCTACCTACCTACCTATCTCCCTACCTATCCATCCTGGGGTGAGGTGTGCTGGAGGCCTGCATCTCAGAATGCCTACTTGACTACGGGTCATAAGCCTGGCTGCCCAGCAGAACCACTTGTATAGCTTAAAAAGAAATTATAGGGGACCCCACTCCCAAGATCTGGCTTACTAGGTTTCAGACAAGGGGAGGAGTTTTTATTGTTAAAGAGCCCCATGTGTGACGAGGATGGTTAGTAGGGATTGAGCACCATTGGCCCTCCTCACCCTCAGGGCTCAGAGGATGCCACAGGCCCAACAACATGGGCATCAGCTGGCAGCACGTTCAAAGTGCAGCCTCCCAGTCTCCATGCTCAGGTCCCTGCACCAGAACCTGTTGTTATCAAAGTTTTCGAAGCCCCACTCCCATAGAATATACAGTATTATTAGTGCTCGATTGTTCCTGGAAATGGAATATTGACTATATCCATGCACATAGCTTACCAATGCCTTCGCTCTTATGGAATGAGCTGTAATGGGCATACATCCAATTTTTTTTTTTTTTTTTTAGAAATTATATGTGAATGACCTTTTAGGATTGATTGCCTTTTACTCTTAGTTGCTTTGCCTTCTGCTGTTCAGTGCACACATACCCTTTATCTGTGAGATGGACTGTGCTCTGTAGCCAAACAAGGAGGGGTTTTTGTGTTCTACCTTTATTCTCCCTGCCCCTGTTCCCCTGTTTCCTGTGCTGTGAGGAGCCTCTGGTTGTGTCTCCCTTGCCCCAGAGGAAGGTGATTTGCTCTTACTTCCGGTTATAAGCTTCCCTTAGTGCAGTGTTTCCCAAAGTGAGATATGCGTACCCTCAGGGGTACGGGAAGAGTTTGGTGGGGATATGCACTGCACCGTGCTTAGCTGCGCCTAATTCTACTTTCTCATGAGTACGAGGGTTACTCAGCGTTATGGAAATTATAGAAGGGGTACACATAGGTCAAAAGTTTGGGAAACACTGCCTTAGTGCCTGGCTGTTATTACACTTGCCCCGGCATGCTGGAATTCTTATTTACATTTCTGTGGGAATGAGACCCTTATTTTATTCCATAGCAACATTTCCTGTGTCTGGGCCACACTTGATGCATAGTAGAGATTTGATCAACGTTCACTGGGGGAATGAATGAATGAGTGAGTGGCATCAGTGATCCTGGACTCCCAGCTTCCTCCTCTGAGGGTGGATAATATCAGTGCATTTAATTTTCTCCATTAATTCCTCCCCAATGTATCTGCGGGTGGAGATCAAGGGTCATTTCATTCTCTATTGGAAATTGGACTCTAGAGGTGAAACAAAACGAGACTAAATGGACGGACCTTTAATTAGGGTGTTGGGATGGCCGTTTAGAACATCCCTGGGTGGCTTGTATGCCTGTTCAGGTCCAGAAATATCTTTGGTTGATGACATTTGAAAATGGTTCCTCATGTCATAGCCCTTAGGACTGACCTAGCTGTGGGTCACTCAGGGACAGCAAGATCCTTGTTTCCCTGTGGATAGTTTTATGCTGAGGGACTCCACAGTCAAGTTAATTTACCTTTTAAGCAATTCATAATTGTGATGACATATTTACTGTTTACTTGTAAAAAAGGGTATGCATTCCGGTGCCATCTAAGTTCTTTTCTTGGTAGTGGGGTTGTGGGTACTTCCTCTGCTATCCCCACATTTTGGCCTCTCTGTGCTGATAACGCAAACCTGGATGCCTTTTCATTTGCTGTTTGAAAACTAAGCAAAAACCCAAGCGACCTGTCTTAATTGAGAAATTTAAAGCCTAGAATTTTATGCCTGTTAAAAATACAAATAAGGGTAATATTTTTGTTTTGAAAGTAAATGCTCTAGTTCTTTTATCTAACCTGGCCTTGCTTTTGTAAATATTTCTAGTGTAGGCTTATGATTTTTGTTTGAATTTCTTTGGCACAGTGGAGCAGCTGCTAGCATTACCCACTGACCCAGTCTGAGAGATTATGTTAAGACTTTGTCTTTGAGGTCATGTAAAGTCTTGAAGGCTATTTATCTTTATGCCATCTGTATAAATGGTATAAATCTCTTAGACTACCATGGGAAAATCTGGCATGGTTGAAATGACCAATAGGCATCTTTGGCTTTCCAAGGGATAATGTGAAGTGGTGCTATTGAGTAAAATTACTATGAAGAATAAGTACTACAAGGTGAAACCACAATGCTGTCTCAAAAATACCTCCTTTATTCAGTCTCATTGTGGCATGAAGTATTTCAAATTGAATAAGCGTACCAGATGACAGATTTTTTTTACTCTTAAACGTCTTTCAACTAATTTTATTTAAACCACTTTAGAAATCTGTCTAAATATTTCCTGTTTCTTTGTTTCAAAGAGTGCTCTAGAACAACGTTTTCCCGCATAATTTAGGATCATCACCATTCCATGCTACCGTGGCACACCGAGTGATTTGAGTAGAACTGTTGGATCCTACAAAGCATGGCCACAAACCGCTTGGGCAGTTTTAGTGCTGAACGTTGTGAGTTTTTTAAAGTTCCCTTGTGTCAACTTTCCTGTCCTTTCTTGCCTTCTTAGTGGCATATTATTTGGCAGACAGGCCACTTGGCAAGGTTTTTTTGGAATTAGGCAAACGCAGTGATCAGAAGATTGGAGTTTAGACAAGAGGGACAGGCATTCATAGCAAAGTGTGGGGGCTGTTGGGCAGTGCCTTCCTCTGCCAGAAGACAATTCTGAAAAGATGTTTCTGGATTGGTTGGTGGTGTGTCCTGTGGAGCTGAGATTGCCACATGTCTGACCTGATTCCAAGTCTCTCTCACAGGATTGTGAGGTAGTTCCAGGTGTCAAATGACCCCGGCACCTGATGAAGTGTTGTCCATGAAACTTGCTTACTTATCTTAGTTTACATCTTTTTGTGTATCGGTATTAGTCAGCAATCCATTGCATTTTAGGAAAGGGGTGGTGGGGGGTGAGTATGTGAAGGGCATGAAAAATTGTTAAAAGAAATTTGGCAAAGCTATTAAAGGGATTGGTTTACTCTGGAGAGCGGTGTGAGGATTATAAACAGAGGAGAGCTCTGACGATGGAATGCAGCGGAGTCTAAAGTCATTGGTGATTAAATGACCAGTGAACGACAGAGAGGATTTGATCTTGGCTATAGGATTTATTAAGACAGAATTACAGACATGCCAAGCCGGTTTCATGGAAGATTCTAGGAATAACGCAACACTTTTTTTTTTTTTTTTCCCCCCTAGACCTACATTTCTAGTTGCAATCTGACCTTTCTGTTCCCTGGGACATTATTTATGACAAAGAATGGAACAGAGAAATGAAATGGCCTGGATATCATTGGAAACCAGGCTTCCTTTAAGCAAATATATTTTGAAGTTGAGAAAAAGGTGGTGCAAATGTGCCAGCTGATTAGATGTAATTTGCCATTTCTTAAACATTCTTTCCTTGAAAATTCTTTCAAAATTTCAGTGCAGGTGAGAGGAACAGGAGTGAATGTTTAAAGCGGGTGGTGACCATTGGTGTTTTTTTCCAGTCTAAAGTGATGCAACAGGACTTTTCCTGGCCAAAAGGGCTGCACAGACCACAGTGGGCCCACATATTCCTTGTCCTCAATGTGCTCAGTGTATAGGGAGGCATTGTGTGTGTGTGTGTGTGTGTGGGGGGGGGGGGGGTCCATACCACAGAATAAGAGGGCACCTTTGTCATGGATTTAAAATGCTTAAGCAGCTGAAATTGGTTTGGCTCAGTGGATAGAGTGTTGGCCTGCGGACTGAAAGGTCCCGGGTTCAATTCCGGTCAAGGGCATATATACGTTGGTTGCGGGTGCATCCCCAGTAGAGGGTGTGCAAGAGGCAGCTGATTGATGATTTTCTCTCATCGATATTTCTAATTCTCTATCCCTCTCTCTTCCTCTTGTAAAAAATCAATAAAATATATTTAAAAAATAAAATAAAATAAAATGCTTAAGCAAGGGCAGTACTTGCCTCTGGACTCCTGGTGCCCAAGCAGAGCCAGCTCGTAGTAAGTAGCCTCACTCATAAAAAAAAAAAAAAGGCAAGGGAAGAGAGATTTTGTTAAAACAAAATGCCCTTAGAAATGGCCAAGAAAGACCTGGGATATCTGTGGTGGCAATCTGCAGCGCCATCAGTACTCTCTTGGACTTGGGCACAATGTGAAATTCCTTCTCGAGGGAGTGCTGTTGGGAAAGGAATTTTTGCCTCAATTGAGTAACTTTTCGCTGCTATTTAGTATGCATGCTCTTCTGGAGTAGTTAAAGACGCAGAAGAAAGGCAGCATTGTTTAAAGACAGTTAGTTCTCCCAGGCCGCCTTTGGCCATCTTTTCTGAACATGCAGGCCCTGCCACAGTCCATACATCAGCACGAGTTTGATGTTCAGAGTTTGGTAACTGAGGAGGCTTGCCGTCTTCCCAGAGGACTGCTGTTCCTAACAGTGCCACTGGAAAAGGCTTTTTGTATAAAATTTGGGTGTTTAGAAATATTCTGCTTAATGGGGCAGTGTGCTGTGGGGCATGTTATAGACCACCTGTGTGAGCACAAAACAAATTATGGTTTTCAGAAGTTCAGGTAAGCTCCCTCTGCGCATTTTTTAAGAAAAGGAGGAGCTTGGCTGAAAGCAGTGGGTTGAGCCATCTGTTGACACACTCAGGGTTATACAAGTCTCAAGGCTATTCAAGTCCCTTTTGCTCCCCTAGCTCCTGAGTGGGTCACATGTGTCTCTCTTTGTCTGGATTTGTCAAGCAAGCCTTCAGCTGAGGCCTAAGGGAAGGCTTGGGTAGATATCCATGACTGACCACTGAGAACGCCCAGCAGTCCCATCCGCAGTAGGCTGGTGCTAAAGGGGCCTCCCACGAGGTTGCTGGAAAGCACCCTTTGCTGTTTGAATGGCTCTTGCAAAAATGAATTTTGTACTCCCACTGCCTTGGGAAAAGCTGATTTTTAGTTAGAATTTTTCATGATTCTGTCATCCTCTGAAGAGCTAGGCCACCTGCTAGGGGCAGGATATCTGAATGGCAAGTTATACTCAGGAAGGAAGGGGCACCATTGTGGGATCCATCCATACTGACATGAGTGAACCTCTGGAGGTTGCTGCTTTTTCTTTAATTGGACATTGTTATATATTACCAGCAGGATTTAAAAATGACAAATGATTGTGATGCTGTGCCTAGTGATGTTTTTCATATCTTTAATTTTTTAAAGATCCATTTTGAAGACTCTCATAATCCTTATGCCTAACTTTTTATATGAATGGGCATTATTTCCACGGAGGGACAAATACTAAAACACTAGCCGAAAACCAATCAGGCGTAGTTTGGGCAAAGTAGGGTTAGTGGGATGGAGACTCAGGAAGGATGGAGACTCATGTGGCATGGCTTTGTGACTGTTATTGCTCTGTTTGTCTGGCTTTTGATGGGCCTACTGGGAGACCCAGTGACTGCTGGTCTAATGCATGAATTGGGAGGCATGGCTACTCCTCACCGCAGCTGAATAAAACTTCACAGACTTTGAGGGACTAGTCCCCTTGACAAGGCTGCTACTTCCTTATTTTGTAAAGACAAAATAAGCACTATGTTTCTAGGAAAAGGCATTGTAGCTTGAAACTACTAAGTTTGACAGCTTTTCTTAAATGCCTTCAAAACAAGGAGTTGCCAAAAACAAATACTTGAATTGCTGGCTTCCTCTTGAAAGGACATGAAATTAGTTTTTGGGCTTTGAAGTTTCTAGGGAGGAAGCCTGCCTTTGTGACATAACGGGAAAAGCAATGGGTAGGGAGTCAGCCAGGATAGCAAGCCCATGCTACCCACTGGTGCCTGACCTTGGACAGCTCGCTCTAGGCTCTAAGCGTCAGGTTCATTGACAGAAGCACCTAGTCTGGTGATATGTGGGCTCCCCTAAAATCAGGGGTGGGGGATGTCCATCCCAAAAAAATCACTCAGTCTGGACCCTCCAAGGCATTAGGGGTGAATTAATGTTTGGCCAAATATAGCTGGCTCATTTTGAAGTTTATAATTTTGTATGGCCTGCTATGATGTTATAAATATCCAAATGGCCCTTACCAGAGAAAAAGTTTCCCACCCCTGCTAAACCATGAATTTCAGAAAGGAATCAACTGCACTTTCCATCTGAAGTTGGTCATCACCACTCTATTGATCCATAAAAACTCACATTGTATCATCTGTTGCTTGGCTTCTGGCCCAGCTGGAGGAGAAAGCAGAGGAAGTGATCTGTGGCTCTAGATCCAGGTTTGGAGATGGAACTTGGGAATTGGAATGCACAGGCTGTGAGAATTGCCACTTGGCAAAAGTGCCAGTCAGTGTGAGATATACGAGCTGGGTGGTAAATGGTCTCAGACTTCCTTGCTTGTCCTTTTCCTTCTGTGATCTGTGTCTGCGTTTGTTTTATTTATCCACTCATTGCTTTCTGTTTTATAGCTCACATAATGAGTGGAATCCTTGCTTGTCCTTTTCCATCTGACTTATTTCATTTGGACTCTAAGGGTCCACCCATGTTGTTGCAAATATCAGTATTTCATCCTTTCTTGTGGCTGAGTGGTGTTCCATTGCATATATGTACCACATCTTCTTTATCCAGTCACCCATCCAAGGGCACTGAGGTTGTTTCCATGTCTTAGCTACTGTGAATAATGTCATGAACATAGGAGTACATATATCTTTACAAATGAATGGCTTCAGATTTTTCTGAAGGATTGCTGGGTCGTATGGTAGTTCTATTCTTAATTTTTTTAGAGGCCTCCATACTGTTTTCTATGATGGTTGTGCCCGCTCACATTCCTACCAGAAGTGTCTGAGGGTTCCTTTTGGACTCCTCTCTTTTTGTCACCTCTACCTCCCTTCCTTACTCTTATACATTTGGTAACAACGTTGAGGCTAATCCTTACATTTTAGCTGTCAGAGAACCCAGAGATGGGTTGAAGAAAAACAGTTCGGTGAAAGCCAGGGAGGTTTTTACTTTACAGCTCTGTTTGCTGTGTTTTCAGATAATGCTTAATTAGTGCTCACTCTTCAAAGGCCCACTGAGTCAGACTTACAGCCTGGCCACTTCTGTCCATATTGCCTTCCATGCATGTGGCCAGTGTTTGAGATCTGCTGCAACAGAGATAACAGACTCTCTTATACCCATTTAAAACCTTTTATTTAGTTATGTTTTTAAATTTCAGAAGTAATATCTGTTTATTGTAGATAATCGCAATATAGAGAAGAGAATAAAAATCACCCACGGATAGTAAAACAGAGGGGCTGACCCTCCTAGGAACTAGCCTGCATTCTGTTGGCAGCACTGAGATTCAGATGACGGTAGCCACCCACAGACACAGGGATCCACAAGGGCTTATGCTCTTATCATGCTCTGGTTTGTGTTTAATCCACATTGAGCTTGAATCTTTCAGTCACTTAAACTTTCACCATGGACTTCTCTGTTTAACCCAAATGTGTTTTTGTACATTGAGAAACTTTCTTAAGTGTGATTAGTGGATTCACTCACTGCCCATAGCCTTTTAAAGCTTCTTGGGCAAGTGGTTTTCTTTCTGGGGCATGCAAGGGAAGTTACACGCCTGCGCTTCTCCTCAGCCTTTCCCTCCCTGGAAATTCCCGGGCAGCCCAGGCCGTGTGCATGGCGCTGTGCTCTGTGGCGCTCCCGCAGTGTGTGCCTTGCCCCGTTTCCTCTCTTGGCTCTTCTCCAGTCGGGGCCTTCCTGGAAGGGTTTTTTCCTGCTCGGAATTTATTTTCGTCTGTTTTATTGAGTCCTTCTCTTCTGTCCTGTGAGCATGTCCTAGAGCAAGGACTGAGTAAGGAAGCCTTACTTAACTCCCAGGAGCAGGTGGTCATTTTGTGGCTGGGCTCATACCACTTCCCCCAGTTGTACCATTAGCGCTCGCTCTCTCTCTCTCTCTCTCTCTCTCTCTCTCTCTCTCTCTCTCTCTCTCTCTCTCTCTTCTCTCTCTCTCTCTCTCTCTCTCTCTCTCTCTCTCTCTCTCTCTCTCTCCTTCTCTCTCTCTCTCTCTCTCTCTCTCTCTCTCTCTCTCTCTCTCTCTCTCCTTCTCTCTCTCTCAAATATATATATTTTTTATTTCAGAGAGGAAGGGAGAGGGGGAGAGAGGTAGAGACATCAGTGATGAGAATTATTTATTGGTTGCCTCCTGCACACCCCACACTGGGGATCTAGCCTGCAACTTGGGCATGTGCCCTTGATCAGGAATTGAACTGTGACCTCCCAGTTCATAGGTCGATGCTGAACCACAGAGCCCCACCAGCCGCCAATTGCTCTCTCTTATATTCCTACTTTTCAGCAAGCTGTATCATATCAAATTGAGGAATCAGTTGGGTTTGGGTTCCACATCTGCCTCTTTCTTGATCTGTGCATTTTTGAACCTTTATTTATCCATCAGTAGAATCCACTCCATATGAAGCTCATGAAAGAACTGTGTAAAGTTGTAAATTATTCTGCAGAGATTTTCTGGTTTCCAACTGTTCTGCCTTTCTTGGCACACAAGGTTGTAGCTCTAGACTTTATGTTGTTTTTGTTGAACTGTAATAGGTCCCTCAAGTAAATGGAGACAGATACCATATTTATGGATTGGAAGACTTAACATTGTTAAAATGTCTTCTCCCCAAATTTATCTAGAAGTTTCAATTTAATCTTAATCAAAACCCCAGAAGGGTATTAAAAATGTTTTACTAAGACATCAGCAAGCTGATTTTAAAATTTACATGGAAATACAGAGGTCTCAGAGTAAGCCAAAACAATGTTGTGAAACAGAACAAAACAAAACAAAAAACACCCCACACAAATATAGACATAGCTGGAGGGTTTACATGACCTGATTTCAAGATTTACTCTAAAGTGACAAAAATCAAGACAGTGTAGCATTGGTGTAAGGATAGACATACAATCTATGGAACAGACTGGAGCCTAGAAATAGACCCACACATACACTAAGTGGCCAGATGATTATAATCTCTGAATGCATAATAATCTGGCCACTCAGTGTGTGTGTGTGTGTGTGTGTGTGTGTGTGTGTGTGTGTGTGTGTGTATTAGAGGCCCAGGGCATGAATTCATGCATGGGTGGGTCTGGCCAGCCTGCCTGCTGGTTGAACTTTTGATCGAGGGGATAATTTGCATATTAGCCTTTTATTATATGGATATACACTGAGTGGCCAGATTATTATGTGTTCAGAGATCATAATAATCTGACCACTCAGTGTATATAGTCAATGGATTTTTATCAAAGTGGCCAAAGTAATTCGATAGAGAATGGATGGACTTTTCAACAAGAGAATAGTTGGGAATCTACATGGGAAAAACAAACAAACAAAAAACCTTGACTGTTAGGTTACGCCTAATAACTTGAGATAGTTCATAGACTCAAAAGTCTGATCATTCCTTTAGGCTTTTTATTTATTATAACTGGCATGAGGGAGAAGCAGTGTGCTGTTTTCTTTTCTCTTTTGACTTTGGACCATTCTTGACACTGCCCACTATTTGTTGGGCAATAAACAAACAAAGCCTTATTTCTTGGAGATACCCTCAGAGGATAGGTTTGGGTTCTCCATTTGTCTTCTTCTCTTATTTGCAAGCAAACCTTACTTGATTTTACAATGCTTATAAAACGTTGTCTGAAATCTGGTTTACGTTCACTTAAACAAACTTATTTTAAAATGTACTAGGAAATCCTGACATTTAAACAACCCTGTGGCATCACGTCAGTAAGCAAGGAACCCTTCTGTTTGCCAGTGTTCTTCCGGCGGCTCTGTCCTGAGGTTCCGCCCTCTGGAGTCCCTCTGCCCTCTAATTGGGGACCAGGATGGGGAGCGCAGCTGATGGGCGAGCCCTCAGCTCTGTAATTTATCTGGTGGCCCCAGGCTGAAGCATTTCCTGGACTTCTCGGAACTACAGTGTTGGCTCCGTTTCATTTTAGGCACAAACATGAGATATTAGGAGAAACCTCTTTCACATGCTGCTTAAGGACTGCTTTGTAACGTAGGTTGGGAGCTACGTTACAAAGCAGTCCTTAAGTAGCATGTGAAAGAGGTAAGAAATTTACAACAGGTGGGTGAGACAGAGTGGAGGAAGTTTTCCCTAAACCCAGTCTGAGACATACAGTTCAATCCTGTCTGCATCTGTGGAGGAAGGGAAACCTGGTTTTGGGTGTTAGGTTAAACCAAGGTCATTGAATGACTTGAAGCTACTTACACGTTGACTAAGTTAATGACGGATCTAAGATCATTCTTTTCTTTTTTTATCTTTTATCAAACAGATATTTCATAGGCATTTACTTTTTGGCAGGCACTGTCCTAGACTCGGGGAAAACCATTATGAACGAGACCTGTGGAGATCCAGCCCCTACACTCCAGGGCAGTGGTTGGCAAACTGGGGCTCTTGAGCCACATGCGGCTCTTTGGCTCCTTGAGTTTTTAGCAAAGGCCAGCTTAGGAGAACCCTAATTAAGTTCATAACAATGTACCTACCTATATAGTTTAAGTTTAAAAAATTTGGCTCTCCAAAGAAATGCTAGTCGTTGTACTGTTGCTATTTGGCTCTGTTGACTAATGAGTTTGCCGACCACTGCTCCAGGGGAAAAGACTTCTGGCATCTTTCTCGCTTGTCTCTTTCCTCAAAGGCTCTGCTCACCTCTAGCCAACCGTAGCCTCTCCAGGAGGACGGGAGCTCTCTGTCCTCTGAAAGCATTTGTGTGTGTTACGTGTTCTGAGTGTGGCTGTTGTCACAGCACATAATCGAGTGGCCGTTTGTGAAAGGGCTTAGGGTCCCCTTCAGAAAACTGGGCCATGTCACGCCTTTTCCAGGTGTGGTGAGGGGAGAAAAGGGAGGAGACTCCAGTGGTGCCTTCTGGAGATGCTCAGCAAGTATTTATGGAGCAAATTCCTATCTGCCTGGGATAACCACATGAATTGTACTGCAAACACCCACTGGAATCCAAC
Source organism: Pipistrellus hanaki (assembly GCF_964339955.1). NCBI lineage: Eukaryota > Metazoa > Chordata > Mammalia > Chiroptera > Vespertilionidae > Pipistrellus > Pipistrellus hanaki. The sequence continues at coordinate 45,273,311 of NC_140503.1, read as the reverse complement.
CCTTCAGACCTACGTTGTGAATTCCTGGGAAAGAGGTAAGATGAGAGCCCTCCTACCAGGGGGCCTGGAGTTCATTTCTGGAGCATTCTGACTATGCAAGCTCTCCCAAAGGCGGGAGGAGTCTGAAACTGGTAGCGTGTCTCAAACAGGCGACATTGTCTCATGACCTTCCCCTGGGGTCTTGCATACTTTGATATGGCAGAAACAGGCATTGCTCTGAAGTTATAAATAACTATGCAACTTGAGAGTTGCACTCTAGGGCCCCAAGTTAAAACAGCTGATTCCACTCCTACCATAGAGCAGAAAAACATTTTTTTTTTTTGAAATCATCTGTGAGCAGAATGGCTTTCAGACAGGAAATTAATCTTCCTAGGAATTATACCAGGAAAGCAGAATGCTTCCTCTTTAACCCTCCCCATCCCCTTTTTATGGTTTGTGTTTGTCACTTTAGCATATGCGGAATGAATGAAGTACACATTATTGTTTGTATTTACCTGTGACAGTTAAATAGCTTTGCTTCCTTTTAGCTTAAAAACACTTGCTGGGCTATTTTAAGTGATTTAAGAGTTAGCAGGAACCTTAAAAACAATTTAATCCAGTGTTTCCCAAAGAACTAATCCCTGAATTGATCTAAAAGTCAACAGGAAAAAAATAAAACATTTTTATTATAATAAATTTATTTAAAGAATTGCCTTTTATTGAAAGATATTCTTCTTCCTACTTTTTCAGTTTTAAAGTGACTGTTTTTAATGAAATGATGGTTTATGGTGTTATTTTCAAGGTGAGGAGGACATTGTAGACTGAGTTCTCAGCCAACCAGTAGGGAATGGACTTTTCTGCTGTAAGAATACCAAAGTCTCCTAACCACCTACCTGATGGAAAACCCCATTTGATGCTTGAGTTGTCTTCCTCCTGTTACCAAGTCCCCATGGAGTAGGGGTCCTCCTATTGTGAGCCTTCCACCCCCGCTGCTGCTCTGTTAGGCTGCTATGGCTAAGGCTGTGGAAGACCTGGTGTTCTGCCGAACTTTCATAGTCATAACCCAGCAAATACCTGGGAGACAGAGCACAGGTGTGGGGGGCCATGCAGGGTGGGCTTTGGGTCAGCTGATGATTTCTGTGGCCAAAGCAGAAGTGCCCACGAGCATGTGTTAGTGCTACGAGTTAATTGTGTGGTAATTAAATGCTAATGTGCTTGATCAGAGGAAGTGTGTAATTGAAGCATAATAGAATGTGACATGCTTGGTAAGCAATTGAGTTGTCTTCCCAAGGATACAGGCAGCAGTGGGCAGGAGAAGCACAGATGTCTTTAGCAAGCTGTTTTTTTTGGGCACAGTTTTGTGCTGTTGTCTTCCAAAGAAGATACATAAGGTATTTCTCTTAAAGATAGAAGTCCAAATCATGTATCTACCACACGTGAAAACCAGATTCATAATTTTGTGTAAAATAATCTTTATTTTATAGTATTTTATTTTTGATATTCAGAATATTTACTTGTTATCCTTGGTAAAATTTTTAGATGCCCCCCCCCCCCCGTATATATTTTGACTTTTCTATTTTAGAATACTTTTTATTTTAATGAGGAAATCTCTAAGAGTAGATTCCCTTTAAGTTCTCCACAGTGGCTCTCTGAATAAGCCTTAATTGGTATGTTAGGTAGAGATAGAGATAAATAATTATACCATTAATCGTGGTGATAAATTTAAGTATATGATGTTTTCTTCTAGATGAATGAATATTTAAGCCCTGTAGGTGACCAATGAAGCAAACATATATTTTTAATGGGCAATATGAAATATATAAAAGTGACCAAAATTTGAATCAAGTTGCAAAGAAATATATGGAAATGAAATTTATTTATTAGAAAAGTAACTTTGAATGAATAAGTAAAATTTTCATAACTTAGGTTATTATCTTAAAATCTCCTTGAAAATATGGGCCCAAACTTTCAGTTAGTGCAAAATTATTTTAGACTCATATTTTACTATTTAGATTTTTTTCTCTGACATAACTTTTAGACTAGTTATGGTCTGTATATGGCCATTACTTACCTCTTCCTTCTGTGAATAGAATAACAATCAACTACTTCTAATCAGTATTCTTTATTTAGCATTCTTATTCATGCATGTGATGGTAAGAGTGAACACTTTTGTGGTTGCATTTACCATAAACTAGGCTGTATCTAATCTCACTTTCTTACTCATTTAGCCTTCCTAACTATCCTGTGGGCTAGGTACTGTTCTTATCTCCATTTTATAGATAAAGAAACTAATTTACCAAATACTGGAACCAGAATTTGAATCCAGGGAGTCTGGCTTTAGGATTTCAGTGCTTAACCATTTCCCTACATTGCCTGTCTGCATATGCTGGTCACGCTGACAGTGGTGGCCTTGGAGTGGGTCAGGATCTTGCAATGACTGATGAACTAAAATAGATTGGCTTTTCTGTAAGAACTAGAGGCCTGGTGCATGAAATTTGTGCAAGAGTAGGCCTTCCTTCCTCTGGGTGCCGGCACCAGCTTCCTTCTGGCACCCGGGACCCAGGCTTCCCTAGCATCGCCGGCTTCATCTGGAAGGACGTACAGTCTAATTAGCATGTTAGGCTGTTATTATTATGGATTACCTTTGTTTTGAAAAAAAAAAATAATGTATGTTATTACCTCAGTTCAGATAGAGAGCCTGTTTGTTTAGTTAATTGTGAATAACAGCATTTGCTGCATGTGATTCCATTGATCACGCTCCATTTGTTATTTATTTTATAAATCTCTGTCTTGTGATAATAACAAATACAACTCAATTGCTTACATATTTAGTAGGCACCTTGAGTCTGTGTGACTTAGCAAACATTCAGGGTTCTTCCAAGAGAGTCTACATTCCAAAGACTGATTCGTCTTGGATTCCATTTCAGACACAGCAGCCGGGTGTTGAGTGTACACCCGCAGTTGTATCCTTCGCTTCTTTTACCTGAACTGCACATGCTCTGCTAAGTCTGGTCCTCTGGGCTCTACCCGGTTAGCATCTCTCTGATCCAGAGATGAAAGGGGGTGTGGACTTGGTGGGTCTTGGCCTTGTACAGCCTCATTTAGCAGCAGGATCACTGATTTTTGGGGTGAGGGGTGGGGACTGGGCTTGCTGGGCCACCTGCCTTTCTGAAGTCTCTCCTTCCACTCTGCCTCTTACTGCTGAGGTTCTTACGGGAGGGAGGGGGGGAAGAAGAAGGAGGGGGGGGAGGAGAGAGAGAGAGAGAGAGAGAGAGAGAGAGAGAGAGAGAGAGAGAAGATTGACCAGTGGCTTTTGAACCAGTGTCCACATTCTGTGTTTTTCATTCATAAAAGGAAACATTAAGGTTGGGGTTTGGATAGGGACCCTAGTTTCAAATTCTGTATTTAAAAATATTACTTTTGTAAGCCATGTGAAACAAAATATTCTTACATAGGAAAAGTTTTAAGGTTGGGAATCCTCCTAATAGTCTTATTTTCTCTCTCTCTCTCTCTCTCTCTTTTTTTTATGTTGTCACTGGCAGTTTTAGGTAAGCACTTTTTCCAAAATGAGCTGATAAGGTGTGGTCCAAGGGCTGCAAATGGACTGTTTTCCTGTCACTGCTCATGACAGGTGCTGCCAGCCCCTCAGGGTCAGCACTGGGAGTCCCAGGCGCCCTGTCTCCTCATGGGCTCAGGGCTGAGGGTCCTATGATGCAGTGACCCAGCGGGTAGAGCCCTGTGCTTTGTGGTTGGTCAGACTTGGGTGCAGGTTGAGTTTCTTAAGCTGTAAAATGGGGACATACTGAGGTTTACCTCGTGCAAGAGTGAAGATAATGTAGGTAATAAGATGTTGTAGGCATGGGTATATGATGACAATAATACATGGATCTTGCTTGTCACATAGTAAGACACATCACTTTGTATGCCATTTAATTTGTAAGTTATGGTTGTTGTCATTTGTGGTCCTGCGTGGAACATCCATTCCTCTTTTGCCCCACTAACCCATGCCTCATGGTGTTTTGCCTGGCCCAGGGAGGTGCTGTGGTTGGGTGTCCTGTAGTTTGCAGACTGTACCTGGTAACCCTGGATCCCTGAAGGCCCTTAGGCCAGTACTCAGAGAATTAATAAAATGTGTTTTATGGATGTGAAAAAAGACAACCTCCAGCGAATCCAAATTCCTGGTATAAAGTGATACCTGGTATAGAGTACTCTTCCTCTGTCCAGAAGAGGAAGCTCATTTGGAATGAAGTGTAAAAGGTAAAATGCACAAATTTTCCTTGGCTGCTTGGCCCCAAGTACAATAGATGTATCTGCAATTCTAAAGCACGCTGACAACCGCTTCCTGCGGCACTGAGGGGTTTCTCTTTATTGTGCATGTCCGCAGCCTGCTGACTGCCAGGCTCTTCAGTCAGTCCTTCAATCCGTCCTCCAGCCCCTGACCCCTCCCCTGGTTGTGCTGTCCGGAGGGTGATTAGGGCAGGAGGAGGGGCCGTTAGCAGCACCTGGGTATCAGTGCCATGTGCACGTGATAGAAGCACAGGCATTGGGTTGTCTGCTTTTTGTGTTTTGGAATGTTTCCAAGTTAAAGAAGAAGGGATGGTAGGCATTGCCTGTGCTTTACTATGAAAAATTCGACATTCATTCTCAAAAGGGTTGGGCCTAGCTCCAGACTGTCCACCGAGGCTTGTGAAGATTTCTTTGAATTCTTCTTAGAAATATTGGGGTTTTACATCCCATCCCATTGTGCATTTTATCTGTTTAAATGTAAGAATATTTTTCTTCCCAAACGTTAGAGGAGGACTGACTTGCCTGAAAGAGATGCATCCCTCTGCTTCCCTAGCCACCGTGTACCCCTGGGGGTGCCCCTGGGAGAAGGAGAGTCCTCTCTGCTGTGAAGAAGGACATTTTGTGGGAGCTGTAGCCATGCTTTGGGGAGTTCACCCCTGAATGTTAAGGATTAATCCAAATTTCATTGATTCACACTCCATGGAATTCCTAGGAATTGATGGATCTAACTCAGGATGAGGCTATTTGTGTTCATACCATTCTCTTGCGCCAGGGTAGAATGAGCAACCCCATCTTCCTAGATGTCTTGTCTTTAGTTAAAACAAGAAATAGGTCTCTTATGTGCCTTCCGATGGTCTTTTTGAGTGATTTTCTGAGAAGCCACCATCATAAACCAGTAGTGACCTGGCTGGCTCTTGGCCTCTCCGTACAGGGCTGTGACTTAAACGCCTTTGTGTGGTGGCCCGGGGTTCAGCGTCCAGCGCTGGCCCATGTCCACCCGAACACCCTCCCTGACCAGCAGGCTCTCGTCCTGGGTCAGAACGAGGGGCGGAGAAGCCTGGATGAGTACAGTGTGCTTGAATGTTTGACGCACTCACCATGGTGCGCATTCAGATAGCCCCTTGGTGTCGCTGCATGGTGTGGGTCTGTCATGACAGTGGGAAACTTCAGTCTTTTCATGGAGAAATGCCTACATTTCACTGGAAACATCATCTCCGGGGCCCTCTGGCTGACTTTGTTCCATCTCTTCTCCTTGAGTGTCACATTTCTGGGCCTCTCTTGGTTCAGAAAGGTCTCCTAGCTGAACAAAAAAGTCTTATTTTTGTTGTCTGTGTTTAAACTTTCCTTTATTCTTGATAACATGCTGGTAACTCTTTCTAAAGAGACCCCATAGATGTCACCACGCAGGAGGCGGTGGAGGCTTCCCTCTCTGAGTCAGCCCCTCTGTTTCCCCTGCCAGGATGTTTACTGGCTCACTTAACGAGTAGAGATAACTGCTCAGAGGCAGGATTTTTTTTCTTCCAGATTTTCTTCCTTCCAGGGCATGGCTTCTGAAGTTCGTAATTGGATTAACTTGGGAGACAGAGCCAACTATTGATAATTCTTGAGTTCCCCTTGCGTTAAGGTAAATAAACAAAATTAGGGGATATCTGTTTCCATGTGATTTGGCCACAGTGTCTCTGTTTCTTGGAAGGAGAAACCGTCCTCTGAAAACCCCCGTGTGGCACTGCTGTCTGGGTCCTTGTGTTCGGGAAAGAGCACTGCATGGACATTTGCAGACCTACGTTGCTGCTCTCTGCTGCTGGGATTGGTAACATCTGGTTCCCATTCCCCTCACTCGTAAAATTGGACACTCGGTCTTTCTCAAATCCTCCGCTTCCAGCCCTCATTTCAAGACCCTTCATTATGGACTACATGTTTATCCCCCCAAATCGTTATGCTGCAAACCTCAGTGATGGTATTAGGAGGTGGGGCTTTGGAGGTGCTTGGGTCATGAATGTGGCGCCCTCAAGAGGGAGAGAAACCTTAGTGGGCTCCCTCCCCCTTTCGATGTGAAGACACAAGCAAGAACATGGCCATTATGAACTAGAAAGCAGAACTTCACCAGATACCAAATCTGCTGGTGCCTTGATCTTGGGCTTGCAGCCTCCAGAACCTGGGTTTACTTCTGCTCCTGGTCCTGAGTTGTGTGCCTGTGGATGAGCCACTTAACCTCTTCTTACCTCATCTGTGAAATGGCTCATCACTCTTACTCTGTAGGGTGACTGTGAAAATGACCAATTGTGTGGGTCAGACATGCAAGGGGCCTAGCATACATGGGAAGCACATAGTCAATGCCAGTTCCTTCCTAGTCCCCAGTCCTCGTGGGGTCAAGAAGGTCTGTGTGAAACTGGTGCTCAGTAAATACTGACTGGTGCTCAGTAAATCCCCCCAGAGCCTAATGGTATGTTGCACCTATGGAATAAATTGGCATCGAAGCCTATAGCCTGGTCTGTAGGAGGTATGAGTCTGGCCCTGTTTTCATTGATTTCTATCTTTATTGGGGGCAGAGACTATTCCAGACCTCTTACACATTAATCCCTTCTCCCCTGCCCTGTCCCCCGCCCCCATGGAAACAAAAGAGAAAAACAATTCCTTGTTAGGAAGCGGGCAGAAACCCCATATTACTTCTCCTATAATTTGGAAGACCCACCTTTCTACGTTCTCGCTTAGATGATGGGCACAGCACACACAATGACTTGCCCCTTTCCCTCTTGTCACAAATCTCTTGAAGGCTATTAGCTCAATATGCACACAACTCCAACTTCTCTTCGTTATTTTCAGTAATTAATTTCCTAGAGGCTCTTTTACCAGTATTACTTGAGAGCAAAACTTTTGAATAGACCGTGAACGAGGTTTATCCTGATTTCATTATGTTAGTAGAAGTATGAGAAAAATAACCCTAAAACTTCTTCCAAGATGTCAGGGAAATCTAATTCTGTTCAAAAGGTTAAATGTATGTGATGCCTTCAAGAAGACGCCCTGTGGCCTCCCTTTAAAAGTAAGCATGATATGTTTGGAACAAAGTGTTAATGTGTTCTATTTTTTCCCTCCTCAAAGGCCTTTCATAACTTGTATTGGGCAGAGAAGGCTGTTAGAAGAGTGGTAATTAATTCAGAGTAGTCATTAGCATGGAAACATAAATCTGACCTTCAAGTGCCTTTGAAGAAATGATAGCAGTGCATGGACGTCGACATGTGACAGAGGGAAGAAGAAGGAAGTTGTACTAGCCAATCTGATGGATTATTTTAAAATATGAAAAGTAAGTTTGTGTCAGGTTGTGATGATAACTGAAGCGTTAAACACTCGGAGAGTTATAAGTTGCATTTAATCTCTCAGAAGCCCCGTCACTAAATAACTGGCATAGCTCACGAGAAGAGTTAAATCAGCTTCTATCTTTATCTTGTTGGGGTGCGGAATCAACAAAATGGGGAAGGGAAAACATCCCTGGGAGAAAGGGAATGAGCCGGCTGGGTGTCTCTTACTGCCTCATTGACACGAAGGAGAGCAGAAATGTAAGTGTTTAACGTGTTGACAGGAGGAGCTGGTGTGGTGCAAAGTTATAGACCTGGGATGTTAGAGCAACTGTGACTTTAAACTCCTGCCCACCTCTGCTTTCTCCTCTGTGCCCTGCTGCTGCCCAGCTAGAGAAGATCTAAGGCCCAGGCTAATGCTAAGATTCTTATCATTTTTGTCCTCGGACTTTTGTCATTTTCTGTGTAGATCTATGTGGTAGATGGCTGTCTCCAGTCACCCCTCAATAAAATCTGAACCCCCGAAGAAACAACATTTATTGTATGTAGTTAGCTAATGCTGTTAGCTCCGCACCTGTGTGAGATGCATCCATGCCATTGATTGCCACGTTTGTTCGTTTATATTGCTGTGTAGTAACCAGTTGTGTGAATACACTGTAATTGACCCATTTTACTGTCAGTGGAAATTGGCAGTTTCCAGACTTTTTGCTCAACAGCCAGCAACTATACTGTTGTTTTCTAGTGCACCTGCGCACGGGAGTTTAAGCATTCTCTTCCCCTTTTGGGGTATAACTACAGCAGGGTCCTATTATTTGTCGAGGTCAGTAAACTCTTGGATGTGTATCCTCACTCACAGAAGGAGTGCTAGAAGGGTTGCTGCTTGCATAGACATCCTTAGGCTATCCGTGTAGACATGCTACCAGGGACTACGTGACCTGTGATGGAGAGAACACCATATGGTTTCTGGGTTTTTATCTTATCTTGGTTTTCACTGCGTGTACACACATTTGTTTGTGTTTTATATCAGACTCCATGAATTCCCTCGGCAGCAGAGAGATCCTAAAGTATAAATACATCCAGCAGAGCATGCTGGACATCCCTCTTGCAGGCCCCTGCCTTTCCTCTGTGCACACACCAGCGGCGCTGGTGACATGTCCCTCCCGTGCGGTGCCTGACTGAAGCCCATGCTGGAGAATTCCCTGTTCCACAGGGCCCCGAGTGGGGAGGGGCAGCCCTGGTATAACACGGCTGTGACCCAGAGGCTGCTGACAGCTGTGCAGGCGAATCCCAGAACCGAAGATATTGAGAACGACACTCCTTGAGGGTTGTCCCATCCGACCATCTCTTTTTACGGATGGAGATGTGGGTGTGGAGAGGTGCATTGACCTGTCCAAGTAGAATCCATGTCTGTTCATGTCGCAGCTCCTCCTAAATTATTTATGGACTGAGGGGTACGGCAGTATTGCAAGAGGGCTTGACGTGCTCACAATTTATTATCGGTTCTGAGCAGCGAGAGCTTTGAAAGTTAGTCCCAGAATATATGATTTTCTGTTCTCTCTTCCTGGCGAGTGACACACAGCATTCTCCCCTCGTTGGTTTATGTTCTTGGCGTGGTCACGTGGGCTGGAGGTTTATTTTTGTCCTAAGCACATCACTCTGACATCTCGTTAGGAGTTGTGCTGCTCTGCCTGAAGAATTCTAAATTTCATTCGAGATTTGTTTTGACTACAAATAAGACAAAATTGATGTCAGACGAGGGTGTGCATTCACGGTATGGAACTGTCAGTGACCTATCCCAGTAATTACCCCAAGTACTTGGATTTCGACTTTGGGTGCATGCTCACTTCCAGGCAGCTGCTACAGCCTCGGTTTCCCTTTCTGCCCCTTTTGTTTCTTCCCAGGGCTGAAGGCCTGGGCCCTTCTGCTTTTGGCACAGGCTATGCCTGCCTTGCTTCATTGGATGGAAGCTCTGAGAGGCAGGTCATCAATCATAGCACTCACTACTCAGTTGCTTATGCTATGCAGTCACTCTTGGTAGCTGTGCCTCGCATCACTTGGATAGCAGAGAGGCGTTTCTGAGCTGCTTGTGTGAGATTTCAGGTAGGAGAGGAGGTAAGCAATGGCATGGTAAAGAGGCAGAATTTTATCTCGGAAAACTCGATCCTGAGTTTCCTTGCAAAGGTGTAGGCCAGTAGAGGGGAGGGAAACCGATTTCCGTTGGGCCATCAAGTCATGGTGTTACTCGAACTGCTGCCGGAGGTTGGGAGATGGTGCTGAACCACTCCCTCCTGTTCGCCATGGGGGCAGCTCCTCACTGGCGCTGTCGCACTGAAGATTGTGAATGCAGATGAACATGCTAATTAAATTCCAGTGGAGGGTGGACATTATTTTTAAAAAAATATATATTTTATTGATTTTTTACAGAGAAGAAGGGAGAGAGATAGAGAGCCAGAAATGTCGATGAGAGAGAAACATCAACCAGCCGCCTCCTGCACACCCCCAACTGGGGATGTGCCCGCAACCAACGTGCATGCCCTTGACCGGAATCGAACCCGGGATCTTTCAGTCCGCAGAACGATGCTCTACCCCTGAGCCAAACCGGTTTCGGCAAGAGGTGGACATTATTGCAGCCAAGGACAGAGCCAGTTATGTTACTGACTCACGCCCCCCCTTCCCCTGTTCTGCACTTCCAGTTCAGCCCCTTTCTGTGCCTGGGCCTTTTCTCTCACAGTCTGTCCTTCTGTCTGTTCCTCTTTACTGCTCCTCAGACTCCCTCTGCTCCATTTGTCCTGCCATTTCCTTTATACCCTAAACTGCTGTTAATAGAAAATCACAGGGAAGGTTGAAATGTTTGTTTTATTTGGGGGGGGTGGTGGTGGAAGCGACATTTCATGTTTTTGTTTGAAAAATGGCTGAGTTAAATCCATATATAATAGAAAGAAACAGACAGCCCAAGCAAAATCATAAAGTGGGTTTGAAATAGCCATCTCATAGGATAGAATAAGTCCAAAGAGTTAGACTTCTATCTGGCATGCAGCGGGTGTTCAGTTCATGGTAGTTGTCATTGGCATGGGAAATGCTTGAAGTAATGTTACCTAACTAGTCACTGGGGGTTATTTTGGTGGATGTGGGGATCAGGGATGGAATAATGAGGTCTGCATTTATTCCATCTTTGTTAGCTGGAAAATAAAATCAGAAAGTTCTAAAAAATTGTGTGTAAAGTAATCTTTTTGATGGCTTTCCTTTCATTCTTACTAGGGCGGTTTACTAGGGGCATTTTAGTTTTGTATGTGGTTGTCTGATCTTTGAGAGGAGAGTGTATGTTGAATTCTCTTGTCCTCTCCAAGGGGGGAAGGGTTAAAGTAGAGGCTTTTGCCTTGTTGGCTTGCATGGAATGAGGCGCGCGAGAGAGCATTTTACTTTAAATCCTTACCTTCTCTTCTTACTGCCATTCCTTTGTCCCTCACGTAAATTGATAATAAAGCGTGTCTGGTCCTTTGAATTCTGGTCCTAAGGTGCTTCAATTACCCACCTGAAGCTTGAAGGGAAAGGTGATCCTAAGTAGTTTGGGGTGGGAGGGGGCACTGTAGATCACACCCCAGCCCTGTATGTCTTCCCCGTGGCTGACTTTCTTACGTCTGTGCAGTGGTTTTGAGGAAAGCAAAGAATGGCCATTGTGGGGTTTGGGGGCACTTGAGTCCAGTTAGTGCGGCCTCTTATGGACACGTGACTTGAATTGCTGACATTGGGCTCTGACAAATGTGAGGAGAGTCTCTAAAGAAAGCAGGATATCTGAGTGGTTTTTCCTTTTATTTTAGGGGGGAAATATCAAGAAATAAGAGAGAGAGAGAATCTATGTCAGTAAATCCTGGGGAAAAGTAGTTGCTTCCTCGTTTTTGACAAATTATGAAATTGGTTGGTTTCTGAGTGAGGTTCTGGGCTGTGGTGTCCACTTATCAAGTTCTCCTGAAGGAGATATGGGCCAGCTTTCCACGGACTACTGCCCAGCCATGGCGTAGGCGGATCCGTGCTGGATCCTGGCAGCGACACCGGGCACCCTCCTGTACACCCCAGGAGCTTTCTGCAGTTACCTGTTTCTAATGAGCGTGGAGGTGAAAAACCTTTTTGCAGGAGGAGTTCCTTTTCAACAGGAGGGTGTGTTTTCTGCTTTTTAAAAATGATTATTTTATTTTAAAGCAAACCTGACTCGCTAACCCCTGAGGCTTTCTAAGAATGCTCTTCTGTTTGGCAAGTTTCCTTGCTAGTTTATTCTGCTTCTTTTGTTGTATTTTCCTGCAGCTGACATTTTCAGGACAGAATGACTCCCAAGCGTGAATTTCTGAGTTCAAAAGCTGGAGAGGAAAATTGCATCTTCTCCCTCTGACGTGCAATTAACTTTGACTTTGACAACGCTTCACTCACCCTGCTGGGATGTGGGAGACCGTTGCGGAGGATTTGGAAGCTGCATAATGAATTGAATGGTCTGTCTGTCCTGAAACTGCTTTCAAGCACACACACACTCCACTTCCCCAAACACATATGGACACAACACACATTCACACCCCCATGGATCCCAAGGTTGGGATAATCCTCCAGAAGTTACCTACAGTGTAGATACTAACTCTTGCCCGCTTTAAATATGCCAAGTGTTTTTCAGAACCAGAAGATTATAAAGTGCATCCGTGTGCAGCTGTTTCCACAGAGCCCTCAAGCCTGCAACTAGGGAAGATAAGTCCGAGAGAACTAGCTAACCTGGGCAATTGCAGTTCAGGTGGGGCAGGTGCAGTGGTCAGCTCATTTGTGACTTAACATCCCCAAAGAGGTACAGATGGGGTGGTGCTACACTGCACTTCTCCCACTGCGAAGCCCAGGAATAAGCACTTTTGATGCATCTGCCTCCTTCCGTACCCCTTCCACCTCCTGATTGGTGAGAGGTCAGAGGGCTCTACTTCCACACTAATCAGTAGCTGCCTGATCTTAGGCAAGCCAGGGAGCATTTTATTAGCTGCTGGCGTCTTGAGAGCAGGCATTGTGCTAAGTGCCACACACTTTCTCATTTAATCTGCTCATGAAGCCCATGAGTTTTGAGATATGTCTTATTTTTATGGATGAGAAAACTGAAGCTTAGAGCGCCTTATGGAATTGAGAATCACACCCAAATTTATCCAGACTCTGACGCTACCTGTAAACTGTAAATCTGCAGCACAGTACATCAGGCATGTATAATAATTCTAACCTTGCTTGCCCTCAGTGCATAGCTTTTTATACATGTACACATATATGTAGAGGGAATGATAATTGACTGCCTCTCAATGGGAGAAGTTGACTATCCATTGACATCGTGGGGAAATTTGTAACCCACCTTTGCTAGTAATTGACATATCAAATGGGCAAATAATAAAGCAGTAAAGGTATAGACACTTAACCTAGTGGACATGGCTAGAACACAATTCCTATTCCTGGAGCATGCTTATTCTTAAGCAAATGTGGGACATTCATGGGGGAAAAATGACCATGTTCACCCTTCAATAACTTTTTAAAAGTCAGTGTCATATGACCTAAAAAACCTGAAACTTAGTGAAGTTAGAAATGAAAGACAGAAAGACATATCAGTGTCCCAGGGCCCTGTGACTGCCAGATGCTCTTTTATTCCTCTTGAGCATCCAGGGGAGCTCGCAGGCCTGGGGGGCTGACCTGCATGCCGAGCAGCAGAGAAGCAAGTCTGCTGGAGACCACCCAGGTTTACTGGGGATTAGAGGCTCCTGTTTCCTTTCCAGGGGCCCCGGTGGGGGGCTGTTTGCTGTGGGAACTACTCTCTGCTTCTCAGTCCGGTCTTTCGTAAATCCTTACCCTTCCACCGTCTTAGGAGGGACAGCCCTAAAAACCTCCTGGGCCTCCTTGGTAATGGGAATTTTGGGCTTTTCCAGCATTCCTATGCCCTGATGGCATAGCCTTTTCAATGCTGGGAATTAAAATGCCTCATTGCTATATCAGTTAAAACCATCGACTTTCAAAAAAGCTGTGAATAGGAGCTTTGTAAAAGGAGAATTTTCTACTCCAAATTTGTCTCCTAATGTAACAGTTCCCATCCTCAGAAGGACGTGTGTGTGTGTGTGTGTGTGTGTGTTGTGTGTGTAGGAAGCAGCTTTGGTTTCCTTGTTGGAGCTCAGTGGTGCGGAAGAAGTGTGGTAGAGAGACCCCAGGCCTGAGAGCCCGGGAGAGCTGTGTCTCCTGGGATGAAAGCCAGTGGTTTCTCCTCTCATGACCTCAGACACCAACGTTGGAGTAGATTCCTCAAGAGTAGATGAAATTATGTGTTTTGGACAGCTCCGTGTCTGGCATAAAGTCAGTGTCAGTAAATGATACCTATTGAGACTAGAGTCACCTACAACTTCATTCTTCATCAATTCAGACTCACAGCTTAGAATTCGCAATCAGTTGTTGCATTCATGCACACATTATATATTTGCTTTTTATTCATTCATTCTTATGGATGTTTAAGAAACTGTGGTAGCCCTAGCTGGTTTGGCTCAGTGGGTAGAGTGTCAGCCTGCGGACTGAAGGGTCCTAGGGTCTAATTTCAGTCAAGGGCACATGCCTGGGTTGTGAGATTGATCCCCAGTAGGGGGTGTGCAGGAGGCAGCCAATTGATGGTTCTCTCTCATCACTGAAATTTCTATCTTTTTCTCCCTCTCCTTTTCTCTCTGAAATCAATTAAAAAAATACTTTTTTTAAAGAGATAAATTGGGGTAGGACCTGGAAGTTCAAGTTGGTTTCTACTGTCCATGACGAGTCTTTAAGCAGGCAAATAGGGAGGAACTTAGAATCAAAGGATTTAAGTTAAGAGGACCTTCCTTCATTTCATACTCAAGGGGGAAAAGAGGCCCACAGAATTCAAGTCATAAAGTTAGACAGCTAGGACAAGAGTAATGCTATTGTAGTCATCGCCTTGCTTATCGCCATAGTATCTATGTGCATTAATTCATGTCACAGCATCTTTATGAGAATGCTGCTGCTATTCCAATTTTCCTGTGAGAAATCTGAGGTTTAGGGAATGGATAGCATTCACTCAAGGTCATGTGGCTCCTGCCGTGTTCTGCCTGGTCTCGCCCTCCTAACCAGAGCCCTACATTGCCTCTTTGGTATGTTTAATCTACTTAGTAAAATTGAGTTACTAAAGGTAGCTATGTGCCCCAGGGGAGGGGTCTTCTTGCACAAAATGAGGATCATGTGTAAAATGTTCCCAGAACTCCCTGGAATGTATACCAGTCTCTTAGAGATGATTTAAAACCAGCACGGGATTAACTTGTGCATACAAATTTATGTGACTTGGTCCTACTGCCATGTATTGAATGTGTCTCATGTTCGCTTCCGAAATGGGGTTTTTCACTAGGTCCCTGGGCCCCTGTTCTCTAGTCCTCACCCTCTCTCCCCTGTCATATTTTCTCAGGCCATTGGCAGCACCGTACTTGACATTAGTACAATTTCTTTTCTGTGGTAATTTTAGAATTCAGTTTTGTCTTTTCCTTGGGTATCAGAATCTGGTGAAAATGTACTGCAGTCTCCTTTTTCTTGGCAATTTTTACTTCCTCTATTTTGTTTCCTTATATTACACCTTTAGTAACAGTGCCAGATTCCTTTCAGAAAGCGGGACCCCCCTCTGTGGTGTAAGGGTTGAGGAGACCAAGTCCCAGACAGGTGATGTCCCCTCAGATGCCATTGGTGAGCAGCAGAGCTGAGGCCTGGGTTGCTGCCCGGATCCACACCACCCACTTCTAGTACAGACCCTGTCCGTTAGCATCCTGCTGAGACGCACTGAGAGTCTGCTTGTCAGAACTCTGCAATGTGGTGTTGATCTATAGCTCTGCTGCCCTCTGCAATAATGGTGGGGAGTGGGACATGAGGGGGTGGGTGGGAATGGCCACGATGTGGTTGGTCATGTAGATTGTTTGTACATCTATTTTTTCTTTAAGCCGCATACTCAGTGAGCAAACTAAACAAGCAAAATATTTAAGAAAACTAATCAGTATGTATTTTTCCAAAGACCTGAAAACACTGCATTTCCTTTGGATAGGCACTCATGGCCGTGTGTAACCATTACTCCCAGGCACTGTGGCTCCGGGATATACACATGTGCACCCCGGGGGCCACTTCGGCCTCTCCTCAGAGTCTCCTCCGAGTCCCCTCTGACACCAACACCGGGATTCTGCTCTCGCTCTCGCTCTTTCTCTCTTATAGAGAGAGACCAAGATGATCTGCTATTTTCCCTGAGAATAATAGTATTTTTCGTTCTCATCTTATTGATTATTTAGCAAAAAAGCCCATGCCCCGTGGGTAATGCCAAGAGGATTTGAATCATGACAGTATTTATGCGTCTTTATGGGAGTTTGCAGATGTTAACACCAGGCCTGCAGGCTTTCCTGGCATTCTGCCCAGGGAGAGAAGTTGGTCTTTCTGTCCAGCAACCTGTGGGCAGCTGTTCAGAAAGGCCCCCTGAAGCAAGCCCTGTAAATTACTGTGAGTTCCTGATGTGCCAAGCACCCCTTTCTGGCCTCGAGGTTCAGGTGATTGGCTGCTATTTGCTGATAATTGTCTTTACCGGTAGGAGCAGGGTGGCTTGGCTCTGGAATAGCATGTACAGTGCTTCCCAGCCGTTAGTGTGGACATCAATCACCAAGGATTAAAATGCAAATTCTGATGTAGCTGGTCTAGGCAGGGGCCCAAGGGTCTGCATTCCCAACCAGCTCTCAGGTGGGAGGTCCAGGGATCTCGCTTTGAATAGCAAGGGATTAGGAGTCAGACAGACCTAGAGGTAAAGCCTGGCTCGGCCACTCCAGGTGTGTTACCTGTTTACATGATACTTTGTCCAGGCTTACCTTTTTTTTTTCTTTTTCTTTTTCTTTATGATCGGGACAATACGATCGATTGGGATAATCTATGTAAAGCACCTATCTGTGGACATGTGAGCACTCCTCCAACTAGACATTACTTTATAAGGTTAGGACGTAAACACCAATATTTGGTTCAACATCTAAATGTGTCAGAGCAATACATTTTGGACAAAATAGGAGACTTCCTGTTTCCTCAGATTTTTCTCAAGTACCCAAAGAGAGATTTGGAGTATTAGGTAATGCCTGGGGTCAAGATCTTTTTCCTTCTAAATACTTGTCTATTGTTCATCTGTTTTGAAACTCCCCGAGAAAAATGTACCCAGATGAACACCCCGTGTTGGCCAGTATAATGTAGTAATGCTGGCTTGGTCAGAGAATTAAGATTTATGAGAATTAGAATTTTGATGCCCAGCTTTCCTAATGTGATATGTAGAAACTGACTTCTAATTGATTTTTTTTGTAGCCTCTTTTTTTGGGACTTACGTTTGTGATTGTGATAGAGGCAGTTGCCTGTATTCTTTGCCAGTCTGCCGGGAATTAGATATGGGTCCTAACGCTGTCTCTGCCGCTCACTGGCCCTGCGTCCTTGAGTAAGGAGCAGGTCTCTGGGCCTCAGTTTGATCCTTTGCTCTATGTAGGCCCCAAGACCGCAGAAGCTTGTCTGCCCTGTTCTCTACTCGCTGTAGCTCAGAGTAGGCGCTCAGTAATGATCTGTTCCATGAATGAGGGAATTGGTCAAGGCCAATTTCATGTGCCTTTGAATCACCCAGGGATCCTCCTGAGACAGTTTCTGACTAGTAGGTTTGAGGTGAGGCCTGAGATGCTGCATTTCCAACCAGTCCTGGGTGATGCCGATGTTGGTTTGTGCATTACACTTGGAATAGCAAGTCTCTAGATGAGATCATCTCTTCTGTGATTCATAGGAATCTGTAATTATTTTCTCAAGGTCGGTTTCTAAATATCAACTTGTTCATTGAAACTGAACAAGTAGGCCCAGGGCTCTTGCTGTCTTCACCTCAGCACTGTCTGGCTTGTGGTTTTCATGTTTCTGACCATTTATTTAGTTCAAATTTCTTTATAGCCTCTGTTCTCTAGGCGGCAGCAATAGCATCATCTGGCAAACTGTTAGAAATGCACCGCGGACACTCCAGGGAGGGTCCGCACTCAGTGTGCCCGCCAGCTCCCAGGGGATTCTGATGTTGGAGCGCCACTGCATGGCGTTTGGGGCCATGTAGTGTGGGGCTAGTGGGTACTAGGGCACCTCTCTTATTTGACTGACAGGACATTTCAGTATCTTGAAACCAAATGAAAGTTGATAGGAAAAATATGTTTTGGAAACTTGGGTAGACTTTAATGAATTTCCCTGGGTGAGTGGAAAGTAGATATAAATGTGATTTCACTGGTTCAAAGCCACATTTCTATGGATATGTATTGGGATTACTTTTGTCTGTATCCTTTTTTACTATTCAATGGGGCCCTGGTTGGCATACTGCGGCTCGCGAGCCACGTGTAGCTCTTTGGCCCCTTGAGTGTGGCTCTTCCACAAAATACCATGGCCTGGGCGAGTCTATTTTGAAGAAGTGGCATTAGAAGAAGTTTAAGTTTAAAAAATTTGGCTCTCAAAAGAAATTTCAATCGTTGTACTGCCAACATTTGGCTTTGTTGACTAATGAGTTTGCTGACCACTGCTATGGGGAAATCAGACTCGGCTACCCATTGGAACCACCTGCTGGGCTTTTAGAACTACTGGTGCTCGGGTCCCTGGAGCTGCTGATGTTAATTGACCTGGAGTGCAGTTTAGGCAGGACTTTCAGAAGCTCCCTGGGTGATTCTAGTATTTACCTAAAATTGAAAATTACTGGATTAAATGGATATGTCACTTGGTTATTTTCCTCTGTATGTTTTAAGTTTATTTTTAATTTCCATTGAATAACTCTTTTGTATGTGTCTGTATGGGTTTTGACAATTGCATAAAGTTACAAAATTGCCACCATATGAACGATTCCTAGCATTTGGTTTTCATAAATGCTCTTTTAGAGTTTTCTTCCTTAAAATATAAAACTGAAAGACATGGCCTTCATTTGATATTTATTATTATTGTTGTTATTATTGCTCTCACTCTCTGAAATCCCATATCTTAAAATAAGTGTACATTTTAAAACTGTGCCTAACCCTTATTGGCTACTGTGGTTTACGGTTTTGGAGAGCATTTATAACTACAAATGCCAAGGTCTTACCCCCGACCAATTAAACCAGAGTCTCCAGGGTGGGGCCCAGGCGTTGACCTTTTCAAAGCTGCTCAGATGTTACCACTGGGCAGCCAGGCCTAAGCACCACTTCTCTGGTTCTCAGGAAGTGCCTCCGGGTCAAAGGTCACCATTCATATCAAGGCCCATATCCCTTTTTTCGGCTGTAGGTGCTTCTGATATTTCATTTTTTTATTCTGTGGCACCAATTTGAGTTCAATTTTAAAAAAGAAGAATTCAAGGAACATGACATCAGTTATCAAGGGTGGTTCAATATCGTTCATACATTTTGTATTTTTGTCTACTTGCAGTGAAGTAACTGTCGTTCTATACAGCACTGTTGTTTGACTTTTCTCTGTGGCCCTCCGAGCAGTCTGGTCATCATGCAGATAGGAGCAGTGCGGTCTGTGTAGCCGCAGTGGCGAGGTTGTCTCGGTGCTGTCCCAGCCTCACCAGGGTGTTTATTGCGGGAGTGAGGGAGGCCATGGCGGATCTCTCTGCTAGGGCTTTGTCAAGCCAATGAGATGCTTTCTTGACTTACCTGTTTCCAACAGTAGATGCTATAACTATAGTTTTTAAAAAGTGTTTTTAAGTAAGTAATGACCAAGGTACCCCTTCACCTCTGGGACTGACAGCTCCTTGATATTCAGGGGTTAAGGGCTAATTTTCCTACAGAACTTACTGAATCTAGAAGCTGAACCAGCTTGCCCGAGGTGCTCGGCTCCCGGAAGCAGAGTAATGCCATGCTTTATATAAAGTTTCTAAACATGTTTTATAGACCATCTCATTAATGCATCAAGCAAACCCATTTTTTGGATGATGAAACTGAGCCTCAAGAGAGGTGATCTACTTGTTTAATCCCTCCGCTGGTTCTTAAATTTAGCCCATAGCCTTAGATGGTTCACCCAGTGGTTAGGTTCATCCAAGAATTGGGACGATGATGAAAATTTTACAAAGTATGGTTTTAAAGGGATAGTGCTATTTAAATTCAACCCTGATTGATTACCTGGCTCCTCTACTGTAGGGAGTTTTCAGTCTTAAGAGCCCAGTTTAGACATTGAATCAAGCTGCACTCTCCTTTTTATGGCATTGTGGAGATTCCACATTTCTTAACTACTTCCTCCAGTGACAACAACTTCTCTTTCCCTAGGCCTTTAAAAACCTACCAGCCTTTTCTTTGTTTTTACTTTTTACCACCTCTATTTATCAAGACTTTAAGGGTAACAGCAATGAAAGGCTATGTGGTATTGAACACTTCTGCCCCATTAGCCCTTATTCTTTTTTTTTTTTTAATATATATTTTATTGATTTTTTACAGAGAGGAAGAGAGAGGGATAGAGAGTTAGAAACATCGATGAGAGAGAATCATCGATCAGTTGCCTCTTGCAGACCCCCTACTAGGGATGTGCCCGCAACCAAGGTACATGCCCTTGACTGGAATTGAACCCGGAACCTTTCAGTCTGCAGGCTGATGCTCTATCCACTGAGCCAAACCGGTTTCGGTGTGCCCTTATTCTTATAGGGCTGCTGCAAAATATTATCATCAACATTCTATATTAGATGTAACATAATTTGTCTAAGCCCTCAGAAGTGTTAGATTGAAACTCAGCTGTGTCCAATGAATAAACTATTTCGAAGGTTTGGAATGGAAAGGTCTTTTCAGGGACGTGTACTTATTGGAGCAAATTCTGTCCCCAGGGGCCATGAGGGATCCTTAGATTTGGGATCTTAGTTTGATTTTTACATCCGTAGGGTTCCTTGTGCACTTTCTACAAGGTTAAAAGAGATTAGTTCTGTCGGTAAATTAGAACGTTAAATCTTCCCTCCAACCTCTTTCTATGTGAAGAAAAATATCCCTACTTGACAGACTTAGGCCATTTGTGTATCAGTAAATTTAGGACTGTCACTCTGAAAAATTGTTAAGAGTTCTAAGAACAAATAGAATGCTTTAAAAAAAAAATCTGGGGGAAGATATATTTGGTTTGATTTACTTTGGAGAGAAGGCTAGCCTACTGATTATCATAATGAGACATCTGTATTCCTCTGGGGAACATCAAGTGACAGTAGGCCTTAAAGTACAGTATCCTGCAGTTTAGCCCTGGTGGGGGATTTAGGGTGATTCAGTTGTGATTTGCAAATAAAGAATACCAGAGGAATCTAAATATTAAGGCTAACCTTAAAGCAGAAGCCATGGCTTACCTGCAGGGAATGATTTGATGACTCCCTCTCCCTGGTGCCCTCCACCTCCCCACACCTCAGTCAAATTAGAAGCAGACAGATTCCAAGGCAGTGCTGATTGGGAGACACACTTTCTCAGAAACACTTTTGTTTTTAGCCATGTGTGTAGGATATTGGGCTGGGAGAGAAGGTTGCCCTGTTATATGATGTGTGTGCCAAGGTTGTGTGGTGGGTGGGATTGGCAGGTACCTTGACCCACTGTGTTTTGAATGGATCTCTTAATGGTGACGGTGGCATTTTTAACAAACACATGAGTGGCCCGGGTCCTGAAAAGGACAGCTCACGTGATCGGGGTGATGCTGCATCATCAGTGGGAAGAGGATGCCGGAGAGGAAAGGAGTCTGCGTCAGTGTCAGAGAAGGGCCTGACGGGGGATGTGATTAAAGCCAGCCTCTCATTGGGAAGGGCATGAGAGGGCGAGCACAAGCTTGTGTATCAGATACTTGAGCACCAGGATGAGCTGGAAGGAGGAAGTTTCAGTTCATGTGGGTGCTTAACCTGAGGGGCTCATTACCTTGCTGGATCAACTGGACATCTAAGCATCTACTGACCATCAAGCATTCCAGAGAGATTGAAAGTTTAGTGTGTGTACTCCCTGCCATCCAGCTGGCTATCATCTTACCCTTTCATTGACTTGGTTTGTTCAATAAACATTACCTGAAGCTCTACTATGTGCCAGGCCTTCTGTGAGGCACAGGAGACTAAAAATAATAAAGGTATATTTTGACTTAACTATTAGACCTCCAACTGCTCGTTATGTAGATATATTTAAAGATTCTTCCTCAAACTCAGTTCACATAAATTCACCTTTGTGTCCATTAAACATAAAAAAATAAAATTAAAAAAATGAGTAAATGTCCTAGCCTTTCAAGGAGCACTTGATAAAATTGGGAGTAAAGAGACCTAACAACTAATCATTATAAAATGATGTGGTGGGTGTGCAGAGAGAGAGATGTGCAAGGTATTATGGGAATACAGAGGTGTGGTACCCAGCACAGTTTTGGAGTCAATACATTTTCACAAAAGGCCTTCTGAAAGGAGGTGAGGAAAGGCATGTTAGTCATAATGAGGCTGCTTAGGGACCCTGGCCAGGGCGTTGAGGGAGAAAGACATTTCAGTCAAAGGGTAGGAGGTGAGAAAATCCTTGCAGAAGACAGGAAGCTGTGCTTCTGGAACTCAGGCAGTTCCGTGTTGGTGGGATGTTAGTAGTGGTGACAGACTTGAGAGATAAGGGAGTTCCAGAGGGCAGCAGTGTGGGTGTGATCCTGAAGGGGTTTAGGCAGTGAGTTCACAATGCATGACCTAGTTGGGAAAACAAAATTAATATACTCACGGGGAAAACAAAATTAATATACTCACGGGGAAAATTGCAGGCAGTAACAGTGCAAAATACATTTATTGCGCCTAAGGGAATTTATGGGGGGGGGGGGTAATGGGGCCTCAGAGAGCTTTCCCTATATATATTTTTTTTAACATGGCACCTGAACTCTGCTGTCCCATTGGTGTTTGCTGCAGTCCATCACTGTGGATAACAGCACAGAGATGGACACTGTTCCCAGGCTGGGAGCTTATGACGTCAACAGTAAGAGACTGACTCAAGTGTCTGCCTGGGCTTGCTGACCTGCCTTGCTGCTGCTTTCCTGAGCTGCCGGTGAGGAACAGTGATCAGCAGTGGGTGGCGGGAAGGCAGAAATATCAGGGGTGTCCTTGAGTAGACCTTTGTAGCAATTTATGAGTCATGCGGTTTCCCTTGAACTATCCCCTCTACCTTTGTGTATGTTTAAAATTTTTTTAATAGTAACTTAAAATGGCAAGAATAATTGCTTCACAGTATTAGTGAGAATTCAATGAGATTGGACACAGTGAGGATCTCACACAGTGCTGAGATCCATAGGTATTGACTTGCTAATATTGGCTACTCTCCTGACTGAATGTCACTGTTCCTTCCCCAATCTGTTATTCCTGGCTCTTGACTTTCTTGGATCTTTCTCTTGTTTCCAGTCTGAAATTTGCCCTGGTGATTTTGGGCAATCTGGATTTTTTGGCTTTGACCCTGGATAGTACTTGAGAGGATATGTCTGTATCTTTTATTTTCTCTGGCTCATCTTGCCCAGAAAATCACCTCTACTGACCACCCCCATCCTAGAGCCTTGCCCCACGTCAGTGCACTTGATTGGAATCTTATTTGCCCAGGCACCCATTGTGTGTTGTGTATGTTGGAGGGTGTGGAGGGGGCTGAGATGGAAGAGAATGAGCTAAAGTCAGCACAAATGATAATATCCCCTTTTATCTCCCATGGGTCTTTCTTGAAATGTTTGGGAAGACTTAGCTTTTCATTGCATCAGATTTTAACTTGTTTATTCATGTGGGTATGTAAGGTAGTAATGTCTGACACGGGTGTGCCTACTGACATTATCATTTATTTATTATTAGAAGCCCGGTGCATGAAATTCATGCACTCTAGGGAGCAGGGGGAGATGTCACCCTCTCCAGTCTGGGACCCCTCGGAGAATGTCTGACAATCCAGAACTTCTGGCTCCCAACCTCTCACCTGCCTGCCTGCCTGCCTGCCTTATTGCCCCTCACCACTTCTGCCTGCCATCCTGATCACTTCCCTGCCAGCCTGATCGACGCCTAACTGCTCCCCTGCTGGCCCAGTCACTCCCAGCTGCCCTCCCCTGCTAGCCTGATCACCCCCAACTGCCCTCCCCTGCCAGCCCGATCACCCTCAACTGCCCTCCCATGCAGGCCTGGTCCCCCCCAACTGCCCTCCTCTGCCAGCCCGGTCACCCCTAACTGCCCTCCCCTGCCAGCCTGGTTGCCCCCAACTGCCCTGCTGGGATGTTGCCCCTAACTGCCCTCTCCTGTTGTCCTGATCACCCACAACTGCCCTCCCCTGCTGGACATCTTGTGGTGGCCATCTTGTGACCACATGGGGATGGCCATCTTGTGTGAGGGCATGATAGTCAATTTGCATATATCTCTTTATTATATAGGATCATTTCAGAGATGTTTGTTTTCAATTTGTATTAAGCCTCAATTATCATTGACTTTCAACTATTTTATATCTTTACTTCTGGCTGCTCCAGAGGCTTTCCTAAATTGTGGATTATTTGTAAATTATTTACTATACTAGGTGAAAAGACTACTTAAAGAAACTCTGGTGAATCCTTTTATAAGAAGCAAAGAATGTATAAGACTTGTTAAGTGCCAGAGAATATGCTAGGGTCTTTCTTGTCCCTTATTGATCTATTAAGATACCCTTGTGAAATAATTGATATCTCCATTTTCAGTTTTGCAATGTCAAACACCTGGTATATACTAGGATTCTTTTGACTGTAAACTGCAGAAAACCTATCCCAGATTGGTTTACATAATAAAGGGAACTGAGTGGTTCTTATGATCAAGAAATCCAGCCATGGGATATGCTTCAGGTATGGTTTGTTCTAGATTCATGTTGGTATTAGGGGTCTAGTTCCATGCCTCTAATGTCCTTCCAGTCCCAATGTTCTCAGAGACAATGAGGGGTCATGTCAGGTCTATCATTCTCTCTCCGAAAGGCATTAGAGAAGTTGCCTATAGACCTCTGTATAATAATTGTGTGTTCTTAGAGTTGGTTAATCTCCACTTGGACATGCTCTTTTGTATGTAAAATAATACAGATTTTGGATTCCTTTAAAATGTTCTTTATAAATGGATAAAGAAGGTGTGATGTATATATATTATCCAGCAATGAGAAAGGAAATCCGACCATTTGCAACTACACGGATGGGTGGAACTTGAGGGTATCATACTAAGAAAAATAAGTCAGAGAAAGACAAAAACTGTATGATCCCACATGTGGACTCTAAGGAAGCCTACGTCACAGAAATAGAGAGTAGAATGCTGGTTGCTTGGTCTGGGAGGTGGGGGAAATGGGAAGGTGTTGGTCTAAGATTACAAACTTTCAGTAGGAAGACATACATTTTGGGGATCTGATGTACACTATGGTGACTATAGTTATAAGTTAGATTTGAAAGTTGAAAAAAAAAATTCTTGTTTCTCTAAGATCTTTTAATAAATATTGTGGTGTGTTCTGTCAATACAAGAAACATCCCTACCTATAAGAGTTTTTTGAATTTATTTGAGCCAAACTAAAGACGATTGCTGGGAAGCAAAACTTCAAAGGATTGAGAAAATGCTCCAGATAATGGCAGTCATGCACCTTATTTTATACATTACAATAAAAGGGAGGAGACATAAGGAGGGTCACAAGAAATTCATTGGTGATAGGTTAGGGAGGCTGGAGAAAGCAAAGTAGGGTGTGGAATTTTTGGAATTGGATAAAAAGTAACAGGAATTGACACATTTATTTTACATTTGTGGATATAGGATAGTTAACAGCCAACAATTAGCACGACAATAATAAAAAGGAAGAGGGAGTTTGTGATCTCTGCTCTGGTGAAGTGGTTGTGCTTTGAGGGATCCTGAGAAAAGGAAGTTGCTTTTATATTCCAAAGTATGTTATCAGGTATGTTATCTTGGTGAAAAAAAAGAAAAAAGGAAAAAAAGAAAAGACAATGATGTGCTCAGTTAAGGTGAAGATTGACATTTGTTAGGGAAAAATACCACCTCAGGACATGACGACCTGCAATTAACTGCTTTTGATTAGAAAATTGTTTTTGTTGTTTTGGTTAGAAAGTTTTAATTTCAGACCTTCTAAGTGACTCCTTTAGGTCTCTGAGTTTGTAAAGCCGCCATGTAGGCCTCCCCTGAACTTGTCAGGTTTAGTTTAGGGGCCTTTTTTTGTCCACAGTTCTTCCCCTTAAAGGTGTTCGCTGGGTGGTCCAAGCCCAGCTAGGCGCCTCTTCCCTAGCAGCTCCTCCCCCTGAAGCTCCCTCCTCCCTCCCTTTGGGCCCCCAGCACTGAGGTCTCTACCACCCGTGGGGCATCTGTATCTGCAGCCATCTTCCCTGGGGTCTTTCCAAAAGATGATGAGCCATGATAACCTGAAAGGGCTTGGGGTGTGTTCTAAGCTCCTAGAACAGCCTGTCACCACCTACGCCTGGGAGGAAGACCTGCGGTGTGGACAGGAAGGGTCCTGTTTTCCTGAAAATGACAGATGTGAATTCCATAGCCTTGCAAAGATTCTGGACTCTGATCTGCTTTTAACACACTTTTCATCCCCTGGAGTGCCGTTCCTAACTTATCTACAATCAAGCCATCTTATGCTTTATCTTCTGCCCTTCCATCCTCTAACCATCTGTTCTTTTTGGGGAGAAAAACCTTTTAAAAGCCAATTTGAGTCGAGTCACCAAAATAATCTCAGTGTGATGTTTCCAGAGCAAGACATAATGGAAGTAAGGAGACTGTGGCAGGATAAGGAAGCTTTATTCTGTTTCTTTCTTGTTGCTCATCAGGACTAGCTGCATTAATAGCTCTGGACTAGTGCTAAATCGGTGAGATTCGGGGAGCAGTTCACTATGTGTGTTAAAGGGTTTTTTTTTTTTTTTTTTTTTTTTTTTTTTAAACTGACGGATGTGCATAGGAAAGTTGAGGGGGGAGATGGAGAATAGTACATTTCTTTGCTCGTTCTATAAATTGCTTGTTGTAATAAGGAGAGAGTCCACATTCTTCTGAGGAAGACAACAGAAGGATAGAGTGAAAGGGTGGGGGAAGGGTAGGCTAACAGGGCAGGAAACGTTTCCAGTGAGCAATCCTGCATCTGCATGGTGTGGTGTGTGTGTGTGTGTGTGTGTGTGTGTGTGTGTATGCACTTTCCTAAGTTTTCTGGCAGATTTCCAAGCATAGCAGAGTTGCAAATCTTTGGAAATTTGCACATCCCCTTTATGCTCAAGTAAATCAATAAGGAACAATTTTCCCCGTTCCTGGACAGAGGCCTGAAATCCATATTGCTCTGTGTGCACTGGCGAGACTTAATCATCCCAGAGCCCCGTGCAAGCCTAACCTGGCGAGGCTGTATTGGCAGTGCCTTATTCTGATTGGCCATTCAGTAAACATTTTTTGGATACCCAGAATGTCACCTCAGAGCTGAGGGTGTTTGTGTCCTAGACTGATCTGGCAGTTCTTTCAGCGTGCTTGGGAAGGAGCATCGGGGAGAACCTGTGAGTCCCAGGCCTTTGGATTCTACCCCTTTCCATGTTCTATGAAACAGTAGAGGCAGGCCAGATATGCAGGAAATTCGGTGGAGCCGGAACATTCTGGGAGTCTGGAAATTTGATGAGGGGAAATAGCCATTTCTGCTTCTGGAGGGAAGAGCAGATCCTCTTATTCCAGGTGTGGCTGGTCTGCCTGGCAGAGAGCCTGGGGCGGGAAGTGGGTGAGTACTTAGTCCTTGCCATTTCTAAAGGAGGACTCTTTTCTGACCTGTTGGTGACAAAGAGGCATAGCTGCAAGCCACATGGCTTTATTGGACTAGATCCTTGCCAGGAACTTCTTCTGTAAGATGGAACAGACAGGTGAGCTGAAGCACTGATCTGTTTCTGTGTTGGATTCATGGAATGGATTTCAAAGGATGGACAGAGGTTTAGTGTGGGGGGTGATTGATTGCTTTTCCCTTGATGGAGCAGCAGCTGTTTGGGTTCAACCCTCGCCTTTTGCCATATCAATTTTGGTTATTGAATTTCTTGCCCCGCAGTTGTGAACTACTGAGATGTGTTTGAAAGGAGAGGCAGAAAAGGAGGTAATAGTCTGGACCGGCTTCTCTGGAGACAGCCTTCCCAGCACCGCTTTCCTACGGCTTGTTCTTTTGGTGTAGTCAAGGCCAAGATGGCGTGCCTGGTGAGGCCGTCCTGGCACCATGGCCAATGTGTATGAAAACGGCAAAACCCAGTTGGTCCCTGGCCACACAGGGCCGAGGCAGAGTCCATTTGAGAACTCTCTCTGGCAGCCACATGGCTAACAATAAAGCTGAACTTTAAGGGAATCTGTAGATTAGAGCAGGAGGAGAATGAAATTCCTCATGGGGATGTGACCTGCAGGGACCATGAGAAGACTGCATGTGACATTCCAGTGGACAAGTCCCTTCTGCAATATTACAATTTGCTTGCCAGCCCCTGCAAACAGTCTGAGTCTCTTCAGAACCTATTTAGGACCCAGGAGGAGGACAGTGCTAATCAGAGGAGAAAGAAGCAGTATTCAAAGGATGAAGATGGCCATTTGTCAAAAGAAACTAATCCCTAAGAGGGGTTGATGAACTATTGATAAGCTCTCAGTCATTACAAGTATATGCATATTTGTAAGGTACTGCTTTATATGTCATTTATCATAGTGTTACCAATTTTGTCAGGTAGCCCTTTCATTTCTATGACCTCTTGAAAAGCATGGCAAATGCTACTAATATAGACCCCTCCTGGGACATCAAAATCCTTGTGTAGAGAGCAGACCTGTCATGCCACATACAAAAGGATTAGACCTTGAATGGCCAGGATAAATCCATTCTACGGTATATTGACATTCTTCTGCTTGTGTATTCACTCTCCCCACCCCTCCACCCCACTTCCCCTTTTCCTGTATTCTTATTGTCATCTTCAATGGAAATGATACTGACTCCTGACATCATTCCTCAACTTAGTATCTCCTGACCATCGCTGAGATGGAAATAAATCTGAACCTGTTTATTTCACGTTCCTCATTTAAATCTTACAGATGCTCTCCCAGCATGCTTTAATGGGATGTGGAGCTACAAGCATGAAAAGGGATATAAAAGGCTTGGAGGTGATTGGAGCCCATTGTTCTGGCTGTGCTTTCATTTTTATTTTTTTTTTCTATTTTCTATTCTGGTGTTAGCCCCAGGATGATTTCATGCAGATGTTTGAAAGGTGTGGGGCTTTACTCTTCAGAACTCTGGAGTTAGTCTGCATACTCATTGGAAGGACTTCAGTGACCTGTGGATGGGAAGGCAGCCTGATAAATTTCTGATCTCCATCCAGCTGTTACTGCCCATCTGGTTGTGAAATGTGACAGAACCAAGGCCAATGGTGTAATGCTGGAATATGTTGTATCTCAAATTCTTTTCTACCTTCTACACGGCTATGTGAATTAAGAGGGTTTGACTGGCAGTGGTCAGGAGGTTTAAATCACATTTTGAATTTGCCTGAAGAGGATTTATTGGATTTCTGCTCACCGCAAAGTCATTGTGCAAGGGGTTATTTACAAAGGGGTCACAAAAGTATAGAGAGCTTGCATTCCATTTTGAGAGTATGTTTGTGAAAGGATGATTATTAGCATGAGCTGGAATATAGATGGCAACTAGTATCTATGGTTGGAGCTCAGAGGAGGCAAGAAAACTATGGTCCTGGAAGTCTGCCCTTAGAGGGATTAGAACTCCAGTCTGAGTCTCGAGGGCCAGACAGGATATGAGTAACAGAGAACAAGGGGAGAGCATGAAGGCAGGGGAAAGACACACATAGTGTGGAGGTTGGAATGGATGAGGTATGTCTGGGATCCACTATTTGAACAGTGGATTTATATTTTCCTAAGAGAAAAGGGAAGGGTCAACTTGAAAGGAATGAATGGGCAGGTATCCTAACAATTTGGGTAGTTAAAAACCCAAATTAGCTTACATGATATGGATAATATATTGGCTCAAAACAGGAAAAAAGACCCACTTTTCCAGTTGCAGACATGGTTGTCTAGGGGGTGTTTCTCTCTCTCTAGATTTTCTCATATTCACAAGATGACTTCCAGCAGCAACCAAGGCTACTGCTTCTCTGTTCACATTTATAACCACCAAACAAAAGACCCGAGCTGAGCCAGTTTTAACCCTCCCGCAGACAGGGCAATGCCATGTGTTTAGGCTTGCGTTTCTGCTCATCCCAGTTAGTCAAGACAGAGAGGTGGTGCTGACTGGCTTATGCCAGTAAAGATCAACCTCTGGAGCTTAGTTAGGGGTTAACACTACCCAAGTTCTGTGTGTGCTATATACTGATTTTCCAAAGGAAAATAAAAAAGGTGGAAAGGAATAATAGGAGGCTAGAAGATGGGTAAACGGGGGAAAAAATGTTCACTCTAGCTTTGAGTTATGTGCAGCTTTGAATCCTAAGGTAAATGATCTTGGGGGATTTATAGACTTTATCCTAAAGGCAGTACATTTAGAGGTGATTACAGAGTTTGTTTTGGCCATTGAAATTAAAAACGTTTAACCTTGGTCCTACCCATAGTCTGCTCTTCCCAGAAAGTTGTTTACCAGTTTTTCTTCTCATCCTCATCCTCTATTTTTGCTCTTTCCTAGGACTGCACATGCTCAGGCAATTGGCTGATCTTTTTTGAGACCTGAGTGCCAAAGTTGAATAGCTCTGGAGGACTACCTCTCCCCTTTCCTGTAGAGTTCCCTTAGAGCCATTCTCCACTCAATTAGGATTCCTTTGTTGGAGGTTATTCAACTGGGTCTACTATTTGTTCACATTAACATTTATTTTAAAATTAAATAGAATTACTGAACTTCAAAAGTGCCATTCAGAGGCCATTCATCCATCCCTCTGTCCGTCCACTTATTCAACAGATTAGTACCTACTATGTGCTAGAAATTGTGTTGGCCTCTGGGGTGAACCTCAGCTTGGTACATGGTCCCTACCCTAGAAAACTATGGTTGGGAAGCAAATAAATCTGCAGTTTTGGTTTTTATGTGATGGAAATCATATGTAGCATATTATAGGAAGTTTAGAAAGGAAGCATTTCTCTCAACTTGAAGGTGTGAACAGATTACATTTCCTATTACATATGAGCAGAATGCAGCTGTTATTCTGTGACTGGGGCTACAGTTTTTAACAATTAGGGGGTGGAATGGAAATGCAGATTCCCAAGCCTTCTGTCTGAGATTCCAATCAGTAAGTCAGGAAATGGGATCTGTGAATCACATTTTAATCACATTTTAATCAGCTCCTTGGGTGGTTCTGATCATGGTGGTCTAATGAGTTCTGGCCTAGAGAGCAGCATGTGGGTGCAGAGCTGCACATGGAGGCTGGGGCAGGGGAGGAGCAGGAGCTGAGGGAATGGACAAGGAGGTTGCAGAAGGATGACGAGTTTCTGCGTCTGAGTGGTCAACAGGAAAGTGGAGGGCATCTGCAGCAGAGCATATGCTCTCCAGAAGAGCATATTTCAAACAGGAAAGAATTTCTTAGCCTTATTTTTGCACAGTGGATCTAAAATAATATTCCCAGAATAAAAGACTCTTGGAATAATCAGGTCCCAGACTCTAAGTGCAGTTCTTAATCTCCTCGTCTGACTCCAGCTGGGAATTATTTATCCTTGTTATGTTAGTTAGCATAGTGATTTTGGCATGTTCTTGAGTAATCTTGGAGTTACTCTACAAATTGCTTGATTCATTATTTAAAAATGTGATTGACTAAGGACTGAACAAACGTGTAATAATGTGTCCACATGGAGAGCAGTGAAGGAAGTGAGGAAGTGTGCCGCATTTATTCAGTTAAGGATATTTGGGGGGAGAGGGGGCACCTACATTGGACTTCTTTTCATGGAATCATTTTCATCTTTAGACAGGGTAACCATGAGAACCTTCTCAGAAGTTCTTGACTTTCTCCAAAAGCTGCTGTGAGTGAGCTGTGTCCTCCAACTCATGGACAGTGAACTATAGACTATACTTCTTACTTCCCGTGCAGGGATGATTTTTATTTACCTGAGGTTAAACTAGAAACTAGACCTCAGACTGGCTCTATGGCTTGCCTTATAGTTGGAATTGCCCCATCACCAGTACAAGCTAAGTGAAAATGAAAAGTCATACTTTCAATGTAGCTTATGACTGCTTTGTGTTTTTAGTTGTTTGAAAATAAGGGACCACCTGGAAATAAAGTATGAGAGCTGTTTCATCTTTGACAATCCATAATTTGTTTTAGGCATTAAAGTGTACATTAGTAGAAGGTGCAGAAAAAGACACTGAAAAATATTGACAGCACAGGATTTCTCAACCTTGGCACTATTGACATTTTGGGTCAAATAATTCTTTGTTGTTGGAGGCTGTCTTGTGCATTGTTGTTATTTTTTTAAGTATCCCTGGCCTCTCCCCACTAGACCCAATCATGACAATCACCATTTGTCTTAAGACATTGCCAAATGTCCCTGGGATTAAAACCACCTGTTTGAGTCAACAAAGCTTTTTATGGGTATCTTTTTACTCTGCTGTTAATCTACCTTTTGAGAATTTTGTTCTAATTATTCAAAGTAAAGACAGTGGATTCTCATTATTCAGAAAGCATATTTGCAAATTAGTCTACTTGCTAAAATTTATTTTTAACCCCAAGATCAATAATCTTGGCAATTTTGCAGTGGTTCCTGGACACACACATGTGCAAAGAGGCCAAACATTTGAGTTGCCTGATACATCTGATCCCTGCTGAGGTCAAACAAGGTGATGCTCTGCCTTCTCAGTCATCTCTTAGATTGTAAACAAGCTTCTTTTTCAAGGTCTATTTAGTGCCATATTTTTCCCATCTTTGTGCTTTTTATCGGTGATTTCACTGTTTAAAATGGCCCCAAAGTGTAGTGCCTAAGTGCTGTCTAGTATTCCTAAGACCAAGAAAAGCTATAATATGCCTTATGGAAAAAATTGTGTGTTAGATAAGCTTCCTTCAGGCATGAGTTATAGTGCTATCGGCCATGACTCCAATGCCTATCTGTCTCTCTAAACAGAAGGATACATAAAATAAACTTTGTATAGACCAGTTGATAAACATATTGTAAACAGAGGCTCACAGGAACCTAACCCTATATTTCCCTTTAGAGCAATGTTCGGTATTCACTAATTCAGTCTCCGTGGTGACTTTATAGAACATAACTACTGCAAATAACAAGAATCAACTCTGTTTTTCTAGACTACATTTCAGAAGACTACCTTTGAAAGATCCAATGTGACATATGTATTAAGCTAGATTGCTTTTTTAAAAAAATAAAAAACAAACAAACATAGCTACATTCTGCAGAATGTATAAAATGAATAATTACAAGTCAAATATTTTTCAAGCTATTACAGACCTTGTAAAAAAAGGTTGTATCAATTTATAGTATCACAAGAAACTTGCAAGAATGCCATTTCCAGAACACATTTGCCAACATTATTTTGCATTTTTTCATAGTTTTAAAATGCAAAATTGATATGCATTAGAGAATTCAAATTATACAGGTATTTAAAAATAAAAATGTAAAAGCTTCTCACCTTTCTCACTTCTTTCTTAAGAGTGTTAAGAATTTGTTTTATTTTAAGCTTATTAATAAAATATGCATAAAAATGAATGTATTTTATAGCCATGTTTAATATGGAGGGGACTGAACATTTGCCTCCTATATGCCCTTTGCATTATGCTTGATGTTACTTCGTATAATTTAGGTGGAAACTGCTAATAAAATAGTAATATGCAAATTAGCCATCACTCTGCTACATTAACAAGCCACTCCCACA
The DNA here is from genome assembly GCF_964339955.1 of Pipistrellus hanaki. NCBI lineage: Eukaryota > Metazoa > Chordata > Mammalia > Chiroptera > Vespertilionidae > Pipistrellus > Pipistrellus hanaki. The sequence continues at coordinate 45,239,965 of NC_140503.1, read as the reverse complement.
GCCACACCCACCAGCCAATCAGAGAGAGTATGCAAATAAACCCAACCAAGATGGCTATAGCCACAGAGAGCAGGAGGAAGGTTTGGGTTTCCCAGGCAACGGGAGCATCCTCTGGACCCAGGCTGCTCCTAGCCTGTAGGCCCTGAGTGGCAGGGGTCGCAGAATGCCTCCTGGTCACTCAGAGCTTAAGAGTGCAGGTGCTAAGTGGCTAGGGGTGGGATGGGAACACCACCATAGTGACGTGGGGATGTTTTGCCCTGCCTGCAGTCACTTGGGAATGCACCAAGTGGCGATTTGGGTCTCAGGCCAGCAGTGGCACGGGAACCCATGTGGCGATCAGGTCTTGCCCCCAGCCTGGGGTCTCAGGCTGGCAGAGGTGCGCGGAACCATGCAGAGATCCCCTCCCCGCCCAGCCTGGATTCTCAGCCACTGAATCACACCAGCATCTTAAGTGTTTCTTTATATATATATATATATATATATATATATATATATATATATATATTTTTTTTTTTTTTTTTTTTTTTTTTAATGTTTTACAGAGAGGAAGGGAAAGGAATAGAGAACTAGAAACATCTATGAGAGAGAAACATCAATTAGCTGCCTTCTGCACAGTCCCCACTGGGTATGTGTCCCCAACCAAGGGATATGGCCTTGACTGGAATTGAACCTGGGACCCGTGAGTCTGCAGGCCATTGCTCCATCCACTGATCCAAACCAGTTAGGGCTGTCCAATATGTTAAAGAAAAAAAACCTATATAATAAAGAGGGAATATGCAAGGGAGGGCATTGGGGGATGACCAGGTTGTCAGGGGAGGGCAGTTGGGGATGATCAGGCCAGAAGGAGAGTAGTTAGGCATCGATCAGGCTGGCAGGGGAGTAGTTAGGGGGTGATCATCCTGGCAGGCAGAAGCAGTTAGGGGCAATCAGGCAGGCGAGCAGTTGGGAGCCAGCAGTCCAGGATTGTAAGAGGGATGTCCGAGTGCCTGTTTAGGCCTGGCAGTCGAATATCCCCCGAGGGGTCCCAGATTGGAGAGGGTGCAGGTTGAGCTGAGGGACACCCTCCCCCTGCACAAATTTCTTGCACCAGGCCTCTAGTCATTTATAAAATACTTAAGTTGTCGGGAAAATTTGCATAAATTATGCTTCTGTTTAATAGCTATTGTTTAATTTTTGTGCTAAGTGATTAGCTTTTGATAAGTATCTTTTAATCTAATTTTATTTTTATTTATTTATTTTTGCCAGGAGCTAAAGCTACAGAGCACAGCACAAATTCAGTCTTGCAATTTTATTCTTTTCTCTCAGTAGGCTTGACAGAGGATTTCAAATAATTCAATTTCCTGATAAAAAAGAAATTAAACATTGGATGCAAACAAGTAAACATTATTCAGAATTAGTTAAGATGCCTTATTTAAACTAGTACAACAGATGTTGGTGGAATGATTACAATGTGAGGGACTCTTTCATGTCACAGTGATTCTCTGACCCCTCCCCTCACTAGGCCTGGAGAGAAGTGGACTTGTGAGGGGCAGCTGATGCTCACTTGTGTTTTATGCATACAGACACTGCTCGGAGTAACTAGAAATCCTGTAGATGATAATTCCCTTCCTCTAGGTCCGTGGTTGGCTAATTGTGGCTCACCAGCCACATGAGGCCCTTTGGCCCCTTGAGTGTGGCTCTTCCACGTAATACCACTCATGGCCTGCGTGAGTCTATTTTGAAGAAGTGGTGTTAGAAGAAGTTTATGTTTAAAAAAAAATTTGGCTCTCAAAAGAAATTTCAATCATTGTACTGTTGATATTTGGCTCCGTTGACTAATGAGTTTGCCGACCACTGACGTAGGTTGAGGAAGTGAGGCTTTCTGTGCCAGCTGTTGATACTAGATCGGGAATTTTGATTGCGTGTGAAGCCCTATTTATGTGAGAAAGCTCTAATTTTCACTTACGATGATGTAGACACACAATAAAAATGCTGCTGGGAAAGAAGACTAAAACATTTAAGAGCTTTGCCTGATTTGAAAAGATCAGGAGAATTGCAGACCTTTGAAATAAGTAACAAGAAAGATGCTGTTTCTAGGATGGCAGAATAGAGGAATTGTACAGGTTTAGCATTCCCTACTTATTACTGAAAAAAAGTTAAAATAAGTCTGACTTTACTGAGGCCAGAAAGGACTGTTTTCTGGAAAGAACATCAAGACTCCAATGATGCCTCTAAGCCAAGGCAGTGTGAGTTTCTTCACCTAACAGTGAGACTGGCCAGGAGATTGCTGAGGGCAGGGGACTCTATTTTCCATAAGGAGTGTCATTTCCTTGATAAAGTTGCACCTCCATCCCAAATTCAGCACACTAGCGAGACTCCAGTAGGTCTCCTTGCAAATGTGGAGAAAATTTAAGGATTTGGCAGAGATGTGGATTTTAAAAAAGTCTTTTACGGTGTGTTTGCTATGAAAAAAAAATTACAAACTTTTTAAATTTTATAAATTCTATCTAATTTAAAAAGAACAATACCCTTCCCATAGGTTAGGAATTATGAGGTCTCATCTGGGATTCTTAGTTTACTCTTGGGATTAAGTTTGTTTATCAGTCTAGGCATTCAGATAATCATCAAAAACCTGGAGGCACACCCTCAGAACTGCATAGTTTCTCTTTCAGAACATTTGTGGGAGAGGCAGTAAGGAGAATGTTTAAAGGAAAATATTTTGGATAGTTGTTCACATTCCTCTTTCATTCTTAAAAAATAGTAAGCAAACTTTTTTTTACTCTACAAATTTTTAATTTATGAATATTTATGAAAGAACTTAAAACTTTACATTAACCTTAAAAACTAAACAAAAAGTGTATTTATATATTAACCTTTTTTCTTTTACTAACATTATCATTAACAATATTTGCACACTGACTTGTTATGAAAGATTTAAGTATTATTGAAAGGTTTAGAGTAAAAAGTAGATCATCATGTAATGCCCAAGTGTCATAAACCCCAAAGACCACCAGGGAGCCGAATCCGATGCAATTGCAGAAAGCCTGTATTTATTTCGGACTAGTCCGAGCCCAGTCTCACCCACACCAAGGAGGGCATGGGGGAGAAAGAGGAAGAACTTAACATATCAATGGGTTTTATAGGGAGGGTGGTGCCGCTACCTTGGCTGACCTGATTGGTTGGGTTAGGCCTAGGGTCCAGTTACCTGGAGCTGGACCCGCCCCATCCTGCCCTCTCACCCCACCTGCCCTCTCGCCCCGCCTGCCCTCTTACCCCGCCCTGCCCCCTCACCCCGCCCTGCTCTCTCAATCACTCATATGTAGAATCTAAGGTACAAAATAAACCGCTGAATGAAATAGATCCACAGACATGGAAGCATGGAACAGAAGGCGGAATCTCGGAGGGAAGGCAGGAGAAGGCGGGCAGGTGGGAGGTAATCAACCAAAGAACTTGTATGCATTTATGCATCACCCATGATGCATAACCCCGTGGACCCAGACAATAGGATGGTGAAGGCCTGGGTCGGGGGCGGGGGTGGGCTAAAGGGGGGTCAATTGAAAAAAAGACAACGCTTGTAATAATTTCAACAATAAAGAATTATTAAAAATAAGGTAGTAGATCAAGTTGTGTTCCCCCCCTCAAAAAATCATTTGTAAATAATCTGTTTATCAAATATAGAAGATTTAACTCATTAAAATAACTTATTTGTAAAAATAAATTCTTCATATTCTGGTTTTACATATATATATATATATATATATATGTATAATTGATTTATAATTATATATAATCAGAGAGGTAGAAACATCTATGTTAGAGAAACTTCAATCTGATGCCTCCTACACACCTTCCACCAGGAATCGAACCAGGGACCGCTTGTGTCATGGGTTGACGTTCAACCACTGAGCTACACTGGCTGAGCCTAAATGACATTTTCTAAATGGTTATTGTTTCTGATCACCTATAAGCCACTAGATTCAAGGCATACAGTCATATCATTTGCAAAAAAATTAAGGTTTTACTACCTTCCTAATATTTTATGCTATGGTATTTCTCTGCATTGGTTAGAAATACTAACCTAAAAAGGCCACAATGAGAGGAAACAAGCATTTATCTGAGATAAAGAAGAATAGCTCTTTATTTGGGAAGCACCAATTCAGGCAGAAACACAAACACTGTTCCATTTAGGAGCGGAAGGCAAGAGGCATTTATGAGAAAGGGAAGGGGAACAGCTCAGTGGGCTGAAGGGAAGCATTTCTATAGGAGCAGATTAGCCAACACAGTGATGTTAATTCTAAAGAATGTTTCAGTGTTCAGTTTTTTCTGTCACAATGTCTACTTTCTTATCTTTGCAAACAGTTCATTGGGACATATTGTTGCTTTAGGCCCAGTCTGAAGGTTAAGTTGTTCTGTTTTAACATTCCAAAGGTTTCAGGCATAAGACAGGCAAGGCGCAAGGCACTTCCTCTGGGATGGCAGTTCCAACTCCACTTGCAAGTGGTTCTGTTTCTATGATTATCTTTTTACAGAGGGCGAAGGAAAATGTGGAGTAGTTTAGCAGGCATCCTTGTCATCTTGGGGCATCACCTGTAATTCACCATTTGTTTGCTCATTTCTATGTGTCTCTGATTTACTTTATTAGAAAGTATTTGTTACTTAGAGAGTATCATATTCGTTACCATCAGGAAGAAGGTTAAGGCACTAGCTATTTCCCAGAGGACTTGCCAGTGATGTGGGATAGGCCACACACACACACACACACACACACACACACACACACAAAAGTGCTCCTGACTCATGAAGGGTGTTCTACGTGGTTCCCCTCTGAAGAGTTCACAGCATGTAGGAGGAGCATGTTGAAGCAACCGAGGACTTTTATCTAAACCACAGGCCCTCTGCCCACACTGTGGGTGAGGCTGATGTACATGAACTTACGTGTCCGATTTTTAAAAATATATATATTTTATTGAGTTTTTACAGAGAGGAAGGGAGAGGGATAGAAAGCTAGAAACATCGATGAGAGAGAAACATCATTCAGTTGCCTCTTGCACACCCCCTTCTGGGGATTGTACTCGCAACCAAGGTACATGCCCTTGACCGGAATCGAACCTGGGACCTTTCAGTCAGCAGGCCTACGCTCTATCTACTGAGCCAAAGCAGTTTAGGCACGTGTCCGATTTTTTGAAGGAGGGCGATGGTGGAATAGAGGGGTCTGGCCAGTGGCATGGACCCAGGCTGGGGTAGAGTCTCGGGGGTCTGGAAGCCATGTTTTCTGGAGGCTGATGGAAGCTTGTTCTCAGGGTGCCTGGAAACTAATTGGTAGTGTAAACCGTCAGCACTTATGTTGTAAACAATCGTCCTTGTAAGGTCCCAGATGAGAGGTTTGCGATGCAGAAGCAAGTCACGGAATCCAGGCGATTAAAAGGGAGGAGGTTTTAATCTGCACTCCCGGGCGAAGCTCCTCCAGCCTCGACCTAACAGTCCTTTCCTGTTAGTACACACATTCGAACTGGGACACTTTCATTAGGGAAATTTCAAATTTCCAATGAGCCTGAAAGCCACAATAAGCCCTGATACCTTAAAGGAAAGGTGTCCCCCCATCCCGCGCTGATTCCTGGAGCCCTGTGGGTTTTGTGGAGGCCCCTTTGGGTTCCCACGTCTCGCTCCCCCATGTCAACCAGACGGACTCTGCTTTTAGGGATCTACGTTGCTTATTGGGCTTCTGAGTAAACATACATTTGAAGACAACATTTTGCTGCTAAAAAGTTTGAAAGGCCATCATGGCAGTTGGTTTTACTAATTTATATCAGGTTTGTACAGTAGCATTCATCTTGCCTGTACAACTATGACCCTTTCACATTCTAACTTAATTGCATTTCTCAAGGAAAATCTCCTTGCCTACAGGATTGAGAAGCGATTTCTTCATTTTTCGTAGTCCTCACAGACGGTTTGGGTGTGCGTGAGTGTGATTGGGTCACTTGTGTACATGTCCTATTTCGTCTGAAAAAAATGCTAAGCTTCTGGAGGACCTGCTTGTTTCTTCTTCCTTCTGTTTTCCGTCTCTCCTACCCTCATTCCTAAACACGTATCCCACAAGTTCAGAACGGCCAGAGCCCCTCATTGCCCTCGGACCTCCATGAATTAACGCCCCTCTCGCCATCCACTGGTGCTGGGACCAAGAAGGCAGGCTCGAGGTCCTTTAGATAAAGTCCTCACTGTTTTGAAGTTTCCCTGTACTCTCTCTTCCTTCGGTTGCCATTCTGGAGTGCGAGTCCCTCTGGCCATGGAGCAGGCAGGCAGGATATTAAGAAAGCTCTGAGTAGCTGCCTCTGGGGATTGCTGTATTTTGCTAGGATCACCAAAACTTGAGGCGTGAGGGCTTGCCAGCAGACCTCTCCCAGTTCTGTGTGGGCTACAGTCTAAACATCTGAGGCCAGCGGATGTGGCCTGAGCCCAGAGGAGCTGTGGTCATGAAACCTGATTTCACGGGAGGATTATCAACATCGTCCTCAATGTTCAACTGTGCCCTTCCTAAGCTTCACGGATGAATCGAAGTCCTTTCTCTGAGAAGCTCACGGGGGCCAATCAGGCCTGCAGTGCGCCGTGATCGCCGTTGTTTGCCAGATCCTATGTGTTACAGCACCAGCACTTTCTTGCAGCCTTGCTGCCCTGTTCTGTAGTGACCCAGTGTCCCGTTTGCTTCTTCTGCCACACCCGCTCTGACGCAGCATTGTTGTCCCAGCCTTGATATGTAGCGGGTGCTTGTTTTCGGCAAGGACCTTCGATTGTGAGGGAAACCCGTTCACACCAGTTTGGGAGATGGGGAAGGTTTCGGTGTGTCCTTGGGAATGTCGCAGGATGGGAAATGAGGGGCCCGGGCTCACCGGACTGGACTGAGATACTCAAGGAGCTCTCCTGGGTGCCTGGGTCCCTGGTCCTGCCTGGGGTGTCCTTTCTCTTCTTGTCACGCAGATGGGTTGTACTGTCGTGGTGATTACTTACCAGTTTGCTGTAGCCTCTGTGGCTGCCCCAGCCTTCGTCTTTCTGACCTCCCAGCTCGAGCTTCATCAAACGGAATGGCTCAGTTACTGGGGAGAATCCATCCCATTGCCCCAAACTGGCCTGTTTGAGTGAAGCCATCGAGGCGCTAGAGCCCTGGCCTGGCAGTGGGTTGACTATTCAGCCTCACGGTACAAACGCCACTCCTCCTCAGATGGACTGCGGTGGAGGTGAGGAGTGAGGCCGGTCCCACAGGCCTCGAGGCTGTCCTTCAAGCTGGACAGACTGTGAAACACGTCTCTCCGATTGCCGGGCGTATTAGCTACATAATGAAGTGGCTCATCCTTTCCCCTAATTCTAACCTCGCTGTTTTGAAGTTTCCCTGTGCTCTGCCTTCGGTTGCCATTCCATCCCTCTGGGTGATGAACTCTGCCCTGCTCCTCCGCTCTTGTTTGGGTTTGGATTCAAACTGAATTGCATTAATGGAAGCAGCCAGATAGCATCTGAGCCCTGCCCCGCCTTTCCTGCCAGGAGGCAGAGCATGAGGAGCAGGTTGGCTAGGCCAAGAGTAGCAGTTGTGAAGATTCTGTGGGGAGATGGGGCTCCGAGGCCTCCCTCAGCCCTTCCCGCTCACCCAGGGCCCGGCCTCAGCCAAGCATCGGGGAGCAAAAATGATTTGCGTTCCCATTTGTACAAGAGGTCCCAGCTTCCCCCTCTCCGTCTGCCGAGTAGGAAATGAAAAAGAAAGCGTTCTGAAGTGAGAGAGAAGAAAAGAACTGGTTAGCCTCGTTCTCGGAAGCCGGTTCTGACCGTGCTGTGCTTTTCAGCTTCATCAGACCCGCGTGTTATTTCTGAGCGGTGGGAATAATAGAGCTTACACCTAATCAAGGAAGAGAATTCCAAACAAAAGCCTGGGTGGGGTTTCCTGGGCAGGAGTGCGATATTGTAATAAATGGGAAGCGGAGTTCTGCAGTCCAATCTCGGGGCTGATTACACACATTATAGCCGGGGCCCTGTTCTCCTAGGAATGTAACACACCCCACAGAGGCCCCTCCTCAGGGGTGTGTCCGCATTTCCTGCCGCTCTCTCCCCCAACAGTTAAATGCTTGCACCAGAGGAGCTGCGAGCCTTGTTCCGAATAATTAGGGTCTCTGCCATGGGGCCGTTCTGCAGGTGAGTTTACCTTACATTAAAGACCGCTAGGGAGGCCTGTGGCTGAATTCTCTGCCCGCGGCGCCTACATTAGTCAGCGGAAAGTGCCTGCCAGGTTCTGACATTCCAGTAACAATGGCCAACATTTCCAAGCACTAATGAGCGAGGCACTTTATGTGGAGGAGAGGAAGATGCTTAGATAAAAAGTCTCTCCTCCAACAAAAGGGGCAGCGGTTCTCTGTGACCATGCGTGGTGGCCTGTTGCTGTCCTCAGTCTTCTGGTCACCCGTATTCTCAGCCTCCCCCCTCCCCCCTGGGCCTCTCTGAGCCCTTAGGGCTTTCTCCCACGTGCCAGGTTCCTGCCCCTCTCAGGAATTCTGTGCTTCCTCCTGCTGCATCCCTCCTCACATCTTTCCCCCTTTCTCTCCTTTCTTTTCAGTCTTGAAGCATCTTTTCCTTTGAGACAGCTTCCCCACGTCTCTCTCCTGCCTTGTCCCCAGGGCCTGTTAGATGCCACAGAGACCCTGTGCTCACCTTGTCATCCTCTTCACCATCACCTCTGTTAGCCCTTACCATCCACTGTTAAACGATGGCTGTGCTTTCTTTGTTTTGTTTTGTTTTGTTTTGTTTTCATTTACAAGCTCCTTGAGGCTAAAGGCTGTCTCATTGATCTTCAAATTCCCAGGGCACATAATAGGTACAGCTGAATGGTCTGAAGAAATTCTCTCTCTGTCTCTGTCTCTCTCTCTCTCTCTGTCTCTTTTTAATGAAGAGCAACTTCCACTCCTCATGCTTTTCTCTCTATATAATTCAGAGAGAAAGGGAAGGGAGAGAGAGATAGAAACATCAATCATAAGAAAATTATTGGTTGGCTGCCTCCTGTATGCCCACTACTGGGATTGAGCCCGCAACCCGGGCATGGGCTCTTGATCAAAACTGAACCTGGAACCCTTTAGTCCACAGGCCAATGCTCTATCCATTGAGCCAAACCAGCTTGGGCCAAGAAATTCTCTTAAACAAACTATATGTTCTGATTTTATTTTTCTCTTTATGCCCCATATCAGATAAATGTTTACTACAGCTTTGTCTATTAGACATTTTACAGTCATTTTGAGGTTTTTTGTTTTGTTTTGTTTTTCCAATGTCTCTTGCTGCCACATCTCTTGTTTAACTTCAGAATGGCAGGAGAGCCATACGCGTGTGGCGGGGAGATGACTCCTGGTGCCTGTGGGCTGCCCTCACTGTTCGCTGGGGACCTGCTGTGTTCCAGCAGAACAGTGAGGAGAGATCACACAGGCGATGGTGCCTCCCTGACCGCACCCCCTCGGCTCCCCCTGCACCTGTCCCTTCCAGCCTTCCTGTAACGCTCCCCTCTATTAGAGCACCGTCCACACCGCTTCCTGTACAGATGCCCTTCTCCCATGGCAGGCCCGGTGGGCTGGTGCTCCACACCCTCCCCATGGCTGGGCAGGCCCTGAGTCAGCTCCACCTGGTTTCCTTTGGAGGCCTTCAGGGGTTCTTTCAGGTTTCCCCACCAGGGTCACCCAGGGCGTTTGGATGACATCCCCCCCCCCCCCCTCCCGTGTGCATCACGTTTTATTGCAGTCATTTGTGGGTCTCCTCCTACGGCAGAGGCCTGGCCTTACTCCTTTCTGTATTCCCCAGGGCCTGGTGTGCAGTTCCAGCTCGCTGAGCCAACAAATTAGCCCATAAGGAGCGCTTTAACTTTGCCTTTTTGAAATGTGTGCATGTCCTCAGTGGGGGCACATGTCCTATTTTACAGCTGAGGCCTGGAGCCTCCGAAGCTCAGGCACTAGCCACGTGCTCTGGATGAGGTGAGATGGTGACTCCGCCTGAGACCTTGTCTGGCGGGCTCTTTCCCAGATAAGACAGACTCCTGCAGGTTTGATGAAAGTCATATGCTGTCAGGAGTCAGGCTGCCCTGGTTTCTGGTTTCCTTGTGGGCTTGGGCGGCTGTTCTGATTGGCGGCAGGAAGGGCCGTCCGAATTGCCGCGGGCGGGTCAGAGCTGGCCTTTTCCCGGGGTGGTGGCCATGCTGCTTGCAGTCTGCAGTGGAAGGTTTTGGGCATGGCTGCGAAAGCTCTGCGGCCAGGGTGGAAAAGTCAGTCTCCTCCCACATTGTATACCGTGTGGGTTCTCCTGCAAGTCACACTTGTGTGTTTTTCCTGAGAACATTCATTATCCGTGCATTCCCCCCATTGACGCACGTGTTCTCAGAAACGCTTTATAAATATCCCCTTGTCGCCTGTGCAGTTAGCTCCGAGGAGAGGGGCATGTAGGAGCTGCTAATTGTGTGTCTGCTGGCTGGAGATTCACCAGCAGCAATCCCAGACAAGCTGTTAACAAGTGTTAAAACGCCAACGTCTACCCGCTGCCTGACATCCCCTCCTGACACTCGGGGTACAAACTTTCCCTCCACGGGGCTTCTCTTGAGTGCCAGGGGTGAGTACAGTTCCCGAGTGCCACTTGGAGAAACATGACGATGCTCTTTTAGTACAGTACAACATGTCATTAGTTTGGAATAATGGAAAGTCACCTAACGTAGAGCAATTTAGGGAAAATTTGAAAATATTAAATTGCAGTAGACTGACAGATGATATGCTTGAAGGAGCTTTTTGAAAAGTGATCTGTGGCACACATTTAAGACATTATTGCCCAGAAGAGGGTGTGAAGGGGTCTGTGCTAATGGTATTTAAGAGCAACAATTAACATACCACTTCATCATTAAGTGCTGCCGGAAAGCTTGAGGGGCACCCTGGCAACTGCTGCACCCTCACATTCCTCACATAGCCATGTGTCCAGCGGAACGAGCTTGGACCTATTTTGATGACCCCGGCTTTGCTAGGCAGACCCCGAACACTTCCAACTGTGTGGGGCTAGGGTTACTTCGCTCAGTGAAGCCATGCAGTCCACAGGAATGCCATCCTCCTGTGCTTCAAACCGGCAAGTGCTGGGGTGTCTGCATGCGCGGCAGTGCCAGACGCTTTCAAAGAGCAGTGTCGTCCACTGCAGAGGATGGGCAGAAACTGGCTTTTGGCTGCGCCATAGCACTGTCCAGGCCTGGGTTGAGGAGTCAACCATCCCTGCTTTTCATTGGCTGTGAGAACTACATGTGTTACTTTACCTCTTTATTTATTTATTTATTATTTTATTTATTTTAATTTTTATTACATTATTATCTGTGTACATATTTTACCGTTGCCTCCCTCCCCAGAGTTTTGTGTCCATTGGTTGTACTTATATGCATGTATACAAGTCCTTTGTTTGATCTCTTATCTCCCCCAGATCTCCCTCCCCTCCCCGCTGTAATTTGACAATCTGCTTGTTGCTTTACTGTCCCTATATCTATCTTTTGGTTCATCAGTTTATAATGTTCTTTATTATCCATAAATGAGTGAGGTCATGTGGTGTTTCTCTTTCATTGACTGGCTTATTTCACTCAGCATGATGTTCTCCAATTCCATCTAGGTTGCTGCAAATGATGAGAATTCCTTCTTTTTATGGCAGCATAGTATTCCATTGTGTAAATATACCATAGTTTTTTGATCCATTCATCTGCTGATGGGCACCTAGACTGTTTCCAAATCCTAGCTATTGTAGATTGTGCTGCTATGAACATAGGGGTGCATATATCCTTTCTAATTGGTGTTTCTAGTTTCTTGGGATATAATCCTAGGAGTGGTATTACTAGGTCGAATGGGAGTTCCATTTTCTGTTTTTTGAGGAAACTCCATACTGTTCTCCACAGTGGTTGCACCAGTCTGCATTCCCACCAGCAGTGCACGAGGGTTCCTTTTTCTCCGCAACCTCGCCAACACTTGTCGTTTGTTGATTTGTTGATGTTGGCCATTCTGACAGGTGTGAGATGGTACCACATTGTTGTTTTGATTTGCATCTCTCGGATAATTAGTGACTTTGAGCATGTTTTCATGTGCCTCTTGGCCTTCCTTCTGTCTTCTTTTGAAAATATTCTATTTACGTCCATTGCCTATTTTTTAATTGGATCATTCATCTTCCTTTTATTTAGTTGTATAAGCTGTCTGTAGATATTGGAGATTAAACCTTTATCAGTGGTAACATTTGCAAATATGTTCTCCCACACAGTGGGCTTTCTTATTGTTTTGTTGATGGTTTCTTTTGCTGTAAAAAAGCTTTTTATTTTGATGTAGTCCCATTTGTTTAGCTTCCATTGCCCTAGGGGCAGTATCAGTGAAGAAGTTCTTTTGGCATATGTCTGAGATTTTGCTTCCTGTGGATGCCTCTAGTATTTTTATGGTTTCCCGTCTTATGTTTAAGTCCTATATCCATTTTGAGTTTATTTTTGTGTATGGTGTAAGTGATCTAGTTTCATTCTTTTGCAAGTATCTGTCTAATTTTCCCAACACCATTTATTGAAGAGACTGTCTTGACTCTATTATATATTCGTGCCTCCTTTGTCAAATATTAATTGAGCATAATGATTTGGGTTGATATCTGGGTTCTCGATTTGATTCCATTGATCTATATGTCTGTTCTTGTGCCAGTACCAGGCTGTTTTGAGGACAGTGGCTTTGTAATACAGCTTGAAAGCTGGTATTGAGATCCCTCCTACTTTACTCTTCTTTCTCAGGATTGCTGTGGCTATTCGGGGTCTTTTATTGTTCCAAATGAACTTTTGGAGAGTTCTTTCTAGGTCAGTAAAATATGCCATTGGTATTTTAATGGGGAGTGCACTGAACCTGTAGATTGCTTTGGGAAGTATGGACATTTTGATGGTGTTGATTCTACCAATCCATGAACATGGTATGTTCTTCCATCTGTTTACATCTTCCTCTATCTCTTTTTTCAGTGTCGTGTAGTTTTCCGCATATAGGTCCTTAATTCCTTAGTTAACTTTATTCCTACGTATCTTAATTTTTTTGGTGCGATGGTAAATGGAATTGCTTTTTTAGTCTCTGTTTCTGTAAGTTCACTGTTGGTGTATAGAAATGCCATAGATTTCTTGGCGTTAATTTTGTATCCTGCTACATTGCCAAATTCATTTATTAAGTCAATTAGTTTTTTAATGGAGTCTTTTGGGTTTTTTATGTACAATATGTCATCTGCAAATAAGGATAACTTTACTTCTTCTTTTCCAATTTGGATGCCTTTTATTTCCTCGTCCTGTCTAATTGCAATGGCTAGTATTTCCAGTACCATGTGAGAACTACATGTGTTACTTTACCTCTTTATTTATTTATTTAAAAAATACATTTTATTGCTTTTTTACAGAGAGGAAGGGAGAGGGATAGAGAGCTAGAAATATCGATGAGAGAGAAACATCAATCAGCTGCCTCTTGCACAACCCTTACTGGGGATGTGCCTGTAACCAAGGTACATGCCCTTGACTGGAATCCAACCTGGTACCCTTCAGTCCGCAGGCCGATGCTCTATCCACTGAGCCAAAGCAGTTTTGTCTATTTTACCTCTTTAAGCCTCAATTTCTGCATCTGTGAAATGAGGATAAAGACAATAGTTACCTCCTAGGGTTAGCGTGAGGAAAAAGGAGGCAACATGTGAACTTTCAGGCATATGTGTTCATGGTTGGTCTGATGTGGCTGTTGCCAACGTGGTAAAGAAATAAATAAAGTTTAGCATGGCACTGTTCTATTAGACCAGGTATGTTTTGTGTTCTGAGGAAACAAGCGTGAATGGGTAATTCCTGGTGGGGCACAGAAGGCTAAGAGGGCGGGTGGCCGGAGAGACTGTGAGGGAGGAGTCTACCTATGAGCAGGTCTTCAGTGCTTCTCTATCTGTTCCTTTCACAAATACCCATCAAGCCCTTAGGTCCAGGGGTCTTCAAACTACGGCCCGCGGGCCACATGCGGCCCGCAGAGGAGTCTGATCCGGCCCGCCAGGTTTTTTGGGCAGTGAGTGCAGCCGAGGTGTTACAGTAGGAATTAGTAGTTCATATAGTCCGGCCCTCCAGCTCTCTGAGGGACCGTGATCTGGCCCCCACTTTAAAAAGTTTGAGGACTCCTGCCTTAGGATGTGCCAGCAACTGTGCCAGGCCCTCAGTAGATAAAGTGCCATGCCCTCCGGGAGCCTACCTCCCAGCAGGAGACAGAAGGCGAGGGCACAGTGGTGTGAGTAAAGGCACCAAGGTGGAGTGGGGCGGAGGGCAGATGCTGGGAACAGGAAGGAACCCCATGTGGCCAGAAGGTGGGTGCAAGGGCAAGTGGCTGAGGAGGGAAGCAAAGTGCCTGTTGGTGAAGGGGCCGGTGTTGTTCTAAACAACACGGGTAGCCATGGGAGCCTTGGTTTTTGTTTTTAATATGAAGGTTGTTTTATCTCCGTTCTAATTGTAATACATGTTCATTATAGAAAATGTATAAGAACTTAAAAGTAAAAGAGAAATACACCCATAGTCCCACCACTGAGGAAAAAATGAGTATTTTGACTACTTTCTAACAGAATCTCCCCCCAAAGCATTGCTTGGTTAGTTTACTCCTTGAGTGGACATAGTTCTAATCATGCTAGAAGTACACTCTTTCCTCCACTTATTATAAACAATTTTTTCAAGTTTTCATAAACAGCATGTTTCTGGCCTTGTAATAACCAAAAGAACGAAACAGTAAACTTCAGCCTCTGGTTGTGTCCATGTTGAGTAAAGAATGAACACTTAGCATCTAAGATTATTTCCTGATGGGAGATCCATCATTGAGATGAGTGGGTGGTTCAAGGGAAGGACCATTTAGAGATGTTTAAAACGCATTGTCCAAGTACTTCCCTGAAAGATAGCACTGGAAAGGTTTCCAAACCTTTGACCTACAGATTCCTGGGACTGCAGGGGGTGGTGGCTCTGAGCAGAAGGAGGTTGGAGTCAGAGTGGTTGGCTGCCCCTAGGGCGGGCGGTGTCAGAAAAAGAATGTCAGGACCCAGCTGTCTTGTGAGCTGCTTGCCTTTATGGGGGACTGTTAGCTATTTAAGAGACACTTGGTTTAGGACCTCCAGAATTCCCTATTTTCTTTTTTTCTTATAGTTTTAAGAATGTAACTGCTTAAATGTCACTATCCCCTATTGAACTGAGTTCTCAGAGCCCCTAATCCAAGGCATTAGCATTTTTATGTATCTAATTATTATTAAACTTCATAAAGTGTCTGTGTGTCTGGGCTGGGGGGTGGGTGGAGATCAGGAGAAAAGGGGCTGGGCAGTGACTGAGGTGTGGTCCTTGCCACAGTGGGGCAGGGAGCACGCTGGAGAGAAGGGTACAGACCAATGGCCCCAGCCGAGTGAGAGTGGAGTGTGGGCACGAGGTTGAAGACCTGGACTCGGCTCTTAGTCATGCTTCTGGCTTGTTCATCACCTGGCCGAGTGACCTGGAGCAAACTTCTCATGGATGCATGCCAGCAGTGGTGATCTCGTCTCAGGTGTGACACTGCAGGATATTTTTAGGCATGGACATGTAAGAGACCGTGACTTAAAGAAAAGACAGAGAATGATGAAATCAAAGTTTTTCCTGTTGTTGAAAGCACAGTGTGGCTCCTGGATAGTCCGGTGTCCAAGTGAGCAGGAGTGGTTGGCGCTGACAGCCACTCATCAGAGGGTCCACAAGGTGCTGGGCTTTTTTTTCTCAAAGACCACTTGTTTCTGTGGGTGGGGCTCTGCCCTATGGCAGACAAACACCTTCCTGGCCATGCCCCAGAGCCCGGCCTTTGGAAAACATCCTTGGCCCGTTCTCTCAGGGCTGGAGACATGTCTCCCAGCCTCATGCTCATGACCTCCCAGGGGCTGCAGGAAGGAGCACCTGGCGGGTGCCCAGGTGAACCCTGACCTGGGGTTCTGAGAGGCTGAGGCTGGACAGACACAGTGTTAGACCATGTAGCAGTTTCCTAGGGCTGCCTTAACCATTTACCACAAACTGGGTGGCTTATGTAGTGGAGGAAAACAATTTTCCCTCTACGCGTCAGTGTTCTTACCTGAGACACTCTGTAAAACAATATTAAGGAGAAAAACAGACATTTATTAACATGTATACCTCATGGATACATTGGAGATAGCTCAGCAAAAAGAAGTACTCTGAGGTAGTTTTAAAATTCAAGCTTAAATAACCATCTTCATAGGGAAAAGGGAAGGGGGAGAGTAATTTTTAGGAAAGGTGAATGGGCCCTTTGAAGAAGAGATGGGAGAGATGATAGTTTATGAAAAAGTTCATCTGGATGTAGAGATGACTCAGTCTTCCTTCATTGATAAAACTCTCGGGGAGGTGATTTATACAATTGAGTTCCTTTTGGAAGATTTATCTCTAGGCAGATAAGGGAAGTTCTGAGGAAGCCTTTTCCTGAGTTTGCTGTTTTTACTTGTTTACAGCTCAAAATAACCATGATATCAAAGTAGTAAATTTTGCTACCCTTCATTCATAACAGAAATGTATTCTTTCCGGCAAAACCAGGGTGTTGGCAAGAGCCATGTTCCCTCCGACGGCTCTAGGGCAGTGGTCAGCCAACTCATTAGTCAACAGAGCCAAATGTCGACAGTACAATGATTGAAATTTCTTTTGAGAGCCAAATTTTTTAAACTTAAACTTCTAACGCCACTTCTTCAAAATAGACTCGCCCAGGCCGTGGTATCTTGTGGAAGAGCCACACTCAAGGGGCCAAAGAGCCGCATGTGGCTCAGGAGCTGCAGTTTGCCAACTATTGCTCTAGGGGGACTCATTCCTGACCTCTTCTAACTTTCGGTGGCTCCAGGCACTCCTTGCCTTGTGGCTACTTTACTCCAAACCTACACCTCTATTCATATGGCCTTCTCTTCGGGCTCCTATAAGGACACTTCCCATTGAATTGAGAGCCTAACCTTGTAATCCAGGATGACCTCATCTCAATATCCTCAACATCCAGATGTAAATATGCAATGACATCTTTTCCAAATCAGTTCACATTGATAGGTTCAGTGGATAAGGACATGGACGTATCTTTTGCGGAGAGGAAGGGTCACTATTCAGCCACTGCAGGCCAGAGAGTCTGTGTGTGTTCTCATGGGGGGACCAGAGGGTCTGCTTTGACACTACTCTTTGTATCCCAGTGCCTTTGACACTTGGAGCGAGCATCTCTGGCCTGGCCTTCTGGGTCTAATCGCAGGGGTCCTCAAACTTTTTAAAGTGGGGGCCAGATCACGGTCCCTCAGAGAGCTGGAGGGCCCGACTATATGAACTATTAATTCCTACTGTAACACCTCGGCTGCGCTCACTGCCCAAAAAACCTGGCGGGCCGGATCAGACTCCTCTGCGGGCCGCATGTGGCCCGCGGGCCGTAGTTTGAAGACCCCTGGTCTAATGCCTCAGCTCCGTTCTAGGAGATGAGAGGTTGAGAAAGTTTCCATCAGAGGCAGGCCATTAGCCCAAGCACTTGGTGCCAGCATCGCCAGGACATTAAGTTCCCCTTTCAGACACACAGGCACCCTTTTTAAAAAAAAAAATTTTTTTTGGTACCCAGAAAATCTTGAAAGGACAGCGTTTGGAGTTTACATGTGAGGTTGGTAGAGCCTATAGTCAGAAATCTTTGCATTTTATGTAAGCAGGTGAACTTGGTGATAATTATAGCTATAGTTGAATGTTTGTTGTTTGTGGACAACAGAAGCTCTGTGGCACAGGAGAGAAATGTTGTGATAGTTATGTAGTTGAATTTCAGTTACCAGTATTATGTAAACTCCCCACAGATGTGAATGTAAACAGTGGAGTTCTAATAAGAAGCTACTATTGGTCATTGTGGAGGTCAGTTGTGGGTTATATTTCAGGGTCAATAATCTGGCTTTAAAATGACAGTCAGTGGAACAATAATTACTTGTGAGTTTGTTTTTCTTTCTGCCTTCTTCAGGTCAAAGCACTGCTGATTTTTTTTTTTTTTTTTTTTTTAAATGATCATTGTTCTCTCTTCTTCCTTCTTCTTACCTACTCCTCTGTGTGCTTTTCCTTACGCCACTGCTCTTCTCCAGACTCTTTAGTCGAAAACATTAACAGGATTGCCCTGTTGATAAGAACTTGTTTGCAAAGTGGTTCAGTCCAAAAGCTTACGTGGTTTTTAGAGATTGGTCTTCTTGGACCAAATTTCTCTTTGCCAGCCATGGGAAAGGGTGCCAGCCTATTCCTTGGCTCTTTTCCAAGTGTGTCAACAGCCAGTTGGTTCCCAGTTCACCAAGAACAGAATAATCTTGGGTAAATATGACCGTTGGAAAAGTAGCAAATATTGGTCTTGCCAATTAGTCTTTCATGTGTCTGCTCCCTTCAGTTTAGTGGGCAAAATAGGAACTACACCAGAGGGCATGGCATCAAACACCACATCTGGTTAAAGAACATTGGTAGAAATGTATAATTCATACTTTTAATAGCGTCATTTCTGTCCCTCTTTTCCTGTCCCCCCCTCTCCCTCTTTCTCTGAACAAGTCTGAATATTCCCTTAGCACTGAATTTGACTTGCTTGAGCAAGAGCATCTGGACTTTAGCTTATTGGCATTTAGGCCAGATAATTCTTTGTTGTGGGTCTATCCTGTACATTGGAGGATGTTAAGCAGTACCTTTGACCTCTAATAATCAGATGCCAGTTGTGATAATCAGAAACGTCTCCAAATAAAACCAGATGTCCCCCGAGGGACAGAATCACCCTGGCTGAGGACCACTGGCTTAAGCCATTTCTCCCCAAAGTGGTAGTGTGTAAGCCCTTCAGAGTTTGGTGGTTTGTGTGTGTGGGTGTAGGCGTGAAGGTTGTGTCTTTTAACCTTGACTCTTACTCCTTGAGATTCACCTTCTGACTTAGCTGTACCCATCAAGTGTACGGTGTGGGTCTCATGAAAGTGAGGGAGGTTGCTGATTATCAAATCAACATTATTGGCTGTTAGCTTTCAGAGCAGGTATTAGCTATTTTCTTTTCCTGGCTTATTGCCATTCCTCTGCTGGTTTTAAAAGGGGGATGCCAGTCACCCTGAGGGTGCTCGGGAGATGAGCCTGACACCTGGCACCTTTCTGTTAGTTGATCCTTCAACTGGGCAACAAAGCATGACAGTAGTCCGTTGCCTATCAGGCCTGCGAAATCAGTCAAACTTACTTTGTGTCATCAGAGGGAAGGTGCCGACCTTTGATGTCAAGGTGACACACTGTTTGGGTCGATGTAGTTCCTGGATCTTCTCAAGCGTGACTGCATGTGCCCACAGCCAGCTAGTCTTGCTTCTTTCAAAAACTTAAAAGACTTTATCCCTATGGACCTGTCAGTCTCTCTTTTAAAACCTTACACATCTTCCTCATTTAAACGCATCATTTTGAGTTTGTTGCAGTAATGCCATCGCACTAATACAATTATGTTAAAAACATTGTATGTTACCTTCCTATTGTCTCTTGATCAGAAATTGCAAGCATCTTCAGAATTAGAAAGACTAACATGAGCACCATGTACCCATCACACAGCCTCAATAATTATTAATACATGATAATCAATACTTTCTCCACTTGATTACTTTGAAATAAATCTTCAACATCACATTTTAGCTGAACCCATTAACCACCCAGTCCCCCAATTGACCTTTAAGTCTTGTTAAAGCTTTGCCTTTCAGTCTTCATAACCACACCCTGACTAAGGTGTGGTTTCCCCAGATACTGTGCCCCTCTTAACGTTTTTTTATTCACCCTGATTGCTCCCCTTTCCCTGCTCTTTGACCTCGCTGAAACCTCCCTATCGAAACTCTTCCTTGTCCTCCCTCTCTGTTAGGCTCCCCTGCTTTCACTTATTTATGCCTCATCCTCTGAGGGACCCAAGCTCCTAGTGCCCTTCGCCCCAGCCCTCAGGAATGAAAGCCACATGGCCTCCTTAGAGGACACCTTTTAGGGATCGATGCCCACACACATTCTCCTCTACTACCTTGGTTCGGTCCTCGTCCCACGTGACATCCTGTTAGAGGCCCCTGGCCCACACCTGCTCATGTTCCTCTGGGCAGCGCATAGATGCTCATCTCACTGTAAGTGTCCTTACGCCACCTTGCCTCCGCACCCACGTTCATAGCCTCCTTCCAGCTCACATGGAAAACAGCTGCCACGTGCCCAGCTTCTCCTCTCTCCCTGCAGTGTTAGTCTAAGGCAGTGTTTCCCAACCTTCTCTCATGATGAGAATCACCTGGTGGAGTTGTTAAAACACAGATTCCTGAATCCCAACTAAGAAGTG
Organism: Pipistrellus hanaki; assembly: GCF_964339955.1. Taxonomy (NCBI): domain Eukaryota; kingdom Metazoa; phylum Chordata; class Mammalia; order Chiroptera; family Vespertilionidae; genus Pipistrellus; species Pipistrellus hanaki. The sequence continues at coordinate 45,219,650 of NC_140503.1, read as the reverse complement.
CTAAACTGGAATTTTTGAGAACATATAGGTAAAATTGCATACCTAACTTAGTGCTCTGTATATAAAATCTGTCTTAGAGCACTAGTTAAGTATACAATTTTACCTATATGTTCCCAAAAATTCTAGTTTAGCACTTCTTAGTTGTGATTCAGGAATCTGTAGTTTAACAACTCCACCAGGTGATTCTCATCATGAGAGAAGTTTGGGAAACACTGGTCTAAGGGAAGAGCTCTCAGGTGGAAGAATCTTCCTCAAGCCTCCTTTCTCCAGAAACCCTTCTCCTTCCTGGGTCACTGGTTCTCCTTACCTTCAGCAAGAGTTTGCTCAAATCTCTGAATCCTGTTAAAACAAAACCAGCCTTCTGCAAAACCATAGAGGGAGGCGTTATTAACCCTTTTTACAAATGAGGATACAAGGCTTAGAAGGGAAGCAGCCTCCGGGCTCAGAACCAGATGGTTGGGAAAGCAAGGTGGGAGTGCGCTGCCTGGCTCTGCACCCAGACCCTTAACCTTTGGTCAAGGGCCCGGGAAGGACACAGCCTTCTTCCGGGCCCCTCCTCTGCTGGCCGGCGTGAAGAAAGGAGTTTTGGGACTGAATGCCACGGAAGTGACTGTCGTGTGAGTCATTTGACCTTTAAACTGCTCAACTGTCCACTCCTGGATACTTTGGAGGCCATCTCTCTTCCCATCTCAACGGTGGACTCTTTGGGCCCCTTCAGTTTCCTGTCCCACAGAGCACCGTTCATGGTTGGTGCTTACAATTCCTCACTCACCTAGACGTTTTCAGTGTTTCACCTAAACATGGTGAAAGGCTTTTAAAAAATACGATTATTGTGTGTGTGTGTGTGTGTAATTAATACGACATTTTTGTTTAATTGAGGTGTAATCATTGCTCATAAGAACTTTATTTTGTATACATTTGAATATTTCTGAAATCAGGATCCATCAACACTATATTATATTACAATGTGGTTTATAATCCATGGTGTTTTATAATAGAAGAAATATATGGTTGTAGATGTAAAATGATTATACCATTATAGATCCTAATCTTAACTGTGCCATGGAAATAGTTCTGTTTTACCCGTTTCCCCTGCAAATGGTTCTTCTTTCTAAAAATGTACAGATGCAGTTTCCTTTAGCCTTTTGTTACCCTTGGCCCCCATTTTCTACAAATAGGGAGTGAGCCCACCAGAAAATTGAGGAATCTGGTGTCTTGGTCTCGTGTTTCTGAAAGGAATGACCAATTATTTGGTTTCTAATTTTGGGAGCTAACACACTTTTGTGAAATCCAATAAAAATAAAATATCTGGGAAAAAGACATACAAAATATAAAGACTTTTAAAAAAATTTGATCATCATAAATAACTTTGTCAAATTGCTATACAATTTTCCAAATGGTTGCTTGCAGTTTCCGTACTTGTATTTTTGCAGACAAAAATACAGATCGGAAACTGGCTGTGGGCAGCGCACCCTTTGGGTAGCACTGGGCCAGATAATGGAGGTTTTACTCCATCAGTTTTCATGGAGCCATTTTTTTTTTTTTTTTTTTTTAAACCAAAGTCTTCCCCCTTATTCTGATCCCCGCTGACTTTTAGGAAAAGGCAGCTGGGAAGCACCTGAAGTCCACTATCCCTCAGAGGGCAGGTGTAATGTTTGTTTGGTTTTCCCTTTTTCAAAAGTCAGTGTTGAATGCTCAGTTTATCATATGCTCATTATTTCACCCACCGGAAACTGATAGAAGGCAGGTGAATGGCTCTCCTCCTACTGTACGGAGTAGGCCCCACCCTCCCTCCTCTCGTAGCAGAAATGTGGGTTTGAATATTTTCTCAGCTGCATAGTGAAATTCTAACACCTAAGGTTGTAACAGCCAGAAGAAATGTTATCACATTCTGATTATGAGATTAAAAATATGGATTGGGGCCTTGGCTAGTGTGGGTCAGTGGTTAGAGCATCAGCCTATGCACTGAGTGGTTGCAGGTTCGATTCCTGGTCAAGGGGGCATGTTTCTGGGTTGCATTTCACTCTATGCCCTGGTCGGGGCATGTGAAAAGCAATGAAAAACACACACATACACACACACACACACACACAAACAAAAAAACAAAAAAAACTTCCAGTGAAGATTAATTTAAAAACAACAACAACAAATAGATAAAAATATGATTTTTTAATAGCCCAGCAGTTAAACATTTTGACTCAATCTGAAGGGGTCTATCTAGTGGTTATGTGATGTTTTATGCTCAAGGTAGCCATGAGTGTCTTACTGGAACATTAAAATTAAATATTTAAATCTTAATGGAATTGGCAGGAACCGTTAGAGGAGGCATACAGAATAATTCAAAAAAGAAGTCCAAGTGGATTTTAGCTGTAGGGTTGTGCTCAAATAGCTCCAGGTGTGGTGGGTTGACATCAAACACATTTAGGCTATTGTGGAAAGGAATTAGAATCTGAAGAAGCATCATACTGGAACTAAATTTATGAGACACATATTTTATATTCCCTAGTAGCTACATTTTAAAAAGATGAATCATTTTAATATAGTTTTCAAAGTGTGAAAATTTCAAAATTTAAAAGATAATTGAGGTATTTTACCTTTTTTTTTTTTTTTTTTTTTTTTTTTGGTATTACATCTTTGAAATCTGTGGATTTGGCACCCCTTGCGTATCTCCATTCGGATTAGCCACATTTCAAGTGCTCACCGGTCACACATGGCTGGTGGCTTTCATGTTGGGTAGGACGGACATAGAGAACCCAAGTCCACAGTGAGGTAGGTAGTTTGAACAATTCCCAAGTAGCTTTCTATTTGAATTATGACTTGACCCAAAATAATTTTAAACGATTTCATGGTTACCCTAGTGAGGACCCCAGTGGACGCTCTGGAAAGTCATCCCCTCCCCTCAGGCCTCTGGCCACCTGCGTTTCCTTTTTCTTTTTAATACAAGGGTAATAGGAGGAGACCTGTTCCTGGAGAAGACTTTGCTATTTGAATATATATTTATTCGTTCTGTTTTTTACAAAGAGCAGGTGGAGTCAGTTACTCTGGGTAGTGAAGCTGGTGCTGGGAATGACACTGAAATCGAACAGGGAAGTAGAAAGTCCTAGTCATGCCCAAGCAAACCAGCTGGGGAGCCTCAGAGGCCTCAGGCCCCCGTTTCTCCCTGAAGCAGAGGTCTCAGGGATGGGCGGGCAGCGTCCTGCCTGCAGCCAGCCAGCTCCTGTGCTGCCAAGAATCCTAGCACGGCCCTGCTGGGTCGGTTCTTGGTCACCTGCGTTCTGTGTACAACGGGAAACAAAGAGATGGAAGTGGTTGTAACTTTATTGGAGAGAGACAGAACTTTACCTTTTCTAAGTGGAAGCAGCTTTATTATACACCTTCTGATTAAAAATATTAGCTTCATAACATATTTATATTGAAACTAGAGGCCCAATGCACGGAATTTGTGCAAGAGTAGGCCTTCGCAGCAGCAGCAGCAGCAGAGGCAGCAGTCACGGCTGCCTCGATCCCTCCTGGCAGCTGAAGGGGTGGGGATGGTGCAACTGCCTGGATCCCTCCCTCGCAGCTCCAGGGGCTGCCTCGATCCCACAGCTGCAGCCCCCTCTTCATCCCAGAAGGACGTCTGGAAGGATGTCCAGTCTCACTCGCATATTGTGCTTTTACTATTATAAATGGTATACTATCTGGTATTTGCTTCAAAATAATCTCCAGTGAAGGCTGGGGAAGAAGTAAGAGAGAGGCCTAGATGAAGTAAGCCTGGTTATCATTGAAGCTGGATAAGTACTTTAAGGTTCATTGTAATGTTCCCTATGTTTTGTACATATCTGAACTTTTTAAAAGAACGTTTGAATTATTGATAGGGTGAAGGAAGTTGTGAATCCGAGTTGCGAAACCCTATCACCTGAAGGCAACGTGGCCATTAACTAGAAAGCCTTCTTTTAAAGCCATGTCTTGGCTCTCTCATACTGTGTACATGTCTAGAAGGAACACAGGGAAGGAGTGTCTCACCTTGCTCTCACCGCCATTTTATTCCAGCTAGAGAGCCGAACGATCACACATGGGGAGGAGAAAAAGGTCGGTTTCTGTTGCAGGCACATTTTACCCAGGACTTAAGCTGAAGTTAGGGAGGTATTCTAGCCTTTTATGGGGTGAAGTGAGGCTCAGAGGACCCGCATTGCCCACGTCTGCCCAGCTGGAGTGTAAGGGGACCAGCATGCTACTCGCCTGGGGTGAGCCAGCAGTAGGCTCTGTGCTGGGCGGTTGAGTATGCCCTATCTGTTGTGGTCTAGAGCCCTGCGGAACCAGCATTAGAAGGAACACAACATGACAACATGAATTGCCACGTTCTGCAGAAATCCACATGACCCAGGAAAATTCAGAGAATGGCAAAGAAGGGGCAAGGGAGGCTGCTTGGAAAAGGGGAAACTTGGAATGACAGGCCAGGGACAGGAAGAAGGAGGCATATGGCGAAGGGGAATTAATATCCCAGAATGTCCTGAGAGGAGGAGGAAGTTTCAATGACAAAAGGACTGTTTGTTGGGTGGGTAGGGGATTCAGTTTTGGATGAAATGGTTCAAAACTATTGACTGGGTGGGGAAAGAGAAGAAGGATTTAGCCTTTTGGAAAAACATACCAGGTGGCAATTTATGAAGACAAGATTGCACATCGTAAGAGATACTACGGCAGCAAAATTGTTCTTGAAAGAGGGGCTTTGAAAGATACTCTAGCTGCTAATCAGAATCAAGTGATGATAGGTCCTTATTTATAAGAAAATAAGTCCCTGATTTGCACATTATGTATACCTGAGTAGCTCATTTGTTCTTGATTAGCCAAACCATCTTCCCACATGACCCCATGTTCTTGTTTGTGACATCTATTTTAGGTTGCCCAGAGTCTGATAACATTTCATGGTGCTCCTGGACTCTTTCTTTCCATTGCCTTTAAGTGGTCATGTGTTAGTTCACAGTGCTCAGGCAGCCAGGCTCCGGGGGCTGGAGGAAGGAGCCCTGGTGTACACTCACAGGGGGTTAGCATGTCTCCTCAGCAGGATGCCTGCTCCCTCTCCTGGCTGCAGTCCCGGGGCACTCCATTACAGGTGGTGTATTTCCCACTGGCCAGGAAAACCAGGGGGTTCACCCCTTGAGGGAGTCATTATTCTCTCCGCGTGATCTTCAGCTGGATAGTTTCTTTCTCTGTAGGAGCAGTTCTCCAGGTACTGGCATGAGGGAGTATGCTTCAAACTCGAGGTGGAGGTGGCAGTGAGAATAGAAGGGGAGGACGTGACTTCTCAAGGTTGTTCTAGCAGGTTGGAGGTCTGCATGGGCAGCGGCTGTCCAACCTGACGACGCTGGTATATGCAAGTGATGGTTCTAGCTGGCCAGGAGGACCTCAGGCCCTCCATCGCTGCTTCCTAGAGCCAAGCCCACCTTGTCTCACTCGAAGCTTCTCCCCAGATTCTGCCCTGCTGTGGACAGGGCCCCATGAGAGGTTCTTTGGTTTTGGTGCTTGGGGGGGCATCTGCATTACTGTATCCCTCCCTCCCTTCTTCCTTACCTCCCTTCCTTCCTTCCTCTTTTCTTTTACTTTTTGGTTTGTTTTTAGCGAGAAAAAAGGAGAGGTGCAGAAATTTCCATGTGAGAGCAGAACGCCTGCCTTCTGCAAGCCCCCTACTGGGGGATCAAGCTCACAACCCTGACTGGGCATCAAATCAGTAACCTTTTGGTGCACAGGATGACGCCCAACCAACTGAGTCACACTGGCCCGTGTTCAACCTTCACTTCTTGCTCATGTTTTTTGTTTGTTTTTAATGGAATTTTTAACTTTGTTTGTTTATAATTTTTAAAGACTTTGTTTTTAAAGCAGTTTTAGATTCAAAACAAAATTGAGCAGAAAGTATGGACAATTCCCATACACCCATTCTCCAGACATGCAAAGCCTCCCCACTGTCCACATCCCACACCTAAGTGGTGCATTTGCTACAGTTGATGAACTTGCATTGACACAGCATCATCACGCAGTCTGCAGTTTACAATGTGGCTCACACCTGGTATTGCACATTACTGTTTACATGGGTTTGGACAAATGCGTCACGACATTTATGCATAAAGGCCATTTTAGGCATGGGAGACTAGAGGTCAAAGGCCACTGCAGGGGAAGAGCTCAGAGGGTGCAGGATTCAAGGAGGAGTGCTGGCTCTGTGGTGCTGGAGCACAAGATGCTGGGGCAGGGCAGGTGGGAGGTAAGGTAGCAGTCCTGGATATCCTTGGGAGCCACGGATACAACTCAGCCGACTTCCTAGCCTGTTTACTCCAGTGGTGGAGGGAGCTGCCACACAGCTGGGGCTGGGCAGGAATGCTGCAATAGATGGAAATGTAGCCCAAGCAAAGCTTGGGGACTGCAAATAGGAACACCCTGGCCACTACCTGCTTTGTGGGAGGCATGGTGGTGGGGAAAATCTATCTCATTAACTTTTCCGCATGACCAAGGTGGAATTAGAGCAGTATTTCCTTGTTATTCTCACCCCCTTCCCTTAAAACAAACAAACAACTATTGCAAATTTTTCTAAAATGTGTTGTCAGATTTTCATAGCGAATTGAGTATTTTCATAGTGAATTAAGTTTAGCACAAAAACATTTTTTATTGGTTCATTTGACGATGTTGCTACATCTCAGGGGTTTTATTTATTTTTTATTTTTATTTTATTTTTTTGTTAACCCTCACCCGAGGACATTTTTTCCATTGCTTTTCAGAGAGTGGAAAGGAGGGAGGGAGAGGGAAATAGAGGAGAAAGAGAAATATCCATTGGATTGCCTCTGGCATGCACCCCGTCCTTGGCCGGGGATCAAACCTGTGACCCTTAGGTGCAAGGGCCAGCACTCTAACCACTCATTGACACTATCCAGGGCTCTCAGGGTTATTTTAAGCATTATGTTCAGAATATTGAAATTAATGGTATAGATTACTTCTTGATATCTGTATTCCATGCTCAGTTGCCTTTTGCAGCAAACTGGTGATAAAAGCTTATTTGTGTATAGTTGCTTTCTAGAAGATAAATGTGTTTCTTCTTCCTCTCCCAAAGGAGAATTGCTGTGTAGTTCTGATTAATTGAAATTCCTAGTCTTTTGAATGTTAGTTAATTTGGCCTTTATTGAAAATAATTGGCTGTAATAATGTACTGAATATGGTACTAGGTCTAGAGACAGAAATTCCCTTCTAAACCAGAAGTCATAAGAAGAAATACCTTTGTGTGTGTGTGTGTGTGTGTGGTGGTGGTGGTGGTGGTGGTGGTGGTGGTGGTGGAGTTGCAAAGGATGGGAGTGAAATAGGAAAAATAAAACTTTTTGAGGAAAAGAAAGATGAATTGCTATATAATGAGCATTTCAAAGTCAACTTAAAATATAGGACTGTAGAATATATATTTTGGCCAGTTTATAAAATGAGTTAATGATACACCTACATAAACTTATTTATTGATCCCTTTATTCACATCTTCAAGTATTTATGGGGCATTCTTGTACCCACACTGTTTAAGGGCTGGGGCTGTCCTGTACTAAATACAGTGCCTGTTCTTATGAAGCTTACATTCTAGTCGCCCACATTACTAACTGCATTTTATTATAGGTGTTTAAAATGTTGAGGGAAGGGAAATTGGGGTATAGAACAAGGAGGAATTAACGGCATCTCTGTTTTCCCAGTTGTGAAAAACATATAAAGACTGAGCGAGGTAAAGTGGTTTAGTTCTACCATTGTCCTCCTAGTAAAGTAGTTCGCACTATTTTGCGTTAACATTGCACCACTGACTGATCTCTTAGGGGCCTTGGGCTTAGTTATGTAATTGTGAGTGTCGTGGGACAAAGTGAACCTTCAATACTCTTGCACAAAAGAACTAATTATGACATTATTTTTTTTCAAAGTGATGTGTGGGGTACTTGTCCTAAGACATAGACCCTGAAAGTAAAGAAATCTGTACAAATAAGGCAGGAGCTATGTATTCATCATCAACATTATCATACCAAAGTGTCTAAACTGTTCTGCATTAGAGAGACTCCTTAATTTTGTTTGATCCAGCATTTCCCACATTTATGAGAGTTTATTTTTTTTTGTTTTTTATTCTGCCTGTAACACCTCCTACTTCCTCCTTTGCTGGAATGCTGCCTTGAGAGGACTGCAGAGGGGTCCCTGGAGCTCTCCTGGCCCTGCCCAGGCTGAGGTGGCATGTTACTTCTCCACTCTGAAGGCCTTGGGCACTGGTGCTTCAAGCTTGTGCTTTGTTGAGCTTCCTGGGGCCCAGTCCCCAGCACCGAGCTTCTAGCTGGGAAGTCAGGAAACGGAAGCCAGGAAATGAGAATGGGATGTTTCTCCTTGGAACTATAGCTGGGCATTGCTATAGAGGAGGAGATTGAGGTACAGAGAGGTTAAGGCACCCTCGAGGAGCTGGATTGCAATCGTTCAGCTGCACTTTCAATGGGAAATTTCTCAAAGTTTCTAAGAAAATAGAGAAGACAAATCCTTGGCAAATGATAGAAGTTGGAGAAAGTTGGGAGAATTTTGTTTTAAAAATTCTCTTCCTGCCCAAACCGGTTTGGCTCAGTGGATAGAGCATCAGCCTGCGGACTAAAAAGTCATGTACTTTGGTTGCGGGCACATCCCCAGTGGGGGGTGTGCAAGAGGCAGCTGATCAATGATTCTCTCTCATGGACATTTCTAACTTTCTATCCCTCCCTCTTCCTCTTTGTAAAAAATCAATAAAATATATTTTTAAAAATTCTCTTCCTATCTTTATTTTAGCCACTGAATCACTGGCAGGTCTATTTCTTATTAGATTTTATGATTTCGAGTGATTAGTAATATGTCAAATGTTAATGATAACTTCAAGCTAACAATGGTATACTTGGCTTATTGATTTAGCTAAATTTAGTGGATTTTTTTTCTGCTTTAACTGGCCTTATGTTATAAAAGCACTGTTGTTAACTCTGGGCAGCAAAACCCCTTGAGATGATGCCCACGTGGGCCCATTTTCTGATTTTTATGCTTGAGCACATGGTGTTAGGGCAAAGCTCGAATGTGGTGTTGCACCCTTCCTGCCTTTTGAAGAAATCTTAGGACAAATGTGTCCTCGGCCGCTTGGGACCTGTACCACCCAGTGTGATTTCAGCCCCATGCCTCAGGCAGGCCTTTTGTACCTCCAGACCCCCTTGCTGCCTCGGGTTCCTTTCAATGTGGCCCCTCATTCCTGTGGGGATCATGCTAAGTGAGGTGTGGAAATCAAGAGTCCATAACACCCTCTCTGTGAGGAAGTGCCTTGTGTGATCTTAATCATGTTATTGAATGTGTTTTCCCCCCTCTTTAATGTGGTTAAGATGATAGTTAATAGTAGATGTACCATTTATAGAACACTTACCTGGCTCCAGGCACTGTGTTAAGAACTTGACCTATACTGTTTCATTTCACACCTGAAATAGCTGAGTATTACCATCTCTGTTCTGGTGGCGAGTGCTCTGGGACTCTGAGAAGTGTGTTTAAGCTTCCTAAGCAAGTAGGAGGTGACCTGGGATTCAGAAGTAAAGTCCTGCCCTAATGTCCTGCTGTTGATGACAGGTGTTTTAGCCAATAGCTTTTGGTGCTTTTTGGTCACATTTATCTATGCTTCTCGAAATACTCCAGAAAAGGTACAACGTGGGAGCTGCCAAATGATTTATTCTTTGATGATCCGGAGAAGGCTACTCTAATTTAAGCCAAGGTTCCTTTAAATAACAAACTCCTGGCACCTTCTATTTAATTGGGAGGGTCTTATCCATGTTTAAACTAAGCATTGTAAGTAGTTAACTGTTCCCCACAGGGACATATTCTGTCCCCAGGTTTGTAGGCAACAAACAATGGGCTGCTCCATCCCTGCTCCCACTGACCTGGAGCTCAAGCAAGACCCTGCTTGACTATTGAGCACTCTTCATCGTTTTAGGTACATTATCTCCTTTAATCATCACACCAGCCCTTTTGCTGGGCATTGCAATAGAGGAGGAGATTGAGGTACAGAGAGGTTAAGGCACCCTGAGACCAAATGACTGGTAAATGAGAGAACCAGGATCAATCACTTTACTTTTAACCACTGTGTTATTGCCTCCCCTAACAGCAATGTTTTGTCTCATAAATCCTAATATATCTCAGCCTCAAATACGGACTTGGCTGGCTCCCCATTCACCCATTGAGAAAGATCCCCTTGCACTGAGGAGGGGTCAGAACAGAGTGGTGTGGTTGGCCCTGGGAGCCCGGTGGGTTGTCTGAGTTATGATCTGGAGACAGAGATACTTTAAGCCTCATGATTGCTCCTCTCTGAAATTGGATAGTGGTTCTTGTCCACTGTCTGTCACCATGGAGAGAAATTTTGAGGGGCAGGGAGAGCCCCTAGAAGGTGACAGGGGATTAACTAGATTCATACTTTACATCAACACACCTGGAGAGGGATTTGTACATCTACAAGGGATTATGGTTCTTTAACAAGGTTTGTAATTATGGTGTTATGAGGATTCATGTATGACATGGAACTTTGGAACCTTTAAAAATAGGACAATGTGAAAAATACATTTGTTTGCTGGAGAGATATACAAGATACAGGGCCCATTATGGGAATACATTTCTGTATTTTATAGTCCAAATAGAAATTAAAAAAGCTTTTCACATATAAATATAACCTAATAAAAAGAAATCTTTGGAGTGATTAAGAATATTATAATGGAGAATATTTTAACCATAGAAATGTTTCATCTGGACAAGTATGTCCCTTTTGTTCTTATTTTTCAAATACTCTTTTCATCAGTTCTTATTAGCCAAGAAGTTTGCCTGTCTCTTGAAATAGTCTTTTGCCTTTGTTATACTAGCTTTGTGCTTCTTGCTTCAATTACTTCATCTGTAGTTGTAAACAGTACTTGACATTGTAAATCTTCATTAATGTGATTATGGGATCTATTCATCTGTTTTCAAATGGGGTGGAATGCTTGAGAAGGTGGAAAATAAAACGCAGCACTGTATTACTGATTCTTCTTTGGTCACAAGTAACAAATTAACTTGAGCTAGCTTCAGTAAAAAGAGAATTATAATGAGGACACAGGTATGTCTTAGGAACTCAGAGGCAATGCTGACGTGGCCCTGGGGAGGGAACAGGACCCGCAGATCAGGAAGGGAACTCTGTAATCAGCGTTCACCCCAAGCACATGTGTGACACAAACCTCACTAAAATGAGAGAAAAGCTGGCAGAGAAGGAAAATAGAAATCTATGTAGTTTATCATTTTACATTTGAGTGTGAGATTTAAAAATAGCTCAATCGTATTCTTTGGGGAAAAATTTAGGTTCATTACATGAAATTCTACAGAATAAACAAACTAAAAATTCCCTAAAATTCTGATAATCAGGGCTAATCATAACTATTTTTGATGAACATTCTTCTAGACGTCCAGGAAAACACACACACACACACACACACACACACACACACACACACACTCTCTCTCACACAGTCTCACACAGTCTCACGCACACGTACATACACCTGCACATGCACAAATGGAATCAACTGTTTACAGTCATTTGCCTGTTTTATTCACTGAAAAGTATATCATAGATGCCTTTTCATAACAATACATACAGACCTCCATGATTTTCAGTTCTTTGTAGTTTACTTTACATGTCTATTTGTGGACCTTTAGGGCATTTATTCACTTATTTTCTCAAAATTATGAACAATTCTATTTATAACCATTTTTCTACTTACACAATAATCTACTTTGAGTAACTTATTTAGAAATAGGATTGCTGGATCATAGAGTATGCTATTTTACATGCTGACATAATTACTTAAGTGGCTACATTATGAGATATGTCTATAACATTGGCTATTGTCAATCTTGGGTAAATGTCAGTTTGATAGGTGCTAAATAAGTCTAAATGTTCTAGAGTTGAATTTTTTCATTATTAATATACACCGAGTGGCCATTTATTATGATCTCTAAATGCATAATAAATTTGGCCACTAAGTGTGTGTGTGTGTGTGTGTGTGTGTATTTATTTATATATGAGGCCTGGTGCATGAATTCAGGGGTCTGGCCAACCTGGCCAGGGGGAGGGGACATGGGTGGTTGGCCAGCCTGCCTGCTGGTTGAACTCCTGGTTGAGGGTTCAATTTTCATATTAGCCTTTTATTATCTAGGATATACACTGAGTGGCCAGATTATTATGTGTTTAGAAATTATAATAATCTGGCCACTCAGTGTAGTTGAGTAAACTTTCTTATAGAAAGTTTTAAAATTTGCTTTATCCATTTTGAGGAGAATATTAATTTACTTACTGGTTTTTAAAACATTTTTGCATAAGAATAGCAATCTTTTATAAATTTCTTATATAACTATTTTACCTAGTGTCTTATTTTACCTTTGATCAAAATATTGGTGTTCATTCTCATTTTTACTTTTGATTTGTTTTTGCCATTCATATATTTGAGATATTAAAAAATTGTACTCAACCAAATATCTCAGTCCTGTAATAGTTTCAGATTTTGATATCATGATGTCATGTTGAAAAAGAAAAAGGCCCTTTCTAACCCTATATTATAAAACCATTCATCTGTGTATTCTTCTAGTATTCATCTACTTCTATTTTGAGCTTATGTTTATCATAAGTAGGAAGAGAGATCTATATTTTTCCTTCCTACTAAAGAGCAAACCAACACCATTTATCAACTAGTCTCACATGCCTACCTACACAGATCTGATTATAAAGGGACAGTTGGTTCTATATCTGGATGTTTACTGTTTCATTGATCCATCTGTATGCTCTCCCTCAGACTGCGCTTGTTAGCTATGGCTGGCTCATTTTGTTGATTCCTACAATTGATTACTGTGCTTCTTTGCTTCCAATTGGGTTTCTGTGGGATACGGTGTTAAATAGTCAGTTTTCAGTTCCTCACAGAACTGGGGATGAAGTGGGAACAGTTGAAGCAATGAAGGGCCCCTTCACAAATGTGTTACAAGAACTAAGTAGGAAAAAAGTGAGCAAGACAAGAAGAGCTCATGTAGGTTAATGTGCAATGTCTGAGATTTTTGTGTTAAACCTTGGTGTGGGGGCAGGGAGGGCAATGTATGTAGCTGGTCTTTGTTTAAATTCAAAGCCATTAAGCATTTCTACTACAGGGAAGAAAATAATGTGTTTTGCCTCTTTGCCAACAGTAACATAATTTTGTTCTTTGAAATAAGTGTCTTGGGACCTCGATTCCCTGTTGGTCAAGAATATTCCCAGCCCATGTGTTGCAGCGGAAATTCATTGTTTCCTGAGTTATTTCCCTTCATGATTAGTGAGGGGGGAAATGACCAAATGTATAGATTGAGATTTTTTCCCCCCAAACACTGACGTCTGTAACATTACTTGATTCTGATGGCTTTTATTATTATTTCAGTTATTGCTGCTGAAGGCTTCTCTGATGCTTCAGGATATATTCAGGGAACTCCACGCTCCATAGCTAACAATTCAGGTGAGTCCTTGAAAAAAAGACACAGCCTTTTATTCTTACTCACTGGCTACCCCTGGCATTGGTAAAGGTTGATGAAGTGTTAAAACATCGTCACGTATACTCTCTTGTTTGATATTTAGCAGGGTGCTGTGAGGCCGGAGTGTGCTTGCCCGGCCTGACTACTTCCTTTTCAATTTAATACCCCACCTGGTAGTTGGTTAGTGGGGTAATGGTGGGCAGTTATAAGAGGGGGTGAGTAGCTGGTTTTTTACTTTATTGTATGAATTCTCATTTATTCATATATGTTTGCTTCATTCCCCTCTCCCCCCAACCCCCCCACCCCCTTTTTTTTTAAATGCTGGATAAGGAAATAATGTAGAAACTTCCAATAGTATTTGCACTGAAACTGCACGGTATGGAGCTCTCCAGGGATGGCAAGCAATTGCTCTAGCACACATGTGTCAAACACAAGGCCCGCGGGCCAAATCCAGCCCGCCAGGCCTTGCAATGTGGCCCGCACCGCGCTGTCATCACTGCACTCCGCTGTCAGTTTATGACATTGTCAGTTTATGACTGTTCAGTAAACCATTCGGCCCGCGATTTAGGCTGGATTTTAGATTTTGGCCCCTTCTCTGATTGAGTTCGACACCCCTACTCTAGCATGAGCTAAAGTGAGTTTTGGTTACAGCGGGTTGGTTTTTCCCTTTGTTTGTCCTGGTTGTGGCTGCATGATCTCAGGCAGTGTGGAGGAGATAACGAGGGCAGGGAAGGAAGCCATCTCCTAACGAGGGCAGGCCGCCACCGAAGTCTGCCAGGTGAAAAGGATTGGCCTCAACTCTCAAAGCTTGTGTCACGGCACACCACATGTGCCAGTTCTGTACTTGACCCAATGCACAGCTGAGGACAGATTACTTAATGCCGTTGGTCTCCATAAATTGTACAGGCTGGCCCAGCCTAGTTGTTCCCATGCTTATATATTTTGTAGAATAGGAAAAAAAAAATTCAGGATCAATGTTTACTGTATTTGGGGTGGCTGTGTATAAACACAATTGATGATTATTGACAGCTGAATGAGTACATGAGGGTTTACTACATATGTGCATACTGTTCTGTTTTGTGTTTAAAATTTTTCACAATTAAAGGTTTATTTTAAAAAATAAGTACCATGTACTTCTACTAGCATCATTTCATGAGAGAAATATTTTAATACTAAAAAAGTAGGCTGTCATAAATTTGTCTTTAGGCTGTATGCATTTAGCATGATGAAAATGCCCTTCTCTTCCTGCCTCTTGTCCTGTCTCTGCTGACCAGCTAGCTTTGAGCTAGCCAGAACTGGCCTGAGGACTGGCATTTGGGGAACATTGGGGCATATGACTGCTAAGGAGTCTTCTCTAATTTGAAAACGGTACCATTCTTCTGAAACTGGAAAGGGATGCACTGTAGTTATATATATCAGCTATTTCCAGAAAATGCTGCGACAGCTAGCATGCTGGAACTAAGAGAGGCCAGAGGTCAAGCAGAAGAGGAGGGATTGTTCTGTTGGGAAACACTAATAAAAGTGGCTCATTCATGTGAACATTAAATTTAGCTGCGAGCCACCTTGTAGTCGATGTAAAAATGAAAATTGACAGCAAAGAATAGAGAATCTTTCCTTTATACCATTGCAGGCCACCTCTGGTGAGGTGGTGTTTTACATATTCGTGTCTGCCTGTGGGGTGGGGGTGTTGAGAGCTCTGGATGAGGTGGGCCGAATGTCCATCTCTAGGGAGACCCATCCAAAGCCAAGTGCAAGGAGCTGGGGTGCAGCGGTGGAGGTCACAGGCAGGATTTGGGAGACAGGGGGAAGGGCAGAGGAAAGGAGCTGTCCTGCCTCGGGGTCCTCTGTGGGTGTCTTTTGGGAACCTGCAGAAGGTGGTGGGTGGTTTGGTCTGGCTAAAGGGCTTGGGCACGGTGTATAGGAAACACATACATAAGCCTTTCCCAAGTTTTTAGATCTGAAAGGAGCATGTCGGCGGATTTCTATGCTGTGGGTCTGTACAGAACTGAAAACTGGCCTTACCATGTACTTCTCTCTGGCGATGTGTGTGAGCTGTAGGGTGGGTGGAAGACAGAGGTGATCATGGGCTAAATGATTACGACGGTAAAATGATGGGAGGAAGGAGCAACCATACCTCCTATTCCAAAATGCCTGCCCAATCCAGGCTGCTTCTGAAAGTTCTGTAACGTTCTGCCAGGGTCTGCACTGATCGGAATATAGTGGTTCAGTCCTTTAGAATTTCTCCCTGAATGATTTCTGGTGTGTGTTTGTTTTACGTGCCTGTTTTCTGGGGAACTCACATGAAATTTGGCACACTTATCTGGTTGCTTTCCCTCTATCAACCAACTCTGGGTTCACTCTCTATATGCTTCCGTTGTGTTGCTCCCTCTATTCTTCCCCAGGGATATTTATCTCACTACCCTTTTTTTTTTTTTTTTGGAAGAAATTATGTTAACAACAGAAACATTTGTCTTAAAATTATAAGAATATGAGAGATTACCTGAAATCTTGACTTTTCTGAAAGTGTCTACAGACAAGAATAAATGCTAGCTAGAGCTTTTATTTTGACATAAACCAGAGGGAAGGAATTGCTTTAAGGGATTTGAGACAGTCCAAGTCTGAATAAAATTTAATGAATGAACAATGTAATCTATCAATCATGTTCGGAGCCTTTCAGAAGGCCAGGCCATGCTTGGTAAGATCTTGTAGGGATGAGCAATTATGAATTTGAGACAGCCATGCTTCGGGGGAATAAACATGATGCTTTAAAGGGTTGCGTGTCTGCATATGAGGGAGTGTGTGCATGAATAAGTAGAAGGAGGTGGGGGTATATGATAAATGACTTGTTTTGCCTTTTACTTAATGACTTGTGGCATAGTCCAGATTTGAAAATAAATGGCAATATTCTGAACTTATCTTCATATTCCTTGCAGGCTTGAAAGAAAAATATTTAAAACCCAATTTTAAATGAAAAACATTGTTTTTGGCTCTCTGGGAATTTTTAGTTCCCACTGTTGTTTAGGGAAGCTGTTGACTCCATAAAAACTTAAAGCACCATCTATAATACAAAGCTGTTTGTCATTCTGTATCGGTCACTTAAAGGCAGTGGCGTCAGTAAAGATAAGTTGTTCCTTGCTTACTTTTCTCCATAAAAAATGCAATCCGTAATGCACTGGTGTCTTCCTGCCATGTTCCATTAGCTGAATTCTTTGGCTTGCTCCCCCACTGCTGGCTCTCTGAGTGGCTGAGAGTCCTAATTAGCACCGTGCTAATTAGCATCATCTCCTTGATCAGGGTTCCCGGACATGTGCCAGGTCCTCACTCTGCTGTCTGTGCTTAGTAAATGTTTCAGAACAACAACAGTAACACTTTCCAGATTGTTTCTCATAATTAAACTTATCCATGGACATAATAGAATGCGTTGTTTCCTTGAGCTTTTTAGGGTGATTATACTTACTGTATTTTCCGGCGTATAAGACGACTTTTAAACGAAAAAGAGCCTGCTCAGATTGGCCAGAGTCAGAGAGGCGGTCTATTAAAAAAAGAACTGGTATTGCCTCGGAAGTGGGGGGTAGTCTTATACAGCGAATATAGGCCTAAACCTATGTTTTAGCTGTAAAATTAGGGGGGTCGTCTTATACGCCGGAAAAATACGGTGCCAGTTAATTTTTTTCCAATGTTACCTCCTGAAGAACTCAAGAGTTGAGCGTTTTCTATCTAACAATGATTGGATTTCATAGACTCAAATGTTCTGGAATGCTTGTGCCTGCATTTAACTGTTCTACTATGGGATGCAAAACTTTCGGAACCACTTTTTCCCCCCCACTGTGAAGTCTCATATTCTGAGGATCTAGAATGATCACCAGAGGCATTTTATTCTGTTTACAACAAGTCGGAATTAGACAGCTTCTCAGAACCATAGAATGGCTTGTGCACTTGTAGAGTTTAAACATGACTGGACTAAGATTAAAATAAAGTAAACACACTGGAAGTCCAGCTGCAGGGGTCTCCACACAGCACTGTAAAGCCTGATAAAACTTAAGAAAAATCCTACTGATCTAAACAATTGTTTTATCAAGGATCATTTATTTAAAAGAATATCTGTCAAAGTCAAGTATGCAAGTGGCTAGAAATTAGAAAACATTACAGAATAGAAAAGCAACATGCCTTATCCTAACCCCTTTACTTCAGCAACTTGCGCCGCCTCCCCACCCCCCACCTTGGCCCTGTAGATCACCCTTTGCTGCTTTTGTGGGGATTTCCACGGGTGTAAATGTAATGTGTAGAGCACCATTTCGCTCTTTATTGGATTTAGAGGCACTTTCTTGGTGTCTTGTTGTGGTCACTGATTAGCATCCCTGTCTCCGTCCCTCTCTGCACTGATTTCACTCTGTCAGTCTTTCCTTGTGCCCCTCACATGACACACACAGCCTCTTCTTGTTGTCTCCTAGAGACACTCCCCCCTCCCATCCATCCTCTCCATTTTGGGCAGCTATACCTTTAATTTTATACGTCCTTTAATCTGGTAACGGCGTCTAGGATTTACCTGTGACTTGATTCTGAGTGTTAAAACCAAGAAGCAGCATGTCCTCTATTATAGGTCCCATGGCAGCCAGATGGTGTGGTGGGACTGCATTCCTTCCTCTCTGAGCTCTTGCCCTCACACCTGGGCCCCTCTGCAGACCGTGCTTGAATGGATTCTCCCTTTCACAGGTCACCAGCTGCCTTGAACGAAGCTTCAACATTTCCTAGACTCTGTCTTCCCATCTTACCTAGAACCCGCTTTATTTTCCCACAGCCCCTCCTCCTCCACCTTCAGCCAGAACATTTTGATTTCTGGGTGCTGCCTGCTTCTCACTAAGTGCTGATGGCCAGGAGAAGCTGTTACTACTGTTAGAAAAGTGGCCTCAGGCCCTGGTGACTCTGAAGGGGCAGCAGCCTGGTCTTTGAAGTTCGCCATCCTTCACCAAGGCCCTGATGTGTTAGCACCTTGTTTCTGAGGCCTGGTGTTGGCTGCAGTCCACATCCCAGCTCTTGGCACAGATGTTGTCATTGACACTCTGGACACCAAGGTGTTGAGACCAGATGGGAAGCCTCCAGGCCTCCCCTGGGAAGTGCCTCTTAGACCTCGGGGCTGCCTGAGGCGCGGTGCCCGCTGTGGTTTCACAGGTTAGAAAAGATTTCTGTCTTCAGAACATCTTACTTTCCTCGGTAGACCTTCATTTTCCCCCTGAAAAGTACTGCTGCTCCGGGAAATTCAGCTCTGCTTAATTCCCCATCACCTCCTCCTGTGGCTGCTGTGTGGCCAGCAGCTCATGGTACCGGATTCTGTGCCTGGCACTGGGAATGTCCTCACCTGTGTAATGCTTCCTTTGTGGATTTGAAGTGAGGAATGGGGCTCCCCATGCAGCCCTGCTGGTAGGTCGGAAAGGTGCTTTGTCAGGGGTGGTTGTTGATCCAGATGTTTTCCTGGAGCCTCAGGTATGTGTGTGAGTCAGGTACATTGGATTATCTTAATATATGGTGTGCTTTGGTAGTTATTTTAGAGGGGAGGTTGAAAAAACAATCACGTTTTACTTTTCACACTCCCTTTTCTCCCATGAATGCAGTGGTCTGCTTACATCTTCTGGTGTAACTGTACTTAGTAAGTGACTATTATGACAGGGACCAGATGGACGGCAGGTGCCCTGGGCAGGGGGGGTTTCCCCTCTCCGGGCTGCTCCCTCCTCACTATGCAGACCTCACGGGAGCTTTGGCAGTGGAAGCAGCAGTCTCTCCAGGAACTTGTGATCTCCGAGTGGATGGCAGCGGTTGGGGTTCCTCTTTGTTATGTCCATCCATTAGGCCAAGGTGGCAGCGTTAACATGTGCTTCCTCATTGCAAGTAGCACTTAGTCTCCAAACATCTGACCTCTTTATGTTTAGTTCCTCAAATAAGCATCGAATGAAAGGGCAATCTTCAGAGATGGGCCTCACTTCCTGATGGAGGAGGTATCTGGCCTTAGTGAGGTCATGACTTAATGAACGAAGAGGAGTCAGTATGTACCTAGATGCAGTGGTGACGAGGCTGCTGATGCACATTTACCGTTGATCATGATAAGCGGTCCAAAGTAACCTACCATCATCTTGCATGATTAGCTCTGACATGGCGACATTTTATTTTCCTGTTTGTTGATTGCTTGTAAGCTTAGGAAAGAGTGCCGAGCGGAGAAGCAATCCGTGTGAGACATTTTGGTTCCATTATACAAAGGTCACTGACCCGAATAGTTACAGAAGCCCAGTGACACTCGGGCACAGCGATTTCCGGGACAAATCTATTAGGACAATTTAAATCTTGGTCAACATTTTGTTCTCCACCGGGAAACTTGTGGAAGTTTCAGGACGACTTGGATAGGACCCAGTCCCTCAGCGAGAGAAGGAAATAAATGAAGTTTAAAAAGTCTTTCTTGTTTTTGGACCCTAAGTGTTCCCCCCCCGCCCCGTACATTATATGTTCTTTCCTTTCTTTGCCTCTAAGCCACATGTGTCAAACACAAGGCCCGCGGGCCAAATCCAGCCCTCCAGGCCTTGCAATGTGGCCCGCACCGGGCTGTCATCACTGCACTCCGCTGTCAGTTTATGACATTGTCAGTTTATGACTGTTCAGTAAACCATTCGGCCCGAGATTTAGGCTGGATTTTAGATTTTGGCCCCTTCTCTGATTGAGTTCGACACCCCTAAAAGCAGTGAGTCAGGAGGCAGTCTCCCCTGCAGGAGACGGCTCAGCTCCAGGATGCCCGGTTAATTCTGCCAATCCGCTTGGGAAGTGTGATGCAGGCACGGGGGACAGTGGTGCAAGTGAGGCTCTTGCCCCCTCTGGCCACTCATCTCAAAAGCTGGGATTCAGAGGAAACACGGTCAGTACCCTGAGCTAGGAAGCACAGACATGGACACGGGAGGATACAATGACATGGCCTTGTTCTGTTTTTGTCTACACATTTCCAGAGAGACCACAGTATCTATGGTGAATAAGCAGAAGAGATTACATTTAGAGAAAGAATGGGTATTTCCAATGAGTCAAATAGGCCTTTGAAAGAAAGTAAATTGTTTCTGGGTTAGTTGGTGAAGTTTTGAGGGTCTGAGGTGGGCTGTGTAGGGCTAGTGGGGACTTGGCTCCTTCTAAGATTAGCAAAATTTAATTCTTTACTTGGGAGTGAACTTCTAAATTCAGCACTTAAGGCAAAAATTTCATATGAACACAATTGCTCGTGATCATCCCTTGAGAAGACGTCACACTAGACGCAATTATCCCTATCTCCCAGTCCGTTCAATACAGTGGGCTTTTCTCAAAACTTAGGAATAGCTTGCTGCTTAGTAGTTGGCTCCATTATTTAAGGGCCATGTTGTAAATAATAGAACAACTCTTGGCATCCAGATAGAACCCCAGGAGGCAAGCAGAGAACTGTAAATTCTTACATCCCTGCCATGGCCACTGTGGGACTTGCGTGCTCATTGAGAGGAAGGGGAGAGGAGCTGCCTGCCAGATTGTTATTACGGAAATTTTCAAACATGTTCAAAGGTGAAGAGAAATGCATGGTGAACTATATACCCATTAACCAGATTCAATACTAAATAATTCTTGGCCAGTCTTATTTCATCAATTCATACTGTTCTTTTCCTACCAGTCATTTTGATGTGCATCTTTATTTTTCCTCTGTTATTATTTCAGTATATGGCTCTAAAAGATAGGATTAAAAATGTATCTAACTACCTTATCACACCAAAACCATAAAGATTAACCAGTACTTCCTTAATATCATTCAGTATCAAATTAATGTTCAAATTTCCTCAATTGCCTTATAGTACTTTTTAAAAAATATATTTTTATTGATTTTAGAGAGGAAGAAAGAGATAGAAATATCAATGATGAAGGAGAATCATTGATTGGCTGCCTCCTACACACCCCACACTGGGGAGCGAACCTGCAATCTGGGCATGTGCCTTGACAGGGAATTGAACCATGACCTCCTGGTGCATAGGTTGATGCTCAACCACTGAGCTATGCTGGCCAGGCTATCGTACTTCTTTTTAAGTTTCTTTGAGTCAGGATCCAAATAAAGTTTACACATTGCAATGAATTGATCTCTCTAATCCCCTTTTAATCTACAGATCCTTTTCTGTATCCCTCGGCCATCCCCACCCCTACTCTTGTGATTTGTTTGTTGAAGAAAGTGAGTTGTTTGTCCTTTTTAGGGGCACTTGGCATCTCTGGAGCCTTTTTTGTTGTTGTCACCACTGAGGATTGCTACTGGCATCTAGTGAGTAGAGGCCAAGGATGCTGCTAAATATCCTACTGAACACAGGACAGCCCCTCATAACAAAGGATTCTCTGGCCCCAAATCTCAGTAGTGCTGTGGTTAAAAAACTATACTATAGAGTTTTCCAGTCTGGGTTTTCACTGTTGCTTCTTTGATGATACCATTTTACGTGTTTCTCTGTTCTTTGTGTTTTCTGTGACTTATTACTCATATCTCCAGTAGTCAGATTCAGATCTGGGTTTGTTTGTTTTTCCTCCAAGGCTACATACATCACAGGCAGACGGCGTATTTTCACTAGAAAATACATACTGGTCACTGATGATTATTGCCTCGATCCTTTAATTTATTAGTTATTATAAAAACATGATATTAGAATTCTATCATATCCTTGTTTATATACAAGAATACTTACGTAAAAATAAATTTAACCTCAACTATTTGTTTACCCTGAAGTTCATGTTGGAAAGTCAGGATAAATGCTTGATACTTTCCCTTTATTTTCAAAACACTGAGTTCCCTACCAGCATCCTCTAAAAGTGATCACTGAGGTTTTATTTATTTATTTGGCTTTTTTCCTCTTCCTTCTTCTTTTCAGTGTAAATATAATTGAAGCATTTCTTATTGATACTGGAATTGTCACATATTTGACCAGTAGAAGCTAATTCCTAGTCTTTTTGACATGACTTGTGTTTTTGCATTTTTCTGTACTTTGTGGCACAGCAAAATGTTATAGGATTGTCTTATCCATTTCTTATTTCAGACTTAGACTCATCATTTCTTTAAGAAGCCCTGGTTTCTTTGAGTGTTTAGAGGCACAATATAGAAATTAAGAATGTTTATAACTACTGGATTTATCATTGTTTCTACATCTTAGTGGATCAAACTAGGAAATATAAATGTATGTATGTCTATGTTTGTATGTACAGGTCAGAGATAAAATGGATTGTTAGTTCATACTAATACTTCCAGGTGAAATTCAGTATTACAATAGTACAGGACTTTTACTAGCTCCCACCTAGAATACCAGTTCAGTAATAACATCATAGTTCTGTATCTGCTTTATCTCATCTATTTACACAACAATCTGTGTTTTAAAGACATTTGGAATAGTTTTTCTCTGTGATTGTGTCTCCAACTGGATATACAGTTAGGTTCATTGATTTCATTTTATTTTCTGTTTTTAGAGATTCCCACTTTAAAGTTATCTTTAAATAATTTTACACAATATTGTCAAGGTTGCAAAGCCTCATCTATTTGCTTTTACCCCAGTCCCCTTTCCATTCTGTTTTCTTCCTCCCCATTATGCAACAATTAAAAATATATATCCTTGTATACTATCCTTGTATCCTTTTATAATGTATAAGCAAATGTACAATATGTTGCCGGACATTTGGGTGTTTTTTTTTCATCTTTTTACTATTAGAAATAGTGCTGTGGAGAATAGCATTGGGCACTCTTAGCACCATTTTTCTTTTTAACCTCATAGAAGTTAAGTGTATGTATAATGTGAGTCCCTTCATGAAGAGCGAGAAGGATGTCTGCACACCGCTGAGACTGAACAGAGCTTTGGAGCAGGAAACGGAGAGGGAGCATGTCGAGGAGGGATGGAGATGAGCGTTTCCGTGGGGTAGATGTATGTCTTCACGTGGAAGAAAATAGGGCTTAGGAAGGTGGGTCAGATCCAGGTTTCCGTGACCTGCATTGCCAGGCCCAGGGCTGTGGCTTTCACATCCCAGCCCAGGAGTGAGCAGCGTTTTCCGGGAAAGGACCTAGTTGTAAATATTTTTAGGTTACTGTCTGTGTTGCAACTACTCAGCTCTGCCTTTGGAGTGCAAAAGGCAGCCACAGACAGTTTATAAATAAGCGAGGGTGCCTGTGTTCCAGTAAACTGGATTTATGGACACAAATGTGAGTTTCTAGATATTCATTTATCATGAAATATAATTATTTTTTCAATTATTTTTTTTCTTCACCAATTTAAAACTGTAAAAGCCATTCTTAGTCTGTGGACCATCATTTGCCAAGCTCTGCTCTGGGCTTTTGGGAGACATAGGAAGTTCAACACAGGAAAGCCTCTCTCAGAGGGATCATCCCAGTGGGTTAAGGATGATCAGCAGGAATGGGCCCAGGCTCAGGAGGCTGCTGATGGTCACAGTGTGGGTGTAGTTGGAAGGTGTCTGAACAGAGTGGATTTCTTTCTTTTCTTTTTTTCTTTCTGGCCTGCGGCTGGAGAATTATTGGATCGCATAGAAGCGTTATATTATTTGATAGTTCTTATTTTTAAAAGTCGTGCTCTATAATTTCCTATAGGTTATAAACAAAGAGAGAGACAGACCCACCCTCGCAGATGGTGTGGACTTGGGAAAAAGTGTCTCATTCTTTGCAGCCTCCTTCTCCTCCCACCCTCATCCCCCATGAAGAAACCCAATAGTGACCCCATTTGGACGGTGAACCTTTTGTATCAGCTGCCTGGTCCACCTTTCTTCCTGTGACATTTGCAGGCTAACTGTTGAGAAAACAGTATTTTGTTTGTGGGAGAAAAATCAAAGATGATATCAATGAAAAATGCATTTTCATATAATGGAAATTATTAGAGCAACTTTTAAAATGTCACTGCAGATGCACGCAGACAACAAGGAGCGGAATACATTAGAAAGTAGGTCAAGTTCTCTCATGTTTATGAATGAGGTAAATTACAGCATAGGGTTTAGGTTTATAAAATTGTGTATACTATAGTTCATATGAATTACCCTAGCCCAAATGATATTAGACCAAAATATAATTAAAATAAATTGAGTTTGTTTCTTTGTCCTTTGTGGCTTAAGTATTTTATACCGAATATTTTATGAATTTAATAAACTAGAAAAAGTGATGAGCTTCTTGTTATTGCTCACATTTCCTGTATGAGACACAAAATCCACTCTAGGGAGTTAAAGCTGAAGTAGATTTAATCCGGGGGGGTGAGCCTCCAGGACACCCCGCCCCCAGAATCATTTTCTCCTACGGAATCGGGAGAGGGGCTGTGGCTGCTGCAGTGGGAAGCTATTGCAGTAGGAACTCGAGGGTTGAGGCGCCAGCTCCCTCAGCTCACCTCCTGCAAAGCAAAAATTGCTTCTCTGGGTGGCCAGGCCCTCTGCCCCTCTCCTCCATGGCTCAGTTCTAAATCAAAGTTGCCTGGGAGCCTGTCTCGTTGGGAGGTCCTAAGGCATGTTGGGCACTATAGTGGCAAATGGGTCTGGACAGTATGTAAGGCTTAGCTCTCTAGCCTCTCCGTGCTACAGGGGAGCCAGCCCACCGGGTTTGCCTCGGTTTCCAATTTCAGTAAATGCCACTTCACACGTGACTGCTGCTACCATCCCGCTGTTGAGGGACAGAAAGATCATCAGAATTTGCCTTCCTGGAGACAGGTGGTACATTTTCATAGACTTGTACAGGGGCAATAATAACTGGTGTAAAGCCAGTGTTACTGGTTAACGAGAATTAGTTGATAGTGTTAGTGATGGTAACGTGACGGAAAGGAATACCAATGGTTTAATAGTAAAAACTTCAGTGGTTGTGGAGTCCAGGCCTGGAGAACACACTTCATTTTCTCCGCGAAGAGTGGTGAGTCCAAATATTGTCCCGACCATCCAACTGCTTAAGCATTTATTGTGTTAATTCAGGTGTAACGTCAGTGATAAAGCATTCTCGTTCGCCATTTATGAACGCTAACTTTCTCACTGTCAGATTCTTGGAAAGGAGGCACTCCCTTATTCAGCCTGGGAAGGAACAATCTCTCACAAGGGAGTAACTGGAAGTGGTACTTCAAACAGAAGGTCATTGATTTTGAATCAGGCAGAGCTGGGTTCAAGTTCTAATTGCATCATTTTCTAGACTTATACATTTTTGCAAAATTTCT
This sequence comes from Pipistrellus hanaki, assembly GCF_964339955.1. NCBI lineage: Eukaryota > Metazoa > Chordata > Mammalia > Chiroptera > Vespertilionidae > Pipistrellus > Pipistrellus hanaki. The sequence continues at coordinate 45,193,926 of NC_140503.1, read as the reverse complement.
CTTTCTATACTTGTCTTCCATGTTGAAGGGAGTTGGAAGTATCCTCCTCATCGTGTTGTAAGGCAGTGCCCAGCACAGGCCTGGCACACAGCCTGCCCCATGGTGGGCTGAGGCTGGCTGGCAGTGGTGGCACCACCATCAGGGCCTGGAGCGGGCTATGCCCTCTTCTCCTGTCCTGCTGAGTGTGCCATGTGGGGAGGCTGTTGTGTCTGTTCACAGCAGTGATCTTCTCCCCTGCAGCCCTGGGGCCCTTGGAAGCTGCTTTCTTTTTGTGCTGTGGGCTTTCTCCACGCCCCCCCCCCCGCCCCCCCCCGGCACTCATAGATCCCTCTTAGACTTTCTCTTTCCTCCAGGGAAAAGACCTCTCTCAATGCTTAATGGGCAATGGAGCCATCATGGGGTCACAGAAGTTGTGGTAGCTTTTTATTTGTCATGCAGACATCGAGACCTCCTTCTGAGGCTTGAAAGGCTGATGCACCCCCCTCCCCCTTTCTAATTAGATTACTGATTCCATTTCAGTGATGGTTTTAAGCTAACATGGCCTTCATTCCATTGCCTTTGCTTTTTTTTTTTTTTTTTTTTCTTGACTCCATCTCTTTTTTGATTTCCCAATGGTACCTAAAGTGGGTGACAGAGTTGGGAGCACATTGGCATATATTAGTCTTTACCTGATAATATTTTCCCATTGAGTTTTAGAGAGAGAAAGGGAGGAAGGAAGAGAAGGAGAGAGAGAGAGAGACAGAGAGAGAGAGAGAGAGACAGAAAGAGGGAGAGATGGAAAGAGAAACATTGATCTGAGAGAGACACATCGATTGGTTTCCTCCCCCATGCCGTCCTGACCCAGGCCAGGAATGGAGCCTGCAAAGAAGGTAGGTGCCCTTGTGCCCTTGACTGGGAATTGAACCTCAGACGCTTTGGTCCGAGGGCTGATGCTCTAATCACTGAGCAACACAGGCTGGGACTTGGTCTATATTTTTTTAGCAAACCTCCAGAATGGCTGTAACTTAGTGGAGTTTTGGGGGAAATGTAACAAGTAACGAACAGAAGATTCAAAAAGATCCTTTCAGAGCATCATGTACCAAGTGAGTTTCTATATATGTTCCCTGTTCAGTTTTTTCTTCGTTAGGGTTTTTTGTTCCCTATGTGTAGCAGACCTGACTCCCTCGTTCTTTTGTGTGGGTCGCTGGGTAGGCCCACTATTCCACTCTTTGAGTTTACTGTCAATACAGCATAGGCAGTGGGCCTCACACACATTCACTGTAGTGGAATCAAGCCATGTGGCGGGTGACAGCGAGAACCATTCCCTGCTTGACTCCAAGCAAGTATGTTGCCCTCTTTCTCTCTAATGTCTTACCTCAAAGACCTTGACCTTGAGCTGCTTATAATTTGTGCAAACTATCTGATATGTTTAACCCTTTGCCAAGGATTTGAGTCATGTGATTAATATACTTTTATACATTTGAAGATTTGCGTTTGCATTAAATATTAAGTTGGCCTACCCTCCCTTACATCTAATTGACTCATTTATTCACTCAGCAGTCATTTATTGAACATCCATAAAGTGCCAGGCATTCTGCTGGATATTGGGAACATTTCTCTCATAGCAAGAGAGAAATGGGAAATATTGTAATAATGTTGATGCAGAAGGTTTCAGATAGAGTTAGAGTAGATTTTTTGATAAGTAGATTTTATGATATCTAGTAAAGGGTTTAGGCTTTTCCCCCTCCAAGAACTGTAGGAGTCCATGAAAGGGTTTAAGCTAAGTGGGATCTAATCAGACATGAACTTGAGGAAGACCGCTGGCTGAGATGTGTTGTGTTTGTTCAAGAAAAGATGGGGGTGGGAGGCAGGAAGGAAGCTGTTGCAATAATTTGGGCAGAAGATGATGGTGTTCTTGAATAGGAGAAGAAGACAGATTTGAGAGTCACTCAGGAGTTAAAGTTGTCAGACTTGAGGGGTTGGATGTGGGTATGCAAGAGAGACTCATGTCATGGATAATTCTCCCATTTCTGGTTAGCCATTGGGTGGATGTTGGTGCTACTGAGATGAGCAACTCAGGAAGGGAAGCAGGTTTGGGAGCAGCGGTGGCAGCGGTGAAGGGATGAGCTCATTTTTGAATGAGATGAAAGTGATATGCTTGTGAAAGATCTTGGGGAGAGACACTGTGGACTTGGATAAGGAGCACAGGGGGTAGGCCTGGCCTCTCTGTGCAGACCTGGTGAGAGCAGATGAAATCCACCAGCCAAGGGTGCAGAGAAGGAGGAGAGGGACTAGGAGAGATCCCAAGAACCATGAAGCTTAAGCAAGGAAGAGAGCCGGCAGAGGAAACTGAGAAGGAGTGGGTCAGACCAATGGAGGGAGTCCCCTGGAGTGCACGTATTGTCTGGTGCTGTGCAGACAGGCAAGGAGTGGAAAGGGGATGCCGTTTTATCAGCAGGGAAGACAGGCGTTACCGTGTCCGTGCTAGGCAGAAGCCAGAAGAGGAACAAGGTAAGGAATTAGAGACCCTTCGGTGGGGAGAACTCTTGTAGGAACTGTGGCTGTGCGGGGCGGTCAGAGGCAGCGCAGTGCCTGGCAGTGTGTGGGCTTGCGCTGGGTGAGCCTTGCTGTCATGCTGGATGAAAAGTTAGTAGAGAGGAATGCTGCTCCTGTGCTTCATCATACTCATTGCTGTGTTATGCATCCTCTTCAAAATACTTTCATGGTATGTGCATTTCTGCTTAGAGACACTGTATTGAATATATACAGTTGATTCACTGACATTAAACTCAATGGCCAACAGAACTGTAACTGCAACCTGAATGAAGCTTAGCTAACATATTTCTCCCATAAGGCATATCACAGCCTCCTTGCACTTAGGAGCTAGATAATGCCTGGGGACATTTTAAAGAGCTGAATCACCAACAAAAACAAAAAATTCGAAAGCCATGACACTGAATAAACTGCGAAAAGGATAGTTGTTTACAGCCTGAGAGCTGAGACAAAAAGGCAGAACACTGCTGTCTTGGACCTCAGCTGGGAATGTGTATATTGGGCAAATCAGAGTTTTTACCACTTTGCCTGTGTCCACAAATAACCAGGAAAAGTAATCAGGGAAGGGCTATGAGTTTGTTTTTACAGATGTTTTATTGAGTGTAGACATCGACATCTGGAACGCTGTAAAACATGCATTATCTCTAGATTCAAAAAGGAGCAAGCCACATTGTCCTCCCTGTCAAATGTGTCAGGCTTGCCCCGGCTGCATTGCTCAGTGGTTAGAATGCTGGCCCTGGCTCCAAAGGGTCTTGGGTTTGATTCTAGTTCAAGGGCATGTCCCTGCGTTGCAGGTTCACTCCCTGTCCTGTTCAGGGCTCATGTGCGTGTATGTGTGTGTGTGTGTGGGGAACCAATGTTGTGACTCTCTCATATTGATGTCTCTTTCTTTCTCTTTCTCTCTTTTTCTTCCACCATCCTTCCTCCCTTCTTTCCCTTCTTCTTTCTCTGAAAAGTGTCAGGGTTGGTTGGCATACATGATGAAGATCAATGAAGTATCCTTAGATTAATATGGTTCCTTAAAAACTCCTACAGTTTGGAGTAGGGTCTCAATCACATGAAAGGCAAAGTTGTTCACTTTGCCTTCAGAGATCTGGCATTTCATTGGAGGTACCCAGTATTTTAGTTTTTTTTAAAGTCACTTCACTTCTGAAGTCACTCTTATTTTTTAAATATATTTTTATTTATTTCAGAGGAGAAAAGAGAGATAGAAACATCAGTGAGAGAGAGTCATTGATAGGCTGCCTCCTACTGAGAATGGAGCCTACAACCTGGGCATATACCCTGACTGGGAATTAAATCATGACCTCCTGGTTCATAGGTCGACACTCAACTGTTGAGCTTCACCGGCAGTATTTTAATTTTAAAACAAAAATAATTCTGTTTATAGAAGATCCCACCCCAAACTTTATGTGTCCCTTCAGATTTCAGAAATTTAAAGGAAAAAAAAAATGATATGCCTTTTGGAAATTTTACGTTTATCTGAATAATACTTAGAAAATATTTCTTCTTCCATTGCTGAGGTGTATTAAATTTGAAGAACGTAATATCTCCATCTCCAACAATATAATTTCTGCCTTGTTGTCTGTACTTTTCAGCGACCTTGACTGCATTTTCAGAATCCTCCTCTTTAAAATCTTCGTATTTCATTACTTCAGCTATAATGAATCCTTTCTGAAAATCTGTGTAACTCTTTCCTGCAGCTTGAGGAACCTTCGTCCCTCGCCTGGGTCCATGCACGCACTTAGAGGGGGCTGCTGTGAGAAAGTCTTCCAGCTGAGCACTGCACACTCAGCCCTAATGGTCTGTGGCAAAGCGCTCTGTGTCATGTGGGCTTCCAGATGCTTCTGCCTCTCCTCAGCACTCAGATCTTGCCACTTGAGTTCCCAGGCCCTTGCCACTGAAAGGAATGACTAAGGCCCCTGGGCCAGACCTGTCCACTCACTCTTTAATTTTTATCAACCATGGTTTTTCTTTCTAAGGTAGCCTTTATTCAGAAAGATTGACCAAGTAGACCATTGAAGTCAAAAGTAAGTTTTTTCAACACTCAATCTCTTTGTCATTCAAATCACGATGGAAACGAACAGGTTTCTTTTGATCTCTAACCGAGGATTTGATGTTACACATACGTCATATTCGGGCTTTAGTTTTTATACCTCCTCTTCTCACAGCCACTTTTCCTAGTTTATCTCTAATGGGTCCCATCATTTCCTCATCCTTAAGCTGGAGCTCTTTGTGTATTATTTCTACTCTTCCTTCAATGTGGGTGATATCGGCATCTTCGAAAGCTCGCGTTAGGTGACAGACTCCATCACAGGCACTAACTAATGTGAGATAAGAAGGCATTTCCCAGGCCTTGTCCATTGAGACCAGCACTACCCCCTGCATTTAGAAAGGCTGGTCTGTGGTCCTGGAAAAGGAAATCAAGCCTTTCACCGGGCACAGGCTCTCTGCCCTCATTAGGGTCAGCAGTGCCCAAGAGGACGTTTTCTGTTGAAGCCTGAATATCGGTTAGTAGTGCATACATTGAAGGAGGTAGATTTCCCAGCATTTGGCAATCCAGCAATACTGCTTTCCAAGGAGGTTCCAAATCTTTCAACTACTGGGGGTGGCTTAATAACTTCCCCTCCTGCTTTGGGGGCATCTTGCTCTAGTGAGCAATGACTGGTCTCAGAGACAGCGGCAGACATGTCCTACCAACAGCGGCAGGCTAGGCGGGAGGAGCAGAGTGCAGGCTTGGCCTCTCCACCCAGCGGCATGAGCACCTCAGTGGCCATTCTATGAGTTTTAATTTCGTGATTAAATTTCTTTTCTTTCTTTTTAAAAAAATATTTGTTATTTTATTATTTAAAAAAATATTTTTATTGATTTTTTTTACAGAGTGGAAGGGAGAAGGATAGGGAGTTAGAAACATCGATGAGAGAGAAAAATTGATCAACTGCCTCCTGCATGCCTCCTATTGGGGATGTGCCTGCAACCAAGGTATATGCCCTTGACCGGGATAGAACCTGGGACCTTTCAGTCTGCAGGCTCTATTCACTGAGCCAAACCAGTTAGGGCTTGTGATTAAATTTGAGTGAGTCAGTGAATCTGCAAATATAAACTCTACAAATAGATTAACTGTCTCTATACACACACAGTACTACTGCTATTAAACACATACATTTATGTCTCTGTGGGTGTCTGTTTGTCCATTTATCTATCTATTTTGAAAATCATGAATTCCCACCAGCATTTGAAATTCCAGTTTAACACCATTGGGTCCCTTACTTAGTTTTTCACTTTTTGGAGCCACCATGCCATCACTCCCCCACCCCCAGTGGCCTTGCTGGTAACTGCCTTACCCTTTTCCCACATAATGACTGGAAAAGGGAGGGATACAGTTACATATTATGGTCACATTTATATTCTATATTCCAATTTAAAATAGGATAATATTTAATATTTTAAAGCCTTTTTTTCTTCTCCTAATTTGAGATAATGCAATCATATTTGAGAAAAAAAAGAAAAAAGAAAAAAACAACAACAAAAAACCCCTGAAAGCTCAAAGCTGATAGGGTGCAGGAATTGAGAACTTACTTTATGTTATCGACTTATGGCAGCCATAAGTTCTAGGTTCAGACGTGAAAGTTGGGGTCACCTGTTGTGCCAGAGCCTCAGGAATAGTTGTGTCTGGAGATCCATTCTCATTCTCCCCATACACTGAGGATGTTTGTCTCCCTCTGTACATAGCAAGTCCCTGGAGGGCAAGGGGCCATGCCTGTGTCACCAGAGCCTGGCATATGAAGTGACTGGTGAGCATTTGTGACTTTATTTGACACATTCCACTAGGTAGTTGTCCAGCCTTTGTCAGAAGGCCTTTCTTTTTCTCCAAGAGGCCTCTTTCCCTTCAGTTTCTCTGGACACTCATTTCTCTTCTTCCTGCGGGAAGCCTTCCAGGCCCTCCCTAACCAGAGGGGTGATTGCATTTCTGAAGGCTCTGGGGAGTTTTACTACCTACTAGCTAAACAGCAGCTTAGGATCCCCAACTCTACCACCTACTACCCTGTTTCCCCGAAAATAAGACAGTGTCTTATATTATTTTTTTTCTCCCAAAGTTGCGCTAGGTCTTATTTTCAGGGGGTGTCTTATCTTTCCATGCGCTAGGTCTTATTTTTGGGGAAACACGGTAGATACAGAATCAGGAGCAAGTCCCTGAGCTTTCCCCAATCAGTATGATAATCTGTAAAAAGAAGATGAGCAAAGCCTGCCTCACATGATTCGGGGAGGGTTGTACAGGAGGCAGTGTGTCGTTAGGACTTGGCACAGTGGCTGTACTTAGTGTCAGCAAAGGTGTTGGTGGTGAATGACTGTTGATCTGGCACTGAGTGTGTCATGATCAGTTCCGGCCTTTTCCCCAACTTGGTGATAAACTCCCAATTGGGGTAGAGATCTTGTTTTCTCTTTCTTGTTTCTATGAAACCCCCACCCCCTCTTGTCTACCTGTCCCCCTCCTGTCTAGCCCAGTGCTGAGCACCCAGTAGGTATTATAACCTGTTGGTTTGTCATTGAACAAGCTAAGACCTCTCTGCCGGGACATAATCTTGCCAGTACAGCAGTTTCCTTTCTCTTGTCAGAGTGCTGGGAGATGCTGATTATTTTTTCCAACCTTTCTTCTTCTTTTTTTGATTATGAGTCAATATTCTGTAGAACACGGTCGATGTCACAGTCTGCTGCCTGCTAGGAAGTGTTATTTTCCATGCTCTCTCAGTGCAAGCGCTGCCCTCTGTCCCTAGTGGATTCTTAGGCTCTTTTTAGACAAAGACATGACTGTACTGTTACCCTGTGTTTTACCTTTGAGGAGGATGACAATGAATACCAAATAGTTCTTAAAACACAACCCATTGCTGACCTGGTTATCTACCAGCCAGGTGTCTTTATGGTAATGCCTTTCAATAACTGGATTGGGTTTTGTGACATGACAGCGGCATGGGATACAGTGGATAATGAGTCTGCCCGCTTTTGAAACAGCCTTCCCCCACCCCCTTCCACCAGGAAAACACTTTGTTAAATAAGCCATGTTCTTTGAAATGCCTTCTCACTGTTTAAAACTGACTTTTGGCCCAGCTGTGGTGGCTCAGTTTCTAAGCATCCACTTAGGAACCAGGAGGTCACAGTTCGATTCCTGGTCAGGGCACATGCCTGGGTTGCAGGTTTGGTCCCCAGTAGGGGGCATGCAGGAGGCAGCCGATCAGTGGTTCTCTCTCATCATCGATGTTTCTCTCTCTCTTTCCCTCTCCCTTCATCTCTGAAATCAATAAAAAAATTTATTAAAAAAAAAAAAAAAACACCCACCCTGACTGGTTTTGCTTAGTGGATAGGGCACTGGCCTGCAGACTGAAGGGTCCCAGGTTTGATTCTGGTCAGGGCACATGCCTGGGTTGTGGGCTCGATCCCTGGTGGGGGACGTGCAGGAAGCAGCCTATCAGTGGTTCTCTCTCATCATTGATGTTTCCATCTCTCTCTCCCTCTCCCTTCCTCTCTGAAATCAATAAAAATATATTTTTAAAAACACACATACAAAAAAAACCCTGACTTTTTTACTTAATAGGTGACATCAATAGGGTTGGTTTAATCAATATCCATTCTGTCATTTCTGTGATGATTTTGTATTATGTAGAGATATTGGCATAATCATCCCCACTAATTCATTGGGAATAAATTTCAAGACCCTGAGTGGATGCCTAAAACCACAGATAGTATTAAACCCTATATATACTATTAGAGGCCTGTTGCATGGATTTCGTGCATGGGGGCGGAGGAGGGGTGTCCCTCAGCCCAGCTGGCACCCTCTCCAATCTGGCACCCCTCGAGAGATGTTCAACTGCCCATTTAGGCCCGATCCAGGACAGTCGGACATCCCTCTCACAATCCAGGACTACTGGCTACCAACTGCTCCCCTGGCTGCCTTCCTGATTGCCCCTAACCACTTCTGCCTGCCAGCCTGATCACCCCTAACCACTCCCCTGCCATCCTGATTTATGCATAACTGCTCCCCTGCCAGCCTGTTTGCCCTTAACTGTCCTCCCTTGCAGGCCTGGTCCCCGCCAACTGCTCTCCCCTGTAGGCCTGGATCCACTCCAACTTCCCTCCTCTGTTGGCCTGGTCTCTTCCAACTGCCCTCCCCTGCTGGCCTGATCACCCATAACTGCCCTCCCAACTGCCCATCTTGTGGTGGCCATCTTGTATCCACATGAGGGCAGCAATCTTTGATCACATGAGGAAAGCCATCTTGTGTGTTGGAGTGATGGTCAGTTTGCATATCACTCTTTTATTAGATAGGATGTCTTTTCACACACACATGCATGCATGATAAAGTTTATTTATAAATAAGACACAGTAAGAAATGAACAGTAATAATATAAGAATTAGCTTATATAATAAAACCCTAATATACAAATCGACCAAATGGTGGAATGCCTGGTTCTTACTGATAGACACTGACCACCAGGGGCCAGACGCTCAATGCAGAAGCTGCCCCCTGGTGGTCATTGTGCTCCCACAGGGGGAGCACTGCTCAGCCAGAAGCTGAGCTCACAGCTGGCGAGCGAAGTGGCAGGAGCCTTTCCTGCCTTTGCAGCAGCGCTGAGGACCTCTTGGGGGATGTCTGTCTGCCAGGAGCAGGTCTAAGCCGGCGGCAGACAGACATCACTGTGAGAGTATGCAGCCTGGGCTGAGGGACCCCTCCTTTCCCCCCTGTGCATGAATGCTGTGCACTGGGCCTCTTGTAACCATATAATTCTGTACTAAAAGATCCATGAAGTGGATCATAACCTATCTGATACCATGATGGCTACTGAATGACTAATGGGCAGATAGCATATACAATATGGATGCACTGGACAAAGGGATGTCTTAGACAGGATGGAGCCAAAAGGTGTGAAATTTCATCCCACTACTCAACAGTGAAATTTAAAACTTACAAATTATTTATTTCTGACATTTTCCATATAATTTTTTCAGGTCTCAGTTGACTACAGGTAACTGAAACCATGGAAAGAGGGATTGCCTGTATTGTACGGATTCAGCATTTGTTCTAACACATTAGTGCAAAATGATACTCCAGGGTTATTATGTAATATCTTTTCTAAAGATATGACATCACTTGTGTAAGGTAGAACTGGGAAGAAATGTTAGGGGTCGTTCATAGCTTTGTAAGCGACGTAACCAGAACTCAGGAAAGTGTAGGGGTAACAGGATACAGGTAACAGTTAAAAGCTAAAGCTTAGGGCTCAGACTTCCTTATTGAAATCCTGGGTCTGCCACTCATTAGCTCTGTGACCATTAGTAATTTTTTCTCTCTTTCCCTCAGTTTATTCACCTATCAAATGGGTTTAATGGTTTTATTTTAATGTTTACCTTCATAGGGTTTTTATAGGGTATTTATAACATGGTTTATGTAGAATCAAGCCCATAGAAAACACTTAATGAATGTATGCTGTTGCTCTTATCAATGTATTTTGCTGCTTTTTTAAAATTATTATTATGATCTGTGCAACAGGGAAAGGGCAGAGATTAAAAATCCACCTTTATAATTACCGAGAATGTGCAGCTTATGCTCTGTTTCCTTCAAATTAGGCAAAGGTGTGTTGTCATAGCCAGTGGGTCCTGTGTCAAAACTACAAAAGCTGTGTATAGTATGTGTGTGCATAGCCAGTGGGTCCTGTGTCCTGTAAAACTTACCAACAGCAGACAGGGAACAAATTAGGTTCACACACATTGGTAGAATGTGAAATGGTACAACCTTTTTGGTGGTTTCTTCAGCTTTTCATGCTTCTATTTTTAAAATCTAACTTATAATTCATATACATTTTATTATGGTTTATAGTATGACATATGATCTAACTTAGTTTTTGCAGATAAACAATTGCCCAGCATCACTCTTTGAATAAACATAACACCTATCGTATGTCCCAGACATTCTATTCCTCAGTATTTACCCAAGAAATGTAAGTTTTGTTCTTATGAAGACTTGTACATGAATGTCAAAGGCAGGACAGTGGACATATGCACCTGTTACTATGAGCTCTCTTTATAATAGCCCCACATTGGATCAATAAATTGTGTTATATGCATTCAAGGGGATATGACTCAGTAATATAAAGAAATGGACTATTGATATACCCAGCAAAATGGGCAACTCTCAAAATAATTATTCTGAGTGAACAAAGCCGGAAAAAAAAGTACATGTTACATGATTTTTTCCACATGAAACTTTTAGAACATGCGAACTCTAGTGACAGAAAAGAGACCATTGGTTGTATGAGGACAATGGAATGCGAGAGTTGAGAAGAAAGGTTTACCAAGGGGAACAGGAAAACTTTTGAGAGTAATGGGTATGTTTATTATCTTGATTGTCATGGCTGTTTCAAAGGTATATACAGAACATAAAAATTTATTTGTATATTGTAAAATTTTCTGTCACTTAAGCCTTAATAAAAATATTTTATGAAACTGACCTACTATATACACAGTATATAAGCTTTGCTGCTATATATTGTAGCATGATGTTGATCAACTAGATTAAATGGCCACTTGCTAAATTTTTTGTTAGCTCTTTTGTGTTGTTTTTTTGGAATTGAGACATTTGCATTATTGTACTGACCTTATAATTAGCTATCATAGCACCTAAATGGTCTAAAAATTTTTGCACAGACTTTGAATTTTGCTGCTTAGAAATCTCAATAGCTTTTTTTTTCCCTCTAGTTTTCTCACATTTTCCCCTTTTCTTCTCTGCACCTGAGCACCCTACCATCATTCTGTTCAAAAAAAATTTTCGTCCTCCATTATAAAACCAATGCAGAGGAAGCCACCCGATTTGACAGACTTAAAATCATTTTGTCAAAATTAGCTTAATTAGTCTTGTAACTAGTTTGTCAACAAAAGTCAATTAAAGCTGAGGATCATAAAATGTCTTAACCTGTAACACATATGCTTAAATTGATTTAAAATACATACGGTGTCCTTAACAAACTTCTCTGATGATGAGTGAAATTAGAGTTCTGCAACATCTTTCCATCATGAGTCACTTCCCTGCTTTGGAGTCTATAATTTCCTTTTTGGGGTTCATTAAACTAGAGTGTGACTTTAAAAGATATTTGAGAAGTATTGAAGTATTAAGTATAAACCTTTTTTATAAAAAAAAATAAAATCTCCCAATTGATTGACAATTGTTTGAACCTTACCTCACTTGATAGCAATTTTCTTTTTCAATAATTCACTGAAATTTTACATAATTTTTATTCTACATAATTTTTATTCAAACAGTAGTTCTTTTTGTGCTCGTATTTTGTTGTCTATGTCACATTTAGGTATATAAATGTATATAAGTACATTATCAATATAACTTGAAGAGGTTTAAGAGCAAACACTAGTAGGCATACCGTGCAATGTGGCTGTAGCCCACCGATTGAAGAGTTGCTTTTAATTTGTCAAGTTGGTTAAGAAGTTGACCATGAGACTGTCTACTGTATATGCACAAATTTTAGGAAATCAAAACACAGCAAACGATAAATTATTTATGAAGTGAGAAAGCCAGAATTTAAAGACAATAAAATTTAGGTGAAGGCATTGAGAAGTACAGATTGATAGTTACAGAATAGTCACAGGAATGTAAAGTACAGCATAGGGAATATATAGTCAATAATCCTATATAATAAAAGCCTAATAGGAAAATTGCCCTCTTGGGCGGTCATTCGACCAGGAGTTTGACCACTTGCTATGATGTGTGCTGACCACCAGGGGGCACCACAGAACTTGGCAGGCTTTAGTGACACACTGAGACCTCTCGCTGGCTACCTGGGAGCGGGGGTGATGTGATGGAGCTGTGCTGAGAATGCGGGGTATTCGCTGAGTTGGGTTTCACTCCCCCTGTTACCCTCCCCTGGACGCCAGGTCTTCCGAGTGAGCCGAGCCATAGGCACAGGGGTGGTTGGGCTCCCCGGGGTTTGCGCAGAAGCCGGTCTGCGAGGCCAGCCAGGAAAGTGCACAATGCCCATCCGGCTTCTGGGCAGCCTAGAAGGCCCATGCTGCACCCCAGCATGCAGTGTTTGGCCGTGCTCACTACATCTCCATGAGGGGACTTGAGCACCATGACTCAGGGGGAGGGGGCACTCAGGGCTTTGGGGGCCCAGGTGCTACCCAGGGCCCAGAGGTCAGCTGGGACCAGCCCTTCCATGCCAGACACTTGTGCTTCGATTGCTGGCCGGGCCTAGGGACCACACACACGTGCACAAATTTCGTGCACCAGGCCTCTAGTATTGTAATAACTATGCATGGTGTCAGGTGGGTACTAGCAATATCAGGGAATACTTTCTAACATATGTGATTGTCTAGCCACTGTGCTATACACCTGGAACTAATACAAAATAATACTTAATGCAAAAAATGTGTATATTTTTATTAAATGAAAAATGTCTTTCATTTAATAAAATGTTATAGTTATTCTTTTTAAATTTGTTGATGTGGTGAATTACATTGAAGAATTTTTCTGTTATTAAAACCATTCTTCTTGGGTGGGATGGCCCCTACTTGTTTATGCTGTATAATCTTTTATACGTACTGCTGAATTTGGTTTGCATATATCTAGCTTAGGATTTTTGCACTTGAATTCATGAGGGAAATATGTTAATTGGATTTTGGAATGAGATTATATTGTCATCATAGAATACTGTAAGAAATTCTTCTCTTTATTATCCTTTTACTGTTAGAATGAGTTTGTATACAATTAGGAGAATCAATTTCCTGAAAGTTTTGTAGAAATTTCCTGTAAAACTTTCTACTACTGCTTTTATGGCGAGGAATTTTTTACCATCACCTAAATTTCTTTAATAAATGTAGAATTTTCAAAAATTTTTACTAATGTTTAGGTGGATTTTTTTGTCTTTATGTGTAGTTTATTATTTCGTGTTCTACTCATGAAAAAAGCAGTGATGTTTATCCTCAAACATAAACACTTGTTTCATAATTATTTCCTTTCAAGAGACTCCTGGAAATGAAATGTTACACCTAAAGAGAGTGTTCATATTTAAGATTCTTAAAGAATATTGCCATATTGACTGCCCCCAAATTGTATCTCCGGTGGAGGAAAGTGTTATGTTTCACTGCGGTTTTTTTGTGTTTTTTTTTTTTGCCAACATGATAAGTGTTAGATTCCTGCTAACAGGATAGAGAATGTTTGGTTTGGATTTGTATTTTAAAGGTGTGGTTAAGGATTAACTTTATTTTTACCTTTTAGTGTCATGCTATTAGTATTCTTGTGTGGTAAATGTGTTACTATTCTTTAACCATTTTGTATTAGCATATTTTATTTTATTAATTTTTTCCTTCTGTTGTACCTAATTTATCTCTGGTAGATAGTAACTTTTGTCATATGCTACAGATATATTTTCAAAGCTCATTGCTTATCTTTTGACTCAACTTAAATTTTTACTTTTTATATCATGAAATGTCTCTATGACTTGTGCTCTTCCATTGTTTTTATTTAGAAAGATCTTTTACTACCTGACTCAAGTAAATTGCATAAATCTTACTGTGTAATGCTTTTATTTTAAAAATTGAAATTTTAATTTATATAAATTTTACTGTGGTATTAATATTAAGTATGATCTAATGTAATAATTTTTCAGATGAGCAATCTGTCCAGTGCCACTTTAGAAAAAAAAAAAAAATCCTCACCTGAGGATATTTTCCCATTGTTTTTTAGAGAGAGGGAAAGACACACAGAGAGATATCAATGTGAGAGAAACACATCAACTGGTTGCTTCCTGCACACACCCCGACCAGGGCCTGGGCCGGGGAGGAGTGTGCAACTGAGATACCGAAATCGAACCTGGGACCCTTCCATCTGCAGGCCAGTGCTCTATCCACTGAGTCAAACCAGCTAGGGTGCCACTTTTTGAAATACTTTCATTTCCCTGGGGAGTTTTGATGAAACTTTTATCACATATGAACATTAAATATGTACTAGATATTGTGTCTATTTCATTTATATGTTTGTCCCTTACCGACATGGGGATGTAATCATTTTAGCTTTATTCTTGCTTTTACTAGAGGCCCGGTGCATAAAATTTGTGCTTGGAGGTGGGGATCCCTCAGCCCAACCTGCACCCTCTCTAATCCAGGACCCCTTGGGGGATGTCCCAGGGATCAGGCCTAAACTGTCACTTGGACATCCCTTTTACAATCCTGGACTGGTGCCTCCTAATCACTCACCAGCCTGCCTGCCTGGTCACCCCTAACTGCCCCTCTCCCCACCCCCTCCCCGCTGGCCTGATTGCCTCTCACTGCCTCTTTGTGCCAGCCTGATCATCTCTAACTGCCCCCCACCCCGTTGGCCTGGTTGCCCCTAAGTGCCTCTTCCCCCTCCCCTGCTGGCCTGGTCAACCCTTACTGCCCCTCCTGTTGGCCTAATGCCCCTAATTGCCTCCACTGCTGGCTGGGTCGCCCCTATCTGCATACCTACCTCTGGTTGCCCCTATCTCTCCCCTCCCCCCACCCCTTGCTGACCTGGTTGCCCCCACGAAGCCTGCTGTTCAGTCATCTGGTCATCCCTCAGTAATCCCCCTGCAGGCCTGGTCGCCCCACGCAGCCTGCTTGTTCAGTTGTTTGGTCACCCCTCACTAACCCCCCTGCCCTCCTGATGGTAGGCAGCCATCTTGTGAGGACGTGAGGGTTAATTTGCATATTACCTCTTTATTATATAGGATTGTCTGATGAGCAAGTTTCCATTTTGTACAACATTTTCTTTACTATTTTTGGTGTATTTTCTTCTAAGGTTATTATTTCTACATGGGCTATAGCTCAGGCTTCCAGGGAAGTTGTAAGATGCTCACTGGTGTTCACCTTCTTGAGTAATTTCACTGGAATTTTCGTGTGAGTTCCAGGGCCTTTCCTATCTCACCTGAACATTTGCCTGTTTCATTCTTAACATCATTACACTCAACCTTTACTACAGAGGTGGTTTTTGCTATTGCTTCTTCATCTAGTCTGGGCTGTTTCATTCTTCTCTAATGTTTGATGAATAACAAGGCCTTTTTTTGGAGAGCAGTGCAGAGATGGCGTGCTCCTTTGGCCTGTGTGACCCCTGCCGTCTGGCCTGGCTGCGGCAGAGTGGAAGTGTCAGGGAGTGGGCATGTCCAGCGGGGTGTCAGCTGCCCAGGAAAGGATTTGTGGACATTGTAAAATGTCCCTATCTGAGTTCGTATTTGAATGCAAGACCTCATGAGGCTCAGATGGTCTGGACTGCCAGTTCATATCCCACAGGGCACAGGCTTTATCTGGGGTGTGGTCAGCTGCCTTATTTTCCACCTGCCAGCTTTCTGCACTGGGAGAAAACAGTACAGCAGCTGGAACGAGCCTGAGCGGAAGGCAGAAGCCAGCCAGGCCAAGGCTGTCTGTCACCTCTGTGTTACGGGTTAGGCCCGAGGGTCGAACCACAGTGACAGGCAGCCCATCCTAGACATGTTCTCCCTCTGAAACCACCCTTCGAATGCCTCTGGTGGTCACTTCCTGGTTTTGGCCTCTCAGTCTGCCCTGTCTCCCCCCTGACCCCCCCCCCCCCCCAGCTAAATGACATTGACATTTCCCCGCCCTGATCTCATATGCGGGGAGGTACCCACGTATCATTGGCTTTGCATTGATAAAGAACCGTTAGTACACTTGAGGCAAGAAGAAATGCGACTGTAACAGAAGCGGGATGCACGGATGACTCTCACCCCTCAGTCATGCCTCTGTGAGCAGCCCTGACACGGCCTCAGCCCTGGCTGCTACTTTGTGCCTCTGACTGCTGAGCCGCCTGCCCTCTGACGTGTCTGTCACACTGAATAGCTCCCCATTGGGGTTTCTGTCAGTTTTGGTTTTCTGGAACTTCTGAGTCAAATGTATGGAGCAGGGAAAAGATTTTAGTGCTGAAGATGTAAAGGAAGGAGTTTATACCTTCTGCTCTTTAGAGGAAACATACGCGATAGCAGTAAAGATGAGACGAGAAATAGAGTTGTATTCTTCCAGGTGGAAAGACATTTCTTTAAAAAAAAATTTTTTTTTTTATTGATTTTTTACAGAGAGGAAGGGAGAGGGATAGAGAGCTAGAAACATCGATGAGAGAGAAACACCGATCAGCTACCTCCCACTGGGGTTGTGCCCGCAACCAAGGCACATGCCCCTGACAGGAATCGAACCTGGGACCTTTCAGTTTGCAGGCCGACATTCTATCCAGAGAGCCAAACCAGTTAGGGTGAAAGTCATTTCTTTTCAGAAAAGAAACACTCAAGGAGGTCGAGTTACCCAAGCTGATTCATCTCTCAGGTGATACTTCATGTACATATTTCACTTCTCCAGTAAGAATCACCCCCCAAGACATTCTTACTGGGGAAAACATTCTTACAGACTTACATTTAATTTTAAACTTAACTTGAAAGTTTCCTCCTATTCCTTTATCCGCCTTTTGTTTAGAGGCTCTGATATGTGTTATGTATAAGTCTTTATTGGGTTGGAGGTGTGAGGGGGAGATAGTCCTGCATCTTTTTCCTGAAAAAATGTCACTTAATTTTTATGTTGGACTCTGATAAAATAGCTCCATTGCTTAAGAGAAGAACAAGAGGTACGTGGGGAAGCTGTTGGTGTGGGCTTGTTCAGAATTACAGCCTTTCTTAGCTCATCTGCAGTCTATCTGTACATGAGGTCACTCCCATGTCCCATGATCCTGTTAGATGGCTGTGTAGATGACATTCCGTAGACTCCTGTTTCTATAGCAAGCATTTTCATTTCAAAGTAATTCTTGCCAAAGAGTAAAACTGGACTCTCATTAATAATTGTAGTGGGTTGACTCATGTCCCCTCCAAATTCATATCCACCTGAAACCACAGAATATGACTTTATTTGGAAATAGTCTTTGCAGATGCAATTACTTAAGGATGGAGATGAGATCATACTAGATCAACCCGGTGTCCTTATAAGAAGAATCGAGGACACAGAGGCACACAGACAAGAGAGCCGTGTGAAGTCGGAGCCCCCAGAGAGCTCAGAGGGACGAGGGGAGATTCCCCCTTCGACTCTTTGTGGGAGCGTGACCCAGCAGCAGCTCTTGATTCCAGACGTCTGGCCTGTGTAGCTGAGGGAGAATAGTGTTCTATTGTCCTAAGGCGCCCACTCTATGGTAGTTCTTTATGGCAGCTCTAGGGAACTAATATAACAACCAATGCAAAAGGGCAGAGGTTGAAGGTCAGCCTCTTACTGACCTTCGGTATGAAGAGGCTCTGAGTTTAGCCAAGTTTTAAACTACAGCGTGTATAATCAGTGCAGTAAAATGTTCCGCAGGCAAGAGGCTCCCATGTCTGGTGCACCTTCCATTTTAATTTGGTCAGTATATTATAAGAGACAATGTACCGGAATCCTGTACCACTTGAAGGCGCCTTTATGGTCTTTTTAATCTTCACCTCCTGGGAGTGGTCCGTAGCCTGGATGCTTGTTGCCTGTGTTGTTTCATCAGAGTGAATTTTCAGATTCCTCCAACCTGCTTCGTGTAGCGCCTTGGGACTTAAGGAATCGATTGTGTCTCTTAAGTATTTATTTGCTCATATGGTCGGTGCTCACGGACTCAGGTTAGCGTGTCAGCAAACAAGCTGAAACCCCAGCGACGGCTACAGGGCAGTGCTGGGCAACAGCGTCCTGTTGAGGTTCCGTGGGCATGGGGCTTTGGGGCACAACGTGCTGCCCCATTACAGTCGTTAGGATGAGGAGAAAGGGCATTTGATACACAGTTACAGAAAGCAAGGGAAACAGTGTCCCTAATGATTCTTTTTAAACTTCTTTTAAAGGTCAATGATGATAAAAACGCAGTGTCTTCATAACATTGATTTAACTTCCCTGTGTAGCCCCAACCCTATATAGTAATTCCCCCTTATCCATGGCTTTGCTTTTATGTGGTTTCAGTTACCCAGGTCAGCCACAGACTGAAAATATTAAAGGGAAAGTTCCAGTAATAAACAATTCATACGTTTTAAATTGCATGCTGCTCTGCTGCCTCCCACCCAGGGCGTGAATTATCCCCTTGTCCAGTGTAGCCACACTATATATGCTACCTGCTCGTTAGTCCCTTTATTCCAGCTGTCTTGGTTATCAAATTAGTTGAGAGAGAGAGAGAGAGAGAGAGAGAGAGAGAGAGAGAGAGAGAGAGAGACCACATTCACGTAACTTTTATTACAGTATAATTATAATTGTTCTGTTTTATTATTAGTTTGTTGTTTATCCTGTTGTGTTTCATTAAACTTTATCATCTATACTAATAAAAAGGTAATACGCTAATTAGACCGGGAGACCTTCCGGACAAAGCCATGGTGGCAGGGCTGAGAAAGAGGCATTTAGGGGCGATGAGGCCAGGAGGGGAGAGCAGTTGGGGGCGAGCAGACTAGTGGGGTGGCGGGGGGGGGGGGGAGAGGGGAGAGAGTTGGGGGTGAGCAGATCAGCGGGGGGGGGGGGCAGGGGGGCAGTTGGGAGCAATCAGGCCAACAAGTGGGGAGCAGTTGGGGGCAAGAAGGCTGGCAGGTAGAGTGGTTAAGGGCGATCAGGCAGGCAAGCAGGTGAGCAGTTAGGAGCCAGCAATCCTGGATTGCCAGAGGGATGTCCGATTGCCGGTTTAGGCCTGATTCCAGGGATGGGGCCTAAACTGGCAGTTGGACATCCCCCAAGGGGTCCCAGATTGGAGAGGGTGCAGGCTGGGCTGAGGGACACCCTCCCCCCCTCTCCATGGACCGATTTCATGCACTGGGCCACTAGAAGGTATATATAGGAAAAAGCATAGTATATGTGGGGTGTAGTATTCTCTGTGGTTTCAGGCCTCCCCAGGGGAACTTAAGTTGAAGGACGTAGGTCCTCATGCTGTGAAACTCAGTCCTGAGTGGCAACATGCTCGCCTGTGGTGGTGGTGGTGGTGGTGGAGATGCTGCAATCGTGCCGTGGACACTGCGGCCTCATGTGCTGGGCTGGGCTTCTGGGAACAGGAGCCCTCTCATTTGCTGTGAGAAACTCCCTGACCTCAGAGGAATAGGCCCACTCTAACAGAACCTCATGTTTCCACGATCAGGTGCTCAAAAGGAATGGGGAAGTCTGGAGATTTCTCCACACAGCGTTTCTAGCACATGCTACCCAGGGGGCCTCCCATCACAGGTGGCCTTAGGACAGAAAGCCAGTTGGGACTGGAGAGCCACTCTGCTAGTGTTAGATGCCATGCGAGCACACTAAGGAAAACCTTACTGGTGTCCAGAAAAAAAGCATCTTCTAGCATCCTTCCTGGAAGGCATCGCACAGGAGCCGGGCTTTTCTTGGTTTGATGGGCCTAAGTGCTGGGGCGTGGGGGGAGCAGAGGGAAGGGCAAGAACATCTTTTGAATGAGAACTCTACCAGGCATGACTTCATCGATTTAATGTAACCTTCAGGGTGATCCTATGATTTGTAGGCGTTGGTATTCTTAATGTGGAAGTGATGATTAGCTCTTAATTTGGAAAGTGAGTATGAGAACGTTGAAGCAATTCACTCCAGGTTATACCAGTAAGTAATTAGGAGGGACTTCTTTGAGGGCACAGGAAGAAAGAACTGGAGGAGGGTGTGAGTGAATGAGTAATGCATGCATGTGTCCGTAAATACAGGGGAACTCTTTTCCTGACGATTTCTAATTTCAGTCCTTTAATTGCAACTTCGGGAAGAATCGTTCTGATCTGAGAGGGGGTGAGGTGGTCGGAGATAGCTATCATCCATGCTCCATGCAGTCCAATGTGTAGGGTGAGGGCTGGAGTGTGTTATGTTCCCTAATCTATGAAGCAGGTGCCCTTGGTGTGCGCAGAGCGGGTGTAGAGAAAGCCATGTCTCCTCTCTCTTCCCTTAAGTAATGTAGTTACTAATACTGATTAACTAACACGGGCTGATACGCATTTTGTTTACTGAAAACTTCATGTATCCTGTTCTTATTTTAAAATGCAGACAAGTCGTGCTTGTAATCCTCATCTTATACATATACTCACTGAGTAGTCTTTTCTTATTTAATATATGAATTGGTTATTTTTGGGCCTGTGTACGACAAAAGCTTCCTTAGTCCTGCACTGTATCATGAGCAATCCAGCTTTATCTTAATAAAAAGAGATGGAGTTTGGGTTTCTCTTGAGCTAGTTCTGCATCCCTAATAACCCCATAAGCTGTCCGCATAGCATCCATCACTGCCCAAGCCAATTGCTGGGAGTACGTCGATGCTGCCCATTGTCTCTGTCTGCGTGCCCTGCACAGCGGGCTCGGAGCGCCAGCCAGTCTTTCTTCCTCCAGCTGACAGGGCTAATCAGGATGATCAATATGGCCTGCCCTCCTCATGGCGCAGTCACTAAGTGGATTTGCTTTACTTAATATCCATGTGGAGTGGCTGTTTGATTGGACAGTGGAGATTTTAACTAAGCCCCCCGCTGGTAAACCTATGCTGCAGAAGAAAAGAATTAAACATGACTCGAGCAAGGGAAGCAAAACTCTTTGGAACAGGATACCGCCAACCAGGTGAGTGGAGGTAAATAGCGTAGCCCTTTACAATTATTTTCAAGATTGGTTTTCTATGAGTAAGCATGAAGCAGGTTTGAATACATGTAGAAAATAATTTGTGTTTGTTTTTATTGACCATCTCATGGCTCGTAAAGCAAAGAAAACATTAGTCTCTTACACAGCTCACCTGGTGATCTAGTGGTGGTTCCATTTTTACCAAAAACCAAGTGTAAATTTCTGAATGAGCTTTAGCTGGCTGTATTGCTAAGAGAATGGTTGTTAGTTCACTCTGTGGTTCATATGTGAAGTGTTAGCCCTCTCTGGAATGTAAATGTTATCTTACCTTAAGTTTAAGTCATAGCTCACCCACGCCAGCACCAATGGAGCTCACCCTTTGCTGTAGATGATCATCTTTGGGGTCACTGCTAATACTCGTGTGGACAAAAATTTAGGATATACATTTTCTTCTCATCCTTTGTCTTTTAGCAAATTGGCTTTCATTGGGCATTTTTTCATTAGACGTGGAACCTTTGGTTTTTGGTTTTCCTTTCGAGTTCATATGTTTTATTTGGGGGTGAGAATAAGGCTGGCAAGACAGTAAAATATGAGGGAAGGGCACATGCGCTCTCGTTGTTGGAAGATCTGTTGATTTGTCGTTCCATTGAAGAGTAGCCCATCAAGTTCACCACAGATGCCAGATCTGCCCTTCGCTGGTTCTTTGCTTGGGATACTATTGTAACTTTCCCCCTAGCTGTCAACTGTGTGATGAAGAGACCCAGGATTTCCACTTCCTACCGGATTGCAGAGGAGAATGAGGGATCTGATACCTCAGTGAGTGGGGATGTGGGTGGGAGTACCTTAAGGGCCTGGCTTCAAATGGTTTCATAATCGAGCTGCATGTGAATTTTGTATTCCACTCAGAAAACAATTTATTGGTACTGGTTTTCAATGGCCCATTGGACTCTTATCTTCATTTGATTCAGAAATATTCACCCTGCTTGACCTGCAACTGTGTGTGTGCTTTTTGCATATTGTCACATACTTCCGTATTTGTTCCCAGTTTTGAAAGAATTAAATTGGTCTTAGATGGCTTGCTATATTACTTTCCTGTCAGATTTCTAGGTTATTGTTACCCTCCAGGAGCTTCCTTGCTTCTTGTCCGATAGAGGAGGCCTACCTCTGCCCTTCTGTGGATTGTCTGAAACCCCATAGCAGGTGGGCTGTTTGGGCCCAGACAGGGCTGGTAGTGGGAAGGTCTCAAATGAGGTAGCACATGTGAGTGGCCTATTTTGTTGCTCCATCTCAGAAATTGGGCTGTTGAAAAACATGCCATTTCCTCTTATGGGGCCAGAAAGGAGAGAAAACATCACAATTAAGAGGGGAAAAGGAGATGGAAGTAAAGAATAAGCTTTGACAGTTTTTCTCTGCTGCTTTGTCAGGTTGTCTTAAAGCACTAGAGTGTTTGATTTAATTCCTCAACTGTCCTGCGGGTAATGTCAAAGTGTGTGTGTGTGGCGGGGGGGGGGGGGGGGGACACAGGTGTATTTGTGTACACTTATGTACATATACACTTGGTAAAAGAGTAAAAGCAAGAAGAGGATTTATTTTTTTAAGGTAAATTTAAAGACTAAGACCATCCCATTGTGACATCTACTGACCAGATAAGCCCTAACAATGCAACCAAGGGAGAGCAAGCCCGTCTTAATCAGAAGCTGTTGCCCTGGACAGCGGGAGCATGCTGACCCAAAAGCTGCTTGGGCCCGTGACATCGGAGAGATCACCTCTTTTGGCTGCTTGAGGGGAGGATTGCTGGGCTTTGGGGATAACTGGGAGATGCAGGGGTGTGTGTTGTCATTGTGTTGGTCATCCGGTCTGATGTGGCCCTGCCAATGGGGCCGTGCGCAGGACCCGTCCACAAATGTCACTGCTCACATCTTGCAAACCATGCAGAACAGAACCGTGGGTGGGGCTTAGCCTTTTACGAGCAAAGGTGCAGATCTGCCTTCAGGCTATGACTCAGGCCCCTGACCTACTTTTCTGTTAGTCATGCCTAACTGAACCGTTAGGAGAGCCCTCCCAAGTTGGAGTCATCCTGATCACAACTGGAACCTTTCAGAGTGCTCGCCTGTGGCCGCACCCCCTGCTCTGGGCTCTGGGCAGGCATTGTGGCTGCCATGTAAGCTGAGGATTTTTCACTATCAGAGTCTTAATTATTCATCCAAATGATTGAATGAAAGGTAAGAGGGCAGAGGCTGTGGCTAGGGCAAGGAGTATGAAGAAATGCCTTTTGCTGGTTTTAGAGGTGTCAGCATCTACTCTGTGAAGAGTGCAGTGGTGCTGGAGAGTCAGGAGGAAGCCAGCAGCTGCTGGGAGGAGGTAGGCTCCTGTGCCCTGACAGGGCTGGGAGAGGATGGGAACTCCCACTGCATGTGTTTGCGGGGGGAGGCGGGGGACAGGGGGCAGGGTTGTTGGAGGGACTATGGGCTGACACTGATGGGCAGGGAGGAATTCTGAAGGGTGCCACCTGTCTTTTTAAAGCATAAGATTCTCTTTCACATCCAGCCGGTCTGCACGGCCGTGTTTCTCTCCGGGCTTTCAGACTGCACTCTCGTGATGTAATTTTGCTGGAGGCTGCAGAGATGTGAGTGGGCTGAGTGGGCAGATGGGAAGAGATGCTGGAGAAGGGGTTGCAGGCTGCTCCTGGGTGCCTGTGCAGTAGAGGGAGGCACGGGCCACGGAGGCTGTGGGGAGGGTAGACCCGAGCTCCCTGTGAAATCCATCTGTATTCTGTCCTGAACGGTGGGGCGGTTCCACGTTCTCACCCTTGCCAGAGGGCGAGCTTGAGAGCATGCTTTTTCTCACAGCCTTGGGCTTCAAACCAGTCATTCTAATGGTTTGCAAACATTTAGGTGGTAGCCCATAAAGAGTACATATAAGGCACTAACTAGCACATGTAAGTACATATAAGACATTTTAATAGGAGCTGGTCATACATTTGAGGTTTTCAAAATGATTGACACTTGAATAATTTTTCAGTAGTGTCCAATACCTGTCAGAATCATGTTCTCTGTGGATGAGGAAAACACAATGATGGTTTTTGTTGCTTTTTGTTCATTTGAACAAGCAAAACAAAACAAAAAAACACAAGCATCAAAACACTATTTTGCTGGAATAATAACACAAACAGCTCACTGACATCTGCCACGGTGGGTCTCTCGTCCCCTGGAAGTTCGCAATCAAAGGCTCAGACAGACCGAAGAACTATTGACTGGAATGTGGGAAATAAATTGACATGCTCACTACCACCCTTTATTACTTTCTTCCCTAATGCTAATACCTTGAATCCCTCGGGACACCTGAACTCAAGAAGCTGAGGCTGAAGTTAGTTTTCTCCCCGCTAAGAGCAAGCCAACAACAAGGAAATGTGCCGAGACATGTGGCATTGGACGCTGGCTGGGATCACCGGGGCCTCACCACTTATTTTACACGGGAGGGAAGTGAGACTCAGGTGACAAAAGCCTTATCCAAGGACAGTGCAGCTGTTAGAGGCCCGTGGATTCCTACTTGGGAAATTACAAATGAAAGTTTTATTTGGATCGGGTGCCTATGGCCGCTGGTGTGATGTTGACATATAGATGAAACTAAAGATGTGTTTGATAGTGGATGGTGGACATAGAGGAGAGAAAGCTTGAGGAGCGTGGCATCTATTTTCACATAAGGATGATGTTTTCCCTCTTGGCAGATATTCAATTATCTATAATAATAGAAGCGCAATATGCTAATTAGACCAAATAGTCGAATGACCTTCTGGGCGTCTTTCCAGATCACCTTCCAAACAAAACTGGGGCCGTGAAGACCAAGGCAAGCCGCTGCGGCTGCGCAGGCCAAACCCCTTGCACAAATTTCGGGCATTGGGCCTCTTTTATTAACATGAGTATTTAAAACTCTGCCCTACCAAAATAGGATTGTGGGCTTATTGTGAGGGTTGGAAGGAAGGACTGAGGTAAGTGCTGGTGGTAAAAGTAGCAAGAAACATCTTGCTTTATGCTTGCGCATGCTAGCACACCTTTATTACACATGCCTTTTAAAATGTCATTATCGCCGAAGGCTAATGTAGTAGGTAGACCATTTTGTTTCTTAAGAGAATTCTTAAGGGGATGATCCATTCTCTTGATGTTCAGGGAGGATGGTGTTAAATTTTCTATATCATTCTGCCTTTGGGTAGGGTGGAGTTGTACCACTAATATCTTGGTTGTTTTGATCATGAGGAAAATTTTATAGGTATGCCATTTCTGTCTGTCCCTCCTGATGGGGAGGAAGTTGGTGAATTTTGAGAGCTAGCCAAAGAGGGGATTAGGTAAACAATGTCTTTATTTCTGCTTTTACCTTGTATTCATAGAAAGCATTATTTAATAGTTGCAGTTATTCCTGAGATGAGCAGCGAGGTTTGCTGTACAGAATCGTATTGTTGTAAAAATATTGATTTGGACTTTTTAGAGGCTAATGTTCTATTATTGTTGAAATTGAACTGCTATGTGTCAGACATTATTTTAAAAACAGAAGAGCTGAATGCATGCCAAGAGTTTTCTCTCTTACCTTTTCCAGATTACCTCTATTTATTTGGGTTTTAAAAATCGGATATAATGCTGGTACATTATCATTGTCGTACACTAATTTTCCCCCACAAAGTTCTTGTTTTTTAAGAAAGCACTTTGTTAAAACTTCCAGAATGAATGATTTTTATTAGGCAATTTCCTGCTTGTCAGTTTCCCCCTCTGAATTCTTTTCAGGTAGGGGTTGGGTTGTTTGCCATACCTTGTGTCAGGTGGAGTTTTGAAGTACTTTGCATTGGAACTAAATCCATTGTGATTCTAATCGTGCTATGATTTTAGTTTTTAATAGAGAAAATTACAAAAAGGGTGAAATCACACATAGACTATGAACATGGCAAGCGAACAGTCTCCTTTTGTGCATCCCTGATAATAGAAATCAGAATTTCATAATTGTATTACCATACTAACGCTCTTTACCCTGAGAAATGTAATGTTCATTGACAGTCATCACTCTACTTACATCTCATGTTTAGTTACTTAGTCTTTGTAACAAGATGAGAACTGTGGTTTTCTTCCTCTTTTCTTAATAATTTATTGTATATTTCTGGTGTAAGGCTAAAACGATTGTAGTTTGGAAACTAGTCATACATCCACTGAGGCTTCCTTGGCCTTTTAAAGCAACATACTCAGTATTTACTGCCTTATCATCCTGGAGTGCCTCGAATAGACAAAATCCCAATTAGACAATGCCTTTGAAACAAGAGCAAAAGTTGAAATAATGGTAATACTTAAAGCATTGTATACAGTGGACCTTCAATACGTATTTGTTGAATTAAGTGGAATTGCTCTGAGTATGTACTGTTGGATTATAGTAGAGAATAGCATTTTTCAAAAGAAGGTCTGGATAGTAAGTAAAGCCTTCATAATTGAACCTCGTAAATAAAACCAATGGTTAGAAGAAGGATCGGATATTCCTGTGTACCACGTATGGGGAGAGAAAGTTCTATAGCTAGTGTAAATGGCATATTGATCTCCCTTCCACAAAACCTTGTTCAGTGTAGTTAAGTAGACAGTTAGTTAAGTAGTTAGGTAGACATGTTAACTGACTGAATGGTCTATTATTTCAGGAAGAGCTCTTAACAGGGATTTTTACGTGAAAGCCCCTTCTTAGAGGGCCAGTCTACTCAAAAGACAAAACACTAGAACAGGGGTGCTTATTACTTTATAGAATTGGGAGGCCATTTGGCCTTATGGGAATCATCCATAAAGTAATGGTATTCCACTGCACCTTGTTTCACTGCAGGAATAGCCTGCAAGACTTCCCCAGAGATTCCTAAGGACTTTCCTTTTTGGAGGCATGACTCTCAATTTTCCATACTTTATATCTGATACTTTGGTGGTGGATTAAAATGTACGTAGACCTCGCCTAGGCTCCACCACTTCCTTGGCTTCCCCAAATTTATGTGTCTGGGGTAAATGGGATTAACATTACATGCCTGGCTCATCATAGATGATCAATAAATGGTGTTCCCATCTCTCCATGAGATGGTGCTTCCACGTCAGCCACACGTGACACCTTCTGAGATTAGATTGATCCCAAGGCGAATCTTCTAGGAGAACCTTGAGCTGAGTTTCAGGAAGTTATCTTAGTGTTACCAGCTGGGATTTTTGTTTTTAAAGCTTCATGGCCTGCCTTTCTGTATTAATATCTGTTAGTGATGCGTTTTTTCCCCTAAATAAGGCAACTTCCACCATTTTTCTGACATTCTAAGGTGGATTCTTATGAAGCTAGGCCATGGACTCTCTGAAGGTAGCAGTTGAGTTCTGATTGCAGAGCCTGGCTTAGAGCAGGTCTTAGTGAAATGTTTCTTCCCTTGAGAATAATGGATGGACTAATTTTACATAATTTCTACTTACTGCCCACATCATTCTAAATATGGTTTTGGCCACATTTTTCTTTTCTCCACTTTTGTAGTATTGGGAGGACCCAATAAAAGGCAATCACTAAACTATTAAAAATGAAAGACCTAGGCAGCAGTTAAAACGGAGACTTCTAATCCATGTAAGTCTTGCATAATTTCCTGAGAAAATGCTTATTTTAAAGGTTAATTGAAGATGCATAGACCGCTTTGACATCTTCTTCTCATCATTCTTAATTCAGAGGCTGTCTTCTAGCTGTGTCTTTGAAGCCAGGAAGTTTCTGTTAATTTGGCAAGGTGGTTGCCCGTTGCATAACACACATAAAAAGCGTTGCCAGAATGGTCATTAACATTGCTGTAAAATCAAACCTAGTGTCACAGGAAGCTTGTGCCCCTGTTTGAATATTTCATTAGCCCTATTGGCATCAGCATGTAAGATATGCTTCCCAAAAGAAATGGGACCTTTTTTTGTTTTTTTTTGTTTTTTTTTTTTTAAAGGCTTGTGTAATTGAAATACTTTACTCTTTGAGATTGAACTGCTTCCTGGGAAACCAGCTTTATTTCCCTCGCTAGTAGATTGGTCCTTACAGTGAGAGACCAGGTCTTGTGTCTATTTTACTATACTTTAGGGGCTAACAAAGTCCAGATTATATTATTGGTATCTAGTAACTTTTTAAATCTGATTTTGTTGGGTTTCAGGAGGTATCTCAATATATAAAGCCTTCCTTTGACCTGGCTAGTCATTTAAAAAAGTACAGAGCCCTGAGCTTCCACCCCAGTGCTCAAAACACTGGATTTTTACCATTATTGAAGGTAATTTCAGACTCAGCAGAGAAACCAGTGGGTTCTTCTGTTCATAAATTCATCTTTTATTAGGAATTTGCTAGCTTTTCTCCTCCACTATTCAGTGAAAGTAAGGAGAAATCTATTTCTTTGTTTTAAAAGCTGATAAAGAATAAATTTGGACTCCTACCTCAGACTATATATAAAAAAATTAACTCAAAATGGATCAAAGATCTAAATGTAAGAGCTGAAACTATGAAGCTCTTAGAAACACATGCAAATCTTCATGACATTGAATTGAGGAACAGTTTCTTATAATATGACAGCAAAAGCACAAGCAACCAAAGATAAAAAATAGACAGGTTGGACTTCATCAAAATAAAAAAATAAAAACCTGATGGGACATCAAATGATACTATGCAGAAAGTAAAAAATAAAGTACAGCATGGGAGAATATATTTGCAAATTTGTATCTGATATGAGTCTAGTATCAGAAATCTATGTGAACTCCAATAATCCAAATAAAAAAAGGCAAATAATCCAACTTCAAAAATGGATAAAGGATTAAATAACATTTATCCAATGGAGATATGCAAATGACCAATAAGCATATGAAAAGAAGCTCAACATCATTAGTCATCAGGAATATGCAGATCAAAACCACAATAAGATACCACTTTACCTACTAGAATGGCTATAATAAAAAAGACAGATAATAACAAGATTTGGGAATAATGCGGAGAAATTGGAATTCTAATACACATCTGGTGGGAATAAGTGGAGCACCTGCCTTGAAGAACAGGTAGTACCTCAAAACAATAAACATAGACTTACCATGTGACCTAGCAATTACACCCAAGAGAATAGAATTTGGTGAACTTGATGGCAAGAAAAATGTTTATTAGAGACTTTTATAAAGAAGAATTTTAGATTTGCAGTAAAATTGAGAGGAAGGTACAGAGATTTCCTATATACACCTTGCTTCCACACATGTATAACCTTCCCAGTTATCAACACCACTCAACAGAATAGTACTTTTTTTTTTTTTTTTTTTTTTTTTTGCCAAGGATGAACCTACATTGATCCATCATAACCACCCATAGTTCACCTAAGGATTCACTATTGGTGTTGTACACTCCATGCATTTAGACAAATGTATTATTACATACTAGAGGCTATGATGCATGAAGATTCGTGCAAGAATGGGCCTTCCTTCCCCTGGCTGCTGGCACCATCTTTGCTCTGGCCTGGAGCCACCTTTCAGCCTTCCCATGCTGCCCAGAGTCCTGGAGCACTGGGGTGGTGCAGAACGCCTGTGTTGTCGCCATGGGGATAAGGCAAGCATCCTGCCCCACCTCTGGCCTCTTGAGGTGCCTGTGTATGCAAATTAATCCAGCATTGGGGGCTAATTTGCATACTCACTTCTGATTGGCTGGTGGGCGCCACGAAGGTACGGTCAATTAGCTATACACGGTCATTCCACTGCCCTAAAAATCCGAGTTCTCACTCTTCAACTGCACCCCCACCTCACCAACTGCCGATCTTTTTATTGTCTCCATATTTTTGCCCTTTCCAGAATGTCATATAGTTGGAACCATACAGTACGTAACCTTTTCAGATTGGCTTCTCCCAGTTGGTAAAATGCATTTAAGGTTCCTCCATGTCTTTTCAAGGCTTGATACTGATTTCTTTTTAGTGCTGAATAATACTTCATTGTCTGTGTGCACCACAGTTTGTTTATTCACCGGAAGGGACATCTTGGTTAATTCCAAGTTTTACCAAGTATGAATAAAGCTTCTGTGAACAGCCCTGTGCAGGTTTTTATATGGACACAAGTTTTCAACTCCTTTGGGTAAATGCCAAGGGATGTGATTGCTAGATTGTATGGTAAGAATATTGTGGTATTTAATATTGTAAGAAACTGCCACTGTTTTTCCAGTGTGGCTGTACCATTTTGTATTCCCACCAGCAATCCAATTCCTTACTGCCCGTGCTCTCCGGTGTTCCAGATTTTTGGCTATTCTAACAGGTGTGTATCATTGTTTTAACTTACACTTCCCTGATGGCAGTGATGTGGAACTTCTTTTCATATGCTTATTTTTCATTTGTATATCTTCTTCTGTGAGGTGTTGCTTAAGGCTTTTGGCTAATTTTTTAAATCAAGTTGTTTGTTTTTCTGTTGTTATTTGTATATTTTGGGTAACAGACCTTTATCAAATGTGTCTTTTATAAATATTTTCTCCTAGTCTTGATTTGTCTTCTCTCTACTATTTGACTTCTTATTCTTTTTGTTTTGATTATTACTCCTTACCCAAGGATATTTTCCATAGATTTTTTAGAAAGTAGAAGAGGTGGAGGGAGGGGGAAGGGGAAGGAGAGAGAGAGGGAATGAGAGAGAAACATTGTTGTGAGAGAGACACATCAATTGGTTGCCTCCCCTATGTGCCCTGACTGGGGCCTGAGATGAACCTACAACCCAGGTACATGCCCTTGCCTGGGAATCAAACCTGAGACCCTTGGTTCCTCTGGCCAATGCTGTAACCGCAGAGCCACATGAAGGCTAGGATTGTCTTCTGTTTCTTTTGATATTGTCTTTCACAGAGTAGGAGTTTTTAATTTTAATGAAGTTCAGCTTACCAATAAGGTTTTTTATGTATTATGTCCTTGGTGATGTATCTTAAAAGGCGTCACCATACCCAAAGTCATCTCGGGTTTGTCTTACATTACTTTTAAGAGTTTTATGGTTTACATTTACATCTGTGATCCATTTTGAGTTAATTTTTGTGAAAGGTGTTTGATCTGTATCCAGATTCATTTTCTTGTATGTGGTTGCCTAGTTGTTCCAGCACCATTTGTTGAGATTATCTTTGCTCCATTGGTTGCCTTTGCTTCTTTGTCCAAGATGAGTTGATTATATCTATTGAGGTCTATTCCTGGATTCATGTTCTGTTCCATTGATCTATTTGATCTTTTGCCAATACCATACTGTCTTGATTATGGCAGCTTTATGGTCTTTCTTCTATCTTTATTGATGTGTAATTGACAAATAAAATTGTATGGTAGTTAAATCATACACCAAAGTTATTTGATATATGTATATACTGTGAAAGGATACCCTCATCAAGTTGTTCACACTTTTATCACCTCATTTATTTCCTTTTCTTTTTGGTAAGAACATTTATAATAATAAAAGCTAATTAGACCGGATGTTCTTCCACATGACCTTCCAAATGAAGCTGGGGCGGCCAGGGAAGCCCAGGTGACAGGTATCAGAGGAAAGCCGGGGAAAGAAAGGCCTACTCTTGCACAAATTTTGTGCATTGGACCTTTTGTTTAAATTATAATTTTAATTGTACAACACAGTGTTAATCAACTCTAGCTCCCATGTTATACATTAGCGCCTTAGGCGTTATCTTATAACTGAAATTTTTAACCCTTTTACCAACCTCTCCCAATCTCCTCTACCTCCCTCCACCCCAAACTCTGACAATCACTTTGCTACTCTGTGATTTTTTTTTTTTTTTAGATTCTACAGATAAATGATATCATGTAGTACTTGACTTTCTTTATCTAGCTTATTTTATTTATTCATCTTTATTCATTTACCCATCAAGGAATACTTAGGTTGTTTCCGTACCTTGGCTAGTATGGTGCAGTGAGCATGGGAGTATTCTAGTAAGTCTTGAAGTCAAATAGCATCAGTCCTTTAACTTTGTCCTTTTCCCTCAGTATTCTGCTGCTTATTCTGGGTCTTTTGTCACTCAATAATAATTTAAAACCACTTTGTCATAACATAACTTGTTAGGATTTTGATTGGGAATGTATTAAATCTAGGAAGCTGGAAAGAATTAACATCTTGACTATTTGGAGTCTTCCTATACTTGAATATGGAGTATCTCTTTATTTAGTTCTCATTTGATTTCTTATATCAAACTAGAGGCCTGGTGCATGAAATTTGTGCATGGGGATCTGTGTCCTTCAGCCCAGCCTACACCCTCTCCAATCTGGGACACACACACACACACACACACACACACACACACACACACACCCCTGATTCCTACTGGATTGGGCCTAATCAGGCAGTTGGACATCCCTCTCACAATCCAGGACTGCTGGCTCCCTCCATGCCTTCCTGATTGCCCTTAACCACTTAGCCTGCCATCCTGATCACCCTCTAACCACTCCCCAGCCATCCTGATTGATGCATAACTGCCCTCCCCTGCAGGCCTGACCCCCCCAACTGCTCTCCCCTGCAGGTCTTGGTACCCCCAACTGCCCTTCCCTGTAGGCCTGGTCACCCTCAACTTCCCTCCTCTGCCAGCCTGGTCACCCCTAACTGCCCTCCCCTGCAGGCTTGATTAACCCAACTGCTCTACCCTGCAGGCCCAGTCACCCCAAACTTCCCTCCTTTGCTGGCCTGGTCACCCCTATCTGTCCTCTCCTGCAGGCCTGGTCACCCGTAACTGCCCTTCCCTGCAGGCTTGGTCATCCCCAACTACCCTTCCCTGCAGGCCCGGTCACCCCCCAATATCCCTTCTCT
Organism: Pipistrellus hanaki; assembly: GCF_964339955.1. Classification (NCBI taxonomy): domain Eukaryota; kingdom Metazoa; phylum Chordata; class Mammalia; order Chiroptera; family Vespertilionidae; genus Pipistrellus; species Pipistrellus hanaki. The sequence continues at coordinate 45,161,044 of NC_140503.1, read as the reverse complement.
GCTAGCCTGGTCACCCCTAACTGCAGGCCATCTTGTGTCCACATGGGGACAGCCATCTTTGACCACATGGGGGCAGCCATCTTGTGTGTTGGAGTGATGGTCAGTTTGCATATTACTCTTTCATTAGATAGGATTTTTATAGTTTTTCTCATATAGATTTTGTACATGTTTTTTAGATTATATATAAGCATTTATTGTGGGGACTACTAATATAAATGGTATTGTGTGTTTTTATTTTACATTCTATGTGTTCATTGTTGCTGTGTAGGAAAGCAATTGACTTTTATATATTAACTTGAATACTGCGACCATGCCATATAATCTCTTATTATTTCAAGTAGAGTTCTCTCTCTTTTTTTTTTTTGTCAAGTCTTTTGGATTTTCTACATAGAGGATCATTTCATTTGCAAACGAAGTTTTATTTCTTTCTTCCCACTTTGTATGCCATTTATTTTCATTTCTCACTGCATTAGCAAGGATGTCCAGTGCGATGCTGAAAAGGAGTGGTGGTAGAGGTATCCTTGCCTTTTACCTGGACTCCGTGGAACAGCTCTAAGTTTCTCATGATTAAGTATGATGTTAGCTGGAAGTTTTTTTTATGGATAACCTTTATCAAATTGAGAAAGTTCCCCTCTATTCTTTGTTTACTGGCCATTTCCATCAAGAATGGGTATTAGATTTTGTCAAGAATGATTCTTTTTTGGCATAATGGACATGATTGTGTGTTTGGGGTTTTTTTTTGTGTTTTTAAAAATTTATTTGTTTTTAGTCTGTTGAAATTATTATGTTAATTGATTTTTGGGGGAAAAAATTTAATCAAACCATAGAACTAGTTGATAATACAATAGGACCTCTTTCAAAGCTGTTTGGAAGAGCTGCACAAATATGGCATTGACTGGTCTTTTTGCTTATTCCTATGTTGGCTTGATCACTTGGGAAGAGGACAGGCCATGCAGATAGAGCCAGACTTTAGGTGCCAGAAGAGGAATCCAGGAAACAGGCCTGAGTTTAAGATGGAATCTGTAGGTCTGAGTTTAATGGAGAGCAAGAAAATTGAGGAGTGCCATCCAAACACGTTTAGAGTTTGAGTGAGGACTTGACACACATACACACCCTTCCCCCTGGGCCTTTGTTTACCTGGCCATTCCACTACATTTGTGTTGTTTCCTCTCGCTCCTCTGTCAGGCTAGTGGAGCTCTGTTAGCCTCAAGAGCATTTATCTCAGAGGAGGAATTCCACAGACTTGGAGGCTCTGATCACAGAAGAGGGTACTTGAGCAGCCACTCTCCAGTGGTCCAAGGTTGTGTTTGTTTTGACATTGATCTCTTGTTTCTGTTACTGCTTTCTGGGACTATAGCACACAAAAATGTAATGATTTTTTTTGTTGAGTTTTGATCTGCATGTATCCGATGCATGACCTGGTGACTTGAGTTTACCATTATCCTCTTTTTTTTTTTTTTTTTCCTTTCTGATTATTATGTACCATATAACTAAATCAATAAAAAGAGACAGGAGAAAATAGCTGTATAACATTTCAGGAGTGACGGAGTAATGCTGCCTATAAATATTTATGTTTTCATGAGAAGATGCCTTTTGACATTTAGGCTCATGGAGAGATTCACCACTGGGAGGGAAAGAGAAGGAAGAGACTTTTTTTTTTTTTTCCTCAGTAAATTTTATTTATGTATTTCAAAGGAAAAGAGACAATTAAAAAGAAAAGTTTATATATATTTGTTCTGGGGCAAGAAAATATTTAACCAGTCCTGGCTGGGTATCTCAATTAATTAGAAGGCTGTCACTCAATTCCATGGTACTTTAGTATAGATAATAACTTTTTGTAATTCTGGTTCTATCTACTAAGCAGTTCTAGAAACTTGGGTTTAAGAGAGCAGAGCACTGATATTTACCATGCACACCCACATGGTTTTCCTTTAGTAAAGGGTAGCCCAAGCCTTTCTCTTGTCTCTCTGTCATTTCCACTACTCATGATATATTTTTAAAATTTATATTAAACATCTGTCTTTCTTCTATCTCTTTTCTGTAAATCTGGTTTATTACCCATACCAGATGGTTTCTCCCCAACTCCCACCTTTGTCAGTTCCGTCTTTTGATATGGTCCCTTGTCACCGGAACCCTTGCTAGCAGGATTGTCCTGTGGGTAGACTGAACTATAAAATCTAGATTGATTATTAGCATTCCCAGTTGTTAATGCATATTCATTTAGCTAACCCATAAATCAAACTGCTGACATCTGTCCCTTCAGGTTTCAATTTTTCTTATTTTCTTAATATCTTCTGGGTTGCTCTTTAATAATATTGATGATTCCTTTCAAAAAGCGAAATCTAGCTTAAGAAAATCTGAAATTAAGAACAATTGCCTAAAATTATGCATAAACACTGGCATGAGATGTGTCAAAACGTTAGTAGAACTTCTCTCTGGGTGTCGTGTGGCCAGACGTGGAAGTCTGGATTCTGACAGACGTGGGGTTAAACCTCCCTCTTTTCCTGTGATTCCTGTTACTTAGGAGACATAGACTTATGCCTGATTATCTTGGCTAAATGGCTCCTCTCTCAGTGAATCATTAAGTAAAGTGCTTAGATCAGTGTATGGCATGTAATCACGCATCACAGGGAAGTCCAATTATTAATTAAAAAAACATGTTAGCAATACATATTTCACCCATTTTACTGTTCACCTAACACAAACATTATATTTTTCCATGTTTCTTCCTGTTTTAATCAGCACACAGTAGGAGGCAGAGTTCCAGCTCAGTGACCTCTGTCAGGCCATCTAACCATTGTGTCCTGGCTGTCTTACCCGGATGCAGTCTGAACTCCTTAGCTTGGGGTTATGTTGATGACTCCATGAGTTGACATATACCTAGAAAGGGCTTGAGTCAGTGTCAGGCACATAATCTCTTATACATGTTGCTGCTATTGTTATTTTATAAAATTTAGAAAATATATGTATTAAGACATTCAGGGGAATGGGAAAATTACTGCAAAGATTTACATGTCCTGTGGAAAGCTGGTCTTGACAATTCCCATTCTGAGATCGAGGATACCACAGGCTATGTTTAGTTTAACTGAAACATTGCAATTTTTAGATAGAAAATGAGGGTGATCTCGAAATGAGTAGTCACAGAAAATGAGGATTCTTTGGAAAATGTAATCTCGTGCGTGAGTGTCTGATTGCTACTATGATAATATGCCAATGGACTCTGAATCTTCAGAAATGTAAATTTTGGTTAAGTTCTGTATTGGTTTCAGTTCTCTACTTAAGTGCCAGATTTTTATATCTGGGTTCTAATAAAAATGCTCTTCTGATTTATGGTGAGTGGATTAGCATAGGCAAGTGGCAGGCATATGTTTTTAATATTCCCTGTTTCTTCAGAATTCATCATTGCTTAAACACGCACCATTGCCTTTTTGAGGGATGTGTGATACTGTGGGTTTGCAGCCTTTTTTTCCACTGGTCATCGGTGAGCGATGAAGACCTTGCAGTGGGAGAGAATGGAGCCGGGAAGTGGGAGATTTCTTCCGTTTCTGACGTGAAACCAAGCACAGTCAGTCTGCCTTGTCACGTCACAACCCATGTCCGTGCTGCTATTTTAACACTGAATTAAGCACACGCATGAAGAAGGTGACTGACCCTAGAAGGAACTTTTGAAGTCCATTTCATACATTCTTCCGAGTTCAGTCTGGAACACTGAATATTTATTTCCAGATCATTGCAGAACAAAGCTTTCTATGTTTCCCAAGCAAAAACTAGTCTATCTGTACTCATCCCGCTGGGGCGTACCCTAGTGACAAAGCCTGTGTTATTAGTATCAACAGTAGCTAGAGAATCTGCTTTCCTGGGATTTTATGGGCTTGTTACCAAGGATCAGAAAAAAACTACACACAAACACACACACACACACACACACACACACACACACAGTGAGATTAGTTTATTCCCAGTTATCCAAATGAGTGGTAAATAATTCACAATTTTTCTGGTCTTGACCTTCACTTTTATTTTTATTGTGTGTTTTCTTTTCTTGGACCCAATCTTTTATTTTTCTATCATATCTGTTTTTGCAACAGCCTCAAATTATTTGACTGAGTTGGGTTATAAAAGAATTTAAAATCAGAGTTCAATTTAGAGCTTCTTCCTTCTTCAACTTGAACGAGGAAGAAAATAGGTAGACTCCAGGGAACTAGGATGTCTGGGAGATTAATCAGCTGTTGTGTCAACCCCAGGTGAACCGAAGGTTTCTGGAAACTCAGTTTAGCCTTTTTACTGGTCTGACAGCAAATGACAGTATATTCTACACACAGGCCAGAAAGTCACCTATTTGCCCAGATCCTCTGTTTTTATCTGTGAAATGGGGATGCAGAAAAATCCATTTACTTTGTAACCTGTTGAGCACATCAAGGGAAAAGCCACCTGTGGATGTACCGTGGTATCTTCAGTACCGAGAGAACACGAGGGGTAGCAGCTCCTGTTGGTTCTGCTGAGGCGTTAGCCTGGAGCGAGGGTTACAGATGTGATCAGGTAGGCAGGCAGATGAGTGGTTAGCAGCCAGTAATCCTGGATTTCGAGGGGTCCCAGATTAGAGAGGGTACAGGCCGGGCTGAGGCCACTAGTCTTTAATAAAGGGCAGCTCTCAAGTAAGTTGTCTGAAAGATTCTGACAACTTACTTGAGACCTAAGACCATGATAGTTGATAAATGCAAATAACTGCTTTTACAGTGAGGTTTAGCTGGGGGCAGATCTTCGTGGTGGAATTTTAGGTAATAGTGTCAGGAGTGAATCCTTGGTCTGCTCCAGTCTTACCACATTGCATGGCCAGCTCTCTTCATTCTTCCACGTGGACAGTCTGCTTGTGGTTTTCTAGCAGTGGGACCTTCAGAAGGTCTTTTGATCTCAAAACTATAGTTTCTTCATCTGAAAATGGAAAACAGTATCACAGGTCTTTTCACATCATCCTGTATTCTATGTGGTAAGCATGCTTATTGGTTCTCTTAGTGGAGTTAGAAATGCTGACTTGCCCTCCATCCATGCATTAAATAAATACATTTTAAGTCCTTCTCTTTGGCAGGTAACTAAGCAAAACACGTGTTCTCTGCCCACAGGAGCTTCCAAGTCTTTATGACTGATGTGGCTTTGGTTCTTTTTTGGGTTTCTCATTTGACAAACTGAAGAACATCATGTAAGCCATGAGATTAAGCCTCTGTGGCCCACGGAACAGGTTTTCAATGAGTAGAAATAGTTGGGTTTGCTGGATGTTTGCCGTTTGTTCATCTTTCAGTTATGTGTTAGTGTGAATAATTCCTATGACTAATTTTTAAATATCTGTTTAAATCTTTCCATGGAGTACATGTTCATCCCTCAAACATTTATTAAGCATCGTCTGTGTGCTGGGCACTGTGCTAGGGTCTCGAGACCCAAAGATGGCTATAATGGTACAGTCCTTGCTCTCAGAGGACAGTGGGGGAGATGAACTTCTCATGGCAAATGTATTCTCAGTACTGTGTTGTGTATATATCTTATTATGGGTGTATTGGGAACAGGCAAGAGTACACAGCAGTAGCCCTGTGGAATATGGGGCTTATATGGAGTTTGCAAAGCAGTCCTGTGAGACTACCACTTGGTTGGCATTTTTATTGACTTGCCTGGCCTGCCACTAAGTTCACATGGTTCATCGTTTCCCCTATACCCGTCTTCCGCCTGGCCTTTTAATGTCTTACTTCTAGTTGAAGTATTCAAAGTCAAACAATTGCCTTGGCTTCCTGTGCTTCCCTGAGGGACTAAAGAGAGAGTCTGACATGAATGTTCTGTCTGGTTTTCTGGTCTCCCGCTCTGTTTGCAAAGGGGAGCATGATCACGCTGGTGTTTTTGTAAGTGAGCTAATTAGCCGCGTGGAAAAAGCACATCAGCTGTGTTCACTGACTGTTTCCCCCGAGCTGCTTGTTAGCTAGAACTCTCACAAGTTGGGGATGTGGGGACTAGGGGAGTCTCTCCACTCATACTCTGCCCTTGGGGCTCTCACTATTTGGGAAGAGGTATGAGGGGCCCAGTAAGGAAACAAGATTATTAAGGAAGGCCTTGGCCCCTGATAAAGCTAGTTTGGAGATGAGACCAAAAGGGACACTGGGCCTTCTCTTTTCCTGGCCCCTCCTTGAATTAAAGACACCTGACCCCTGTGAATGGTTGACCTGACCTACATTCCTAGATGGTGACAGACAGGTACCCGTGTGTGCCTGTGGGCTCGGGATATGGAGTCTGAATGTTATCTGAAAGGTATCTGAGCAGCTAGCCCAGGAGGGCAAGGCAGGGAGCATGTGAGATGCTGGCTTTTGCTTTTGAGGCATCTTTGTGACCCAGTCATGATAGGTTCTTACTTGTTGGATGGGCACTTCCTCTTCTTCCCTTGCCCAGGAGCAGGTAGAGGCTGGAGAGAAGGGGGAGCTCTTTCCAGGGCAGTTTTTTTTGAGAGAGCAGAATTGTTCTCAGGAGACTGAGATGTAAACACAGATGAACGGTAGCTTTTATATAGGCCCCTGTTTTACGCTGACATTTGGTTATGTGATGCGTGCTGTTATCAAACAGGCCCGTGTTTCACCTGCTGAGAGGGGCAGGCGGAAAGGAGGGGGAGGTGCAGCTTTTGTCATTTGATGCAGCGGTTTCCATTGGGTCAGAGTCCAGTCCCTGGCAGGAGGGAGAGGACAGGGATGGTGCACAGCTCTTACTTTCTTGGAGATCCAGGATCCCACTGATATACCTCTGCTCTGCCCTGTAGTGCGTGGTTTCTTCCTTTTGTGTTCTTGAGTTGAGGGAATCCGACTTGTCCCTGAGAGAACAGCCTAGGAGCTAGGAGTTGCCTACTCCATAAACACGCAGCCTCGCACTCCTCCTTAAACACTTGTGCCTCTAGGAAAAGCATGTCATAGGCCTTCCATAATGAAGAGGGTTACTAGAGGGTGAGCTCCATCTAGGCAGGAATCGTCTCTGTCTTTGCTCTCTGATGCCTGTAATATCTACTAGTGACAGAGGCAAAATTAACAATAAAAGAAAGTTTACAGCTCATATGTAGCTGACCACAGTGTGCTGCTTCCAGTGTTTCGCCAACCCCCATGACTCGTAGTCACAATAGCAAACCCTAACCTGTGCTTTCTATGTGCCTTTGACCCTATTAACTTATTTTATTCTCTAGTACCCGTATAAGCACATCCATCATTGTCTCCCATTTTATAGAGGAGGAGAGTGAGGTAGATTCTGGTTAAGTAACCAGCTCAGTATGGCAACTGGTAAGACAGGGGTGGGGTTGGAGCACCTCTTGGCCCACTTACAGGGCAGAGATCCAAGGGGTGGCTGCGCTTCTTGACCAATAGTGGGCATTCCTTTCGGACAGGAGGCCTTGGCTGAGCTGGGCTCCTTGGCCCAGGGTGGACTGGGTGAGGCTGGGCAGAGGGCACTACTGCCATCATCCTGAGTTGTTTACAGCTCCCAGGGACTGAAAATTATTTACTTTAGAATGAGAATGTCTGGGCTTCACCACTGGTTCCATTGGCTCATCTTCCACAGTGGATGGCACAGAAGGTTTCTGTTGGTCCAGGCCATCTTCGCACACACAATTGGGGCAAAAATGGTCAGAGTGGGAAGAGATTATAAAAAGGAAAATAATGCATCTTTTATGCATCTATGCCCTGCCTTTAGCAAAAACAAAACTAAACAAAACACACACACACACACACACACACACACAAAAAAAAAAAAAAAAAACCAAAACCAAAAACAAAAAACACACAAAAAAAACACAAACAAACAAAAAAAACCCCACAACAAACAAAAGGACTTAAGGTCCAACAAGATAGTATACATTCTAATTGTGATAAAAGAAAAAACAAAAACAAGGATAGGATCATAAAAGAGAGGCAGATTGGACTAGAACAGTGGTCGGCAAACTCATTAGTCAACAGTGGCTCTCGAGCCGCAGTTTGCTGACCACTAGACTAGAACTGTGTACAAGAAAGAGTGCACACACTGGCTCTGAGCCCTCTTGCAGCCAAACCAGAAAAGGCACCCTGGCTGAAACTGGTTTGGCTCAGCCTGCGGACTCAAGGGTCCTGGGTTCGATTCCCGTCAGGAGCATGTACCTGGGTTGTGGGCACATCCCCAGTGGGGGGCGGGGGGGTGGGTGCAGGAGGCAGCTGATCGATGTTACTCTCTCATTGATGTTTCTAACTTTCTATTCCTCTCCCTTCCTCTCTATAAAAAATCAATAAAAAAAAATATTTTAAAAAAGAAAAAGAAAAGGCACCCTGGTCAGCTCTCAGACGCCCAGCCTGCAGGGCCGGGAATAGCGGACAGTGAGGATACAGAAAGCGGATGTGAGGGCCAGTTGCTGTTCCCTTGCTGTGCTGCCCTGAAAACACAATGGCGGAGAGGGAGCACCAGGCTTCATCGTGGCGTGTTGTCTGAGCTACGTGGTTTCCCAGGACTTTAGTGGATATGGAGTGAGACTTCTCCCAAGTGGTGAAAACACATGCTCATCTTCAGTTGACATTTATAGGTCGCCATATGCTTTCACCCTGCTTTCTTTTTGTCAGAGTCGGACACTTAATTCCAGCAAATGTCCATTTAGGTGTGAGTGGTGCTAGACATAGCTCATTGCCATGGTCCCTGTGGGATGGTGACTCAATCACTGTGCATTTCGTTTCAGATCTCACCGAGGTCGTCTTATGTGGGTGAGCCTCTTGCATGATAATAACAAAAACACCTTGTCTTCGGTACATACTTGTGTAGCTTATAAATAATTTTTCATGTACATAATTTGCATGTTTTAAACATCTTCATGAAGGAGAATCCGGTCTTGTTTTCCGTTTCATGCTTGGGAACATTTAGTCGTAATAAAAGAGAGCTAAGAGAAAGAAGAAGAAATTGGAGTTTTTAAGTGTTCGACCACTTACAGGGACTGACTTTGTTTTCTGGTGTTTTTGTGTGCTCCCACGCAGTAATATTGATGGCTTTTTCAATAGTTGTTTTCGAGATAATACCAAAGTTGAGAACACAAACCTTGTAATGAATCTCTGGTGCCCCTTGTTCTGTGCAGTGTCTCCCCTGAACTCAGGATAGTGGCTCCTATTCCTGGTGAGATGGTAAGATGTGGAGACAAAGGGGTCCCGTGGGAATAGTTGGCTTCTTCTGGGAGCCAGCCCCTTCCATGGGAGCCAGCCCCTTCCATGGGAGCCGGTGGCTTCCTGCTCTGAGGAGCGGAAAGAAGAGACGCAGTGGGGCCCAGAGGTCCAAGACTCCTGGGCCTGGCATTGTACCTGAACCTTAGTTTCCTGGTCCTGCCCCCTGTCCTTGAGCCACGACTTGCTGGCTCCTCTGCTCTCATGCAGAACCGGGCAGCAGCATGGACAGGGCCTGGGAAAGAGGGCATATGTGGTGAGACGCCTGCCTCCAGGAAGGGCACTTCGCTGTCCTGGGACTCCCCTGGGGACCACAGTTGGGGGAAACATGTCCCCATAGATAAAGTGTGGCTGTGGAGTTGGCAGCAGCCCCGTGATGTGTACTGGTACTTCTGGATAAAAACCTTAAAAGCATAAATCCGAGCTGCCACCTGTTCCCCCACCCCTTCCAGCAGTTCCTTGAGAAGTGAGTCTTTTCCTGCACTGCCAGCCCCTCTCCTCACCTCTTTCCTGATCCTGCTGTCCTGGTGACACCCCTCCATGGCACTCCTCTTTTTTCAGCTGCCAGAGGTCTCCAAGCTGCCAATCCTCATCCTCCCTGAACTGCGTCTGCCTTTAGCCCAGGCGCCCCCCCCCTCCCCCCCCCCCCCCCCCCCCCCCCCGCTCCGCTCAGTTCCATGCACCCTTTTCTGGCCCCACCCTCTCCCAGCTCTCCTCCCTCACCCACCACCTTCTTATCACTTCCTTCTCCTTGTCCTGACTGTAGAATGTCTTTCCAGGACTCAGTCCTGGAATCTCTTTCTTACTCCCTAGATGCTCCTTCTAGTCCCAAGGATTTAAACACAGTAGCACTCCCTATTACACCCCCTGCTTTGTAGCTGACTCTCCGCCACCTTTCCACTGAGTAATCCCAGACCAACTCATCCCAGGCTTGTCACCCCAAACCTGTGCCTCCGGCATCTCCCCCCACCTCAGTCAATGGCTTCTTCGCTTTTCCAGTTGCTTTGGATAGATTTTCCTTCACGGTTGTAGTTTTTATGTTTCTTCTTTTCCCCTTTGCTTCCCAACTCTCTGGGCTTCTCTCCGTGTCTCCCAGCCTCTGTGCTGCTGTCTCCTTGCTGCTTCTGTCTGCTCTCTGCTTCGGTATTTGCCCCTTCCTCCTTGCTCCTCTGTGTGCCTTTGCTTGTGTTTACTCTCCTGCTGTGGCTTCATGTCATGGGCTCTGTCTGTCCCTTGATGGAATCCATCTCCCTGCTTGGCTGCAGGGACCATTCATTTGCTCTTCAGAAAGCCTAATTGTTAGCCTGGGAGGAGCAGCCTTCATGCAGGGACACTTAAACTGCTTCCCATTCCCAGGGCATGGAAGACACTAATCATCCCATCCTCTCTGGTGCATCCCATAAATTGCATCCATGACAACATGGAGTCCACTGCCTTCCCTACTGAATCTTACCACCATCTGTGCTCACAGAGCTCAGGGGTTCATGAAACCCCACTTTGTCACCAGCCCCAGGCGACAGATTATCCCATGGAGGGATCTACATTTCAGAAAATTTGTCTGTTTCTAGAGTTTAAATTTTATTTTCCCAACTTGGGGAGTTAGTTGGTTAAATGTGCCTATACACACACACACACACACACACACACACACACACACAGAGAGAGAGAGAGAGAGAGAGAGAGAGAGAGAGAGAGAGAGAGAGAGAGTTGGATAGAGCCTTTTATATTTGGCTTTAAAAGTCCTTGATTTTATAGATGGAAAATCATAAGGTATTTTGAACTCCTCTGCTGTGTTCACAATCTAGTCACTGCCCACGCTGTAGTAAGTTAATTCAGCTTGGGGCAGATTCCCACTGAACACTGCTGTTGTTGGTTGAGAAGTATATCTTAACATTTCTCAAGTAATAAATATTGTCCCATTTTCACAGACAGCATTTACTGAGTATAAGTAGAGGTCAGAATGACTTTAGAGTTGGATGGCCTGAATGGTTGCTTCATGAGAGTGTATCTGTCTAAAAATGTCCTCTGTATCCAAATGATTTTAGTCACCTTCTTTAGGAACCTGGCAGTCAATCTGGCCTACTAAGCAGTGACACCCCAGAGGCACCAATTATCTAGTCTAACTGGTCAGCCTGTTGTCCTGTGTGTGTGTTGGCTGCCTCACTGCTTCTTAGCACTTACATCCATATATATATAATATATATATATATATATATATATATATATATATATATATATATATATATATTAATTTTTTTTTTCAGAGGAAGGGAGAGGGAAAGAGAGATAGAAACATCAATGATGAGAATCATTGATTGGCTGCTTCCTGCATGCCTCCTACTGGGGATTAAACCTGCAACCGAGTCATGTGCCTTGACCAGAATCAAACCCGGACCCTTCAGTCTGCAGGCTGATGCTCTATCCAGTGCACCAAACCAGCTAAGGTGCACTTAATTCTTAAGTGGGAAGGAGGTATACAGGGTGCCCTGGGGTACAGGGTACCCTGGGGTACATCTTTACTACATGAAGATTGTCTTATAAAAGACAAAATAATGTGAGCTTGAAATTCCCATGGACTTAGGTTATTCACCGCACTCTAGGGTTCTAATAGCTACTAACTATAAAGTGCCTATGTTGCTGGCCACAATGGCAGCTGGGTAAGCCTGCGTTGGTTCTCAGGTGCAGGGAAGACTCCTCCCTCCTGTGCCCAGGGCATGCATTGGCAGAGGCTGGCTTGGGCGGGTAAGTTTCTAGCCACAGAATAGAGCAGGTAGCCAGCATAAACCAGAAGCCAGTGACTCCAAGTAAATGCACTAACTCATTGGATTTCAATTTTAAAAAGAAATTATTTATGCATTATTACAAACCTAGCCTAAACCTGTTTGTTTTCTAAAGCCATTGAACTGGATGAGAAGCAAAATATGCCAATAGTTTGTCTAATGAAATAATGGAGTTGGCATTTTCTTAACTTTCAGACCCCTGAGAGTGTGCAGCTGTTTGCTACACTGGGTGTTTAAAATGGGCAGTTCGGCTGTTCATTGGTGTCCCCGCAGGATTCAGTTCTTCCATGAATTATGAGGGCTGATATCACTGTGGCTCCTTTATCTGTGGGGAACTGAGGCAGAGTGGCCAAAAGGCCTTGCTCACATTTATAGTCTCCGGGGATGTGGTTGGGCCCAGAAGCCAAGTCTTCTGGTACGTGGTTTGGTGGAACTCTTTTGCCACGAGGAACAACCATGAAGGCATTGGTGCTTCGTCCTCGGTCCCCAGGAGCTGGTGGGCAGGGAGCTGGCACTGAGGCTGCCGCCAGGGGCATGTTCAGGAGACAGCAGGGGGTGCCCAAGGCTCTCTGCCTCTCACCTAAGGGGCAGTCCTCTGGGAAATGCCTCTCCCAGTGAAACCCCAAGTAGGGAGCAGCCTGAGAGAAGGAGGCTTGGACACTCCTGAGATCCTTCCTCTCAAGGGACTCCACGGGCCACACTGTCGACCTCAAAACTGTATGCTGCTCTTACCCCAGTATTTTAAAGTTTTTCCAAAAAAACTAGTTTTTAATGTGTGTTTTCATCCACAGCATTCTCTTTAATTGCTGTTTTATTCTCTTGAAGCTGATTCAGTCCAGTGATTTTCTTTTGTTTATTTTTTCAGTGATTTTATTTTCAAAGCTGATTCAGAGTCTAGTGTGTGTGTCTCCCCTCAAGACGAACAATCATCATGAGCATCAGGGTTTGTCTCTTTGTGTTTTCCAGACATTCTAGGCGGGAGCCTGCGGATCACCTATGAAGATGGTGGCCCTGTCCTTAAAGATCTGTGTCCGTCACTGCAACGTGGTGAAGACCATGCAGTTCGAGCCGTCCACGGCCATCTACGACGCATGCCGCTTCATCCGGGAGCGGGTGCCCGAGGCGCAAACTGGCCAAGGTATTAGCCGCGGGGGCCTCGCTGGGTTCTGGCACGTGTTTGTGTGTGCTTCACTTAGTGTGGACGGAATGGAGGCTTGGGATGGTGAACATGCCCACTCGTGTCTGTGTTTCAAATGAGATGTCTTCCTCGCCTGGGCACCGTTTGCTTCCTGTGCGAGGCTTCCGATGACAGTGACGGCATCTGCCGCTGAGCGATGCCATCCTCTTGACTCATATACCAGCATCGCGCTAGGCAGTGTGCAAGGCCCTCTGACACACCGTCTTATTTGCCTCTAATGTCCCAGTGAAGCTGCTGTAACAGGTGCTGGTTTTGTAGACCCTGAGCCCTGTTTTGGGTGCATGAGGACATCCCATGCAGCAGCCTGACGAAGTCCGGAACCGCCAGCAGCCCCCAGGGCCGCCTTATGTTTGCAATACTTCCAAGGGGCTTATACATTTTCTCTCAAACCTTTATTAAGGGAGGAGGCTTTATGAGTTTTACCTTTTTTTTAAAACGGCATTTGTTATATATATTTATATATATATTAGTATTTAGTTAAACCACTGTCCCCCATTAGTCTGAATTTAAACAAAAGCCACTCATACAGTTTTTTCCATTTCCCTTTGTCTTCTCTCTACATTTTCTTCCTTTACTTAGCGATTATTTGCCTGGCACTTGAGAAACTGGGACTACTCCCAAACTGATAGACCTTTAGTATAAGACTAACCTTAAAAATTGGAAGCATGAAACTGAAACGTGACAAGGATAATTACAGGTAGAATGGGTCTCCTTCAAGAGATCTTTTTCTTACAAAACTGCTGTCCTTTAGGTCGGAAGCCTCATTTGAATTATTCAAAACACTCCGTGGATTACCCAGAAATACAAGTTGCTTACTTCTCCAGCCTTGCTTCAAGATCTGGTTCAATCCTTTCTGGGGTCTTCACTTCTCAGTTGCTGTTTTCCTCCAGGCTCCCTCCCCCTTGGGCTGGCTGCTTTGCAGCTAGCAAAGAAGAAACCTTTGAAGACCTGGAAGCTCTTTTGCTGAGAAACAGCAGAAGCTCTGACCTGCCCTGGGTCCCGGAGTTTCCTTGAATCACATTAAGAAAATAACTTCCCTCCGCCACCCTTTGTACTTCCTGGGTCATTTAAGGGGATTATTATGGAGAACATGGGCTTTAATTTTCCAATTGTTTTCATAATTTGATGACGTGAGAGCAGAGGCTTCATTTCACAGGGAGCCCCTGCTTACCTTTGGTCACACACCTTGGCGGGAGGGAGGGACTATTCCATGTGCAGTGGCTCCACGGGCCCTTCTGTGACCAAGTGGCTCTGGGCTTAGATGGTCCTTTCTGCATTTCTCCATGTCTGTCCTGTCATCCTTCACGGCGTTCCTGGCCTGGTTTTTATCACAAGCATAAGGAACAAAGCCAAATTCGGTTAGAAAGAAATTTGGACCACTTTGTCCTTGGTATTTTCTCAATTCTAATGTTAAGTACAGCTCTTGTCGGAGGGGATTGGTTTTGCAGCTCAGTTCTTATTCCTCCTCCTCTGCTTTAGTCCCAGTGGCTGCTTGTGGTGTCAAAACAAAACGTTTCTCTGTTGAAGGAGAAGACTCGCGTTCTAGCCCAGTCAGCAGACTCAGGCTGTGTCAGTGATGGCTTCATCGTCGCTCTGTCTCCTATTTCTCTTTCTGTTAACCTTCCAGCTTCTGACTATGGGCTGTTTCTCTCTGACGAAGACCCCAGGAAAGGAATCTGGCTGGAAGCGGGCAGAACACTGGACTACTACATGTTGCGAAATGGGGTAGGCTGCTGATCTTGTTTTTCTTTTTTTTCATCCATAATTATGCTTGAAAGAAAAGGAGAGACCCAACAATTACTTTGATTCAAGGGCATCTTATTAGTAGTCTTGATGCAATGTACTTTGTAAGGGTTTATCCAGATAGTGACAGAAAATACCAGCAGTCCAAATTCTTGAAACTCCACAGAGTAATTAATGCAACTTGGGGTTAGTATTTAAAACTGTTTCTACGTGCCCTTGTTGGACTTGATAGTTATGAAAGAAGATACAGCCTTTTCCTGTGAGTATGTAGGAAGTATTTCCTGGTGAATGGTGATAGGAAGTAATGATGAATTAGAGAGAAAATAAAAGTATAATACGGAGGGTAGTCAGAGATTGAATATTAATTGGTGTTTTATTTTCGTAAAAGAAAGTTCATATTGGATGTAAGTTTAATACCTATCTGTAAAAGTAGCAACAAAAAATAGTTGTGGCATGGAAGGGGAGTGAACCAATGAGTAAAAAAAGTTCCATATTCTGTTGAGCTGAATCTTCGAGATACTGGGTTTTGGTATATGAAAGGCACATATCTGATTGGTCAGTATTCCATAAAATAAGAGTGAAGTATGTTTGCCAATTAACACTTCCCTCCATGATTCTATTTTTAAGATGTGTAGTAAAAGAAGAAGTCTCTATTTAAAGATAACTCCCAAATGTATTACCCATATTTGGCCTTGCCGTTACAATGAAAGCCAGTTCTACTGTGATATACCATGACTGTGAAGAATTATGGGGGTGTTATTTATGGGCTCCATGACACAGAAATTAAACGTTGCTTATAACTGAAAAAGAGATTCTTGGAGACACACACTATTGTCTTTTTAAAAGGCAAGTAGGAATTTTCCTCTGCCAGTTCTCATTAGAGCAGATCATCCCCAGCCTGTCAGGAGGACATATGCCGCTTCCACTTTACAGAGGTTAGTTTTCACTAATTATGAGCTAATCAGTGTGTTCTTTGGGTACAATTGCACCATCAGATTTTTAAGAAATCTTGATGAAAGCAATTATTTAGCCCGGGCATTTCTGTATTAGTGGCGAAAATATGAACACTTTGAAGGTAGAAATCAGATCGTGCTAGGGAAAGTTCGTTTTTTAAAGAAAGTGTCCAAGTTTATTATCTTGTTCCTGTTACGAGATGAGAGGAAAATGGAGAAGTTGAAGGCTAAGCTTCACACAGATGACGACTGTAAGTGTCATGCAGTGTGACCTGTTGGTGTGGTTTGTCCTAGGATATCTTGGAATATAAAAAGAAGCAGAGGCCTCAGAAAATCCGGATGCTGGATGGGGCTGTGAAGACGGTGATGGTGGATGACTCCAAGACGGTCGGGGAACTCCTGGTGACGATTTGCAGCAGGATAGGTGAGTGTGCACCTGCCTCGATTCCCCACTTTGTTTTGTGTGAATCACGTGCCTCCTCTTCTTCTTTTTCTTTTTACCCTCATTTGTTGCTGAGACCATCTTGAGTGTGTCCTAGCGCACCAAATCTGCCATTCCCAAGAGAGTCCAATTATTCTCTCGATTTGCAAACTCATTAACTGGTCTGTAAACATTTGAACCCCTTTACTAAGTACAAATTGAGAGCTTTTATTTCCCTTTCAAGAAAAAAGAAAAAAGAAATTTTGCCCAGCTGTTGTGGCTCAGTGGTTGAGCATTGACCTATGAACCAGGAGGTCACAGGGCACACGGTTTTCAGGCTCAATCCCAAGTAGGGGAAATGCAGAAGGCAGCCAATTGGTGATTCTTTGTCATCATTGATGTTTCTATCTCTCTCTCCCTTACCCTTCCTCCCTGAAATCAATAAGAACATTAAAAAACAAGATAAGGAATTTTGAAATCCTATATAATAACAGCCTAATATGCTAAGTATTCTGTTGTCCAGCCAGCCATTCAACCAATCAAAGTGTAATATGCTAATGATATGCTAAGGCTGCTCAACTGCTTGCTATGATGTGCACTGACCAACAGGGGCCAGACACTTGACCAGCAGGTTAGCCTGCTGCTGGTGTCTCACTGATCAGGACTGAGCGTGATGGGTCTGGCCAACCTCCCCCATCCCTCCCTGCCCTGATCATGCATCGGTGGGGTTCCTCAGCCTGGGCTGCACCCTCTCACAATCCGGGACCCCTCAGGGGATGTTGGAGAGCCAGTTTTAGCCAGATCCTGCAGGCCAGGCTGAGGGACCCCACTGGTGCACAAATTCGTGCACTGGGTCTCTAGTAGAAAATAATGTTTCTGAAGTCATATGATTCAGTCTCTCACTACTGTTGGGCATTCTAGTATATCTATCAAGACTCCTGGGGACAGCCTATATGTGATTGGTTGTTACAGAGCTTTTCTTCTCGTAGCTTCTGTTTGTCTCCTCAGAAAACAAGTCTGTTTCCTTTCTACATGAAGCCCTACACATATTTGAAGAAAGTAGCCTGGACTGTCTTTGTTTCCTCTGGATTCAAAGGAAGCCCAGTTCCTTCAGCCCCTTCTTGTTTGACATTGTCTTGCCTTGTCCTGCTTGATCTCTACTTGTTTCTTAAAAACAAGACAGGAGAATGGAACTTGACATTATGAGTGTAACTTAACGATCTGAAAATACTTCATTTAGCCAGAGTTATTTGATATGTGTTCCATGGGTGGTCCCCGGCCCTCTCGTGGGCTAAAGCTTCTTTCTGTCCTTTGCCACCAGGGACCCGTTGGATAGTACAGGACCCACACTGAAAAGGGAGATAGTGGCGTAACCGCTGATCGTATAACCCAATTTATATTTTTAGGAATAACAAACTATGAAGAATACTCTTTAATCCAAGAAACAATCGAAGAAAAGAAAGAGGAAGGGACGGGTACGCTAAAAAAAGACAGGACGCTGTTACGAGACGAGAGGAAAATGGAGAAGTTGAAGGCTAAGCTTCACACAGATGACGACTGTAAGTGTCTGGGTGGAAGGTGAGGCAGGCACATGGGTTTGCCACGTCTCGCGCCCCCCACCCCCACCCCATCATCTGTATGACCCAGGGAGGTCATCTGTGTGTGTGTGTGTGTGTGTGTGTGTGTGTGTGTGTGTGTGTTTCCTTTCTGTTTTTTATTTCATCTGTAAATATTTTGGTCTGTGTCTCTAACGGATTGAGACTCTTAAGAAAAAGTGGCTAACATGCCATCTCACATCTAAAAAGGTAATCTCTCAATATCAAAAATAGACAAATCGTGTCTACATTTCTCCATTGTCTTTAAAAAAATTTTTTTCAAAAGTGTTGGAACTGGGGTCCACATTATGTTGAATGGCACGTTGCTTGCCTCTTTTAGTGTCAAGACCTTCCCTACGTCTTTTACATTTTTTCTTCTTCAAATTTTTAGGGGCAAGACACCACCTTGTTACTTGTATAGAGTTTTGTGTAATCTGGATTCTGTTGGATGCATACCTATGGTGTCATTTAATATGTTCTTCCATCCCCTTTAATTCCTGAGACCTGCAGGCTGGATCAAATTCATGTGTATGTGTGTTTTTTAAAAACACAGTCTCCTTCTTATGTGACGCTGGGTACATTAAGTCCTCATTAACATCACCAATAGGCTCTGCGACATTCAGTGAGATGACGTATAATGAAACCAATTTTATCACAAAGCAGTTGATATAAACAAGGTTTCAGTTCCTACAGCATCTCATCCATGTTACAGCAAAATGACGTGATCCAAGGACCCACTGTACTTCCATCAGGAACTTGTATCTGGTTGTCTCCTTTTTGGTGATATTAACAGCCACTGATGACAACTGCCCGGATACATTATTTCCTTGGGGGTTACAAATGGTAATGTAATTTTGTCGCAGGAAAATAATTTTCTATGGCCACACTGTTAATATTTGGAAAAGCCATTTGTGTGCCTTCTGTGTCCCCAAAATGTCTGTGCTGTGTGCACCTCCCCCCGCCAGGGGATCTGACTCCATGGACAGGCCGCTTAGACATCCTCCACCTCTCTCTCCCATTGTTCTCGCTCTTCTGCTGCTGCATTGGGAAGATGTCATCGTTGTCTTTACATTTATTGATCCTCCGTGGGACTTGCATTTCCTCTGACCCTTTCTCCTTTCTCTTTTTTTTCTACCTTATTTGATTTCCAGTTGCATACTTCTTTCCCAGGGAGACTGTAGTAGACAGATCCCAAGGATTTTTATAATGTGCTTGATACTCTCCTAGGTACTATGAGAGATGAGGTCAACCCAACACATTCCCTGTGCTAAGGTTGCTTATAATCTCGTGAGGCCTGTAATACATATTTACTCACAATGGACGTGTGGAGCCCCAGGAGGAATGTGGGAATGAGCGCTGTGGGGAGAGCAGGGGAATGATCAGTGCCTATGCACCTTGACATCAGCTGTGTGTTTTCTGACTGAGCGAGATTCAAGCTGGGCCATGGGCAGTGTTCTTCCACCCCCTGTTACTTTAGTGTCACCCTCTCCAACTACTATTATTTTCCTCCTCTTTTCTGTTTAGGGTAGGAGGTCATTCTTATACCCAAAGCTTATAAATTATTTCACCTGATGAGACTGAAGACTCCACTTTGACTTAAAGGAAAGTGCTAACTGGGTTGTCTTGGCATAAAGCATTGATTTTCTGATTTCCTTTAACCCCCAGGAGGAAGGGACATGTTAAAATTCATTATGGGGCTTTAACTAAGTTTCAGAATGGCTTGGAATGTTCTCTCATTTCCTTCCCTTGTGTCATATGGTCTATGCGGGCATATGTGAAATTATTGGCAAAGTTAAAATGCACAGTTCTAATGTCAGAAGTAACTGTGCCTGAATATCAGCATTATAGAAATCTGCGTCTGTATTATGCTGCTGCCTTGGCAAATCCCCTAAACCAAGAGGAAAAATAAAACAGCTCTTTGATCCGTGTTGCCGTGTTGCAGTGAATTGGCTCGATCACAGCCGGACGTTCAGAGAACAAGGAGTCGATGAAAACGAAACATTGCTGCTTAGACGGAAGTTCTTTTACTCGGATCAGAACGTGGACTCGAGAGACCCGGTGCAGCTGAACCTGCTCTATGTTCAGGTACCTGTCCCCCCGAGGCTCAGACACAGAGGCTGGTGAGGTTCAGGAAGGCGCTGGCTGGGTCTGGGGCTGGGTCTGGGGCTTCACGGGAGCTGGCTCTGGCTTCTATCATGTGCTTGCTATGCCGTTCCAGTGGCATGGCTCCTGGGTTCCTCACACGTGTTGGGATGTGTGCAGGTTGGCGTTGACATGAGCTGCTGGCCATCCAGAAGAGGGCCTTCATGTGGCCTCGCAGACTGGGACCTGGTGGCCGGTACTCTCTCTCTCTCTGCCTGGCTTCAAGGCACTTAGATGGCTCACCACTTCTAATGCACTAAAGCTTGCTTAGCTGACATCTTAGAATACAAGAAAAATTGGTCAGAAAATCAGTACTTCTCATTAACTTAGCAACATTCTCTCAATAACCTTTTTTGCTTTACTATTAACTAATTGTTTAAGCTCAGACAAGTCCTTGAACTTGTCAGAGTTTCGGTTTCCCAATGCGTAAGATGTGGGCTTCACACTAGACCGTCCCCAAGGTTTCTTCTGGCTAAAGGAAAACATCCATCTGTCTCCCAGCCTCACTTCTTTTATTCTTTCCTTTCCTCCTTCCTTTTTCCTCCTTTTGTTTATCCACTTATGTGCCCACAGAAAAAGTGCAGCCACAGCATCGCCTGTGTTTGTTTGTAAATAAAGTTTTATTAGCACACAGCTCATTTGTTAACATTACACATTGGTAAATTCCCTCATGCATTATTGTTTGTGTGTTGTCTGTGGCTGCTCTCGTGTTCCAGGGGAAGAATTCAGTAGTTCTAACAGAGACAGCAGGGCCCACCTGATCTGATACATTCACTTTTTTTACAGGCAAAGTTTGCCGACCCTTTAGTTAATGAATGGAAGAAGGGTATGGAGGGATAGTTAGGAGGAAAGTGGCTGGAAGGAGGGGAGGGAGGGAGGTGGGGCAATAAGATACTCAGAGCCATAGCTTAGCATGTTCATCTGAGAATGGTCTGGGGGTCATGGAACTAGAGGAAGGGAAGAAAGAAAGGAATAGAGAAAGAAAAGGAATAAATAGCAACAGCATTGATGGGTCAAGAAGAGAGAGAACTTCAGACACAGTGAGTTCCTCATTCTAAGACTGTGCTTTTGCTTATCATTTCCCCTAAATATCTGCAGCACTGAATCCCTGTGTCTGAGTGTCTCTTTCCTCATTCCTCCTTTTCTATCTTGGAGTGGGATTTGGGTTGATTTTTACCTCTGGGTAATTCTGTTCACTTTGATTTAGGGCTATGAAAGTCTATTGTATTCCCCCGCCCCCCCCCCCCCCCCCCCCGCCTTATGGATGGGGTCATTTCACAAGGATTTCTGTTTGCTTCTATTGTTCATGACCCACTTCTGCCTTCCTAGAATATATTCAAGCTTCAGTTTTAATATATGGGGCACTGCTGAGGCTGCCCAACTGCAGGTAATTTCGGGCAAAGACTTGTTTTCTTATTGCCTTCCTCCTGCTGTGCTACAATCACCAGTGTCCCGGAGGCATCGCCGTGGGTCGGCTGGCACATTTCCCCTTGCTGCACAGAGTGGGTGCGTTCAGGTGCAGGAAGGTGTCAGTCAAGAGCAGGAACGTGTCACCAGATGGGATGTGTCGCTCCCCCAAGCTCCTGATGCTTTTTGCCTCCTCTTGTCTTGCAGGCTCGGGATGATATCCTGAACGGCTCCCACCCCGTCTCCTTCGAGAAAGCCTGTGAGTTTGGTGGATTTCAAGCCCAGATACAATTTGGACCTCACGTGGAGCATAAACACAAGCCGGGATTCCTAGAGTAAATGATCTTTTGGTTTTCTTTTTCCTCCCCTCTTTTTCTTTTCATTGCTTCTTCTTGAGGTAGCTCCGTAAAATACATGCTGTGGTTTCAGTCATTTGTGAGGTTGTTGGATTTTACTCAGTCGAGGGTGTGATCAAATTTGTCGACCTTGGGGAAAGCGGGTGGCCTGGAGATTGAGTGCTGGGATGACTGACGGTTATCTGCTCCCAGTTCAGGCAGCTGTGAGTTCCTCCAGACTAGTGGTCGGCAAACTCATTAGTCAATAAAACCAAATATCAGCAGTACAACTATTAAATTTCTTTTGAGAGCCAAATTTTTAAAACTTAAACTTCTTTTGGCACCACCTCTTCAAAATAGACTTACCCAGGCGTGGTATTTTGTGGAAGAGCCACACTCAAAGGGCCAAAGAGCCGCATGTGGCTTGCAAGCCGCAGTTTGCCAACCATGGCTCTAGACCACATGTGTCAAACACAAGGCCCGCGGGCCAAATCCAGCCCGCCAGGCCTTGCAATGTGGCCCGCACCGCGCTGTCATCACTGCACTCCGCTGTCAGTTTATGACATTGTCAGTTTATGACTGTTCAGTAAACCATTCGGCCCGCGATTTAGGCTGGATTTTAGATTTTGGCCCCTTCTCTGATTGAGTTCGACACCCCTACTCTAGACCAAAGAATATGGAGCCCCCCACCGAGCTATATGATCTGGCCTGTCCTAGCATTCCTCTGAGTTCAGTAACTCACTTCCTCCATCTTCTGAAACCTCTGCCCATTAGAGGATTCCTTCTTCATGAAGGTCCCAATTTTGTCATTGTTACCTTTTTTGTTAAGATTCCTGCATGAGAACACAGAGCATAAATGACAGACAGAGCTTCTTCACATTCTTTATTATCACAATCTTGCGAATTCTTCGTTGCTCTGAAAGGATGATGTGAAAGACTTCTCCATTCTTTTCACCCACCAGGTGCTCTTTTATAAAACGATGGGGTGTTTTTTTCTGGCTTGGAGACTGAAGAAAAAGCTAACCCCACAGATTCATCCTGGTCCCATAGACCCCGGGCATTAGGGTTGGTTTTCTAGAAATACTCAGGAGGACAGGCCCAGCCTCACATTGGCCTCTGTGTTTCTGATGTGACCTTCTCCCCTGTTTTGATCCAGACTTCTTCAAGGGCTTTTTATGTGTCTTCCTCTGGTAAAGTTCCTTTCCTTCACCACCCTCGTGCCTTTTCCGTTTCTCTTCTGCTTACTCCTAGTACAGATGAAACATTTGTCTAAACCAAAAAGAAATCCCTTCCGAGAGGGATCAATATCACCAGGTTACCTAAAATGCAACTTGTAGACTCTGGAAGTGGGGACCTGACCCTTTGCTGATGGGGGCAGGGCGATGGGGAGCAGGGTCAGATTTCCTGCAGATGTGCCTTCATGGGATGTGCTGAGCAGGTCATCCATTGTACTGTGTCCAAGTGTAACGAGCTGAGAGGATAACATAAATGCTTATTTGACCTTGACCCCACTTTCGCCTTGGTGGGAAAGTGATGGGGTTCAGCATATGCCCTATGTACATCATAAAAAAATAAGACTTTTCTCCTGGTGGCAGACAGTGCCCGGCCAACATGCTATTTGGTCTAAACAACTCTTCCCTGGGGTTAACAGGTCTCAAGGAGCTTTTCCCAAGTGATTTTGTTGTATGGTGACCTTGAGAATGACTTTGAGCAGGTCCTGTCACTTCTTCTATTCTGCATTCACTAAAGGCGTCATATGGCCAAGTGTTCCTCAGGGCCCTTTGTACCTAGTCGGTCTGGCTTCCTTCCTGCAGCAGCCGAGGGAAGCTTGCCTTTCTCTCTGTTCTGACACCCAGACGCCTTACGAAAGACCACGTGCACACCATCTTTCAGAAGTTTCATATTCCCACATTCTCGCCTCACACCTGGCTCCTCAGGTACATGTGGATTGTGGCCACAGAAATGGATCAACACCAAGAACTCATTAGGCTCTGGAGGAAACAACATCTTTTGTTTCTGTTTCTTTGAGTGACTGATGAAGAACAGGAGACAATGGAGAAAAGATTTATCAGCCAAAATGATTATTTTTCTGTATGTCTATTTATTTTTAAATTTATTATTTATTGTTGACAGTATTACAGATATCCCCTTCACCCAGCCCCTACCCCACCCCATTATTGTCTGTGTCCAAGTGCTATGCAAGTTTTTTGGTTAATTTCTTTGAGTCTTTCCTGCAACCTCCATCCCCTCTGAGATCTGTGAGTATGTTGCATGCATCCATGCCTCTGGACCTATTTTGTTCATCAGTTTATTTTATTCATTAGATTCCACATATAAGTGAGATCATGTGATATTTGTCTTTCTCTGGCTTATTTCACTTAGCATAATAATGTTCAGGTCCATTGATGGTGTTGCACAGGGCAAGAGATCCTTCCTTTTCACACTGCATAGTAATCCATTTTGTAAATGTACCACAGCTTTTATATTCCGTAATCTGATGGATGGGTACTTGGACTGTTTCCAGATCTTAGCTATTATAAACAATCCTGCTATGAACATAGGAGTGCATATATTCTTCCTGATTGGTGTTTTGGAATTCACCAATCAGAAGTGGGATTGCTGGATCAAATGGCAATTCCATTTTCAAGTTTTTGAGGAAACTCCATACTGTTTCCCACACAGGTTGCACTGGTCTGCATTCCCACCAACAGTGTACTAAGGGTTCCCCTTTTCCCCACATCCTCACCAACTCTTGTCGTTTGTTGATTTGTTGATGATAGCCATTCTTATTAGTGGCATTGAGCATTTTTTCTTATGTCTATTGGCCATCTCTATGTCCTCTTTGGAGAACTGTCTATGCAGGTCCTTTGCCCATTTTTTAATTGGATTGTTTTGTTTCCTTTTGTCAAATTGTATGAGTACTTTATATATCTTTGTAATTAACCCCTTATCAGATGTATCATTGCCAAATATGTTCTCTCATACAATAGGTTCCCTTTTAATTGTGATGATGGTTTCTTTTGCTGTGCAAAAGCTTTTCAGTTTGATTTTGTCCCCTTTGTTGACCTTTTCCTTTGTTTCTCTTGCCCTATGAGATGTATTGGTGAAGATTCGCTATGCGAGATGTCTGAGATAAAATTTTTAAATAAGATGTTTGCCCATTTTCAGACTTCCTTAACTGGAAGCCTGTGTGGCTCTGATGAGAAGGTGATCTAAATGAAGCCGTTCATTGGGTGCCTAAAATGGTGACGCCACCTCTTTCATTTCATTAATGCCTTTTCTCGGGAGTTTTGGGACGACTAATTTCCAGCCCTGCCCCTGACCCCATGAATTCAGAAAGCAATGTATTTTATGTGATGTATGTGGCAGAAGAGTCACAGAGGAGAAGTGGCCTGTTTAGCTACATAGAATTCTTTTCTACAAGTGCCTTCTGACTACTTGCAGTAGGCCCTATCATTTACAAAGGGAATCCTACTTTCAAAGTTGTCCCTGTCACTGGTCTCCCACTATGCAGCAAAATTAGGAAAGTACTTTAAAATGTGATTCCAAGGTCCCGTGGTTTTTTCCTGAGTGTTAACTGGTTATGCCAACTTTTTGTGTCGCTATTTGTGTGGTGATGACAAGCACGACCGGAGCATCGGTTTGTTCTCGCAGTGTCTCCCTGCGATTTATGGGCACATCGAACGCAGCATTCTGACACTCCATTAAAGACGTCCTTTCTCGTAATACTCTGAATGAAGGTAGTCAAAGATAAGCGATTGTATATAGTCAGTTTTCTTACTTCTGAGTTTATTGTATGAAGCTCGTGCCTCTAGTGGAATATGTCTTCTTACTAAGATTCCAAATTAAAACAAGCTTATTATGCCTGGTGGCAATTATTTTCCCTTATGAATTTGATTTACTTTTTAATTAGACCAAATCTAGTCTGGGTAATGAGGCATTCTCACCCAGTGTAGATATTTAATTGTGTACATTATTGTGCTTACTGTGCAGGTGGAACTTCCCGAGGATGTTCGTCTCCTTGTAATTAAAACAAAACCGGGAAACCACATTTCTCTGACTCTGTGCTGGATAGTCGGGACCTCTTTCCGGACCATGTGCCTGAGTTGTCCCCGGTGACTGGCGAGGCCATGTTGGTCAGGCTTTAGATTTTTTCCCTCCATTTGCTTTCCTATATCCCATCTGCTTGAACAATTCAAAGTTTAAAGCAGAAAAATAGTGAGAAGGTTGGACTTGTCACAGAGCCAGGTTGAAGACATAGCCAGGCCAAGATTTCTCCTACAGACTGACCGGATGAGGTACATTCCACGAATACATTTCTTTTAATTTTTGAAAATTTGTTTAATATTTTTGCTCAAAGTCAACAGCATACTATGGACTCCTTTTCCCCCCACAACTCCATGAAGTAGATGTTATTATCCTTTTTCAATTAGCATCTAGGCAGGAAACAGAAACCATACTAGTTATTTAAACGGAGAAAATTGAATGGAAAAAGAAATTGTTAACCTGGTACAAAGCTGATAACCAGTAATTAAACAGGAAAGAAGAGGGCTCTAAGGCATTGAGGAGTCTGCAACTACAGGAAGCAGTTAGCACCCCTGGGGCTGGAGGAACAAAGGAAGAGCATGGAAAGATTGAAACCTGGAATATAGAGGAGCTGTATGAGATCCTTTCGTACCTTTTTTCAGGCCCTTTAATTATTTCTGGACTCAATACCACCTTGGTGAAAGTGTTTATTAAGAATAATGAAAATCAGAGACCGAAAGATTTTCAGTTTTCATGGATTTAAGGATTATTTAATGTCCCCTGTAGGTTCTAGAGATGGAGAAAATAGGTACAGGGAGACAGAAGCAAGGCACAGAACCAGTGAGAGTTGGAAGCCACGAAACAGCCGCTCTCCCAGATCCAGTCTGATGTGCTGTATCTCCTTGACAGTTTTCTTCAGTCATTTGCAGGGTCCCAGAACAGGACAGTCTGTGGAAGCATGAAGTATAAACACCCCCCCCCCCCCAATAGTCACATGTATAATATATTTCATGTTCTTCTGTGCTTTCAGCAAGCATGCTATGTGGTGGTCTTCAACTCATGGAGGACTTCACTGTGGTATGTGCCAGGCATAGGGAAGATAGAAGGAGATACATAATAATTCTTTGCTGCCTTTGATACTGCAGTCTGTTTGGCAAATAAACATGTGAAATAAACATAGTATGAAACACATGCCCAGTTTGCAGCCGATTGATGTTCCATTCTTACATTGATGTTTCTCTTTTTTTTTTTTCCTCCTCTCTTTCTAAAAATCAATAAAAGTATACATTTTTAAATAAAGTAAATAAAGATAGAAGGACTAATTCACCAGGGTAGTATGTTAATAATAAACCTGCATGTACCTAACATTAACTTAAAGTACATGAAAGAAAAATAGACAATATGACAAGGATAATTTTTGACACACAATTTTATAGGAATAATTGAACACAGGAGTGATAAGTAGAATAAGACTGAACGAAAGGAAATGTTTTCGTCAAGAGAAAGTAACGAAGTACAAATCACAGAATCAACAAAAAAGTTGCTGCTTAGAATAAATTAACAAAATATGTGAAAATCTGGTAAGGTTGGTCAAGAGCAACAAAATAAGAAAAAAGCAAAAATAAACATTATTAGTAATAAAAACTGGGCAGATCTTTAAAACAGTATAAAAGAATAAAATGAAAAGTTGAAGCCAAAAAAATTTAAAAACTAGACAAAATCGATAACTAGAAAGTCCGGATAGATCTATAATCTTGAAATTGCCTCATCAGTTAAAATATAGCAGTAAAAACAAAACAAAACAAAAACTAGGCCCAGGTTATTTTAGATAATATGGATATCTCAATACAACTATTAAAAACTTCATATGACTAGTCAAGGCTCATGAATGACCAACACTGATTGAAGATACATGGAGGACTCACACAGCTATCACAATTTCTTACAAAGCTATAGTGATGAAAACACTTATTGATATAAAGTGGTATGGGAGTACAAAGGGTTGATAAACCTACCTTTGTTAAAATTAAAATATTAGAAATTAAGAGTGAAGCTCCAGACTGGAAGAAGGAATTAGCATATTTGCAAAGTACATTACAAAGAACAAGTTAATATCCAGAAAATTATATTAAAAGGGGAAAAAATCATCTAAGCAAAATATCACCCAGGGATAGCATTAGGTACCTTAGAGAAGAGGAAATTCAACTGACTTATAAAAATATGGGAAAATAACCTCATAAGTGATCCAGAATGCAAAATCAATAAGGATAGAGTTTATCACCCAGCAGGTGGGCACATGTTTAAATGTATGAAAACACCAAAGTACTTTACAGAAGAAACAAGTCATATTCTAGAATACGACTCTGATGAGTCTAAAAATACAAACAGAAACAGAGGATATTGTTTATAGATACAAGGAGATGTTGGAACATAAAATATGCAGGGAAACTAGGAAAGTGACTCCCATTGGGGGAGAAAGAAGGTTGGTATGGGACTTGAGCTAAATTTTTAATCTCTAAATCTTTAAAAAGAGAGAGAGAGAGCCCTAACCGGTTTTGCTCAGTGGCTAGATCGTCAGCCTGCAGACTGAAAGGTCCCAGGTTCGATTTCAGTCAAGGTTACGTACCTTGGTTGTGGGCACATCCCCAGTGGGGGGTGTGCAAGAGGAAGCTGATCAATGTTTCTCATGAATATGCAATCTCTGGTTTGGGTGCATGCAGAAGGCAATTGATCAATGTTTTCTCTTCTCTTCTTTTCTCTTCTTTTCTTTTCTCTTCTTTCTCCTTCTCTCTCTCTCTCTCTCTCTCTCTCTCTCTCTCTCTCTCTCTCTCTCTCGTATGTCGTCCAGTGAGGATTAAGAAAAGTAAAAAAATATATATACATTTGTGAAACAAAATGAAGACAATGTTTTCATGATTTTATAGTTACCTCACCTATATTTAATTTTATAACTTTTGAAAATATTTACTATAAGAAGCATTCATTAGCTCTCTTTTTGTACTATTTTAGCAGCTTATGGGCTATGCTGTGTTTTTACATAATCATACACTACACAGCAGCAGCAAGATTGGACAACAGATACAGCGGATTTGACCAGAGCAGAAGTCGGGGCTCATGAGAGTAGTCCATTTACTTCAACATCCAGGCATCTTAGAGAGTCAGAGGAGCGCTGACTGGTCTGCCACCTTCGTGGAGCGGACCCTCTGTTATTATTGCACTCAGAAAAGGTGATGCTCAAAGGCTGGCAGTAGGGTTTAGAGGAGGAGTAAGGTCTAAAGAAATGCCTCCCCGACAGCTGCCCTGTTAAGGTGGGGATGCTAAGGAGGCAGTGGGAGGGGCTTCACATGTCCTGAGCTTGCTTAATTAGGAGGAAAATTTCCAATCAGGTTTGACAATCTAACCCGTTTTCTCAGCGAAGGCTGGCAGATTTCGTGTGTGTGGAAGTCCCAGATGCTTAGGAGCCTTCCGAACTCAGGTTTGGTCATGAAAACTGCTGAGCTGGACCTGCTGCACCACCACTGCCCTGACCCTCTCCAGGATCATTTCATACATTCCCTGGCCTCGAGCTAGAAGCAGCCATTTCTCAGAGGATCTCTGGTTTCTTTAAGTGGGGAGTGGGATTTGTAGGCCACCTAGCCAAGGTGCTGGGGTGTTTATGACCAGCAGGTTGTCCTTGCCCTTAGCCTCCTAAGAGGACACAACTAGAAAATAAATGTGTGGGTTTTGTGTTTTTTTTTTTCAGAAAAAGAAAATGAATCCAATATGCCAGTCATGATTCCCAATCCAAAGGAAAGAATGCAGGGTTTTTCATTGACCTTTTTTTTTTTTTGGCTTTATATTTTTATCTCTTTTATGCTAAAAATCTAGGATACTAACAACTAACGCAATTACTCATTTTATCTTAATTATATGCAACATGTTATATAATATCCTAATTTTATAGAGTGTGCATATATAGAGAAGGGGGAGGGTGCTGTAAAATAATGGTGTCAGTGTTTGACAAGTCACTGTGGTCGTTTCATCCTGAAGTATATCTCACCAGGGATGCATAGTGAAAAGACTGTTTTCAGTGTTACCTGAAATCATTTTTCTCTGTAGTTATGCTGTCAACTTGATATACTGTTAAGTTGATTTGTTTCAGTTTGTTCTAGATTTTTAGGTTGCTTTTTACCCCTCTTTGCAATTTTATGTGGTTCTAAAATGAAGAAGAAAAAAACACCAAAAAACCAACAATTATACTATAGGAATATTTCTAGAGGTTTATTTTTTTATCCTTGTTCCCCTCTCCCTGTTTTTCCCTTCTTCCTACAGAGAATCATTTTTATTAGTACTGGGCATATATTTCTATTATTTTTAAAATACATATTAACAATATAAAATGAAAAATACATCCTGTCCTCCCTGCCTTACAGAATAGCATACTGTACACTCTTGTGACCTTTGCTATCTATGATAATAAAAAGGCAATATGCTAATTAGACCGGACATCTTTCCAGATGACCTTCTGGACGAAGCTGCAGCTGCGAGGGAAGCCCGGGTCCCCGGTGCCAGAGGGAAGCCGGGGGAAGGAAGGCCTACTCTTGCATGAATTGCGTACATCGGGCCTCTAGTTATATCCTAGAAACTCTTCCTCATTTACCTTTGTTAACTTCACCCTGTTTATCATTCTGGTTTTATATTTGTGTTCTATTAAGTGCACTGTGGGATGTGGCAGTTTGCTATTAATTATAACTAGAAAATACTGGGAAAGTTAGTGACTTAACTGTGAGTTTTATGAAAAGACTTTCCTTCTCATCACAGAGCATAAACGTTGTACTTTTTTTTCTTCCTCTCTCTCAGTCTAAAGGAATTCCTGCCCAAAGAATACATCAAGCAGAGAGGAGCTGAAAAGAGAATATTTCAGGTACTGGGAATGTGAATTTATCATTCTTCTCACTCCCTACCCTCATGTATTAGTATGAGAGGGGCCGCCACACATGATAGTTTTGTTTCCCACACATGTACTCAGCTTATATGCTAAATGATGGAGTATCTCAAGAGTAAAGGAACTGACAGTTCTATGTCTGGCAGATTTATTATCTTAATCCCTACCTTCTTGCTAAAGGTTATGTAGCCCAAAACATGTGCATACATTTAATTTCCAAGGTATTATCTTGGTAGCTTTCAAACAAGGGGATTTGCCATTTAAAATGCACCGAGGAAGAAGCTACAAGTTGCTTCTTTGTCCAGAGGTTGATTTTTAAAGCTGGAATTTGGGAAGTGGTACCTTTTTAAAATTCAGGTTTATTCTAAAAGAGAGTTGTTTATTCTAGGCAACCAGGAAGAAAAGCTCTATTGTCAACTTTGCCATGAAACAATCACTCTAAATAAATCTAAAACATCAAAATCTTCTTTGATGTTGAAGTGTAAATATAAGTTGAAATGTAAATTTCATGTGTATAAATTTTTTTTTTTTTTTTTTTTTTTTTTTTTTTACACCAAGTATTATTTCCCAGAGTGATGATGTATACACATTTGTATAACCTGCTCTCTGGAAAACTGTATGTTGTAGATGGAGGTTAGAATGCTACCTTCCCTGGACAAGAACATTTTTCTGGCTCTCATTTCAAGTGTTGGTTCTGAACCTTTTGATACATGGAGTTGTTTGAAAATTGGATTACAGTTATGGAGCTTGTTCCTGCCATGTTGCACATGCGCGCATTGGTGCATATGGTTATGAAATCTGTAGGGGTTTGGGCTCAAATTCTAGTTCAGAAGCACTGCATTAGCATTTTCTGTGTACTCTCACTCTTGGTGAGTAGGAACATGTGTTGTGAAGGGGTCTACTACACACATGTTGCTTATTGGTCAGTCATAGCCACACTCTATGCACCACATTTAATAACTACCTCTCACCAAGTCTACCTCTTGGTGGCGCTGCACTAACTGGTCCCTGCTACTATCACTTCCGCAGGAGCACAAGAACTGTGGAGAGATGACTGAAATAGAAGCCAAAGTCAAGTACGTCAAACTCGCCCGCTCCCTCCGGACATATGGTGTGTCCTTTTTCCTGGTAAAGGTGAGTTGGGCAGGGTGGTGGAGAGAGGGTTTGCTCTTGTCACACCTTTTTCTTTTGTTAAAGTGTTTGCTGTTAAGGTTGGTTTGCATTTACAGAGGTAGTATCTGGGCAATAATGACCTGAATTTTGCTGTTGGGAGAGACACGAAGTGGATGATCTATGAGGCTGCTGAGTGAGCCTAGCTGCCCACGGTCCTCCCGCAGCTGTGTCTGGGCTTGGCTCACTGTCATTGCAGGGGTGTGTTTACTTGAACTCATTATGACATTCCCCAGAGAATGTTTCGTTTAAGACTGTCAAGAGTGCCCTGGACTAAGTGAAGGTTGTTGACCTCGGCAAACCAAATCAAATTCCTGAGGTCAGTAAGGAACTTAAGATGTATATTTGCAGATGGGTCTGGGAATCCTGTGACCTTTAGACCTGTCCTCATCAGAATTGTCTTCCGAACAGAAGGAAAGAGGTGGTTCTTTTAAACTCAACCTGTGAATTTCAGGGCGAGGCCCTTGGTAGGTATGTTCTTAAGTTGACTGATAAACCCTCTCGTTAACTTCATTTCTCCTTTGTGCATCCTGAGCTCACATACTCTATTTCAGTCCTTCCTTTTCTACAACCTCTCTCAGTTTTACACCAGGAAATATCCAGCCTTGGCAAATGAAGAACACATGGGTGAATCACTTAGTTTCTAAGACCAAGCTTCTTTTTATTCATTATTTTGTAGGGCAACAGGTAACCGATCAGTTCTAAAATTTAATCCCTATCACAGGAACAGTGATTAAATTTTTAGCATGTCCACTGATATTGGCATCACTTTCCATCTATTTTGAAGGGGTTTTTAAGTCTTTCACATATGAAATTAATTTCTTACAGTAACATCATTTTCCATCAGATTTCACAAAGCCAGTTTCAGTGCTATGCATATAGGTCAGCAAATTTAGTGAAATAAATAGGATACAGTAAACTACATGTAGTTATAAAGTAAGGTCAAATATATGGTGACAGGAGATTTGACTTTGAATGGTGAACACACAGTGCATTATAGAATTGTACACTTAAAACCTCTATAATTTTATTAAACAATGTCACCCCAATAAATTTAATAAAAAAGAAAGGAGAAATTGAACAGAAAATTACAGGAACAAACTTTTTTCTCCAAAGGCACTTTAGCACCTGAGAATAATCTGTCCATGACCAGTAGGATGATTGGAGACAGAGCACAGATCTGGTTATCAAAGGGTCTTGAAGATTTGGTCAAGTGAAGACTCTTTCTGTTACAAAAGTATTTAAGGAAAAATGAAAAAGGAGTAGAATTTTTCTCCTCCTTCCCTTCCTTCCTCTATCCTTCCTCCCTACCTTCCTTCCTTTTCTCACTTTTTTTCAAATTACATTTCTTTGTAGTGAGGTCAGAGTCAAGGAGGTAGGCAGTACTGACAACTTTCACATAAATATTAGATACTCAAATTTTTGTTTTCAATAATTTTGTTTTACATCACATAATAAAAGTGAAAATGTACTAACTTTAATTTTTTACTACATTTTATTTTTAAAGTGATTTTCATAAATACTTGATCATATAGTTTCCATACTTTTAAAAGTAATACATCTGAGAATTCAGGAATAATTCAATGTTATGAAATAATGAACCTAGTAAATTAGATAAGTAAGTCAAATAAGATGACATCATACAGAATGCACTGAGAAAGAAATTAAAACAACCCCATTTACAATAGCATCAAAAAGCAATAAAAATACTTAGAAATAAATTTAACCAAGCGAAGTGAAAGATTTATACACCTAAAACTATAAGAAATTGAATAAAACACAAATGAATGGAAAGATAGCCCATGTTCATGTATCAAAAGAGTTAATATTGTTAAAAATGTATATATTACCTAAAGTCATCTACAGATTCAATGCAACTCCTATCAGAATTCCATTGACATTTTTCACAGAAAACAAAATCTTAAAATATGTATGGGACTACAAAAGATCCCAAATAGCCAAAACAATATTGAGAAAGATCTACTCTCTTTATAGCTTTTAAGTATATAATACAGTATTGTTGACTATAGTCACAGTAGCATACATTGTGACTATATTCCTCTTATAATGACAAGTTTGTACCCTTTGACCATCTCATTCCCCCATGTGTGACTAAACCAGCTGCCCAGGGCCTCTGCACCTAACTCTCTGAGTGGCTCCTGAAGCCAAATTAGACTGATTGGCATCCTCCACGGGCACTGATTTCACCTCTTGTGTCTTCACAGAGTCTGACTCTTCTTTGCTTTCATAAGTATTGGGAGGTTCTCACAAAGTATACTCTACTCCTTGGCCACCCACGCAAATTTCCAATGCTGTTCTCTCTTCCTCCTGGGAGGAAGCTGGAGGTGTGCTGTGACTGTCACCACCTGATGATTTATGAACTGCACATGCGGGCTAAGAGGGAGCATTTTTTTTTCTTTGCTTTTTTCTAATTGCTTCCCCCAGAAGAAGCACAGACTGGTAGTCAGTCTGCTTTTGAAATCAGAGGTATTTTTGAGCTACTCAAATCTGTGTTCTAATCATGGCTTTCCCATTCACTGCTGTCCGCCTTGGGCAAGTTGCTTGTCCCTTCATTTCAAAACAGGGATGATGATGATGATGCCAACATTTAAGGGATGCTTTGAAAATTAATGGAAAAGACTAACATGTAGTACACTCCTGCCCTGTGTTGAGTGCCTGTCCTCACACCTTATATAGACATACTTTGTGTGTGCTAATTTGTACATGTATTCTTTAGGGAATCATGGTGTATTCATCACTAGGTTTCAGCAAATACTATTGGAAAAGTTTGTTTTTCCTTGACAACAAAAAGATGTGTACTGGGTGAAATTTCAGGAATAAAGAAAAGCACAAGAAAATAATACAAATCACTTGAGATGATTGTTGCCACCATTTTATCACATAATAAAATTTTCTTTTACTGTATTAAATTAAAATTTATGCTTAAAATTTTACTTCCTTTAGGATTATGCAGTACAAACTGTTCTTTATTTTATAATATATTGTGAAAACTGTATTGTCCCGATTCCAATTGTTTTCCTATAATATTCATTTTAAGAGTTTGTTGTATGTGCCATAATTTTTCAAATCCCCTATTTATTGAAAATTTGGTTATTTCTCATTTTCCACTATGGTAAACTTGTGTTGAGCCTTCTTGCTGTATAATTTTCACATCCATTTATAATTTGTTTTTTAACAAGTTTCTAAAAGCAAAATGTGTCAAAAGTAGAAATATTTCTAAAGCTTTCATTCATTATTAACACATTTATTCAATAAAGGCTATGCCATTTTCAGTTCCCTCAACAGTGTTTCCCCTTTACATCTACTTTAATTCTATTATTTTTTAAATCTGCCATCTTATATAAATGAACTTTTCCCAATTGTTGATTACTTATTACCTAATTAATGTATTATTTTCACAGTGTCTGTGTATGTTCTTTGCTAGTCATTGTTGATTTATGATAACCTTTCACATACAATGTATATGAAATTTTTTAATTTTGTATTTGTGGTAAATATTGATTCCCGGGTCATTTGCTTTTTCATTTTGTTTATGATGAGGTTTCTATCTTTTTCTCCTACCTCTCTCTCTCTTTTTAGATATATTGAAGTCCATTATATTTTGTAGTTTAAGTTATTAATCATTTCCTTTATGTGGTTTTTTTTTAAAATATATTTTATTGATTTCTTTTACAGAGAGGAAGGGAGAGAGATAGTTAAAAACATCCATGAGAGACTCATTGATCAGCTGCCTCTTGCATGCCCCCTACTGGGGATGTGCCTGCAACCAAGGTACATGCCCTTGACCACAGTGGAACCTGGGACCCTTCTGTCTGCAGGCTGATGCTCTATCCACTGAGCCAAACCAGTTTCCGCTATGTGTTTTTTCATGTTGGTATAAAAGGTCCTTTTGCACTCAGTGATCACAAAAATACTCACCTGTGTGTTTCTCCTAAGTTATTAACTGATCTTGAATTTGTTCAGGTGTGCATGACAGGTAGGTATCCTGTCAATTTAATAGGCATGATTACTGTTTCTTACACAATTATTAAAACTAATAATCAGTAAAGGTTTTTAAGACTCAGTACTTCTGCCTATTTTGAAACACAGTGTATGTAAGTGGACCACAGGTAAAACATTGCAATATCATTGATTATCTGGCAAAATCAGATGTATCCAGAGGAAGAATGCTGACTTGGTATCTCCTGTTTCAGGAAAAGATGAAA
The DNA here is from genome assembly GCF_964339955.1 of Pipistrellus hanaki. Classification (NCBI taxonomy): domain Eukaryota; kingdom Metazoa; phylum Chordata; class Mammalia; order Chiroptera; family Vespertilionidae; genus Pipistrellus; species Pipistrellus hanaki. Next base: position 45,124,942 of record NC_140503.1, on the reverse strand, counting down.
GGCAAGAACAAGCTAGTGCCACGCCTGCTGGGCATCACCAAGGACTCAGTGATGCGTGTGGATGAGAAGACCAAGGAAGTGCTGCAGGAGTGGCCGCTCACCACGGTCAAGCGCTGGGCAGCCTCGCCTAAGAGCTTCACGTTGGTAGGGACTGGCGGAGGGCAACGAGGGGGCTCATGTGGCTTTGGGCAATATGGTGAAGCGGGAGAAACAATACAAGCTCACTGGGTTTCCCTGGCTTTAGTGGGCAGTGTGGAGAGGGGCAAATGGTGGGAGACCATGGGGTGGTCGTGGGGACTGGTCCAGAACTGAAGGAAATGTATAAAAGCTGGGCATCCTTGGCCAACCCCTCCTCTCTGGTGCTTTGAGTAAGAATGTCTCTAGGAAGAGCCACTTCTCAGTCTTCTGTGCTCCTGATGCCGTCTCTAGCATACCCTAAAAGGAAATTCTCTAATGCTCTGATTGTTGTAGAAGTTCCTAAGAACCATGACATCTTATTGAGGTGTGTTTTCCCAGTCTGCCTAGAAAGAGAACATGCTATATAGTGGGAATAGTGTACACTTCGGAGTAGTATTCCACCCCAGCTTGTCATTTCCAAGCTCTGTGACCTTGCCAAAGTCACCTGTCCTCACTGAGCCTTTACTTCCTCAGCTGTAAAATGGGGACAGCAATACCTATTTCACGGAGTTGTGGGGATCAAATGACATGACCCCACGATGAATTCCCAGTGTGAAGTACATGGAAAATATGAACAGTGTGTTTGCCATAGGCCTTCAGACCTCTGAACTCCAGCTCCCAACCTTAGTAGCAGAGTCTAACTGGGTAGCCTTAACTAATAGTTAGACTTACATGTGAGAATTAGTAGGGCAAGTTGAGTAAGAAGAGAAGTTTAAAAAAATAAACCATAACATTTGTCAAGTTTCTTCGCAACTCCTGAAGGGTACTGTTCTCCAGCTCTCCTGAACACTTGAAATGTCAGCTGGCACTGAGGCAAGAGCTCATAATAGGCCATCAGAAAAAAAGGTGTAAGGAAGTAGCCTTGGAGGGAGTAATCAGTTATCTAAGTTGAACATTATCGATTGATAGACTCACACTAGTTAGAAGCAATCTTCAGAAAACACACCTTCTTTCCTCCTAGAATCAGTGACAGCTATACCTGTGTGGTCCTTAAAAACGAGTGTTCACATTTAGAGAGCTATGTTCTCATTTTCCGTTGCAGGAAGTTGTGAATAATTTCTAAAATAAATCAATCAAGAAATTAATATAAACATGTTATTTAGAAATGCGGCAGATCCTCAAATAACCTCATTTCATTATAATGTTGATGAGATTCCCTAGGAACTTAATTCTGGTTTTATATCAGTTAGCCTTTGGTAAATTTTGTTTCCTTATACATCGTTTCCCATAGCGATGATGTTAAGTGAGGACTTATAGGAGAAGAAGCTGTTTAAAAGGGTTGAAAATGGTTGTCTGAGGTGAGGGTCAGGAGTGGGAAGTGAAGGCAGGAATGTGTAGGGCAGAGGACAGCTACGTGTTATTATCTATCTCGTAGCAAGATTGGTCTTTTTAAACTTGGTCCAAGTATTGCTTTGTTAAAAACAACATTTCGCATAGTTATGAATTTCAAATACTCAAGCAGAAAACAATGAATTTTCATTAATTTTATTAAAGCATAAGATTGGTTTTCATGTGTTTAATATGTAATATTTGTTTCCTTCCTGTTCCTAACTTTAATTTAATTTCCAAGTATTTAGAGATTTTCTTATTGTCTGGTATTGATTTTTTACTTTGATTTTATTACAGCCAAAGAACATATTAAGTATGATTTTACTTCTTAGCATTTTAAGATTTGTTTTATATCCTAGGATATGATCATTCTTGGAGAATGTTCTCTGAGTGATTGAAAAGAATGTATATTCTGCTGTTGAGTGAAGTGTTCTATAAATGCCAGGTAGATCCTGTTAGTTAATGGTGTCATTTCAGTCTTCTGTATCCTTGTGAATGTTCTGTCTAGTTATTCTATCAATTCCCAACAGCAACTCTGGCTTTTTCTATATCTCCTTTCATCTCTATTAGTTTTTGCTTTATATATTTTGAAGCCCTATTGTTTGGTTTCTATACATCTAAGACCCCTTTATCTTATTAATGGAGAAATTGTCTTTATTATTACACATTTCTTCCTAGTACATTTTTTTGCTCTGAAGTCTTTATCTTATATTAATATAGCCACTCATATTTTAAATGAATGTTCGCATGTCATATGTTTTCTATCCTTTCATTAACAGTTTAGTTATATTGTTATATTTAAAATGTGTTTCATATAAAGAGCATTGAGTTGGGTTATGGTTTCTTTTATTTTTTTAATTTCATCTTGTCAATGTCTTTCTTTTAATTGGCATGTTTAGACCATTTGGGTTTTTAGCTAATTTTTATGTTCGGGCTTAAGTCTACTATTTTATAATTTTTTTGTTAGTTTATCTTCTCAGTTTCTTTTTCCTCTGTTTTTCTTGCCTTCCTGGGGTTACATTTTTTTAGAGTTTCATTTTTTATTTATTTATGTTTTTTAGTATATCTATTTGAATGGTGTTCTTAATAATTGTTCTAGTTTTTACCATATACATATGATATTCATTGCAGCCCACTGGTGTCATTGTTTTACCACTTCAAGTAAACTGTAGAAACTAACCTTTCATTTAGGTCTCTACTCTTCCCACTTTTTAAATGTTATTGTTTAAATATTCTAAATGCATTGAACACCACATGAGATGGTGTTATAACTTTTGCTTCAAACATAAACTATGACTTAAAAAAGTATGAGGTAAAGGATAGTTAATTACATTTATTTCTATTTTTATCCATCCTGTTGTTCTATCCCTTTTAAAACTTTCTAGCCTTCTTCTGTTACCATTTTCTTTATGTTTGGAGAATCTCTTTTAGCCATTCTTTAAAGATAGGTCAGCCAACAACAAATTCTCTTATGTTTGTTTTTTTTTCATCTCAGAATGTTCTTATTTCCCCTTTATTCATGAAGGTTAATTTTGAGAGATATAGGATTGGAAATGTACAGTTTTTGTTGTTGTTGTTGTTTTGTTTTTTTCTTTCTTTTTTGCACTTGAAAAATGTCATGCCACTCCTTTCTGGCCTCCAGGGTTTCAGATTAGAATTTTCTGTCATTCAAGTTCATTTACAGATACTATGTTTGTTTCTCGATAATATATCACTTTTCTATGGCCATTTTAAATATTTTTTATCTGTCCTTAGTTTTCAAAAGTTCTTGGTGTGGGCACCCTTTCCCGCTGGGGAGCACACCTGCACCATTCCCTTCCCCTCATCTTGCCCAACCGGCATGTGTCTCCTAAACCCTAAGAGTCCCCAGGAGACTTGCAACCAGGAGAGCAATAGGCAACAGCAGCTCATCCCAGGCTAACCTCCCTAAACCTGTCTCCAAGGCCCCCTTTTCTCTGACTTTCCAGTGAGCCAGAGCAGCCAGCCTAGGGTCTCCTGTTGCTGATTCTATGTCCTTCCTTGTTTCACTGAAATCAATTATTTTTAAAAATTATTGGTGTGGATTTCTTAAGGATTGTTCTATTTAGAGTTTGCTTAGCTTCTTTATTTTGGGGATGTTTTCAGACAGTATTTCTTCAAATACTTTTTTTTGTTGTTGTTCTCTTCTTCTGGGATTTTGATGATGATATGTATGCTAGAGGCCCAGTGCATGAAATTTGTGCATGGAAGGAGGATTCCATGGGAGGAGCGTTCCTCTCACAATCCTGGACCACTGGTTCCTAATTAATTGCTCACCTGCCTGCCTGCCTGGTCACCCCTAATTGCCCCCCACCTGCCAGTCTGATCACCCCTAACTGCCCCCCCTGCCAGCCAGGTAGCCCCCAACTGCCCTTTCTCTGCTGGTGGTGCTCCTAACTTCCCCTGCCCCCGCTAGCCTGGTCACCTCTTACTGCCTCTTTCTGCCAGCCAGGTTGTTCCCAACTGACCCCTCTGCCAGCCTGGTTGCCCCCAACTGCCCCCCTGCCAGCCTAATCACCCCCAACTGGCCTGGTCACCCCCAACTGCATCTCCCACTGGCCTGGTTGCCCCCAACTGACCCCCTCACCCCATGCCAGCCTGGTTGCCCCATGCAGCCTGCTGTTCAGTTGTTTGATCGTTCCTCATTAACCCCACTGCTGGCCTGGCCATAGGCAGCCATCTTTGTGAGTGTGATAGTCAATTTGCATATTACCTCTTTATTATATAGGATTAGATCTTTTTCCTGTTTGTTGTCCCATAGATTCTTGAAGCTCTGCTTGTTCTATCTATTTCCTCTCTAATGCTCTGATTGACTAAATTCAAGTTTACTGATTCTGTCCTCTCTCATCTCCACACTACCATTTTATTTTGGTTATTGCATTTTTCAGTTCTATCATTTTCATTTCATCTTTTTAATTACTTACATTTCTACTTTGAAACTTTCCAATATTTTCACTTGTTTCAGGAGAATTTCTAATTGATTGAAACATTTTTTTATGAATGGCTACTTTAAAACCCCTATCTGAGAATTCCAATATCTGATTCATCTCAGTATTGGCATCAATTGACTATCTTTTCTTATTCATATTGTAGTTATCCTGGTTCTCGATATAAATAGTGATTTTCAGTTGACTCCTAGACATTTTGGTTGTATATTAGAAGACTCATGATCTGATTTAAATTTTCCATTTTACCAGTCACCTTATGTAGATTTAGTTGTTAGCCTACCTTGGTACGCTTTAGTGGCAATGACAATTCATTTTCTGAACCCATGCAGTGCTATTCTGGACTCCTTTGTTCCTTTGTCACTGCTGGGATTATTGCTCAGACCTTGTTGCTGCTGTCTGTGAGGGAGAAGGGCACTTCCCTGGGCTACCTGCTACTGCTGGGTGACCTTTGCGGGGAGGCAGAAGCCACTGGACTTGAGTCTTGTTATGCCACTAGGTGGAAGACAGAGAGGCACAGGGTTTCACTCTGGTCATGGCTGCAGAAGATCAAAGCACCCACCTGCCTGGATTGTGGAGCAGGGGCTGCGACGGCCTGGGCTTTCATTGCTCTGAGGCTGCGGGTGAACGTAGCCCCAGCTGTGGAGCTGGGTTGGGGCTCCCATTGGGGTCTCTGTTGGGCTTTCCTCTTCTGCTCCTTTGCCACAGAGAACAGGCTTTTCAAAAACTGCTTGTTGGAGGTTCCAAGTGTTGGGCCTCTCTAGTACCCAAGCGTGGAGTAAAGGGATCTATCTATATAAAAGGCTAATATGCAAAGTGTCCCTTTAGGAGTTCGACCAGGACACTGGAAGTTCGATTGCTCACTAGGATGTGCACTGACCACCAGTGGGTAGCACAAAATGAAGGAAGACCCCAGCCAGCAACCGGAAGGCCCTGATCAGCCCTGATCACTGGCGAGGCCTAGGGACCCTACCCCTGCACAAACTTCATGCACTGAGCCTCTAGTATAAAATAAAACACAGGAAGTCAGTGAATGTGGCTTCTCAAGGCCTGAGGCCCCCAGCTAGTTCACCTTTTGAGCTTTGAGAGCCATTTTACCCTGTTTGTCAAATAAGATTTAGGATGTTTGGTTGTATTTAGAGGGGATGAGCAGGGACATGTTAAGTCTATGCCATCTTGAACTTGGACCTTCTCACCTTTAAAACTGCTGATATATCTGATTTATTACATTTCTCCTAATTCTGCTTTCTTCCTCCAGGATTTTGGGGAATATCAGGAAAGTTACTACTCAGTGCAAACCACCGAGGGAGAGCAGATATCCCAGCTGATTGCAGGCTACATTGATATCATCCTCAAAAAGGTATTTCCTACTGATGCCAATTGAAAAAGCAAGGTTTCTTTATTAAGACTCGGTTTAGATCAGCGGTTGCCAACTGGTGGTCCGTGAGGTCCGAAAGGTTGGCAACCACTGGTTTAGATAATATGGCTACCTGAATAAACAAAAAAACAAAAACACCTTGTTTGAAGTACTTGATTCACTAATTTAATCTATGATGTTGAAATTGCTTGAGTGTGTGGCCTTTGACCTAAAGATCCTATGAGAATTTCTGTTTTTGCTGCAGATCATTTATATCATTGACTGCCGGGTAATTAGTGGTAGTGCATCACTTAGCTAATGAATAATCCTAACTAATCCCTTGGCATCTTCCTCTCTAGGTAGTTGCGTATGTTACACTTTCCAGCCTTTGTAGGAGCTCAGATTAAGGGTCTGAAGATGCATTTTTGCATTTTTCATGTTGTTGTTTTTATTCCCCAAATATAACAGGGTTATATGCCATCATGGTATACAGACAAGTTTACTAAAGCTTTTAGATACAGTCCATTCAAAGAACTAAGTTCTACTGGAGTATTAATATCTGAATATTGATTTTAACTAGGTCTGTGCAATAATAAATTCAGAAGACATTATATATCTTGCATAGTAAATAATTTATTTTTTATTATTATGGCCTTTGTTCACCCATAACTTATTAAATATCCAGTCTAAGGAATTTGCTATAAACCTCCACATTTTTGCTTGTGTGACACCTTTTAAAACATCTGTGTAAAGACCTGCTGATTTTTGTTTCTGTGTTTTGTTTTTCCTCCAGAAACAAAGTAAAGATAGATTTGGACTAGAGGGTGATGAGGAGTCAACTATGTTAGAAGAGTCCGTCTCCCCCAAAAAGTAAGTGTCGTTAAGAGCGCTAGAGAACTGCCTTCGCGCTGCATGGCAGGGGCCTGCCCACTCTGGGCCTGATGCCCAGAAGTTCTTCACATGGAGGAGGAGAGAGTGGATGATGCGATGAGTCTGGCTTGGTGAAGTGTGGTCCCAGACCATCAGCGTCGGTGCTCAGGGCGTCTGAGGAGCTGGGGGTTAACGATTTCAGGGAGACACTGAATAGGTGTTTAATCCGTCTTCAGCGGCAGGAAACATTCAGGAGTCCTGGTCTGCATTTCTGATGTAAGCCTCAGAAACCTCATCCTTTACATTTAAGGGCTGCAGACCAAGTTTTTGTTTGATCCTGTCCCTTTCGGGGTAGGAATCCAGCCAGTGAAGGAGTTACTGTTTTGGGGCCACTTGAGGCATGCCACAGTTGGCACACATATTGTAATATTGCAGAAGGAAGTGGGTAAGAACATGGACGCTGCAGCCAAACTTGGAGCACAAATCTGAGGGCTGTATTTTTTATTTGCAGGTTTGTGGACATTATGAATTTCCTCTGCCCTCCCCCCCCCCCTCCTGATCTTATTTACAAAATGGGAATAATGATAATACCTCCTTATAAGGTTTATTTTGCTGATTGACTTGCTAATGAAGCACATAAAACATTGCCTGGCACGGAATGAATGTTTGCTGTTGCCATCATCATATTAAATTCAAAACTATCTCAATTTAGCCCCATTGAATGGAAACCTGTGCATCCCCCCCCCCCTTTTTTTTTTAATCTAAGAGCATTGGAATAACTTTTTTGTCTTTACTGTGTGTGACTCACATTCTGTCTTATTTGGTTCCAACAACAACCCCCTATGGCAGAGGTCCCCACATGTAGTCCTCCACTATTCATAGATACAGAAACGGAAACTCACGGGAGTTAGTTGAGATGCATTCATGTGGCAGTGCTAGTACTCAGATTCAGATCTTGTGATATTTCCTCTAGCACAGTGCCAGGAAATTGGAGAGATCCCAGCATTTGAATTTGTTTAGTCATAGTACTTGTTTCTCTATCATCACCACCCTGCACCTCTTTCTCACCGTTTGCTTCATAATCACCTTGGAGGTGTTTTTCCATTTGTCCCATCAGCACACAGGTTGGAACCAAACTTGATGTAACTCATTTCAAGTACTGTGCTTGCTACCTCTGGCAAAACTCCTTAAGTTCTCAGAATGATTATTAACCACCTGGTGGAAATTAGTGAGTACTCCCTGACAGGTGTGGCATTCGCCTCAGAGGGCTCTGCTGCACTTGCCCTCACCTAGGAAGAGCTCAGCATGTGTCTGAGCCCAGAGGGCTGTCCCCTTTCCTATCCCTGGGCATCAAGGATAGGGGCTGGTCAAGGCATACAGGAAAAATGGTCCAGGTGGTTACATCGCTAGGTCTTCCACTTGTCCCTGCATTAGACGTTGGTAGGCTCTCAGCTTTCAGCTGGCCTCATACAGGAGCCACAGACCCCGCTCCCTTGTGTCACGCCCTCCATAAACAGTGATGTTTCTCCATGCATGCTTGCTGCTTGGGGTCCTAGCATGGCTCATAGCTTTGCCCTGGAAAATGGGGGAGTGACCCATGATGGTCTGAATCTTCTGGAACAGAGGCCCCTGCCCCTAAATGCAAGTGCTCACCAACCCGGCCCCCTCCCACACATGCACACGGACTCCTCCAGACTCCCCCTGCGGGTTGGACCACTGGGCTACTGAGACAGATATGCCATCCTCAGACTTCTTAGCTTCATATGTTCAAAGTCCTTTGTGCTCATCATTCATTTGAAGAAAACACTAATCAGTGAAAGATTGATATATTGTGCTTTACTGGATGCCCGAAAGTTCAGCTGAAAGCATCTGGAAAGAGGTGCCAGTGTGTCCCATCATCAAGGCTCCGTTCAACGGTGTTTGAATATCCTCCACAGCCAATGGCATTGGCTCTGCAGGAGGGGGTCGAAGCTGTAGAGATTTCTTTACGTTTATTTCCATACTTGTCCCTTTAAGCTAAGGATAAATGTTCCCATGCCTAGAACAGAACCTGGCACACAGTAGGTATTTGTGGAATGAATGCTATTTCAGTAGGATTTGCTGTATCAGTGTATACAAAACTCACCCACAGGTGTACCTGGAACATCTTTGTTATAGGACTATCTCTGTGTGTGTTTGATTGCACATACCGTGAACCTATTAACTCCATTGGGGGGTGGTTATTTATGTTACTATGTTAAAAGCATTCACCTCAGGGTTCTTCTCCCATGGAGCATTTTAGTCTGCCTCTTCCTTCACAGTCCTGTCTACGCGTGCCTCTTCTCAGTTGGCCTCCATAGCACACAAAGCAGCACATGTTCGTGACAGTTGTGGCGCCCGTGACATTGCACATCTCACACTGACCGTCTGCCTGTGCCCCACAGGTCCACCATCCTGCAGCAGCAGTTCAACCGGACAGGCAAGGTGGAGCACGGCTCCGTGGCGCTGCCGGCCGTGATGCGCTCGGGCTCCAGCGGGCCGGAGACCTTCAACGTTGGCAGCATGCCCTCGCCGCAGCAGCAGGTCATGGTTGGGCAGATGCACCGGGGCCACATGCCCCCACTGGTGAGGCTCCCCGGGCACTCAACCCTGGTGTGCAGGGAGGGCCGCCGGCCTGGGGCTAGGCTGTGTGCCATTCACACTCTTGCTAGTTCCTGCCTGGACCCTGGCCCTTCAGCTATTGCAGTCCTGACGCCTGACTCTCAGCATGTTTCCTTTTCATTGTGTGGCGCTGGTAACTTCCTGTCTAGGAACACAGTTGCCCTCTGGGGCTGGCAGAGAAACAGTACCCTCTCTGTGTGACTGGTAGAAACCTGCTTGCCTGCCTTAGCAGGGTCAAGCTGCCAATTAGCCCAGATACCCCTTGGAGAGTCTTAGGAGTAGACCGGTCTATAGTAAACCACACCTCCTCCCCCCAGTGGATCACTGGTTCCTTCCACTGTGATGGCTCCCCTGCTGTACCATCTCATTCGGGTCTGCTCAGGGATTCTGTGCTTTGGGGCGAGAACTGTTTGAAAGCTGAAGAGACTGAAAGCTCAGAAGTAATGTGACTCCAAAGAGGCATTTTGGCTGTAGGTGGAGGTGGAATCCTTACTTGTTTGCCAGGAAGAGTTCTGGTGTAGCACATGCCTCCCATGCCTGAGATCCTTTATATTCAGTTCTGGAGAACTGAATCCCTTAGCTCCCTCACAAGGACTCTTGCTGAGCCTTCTTGTCAGCTGACTAAGTTGTCCAATGAGAGGTGGCTTGGGCAGTTTGGAGTTGTGCCCTGGGTCACTTTGTCTTTAGCAGGGGTTCAGTTTCCACTCGTTTTGTGATGAGGGCTGTGTCAGGGCTGGAGCCATGTATGACCACCTTGTGTCCATCTGTCTTTGCAGACCTCGGCCCAGCAGGCCCTCATGGGGACCATCAACACGAGCATGCATGCTGTCCAGCAGGCCCAGGACGACCTCAGCGAGCTTGACTCACTGCCGCCTCTTGGCCAGGATATGGTAAATATTGCACGTGGTTTCATTCAGTGTCTCTGCTCAGGCAGGACAGAGAGTTGACTCTCGGAGGAGAGAATCATAGGGTGCTATTGACTGTTGGCAGTACCTGGCGAGGGCTCACAGCTTGGGCCCTAGAGTCGCACCATGTGGGCTCAATCCCCAGCTCCACTGCTCAGTGCGTGAATCTGTCAACTTCCTGCAAACCTCCATTTGTCATCCATAAGTAGGTTGGTCGTGAGGACTCCATAATCTAATAATCATGTGCAGCGTTCTTAATAAAGCACATAACACACATGAGAACTCATGACTATCAGCTGCTTTTGTTATTACAAGTGGGTTTCAAATCTGAGCATGCATCAGTCCCGTTAGAAGGGCTTCTTCAGACAGGTTGCCTCTGACTCAGTAGGTATGGGCAGGGCCTGAGGAGGTGCATGTCCAGCAAGGTCTCTGGTGATGCTGTTGCCACTTTTCTGGGGACTGTGCTTTGAGAACCACTGCTCATGAGTTTTCAGCAGGGCGGGGTATAGCTGCGGTCCTGTAGCTACTGCTGCATGGAATCCCCAGGCCCCTTGCTTTGCAGATCATAGTTCAGCGGCCAGCAACACTGGCAACACCTAGGGTTTCCTGAGAGTGCAGAATCGTAGGCCTTCCCCTGCGGAATCAGAATCTACATTTTAGTTCTTCTCAGCCCTCCTTTGCACATGAGGATCACCTGAAGAGCTTTAAGGCCAAAGCCTGAGGCTCACACCAAACAAATCTGTATCTCTGGGGGTGGGGCTCGGGTAACTGCTTTTCTACCTTCCCAGGTGACTCTAATGGGCAGCCAGGATTGAATTCCACTGTTTTAGGACTGACAAGGCTATCCTAGGAGCCAGAACCAAGATATATACAGTCTGTAGTTTATCTTGTCCAGCCGGGATAAACTGCTCCAACTTCTCCCCAAAGCTGTGTTGTTCATTTGTGCACTTGTAAGCACGCAGGGTGCGGCGTGTCTCAGTGCCGTGTCTCCCAGAAATCATTCAACATTTGCTCTGGGGAATGTTAGAGGGAAACATATGGCAACCTCCCAAACTCAGCACAATTTTAAGGTAGAGTTTTAATATATGGAACATTCTGCTTCATCAATTTTCTAAGAATTAGTATACAAAACATATTAGTAGTGCTAGGCACATCCTGAATAGGATTTTTGAAATGTCTTAGGGAGCAGATCAACATCAGTTTATTTCCATAGAGTTGCCATTAATAGTGTAGATGATCATTTGACTAAGTCCAGAAATGCCAGAAAAGAGAACTTTCTATCTATAGCACATGTGTCAAACACAAGGCCCGCGGGCCAAATCCAGCCCGCCAGGCCTTGCAATGTGGCCCGCACCGCGCTGTCATCACTGCACTCCGCTGTCAGTTTATGACATTGTCAGTTTATGACTGTTCAGTAAACAATTCAGCCCGCGATTTAGGCTGGATTTTAGATTTTGGCCCCTTCTCTGATTGAGTTCGACACCCCTAATCTATAGGTTCCCATGAACATTAACTGTAAGAGCTGAGAAGGCTGTTAGAGACCATTGAATTCCTACAGTGTAAGAAATATGAGGCTCAGGGTCTGGATGTAATTTGCCCAAGGTTGTACCCCTAGTTAGTGGGAAAGCTGGATACAGAACAGGGGTCTTGACCCATCTGCCCCTCCCCCCAAAAAAATCCTACCAGGAAAGCAATCACATATATGTGGCATTTATGTTATAACAGAAGACAATTCCCACATTCACAGAGAACACTCATGAATTGAGACACCCTAATTCTATACCTTTTCTCAAAAAAAAAAAAAAAAAAGGAAAAAATTAGCAACAGTTGCTGGTGCTACCATGCAGAATTATGAAAATCAACTATTGTCATTTTTATTGAATTATCTAAATAAAGCTACATAGAATTTTTGTAAGATCTTAAAAGTTAAAAAGAAAAGAAAAGAAAAAGAAACAGCGTAAAAAAACATGGAAAATGTACATGCTGTTCAGCCTCAACGCAGGAGCAAAGGGCCTGTTACCGACCTTGTTTAAGATGACTGCAGGGCCTCGCTGGTGTGGGCCCAGTAAGAGCACAGCTAGAACACGGGTCTCATTTTATGGCGTGACTTCTCTGGTTTCCCGGGTAATTCCGTGCAGTGATTGTGTCATGTGCTTGTCTGGTTTTGCAGGCGTCTAGGGTATGGGTTCAGAATAAAGTCGACGAATCCAAACACGAAATCCACTCTCAGGTCGATGCCATCACAGCTGGAACAGCTTCAGTTGTTAACCTCACTGCCGGTAAGACCCTGAGGGTTTTGTGGTATGTTGGGGTGGGGGGGCGGGGTTGTGATTTTTTTTTTTTTAAGGTTCTTTGATTGAAACAGATTTTCATATTATGAGACCGCAGTCTATTTTTAGGCACCCTGTGTGCTTCAGGCATTTTCTCCCTCTGACCCAGAAGAAAGGTGGAGACTATCCATCCCTTTGTGTCTGTATCATGGTATCATTAAAAAGCACTTACATCGCCCTTCTCCTTGTTCATCAGTGTGCTGGACATACTTTAACGTACGTGGAGGCCTTTTTCTCCCTTGCGGGAGCTTACAGTCTGAGTGACGAGATCCGTAGTGCGCGCCTCCAGTCTTGTCCGGGAATAGTCTCTTCTACTGTAGCATCACTCCCCGCCCGGCACAGTCAAGTGGGGGCCAGGGAATGTCTGCTTCCCTGAGCAGCCTAACCATTCCGGCAGCAGAGTCCACCTCCCTAAGCTGCTGACAGCGGCCTAGTGCAAAAGGCCATGAGATGCTCAGCTTTCCTTTGGGACTTCCAAGGTGCTTGTGCTCAGCATTTCACTGTAGGCGGCCTCAGGGCGAAGGCGCCTGCGAAGAGCAGCACCTTGGAGACTGGAGTCCCCTGTCTCACTGTGCACGTGCGGCGCCTTGTGTCTGACCCCTGCTGAGTGGTGGGTGATGAGCTGCGGCCCCCTGGCCACGTACCACCTGCCCAACCGGGCTCTCTTCCCTCTGCACCACCCTCCTTACCGAGATGGTCCTTCTCTGTCCCAGGTGACCCGGCAGACACGGACTACACCGCTGTGGGATGTGCAATCACCACCATTTCTTCCAACCTGACGGAGATGTCCAAGGGCGTGAAGCTCTTGGCGGCCCTCATGGACGATGAGGTGGGCAGCGGGGAGGACTTGCTCAGAGCCGCAAGGACCCTCGCCGGGGCGGTGTCAGACCTGCTGAAAGCGGTGCAGCCTAGCTCTGGAGAGGTGAGCTCTGGGGCAAGCTGTCTCTTGGGTTCTGCTGCGACAGTTTCGGCCTTTGCGTTCCAGGGATGAGGCTCTTGCATTCAGAGCTGTTCCCTCCATCCTGGGGGGGGGGGGGGGGGGGACACAGACGGACATGAAAATGCAGTAGAGTTGCAAGTTGTTAAACGGGGTGCAGAACCAACCAATGGTTCAACATTCAGGACTAGTTGAGCTCTTAGTAGGATGCCTTCCTTCTCCCTCCCTGACCCCAAGGAACTTGATGAGATGCAACCTCAGAAAGGAACAGATGTGACAAATTTAATGTGACACATTTAAAAGGGATGCAAGTTTTGCACTCTAAATTCCTTAAAGAGTGAATCACCTTCCTACCAGCTGAATAAGACTCCGTTTCGAACCCATCCACTGGTTTGGGAGGCCTCGGGCATTCCTCGCACAGATTTGGCCAGGACGTTATGTCTCAGAGACTCTCGTTTAGGTGCGGTACTGCCGATCCTGCAGGTTCCCCTCCCAGTACTGCCTGCCTGTCCCTTCTGTGCAGGAAGTGCATTCTCCTTCCAACCAATGTGTGTTCTTTGTTCACAGCCCCGACAGACAGTTTTGACGGCTGCTGGAAGCATTGGACAGGCCAGTGGGGATCTTCTGAGACAGATCGGAGAGAATGAGACTGATGAGCGGTTCCAAGTAAGATATTTGCAGTTCTTAGTCTTGGAAAGGAGCCTAAGTGATGATCTAGAAGACCCAAAGGGGGAAAATGTAATGTAAAACCAAACCTTCCTTGAGCTGTCAAGAATAAGATTGGGGTGGATTATCTTGGGGGTGAGGTGTTTGTGTGTTAATTCAATTTTTTTAATTGGAAAAGTCATTTCACTTACAGTCATCATTATAAAGCACTTATTTAACTGTTCTCATTAGTCAATATACTGACATTTTTAAAACACAAAAGTGAAGGGTATAATATCATCAACTCCCTTGTATCTACCACCCAGCCTTCCCAATTATCAACTCATGGCCAATGTTGTTTTATCTATTTGAGGGAAGTTTTTGTAGTTGCTGTGTTGTTTTCTTAAAATATATTTTTATTGATTTCAGAGAGGAAGAAAGAGGGAGAGAGAGATAGAAACATTAATAATAAGAAAGAATCATTGATCGGCTGCCTCCTACACACCCCACACTGGGGATCAAGCATATGCCCTGACCAGGAATCGATCCGTGATCTCCTGGTTCATAGGTGGACGCTCAACTACTGAGCCATGCCAGCTGGGCCTGGGGGCAGTTTTTAATTGAATTGCCCTAGAGTCCACATTGAGAGTGACAGAATCTGCTGAGCATTCACACACACAGAGCAAGGCTTTCCTTCACATTTCGAGGTGTGTCTATTGTCAGTCTGTGTCATCCAAAACCACAAACGTGGTGAAGTGGTTTTCTGTCACCCTTCATTTTCAATACCATGGGCATACGCTTTCTGTTCTCTGGTGAACAGCTGTAGCCACTGTTTGCAGCTGCTTTGATGCACTGCCAGCTCAGATGGGATCTCAGCTTGTCGGCCTCCATTGCCAGCCACCACAGAGGAGGTGCCGAGGCCGCTGCTGGGAGCCTCGGGCTCCAACGAGCTTCTCTTACATACTCGCGGGCAGATGCTCTCCCCTCCTCTTTCTCCTCTGCTTAAATCTTAATTTTGCAAATTGTGTATCAATACATTTTAATTAAATGGTTACGGTTTGAGCCCAGGTCCTCTGGAAAGATGCCCTTCTCCAAACTCCACGTCCAGTTCAGTGTTCATGAACTCTGCAGCATTGAGAATAAAAAGATCATTCCGTTTTACTCTGGCATTTAAGTTTCTAGCTTCTCGGGTGGCAGTTTTGCATGCCATTGTATTTAGCACTACCAGATCTCATTAACGCAAGATGCATGTTACACGAAGACATGACCATGTATCTTGTGATTTACAAAACATGCAATTCCATCCACACATGTGTTGTTTCTCTTCCTCATCCACACCTGTGGTGCTGGAGCCATGGGATTCATTTACATCCCGCGGTAACACCTCAGTGCTCAAACATTCACCTCATGATGGGGGTGAGACCCACAATCCAGCATTCCTGGCGTATATCCCACTAACTCCAAGCTCAGTGTGTTCCCATCCTGACTTCTCCTTACTCAGATCCCAAAGAGACCTTTGCTTTTTGGATCAGAGCAGACAATTCTTCATAGGCAGCCCCTTACTAAGGAACTGTGTGAATGCGAGATTCTGTGCTTGGTTTTCTAGGATTCCTTATCTTGAAGTGATCAATGCACTTTCCTTAAAAAGACTGTTTCCCCACAGCATTTGGGAAGGTTGAGAGGAAGTCACAGTCCTTCCTTAAAACATTTCAGGCGTCCTTGTGTGTTGAAGACTGCCTTTTTATTTTTTCCTTCGGCATTCTCATCACCTGTAAATGCAGACTGCTTCCTCATGTTTGTTTCTGTTGGGACAAGCGAGGCAGCAGGCCCAGGTCCAGGTTCAGGGCCTGGGCCTGTGGAGGCTTCTTCCCAGGAAAGCCTGCCTGGGAGCGCTTTGTTCCTGTAAGGCGTCCAGGCAAGCACCGCCCCCCTGAGGTGACCTGCAGCCTCTCGTTAGGCGCAGCCCTGGGCCTCCTTACTCTGGTTTTCAGATTCTTGAGATCTGATCTCAGAGCTTTCCTTTGGGTCCTCGACATGTTCCCGGACTTAACAAAGATTTATTTTACACGGGCTACATAATAGTGGTCTGGTTGAAAAGTTCGACAAAGGCCTTGTCTGCAACCATCGCTGTAGTATCGCATTCTTTTTCTAGATGTATTATTTTTGGACAAAAATCACCAGGAACAGGGTTTCTGTAAATGAGTCGAACAAAGCCCTTTAGGATAATCCTGAGTCTACAGGACCCAATCTTGGTCTCTGTGTGGGAAGATGGATTCATAACGAGGGAAGGAATACTGTGACTCTTTGGAAAGTGGTTAGCCTAAATCTTGTTAATAATCTGTGACATTTAGGCTGTGCTTTCACTGATCATCGAGCTATAGGTGTCCAAAAACTGTAACTTTTGGGGCTGTGTTGGGAGCTATTTCTAAAAGTTACGACAGATTGCCGAAACTGTGGATAGAGTGTCGCCTGTGGACTGAAAGGTCCCGGTCAAGGGCATGTACCTTGGTTGTGGACACATTCCCAGTAGGGGGTGTGCAAGAGGCAGATGATTGATGTTTCTCTCTCATCAATGTTTCTAACTCTCTATCCCTCTCTCTTCCTCTCTGTAAAAAAATCAATAAAATATATTAAAAATAAATAAATTAATTAATTAATTAAAAATAAATAAATAAAAGTTGTGGCAGAGAAGTGCCAGCCAGATCCCAAAGGCCTCTTCAGCTTTTGGCACCACGGGCTTCGGTTTTTCCCTGGCCAGTCAGCAAACTTCAGAGACCTAAAACAGACTGGGCCGGACACTTCCGTTAAGCCTGCTTGGCTTTGTCCATTTTAAAGTGCACTTACTTGGCGGTTTCTAATTTGACTGGAATGCCTATGGCCTTGGCTCTGTGTAAAACCGTGCAGGCTGGACAGACCTCCCAGTTTATCTTCTCATAAGAAATATTGCTGTAAAGATTGTGGGTGCCCTTTGCATTCAGAATCAGAGGTGCTTTTCATTGTCATCTCATGAATTCATAAAGACTTCTGACCACATCTCCTCTGGGGGAGTCTTCACACGTTTGTTTGAAATAGAATTGGCTCCTGTGTGTGGAAAGGCATTTCCAAACCAACAAACTGCCTTCAGTATTAAAAGCAAAGATGTAAATTCAGTGTAACGGTGGTTAGTCTTCAGGTCACACAGATGGGTGACAAAGCTGGCGGCCGAAATCAAAGGGTTTCCCATCCTGCGGGCAGAATGCCTTTCTGTGGAGTTGAAGCATAAGCGGATCTTTAAAGACGCACAGCTCCTGGCATCCTCAGTGAGGTCCTAACGGAAGCTATGTAGCTTGTAGCTCGTTTATTTATGTAGACTCCCTGCCCACTTTCCATAATAATCTAATCCCTCTGCAGAAGGCTACGGATCGCTGAGAGTAATTTAGGTGCAGAGCATCTCTTGGCTCTGGAAGTTGGTGTTGTCTCTGCATGTCCAACGTTGCCCTCTGGAGGCAACCTTGTGGCTGAATTCGTGGTGATCACTTGGACCCTTGTGCAAAGTAGAAATCCAAAAAAAAAAAAAAAGAATTTTCCAGTTACAGTGGGGCATGGTGCCCTAGAGGCCATGAATTCTCTTTTTCCTACAGCACATAGTATTTGTGGCATCTGGATGCATTTCAGCGTCGTTTGATCCACCACATCAACCACATTCAAGAGATGTGACTCCTCAGTATGGGATGAGTGCATGGACGTTAATCAGTGGTTATAATAAAGACCGTTTCCTCAAGTTAACCTCTCTTAGATGTAAACCTGTGTTACTTAATGAATGTATAGGAGAATATGTTATTAGAATGTGAGTCACCTTCGTTAACTAGCTCTAAAGATAACATTTCAGAAAAATAAGTGGAAAAGTATTATTCTGAAGTACTGGAGGTCAAATGGAATTCTAATAAAAGGGTTAAGTGGACACCACATTTTATTTTTCTGAAGGATCATTAAAAAAAACAAAATGAATGACTCGTGTGTTTTTTTAATTTATTTTTCTTAGGACGTTTTAATGAGTTTGGCCAAAGCTGTTGCCAATGCTGCTGCCATGCTGGTACTCAAGGCAAAGAACGTTGCCCAAGTGGCCGAAGACATGGTTCTGCAGAACAGGGTGATTGCCGCTGCCACCCAGTGTGCCCTCTCCACCTCCCAGCTGGTGGCCTGTGCCAAGGTAAGCCGGCTGGCACCCCTGGCCCCCGCTACAAAGTGTCACATGCTCTTACCTGCCTCCAGTCATTGGGGGGGAAGCAGGGGCAAAATTTGTTAAAATTGTTCGAGACTTAGTGCTTCAGGTGTCTTTTTTTAGGCAATGTGATAGGATTTTTACATTAACTGCTCCATTCTGCTTCTATCACTTGCTCTTTGTTCAAGGCCCCTGCAGAGGTACCTCCTGTGTCTAACGGCCACCTCTAGTGTCTCCCGTTTGGACGTCTTATTTACACCTGCCCACAAAGGTCCTGGCGCCGTGCAGTACGGCACTATAAATGGGGTCGGAAGTCACTGCAGAGTTTTGGGGGACCTTTCTACTCTGCAGTGGGAGTGAGGGTGGTGAGGTCTTGGGTCGTGGTTGGCAGAATGCGCACACTCTGGACTCAGCCTCGTTCATCACCATCACCCCTTTCACTGACGAGGAAATTGAGGCCTTTTAGAGTTATTACACAGAAGCGGGAGATGGCAGAACTGAGTTTATTAACTCGGGCCTGACCTCAGATACTCTTTCCACCTCACCATCTGATGAAATGATACATGAGGAGGCGGGAGGTGTCTGTGTCTCAACTTGATGACGTAGCATAGAGGACAGGTCCGTGCTCTGGCCCAGCCTGGCCTCCCCTAGGCTGAGGGAGGGTGTGCAGCCTCTGACAGAGGTGTCCTTGATGGTCCCCCTCCTCATATCCACGGTACTGACAGAATCCCCTGTCCTTTAAAGTGTCGTGAAGCAGGGTTCCAGGTGCCTCTGGAAAAGGAAATGCAATTCTTTTGGTTGTCTTGTTATCCTGGCTCAGAAGACTCCATTTAGAGTAGGGGTGTCGAACTCCATCAGAGAAGGGGCCAAAATCTAAAATCCAGCCTAAATCGCGGGCCGAATGGTTTACTGAACAGTCATAAACTGACAATGTCATAAACTGACAGCGGAGTGCAGTGATGACAGCGCGGTGCGGGCCACATTGCAAGGCCTGGCGGGCTGGATTTGGCCCGCGGGCCTTGTGTTTGACACATGTGATTTAGAGGTTTCTTGGAGGAGGAGGCATAGTTGGTAGATACTGGAAAAAACACTTTCAAAGTAGTCAGTAGTATAGGTTGTTGTAGATCCCTAACAAAGATAAAAATTAGCAGCCTCTGAAATCACAAAGGCGAAGTGAGGTAGTGAACATGAGGAACGCAGCGATGGTTTAGTTTGATTCCTGGTCCTGTGATTGAGGCTCTGAGGCTCAGAGCAGGAAGGGATGTGGTGCACAGCTAGTGCACGCTGGGAGCCAAGAGGACCCAGGGTGCCCAGACCCGCTCTCGTCCCCCTGCAGGTGGTGAGCCCCACCATCAGCTCCCCCGTGTGCCAGGAGCAGCTGATCGAAGCGGGGAAGCTCGTGGACCGCTCAGTGGAGAACTGCGTCCGCGCCTGCCAGGCGGCCACGGATGACAGCGAGCTCCTGAAGCAAGTCAGCGCGGCGGCCAGCGTGGTCAGCCAGGCCCTGCACGACCTCCTGCAGCACGTGCGGCAGTTCGCCAGCCGAGGCGAGCCCATCGGCCGCTACGACCAGGCCACGGACACCATCATGTGTGTCACCGAGAGCATCTTCAGCTCCATGGGCGATGCTGGTGAGGGGCTTGGCTGGGGGGCGGGGTGGGGGGGGAGGTTTGGCAGTAATTCGGCTACAATCCTTAAGAATTGCAGGGACTTATTTCTCTCCATTCCTCTCACTAATGGAATAGATACAAGGCTGACTCCAGAAGTTTCACCCTGAGCTTTGGAAAGCAGACAAACAGACCTTATCCTCAATCCCACCCTCTAGGTGAAATGGTGCGCCAGGCGCGGGTCCTGGCCCAGGCCACCTCAGACCTTGTCAATGCCATGAGGTCAGATGCAGAAGCCGAGATCGACATGGAGAACTCCAAGAAGCTCCTGGCCGCCGCAAAACTCTTGGCGGACTCCACTGCTCGCATGGTGGAAGCAGCAAAGGTACGATCGCAACAGATTTGTTCCACCAACAAGTGAGTATTATTGAGAGTCAGGATTTGGAAGGAATCCTCAGGATAGAGAACGGTCAGCTGAGTGTGCATTTTTGTTTGTTTAAAACCTACAATGGCTTTGGAATGTTTAACCGTGTTCAAGTGGGAAAGGGGAAGGTCAGGGAGCCTATGAAAGAAGCTCTTTAGGGCGTGGTGCCGACAGCCATCGGCAGCAAAGTCCCTGCTTAGTGAGCGCTCTTTTCCCACTGGCTTTATTGAAAATGGTGATTCGTTTAAAACTGAGATATTGGACAGTAAATTCACTGACACGTGTTCTCTTCCTGCTGCATCAACGTTACTTTGCCCTCCCTTTGACTTCTCCACTAGCCTCTGGTCGAGGCTTTGCATAGTAGAGTGCTTCCTGCCTCGCTGTTCTCCAAATCACAATAGCAATTTAATATGTTAAGGGAGAGTTTGAATGAAGAGTTGAGAGTCAGCTTTGTGCTTTTTGACAGCGATACAATATCGTGATGATCTAAAAGCCAATAATTCTTAACCCAGGGGTCTGTTTAGAGACCCCTATGAAACATACTAAAGTGCACCTGCCTCAGTTCCACATCCTGATTCACAAGGTCACTATGGGACAGTGTGTGTGTGTGTGTGTGTGTGTGTGTGTGTGTATGTGTAAGTTCCACAGAAGATTCTGTTGCCTACCTCTAGGTGAGAACTGTTTAAAATGGATAAGGTTATATTTTTCTATTTTGTTTTTATTATGCAACAAGCACATGTCTCTTGTGAAATTTGAAAATGCAGATAAGTATAAATAAGAAAATGAAAAGCACCTTCAACTTTATACCCCCAAAATAACATGCTTAATGTATTTCCGTGCATTTAAAATTCATCAAGTATCCCCACATCTTATCCTGTCTCCCGGGCCTCCAGCAGAATAGGAGTGTATCTCAGCCAAGTATGTGAATCGCTTCACTTAAAATGTATTGTGACATGCAGTGAACCTTGTACTGAGGCAGCTGATCGATGTTTCTCTCACATTGATGTTTCTCTCTTTCTCTTCCTCCATTTCTCTCTCTTTAAAAATCAATGAACATGCCCTAGTCAGTTTGGCTCAGTGGATAGAGTGTTGGCTTGCAAACTGAAAGGTCCCAGGTTTGATTCCGGTCAAGGGTTCATGCACAGCTTGTGGGCTCGATCCCTAGTAAGGGATGTGCAGGAAGCAGCTGATCAATGATTCTCTCGCATCATCAATGTTTCAATCTCTCTCTCTCCCTCTTCCTTTCTCTCTGAAATCAATAAAAATATATTTTTAAAAAATCAGTGAATATGTCCTCGGGTGAGGATAAAAAAGAAAAGAAGAGTGGAAGATTCTATTCAAGAGGATTGCCAAAACATTTCTGACACAGATATTAAAACTATCCCACTCAGTATAATTTTTATAAATAGTTCAAAGAAATAGATTCTTGCAAATTGGAAAACTGGCCCTTTGAAAAATATAGATGTTCAAAAAACTGATTTTTAATAATTGGCACATTTATTTCCACTGTTTCCTCTGCCTTGTGAGCAAATATTGTTACCCTAAAGTGTTGGTGGAAACTTGTTCATCTGTGTGCATCCAGCAGTGGACACAAAGCATCCAGGCCCTGTGAAGAAAAGCTTGATTGCTGCTTTCATTGCAGGTGGGAGTGGAGGCTGGGTGTGCTTAGAGCCTTTGTTGAATTACTAGTAAAGTTATATCCTCTCCCTACACTACCTTTAACCTTTCTCTACTTCAAAATCCATCCCACCCATTGGCCTTATTGGGATCTAATTAAAATCCACTTGTGGTCCTAGTGGACACTTTAACCTACAGCAACACGTAAAAGGGCCATGGAGGTTCACCAAGGAAGTGTGACCATGGGCTGTGCACGGCACTTCCTCTCTCCCTGCCAGGATGGGGCATTGTTTTCTTTCTCTAATTCAGGTACAGTTAGCTCAGTACAATTGGGTACCTGTTCTACTTCGTTATACTTTCCAGCTCTGGCTCTCTAGGAATGCCATCTCTAGACATGGTTCTTTGTGAACAGTGTTTCCTTACAGCATTTTGGATGGCATTCCTGCCCTCGGCCCCCCTGTGTTATGCTGTAATTTCAGCCCCCTCACATGTTCCGGTGCTACAGGACAAGAGACTCTTCCAGCGGTGACACGTGTCTGTCATGCCCATTAAAATAAAATTGTCTCAGAGATATGGGCAGTGGGAGATTTACTTCAACATCTTTTAAGCCATGGATTTGAGGTCACAGGTTAATTTATATGGACAACCAAGGCTATGATCTCATGCATTTAATTATCACCATTGCACTTCTTCTGTTTAGCAACGCAGTTTAGAAACATGCCCTGGTAGGTCCTTTGGTTGATGTTGAGAGGAAACATCTTTATCACAAGGCCATTGCTTGAAGCATTTGGCTCTCATTACTAGGAAGGAGCAAAATGGAAGGCATAAATTCTGTGTCTGCAGCATGACATCTTTATTTTCACTTTCCCAGGGGGCTGCAGCCAACCCTGAGAATGAGGACCAGCAGCAGAGGCTGAGAGAGGCTGCAGAAGGTCTCCGGGTGGCAACCAATGCCGCCGCCCAGAACGCCATAAAGAAAAAAATCGTCAACCGATTGGAGGTCTGTATAGAAGCTCATGTTCATTTTACATGGCAAAGAGGTATTTGAAAGGATAATCAGATTAATAAGGCAAAGCCCACGGACAGGAAGCTAAATCAAAATTAGTGATTAATGACATAGTTTAGTGGTTTAGGTACTGGGAACTATTTGAAATGCTGGTTTAGGTACATTATACATTGACATTCAATGGTTTAGGCACATTGACACAATCTGAAAAGTAGCTTCGTGGTTTCCGAAAACCAGCATTTTTTTTTCAGGAGGGCCCAGGAATTTTGTTTTCCCCGTTAAGGGACATCCACTCTCAGGAAGAATCATTCGCTCTACATGTATCTACTTCGTTAGAGTCAATGATTTTTTTTCTTCAGGGCCCCCAGTAGGAAATGTGGAGTTTGGAAGACCAGAGATGGGGATCAGGCTTGGTTAGAAAGGTATGGGAAGGAATAATAAGAAATAGTTATGTCATCCCCCCCCCCCCAGAACATTTATTTATTCTAAAAGAAATAAAATAGTAATGGGCAAAAACTTTGCTAGGAAATAAATCTCTCTCACAAATGTATAAGGGAGATTCTTGCATTAAGATTTGGGAGGTTGGAGGCGAAGGACCTGCCCTCCTAGAGTGTAATCCCCCGAATGTAGTCTGCTGGGTTCCGGGAGGAAACTGGCCTGCTTGTCCCTGGAAGGAAGGGAGAGCGTGAACACAGGCAAGTGCTCGCCGGGAAGGTCTGGGTCTGCTGGACCAAGGCTTCCCATGGCCACGAGAGGACGGCCATGAGCACCAGGTTTGTGCTTGGCCCGGGGAGCAGCTTGTGCTGTTGGAGGAGGAATTTCCCGCCCCGCATCCCTTCCCCCCAAAAAAGCTTGTAGACTTGGTGCTGCTTATCTTTGTCATCATGGCCTTGGAACTGTCCCTTGTGTTTCTGAGAAAGACAGGTGAACAGTGCAGCCTGAGCTCTCAAGTGTGCTTGCCTTGATTCCTTGTCCCAGGGAACGTAAACCAAAAGCAGATAGCAGCACCGTTAGGTCAGGGTCATCCATGTATTTGAAAGGGGGAGTCCCTTCCTGGAGCTCCCTTTCATACACGTGCAGCTGTCCAGGGACAGGACATACGTACATACATGTGCATGGGTGTAGGCTGGCTCATTCAAACCCTGGCTCACCTCCTCTCCCGCTTCTCCGCAGGTTGCAGCAAAGCAGGCTGCGGCCGCGGCCACGCAGACCATCGCTGCCTCCCAGAACGCAGCTGTGTCCAACAAGAACCCTGCGGCCCAGCAGCAGCTGGTGCAGAGCTGCAAGGTGAGGTTTCGGCTGTCGGGGAGCCAGGTCTGCTGGAGAAAACGCTGACAGCATTAGAACACCCAGTGCCCTGGCAATGTAGTTAAGTCTGATCATCCAGGCCCCTAATCCAGTTTGTTCCGGCTCCCCTGTTCCAGGTGTTCACACACACTCTCTCTTTCTCTCTCTCTCTCTCTCCCTCTCTCTCTCTCTCTCTCTCTCTCTCTCTCTCTCTCTCTCTCTCTCACACACACACACACACACACACACACACACGTCTGGTTTTTGTCTAAGTGGATGGCCTGTGTGAGGGGAGAGGATGTTTTTGGCCAGCATTGCCTTTCCTTTGTCTGGATTCCCTTCTTTCTTTCTGAGAGCCCGAATTAAGGAGGATCAACGGTGAGGCCACTTTCGGACCCTGAAATAGTAACGGAGCGTTGAATTTCCGGAGTGCCTTTCCCCCTTGGAGGGGCGGGCCTTCCCATGAGCCTCACTCATCCTAGAAGTTGGTATCCTGTTTTGCACGGATGGCACCTCCAAGGTTTAGTCATCCCGTCTGGCCTCCGTGATGGGCGCTCTGGTGCTTTCTGCTGCTGTCTGTCAGTTCTTCTGACGCCTGGGCCTTGATGGCTCATGGAAGCCGCTGTACCAGTGGGGGCACAGTGACACCCCTGTTGCCTTCTCTGAGGGCCCAGGGCACTGACTCTCCAAGGAGACCCCTGAACGGTGCCAGATACAAAATCTGATTTCTTAGCCCTTGCCCACGTGCAAACAATGTGTCTGACTGAAGCGGGGAACTTCCGGTTAGCAGTGGGCTGGTGAGGCCTAGTGATGGAGCTTGGGGACCGAGAGCTAACTGCCCTCTCTCCTTTCTCCCCATCTCCTCTGTGAAACCATCCCCTGTAAGGGATGATGTCACTTCTACCTCAGAAATGGCTTTCCTACCCAAGGGAACCACCCAGGGCGGGGCCCGATCCCTCCAGCTTGCGTTCTCCGAGGTCAGGCCCGTCGAGGATCTGTATGTTCTCGTAGAAAAACCTCAGGGTGCAGTATCCCATCTACCAGACCATGTACCCAAAGCCGGGGTTTTCTGAGAGCCGGGCTCCTGCAGGAGGGGAGTTGTTTGCTGTTATGGCCTCGATCCAGCAGCCAGCAGGGGTGGAAAATGGCACCGCCCCTTCTCAGGGAGCGCGTGCTACTTGTGTCCAGGGAAATACTCCAAGGTGAGCCCCCTCCTCCACTTTTTGGGAAGAGACTGAATGTCCTCGGCCTGTGGGTGTCACCCTCAGGAAATGGCTTTTGAAATGAGAGCATTGCTGTTTATCGGGGGGGAGGGGAGAGTGGACCAGATGGTGTGCCAGCGGTCCTGAAGAGGCCCCGAGGAAAGTCTCATGGGGACATTTTTTAATCCTGAGCAGGCACCTGAAGGAAGGCATGTCACCCGAGTGGGGTGCACTTGGGCCCTTCCCCAGCAGTGAGCCACTGTGCCGTGACCTCGGGGCCTGTTGTCAGAAGGGCGTGGGCAGAGGGGAAATGTGGGGACCAGGGTAAAAGGCACGTCACTGTGGGAGATGGTCTCACCCCAGGGCTGCTGCTCCTCCCTCCTCTGCCCTGGGCATTGGGTTTTGCAGTTTGAGGAATGAGAGAGCTACTTAGACCAGGGGAAGAGGAGCCTTGGCAACAGGAAAGCTGATCGTCAGTAAGAAATAGAAGCACTGAGCCCCAATCGCCAGTCCTCGCTTCCACCTCAAATGAAGAAACCGAAACTGCCTCCAGCCCCAAGTCGGAGAAGAGGCCGACCCCTCAGGACTTGCCAAAGGGAGAAAAAGAATAGCAAGAAGCTATTAAACATATTAATGAAGTAGAAAATGAAATAGACAGACTTAATTAACAAGCCAGTGAGGAGACTTTGAAAGTAAGAACAGAAATATAACAAACCCTGCCAACCATTTTTACAGAAGAGGTCAGAATTGCTCACCAAAATCCCAAATTTTGGGGTAACGACATTTGTCAACCATCCACAAGTGTCTGCACCACTTGGGGAAGAGGATGAAGAGGCGCTGCCTTATTTGACAAGAGTTGAAGTGACAGAATTGGAAGATAGTAAATCAGGTTACAGAATTGATTTTTATTTTGATGAAAATAAAGTTCTCTCCAAAGAGTTTCGTCTGAGAGTGGTGGTCCATCTTCAAAGTCCACTGAAGTCAAACGGAAATCTGGAAAGGATTTGACCAAACGTTCAAGTCACACACACAACAAAGCCAGCAGGAAGAGACAGCAGGAGGAACCAGAAAGCTTCTTTACCTGGTTTACTGACCATTCTATGCAGGTGCGGATGGCAGTCATCCAAGATGGCATTTGGCCAAGTCCATTACAGTACCACTTGGTTCTTGACATGGTTGATGAAGAAGGGGAAGGAGGGGAAGATGATGATGATGATGAAGAAGAGGAGGGGTTGGAAGATATTGATGAAGAAGTGGTTGAGGATGAAGGTGAAGATGAAGATGATAATGAAGAGGAGGAAGAGGAAGGGGAGGATGACTAATGAACACGGATGGACACCAACCTTGTCGAATCTTCTCCAGTCCCTGGGAGCAAGTTGCAGTCTTTCTTTCTTTCTTTCTTTCTTTCTTTCTTTCTTTCTTTCTTTCTTTCTTTCTTTCTTTCTTTCTTTCTTTCTTTCTTTTCTTTCCTCTCTCTCTCCTCTTTCTTTCTTTCTTTTTAATCTTTCTTCCCCCCCCCCCCGACCCCCCCAAGCCCAAGCAGAAGATAACATCCCTCAGCTGGTACAGGGGGTGAGAGGGAGCCAAGCCCAAGCAGAAGGCCTGTTTTTGAGGTCTCTTTTCTCTCCTTTACACCATGGTTCTCACCTTTTTTTTGGGGAGGGGGGGGGGAGAGATGTACTTTGAGCAGAATACAGTGGGGAAAGTCTTTGCCCCTTTCTGTTCCAAATTCATTTTTACCCCTTCCTGTCTCAAGAAAAACTTTATGGAATCGCCACCACCATGCTCTGTGGGAAAAAATAAAAACCTTCTGCTCCCTTAGCTCTGCTGGGAGCTGGAGGTTGCTAGGCCCCTGTGTAGTAGTGCATAGAATTCTAGCTTTCCCCCTCCTTTCTCTGTATATTGGGCTCAGAGATTACACTGTGTCTCTATGTGAATATGGACAGTTACCAACATGTATCTGTCTACTTTCTCTTGTTTAAAAAAAGAAAAGAAAAACTTTAAAAAGAGGGTTTGGGGTTATAGAAGGTGAGTTAAGTGGGCATTTTGACGACATGGCTTCTCCTTTGGCATGTTTAATTGTGATGTTTAACAGACATACTTGCAGTCTAAGATGACACTTTTAAAATAAAATTCTCTCCTAGTGATGACTTGAGCCCTGCCACTCAATGGGAGAATCAGCAGAGCCTGTAGGATCTTATTCGGAATTGACATTTCTCTGTTGTAATTTTGTTCCTGTTTATTTTTAAATGTTCTTTTTGTTTCACTGGAAAGGGAAGATGATGCTCAGTTTTAAACGCTAAAAGTGTATGAGCTGCTTTGTTACAATAAAACTAAATGTGTACACACACAAAAGAAAAGAAAAAAAAATAG
Organism: Pipistrellus hanaki; assembly: GCF_964339955.1. NCBI lineage: Eukaryota > Metazoa > Chordata > Mammalia > Chiroptera > Vespertilionidae > Pipistrellus > Pipistrellus hanaki. Next base: position 45,097,072 of record NC_140503.1, on the reverse strand, counting down.
AAGCACTGAAATATGCTGATAATTCAGCGCTTCTCTCACTGGGACCCTATGATCTGAGTTTACCCACCAGTGAATTGTATAGATTCTCTGAAGTTTCCAACCCTAGTGAGCCAGGAGAATGCTCATTGGAACTGGAGCATTCCTTTCAGGCCTCCTTATGTAGAATCGTCTTGTGCTGAACATTCTGGGACCTTTGGGACCTCAGGTAGATAGAGCATGTGTGGGGGAAGGGTACCCAGAGCTTCTGTGTTAGGATTCAGTGTTGGTAAGGACCCAGCTGGCTAAAGGTGCTGTGTAAACTCGAGGTCTGGGACAGGCATCTGTCAGGAGTGACAGCACATCCATCAAACATTTATCGCTTGGGTCATTGTCTGCCCTGTTTTGGAATTCCCCATGCTTAGGTAGCTCAGTTTTCATTTTCCTACTTCCCATAGGCGGTGGCCGATCACATCCCTCAGCTGGTCCAGGGGGTGAGAGGGAGCCAAGCCCAAGCAGAAGACCTCAGTGCCCAGCTGGCTCTCATCATCTCCAGCCAGAACTTCCTCCAGGTAACACAGAAGCCCTCACCTGGCTTGCACTCAGAGTCTTCCCCCATCCCCCGGGGCCAGGAGGTGTCTTTTATCCTTCAGGAGAGGGATAAGGAATTCCACAGCCACAGGGAAGTCATTGCAGTAAGCAGACCTCCTCATATTTGCAGTCTCAGGAGAGGTAGATTCAGCTTGGCAAAGCAAAATGCTTATATGCAGGGAAATTGCCCCAGGAGATGGCACGTAATCCATTTTTCTCAGGAGTATCACTTTTATTTCTCTATTTCTCTCCTATGAGAGAAAGCATGTAATAAGTTGCAGGTTTGATTAACAATCTCGTCCTGGGCATGGCTTGAGGTTTTCTAGTTTCCAGAATGTCTGATGCTATTATTCATGGCCAAGGAGACCAGGAATGGTGAGTGGATCTTCTTCAAAGGCATGCCAGTCTCCTATGGCAATTGTAGAATGAATAAGTACTCTCAGTCTTTGTGGGTGAGGGGTGGATTTAGTTTAAGGAAAGTTAAATAAAATGAGAATATGAAGTTGTGGGAAGACTCTTTTCACATATTTCATGTATTCAGATCTCTCAGCTCTTTCTGTCTACCTGTGTCCCATGAAGAGTTCATGTGATTAGGCAGTTCTCTACCTTGGCCCTGTCTAGTTGAACCTATAGTTAACAGAACTCATGGCTACATACATTTGGTTAATTTTTCAAGTGTCCTAGGTCCCACATGCAGATAGAAGATAAAAAGTGTGATGTATTTCTTCTTATCTTGACAACATACACACACATGCATATGTATGTATATATTTTAATTGGAATTCATCACATATAGACTGTGTTTTTCATGTTAACAAGTATATTATGAGCATTTATGATTCTGAATAACATTCTATCATCTGGCAATACTCCATGTTTAGCTGTTGGCCTGTCATTGAACAAATAGGTTGTTTTCCATTATTTGCCATCAGAAATAACCTGTGATAGGGATAGAATGAAAGTCTTCATGTGCGTTCTAGGCCTTTGGCACCCTCCCCCCCCTTAAATTATTTCCTTGGGGTAAATTTCTAGAAATAGGATTACAGTCGGCTTGTTTTTATTATTGGGACACTGAGAAGTGTCGCTCAAGACAGCTCGGTGTTTCTCTTTCCGTTCAGGTGGTTAGAGGGCCTGAAGCTGGTGTTTCGTCCCCCTGCTGGCAGGACTGTGGAGGCTGGGACAGAGCCTGTGTGCGTGTCCCCGGGTCTACTCTGTCCTGTCCTTCTTTTTCCTTTTCCTTTTTAGTTTTGTTATCGTTGGCCCATCAGGTCTTTACAAGACTAAGGCAGAGTTAGAAGTAATAGAAATGGAGTTGGCAGGCCAGAGTTTTCACATTTTAAACTTTCTTCATGAATGCTGTAAAATGCCCTTCCAGAAAGCTGAATGAATCCAAAGTTACAACTGGCAGTGTATGGAGCACACCTTTTGATAATATTTATCAAGTTGGGGAATCAGGCATTTTTAAAAAAAGGTTTTTGCCAGTTGGCTTGGTAAAGCTCTTATTGGTTGATTTTGCATTTCCTTGTTTTTCAAAATGTTACACGTTTTTCATGTTTCAGTTATTTGTCTTATTATGTGACATTATTTATTCATGTTTTTGAATATTCATGCTGGTTTTCCTTAAATTCTCCTGAATTCTTTTTTGTTTTGTAACTTTTTAAAAATCCTCACCCAAGGATATGTTTATTGGTTTTAGAGAGCAGAAGGGAGAGACAGAGAGAAACAGAAACTTAGATCGGTTGCCTCCCCTACATGTCCTAACTGGGGATCTAACCCGAAACCTACGTATGTGCCCTGACTGGGAATCACACCTGCAATCCTTTGGTGTACGGGATGATGCTCCAACTAACTAAGCCACCCAGCCAGGGCATGAGTTTTTTGAATATTAACATTTATGATTTAGCAATTAGCTTTGTTACAACTTTACTAAGGACATTTGTATAGCCTGTGTATTAAAACCCTTAAAAGTGTGTAGTATACTCTTTGTTCCAGAAATTCTACTTTTAAAAGTTCATACAAAAAAATGATGACCATGTACAAAATGTTAGCTACCAAGGTGTTTATCATACCATTGTTTATTATATTGGAAAAATGAAAATATGCCCAACAATACAGGATTGAGAAATATTAACAGATATATACAATGTAATACTATTAGCTAATTATTTTTGTTTTTGTTTTTGTTTTTAATATATTTTATTGACTTTTTACAGAGAGGAAAAGAGAGGGATAGAGTGTTAGAAACATCGATGAGAGAGAATCGTTGATCAGCTGCCTCTTGCACAGCCCCTTCTGGGGATATGCCCGCAACCAAGGTACATGTCCTTGACCGGAATTGAACCCGGGACCTTTCAGTCCGCAGGCCGATGCTCTATCCACTGAGCCAAACTGATTTCGTCACTATTAGCTATTTAAAAGGTAGAATATGTCCCTTGCCAGCCTTACTTAGTGATTAGAGCATTGTCCTGCACACTAGAGGGTCACGGGTTCAATGCCCGGTCAAGGACACATACCTGGGTTACAGGCTCAATCCCTGGCCCTGGTCAGGGTTCATGCAGGAGGCAGCCAATTGATGTCTCTGACATCAGTGTTTCTCTCCCTCCTTCCCCTTACTTCACTCTTCTACCATCTCTATAAATCAATAGAAAAAATATCCTCAGGTGAGGGTTAATAAAAAAAAAAAATGTAAAACTAGGAGTTTGAAAATAGAATAAATAGATCATTTTCATGATCTTACTCTTGAAAATATATATACATGAGCACAGACATTTCATGCATGATGAAATAATCTTGAGTAGTGAGAAATAAAATAGGTCATTTTTATTTGTTTCATTTTTGTCTGCTTTTATTTTTAGACATTTTAAGATTTTTGTGACTAAAGCTTTTTATTTAAAGTGTTTTTATTTATTTGAAAGAGAAAGGAAGGGAGAGAGAGAAACATTGATTGGTTACCTCCTGCACACCCTCCCACTGGGGATCAAGCCCCAAACTGGGCATATGCCCTGACAGGGAATCGAACCAGTGACTTCCTGGTGCATGGGTCAACACTCAACCACAGAGTCACACTGGCCAGGGTGACTGCCTATATTTTTAAAAAATAATATTTGGATATATTTCAGTTAAAGAGCTATTTTAAGAAACACAGAATCATATTTAATAAGAAACTCTCTTGGATATCTGTTTTAAATGAGAATTTCAAGTCACTATCCAAATTTTACCTTTTCCCCAATGACACATCCATTTTTATTTTATTTTTTTTTACATTCCTAGAATATACTGCCCTAGAGTATCTGATTTGGGGTGGGAATTTTCAATGGGGGGAGTGCATGTGGCTCTAATATTCCTTGTTTTAGGGAAAGTAAGTTCTGGCTGATATGGTGGCCTTGCCATTGGGGTCAACTCCCTTACATTCCAGGAGCTGCCTTACGTTCTGCCCCTCTCTCTACAGCCTGGGAGCAAGATGGTGTCCTCCGCCAAAGCCGCAGTGCCCACCGTGAGTGATCAGGCTGCCGCCATGCAGCTGAGCCAGTGTGCCAAGAACCTCGCCACCAGCTTGGCGGAGCTGCGGACTGCCTCGCAGAAGGCAAGTGGACCCCTTGTCACAGCCGTTAGTTAGTTGGGAATGGCGCTTTGAATTCCTTCCTGGATCACCCGGTTGCGACCCAGGGCCTGAGCACTGCTGGGCATATTTCTTGTCCATTCATTTGCGTGACCATTAAAGATGCCCTCCATGTACATTGGCTTTCACCCTTTTAGCCACAGTCTCCTAGAGTTCTTGTTCACCTTCTGGCTACAGATGACTTCCATTAAACTATTTTAGGTGGCACACTTCCCCCTCCTCCCATACCCTGGACAAACAGTGGCCTGTTTTCAGAGTCTTAGGGGAGGCCGGTAGTCATCAGTTTCTTGGTGCTAGGTAAATGGTGGGCCAAAGTGATCACATCTTCCCCTCATCATCTTTTGGACTTAATAACAAATTATTTAGGCAGCAAATCTAATTTTTTTTGTTGGGGGGGGGGGGGGGAGGTGGGGGGCGGGAGAGACATTTATATTATCTTTTTGCTCTGAAAGTTTTTCACATTTTAAATGGAAGCATTCCCCTTAATAAGGTCCTCAATTGAACAGAATTGGGGATTAATGAGTTTCTGCCTCTGGAACTTTTAATTATCAGAGGCCTCATTACTACACTGTTTGATGTGACATTAGCAAGATGTTTTGGCGTGAGTTCATTTCTCCTCGCTGTAACAATGCCTGTATAGAAGCAGAGAGCCTCATCCCTGAGCAAGGGAAGGAGGATGGGAGTTGATTTGAATTAATATGAACAGTGCACTGCAGCACCAAAGAAAAATGCCCAGAGATTTAGATTATATCCAAGTGAAGTACTTTGAGCTGTTCTCAAGGAGGGTCAGCTGGGGCACTGAGAATGCAGGTTCCTGGGCCTGGCCTCTGTAGCCGAATCAGGATCTCTGGGCACAGAGCCTCAACATCTGAGTTTGAAGGGCTTTCTTCAGTGAGTCGTAGACACATGCACACCTCAAACTACTGCTCTAGAGCGGTCAGCCTCCCCATGGGCTCAAGCACGACGGCCCACTGAGTGCAGGAAGACACAGAGCTTTCAAGTATTTTTGTCCTTGTTAATCCTCCCTGGAGGGTATTTTCCATTGCCTTTTTAGATAGAGTGGAAGGGAGAGAGGGAGGAGAGAGAGGAGAGAGGAGAGAGGAGAGAGGAGAGAGGAGAGAGGAGAGAGGAGAGAGAGAGAGAGAGAGAGAGAGAGAGAGAGAGAGAGAAGACAGAGAGAGCGAGAGAGCGAGAGAGAGAGAGAGAGAGAGAGAGAGAGAGAAATATGTAATAGACACATCAATTGGTTGCCTCCTACATGGGCCTGACTGGGGCTGGGGATCAAACCTGTAACCTTACGGTGTGAGAGCCAATGCTCTAACCATTTAGAAACACCAGCTAGGGCTCAAATATTATTTTACTTAGTGTAAGGGTGAAGAATATCAACTTCGGAGTCAGAATACCTATAATCAAACTCTGGTCTTGCCATTGACTAATTTTGTGACCCATGCAAGTTAATGAATCTCTCTTCCCCAGTGTCCTCACTGGGAATACCAGCACATAGAAATTAATCAGTGTTTATTGCTGCTGTTAACTATTTAAAAAGGAAAGAAACTACGATTTACCAGTATTTAATACACTGTTTCATAATTATACATGTATATAATTGATTAAGATATGTATATGGGGGTGATCAACATCTTTGGAGATCAATATTTTAAATGATCAAGAGAATAAAATTTTATTTTTTTAATTTTTTTTAATTGATCTTAGAGAGGAAGGGGGAAGGAGAAAGAGATAGAAACATTAATGATGAGAGAGAATCATTGATCAGCTGCCTCCTACACACCCCCTAAGGGGATCGAGCCCGCAACCCAGGCAGTTGCCCTGGGCCAGAATCGAACCTGGGACCCTTCAGTTTGCAGGTTGATGCTCTATCCACTGAGCCAAGCCTGCTAGGGCGAGAATAAAATTTTCTTAAAACAAATTAATAAGGGGGGAAAAAATCTTTCATAGCCTTTACTATGAAAGGATAACGGTTTATAATCTAGAAATTTATAAAGAGAATCAGTGAGGTTGATAAAGCTTTGGCCCCAGGTCCTGGGTTCATTCATTCATTTCTTCCTTCTTTCCTTTCTTCATTTAAGCGCTCACCATGTGCTTCTGAGCCTCTCTGTGCACACCGACTGCGCTAGGTGCCCTATCTCCAGAACCCAGACACAGTGAATAAGGGTCCTCTTAGTCTGAGAAGCAAATGCATTCCAGATAAAACCAGCTTCTTGGAGACTTGAAGTCTATCCAGTTGTGAGACAGACATAACTGATTATTTGAGGAAGTTAGGACTAAGGTTCTGACCTCGGATGATCCTTGCCCTCTCGGGAAATGCTTCCCGCCCTGCCTCCTATTGCTGGAGTAGGACATTCACTGGGGGTACGTCCAGAAGGCACATTGTATGTTGCAAAATACCAGGGACACTTTCCAAGCCAACTGTGTACGCATGTTCCCAACTCTGTCGACAGGCCCACGAAGCCTGCGGCCCCATGGAGATCGACTCTGCTCTGAGCACCGTGCAGACCCTGAAGAACGAGCTGCAGGACGCGAAGATGGCAGCCGCGGAGAGCCAGCTGAAGCCACTTCCCGGCGAGACGGTAAGGTGGGCTGGGGTCTGCCTTCTGTTCTCATCGTGTGAAGCGGTTTTTATTTGGGGGTTGGTGTGCTCGAACATCTGACATTTTGAATGCAAAGCCTCAGGACAGCCACATGGCTTTAGAACTGCATTATGGCAGGGATTGCCCGAGGGCCCTGCTGCTGGTGCTGTGAGCGCTCTCTAGGGTCTAGCTGGGCATGAACCGGTGTTAGAGTCACCCCTCTCCTTCATACACAAGACACATGCCAGGGCTGGAGGCCAGCGTTCTCATCCTGCGGCCTTTTTCCAAGAGGGCCAGTGCGGCTGACGAGCTAGGTTTGGAACTAGGAATTGGGGGACTTCTCTAATAATGCCAACAATAAAATGAAAATGTAATTTTAAAAAAATAGATGTAGCTTGTATCATCAATTCGCTATAAAGTCTTGTGTCTCAGGTATTTTAGCAAGGAAAGGAGTGGCAATGAGTTTATAAAGATAAGTATAGGAGATACTTCCAACAATCACGTTAGAACAGAAACAAAAACATTTACTTAGCAGTTTTCATGTTAGGCTACCTCCTGATGCTTATGTCAGGGTTTTCTTGGTTAAAGTTTACCAATCCTCCTCCTTTATATGCACCTCCTCCTTTATATGCACCTCCTTTACATATTGCTAACATCACTAGTAAAGTGCCACCATTTCTTAAGCACGTATACACGTATAAATAAAATTTGTCCTGACAGCAACCTTCATGAGCACGTTTTGTTAACCCCATCTTAACAGCTGGGAAAACAGGTGTAGATGTGTTTGCCATTTTGTCCAGATATTGGCAGAATAAATGTATGAATTCAAGCTTGTAGTCGCTCATGTTGGGAGTGATCTCTTAAAACTGCTGCTGCTCTTTGGTTGAACTAAAGACTTTTAGAATATATGGGACTTCAGGAACACTTACTTTACCATAGAGCAATGTCTAGAACATAAGAAGCACTCAGAAAGTATGTGTTCCATCAGGCTACCCCTAACTGTAAAAACTAGGAAACACTTAACTAAAGTCACCCAGCTCATGGTGAAGGCAGGCTTGGCTCTGGGGCCAGCAGTTTTGTGTGTGGTCCAGGCCTCTCCGTTTGTAAACTTCTCTGGTTCAGGGAGAGGCTTGCGTGACATGAATTCTGCCTTCCAATTAAATAACTGGTCAGTTAGCGTGTAAGAAACACCAAGTAAATTTCAAGGAAATTGTTTGCCCTTAAAAAATGTGGGTACTGCGTTATAACATACTATTGGCTGTAATGGACCAGGCTCTGTTTTTTATCTGGAGGGCCTGCCCCCCTTGCAAAGCCTGTGGGATTAGAAATGCACCTGTTCTCTGATGCCTTCTGCACCCTGGCAGTACACCAGAGGTTCTCTTCCAAACGTTGTCCTCATTCAGCAATCAAGTAATTACCCAGACCCTAGGCCTCCACTGACTTTGTTCTCTGAATTATTTATTCCATTTACAAAGCGAGATGACATGCTATTCATGGGAGGCAAGCACTTTGCCCATTTTCATAATCTCATTTACCACTCCAAGCCTCCATTTCTATTGCATTTCCTTCTGGTTAGAGCTCCTCAAAGTATAATGATCAAGTTGAACCATGTTAATGGTCCCACAGGCCAGGGAGGTGGCACCGCCGGATGGCTGCCCACTTCCTGCCAAGGGATAATTAATTCTCACTAAGGATTTGTTGTACACTTTCTAAATTAGCTCTAAAGGCATAATACTAATAGCTACCATTTGTTGAGTATGTACATGAATTCTCTGCAAACCTTCTGAGCTAGGTATTGCCATCTTAAGAACCTGAGGCTTAGAGAGGTTCAGTAACTTACCTAATTTCTCATCGTTCACGCTTGGAGCAGAAGAGCAGGGCTCTCCTCCCCCATCTCCCCATCACCCCGCTTCTTTGTGCCACTGGTGTATTTGTTGGGAAAGAGCTAAGGTCCTGAGTTTCGTCTGCATTACTTTTATGGTAAGATTTCACTGGGTATGATTTTTCTTCTAAGTTCTCTCCCCACTTGAATATTCTTGCAGCTGGAAAAATGTGCTCAGGACCTGGGAAGTACTTCTAAAGCAGTGGGTTCCTCCATGGCGCAGCTCCTGACTTGTGCTGCTCAAGGCAATGAGCACTACACAGGTGAGACTCACGCCAATCCTGATGCCATGGGGCCAGCGGCAGACCGCCGGGTGGGAATTCATTGACTTGACGGTGAATCTGACTTTTTTTTTTTTTTTTTAGCAATTCAACACCGTTTTCAAGCACTTTTCACATGCTTGTTATTTGTCTTAATGCTATGCTTGTTATTTGTCTTAATGCTCTGCACACAAAGACCTAATAAAGTATGACCCCTCCCAAAAAGACTATTAGTGGATCACTCCCCAATCCTATATGATAAAAGAGTAATATGCAAATTGACTGAACAACGGTACAACCAGCTGCTATGACGTGCACTGACCACCAGGGAGCAGATGCTCAACTCAGGAGCTGCCCCCTGGTGATCAGAGCTCTCCCATAGGGGGAATGCAGCTCAGCCACAAGCCAGGCTCACGACCGGTGAGCAAAAGGGCAGTGGTGGGAGCCTCTTCTGCCTCCACAACAGTGCTAAGGATGTCCAACTGCTGGCTTAGGCCCACGCCAGGGAGCGGCCCTAAGCTGTCAGTTGGGACACCCCCTGAGGGCTCCCAGACTGTGAGAGGGCACAGGCTGGGCTGAGGGACTCCCCCTCCAGTGCGCAAATGTCATGCATCGGGCCTCTAGTTAAACTATAAGCAAATAGTAATTATAAACTTCTGGGACTATCTGTACATAACTCTTGAAATCCCACTAAAGAAAAGAGGGGGGAAAGGTCAAAGGGAATAAAAGAGGAGATTATAACAAATAAGATATCAATGAAATTTTCAAAGATGGAAAGAGATAGATAAGTAATAACTGAAAGAGCCAAATAAAGAAAAGCCTAAAGGTCTTTAGTATTCCTGCAGGGAGATGGGTGGTTTGAGTACTGAGACAGCAGGAGTACACTGGAAGGAACAGATTGTGTAATGATCAACTTTAGTAAAAACTCCAGGTTGTAAAAGAAAGAAAATGTTTGTGTAGTCAGAACCAGGAGGACATCTGAAGCTATCTGGAAAGGAAACACGAAGTTTCAATGTAAGCCCATTGCTTGAAAATACGACATTAATCAGAAGAAATCATAAAGAACTCAGTGGCTCTAGGAGTAGGAGTCGAGGAGGAGTGGGTATGAATTGTTGCCTGACTTTTTTGTTTGTTTGAAATATACATTACTATTGAAGTAAATATACGTCCAGAAGAGAGCATACATCCTAAATGTATACCTTCATGAGTTATCACAAATATAATGCACTGCCAAAACACCATCAAGATCAAGTAATGGGACATTCTCAGCATCTCAGTGGCATTGCTGGGTCACGGGCTGTGCAACTGTTCAGCTACACTCCTTCCAAACAGTAACAAAGGATCCAGTTGTCCTGTAGTCTTGTCACCACTTGGTATTATCAGCCATGGCCATTCTATTGAGTGTGGAGCAGTGGCACATTGTGGTTTGAATTTGCATTTCCCTGAGGAGCAATGCAATTGAGCACCCTTTCATTGGCCATTTGGGTATCTTCTTTTGTGAAGTGCCTGTTCATGTCTTTTGTACATTTTTAAAAAAATTTGAATTTTCTATCCTTTTCTTATTTGTTTGTATGAATTCCATGTAGCTTAGGTATATTTATTGTATCTTGTGGCTTACCTTTTCACTCTCTTAAATGTGCTTGTTGAAAAACAAAATCTAAATTTTAAAATAGCCCAATTTATACTCCTTTTCCTTTATGGTTAGTACTTTTTATGTCCTATTTTAAAATTGTGCAAATAGAGGGGAAAATATCCAAAATCATGAAGATATTCTCCTTTGTTACAGTCTAGAAGTTTTACTGTTCTACTTTTTACATTTAGAAGTGTAGTCTATATGGAATTGAGTTTTGTAGACATGCAAATAGAATACTATTTTAAGCTTTTTTCCCACATGCTTATACATTTGACTCAGCACTACTTTTTGAAATCCTGTAGTCTTTAGTGCCACTTCATTATAAATTAAATGAGCACATATATGTGCAAGTCATCCACTGATCCTTTGTTTCTTTTCCATTGCTTTAATTGTCTGTTTTTAGTACCACACTTCTTTAATTACTACAGTTTTATATATATACTGAGTGTTAATATCTAATAATGTAAGTCCTCCAACACTGTTATTCTTCCTCAAGTTAGTATTGACTATTCTTGGCTCTTCATTTTTAGTTCCACATCAATTCTAGAATCAGCCTGTCAGTTTCTACCTACCCACCCACAAATACCCTGTGTGTTTTTTAATTGAAGTTACATGAATCAATTTTGGAGTAAATGACATCTTCACATTATTGACTTTTTATCACAGTCTTCTAATCTGTGACTGGGTAATATTCTTCTATTTGTTTAGATCTTCCTTTCTCTCAGTACTGTTATAATATATAGTTTTCTGCATAGAAGCTTTTGTTTTCATTACAGCGTGCATGATGCATCCTTTTCCATCCTTTTGCTTTGAACTTTTCTGCATGCTTATATTTAACTAGAGGCCCAGTGCACAAAATTCATGAATGGGGAGGGGGTGTCACTCAACCAGGCCTGCACCCTCTCCAATATGGGACCCCTCGGGGGATGTCTGACTCCTATCATTTTAATCTCCCAATCAGGCCTAAACTGGCAGTTGGACATCCCTCTCACAATCCGGGCCTGCTGGCTCCTAGCCACTTGCCTGTCTGCCTGCCTGCCTGCCTAATGGCCCCCTAACTGTTCCCCTGCCGGTGGAGCCGCGCAACCCCAGGCCTCACTGCGCAGAGCGGCTGCCGGCCCCACCTCGGCTGTGCACATGGCCATCTTATGGTGAGGTGGCGCGAGGGTGTTGCTGGACAATACCTAGGCTTTTATTATATAGGATATATATCCTGCCAGTATCATGTAGCTGCTCTTTGGTGGAGGAAGAAGTTCTTTGTTTGTGTGACAATCTTTTTCTCTCAATTGGAATATTTGATCTGTTTACATATACTGTAAATACTGATAATATTGGAGTTTGATTCTATCATCATACTATTTTCTTTACGTTCTAGGTTCTTTTTTATTCCCTTTCTTTCAGATTTATGTGTATTTGTTCAATTCTAGTTCCCTCCCTTTGATTAACTTGTTAGCTGTACATTTCATTAAGTATTACAATTTTTTAAAGTCTAATATAATTTACCATGTTTACCTCTTCCCAGACAGTGCAAGAATCTTGGGACACAAATCGTATTTACATTTTTCCCAACTCATTCATTGTCATGTCTTTTAATTCTACATACATATTAATCTCCTCAATTCAGTCTCAATAGTGCTTCATGCAGTAGGTATAGATTATTCACTCCCATGTTTATCTCCATTGTTCTTCATTCCTTCCTACATCTCCGTGTTCTTTGACCTAGTATTATTTCCATTCTGCCTGAAGACCTTCCTTCATCATTTCCTTTAGTCTGAGTCTACAGTGACCAGTTCCTTCAGTTTTTGTTTTGCTAAAAATGCCTTTGTTTAGCCTTTAGTTTTGGTGAATAATTTCAATTATTATAAAATTTTAGGTTGGCAGTTATTTTCTTCCAGCCTTTGAAGATGTTATTCCATTGTCTTCTGGCTTCCTTTATTTCTCTTGTGAAGTCAGCTGTCAGTTTACTCTTCTAAAGGTAATGTGATTTTATTTTCCCCCTCTATTTGCTTTTTTAATTTTCTCAGCCTTTGATTTTCAAGAATGTCCCCAGAGGAATTTTCTTGCATATTTATTCTGCTTTGGATTGTAGTACTTCTTAAAAGTGGAATTTGTTGTCTTACCAAATGTTTTTGTTTTTTTTGTTTCAAACTTTCAACCATTGTATCTTCAACTATTGTTTCTGCCCCTCCCACTTTCTTTTGTCTTCTTTGTAGAGTTCAGTTACCACTTAAGTTAGTCATTTTCAGTTTTATGTGTCTCCTATGATCCTTTCTATATTTGCCATAATTTTGCTTATTATTGTTTTTAATCCTCCCCTGACAATGTTTTTTATTTATTTTAGAGAGGGAGGAAGGGACACACACACACACACACACACACACACACTCTCTTGTGTGAAAGAGAAACATTAATTGGTTGCCTCCCATATGTACCCTGACTGGTATCGAACCCACAACCTAGGCAGGTGCTCTGACTGAAAATTGAACCTGTAACCTTTTGGTGTACAGGACAATGCTCCAACTAACTGAGTCACTCAGCCAGGGTACACTTTTTCTAATTTATACTTCATTCTCAATTTTTTCTATTGATTTATCTGCAGCTCATGATTCTTCTTTAGTTGTGTCTATTTTGCTTTCATTCCCTTCTATGGAGTTTTTTATTTTAAATACTAGAGGCCTGGTGCATGGAATTCATGCACGGGGTGGGGAGGGAGCTGGAGGGGGGAGGGGAGTGTCCCTCAGCCCACCCTGCACCCTCTCCAATCTGGGACTCCTCGACTTATACAGGCAGTTAGACATCCCTCCCACAACCCAGGACTACTGTCTCCCAACCGCTCACCTGCCTGCCTGATTACCCCTAACCACTTCTGCCTGCCAGCCTGATCACCCCCTAACCATTCCCCTGCCAGTCTGATCAATGCCTAACCTCTCCCTGCTGGCCTGGTTGCCCCCGACTGCCCTCCCCTGCAGGCCTGGTCATCCCTAACTGTCTCTCCCTGCAGGCCTGGTAGCCCCAAACTGCCATCCCTTGAAGGCCTGGGTGCCCCTAACTGCCCTCACTTGCTGGGCTGGTTGCCCCTAACTGCCCTCCCCCGCTGACCTTGTCGCCCTCAACTGCCTTCCCCTACTGGCCTGGTCATCCCCAACTACCCTCCCCTGCAGGCCTGATCACCCCCCAACTGCCTTCCTCTGCCAATTCTTTTCCATTGAAAAGACACAACTAACGACCAGGCTTGGTCACTCCCAACTGCATTCCCCTGTAAGCCTGGTCCCCCCAACTACCCTCCCCTGCAGGCCTGGTCGCCCCTAACTGCCCCCCCCTTGCTGGCCTGGTTGCCCCTAACGGCCCTCCCCTGCAGTCCTGGTCACCCCCAACTTCCCTCCCCTGCAGTCCTGGTCGCCCCCAAATGCCCTCCCCTGCAGGCCTGGTCACCCCCAACTGTCCTCCCCTGCAGGCCTGGTCACCCCCAAATGCCTTCCTCTGCCAATATTTTTCCATTGAAAAGACACAACTAACAACCAGGCTTGGTCACCCCCAACTGCACTCCCCTGAAAGCCTGCCCCCCACCCCCCAACTACCCTCCCCTGCAGGCCTGGTCCCCCCCAACTGCCCTCCCCTGCAGGCCTGCCCCTCCCCCACAACTGCCCTCCTCTACCAATTCTTTTCCATTGAAAAGACACAACTAGCGACCAGGCCTGGTCACCCCCAATTGCCCTCCCCTGTAGGCCTGGGTCCCCCCAACTACCCCCCCTGTTGGCCTGATCATTCACAACTGCCCTCCCCTGCCAGCCATCTTGTGGTCGCCATATTGTGTCCATATGGAGATAGCCATCTTGTGTGTTGGAGTGATGGTCAATTTGCATATTATCTCTTTATTATATAGGATCATATTTTTTAGTATTATAGCCATTTGATTGTTTTCTTATTGTTTCCATTTCCCTGCTGGAACTCTATATCTTATCATCAAATTTCTTCAACATCTTTATTGCAGTTATTAAATGTCCAGTTTCAATAATTCCAATATCAGAACTACATATGGACTGTTTGTATTGTCTGGGTTTTCTCTCTTCTTTGTTTTCAGCCATTGGTCTTTATCTCCTGGTGCTTCTTATATATATATATATATATTTTTTTTTAATTTAATGCTAATCACTGGTATTTACATTATAGAGATAATTTGAGGCTCCAGCTTGTGTTTCTTTCCCTGCAGAGGATTATTCTTTGCTCCCAGCATGTGATTAAGATAGGGACAGCCGAAGCCGGTTTGGCTCAATGGATAGAGCCTGGGGACCGAAGAGTCCCAGGTTCGATTCCGGTTAAGGGCATGTACTGTGGTTGCGGGCTCATCCCCAGTAGGGGGTGTGCAAGAGGCGGCTGATCGATGTTTCTCTCTCATCGATGTTTCTCTCTATCCCTCTCCCTTCTCTCTGTAAAAAATCAATAAAATATATTAAAAAAAAAAAAAAAAAAAAAAAAAGATAGGGGCAGAGTGCCTTAATGTGAGGAGGGACTGAACTGAACAGAAATGGTGCGGCCTAGTTCCCGTTTTCTTTTAGGAGGACGTCCTTTGTGCCTCTCACCCAAACTCTGTGGTATTTACTAGGACATCGCTGTTTCCTGGGCTCAGAACTGTGCTTTTTTATCTTCCCAGACCCATGGGATTTCAGGAAGTTCTGCTCATCTTCTCAGCTTCTGGACAATAGTTTACACATTTAAAAATGCCTCAAGGGCAAATGCAACACTACTCACTTCTCTGTGCTTTCATTCTTTGTGTACTCCTCAAGGTAAAGCTCCTGCCTTGGCGTCTTCACAATGCCTTCAAACAGATGTTTTTGTATATTTTCCCAGTGTTTCTAGTGGTTTTTCTGAGAGGGTTCATCTGCAATAAGTTATTCTGCCATTGCTATAAGCAAAATCCTCTTTCATTTTTAAAATGTGTATTTATTGCTTTGAAAATAAAAGCACAGTAAGAATTATGGCATAGGATAATGTAATACCTGCAAAAAAAAAAAAAAGAATGTACAGTTCTGTTAATGGGAGGGTAAGGGACATTTTCAGAGTGGAATTGACACCTGGGGTTTTAAGGATTGTTTAGGGCTCATTAAGCATTCAAGGAGAAGGAAAAGTATATATAAATTCTTCAAAGCATAGGGCATAGGAGAGGTTTAAGTTTCAAGAATTTCTAAACTTTCCTGAAACTTTGCCAGATTTTGTCTGGATGATGAAATGCATTGTTAATGGAGCAAAGACTGCTTTACACCTTACATCATCTGACCCTGATAACATGCAGGATGACAGACTGTCTAGCTGGTGTCTGAAAAACCACCTAAAAGGAGCACCATTCATTTTGGCAGTGGGAGCAGCACCGATGAAGTCCCAAAGGTGAGAGGAAGGAAGGCTGACCAAATGAACTGAGAAAGGGTCAACCAAAAGGCAAGGAGGGGAGGCACGAGAGGATAAGGCTGGAAAGGTAGACTGGGGTCCGATCCCAAAGGCCTCCTACGCCAGTTTAAGTCATTCGAAATTTAACCTAAGAGCACGTGAAAACATTGAAGAGCTTTTCCCCACGGGTCCAGTTTGCATTGCCTTTTATAGAAGTTGCTCTTCCTCTTGTGGGCAAATAAGTTGGAGGGGAAACAAAGTTGGAGGCAGGGAGACCAGTGAGAAGGCTGTTGCATGCATCCACATGAGGGATGGCAGTGAAGGGGAAGAGGTGGATTAAAGAGAGACCTGAGAGTTGGTGTCTGGCTAGGAGTGGCAGGATGGGAGGAAGGAAGGAGAGCTTGTACCGTGGCCTGATAGTTGAATGAGGAGATGCTGGAATCCCTGCAGTGCAAATGCAGGACCATTGATGGACATGCACCTTAAATGCTTTCCGTTTGAAGTGCCTGCAGCATATCCAAGTACAAGTACCTGTTAGGCAGCTGGATAATTCGCCTCTGGACTCGGTAGAGAAATCTGGGCTAGAGAGGAAGATTTGTTAATGTTTAATAAAATTATAATGATTGAAACGGTGGAGATATATTTGCCTGGGGGGGAGTGGTAGGGTGAGAAAAGTTTTTCAGATGGGACTGTGAGGAGCTCAAATATATTGAAAAAAGCTGAGCAATAGAAACCTTCATAATAAATGAGAACATGCAGCCTTGGAGAGAGGAAACTCGGAGAGAGGGATGTCTCTAGAGCTAGAGAGGTAGTTGCTGCCCAGACAGTTACCTACGAGAGACTTAAGGAACATCCATCGGCTTTAGGAAAAGCAGGGCCCTGCTCTCCCTGTTGAAGGCAGGAGAGTTCAAGAATGGGTGGGACACAAAGAGAGAGCAGAGCACAGATGACAGCCTGTCCCTGGGCCTCGGTTCCTTGGGCCACGGTGAAGGTGTGTGCGACTCAGAAGTGACATAAGCTGCCACAGGGATGGATCTAACGCAGACGTGTGTTTGTTTGGCCAGGGCAGTATTCCACATGAATTTCTGATTATCCGGATTCAATTACATAGACAGATGCCTTTCCACATCCCTTGGGGCAGATTAAAAACCTGCCTTGCTTAGTTTTAGCCGGGTGAGTTGCTGTGTGATCTAATGCTGTCTACACACAATCTACATGAATTCCCGTCAAGAATAATGATCTACAAAAATTCCACTATCTTTTATATCACGATGTGGCTTCTTAAGACTCTGTTACCAAAAATAATTTGAGATCCAGGAGGCAAAAATTCTGGGGAAGTGATGTGTGTCTTCAAAGGATTGTGGGTTTGAAACAGCGGTCGGCTTTCCTGTTTCCCACCGGCAGCTCTGGCACGGGAACGCACACCTGTCTCCGGGACAGTTTCATGGAGGGCGGTGTTTGCTTGAGGACCAGCTCTGATGATTCTCTTCCTTACCATGGAGGCTGCTGCGTGAATTCTGCCACGTACAGCCTGAGATGTCCCCTGGGCTCCCAGGCCTCTGGCGGCCTTGTTCCATCCTTTTGATGGTGTGGCTTCCTCTTTCTGGGAAACCTGATTCCTCCAAAGAGGACCCCGGATGTGCCCTGAGATTTCATGCTGAGTTCTTGGAAGAAAACACGTGGATGGACAAGCTAGCAGCGGGAGGGGCAGGTTGGGGACGTGGGGAAAACTTGCAGACCTTGAGTCTTGCAGAACTCTGTTCTTCTGGTTTCTGCCTTTAAAAAAAAATTGTCTTGTTTCAGTAAATGACTTTTTCATAAACTTGCCTTTCCTAATTGTGTATGATAAATGTTTTTATTCTTCCAAAGTTGAATACAACTCAAATAGCAATGGATTCAGGAGTTCATATGACAAAGAGGAGGGATCTGAACGCCACAGGCTACGATTTTCAACAGTCAGAGCTGTGATCTCAGCCTCCCCTAAAACTTGTGGGATCTTAGCCTCCCCTAAAACTTGTGGGAAACCAAGGGAAAAGGCAACAGTGTAGGTCGCCCAGCTAACAAGCAGCAGAATCAGAGCTAGATGAGGTCTTAACCAAACCTCATCTGCAGCCCTTCTGCACAGGGACATCCTTCCGCCCTGGGCCAGAGCTGAACCATAAAGTAGAATGACTGTTTTACGCAACTTGCTTCTCTCTGCCACCTTCGCTTTATTATTTTCGTGTTTTCTCTCCTGGCCTTATCCTCTGCCTCAAAAAGCACTGTGTTCAACACCTTTGATTCGGCATGTTGCACTCGGAAGTGCCGTGTGAGAAGCGGCAGACTGCGGTTTCGGGACCTGCCTTGATTAGGTTGTAGAGTTATGCCCCAGCTGTGTGGCTTCCTAAACATTTACAGCTCAGCAAGTCTGCAGTGCTGTAAGGTCATCTTGTTTATGGAGCGGGGCCTTTTGCACTCTTCATTGTATTACGGGCCTGATCATCCTCAGCAAGAAGAGGACCACCTACCGTGTCTGTTCAGCCAAAGCAATGGCTGGTGAAGGCCACGCTCCGTGGCCCCCAGAGACCGGCCGGCCAAAGCCTTTAAAAAAAATTGACTTGCGTATTTTTCACGCAGGTGTTACATGCTTTAACAAGATCCCTCGTTGTTCTCCATCCCAGAGAGCACTGTGCAGAGAGTCTGACCAAGTGTTAGAAACCCTCAGGTCTGGCTCTGGTGCTGCTTCTAAAAGCGTGTTCACAGACAAGCGCTGGGCCTCGTCTGCGAGACGGTTCAGAGATGAGCTCTACGGTCGGCTCTTCTGCAGCTCTTGGGATCCTCGGGTCTCTTTGTCACGTGCTCTGGCATTTCCAGCCTGCGTCCTCTTCTTGGGTTGCCAAGGACTAGTGCCGTGTAGGAAGGCTCATGTTCATTCTGCAGGAGGTGGTGCCAGAGTTTTTAATCCCAACATCTCGAGAAGTGAATTGAAAGGTGAACAGGCCTCTCACAAAAGAGGAAATCCCAACGGCAATGAAGTGAGAATGTGCTCCATATCATTACTCACTAGAGAGAATAAAATTAACCCTCAGTGAGAGGCACTTGAACACCCACCAGAATGGCTAAAATAAAAAATCTGACAATAGCAAGTTTCAGCGAGGGTGTAGGATGGAACTCACATACATTGCTGGTGAAGTGCATCATGGTAAAAAACGTTCTGGGGGGAAAAAAGCTTTGTAGTACTTCTAAAGCTAAATTTACACTTTCTCTGTGACCTAGCAATTGTGTTCCTACGTTTATATTTTTAAAAAACTATTCCATATGTCAACCTAAATGCATGTACAAGAACTTTTTTGGTAGCTTTATTTATAGGAAGCAATGCAAATGTTCAGCAGCAGCAGAATGCATAAATGGAATGCATATAATGGAATACTATATATACATCAAGAAAATGAATGAATGGCTCTGGGTAGCAACATGGGTGAATCTCGCAGCATTGTGGGTCAGAGAAAGAAACCAGATATAAAAGTATACATACTGTGTGGGTTCATCAACGTGGAGTTTAAGAACAGGTAAAACTAGTCAAAAGTGATAGAAGCTAGAATAGTGATGACCTCTGCTGTGAGAGGACATTGACTGGGAATGGGCACTAGTGATGTGAATGTTCTATGTCTCCATCCGGAGGACAGATATATGTAGATGGACACACAAGTAGAAAGTCACTGAGCTGCCCAGAGTGTATACTAAGGGCCCAGCGAACAAATTTGTGCACCTTGAAAGGAATTGTGGACCGCGAGGCTGTGGTGGGCACAGGGGCGGGTCTTGGTCCATCCTCCACACTCCCACTCTGCCCCTCCCGCTGCGGCGCCTGGCCCCAGGTCTGCTGGCAGCCTTGCTCCCGCCACCGCCGTTCCCATGTGCTTAGGGCACCAGCCCCTCACAAACCACTGATGGCATGGAGTGATTGGGGCCGGTAGCAGGTGCGAGTGGTGGCTGCTGCCCTGATCACCCCTCAGGAGAAGCGGTAGGTGGAGAAGTCCTCAGGCTACTTGCACCTGCTAACAGCGCCGAGCCATCAGGACTGACACCGGGTACTGGCAAAGCGTGTGAGCCGTGGCTCTGGCTCTGGCGCTGGCAGTGGGTGCAAGCGGGGCTGGTGCCAGCAACAGATGCAAGCACTGGGTGGGACTGCGGCGTGCAGGAGCAAAAATATTCAGTAACTACCAGAGGCTCATCCCAATGACAGCAAATGGCACCCGCCTTGGTCTGGCACCCCTGCTTACCTGCTCCACTATCTTGCCACTGCCGATGCCCCCCATGTTCTGCGCTCTGCCACCTGCTGCTGACACCGGCATGTTCCACATGCGCCCCCTGGTGGTCAGCACACGTCATAGTGACTGGTTGTTTGGTTGTCCAGTTCCACTGTTCGATCTATTTGCATATTAGGGTTTTATAAGCTTATCTATATCTATATGTAGATATAGATAAGCTTATGCCCCGATCAAAACAATTGAGAAGAAAGGTGGGTTTGAATGAGTCACCTGAGTGTGAGCCCATGCACTTGGTGTTCTAGGTCTAGGAGCAGTGGGGCGGTGGGGGTGAGGGGAGCCAGAAGGAAATAGTTTTCAGCACGGCATTTGTTAGAATGTCTCTCTTGGATTGGTCCCGAGCCAGTGGTGTGGGCAACTTCTTTGAGAAGCACAGCAATTCAAATTTTATAATTAAGGAATCTGGAGCTCAAGTGTGCCGGACACTCTTCTTTCTAGGAGGCTCAGTCTAGAGGTTTACTCCCAAGTATCATGGCTTTTATCCACAGGGGTGGCAGCTAGAGAGACGGCCCAAGCTCTGAAGACGCTGGCCCAGGCTGCCCGTGGAGTGGCTGCGTCGACAAGTGACCCCGCAGCTGCGCACGCCATGCTGGATTCTGCTCGTGATGTGATGGAGGGCTCGGCCATGCTCATCCAAGAAGCCAAGCAGGCGCTGATTGCTCCTGGTGATGCAGAGAGTCAGCAGCGGCTGGCCCAGGTGAGGCCAGAATGGGGTCATCACTGAAGTGGGTGTGTTAGCAGGCTCCCTCCTGGCATTCTTCTTCTGGTGTGAACACTTTGTGGGTGTTTTCAGGACCTTCCAAAGTCCCATAGCAATGCCGCCCTTACCTACATAATACTTTTGAAAAAAAAAATTTTAGTATGTTTTTATTGATTTCAGAGAGGAAGGGGAGGGAGAGGGAGATAGAAATATCAGTGATGAGAATCGTTGATTGTCTGCCTCCTGCACACCCCCTACTGGGCATTGAGCCTGAAATTAGGACATGTGCCCTGACCAGGAATCAAACCCTGACCTCCAGATTCATAGGTCAATGCTCAACCACTGAGCCACACCAGCCAGACCTTAATACCTACTTTAGTAAGTCTTGCCTAGTAGCCAACATAGTGTGTCAACAGAGAGTATTGGGGACTTTACTTTGTTAAAATCTGCCCTTGGAGCTTTAGGAGTCAGGACACAACCTTTTTGCTTTGGGCCTACATATGCTCAAGGGTATTCCTCTTCCTAGCCTGGGAGATAAGGTAGATGTACTTGGTCTGACCACTCAGAGTTTTAAACTCTGACTTTCTACTGCCTCTTAGGAGGAGTCTTCAACTACTTGATGCACCTAGTTGGCTAGAAACCATCTCTAGACGAAGCTCTGCACCAGTCACTAGGAAGAAGATGCTGTAGATTAAAGGGGTTGACATAGCTCACACTTAAGATCTTGCCCTTTAATTGAGAACACCGAATAGTACAAACTGGGAGCCTCACACAGGCCTGAAAGACACCCTGTGGGCACCTCCCGGTGGGTCTGGAAGTGCTCGGAGCCGTCTGCCTGCCCGTGGGCAGAGAGGCTTGGGGCTGATGACTCGGAGGGTCGCTGAGCAGAAATCAGCCACAGCTCCCTTAGCTGCTATCCAGGGAACTCAAGGCCTGCCTGCTTCCACCTCTGTGATCTCTGCAGGGCTCCCAACAGGGGAGCTCTTTCTGTTTCTCTCCGTGTTAGACATCTTTGTTTAGCACCTGACATGATATTGGCAAGCTCTGAGTTTGAATCGCAGAGTCACACCGACATAGCCTGGCTTTGGGGAAAAGCAGGGTGTACTGTCTCAGCGTGTCAGCCCCTTTGCCAAGACAGGATATTTACCGCAGCGAGAGGCCAGAGGAGGAGGTTTAAGGGTAAACAGTGTCAGGAAGATGCTGGTGGACCATGGCTCCACCTTCTTTCAGCTCTGCATACTGTCACTGCTCGTTCCCAACGCGTGCAAAAATGTGCGGAAAGCCGCTTTCTTACAGAGCTTCTCTCCTTCCGTGTATGCAGGTGGCCAAAGCCGTCTCGCACTCCCTGAATAACTGTGTGAATTGCCTCCCCGGGCAGAAGGATGTGGACGTGGCCTTGAAGAGCATCGGGGAGTCCAGCAAGAAGCTACTTGTGGACTCGGTGAGAGGTTTGGGGTTGGGGAGGGGCCTTGCGGAATGGAGCTCACTGCGGGGTGTGTGTGTGTGTGTGTGTGTGTGTGTGTGTGTGTGTGTGTGTGCATGCGTGGGTCTTCTCTCCTCCAGGGGGCCTCGGAGAGCCACCCTCTCCTTTAGGAGGCTGTTATTCCTGCCCATCTGCCTTTTCCTAGCTTGGCTTCCTGCTCAGTGACGTTTCAGGTGGAGCTATTAAAGTTCATTTTTTCTTGGAACACATTTGCCATTTGCTATTGGTCATCCCGTGAGATGGGAAAGTGGGGAGTAGGTGACTATCTGACCTCTCATCAGGGCATCTGGGGCAATGACGATCAGGCAGTGGAGGGGCATGTGTCCAAGACTCACTAAAGGAGAGGTAGTGTGAGGGGTTTCACCTGGGACCTGCTCCCTTCCCTGCTCTGTGAGCCTCCTTCTGGGAGGCTGGTGCCTGCTTATCTTTGTTTCTTTTCTGTCTGGTGCCCGGCACGTTGCACTTACATCCAGGTGTGCAAGCAGTGCATTCGGTGTGACAGTGAGAGTCTAGCCTCTCTCTCTCTGCAACTTCTCAGGCACAGTCATAGGTCTGCTGGTGACGCTTCTGTTCTGTAGCCAAGCTATATTATGAGCAAAGGCCACTCCTAAGAATGGATGGCTGTTAGTTCGGGAGAATAGGATGGGAAGGTAACTGGCATCAGTGTTCTAGTTCTAGAGAGCCAAAAGTTTGAGAGCTTCTGTCTGAGAGACAACACAGAGTGAATCCTGGAGGCAGTTGCCCCGGTGTGAGTCCTGACTGTGCCACTTCAGAGAACATCGCCCCGTACTATTTTTAGAACCACAGTGTCCTGCACTGAATAGGTGTTCAATAAATGTGAATGAATGCATATATGTTGAAGGTCAAATTTAACGTGAGCGCAGGCCACACAGAGCCTTCAGTCTCAGTGACTCAGAACGCATCCCTGGAGAATCTGTCTTCGTCCTCGGTCCTTTTCTCTATCCCTCTCATGCAAAGTGAACTTCTCACGGCTGTGCCTCTTGTCCCCCGCAGTTACCTCCGAGCACGAAGCCGTTCCAGGAGGCCCAGAGCGAACTGAACCAAGCAGCGGCCGACCTGAACCAGTCCGCAGGGGAAGTGGTCCATGCCACCCGCGGGCAGAGCGGGGAGCTGGCTGCGGCCTCCGGGAAGTTCAGTGACGACTTCGATGAGTTCCTCGATGCTGGCATTGAGATGGCGGGCCAGGCTCAGGTGGGTGTGTGTGTATTGGGGTGTGGGGGGTGCAGTCTGGAACTGACCCTCACCTCTCTACTCTAAGGGACAGGCCGCCCTCGAGGCCGATTGGGCAAATGGGAACGGGGGACCTGTCCACAGGCCGCCCTGCTGCGTTCTTTTTGCCGCTCAGGAAGCTCCGTGATCTCACCGAAGTGGCATCCTGAGATGCTATCAGCTTCGGTGTGAGGTGATTCTCGGAGATGGGGAACGATTCCCACGGACTTCCAGCAAAATTCGCCACTTTATTTACATATTTTTGGAGGAAGGGTGGTAAGAGGAGGGAACATGTTTAGCTGAGACTAGTACAGCTTCCACATCCTGAGCTTTGAGTGTGGTCATAGAGTGAAAAGTCGTGTTGATGAGGTTCAGCGGGCCCATCGAAAGGGACTATATCTAACCCTGAGTCAGAGGATTAAAAAATCACCTCCTCCAGATGAACAGATAAACTGGTTTAGAACAAGGGAGCATGACTGGTCTGGTGTCAGCCTGCAGAGCTGTTTCCCCCGAGCTCCTGCCATCTCCCTAGCAGAGCTACCCAGGGTACTTCTTGCTCTGTTATCTACAGAGGGCGAGAAATGTGCCCTCTCCTGGGTCAGGAACTTCCGGGGCGCAGTCAGCTCCGACTGTCGAGACGGGGCTGGCCGCCTGTGCCAGGCTGAGACGGACGGCCCCTTGACAACCCCGGCATTGTTGAGCAAGACGCTGGCCTGTGGCCTGGCCTGTGCTCTGTGCGCGTGCTCACTCCCCCCTCGCTCCCCCTCCTTCTGATGCCTCCGCTGTGAGATAGCACAGCGCTTGGCTGACCCACTTGGGGAAGCATTTCTGTCCTGTTTTGTGACTCTTGGTCTGGGTATCTGTCTGGGGAAGCGTAGATACCAGTCAGTGTCCCAACACGTTAGGCCTCTGCAAACTAGTTGGGCTTACTTCAACTTCTGTAGATAACTTGCTTCTATCCCAAGATGCTGCTCCCAGCTCCCTGACGGCTTGCTAGGAGAGATGGAGCAACTCTAGTTACTCCGGCCCCTCTTGACCTTCCAGACCAAAGAAGACCAGATCCAGGTGATCGGGAACCTCAAGAATATCTCCATGGCGTCCAGCAAGCTGCTGCTAGCTGCCAAGTCTCTCTCTGTGGACCCAGGAGCCCCCAATGCGAAAAACCTCCTCGCCGCAGCTGCAAGGTGAGAGTGGAACGAAACGGGGGTTTCGTGTGTTGACAGGAAGGGTCCGAGTTTGCGAGATGTGCTGGCATCCTGCTGCTTTTGCTGAGCAAAGGAGTGGGGTCCTGGTGCTGCCAGAAGGGGAGTCCTGAGTGGTGAAGACTCTGAGGTTTCAGTAAACTGGCTCATTTTCATGCGCGCTCCCCTCTGCGGGTGCCTGTCTTCTCCTCCCGCCTTTCCCATTGGCCTTGCTTAGACTTAGACCCTCAATGATTTATAAATATGATGGCTTAGGTCTATTTTTTTAAATAGTGTTATATTTTTTAGATTATGAAAGCACTATATGCTTGTTGAAAAACAACTCAGACCATACTGAAGAATATTTTAAAAAGGGGAAAAAAAGAAAAGAAAATGATACTCAACTATCCGTTCCTCATTTCGTGACCACTGGCCTGTCCGCCTGGCAGCAGTGTTAGTTAGATGGACAGAATCATGTTCAGTCTGCCCCATTCAGAGTGATTGTTGCTTAGGGTGAACGGGGTGGCCATGGGAGTAAATCGTTCTTGGAAACAGATGAAAACAGGAACCTGCGTTTTGGATGATGTGATTGTTCTTTCCTGTTGTGCCCACCCAGGAAGTGGGTGACACAATACAGTGTCTGTCCCAGGGCCCCTGTGGCCATGAGTTCGGTAACCAGTGAGCGAAGGCTAGCATGCAGAGAAACTGTCTGACCACCAGGAAAATCCTCACGTCCCTCTCCTGACCCGAATGGGAGGGCGTGTTCTGCTGCTGTGGCGGTGTGGGCAGTTTTTCTTAACATCACTTGGCATCCTCACACGTACAGGAAAGCTGGCAGCAGTAAGGGATTACATGCAAGACAATTAGGCTCTAAAAAACCTAATTGGGAACTTTTCGAAATGGGCAGATGACTGGTTTTTAAAAAGCATGGCTTAAATTCTACATTGTTAGACTTGGTTTTATGAGTTTACTCACTTGTTTTTCTAAGTGAGTAAACTCACAAAGGCTGCTGTTTAAGTTGTCAGTCAGGAGGCCCGAATTGCAGCCCAGGCTTTAATGCTTACTAACTGGGCTACACCGTCGGGTCCCTCCACCTGCCTAAACTTTCCCGTCTGCAAAGTGGGGGTGTGCACATCCTCCTGTAGGTCTTCGCAGTTCCCAGGACATGAGATATTAAGGCACTAATGGTGACAGCCTGGCTCAGGTCCCCCATGGCTTGTAGTGTTCTTTTTTTGGGGGGTGGATTAGACATATCTGAGCAGTTCCTCCGAAAGTCCTCGAGTTTCTTCATTTATTCCCAAATACACACTTTAGCTTCAAATAATATCTACAGCCATTAGGAGACTGGGAAAATATCCTGACGTCTCCCAGCTTCCATCTTATGCTGTGTGTTGTGATAGTTCCAGTGAGTCTCTCCCTGGGCTGGGGCGGGGGCAAGGGGGTATGTGCTGTGCTGTGCTGAGCAGCTGATTCTGGTCTAAAACCCTCCCTTGATTGTTCTTTTTTCCTGCAAAGAACCTTAGGATAAGGCAATTGACATTTCCAGATATCTGATCTCAGATGTTTTTCATTATCTTCAGTTTTTTTTCATCATTTCAGAATTACAGTTTTCAGAATGTATTGTTCACTCTCTTAAATTGTGGGGAGAAGGGGAGAGTAAGAACTGCCCTTTTGAAAGCCAGATAAGGAAGGAAGCACAGACCCCCACACCACCACCACCACCATCACCGAGGAATGTCGCAGTTACCTGGCTCTGTGGGGACCTGAAGGCCCCCTGGTGGTGACATTGAAGGAAGGCTCGCAAGACTTTAGGTGAAAAAGCTTTCTTTGCCTAGGCTGTCCTGGCTTTTAGCCTTCTACTGGGAGTTCCCAGCCTGATGGTGCTATAGCCAGGTCAGCACTTAAAAAATCATTATGTGAAGTGATTATCTCAGGATGGAACTGTTGCAAGAAGATGCTGGCACATTCCTGCTGGCTTCTTGGCACGTGCTGGCAAGCCCTGCTCCCGGGGTGGTTTCCCAGCCAAGCTCCCGGGAGGTCAGGTGAGTCAGGCAGCCGCCTCTTGGTAAAGCTCTCCCAGGTTGGGCTGTATTCATTACCCACATTTGTACCACAGGCCGGATGGATGTGGGATAGGGCGGGCGCTGGGCGCACATTACAGGTAAGACAGGGACGGCCCTGCTGGAGTTGGGCAGGTGACATGCACCAGCAGCCTGAGCCCTCTCTGCTTCCCAGTGGTGCTGAGCAAAGGTGCACTTGCAAGTAAGCAGCCGGAATGGGGTCACTGTGACCCACTTTTTCAGCCCCACTGCCTTCCCAGCCCTAGAGACAGCCAGTCCCTTCCTTCTGGATTTTGGTCTCTAGAATATTCTCTTCCCTTTATCCAGATCAGGGTCACACTCAGGCCTGGCTCCAGTCCACGTGGAGCCTTCCCTGCCATGTGGAACCCGTGCCCGTGGGGAAGGCCTCCGTTACTTTTCTCTCAGGCTCCCTGGCAGTCCGGCATGCATATTGCCTCCCGGAGGTCCAGGATCCATCATGGCCTGCCTGGTGTCATACCCCCATCACCTTCTCTGTGCCTTGTCTGGTCATTGTCTTGCCTCTTCAACCAGACTTCAATTGTATTTTTTTTTTTCCTGGAGCTAAAATGCCTGGTCTTATTTACTTTATTTTTTATCTTTATTGCTGAGAGTATTACAGATGTTCCCCCTTCTTTCCTCTAGTGCCCCTCTCCTCCCAGGTCCTGCCCCACCCCAGGCCTTCACCACACTATTGTCTGTGACCACAGGGAAGCATACATACATATAACTTCTTCGGTTAAGCTCTTCCTGCCCCTCTCTCCCTCCTTCCCTCCGAGATTCGCCAGTCTGTTCCAGGCTTCCATGACTCTGGATCTATTTAGTTGGTCAGTTTATTTTGTTAATTAGATTCCATGTATAAATGAGATCATGTGACATTTGTCTTTTCGGACTGGTTTATTTCACTTGGCATAATAATCGCCAGGTGTCTCTATGTTGCCTCAAAGGGTAAGAGATCCTTTTTATAGCTGCATAGTATTCCATTGTGTGAATGGACCACAGCTTTTTATCTACTCCTCTGCTGATGGGCATTTGGGATGTTTCCAGATCTTAAGCTATTTAAATAACACTGCTTCAACATATAGGTGCATATATTCTTTCTGATTGGTGTTTCGGCTTTCTTAGCATATATTCCTGGAGGTGGGATCACTGGATCAAACGGCAGTTCAACTGTGTAATTTTTAAGTCCTGAGCCTTGTGCATAGCAAGACGCTGGAAATACTGCAGGTGGATTTTGGTTTGCTGTTTACTCCCTCCCTAAGCACCTCCTCCCTTGAGGGAGGGAAATGTTTGATGTTGCTTTTTTCCCCTCCAAGCTTCTTGTTGGATATTTAGTGCCTTTACACAATCAAAAGCACAAATTGGTGATTTTTTTTCCTCTCACTTCTAATCCAGTTCCATGTCTAGCTAAAATTTCCCACCAGAGCTCCCAAACTTTAGGTAAATCAATTCAGTATCTCTAAACACTAAATGATTTGTATGTTAGGAAGCCCCTTTTTAACCTCTGAGGTTGTAGATCCCAATTTTTTAAACAACTTAGACTAGCTGGATATGCCTAGATAAAGAATAAAATGCTATCTAGAGATTGTAGAATTATGGTCGTTTAACTCTTTTATATTCTTACAAATAAAGTTGCATAGGTGTGATCATTTTAAAAATCGTAGGGAAGAATAACTAAAGTTTAGGCCTATTGAGATTGAGATTTATGGACACAAAACTCTGGGGAGGGAGGGGATGTGTGGGAGGGAGGGAGGGGGGCAAAAAAAAAATCAATAAAATATATTTAAAAATAAATAAATAAATAAATAAATAAATAAATAAATAAATAAATAAATAAAATTTAAAATTTCAGTAAAGACTAGGAGAGAGAGTCAGGTCACCTATAGAAGGTTCATACAAATGGTTGATCCCTTGCTACTTTAACTTCATAGCAAACCTTGAGTTTCGTGTCCACGTGTAATCACTCTAACATAAATTAATGAAATGTCATGAGGTCATCTCCTTATGTCTTGAGACATGAGGAAATAGAACACAGCAAAAATGACAGTGAGCGAAGATGAGAGCTGGAGATACTGGATAACCCAAAACCAAGACAAAGACAGAGAACAACACAACAACATTAAAGACTTAAAAGGAACCAAAAAGTAAAAGAAAATGTGAACTATAAGTGATTTGAAGTTTCTAATGCTATCCGAAAGATAATACTGTAAATTTGATTAAGCACGTGGGGTCAGGGACTTAATCAAGTTTACAGTATTACCTTTCCGATAACAATTAAGCTCACTGAATCTTATGCTTAATAAATTGTGATATTAATACTGAGTGTCAAAATTTCAGGGTCAGTTCCTATATTGTAGTAAATAAAACTTGATTTAAAAGCTCAAAAAAAAAAAAAAGAGAGAGATTGAGATTTATATAGAACAGATACTGCTAATTTAGGCCAAATTTTTATTGATAACATAAGTTGGCTGATTCATAACTTTTTAGTAGATTTACTGAAATTTTAAAATAAAAATGTAAACCCCTAGCTGGTTTGGCTCAGGGGATAGAGTGTCGGCCTGCAGACCAAAGGGTCCCAGGTTTGATTCCAGTCAAGGGCACATGCCCAGGGTTGTGGGCTCGATTCCCAGTAGGGGACATGCAAGAGGCAGCCAGTCAATGATTCTCTCTCATCATTGATGTTTCTATCTCTCTCTTCCTTTCCCTCACTCTCTAAAATCAATAAAAAATATATACTTTTTAAAATGTAAAATCACTGTCAACATTTTTATATATTTGCAGTTGTGGGCTCAAACTGTTTTGTAAAATTTATTTAATTGTGTGTCATGAATATTCTTTTATGGCATTAGAATTATGCTATTATACCATTTGGGGCAAAAGTAGGTTTATAGTTGTTCATATGAAAAGTAATACAATGATTAAGTAATAATACAAAATAAACTCTGTTTTGCTTACTCACAACTGCAAGCCTGTTTTTGCCTTACCCTATACATTATGACTTTTAATGGGCACCCGGGATACTGTTGTGAACAATACATTTGTTTAGTCAATCCTTTATTATGGTATATCCCTGTTACCTCTAATCTTTGCTCTTATAAATAACTGCTGTAGTTTGAAACATAACAATATTATTTTTCATTGTCACATCTATATAACCATTTGCCTTTGGGCCACCTAGTTGATGAATTGGCACTGTAATCCAGAGGCTAAACTGAGTGATGGGATAAATGATACTTAAATCATGCTCTTCAGTCATGGATCACTGTTACCCAAGTGGCTCGTTCAGACTGCAGTGTTGTGCAGGCTCTTTTATGGATTTTCTAACCACAAACTGGTTTTGTTGTTGTTTTAATTCCCAAATTTCTATTTGAAAAAAATTTTATATCTACAAAATAGTTTAAAAAGAATAAGATGATGAACAGTGATATAGTCTCTGGATTCATCAATTGTAAATCCTTAGTTTTTAAATGGAAAAATCTTCACGTAGAAGGTAGGTTTTTAAAAAAAAAAAAAAAAAAAGCAGGTAAATAGGAAATACTGAGAGAAATAAGTTAAATGGAAAGCTGTGTGATAGTCTCCAAATGATCAGGTCATTACAGTTCAGGACACTCTCCTCCCTTTGTCATGTTGGCATCACCAGCCTGTCCACTCAGCCACACAGAACGTGGTGTGGGGCCCTCTGAGGGACGCTCTAGTGGGCACTCACGGGTGCATCTCTGAGGTGGTGGGAATGAGGGACTGCCCTGCCATCCCAGTGGTCCTTGTTTGGCTTTGCACCATGGAACGCACGGTACTTCCCAGTGACACCCTAGTTACATCCTTTTCCCCAAATAAATAAACCATCAGAGTTAATGTGGCAAAAACCTGTGTTGGGGGTTCTTTCTTGAGTTCAAGAGTGATTTTCTGCTTCCCCTCCCCCTCGCTAAATTTTAAAATTCAAAGCATATCTCCTCATCAAATAATTAAGCTGATTACCATTGTACATTCCAACATCATTTCCATCTAATTTGATATTCTGTGGGAAGCTGCAAAGTGAATTTAACTAATAAAATGAGCTATCTCTTGTATTAGGCAGTGTTAATAATTAACAGCAATATGTGCCCTATTTTTTGTTGTAGTTCTCTGTCAGCTGCAGTGGTTAGTAACCGTGAATAGGTTTTAGGCCCTGCCAGGAGTGTGGACCAGTGATGACCCGTCTGAAAAGAGTTTGAGTTAGTTAGGCATGGGTTTCAGTCTGTGTTTGCTCCTTACTCGTAGCAGCACCTTAGGGAATGAGCTCAACTCTGTTTTGTTTTATTTATTAAACACAAAGGTATTCAGTTTTAAGCATTAGTATAAAGCTATAGTAATCAAAGTGATGTCGTATTGGTGACGGGTTAGACACATAAATCAGTGGTATAGAATAAAATCCAGAAGTAGATCTATACAGATATAGCCAATTGATGGTCAACAAAATTGCAAAACCAATTCAATGGAGAAAGGATAGTCTTTTAAACCAATGGTGCTGGAATAATTTGACTTCCAGTCCTTGGGGGGGAAAAAAATCTGGGCTGCCTTTTAAGTTCTAAGAAGAATAGAAACACATGTAAAATCAATCATACAAGTATTAGTATTAACAAAGAAAGTTGCTATTTTAAAGAATAATTTTGAGATAGCATCTAGGAACTAGTAAATTATATAGAATTTAATGGAAGGTGGGGATTTAAAAAATTATAGACAGTTTACTACTATGTCACTGTGTCTAAAAATACACAAACTATTCCAAACTATACCAAGGCTACCTAAAATAGCCTTGTTCTGATAACCTTATTCTTTTGGGGCTTCTCATAATTAGTGTTAATATGATCTCTTTGCTATTTGCAACATTGTTATAAATTTTTCCTTATGAATATATTATAAGAGGTCTTACTGCCTTAAGAGAACTTTCAGTAAATCAAATAAATAATTGGAAGCAAGGTAAGGGGTCTTATTCTGTCTTTCCTGGGAGTGGTTTTTTTCTGGTTGTTTAGTAGTAAAGCTCTGCTGGGGTCCCCAGGCTACAGTGAATTCATTGTATTTCTAATGAACCTGCAAATTATCCTTGGAGAAATTACTGTTGATTTTTTTAAATAAAAGTACCCACGTTTTCTGTTCTGGTACAGAGCTGTGACAGAGAGTATCAATCAACTCATCACACTGTGCACCCAGCAAGCTCCCGGCCAGAAGGAGTGTGACAATGCCCTGCGGGAACTCGAGGTGGGTCCCGGATGCCTCTGAGCATCCAAGAGTGTGTCTGTCTGTCCTCTGCCCATGGGGTCCGTTCCTTCTCTTCTGTGTTGTCTTTTATCTTCCTGGGAGACTGTCAAAGCCTACATTCCGTCCACGTAGGAAAAACCGAAGAAAGATTAGATTTGATGGGATTATCACCCCTGCTTCCCCTTTTCCCACTAGGATGAGAGTTATTTTGTTAAAGGATTCTTTATTTCAAACTGAAAGAGGCCTATGGTATTAGGTGTAGGTTGAAGATGAGCAAGCTCTACCTGAAAAGTTTGGGAGAGGTTATTCTGAGGCATTTGAGAGAAGCTGAAACAGATGTGCTTTCTGAGTAAAAATGATTTCCCCATGTATTTTATTTTGTGACATGTAAGAACCACATAAAACAAAATCCAGTGTGCTACTCATTACCATGTGACCAACGTGCCCATGGGGTAGAACACAGCATAGGTACTTTTACATTTATATTTATACTTATGGTTTATTTCTAATTTAAAATTGGTTTATGCCCAACAGTATGCCTACTTGTATATAGAGCAGTCTTAATCAATCGAGTTTCTATTGAAACAGCCAAATGGATGTCTCAGTAGTTATGAGTTGGTTGTACCCAATGTACCTTGAGATTTCTGGATGATTAACATGGATTTGGCCAGGTGAGAATACCTCCCAGGCCAGTATGGGGTTTGATTGAGGCTCAGTCTGACGATGGCCACAGGCCATTGTGTGCAGCCAGAAGTGCTGGAAGTGAAAAGTGGCTTCGTAAAGGACTGAGGCATTCTGAAAACAGCGGAGAGTGCTTCTTGCATTGGGTGGATTATTTCTCATTTCTGGTCTGTTCACATTTGCAAATATAAATATGTAGGCTGTTGATCTAAATGAATTATTTTGGCCTAAGTCCATGGTCGGCAAACTGCGGCTCTCGAGCCACATGCGGCTCTTTGGCCTCTTGAGTGTGGCTCTTCCACAAAATACCACGGCCTGGGCGAGTCTATTTTGAAGAAGTGGCGTTAGATGAAGTTAAAGTTTAAAAACTTTGGCTCTCAAAAGAAATTTCAATCGTTGTACTGTTGATATTTGGCTCTGTTGACTAATGAGTTTGCCAACCACTGGCCTAGGTGCAAATGGATTCCTTGATGGTATCCTTGGTTGCCAAAATTATGACTATTTCAGGATTGCTGTTACTAAAACAATTCTGATTATACAAGGGGTGAGAGGAGGTTCTTCAATGAAATGAACTCCAGTATGCGCCCTCTTTCCCTCATATCTCTCACTGAGTAACTTGGCAGTTTCTACCATGACTGCCACACAACCTTTTGCAACTCAAATGAGGGTACCCTGTCTTTCTATTGGCTGTGCCCCAAAGGATGCTGGGTCCTCGTGCAAAGTTTCTCTCAGCAGAGAGAAGATTGAATGGCTATATCTCCAGACTTTCCAGCCTCAGAGGTCATTATAACATGAAAGCTAGGAATCACTTTTAGTGAAGTGGAAACAAAGACAGAAGTGGCAATCCCTATATGCAGTTCCTTGATGGGGACCTAAGCAAGAGGGAACATTTTCTATAGTGTTCCAATGTAAATAAAAAGAAGCAAGCCATCCCACTGAGCATTGTGGGGAGTTACCTTCTTTCAGGCCTACCATTAAAGGGTTCCAGAACTGAAAACAGCAGACTCTACTAATCATGAAGAAATGAGTGTGTTCTTAAAATTGAAACTCCTTAGGGTTATCCAGCAAAGACATTATACTAATTTACCATAAACACGTTGCCTTGCATTAACTTACAGATTTCTTTAAGAAAAAATTCTCCCTGCTCTGTAGATACTGTGCTTCTCTGTCGAAATTGAAAATAAGATCCTCCTCTACATCAGTAATAACCTGAGACACACACGCACACACCCACCCCTCCATTCAATGTTGTCTTTTTAGCTGGAAATGTGATGTCATGGATACTTTGGTATAAATTCCTTTTATTATCTAGTGAGTGATCGTGACCAGAATCCTATACAGGGAGGGAAGTTGATTGCTGGTACGTTAGGTTGAATTTTTTTTGTTCTGTAACACGTACGTGCTTATTAAGTTTTGTTCTCCTTCTGTAGACTGTCAAGGGGATGTTGGACAATCCTAATGAACCTGTTAGTGACCTCTCTTACTTTGACTGCATTGAGAGTGTGATGGAAAACTCCAAGGTAAGCCAGTCTGTGCACTTAACATTCCTCCTGGGTGTGGGAGGAGCTCAGAGGTGCTTCCAGGGCATCTGCCCGTAGCTGCTCTGTAGTGCTGCACATCTCATGAAGTCTTCTCCTGTAGCCCTGGCCTCATGTGCTTCTCTAAACATGACCACACACCAGAATCATCTGGGGACCTTTGTCATTAAATACAGAATGCAAGGTCTCCTCCCCCCTCTCCGCTCGCCCCCCCCCCACCTCCCCCCGAGTTTCTGATTCAGTAGATCAGAGGTAGGGATGAGATTGTACATTTCTGACAAGTTTCCAGGTCCTGCCCCTGTGGTCCAGGAGCCACACTTTGAGAGCCGCTGCTTACACCTTATCACAGATGGGTCCTACTGTGAATTGAATCATGTATTTTCTTTACCTGGGATTGAACTCTAGGGGGAGCCCTTTAGTGACCCTGGTTTATATGAGCCCCTCTTTAGTGTTCTTGCCATCCATCCATGGCAGCCATTCTCGAAGAGAGTGAAACTGCCTGGGGAGTTCCTTGGATGTGCGTAGAAAAACCTAAGATAATACAACAGTTTGTGCCCCGCCCCCCAACCTTAACCTTATTCAACAAAATCTTATTTCTTAGTATTTAATTTGATGTGGGTGGCAGTTATGGGGAAAATGTTAGGAGTAGTAATAATTTTTAAAAAGTTGAGAACCCATGATGGTAATATGGATGTTTTTGAGACTGCCAGAATCTGGTTCAAATGAAATGCGAGTGAGATGAATGGATACTGAGCAGTGACAGTCTGGCTTTGCTTGTTTACATCACTTCACATTAGCCTCAGGGAAACATCTCTATTGGCGGTGTCAGGACAGCCTGCTTTGCATTGGGCGAAGACTAGGGTTTGTCCAGCCCAGCATTCTTTATGGAACCACAGGTTGCCTAAGGGAGGATTCAGATTTTTCCCTTACTTAGAGCCAAAGAAGGATGCAGAGATAGGAAGAGGAAAATTCTGTATCTGAAAATACCCTCTAACTTCTGTACATTGCAAGTCCTTAAAAGATGCTGGATTATTTTCTATCTCCAAACAATTTTAGGGAGTTTCTTTTCACCCAGCCTCGGTGGCTTATTGACAAATGAAGAGCTCTGCCTTGCGTTCTAGACGTAGCAATCCCATTGCCTCTCCAAGGGGTTGTGTTGACCAGCCTTCTGTTCCAACGTCTGTTATCCTGGAAGGTAGAACCAAGCCTCGGGGGGGGGGGGGGGGGGGGCTGGTGAGGCCCACAGAAGACAGAATACCAGATAAGGGGCATATGCCCTGCCTCTGCCCATGACCTTCTCTGTGACCTTGTGCTTGGCCTGTCTGGGTCAGATCCTGAATACTAAAATCCTTTTTAGCTGCTATTTGAAAGGCCTCTGAAGAAAATATACCAATGATTTTCAAAATATGGGAAAGTATAATATTAAGGAAACCTTATTAGCATTCATATTATATATACTTCATAAAGACATTTAAATTTTACTGTAAATAAGCCAGATAATACCAGGAGGAGTGTGTCTTCTGCTTTCTGGATATGACTTCATCTACAGCTCAGTGGATGTGTCTGATTTTTGTATTCTGGAAATTTAGAGTTCTCAGTCCAGACCATTCCCCCTTGGGATGCCCTGTATAGGTTTTACTTTATTGATCTGAGTATATTTACTGCTGCTGCTTGAGATATAGGTAACTTTTGGGTGAAAGGTTTATATTTTTATTATTCATTTCTCTTTATGGAACAGAAACAACATAATTGTCTTGAATCCTTTATGAATGCAAATAAAGGGAAATAATGGCCAATATTATAAATTAAGCATCCTTGAATGTTAATGTTGCAAGTGTAGTTCCCTTTTCCCCATGATTTGAAGAATGCCAGTCAGAGAATCTTGCTGGTTATTTGTTTTGCAGGTTCTGGGCGAGTCGATGGCAGGGATTTCGCAGAATGCCAAGACCG
This sequence comes from Pipistrellus hanaki, assembly GCF_964339955.1. Taxonomy (NCBI): domain Eukaryota; kingdom Metazoa; phylum Chordata; class Mammalia; order Chiroptera; family Vespertilionidae; genus Pipistrellus; species Pipistrellus hanaki. The sequence goes on along the minus strand of NC_140503.1, from coordinate 45,060,761 downwards.
GGGACCTTCCTGCTTTTGGGGATTGTGTGGGGGTTGCTTCCAAGGCTCTCTGTGGACTGACAGAGGCAGCAGCTCAGGTAAGGGCCTGGCTGGTCCCCTCCCCTGCAGTGCAGCCTGTGTCCTGTGCCAGACTAGGGAGTACCAGGTCCCTGTGGGAGGGATAGGGGAGCTCCGGGTGAGTTGTTTTTTGGGGAAAATAGCATTGCATAGTTCAAATTCTCTCTGAGGTTTTAGAATTGCAAAAACCTTAATCGTGATCCTTTTAGCATCAGAGGGAGAAAACGGTGCCATCATGCAGAGACACCGTCAGGCATGTTCCTTGCTCTTCGACTGTCCTGGACATTTCCAATAATTATCGGGCTCACGTGACCCAAGCTTCAAAATGTCAGCATTTACCTTAAAGGATTTATCATTTGGCAATTGCTTTGAGCCTAGATGATTTTACTAACCCAAAGAAAGCCATCCCTAGTTTGGGGATGGAATTGCCTACCTTTATCCTACCCCTCAAATCTCAGGGGAAATGAATTCAGTTTAAAATTGCTGCTCACAGATTCATTTTCTCCATTATTAGTCTAATGCAGTGGTCGACAAACTCATTCGTCAATAGAGCCAAATATCAACGGTACAATGATTGAAATTTCTTTTGAGAGCCAGTTTTTTTAAACTTAAATGTCTTCTAACGCCACTTCTTCAAAACAGACTCGCCCAGGCCATGGTATTTTGTGGAAGAGCCACACTCAAGGGGCCAAAGAGCTGCATGTGGCTCGCGAGCCATAGTTTGCCAACCATGGGTCTAATGCATCCAGAGGGTTTAAAGAAAAGACCTCTTCCAGCCTCTTGCTCTCTTAAAGACTAAATATAACCTTTCCCTTCTGAGCCATTTTACTCATTCTTATTCGCTATTGGAAATGCTGGCCTAAAAAATAAGGATCGCTCAACAATGAGATATGAAACCCTCACGAAGGGCATGCTCCAGAGTTGGCTGACTCAGCAGCTCCATGCCATCAGCCTGCGCCCATGTTTTCCTGCCTCTCCCATCTGCCAGCAGGAGCGTCAGCTTCATGCTGAGGCTGGGTGTCCTCCTCATGCCATAAGTTGGCTGCCAGAAACAATCAATCTGGCTCCGTCCTTGTTCATGGCCCACAGAAGAGTTTCTTGAGGCTTCCTTCCGAGAAAGAAGGCTTTGTTCCCAGGAGCCTGCAGCAAACTCCCGAGCTGGCACTCACCTGTCCATCCCGAAGGCCTGATCACTCTGGTTACCTTGACAAACTTGCACTATGGAGCCCCCTAAGCATGGCTGCTGCGTGTACATTACAGGATGGTTGGCCCCCAGAGCCTCACCTGGGAGCCCAGAGCCTGAGCTGTGGTTTTCCTCCCCCTTTCCAGGCTGCATACCTTGTTGGCATCTCTGATCCAAACAGCCAGGCAGGCCACCAAGGCCTCGTGGACCCCATCCAGTTCGCCAGGGCTAACCAGGCTATCCAGATGGCGTGCCAGAACCTGGTGGACCCTGGCAGCAGCCCGTCACAGGTAACGCGGGGGCGAGGATATACGACCTGTAAATCCTTAAGCTCTTGTAGGTAGGCCATGGAGTGGGAGAAATGAGTAGAGAACACTGTTCTTACTGAGCTTGCAAAGCCAGCTCACTGCAGCGCTGTGGATAGTGACTGTTGGGGTGGTCACAAAATGAGGTGAAAGTGGGAATGCGTAGGTGCTTTGAAATAGGATGCTGGAAGGCTGTTGGGGTAAAGCAACCAGCATGAGATTCATCGGGAGTCTCGTGATTCCATCCAGTTCAGGGACATCCGCTGAGGGCTTGTTCTGTGTTCAACGTGGGTCAGCATGAGTCTGATCCAATCTGCATCACCCTGGCACTTAGTCTGTTGGATAAAGTTTGGAAAGTGCAGAAATTGAGCTATGATGACAGGGCCAGCAATGCACAGAGGAAGGAGTGATGAATTTTCTGAGGATCACATCACAGAGACGGTGGTGCTGAGCCAGGTCTCAAAGTCGGGTCATAATCCACAGCCCATAAAGGAGCCACTGACATTTGAGGGCGAGACAGTATGTGCCATTCCATGCTTACGTGGCATGGGCTCCCATGCACTTACGAAAGCAGTATGTGCTGGAACTGGCCAATCTGGGTATCAGAGGCAGCCTGTGAGTGGCATGTTCATCCTGAGCTCTGGGGCGAGCATTCTTGAGGCAGGAGGAGGACCCAAGTGAAGGAAGCAGCACAGGGAAGACCTGGGCCTGAGGCAGGCAGGCCTCCTAGCGGGCTTGTGAGGCGTCAGTGCCCCTGAGATTCCTTACCTCCAGTTAGGGACACAGAGGTGCTACCAGCCTCAACAAAGTAGATCAGGTGGATCCAGGAGAGCAGTTTTGTTTTGAGGGGTGTGTGTGGGGGGGGAAGGGGGTAGTAGAGCCTAGAAGATCCCTGTGACAGACCACTTAATAAGGGGCCTACATGAGGCAGGAGCTATCGCACCTTGATGTCTGTCTGTCTTATCTAGGCCTGGACTCTCCAGTGTGCTAGCCATGAGCTGCACTTGAAATGTAGTTTGTCTAGTTTTGATGGGCTGTGGGTATATAAATACACACTGGACTTTGAAGACGTGATACGCTAAGAAAAAGACTGTAAAAATCTCAATATTATCACATGGATTACATGGTGAAATGAAATATTTTGGATACTTCGAGTTTAATAAAATATATTATTTAAATTAATTCCTCTTGTTTCTCTACTTATTTTAACGTGGCTGCTCGGAAATTACATACGGGGTTCCTGCTCTGGTTCTGTTAGGCTGTGCTGGCGTAGACCCTGGGCAGAGCACTTCCTCCCCGGGGTTCCACAAGACAGCTGACTCCTTTAAGACTGTCTGGAGCCCAGCCCACCCCCACTCCTACATCAGCACCTCCTTTCCTTTCCTTCACTTATTCTCTCTTGCTGGATAATTCTTGCCCTCTCCTTTCTTGGGGTGACCGGGGGTGGCAGAGCTAGACACAGGTGCTGGAATCACACAGGCCCTGGACATGGGGGTTGAAGAGGAATCCAGGGCTTGGGACCAGGGTGGACTCCTGAGCTGGACCCCTCTGCACTGAGGCATGGGGTGCCCCCAACCCGGCTCCATGCTTTCTAGGTTCTGTCAGCGGCCACGATTGTCGCCAAGCACACCTCGGCCTTGTGCAACGCCTGCCGCATCGCCTCGTCCAAGACAGCCAACCCAGTGGCCAAGAGGCACTTTGTCCAGTCAGCCAAGGAAGTCGCCAACAGCACCGCCAACCTGGTGAAGACCATCAAGGTAGGTGGCTGGACTGAGGCCTCAAATCCCAGCGACACCTGCTGCAGAGGGGAGAGGACAGGCTTTACGCTCTGCTCTCCTGAGACGTAGGTCTAGTGAAGTCAACAGAGCCAAATAACAACAGTACAACGATTGAAATTTCTTTTGAGAGCCAAAGTTTTTAAACTTAAACTTCTTCTAACGCCACTTCTTCAAAATAGACTCGCCCAGGCTGTGGTATTTTGTGGAAGAACCACATCATGGAAAACCGACAGCCTTGGTCTCTCCTAACCTTCCAGATAGTGGGGGGCTCCCCAAATTCTCCACATGAGAAGCTTAGGGGCAGAAATCTGGAAGGGTTGGCTATGGGGCATCCCTTGGCACTGTGTGTGGGTAGCAAGCACCCTGTGTGTACTTAAACTGTGCTCCTGTGGGTTCATTCAAAGGGGTTGGTGTAGGGTCCCACCTTTGTTACAGATCTGGAGCATGTCGAGGGAGATGGGAATGAGAACTGCCAGGGCAGTTCAGCTAGAAGCCATGTCATCGCACCCGGAGGGGGTGTGAATGGCGGTGCTGGGACCTGAGTTCCTTTAACACCAAAGTCCACTACCGCCACCCGCCTGCTTCCCTGGTTCTCCTGCGCCAGGACCACTCCGGCCAGGCTCATGCTATGTGCACCGCCCTGTCTCCCACTGTATTCCCAATTGCGCTGAAGCCTGCTGGAGCCTCACCACAAGGAGTCAGTGCGACAAGATTGGAGCTCCAGGGTCACTTCTGCATTGCCAGCGCCCGGCACAGTTCACTGAGTTCACGAGTGGCAGTTAGAACGGAGGCCACATCTGTGAGCAAGAAGTAGCAGGCACGTCAGGTGTCCACTGGGCCCGAAAGAATGGCAGAGTTGGCGGTTCAGGTAGAAGTCAGTGCTTGTCTGGTGGGGAAGGACAAGCCACACACAGTTTTAGCAAAGATGGTAAATGAGCCAGGTTCTCAGGAATTCCCCTGAAAACGTTAGCTTGGCGGATGTGTAATTATTGTCCCAAACTGCCAAGGCTTGGGTAGAATGTCGTTGTTATTTAGAACTAGCCTTTACGCTGGCTGTGCCTGCCTACTCCTGCCTTCGTGAGAAATAGAGACGCACTCATCTCAAATCCCAGGGCTTCTTGATGCCGTTGCCTCTGGTTTTTGTTTCCTAATTGTCTGAATTGGCATTTATATTGCTCAGACAGTTCAATTAAAAGTTTAATTGGTTGTTTAATGAGAAAATTTACATTCCCCTACAAACATAGCTGCCTTGTCAGATGCAGCCGTTCGCTGGGAGGCAGGGGCGCTGTTGCTGGGTCACAGGCTGTCTTCTTAAGCAGGTGGAGTTGGATTGCAGGGCCTTGAATTCAGTGTTAATCTTTTTTTTTTTTTCTGTCATGTAGAATGGCTTTGTAAATGCCACGTTCTCTCCTTTTATATATAAAATATATATATTACTGATTTTTTTTACAGAGAGGAAGGGAGAGGGATAGAGAGCTAGAAACATTGATGAGAGAGAAACATCCATCAGCTGCCTCCTGCACACCTCCCACTGGGGATGTGCCCGCAACCAAGGTATGTGCCCTTGACTGGAATCGAACCTGGGACCCTTCAGTCCGCAGACCGGTGCTCTATTCACTGAGCCAAACTGGTTTCGGCCAGTGTTAATCTTTTGTGTGGCATGGACACAGGTCACATTCCTGATTCTCATGCACCTGGGTCATCAATCAGCAATGTCACTGACCATTCAATGCCATTGTGCTACCTGCTGCTAATTTAAAAAAAAAAAAGAAAGAAAGAAAATGCTACTGAAGCATAAGATACATAGACAGAAAGCACAAATCATGTGTGTAGAGCCCAGTGAGTTTTCTTACACTGAGCACACCTGGGTAACTACAGCCGGATTAAAACACAGGACATTGGTTGTGGGCACATCCCCGGTAGGGGGTGTGCAAGAGGCAGCTGGTCGATGTTTCTCTCTCATCAACGTTTCTAGCTCTCTATCTCTCTCCCTTCCTCTCTGTAAAAAATCAATAAAATATATATTTTTTTTAAAAAGTGGGGAGGGAAGGGGTTGAGCTGCAGGTCTGGGAGTAACGGGCAGGGAGTTATTTGAATTCATTTCAGCCGTGTGTGAGTGGGAGGTGATGTCCTGTGAGGTCAGCTGTTCCCTCGAGCCACACATTCAGCTTTATTTCTTATCTTTGCTAACTGAGCCCCTCTGCTTGCTGGCAGCCATCTCTCTAATTAATTCTTATTTGTTATTCATGAGCTCACCAAACATTTTGTATTCCCACATCTCGTAAGCCACCTCCTTTCGCTGGGAGGTGATTACCGGGGCCCAGGAATAACTGTGCCTCTCAGTGGGGTAAAGTCTCCCTGTTGCCTCCCATCAGGCCCTGGACGGGGATTTCTCTGAAGACAACCGCAATAAGTGTCGCATTGCCACCACCCCCTTGATCGAAGCCGTGGAGAACCTGACCACATTCGCATCCAACCCTGAGTTTGTCAGCATTCCCGCCCAGATCAGCTCCGAGGTAGGGAGTCTTTGCAGCAAAGGTAATGTCGGCCTCTTGGGCTGGTTTTGTGTTTCACTAAATGAGCACAAATAGTGAAGAATTCCAAAGTTTCTCTCTGTCAACATGGAAGGCATTGCTATTGTCGATGGTGCACAGAGTTAATGAAACTCAATGTCTGAAACTCACTGTCTGCACATCTCTTAAGAGGTACTGCCTGAGCTCTACATGTTGGGAATGATCTCTGTGCATAGGTTTGGGCCTGATTCTTGGTATGCGTTGCCCTCAGAAATTATATTTAAGGAGTGAACGTGGACCCAAGTTCTCACCATCAAGGCCCTGAGTGAGCCAGCCTCCCTGGCTCCCTACACTCTATGTCTCCTTCCAAAGGGCGAAGGTGATGAATTGGTAAAGAGCAGGACCATTCACCTATCCAGCCTGTTCTTGACCCTTCTGCTGTTTGGTCCCAGGGCTCTCAGGCACAGGAACCGATCCTGATCTCAGCCAAGACCATGCTGGAGAGCTCATCATACCTCATCCGCACTGCACGCTCCCTGGCCATCAACCCCAAAGACCCGCCCACCTGGTCTGTGCTGGCCGGACACTCCCACACTGTGTCTGACTCCATCAAGAGTCTCATCACCTCTATCAGGTTAGTTTTGCCTCCAGAAATCGCTAAGGACCTGTATCTGAACAGAGCAGGAGGAAAACAGGGGTCCTCAGACTTTTTAAAGTGGGGGCCAGATCACGGTCCCTCAGAGAGCTGGAGGGCCGGACTATATGAACTACTAATTCCTACTGTAACACCTCGGCTGCGCTCACTGCCCAAAAAACCTGGCGGGCCGGATCAGACTCCTCTGCGGGCTGCATGTGGCCCGCAGGCCGTAGTTTGAAGACCCCTGGATCAAGTCTTGTATTTAATAGCAATGTGGTGGACCATGATCGCCTTTTTCTTTCTCTCTTTGAGATTAGGTAGCACTGGTCACAATAATAATAGCTAATTTATGTCAGAGACTGTTCCAAGCATTTAACCTATCTTATCTAATTATCACAACAACCTGTAAGATAGATGCTGCCATTGTCTCCATTTTACCAGTGAGATCATTGAGGCTGAAAGGATGCAGGTAACATTTCCATGGTCATCCCCAGTCTGGTGGCTCTAACCATTTCACTCCCTTGCTTGTTCCTGAGAGCTTAGGCGGAGGGCACCCTGTTTTGCTAATAAGACAAAAAGAACATTCTAGGTCTCACAGTAACTCTGGGCATCTCTAACCTCCTTGGTGATAGTAGGAGCCTGAAAAAATATCCCTTGAGTAGATATACCATTTTTAAAATGGACCAACGTTAGTATCTCACATCATGGAATGCATCCCTTGTGTGAGTTATATTTTGTTTTTCAATTACTTTTGAAGCTCAGCTCTTTGCCTTACAAAGAAAAGTCCCACTAAATATTTTCATTTCTACCCTAACCCAGGACTTTGTGAATAGTATGCAATAAAGAGAGCATAATATGGTTACACTAGAAATAGTACTGATTTTTTTTTTTTCTCTTTAAGTGAGGTTCTGTGCTTAAGCCAGGGAAAGGATAAGCCAAGTCCAAATCGTTTCATTTGCAGTTGCCTGCCATCCGCCTGAGATGGAGGGCAGCACCATAAATAAGTAGGGGTAGCACAGGGTTCCATTAAGAAATGCATGGGCTAAGCAGGAAGGCATTGCCAAGCGAGCGTCTGGGATTGGCTCCTTAAATTAAGCGACCGATCGGGTTGGGCAGAGAATGGAGAGGGGCTCCGGCTCACCAACACAGGAGTGGGTTGTGGGACTTGACACCCTCCCCCCCTCCCCGCCCAGGGAGCCTGTGTTTAATGTCCTCTGCCCCTTCCAGGGACAAGGCCCCTGGACAGAGGGAATGTGACTACTCCATCGATGGCATCAACCGGTGCATCCGGGACATCGAGCAGGCCTCCCTGGCAGCGGTCAGCCAGAGTTTGGCCACGAGGGACGATATCTCTGTGGAGGTAGGTACACGGGGTCTCGGGGGCTAGCTCGGAAGCCTCTGGAAGTGCTGAAGAATCTCACTATCGGGCTTTGGGGGATGGGAGAACAGCGCCAACAAGTTTGTGATGGTTGAGTTTCATCATTGAACCATCTTCCCCTGTGGAACCAACCTGGGAGATATTGGATGGGGTAGGGCAAATGCTGAGTGGAGAATGGGGGTTCTCTGGGGGTTCACAGGTGGTCTGACATTTGAAGAAAAATTAAAGTCCGGTAAGAATATGTCAGTGAGGTGGAGTTAATTGTATTCAGTGTGACATGTCAGCAGAGCAGACCTGGGCAGTACATTGTGAACATTTCTCATAGTATTTCATCAGTGCACCTTAAATCCTGTGCATTCGGTGCATTCAGAGATAACAAAGTCTTCCCTATGTTACCCGACATCTAAAATCTGGAGACCTCTTACATTCTGTTATTATTTCAGAGCCACCTTACTTTTTCTTGCCAATGTTCTAAAGTTGAGAATTGAATTTTCCTACTTCGATCCTTTGAGGTTTTTTTCATTAACTGTCCAAAGACCTCTGAGTAACACTTCTTCCTCTATGTTGAATGTGCCTGCCGCTCATTAGGTGCTTAATAAATATGGATATTTCTCTTACTGCCACTGAAGTCATCACCAAGGCGCTTTGGCCCCCGTCTTCAGTGAGCGGGCCCAGAGTTGGTGTTGCTCATTTTATTACTAGAGCTGTTTCTCCTCAGCTTCACGTGACCTCCCCCGATTCCAAGAAAAGAAAGAGGGAATGAGCGTTCTCATTCTGTGCAGAATGTTAGAAGTGTTGTTAATGTGTTAATTCGAGTAGAATATGCATACAGAAAAGTGAAGTGTGCAGCCACATGAATCATCACCAGCTCAGCACACCTTTGACCAGCATCCTGGCCAAAAAACAAAGGGGACCAGTCCCTCAGAAACCCCCTCAGGCCCCACCTTTTCCCATCCCGCCATGCACATCCCCTGACTTCCTTCTTCGGAAGAACATCCTCCCCTTTAGCTGCATGCACTCCCTACTTATTTTCTTTAACAAGACAACATTGCTGGAATATTCTTACACTCTTGACCAGAGCCACATAAGTGAGAAGATAAATAATTAGCTCAATAAACCTTGGAAAATTTGGAGCTTTCTCTCCTCCCCTCCTCCATCTCTTTTTCTCTCCCTCCCTCCCCCATTTTGTTTTCAAGTTTGCCCGGTAGGCTGTTCCCCTCACCGACTGCACTCTGCCCAGAGCTCCCAGCCTGCATGCAGCATGTTCAGTGGGAAAGCACTGAGTCTCATTTCCGAGGAGCAGGACAGTTACCTGGCTATGAGCTGCACCCGTTCCGTGCTGTGTGTGCAAACACAGACCCTCCAGTGTTATATTGGATTAAACCCTGACTCTATCCAGCAAAGTTCCTGTGAAGATTCATACAAAAGGACCTGATCCCTCCTGCAACCAGCTAGCAATCTCCACCTTTGAGCCCCCCGCCCCCTCGCACTCCAGCATCGCCTAGATAGCTTGCCCTGTCTCTTTCCGGCATGAGTTCACTTCTCTGGGATGGAGAGATCCAACCCTCTCTCCAACCGGAAAAGAAACGCCTCGAGGATGCCATTTTCAGTTACTGTGTCCACATCGCCAAATTCAGTGAACTGGAAGCCTGAGCTGTGTGCTCGGTGGGCATCTGCCCTGGCATTTGCACAGAGTGGCGGCGTTTGAGAAACAGTCCTTCTTCAGAGAGGTGGTGTCATGTCTACCCCTCCCTCCTCTCTCCTACCCCCTTTGAGGGCACAACGATCTGGGTGGCCCCTCAGATCCCACTGTTAGCTCTCTCCATGTGGACAAAGTTGTCTTCTCGTCTGAGAAAGCCATGGCTCATCCACATTTCCAGTAATTATGCAGAATGACCCGGTATAAAGGCACCAGTGGCATCCGTTGTCACTGCGGCTGGTGGGAGTGAGAAGCCTGTAGGAACCAGTGTTCAGCAGGCCAGCCTATGTCACTCAGGTGCCGCTTGGAGAGGGGGTTCCTAGGCGAGGGGGTTCTTTGCCCATAGGAGCTGGGGGTGCCTGGGCAGAGGAGGTAGAGCAGCAGCTTGATGACACGCCCAGGCATTTCGAGGTCCATTTCTCATGGCCTCCCTTGTCATTCTCAGGGGCCTTTCTAAATTGGTGCCTAGGGGAGGAACCACTGTGGGGCGACCTTAACAGCCCTCTCTCCTCTCAGGCTCTGCAGGAGCAGCTGACTTCAGTGGTCCAGGAAATCGGGCACCTTATTGATCCCATCGCCACAGCGGCCCAGGGAGAAGCAGCTCAGCTCGGACACAAGGTAACGCGCACCCAGGGGGGCCTCTGGGAATGCTCGTGTGGGAGGTGGGGCGGAGGGGGCGTAGAGAAAGAATATTGATTTGTTTTTGTTCCCAAAATCCTGGTGCCAGCTATTGTGCCTAGGTCTGTGCTGGCTTAAACGGCAGGGAATAGCCCTCAACCTCCCTCTCGGCAGCATCTTCTTTAAAAATGCCCTCTTCAGGGTCCTTTTTCACCTGGAGTTGAGACAAAAACTGCAGGGAAGTGATTCTGGCTGTGGTCAGACGTTTCAGCCCATGAAGCGTTTATGGTCACCTGTGGCTTTTGACCTTGGATGAGATAAACCAGAACTGAAGTTGACATTCCTGGCCTGGTGTCTGCCTTTTGTCCCTGGCTGTCCGGCCACATTCTCATGAGTGTTGAGGGTACATTGTTCCTCCATGGCCGCAACCACAGTGTCTGTTTTCACACCTGAGAAGGCAAAGCAAAGGTGCACACGTCACTCTGGTCAACTCGAGCCTCCTTTCGTGGCCGCTCCGAGGGGCCTCTCCCACCCGCATTACTTTAAGTGGTGAATCATGCTTGGCCTGTTTGGAGTTCATTTTGCAAATCCTTCAAGGATAGTTGGCTCGATGAGCAGCCTGAGCCTCAGCAGACAGAGGGCAGAAATTGGATTTTTAACAACCTTCGGGCTTCCTTGCATTCATCGGTATCATCGCGCACATCAGAAATCCAGGAGCCAGAACCGTCTCCGTGGGTCTCGATTTTAGGAAATCAATATTCTTGCCTTTTTAAATTACAGGACAGTTTAAGAGCCAAGTAAGCTTGCTGCTGGTGTTGTAAGGAGAGGTTTTTGAGATTTAAAATGGTCAGTGTCTCTACCTTTTCCAGTGTGGCAAGTCTCATTTCTCAGTGGAGTTCCTTGATAGTAAGAGGAGCTCATCCACCTGTGGGCAGGTGGGCAGGGGTTTGTGAGGTGGAGGGACCACCCCAAGGCAGGAGCTGCCACCGTGTGCATGCCGAGGGGAAACCACGTGGCAGAGAAGCTGGACTCAGCAGTTATGTTTTATTCCAGCAGGAGTTTCATCAGAAAATACCTTTAGACTTCTAGGGTAACATCCTATCTCTGCCAATCTGTTAGTAAGAAAGGTTAATTCCCTGGCCAATGGTTGGCATCAAAAGCATCATCTCTGCCTCACTGAGTTACACATTTTACTCTTGGCCCTTTGGTATTCACATGATGCATCTGTGGCCCATCTGACTTTCTAAGAGGGAGTCTGGAGAGAGGCAGCGAGGGGCCATCGGCCCAGAGGAGCCGTGGATTGAGAGTTGTACCCACCTGGTTCCAATGCTTCATGACAGCACTCAGGAGGAGCCCCAGGGCAGCTTCGTGTTGCCTGGGGATGCCAAGTGCACATTCTCAGGCCCCACCTGTATGAGATTCCTGTGGCTGCTGTAACAAGTTACTGCACACTGGGTGGCTTGAAACCACAGAGATTTGATCTCTCACGGTTCTGGAGGCCAGAAGTGCAGACGAGGCCAGTACTTTGCCTCTTCCTGCTCCTGGTGGCCCTTGGCATTCCCTGGCATTCCTTGACTGTATCATGCCACTTCTGCCCCCTTCATTTGTTTGTCTTTCCTTAGTGTCTCTTATAAGGATAGTTGTTACCAGACTCAGGGCCCACTTGAGTAGCCCAGGAGGATTTCACCTGAAGATCCTTAAGTATTGTATATCTACAAGGACCACTTTTCCAAGGGGTCTTAGCTCTGGGGGCCTCCATTCAACCCTCTCTGCCACCTTAGGCCTAGGGCAGTGGTTGGCAATCTCATTCATCAACAGAGCCGAATATCCATAGTACAACGATTGAAATTTCTTTTGAGAGTCAAATTTTTTAAACTTAAACTTCTTCTAACGCCACTTCTTCAAAACAGACTTGCCCAGGCCGTGGTATTTTGTGGAAGAGCCACACTCAAGGGGCCAAAGAGTCGCATGTGGCTCACGAGCTGCAGTTTGCCGACCACGGGCCTAGGGGATCAACATCGTATACTAAGTACTCAAAATTCTCTGTTATTTTGACTTCTGTGCTGGCCCAGGTGAGATGTTTCCTGCCCCATTATGTCTCTCAAGAACAGAAGGTGTTAGCTTCCTAAATACAGGGAAAGGCACACCCTTTCAGAAACCTCCCACTGATCATAAACAGGACATCAAGGGTGACGTGAAATCGTTTTTTGCTTTTATTCCAAATCCACAGTTTGGTCTAAATGCTCAGGGCAGAGGGCAGTTGGATTGGCTTCCTAAAAACATCCATGTGCCTCTCCTCTCGGTCTTTTCTCATGCCTTGCTGCCCTGCCCCCTCTTTCTTGGTCTTTGGTTCTTTCCAATACAGGGATACCTGTAATACCTGCCAGCATCTGCTCAGTGTGAAACTTAAATTAAAATTGGTCAAATTCTCACCCCTAACTCTGGGTCTCGGAAAGGATTTCCTAGCACACTCCCACCATGATGAGAGACAGAGAGCTCCCAGAGGAAGGAAAGCCCGAGCAAGAGTCTGTGATCAGCAAGTGCTTTCAAAAATCAAACTGAGCCATGAATGACTAAGGTCTTAGGATCTGAGTATAACGTGGTGACTATAATTCATGACACTGGATTGCATACTAGAAGAAGAAAAAAAAACACTAAAGCTCAGCAGATCTGCCTCTCCCTGTGAGTCATCCCATCCCTGTCCTAGCCCCCGCCCCACCAGTGGGGCCCCGAAAGGAGACACATGGATTTACATGATGCATCTGTGGCCCTTTTGTCTTGAAAGGTGACGCAGCTGGCAAGCTACTTCGAGCCCTTGATCTTAGCAGCGGTTGGTGTCGCTTCCAAGATTCTGGACCATCAGCAGCAGATGACGGTGCTGGACCAGACCAAAACGCTCGCAGAGTCTGCCCTGCAGATGCTGTACGCAGCCAAAGAAGGTGGAGGGAACCCCAAGGTACAGATCAGGGTTCCGGGGGCTCCGGGCCACTGAGAAGCTGTTGTGTTCCTCTGTATTGCATCTTTCTGGGGAAAACACCTCCAGTTCCTAGTTGGTGGCACTTGATTTCCCACTCAGAGGTGGGAAGAAAATCTTCTATTGGCCTTCCAGGGGACCTTTAAGAGGAAAAACAAGAACTATACTTATTGAATGCATATTTATAAGTTGTGTAGGCAGCATCAATGGGAAAGAAAGTCATATTATGCGGTTCCTACAGGAATAACTATAATACCATCAGTGCCTGCTCAGTGCTGACGCCGGCTCCCACAGAGTGAGGCTCTGTTGTTTCCCAGTGGATGTTGTTTCCATTCCCGGCACCCAAGTCCAGTGTGAACCCTGGTTTGAGGTCATCCGAGGCATGTGCTGCTTTTGCCTCAGGGGTAGTAGTGTAATATGAAAATCTTCCTTACTCGTTTGCTAGTGGAATCTCTCTCTCTCTTTCCTTCTCTTCACACCCCCGCTCTTCCTTCCTCTCTTTGGAATCAATAGAAATTGAATTCTGATGGCTGTAGGAAATAGCTTGCAGTCTGACACGGTGGGGCATGCAGAGTGTGGGGCAACTGGGCGGGAGGGTAGACGGGGCTATGTGGTGACAGCCTTTCTCCTCCACGCTGAGGAGGAGGGCTTTGTGGTGAGCAGCAGGGAGTGACACAGCCCCTCCGTAGCTGAGGAACACCATTCTGGTAGACGCATGAATAATGTCTTAGTCTTTATTCAGCTTTTCATTCATGTACCTGGCGCCTATTAAGAACCGAATTCTGGGAATGCTAAAAGTATTAAGAGTCTTGCCTAGCCAGCGTGGCTCAGTGGTTGAGGATCAACCTATGAACCAGGAGGTCATGGTTCGATTCCCAGTCGGGTCACATGCCTTGTTGCAGGAGTGCAGGAGGCAGCTGGTCCATGATTCTCTCTCATCTTTGATGTTTCTATCTTTCTCTCTCCCTTTCTCATCCTTTCTGAAATCAATAAAAATATATTTTTTAAAAATAAAATAAAAATATTAGGAGCCAGCCACTGCCCTCATGTTGTTCTGAGCCTTCTGGAAAAAAAAGAAAAGAAAAAAAAAGTCCAGTTGCTGAAACCATGGGCTAGAGCAACAAGAACACCCTTTTGATTGTGGGGATTGGTGAGTGGTGGGTGCCCCAGAGCCGGGCCAACCCCATTTGCAGCCTCGCCAAACTGCAGGAGCCAGGACTCACCTTCAAGACCCCTTTCTGGGTTGTCTTTTATCCAGGACTGTTGGCTGCCATGCCTCTCCATTCCTACCTGGAGAGTTCATTCTCAGCAGAATATTCACACCAGGAGTGTTCTGGGTCTTTAAGATTATTAGCACATCAGCTGGGCCTGCAAGTTCAGAACTCATGGAATTTCACTTATGCCAGGGAACCTCTCGTTTGAGAGCATTTATAGTCAGCGCTGTAAGCTTTACAATGACATCTGCTTAGAAATGGCTGGGGGCCAGTGAGAATACTTTCCAGTGAATGACCTGAAGCACTGGATGATGAGCTAAGATGAGTCAAGACAAGACAGGTGTTTATGTCTGTTCCCTCAGTGATGTCATTCAACCTGTGCTTTGTCTGCAACCCTGGCAGGTTGTCACAAAGGATGCCTAGGACACTTCAAGTTGGCTTTTAGGCCCTTTCCTAAGAGGCCCTGTGCATAGACATAATTACCTCAGGAGCCAGTCTTTGGACAAATATTTACTATAATGTGTGTGTATGTATATGTCTGTGCTATATGTTATATGTATATGTATATGCATGTCTCTGCAGAGGAAATGTGGTTAAATAGTTACCAGTAGCTTGGATTTAGTGAAAAATAGCACTGGCTCTGGGTTCTGGCATAATTGGATTCAAATCCCAGCTCTGTCTCTTGCTAGCAAATTACTTCATTTATTTGTTTCCTCATCTAAATAATGGATTTAATAATGCGTGTCTCTCTAGGGTAGTTGTAGAGATTACATGAGATAATGCGCCTGACACATTATGTGTTTTTTAAAAAAGGTGGCTGCCCCAGCCTGATGTAAATGAATGGTGTAATTACAACGCATTGCTGTGTAACCTCACCCCACAGAGCCTGCTCTACTCACACCAACCCCCTCCCTACCCCCCCAGTTCTAGTTGCTAGTTGTTTTTGCCCTCCCAAAGTTGAGATCTGCACATTTGTACTTTACCGTTTCTGCGCCATGAATCACCTGACTGACCAGTTTCCTCTTTGCACCCCTACGAGAGAGCTGGTCATCCTGACACAGTTGCCTCAGGGATAACCATCATGATCTGAATATTTCACATCTGTCAGATGTCCTATTTAAGAACTCTTCTGCATTCCCATGGCTTTTTGATTCTGCAGGCAGGGCCAGTTCCTATGGCTCATTCAGCCTCTTCTTAGGATGCTTCTCTTTCATTTATTCAGTCCCTCAAAAGATTTACATCTCCTCCTGGCTTCTTACCTTCTTCCTCCCTAAGTTACAATGCAATTTCTTAGGCCTTTG
Source organism: Pipistrellus hanaki (assembly GCF_964339955.1). Lineage (NCBI taxonomy): Eukaryota > Metazoa > Chordata > Mammalia > Chiroptera > Vespertilionidae > Pipistrellus > Pipistrellus hanaki. Next base: position 45,045,104 of record NC_140503.1, on the reverse strand, counting down.
GGAAGGGTCATTTCTCCCTCAGGAGAGTCGGGGCCGCCATGGCCACCACCTGGGTCGACCCAGTGCCTGGGTGGACCCAGTGCCTGGATGCAATGCGATTCTGATGGAACTACCTGGCCATTAGGTCAGATTTCCCAGGTTAAGGGCACAGGATCCTGCTAGACTCACCTCGATGCAGACAGAGCCACAGCTCCAGGGTTCCTAGGCCACTCTCATGCTGACCCACTAGCTACAAACTCACGAGTTCTCAGGAGGTTCTATAATTTGCTAAGATGATTCATAGAACTCAGGAAATGGCTCCACTTAAAAAAACAAAAAAAAACAAAAAAAACTTTATTATAAAGGATGAAAACCAGCCAAAAGAAGAGAAAGAGGGCCAGAAGGGTCCCACACGTGAAGCTTCCATGTCCTCATCTGTCATTTTTTAAAAATATATATTTTATTGATTTTATACAGAGAGGGAGAGGGGGAGGGAGGGAGGGAGGGAGGGAGGGAGGGAGGGAGGGAGGGAGGGAGGGAGGGAGAGAGAGAGAGAGAGAGAGAGAGAGAGAGAGAGAGAGAGAGAGAGAGAGAGAGAGACATCGATGAGAGAGAAACATCGCTTAGCTGCTTCTTGCACACCCCCCACTGGGGATGTGTCTGCAACCAGGGTACATGCCCTTGACCGGAATCGAACCTGGAATCTTTCAGTCCGCAGGCTGATGCTCTATCCACTGAGCCAAACATTTCGGCTCAGCTGTCACCTTGATCGCATACTGATGTGCATTATCACCCGGGGAAGCACACTCTACCTTCACCGTCCATAGCTGCTACTGGGATTTCATGTCATAGGCTTGGGGATTGAGTTCAGTCATATGGTCAGTGACTCGAGTCCTCTCATCTCCCTAGAGGTCCAATAGAGGCCAGGCTAATATTATGTTGTTCAAAGTCCCAACCCTCTAATCACATGGTTGATCTTCCCAGCATGGCCAGCCCCTATCTTAAAACTTCTTAGGGGCCTCTTCTTAGGGTTCTTCTCTCTCATTGAATGAGTCACCTTGTTAGCATAAACTCATGTGCGATCTGAGGAGCCCACCACAAATGACAGAGACCCTCCTGCCACTCAGGAAATGCTGAGGGCTTGTAGGCTCTCTCTGAGAAACCAGCACAAAGACCAGCCAAACATTTTCCTGTTCAACAGCGGAGTTGGGGTAGGAACACATATTCAGGCTGGGCCTTGGGGAGCTCTAGGGAGCAAATTTGGAAACTATGGCTGAAATCGGGTTGGCTCAGTGGATAGAGCCCAGGTTCGAATCTGGTCAAGGGCATATACCTTGGTTACGGGCACATCCCCTGTGGGGGGGAAGGGGGGTGCAAGAGGCAGCTGATTGATGTTTCTCTCTCGCCGATATTTCTCTCTCTCTCCTTCCTCTCTGTGAAAAATCAATAAAATATATATATATATATTTTTTTAATTTTGGAAACTATGAACTGGCAACAAGTTCCTGGCAAGTGTGGAGCCCACAATGGCAGGTAGACCTGAGAGAGCCCAGGCCAGGTTGATGCTGGAATGCAGAGGAGGGCACTGAGGGAGGGCGACCCACTCAACTTTGAGGAGTGGTGGCAGGTCCGGAGGCCCCTTGCCTGGGTCATGCGCACCGGCGTGACTTTGCCTTGTTTAAAAGCCCCCTGTTTGGGGGAACAGGCTGCAACCTCCCTCTTGGAGAGGGCATATTCCCTCCATTAAGGTTCATTTTTCCAGTAGCCCTGAGACGTTCGATCTGATCTAGCCATCTGCTCATCTTCATTTTGACCTGTGACATATAAGTTCAGCGAATAACCAGCTGGTCAGTCCCAGTTGTCATGCACCAGGTCTCTAAGCTCTAAGGCACATGTGTCAAACACAAGGCCCGCGGGCCAAATCCAGCCCGCCAGGCCTTGCAATGTGGCCCGCACCGCGCTGTCATCACTGCACTCCGCTGTCAGTTTATGACATTGTCAGTTTATGACTGTTCAGTAAACCATTCGGCCCGCGATTTAGGCTGGATTTTAGATTTTGGCCCCTTCTCTGATTGAGTTCAACACCCCTACTCTAAGGTATAAGCTCGCATTGCCAGACTGACTGTCAGTGTTCCCTGGCAGGGATGCCATCGAGGGGGTAGTGAGTGTTAGAGGAGATGAGCACAGCAGCCAGGAGGCCCCCCTGAATGTTATGCTATCCTCGCCATTGCTGCTGTGATGTGGTTTGACATTTATTGTTCCTGGCTCCCTACAGTAAAGTACCAAAACATCTGACCCCAGATGCAAGAACATAGATTTTAAACTGGTACAAAAGTTGCATCGGGCCTACAGGTTGGTTCTTGTGTTGTATAAAGGACATGAGAGCCCTTGGCATCTTACCAGCATCTATGTGAATGTTGTCAGTGTTCCTGGTCCAGTCAGGAGCTAGAGCATGTCATTACAGAGAGTGCAGTCAGTGGTTCAGGGCTGGGAATGGGGGCCAGTCCTGTTCTGACTTCCCCTAAGCCATGTCTCTCCCTCACAGCTAAAAACAGATGGTTTCATTTCTCTTTAAATGAGCCTCTCCAGAGAGCTTTGTACCAGCAGCCTGTGAAGGTTATCCTTGTAAAACTTCTCTGAATGTAAAACTATCAGTTACTTAGCCTACCTGGTGCCCCACCAGGCCCTTCATCTCCTGTGAACACTGTGCTCCAAAGAGAAGCAGAGTGAACTGTCTGCCAGGAGCACACGGGCTAGTTGGAGAGACCAACGGGAGCGGGTGAGCGATAACAGCAGGCGGCAGGAGCCGTGTGCCAGGCACTTCACTGTGGTGCTTCACCTCATGTGCACAGGCCCCATTCCTTCTCACCTCTGGGCCTTGCACAGGCCGTGGCCTCTGCCTGGGAGGCTCCCTTTCTCTCTCACCTCATCAGTTCTGCTCAGGACTGGACTCTTCCTCCATGGTTCACCATCAAGGAGCCCACCACGAATGGCAGAGACCTTCCTGCCGCTCAGGAAGTGCTGAGGGCTTGGAGGCTCCCTCCAAGGAACTTGGAACAAAGACCAGCCCAATAGTTGACTGTTCAACATCAGAGTTGGGGTTGGAATACACATTCAGGCTGGGCCCTGGGGAGCTCGAGGAAGCAATTTTGGAAACCGTGAGCTGGAGCCCTTCCTAGGGACCAAACCGTGAACTGGAGCCCTTCCTAGCTGTAAACAAGCCATCCTAAAATTCAAAGGCTTAACACCATTTTAGTACTGTCTCTGGTGGGCCTGCAGATTCACGGAGCTCAGCAAGAGCCCCTCCTGTCAGTGCAGCCAGACGGTGGCTGAGGCTCGAATGACCTGAGGTTCAGTCACTCTGCAGTCTGGTGCCTGGATGTGGATGGGTGGGAGGAGGGATAAGGTGATTAGAATCAGTCACGGCAGACAGAGGGTGAGAGAGTGGACCTGGGAGAAGGCCAGCCGGGTGGCAGCCAGGAATCCATGCTAGGAGGATGGGGACATAAGTCGAGAAAAAGAGAGGGAGATTCTGTCTCCCTGTCCCCATGGAGGGCCTGAAAAATAGAAAAGGTGGGCACCAATCTGGTAAAGAGTGAAGGAGTCTTTGTTCCTCAAGGTTATTTTTCATCGTTATCTTGTAAAGCAATTTGAGTAGGGATGGTCAATAATTACCATTTACATCTGACACAATTGCCTCAAGGATACCAAATATGATCAGATCTGATCTTGGCAGATGAGAAATATATCCTTGGTTCCCATGGCTTTTCAGTCATACCCTCTCCTTGGAATTCCCTTTTATGTCAATTACACAAAAGAGTTGTTGTATACCGTCTCTCACTGGTGTACCTTCTCATCTACCAAAGTAAAGATGTAATTTCTTGGACCTTTTGATAGGGCCCCGAGTGGGCCAGGACAACCACGGCCACAATATGCAGTGCCTGGAGCAATACAGTTCTGACACTAACTACCTGGCATTTGTCAGATTTCCCAGTTATGGGCACAGGCCCGAGCTAGACTACTCTTACTAGAAATGATAAGGTGCCCCACCATATGATCTCATCAGAATTCAACTGCATTGTGTTGTTATCATTCGCACTATGCTCAGGGAGCTAAGCTCAGGACCAGGTAGCTAGTTAACAGTGGAGCCAGTACCTTGGCTCTTGCCCCTACCATCTTGCTGCCATTTCAGAGAGCCCAGCACCCATCATTGTTTCATCCTTTCATGCAGTCATGTATGTCCCTCCTACTGTGTTTTTGACCCTCAGGTTAAACACCTGCAGTTACAAAGCATCTCCAAGGTTCTATGTAGGGAAACTCATGAACACTCAAGGTGCTGCCTGCAGAGTGTCTGTCCCTAGAGAACGTCCCTCATGCATTCCTCCAACCTCATGGTGATGCAGTTTGTGACAGAGTTCCAAAACCTGTCAGGTCTATAGATTGATACCTCCTGTACCGACCTACATGTCCATAAAGCAGTCTCGTCAGTGAAAAAAGAATTATACCATGCTAGGAGCTTAGAAGAGAAGTGTATTTGAATTGAACACATTTTTCTCTACTATTAGCTTTTTAATTCCCTGTGCCAAGTTGTATTGGGTATCTGTGGCATTCTCTCCCACTCAGAACATAGTAATATAAAATTAGCCCTGTCATAGGCACTGCTTCATATTGCAGTTTTATGTTTCCTTGGGATTATAGAGAGGTGTTTCTCTGTTAGTTTTTCAGACTTTCACTTATTTTGAAAATCAGTGTATAACATCATAAAGGAAAAAAGATAGGATACATTGCTGTGCGCCATAATGGGGATGAAGTTTTGTATTCTGCTTTTTATGGTTACTCTTAAAAGACGTGAAGTGGTTCTTAGAGACGGAGCACCATGCTCCTGCTAAAGGAGACAGTTCACAACTTCCTTCCCCCCTTCCCCCCCTCAGGCGCAGCACACCCATGATGCCATCACGGAGGCCGCCCAGCTCATGAAGGAGGCTGTGGACGACATCATGGTGACGCTGAACGAAGCTGCCAGTGAAGTGGGGCTGGTGGGCGGCATGGTCGACGCCATTGCAGAGGCCATGAGCAAGGTGGGCCTGGGCTCCCATCCCTCTCCCTCCCTCCCTGCCCCAGTGCCTCCAAGGTTTCCTTCAGACCTGGTCCCCAGGTGCTTTTCTCTAAGGGGTACCTCTCTTTCCTTGAGGACTCTGATTAATGTACAGGTGCCTTATCATATGTTCAACAGTATTCATTCTTCACTGTTCATTGATGACTTCGGTAAGCCAGTTGTACCCTTCCTTCCGGTTCTGCTTGGCGGGGGAATGGAGGTGCGGAAGGTATCCTTGGTTACTTGGCTTCTAAAATGGAAATAACTACCCATCTCCCTTGTCTACCCTATAGAGTTATTATAGGGGGAAAAACTCCCAAATGAAACTGATTGCCAAGTGCAGGCCTTTGGAATGGCCACTTTGGAACCACTGGGATCATTTTAGACAGCATATTCCTGGGCTCTTCCCCAGCCCTGCTCAGCTGGGATCTCTGGGGTGGAGGCTATGGATCTCTATTTATAATTTTTTAATCTCTCCAGATTATTAAAATCTAGCCGGATGCAGAAACCACCAAAGGAGTATGCCTAAGATCCCTTAGTGAAATCTGGCAGGCAGTAGATGAAGAAGGCCCCATGAGTATCGTTTCTCTTCTAGTGACCCATCAGTTGAATTGATTCAGTAAGGAATTATGACTGGAGACAGCTTCAACTCTGTATCTCCTGCTCTTTCCCCCAAGGAATCCTCATTAGTCACGTCAGCTTGATATTCATTAGAATTGACAATTGTTCATAAACATCTCATTGCTATCCTATGATAACATAGCCACGACTTTTAGATATCACCTGTGTTTTTAAATGTCCATTGATTGTGAATACATTCTTGTGGATTTTCAGTCTTTAATTGCTAATTTAGAGAAGATGGTTTGGTTCATATCTCCATAAATAGATGATAGCCTGAAACTATAATTAGGATAATTCCCTTCGACATTATGCAGTCATTATCAGACAGATGAAGTCACAGGCCGGGCAAGGATGCTGGGGCTCCCTTGCGAGACTCCAGGCTTCCCCTTGTTAAAGCGCTCCAGTAATTTCTACTGTGGGCTTCTCATGCTTCAGATATAGACGGTTTGGCAGAAAAGAGTGACATTCCCCTCCTTTTCAAGGCCCTCGGATGAATCTCAGTGGGTTTGTTTGGTTTTTAGGACATCAGAATACCTGAGCTTTGAAAATAAGCCATGTGTGCACCAAGGGTATTAAATGATGGTGCTCAAGCTTTCTCAGTACAAATTAGAAATCCAAGTAATAATATTTTTCTTCTCAGGAGAACGTGTTTTTCGCAGTCACTGTAGTGATGGAGGGTAGAAGTCATGTTCCTGAAGTTTTTTCTTGATAGCCTTTGAGCCCTGCAGGCTGGGGGGGCTTTTCAATATGGAGAGCTGTGCTGTGCAAGCTGATGTCCATGGTGTAGAACCACACTGTAGATTCTTGTGTAAGGGCTGGGAAAGAAGTCTGGTGTCCCTGATGGGAACGCTGATAGTGTGAGCCACAGAGGTCAGCAACAAAGGTTTCTACCACCCCTTTCAGTTTTATAAAGTATACAATTGGAGTTTCATCATTACCCATACTCAGACCTGACACCCAAGGCGGACCATACAGTGCCTCTTCCCCATTCCCCACTTGCCCAGCACACCCCAGCCTGCCCGTGCTGGGGACTCGGTGGTAAGTGGCACTTCAGGTCCTTTGAGCTCCTCCCTAAGCAGCAAAGCATTAAAAATCTGGCATTTCCTGGTTTCAGTTATTTGGTTAAAATATTAATATACTTTCAGAATCCTTGCCTACAATTCTCAAAGACAGTTATTGGCAGAAAATTGTGAATACACCCAAAATTAATTATAACTTGGATGCAATTCTTGACACTTTTGAGACTTCTGCTATGGAGCTTCTCTCTGTAGCCATGTCTCGGGAGGTTAACAGGAAGTAAGCAGCTTTATGGGTGACCTTGGACAAATCCCTCAGGCTCTCTGAACCTTGGTTTCCCCCATTCAGTGACAGTAGTTCTCAACCTGTGGAAACAAAACAAATAAAAATATTGCTATTTACATCACTATTATCTCATAAAAGAAAGGTCATGTTAACATTTTTTTAAAGTAGGAAAGCTATAATCTCAGAATAAATTTAGTTCTTTCAACTAAATTCATCCTTTTGTTCTTTTATCATTGTCTTCAAACTGGTAGAAGGTTCATCTTGGTGGCCAGTGGTACAGTATCTAAGTTGTCCTCTAGCTTCAACCCTCTAGAGTGTATGCAGCTCTGCCACATCTCATATGAAGTCTCTCAGCAGACAGCCTGATGTGAAGAAGATACCAGTCAGTTTATACTGAGTGTATGAGTCCACAACTCAATTCTCATCTCACCTGCAAGGCTCCCATGATGTGATGGAGATATTTGGCAGCATCGATCTTCCTGATAAAGAAACCTAAAAAAAAAATTAAAAAAAAATACTAGCTAGCCTGGAGTCTGTGTTGATGGTTTGGTGGAAATTGACCCTGGGCTGACAAACCCATCACACATAGGCTACAGCCATACGTTCCTTTAATTCACACTGTGGCCTATGCCTGGTTGTGATGTTGAAGACTCCATCTAACAGTTTTCTAATTGCCCCCTTGGCCTCTCGTCTCTTCCCAGACTACAAGTTACCTGGCAGAGCTGTCAAAGCGATCTTCTCAGCCGTGTCATTGCCTACCCCAGTGCCACCATTTTTCTCATGACTTCAAGGTCCTTTATTAAGCAGATCCAGCTTCATTCCCACCACTCTCAACAGTCCTCTCTGTTCACTGTTCTTACTCTTTATTTATATTCACCTTGTCTCATCTATTGAGTACCATTCAGCAAACAATGGTGACAGTAACAATGATGATGGTGATGAAGATGGGTTACCTTTTTCTTCATCATAATCATCATGGACATTAGCATCTTCTTCATTATCATCATCATCACCTCCTCTTCCTTCATGTCAGCTCTTGACTGGGTATAATCTCAGCTGATCTTTACTACAGCCTGCTTGGAAGTTTCTGAGACTGGGAGAGTTTAAGCAGCCAGCTTTAGGCCCATTCACAAGCCCTGGAACCAGGTCTTGAATACAAGTCTTCTGAACCAATATGTCCCTAACCCCTCAAGGAACAGAGCCATTGTTCCACTTCTTGAACTCTTCCACCCACAGAGATCTCACCCTTCTCTCAGTTCCTTTTGCACTCAGAGTCAGACAAGTAAATTCTATCTGGTGCTTCCAATGTCTTATTTCCTGACTTAGATCAGAAGTAAGTGTTCCAGGGTATAGACACTCTTTCTGATGTAGGTGCCGCCTCCTCTCCCAGCCCATTTTCATCAGTCTGTGCTTCCCTTTCATTGGCCAGTTCATTCCCACCTTTACACTCAGATTATATTCCTACTCCTTGGGACGCATACCCACTTCATACTTCATATATGTAGCAGACTCCTCCCTGTGGTAAGACTTGGCTGAAAAGTCCTTCTTCTGGAAAGCCCTCCCACTCCCCTCAGGCAGCGCTGGGGCCTCTCCTTGCCTGTGTTCCTCGAATGCCTTACATGTACCTCTACTGAGTCCTCATTGCAAAAGCTCAGGGATTCTGTTGACTCTGGGCCAAAGAAACTCTGTGGGCCTCTGTTTTTAAAGTTCCTCATTCTAATAAGTTCAGCCCACATTTCAACTGGCCTCTGATGACCTCTGGGTTCCTTTCCTCTCCTCCAGCTGGACGATGGCACTCCTCCAGAACCAAAGGGAACATTTGTCGATTACCAGACGACTGTGGTCAAATATTCTAAAGCCATTGCGGTGACAGCTCAGGAAATGGTAAGAAGAAGAACTGCCCTTTTATCTGCCCCGCCACTGCGTCTTTAATTCCGGGGTCTATGTTGGAGAGATTAGTGTGTGTATCTAGTCCTCCTGGGCCCCAGCTCCTGTCCTTTCCCCGTGGTCTCTGTGGCTGCCTGTGGTCTAGAAGCCCCAGTCCACTGCAAGAGGAAATTAAAAATGGCTGAGAACTTGGGCATGAGGACCGGGGAGCAAAGGAAGGAGAGACAGTGAGAATCAAGGAGGAAATGAGAAGGAAGTTTGGGCTACAGGAAAGGAAAAAGAAAAAATCCTCTTCACCTCACAAAAGACTTGAGGTGTTTTTATAGATTAAAATTATTGTACAAGAGGACATGTGGGCATCAAGCATAAATTGATGAATCAAATTACAATATTTGAATACAAAGATTGTCTTTCAGGCAAAATAAAACACAATGGTTATGTGTAAAAATATTTTTTTCCTGATAATAGAAGGCATGTAGCTTTTTTTTTTTTTTTTTTGCTAAAATACAATCGTAATTGTATCATATGGACCTTTAGATATAAATGGCAATGAGAAATAGTTGAATACTACTTGATATGTTAAAAACTTGAACAAAAGATGACAAATGGTGTCTTCCAAGATTTCATAGGAATACTAGTAGTCAGAAAGTTCCGCTCAACTTTTGAAAGCCCAGGTGGCACAGTATATGATTTTAAAAGGCACCTCTGATGCTAGCACATGAGCCGGAGCTGAGAGATGGAGCAGCCTTCCCAGCTGGAGGGACCAGGCTGTGCCCACTGCCTGTGTGGATGGTTTTGTCATGCAGTCGTGTGTCCACTAGAGGTTGAGCTTGGACCACAAAGGCTTCCCTGGCTGCTGCTGCTCATTCTTAGAAACTCTGGGATTGTGCCAGGCTGGCTGTTCTTTAAAAGGTTTGGGGCTGGGGAGGGAGGGAGGAACAGGGCCCATCTCATGGCTGTGAAAGGCTGGAGCGGGGCCACGCTGGCCCTGCTCAGGGGCAGGTCAGAGGTCACAGGTCACAACAGGCAGCCCTCCGGTGCCAATGCCTCCGAGCAGGGAACACAGCGCAGCAGAGGGTGCAGACATTTTGAGTGGCCTTGTGGAGTTTCTGGAATATCTCCCAGGCTAGCTTCTCGGCTGGCCTGTCCTGACCCTGGTGTCCATGTTCTCAAGGAGCCTGGCCTCACTAGCCTGGGATCACTAGCCTGGGCCTTGCGTTGGCACGAGTCCTGCTTCACTGCAATGGGGCGCCCCAGAATCGCGGTGCTCGTGGCAGGGCTCAAATGAAGCAACTCTTGGTTACAGCCTCACTTTCTCGGGGTTCAGGGTGCATTCCTGGGGACCCCACACCTGGGCCGGAAACCCTGTGGCCTTTCCTGGTACACATGGTTGCGGGTTCTGTCCCGCCTCAGTGGATGTGGAGTCAGTTAAAAGGCCTTTAAAATCAGGGTCTTCAAATGCTGCAGACAGAGAAAGCTGGTCCTCCAGAGCCAGAGAAGAGCTGGGGCAGCTGGGAAGCCTCTGACCCAGGGGACGGGGAGCTTTCTGGGAGGCAGGCCAGAACTACTGTTGTGAGGACTGAGGCGTTTTGTCAAAGGAAGAGGAACAACATGAGGCCAGCATGTTAGCTAGGCAGGATCAGCTAAGGTAAGTTTTTCTATGAAACAGGAGGAAGACACGGAACGTCTTGATAATAAAAATGTAGAACTTGACCACTTAGGCTGCAGGATACCCTTAACTCAAGTTGAGGCCAAAACCTTGCTTTCTTTGGCACAAACTCACTTGAAAGCTGTATTGTCTATAAATGTCTTCCTCCGAAGCATTTGTCCTGTCCGGTACTTATGTCATGAGAAGTCCTTAGCAGCTCTGTCCTCATGCCCTCTTGTGCCGAGGGGGGCCCACGGCTGGGTTCCTGGAGACCAGACGACCCCCCTGCAGAAGGGTGTGGCCAGGGGGGTGCACTGCACAGGAACTGTGCACCCTGTGGTTTTCCTGGGGAACTCCCCTGGTGACCAACCCGCAGGGCAGGGCTGGCTGAGTTTCCACTCTCACCTCCCAGCATGGACCCCGAGGGCCTGGACTCCACGCTGCCTGGCCTGAGCCTAGCATGTGGCCCATTGGCTGGGATCTGCCAGCCAGAGAGGGCCCTGGCCTGTCGTGTGCGATGCAGCATGGGCTTCGCTTGTACTGCCCTCTCCAGTGTCCAGCCCCAAATGCAAGCCAAGCGCTGAAAAGTGAATGAAGCCTTGTGGCCACCGGAGGTATTAACACATGATTCTCATGCTTTTCTCTGTGTGTGTGTGTTGTGTCTTGCTTGTTTTCTTTTTCCAGATGACTAAGTCGGTTACTAACCCGGAGGAGTTGGGAGGACTGGCTTCACAAATGACCAGTGACTATGGGCACCTGGCTCTCCAGGGCCAGATGGCAGCAGCCACGGCGGAACCAGAGGAGGTCTGCCACCTTAAGCCCCTGTTTTAAGAAGCCAACCCACCCTGGTGCCCACTCCGGGTGGGGGGGGGGGAAGAGGGAGAGGAGGGGGCAGAGGATCCTCCATAGCTTAGCTCCATTCCAGAAGACCTCAGCCTGAGAGGCAGAACCAGGCCTAGTACCCACTACATGCTGCCAGTCCCCAGGTTCAGGCCCAGTTGCCCAGGCTGTGCTCAGGGCTCCCTGTGCTTTCTGAGGCCAGCTGGCCGGGGTCTGGGGCCCTCTGGGAAGGTGGGCTTTCCCACAGAAGGACTCTCTTTTCAGTGTTCTATCAGGTTACCTGGCCCCTGGCCCATTGCCCGATGCCAAGGGCAGCCACCCACTGCCATCTTCCTGTTCTTTCCTACTCCCGCCTAGCACATTTTTCTTTATTATTTTTATGTTTTCCAAAGGCTGGCTGAAGTGTTGGGCTGAGTCGCCTGCTTTCATAAAACAACGTCTTGCCCAAATATTTCTCGTGACTTTCTGAGACCTGGCCCAGATCCCTGTCCCCATTTCTCCTGCAGACTTCTCTTCGTTACCTACCTGCCTTCCCTATGCTCACTTTCCTCAGTGGCCAGCACAGACGTTGCCTCAGAATGCCTGAATCCTTAAGAGTTAAATGGCAAACGTTTGGTCCCAAAAGGCATTTCTGAGCGTTCCCATCTCTGACGCCTCTGAGCAATGGCGTGGTCCATGGGAAGCACCCAGGGGCCCAGGGGCTGCTCTGGGGTGCCTGGCTGCATGCGTGTCAGTGTTAGCAACAGAAAGGGCTCCGTCCCAGCGCCTACGTGGCTCCTTAGGGAAAGAGAGCTCAGTCTGAACTACAAAATAAAGGGGTGGACTGCAGGGGCCTGGGAAGATGGAGGTAACCACTTCCCGTGAAATTCTGCAAGCTCTTCATTGAGCGCCAACCCCGTTCGCCACGTTCCTACATGAGCCGGGTGGTCCCGCAGAAGGCCGTGCCGGGTCTGTCCTTCTCCTGGCGATGGCGGTCAGTGTCCCCTGCCACTCGGCGCTGCTGTCTCTCCTGGGAGTCAGGTCTAAGCATGTCTTAACAAAGGCTCCCAGAGACACCACAGAGAGGAAGGCCCCACGCAAAAGCCACCTCCTAACGTATGTTGTAACAATGCATGTAAGTAGGAGTGTCATATATATGTACTTGCTTTACATATATATCTGGCATGGGATGACCTGAGTCTCTAACAGTGCCTGCATTTTGAGATTTTGAAAGTGATTGAGTATTTAGGCTGCAGCATGAATAATCCTTTCATAATGAGTCTGTCAAGTTACCACCAAGAAAGAAAAATTATGAGACCCACATGGGGATTCTGTTGATCCATCAAAAAAGGCCCATCATTTAAAAATAAATAAATAAAAAAGGAGAGAGAGAGATTGAGAGAGAGAGACCAATCATCTGGACTCATAACTTATTTGACTTGTAACTTTGAATTTCTTAAGCAAGTGTAAGGGAGCTTATGTTACAGGAAGAGCCTGGTTGGACCAAGGAAAGAAGTTTGGCTTCGCAGGGAGATTACAACTGAAAGACTGTGATTGCGAGGGAGGGTTGGTTTGGTTGACAGCTCTCTGCCTTGCTTGGTTTAACGCTGGCCTGCCTGAGTTAGCGAGTGCAAACCCAGTAATCCACTGGAGCCCTTTCCATATCCGAATTCCACCCCATACGTGAAACAGGCAGGTTGTCTTATTGCAACCCGGACTGCGGAAGCAAAATATAAGGTGATGGCCACAGCAGGCAGGAAAAAAAAAAAATGTGTTATTGAAAGCACAACCGGTTACTTTAGTTCTGGGCCCTGCGTTCATAGCAGCTGATGTTTTCATTAAGAGTTTCCCTTTTTTTCTCCTACATCTTGAGGTGTATTTTACATTCCAGACACGAACAGTGTGACCCGGAGCGAGAAGGGGCAGACAGAATATAAAATTTCCAGTGGCTTGCAAAGGAGAATTCTCTGTGTGCATTCACCAGGCAGATATTTGGGGGGAAACTGAGAAGGCTAGGAGATCCCTGAAGCAGGGTAGTTTTTTATCCCAAGACCGTGGAATTATTTGTACACGCAAGAGGGCCCCACATCACAGCATGTGGAAATATTTATTTCCAGGGCAAATGAGCCGCTGCCCTCGCTGCCGCCCTGCCCTCTGCTGTGCCAAGTCAGCGTCCTGGTCTTTTCCAGGTGGTGACAATTACAGGAAAAGTCACAGCACTGCCCTCCGAACATCACGGACATCACAGGGGAGCTTTATCTTGCTTATTGTTCCAGGGAAAATGGAAATACTTGTTGACATTGCTGTGACAACGTCTTTCTTTAGAAAAGTTAAAACCCTCTGACAACTTTGCAATTTAAGATTGGGTTCTGCTTTTTAAAAAAAAAAAAAAAAAGAGAAAAGGAAGGAAGGAAGGAAGGAAGGGAGGGAGGGAGGGAGGGAGGGAGGGAGGGAGGGAGGGAGGGAGGGAGGGAGGAAGGAAGGAAGGAAGGAAGGAGAAGAAAGAAAGAAATGCAGGTGCTGTGGGCTGCAGCTCCTGCATGGGGCCTGGGGAAGAGATTGAGTGACCACCGGTCTGGGGAGCCACATGAACGTTTGGGAGCCTGTGGTGGGGACCGGAAGCCCTCCTGTCCCCGTAGATGGGTGTCTGCTCTCAGACTCGCTCAGCTTTGCATCCCCAGACACACTTTCAGAGCCGAGACAGTGCTGCCCTGCTCTGTGGCACACACTCTTTCCTTGTTCCTTCCACTTCTTCTGCCGACGGAGGAACCATCAGGTTTGTCAGACACCGTCCATGGCCGCGTCCCAACGTTCACACGCTCCCCAAGAGACAGTGTACCTGACCCAGGTTCAGATGCGGTTGTGTTTAGAGCCTGAGGAAAATGCGTTGAAGCCGTAAAGATGATTAGTATTTCCTTAGTCTCCCTCTACTCCCTCTAGTTGAAATGTGACCCCAAACCTCCCAAAGGCCGGGCTTCTGGTTCCCTGAGAGTGCACGCCCAGGAGACCACCTTCTCCATTTACTTCCATTTGAGGGTTTCCTTGAGGGTCACTAGAGTTGCCAATTTAAAACCCAAGCGTAATGTCTCTGAGCCACATTTTTTTGTGGTAAACACTGGTTGTGAGTTGGCTCACCCCGTATGCTGAGAAGTTAGTGTCGCTTTGAGAACGTTATTCAAAGCCCTTATCTGTTGGAATACAGTCAGAAATGTAGCCCCTCCTGCCGTACAGAGTGTTCTGCGGGAGTGAGGCGGAGGGGACGATTGCTTTGTGGCTGCGCTGGTCCTGTTGTCCTCTTTCGCTCCTGTTGTCCTCTTTCACCAAGTGGCCTGTGGGAAAGAGTGAGGGGGAGCTGTCGATTGCATCCACAGGAGGAGGCAGGTGCTGTGCTGTCCTGGTAGCATGCCAGGCCATCATTTGTTCCTCCCCGTTTGACAGATGAGCAAACTGAGGCTTAGAGCTCAGTTCGTGTCCAAGATCACACAGCTCCCATGGTGTCTAAGCCACTTTAAGCAACTTTTTGGAATAAGTGAAGTTTCATGGAAGTTAAGAAGTAACCATGTGGAAACGTCAGGATTGGAACCCAGCATTGTTGGGCAATCCCTGCTCTTTCCCCTGCACCAGGCTGCCTCTCTTCACAACAGTGAGCGTTCGCACGGCACTTTCTGCTTTGTGAGGTGCTTTCATTGGGTCGTCCATCAGCCCTGAGAAGTGGGCAGGGCAGATTCCGGCCTGTGTCGCAGGTGAGGGAACCAAGGCCCCAGGAGGTTAGCAGGCTTCACCCAGAAAGTCCGATGGCCAGGGAAGGGCGGGGCTGACAGCGCAGCTCTGGTCCTTTTTGGTACCCATGGGGTCCACCTGGATGAAGTGCTGAGAGCAGGAGTGGAGCTGGGGTGGGGATCCTGAGATCCCTTCGCTACATTCAGCCCTCAGCCTGTGAAGATGAGTGAGTGAAGCCGATTTCAACCCCTCCTTTATGATCCTGAATCCCTCCTGCCTGCCGTCCCAATGGGACCGTGCAGCCAGGTGTACAGGAGGTTTGCATGTGCTAACTGTGTGACCTGGCACAGACCCCACTGCCCAGGCCCACACTGGCACCCCAACGGTTTTTGCAACTGTTCCCTTATTTCGGTCTCATCCCTTTGCTTACTGGTGCTGCTCTTCCCTGGTGCTTTCTAACTGGGATATCATCTCTGATGACCATGGTGCCACCTCCCCTGTCAACGTTTTAAGATCTTCTCTACGTGCATGATGTCACCTCCAAGAAAGGGGCTGGGCTTCGGGGCCTTGGGGTGTGTTTTTACAGCCATGGCCTTTGAGAGGGGGCCAAGGGAGCCTGAGAGTGATGGAGGACGTATTCCCATCACGGACCATGTCTGCCCATAGGTTTCCAGTTTGGGACAGCTCTGGAGCAGGGCCCCAGGTGATTGGGGGTGATTTAAGAGGCCTGTGCTTGTCCCCGTGCCCCATCTTCTGTAAACAGCTCTGCTCAGAGCAGGGTTCCGTTTTCACACCCTATTGTGCAGAGCCCTGACCCAGGGAGGGGCGTTGGGAGTTCTGCACATTTGGCTCCAGGCTCACTTTGTTGCTATTGTTGTTAATCCTCATCCAAGGATATTTTCCCATTGATTTTTAGGGAGTGGAAGAGAGAGGGAAAGAAAGAGAGAAACATAGATGTGAGAGAGACACATCGATTGGTTGCCTCCTGCAGGAGCCCTAAACAGGAGTCCCCGGACTGGGGAGGAGCCTGCAACCAAGGTACCAGAATTGAACCTGGGACCCTTTGGTCCACCAGGCTTGTGCCCTATCCCCTGAGCCGAACTGGCTAGGGCCAGTCTCACCTTTTAAACATAATTGAACTACCTTTAAAACTGTCAGGAAAAACTGCACGTACTGTTGAATGTGTTCCAGGCCAGATGGTAACCCTGGGCTGCCAGCCCCGCACCCTGGACCTGTGCAGAGCCTGGACTGACTCAGCTCTGCCCTGCCCTCTCTGGTCAGGACACTGGAGAACACCCTCCTGTCTGCTTTACTTGCTCACACGATGGGATTTTCCCAACACTGTGCAGCCAAAGCCAAGCGCAGCAGTGAGTTGGTGGCTGTGGCTGCAGCTGGCTTTCCTAACCCTGACTCTTCAGCTTGGGTTCACTCGGTCTCATTGTTGACTTTTATTGAGTCAGGGATATAAATGTTATCTCGTGACGAAGAGTATACTAATGGTAAATTCTATTAATTTTGCATGTGGAGGTTTCATGAGAGCTTGTCTGGGGGAGTCAGGAGTCTGCTGCTAAGTGGGGGAATCCAGGTTAGGAAAGCTCAGCTCTGAGGAGAGGGCGCTGTGCTGGGTGGAGGCCTGGACACTCGGCTGCTTCCCAGGGACCCGCTGTGTGATCTTGGACCAAGCAATCCCTTCTCTGGCCTCCGTCTCTCCGTCTGTCAATGAAGGGAGGTGGAGCTGGT
Source organism: Pipistrellus hanaki (assembly GCF_964339955.1). Taxonomy (NCBI): domain Eukaryota; kingdom Metazoa; phylum Chordata; class Mammalia; order Chiroptera; family Vespertilionidae; genus Pipistrellus; species Pipistrellus hanaki. The sequence goes on along the minus strand of NC_140503.1, from coordinate 45,028,293 downwards.
GAGGTCGTTTTTCATTGTGTGATTCCATCAGTGCTTCTTCCTCCATTTGCCTCTCACCGGACTTCCTGGCACCACCTGTCACTCATTGAGAGATCAGTGCCATCCTCCCTAGCAGAGCTCTTGCTTTCGGATTCGCTCTGAGTGCTTAGGGTTTAACCATACAGATCCAGCAAGCATTGAGAGCCAGGTTGAGCTTACAACGTGATTGGGGCATCCGCCTGCTTCAGTTTGACCTCATGCTTAAAGCAATGAGCATGCCCAACAAAGGGCTGTATTTCAATGGCATCCCCTGCGGGGATTACAGTGCCTCTCCCTCCGTGGTGTGGTGGCCTTGCTGCTGCCTGCAGAGCTGCTGGGTTGTGTGAGCCTGGTACTGCTCCTGCCGTATTCCAGGTGGAGGTGGTCTGCAAGAAGCCCTGCCTGGTTGGGAGGCTTTTACAGCCCCCCTGGGTACCATAGAAGACACCCCAACTTTCTGGATGAGGAGAATCTCCCAGAACATGGATTTAAACTTCTTTGAGCCTTAAAGGGTTAAGGGAATTCCCTTTCCCCCTAAAAACAGGAAGTGTTTCATTGATAGGAGAATTCACATCTGCAGACCCATTGCTCCTCAGAGTCCCCCTCCCTCCCTCAAACCACCTCCTGGGCTGAGAGTGGGAGACAGCACCCAGGGGGCCCGCATCTCCCAGGTTTTACTCCCAGTTCCAGAGGTTATTCAGTAGCTCTTCCTGACAGATGCTGGGCGGATAAGTCACAGCTGCTTACTATTGTGATTTTTTTTTTTTTTAAATAACACTTATTGAGGAAAGCCTAAAGGTCTTAGTTTGTTTTGTTTCTAGTTGCTTACCTGGGCTGGAGGGCAGATGATTATGACAGCTGTATTGATCAAACCCAAATCAAAACTGATGGGAAACAGAGCCAGAGGAGTGCGAACTCTGGGGGTGGCCGTGGATTTATTGCTCCTAAAAGAGACAGCTGGCTTCTTTTAAGCAACGTGCCTTTGATAATCACACAAGCCAGGGGTCAGGGAAAGAATGTGTGCCTGCTGAGCCGTTAGCTCTAAAAAAAAAAAATGTACCTTTTTAAGGCCACCTCCAGCCTGGCCTGGTAGAAAGGAAGCCTGGGCCCCACATGGTTGCTCTCTGCATGGCTGCAGCTGAGGTGGGGGAGTCCTGCTTGGTAAACATACAAATGTCACAGGAATCTGAACACTTTACAAAATATTCTTAATGCTAAAGCTTTACAGTTTGAACTTCTCCTTGCCCTCCAGCGCTGTTGTGGGGAATAAATGAAAGTAAAATCCATGGCCTGCTCAGAGGAGGCGCTGGCACACAGTAGGGGCACCGTGGGTGCCTGTGGAAGGAATCACAGAATTAATTGTCCAGCAGAGCTCATCTAACTGACATGCTTATCAGGTGGCATAGGACACAGACAAGCCATACACCAGGGCAGGCAGCAAGCCCCGGGCAGGCACTATGCCGGGATGATGAGGTGCAGACTTGCTTCCTGAGGGCTGTGGGCATTTCACAGTCTCTAAAAAGGGGAAGCCAGATCAACCGAATTCCATACTTCCCCCAGCACAGGCTCCGAGCAGCAGTGGAATTTTCCTAGCCAGGCTCCCGTAGGCCGCAGGAGAAATTTTCCACGCAGGGAAGACCTCGATGGCCAGGTCCCTCACGCTTCTCCTTCCCCACCCTGGCTGCCTCCGCAGATCGGCTTCCAGATTCGCACGCGGGTGCAGGACCTGGGCCACGGCTGCATCTTCCTGGTGCAGAAGGCGGGGGCCCTCCAGGTGTGCCCCACCGACAGCTACACCAAGAGGGAGCTCATCGAGTGCGCCCGTGCCGTCACTGAGAAGGTAAGGAGCGGCCCTGGGTCCGACAGAGCCACAGTGACCTGCTGTGAGCAAGGTCATCAGGAAGAGACTAAGCCGGAAACAGCCCAGCCCAGTCAGGTCGGGGCATCTTCCCTCGAGCCCAGGGTCCCCCCAGTGATGGGGCCCCTCAGGGAGCTGGGGGTGAACCACAGGCCTAAAAGGGACTGTCCTGCCAAGGTCAGGGCCCCCGGCGATCCTCCGTGAAGGGCTCAGCTGCGGACAGAATGGACAGATGGTTGCAAAGTCCAGGATCATCCCCGGAGCCCCTCCCTGCCTCCCCTCGGACACTTGTCCCCTGTGCTTCCTTCTCAGGGAGGCCCCTCATGGTTGGGGGGCTGAGTGAGAGGGACCTAAAGCTGCTCTCCTGTAATCTCTTTGTTTCCAAACCAGACGTGATGTGGGGGAGGGTGGAGCCTGCCCGAAGCCGCATGGCACCTGGCGGGAAAGCAGGGGCCTGCGTGCCATCTCTGACAGACGGCGGCAGTCTGTCCAGCGAGTCGCAGAGGGTGGTGGATGGGGCTCTAGGATCTCAGCTAAGTCACTCCACCTTGCCAGGCCTCACATGCCTCAACGGTAAAAGGAGGGCCCAGGAATATCATTCATTCCTGGCCCGTGGGGTCGTGAAGACTAATGGCCACGGTATGCGTATAAGGCTTGGCACAGGGTCAGCACACAGTTCCCTTAATCCAGGGGTCTTCAAACTACGGCCCGCGGGCCACATGCGGCCCGCAGAGGAGTCTGATCCGGCCCGCCAGGTTTTTTGGGCAGTGAGCGCAGCCGAGGTGTTACAGTAGGAATTAGTAGTTCATATAGTCCGGCCCTCCAGCTCTCTGAGGGACCGTGATCTGGCCCCCACTTTAAAAAGTTTGAGGACCCCTGCCTTAATCAATGCCAGCTGCCGTCTGTGAGCTGTCCTCTGGCACTGCCCTCCCGGGAGGTTTCCCGGTTCTACGTGCCCCCTCGCTCCCAGCGGCCGCTTTGCTCTCCCTCAGCCCCTAGCCTTCTGCGTGGCTCAGTTCTGAGTCACGCTTCCCAGGCAGCGCTTGCACAGGCTGCACACCCCAACTCGGCGGCTTCCCTGCCCCTGCACTCAGCTTCTTAGGACAGAGCCCTGCCCTGTTTAGAAGCTTGGCAAGAGGACTTGAGGGGTGGGTGGGGGACCCCTCACCTGGAAGCTGCCCTACAGAGGCTGCTCTGTAGGTGGCCCCTGGCCGGGCCCGAGATCTGGCCGCCTCCCGCAGCCCACAGGGCCATCCAGGCCTCCTGGGCTCCACAGGTTGGGGAAGCAAGTCTCCCAGCTCAGGAAGGCACTCGCCCTCCTTTGAAAGCCCTTCCTTGTTATTGAGGTCGCTCTTGCCAAGTTTCCCAGTAGAAGTCCTTGGAGCAGGAGTAGGGGGAAGGGAGTGGAGGGGAGGGGAGGGTCCTCACCAAGTGGCATGATATTAGTGAGCCTGGCCAGGCAGTGAGCCTTCCTGAGCTGGCCCGGACTGAGACGCCTGGGGAAGGATCAAAGGCAGAGAGAGGCTTGTTCAGAGCAGTCAGTCTACTTGGCCCCTCTGATCTCCGGCTCTCTCCTCTCCCTCCCCCTTCCCCTCCTCGTTCCCATTCCTCTCCCCGAATCTTTCTCACAGGTCTCGGTGTGTTTCTGTCACTCGCCCAGCCATGTGCCCTTGCCTTGTTCCCTTTTCTGTCCTGGTCCCTAGTGACTAGTATAGTGACTAGTAGATGCTCAATAAACCCCAGCTGACTGGCACGCCTTTTGCAGTGGGCGGGACACATTTTTCGACCCTTATTTTCACACTGGCTGAGAAGGCCCCTCCTGGACTCTGCATACTGGCCTCAGCCTTTGTCCTCTGGGAGTTCATTCCAGAAATTGGACCCCTCCTTCCCAGGCCAACTCTGTGCCAGCCTGGCTCACCTTTTCCTGGCGGGGCACAGCAGGGTTTAACTTGGGAAGCAGTTGTCTGTGGGCTGGTCCTGGGACGTGGTGGGTCCTCAGGAAGTGAGCTCTCTGCCCCTCTTGCCTGACTGTCCCCCCTCGGCCGAGACCTCAGCCGCACGGAGGGAGAAAGCGGTCAAACTCGGCCTCGCACGGATGCTGTCACGGCCCGTCCTGGTCGGCGTGCTTTAAAAACGCATTCCCCAAACATGCCAGACTCCTCTTTGTGTCAGCCATGGTCAGGGATGGGGAGTGTGTGTGCTCAGGGGTTACTGTGGCAGCTCAGAGGGCCTCCTGCCACGGGCCCATTCGTACTGTGTGCGATCGGTGGCCAGCAGGCCACCCTGAGGGCACGGACAGAGCGTGCAGACTCCTCAAGAGGTCCGGCCATCTCTCCGGGAGAGAACAGTGGGGAAGGCAGATGAGCGGACCAGTGGCTGGAGAAGAGGAGGGAGGGGAGAAGCAGACAGAGGGCAGAACCACTGGGAGCCGGGAGAAGCCAAAGGTGTTGGGAAGTGGGAGCTGGCTGGCGTGGTAGGAGCTATAATGCTGAAGTCAGGAGCTGGTAGGAGTCCTGGAGAAGTTGAACAGGTCCTCCCCACAGCCAGGGAGGGAGGATCGTACGCAGCGTGTGGTGGGGTCCGGTGTGTATCACGGGAGTGGCTCTAGGAGCAGTAAGTGTTACTGCAGTGGGGATGGCAGGTGTCAAGGCAGAGCTCCTGACACAGAAGGCGCTGGCATGCACACCTTACCAATGTGCTGGGCCCTCGGGTCCCTGGAATGATTCGGTGGCTGGTGACTCGGGAGTGCTGGGGTAGAGGTAACATCCAGGGACGCCTCTGAGCTCCACTACGGAGAATTTTCAGTCAAGAGGTACCCTTCTTACTTAAAATGAAGACGATGTAAAGGTGTGTGACAAATAAAAACAAAAAGAAGCAGCCCAGGGAGGGAGCGAGGAGTGTTGGCAGAGGGGACTGGTCTACAGAAGTCCTCATCCAAGGGGACAGAAATGGCCACACCTCTCATAGGAGCCTAATCCTGTATCCCTGCTTGTGGGTTCAGCAACATAATCACAGCTAAACGACAGCATCGGCCCTCTCCCGAATGCTTACCCTGTGCCAAGTTCCACGTTAGACGTTGCACATACGTTTTCCTGCACTCAATCCTGCCCACAACCCTGATAGACAAGAAGTAATGGCTCCGTTTTACAGATGAGGAAACTGAGACGTAGAAAAGTAAACCCTCCTACCCAAGGTTAGGTACCCAGCTAACAACAACGCTGGTGTTCAGACGGAAGGATTGACCCCAAACTGTGCTGTTAACCCAGGAGCTGCGTCGACTCGCAGAGAAAGAACTCAGGGTTTTCAGACTGTGGGCACCTTTGGGTTACGTTCCCTCCACTCCCTCTGGCATTCCCTGTCTGCCCACAGGTGTCCTTGGTGCTGTCAGCTCTCCAGGCTGGGAACAAGGGGACCCAGGCATGTATCACGGCCGCCACTGCCGTGTCCGGGATCATCGCCGACCTGGACACCACCATCATGTTTGCGACCGCGGGGACCCTGAACGCAGAGAACAATGAGACCTTCGCAGACCACAGGTGCGGGCTTCTGGGTGGGGCTGGTCTGTGGAGACACTGCTCAGCAGCCAGAAATGTGGCCATCCAATTTGATTTCAACAAGACGTTCAAGTGGGGAAAGTGAACCACATCCTAGATAATAAAAGGGTAATATGCAAATTGACCCTAGCAGCTGAATGACTGGGAATGACCAGTTTCTATGACACTCACTGACCACCAGGGGGCAGACGCTCAACACAGTCGCTGCCCCCTGGTGGTCAGTACACTCCCACAGGGGTAGCTTGGCTCAGCCACAAGCTGGGTTCATGGCTACGAGTGAAGCGGTGGTAGTGGGAGCCTCTCCCACCTCTACAGCAGCGCTAGGGATGTCCGACTGACGGCTTCGGCCCACTCCTCGATGGACATCCTCTGAGGACTCTTGTTCTGGGAGAGGGCACAGACCAGGCTGAGGATCCCCCCAACGCATGAGTTTTCATGCACCGGGCCTCTAGTAATCTAAATAAGCACCTTTTGCCAGGTGTCTACACAGAGTCGTGTTCCAGCTCTGCCTCTCAGCCCAAGCCCAGCCTGCTTTGCAGAGGGCGGCTTTCGGGTCTTCCACTTGCACACTGGAGCCCAGGCCACTGTCTACTCACCAGTCCCAGCAGGATTGGGAGCATGGGGTGGGGGCAGGGACAGTAAGTTTGTCCATGGTTTGGGGTGTGGGACTTCGAGCCTCCAGTCTCTCCTGGGCTGGCTCTTTAGGCCTCACTTGAAAGGCTGGTGCCAGGGTCTCCATTGCTGCTGGAGACCACCCATATGCTCACCCCATGTCCAGTGCCCTTTCCCTCTCTCCTCAGCCCCAGGCTGGGCTGGGAGAGAGTCCCAGTGGTCCCCCTGCCAGGACCCAGCCTGTTGGCTCTGATATGCTGGGAGGGTCCCCGGTCCCTGTGTTCCCATAGCTATGACGTATGTGCAGGGAGATGGGGGCCTCAGGAAGGAAGCTGGCCTCATTTAGCTGCAGGGCTGTTGGGCCTGAATTTTTCATTGCAGTTTTGCTAGTAAACGACTCTGTAACTGCAGAGCTGACTCCTGCATGGAAGATGAGCGCCTCAGATAAGGGAGGGGAAACCTCTTCCTCAAAGCCCTTTCACAAAAAGCCTCTCTGAAGGGTTTCTTTTCCTCCCACTGTCAGTAACCACGCTTGGCCCTTGTCTCTCCCCTCCCATCTGCTCCCCCCTTCCAGGGAGAACATTCTGAAGACAGCCAAGGCCTTGGTGGAAGACACCAAACTGCTGGTGTCCGGGGCCGCATCCACCCCAGACAAGCTGGCCCAGGCGGCCCAGTCCTCAGCGGCCACCATCACCCAGCTCGCCGAGGTGGTCAAGCTGGGGGCCGCCAGCCTGGGCTCTGATGACCCCGAGACCCAGGTACGGGTGGGCCTGGGAGATGGGGGGTCCTGGTAATCCCACCAACACTGACACCAGGCCTCAGAAGAAGCCAAAGGCAAAATGGGAACTTGGAAGCAAACAGAGTGTGTGTGAGGGTGTCCGTGGTTTGGGGATGGTAGGATGGCCTTATCCAGGCAGGACTGTGGCATGGACTGCGGGGAGGGGTCAAGCCAGCAGATTTGAGAGGAGTCTGTGCAGAAGACTCAGCCGGGCTTGGTACAGAATTGAATGCAGTGAGCATTTGGGGGTAAGGGAGAGCGAGGGGCAGGGCTGACCCCACCTTCAGGCTAGATCGGTGCATGGGGGTGGCTCCACATATGGAGCTCCCTGGAGCGAGCTGCTTGGGCGGGAGATGAAGGTAAGTTCTGTTTGGGGCATGTTGACTTAGAAGTGGCAGAGGGACGTGCAGGCACCACTAGGGTGTGGGCATGAGCCCGCTCGGGTACAGGGATGTGGATTCAGACGTGATTGCCACACGGACTGTGACCCCAGAGTGGGGAACGTGTGCGTAGGAGAAGGGGGCTTCAGGCGGAGCCCTGAGGAATACATGATTTAAGAACAGTTGAGAGATAAGTAAAGAGATGAGTAAGGAGATCGAGAAGCAAGTATAGCTGCTAGGAGGAGAGCCAGGGAGACTGATGTGAATGTGGAGGGAGTGTTCCACCCCAGTGATGGCTGAGGAGTCAGGAAAAGGAAGGTCTGAGAGCTGGCCGCTGGCCCACGTGACCTGGAGGGCAGTGGTGACCCCAGCCAAGGCCGCTGATGTGGAGTGGCAGGGAAGCCGGCGAGGGTAAGAAACGAAGCCAGCACCTGTAGACACCTGTAGACACCCTGCTTGAGAAATTTGGCTCTACAGTGGGAGAAAGAAGTGGAGGGGTAGGGAAGGGCTCTGTGCTCTTATACTCTGCCCTGATTTAGCAGTTTCATTGGCGTTATCTGCTTATGTCCTTCAGCCTAGACCCGTGGTTGGCAAACTGCGGCTCACGAGCCACATGTGGCTCTTTGGCCCCTTGAGTGTGGCTCTTCCACAAAATACCATGGCCTGGGCAAGTCTATTTTGAAGAAGTGGCACTAGAAGAAGTTTAAGTTTTAAAATTTGGCTCTCCAAAGAAATTTCAGTCGTTGTACTGTTGATATTTGGCTCTGTTGACTAATGAGTTTGCCGACCACAGGCCTAGACTGTCAGCTATCAAAAACAGCAATCACAGCTTATTAATCTTTGAAACCTAAGCCCCCAACACAGCTCCCAGTGCATAGTGGATACACTGGGAGTCAAATATATGTTCACCTGTGCTTTTTGTGTGTTTTTTTTAATTTTTGTATTTTATCTATTTATTTTAATATACTTTTTATTGTCGATACTATGCTCACATGTTTTTGAACTAACAGCCAAGTGCAAAACTTACATTCCCTCTGTTCTCTCTATCCCAGCACCATCATATGTAGACACTTCCCTTTTCAGTGATGAAGCCAATAGACTAGGAAACCAGTCTGTTTGGCCCCTTTGGACAACATGGGTAGAGAGCTCCTTGCCATTCTGTGCCTTGGTCATTGACAGTTACTGTTCTGATGAGCACAGGCCTACAGTTCTGCTCCCATGTGGCCTGGGGCCCTGAGGTGAACCTTGCGAATATGCCCCCTTTACTCCTGGCGAATATGCCCCCTTTACTCCTGGATTTCTCTCTGACCGCATCAGAGCTGCCCTTTGCCGTTCGAAGTCTTCACAGAAATCCCTGCCTGCAGTGTTGTTCCTATCCCCGTGGAGGAAGACAAAGCTTGAAAATGCATCCTGTGGGGAACTCATGCTCTCCAAGCCTGGCTCAACTTTAGGAGAAGTGACTTGGCCAGAAACTGTTTAAATCTTTGAACAGAGAAATGCATTGAATTGCTCAGTCTTAACTCCCAAGTGGTCTAGATATCCTAAAGCTTCCATTTCCAATGAGACCTTTGGAGGGAAATGTCCCCACCTGCCAGCCAGTTGTCCAGTGACAGGACAGGGCAGGTGGGAAAGTGGCAGCTCTGATGCTTCTGTCCCTCAGCCTCCTCTCTCTGCCTCTCCCCGCTACCATCTCAGGAATCAGTGTGAGGTCCCCACATATCAGCCCTTCCCCACGAGCCCCATCCCAGCCCAACATGCCCTGGTTTCAGAGGTTGGCCACAGTCCCGTGCGTCCTGTGGGTGAGAAGGCATGGGATGGAGAAGGGGGCTGTGAAATCGCAGTGTCCCTGTGCTTGCAGCTGTCGGGCACTCTCCATTTCTAGTATGTGTTTCCACGTACGTTGTCCAGTTCATCCTCACAGCAGTGCAGGGAGATGGGCAGGGCTGGTGTTGCTGAGCTCATTTGTAGGAGCCAGAGCTTTATAGTGTAATATAGTCTGGAGGTGAAGACCGTGCCCTTGGGGTCACACTGGCCAGAGTTCAAATCCCAACTTCTACTCCCAATCCTGGTAGTGTGGGCATAAGCATTTTAGTTCCCAGTTGACATGGCAGCGGTGAGGACTGGATGAGAAGATATGTGTGTGTGCCTGGCTCAGCCCCTGGAACACTGCCCTCAATAAAGTGAAGTTGCTGTTGTTGTTGTTGAAGTAGGAGTTGTAACTGTAGCACGTGGACCTAGAAGAGTTTAATGTAATGCCCATTGTCACGTGTCCCCGAGGATGGCTGCCACGTCAGATTCCAGGTCCAGCACGCTGAAAGACAGTCTGTGTTCCATTAGAAGAGGGAAGGTATTGTGTTCTGTGGGTACACACCTGTGTATTCATTCTTTCCACGAGCATGTGCTGAGTGCACACTAATGTGTCAGGCCCTGTTCTGAGTGTAAACTCACAGGCAGGAGTCCAGGCCTGCTCTCCGGATCTTAGATCCAAGTCAGGGGAGAAGGCAGAGGTGTTTAAGAGAATGAATACTAAAATAATTCCACATGCCGGTAAATGCTGTAAATAAAACAGGGCAAGCTAATGGGGTTGAGTATGGATGCGGGTGTAGGTGAGTGTGGCTGGGATACAGTTTGGATGGTCCAGGAAGGTCTCTGAGGACATGACATTTGGGCTGAGACTTGGAGGATGAAAAGAGCCAGGTTCCAGACAGAGAACAGCAGGAGCAAAGGCCCTGCATGGGGGATGGGTTGGGCCTTGCAGTGGGGAGGAAAGACCCACGTGCCTGTAGCATGTTGAGTGAGTCAGAGAATCCGGGAACCAAAGTCGAAGATGTGGGTCGGTGGCCAGGGAGGCCTTTCAGGCTGGGATATGAGGCTCACATTTTGTCCTCAGCATTCTTGGTCACCAATTCAGAGCGCAGGTGAATGGTGCTGCCTCTCAGGTATCTGCTTAGCCACCTCATTCTTTCTGTAGGCAGTGTGTCCGCAGAGCTGCCCTCTGGGAGGTGTGTAAACATGTCAAATAGCCTGGGAGAGCTTTTCAAAGTCTGGATAAAGGATCTTCCTCCAGACTCCTGCGTCAGAATGCCCGGGGGTGGCTCCCAGGACGCTGTGAGTTGCAGGCTTGAGGGCCACCGACTTAGAGACCCAGCTGCCCCCAGCCTGCCCTTGGGCATGTGCTCTAGGTGAAGCCAGTAGGTGACTGCGTGGGGTGCTGCTCACCGGGCCTTCCTGCTCTTCCAGGTGGTGTTGATCAACGCCATCAAAGACGTGGCCAAGGCCCTTTCCGACCTCATTGGTGCTACCAAGGGAGCTGCCAGCAAGCCCGCCGACGACCCCTCCATGTACCAGCTCAAGGGGGCTGCCAAGGTAGAGTGCAGCTAGCACGCAGGGGGAGTGCTGGGGAGAGAAGCACAGGGTGCACTTCGGAAAGGCGGTTTTGCTCATTACATCGGATCTGGAAGGGAAGGGGTAGGGATGAGCCCTCAGTGCCCTGTTTCCTCTCAGCCTTTCTTCCCGTGCAGGTGATGGTGACCAATGTTACCTCCCTTCTCAAGACCGTGAAGGCAGTGGAGGACGAGGCCACGCGGGGCACCCGGGCGCTGGAGGCCACAATCGAGTACATGAAGCAGGAGCTCACGGTGAGGAGCCAGCTCACCTCCCTGGGGCACCCATGTCCAGCAGCTGAGCCCAGCCCAGGCTTGTCTGAGATTGTGAGGATAAAGAGGTTCTACCCGGAGCACCTGAACTAGGGAGGCTCACTCCCCTGCCTGCCCAAAATCCAACCTCATACTGTCCACCCCAGAATTTGGTTAGGATCAGTTTATAATTGTAATTAAGGGACCAATTGAAATGTATCATGTAGGACAATTCAGGTTTAATGACACTAAAATTGCAGCATGAAACCAAAGCATTACAGAAGATTCCTGGCAAAGGGAAAAGTCAGGATAGCCATTTGAATTTTAATCATCTATATAATCGTGTAGACACACTCACAGCCCCTCCGGATTCCCGTTGCAACCAGCAGCCCTTCACTCTTGCTCATGTGTGCCTTTTGGAGCCTGAGATTTGCCTTTAGAAGAACCTGGATGCCTTCCCCTGAGACACTGCCCTTTAGGCCCCAGCTCCCTTCTCTTTGAAGTGTCTGATTTCAGAGAAGTCCACCCTGTGGTCTTTCTTGCCTGGCTCCAGTGCTGCTGAGTGAGGTGTCCTGGTGCTACTGTGATATGGATATCTACCTATGGTTGTTTTGCTTCCGTGATGACTGGACTGACTTGCCCTAATCCCTGAAAACAGAAGTGGAAATGAATGTTTCAAACTGAGAGTTCTTTTTAATAGGAGGTCTGGTGGGGATGAGGGACTGGCCTTTGCTGCCAGTTGTCCTGCATCATTAGAATGTCACCTGTGAAGGTCACCAGCCCGTGAGGGTCAGCAGTGAAAATGAGTGGCTCCCTTGGGCTTTGGTGCTGGAGCCTGGTGTTCTTTCCTCCTGTCTTTAATGAGCCCACCTTGGTTGATGTTGTGCTAAGGAATACAGGTGGTGTCCTTAAGGACTGCTACCTGGAACTTACCTGCCCACATGGGCTGGGGCTTTCCTACCAACATCTGGACACATGTTCTGACAGATGTGAGCGGGCCTACTGGTGGCAATGAGAGAAAATTTGAAATGTGGAGCTTTCCTGGGAAATTATAGACACATGGTCAACCTAAGTATCCCAGTGTGATTTCAAATGGACCCAGATTTGAAGTGGACACAGGAGGTTCCAAAGAGCATGAGCCAGGAGGGCCACATTCCTATGGAGGCCTCTATGTGGCCTTCATCCCAGTGCAGCCCTGGGGTGGGCCTGGGGGTGGGGTCCTGCCTTAATTGCAGCTGCCCATTTTTAGGGAAGTGATGTCTGACACTGATCGGCACGTGGCAAGGATAGCAGCTGGGCCCTCCTTTCTCCAAGGAGATCAGGGAAGACTCCCCTGCTCAGGACTGAACACAGCAGCCCCAGCTGGTGCAGGCGTCCTCACGGGCAGGGACAGGTGCACACTCAGCACACAGCCAGGCACTAGGCACTCCTGGTGGGGAAACAAGCCCAATGGGCTGGAAGCATGAACGGGTGGCTTGACTGACAGGTGGAACTTTGAAGTGATATATTCATTTGCCATGGTTAATTTGTTCCAGCTCCTCTGGAGGGGTGTGTGTGTGTGTGTGTGTGTGTGTGTGAGAGAGAGAGAGAGAGAGAGAGAGAGAGAGAGAGAGAGAGAGGGAGAGATATGTGGTTAAATAATTCACAGTGTCACTGTGGCACACTCCACATGAACACCTATGCACAATTATGCAGTTATATTTGTAAGACAGGCCAAGAATAGAAGAAACAGAATGTTTCATTCCCCCCAGGCCTACACCCCTTTAAAGAGAGAGAGGTGAGTCCAGATGGATGCATCCAGGTCAGCCAGCATTGGGACTGCAGAGTTTCTGGGGATGGGAAGCCACAGACCCACCTTCCCTGGGGTGGATGGTTTCCAAGCATTGAGTACCCAATTTTGCAACAGACACATGGGTTAATGCTATAGGTATATCGCTCTGCCCTCATTGTTCTCCTAAATGCCGAGTATAGGTGTGCAAGGCTGATCCATGCTAGCATCTTGAAAGCAAGAACGATATTACTATGCTCAAATTAAATTTCTCATTTCCTGCCTTTTGCTTTCTTCCTGTTGCCGGCTCAGTTTTCAGCCTCTGAGCTGCAGCCTGGTCGGAAAAGAGTAAATTATTTTTGTCCTTCCCTTTTTTTATTTTTCCCCCCACCTCTTCCATTTCTAACTTCCAGGTGTTTCAGTCGAAAGAAGTACCTGAAAAGACATCATCACCTGAGGAATCGATAAGGATGACGAAAGGCATCACCATGGCAACAGCCAAAGCCGTAGCAGCGGGGAACTCGTGCAGACAGGAGGACGTGATCGCCACTGCCAATCTGAGCCGGAAGGCCGTGTCAGATATGCTCATGGCTTGCAAGGTAAAAGCCTCGGTGCTGTTCTGGATGGATGGGTAGTTCTCTGTCATGAGTGAGTTGTTTGGTTTGTACACAGGAGCAGCTCAAAAGTAGGGACTGAAATGCATGCGGAAGGCGTGTGCGCTTCAGCCTGAGGGAAATGATGCTAAGTTAGTTCTGCGTGTGAAGGGATGGGGTCGCCCTGCTGACGTAGCCGCTCACTTCTCCTCTCAGTTCTGCCTTCACAGACGAGAGTAGAGTGCAGGCCATTCTGACAGCAGGAAATGGGTCAGTGGCCTTTTGTTCCAAATGAGAGCTGCCTCCCTCGCCTGCCTGTACCCTTTCCTGCCTCTGTAGCTCATCCCTTCTGTGCCAGGAGGGGTGCTGCCGTAATGGGGGGAGGGAGTGAATTAGAGGAACAGAACAGAACAGAACGTTCTCTGTGCCAGGCATTTTGGAGAAACTCTTCTGGCTCTCAGATAGATAACCAGGGCAGCTGCCCTGAGCCAGTGCTTTGTAAGGGAGCTGGGGAGACCTGAGCTTTATGACCTTCACTTTATTTTCTATTAAGAAAGTGAGCCATAAGAGAAAACTCTCTATCCCCTACATCCGTTGAGCACCATCCCTGCCCCTGAGATTCTGACATCTCCTCAGTGATTAATTGGTGACTCCCTGCAATGGTGAGCAGGGGGTGGACCACAGATGTTGAAAGCTTGCTATCGCAGCTCCTGCAGCGAGGGGCATGAGGGCAGCAGGTGCAAGGTCCACCTGATGGTCCTCAGAAGGGGAGGATGAGCTGGAGGTGGTGTGCAAGGGCCTCGTGTGGGAATTTACTGTTCTCCTGGGCGTGATGGAGGGTGGAGGCAGTGGGTGGCAAAGTCGTGGGGTCACATTCATGAGGGACCTCGTGTTCTGGACCAGGGAGTTTAGACTCTCTTTTGAGGCCATGAGTATTGGTCATTTTGATATGCTTAATGGAATTGGCCTTCCAGAAAATGATGGCTCCAAAAGGGGTTCCAGTCTCAATCAGAGATTAGTAGTCGCCTAGCAAGGTGTGGCCCCAGTGCCACCCAGGTGTGCATGCAGGGCACCTCTCAGTTTGGGAAGGGTTGTCATATATATTCTCATTTGGCCCCAGATGGGAAGGGCAAGGGGAATTTTCCTAATTTGATGGATGATGAAACAGGCTTGGAGGGATTGACCGAGGTCACACAGCTACTTCCTCTGAGCCAGGACTGAAACCAGACCTCTGAGCTCCCAGCCAGTCTGTCTCTGCTGCTGTGGCCTCCCAGCCACCGCGCTCTGTCAGGGTCACTGTGGTTGAGCAGAGACAGGCACTTTGTCTCCATTAGATGCAAAATGAAAAGGAGATGTTTGGGGGGAAATGATCAAGCTGTCAATGGCAAGCAGCTCTCATTTTCAAGTCTCTTTCTTCATACGCATTCCTCTGTTTGCAGGAGGGGAGGTTAAGTTTAAAAAAAATAAAATAAAAAACAAACTCATTGGCCCAGCCTCAGCCCCTCCCTGGATCGGGCCATCCTGACTCTTCAGGACAAAAACAACAGCCAGGCTTGCTGACAAGCGTCACTGCTGAGCCCTGAGGCTCCTGCTGGGATAGGATTTATTTAGCAGGCTGACACTTACGTTTCCCTTGGTCGCCTGTATTTCCACCCCTTTGCAGAAAGGAAGTGAAGTGCACGCAATAGGGAATATGTAGCATACCAGGGATGGCGGATGGTGGATGGAGAAGGAACCCTTGTGCCACGCAGCGGGCCAGGTTGCCGTGTGAGGCTGAGCAGGGAATCCAGGGCAGATATGGAAGCGCAGTAGGTTATATACTGGCCCACTTTATTAGGAAGGAAGGATTACACTAATTCCTTAGATGGAGATTTCCCTACATCCTAAGTTAATTCTAGTGTCTGCTGCTTCCTGATCTTACTTCCATGTGCATAGGTTTACATTATATACAATTTTATATCTACTGTTAACAGTTAACATTAGATGGTTGTTTCTATGTTGCTATGAGCCATTATAACTGATGCTTTTAATGACCACGAAATACTCTGTTAATGAATACCATCTTTACCCTATCATCAGATATTTAGATATTGTCTGCATTATTTATTTTTTTTTATCATAAACTTTACTGCAAGGAACATCTTTGTGCATATCTGTTTTGTCTATATTTTGGATTATTTCCTTTTAGGCAAGACTCCTCCCAGAAGTTAGAACTTAGTGGGTAAAATGATAGGACTTTTTAATTACTCCTGGCTTGCTCTCCCAAAATGCCCTGCCAAGTCACAGAGCTGGCAGCACTGGACAAGAGCACCTCAGCCTTAGCGCCTAGTAGGCCCTGAGTGAGGGCCTTGCATGTCCGTCAGCCGCTGGAGGTGACACCAGACAGCATCGCTGTTGCGGCTTCCCCAGGTTTGTCTCTCCAGAGCGGACACAGGGCTCTGTCCTCACAGCTGGGGACACGGGAACGAGGATGACACCGTGTAGTGGCGGTGAAGAACGTGGTTAAGCTGTGGTTATGGGCATGGCCTGGCTCCTGCCTCCGAGGCCAGTGTGTCCTCAGATGCATAAAACGGGACATGTGAATGACAGGTGCTGGCCACTGAATTATCCCTGCTTCTCTCAGAGGGGTGGGGGCAGGGTGTCGGGTAGGGGGGACAACAGGTGTTCCACAAGCACCCCCCCCATCCTAGGAAGCGGGGCTTGCCTGGAAGAAATGTGGAGTTCGGTTACTGTACCCCGTCCATCTTGGCCTGCTCCCCTAATGTGTGATTCCTGTGTGTTCTGATTTGTGATTTATGTATTCTTGTATGCCCTCTCAAGAACTTGAGAGAACATACGAGAATCATAGAAAGGAAGTAAGGTCCTTAAATGGGTAGGGTTGCTAGATTTAGCAAATTCAAAATAAGGTGCCCCCTACCTATATTACCTTTTTGTCGTTATGAATCTGAAATTCAAATTCAGCTGGGCATTCTGTAGCTGATCCAGCAACCCCGGGAGGGGATGTGCCATCTGGAATGATACATTGTGAATGAGTCGCCTCGGCGGGTCACGAGGGCACGGGAAAAGCACCAAGTGCTGCACCCACCATGCGTCCTGCTCGGCTTATCTGGGCCTGGATAATGCCAGGCACCCCAGGGTCCTGGGGAGCTCGCTGCCTGAAGGTTCCCAGGAGCCCGGGGCCTGGCTGGGCGCCGCACCGTGACCCCTGCGTGGTCAGGTCACAGCGGGAGGGCCTGGCCGCGATTAGCTTGTGAACGGGGAGGGGTCGGCGGGACTTCTCACGGCTCCGAGGAGACACGGCTGACCCTGGAGCCGCACATCTCCTGCGTAAGCCCTAATCACGAATCCTTCCTGACTTCTCAGGGTCTGGGGAATTTCTTACATTTCATAGAAGGTGGGGTGCAGGGACGGGGAGAAAGGAAAAAGAAGATAAGAGGGACCAGATTCGCTTGCTCTTGTCTGGCTCCAGGGCACTAAAAATGTCAAGACACAGCCTTGGAAGGAGCCTGCTGTGGAGATGGGGGGGCAGGGGACAGTGGAGGACCACCCCGCTATCCACGGGGTCAGGGCAGGTTTCTCAGAGATCACCGACGTGAGGCAGCAGGAGTTCCAGAATCCAGAGTCCAGGCTAGATGGCACTGCCCTGCCGGGCTGGAGACCCCACCCGGCCCTCCGGCTAGCTCTTCCTGTTCTAAGATGTCAACGCTCCTTTCTCTTCTCCAGCAAGCATCTTTCCACCCTGATGTCAGCGAGGACGTGCGTGCCAGAGCCTTGCGGTATGGGACGGAGTGCACCCTCAGCTACCTGGACCTTTTGGAGCACGTCCTGGTGGTGAGTGGGGCGAGGACCCGGGCTGGAGAAGAGCTCACTCAGTGCAGACCATCCTTTCCTCGGGCAAACCCCTTCGAGGGCGTTGTTCAGGCTGAGTGTGAGGCCGTGGTGGTGGCTGATAGATGGCCCACACGGCAGCCTCAGGCCTGCACCAACTCCCAGGTCCTAGGGTGGCTTGCCCCCCAGGCCCTAAGGGCCAGACCAGAAAGTGTATCGTGCCCGTCTGTGCATGCCTACCCCAGGAGCACGTTTAGAACGAGGGAGGTCGGGGAATACCAAGCCTTTCCAGGCAGAGTGCTCCGCCTCCTCAGAGGGAAGGGAAGTCCTACGTGATGGATTACCGCCCTGTCCTGACCAGAGGACCCCAGGCTGATTGAGATTACATTCCTGGAGAAGGCTGAAACTGCAATTAGGTCCCATGTTAAGTCTTGCTTTGGCGTCATGGCTTTAGCACAGGGACTCCATTTGGGCCTGTTTGGGGTTTTCTCTGTCACAGTCCTTCCCTTTTGACCAAATTCTCAGCTTGACTTGGAGATGTGATCAAATGGAAGGCAGGAGCACCACACTCAGCTCCAGCTCTGCAGACCTGGTGGCTTTCAGAGTCCCTGTGTGATAGCCACAGGTGTGATAGCCACAGGTGTGATAGCCACAGGTCATGATGATGTTGCTTAATCCCTATGACATTCACAGGTCACATCTTTAGGTTCACCCCCCATTGACCCCCTCCTTCCTGCCCCAGAGGTCAGCTTTTGTTGAAAGTGTTACAAAAGAGGTTTAGTCAAAAAGACCAAAGCCCACGTCATCATCAGACTCCTCAGATTCTTCTTTCTTTGCCTCCACTTTCTTCTCATCTGGGGCAGCAGCGGTGGAGGGGGCAGGACCTCCGGCTGGCACAGCACCAGCTGCTGGGGCAGGTCCACCAGCCCCTGCATTGCAGATGAGACACCCAGTGTTGACACTGGCCAGAGCCTTTGCAAACAAGCCTGGCCAGAAAGGCTCACCATGTACACCAGCTGCTTTAGTGAGGGCATTGATCTTATCCTCCGTCACCTCACTTCATCGTCGTGCAGGATGAGGGCTGAGCAGATGCAGGCCAGCTCCGAGGCAGAGCCGTGATGAGGGCGTGTTCTGGGCGAGCTCTGCCTCGGAGCTGGCCTGCATCTGCTCAGCCCTCAGGTGCTAGTCACAGGAAGAAGAGGGCCTCACCCCAACGCCATGGCCTTAGCTTCCTCGGGAGAACTGAGCACCTTACTGGCAGCTGGGAAAAACCAGGTTCACTCTCTTTAGACTGTTCTTCTTTGTTCCCTCCCTGACAATTCAATCTTAAGTAGATGATTTGCTTGGTGATTAGTGGCTGCAAACATGTGTTTAGAGCTTTTGACAGAACATAATGTGCCAGAGACGTTATGATGATAAACATAAAAAAGGTAATTTCTAGTATAATATTTGGAATGTACTTTGGAGCCATAGTCCCCAAGACCCAAACCAGTCAAAACCAAATAGTGAAATTCGAAATACCTTGTTGTCACTTTTTTAAGCCAGGTGGCTTGCTCCGTGGTCTTACATAACTGGGTTGCAGTTTCCCTAGAAGCGTTCATCCAGGTGCATGCTGGCCACAGCACAGGCACCTCCTTGCTCAGCTACAGGATAACCTAGGGCTCTTCTGTTGTGAAGAGCAACTTCGGACAGAGACTGAAAGGATTTTTCTTGGACAACTGTTGCTTTAGCAGTGGATTCTGCAATGTTTTCAGAGCGAAGGAGTGGACCCTAGGTATAGCCTTATTTTTACTTATTTCAAACTAGGGACTTGCCAAAGAAAGTGAGTTCTAAGTCATGGTAGGTCCTTTCTAACTCGTCAGTGTAAACTCGGGGGGTTTGACCCAGGACTGTGTCTGTGTGGCTTTGTGATTAGTTGGATAGCTTAAGAGGCATGGCCTGTTATGCACCCGCCATTGAGGAGAATGATAACCACTGAGGACAAAGTCCTGCCTGGCACTGTCCTCCTCCACTGTGCACTGCTCATGGTCAGAGTGCAGCTTTGGTAACAAGTCCCAAGTCTGACAGGTAACCCCCCACCATAGCAATGGTCTGGGAGATGGGGATGATGGGTGGCATCATCTTTTCAGGCCAAGGCTGGAGCGAAGGAAGGAGACAAAAAGAAAGGGTTTCGTGTTTGGTTACAGTGTGCAGCCTTGATCCCGTGCCTTGGATAGAAGCAGTCTGCACTGATGTCAGCTGTTTCTCTTCCTCGTCAAAGTGAGTTGTAGGTGTGCAGTGTCTGTGCAGTGTCAGGTGGAGCCTTCCTTAGCTGTGACCCATAGCGCGGGGCCTTCTACTGCTCAGCAGCGTCAGTGGGCGGGAGTATGTACTTGGTAAGGTCCCTTCAGTGGGGCTCGAGGGCTCCTCTGATGATGTGTCTAGAATTCCCAGTCACCAGGCTCTAGGCTGTGACCCACAGGATCCTTTAAAATGGAACCTGGGGTGGCATCTCTAACCTATTGATGATAAGCTGGAGCATTAGCAGCTTAATGGCAGCTGGTCCTACTAGCATGAGACAGCCAGGGATCAACAGAAGGTTGAAAGCCAATAGGCATTGGTCTGCTGGTGACTATCTTGTGTGAGGTGAGATTATGGTTCCCAAAGGACATACTGTGAACATTCAGCAAGACCCAAGGCAATATGGTAGGCTAGGGGAGTCCAGGAGTTTCAGCAAATTTAGAGATTTTTAAATTTGAGGGTCCCATTAATTCTTTCTACCTTGCCTGGCGACCAAGGGGGATGAAGACAGTGATAATTCTGAGAACCTTGCAAATCTTTCCATCGAGGCTCACAGGATTTGCCCAAGGAAGTGATCAATGGAAATTGTGGAAGGTACACCCTAAGGGGAAAACACATTTTTCTAACAGCTTCTTTGCCACTGTGAGGGCATCGGCAGTAACGAGTCAAGCCTGGAAATCCACGAAGCTGTTGCTTAGTTGTGGGTCTAGGAAATCCCTGGCTTAGCTTAATGCCTTTTGCAGACAGCTGCTTTCCTTCAGCACGGAGATCACGACCTGGGTAATGAACGCTGTCTAAAGATCGTTGAAATGCTTCCGCAGAGACTTTGTGTCCTTTTCAGTGAACGGTTGCAGCAAATAAATGGAATCTTCCGTGGACTCCTCTTTGGGAGCTGAGCCCAGTGAGAGGTTATCTACACGTTGTGAAAAGGCCGCCTTCCCTGGGGACCTGGAGGGTGTTTAAATCTCAGTGACATACTTAGGAGAACTAAGAGGGGCCTCTGTGCCCTTGAGGCATGACTGCCCAGGTACATGGTCACTTACTCCATGTAAAGGCAAGTGGATGCCGACTGTGTGTCCTCAGGGATGCTGAAGAGGGCAGAACAGGGGTCTGCGGCAGTGAGCCGCTGAGTCTGGGGGAACTTGACGACAACGGTGTTCTGGGTTAGAACCGGGAACCCAGGAATCGGTATGTTATTAAGAGCTCTCAGGTCCCCCAAATCCTGGGCAAATCGCCATCCTGTTCTCAGCATAGAGAACAGTTAACACCCGGCAGTTAGGTCTTCTATGGGTGTGAGGCCTTGTATGGATACTGAGATAATTTAGGAAGAGGTTTAATTATGTCTACCTGAGTCTCTATAGGTTCTGCACTCTTTATTCTTCTCATGTCAATTTTAAAGGTAGTCCTTAGCCCAGTTGATGTAGCTCAGTGGTTGAGCATTGATCCCGGAACCAAGAGGTCACCAGTTCAATTCTGGGTCAGGGCACATGCCTAGGTTGTGGGCTTGATCCCCTGTGGGAGGCATGCAGGAGCCAGCCAATTGACGATGTTTCTCTCTCATCGATGTTTCTATCTCTCTATCCATCTCCCTTCCTCTTTCTTTAAAATAATCAATGAAAACATTTTTTTTTTAAGCAGTCCTTAGATTTTCAGGTACTTTGATTTACTCTGGGGACCTTTGTTGGAATTCTTCCTCTTCTATGTCAAGAAGAGACACTAAGGAACATAAAAGTCTAGGAAATTCTAAAGGGAGGTTTCTATTGGAAACAACACGTTAGCCCTTTTAATTTAGAAAGGAGATCTCCTCCTACTGATTGGCACTGGGTTACAGAGCAAGAAAGGGTGTTTTTCAGTGAAAGATCCCAGTCATTTATTCTCAACGAGGTAAAATTCTCTCTAAACTTTCTTAGATATCCCCACTATGGAAACTTCCTTTTTACTCTGAGAATTTTGTTGTCCAGTGAGGGTGGGGTTTAAAGGAGAAAGCATAGCTCAAGTAATTTTAGTTTCTTTCCCTTTGGCTGTCCTGGGAAAGTAGAGTAAGTCCTCACTTAACATTGTCAGCAGGCTTTTAGAAACTGCAACTTTAAGCAAAAGGATTTAAAATGAAACCAATTGTACCATAGGCTAAGTTCATGGTTGGCAAACTGTAGCTCGAGAGCCACATGCAGCTCTTTGGCCCTTTTGAGTATGGCTCTTCCACCAAAAAGCAAGGCCTGGGCAAGTCTATTTTGAAGAAGTGGCGTTAGAAGAAGTTTAAGCTTAAAAAATTTGGCTCTCAAAAGAAATTTCAATCGTTGTACTGTTGTTATTTGGCTCTGTTGACTATAATGAGTTTGTCAACCACTGGGTTAAGTGATATAAACAAGAGTTGAGTTCCTATGGTATATTTCTGATTGCAGAAACATCATCACATTTCTAAATAAAGACCCAAAACACTTCTAATATTAAACATTGAAAGAAATGTGAGCTATACATACATTTAAGAACCTAATAAAAACAGATAATTCTTTACCAACTTGTTCATTCCAGTTCAGGGTCACAGATGCCTAGAGCCTATCCCAGCAGCTCGGGGTGCAAGGCGGGAACCAAACCCAGCCAAGACTCCCTTCCACTGTAGGTTCACTCACTCACTCACACCCACCCCCAGTCAGACTGGGACAGTGTAGATACCACAGTTCACCTAACCTGCCCATCTCCGGGACGTGGGAGGAAACCGGAGCACCCAGAGAAACCCACGCAGACATAGGAAGAACATGCAAACTCCACACAGATAGAGTCCTTGGCTTGGAATTGATTTTTTTTTTTTTTAAATCAAAGTTATAACAAAATGACATTATTTGAGGACCTGCTGTATTGTTACTAGCTTACCAGAAAATGCCACAGACCCGGTTAACTGTGGGAGGGCCCATCTGGGGGAATCCTTGGGAGTTGATATGGGGGCATTTGAGTTAATGTTGAAAAGTTTGCATAAGGCCTTTGAGGACAATCTCTTTTCCAGTGTTCCAATTTGTTACAATTGAGACATTGATTTCTTGGCCAGTGTTCAATCATGGGCCCCTACAGGAGTGCCCTTCGAGAGGCCAAGGTGTTATTTTGGTTCTCTGGCCTTAGAGCTGTTGGAGCCATAAAGCTAATAGCTCCGTGATTTTCATTTCCCTTTTTGCTCCAGGGTCCTTTCAAAATGCTCAGTGAGGCCTGTGTCCTCCCATCCCATTTTCTGCCTTTTTTGGATCCATAATCTCAGTAGATAAGCCATGTACAAGGAGGGCAGCTAGAGCAGGTTGGGTGACCCTGTTTATCATCTGGAACCTGGAATGCCACAGAAGAGGGCTTCCAAACAGCTTTAAAGTCTGCCACAGACTCAGCTCTCTTTTGTCCGCATGTTTGAATAACAGACCAATCAGCATGGGCAGGGAGACTTAGGAATGGCTTATGAAAGTTCTTTCTGGTCAAAGACTTTGAATATCATCCTCAGGGGTTGCCACTTTGCTTCCTACATCCATTTTTTGGGCTTCACCAGGCCCTACCAGTATGTACAGAAGCAGATAAAGATCTGGTAGTTTTTTAAGAACTTAGAATTATTGGTGTCTATGACCCTGGGCCACCAGATCTATTATTATATTCATTAGATTCATTTTCTGTTATGAATTCTTCCTTCCAGAGAAGCAGGATTCTTAAATCTTCTGTTGCAAACCTCGGTGGTGGATATGTCTGTTAAAAAAACCTGCCACATAAGTTTCTTTTCATCTTTCTATGCAATTATTGCCATTGCAACCTATAATTATGATAGAAATTTAAATTTCCTGTTTCTCCGTGGCTGGGTTGAAGTTTATGGTGTGAAGGTAATTGGTGCTAAAATGAAATCATTACTAGGAAGAAAAGCTAAAGGACATCAAAACTTGTATGAAACATACAAAAAAAATCATCTCATCTTTTGCAAGAACGTTGTTGTCTCTTGATGACACTTCCAAGGAAACATGACTAAAATGTCATCGTGCACGTATTTGCTCGTGCATTCATTTTTGTCTGTTTAAAAAAGATTAGACATACTCTTTGGGGTTGTTTTTCTAATAAAAATATAGGAATAAAACAGCCTCCATTTCCAGGGAATTACCACAAACATAGGAAAATACAGGTTGCTAACAACAATTGAAGAGGCCCCATGACAATGTTCTGTCACCTAAACGGTGGATATTGGTAGTTTTCTTGGAGCTGCTGCTAAAAGTGAGTTTGCATTTCTTATTATTAGCCCCTAACTCCTTCTCCAAGCAGACTGCAAAGAAATACGGGCAAAGATGAGGCTGAGAGCAAGGGGGGTTGTTCCTCACGAGACGCCCTCGAGCCACAGCACCGCTGGGGCCAGTGCTGACGGAGACCGGCAGGAAATGGGGAGAGAGGAGAAGCACAAGCAGGGGAACCAGTGTCTATTTCTGAGGGAACTTGGAGGGACAGAACCAGGATAGGAAAGCCAAATTGCCAGTGTAGAGAAGACATTCAGGTTTCTGTTGAAATTATCTTTAAGGTAGAAGAAAAGAATACTAAGATTATATTAGCTGTTTAAGGGTGGTGAATAAAAAGGTAGTTAAAAACTAGAGATTTACACACACACACACACACACACACACACACAGACACCACCATCCTGCCCTCTTGGTTCTCGTCTGTATGAGGAGACCATGTATAATGAGACGATCACAGTATCGCCATTCTGAGAAGAAAATCTACCTACATCAGAACTCTGACAGCCCTCACCGGTCACTTGAAAATTCGAATTCTGTTTTAATTGATCAAAGAGCGTTACTAAGGTTCCTGAAGCTGAAGAAAGAACAGGTAGTTGTCTAATTTTCACAAAAGGGGGAAAAAGGAAAGTAGAAGTTAAGGTTCGGGGAAAGTATCCAGCAATTTACAGAAATAAATTGATGTCACTTTTCAGGTGGTACCAGGAGGTTCCGGGATCTTTCTTAGTGGGCTGCCTTTCCTAAATTTGGTCACAAAAATATGTCGGTCACATAAACATTATACTGCTTTAGCCGTGTTCAGTTCATATATCCTGGAGTGAAGGATTCCTGACTTTGCCTGGTTTGTATATTTTAGTTTTTCTATAGAAATGTTTTTTAAAATGCAGAAAGTCATTCTGAAACCGGTTTGGCTCAGTGGTAGAGAGTCGGTCTGCGGACTGAAAGGTCCCAGGTTCGATTCCTGTCCAGGGCATGTTCATTGGTTGCGGGCACATCCCCGGTAGGGGGTGTGCAAGAGGCAGCTGGTCAATGTTTCTCTCCCATCGACATTCTAGCTCTCTATCTCTCTCCCTTCCTCTCTGTAAAATATCAATAAAATATATTTTTTTAAAAATGCAGAAAGTCAGATCAACAGCCATGTGCCCACCATCTGTAATTAACTCATTTTGTCAATGTTTGTTTCATTTGGTTCAGAATTTTATTTTCCAAAGAAATCTATAAATAATAATGAATTGTATAGCCCTTATCAATCCCATTCTCCTCTCTCTACCCGCTCCCCCATGAATATCGAGGTGCAAGTAACTTTCATGATTTTAACTTTTTCACCTTTTGTGGATCTTAGGCCTCCTTGTACTGAAAACACATTTTCTGCCTCCCCTACCCTTATCAAAGAAACACACACACACACACACACACACACACACACACACACACACGGGCCTTTAAGCTGTTGAAAGGGTTCTCAGACCCAAACACCCAGCTGGATCCTTTTGGAATTGAGGCTCCAAATTGAAAACCCCCACTTGGGGAATCCTTTTTCTTTGGAGAATCCTATTAGCCATCAACAATAATAGGATCTGATCTGGGCAGCACTATCTCCTTGCTGCTCTGGGAGCGGCTTTATGAAGCAGCAGGCATGCCCATTTGAGCAGTGTCACATGTAAAGTTTGTGCTGCGAGTTTATAGGCAGCCACTTGGCCTCTGCAGCAATCATGGTTCAATATTGCTGCAAACCCACAATATGAGATCCTTGACAAGGCTAAAATTACCCTTGCTTCCAGTAGCAGAGCTTTAATTTGGTTCTGTCCGTTGCCTGCTGTTAGAAATCATATTGATTTAGTGGAAGAATAAAAATAGAACTCCTTTCCTTCTGCCGTATCTCAGTAGGGTACTTTATCATATGACTGCTACTTAGACAGGCATGGTGTATACAGAAGTGGTTCTGTTTCTCCATCAAGGCTCTTTTAAAGACGGAAGTCATTCACCACTCCACTAAGGTGATGTCAATCTCCCCACCACACCCTTAATTTTTTCCAGCTCTATTGAAGCATAACTAATATGCAATGAACATGTTTAAAGTGTACAATTTTAGTATCAGCATGTAAATACATCTGTGAAAGCACTAAAACAATCGAAATAATTAATAGATCCATTACTACTCAAAATTTCCAGGCAACTACTGATCTGCATTTGTTATTATAAATTTGTTTGCATTTTCTAGACTTTTTAATAAATAGAATCATATAGCATGTGCTCCTCTTTGGCCTCTTTCACTCAGCATCAGTATTTTTCTTTCCATCCATATTGTGTGTGTATCAATAAATTGTTGCCTTTTATTGATAAACTGGAGGCCCAATGCACGAAGATTCGTGCAATAATGGGCCTTCCTTACCCTGGCTGCCGGCACTGCCTTCATTCCGGCCGGAGCCGCCTTTCCACTCAGGCCCAGAGCCTTTCCACCTTCCCATGCTGCCCAGAGGCCCTGAGTAGCCAGGGGCGGGGCCTGAGTATGCAAATTAATCTGCCATCTTTGTTGGGTTAATTTGTATACTCACTCCTGATTGGCTGGTGGGCATCACAAAGGTACAGACAATTTCCATCTTACTTTTTTATTAGTATAGATATTATTCCATCATATGGATGTGCCCTAATTTATAGACATGTTGATTGACATTTAGGTTATATGTAGGTTTCAATTATTACAAATAAAGCTGCTAAGAACATTCTATATTGTTAAAGAACAAAAATTCAACCAAGTAAATTTGAAGATCTAATCAACTTTATTGAACAGTTCATGAATGGAGCAGCATCCCACCTCGCTGCTCCCAAATAGAAGGGAGCTCCAAACAAAGTAGCCTTTGTTTATAACTAAAGGCTCTTTTATAGGCACACACTGGACAGGACAAAAAGTTTCTGATTCTATTTACTTGGATCCTTTTTGCTTGTTTTTTGATGAGTCCAGCTAAAGGTTCATTGATCTTATTTATATTTTCAAAGAATCAGCTCTTGGTTTCATTGATTTTTATATATATATATTTTTTAATCTCTGTCATTTATTTCTGTTCTTATCTTTATTATTCCCTTCCTTCTACTTACTCAGGGCTTTTCTTGTAGTTCTCTTTCTACTTTTTTAAGTTATAGGATTAGATAATTTATTTTATTAATTTTTCTTGCTTTTTGAGGTAGACCTGTAGTGCTATGAATTTTCCTCTCAAGACTGCTTTCACAGTATGTTAAAGATTTTTGGTTGTTATCTGTTCATTTTCATTTTTTCCCAAGAAGCTTTTGATTTCTTTCTTGATCTTGTTGGTAACCCACTCATTGTTTAATAACATGCTATTTTGCCTCAATGTGTTTGAATGTTTTTGAGTGTTTTTACTGTAGTTGATTTCTAATTTTATGCCACTGTGATCCAAGAATGATTTTAGTCTTCTTGAACTTGTGAAGACTTGTTTTGTGTCCTAACTTGTGGTCTGTCTTTGAAAATGACCCATGTGCACTTGAGAAGAATGTAAGCTTTGGGGTGAAATGTTGCATAAGAGTCAATTAAATACATCTGATCTTAGATATATTTTTATAGGCACTTAGTTTCACTGTTTCCTTGTTGTTTTTTGTCTGAAAGATCTATCCAATGAAGGCAGTGGGATATTAAATACCATTACTGTATTGCTGTCGATCTCTTCCTTAGTCTTCTAGAAGTTTTTTGTTTTTTTTTTTTAATATATTTTATTGATTTTTTTACAGAGAGGAAGGGAGAGAGATAGAGAGCTAGAAACGTCGATGAGAGAGAAACATCGACTAGCTGCCTCTTGCACACCCCCTACTGGGGATGTGCCTGCAACCAATGTACATGCCCTTGACCGGAATCGAACCCGGGACCTTTCAGTCCGCAGACCAACGCTCTACCACTGAGCCAAACCGGTTTCGGCTCTGGAAGTTTTTTTTACATTTATAACCTGTGCATATATGTTTACCAGGTTATATCCTCTGGTTGAATCGATCCCTTTAGTATTACGTACTGACCTTTATTGTCTCTTGTGATGGCCTTCATTTTGAAGTCTATTTTGTCAGATATAAATATTGCTACCCCAGCTTTTTTTCATTCCCCTTTGCATGAAAATGTCTTGCCATCCCTTCACTCTCATCCCTTGTGAATCTTTTGTTCTAAATTATATATTAAATTATATATCTCTATATAGACTTATCACAACTCTATAACGAAAGAACTGTTATGATCACTTAATTAGTAAATAAAGTGTAGAGAGAGGATAAGTAATTGGGCCAAGGTTGCATAGGCACGTTGACTCCGGAACCTACATGGCTGTGTTAGAAAGCAAAAGGCACTTAACCTTCTCTCAGTCTCCCCAGGGTTCTAGTGCTTTTTTCAGACCTGGTCTAGGAAGCCACCATATTGGGAATTATTCCAACCGTGTGTTGGTGTCTTTTTCACTCCTCCTTTATCTGTTCATTTCTTCATAAGTCTGTACTGAGTTAATTTCTTCATAGTGATATGTGTCAACCCTAAGGTGAGAGAATGAGGATAACAGTAGCAAATATAAAATTTAAAAGATTATAAGAGGAAGGGAGGTGGGCATAGAGGCATGTGAGGTGTTGTTCTAAAATCTTTGACAAATCAGGTTGTGTATGTAAACAATGTCTTCTAGGTGCTGCTATGTTTGAGGTCAAAATACAACCCCATTAACTCCCCCAGCACCAGATTGTTATCATGCTTCTCTTATGGTGTTAAAGGGGTTGGCCAGGGTCCAAACGGCATTTTGTCCAGACTCCTGAGAATGAGTATGATACCTGGCGGGGTGAAAGAGGGAATGGGACCCCAAGAAGGGAACTAACATCCAGTGAACTCCTGTGGGGTCTCATTGTGCAAGGTACATGCCCATGTGTTACTGCATTTGAACTTGACGGCAGCCCCGAGGGGCAGCATTGCCTCAGGGTTACAGATAAGAAAATGTGTTCTTATCTCTAATCCACCCAGTGTAGCAAACCAGTAGCAGGCAAAGCCAGGTTCAAACACCGGCCTATCCAATCCCCACGCCCACACCTCGTCCCCTGCTCAGAGGCTCCGAATTGTCTAGACTCTAGAGCACATATGTCAAACACAAGGCCCGCGAGCCAAATCCAGCCCGCCAGGCCTTGCAATGTGGCTCGCACCGCGCTGTCATCACTGCACTCCGCTGTCAGTTTATGACATTGTCAGTTTATGACTGTTCAGTAAACCATTCGGCCCACGATTTAGGCTGGATTTTAGATTTTGGCCCCTTCTCTGATTGAGTTCGACACCCCTACTCTAGAGAGTCAGCAGTTGCGCTTTTCGCCAGCATGCCTAAACATTTCTGAACCTGAAGATTACCACCGCACGCGGGAAGAGACGCAGAAAGGAATGTTGGAAGAGGAATTTTGAAATTAGGAAGGAACAAGGTGATGTGAGTCAGAAAATAAATCCCGGCGGAGGTCGGTGAGGAGCTCGCCTCCCGTTTCCCAGGTCTCGCCTGGAAGGAGTTGGGGAAGAATTCAGCGGGGATGCCTTTTAAGTTGGATTGGGGTTGGAGTTTCAATATCTTTTCATAACACTGTGGGGAAACGGGGGCGGCGGGAAGGGAGAGACAACACAAAAAAACAAAACATTTTTGAAACCTGTGAACTAGTGCAGAAGAGGGAAAGTCTTGGTGACTTCCCAGCGAGGCTTGCAGTGAAAACGCTGGGGGGGAAAAACTCCTGATCAGCTGGTTGCTGTGGCTCTCTTGGTGATTTCGTCCCCAAGATCCCACCTGAGTCACCCATTTCTCTTTCTGGTGCCACATTGGCTGTTTTGTCACAAGTCCCAGCTGACCCATAGCCTCCGGCTTTTGTGTTCAGTCAGAGTGTGCTTAGATAGCACTGGGTAATTTTCAGGTGCATGTATTTATCTTGTGTACAAATAAAAGTACAGATGTAAGACAATGGCTGTATCAGTGCAAGGATTTTTGTCTTCCATGTAATCTTAAGGAAATATATAAGAAGGGACTTTAGAGAAACCCCTGGCTCCCAACTTTCCATTTTCCCCAAGATTCTGAAGTCACTCGGTGGCAAAGTGACAACCTAAAGCCAGGATGCCCAGCTGTGTCCACCAGTGAGGGTGCTTCCTGGCACAGTGGCTGCCGTTCTCCTCATGCACTTGGCTTGTTCTTCACCCACAGGTTCTTCAGAAACCGACCCCGGAGCTCAAGCACCAGCTGGCTGCTCTCTCCAAGCGCGTCGCTGGTGCCGTGACTGAGCTCATCCAGGCGGCCGAAGCCATGAAAGGTAGGTGGCAGCCTCTCGTGTCCTCTCTGGGGCACCACTCCATGGCAGAGCTAGCACAGCGAGCTGAGCAGAGAAAACACAGCCGCACAGGCCTATGCAGCCAGAAGGACTATAGGGGAAGTACTTTTCCTTAAAAAATCAGAGTTAGATCTAAAAAGTAATATCCTCCTGAAGCCAATCTTTTCTCCAGTCTTTACATTAAGGACTTCTACTTCAATGGCATATCCATCTAGAACTGCCCACTTCTCTTTTAAGGGTCCCGCCACGCCCTAAAGACTCCATTAAAAAAAGGAGGGGCAGGGGTCTGGCCACTTATTTTCATTCGTCAGAATATTAATTCTTATTTAAATAATACCCTTCATTTATAAAGCAGTGCAGTTTGGGTACTTTGTTGGCACACCCCTTCACGGTTCCATAGAAGCAATCAACTCACCGGGGAAAGGTTCTCTCTCCTGTTTCCCTTTGTTTGATTTGAGGTGAGGGGCCATTCATCCCAGTGCCCGGGAGGAGAGCAGAGTAAATCTCTTTGTGCTCAGCATAGTCTCGAGTCTCCTGAGGGTGCCTGCGTACAGTCATGGCCCTAAGTTAGAAGTCAGAGTTATGTTCATGCTGGCCGCGTCCGTGAGATCTTGATTTTGAAACGGTCACTAATGAGACTGCCCCTGTGGACGGGCTGTACCCGCAGCTTGGTGAGAAAAGCAGGTCGGGCAGGCATCCCTCTGTACCTAGCTGATCTCTGAGAACTCTTAGGACAGTGTAGCCGGTAGGCTCCGGGAACTTCTCTACATGAAAATCCAGATGTTGTTTGTAATTTAGCCACTGCCCTGAGGTCTGCAGCTACCATGAATGACCCTCTTTGGACTGATTTTAGGAACAGAGTGGGTGGATCCAGAAGACCCAACGGTGATTGCAGAAACAGAATTACTGGGGGCTGCAGCATCCATTGAGGCTGCTGCTAAGAAGTTAGAGCAACTGAAGCCGAGAGCAAAGCCAAAAGTGAGTGTCCGTGCGTGGCTGCTTGTCTGATGCCAGTAGGTCTCCAGGTGAACGGCTGTGCCGTGAAGCTGGGAGTGCCGCAGGGAGCTTGTCTTGTTCCGAGTGGTTAGCCTAGCAGGCTACACACCTGCTCTGCCTGCCCAGGTCTTTTAACAGGGCCCGGAAAAACCCAGTGCGTGCGTCTTTCAGGGTAACCAGCCAGAAAAATACCTTTGGGTATCCAGAAGAGGAATCGGGCACTTACAATCTTGATTTAGTTCCTTTATATATAAAGCAGGTGTTGGATTCTTATTACTGAGTGTAAGATTGTCACCCTCCAATTTTCTGGTTGCCGTGCCTTTCACACTGAGTCTCTCCTTTTCTTAAAATTAAAAAGGGGCCATGTGAATCGGTGCACCCAATAATCGCCTCTTTCTGTATATGCTGGGGACTGTGATTGGATGGTGTGTTTTCTCCAGCTATGTTTGTTGTCTAGATAAATGTTTAGAATTTAAGATCATTGGTTTATGTTAAGAGAAACAGTGATTAAAGGAAAGAAAGGCTTTAAGTTCGGACAGTAGGGAGGAGGATTCTTAAATAAAAAGGATGGTGCGCTAGTGCTGTCCAGGGACAGAGCCCAACCTTGTTAAGAAGCTGTAACCTCCCACCAGCCCCCACCCTCCATGGCTGTCTTCACTGAAAAGATAGTATATAGAACAAGAGGAGGCCTTTTTTTTGGGGGGGGGGCCCCGCGGGGGGGGGGGGTCTATTCAACCAAGTCCTTTCTGGTACCTGTAACCTCAACTCCCTTCCAAGGACCCAAATACATTTGGAAA
This sequence comes from Pipistrellus hanaki, assembly GCF_964339955.1. Classification (NCBI taxonomy): domain Eukaryota; kingdom Metazoa; phylum Chordata; class Mammalia; order Chiroptera; family Vespertilionidae; genus Pipistrellus; species Pipistrellus hanaki. The sequence goes on along the minus strand of NC_140503.1, from coordinate 44,996,637 downwards.
TAAAATCTAATTCTTCCCCTCAAAAAAAAAAAAAAAAGCTGGATCTCTCAGTTTAGTTATTCCTAAAATTCTACATTTTTCGTAAGAGCAAAAGATGGAGTCTGGGCACTGGAATACACCAAATCGCTCAAAAGCAGTGCCTGGATCAGTGCTGTGTGTAAAATACAGATGAGCATAAAGTGACTCCACTAAGCGGGGAACATTCTTAAAACCATGGACTTCTTAGACCTGATCTCCTAATAGTGACTCTAGACGTGGTAAAGGCATTTAAGAAAATCTCTGGTTAAGATGTAGTGTAAGAGTTTGTGCCTGGTGTGGGGGTTAATAAGGGTTCTCTATACTGGCCTTGGCCTCTGACCTGAGGGTCTTGGATTATCTGAGATTGAGTTTTTTGTAACAAACTTGAGAGCTGAGTATGGGCTCTTATACAAGCCACTCCGTTTTCTGGCTATCTCTTCGTTTCTGCTTTGTCAATCAAGCTAATCATGAATGGAAAATGGACTTTTAGCTTCAGAAGCAAGCAGCAACCATCGACTAACATTTAGAGGCTTCATGCTTAATTTGTCTTTCATTTTTCTTACCTGATTTATTGCAGTGGCTTCTCTTGGGAGAGCTTTTGTCTGCTAGTGCTGAAGTCCTGTCAGCCGATACTCCTTCTCCCTGAGGATGAGCCTGGTGCTGATTTAACATTAATGTCACCTTATTCCAAGAGCTCCTGTTTCATCCATCCCGTTCCCTCTGTCCTTTTCCGGGTCCTTCTGAGTTCTTGTCTGCCTCTGGACCTGGGTTTCCCGCTGCCGGCCATTTATTTACCTGATGGCCTTTGATCTGAAAAACAAAGTTATTAGGAGTTCCTACAACATAGGATCATTGTAACCATTTGGATCATCTAGGAACACAGTGCCCAACATACAGGAAGACTTAGTAAGCAGTCACTTATCACTGTCACTGGAACTAGGTTCTGGGACTTGTATCTACTGCTTCCTAGGAAAATGCTTGAAATATGAATTATTCCATAGAACCATGAGCCGATGGACTTAGCAAAAAGAACAAGAAAAAGGAAAGCAAACAAAAAGCCCACGCTGATTGGGTGCCCGGCATGTGCCAGGCAATCTTCTAGGGACTGAACATGGACTAGCTCACCTGGTCCTGGCAACAAGTCCATGAGGCAGCACGGTTCCCATCCCTGCTCCCCAGATACAGACTCAGAGGCAGGTTACCTGGCCAGCATCAGAGGGCTGTGGCTGCGCTGGGAGAGGGTGTGTGGGTTCTGGGTGGCAGTTCTAGTCCATACCAGCCCTCGGGGCCTACCCAGTGTCAGAGGGGCTGGTGCAGGCCCATGGGGGAGTTATTTGGCTTGCCCATACTCTTTGAGCCACCTCTGGGAATCTGTCCTAAGGCGGAAATACAGAGAGGAGGAACGTTCTGTGTGCGAGAGGGTCGTTCTTTTTGTCCTAGTTTGTAGCATTGGGAGGGCAGATGTGCCCCAAATGTCTCCTTCAAGGAAACGTATGCGGCTATTAAGCTATTAGAAATATGGTTGATAAGATGGTAGCATAAGGAAGATGCTAATGGCATTATGTAAAGTAAGCAAAGAAAAGAAACAGAATGCAGAATATATGCTCATTATGGTTACAGCTCTGTAAAAATCACTTGCATGTGAAAGAGACAGGTGGGGAATGTACAAGACCAATGGAATTGGGGTGATGGGAGCATCTATGTTTTAAAAACAAGAGCACATGCTGAAACCGGTTTGGCTCAGTGGACAGAGCGTCGGTCTGTGAACTGAAAGGCCCCAGTTTCAATTCCGGTCAAGAGCATGTACCTTGGTTTCGGGCACATTCCCAGTAGGGGGTGTGCAAGAGGCAGCTGATCAATGATTCTCTCTCATTGATGTTTCTAACTCTCTATCCCTTTCTCTTCCTCTCTGTAAAAAATCAATAAAATATATTTTAAATAAATAAATAAATAAATAAATAAAAACAAGAGCACTTAAATCAGTGACAGCTACTGAAGTGGGCAAGCGGGCCCTTCCCAGGAATCCTTTGGGTTAGGCCGGAGGTAACCTAACTGTTGATTTGAGTCCCTGCATTTCATGGTGGGGCAGCCTAAAGTAGGCCGCTCCCACCGTCCTATGAGGAAGGGTGCTTGGAGCTTCTCGGGTGCTTTAGAATGACCTGAGTGTCCTCTGCTCATGACCAGTGCTCCCACCACATAGTTCATATTCTCTATAAAACTTTTTGGGGAAAACAAACAAACAAAAAAATAACACATGGCTTTTGTGAGAATACCTTTCTATTTACTAGAATCATTCAATAAAGCCAATTAGATCATTAAAAAGCACACACAGCTTTAGTGTCTGTCTAGAAGGGCTGTCTGCTTTGTGGTACTATCCACATGAAATAAAATATCTTTCTTGCATTTATAAAGGGACTTATTTCCCCGGTTAAAAAAAGAAAATCCCACTCTGACAGCCAAATCAACCCGTCTTTTGAGATTGATTACATTTCTCCATCCCCTCTCCTAGTCTGGAAAACAAACCTTAGGATTCTGTGAGTCAGCAGTTGCTGGGACCTCCCTGACCCTTGACCTCCACACCCACCACCAGGCCCCGGGCAGGGGGTAAGCACGCTTTCCTTCCCTAACCGGGCAGCGTTTGCACTGCCAAGAGGAATAGTTTCGGGAACGGGCAATGTTTTTGTTTTTAAGTGGTTTTGCTCACCACATTCTCAGGTTGCCTGGGTTAAAACTAGAGCCCTCTGCGCTTTCTGAAGATGATTCCTGGTTTATTCCCACTTCAGGCCCTTTGAAATGTAAGATCTCTTTTTGCCTGGAATTTCTCAGACATGAATCAGGAACACATTGGCACTATTGCAGCCACCATTTGCTTGGGAAGACGGTATAAAGGCAAAATGAGAATGTCGGGAGCTCTGGTGCATGTGCCTCCGATACGCTAATGGCGCCGATTCCACCCTTGCAGGCAGACTGTGCTCCGCAGAAGGTGAAGGTGCTGCGGGGACCACCCTGCGGCCGTAGCCACAGTTCTCTGCCTTGTCTCGAGCTCAGTCAGACCTGGATGCCTTTTCTGCAGGCCTCTGTGTGATATGTTTGATATATTAGGTTGTTATTTAATCCAACTATATATCAAACATATTCCTACAGGGTCTTGCTCTGTCTCCGGGGGTTCCTAATGCAGTGTATGAGGCAACAGGAAAAAATGTGTTAAAATCACACGTAGACTTAGAAGACGGAGCGCTCGTTCCACTCCATTGTGCTATATTTCATTTCTTCTTGAAGCATTAGAAACCTGTATCCGTATTGCTAGATTATTATTTTTATTCGAGAAACAAGTCATAACCATTGATGTTTCCTAAGGGCTTGAGATGTCATGGGCAGCTTAGCTTTGTGCTCGTTCGCTCATTGGAAAAACGGGAGATTCCACCCTGTTTTGTGACATGAAATAAAGGTCAGGCTTGTAACCTCCAAGCACATCTAGGCTTATATTTCAGTTTAGTCCGTTTTTAACCCGATCTTCACTTTAGAAATTAGTAATTTTCATTATCAAGGTCTCAGCAAAAATCCAAGCACACATGAACTCTCTGGGGCTCTTTCCTTCCCACCCGCAGTCTATCTATATAAAGCAGATCGGCCATGCCAGCTGTCTGGATGGTGAGTCACTGGGCTTGGTGACGACTAACGGCATCTGATAAGGATAATATGGTGTGGACTACACTCCTCTGTTGAATTTCCTGTTATAGGTTGACTTGTCAGTAGAAATTGATAATATTTAGACTAAGCTGGCAATCAGAAAGTAATTCCATAGCCTAATTGGGTGCAACAGAAAGTTCAGGATTATGAAATATTTTTTCTGGCACAGAACCTCCTTCTGTGGTTGCCTTTGACCTCCTCCTCGCAGAGGAGCCCCTGAAGTCTGTGAGAGTGCACGCGGATCTCTCAACAAAAGGCTGTGAACACCGCTTCCTGGAAAGAGAACTACGTGCTAACAGCTCAGCCTTGGGGAGGAGAAAAGGCGTGTTCCTTTAAAGAGCACGCGGGTGTGTGTCTGTGTGCAACACGCTCACAGGTGGAGAGCCGGGGGTGAGCAAGGGGCAGAAAGGCTCCTTGGGGCATGTCTAGGAGCCATCTCCACGTGGCTGGCGGTGAAGGTGTAGCGACAGCAGCAGAGAAGTGATGACCCAGGGAAGGATGCACAGTGTTGGGGTCCTGGCTTCGGGAGTTAAAAATGTGGAGCCCACCCCTGGAGTCCTTTCCCTCTGAGAAGTGACCCATGAGTGGGTGTCAGCAGGAGCTCTTCCAGGCGGTTCTCAAGGTGCTGCCCAAGTCCACCCTGCCTGCCAGAGGGCAGCGTTTAGGCCAGTTGTCGGCAAACTGCGGCTCACGAGCCACATGCTGTGGTTTGCCACTCAGTTGACTAATGAGTTCGCCGACCACTCTCATATACTATCCGTTACCTCTTTGCACACAATATGCCACAATTGCCTAATCCTCTAAGCTTCTAACTACACGGTAACATTTAGTCTAGCAGTGGTCGGCAAACTCATTAGTCAACAGAGCCGCAGTTTGCCGACCACTGGTTTAGGGTTTTGAGTGCAGTTTAAGCTGTTTAACCAGGGAAAAGAGATAGCAAGTTATAATGAATAAAGAAAAAGACCATTTTAATAGGACCTTAAGATAAAGCCCATTTGTTACCACTGATGCAATTTCCTTGTTTCTTTGGGTAATTTTTCTATGACCAGCATGCTATACTGATTAATTGGGTGAGCAGGAAAGGCAACCAGATGATCAGAGAGGAAAGCAGGAGCAGATAGGGTCATTTCTATATGGCTGACCTGTGGGCGCTGGGCTTATCTGCCACTGACTGGTTCAGGCCAGGAGACGGATAGGGCGTGAAAAGCAATGGTGTGAGGGAACTCTGCCAGCACAGGCTCCCAGGTGACTCCCCGCCAGTAGAACCATAAGTCCTTGTCAGACCCTCCTCAGATACACAGAGGATTCATATCAAGGGGCTCAAGATGTAACAGATGTATCTGATTAATCTTTGAAAGAATTATTACCTTTTCTTTATCCATGCTTCCTATTTAGACACTCAAATGAGAGTACATGACAAAACCCTTAAGAGTTTTTCCATCAAACAGAAATAGCAATTATAGTCATTTCAGTGGCATTACTTTTCACTTAAAAAAAAAGAAAGAAGGAAAAAGAAACTAAACCAGTGGGTGCTATGGGAAAACCACTCCCACGATGCTAGTGGTGCAAGCTTTTCCAATGGATATGGTGTGAATGTGCATTTATTCTACATCTGGATGCACAGGTGACCCCTCCCCAGGTCACAGGCATCCCCATGTGTCAGTGCTCTCTCTGCATTGCCCACTTTGTCTGTTGACTGGTTCCCTGGAGCTTTTCCTGAGACCGGGAAGCCTTGGCGGCTAGAGGATCAAGGCCCTGTATCCAGAGATGAGCTTTTCTCAGTTCCAGCTGTTCTAAGAGGTTTTCCCTTTATTAGACCTACTAGAGGCCCGATGCAGGAAATTCATGTAAGAGTAGGCCTTCCTTCCCGCGGCTACCGGCTTCCCTCTGGCACCTGGGACCTGGGCTTCCTTCCTGCCGCCGACAGGCAATCAGGACCCGGGAAGCCCTGGCTTTGTCCAGAAGGTCGTCCAGAGGATGTCCGTCTAATTAGCATATTATGCTTTTACTATTATAGATCAGGGTGGTGGTCCTAAAGACAACCCACCCTCAGGTCCCCAGAGGGGAGCTGAACTGGCTCTGATGCAGCTGAGTCTTTCGATATAGGCTAAGATCTCCCTCAAGGCACCTCTCAATTCCACACCAGAAGCAATATGGTAGCAGCCAGACTCACTGCAAACAAAGGGGAAACGTGGCTGCCTCTTCCACTCAGCTTCCAACTGGCAGGAAATGCCTCACTCACGTTGCAGGATTACTTGGCATTGGTTACTTGGCATTGGCTTCCTTTTTTCCCTCAAGGACATTTGAATTATATTTTAAAAATTCTTTGTTTGTTTCTGACATGATATGACCTTGTTTTTAATGGCAAGCATTCTGCAAGTTTTTCAGTAACACAGAGGAATGCATGATTCCTGACTGGGAAGACGGTGCCATGAGGTGTAATCTGGTGTTGTGACCAGTTGTGAGAAAAGGGAGAGAGTCAGGAATTGGGACAGTATCTTATGGGTGACTTTGGCCATATCTTATGGGTGACTTCAGTCCTTCACCTCAAGTTCATTGAGGGCAGGGGCGGGAGGGGGCAAGAAGGCCAGGAGGGCAGGAATGTGATTCACAAAGAGAAAGGAAAGAAAGGAAGCGCTCTTCCTCTGCCTGCACATGCCCAGGGACCCGTCAGGGAGTCGGGGCAGAGAGGGTGGTTGGGAGGGGGGTTGGCAGGAGGGAGGCAGGGCTCCTCCGTGAAGGAGGCCAATGGAGAGGAAGGAAGAGAAAGAGTATTTTATTTTAATCAGTGCCTCCTAAGAGGGATTTGCTTTGGAACCACAGCATATCTAAGCTAAAGGTACCAAGTTGTAGCTTTCTCACCAAGTTACAAGCAGAAAGCTGATCAGTACCAGAGGAGGGTGGCAAAGTCCCCAAAGTCACAGAAAGTACAGATCAGAAACTAAAACCTGAAGCAGTACCGTCAGCATCATGTATCATGTGTCAGTCGACACTTCGCTTACCTTTGATTTGTATTTTTTATTTATAGTTCTTTTTGGTTTCAATCAGAAAAAGGCAGTATAACTGGTATGATGAGTGGAAAACAGCATTCTGAAAGGGAAAACAGACTAGCTTAGGTCAAAGTCTGAAAAAAACCCAATTTATTTTTATTTTATTTTTACTTATTATTGGTAGTATTACAGATGTCCCCCATCCCCCCTTCCAGAAAAAAACAATTCTAAGACCACAAAAACATATGTAGTAGAAATAATAATGAAATTAATCTATTATGATTTAGTTATGCTCCATGTATATTAATAATTTACTTATAACAACCCTTATCAGGAGGGAAGGGGGTTGAGGAAATGAGTGAATTGCTGCAAAGACTGTGTTCTCAGAATCCTTGAAAGGCAAAAAAACACTATAAAAATGAAGAAAAGCCTCCCATTTTCTGTCCCCTCTCCACCCTTCTTTCCCCTCTCCTACGCCAGTGGAACCTCCAGCTCTCTAAACATTAGGCCAATCAGAGTAAAACCCTCAAAGTTCTCCAAGGGCAGGGAGAAGTCAGCAAGGGAGCTAGCCCAACAGTGTTCTTTCCCAAGAAGGAGCTTACCTAGCAGGCCTCTTAACTGTCCAGAGGGGGAGCTCTGCATAAGATCACCAGGCAGGAACGATATCAGCAAAAGGCTGCTGAAACCATTCTCGAAGCTACCGAAAAACCAAGGTGAGGAGAAGCCATCCTCGACTAGCCTGCTAGACAGTTTAGGAAAGACAGTTGTTAGAGTTCAGATTGTCTGATCTCAGAGAGAAGGGGGGGGGGGGGGGGGGTCAACCAAAGACCTTATATGCATATATATGCATAACCCATGGACACAGACAATAGAGTGGTAAAGGCCTAGGGTGGGGATGGGAGGGTAAAAGGGGTCAATAGGGGGGGAAGGGGGACATTAATAATTTCAACATTTATTAATGTTGAAAGATTTTTTTTTAAAGATTAAAAAAAAACAAAAAACAAAAAAACCTGGCCAATATGCTTTTCGAATGGAGGGGAGCAGGGGAAAGAGCGGTAGTACAAAGGAGGAGAGAATAGATTCAGTATCCAGGCTGCAGCTAACACCTTCATGAAGCAGAATAGAGTCCCAGTCTGCACGTGTTAATTTGCCCGGCACTGTTTTAATAAGAGAGCCTCTTAGTAAAATGTGGAAATTGCCGCTGTGTTTCCACTGTATGTGCGTGACTGAGTGTCACCCGCTGTGAAAGGCCAGTGAAGGATGCAGCAGAGCGTACAGTTAACAACCCACAGCCTCAAACAGGGCAGGTGCCTTCATCCCCCGGGAATCAGGAGCGGACAGTCACTGGTGCGGATGCTTACGCGGTGCCTTCTCCTTCTCTAACCATGTACACCGCCCTCAGGCTGAACTCTAGAACTCAGGAGATCCATTTTGAATGAATGCATCCATTCACCAAGCGTTTATTTATCACACAGGTTCCTCTGTCTGACTTTGTGCTTGGGGTACATTAAGTTGAATAAAGCACAGCCCGTGGCCTGGAGGAGGTTCACTGGCCCCTGTTTTTCCTTCCCGCAGGCCAGCATTTCCCACAGCCTTGCCCGGTCGCCTCCATTAGACACACAGGTTCTGGGGCCCCACCCCGACCTCCTGAGACACAGTCTGCCTCTTTAGCCAGACCCTGTGGTGATTCTGCGAGAGCTGTCCACTTAGCCCATTTAGTGACAGCGTGTCCTTAACTCATCGTCTTCGCTTGGTGCTTTAAAGAAATATTAATAACTGTATGTATAGGATTAGTGATACTCTCCAAATGATGATTTTAACAATCTTACTGGCTCCAGTGGTTGAGAGGAAGGACTCAGTCTTGTAAACCGAGGCACAGATTTGGGAAGCATTGGTCAGATCAATAAAAGATCTCCACTAAAGAGGATCTTAAGAGACCAACCATCTGAGCTCTGGTGAGTAGAAGAGAATGAGATGAGGCTCAGTGAGAGGAACTCACCCGCCCAGTCTCCAGATCCTTCCCTTCGGTCCCCTTAGAGCAGCTCCTCCTTGCCATTCTTATTCTCCCAACCCCTCAGTTCTGTTAAACAGATTCTGCATTTTCATTGTGATCCCTTTATTTCGGAAAGTCCTTTGAAGACCAAGCCAGTTCCACCTCTCTTCTTTTTCACAGTGTGGTTCGCAATGTGTGTTCTCTCGTCTCTGGCCGCCCTCACGGCCCCTCCCCCAGGTTCCCTCTCTGTGCCGGTGGGAGCTGACGCGGCGGGGAGGGCTGGCTGGGGTGCGTGGCTTTGCACCACGCCTCGTTGGCGTGGGAGAGCCCGGGCTCTCTGCGGCTAGAGGTTGGGTGGTCTGTTTGCAGCAGGGAAGGTGGGGTGGGAGTTCCTGTTCACGATAAACCTGGTCTGCAGAAAGGTGTGGGTCCAGCAGGCAGGCGGCAGGTCTCATCCTGGGACTCTGCCCAACTGGCAGCAGCTAAATGTTCGCGCTCCATCCCCATTGCCATCCCAGTCAGCTTTAGGAAGCCTTTCCTGGAAACTTTCTCGTTCCTCCTAATCAGAGCAAATGTCATGTAGAAATGAGGCTTTTGCGGTGTCCATTTGAAAGCACGGAGGTGTTACAGAAAGAAAAAGAAAAATCAATCAAAGGCCATCACAGCAGTTGCCATTCTAAGAAAAATCAGCGGGTGTCAAAAATATTTCAAAGTTAAATATCTGTTTTAAGCATGAGTGTGTGCGTGTGTGTGTGTGTGTGTGTTAAAAAAAAAGGCCTGCAGGGCAGCAGAAGATGTGAGAGAGGCTTTTCCAACCAGCTGTAATGAGCTGATTCTATCAGATCTGTCTATGCTTAGAGTTAGCATTTCATTTTAAGGGAATTCCATATTTGTGAATCCTAAAATTTGAAAAATCAGAAATCTGCTGGTGGCACTCCACCCAGTAAAGTGGATTAAATTTTGCAATGCATAATGTAGCTGAGGCTGCCTGAGACAGGTGTCTAGGAAATTTTGGGGACCTACTATGGGCCTCTACTTTGTGATCTGCAAAATTTAGACTCAGAAATTCTGTGATTTCCTCAGTGCCTTCATCTATTATATGCACGACACTCTTTTGCAGAATGAATTTTCAAAAAAGCTCTTAATTCAGAGTCATTGAGTACATGTATCAGAACCTAATGTCCTGTCTCTGGGGCCTGGCCATACATTTCATGTAGAGTGTCTCTTTTTTGATTTTTTTGTTTTGTTGTTGTTAATCCTCACCCAAGAATATTTTTTCCATTGCTTTTTAGAGAGAGTAGAAAGGTAGGAGGGAGAGGGAGAGAGAGACAGAGGAGAGAGAGAAACATCGAATGGTTGCCTCCTGCACATATCACAACCAGGGCCTGGGATCAAACCTACAACCCAGGTATGTGCCCTTGACCGAGAGAATTGAACCCAAGACCCTTTAGCGCATGTGGTGACACTCTAACCACTGAGCAACACTGGCCAGGGCCAGAGTATCTTATAATGAGTCATTTCTGTATTTCAGTAAACAAATTTTATATTCTACCACTACTGCTCCTCCGCCCCCATTCCATTATGAGGAATCCATTTCTGTGCTGAATGCTCCTAGGGCAAGACCGTCAGAAAAAAAGAAAGACTATGCAGCTTCTAACTCAGAACTTGTTGCCTGCTGCTGCCATCCTTCAGATCCACTTCCTGTGTGATAATATGTAAAAATAAAAATGAGATTGGCATTTCTCGTGGTTCAAGGAGTGACCATTAAGAATAGGGAACCCAAAAAGAATTGTATCCATGTGCCCACCCTGTCTGATGTCGCATGTGGGGCCATTTGCCAGCCGACTGACCTGGAATTATTCCTCACTAACGCCCTGGGGAGTGGTCTTTGGCGAGTAAGACATGTCATCATGGAGGTGGAGAGATTTAGGTTTAGGTCCGGTTTAGATTTTTCATGCTGCCACATGACCTTGGGCTCAATTCCCTACCTCCCTGAGCCTCAGTCTTCCCACAGTAAATATAAGGATATAGATAACTATGGTCTGGATCCATGGTCAGCAAACTGTGGCTCGCGAGCCACATGCGACTCTTTGGCCCCTTGAGTGTGGCTCTTCCACAGAATACCACGGCCTGGGCGATTATGTTGAAGAAGTGGCATTAGAAGAAGTTTAAGTTTAAAAAATGTGGCTCAAAAGAAATTTCAATCATTGTACTGTTGATATTTGGCTCTGTTGACTAATGAGTTTGCCAACCACTGGTCTAGATCAGCAGTCGCCAGCCTTTTGGACCTCACGGACCACCGTAGACCACTGGTTGGTGACTGCTGGTATAAATAACTCTTTTCTTTGGTGAAAAACAAGTTAATGTATATGAGAGTGCCTAACAAAATTTTTGGCACTAGGTAGGTACTTTTAAAACCTCATTGCAAGTGTCCTAAATGCCACTGACTCATACATGTAACATTGGTCCAAAGGGTAGATGTTGTGTCATGTGTATTTTACCACACACACACACAGAGGAAAAGATTGCTATACCTGACCATCTTTTCTTATTACCCAAAAAGGGACCAGCCACATCTTTAACGTTCTGGGGCCTAAGGGGAAACTTGACCATGTTGTCAGAATATTAGTGCTGGAGGTTGACCTTGAGCATCAGCTAGTCTGACTGTTCCAAATGGTGATGCTCCATCCCACCAAGCCTAGGACCCAGGTCTCCACATTTGCCCCACTTCCCAGAAGCTAGACTTCAACTTCCCTGGTGATGGCATGATGGTGGCAAATTTACAGCAGAGTCCCAATGGCCCGACAGCCCTACACAGTGGTGGCCAGTGTTCCTCCCAGGTGCAGCCGGGCCACAGAACAGCTAGCTCCACCAGGCGGGCTTCTTTCCCATCACGGGGTGATCTTTGGTGGGTATGTAACTCTCCTCGGGCTCAGCCACAAAAATGCGAATGCGGGTTTGCTTTTGTGTTTACCCCAGAAAGATCAAGTGTTTCTTTATTTTTCAACCCATTTTTTGAGCCTTCAGCCCTGGGAGAATGTGCTACCACCCACTCTTTGGATTTTGATTATTGATTATTTTGATTTGAGTTATTGATGCCGATAGAACTATTTGAGATATTTTTTTAAAATATATTTTATTGATTTTTTACAGAGAGGAAGAGAGAGAGATAGTTAGAAACATCGATGAGAGAGAGTCATCGATCAGCTGTCTCTTGCACACCCCCTACTGGGGATATGCCCGCAACCAAGGTACATGCCCTTGACCGGAATCGAACCCGGGACCTTTCAGTCCCCAAGCCGATGCTCTATCCATTGAGCCAGACCGGTTTTGGCTATTTGAGATATTTTTATTTACAGTGAATTTATGTCTCTAAAAAGTCTGGCCTGGGAAAGTTGTCAGCCTTAGCATGTTCTGATTTAACATTTGTGCAGAATGACATGCTGCCAGTGCTCCTCTATGAGGGGTTCGGGGAGGCAGCAGATGGAAGGGCAGCTGCCCAGCTCAGGCCCTCCTGCCCTGGGTGTGGTTTGTTGACAAAAAGCAATAGGCGGTTGGAGCACTGGGTGACCCAGCAGTGTTTGGCAGAAAGCGCCCTCTGTGGATATGAACTGCCTGTGATGCTGTTTTCTTTTGGTTATAGCAAGCGGATGAGACCCTGGATTTTGAAGAACAGATCTTGGAAGCTGCTAAATCCATTGCTGCTGCCACAAGTGCCCTGGTCAAGTCAGCCTCGGCAGCCCAGAGGGAGCTGGTGGCCCAAGGAAAGGTGGGTAACCCGCTGGCCAACAGGTAGGGCGTTCACCTAGTGAGGGCCTACGAGGGAAGGAGGTGAATGCTTCAGGCCTGACCAAGGAAACCAGGGCCGTGCGCGCCCTTGCTGAATGGCCAGTCTGCCCCAACTGACTGGAAACTCTGCTTAGGCCTGACCCACAGACGCCTGGGCTTGGCTGCTGGGCCCTCATCTGCTTCTGGTTAAGGAAAGCATCCCACCCAGGGCCGCGATCAGGCCCTGAACAAGACCCGTATATTCCCTCTGTACATGAGGCTGTTTAAAGGTGTAAGCTGTCATATTTTCCTGGTGGAGGTTCTATAAGCACCACAGTCAGGGGCTTTATAATACCGTCTTCCCACTCCAATGGCCCCATTCCTCTCTGAGCACTGTGTAGCTGAATGCTGTCCAACTCTGCAGTTAGCGTTTTCCAATGGTGGCCAGAAGGCCAGGCTCATTTCCAATCTGAGATGTCTTCAATCTGCTTCATCTCCAGTCATCTGTTCCATTCGCATTAGCAGGAAGGCATCGTGGGTTTCTTCCAATAATCCAAAGAATTAGTAGTACACTAGGCTAATCCTGGCTATGGGAAGGTCCCCCGATTTCTGATACTCCCTGTGTCCTGTTTTTCCCATAGAACGTGAAAACACCCCTCCAAACTGTGCCCGCAGAGAGCCTCTCACAATCAAAGGCAGCACAGAAATCCCATCAGGGGAAGGCTTGGGGAGCTGGGTCATCGTAACTGTCAGTCACTCTCTTCGATATTCACAGGCTTTTGCTGTCAGTGTACAGAGGGACAGTTAGGGCCGTGTCCTGACCCCTGACAGGAAGTTACGCCAACCAGGGGCTGTCCATCTTCCTCCAGGAAGTTTCTTGTGAACTTAGTCTCAAACGACATACTTTCCTTTCTAAACCATTGTGTGGTATGTCATTCAATTTTGACGTCTGCACGTCACCCTAAGTGGCATGCGGTCTGTTCCTTCATGGTTCTCACGTATCCCCTATGGATGTAGCACAATGCTAACCTTACTTACCCAGTACTTGTTGACTAATCAATATGGAAGACCAAAAGTGGGTCACTGAGGAGACTATCCTACCTAAAAATCTCAGTGTATTGATCAAGGGCCAGCTGTGTGCCAGGCACATTGCTAGAGTCTAGACCAGTGGTTCTCAACCTTTCTAATGCCGCGACCCTTTAATACAGTTCCTCGTGTTGTGGTGACCCCCAACCACAAAATTATTTTTGTTGCTACTTCATAACTGTAATTTTGCTACTGTTAATGAATCGCAATGTAAATATCTGTGTTTTCCGATGGTCTTAGGTGACCCTGCTAGCGGTTCTCAACCTGTGGGTTCTCAACTGCCAGCAGGGTCACCTAAGACCATCGGAAAACACAGATATTTACATTGCGATTCATTAACAGTAGCAAAATTACAGTTATGAAGTAGCAACAAAAATAATTTTGTGGTTCGGGGTCACCACACCACGAAGAACTGTATTAAAGGGTCGCGGCATTAGGAAGGTTGAGAACCACTGCCCTGGAGAATCGAACTCAAGTGGGGCAGAGCCCCTGTCCCCTGCGGCACAGATGGCCAAGTGTTCAACAAGTTGGAAAAGGAGGCTCAGCTGGACTTGGGTGAACTTATGTGCAGGACCTTGGGGTTCCCCTGACATTCTCCAGGCCATGATGTGTTTCCTGTAATTGCTGATGGATCCTCAATTCCATATCCAAATACAGTCATCTGTTACCTCTCCACTCATCTCCCACGAGTGTAAAGGTATTTCCTCCCATAGATACTCCCTCTGAATAGAAAATATTTCACTTGTTGCCATGATTTCTAAATAGAAACAGAGATCATCTTACTTCCAGTCTCTTAACGCTGCTCTCCCAGCCCCACCCCCCACCCCCACCAAGGTGTGCATTTCCTTAAGGGTCTGCACTTCGTTGTATTAAGGGAAACGTACCGCCCGTTTTTGCATCATCTGCCAGAAGGATCACAGCACGGCGTCAGGTTCTGTGGTCAGGAGCGGTTGAAGTTTCCCTGGGCCCTTGACAGAAGAGGCCTCGGGGGCTCCCATGCTCGGAATGGAGAAAGGCGGCAGAAGAGAAGAGCATGCAAAGACCGCCCCCATCTATCCTCCCTGCGCCATTTTCCCAGAAACTCAATACCTGGCAACCGAGCAGAGGCCGTCCGGAGCCTGTCGGCGTGGCTCCGTGTGGCCGAGGGGGAATCCCGCCCGCCCTGCTGGTACTGTCTCCCAGTGGCCAGTGCCCCACATGGGAAAGGGTGCTCCGTTCTCATGCTGGTGATGGTGGGGGAGTTCCTGGGGGCACTGTGCATCTGGGATGTCTTTCTCTCTGGTTTCGGGCAGTGTGGGGGCTGAAGTCACCCTGCACCTTCCAGCTCTCATTGCAGGTTTCTCACCTCCGCTCTCTAGGTGGGCTCCATCCCCGCCAACGCCGCGGATGACGGACAGTGGTCGCAGGGGCTGATTTCTGCTGTGAGTCGCCTTCTCCTCCCTCCCCACTTGGGTTTTGGAGCCCCTGCGGGAGGTTTGGGCCTTGGGTCACTTCTCTGTTGACTGTCCCCAGGCCCGCATGGTGGCAGCTGCGACCAGCAGCCTCTGTGAGGCGGCCAACGCCTCTGTTCAGGGACACGCCAGCGAGGAAAAGCTCATCTCATCCGCCAAGCAGGTCGCCGCCTCCACGGCTCAGCTGCTTGTGGCCTGCAAGGTGAAGGCCGATCAGGACTCAGAGGCCATGAGGCGGCTACAGGTAATGGTCACTGATGCTGGTGGGAAAATACTCCTGTTGGAGCGGGTAAGTGTCGCCAAAGGGGACGGTCTCACTTCCTTGGCATGACCCACCGGGCCTCCCATCAGCCAACCCTGTGCCACGTTTCTCATTTCCTGCCACGTGCGACCATGCATCCTACACCTGCTGCCCCACCCAACCGACATTCTCCATGTGGGCCCTCTGCCTCAGGCCTTGGGACCCTTCTCCCCACCCACCCACCCAGCCCGGGGCACGCCTGCTTGTCCTTCATGACTCAGCTCCAGGGTCACCTCTCCTAGGAAGCCCTTCCTGCCTCCGGGCCTCAGGCAGCCAGCCCCGTCCCTCCCCCTCTGTCCTGCCAGAGCCTCAGCCAGACCACTCCTGGTTCCCGTTTCCTGGCCCACCATGTTTATCTTTGGGTCTGTCTTTGACAAGGTGGGGAGCTTGTTAGGCACAGGCACCAGGTCTTTATCTTAGCATCTCTCCCACTAGGATGGCGCCTGTTTCAGCGGGCGTCCTCATTCTCTGTTTGCTAAGGAGGGAGGGAGAGGAACGAGGAGTTGGTCCAAAACTGTTGTGAGGTTTCCCAGAGCCCAGAGAACATGCTTGTGAAGGTGACAATCAAGTACTTCCCAAGGCATATGTTTTCCTGATCGTTTTCATCACCGAGTATTTGGAAACACAGTGAAAGAAATGCTAGAATGAAAAAGAAACATGGCCTCGACATTGTACATGTCCGAGATTATCATGTTCCTCTTCCTGTGTTTATCTGTATACCACATAGTTTTGTCTAGTTGTAATCCCAGCAAGAGACATTCTGCTTTTTTTTCACTGAACATTTTATCATCCATATCTTTTTTCCTTGAAGGAAAGGCTTCATAATTTCTCCGTGCAAAGCTAACTGGTCCATTCTTCATGAGCCTCATTTTCTAACGATTGCATGATATTGCATCAGCCGATCATGCCAGAATTTCCCTATACTTTGGACATTTTGTTTCCAATTTTCTAGATTTTTGTTATGTGTTATAATGCAGATTGTTTATGTCCTAAAATATGTTTACATAAGTGATAGCCCTTTCATAAATGGCAGAAATATTTGAGCAGTTCTACCAAAGCTCAGAGCTCTAGTTTCATTTTGGAAGTCCTGGCATGCATTTCTGTTGTTGGGTCCTCCGAGTGTCTCTCTGACACACCTCCCTCCCCTTCATCTGACTCCTGGGATAAGCCCAGGGGGATTGGGGAGCCTCACCTTTGTGAACTGTCATTTGTGGCTTGGGGGGACGCTTTTGAGGACAACATTCTGAATGAAGAGAGACCAGGGTTCAAGTCCTGACTCTGCCATGTATTAACTTACTCAAACCACTCAAAACTTTTCAGGCCTTAGTTTGCCGCTTCTGTAAAATGGGGATGGAGATACCTGTGTTGGCCTGTGAACATGCTTTTGTGAGCCCTCCGGCTCTCCACAGACCTAGCACAGCATCGCTCTTATTATCACTGTTGCTGACTTAACTGGATGCTGCAAGGTCACGTGTGAGTTCCTCAGAGTGACCCAGAGGCTTTTTGAATAGACAGACCTATTCAAATCCCAGCTCTATAACTTACCAGCTACAGGGTCTTAGACAAGTTACTTCAGTTTCAACATCAGAAAAGCGGACTAATGAGTTCTGACCTCATGAAGCTACTTTGAAAATAAACACACGACGATGTTTGTCAGAGATGAATTGAGCACTCCCTTCTTATGCAAACCCTCAGAGTCCCTGTTTGTCACGTTAGCTCACCAACCAGATGAGCCAATTGATGTTGCATTCGAAAATCTCTCAAGTTTCTGAGGTTAACCCCCAAACACAAATCTTTGACTCTGAGGGGGCTGGGCCAGGAAGTCAGATGCTTTAAAAAAAAAAAAAAGCCTTGACGCCGAAACCGGTTTGGCTCAGTGGATAGAGCGTCGGCCTGCAGACTGAAAGGTCCCAGGTTTGATTCCGGTCAAGCGCATGTATAATACATCGGCTGTGGGCACATCCCCAGTGCAGGAGGCAACTGATCGATGTCTCTCTCTCATCAATATTTCTAACTCTCTATCCCTCTACCTTCCTCTCTGTAAAAAATCAATAAAAATATATATTTTTAAAAAGGGGGAAAAAAAACCAGACCACCATTAGGAGATCCCAAACCTCCGGGGGCAGAAGACGAGCCCCCAGCATGAAGAGTAAGCCACCCTGAGCATGAGGGACGCCAGTGTGGGCCTTCGCCCTCCCTGAAGATCTAGAAGCACACTGCAGAGCTCCCCTTCGCCTGTCTCTAGCAGTTGCCCATCTTTGAGTAAAGCCCAGCTCTGCCTCATAAAGGCCTTATCACTGTGGGGCTCCCAGCCTTTCGTGCAGGAGTAAGGTGTGGTTTCATAGCCCTTCATTTGACCGAAAAAACATTCAGTGAATACCAACCCTGGGCAGCCACTGTGCCAGGTGCTGGGGTTACAAAGATTCAAGTCACAGCCCCTGCCCTCAAGGTACTCCCTCTCCATGAGGGAGAAAGGCAGTCACAAGGCGGCTACAGAGAAGCCAGAACAGGGCACTCCAGGAGCACTGAGAAAGTGATGTCCAAGCCACGTTCTCAAGTTCATCTAAAGGGAACAGGACAGGTTTTCTAAACCAAGGAGGCAGCCCCGAGGGCTTCTGTTACCACTCCCATCACAATGCCACTGTCATTTATTTACATAATTGTGCTTCCCTTCAAAACTGTGTGTTCCGTGAGGGCCAGGAGCCGGATCTCGTTCACCTGTGAATGAGCTAAGACTACATAGGTGCCAATGGTGGTAGAATCAGTGGATGGGTAGATGAATGGTCAGACAGACTGATAGACACTGACAGATGGAGCCTAACTAGAGAGAACCTGTGTTTTATTTGGATGATAGATTCCCAGTCTCATGAACTGCACCTTCATGTCTGTTCTTGCCTGATCCAAATGGCTGTTCCTAATGACACATGTGTATTTTGTTTCCTCTCCAGGCGGCAGGAAATGCTGTGAAAAGAGCCTCAGACAATCTTGTCCGTGCAGCCCAGAAGGCAGCCTTTGGCAAAGCTGATGATGACGATGTTGTAGTGAAAACGAAATTTGTGGGGGGCATCGCTCAGGTTTGTGATTAAATCCAGACAATGTTCACTCCCACGATGGGCGCTGTGTTATACCAGAGACACAGAATAGCAGTGACCTAAAGGAGAGGGAGGTTTATTTCTCCTGTGAGACAGTCCGGGTGTAAGCAGTCCGCATTCTTACCCACTGATAAACCCAGGCTTTATCTCCCTATGGCTGAACCTCCCTTAAGAAGTTGTCTTTGGCCACTTGGTCCAAGAAAGCTCAGAGACCACCTGGGTTTTCCAGCATCACTTCCTCTCACATGTCATTGGTCAGCACTGTCACATGGCCAACCTCGCTGCAAAGGAGGCGGGAAATGCAGTATTCTTAGTGTCGTATGCCTAGCTAAAAGTCAGGGATTCTGCTATAAAAAAGGAGAAGAGGAATTGGTGGATAGCAATATGATCCTGTAAATAAAACGATGGATGCCTATGGGGCTGCTACCCACTCAAGATACTTGGCTCAAAAGAGAATGAATGGTGATATTTTCCCAGATGTTGATGAGAGTAGACCGGGATAGCAGAGAGTAGCCTGCCTTGGGCAAGGTTGCATTCACGGGCTCGGGAAGGAGGGGGAAACCATGAAAGCAGCCTTGCCGTTCAGAGTGCGTGTGACGTAAATCTACTCTGTGAGGTTGGTTTTCTCGTCAGCGCCAGGAGCACCAAGACCCTGTCACTGAGGTCACTCACTCCTGTGCCTGCCTTAGCTCCTCCCAAACCGCTCCCTCTATTTGGGAACACACTGCACTCACCCTTACCAGACCCTGTCTGCTGTCTCACTCGTCCCATGGGGAGTTCCATGAAGGAGGGTCTCTGATCAAATAAGTCTGTGGAATGCTGTACTCTCTGCCCGCCCCTCGGAGTAGCCCAGCGATCGTTGGCCTAGGAAAGGCTCTGAAAGGGCCCACAGGAAAGAAATCTAGTTGGCTTTCTTGCACACAAACTTACCTCTTCCACTAAATACCTGTTTACAAATATTCCTCAAATCATATCGTAGAATCATGAAGTAAATGTCTGAGAGCCATCTCGTGTCCACGGCCCCAGCTCGGGAATACCTGGGCCAGGCCCTGCACCACTCGCCGGGGGGCTGTGGGGAGGCGGACTCTCTCTCAGCGTCGGGTTCCTCATTGGAACAATGGGGTGATCAATGGGGCACCCTTCACGGTGCTCCCAAGAAGATGATGGGACACCACCTAGAGTGCTTATGCCAGAACCCAGCACATAGTAGGGATGGCATAGATGTTAGCTATTAAGTTAGTGGCCAGAAGTCTGCTTATTTTCTTGGGTCAACTGGCTCATCAGCCTCAGAGCCCAAACCGTGGCCCCGGGGCTGGTCTCCAGAGCCAGTACTCAGTCCCTGTGCTCTGCTGTGTCCCGTGCAGCAGGTGCTGCAGAAGCTCACGGAGCAGGCGCTAGAGGGCAGGGCAGTCTCCTGGAAAGTTTTACATCCAGTAAGCTTGTGGCTCTCTTTTCCAGATTATCGCTGCACAGGAGGAAATGCTGAAGAAGGAGCGAGAACTGGAAGAAGCAAGGAAAAAACTGGCCCAGATCCGCCAACAGCAGTATAAATTCTTACCCACTGAGCTGCGGGAGGATGAAGGCTAAAGCCGTGGCCGAGATGGAAAGCCCCCGCGGACGGCTTTGAGGGAACCGGACAGACAGTGTTCCTGGGAGGCGGGGAACTTACGTGGAAGCTGCCTGCCTCCCCCGGGGCCGGCCCAGAGCCGAGCACTCGTCCTCACGTCTGTCCCGTCGGGCACCAGCTGCATGATCGTGATGTCACACGGTACAGTGTCCCACCCACACTCCTCTGCCAGCTCCCCGCCAGCCGCACCGCATCTCAGGAGAGAAGGGTGTGCATTTCGCGGACTGTTACCAAAAAAGAGAAGTCAGTATTATGTCGTTCTCAGACACCTGTGCTCTCTGTCCGTCCTTCTCTGGGCCTGCTCCTGGGCCTGTTGAAATCGTAATAGGAAAAAAATAATGGCTTGAGGAAATCATGGATGCCATAGATATTTAAAGATGTTCTTCTCCCCTCCCATCCCCCCCAGGAGAGAGTGGGAGCTGGAGCGGAACATGTTAATAAAAGACAGAAACGTAAGTCCGTGTGGAGGGCAACGGGGGTCATCCTTCTGTGCCAAGGCTGGCTCACCCATGGGGTGATGCGTTCCTGCTCCCATTTGCACGCCTTCTTGCCTCAGACTGTAAGCTCCCTGGACAATCTAGACCCTGTCTTGTATTCTGTGGCCCAGATAATCCATTATTTTTTTCCCCTCCGTAATCCAAAGGGCAGAGGTGTGGGGTAATGGTCAGGGCTCGGCGATCAGGGGCTGTAATAAAATGTGTGGGTCCTTACTCCACAGAGGCTGTCTGAGTTCCTACAAGTCCATTCACACAAACCCACGGCCCCCGGATGACAGGCAATCTAGCACCCCCTGGCAAACATTCATGGTGGGGTGCAACTGGAACAAAGCAATTCCTTGGTGGCCCCGTCTTCCAAGCCCCACATCAGCTCCTCTGCTCTGATGGGGTCAGAATTCAGAATGGGAAGGTGCCTGTTTAAAAGTCTCTCTCCTTTCCTCCCCCCTGAGATGGGCGTTTTCCCTATGGCTTAGGATCCCTAGAACCTGGACTCAGCCTAAAATCAGCATCAGCCTGCAACAGGATCGTTTTGCTTCTCGTTGCACCTTGTCCGTGGAGCTCGGTTTTCGGAGTCCATCTCCTCAGTGTCATGCTTGCAGAATTGTGTCATTCCCCCCTCTCTTTTTTCAGAGCCCTCTCCTGGGAAGGCCCCTTTAAGATCTTGAATTTACCTTTAGTTTGAGGCTTTGACCCAAGACAGGACACAAAGTGGTTTGTGGGACAGATCCGAATGCCAGGTAGCAAGTGTCTTTGAGAGAATTTATGGAGGGGAGGCTAGGGGGTACTCGGTTTTCAAAGCTCATGTCTTCCCGGCAGGGATGTGGTATCACGTCTCACTTCACGTCCACCATGCAGTCTCAGAGTTCCGGAGAAGCCCTGACGCTCTGGTCCTCACGAGGTGTCACCTGCAGCCCTGGCCAACGGTCCGGCTTTAGCAGACTCCAGCCCACTTTGTGGTTTTACAACATGATTAAACTTTTGACAGTTCCCCATATTTATACGAGAGTGGTAGTGCTGCGCATGACAGGATTTTTTCAGACAGGTAGAAAACTGGAGGAAATGGTGCTGATAGGAAGCAGCTGGGGCGAGTGTGCAGGGAGGGGGGATGGAGGCGCCCCCTGAAGAGGGCGTTAGCCTGGGAGCCTGGCGTCTGGGGAAGCTCACGCCCCTCTCTGGCCCTTGGTGAGCGTGGCGAGTGCGGCTCCTCAGCTCGGCCCTGGCTGTGCCCCTCGGACCTCGGGCTGTGCACTCGGCCTGTGGACAAGGGCTTCTCCCCCGGACACTCTGCAGACTGCGGACTGCGGGCGGCACAGGGTGCTTTTGGGGCCGTGAGGGTCAGACCCGAAGGCTCACAGACCAGCGGTGTTAACACCCTCACATCACAGACTTGGGGGCCCCGCCATGGCCCACCCTCACCCCCTTTCCTTCCAGGCTGTGCAGTTGCTCCTTCCCTCCACCTGTCCCCGGTCACATCCTGCATTCCAGGAACCAGACAGGGTCGGGCAGGGCGCTCTCTGTCCCCACCTCAGTCGTTAAGAACCTTCAGAGACCAGCCCAGGGGAGAGGCCTGTCCCTTACAGGGACACAGAGCGCAGGAGCACCGTCTGTTATAGGACTGTGCAGGCGGCCTCCTGTCGTGAGTTTCTGCCAGGACCCCTGTGTGGCGCTGCTTTCACCTGTCCCTCCTGCCTCCACCTGTCTCTCCCGAGTCCACCTCCATGTATGTGCGTGAATGGACTCATGCTGGCTCGGCCCCCTCATTTCATGAAAGGGTTGGAAGGTGTCTCGGGCATTGAGGGGTTCTTTCAAGGGAAATAATGTAGATGTGATTGCATCCTGGGTGTGAATCTTTATTTCAAAGCATCTATCAAAGGGATGGTCTTGGGATAAAACGGTCCCGGGTCTGGGGCATAGAAACGCAGCTCGGAGCGAAGGGAAGAGGTGTGGGCGGGTGTCCCGGAGTGGAGCTACGCTGGGCTTTGAAGCCTTGGGCTGGTCTCTGTGCCCAGAAATCGCTGCCTCTGAAGGTCAGAGAAGGAACCTGAACTGGATTTTAGAACCACCCAGCGATTTGGAGTTTGGGTTTTGTTGGTTCTGCCTTTCAAGAGAGTGTGAAAGCCACATGCAGTGCCACAAGCAGCCCCTGTTTAAAGTGCTGGCATGCCGCCTGTGCGGCCCCGGTGATCTGTGCCCGCAGGTACCCAGAGTCCTGGGCAGCCCTCCAGGCGGCTACCAGGAGGGATGTGTGTCTGCCAGAGTGTGTGCGTGATCACGGAAAACCCTTAGGGCTTCTGGTAGGCTTTCGCTGCTTGTTTTCTGAGGGTTTTATCGGTCAGTGAGTTTACAGACAACCAAAGCCATTCCCAATTTATCAATGCATTATACCCACCAAGAGTGAACCTGCCACCACAGTAGTCCCCAAGCCGCAGCCTCTCCTGGGCACAGGCAGGTGGGCGACGTGGTGAGCAAGCCGTGGCTCCACTCGGGGCCTCCTGCTAATGAGCCTGCCTCCTCGCCCCGGTGTCCCCAGCTCGGAGTCGGGGCTCTGCAGGGCCTCTGGGGGCTCTGCCTGGGACCCCAGCCGGATGGTCCGCACGTTCAGGGCTCAGATTCCTGGAGGGAGCATCCCCTCTGCTGACCTCGGCAATGGCCGCTCCCAGAACCCAAGGGAAATGTTGGCTTCGGGCTAAGCGGAGTGGAGTGCAGGGCCCACAGACCCTGACAGCTGTGCTGGGGGTCAGGTCGCACCTCCCCACAGTCTCCTCCAAGTGCCAACCTGGAGGGTTCTTCCCCCACGTGGTCTCCAAGTGTCATGTTTAAAGCCCCCGATACAACTGCTCATCTCAGTGTCTTCTGGGCAGTTCTGTTTGTGCTCATTAGGAGCAGGCATGTGGCGGATTCCGTGTTGCCTGCCTAGAAAAGCAAACTGTCCACGTCTGTTCTGTACGAGAGGTTTGATCACGGGCCCTCCTCTGCGCCGCCTCCCAGCGCGGTCAGCATCCATGTGGCGTCCGGTGCCCTGCAGCCAGGAGGCGGGGTCTCAGCAGCTCTCACTGAGCTGCAGATCCAGCGCAAACAGGAGCGTTAAACTCTGCTGCCGGTCATCTGTCTTCACTCTATGGATCTGGTCACATAAATTATTTTTTTTTATTCACCGGAAATAAGCTTTTACAGGAATGCCCCTGTGTGACCGTCTCAGGGGAATGGGAGGGAGAGGGAAGAGACGGAGGGGAATGATTACCATGAGAGAAACTCCACCGTGAGCACCAGCACCATCGCTACCAGGAGGATCTTGGAGGGGTGTGTGTGAGTGTGTGGGTGTATGTGAGTGTGTGCGTGTGTGTGTGGGAGTGTGTGAGTGTGTGCGTGTGTGTGGGTGTGCGTGTATGTGGGTGTGTGGGTGTATGTGAGTGTGTGCGTGTGTGGGGGTGTGTGTGTGTGTGTGAGTGTGTGGGTGTGTGAGGGTGTGAGTGTGTGGGTGTGTCTGTGTGTGTGACAGAGGCAGGGCCAAGAGTGCCACTGGATTCCGTGCCGCTTTGCTGACTCTGGAGGAATTTCAAGGAAGAGACCATAAAGAGGAAGACGCAGTGATTTTCCTCTGAAAGAAGCCATCTCCCTGGACAAGCGGATGGAGCCTGTGGGGCCTGACTGGAAGGTGGCCCAGCTGAAGGCAGTGCCCTGTGCTTCTCCACATGACGGGCCTGGCCCAGGAAGGTGAGCTTCGCCTCCGACAGCCACGCCAGCAGTGCAGCCTCCAGGGATCGCAGCTGCCCCCCTCCTGCGGAGGGGCCTGGGCTGCCCCCCTCCTGAAGCGGGGCCTGGGCCGCCTTCCTCCTGAGGAGGGGCTTGCAGGGGGCCTGCCCAGAGTCTTTCTTTGGGAGAAACCAGACGGGAAATCGAGAGGCATTTCTAATGTGCAAGAAGGTGGGTGATGTCACAGAATCACCATAGCAACGGAGAATGTGTCACTGGTCTGTCTAATCAGATTGTGTTTCCTCATAAAATGGTGACTTGGCATCTCTAAGCCAATGGGTAATGTTCTTCTCTTTTGACTTAACTAGAACAGGCATGGGACTGACTACCCTCTACCAAGCATGTCAAATCAAAGGCTGACATGGGCCAAATAAACAAGGTTTAAGTTTATGTGGACTGCAAATAAAGCTTCAATTTTCATAGAAACGAAGGTTTATTTGGATAGAGACATGCTGAATGCTATGGGCTGAAATAAATGAGTACTCGTTACATAAAATAATAGGACATTTTAATAAAAATTAATACTTTTTCTTAACTAACCAGACACTGAATAACTGCGGAAATTAATAAGTGTTACGCAAATAAACCTATTTTTCTTGTTCTCCAAAAGAAAAATATTTCCTGTTGTGCACACCAGACAAGTCAGTACTAGACTAATGACGTGGCAATGGGCTGCTAATATATTCGCTGCTCGTATTAGTGGAGAGAAATAGTGCGCCTGTGCATAAGGCACATAAGGGAAATGAATGGAACACAATTATAGCAATCAGTTAATAGCGAACATTGTTGTTCGTTATTAATAATTATGTATAACAGAATATTGTAAAAATTAAGTTATGAAATTTTTATTAAAATGTTTCTTACAGACGGTTATATTGGCTGGGCCACATGCGACCCACAGGGCCACAAGTTTGACATGCTTGGCCTATAGCAGTGGTCGGCAAACTGCGGCTCGAGAGCCACATGCGGCTCGTGAGCCGTGGTTTGCCGCTCTGTTGACTAATGAGTTTGCCGACCACTGGCCTACAGGAAGGTGGGAAGCATGGGGTGAAGTCCAGGAAGGAGGGTGGGGAGCTCACGGTGGTGGAAAAGGTGGCATGGCTGGTCCACAGAGGGGCACACCATGACTCAGCAGGGCACAGTGGTGGGTGTGGGGTGGGGCTGTCTGAGGGAGTTCGATCCCCTGTGTGTGGTCGGAGACTTACCAGGGTGACCATCACTTGCTGTGTTCAGGACACGGGGGCCCTACCTTGTTCCTGGAGAAGGCCAGAGTCCACGGAGAACAAACTTGTGCCGGGGCCGTGGGAGAGAAGGGCCCTGGAGCTCGGAGAGGCTTTGGGTGGAGGGGGCTGGACCTCACGTCTAGTGAATGGGGAGGCAACCCATCAATGACTCTCATCACTGATGTTTCTCTCTCTCTCCCCCTCTCTGAACTCAATAAAAATAAATTAAAAAAACACATGAAGGGCCCTGGAGCATCCTCCGGCAGAAGAGGCGGGGGAACAGCATTCCTGGCAGCAGGAACCACACATGCAAAGGTTTGGGAGGGGCTGGAGCGCTCAGGGGAGCAAGGAGCAGTTCAGCAATGGCAGGGCTTCTGCCTTGGGGCCCGTGGCACAGAAAGGAGAAGGTGGCCAGGGGCTTGTGGCTCAGAAATTCAGATTACGGGTGAGTCACTCGGCCGGAGATCTGAACATATAGGTGCCCTGGGAGAACTCCCCGGCACAGCGTGGAGATCACCGACAAAGGTCAGCAGCACCGGCCGGAGTGGGTCCCGTGCTTCTGTGCAAGGCAAGTAGAGCAGGAGCGGGTGTGTGGGCCCAGCCACAGCCTCCAGGCAGGAGATGCCACCGCTGGAGGGACGGCACCCCGAGTCAGGGCGGGCTTTATGCACAGGGGAGCGGGCTTTTCATCTCTGGACAGCTAACACGGGGTGCACTCCTACCATACGCCGGCACACACCCTGTCATCTCCATTCAATCCTCATGCAGAGTGTGACACCGACGCTCTCTTAGTGTTCTCGCTGAATAGACAGCAAGGCCCAGGCACGGCGTGGTGGCTAACTCGTCCAAAACCACACAGTGAGTCCCGTGGGAGCTCCCAGCCACGGTGTCACAGTCACCCCGCTGGCGAGTGGCAAACCAGACGCAAACTCCCGTTTGTTTCCAAAGCTCATGTGTTTGTTCTTTTATTTATTTTTATTGAGTTCAGAGAGGGGGAGAGAGAGAGAGAAACATCAATGATGAGAGTCATTGATGGGTTGCCTCCTGCGTACTTCACACTGGGGATCAAGCCCCAGAGCCAGGCATGTGCCTGACCGGGAATCTAACCCTGCCTCCTGGTTCATAGGTTGATGCTCAACTATTGAGCACACCAGCCGGGCACCAAAACTCCAGGGGCCTGGCAGATGGGATAGAATGGAGGCAGGTGTAGGAGAAGGGCCTCAGAGCAGAGGGACCCACGTGTGCAGAGCCTGGGGCAAATTCAAGGCATGAGGAACAGGGGGCAGTGGGGCCGGTGGGGTTGCAGGAGAAGGTGGCGAGTCCGCACGTGAAAGGGAGAGGGGGCGTCCTGAGGGGTGCCCAGCTCAGGGGCTTATTCTCTAACAGGCAGGCCCAGCTCAGGGGCTTATTCTCTAACAGGAGCCCAGGGTGGCTCATTCTCACCTGGGTGTCTCCAAAGTCCTGGTTTAGGGCCTTTTCTCCTTCAGGTGAGAGCTCTCCCGTAAAACCAGTGCTAAGAGTAACTACTGGCTCAGAAATTCAGCCTGTGCTTTATCCAGCATTCTCCACCCTGAACAGAGCACGATGGCAACCGTTCTGATGCTTGAACTTCCCGAACTAAGAGGCAGAAAAGCCTTGGCCCCTAGGAGGGAAGGTAACAGGCTCCAGCACCCCAGCACCTCGGGCCTTATTAGGAGCTTCCTGTCTGCTGAGGGTCCCCCCCCCCCCCCGACACACACACACACACACACACACACACACACACACACTTCCATGGCTCATTTTTAGAAAGAGAACTTCGATTCAATGAAGCCCAGAACTGAAGGTGGAAGAAATGCCTCCAGGCTCACCAAAAGGCTGGCTGTGTTCTAGTGATGCCCAGAGTGACAAGGGCTCTGAGCCAGACTCAGTCCTGGGGTCCCAGCCCCCTCATACTGCAGGGGCATCCAGGGTGGAGCAGGAAGGGTGAGGTAAACTGGGCTTCCGTGGGCAGGAGGGAAGATGAAGGAGGGTAAAGGGCACGGTCCTTAGACCTTCTCTGCGAAGTGAGAACAATGCCAGGTGCCCACTGTTAGCTGAAAGATGGGAGGGCACAGGGCATCTGAGGAGGAGCAGAGACCTGGCTGGGTTCTTGGGGAGGAGGAGGGCTGGAGCAAGGTCTCCAAGGACGGGAGGCAGGCTGGGGCCAGTGGTTGAGCAGGGAGAACATTTGGGACCTAGGCACCCGGGCAGGAAGAGGGAGGTGGAGAGAGAGGACCAGGAAGAGGCCTGAAACGGGGGGAACAAGTAGTGGCAGGGGCCACAGTGGCGCTTGGTGGAATCAGGGCTTCATCCTAAAGGAAGGAGGGGACAGGAAGCAGAGGAGGGACACATTCTTCATGCCTGAGAGTTCTCCGTTTGGGACCGTGAAGCAACCTGACAGCCCCAGCCCCGGGGGTGCATCCTGGAGGGACCCATGTTTGCTGGATACCCTGATACTGACACAGCATCTCCCCTAGTGGGGGGCTGTTTAGGGAGGGAAGGCCTTTGCACCCAAGTTCGCTCCTCACTGTTAGGCAGCCTGGCTGATTGTGACCACAGGGGGCAGTGTGGTTCCACAGACACTAATACATAGGCCTTTCCTGTTTCCTTGAGGGAAAAAAGAGGCATTTCATTGGTGGGCAAACAAATGTAAGAATCATAGTATTAAACAAGTTTATACCTTAAGATATCTCTATGAGCTGTCTTAGGGCCTGTAAGATTCTCACGTACATTGGATATCTCCAAAAGGAGCATACAGTATACATTCTTTTTGGCCTCAGAACCTTTTTTTTGTTTTGTTTTGTTTTGTTTTGTTTTGTTTTGCTAATCCTCACCCAAAGATATTTTTCCATTGATTTTTAGAGAGAGACACATCAACTGGCTGCCTCCTGCACGTGGGAGCACCCAAGCAGGGCCGGGGAATCTGCAACCAAGGTGCATGTGTGCTCTTGACTGAAATCAAACTCAGAACCCTTCAGTTCGCAGGCCAATGCTCTATCCACTGAGCCAAACCAGCTGGGGCTCAGAGCATTTTTTTTTTTTTTTAAACTCCAGTATATTGTTCCAAAGATCATACCCTGGGAAACTTTGTTCTAAAGTCCTACTGGGCCAAAGCCGGTTTGGCTCAGTGGTAGAGCATCGGTCTGCAGACTGAAAGGTCCCAGGTTCGATTCCGGTCAAGGGCATGTACATTGGTTGCGGGCACATCCCCGGGAGGGGGTTGAAGAGGCAGCTGGTCGATGTTTCTCTCTCATCGACATTTCTAGCTCTCTATCTCTCTCCCTTCCTCTCTGTAAAAAATAAGATATATTTTTTTAAAAATTAAGTTCTAATGGAATTATTGACTCCCCCTTCCCACCTCCTTCTTCTTCCC
Source organism: Pipistrellus hanaki (assembly GCF_964339955.1). NCBI lineage: Eukaryota > Metazoa > Chordata > Mammalia > Chiroptera > Vespertilionidae > Pipistrellus > Pipistrellus hanaki. The sequence goes on along the minus strand of NC_140503.1, from coordinate 44,967,754 downwards.
CTTCCCTCCCCCTTTCTCCCTTCTCTCCCCCTTCCTCTCTCCCTCCCCCTCCACCAGCACACGTAGCACACTCTGTCTAGTGTTACTAGGTAATATTTCGTCTGTGCAGCAACCTCATCTGGCTCGCAGGCAGGGATCACATCTTGTCACATGTAGCTTCCCCAGCATCAAGTTGTGGGCATATGAGATATTTAAGAAAGATTGATTGCCTGGGTGATAAACTTCAGACCATGCAGTGTGCAACCAGTGTTTATGACCTGGGAATCTGCTGTTTTGGACTCTGGCTGATTTAAATTGGAATAAGCAATAATAATCAGTTTGTTCCCAGACAGTTACCACACACCACAGCTGCCCTCTCCTCTCCTTCCTCCCCCCTCCATGTGGCCCCACCTTGCCACAGGGCAACACCATAGCTAACATACTTTCTCTGAAAATTGCATTCCCAGAGTTCCCTTCCTAAGTCAGCTGCAAGGAAATGCAGCTTGATCCTCAACGTCCTGCAACCTCCTGGTAACACTCTCTTTTCAGCAAAACCCGGAAGATGGGCTTCAGCAGGAATGGGGTTGTTAATGAAACATCGAAAGGGCCTCGGAATGCTCTGAGCTGGTCCCTATAAATAGTGCCTCTGGCCCAAACCCCAGTGGCATGTGAACATCACCTGGAAGAAAGGGGAAAGGCTGGGGGGTGGAGGGTTTCCTTAATAAACCCAGGCTTTCCTCCTCCAGCCCCGTCACCTCAAAAGGCCACCTGAAACTCGACTCCCAAATCCTTCTTCCTTCCTTTTTCTTGCCTCATAAGGCCATGCAATGAAGTTGGGGAAAAAACATACGCCATAGGGGGCTTTGGACTTCAGATGGACATGGCTTTGAGTAAGACATTTCGTTTCCAAGCCTGTGGGGATATATACTGCTTTGCATTTCACTCGCCAGCACCTATTTTTTCCTCCCCTATCAAAATACAGCAATATTTTAAGGGAGTTGACCTCAAGTCAAGGGTGAGCATGATTGGTCCAAGGACATCACTATTTCCCCTGCCGGTGACTGGTTCTGGAATGGACAAACAACTTGGGCTGGCCACGGAGCTTGGAGGAAATGTCTGCTGGGGGTATTGCCTGTCTCTCCTGTGTCAGTGGAGAATGAAGCCCATTCTCTGACCACAAGCAGAGCCAGCCTCAGGATGGAGCCTACCCCAAGGAGGGCAGAGGGAGGATAATCAAAGGATCTCTCCGGTGATTTTGCTGATTCTTCCAGACTTCCCAATCCCTAACCAAACACATTCCTTCTGTTAGGGTCACCGAAAAAGGAACACACGAAGCCAAAAGGGGTAAATAATTATAAATTTATTGGGTCATCTGGATACCAGATGGGCTGAGCCCCAAAATGGCGCCGGCACCCAAAGACGGAGAATCCGAGGTTTTTAAAGAACTCTTGGTGGGCTTTATCTGGTCAGAGAATTCTCTGTGCAAGTCCAGGTCCCAGGAAGGTCTGGAGGGGAGAGATAATGCTTTTAGTAAATGAAATATGGTCTAAGTGAAAGGGAGTGTCCATTGTGAAGTGGCCTAACGGTCAGTTCCCAGGGGAGTGTACCGATTCAGTTATTTGATCAAACCTAACGCCTGCCACGTTTAAGGCAGCCTTAGTTGGATTTCCTGCCAAAGCACCGTCACTAACCTCAGATAGCAGTCAGGTGGGGGAAGGCCAGCAAGGGTTTGGTCACCCATTAGGTGCTCAGCAAAATGTTGCTTCCCTGTCCCCTCACACCTACATGAAAGCAATCTTGAAAATGTGGTCAAAGAAAACCCCATTTCTTCCACTTTCAAGGCTTAAAAAGTGCTGTCTTATGGGCCCAACATGGTGCCAGACGCATAGTAGGTCTTCAATAAATATTTGCATGACTCTTAACCTGTGGCACACCCCTAGAGTATGATGTAAGTGATGCCTGGATTCCAGTTTATGGCTTGCTTGCTCGATGGGGGTGGAAAGTGGTAGCAGAGGTCTCAGTCCAGTTTCCAGACTCTGGGATGAGCAACTGGAGTTTGGATCCTTCGCAGCTTCCTCCACCCCCAGCCTCCATTCCTGCTCTCTCAGAGAGACATCTGCCTCTGGTAAGCTAGAGGCAGCTGTGGCCAATCACCTACAAAGCAAACCATCCGGGGAATGTCTGGTATGTAGAGTATGCAGTGTGGTGTGTGGGTTTGGCAAGGAAACCCTTAACTATTTTGTCTGGAGGCACTGGCATGAAGCTGAGGACCCCAGAGGGTGGATGGTAGCAGGAAGGAGTGGGACCGTGCTGCCTCTTTCCCTTCCAACTGCACAGCACCGTCCCTGGCCTTGTCTGCTTTGCTCAGGTGCTGGTCCCCAACAGAAGTGGAGTTGAGATAGAAGCAGCGGTAGCAGCGGGGGGGAAAAACAGTTCCTTGGGGAGGGGAACCACTGAAAGCTACTGGAGAAGAGGGCAGGGAGGAGGCTGAGCTGCTGTATGACAGGCCAGCGTACTCCGCCTTCAGTGTCTAGCTCCTTCGCTTTGTGCAGGAGACAGAATTGATACCATTGGAATGAGCTAGTTATTCAAATAGAAAAGGAGCAAAGGGAGAAGCCAGACATTATAGGCATGGTGTTTAGGCAGCTTCACCAGGAAGCTGCAAATTTGCACTCCCAGGGAATCACAGGCCCACTCCCTGCAAAACATTGGAGGGAGGGACCCAACCTAGAAAGATGTACGCCCGGTAAAGTGGGGGTGACATAGGGAAGGTATTTGTCTATCAGTCACACCTCAGAACAAAGATCATGGACCAGAATGGGCTTGGCCATGGCAAGCGCACAAAACTTTGGGAATGCATAATCTCCTAAACAAAGGAGTTCTCTCCCTCTTGTTGCTCTTGTTGCTCTGGTGCTCTTGGCTCGCGCTTGGCTTCCTTGCATTTTCCCATGCCTCCTCCATAGCCACGTGGGTCCTCAGACCTACATGCAATGGGCTAATGTGCTATAGCAGGAAACACAAAGTATGCTGGGCTGGACACTGCTCCAACATAGAAAGGAAACTCTGGACAATGACTGTGATTTTAGCTCTGCTGAAGCCCCAGCTACACTTCTCCTATGACTGGACTGAGGGAAATGGGACCTTGGAAACTCAGGGATGTAATTCCACAGAAATAAAATTCACATGTGAGCTTCAGAAAATTCTTTGGGCTATCCCAAGAAAACCACCCCCATTAGAACCTCTAAATGACCAGGTGCCATCTGTAAGCTGAGCCTGCAAAACAACGGGTGCAGAAGACTTTGAAAGCCCAGCAGTGGTTCTCAACCTTCCTAATGCCGAGACCCTTTAATACAGTGCTTCACATTGTGGTGACCCCCAACCATAAAATTATTTTCATTGCTACTTCATAACTGTATTTTTGCTACTGTTATGAATCATAATGTAAATATCTGTGTTTTCCGATAGTCTTAGTCTCTACTCAACCGTTCTCAACTTGTTGAGAACTGTTAGCAGGGTTGCCTAAGACCGTCGGAAAACACATTAGAAAGGCTGAGAACCACTAAGGCATATTAAGGATTCAGAACTGCTGTGAGGGGTGTTTTTGACAATGAAACTTTGGAGGGCACACTGATCCTGAGTTCTCACACAGACCATCCCAGTGTGAGCTGAGAAGCAGACTTACTAGTATGTCACCGTCTTAACCAGGGGTTGACAAACTTTTCTGTAAAGGCCAGGTGGTAGGTATTTTAGGCTTCTTTGGCCACGAATAGCATCTGTTGTTACATATTCTTTGTTTTTATTTTCGTTTTTTACAACCTTTTAAAAATGTCAAGACTATTTTTGGCTCCCTGGTTGGACAAAAGTAAGGAGCAGGCTGAATCTGGCCTGTGAGCATCAATTGCCAATGTAGACATCACTGGCTTTGGAGCCAAGAGAATTGCTGCACATCCTGTTTCCTCCCTTTTCCAGCTGTGCGCTCCTGAGTAAGCATCCTTACCTTTCTGAGCCTCAGTGTCCTCACGGTAAAATTCTTTCACAACATACTTGCTGCTCACCTACTACCTTCCCAATTAGAAAAGAGTGTTTCTGTGGCTGAAATGAAATGCAAAAGTCTGGCACATGGAAGGAATGCAGCCTAAACCAGCAGTCACCAACCTTTATGACCTCCCAGACCACTGCTGGCCTAAAGCACATCAGCCATTCCTTGAACTCTAAGGTGGTTTGGGCTTCATGACAATTGCCTGGAGCCTGGCAGGGCTGTGTGAACAGCCCAGTTTGTGTGGGGTGGATCTTGAACACCTGTATTTTTAAAAGGCTTCCTCCATGTGTCTGATCTGCAGCCAAGGTGGGGGAACCCTCTGAGGAGTATCCCACGGACATGTGCTCCAGGTGGTCTGGAAGCCTTCACCCGTCATCCACGCAGATGGTACAGTGCTTCTGTGCTCATTGCCACCGGTGCCCAGCTAAGCCTGGTGTCCTTCAAAGCAAAGCCCTTTCCCCAGTCCTTTAAGGGTTACACTTATGCTCAAGGCACCAGCTTGGAAGACTGTTTCATGTCAAAATCAATCACAAGTGTTTCTCTGAGAGCCCCCGAAATGGTAGCAGTGACAGTGGCCAGATCCCTTGCCCTGACACATGCTAATGGACTGTTGTCTGACACATGAGTTAGTCCCTGGTCCTGTTTACAGATATAGAGACTGAGGCTCAGAGAGGTCACCCATCTGTCATAGGCCATAGGGTTAATCAGCAATTTTGAGAGAGAGAGAGAGAGAGAGAGGGAGAGAGAGAAGGCAGTGAGTGGCTGGGGATGATGGTTTCCTCTGTGATAACATTCCTGCTGTCTTAGTAACACTCCCCTTTCTGGCATTTTCTTTATGATCATGAGGTCAGAATAGCAGAATGTTTATGTTGAGAATTTCCAAGGGGGATTTTTTGTTTTTAATCTCAAAGGCTCATGATTAACTCTTATATAGGAAGCAAATTTCTCCTCTGATCATGGGGATTCAGAGTTGGGCAATTCCCAGCTGAAGATGCTCAGGTTGTCACTAATTCTTTGCTTTCCCCAGTAAGTATGTTCCTGAAAAGACAGGATAAGTAAAAGCATTACATGGTTTTATATGACTTAAAGGGGATTTCTCTGTGCATTTAGGTTTTAGGTTTTGGCTTTATTTATTTTTACCTTTTTTTAAGGAGAATTCTGCAAAGAGAAAATTTTACCTTTATTTGGTTTGTACATTTGAATTTGGGCACATTGTGTTTTCTTAATTATGTCTGTAATTTTGGCTACTGTTTCTTTACTGGTGGTTTCACAGATAGAGTTTTTACTGTGTAAAACTGGACTTTTAAGTAGCAAATATTTCTTCAGTACTGCTAGATTTGATACATACACTATCTCCTTTACTACCCTCAATAAATCTGCAACACAGATTGTATTGTCCCCATTTTCTAGATAAAGAAACTGAAGAGCAAGCTCTTTATATGCTAAGGGGCAGAGATGGCACTCCCACCCAGCTTGTCTGATCCAGAGCTAGCACTCGAAGTCACAGATCATGAGGTTTCTCTGATCATTGAAAAACAGAGACAGAGAACTCCATCCTCCACCCCTGCATCCCCTCCCCCAATGCCTTCGGTAAACCCAGGTCTAGGTTGACATGAAAGTGGTTTGCACTAACCCAGGACTCCTTTGGTCCAGTGAGAGAGGAGCTGGGTTGGACACGCAGAGACCGGCACTGTAGCCACCGGTGCCCAGCTAAGCCTGGTGTCCCCTCCCCACTCCCGCCTCCCCCAGCAGTGGAAGCCTGACCAGTCTGGGCGTGTCAGGTCCACACCCACGCCCAGGGAGGTGTATGTGAAAAGGAGTGTGCCTGGCCTAGGTGTCCTGGCAGTGCCCTCTGCCGCTGGGTCTCAGTTTCCCCTTCTGTAGAGTGGACCTGCTCCCACTGCCTGCCTACCCAGGATCTTAGTGAACACTTACATTGGTGTGAGTTGAGTTGCTGTTGCTTGTCACCAGATGAGTCCTGAGCAGTGTAGCTAGTGCCCTTGGCCCTTGAGCAACATGAGGGTTAGTGGCGCCCACCCCCAAGCAGTCGCAGTTCCTCATATAAGTTTTGTCTCCCCCAAAACTTAACTACAGTCAGCCAGCCCTTCGCATCGGTCGGGTCAACCAACAGCAGATCAAAAACAATACTTTCCATCAGCGCTTAGGACTCGCTGGTGTGTAAAACACAGTTGGGAATCTGCGGTGGAGAATGCAAAACTAGTTTTCAATCTACCATTTGTTGAATCTCCTGATGCAAAACCCGTGGAGAGGAAGGGCCGGCTGTATTTACTGGGAAAACTCCACGTTTAAGATGCCCCACACAGTTCCCAGGGTCGTCTGCATCGTGCGCAGCACAGAGCCGTACCTTGCGAGTGGTAAGTCTGCACCGGTTGTCAGCATCTGCGGTTGTTATTCTTTCCATGCCTGTTCCCCCAGAGGCAGTGCAATGCCTTGTGCTGGATAGGTGGTTGCAGAGGTCCACCAAACTGATCAGCAGAGGTGGCCTCCAAGGTCACCTGCAGCTCGGACGCCCCCCGACATAACACTGTAGCAGTGCCCACTCTCGGCATCCAATGTAGCTCTCACTGGTCCCTGTGGGCCCAAGACACAGGGCGTCATGATACTAGAGACAGCTGAGACTGACGTCAATGGAGTATAGGCTGCGACTAGAGCCCATCCAGGAATCAACAAGTGCGAAGGGAATTTGGCAGGACAGGAATCATGGAGGATTTTCCCGGAAAGTTTACAGAGTCACATGCCAAATCCTTATTCAGACCCTGCCCTGTAGCTAGGAGGCTGGGGGTACAGGACAGAGTGTAGGCTCAGAGTCCGGGGACCTGCCTGTGTGATTCTGGCACTGATGCCCTTGTAGGGGCTGGTGATCCCCTCTCCCAGCTTCTCTGCCTTCCCAGTCGCACGAGGGGGAATTTGGCGGATATTGGTAGTTTTCACACTGAATTTTCTTGGAGTCCAAGTTTTCAGGGGCCCAGGGGCCTCCTGGGCAGGAGCAGGTGAAAGGGAAGCTAAAAGGTCAGGGCCCCACAGAGCTGCTTTACGTAGTGGGGTTCTATGCGCAATCGCATTTGGAAAAGGGTTCTGCTCCTTTAAAAAGCCTTCAACACCAGGTGATCTCCAGTCCCTTCCAGCCCCGTGCATCCGGGCATTTCTGTGCCAGGCATGCTCCTCCCTGCTGGGGAAGCACAGAGCTGGAGACACACACACACACACACACACACACACACACACACACCCCACCTTAAATTAACAGATGACCCCAGACAGCTTTTGCTTATGTGGGTTCTATCTAGTGACATTTACCATTTTATAAATTAAAACTGAGGAAAATTTCAACACCAGAATACCCAGCACTCGTTCCATGAGTCAGTAGCCTTTAGAACATTCTTCTGTAACCCTGTGAGAAAATGCAAGTGAAAAGGCAAAGGACATCTCAGTATTTTCATGAAAAGAGTTTTGATCTCACAGCCGGACAGGGTTTGGGGTTCTCTCAGGCCCCGGGGACCCACTCTGTGAGCTCCTGAGCTAGGGTGCTATACTTACGCTACCTCATTTAGTTCTCCTACCTGGAAATGTAGATGATTATTATTCCATTTTACAGATGAGGAAACTGAGGCTGAGAAAGGTCTAGTAACGTGCCCTAGGACCTAGGTCAGTAAACTCATTAGTCAACGGAGCCAAATGTCAACAGTACAACGATTGAAATTTCTTTTGAGAACCAAATTTTTTAAACTTAAACTTCTTTTAATGCCACTTCTTCAAAATAGACTCCCCCAGGCCGTAGTATTTTGTGGAAAAGCCACACTCAAGGGGCCAAAGAGTTGCATATGGCTCACGAGCCACTGTTTGCTGACCACGGCCCTAGGTGACACAGCTACTAAACAGCAGGTCAGGATTCAACCCTGCTCTCCCTCGCTGACTCCAGTGCCTGCCTTGACCAGGACTTGCCCACTGGTAGGCCAGTCCCAGGAGGGGAGGAGCGGGAGAGTCTTCAGAAGGAGGGGCCCACAGTGGAAGAAGAGACCTTCCTGCCAGGGACCTTCCGCCATGAGGAGAAGCTGGAGTATCCAGGCGGAACCCGGCCCCATTCCATGATCACGCCAAATGGGCACAAACCTCTGCCGGTCTGGTCCAGGGGAGGGAGGCAACATGAGTGGTGCGAAGAATAGCCGAGAGGAGGCCTGCCGGTCAGTCTGGGCTTTGCCATCTGCCCACTTTGAGTGCTTGGCAGGGCACACCCAGTCCTCACAGCCCCCTCCCCTACATCTTCTCTCCCCCCCTCCTCCCCCCCCCCCCAGCTCCCCAGGCTAGAGCAGGGCTCAGGGCACATCCCCACTGTGCCGCCTTCCCAGCCCTGGGCCCTTAATCCTGGGTCCTGAATCTCAGGGTCGCAGTCAGCCGGGGATGGAGGACTGGTCTGCGCAGTTAGAACATCAGCTCTGTTCTGGCAAACCCACACCAGTCAAGGATCAGCCCGAGAACCTGGGGCTGTTTCCAGGACCATAATAGGTGATTTCGCTCCAAAGCCTGACAGTAGGAGTATCAGATGAAGTCCTGGGAGAGCGAGAGTTTTATATTAGAACAGCATTCCGTAGCTACTGCTGGCCTTCCGCTGGGAGCTCTGCTTCCCATCTCAAAGATGTCAAAGCGTTTTAAAGGCACAGGCCTCAGATTGACCCAGCCAGCCGGGCACAAGGGCAGAGGGACTGTGGCCGCAGGCACTCCCACAGCAGATGTTCAAGGCAGCCCCCTCCCCGACCCAGACCCCAACCTCAGCCTCTGACCCCCTCCCCCCCGATTCCCTGCTCTGAGGTGGGCTAGAGGAACATCAGATCCTGGAATTGGGGGTGCCCAAAGCTACCCTCTTAGACCTGTGGTTGGCAAACTATAGCTCGTGAGCCACATGGGACTCTTTGGCCCCTGGAGTGTGGCTCTTCCACAAAATGCCACGGCCTGGGCGAGTCTATTTTGAAGAAGTGGTGTTAGAAGAAGTTTAAGTTTTAAAAAATTGGCTCTCAAAAGAAATTTCAATCGTTGTCCTGTTGGTATTTGGCTCTGTTGACTAATGAGTTTGCTGACCACTGTCAGGCCTTTCTGTGGAGAGTGTGGGTGCCCACGCATTCAGGCGTGCCCCCCTCACTCAGACACCCGGCTCCTGGCACACTGTCTGGAATCACGGCCATGGCCAGGTCCCCTGGGGCCCACGTTCCCTGCCAGCAGGACATACTCTGCATGCCACCTCCCAGGCAGGGATGGTGGCACTCAGCAATAAAAAAATAACCCCAACAATAGCTCACATTGTGCGGCTCTCTAGTCTTCACTCTTCACCGCACATGCCCTGTCTCACTGGAGCTTCAGGGCGGAGTCCCCGGGTTGCAGCCATTGTCCCCGGTCAGGGGTGAGGAAGCCGAGGCCGACTGGGGTCAGTGGGGCTGTGTAAGGCCGCTCCCGGGAGAGTGGTGCTGGCTCCCAGGTCGCGCCCTCTCAGCCCAGGCTCCTCTCTGTGGTCTGGGGTTTCGGGCGGGGTGGGGAGCAGAGCAGCAGAGGCCTGGGCTGTGGGCAGCTGAGTGCCCCTCGTCACCCGGGTCTGCTCTCTGGCGGCCGGGCAGCTGTGAGTCCTCACGGAACCCTTCTTTGAGGTGGTCAACATACAAGTTAGAAGTTTCAGTCAGCGAGGCAGTCTGTCTGGTTTGAATTCTCTCTCCTAAAGAGGCCCCCCCACTGAAGCAATTCTCCCCTATTTCTGGGAGTGAGGGGCCAGCCCTGTGGACGAGGCTAGCGTTTGAAATGCCTCTTGTGATGTGATCGTGGCCACTCCACAGGTTATTTAATAACACGCCGTGGGCAGGAGCCCCTCCCACCGCAGCCTCAGGGTGGGAGCCCTGTGTCTGCCTTCCCTCGGTCAGGTCACAGGGAGGAAGGGAGCTAACCTCAATTGGGGAGCGCAGTGGGAATGCTTTTCCTGGTAAACCCACATCTGGAAAACAGCTCTCTGCCCAGACCAGGAATGGGAGAGCTGAGGAGTGGCCCCGCCCAGTGCAGGCCTGGGTGACCTCCGGGCCCTGCCCGTCTGCAGACAGGGAGGCCAGCCGGGGACTCTCCTGCCATACACGGCACAGGCCCTTCAGCTGCTGCAGGCAAATGAGGCCGCAGGCTGGCTCGCAGCAGCCTGGCGGCCCCAGGGGCCCCACGGAGCCTCAGGAGCAGGCGCCCAGGGGTGATCCAGCCTCAGAGGGCTCGGGTGCGGGTGAGAGGCGCTCCCTGAGGCCTGGCGGAGGACAGTGGCCTCGGTGCTGAGTCTGAGTTGGTGGGAAGACCAGAAGCCTCCGTGTCCTGGAGCAGCAGAGAGGACCCTCTGCCAATATCATGGTCACTCCTCGGAGCACGCCGGCTCTGCCCAGCAGGCACAGGGTCTGGCTGACCGTGGGACTCAGATGTCCTCACCTGGGCTCTCAGGCGTCCTGCCTCCAGGAAATACACTTTGCTCCACCCAGCTGCTTCCTGAGTCCTGGGAGCTCTCACTGAGGGACCCTGGGGTCCACTCTCTCCATCTGGACACAGAGCTGGTGGATGCGTCACCCTCATAGCTCCCCTGCTAGGAAAGGGCTCTGAGAATCTAAGACCCTCGCCCAAGCAAACTCCTCAGAGTTGTCCTGGAAAGCCAGCCTTCTGTTTCTAAAGGGCTCCCCTTTGTAGATCAGGGGTACTCCCCACGGGGGTGGGCTAAGAGCACACCGTGGCCTCCACTCTTCATCATTTGGGGGCCGGGGGCCGTTATGGTGTAAACCTCTCGTGAATCAGCCTCTGCGGCCCACAGCCCCGAGGAGAGGAGAGGCAGGTGGGCCGGCAGGTGGGTAGGCAGACAGCTGCGGGAGGATGTGCTCTGTCCCGCGTTGGGGGTGAAGAGCGTGCAGGTGGTCGTGACTAACGCCTGTGGGAGCAAAAGCGGCGATGAGGGCACCGTGCCACCTTCGTCCTACGGTGTGCCAGGTGAGGCCTGGAGGGGGAAGGGGAAGGTGGAGGTGGAAAGTGAGGAGTAAAAGAGCTGAGTTCAACGTGTTGGTGACTCTTGAGACAGCTCCCTGGGCGCCAGGCCTGGCCTCTCCCTGCTCCGGAGAGGGGACTCCAGTGAAGGTGTGGAGTGAGTCAGAGTCACTGGGTGCAAGTAACAGAAACTCAGGGGCAGCTTACGCAGAGAACACGTCTCTTGGGAGACCGCGGGGGTGTTCCCAGAATCGGCAGGAAATCTGGAAGGACTGGGCTTAGATAGGAACCAGGAGAGGCAGGGCAGCTGCCAACAGGTCAAGAGCAAGTCCCAGAAACACCTACCATTGCCAGGAATAATCTCTCGGCTGTTCCTGCATCTTGGCATCTTTCCTTCATGTGTCTCAGTCCCAAAAGGTAGAGATTACGTTCCGTCTCTGAATTCTGGCTGCCAGAGGGCAGGAAGCAGGACCCTCGCTCCAGGGACAGGCATCGGTTGTTCTCCCAGCCTCATAACTTGGCAGGAGAGCTGCTTCCGGTAGGGAATGGGCAGCCATTTTTCCAGGTGTTTTACCCCTGCCCTTGAGCCATGGAAAAGCTTGAGAAGGTCCTGGGGGACCAGGGCCAGGGGAAGGAACAGGTTAATGTTCTGGTTTCCACCTTTTCCGATGTGGCTAATTTCTTTCTTTCTATGGCTTTTGGAGAGAGTATCTTGTTATCATCTGTAGTCATGGAGATCCCACATGTACTCTAACAGATAGGGTAGAACAGTGGTCGGCAAACTGCGGCTCTCGAGTCACATGCGGCTCTTTGGCCCCTTGAGTTTTTAGCAAAGGCCAGCTTAGGAGTACCCTAATTAAGTTAATAGCAATGTACCTACCTATATAGTTTAAGTTTAAAATATTTGGCTCTCAAAAGAAATTTCAATCGTTGTACTGTTGATATTTGGCTCTGTTGACTAATGAGTTTGCCGACCACTGGGGTAGAAGAATTCTAAACAGAATCTAATGAGGACATCTCTGTAAAGGAATTTTAATTACCATAATTTATTAAATGTCTGCTGTATGTCAGGCACTGGGTTAAGTACATTTTTTTATGTAGCAGGGAGGGAAAAAAAAAACAACCTTATTAAAAAAGCCTGCTACACAGTGTTTGCTCTAGACTCACACTGGAAACTACCCAAATGTCCATCGACATTAGAATAAACAAATTATATTGCAGTATATTCATATACTGGAATGCCAAACAGCAGCATTCTGAGTGTGGTCTGCCCTGTGAGTTCCTGAGCTTATCTCAGGGGATCTGCAAGGTCAAAACTATTTTTGTAATAATGCTGAGACATCATTTGACTTTCCACTTTATTGACATTGTCCCTGATGGTACAAAAGTCATGGTGGGTAAACTGCAGGTGAACTAGCACAAGTCAGGGCAGTAACACTCGACTGTACTAGCAGTCATTGTGTCCTTTATCATACATTCTCAGCAAAAATGTGGTCATTTCACTTAAGATTATACCTTGATGAATCAGTAAAAATTATGAATTCTAATAAACTTCAACCCTTGAGTACATAGCTCTAATATTCTTTTATTTACAGATGACTATTGCAGTTTTATAACAACCTGAGCATCCAACTTATTTAATCAAAACAGCTTTGTTCTTTTTTTTTTTTTTACCTCTAATATTTTATGTGACAAAATAGGAAGCTTGCTTTATGCACCTCTCCTATGTAGCAAAGTACAATGGAAAAAGCATTTCTGTGACTGACTTGCAAGCAGAACTAGCCACTTCCTTGTACCTGATTCTCTGTGCACGTGGGTAAGAAACTCTTGAACTAACAATGGGATTGCTGGGTCATGGCGTACGTGCATGTTCAACGTTAAAAGAAAGTGTCAAACTGTTTTCCAAGTAGTGGTAAAAAATTATGTTCCTATAAGTATGAGTGTATATGAGACCTTGGGAATCCACATTTTCTCCAGAACTTGGTATTATCAGACTTTTATCTATTTATTTATTTATTTTGCCCAAAAGAATGGCTATAAAGTGATACCTTGTTGTGATCTTTGTTTGTGCTTTCCTAGTTATTAACAAAGCTGGATGAGTTCATTGGCCATATACTTTGCCCGCCTCTGCTAATTTTGAATCTGCCTAATCAACCATTCTCACAGAAAACTTGAGCACGTGTGGTATCAGCCGGGATGGGAGAGGTGGCTAACTATTACCATGTTTAATGTATTCTAAGATGCCCTCAAATGTAGATGCATCATCAATTTAACACATATTTTCAGGGGGGGGGGCGGGAAGAAATGTCACATGAACTTATACAACTTTTAAAAATGAATGTTAGTGTACATTTACTAATTATAACCACACACTATTTTCTTCTTTAATATTACCATTTCTAATCAACTCCAAGTTTTCTTTGTATTCACGGTCTAAAGGTTCTTTTCAGTTGAGGCAAATATTGTCAAAGAAATGTAGATTTATGGAGCCCATGAACTTGACCTCCTCAGCATGCTTCATAAAGACAATTAATGCCAGGTTTTGCATGCATTTTCTATTTGGTTAAGCTCGTGGCTTAATATTCTCTATAATTGAATTGCATATCACTGGCAATTTGAAAGTTAGCCAGGCCCTTGACGGATGGATGTGCAGTGTCCAGTGATAATCTCCCACACGGCGCCAATTAGCCACGGCAGCTCTCGATCCTGTGATCTACTTAGAGTTTGGCTGGTTTGACACAGCCCCATCATACAACCATGTCATGACTCACCTTTCTATTTGCTGCTAGCAAACCGTGGCTGATATTAATTAAGACACAAGCCCCTCTCAGAAACGTTCAAAAGTGAAAGAGTGCGCATCTTACTTATTTCTAATTATTTACTAATTAAATTTTAAATATGTGCATATGTCTGTATCTATGTATATGTATGTATGTGTCTATATTATGTGTGTGTTTGCATATGTGTGTGTGTGTAGCCAACATTTACTGATCATAAGTTCCATGTCAGGGACTCTCCTTTATTCATCATCTCTAATCATTATAGCAATTTTGTGAGGGTGGTAATATCCTCATTTTAAAGAAAGCTGAGATTCAAAGAGACAAGATAACGTAACCACCACTCATTCGTGGCAGAATCAGGATTCAAATCCAGCTCTGCCTGGCTTCCCACACCCTACCACACCTTAAAGGGCACAAATGTCAAAGATGATGAGTCTCTTATGAAAGCATCAAACTCCATGGGCCACTACAGGGCAAGTTCTCAGACACCTTGTTGCCCAGTCTTGCCTGTTGCATCTCTCAGGGTGGATACCTCCGTTTATGAAGAGGTTACTGGCAGGTACCCTGGAGACATTTACTAGACAGTTGAGCTATGTTAAAAATAACAACAAGGCATTTACTGCTAATCCTGTTAAGCTCCCTTGAGCTGCGTGCAAGCTGAGCAGGGGAGGGCATGTTAATTGGCCGCAGCTAAGGTTGCTGTTATAATCTCCCACATTTTCCCACCTCCACCGGGTGTCACTTTTTCTGGCATTGATTGGTACAAAGCCATAACATTTTTGTTGTGAAGATGAACAGTCATAAAACTGATGTGCTAGATGTCAGCAGAGAGGCTCGGGTTGGCCCTGGAAATGTACCTGTATCATTAGCTGTGTCCTAGTCCAGAGATACGAGGTGCTCTCGATCAGGAGGATACGTGGTGTCAGAAATCAGGGGTATGTTTTTGCCCGCCTCTGTTTACACTCATCTACGGGCCTGATGGTGGGTTGGGGTGAGAGAGGCCATCTCCTGGTCATAGACAGAATGATCTTTCTGGGGCAAGTAACAGCTCGTTAGGGTATTCAGTCCTTCCAAGGGAGCGCTCCTCTAGCTCCCTCACATGTACGCTCTAGGCTAGCGATTCACAAACTTTTCACCACCGAAAACCCGTTTTATCCTCTTTCCCCCAGAGGCCTCTTCTTTCGAAAGACTTTTAGCCACCAAGCTGTAGGTTGGCTTTTTAAATTCTCTAAAAATTAGATATGATCAGCAGCAGCAAAGAGAATTCCAGCCAAAAGCAAAAGAATTTGAGATTTTACTCAACAAGTCTGGGCAAACTTATCTTGGGTAAAATAGGATTTTCTGTAGGCCTTTTTCCTGAAATGTGGAAAATAATGTCATGGTCCCAGGCACTACCATTTTAAGGTAAATTCCCAGCATTCTAGAAACCACTGGTCTAATTTACTCCACACAGTTCACTTAACTTTGTGGTTGACCTTGAGGAGGAATCACTCTTACCCAACACTCTTATCTTTGGAGCAAGCCAATCAACACATAAAACAAGATACCATACTCTTCAATTCAGAGAAGCCCCAACAAATTCTTTAGTTGAAGTTTTATTTATATGCAGCAAAATTCAAACTTTTCAATGTTCAATTCTGTGAGTTTTGACAAATATTTACATTCATATAACCACCAATCAAGATATAGAACATTTCAATGACCAAAACTGACCTGTGCCATCATGTAGTCATTCTTTCGACTTCTAGTCCCTGACAACCACTAGTCTATTCTTTGTCCCTAAGGTTTCCTTGGTACAGAATGTCACATAACAAGAGCGAGACAGATTGCAGCCTTTGTGTCTGACTCCCTTCACTTAGAAAAATGCATCTGAGATTTATCTGTGTTGTGTGTATCCATTGTTTCCCCCTTTTTTATTGAAGAGTAGTATTCCCTTGCATGGATATGCTGCAGTTGTTTATCCTGGTTGATGAACATTTGGGTGGTTCCACATTTGGTGATTGGGGATGAAATCACTATAAATATTTGTGTTCAGGTATCTCTGTGAAAATAAGTTTCCATTTCTCTTGGATAATATGAATTGTTCGGTCACACGACAAGTGTCTATTTAATTTTATAAGCTAACAAAGTTTGCCAAAGTGGCTTGTTATCATCTCCATTCTGCATTATTGCCAGTAACATAATGAAGTTGTAGTTGCTCCCTATCCTCACCAGGACTTGATATTGTTCTTTATATTTTTATTTAGCCATTCTAAATGGCATGTAGTGGTTTATATTTGAAATTCCCTAATAACTAATGATGCAGAGCATATTTATGTGCTTAGTTGCCATCTATCTTTGTTCTTTGATGAGCTGCCTATTTGAATATTTTCCTCTTTTTTAGAATTGGGTTGTTTGCTTTCTTACTGAGTTTTGAGAGTCACTTATATCCTGAATATAGTAAGTCCTTTGTCAGATATGTGTTTTGTAATAATGTCCTAGGTCAGTGGTCGGCAAACTCATTAGTCAACGGAGTGGCAAACCTCTGCTCGAGAGCCGAATGTGGTCTCCGGCTGCTGTTTGCCGACTACTGTCCTAGGCTATGGCTTGTCTTTTCATTTTCTTAGCAGTGTTTTCACAGAGCAGAAGCTTTTATTTTTATTTTAATTAAGTCTTATTTATTCATAATCTTTTATGGAGTGTGCTTTTGGTGTCATAGCTAAGAAATTTTAGTCTAACCTAGTGTCACAAAAATTGTTTTCATATGTTTTCTTCTGAGACTTTTATAGTTTTAGGCTTTACATATAAGTCTATGGTGCACTTGAGTTAATGTTTGTACAAGGTAAAAAATATATATATGAATATCCAATTGTTTCAATACAATTTGTTGAAAATTGTTCTTTCTTCATTGAATTACTTTTGTTTCTTTTAAATATATATATATTTTATTGATTTCAGAGAGGAAGGGAGAGGGAGAGAAAGATAGAAACATCAACGATAAGAGAATCATTGATCAGCTGCCTCCTGCATGCTCCCCACTGGGGATCGAGCTCAAAACCTGGGCATTTGCCCTTGACAGAATTGAACCTGGGACCCTTCAGTCTGCAGGTTGATGCTCTACCCACTGAGCCAAACCGGCTAGGGCATGTTTCTTTATCAAAAAAATTATTTGACCATATATGTGTGGGTCCACTTCTGGACTCCCTTCTTTGCTTCATTCAATTATTCCACTTGGTCTTGATTGCTGCATTTTCATAGTAAGTCTTGAAATAAGAAAAGATCTTGAAGTAAGATCCCCCAACTTCATTTTTATTTTCAGAGTTGGTACGACTATTCTAGGTACTTTGCTTTTCCACATAAATTTTAGAGGCAGTTGAATTTCTATACAAAATTTTGATTGGGATTAATCAAATCTATCAATTAATTTGGGGAAATTTTATATCTTAACAATGTCTAGTTCTCCAATCTTGTTTCTGTTTTCTTTGATCTTATTAGTGATTTTAGTTTTCAGCACACAGGTCCTGTACATATTTATAAAATTTATATCTACTGTATGTATTTCATGGTTTTTGTTGCTTTAGTGCTATAAATGATACTGCTTTTTAAATTTAAAATTTTTAATATTCATTGCTAGCATATATAAATACAATTGATTTTTATATGTTAACTTTGTGTCCTGCAACCTTGCCAAACGTATTAGTTCTAATAGATTTCTTGGGATTTTCAATATAGACATTCATGCCGTCTGCAAATCAAGATAGTTTTATATTTTCCTTTGCAAAATCTATGAGTTTTGTGTCTTCTTGCTTTATTACATTGGCTAGGATCTCTAGTACTATGTTGAATTAACCTTTATATGATAGACACTTTGATTTGAGGAAAGGCTTAGTTTTTCCCACAAGATGATGGTGGAATTACTATATTCTGCTAAGCAACCTTGATTCTAAAAAATAAAATAAAATAAAATAAAATAAAATAAAAAATAGCTATTGACTTTCAGCTCATTGATAGCAATATTTGACACGTATGGATCAACTGCTATATCTTAGACCTAGTACTCTGTAGTTTACATGTATTACGTCATTTGATCCTTACAACAAAACAGCCTTATAAGACAGATATTATTAAACCCATTTTAAAAATATATATATTTTATTGAGTTTTTACAGAGAGGGATAGAGAGTTAGAAACATCTCTTGCACACCCCGTACTGGGGATGTGCCTGCAACCAAGGTACATGCCCTTGACCGGAATCGAACCTGGGACCCTTCAGTCCGCAGGCCGATGCTCTATCCATTGAGCCAAACCGGTTTCGGCTAAACCCATTTTTGAAATGAAGAAACTGAGGCTTAAAGAATTTAGGAAACTTGCCCAAGATAACACAATTTATCCTTTTCAGATGGCAAAGTCAAATCTATTACTTCATATCTCCAAGTCCATGTTCTCCTCACTCCACTGTACTTGCTTATGTCCCAAATGATTTTTAGCAGATCTCAGTCATGGCTACAGATACGCGGCCTTTGGGGATTTGTTAGAGATTATGGCTACCTGGGTCCGCCAACCAGCTAAATCGGAATCTCTGGGCCAGGAACCTGGGCCTGGGTCTTTTTTTAAAGCTTTCAGTTAATGCTGCGCTGAAGTTAAAGCAGGGAACATTGGGCCTGCCACTGCCAGAGAGAGGGTCCTCCTGCCCGGACAGCACAATGATGGGAGGTGCCTGGTCTTCGGATTTGGAAGCAATGAGTAATGAATGCTTAGCAGGAGGCAACTGCTATGTCTGCTTTGGGCCTGGGAGGCTCAGGGCTATAAAAGGCAAAGCTCTTTCCTTCATTTATTAAAGGCTAGTAAATCCAAGGAGTGTGTCATGGTATTTTAGCATCAACTTATCACACATGTTTGTGCTGGCTTACAGCTGAAATCTTGATGGAAAACAGGTGGGACTCCAGGGAGCCGCTGTTAAGGACTTAATGGGTTACAAAAGGATGCTAATGAAAACATTTGATGAGAGAAATGTTACCATTTCAGAGGCTTTGGGGGACCTCTCCTTTCTCAGAGGGATTTGGCCTGCTGGGGCATCTCTTAAAGCAGAAAGCCAAGTCCTTTGCAACCCTGTGGGAGGCAAGAGCATTCCCTAGATTGTACTGCCTGGAGCAGCAGAGTTCCTAAGAAATGAACTCTACCATGGCAGATTGAGTCTGAGACCGAGTTCTTGGCAGGATGAAAGGGTTGCATTTTTCTGCCAGTGATGACTAAAGCTTTAGGATGCCTTTAGAAGTTCTCCCACTCGGTATGCCATCCGATCTGGGTAATGTTACCGTGTATGAAATATCCCTTATAACATGGACCATATTTTTTGTCGTCATTATTTTAAACTTACTTTTTCCCTTGATAAGGGTAACATGTGCATCATGGAAAATTTAGGATATGCAGAACAGTAGCCAACATAAGGCTGGGAGCTTGTAGCCGAACTAGAGCCACACCAGGTCTTTCGGCGACATCACCTCCTCTCCTCCGCGGGAGCCCCAACGAGGAAGCCCTGCTCCTGCCTCCGGATGAGAGGACTGCGGCTCATGGGTTCGCAGGGGTTTGCTCAGAGCTCCCGCTGGAGGCAGGTGGCCTGGCCCCAAAGCCCATCCTCAGCCCACGGCCCTCACAGCCATAGGGCATTTTGGAATCTTTTCTTCCGTCCTTGCTTTTTTTAACGCTAGCATTTTGATTTTTGATGGGATGTTTGGGTTCCATACTTTCAAACACATGAACAATCCGGTTGTGCTTCCAGCTTTCCCCCCCCTGTTTCTATAATTTAATCATAGAAACAGTTTTCCAGGTAGTTCTAGCCGTTGAGCATTCGCTTGGCGGACGGCACACTATGGGAACACCAGACTCTGAGGGAGTTCCTCCCAGGTAAAGCGTTTGTCTTGGCACAGGTTTGGCTATTGATGAAACTCAGGTCAAAGAACACATCACCCTGGCGGGAGGAAGTGGGGTGCTGTGGGGATGAATGCCAATGCCAGAGCCAACGGGAAGTCAAGGACTGGGTTTCCCCGCCACTCGGACTGGTTACAGCTCAAGTTGTGGTTTTCTGTTGTTTTTGTTTTTAGAAAACCAAGTTGTCCTGATCACCCATCAGAAGAGAAGATTTTAAAAAATAAGAACTTTTAAAAGAGACAGGATGACATGGGAAATAGACCAGTCTTCCCACAGATGTATGTGAACCCAGAGAGAAGCTGAGGGTCTGTGCTGGCTTCTTGGAGAGAGTGCCTGGCAGAGCCCCGTTGCTCAGCAGGCCAAGGAGGCTGAGGTTGTGGGAAGCAGAACAAACACTCGGGACAGATAGAAACAGGCCCCAGGGACACAGGCTGGGCTGCGGGGGAGAGGCAGGCCTGGACTTCTGGCCAAAAGGGCAAGAACAGACACCACATTTGTCTTAGGATCCCATGCCGCTGTGAACATTCCCAGGCCAAGGCAGTAGTCATCTCGGTGGATTGGCAAACCTCTTTCCTAACCCCTCTTCAGGTTCAAGGAACAGAGCCCACGTCTACGCCTTCCCGGCCAATGTCTTGGTTCTCTTTTGTCACAATAGAGTCACTGACCCACACCGGAGTCTGCGGGTGGGTGTGTGCCTGGGGACCGCAAACCCGGATGTTCACACGGTAAGCATTTCTCCATGCAAACTGCATCCCTCTTTCTCCCCACCTCAGGGCTTCGCTAATAAACACCACAGGGTCCAGTCCGCACCCTCTACCACATGTCCTGGGTTTTCTCCCTTTCATATTTCAACCCCTTGCTTTTTGGCTGGAGTATAAAGGAAGGAAAAATCTGAAGTGTTTTCTCAGACTCTCAGAGCCCTGATTCCTACAGAGGAGAATGAAAAACAAACCACTTTCAGGTTCTTAGCAGACGCGGCAGCAGCATCCCTGTTTAGCAATCTGCAGGTGAAGGCCGGAGCAAGAGTCTGTTTCTCATTAGAATTCTTGGCACCGCTTTCTGGGTGCATCTGGAAAAGCAGGGAGCAGGACTGTCGGTGAGGGCTGTTTAATAAGCTCCTTCTCCCATCACACGTCTGTTGGCTTTTCCTTCCCAAGGTCATCTGGAACCAGGCTTCCCAATCTCTCTGTTTCCCCACATGTGTCTGAACATAATCCGAGTCTATTGCGTATAAAGTGGAGACTCCAAATAAGGAAAACCCATTTCACTCTCATTTTTCTAAATGTCAACTGAAGTTCTCCCACAGACAATCTCACTTTCACAGACACGGCGGATTTCCAGGACAAGAGTCGGTGTTAAGGAGCCCTGGTCTTTATTTGTGTAGAATGATGGTTCTCAGGGCGCTGTGTTAGCCAGTGCTTTCATCTCAGCATCACAACATTTGCTTGAAGAAGCAGATCTCCAGTTTACACAAAAACAACGCAAACAAGCAAAAGACAAAACAAAGCAAACAACAGAAAACAGCCCTGAGGCTCAGAGAGGGCAGGTGACTCACACACAGTTTCACAGCCAGTGGGAGCCAGAGCTGGGACTACAAAGCAGCCTGTGTATGTTTTCCTTGTGGAACTTAGCACAAATTTTAATCATACAATAGTTTCGTATGATTATTTGCTTAATATTTCCCTCACCAGTGAGACTGTAAGCCCCACCTCTCAGCACAGTGCCTAGGAATGATGGGCACACACAATACATACACACACACACACACACACACACACACACACACACACACAATGTTTGTGAAATAAATGAACAAATGAATGGAAAAAAAAATTGCTTAACAGAGCTTCCCAAATTCCTTGGTGACTAGCCAATGAGGGATTTCCGAAGGAAATTTCTGGAGATTCTCACTGACGCTGTGTGAAACCCTTTTGCTAAATATGGAGAAAGGTCCTAAAAGGTTAAAGGCTTGGAGACTGTAAATAGTGCAGGATTTCTGCCTGTTTCCAGCCTAGGGAGCACAAGGGACAAATAAGCCAGGGAGTCTATAGAAGTTAGCTCATGTGCCAGGGATGTGTCCAGCTCCCTGTCCTGTCTCTGTGTTCTGGGGGCGCATCGCTGCCTCATCGGTGGGTGCCCGAGGGCCTGGTTCAGTCTGGAAAACAGCTCCCTCTCCCTGTGCTTGCCCACCAGTTCTGTGGCATGGGGGAGCTCCGGCACTTAGCGGGCCGGCATCAAAGGGCAGCCATGCCCGTCATCAGGCTTAGTGGGGAGACTGAGGCCAGGGGAAGGAGAAAGCTTGTCAAGCCTCTGCAGAAATCCCGCACAATTCTAGTCTCCCAGCCTCCAGCCTTTTGGGGCCTTTCTCAGTGTTTAGCAGAATGATCTCACACAGCAAACCT
Source organism: Pipistrellus hanaki (assembly GCF_964339955.1). Taxonomy (NCBI): domain Eukaryota; kingdom Metazoa; phylum Chordata; class Mammalia; order Chiroptera; family Vespertilionidae; genus Pipistrellus; species Pipistrellus hanaki. Next base: position 44,945,648 of record NC_140503.1, on the reverse strand, counting down.
TCAGGTGGGGCAGTGTGACTGGAGATGCGGGTGATGAAGGGAAGGCATTTCACCAGAAAGAGTCTGCTTTGGCATTCACATGAGTTTAGCAAGTGCAGTAGAACATAGTAAAAGAAGTCTGCTATGACATCCAGTTATCCCAAGACCTGGACAATTAATGATGTACAACTCGGATCAGCAAAGTCGCCAGGGGAGGATAATGGCTCTGCATTACCCAGAAACGGAGCCTCCTAAGATCTGACCCAGGGGCCCCATGAGAATGCGCTCTGGGCATCTGCTCAGAGGCTGAGAGATGCTTCCCTAATCTGCAAAGTAGCACTTAAATGTGAAAAGCCACGGCCAGCATGACTTTGGGGCTCAAAGACTTGGAGAAAGAGCTGACATGCAAATTAAAACACAAGACAAGAAATAGTAATTTTTAAATTAAGGGGGGAAGCCAGGGGAAACTTAACTGTAGTAGTCAAGTTCCACTGAGTCTCCCTTCCCACCCACTTTTTTTTACTAGAATACACAATTGCCTTTTAGGAATGCAAACAGACATATCAAAGGTGATTGTTTAGTAAATAGTAAGATTATCAGGTTAGGGGGGGAGTTTGCTTTAGGCCATTGAGTCAGCAGTAGGTAATAAAACGCAAATTCACCCTGTGAATATCAAAGGAGCCCAGGTCAGCCTTCTGATTGACTTCTCGAATTTATTAATTACTGTTGATCCTGGTTTCCAGCACTTAAAAATTGGACCCTTCCACAGGACTGGACCCAAAAGGCTGATTGGAAACAACTTCTGATATTTTACACTCTCTCATTTCCGTTACAACCAGCTGCTTTATCTACAGTTCAGGCAGAGCTGGCAGCTGGGAGGCTGTGGGGGTGGGAAGATTGTTCCCAGGGGCCCTGGCGGGCCCTCTGTGGAAGGCAGCTCTCTCACAGGCCACAAGGAGAGTGCATTTTGGGATCCCCACTCCTCACCTTCCTGGATGGCAGGGGACCCCCTGAGTGAGGAGGAAAACCACGTGCTCCCAGGAAGATGCTGTGCCTCTTTCCTAGTGGTTAGTGGCAGTCTCCGCTGTGTTGGGCCTTGTCTTTTGAAGCCACTGCCAGGGCCGTCAGTTCTGCGGCTGCTTCCCAGGGGAAGCCAGACTGAAGCTCATGACGTCCTCTCTGCTTACGATGGACCCGTTCTCCTTAGAAATGTGTGTCCTGCACCAGGTGGGAGCCCAGGCTCAGCGTTCCCCAATGACTTGTCTGTCTTGTTCATCACAGAGTCCCCGGTACCAAGCACAGTCAGTACTGAGTCCAAAGCAGGCACTGAAGAAGCCTGTGTGGGCGGATGGATACCCCGTGCTGTGTGCAGGTTAGTGCATGGCTGCCAATGTGCAATGGGCATTGCATGTATCTACGAGTAGGAAGAGGTTGGGGTGAGTTATGTTGGTGTGTTTTTTCAGGTGTTGGGGGGTTCCCAGAGAAGCAGATTTGCTCAGATGCAGGGACGAGAGAAGGGTTGGTGAGGGCCCTAAGAGCCAAGTGTCCTCTGCTACAAGTATTTTATAGCGGCAGAGACCAATGTAGAACAGAGATTCTCTCTTTCTGGCATATTATTGGATTTTGCAAAACTGTATGTAAATCAATTTCTAAAGTTCTAGACACAGAGACACCTCTGTCTTGGTATGCCATAGTTGCTTATGAAATTTTCACTTAGTCTTGGGAAGGAAAGCTCTTTTAATGGAAAGGCTTATGGGTAGAATAACAACACCTACAATTTCCTTTTATTAAGTATCTCCTTCAGCCGAGACTAGTTTGGCTCAATGGATAGAGCGTCGGCTTGGGGACTGAAGGGTCCTGGGTTCTATTCTGGTCAAGGGCATGTACCTTGGTTGCAGGCATAACCCCAGTAGGGGGTGTGCAAGAGGCAGCTGATTGATGACTCTCTCTCATTGATGTTTCTAACTCAATCTCTCTCCCTTCCTCTCTGTACAAAATCAATAAAATATATATTTTTTTTAAAAAAAAACAAACAAACAAGTATCTCCTTCAATTGATTATTGGTTGTGTGGCAAGTTTAAACGTATTATCTCATTTTTTTTTCTTTTTCTAGCTTCTTGTATTAAAATTGTAATTCATTTATTTTTGACCTTGCTTTTCCAGTAAGGTATTTTAATGTTAAAAATTTGCTTCCAGGTAATGCATCCCACAACTTTTGTTATGTAGTTCTTTCATAGTTGTTCAAGTCTAAATACTTTGTAATTTTTATTGACTTTATCTTAAATCTGCAGTACATTTGAGGGTATGTTTGTTTCCAATGTAATCACATTGTGGATAGAAAAGATGGTTTGTTCACTTTACATTATTTAAAATAATGTATAATGAGACTTGCATTGCTAAAGTCATCAATATGTGCTATAAAAGGATATGCATTTTCTATTCAGATGCAGGCTTCCATGTACCTCTACTGGACCAGGTTTCCTAAGTTAGCGCTTCATCTCTTACATATTTTTGTCTGTTTGATTGATCGGGTCCTGATAAAAGTATGCTACAAATATTTTACTGTGAATATAAATAAATCAGTTTCTCTTTATAATTAGTCATGTGAAGTGCATACAAATTCAAAATTGTTATATATTCTTTATTAGATGTTGCATTTGTGATTATCCATTATCCTTGTTTATTCCTGATAATGCTTTGGTCTTAAATTTTATTTGGTTTCGTATAAATATTGCGAGGCATGTGCATCAGTCTCCGAGGGCTGCCATAACAAGTTAGCACTAACTGGGTGGCTTAAACCCCAGAAATTTTCTCTTTCGCAGTTTTGCTAAATGTCTGGTATCAAGATGTTGGCAGGGCTGCCCTCCCTCCATATCCTCTAGGGAGGGGTCCCTCCTTGCCTCTGCCAGCTTCTGTAGCCTCGGCCTTCCTTGGCTTCTGGGAGTATGACTCCAATCTCTGCCTCCACCGCACACGGCCGTCTTCCTATATGTCTGTGTGCCTCCTCCTCTTATAAGGATACTATTCATCTTGGATTAAGGGCCCACGCTATTCCTGCTATTCTGGTATGACCTCATCTTAACTAATTACATTTGCAATGACTCTATTTCCAAATAAGGACACATTCTGAGGTACAGGGGTTAGGACTTCAACATATCTTTTTGGAGGACAAAATTCAACCCATAACAATATATTTATTTTAGGGTGTGTATTTTTTTCCCCCTAGCTTTTATTTTCCATCTTTCTTTGTGGTTTTGCTTTAGATGAAGCTAAGAAACTTTTTTAGTTTGTTTATCAGATTTGATAGCCTTTTAATAGATAATCTGTCTACATTTATTATAATGACTAATATATTTTAACTTCATTCGTTCATAGTTTGTTTTTTATTTATCACCCTTTTTCTTTGCTTTCTCCCCTCTCCTCCCCCCCCCTTTTCTTCTTTTCTCCTAGGCTAAGCTGCCTTGGTCTGGATTTCCCTCAAAAGCAGAGTCTAAGATAAAATCTTGTCTGCAGGTTGTTTATTTTAGGAAATGATTCCAGGAATCGGAGTAGAGCAGGGGGCAGGAAGAATGACACAGAGATAACATGAGAGCTGATCTCCACCACGGGCTAATAGCTTTGTGTCCCGTAAGGACCCCGGGAGGAGGTATCTAGAAAACATTCCGGCCTTGTTCACAGAGATGTTCGTTTAATTTTCTGAATGCGGCTCTGTTATTTTAATTTTCTATATCACGTATCATGTTATGCTTTGGAGGAGAGGGTATTCGTCATGGTATGAACTTACGCTACCATCTCGGTTGTCACTTGACGTTCACATACTAACAGCGAGGCACATTATCATCTCCACTTTGGAAATAAAGAAATTGATTCTCGGATAAGTATAGTAACTTGCCTGAAGTCACACAGCTAAAAAGAAAAACAAAAAACAATGGAGCCACAACTCAACTTCTGCTCTCTTTGATTCCAAAGCCACTCTTCATCTTAAGCTCAACTGCCTCGCCGTGGTACCAGGTGTGAGCTGAGGCGAGCCCAGGTTGTCTGGGTTTCAGTGTCTCTTCTTATTTCAATCTCGTCCTCAAATGGGGTTCAATTTTCCCATGAAAAGGAACACAGCCAAACTACTAAGCGGTTTCTATGTGCCTTTGAAGCCCTCTCTGCCCAAACAAGAATATTCTACAGACTCAACATTACAAGAGCCACAAGATTTCAGAACCTTTACTCAAAGGAGGATTTTGTGTTAATGTGGTTTTTGTGTGTGTGTGTTTGCATGTGTGTGTGTTTTGTTTGTTTGTTTGCTTTGGGCCCACAGCTCTATCTACTTCCAAAAGAGTATGGATTACCAAGTAAATTGGAAAATTATTGACTAAGTCAGGGGCTGCTGTGCCTGAGAAATTAGCCATGACTGTTTCCCTCTGCAGGCTAACTGGAAAGGAATGCGAGGTATTTTCCCCTCTTCTCCAGAGGCCTGTGTCCTACAGGAGCCCAGGGGCAAGTTAGAAGCTGTTCTTAGATTTTCCAAGAGTCTGGGGCTTCACACTAATTGTCAGGGATGGGGAGAGCCAGGGGAGTCTGGGAAGAGGCCCTGGGACCAGAGATCATTGAGGGCTAGTCAGACCCCTGAGCGCTGGGCCTCCACCAGGCTTCCTGGAGCCACTCAGAGGAGGAGGGAGATGTCCAGGGGCGGAAAGCGTGCCCTGTGGTCTTGGATTTGGAGAAAATGCAGTGAGCAGCAGCAGCAGCTTGGACAATGGGCAACTCAGCAGTGACCATTACTGACCTGCTGCCATGCCCCAAGGTTCTAGAATCCTGAAAGCCCAGAGTTATGCACGGAAGGGGAATGTGTGTGTGTGTGTGTTGGGGGGGGGGGGGTGATGTAGGGTCCTGAAAAGTGGCTGGGATTGAATTTTCTGAGGTCCTTATTGGGGCGGGGGGGGGGGGGGGAGGGGGGTAAGTATGATTTAATTTTATTTAGAAAATGCGTGAACTGTGTCATGGAACACATTCCCAAGTGTCATGGAACAATTTATATCTAAACAATGACCAAATCCTGAAGGGAATTTTTCTAACATATTTGGTGAAACAATATTTTTTTTAATCCTTTGGACATGGTTGATTAATAACTGACAGGATATAACTATTCCTAACCCTTCTGGTAAAAAAAAAAAAAAAAAAAAAAATCCTCTCTCCTGGTAATTTAAATTCCAAATTACCTCCAGATGAGGTTTTAAAAACACCCTGCGATTAAATCTATATCAAGTGGAGTTTCTGTGGGAAAATTCACTGATGCTGAGGATGGCCTGGGCTATTCTGTTCAGCTTGGAGCCTCAGAGCCCTCCATCTGCCTGGCTCAGCCTCCTGCGGGGGCTGGGAGCTTGCCCGGAGCTGCACGATCAACCAGAAGTGCCTAAGGAGAGCAGACCCAGGGAATTCCTTTGAACCTCACAACCTTTCCTCACCTGCTTTATTAGACCAGAGAGGCAGACTGAGGGGTGCAGGCACTGGGCAGGAGGCAGGGCCCAGGGTTGGGAGGCAGGCAGCCAGTGCTTGTGTCTGTGTATCTGTGTGCCTGTGTGTGTGTGTGTGTGTGCATGTGTGTATGATTGAGTGTCAGACAGGCTGTATGTGTCTCTCTATGTATCTTTTTTTTTTTTTAAATCCCCACCTGAAGATTTTCCATTGCTGATTAGAGTGGCAGGGAGGAGGAGGTGAAGACAGAGAGAGAGAAACTTCGATGTAAAAGAGACATTTTGATTGGTTGCCTCCTGCATGTATCCTGACCAGTGCCAGGGACTGAATCTGCAACCCAGGCATGTGCCCTTGCCTTGGAATCAAACCCTTGACCTTTCTGTGCGGGAGCCAATGCTCTTAACCCCTGAGCAGGGCTCTCTGTGTGTCTTTATAAGTGTCTCTATGTCTGTCTGTGCATGTCTGGGTGTAGATCTATGTCTTTGTGTGAATTCCTGTGTTTGTGCATTTTTCTGTGTCTGTGTGTTTGTGTCTCTATGAGTCTGTGTGTCTGCATGTCTGTGTATGTGTGTCTGTGGTGGGACGAGGGGTCAGAAATGCACTGAGTCAGGTGGTTTTCTAAGGGGGGGGGGGGGTCACAGCACAGGTGGCCCAGCTTCTCAGACCAGAAGCCCCCAGGAAGCAGACCTGTCCCTCCTCCCCCACCTCCTCCTCAAGCAGCCCCTGTGCCTGCGGCCTGGATCCCCAAAGGACAGGGAACTTCCGATTGGCTGAGAGGGATGAGGAAAAGGAGCAGAGAAGAGGGTGAGTGGTGAGACCAGCACCCTCAGCAAGAGCTCAGGGGAGCCCTTAATTGACCCCAAAGCTCTCCAAGTATAACAGCTCCATTTCCAGCCGGGCAGTTGCAGGGGTTCCGCAGGGCCCCTCCATGCACAATGTGCGCATGCGCCAACGCCAGGCATTCCCCTCACCCCCACGCTCTTCTAACTCTTTCCCAGTCCTTCTGTGTGGGACCGGGCTAGGGATGTGGGAGTGAACACCTGGATTTCCCGCCTGCTTTGGTTGGTCACTCAGCTGGGCCCTTCCGTTTGCGGTTTCACTGGATGAGCTTGTTATCCCTGTTACAGATGAGGACACTGAGGCCCAGAGAGGGGAAGTGGCTTGTTCAAGATAGCAGGGGGATGAGTGTCTGAGCTGAGGTGGACCCATGTGTGTGCTGAAGGCCAAAGTCAGCATCTTACCGACAAGTCCTCTGCCCTTGGGTTGCCCGCTCTGTCCATTTAGAAGCACTTTACTGAGGACACAGCCCAGGCAGCAAGGGTTTGGGTGAATAATGTCATTCCACCATTCAGTCGATTTGCATATTAGGCTTTTATTATATAGGAAGGCTAATATGTAAACTGTCCCCTCGGGAGTTTCATCCTGAGAATGGGAATTGGCTTGCTCACTATGATGTGCACTGACCACCAGAGGGCAGGCAGAACATGGCAGGCAACCAGTGGCAGTGGTGGGGGGCTGAGGGAGCAAGGGAAAGAGGAGTTGGAGGATTGTGTGGTGGTGGTGCATGGGCTTCGAGGTAGGAGGAGGTGGGGAGGCAGGGAGGCAGGGAACTTTATCGGCTCTGATCACTGGCCAGGCCTAGGGACCCTACCTGTGCGCAAATTTTGTGCACGGAGCCTCTAGTTCATAACAATATTGATGGTAGCTGCAGAAAACCAACCAAAGCACCCAGATGATCACAAAAAAGCAGGTGGACTCAGTCCTATGTAGCAGTGAAGATGTAACACTTGTATTGTTGCCAAAAGTCTGGAGAGTTGCCAGAATCAGAGATACAGAGGTGGTGAGCAGCAGCTGGCCTGCTGGGAAGAGGGATGGGACAGGCTTCAGAGACTCCTAATCTCGAGGGAGAAAAGTCTGAGGATTGACTCAGATGGATGTCTCTAACCTCCACCTCTTCTGTTCTCGGAGTGTTAATGAGGCACACGGAGTACTGGGCACTGACATAGATAGGACAAGTGTGATCCAAAAGAAAGGCTGGAAGCCAAGCCTGGGAGGGAAAGCAAAGGAAGGGGGCAGCCTGGCACCTGCTGCCAGAGCATATGTCTGCTGTTTGTCCCCAGCACCTGTCGGCTGAGAATTCTGCACGTCATCATGCAATGGAGTGTGATCGGCCCAGAGTGAAGACCCTGTTATAGAATATCCGAGGGGGTCTGTCAACACCAGTGTGCCTTAAGGGGGATGTTTTTAATTATTTTATTGTCTTGATTAACAAAAGAGGTCTTGAATATTATTTTTAAAGTGTATTAAAACAATGCACAAAAAAATGAAAGTAAAATATTATTGTATTTTTCAGCAGATATATATAAAATATACCCAGAAACATTTTATTATGGAAATTTTCAAACATCATCCAAGGACAGTGAACCCCCACTAGGACAATGAACCCCCATGTACTCATGATTTGACTTCAACAACTGCAGTAGTGTTCCAGTTAGAGCAACATGGCATTTAACATCTTTCTAATATGTTAATGAGCTCCCGGAACTCCATAGTGCAAATGTGTGAAATTTCTTGATTTCCAAGCACCTAAAATTACTCCTCATCTCATTACTCCCCACCTGCCTTGATCACCTAACTGAATGAAGAAAAAGATGTTAATTAACTTGCTCCAAATCATGCAGAAAACTCAACTAGTGCCTGAAACATGAGGTAGTCCATAAGAGTTGAAAAAATAGTAATAATCTATCTATCTATCTATCTATCTATCTATCTATCTATCTATCTATATAAAAGGCTAATATGCTAAGTGTCCCTCCCACCATCTGACTGGTCACTGCACTTAGGGGGCAAGCGCTCAACCCAGGAGCTGCCGAGCTGCAGTGACTTGGCAGTGGCGGTTCTCAGGAGGTGACACACCCCAAAACCAGAGAGGAGAGAGCTCAATTCCTGGCAAGGCCATGTGATTCCACCTTTGGCCATGGGTTATGTTGTTGCTGGGGCGCTGTCAGTCCTGAATGTGGTTTACTGCACACTTGGGTTTGTGTTTCACACCCTGTGTGACAGCAACTTTGCAGAATGCCCTCTCACACTCCAGGACCCCTCAGGGGATGTCGAAGAGCCAGTTTCACCATGATCCTCGAAGACCAGGCTGAGGGATCCCAGCTGCTGGAGGGATCCCGCTCATTCCCCAGACGCCAGGGAGGGATCACGGGAGGTTGGCTCCAGGGTGTGTCTGGCCCCTCATTCCCAGGCCCACCTCACCAGCCACCTTCTAATTAATTTCCTTTCAATGTGCACGAATTCGTGCACCGGGTCACTAGTAGCAGAATAAGAGCTAATGTTTACCGAGCACTTACCATGACTAGCCACTCTTCCAGCTACTCTACCTGTGTTAGCCCACTGAGTTCTCACACCAGACCTGCAACCTGTATCCTATCTTCATCCCTGTTTTACAAATCAGGCAATTCAACACAGAGTAGCTTAGCTATTTGCCAGCATCACACAGTTTTTATAAGCAGAGCAAGGATTTAGAACCAAGCATCCTGACTCCAAGCCTGTTTTCTTAACCAGCACACCAGAGGGGTCAGAAACCGGATGACTCATGAAACAAAGCCTGAGTATTGATTGCTGCTGGGAAAGGTGAGGGTGGAGAGGAAGCCCACTCACACTGAGCACCACTGTGGGACCAGGCCCTGTGCTAAGTGCTTTCCTGTGATCCAAACAACCCCCTGCCACAGCCTGCAGACCTCCCTGGGAGACAGCATAGCATTCTTCCCGAATGCCTCCATCCTGGCTTCCTCAGTGCCAGGCCTTGGGTGGGATTTTGTGTTTTTTTAAAAAGAAGTACCTTATGTATAAATATGCATGAAAAAAGTCAGGAAAAATGCCCGCCAAATATAAAAACTGCCCATCATCACCCCCAGAGTGGGAGAGAGATCAGGGAGGTTATAAGGACTTTTTGTTCAATTTTCTAATTTGTCTACAAAGAATTATTGTACAGAGAGTAAAGGAAGGGGGAAAGGAGGGAGAAGAAAAAAAGAAAGGGAGAAATGATACTCTCAAGTGGCCTCCGGCAGTTTGGGGCTGCGGTGGGGACGAGGCCAGCAGGTAGAAAGGTTGGGAGCCATCTGACCACATGACAGAGGTGGACAGTGGGCATCAGGGTAGGTGAGGCCCAGACTGGCTTTAAAGGTCATGGTGTGGGGCTCTCACCCCATCCTCACAGGACCCTGGAGCTCTCAGAGGGCACAGCCAGTCAGCTTATGTGAAAGTAGGCACTGCCCACCCTGTTTTCCCCCCTTCCCCCTCCCCAGTCTCCCCTCCCCCATTCTTCTTCCCTCCACCCCCCCACACCCCATCCTGAGTGGCCTGGGGTGACAGGACTCAGCGCATTCTGACACCTCCAGGCCCTCACTCCTGGCAGGTCCTCCCAGGGTTGGGCTGTTTGTCCTCAAACGCTGCATCTTTGGGATTAAAAATAACCCTCCACTGGGCTTGGCTGCACTCTCCCTGCCCTGGAGCAGAGATGAGCCCAGCATGACGGTGACCGGGTTCAGCCTGGACAGCACTTTCACCCACCACAGTCCCCTGCCCAGCTAGCCCCCTCCACTGTGAGCCCTTGATTAAAAGGGGAGGGGGAGAGAAAAGAATTGGCCGTTTCTACCAGGTAGGAGTTACAAAGCTTCACTGGAATAGCAACGCTGATGCCACTAAAATAGCAGCAGAGCGCTCTTAAGAGAAAGTGACGGGCCCTTTATCGACTATTAAGCGCTGTGTAAATGCAAGCTCTGCAGCGGCTTGAGGTAGGGCTTAGAGGGGACCCAAGGCCTGGCTTGCCCCCAACTATCTATACAAATTCAAAATCCCACCATGAGAATCAGCCCTTTCAGACTGAAAGTGTGTGCCCCTGAACCCCCGCCACCCCCCTCCCCACCCCCATTAACCTGTCTGGGCGGGTTGGTGCTGGTGATTATAAATAAGAGATCGTTGCGAATACAGGGCCTCTCTTCCATTCTGGCCCTTCCTCCTGTGGCTGAGGACCCGCACACAGGGGGTATAATGTGCCTCCCCTGCAGGTGAGAGGCTGCTGGGAGAGGCAGCGGGGGAGGAGTGGACACTGCTCCTTCCATCACCGCCATCTGTGATTACATTAGGTGCTTCTCTCCCGGGGCCATGAGGAGGAGCATGGCTGGGACAGAACAAGAATGGCTGTGGGGAGGGAACCCACCTCCGGAGGGCTCTAGGAGGGGGCGAGTGTAGGGCAAGAAGCTCAGAGGCCCAAGGCACACCTCACCCCTGCACCTTTCTAGCTGCGGCCACCCCGCATCACGGACAGAGGCCACCTCACATCACGGACAGTAGGGAAATGGTGCTGGAGCCCCAGATGCTACCCGTGGGCCCACAAAAAGGACTCACCTGGCCTTCCAGCTGTAATTGGTTTATGCTGCTGCCTGGAGCAGAGAGTTGAGAAACAGGGCGGGATGGATTGTTGATGTCTGCCGCTGGGGCCAGGTGGGCATGTGAGACACGTTTCAGGTGTTTGCCATCCCTCTCCCGTACCCATCTGGAACCCCACAGTAGGGGTACCGATGGGAATGGCCGCAAACCCAGACCCTTCCTCCCTTAATATTAAGACACTGCTCACGATGACTATGGCAGATGCAGATATTTCAACTTTCCCCCCGGGAAAACGAAGTCTCTGTGTTCACCCTCTGCCCGCGCAGGGACCTGGGAGATACAGAAATGCTTTGGACGTGAGCAGACTTCACAGCCAGGCCCCTCTGTGATCACCCATGTCCTCCTGACAGTCGGTGTGGAGCAGGAACAGGCTCTATGCGTTGGGTAGAAAACTGCCAAACACGTAAGCCAAAGGAGCCCTGTGGGGCCGGGGGTTCCGCCTGCTCTTGGGATGCAGCTCTGATGGCCCTGAGTTTCTGGAAGGTGGAACAAGAGAAAGACTCACTCTTAGGTGGGTACCACAGCCCCCAGAACTTGGGGTTCTCATGGGAAAGCCTGGAGGCTGAGGAGCAGGCTGAGTGAGTGGCCTGGCAGTGATCTCCCCACATACTGATAACTCTAACTCTCACCCTGGCCTCCTCCCTGCCCCTCCTCCCGCCAGGACTCCTGTGGCTCAGCACCACTTCTTGCCTCTCTCGCTCTCAGGCACACTCCACTGAGGCTCACTCCAAACTCTGCCTGCCCCATGCCTCTAACTCCCTCCCTCCACTTGATGATCTCAGCTCCTTTTTTATTGTAAAGACGAAGCCAAAACGCCCTCGGCTTTGCCCTTTGCCTCTCAGTATGTCTCCACGTTCACTTCTCTTTCTGGCAGCTGCTATGGGAGGTATGTCCCTTCTTCTCCAAGGAAAGTCCCCTCTGTGTCTTCCAACCTGTCTGCCTGCTGTTCTCTCCCGAGGAGCTCCCAGCTCTTTCTCTCCAGGGACAGGGTCCTGCTTTGGAGAGCTCTCCTGACCGGCTGGGACCTTGCCTTGCACCTGGGCCTTTAGCGCCCTTCCCATCCTCGCCAAATCCAGTGTGTCTCAGCCTCCGTGGGTCGGTCATTTGACTGATTCATTGGTTGCCGAAAAGGCTGCCTCTGCCCTCCCGCCCCCACCGCCTTCGCTCTGCCTTTGGCCCCGGCACAAAAGGTTCCTTATCACCCAGCCCTGAGCTGGGGCCAGCCCCGGAGTCCATCCACTTCAGCCCCCAGGCTGCTCACCTGCCTTTCCCCGAGATTCCCAGGCCCAGCGTGACCTCAGGCGCCAGGTGTTCCCCGGATTCTGACGTGACTCACCTCAGAATCAACAGCTGTCACTCCACAGAGGGACCTCAGCTTGTCACGAAGCCTCTAGTTCCTCTCTCAACTGGTGACAATCACACCTGCCTCTCAGGGTTATTATGAAGACAAAACAGGAGAGTAATGTGGAGCGTTTAGCATGGTGCTGGGTAATGTGATGTGCTCAATAGATAATAGTTATTATTAATGATCTTAGAGCTAATGCGTTCCTCATACTTCCGGGCCTGGGCAGCTCATTACTGCAGTAAGGAGCCAGTTCACTGTTGGACATCATTCCAGTGGTTAGCAAATCTTCCTTACTTCTTTAACAAATACAACACATTGCAAGGTAGGTGCCAGGCAGTCTCTTTCATACTTCACAAATTTTAATTATTTTAACCTTCATGACAACCCTGTGAGGTACCATATTTAACAAAAGGGAAATTTAGGCACAGAGGGGTTAAGTAACGTCCCTGAGATCACAGAGTTGGTAAGGGCCAGGGCCAAGAAGGAACTCCAGCAGTCTGACTCCAGAATTCTTGAACTTGACACTATATCCAGTTGCCTGTAGGAGTGAGTTTAATGAAAAAGACATACTAGTCAACTAACCCCACTCATGGGAGTGCTCTGGTCTAGAGTAACAGAACAAGCCCCACACTGGTCTCATTAAGGTCCAGACACTCCATATTTATGTTTGTTTCCTCATTCATTCATTTAATAAACAAACAAATAAACAAAACCATTTATGGAATATGGGCTGAGACCCAGTGGTGAACAAGACAGGCAAGCTGATGGTGCCTGGCACACAGTAGGAGCTCAGAGGAGTGGGCTGGTCTCTGCAGGCTTTTTAAGGTGTTAAGACTGGGACACAAAGTTCCACTAGAGGGCGCTGTTCAGTAGCACTGCCCTGAGCACTGGTTTCTGTGCAAAGGGGCGGTTTGAAGGGCAATGTTGGGGTTGTTCAGGGAGTCCTGGAGGGTTTCAGAGGTGGACAGAATCACTCACATTTACCAGAGAAGCCCTTGAGCAGGGACCAAGGCCAAGTCCCCTGAGTCCGACATAACTGGTGGCCACAGCCAACTGCAGAGCCCTGAGAGAACTTCCAGGAAGAAATGGACACTCCCCTTGGCTCCTGGCCAGCTGCCCAAGGCTGCCCCCTCCCTCTCCATGCTTTTCCTGAGGGCACCTCTTCCCCATCCCCAGCCTCCCAGCCAGGGCTGGGACAAAGGGCTGGAGAAAGGGGCAAAGGGCTTCAGGCGTGAAGCACTGTGAGGTAAACAGGCAAGATGAGCCAGGATAATTGGTCTGGTTGAGCTAAACATAGGGAGGGATCCAATGGAGGAACCAGTAAGATTACTTCACGCTGATTCCAAGAGTATTTGAGAATTGTTTACGGGCATTATAAAGAAAAACAATATTATAGGATTTCTAGGTTCGATACAAATGTGGTTACTGTCCTACAGGATAATACAACCATGGTCTTTGGGGTAATCCTTTCTACTGGCTAGAAATTGGCAAGTTAACATGTACCTCCTGGTGGCTGGGCCCTCTGACCAATAGCACAATGGGTAAGTCAAACACAGCTTCCTCCTCTGGAGTATTGAGTCACCTTTGGGTGGTGCTGTTAAACAAAGCCCAGGTCTGACTTTGAAAGAACGCAGCACTGTATTCTTTCTCCTGTTCCTAAGTTCTGCATAATTTTTCTCAACAATAGCGTGCCTCTCTATCCGAGATTGTCTTGTGTGTTGTTTGCTTATTACAGTCCCAACCTACTGGAATACAAGCTCCATGAATGCTTTAAGCTGTCCATCGTGAGGACCACTGTGTCCCTAGATTCTACCTCAGTTCCAGGTACAAAGTAAGGGGTCAATAAATTTATGTTGAATAAAGAAATAATTATATAATCTAAAGTTATGGTTGGAGCCAAAGTGTAGAGTAGAGCTTGCCAGGGGCTGGGGAGAGAAGGGAATGGGGAGTGAGTGTGTAACAGGACAGGGCTTCAGGTGGGGTGATAAAAAGGTTGTGGAGATGGACAGTGGCAGTGGTTGCACAATAATAATAATGTCCTTCATGCCACTGACATGGTAAATTTATGTTATGTATATCACAAAAAGTTGTATGATTCTAATAGCAGCCTCTTGTCCAGGGCTTGTTCTATGCCGGGTGCTGCTCTAAGCGCTTTATGTATATAAAATCATGTATTTCCTCACAACAACTCTATGCCATAGAATTTTCACTATTCTCATATTACTAGATGCCTGGTGGTGGTGGTGGTGGTGGTTGGGTGTCCTCTCAGCACAGCCTACATCCTCTCCAATCTGGAACTCCTCAGGGATGTCCAACTGCTGGTTTAGGCTTGATCCCCTGGACCACTGGCTCCTAACTGCTCATCTGCCTTCCTTCCTGCCTGGTTGCCCCTAACTGCCCCCCCCCATGCTGGCCTGATCGCCCCTCACTGCCTCTGCATGCTGGCCAGGTCACCTCCAACTGCCCCCCCCTCCGCTGCTGGCCTGGTTAACCCCAACTGCCCACCTCTGCTGGCCTGGTTGCCCCTAACTGCCCCTCCACCAGCCTGGTCACCCCCAACTGTCCCCTACCAGCCTAGCTGCACCTCACTGCCCCCCCCCCCTGCCAGCCTAATTGTCCCCTCACCACCACCAACCTGGTTGCCCACCAAATGCACCCCACTCTTGCCAGCCTGGTTACCCCTTACTGCCTCCCCTGCTGGCCTGGTTGCCCCCAACTGCCCCCAGCCAGACTAGTTGCCCCTCATTGCCCCCCTGTCAGCCTAATCACCCTCAACTGCCCCTCCACCAGCCTGGTCACCCCCAACTGCCCACCCTGCCAGCCTGGTCACTCCATGCAGCCTGCTGTTCAGCAGTTTGGTCACCCCTCACCACCTGCCAGCCTGGTCACAGGCAGCCATCTTGGTGAGGACATGATGGTCAATTTGCATATTCCCTCTTTATTATATAGAATAGGAAAGGAATAAAGTGGAAAGAAGTTAAGTAACTTGTCCAAAATCACATACCTAGCTGATGGTATAGCTAGGGTTTCAGGCCAGGCAGATTGTGTTCCTAACCATGAGTACATTTATGGTCTGGGTTAGCCATACTGTGTGAGTTTCCAAGGAGGAATAATTCATCTTCTCTGAAGAAATCAAGGAAGGCTTCCTGGAGGAGCTGGAATATGAATCAGATAACATCACACAAGAGTACCAGATGGATTTGTCTTCTGCAGTGGTTGCTACATTTAACACATTACTCAATTCAACTCACTGATCCCAGTGCCCTGCCCCACAGCCCAATCCCAGAGCCTACCAAAAGAAATGTGTGTGTTGTGGGTAGGGTCAGAAGGGGCTAGGAGGTGGTCTGTGCCCCTCCTTCCTTTGTCTCTGTTTTTAGAGTAATGAGCAAGCCTTGCTGCCCCTGGAGTGGCTTGCAACTGTAAGGAAAGAGGATTCTGCTGGTTACACCTTTGCAGAAAACATGGCCTCCACTTCTCCACCTTCCACAGCCCCCTGATGAGATTGCCCTGTGTGCTGCTGGGCCCCGAGGGGCAGGGCGGGGCAGGCAACACTTAAATATGTACTTTATTAGATGACAATGCCCTGCACCTGGTCTAGCCCAGCAGCCACCAGCGCCGCATGTTTCCAGGGCCTGGATGGGAAGCGGAGACGGTGCTCAGGAGAGCGGGTTTTTCGTCTTACTTTCTGACCCAAGCCAGAGAGCTGACTCCACTGCAGATGGTTCCAAACTGCAGCTCTCAAAATATTTACTCTGCTGCTGCCGCAGTTGGACCATGCAGACCTGCCCGCGGGGAATGCAGGCTATCCTGGCCCCAAGCACACACTTGAGAGCAAGCAGCAGGAAAGGAGCATGGGAGCGTGGCTTTCATGCAAGGTATGTGGTGTTTCTGTGTGGGCAGAGGAGGGAGGTTTATTAGGTGCCTCTAATCCTAAAAGTTGATGTGCCAGATGCCTTCTCAGCCACACCAACCCTCACACTGCACCCCCGCCCGCCCCCTGGGCTCCGGAGTAGAAGGATTTACTGAAGGTCTGGGCGGGGCCAAGTCTGCCGTGAAGACAGGCTCTCCAGGGTCCGGGAGAGCTCAGAGCTCCCCTATTTAGAAGGGAGGAGGGTGTTGACCAAGACGTTTCCCTGAGGCAGAGCTGGTAAAGTGAAATATTTGTGGGTCAAATCTTCCTTCCTTTTCTTACACAATGGCTTTTTCAAGCAAAAATACTGAAACTGGTGAGGACAAAGGTTATTGTCTCTATCAATTGTTTTCTTAAAAGGAGGCAAGGCTGTTTGTCGGAGCTTCTGAATCCCCTGACAATAGGAGCGATGCAATGCCTCCATTATGGGGGATCCCATACTGCCTGATGCTCAGAGAGGCTGCAGGGTACCCAGCCCACTTCGCAGAGGCGGGAGTGGAGGCCAAGCAGGGAGTGGAGGCCAAGCAGGGTGCCCACAGGTCCTGCAGACAGTCGTTGTCGGAGCTGGGATGTCAAAGGGCTTTATGGCCATTACAGGTTCTTCTCATTTGATCCCTCCCTTTCCCTCCTCTGGAAATGCAGAGCATCATCTCAGTTTTGCAGAGAAGAACAGCCACAAATTCAATGTCCTTGTTGGCTCTTTGAAACGGAAAACAAATCTGAGGCCTCTTCACTCTTTCCTTTAGAGTCAAAGGAAGAATGTCTGTTTGCTCTGCCTCCCAACCCCCATCCAGGGGCCTGCTGGTCGCTCCAGGGGCTCTCACCCAAAAAGCACCAGGCTGGGTTGCCAGTCAAGTCCCCAGGAAGCACCAGGTAAGGTGGAGATTTGTGGGGAGGGGGAGACTCCTCTCACCTCTGGAAATCACCCCAAGGAGGTTGGAGATGGGGGAAGGAGGGATCCTAGCTTACAGAGCCTGATGCTCTGGGAGACGGGGCAGCTCAGCCCACAGAGCTAGACCTGGGCTTTTGGGAAAGGGAGGCGGGCAGGGCAGCCAGCTGAGCTCTGGGCCCAGGACAAGCCTGGGAGTGCTCAGTATTTCCGGAGAGCACATATGGGGGCCACCTGCAGCCCAAAGGCCCTTGTTGGTGATGTGGCTGCCTGTCACACCTCTATCCTTTCACCCCTCGGGCTTTGTGAGCTAGGCTGCGTAAATACACCTGAGCTGTCCACTCAGAGAGTGAGGATTCTGCTGCATTCCGCATCTGGCCCTCCCCATACTGTGCTTGGCGGGACCACTGCCTATGAGAGACTACCCTGGTCCTGCACCCAGTCCCCTGCCCCAGGTTCCTGGGCACACATTCCTGCCCCGGCTGCTTCCCCTTAGCCCAGGCTTCCCTCAGTTCCGAGGGCCTTAGTAGAGCAAAAAAGCAAACCCAACTGAGAAAGGGGCTTGTTGACTCTTGGGGTCAGGGGTGCCTGTGTTCTGAAAGTCAAGGCTCTGAGATGAGCAGGACTGGCTCAGAGGGGGCCACCCCTGGTCTCATGCTCTGCTGTCACTGTCCTGAAGTGCTTCATTGTGGCAAGCCGGCACGGCCATGGCATTCTGAGCCCCACGTGGGATGCCTTATGTGCTATGCCAGCTCAGCCAGGTTCAGTGAGCCTGAGACGGGGTGGTGAAGGATTGAGAAAAGACAGACAAGAGAAGAAAGCTGGGTCTGGGTGGGACGCTGTCCTCTTTGATGGAGAGCTAGTGGCAGGACCATGGACTACAAACAAACCGTAACTTTATTTTATAACCAGAGGCAAAGTAAGGGCATGGTCAAGATGTTTACAGCATTCTCGTGGGTTTATCCTACTCAATTACATGCACCTGAACTCTACCAAGCCCACATCACTCGGGCACGTGGGGCCACGTGTTCGGACCAGAGGTTCAAGCTTACAACTATAGCTGTTGGCTATACTCGTGCTGGGAGGGCTCTGCCCTCCAAGCTGAGACTCGCACGTGGCCACGAGAAGACCATGCCCTCTCATTAGTCCCAGGCTTGAACCTGTCCTAACACTGTGGCTGCTCCCCGCACTTAATAATTCTGTCTTCCAACTCATGCTTTGCAAGTGAGATCTGAAGGTCAACAGGGAATGCCCGCGAGCAGAGGAGATGTGAGCATGGGATATGTCAACAACATGTGTGTCAGCTGCTCCATGTGCATATAGCATTGGATGTGCCCCGTGAATACAGAGGACCCACGTTGAATGGGAACTCAAAGTTCAACATGAGTACAATTTAAGTGTGTTAGGTGTATAACACTGAAAACCCCAAGCCACACTTCCTAACCAAATCAGAACTTACTTCCACTGTAGAAAGAAGGCAGTGATATTTGAAGAAGCATGAGCATCCAGGAGCCTTTCTTACACCTGGTACTTCCAAACCCAGCGCTGAGAAAAGCTAGGTGCTTTGGTGATTCCCATGGGAGTTAAATGCTTGTCTGCGTTTAAAACTGGCATTGCACCTATAAAGACCAGTCAAATGAGTGCTAATAGTTTACATTTAAAATTTCTCTTTACATAGAAGGACATTAAATAGCAAATAAAAACCACCAAGACAAGAGAGTGAGAGAGGAAGAGAAAGGGAGAAAGATGCTGAAAGAAAGGAAAAGGCTTTATCTTTTAGCTTCTTTAATGGTTGTCTTTCTGCTTTTGAACAGGGGTTCCTTGTTTTCGTTTTCATGGGTCTTTGCAGTTTGTGTAGTGGGCTCTCTGGGGCCACTGGGGTCAGAATCTGGCCTGGCACTTAGGCAGCCTTGGGCAGCTCTTCTCACCAGTTCGAGTCCTAGTTTCCCATCCGGAAAATGGGGTAATCCTCCACAGAGTTGTTGAGGATTAAGGTAATAGTTAGGGCAGCTGAACGTGGTTGGCCCCTTGAGTGGGACAAGGCACCTCACTAAGGGCTTTATTGTCTGGTCTCATTTGTTCCTCACAGACCATCATGGGGTCCCTGTCCGCTGCTCTGGATTCCTCTTATATTTTTGGCCCTGGCAGCCCTTCACGCTCTCCTGTTGCTCTATCAGCTCTTCTGGAACAGTCTCTGTCCTCCTGTGTGAAGTTTGCTGGGGGTATTCTCATATCCTCTCTCCACCATGTGACCATGTGAGGCCAGTCGGGATCTGTCCCCAGGGTTTGGATGGGTGAGAGGGCCTGATACATCCCCACCCCAGCTCTGACTTTGGCTCAGTTCTGGGATCCCTGGAATCACTCTGGGGCCTGTGGTTTCTGAGCCCCCCTTCCTGCAGAAGCTCCCCTCATCTGAGAACTGCCTTAGCCCCTAGGTCCCCTTTGTGTCGGTGAACCAGAGTCTGTTTCAACCCCACACACCCCAGCTGCTGCTCCTCAGTTGTCAGGTGAGGAAACTAGGCCCAGAGAGGTAAAGCAATCTGCTCAATGCCCTACAGCAGTGTTTCCCAGACTTCTCTCATGATGAGAATCACCTGGTGGAGTTGTTAAAAATACAGATTCCTGAATCCCAACTAAGAAGTGCTAAACTAGAATTTTTGGGAACATATATTGTAGGTAACTGCCCCCCACCCCCACCCCTTCCTGCATATATTCCAACTTAACTAGTAGTTAAGTATACAATTTTACCTATATGTTCCCAAAAATTCTAGTTTAGCACTTCTTAGTTGGGATTCAGGAATCTGTGTTTTAACAACTCCACCAGGTGATTCTCATCATGAGAGAAGGTTGGGAAACACTGCCCTAGAGCAATTGAGTAGCAGAACCAGCATTTGAACCGAGCTAATCTCAGGATGCATAACCCTTACCCTCTCCTGCTCCTAGTTTAGGTGCTTAATGCAATGTCACCCAAAAAGTGTTATCTGCCTTCCTTTTGATTTCTATGCACTCAGGACACACTGGCTTCTGTGTCCAGCTCTCAGCAGGCTCTGCCTCTGTGCCCTCCAATCACAGATCCTCCCCCATGGCTCCCTAACCAAAGAGGCAGAAAGGGAGAGGGGCAGGAAGTACCCACCTCACCCAGCGTGGGAAGCTGGCCCAGCCCCCACATGGAGGGCCGTGGCTGAACTGTCTCAAAGCTGAATGTTACAGGCTCAGCCCTGCCTTTAGGACATCAGGAGCCCTGCAGGAGGACAAGCCCTTACCCCACCCCACTGTGCCCCAGCCTGGCCTTGGGGCCCCTCAGGCTCCAGGGGGAGGTCAGGCCCTCCTGGCAACTACCTTGGACAGTCATCTGTCCTCCAGGCCTCCCAGGCTGGATGCAAACCCTGGCCTCATCAGGGTCAGGCTGCACTGACTTCTGGCTTGACTGGCTTCACCGCATTCCTACACAAGGAAGTCTGGGGGTTTAGAGCAAGGAGCAAAAGCTGCACGTCTCTCTTCTCCTCGTCCCCACCCATTTCCTCATCTCCCTCCACCATCTTTTGCAGAGTTTGCAGAGTTGCCAATGCAACTGGCTAAATTCTGGTCCCAGAGCACGGCTTTGTAGGCTCCGTTTTCTCTTCCAGGAAAAAGGAATGGTTCAGGGAAAGCGAGCAACGTGGCCACACACAGCCAGTGAGGGGGTCCTGACGTGATATCATTGTTGTTGTTAAATGTTTCACTTGTACGAGAGAGAGAGAGAGAGAGAGAGAGAGAGAGAGAGAGAGAGAGAGAGAGTTATATAACAAGTCTGGGTTCCAAAGTCAGGTGGAAGTGAATGTCTATTAGTTTGTTAAGTCAGATAGATTCAACCCACATGTGCATAAAAAACACTTAAGATTCAGTAAATCTGAGAATAGAAATGTAATATCCATCTTTACATTCTCAGTAGCTAATACAATTCCTGGCACATAGTAGGCCCTTAACGTGCAGTGGTCGGATAAATGTATTGATCTTTTCACATGTATCATGTTCATGGAATTAGGGCTCACAAGAAGGGATAACCCAGCAAAATATGAACAACCCTACTGCACTTTAGCTTTCACTCCTATTGTGCTTTGAGCTTTGAGCTTTCCTCAGGTACTTTATCTTATTTATCTTGACACCCAGAGGTAGACACGCATCACTCCCATGTCAACAGACAAAAAGGCTAAAGCAGAGACGTGCTTTGATCTCCATTGCTAACATCAGGGGCTGAACAACTCCGACACTGGTGCCCTCAGTCCTTCCCATCACCCACACTTACCCACACTCTCCTCTCGGTTTGCGTTAGGCCAGGCAGACCCCTGCACCCTGACAACAGAAAAGCTTCAGACAGACCAAAGAGAAGTCTCCCTTCTGCATCCTCACCACAGTCATGCTCCCAGCACATCTTTGCAGTTTCATGTGGAGCTGTGTTTAAAAACTGCATCAGAGCCCTAGCTCTGAGGATAGAGTATCAGCCTGAAGACGGAAGAGACCCACGTTCGATTCCCGTCCAGGGCACATGCCAAGGTTCAGGCACAGTCCCCAGTGTGAGGTGTGCAGGAGGCAGCCGATCAATGATTCTCTCTCAGTATTGATGTTTCTATCTCTCTCCATCTCCCTTCCTCTCTGAAATCAATAAAAATTAAAAATAATTTAAAGAAAAAACAGCACCAGAAAGACGTTACATGCAGAAGGGCTGCAACCCCAGGGAAATGAGTTTTCTTTTCTTTTCCTCTTTTCTTTTTTAAATCAAGAAGCAGTTGTTGAAGAGCACAGACTATTCTGAGGTGCTGGGAACCCTGCTTCCCTAAGGCCCTCCGGGCAGTAGGCAGCTGCAGATCTGGGAGGCCCTGCAGCAGAATCTGCGGCCCTGTGAGCAGTGAATTGGCAAATTGGCGATGCCAGAGGCAGAGTGAGTGCTCTCTCAGCTCATTCCCCAGCTCAGGGGTCTTCAAACTACGGCCCTCAGGCCACATGCGGCCCGCAGAGGAGTCTGATCCGGCCCGCCAGGTTTTTTAGGCAGTGAGCACAGCCGAGGTGTTACAGTAGGAATTAGTAGTTCATATAGTCCAGCCCTCCAGCTCTCTGAGGGACCGTGATCTGGCCCCCACTTTAAAAAGTTTGAGGACCCCTGCCCCAGCTGCTACATTACTGGGGACAAGTGTGATTGCTCTCCTGCCTGGGGAGGTTGGGGGGGGGCTGGCCCAGCCCTGCTCCCAGGTACGTGTGAGCCTCAGAGTGGCCCTTGGAGGGCCGAGGGTAGTGTGTTAAATGTCTTTCTAAAATCAGGCTGCACAGCTCGGATGTACAAAGCAGCTGGGAAGAACAGGCCGCCCGGTCATCCACTGCACAGGAGGGCAGGTTCCTGTCATCACACCTGGAGGTGGGGGGAGGGAGGGGGATGTGAGGGAGGAAGAGGAAGGGGAAAGGAGGAGCCGCTCCTACCTGAGTCCCTGCCACTGACTAATCCCACCCCGGGTGACTCTCCCCTCCCCCACTCTTCCTGCCGCCCATACAGAAAGCACAGGTTTCATCATTGCAGGGTTTTGTGAAATGACCTCATTTTACTGTGACTCTGCCAAGTCTTGTGCATGTCAAAGAATTATAGGGCCAAGAATTATTCTAGAGATTATGCTCTGTCAAAAAGTGGAAATTTTTGCCAAAGAAAGAGGAGGGAGGTATAGAATGAAGGTCTAGAGGAGGTTTTTTTGTTGCTAATTCTCACCCAAGGATATTTTTCCACTGACTTTTAGGGAGAGTGGAAGTGAGGGGGAGAGAGAAAAACATCAGTTGGTTTCCTCCAGCACTTGCCCTGACCAGGGCCGTGGATCGAGCCTTCAACCGAACTATGTGCCCTTGACCTGAATTGAACTAAGGACCTTCAGTCTGTGGACTGATGCTCTATCCACTGAGCCAAACTGGCTATGGCCTGGAGGAGGTTTTGATGAAATAAATATTGATATTTATCTCCCCTGTGCCACACACACACACACACACACACACAGAGAGAGAGAGAGAGAGAGAGAGAGAGAGAGAGAGAGAGAGAGAGAGAGAGAGAGAGAGAGAGAATATGAATGGCTCTCTCATTTACATTTCTTGACCCCTCTGTGCACAGCCCTTACCAGGGACTGCTGCATAGCCCCAATACACACCGTTCCAGGTGACTGGAGCCTGGGCTTGTGGAGTGGACACCTACACAGTCATACCTGGTGACCTCAGACTTATCGATATCTCTCTGTTCTATCAACTGTTATCTTATATCCTGACCCCAGTGCCCCCTCCCCCCTTCCCCCCCGCAGGTCCTCCAGGTTGCTCCGTGTCAGCGGGGTCTGACTCAGCTGCCTTAGCAAAGGCTGCAGCCCAGGGGTGGGTGTTGCTTGAGAGAAGGCGGGGACCTGCCCCACTTGAGCCAGGAGCGTTTCTCCCCCCACACCAATCCTGACTTCCTGCCTCTACACGGGGAATTTGTCTGGCTCTTCTCTGCTAATAACGCTCAGATGCACAGGCTCAGTGGAGGAGGGGGGATGGTGAGAGGTAAGAACCCCCGGGAGGCCAAGAGCCTGTGCCTAGAGGCCAGGAGCCACTCACCTGCCGCTCATCCGGACTGCTCTGTGGGAGACACACAAGTATAAGTGACGTCAGACAGTGCGGAGAGAGAAAATCCATGTGCATGGTGTTATTTTGTTTCTCAAAGGCAATATTGACTTAATATTCAGAACTGAAATGCATGTATAATTCAGTGCTGAATTGTGTGGTTCACAGAAGTCACAGAGAAACCTCTAAGGGGCAGGACTAGCCTCGAGATGGAAGGTTTCCTTTGCAGTTGGTGCTTAAAATATGCAATCATATTACAGGAGTTCCCATTTGAGACTGGGCCCCAGACTAGACATTTGAATATATATATTTTTTTATCCTGGCCTCATCACAACACTATAGGAGAAAAAAATTACTATCCCCATTTTATGGGTTAGCAAAACTGAGGCTCAGGAAGGTGTAGAGCCAGGCTCCTTCCATTCCCTGGCTCTCATTCTACACCCCTCTCTGGCATACCTGAGAGGCAGGGCACAGGCCGTGGGGGACCTAAGCAATGAGACTGGGTTATATCTCACCCAAGCTTGACTCAGTGGTCAGAGTAGGGCACGGGAGACATGGCTCCCAGGAAGGAGCTCAGCTCCAACCTGTGTCTTCAGCCTAAATGAGAGGAGAGAGCTGATTGGACTTCATGCACGAAGAGAGAGGCAGGACTCTCTATGGAGAGCAAGAGCGAGAGAAGAAGAGGGTAATGGAGGCTCAGAGCAGGAAGTCTGCTCCCAGGCCCATCCTAGGACAGTTCCTATCTGACAGGCCCGTGGTGAGCCAGTCAGGGTTCCTGCCCCTCTCCTTCAGGAGACAAGGGGAACAGGCAGGAGCCACATAAGACTGGCTGATTTGTGGGACTGTGCCCTGCTGGCCACGCATTCACTTTCCTTTTCCTCTTGTTTCCATGGCTCAGAGATGTCCAGTGTCCCAACCCTTCCTCTTACTGCTGCCTCTGGCCTCTGCCCATTGTTTGCCAGTCACCTGCCAGGCTCTCATGTCTGGTCAATTCATCCATGTTATTCCCCTCACCTCGGTCTTTATATTATTACTAGAGGCCTCGTGCATGGGTGGGTCCCCTCAGCCGGGCCTGTGCCCTCTCACAGTCCGGGACCCCTCAGTGGATGTTTGCTTGCTGGCTTAGGCCTGATGCCCCCTCCCTAAGCTGGCAGTCAGACATCCCTCTCACAGTCCGGGGCTCTCACAGTTTGGGACCCCTCCCTCCGTACTGCCCACCTGCAACGGAGGAGGGAGAGGCTCCTGCCACCACAGCTGAACTCACCAGCGGTGAGCTCTGCTTCTGGCTGAGCTGTGCTTCCCCTGTGGGAGTGCACTGACCACCAGGGGAGGTAGCTCCTGCATTGAGCGTCTGCCCCCTGGTGGTCAGTGTGCATCATAGTGACCGGTTATTCCACTGGTCATTCTACTGGTAGATCCATTGTTTGGTTGATTTGCATATTAGGGTTTTATTATGTAGGGTTTACTGCTATTATTCTTTAAAGCATTTCACAATCTTAAAAGACCTTTGTTGAGACCCTCAGTAAAGTTGGAAAGCATGTTTTATTATTCTTTAGAGTCTAAAGTTTAGACTCTTAGTATCTTCAGGTTGAATGAGCCTGAGAGGTTATCCAGGCCCAGAGGGAGCTGGGCCCGGTGGGGGTGGGGGTGGGGGCATGGGAAGGGGTGGAGTGGGGGAGTTGGAGCGGTGGCTCCTCCCATAGCACGTCCACAGCAGCTCAGGACCTGTGATGGGAAATTGTCAGGAATAATCTCTATCAAGTGAGATAATTTCCATAAAATACTTAGCTCTGTTCCTGCTCCTGACTTCTCTGTGGGGCAGTCGAAAGCACTCGCCCTTGGCAGACGACAGAGCTGAGTCCCACACCAGCTCCACTCCTGCCGGCAGGCCCACCCCCAGCATTTGCAGGCCCTGGGCAGGAGCACAGATGAAGGCCCTAACCGCATGTCTCAACATTAAAGTTTTAAAACGCATACATATAAATAACAAACTTAAATATATGTGCTGCATCCTCCAACCTTGACAAATATGTCTTCATAGTGACCTGGTAGGCCAGCGTTGGTTTCAAACCTCAGACCCCTTGGAGTTCTGGTCTGATGACCGGTGAGAAGACTCGGCCTCCAGCTGCCTCCCCTGCCCAGGCCTGACCCTCCTTCTCTCCCCACAAGCTCTGTCCTGCATCACCAGAGGCCTCATGTGCACATGTGAAGACAACTAGCCCATGAGCCCTGGTCACCCCGAGACCTGAGCATTCACAGGTCAATATCCCCAGCACCCCCAGGAGCATGGGCCCAGGAAAAGAGCTCGCTGTGGCTTTGAAAGAAGCCGGGATCATCTAGGCAGGGAGTTCCAGGGCTCCAGGCACCCTGAGCACTGTCTGGGGGGCACAGGGCTCTGAGGAGGCACATGCCCTCGCCCCTGGGACTCTTTGCTCTTGGAAGTTAGTGCGGCCAGAGTGAAGCCCTCGGCAGGGGCCCTCGTGCCCAGGAGGAAGGGGGACTGGCCATGCGATTTTAGGCAAGCGTTAATGTTCTTGCCCAGAAAAAAATAGGAATGGCATCACCTATCTTGTAGACTTGCTTAAGGATCAGTTGAGATTCTTTATAAGAAAAACCTGGCACAGTGTAAGTGCTCCATAACGCTCAATTTCTGCTTTGTGTCTGACCTTCCCAGCTCTTCTCCCCTAGCCTCCTTGTTCTTTCTCTTCACCCACCCCACCCATCTTCCCACCCTCATCCCCTTTCCTTCTTTTCCTTTCTCTCCAAAGCCCACATGAGACTGGGTTTGGCACGCTGACTTCGTGGCCCTTTCCTGCAGGAGCGCTGTGACATCCACGTGGAGCTCCTTGTCCGTTTAGAAATATGCTTGGCCTTTTCTGGGTTCAGGAAGGGAGATGCTGCGGTTTGCAGAGCGGGTTAGGAACCTCAGATGACTCACTCGCTTGAGAAGTTTGAAAAGTCCTTTGGGTCCCAACCAGAAACTGTTGGCTTTTCCTTGGCAGAAAAGTGATTTCCTGAGAGATGTCAAAACATGCCGTGAGCGTAAGCTGCAGAGGTTTTGATTTCACTCGATCTGGTTTTGAAATGGACAAAAGAGGCTTCCTTTGTGCCTCCCTCAGAAGAATGCACACATCGTGAGATGTGCTCCGAGGCAGCGTGGGACTGAGGGGCGCCAGGCGCTGCCAAGTTTAGAGGCTCCCCTTTCCTCCAAAAGTCCCTTTCAGCAAAACCCCAGTGTCTCATCTTTGTTTCTGGCACTTACGCCCGCCTTAGTGAACATTGTGACTGCATAGACAGAGGTCAGCCTTCATCCCTAGGAACCAAAGCCCGTGTGCCCCCACCTCCCCAGGTCTTACCTTGAGTCGTTGAAGTTGGGGTGTCTTAGAGAGATACATTTGTCTTTGATGTTAATGAAACTTTTCATACCTTGCTTCTCCCGCTGCATTTAGTTATTGAGGAATAAAGTGTAACCTAAAACATGTCTGTTCCTCCGTTTTACGTTGTTTAGGGTCAGGGTAAGAGAGCCAGGATTTCTCTGTGAAAAGTGGCCAAAAATCTAATAAAATACTTCATTGCTTTCTTTATATAAATGTTTTCCAAGAATTGGATTGATGCATGCTTTCCTGTGACTTTTACCCAATTTTATATTCATATTTTTTCCCCATCTCAAAATGCACTTGACATTTGAGCTACATGTGATATAAGTGATAATCATTCCTATCTTGATTCCATTCACTTGGAAAATATTTATTGAGCACCTACTATGTGCAAAGAAGGCACTATGTTACATACTGGGGAGGATACAAAGATCTACGATCCATGATCTCTGTTTTCACGTACTTAAACCTTGTGGCTTTTTCCATGTGTGTCTAAGTCAGTGACTCTTTCCTGGAAGCAGAACCATGTCTATGCTTTTCTCTGAATAAGGAAGTATTTACATAACAGGTTCTCTAATCCAGCGCCAAATACCCAGCATCGCAATATACACGGATGTTCAAGTCGTGAGCCTCTCCCCAGTGGCCTAGCTGAGAAGTGAAGCAATTATTCAGCAATATGAGATGAATGCCCAGATACAAATAAACTCAAAATTTCATAGGCAGGTGATTTTTAACCTCTGGTACCCAAAATTTAAATGTGAAAATTACAATACATACTAAAGCTTAACATATACATCCCCCAAGACTCAGCAATTCCAGTCCTGAATGTATCTCCAACAAATATATTTATCAAAAGGCTCCTAAAGGAAATTTCATGACAGCATTCTTTGTAGTAGCTTTTTACTGGAAACTACTCAAATGCCCTTGGCATTTGGTGGAAGAATACATGGATAATGGTGTAATTAAGTCGTGGGGTACTATAGAGCAATGAGAATGGACAACCTATCTGAGTGTGCAATAATTAGAATGAACATTACAAAAATAATGTTTAGCTAACGTAAGCAGAAGCAAAAAAAAAAAAAAAAAAGTATTTTATTGTTCCATTTTAGAGAGTGCAAAAACAGGCAAAAGTATTCTATATTCTTAGAAGTTGGGATAGCCCAGCCGGTGTTGCTTGGTGGTTGAGCATTGACCCACACACCAAAAGGTCACAGGTTTGGTTCCCAGTTAGGGCACATGCACGGGTTTCTGGCTCAATCCCCAGTATAGGGCATGCAGGAAGCAGCTGATCAATGTTGATTCTCTCCCGTCAATGTTTTTATCTCTTTCTCTTGCACAAGCACCAACCAAGGCCCAGGCCAGGGAGGAGCCTACAACCAAGGTATGCGCCCTTGACCAGAATCGAACCCAGTATCCTGTATCCACTGAACCAAAACAGCGGGAGCTGAGGTTGGCAAACTCATTAGTCGTGGCTCTCGAGTCACATGTGGCTCACGAGCCGCAGTTTGCCAACCACTGAGCTAGGGCAATAAAAACATATTTTAAAAAAAGAGTCAGGATAGTGATTACTTGCAGGGATGGTGACTTCTGAGTGGAGATTATTCTTTTTCTTGGTCTGGCTGCTAGTTATATTGGTGTGTTTAGTTTCTGATCCTGTATTTGTTCATTTACCTGCCTAGATATTATACTTAATTAAAATTTTTCAAAGATCCACTCATTTAAAATTAGCTAGAACTCTGAATCACAAGTCAAGAAGCCTGGGTCTTACACCTGATTCTGATTACTGATCAGCTCCTGGGACAGATCATTCTCTGTATGCTTAGAGTTTTCACCAGTGAAGTGGAGAGCAGGCTCTCTTCTGTGTGCCCCAGCTAGATGTCTTATTGTGCGTGGGGGAATCCAGCATATCAAGAGGAGATTGTGGGCTTCTTTGTGTTATTTCACTGTATGTTTGGAAACCTGCTCTTGATTAAAATGTATTTCATGAAATAGGGCCTTTTCAATATGGGCTCTGACTTTGGATCATGCCTTCTTTTCACTGTGTTTATTCTCTCCAGTCCCTCGTCTTACAAACAGTCCCTCAATCTGAATGCTTTACCTTATGACATTATGGTATTTGACCTCAAAAATATCCAATAGAATATGGCACCCTCTGGGAATATGGAAGTTTATTTGGTTATGTTCTGGAATAATCCACAGAATGTTAAAGGTGGAGCCCATGAGAAGGGATTCTGAAATGGACCCCCTTAAAACATTCTCAAGTTCAGTTTTAAGTCTTAAAAACCTTGTTCAAGGCCGGTTTTGCTCTCCTCCCACTTCCCCTGCCCTGCAGCACTGCCCAACCACCTCCTGCCCAGGTCCCTTCCCAGCAGCTCTGGCCATGGATGCTCCTGACCTGTATCTTCTTCCCTCCCATCTGTTCTCCTCTAACTGTCCCAACAGAAAGCACATGGTCCACTTTTTCACTGGTCACATCTGCCTTCGAGTGGAATCATACCACCTCACACACAGTGTGAGAACTTTGCAACAGACTGGTTCCATGTCTTCATCCCAGCCTTGTGCAATTGTGTTTGTCATACACTTTATCTCAGTATAGCTTGTAAACGCTATACTATATTGTTGTTATTCTTTTTCAAGCAGCCAAATGCCTTTTAATGAGAATTATTTTTTAATTGAATTTATTGGGGTGACATTGGCTAATAAAATTATCTAGGTTTCAAATGGGTGAAGGATCTAAATAGACACTTTATAGAAGGCCCAGAGACATATGAAAACATGCTCAAAGTCACTAATCATCCGAGAGATGCAAATAAAAACAACAATGAGCTAGCATCTCACACCTGTCAGAATGGCTATCATCAACTAATGGGCAAGTTGACAAGTGCTGGCGAAGATGCGAAGATGCAGAGAAAAGGGAACCCTCCTGCACTGTTGGTGGGAATGCAGACTGGTGCAGCCACTGTAGAAAACAGTATGACATTTCCTCAAAAAATTAAAAATAAAATTCCCATTTGACCCAGTAATCCCACTTCTCGGACTATATCCCAAGAAATCAGAAACACCAATCAGAAAGGATATATGCACACCTATGTTCATAGAAGCACAATTTACAATAGCTAAGATTTGGAAACAACCTAAGTGCCCATCAACAGTTGAGTAGATTAAAAAAATGTGGTACATCCACACAATGGAATACTATGCCGCTATAAAAAAGCAGAAAGTTTTACCATTTGCAATAGCATGGATGGAACTGGAGAACATTATTCTAAGTGAAATAAACCAGTCAGAGGAAGATCAATATCACATGATCTCACTCATATGTGGGATATAATGATCAACATAATTTGATGAACAAGAATAGATCCAGAGACAAATGGTAGGGGAGAGGGGCAGTTAGAAAACAACCAAAGGACTTGTATGTATACAGATTAGCATAACCAATGGACACAGACACTGGGGTGGTGAGGGCTTGTCAGGGGTGGGAGGATCAACTGGGGAAAAAGACATATGTAAAACTTTAGAGAATAAAAAAAAAGAAAAGAAAAAAATTATATAGGTTTCAGGTATACAATTCTATAATATATCATCTTGTTTCAACCTGCCAAATGTCTTTTTCTCCCATTTGTCTATTGTATTGTGTGTTTACCATCCCAATTCAAGTCTCCTTCCATCACCATTTATCCCCCCTTTACCTTCTTCTACCTTCCCTATCCCTCCTTCCCTCTGGCAATCACCATAGTATTGCCTGTATCCATAAATCTTCCTTTTTTTTTTTTCTTTGCTAAATCCCTTCACCTTTTTCACTCAACCCCCAATCCCCTCTCCTCTAATAGCTGTCAGTCTGTTTTCTATATCCATGAGTCTATCTCCATTTTGTTAGTTTATTCTATTCATTAGATTCCACATGTAAGTGAAATCCATATGGTACTAACTATATAATTTTAAAATCTTACTAGTCAGCCATGAAGTTAACACCTCTGATACTGTTTGTCCTTATGCTTAGAGTCATATTTCTATCTTGTGTCATTTTCCTTCTGCCTAAAGAACTTCCTTTAACATTACTTATAGTACAGTTCTACTGGCAATGGGTTCTTTCACTGTTTGTATGTCTGAAAAGGTTTTATTTCACCTTCAGTTTAAAAAATGTTTTTGCTAGGTATAGAATTCTAGATTGACAAGTTTTTGTTTTGTTTTGTTTTGGTTTGGTTTTTGTTTTGTTTTGTTTTGTTTTTAAGCTGGGCAGAATCCCTGAGCCTTCAGCCATAAGAAGTGGCTACTCCCACTTATTGTGTCTTCCCACACCAGCCTAAGAAAAACCCAACAACTCTGATTTGAGCAACCCTTGGAACTCCTGCAAGCCTCTAGCACAGGTTTGGTTTTTTAATTTCAGTTATTTAAAGATGTTGCTCCACTCTTGCATTGTTTCCAAAGAAAAATAACTACTATAATTTTTATCTTTGTTCCTCTGTACATAATTTGTCTTCTTTCTCTAGTTTCTTTCAAGAGTTTCTCTTTATCATTGGTTTTGAGCAATTTGATTCATGGCATGTCTGGGTATAGCATTCTTTATGTTTCTTGTGTTTAGAGTTTGTTGTGCTTATTGGGTATGTGGTTTATAATTTTCATCAAATTTGGAACATTTTTGGCTATTGTTTCCTCAAATAATTTTTCTGTTTCCCAGGTTTCTCCCATTTGTCATCAAAGATTCCTATTGCACATATATAAGGCTATCATAAAGCTCACTAGTCTTTCTTCTATAGTGTCTACTCTTTAACTCTTGTCATCAAAGATTCCTATTGCACATATATAAGGCTATCATAAAGCTCACTAGTCTTTCTTCTATAGTGTCTACTCTTTAACTCAAACTCAGTGATTGTTGGTTATTTCTGCATAAGTTTGATTTCCATCTTCCATGTTACCACTTGACTTGTTTAGCCTTCCCTTTAGCTCACATGTGTCAAACACAAGGCCCGTGGGCCAAATCCAGCCCGCCAGGCTTTGCAATGTGGCCCGCACCGCAGTGTCATCACTGCACTACGCTGTCAGTTTAAGACATTGTCAGTTTATGACTGTTCAGTAAACCATTCAGCCCGCGATTTAGGCTGGATTTTAGATTTTGGCCCCTTCTCTGATTGAGTTCGACACCCCTACTTTAGCTTCTTGAACATATGAAATACAGCTTTTATTGTCCAGTTCTGCTAATTCTAATTAACACAATTAATATCTGTGTCAGCTTTAGGTCAGTTTCAATTTATCAATTGGTCAATTTATCTCCTCAGTATAAGTTTTATTTTCCCACTTCTCTGCATGCCTAAGAATTTTTTATTTGATGACAGGCATTGTTGGGTCCTGGATATTTTTATAATCCTATAAATATTATTGAGCTTTGTTCTGGGACACATTTAAGTTACTTGTTTTTATGGTTTGTGAGGTGGATCTGGAGCAGGATTCTATCTAGGGTTAATTATTCCCTATTACTGAGGCAAAACATCCTTGTGTATTCTACCCAGAGCCCTGTGAGTTATGAATTTTTTAGTCTGGCTTATGGGAACAGGCACTATTTTCAGCTCTGTGTGACCTCTGAAGATTGTTCCTTCTAATCCTTTAGGGTGGGTCTTTTTCCGGCCTTGGGTAGTTTCTTTCTATGAATGTTTTGTTTGGTGTCCAGCTGACTGATTTAGAGAGCTCTGGAATTTTTTTTTTTCTGTACAGCATTCTCCTTTCCAGTATTCTGTCCTGTGAAATCTAGTCACCTTGGTCTCCCTGAACTCCCAGCTCCATCTCTTCAACTCAGGGAGACCACCAAGGCTCCACATGGGCCCCTCTCCCTGTGCCACAGCCTGAAAACTCTCCCCGTGCAGAAAGCTGGGATAATTGTTGGGCTTCACCTAAATTGTTTCCCGTGTCTCAGAGGTCAGTCTCCTTCATTGCCTATTTTCCAATGTCTTGGAAAAAACAAAACAAAACATTGTTTCATATATTTTATCCAATTTTTTAGTTATTTCAAGATTAATTTCGTACCTACTACTGTATCTTGGTATACATAAACCCAATTTGTCTGAAAATGTTTATGACCTCAAATGTTTTCTCCACAATCTTATAGTGTTTGCAAGGCTGGTATATTTTTAACTTTGTATCTTGAAATAATTTAGAAGTTACCAAGGAATTGCAAATATAGTACAAAGAATTTCACTAGCTTCCTCTAATGTTAGTCTTTTTTATATTTATTTTTAAGTGTACAAGTAATTAATGCTAATGATAGGAAATAAGGATATAAAGAACATGTTTAAAGTGAGTTATAGTTTATAAATGAAAATAGAAAAACACGATAATCACATATCATGAATAGTCTTTTCATGTTAATGCATTTGAGGGAAGGGAGGGGCACTGTTCTCCCACTCTCTTCTTGCTTGGAGGGTGTTGGAGGAAACACATTCTTCTGTATTTTTCTCTCTCCACTCACCCACTCTTCTCAGTTGGGAGATACAGTTGTTCTGGTGAGGCCTAAATTGGGCCATATTTTGCTAGGGAGCAGGGTTTAAAGTGTTATAAAGGTCAGCTTTTGTGGGATGGGCTCATTTAATCTCTTCCGAGCTTCCTGTCTCCATGCGGTAAACTCTCATAGGACAAGGCCTAGCACCTGCCTCTTTTATTTTCTCTGTTCTGCAGTATTTGAGCCAGTGAGACAAGCCAGTAGTCCATGAAGCCATCTGGGGAACTGGACTCACAGTCAATTTTGTGATCCAACGCTTCCCACAGTCAAGTACTTAGGTCTCTATTCAGGGGAAGTAGGAGGCTCTACTTTGGCTTCAAGTCCTAAGTCTTGTTCTCCCAGCCAGCTGATACAAGAGCACCCTGCACTGGGGGTCATTGATGCTTGCCTTATTAGTAATGACACTGTTATTTTGATACCCATTTCTCTAGTAATTTTCTATTGGCCATTATCCTAAGGAAAGAGAGGCAAATGATAAGACTTGTGTACCCAACCTTCCACCCAAAACCCCAGAAATATACTTTTATTATCATTCTTACTAGCAATGTAGGACTACTTTATAGTTATATCCATAATAAGTTTATTCAGTTCTCTATTGTACATTTAGCTTGTTTTCAATTTTTTACTATATAAACAATATTGTGAAATTAATCATTTTATGCATATGCTTTCATAGTTGTCTATTTTCTAATTCCTATTATTTATATAAGCTACTGCCAGCTGAATAATGTGCCTACATCTAATCTTGAATTCTCACAGATAGATTTTCCTTAGTTCTGAAGGGAGAATCTAAAGTTTCTACTTACCTGTGTTTTTATAGAAAGATCATTTCAAAATATCAAAAAAGCAAATTAAAAATCAATTTGATTCTATTACATAAAACTGGTGCATGAATTCATGCATGGGTGAGGTCCCTCTTCCTGGCCAGCAATCAGGGTCGATTGGATCAATCGGGGCTGGCTGGGCCAGAGGGAGGGATGGCAGGAGGTTGGCTGTGGCAGCACACTGACCACTAGGGGACAGCTCCTGCATTGAGTGTCTGCCCCCTGGTAGTCAGTACACATCATAGCAACTGGCCGACTGGTTGTAATAGTCGCTTAGGCGCATATATATATATACTTTTAAATAAGACTTAAACACATATGAATTTATGACAAATTAAACTCTTCAGAGCAGTGTGGCTTAATGTTAATCTTTGATTCTTCTCCTTCACTGCAGTATTTAATATATGTTATTCCTCAAAATCAAACAGATTTTTGTTTACCTCTCTGGTTTACCTTTTATTGGTGTAAAATAATCTTCTAAAAATATTCCTATTTTTAAGGTGTGAAAATTTGAGGGTTTTAGGGAAAGTTAACAACCAAACTTCTTTCATATGGTGTTCTTTTTTGCTGTTTCATTTCTCCATAATGAATTTGCCTCCTGTACTCTCCACTTAGGACTTAAATAAGATGGACTACCTTTGCCTTTTAACACTAAGATTCTGCCGTTCCTCTCCTCAGAGCAGACAGAAAGATAATGACCACCAGGACATTTCCCATGCCCAAGACCCAGCACCTCACACAGAGCAGACACTTGCAAATGTTTGCCCAGATTCTTATCATGAACACCACACACTCAGCCATGGGCTAAGACATCAAGAATGTGCTCTTCTGCCCTAGCTGTTCTTTAGAGTTGAAATGTCAAAAGAACTTGAGTAGGGCACAAGGAGTTATGCAGAGATCATTCCGTCTTATCCACCACTTGAACCAAAAATCACTGCTGACCTGTCTGCCTGCATCACGGGAAAGGGCCCCAGAGCTAATCTCCCCACCAGCTCTAAGAGGCCACAGTCAATACCAGGCCATGTGGGAACAGACACAGAAAGGTCAGTAATGTAGAGAAAGGGCAAAGAAAAAGGGTTATTGTTCTGCCAGGTTCGCTCAGTGGTTAGAGTGTTGGACCAAAGGGTTGCTGGTTTTATTCCCAGTCAAGGGCATGTACTTCCATTTCAGGTTCCTTACCCCAGGTTGGGAACGTGCTGGAGGCAACCAATTGATGTTTCTCTCTAATGTCAATGTTTCTCTCTGTATCTTTCCTTCTCTTTCCTCCTTTCCACTCTGGAAATCAGTGGAAAAAATATTCTCAGGTGAGGATTAAAAAATAAATAAAGAGGTCATGTAGGCTAAGGATTAGGATACTGGAGGCTCTCAATAAGGGGATTTATTTTCATTGCTAAGGTTATAAGAAAGAACAATCTTACCAGGCTAACTAATCTATCTCCATCTCTTCTACTCTCTTTCTCTTCCTTTTTCTCTGCCCTCTTTAAGAGCTCCTTCTTGCTCTAAGCTTTCTCCCTGGGTGACTCTTTTGACATTTCCATAAGTACCTCAACATGCTCAATATGGAATCCATCTCAGGCCTGACCCTCAGTGTATGACCTCTACTACTTTAGCCTCAACCTCCCAGAATCCTGGTTGGAACTGGCTCTCCTCCATTACCCAAATGGCACTCAGGCCTATTAATTCTCACCCTAACATGCTTCTCAGACTGGCTCTTCTCTTCACCCCACTGCCCCTCTTGCTGCAGACTCATCCTGTCTGCTGGACTATTGCAGTCTTCTTCAATGTGGGCTCCCTGGCTCCAGTCTCACTCTTCTCTGAATCCGATATCACCGTGCTGCCATGATTGCTTATAAAATCCTAGGTCTGACGGTACCCACCCTGGCTCCCCAATCTGTTATGGCTAAAATCCAAAATCATTAGAGGCATTCGTGGAGTCCTCCACAGTGAGGGTTCACCATCATAACATGGATATCCTGAACTATAATTTTCACACTGGTTACAGCTTGTTCAACATTTACATCTGGTATTTCTTTTTGCTTTTTTGCTTTTTTTTTTTTTAAATTAGTCCCAAAGTATTTCAATCTTTTCAATTTTAAGGGTTGTTCTCTTTCTTCAAAGTTCTTTTTTTTTTTTTAAAGACCATTACCATATTGATGTAAGTTTTCTTTTTTTAATTTTTAAAAAATATTTTTATTGATTTTAGAGAGGAAGAGAGGGAGAAAGAGAATGAAACATTGATTGGCTGTGCCCTGCATGTGCCCCACTGGGTATTGAGCCTACAACCCAGGCATGTGCCCTGACCAAGAATCAAACTGTGACCTCCTAGTTCAAAGGTTGATGCTCAACCACTGAGCTATGCCAGCCGGGCTCTACAGAGTTCTTTGTCCATCACTTTTATTGTAGAGTTTCAAGTCCGACTTGTGGTCTATCCGTTTTCTCCTTTAATGTTTAATTACTATTTCTTCCATGGTTTCTCAAAGCTTCTACCATAATTTAACTATTTTTATACTTTGTAAAACTTGCAAATCCATGATTAAACAAATAAGAATTCAGAACGCATAGAATTCTTTAAGTAAATATACAGTCGGAAATACCTGCATTTCATACAGACACTTTCATGTACTATTCAAAAAAACATCACAGGGAGTGGGAATTCTGTGTTTAAATTCAAGGGGGTTAACTACATAAATGATCAGAAATGCGAACAAGTTTTATAAACAGTTCCAAACTTGCCTGTCACCTCTCAACATTCATAAGTTATAAGTGTCAGCATTTATAAATTAACAGACATGCTTCTCACATGATCCCTAAGTGGTTTGTATTCTTTGGCAGGAATGATCAAGTAAAAAAATGTGCCCAGATGAACTCTGAGAAAAAGGACACAGTGTTTCATGTAGCCGCCTCACAGCATGGAGCCCGTGTATTTCAGTGATGACGGGCTCAGCTTGTATCCTACCACCCAAGTACAGTTTGGGCTTAGGGGTTGCTCCCGAAATGCCATGGGGCCATGGAGAGGGCCAGTGCTAATGTTTGAACAGCCAAGCATGCTATCTCTAACAATGATACCCAGCCACAGCTCTTTCCAAAGAGCAGTTACTCTTCCTGACATAACTTCAAAAGTTTGGGAGTTTTCCCCAAACATCTGTGTCTTTTTTTACAGTTTTGATAGCCACAAATTTATGGTATAAGCATTTACATTCCCCAACCTGTTTCAGTACTTGCCATGAGAAATCTGGTGATGTAATCAAGTGCTTCCTTTCCTTGGTCTTTACCTCTTTCTAATCTCAAGAAGAATCCTCTAGATCAGTGTTTCCCAAACTTCTCTCATGATGAGAATCACCTGGTGAAGTTGTTAAAACACAGATTCCTGAATCCCAACTAAGAAGTGCTAAACTAGAATTTTTGGGAACATATAGGTAAAATTGTATACTTAACTAGTGGTCTAAGGCAGATTTTATATACAGAGCACTAAGTTAGGTATGCAATTTTACCTATATGTTCTCAAAAATTCTAGTTTAGCACTTCTTAGTTGGGATTCAGGAATCTGTGTTTTAACAACTCCACCAGGTGATTCTCATCATGAGAGAAGTTTGGGAAACACTGCTCTAGATCAGTGTTTCCCAAAGTGTGGTACTCGTACCCCCAGGGGTACAGGAAGAGTTTGGTGGGGGTACCCGTTGCACCGGAGTTTGGTGGGGATATGCACTGCACCATGCTTAGCTGCGCCTAATTCTACGTTCTCATGAGTACGAGGGGTACTCAGCATTATGAAAATTATAGAAGGGGTCAAAAGTTTGGGAAACACTGCTCTAGACCAAGTTTCTTGAGACTATTTATCAATCTCATCATCTCTACTCCTCACTGAATAACACCTATAATACATTAGTCTAGTCTGAAAGGGTGACATGACTTCCTCTTTGGACACCAGCCCTTGTGCCTAGCTCAGCGCCTTCCCACCACCGGTCTCAATGTTGCCTGCTGCATGAAAGACTGAACACCAAGTACACACCCTGTGACCCAAAGTAAAATGTTTCATGTGCAAGCCCCAACTTCCTTAGATCTTTAGGACTTGACCACGTCTGGATTCATTTGACTCAGACTTAGTCAACAAACAGATCCCAAGACTATGGAGGCAGGAAGTCTGAAATGCAGACTTTCTGCCTGGACCACGAGACCACAACTTGCTTGTTCAGCCAAAGACTATCTGACTCTCTGATCTCTCTCCTCCTTTTCCTCTGTCCCCTGGGGCTCATGTAAGACAGACAAACTGCTATCATCTACCAGGAAGCTGGGCTCAGCAGCTTGATGTTGAGTCAAAGCAGGGAACCATAAATTGCAAACAAACCCTGGAGCTATTGTCATTATGTAATGTTTCTGCAGGGACCTCTTTAGATAGGAGCTGGCTCCATGTGGGCACATTTCCCTGGCAGCTCTTGCCAAAGACCATCCCACTGAGAATCAGTATGTTTAACATGTGCCCTGACCGGGAATTGAACCAGTGACCTCTTGACTCATGGGTCAATGCTCAACCGCTGGAGCCACACCAGCCAGGGCAGAGCCACGCTATCTTAACCATTATTATTCGATAATATGCTTTTGTATATAGTAGGTCTACAGTTTCACCTTTACATTTATGAGAGTTCAACTCATCTGACTTGTAGCCTCCCAGATAAACAGCAGGACACATGAGTCTGGCTCTCAATGCAGGACACAGGAGAGGATGGTGACACAGTGTGGGTGGAGAAGCATGCAATGTCCCTGGGTGTGACTGGGACCCCAGAGGAGAAGAGTGAGCAGGAAACCTGGCCCTGGGATGGTCAGAACCAACAGGCCCAGAAGAGCCTTTCATGCAATGTCATGCAGTCCCTGACCTTTATAAGAAGAAAACCCAGGTGAGGAAAGTGAGTCTTATGCCCAAACCCAGAGAGGCAGTTAGTGGCAGAGCTGGGATTATGTCTGGGCCTCTGGACCACTTGCCAGGGCTCTCCAATTTTCCCCAGGAAAGAAGGATTCACGGGAGGAGAGGTCCATGTGGGATACAGCATCAGGGAAGGCTTAGTAATCACGGAGTTGGCTTATAGGTAAACACCACTAAATCTTTTTATGCCTAGTATCTAGTCATCCTTACCTCCGAGCACTGTCAAGTCCTGTGCAAAACCCCGCTGCCCCTTAATTGACGGGCCAGGTCAACCAGCCCCCTCTGTGTCTTAACCGTACCAGCTGACGCTCCCAACTGGAAGCTTATCTACACCACGCCTCCGTACTTCCGCTCCCACCACTGTTTACCAAGAATCAATTATTTTTGTTCCCAAATCTATGTATGCCACTGATGCTTAGCACTGTAATCATGTAATTTAACCCAAGGAAACATAAACCAAAAGAGAAGAGTGTGGAACAAAGAAACGTGTTGCTGTGTCAGGACAAACATGTTGCTTTGGAAAAACTTGACAAACTGTATCCCTGAAAGATCAAATGGATTGAGTGGGGATGTGGTAACTGTTAAAAAGACAAACCCAGGAGGAGTGTGTCTAAATCTAGAAGGTTCTGCACTCAAAGTGTTTCCAAGGTTCTCCCTTCTCTTTACGAAACAGGGATGGAGATTATGAGAACAGCGAATGCAGATGAGATGGGGAGGTCTTCCGAGGGGACTTTTTAAAGGATACACACGGAAATAAGATGCTTTGTGTCCTGTTTTATGATTTCCCGCTTGACCAAAGTTTTAATTAATCTAACAACCACTCTCAGAATGAGGCATTTGGAAGAAAGGGCCATGTTCAGACCCTGCACCCAGGCCCGAGACAGGGGAGTCTGGGAGCAGAGTGCTCAGGATTATCTGGGAGCCAAGTTAAGGGGGAGCTTCTGGAGCAGGTAAGAGTTGGAAGCTGGCCCCCTCTAGACCAGCTGGAGGAGGAGTCATTTGCAAGGGGTCGCTGTCTCTGACTCTGACTCTGTCTCTGTCTCTGTCTCTGTCTCTGTCTCTATCAGTCTTGGTATGTGTCTCTTTATCTGTGTCTCTCTCTCCATATCTCCGTGTGTCTGTCTCTGTCTTTCTGAGTGTCTCTGTCAGTCTTGGTATCTGCCTCTCTCTCTGTTTCTCTCCATGGCTGAGTCAGATGGAGGAGTCCTCATGTTTCACTGGCTGGCAGTGTTAGCCTTCCCACTATGCCTGTTCCCTCCACAGGCAGGAAGAGCTGCTGCTGGCATGAGTTGTTTTGGTCAGCTGAGTCCCTCATCAGAAAACAAGACATGAGCCCACCTGTGCCTGGTCTGAAGGGCTGGCACTGGCTGGGGTCCCAGGACCACTGAAAGCCCTCACTGAGGCATTTCCCATTTGAACCCAGGGTCCTGCCTCCCCCCTGGTGACCAGCCCCTCCCTGGAGAGAGGCAGCAGCCCTCTGCCTGGTGATGAGAACTCCTAGGGAGCAGTGGTCCCCATCCATGGTGGACCCTCTGCAGCCGCCAGCTTTATGTCAGGACTACTGCTCTCTGCTTTCCCTTCAAGCATCTCTCCTGCCCAGGACTCCTCACTTCCTTTCTGTAGCCAAGTCCAGCCCAGGGTCTGGGTCCAGCCAAACTCTCGCACAGTTCAACCCGCTGGTCGCCTGGCATTGCTGTCCCTCGGGCTTCTGGCACTTGCTGCCTTGTATCTGCTGCCCCTCTTCCCCTGCCCCTCCTGGAATCAGAGGCAGAAACGGTCTGCATGTGGGCACAGGCGTCGTCTTCCGGGAAATCTCACAGGAGTCCTGCGTCCCCAAACGGTTTAGAACCAACAGGAGGGGAGAGGAGGCCTGGGAAGGCTCTGAGCAGAGCTGCCTTTCCGCAGGGCTGGCCTGTGGGGTGCAGGGGTTCTCCGCCGTCTCTCCTGCGAGGTTCCCTTGGGTGGGGAGCCTGTGAAGAGGCTCCCGGTGGTGGCTCCTGCATGTACCTTTCCCAGAACAGCATTCTGATGTGAAAGGCAGTGTGACGGTCAGAATAGCCACTTGCCAGGTGTGTCATCTTCATAGGTTTTTGTTTTTTTCACATTCCGAACATTTTTTTTTTTTTTTTAAGCAGAAATCGTGCTAACGTGGCTGGATTTGAAACCAGAGACGGAGTGATTCACCCGTGGCTCATGTAAAATAGATAAGGAGGCCTGGTGTGCCGAGCCGCCGGAGTCGGCCATGTGCTTGGAGGGCACGCGCGGCTGCAGGGAATGATACCCCCTCGTAAATAAATCACCCGCTGGCAGCCTCGCCCTGGAATATTTATAAGGACACGGACCTGGGAAGGAGGAGCTGCAGGTCCAAGCTGCAAAGATGATTGAAGGAAGGCCTCTCAGTGTCTGGGAAGTTTGATTCATGGCTGCTTGCAGGAAGAGAGGGCAGATAGAAAAGAAAGCAGCCGATTCTGTGTGGAGAGAGAGGGTGTGTGAAATGCTGTGTCATGTTCAGCAGCGGCCCGTCCTTGCGGGTGTCTGTGAGTCTTTCTCCCCACAGGAGAGGGGAAGTTAGCGGGACAGTCCGGTGCTCTCCCTTCCTCACCTCCATGTTCTGGCAGGGTATTCCAGGGCTGGATTCACTTAGAGATCTGAGGCCCCACATTTGGTCCCAAGTTATAGCCAAGCCCCGGATCACCCTGGGCCGCAGGGATGCCGGCGCCCCCCCCCCCCCCCCCTCCTGTGCTCATGTTGATGAAGCGCTGTGGGTGAAAGGGGATCTGCCGCCGAGAAGAGATACAGATGGACCCGGCGATGTATCAGTGTACACTTATCTCAGCACGGAGCCAGACACTGCAAGGGGACCCCCGAGCTCAGTGAGCATGGTGTAACCTTAGGCAGGCTGCCTCTGCCCTGAGCTGCTTCCTCACCTCCACCCTCCCACCGCGCAGTTCCTCTCATCTACTACATTCCTCCAGGGAGAATGGGGAATCACCCCCTCCCCACTCCCCAGGAAAGCCTCAGGGAACCCCAGGAAAGGCATGTCGTGGTGTACTGGAAGGAGCAATGAGCAGCATGGCCCAAGGCCATTGGTGTAGACTTCACTGAGCCCTTATCAGCAACTACCGATTCATTAGTGTTTTGCAACCTTGACCTACTACACTGCTATTCTAGGTAATGGGGTAAAAATGGGCAAAAGGCAAGATCCCTTGTCTGTGGGCATCAGAGATGTGGAAGAAAGCTGGCACGGGAGCTACGGCCATAATGCAAACCACTGACAGAAATGCACAGAGGAGCTGGGGCTGAGAGGGGGCACATCGCACAGCCTGGGGCGGGGGGGCGCAGAAGGCAACTGAGGGCTGAAGGATGAGTAGAGGGAAAGCCAGGCCAAAGAGAAGTGGGCAGAGGGCACAGTGGAGGCAAAGTCCCAGGCTCAGGAAAAACACATCCTGGCACATGGAGAAAGTGAGAGCATTGTGATGTCGCTGAAGTGGCAAGAAATGAATCTAGATCTGTAGTCAGGACCAACATATAAAGGACTTGGGTCTTCAATTTAAGGAGTTTGAATCCCATAGGCAGCGTTTTTAAATGGCGCCCAGAGCATGTCACCTCTCTGCTCAAAGCTCTGCACTGGCTCCCACTTCCCAATAGTAAACACCCAGTGCTTACGGGGCCTGTAGGCCCAGCATGGCCTGCCTTCCAGCTGCCTCACTGACCTCATCTCCTCCAATGCCCGCCCCTGCACACTCTCACAGCCTCATCCCCAGTCTTCAAGCGAGCTAGGCAGCTTCTGTCCCAGAACCTTGGCACTGCCTGTTCTCTCTACCCTACAAGCTCTTTTCCCCAGATATCATCATGGCCCACTCCCTCACCTCCCTTACGTCTTGTTGAAATGTTACTTCTTGGCGAAGCTTGCCCTGGCCATCCTTTTCAAAATGTCAATGCCCTCCTTTCACTTCACACTTTTAAAATCCCTTCCCCTGTCCAATTTCTTTCTTTCAGACCACTTAATACCTTTTAATGTACGTGTGAATTTCTTCTTTACTATGTCTCTTCCAACTAGAATATAAATTGGACCAGAGCAAATGTGTTCATGTAGCTTCTTTATCCCCAGTACTTAGAATAGTGACTAGCACATAGTAGGTTCTCCATAAGTTTATTAATCCGTGACTAAGCTAGGGAGCCTATGACAGGCATTAGACAGGGGAGTGACATACTCGGATTTATAATTTAAAGTCACTCTAGTTACACAGCAGTCACACAGTAGACTCCTGGTAGTTTTCCCAGTTTGCTTTCTAAAAAGCATGACCCATAGTAAGAAATTAATCTAAATTAAGTGACCCAGTGCCTACACTATGAACACACAAATATACGAAAACTTCTAACTGAAGTGAAAGTTTCATGAAATAATATTTACCTATTCACCTTTTGCAATGCTGTGATCTATTATATGTCTACATCTTTTATTTTTTTTTTATTTTTTTTAGAAAAAATGTATAATGGTTACTAAATTGATT
The DNA here is from genome assembly GCF_964339955.1 of Pipistrellus hanaki. Taxonomy (NCBI): domain Eukaryota; kingdom Metazoa; phylum Chordata; class Mammalia; order Chiroptera; family Vespertilionidae; genus Pipistrellus; species Pipistrellus hanaki. Next base: position 44,901,876 of record NC_140503.1, on the reverse strand, counting down.
TCACAACCCACCAATAGATCAAGGCTTGTAGGTATAAAAAACAACAACATTGGTATAATATTCTGGAATTAGATCCTGATGATGGTTGTACAACATTGTAAATACATTTAAAACCACTGAATTATACACATTAAAATGGTGCATTTTATGTTCTATGAATTTTATCTAATATATATATGGTGTGCAGCGTTTCCCAAACTTTTGACATATGTGTACCCCTTCTATAATTTTTGTAATGCTGAGTACCCCTTGTACTCATGAGAACATAGAATTAGGCGCAACTAAGCACGGTGCAGTACATATCCCCACCAAACTCTGGTGCAACCCTCTGACCTAGGTATCCTGGGTTTTTCTCAGAAATGGGATTGTCTTACAAGAAGAGTTCACACTGAGACCTTCCAAAGGGGGCCTCAGCTGCTCTTTAAAACAGCCAAGAAAGCCCCTGAGTGGAGTGTCAGCATGGCCACATCACGAAGAGAGGCAGTATGAATTGTGTGCAGATTCATCAACCGGAGAATGTCCGTTTCCATCTATTGAAAGTCATCACAGACAGTTCTGGCTCTGCTCCAATGGTGGAGGGGACACTCCTGCTCTGCTCGAGGGCCCCAGGGATGTGCACATTCCACAGAAGCCACCTGGAGACAGCATGCCTTTCAAAACCCATAGGATGGAGCCCAGAACCCATGGTATCACCTGGTCCAAGCAAACCTGGCTTCTATGAGCAGGATTTCCTTCATCACTGGACGGCTCAGTCTTCCCCACTGGCTGCTCCTGCATGAGACAGACAAGCATTGCACAGAAAAAGCTCATGGCCAACCACTTTACCCTCCCAAAAAGTCTACTCCTTGACTTCTCCTACACACTTGCTTCTCCAAGCATGGTCTGCAGACCAGTAACATCAGCATCACCTAGGAGCTTAATGGAAGTGCAGAATCTTGTGTTCCAGCCCAGACTTACTGTATTTTTACAAAACCCTCAGGTGATTTGTGTGGACCTTGAAGGCTGAGTAGCCTGTTCTAAACCATTCTTTCCCGTTCTTTGTGTAGCTCCCTGGTTACTCTTGCTCAGTCTCCCTTACCTTACCCTCACCTTCCCTTTTTAATGCTGAGAGATCCTCTGCCCTCTTCCTTCTCCTTCTGGCCCCTCTCTGGGTGATCTCAGCCACTGCCATGGCTTCCAAGACCACCTGCCTTTCACTGACCCCCTAGTCTGTACACTTGTCACCAACCCCTTTTCTGGCTGCCTGACCCATACATCTCAGGACCTGTGAGATGGCTCCATCAACCACACATCAGATTCCACATGCCCCACACTGAATTCATCTTCTCTCCCTCAGCCCTGCAGCCACCTCCTGTGCTCTATTACATTATTATTGTTAATCTCTTGCTGTGCCTAATTTATACATTACACTTTATCATAGGTATGTATGTATAGTAAAAACTTACTGTTTGCCGTATATAGGACTCAGTTCTATCTGCAGTTTCAGGCACCCACTGGGGGTTTTGGAACATATCCAGTGCTGACTGTAAGAGGGGCTTACTGTATTTGCCTGTTGATATGTTTATCCATTCATTATAGAATGTAAGCTTTCTGAGGGCAGACCATTTATTTTGCTCATTACTGTCTTCCCAGTACCTGGAGGGTCTGGCACATAGTAAGCATTCAATATATATTTGATGAATGAGTTACCAATAAAATGAATGAATGGCCGAAACTGGTTTGGCTCAATGGATAGAGCATCGACTTGGGGACTAAAAGGTCCCGGGTTTGATTCCGGTAAAGGGCATGTACCTTGGTTGCAGGCATATCCCCGGTAGAAGGTGTGCAAGAGGCAGCTGATCGATGACTCTCTCTCATCGATGTTTCTAACTCTCTATCTCTCTCCCTTCCTCTCTGTACAAAATCAATAAAATATATTTAAATTTAAAAAAATAAATAAAATGAATGAATGAATGGCCTGAGTGATATGTACACATTAGGACTGGAGGGTGGGCAGTGATGAAAAAGTAAGAAAGGGTAGTATCACATAAGGCATTATAAGCCTTATAAAGGAGATTTCACTTTATCCTGTGCAGTGTAGGAGGCCACTGGGGATTTTCAAAAGGGAGTGATGCTCTGGAAGATCACGTGGGGTGCAGGTTGGTGGATGGATTGGAAAGGGCCACACGGAGGCAGGGAGACCAGCTGGAAGATAGGGATGGTGGGGTTCTTGAAGGCGGAGAAATAGGACTTGCTGAGAGATTGAATGTTGGCTTGAGAGAAGAGGAATGAGGATGCTTAAATGGTTTTGGCTTGAATAACTAGAGGCTAGAAGGATGGCAGTCTCAAGTGGGGAGGTCTGAGGACTTGAGCAGACCTGGGGAGAGGCAGGTAATTGGAATTTGAGACATATGGCCTTTGACATGCCTATTCCACATGCCCAGGTCTTGCTAAGCTCCACACAGCTCCCACATATATGATGCTTCTCCTTGCCAATGAAATTTTGCACATGCTGTTTCCTGCTCCTGGATAGTGTTTCCTCTCTCTTCATCAACCACTCCTTGGTCTCACCCAGAGAACAAATTAAAAAGAGAACCCAGAGAATTTGGGTCATTTTTTCCATGTCTGCCCTGTGGGCACAAAACTGCTTCCCCCGCCCAGGTGGGTGTAGAAGTCTCCAGGATGGAGGGGAGTTGTCAGCTAGGCCCCTGGGACCAGGCTGGGTGGCTGGACAGCCTCCAGGCAGGACCAAGGCAGCCACTGCGGCCAGTTCTTGTTGATGCCGTTACTTCTCCATGAAACACAGGATGACTGCTGCCTCTCCTCCCTCCCTGGGTTCTGGTCCCCAGTCTTGGCCAAAAACTGTGCCCCTGTCAGTCTTGTTCTTGCTGACTTCCCTCCCATGTGCCAGCCTTCTTCAAAGTCGTGTCAGATGAAAAGTGATACCCCCGTGCCATCACTCCGTGGCACAAGACAGAAACCCTACTGCCACCAGTTTCGGATTGAGGGATGAGTGTGGGCTTATTCAATCCGGTCCAAGAAATCCCCTCTGGCCACCATTCTGTAAATAATGTACTGGAACCAGTTCGGGACCACTGCTTAGCTGCAGACTCTAGCGGCCTTAAGGTGGTGACTGGTTCAGAGTTAGCTGCTCTCCTGCTCCCCACTGCTGCCCTGAGAGGTGATTGAATATCGCCTCATGCATTAACCATGCCCGGGGGCCGCGCTGCCAGAGCTTCATTACCTACCCGTCCACCTGCGGCCCCCATCCCTTCGTCACAGGCCATCTGTACGGACACCTTGATTGATTACAGAGGGTTCCGTGTGTGTGTGTGTGTGTGTGTGTGTGTGTGTGTGTGTGTGTGTGTAGAATTGCTGACAACATCACCTGGTTGGGGGAGGGGGGGAGGGATGGTGTTGTAGCCAACCTGTCAGCCTATGCTGCGCATCCCCTTTTGTGGGACGTGGGCACATCCCGCTGGCACATTCATCGGAGCCCTCGCTTTATGGGCACACATCTCCTGCTAGGACAGTGTCTGCCAACCCACCATCTGTTCCCAGCCTATCGAAAGGGCTTTGGCAAAAAGAGTCAGGATTCAGCAGTTTTGATCAACCCCCCAGAGGAGATGATCCCTGGACCATTTTCAAGAGTGGGAAATACCAACACCAACTTGTGAATTACAAAGCTCAGCCACAAAATACAGGGTTGGTATCTTGTAGAGAAATTGGCACAGCTGGGAAAGAGAATTGTGGATGGCAAATGCCTCCTCTTTCCAAATATCAGTGGGCAAAGAAGAAATGGCAAGCCACTGCGCTCAAAGCTTTAGGAGGAGAAAATAATTTATAATTTTGATTTTTTTGATTTAATGTCAGCAGAAGGGGAGCAAGAAGAGGGAAGCTAATATCTGTTGAGTCCCTGTGCTGTGCCAGAGGCAGTGCACCACGTTGTGCACAATTTCATGTGCATTGCCTCACCGACAGGGCACTGAGGCAGGTATTTCTGTACTCTTCTGGCAGGTGCGATAGCAAGTTCAGAGAGATGACAGAGCAAGCCCACGGTCTCCCAACTTGCTTATGCAGTGATTCAACCCAAACTGTCCAATTTTGACTCTACCCTCTCTCTACTATATCACCTCTTCTCACCAGCACATTTCAGGAAAGTGGGAAACCAGAAAAAGATCTTAACCCATAACAAAATCAGAACAAGCAGCTTGGAGCAAGTGTTAGTTTGAATAATCAACATTTTTATTAAGGGTCCCAGGAGGCATCCATCCAGGAGGGAACATCCTGGAGCCTCATTACACATTGTGTTGAATAAACCAGTTCCCCTCAGGTACAAGAGTTGCTGTCATTGAACACTCCTACAGTCTCTGTTGTACTTCAAGAGAATTGGGCGGGGCCTAGAAGAGACACACCCACTGGCGAGGTGAAAGGCGGGGCCACTGAAACCTTGCCCCATGGCCTTAGCACTCGAGGACTCCAAGACTGAGGCATCTTAGCCAAGCTTTGAATGTAGGAAGAGCAAGTAGGAAATGGTGTGGGAGACCTGGTGCCCAGGGCTGTTTTAACTCTCACTTTCCATTTCTCTGTTTCAGAGAATTACAACTATTGTGCTTAATATTAGCAATGGACATGGCAATGGGCTGAATGTTTGTGTCGCCCCAAAACTCATATGTTGGAATCTTAACCCCTAGTGTATTGGTATTAGGAGGTGGGTCCTTTGGAAGGTAAATAAGTGACGAGGGTGGAGCCCTCCTGTGTGGGATCTGTGCCCTTCTAAAAGACACAGGGGCTCTCTCACCCTCTTTCTGACTTTTAAAAAGCCAGTAAGAAGTCTGCAACCTGAGAGAGGGTCCCCACCAGAATCTGACCGTGCTGGTACCCTGGTCTCAGAGTCCAGCCCCCAAAACTGTGAGAACTAAATGTCTGTTGTTCTGTGGCGCTTTGGGATAGCAGCCAGAATAGACTAAGACAACCATGCAGCTGCTCTGAAAGCAATTCTGAGGCCATGTTGGGGGTCTCAGCTCAGCGGTAGAAGGTAGACTACTCAGTGACCTGTGTTGGTGAGGGGCCCGGAGGGGAGGGGTCCAGAGCTTTCCAGAGCCAGAATACTCAGAACAGCAGAGATTATCTGAAGGCAAAGGGTGAACTTCTGACTTGCCAAAGGAGGAGACCCATGAAGGGAGAACCGGGAAGGCATTCTGATACCTCCCCCTCCTGCGTGCTCATGTACTGGCCAGACATGTTGCCAAGTGAACGGAGCTCAGGACTGGATTAGGACAGCATTCCGTATCCGATAGAACTTGCTGCGATGATGGAAATGTGTTCTCTCTGTGCTTTCCCGTGTGGTGGCTGCTCACCACGCATGGCTGTTGGGCACTGAAAATGTGGCTGGTGTGACTAAGGAACTATATTTTTATTTCTTTTAAAGTAATATAAATTTAAATTTAAAAATAGCCATATGTGACCAGTGGCTCCCAGATTGACTGGCAAAGGAGAGGAAATAACCTAAAAGTGTGAGGAAGGAAAGTGGTGGGGAAATTCTGGGACACAGTCTATGCCTACAGGGAGTCAGCCCTGGTCAGGACTGCACTGGGGTGTTCCTAAGCAGCTCTGGGTGTCCGAGGCAAGGAAAGGAAATTCCAAAGGAAGGAGGGCGGCTGAAGAAAGTATGAAGACAGCTTTGCCAACTTGAGCGTGTCAAAAAACAGCCCTATTCATTGAGCAGCTGGAATTTGACCAGGTAGACATGGCTCCTATAAATACCCACACTGATTTCAAACTTTCTTTTTCTTTCCTTCCATCCTTTTCCATCTCTCCCTCCCTCCCTTCCTTTTTCCTTTTACAACAAAGCTTTGATACAGTGAAGTGGAATTTATTTTTAAAAGAGTTTTTTTTTTTATTGATTTCAGAGAGGAAGGGAAAGGGATAGGGATAGAAACATCAATGATGACAGAGAATCATTGATCGGCTGCCTCCTGCATGCCCCACACTGGGGATGGAGCCCACGACCTGGGCATGTGCCCTGACCAGGAATGGAACCGTGATCTCCTGGTTCATAGGCCAATGTTCAACCACTGAGCCACACTGGCTGGCCAGGCTGAAGTGAAATTTATTTACAAGCTCTAAATTTTGCCCCTGAGTCCCATTACCCTAGCAACTGCCTCTCCTCTATTAATGTGTCTGTCATCTTTGCCTGAGGCCTGTGATTGCAGTTTCAAGATCTTTTTTTTTTTTTTTTTTTAATTTTCTTTTCTTCTTAGACCCATACAGGGTACAATCTCCAGAGCATCTTTAGAAATCAGAGTGCGCAAACCCCTCATGTTATATATGGAAAGACAAGAACTTAGAGAGCCGCAGAGGCTCCTGTGACTCGGTGGAAGGGAAGGAATTAGAGACTTTGGCACCCCAGACCCTCCCTAGCCCAAAACAATGCTTCCTCCTGGCCTAGGGCGAGCCCTCAATTTTGGTCAGCTCCTCCCACGTTTCCACTGTCTCTGGGCGCTGCCAAAAGGAATTCTTCACCCTGTCTGCAGAGACGCAGCTCAGATACTTAGAACTTCCAACACAGCCTTCCCTCTCTAGCCAATCTCCCAGGCTCCAGGGGAAGTCAGGCCAAAGAAGAACCACCTCCCCCCACTGCTCTCTCTATTCAGACCTCTCTTTCTCCCTACATCGCTAATAATCTAACCTCTCAAACTGCAAGGCGCATGCACAGCTCCTTGGGATCCTGTTACATTACAGATGCAGGCACAGTGGGGCTGGCATGAGAACTGGGACTCTGCATTGCTAACAAGACCCCAAGCGATGCTGTGGCTACAGGCCCATGGACCATACTTTGAGCAGCGAGGCTCTAGACCAGGGGTGGGAACATCGGGCCCCTGGGCCGTATAAGGCCCTAGAAATCATTAGGTCCGGTCCTGCCAAGGCATCAGCGGTGAGTTAATGAGATGTGTGACCTAATGTAGCAGGCTAATGTTTAAGCTGATAATTTTGTATGGCCCGAGAATGACGTTACAAATATCCACATGGGCCTTGGAAGGAAGAAGGTTCCCCACCCCTACTCTAGACTGATACTCTGGCCCTAGAGGGTGAGTGCTGAGGGGTCAGGTTCTCTGGAAGCAGAGCCTGAGCTCCAGGGGAAGTTGTGAAGGATGCAGGAAGAGGCAGGGGAGCAGTGGATCAGTTAGAAACCTAACCTGCAGGACCAAACCAGAGAGGGTCGGACCTGCATTACCACCATTTGTCCACCATTCAGAACTGAAGTATCATTCCTGACATGTACACATAAGGAACTGTTTGACATTGAAATTGGGACTCAAAAAAACTGTTGGCCCAGAAAGAAACTCACTACAGACTGATCCATTTGCCTCTCAGCATAACCATTATGGCTTGTCTCATTTCCGGTTCTTATAAGTGTATTTCTAGTATCACATGATCTCACTTATCTAGGGGAAATGGTGAACAACATAAACTGATGAACAAGAACAGACCCGGAGACAGGGAAGCATCAATCAGACTGTCAAACCTCAGAGGGAAGGTAGGGAAGGGTGGGGGTAAGAGAGAGAGATCAACCAAAGGACTTATATGCATGTATATAACCCTAACCCATGGTCACGGACAACAGGGGGGTAGGGGCATGCATGGGGAGGGGTTTGGGATGGGAATGGGAAGATGAGAACAATTATGTGACACCTTAATCAATAAAGAAATTAAAAAAAAAGAAACCTAACCTCAACCTGATCCCACGTGCAGCTCCAGAACATAAGTGACAACACTGCTTGTCCCTCCCAGAGGCAAAGGGGACAGGTGGTTGCTCCCAGCATCAGCCAGTCACTGACTGGCTGCCCCTGGAAGAAGGGCATAAGTCCCCTGAGTGACCGCCCATTTTCCAGCTTTGGTGGCTCCTAGTTGGTCAAGGGCAAGTCTCCATAGAGGTATGCAACTGTGAGCCATCCGATCCAACTCCACAGCAGCTGGGGTTTGGGTATCCCCACCGTCTAGGGTAGGGGTGTCGAACTCAATCAGAGAAGGGGCCAAAATCTAAAATCCAGCCTAAATCGCGGGCCGAATGGTTTACTGAACAGTCATAAACTGACAATGTCATAAACTGACAGCGGAGTGCAGTGATGACAGCGCGGTGCGGGCCACATTGCAAGGCCTGGCGGGCTGGATTTGGCCCGTGGGCCTTGTGTTTGACATATGTGGTCTAGGGGATCTGGGCAGGCTCCCAATAGTCTACCGCAAAGGTCTAGACCTCATCCGGGCCCACTGCCCCATCCACACTGATTTTCATATCGGAGATTTTATCTTGGAAAGCTGTGTGTATGTACACAGAGAAAAGAGAACTGGAACTATAGACACAAACCTGTTCACAGTGGGGTCTCATGTCGACTTCTGTTTTTCTTTCAAGCTTGCTGCAATCAACATGCATTAGCATAAAGCAACAATCAAACTAAACCACTGACGTGCCAACTCAGGATCTAAGAAACATTTCTATTCATTTAATAACTATTTATTGAGTGCCTATTATTACCATTTACACACCGGTGTGATTCTGATCAGTGTTTGCAATGCAATACTAATGATAGGGCACAAGTCTGAAAGGCAATTTGTAGCAAAGGGAAATTACAGAGTATTCAGCGTGGTTTTAACTTTGGATGTATTTCGATTTTTTCCAATGCTTTGAACATTGCACATATTCATAGCAATGTAAATGGCCTGGAACTGGAGCAGCCCATTCATCGGCCCCTGGGTTAGCAACGTGAAACCCTATGTTCAGCACAGGTCTTGGCAAGACGGCAAACAGAACTCAGACCTCAGACTCCTGTCGTTTCTCAGAGACCACACAGCCTGTCCGTGTGCCATGAGCAATTTCCATTTCGACTGGCTTCCTTCTTTCTTTGCACTGCCTAATTAAGCAATCAAGGTAATTGAGATTAATAGCTGGCTATTTACTAGGGATTAATAACTTGCCAAAACCCCCTTGGGTTTGGGAACCCAGCTCAGAGCAACAGAAAAGCTCCTTGGGAGAACTGGAGAGGGTGACTGGGCTGAGCCCCCGGCCCTTCCACTCACTTTTAAGGAGACAGCGGAATTCCAAAGGCAGGGAGTGGAGAAGGGAACACTGGGGGATTAGCCCGGCCCTCAGTGCTGCTCTGTGCGCCGGGAGGCCCTACAGCTCCTGCCCACACCAGCCTCCTCTGCTGAGCAAGGCCCAGCCCCACTCACATCCGGGAGCAGGGTCCCCAGCGCCAGAGTGTACCCCAGGAGCCCGGACTCCGATAGCACTAAGGCCCCCTTTCCGCCCAACTCCTAACTGCTCCTGGGTCTCATGATTTCAGCACTGGCTCCTTCTCAGAAACCTCAAGGGAGACTTTTTTTTTTTTTTTTTTTTTATTGCTAATGCATCAGCTATTACTCCAGACATTTTTATGTAAATGGCCTGGAATTGGGGGACCCTTTTGGTAAAAGTTCCCCAGGTGAGTCTAATGTCCAGGCCTTGATAAGGAGATCAAGGAGTAGCGTTAAGCCCAGTCCTCTCAGAGAAGAGTGAAAGAGAGACATGGAGCCACAGCCACTGACAGGGAGGAGTTATCAGATGGAGGGAGCAGGGCAGTCAGAGCTGGAGAGAGGCAGACCGCGTGGTGCCGGCCCCTCTCCCTCTGTCTGCCAGCTGGGGAAGGATTTTAGTGTTTCTTCTGATCCCCGGAGGAAAAAGAATGAGTGACTTGGATGTTTCCTGTCCGTTTTTATCTTGATTGATCCCTTGACTGTCTCAGCAGAGGCCTCACAGAGGTGGGGACCTTTGTCTGCTATCACTACAGCCAGCCCAGCCCGCACACTCTGGTGAAGGGAAGGCTGCCCCAGCCGCCATCTGCCTCCCCTCCCAGTAGGAAGGCGAGCTCTGTCCCCTCCCTTCCCACAGTCACTCAGCGGCAGGTATGGCACCAACACAAGAGCCGGACTCCAGGGGTAGCTCGGCCTGCCAGTCAGAGGATGATGGTTCTAGTGTTACAAGGCCCTGACCTTCTCCTCCTCCTCCCTCCCCCAAACATCAAAGGACCACAAAACTTAACTGTGCGGCTCTGGGGTCAAAGACCTGTGGAAAGGTAGAAGGCTGTGCCTTTAGAATTGAGTGGGAAGGGAAGGCTAGATGGATTGTCCCTGGGAGGTCGGTGGAGAGAAGGAAGCTCCCTGAGAGTTTGGGGGAGGCGGGGCGGGGTGATGAGCAATCTTGGAGCAGCCGCCATACTCTGATGGAGGGATGGGGGCAGGTATGTGGTAGCACGCGATTCTAAACATTTTGCTCTGCTTTGTGGATATACAATCCCCTTAGGGGTTGCTCAAGAGACAACAGAAACAATTTAAATTGCTTTTCAATTATATTTGGATGTAGGACTGGTGTTATTTCCAAATGCAACCCCTTGTGAATGGACGCTAAAGTTCCAACCGAGTCCTTATCCTGGGACACAGATATCCGCTGGTGTGGGAGAGGACTGAATTGATGACACATCTGCACAGTGCCTTGAAACAAATAGGCAGGCGCTCGCTAAGTGCTGGTCCCACTACACCCTCCCATATCCATCCTCCCCTGAGCTGATCCCAGAGGACCTAGAACTGTGTTTCAGCCTAACTGCACAACGCAGGATGTGTCACTTTAAGGGGTGGTTCTGATCGTGAGCCATTCGGGTTCTGGAAGCTGCTGCGGGTTTTGTGGGCCCCTAGGAATGGCTGGCGGGCAGTTTGGACCTGGCGGTGGGGATGCACTCACACAGCTAAAGTTGTCACAGGAGGCCTGGGGGGCATTTGCTCTAGGTGCCAACACATTTCCTGGCAAGGTCAGACCCTGATGGCTTCCTCCGAGGTGTGGTTACTCGGGCGAGAGGGCTGAGGGGTGTGGCCGCCATCCATCAGCCCACACCCCTATCCCACTGACTCTCTGGTCAGGCGGGGCGCTGGCCGAGCCCACGGGTTGGCGTTGTGGGCGGAAGCAGTGAGTGGCCGCTGGACACTCCAATAGCAGGGTCTGTAATTCGGTCTGGAGAGAGTGGCGGTCCCGATGCAGACCATTTTAACTTTGATGTGAGCAGAATTATAAAGAATTGTGAAAAGAGCCTGTGATTTGGGCTGAATCCCTGCCAGAGCAGTCTGGTCCCAGCCCTGGGTCTTTCTGCTGAGAAATACGTGAGGGGGCAAATCCTCGCCACCAGCTGGCAGCGAGCTGTGGGGCTGACCCCTGCTGAGCTCCCAGCCGCATCCCGCCCTCATGCCTACCCCACTCGCACCGGCAGGGCTCCCCGCCCCTCCCAGCCTCTACCACACGGTGCCTCTCTGCCTGGAGGCACCCCTCCCAGCATCCAGGCTTACAATAACGGAAGCCAGTGCTCTTGTCAAATTTCACATGAACGTCGCTTTTCCAGGCAGGGCCCCTGACCACCACCCTCCACAGAGCTTGGGCTCCATGGTCCTTGCTCACCCTGCTCCTTCCGTAGCACCTGCAGCCTCTGTTGCTGCATCCCTGTTTGGGTAATTACTTCCCGCCCTTCTCCCATCAGACTGAAAGCCCCTTCACAACAGAGGCCCCGTGGCTGGTGCTCTCCCGGGGGGCTGGCCTGAGCCCGCCCGCAGCAGGCACCCAGAGCCATGGGGAGGTGAGTGAAGGAACATGAGCTGGGGTGTTTTTTTTCTGTGGGACTTTCTGTGTGACATAAAGGTGTCACCGCACAGTCCCCAGGAAGGGATCTAGGCAGGAGCCTCCTTAGCAGAGGATGACCCGGAGTTTGTGAATCTCGAAGCCGATATAATTAGAGGCCCCTTCGGAGGAAAATAATACAAAGTTTACAGAAACGTGACATGAGAGGACCTGTCCAGGGCACTCCCAGGACTTGCACGTGAGGGACCCCGTAGCTCAGGCCTCACTGGCTCCCTGGCAATTCCGCCCCCTCTGTCTGCGCGTGAGGAGCACCCAGAGTGACCCCAGAACAGCCCAGCTGGAGCACAGCGTTGGGGTGTAAGGTGCGGGCACCGTTTCCCCAGCAAACCCTCTCCCCGGCCCTCCCCTTCCGGAGCTTTGCTGGTTAATGGAGAGATTAGAGATGCAGGGGTGAAGGGTAAAACACAGAGTCATTTCAGGGAACCCTCCCTGCCCCTCCAAACCTCTTCACCGACAGCCACTGCTCCCGCGACCCCCTGGCCGGAGGCGGAGAATCCCCCGCAGGCCGCCCAGTGCTCAGCTGGCTGCTCGGAAGAGGCCCCTCTGCGCCTCCTGGGCCTCCCTCCCGCACGGTCAGCTCTTTTTTCTCAGCCCAGGGAGACCACTGGCTCTGTTTGGGGCCCCTCCCTGCACTGTGGCCTGGGACTCCAGCCGGTGAGCTGGACACCTCGTTTGTGACCCTTCTCTCGGGGATCACTGCCCGGCCCTGCCTCTTATCTGGGATCTGAAGATCATTGCTTGCTATACTAGTATCTACTTTGTCTGGCTTTGGGGTTTTGGTTTCGTTTTGCTTTGCTTTTTTAATTGTTTAAGGTGAGAAGATAGGCACAGTTCAAAATTACCCCATTTTGGCCAAGAGCGGACAAGCCCTTGACCCATTTTCAGAATTGTCTGCCCAAAGCAAGTGTCAAGAGCCAGGGTCTGTGTGTCATCCTGAGCCGTACAATCGGGGTTCTGAGAAAAAGCAGCACGTTCAGTGGTGACTCAAAGGAGTGCTTTTCCTCAAGACCAACAACCACTGTTCTTCGGTCTGTAGCTCAAGTGCTTTCCGCATGCGTCCCATTTTTCATCACACAGGACATCGCTTCGAGGGCTGAGACTCAATGAAATGAGTAACTGTCCGGCCTCTTCGAGGATGCTCCTAGCAGCGACTGGCCTTTCTTTTCTCCCGTGAACGCTCAGCTTTGGAGAAGGGATGGCTGGGGCACCCGCTCCTGCTCAGGCACCAGATGTTTCATACCCGCCTTTGCTTTTGCACCAATGGTGCTGATGTCAACGCAGCCACAGTGTCATTCTGGCCTCTCAGACCCTCGAGTTTCAGGGCCCGCCCAACGGGTTTGTAGAACATTCTGTGAGATCTGCTACCCTGTTTCCCCGAAAATAAGACAGTGTCTTATATTAATTTTTTCTCCCAAAGTTGCGCTAGGTCTTATTTTCAGGGGATGTCTTATCTTTCCATGCGCTAGGTCTTATTTTCGGAGGTTGTCTTATTTTCGGGGGAACACGGTAGTTGGGCTGCTTATTCCAAATAACCCCAAACCACGGGCTTGTCAGGCCCGAGGGCCCCAGAGAAACAGCCCTGCTCTGGATGGTACAACCTTCTTGATCTGCTCCTTGTTTTTCACAATGAGTGTTCCCAGCCCTTTGCTTCCCGCAGCGTGAGCACGGAGGGTGTCTCACTCTGTTTCTGCCTCTGAAGCCAAGTCTCGGGGTCCCTGAGGAGACAGCCCCAGCAACTGTGCACCGTTTTGGCTCGACCCAACTACAAGGATTTATGGGGATAATAACAGCCAACACCTCTTGATTCCTTATTCTGTGCTAAGAAATTTCAAACGTCACCTCACACGCTCTCTATTATTCTCCCCGCTGGTCACGGTCTCTGCGAAGGCAGGGCCTGTCCCTGGGAAAACAATCCAGAAATCTTTCATGCTGCGCCTGAGCGATGTGTGAGTGTGTGTGTTTTAGTTTATTGGGCTTTCTAAATTACAAAGTAATTCGTTCTAGGAAGTAGCAAATGTATTTATTTTCTTCTCTGCGTTTTAATTTCCTCTCTGAGTTTGTTCCAAAAGCAAAGAAAACAATGGCATACAAAATGTGTAAAGCGTGCTCTCAGAGCTGGTGGCTCCTTTCCCACCCCTTCTGAGGGAAGAATGAGCCATGCTGCCTGTTCCACCCAGCGGATCCTTGTTGGAATGAAGCCGTGTGCAGATTGAATGAATGAATAAACCCAGATTCTCATTTAATTAATGACCCAGAAGTTCCTCAAAGTGCCTGAAAATGAGCCCTCTTCATAGTTGCAGAGGGGGGGCGGGCCAGAGAAACAGGTATCGCCATGGTACATCCATTTCAAAGATGGTCAAATGAGGTTTCCAGACACAAAAGGACCTGGAAGCCCAGGGAAGCCACTGGAAAGACAGGATTGGGTTTCTGATCAACCTTCCCTTCTCCTCAATGCTGATCTACTTTTCAGGCATTTTCCTTTTCCTGCATTTTTTCCATGAGTCACATGGATGTTCCCTGCAGCCACCAGCAGGAAAAGCACTATCCCAGCCTCCTATGCTGAGGTTGGGTTGATACCATGGGAGCTTGAGTCAAATAGACCCAGCTCAAATCTGGCCTCGGCCAGTTCCTATCCGAGTGCCCTTGAGAAAGTTACTTAGCCTCTCTGAGCCCCAATTCCTCACATATAATGAAAGGTACCCACCTCAGCCAGCTGTTGTGAGAATCACATCTGATAATGTAGATCAAGTGCATAGCATAGAAACAACTCCGCCCCGCACACTAAGCCAGGGGCAGAGATGTTACTGTTAGTGCTCACCCTGATACAAGCTCCTGGTGATCTCTAGAACAGTGGTTGGAAAATGACTGCTACAGGCCCAATCTGGCCCTTGGCCTGTTTTTTTTTGTAAGGCCTGTGAGCTAAGAATGATTTTTTATTTTAAAAGAATTGTAAAAAGGAGGAAGAGGAGGAGGAGGAAAGACCATATTTACTATTTAACCTTTTATAGAAGGTTGCCAACCACCGCTCTAGAAGCCAAAAGTGTCCCCTCAAATGATCCCAAATGTAATGTTTCCATCTAAAAATGAAGCATTAAGTCAGACCTGGGTGCCTCCCTGGGAACTGTCCCTGAGTTCCCCAGATCTGGGTAGTCCCTTCCTCCTGTGCATGCCTCCAGCTTCTATTCTGGGCACTTCCTCCTGGCCCTCCAAAATAGGCATGCAGCTTCCTGCAGACAGGGACCATCTCTTAGACCTCTGTGCCTGCGCAACTCCTTGTAGCATATTGTCCTGAGCACAGTAGGTGCTCAGTGAATGTGTGCAGGACGGTTGGACTGATGATTTAGCACACACAAATAGTCTTCCCACTTTCCTGATTCTCCTAAGCATTCAAAAGCCTCTGTGTGTAGGAGGCAGATAGCAATTAGGTCCAAATGTTGATTTCTGGGGTCTCAAGGCAGCAAGTTAGTAACAGGTGTTCGATTGTTCTCTAATGAACTCTGGGCCTGTCCCCCCACAAAACAGCTGACACCATGAACTGGCTTTTCCCTGGGGCATCCCAGTAGCCCAGCCTGCTTCTAAACACTCTCCTTAGTCACCAATACCAGATCTGGGAGGTGGCCCATCCTAGATGTGGGGAGCAGGGAAGGGTGACCTTAAAGGAGAACCACCAAAGGAAATCCTGGTTCCAGGAGACAGCAAGCATCTGGGCACCACTGTCCCTAGTTAACACTGTGGATGGAAGACTATGGATTGAAGCTTTCAACATGGTGGGCATCAAGTCTGCAAACCCAGGGAAAAACATGATAAATAATTTATTGATGTTGCATTACAATGCATGGCAAACTAATATGGTAGCCTGTTTCCAGACATGGCGGCCGATCTGTACATGCCTGACACTGACCTATAAGCACTTCACATGTATTATTTCATTTAATCCTCACAAACGTCCTAAAAATATTTATCACCAATTTACATGTGAGGAAAATGAGGCTCAGAGAATGCCTCCAGCACAGAGGCACACAGCTGATTGGAGGGAGAGGCAGGACTTTCACCCAAGTCTATCTGACCTCAAAGCTGGTTCTCACCTGGCCAGTGTGGCTCAATGATTGAGCATCAGCCCTTGAACCAGGAGGTCATGGCTCCATTCCAGATCAGGGCACATGCCCAGGTTGTGGACTCAATCCCCAGGAGGGAGTGTGTAGGAAGCAGCTAATCAATGTTTCTCTCACATCAATGTTTCTATTTCTCTATCCTTCTCCCTTCCTCTCTCTAAAATCAGTTAAAAAAATTTTTTTTTCAATTTAAAAAAGCTGGTTCTCAAACATTCCCTGAGGACCCCCCAGTGTGGGAGATGCCTTGCCAAGTGCTGGGGAGACTGGGAAAGGGATGGATGTCAGGCCCCACCCAGGAACAGCTTACAAGATGCATAGAGATCCACAGGTCTGGGGGAGCCCGGACCCTAGGGAGCCCAGGAAGCTTTTCAGAGGAGGCAGGCCTGAGCCTCTGTAGGGCGTAGAGAAGGGGGCCAGGAACGCCCAGGGCAGGAAACCAGGCAGTATATCCTGAACCACCCTGATCCTAGACTGGTCAGACCTGGACAGGAACCAGCAGTGAACTCATTTCCTCAGGCCAATGTAGAGCTGTGCTGAGAGGACTTGGCCTAGGGCGTGGGGCTGGCTTGAGCCCATTTCTTGGTTTTACAACACCTGACTCCTCTGCCCCAGCCCTCCTGAAAGCTTTCCCTCCCTTGGCCCTGCCCTTGGCTGACAAAGCCACCTGCCCGCTGGGTGTGAAGGGCCTCTCCTCCTGCAGTGATGAGGCCACCAATCTCCTGCTGAGGAGGCAGCACTCCAGGCATGACAGCTCAGAGTCAGGGCTGAGGGCAGGTGGCATTGGCCCACCGATCCCTTCCTGGGTCTGGGGGCTGAAAAGTAAAATAAAAATAGCCCCACAACATTCCCTGCAGCACAAGAGGAATGTGAATTTCCTCCCAAGACGTTTGGAAGCACTTAACCCATGGCAATTGTCATACTATTACTGTTACTGGCCATCTTTGAGGTCTTCCGAGCTTTCTGGAATGGCTTTCTTCCCCTTTCCTCACTTGCATTCTCTTCCACCCCTCTCTGGAACAGGGCCTCGTTGGATCTACCGCTCCCTCCTGGCTTCCCCTCTGCCCACTGCCCAGGCCTCACACTATAGCTTCCCTGTTTTGTTCCATCAGAGCCTGAGGACTCCCTGGGAGTGAAGGGAGACCTTTCCGAATGGATGGGTGGTTCTGCGAGTGAATCAGCTAAACAAAGCCGTGTTGGTAGGTGAGTGAGGCAGGTGGTTCATCCTTGGCCTCTCACGCACAGTGTCGGGAAAGACCCAGGGCCTTACTTTAAAATGTGTTTACTGAGCAGCTATTGGATACAAGGCCCTACGGGGACTTTGTCAGTGTACCCCAATGCTGAGAAGGTTACTTGAGAAATAGATTGGAAAATGCATTCCCTAGGCCTAGCTCTCATGTCTGTGATTTTTTTTTTTTAAATGTTTGTATATTTTGGCCATTAGACCTAACCCTTTCCTGGCATCAGGTTCAAAGTCAGGAGGACACAAGCAAAAGGATAGCAGAGGCAAGAGTAAAAAGAACCCATAGATGCCGAAACCGGTTTGGCTCAGTGGATAGAGCGTTGGTCTGCGGACTGAACGGTCCCAGGTTCGATTCCGGTCAGGGGCATGTACGTTGGTTGCGGGCACATCCCCAGTAGGAGGTGTGTAAGAGGCAGCTGGTCGATGTTCCTCTCTCATTGACGTTTCTAGCTCTCTATCTCTCTCCCTTCCTCTCTGTAAAAAATCAATAAAATATATTTTAAAAATAAAACAAAAAAACACACAGAAACCCCAAGCTTTGTGGTGGGGGTGGGGTTGGGAGGAGAGATACAACACTGAGCTGTGGCTTTGGGACTCATTCCCTTCTAACATAAACCATTGTGGGGAGAATGAGGGTTTTGAATGTACTCAATCCCTAGTTACAGAGCGGGGGAGGGAGAGAGGGAGAGGGGTAGCGTTTACAAAAAAGCCTACAGAGATCCAGATGAGAGCCTGGGTTGTCTTTCGATATCAGGCAACTGCAAACAAGGTCATGAGCCCACTCTCAGTCGCATGGCCTGGAAAGCCACATGTTCTGGGGCCCGGAGAGAGAAAAGCCCATGAGTAATCTCGCCCATGTAAAGAGAGGGCCTCCTCATCCATCTGCGTGACTGAGCCCTGTGCCCCGGGCACTTCCCTTCTTTCCCTTCTTGTTTCTATGCAAGCCGCCAAGGGGCTTGCTTTCCTGCCCCAGAAGGGGACCTGTGAGCTCACTCTGCTTCCCAGAGTCTCCTCTCCTGAAATTGCTGGGAAGAGGTTCAGAGCAGGAGCTAAATGGATGTAGAAGATGTAGTGGGAGCCCAGAAGCACACTGTGGGCCCCAGGTTCCTCGGGGGTCTTAACAGTCAGTGGTCCTGCTTTCATCTCCGAGAGGGGGCAGTGGGTCGGTGTGCTACTAGGCAGGAAGAGCCACCAAGGACGGCACACTGCTAACGTGCAGAATAAAAGGTTTCTCTCTCCCCGACTCCTTACTCTTTTTTCAAAAAGCATTCTTACACGGTGGAAAAGCTTTATAATTTTTCTCTAATTGTGTAAATAACATATACTTTCTCTATTTTTAAAATTCAAGCAACACAAAAAGTACAAGGAAATTTAAAATCAATTGAGGTCCCATCATGCTGAACATTAATAATTTAGTGACTATCATTTCATTCATCATTATATTTATCTACACATAGAGATAGATAGATAGATAGATAGATAGATAGATGATAGATAGATACATAGGTAGGTAGGTAGGTAGATAGATAGATAGATAGATAGATAGATAGATAATAGATATCTCAACATAAATGGGATATCACACATGCTGCTTCACCACAGACACTTTGACAATCTGTTTCTTGTTCAGATTGGTTTAGTTTGGTCTGGTCTGATCTGGTTTAGTCTGGTCTGCTCTAGACTTGACTGATTTGGTTTGGTTTAGTCTGGTTTGATCTGGACTGGACTAGTTTAGACTGGTCTGGTTTAGTTTGGTTTGGTTTGGCTCATTCTGGTCTGGTCTGGTTGGTTTGATTGGGTTTACTTGTATTTACTATAGTAGTTTGGTTTGGTTTTGTCTGTCTGATTTGGCCTGGTCTTGTCTAGTCTGGTTTAGTTTGGCCTAGTCTAGTCTGATCTGATCTGATCTGGTCTCATCTTCTTAGATATGATCTTGACTGGTCAGGTCTGGTCTGATCTGGCCTGATTTTGTTTGGTTGGATTGGGCTTACCTCCTCATTCTCACTCTTTGGCATGTATCCTTGAGTATCTTCCCTCACATTCATTCAAACATGAGAAGAGTGGGAGCTTAGTTTTTTTCACAAAAACTGGGACTTTCTTTTATACATTTCTCTGCACCTTGCCTTTCTTTTTCATAATGCACCCTGGAAGTCCCTCCAAGTCAATTAGTACAGAGATGACTCATTCTCTTTAATGATGGCCCAATATTTCATGGTATACATGTATCCTATTCACTCAGCCATTTGTCCAGTAAGAGACTGTTGCTTGGTTTCCTGTGTTCGTCCACTACTCACATTTCAGTCAATGCCAGTGCAAAGCACATACCTCCATGGACCGCATTCACATAACTATACTACTCTGCAGCCCAGGCTGCCATTAATATTTTCATATAGCTAGATTTAATGTTATCATTCTGGTGCTTTTATTTCTGTAAAATGCACACCAGCAGTGAGATTGCTGGGTCAAAAGATATATGTGTTTTACTTGTAATAGGTGTTGCCAGACTACATCCCTCTCCTTTAAAAATAAAAAAGTTGATTGCTTACATTTTTTATTCACAGTATATTCACCAATCCCTATTCCCATCATCAGCAATATCTTATTTTTACTTTATTTTGCATTGTCTAGACTAGTAATGAGGCTGAGCATCTTTTCATATGTTTATCAATCAATTTGGATTTGCTCTTCTACTTTTCTATTTGGATTTGATCCTCTATTTTTCCATTGAGATACTCGTCTTTAAAAAAAAAAATTAAATTAATAAGATTTTTTTGTCTCATCCTTGACAATTTTGCTCAATGGATAGAGCACTGGCCTGCATATGGAAGGATCCTGGCTTTGATTCCAGTTAAAGGCATGTACCTCGTTGCAGGTTCCCCAGACATGGTCAGGAAACATGTAGGAGGCAACCAGTCAATGTGTCTCTCTCACATCGATTTTCCTCTATGTCTCTCCCTCTCCCCTCCACTCTCTCTAAAAATCAATGGAAACATATCCTTGAGTGAGGATTAACAAATAAATAAGCAAACAAATGAACAAATAAATATAAAAATCCTGTTTGTATAGATTTCAATCCTTTATCTGTCAAATGTGATGCAAATTCCCCAACTTTTAAAATATATTTTATTGATTTCAGAGAGGAAGGGAGAGGAGAGAGAGAGAGATAGAAACATAAATGATGAGAGAGAATCATTGATCAGCTCTCTCCTTCATGTCCCGCATGGGGATTGAGCCCGAAATCTGGGCACATGCCATAACCCAGAATCGAACCATGACCTCCTGGTTTATAAGTCGATACTCAACCACTGAGCCTCGCCGGCTGGGCTAACATTTATTTTTTATCTTGCTTATAGTATCATACATTTATTTCAAATTAATGGCTACCTGTCAATCTTTTCATTGATAGCTTTTGTGTTTATTGTCTTAGTCTTAAAGATATTGTTAGATTGAGGGGGTGGGTGGAGGTGGAAGAGGGCATAGAGAGAGGATAAATGGTGATGGGAAAAATAAAAATAAATAAATTGTTTAGATTATACATATGTTTCCCTAGATATCAATATTTTTGTTTTATTTTTTACATTTAATTAATCTAGAATTTATTTGTAAATACATATGAGATAGAAATTCAACTTGATTTTCTTTCAGGATAGCCATTAATGCCATCATTTATTAAAGAAACATTCATTTTCAACAAATATAAAATACCACCCTTGCCATGTATTACAGTCACATGAACAATGTGACTATTCTGGTGTTTTCTTTTTGGTCCAGGATTCTATCCATCTACTTCTATATCAATGCTCTGCGGGCTTTGACTACAGAAACTCTAGGTATCCTATATAATAAAAGTGTAATATGCAAATCAACCAAACGATCAGTAGGTGGGGGCAGGGCCAGCAAGCAAGCAGCGCCAGGCCAGCAAGGCATGTGCCAACAGGTAGAAGAAGTGAACGGTGATGGGGGGTGGTCAGTGACCAGCGTCAGCAGAGGGATGATGGGGGGGGAAGCACTATCCCCTGATCAGTCATCCAATAGCCTCTTGCAGAGGAAATGGGGGGTGCGCAATGGCGGGATGATGGGGGTAGCGCTGTCCCCTGATCGGCCAACCTAAGCTGTCAGTAGGACATCAAGGACTCCAGGACTGTCAGAGGGCACAGGCTGGACCCCTCCCCCCCACCCCCTCACCCCCCTACCCCCCGCCAGTTCATGAATTTTTATGTACTGGGCCTCTAGTGTTTTAATATTTACTAAAGTTCTCTAGTCTTATTTTTCAGAATACATATGAGCCAGTGAGATTCGAATTAGAATTCTATTACATTCTTATTGTATAATATTAACTTTTCTATTCAAGAATATGAGATGGTTTTCTATTTGTTCAGCTCTTAAGACTTTTAATAAGATTTTATGTTTTCGTCCTATAATTCTTGTTTCTTTCTTCTAAAATTTATTCTTAAATATATTATAGTTTTGATGCTGTTATGAATAAGTTATTTTCCATTTTTTCCCCTATGGCTAGACTACTATTAGTATAGGGAAAAAGAGCTATACTTTGAAATATTTATTTCAGTATCAAGTGCCAAATTTCCCTATTAATTCTGGAGAGGGTTTTGGGGGAGGGGGTTGGTATTTTTACTAACTTAAGAATACTAGCATTTTTTTTATACAGTTGTGTAGCATCAGCAAAAGGGTCAGTTGTTTCTCTTCCAAATTTTTAAACAAATTATTTTACTTCCTCGTGTTATTGCACCCATTGGAACCTCCAAAACAATGTTGAATAATAATGGGAATAGTGGACACTCCCACTTTGTTCCTGACTTAAATGGAAATGTAACATGTCGCCATTTGTAATGTTTACTGTTGGTTTTTGATAAATAGCAGTTATATATTCAGCGATTTCCTCCTATTCTTAAGACTTTTACTAGGAAAGATTGCTGAGTTCCACTGAATGCCTTGTTAATCCCTATTGATCTGATCACATTCTGATCATTTATATAATGAATGCAGAAGTAGACACATAAATAAAATATTAGCAGTATATCAAAACAATAATACACTTTGACTCAAAAGGTTTATCCCAAATATCTAAGGATGTGTCTGTTCTCTGTTAGAGGATTTGGTTATTTTTTTGTACTAAATTTATCAGGTTTTGTATATGTCTATGGAAGTGATCTATTCAAACTTTTCGTCCCTATAGTACACCTATATATGCTTCACCATTTCTCCTAGTTTTAAATTTGTTGCTATAGTTACTCCTTCTATAGCTATTATTACACCTTTCCTCAAGACTGCCTTTCTATACAATTGCTCTCTCTCTCTTTTTTTTCTCTTTGGTCACATTTGTTTCTACTTTCATGGGGCTTTTTCAAAAATGCTATTTTAAATCTTACATATATATTTTAATGTCTGAAGTACTGCGGCCTCTCTTTCATCTTGACTCACCTTGATTGACACATTCCTTAGTGGTCCTGACTCTTCCATCTGAAGAGATAACAGCATCGCTGTGGCTGAAGCATTCAGGAGGCTGTGAGCTCCTTCCTGGTGAGGACTCTGGCTCCCTATGCCTGGGAGACGACCGGGCACAGCTGGCATTCCAGAAACACTGAAAGGAAAGATGCAGGGAAAGTTGTTGAGGTAGTCCCCTCGAATAGTTTTGAAGGACTGGGAAAAGAAAGATGATTCCATTTCTCTCTCCTTATTACAGAGGCAACATTTATTCATTTAACAACATTTAGAAAATATGGATAAGTAAAAATGAAAAACATGCCACTATCCAGAGATTAAAAGCCACTCAATACCCTACCACTAGGGAGGAGGTCTATGGCAGCCCAGGCTCAGAGTCAACAACCAAGTTCCATTGCCTGCTCCAGTGTGATGTCAGGCAAGCAACTCTATCTCTTTCTTTTTAATTAAATGGTAACATTATATAAGTTTGATAACATTGATTGATAACATTATATAAGTTTCAGGTGTACAATTCTATAATTCATCATCCATATATTGTATTATGTGTTCACTACTCCCCTCCCCCATAGTCTAGAATCCCTCTATCACCATATATTTGACCTCATTTACCTTCTTCATCCTTCCCCATCCCCCTTTCCCTCTGATAATCACCCTACCATTATCTGTGTCTATGAGTTTGTTCCTTTATTGCTTTCTGTTTTATATCCCACATGTGAGTGGAAGCATATGGTTCTTGCCCTTTTCCATCCAACTTACTTTGCTTCGCATGATACTCTCAAGATCCATCCATGTTGTCACAAATGGCAGTATTTCATCTTTTCTTATGGCTTAGTAGTAATATATATATATATATATATATATATATATATATATATATATATATATATATCTCACATCTTCTTTATCCAATCAACTACCCAAGGTCACGTGGGTTTTTTCCATGTCTTCGCTACTATGTTAATGCCTCAGTTAACATAGGGGAACATATATCTTTATGAATAAATGTTTTCAAACATGGGGGGCAGATACGCAGAAGAAGAATCCTCTTGTGGTAGTTCTATTCTTAATATTTTAGGAATACTGTTTTCATACCAGTTTACATTCCCACCAGCAGTGAATGAGGACTCCTTTTTCTCTGCATCCTCTCCAATACTTGTTATTTCTAGTTTTATTGATAACAGCCATCCTAATAGGTGGGAAATGGTATCTCATTGTGGTTTTGACTTGCATTTCCCTTTAGCTAGCGAAGTTGAGCATCTTTGCACATATATGTTGGCTGTTTGTATGTCTTCTTGGGAAAAGTGTTTGTGCAGGTCCTCTGCCCATTTTTTAACAGGGTTGCTCATTTTTTTAATTCTTGGCAACTCCACCTTTGGATGCCTAATTTTTCTCATACATAAAACAGAAATATTACTTAATCACATAAGTTTGTTATAAGGATTAACTGAAATAATATTTATAAAGTATTTAATACATAGTATGAACTCAGTGGACAGCTATTATTAACAACGTTTTGGAATGTGTCCTGGCAGTCTGTTCCTCTATCAGATATACATTATACAGACAAATACCCAGGGCAAAAATGGAAGCTGAGTCCCAGTATGCATCTAGAATAAGAAGTGAATGCCGTTATTTCAACCCAGTGCATGGAAACAGAGCTTGGCTTGCTCTCTGCACCCTCAGTCCCACACACAGCACCACATGCCTCTCCTTGGCCATCAGACTGGAGCCTTCCTCCCACGTTAAGGTGTAAGTGCCTTCTAAATTCACTTGAGGGCAATTTAGTGGACAGAATCAAAGAAAACCTAGTTTATGTTTTTTTCATTAAATGTGACCCATATGTCCTACATCTTACACTTTGGTGCAATGCTATTGTACTTGTCAGAATGAAGCAGAGTTCACTATTTCCAGTGTCATGGGACATAAATAATTTAAATGCACTCCCAGGATATTGTTTTGTTTTGTTTTTTTTTATATATATTTTATTGATTTTTTTTTACAGAGAGGAAGGGAGAAAGATAGAGAGTTAGAAACATCAATGAGAGAGAAACGTTGATCAGCTGCCTCCTGCACACTCCGAACTGGGGATGTGTCCACAACCAAGGTATATGCCCTTGACCAGAATCAAACCTGGGACCCTTCAGTCCACAGGCGGATGCTCTATCCACTGAGCCAAACCAGTTAGGGCCAAGGATATTGTTTTAAATTAGACTGCCCGGACAGGCTGGCCAAAGAGAGGCTGAGACACTCATTTCATTCTATCTGATCCTGCAACAGTCACAGGGGATCTCACAGCACCTCTCTATTTTAATCTGTATAAACTCTATTATCTAAAATGTATACAATTATTTCATCATTTGAGTATGCCTCTCTCCCACAATACTTGAGCTCCTTATCCAGCTCTTATTGCCTAAAGTTGGACATAGAGTGGTACTTTCTATGGTCACTGAACCACTGAATAAACAAGTAAGTGAATAAATGAATGGGTCAGTGACCTCCTGACCAAGCTGGAAGGTAAACGAGAGCTGAACCCAGAACTAAAACCCATCTCATGACCTCCATCCCAGTCCTTGTATCTTTGTATCCTTCCTCTAGGAAAAACTGTATCTTGTACCAAACCCAAATAGCCATTGTCAGTCCTGTTCATCATTCATTTATGCATTTAACACGCAGACTTGAGCACCTACGGTGAGTGTGTGTCAGGTGCTTCTCCTACTAGTCACACACACAGAGGTGGAGGGGATTTGCTATTGACCATTGCTGTTATCAGAGTTCAAGTGGTCCAAGCCATGCTTTCCAGGAGAGGGTATCCACTTCCCTCTTCACCCTGCTCTAGCCCTGCCTGATATGAGAATCAGGATTTGGAGGTGGGGGATGAAAGGGAGAAATATCAATCCAAGGACTTCCTGTGCCTGACCCTTCCCTCCTTGTGAAACCCCAGGTTCTCAGGTCCTTCTGGTCACCCTCTCAGCTCTCCTAGGTTCCCAGCATATAACCCTTCAACCCAGGTTACCCTAACTCAGACTTGGACCTTTTCCTCCCTCTTCCAAGGAGACTCAGAGCCCTCCTGAGCCCTGTTCACTTGGTCACCTTCGGCGTGGCCTCTCTTCACACTTGCTTCCATTTCTTAGTACATTCTACCTGATGTTCCCGTTCTCCAGTATGCATCTTATCTCCTCTTCTAGATTATCAGCCCCAGGGGTTTATGATTCATATGGAACTCATCTTGGCATCCTCAGCAGTACCTGTCACAATGTCTCAGAGTGGAGGTTACTTCATCTTAATTGAGTAAGTGAATGAGTAATGGAAAGCAAAAATGCTATCTGGCAAGATACGGGTTAGAGAGGACAGAATCATTTGCTTAGTATAAGAAACAAACTACAATTTTGGAGGCACAGAGGAGAGAAGGAGGAAGGGAGAGAGCTAGTAAACATGCCAGGAATCCAAGCAGATAGAAATGGCAAGGGACCCTTTAAGAGCAGGAGAGTTTGATCTTTGAACCTGTGCTTTATAGGGTGTGATGGAACCATCTCTCACTGTATCCTCGATCATCAATAAAATATGCTGCAGTTACACCTTCTATGAGTCATGTTTTCTGTGGGAAATCAAAGACATGGAGCTGTGTTGCACATCTGGAGAGAAGCCAGGGAGAATAAGTGTGGGCAATGGGCCCACTCATAGAATGGATTTAACAGAAGCTGGCACTCAGAGCCCAAAGTAATGAGGGAAACTCAAGACCCCTCCCCACCAGACTCCATGGGAAAATTAGGACTGAGAGGAAAGGGAGGAGGAAGTTCCCACCACATACGGAATGGGGTTGAAGATATTTCATTTTAATCTTAAATGCCAGGATACTTGGTATCTGACAAATGAATGAACGAATGAATGATAGATTAATTATTGCTAAAATGTTAATGGATGATAGTGGCTTAGTGTCTCCCCAAAAAAAACATTTTCATGACCCACAGTGTCTCAGAGAGTGGCCTCAGGGTCCGGGAGAGAGATACTTTTGAGCTGAGGCAGTTAGTTGGGGCTCTTTAAATGTATGGGTCCTAATTCCAAGGACCTTTTCAGCCCTCTCTTAGTGGGTAAGTCACTGTCCCAATGAAACCAACCGTGCAGTGCGTGGCTAGAAGTGTCTGATCATTGTCGCACAGTGCCGCTGACTGAGCACATCAGGAAGCTCGGCATTAAAGTGACCTGCTTTCTGATGCCAGCTGATGAGCTTGTGTGAGCCTAAGCAAGCCACCTACTCAGCTGCGGTTCTGCCTTCAGCTCTGTCACACAGCGGACGGGACGTGCTGTGTCCGCCTGCAGCACGTGTTATTGGGAAGCTTTCTGGGACGCGCCCTCAGAGTTGTCTCCGAGCTTCTGCACTTCATTCTTCCTTGAGCACAGATCGTATTTTACTTCATTTCAAACACAGTCCTTGGTCTCCTCGGGCTGCTTTTATTCTGTTCCACCCAAAACTCCCAACAGAGAGTGGGGAAGGCCTGGTTTGGCTGCACGGAGGTTATGGAAATAGAAGCACAGGCAACTGGCTTTAGAAAGTCATGACGGAGAACAAAGAAGGTCATAAGGTGGGAATCTGAAAAAAAACAACTCTGTGTTCAGAACAGGCTGAGCTATTTATAGGGCTATAAAGCTCCCTCGCCACATAAAACTTAACAACCTCTAAAGTGTCTCTGGGGAGGTAGAGAGCAGCAGAGCACTTCCAGCCAAGTCAGTGATGGCTCAAGCCAATGACGAGGTCCTTCCCTAGTGTGTAAGCACACACCACAGACAATGGCTCTGTGTACAGGGATGGCCTTGTGGCAACTAGAAAAGGCTACGTTGTGTTGTGCTATGTTTCCTAAGGAAGGTATGGGTAAAGCATGTGTTAGAAAAACATTAGCTATAAATGGTAGCAAGGTGAAGTGGGGGGATCATGCAGACCTGTATTAAAGTCAACCCCATCCTAACCAGGCCATCGAAGTGTGCAACGATCACCTCTCAGCCTCAGTTTCCTTATGTGCACAATGGGAACAGTAAGAGCTGCCTCACAGAATTGTTGAGTGGCTTCATGACACAGCATAGACTGCAGCCAGCACAGGTATCGCCCTAAAAGATTAGGTCTCAGTTATCAAGGAAACTTGCAGATCTAAGGCCTTGGGTCCCCGCCACAATGCTGAGCAAATAAAAGTATCGCACCATTATTATTTCTACCATCGCCATTGCTAAGCTGCCTCTAATACTATCATTGTGGCTATTCCATGTCCACGGAGAGAAACTAAGGAGCAGCCATTGATCATCACGGCAGGAAAGCATTTATGTTCAAGGCTGAGATGAGCTCTCACTTCACAGGCCACCACCTCAGTGAAATCGTCTCTCACCGCTGGTCTCTTCCCGATAAAGACCCACCCTCTGCACTTCCCAGGCTTTCCTATCTGCGGAAATGGTTTTGGTTTTCTGTGATGGGCAAGAGTACACTCTCGCATTCAGGCGGACTGGGTTCAAACCTGTAGATAGCCTTGGCCAAGATATTTTCTCTCTGTGCCTCATTCTCCTAATCTGTAAATGGGGGATAATCAAATACCTACCTCATAGGGGTAGTATGAGATGAGTTATTACATGTAAATTTCTTGGAACAGTGCCTGCAGATATAGTGTTACCAAATATTCACTTATGACAATGATGATTTGTATATGATATGTGCATCCATATACTTATATGACTGTATAATATATGTAAATATATATGTATATGACATGGCACCTCATACAAATACACACTGGGTATTTTATGAATGAATGAATGAATGAATGAATGAATGAATGAATAGGAGAAGCTCTGACTATTTCAATAAATTGCCAGAAAGAGAGGCTATGACTTTTCCTTTCTAATTAACAGGCTCATGCAAGTGGGGAGAGGCTGTGGGGAAGTGGACACTGACTTTCTTGATTTTTTAAGACTCCCTGTCTTGTGACAGCACAAAGAAGGAATTCGGATGATCAGAGACCCTGACTCAAGGCATTCAGGAGAGGAATTCCATCTGCCATCCTATACAAATAAACAGCACAGCAGGGACTAGCCCCCTCTCTCCATAGGAAATCACTTGTTCTCACATTTTTTGTTTCTGCCTTTATTAGATGACAAATCACTGAAATGTGATGTGGCTTCAAAATGCCAAAGGTGCATTTATTTTTCCAGCCGACTCAGCAGGTCTTCACATCCAAGGGAACTCACAGTTCCATGGACACTTGGGAAGGTCCCCAGGAGCCCCCATCAACTGTCCCGATCGGAGCCAGAGACCTGGGAGCTAGGGCCTCATGTGTCATTCCCACCGCCTTGCTCAGACTCTGAGCGGGGACTCCAAATGGCCCACTGAGAGGGAAAAACAGAAGTTAGGAGTTAGAGACCTGGGTTGATGCCACTTTTTGACTGTGAGAAACTGGGCAAGTTGCTTAAATTCTCTGGGCAACACCTCCACCTCCTAGGACCATCATGTGGGTTGTGATAGTCGGATGTGAAGCACTTAGCACATGGTAGAGAGGGAGCCAATATGGAGCTGTCTTTGGCCTTCACAGGAATGGATGGTCCCTGGAGAGCCCTTTGTCCTGAGTCAGGAGTCCTTTCGTGCAAATGCCAGCCCATGAATTCATCTTAAAGTTTGTGCTCATCATTTAAGCTCTCTGCTTGAGTTTCCCCTCTGCAACCCAAGGACAAAAATAATTACCTAGCTTACTTCTCAAATTTACAAGAAGGTAAAAATTTTTAATTAATATACTTTGAAAGTCCTTTGAAAAAGTGAAAACTGTTTAACTTACTTTTTTTTTTTTTTTCTGAAGTACCAAGACCAGATTTTCTTTGAATTAAGCAAGATTTGTGCTGTGGTCTTGGATTAATCAAAGTAGACCACCTCTTGCAAATGAGACTTGAGCTCCCTGGAACCACATTCAGAGACATGGCTTCCACAGCTTTAATTCTCACTTCAGTCTACATGACTGACATCAAATCCTTTTTGAGAGAAGATTTTGCTAGAGCAGAGGAAGGAGTAAGTACAGAGCCTCTGTGAGCTGAACATGCGCTCTACAGAGGAGCACCTGAGAACACCAGACACTCCCCCAGAGCCTCTGGTCCAGACAGAGTTGCTCCCATCCCTGTCGTATGTTGTCCTCTCTCAGGACCAGCTGCCTCCATCATTTATAAGTGGAGAGGCAAGAGAAGGTTGTTGCAAGATATCTCGTTTCAGAAACAAGTGTTTTTGCTACAAATATTCCAGCAACAATTCCTGGTGTCCCCAGTCTACCCCAATCCAGGACAAGTGTTCCTGCCCATCTCCAGCCGGCCACCTCCCCAGGCAGATCTACAAAGCACCGTGGGAGTGGAAGAGCTGCTGGTGCCCCTGAATCCTTCCTCTGAGCGGTCAGATCTCCCTGACCCACGAGCCCCACAGTTCCTGCCTCTTGTCATCAGGTCCAGGTGACAAACTCAAAGAATGCCCGCGTGAGCCAGGAATGTCTTTGTCTGGCTTGGCAAGTGGCTTCCTTGCCTCACAGTGGCCAGGATGTGGGGGTGGGGAAATGTTTTTGTTTCCTTCTGGAAATGGCCTGCCTGGCCAGGCACAAACCCTTTGACTGCTCTGAGGGAGATTTGCCTCCATTTGGAGGACAGAGAGGGACTTGGCCAACCTTGTTTGAGAAACTCAGGAGTCTCCAGCATCACATTCTACCCTAAACCAAAAGTCAAATCAGAGAGCCTAGTTGGATGATACTGGGTCTCACTTGGATGTCCACTAGACCTTTCCTCAGATGTTCCAGACACCCCCAAGTCTCTGCCACCATGACTGTTGTTGGCCTACTTTCTCTCTGATGCTCCATTCATTCATTCAGGCGCTGATTGTGCATCTGGCACTCGGTGTGCCAGGCACTGTGTTCACACACAGGGAGGGGTCTCTGGGAGGAGCCCAATTTCATATTCTCCAGTTTCCCTTCCCCTTGGCTTGAGGAGGTGGAAGGGAGAAAGAGAGAATACTGTTATAGTGGCTCCAGTCAACTCTTTCAATTCCCATTGGAAACACATTTCCTTGATTCCCTCTGCAAAGGATGAAACCTTCTAAAGGGTTTTTATTAAACTCTAAGAGTGCAGACAGGGACAGGGAGCAGGACCGGAACTACTGTTTATTTAACTGCTATTTGTTCAACAAATATTTAATGAACTAATATAATGTGCCAGGTACTGTGCCAGCAATAGAAAAAACAGATGTGAAATAGCTAACCCATGATTTTCAGAGGTTTGATAAGCCCATGTGCTGAATTCATGTTCAGCTGGTTCCCATGGAAAACATTCCAACCCCCACCCTAGCCCTACCTTCCATCGCCAATCATTTTATTAAAAATGAAAGCCTAACATGATTTTCCCTCCCATGTGAGCTAGGAGGACCTAAATGCCCACAAGCTAAAAGTCCACACTAAGAGGCATGATTAATTTGTAGTGATCAAAGAAATGGAACATCATCAATTATACAATTTGAAACTTCCACCAAAATTCCATCCTAAAACTATGGCATCAGAAAGCCTCCTCACATACATGACTCATATCTGAGTTATACACATGGGTACATACGAAATATTATCTACAGAACAAACAGTGGTGTGTGTGTGTGTGTGTGTGTGTGTGTGCGCGTGTGTGTGTGTGTATTGTGAGGTTGTGCTCCACACACGGAAGGATGTCTGAGCACGTAGCCCAGTCGAAAGCACAACTGGTCCATCGTCTTGAAGTACCATTGCATCCAGACTGTTGCCTAGTGAATGAAGCCTCTCATGTGCCCCATAAGGTATGCCAGGTGCCCGCATTGGTTGTCTATTGCTGCATGACAAGTCACCCCCAAATGTAGCAGCTTAAGACAACAATATCCATGTGATATTTCCCACAATTTCCGTGGGTCGGGAATTGGGGAACCGCTCAGCTGGAGGCTCTGGCTCAGTCTCTCATGAACTTGGAGTCCATTGTGAGCGGGGGGGCTGCACCTGAAGATGACTGGATCTACACGATCCACACCCAAAGTGGCTCACTCACACGAGTGGCACGCTGGTGGTGGCGATTGGCCAGGGGCCTGTTTCTCTCCAGTGGGCCTTTCTGTCGGCCATTGTGAGTGTTCTGAAGATACAGCAGCTGGCTTCCTCCAGAGTGAACAATACAAGAGACCAAATTGACAGGGCCATGCCTTTTAAGACCTAGCATTGGTCCTAATGGTCATGTTTACATTATTCTATTGCTTACACAGGCAGCACTGGTGCAATGTGGGAGGGCTTATACAAAAGCTTGAGTACCAGGAGGTGTAGCTCACAGAGGCCATGCTGGATGCTGCTACCACCAGGATTCTTCATCGCAAACGGAGAATTAGCTTCAAGCTAATCTCTCTGCTCACCAACATAGGCAGGCGGCAGGATATCCCCCTTCATCAAATCTCTGCGTATTTGAGTGAAACTATGAATAATTGGAACCATTTGAGAGAATTTTGTAGCACTAGTATAGATAATACCAAAACTCCATCAAAATCTTTTGGACTTTTTTTGAACATTCAGAGGCCTCTTGATTCCACTACCTTCAGATAACCACTGTTAACATTTTGGCAGGTCCTTCCAGATTTTTTTATGTCCTTCCACTGGCTCCCCTCCTAACAAGTAGAAATGTTATGTCTGTCAATTCTAAATGAAACCTTTTCTTTATCTCCTTCACAACACGGCGAGACTCCTCACCTTCCAATTGCACCTCATACCACTTGGTCTGGCTCCAGGCTCCACTATTTCATGGCAATTGTCCCTGCCAAAGTCTTCAATAACCTTGTGGCTAAATCTGGTGGACTGTTAAGTCCTGTTCTTGCCTGACCTCTTTGCACCATCTAATGCTGTTGACCATAAGTCTCCCTTCCCTTGTTTTTCCCTTATTTCTCTGACCACATCTTGCCGGTCTCTATTCTGGGGTCCTATTCTTCTAGCCACTCCTTAAAGTTTGGGATTCCTCAAGCCTGTGCTCTAGACCCACTTCTCACTCTACACATGTTGCCGGAGCAATATTATCCATTTCCATGTCTTCATACCAGCGATAAGCTAGTGCTTTTAAATCTCTGTCTCTAGTGCAGATGTCGCTCCTGAGCTTCAGACCCATATAATCAACAATGGAAGGAATATCTTCAGTTGGATATCTAACTCAACTTGTTGAAAACCGGATTTATCATTTCCCCACACACATTTATCATTTCTCCTCCATCATCCTCCCATCTCATTGAGTGGTACCTTTATCTACTCAGCTGTCTAAGCCTAAAACCCAAGCATTAATTATCTTTGACATCACCCTCTCCTTCATCTCTCACATCCACTGTTCACCATGTCCTGGGAATTCTACCTCTAAAACATCTCTAGAATCCATCCACTTTCCTCCATTCCTGTTGTCAGCTCTCTAATACCATTCACTATCATCAACTCTACAGCTCTTAACTAATCTCCCACTCCACAGTCTCACCCCATAATTAACTTAACCTCTCTTCCATCATGGGATATTTAGGTTTTCATACATGATTATACTTTTTTTAAAAAAAAAATTGGTTACTTGAGTAAATTTATTTGTTAGATTGGATTTTAATGTCATGATGTTAATATATTTGACTATAAGGTATGCTTTGTAAATAAAAAATCAGGAATAATCATCTGATTTCCTTTTATACAAACCAAATCTATCTCCAGAGTCCTGTGTGGTCTAGATTCCAAGGGAATGGATTCCAGGGTGTTCCTGTGAGTGGACACATCATTCCTCAGCCTGACAATCAAAGCCTTCCGTAACCCTGTCTGACCACATCCAGCCAGCCTCTTTCCCACCCACACGCCAGTATTTATCCACTCACTCTTTCATTCTCTCATGCATCTGTTGTTCCCTCATGAAGTATATATTTAGCACTGACTACACATAAGGCATTGTGCTAAGGAATGTC
This sequence comes from Pipistrellus hanaki, assembly GCF_964339955.1. Classification (NCBI taxonomy): domain Eukaryota; kingdom Metazoa; phylum Chordata; class Mammalia; order Chiroptera; family Vespertilionidae; genus Pipistrellus; species Pipistrellus hanaki. The sequence continues at coordinate 44,868,397 of NC_140503.1, read as the reverse complement.
CTCACTTTAAACAAGCCTGTACACTCATGGCATGTCCCACCCCACCTCCCAAATTGCATTTGATTTCTGATTCTGGGCCTCTGCTCCCCACCACCCCACCACCTCCTTCTCAATAGCCAAGTCTTCTCCATCATTTGATGTAAGCCTAGCCTACCTTCACTGACCATCCCGGTCCACAGAGATCCCTATACCTTTCTTATCTCTTCTCTTACTTCAAAATGTAATCAACCTATCTTATCTTACTATTTCATTATGTCTCATATTTATAGTTCTGACTATAGCTATCCCAGCTATATCAATACTGTCTTCCCATCTAGACTTAACCCCCAGAGAGTCAGAATCAGATTCTACATTTTTCCCTTTTTAAGGAATTATTTTAAGTAGATATTTCCTTGTTAATAGCTGGCTTATTGACTAGTTAATTGTTTTACTTCTAAGAGCAGCAAACTCTTTATAGCTAGGACTGGATAATAATTCCAACATTACAGGGTGGTTATGAGAATTAAGTGTGATAACAGATGAGAAAAAGCATTGTACTGTGCGTGGCACATAGAAGGTACCCAATAAATATTAGTTCCTCCCATCCATCCTCCCAACATCTAATCCTGAGCTGAAAACATAGTTAACTACCAAGTAATTATTTGGAAATGAATGAATGAATGAATGAATGAATGAGTAAGTGAATGACAAAGGACTGAAAGAATAAAACAATGCCTTCTGAACACATGAGAGTGGCCATGCCAGAGATGCAGAGGGCCTTTCCTTGGCTGGCTTGGAAAACTGTAGAAGATTTCTGCTTGGCTTCAAAATCATGAAATGTTGATTCATTGCAAATCACATTTGAACTGGGTATTTCTGCTGCTGCCAGTAGTTTGTAAGTTTCACTGAGTTTGTGATCTGTCAAGATTCCCAGAAGAAAGTATCAGTCACATGTTTCTTATAAACTGAAAAGAAATTCTCGTGTAAATTAATTTTCATTGGCATAGACCTGGCTCCAAGCTCTGTAAGAAATGAAAATATGTTGGTCTCAGAGCCCAGACTATAAATATTTATTCCCACACTGTTGCTGATATTTATAGAAACTCCTTTTTCTATAATAATGGGCATTCCATTTATTTTGAAAAAGACATAAAACTTTCCAAAAAGCACTGAGGTCATGATATAAAAGGCCTTTAGGAAGGGGCTGAGGGGTGCGGGTTTTTCCAAATGCTGACCTTTTGGTTTTCTAGTGTCATATATTGAGTTCATGGTATCAACTTTGCACTCTTTGTGGAGGAAATGGTTTTGCAGTCAGCCACAGTCAGTGGTGACAATAACCCCTCCTATCTTCCCCACAGGAAGTTACAGAGGTGGCAGAGATTTCTCCAATATCCTCTGGTCCCTTCTTCATTCTCCACTCTTCTCTCCCTGCCTCATTCCTAACAGACCTCCCCATCATCCCACACTATGTCTCCTTATCTGCATGGGATGCTCTTGAAGAAGGAGGATCATGGTTAAGGACTTCAGTCTTGGCACACTGACACTCCACAAATGTATAAACAAATTGGAGAAATATGGTAAACTTAGCGACTTCACAGATGACCTGGTTCAGAGTTCCTCACCAGTGCTCATGAAACTCAATGGGATCTGTCAATAGAATTCAATGAATCCATGAATTTACATGGAAAAAGATTATAGCTTTGTTTTTACTAACTGAAATTTAGCATTCCCTTTAATTATAAATGAATGCAACACATCACAGTAGTGTTGGAAGTATATGTGAACTTTCACCAAAGAAATCATTTTTTATTTATTTATTTATTTATTTATTTATTTATTTATTTTAGTGTAAGAAAGAGAAACATCAATGATGAGAGAGTATCTTTGATTGGCTGCTTCCTGCATACCCCCTACTGGGGAATGAGCCCACAACTAGGCATGTGCCCTGACCAGGAATCCAACAGTGAGCTCTTGGTTCATAGGTCAACACTCAATCACTGAGCCACACCGGCCGAGCTCATTACTCATTTCTATATCTCATTATAACTGGAGCAAAATTTTCAAATTATAATTTACTTTCAACACTACTTCAAAATTACAGTAAAATTATCTTATATAATAAAAGAATAATATGCACATTGACCCTAATGGCAGAACGACCGGAATGATTGCTGGACCAGTCACTATGAGGTGCAGTGACCACTTCTTGGTCCCTTTCCCCAGCCAGCAGGCTCCAATTGCTTGATGGCCACCCACTGCAGGTGTGGGGCCAGCAAGCGGGTGGGAACAGCTGACCTCTCAGTCCCTCCCCCTGGCTGTCAGGCACTGATCACCCGATGGCAAACAGGGAACTGGGGGTCGGGGGGAGGAGGGGAGGGCTAGCTGTGGGAAGCTGAGGAAGATGGCCCTGATCGCAGGCTAGGCCTAGAGACTGTACCAGCACATAAATTTCGTGAGCCGGGCCTCTAGTAACATTATAAGTAAAAATCACCTGCCACCAGGTCTTATTATTTGATATATTAATAAGGAAATATATCTATTATTATATCAAACATTTATTCATTTTCTGATATGTTGAAAACTATACAACATAATTGGTTTGTTTTGTAATTCTTGGTGTCTTGGTTATGATTTAAATACCTTTCTTTGAGAGGGAAATCCATAGGTTTCAACAGACAAAGGAGCCACAGCACAAAAAAAGGTTAAGAACTCAAATCTAGTCCCTGGCACATCGTTTGTCTCGCACACATATTCCAGAATCCCTGTGAAGGCTAGTGAAGGATGCAGCTGGAAAGAATACTGTGATGGATTGGCAAGGTCTGTCAAGGGCAGGCTGTGGAGAAGAGTGGTGGGATGGAATTGCGTATTTCCAACCTAGGCCAGTTGCAGCAAGTACAACTTTCCACAGTGATGGAGGTCCCACATGGGACCTCTATCTGCACTGTCCCACATGGTGGCCGCGAGCCACATGTGGCTTTTGAGCCATTGAAATGTCGATAGAGCAACTGAAATTTTGAATGTTGGATCCTATTTCATTTTAATGGACTTACATTTAAATATCCATTTGCATCTAGTGGTACCGCATTGAACAACAGACCTCTAAACTAATCCCACCCTGTACTGGTAAGTACAGCATAAGGAATATAGTCAACAATATTGTAATAACTATGCATGATACCAGGTGGGTATTAGAATTATCAGGGGGATCCCGTCATAAATTATAGAATTTAAATGGTGCTGCACACCTGAAACTAATATAAAATAATATTGAATGTCAACTGTAATTAGAAAATAAATAAGGAGAGAGAAATGAATCAATAAACTAAAGCCATTACACCCACCCGGGTCACCCTCCCACCGCTTATCACAGAGGAGGGACCTGAACCAAGAGGGACGGCCTTGCCCAAGGTCATTGGACCCGTTGATGACAAACTCACACCAACGTCCCAGATCACTCTGCCTCCTAGTCAGTTTTCGAATTATCATTGAGCAGAATGCTGGTTCCCAGGACAATGCCCGGGTATGCTGTAAGAAAAGAAATAATTTCGAGACATATGTTCCTAGTAAAACAAGGGACGATGTTATCTCTTCATTTAGCAAGGTTTGATTTAATAAATTCCTTTTTGTTTTTGTTAGATGCACCAGTTTGAAGGGGAAGAGGTGGAAGCAAGAATCATTTTGCTTTTTTATTCTGCTAATTTGTTTTAAGAAAATTTTCACAGGTGTTCTGGATAAAAAACATCGCTGTTTTTCATCTCCAAACATTTAAGAAACCTGTTCCGAGCCAGACTGCTTCTGGGCATGACTCATGCCAGAAGCAGGCCCCCCGCCACCTGTAACGCACCCTCTCTCAGTTGATGAAGAATGTGAGGTGGAAAGTCCTGGCCTGAGGAGGGATGTCTCTGATGAGGTCATGGGGAGGGAATGCCTGCCTCAGCAGAGGTGGGAGCCTGGGCAACTGCCAGGAAGAGGTCTGGGAAGCGCAGGCCTCAGACAAAGTGCCCTGCACTTAGACACCTCTGGGGGTCTCAGCAAGGTGCTTCATCGTTTCACCCTCATGCAGGCTCAAGCTGCAAGGAAAAAAACAACGGGCTTTTCTCTCTCCTGGGTGGAAGAGGCCTTAACCTTGAGTTAACCTTGAAGATCTGACCACAGCTAAGGCCTGCCCACAACTCAAAACATTCAGATACAACAAAGCTGCCCAACACACTGATTATATGTTTTCTAAAGTTTCAGTGGTCTAAGAACAATTTTCATAGACTTCTACGGCAGACCAGCAGGCCCTACCCCAGACAAGCCGAATCAGAGAGTTAGAGGATGTGCCTGGGAATCTGGGTTTTAAGTGAAACTCCCAGCTGATTCTGATGGGCAGTCTGGACTCCTGGCTAAAGGGTGGCATCCATACCCTTAATCCTGGCACTCGGGGCCTCTGGGAACTGACCCTGCCCTGTGCCGGTGGAGCATCACAGTGGGAAATTGTATGGTAGTGGCAGAAATAACAGCTAGCATGTACTGGGTGCATGCCAAGGGCCAGGTATCAGACGAAGAGCTTTAAATGATTCACCATTTAACCTGCACACTGGCCGCTATGACCACTTTGCAGATGAGGAAATGGAAGTTTACAATGGTTAAATAATTTGTCCAGGAACATGCAGGCAGGAAGTGTAGAAATTGGAATGGAAACTGAGATCTGTCAACTTCCCCGGTCCGTGCACTTGACCTAGGGCAGTGGTCGGCAAACTGCGGCTCTTTGGCCCCTTGAGTGTGGCTCTTCCACAAAATACCACGGCCTGGGAGAGTCTATTTTGAAGAAGTGGCGTTAGAAGAAGTTTAAGTTTAAACTTAAATTTGGCTCTCAAAAGAAATGTCAATCGTTGTACTGTTGATATTTGGCTCTGTTGACTAATGAGTTTGCCGACCACTGCCCTAGGGTGACCCACTAGCCTCATTTGCCGGAGCCTGAAGGGCTCCACAACCCACGGGGCTTTCTATGCTAAAACAGGGGAGTCCTGGGCACATTGAGGCAAGTTAGTCATCCTCTGCTCACTTGGAGATTTCTACCTGAAATCGAAGCTCAACTCCACCACCGACTAGTGTGAGCATATGACGTCAGGCAAGGCAGCCCATCACGAAACTCCCAGGTTCCTCGTCTGAAAAGAGGAATTATCACATCTGCCCCAGAAGGTGGTTGTCAGCATTAAATAAGAGAGTGCATGTAGCAACATCCAGCTGTGTTCCTGGCCCTGACAGGAAAGGTGAGCTCCCCTGCAGACCCACCTGGGAAAGCACTTCACTGCATTGTGTTTACTTCGAATCTGGGAACAGTCTCAGCCACTATCCCTTCAAATAAATCTCCTCCTCATGCCCTCCATTCTCATCTTCTGGAACTCCTGTCCAATTAAGTATGTGTTAGTGTCTCTCAAGCCTTCATTTCTTGGGAGTTCTCTTTCATATTGCAAAACCTTTTTGTGTGTGTGTTTAGGGTGAAGTTCCCAGGACTCACTTCCATCTCATTCATTCTTTCTTCAGCTGCACCCAACTCCGCTTGATCTGGATTATTGAGCTTATCAGTGATAATGTCTTTCATTAATGGGATCTGTAGTTGGTTTTTCTTCATACCCATCTGCTCTTGCCTCTTACCTGCCTGCATTTTTTGTTTTGCAAATGATTTGAATGTTCAAGGCAATTCATCTTGGTAGCTCTTAAAAACACTTCTCCCAGTAGTCAGTTTTGATGGCCATCTTTCTTGGAATCCCTTGCCTCCTAGTTTGGAATCCAGGAGTGCAGATGCCTCTGGTGCTGGAGCTTGCAATGGTTCCCTGCCATTTTTCCTCCCTCTGTGGTCATTCCTCCTTCCCTTTTTAGCTGTCCTGTCACCTCCACTCGGACCTAGTTCAATACCAAGTCTGTTTTCAGTGACTCCAGAGCTATCTCTGGCAAGGGGACAGATCTGAGCACAGACTCGGGGCCAGCATTGCCCAGAACCTGGTTCCATCGCTGGCCGTGTCTGCTTCTTCTGCCTCCCTCCCAATGCAGCTGGAGGGGAATGGGAGCCCAGGCAGGGGCCACTGCTCTCCTCCAGTCTCCTTTCAGGGGTAGGGAAGCCCTTCCGTATCCCACACAGGGGACCTAGCTCTTGTCCTTACCTGACTTGGGGTATGTGTATTCCCTATTCTGTCAAGAGGAGCTGGAATGGCCAGTTTCCCCCACCTACTCCCAAACCCAGAGCCACACTCCCCTGCCTCCTCTACCCTGTTTCCCTGAAAATAAGACAGTGTCTTATATTAATTTTTGCTCCCAAAGATGCGCTAGGTCTTATTTTCAGGGGATGTCTTATTTTTCCATGAAGAAGAGTACGGTACACATTTATTGTTAAATGAAAATAAAGGAAATTTATTACCTGTATATGGTACGGTAGTACGGTAGTTGTCAACACAAACCAGACAAACTGTGAATCCTACAGTATCAAGAATTTTCTCATTTATTCAATGACAATCATGTCATCATCTTCTGGAACATCATCATAACAATCCAATTCCTGAATTTCCTGGTGAATTTCTTGTGACTCCATTTCTTTCAGAATCAGTGGACCAAATTTCTCATGTTTAGCCGGGGGGCGGGGGGGGGGGCCTTATTTTTGGGGGGATGGCTTATATTTCACTCAGAAGGAAACCTGTAAGTAGGTCTTATTTTCGGAGGATGTCTTATTTTCGGGGAAACACGGTACTACCCCTTCCCCCATGTCTTATGCTGTTTACTGAACACTAGGATGTTTATCTTGTGTCTAAGTGTTCCTGTATCTTTTTGGTTTTCTCTTATTTCTAGTCTGTCTTTACTCAGTATTTAGAGAACAGAGGGACACTTTACAAAGCCACTTTGAATTAGGAATTTCCCTGAAATCGTGTTTTAAAAGAAAATTGAAGCTAAGCAAGATTCCAAGTTCTCATGAATGTTTTCTTTGGCATTTAAAATGGTAGCCCCGAGCAACCCAGAGAAAGAACTAGGAGGCCACACTGTGATAACAGCACCCTCCTCTGACTTTTCCAGACCAGGCCAGTCACACAGGGTGGGCCAGGACACTGGAAAATCCCTATGCCTGGCGCTCCCTCCTTTGAGAATCTACTGGTAACTCCCTGCATACCTTGGGTGCCATTTCTTTAGCTTCTGGATTCTCCCAGTTAAACTAAGACCTCTTCCAGGTCTGAAAGTCTGAGGTTCCCAGAGCCTCACCCAGCGTGCTATGACCCTGAAGCAATGTCAGGAGTGTTTCCTTCTTATCCAAACCCCCACCACCCTGTGCCTGCCCCATTTCAGATGGCTGAGGTGATTACAGAGGTCACAGAAATCACAGGATTCAGCAAGTCTGTCTGGATTTCACAGAATTCGTGCTCGAATGCTACATATGTGTTTCATGTTTCCTCTTCCTTTTCTTCTGATACAAACTTAAATTCCAAACTAGTGTTTCAGAAAGGCCCAACTGAGGGGCAAGAGGAGCCGCTGAAGACAGCAGGGGTCCTGTCTCCATTCCAGAGGAAGGCACTGCAGGCAGCAGAGGTTACAAGGTCACTAGGAAAGCAGACTTGAATACAGGTCCATCTGCTTTCACAGACCCTCCAATCCCCGCTCCAGCCCCTCCCGTCAGATGGAAGGGTAAGGATGCGGAGCAGTTGGGATGGCAACAGGGATAGGGTCTCTCCATCCCCATTCTGCTGGCTCTGGGGGCAATTCCTCAGACAGGAGAACTGCAGCAGCCCACTCCAGGTATTCCACAAATATCCTAGAGATATTCTACAAGTATCGCCTAATATTGCCAATTTGGGGTTTTATTAAAATCACAGGGTGCATATTTTACAGATCAAGTCTGATCTCTTTCTCTACTCACCCTCACTTACTCCTCTGAGCAGGGTTATAACCTCAGAGCAAAGCTCCTTTGCCAAGGAAAATAGCCCTCAACTTTCTGTTGTTTTCTTGGCCTCATAAGTCCCAGCTCAGGGCAAGACTGTGAAGCTGGGAAGTTGTTCACCCCACCACCCTGATGCCTCCCTCTGCTCCCTCTTCTCCCTTCAGAGTCACCCTCACCCCCATTCTCTGGGCTTTGTTACTGCCCCCTCCTCACTCAAGCAGCTCACAGGGCAGAAGGCAGCATTAGTATGGCAGCAAGAGGGTGCTTTGCCCCAGGGCTCTCCATATGGAAGGGAATGCATTCCTTGTTTTTGTTTATTGTTTTTGTGATTAGATGATTAATACAGGTCCAACATAGAAAATGTGAAAAGTACAAAATAATACAACAAAAATCAAAACCCATAATCCCACCACTCAGACAAACCTCCATTAACTCTTTACTATATTTCGTTTCAGTTGTGTGTGTGTGTGTATGTGTGTGTGTGTGTGTGTGTGTGTGTGTGTGTGTGTGTTCATCTAGGGCCTGTTTCAAAGCGATTTTGTTGCATTGCTGTGCCTGCCAATTCCTGCTCCAGTGCCACAGGGCTTACATTATTATTGTCTTACTAGAGGCCCAATGCACGAAATCCATGCAAGGGTAGGCCTTCCTTCCCCCGGCTGCCAGCCCCGGCTTCCCTCTGGCACCTGGCACCAGGCTTCCCTCGAAGCCCCGGCTTCATCCCAAAGGACATCCAGTCTAAATTATTACACTTTTATTATTATAGATAACAGACTTTAATCCTGATGGCCCAAATGCTCCATCATCACTTTTGTTTCAACATATTAAAAATTATTCTCAACTATTGTTTTCTTTCCTGATGAATTTTAGATTCATTGTGATAAACAACTAAATAAGCCCATCATGTTTTTTATTGAAAGTTCATTAAATTTAAAATTTAATTGGGAAAAATCAGCCTCTTTACAATATTCAAATTTTCCATCCAGAAATATGATATATGGTTATTTATTTAGTCAGACCTTCATTAATATCTTTCATTAAAGCAAAAAGATTTCCTTCAAATGAATCCTATACATTCGTGTTGAGGTTTTTATATTTTTTTTATTTTTATTGAGGATTGGGTGTTTTTTTTTCTCTAAATGCTTCTAATTTGAATTATTTAGAAAATGTATCCTGCATCTAGCTATTATCTTATTTTCGCTGAATAATTCTAATAGTTTTTCTATTGATTCCCTTCTTTTCCTAGGAAGATGATTGATTGTATTACCTGCAAATAATAATAATTTTATCTTCTATTTTTATACAACTTCAAGAACCAAGTTAAATAATATCAGTAAAATCAGTGGTCTTGTCTTAATTTACTATGGATAATTTTATCCCCATTGAGGAACTATTTTTCTAATGTTAGTTTTTTTTTATTTTAAATCAGGAAGAGATATGGAAACTTACTAGATACATTTTATTATCTGTTGAAGTTATCATATGTTTTTCTTATTTTACCTGTTGATGTCAGATATGACCATAATTTCTTAATACTAAAATAACTTTACATTATGGAATCAAACATATTTTCCTGGTGGAATTTTATAATGTAGCATCGAATTTGATTCATTAATGTAATATTTAGGATTTTCAAAACTACTATATACACTACTGAGATTAGTTTACAGCAACGTGTCCCAAATGTATAGAACTCACTCTGCTATGATTGTGCTGCCAGAAAAGGGGAGGGGAGGGGAAGGAGAGGGGAGGGGAGAGAGAAAGGGAGGGAAAAGGAAAGTAGGAAATCTCTGTCTTGAAACTGGCTTGGGAAATATTATACTATACATCATTCCTGGGGGTTCATAAAATACAATCTCATTTTTAAAAAAATATATTTTATTGATTTTTAACAGAGAGAAAGAGAGAGAGATAGAGAGCTAGAAACATCGATGAGAGAGAAACATCGACCAGCCGCCTCTTGCACACCCCCCACTGGGGATGTGCCCGCAACCAATGTACATGCCCCCAACCGGCCTCTTGCACACCCCCCACTGGGGATGTGCCCGCAACCAATGTACATGCCCCCAACCGGAATCGAACCTGGAACCTTTCAGTCCGCAGACCGACGCTCTACCACTGAGCCAAACCGGCTTCGGCTGCAATCTCATTTTAAAGTTTCTGAGACATTTGTATAATCCAGCATTTTCCAAAATGATTGCTCTTAGAGCCCCTGGTAACGTCTTACAGAGCTCAGGTCTGAGGTGTGCATCTGGAAACACTGTCTTTGTCAGTGTGGGTACCAGAATCATACTGATTTCACCAGAAAGCCTCTCCCTTCTCTGAAGTTCCAATAAAAGGCTCATACCCCTCATACTCTATTGTTGTTACTGTACACAATAAGATACTATTTTCTGTAGCCATCTGCCAATCAAAGTTTATGCCTTTCAGTTTTGTGATTCTCAGTTAGTGTCTGACTCTGGGTGGCTTTGGGACCTCAAGGATGCAGGAAAAACTCTGAACCTTCAAGTGGATCCAATTTGGGGGTGTCTTTTTTAACCTTCCTGCCATACTTGAGTTTGTCTTTCCCAATCTCCTCCCTATTTCATGGGGCTCTGGGGCCTCGGCCCTCCACCTGTGATGTCTTCATTCCAAAGCAGCCTGACTCTTCAACGCTAAGTGCCTTGTGGGCCCAGATGACTTTTCTGCCCTCCCTTACCTTTTGCTTGCATTCTAAAACCATCTGCTCCTCTATAGGAGCCTCTTCACTCACTCATCTCCTCCTAACTCAAAAAAGTACCCCACCTGATTCTAATGCACAGCCAAGCTGTAAACCAGAATTCTGACATAAAGATTGAAGAGGTATGGGCACACAGCTGTGAAGTTCTAAATATTTCTTTACCTCTTCTTCCCCTGCCTTCCTCCCTCTATCCCGGAAACCCCCCTCCCTGGTCTCATTCTCTGAGTACCCACATCTGGTCTGAGGTGCTCTCCTGAGCTCATCACCACCTAGGGCTCAACTTCTTACTCTCAGATCCCAAAGGTACATTTAGTAAGGGCCTTTGTGGGGTTACTGAATGGTGACGAATAAGGCACAGAGAGCCCAGGGGCAGTGGGCCTTTAGGGAATCTGTTCAGTCCACCAGCAGCATCTGCTTGGTTGAGTGTCCAGAGGTAGACCAGCTCTCCCTAGTGTCACCACTCTCCCTCCCCCCTCAGCACCTCAGAACTCTCTGGAGAGACTCATATCTTGCTTCTTGCCTATGGCCAGAGCAGCCCCAGTCACACAGTCCAATGGAAACAGGGCCTGGTGCAGGACAGATGTTGACCCAGCCTGGCAGCTCGTTCACCCCTCTCAACATCAACTCCACCCCACAACATTATCCCCACCCCTCATTGCCACCCCCCACTCAGGCATTTTCTCCATGACCCAGAGAGGAACAGCAGTGCCTACAGTCTCTGGAAACTGCCCAGACACATGATGTTAGGGCCCTTTGTGGAGGTCAGCCTTCCCTGTCCCAAGCCCTTGACGCTTTGCTAGGGAGGAAGGGATTCCCTCCAGCCAGCAGCCACTGGAACATGTTCTGGAGTTCACCTGGATTCACTAGAAGACAGGAGAGGAGGTGGACAGGGACACTGACTGGAGGTCCCAGAGCAAGGCCACTTGAATAAGCCATTGAGAGTGAGGTGTTAAACAAAGGAAGCCAGCTATGGGTGGGTTATTGCTTGTTATCTGATTTACATGTTTCCATCTGTGGTTTATTGCTGTGGATCCCTGTAGCCTTAAGTCAGTGGTGTAATTTGCAAAGGGCCCCGCTGCCTTTGCACAGTATTGGATTGTTGGCTTCTCAGCCATCAGCCAGGCAGAGGGGGTATCACTGCTGCAGCCTGGCTATTGATCCTTCTTGGCCGCATTTCTTGAAGTGCAGAACGAAAAGCGCACGCTGACCTCAGAGCTGCTCTCCAGGGAGGTCCTAAAGGTGAATGAATTCTTGAGGGCAGAGAACTGGCAGTCTCTGACTGAAGAGGCTAATGAATCCAACATTCCCATGATGTCTGTTTCCAATTTCTCCTTTCAATGAGCATTTACTCATCCCCCGCAGTGGATAGCAGCTTGTGCCAGCTTCAGGTATGTTAATCTTCTGAGGGTCAGAGGTTAAGAGCATAAACTTGGGGCCTGGCTGCTTGGATTTTAACCCCAGCTCTCTACTTCCCAGCTGGGTAAGTGACGTCACTTCTCTGAGCCTAGGTTTTCTCATCTGTTAAGTGAAGGCAATAAGAGTACCTCCCTCATAGAGCTGTAGAGAACAAATGGCTTATATTGTGCCAAGCATGTGGTAAGTGTCCAATAAATTTTCACTATAAGATAATGATTACTATATAGCACTCTCACAGAATGAGTTCCCACAAGCTTATTGGATTGATTGATTTGGCACCTGAACACTAACATAGTGTCTCTCTAACTTACCTGATGATTTTTTTAAAACTACCCAAGGCAGTTTGCTAAAAATATAGATTCCAGGCCCCTGCCTTGAAGATTCCAATTCTGTACAGGCATACCTTGGAGCTACTGCAGGTTCAGGTCTAGACCACCACAATAAAGTGAGTATCATAATAAAGCAAGTCTGTAATCCTCTTGCAACAGAGGAGGGTCTTGCCTTCAAAAAATGCAACATCTGTGAAGCACAATAAAGCACAGTTCAATGAAGTGAGGCATGCCTGTGGGTCCAGATTGGAGCCCAGGAGTGTTTGTTTAACAAATGGCCCAGGAGACCTTAAGGAGGAACTCAGGGGAACTGCTCTAATGGGACTCAGAGACACAAACCCTGACTCTGACAGCTAATGGGGCTTTGGGAAAGCTCACAGTGTCTCCTCATCCATTTAATCAGGGGAGGCTTCCTGGGAGGTGGAGAATTGGCAGGGGGTAAGGGGGAAAGAGCAGCCCTAAAAGGACTGGAACAAAGGGAGAAACCTGGGCTGACAGACAAGACCCTTCTTGTCTGTTGCAGGATTGGAGACAGCAGGAGAGGAAGTGGTCACGGATGGGTTAGCCGGGGCTGTCACACACGACCCAAGCCTTACACTTCATTGAGAATCACACACATCCGGAGTCCTGGACTGCCTGGTATCTCTCCAGCGGTGTGACCTTCTCTGTGCTCAGGATAAAATCCTGAGGTCCCCACACACAGGCCCATTTTCCCCAGAAATTCTAACCTAGTTATCGAATCGTGTGTTTGTTGATTCAACCACATCTGAGCATGCACCGGGCATTGGGAACACACAACTGAGTGTGAATCTGAGCTGCCATAGAGTCTCTCTGGGAAGAAGCTCCCAGCTCGGTGTTCAGTGGGAAGGGCATGTGAACAGATATTAGCAATGCAGAGTGAAAAGTGTGCTAATGGCCTGCACAAAGGCCCATGGGACCTCCAGGACAGGGGAGCTCTCCCAGGGAGGGGAAATATTGCAATAGTCAGAGGCTTCTCAAAGGAGCTGAGCCTGCTTTTGAAGAATGAGAAAGTGTAATCAGACTGCCAACCCAAGGAAAGGTATTCTCATTAAAAAAAAAAAAAAAAAAAAAAAAACAACCCTAGCTGGAGGAAAGACACCAAGATTTAGAAGGGCCCATGTGTGGCTGGAACGCCGAGGCTGGGCATGAGGTTAGGAAGATAGGTGGGTCTGGCTCCCCAAGATCCCTGGTTTCATGAAGGTCTCTGGTGATGAAAACAGGACTCGGTGAATTGGTTCCATTAACCAAAGGAAGAGCAAAAGGTGGAGGGGTCAGGGGTAAACAGTCTGAATTTGGTTTGAGACAAGTTGAGTTTGAGTCAGCAGTGGGGCCTGCACAGGGAGAGGTCCAGGAGGCTGTTAGATAGAACAGCCTGGGCTCCAGCAAGAGACCCAGGCTGCATGCAGAGATTGAGAATCCTTACCATGAAACAGAGAGTTGGTGCTGGGGCCGAAAGGAAACCTCCCTTCTTCCCCCAGGGAGAGCAGCAAGGACAAGGAAGCCACAGCATCGCTTTTGTCACCAACAAGGTCCTTCGCCCCCACAGGAACTGCAAGCCTCACTGGCCTGGGACAGGAGGCAGCACCCCGTGTAACGGAGCCTTCTGGAGGCTTGCTCGACCCATCCTGGCCCAGTCTCTGCCTGACTCTGAATCAGGCCCCATGATACCTGTTGAACAAGTCGCCTCTGGTGAAAGGAGTGTGGCTTCACAGTCATTCTGTAACTTTCTGAGTATGTTTTCAAAGCTTTGGAACAAGCAGGACTACATGCCTTTGGATCACTAAAAGGAAAGTTACAGCCATCATCCCTAGCACTGGGCAGGCGGGGCAGAGGCAGGGCACTCTGAAATTGTCCTTTGCTCTTTCCCAGCCAAAGATTCCTCCACCACCTATCCTGATGCTTTATATTACCCCCCCCCCCCAACACACATACAAACACCTCATCTAAGTCACATGTACAGCCCTGTGGAAGTGGGCAGGGCTGTGTTGCCTTGGATGGGAAGTCAGCGGTATTTGTTGGTGCTCCAGCTCTCTGCTCTTTACACACACGTCTCTAGCTTTCTACCTGTCACCTCTGTTGAGATTAACTGCAACAGTTGCCTGATGGCCAAGCATCTGGAATTTCCGATTGCCAGCAGGACATTTATGGCTGAGGTAATATATATATATATATATATATATATATATATATATATATATATATATATATATATATATATATCTTTCTTGTTAAGAACGAGCTCTGGAATCTGACCGAGTTTGAAACCTGGTTCCACCTTTCACTACCTATTTGGCCTTCACCTTTCTTGTCTCATTTTCTTTATCTGTGAAATGAGAATAGGAAAGTAGTTAACCTCGTAGGACTGTAGTGAGAAGATAATGAGCTTGTATACATAAAAGTCTACAACAGTGCCTGGCACACAGTAAGCACACAATGAAAATTAGCTATGACTCTCTTCTTTCACTTCAAACTCATGTGTCCAAAACAAAGAAATGAATCCTTAGTTCTGGCCCGATTCCTCCATTAAGAAGCTCTGGAGGCTCCTGTTTAACAGACAAGGAAATGAGGCGCAGGGTGGTGGGGTGACTTTCTCAAGGTCACACAGCAAGCCAAAGGGAAAGCTGGGGCTCAACTCCTGGCACAGGTAAACAGCCCCTGAAGAACAGTTTAGACTCAGCACCAAAATGACCTGAGTCACTGATTGAAAATATAGATTCCTGGGGTCGCCTATTGGATTCTGACTCAGTAAATCTAGAGTGGAACCCCAATTGGCATTTTAACAAGCATATCTGCACCCCTTTCCACAACCTGGTGTTCTGATTCAGGTAGTCCCCACTTTGAAAAATGCCTCTTAAGCCCTAGCTGCTTTGGCTCAGTGGATAGAAGCATCCTGATTTTATTCCAGTCAAGGGCATATGTCCAGGTTGTGGGCTCAATCCCCAGTAGGGAGTGTGTAGGAAGCAGCCGATCAATGATTCTCTCTCATCCTTGATGTTCCTCTCTCTCTCTCCCTCTCCCTTCCTCTCTGAAACCAATAAAACTATTTTTTTAAAGAAACGGGGGGAAAATGCTGCTCAGGAGCCAGTCTCCCTCATGTGGCTCCACTGGAGATGAATCTGTAAGGCCCTCTGGCTAGTCCTGGAAACACCCAGGCATTGCAGTTACTGAGCATGGCTGCAGACGCTGAATGGTATTTCAGGAATTTGGTGACATTCTTTCATACTCTCCTCCTGAAAAGGAACCTCGCCCTTTCAGACAAACATGCACCTGTACCCCTGCAAAAAGAGCAGGACATTCAACACCAGGATTATCATTCCACTGGGCATTGTTTACTGCAATAAGAATGCTGGGAGCCAGAGGGATTGTGGGTACTCTCATTCATTGCACCTGCCTCCTCCATGGGTGCCCTCATCAAAGGCTCCCTTGCATGTTAATACTGCCTCAGAAGCTTTTGTCCTTGCTTTCCTACAACAGTGACTGTGTGGCCCTGTATCTCTGCCTCTCACTAATCACCCCTTTCAAGGGGAAGGAAATCAAAGCAGAGCAACCTGTTTGAAGAAAGGACAAATATTTGAAGAGCATATTTGTAGAGATAGTGGCATGAACTACAGTTCTTTGTGTCTGGTTTTTAAGGGGCCCTGGCTATGGACAACCATCCGCTGGGGAAAAAGAAAACATTCCAGAAGACCATAAGTCTGAGATGTCACCTCAAAAAAGGTGACAGAGTCGTCAGCTTGTGGAGGATTTAATTGTGGAAGGTTTTACTTCACAGCTTTTGATTTTTTTTTTTTTCCTCTAGCTCAGAACTAGTACCCACACCTGTATCCTTTCGTTTTCATTTCTGAATCACCACTGGTACATAGAGATAACAAGGTCTGCGGAATACCGTGTGATAACTGTCCTTCAGCAATCTCAGATGCCAGTGTGGCCTGCAAAGGGAAGTGCTTAACCTTCAGGATCACCCAGAATGCGTTTCAGTCCCAGATCGGCTAGTCACTGGCTGTGGGGCCTTGGACAGGTTACTTAACTCTGTGAGTCTCAGCTTTCCTTTCTATAGAATGGGGATATTCATGTTGAATTTACAGGGCTTTGTACTCATCAGAGGATATCGTGAATGAATGTCTGGCATGATGCCCTTCATGAGATATTCAATAAATAGTTGTTATTATTTTTCTATTTTCTTCTTGATAAATAGAGATGGTAAGTGATTGTGCATTGCTCAATTCAAGGACAGAAAACAAATCACTTTTAGGGTAGTTGAAAAGGAAATGTAATAAAGAATATTTGAACCAATCAGTAGTAGGCAATAAAGCAGGAAAAAAGAGGAGAGACAAAACAGATAGTAATTAGAGAGAAAAAAAATAGAAGTCAGTCAAATATGTCAATAATCACAAAAAATTTAAACAGATTAAACTCATCTGCTAAAGAACACATTTTCATATTGGATTTAACTTTCTCCATTCATTCATTCAATAAATAATTATTGAGCACCTACTATGTTCTAGGCGCTGGTCTAGGCACTGGAATTTAGCTAAAAATTATTCAACTTTCTGAAAGTTATTCAGAAAAGGCATTTCTAAAACCAAAGACAGAAAATGAAAGCAAAAGAGTAGGGGGAAATATACCAGGTAAGTATTAACTAAAAGAAAGCTGATTTAGCAATATTAATTTGAAACAAAACAGGCCTTAAGGCAGAAACTTGTCAATAAAGAAGATCTTGATAAAGGGAACAGTATACATGGAGTGGCCAGATATTATGATCTCTCAACGCAAAATAATCTGGCCACTCATTGTGTGTGTGTGTGTGTGTGTGTGTGTGTGTGTGTTTATTAGAGGCCCAGTGCAAGAATTCATGCCTGGGTGAGGTCCGGCCAGCCTGGCCAGGGGAAGGGGACATGGGCAGTTGGCCGGTCTGCCTGCTGGTCAAACTCCTAGTTGAGGGGACAATTTGCATATTAGCATTTTATAATATAGGATATACACTGAGTGGCCAGATTATTATGCTTTCAAAGATCATAATAATCTGGCCAGTCAATACACACACACACACACAGAGTGGCCAGACTATATATATATATATATATATATATATATATATATATATATATATATATCCTGAACCTATTTGTATCTTAGTTTACCCTCAAAACACATAAAGCAAAAACTGACATTGTAAGGAGACAAAGGCAATCCATAATTATAGTGGTAATTTTAATAACTTACTTTAGAAAGTATTCAAACAAAAAGAATGTGAGAGATACAGATTGAATCACAGTTATTTATGGACTCTTGCATCTCATACGTAAAAAGGAAATAGCTTTTCAAGTACGTACTTATAGGAATTCCCTAGGCCCCAAAGGAAATATCAAAAGGCACTAAAGAATTGGTGGTTCACAGGTCACATTCTCTGATGTCAGCACAATGAAGCTATGTCAGCAGCCAAAGCATTTCCACACAAAACATGTGTTAAGAAAATTTCTAAACATACTTCTAAATAATGAATGAGTCAAAGAAAGAATAATCATGAAAATTATAAAATATTTTATTGTTGAATGACAACAAATATTATGTCAAAAAGAACAACAGAAATATGGTTTCTGCACCCACGGACATCTCCATGGCACAGGGGCATCCCAAGAGCCTGGGGCTAGGACAGCAGAGGGAAGCCCCGAAGACTAGGCTGGTGGGCAGAAGGAGGAGTTACAGTAGTGCTGCATGAGATTACTTCTCTAATACTTTTCACTCCTCCCAGCTTTGGCTTATGCTGTTGCCTCCATCTAGAATGCCTTTCCCCTGCATACCCTGTAACCTGCCTCTCCATCCCCACCTCACACTTGGAGACCCAGCTCAAGTGTCATTGTCAAGAGTGATTGTGTTCCTACTGGTAAGGTATGTACACATATAATACCTTAATTTTAAAAAATGAGGAAAAAAATAAATTATCAATGCTGGCACCAGGCCAGGCCTTTGGTTGAGGTCTCAAGTCCCCAGCACATAGGGGCTCTTTAAGAATTTGCAAAGGGGGCCGGAAACACCCCATATTTGGGAGACAAAGAAGATAAAAACATATAAATAGGGAAAGTTCCTCCATGTTGGGGCCCAGAATTTGAGAGACATTTTCCTCTGGACCCATGTGTAATAAATGTAACTCCATCTCAAAAAAAAAAAAAAAAAAGAGTGATTGACTCAGCTTAACCTGGCTCTCAAGGCACTCTTTTCTAGGACACTTCAATTATAAGTAATTATCTGTGTACATGTTCCTCCTTTACTAGCTATAAACTCTAAAGAGTAAAGGCTATATCCTTGTCATCTTCACCTACAGAGAGCCACACACAGTAGGCACTGGATAAGTCTTTGTGGAAAGATCTTTGGGACTTTCATCTCTACCCTCTTGTCTTTCATTAGCTGGAGCATTCTCCTTCAGTCCACCTGCCACGGCTGGAGGGGAGACCTCCAGCCCGGTTTGCAGAGGCATTCCCCAAAGGCTCCCATCGCTGCTGTGCCAGGAGAGCCAGGGAACGGCCTTCGCTGAAACCATCGCTAAAATGCAATGCTGCCCTGAAGGAGACCACTTGAAGTCGGAGCCCAGGATTTTTCTCAGATTTTACTTCCAATCTGCCCCCCGGAAGTCTGATCATGTGGACTCTTGGCCTGAATCCTGCCTAGAAATTGGTGTTCCCTGGCTTTTGCAGAAAGAAGTATGATTTCCCTCTGAGAAGGAAAAAAAAAAACAAAAAAACATATTAGGGACTCCTTTATCTCCTGGGGAGCTCTTTGCCTGACTGCAACTGAAACTTAAAACGCAACTTGCATCTCAGGAATGAGTGTGGCAGCTGATGTTGCAACATCACTCAGGATAATTTGAGAGTGATTCTTTTATTATTATGACTATGGTCATCGTTGTCATTATTTCAACCTAGCAATTAGGTTAAGATGATTAAGTCAACACTTTCGGCAAATTGTTATGGCATAAAGGAGTTCAGGGTGGGGGGCGGGGATTACAGCTGTCATTATTTCTATCCTGTGTTAGGGGTTAATAATTTAACCACAAATATGTATGTGCTCCAGGCTAAATCTTAATGGGTGAGAGAGAGCCAGGGAGAAAAGGAGGCTCCTAACCATACCTTTTATTATTAATATGAAAGTATTCAACATGACTGGTTAATAAGTATAGCCTGATGAGGCCCCAGTACATCCATGTGTACACATCAGCATCAGCACCTGCCATGGACCCCCACTCTCTCTGTGGCTGAGCATTGGTGGCAGCCCAAACAAGGCTAAGATAAGCTCGACTTAAGCAATGGGAAGCAGCACCTGTGGTATGTATCCCCCAGGAGCCATGGCTTGATCTATCACCACATTACCCAACCCTTTAACAGGACTGGGAAAGCAGGGGCGCGGGCACATGGCACTACATTCCCTCCATGGAGAGTCGGGGCAGAATTGTCCAAAGCGCTGGAGCATTGGGATCAGCCAGACCTGAGTGTGAATCCTAGCTGTGTGGCCTTGCAGAGACCTCTCTGGGTCTGTTTCCTCATCCACAAAATGGGATCTATGCCCCTTTCTCTGAGGGCAGTTATGAGTGTTAAATGGGATAAAATCCATAGAACATCATCACTGTGTGCTTAGGCCCTGTAGGCACTCAGAAAAGACCAGGCATTTTGTAGGTATAGTCATTCAGGTCTTGTTAATTCATATCATCTTGATGCTTATTTTCTAGCTCCCAGAGTGCCTACGCCTAGCTCGGTGCCTGCCTCTGGGCTCCCCTGGTACTTGCTGGAAAAGCCTTCAGAATCCTGACAGCCACAGGCTGTCCTAATGACATAAGGAGGAGGCATTGCACCCAGGGAATCCCCCTCCCTCACTTCCCCTGGCCCTGGCAGTGGTTTGAGATGTCAGGCGGGGCACTTCTCTTAGAGGACAATGTTTTCCATCACTGCCAGTGCACATTGGGAACAAAGGTTCAGGGACTTTGAGTCTCCCTTTCGCAGGCACTCCCTGTCAATCTGCAGTGTTCCTCGGTAGGCACTCACTTGACACATCCCTGCATACTCATGTGTGCGGGTTCATACACACGCCATTATGCCTAACCTTTTGTTTTGTTTTAAATAATTCTTTATTGTTGAAAGTATTAAATATGTCCCCTTCCCCCCCCCCTCACTGATCCCCTCCAGCTTATACCTGCACTGCCCCAGGCCTTCAGTACCCTATTATCTGTGTCCCTGGGTTATGTTTACATGCACACAAGGACTTAGGTTGATTACCTCCCACCTACTTACCCTTCCCTGCCTTCCCTCTGAGATTCCACACTCTGTTCCATGCTTCCACATCTCATCAATTTATTTTGTCACTTAGATTCCACACATGAGTGAGATCATTTGATACTTGTCTTTCTCTGACTGACTTATTTTGCTTAGCATGATATATTCCAAGTCCCTCCATGCTGTCTGAAAGCGTAAGAGATTCTTCTTTTTTATTATTGCATAGTATTCCATGGTATAAATGTAACACAGCTTATATATATATATATATATATATATATATATATATATATATATATATTATTGATTTTTTTACAAAGAGGAAGGGAGAGGGATAGAGAGTTGGAAACATCTATGAGAAAGAAACATCGATCAGCTGCCTTCTGCACATCCCCTACTGGGGATGTGCCTGCAACCAAGTAATCTTCTTTTTGAAGACTTTGATTCTGACTGAATGACTTGGGCCATCACAGCAATGGTAGTATCTCTGTCCAAAAAGTGGATATAAAGATGCATTAATAATCTTATCAATGGTCTAATTCCCTCACCCTTAAACTTATTTTTTAAAACTTGGAAATCATAAACAGGTAGAAAAGGGAGGGGGGAAACCTAGAGTCCCACTCTCCAAAAGCCTTTGCTAACATTTAGCAATATCTCTTGTAAGTCTTTCTTTTATGCATACTTGATTTTATATAGTAACTAGAGGCCTAGTGCACGAATTTGCGCACGGATGGAGTCCCTCAGCCTGGCCTGTGATCAGGGTTAATGGGGGCTGGCTGGCCTGGGGGAGAGACCACAGGAGGTTAACTGTGGGAGCACACTAACCACCAGGGGGCAGCTCCTGCTTTGAGCATCTGCCCCTGGTGGTCAGTGCACATCATAGCTACCAGCCGGTCATCTGGTCATAACAGTCACTTAGGCTTTTATATATATATAGATAATCATCCTATATATTTAATAATCATTTGTGTATGTTCTTTTTCACTTACTTTTATAGAGTAAGCCTCATTTTAGTAATTACATAATAATAGCTGGTTTGGCTCAGTGGATAGAGTGTCAAGGGCACATGCTCAGGTCGGGGGCTCGATCCCCAGTGCGGCGCATGCAAGAGACAGCTGATCAATGATCGTGTCAGTTGGATGAGAGAGAAATGCCAGGAAGCTCCCTCCCCTGCTGAAACCAATAGGCAAGAAGTCAATCCCCAGAGACCTTGCTGACTGCCACATAGGGGGTGCTTCATCATAAATGAAAAACAAACTTCATAAACAGCATATGATAAATAGATGTTGAATCAATGAATGCTGTTGGGTAAATATCCCTAGGTATTCCTTTAACAGGATACAGAGCTTTCTATTCTGCATGTAAATAATTGCTTCCATTTGTTGAGCACCTACAATGGGCCAGATATTATGCTACCTTTATTGGTAAGGCCCCACAAGAAGCAGGATGAACACTCAGATCAGGTCATTTGAGGAAAGTTGAATAAAGGGGCTAATTACAAAAATGTGGGTAGATTGTGGGGGAACCACACAGGAGAATGCAGTGCTCCAGAATGGGTGGTGAGGAAGCATTAGCACCCTGGGCTAGAAGGATAAGAGGTGGTGTCAGAGCTGTGTGGAGAGGGCAATGCGGCAGGAGCTGTGACATGGTGTCGAGGGACACAGCCTGCAGACTGGCGGTGCCCAACAGGGAGGGAGCCAGGCCCAGCCTCCTCAGTGCTGTCAGGAATCCAGGGGGCTCTCAGACTTCTCCAGGCTTATGTTATTTGATTTTCACAATAACTCCATGAGGCAGGCATTCTTATTACCAACCCATTTCAGAGAAGAGGAGCCTAAAGTTAAAAGAAGAAACAATTACTGGTCATCAGTGGGCCAGAATTTAAAACCAAATGTCCCTGGCGCCTGAGAACATAGAGTTCTGTTCTCGCTGTTGTGCCATAATTTGCCACGAAATTAGCAAAATGTATCTTTTAAAGATAATTTTATAGCACTGTATTATCTCTTCAGCTTAGCTTTTTAGATCAAATATATCATTGCCTTTGTTGTTTGGGGATGAAAAGACTAATTCACAAGGTAACCAGTGAGAAATATAAAAATGTATGTAGTCATTAAACTGTGAGGATCTGAATGTTCTGTGTGGGTGGGTGTTCAGAAAAAGATGAGTAGAGAGAAGATGAAATAAAATTAGGCCGTGGGCACCAGAAGGGATCTTGGAGATGAGCGGCCCACCCCGCACTCTTCACAGGAAGAACTAAGAGGGAGTTGCTCAGGTGGGATGCACAGTAGGTCTCCAGCCTCATCTTCCACCTCTCCCCGGGAACACATGTGCTCACACCGTGGAGCAGCCTGCCCTGTCTTGAGCACAGCTGTCCGGGCTCTGGGCTTTGCTCATACTGTTCCTTCGACTTGAAATAACTGGAAAGAGCAAGCGTTAACCCAGTTCCAAGAGCAAGTGCTAACCCTGCTGCACACACGTCTAAGTTCATCTTTGAAACAACCTGTTAGCAGGTACTATTGCCAACATCAGTTTATAGCTGTGGGAGCAATTAACTAACCCACCCAAGATCACTCAGCTAAATAAGTGGCAGAACCGGAATTCAGAGCCAAGGAATCTGATGCAAGTCCTTGCTCTTTTCTACTGGAATCTATTTTCTGGAATGCTCCAGCCATTTCCTCTCTGGCCTCTACCAATGCATTCCTATGGATATCTCAACGACCTTAAGCTCAGGGCTGCTCAAATTTTTCTGCCAGAAGACTCTTAATGTCAAAGGGGAATGGATAGGTGGCGGTTGGCTGGAGGAGACTGTCATGTAGGACAAATTTGTTTGCAGTCTCTCCTTTTAATTTAAAAATCCATTCAAGTTCTGTATTCTGTTTAATGATTTTTTTATTTTTAAAACAATGTTTTTAATTACTTACATTGAGTACATTGATGCTCTAAAGAGAGGCACCAGGCTCCTCTGCTGGCTTCACCCACCCCATTGCATTAGCCCCACAGCCTCCAGGGATGTGAGGTCCCCCTTGGTTCAAGCACAGCTTCCTCAGGAAAACCTTCCCTAAAGTCACCCCTCCAGGCTGGGTTAGTGGCCTTGTTCACCGAGCATTCAGCATTCACCTCTTATTTCCGGGACGATTAACTCTCCCATCCCCTAAGATCGGACTCCCCTTTCCTTAAGTAATTAAGGCTGCTGCCATTAAGGGCTGTTAGTTCCAAAAGGCCCCAAGCAGAATAGGCAAGAAACCAAGTGCTACCCTGCAAAAGTACATGAGGCAGAGGGAGGAGTGCAGAACCAGCCGAGGAAACATGGCCTTTCTCGAGTGCAGGGCTGGTGATGGTTTAGCAAGCAGCTCCAGGTATGAGGCAGGGAGCCCTGCCTTGTGGTGTTTGCCAATTTCCATAGTGTAACTACTCTCACCATTTTGACTTCAAGCTACCAATGTGATGTCACTGAACACTGAATTGGGTAGTGATATAGAGTAAGTAGCACATACATGGTATTCCATGACATATAGATATAATAAAAATAAAAACCAGAAATAATAGTATGATTTTTAGTATTTTAGTATTAAATTTTAATA
This sequence comes from Pipistrellus hanaki, assembly GCF_964339955.1. Lineage (NCBI taxonomy): Eukaryota > Metazoa > Chordata > Mammalia > Chiroptera > Vespertilionidae > Pipistrellus > Pipistrellus hanaki. Next base: position 44,844,194 of record NC_140503.1, on the reverse strand, counting down.
CATTTAATTATAAGTTTACATTACTCTTTAATAATGATTATGTTTAACAACTGGCTTGCAGAGGTCTATAACATTTATCAACCAACTGTGGCAAGCCAGTATGAACAGCTGAATTTCTCTTGTGCAGCTTAAACAGTACTATCCCCCCAAATTAATCACAGTTTGGGATAGAAAAGGATAGTCATTATTTAATAGGGCAAGTAGATCATAGAACCCACATGCTTGCAGCTCACACTGATGGGACTGTTGAGGAGAAATCCTAAGAGGAGGATTCATATCAATATTGACCATGGACTGCAGGACTTTGAACTTCTCCCTCTGTGGTCCCTGATAGGATTTGAGTATCTATGAGAGGGACTGGAGAGGAGGGTGGAGATTTGAGGACCTGGGAAAAGCTCAGGGTTTGGTGAACCAGGTCAGGTGTAAGAGACTATCATTGGGATCCCTATTGATGATGGACTTTAAGTGAATTTCCTTTAAGATTCAGGAGAAAACCCAAATTAACAAGAAAGTTTACTCTTATTCTTCTATGTTATAATTCCAAAGTACCTGTGACCTCTTCAGTATAGAATGTAGCTTATGCCTGTTCAGCCTGACATGACTGTTTTTAGGAAATCCCACAAGGTGGGGTAGCAAAGGAGCACTCATCTACTCACTGGCCTCAGAGAATAGGGACCAGTGCTTCTCAAGTTTTAGGGTTTCAGGGTTCCAGGAGACAAACCCCAATACTAGGGGAGGCCCTCGGAAGACAGGTGGGTAACCGACCTTCTGCTCACTCCTGTAGATTGGAGGACATTGGCTCTGAAAGGAGGAGAGGGGGCTCCACACCTGGGTGGCATCCTGACTCTACTTAGCCCACAATAATGTCATTGTTGCTTTGCTTTAATGCTTCCTCCCCTAGATCCTACAATTTTGAAGGGCAGAGATGTCATCCCTAGCACAGAACCACATATGCAGTAGGTGCTCAAGAAATCTTTGGGGGTATGAATGAGATCCAAGGAGTGTCTTCCGTTTTCCCATGAGAAGAAAGCTCAGAGCAGAGGACCAGAATCTGTCATGCAGCAATGAGCAAGTGAGATACCCTGGCCCAGGAGCACCCAGCAAAATGGACTGGGGATGAACCAATGTCATGTTTGGCTACTCGTGAGCTTGAGGCATTAACTGGACTGGGAAAAGATGGAGAAGGAAAGAATCGACCCTGGCCTTCAGAGTTTCCAGAGGAGGGAAACTGTGTGCACCTAAGGAGATCAAGCAAGTCCAAGGTGAGTCCATGGGCTCTTCTGTGAGGTTGGGTGACTTGCTGAAGGTCTCCATAGCAGGACTGACTATGCTGCCTAGATTCCTTGCTCCTTCACCAATGTTCGCCACTCCCCTCCTCTCTGGACCAGACAGAAGTCCTGAGGAAGGTTGGCAAGATCACCTCCAACTGAGGGGACTTCAGGCACATAGGACTGTCATGTGGTTTTCCAGGGATGGTGAAGATGACTGGTAGGGACAAGGGGGAAAGGGAAGACGAGGAAACCCAGGGTAAAAGGCAAATTGCACCTGGGGGGAAGCATTGAGAGTCTGAATGGTGCTGGGAGTTAGATGGGAGAGTCGTGTGGGACAAAGTTGGAAATCTCGCGAGTCCAGCACCTGGAGTGCCTAGCTAAGAATCTGGCACTTTCACAAATCAGTTTCTTCTTCTATGATGGGAGGGGAGAGTTAGCCTTTTATTTGTGTCATTAATTAATGTCTATTTCCCACACCAAAATGTAAACCTCATGAGGGAAACACTGCCCGGTTTTGCTCCCTACACCTGGAAAAGTGTCAAGCATGGAGCAGGCACTTAAAACATGTTTTCTGAAGGAATGATCAGAGATTTTCAGTGTATTCATTTGGTGTTAGACTCCAAGACAGTCTCAGGAGCCAGGGAGGCCTAGCCAAGAAGCTCCTAATTTTGTAGCTCCTCTTCCTCCAATCTTTTGTATGCGCTGGGGTATCTTTAGTATCTCATTTGAAGCAGAAGCACCTTAACTAAAAATAATCATAAGTTTGGGAACGACTAGAGCAGGTGTCCTGCAATGCCCTCACTGCTCTATCATTCTGGGCGTTGCCTGGTGGCCAGCACCAAGAGGTCTGTGCGTGAATGGCCCTAGTTCTCTAGGTCAATCTTTCTCCACCACCAGTTGTAGCAGAATGTTTGCCCACTTTGGAGGGCACCTTTCTCTAAGTCCCGGGCCTGCTAACCAAACAGGGCCTCTCCTTTCCCATTGCCTGAGTTCCCAGGAGAATGACTCAGCAAAAAGCCCACCTCAGCCCCTGCTCAGTCCCTGCTGTGCCCCGCAGGCTCAGTATGCTCACCTCCTCAAGCTAGCCGCTGCCCTGACCTTGCTGGAGGGTCACCCACAGCCATGCCAGCTCCACGGATTTTCTAGACCAAGACTCAGGGAGGCCGAGTCAGTTGAAAAGAAAAAAGATATATCCTTCCTCCACACCCAGACCCCTCACACTTAAGCTGGGAGAGTGCCAACAAAAATAGCATGATGTCATCCCCCTGCTGATCCTGTTAATCCCTCTTCTGCTGAATATTGAGTCTTGGTTTTTATTTAAAAGCTATTTTATTGTCAGAGGCTAGTTAAAAACCTCTGAGAGCTGTGCCTGGAAACCTGGAGTGTCTTTGATGTGCAGAGTGATATAGGGCCCTCAGCCCCCTGTGCCCCACAAGGAAAGAAATGGGATTTGCAGAGGGCTGGGACCCAGAGGAATCCTGTCTCAGACATGTACTTTACCAACACCATCTGGTTTTGTGTTCGAGGCCTGTGCACCTCCACAAAAGGCCTCTGAGAGGATTTCCCAGCCTCCACAGGAAGAATACTGCAGTCCCACTCCCTCTGGACCACCCCTTTTCCTAACCCCATTATTGCTGGAAAACACTCTCCCAACTGCTGGGTACCCTGCCCCCACTTACACCCCCATTACCCAGTATCCGCATCCCAACCTATTCCAGAAAGGCTGTCTTTCTTTGAGAGGAGAAATGAATGTGGGGCCAGGACACATGGGTTTGAGGCTCAGCTTTGAACAAACCTGGAAAAGCCACTTGACCTCTTTGAGTCTTAGTACTTCATCCAGAAGACAAAATTATGGATCCCTCACCTGCTACCTTCCCTACATTGGATGTGACCACCCAAATGTTCAAACAAACACAAGAGCTCTATACTAAGGCCATTCATTATTGGAACCGCTGCTGTAGAGCAAGTAATCACAGAGACCAAGGATGAAGCAACAATGTCTTTGATGATCCAACCTTGGGAATCACAGACTGTCACTTCTGCCATATTGTATTAGTCACATAAGTCAGATTCAATGTAGTAGGGACAACATAAGGGCATAGATTATAGGAGGTAAGGATTGTTAGGCCTCACTGTGGAGACTGATCACCACACAAAGACCTGGAAGAAAACCAATTTTATATATTAAAAAGATCATTTTGTTTAATGTTTTATCTCCGGTGTTGGAACAGTGCCTAGCATAAAGTATATACTCAATAAGCATCAAATGCATGATTGAGTGAACAACATATATTACTTTTATGAAATGCTATGTAGTCTATAAAGTACTTTTCCACATCTTAAACATTTAATCCTCACCTCTGTGAGGTAAATAGGGCTAATATTATTAATGCTATTTTATAGAAATATTAATAGCTCTATTAATACTATTTTATTTCAGATATGGGAAGCATTGCACAAAGTCACTCAGCCCTGAATCTGATGTTCTTTCCCCTGTGGTCTACTCATATCACATGACCACACAGGGACTCCCGTTCACAGTGCTTTGTCCATGCCCACTGGCTGTGAGGTGGAGGTGAAATGACCTTAAGGAGACTGGGCTAACCCTCTCTTGTGAGCTATCGAATTTCCTGTGAAGCTAGTGACACGTAGACCTCTCATTTGCAGGGGCCCTTGTAGGGCAATTCCAAACATGTTGGCAGATGAAAACCATTTATCTGTGATTTCATTCAACAAACTGAAATGAATTCTGGAAGAAGGTAACCTACTGTTTAACAACATTCACAGTCGCCCATGACACTGCAGCCACAAGCATTCTGTAAAAACATTTATCGCTTCTCAGAACAGGTGTCATGTCCAGCTGATTTCCTGAAATCTCACAGGAGAAATCCCCATTCCATGAGACCTGAAGCTGTTGACATTTCCAGTGTTTTCCAACAATTAAACGTTCTCTTTTTAGGTCTGTCTCACAGGTGGAATATTTTAAATATAGATACTAACTTATTCTTCCTTAGGGGAACTAACTTTTCTTTAGCTAAATAACTGAGAAAGTTCAGATAAAAATTAATAGACACCGATGAAATAGAAATAAAGTATTCTGATATCAAGAAACAGATTGTAACAGAAATTTCAGTGCTAAAAGCAATAACTCATCAAGAAGAGGTACATTTAGAAGATAAGTAATAAGTAGGGTCTTGTTGATAATCTCACCTCAGCACCAAATATGGTGCAATTGGAACCAGGTAATGAAGATTTGTGGTCAAATGTAGCTAAAAAAAACTTAGCCAGTGGGTACTTAAACCTTAATCCCCTCAAGACTGAGGCACACCAGCTAGGGCAATACTGCATTCATTGTTTTTATTGATTTCAGAGAGCAAGAGAGAAATAGAAACATCTATGATGAGAGAGAATCATTGATCAGCCGCCTTCTGCACACCCCCCTACAGGGGACCAAGCCCGTTACCCAGGTATGTGCCCCTGTCCAGAACCCATGACCCTTCAGTCCACAGGCCGACTCTCTATCCATTGAGCTAAACTGGCTAAGGCCTGCATTAATTTTTTAGTATCTCCATAACCACACATTGGAACATTGAAACAAGAAACAGACATTTAGCACTACTAGGAAAGGATTCTTCATGTTGCATGCTTGTTGCATTCATGTCTGAGAGGAAGAACGTAAGTTCATTAATTTGTCTTTGCTCTTCTCTAAGTGTATCTACTGCTCAAATCCTACATCCTCTGAAGGAAGGAGTACACCTCCAATATTGGCGGCAGCACAACCTACAAAACGCCATGGCTTTTGGACACAGTTTTGACCCATAGTAACTGGACAAGAGATGTGCAGAAGTGTTACTTATGAGATCAGATGATTAGGGCTGTGGCCTGTGCTGTGCTAACGCTGAGCTCTGGATCCAGAACGACAGAAACACTCGCGTGGTCTTTAATACAGTAACTTATTTCGTGGTAGTGATAAGGGACCCCTTCCCTGATGCCTAGTAAAACAAGGGCTCAGAGAAGGGGTCCCTTTTGCCTGGATCTTGCCCAAACAATGAATGATTCGGTGAGTTGATGCCAGTGTGGATGGAGGATGGCTAAAGGTTTCAAAGTAGAAAATAAGTTGAACCATAAAGTTCTATTTTTGAGTGTTCCTTTGTGTAGCTTTTCCTAATCTCTCTTCATCCCCTATAGATAGAAATAATTACCATCCTTTGAAACACACACACACACACACACACACACACATTATTATTATTATTACAAACATCGCATTGCAATATATAATTTAAATGCCTTGTTTCCCTGGTGAGATTAAAACTCGAGAGTCAAGTTGGCAGTACTTTAGAGCCAGACTCTCCTGAACTTGAATCCTGGTCTCACTGCTTCCCGGGTGGGTGACTTTGGACGTTTCTTAAAATGCCGAAGCCTCAAGTTTACTCATCTGAAAATGGGGATAGTGACAGTGCCCGCTCCTATGGCTGTTCTGAGGCATACTTACGATAATATTTGTAAAATGTTCAGCACCATGTTAGCTGTTGTAGTTATTTTGTTATTAATCACTCATCAGATATCCAAACTAAACCGTCTCCTTGTCTTGCCTCACAGTGTTGACACCCAGATCCTCCAGGGCACTTACAAGAATAGTTTCAAGGAGGCATCAGGGTTAGATCAATTTCTAAACTTAAAAGCAACACTGAGTGGAAGAGGAGTGAAAGGTTTGCACCTCTTTGAGCCAACTTGGGGGGGAGGGGCGGAGGAGGAAGGGCTGAGGAATCCATATAAACCAAGAGTCCTGAGACAAATGAAATGTTGATCTTCAGTTGTCACTCTCCTGGAAGGTAACACTCTGGCAAATGTTTCCTGTACTAATGGGGTGGTGGTGATGGCTCCGTGTTGAAGCAGCTTCCATCAAAAGCTGAGGAGCCGGAGATGCGGAGTAACCTGAGACCTCGCCCCAGCAGGCCTGAAATCCCAGCTGAGAGAGCACCAGCTTTCTGAGCGGCAGACTTGCTGGGGCTTAGCTCTGCTTCCGAGATGGCCTTGTCCTGCCTGTCAGCCTGAAAAAATGCACAGGCTCTCACGGGCTGGGGTGCTCCAGTCAGAAGACTTTCTAATCATCCTGCCCCTAACTCTGCTTCCCATTGTCCCACTGACACAGTATTTGCTACTTTGGGCCCTGGGAGAAGGGGTCCGCAACCCGTGTTCTATGCCATCAATGCAACAGCCAGTGGACAAGCATCTGCAAGGTTTAATTCCTCTCTAGGGAATGGGTCAGGTGTGCAAGGACAGGAAGGGTGTGAGAAGGCTCTTCATTCCGGCAGCTTACTCTCTGGTTGGGAAAATATATGGATGCTACTCAGCTGCTAATGTCATAAATGCATGTCCTAAGTGTCTAATTAATGCTCTGGAAGACAAAGAAAAGCCCCATAGTGTTGATTGAGATGTTTAAGGAGGGATTCTCACAACAAGTAAGATTTCTTGTCATATTTCTTGACCCTGCAGTTCTTATTTATCTGCAATGCTCATGCAACCAGCATAGGGTACCACCACCCAATTGCCAGGAATTGGGGCCAGGGGTGGAGGAGGGGTGTCAGACTCTTGCACACACTGGGATGAGAGAGTGAATTCTTAGAGCAACCTGGGATGAGGTTTGCAAATCACTTCTCAGGAACACCCTAGGCTGAGGGTTAACTCTTAGAGAAAGTGAAGCACCATGGAACAGCTCCTCCAGCTCAAAGAAGGATAGGAGAAAAGAGCTGCAGGGATGTGAAATCACATCTTCCTGCCCCAATCAAGCCTTCAGGCGACTGCAGCCCCGGCCAACATCCTGACCTCCTAAAAGACCCCAAGCCACCAACCTAAGCCACTCCTGGGAACTGTGAGAGATAATAATTGTATATTGTTTTAAGGCTGTTGGAAGCTACCGATTGTCTTCACTATCAGAAAAGTGTAAACAAGGAGCCCAGAACGATGGTGAACCTTGAGTTCTGGTAAGGGCCAAAGCTATGCACCAGTTGTTTAATTGAGACAATGGTGGCTCAAGCAATTTCCTGACCAAATAGTCTCAAAGTAAATCTTTACTAATATTTACTGACCTTTAAGATAGTCTGTCTGCTACTGGAATTGCCTGCCTGAGTAAGGGCCATATGTGTATTCAAAATTGAATGAAAGGTTGGCAGGGCCTGGGCACCAGCGAAGTCTTTCCCCTTGCATTGGACTCTCCACCTGGCCCCCAATTTCCAAATTATTATTTCTTGTCTAGTCATTTGCCTGCTGACCTTCTCCAGAAAAGGCAAATATACCTTGCTAGGAACCTGTCTGCTTATTGAAACAATTTGTTGCGTGTTTGTTTGGCACTACTAAAGATTTAAAGGAATCAATGACATGGCCTCCATCCTAAAGACTTTTCTAGTTGGGAAGGTATGCACCCAGGAGAAGGTTTACGTTCAATGACAGTATAAATGAACAATGAAAGCAATGTACAAGGCACACTGGCACATCTCATTGGGTTCCTGCAGCAATTGTGAGTGGTAGATATTATGCTCTCCCATTTTGTAGATGAGGAAACCGAGGCTCAGAGAAGAGATGCAACGTTTCCATAAGCCATGCCTCTGGAGGTGGAAACTAGCATGGGCCAGAGGAGGGCATGCCCAGCTGTTAAGCCATGGCTGGCTTGCTCCCTACCCACTCTGACCTGCAAACTTTCCAACGCGCACACACACTCTACTGACTCTGTAACAGTCTATAAAAGTTTTATTGTTCCTTCATTTAGATTGTTGCTGGGTCTTTCCAGCACTTGTAAATACTATGGCACTCTAATTCCTGCCCCCACCCTGTCCATATCCACAGGCTCCCAGTGAAACTGAGAAAACTCCGTCATGGAATTCTGAGGTCACAGGCCTCCACCTGTGTGGGTTGTCAACCCACCATCTCATCTGCCCCAATCTATCAAGGAGACAAAGACCATGGCTCAGGTAAGAGGCACTCTGGTTTTCCAGTCTAATCTCCTACTCTACCCACCAGACTCCCCAGTACATTAAGACTTCCTTCTACTTCCTGAATCCTCCACCTCCCCAGGTTCTGGCTCATGTTGAATCCTTCCGGAGTGCCCTTCCCTCAAATCATGCTTACCTACTACCACCCACCTATAAGAACTGAGTCTAAATAGCACCGCCTTCTTTAGCCCTTCCTCAGTTCCTTTCATCTGTATAAGAGCCTAACAGTCTCTGAAACACAATAACACCTGGATCATATAGAAGCATAGAAAAGACCATCGAGCCTCAGAGGAAGGGAAGGCAGGGGAGGGGGGTAAGAGATCAACCAAAGGACTTGTATGCATGCATATAAGCATAACCAAAGGGTACAGCCAGTAAGGGGGCGGGGACATATGCTGAGAGGGGAAAGAGGTCAAGGGTGGGAGCAAGGGGAAGAGAGACATATGTAATACTTTCAACAACAAAGAATTTTTTTAAAAAAAAGAACATAACTATAGATTTTAAAGTGATAATAAAAGAATGTTATAGAAAGAAAGAAAGAAAGAAAGAAAGAAAGGAAGGAAGGAAGGAAGGAAGGAAGGAAGGAAGGAAGGAAGGAAGGAAGGAAGCTGAAACCGGTTTGGCTCAATGGATAGAGCTTCGGCCTTTGGACTGAAGGGTCCCAGGTTTAATTCCTGTCAAGGGCATGTACCTTGATTGTGGGCACATCCCCAGTAGGGGGTATGCAAGAGGCAGCTGATGATGATTCTCTCGCATTGATGTTTTTAACTCTATCTTTCTCTCTTCTTCTCTGTAAAAAATCAATAAAATATTTTTTTTAAAAAAGAAGAAGGAAAGAAAGAAAGAAAGAAAGAAAGAAAGAAAGAGAGGCATTCTTTACCATCTGCTTATTACAATTACTTGTGGATTTGCCTTAGGGGATTGGAGTCTCTCCATCTTCTGCTGCTTATCACCTATATAAAACTGGAAAACTGAGCCATAAGAACCTCATCTGTAAAAGGGAGTTTCTCACGGTGTAAATGAAATAATGATGAGGAAAGCACTTTATAAGTGACTACAGGCTTTACTTGTGTTATACTTCACTACCTTCTCATTTGTACGTTCATAGAAAGGAGGAGACGTGACAGTGTCTCCCTCTGGGCTTTGCAGTAAGGGCTAAATGGGCTCACAGATGTAAAGCAAACTGAGCCCAGTCCCCTGCTTCCGCCTCTGCCCCACACGATACCAGCAGAGCTTGGCCTGTACAGCCAGCTCCTCACTCAGACCACAGGTTGTGCAGGACTCGATGCCGTCGTAATCACTCCTTCACGTGGTGACTTCTGGAATCCAGGCAGGAATTTCAACGCTGCAATAATCATCACCATCGTAAACAGTTGGTGGTCCCTGAGTCCAGGAAATTAGTTTTCAGGGACCAGGTCTGTGCCTTGGCGGGACATGCCCCTCCCTCGGAGGGAGAAACTGCAGAGCGTCTATCAAACCACAGCTGATGCTCAGAACCAGATGACAGAGCCGCCTCCCCCGTGGCTGGCTGCTGCGTGAACGTCGGAAATGCCCCTCCAAAGGCCGTCTGGGGAGCAGTGTCCATAGTCCTCCAGGAGCCGTCTTACCTAACAACTTCAGTTCACATTTGGTGCACAGGGTGAATAATCAGTTTAGACTTTGGGTCAAGGATCCGAATCTGAGAAGAAATAGAAACCCTAGAGCTGCAAGGGGCCAGTGGGAACCCCTGTCCTTGCTGAGAACCTCATGCAGGGCCCTCCCCTTTCCTCAGTAGTGCTCCCCCTTTTGGGGGCAGCGGTGGGAAGGGCACAGCCTTCTAGCGTCATGTGTCCCTAAGGAGGGCCCCAGCTGACATGACTAACAGTGAGCCAAGCCAGGCCGGTCTCTGCAGGAATCCTGGAGCTGGAAATCGGATACACTGGTAGGTTTCTGTTGGGATCTTTACCTAGGAAGACTCGCTTTCAGGGATAAGACAGAGTGGAAACCCGACCAGAGAGAGCGTGTGGGAAATGCAGACCTCATTCCAGAGAGAAACAGCTCAGGGAGGTGGCTCCACACGAGAGTTTCACAAAACACTCACCCAAGACACTGACCTTCTTTGACCTTGTGACTTGAGGTAATTAACCCAGCACCTTGCACACATAGCTGCTGCTGGAAAATGTTTGTTAACACTTGAATTAATAACCAAACAGGTGGAGCTCTGATCACAGTGTAGATTTAGGGGAGAAACAAATACACAGTAAGCTGCTCAAAGTCAGGGACCAGATTTAGATAAAGCTCGAAAATAGGAAACAATCTGGGTAGTGGTTATCCTTAGGGAGATGGTAGGTGGATAGGGGCACAAGGGGCTTCTGGAATATTCTCTAGGTAGTGGTTACAAGGGTCTGTTGAGTTTATATTTCATGAGCCATATGTGTACAATATATGTTCATCTCTGTGTGTATGGCACAGGTCAATAAAAAGCTTAAAAATAAAACAAACAGGGGTTAGGTCTTTACTTGACCCTAGAACCTATGTCCTGGCATGATTTCAAGGTCCCACCTCCCTGGAGATTTCATACAAGAGACATCTGCTTAAAATAAATAACCAAAGTGGCCTGGAAGGGAATAGGAATCCGGAGGCCAACTCACAGAAGAGTAGCCTTGTTCTGAGAAGAGTTTGGGGTAGAAAAGACTCCATCGTCAAGAAGGCAACCCCAAATGGTGTGATAATAATGGGTTGGGCTAATGACTTATACACAGACCCACAAACACACATATGTGTGTGCATATGTTCACATGCTTTGGACCTTTTGATAAATTCAGAATCATTTTAAAAAGTAGTATTTATTGAACCATGGAAGGCCTTGTGATTTACATTCATTAAGTAGTTCAATTATCACAACAACCTGATGAAATGGACACTATTATTTATCCTCATTTTTTTAGATGAGGAAACTGAGGCACAGAGCTGTTTAGTGACTTGGCTAATGTCACACAGCTGATAAATGGTAAAAATTAGGTTGATCTCATTACAAAGCCTATACTTTTATTTTATTTTATTTTTTATTTTATTTTATTGATTTTGTACAGAGAGGAAGGGAGAGAGATAGAGAGTTAGAAACATTGATGAGAGAGAGTCATCGATCAGCTGCCTCTTGCACACCCCCTACTGAGGATGTGCCCGCAACCAAGGTACATGCCCTTGACCGGAATCGAACCTGGGACCTTTCAGTCCCCAAGCCGACGCTCTACCACTGAGCCAAACCGGTTTCGGCACAAAGCCTATACTTTTAAAATAGCACTTTCCAACTCCCCAAAAAGGTACAAACAGAAGTGTGTGTTCTTGATTCCTCTGTGTGAAATGAAATATAACAAGAGATATTCAGTTTAACTGAAGATATACGTGGTAGCAAGACAAGTGATCTTGTTTGTTTCAAGGAGTAAATAGGAGATAATTAATTTGCTGATCATTTCCCCAAATGTTAGAAGAAAAGTGATAGACATGGTGGCTCTGTTATCACATGTAATCCTCCTCACATTTTTATAAGGATCTTTCATTTACAGAAAGAGAAACTGAGGCTGGGAGCGATTCAGGGTCTTCATTCCTATTCAGACTCTAGCCTGGATGACTCCAAAGCTTAGGGAGGCATATTTACTCCCAAACAAGGCAATCTCCATCCTGGTGTTGACTTCTGAACCTGGACACACTTGGCTGTGGGTTGGACAGGAAGGCTGGTGTGTGGGCTGGCCATGACAGGGCCAGGTGTGCTCAGTGACTATGCCATCACTTCTCAGGGCTTCTGTTGGTCTCTGGCAATGCTCAGGCGCCTAGGTTCACCAGCTTGGCAAACACCAACAAAAAAATGATCACACAGGAGCAAAGTTCCACCCTAAGTTCCTGGTAATGGAGGAGCCCAGGAACCCAGAGAGAAACTGCCTTAGAGGAAAGGAATTTGGCTGATGCCTGAGAATTGGTCACAAACCAGAGAGAAGGACCTGAGTGCCAGCTTCCCCACTGACCTCACACCTGAGGGAAGCACATCATTCCCAGCAGGAGCTCACCTGCTTGCTCAGACTTCAAGAATGAGGAAGAAAGAGTAAAGGTGGAAACAGGCCAGATTGATCTTTCCTTTCTCTCCTCTCGGCTAGCTTTCCCATTGCTATTAATGATGTGTAACCACAAGGTATTACAGCAGTAATTTTCTTTTTAGATTCATTGAACATGGATCTAATTTAGGAAGAAATGACATCATCACAATATTGAGGTTTTCAATGCATGAACGTGGTCACTCTCTATTTGAGTCTCCTTTAATTTTATTGGTTAATATTTCACAGTTTTGAGGTCTTACACATATTTTACTAGATTTCTTGCTATAGCTTTGCAGGGGTTTGATGCTATTTTAAATAATAACATTTTAGAAATCTGCTTTCGGTACAACTGTGCTTTTGAATGTACATGTGGAATATATGTTTACTTGACAAACATGTTGCAGGGCTATCCCCATCAAGCACTGAGAGTGAACTCCAGCCCTGGCCCGTGTGGCTCAGTTGGTTGAGCATGGTCCCGTACACCAGAAGGTGGTGATTAGATTCCCAATCAGGGCACATATCCAGGTTGCAGGTTCAACCCCTCGTTGGGGTGCATGCAGGAGGCAACCATTGATGTTTCTCTCTCAGTGGTATTTTTCTCTCCCTCCCTTCCTCTCTCTGAGATCAGTGAAGACAAGCAAGCAAACACTTTAAAAAAGGAGAAGGAGGAGGAAGAGGAGGAAGAAGAAGAGAAGGAGGAGGAGGGGGGGGAGGAGGGGGAGGAAGAAGAGGAGGAGGAGGAGGAGGGGGAGGAGGAGGAGGAGGAGGAGGAGGAGAGCAACAACAACAACAACAACAACTCTGATGCCTAAATTGGTCTCAACAGGTAGCCTTGTCAGGCCTTGTGCAGTGCGGGTCCACGGCTGTTATTACTGTGTTACTCCGCAGTGGGAGTCCTGAGCTGGGTGCTGGTGGGGAGGGGAAGTACTTGAGGAGTGTTTGGCTAGGAGAGGCGCTAAGACATGCACACAAATAGCCCATGATTGTGAAACTGGAAACACGCAGATATGACCTAACAAGTAATTCAGAGCCATAAGCCTCTCTCTTTCAAAATTGTCCCTTTGGGAGGCCTCGTATTTACATTGTTGCTGATGGTTAAAGAAGATTTTGAACATTTATTAATTTTTCTCATTCTAAAAGTAAGACATGTTCATTTTTTTAAACTTTGGAAACTATAAAAAGTCTTTCAGGAATGTCTCATAATTCCATAATTTAAGGAAACTGTAGCCAATATTTTGCCATATGTTCTTTCATTTATTTGTATTATTTCCAAAAGTATTTCTGAGCTCCACATTTGCAGCCTCTCTTCCTTTAGATTCTGTAGCACCATTTTTTTTTTTTAACTTTGCCTCATGAGTCAGATCTTTATCTTCTGAAGGCAGCTTAGCATTTTAGAAACATCTGTTAGTCATCAGAAGCCAGGTGCAGCAAATTTGAAAAAAGTGAGCTGGGGGCATGTTGCTTTTGGTCCAAAAATAGGATGGGAAAATAATGAAACTAATTTTTTAATATTTGTATTGATCTTAGAGAGAGGAAGAGAGAGGGAGAGACATTGGTGCAGTGTGAGAGGGAAGTACCAATCAGCTGCCTCCTGCATGCCCACTAACGGGGATTGAGCCTACAACCCAGTCATGTGCCCTGACCAGGAATCGAACCAGCAACCTTTAGGTGCACAGGATGTTGTTGAACCAAGTGAGAACACTGGCCAGTGGTCATGAAACTAGTTTTATTGGGTGGCTTGTAAAATAGCAGTAACAGCAGTTCTAGTGAGTAGCTTAAAATTTTAAATTTGCCACAAGCTGTATAGAAATAAAGAATCTCATGGAAGACCAGAATGCTGGGTGCCCAGTGTTGTTCCTGACAAATAATAGGTACTTAAAAAAAAAAAAAAAAAAAAAGTTAGGTGCCCTGGAGGAGATCAACTACTTTATTTTTAAATTGATTTTTAATTGCTGTGTGCTTTTGGGTAGTACACAAGCCAAAGTTAATTTCCCTTCCCGTGAAAGACTCGTGCAATTATAAGCTCTCTAGAATTTTCTGTAAGATACTCAGGAATATAATTTTAAATAGCAGTTAAGAAAAACAAGAGATTGCTAACATTTTAATTATGTAATTCATAAAAATATGCTACTTATACAAATTAAACCTTAAAAATATAGTGATACTTGTCTATCATATTCAATCCTATTCCCCCGCCCACCTCCTCCTCAGAGACAGGGAATTCATTTATCAGATTGACATGCAACTTTTCAAATTTTTTTATGCTTGTATCTATATATGTATATACTATACATGTATATGGTATATACTGTATATAATATACATGTAATTTTTACTTTATTGTACCACTGTGTGTATGACTCACCGCTTACATTTTCCACTCAACTAAATGAAAATTGACCACTTTAAATGGCACAACATCTATTTTGATTTGTAAGTTCTGGTTCGGTTCCTTTTGAAATAAGCTCTTAACTTTAGAACCAGGCCTCCCAGGGCATTTGCAAGAATTTAGAGTGGCCAGAGAAGTGACTGGAGACACACCTAACCTTCCATAGCGGCTGGCCCTGGGACCTCGCAGCCCAGTATTGCACATCTGACAGTGGCACCAAGGAATGCGGTGGGTAGTATGGGCTGATGTCAAACTCCAGGATTAGAGACACCCTAAGACATTCTCATTATCCTTCATGACCCAGGATGCATCTGTCCTCCACAAACGTATCAGGCTTCTTGAGAACATATTTCTATTCCCAGCCTGCCCCATCTTTAGAGCTCGATGAGTTATATCTGCTCCAAGAAAGATGTTTGCATCCCCATTACCATTGTCTGAGCTAGAACATTTATTGGACTTTGTTCCCCATCTTATTATATTTATATGAATATCAAAAGAGAATTTTGCTGCTGGGAAAGATGGGTAGACATTCTCTTGTTGCTTCCATCTGGCATGAACAGTAGAGGGAAAGACTGAAGTTAGAAGAGACAAGAGCAGAATCAACAGAACAAAACTGTCCGGCATCAAAGGACACAGATCCAAGGGTTTTCTCCCACCTCTTCCCAGGCAGATGCCACAGCAGATGCCACGCTTCTCAGCCAGGACCTGCCCCAGCTCTGCAGGTTGGGGAGAAACAAGGAAAGAGACAGAGCTGGCAATGACATGGCTCCCGCAGGAAAAGCCTCCCTGGGGTGGTATTTTAGGACATTAGCTCAGGCTGCCTTGTCCTCAGTCATCTCGCTGGCATTTAAGTAGCCCCTTGGGTTACAGATCATGGCAGGTGCTGGTAAGGAAAGAAGGCCATGCTAAAAATACCAGCCTCTTCTGGCACCCCGCCGGCAGCCCCAGCTCCCTCCTTGAGCCGCGGGACCTCAGGAAAAGAAGTTTCCTCTGCCTCGGTCACAAAGGTCTGACTCCCCCCTCTGCCAAAGTCACTGAGGCAGAAAGAGTCCTCTGGAGGAGAAAAAAAAAATACTCGAAGAAGCATTTCTATTGAGAAACACCAGTTTCTACTAAATCAAGCCATAATAAATAGATAACAGACAACAGAATGGTGGTGTGGTTACCAGAGGAGAAAGGGGGGGACTGAAAAGGGGGTACAACTACAGGGTAACAAGAGAAAACTAGCCGAAACCGGTTTGGCTAAGTGGATAGAGCGTTGGCCTGCGGACTGAGGGGTCCCAGGTTCGATTCTGGTCAAGAGCATGTATTGTGGTTGTGGGCACATCCCCAGGAGGGGGTGTGCAAGAGGCGGCTGATCGATGTTTCTCTCTCATCGGTGTTTCTAACTCTCTATCCCTCTCTCTTCCTCTCTGTAAAAAATCAAAAAAAAAAAAAAATATATATATATATATATATATATATATATATATATATATATATATATGTGTGTGTGTGTGTGTGTGTGTGTGTGTGTGTGTGTATATATATATATATATATATATATATATTTTTTTTTTTTTTTTTAAAGAAAGAAAACTAGACTTTGGATGGTGAGCACGCAGTAGAGCACACAGATGTAGAATTATGTTATATATCTGAAAATTACATAATGCCATTAGCCAATGTTACCCTAATACATTTAATACTTTAGGAAAACAATAGTCTATCTTAAGAAGAAGCCAGGGTCCCAGTAGAAAGTACTTGGGAAGAAGGGTTTGCAAGTCAGCCAAGAAAGCCTTTTTTCAAAATCAAGGAGTCCACTGTCTGTTTTCAGTAACCTGGGCATACCCATAATCCTCCAAACCAAACAGCTTCAACCCCAAATTAAGCTCTGGGCAGTGGGTCTGGCATAGGTGCTGGGACAAAATTTCAGAAATCCCCACTTTGCGTTTTCCTAAGGCAGTGGCCCTGCTGGAGCCCAGGTGAGTGGTGGGAGGGCGTCGGTCAGAGCAGGAGGCACCGGGCAATCGCATCCTCGGCATCTTTGCATCAGATTTCACCGTCTGCAGAGTCAGGGCGGAGAGAGTGCTGCTTGCCACCCAGGAGTCTACGAAGGTCACGTTCACATATGTTCCTGTGAAGGGCATCGTCGGAAACCTGAGAACCAAGTATAAAAATATAAAGATGAACAGGTGGCCTCCAATACAGAAAGAATGTGGGGTTTGCGGGGAAGTGATGATTAAAACCATCCCGGAGTTTCAATGCAGCCCCCGAGGCTGGCTCAGGTCTCCGGACTGCTCCGCCTGGGGACGCTTTTATTTCGGCACAGGCTGCGGCCCGAGCAGGCCCTACACGCTGTCCTGACCACGTTGTTTGTCTTCATTTCCCCAAAAAACGTTCTGCCTGGGTTGATTAATGGTGCTCATTCCTTGGCCAACCCAGGGGTTTTGAGAGACGCCGGTATAGATTTCCTACGATTACCTCAAACTCTCCCTTGAAGCTACCAGGAACAAAAGGAACATACCTCTTCTATCTTTGGGAACATATCCTTTTTTTTGGTCCCATTTGGGGCCATAAAACTCAAGAATAGGAAAGATGTTTTGCCCAACCATACTTTCTCACCAGGTTCTCCCATTAGCTGAGTGTGGGGTGGGTGTAGGAGCCTGGGATGCAGCCCCAAGCTGGCCCATGTTGGGTAAGACACCCCATTAGTCCCAGCTGCATTACTCCCACCTTTCAACCATGTTCACGTGTAGAAAAGCCCCCTCGCAACCCCTCTCGTCTCCCCTTCACCTTATAATGTGTTGCTCTTAAATATGTGAATGGTGAATGGGAACATGGGCCCCTTCCCGTGCTCCAATTCCCCATCCCACCCTGTGGGAAATGTAGTGAAGGCCTGGGAGACCTTGGGAACCTGCCAGAAGCTAAAGGCCAAAGGGAAACTGCTGGTAGATGTGAGCCTGTATTGTAAACAGCTAGCATGCAGATCCCCTGCGTGCCCTGTTTTCCTGTTTTTCTTGTGTTGGGAGCGTCTGGGTGGCATCAATACAATAGCACCAGCTGGGATGGGACTCAGTGGTTCAGCTTCAGCGGGGGTTCCCTGGTCGGCCTCTGCTGGTGTACATGTAAGTCCTAATAAGCCCGTGTCTTTCACAGCCAGTCCTCCGGGTTGTTTTTTTAGGAAACCAAGAACAATACACTGAGGTTTTGCTGGGACCTCAGCACTTGGCATAACAATATGAAATCAAATATTGATGTAAAAACAGACCGGGGGGATGGTTAGTTAAAAGAGCTCTGAACCTGGACCTGGGACACCCTTGCTCTTATCCTGCCTTGCTACCTCCCAGCTGGTTAACCGGGAGCCAGCCACTGCCCTCGGATTTCTAATCTATAAAGTGGGAATACTAGCAGGCATCCCGATGCTGCCATAAGAGGCTGTGAAGTGATATAATAAACTTGCAAGTGCTTTTTAGACTTTACATACTTGGGCCAGTGGTCGGCAAACTCATTAGTCAACAGAGCCAAATATCAACAGTACAAAGATTGAAATTTCTTTTGAGAGCCAAATTTTTTAAACTTAAACTTGTAACGTCACTTCTTCAAAATAGACTCGCCCAGGCTGTGGTATTTTGTGGAAGAGCCACACTCAAGGGGCCAAAGAGCCGCATGTGGCTCTCGAGCAGCAGTCTGCCGATCACGGACTTAGGCAATACTGTTATTCTTGAGACAGTTCAATTCCACCCAAATCGGCTTGATTGAATTGCTACATCGTTGCTACTGTTGAAAAACAGAAGGTGATGCCGAGATGGGTTTGGCTCAGTGGATAGAGCTTTGGCCTGTGGGCTGAAAGATCCCGGGTTCAATTCTGGTCAAGGGCACGTACCTTGGTTGCGGGCACATCCCCAGTGGGGGGTATGCAAAAGGCAGCTGGTCGACGCATCTCTCTCATCGACGTTTTTAACTCTCTATCCCTCTCAATTTCTCTCTGTGTGAAATCAATAAAATATATTTTAGAAAAAGAAAAAGAAAAACAAAAGGTGAGATACAAGGCAGAAAAATGCATTGCCTTTTGGACTGAGATAACCATTTTTGCTGGTGCAAACCCACCCAGGTAGCAAGCGCACTCAGGGGCCTCACAGCAGAATCAGAACCAGCCGTGTGTCACCAGGCAATGGAGAAAGGCATCCACAACGGCCTGACGACGTTCCTCGGAGTGCCAAGGCTCCCCCTGGAAGCAGACCTATTTCCTTGTGTCCTGACGGTAGCATCACAGATCCTTGAGAAAGAAAACCCTATTGTATATGAAGAGAACACGCTGCATCTTGTTCCTTGGGACAGTGAGCCCTGAGCATAACATGCTGCATTCCAGAACCCCGTGGAAGAAGCGATTGTCTCTGGGTTTTAATTATAGATTCTTCACTTGCTCTTAATTGCCTGAGTCAGCACGAGTGACTCTGAGGGAGTCACGGAACACAGATAGAGCTCTTGCTGTTAAACAAGGTGTGACTATCAGGTAAAGAGGCTTTTGTTTTGTTCTGTTTTTAAACAACCCTTCATGTATATATTCAAGTGAGTGCTGACTCTTTTCCAAACAAATATTGGGAAATATGGTATGGTTAGTATGGGTATTCATAGGGCAGGGGCAGTAGCATATTTACTGTTAAAGTTCTCCTGGAACACCTGAGCTGTGGGATCCTCACAACCAGAGGGGAGCTCAGGTAGCATTTGGGACCATGGTAACACGGTGGAAAATACACATTAAGTGACCCTCCCCCTCAGCAAGAGGGTTTTACCCCACAATAGATAGATAGATAGATAGATAGATAGATAGATAGATAGATGCTTTTTCTGGAGGAAAAGATCCATCTCTTCTCCACCTTCCTTTATTCCATAAAAAATCTAGTTAAATGCCTAGTACACAAAAGGTGTCTAATAAATATGTGTTGGGCATTTGTCCTACCCTATCACAATACTTATATTCATTCTTCAGAAAATAAAATGTATAGTCCATATTTTTAATTTAAATATGTCTTTTGAGCCTATTTTCTTTAATATTGATTTTTATTGATTTCAGAGAGGGAGAGAGAAATGGAATCATCAAGGATGAGAGAGAATCTTTGATAGGCTGCCTCCTGCCTGCCCCCTACTGGGGACCGAATCTGCTACCTGGGCATGTGCTCTGACTGGGAATCGAACCATGACCTCCTGGTTCATAGGTAATTAATTGCTCAACCACTGAGCCACGCCGGAGGGGCAGAGCCTAATTTTTAAATCTTTCCTTCCCAGACACTGTTTCTCTTACTTATTTGTATGGCTAATAGCCAATAAAGGATCATTCAACAAACATTTATTGAGAAATGACTAAATGCCAAACACCGGGGGTAATCTCCTGGATTTTTCTTAGATTATACACAGAAAGAACCTCAGGGCCACATATGTTGAGCAGCCTCCCACGGAACACAGACTCTCTCATGTAACCTCAGGAAAGAAATGGAGTTATAATAAGGACCCCTAGAACTGAAATTTGGTCATAGTCTCCCAGTTTTTTCTCTCTCAGTGGTGCTTGTGTTTACCTTGCTCCATTCTCCTTCTCTTTCCTCTATAACCAGACTTCTCTGCTTACCCATCACTTAGTTGTTGCATGGTGGTATATTAGTCAGGAAAAGCTAGCTATGCTTCAGTAACAAACAAGCCCCACATGTCAGTGATCTGAAATAGCAAAGGTTTATAGCTCGCTCTTGCTACATGTTAGCCAAGGCTTAGTTGGGGGGACAGGGGATATTCTGCTGGTTAAAACCACTTGGGAACCCAGAATGACAGAGCAGCAGTAATCTTAAAAATGAACATGGTGAGGTATATGCTAACTCTTTAAGTGTCCACCATAAGTCACTTCTGCTCACATTTCCTTGACCAAAGCAAATCGAATGACCATACCTAACTTAATTGGGAGAGGGTATGTGTAATCGTAGAGATATGCAATCCTGTCAAGACCCAGCTTAGGCAGAAAGCCTAAATACTTTTAATAGCCTTAACCATTCTCATACAGGCATCTCCAGTTCAAGACTGCAAAACCTTTCTGTTTCAGCAACCTCAGTGAATGATTCATACTTTCCACATTCTTTATTTCAAGCTGCAGTTCGAGAGTGTCCCGGTCCATCTTTGCCTGACAGGCCACACACTCACTAGCTGTCAGGTTAGCCACTGGATCTATCCTGGAGTCATGGCCAGTCAGCTGGGGAACAGGGATATATACCATAGCTCGTGGCTGTCCAGCCCACCTCTCTTAATCCTATCCGGGGACTGAGACTGTTGTTTAAGCCATGCTTTTCTTGTCCTAGCCCTTGGTGTTAGAAAGGTCATGAGTGGTGCAGTTCTTGAAGCTGGGTTGGGTCTGGCTGGCTCAGGCTATTTATGGGGCAGAATCTCAACAGTGGTGAAATGGAAATGGTTGAGTCCAAGGACCTGCTGTGTTAACCCATTAGTCTAGGGATCGATGATGATATACCAAGGGATTTTACATTTTGGCTCTGTGCAACTCTAGATCCACAGTTGGGCGCCATAACTCTAAACATCGCCCTAGGTGAGAGGGGCAGGGAAGAGAATCTCACAATAAGACCTGAACGTCTGAACCCAGAATTCAAGTCCCTTCACCAAATGCCCCCTATATACCTCTCCAGCCTCATATCTCAGTTCACCCCCAAATAAACCTACTGTCCAACCACTGTCAAACATTCCCTTTTCTTTCCTTGGCTTGTACAATACCTCCTCTCTAACAAACTACTACCCTTACTCTAAAATCAGTTTTAAAACCACTAAAAAAACAAAACAAAAAAAAACACCGCTTTTCAGAGAAGTCTTTTACTGTCTGCTCTGACTGGTCATTTCGATTTCTTCCTTCTCTGAATTCCTATACCCCTACTCATGAGGGACCCCTGGAGGGCATGGATATGTTTATTCATTCAAGGATCCCAGAGCCTAGTGCCTGCCTGCGGAACAGGGATATATACTTGGTGGTATGTTCGTCAGTGCTCGCCAATGGTGTGTTTGATGAATTGTCTGCAATGCCTGTTCATTTAAGGAAACTTTAACGCGTTCCTCTGCTATGTTAGACACAGTGAATGAAAGTCAGTAATATCTGGTCCCTCCAAGAGTTTCTCTAGTTCAGTTGTCTTATTTTATAGATGAGAAAACTGAAACCCAGAGAGGAGAAATGACTGGCCCTCTGCCACCCAAGCAGCCAGAATGTACTGAGCACTTTGCTATGTGCTAGACTAAGTGCTTTTCATTCTTTTACACATATTTTTTAATTGATTTCAGAGAGAGGAGAGATGAGAGAGAATCATTGATCGGCTGCCTCCTGCATGCCCCCTATTGGGGATTGAGCCTGCAACCGGAGCATGTGCCCTTGACTGGAATCGAACCCGGGACCTTTCAGTCTTCAGGCCCATGCTCTCACTAGCCACTGAGTCAAACCAGTTAGGGCTCTTTTCATTCTTTATTTCATTTTCAAACTTGTAACAACCCTAAAAGGGAAGAATTTTTACACCTACTTCCAGAAGAGAAAACGGAGGCTTAAAAAGGTTGTAACATGGCTAAGGCAAGGAGGAGGCTAGGCCAGGTTTGGATCGCAGAGTCTAACTCCTGATCCCTACTCTTACCCCCTGTGCTGAGCTCCGTGCTGGGGACTCAGCTCCCTGTGATCCATGCACCTGTATATTGCCGAGAGGCCTTGAACTTTGTCAGTGCTGCCGTGGCCGGGTTGACATATGGCAATTAAAAGGTGCTGGTGAGAGTCTGTGCCGTGCAGCCCATAGGCACACGGATCTGCTGTTCTGACCGTTAGGTCAGGGTATGTTTTCCCTCCTGGGCAGCTGGGTTAGTGGAGGAAACCTGATAAAATCCTGGAGAGGAACTTGATCTTTCTCTGAAGGACTTACAAGTTGTTTGGCCTGCCTAATCTGCTCAGATACCGTCCGGGGAATATTCTGTGTCCGTGTAGCACAGGCTGTGAATTATTCGATGGGGACTGTTAATGAGACCCTCACCAACTCCGCCTCAGCCAGGCTCAGGCAGGGCTTTGGGGCAGCCCCTTTTCTTTCCCTCCCACCAAAAGCTCGGAAAAGAGCAGGCTTTCCCCATTGGGAGCTGGGGGCAGTGAGAGATGTCGGAAATCCTGCTGCCTCCACGCGGAGCTCACTGTACAGAGCTGGGCCTCAGAGCTGTGGCTGTGGATGCAATGACTTAGCTGGGTTAACATTTATCCCACGTCTTGGCCACCTGGTGCCTGAGCGTCTAACATGGCAAGGGACTGAATCCCTAAAACCACTGCAAAAGAAAATAAAAAAATATAAAAAAATAAAATATATATATATATATATATATATATATATATAGAGAGAGAGAGAGAGAGAGAGAGAGAGAGAGAGAGAGAGAGAGAGAGAGAGTTCGCTCTGCAGGCACCTCAGAGATCCTTTGGATTTAAAGATGGGGAAACTGAGACTCGGAGGCTAACACCTCCAGGTCACAGGGCTGCAGGTAATAGAGACCCAAGTTCCTGAGTCTAAACTCCGTGTTCTTTCATCTTCAGCTCCCACCCCGCTCCTTCCCTTTGCTGAAGCCAGGCACTGACACACGGAGAACTAAGCCCACTGGGTCCTGGGCCCCTAGAGTATTTGGCTAGCCCTTTCTGACGGGAAGGGCGCGCAGAAGACAGATTCCGGGGCATTCTGACCCACCCCAGCAGAGCCTCCGGAGAGGCCAGGGTCTTGCTCTCAACTCGCTTTCTCTGCTCCAGGTTCGTTTCCCCGAAAGTGAGCGACGGGGAGGATACGGATCGAGCTGAGAGCGCTTGGGACGCAGGCCTGGGTGCCGCGGTCGGCGGCTGCTGGGGTCCCCCGGGGGAGGGCGTAGAGAGGGACTGATGCTGAGCGCGCCGGGGTGCAGCGGCAGAGCGGGGCGCCCCAATGCACACCTGCCACCTGCCCCGCTCCCCCGGGCTCCTGTGACTCGGGGGGGAAGGGGAGACTGGGCTGGGGGCTCGAATGGCGGGGCGCCGACTCCCAGAGGAGGGGGCGCAGAGGGCGGAGGTGAGCGCCCCATCCGCGGCTCGGCCCCAGCGGAGCCCCGACGCCCTCTCCCCGGGGTGCAGGCTTGGACACGGGGCGGCCGCCCGGGCGGCGCGGGGCCCCATATATAGTCATATCCACCGGCAGGCGGAGGCGGCGGGCGGCGGCGAATGGGCGCCGGCCCCGCGGGAGGAGCGGAGCGGGGCGGGCGCGGGGGGCGGGGGGAGGAGAGCCGAGCGGGGGCTGGAGGGAGCAGCTTTTCCAAAAAAGTATTGGCTGTCCGGAGGAATGCGGTCGTCCCCTCGGGAAAGTACATATCTGGAGGGAGCCGGCGGCCTCGCTCGCACTCCGGCTCGGCCGCCCCTCCGCGCTCGCCCCGCCGCTCCCGCCGCTCCCGCCGCCGCCGCCGCCGCCCCCGGCCCCGCGCCGCCGCCGCCATGGACGCCATCAAGAAGAAGATGCAGATGCTGAAGCTCGACAAGGAGAACGCCTTGGACCGAGCAGAGCAGGCGGAGGCCGACAAGAAGGCGGCGGAGGACAGGAGCAAGCAGGTCTGCACCTCCTGCCCGCCCCGAGCGCGCCCGCCCGGGATCCCGGAGCCCCTGGCCCCGGCCCGACACCCCCTCCCGGCCCCTCACCCCGAGGACCGGGGAGCCACCCCGTCCCTGCCCCGGACGGCCGGGGCGCGCGCCTGAGAGGGGCGAGAGGCGAAGAGCGGGACTCGGGCTCCTTCTAACTTTCCATTCTCCATTCTGAGGGGTTCCCTCTGTGGCTCTCGGAGCCCCCGGAGCCCCGCCAAGCCCTGGAGGCGCTCGGTTCTCTGAGTCGGGAGTCAGGTTTGGATCCGTGGGGGCAAGAAGGGGTGGAGCGCGGGCTTGAAGGGAACCGGGTCCAGCAAGTGTTAGAAGTTCTTCTGGGCATTTGGGAATAAACCCTTCAACTGGGACAGAACTGGGGCGGGGAGGGGGGAGGGAGGGGGGAGGGTAAAGTCATGGAGTTTATCCCTAAGAGCAAAGGTGGGACAGAAGAGAGAATAGGACCCTAAGGCCAGGAGGATGGGGCTTCTCTGCACCCCGAGCTGTGGGCTTGAGCCCGCGGGGCCGGGGCAAGAGTCTCGCCCTTGGGGAGGAGGTGCGAATGTGGGTGAACCACCGTTCGCCTCTGGCTCCAGCGAGAGGAGGGGACCCTGGAACCTAAACCAGGAGGGGCCCCGAGCCCGAGGGGCTCCAGCCAACCCAGCGCCCGTGTGTGTGTGTGTGTGTGTGTGTGTGTGTGTGTGTGTGTGTGTGTGTGTGTGTCTAACACCCGGTCCGTGCCGGCCGCCCGCGCCCGCCGCTGCCCCGCAGCTGGAGGAGGACATCGCGGCCAAGGAGAAGCTGCTGCGGGCGTCGGAGGACGAGCGGGACCGGGTGCTGGAGGACCTGCACAAGGCGGAGGACAGCCTCCTGGCCGCCGACGAGACCGCCGCCAAGGTACTGGGGCGCGCGGCTCGGCGCACGAATGGCTAACTGTCTCTCTCTCTCTCTCTCTCTCTCCTTCCCTCCCTCCCTGTCTCTCCCTCTCTCTGTCCCGCTGTCCCTGTCCTTCTGGTTCTGTGCACCCACACCCTCCTCCCCCTGCGGGATCACGCTGCCTGCCGCACTCCCCCCCCCCCCCCCACTCCCCGTCCCCCACGGCCAACTCCCAGCTGGAAGATGAGCTGGTGTCGCTACAAAAGAAGCTCAAGGGCACCGAAGATGAGCTGGACAAGTACTCCGAGGCTCTCAAAGATGCCCAGGAGAAGCTGGAGCTGGCGGAGAAGAAGGCCACCGACGTAAGTGCTTGCACACACTGCCTCCCTCACCTCCTGCCCGCCCGCTCGGGCCGCTCTGGAGCCCCCAGGGGCCCAGAGAGACACCTGCACACAGCCCTGCCCTGGCCCGGAGCGCTGGATGCTGCCGCAGACCGCTACCGCACACGTTCTTCATATTTCATCCATTCCTCTCTCTTTTTCTCCTTCTGCGACCCCACTCCTGGGGTGGGGAGTGGGGGTGAGGAGCTGGGAGTTCACAGCAGCTGAAATTGGATGCTGGGAGGTGAAAATTGCCTCCCTGGTACCAGAAAAACTTTTAAGGTGTCCTCCTTACCAAGGTTTGTGCAAACGGAATGCCTAATTTCTCTCTTCCCTTTTGCCATCTCTGGTGGGCGGGGAGGCCCGGTGTCGGTGATTGTGTCTAGTCAGGGGACAGAGGCCTGTGCTCTAGATTAAAGGAATAGTTTGGGGCTACTTGTGCACAGAAGGCTGAGCTTGATGGTGGGGCACAGAGACTGCTGAGGCCTCCTTTCTTCCCAGGGAAGCCTTCATTCAGCCCTTAAGATCTTCCCGGGAAGATGATACTTGCTTGGGTCCGCAGGCTGAGGGCACTAGATCCAAAAAGTAAGCTGGGGGTTATATATAGCTCAGTGCTTTATATGGTATAGTGAGCGAGCTGCCCCCTGCCCCTCCTGCTCACCCCACCCCCACCTGTCAGCCCTCTGACAACCACCACATAGTTTCAGGGGTGATGCAAACAGGCAGAAGCTCTATCAGCACTCTGCTCACTGCCCTCGGGAGGGATCTTTCCAGCCGAAGAGCTTGCCTCTTCTGCTGCGTCAGTCAAGCCAAGCATTAGATTTCCAAAGGACTTCTTTTCACACCGTTGGATTCCGTTCTAGAAGCTAATTAAGCCTGGAGGCCCAATTAGGAAAGAATTCCTTGGGAACAATTCCAAGAATGTATGAGTACCAGGAAAGGCTATGCCCAGAAGTTACTCTACCCAGTGCAACTGGCAGAATATTTTGTCTGAGAGTAAAATGCAAATTGCTGGAGGGTCTTGGGTCTTGAAATCAGGAAAGGCTTTTCGTGGTATGAAAGGCTTGAAATCTAATCTCCAAGTGTGTTTGTCCATGAGAAATCCAGACTTGGGACATTCAGAATCTGCCACAAAAAAAAAAAAAATTTTTTTTCAGTGAAAATCAAGGTTCCTGGGGAGGTGGCGGGGGGGGGGGGGGGGGGGGATTCAAGAAAGCACTGATTGAGCTAAAATATTTAAGTTACAAACTACCTGGCTTTAGAAAAAAGAGCCAAGGAACACATAACTCTGCCCACATTGAATAATGTAGATCAGATGTGTGCTCTCTATAAGGCTAAATGGAGGAGGTCTGTCTCCCCCAAATTCTCCAGCAGGACGTTTATTTAGCTTTTCAAAGGAGCCGCTGATAGATCAAGGAGAGATATTCCTTATAAGGTAAAGAATGCAGAGAATTTGAAAGTAGCCCAGTAAGGCAAAGAGAAGTGGCAAAAAAAAAAAAAAAAAAAAAAAAAAAAATACTCTAATTCTTAAGGAGAAATAGATAATTATTGTGACTATGTAGAGCTATAGGTCTTTATTGAGGTTTGTTTAAAGGAGCCTAGGAATGGGGTGGGCAGAAGTGGAAAAGAGGACATTTAAAGCCAGCTGGGGGGAAGGGGCGGGGCCAGCACTGGAGGGGGGGGGGGGGGTTGGAACTCTGTTTGGATTCTTTTTTTTTTTTTCCCCAACTGGAAAACTGTCCCTAATATGGTACACATTTTATTTATTTTTTTGTCAGTATATTTTGATCACCTTCCCCTTTAAGACATTTTTGGTTGTTGGGAACCTGTAGGGATGTGGAAGAAGTTTGTGGGGGGAAATGCTATATTTAGAGTGATTCCTAACTAGTAAAAAAAAAAAAAAATAATAATAATAATAATAATAATTGACTTGAGCAGGACCAGACAGTTGTCACTAGAGAAAGGGGAGGTGGGCGAGAGGTCAGCTTCCTGAGGTAGTATTATTATATTACATCTGTGATAAAGACATTTCCCTGTCATTGTCTTGTACGTACATAGTTAAGAACTGTGGAACAGTCTTGCATTTTTTCTACTACTGCTAAAAACATTTTTTTTCTAATTTAAGAACATACTTTACACAGCCTATTCCAGAACTGGGCTCTTCCTAACTTAAAAGGCGGTCATTCTTGAGGTAGCATTCCTGATGGTTTTGTTTTGAATATTCTGTTGCCATCCCACCTAAGTGTAGCTGAAGGGGATCTAGGGCTCCCAACCTCCACCCCAATAACTGTATATACCTGAGATTTGCAGTATGTGGGTCTTTATTCCCTGTCAGTCTTTGCTTTCTAAATCAGTGATTCTCAGCATTCTCTAAACAGAATCGCCTAGGCCCTAAGGAGGTTTTAAAACCCCAAATCCAGGCTATACCCCAGGCCAATTAAATCAGAATTTCTGGGAGTGGAACCCCGGCATTAGTATATATATTTTTTAATACCCAGATGACTCCAATGTGCAACCAAGGCTGAGAACTGCCCTTACACTCTTGTATCATGACATCAGCATGAACGGGAACTCACCTGAAACTGACTTGCTGAGGTGTTTGAAAAGCAGGACAATCAGTCACTCGTTGGCTGCTTAAGGCAGTTTCCCTGGCTCCTGGCTCCCGGAGGCTCTCAGCCATTCTCTCGCCCACCCTCAAAGCTGGAGCCCCAAAGTCTGCACTCCTTTAGGCATGGAGACCTAGCCTCCCGCCTGGCCAGATGAGCTGTGTGAAACAGAGCGAGAGGCTCCCCCTACAGGCTGTGAGGGCCCTTGCAGGGGTGGGGGAGATCT
Organism: Pipistrellus hanaki; assembly: GCF_964339955.1. NCBI lineage: Eukaryota > Metazoa > Chordata > Mammalia > Chiroptera > Vespertilionidae > Pipistrellus > Pipistrellus hanaki. The sequence continues at coordinate 44,815,762 of NC_140503.1, read as the reverse complement.
CACAGAGGCTGAGAGAGTCCATAGAAAACAACTCAGGACCTCTAAGGAGGTTTGTGAGGGCTAATGGAGGAGGAGAGGGATGTCAAGTCTGTTTTCTTTTTCTTCATTATTCCCACTCTTAAACATATCAGGAACTGACTAGAAGGGCCTCCTTTGAGAAAGGTGAAGATTGAAAGCCGTGAGACTTAGCAGGCCTTTAAAAACACAGCCCAAGGGGCACATTGGCAGAGGGCAGTTCCCAGGAATACTGTCCACAGTGATTTTCACACAGCTCTTGCTAGAGGCTCTGTTAGGGTTCGGCAGTCTTCCTTGGTGTGCCTTTTAAAGGCAGCCAGTCCAGCCCAAAACTGGTCAGATGCCAGATCTCAGAGGCTAATTTAAAACCAGTGGCAAAAGGAACCCTTTGAGAGGATTGTTTTTAGAGACAGGAAAGTGAGCTGCAGAGGGACTGGGGTAAACAGCTGGTTATGGGCCCCAGCCTAACCCCTAAAACAATGCCTGCCTATATATTAAGTAAAGCTATCGCCTGAGTTCTTAACTAATGTATGTACAAGATATTGTGCTAAGGGCTTTGCATTAATTGTCTCATAGCCCTGACATCAGCTCAATGAGGAAGTACTACTGTTAACCCCACTTTTACAGATGAAGCCCGGGGAAATCGAGTTCTTTGTCCCAGGTCGCACAGAAAAGGAGAGAGCTAGGAACCAGATTCTAGCCTGGGCAGACTGCATTTAACACAGGTTTCCCATGAAACATGTTAGTGGTTTTCCCTTGGTGTGTTTTTGGAGAAGTAGGTCTATTATGGCTTAAATCTTGTGTTCTGGGGTTCTTTACAAGGAGGAAGAGTCCCCTTGGAGTAAGGTGACCAGATCGTCCCGCTTTTGGCGAGACCGTCCCAATTTTTAACAATTTTTCCCGCGTCTTGGAAAGAATCGGGACTTTTTGAAAACGCCGCGGGACACATTGTTAAAAATTGGGACGTCTGGTCACCTTACCTTAGAGGCATCTTGAGGCCCCAAACCTTCTTTACAAGAGTCCCCTTAGAGGTATCTTCAGGCCCCAAACCCTTCGCTCAGCTCTCCCTCCCGGGCCTGGGAACTCGGGATGCGGAGCGGAGCGCTCTGGCCGCCAGCAGGCGGCATCATCGCCCTGAGTAGCCGGCCGGGCCCGTTGCCCGCGACTACGGGGAGCCACGGAGAGGCGCTGGGGATCCGAGCAAAACCCCTGGAGCGAGCGCTGGCCTCTCCCCTGCAGGGCCCCTCCAGCCCGCCAGGTGCTCCCGGCGCGCCCCCACTCCTGCCTCCCCGCCGCAGCGAGCATGCGCGGCGCCTCCCGCGGTTCGCAAAGTCCCGGGGTCCGCGGCGCGCGCCCCGCCCCGCCCGCCCGCCCCCGGCGCTCGCACCCCCGCCCGCGCTTCGCCCGCGCTGCCCCGGAGACCGCGACTTCCGGGCTGGTCCGGGCCGCAGGGGGCGCCGCCGTCGCGCGGCGAGGCTGGGCGGGGCCCCCGGCCGGGCGTTCGGGAGCGCGGCAGCGGCGGCCAGAGCGCAGCGGCCGGCCTCTCCCCCCACCGCAGCCCGCCCGCCGCCCCGCGCCATGGCGGGCAGCAGCTCGCTGGAGGCGGTGCGCAGGAAGATCCGCAGCCTGCAGGAGCAGGCGGACGCCGCCGAGGAGCGCGCGGGCAGCCTGCAGCGCGAGCTGGACTACGAGAGGAAGCTGAGGGAGACCGTAAGGGACCCACCCAGCACCCAGTCCCCCTCCCCTCCCAGCACCCAGTCCCCCCCACCTCCGGAGGCGCCTCCTCGCGCGCCGCCGGGCCTCTGGAGCCCACCGGCCCCTTCCCCCGCGCTCCTGGGCGCACCGGGGCTGCGGGCGCCGGCTGGCTCTGCAGGGGCCCTGCGCGTGCCTCTCTGTCCTTCCATTCCACGTCTCTGGTCTAAAGGAAAAGCTCTGAGGGGAAGCAGGAGTGGCGTGGAGAAGGTTCTGGGAGCAGCCCTTTCCCAGAAGGGGCTCCACAACTGGGGTGTTTGCCTTCTGTCCGGCTGTCTCCAGCCCCCCAGAATGTGCACTTTGTGCTGTAGACATTATTGACTCGAGGGTGGGGAGGAGAGAGAGAGAGAGAAATCCTTTCGGAAATCCTTTCCTTTGGAACGGGGCGTCTGCAGGTCCAGTAGGAGGCTCTGCCAAGCTTTAGGGCCCGGGGATGCTGAGCCCCACGGACCCTTCGTTTTCTGGAAGCCCTTTCTCTGATGGTGGAGACCTGGACGGCCCCCGGTTCTGACTTGCTTCGTTTGCTGCCCGTGGAATGTCCCTTTCTTAACCATCGCTCCTTCCAAATGTTATTACACAGATAGATATTCCTTTGTTACGGAGGCTTGGAAGAAAGTTGGCTAAATGTGAACGATTCCTGGGTGTATCCTTGCCTGCTTCCCCTCCCCCATGTTGACTGGAATACCTTGTTTCCTTTCTGCTAAGGCAAGTGTATCCAGCAAACAGGAACAGGATTTCAGAGGTAGTTCAGGCATTTGCGACTTGTTGATTTTTTTTTTTTTTTATGTGTGTGTGCGCTTTAAATCAGGATATTCAAAACACCTTGGGGGTTTTATGACAAGTGGTAATATGGTGTCCAGCTGTGCTTAATTCTCAGCTGAGTACATTGTTATTGCTTAAGTATGCAGCTGGCTGCAGAAACTATTATGTATTTGCATAAAATACATAGAAGCAAACAGCTTCTCAGAGGAAGGCCTAACTAGAGGAAATTTCAGATAAAATACAGACAGGAATCAAAATCAATAAGCAAGAAGTTTTCTTTAGAGGACAAGTCAGAAGTCTTTGAATTTGACTGGTTATAAAGTGATTCCAACCGCCTCTCTGACTGGCTAGCTGTCCTTGACCCATTAGAACTAATGCAGCATGATGGATGAGAACAAAAACTCTGGATCCTGATTGAATCTTCACTACTTACTACCTATGAGACTTCGGGCAAATTAACTTCTCAGTCTCTCAGTTCTGAATATGGAGATAATATTCTGAAAATTACAGTGGTGATAGGCACAACAGAATAGAAGTTCTGTGTCAGCTGGTGTTAAAAGTGCACAGCTCATATGCCAGTTCCCTACCTATCAAAGGATCTTGGAAATAAAATGATCATCTTTTCCTAAAATGTATATTTTCATTGATTTCAGACAGGAAGGGAGATGGGGGGGATAGGAAACATCAATGATGAGAGAGAATCGTTGATCAGCAGTTTCCTGCATGCTGGTGTTGAGCCTGCAACCCAGGCATGTGCCCTGACTGGGAATCAAACCCTGACCTTTTGGGTCATTAGTCAGCACCCAACCACTGAGCAACACTGGCCAGACCAGCATATCTTAAAACAGTGGTCTCGGACCTTTCGGACCTCATGGACCACCAGTGGTCCAGGGACCAGCGATTGGCGACCGCTGTCTTAAAACACTCCATTTAAATGCTTTTAATCAATTTGTTTTTCTTTTTGGAACTTGGAGAGCATACCTGGGCAGCTTGGAAAGAATGATTGGTGGGCTGATGTGGTGTTAATGGTGAAGCCAGTAGAAATCCCCTCACCCTGCTAAGAAAGGGACCATGCGGTCCTGTACAGGAGAGCCTTTTACTGACTCCTGGCCCAGTGATTGATGTAAGACACAGAAGACAAATTGTAGGAAGGGCATGTTGTTACTCTTATGTCACCTTTTCTTTTGTGCTTTTTATAAGTGACCTTCCAGTGCCAGTTGTCTAAAGGTAATGCTTCCATCCTTTTCAAAGCTTTATGTTAAAAGTAGTTTTAAAAGCTTTAATTTTTTTTTTTAAGTAATTTCTGAAAACAGCCTAGGTATCTGGGTGATTGGACGCAGAACGTTTTAAGACCGGCAACTTGAGGCCTGGCTCAGGCCATTGAGAGAATTTCTGATTGAGAGTTGTTCTTCACTTCTGAAACTGGAACTTCAAGATGGCTAATGCAAGGTGGTTTCTTGTTAGTTGTCAGGCACAACTGTGAGTTCAACCAGTAGTCTGCAGTTTATCTTGGCAGTGGAGTTAGGTTAAGGACAAAGCCATAAGCCACTGCAAAAAATTAAATAAATAAATATTTGAAGAGTTGGCCCAAATCCAGATTCTCAACAGTTCAGAGAGGTTGTCGTTAATTGGCCCTATTATACCAGCTCTTATCTTGGAAAAAATCAGCGGTTCCTTACTTCCTACTGTTTGCTTTTCCAAGATGTGGAGGGCCTTTCAAATGGTTGGCATGAGGCTGCTTGGTTGGATGTAAGGGTGGACTTTAGGTGTGGTGACTCAAGAGGGTTGGTTTGTTTTTCTGTGGGGGGGTTTTGTTTGTGTTTATGTCATTGTCAAAGGAAAAAGTAGCCAGTCCTCCTCCTTTCTGGATAGTACCCAGCGAACAAGGAAACTTAAAATTGCAACTTGGAGATTCTTAGTTTGTAACTTCATTAAATCATGGAAATAACCAGTTCACAACATTTCCAGCCCTTTCCCTGTAGAGTTGGCAAATATTTCTGAGGCCAAGACACTGAGGGCGCATTTTGTGCTCACATTGGCACCCCCAGGGTGGCGGTAGCTGGAATGTATACTCTCAATTTCTGCTTTCGTACGTAGGCAAGGCCCAGGCCTGACAATGCCCTGTTCACGGCCGCCCTCCCTCATTATACAAACATGCCTCATAAATTACAGGCCTTGGCACAGATAGAGGAGGTTGTGTTTATCTGTTATCCATGGGAGTGCCCCTTCATGTCATCAGTGTTTTTCCCCCTTTCCTTACCATATAAGGGCAGAAGTTTAACTTGGCTGGAGTCGCTTGGTCTTACACAGCAAGTTGGGTGAAACCTTCTCTGTAAAACTACAGTTTGCATGAAGTAAAAGGGCCTGACCTTCGGTCATCGCTTGCTCCACTCGGGTTCAGGCAGGGCTTTGGAAATATATTCCAGAGGATTCATTGTTAGGGTATTATAATAGTCTCCTGTAGTTATTGAAGTAAAAATTGCTGTTTTTTTTTAATTAGTTTAAGTTGTGTCGACTAAAACATCTGGATGCCCTAAAAAAAAGTATGGGCCTGGTAAAAGTTTTCTTTCAAATCTGATGTTGGAGTAATATTTTGCTATAGTGTGGCAGGCCCTTCAGTTCTGTGTATGTAGTACCTTGTTGGGATGGAGGCGGGGGGGGGGGGGGGGTCTGCTATGTTTTCTGTATAGGTCGCTGATACCGTATAGGTCGCTGATACCTTTGGGGGAGGGGAGCACCAGGGAGGAGATAGGGCTGACCTTGCAACTAACTTGAAGGCACTTCACAAGGGTCGAGCTCCTCAAGGTTGTTCGACAGCAGATCTGCAGGAAGACAGTCGGTCTCCTTTGCTACTGGAGCAGTCTCTCTTCCGAGGAGCTCATTACATGTGGGGATACAATAGCACTTTTGAAATAAAAGAAACCAGCATCCCAAACCGAAAGACTTTGCCAGCAGCATCAACACACAGGCTGTTGTTAGGAGCAGCTCACCCAGCACAGTAAGAGGGATTTCCATGCCTGGAAGTAATTTGCATCTTGGGTCTTGACCCTTCCCAAAAGCCTTGTTATTTATATCTGCTTTTTAAATAACCGGTGGCTGGCCATGTAGCTGTAGGCTAGTACTGGCAGAGTAAGTTTAGGTAGACTGGCCAGGTGCTGGGAAGAGAGGAACCTTAGAAAGTATCTAGCTCCGGATTTAGAAAATACAAACGGGAAATAAAAGCTAGGGGGCCTTTTGAACACAGAACGTAATTCTCCCCTCCCTCCTAATAAAAAAAAGGGGGGAGGGGAGTAAAGAGGTGAATTCTAGGAAACCAAACAAAATTGTGATCAGACCAGCATGGTAGGGCCTAAGAACCAGTGGGAGTCCAGGTTTTCCCCAGGGCAAGTTTACGCAGAGGCAGGTGTACCCCCAGACACCGCTCTCGGGTCCAGGCTGTAACCTGGGTACCTTGGTCCTGCTCTGACACCTGTGGGGCAGCAGACAGGGGCTTCTGGGATTGAGAGCAAGTGCTCTGTGTTTGAATGTCAGCTGTTACCTGTTAGTGTTACTGGAGGGGGTTTTCGTTTTTATACTGCAGCTTATTTCAAAAAGGATTGAGAGGACTTGTTTAGTGGATGGTGTTGAATACAGTAACCGTCCTCCTAGTCCTGGTTAGTCTCTGTCACTCTGGGCCACTGGGCTGGGGAGTTGGGGTGGGCGTGGCTGTAGAGACCCTCCCCGTCTGGCTTAGGAAGAGGGAGGGAAGACTCCAGGGGCGAGAACCACCAGTTCCGGGGCTTCCGTGCCCGGTCCCAGGGGCCATGAGGAGAAGTGACAGAGCAGCACACAGGAGTCAGGCACCTGGGATGTTAGTCCTGTCTCCCCTGATGGCGGTGGGCCTCAGCATACTTCAGCATTCTGGGTCAGAGATCCCACCCTCTTCCCATTTTCCTGGGAAGGGAGGGCTGGAGCAGGGGTTCCCATGGAACTGGCCAGCGTCTTGTAGGTGGTGGGGCGGAGAGGGTGGAGGAGTGGAGCAGGTTGCTTGTTTACAGTACACATTCTTGCCCTCCCCTCTGACCTGAATCAGAATCTCTAGGGATGTGGGCCGGGAATTTATATTTTTAATGCACATCTCCATGTGGACGCTGACCCTCGGCCGGGTGTGGGAACTGCTAGACGAGGCCTAGCTAGATGACTAGCCCTCCCAGCTAAACAATCGCAGCCTCTGTTTTGCAGACCACCCGGAGGTCGGCGCTCTGTGTGCACCAGTCCCGGCTCCTGGAACATATCCCCATTCCCGGGCATTGCCTTTGAGCCCTCTAAGAGGTCCTGCTGGCTGGTATTCCATAGGATACAACCCGTCACGTCAGGTGGAAAGGTTCTATAAAATACTCCTGGCGAAAAGGAGTCAGGGACGTTTAGAAAACAGTGTCCAGAGCTAAAGGAAAGAAAGGTTGTGTGTGTTGTGGGGGGTAGGGAGCTGGGACTAGAATAAGAGGGAAGAGGGACCTCTCAGGAGAGAGCTTGTGTGCAGAGGGGTGCTGTCTCTTACCCACACTCCGATGCCCCAGCGGTGTGGGAAGCTGCCCTGGACTGGCCTGTCCCCCGCCCAGAAGTTTCTGTCCCCAGATCCTAAACAGCCTCCTTTCTGTGAGGACAAAGTCCTGAGGGCTGGGACCAGATTGAACGCGAAGCAGGGAACTTGTTGAGGTGGCTACAAAAGGCAAATAAACAACAACAAAAATCATTTTTAAAATGTTGTTGACATTTCTCTGGCCACATCACCTGAACGAGGATACCTGCCTTTATATTAAAAATAGGGAAAGGAAGGGGGATACTTTGGAGTATATGATCTGTTCACTCTACTGAGGTTTTTGGTTTGATTGATTTTGCTCTTCACTTTGTTTTCCACTTTGAGAGTTGCTTACTTGTTTCCCCCGTTCATAAAAGAATTGAATTTTACTGGGCCTGGAAAATATAGAAAATGAAGAAAGCAGACCTGACCCAAAACTATACCCTTAGTGTCTACTTCTCCCATTTTTTTAATAATAGGGCCGAAGACTTAAACAAGACAGTTCCTTATACGTAAGGAATGTGTTACCCCCATCTCCCTTACCCCTCCTCCAAAAAAACCAACAGCCCCTGCAGGCAGACTTGGTGGGGCCCATTCCTCACTGCGCACCTACAGTCTCCTTCGTGGGCCAGCACAGTTATAAACCATCCTCCTCCGATTCATTTCCTGTTTCCCACTGCTCCCTGCCTCTGCCAGCCAGTTTTTACTACGTAGTTAATTTTTGACAAGATGAAAGTATATTTGAATGTTGTTATCGAGTCCTTCACCAAATGCCCTAATCACTTATCTTTCCCAGACAAAACTTGGCACAGTTGAGCAAAGAGCTGAATGTTCTTGTACTCCTTTGATTCAAGGCCATAATCACAGCCTCCCTCTAACTGTGTGTGCATTTCGGACTGTGTATGTCATGTGTCCATGAGCTAAGAAAGTTGCTTTTGTTTAAATTAGCTTGGTCATACTCATTTTACTCAATGGACATTTGCTGAGCTCATACTCTGTGCAGAGAGAATCATGATTCCCTGTCCATAAGAAGCTAACAGCTGAGTAAAGAAGACTGGAATGTAGATAGGGAACTAGAATAGGTCCGTAAGTGTGTGTTGTAATTTTTTAGAAAACTTTCCATGTATCTTGAAAACCCCATCACCCCATGATAAGCAGACATTCAAAATGGGTGAGGATGAAGAAATAGTACTTGATTAATAAATCCCATATCTCACTTGCATAATATTTATCTTTTGTGTTAATTCTCACCCAAGAACATTTTTTCCCATTGATGTTTAGAGAGCATGAAAGGGAGGGAGTAGCATTGATGTGAGAGAGACACGTTGATTGGTTGTCCCTACTGGGGCCAGGGATCAAATCTGCAACCCAGGTATGTGCCCTTGACTGAGAATCAAACCCAGGACTCTCGAGAGTACAGGCCAAATGTTCTAACCACTGAGAAATATTGGCCAGGGCTGTTTACATGCATAGTATTTAAACAGCTGCCAATACTGTTTAAATACTATGTGTATGTAATGGACCATCATCAGTCTCCAAGTGTTCTGAGGCTTTCACCAGTAGGTAATCATTGAATCCCCCAGAAAGAAACATCTTATTTCAGAGACAGATACAAGTAAAAACAGTATCTACTGCTTTTGACCTAAGGAATTTGAAATATTTCTTGTGGCAACCTTGACTTCTAAGAAATTCCAGGAGGGTGGGAATGGCTGAGGAGAGGTCATTGCAGGCGGGGGGAGGCAACATGTAATACTTTAAACAAAGAATTCAAATTTTAAGGAGGGAGAGAGGGAAAGAGGGAGGAAAAGGAAGGGAGGAAGGGAAATTCTAGTAGGCTTATGTCGGAAACACTTGGGAAATTTGTCTTGGCCCTATTCCAGTGTGGCTAGTTACTCTGAAGGGATTTCCGAAAAGGGGCTTGGAGGAGGGTGCTGGATTTAGTAGTGTCTGTATGGTAGATATTTTAGAGCCTTTAACAGTCAGGGAAAGCCAGTGTGTTGAACTCTATGTGTTGAACTCTAAGGAGCCAAATGAGAAAGCATTTGCTAATGGTCCATCTTCCCAATGAGAATGGAGTATATGGATGTGTATATACACAAATATGGACATTCCATATGTACATCAATGTAGGAACTTATCCAGGAGCTCCCAAGTGCACTTAGGAGTCGCTCACCACAAGGCCCTGGCTTCCTATCTGAGATCAGCATTTCAGTCTCAGCCACTTCCTGAAGGCACTACCCTCACTTCCCCCAACTCTGAACGCCTTTTACTCTCTCTGCCTAGGCCGAAGCCGATGTCGCTTCTCTGAACAGACGCATCCAGCTGGTTGAGGAAGAGTTGGATCGAGCCCAAGAGCGTCTGGCAACAGCCTTGCAGAAACTGGAGGAGGCTGAGAAGGCAGCAGATGAGAGCGAGAGGTGAGACGTCTCGCCCAGCCCGGGTTCTAGCATCGGCCTTTGCTCCTGGTGGGCCCCGAGGGCTCCTCTGATCTTGGGGCTTAAGGATTTTGCAGTCTCTTGGTGGGATTATTTCCTCTTTTGATCCCAGGTGTGACTTGGTTGGTTTTGTTCATTTAACATTAGTGGTGAATTTGTTGGTTTTGTTTATTTAACATGGGTGGTTTCAGGTAAAGCACAGAGCGGCTTTCAACCCCAAGGTTACAAAGAAGAAAAAGATCCTCTTCCTGCCCTCATAGAGCTCACCATCCAACAAAGAAGATGACGTGTAAACAAGAAATTCTAGGGATGCTTAATGGTTCTTTCATTCCTGCTGGCCCCGGAGCAATGAGGCATTTTTAAAAAGATGACTGTTTTAGGCTTAAGTAAAAATGAGCTGTCAGTTGTCGGATAGTCCAACAAACAGAGAAAACACAGATAAAGCAGAAATACGTTTTGCAAAAGTAAATTGCTTTGGACTCAGCAATGCTAGTCAGACACTCACACGTGTAAATACAACCAGATATTGTTTCTTCTTCTTCTTCCTTTTTTTTCTTGCCCTGACTGGGAATCGAACCGATAACCTCCTAGTTCATAGGTCGACACTCAACCACTGAACCATACCAGCCGGGCTACTTGTTTCTTCTGAGCCTGCTTGCTCCCACTGGAACCTGGCTCTACCCGACTTATGGCTCCAAGATCTACTAGCTTTGTGGTAGGAAAGGAAGACCGTGGCCACGTGGACCAGCAACGTCGTGTGTTTTAGAAGGCATTGTCTCAGCCTTTGAAGTGAATGCATTCACATTGCATAGGAGCACTCTGAGAAAGACTCCCCGAGACCAGAGAGAGCTCTGCTGCCTGAGGGATGACACAGCAGTGTGGGGGCTCCGAACACTGCAGATCTGGGCTGGGGCCTGGGCAGGGGAACGCAATCAATCATTTTGTCCATTTCTTCGTCTTGGAAGTGATTTTCTGCTCCCTGCCACATGGATAACGAGTGATCTCAGACTATAGGATTAAAGAAGTTTTTAGCTAAAGTTTTCAGCCCATAATTCACAGATGCTTATTGTTTCTTCTCTAACCAAGAGTTTTGGAATTCTTTAAGATGACTCACCGTCTTGAACAGTGTACACATACCCGTGGTTTTGTGGCTGACTTCTTCCTGAAGTACACTTGCTAATTAACCTAAAAGGCGATGATCTGAATCTGACAATGTTGTTTAGACTTTGGAGAGAAAAGGAATGTCAGGATCTTGACTCCAGTTTCCTGGTTTTACAGATGAGAAAACTAAGGCTTAAAGACTGACCGACCTGCCCAGCGTCCCACAGCCACCTTCTGGCTGAACTCGAGTCTCCTGAAACACATTGTATGGCTTCATCCGGAAATAGTGGCTTCTTTATCTCACTGTCTACTCAGATTCTGGTCTGTGAATCACATGTTCACATGAATGGTTATTCTGTAAATCTGTTACCTATTGTAAATCAGTTCACATTTTCCAAAACTTAACATCATGCCATAGGATCCAAACCCACATGTCAGCGTAGAAGACGGTGTCAGTGCTGTCTGTCGACACCTCTGCTATGAAAGAGTTCCATTAAAAGGAAAACTCAACGTTTCTTATCTCAAGTGTTAGTTTGACCCATACAAAACCGCTGTTTATACAGGTTTGACGGGGTCAAATATCAGCAATTTCATATGGTTCGATCTGATATTTACATTTGTGGCTGATGAGGTAGGAACAACTGCCTTCTTTGTAGGAGGACGTGTATGAAGATAAGTGTGCTTTTGTTCTAACTTTCGTCCATTTTCCAGCCGAAGCTTCCCACGAGGAAAGGGAAGAAATCCCATTATTTATGTAGATAACAAGGAAAGCCTGTTGGTCTCTCCTGTTGCCCTGCCTCCCCGTTTCACACGGGATCCTGACACGGTACCTTTCACTTCACATTAGATTCCTGGACAGTTTCCCCAGTACGGGGCGCAGGAGGTTTCACTCGCAGTAAACAGAAGCATATATCTTTCTGCCTCAGCATTGGAAACTCTTGCCTCACGGCCTGGAAAAGTGGCTGTGTGCTGCTCTGTTTTGGTCTGCTCGTCACACTAAGCCTCCCACGCCTCTGCAGTGCAGGGTGTGGGCTTGTGGAAGTCAACTCTAAATCTGGGGTCTTGTTGCTTGTCTTCCTTTTCAGAGGCATGAAAGTCATTGAAAGTCGAGCCCAAAAGGATGAGGAGAAAATGGAGATTCAGGAGATCCAACTGAAAGAGGCCAAGCACATTGCTGAAGATGCCGACCGCAAGTATGAAGAGGTCAGATCCTGGGGCCCAAAGCCTCTCGGACCCCCAGCAGTGGCCCGGGGTGGGGGACAGGAGCCGTGCACACACCCTGGCATTCTTCAGTGAAACTATCAACTCTGCTTCTTGGCAGAAATGGTGGTTTTGAGAAGCAGAGTTCCTTTGTCTGCAGAACACGGTTCTTATTGGTTCCTGCTGGCGGGGGGGGGGGGGGGGGGGGTGTCCAGGCTTCATCATGAAGCCGATCAGTAGCACTGGGAAAGACCAGAGCTTCTTCCCCTGCCCCTCCCCTGCCCCCTAAAGACCAGGACAAAAGCTTTTGGCCAGGAGAGGGAGCGTTGCCTCCTGTGTCTGTGGAAGGAGCCTCTCCTGCTGTCACCATGCACATAGTTCTTGGAGTGATTGCCCTGCATGGTCCCGTCCAGGCAGCCTAGAGACATGGACTGCGTACTCACTGGGGTGATTGATCACGGAGGAAGTTTTCAGTCTGTCCTCTCTTCTCACGACGGCATAATCCCATTATCTGCACAGGTTCACGGTTAAGTCAGCGTCTGGTCATGTCCCCGTGAACACCACTTCCTGTGATAACAGCAACATCACTGTTAGGGTTTCAGTCAGCCCTTCACGCACCATGGCTGTCCTGACATAGCTCTGACTCTCCTTTTTATTATTGTTAGGATTATTTCCAGATTACATTATGCCGGTTAATTTTGAAATGCTTCAGAGGATTCCTTCTCTCAGGTTCTCTCTTTCACTGAATACAGATTTGACTCCCATCAGTCATCTCACCGGCTCAAGTCATGTCGGGTTCTCTTGCCGTTCTGTTGGCATTGTTAACCTCCCCCACACAAAGGAGATGATAGGTACAGAGCTCCAAATGGATGCAGCCCTCAGGATTATTTTCAGTGTTTTCTCGGCAGCCCCTGCCTCTTGGGCATAAAAATGCATAATTTCTCATCATGCAGCTATTTTTTGAGATGATGAATTTCATAGTTCTCCCTTCTTCCACACTTTGGTTTGGCTGCTATGTAATTATACAGACTTCATCTGGGTCAGACTTAACATGAGACTGCCCGCCCGTTCATAACAAACCATCCTTGTCTTATGGGGCTGAAGCCTCTGGTCTCCTCCCATTGGCTCTCCTGGGGGAGAGCAGCTTCTCTCCAGTCCACAGGAAAGGGGATCATCGTATTTGTAGACAAGGTCTTCTAGGGGCTGATGGATCCAGCTCCCTGTCCCCCCCAATAACCCTTGACTCACGGCTCGCAAGCCCACGATGTGTGTGTGCCTTGTGTCTGTCCCGCCACAGGTGGCCCGTAAGCTGGTCATCATTGAGAGCGACCTGGAACGTGCAGAGGAGCGGGCGGAGCTCTCAGAAGGGTAAGCGGGCCCGGCGCCAGGACGCTGTGTGTGGGGTGCTGCAGAGCAGTGACTAAACAGCATGACCTTCTGGCAGCTGCACATTTACCTGTCTCAGCTCCGGGCTCCTCGCGTGCCCGTTTGACATGGATGAGCCACGAGTCCAGAACACGGAGGACTCGTGTGGGGTGTCTGTGTGTGAATGCGTGTGTCACTGCATGCCTTACCTGCACACTGATTTTTGAGAATGGCCTTGTGCATTTCCTGTGTCCACTAACAGCCAAGTTCGACAGCTGGAAGAACAGTTAAGAATAATGGATCAGACCTTGAAAGCATTAATGGCTGCCGAGGATAAGGTACTGATGGCTCATGCGTGGTTTTTAGGTTTAACTCCAACCCAGACGTCTTTCAGCTTCCAGTACCTACTGGTTCGTTTGGTATAACAGCTGCACCTTCACTACGCCCTCCGCTATCTTGTATCTCGCTTTAAGTGCTGTCTTTGGGTTCTTTGTACTCCTTTCCTTCATAAATGCTCTTTTGGTGCAGCCAAAAAAAAAAGAAGCCAAATTATCACGCTTCACAGTCGCTGGATTTTGTCACCCTGCCTTTCAGCTTTTGCAAGGTTGGGGGGCAGTGGCCCTCACGAAGTTGAGTGTTTTACGGCCTGATGATTTGGCTACTTTAAGGCGGCCCTTTGTTCTCTGGGACTCGGTGTTCATTTTTTCCCATCCTTCTCCTTTTTCTCTCCTCCTTCCTCTGGCTTGTCTCCCACCCTTTCTGCCTCTGGTCGAAAACATTAGCAAATGTGCCGAGCTTGAAGAAGAGTTGAAAACTGTGACCAACAACTTGAAGTCACTGGAGGCTCAGGCTGAGAAGGTAGGCCCGGAGCATGGTGTGGGGGAAAAGGCACCTTTTCTGAGCTGCTCAAAAAGACACCCCCTTTTTCTCTTCGGAGGCCCTGCCAATAAAAGCAATCGTCCTTTAGGCATTTTTTCGCAAATGCATCATTTTGAGGTGATTTCCTGACGGTTATCGAATGGCAGGTTCTCTCTCTTTTTTTTTAATAGAGAATATATTTTATGTTGAGCATGTGAGTCCTCTGGAACCATTTAATCTAAACCCAGTGCCAACGGGATGTTATCTTGTTCTTATCCCGTGTAAAACAATAGGCAGGAGAACAGAGGCTGTATTGTACCGTGCCATTTGATCTCGGAGGCTCCATTACCGCCAGGGAGATCCTCAACATCTGTTCGCTGGGCTGGCGCGCTCTTTGTATTAGGAGAGAGGAGGATAGGGTGAGCCCTGGCCTGACATCTGGAACGTTCTTTCTAATTACAGTACTCTCAGAAGGAAGACAAATACGAGGAGGAGATCAAGGTCCTTTCTGACAAGCTGAAGGAGGTAATTTATGACCGTTTGGGGCGAAGCCACCTGAGCTTTAAAGGAGCTGGTTCTCACGGAGCAGGTTGGGGCCTTTGCGTTTCCACGTTGTGCTGCTCCACCTCAGGAGTGGTCAGCGGTGGCCCCGGGGTTCCTGTGCTGTGCTGGCTGCCACCTCGCCCTGCGGTGGCTGGCTGGCTGGCGCGTAGTTTCCGGCCCAGTGTATGGGTGCTGTGCTGGGTTTCCGTTTCCTAGTTCTTCCCTGTACTCCTCGCTCCTGGAACCCTAAAACATCCCCGTTTTGACCGAAACAAATTGAATCATTACAGGCTGAGACTCGGGCTGAGTTTGCCGAGAGGTCAGTAACTAAGTTGGAGAAAAGCATTGATGACTTAGAAGGTAAGGCCTTCAGTTTTGTTTTTACTTGAACCCTTATTAAGGTTGAGTCTTGACCTGGCAAAAACGGTTTTCTAGTCCAAGTGCATTCACCTTGACATGTATTCACCTTGACATATATATTCACCTTGGCTCTTGCACCTTCCTCCTGTCTGTCCTTGGGGTTTCATTCTGTGGCTCTTAAACTCTCGGACCTGAATGACCTGCTCACCAGGTAGCTGAGCCACCCGACGGGGCACATCTGTTTGGTCACGGCAGGTGCCGTCCAGTTTTCCCTCACACTCCTCGGTGGGGCAAGGTTATTTTTCATTGAGGGTCAGGTGGTGGTAGGTGAGAGCGACTCCAGTATATTTTCTGTTAATAGTGACAACCTCCTAAGTGTCAGATGGTATGGATTTGTTCTTAGACACAGCCCATCTTCTTCCAAGTATAAATTCGTTGTAAGGGTTTGGGTTTTTTGTCATTAGTTAGCCTGGTACGGAAAGGAGTGGGGGACAACAGGACGTTGTATTTTTAGATGACACTTTAGCATTCCTCCCCTAAGACATTTAGGTTTTTATGGTAGCACCCACTCTGTGTCACAGAAATCCTAAAGGTTGAGCTCAGAGGCTTGTGAAGGGTCAGCAATGAAGAAGAAAGAATTAAAAAATCAAGGCTAAAAAGGTTACTGGAGGTCAGGGTAGGTGATAACCACGCGAATAGAGAGGAGAGAGTGACAAAAAGTCTCAGTCCACCCAGTGCGGCAAAATACGCAGCCATCATGGGCAGACGTGGCACAGCGCCAGCGTAAAAAGTGTGGCTCCCCGCGCTTGTCCGGCCTTCTGGGCCACTAATCGGGCGGCCTGAGTGGGAAGACCACGAGTGGTTCACAGGCACCAAAACTCCACATCCTAATGTGGCCAGCAAGTCCGTGGTTTGCAGGGGGAGCCAGATAAGGATAACAGACGAGGGTCACAAGCTGTTGTTCCAAAACACTGCCCTTGTACGTTTCTCCCCGTTTATAGTTGCAGTTGGCTGGCTGCTGCACTGTAATTCAAATACAGCTCTAGCAGAGAAAGACCTTCTATTACTCACCCAGGAGACATCCCTCGGTGGTTTTTATTTAGAGCTAAACGTGGTTTACTGATAGACCTACCATATTTGTTAATGATTTTCATATCGCGTCGTTCTTGTTTTATTTTCTAACGGGTTTTGTTCTCTTTGTTTTTTTGTTTCAATTCGTTTAAAAACAAAACGCACGCCTCCTGCATTGGCCACCTGCTGCGGCACCACTTCCTTCATGCATTGCCCTTTCCTTGCTGCTGTGTCGGGATGGCGCCCGCGCCACCCTCACTCGCCTTCCATCTCTTGATCACTCTCCATGTCCTTGCACCTCTGCCTTCCACTTCCTGGTCATAGACGAGCTGTACGCTCAGAAACTGAAGTACAAAGCCATCAGCGAGGAGCTGGACCACGCTCTCAACGATATGACTTCCATGTAAATGTTCATCCGCCCTGCCTGCTCACATCCGTGCGCTCATGCTAATATGATAACCTCACCGCTGCTCCCTTCTGGGCCTCCAGAGTCTCCATCTTCACTCCTTCCTGCTTCCTCTTTCTGCATAACCTAGGATAGTCATTGGTGGTTTTGTTTATTTTTTACGTTCCACTAATATAAAGGCCAAGTAGATTAAGTCTGCCTATACAAATCATTTTCCCTTCAGAATCCATTCATTTCTCAATCACTAGACTGGATTGTCCCCATAATGCAGTGAACTGGACTGTTAATGTCTTGAGTACTATCCTTTCAGGAAATTAAATTAGGCTCAAGTAAAATTAGAAAGCCATGCAGCTGTGCAGGAGCTTCCCAAAGAACTTGCAAAAACGGTTTTCTGAGATCCAATTAAATATAATACCGTTTTAAAAAAAAAAAAAAAAAAAAGAAATACGAATTTAAGAACCCTAACATGTCAGATTACAGAGGCTCTGAGGGAAAGGAAGCCGATCCAGTACAGCTGTAAAATACCTTCTCTTTCTCACTGTTAAGAGTTGTTAGAGAAAGGAACCCGCTCCTGAGTAACCACGCGTTTAATTTTCTGTTTACATAAAAGGAATTAAAATACTCCCAATAAATACGCAACTTGTGTCAAAGCAATGGGGCATACCCACAGCACAATGTGCGCTTGGGAGTCAGTGGCCCGCTTTCAGACTGTGAGGTAGTGAGTGCTGGAGCAAGTAGTCTTGTTCTCACGAGAACCTTGAGCAGACATGACCAGTTTACACACTACTAACCAGACCTCAACGTTAAACTTAACTCTGCTTCTGCATTCTAACACGGAGTGTTTCACAGAGGGTTCTCTCCGTTGTAATAATGTGGCACTGAGTTCCAGATAAGCTGGAAATGCCATTTTCCAGGCCCCACCTTAACCCATGCAAAAAAAAAAAAAAAAAAAAAAAAAACACGGAAGAGTGGCATGGGCCTGCTGCCTCGCAGCTTAGAGAGTCTCCACGTTACCCTTGGAGACATCACCTTGGACACTGGAGAACATGTCACTTCTCTTCCCTCATTTGGAAAAGAGAGTGTGGGTCAGATCACCTGTCTCCGGGGTCTTTTCCATAAGACCATACGTGTGGTGATGCTGTGTAGGAAATTTGAAGCATCAAATATGATTCAATATCCTGAAAGATAGGTTTAGTTCAAAATTTGTTTCAAAATTCTGTTCATGGGTCTTCTTAAAGTGGACCCTGACCTGACCCCGAGGGGCCCTGCGATGCCTCGGGCCCAGAGCCTGGGGGCGAGGACGGCCTCCCTCGGGTGCCCCTGGCAGGGGGTTTGCATGGCTGCTTCTCGCCTGTGCTCCGAGTGCTCCTCTCCTGTTGGTCTGGGTTTCCTTTTTTCCATTGTGCCACTTTTTTTTCTTTTTCTCTCACCTTTTCTCTTCATGCAGATAAGTCTCTTTGCCTCACTTCTCCCAAGACCCCTTCATCAAGCTGGGTGTTCCACCTCTCTGCGCTCTGCAGTGTGTCTCTCCTCCAGCTGACCCTGTTCTCTCTCTTAGCGTCCTGCCTTCGGGCCGGGCACACCCTGCGCTTCCTATTGTACAGAAGCTCTTCAGTTCAGTGTGAAATAAACACTGTGTAAGCTATTTCTGTTTGCTATTCTTTTTACTTCACGTTTTAGTTTCAACACTGAATAAAACTGCAAATCTGCTTCACGCATGTGAGGGTTACTTTTTTGGCTGCTGCTTTTTTTTTTTTACACACCCCCCCCCCTTCCCATTCTGAACGTTATATATTAGTTTCAAGAGTTTCTGAGGCAGTAGTTTCTTATGGAACTTTCTAAAAATATGCTTATGCCCAGCTGGAGTGGCTCAGTTAATTGAGTGTAATCCTGTGCACTAAAAGGTTGCCAATTCAATTCCCTGTCAGGACACATGCCTGGGTTTCGGGTTCAATCCCTGGTTGGGGCATATGTGGAAGACAACCAACCCATGTTTCTCTTTCACTTCAACATTTCTCTCTCTCTTCCTATCTCTAAACATGTCCTCAGGTGAGGAAATAATCTATTATGCCTGCGTCCCTCTCAGAGTTTTGGTTTTCGAAGGTTAGCATGAGGTTCTGGGCATATGTGTTTTTTAGAGATAATGATGGCTCTGACATGGGGCCCAGGTTAGAACCTTTGCACAGGACCTCCTTGTTGGAATCAGAAGATGCGCCTTGAGCAGGGTCTTCTCTGCCAGAGGTTCAGTTGGGGGCGTGGAGTGTCCTCTGTGCCGATATTTACCCGCCCCGCCTCGAGGACATGCCTGACCAATGGAGGGCTCCTGGCTAAGGCTCATGGCCATCCTAATTGCTAGGCATTTACATGTTGGGAATGATGGCAAAGAACTTGGATCAAGCTGTGTAAGGTGAGGTTATTCTTGATCCTCCATTTACAGCACAAAGAACAGTTAAAACTTTTTAAACCTTCATTTTGATCATGAAATGACATCTCAGATTTTCTAAATCTGATTATGTTCAAGTTGAGATTTATTTTTGTGCTCTTAAGCACGTCTGTATTCTTTAGAAGAGGTTGAATATATATAATCTTTGCAGTAATAACTGGTTTGGGTCTTTATTTTTTATTTGTGGACACTTTTAAAGTATAGTCATTAATGTTACTTCTCCCACCCATGCCCTCCCCCCCAAAAAAAAGAAGTTAGTGGAAATTGTTCAGAACACAATTACGTTTTATTTGGGCTTCACTATTTACTTCAAAAACAGCAATTAAGTGATTTTATTTTTTAATTACAACTCCACAATGATGTGGACTTCTGTTTTCTAATTTCCAACATTTCTCCCTCCTCAATAGTCTAGCTGTATTTCTCATGTGTTGTAAATATGGGTGACCTTCATCTGTTTGTAGTTTTTGTTCTACTGAGAGGTTTGATATACCACTATTTTATATATTTGGTATACTGAATTTATACTCAAATAAATTTGAACAAGCTGGAAATAATATCAGTTACTCTACAAAGACTTGAGAGCAGGTAATAAATACCCTAAGAGGGCCAGAACGTGTTTTAGTAATGGTATAGTAGACTTTAAAAATTAGATTCTGGACTATTTCCCTCCCCTGAGAGTGTAAAGACTTCTGTAACTTTGTTTTTCTTTTTCTAAGGCTCCATGGGCCTGCGTTTGACTTTGATTCCTGCCCTGTTGTTTTGTTGTTGTTGTTTTAAGTTCAGAGTAATAGTGGGCTCCTCTGTGAGTAACCCTGATTCCTGCAGTAGATAAAAGGACAAGTCTGCAGGTTCTGCTGAGCGTGTGCTGAGTGCATCTGTGGTTTCGAAACCCTGCCAGAGACTTGCACACTTCCTATACGTAGATTCTACACGGGGAGATGGGAAACTGATAAATTGGGAAGGCAAATCTGGAATAGCCCAAGTAGGTACGGTACTTGAATGAGGAAACAGCAAGTTGATTTTATCAAGAAATTGTCAGAGCCCAGACTTCCAGTTCAGAGTGCCAGGCCCTCACTCCAGCTGATACAGGAGCCTCAGTTGGACCAAACAAAAGCATGGCTGAGTCGACACCAGAGGCCCCAGACATCTGGGAGGTAGAGGAGGAGGGGAAAACAAGTCCAAATATATAAGTGGTTCTGCTCCCTGCCCTCAGGCCACCGGGGCATACCAGCTCCAGGGCAGCTGAAAGGGGCAGGTCCCACGGGGGAGGTGGTAGGGACAGGTGTCACGTAAGCTGAGTTCACATTGATCCTCCGGATTCTCTAGGGTTTCTGCAGAGTCCTTCCATCCAGCTTGGCTGAGCACTGGCTCACAAACCGAGACATCCTGCCTGCCCTTGGCAGTAGTGCCCCATGCGAGATGTGATGTACTAGTGTGGTTAGATTTTGAAGCCCCAAAACCTATGCCTTATACAAGACACTGGGAGGAAGTTACTTGGGATATGGTAACGAGATGAACCAGAAATGTTCTTTGCCATCTTGTGGGAAGATAGATGAACGAAGTGAGTCTGAACTAATAGATGGTATGTACAGTGGAACCTCGGTTCTCGAACTTGTCCCAGAAGGCTGATGGAGAAGCAATTTGTTAAAAAAAAAAAAAAAAGAATCACTTTTTTTCCCATTAGAAATAACGTAAATGGAATTAATCCATTCCAAACCTCCAAGTGATTACTTGTTTTAACCTTTCTAATACATAGTACATGCCTATTGTACTGTTTAACCTACAAACACTTGTTAAATTGATCGAATCGCCCCCTACCAGCCTCAAAGGAATCACTTTCAGAAAATCAGCATGAGGCATCTTCAGTTTTTCACAGATCTCTGCCTCTGATGTGCTGTTACCTGCAAGCTGCTTTTCCTTTATCCAAGTCAACAGTTTTCTGTTTCTTTTGTTGCCTGTCATCCATTGTTTCTTTCACAACCTTAGCAACATTAGCACCCTTGATGGCCTCTTTATGTGAAATTGTGCCGATCCTATTTGGCCAGCAAGAAAAAGCATTCTCCCCTTTGTTGCCTGGGAGATGCTTTCTGTCATCATGAGGTGTCCACAGGAAAGGGTTGTCAGGTTAGGAACCAAAGTTTGGTTCACAACAGCTTGGTGGAGAACTGAATTGTTGGAGCTGGGAGACGTTCGAGAACCAAGGTTTGACTGTAGTTGGGAGTCTGAGAGGAAGAGAGAACAATTCTGACTGGGAGCTGCCTGGACGAGGTGGCATTTGGCCGGGGTTTTTGAATGTTCAGAAAATTTGGGTGAGCAAAGAGAACAAGGCAAGATACACTTCCAGCTGAAAAGTGTCTCCGACCATTTGTAAGAGAAAGTTAAAATAAGAATTGCTCAATTTCCCCACAGACGTAGGGCTAGGGACTGAGCATTTCCATTCTCCCCAGGGACAGGACTGCCAGCTTTTCGAGATCATGAAGTAGAATTTCTGGGTTCAGATGGTCACCATCATTTGAAACAATCCAGGTTCTTGTCATTGGGTGTCCCCTGGGTCCTCAGATGTAGGCTATCTCCAAGCGGCTTCCTTGCCTTGTGGAGCAGATTACAGGACTGTAAAATGTATATTATTCTGATCTCCTTATAGATGTTTGAGATTTTGTGCACCTTGTACACATCCATCTAGCTCCAAACAAATACTATGTTCGAGAAGTAAAGATAAGTTTTTAAGTCAGTTTTGAGTGGAGATAAGTTACGATCTTCGGCTGTTTGAGTAGGTTGGCACACACCTTGTATCGGAACTGGGCAAGAGTTCAGAATGTGCACCCTGTATCATAAGGGTTGATAAGGGTTGGAGGACAGGGAGCTCAGTTCTGCATTTCAAAAAGCATTAATGCAGCGATGGTAATAAAAGGAAAGCCAGCCCTCGGAGTGGAGATGGAAAGGCTAAGAGGTGAGCAGCAATGGGCAGGTGGGGGCTTCCCCAGAGATCGCCACTAAGCGCAGCAAGGAGGGGCTGCCGTGCTGGGCTCGCCTCCAGCCCCGCCTGGGTTCCTCAGGCTGTTGCCAGAAACTGGGTTCGGCCCAGTCCACATGGTGGTAGCGAGGTACAAGAGGAACCTCCATTCTCTCCTCTTCATACCCTGTTGCTCCCTTTCCTCCCACACCCCTCCACCAAGAGAGAAATCCTGGCTCTAAGTCTGCCAGGCCTTTACCATCCTCCTTCCTGGGCACAGGACCAGATGGCCATGGGGTAAGGGTAACCTGCCCAGCGAGTAACCAGTGCCGGAGGTATCTCTGTTCTGTCTGTTAACTCCCTCTCTCCCAGTCTAGCTAACCTCTCTTCTTCTGCCTCTTCTCTTCTGCTAACCTGCTTGCTGACCTGTCCAGATCAACTCTACCAACAACTTGAGCAAAACCGCCGCCTAACTAACCAACTAAAGCTGGCCCTGAATGAGGATTAAACTTAAGTGGGCGAGAACTTGGGCTGAATTCTAGGAATGGAGCCCATGGTCAGGAATCTAAGACTGTTAACGCCTTCACCTGTAGGGCTGCTTCTGCAGAAAGGAACATGGAAGGATTCAGCTGAAAGGCTGGTCTTGCCTGCATTTTCCTCTTATATCTGGAATATTTCAGTTCTCTTTAATCCTGAAATCGTTTTTATGGTAAAATGCAATCGTTATGTATATGAGTAAATATAACAATCAATTTAGCACACCTCTTTGCAACAGGAGGTCCTCTTGTTTGAATTGATACATAATGAAGACCTCAAGAAAATTGTTCTCTATTTCCTGCAGAGAACAGAGTCCTACTTTAAGTTAGAAAACCAAAGCAGAGGGGTGTGCATGTGTATAACTATATGCATATATATATTATATGTGGGGGTAATATATATATAATATGTATATTCCTATTACATATTCATATTCCTAACTTCTAATATCTGGTATAGTGTTTGAAATATTATTAAATGTACCTATGCTTGGGCAAAATAGCTTTTGAAAGCAGGCGCTCATGTCAGAAGTCCCGGTTGTCTGAAAGGTATGCTTTTATTCAGTCTAACGGTGTTGCTGGACTTGAGTGAGATTGTCATGCGATAATAAATAGAACCCCGTAAGAATAGTAAGAGAATGTCCTAGTGAAGTGTGCATGAAACATGTTGATAACTTTTTTTAATGAGCAACCAAAATAAAACATTTCGAAAGTTGTCGGAAAACCTACTTATGTCACCTCTATGTTCTGTGAGGTTGTGTTACAGCACAACTCCCAGACCTGTAACCGCCTGTAACTCAGACGTGTCTGCTGTCGTTAACTCCGTGCTGCCAGCACCTCCCTTGCCCACAGCGCCCGGCCCGTGGACCGTTACCAGCCCCGCCTGCGCGTTATGCTCAGGGTGGAGTGCTGGTGGGGGTCGCCCGGCCGCCCTGTGAGAGCCTGCTGTGCCTGTAGTTCCTCTGGGTCACAGACGGCTCCCTCTGCGTAGGTCCTTGTCTGGAAATGAGGAATGTCTTACAAGCATGCCTAGTCCTAATCATCTCATCCTGTGTTTGTGATTGATGTTTGCCTGCCTAAATGTACAAACCACCATTGTGTCCAAAGCGCAGCTATTCATGACTTAATTTTCTAATCCCACCACAGAGAAAGTGGCTCATGCCAAAGAAGAAAACCTTAGTATGCATCAGATGCTGGATCAGACTTTACTGGAGTTAAACAACATGTGAAAACCTCCTTAGCTGCGACCACATTCATTCATGTTTTCGTTGTTGTTTTTTGTCTTATTTTGTGTTTTTGATTTTGTTTTGTTTTTAACACCATGCTTACCATGAAACCCCTTAAATACATTTTTATTTACTTTTACCACTGTCACAAAAACACAAGTATGGCTGCATCATGGGCTGGGATGCACACACACAAAAACACACACAAACACACC
This sequence comes from Pipistrellus hanaki, assembly GCF_964339955.1. Lineage (NCBI taxonomy): Eukaryota > Metazoa > Chordata > Mammalia > Chiroptera > Vespertilionidae > Pipistrellus > Pipistrellus hanaki. The sequence continues at coordinate 44,791,963 of NC_140503.1, read as the reverse complement.
AAGGCAGGCATGTGACAGAGCGAGGGCGATTTCCGTGTGCCATTTCCCAGGTTGACGTTGCCACATTCATAGAGGATGCTTAGTCAGTCCAGCAGCCCTCACTGAAGCAGAAAGATTTCCACTCAGAGTGCCAACGACACAATCAGCAGGAAGATCGCTGGGAAATAGTCAGGTGTGGATTGGTGCTACGTGAAACAAAAGGTCCCACCGCGGTCTTTTGTTCGATGTTGTACAATGTAGAATTCTGTCCAACACTAATTTATTTTGCCTTGAGTTTTACTGTGAGACGAGACTGTGGATTCTGTATGTCCGAATTCATTAAAGCCAAGAGTTTGTAAGCCACGCTGATCTTTCAGGACTTCTATTTCCTTCTAATCGGCACCCTTGGAGGATAGCAGGCAATGTGGGTTTCCACTCTTTCTGTGTCCTCATGTTAAAGTGGAAGTTTAGGCACTACATACAATTTATAAAAAATAAAAAATTTTCCTTACGAGTGCTAACCACAGTAGCTCCCCTCCCTTTATCCACGGGGATAATGGATCCCTGAGACCACGGATAGTACCGAACTCTGTATGCTGCGTGTGTTTTCCTGTACCTACATCCCTTTTCACTTGGGGAGCACTTTTCAGCTTCTCTTTGGCATGTCTGAATTGCCAGCGTCACTACTCTTGCACTTTGGGGCCATGATTAAGTAAAATAAGGGTCACTTACACACAAGCACTGTGATACTGAGACAATCTGTAACCAAGAAGGCAACTAAGTGCCCAGAGGGCGGGGGTCGTAGAGTGTGGAGATGCTGGACCAAGGGACGATGCATGTCCTGGGCGGGACAGAACGGGGCCGCACAAGATTTCAACACGCTTCTCAGAACGACGCGCAGTTTAAAACGTATGAATTTTTATTTCTGAAATCTTTTGATATTTTTCAACCATGGTTGACCTTTGTTAACTGAAATCGAGGACCATGAAACCGTGGATAAGGGGGGACTACTGTACATAAAGACATTGTATAATGATATGGAATAAAATGCACATTGTAGGACATTTTCTAAACCTGATGGTCCTGTCGTTTGTATGTTTCTACTTAGTGAACTTTGGGTCACATGATCAACCTACCTTCTCTCGTGTATGGTTTCTTAAAGCAAAACAACATACCAAAGTCCGGGGAAAACTGGGTATCATCCTCCCAAAAACATTCCAGGCGGCATCTCTTTTGGTTTGTTCACGTGACCAGCAGGCTGAAAAGACCCTCACCCAAAGCCTTTCTCCGTGGTGTTGGTGTTAATCTGCATACACATGGAGGCCTTTTGTCTTCACTTTGCTGGTTTGGAGATTTCCCCTCAATTATCGGCTGAATCGTCAGCAGTGGCCTACGCACGCATCAACAGACTGTGGGTTGAGCACCAAATCTGCGCGCTCTACCAGCAGTGTGGTTCTACGAGGAAGTCTTGCTTTAAGAGCCTTTATGATTTTTTTGCTTTTCTAACAGTGAGTTCTAAATTCCAATTCGTCTTTATTTCCTCAGACTTGGAAACTGAAAATATCCTAGGCTGTTTGACTTGAAGCAAACAAACAAACAAGGTTACAAGCACTGCTAGTTGGCCAGACTGGTGCTGCAGGGAGCAGAGGGACATCCTCACGAGAAGCAAACATGGTAAACTAGAAAGAGCACACATTTGGATGCGGGGGTAATAGTTTCACTGGAAAGTATTCAGCATCTCCGTAGCTGCTCTTCCAAGCCTTTCCATCAGGTGTTTTCACAGAAAAAAAAAAAAAAAGTGTAAGGTGAATAAACGCTCTGAGTCTCAACCTTCCCACCTCTTCTCCACCCAGCACTGTAGGCTTCCCCCTGCCAGTCCTCACTAGACACCTCTGCCTACCCTAGTCAAGGCCTTTCCTAAACCCAGCACTCGCACTGTGGGAGCCAGATCCGGCTTCCTCTTTGCTAGCTGCTCCAGCTTGTCAAGTCCCTGGATCTGAGATTCTTCATCTGTGAAAGGGGAGATGAGTAGCTAGCTAGCTCTTTGGTGATTATTGTGGAGTTGGAATGTATAGCCCATGCAGTAATGTGCACAGCACAGCCCCTGCGCCTGCTTGATGACCATTAACTGCTGCTGTCCTCAGCCTGCCATGTCGGTAGGCCTCCACAAACGGTATTTACTATTCCTACTTGGTGAAGCTGGGGCAATGCCAACCTTGCCCCAAATGACGATGGGTTTTTGTTGTTGTTCGAGTGGAAGGAGAAGGACAGAGAGAGACATCGACTGGTTGTCTCTTGCACTCACCCAAGTACGTGCCCTTGCCTGGAATCAAACACGGGATCCTTCAGTCCATGGGCTGATGCTCTGTCCACTGAACCAACCCAGCGAGGGCCAAATGATGGTGGTTATTCATGCTGTCCTCAGATACCATGTGCCAGAACCTGTAGTGAGCACCTGGCAAGTGTTACTTCAGCTTCACATCTGTCCCCACTTTACTACCAAACAGGTTCGGGGAAGCTGAGGGAACCTACTCGGTTCCATAGCTCACACGTCGTGGGGTTGGGTTCCAAACCCAGAGCTGTGTGACAGCAAAGCCCCGGGGGGATCCTTCCTCTCCTGGTTTCAGACGTCTTACAGCAGAAGAAAAGCACCAACTAGACATAGAGGCAGACGAAGCAGCAGGGATAGTTGGGGGAGGGGGAAGCAGTGACCACACGTGGGTGGTTGAACTTCCTCCCTGGGTCCCAGGGCTCAGATGAAATCGATTAATGAAACTTCATGCCATTTCAAAGAATTAGTACCTGATCTTCCTGATAAATAGAAAAGGGAGAACACCCTGTCTCCACATGACGCACACCTTGGGTCTGACCCAGTGAGATAAATGGAACACGCCGCTCTGGGAGGTCAGGGGGGAGAGATTAGGGCTCTTCAGCGTGGCCATGCCAAGGCTGGGAGCCCGCGTGGTCACCTTTAGAGAACCATGAAGTACAGAGAAGGAATTCGGGGTTCATACTCGAAATTCCTTTGCTGAAACCAGGCAGGCCCAGACTTCAGTACGAACAGCTGGAAGGTGCCCTGTTGAGAGTAAAACACTGTGGAACTCTGCAGAGAAAGGCTTAGGGGAAGAACCTAAGCATCTTCTGAACGTTTAAATTTGTGATGAGAGTTCTGCAATCTGTTGTTAAGGATGAAAGAAAAGGGCATTTGTGGATACAGTCTGAGACGCATGGAAGAGAACAGTTCCCCCACTTACTGATCCTAGAGGTGCTGGTAGCGTTCACTAGTACCGCGTTTCCCCGAAAATAAGACATCCTCCGAAAATAAGACCTAGCGCATGGAAAGATAAGACATCCCCTGAAAATAAGATCTAGCGCAACTTTGGGGGGAAAAATTAATATAAGACACTGTCTTATTTTGGGGGAAACAGGATATGTATCCTCTAGGATTTAGTACATTTAGCTTGTCTTTTTTTCCTCCAGAAAACAGAAAAGTCTTTTTTTTCTTGAACAAATATTTGAGTGCATGTTAACCATTTTTTTCTACTTGTCAACACGATTTGTAGATGTGACTGTTTTTTTCAACCTACAGTCAGTTGTACAGAAAAAAAAATCTGAATTACCCAATTTAAAAAAAAAAAAAAAAAAAAAGGTGCTCAGGGAGCCATCGTTTCCAGAATTGGAGACGGGGGTTGGAAAGAAATTAGCAATGTCGGGCAGTGCAAGAAATGTTCTTTCCATTATGTACACGTTTTGACACTGAGGGTTTTCAGAGCTCCATTCCTCCAGCAGAAGTCATAAATTCTGTGTGTCAAACCGAGCATGCAGCTATGCTGAGGTTTCACTAATACGAATGCAACGTTTGCCAAGTTTTTGACAAATGGGTATTGACCTGGAGGGTGGAACTGGTTCCTCCTGCCTGTGAGTTTTATTTGCCAAGGCCGTGGGGAGCAGAGTGGAGTGCAGACCTTATCAGGGCCTGCCAGAGCTGATGCCTAACTGAAATGCCGATTCAGAGTGGGAAGAAGGCTTATGCTCATCGAGGCCTAGAGATGGTTAGCTGGTTAGCGGCTTGCTCAAGGTCATTCAGCTGATTGGGACAACCCCATGGAGTTCAGCTCTCCTGAGGGGCAGGCAGCCTCTGTGGGGGTTGGCAAGCAGAGGGGCCAGCTTTGAATCCTGCCCCAGCACTCACTGTGTGCCCTCGGCTCATTTTACCGTGTGAGCAGCAAGTTGTTTATCCTTAAAGGAGATGGGTGGTTTGCCTCATCACATGCTTGTGTGCTTCTTCGAAAGGCTAAGAACAAAACGAGGTGAGGTGATATGAGTAGAGTCCCTCTTCCCCTTACTCTTCCTCCACTTCCTTTCTGCTCCTCCACCCTGAGCCTTCTTCCCACACTGCCTTGGGTCTTTAGGGAAATTGAAAGTAACTTTTCCTCTTAAACGTGAAAAATCCCCAGTACTATTCCCCCAGAGTGCACTCATTGCATTGCACAAATTCAAAATACATTGGTCGCTCTGACCAGCTTGATGCAGTGGATAGAGCATCGGCCTGCGGACTGAAGGGTCCCAGGTTCAATTCTGGCCGAGAGCATGTACCTTGGTTGCAGGCACATCCCCAGTGGGAGAAGTGCAAGAGGCAGCTGATCGATGATTCTCTCTCATCGATGTTTCTACCTCTCTATCCCTCTCTCTTCCTCTCTGTAAAAAAATCAATAAAATATATTTTTAAAAGAAAAAAAACCTTTAAAAGAATTATTGCAGCACACCAGTGTGCCATGACACAGGGGCTGCAAATCACTGCTTTAACCTTTTAATCTGCTCACTTCCTCTTAAACACAAAAAGGACTTTCGTATTGTCTTCTAGTCACTAGAAAATATATGGAAATTAAGAATACAAATGATTTGGCCCATGGGACTAAGAATTAAATTCTAGTTCCACTTAAGAAGCACATTATGTCAGTAACTATAGGTTTGGGGTTGTAGGACAATATAGAAAAAGCATAAAGTAGACTCCTTGCCCTCAGGAGACTTATAATCTAGAATAAGCAATACACACACATTAAAAAATAGCAGAACATGTATGATAGCATGGCAAGTTGAGAATCAATGACACAGGAATACATTGGGAACAGACAGTGTGCCCCCTTCCTGGAAGATTTTTAACCACCTGAAGTCAATGGAAACACTCTCTTGGGCATGCTGTATAATTTTCTCCGGAGTCTCTAGCCACGGGTCACTCTCAACTCACCCTTACCTGTCCAACCTTCGAAACAAGATCTCTGCTGGGTAGTTTGGTTTTGCTATTTACCCTAGCCCACCAAGCTTTTTGTTCTTTTTTTTTATGTTTTTATTTTATTTTATTTTTTAGAGAGGAAATGAGAAGGAGAGAAGTAGAAATACCCATCCGCTACCTCCTGCACACCCTGCACTGGGGATCGAGTATGATGCCCGGGCATGTGCCCTGACTGGGAATCGAACCAGCAACCACTTGGTACATGGGATGACATTCAATCCACTGAGCCATTCCAGCTGAGCAAGCTTTTTGTTCTTTATTGTAGGTTTCTTCAGCTGGCCTTAATTTAAGATTTCTCCCCTCCTACCTCTCCCCACCCCTTGTTTTATGCCATTTCATTGGGGGGTGGGGAGGAGATCTTACTATATACTTTTGCTTTTATTCTAGAGCACCTGTCAATCTTCAGGGAAAAAAAAAGAGTAGAGTGTAATAAACAATTACATAGATGCTGAGAGACTATAAAATCTGCCTTCTACTCCCCCAGGGAGGTGGAGGAGCTGAGAGTCACCTCTACATGTCCACCCTGGGTAGACTTCCCTGGGTTCTTTCTTGTCCTTCGAGAAGACAGTGGCCTCATCGGCTGGGTCACCAGACTTCAGCCTCCCTAATGTAAGGAGCCCTGGGGATCTCCCGATAACCCCTTTTCCAGCCTTCCAGGAAAGATGAAAAGTGAGGTGGTGTGCCAGACAGAATTGGGTTTCACGACTGGGTAGATAGGAACAGCCGGGGCTGGCGAGGTCTTTTGCTTTTCTGGTTTTGGTTCCCACCCAGGAAAGATAAAGTATTACTGATAAATGTAGCACACTAAAATTTGGATTGAAAAAAACTAACCTGGAGGATGAATTTCAGTTTGTATGACAGCAACAAAGATGTGTTAGGTAGTTAAAGGAATATGTAAATTTCATGCATCAATTTGCAAGTTCAAATGAAAAGCTCTTTGGCACATTTGGATACAGTGTTCAAAGTAAATAAACTGAAATGTACACATAAAGTACCAGCCACCATACCACGATATAGCTGAGTTTATGTCACAAAGCATTGTAAAAACAATAGAGAAAATCTTTAAAGTAAAAGGTCACTGATGATCTCAGCACAATTTAAAATATTTCCCATGGATTTTGCCTGTGTGCAGAGCTTTTTATTGTAACTTGATTTTTTTATTCAGAAACTTTTGCATAAGCCCTCCCTTTGTTGCTAACTTAGTGGTATCATTGTATGATATTCCATCTGGTTACTGTGTCATAATTTTTTCTCCTATTTTTGTTCATTTAGATCATTTCTGACTTATGGCTTTCATAACAAGAACTGATGTGAATTCTTTGTAATTTGAATATGCTCTGACTCATAGGAAATGAAAGCATACATGTTTTCTAAAAAAGTTTTTTTTAAATGTAGGCATACCCTAAATATAGGGTGGGGCAAAGTAGGTTTAAAGTTGATCGTATGGAAAATAATACAAGAATTAATAAATAATACCAGAATAAACTCTGTGGTTTGCAAACTCACCACTGTACGCCTACTTTTGTCCCACTCGGCACAGTGCTGAACTCAAACTGTGTAGAGATTCCTGCTCCATCCTGCACCCGACAGCCCATTTGATTTCCAGACTTCGGGTTCTTTAAAACAGAAACAAAAAAGCTTTCTCCGAACTAGCTGAAATAGAGATCTTTAAGAAATCTCCCATGTTGTCCGTTCCTCCCTGCCCCCCTTCCTCCCACCGACAAAACACACAAACCTGAACTTCAAGACCTGCTTGCCCAACAGCCAGCCCCCCCTTTCCTGTACCTCCTGTCTAGACCCAGAGCTGACAAACGTGAATAATGGGTGTGTGGGCTCAGGCGTGAATAATGGGTGTGTGGGCTCAGGCGTACTGCCCAGGGCCACTCTTGCCTGGGTTTTGAGAAGACCCTTCATTAGTGGTAATGAGCAGTGACCGAGGGAAGAAAAGATAAAACAAGCTTAGGCTGCTCACCGGCTAAGAGAGTGGTTAAAACCCCAGGCTTTGCAATAGACCAGCATTGGAAAGCCGCCTCTGCCACTTACTGGCCGCCTGACTGTGCCTGAGCTACTTCCCTGCCTTCCCCCATCGGCCAGAGGAGGACGGTGGAAACAGGACCAGTGTCCGGGGCATGACTGACGGTGCGTGGACGGTGTTCAGTGCCGGGTCTGACACAGCCAACTCTCGAGGACGGACAACTTCTTTTGTTGCGCTATTGTTTAAACACACCTGGGTCTTGTGTTCTTGAAATCTGCCCTTAGACCACTCCTCCCCAGGCTTAAAGAAGAGGCTGCCCTTTGTTGCTTCCAGCCTCACCTGTGAAGCGGCTGGAGGGGCTGTCTCTGCTCCCTCAAAGCCGCCTCTGATGTTGGCGGCAGCAGGAAGGTTCAGGGCCCGGCACCCAGATGGATCTCCCCGGTGAAACCACCAGGAGGCGAGGCTTCACGGCCCATCGGGACTAAAAGCCGGTGTTGGTGAGCGGTGAGAACAGCCCCTCCAGCGGGGAGGGCCCTGAGGAGGCTCTGACGGATGGAGGGGATGCCCCGCCATGGCCAGCTGCCTGGGCGGCTTCCAGTGGAGAGTGCCAGCTCCTGGGTCTCCCCCAGGGCAGGGTGGAGGTTTGGTTTCCTGGGGACTTCTCAATGACACTGTGAAAACCCAGCTCACCTGCGTGGCGATCCTATTCTCAACACAGGACGGTTACCTCGGGCCCTGGGCGTTTTCTTCAGACAGTAACAATGTCCTCCTCCTCCTCGGGTGAAATCCTTAGCATCCGAGGTCCTGCTTCATGGTAGCCTCTTTGGGGATGTGGCTCGCTCCTGCCTCTGAACCTTAGCCTTGAAACCTGGGGGGGAGGGAGGGGGTGTCGGCAGGAGGAAGGAGGCCGGGAGGACCTTGTTTGTCAGAGCAGGTCCTGGATCCAGCGGGAGCCCAGCTGCATAGCTGTGCCTTTTGTCCAGAGGGGTCCGGGTGTGGGGCCAGGCACAGGGGCCCAGCCAACACCGGGAACAAAAGCCAGGCACCTGCTCTGTGCTTTTGGATCTGGTTGGTCAGGATATCCGACACCGGGGGAACATCTTTCCTTTCACTCTATTGTCCTGAGGCTTCAATTACATTCTTGACTCGGAGCCCAGGGAGGGGATAGCAGGCACTCCAGAAATCCTCAGAGCGGGGACTCCCTGGAGTTCTCAGCCGCCCCCCTCCTCACCACCTGCCTCCCCCTGGTCTTCCGGGAAGAGGGTCTCACGGCCGCCTCCGCAGAGCTGGGTGAGCATCTCTCAGCCTCAGAGCCGGCACTGAGCTGGTCCCACGGGGCCGCATACTGAGTGTATCAGCAAAAGCAGGGCGCCCAAGAGAATGAGGGGGAAAGATAGAATTGAATGTTTTACATTTCCAAAAAAAGTATTGAAGTCATCATTAGAAAAACAGCTGAGTATCCTTGCTCTACTTCCGCTTATTTTATAGTGAACTTTTAAGTTTTATTTTGAGTTACAAATGTGTAAACAGTGTCCCTAAACAGACTGCAAAGCTCATCAATGCCACGGCCCGTCTTGGGAGGGGCAGAGCCAGCCCTGAGCGCCCTGGAGTTGTGTAATTCCAGGAAAGACCCCTTTCCCAGGACCCTGCGGGTGTGAAGCTCAAGACAGCAGCAATGGAGAGCAGTGGGGGGTTGGAAGAAGGTGTAGATTTGCACTTCCCACACATAAGTGGGCGCAGGAATCACCTGAGGGTCTTGTCAAAATCTGGTTCTGACTGTGGTGAGGGCTGAGGGGCAGGCTTGCAGTTCTGTTAGTCTTACTGGACCCCAGGAGTGCCAAGGCTGCTGGTGCGGGGACCCCACGGAGAAGTGGGGCTCCCCTCCAGGGTGTGTCTTGGTGTGTAACACGGGCACCACTCAGAAGCTGGAGCTGACATGTAGGCAATAAGAAGAAACAGAAACCAGCCCAATTCAACTCAGGAGTCACAATCCAGAAAGGGAGCATGAGATGCCCACACCAGCCTGGGGGAGTTCAAGACAGTGAGAAAGAAGTTAAGCCATTTTTGTGGGTGTCTGAAAGCATATGGGCCGTGGGCATCGTGCCTCCTGTGCCTGATGGAGCAGTTGGCCCTGACGCCCATTCTGCACCCTCTGCTCTGTCTCTCCCACCAAGGCCCCGTTTGCCTGTACCCGGTATTTGCTGAAGGAAAGTCACAGAGCAGTGCATTTCTTCCCTGAAGACAGCCAAGTAGTAAAGACAGCTGCAGGGGAGAAGAGTGGGGAGATCCTGAGAAAGGCCAGGAGCGGCAGTCCAGAGGCCTGAGTCTCAGGTGGGACATTCCCACTTGACTCCTCAGTTGTCTAGGGAAATACAACTCTGCCTCTCAAGGGTATATTGAAGGTCAAAGACGCCAGAGGCAGGACAAGGAGCAGAAGTGAAGTTTCAATGAACTAGAATTGCCACTGTTCTTATTACATGCTGACAAAGACAACAAGCCAAAGGCCAGCCAAAGCCTTGACCTGAAGGGTGGGGAGGTCCCCTTGCTGGGATGTGTCCTGCAGGGGCGCCTGCCCGGTGCTCTCAGGGAATTAGTGCATCAGATAATGCTGTAGATCAGTGTTTCCCAAAGTGTGGTACGCATACCCGCAGGGGTAGGGGAAGAGTTTGGTGGGGGTACGTTGCACCGGAGTTTGGTGTGGATATGCACTGCACCGTGATTAGCTGCGCCTAATTCTACATTCTCATGAGTATGAAGGGTACTCAGCGTTACGAAAATTATAGAAGGGGTACACATATGTCAAAAGTTTGGGAAACACTGCAGATGGAAACCATTTCAGGGTGTGGGGAGTGTGGGCATTCCTGGCCTGTCTGCTCTTTGAGGGAGAAGGAGCCAGAAAAGGGAAGGGTCACTGGGCACAGGCTCCCTGGAGATCAGGTGGCCACGTGCTGGCACGGTAGTTTGGAGGACATGGGGGGAGTGAAGGCGGGTGCTGGGTGGAGAAGGGTGGAGGCAACCGGATGGCAAAAGACTGTGAGGTGATGAGTGACCTCTGTCCATGGCCCTCAGCTTGTGTCCAGTTTCCAGCGCGCCCAGTGCGGTTGGGTATTTTGTAGGAGACGGTGAAAGCGCTGAGCTTGGGACTGTGTTGGCACCGGCTGAAACCAAAACATGAGCACCTGTGCAGGAGCAAGGAGTCAGCACGACACTGGAAGCCAGGTGAGCCCGGGCCCAAACCTCGGGAAGGGCTCTCAGCAGCCATCTGGTCGGCAGCCCCACGGCGGGGCCTCCGGCGCAGGAGCTCTCTCCAAGGCCTGTGAGAACACGTGTGATGAGAAAAAAAATTTTTAATGGATCTAAAACACAAAGAGAAAAGTAATACATTTCAGTTAAATGTCTATAAAATACATAATGATGTCAACTTCATTTTAAAACGGTGTTATGAAATTTTTATATTTGGAAATAGTACTACAGTTTGATTTTCTCACTCTATAAAACTTCCTACGAATTCATGATGACAGCCCAGAAATCCTAGCCAATCGTGGAGTCCATGAGTGACTGGTAGCTACATAATTTCAAAAGCAAAATGTTATACTTGACAATTAAATATCACCGCAAAAATGTGCTGTGTAATGTGACATATGGGTTTATACTAGTGTTTTATATAATGTGGAATGTGGACACCATAATTAAAAGACTCTGGGGTGAGAAATGATCTGAAACCAACCCTATTCACAGGCCCTGGGATTGGGGTGGGGGGAGGCCCACGTGAACCCAGTCTCTGGGGGGTAAGACAGGGACCCAGCTGACATCGAAAAATAGCTGAGTCGGGTGAACTCAGAACCTCCCAATTCATAGTCTCCTGCACACAAGGGCTTTCCACCCTGACGGGCTGCGCAGATGTTTTGAGAGGAAGGAGCACCGTACTAGTGTAGTCAACTGCTATGTCACATCTCCACCGTGAAAAAGAAAGTGGGCAGAATAAGTGGATCACTGCTGGGCTGGTGGTGGTGGCCTGCCCAGGTCAGGGGGCCTGGGTGTGAGGCCAGGCCGCCTCAGCCTCGTTTAGCAGCGGCAGGTCTGGTGGCAGCTGAAAAGTGCTGTCATCTACTCAAGCGCTAACAGCTGACGCTGCTCACACTAATTCCTCTTTGAAGGACATCTTTTTTCCCTAGCGGATTTCACTCTCACGCTTGAGAAAGGGGAGGAGAAGTAACATAGTGCTCCCAGTCATCTCTCTCTTCCTCATGTTTTGCCTCTGGTCCTGTCCCCAGGTTTATACCATTGCACGCCCTCCACTGTCACACTCAACTGTGTGCTCCCGTCTTCCCAGTCCTCCCAGTCAGATCTCTTTGAATTCGGGTTTCTTTCTGTGAGGCAGCAAGAGCAGCTGGCAGACACGCCCTCAGAACCCTCTCTGGCTGGGTCAGAGCTGTGAGTGGTGGACAAAGGAGAGGCCAGGCTGAGGAGGAGGTCACAGCCTGGCTGTGTAGGCCCAGGAGTGGCTGTGGGAGAATCCAGACTCCTGGCGACCTCAGCCCTGCAGTGACCAGAGAAGAAGTATGGCAAGGCCACTGGTGTTTGCCTGCTCTCCGTTGACTGTTGACCCGGGGGAGGCAATCTGCTAGGTCTGTGTGTCTCTCTATCAGAGGTGTCAGTGACCGGAAAGGCAGAGGCTAAAGAGCAAAGGAGAGGAGTGACCCTGCGGGCCATCCTGCCCCAAGGAGACCCCGCCCCCGTCCAGTACTCCCTGCACTGCACCCACAAAGGGTCACTTCGAACCCTGAAGTCTGATAGTTTTAACAATAATGAGCTTACATTCATCTAGTCTTCCCTATTCCCAGAGAGTAGCTACATATTTTATTTGATCTTGACAGCGATGCGGGAAAAGGTAGGCTTCAGAATTATGCCAAATGTATTGATGAAATAGTTCAAGGGCAGATTGACAGACCAGCGCTCTGCAGCTAGTACTGTGTTTCCCCGAAAATAAGACATCCTCCGAAAATAAGACCTAGCGCATGGAAAAATAAGACATCCCCTGAAAATAAGACCTAGCGCATCTTTGGGAGCAAAAATTAATATAAGACACTGTCTTATTTTCGGGGAAACAGGGTAGATGCGTGAGCCAAGGAGACAGGAACCTGGTTCTTTTGATTGCAAGCCTATAGTGTGTGGGCTTTGACCTTGAGCCAACAGGAAAGCACTAACTCTCACTTAGAAGCCAGCCAGGCTGTGAGCATGGATTTGGAGTAAGGGTACTCACACAGTGAGTATGAGTGTCACAAACGAGAACCAGAATTGCTGTCGAGGCTCTTTAAATGCTGACATCGGGTAGTCCTTGATCTTCAAAGGAAATATCATTGCGTTTCTGGAAAGATGTGATACATTCATTCATTCATTTATTCATTTATGTATTCATCAACTCAAGTAGATATATTGAGGACTATCCCATGTCCAATAGATGCAGGGCAATTTGCCAAAAATCAGTGCACCCCAAAACCAATGTGCTAAGTAATTAGTTCACTTAATTTATCAATTTGTCAAATGATTAGTTTATTGCTTTTTAAAAAAAAAATTTTTTTATTGGTTTCAGAGAGGAAGGGAGAGGGAGGGAGAGAGAGAGAAACATCAATGATGATAGGGAATCACTGATTGGCTGCCTCTTGCACACCCCGTATTGGGGATCAAACCCCCAACCCAGGCATGTGCTCTGACTGGGAATCAAATCATGACCTCCTGGTTCATAGGTCAACACTCAACCACTGAGCCAAGCCGGCCAGGCTAGTTTACTGCTTTTACCAAATTTACCATTGTAATTAAAACAACTTTGAACATTAATGTTTTAACAATTAGATCGTTTGCCAAACAGAAATACAATATGTAACAAGTCAAAAACTTTCCCCCTCAAAGTACTACTTTGCCAGACAAAATTCCAGCCTCTAACTATGTGATCAGATTGTTTTGGCTACAACTGGTTTCTTTATACACTTTTGAATGTAAGTGTGTGTTTTCAAACTTGAGACATTTGAAGGCTTTTTTCACCAGTTTCTCAAAAGGGCTTTAAGCCTGAACTTTACAGAGGCAATGTAAGGAGTGGCCACACACCAAAGCCAGGACCCGGAGCCAGTCTCCAGGTGCGTGAGCCCGGCTCAGCCACATTCTTTAGAAGCAGCACCTGGGTCAGGTTACTTGTTCATGTCTGATGTGATCTTAGCCCTGTTACCCTCAAACATGGGGCGGGGGGACAACAACATCCCAACATAATTCCTGGGCGGTAGGAATTTTACTTGCCTTTCTTATAACGTTTTTATATGTCTTACTTTAAGACATCGTTTTAGAAATTGTAAGTGTTCACTATAGAAAAGGAACTACACCAGATGGTCTCATGTACGTTATTTTATTTACTTCTCATAATAAATGCACAAGTTAGATACTATCACCATTTTACAAAGAAACCGAGGCTTGGAAGTATTAAGTAACTTGCACGTGTCCCCCCCACAAAGAAGTCTGACTTCCAGTCTGCTTGACTTCAAAGCTCATGCTATATTGTTCTTCCTCTGCCTCAACCTAAGAGTCCTTTTCTGTTGAATCGGTGTGATATCTGCATCTCAGAATATGTGAGGATGGAATGAGGTGGTAGGTATGAAAGCCCACTGCAAAGGAGAAAGCTGCTATAAAGACTGATACCACAAGTAGTATGGGTTGTACCCACTGTGCTAGCCAAGGGTTTTGTGTGTATCATGTTCCTTCAGTTATCTCAATGACCCCGTGAGGCAGGCAGTCATTATTACCACCATTTTACAGAAAAGCTATTGAAGAATACAGATGCTAATATGCCAAGGTCACATCACTATACATGACATTAATTATCTAGATGGGAGTCTTTCCATTATGAATGACTTAAGGGTCATCTTTCCCAGTCTTCTCCCCAAAGCATTCTTCCAGGAGACACCCTACAGGAAGACAGGCAGTCCCCTGGATCAATAGGGAATGGATGCGGGGTGGGAGACAGGTTAGAGATCAGAGGTCAGGTGTTAGATCCACCCCTTTCCGGGTACATATTGATCTTGCTTTCTAGGGACTGTAGGGTTCAACCTCAAACTCCAAGGACACTGCTGCCACCTGCTGTTCACACATTCTCCATCCCAGGGTTTCTCCCAATGCCAGGCCATTTTGGGGCAAGGCCTGTTGCTTTCTTGAGTCTGTCTTCATCTGTAAAATGAAGACAACAGTAATATCTACGTCAGACAGTTGTCTTAATGATAAAATAAGATTATATTTCTTTCTCTAAAATCTTCTTTCCTAGCAGAAAAAAGTTAGATATGTAAAAGGCAAGTTAGGATGGGAACAAACATAAACTTCTGTTTATATTAACATTTTTAACAATTATAAAACATTTTTTCCTAGTAAAGCATTTCCCTTTATATTTTTTTATTGATTTTGAATTTTTCGAAGTTAAGTCTCAAATCACTCTCTGTGCATTTTATTAAGTGTTTGAACCAGAATATGAAATAGTGAAAAGGGTATATAATTTTTTTTTTTAACGGGAAAAGCTTTCAAGCTATAATTTCCCCTTGCATCTGAGGCTGTCAGAGCTATTTCCAAGATTCCAGTTCACAAATTTCACATTACTTTTTTCAGGTAAGGCATCCAGCAAAGGGGCAATATTTGATACCTACCATTTATTCCATTTGGCTCCCAATGGCCTGAGTCTCATTTATGCTAGTCTCATTAATTTTGTATCTATGTCTTTTTAATTCTCACCATCCAAGGAAGTGGTTAATTATTTTTTTTTTTATGTTTTACAGATAATATTAGATAATGAATTCTTCAGATTGCAGACTCAAAAGCAGAAAAGCCCAGAGTTCGGTGGTCTTATGTAAATCACTTACCCTTTCTGGGCATTAATCTCCCCATCAGTAGAATGGGGATCCCATTAGTTTCTACTTTACATTGCTTATGAGGATCTAAGTAGCTGCCCAAACCCTTTCACCCCCCCCCCCCCACTTACCTCCCATGGGAGGTGTAGGCACTGACCAAGTGGGTCAGAATCAAGAGCTGGTTCCTGGAAGCCAGGATTAGGGAAAGCCAGAAAGGAGGGAGCCAGAGGGGTGAGTGTCCATGTTTTGAAACAGCATAAGGTTCCAGTGCTAATACAAGGGTTCGGGGACTGGGCTCAACCAGGAAACACGTGCAGGTGCCTTGTTGTTATTGTCATCTGAACCAGTAGAACAGATGACAGAACTGAACGGAAGTGACCACAGCTTGCCATATGGGCCATCAGGTAAAATACAGATGGAGTGAGTTGGGGTGACTCACATCTCATGTGGTAATGAGTGAAAATCTTTACTCAAGGGGTGTTTGCTTTTTAACACCCCTACCCTCATGATGTAGATTGAGAATCACAGAAGTTAATGATGAAGTAGAGGGTGTGGTAGGGGTCAGGGGTCAGGTGTGCATAGATCTCAACTATGAGATGCTGGAGCCTTACATGTGCATTTGATGCAATAGTTGAAATTAAGCATTAATTTGCTTTCCTCATTCCTTCCCCTTTTTATAATCTGTAATGGAACAAAAAATGAATAAATAAATAAATAAATAAATAAATAAATAAATAAATAACGGCCCAGTTCAGAGCTCACCAGCCATGCTCCGGGTCTGAGAGCCTTCAGTCCTCATCCCAGGGTTCACACGCCTTTCCCCACTGCCCCCTGCGGAACTGGGAGGCCAGATCCCTGGCCCTCAGGTAGCAGAATCTCACAAGATGTTCCAAAGGACCCATTTGCTTTAACCAGTGACTTCAGAAAATCCATGTGGTGCCACCCAGATACTTACCGTGTTTCCCCGAAAATAAGACATCCTCCGAAAATAAGACCTACTTACAGGTTTCCTTCTGAGTGAAATATAAGCCATCCCCCTGAAAAAAAAGGCCCCCCCAGGCTCTGTCTCAGAATGCTATTGCTAAACATGAGAGATTTGGTCCACTGATTCTGAAAGAAATGGAGTCACAAGAAATTCACCAGGAAATTCAGGAATTGGATTGTTATGATGATGTTCCAGAAGATGATGACATGATTATCAGTGAATAAATGAGTAAATTCTTGATACTGTAGGATTCACAGTTTGTCTGGTTTGTGTTGACAACTACCATACTACTGTACCGTATACAGGTAATAATCAATAAATTTCCTTTATTTTCATTTAACAATAAATGTGTACCGTATTCTTCTTCATGGAAAAATAAGACATCCCCTGAAAATAAGGCCTAGTGCATCTTTGGGAGCAAAAATTAATATAAGACACTGTCTTATTTTCGGGAAGACAGGGTAGGACTAGAGACTCAAGTTTCAAAGCTTGGCAACTCACTTCCAACGAAGCAGCCGACTGCCTTGAAATAGAAAAGCATGCTGAGAAGAGAAAATGTTTATGCAGATTCTCATTATCCCAGAGAGTCCATGCTAACTGAAAAGAGCAAGGATTCTGAGACATACCCGTTCAAGACATCTAGTCTGAAACAATGAGGCAGAGAGAGTTCTAGACTTCTTTGGCTCTTGCACCCTAGAGTTATTTGGTTTGAATGGCTGCCAATACTAACGTTCAAGAGATAGTTGCAAGTGGGAAAAGGAACCAGCATTCTTGAGGTTGGATTCCCCAAATTCTCCAGTTTATTGTAAGCCTCTCACTCTAAGCCTAGTGGTTTGGCTTTAGAGACAGCTCCTCCTCCTACTAGGAAGAATGTCTCCTAAGCATCCATCTTTGCCTGCAGCCACACTAATTCCAACTTCCCATCTCTCCCCTCCACCCACCCAATGATCACAGTTCAGATGGCACTTCCAAAGGAAGTTTCCCTTAAGGACCCCAATCTAGGGCAGATCTCATTGTTCTAAGTTTTCATTAACCATTTTTCTTTTCCTAAGAGCAATTACCTTCATTTTTAATTACACATTAATAAGTGTGATTATTTGATAAAGATCCATCTTTCCTACCATTCTCTAGGCTCCCTGAGAGCAGGGGCAAGTCTGCTCACTATTATATCACCCTTTCCCGTGCCGGGCACACCACCGAACATTCTTGGAATGGAATGCAGAGAGGTAGATACTAAGTAGGAAACAGACAACTGTGAATCCGAGGGGTTTTGTTTTAAAGATCAGCACATGTGTCGCTAAGGTAAGTTATCCCCCAAACTTGAAGACAAGGTTCCTCATTAAAATCAACACACATGGGTGAGATCTGTGCACGGAAGGCAGAGGAAAAGCAGTCCTAACATCTTGTCAAAGCCACAGAGGAAGGGCAGAGCAGATTCTGGAACCTGGAGTTAAAATTGAGAGCAATAGGGAGGAAAGGGAAAGGAGCAGAGAGGTCCTGGGTTGAATATTGTCTCCAGAGACTAAGGTGTAACGTGGTCTGTCAGGCCACATTAATGGGCACAGTTAAAGGGGAGGTAGGCTGAAACTGGTTTGGTTCAGTGGATAGAGT
The DNA here is from genome assembly GCF_964339955.1 of Pipistrellus hanaki. Lineage (NCBI taxonomy): Eukaryota > Metazoa > Chordata > Mammalia > Chiroptera > Vespertilionidae > Pipistrellus > Pipistrellus hanaki. Next base: position 44,774,240 of record NC_140503.1, on the reverse strand, counting down.
GTCAGCCTGCAGACTGGAGGGTCCCGGATTTAATTCTGGTCAGGGGCACGTACCTTGGTTGTGGGCACATCCTCAATGGGGGGTATGCAGGAGGCAGCTGATCGATGTTTCTCTCTCATCTATGTTCTGATTCTCTATCTCTCTCCCTTCCTCTCTGTAAAAAATCAATAAAATGCCTTAAAAAAAAAAAAAAAAAAAAAAAGGGCAGACAGATCCCATCAAGCAACCATGAAAGATGATTTGTACATGTGCCAGGGGTAGGGAGTTGGTAACCCCAAAATCAGTAAATAAAGAGCAGTAGCTGCCTTACCAAAATGCACGTCTCCACAAGAAGTCCCATTGCCTGTCTTGGGATGCAGGGTTGGTGCCCAGCCAGCGCACAGTCGACTGATGACCCTGTCCATGGAGATCTCCACACCCTCTGTCTGGCCCCAGGTTCCCCAAGCAGCCCCTGACCATGGACTGGCCTTACCCAAAGTCTTTAGGGGAGAGAAAAAAATTGGCCAAGTGTGGTAGGTTGAATAATGGTCCCAAAGGTTCACACTTTAATCCCTGGAACCAGTGGATATATTACCTCACATGGTAAAAAGGACTTCGCTGATGTGATTAATAAGAATGTTGAGCCCTAACTGGTTTGGCTCAGTGGATAGAGTAGGGGTGTCGAACTCAATCAGAGAAGGGGCCAAAATCTAAAATCCAGCCTAAATCGCGGGCCGAATGGTTTACTGAACAGTCATAAACTAACAATGTCATAAACTGACAGCGGAGTGCAGTGATGACAGCGCGGTGCGGGCCACATTGCAAGGCCTGGCGGGCTGGATTTGGCCCGCGGGCCTTGTGTTTGACACATGTGGGATAGAGTGTCAGCCTGCAGACTGAAGGGTCCCGGGTTCAATTCTGGTCAAGGGCACATGCCCGGGTGGCGGGCTCAATCCCCAGTGGGGAGGTGAGCAGGAGGCAGCCAATGAATGATTCTTATCATTGATATTTCTATCTTCCTCTCTGAAATCAGTAAAAATATATTTTTTAAAAAGAAAGAAAGAAAACAGAATGTTGAGACCGGGAGATTATCCTGTATTAATTAGATACACCAAATGTAACCACAAGGGGGAAGCAGAAGAAGAGAGAAAGAGGGAGGGAGGGAGGAAGGGAGGGAAAGAGAGAGAGAGAGAGAGAGAGAGAGAGAGAGAGAGAGAGAGAGAGAGAGAGAGAGAGAGCGCGAGCGCGAGCGCCAGCGCGAGCCAGCCGTGCTGCTGGCTCTGAAGACCGATGAAGGGGCCGGAGCATGAGGGAGGTCTCTAGATGGTGGAAAGTCAAGGAAGCAGATTCCCTTCTAGAGCCTAGAAGAAGCACAGCCCTGTCCATGCCTTGATTTTAGACAAGTGAAACGGATTTCAGACTTCTGATCTCCAGAACTGTGATATAATGGATATGTGTAGTTTGAAGCCACATGAATCTCTGGAAATTTAGTTGTTTTCATACAGTTCCCCTGGGTCAAATCATTGCAGGGGGCATAGATCAAATTTCTGGATCGGCTGAGAACCAGCGTGGCTGACCTCAACTTTCTTAAAGGCCATCTACCTGGGAAACATGGCCTGGCCTGGAGAATTCCTGTTCCTTTTCCAAGACCCCCTGAAATGTGCCTCCTCTCTGTCACTCTCCTGAACTCCTTCCCTAGGCAGACTCGCCTGCTCTCTCCTCCCTTCACGTAACTATTGCTATCTGCCTCTATTATAGCACTCACCTTACTGTGTTAATGAGCTCTAAGTCTGCACCTCAGTCCAGGACTGCTAGGCACACACATGGCTCCTTTGTGCTTGTTAGAAAACGCTCTCCTTCTTCCAGAGGAAGTGGATTTCAGCCCTCGAGTCCCTCCCCCGGCCCCCTCCCAAGCACCCTTGAGCTTGTGCAGGGCTTTTCCACCTGTCTTCTCTGCTGTGAGCTCCTGAGTGTTTGTTTGTTCATCTTTGTGTGTCCCCAGCATAGAAACCAGTCCCCTTGGTGACTCTCTGTAAAAGGTTTTCTAAGCAGAAATGAATTGAATGCAGCCTGTGAGCACAGACAGGGTTGCTCCACCAAGAAGTCATCACCTGCTGTGAGCTGCCGACGGTTCTCAGAGCAGCAGAGGCAGGAAGAATAATGTCATCTGTTCTGCTCTCCATGGATTCTGGATATTTTAACATCTGCAGCTGGAAATTGTTTAGGGCTGTGGGACTAAAATAGATGCCTATAGCATTCTGTTACCTCATTCTTTGCTTTTGAGACCTAAAATCAATTCTTTTCCACTTCCCCAGGATGCTAACCTACTTGGGGCCAGTTGTTGTTAAGGCCACAAGAGAAACTGTCTGATTGAAAGGCCCTCTGATGGACCCCTTCTGCTGCACCACTTGCTCATCAGTGAAGTGTGACACCATCACTCTCTCCTGGCTTTTCCAGGACACACAGTCAGCTGCAGCAGCAGAGCTAAAAGCAGTGTTTCAGATTCCCTGTGGATCTGCAAAGATGTGGCAAGGGAGAGCCTCAAGGGTTTGGTTTGGTCCAGTTCCCAAGAATTAAACATTCCCATTGCTACAGTGAGAATGCACTCATGTATGACTTGATCGCCTTCTTTCAAAAGGTCATTCTGACATTTCAGGGCAGGACTGTTTGTGAACTTTGCATCGGTCCCAAAGCAGGACAGGCACAGACTGGCTCTTCAGATGACTGGAATTAAATTCCTATTTTGTCTTATTCACTGAGGCAGTGACCAAACAAGTTGACAAGTTTAGGGGAAGAGATGTGGGGAGGAAGACAAACTGTACAGTATAAACTGGAAGATCGTTACCTATAGCAGGAAAAGAACTAGGGACTTTAGTAGTTGACATATTGTTTTTTAACTGAAAATATTATTAGAATGGAACAAACAGCTCTAATCTCTACTCCTACTAAGCCAGAATATTCATTAAAGTTTATATTTTTACAGATTGAAGCACACTTAATCTTCACAACAAATCTTTGATGCCTTTATTATTAGTCCTAATTCATCACCCAAACCCATCAGACAACAAAATAAGTCCTGAGCTTTGTATATGAAGAACATAAACATGTGTAAAACAAAATTATGTCTTCAATAGTTCATAATCTAAATTAGTATAAATGGGAGAAACCAAGATGGCAGCATAGATAAACACCTGAAATTGCTGCCTCTCACAACTACTTCAAAACTACAACTAAAAGACAAAACAGACATCATCCAGAACCACAGGAAGGCTGGCTAAGTGGAAATTCTACAACTAGAAGGGAAGAGAAAAGCACACTGAGACTCAGAAGAGGTGTGGGAGTAAAGGCAGAGGTACAAAGGCACACTCGGAGAGGGCTGGCAACAGAGTACACGGCTGTCTTTTTCAAGTGAGAGGGAGACAAAAACTCCTGACTGCAAGAGGCTGGACTTGAGTTGGGCTTTGGAAGTTGTGCTATAATCCCATTCAGGAAAAGACAAGAAAATGTTCTGAAGGTGGCAAGGTTTGTTTGGTGTTTTTACACAGTTTGTACCAGAGTAGTGATTTGAACTCATTTTAGTACTCATCGCTATTTTATTTCTACCCTACATTTTGAAACAGACTATTTTCTAGAGCTGCTTTAGGCTTACAGCAATATTGAGCAGTTACAGAGATCTCCCTCACTACCCCTGCCAACACACATGCATAGCCTCCCCCACTATACATCCCACACCTGAGTGGTACATTTGTTACAATTAATGAACTTACATGACACATGATTATCACCCAATGCCCACAGTTTACATTAGGGTTTACTCATGGACAAATGTATAAGGACATGTATCCACCATTACAGTATTATATGGAGCGGGTTCATTGCTCTAAAATCCTCTGTGCTCTATTCATCCCTACCTTCGCTCTAACCTCCGACAACCATTGATTTTTTTTTTTTTACTGTCTCTGTAGTTATGCTTTTTCCTGAATGTCATATAGTTGGAATCATACAGTATATAGCCTTTTCAGGTTGTCTTCTTTCACTTAGTAATATGCATTAAAGTTTCCTCAATATCTTTTCATGACTCAATAGCTCTTCTTTTTTTCTTTTCTTTTCACTGCTGAATAACATTCCATTATCTGAATGTACCACAGTTTATGTATTCATTCATCCTGTTTGCTTCCAAGTGTTGGCAATTATTAACAAAGCTTCTGTAAACATCATGTGCAGGTTTTTGTGTGGACATAAGTATTCAACTCCTTTGGGTAAATAAATACCAAGGAACATGACTGTTGGATCAATGGTAAGAATATGTTTAGTTTGTAAGAAATCACTAAGCTATATTCCAAAGTGGCTGTACCATTTTACACTTCCACCAGAAAAGGATGAGAATTTCTATTGCCCCATAGCCTCACCAGCATTGGTATTCTGGATTTTGACGACTATAATAGGTGTGTAATATTATCTCATTGTTGTTTAAAAAAATTGTTTTCTATTAACTCGTCTTTTTGTTTAGCCAGGAAATGGTCTCTTTTTTTTTTTCCACTTTCCTATAGATTGTCCTACTGCTTTCCTTTGTCTAAAGTGATTTCACTTTTTGATTATTGATTTTGTTGCCAATCTTCCTTAGAAATATTTTCCTTCATATGTTTTGGAAATTTATAGAAAAATACATAAAATATCTATGTACAGTTTTAAAAATAATGATATAGTCAACACTTATTATAAGCACCACTGGCTGTCTTCTATATTTTTCTCTTTAATATTTTCTTTTCTTTCGCTATCACGTGCTTGGAGTAGAGGTTCCTAGAATAGGAACCTCTAATATTGATACCATTCTGACAGAGTGCACTTGTCCACTCAAACAGCAGGTGGTGCTCCAGAGACCTTTGTGAGTTCCTTTGCTAAATTCTCTGAATCCTAGGAGACCCTGATCTCTTGGGGGCTGTGGCCTTTGTTATTACTTCACCTCCTGACTAGGTAGGTGTGATTACCATTATTGCCATTTCCTCCAGTTAAACAATTAGTAGCTCAAGATGTTCACAGTTTTCTCTCCTGACAACAGCTGTCAATTCAAGTCTATAAACTCTCTATATATTCCAATTGCAAGAAAAGACAGGATCATTTTATATATTGGGTAATAGTGCCCCAGTACCTACGGCCAAAAGCTTTCAAAAATCTTTCAGAAACGTGTGTGTGTGTGTGTGTGTGTGTGTGTGTATCCCAAAGTATAAAGATAAAATTGTAACATTGGAGTGGATGTTTAATCACCTTCAAAATTAACATTATGTCACTGTTTAGTTAGGATTATACACCTTTTACATTTTGGAGCAATTTGAGGTTAGAGTTCTTACTTCACAAGAATATCTGATCATCTCCAGATGCCAGAAACCATAGCTCATACATTATATGAGTTATTTTGGATAAAAATTTTTCAAGTGCAAAATGTTTGAATCTTTTTTTCCAACAACAAATAATGTAAGGCCTGGATATAACTTAACATATTTGATGTGTGGCGCTAGACTTCTGGAAATAAGAGATTTTTTACAAGAGACCTGTGAGCTGAAATGAGACACAGAATGTGGGGAAGGCAAGAGAGAGGAGAGGGTTCTGAGGGAAAAGGAGGTGCGATGCTACCCCAGGAGCAGAGGACCGGGGGTCCCTGCCTAGTGAGGGCTCAGGTGGGTCCAGTGAAGCAGTGTGAGGTGGTACTGTGCGCCCCGGCGTCCAGGGGAGGCGCGCACTCCGAGGGAACAGGGACTAGGAAGGCTTCTACGAGGAGGTGACACTGGATCGGAGAGGGAAGGAGGTGGAGAGGATGACACATCTAGAGACACACCCTGGGGAGGGAGGGAGGGGAGGAGGAAGATCTCGATGCGCTCGGCGCTCCGCCCTCGGGCGTCGACTGCTCGGGCCTGAGTGCGGTCGCCGCCCTCCGCCCGGCCCTCCGCCTCCCGCCCATCCCTCCCTCCCCTCCCTCCGCCCCCAGCGCCTCCGCCGCCGCCCGGCCCGCGCGACCGCCGAAGCTGCGGGTCTCCGGAGACGCCATGTACCGGCTCCCCTTGACCGTGACGGCCCGGGCCGCGCCGCCGCGGGGCTGGGCCTGGGGCTGCGGGCGGCGCGGAGCCCACCATCGCGCGGGGCCGGGGCTGCCGCGGCTCGGGCCCGGCTGGGCCGGGGGCCTCGGGCTGGGGCTGGGGCTGGCGCTCGGGGCGAAGCTGGCGGGTGCGCTGAGGGGCGCAGCCCCCGCGCCGCCCCCCGCGGCCCCCGCCCCCGAGGCGCCGCCCCAGGCCGAGCTGCCGCCGCCGCCGCGGGAGCAGCCCCTCGCCCCTGCGTCTCCGCAGACCCCGCCGGCGTCCACCCCCGGGCGCTACGCCAGAGCCATTGACAGCAGCCGCGACCTGCTGCACAGGATCAAGGTGCTGCGACGGGGGGCGTTGGCGGTGGGACCCCGGAAGGGGGCCCCTCGGGGGTCATCTACCCGGGCCGGGCCGACCCCAGCCTGGGCGGTGGGATGCCCACGGTCAGCTCCCGAGGAAGACTTCCCGTTTCCCGACCGTCTGGCCGTGGTCAGAAGCTCTTAGGGGGTTGCCCAATTCCGGGAGGAGGTCACGCCCCGGCTTGGGGGCCGCCCTTTCCCTTTCGGGGTGCCAATCCGTCACACCTCTCCGGGTAGAGCAAGATTGCAGCCGAGGTGGGCGGGGCGCAGCCAGGGTGGGCGGGGCGAAGTCAGGATGGGCGGGGCGCAGCCGAGGTGGGCGGGGCCTGGAGATGCCCGGGTGACAGTGCCCATGGCCCCTAGAGGTGTCTCCGCGAGTCTCTGAACTGTCTGTGCCTCTCCCCTTGCTCTCAGGATGAGGTGGGCGCCCCTGGCATCGTGGTCGGAGTCTCTGTAGATGGAAAAGAAATCTGGTCAGAAGGTAGGCTCAGAAAAGGGTCAATGAGTAGCTTGTTTTTTGGCCAGTTGGTGAATGAAATCTTGATGTTTTTCCTGCTTGGAGTGAATCTCATGAAATGATGCCCTTCAGCTTACGTGAAATTACCCATGTTGTGGAGGGGGGGGAAAATGTGTCCAACAGAAGAATGTATCGAGTTTTCTGTCCGTAAGATTTGAAATGTAACTAATGAATAAATCGGAGTCTTCAAAATGGCTTATTTCTATACCCACTCTTAAAAGGACTGAATTTGTTGTTCTGAAAGTTGTGTATAGGACAACCTGTTGCCTGCATGTTTGTAGATAACCCTTATCCTCCTTTCCTATATAATAAAAGGTAATTAATATGCAAAATGACCGAAGCAAAGGAGCAGAGCTGCCCCCTGGTGGTCAGTGCGCTCCCACAGGTGGAGGGCCGCTCAGCCAGAGTACCTGAGCCAGGCTCACAGCTGACGAGCCAGCGCAGCATGGATGGTGGCAGGAGCATCTCCAGCCTCCACCGGGGACATCCTGGACTGTGAGAGGGATGTCCAGCTGCCGGCTTAGGCCGCTCTCCATGGGGTCCTGGACTGGGAGAAGGGGCAGGCCAGGCTGAGAGCCGCCGCCTCAGTGCAGGAATTTCGTGTACCAGGCTTCTAATGAGTAGGTAAAACGTCAGAATTTTGTGTTTTTCTTTTTTAATTCAGTCAACAATTTGAGTCGCCTATTCTGTAAAAGGCACGTGATTCCTGTCCTTAATGAGTTTATGATCTACTTTATTACTTTTTTGAGTAGGTAGACATTTAAATAAAGTAGTACTTATTCACTCTTACTATGGGAAGTGAGTTAAAAAAAAATGATTCTTCCTCCAAATATAAGTACAGCTTAATCTGAATGCCTAATTTATGAAAAATATTGTAACAAAAGTTATATAAACGTTAGGTTTCTGGGTGGGGGCTTTGTTTTTATGCAAATATTTTAGTATAATCCCTTTACGATTTAAAAAAGGTCGTTGTACCCCCTTTTTTCTTTTCAGATTTCAGTTCTTTATGTGTCTTAGGATTCCACTTTCAGCCTGTCCAGAAGATGAAATCAAACTTAAATTTTCTCTAGAATGAGCTTTAAATTGGTGGTACATTATTGTGGTGGGTTTTTCCCCCTGATTTTCTGATTTGCAGCTGAATTGAATTGATAGTTAGCTAAAGTGGATTTGCAGGACCTCTTTTCACTTGTTTTTAATTGGATGGGTATTTTAAGGAATTCAGTGGAAACTCACTCAAGAATAAATATAATCTAAAGAACAACAATGATGTTTTCTTTAAAGAATGTAGAATAATTTATTTGAAATTTAGAATAACCAAATTGCTTAGATAAGCTGAGAAAAATTAGTGTTTGAATCAGATGGAAAATTACTATTGTGCACAAGGCACAATTCTGTTTAGTTACAGGGTTAAATTGTTAGACTTACTGTTATCCATGTTAAGACTTATCCCTTGCATGTTCAGTTTTCATTAACTTATAAAAGTAGAATGTCTTTCCTTCAGATGAATATACAGGAAATTTTAAGATAGTATTATTTCAGTTTTTCAAGATTCCTTTCACCTTGAAGGTTATTAATGGTGACTTTTGACTTTTTTTCAAAGGCTTAGGCTATGCCGATGTTGAGAACCGTGTACCATGCAAACCAGAGACAGTTATGAGAATTGCCAGTATCAGCAAAAGCCTTACCATGGTTGCTATTGCCAAATTGTGGGAAACAGGAAAACTTGATCTTGATATTCCAGTACAACATTATGTTCCTGAATTCCCAGAAAAAGAATATGAAGGTGAAAAGGTAATGAAACTCACAGTTCATATTACAAATGGCACGTTTAATGGCTTAAAAGGTTGCATAGTTTTCTTTGGTTTGTTTTCAATTATTGTTAATTTTTTTTATCTAGATGATAATCGAGATTTTCTGAAATTTAAACCTAAAGATGTCTATATTACATATTTTTTCAATAGCAGTTTAAAATGGAAAATATTACTGAGTCATTATTCTGAGGCTACTAACTTTCTGTTATAGTTCAGTAATGTAATTAATTTTCATGTTTTTACAATTAGGTTTCTGTTACAACAAGATTATTGATTTCCCATTTAAGTGGAATTCGTCATTATGAAAAGGACATGAAAAAGGTGAAAGAAGAGAAAGCTTATAAAGCCTTGAAGATGATGAAAGAGATGATGGATTCCGACCAAGAAAAAGAGTTAAAAGATAAAGGAGACAAAAATAATGAAAAGAAAGACTTTGCTAAAGCTAAAATAGAGCAGGATAATGAAGCTAAAGGCCGGAATGCCAAACCTGTCAAGAAAAAAAATGATTTTGAACAAGGTGAATTGTATTTGAAAGAGAAGTTTGAAAATTCAATTGAATCCCTAAGATTATTTAAAAATGACCCTTTGTTCTTTAAACCAGGTGAGTGTTAATTCCCTCTCGTAACAAACTCATCATTATTGAAGTGTTAATTTTCTGAAAATCGAGAATAGCATCCTGAGTGCTTTAGGTGTGGTAGATGATTGTGGCACGGATCTTGTTGACAGTGCTTGCCTTTCGTCTGCATTTCTTAAGAGTAATTAAGAGCGCAGAGCATAGTTCCTGCCGAACATCCAGGCAGCTACTTGTTTAGGTTTAGCTCATGGAGGCTATCCAGTCATTTAGTAGATTCTAAATATCAAAATATTTGTGAAAGATTATGGAGAAATGTTGGAATAATAGTTCTCCAAACAAAATCTAGTCCAAAGTGGATGTGATAATGTATTGCTATTATTTTGGTTTTTTAAATTAGACTTTATTTTTTAATATATCTTTTTGATTTCAGAGAAGGGAGAGAGGGAGAGAGAGAGAGAGAGACAGACACATCAATGATGAGAATCATTGATTAACTGCCTACTGCATGCTCCCCACTGGGGATTGAGCCCAAAACCCGGGCATGTGCTCTGACAGGGAATCAAACTGTAACTCCTGGTTCATAGGTTGATGCTCAATCACTGAGCCTTGCCGGCCGGGCTTAGTTAGACTTTAAATTGCTCAACTTATTTTGTGCCTTCATTTCTTAAATCAGTGTTCATCAACTTAATTTTATTTCCAAAAAAATTAATATATAAAAATAACTCCCTTCGTTTTTGTATATTTTTGTATGACACCTACTGAAACCACTTCTTATCTTTAAACTTACCATAGATTTATTTTTTATTCCATTTTCATATTGAAAGATGCTTCTACCATTATACCATTATGTAGGTATAATCAGTATTGGCAAAGAAATGTGATTATGGATTTTGTCTTTAAAAATAAGGTTCTCACCCATTTTTAGTACAGATGGTACAATCTACATTTCCAGAATCCACAATGAGATAAAGGTATATATTTGAATGTGTATTTGAATATGTATTTGAAATAAGGTTTATATATTCCTGCACCTGTGGGGTCTCTTGGCCTGGCCTGTGTCCTCAGGGGATGTTGGAGAGCTGGTTTTAGCCTGATTCCCATAGGCCAGGCTGAGGGTCTCCCACTGGGCCTCTAGTACACATATAAGATCTTTGGTTAATCTCTTTCTGCCCTCTCCCTACCCCCTTCCCTCTGAGATTCATCAGTTTGTTCATGTTCCCATGTCTGTGGTTTCCATTCCTGCATTGAGCGTCTGCCCCCTGGTAGTTAGTACATATCATAGCTACCGGCCAGTTGGCCAGTCAACCAGTTGGTTAGGCTTTTATGTATATTTAGATATGTTTTATTAAAATAACTTGTATAACTACTTATGCCATAAGCAACTTGTATAACTACTAATGCCTTAAGGTACATTAGAAACAAGATAGTTGACTAAAGAATCCAAATTTGCTTTTGTTTCTCTTCCTAGTTTGTTGCCAGTTTGTAGAATTTTTATGTTTGAGGTAGGATCATTTGTTTACTTTTTTACAATATCATCATTTTATTCATGTTTTAGGCACATGGAATAAGTAGGGCCATTACAGAGCTGAATAAGATATCATCCATGATCTTTTATAAATGCTGAACTAAAATATTCCAGTTTTAAGGTATATACCAGTTTTTAATGGAAAAGTATTTTACATGTTATGAATTATTTTCTCTTTTTTCCTCCTTGCAATGATGTCTCAAGGTAGTCAGTTTTTGTATTCAACTTTTGGCTATACCCTACTGGCAGCCATAATTGAAAGAGCTTCAGGATATAAATTTTTGGAATATATGCAGAAAATATTTCATGACTTGGATATGCTAACAACTGTGCAGGAAGAACATGAACCAGTGATTTACAACAGAGCAAGGTAAATGAATATTTTTTGGTGTGTCTAGCTATATCACATCTTAATACTATGTTATCAATTAAAACTCAAATTTTATCTTCTTTACAAAATCAACTTGTGTGTCACATTTTGGAAGCTTTTCTACATATCTGTTTTTCCATTTATAAAGTGTGTTTGTAAAATATTCCCAATATTCTTAGATGAAAGACAGCAATAATAATTTAACCACATGAATAATTAAACCAAAATTGCACCCCTCTTTGGCATCTATAATTTGCTCTTCAACCATCTCTTTTTCATGTTTATAAACTAATGTTTTATTTATCGTTTGTTATTTTTAATTGTTTTAACTTTTATTTTGAAATAATTTTATACTTATAGAAATGTTATTGATAAGTTATATAAAGAATTTCCATATACTCTTCACCCAGATTCTACAAATGTTATCATTTTACCACATTTGCATTATCTATCTACTAGAGCAGTGTTTCCCAAATTTCTCTCATGATGAGAATCACCTGGTGAAGTTGTTAAAATACAGATTCCTGAATCCCAACTAAGAAGTGCTAAACTAGAATTTTTAGGAACATATAGGTAACAGTCCCCCCACCCTCCTCCGCTGGCCTGGTCACCCCTTCCTGCATATATTCCAACTTAACTAGTAGTTAAGTATACAATTTTACCTATATGTTCCAAAAAATTCTAGTTTAGCACTTCTTAGTTGGGATTCAGGAATCTGTATTTTAACAACTCCACCAGGTGATTCTCATCATGAGAGAAGTTTGGGAAACACTGTACTAGAGGACCGGTGCATGAAGTTTGTGCATGGGGGGTAGTCCCCTCAGCCCAGCCTGCACCCTCTCTAATCTGGGATCCCTTGGGGGATGTCTGACTACCGGTTTAGGCCTGATCCAGGGTGGTAGCAGGAGTAGGGGGTTGCCAAATTCGGAGATGGGGCCTAAACCGACAATCGGACATCCCTCTCATAATTCGGGACCGCTACCTCCTAACTGCTCACCTACCTGCCTGCCTGATTGCCCCTAATTCCCCTCCCCCCCCCCAGCAGCTTGATCACCCCTAACTGCCTCTGCCTGCCTGCCTGATCACCCCTAACTGTTCCCGACCACCAGCCTGCTCACCCCTAACCATCTCTGCCTGCTAACCTGGTCATCCCAACTGCCTCCCCACTGGCCTGGTCGCCCCTAACTGCCCCCCCCCCTCTGCTGGCCTGGTCACCCCTTACTGCCCCCCTGCTGGCCTGTTCACCCCCAACTGCCTCTCCACCAGCCTGGTCATACCCAACTAACCCCCTCTGCCAGCCTGGTCACCCCTCACTGCCCCCACTGTCGGCCTGGTCACCCTCAACTGTCTCCCCCTTCTTTCCACCCCCTCCCCCCCCCAACCTCCGGCCTAGTTGCCCCATGCAGCCTGCTGTTCAGTCATCCACTCAGTTGTTTTGGCAGTGATGGCTCCTGGTGTTTTATATATTAGGATATGTTTTTGGTTTTCTCTTCTTGAATCATTTAAAAATAAGTTGCAGGCATGGTATTCCTTTACTGGTAAAGATTGAAATGTGTATTTTCTAAAAACCAGGATACTAAGGAAATTAACATTGACACAATGCTTTTATCAAATCTACAGACCTTATTCAAATTTTGCCAATTATCCAAATAATGTTCTTTATAGCAGAACTGTCATGATATCAGTTTGCCCCATTATTGGTGATGGCAATTTAAAAAAAAAATTTTTTTTTAAATATATTTTTATTGATTTTTTACAGAGAGGAAGGGAGAGTGATAGAGAGCTAGAAACGTCGATGAGAGAGAAACACCGACCAGCTGCCTCTTGCACACCCCCTACTGGAGATGTGCCCGCAACCAACGTACATGCCCCTGACCTGGGACCTTTCAGTCTGCAGACCGATGCTCTACCACTGAGCCAAACTGGTTTCGGCAGTGATGGCAATTTTAATTGCTTTGTTGAGATAGTACCTGCCAGTTTTCTGCACTATAAAAATTTGAAAGTAATTTCATTGAAATATAGAAAATGAAAAATTTATTGTAATGTTATTAGTAACCTGTAAAGGGGCATTGAGAGAACGTTTTGAAGCTAATGACTTTTCCATTTTACTCTAATTATTTGATTTGTTAGAAAAGTACACTTTAATCAACTGTTGCCTATTTCCATTAGTACATGCTTTATTTAAATGGTTTAATGGCACTTGAAATAGATGAATAGTGGAATATTTTTAGCTTTATCCTCCTATCTCCACATGAGTTTTATTTAATCTCCTGTTGTATTTAGTTAAATTATCATTTTAAGTTATCAGCTTAAAGGACTTAAATGTGCATTGCTAGTCAGACTGAAGGAGACTTTTTTTGGACCTAAAAGAATTTGGGTTAGTAGCAAGCAATGAATTTTAATTTTTTTAAATGGCCTGTAGTTCTCAACCAGTTCAGAGACTCTTAGTGTTTTTTTTGTGGAGGTTTTTTGTCCAACATTATATATTACTGGAATACATAAGAAAAATTGACAAATGCCATAGGTTGTCAATTGAATCTAAAAAAGATTCTCTAATAAAGATGGCAGAGATGCATGACCTTATTTTGATTTAGATTTTGGCATTTAATAATGAATGCCTAGACTTTTATATAAGGGAGAGGAGAAAATTATGTGTCATTGGGCTTCTTTTATAAACTGAAAATTACTGATCTATGATTGTATAGACTGCAGAGCAGCTATCATTTGTTTAATGAGTGATTAATTTATGATGAGGCCCAGTACACAAAATTCGTGCACAGAGGGAGAATGTCCTTCAGCCCAGCCTGCACCCTTTCTAATCTGGGACCCCTCAAGGGATGTCTGACTGCCCATTTAGGCCCGAACCACCAGGATCAGGCCTAAACGGGCAGTTGGACATCCCTTTCACAATCCAGGACTGCTGGCTCCCAACTGCTCACTTACCTGCCTTCCTGATTGCCCCTAACTGCTTCTGCCTGTCAGCCTGATCACCCTCTAACCACTCTGCTGTCAGCCTGATTGATGCCTAACTGCTCCCCTGCCAGCTTGTTTGCCTCTAGCTGCCCTCCCCTGCAGGCTTGATTGCCCCCAATTGCCCTCCCTTGCAGGCCTGGTCCCTCCTAACTGCCTTCCCCTGCTGGCCATCTTGTGGTGGCCATCTTGTGTCCACATGGGTGCAGGATCTTTGACCACATGGAGACAGCCATCTTATGTGTTGGAGTGATGGTCAATCTGCATATTACTCTCTTATTAGATAGGATAGAGGCCTATTGCATTTGTGGGGGCTGGCTGGTTTGCCCTGAAGGGTGTCCCAGATCAGGGTGGGGGTTCCCTTGGTGTGTGGGGTAGCTTGAGCGAAGGGCCTGTGGTGGTTTGCAGGCCAGCCATGCCCCCTGACAACCCAAGCAGAGGCCCTGGTATCTGGGATTTATGTATCTTCTACAATTGAAACTTTGTAGCCTAGAGCGGAGCCAAGCTTCCTGCAGCCATTTCTGTTGGAATTTGTTTACCTTCTATAATTGAAACTTTGTAGCATTGAGTGGAGGCCTAGGCCTACAAGGGCAGGCGGAAAGCTTGGCTTCCTCCGTTGCCAGGGAAACCCAAGCCTCCCTCCTGCTCTCTGTGGCTGTAGCCATCTTGGTTGGGTTTATTTGCATACTTGCTCTGATTGGCTGGTGGGCATGGCTCGTGGGTGTAGCTGTGGTATGGTCAATTTGCATATTACTCTTTATTAGAGAGGATGAGACCAAAACCAAATAGAATGTTTTTTGAAGTATTGCTGTATTTTGACAGTATCGATATGGCCTTTACTTTCTGGTATTATCTTTTTTTTTATTATTATTTATTATCTTTTATTTTCTAGATTATCTTCTAAAAATAAGTCTTGCTTCTTATGCCTTCAGCTGACAGACTCTAGTAGTAGATTCAATCCAGATGTTAAAGCTGAATGTTAAAGTGGGATCGGTTTTTTAATATGCATTTTACATTCTTTGGGTTTTTTAACTTCTCATGACAATAAAATACAAAGTTACTGCATAATTGTTTCCAAAGGCATTTAAGAAGTATTTAAAAAATAAAAGTCTTAAAATTTTTAAAATATATTTTTATTAATTTCAGAGAGGAAGGGAGAGGAAGAGAAAAATAGAAACATCAATGAAGAGAGAGAATCATTGATTGGCTGCCTCCTGCACACTCCCTACTGGAGATCAGGCCTACCACCCGGGCATGTGCCCTTGACCGGAATTGAACCTGCGACCCTTCAGTCCGCAGACTGACACTCTATCCACTGAACCAAATTGGCTAGGGCAAAATAAAAGTGTTCTGAATTTCTAAGTTTGTAGGTGTAGATTTCTGTGGTTATGTAATGTTCTTGTGTGGAAGCTAGAGGTTCTTAAGTAGGATGAGGCTGCTAGTCACCTGGCATCATTCCATCAGTGATTCAGTTACAAAGGTGTCCCAGTTACTGACTAAAGAACTTATCTCTATCCCACTCTTTTTAAAGCAGAAATTCCTTAAGAAATTAAAATAAGGTTATCCAGCTGAACAAATTACTTTTATGAAAAGCCATTAATTTTTCCTCTGTGAAAAGGATTCAAGGGATTAAAGTCTAAAATCTATTTGAAGTTTAAAATTCTATAATAAAGTCTGGAATTCTCCACAGTTTTGTATTTTAAAGGATGAATGACTGAGAAATTCTTATTTCCAACTTTGAAATAAGTGGTTTGAAATGCTTTACACAAAGCTGATTATTAGCCAAAATATATTAGTACTTCTCTCCTAGTTTACAGACTTGGAGCTCACTCTAAGAACTATGCTTCTCAATAAGAAAATGTATTTCTGTTGCCAGTGAGGAGCTTTTCATGTCCCTATCAGTTGTCCCTGAAAGTGGGGTTCTTGCGATGTCACAAGAAAAGGAATTTTCTGAGACTTGCACAGGAGAATGAATGGCATTTATTTGCATGAAATTACATCCCTGAGTTTCCAAGGCTCCATTTCCCTTCGTCCTGCCAAGGAAGAAGTCCAGCTGTGTCTTTAGCAGGGCTGAGATCAAAGCCGTTGCCCAGAGTTTCCGTTCCATATTTGCATAATCCAATCCAGCGTTAGGCTAGTTTAGCTTGTGTTCCCAGCTGCAGTTCATCAGTCCATTGAGTTTAAGATATCCATGGCCGCCGAAACCGGTTTGGCTCAGTGGATAGAGCGTCGGACTGCGGACTAAAAGGTCCGGGTTCGATTCCGGTCAGGGGCATGTACCTTGGTTGCGGGCACATCCCCAGTAGGGGGTGTGCAAGAGGCAGCTGATCGATGATTCTCTCTCATTGATGTTTCTAACTCTCTATCCCTCTCTCTTCCTCTCTGTAAAAAATCAATAAAATATATTTAAAAATATATATATCCATGGCCATGGGCCATGTGGCCTGTAGGACCACATGGCTATGGAGGAACACTGGCAAATGCAAGGACGCAGGAGCAAAACCAGAGGAACAAGAGAGCCACAAGATCTAAGAGAGAGAGAGAGAACTCCTTTGTCTGGGGGTTATGTATTCCCACATTTTCACAGGCTTGCATAGGCTCCATCTCCTCTAGCCAATGATCTCTAACAGGCACCCCAACTTACCTTCGCATGCATCCATCTCCCCTTTGCCCAGTCTCTTCCCCCGGTAATCTGCAGGGAATGGGCCAGATGGTTCCCTGGGGAATACTAAGTTGCAGCTTTCTGGTGAAACTGCCCAGATGGCCAAGCTTATAACGTCTGGCCTTTCTTTTGCTACTTTCTAATATTAATGACTAGGGACCCAATGCATGACATTTGTGCACTGGGGGCAGGTCCCTCAGCCTGGCCTGTGCCCTCAGGCAGTCGGGACCCATCAGGGGATGTCCACTGGCTGGTTTAGGCCTGCTCCCAAGGGGTCCTTAGCGCTGCCAGGAGGTAGAAGAGTCTCCTGCCGAGGTACCTCCCCTGCGCTTGCCAGCTGTGAGCCCAGCTCAGGGCTTCTGGCTGAGCGGTGCTCCCTCCGTCGATTTGCATATTAGCCTTTTATTTTATAGGATTAGCTAATTACAGCAGTAACATTTCTATTATTTGGCTTTCTTTAGATTTGATTGGCCTGGAATTTCAAGTGTAATCAGTGTTTAGGCCGAATGTTAGAGTTTAGCTTCTTATTGTATATAAGAGTTGAGGTCAAGAGAGTCAACCAAGATTTTAATGGAGAGGAAAATATGAGAAGGTTTGGAAGAGATTCACTTGGTTTAATTCCTTTTGAGACATGAAAAGACCACATATCAAGTTATTGGTTCTCAAGAGAGCATATTAAGATTCTCTATAGACTTTTTCTTTTAAAAAAAAATATTTTTATTGATTTCTGAGGGGAAGGGAGAGGAAGAGAGAGAGATAGAAACATCACTGATTGGCTGCCTCCTCAGGTCCCACACTGGGGATTAAGCCTGTAACATGGGCCTATGCCCTGACTGGGAATAGAACCATGACCGTCTGGTTCATAGTTTGATGCTCAACCACTGAGCCATGCTGGCCGGGCTGTAGACTTTTCCTTTTAATCTTTAAAGCACATACCTATGGCCACCCCTGCTTCACTCAATAGTATGACTTGGGCTTTTAGGGGACATATAAGAATCTTGAAGGAAGAAAGAGGAGTTACTTTTAAAAGTATACCCACAGTCCCTCCGAAGTTATGAATTTTTAAGGGAGGGGAATAGAGGGAGGACATAGAGAGCAGGTTCATTGGAGAGCTGGAAGAATCGAAGTCCTAGGAAAAAATTTCTGAATCTGAGACCTTAGAGATAAAACAGTTCAAAGTAATGGTGAGATCCAGGTCTGACAGTGCTTTTGCATAGCCAAAGTAGAATGAACACAAAGATCATTAGAGTGAGACAGTTAGGATACTAAAAACCTAAGAGCATCATTTTATTATGAATCTTGAAAGAAAGGATTCTCCTGAACCACATTCCATTTTTTGTTTAATTATTTTGTGATTTCATTTTATTTACCTCATTTATGTTACAGCCTCCTCATATTAGCATAGAAACCTCATGAGGTCAGACACTGTCTCTTTTGTTTAATGCTTTATCCCAGCATCCAAACAGTCCCTAACACAGAGTGAGTGCTCCATCAATAATTGTTGAATGAATGAGTAAATAACAACCATCATCTATTAAGTACCTGCCAGAAATATGCAGTGTTTAGAATACATATATTCCTAACTCTGCAAATAGATATTTTTGTCTTCATTTGACAAGATAGGATGCTAAAGCAGTGAAAAGAAATGCCAGACTGCCTGGATTTAAATTCAGTGTGCCACTTACAAGCTGTGTGAATGTGGTATAAGCTATCCTATATAATAAAGCCTAATATGTAAATTGACCAAACAGCAGAACAATCAGTTGCTATGACATGCACTGACCACCAGGGGGCAGACATTCAACACAGGAGCTGCCACCTGGTGGTCAGTGTGATCCCACAGGGGGAGCGCTGCTCAACCAGAAGCCAGGCTCACAGCGGCGAGCCAGCGTAGTGGCTGTGGTGGGAGCCTCTCCTGCCTCCGCAGCAGCACTAAGGAGCAGTGAACTGAACTGTAAGGAGTAGTGAGCAGGCAGGCAGTAAGGAGCAAGGGGTCCTGGACTGCGAGAGGGATGTCTGCTAAGTGCTCCTGGACTGCAAGAGGGCACAGGCCAGGCTGAGGGAACCTTTCCCTCCATCCCCCCTCCCCCGTGCACAAATTTTGTGCACCAGGCCTCTAGTGAGAGTATAAGCTATTTATACTCTCCATGTCTCTTTTTTTTTAAAATTTATTTCAGAGAGGTAGGGAGAGGGAGAGATAGAAACATCAATGATGAGAGAGAATCATTGATCGGCCGCGCCCTGTGCACCCCCTACTAGGGAACAAGCCTACAACTCAGGCACGTGCCTGGACCAGGAATCAAACCATGACCTCCTGGTTCATAGGTCAACACTCAGCCACCGAGCCATGCTAACTGGGCATGTGTAATCTTAATCATTACATTTTTTGCAGTTATTTAAAGTTTGATATACTCAGTAAGGACAAGCGTGAAAATGGAAAAAACAACCCACTTTCGATGCTTTAATTCCCGAGGCAATTAGAGTAGTTTACTCAGTTATTTGTATTCATTAAGATCTGAATCATACTGAAAATTAGTGGTTAGTTCCTGCGAGTGTATGATTACTACAGTGAAATGCAATCTGTCTCGTGTACATTTTCCTATTCGTTTTCATGTGTAAAGTCAATGATAGAGCATTAAATTTTTTAATCACCATTCTTATTTTATTTTAGATTTTACGTTTACAATAAAAAGAGACATCTTGTCAACACACCTTACGTGGACAACTCCTATAAGTGGGCTGGTGGTGGCTTTCTGTCTACAGTGGGTGACCTTCTGAAATTTGGGAATGCTATGCTGTATGGTTACCAAGTCGGGCTGTTTAAGAACTCAAATGAAAATCTTTTGCCTGGATATCTCAAACCAGAAACAATGGTTACGATTTGGACACCAGTCCCTAACACAGAGATGTCTTGGGATCGAGAGGGTAAATACGCAATGGCCTGGGGTGTCGTGGAAAAGAAGCAAACGTACGGCTCCTGTAGGAAGCAGCGGCATTACGCCTCACATACTGGGGGTGCTGTGGGGGCCAGCAGCGTCCTGCTGGTCCTTCCTGAAGAACTGGATGCAGAATCTGTACGTAACAAGGTTCCTCCAAGAGGAATAGTTGTGTCCATCATCTGTAACATGCAGTCTGTTGGACTCAATAGCACTGCTTTAAAGATTGCTCTGGAATTTGATAAAGACAGACCAGACATGCCTTAAGGTCACAGGTGCAAAATGAACTGTTTTGCTTTTTTAGACATTAACTAAAGTTCCAAAATACATGAGGTTTTTAAGAATAAATTTGTAACATAGTATAATTGAATGCAGAAGATATGTACCTCTAATTGTTTAATTTTGTAATTGTCTTTTATTGTAGGGTAAGTTAGTTTATACTCAGGGAAGTAATATTGTATTTACTTTTTGAAAAAAAATTCTTGAAATAAAATATTCTGATGAAAATATATACTTTTTGAATGTGTAAAATAGAGAAAATCTCATTTAGTAGGAACCTCCAAATATTGCTGTTTTTTTTCCCTTTTTTAAAAATCCATCCCCTCACCAACTCCTCTTTGATAACCATCATCTTGTTCTCTATCTATGAACCTGTTTTGTTTTGTTTATTAATTTGTTTTGGTTGTTTTAGATTTCACATAAAAGTGGAATCAAATAGTGCTTATATTTCTCTGTGTGATTTATTTCACTTAGCATAATACCATCTAGGTCCACTCTTTTTTTATTGCTGCATAATGTTCTGTTGTATACATATGCCACTTCTTTAGCAACTCATCTATCAATGGATACCTAGATTGCTTCCATATCTTGGCTATTGTAAGTAATGCTGCAATGAACATAGGAGTGTATAGATCTTCTTGAATTAGTATTTTTATTTTATTTGGGTAAATACCCAGAAATGAAAGTGCTGGGTCATATGGCAGCTATATTTGTAATTTTTTGAAGAATCTCCATGCAGTTTTCCATCTGGGTGCACCAATTTATAATCCCACAAATAGTGCACAAGGATTTTTTGTTTTGATGAAAGCTATTCCAACTGCTTGAGATGATATCTCATTGCTTTTTATTTGCATTTCCTTGATGATTAGTGATGCTGAGCATCTTTACATATGTCTGTGGGCCATGAGTATGTACTCTTTGGAAAAATGGCTACTTATTCTACTGCCAACTTTTTAATTGGATTGTTTGGGGGGAGGGGATTTGGCATTAAGTTGTATGAGTTCCCTATATATTTTGGAGGTTAACTCCTTATCAGATGTATCATTTATGAATATCTGCTCCTATTCAGTAGGTTGTCATTTTTATTTTTGTTGATGTTTTTCTTCACTATGTAAAAACTTTCAGTTTAATGTAGTCCCACTTGTTTACTTTTTGTTTATTTGTTCACCTTGCCCGAGGAGACATATCCAAAAAGATATTGCTAAGACCATCAAAGAATTTACTGTCTATGTTTTCTTCTAGCATTTTTATAGTTTCGGGTCTTACATTTAAGTTTTTAATTCATTTTGAGTTTATTTTTGTACATAGTGTAAGAAACTTGGCACTATTTGTTCAGTTTTCACACTGCGACCTATTGAAGCAACTATCTTTACCCTAATTGTATACTTCCCTCCTTTGTTGGAGATTAGTTGATTGTATCAGTGAGGATTTATTTCTGGACTCCCTATTCTAGTTCATTGATCTATCTATTTTTATGCCAGTACCATACTGTTTTGATTACTGTAGCTTTGTAATATAGTTTAAAATTAGGCTTGACTGGTTCTGGAGGATCTGATTCCAAGATGGCTCATCCATGTGGCTATAGGCACAAGGGCTTACTTACTGGATTTTTGCAGAAGGTCTATTTTTCATCACATGAGCCTCTCCAGGGTATGCTTGACTATTCCATGGCTTCCTTCAGATTGCATGAAGAATGAAAAAGGCAAAAGCCACAATGTATTTTATAATCTAGACTTGTAAATCATATACCATTATTTATGCCAAATTCTGTTGGTCACAAGACCAACCCTGATTCAGTTTGAGAGACGACTACACAAAGGCTAAATACCAGAGGTAGGGATCATTGAGAGATATCTTGGAGACTGGCTCCAAAAATAGCTTATTGTAGTGTGGACATATGGGAAATTTTGTTGTAACAGCCATACATATGTATATTGGAAACTAAATTGAATTCAAAAAATTTCAAAAGAAAATTGTTTTTTATACACTCTAATAAAAGGAAGGTTTTCTATCATTCTGAACCCTAAGCCTGTTTCTTCACTTTTCACTTCAGTATACAAAGGTAGATGGACATCTCTAAGTTGATTGAAATATGAAAAAATCTGCTAAAAGATCCATTTCACCTTTTTTCTTGCTTCTCCTGATCCACAGATCTTGTATTCATGTTTGTAAACTTTTTCAATTCATGCTCTCTTTGATAAATATAAAAATGTCATACCTATTTTTTAATGTTATTTTAAATGTTAAACATTAGATATGTGACTAAAAGCAAATCAAATATAATTTTTTTAATTTATTGGGTAACACTAGTCAATAGGGTCATACAGGTTTCAAGTGTACATTTCTTTTTTTTTTTTTTTAATATATTTTATTGATTTCTTTACAGAGAGGAAGGGAGACAGATAGAGAGCTAGAAACATCGATGAGAGAGAAACATTGACCAGCTGCCTCTTGCACACCCCCTACTGGGGATGTGCCCGCAACCAACGTACATGCCCCTGACCGGAATCGAACCTGGGACCTTTCAGTCCGCAGACCGACGCTCTACCACTGAGCCAAACCGGTTTCGGCTCAAGTGTACATTTCTATGATACATAACCTATATATTGCATTGTGTGCCCACCACCCAGTCAAATCATTCTCCACCACTATATATTAGGCCTTCTTTATCCTTTATTCTCCCCATCCCTTTTTTCCTTTGCAACTTGATTTGCTGCTCTTCCCAACCAGTGGTGGAACCTGTTTGTCCACGCCCTTGAGTCTGGGCTGACTGTGTGGCTTCTCTGACCCACAGAATGTGGTGGGAAGGGTGCACAAGTTCCAGAGCATAGGCTTTAGGAGGCCTTCAAGCTTGTTTTCGCCCTCTAAGAACACTGCCCCGGGGCTGCCATGGAATACAGAAGCTCTAATAGCTTCCTGGGACATGAGAGGCCACCTGGAGAACTGAGGTGCCCCAGCTGCCAACCAGCACCAGCTGCCAGCCAGCACCAGCTGCCAGCCATGTGACTGAAGCCATTTTGGACCTTCCAAAGCAGTTAAACCTCTAGCTGAATGCAGCCACGTGAGTGAGTCCAACCCACAGAATCATGAGAAATAATAAATCATCCTTATTTTAAACCACTAAGTTTTGGGGTGGCTTGCTTTGTAGCAATAGTTAACACAACTATACTCTGGTGTGATAACAGGTGTGTAAATAATTTGGGAGAAAAAGTAGAACTTGAGAGTACTTGATAAGATCTTTTTATTTAAATAAACACTTAAAAAAATTAATCCTCACCCAAGGACATGCATAGAGGAGAGAAGCATCCACATGAGAAACACCAATCTGTTGCCTCCAGGAATTGAACCAGCAACCTAGTTATGTGCCCTGACCAGGAATCGAACCTGCAACCTTTGGGTGCATGAGACAACACTCAGCCAATTAAGCCACCCTGACCGGGCTAAATTCTATTAACAGCACTCTGTGTCAGGCACTGTGCTAAGCATTCTGTATATGTTGTTTCATTGCACCTTCAAAACAACCCTATAAAGTAGAAATTAATAACATCTTTTTGCCCAAGATCACATAACCATTGACCATTTGAACTTGTTTCAAACCCAGGTATACCTGACTCTAAAAATTGTTTAACCATTATCTTGCCTTCCTATAAGATAGAAAAAAAGTCTCAAAAAATTAAATGAATGGAGCAAATTACAAATGGGCACTGTACAATTTCTCAAAAAATTTACAGATCTAATAAAAGGCAAAAAAAATACGTATTGGGATTTTAGTAAATCTGGCTGCAAATTTTAAAAATTGATACCTTTTACATTAATATATAAATATGAAGGATGACATAGTAGTCATGCTTTTATGCATCCACTCTTTTAAATACATAGCATGATCTATAAAATGGGAAATAAGTGCCTGGCCAGGTGGCTCAATTGGTTGGAGCGTTGTCCCATATACCAAAAAGTCATGGGTTCAATTCCAGTGAGGACACATACCTAGGTTGCGGGTTTGATCCCCAGGGAGGGCACGAATGGGAGGCAATGGGTTGGTATTTCAATAAATAGGTGAGGATTAAAATGTGAAATAAGAAAATGAAAAAGAACTGAGCAGGACTAAAGCTAATGTCTGCTGAGCTCTTGGTCCAGAAGGCAGTGGCAGCTCCCCCCCACACCCCCTTCCCCGTGACCAAACCTCCACAGGCCCCTCGTCCAGGCCATCCCATGCCCCAAGGGAACCCCCACCCTGATCAGGGACACACTTCAGGGCAAACCAGCTGGCCCAAACCCGTGCACCAGACTTCTATCTAATAATATAATGATATGCAAATTGACCATGGTTGATATTTCAATAAATAGGTGAGGATTAAAATGTGAAATAAAATGAAAAAGACATTTATGGACTTAAGAATACAAACACAAAACACAAAAGAATACAAATACACAGGTACAAATACCAACACACAATATGGCTACCCCCATGTGGACACAAGATGGCCAGCAAGGGAGGACAGTTGGGAGGAAACAGGTCTGCAAGGGAGAGCAGTTGAGGGAGATCAGGCCAGCAGGGGAGGGCAATTGGGAGGAACCAGGCCTGAAAGGGAGGACAGTTGGGGGCGATCAAGCCTGCAGGGGAGGGCAGTTAGGGGTGACCAGGTCAGCAGAGGGAAGTTGGGGGCAACGGGGCCTGCAGTGAAGGGCAGTTGGGGGGACCCAGGCCTGCAGGGAAGAGCAGTTGGGGGGGGACCAGGCCTGTAGGGGAAAACAGGCTGGCAGAGGAGCAATTAGGCATCAATCAAGCTGGCAGGGGAGTGGTTAGGGGGTGATCAGGCTGGCAGGCCCAAGTGGTTAGGGGCAATCAGGAAGGCAGGCAGGCGAGCAGTTGGGAGCCAGCAGTCCTGGATTGTAAGAGGGATCTCAGATTGGAGAGGATGCAGGCTGAGGTGAGGGATCCCCCCACCCCCACCCCCTGCACCGGGCCTCTAGTTCAGTAAATAATAATGTATAGGGGGAAATCATGAAGTTTGGAAAATTCCTAATGTTCCATTGAAATACTCAATAGTAATACTGTTTAGATTAATAATGAAGTAAAAGTTAATATGCCATTCAGTTCCCAGTACCAAGTATTTCTATAACAGCCCTTAGATATTTTCTTTAAAATACAGTGCTTTCCATCCTGATACACCAAGGTCTTGGCTTTGATCTCCAATCAGGGCATAGACAAGAATCAACCAATGAATACATAAAGTACAGTCCTTTCTTTCAATACTTCCACTGCTCCTTCTAGCCCAACGTTCCCAAATTGTGCACACTGAGGTGCCTGTGCACCCCAGAAAAAAAACTGGCACTTGATATCTTTTGAATATCATGCAAAATTCTAGTTCCAGGTAGTTACATTAGTTGCACTACATTCCCTTTGATGACATCATATCTCTGCGAAGTTGGTTTGGAACCATAGCAGTGATAAAAACTATTACACAAAAATCAGTGTGGCTGAAACCGGTTTGGCTCAGCGGTAGAGCATTGGTCTGCGGACTGAAGGGTCCCAGGTTGGATTCCAGTCACGGGCATGTACATTGGTTGTGGGCACATCCCCGGTAGGGGGTATACAGGAAGCAGCTGGTCAATGTTTCTCTCTGATAGACGTTTCTAGCTCTCTATCTCTCCCTTCCTCTCTGTAAAAAATCAATAAAAATATATTTCAAAAAATCATTGTGGAAGAAATGAGGATGGCTGTGTCCAATCTGATCCCAATTTTGAGAAATTGTACAGTGCCCATGGTAATTATTTAGCTCCATTCATTTAAGCCAAGTTAACAAAATATATATTAATGTAGAGCATGCACATATACTTTGAAAAAAAAAGGAAAAAGAGGTAATTTTCCCATAATCAAAACTTTATTGAAAAATTGACACCAAAATAGGAGATCACTGTTGTATACTTACAAAATTAAATGTAATTACATTATCCTGGTAGATTAACTAGAATTACTAAACTGATAAGGCTTTTTGTGATATAACCCAAATTCAGGAAGCTGTGTAGATCATTAGTGTTGCTTTCTTCTAAATGAACACCCTGCAATGGAATTACAAAAGCATATTAAACACAAGTCTGTTCTATCTTTGGTATACTTTTTTGTTTGTTTTCCTTTGGTACAGTTTTAATCGCAAAAAACACAAGTAAAAACATATTTTAGGAATATTACATTAATATACATATTTAGGTTATTTATCCTTTTATACCAGAAATTTGCTATAATAAATCATTTATATTTGAATTTCCTCTAATATAACTATAACTGTCACTCCTGTTTCTCAAATGCTATAATGGAGTCTATTTAAGACCAGGAGCTTGAATTTGTTAGTTAAAACTTTAATATTGGCATGATATAAAGGTTTTTGAAAATCTTGCAAGTATGTTGACTTCATACTTATTTATCTTACCAGATCATATCATATAGATCTTGCATCTGTTGCCAATCCACTTATAACTCTTCCAGTGAGAATAATATAGAATTCACAGCTCCCCAAAATATCACAAGCAAATTTCAAGTATCATTAAGAATGCTAAGTCTACAAGTTGTACTACAGAAAACTATGTAATTATTTTCTTACTACATGAAAATGAAAAATGATTAAAATTTGATTTTCTTATATCAACCATTAAGTACTCAGAGATAGCATTTATTATCTCTTACTTAGCTAGCAATAAAAACTGTCTTGAGTCTTATGTACCATATACATATGAAACAAAATATTTACAAGAGAAATCAGTCCATGGGCCCACACTATCCACTGAGCCAAATAGGCTAGGTGGGCAACAGAGAAAATTTTTATATCCTGTTTTAAAAAAACCCCATGTCCTATTGTATATACTTAGTATTTTGCTCCATTTATGTTTAATATCCCAAGTTAGGCAAACTAAATGATTAAATATAGCAAAATAAGGTGTTCTATCCTAAAAAAAAAATAATAATAATAATATTCAAAGGAGTTCTTTGCAAGGTCAAATTGAAAAGGACACCCTTTACTGAAAGAATACACAATGAAAAGACAAAATTATTTTGGTAATCATAAATTTGGGTTTCTTTTAAATTGGCTTTTAGTAAAGATAGAGACATTTACAATCATGAAATCTCATCACGGGTTAGAAAATCCCGGGTGATATACCTTCCGTGAGTCTAGCCTTTCCTCCTGTGGGCTGGCACAACACTGTGGAACAGCCTACGCAGAGAACCACTGTCTGGGCATGGCTGAAAACCGTGGTGATCTTGTAGCAACCTAGAAAAAGGGCACTGTTAGAAGTGAAAAGCAGAGGACTACACAGCACTTGTTCAACTTATTTCCAGTAAAGACCTTGTAAAAGATTACTTTAATGCTGTGCAATAGCAAGCCACATACCTAACCAACTTTTCTAGGAGCCACAAACTTGTTAAATATTATCATTTCAACATGTAACCAATACCGTGGGGGGAGGGAAGCTACACCTTCAAAACCTGCTGTGTATTTTGCACTTATAGAGTATTTTCATTTTGACTAGCCACATTTCAAATGTTCAGTAGCCACATCTATAGCTAATGGCCACACCACTATACTGGGCAGCACAGCTTTACACTAAAAGAATCAACATACTTTTCATTGCATGATGAAAAAGAAAGCTCATCATGCAATGAAGACTTAGTAAATCAAATGTCATATTCCCTCCGGAGTCCCATCTTCACCCCTCACCCCTTAATACCCCCTCCCCCCAATGTTTCCACAGTGGTCTGAATACGTTTATTATGAAAATATCCAATTCTGTAACCCCACTTCTACTCCACAGAAGGTCCTAAAAGTATCAAGTATACACTCCATACCGGTGATTCCCACAGAAATTTTCATTAGGAAAAGAATTAAATTTGAAACTTTACCTGGGCATTTCACATCCATAAAGTAAGAATTTGGACTCTGAACTAGCCGCTTCTTTTTATGTTTTTTCTTTTCCTCTTCCAAGGACGGATGTAGCAAGTCTCTAGCCAACTGGAAAAAAGAGCATATAGTGTCACTACTAGAATGAAACGCACAACGCTGGCAGATGCGACCATGCGTGAACTATACATGCAAAAAATCAGTCATGCTCAGCAGAGGCCACGCCTCGGGTGTTATTTTTTTTTTAAAGGTCGTCAACTCTCATCAGTACTTTCTGACACGTTTGCGTCCTCCCGGTGCCGGAACCGCGGCTCTCGGGCCATCCGGAACCATATGGCAAGGTTGACCCGGTTCCTCTGGGCTCAACCTAGTAACAGTCCCCATAAAAACACCCTGCGGTGCTCAGTGAGGGCGTGACCAGGGCCCGCCGAGGGTCCGAATCGCCGAGGGTCCGTGGAAACCGGGGTTCGGCATCTGACCCGACAGGGGCCCCGCGTGGCTGAGGCGCGACCACCCTCGGCGGAGCTCGTGGGAAAGGCAACAACAACCAAGTTCGGTTTTACAAGGGAAACGGGCAGAAAATCGCTTCCGAGACGAGGCAGCGGGGGCGAAACCCAGAGACATCCCCGAAGACTGCGCAGACACAGCCCCGCGGGCGCCCACCCAACACCCAGAGGCTGGGCTCCGGGAGCGGCCGATCCCCGCGCCTCCCCACCTCCCCGCCCCGCGGGCCCGACAGGCGCGCCGCCCCGCAGGTCCCGGCGAGTCCGCCACGCGCGACCCGGGCCGCGTGGCCGCCAGCCGCCGGGAGCCCCGGGCCGCCCGCGCCGGCCCCTCGGCCCCCGGAGCCGCCCCGGCCCCAAAGTAAACAGCTCACAGGCATGGTGACCCTCTCGCAGGCGCAGCCCGGCCCGATCTCCGCGGCGACACCCGGGGAGCGGCACGCGATCGCTGGCAGCACCCACTTCCGGGGGAGAGGAGGCCGAGGGGGCGGGGCGGCGCGGCGTCCGCTCTAGGCGCTCCTCTCGGTGGTGGGTGCGCCCGGCCCGCGGTCCCGGGCGGGGGCTCCGAGCACAGGGCCAGTCCGCGGCCCCCGGCTCCGCGGACCTAACGGGCCCAGCGGCGCCGGGGTCGGCCAGCGGGGTGTGCCCGGCTCAGAAGCCCCTCGGGCGTCGGCCGCGGGGAGAGGGGGTACGGGCGGTGGCGCGGAACCCCACGGGCCCGCCGGGGCGGGCAGGCGGGGCCGCTGGTCGCTAGGCCGCCCTCCCCTGTTGTTTTGTGAACTAAAAACAGTATTATCAATTAAAACTATTACCCTGCGCCAGCGGGGTTATGCAAGAGGCTCCTGTACTCGTGCATCCGGCTTCCCAGGCGCCGGGTACAAGTTCGTTGTGGGAGGAAGCTGTGCCTTGGGTTTGCTCTGCCCTGGAAAAGTTTTTAAGCGCGAGTTGCTGCCAGTTCGCTGCCCGACTTTGTTCACTAGACTAGAGGCTCCTTCCTGACCCCTGGAGGAGCATGCACTTTCCAGAGCGGATAACTCCAGCCTGAAAAAAACACACCAGGCAGGGGTCACGATATAAAATACTAGAGGCCTGGTGCAGGAGGAGTTGGGTCCCTTGGCCTGGCCTGTGAGATCACCTGAAACCAGCTCTCCAACATCCCCTGAGGAGTCCCAGATTGCAAGAGGGTACAGGCCAGGCCGATGGACCCCACGGGTGCACCATGGGGCCAGGGAGGGGTAAGGGAGGGCTCCAGGGCTTGTTAGGCCTCTCTGGCTCAGCCCCCATCCACCGGATCCCAGCAGCAAGCTAACCTGCCAGTCAGAGCATCTGTCCCCTGGTGTGGTCAGTGTACAGTCATAGTGAGAGGTTGAGTGGCCTTAGCATATCATTAGCATGTTATGCTTTGGTTGAATGGACAACTGGACACTTAGCATATTAGGCCACTTAGCATATTAGGTTTTTATTATATAGGATTTTTGATGAGGAGGACAAGCTTGAAGGATTGAGTGTGAGGGAATGTTATTGAAAGCTAAGAAACCAGGGAGACGCTTGACCAGAAAATGGTCCTAGATACGTGTTCTTAATCACCTATTTCTCTATTTGCAAAAATAAAATATAATACACATTTTGGAAAATGCAGAGAAACAGAAAATTAAAACCACTGTGCAGAGATAAACATCTTAAACATTTTGACCTATGTCCTTTCAAATATTTCTTTATTCCCTTACAAGTAGGTTTGTTTTGGGTTTTATTTAACATAATTGATAGCTTGTGCATATTCCCTTTTAGACTTCATCTCCCTACACTTACTGTATAATGAACATTGTCCCATCTTACTACACATTTTCCTAATGATGACTCTTAATAGGCACATAGTATTGATCATATGAATATATATCCTCCTTTCACCCATATGCTAAATTGGAATTAGGTTGGGTTTTTAAATATTTAGTATTTTAAATATTAATAAATATTTTCAGATGGATAAGTATCCCATATTATAAAAGGTTAATATACAAATTGTCCCCTTGACCAAGAGTTCAACCAGGAGTTCAATCTGGAGTTTGACCAGGGGTCAGGGCCAGCCAACCAACCACCTGTGGCCCCTCTTCCTGGCCAGCCCCATGCCTGATCGGCCCCCCACCCTGATTGGGTCCAGCCCGATTGACCCCAATTGGGGTAGGCCAGCCAGACCCCACTCGTGCACAAATTCATGCACGAGGCCTCTAATATAGAATAATACAATTGAGTAGGCCAAATCGTAGCACCCAAAGTCTTCAATGTCCTAATCCCCAAGATTTATATCGATAGTTACACTAGAGGCCCAGTGCATGAAATTCATGCACAGGGGGGGTCCCTCAGCTTGGCCTGTACCCTCTCCAATCTGGGATCCCTCAGGGGATGTCTGCCTCTTGATATCCTAGACCGCTGTCTCCTAACTGCTCACCTGCCTGATCACCCCTCACCTCTCTGCCTACTTGATCACCCCTAATCACCTCTGCCTGCCTGCCTTATTGCCCCTAACTGCTCCCCTGCTGGCCTGATCACCTCTAACTACCTCTGCCTCACCCTGTACCCAGGACCTGGGTTTCCCTTCCTCTGGCCAGCCACAAGCACCCAGGACTCAGGCCAGCTTCGCCCAGGCCAGCCACAGCTGCAGGGGACCGTGGGCACCCAGGATTTCAGGGAGGGCAACTTGTCCCTTTCCTGGCTGCTCTACATTCCTCTCTCCCCAGTGTTGAGTGTCTGAGCCATTATGGCATGATGCCGTGAGGGCATGAGGACATGATGACTGAAGTACAGAACTGTAAGAATAAATTTGCATTGTTTTAAGCCACTAACATTTTGGTAATTTGTTATAGCAACATTAGAAAACTAATACAATAATGAAGACCCATGTACCCAACACTCTGTCAAATCTTTATTTGATTTTTTACAGAGAGGAAGAGAGAGGGATAGAGAGTTAGAAACATCGATGAGAGAGAAACATCGATCATCTGCCTCTTGCACACCCCCCACTGGGGATGTGCCCACAGCCATGTACATGCCCCTGACCCGAATCGAACCTGGGACCCTTTAGTCCACAGGCCGACGCTCTATCCACTGAGCCAAACCAGTTTCGGTTCTGTCAAATCTTAACAGTCAAGACAACCGATCCCCAAGTTTTCACTATTAAAATAACACTGTGGTAAACATTTCTGTAGATTAGTCTTTGTGCACATCCTTGATTATTGTCTTAGAATAAATTTCTAGAAGAGGAATTGCTGAGTTAAAAGTTATGCACATTTTAAGGTTTACAATATTACCAAATTACCTTCCAGAAAAGTCAAACCAATTTATATTCCAGATGGATTGAAAATTCCCCTTTTTTACACCCTTGGCAATATTGGATATTATGTTTTTTCTCTATCTCGGACAATCCAGAAAAACTATATGGTGTTTTGCCATATTTCACTGTTGTGTTAATTAATACTTCCCATATGCTTATTGCTCATTAGCAGTTTTCTGTCGGAATGATCATTTATTTCCTCCTTATGTGTTCTTCTATATTAAGGATATTAACCAAATATTTTCCCAATTTATTTTCTATTAATTTTATCCTATTTTATTTTTGTGTGATTTAAAAATCATACAATAAATTGTAATTGTGTATGCACACACACACTCACACACACACACACACAGTATAATGCAGGCATACCTCATTTTATTGCATCTTGCTTTATTGTGTATCACAGATGTCACATGTTTTATAAATGTAAGGCAAGACTCTCCACCAGCAAAAGATTTACATATGTCTTTAATGCAATACTTGCTTTATTACAGTGGTCTGGAACCAAACCTGAACTACCCTGTTTCCCTGAAAATAAGACAGTGTCTTATATTATTTTTTTCTCCCAAAGTTGCACTAGGTCTTATTTTCAGGGGATGTCTTATCTTTCCATGTGCTAGGTCTTATTTTCAGGGGATGTCTTATCTTTCCATGTGCTAGGTCTTATTTTCAGAGGATGTCTTATTTTTTTCAGGGAAACATGGTATCTCCAAGGTTTGCTGCATATTTTAAACCTGTTGGGTTTTCCTTCACAGACAGGCCTTGGACACCTTAGAATTGGCTAAATATTTGCCTATATTTTCTTCTAATTATTCTTTAACTTTTTAGTTAACCTGGAATTTATTTTGGCACTTGATGGCACCTGAACTTCTAATGATCAGGCCTAGTTATTGCTTCCGTTCCTTAACCAATGCCCAGTACAGTGTTGAAATCCTCCAACTTCTGAGAAGCTGTGATAACATGAAAAATAAAACTCTCAAGAAGACCTGAACTGTATTTATAACTCTGCCTCCCCCTCCAGAGCTCAGTTTTTCCTATAATGTCCCCTAGGCCCCTTGCACTGATGGCAGATGAAGGGACCTGGAGTCCCTCTGCCTTGGTGGCCTATTCTCAGGCATCCTGCAGGAGGAGCGCCCACCTGCTTCCCAAGCCCGAGAACAATCCAGCTGTCTCTCCAGGTCTAAGAAAGGGCTGCTGAACCCCCAGTCAGCACCTGGTTTGCTTCACCTCAGAAGTGCAGTCAGCTCCTCCCTTTCCCCTTTACCAACTTCCGAAGCTGGGAAAACTCACAGCTGTTTGGGATAAGCCAGGAACTCAACCCGTGCTAAATTTCAAGCCGGCCAAGACTGGTTCTAAATAGGTCAGCTCCCACTTTTCCCTGGGTCAGAGTTCCTCAGGCTCCTACCTTTCTTTCCCAGAAAGATGGTCAGAGGTTTTGTTTTTAAGCAACTTGGGGTGAGAGGTGGGGGCCTAAATAACTTTTCACACTCCTGCCTTTCTGAGTATTTTTTTTATTCTAAGAAGCTCAGAGAAATCTGTGTCATCAGCAAACATAACAAGGCTGCATTCTTTTTTTTTTCTTCTTCCTTCTATTGTCCACCTGTTGGCAGGTTTCAAAGCACATGTGACTTATTCTCAACACATTCCCGAAATCAGCAGCAACTTCTGAAAGTCCACATCTTCTCTGCACACCAGTTCAACAGGGTCACAACCGTTGTCCCAAAAGCTCCATTGTAGGGGTTCAAATCCATCTGTCATTCATGAAGACGTTTGACACTCTCAGGTAAGCTCCCATCTGTTAGGGGTAAGAGTCCCAGATGCAGGCTGTGCTGTCCTTTTCTTTATTTTCCGTACCAACCTAATTTCTGACTGAGGCTGAGCCCTTATTGGGCTGGTGCTATAGACTGAATGTTTGTGTCCCCACACCCCCAAGTTCTTATGTTGAATCCTAACCTCCAATATGATGACATTGGGAGGTAGGGCCTTTAGAAGGTGGACAGGTCACCAGGGTGGAGTCCATCAATGGGATTAGTGCCCTTATACATGAGGCCCCAGGGTGCTTCCTTCCACCTTGTAAAGACTGAGAGAGACTGTCACCTATGAACAAGGAGGATGGCTCTCTCCAGACACAAAATCTGCCAGTGCCCTTGATCTTGGACTTCCCAGTCTCCATAAATGTGGGAAATAAATAGCTGTTGTTTAAACCACCCAATCTGTGCCCAGAAGGCTGACTCTGATGGGCTATGGCAGCTGGGTTCTCTTGCCCTCTGGTTTCTAGTTGGTTAGGCCCATGGGAGGCATCAGTAGGAAATCATGGGGTGGGACAAGAGCTGAATTGGAGTATTTATTCCCCAAGATTATCCTGGACAGGCCATTTTCTCCCAAGTGGCCCTGTTTCTCTACAAATAACAGTGGTTTCAGGTGTTTCCCACAGCTCTCATGGGATTCCAGTCACTACTCCCTCCCCTTCTGCCTGAGAGGTGGTGCCTCAAATTTTGTGTTGGTTTCTGCTAACCCTGCCCCAACCTTGTACATCGTCCCTGTAGGATTGAATGGGCAGTCTGTAATCTGCCAGGACCCGGACATGGGCATGCCCTGCTGGGATGTGCTCCTTTTCATTTTAGCCTGGAAGGCTTTGCAGATGCGCTCCATCTGCTCCTCAGCCATCAAACCCGGTTACCCCAGGGATGTCCCTTGTCCTTGCCTGCGGAACCCTTTGGGTTTAACAGGTCATGGCTTGAGATGAATATGGGAACATTAAGGGGTCCTAGCCATGCAGATCTTTGACACTCTGTGGAACAGCAGCCCTGGGAAATCCTAGAAACTTTTTGGAAACGCAGACCTTCTGAGTCAGAATCTGCATTTTAACAAGATGCCCCGGTCATTGGTGTGCACATCCCAGTGTGAGAAGTACTGGCCTAGATTCTCCGCACTGCCATCTCTCTGGAGTCCTCCTTCCAACACCTGTGGGGCTGTCAGGAAGCCGGAGTCCAGATTCCTACTGCTCCAGGGTAGCAGGTCAGGGCTGTTTTTCTAAACTGGACAAGGAAGCACCCCTTCCCTTCGTCTCAAAGGCATTTTATTCATTGCAGCAAACCTCATTCTCTCTTGTGTCTAGGAACCCTTTAAATCAGTGATACGTCGACTTGGTTGCACATTAGAACCCCCAAAAGAACATCCTAGGTCAAGTAAATTAGAGTATTTGGGGGTGGGACCCAGGCAGCAGAGCTTTTAAAACTCCCCAGGTGGCATCACGAGGAGCCAAGTTGAGAACTACTGCTCTAAGTTCTCTCGAGGCCTCAAAATTTTCAAAAGCAAATCCCAGGAAGAGCCGGGACCGGTTTGGCTCAATGGATAGAGCGTTGGCTTGGGAACTGAAGGGTCCCGGGTTCGATTCTGGTCAAGGGCATGTACCTTGGTTGCGGGCATATCCCCAGTAGGGGGTGTGCAAGAGGCAGCTGATCGATGACTCTCTCTCATCGATGTTTCTAACTCTCTATCTCTCTCCCTTCCTTTCTGTATAAAATCAATAAAATATATTTTAAAAAAAATCCCAAGAAGAACTACAGTCCATTCCTGCTTCAAGGGAGAGGTAGGAAAAATGCATAGAGGAAGAAAAAACATTAATATCCAGCCTTAGTAGTCAGGTGAGATCTCCCAGCATTGTCTTGGCTGCCTTGACGATCAGCTCTCTGGTCTCCTCATCTCTCCACCTATTGCTTCTTGCAAATCCTCTCACTACCTGCCTGAGTCTCCAAGGAAGAGTGAGCTGCTCAGAGGCCAGATACTCTCTCAAACTACATTGTCTTCCCACCGCTCATAGAGAAGATGTTTTATGAAGATGCTGAGGTAAGCAAAAATTTATACAAATGTAATTAATCTCTCCTACTTCTGAACTCCTGCAGCTCTTACATTCATCATTGCTTAATAATCATTGCTGTCTTGCGTGTTTTTCATTTTATGCCTTTGTACTGTAACTTCAGCTTCTGTGTCTATGGTTCTATGTCTTCTCTTCCCTAAAAGTCCACAGGCTTCTTAAGTTGAGGATTTGGTTTCATCCCCCCACATGCCTAGTGCCATGCATAGTACGTTCAGGGATGTGTCCACTGAGTGCCATACTCAATGTAGCTAACTGGATGGCCATTCTTTAAGGACTGTTGCACCGTGAGTTTACCTACACCCTCTAGTTCAGTTGTAACTTCACTAGGTTCTTCATGATGCATGCCTTTGACCTTTTTCCTCTGCCACAACCTGGTGTGATGAAAAGACCACTTAATTCTGGCTAAGCCTCAGTTACCTTGTTTCTAAAACTGGAAAACAATCCTAAGTCATTTTGGGGTTGGTCAGATTTTAAAGTGAGCTCTTCCCTTGGAACGAGTGTACAGGCAAAATAAGTGAAATCATTCTGTTTTACCATTAGATGAAAGCTGGTTAAAAGCCTAATGAGCCAAAAGAGCTCAAAATATTAAGAATGGTATTTTATTTATTCACATTAAAGAACTTATTCAGCTATTTATGAAATGTTTGCTATATACAAAGTAGGAGGTAATAGAAATGTTGTTTCTTAGGAACACAGAAACTTTTTAATTCTAACATCCACGTAACCCCTTTAAGCTGTTTCTCCATCTGTAAAATGAAAATATTTATACTGGTTTCATAAGGTTAAATGAATATAAAGAGATAATACTTGTAAAGTGTATAGTATGCTATAAGTGCTCAATAAATGCTTGATTGTAATTGATAGAGCTTGTTGATAATATAAACATCATTTGGCTCTGGGAATCTTGGGCTGATGGTGATTTCCTTAAAAGCAATTGGTAGAGCTGAAATCAGTTTGGCTCAGTGGATAGAGCATCGGTCTGCGGACTGAAGGGTTCCAGGTTTGATTCCTGTCAAGGGCATGTATATTGGTTGCAGGCACATCCCCAGTAGGGGGTGTGCAGGAGGCAGCTGGTCAATGTTTCTCTCTCATTGATGTTTCTAGCTCTCTATCCCTCTCCCTTCCTCTCTGCAAAAAATCGGTGGAATATATTTTTAAAAAATAATTGGTAGAATGCAATGTTTTTTTTACAGAAGATTGTGTATACATTCCATCTGCAGAAAGTTTGCAGGAGTCTTACCTTAGACCAAATGCTGAGAGATTGCGCTTTCAAAATCCAACAGGTGGCACAGGAGGCACTTGTGCAGGACAAGCGCTGGCCTTGGAGAGCTGTACCTCTCTGCTTCCAGAGGGCCTTTGTCTTGGAGGTGTCTTCCTCGCCTGTCACATGGTCACTCTGAAAGTAGCTGTGCAGACCGTGATTATTTGGGTTTTCCTGAAGGAAAAGGGTGTGGCCTAGAAGGCAGTGGAGAGTGAGACTAGTCTTCCACAAATATTTTCTCCTAAATATTCCACTCATCTAAAACTAGTTAACTATATTTAACTACTTACATTCCAAATTACCCTTACATGAAGTAAATACCATTGGCTCTAAATATATTTTTTATGGAAACATTTAGTCCAAAATATAGTACAAGGTCTGTCTTCATTATTACTCGTGCCAACTTGGTAGTCAGTGGGTAGCAGAGGCTGACGCCATGGAGCCCTGGGAAATGAGCTGGGGGGAGAATTGTGCTACTGATCTGCAGTGTTTGCTAATTTCCATAAATGTTGCCACCATGGCCAAAGTCAAGTACTAGGATGAAGTTAGTTTACACGGAATGGGGAAGAGATGAGCAGAAACTCCTCTTTGGGTAATGCCAAAGTGTTATTTTAGGAATATTGCCGTTATCATCAGAACTACTGATAAAAAAAAAAAATCCATATTGACAATTTTGGGCTTTCTTTTCTCCTTTTTTGGGTCAAAAATCAAAGAATGGGAATGAGAAATATGAGAGAGAATAGACTACTAGACAAACCCAAACTGGATGACCTTGAATAAGGAAGAGTTGACTTACTTTATCATTTTGCCCACCTGAGCACAACATATAATAGAGTAAGAGCTCTCTAAGATGTTGCTCTTTGACTTACAGATAAAGAGATTTATATTAAATATAGAATTTCCGGTTAGGAAGGAACAATTCATTCCAATTTTAGATAGCTCTAATTGTTCCTTAAATCATGTAAAAATCTGCTTTTTAACTTAAATTCACCTATTGAGGTTCCGGTCCAGGAAGGGAACATGGAAAATGCCTTCATTTATTTTCCAAATGACACCCCCAGCACTAATTGAGGATGGCTTTACTTCTTTGGGATGAATATCACAGGCTCCTGCTCTTTGCAGTTTCTCATCACCCTTTTCATGTTTCTCTGGACATGCTCCAGTTTGTCCATATCTCTCTTAAAATAGGCCCAATGACTTAACACATTGCTAGCTCAGAATAACATGGCGCCATTGCTTGTCTTATTCTGCTCATCATATCTGTGTCAATATACCCCAATATCACATTAGCTTTTTGGGCAATGCAATGGCACCACATTACTGATTTACATAAACATAAAAAAAAAAATCCTTAATTTTTAAACTGTTGCTAAATCTCATGTCCCTTATGCTATAATTGCAT
This sequence comes from Pipistrellus hanaki, assembly GCF_964339955.1. NCBI lineage: Eukaryota > Metazoa > Chordata > Mammalia > Chiroptera > Vespertilionidae > Pipistrellus > Pipistrellus hanaki. The sequence continues at coordinate 44,735,912 of NC_140503.1, read as the reverse complement.
TTTAAGGAATCTAAGTCCAGGGAATATACTAAAAACCATTGAAGTCTACCCTTTAAACCAATGGGTTGAATGATATGTGAATTATATCCCAATAAATCTGTTAAAAAACGTAAGTGCAGGAAAAAAAAAAAAGGCAGATGTATCTTATTAAATACTAAATTTTGTATTTTATTAAAAAACTAATAAATTTTGCCAGATACATTATCTTATATAATCCTTTCAACAATCCTTTGAGTTCTAGCAGAATTAAGAAACTTATGCAAGTGAAGGAGGAAGGATTTGAACCCAGATCTACTCAGGATGCCCATGCTCATTCCACCACACCACACTGTCTTCCTGTCACCCTGCTGTGAGGTAGGCTTTGTAATTGGCGCCCAGTCCAAGTGGTGGGCAGAAGCCTGCCAGGCACACAGAGCTGCAGGACCATGTGGCTCCTCAGAGTAGTAAAAGGTGACATGGTGATTTAGATCTGGAAGGTAGTAAAAGGTAGATGTCTCATAAGTGGAGCAAATATGATTTTTGGCAGTGGTGAAGTGGGGTGGTGGAATGGTGGGGAGATATTGGGAAGAATAGTGTAAGTGACCCAGACTGGCAGTGTGGATCAGACAGGACAAGGGACAGGCAGTAAACGCCCTGCTCGGTCTGCATTTCAGATATGTTATGGGGAAAATAGATGTAATCAAACTGGACTCCTGATTGTGAAGAGACCAGGGTTTTGGCCAGGTCATGGAGGCAGGGGCGGAAGCCCGAGCAATCAAGGACTCAGGTCCTGCAAGAGGGAATCAGAACTGAGACTGTGTCAGGATAAAGGAAGAAGCCCAGAAGCCAGAACCAAATACCCAAGCCCACCGTATTTGGTCAGAGCAAGACAAGCCACAGGGAAACCTAACTGTGTCCCTGAACTACTGAAACAGCTCCTCAAAGCCTTCAGCCGGAGACAGGATTTGTCGCTGACTCTGGTGCAGGGCCAAAGCTGTGGACGAGTGTCAACTGGCCCAGCAACAGGGACTGACAGATCATTAGAAGAGACCAGTGCCTGTCCAGTGTTTTTGTTTTTGCTGCCACGGCATGACCAATGACAGCCACAGACACACATACCTCTGTAGAAAGATTCAGGGATGACAAAATTCTGGGTGTGCTATCTGTACTGCCACCTATTTACCTTACTATACAAGAAAGTATATCAGGAAGTGATTACGAGAGAACTTTCAGGAATTACTCTGAATCTGTTCCATTCAATTTTATCATCAGCAAAAACTGCTTGTGTGCATGTCTGATTCTGGCAGGTCAGTGTGAATGGACCATCTAGATGGTCCTCATCAGGCAGACCCTGCTTGTGAAACCAGAATCCCTGGCTTTTTTTTTTATTTTATTTTTTTATTTTATTAATTTTTTAGAGAGGAAGACAGAGGGATAGAGAGCTAGAAACATCAATGAGAGATGTTTGATCAGCTGCTTCCTGCACACCCCCCACCGGGGATGTGCCCGCAACCAAGGTACATGCCCTTGACCAGAATCAAACCCAGGACCTTTCAGTCCGCAGGCCGATGCTCTATCCACTGAGCCAAACCGGTTTAGCGCCAGCTCACTCTTAGCCAAGGCTCCTTGGGTTTCATGTAACAGATACACCTTAAGCTTGCCTGAGCTAAAACGGAGAGTGCACTGGACCTGGGCCAGGACAGGAAGGGTAGCCGGGCTTCCTGGGGGTCAGAACAAAGCCCCGAGCGGCCATGGGAATGGAGATGGCTATTCTTTTGCCACTGCCCTTCTGCCCTCAGGGGTGACCTGGTTTCTCATCTCTACTTCTCCCTGACACCATTTCAGTCTCCTTTCTCTACATCCCAGTTTGTTCTGCCTCCCAGAACACACAGTGAGAATGGCCATGCCAGCTCCCTGTTATATGCTGTCCTAGTTCCTGGGCCAGTAGTGACTGACCGAAAGGCCCGTGTCCTGATCCTAGATACTGTGGAAAAGACTCTGGTTGTCTCAGCGTGGGTCAGACGTATCTATTCTAATAATCCATGGGATGATAGTGACTCTTGGGGCCCGCCCCTGTGGGCGGGACTGGGGAAAGCTCTTAGAAAAGGAAGCATAGACTGAATGGAAATCCTATAGGTGACTACTCCCTCCAGCGGTCTAAGTCTTCACCCTTCTCCCTGAAACATTGAACATTAACTGGACATAGCTTGATAACTGAAAACACCTTCGTGAGTGTCAGCAAATCGGTGATGAATATATGCAACAAAAAAACTATTTTTTTTTTCATGTAGAATAATCAAATCTAGGGAACACACGGTGAGGGGAGAAGCCAGTTTAAACTAAAACATACGAAATGTATTGGAACTGAGCCTATTTACAAGGATCCACATTACCTAACAATATACTTTACAAGCAACAAAATTACTTATGCATAGACACAAGTAATTAATTTACAAAGTGCCTTTTTAAACAGCCTTCAAACTATGTCTGAATGAAAACTGTCTTATACTTTTTAAATATATATATATTTTATTGATTTTTTACAGAGAGGAAGAGAGAGGGATAGAGAGTTAGAAACATCGAGAATCATCGATCAGCTGCTTCTTGCACACCCCCTACTGGGGATGTGCTCACAACCACGGTACATGCTCTTGACCAGAACTGAACCCGGGACCTTTCATTCCGCAAGCTGACACTCTATCCACTGAGCCAAACCGGTTTCAGCTATACTTCTTAATTATCCAAAGAATAAAATCTGAAATCAAGGGCTAGAAGCAGAAAATTTGGAGGTTCTGACCTTAATGGATCGTGCTTCAGATTCATAGGTGGCAAGAAGGGAGCTCTGGGGGCAGGTTGTTAAATCTGAAGGCTTACTCTTAGCCTCTGAGAGCAACCCTACAGCCTGTGATGACCACAATATCATGAGTGCTTACTTTGTGCCAAGAACTGTGTGAACCACTTTATGTGGATTATCTCATTTACTCTGTACAATGTCTCTATAAGATGAATAGTAGTATTACCCTCATTTTACAGATGAGGGGACTAAGGCACAGAACCATTCCCAATGTCACACAGATGGTAACCTGCTGAAGCAAGATTCAAGTCTAAGTCTGGCTGAAAACCTTTGCTTTTAATCAATATAATATACTTAGATCTTCCCACAAGATATTATGAAATATTTGAAAATGAAGCTCCCTAATGGGCATTAGACCTTCCTAATGTACGGATTACTCTGCACTTTACTCCCATTATCATTCCTGCTATTGTTCCTCACTCATTAGGTCTTTTTATTTTAAATGCATTTGAACAAGGTTTGTGTGTGTGTGTGTGTGTGTGTGTGTGTGTGTGTGTATGTGTATGTGTATGTGTGTCCTATAAGGAAGGCACTGATGTCAAGGGCAATGAGAAAATGATTAAGATCTTGCACTGATGTCAAGGGCAATGAGAAAATGATTAAGATCTTCTCAGGGTTTTCAAGCAGCTCAAAGTCATCTAATATTAAGGAAGAAGCTGTACAAATCTATATATATAAAAGGCTAATATGCAAAGGGTCCCCTCAGAGTTCCACCAGGAGATTGGGAGTTTGATCAATTGCTATGATGTGTGCTGACCACCAGGGGGCAACATGAAGGGAAGGAAGGCCCTGATCAACTCTGATCACCAGCCAGACCTAGGGACCCTACCCATGCATGAATATCTTGCACCGGGCCTCTGCTATAGTTATAACATAATATGAATGTTATGCCATCCTAGGAACACAAAGGCTCCAGGAGATTAAGGGAAGCAGAGATCATGTCTACTAAGTATATAAAAGTTATGATTTTCTGTATATGAATGTTGTTAGATGAATTGTGTGAGAGAGACAGAAATCCAATATTAGCCAAAGTAACCAAGAATTCTTAGGTGTGATTCTCACCAGGCTGGGTATGACTTCTGGTGGGTCATATAGCCATGTCTTTAAGTGAACTGTGGAATGTTCCCCCTAAGGATAAGACAAGCGTGATCCACACTGCTGCAGAAGAAAACACCTCTAAGGTGAGCTGTCCGCCAGCAAATCACAGCAGGGAAACAGGAAGAAGCTCAGCCAACACCTTCGGATAGAGATCTCCCTTCAGTGTGATACTTCAGATCTCAAGGATCTTGCCAGGACAATGCCAAGAGTGAATGGGTACACACCTATTCTTTGTACTTTGATTGCAGAAACCATTCCATCACCTGCCACCAGCTGGACCCAGTGGATCCTGGTGCCACCAGAAATCTGAACTGTGCACTGCTTACTCACTCTGTGCTCCACTCCCATTACCAAACCCTGCTTTCTGTCCAGGTAACGTGAACCCAGGCCTGCTTTTCGGCACCCCTGAAGGCTGTAGCAGTCTGTGATCAGAACTTAGGCTTAACTGTGGCCGTGGAAAGCAGGATGCACTCCAGACTTGAGATAATATGGCTCCAGTGCTGCTTTTCATGTATATACAACTTTACATTACAAAGCCTGTCCCCATCATCATTAATTAAACCTGCCACTCTGCGGGAGGGTCGAATTAATCTGCTCATTTTACAGCTGATAAAACAGACAGAAAGGCTTAGGGATTTGCTGAAGTGAAGTGGCGTTCAATCAAGGACGCCTGGCCCAATTCCCTTTCTAGTTTCTCTTTTTTTCGCTTGGAAGAGGCCTTCAAAGTGCCCAGCTCTTAACTCCAAGCAGCTTAAGGAAGTCAACTGGGAAGAGTTGCTCAGCAGGGAAACAGCAATAAACTAAACCATGTGGGGTTTGAATTATTTCAAAATAGCTAAGTCATATTTTTCTGGTTCTTAATGGATGTTAAACACACACATGCACAATACGCACACACATACACATATGCACATATAAGCACACATATTATTTCTCCCCTAAGGCCAGGGAACAGGGCCACTGAGACACAGTTGGAACATTGCTTGGAAGCTGTGCTACATTTGACCTAGTGAAAAGCAGCCCACCCACTACTCACACTTCAACCCTCTGTTACCAAATCCTTTATATTATATTATATCAGTGCATGAAGTTTGTGCACTGGAGGGGGGCCGCTTAGCCCAGTCTGCACCCTCTTGCAGTGTGAGACCCTTCAAGGGATGTCTGACTGCTGGCTTAGGCCCAGGGGACCAGAGCTCTCACAGTTCGGGACCCCTTTCTCCTTACTGCCTGTCTGCAGTGGAGGTGGGAGAGGCTCCTGACACCACCGCTGTTCTCGCCAACCATGAGGTGCTTGGCTGAGAGGCGCTTCCCCTGTGGAAGCGCACTGACCACGAGGAGGCAGCTCTTGCATTGAGCGTCTACCCCCTGGAGGTCAGTGTGCATCATAATGACTGGTCGTTCCTCCATTCAGTTGATTTGCATATCAGGATTTTATTATATAGGATGTTAAAATAAACTCAAAATCAAACCTATTCCAAAAGCAGGTCTAGTCTCATATTTATGAGGCCCAGGGCAAGAATAAAAATGGAGGCCCATATATCATGCGTCTAAATACTTAAAAAATTGTAGCTGGAGCTGACAAGCTAATCTCCTACCTTAACAGAAAACAGGATGTTTCAAAAGAATATATATACACTTTAACAGCTGATAGCTCAATTTTGAAAATGAAATGTATTTTAATAAACACTGATTTTATAATTAGTCAAAGTGTACATGCATTTTTGGGGGACCCTATATGTTTATAATGACCTAGAAAATAGGTTTGGATTTAGAGTTTTCTGGCTCCTCAGAGCTTCACACCAGAGTGGGCTGGTTTGTGCAGAGCAGTCCTGGCCCGGACCTATGTCCTTCTTTCCCACTGCAGACCAAGCCGACATCATGACAGGCCTCACACACACACAATGAGAGCCCCTGCCCATAAGCTCAAACTCTGGCCACATCACAACCTCTTTGGCCACTGCTTGGGCCTGTGGTGCCAAAGCAATGACATAGTCCAGCCTTGGCAGGATAGATCAGGGTAAGAGGCCCACATGAATCTTGGAAGCAGGGCTTTTGGCAGGAATTCTGAGGTCTGAATTCCTAGAGTGTGGCCGAAGAGGGGGGCATGGCTCTGAGTAAAGACGTCCACCTGGCCTGTGGATTCCTTGCCCAGTGGGGAGGAGTGGCCAGAAGAGGGTAAGGGTGGGGTCTCTAAGGAGGGGGCCTTGGGAGAAGGATTCTTCTTGCCAAGACCTAAGAGCAAATGATATCTGGCCAAATAATAAATAAGCCAAAAGTGTGAGTTAATCCTGGAACCTGTACAAATCTGGATAGCATAAGTAATTGTTCGACTGTAAAACACAGAGGCAGAGCTGTTTCAAGTGTTTTGTTTGCTGCCTTTCACAGATAACTTTCTTATTCTGAGCAGTAGGCATGGTCTCTAGTAGGTATAAGGGCTAGAACCCAAATGAATAAACTCCATACTTAAATATTTTACTGGAGAGGTGGAGCTTCCATGAAAAACCAGATACCAAAGGTCTAGATGGTGATCCTAGGGTGAGTACCCCTGCTGGTGTCTCCCCAAATGGGACCAAGTGGGAGGAAGGAGAAAAGCATGACTCTCTGGGCCACCAGGTGGGCGTGTGCTGCCTGGCCTTTGTGGAGGGGGTCCTTGCATCAGCCACGTTGCAAGGAGCTATGGGACAAACCACTCCTTGTGTCCATAGCATTCCCCTCAGAATCAGTCATAATCACAGTCCTGGCTTGACGTGCAAAGAAGTTAAAATTATGAGCTTCCTTATTAACTCAATTTTTAAAACAATGATTCGCAACATTTAATTTTAAAGGAACTATGGCCACACACAAAAATTATATTTTATCATCAATTCTCAAGGCAAAAATGTCAATAGGGAAAGGTGTAAAGTGTGTACTTTGATGCTAATTTGTTGTGTTATGCTAACTTGTGTTTATGTTAACGATGCTAACAGAATTCTGGTGGCTAAGACCAAGGCTTTAGTCCCACCTTCTCTGACAGCATTGTTGCTAATATATAAAGGAGGCATTTCCATAATGGTCTTCACATGTTGGTTATATAAATTATTTCTTTACGTTTTTCTTTTTGCTTTTTAAGTGGAGACAAAAATATGGGCCAAATCAGAATAAAAGAGTCAACTCCCAACATCAGGTGACTTCCAGGGTGTGGAGAGACAGGTCTTTCTCCTGCCCCCATAGTCTTTTCACCCACAAATTCCTCTCGGTTCGGTCAAAACCACTCTGCAGAGACAGCAACAATTTGTGTGCCTCTACTGACCCCATTTCTGGTTATCACTTGACAGCTTAGCCCGTCTACTACTGCATTACTGCCCACACAAGTATCCAGCTTCCTGAAAGCATACCCACAGCCTCCTCCCCACAATTCAGGTTCCCATGTCATCCTCTTTGCCCATCCAGTTCAGGTGAGTTGTATGTCCACAGTAAGGGACTTAGTGCTGGTCCATAGATCTTGCTAGGACAGTCCCGTCTTGCCATGGCTCTTGATGGTGCTGGTGACTGCTAGTAAAATCTAATATCACTGATAGCCAAGTGATGTAACCTTCTGTTTATCCAGAGTAGCTAAGGAATGGGGCGTTCTAATACACTGGGTAATCTGCTTAGCTGTAGACTACCAGTTTTGTAAGAAAAATAAACTAATTTGAAAGAACCATAAACTAACACAATAGCACATTACTTGCCTATCCTAATTTCACCCACCTCTCCTTCCAGAACACAGGCTTCTTAAGGGATGGTCTGTATAAATCTCATCTTTATTTCCTTATAGTACCTGGTGAATTGCTCTAAATATTGTAGGTACTAAAAAAGTTTTTATTAAATTAATGAAAATATAGAATACAAACTAATTTACCAACATGACTTTATTCGTCTTTGATGACTCAGAAGGCCCTCCAGGATCACACATTTTTTCAGATTCATGATTATGTGCAATGTCTCTGAGGATGCACTGCAGTCCAAGTGGCTGAAAGGGGAATTCTACAATGACTGGAAGTTAGGACTTGTTATCTACTGGCTCATTCCAGTTAGAGGTCTGTGTGCATGTGTTTAAAAGTCAAATATTGACGTGAGCTCATTTATTGTTACCTAAAAGAAACATCACATCACAGTTTATTGTTTATTAAAATAAAAGATTACAATAAGGAGTATTAACCAGTTTATAAATCTCAACCAGGTCAAGGAATTTATTTTTGAGATTTTTTATTTTATTATTTATTTATTTATTTATTTATATATATTTTATTGATTTTTTACAGAGAGGAAGAGAGAGGGATAGAGAGCTAGAAACATCAATGAGAAAGAACATCGATCAGCTGCCTCCTGCACACCCCCTACTGGGGATGTACCCATAACCAATGTACATGCCCTTGACTGGAATCGAACCCGGGACCCTTCAGTCCGCAGACTGACGCTCTATCCACTGAGCCAAACCAGTTTCGGCAATCTTTGAGATTTTTTATAAGGTAGGATATCATTAATATATTATTATCATTATTAAAGTTGAATCATCAGATTATACTTTACTAATTAATGCAAAAATATTTACCACCATGTGCGTAATATATGCCAAGCCCTGTGTTAGTCATTAGGTATATAATATGAATATAATCCATGCCTACAAGAAATTGAAATAGTTTATCTTGAAAAACATTTTATTGTGCAAATCATTTTACAGAAATTACATGTCACTCTAGGAAGTTAGCCTGGGTGTGATGTGACCCTCTAACATCCTACAACTCATTCAAAATACAGACTAATACAAAAATATTAGCTTAATTACTACATTCATGATATTTTGTTTTGTTTGTTTTTTTTCAAACAGCATCCAGAATGTTCATTTAAGAATCTAGTTGTTTTGCACTTTCGGAATTCTGGGTGAATTTGCCTCTGCACGTAAGATGACTTTCACTTCAGTTTAAAACAATGTCTGCCAGTCCCCCAGGACTTGGGGGTAAAGCAGCTGCCCCAGGTAGGGAGGAAACAGCCATCTTGTGCCCGACCACCTTGGCTGATGGCTCTGTGGACGTGGTAGTGACAGAAGCTGCACGAGATTCAGGAGAAACCCGGGAGGCAGGAACGGGTGTTCTGGGTCCAGTAGGACTTCACAATGTAGACCTTCGTATCTAAAACGAAGGGTTTAGATCAAATCAGAGTTTCTCAACATATATTCTGCAGGATACAGTCCCATAAGATGCTCAAAAAGGGGCCTAAGGCAGGAGTGTGGGGAGAGTGCACACCACACCTGGTTGTGTACACACTGCACATCAACATATTAAGGGTTCTGAGAAGTTTACCATCAAAACCCTATGGTAGCAGCATTTTCCCAAAGAGTTTGGCCATGAAACCCTTTCTTCTAGTTTCACCTACTAATATCTACTGACTCACTCAGTATGCTGAAGAATGAACTTTGGAAACATTACAATAAACGATCTCTATATTTATTGGTTTTATAGCATCTGAAAGCAGAAGCTAGTCTTAGAAATCAGAGGCCCCTGAGGTAGGATCTCACAGCTGGTCTAGCCAAACTAAGTCCCTTTCATTTGTCAATTCCTTACAGTCCATATGTTTAATAACTCCAATGAATTAAATTTTATGGTGAGGAGGGCTAGAAAAGGCATCAATCATAGAAATCTACAGATAATCTGTAAGCTCCAGGATTTCTACCTTTGGTTAAACTCTGTCATTTGAAGGTACTTCTGATTAAGCACAACTAATAATCTGTATCCATAGGCTAGTGGAGATGTTACTGAGCAGAGAATTATCTACAATTCAAGAACGGGGGAGGGAAAAACAAATGGCACAGAGTCCAAAGCCCAGGTTATTAGCTCCTGGGTGATTAATATGAACTTACCTTTTCTTTGATACTGACTTCAAGGAAATCCTTTAATTATTTTTTTTAAATATGTTGAGTCATATATTTCTTTGTTCCGGTCTCAGAAAAGAGAAACTGATGCTTGGCGAAACTGGCCTTAAAGTCCAGCGTCCTAGATAGTGTCTCTCTAATGACATCTTAAAAAAATCTCACATATCACTTCACAATGGTCTTTGCATTGGGTTAAAAGGGCAATGATGATATTAGGCTTCCCTGTCTTTTCATGTCAGTTGCCTGTAAAGAATTCTTTAAGTTGGTGCCTAAGCAAACAATGGTATTCTCCCAGTAGTGAATTGACTGGCCCACAGTCCCAACTATCACATAGCCTAACCTCAAAGTAATTAAAGAACCAAGCGATTTGTATTCTTTTTCGACAAAACTATTCTTGAGTAGCAGATAGCAACCACAAATGTTTTGCTCTAGAGACATATGGAAACCTCTCTGCTTCATAAATGCCTTAACGAATATTAAATGTCCAGTGATGTCACTCATTGCAGAAAAGAGATGTTGTGATAATCCCCCAAACAGGTCCCGTTAGACCATCTAGCTGCTTCAGTTTCAGAAAGCAGTAAGTGGGAAATTACCATGTGATTGGAATTTCATTAGCAGTCTTTCTTAACCTGAGCATTCACCCTCACCCCAAAGAATCACCTATTCTGCCTTATTTGTTCAATATTCTATTAGGTTGTCACCATCATGTATACATAATTGTAAATCTTAAAAGTGAGCAATCAAAGAGTTCTGCTTAACTTCATATTAACTCTTCAGTTCTGCCTGAGCAGTGAGAGCAAGGAATTTCAAGAGAGAGAGTGTGTGTGTTTTATCCTAAGTTCTGGGTACTCAGCCTGCTCTCTAATAAACTCCATCTATAAGTCCTTGATGTTAAATTGCAGGCTATGTTTTAAGATGATTCAGGAAAAATTATTAAGCTCAAAATACAAATCAGAATTTCATTTTTCTCTTAACTCTATAGATTGGCAATCCAATGAATTGTTGTTGTCAGCAGAGAGGACTAAAGCTTTGCATTCCTCCGAAAGAGAGAAGTGCTGGTAACTGAGTCATAGGGCGAACTGAATGCTATTTAGAACAAGGAACTGGGTGTCTTGGGCTCCTTTCCCAGCACCACACCCTGCCTGGCCTCCTGGGATCCTCTAGGCCTGGAGGCTGTTGAAAAATCCCTTTAATTCACCAGAGTGTTTTGGTTTGTCTGTAAGACTAGAAATCCCATGGCAAACTTAAGTGACCTGTTATGGGAGCTTAGATTCGAGAGCCAAAGGGTTTTATAGGCAGAAAAGGATTATCTAACCCAGTTCCCTTCCCCCCATTTTACAGATGAGGAAACTGAGGCACAGAAAGGTTGTTCTTTTTTAAGGTCACAGAGCTAGTTAATGGCTGAGCTGGGAACTGAACCCAGGTCACCAGATGCTTAGTCTACTCTTCTTTCCATTGTAGAATCTCAGGGCAGACTTGACAGAGCCTGATAGTCTGCAGGAGATGTTGTTCTAGGCTGCAGAAGTGTTTAACCTTAGCTGGTGGCTGAAGTAGGGTAGGAAAGGGACCAGGTGTCTAAGCGCTTATGTTAATTCTAGCTTTGGACCACACCTCCTTTCTTTGTAAAACAATGTTTCTTTTCAGCCCCTTCTTCCCAGTTTAAGATTTGTTTTAAGAGAATGACAAGTCAGAATGTTCCTGTATTCAGCTCCAGGACTTCTCCAGAAATTTCCACATAGCCAACCATTTAGCAGTACTTGGTACAACTATCCATATGCACTTGACACTGAAACAGGTGGAGGTATTCATTTGTTGCCTCTGAAGCCTTGTCTCCTCTGTTTCTAACATAACCCAGTGACTCAGGGTGAGTCTGACGCCACACTCAGCTTCAGTGGCTTAAGCCAATTGGCCTGTGCCCTCTTCTTGGACCCTGGGGTTGGTTCACAGAAGGGCAGTCAGGGCCCAGGGAACTTAGGTGGTTCTAGGGTACTTATTTGAACTCTTGAAAAAGAGGATGCTCTACATTTTGCTGTTTGTATCTGGAAACAAGGAGTCCCAGGAGTTTCAGAAAGACATTTTGCAACCACCTGGGGCCAGCCTGTTGAAATAAGTATTACTTTGAGGAAGCATTGCTAAGAAACCAAAAGAGAGACACCGGGTCCCCTGCATGTCATTTGAGCTGCTTTATTACTCACCTGTCCCTAGCTCTATTTTTTATTATTTCAGAATGTGATTAAATAAATAGTTTTACTAATTAAGCCATTTAGTGGTTTATTTACTATCATATGCTTCCCAATACCTGTTATGATGCTGATTGTGAGTTTTGGCACATTTTGACTTTACCATTGGGTCAGTGTCCATTTTAAAGTTGGTCCCAAGTCTTTTTTTAATAACTTAAACTTATATGAAACTATACTCAAAACTCCTAAAATTTACTGAATATCCCCTATTGGACACAAAATCCTATATAGCAATGCCGAGGATAATGAAAGGAATGACTTTTACTAACAAATTTTATTGTCAGAAACTTTATTATCAGGGAAAGAAATAATATAAGAATGGCTAATTCCCATCCACCCTTTAGTGGAATAATATGCAGGCTAAGCTCTACCTTCCCTTTCTGTGGATTGGACCCTACCCAGAAATGGAGCCACCCAGAATATTTCTGGGTAGGAAATATTAACTTGCGTGGTTTCTTCTGTATTCTGGATGATAAGGTACCTACCCCCAAGAAAATAATTTTACCTTCATCTGGGCATTGACCATGGCCTTTGCCTATATTCCAGGGCCCATGCCATAGATAGCCTCCCATTCAGTTATGTTCATTAACCCAGGTCTGAGGGAGGCAGAATGTCCTTACATCCTCTCTATGCCTTGCTGACTTTGTTACAAGAAGTTAGGCGTAGAGAGATTTGTTGCTCAAGTGGATTCTGTACTTTCATGTAGCATTTTTTTTTTTTTGTATTTCCATGCCATTTTTATTTAACTTTTACATCCAGAGGGTGATAAGCAAAATGTTTTACTATCAGTTTTGCATGAACATTTGGCCAATCAGATTGGAAGTCTACAATCATAGCGTATGTGCAAATAATTAAAATGGATACCCAACTAATCCGAATGAATGCTTAATCAATCTTAATTAAAACCAACCAATCAGAATGGACACCTGACCCACCAGAATAAATGTAGTGTGCACCAGACAAATATCTGCCTCCCATTTATCATTAAACTTTTCACCTGTGTGTTCTCAATTAGCTGGGAAATAAACTGAGAATAGGGACCACGTGATAGATCTCCATATCCTCCAGGTGGCCTAGCTGAGCTGGCTATATAGCGTGAGCTTAATGAATATTTGTCTGAATGGACATTATTCACCTAGTGATTACTTGGGAAACATCAGTGGGCAGAAAGAGTATAGTTTACCCCTCCCTGATAAAGATAATTACAGAATTATCCATTGGAACATCACTAAACAAATAGCATGTTTTTTGATGACACAAAGGTGATAAAGAGAAATTGATGTTTTTGAGGAGTTATCATTCAATATGATCTTGACAAGCTAGAGAAATAATATATAATAACACTAATTTCTTAAACACAACAATGAATAGTGTACTTAATAAATACAAGCTAGAGTACATACAGAAAGGTATTGGTGAGGCCAAAAAATACCCAAGTCTTGTGGCAAATAATAAACTGACGGTGTCCCAGATGTTTTTAAAATACCTTGACGGCTGGCATGATAGTCAGTTGTCCATCCATTCAACAACTCAATTGGGTACCTAATGTGTGTGAGGCATCATGCTAGGCATGCTGGGAACAAAGTGAAAAATTAGCAATGTCTTTTTTTTTTTTCCCCCATCAGCTCAAGTTTTAAGGGAGAAGACAAAGAAGCACACAAACTATTATTAGATAACAGAGAGACAGCTTATTCGACGGCTGAGTCACCAGTCAGTGAAAATAATCTCCGTGAAGGACATCTTTGTAGCCCACCGGCACAGCTGTGCTCGACGGATGGCAGAGGACCAGGACTCAAGAGTGGCTGGACAGAAGCGTCAACACTGATGGGTGCAGACTGATGGCCAGAAGGTACTTCGCCCCTAATTTTTCAGGACCACATAACTGCCGGGACTCTTGTAGGATATAATTCAAGGGAGTAAAAATCCCAATGACACCTGCTACCAGTTGTGCCAGCCCTTGACAAGTAGGAGTCTCAGCCAAATATAATTTCATTTAAGCAATTAAGAAAGGTGACATTTCTTGCACTCAAGTGTCATGGAGCAATTTAAACCAGTGAAAGAATGCCTGAATTGATTTGAAAATTTGCCTAGAGAACACATCCACCCTCATGAATATGTTTGTAGATGCTTGGAGGTCTTTAACCTCCTAGATGAATAAACTACTGTAAGAAGTGAATAATGCCTTTGGGATTGTGCAACATATCAGTCTTTCCTGCTATCATGAGTGAAGCTAGCCTGAGTAAAAACTAAACATATCGAGGAGGACAGCAACAAGAGACTACAGAAAAAATGAACTAGAGTCTGATAAAAAAAACAAAAACAAGAACGAAAGCTCAAAGAGACCTTACTCACACCTCACAGACTTCCCTTCTGCATCATTAGAAAATTCACAGGGAAGAACTCAAATTAACCCAGCCTGGTCATATGCCCATCTCTGTGGCTGGAGGAGTAAAGTACCATGATTCATAGTCACCAGTGGGGGAGGAGCAACTTCTAAAAAGCAGGAAGAAAAAGTGCTGGCTTGACAAAAAACACAGAGGGTAAACTACTTGGACAACTAGATTTCTGTAAGTCAAGCTGCCATGTGCAAAAAGCTTCAATAAACATTTCCAAGGTCAAATGGGATGTGCTGGTCGGCCTAGTGCTCTGCAGTGATGTAGTATTTCAAGGGTAGACTTGGGTAACTATCACAAGAGTGTTGATGTGGTTTCCTTTAGAAAGAGATCTGAAGATGCCATTTGGAGAAAGAAAGTGGTGGCTGTCACCTTTGGTACCCTTACATCTACAAATAGATTGTCCAGTCTTTTGAGCAAAGTGCCTTGATTCAATAGTATTGTTACTACCACCAAAACCTCATTTCTAAGTAACATGCTGTTGTACAAAATATGAAGATTAACAATGCATAAAAGAAAAAAAATGGGATTCTTCGAAGCAATATCAATGCATCAAAATGCTTGAATGGGTCAGTGGTGGTGCACAGACTTACCTGTTAGAAGGTCAGTGCTATATACACTTGGTAGCAGAGAAAAACCAGGGAAGTGAGAATAAAACAGAATTAAAAAAAAAAAAATCCCATCAATTATCAAAATTCCCCTAAGGAAATTTAGGGACTTTAAAATTTCTAACTCTAGCTTCTTTTCTGACCTTAGGTATTTTTGGTGCACGAAATTCATGCATGGGGCGGGGGAAGGAGTCCCCTTCAGCCCAGCCTGAACCCTCTCCAATCCGGGACCCCTAGGAAGATGTCTGACTGCAGGTTTAGGCCCTGTGGGATCGGGCCTAAACTGGAAATCGGACATCTCTCTCACAATCTGGGACCACTGGCTCCTAACTGCTCACCTGCCTGACTGCCTGATCACTACTAACTTCCCCCCCTGCCAGCCTGGTTGCCCCTCACTGCCCCCCCTCTGCTGGTCTGGCCACCCCACACTGCCCTCCCCCTTCTGGCCCGGTTGCTCCTAATGCCTTCCCCCCCGCCCCCCCCCCCCCCCCCCCGGCCAACCTGGTGACCCCATGCAGCCTGCTGTTTGGTCATTTGGTTGCCCCTCACTGCCCCCCTTCCTTGCTGGCCTGGTCTCCCCACGCAGCCTGTTTGGTCGTTTCGGTGCGATGGTTGCTTAGGCTTTTATATAGAGAGATTTTTTTAAATTGTCACCTTAGGATACATTTTTATTGATTTTAGAGAGAGAGGGAGAGAGAGAAGGCGAGAGAGAAACATTGATATGAGAGAAACATGAATAGGTTTCTCTTACACACTCCCATACACACTCTAATTAGAGATCGAATCTGCAACCTGGGTATGTGCCCTGACTGGGAATTGAACCCAAGAGGCTTGGGTGCATGGAGGGATCTTTTAACCAATGAAGCCACAAGGGCCAGGGCAGTGCGTTCTTATTCACACAAAAAGAGAATACCAACAGTTGCATGCAGATGGTGGGACTAAAAGTTACTTTAATCAGCACACATTTTATAAAAAAGATCCCACTGATCTTGGCAGTTTTTTTTTCTTTTCCAGAATAAAGATGAACATGTAGAACTGAGTTGTCCACACTTGTTCAGCCTTGGCTCAGGCAATGTTCAAAGACTTGCCCAAGAACTGGCTGGGGCAGGTAGGGTCCACTTGGGGCAGAGGTCAGAAACTATCTCATTAGGCAGCAGAAATTGTGACTTTTGACCTCCTGAGAGCTTTGTTCCCATGCAGTGGGCTGTAGGGATCAGACTTTAGATTGGCAGCAACCTTCTGGGTACTATATGACCAATAGGTGAGAATTAATGATACATTTCATCTTCTTTCCATGTAGGTGAAAGTCAACACTAGGGCCAACTAAATCTTCCTTCATGTCAAGCCTCAGAATGAAATATCACTGTCATTGTACATGAAGATCCAAAGATGTGTTTTATAAAAGCCTTCTGTCTTGTTCAAATAACTGTCCATGTTTTTTTTCTTATTCCACTAATGGTTGAGTCCACTGGTTCCCTTAGTAACCTCATATGACCTACCAGAACTTGTTTCCTTTGATCTAAGGTAAATGCCTAGGCAAGTTTCTCAAATATTTTGGCCTCAGGACCCTTTTATCCTCTTAAAAATTGAGGACCCTAAGGAGTTTTTGTTCATGTGGGTCTTATCTGATGGTATTTGACATATTATTAATAGAATTAAAACTGAGAAGGACAAAGAAGAGATGAGAGACAGAGAGCCCTGACGGGTGGAGCTTCTGGTGCAGACCTCCTCAGCTGTTTATTTGTCCTTCACCTTTACCTGAGCCAGTAAACACGCCTTTCTGGAGAACCTGGTCTGATGGGGTTTCTGCTACTAGAGAATGAAAGATACCTGAATGGTAGTACATCCACAAAAACAAAGAATAGTCTAAGATAGTAAATAAAAGATTGATTGGGTATGACAGAATGTTACTTCCCCCCTTCATTTGTCATCCATTGAGTGAGGGCCTGTCTTCTGAGGGCTGAAGAAAGGAACATCACTACTAACATTTGTACAAGGCCTTGTGGATTTCAAAGTGTTTTCACATTCAGTATCATTTAATTTTTCCCACAAGCATATGAAACAGTTTGTTTTATACCCATTCTACAGATGAGAAAAACAAGGCTCAGAGAGCCAGTGTGCAATTAGCAAGACAAAATCCAAATAATAGGTTTTAGATTCCCATGGTCATAATTCCTGCTTCGCATGATGCTTTAATTTTTAAGGACATAGACCTATAGCACAATCCTATTATGTTCAATTTCAAGTTTTTATTTTTTATTTTTTATTTTTTTATCCATCCTCCAGCGGGGAGAGGGGAGTGATCTGCATAGCAGATCCTCTAAAATACCCATCGTATTTGGCTTTGGTCTGGAAATCTGAAGAAGAGAACAGGAGTGTGGTTCAAGTTAGAATGGCAATCATTCTTTTCCAGCTCTGTAATTGAAGGGCTGCGGGAGGGGGCTTAGAGGTTGTGCAGGGCAGGAACTGGAGGAGAAGCCAGATAATGCACTGCAGATAATCCACAGGCTGTGCCATTGCGGCGATAAGGAAAGAAAGCATCTCAGCTCTGAGTCCTGGCGGCAGAGCTGCAGGAACCGCGGGGCTCAGATTCCGAGGTCCTGGATTTGAAAGCCGCCCGCACACAAAGAAATGACGAAGTTGAGTACCCGATAATGCACTGCAGATAATCCACAGGCGCGGTACGCAGAGTGCGAAACTGAGCCTCCCTTCCTAACTTGGACGGAAACGCCTAGTCCACCGGGGCGCCCCTCCCAGAGCGGACCTTCTTTTATCCTGCGGGGCAGTCAGCACAGCCAGCAGCCAGACACGCCAGGCACGCCCGAAGCTCCTCGGAAGGAACTACAAGTCCCATGAAGCCCTGGGATTCGGGGCGGTGATGACAAAGCCGCCGCGGATTGGCCAGGCGGGGCGGGGCGCGCAGGCCTTCTCCGAGGGAAGGGGCGGGGCGAGGGGCGGGGCGCGCGGCGGCTGGGCGGGCACGCCCCCTCGCCGCGGCCCCCTCTCCGCCTCGCTCCGCCGCCGCTCTCGCTCCCGGGTCAGACGGGCCGGAGCGAGAAGATGGCGAAGACGTACGATTATCTGTTCAAGCTGCTGCTGATCGGCGACTCGGGGGTGGGCAAGACCTGCCTCCTTTTCCGCTTTTCGGAGGACGCCTTTAACACCACCTTCATCTCCACCATCGGTGAGGGAGGGGCCGCAGCCGGGGACGGGGAGTGAGAAACGGGGGGCGAGGGCGAGGGGGCCTGGAGCTGGGAGGGGGGAAGACTTGGGGGCCCCCGGGAGAGGACCCCCCCCCCTCCCCCGGGGACGGCGGGACTGCGAGAGCAGTGGGAGAGCGGAAAGGGGCGGGCGGAGATGCGAGGCTGGGAGGTGAAGGGGAAACTTGGGGGCAAAGAAAGGGAAAGGGGAACCAATGGAACAAGGACTCAAGGGAGGTGGGGGAAACGAGCGGGTTGGGGGGTGACTGGGGAGGGTCTTAGGGGGACAAAGTGTGTGTGTGTGTGTGTGTGTGTGTGTGTGTGTGTGTGTGTAACACAAGAAATCTCACGGAGGGAGAGAAAGGGATAGTGGGTGTGAATTGGATTAGAAGACAGGAAAGAGGAAGGAAATGTGAAGGGGAAATGAAGGGTTGGGGGAAGTAGAGGAAGAGAAAGACTCGGGGCAAGAATGGTGCGAGTCCCGCCGCGGGAGGGGATGCAGGGGAGTGAGTGGTCAGGAGCGGAGGGGCAGGGTCCGGGCGGAGATGTCCTGGCCGGGGCAGAAGGAAACTGGGGGGGCGGGGGGGGGGAGGAATAGCAGGGTTCAGGGGACCAGAGGACCGAGTGGGGGTACGTGGCGGGGAAAGTGAAGGGGAGCTGGTGAGAGAGAAAAAGGGGGGAAGGAGGCTGGGCACTCAGCAGAGAGGTTGAGCTGCGAAGACAGAGGAGGTGGGAAAGGGGGGGGAGGGTGGGGGAGAAAGCAGGACTTTCTTCAGGAACCGGGAGCACTGTTAGCATTTTCTGTCCTCACTTCCTCTGGATCAAGTGCAGGGAAAAGAGAAAAAGTGACTACTGATAGGATGAGGTCTACTGAGCATTACATTGCTCTGCCAGTGCTAACGGGCATGAAGAGAATGGGTGACTTTGGGGAACGGTGTGGTCAGGAAACTATGCGTCCTTTACTACCATCTCCTGAAAAGCAGCACTTGTCAATTTTTAAATTCTTGGGCTTGCATGTTTAGTAACTTCTCAGCTGCGGATTCTGCCTGGGTCCCTGTATATTTTGCTCTGAATCACCACAAGCAACCTACCCCTGGTTATTTTCAGTTGATTCAGGGTTGTTGTTTTTTTTTTTTTCTGATCTGGTGCTGGCAGCTGTCCTTCCAACTTTTGTACTGGAAGACTTTGTGTTCAAGTAACAAGTCCTCTTAACTTACTGTGCACCGAAGAGCAAATCAAAGCTGGTTTTAAGCTGCCTAACCAAGTGACCTTAACACCCTTTTCCTTGTTAAATAGCTGCAGTTAATTAAGTGCCTTCAGGATCTTAACTTTGGTTGTGGCTTCTGAGAGTAGCTCACTTAAGCGTCTTTCAAGTGAATTCTTACAGCACATTTTACCATGAATTTCTGGGATTACTGGGGGCTAGTGCTATGGTAGTATTATTTGATTATTTGTATGTTTTAAGGATAATTTATTATTATTTTTTAAAGCATAATTGGGTATTAGAGCGCTCTTCAAATCAAGTACCAGGCAAAGCTATGTGGTTGGCTGGTTGGTTCTGGCCTCTTTCATAGGAATTGAGTGGTCTGAAACCTCCCGGGTGTAATGATGTCTGGGCTTAGGGAAGTTTGAGTTGCAAGTTCTTGGCAGTCAGTCTTGAGTGGGACTTTTTCTTTTCTGAGGAAGCAGATTTTAAAATGTCACGTCTCAAATATATTTCCGAGAGATTTGGTTGGAGCTGTTACAGCAACGAAAGGGTGTTAATTTCGATGCTGGTACTAATTTCAAAACCTAGAGTGGCCTTTTTACATTGTTGAGTGTATGCTGCAGTCTAGTTGGCAAAGGACAATTTCTGACACGTTGAGTGGGCAGTCTTTTGTCCATTCTATGCTTCGCGCTCCCAGAAGCAGCCTCCTGCTTTGAAAGTGAGTGAGTCCCTTGGATGCTATTTCTTTTAAGCTCCTTGGATGGCCTTTGCTTATTTATAGTAGTTTTATTAGTTTTCCCTTTTTTTTTTTTTTGCCTTAATTTTTGTCCCACATTTCCTATAAGTGTGACTACTTTCTTTTGGTCTGCTAAAATACTAGCTTTTAAAAATTACTTTTCATTCTAAAGTAGGGGTGTCAAACTCAATCAGAGAAGGGGCCAAAATCTAAAATCCAGCCTAAATCGCGGGCCGAATGGTTTACTGAACAGTCATAAACTGACAATGTCATAAACTGACAGCGGAGTGCAGTGATGACAGCGCGGTGCGGGCCACATTGCAAGGCCTGGCGGGCTGGATTTGGCCCGCGGGCCTTGTGTTTGACACATGTGTTCTAAAGGATTAGAATTCTTTTTGTGTAGATTTTTTTTAATGATTGCAATTCAGTTCAATGGAGGGCCGCAGCTATTAAGGCCTGAAAAACAGTGTCCTGACGCTGTTTGGAACAGGTGGTTAGACAGATAAATGGGGTGAATCTCATGAATAATCTTAGTCTTTGTATTTTCTGTGCGGTGGATGTGGTAAAGAGAGGCGATGAGCTGTGTCTTCGGTTGACATGGAGGAGGGGAAAATCTTCCCTGCCTCTACTTGTCTCCCCCACCCCCACCCCAGAGCCCCAACAGGAAGCGGTAGCACACTGTCTTCAAGCAGTACAAGAGTTTATATACCTGAAACCCAATGCTTTGCAATTGAAATGAAGGTAGCAAAATAAGGTGAATGTTAATACCATCGTAGTAAAAATTTCCACAAGCATGGGTTTGGAGCGTCCACATCCCTAATAGCAAAACCCCACTACTCCCTCAGCACCCCCATCCCACTCCCAGGTGATAGGAAGTTGTTGAAGTGAGAGTTGGTGGTTCTCCTCCCAGTCCTAGGTATTTCTTGATGTTCCTAGGTGCGTAAGTTCCTGGGCTGTTGTAACTGGGCTTTGACGAGGTCTGCCAGCCACAGCGTTGCTGACAAACCTTGATAAGGTCTAGGCCACAGGAAAGACGCATTTCTTAACGCCTGGGGTTTGTGTGCATGTGGTTTGGTAGATAGGTGTACCTTGTGCTTGTTTCTTCTAAAGAGGGGACCTTTTAAGACTTAGTTTTGGTCTGACCAAGTTTAAGTAGTTTTCAAAAGGGCCTCTTGCCATCTTTAGACACTTTTCATGAGGCATCTGCCATCAGGAGAGGAAGGCGACAATTATTCATTTTCATAGCAGTTGTCGCCCAGATACTTTTCCTTACTTCTCTAAGGTCCTGCTATTCTCTCAGCTGTTCTGGCTCCCCTCATTTCCTTTTTGCTCTTTGGGTGGTGGAGGATATGTTTTCTTTCAACTGACTTACCGGGAATCTTCCAGCCTATCAGTCAGATAATATTTGTCAACTATTGAGTAAGATTGTTTCACCCATTTGAAATGATAGGCCCAGTGCCTAGGAGCAGGTAGCTTTCAGTTCAAATATTTGAGAATTGAAAAAGGTTTTTTAATTGGCTTCCCAAACCTCTTACATAATCATAATTAATGCTTAATTAAATGTCTATAAAATGTAACATTAAGACAACCAGGAAACGGATATACAGTTAGCTATGTGTTATATTTCCTCCAGGATGTGGGTGCATTTTAATATTGAAAGGAGGGCACATGGACATATTGGGATGACCTGCACTGAATAAGGTGCTAGTAGAAGAAAAAGAAAACCAGATCCTGTTCTCTAACAAGACAATCTAAGCTTCTTCCTTTGCTTTCTTTCCTCCAGCCTGCCCCCAACCCTCACCGACCCCCCCCCCCCCCCATCTTCCGGTTAGGGTATTTCCTGAGTGGTTTCATTTTAGTATAGACATAGTTTGACAGCAGAAAAAGTCTTAGAGATTATCTACTTTATGCCCCTGCCCCAATTTTATAAATAAGAAAACGAAGGTTAAGTTGACATTGTCAAGTTCACAGCTGGTTGTAACAGAGCCTCCAGAGCACTCCAAATCCAAGTCTGTGTCACTTTTCACAGTCAAGCTGCTGCTATATCTAATCAGTATGACCATCTCCATAAATTTGTCACCACCTTTTCTAGGAAGAAATTAGATTTTGCTGCTTTATGGGGAGAAAGTTAAATATTCCTACTTTGATTAGCCAGATCTGTTCCGGGAAATAGTACATGCCCATACAGTGGTTCAGAGTGCTACAGGAGTGCATACAGGGACAGCTCAGCATCCTGGAGCTGCCCTTTGCTCTGTCTATGGTTTCAGGTTAGGAGATCAAAGGGCACCCTGTCATTAAAATTCCTTCCATGTGCAAAATAACTAATGCAATCATATTAATAAGGGGATGCTGGCAGTTGTTGCTGCCTTCTCTCACCAGAGCACGTTTAGATGTTTTCTTCTGTAACATTGCATTTTTTTTTCTTGGATTCAGTTTCCTCAAAATCAGGGGTTGACAAACTGTTGCCCATAGGCTAATGTGGCCTGCAGCCTGTTTTTTTGCAGCCCACAGTCAGAGTAGTTTTTTACAGTATTAAAGGGTTATTAAAAAAAAAAAAATCAAGCAAAACAAAGACTACCATATGCGTTCCACAAAGCTTAAAAATATTTACTCTTTATATAAAACGTTTGCTGACCCCAACTTTATTAAAAACTGTTTTTCATTGGTAGCAATTCAAAGCTTTTATCAAGACTTATTGACTGAAAAAACAAACTTTGTCATGTTTACATTTTTAGCCAAGATGATATCAACATTTGGCCGAGCGTAATCCAGATATGTAGAGCAAGTTGATTTTAATTTTCATAGTTGTTTTCATTCGTTTCATCCTCGCAAACAAAAATATGCACGGAACATTCAACTTCAAACTGAACATTTTGTACATGAAGCCTCATTTCAACGTCATGTGTTCTTTCAAAGCTGTCAGTAGACTTCCTATCTTTTTCAGAAAAATGTAGAATTTCATACTTGTTAGTAAAGGGTTAAACTCATCTCCTCTGTTTGTGTCCTAGCAAATGAAAAAAAAAAAGAAAAAAAAAAAAGCCACCCAAAAATTAAGGAGGAGACCAGGGAAAGTGTGTCCTGGCTACAGATATTGATATGTCTTAAGCATAAGTGTACTTTCATAAAGAACTTGGCCAGCTGTTCTGCATGGCAGCAAATCAGGGAGGAGATTCTCTTGGCAACAGCACCAAGATTGTTTGGATCCACTGAGAAAAGCTGGAGGGAAATTGGTTTGCATATTGTGGTAGAGGGAAATAAGTCTAATCTGTGAAGATAAGGCAAACCAAGGAAAAAAAATAGCAGCTAGTTTTTTAACTGAATCTGAATCCGAGCAGAACTGTGGAATCAGAAATGGAAGGCCAGGATGCTGCTGGCATGGCCTGAAGCTGGTTCTAGTTTAGGTTTGACTGCCTGCACACTGAGCGGTCCTGGGACCAGCTCCCTTGCATGTGGTGGCATTGCTGCTTGGAAGAATTTGGTAGGAAAGAGTGTTTCATAGTAGGATGAGAAGGACATTGTAGTGGGGATGAGGTAGTAGATTTAGGTTGTGAGTAATCATATTGTGGAACATAACCTAATGTGGATCTTCCGACATGTAAGTAGCCAATGAAGTGGACTTGCTCATGTTTGGTGCTAGGGAAATGGCGTGGCATGTTAAGAAGAGCAATGGGTTGGGAGTCAGATCTGGGTTTATGTCCTGACATCTGCCTTTCCTGGTTTTCTGGCCTTTAGGGAATCAGTTGTCCTTCTCCAGCCTTCGTTTTTTCATCTGTAATAGAATGTAATAATATAGTACCATTTTTTCAGGGTTGCTGTGAATTCCCTAGGGCGGGAATCAAGTCTTATTCATCTCTTAAATCTCCTATGCCTGTATTAAATGACAACTCAATTGGACAGATGAATGACTGGATGGATGAATTGTGAAAGCACTGAATAAGTTGTAAAGCATTGCTTGGATTTTAGTTATTTTCTTTCATAGTTATAGATGATTAGATGATGTCTGAGGTAAGATTAAAAGTGCTTACTATGAATTCTTTACACAAGAATGGTATTTACCCCAGTATAAAATGTTGTATAGCCTTCTATGATCAGTTTTAAAGGGATGTTTTAAAATATGCAAGATATTTCACTTATCTTTCAGACTCTATAATAAGCTGTTTAACACCATGCTTCCAACCCCCCACTAACATAAATACCAAAGAGAAAATGAGTGAAATCACTGGGTTTGCTTTTGAAGAGCCATTTCAGCTTTGTCTCTGCCCATTAGATTCAAACAATGCAACAGATGCCTGTTAACAGTTTTGTGCCCAGTTTTAATTAGCAGATGGAGCTCTGTTTGTGTCTGTGTTCTGCCCAGCACTCGTTTGAGTGACAGGATAGTGAGTGGATTGGAATTCACTGTTTGTGTTGAATAAAGCCAAATTCTATTTTTAAAAGGAAGAATATAAACCTTTATTATATAGAACCACTTGCACATCTCACTGGAATAGCATAGTGTCTGGGCTAGAACTAATGTTTGCAGTTATGTTCTCTGCTCTTATTATAGGAAAACATTACCATTTTATTGTTTAAGTTAAGGTTTTACTATATCTCCAAACTATCAGGAAGTGGCTGACGTTGAAGATCCATTTCAATATTTTTGCGTTGTACGTTGAGGAATATGCAAAGCTGGGCTGAAGTAGGCTTTATTATTATGAATGCCAATACTGACAGGTTGTTAGGGGCCATCTGGAATGCTGTGTTGTATAGAATCCTGAGGTCCTGTCTGAGCTTAGCAAGCTTGAAGAATCACATGGATTCCTGATGTCTGCCGTGGCAGTGGAGGGAGAGAGTAGGTGGCAATATCATACACCAGTGGTCGGCAAATGGTGGCTTGCGAGCCACATACAACTCTTTGGCCCCTTGACTGTGGCTCTTCCACAAAATATGTCTATTTTGAAGAAATGGCATTAGAAGAAGTTTAAGTTTTAAAAATTTGGCTCTCAAAAGAAATTTCAATCGTTGTACTGTGGATATTTGGCTCTGTTGACTAATGAGTTTGCCGACGACTGTCATATACATAAGCTGTCTATTTTCTAAAGTGAGTAGATATCTATCCAATGCATTGTGTCTAAATTTTAATGTCTGGAGATATGTCCTTTTCTCCTTTTCCTACTGAACATAGAAAAGTCCTAAAATTTGTGTTTTTTTACTTTTCTTATTTTGATTTGAATAACAAGAACTTTAAAGGAAGTGGATGCCTGATTGTAGAAGAAGAAATAAGCCTGCTGTTTGTTTTATTTTGTGTTACTTAGTTACTCAGGACTTCCTTTGGGAGGCCACATCCAGTGGTAGAAACAGTTTGGGAACAGATTCCGAAGCAGCCCTGCTTCTTGGCTGTGATGAAGTATTTGCTTGCAGTCCTACCTGTAGCATTCAGCATCAGTTTAATAAGTCACCTGTTGCTGGACATGAATTTTAATTCTTTGCTCCCAGGAGAAAATGCTAAAGCTCTGCATGTCCTTAATGTTCATTAAATATAGGCTTACCATCCCTGAGGTAGACTGGATGACAGCATTGTAGAATTTCAAAGCACTCGTGTTGTGAAATCTTTGGACTCTCTCTTCATCATGATATAAACCAGCCACAAAGCAGTTAAGCAATGTGTGTAGTGTTGCACAGCTTTCTGTTGGCAAAGCTTAGACTGACGTGACTCCCTCCACATCACACTATAATTTTGCCTGTTTTGGCAAAGAACATGGCAATAATTATTTTAACAACTCATAGATATTTTCCTGATGTATAAAGTGATAGAACAATTTCTAAAATATGTGATCAGGTTTTAATATGAAATATAGGTGGTCTATCTAAAAGTTGAATTTTTAGAGTTTTTTTCCTTAGGATCTTATACAATATTTATTTATCTGGAATTGCAGAATTCTAATGTCATACACACTGACAAGGAAAAAAATTCTGAAATGTGCTTGATTAAGTTACAGTGGGCCATAGAGTGAGAGAAAGAGCAGTTAGGCTGTTCATAGCTGTGGCCAGCTAACAAGACTGCTCACATTCCTGAGCATATGTCAGAACTTTGAATTAACATCCAAGTGGCTATTATGTAAAGAGAAGATAGCCAGATGCCATCAAACCCTGGTGCCTTCGCATCTGTTTACACATGAACTTTTCATACTGTTACCCATAACCAATCCAAAGGAGCACTTCTCCCAGAACTAGTCCTGCTTTGCCTTCCTTCTCCCACCCCCTTTATCTACAGCCAAAGTAAGTTCTTTCACAACAATGTACACGTTTCTTCCCCTACTTCATGTATGAAAAGGCTGGCCAACCCCAGGATGGCCAGCATGTTGCTGGTGGTGGTTTAGACTTTATACCCCCAGACCTGATTTTTTTTTTCTTGCTAGCAATGGCCCAATAAACGCTTCCTTTGAAAAGGACTTTTAGCCATGGAAGTTGACATTTTTGTTTAACAACAAAATACACAAAATCCATTACAAAAAAGGGCTTGTGTTCTGAGATGTCAGTGACTAACTCTACTGTAATTTGTTAGTTGCTTATGAATTTGGATTGAGTAGCTGTTTTATGGTTTTCAATAAAGAATATTTAACTTTGTTTTCTTCTGGAGGTCCCTGAATAAAATCTTGAGATGGCTTAGAAAACAATTCTTCCATTTTTTGAATGGCCCAGACCACTTTCTCATTCCACTCTCTTCATTAACACCTCACCCATACCGAGACTTGGGGAGAGGGAATTGGATTGGAAAGAGAATAATGAAAACAACATTGTACTCTCCTCTCCTATTGATTTCTTTGTCTACTTGTTCAGTCTCTTGCTTTTGCTTTGGTTGGCAATTGGAGTGAACTATTGTGTTTAGAAACTTGTGCTTAACGCAGTATGAGAATTAATAATGATTTCTGACTGTATTGCTCTCTTTTGTTGTTTAGAACTAGAAGATTAAAAACTGGTACTGGTACTTGTCTCAGTTATTACCAGTAGCAAACAGTGACGTACTGATAAGGGTGCCAATCAGAAACAAAATACATGTGCCATTTTCTCTATTTACTATTGTTTTGAAGATCTCCAGTTCTTATAGAAGCATGAAATATTCATGGGACAATCTAACTAATTTCTTTCACTTTCACAAAATTTCGTTATAATTAAAATTAAAAAAACACGCATATGCAATATAATCAGAGGTGTGTATCATGGCCCTTTAGATTTTAATTTTAAATATATGTTGTGATGTCACTATATGATTTACCACATTTTAAAATTATCTCTTTATTATTGCAAAATAGAATATATAGCACTCTGAAAAACAAGCGGTGCATGCTTCCAGGCAGTCACGGCACAAGCCCCTCCCAAGGACATCAAACTAGGCCTGCTTTCTCCTCATGCAGGCAAGTGCCGGCTTCTATAGTCTTTCGAGTTTCTTCTGGCCCCAACATTCTGTGAGTCTATGAAATCAAGCAGTATTTGTAAAGAAAAAAGAGTGTGGCCTGCGCCTGTGTAGCTCAGTTGGTTGAGTATAATTCCCTGCATTGAAAGGCCGTTGGTTTGATGCTGGTCAGGACACCTGCCTAGGCTGCTGAGCTCAGTCCTCAGTCTGGTGTGTATGGGAGGTTACTTGTCTCCTTGTCTCCCTCTCCCTTCCTCTCTCTCTAAAAAAAAAAAGGGGGGGGGTTGTACTTTTCATTTTTCAATTAATGATGATGGGCAAGGGTTCTTTTTGCAAGTGGACACTAGCATTTTGATGACATGAAGACGGAAGGAAGAAGCACTGTAGTAGTATTAGTTCATTCAAGCCCAGCCTGTGTTGATCTTGTCAGTTAAACTTTTTGTAGTTCTGTTACTGGACAGGGGTCTTGGCCCTGAGTGGGTCCGCCTTGGGCCAGTCTGTAGTTTGAGGGTGCTTGACTTCGTGCAGAAAAGATTTCACAGCACAAGTCCCGGTGACAATGAGGGTATGTTTATTAAAGCTGGGGAACGTGAAACAAAGAAGGACCTAGCATAGAAGCTACAGGAGAGCTTAGGCTTGGCTGCCTTAGCTCTCTGGGAAGCCAGAGAAAGGGGGCCTTGGAGACAGGGTTAGGGGGTTAGCCTGGGACAAGCTGCCACAGCCCATTGCTCCTCTGTTTGCAAGTTTTGTGGATTCCCTGAGAGTTTTGTAGTGCGTGCCTGTGGGGGACGAAGTCAGGGAAGCAGAGAGAGCAGGGAAAGCCACAGATGTGCTTTCCAGAGGGAGAGCGGGTCAGCGTTCCTTTGATTTGAGGGTTTTTATTTGTCTTGCAGGCAGGGACTGTAGGGGAGGTCTCAAGGGAGAGTTTCAGTAGCATACGCATCCTTTTTCCAGGTGTGCTCTTTCGGGGTCGGGAAAGAGCTATCAGGGCAGGGGGTCATTACTCACTGCAGCTGATCCTGGCCTTGCCCACCTGGCTTTGCTGCTTTTCTGGGCCTGGAGCTGAAATACAACTGAGGCCTAGATGCTATCTCTAGGGAGGTGACCTTCATCTGGCAGTAAACTGCTCAGCCAGTCTGTGCAGCTCTCTGTCTCAGTTTCCCCATTCCACTTGGTCAAGGAATTTTCCTAGCTTCTTACTATCCTGTCTCGGTACTAAAGAAACCACTTAATGTTTTAGAATCTTGTCCTTTAAAAATGCCTGGTTTCAATAATAAAGCTAAATGTCATCAGAAAAATAAGGACTTGAAAGTTGGGAAAATATTACATCAAAGGAGATACATAAAGTATTTTCAAATCATCTTATTTTCTTCATATACAATATGGTGAAATAGATGAAAGATCATCTAAAATAATAGGAAGCCTTTTGCTGCTTAGGTAGGCTGATGCTAAATTTCCCTTTGACAGATGCGGGGCCTGAGGTTCAGAGAACTGTGTGCCTGAGGTCACACAGGCCTGGCCTTGAGCATTGGTTTTCTGAATACTCGTCTCTTTTCTCTTATTCCTCATCTGCCTCCAGTTCTCTTGCCATGAAAAGACGTTGATGATATAGCATAATGTCTGGGCATAGTCAACATTTTGTGGGAGAAGAGTCAGAGATTGAACTAGGAGATATAAGGTCCAAGTACATGTCCGCCTTTGAGTAACCATTTGCTTTGGCCAAGTCTTCAATCCTCTCATGGCCTTTTTTTTTTTTCCTTTTCTTTATTGGACTTTGTTGTTTTAATTGGTAAAAAGCAGAGGCTGGGGAGGGAGCTTCAGTGATTTGTCCAGTAGGTCACTAACTTCACTCATTCAATGAGCAACATTATTTAGTCTTTGAGAGGGGAAAGAGTAACAAGTATCAAGGCAGTTTTAATACAATGATGAAACGGGCCACAAGGGATAAATAGAAAATGATATGAAAGTAGAGAGGAGAGATAGAGGAAAATTTCTAGCAAGAAATGACACCTAATCTAAAATCAGAACCAGAAGGAATCAGTTGGGTAAATGGGCCAGCCAGTCCAGCCTCCAGAAGAATTCGGAGAAATCCTGCTTGGCTACAGCCTCCAGGGAAGGGGGGTATGTAACAGGGGGTAAGGTGGGAGGGTAGTAGAGCGCAGACTGTGGAGAGATTTGAAACCTGTTCAGGATCTGGACCGAGAGCACAGTCACCAGGGATTTTACACCCCGAGACCAGTTAGGAGATTAGCAGACTATCTCAGGGGACCCTTACCTTCACGGGGACCTTTACTGTTTACAAAGTACTTCACTTAAACCTCTCAATAATCCTGCCCATGGACAGATTAGTATCTCCATGTTCTAGACAAGGAAGCTGAGGTTCTGAGAGGGTCATTAATTTGATCGATAGGTAGAGGAGCCATGACTCAAGCCTCACACTTCAGTTCTGGACCACAGTCCGTCCCCGACAGCCTGCCCCTCTCAGAATGGCTCAGGAGTGTGCCGTGGGACTTCGTGCACTGGCACGTAGCCTGTGGTAGCGGTCACCTCCAGGGGTCTGTGAGAACTGTGTAAACTGACCAGGGAACTATGGAGAAGTGTGTTGGGTGGAAAGATGAAATCTGCCTCTTCTTAGCCAGGCCCCAGGAACAGCCATTGCAAACGTGCATCTCACTGCCTGTCAGCCCTAGGAGGTCAGTGGAATTGTGGTTTCAGGTTGTCTCCTGACCTCTAACACAGTCCCCTAGGAAGCAATCAAATAGATGCACAGCAAAATGTGGGCAGGAGGCAACAGCATTTAATTATGAATCCAACTCTCTACTTAAAGGAAACTAATTATATCAGAAATCTCAGCACTGCCTCTCCACATGGGGCCGTTGGCTTGTTAAGCTTGAATGCTGTTGGCCTTAGACTGGAACATCACTAGGAACAGCGACTATAATTGTGAGCCTTTTTCCTTTGGCAAATTAGGCTTACACCTCATGTCAGCTTGTCCTTTCCTTTTTTTTTCAGGGTGAAATTTTCTCTCCACTGGGTTTTGTTTGGCAGAATTTTCCTCACAGTGCATTAGAGACTAGACCAGTGGTCGGCAAACCTCGGCTCAAGAGCCACATGTGGCTCACGAGCTGGAGTTTGCTGCTCTATTGACTAATGAGTTTGCTGACCACTGGAATAGACTAACATCCATTTGCTAAACTTGGGTCTCCAGAATGGTACAGTGAGCCAGAAAGCATAAAGGCCCAATCAGCTGAATTATATAAGTCCATATGCTAAAATTCATAAACTTGTCACAGAGGGGAGACCCTGGATCTTCTCTTAGCTGTTGCATTTTATTTTTTATTTTTTTTAGAAATCTATATAATTTTATTTTTAAAACAAAATAATTAGCCATTTACATGCAATAAAAATTAATATTTCAAGAAAGACAATTTTATATGATATTGCATGCACTAAACATTCATATTTCAAGAAAAAATATTTTAAATATAATAATATTACCAATACTGTACTAACCTAGAATAATATTACAAAAGTTGTAGGAAATATTAAAAATCTGCAAATAACAGGATTACATTCTAAAATATTTTTTTCCTCTGGCTCTATTTTTGTTCATCAGTTTATGTTGTTTGCTATATTCCACAAATGAGTGAGACCATGTGATACTTAACTTTCTCCAACTGGCAGATTTCTCTTAGCATGATGCCCTCCAGGTCCGTCCATGCAGTTGCAAATGGTACATGTTTCTACATCTGTTGCATTCTTAATGTGTACAGTGGTCATTGGTTTCTCTGAGCCCCGAAAAGATTAGGAGCAAGGCTGAGGCCTCCTAGAGGCAGGCCACCAACGTGGGAGAGGAAAGAATAGTGGTGTGCCCCCAGCGATGGCATTTGTCATAGGACTTTGCGCACAGTAGTAAACTTCCTGGGCTTCCATTTCTTCATAAGCAAAAGGGAATGTTGTGCCAGGTTCACTCAAAAGTGAACTCTGCTCCTAAATGATAACCTGTGACTCCCTGACGAAACAGAAAAGTAGAAATAACTCAAAATAGCATTGTATGGAGAAAAGAACCTGGATCTTTTAGATAGAAACTCTTAAATTTGAGTTCCGAGTCTGCTACTTCCTATTTGAGAGCCTTGGTCAGTTTTCCTTATTGACAACGGGAGGATAGTAACTCCCTTGCCAGATTTTTGTTTCATTTTGTTTTTGAGAATGAACAAATTATTGTTTGTATAACATCTTTGGCACATGGGAGATCCCTCTCCCCCCCCCCCCCCAAAAAAAAAAAAAAAAATGCATGTGTGTGTGAACGGATGTGAGTGAATTACTCAGTTCCAATTCACTGAGGGTAAGTCCTGGGCGCTTTATTGTTAAAAACTTGCTTTTAATGACAAGAGCTGACATTTATCGACTGCTTACTGTATACCAGGTACACTTCTAGGCATTCTATATGAATTAGCATTTTTTTTTATGGATTGACTCCTTTGATTCTTACAACAACCTCTTAGGTGCGTTCTGTTGTTATTTCCATTTTCCAAATGAGGTAATTGAGGCACAGAATGGTTGAATACCTTCTCAAGGTCACACAGCTGGTAAGTGGTTGAACCAACTCAGGTTCTTTGGTTCCAGAGTCTGTGTTTTTAACCACTGTGCCTTTCTGTCGTAGACTCAGAAATATTGAAAACAAAAGATGGACTATCGTTAAGGAGGTGGTGTGCTGCAAGGTGCACAATGACACTACTCCTTATCAGCTGGGTGATGTCCCAGCCCCCTCTTCTGCAGAGGACTGTTGCCCAGCAGTTTAAGGAACTGTAGTAAAGCATTTAGGACAGGGCCTAGCACGCAGGCTCAATAAATTGTGAAGGGTTTCATTTATTCCCAGGTAACTTGTTAGAACAAGTTTCATAAAAAAATGCCAACAGAAACATTTTGTTCACATAATAGGACGTGCTTCAGTTTTTTTGAAAATTAGTTCTTAAAGCTTAGGACCATGTGCATTTTACAAAGCTAGAATGAGAAGTATTTGTTTTTAAACTCATTCCCAGAGTGAAGGTGACTGCCGGGGCTCCCCTGGCATAGGAGGTGTCCAAGAGCAGCCCTCCGGCGCAGAATGTTAGTGTAATGTAAGAAGCAAGCTCTCTGCAGCCTTCAGCTGCTGCACACTCTCAGGGCATTTTTAATTCCTCCTTCGGGTGAAAACAAAAACAATAGTGGAGAATGTCCTGTCTAGAAAAGACAAATGTTTCCATTAAAATCTCCAGTTGGATGTCTTCTGTTAGAGCACTGAATTCTAAGTGCAGTGAGTCTCTGCAGGAAGGCTTCTGAATCTTAATGAGTTTGTTTGCATACATGAATTTGAACAATACATTAAATCTTGAAACACCAGACCCTGTTTTAATGGAGTAAATTACCCAACTTGAAAGTTAGTTAATAGGCTTTTCTTTACCTAATGATCAAGATGATGACACTTTAATCTCAAAAAGTCATTAATCATATTTTTATATCGACACATGCTATTAATTTTCTTTTTAGTCACTAAACTGTCTCATCAAGAGAATTGGGGAAATAAATGTATCAGTATAAGCATAAAGCATGTCCCCTTCCCCCTTTTAACACTTTTCCTTTTTGTGGTACGTAGTACATGATGATGATGATTACATGTACATGGTAGGCATAAATCTGAAACTGGGTTTGGTTTGGACCAGGAAGATGAATTGAGATGCTTTGATGCTTTTCACTAGTTTAAAAGTGTTTTTAAACATTTTTTTAACATATATTAATAAGATAGTATAAGAGGTGGTAGGGATGAGATCATGAAGGGCCTTAAAGGTCCATGTGAGGAAGGTAGATTTTATTTGCACATTTGGTTTATAAATTTAAAAGCTGCAATGGTTTTAAAAGAGTTCATTTTGAGGTTGAATGGCACTGAAAAATCATCCATGGAACTCTCTGGTCCAGTCCACTCCCTAAAATTAGGTTGTATCCAGAAAATACGTTGTTAAAAATGTTCAGATGGCCAGACTCTTGCCTTCTAATGAAGCATAAAGGTTGTGATGGTGGGTCAGTTACTGCTCCAAGCAATGCAGCGGGCCCCACTGGTGGGAAGCACAGAAGCATCAATTGGCTGAGAACCTCTGGGGAGCAGAGACACGGTGACGTGCTTCCTCAGAGCTCACTTATCTCATGCTCAGGCACACTGAGTCTGTTTGCGGGATAAATGAACTAACACCATATATTTTCTGAGGAATGGATTGTGGGCTCCTGCAACAGCAATATCTCATCCATGAGCACGCACATAAGCTTCAAAGGATGTGCAATTATCACCTGTTAATGCTTAGGGTCTTTTTCTAGATGTGAGAGCGGTAAAATCAAACTGTTTCTCTTTTACCCAGAGTATTTATAATAACAATTTCTGGGGCACGGCAGGCCCTCAGTAATTGTTTGTTGTACACTTGACGGCTGTTGGTACTCTCCTCAAGTCCAGCTGTTCAGGTCTCACTCAAATCGCAGCAAATGGTTTCCCTCTGCATCTATTTTCCAGAAAAGACCACACAACCCCCTGACAAGAGCTTTCTCACCTTTCTTACTCTCTCTCATTTCGGGGTATTTTCACCTTCTCCCCAAGGAGCCAGTGTTGACCTGTTGGTGGATGTTCTTAATGTGATACCTTCCTACTGTCCCGGGACCCAGCTCTGGCAGTCGTCCCCCTCCTTATCTTCCATCTTCTGGCTTCTCTTTCTCTGCTGGCTCTTCTATTCTTTCAATCCTGTTGAAACTGTCCCCATTCAAATAAGCAGGTCCCTTAAATTCACTGCTTCCTCAAGTCACTCATCTCCCCAATCTCCTTTTCTTTGTTGTTTAATTTCTTGAAAGACAAGTCTTGTCACCTGCACTTTTCTGCTATCTCCTTACTCGTCAGCCCCTTAAAATTCTGTGCTGCTTGCTTCAACATTGCCCAGGTCATCCTGTCTTCACTGCACAGGGCAGTGGCCTTTCCTCCCTACTCACCCCCCTCCTGCCTCCTCCCCCCCTCCACACAGCTTTCCTCTCAGCAGCATTTGTAACTATTTGTTACTTGCTCCTTGAAACTCATTCCCCCACCAGCTTTCCATTCCCCCATCAGAATTGTCTGCTCTGATTTACTTCCGGCTCTTCTAACTGTGCTTTTGTTTCCCCTAGTAGTCTCATTTTGTCTTTTAATTAAAGTCATTTTCCAAGTATCTGTTCTCTATTTTTTCTTCTTTTCTCTTTTAGACTTTAGACACTTTAATATAATTTGTGATCACACTAATCTGTGTGATTTGCTGCTTTAGTGTCTGTGTCTTCTGCCAGATTGCAACTCCATGAGTGCAGGTACCTGATCTGGTCCCCATTGTATCCCTAGCCCCTAGGACGGTGGTTCAGAAGCCCCCAGGTAATGAAAGTAGCAAGCTTGATCCTCTGCAAGCCTCTCACATATGACTCTCCAACTTTGTCTCATCATATTCCAGCCCTTCCCAAAATTAATTCATTTCCTACCCTTATCTAATACCCTTTTGTGATTTTCATATATCTATTAACACTACTGATATATATGTAGATAGATAGATAGATAATTTTTTTATTTACCTACATTCAAAACTTTTTTTGACTTTTTTCCCTCTCCTTAAATCCTACATATAATTTGTTGCCAAGTCCTTTCCATTCTTCTATCCCCTCAACTCCTCTTCCCTAATCTTTGCAGTATCCTCCTTGGTGGCCTGAGCATGTCCAGACATGGGCAGCACTCCTCTCACTCTCCCTCATTCCAGTCTATACACTTTGATCAAATTAGTTGTAGAGTATATCTCTGATTATATATCATAGTCATTCCTTACCTCTCCCCTTAAAAGTCTTGTTTTTCACTTTGGCTAATTGAATATATCTTCCTCAGTTTACCATTCCAACTCCCTACCATGTGGCTTCATCTGTATTTCCTTCTGCTCCTTACAGGAGTCCTAGACTCTTGCCCACAGCCTCCTTAAACAGGTGCCGGGCCAAGTTTTGCCTGACCAGTGTAAGGTTACTAGCTGCCCTTTCATGAAAGAAATGCCATTTTTACTTTTCTGAGATGATATGCTTCTGACATTTTTTTGGAGTTAAAATGTTTCTTATAAAGTGATGGTGTTAATAGATGGTCATTATTTATTTAACTATCATTTGCAACATTTAAGAAATTGCCATAGAATTCTTGCTATTTTTTTTTTTTTTTTTCCTCAGAGGGTATTTCTAGCCTGGTTTTCTCCTAGTAAATTTATGGAATACACAATTCCTAGCCTAGCATATTCCCTCTTTTAAATCCCTTTATTCTCCTCATCACAACCACTTTTTGTTTGTTTCTGAAAATTTTGCTAATTCACAAAGTTTAAAAGCCTAGGGATCACTGTACTAAGAATAATGGTTCCATGATCACACCTCATATTTGCCTGTTGGCATCCTGCCTCTCCTCCCTGATGTTCCCCAGATGTTCCTTTCTTACGATGCCAGGTCAGAGTCTTCTCCTTGCCCCCTTCCTGTCAGAAGATGTGTTCTTTTTCCTCAGTGGCACTTTGATCCCTGCAGTACTTTGGACTTTCGCATGGCATTTCCCATGTTCTTCCTGTGTAAAAGCGGAACTGTCTTCTTCCCTCCCCACCTTCCCTACCTCCTACATGGTAACTTTCTTCAGGGCAAGATTTATTTTATCTTTTATATTCTGTGCATTGTCAAACACTGTAATTGGAACCTATTTGGTGCTCAAAAAAAAAAAATTGTCATTGAACTGAATTCCAGAGTGATACTGATGAAATAATTTGACAAAATAAAGCTTTGGGGGATAGAGTCCTTTAAAGGTACTTGTTTAGAAATCTTTTTCATGATTCTGAAGTTAGACTTACCATTGTTTACTCAAACATATTAAGAATGGTTGCCCATTTATCTTTTAAAGATAAAATAATCTTGGATCCAACTCTAGATATTGGATTAAGGCCAGCTGTGGTTGAGGTGGCTAAATTGAGAAATTACCTTTTTCATTTGAGATTCTCCTGTGAAACCTTTGTTGAAGTGACTTCATTTTGACAGAGGAGGTCCTGAAACTCTTTCCCCAGGTGATAGGCTACAATTTCTTTGCCTTTGGCCTTCTCTTGAGCTGTAAGCACCCTGTGAACCTTGATAATAAGGCTTTCTTTGGGTCTATGAGAAAGCCATCTTTGAGCTATAGGCAGACCTGCCACTTTCATTCTTTTAAAAAAAATTGTGTGTGTGTTTTTGTGTGTGTGTGGTTTTGTTTTTTTTTTTTTTAAATTGCTGCTTTGTCTAGTTATCCCCTCTCCTCCAAAATCTTTCGTTTCTGAGTTTGAATTGTGCAGAAGAAAGCCCGGAAGGGAGATGGTAGCACCACAGCTAAACCCCAGTTCAGTGCAAAGTTACCTCTACTTTTGGGAATCTGACCTTTTGTGGTGAAGCCATTTTCAGCTTCTTCCCCTGAAGCACTGAAGTCATGTTGGACTTGGGGAGCAGGGCAGGGCTTCTGCCATGAAGACTCTGACTGGAGAAGGAAGAGTGTGCCAATGCCTCTTCTGTCTTGTCTTTTCTACTGAAAAGGGGGTGGGGAGCGTGGGGAATAGTGATGGCAGTGGTGGCAGTTGCAGCTGTGAGCAGTGACCAGTCTTGGCCCTTTTCTAAATTGTAGGCTAGTTTTGTGTTATGAGTGACTGGTATTTAAATAAAGGATGAGAAATTGAATTGTCTCTTGAAGAGAATGAAAGCTTAACATTATATACAGTCATTTTCTAACAGCATGCTAACAATACCTACTATGTGGTGTAGTTTTAATTAGCTTTGGAGAACTGGGCCTTAACTCAACCTAAGGAAAGTTCTTTCGTCAAAAGATACCACTATGCAATGACCCATTGGCACCTTTGTAATATCTGAAGATTGAAGCAGGAAAAGAGTTCAGGGGAGGATTCTAAGGTTTGTTTTGAGTCATGTGTCTTATCTGCAAAAGCCCAAATAAAAATGAATGGTCAACTTTGCTTTCATTGGCTTAAGTATTTGCATTAAAATCTCTTTTGGCTTCTCTGACCTAACTTTTCTTTCTTGACAGGGGAATAAATAATAGAATATCCATTGTAGATCGGAAGTATAGAAATTACTGAGATTATGCAGAAATGTCTCACAGATGTTCCCGAAACTGCAGCCAAATTGAGTGAATTCTTGCCCCTTTACGTGTTGGGAGGTTGGGAGATTATTGTCTCACTTAGTGGGATAGCATAACTGTGCTTCATTCCAGGCTGTGTGCACACTGTATCTCTCGTTGATAGCCTAGTTTAACCCTATTGTACCTTAACTATCATGACCATTTGAGCAGAAAAGAATGTGCAAGACTAGAGGGAGCATTGGCTTGAAATTTTCTTTATAAAGCTTCTTTGCACTATATTGAGCAAATACTTCCTTTAACCATATCTTGTTAAAAGTAAAAATGGGTGTGGTAGAGCTCAAAATTAATCTCCAGTTAAATCCAGATATGGTTTTGGCGGATTATTTTATTTTTATTTTTTGCCAACCATCACAACATCCTTACAGACCAATGCACCTCATATAGCTCAGATTTGAAGGCAGAATGCGCCTCGTTGGTTATTCAACATCATTCCAAGCCCTGTCTTCCTAGCACAACGCTGCCTTCTGAGCTGGTGGAGTTGGTGTAGAAGCACCCTTGGTGCATAACAAGCAGAGCATGCCGAACTAGTTCACAGCGAAGACAAACAGCAACTGACATCCAGGTTGTTGTTGCATAGATAGGTCACTGTGTTTATCATTTTTAAACATCCGGGGTTGTGAGATAAGGCTTTTAAGGGAGGGATTTTACCGGCACGTTTTCTGTTTCAGTTCATGTTCAGCTATGACTCATGTTTATTCTAGTCTAACCCCATTTTGTTTGGAAATTTTTGTACTAGAAAATGTCACTTTCAACTAGGGGAAGGGAAATTCTGATTGAGGATCAGAAGAGTCAAGGTATTGCAGTGGCAATTTGGCATCACTTTTAACTCTGGAAAAAAATAGAGAATCCTTACAAAGAAAAGTGTCGTCAAGTACAAATGATTCTTATAAACAAATAGGGGAAAGGAGATGTCCTTTGAACTTTACTGTCAGAAGGAAGATGGGGGAGTCAGAGACACTATTATAAAATTATCATGCACGTTGGAGAGTTAGCCTCTGGATTTCCCCGCCCGTTGCCCTGCTCACTAAAGCAGTTCCAGTAAACTGCCTCTCAATTAAGGTCTGAAGAGAAAGATACCAGAACACAAACTGATCTTGAAAGGCCCACCTTCACATGTAATCACTCACAGATGTCTGCATGTGATTATATATTCCTATAGTGAGGGAATGATAAATGTAAATGAGAATCATGATACAGTTTTGCCTTGCTTGCTTGCACATTTCCAGAATATAATTAAAAGCACATGACACTTTCAATAGTTAGCTATGAGGTTTATGTAGGTTTTTATAAGACTTTGGCAGAAACTAAGGCATGTTTTAGTTTCTAAGTTTTCCCTCCCCTCTCTTTCTCCCCTCCTTACTCTTTCCTCCCCTCTCTCTCCCTCTCCCTTCTTTCTTTTTCTTCCCTTCCTCCTCTTTGGAATCAAAAGGATTTGACTAGCCCTAGCTGGTTTGGCTCAGTGGATAGAGAGTCAGCCTGCAGACTGAGGGGTCCCTGGTTCGATTCCAGTCAAGGGTACATGCCCAGGTTGTGGGTTCAATCCCCAGTGTGGGGCGTGCAGGAGGCAGCCGATCAATAATTCTCTCTCTCTCCCTCCCTCCCTCCCTCTGAAATTGTAAGTAAGTTAACCTATATAATTATATCTTCGAATAAGATCTAATAAGGATAAATGTCTTCTGGGCACTGTTTTGCCAAAAACAGGTGGATATGTGTGGATTTGGGATGTGGCAAGGGAGGCAGAGGTTAGATTAGGGAGCAATCATAATATGACTTCAATCAGTGAATTGGTGCTTAGCAAATCATGTTCCTCCAAATAAACAAAAGAAAAAACAAATTTTCTCTGGTTAAGGGGAATTTTTACATGAGTTCTTTCCAACTGCTTTTGTTTATGACTGTGGAAACTTAAAATGGGTAAATTCTGTTTTCCAAATAGCTTTGTACATTTTCATTTATTCCATATGTCATATCTGCTCTCAAGAACAAACGAAAATGCCTTCCTTCTCTCCAACTTCGTAAAATATAGAAATTTCCAGTGCTTAAAAATTCAAATTGGTCATTCCTTTCCAGATATTACAGTGTGGGAGGTAAAGGGTTCTCTAATGCAGTTATTCAAGAGCTTGCTTTTAGTTTAAAAAAGAGTTCTGCAGGGTGTTGAGTTCCTTGGAAATGGGTGTGCTTGGTTTTGAACAGTTTACAAAGCTGTGCGCCTCTGACAATGTACGTGACTAGGGCGGATTGCCTGCCTCCAATTTTAGTTTGTGTGTTTCATCCCTGGTCAGGGTGCATACAAGAGGCAACCAATCAATGTTTCTTTCTCTAAAAGAGCGAGAGAGAGAGAGAGAGAGAGAGAGAGAGAGAGAGAGAGAGAGAGGAAGAGAAAGAAAGAAAGAGAGAAAGAAAGAAAGAAAGAAAGAAAGAAAGAAAGAAAGAAAGAAAGAAAGAAAGAAAGAAAGGGGAATAAATAGCATGTAACCTTTGGTTGACTTCCAGAATGTTCTTTAGGCCAATGCTTTTCAGTGTGGGCTTTGGGTAATGAAGTCAATTTAGGGTGTGCAGACCAACTTTTTTTTTTTTTTTTTAAATGGAGGAGAAGGGAACAGACCAGAACAAAAGAAAATAGATAAGAGAATCGCATGAACAAAAGTAACAGGCAGTAAGGGTCAAGTGTTATTTTTTGAAACTTTTGTTTCAGTTATTTAAGTATGTATATATGTGTAATGTGCTGTGATATAAAAAAAAAACAACATAGAAAACTACTGCTGTGGCTGGATTTATTGCTGAAAACTTTAAAAAAAAACACAACAATTTTTTGAACCAATTCTATAGAGGCTGTACTTAATGGGCAAATCTCTTTTTTCCATGAAAGAAAACTGGGCCTTTTAATTATCAAGCCCTTGTTGATGGAGGTATTGCTGCTGGTTTGACTTGCTGTGGTATTACTAGGGTCTTTGGGTGTAATGAGCGTATTGTCTCTCTCCTCTTTTGGGTTTCTGCTTTTTCTCTCTAAGTGGACCCTAGATGTTGGGAGCAATGGTAGAAGTTCCCACACAGTGGAGACGTTTGCAACATGAGGTTTTGTGATGATTGCCAAAACTTTAAGAAAATTAGGTTTCTGAAGAAAGTAAAACTCTCTAACCAACATGAAATATCCACTTCTTTTTTCCTCCCCTTGTGGTAGCACTTGTATCGGTCCTCCTAATATAAATACAGAAGTGGCATTTATTTCATTGTGTGTGGATTTTTAAAAATCACCCAGTCTCTTAAGCCTGTCTAAATTAACATGTGATTTTAAGGATTAGATTTGAGACAATGGTAACAGAACCTTTCATTCAGTTCCATGTTGTCTTTTCACCATTCTAAAAGACATTTATTTTACATATGCTTAGTACTGTGTTTTGTAATTTGTTCTCATTTAAATATTTTAGTGTTTCAGATAAGTAACTTAAGTTGTCAGTCATTAAGATGCATTGCAGGATCAGTTTGGAGATACGTGAATCTGATTTTATTCAGAAGTAATTAA
This sequence comes from Pipistrellus hanaki, assembly GCF_964339955.1. Taxonomy (NCBI): domain Eukaryota; kingdom Metazoa; phylum Chordata; class Mammalia; order Chiroptera; family Vespertilionidae; genus Pipistrellus; species Pipistrellus hanaki. Next base: position 44,694,581 of record NC_140503.1, on the reverse strand, counting down.
TCACTGTCAGAAGTGTTTATTGAATGCCTGTGATGTGCTTTGGCAAACAGGAGAGAGGCTCCAAAGGCAGTACTCTTAAGTAAAATATAAGGCTCCTGCTTCTAAAGGACTTATTTGCATTCACTCCTTAAAACATCTATTGAACAACACCTATTTAATCAATGGAATGCTGCGCTAGATTCTCTGCCTAAGTCTAAGTGGGAAGGCAAAACTTACATGAAACAAGAATAATTAAATGCCATGCCTAATGATATTTGTTAAAAGTTCTGCAGGAATTTTGGGTAGAGAGTGAGCAGTCATCTCACTGGAATATCTAGAGGACAGAGGAGGTGGAATTACTGAATCTTAATGGAAGGATGGAGAATATTCCAGATGAGGGGGGAAAGTGGGGAAGGGGTTTTGAAAAATGCTTAGAAGCCCTGGCTTGGTGATTCAGTTGATTGGAGCATTGTTCTTTGAACCAAAAGGTTGCAGCATTGATTTCTGATTGAGCTGCATTTGGGAGGCAGCCGATTGATGTTTCTCTCTCACATCGATGGGTTTTTTGTTTGTATTCTCTCTCTTTCTCTCTCTCTCCCTTCCCCCCCATTTCCTCTCTAAAAATCAAAGCATATCCTCTAGTGAGGATTAAAAAAAAGAGCAGGGTTGGCTATGTTGGGTGGGGCCATGTATTTTAAGGTGGGTAATTGTAGAGTTCTGTAAGCTATAAAGGTACCCCACATCCTTTGGGTGCTTCCAGTCTATTTTGGGACAAGGGTGGGATTATAAATAACTAAGGAGGCTGAACTATGAGTACTGTGATGGAGGTAATATAAGCAAAAAGCTTGGAGTCACCCTGTCAGTGGCTAACCTTGAGCTATATTGATACTGCTCTGGCTTAAGGCTTGGCCACATTGCTGACTTAGTGACAGACTTCCTTTTTGGAAGGCCTGGCTCTGGACTTGCCAGCATATGTATGACACTCCCAGTTCACCAGGTCATGCGTGCTGAACGGCCCAGTTGATTGTGAAGCTGCAAGATAGTCATGGCCAGGGAGGGCTACTCTCTGCCTCTAGCTAGACAGGTTCTCAAAGGTGCTGCTCCTTCAGGGCCCGGCATGGTCAGGGATCTGTACAGGTGCTTGCCCGCTGCCCCAGGCTCCCAAATGGTGGAAATGTTTTCCTCCAAGCAGTTATTGAAAATAATTATTAATATTATTTCACAGTTAATTCTTCACTTATCTGATTTTTCTACCTGCTTATTTGTTTACCTACTTGGTGTTTGTGGCAGTATCTACTAGTCAGCCTTTTGCTGTTACACAGCCCCAAAATCTCAATGGCTTACAATAGTGGCACACATTTAATTCTTGCAGCAAAGGTTAATTGCGTCCTTAGTCAAATTTCCCTCTGATCTATTCCCCGCTTCCCCTGCCCAGATTCCTGGTCAGGTGGCTGCAGACTGTGTTGAGCCTGATTAGGGATACGGGCAGATTGGAAGGAAGGAGAAAGTGAGAAACCAGGGTATTTCTGCTTCTCCCTTTCTGCTTTTAGGTGACTTCTCTGGGGCCCTCGCTCCCACTGACCAGGCCCTCAGTGTTTCCACCCTCTCATCAGGTGACTCTAGAACTTCCGCTCCAATAACACCGTCTCTTTCTGTCTCTCCTAGGAGTGGGAGTGGCTTCCTGCTATTGCTAAACCTTTATTATCTCCAACTTCATGACTGTGTAACCAATTCCCTATATCGAATTCCTTCTGGTGTAAATTCTTGAAGTGGTTCCTTTTCCCGATTAAACCCTGACTGGCTCATTGCTTCAGAAAAGAGTTTTGCTTCTGTCTTTTATGTTGTTTTTTCCTATGGTACAGCCTCAGAGATGGTATCAAACAATCCATTTTATTATCCCACGGAATGTCTCCTAATGCAGCAGTGTGATATACTAAGAAGAGCGCTAGGTTTGGAGCCCCATCCTACAAGCTGATCATATTTTAATTTTATGATCATTTATAGTCATTTTCAATATAATTTCTTTCTCATTATAAACTGAGGATTGGAAGATAGAACGATACTTAGAAAAAAAGCATCCATCTTATAGAGGAAGAAATTTACATGTATTTAAAAGGTATCTTCCAGATGGCCAAGAAGTACATTTGACCACTGATAATACCCTCCATACCCTAAATTTTCCAATAGAATGAACAGCAAATTCCTTGGTGTAAGGTAAGTGGCACAATGTGTGTCTTGCCCCTTCACATGCCCTTCCCTTGCTGGAGCCTTATCCTGGCGGAGAAAGTTACTTTGGTTCAACACAGACTTGTAGTGATGGAGTCCTCCAGTTTGAAAGGTGCTAGGATTATCAGATCTCTTTCAGATTAATCTAGTAGAAATTCTTTATGGGATGGTTCAACTAAGCATTCTGAGAGGATTCAAAGAATCCCTGACATTCAGGTCCACCCAGAGTGGACCCATTCTCCCTTTGTGATGTAGAGATGACCTATAGCTAGGTTCAGCTTTCTGCACTCTGTTGGAAACTGGCTTCTCACAAATCCTTTGTAATCTGAGTTAGTACCTCCAGGGAGGACTCTACAAGGAAATTCCGCTTGAGTCACAGAATTCTCCTCCTTTAGCTAATATCCCAGCTCCGCCACTTGCTAGCTTGTCTTCTTGGACCAGTTAACCTCTTTAGGCTCAGGTTCTTCACTGGTGAAATGGGGATAATGATGACTATTTCCTAGGGTTGTACCTGGTACATAGTGATACACCATAAATGGTAGCTCTTTAATAGGTTTTCATCATGTTTATCAGACAAAGGACTTTGGAGCCTGGGACTCCAGACTCTACACCTGAACTACACTCGCGGCACTCGCTAGCCTTTGCTAATAATAGCTTAACAGTGACACATTTTTAATATGACCATCCTTTTTCAGTGTGATGTTTGTTCATTTCAATTTTCATCTAGACACCAAAGCTTTTAGAGTTCAGAGAGAATTTCAAACTTGATTAAGACAATAGTTTATGGGAATTTGAAGGTGATACGATCATGGGTGCTTAAAGAAAAAAATACAACCTCTTAAATCATAAGCCAAATTGATTTCTAAACAACAGTGAAAAATTGCTGTTAGTTGCTATTTTTGCCATTTGTGATAGACAAATGCCACTTCTTTATTCTCAGCCTTTGGGGAGATAATTATATGCTTGCTTGTGGGAATAACAGAATTAAAGCAGGCAGTTTCTTATCTTAGAAAATCATGTTTTCTTTCCGTTCGTCATCTGTTGTTAGTTCCTGCTCCTGAAGACATTCAAGTATGGTGTAGGATTTTCACGTTATGAAATTTTAGTGACTGTTAGCCTAGGAGCTCCCCAGGGCCCATAACTTGCCTTCTTTGTATTTCTTGGTGCCTAGTACAGGGTCAGGTCTATGTTGGCCTCAATCTTCTTGTGAAATTAAATACGAAAACTTGTTCTTTCATTAGTCAACTTGATTTTCATTAAGTGTGACTATATCTGACTAAGCTGAACCTCATTGCATCCTATGTGGTTGAGAAATCTTCACCCGTTTCTTTTGTGGAGTCCAAGTAAAGCTTGCCAGTTTCTATTTCTCAGTCAGTTCCTGTCTATCATTTGAGAATGGACTGTTACTCGCACGAAGGCTGAAGTTGGTTGCTAAGTTAGTATCATAATCTACAAGCATGGACTTCAACCTTGAGACCTGCAAAGGCTTATCTGAAGTAGATTAAATATCAGTTTTTCTGAGTGTACAATTTTTTTCTGCTTTCTCCTGTCACTTTTCAGAAGTTCATGCAAAAAGCAGCAGCCCAATAGTTGTGATCTCTTCTATGCCCAAAAGGGCCAGGGACATTTTCCCTCACCCTCCTCATTTTACTGACAGACCATCTGGGGTTAAAAATACACAGTCATTGTGTGTCGTGTTTAACTTCTTTGCATCACTGTCGTATGCGTTTCCTGACCTAATGACTGCTCTGTCCAAATTGAGAACATAATGTTGTGACCACCAGATGTGGAAATCCTGCCCTGGGCTTGTCTGAGGACATCCTTGAACTGACAGTGTGTCTGTGAAATGATCATGTGAGTAGGTCATTCTGGTTTTATTTTTCATATTAGTAATTGAGGATTACAGTTAGGGTACTATCAGTATACTTTTGTATCAGTTCAAAAACTGAGTAGATAAACTTAACACTGTAAATTACCACCATTTTGACTGCAGAAGTAAAATTTTCAACTTGACGGTCATTTGTTTTGTTTAGTTCTTTTCTCGGGCAGTTCTCTGGCTCTACTCATTCCTCACACACTTAAGAGCCCAGGATTCTGTACCCCTGAGTTTACTTTTTAAATATATATGCCTGCTGTTTCTCTTTTCTAATCCACATTATAATATGGGTCCTTAGGACTAGAAAGATGAGTTAAAAATAGACAACGCAAATTATTCACCAAGGCCACATTTGCCCTTTGGGTGTGTGGGAATTCACCGGGAGCCTCAGCTGAGCAGCTTCCAAAGTCCAATGAGCTCACTTTATTAAAGCTTGCACTGTTGCCCTCTCCTGTTTTAAAACTGATTAGATTAATTAAATATGACTAATAAATTATAGTATGGCAAACTCAGATTTATCTGTGTTAATTAGGGACCGGGATAGCATGGAAAATACAGATGATGCCTTTTCTCCTGGATTTGTGTTTGCAGATACCACAAAGACACATCCTGTGAAAGCAAGCTCACATTTCTTTATCCCTTTCTTTCTCTTCCCACATGTTCTTGTTCAGGTGACAGCCAATAAACTGGAACTGTAGGAATTAGAGAAAAAGGGAAAAATTTGACAAGCTATTTGGTAAATAATTATTGAAATCTTCACTTAGCACAGGCTCTTTCAGATGGAGTGCATGACCTGTTTGTTTAGTGTGCTTTATCAATGCTTTCCTCCCCATAGAAACAGCATTATACCCAACTAGAGGCCCAGTGCATGAAATTTGTGCATAGGTTCCCTAGGCCTGGCTGGTGATCAGGGCCATTCAGGGGCTTCCTTTCCTCAGCTGCCGGCTGCCAGCCGAAGTCTTGCTTCATTCCATACCGCCCCCCTGGTGGTCAGCGCACATCATAGCAAGTGGTTGAACTCCCAGTCAGGGATAACTTGCATATTAGCCTTTTATTATATAGGGTGATAAGATTTTGCAAGAGCAGTCCCACAAAGCTTCTTTAATCCAGAATTTGAAGTATAATCATAGTGAGTACTATTTCAACTTTAACATTTTCTTCCAAATTGCTTACTGCAAAAATAATAGAAGACTAGGTAAAAATTTTAAGTTCATGATTTAAAAAATCACCTCACAACAACATACCCTAATATAACTACTTTACTGTTTCACATGTTGCTGTCCATGTTCACATGTTTTCTACCTAGTTACAGAGACAGAACACATTGTATTTTGCTTTTATAACATAAATACTTTCTAAGTTTCTATATAATCTTGATATAATCAAGGGTTACTTTTCATAATATTCTTTCATGATGAAAAAGCTGCAAGGATGGTGTGTGTGTGTGTGTGTGTGTGTGTGTATGGGGGGGCGGGGTGTGGTGTGTATTTTCAAGGGAGCATGTCTGTACTTACCTAAGAGAAGACATAGCTCTTGGGCACTCACTCCCAGGTACTCTGTTGAGGAAATACAGGTCACTGCCCTCCAGGACTCAAGGTCAGGTCAGATACTTCCAAATGAGTCTTTTGTATCTTATGTGTTTGGCAGTTGGAGCACTGCCTGCCTGATTATGGTGTTTTAAAAACATTTTGTATTTGTAACTTTGTAAAACTTGCCTGAGAAAGACAGATGCTAACAGTCATTCAGTGGTCCTTGACGCTTCTCCAGGCAGGGCTCTTACCGGCTGTTGATGCTTCTCTCTCTCTCTCTCTCTCTCTCTCTCTCTCTCTCTCTCTCTCTCTCTCTCTCTCTCTCTCTCTCTCTCTCCTCCCCCCTCCCCTTCCATCCATCCCTTTCTAAAATCAACAAACATATCCTCAGGTGAGGGTTAAAAAAAGAAAAGAACTATATGTCTTGAAGGAAGTGGGTAAAGGGGAACATAAGGTGAATGATTTTCCTCTCCAAGATTTGCCCATTCTCAGACAGGGAGCTGAATCCTGGGTAATCTTTGCTGGCTCTAAGCTGTCAGTTAGTAGAAGCTGCATTAAGTGTCTTGCATTAACACCTGAGGCCTCTATCTTGGTGTTGGGAGTGGATGGGGTAAGGACTTAAATAGTATGTTGCACTTTGAACTTGGTTTTATAAAAACAAGCTGATAAAATATAACTTGAAATAATTTTTGCTCAATTTTGGAGAAGTTATTTTGTGTGGCACTGGCTGATTTTCCAGTATCAGGATGGCTTTTAAAAAAAACGGTCTCTTGTCAATACTGTTTAGGTTTTCTTCTTCTCCAACCCCCACAAACACTGGGATTTAGGACTAGGGCGAATAATGGTCCAATGTGAAGTCCACTATAGCATATTTTGACAACCCTCTCATTTTATGCTTTGAATGTAATTATTACTAATTCTTTGTTTATTTAAAGTGGCAGTTAGTTAGAGGACAGTGGGGATCGGGAAAAAAATGAAGTATTCAAGCTCCTTCATTAGTCGGGATGCATTTGAAAGTCTGAAACATAGGTTAGAGAAAATCTTGGTTTTCCCAGCCCAGCTGAAACATTGTATTCAGTTTTACAAGGCAAGTCAAGGAAGTAGTTAGGCAGTGGAATTTTTTATCACCCTTATAAAGTTAGAAAAATGTCTTAAATATTTAGAGGTGGATGACTATATATGTGAGATGCATAACTGGCTTGTGGAAGTGTTAACTGTATACATGAAGGTTATAGAGTGCTGTCAACTTTAACCTGTTGTATTGCAGGGAAATGGGTTTACAGATGAGGATGATGTTATCCTTGGTAGACGTTTTTCATTTTTGATTGGGAAAAACTGTAATCAGTGTCATTTTTGTTGATTTTGGTCTCATTCTTTTACTTGCATACACTCCCATCTGTTTACTTTAGCCCTCCTCATTGGCAGTAGCTTATGATCGTTATCCATCTGTCACCCTGGCTGCAGTGAGCGGTACGTGCAGCCTACTTTTACTACACTTTTTAGTGGCATTGATGTTGCCGCTGATCAAGAAAAGCCTTTTTGCTCACTAGATTCTGAGCACTGTGAATTTGCAGTTATATTTATTTTACTCTCTCTGATGACTTTCCTTTTATCTAGACACAGTCAGCGGGAGAGAAGGGTGGGAAGAGGTGAGGTGGGTATTGCAGGAGAGTCTGACCTAATGAGTCTTCTCTTCCGCACCAAGTAGTTTGTTACAGACACCCCATCCCACCCTAAAAGAAAGTTGATTTGCATTAACTGAGTGAGGAAAGTTGCTAAAATTTACAGCTTGCACCACTATAAGCTGAAATCTTTCTAAAGACGTGATTTGGAAATTTTCCTGGAAAATAATAAGATTGTAGCCAGAGTTTGTTTCAGCCCTCAGTTGCTAACTTTAAGCTTTTGTTATGGGAAAACCCATATGTATTGTATTTTACATTGGTAACAATCTTTTTTGTTTTTCCTCCTTTAAGATGTCATTCTCAAAGGGAAACATATATATCACTTGTTTTTAGTTAGTTGCCCCATGTAGTATTGTTACCTAGTTCTATTACTTTATCGTTTGCTTTACTTTTTTAGTTTTCACTTACCTCCAGATGAATGGAAAACATGATACATGGTCATACTTGGAAGGATCTAGCAGATCAGTTTCACTGCATTTTTGGTGTAACATCATTGGAATGTGGCTGTAATTTTTTCCGGTGGTAATTTCAGTGAGTTAGCAGAATGATTTTCCCTTAACAATAGTTATGGATTTGCCTTTTTATCGTCATCTTTTGAATAACCACAAAATTCCCTTCACCCTTAACTGAAACAGTGTACTTTGACCCTCAGTTGTCAAAGAACAAGGGAATTCCAGGTTTAGGAAGGTGTAGTGACTCATACTGGAGGGGTTTGCCTGCTATGAAGGTACACCTTCTCAGAAACCATAGGTGGAGCAGAGGAGATGCACGTGGTTTCATTTAGGAGCAGTTTGGTTCTTGAGATGATCATGAATTAATAACAGGAAAGAAATGTAAATCTCAGAGGTATTCTGAATCTTTATTCTTCAAGAAAGTTTAGTTAACAAATTAGGCTCTTTATGAAAAGACTAGAGGCCCAGAATTTTCATGCACTGGAAGGGGTGTCCCTCAGCCTGGCCTGCCCCCTCTCACAGTCTGGGAGCCCTCAGAGACTGGAGGCAACCCAGGTGATCAGGGGAAGGTGACAACCCCATCCACCTCTGCTGTTGCCACTGCAGGCAGTGCAAACCTCGGCCGGCTCTGGTTACCTGAACCTTGGGCTGGACCTGGGAGGCTGGGCAGCTGCCATCAGCGGCTTGCCTCTGCCTCAGCCAGCCCTACTTTCCTGAGTCTCAGTCAGTGGGGGATGCAGGAGGACCCGAGGCCTCTGGCAGCAGGAGTGCAGAGCGGCCGGCCCCAACTAAGGAATGGAGGATACATGAGTTATAACTTCCAATTTATTGGACACCATAGTCAGGCTTCAGTTTCAGGGCAGGGAGGAAGAGAAGGATGGACAGCTCATTGGTGGAGCCTGGGCAAGCTGTCAGTCAGTGGGATGTGCAAGAGGACCAGACGCCCCCAGTGGGGCTGAGGGGACTCTGGCAGCAGGTGTGAAGTGCAGCTGGCCCCACCCCCGCTGTGCACACCTCCATCTTGTGACAATGTGATGGTCAATTTGCATATCACCTCTTTATTATTATAGGATTTTATTGATGGTAAAACATTCCCTCTTTGAGAACATTTAGAATCTACATTTTGACAACTTTAAGCACATTGCTTCTTCCAGATTGAGTAACACTTAAAGCACATTTCCGTTTGAAAGTGCAAGATTTGCAAAAGAGACTTGTCATGCATTCTTTTGCCCATTCTCAGACAGGGAGCTGAATCCTGGGTAATCTTTGCTGGCTCTTCAATCAGATTTAAAATTCTCAATGCTTCCTAAGATTGTAGCTGTATTATTACATTTCCTTTGCTATTTCTGTTTTTCTCTCCTGATATTTTGGTAGTTCTAGCATTTTAAAAACCTTTTATTTGTGATTCAAAACATAGTTATATTTTTGGTAGTTTTTTTTAGTATATAATGATTTGTCATTTTGCCCTTTTATTTTCCCAAATACATTTAAAGGGTTAATTAAATCTTTATATTTAAATCTTTAAACCATTGGAGATTCTCAAATATAGGCATTACTTAAAACTATTTTTAACTGTACTATTTTTGTATCTGTCATGCATATGTTTATGGCTCAACTCAAAATTAGTAAATCCTTCCTAATTTCCTGAATTAGTTTGAGTTTGTTAACTTTTGTTAGTGTGATTAGATTTTATAGGTACAGTTATATAATAAAGAATGCCAAGAGTTGAATTTAATTCAGTAAGAATTAGAGTATTCTAAGAGTGTCAAGATGTGCAGCTTTTTCAGCAGGAAGTGGTAATATGTGTCACTTGATTTACACCATAAATGGGGCTTAGCATATCACTTCCTAGTCACAGAATGTACGAGCCAAAGAAATCTGAAAAATTCTAGTTTTCTTTCTGTCTTCTTTGTTTAAAAAGTCAGGTGTCTTTTTTAAGGACAAGTTATATTCAAAGATCACTTGTTAGTTTACTTTTGAAAATTCCCCCTGTCCAATTTTGGATTAACAAATCTAACTTATTTGGTTGCCAGTGATCATTTCAAACTGTTGTTAAAGTGTCTCTTAAGCTTACTTTTAAAGTGTTTTCCCGTCTAAACTTTAGACTTTCTAATTTCCAAACAAACAAACAATAGATTGTAAATTTGAATATAAATAAAACAAAAAATTAAATGGTTCTAACTATATGCCACATAATTGGTGCTTGAGAGGAAATATGCTTTTATGAACTTACAAAATGGGTATTTACCAAAGAGCAATGTCTTGAACTCCTTTTTCTTTTTTTCAACATAAGTAACATTCTTACTTTTATTTCTAAATTTGCATACTTTTTCCAAGACTTTATTTTGAAAAATATGTATATTAAAGCTTCAATCTATAACTCATATTTTTTCTTATTTCAAGAATCTGTTTTTCTAATTAGAGATTTTAGCTAATTACCCTAAAATCAGCTACTCTAAAATTTCATTAATCTCCAATTTAAAAATCCACACAAAAAAGCATAAGCAAAATGTGGGTGTTGAATTTTCTAAACTGGCAAAATCCATCTACGTTATATCTTTATCATCTATATATTATATATATATATATATATATATATATATATATATATATATATATATATAAAAGCCTAAGTGACCATCAGACTGTTTGATTAGTAGCTATGAGGAGCACTGACTACCAGGGGGCAGATCTCAATGCACAGGGATGGAAACATAGAACAGACTGATGAATCTCAGAGGGAAGGGGGGAGGTGGGTGGATGGAAAAAGATTAACCAAAGATCTTATATGCATACTAGTCGCCCGGTGCATGGATTCCTGCACCGGTGGGGTCCTTTGGCCTGGCCTGCGGGGATTGGGCCAAAACCAGCAGCCGGACACCCCCTGAAGGGTCCCAGATTTCAAGAGGGTGCAGGCCAGGCAGAGAAACCCCATCTGTGCACGAATCCATGCACTAGGCCTCTAATTAATAATAAAAATCTAAGTAAGGAAGTGAGCATACCATTTCTTAAAGTGGGTTTTAATATTTAGGAAACTTCTTTCTGTTTCTGGGGTATCTCTGAAGTGTAAATAGAAAAACCACATAACCCACATTTGGATAGCCTGGGGTCACAGATGTTGTTTCCAAATGTCTGTTTGAAACAAAGTACATGTTTTGATTGTAAAAGTGCAGTGTTAACTTTCTGCTTCTTAATGTAGGTCAGAGGGGATCAATAACCTAAGTTTTTTTTTCACTGATGTTAAACTCAGCATCTTGCATTATTGTCATTCACTGGGAGGCTAAATATCCCAGAAATCTGAATTATTTTTTGTGTGTCTCTCCTGACTGCATCTAAATTGGATTTTCAAAAGAATTTCAGTGGGAACAAGGTATTTAAAACATCAGTTGAAGGTCCCTGCTGTTTCTCCACCCCTGATTTTCCTGGGTCAGGCAGCAGACTTTCCCTGGAATAAGCCCAGCAAAGTACACAGGCAGGAGACAGAACTGTGTGTGCTGCACCACCCACAGGGCAAAAATGCAGCAAGTCACAGCTTATGCTGAAGGTCAGGACAACTGGCTGGCCCCAGAGAGTTAGTCTTAAGGCCAGGAAAAGTCCTTCCCACTCTTTCCCACACTGCAGCAATGGTATCCTTTCTTTCATTCATTCACTCACAAACCCAGAGGAAACCTCCCTATTCTCCTGGACAGAAAAGGTTAGATCAGTGGTCGGCAGACTCATTAGTCCACAGAGCCAAATATCAACAGTACAACGATTAAAATTTCTTTTGAGAGCCAAATTTTTTAAACTTAAACTTCTTCTAATGCCACTTCTTCAAAATAGACTCGCCCAGGCCATAGTATTTTGTGGAAGAGCCACACTCAAGGGGCCAAAGAGCCGCATGTGGCTCGTGAGCTGCTGTTTGCCGAGCACTGGGTTAGATTATTAATATCTATTGGCTAATTTGACTTTAGTGTAAAATAATTTTGTGAATCTGTTCCCTTTCCATGATAAATTATATCAAATTTGTGGAATGCCCACTACTGGTCATTCCAAGTTCCTTTTCCCTATTAGGTCTGTTAGTTGTGGGAGTGAGTCTGGTTCTGTTTCTTTCCTATGTTCTGCTGGTCCAGCCCTCCCTCCAGTTGCACCGCAGGTTTCTGAGAAATATCTGATAAGCTGTCTTTTCGTAAGTGCTGACTTCATATCCTTCACTAGAGCCTCACTACCTGGTCTCTGCCAGCTCTTGTTCCTGTGAATCGCCTGGACAATGCGCAGGCCTCCAGTCCAACTTTATCTTCTCCTCAGAGGGGCAGGCAGAGGCCCCCTCTCCCGCTCCCTTGTCCCGGCTCCCTCCTTCCAGCCTTTGGAATGAGAAATCAGAACTCCTTTGTTCCCCAACCAGAGTGCCACTCCCAGCAGTGACCAAATGTGTCTTCTTCCTGTTGCCCTTGGCCCAAATGGAAGCGCCTATTCCTGCAGGCGGGGAAGGAAATGGCCCTGAACCCCTGCTTAGAATCTGAGTAGTCAGCACTTCTTGCTCTAGCACCAGCCCTTGCTCTGCCCCCTTGTTTTTTGAATTTGATCCAGTCTTGCTCTTGATCACAGGCCCTCTTTAAATGGAACAAAGGCAGGAGGCCTGCTCTGCCTCCCCAATAAATCTAGAAGGTACCTTTCATCTCTAAAATTTGGTTTGATTTTTCTACCAGGAGTGAATGAGTGCTCCATACCTCATTTTTCTAGATAAGTAGTCATTGCTTTTTAAAAATTATGAACAATTCTAAGAATCTATACTAATAAAAGCCTAGGTGGCCCTTGCGCCCTCTCGTCATCACAAGATGGCTGTCCCACATGCCATCACAAGATGGTCACCCCCACATTGTTACAAGATGGCCGGCAGGGAAGGGCATTTGGAGACAACCAGGCCAGCAGGGGAGCAGTTAGGCACCAATCAGGCTGGCGGGCAGAAGCAGTTAGGGGCAATCAGGCAGGCAGGCAGGCAGGCAGGCAAGTGTTTAGGAGCCAGCAGTCCCAGATTGTGAGGGGGATGTCTTACTAAACCGGCAATCAGACATCCCCCAAGGGGTCCCAGATTGGAGAGAGTACAGTCTAGGCTGAGGGACACCACCCCTTACCCCCAATGCATGAATTTCGTGCACCTGGCCTCTAGTACATAATATAAAACACTTCCACATCCACGTACCACCATGTAGTTTAAGAAATTATTACAGAGTTAAAGTGCCTTCCTAATCTCTCCTCTTCCATTTCTCTCCAAAGGTAACAGTTATCTGGGTTTTGTTGATAATCATTCTCATGCATATTTTTATACTTAAATTACATCTGGGTATATATAAAAATGATACCTACTGTTGGCTAGCTGGGAAAGCTGCATGCAGCCTAGTGGCTCATGGGTTGTTATGAGTTGAAATGACTCAGGGTCATGATTTTGAACATGAATTATTGTATGATGTGCTGCCAGAAGACAGCCATGCTTTCTAAAAGGCGATTGAGAAGGGCATTTTGGCCCAAAATGTAATGCCCTTCAAAGCTATGTGGTTGTTGTTGTTGTTGTTGTTGTTTTTTTTTTTTTTTTTTTTGAAGTTATATAGTCCTCTTAAATAGAAAGAAAGAAAGAAAAAAAAAAAAAGCCACTCCCTTACTGCAGGATAGGCTGTAATGTAGCTCTTGCTGCTGTTGATATGACAGCCCCTCCTTTGTAGTCTAATCATTTGGGCTGGAGCACAAGCCAGGCCATTGGGACTGACTGTGGGCTCGAGGACTCTCCTGGGAGTGATCACAGTTTAACCACAGAGATGTCGTCTTTGCTCATTGTCCTTTTTTTCTTCATATTTTCTGCTTTGTGGCTGAAGACGAGGTGAAATTACCTTCCGAGAAGTACTCTAGTTCATGAAATTTAATGACATGAATGGTAATAGGGATAGCTGTAATGATTTGTCTGTTTCATATGGCTATGAATATAAAGTATTAATTAGATATATTTGAATATTATTCTAACAGATATTATGACTGATTCAACAGCTTTTCTGTTCTCCTAATTTTAGTAGCCTGTGGATCTGGAGGAGTGACCCAGCTCTGGGGAATGGGACGTGGTTAATCTAAATTTAGGATAGGCTTTGATTAATTTAATCTTGCTAACTGACTAGGCAGTGATTGGTTCAGGAACTCAGCCTTAGTCCCCAGAGTGTGACATGCCCGTGGTTATAAACCCAACAATGAGACTTGAAGGAAAGGTCCCTGGAGGCTTTGGGGAAACAGTTCTTCGCTTTTAAGAAAGAGACACAGGAAGATGATCTCTTTTCTTCTCGGTATTGCTGCTGTGGTCAGGAACTGCTATCAGTCAGAGGATGCAGTTGATACTCCCAGGAGGGGAGAGCCAAAGGAGATGCAGAGAAATGAGCCGGAATTACTGGATCGAGCCATCTCCAAACCCCAACTCACCACCAGGCTTGTTATATGAGTCAACAAATTACCTTAAGATAGTTTGATTTGCGGTTTCTGTTGCAGTAGAAAGCATCCTAATTGATATAATTGTCTTATTATTCTTATGAGTGGCTATTTTTTTCAATCTTGGAGTAGCCTCAGAAAGTTATTTTTCCTTTAAAAAAGTTCCTATATATATATATATATATATATATATATATATATATATATATATATATTTATTTATTTTATATATAAATGTCTATTATATATTCTACTGATATTATTGTCAAACTAAGTGCAATATAAAGATCTTCATTTTTTTTACTGTAATAACATTTCTCAGCATCTTTACTCTTGTTACTGTAGTATACTAAGAACACTTTGGACTTCCATGGTTTTCCTAGCTCTCTCCACACTTAGTAGAATTTAACCTTTCTGCAGTGTTGTTTTAAGCATATTTAACCTTTCACTTAGTATCTACTATATGCATGTTTCTCTGTGCAACCTGGCTGGCAGAGAGGATGGCGCTTTTGCTTGATGTGAGACCAATTCAGAGCATGTTAATAAGCCAAATGACAGGGTTGAATTACTGGCCAAAGGCAGGCCTGGGAGAAGTGATGGACACGGCTGAGTAGACAGCTGGAAGGAGGGAGGGAGAGAGGAACCGCATGGGTGAAGAAGCATCCTCAGAGAAGGCTGCCCAGTGAGGTGGCCACGCACACGCCGAGGGGAGGATGGGTGCACGCCCCTGAGAGGAGCAGAGGCCTAAGGGAGGGCAGCTCGGAGGCAGTGTTGGGAGAGCAGTGTATCCAGTGGAATAGCTGTGTTGCCAGGCTGAGGAAGCTGGAAATTGGGTCCACAGCCTCTTAAATAGTGAGGTGGCCTTACCTCGGGGATTGCTAAAAGTGACTCTTAGTGTGTCGGGCAGGGGAATGAGACCAGGGAGAGGTGGGCACAGCTTCCTGGGAAGCTATTATTATAATCCGTGCGTGACGTGACAAGATCTGCAGGATAATAGAATCTGGATGAGTAATATCTTACACTTATTTTGAGTTTTAGAGTTTCCACAGCACAGTCATACACATTATCTAATTTACCTGTTAGATCCTCTCAATCTCTTTTGAGGATGAGGAGGATATAGAGATTCAGAGCAATTAATCAACCTCCGAAAAGTTGTAAATGACAGGCCCTAACCGACAGTCTGGCTCTTTTAATCTCCAGGTTCTGTGCTTTTCAATAATAAACAACATTTTCCATTTTTAGTGGAATTCAAGTTGTGTTGATTTGACTGTGCTCTCCAGCATTTGTCTGTCAACTGGCTCCTGACAGCCACATAAACAAAAGCTAAATACCAGTTCACAACTCTTACAAACCGCTGAATAGTGAAAAGATGGTTAGGTTTCCCAGATAATGGTAAAACCGTCTCAGATAACAGAAAGGTAATCCTTCTAACAAATACAGAAAACAAAAGGCTAGGTCAGTAGAAAGTTTCCTAAATGTTTTAAATGAATGGGGAGTAACTGAGACGTAAGGGAGCTTCAAAATGGCTTTGTTGAATGAAGGTGGAAAAGTTGCGCCTGAATCCCAACTACAGGCAAAAACAACATTGGAAGAATAGGAGTTACCATCTCAATGAGCCAGAATAAGGAAAGTATTCATATGAACAGGCATTTGATACACATCATCTCACTTAAACTGTGAATGAACTATTAAATGATGGAATGTTGATAGTAGCTTTCCAATTGAGAAAGTTAATTTTCCAGCTATACAATCTATATTTTAAAAGTCATGTGTTTTTTCTTTTTCTTTTTTATTATGGTTTAAACACACACACACACACACACACACACACACATACATACACACACACACACACAATTTTTCATTTTAACCATATTTGTAAGTGTATAGTTCAGTAGTGTACAGGACAGTAAATATAGTCACATTATTGTCAAACAAGTCTTTATAGAGTTTTTATCTTTTGCAAATCCTGAAGTATGCCCATTGAACAGCTACTTTCTTTTCCTCCCTCTCTGTATTGCCTGGGAACTACCACCCTATTTTCTGTCTCTATGAATTTGGAAAACTATGAATTTCTTAAAATGTTAATATCAAGAAACATTAACTGAATACCTGTTGGGCACTGTTCTTAATGTCTGGACCAAAAAACAAAAAACAACCTATAAAAGATAGCTGAGAATTCCTAGAGGGTCTTTGTTACACTGAACTCAGAAATGTATGAAAAGATAAATCACAATAAAAATCAGTGCGTATTAAATCTTAAATGGATGAGGGCCACAGTAAAATCTGTGTAATGCTAACAATAATATGTATGCGGTTTTGCTAAGTGTCGCTCCTGCCACTGCTGACCCTGCAATAGTGAGGTATCCGGAGGAAACATGAGCCAGATAACCGGGGATATTGCGTCTCAGATTGTACTTGCTAACAGTAACGGTAGTTATTAGTGAGGGAAACAAATATTGAGAAGCTGCCCTACTAGATTAGCTTGGGTGTGATAGTTGTCTATTTCAAGATACACAAGAACACCTAAAGCGGGGGTGGGGGGCGGGGAGAGTGCCACACGAAGAAGGGGAGACCCCACTCGGGTTAAGCCTCGGTATTATATGAAGCTGGAGCTGGCAAGCAGCCTTTTGGGGTGCTCTCAATGTTGATATATAGAAATGTTGTGGCAACATAGCCATTGAGGGCTCTCCCCACCGGCTAGATAACTACAGTTAATATGTAATTTAAGAGGATACATAATTGACATGTGTGCTTTTTAAATGTCTTGGAAACCACTTTACATGGTTCGGTATAGAATGCCGAAGAATAGAAAATTTTAAAATAAAGCTTGAGTAGCCAGATAATGAGAGTTCAGCAAACTGCAACCGAGTTGTATTCACTAACAGGCCCCATTAGAGAAAGAGTGGCAGCTTGTTCCTGACAGAGCATGCCGATAATCATCCAGGACTTTGTGGTGATTTGTAGTTGAAACTGCTAAATAAGTATTGAGCCGCCATAGTGGGGAAGAAATAAGGGTTTTTTGTTGTTGTCTTTTAAAGTTTCCCAAGTAATTCGAAATTGCAGCCAGGGTTAAAACTATTTTAGTTATTTCAGCTCTAGCCAGTAAGATGTGGGGAACATTTATTAAAATGTATGTAAAATACTTCTTAACTGTATAAAATAAATATACAGGCTTTCCCATCCCTGCCCTCAGACAAGGTTTTTATTTGTTTGTCTTGGGGTTTTTGTTTTGCTTTTTGCTTAGCCAGTTGCAGATTCTAGAAACACAACTGGAAGGAGGAGATGAGGAAGACATTGTGAAGAGGTCCCATGGCTGACTTTAGGGACAGACCGAGCATGGGGTGGGGTGGGATATGAAACATTGTTTATATGTATTTCAGGAAGTAGAAAATAAGGCATGTTCTCAATCTAAATTATGTAACTTTGAGGGTTGTCATCTATTTATCCTATATAACAAAAGCCTAGGGACCCTACCCATGCACAGATTTCGTGCATCGGGCCTCTATGTGATAAAATAATGACACAAATAAAACATAGCATTTAAATGTGTAGGAATTCTTTGCAGAGTAGTTCCTTTCTTCAGCCTGTATTCAGAGGAAACATACCATTCACACCCTCTTCTGTGTTCACATTTTCCAGGGCGTTGGAGAATTTTTTTTTTTTCAATAGAAATCTTTGTTCTTTTTCTAATAAGACTTGGATTACATTTGAAGAAATTTAGCATGTCTTTCTTTCTTTTTCTGGCAGGAATTGATTTTAAAATCAGAACGATAGAACTTGATGGAAAGAAAATTAAGCTTCAGATATGGTAAGTTAATATATATATATACTATATATACACATAAGAGTTTCTACTTTAGTTAGGAATTGAATGTGAGAATTAAATGTGCATTGTGATAAGTGAGAGCTATTCTGTGATAGCTAAAACATCTTTTCTTTGCCGGAACCAGGGGGAAATGGGTAAGCATTCAAAGGTCTCTCCACCAAGAGTGGGAAGGTAAGGAATGATATCCTCACTAACGCACAGCCAGAAGAGATCTGAGAACTCATTCTTTACAAATGCTAATTTTACCGGGGAGGAAACTAAATTCTAGAGTGTACGTTACCTCTTCACTGTGGTTGTTGCAGCTGTGAAATCAGATAAAGCTTAGTAGTCAAGTGGTAGGAACCCTAAACAGGAAGTGCAGACCGAGGTTCTTGCCAGGACTACCTCTAAATTGAGGACATGGGGCCAGTTGCTTCCTAGGGCCTACTTTCCTTCGTTTGTCAACTGACTGATTCAATTGATGGTGTCTGAGTTCCCCTCCAGCTCTGATATTTTATCATTTATTTGTATATGTCTTCTCATTAAATTTAAAAAAATGAGGAACACTAGACTAGCAATAGGGAGAAAAAGGGCATACTTTTCATCCCTCATGCTGTAATATGCAAGGCAAAGATCTCCTTAAAGACCACTCAAATCTGACTGGTTTATTCCTGAAGAATCTCTCAAACTACAGTGAGTAAATATGGTTCTTCCAGATTGCCAGGTTGAATATTTTATACTTGAAGTCAGAAATTCCTCATAGATTTATTTTTTTAACCTCCTATAAGCTGGTTGAACTTCTTTCAGTAAGGGCCTTCCATGGTGAGCCATATAGAATTGGAGCCTTGGGGAAGGTTCTTGATGTGCACTGGTCTATGGTGTGATATGACAGTAGCAGACATAGCTCAGAAATTGAGAGCTCCACAGACTATACAGGGAAACTAGTAAAGCAGTATATATGAACTTAGGTTTTAGGCTGATTTTCATTCTTGAATCTCAGGATGGGAATAGAATGAGAACACTGTGCTGAAATATACTAGGACCTCTTTTATAAAGGAGGAAACTAGGGTTTAGCGTGGATAGTGATACAGCTCTGACAATAACCCAGATCTCCGGGCATTGTGTCAGTTTCATAATATTAGCGTTGCAGTTCCCAGGACCTGTCATTGGAAAACACTGTGAAGGTAGCCACCGGCTACCCTTTTCATCTATCGGTATTTAGTAAGAAGCCAAATATTTTAAACATATAACACAGTGTTTTAGGGAGAAAGTAAAGAGAATTTCTGATTCTGTGCTTATGGTCCTGATCATCACAATAGGGAGTGTTTCTAGGCGCCTGTGGGTGATCAACAAATTAGAGTTTAATATAACATCAGGGCACTGCTTATAGATACTCTCAGTAAATGGTCTCTATTTACTCTTCACAACCTGCACTTACTATGGAAGGGTTTTCCCTCCAGCCTCACTGCAGAGCTGGTTCTAAATCAGGTAGTGTGTGAGAATCAAGAATATGTTGGTCTGCTCAAAGATGCTTGGCTTGTATTTTCCTTATGACTTCTTTGCCATGTGCCAAACAAGTGCCCTTTATAGGTATTCTGATCAGTGACAGAAGGGTTAGAAAAGATGACTGAGGTGAGGCCCTGCACTAAACAGCCGAGATGTCGGTGGCTTGAGTCTCATTCAAGGGTGTGAGCTGGTTAATGGCAGAACTGGGACCATAGCCCACCCCACCCCATTCCTTCTACTGCAGAATAAAGATGCTGGTAATCACACACACTGGGTTGTAGTGGGCATCATCTGAGACTATCTTCTAAGATTTACATAAATAGTAAGGAATTTTATTAATGTTTTTAGTTTATTATATTTCCCTTGGGCCTTAATCTCTTGTTTGGGTTTGGTATGCATTAGATTTCTAGTGTATTTTCACAAGTGCCTCTGTCTTCCCTACAGTTAAATTGTACAGTTTAGTTTGTCTTAGTCGCACAGGGAGTGAATTAATTCTGCTGGTAAGTAGCAAATGTAGGAGTATTGACTTTCCCAGATACCAAATAAATTTGATCTGCTTTATAGGGACTTACTTCAATAAATGTAATTGGAAACATTTGTGTTTTTTTTTTAGAATGTATTCTAATGGTACCCATCAGCTAAAAAGCAAGACTATATGAAAGCTTATGTAACTTTGCAATGTTGTTCATATTGGAAAGTCTTTGGAAACATTGTCAACCATTATGTGTTAAACTCCAGGTTCCCGTTTAATTACGGGTTCCATTGCTGAGAAAGTTCTTGAAGAGACCCATTTTAGTGTGCTTGGCTGAGCAGAACTTACACAGTAGTGAGTCCAGCCCAGTTGCTTTCTTTGTACAGAAATCAGACTTTCACTCAAGAGAGCAAAATGCCATAATCATTAGGCATTTATTAAAACGATTATAACTACCTCTAGGAGTCCAAGAATTTAGAACTGTTCTGTTCTCCCCAATATGTATCTGACTAATTCAGCGTGCCGGTTCCTAGCAGGGCCTGGGTTTCCCTGTTGCTGCTTTTATCATCAAAGTCCAAGTTCTTCGCACAAGTCATTGTGAGCTCTTGACAGGCTCCCGTGGCCACCACCGCCTCCAGCTCACAGACACACACAGGCTCCCTTTGTCTCCTGTTCCCCTCCCCTGAAACCACTGCGTTTGTGAGAGACCAGAATGATCTCTCCTCAGTGTTGCTGGTGATGTCTTTTAAAACCGCTCTCTGTTTTGTTTAAAACTTTAGGGACACAGCAGGCCAGGAAAGATTTCGAACCATCACGACAGCATACTACAGAGGAGCCATGGTGAGTGTGTGTGGGGGTTTTGCAACTCTTCAGGTGAAAGTAAAACATGAATATTCACTTGTCAAGTTTATAGGATTCAAGCTAAAGTCTAGTGCAGGGGGGGAAATATTGTTTTTATTGATTTCAGAGAAGAAGGGAGAGGGAGAGAGAGAAACATCAACAGTGAGAAAGAATCATTGATTGGCTGCCTCCTGCACGCCTCCTACTGGGGATCAAGCCTGCAACCTGGGCATGTGCCCTGGACCAGAATCAAACCTGGGGCCCCTCAGTCCACAGCCCGATGCTCTATCCACTGAGCCCAACCAGCCAGGGCGGAAAATAGATTTTTTGATGTGAAAAAATGTTTTCTGTTTAGTAACTATATATTTTGCCATTAGTCTTTGTAATATTAATAGGTAATTGGCTTGTAGGTGTTTTAGAACTCCTACAAACATCCTGAGTGATTGTGTTTTTGTGATTTTTTCCTTTTGTTAATACCTTTGCCACATCTTAGCAAGCCACAAGCTTTGTGACTAAGTATTCATTGCTTGCACCCTCTCATCATTCAGCCTTGCCCCATCATTCCTTACCTCTCACCAGGTACCTCCATCCACTCCTAATGGCTTAGCTCTCTGGATGCTCCTCCACCAGTGTTTTGCCAGCTGGCCAGGAAGTAGCTGAATGATATGTGACTCTTTGAGTTTTAGAATCTGATGAATCTTAACTACCAAGTCCTTCTTTTGCTACATAGTAGTCTTATCCTTGTTATCATAACCTCTCCCCTTGACTAATTTCCATCCTAAGGCCTCATCTATACAACCCATCATAATGCTTGTTGGCTCAGAGCAGATTCTGTGTGTTCCTGGAAGTACAGTGGTGAATAAGGCAGCTTAGAAGCAGAGCTATACTGACCAGGGCTTTCCTTCTGGCTTTTAGGCCTAATCCAAGCACTAGTTGGAGTTTGAATTTTGATGAAACTCTGTCCTCAGAGAGTCTTAGAAGGCCGAGTAATTGAGATCATGAAGCTCAACTTAGACAGACTGTGGGGTACCAGCTCATTATCTAAAAGACTTGTGTTCCTGGGAGTAGTTAGGGTGACAGCTGTAGGGGCGAGAGCTGTCCCCTTTTTTAGGAAGATGTGATAGGAATCCACAGATCCCTTTATTATCATGCTGCCCTCCATTCCTCATCCACTGCTACTCACCCTCCATTTGAGTACCAGTAATTCATCCCCACAGAAATATTGGGGATTCCTTTCCAAAGCTTTATCACCTTGACACTGTACACCACTAAGCACCTTTATAGGTATGTATTCCTCACACTTCACCATATAATACTTCCATGATTTTTGTAAGATCATCATTTTAAGAAAGAGTTGTCAGTTACTCTCTATTTTGCTTAGATTATAATCAAAGGGGAGGGACTTATCTTGTCCTGCCAGGAAGAAATTTGTTTGTTGTTTGTTTTCCCCAGGAAGGATTTTAGGAATAAGTAAGAACATTTAGCAGCAATGATTTAAAATAGTTTACAGGTAATTTTGATTATACATACACATACAAGCTTTTCTATTGGCCAATTTGTTCTTTTCAATGAGAGATGCTTGTTTTCACCTGAGAGTGGGCAGGAACTCTTGGAGTGTGGAGCTCTAGTTCCTTGGATGTCTAACTCTAGTTTATGGTATTGAAATGCGTTATTTAATTTAGATTTGAGGATTGCCTGGCTTTTTCATTTATCTGTTGCCTTGTCTTTCTTCACATTACTTCAAATAATTAGAAATTGTTGCTATTCTCAGAATTGAAAGAGGGCATTGAAATGCGTTATTTAATTTAGATTTGAGGATTGCCTGGCTTTTTCATTTATCTGTTGCCTTGTCTTTCTTCACATTACTTCAAATAATTAGAAATTGTTGCTATTCTCAGATAGAATTGTCTTTTCCACTTTTTGAAGGTAGGGATTTTTGTCTTTTTGTTCTGCTGTAATGCCAGTGCCTGAAACATAGTAGATGCTCTGTAAATGCTTGCTGAGGGGGTGAACCAGTGGGAAATTTCAGACCAGAAACAATGTTAGATAAATCTTCAGGGAATTCTGCTGTGCTGAGTCCTGATCTTGCAGGTCATCTGTTGCAGTGGCTTGTGGGGCCATCATGTTCCTGTGGGGGTATGCTCTCATTCCAGCAAGTGGTGGTCCTGGCAGATCTAGTGTGTTGGTTTAAGTATGCAGCATGTTGATAAGCACTGCATCGGAATCTGCCACCATCAGAGATTTTAAACTATTGGTCTATTTCAAACTACTCAGCAACATTTGTAGGCTTAGCAGTAGCCCTGATGGACAATTGGACTTTTGGAGAAAAGGACCATGTTATTGCATTGTCAACACTTCTCATAGACGAACACTGTCCTAAGAACTTAAGGAAACTGTTATTATTATAAGTATACTAGAGGTCCAGTGCACGAATTCGTGCACAGATGGGATCCCTTGGGGTGGCCTGCAGGGATCAGGCCCCAGCTCTCACCCCCAGGTCATGCCTCCAGCCTTACAGTCCCTCAGCCCCGCCTGGCACCCCGCCATGGCCTGGTGCTGTCCCCTCACCTGCTCCACCATCCCACCTGCAGGGTGATTGATCAGGGCCAAGGCCCCCACCCAGCTCTGTCAGTGCCTGGGAGCCAGGCAGCAGTCCCCCCCCGCCCCCCCCCCACCACCACCACCACTGGTCGCCATCTGCGGAACAATCAGCAGGGCATTGGGGCTCCTGCTTTCACCCATCTTGGCCTGGCATCACCACTCACCTGCTCTACCATCCTACTGCATTCCTGCTCTCATTGGGGCTTCTCAGGGCTGGCAGCACCTCCATTGCCACCCACTGCCAGCACCACTGCTCAGACACCTGCCACATTCTACGCCACCCCCTGGTGGTCAGCACACATTATAGTGAGCAGTTGAACTCTAGTCTCTTGGTCAAATGATGGCCCAGGGGACAATTTGCATATTAGGCTTTTATTATATAGGATATCAGATACATAAAGTTTTAACTAGTACATTTGAGTTTGTATTTCCAACTGATTCATAATGCCAGTTTGTTTACATAAGAAATAGCCAAAGGGTTTCTGCTATTGAAACCAAAGATATAAACTAGAAATAGCTAGCTGTCATATACTGAGTCCTCACTGTGTCCTGGGTTCTAGGTTAAGTACTTTATACATAATATCTCAGTAGATTCGCAAAAGAATCCAGTCTGGAAAACATGCTGTCCTCATTTTACAAATGAGAAATGGAGACTGGGGGATAAAATAACGTCTCTGGGATCTCTGAGGAGATGCCTCTGATCAGAGCCTGTTTCTTTAACCACTACACTGTGTTCACACTTCCCGTGCTCACCATCTAGAGTGCCACCGGCAGACACAGGCAGTGAAGATCAAGGTTGCCCACATAGCCCAAAGGGTCATAGAGTGATGGCAATTATTTGGTTAATGTTAATATTATAGGCAGCTGAATACTTTGAATCAGAAATTATTCTGTTCCATTTTGAGGTGGTTTTTTTTTGTGTGTGTGTGTGTGGTAAAATATACATAACATAAAATTGACCATTTAAGTATATAATCCTCCACTTTCATTTTTTTTTAAATTATTTACATTAACAATGATAAAATCTTCTTTACTATATATCCAAGTGAAATATTTGCATTCTAGGCTGGGAGGAGAGAGGGTAGAGGATATTACTGTTTGCCATTTAAATAATAATGTATATTTTTCTGATTATCAAAAGGTTATATGTAATATAGGAAACTTTGAAAATCCCAATAAATTATTCAACATTCCACCTCCCTGAGATAGCTTCTGTTAAAATTTCATTGTTTCCTGGGTTCTTTAATCTTTGTGTATATGTGTGTTTTATATGATTTATTTTTGTATTTATTTACCAAGTTGGAAACCAGACCAGAGCACTTTGCATACCATGTTAAGAAATTTTAGTTTAATTACGAATCCAGTGGAGAGGTCTCAATAAAGTGGTATCTCTAGTGTCCTTATGCAGAATGGATTAGAGGTGATTAAGAATGAAAGCAGAGATACCACTGAAAGACTCTGATAGTAATCCAGGTAAAAGTCAATTGCTGAGAATATAATAAGTGCCACTCATGTGTGTGAGGCAGGGGTGTCATATTCGGGAACCATTGAGGTTGTTGTACCTGCAGGACCAGCTGACTCTGAGAGAGTACTCACAAGGGTCTGCTTGGGCTGGCTGGCGGGATTATGTCACCCTTCATCAAAACGAGAGCACAAGAAAGAAGGGAAATTTGGAGGGGATGAAGACAACCTCGTATTTTACTTAGTTGAGTTTTCAGTGACCACACAGGACATCTGAGAAATGATGCCCAGTTAGTGGTCTCCAAGTCACATCTGACCTCTATTTGTCTATCTCTTTGGCTACATTTTTATGCTCTCCAATAGGATCTGTGGATCTGCGCACTGACTTTCTTTCACTCAGTCCGGTGGGTGCTGGGCCTTCCTGGACAGCAAGATATTTATAACGTTTCTCCTATGAGCCAGGCACTGTGGTCTTTCCCTCTCCAGCCCAGCCTCACACCTTTGGCCAGTCCTCAGACCTTGGCTTTACTGTCATTTTCTCAGGGAAGACTTTCCTAACCACCCCAGCCCATCAACAGATTAGCATTTGTACTGAGCTCCTAGTACTTCGTAGCAATGATCAAAATTATAATTATTTGCCTAATTATTGGGCTATTGTTTTCATGAGAGGAAGAGGCCTTGTCTATCTTGTTTACTGTTGGTAATACTTAGTGTAGTATCAGGCACATTATAGATATCTACTAAATATTTGGTGAATGGGTGGGTCTAATCAGAAGTGTGGTCTGTGATATAGATTTTGGAATGTTAGCATACAGGTATCAGTTGAAACACTTACCAGTAGAAGTCAAACTCTTTAGAAACACCAGCCATTGGGTCTTTTAAAATATGGTGACAATGCCTTTCATTAAACTTGCGTAATAAATTTATTGTATTTTAAATGCCTATGATTTACTTAGGCATATAGTTGACATTTTTAAAAATATATATTTTATTGATTTTTCACAGAGAGGAAGAGAGAGGGATAGAGAGTCAGAAACATTGATGAGAGAGAATTATCAATCAGCTGCTTCCTGCACACCCCCCACTGGGGATGTGCCCGCAACCAAGGTACATGCCCTTGACCTGAATCGAACTTGGGACCTTTCAGTCCACAGGCCAACTCTCTATCCACTGAGCCAAACCAGTCTCGGCAGATAGTGACATTTTGATCAGCTTATGTAAAAAGACATAATTTTAAAGTGGTATGGTTATAATCTTAGAATAGGAGTAAGAAGCAAGGCAATTTCTACTTGAATAAAATAGTACACAACAGAAGTGATTGCCTCTTACTCTCAGTGCTGTCTCAGTTTTAACTTAAACACTCTCTCAGCTCCAGTTTAGTGCTGATTCTTATCACAGGAGGTCAGGTAGAAAGGGTGTATCATCTTCACCATAATCACTAATTCATTAAAGGTTAACAGTGAAAATGTTAAGAGAGTATTTAATTACCTGGTGAGGCAATGGAAGAATTTATTTATTTTTGCTTCTCCAAACTTTAAAATATTATGAAATCTATATATATAAAAGCCAAGTAACCAGAACGCCGGAATGACCAGAACAAATGGAACAACCAGTCACTATAGCGAACACTGCTGCAGCCAACTGGCCTGATCAGAGCCCTTATTGGTGCCCCCCAACCTCCTGCAGCCCCTCCCCCTGGCCAGCCCGGATCCCAATCACTCCCCCCACTATTTGGGCAGGACCAGCCAGCAAACCACCCATGGCCTCTCTCCACGGCCGGCCCTGCCCCTAATTTCTCTCCACCATCATTGGGGGCAGGGCCAGCTGGCCAACCTCCTATGGCCCCTCCACCCCCCAGTAGCCCAGCCCCAATCATTTCCCCATGTCCCCTTCCCCCACCATCACGGCCTGATTGGCCCCCATCAGGGTGGGCCAGCTAGACCCCACCCATGCACTGATTTGTGCGCACGAGGCCTCTAGTATTTCATAAAGACCCAAAAAAGCCACAAACAAAAGCTTTCTGGAGGGGAGGAGTACATTTACACTATATTTTATAACTTTAAATATATACTATACTAAATGAAGATCTGTTTTTCTCTTATAGGGAATCATGCTGGTCTATGACATCACAAATGAAAAGTCCTTCGACAATATTAAAAATTGGATAAGAAACATTGAAGAGGTATATATGGAAAGAGAATGATGGTATTGGAGATGACCATGATGATACTGGAATGATGATACTGCCGGTGCTTATAAAGGCTCCCAGTCTCTGGAAGAGGCAGTTGAGCTGCTAAGAAGTAGGGCAGGGGCAGGGCAGGCCCTCGCTTAGCCGATGGAGGGCAGATCTCCATCTCCAGTCAGACTGCCCTGCTGGGTATGGATGGGGACGGAGGCAGAGGAAGGAGCAGTTTCACAGAATTTTAAACTTGGGCCAGATCTTGGAAGTAATTTAATCTGAGTCCCCATTTTGCACAAGAGAAAACGGAGGCCAGAAAGAAGTGACTTGCTTACGCTAATATAGCCTTTAAAAAGGAGAGCCAGGATTAAAACATCTGATTCCTGGGTTCTATCTGTTCCATCATCTGATTGACTGGCAATAGTAAATTTTTATTCCAGAAACTTATCATTTTGCCCTTCTAACAGTTTTTCCATCTTCAATATTTGAAGTTTGGTTTAATTCTATGTTGATTAGCATTAAGATATTATATTTTTAACATTTCAAAAAGAAATCTGACTCTGAATCCAGAATACCTTCTCCATTGGCTCACTCAGGACCATTTTATTTCTTCTTTGATACAAACTAATACTTGGAAGTTTCGTTGTTAGCTAACCATAAGTTTTATTTCTGTTTGTTCATGTACCAAAATACACGAGAATGACTGTGAGCCTTTGCGAAGAAAGTTTGCATAGCCTCTTATACTATAGTTTTCCCCCTCCTCCCATCTTTTAAAATTGCTCTGAATCATGTCCTGTGTCCAATGAAAGGTGATTAGTCTAATTATTAAATTTCTGGGTATGTTTCTGATAGGTTAAGATTTATCTATTGAATAACTGTCCTTTTCAGGCTGTTTTTATAACTTTCTGTTTTCTTCCTATAGCATGCCTCTTTAGACGTGGAAAGAATGATCCTGGGTAACAAATGCGATATGAATGACAAAAGACAAGTGTCAAAAGAAAGAGGGGAGAAGGTAATTTTGAACTGAATGCACAAAAATTCAAATCTACTCACATTCAACATTTATCTTTTTAGTATAATTATTGATTTAAGTGTTTAAAATATCTATATTTTAATTCTTTAAAAATAACAAAGAGATGTAATCCTTCCTTGAATGGTACGAATTAGTATTCGAGATCCAACTCTATATACTGTGTAGTCATGACTCATTCTTAAAGAATTTGCTCTTTTCTGGGAGATACAAATTGGTTCTTTTTCAGATTCCTGCAGCTTCAAGTTCAGGCTATTTCTTCCATGTCCATAAGTTAAAGTAATTTATTCCCTTTGGAAAAAAATTAAGATAGGTGAAGTTCAACAGTAATTATTCTCCCATTCATTTTTTAAAGAATATTGTACTGCACTTTAAATATAGGTCATATGGACAAACTCCTTATAACTTATCAAGCTATTGATTTCATTTATTAGTCATTTATAGGCATTTCTCTGTTTTGTGTCATGCAAAGCAAAGGAGTTTATTATATATACATGTTTATTTCTGTTTACTAAATTGATGTAGAAGCTTCAATTTTTAAAAAGGCGAAAGATTTATGCGATCTGAAGAGAAACCAGAGCATGAAGCTTCAATTTTTAAGTCTGGTAATTTTGTTTTAGCCGTGTGTGTGTGTGTGTGTGTGTGTGTGTGTGTGTGTGTGTGTTTTCTCAATCTGAAACTTTTTTTCCCTGAAAACATTCTCTTAATCTTGTTGTTATAAATGAACTGGGAACTCTTTGGGAGTAGATGGGAATATGGAATAGTTCACATTTGTCACAATCAATAGAAACCAAAGCAATGAATACTTAGCATTTTAAGCTTTTCTGTTAAGCACCGATTTATTTTTTTTTTAAATAATGAAAAATCAGTGTAGTCGCTGTTGGAGAACTATACTTTCAGAGCAGATAAAAGGGGTGAATGAATCCCAAATTAATGGTAGGGGATGAGTGTCTGTCACAGTTTTTCTTGTAAGTATAGAGAACTAGAAGTGTAACAGGAAAAAAAGAGACATACTGTATTCGATACTTAAATTGTGAATGGGAGTGGTGCCATGTTGCTTATGATGGTTAAGTTAGATCTCAATTCAAACTCAGAAGGAAGCAAAGAGATTTGAGAACCACAAGAGTTCTGAACTAGATACTCTATCTTTGGGGCTTGGAAACCCTAGAAAATGTAAATGTTTTATATGTTTAAATAACTTGCACTATATTTAAATGTTTCTGTTTGCCTTTCAGTTAGCAATTGACTATGGGATTAAATTCTTGGAGACAAGTGCAAAATCCAGTACAAATGTAGAAGAGGTAAGAAAGAAAGACCGGTTTGGTGCCTTGTTAGACAGTAGCATGGTGCTAATCTGCTGATGTCCAAGCAATTCTCAAAGCCTTGTTACTTTCTGACTTAGTGACGCCTGGTGTGAACTCCACCTCCATGTTGTGAACTGCTGTGCTTCTGACTTTATGTGGATCTGATTGTTGAATTTCTAGCATCCAACCTCCACATAGAATATATAGGGTGTACACACTTTGCGTATTATTTATTAATATATAGTTCATTTAAAAAAATCCACAGAAGTGAGTAATGTTTTCTGTCATTGCCTGTTTCAGACTAATGACTGATTCTAGTCCAGGCACTGCTGATAATGCGAAGTAAAGGAATCGCAAACATCAAGAATCATTTTGATTGTATTTGTGTGCCCTTAATTTGTTGCTTGCTTTGGACTGTAAACTTTTATCTTTTATGTACCCATATAAAAAAGTCTAGTGGATAAATTTGTTTTGTTCAAAGCTTGCTTATTATTTCAAATCAGTTAAACCTGAAAAGAAGTGAAAATTAAGTGAGTTATCAGCTGTTCAAGTGTGCATACGTATTTTTGGGACACCCTGCACTCAGATACAGATGTGAATATAAAGATTCACTGAACAGAAGATAGATGCTCAGTTTAAGGTCACTTCTGTCCTGTTTGGGAAGCTGGAACTCCTGCACTAGCTGACAAAATTCAGTGTCTTCCTCTGCTCATCTATCATTCATGTCATACTATAGCGGCCTATAGCAGGCAAGTCTTAATTACTTTCCTGTCGAGAGAGAGAGGAGGGGTGGTGGTGGTGGGGAATTAAACTTAGCTTATTAAACAGATTCCCTTAATGTACAGTTTAAATAGATTAACATGATATATATGATATAGTAATCTGATGGCATTTGGTAGAAGTAAGAAAGTGTGTTTACCAAAGAGTACTTTAATAAAATTTATTAATAAAGTTAACTGTTAAAGAAAATCTAACCATCTGAAGTCTTTTAAGAATAGATTTTCTTTACCAAGGGAAGAATTTTTTTATAATATTTTTGTTGTTGTTGTTAATCTTCACCTGAGGATATTTTTCCACTGATTTTTAGAGAGAATGGAAGGGGAGGGGAGAGAGAAAGAGGGAGAAACATCCATGTGAGAGAGAGAGACATCAATTGATTGCCTCCCAAACATACCCTGACTGGGCCGGGGAACAAACCTGCAACCTGGGTACGTGCCCTTGAATTGATCCCGAGACCATTCAGTGAGCAGGCTGACATTCCAACCATTGAGCAATACCCGCCCTGGTGACAATATTTTCTGTGTAAAAATATTTTAAAAACTGATCATAAAAATATTACATGTAATATGTTTTAATATAGTAATTCACTTAACACAATAATATTGATGATTTAATAAACATTTAATTTCTTAGGCTACTCACTGATCACCATATCTTTCATCATAGCTAAAAATTGAGGTTTAAATGATTATTGGAGAGTGGACAATGATCATAATTTCTTTTTTTAAGTAACTAAAACTCATATTCACGTTGGCTAATGGGTGTGAGGAAACAGTAAGTCTCTGCTGATTTATTTAGATGAGCATGGATAAGCAGAAAAATGCTTCCTCCTGCTTGCCACAAAAGGATTTCCTTCCATCAGAAAGAGGGGAACCTCTTAAGTCGGCTCTAACGGCGGAGGCAGGAGGAAAGCTTGCTCACTGAGCTGGCCCACCCATGGTTTCTCTCGCAGAATGAAGGCAGTACCTGGCTTCCTGGAGTAGCTGGGGTCTCCGTTAGCACCTGTGCCCTGGTCACCCCTGTGGCTTAGAGAGAGCACTGAGCTATGGAAGTGTGGAGCTGGGTGCTCCCCAGTTGCTTAGTCTGGCCCGGTATTCTGCAGGAAGTGAGCAGTTCCCCAGAGCTCTAATTTAGTGTAGTTAGTTAGCCTCATAAAAACTGGGATGGGTTTATTTAGAAATTTAGCCTTAGTAATAGCTAAGTATTGTTTCTGTTTGACTGGACTGGAAATGATTTCTTTTGCTAAATATTTTGGGGGGCATCAAGCATGGTTGGGAACAAAGTGACTGACATAACAGTGGATTTAGCATGGACACAACTGAAGAAGCTTTAAGAGTCTTGGCTCCCTAGAAACAAAGTGGGGATGATAGGGTTAAAAAATGTTTGGATCACAAGACACTAAGCATAAAATGTCACTAAGATGAATCAGATTTGTCCTACCTGCGTTTGAACTGATTTCCATGGTGGGGGATTGAACTGAGTTGTAGGCACTGTTGGGATTTTGGAATGTTACGATTATATAAGGTATAAGAGTGAAAGTGATTTCAAAGAGGACATTGGCAATAAAAGACAGATTTTTGTAAAAATATATTTTAGAGCTAGAGGGTAAAACATTTGTTCATTCAATGATTAAACAGATATTCAGCATCTTCTGGATCAGGCCCTATGCCCTGCTCTGGGTGTGCAGGGGTGGCTTAGACAGAGCTTCTGCCCCCCAGGTGCTGTGGGTGTTCTGAAATAACCAAAAACCTGCCATATTTGGAAGTTGGGCCAGATATTATGTACAGAAAATAGTTGACAAATGAATGACAGTTAGATAACATTGGAAAATGTGTGTGATGTAATTGAAAAATCTATAATAATACAAGTGTAATATGCTAATTAGACTGGACAGTTGAATGACCTTCGGGACATCATTCTGGATGAAGCCATGGTGGCAGGGACTAAGGCAGTTAGGGGTGATCAGGCAGGCAGGCAGAGGCAGTTAGGGGCGATCAGGCAAGTAGGCAGAGTGATTAGGGGCAATCACTCAGTCAGGTGAGTGGTTAGGGATGATCAGGCAGGCAGGTGAGCAGTGAGGAGCCAACAGTCCTGGAGTGTGAGAGGGATGTTTGGGCCTAAACCGGCAGTCACCCCCGAGGGATCATCGATTTCGGGAAGGTGCAGGCTGGGCTGAGGAACAACTCAAACCAACCCCCCCCCCTCCTTGTGCATGAATGTTATGCAGTGGTGCTCTAGTAAGATGTAATAGTCATGATTACAATTATATTCTTTTCTCAATTAAAAGCTTTAAAGTAATATATTTATAATGTAATAGTGAAAACATTCTACGTTTCTATTTTAAAATATATTATAATAAATATATAATAATGCAATTTTTGGTTTACCTTTAGGCATTTTTTACACTTGCACGAGATATAATGACAAAACTCAACAGAAAAATGGTTTGTATCACTTATAATTTTATTTTCATTATACTGTTTGTAAATTTGTGTTATTCTCTGTATTTATATGATTAAAAAGAAGCTCTGATTGTAATATATTCACATTAAGTTTTTTTTTTTCTTGACTCATATAATCAGCTGGTTGAACTTTGATTCTTATTTCTGCTTCTTCAGGTTTCATATTTATTTTTTTTTAAATATATTTTTTATTTCAGAGAGGAAGGGAGAGGGAGACAGAAACATCAATGATGAGAGAGGATTATTGACAGCTTGCTTCCTTCATGCCCCCTCCTGGGGATCAAGCTTGCCCTGACTAGGAGCCAACACTCAACCACTGAGTCATGCCGGCCAGACCAAGTTTCTTATTTCTGAACTGCAGCTATTTCAGTTCTGTCATCTGGCTCTTTAAGTGGACTTCCATTGAATTTTGATCCAAAATTTAAAATAATGCACAAATTAAATTTTTGCCCTAAAATTATCTAGTTTAGTTTTGATGTGACATTTATATTTATATATAATTATGATTTTGAAGTTGCTAAAGTTTGTTTATATTTGAAATTATCTTAGTGATGAATCATTAGGGCAACCTAGATAGTTTATTTTAACCTGAATTCTGAATATAATTATATACCCTATGTTACCAATACTTCTTACCTCTAATAACAAAATTGTCTGTACTGATATCTTAACATTGTTTCCATCATTACCCTTGAAAGTTTACATTCCACTGGCAGTAATTTTTTTTGATCTGGAAATAGGAGCTTCCTGATAGTAATCTGTATAAAAGGTGCTATGCTAAAAACATTTTTCTCAATCCTCATTTTCCAAATAAACCATTAACATCAGAGCTTAATGAGTTCTTCTTCTAATAAAATACCCTGCTGAATGCACCTTTATGATATGGCTTGATATTATTTCTTTTATATAATCGGGGTCAAACCATGAAGCTTTTGTTCTCTTGGTAACTTTGTCTTTTGTTTTTCAGAACGACAGCAATTCATCGGGAGCAGGTGGACCAGTGAAAATAACAGAAAACCGATCAAAGAAGACCAGTTTCTTCCGGTGTTCGCTACTTTGATGAACTTCTTTCTGAGAGACTGCAGCACACCCAGAGGACCCTTTCCTGCTTCTCTGAAAGCACAGGTCACCCAGCCTCAGAACCACACCGCCAGGCTGCTGCTGAGAGCACCACCGAGCCTAGACTCTGGACACAGAACACCTAGTGGATCCAGCCACAGCCTAGCGAGATACAGGCTCCTTTTTTCAAACACAGAAGCAATGAGATGGAGACACATGCAAGACTTGTTTTTTTCTTTGTTTTGTTGCCTTTTGCAGAAGCTGCTCTTTCCTTTTTCACTTTGCACATCAGTGTTAGCCTTTCCCTGTTATAGCACAGTCTTAGATCTCACACGCACACTTTTGTCTTATCAGGTTCTAGACAAATGTGTGCTTTGGGGAGGTTTAAAACAAGAGTAGAACATTTAAAGCAGAGGTCAATAGAACTAAAGTTAAAGGACATTTGGGCTGATGTTCATATGGCCAGATGTTATTGCATTCATGGCATTTATTTTAAGGGCTCTGATTTGTGATTTTCTTAAATAAGAATCATTCAATTCTGATAAAATTTATCTTAAAAATGTCCACCTATTCATCAGAGGCGGTAATTTTTTTGTTTGTTTCTTATTGGTTAGCACTTTGCTTCATTCTTGACTTTTTAGCCAGTCTGGGTAGCTGAAGGAAGTCACTTTTCAGTTGATTCCCTCTGCCTAACCTATAAAAACTGCATTTGGAAATGACCTTAATCTCCTTTTTTCTGGGGTTCATAATTACTGTCTCTTTTTATGTTTGACCTATTGTAATCAGTCAGTCATCTAAAATGTAACATATTTTACCATTGTTATCTGTTTCTAGTTGTGAACTTTTGAGCTGAAATTTTACATGGACAGAGAAATGTACCATTTAGGGTTTTATTTCAGTGTCTAATTGTGGTTCCATCACATGAGCATACATAATATATTTTGTCTTAGGTTTACTCCCCAGATTGCTGATTTCGTTGTAATACCCAATTCCTACCACGATCCCTGTGTACAAGAGTTAATTTAAATTTTAGTTCACAGAAAGCTTACCTAAAGGAAGAGATATGACTTGTTAACATAAATTTAGAAGAAATAGCTCTTGGTAATGGTGAAAATAATTATTTTTGTCCTGTTTTTTACTTGGGTTTTTAAACAAAATAAGGATAAATAGACTTAGTGCGGCCTCTAGGAAAAGTCTTGCTATCTCATTAGAGAAAATATGAGCAAGGTTTCCGTTTTCAAACAGCTACTGTTGAATGGGTAGAACCCAGTTCCATCTGTTCAGGTTTGTTGTTTGAGAACTTTGTCCAGTCACCTGGGCCGAAGCCAACCAAAAGCTTAGCTGTCTTTCTCACCAAACCCTGGAACTGGGGTACCTTTTGTTGATGAAACCATCGCATAGGAAAAGAAAGGGATTTAGTGTTAACTATGTGCCAAATTAAGGTCATTATGTCATTGCTGTTATCCTAGCCTTCAGGGTCATAACACGGAGGGGAGTAACAAAGAGGTGATGAAGGAAATGAATCTTGTTGAGGAGTATTCTTCCTCCTAGGCCTGTTTTGTTTCACAGAGTTTACCATCATGCTTGAAATTAAGAATTGGAAGTGGAAGTGGAAACAGATTGCTTGTTACCACAGAGAACTCTGCTTCAAATTAAGATGTATCATAGAATGCTTGAGCCATTCAGACTTTTTGAAAACTTATGCACAATTTTGCTACGCAAATATAAATATTCCAGAGCTATTTTTGAATGGGACACTAAACACTGTTAACAAATTTTTTAAAAACTTACCTATAGGCTTAACGGCATCTGCTGGTGTCCGAGGATAATCAAGCGGTTCCTTGCTTGAAAGTCTTTTCTAAGTCTACCATCTTAAAATTAGATACATCTTTGGAAAGAAAAACAATTTCTTAGGAACATCTTGTATTTTCTGAAAAATATTCCAAGCAGTTCAGCTTTCTGGAGGGTAACAAAGTCGTTCCTAAAAGGCAAGTGCTATGACACCATGTATGAATGTAATTCTCTTAGTAATTTACCTCTGACTATTTGGTGTCTTAACACTTTGGTTTATATCTCAGGGGTTATCTGCAAACCAAAACTGACATATCCTATGGTTAGCTTTTTTTTTTTAGCAGAATGCTTTGCTTTTGTTTTATTCTTTCTCTCTTCTTTTGTCTTATATGGATTAATAACTAGTCTCCATGAAATTCCTTTGAAAGAGCCGTGAAAGCTAGATGAGTCTAAAGGTGCTCTTTGAAGTAGCAGCAATTTGAGGTATATGCTCTGTTGTATATAAATAAATCGTCCTTGCTATTTTCTTACATTTAGTCTTGCTAAATTGTATATAATTTGAGCTAAGACCATAGGAAATTCACCTTCTGCATGGTAAAATGACCCAATAAATATTCCAGTTTGCTTAATAATGTACATATAGTGCATTATTTTTTCTATTTGTAGATGAATTTAGTGAGAGATAATTGTCTGTTCCCTGCTGAAACTGAAGAAATCTAGTTTGAACGTTTCTGTGGTCTGTGGATCAGGTACATGAAAATTGTGCAGCAGTACCAGTGGCATTCAGTGGCTGCACTTTATTATCAGTGTGCTCATTCCCGCCAGTGATGGACTAGACCTTTTCAAATAGCGTCTGAGGGTATCAGACAATGAAAATGTGCTGTAACTAAGTAGCTTGTAAATCAGTTGATTGTAAAACGTTTCACTGGGAACTTATTTTAGCTCTATTTTACTTCAGACAGATTCTAAGAAAATAACCCACCTGTGCATCAGTTAGGGGGTGCAGCAGGGTTTCTTACTATTTACATGAACATTTTGTGCAGTCTTTGTTATAAATTTTCAGAAGACTATACTCTTTACTTTGAAGGACTATTTTTTATTATACCTCATTAGCTTACTAGTGTTCAAATACCTGGTAGAAAAGCAGTGAGCCAGCCTTTATGCATCCAACACGATTTAGATGATATGTTTTGTTTTGAACTACAGGCATCATTGGGAAAGGTAGGAGGTAGTTTAGAATAGAACATACATGTCATATCCACTAGTGCAAAAAAGAAGTATTATCTCCCTATCTCCATTAATAAATTTAGCTGTGCAATATAGATAAATGTTTGCAGAAATTTCTAATAAGAGATTATAACTCCGTTTTACAGGTTCTAATGTTGGGAATCTGTATTAAGGCTTATATAAAGTTTTTCCTGTGAACAGTAAGTGATACATATAAGCAGACTTTCTTTTCTAGTTTGACTTAGATTTCTCTATAAATTTAGTTCTTAATCTTTAAAGATGAGCTTCTAAGCTTAAAATTTTAAAACAGCACTTCATTATGTTGGTGTAATTGTGTCAGATTGTAAGCAGTCATTTCTTCTGTCAGGTTTTATAATTTTCCTTTTAACAGAAAGTACATTCCATTTTCCTTCTTATAGCTAAAGAAGGGAGAAAGGAATGTCTAAAAACGAAATTCCTTGTCCTAGAGAAACCTAGAGAGACAGGATATGCTAATAAAATTTCAAATGCTAGCACAATTTTACAATAGAATTGGTCTTTTTAAAAAGACTAATAAAATGAATGGTTGTCATGCTCACTATGAAAAATAAATCTAAGTGACTGAAATTTACAGAAATAAAAATTAGCAAACAATTATTTTAGGGGTATTTTCAAATTTTACTTCATTTTTTTGAAATAACTTATATTGTATGTAATTGCATTTCGTATTGCCAACAACTAATAGAACTTTTTTCATTTTCTTACATTTTTAAAAAATGTGAACTTATTAGAATTCATTCCTATGGCCTTACAGATGGGTTTTTATTTTGTTTGCAGCAGTTCCTTTAATTCAGAATATCATAACTCTTTGACTAAAATCATGCCCCAAATGAAAAATACCTAGTTTTTCCATAGAATTTCCCACTGCATATGTTTTGGTGATTTTATTTTTGTTCCAACAGCTTAATGTGAAAAGCTCATGCAGATAAAGTGGGCCTGTCATGTGGTTAGTCTTGTTTAAGCCAATTCATTAACTGTGTACTGCTACTATTGCTGTGTTTTTGTTGTTTTTTAAGTGGATTTTACTCCAGGTGAACTTTTTTTTTTATAATAATGTTCGTCTAAAATAAAAACTACATACTGAAAATATTCATGACTCTCTGAAATGGGTTGCAGATTTTGAAAATCTTTCTTTGAATTTATAGGTGTGTGACTCAAACCATGGCTGACTTGGGATATTTTAGCAAACTTTCTGAATTAGAGGTGTTTAAAATGGCCAGATCGCCTGCTCATACTTAGTTCAGAACACATTGAGATTATTCTGTGATGGCACTCCAGCCCTGCCTTCCTAGTCCTTGCAAGTTTACTTTTTATTGTTTTGTTTTCATTTCCAAATAACTCCGTTCAAGGGCCCAGCTCTACCCATATTCCACCATGTGCTTGAGCGCGTCCCCAGTCATAGCCTTTCCTGCTCCTTCCCACCACCACTCTGACCTTCATTATTCTTCTCACACACCCTGCTTCTTTCCTTTCCCTCTGGTGGACCGACCTCTCCTCTCCTGCCTCACAGGAAAGCATCTTCTAAAACCACCTTAATTGCCTCTCCCTCCCCAGCTCCATGGTCAGCCGTCCTCATCCTCAGCTCCCTCCTCTTGTAGCAGAGGCATTCCTCCTAGTCCATTCTTTCTCTCTGCCTCTTCTCTGGACTCATCCCTCCTGCCCCTTTGTCCTGCTTCTCAGGGAACTCACTGCTCTTATACCTCCAAACGCTTATCCTGTGTGAGCCCTTTCCCCTTAGTATCTAAGCATCCTTAACTCTCCCCCCCTTTGCCTCCTGTCCTTCTCACCTATTGCTCTTTCTCCTCTTCTGGCCATAGCTAAGCTTCACCCAAGGGTTGCCTATACATACTGTCTGCACTTTCTCATTTTGCATTTATTCCTCAGCCTACTCCAGTCTGGCTTCCTCCCTATCACCTCACAGACATCATATTTATAACGGCCTAGTTGCAAAAGTAGTTGGCAGTTTTCTGTCCTTCTCTTAACTAACTTGCCAGCATTTGATGAGTGTATTGCTCCCTCCCAGAAATGTTCTCTTTTAATTTCTGTGACAGTCTTCCTCACTTTTCATCTTTTTTCACAGCTCTTAAATTTGTTTCTGTGGTAGACTGAATAATGGCCCCCAAAGACATCCATTCTAACCTCCCGAACCTGTGAATGTTACTTCATTTGCAGATGTGATCTTGAAATAGGAAATTATCTTGAATTATCCAAGAGGGCCCTCTGTAATACCAAGGGTCTTTAGGAGAGGGGCATAGGAGGAGTCGGAATTAAAAAGTAATGATGTGATAACAGGAACAGGGAGAAAAGGTGTGATGCAGGACTATGAGCCCCACTAAAGCAAGATTACCTAGCAAGACCATAATTTAGAATAAAAGAAAAAAAAAATAAAGTTTCCCAGACAAGAAAAAGTTAAATAAGTTCATCACCGCCAAACCAATATTATAAGAAACTAGAGGCCTGGTACACAAATTAGTATACCATTCGGGTCCCTCGTCCTGGCCTGGGTAATTGGGCCAAAACCGGCTCTCCAGCTCCCCCAAAGGGTCTCAGATTGAAAGAGGGAGGAGCAGCCTAGTGCACAATCAGGGCCAAGGGAGTCACAGGAGGTTGGCCAGTCAGGGAAGGACTGTGTGAGGGCTCCAGGGCGTGTCTGGCCGTCTCACTCAGTCCCAATCATCTGAACCCCAGCAGCAAGCTAATCTACCAGTCAGAGTGTCTGCCCCTTGGTGGTCCATGCACATCATTGTGACTGATCAAAGAGTTAACTGCCACCTGGTGGTCAGTGCATATCATAACAAGCGGTTGAGCACTTCTATTGTAGCATACATTAGCATATTATGCTTTGATTGTTGGATGGCCAACCAGTCAACTGGACACTTAGCATATTAGACTTTTATTATATAGGATGTTCAAGTGGCTTCTTTGAGAAGAAGAAAAAAAATATGAATAAAAATATTGCTAAGAAAATAATTCTCACTGACAAAGGCAAACACATAATAAAAGCAATGAGTCAACCAACACTAAGGCCAAGTAGAAAGGCTCAAAGGCAAAAGTAGGAAAGGAAGATCATGTGTAATTACAACAGTAAATTAAGGGATACACACAAACACACAAGAAAAACATAAACATACTGGTAAATGTGCAGGGGGTGAGTAAAAATGGTAGTGATTTTAGAGTGTGTTCAAACTTAAGCAACTATCAACTTAAAATAGACTGCTATAAACATAGCTTGGTATATATGAAGCACGTGGTAACCACAAACCAAAATCTACAAGAAATAAAGAAAAAGGAATCCAAATAAGACTATAGAAAGTCATCAAGAAAAAAGAGCATGCGGAAACCGGTTTGGCTCAGTGGATGGAGCATTGGCTGCGGATTCAATTCTGTGAAGGGCATGTACCTTGGTTGCGGGCACATCCCCAGCAGGGGGTGTGCAGGAGGCAGCTGATAGATGTTTCTCTCTCATTGATGTTTCTAACTCTCTATCCCTCTCTCTTCCTCTCTGTAAAAAAATCAATAAAATATATTGGGGGAAAAAAAAAAAGAAGAGCAGGAGAATAAGAAAGGAACAGAGCCCTAGCCAGTTTTGCACAGTGGATAGAGTGTCAGCCTGAAGAATCCCAGGTTCAATTCTTGTCAAAGGCACATGCCTATGTTGCGGGCTCAATCCCCAGTAGGGGGCATGCAGGAGGCAGCCAGCCAATCAATGATTTTCATCATTGATGTTTCTTTCTCCCTTCTCTGAAATCCATTTAAAAAAAAAAATTTTTTTTTAAAGAAAGGAGCAGAGAATTACCAAAAAAAATCAAACAATCAGAAAACCAAAAAAATGGCAATAACTACATACTTATAAATAATTACTTTAAGGACAAAGTGCTCTAATCAAAAGGTATTATTATTAATATTCACGTTAAACATGGAGAAAAATCTTAGATATGAATGATCAGAAAACATAACCTTCTGGTTTTAATGTTTAAATATCTTGGAAATTGTTAAATTAATATAAAATAACAAATGTTTGTAAGTTCCACTTTTTAAATTATTTCATTAATCGAACAGATATACTAGGTGCTGAGGAAATAAAAAAGAACAAAACCTCCGCCCCTCCAAAAGTTTATTTTTAAGGGTGGATACCAATGAGCAAGTAAAAACAGAGCAAGGAGATACTGCCCTTACATAGAGTGATCAGAGAATGCCCTTAAAAACAACTTTTTTGAAGAGTTGGAGTGTGGGGTTGGGAAACAAATCAGCTGCCAGCACAACTCCGAGAAGGACAGCATGTTCCACCACTATTTCATCCTTTGACTTATCATCTGGGTCACCACTATCCCAACTTGGGTTTTATATATGAGTGATGAAGCACGAAGTTCCCGCAACTATGCAAATAAAAAAATTTTTGCTTTAAAAAATTCCTTTATTTAGAAATGGAATCCTGTCTTTGTCGGGTACCGTTTTATTTTAGTTGATCTGGAATGTTACCCGGCTCTGGCCCCAAAGGGAACCGGACCTCTCCTGTCAGCCTTACAGCAGCCGGCACCGTTAGACTGATCTCTGTGTACGTGTAGCGAGACCTAAGGGGGGCGCTACAGCTCCGGCACTAAAGTCGCCCTCAATGCAGCTTGGGGCCCAGGTGGGCGGTAGAGGATGGGTGAGACCAAAGCCGGCGTTTAGGACCGCGCCCCTACCCCTGCCTCCCTCCCCTCCCTATTCGCCCCGCTCCTCCCCATCCCCTCCGCCCCGCCCTCTCCCTACTTGCCTTGCCCCTCCCCGCCCCCTCCCCACTCGCCCCGCCCCATCCCCTCCGCCACGCCCCTCCGCCACGCCACGCCCCTCCCCTCTGCCCCTCCGCCCCGCCCCATCCCCACTCGCCCCGCCCCTCCCCTCAGCCCGGCGCCCCCACTGCAGCCCAGCCCGCGCTCCGCCTCGCCCCTCCGCCCCTCAGCCCCGCCCCGCCCCTCCCCTCCATCCCGCCCCGCCCCTCCCCTCCGCCCCGCCCCGCCCAGCGCTCAGCTCAGCTGCGCCCCAAGCTCCCCGCGTCTGTGCCGGGCTCGGCGGACGCTCGGCGGACGCGGTCGCCATGACGGCGGCCGTGTTCTTCGGCTGCGCCTTCATTGCCTTCGGGCCGGCGCTCGCCCTCTACGTCTTCACCATCGCCACGGACCCGCTGCGCATCATCTTTCTCATCGTCGGGTGAGGCGGTTGCGCTGGGAAACCCGGAACCGGGCTCCCCTCTCCCCGGGGGTGTTCCGACCCCAGGCTTCCCCGCCGGAGGGCTCGACCTTGTTGGGCTTTGGAAGGGACCAGGGTTGAGACGGGGAGAGCCGAGACCCGCTCCTCCGGACGCCTCGCCCGGCGGGAAAGGCACGGGAACCCGCCACCCCGCAGGGCAGGCTCTGGGGAAGGAGCGCACCCTGTGGGTCTCAAAAACCCTGAGCCTCGGCTCCTGAGTTTCCGCTTAGGGTCCGTGGGTGGGCTGTGGTGAGTCCTGAAACCACCTAAATTGCATGAAAAAAAATGTGGATACGTTCAAGTACGCATCTTTTATTTTTCTGCAGAGGGGGGTCCCAAGGTAACTTCAGATTATGTAATCCCAAAGGAGTTAAGACCCTGGGCATCTGTGCTTTAAAACACACTGATGCCCAGCCCCTACCCCAGGTCCTCTGAATGGGAATGTGTAGGGGGCGGGGCTCACCTGCCCCGACACTGAAGCACCTGCCAGCGCTCCTCTCCGGGGCTTGGTAAACACCGAACCCTGGCGGTGAGTGTGGTCACAACCCGTTTTCCTCTGGCAGCTCCTGCTGAGGCTCCCCTCATCCCCCTACACCCCAGAGTCTCCCTTGGCACCGGGAGAAACAGCCAGACCAGGCCAGCGATGCCCACTTTTTCTGAGTCTCTTCACCTCACCACTGTATGGAGAGTGCTGCATCCCGTCACCGTTTAAAAAGCGATAGAGATTGGGCAGAGGGTCTGTGAAGCTTGTTAGCATCATTAGAATCCATAAGAATGTTGCAGAAACCAGGCCTGGGAACCTGACCTAGATCAAAGTGCAGATTTCCAACTCCTGGATTTTATACCAATCACTCTATTAATAGAGATATAGACTTTTTTTTTTTTTTCTGGGAAAGACATATTTGCACATCAGTGAGCAAAGCATTAATTGGGAAGAATAACAAATATTTCCAGCTCATCAGTGCTTGATGGATAGTCTGCAGATGTACTTAATAAATAGCAGGGTCACTGAAAAAGAGTGATTGCTAGGAAAAATCCTAAGTTCCTTTTGGTTCACATGTTCACCTCAACAGAGGAAACGCACCACTGACCCCCTGATTAAGGACAATGGATCCAGAGCATCACTTTACGAGCCCTTAAAGTTGTTTTTTTTTTTTTTAATTAATTCTGTACTTATGCTTATGTGTGGCTTTCCCTTCTCTCCCCCCTAATTTCAGAGCTTTCTTCTGGTTGATATCTTTACTCGTTTCCTCCCTTGTCTGGTTCGTGGCAAGAACCGTTGCTGGCAACAGAGATGGACCAATAGAGAAATACCTGCTGATCTTTGGAGTGTTGATCTCAGTTCTCATCCAAGAAATATTTCGGTTTGCATATTACAAACTTTTAAAGTAAGTTAAACATTTGTTTACCTTTTCCCCCAGTTAATTTGGATTATGATTTTAGTAATTTGAAACATTAATGCTGTGTGGTATTTGAAGATCCATGCCTTCCTGCATAGTTTGTAGCCAAAGGATTAGAACATGGCTAACCTGAAAATATTGAGTATTTTAGCTTGTGGATACTCCTTCCTTCATTCACTCATTCAAAAAATATTTTTCTGAGAATTCACTCAATGCCAGGCATTATTCTAGGCACTGGGAATAATACATCATGATTAAAAGACAGTATCTGTCCTCGTGGAAGTTGTATTATAGTGGAAAGAGACAGGCTACGAATGAATAAGAAAGTTCATTGTATATTAGAAGATAACTGCTATGAAGAAAAATAACAACAAAAACTGTTTCATTTTAGAATTTATACCAGCTTTCCTTTGCCACCAACTAAAATAAGCAATTCTTATAGAGATTATGCCTACCATTATTTTGATTGTATTAGGGAAAATAAGGGTTCATTTTGTGATAGTTCATGTGATTTCATATCTGTAATAGAAAAATTTGAAAAAAAAGAAAAAAGAAAAAAAAGAGCTATGGGCACGAGTTCCCTTTAGGGAACTTTAGGCCAGAAAGTAGGTCATCTAGGATTCATGAGGCCCTCACATGAAACCACTGATTTGAAACACAGCTTGACTTAGAATCATGCTTTCTTTCAGGCAGTCATGAGACTGGCTTTGATTATGTAGTAAGATTTAGTAGAACGATAAATATACTCTTCCTCTTTTGGCACATGAGATAGTTAAGCTACTCCATGAATTTCATGGATGTAACCAAGACAGAACATCAACAATATCTCTTATAATAACTTCTGGTAATTTGTTCTTGCCAATATGCTAAGCTTTCAATATTGTTTACTTGTTGCTTTAAATAACAGATATTGAAATTAAATAATGAAGCAATTGATATTACAAATTGAAAACCGTGAAGCCATTGATTACA
Source organism: Pipistrellus hanaki (assembly GCF_964339955.1). Taxonomy (NCBI): domain Eukaryota; kingdom Metazoa; phylum Chordata; class Mammalia; order Chiroptera; family Vespertilionidae; genus Pipistrellus; species Pipistrellus hanaki. The sequence continues at coordinate 44,650,233 of NC_140503.1, read as the reverse complement.
AGCAAAAGTCATATCTTAGAAAAGGTTTTTAAATATGAAATTTCCATTAGTTCATGGAACTATTAAAAAGCAACCAACAACTGTCAAAGATAAAATTTAAGTTTCCACAGGAATACATTAATTAATCTCTGGTTGTATGGAGCATTTTTTTAAATCTTTATTGTTCAGATTATTACAATTGTTTCTCTTTTTCCCTCTGCATAGCTCTCCTCCACCCGGTTCCCATCCCACCCTCTGCCCTTACCCCCACCCCACTCCCACTGACTTTATCCATAGGTGTACGATTTTTGTCCAGTTTCTTCCCACACCTCCCACAGCCCTTTCTCCCTGAGAATTGTCAGTCCACTCCCTTTCTATGTCCCTGATTCTATTATATTCACCAGTTTATTCTGTTCATCAGATGTTTTATTCACTTGATTTTTAGATTCACTTGTTGGTAGATATGTATTTGTTGTTCATATTTTTTTATTTTTACCTTTTTATTTTTCTTCCTCTTCTTAAAGAATACCTTTCAGCATTTCATATAATACTGGTTTGTCGATGATGAACTTCTTTAGCTTGTTCTTATCTGTGAAGCTCTTTATCTGACCTTCAATTCTGAATGATAGCTTTGCTGGGTAGAGTAATCTTGGTTGTAGGTTCTTGCTATTCATCCCTTTGAATATTTCTTGTCACTCCTATCTGGCCTGCATAATTTCTGTTGAGAAATCAGCTGAAAATCGTATGGGTGCTCCCTTGTAGGTAACTCACTGTTTTTCTCTTGCTACTTTTAATATTCTCTCTTTGTCTTTTGCTCTTGGCATTTTAATTATGATGTGTCTTGATGTGGTCATCTTTGGATTCCTTTTGTTTGGGGTTCTCTGTACTTCCAGGACTTGTAAGTCTATTTCTTTCACCAGGTGGGGAAGTTTTCTGTCATTATTTCTTCAAATAGGTTTTGTTTTGTTTTTTTTTTAAATCAATCTTTATTGTTCATATTATTACAAAGGTTCCTCATTTCTTCCCCCCTCCACCAGGTTCCCACCCCACCCTCCGCCCCCTCCCCATCCCCCATTGTCCTCATCCATAGGTGCAGTTTATGTTCAGTCTCTTCCTCCTTCCCTTTCCCCGATAGTAAATCCCTTTTCAGATAGTAAATCAGTTACTTAGCATTTTCTCATATCAATAATACCTCCACATGCCCAATGATACATTTCACACAAAAGACATTTCCAAATAGGTCAACCAGCCTCATCCAGGCCCCACCCAAGGCACTCACAGATCAACACCCCAGCCCTATACTAACTCAACACATCCAGATCTAAGCCTTCATCACTTGATTCAGCAGACCCTCAAGTTCCCACAAAAGTTTCCAGCCATGTCTGAGAGGCAGCCGTGGGGCAGGGGCAGGCGAGGAGCGAGCCGTTCCGGGCCTGGCTGCTCCGGGCCTGGCCTCTGTTGCTCTGGTTCGTTCCATAACCAGCTGCTCCGGGTCTGGTCACTGCCGCTCCCGACCTAGTTGCTCTGGACTTGGCTGCTGCTGCTCTGGGCCTGGCCGCTCCGGGCCTGGTCGCTCCCAGCCTGGCAGCTGCTGCTCCGGGCCTGGCTGCACCCGACCGGGCTACTCCGGGCCTGGCCGCTCCCAGCCTGGCAGCTGCTGCTCCGGGCCTGGTTGTACCCGACCCGGCTGTTCCGGGCCTGGCTGCTCCCAGCCTGACAACTGCTGCTTCAGGCCTGGCCGCACCAGACCCGGCTGCTCCGGGCCTGGCCGCTCCCAGCCTGGCAGCTGCTACTCCAGGCCTGGCCGCACCCAACCCGGCTGCTCTGGGCCCTGCTGCCCTGGGCCCGGCCACTCTGAGTCTGGCCGCTCCCAGCCTGGATACTCTGGGCTTGGCTACTGCTGTTCTGGGCCTGGCTGCTCCCAACCCGGCTGCTCTGGGCCCGGCTTCTCTGGGCCCGGCCACTCCGGGTCTGGGTGTTCCTGGACTGGCCACCCTGGGCTTGGCTGCCTCCGCCTCAGGCCTGGCTGCCACTGCCCCAGGTCTGGCTGCTCCAGTGCTGGCTGTTGTTGCTCTGGTTCTGGCTGCTGCTGCTCTGGGGCCTGGCCGTTGCTGCTCCGGGCCCGGTTGCCACTGCCTTGTGCCTGGGCACTCTATGCTTGGCCGCCGCTGTTCCAACATTCTGTCTTTTTTTTTTTTTTTTTTTTTAAACGCATATATGTTGCAATGTTGGCTGGTGAGTTGAGATCTGACTTAGTCTTTGATTTTTCAAGATCTTCTTTGTATTCTTTCTTAAGTAATTTTACTATCTTTTGCTCTCACTTGATTTCTTCACATTGAGAACTTCTTTAGTTTCTTCTTCCTTGTCCTGTGAGCTCAGCAGGTTGGCCTGTGGCACCCCTTTGTTCTCTGCGGGCTCCTGCGCTGCTCCAGCCTGTTGCCGGGGTCGGTGCTGCCCAGGAAGCAGCCCACGGCCTTGGCTTCATTGCCCGCGCTCAGCGATCGAAGGCTCAGGGGCACCCCGCCCCCCTGGGGGCCCCGTTGCCTGGCTCCCTGCCGCGCCCGGTTGGCCGGTGTCCGGCAGGGGCTCCTGCTCCCTGTCGCATTCCTCCAGTCTGGAGCTTTTTTTTCTCTTTCCCGCTAGGGGAGTCTAGGATCAGAGTCAACAGACTGTCCTCTGTGCGCAGTGCGCGCGACTCTGGGGGCTCCGCTTTTCGCCACTCCCCTGGGATTCCGCCTCACAGCCCCTTCTGCCCCTGCTCGAGCCTGGGTCCCCAGGGTCTGGTCCAGGACTGGGGTTCAGAGCAGTCGAAACTGGGCCCCAACACAGCCGTGGCTCCGGTTTCCTTCCCTCCAGGGCAATCCCGCATCAGAGTCAACATTCCTTCCCTTGCAAGCAATATGCACGACTCCGAGGGCTCGGCCTTTCGCCACTTACCCAGGACTCCACCTCACAGCCCCGTCTCCCTCTACTTGAGCCTGGGTCCCCAGGGATTGGCCCAGAACTGGGGTTCAGAGCAGTCCGGACTGAGGCTCAGCGCCGCCGGAGGCCCTGTTCCTTCCGGCTAGGGTAATCCAGCATCAGAGTCAACATTCAGTCCTCTGCGCGCAATGTGCACGCAACTCCGGGGGCCCTGCTTTTCGCTGCTCGCCTGGGATTCCGCCTCACAGCCCCTTCTCCCCCTGCCGGAGCCTGGGTCCCCAGGGTCTGGCCCATAACTTGGGGCTCAGCGCTGCCGGTTCAGGGGTTCAGCCCAGGCTGGGGGTTTTATTTCCTTCCTGCTAGGGAACGCCGGGCAGCACCCAGCCCTCTTCTCCTCTCCAGCTGCGACCTCTCCTCGCGCGTGCCTGCGAGCGCGCAGCATGTCTCCGTACCTTAGGCTTTTTTTCAGCTCCTCTGATTTTCCTTCTGGTTTTCTCTTTCCTTCTTGTATAATTTTCAGTCAGTCAACTACCTGTAGCTCTGGGCGATGTCCACTCTACATTTTAGTTGTATTCCATTGAAATTGTTGTGTGCTGCTGCGGTTAGGTGTCTACCCGAGCAGCCATCTTGGATTCTTGTCCATACAGTTTTATAAAGAGAAAATGCTCGCAATAAACCCCAGGGGGAAGCACAAACCTCTGTTTTTGCCGTCCTCTTCCCGGTCTTCAAAACCCACCTATTCCCTCCTGTTCCTCCGGGTTTTTGCTTAGCTTCCCGCCATCTTTTCCAAGCGGGTCAGGTTCAGCGCCCCCTAACCTCCCACCGCCCGCAGGCTGACGGGGCCCCCGCGGTCCTCAGCCTTCAAATAGGTTTTAAATATCTTGCTCTCTCTCCCTTCTTCTGTCACCCCCATAATTCTGATGTTAGTATGCTTGTAGCTGTCCCAGAGGCTCCTTACACTATCTTCATATTTTTGGGTTCTTTTTTCTTTTTGCTTTTCTGGTTGGGTGCTTTTGCTTCTTTGTATTTCAAATCTTTGACTTGATTCTTGCAATCCTCTGGTCTGCTGTTGGATCTCTGTATATTATTCTTTATTTCAGTCAGTGTATGCTTAATTTCTACTTGGTCCTTTTTCATATCCTTGAGGGACTCACTAAATTTATCGGCTTTTTATAAAAAATTCTTGAAAAACATTATAACCATGGTTTTGAACCCTATATTCAGTCGTTTGCTTTCTCCATTTATTTCATTTGTGACCTGTTTCTTTGTCTCCGCATTTTCACTGCTTCCCTGAGTTGATAGAGTGGCTTTGTGTCCTAGGTGTCCTATAGGGCCCAGTGGCTCAGCCTCCCCAATTACCTGAGGTGGACATTATTTATGCATCCCTTTGTTGGCTGTGTGCACAGTCTTGTTATAGTTAAGCCTTGATTGTTGTTGGTTTTACTGGAAGGAATTGACCTCCAGGCCAATTGGTTGTGAGGATCAGCTATGTCTATGATGGGAGAACTTCTGTGCTGGAGACAACCATATGTGGCAAGACTTGCTTCAGTGGGGCTTTGGTGCTCACTGAGTCTGCCTCCTGAGTGTGTCCCTTATGGATCTGAGTAGTTGTAATCTGGATGGCCCCACTCTGACTCCTGGGTACACTGGCTCTTGGATCTCCAAGGAGGTGCTAATTTAGCCTCTGCCTGGGCCCTCCCAGCAGGAGCTACAGAGAGATCTGCAGATTCCTCTTCTTTGTTTGGGTTTTGGAGGTGCCCAGACGAGGCCCAGCTGTGAAGCAATGCAAACTGCTATGGGGCCTTGGAACTTTTTTTTTATATTCTGGGTCTCACTGACTCAGCTGCAGTTTGTTAGGTAAGTTTAGAATTCAAAGGACCAGGCCATTCATATGCAAAAGCCTCTGCACTCAGCTTGGATGAGGGGGAGTCTCAGAGGGGAGCAATCAGCTAAGGCTTCCCATCAGCCCTGCCCTAAGAAGCCCCTGGGTCTCAGTGTCCGTGGTAATCGCTGCAAACCCTCTGAGAGAAAGCCATCCTTGAGTTTCGCCCACTGCCAGACAGTCCAGTTTCTCCCCATATGAATCTGGGTCCCCAGAGTCTCGCCCGGAACTGGAGTTCGGAACAGTTGGGAGCTTTTGTCTCCCTTCCAATTGAGAAAGCCAGCCGGGTACTCAGTTGCCAGCCCTCTCCATGCACATGCCTCCGAACCTCTGCACTTTGCTTCCGCAGCTCCTGTGAGTCTCAGCGTGCTTTTCTCTGTCCTAATTGTAGAATTTCCACTCAGGCAGCCTTCCTGTGGTTCTGGATGATTTCCATTTTGTCTTTTAGTTATAGTTTTGAAATTGTTGTGCAAGGCAGCAGTCTAGGTGTTTACCTATGCCTCCATCTTGGTTTCTCCGAATTTTTCTCTTAATCTGGAGCATTTTAACAATAGAATATTATTAAGGTAATCAAAATCTCCCTCTTCCTGACCTCTGCCCCATTCAAGAAACATACAAATGAAGTCTCTGTCACCTGGTGGTTATCTCTTTCACAGCTAAATGTTCCTCATTTCTTCACCTATTCCTCAGAAGACTTGTCTGTGGCTTCCAAACCTTCTCCAGTCCCTGTTCTCTTATGTCAGTGGATATGTTTCTTTTTGTCAGTGCCTGGAGCTTGCCTGAGCTCAGGACCTGCAGAGCACCCTGTGTGACCACAGCAGTGTGGAGGCCAGTGGCCCTTTCCTCTTTGACTGGGCACCGTTCTCTTAAGAACTCAGCGTCCAAGGCTGCTCTGGGTTTCCTGTCAGCCTAATTTTTGGCTCATGTTGGTTTTGCATTTTACAGATGATGATTCTAATGTTGAAGCAAAACTTTGAGTAGATTTTCACAGTTTAAGACATGGATTAGGTAACCCTTTAGGGACTTAGGGTATCTTATTTCTTTCACAGTTCCTATCTGAAATGCAACCCCCTTTTTTTTTTTTTTTTTTTTAAATAAGTTTTTATTGATTTCAGAGAGAGGAAGGGAGAGGGAGAGATAGAAACATCAACGATGAGAGAGAATCATTGATTGGCTGCCTCCTGCATGCCCCACACTGGGGATCGATCCCATAACCCGGGCATGTGCCCTGACCAGGAATCAAACTTGACTTCCTGGTTCATAGGTAAACGCTTCAACCAGTGAGCCACACAAGCCAGGCGATATGCAACTCTTTATTGTACTAACCTGTGGTTCCAATGGGCTACCCACTGAACATTGGTTGACATTTTTAATGAGGGTAGTGAGGGAATAGGGCCACATGCAGAAGGAATTATGGTTGTCAATCTGCATGCTCTTATGCCAGCAAGTTCAGAGAAGCCTTTTGGCCTTCCAGAAAAAGCACGTTTACTGCTCCAGAAGGACCTTTGAAAATTTGCAAGTAAGATATTAGAACAAATACATATTAACAGGAGCCTTTGTAATGCATCTTTAGCAAGCCTTTGGAATTTTGTACAGTATCTTCCTAGAAGATTCTAGAAATATTGGATGTTATATAGTTATGTATTAAAACAAGTTTGAGAATTATTATGATATTTGATTCATGGCTAACATTTATATAGATGCATTTAAATTCTTCTCTTATGCAGCACTATCTTCAAATATAGGAACTTTGGCTTAATCAATATTTTAAGTATTCCATTGCCAACGTGCATTTTGAACATTTAAGTTTTAAGTATGTCCTCAAATTTTTGTTATCTGAAGTTGATGCCAAGATGAAAATGTGGAGAGTTTGCACTGGTATATTTTTTTCCATTTATGGTTTTGAATCAAAATATTTATCATTGCAGTCTACCTCAGTTTATTTATGGTCAGGTCTTCAGATCAGTACTTCCTCTTGAGTGAATGAATTCTAACTTTCACCCTGGCAAAGAGTTGCACTGTGAATATTGGCTACAAGTGGCAGCACTTTCTATCTTAATTTATTTTTTAAAATCCAAGTTATAGTCCTGTACATTGCCTAAAACCTACATTCGAATTTTTCTTGGGTTGGATTGAAGCTTTTGTAGTTTATTTCAATTTTGTCTTATAATGCAAATACCACAAATATTTGGCAATTTGAGAAAAATTTTCATTTATAAGATAAGTTAAGACAATCATTGCTATAATTTTTAAAAGGCATATTTTTTTAAATTTATACAATAATGTATTTAATTTATATGCATATTCCTTTGTACTGTCCCTTTCTTACACACACACACACACACACACACAGAATCAAAACAAAGGAGAAAGATGGAATGATTTATCAGTACTTTTTTAAAGTTTATATTTTAAAAATCGGGCCTTTTTCTTTATTGTTCTTGGAAACTATAACAAATGAAAACAAAGAATTTCCACTTCAGTATGATGGTCATAAGAACATTGTCCCTTACTTACATCATCAGTCGTGTGTTTTGTCGGGAACACGGAAATTGGCGGTGTTTTGTACTTTCTCACTTCCCACTCTTAATATGAAGAACTATCAATGCCACATACCTTTCCTCCCACAGACTTGTAATATAGAATGAGGAAGTTTATTAACTTCTGAGTTTATGTATTTAATATATTTGGGGTAGTACTTTGCTATTCCAGATAGCAAAAATCTTTTATTCATTACTGAGCAACTTATATAAAACAAAAATCCTCCAAAATTTATTGATTCTTTTATACCATTAAATTCATTTGTTGATGGAGAGTATTACTGCTATGTTTCTAAGCTTTAATTGGCCTTTAACAACATTCCTGTGACACGTAAGTTTGTTGTTTAGGAAAACTGGACATGTTAGTTGGTTATTGCTGCGGAGAAAGAGGTTGACAGCCATTGGCTCCTGATCCTACCAAACGGTGGTTTGGGCAAATAGTTTCTTTTGAGCCTAGAAAAACAAAAGACCCTTTTTAATTCTGCTTATTACTATTTTGGTTGTCCTCTGCATGGCCTTTAATTTAATGATATTTATACTAAATATAACTTAACTATCCTTAAATCAGGATCATTGTTGCAGAGATTCTAGCCAACAAGGGTTAGTAATAGTGACCATAGAGGAACTGACCAGCCACACCTTGCATTCCTAGCACATCGGTGTGGCAGCAGGGAAAGTCTGTGAATTGTGCACAACAGAAGCACAGATGTGATCACTCTAAGGATCGTTTCTTATTAAGCAGTTTTCTAATCTCTCAGGTATTCATTTAGTTTCTTTTCTGATGGTAGCTTTCTATTCTCCCCTGATTATTTTCCCCCTGAAGCCTGTTTAGGGGTGGGGGAGATATGAATCACATATGTAAATATTTTAGAATCAGACAATCAAGTGATTAAATGCCCATATAGGGATCTAGACCATCATTATTGTACATTTAAGAAAAAAGAAGAGATAGTGATTACCAGTCATTCGTAAAGATAGTTTTTTTTGAGAAATTCCTGCTTGAACTAGACTGTGAAGGTCGAATACAGTTGAGGTTCTAAGAGTGGAAGCTAGAAGGGAGGGTGGCAGAGTAAGTATAGCCAGGTGGAAGATATAACAAAGTACCAACACAGTGGGATTGAAGATATATCTCTCTGGGAAAAGGAAAAAGTTCAGTGACAGCCCTGGATGGTGTGGCTCAGTTGGTTGAGCATCCTCTACTAAGTCACTGGTTCCAACCTGCTTCAGGGCACATGTCTGGATATCCAGCTTGCTTACCAGTAGAGAGTGTGCAGGAGGCAGCTGATCAATGATTCTCTCTCACTGATATTTCTCTCTTCCCTCTCCCTCTTTTTCTTAAAAAAAAAAATTAATAAAAAGCATTTAAAAAGTTCAGAGTGGCAAATGCCATAGGATATATATATTCTCAAATTACATTGCTTAATAGAATCATATAGATCTCAAGTGTACATTTCTATGATTCAAGATCTGTATATTGCTGTGTGTGTCCACCACCCAAAGTCAAATCATTTTCTGTCACCAAATCATTAGTCCCCCTTAACCTCCTGCCCCCCTTCAGCCCCTTTCCTCTGGCAGCTACCACAGCGCTATTTGTGTCCACGAGTTTCAGTTTTATATCCCACATATGAGTGAAATCGTACGGTTCTTAGCTTTCTCTGAATGACTTATTTCACTTAGCATACTATTCCCAAGGTCTGTCTAAGCTGTCACAAATGGCAGTATTTCATCGTTTCTTATGGCTGAGTAGTATTCCATTGTGCATATGTACCACATCTTCTTCATCCGATCATCTATCATCTATCAATCGAAGGACACTAGTTGTCTCTATGTCTTGGCCACCATGAATAATGCTGCGATGAAGTTAGGGGTGCATATATCTTTGTGAATACATGTTTTTGAATTTTTCGGGTATATACCCAGGAGAGGGATTGCTAAGTCATATGGTTACTCTACTCTTAATTTTTTGAGGAATCACCAGACTGTTTTCCATGGTGGCCATACCAGTTTACACTGCTCACTCCCTGTTCCTCCCAGCCGAAGGAATTGCCGGCTACTACTGGTTTCCTCTCCTCTTCTGGCCAAGCGGGCTGGCGCAGGGAGCTCCCCTCTGCAGGTGCCTCCATCTGATCTGAGCGCTCCTCCCTTCTCGCCTTCCCATCAGTTCCCATTTGCTCACCTTTACCTGCTTCAATGTGTGGATCTTGCAGGCATGCCTCTTTGTTGAGCAGGAAGGCCTTTGTTGAGTGATAGTCGATCGACTTGTTAAAGTTTTAGGGGGAGAGACCAAGATCCTCTCTCACACCGCCGGTCCTCTGATCACCATAGGATATTAAACTAAGTATTTGCCAATCTCAGGAAGTAGTCAGAAGTATTGCTTTTTTCCTGATGTCTTGTTTACTTATGTTTTTCTTATTTTCCTCTTTTATGTGAAAATTAGATAAAATGTAAAAATGGGTTGGAAATTTTGGTTGGTTTTAGATAATTGCAAAATTTAGAAAAATATATATTTTATTGATTTTTTACAGAGAGGAAGAGAGAGGGATAGAGAGTTAGAAACATCGATGAGAGAGAAACATAGGTCAGCTGCCTCCTGCACACCCCTACTGAGGATGTGCCCGCAACCAAGGTACATACCCGCAGTTGTACTGTTACCTTCTCTGGGTGGTTACCATGACTCTAGCTATACTAGGAGGACTCATCATATTGCTATAGTTAATACCGCTGCGTATTTTTTAGAATTATGTTGTGTGTGTGTGTTTTTTTGGGGGGTGGGAGCTTGTTAATCCTCACATGAGGTTATTTTTTCCATTGCTTTTCAGAGAGAGTGAAACGGGGGGGTGAGGGGGGAGACAGACAGACAGACAGACATAGATGTAAGAGAGATACATCGACTGGTTGTATTCTGTACACACCCTGATTGGGGTGGGGAGCAAACGGCAACCCAAGTACATGCCCTTGACCAGGAATCGAACCCGCAGCCTTTGGAATCGAACCTGGGACCCTTCAGTCCGCAGGCTGGTGCTCTATCCATTGAGCCAAACTGGTTAGGGTGGTAATTGCAAATTTGCTGGGTTTTTGTTTAAATGGATTTTGGATTTAAAGTATAGCTTTTTCTAAAGCCTTATTAAGTGTCTGGATTTTGAAGTATCTCCTGTATTTTCCTGATATACGACTTTTTCTTTTAAAAACATCACCTGTGTGGTTTCATTTTAGAAAAGCCAATGAGGGTTTGAAGACTATTAATCCAGATGAACCAGGGCCTTCCATGCGCCTGCTGGCCTATGGTAAGTTGGAATTGCATGGTGTTTTAAGAAAGAAAGAAAATTTGGCATGAAAGCCATTTCTGTCCTTTATATCTTTGTGGATACAATATTTTATTGCTGTCTGGTCTCTTGGTGTATATTGTTTATTTTTCTAGCTTTTCGGGGCCCTTATATAAAGGGGGAAATAATTGCAGGTGACGTTTATCTGTGTGTCCGTTAAATATTAGCCAGGTTTGGGAGAGTTAAGTGTTGAACACTCCAGTTAACTAACGATTTCTAAATGAGGTACTGTTACCTTCTCTGGGTGGTTACCATGACTCTAGCTGTACTAGGAGGACTCATCATATTGCTATAGTTAATACCTCTGCATATTTTTTAGAATTATGTTTTGTGTGTGTGTGTGTGTGTGTGTGTGTGTGTGTGTGTGTTTTGCGGGGGGGGGAGCTTGTTAATCCTCACATGAGGATATTTTTTCCATTGCTTTTCAGAGAGAGTGAAGGGGGGCGGGCAGAGAGAGAGAGAAACACAGATGTGAGAGAGATAACATTGACACTGCGTACTGCACACACCCTGATTGGGGTGGGGAGCAAACGGCAACCCAGGTTCATACCCTTGACCAGGAATCGAACCTGTAGCCTTTGGTGCTCTGGTTGATGTTCTAACCTCTGAGCCACACTAGCCAAGGCTAGAATTATGTTTTTAAAATTGGATCTAGGTCTGTAAGTTGAATCAGCCAATTTGGCCCAGGGATCAACTCTTACACTGCAGTCACACTTCAAGGACAGTTCCTAGTTCTAAGCCATCAAACTTAGGCTCTGTTATAAACTAAAGCCCGAGATTCAGCATCGTATCCTTCCCATTTCACCTATTGCTTCTGTGTAGATCTTCTTCATTTCTCTGCTACCTCCCACTCTTCATTCCCTTTCCTCTTCTCACTCAATTCATCATTTAGCCAAGCACCTGCCTCTTCCGAGCCAGCTTTCCACTCTTTCCCCAATAGCATGTGCACCTTTCCCCCTTCCACAAAATAGTATGTCCCAGTCCTTGGAAATCTGAAGACAAATCACAGTGTGAAAGGGTTTAACAATATTTTTCTTCCTCTTTAGTTTCTGGCCTGGGCTTTGGAATCATGAGTGGAGTATTTTCCTTTGTGAACACCCTGTCTGACTCCCTGGGACCAGGCACAGTGGGCATTCATGGAGACTCTCCCTACTTCTTCCTGTATTCAGGTATGTGCCTGGTAGCTGTGAATGTTTAAGCTTCTGGTCTAACTGATCATCCTGTTAGAGTTCTCTGGCTTAGGAATTCAAGTGAATAGAAATTTATGTTATATTTTCTAAAGGCAAAATACTGTTAGACATCACAAAATAAAGGATAGGAAATTAAAAACTTTGAGAGGAAGAGATCACACAAAGAATTTGTATGCATACACTAATAATCCATGGGCACAGGCAATAGGGCGGTGAAGGCCTGGGACAGGCTAGAACTAGAACATTAGCAGAGAATGAGAGTCCCATGTTCCTCACCACTCCTTCCTGCAGGTAACCCGATTCTGAATTATTAATTTCCTAGTTTAATCAGGTATGAAAGTTTAACATGTACACATGTTTAGTTTAGAAAGTTTTACCTTCATGTATGTATCTGAAAGAAAGGTAATGTTTTGTTTTCCTATTTTTAGGAAAACACATTTCCAACATTTAAAAATAAATCATACTATATTTTTAAAAAGAAATTGAGAGGAAAAATGATAATAGGTGAGTTGACTTTTAAAACTCACAGATGCAGTATAAAAGGACCAACTCATTTCAAAGAGCTTTTTTATCCACAAGAAAAAAATTGTCATCATGATGCAGTGATCACATTTGAGAGTTGGTAATGTACACAATTAACATAAAATTTCTCCTTAATTTCACAAGAAGAATCTTTTAAAAGTACTTTTTTAAAAAAAAAACAAAAAAAAACTCACCATATGTTTTTTTATCTGCACAAGTTATATCATTGAAATAACATTTCACACATTCTTCAAATTAAATAATTATTTATTGTCTTCCCTGAGGTAATTTCTATCCTCAAGGAAGTTACCTTTATAGTAAGAACAAGACTAAAAAAATGATTAAGCATTTTAGTACAGTTTAGGAATAGAAAAGATATACAGAGGTATGACCAAATTTAAAAAAATATTGCTGCAGAAGTTTAGAGACATTCTGCATGTTGTTGTGATCCTCAAATCCACTGGACACTTGTTCACCATTTCGATTCAGGCCTGGGCATCTCCTGTCTTGATCACTATCATCAACCTCCACTTTCCATGTGAATCTATCCTGTATGCAGCCACCAAACTATAGAAAAATGTGTAATGGTTCCCCAACGTCTGCAGGATAAAGTCAAGGCCCTGTGCATCTGACTACATGATGACGCTGGGAAAGTGGATTAATGGGCCATACTTATTTAGTGGTGCTTCCAACATAGCAAACGATCTTTTTAAAAACATTCCGTAATTAGAATATTTTTAATGATTATAGTACCGAGTGCCAGTTTCTTAGAGTAAATGTGATATTAATAGCTAAAGTATGTTAGGTTCTAATATACTAGTAAAGGAACAAAAGCCAATCAGGAGAGGGTGTTACTGTACCAGTTTTCTATATTTTCTTAAATTGGCCTGTTATAATGCTACATCAACAACCTTTAGATATGAAATAGTGTTCTTCTGCCTCCTTTTCTCACTAGAGGGTGCTAATTCACTTTAGTGAGCTAGGCTGTTTTCCTTGGACTAGCTTTCAGTAATTCTTCTGGGAGAAGGTAAAAGAAACATATGCTAGTAATTTGAGGATTGTATTTGTAATTTCTATAAATTCACAGAAATTTTTAAAGAAAAGAAAATATTTGGTTGGTTGGCCTGGCTAGGTGGTTGAGTGTTGACCTATGAATTAGGAGGTCACGGTTTGATTCTTGGTGAGAACACATACACGACTTGCAGTTTCGATCCCCAGTATGGGGCATGCAGGAGGCAGCCGATCAATGATTCTCTCTAATCATTGATGTTTCTATCTCTCTCTCCTCTCCCTTCCTCTCTGAAATCAATGAAGATATATATATATTTTTTAAAAGAAAGTATTTTAATGTCTAAGTTTATGGTGGCAGGCTGACCTGCTGTGAATATGGACCTATAGACTGAAAGAACAGCTGTTACTTTATCATGTGCAAGAGTTTCTTATTTATTATAACATTGTTCTTAGTAGCATAAATTTTGAGTTATACATTTAAGAAATTGCCTTTTATCGTATTTTAAAATAACTCCTAATTTGTATATTTTTGTATTTGTTATTTATGATTGCCATAATTACCATTTATTTAGGCCTGAGCTCATTTTGAATTTTTCAGTTAAATCTATAAGCTTATATGTTGTTTAACATATTCCAATATCAATAAGGAATATGGGGGCCATTAATTAGTATACCTACATTAGTGTAAGATATAGAATACATGATAGCTGTATGTGCATAGGTTTTCATGTTACAGGTAGGTATAGTTTATTAATAGCACATGCATGTATATGTTTTTTCTTTTATTTGTAATTGTGTAGTAGGCTAGCATTAACTTGGTAAAGCTGTATAGAGGCAAAAGTATGGGAATCTGAGTCCTAAGCTCAAGTCTTATCCTGCTCATTAATTTCATATTCTGAACAAGTCCATTTGGTCATTTCAAAAATAATTATTAAGCACTTTTATTCAATAGGAGTTATACCAAGCTATGAAAAGACAGCCCAGTAAGTGTAGCAGGGAATAAGGACAACCAGCTAATTAAAGTGCGATAAACACTATGATAAGAAAGTTCTATAAGCACACAGAACACAGGCTCTAACCCATGCTCAGATGCTATTGTACTTCTCCTTTGTAGTACTGACTGCAGTTGTATTAATTGGTCAACTGTGGAGTCATTTCTTTAGTTCTTTCTCTCTAACCAGATGCTAAGGACTATCTGTCTTATTCACTGCAGTATCCTCAGCACCTTGTGGAATATTTTGTTTTTAGGTAGATCCATAAATATTTATTTTATTCTTTAACTTTATTTTTTAAATATTTTTATTGATTTCAGAAGGGAAGGAAGAGGGAGAGAGATAGAAACATCAATGATGGGAGAGAATAATTGATCGGCTGCCTCCTGCATGCCCCACACTGAGGATCGAGCCAGCAACCTGGATATGTACCCTTGGCTGGAATCGAACCTGGAACCCTTTAGTCCACAGGCCAGTTCTCTATCCACTGAGTCAAACCAGCTAGGACTCTCTTTACTGTTGAAAGTATTACAGATGTCCCCTTTTTTCTCCATTGATTCCTTCTAGCCCATATCTGCTCCCCTCCCAGGCCTTCACCCACTAGGCACAGCTTATGGAGGAAATGGTATTTGAGTAGAATTAATGGATGAATACAGTCATGCACTGGGGATTATGTTCTAAGAAATGAGTCGCTAGGCAGTTTTGTCCTTGTGTGAATGTCACAGACTGTACTTACACAAACCTAGAGGATGTAGCCTGCTACACACCTACACTATACGGAATAGCCTATTGCTCTATGGCTACAAGCCTGTACAGCATGTTACTGTACAAAACAGCAAGAGATTAAATCAAGCACAAGAGAAAATGATGCAATCAGGAGACACGGTAAACATGAGAGGCCTGAGGCTGCTGCTGGCGCAACATGGCACAGAAAGATCACCGGCCTTTCTGGAGGAGAAATCAGTATGGTCTGAGCACGTGTGGAATGTTGAGTTTAGTTCCTAGCATTGTATTTAACAGGTATACTGAAGAACTAAAATTGGTACAGAACATTGTCAGTACAGTGAACAATCTGGAAGCTGTTTCGTATGGGGTATGATTGAAGGAAGGAGAAATATTGAGCTTGAAGAAAAATGAAAGTGTGAGGAATGTGGGAGATTCCATTTTTGTTCCAATTTGTCATTTCTCTATAACAGAATTATACAGCCACATCCTTGCCTGGCCTCATGGTAGCCAGAATGTATTTCCCTGACCCTGACTTTGAGCTCATACATGTGTCTTGTATTGGCTGATTAGTGGAAGTGATGTAAGTCAGAGTCTTAAAAATCACTTGTATGGTTGGCCTGCCCTCTGTTTGAGCCTGGGTCCCCGGGGTCTGGCCTAGACCTGGGGTTCAGAGCAGTCGGAACTGGGGCCCAGCACAGTCCGGAGCTTTTGTCTCCTTCCTGCTAGGGAACGCCAGCCAGGCACTCAGCCTCCCTCCTCTCCAGCTCTGTCCTTTCTGTGTGCGCCGCGTGTCTCCGTACCTTCGGCTTTTACAGCTCCTCTGCTTTTCCTTCTGGTTTTCTCTTTCCTTCTTGTTGTAGAATTTCCAGTCAGTCGACTTTCCTGTAGCTCTGGGAAATGTCCATTTTATATTTTAGTTGTATTTTATTGAAATTGTTGTGTGCGGCTGCGGTTAGGTGTTTACCTGTGCAGCCATCTTGGATCCTCCCTCCAGATTTTTATTTTATTTTTTATAGAATTGATTGGTGTGACATGGGTTCACAAAACCATATAGGTCTCAAATCTACAACTCAACAAACATTATCTGCACACTGCATCGTATGCCCATCACCCAAAGCAAAGCCTATTTCTATCCCCATTTATTGCCCCTTTGCACACCTCTACCTACCTCCAACCCATTTCCCCTCTGGCTGTCACTACACTGTTGTGTGTGTCTTTGTGTTACATGTATGTTTTTTATTTTTTTATTTTTTATTTTAAATATGTTTGATTGATTTTTCACAGAGAGGAAGAGAGAGGGAAAGAGAGTCAGAAACATCGATGAGAAGAATCATCGATCAGCTGCCTCTCGCACACCCCATACCGGGGATGTGCCCGCAACCAAGGTACATGCCCTTGCCCAGAATCGAACCCAGGACCCTTGAATCCACAGGCGACGCTCCATCCACTGAGCCAAACCGGTCCCGGCAACATGTATGTTTTTTAAAATCCCTTCACGTTCTTTCATCCAGCCCCCAGCCAACTCCCTTTCCTCTGACAGATGTCAGTCTATTCCATGTATCCATGCCTCTGCTTATATTTTGTTTGTTAATTAACTTATTATTATTCTATAGATTCCACATATAAGTGAGATCAGATGATACTTGTCTTTTTCTGACTGGTTTATTTCACTTAGCGTAATAATCTTCAGGTCCATCCATGCTCTAGTTTCTTATAATAAATGATCACAGCTAACTGCACTGGCTTTGACACAAGGATACTCTATATGCTGTAATACGTTATCAATTTTATCATTAAATGTATTTTTTCATTGTGTGTTTTCATTACATCAGTCATGTAATAGTCTTTTTTCAAGCTGTTCAAATAGCAGAATGGAAAACGATACTTCTAAAAAGTCCTTTCACTAAACCGTGGCCTAGTGTAGTCTCCAGTAGTCTGTGATAAACCATCAAGTCTGCAGAGACCAAGTAGCCTTCTCAGTTGATGCACTTCCATCCCTTCTGTTGCTCAGGTCAAAAACTTTGGAGTAATTCCCAATTCTTTCCTTTGTCTCCTAGTGCACATTCAGTCCCACTACAAATCTTATCTCCAACTTCTATTTAAATCTCCACCCAAGTTCTTATGGGCTTGCTTTTGCTTTACATATGACAGGAGGAATAGATAGTTTGAGGGCTACTTTGGAACAGACATTTAAAGAAAAGTTAACTCTGATGGTGCTGAAACTATTCCAGACCTGAATAAACTTGGGAAAGTCCTAGTTAATTTCAAGAAGTCAATCAATGAAGCATGAATACAAAGGAATAGAGAGCCCACACTCACTGTCAGTGAGCACTACTTTAGACCCCATGCTCCCACTGGCAACTCGAGCCAATGAGTTTAATGTGGTTTATTATGTAGCATTTTTGTGACAATAACTGACTAATATAGAGTTTCAAGTATTTTTAAATGTGTCACTTATGGAAAAAAAGAGTTGACTTATGATTCTTCAAGAGCTTTCCTAGGATCAACAATGATCCTAGCCTTTCTTAGTTCTATAGATATTTGGGTCAGATGATACTTTGTTGGGGGGCTGTCTTGTGTATTATAGGGTGTTCAACAGTACCCCTGGTTCTATGTACTATATGTCAGAGGCACCCCACCCCCAGTTGTGGTGACCAAAAATGTCTACAGACATTGACAAACGTCCCCTGGGGGCAAAATCATCCTAGCTGAGAATCACTGAGTTAGAAGGCAGGTTTGGGTTCAGTTTGAGAATGAACATTCCTACAGAGACTGTTTTAATGAAACAAACTTCTAAAATGGAATCATTTGAAGTGGACCCTGTGGGATCTACTTTTTTCATTGCATAGGTGTTTAGATCATTCAACTTCTAAGGGGCTTCCCCCTGACTCCACACTGATGAGCTAATTTGAGGAGAGAATTTCTTTATTTTCAACATTTGCCAGAGGGATTTTAAGCATAAAATTATATCCTTGGTAGTCTTTTTGGCTCATAAACATACTTTAGGGGCATATTCATAAATATAAAATATCAACTGCTACTTAAAAACCTGTAGTCATTCAAATTGTTTTCAGGACGTCTCCTTTATGATATAGTTGGTATTAAGAGACAGTTCTATGTCTTTCTTATGAACAATGTATTATCATATGATTTTCAAAATGTCTCTTTAATCTTGGAGAATGTTATTTGACTAGTAATAAATGTACGTCTATATTACAATAAAGCAGGTCATAAAATTCTCTTACATTTGTTAAAACAAAGACTTCAAGTTAAATCCCTGTTACAGGAAAGGCATTTTCATTTAATTTAGTTTTGTGGCCTGACTTCTACTTGGTCTAGGTCATTAGAGACTGAATCCAGAGAGATTTTGTAACCAAGAGGGATGGAGGAGTGTCACAGAACCTTGACACTCCAGACTCTTCTCTTATTTAGAAGAAGAGTCTGAAGCCCATTGTTAGTGACATCCTTTCTGTTGCTGCCCTCACCCAGCAACAGCCCTTGGCTCTTTCTGGCATGGTGAGAGATTCTCTGAATTTGTACAGGGAGCCAGAAGATAGCAACTTCCGTGCTGGCAGGATACAGTTATAGGATTAGTTGCTATCTTAGGTGATTGTCTTTGCAGGGACAGAGAAGTAGAAATCAGGAACGAGAAAGGGGGAAATGAAGATATTTACGAATCTGTGTATTTGGGGTATATTCAGGAGGGACAAAAGAACCAAACAGCTAAATGTAGCCTCTTAAAGATAACACTGAAACATTTTACTTAAAAATAGGTTAGATTGAAATATTTTGTACCAAGAGAATTTGATTTTTAAAAAAATTATCAGTACAGGAAGTACATTATCAAACCAGACAGCTACAGTTTCACACATACAATACTTATTAGAATTGTTAATCTTTTAGTGTTTCAAAATATTGCAAAAGCAGGAAGCTCCTTTCATTAATCTGGATTATAAGCTAATTTTGATAATCTTACGGTTAATTTAGAGAAAAAATTTTTTTTTTACTTTTAAGAATATTAGAGCAAAATAAATTTTAGTGTTAGATTCACTGAAAGACCTTTAGAATTTTATATTTAGGAACAGAAATGAGAACAGTTTTGTAATTAAAAGATAGTATCTTATAGATACTCTTTGTAAATATTCATTTCTAGTTGGAGTTAATTCCACTTACTAGAGAGACATATCAAATGGTATGTATGTATGTGGCAGAATAGTTTAGATATCCAGGTCCCATTTCTGTTGGACCTTGAACCAGTTGTGGAGAGAATAAATAATAAAATCCCAGTATTCTAAATAGCACATTGCAATAGTAAAGACTTATGATGACCAAGGGAGTCTGCCAGAAACTAGTGCTAGCTGAATAAATAAGCAGTCAAGTAGAAATGTCTGTTTTAATAATTGCTCAAGAGGTCAGATATTGTGTTAATAAGACAGTAAACGGTAAAGGTAGGGAGAGTTCCATGAGACTGTGTTTTTGTTTTGTTTTAATATATTCTTATTGATTTCCGAGAGGGAAAGAGAGAGAGAGAATGATGAGAGAGAATCATCAATTGGCTGCTTCCTGCATGACTCCTACTGGGGATCGAGCCCAAAACCCAGGAATCAAACTGTGACCTCCTAGTTTATAGGTCAATGCTTAACCAATGAAGAATACAGCCAGGCGAGGCTGTGTTTGTGCACCATGATACCCCCAGTGCTTAGATCAGTGCCTGCCACAGACAGGCATAGATGTAGGCTTGACTTTGGAGATAGGGCCAATCCATCAAAGGTATGTTTTTAGCAGGAAAGGGCCTTGCAAACAGAAATGTGGGCTTGGAATTTGGAAGGAAGGTCAGAGCTAAGGATCTTTGTGTGAAACTCACGGAAGGATGCTCTTTTGGATGAGAATGGACTGAAAATTCCCTAAGTTGGAGCATTTTCCCAAGTAGCTGTAACTCCAAGACTTGGGAGCATGATTGGCTGGTTTTAATGTTTGTGGTAATGCATAGACAGAAGGGCAAACATAAGCTGACAAACAGATGACACATTTATGGTGTCATTGCTTTCTCTTGTCATTTGATTGACATCTAGGTTTTAGAAAAACAGAGTGTGAACATTTGAGCCTGTGTAGATGGTAATTTCCGATATAATCTTGACTTCTGAGTGTCTTCAGTGGTTTCAACTCTGCACCATCCTTCACCAGACATCTGTCTTCAGGGCAGCTTCCCTTTCCAGGATCAACACTGGGATTAAAAGACATCATTTTAGTTTAATCAACCTTGTCCTCAGCTTAAAAAATCCCTCTTCTTCTTTAAAGTACTTACCAGCATTTACAGAAAGGATGGCATACTATCACTAGATGTAACAACTTGCTTTTCTCAAAACACAACTGTTAGATCTTTTTAATATTGTTTTGTGTATATTTTACTTTGTATAAGTGAAATAATAGTCATTTTCCCACAAAA
This sequence comes from Pipistrellus hanaki, assembly GCF_964339955.1. Taxonomy (NCBI): domain Eukaryota; kingdom Metazoa; phylum Chordata; class Mammalia; order Chiroptera; family Vespertilionidae; genus Pipistrellus; species Pipistrellus hanaki. The sequence continues at coordinate 44,629,700 of NC_140503.1, read as the reverse complement.
TGTTTTTCCCCCACTCAGCATTATATTCTTGAGATCATTTATATTATAGATCATATAGTATTCCATGTGTGAATATACTATAGTCTATGTATTCTGGTAATGAGGGACATTTTTTGTTATTACAAATAGTGCTGATGTAAATAGTCATATACTAAAGGTGTATCGGCTAATAATTCGAATTTTATAATAAAAGAAAACACGATAACTTCAAGAGAAACATCAAAAGTGCTTTATTCAAAGTAATGCCCATCGCTAGCTACACATTTCCCCCATCTTTTAGGTAATTTGTGGATACCGTCCCAATAGAACTTGCCTTGTTTTGAGGCAAACCATTCAGAGACCCAATTTTCCACTTCTTTGTACGTTTAGAAGTGCTGCTCAGAAAGTGCATGTGCCATCCATCCAAACAAGTGGTAATCTGAAGGAGAAGGTCTGGTAAATACGGTGGGTGGGTTACTATTTCCCAGGCAAGATTTTTTAACATGTCTTTAACTGGTTTTGAAGTGTGTGATGGTGCATCATCATGAAGCAAAATTACTTTGCTGTGTCTTCTGGCACATTCAAAGCATGGTTCAAATTGATTATTTGTTGTCAATAGTGATCAGTATTAATGGTTTCACCTGGTTTTAGAAGCTCATAATACACCACACCTCCCTGATCTCACCAAATGCAGAGCATTGTCTTCTTTCTGAAGTGATTCGGCCTTGCAGTTGATGTTGAAAGTTGACCTGGGTCAACCCATGTTTTTGTGCATTTGAGATTCTCAAAATAAATCCACTTTTCATTGCCAGTCATAATCCTATGCAAAAAAAAAAAAAAGACTTTCTTTCATGCCGTTGAAGCAACATTTTACTGATGACTTTTCGGTTTTCCATTTGTCTTTTGTTCAGTTGATGTGGCACCCATTTTCCTTCCTTTAAAATCTTTCCCATTGCTTGTAAATGATTGGAAATTGTTTGCTGAGCAACATTTAATCTTTCTGCAAGCTGCTTTTGATTTTGACATGCATCTTCATTCAATAATGTTTGTAATTGTTGGTTTTCAAACTTTACGGTTGACTTGGATGTTATTTGTCTTTCACATTGAAATCATTACTTTTAAAGTATTTAAACCAGCATTCACAAGTATCTTGAAATGGAACATGTTCACCATAAGCTTCCTGAAGTATACAATAACTTTCAACAGCACTTTTCTTCAAAATAAAGTGATGAATTAAAACTTCTTTTTTTGGCATGAAATTTGACATTTTTAAATGTAAAAATATCTATGATGTTAACACCTTCAGAAAATTTGACATATGAAGTTTTGAAGCTTGCTATCAATACAACAAAATAACATACATATCAAATCGCATATATATCAATATATGTGTAATTCCATCTATTGAAAAAATCTGCATTATTAACTGTATACTTAATCTAAATTAATAAAAGGGTAATAGGCTAATTAGACCAGGTTACCAGACATCTTCTGGATGTCCAATTTCCTTCCAGACAGTTAGGGGGCAACCAGGCTGGCAGGGGGGCAGTTAGGAGGTGACCAGGGTGGTTTAGGCTGGATCCCACAGGGATCCCTGATTGGAGAGGGTACAGGCCAGACTGAGGGAGCCCTCCCTCCATACATGAATTTCATACACCAGGCCTCTAGTGTGTGTGTGTGTGTGTGTGTGTGTGTGTGTGTGTATACCTTGTGCAAATATATGAGAGTTTCTCTAGAGCAGTAGTTCTCAAACTTGACTGCATCAGAATTAACTGAAGGTCTATTTAAACAAATTCCTGGGCTCATCGTGTCTAATTCTGGAAGTGTGGGGTGAGTCCCAAAAATTTGCACTGCTTGTTTGTTTGTTTTATTAATCCTCACTGGAGGATATTGTGCCATTGATTTTTAGAGAGATTGGAAGGGATGGCGGAGGAGGGGAGAGAAACATCGATGTGAGATTCATTGATTAATTGCCTCCTGCACACGCCCCAAAGGGGTCTGGGATTCAACCTTCAATCCAGGTACATACCCTTGACTGGGAATGGAACTCAAGACCCTTCAATGCACAGACCGATGCTCTAATCACTTAGCAACACTGGCCAGGGCCCAAGAAAAGTTGTGTTTCTAATAAGTTCTCAGGCGCTAGTGATCTATTGATTTAAGAACTAACTGCTGTGGAATTGCTGGAGTGAAATAGAGTGTGCAAATTTTTAACTTTAGGAGATAATGCTAGATTGTTTTCCTACCAGCAGTGTGAAAGAGAAGCATCAGACCTGAGTTTTTGCCAAACTGGTAGGTGTTAATGGTGTCTTATTACATGGGAAAAAAGGGGAACTCTGTTTGCCTTTTCTTTTTTCATGTTAAAACTTTCAGAATATGTGGAACTTCATGTTTTAAAATGAAGAATGTTATCCAGGTACACACACCCACAATATTCCACAGGAAAAGCTATATGTGCTAATCAAATTAAATTTCAGTTGCCTCAGAAGAATTTTAATTATTGCAATGTTGAATATTTTTATTCTTCCATTTGGTATTTTTAAAAAATCCAAGGAGAAATTTTATTTTAGTGAAAACTTGTTTAAAACAAAGATATTCCTGCCCTAGCTGGTTTAGCTCAGGGTAAGAGCCTTAGCCTACAGACCAAAGAGTCCCGGGTTTGTTTCCTGTCAAGGACACACTCCTTGGTTGTAGGCTCTTCCCTGGTCTGGGCCCTGGTCAGGGCTCATGCAGGAGGCAACCAATTGATGTGTTTCTCTCACATTGATGTTTCTCTCTGTATTTCCCTCTCCCACTCTCCCTAAAAAAAAAAAAAAAAAAAAAAAAAAAAAAAAAAAAAAAAAAAAAAAAAGGGAAAAAATAACCTCGGGTCAGGATTAACAAAAACAAACAAATAAAAAACAAACAAAAGATATTCCATTTAATTGAGAAAAGTGTCTCTTAATTAGTGTGGAAGGCTTAATTTAGAAAAAGCTGATTAGATATTACAATAGTTTTATTTCATTCCTCAGAGAAAGTTATTATTTTTGTTGTTAATCCTCACCTGAGGATATTTTCCCATTGATTTTTAGAGAGAATGGAAGGGAGGGGGAGAGAGAGAGAGAATTGATTGGTTGCTTCCTACACATGCTCCTCAGGGATAGAGCCTGCAACTGAGTTACGTGCCCTTGACTGGAACTGAACCCAGAACCCTTTAGTCCCCAGGTCAACACTCTATCCACTAAGCCAAACTGGCTAGGGGTCAGAGACACTTCTTGAAAGCCAGATTCAAGTTGACTTTTAACAGGTTCACATTCTAGAGAAGCTGCTGCAGAGATGACCCCTGGCTTAGAAATGTTGTTTTCCAAATTACATTTGAGCAAATGTGTGACCTGGTCCTTCTTCGGTCAGGTGTCAGTGAAGCTCCTCCAATGGTGTGGAACCCCAAGAGCCTGTGTACCATGGCCGGGTGAGGTGTTCAGTGGGCTTTGGCGTCTGCTGGTCCAATGCCTGAGCACTAATGGGTGGCTGTCTTTCAGCTTTCATGACGCTGGTGATCATACTGCTGCACGTGTTCTGGGGCATTGTATTTTTTGATGGCTGTGAGAAGAAAAACTGGCACCCCCTTCTTGCAGTTATTCTGACCCACCTGCTGGTGTCAGCCCTGGTGAGTACGGCCACTGTGCTCAAACTGGTTTTTGGAGCTCAAGTCCACCTGTCTGCAGGGGTAGATTCCACCCTAAATGAAGTACATGCTCATGGGAAAATAAGGAAATTCAGAAATGTTACTTGAAAGAATGGATGAATGATAGATAAGTCATCTAAGTCTTACTACAGAAAGACAACTATTATTTGTTGATTGATCTCATTAAAGATTTTTCCCTACTGTCTGTCTTTTTAATGACAGTCAAACCTGAAATAGTCTTGAATTATGCTTTGTTATGTAACACATCTTAATCTCCATGTTCTTATAAATATTTTAATATATAAATTTTAATGGCTTTATATAATAAAAATTGCATCATAGATTGCTTAACTGACTAATCCCTCCTGTTTCTACTTTTGGTTATTTTAACGCTGTCTTGGACATCTTTGTACATGAAATTTTTAAAATATATTGTTCCACGGAGTGGAATTATAAAGTTAAAAAAATATTATGAATATTTTTAAAGCTCTTGATGCAAATTGCTAAAATACTGTCTACAGGGTTGTATCAGTTTTACTCTAACTGATCAATAACAAGAGTGACAATTTCAATCCCTTCTCTCTGACATTATAATAATGCCAGTTTTCAAGAGTAATAATGTTTAACAAGAAAACTTGACCAGATACATTTTTTTAATATATTTTATTGATTTTGTACAGAGAGGAAGGGAGAGAGATAGAGAGTTAGAAACATCGATGAGAGTCATCGATCAGCTGCCTCTTGCACACCCCCTACTGGGGATATGCCCACAACCAAGTACATGCCCTTGACCAGAATCGAACCCGGGACCTTTCAGTCCCCAAGCCAACGCTCTATCCATTGAGCCAAACCGGTTTCGGCCAGATACATTTTAAAAGTAATTTTGTATGTCTTGGGCCTGACTTTTATTACAGTTTGTCCGATATTTACATCAGAATCATTCTCATCACTGCCTTGTCCAGACCCTTCTTATTCCTCATCTAAAGGATGTAAAAGCTTTCTTCTGATGGTGCCCTGTCTATGTTTCTCTCCTCCCCATCCATTTGGAATTTGTATCAGGTTTTCTTATTCTGGCCTCTTTGTCTTCTGGCCCAGTCTTACTGCCTCTTCTACCTCAAACCTTCCAGTGGCACAGGATACTAACGTTACCCTTAATACGATGGCAACTGTCTAAAGTCAAATCTTCATGAAAAAAAAAAAAAAGATTGGAAAGAGAGTACGTTAAAATATCAAATAAATTTATCTCTGGGTAGATTCTTTTAATTCTTTATAATTTTTGGCATGTTCCAATTTTTTTACAACATACATTTTATAACCAGAAAGGAAGTTACATGAAAAAGCAAATGTCCTTCTTATGAATCCAATTGACTGTTCATTTGACAATTATTAAGTGCCTTCCATGTTCCAGGTACTGTTTTAGGCGAACAAAACAGTTTAGTGACCAAAACAAAGATCCCTGCCTTTATAATCTAGTAAGGATTATAATCTAATAAGCAATAGACGTAATGAGAAATTAGATAGTATCTAGAAATTGTTAGGTACTGTGAAAGAAAGGAGAAGAGGAGGAGTTAAAAGGGATCCCGAGTGTGGGAGGTGGAGGGGTGCGAATTTTTGAATTAGGTGGTCACCATAGGCTTCAGTGAAGGTGACATTTGAGCAAAGACTTGAAGTAGATGTGGTTCTGCAGCTGGTCTGGAGAAAGCATCCTGGACTGAATGTGAGGGTGAGCATGTCTTCATGTCGTTACTGGCCATTTGGATAATCCTTTCGTGAAGTGCCTGTTCTGGTCTCTTGCCCATCATTCTATTATGTCGTCTGTCTATTTTGTTTGGATTTTTTTAGGCGGGGGGAGGTTCTTTATATATAGAATGTCCAAAAAAATGTATAGACACATTGAATTTGTATCAGGTTTTCTTATATTGGCCTCCTTGTCCTCTGACCCAGTGTTACTGCCTCTCCTACTTAAAACCTTCCAGTGGTACCGGCTACCAATGTTACCCTTAATACAATGGTAACTGTGTAAAGTCAAATCTTCACTTAGTAAAATATATTTCCTTTTCAGAATTGGGCTATCAGCTGTTAAAGAGTGTATACATTTTTGGGGGGGGACATCCTATATTCTTTAAAACAGGACTTTGTCAGGTTTATGCATTGCAAATAACTTCTTCTACAGTGTAGTTTGTGTTTACAGTCTCCTGATGTGGTCTTTTTATGAACAAAAGTTATTTAATGTAGTCTAATCAATTTTTTCTTTATGTTTTTTACTTAAAATTCAGTGGACTAGAGGTATAGAATTATTCTGAAGAAGAATCCAGAAAATGTTCAATGTCTGCCATGCCCACAGATGCCTCTTGAGAAAAGCATTCTTTTTACATGGGTGCTACCTGCAAAATTAGCTATTTCCCCGGCCAGAGCTTAGCCAGAGCCATGTGCAGGTAGGGTGAGGGTGAGGAACTTGAGGAGCTTTGGAGACACAACCCTAGCCTCTGATTCTCAGAGGTGTGCAGTGACAAACTGGCCAATCAGATGCTCTCTTTTGTTAAGTGCAAATGCTAGGCTACATCGGAACCTATCTCCCCACCTGACCCTGGCCCAGCAGAGAATCCCTCCTCCTATCAAAGGTCAGTTCCTCCACTTGGGTTCTAGACCTAATTCTTTCCTATTGAAGACTTCCCTCCTTTGTCCTCTGCCCCCTCCGACGGCCTTTCCATCTCTGTATCAGCTTACAGACATCTCTTCATAAAACTTCATTATTGCCTTCTCCCCTCCCAGCACCACCCTCGTTTCCCCTGTTCCCCATCACAGCAAAACTTCTCAGAGTGATCCCCCCAAATTGTCTTCACTTCTTCACCTCTCATACTTCTAGCCCAATCTAGTTTCTGCTCAACCACCTCTTTAAAACTGCACTTGTCAAGGTCAAAAAGGACCTCCATTTCTCCAAATCTAATGGGCAATGTTCTGTTTTCATCTCAGCAACCTTTAAAAAGAGCTGACCACCTTCTTTTTGAGACATTTTTCTATTCTGACTTCTGCATCACACTGTCCCCATTTCCTCTTACTCCACTGCTGGCTCCGAGTCCTTGCCGACTCTTTTTTAATAAATCAGGCCAATGAAATGGTGTTGACACTTCCAATTTGCTCCTGTGATACTGAACAACACAAACAATTTACAAATGTTCTCAGGGCCTGATCTTGACTTTTCTTTTCCCTTCTCTCTACAATAGCTCCATGGGTAATTTCATTCATTACCATGGTTTTAAATACCATCTATGGATTGTGTCTCTATATTCCTATTTTTAACCCAGGCCTCTCCTCTCCCCTTCTCGTATCTAACTGCTTACCTGACATCTGCCTTTTGAAATCTCACAGGCATGTCACCCTTAACATGTCCTCTTTGGACTAGATTCTCACCCACGACTCAAAGCTTGGTCTTCCTCACGTCTTTATTGTCGCATTAAATAGCACCACCATTTACCTAAAGCCAGAAGCACGGCCTCTCACTGCCCCTCAAGTCCTGTCAGTTCTTATCCACTCTCCATCTCTGCCTCCACCTACTCTAAGTCCCCATCCTGTACTCTCCTCATCCAGTACAGGATGGGGACTTAGAGTAGGTGGAGGCAGACAAAACCTTCCTAACCAGTCTCGCTGCTCTCACCATAGCCCCCTTTAATCTTTTTCTGCAGTTTAAAAGTCTAACTCAAGTCCTTCAGCTCCCCTACCAGAAGGAAACACTGTGGCCCTCCACTGCACTGAGTATAAAATCCACACTCCTTACCTCATGTGCTGCCCCTCCATCCCGACACATGATTAACATGGACTCTCCTCAGGGACTCAGCTGTGCCGAGCTCCTTTGTTCCCTCCCTTGGTCTCCACTAGGCTGGCTCACTCCTCCTCCTGTGTGTCTCAGTTTAAATGCCACTTCCGCAGGGCCTTCCTTGACCACCCTAATAGATCACCTCATTCTTACCTGTCCTGTCACCATCATAATTATAACTGTTCTGATCTAGTATTCATCATAGTTTGCAATTATGTAATTAATTTAGTTTTTTCTTCATTCATTACATATCTCCCTCATTGTGTATGAGCTCCATTAGGATAGAAAGTAGGGTCTTCACTATTGTGTAGCCCAGTACCTCTAAGCACCCCATCCGTGTTTTTCAAATGAACTTTTGGGACTGACAGCAGTTGTGCTGCTGAAGAAGAGATGCTGCTGTTCCCTCAAATACTAAGGACTCATACTAAAGTAATTTGGACTTGTCTGGCTTTCTTCCATGTTCTTGCCCTGAAGGATTATAAATTGGGCCCAGTTATATGACATGTATCATCCGTTGGGCATTCCAGTAGGTTCTGGCTTCTCATTACCTCCTAGGGTTGCCATTGAAATTCAGCGCAGCACAGATCTATAGGCCAGTGCCCGCTGACTCGGTGAGTCTGTGTGTCCTTATACTTCATTGGCACCTGTTTTATGAGAACATGGTCCCCCCAGGACAGGACATACATCACATGTTTGGTGAAACACATCCCAGCTATTAAAAGTATTTCCTACCTCCCTTTGTCTTTGGTTACTCGCATGTTTAATATGCCAGCCATCGTTACCAAGCTGGTTTATTTTTCGTTTGCAGACTTTCCTTAATCCTCAGTATGAAATAAGTCTGGTGTTGGCCTATATGATCATGCCGCTCATGGGCACCTGGGCATTCTTCGTGGCCGGAGGCAGCCGCCGAAGCCTGAAACGATACCTGCTCTGCCAAGACAAGGACTTCCTCCTCTACAGCCAGCGCTCCAGATAGCCTCCCGCAGCCGGCGCTCCACACAGCAAGCTGCATCTTTAGAGGAAACATCACTGTGCCTTTTTCTAAAAATTCCTCCTCCTGGCGGAACTGACTGAAAACAAAACCATCTGGCTGTGCTGCGGCTCTCATGCAGCAGCTCACCCTGCCTGCACGTGTGAACGGCCTGGCGGGGAAGCAGAGAGGACACTGGTTTCCGGGCTTCCGCCTCCAGGTGTAATTGGTCTGGGCATTGGGTGATTTTTAAAAGCTTCTCCAAAGAGCCTGATGTGCAGCCAAGTTGAGAACCATCGGTGTCCAGATAGGGACTTGCTGAGACCACCAGGAGTGAATAGAACCCAGATGTCTAGCTGTCTCCTGACACTTGTGCTGAACGGCAAGTCCTGGCCAGCCTCTGTCCTTTCCAGTTCTGAAGTCACAAAGGCCATGAAGTGTTTTCATGTACTTCATTAGTACCCTGTTTTATTGGAACATGGTAGACTGTGTCTCTAAATGCAGTGATACATTGCACTGGAGTACTATGATAATTAGCCAAAGTAAGCTGTTGACTAACAAGCTGTATCAGTCTGTAGCCTTTCTATTCTAGATTTTGCTTTCTGAGGCATTACATTGTTTTTTAGCACAGATTCAGTTTAACTAAAACCCAATCATTTTCTGACTTTCTGGGAAGATATAAAGCCAGGAATTTTAATGCAATTCTATGAGTCTTCTGAGTTTAAGGCTTTTTGTGGCCCCGCAGCACAGCGGACTGCTAGCTGCTGGGCTGGTTGAGGTGAATCCCTTTGTTCTGCCTTTGAGCAGTGAGGCAGGCTGCTAAGTGACGTGCCTGCGCCCGGTTCCCTGGGGCTGGAGGAGGTGTATGAGGAAAACCAACCAAGAGGGTGGTGTGGACCGATTCGCCCCGGCGGTACTAACCAGCACTTGCCCCTGAGCGGTGTAGTGGAAAATTGAAAATATGTTTTCAACTGCCAAATTCATGCTTTAATGTAATCTGCCTAGTCTATATGTAAATCTACTAAATGTCTCTGAGTTTTGGTAGCAGATACATAACTCCATTTATAAGATCACCCAAGGTGTTTGTTCAGCTTCTAAACAACGCTTTTGATTTCCTTTCTAAAGAGAAAATGCCAGTGAGTTGTGCCTTTACTCACTTGAAATGGTTCCCAGTTGGTGGCTTTTAGGAAGCTGATGGTGTGAAATGGAGGTTTCCTGCACATTAAAGTGATCCTCAGCGAATCCCGTATGTGCAGCGGGACACCCAGCACTGGGGGGCTCACCAGGGATAGGACATGTGGGAGAACTGGATAAACTGCAGTGGGGAAAGAGTCACGAACACGTTCGAAATGGAAATGTGGCCAGTATTTTGGGCTGCCACTCACCGTCATTCTGGGGACTAGAACCTTACCGTTGAACCAGACCTTTTACAATGAAATTCCTTCATATGTTTAAATTATTAGAGCTTCTCAGTGTAGGGATTTAAAAGCAGTTGTGTTCCTAGCAAGGCTACAACCTTGCTAGAAACAATTGCTTAGTCCCCTAAACAATTACAGTTTTTCTCCTAAAGTCTGCTTCAGTCCTAATATCAATGGTTCTGCTGGAGTTTGCAATTTTCCACCTTAACACGAGATTTCCCTTAGACTAGAAGAGTCATAGGAAAAGCCAGTGTCGTAGAGACCAGTGAAATTTATTGTGCAGAGTTGAGGGGAATAAGATTCCCACTGAATTGAGCTTTATTCCTATTGGAACATGATATTTTTTGATGAACGGAATAAGAAAAATACATAGTTGATTATTACTATTGACTTAAAAGTCTCTTAAATGGTTAGTCTGAGAAAGTATTTGCTGGCTTGTAAAGTGTAAAACAATCTGAGAATGTTAATATTATTCATACTTGACCTCTGAGGATGTCCCCTGTGCATTGATAGTTTCAAATTAAATAAAGAAGCTGAGATATTGTAAAATCTCACTTATACAAACTTCCAGGTGAGAAGAAAATGTTCTTTGATGGTGAGACTGTTGTCTTAGTTCAGGAAGTTACTTAATAGTCCTTGATTACCTATGAATAAAGGAACCCTGTAATCCGGATTTCTCATAGAATGTGAGCATTGTCATAGTTAGCTTCGGCACTGTTGTTGCAAATAGCCTCAGAGCCTTGCTTTGTCTAATGCCAAGGAAGCCCAGAGGGAGTGCACAGTCTTCCTCTGTTGCTGTATATACACTGAGATGCAATTTTTAAAAAATGTGTTATCTGTGATGAGCTTTCTGAACCCTGACAGTATTTGGAGAGGGGGAGTGGTGTTGATGTTGAATGTTCTCCACACCGAGCTTCCTCGGTTTGGAGGGAAATGCAGTGGACCTTGGAATGTGACTAGTGTTGCAGCTCTTGAATATGTTGCCACGTGAATAATAGAGATTGATTTTGTTGCTCTCTATACATTTGTATTTATTTTTAATTCATTTAAATTAGTAGTAGTAACTGGAGAAGTTCTGTTACCTCGATCCCGGCCTGGCTGTCTGGCCAGGACAGCCTCTGTTAGTGCATCTTAATGAAAACATGGCTGAAAGGAAGAAATGATGATATCTGCAGACTGCGCAGAAAATGGCATTTGTTCCTGACCTTAATATCTTTATTCTCAAGCACATTTCAGTGTTTGCAGAGTGTCAGATTCATTCATAAATACTAGGTGTTCTTATCCATAGAGTCGATAGCACTCTCAAGCACTTCTTAAGAGTTGTAGTTTTTGTTAGCCATGTTTTTCCTGGTCCCCACCATTCCTGACTCCAGGTAGACTGAGTACATGTCACAACAAACGATTTTAAAGTGCTTTGCTTAGAGCACTTTGTTTATTATTGCAATGTTTACATTTTTCATTTTATGAAAGGCTTTTTTACTTTATTCTATTAAATATTAGTGTTTAGAGAGGTGGGTATTATCTCTATGTACAATATGTATCATTTAATATGTTATACTATTGTTATATATACTTGCAATATCAGACCTTGCAGTCAATACACAATGCAATAGACTCTTTCCAGACCTGTATTTTTCGGTGAACAATAAAAAGATTGTTTGGCACTACCCATTTTCCATGTGTCCTCTTTTTTGGAATAATGTATCCTTTGGTATCTGTTGTTATAGCTTTTGTCCTTTATAAAACTTGGCTGTACATTCTGTTGTTTATGACTGTCAGCTCTGAGACTTTTTTTTGAAAGACAAGCCTTTGTTATCTGGTCTAAAATCATAAGGCCTCTTTTCATTTCTGTTGTTCAGAAGCAGTTTGATGCATAGAAGTTCCTTGAGATGTGGAGGAGAGTCCTCCAAAATCTTAGAACCCCACCTTGAAAAATATAATGTAAAATAGTGAATTTATAAAATACCATGTTATTGTGGCTAACGATGGGAGTTGATAGACAAGGAGAGTGCAGATTAGTTTCTTCGCAGTGACCCTGAGCGGCCTATAGAGTCCCTTTTCCCCTTCCGCTTGGTGAGGAGACAGGACAGCTAAGAGGTCGAGCGTGGCCTTTGCCATCGGAAAGGCTGGGCAGATTTTTGTGGCTGAAACGGAGAACCATGCAGTGCCTGTTCACTCTGGTTTGAGATGAGGCCCCCCGTCTGTGCTGACTGTGTTATTCGATGAAATATCCCCAGGACCGAGGGCTCTTTGCTCCTAACTGTAAGCTAGCGGGGAGGGGGTGTCATTCCTCTGGTAACAGACCAGATTTGTGTACAATTTTGTCGGTCTTTCCACACTGAAATGGTGGCTCTAGTTTAATTATTATTTCTGGTATTTAGTTGGGACAGGGATTTCCCTGTGACCAGCCTCAACACATGAGAAACCTCCACTGGAAAGAAGTGTATATTTTACCTTCACCTCATTGAAAATGCTAAATAGAAGGAACATCTCAATTGGCTTATGGTCTCTCTCATCGATGTTTCTAGCTCTCTGTCCCTCTCCCTTCCTCTCTGAAAAATCAATAAAATATATATTTTTTAAAGTTATCAAAGGCATAAATGTAATTCACAGAAAAATGCAGTAGTCAATACTAGTAAAATAAGATAAAATGCTGAATCATTAATAAAAGTAATGCGAAACAAACACATAATTTTTAGATTCTAGGTTGTCAAAGATGAAGCAGATTGATAATACCAAGGATTGCTGAGCATATGGTGGAAACAGCATATTGTGACAAAGCAAATTAATACAATCCTTTGAGTGGTCACTTAACAAAATCTATTATATTTATAAAATTTTGAAATATGCATGTTTTGAACCAGCAATTCCTTTTCTAGGAATTTATCTTATGTAAATACACCCAGGCACACAAGGATCTTAATGGTCCTGCAGCTGTAAGGAATCTGCAACAAATGCCTATCAATAGAGCTTTGTCTCAAAGAGCAGAACACTTTACAGTCATTAAAGAGTGAGGATATTTGGAATATGTTTGAAGCAAAAGCAAAGTATAGGCCATTCTTCCATGCAACAAATATTTCGCATGCCAGACGTGCTAGATTTTGAGAATACGAAAGTGAAAATGTGATCCTGCCCTTATAGAGCATACGATACGTATCCTATTCGTCTATTTAATTACAAGTTTAAGCACTGGCGATGCGACTCACTGGTTGGAGCATTGGTCCAAGAACCGAAGAGGAACGTTTTGCCTTTGGCTTTATACCTAGTTATTTTTATTTTTTTCCCCAATGAGTATATATTATCTATATAATCAGATAAAACCATAAAAGAGGCACTTTTTGATTTTTTGTCTTTATTAGAAAGTGTGTGTCATTGAAAGTCTTTCACAATCTGATCCCAACAACTTTTTCTTGCCTCCCAGCATTTTCTGTTCTCCCTTCCCACACATTCTCAAACACAGCCCAGAGGCCTCTGCTTACCATGCACCATGGACTCTCAGGCCTCCACATCTTTGCCTTTGGTTTTAGTTCCAAGCAAAAGAAAACATCCTATTCCTCCATCAAGGTCCTGCTCAAATGTCACTGTGAAGTCTTCCCTGATTAGACTCAGAAAAGCAAAGTTGGCTTTCTCCACTGTAATTTATTAGCATAATTTTTGAAAATCAAAGAATAATTACTTACAGTAAAATGCACAGATTTGAAGAGCATAATTAGATGAGTTTCGACACACGTGTAAGCACCATGGAGAAGAGAACATTCCCTTTCCCCAGATGGTTCCCTGCCTTCTGCAGGGACCACGGGCTCCACCGTCTGTCAGCACAGACTGGCTCCACTTGCTTTGAACGGCGTAGAAATGGAATAACACGGTGTGCTCTTTGGTGTCTGACTTCTCTCACCCAACATAACTTTCTGAGATTGACTCATGCTTTTGTGTGTATCAATAATTCGCAACTTTTTGCTGAATAGTATTCCATTTTATGGACATACAGTTTGCTTAGCCATTCTTCCGTTGATGGACACCTAGCATTCTCTCCATACCACTCTTCTTTTTGATGAGTGGTTTCTGTCTATATCCCCAAGTGAGATTGTGATACCAGTGATCACTGAAAATGGGGACTCATGGTTGCATCCCGATCATGTAATCTGTGCTCAGCAAACAGTGATGTTCATTAAATCTTTGCTTTCGAATAAGAACATATGAGAAAGTTCGTTGGGAGCTACTTTGAATAATAGATGTGAGATGAAAGGAAATGCCTTTTCCTTTATTCATAACTCTTCTGACACCGATCAATTCTCCAGTTCCTGGTGGACGCCCGCTGTGGATATTTTACAATTTAACGCAGTTCTGATACTAACTGCCTGAGATAAGGGCTCAATTCCACAAGACTCTCTCCACTTCAGATCCCAACCCCCAGGTCCCAGGCTGTCACCGTATTTCTTTTCTTTATAAAATTTTTACATATGCACATAGTTTCATTATTTTTTTTTAATTTATTGTGGTGGCATTGGTTAACAAAATTATATAGGTTTCAGGTTCTACAGTACACCATCGGCATATTATATTGTGTGTTTACCACCCCAAGTCAAGTCTCCTTCCGTCACCATTTACCTCCCCGTTACCCTCTTGTACCTGCCCCAACTCCCTTTCCTTCTGGTAATCACCATACTGCTGTCTGTGTCTAGGAGTGTTTTTTTCTGTTGTTGTTGTTGTTTTTGTTTAATCCTTTAATCTGGTGAACCAGCTCTAAATTGTGGGTTCCCATGATCTCTCCCCAAGTCTGATAATTGGTCAGAACAGCTCACAAAACTTAGACTAGCTCACATTTACTTATAGTTACATGTATTATAAAGGGTACAGATGAGTAGCCAGATAAACAGGAATATAGATCGAGGTTTGGAGAAGGAATTCAGAGCTTCTTTGTCCTCCTGCGTGCACCACCCTCCCGGCACCTGCCTTTATTGGAAGCTCTCTGAACCTCTGGTTCTAAGATTTGTATGGAGGCTCCATTATGAAGACATGATTAATTAAATCATCGGCCATCGGTGACTGAACTCCCTGGAGGTCGGGGAGTGGGGCTAAAAGGTCCAGTTCACTCTGATGGTTGGTCCCTCTGACAAGCAGCACCCTCCCATCTAAGCATCAGCTCCTTAGCATAAACTTAGGTAAGGCTTAGGGGCTTATCGTGAATAATATTTCAGAACTCTGTGCCAGGACCTGGGGACCAAATACCTATTTCTTGGTGTATAACGGTATCGTAGGAGATCAATCCACATTTCACGCAGCGACTGGGAGGGAACGATGAGTTCCTGGCCATGCAGGCTCTCCGCAGAAAGCAGGGGCCGTGTTCAGGAAAGGTTCTCAGATGGTTGTGTGTTGGGTGGTCAGGAAGGAGGGGAGCTACGATGCCCGAGAGCTGCCGTTGGGTGTCTGGTAGCTCGGGAAGCCAGTTTCAGCGAGGCGCTAACTGGTGATGTCGCTGCCTCTGCAGGAGAGCCTGCTCCTGCCAGAGGAGCCGGGCGACTCTGTCGTCACTGACACGGAGTTGCTGGCCAGTGTCAGTCTGCCCTTGAACCCAGAGGCCCTAGGTTTGTTGTCTTCGTTGCAGGTAATTAAAAGTTAATATTTGAAATGAGTGAACTCAGGCAGAAATAATGACTTTGACTTAAGAGTATCGAGCGGTCATGTCCAGCCAGGTGAACAGCGACCATGCTGCCTGGGTGCCCACCACGTTTCCAGATGGACCAGGAGGATAAGGTCTGGATGGACTTGCCAGAACAGGCAGGGTGTCATCGGGCTGAAGGTGGGGGAGTATTTCACTCCCCCCCTTTTTTTTTTTGCAGGTTATCCTTTTTTTTTTTTAATATATATTTTAATGATTTTTTACAGAGAGGAAGGGAGAAGGATAGTTAGAAACATCAATCAGCTGCCTCCTGCACACACCCTACTGGGATGTACCTGCAACCAAGGTACATGCCCTTGACCGGAATTGAACCTGGGACCCTTCAGTCTGCAGGCCAATGCTCTACCCACTGAGCCAAACCAGTTAGGGCGGTTTATTAAGTTATCATTGATATAAGATAAATGGCACATATTTAAAGTATAAAACGTGAACAGTTTTGACATATGTGGAGAAACCATCACCACCATCAAGGTAATGAACACATCTTCACCTCAACAATTTCTCCTGCCCCTTCGCAATCCCTTCATCCCCCGTCCTCCCCACCTCATCCCCAGCCAACCACTAACCTGTTTCTGTCCCTGGAGTTTGCATACTTTGGAATTGTATACAGATGGAATTACACTGTGTAGGTGTGTTCCTTCTCCCCAGTTCAGCCTTAGGAAAAGGGAGGGTTCAGTGAATGTGTCCTTGGGAATCTGTTCTGCTGAATCTGCACCTGCCCAGTGCTGGGCTGACTCCTTTGCTCGCTTTCAGTTGTCACTCCTTGGTCAGACTTTCCTGACCAGAGGCCAGGGTTTAATGTTACCAGGCAGATTGGAGGCAGGGGGTCGTTGTTGACTTTCCAGAAATCATTGGCAGAGACTCTTTAGTGCCTTCAGCCTGTGGGGTTTTATGAGGTTACAGCATGAGTGAGATCTGCACAGTAAATTCTATTACAAGAAGGTGTTTCCATGCCACCGGAGCTGTGGAAGGTGCACCCCACACTGTCCCTGGAGATCCTGGCACCGCAGGAGCTGTGCAGCCTCGGCTTAGCCCAGAGCCAGAGCCCTGGATTCGGTTCCCACCTGTAAGACGAGGGCCTGGCTCCCTCTCCCCTGGGTTGTTGGAGGGAAGGTAAACAAGTGAGAGGCAACACTGAAGCCCGGGGCGACCTGCAGTCACAATGATATGCTGACCTCTGGTTGCAATAAATTGTTATGGCGAGTCATTCCATACCACAAAGCACTTGGGCCCTTACCTCTCTGCCCAGACATTCAATAATGAGAGGGCCCGGGTGAGGCATGGGGACCCTCCACACCTTCCCCCACACCCTGGGCCATGTGTGCCTGCCAGGCCATTTCCAGTGTGGACATGGATGGTGATGCCAGAGCAGTGCCCACTGCACAGGTGACACCCCGCTTCCCCGCGGGCAGCCCCAGAGGTCTGGTTTCCTCTTCTAAGTGGGCCTCCAGACTTCTCCCCCCGCCTCGAAGGAAGCAAGGTGACTTGTTCTAACAGAGGCACCACTGACAATCCAAGAGGTGCTGGTCCCCTTGGAGCTGGAGTGGAGACTGCCTTGTCAGGTGCAGGAATGTCAGGACCAAGGAGGGGGGGGTTGGGTGGGGAAGCAGATAGCCCTGGGTCAGGGTCCCACATCATCAGGTTCCTGGCAATTAACCAGGCGCCCTTGTGTCCACAGCCAGAACTTTCCCACAAGGCACTGGGGCGCCCCAGGCTGGAGTCACTGCCGAGCACCTGGATTCCGGGGCATGGCCCAGAGGCATGGCCAGGGCAGGGAGGGCTGGGGCGTGCTCCTTCCTGAGCCAGGGAAGGAGGTGGGAGGAGGCCTGCAGCTGGTCTAAGGTCAGCTGGTCTGTTCGCCTAGGCCTGATTTTCCACCTGCCCTCTTTCCTACCGCCCTCCGCCCTCTGTATCTGCCTCCCAGTCCTCCTATCCTCTGTCTCCCACCCCCGCCCCTCACGCCCTTCCAGAGCTTTCTGCCAGTGTCTATCTTTGTGTGAAAGTCCTCTGGGTCTAACCTCTCAAAGGAGGAGGTCAGCGTCCCACATCCGCACAGGGCCGTCCTGCCCTGGCCACATGGGCCGCCTGAGCACTGGAGGGTGGTCAGTGAGACGAGAGAGACTCTATTTATTTTATTTTCAGAAGTTTAAATTTAAAAGCTGACCATTGATTCAGTTATTTGGAAAACTTCTGGGTGTATTTGGAGCGAGTATGTAAATCTGCTTTTCCAACTATAAATTTTATGTAGTCTAAATATGGATAAAATGTTTTCAATGAAAATGGAGTCTCTGAATTGTGATGTGCTAGAAGTGTAAAATACACACTAGATTTCAGACTTGCTATGAAAAAACAATACATGAATGAAAATCTTTCATATAAAAATATTGGTCACATGTTGAAACTATAGTATTTTGGATCTATTGGGTTATATACAATATACTAAAATTAATGTCACTGGTTTCTTTTACCTTTTTTTTTGGTGTGGCTACTAGAACTTTAAAATGTCACGTCTTGCATTATATTTTATTGTATTCCTGCTGGGCTGTGTGCTTAGCTTGTCCATTTGGCTGGATTTCGATGAGGAGGCAATGGCCACGCTGAGGGACGACTGGGGTCTCCTCGGCCAGCCTGTGGCTCTTGTCACCACACTTCCCGTCCTCACTGCCAGGGAGCTGAGAGCAGGGAGCGGGGCAAGGGCTGTGGGGGGACATGGGGGGTGACTTCCACGGCACCCATCTCCACCCTGGGGCGACTGAGTGAGAGCCGGGAGCTTTCCTAAGAAAGTCAAGTACACCACGGTGGCCTGGCTTCTTCAGCAAACCGGAATCTGAAGTCTGGACTTAGACAAGAGATGGCAGGAGGGGGACAGTGTGTTTTGTAAAAAGGATCCAGAATGAGGTCACATTCAGGCAACCAAGAGAGGCTGCCACCCTACGAGGTAGAATATCTAGTAAAGGGACATGCGACCCGTTTCCCGTGCTCATGGCACTTTGGTGAAGAATAGCTTGCTCTTTTCTTCTGACTTAGTTTTCAAGGCTCTTTCCCTCATCACTTCCGGGGAAGCGGCTGTGACCCTGGGCTGCAGGCGCCACAGGCCTCCCCCGCCCTAAAGGGACGAAGGACCTCCGTGTGGGACCTTTGGAGCCAGGTGCTAAGACCCGGATGCAGACGGCTCTGCTGTTCATTCTGATTGGTTACTTGTCACCCTACCCTGGGAACTGCCACGTGCTTTCCCCTCACCTCCCAAAATCAGTCTCCTGTGAAAAACTTTATTTATAATTTCTCATATTTACAGTGTCTTCATTACAATCATCCTTACAATAAAAACATAAGTGCTGAACAGACCTTCGTCACAGTGGCCGTGCTCCGTCCCAGGCACGGGGACAGAGGGGTGCTGCGGACCCCGGTGCTCCCCAAGGGCCAGCCAGGAGGCGCTCGGAGAGCTGAGTGGAAGGGGGAAGAAGTTAAGGTCTGAACTTGAAATGCAATGAATAGTCCATGCGGCAAAATCTTAGAATATCTATTAAGAAAACAGGTGTCAGTTTTTACTGTTTTATCAGATGAAACTGAAGAAACGAAATGGAGAGACTCCTGACCCCCACGAGTGAGAGGCACGAAGCCAGGCCACCCCCCACCCCTTCCCTCGCACAGGTTTCCCTCCCTCCGTGGCGGCCGGGCCAGTGGGGTCCGTGAGAGCCGGAGGGGAGGGTCCCAGTCCCAGAGGGGAGGATTGGGAGGGAGGGCGCCTGCTGGCTCTGGGAGCCTCTGCTCACTTCCCTGGCTTGGTTTTTCTCAGCCGGGAGGCCAGGGACGCCAGAGCCTGGGCTGTGTGTGTGTGTGTGTGTGTGTGAGTGTGTGTGTGTGTGAGAAAGAGAGAGAGAGAGAGAAATGCCACCGCTTTCACTGCCCAGTGAGTCTTTCTTCTTATGAAAGCCATTGCCAGGCACAGTGATCTCTCTGTTCTCAAAATGTATCTGCCAAAGGCGCAGAGAGCTTTCTGAGTGGGCCCCACTGCGCAGGGGCGGCTCGGGTTGGTTTCTGAGGGCCATGTTGGGCCGAGGCCAAGAAAGCATTGCCTCGTTCACGTCGCTGGTCCCACAGGGTTGTCCCTGCTGTCGGTGGACCAGCGTCAGGTGTGCTGGCCGCAGCATGCGAGGCCGCCCAGACCCCGGCCCTGCCAGAGGCTCGCGACACCCACGTCTCCCTGGCGCCGCGGGGTCAGGGGTAACTGCCAGGCACACGCCGCAGAGGCGCAGGCCTGCTCACGAGGGCGGCGGTGAGAGTGGAGAGTGGCGAAGACCTGTGGGGGTCAGGGGGAGAGCAGGAGGGAAGGGAGGACAGAAAGGGACCCGTGCTTCAGGGGGACATTCCATGCTGTCAGATGAGGCTGGGAACCAGCGGGTTCTGGGAGCTGGGGGTGCTGGCCCCAGAGGCTGCAGCGGGGGCCCCTGCTCGGGCCTGGGCTCTTCCATCGGAGGGGACGGTGGAGGAGTTGTCTCCTCGGGAGCTGCCTTGGGTCTTGCGGGGGAGACCGTGAGGGGTCTTGAGAACAGTCCTTTCGTTTGTTGACAGCCCGGCACAGAAAACGCCCTGCTGTCATGCCTTGAAAATGCCTTTTGACTAAGCTGTGCTCGGTCCTCAGAGAAGTAGCCAAATCCCAGTCCCACGAAGGAGTGAGAAATGAAATTGAAGCAAAAGAGTCAAAGCTCATCAGTCACTTTGCTTCTGCCTATTTCCTAGATTCTCAGAACTCACGTCTGCTCAGGAGAGAGAAAGCAACAGCTCTTGTTCCAGGGGCGGCCCAATTATGGGTGACATCTACAGAGCATCAACCCGCACTGCCCCCCGGACGGGCATGTGGGCTCGGGCTTCCTACTCTGTCCTTCTCACCTCACAGCTCCCAAGATCCCTCAGACCGTGTCTCCCATGCTCTCTAAGGTCTGGTCGGCCTGTCTGACTCAAAGGACAGGACTGCGAAGATGCCCTTCCATCTTTCAAAGAACATCTCCTTTCTTTCATCTCAGGGACCCCGACCCTGTGCCTGTGCTTCCCACTCCACCATCCCCCCCAACCCCCCCCCCCCCACTGCCCAGGTGGCAAGGTCAGACTAAAGGTCGTGTCACAGCAGGAGGGTCAGAGGAAGACAACACCGGCTTCCCTGAGGCAAGACCTGAGTCTTCAAAGCAAAACAAAGCAGAGGGTGCACATGGGCACGTGCTGGTGAGAAAGCTTGGACAAGGAGCTGACCTTTGACCTGAGTCAACCCCTGGAGAAAAGTGACTTCCCATTATCGCAGCCCCCACAGCGACGTGGTGTGTGTCCCCAGAGCCCCGACCTCTTCTGGTCTCACACAGATGAAGCACACAGCTCCGAGTCCCCGCTCCCGGGCGAGCTCTCCCATCGACGATCGCCCTGGGAGAGGTCGCGCATCAGGGTGGGGGGCACCCCACTAGAGGCCCCCACGGGTCTGGGGTGTTTGTGGGGTGAGCTGCACAGAACCTTCAGGTAGCTCCAGTGTCCAGGCCGCCGCCGTGTGAAAGCATCCAAAGCAAAGTCCGTCTGGGGCGCCTGCAGTGCCGGGCCTCAGGCGTGGGCCTCCGCCTCCTTCCTGAGGGCCGGTTTGTAAATGACGCCTTTATTGCCACCGCCTTTCTTACTGCTGGAAGGAGAGGGACACACACAGCTCATTAGTCAAAGGGGGAGAGAGGCCGAGCACAGCTTTGCTCAGCTAGGAAATGAGGCGAGTTTTAGGGACCACATTCCTGTCTCGGGACCTTTTCTGTCTGTTTTCAGCGGGAATGGCTGCATCTAAAGCATGAACCAAGATGGGATCAGCTCATTGTCCAGCTGTTCCTTTTTAATGCCTGGCAGTGCTAGGCCTGCGTTTTGAAGAAGGTCTCGTTACCACCCTTGCTTCAAACCTTTGACTCCATTGCAGGGTTCCTGGCAACCTTTTTTTTTTTTTTTTTTCTTTTTTCATGCCAGGAAACATCCATTGGGTTTTAGGGGGGAAAAACAAACATAACAATGAAATATGAGCAGAGGGCACTATAGCTAAAGTGAGTGGAAAATGAAGTTTTCCTTCGTGTTTCTTTTGGGATTCATAAAAGGCAAATACCATATGATTTCATATGTGGAATCTAACGAACAAAATAAATAAACAAAATGGAAACGTACTCATAGGTACAGAGAACGACTGACAGCTGTCAGGAGGTTGAGGGGCTGGGTGAAAAAGTGAAGGGGTTAAGAAAATCAAATTTGTAGACACAGACAACAGTACCAGGGGGAAGGGATGTAGAAGAGGGTGAAAGAGGGAAAAGGGAGGACAAGTAGTGATGGAAGGAAATTAGACCCTGGGGGGTGTACACACAATATTCAGATGATGTATTACAGAATTGTACATTGTACAGAATTAACCAATATAACCCCAATTAATTCAATAAAAAGTATATATATATATATATATATATATATATATATATATATAAATTAAAAAAGAAGAAGAAGAAGACACACCAGATGTAAAGGTCTTGGAAGACAGCCTTGCTGCTTACATTTAGGCAAATGGGACTCCCCCCCCCGCCCACCACCACCACCACCCAGAGCCCCATCCAAGGTTTTAGCCACAGCAGCCAGGCTGGCAGAACCTCCAGCGTAACGACCCTTGTACGACCAGCATCTCATGCAAAGGAGGCTGAGCCAGGGGCGTGTGGGAATCAGTGCTCCCAGGCCGTGTTGGTACCGGGGGCAAGGGCTGCCTTCCCAGACGGATTCCTCCTCATGGACACATAGGCCACCCACCCCTGCTTCCCAGCAAAACCAGCTCACCTCTTCTTCCTTCTGAAAAGCCAGATGGACACTGCCAGGACGATGCAGATGCCGAGGATGCAAGCCAGGGCCACCGAAAGAATGATTCCTGGTGAAGAGGCAGTGAACACGTGTTAACATGCCTCCCTCCCCTTCCTCTTTCCCCACAGCACATGGTGTGACAGCACATGGCAGGAACATAATCATCCACTGGAAGGTGTCATTCCCCATTTCTGGTCTGAGCAGGACTGGCTGGAGTACTGAGAGGGGCCACTTGCAGACTGTGGTCATTGTCCAGCAGGGGTTCTCAAATGGGCACCAGGATCGTCTGAAGAGCTTAACACATAGACTTTTTTTGAGTCCAACCCTCAGAGACTCCAATTTAGTCTGGGGTGGAGCCCAAGGATCTGCCTTCTTATTAAAACTCCTCAAGCTGATGCTGATGTATGTGGTTCATGTACCAGCCTTTGAGAAACCCTGGGCTACAGAATAAGAACTTATTCCACCTTTGCTTATTGGACTTAAGGCCCACTGGGGTGCCTCTGTATCAGGGTTGCCCCCCAAGTTCCATTGCACAGCTCTAAACAGTCCAAAAACAACCATGGGCCCCTCCCCGAGGTCACCTCGCCAACCCCCCCACCTCCCCCTGGGGCCCAGGCATGTTGTCAGGCAATGGCTTTCCACCATGGCCAACCGAGATCGGAGACAGGCTCTGTGAATGCACACGTGCTGTACGGAGTGATTAGGTCTTTCATTAGGGGAGCGTTTGATTGGCGGTGCCCCTTTGAATCAGAGAGAGAGAGGGGTGAGGGTGAGACCCACAGTGGGAAGGGCCGGAGCCAGAGCAGCAGCACAGAGGAGCACAGAGGAGGAGCAGGAAGAGCCGCAGGCCCAGATCACACTGAGAATCACAGCCATCACCCGCGGCAGCATGCACGGCCGGCGGCCACGTACCCAGGCTCAGTCCTGCGGAGGTGAGGTCTCGCTCTTCGAAAGGGAAGGAAAAGATGGGAAGTTAACCGAGTCAAGCCGTGGTGGGCATGGCCAGTGTGTGGAAGCTCTACCTGTTGTCGGCTTGGTGGTACTAGGCGGACGGGGTGGAGGGCATGGCCTGCCGAGGGGATCCCACAGTGATCCCTCCTCCCGATGTTCTCTGATCACAGCAGGCTCTTTGCCTGGGCCGGACTTCAGCTTCTCATACGAAGCGGCCCAGGTGGCAGGTGAGGAAGCTAAGCGTCCCCCTCTGCATGGCAGGCTGTCACCTGGCTCTCTGGTACCCGCCCCTCTTCCCCAGCCAGGAGCCGGCCGTGTCTGGCTGGCGGGGCTGGCAGAGAGTGGTTGGAACCTGTCCCCACACTTCTGCTCCGTCCCCAGCCAGGCCTGTTGTCCTGGTTTGGTGCTATTATTTATTACTCCGGCCCCACTGGATAAACGAGGAACGCCTCCGCCCCAGCCTCCCTCCTGTGCCACGTGGGACCAGCGGAGTGCGGCTTCTCTCAGCAGCTACTGTGGCAGATAATGGGGCGAGTTAGGCGTCCTTAGTGGGGCTGACATAGTGCCCAGTGCCTAAGGTGAGATCCTGTAGTCAGCCTATCGTAAGGTGACCAGACGTCCCGCTTTTGGCAAGACAGTCCCGATTTTTAACAATTTGTCCCGTGTCCCGATATCAGGACTTTTTTTAAAAAATGCCTCGGGACGCGGGACAAATTGTTAAAAATCGGGACTGTCCCGCCAAAAGCAGGACATCTAACTACCTTAGCCTATTGGGACCTCCCCAATGGAGGGACATGGTGACTCCATCTGCTCCGGTAGGACAGGGAGCCCAGTCCTGGAGCCTCTGGCTGCCCAGCCTGCTCCTTCCCGTTCTTAAAACCACCCCTCCTCCTCCCAGCAGGGCCTCCGTCTAAACCAGGCTCTGCCTCCACCCCTCTTGTCTGGTGCTTCTCTGACTCGGGAGGAACGAGCGGCCTGTGTGTGTGGATGTTTGCTCCAGTTCTCGGTGGAGGCAGGGGTTGTGCAGGAGGGGCCCACCCAGCCTGGCACTAAGGAGAGCCCGTGTGGCCCTGAGAGCTGGCCGAGCCCTGGCCAGGTGCGAAGTGCCCACAGAGGGCCAGGTCCTTGTCCTGGGGTCACTTGACACCCTAGGGAACCAGACCTGAGACACCGTGAGGCTCTGCTCACGCCTTCTGCCATGTGGCCAGAGTCGGGCTGATTCCCTCGGGCCATCTTCCTGTGTCCTTCCCTGCGATTCTGCAATCTCACACTGAGTCTGCAGCCTCCTCCCGGTCCAAGGCCGGCCCTGGGGTCTCTGGTCCGGCTTCCCAGGTGGGCCTGGGGGCCGTATGGATAAGCGGCAGGTGTGGGGAGGAGCTGGCCACAAGCACAGGGTGACCTGCTCTCGGGACTCGTATCAGCCACCACCGGTAGCCCATGGCCTCCCAAGTGGCCCCCCGCCTGAACACAGGTCCGTGTGTGGCCCGGGAGGCCCTCAGGACCCGACTTTCCCCCGGGAGAGTGTCGTGTTTGTGCAGCTCATGCTTGTTCCCTGCTCGGCTGTGGCCTCCGAGCTCTGGAATTTGGTATTGGGTGTGTTTTTCCTTTTAAGGAACCTGGAGGCGACCGAGGCCTCTAAGACCTTAAAAACATCAACCACCCAGAAAACCCCAACTAGTCATGGCTTTCTTTCTAGGCCTTTCGATGAAATACACCTTTGTTCTTTGTTCCTAAAACTCCAGATGCCTGTGGTACCAAACCAGTTCTCACCACAGGAGACTGTAACTAGGAAGCCCAACCTCTTGGCTGAGCTGTTCAAACATGACAGTTTCTATCATCACCACCTTCACAGTCACCTCACGTGTCCCGGGAGCCACAGGCCCCGACAGCCGACAGGGCTCCGGGGCTGGAGGGGGTGACGGCCCCGTGGCCTGGGGAGCTGGGCAGCCTGCAGAGGCCGGGCCTCCGGGAATGGGCTTCTCTCAAGAGCCCCGCTTGGTGGCTGGTGTGGAGGGAGAGTCCGCCTGCCTGGCTCCCTGAGCAGTGCCCCTGCTGCATGGGGCCCGTGCACAACGGCCTGGTTTTCTCCTTGTGAGGGCCAGGGGGCCCCTCCTTGGGAACAGGGAGAGGAGAGCCAGCACCACAACCAGGGGCGCCCCAAGGCTGGGCCAGAAGCTTTCAACCGCAACTTCGATGCAGCTTCAGCAAAGCAGCCTGACTGAGCAAGTACAGAGCGTCAGCCACCTCTGAGACGCGCCTGCAGAAGCCCAGGCAGGAAGGTGTCGGGATGCTACGCCCCGCCTCCTGCAGCACCAACCCTCACGGGAGCAGGGCTTTTCTGCGGAGCGGGGCGAAGCCGCGGGCTGGGGTCCCATGGGAGGCGGACACCAAAGCATCTACGAACTAAAGGGCGAGGGGGAGCCGGGAGGCTCTGGGCCGCAGAGAGAGCTGTTGGGGCGACCGGAGAACCAGGCCCAGAGAGAGAAACCAAAGCCTGCATCACAGCAGCCTCCGGGATGCTGCAGGGACCCGGCATCGAAGATGATGCGGGAGAGACAGAGCTTGAGAAATTCATCTGCAGATTCAACAAAGAAATGGTTTGGTTCTGACGGTGAACTAGACAAGCAGTCCCCGTTGAAGGTCAGTGGGACGGACAGGAGAAACGGACGCAGGCTTTGTGGACAGAGACGGACATGAGAGCCCCTGGATGAGAGACAAGGGAGGAGGCCCCGAGCTGCGGGTAACGGGGCACGCCGCACTGACATGAGGAAGCCATCTGTTCGAATTCCGTAATGTGCTCCGGTGCATGTCAGGGCGAGCAGAGACAGGGCGATCCGACACTCACAAGGAAACCACACAGATACGTGACCGTCACATGCCTCGCCCAGAAGGGACAGCTTCGGAGGACGGGCAGGCTGCCTGCCACGGGGGCACTGCTACCTGGTCTGGCTGGCTCAGGAGCTGCGGCTTCCACGGGCATCGTGCTGGGCCGAGGGCTGCGGCTTAACTGCTTTTGAGGTCTTCTGAGGCCTCAAGCGCAGACAGAAAGGTCCAGCTGAGGAGCAAGCGCCTCGTTGACACAGCTCCGAGTTCCTGGAACAAGTCCAGCCTTTTCCAGGCCATTGGCAATTCTGTTTACTCAGACAGAATTCTGAGTCAAAAGGAATACAGTCCTTTTCTAAGGATTATTTTAAAGTATGGACCATGTTTTGGTAGGGGCCATGTCACGTAGTGAAAACAGAAAGAGGCAGGGAGCGTTTGGGTAATCCCATTCCGAATGGTAAGATTCTGACTGTCCTGCTTCAGACAAGTCACGGACTCCAGTCAGCGACACGCTAGCCCTCACCGGGATGATGCTTTGGTAAGAAGGGCTCAGTCATCGCAGAACATCACCATCCTTGGAGGACCTACCTGGGGACTTGTCCTTAAGAACACTATGAGGAAATAATCCAGGGAAGAAGTCATTTTGACAAATAAATCAGCCGAGAAGATACTACGGGATCACATGAGAGAACTGGTTTTCTACAACCATGATAAGGGACGGAGGGAGGGCTTGCAGGAATTCCAGGTTGCAGGAATGCAGGCCCAGGAGAGGGAGCCACACGGCTCTAGGGTCAGTAGGCGCAGGTTACAGTGCCGGCCTCGGGTGCGTGGCCCTCTCCCTGCTGAAGGGAGGATGGTGAGACTGGACATTTATCCTGATCAGGCCGTGGCCCCGGAAAGCCTGGCAGCATCTCCAGGCAACTCCCCCCCCCCCCCCCCCCCCGCAGGCCTTCAAAGCTTGGCAGCTAAGTTCCCATCTTCAGTTTTTCATAAATGACTTGATTTTAATGCTGTTGGCAAACTGATAGCAAAGCAAAATTAAAGATAAAACTAAATGGTAACAATCCGCCAGGCTTATGTTCAAATCATTCTGCAGAGAAGACGCTGGCGAGGTGTGGGGAAGGGAGACTGGTTGGTTACATTCTTTCAAACTTGTCATGAGCGCCTGGCACAGGGCCAGGCACAAAAAGTGAGAAAGACTCCCATCGTCCCTTGTGAGGACAAGCTAGACATCTTTCTGTTTCTGTGCGGCAACAAACCACCCTGCGGTGAACTCAGTCACAGAGACAGCACGTGACTCCAGCTTCTCTGAAGGAGACTTAGTCGCCGTCAGGGGGATGGGAAGACTTCTGGGAGGACATGATTGCAATTGGGCTTTGAAAGGGTTTTGCAGGTGGAAGAGGCGAGGGGCCTCCCAAAGGGAACAGTGTAGGCAAAGCAAATGGGGTGTGCACCCAGAGACAGCCGCCAGGCTAGGAGGGGGCTGACAGTGTGGGTGGTGCTGGGGATATGGCGTTGGGCAGGTCACAGGCCACCTCGCCAAGGCAGCTCCAGCTCCCGGCCGGACTCTTTGCCCACTGTCGTTTCTGAACACGGTCTGCTCTGGGCCAGGGGCTTGTTAGGGGCAAGGCAAGGCCCACGGTGGGCTCTCTGTTCCCCACTGAGCTAGCCTGGCTGTGTGCGGAAAGCCCGAGGGGTGGTGAGCTGCCTCGGATGAAGGGACTGGGACTGGCTGCTCAGCCCGTGGATGTTACTCCTGACCCGCCAGCCCCGCCCCCAGGGGCAGCTGGAAGGCAGGCGCTCCTCTGGGCTCTCATTGGGATGCTCTGGAAGAACTGATCCTTTCCCGTCTCATGGAGTTTATTTATAAACAGGAACTTTGAGAAACACAAGGTCAATAACCACACAGCATACATTCCAGTCTCAAAACATTAGATAATTAGCCATCTTAGCATTGTAAGCTTTTGGTTCTACCTCTTTTTTAAAGGTTTTCTAAAACGACCCGGTTTCCTTAGGGTCAAGAAGAATCTGATCAGGCTACTCCACAGATTTGCTGTGGGTGAGACCCCTCCCACACTCCCCCTTCCCCCACCACCACTGTGTCTCCCTGCACCTCAGCCCGCTCTGCTCCTACTGCGGGGACATGCAGTTGCTCAACGCAGGCCCACTAAAGACAGGATTATAGAAACTTTGTGGCTTCCTCTTGTCCCTCAATGTTGAAAATAGAACTAGACAACTCAGGCTGGACGAGCTCTCTGGACCCAGTGTCGGTGTCTGAGGCTAAGAAGAGTCAGTTTGCAGGAACCAAGAACTGGGCCCCTGGACTGCAGTGACTCCGCCTCTGCAGGCCTTCCCTTCCTCGCGGGGGCATCTGGCTTCCTGTGAGGCGGGAATGGTCCCGGGATGTGCTCCTCTCTCCGGATCCCGCCGTAAGGACATTGAGCCTGCTCTCCCCTCCTCAGTCCAGCTTCCGTTTGTGTCACTCAGTGGAGGCACCTTGCAGGAGCCGTGGAAAGTGCCCGGCCTGCCTGTCACCTCTCCGGGAAGAGTGGGCATTTTCACCAAAGGCAGCAACGCGAGAAAACCTTGCCCTAAAGGGAGGGAGGGGAACTCCAGAGTTTTACACCAGGAGCCCTGGTGGTGACTCTAGTGCCACATGGCATTCTCAGTCTGGAGAAGGAAGGTTACCCTGAAATAATAAGCTTGGGGTTTCTCATGCCAAACAATCAAACCCAAGAGGGACTCTGGGCCTCGTGTTCCTGTAGAACTTGAGTATCTTTTTATATAATGGGGTATGTCCAAGGCTAAGAGAAATGGGTGAGAGAACTATTCACCCCGAAGATTACAAACCTCCTTCCCAGGGCTCGTGGTGTAACACTCTGGAGTCCTGTGACAGAAAAGTCCCTGTCCACGCCTGGGGCAGTAGTTCTCCATCAGGGCAATTTTGCCCCTCCGCCCCAGAAACATCTGGCCACATCTGCAGACAGCTGTGGCTGTTACAGGTTGGGGTGCTGCAGGCATCTGGTGGGCAGAGACCAGACACTGCCAAAGCTGCAGTGCACGGGACAGCCCCACAGCAAGAACCATCCAGTCCCAAATGCACGGGCTGGGAAGCCCTGCCGTGGGGCTCAGTCATGGTTAGATGACACGCCCTTGAGCACAGAACCCAGGTCCGTCCTCCTTTCTGAGCACAGCCGAGGAAGAGGCAGGCTCACGTTAAATCGTTCCGCTCTGGCTAAGTCTCAGATCCTCCTCTCAATGTCCATGTACTTTCTCTCCCAGAGGATTTCCTTCCGGTGACCTTTCTTCGGGCAGTTTTCCAACTCCGCTGTTCCTGACAACTTCCAGAGAAAACCCCGAGGGAACCACACCTAATTGCAAACACGCCTCGGAGACAGTGTGCAAATAATCAAGTCCAAACCGCCCCGGGCTCTCACTGACCAGCAGGCTCACCCACACACCTGCACCCCCTCACACCTGCACCCCCTCACACCTGCACCCCCTCACACCTGCACCCCCTCACACCTGCACCTCCTCACACCTGCACCTCCTCACACCTGCACCCCCTCACACCCGCACCTCCTCACACCTGCACCTCCTCACACCTGCACCCCCTCACACCTGCACCCCCTCACACCTGCACCTCCTCACACCTGCACCTCCTCACACCTGCACCCCCTCACACCCGCACCTCCTCACACCTGCACCTCCTCACACCTGCACCCCCTCACACCTGCACCCCCTCACACCTGCACCCCCTCACACCTGCACCTCCTCACACCTGCACCCCCTCACACCCGCACCTCCTCACACCTGCACCTCCTCACACCTGCACCCCCTCACACCTGCACCCCCTCACACCCGCACCTCCTCACACCTGCACCCCCTCACACCTGCACCCCCTCACACCTGCACCTCCTCACACCTGCACCCCCTCACACCTGCACCCCCTCACACCTGCACCTCCTCACACCTGCACCCCCTCACACCTGCACCTCCTCACACCTGCACCCCCTCACACCTGCACCCCCTCACACCTGCACCCCCTCACACCTGCACCCCCTCACACCCGCACCCCCTCACACCCGCACCTCCTCACACCTGCACCCCCTCACACCTGCACCCCCTCACACCTGCACCTCCTCACACCTGCACCCCCTCACACCTGCACCCCCTCACACTTGCACCCCCAGAGAGGCAGCCGGTGTGAGAGGGCCTCGCGAACACGGAGCCCTGGTTTGGGGCCTCACTCCTGGGGGGCTGCCTCCTCCTTACTCCTTGGTACCAGCCCCATTTGCTGCCCGCATCCTCTGGAAGTGAGAATTCTGGCCACGTTTCTATAATCAGCCTCCAAATGAGCAGGTTTGCCGGGACTGCCATGGAGCCTCCCTCCAAGGAGAGAGCTGGGCCCAGCCTGGGCTCTTGCCAGCGGCAGCTCTGGATGAGCCCGGCGGTGCGGGCAGTGGCAACGCTGCATTTGGGCCTTGATCTTGACGTCCTAAAAGCTGGGACTCGGTCTGGGGGCCACTCCCTTCACCACCTGGGCGGTCTACGAAGCACCCCACTACACCCCGACGGCACCGCCCGCTCTACAAGCGCCAGCTTAGACCCGCGCCGGTCTAAGAAGATGGCTAATTACTCCCAACACCACAGTTTTATCGTTACACGCAGGGGTTACTTT
Source organism: Pipistrellus hanaki (assembly GCF_964339955.1). NCBI lineage: Eukaryota > Metazoa > Chordata > Mammalia > Chiroptera > Vespertilionidae > Pipistrellus > Pipistrellus hanaki. The sequence goes on along the minus strand of NC_140503.1, from coordinate 44,598,871 downwards.
GGGATGTCAGCCTCAAGCTCCTGCATGGCTTCTTCTCATCCTCTGTAACCGCCCTCAAACACTGTCCCTGCAACGCAAAGTCAGGATGGGAGGCCGTTAGTGTCCACTCAGGGTCAGCACACACCCCTGGAAGGGGGTCAGCTCACTGGGCCAGCCTGTGAGTCCACGGCCTAGAGATCCAGGGCCAAACAGGGACATCGTTTGCCCACATCATGTGGTCGGGAGGAAACAGAGTGAGTTCTTAAACCTACGTCTTCTGACCACAGGGGAGCGTTTGTCACCCTGGCCCCTGGAATGTGTTTAGACGAGCCCAGAGAACAGAGCCGATTGTCATCTCAAATCACAAGCCAGGTCCGCCCAGTCCACGTGGGCAAGTAAGTCCCTTCTCCGCAGGCAGAGTTCTCGGTTTTGGTTAAGAGATGAGGAATTTCTGTTTCACCTTTGACCCCATGTACTCGGTTTAGAGGAACAGGAAAGGAGAAGGTTACATCCAGGTTGGGTCCAGGGGGAGAATTCTGCACAACTGAGGTCTTTAAGAGCTCTCTTAGTCACATCACACACATTCTCAACTTTCAGGAAGGTCTGTGGTTCACAGATTCCGTTTTCAGGCCAGAAAATGGAGGGAAAGGGTAAGGTGACCAGACGACCCGCTTTTGGCCAGACAGTCCCGATTTTCCAATAATTTGTCCCGCGTCCCTCGGCGTTTTAAAAAAGTCCCGATTTTTTAAAATGCCACGGGAAGCGGGACAAATTGTTAAAAATCGGGACGTCTGGTCACCTTAGGAAAAGGGAAATTACCTTAACGAGTGGTATCTGGAGGGGAGAACACAGAAGATAAGTTCATGGGCAGTTCTTGATCAAGCAACGGACAGAGGAGGACCTACTAGTGACCGGAGGTACGGGTGACTCAGAAGGGCGTGCTTCTACAGCTTTCTAACCAGGGCTTTGAAATACAATCTGCATATGTTTACTAAGCTTAGTAGGTGACATTTAGAATCTCACACAATAAGAAAGGAACAAAGCAAGGCGGAGAGCTGGCAAGGAGAGTTGGCACACGTGGGCGCAGGGGCCATCTCTAAATATGCACACCTGGCCCAGGTCGGCCCCTGTGATGTGTCCTTCCACCGGCCTCCCTGACCACTTGAGACTCCCAAGGTGGGGAAAGCTCAAGCATCTGCAGGGAGAGAGTAACCTTGGAGGCTTGAAGAAGGGCGTGCGTCCCAGGAGTGCTCCCTTCCCCCCTTTTCCCAGACCCTGCAGTATGGAAGTAGGTGCCCAGCAAGTCGGGATGGGGAGTTACAGTTCTGGGTTTAAAAGGGAGAGTGGGCTGTCACAGCAGCGGGGGTAGGGATACAGCGAACTGTTAGTTTCCTTCAGTAGCTGCTGTGCCGGTGCCTGAGCAGCTTCCAGGGGAGGAGGCAGAAAGGCAGTGAGTGCCGGCGCTTGCCTGCCTGAGGGGCCTGCCACCCTGGACCATGAGCTGCTGTGCCCAGGGATGCGCCTCCTCCCAGAGGGCACCCTGGACATTGATGGTGCTGGTGGCAAACCACCCAGCAAGGCTGGGGATGGGCCTTGGGGCTAAGAAAGCCTGGAAGGAGAAGTGAGCGGTGTGATCCCATGAAACAGGGCTGCCCCATGCCTCAGGAGGAGGCGTAGGTCTCCAGAGCAGAGTCCCCGGAGCATTCTCTCTCTCCCAGCTGTGGGAGACTCCCAGGCTTAACGAGGACTCCGGTCTGCGCTCCCCACGAAAGCTCAGGGAAGGCGAGAGCACGAAGGGAGATCTCAGTGAACCCCCCACACAATAGCTCCTCATGCACCCCGGTTCCCGCGGTGGCCACAGTGCTCATAACCCACCCAAGGGCATCGGGACAAAGCCTGAGGGGCGGGGAGAGGGGGCGAGGGGGAAAGAGCAAAGGATGCTTGGCACCACATTCCCCCCACGCCCTGCAGCCCTCACCTTGTTGGAAGGAGATGTACACCAGCCTCTCATCAAACTTCTGCACCCGCCGGAAGTTGTTGACCATTTCCCTGGGCGATGGGTCATTCTCGCGTGTGCAGTACAGAGCTGTCTCCAGACCCAGCAGCTGCGGGAGCGGGGCACACACCCTCAGGCAGAGTGAGGGCCCCTGGCCTGACCTCATAGGGGACTTCCCCCTCTCTGCCCCCAGCGCCTTGGCAGAGAGAGACTCAGCAGAGAGCAGCGGGAAGGCCAGAGAACGGCCCCCTCCCCTGCAGGCCTCTGGGTGACCGGGCCCGGGGGGGTAAGGTGATCTGTCTTCCCCCCTCCCAGGCTTGGGGAAGGCGAGTGCAGATACCTCCAGGGTGTGCCTGCCACCTGTGTGCAACTCAGAATCGGTTCAGAAACCGGGGAGCTGGGGCTGATGCAATGAGGAAATGGGAATCTCTGCCCTCTAGCTTACAGTCTATTGCGAGACGGAAGGCCAGGAGCCTCAGCAGCCACCTCTGCCCCTCTGACCGCACAGGTGATGAAAGTGAGGGTTAGATTTGAAGAGACTGGTGGTATCAACGCTGGCTAGTGACAGAGCCAAGAGTTCCAGCAACTCTTTAAAAAGCAGCTCTTTTAAAGGACGGTGGTGACGGGTTCGTGTCCCTTTGACTTGATAGCCGCACACGGTGCTCCCGAGGCACCCGTGACATTTGGGCAGTTGGAACAGGAGGAGCCAGTGAAGCTCTAAGTGAGGACAGCAAGCAGCTGGGGAGGCTACGGTGGTGCCTGGCGGGGCCGGCGCTCACTCACCTGCTCCCGGGAAATGTGCACGGGGTTCCGGAACACCGTCCAGAGCACCGTGGGGCTGCAGGGCGGCGTGGTCAGGGAGCCTCGGTAGCGGTAGTACTCAGCCGGCCTCTCAGGAAGCATCTCCTCAATGCTGAAGCCGGGAATGTGCACTTCCTGGCCTGGAGAGACAGGGAGGGGGATGCGGAGCCGGTGACTGAGCCGAGAAACGTGAACGAGCCCCTTTCTGGCCCCAGGCACCTGCCCTCCGCATCCGTTTTCCTTCAGGTCCCACGGGAGTCACTGCACCCGTCCCAACAGAGGGCGACGCGGCAACCCAGGACCCCTCCCTCACCTTTGTACTTGACGTGCTGAAGGTGACTGAAGATCTTGTCATAGGAGGGATTGAAGGAGCCCATCTGCAACAGAGACAGGGATGGACTGGGAGAGATTCCTATAGGCGAGCCTGGGCCGACAGTGGTGATGGGAGAGCTTGGCCGGGGCCATGGTCTCTCTGCCAGGCCTCCCTGAAGAATGCCCTTCACGAGGACAGATACGATGGGCCTCCCGGCTGATACGGGGTTGGTAGAGCGATCCTGCCTCCTGTAGCTCAGAAGGTGCTATTTCCACCCCGATGCTGGGCGGGATGTAGCCCGCGCTCCCGGTTACCCGCTGCCAGCCCGAACTCGAGGGAGCCAGGTCAGGCGGTGCGCGTGTTGAGAAACAAGGCACACACTATCTCATTAGGGCAGTGGTCAGCAAACTCATGAGTCAACAGAGCCAAATATCAATAGTACAACGATTGAAATTTCTTTTGAGAGCCACATTTTTTAAACTTAAACTTCTTCTAATGCCATTTCTTCAAAATAGACTAGCCCAGGCCGTGGTATTTCGTGGAAGAGCCACACTCAAGGGGCCAAAGAGCTGCATGTGGCTCGCGGGCCGCAGTTTGCCGACCACTGCATTAGGGGAAAATGATGCCGGGGAATCAGGAGATGTTCCCATTTTTTGGGATTAGGAAAGAACTCATTCCAGGGTCCCTAAGGATGGACCTTGGGTGCCTGGAGTTGTGTCAGGAGTTCAGGCACAGAACTGAATGATACCTACTTCGCCACACCACCACACACACACACACACACACACACACACACACACATGCTCACACTCATACACAGTCACACTAGTACACACTCACACTCACATGTCCTGTCCAACTGGGCAATTCCATCCCTTATGCATTGGGGCCGGGGACTAGGGCGCATTTTCCCGTTGTCACAAAGGACACGCCCCTTTCTGCTGCTCAGCCACAGGACGTGCTGCCTCCAGGCCAAGAGAGAAGGAACTCTATGGGGAATACTCCACCCCCGCCCCCCTGCTCTGGGGGCAAGACACCGGTGTGCATGGAACCAAAGGCCCAGTCTGCTATCATCCCAGCTTCAAACTTCACTCAAAGCCCCTCTTAACCTCTCTTACCTCTATGAGAACAGCGAGGACGGCGAGGCCTTCTGACTTGTTGCTGGCGGTGCTGGCGTTGGGGTACAGGTCCGAGTTGTAATGGACAATGTGCAGCTGCAGGGGGCGAGAAGCCGCGTATGAGGGATGGGCGAGTCCTGGGAACTTCCGGCTTTTGCAAGAGACTGGAGCCCCATGGGGAGGACCGACCTCCCTCCTCCCCTCCAGGTAGATCACACCTCTCAGACCCTCCCTGCATGGCTCCTCAGTTTCCCTTTTCCCTCATTCCCCCTGCAAACTGCCAGGCCAGACTGTCCATCTTACTCATTCATTGCATCCCCGTGTCTGCCATCCTGCTTGCACAGTACCAGGTGCACAGTAATACTGAAGGAAGTATGAGTGAACCATCAAATGGGTTTCTATACCAGCCTGGTACTTGGGAACACTTCTCCTTTCTAATTTCCCTTACTTGTTCGGGAGCCAAGGGCAAAATGGCCTCATGTGTCTGGCCACCATGCACTCGGTCTGGAAGCAGTGGGGGCTGGGGCAGTAAACCTCTAACTGTGCTAGTAACTTAATTGTAATTGTATCCTCAGTACAATTTTATCCCTCAGGTAGAGAAAACCACAGGTCTAATATTTGGTCTCAAGTGAAAACAAGTCTAGGTAAGCATTGAGACATTGTTGGGGCAAATTCTGACAACATTTATAACCTGGTTTTTAATCCTAAAGGTGGTGTCATTTGTTCTCCCCCCAAAAAACATATTAGTAAATAGATCTACAGGTTGACACGTGCATTTTTGTTGATTCTTTGCCACTTTTTCCATCTTATATGGTTATATTTAGAATTCAAGAATATTTTATTGAGAACAGCTCCATGTTCCCCACTTTTTAAGTGGCCCTTTCTAATTTTTAAAAATTACATCAAATTACTGCTTTTTTTTTTTTATGTGGACCTCTATTCAAAATTTCTTGGAAGCTCCTAATTCATCATTTCCCCTTCTCACCCCTTTTCCTCGAAGGATGCAGCCTCCAACACCATCCTTGCCTGGCATGGCTTTGACAAACAGAACAGAATCCTATGGCTAAGACCCCGGAGGTCCTAGAGACTTATTTCTTTTTACCTATGACCCTTGAGCTTGTGGACACTGTGTTCAGACTAAATAGAGAGAAGGTGAAGACTAATACAAACAGAAGGGAAGCCCCTGCTGAGAGGATGGAGTTGTCTTACACACACTCCATCCAGAAGAACCTCCAACTCCCAAGGACCCTCCATAGAGAATCTGCCACTTTAGGGTTAACCTGGTGCATTTTAAAAAATAGATATTTTATTGATTTTCTTTAAAGGAAGGAAGAGAGAAAGAGAGTTAGAAACATTGATGAAAAAGAAACATCGATCAGCTGCCTCCTGCACACCTCCCACCAGGGATGTTCCCGTAACCAAGGTACATGCCCTTGACAGGAATCAACCCAGGACCCTTTAGTCCACAGGCCGACGCTCTATCCACTGAGCCAAACCAGTCAGGGCAACCTGGTGCATTTTCTGTTATTGACATCTATGGTCCATCTTCACCAGGCTCTTGGCCTGATGATGTGGCTTAATAGCAGAAAATACAATAACTAGAAGTATTTTTAAATGTCCAAGCCCTCCCGCCTACACCCTAACTCCTCTGTTCCCCATGGGAAAGTAGGAGCCTCCACCCGGCAATTAGCCTGGAAGAACTCAGTTGTGGGGGTTCAGAGAGGGGCCTGGCCTGGAATATGTGCGCCTCCAGCAGTGCCTTCCGACGGGGCCAGAATTACAGTCTTTCCACATTCGCAGCTCAACCTGTCATTAGCCTGAGGCATTAAGCAGCTCAGCAATTAAGAACAGAGAGCGGTTATGTCAGTGTTTACTGTGGGCTCCGCTGGCTGATCAGTTGAATTTACCTCCTCGTATTGCCCTGTAAACATCCAGAACACACCCCACGTTCAGGTCCGTGGGAGCTCTGATGTAAAGCAACTCTCCCCTCTCCCACCATCACACGCGCCGCGCCTCCTCCTGTCTTCCTTTGGCATTTTGGGTTAGTGCTTCAGGACTACGTAACACAAGGCTCTGTTGACACCCCAAGCTGTCCTTGGTGAGTCTCTGGTTGCCATGACACCCTGCACGTTACGATGCCAGCCATCCCTTGGTTTGTGGCCAAGTGAAAGAGTAGCCCTGGACTTGGGTCCCAAGTTCCAAGCACAACCCCTGTTCAGGGAAAGGAAAGATGGGACGGGACAGACCTGTGCCCACAACGTGGCATGTGGAGAAGACTGAGAAGTTGGGGAAGCCGTTAGCCCCGTGTAATTCAGCAGGGGGTGCATCAGCTAGACAAGCTGGTGGGATATGTGCCAACCGAAGAGCGATGTCTAGAAAACGGGCATATGTGTCCCGCTGTGCCCGCTGGGAGCACTGCCTTCTGAGCAGCATGGCTCAGTAAACGATATAGAGACAAACTCAGCCTGTTTAGGAGAGAAAGGGGACTGGACACCACAGAGGAGCTGCAGGGTGGCCGGAGGAGTGCTCACAGGGCTGGGTGTGGCTGTGGAGAGCATGAAGGCAGAGCCCCACACCCCCACCCCATCACTGATCTTACAGTCTCCACCCATGCTCTGGTCTTCCTGCACACCAGCCCAGGGGAAGAATGCCAGATCACCCACCGTGGGCAGCTCCTGCCAGCCCAGCCACCCCACTCACCTCGGCAGCAAAGTGCTTCCCACCAACAGTGTGCTCGGAGCCGTGGGGGTCGTTCTGGTCCCCCCAGTGCAGGTGCAGCTGCGTGGCGCTGTAGCGGGATGGCAGCCCCTGGATGTGCATGCCCGGGGGCAGCGTCAGCTGCACTGTGGGGAGGGGAGAGGGGACTTTCAGAGTCAGGTAGACAGCACCTGCTCGGGTCCCCTACAGGGGCAGGTGGATGCAACAAGGTGGAGACCCGAGAAACACAGCCTGTGTGTCAGGAGCCTCTTTCCCTGAGAACATCCCTGTTTGACTGAAGCAATCCCAGCGGCAGCAGCACCTTCCTGGTTCCCCTTGGGAAATGGAAAATGATGGCGGAACACTGATACCAGACCAACGGGTGGATGCTTGTTCACATGTCCATGCATCGCACACCTGACCGTGAAGATAGAACCTTTAATGAACGCCTGCCAAGCTGTAGAATTCTATCACAGCAACATTAATAATTGCCATTTATGGAGCATCTACTGGATAACAGATCCCAACAATATACTTTCTCATCTTCATAATACCCCCCTCCTCATATGCCCATTTTCCAGGTGAAAGCTCAAGCCAGAATTCAGATCCAGGCTTGTCTGACTCCAAAGCCTGGGTGCAGGCCTGCAATGAACTGTGTGGCTCCTTGAGTCCATGATGCCCGAGAATTCACTGCCACGCCACAGCCAATGGCCAAAGGGGCCCGGACCTGTCCCCTTTCCCACCCCAAACCATGTGCTTCTTCTGACAGGTGCTGCCCTGGCAGAAGGGGCTGAGCCCAGGACCCCCAGCACCCCTGGAGGGAGTGGTCTGAGCCCCTCGCCCACCTCCACCCCCGTGCCTCAGTGGAGCCCCCTCCCCAGCAGATGGACGAGGACAGGCAGGCAGCTGAGGGAAGCTAGACACCTGCGGATCTCTGGAGTCTCTCCCTCACCTGAGTGGCCATTGTTGGTCAGGGTTAATTGCTCGTTGGCAGACACGTTATAGCCCTGGAACTCGAGGGGCCCCAGGCTGGCATCGTACTGAAGGATGTCACTGTGCAGGTCGATTGGGGACTGCATCAGGCCCCCACAGGACGGGTAGTTCTTGGGCCAGCTCGTCTCCCCAGCAGGACCTGGAAGGAGAGATTCAAGCCCAAGGTTTAATCTGGTTTCCACTAACAACTTTTTTCTAACCTTGTAATTCTGCGTTCAATAGAATTACACCTTTTATCTTCTTACTCCCCAGAGGTCTATTCTCCGAGGCCCAGAGAGCTCAGCCTACAGAACAGGTGCAGCCACTGCCCAGACCAGTGCTGGTAGTGATGTGGGGAAAGGACTAGAGCAGCAGACAGGGACGTGGGCCCACCAGCTCTGCTTTTCTCTGTGGATTGTTCCTATTTTGATTCAGCACATCCTCTCCACATGAAGATCTGCTGACTTTCACCGTCTACCTGTTGTGAACAGGGCTCACTCTGGGCCTTGGGGCTGCCAGGTTGCACACCAGCTGGAGCCCCTGCTGGCCCAAGCTTGCATTCTAGTGGGAAGAATTAATGAGTCTGCTGGGACGCCCAGGTGGGAAAAATGGGTGTGGGGTGACTGCAGCGCCAGGTAGTCTTTGAGGCTAATGGATTTACAGGCATAATCTTTCTGAGAGGAAACCCTTGAGGACATTGGCACTTGATACCCACATCCAGGGTAAATATAGAACCCAACCAGATAGGGATACTTTTCAAACAGTAATTCAGGCCTGGAATCGCAGAGCAAAGTGCAAGGTTTACACTGAGAAAAAGTATGACAGTATTACAAACTAATTATTACAACCTCATTGACAAACTATCAGTGAGGAGGTAGACTTAAAATAAATCCTCCAGGTCACAGGCCCCCTGATGACTACCAGGTGATAGTCCTTCCTGGAAATGAAAATGAATAATCCCATCCTAAGGTCAGATAAACCTTCTCACTCCCACAAGGAAAAGTCTTTAAAGAATGTAAATGCTATGTTTAAAAGATTATCTCCATGGCAATCAAACAGATTTCAGGCTGAGGTTTCTCCAGAAGAGCAAATAATTGGCATGTCATGGCTTGTTAGAGTAGATGGTGGTGCCCTGTGGGCCCTCTCAGAGTTGGGAACCCAGCATTGCCTTTGGGGGTCTGTTCATCAGTGTTCAGCATGGAGAAGGGTGCTCACTAGAGCAGAGGAGGAAGGAGCACCACTTCTTCTGGGGACCCTTCCACAGACAACAGTGTGAGAGTGTGTCCTGGCCCTCAGCACCCCGTTCCCTGCACTGCCGTCTCTAACCAGGAGACCTCTTCTGAGAGTGGGAGAGTCAGAAGCAAAGCTCAGTGCCCACATTCATTTAAAATGCTGTGAGGAGTTGGTGCTAGGTCTGGACACACACGGTGGAACCCTTCTAAAACCTTCAACCTTTGCATGTACCTTTTCAGAAATGCTAGAGCTGGAACGGACGTCAGATCTCCAGTCCAACCTTTCACTGAACACATTTCCTTACCTGTACAGTCAGCCAGAGTTCCCACTGAACTATGCTGTTTTTGTAGCGAACGCCTCAAAGCCCTGGACTCAAGGCAACTCAACAGCACCAAGATGGTGGCTGGGGAGAGGCTGGAGGAACCAAAGCAATGGGCAGACTGGGGAAGACAGCGATTCAGCTGAGGGCAAAACCAAATTCTTCAGGGGCAGGAGAGAGCAGGGAGGAAGCAATCCTAAGGTGTCATCATGCAAACCCTAAGGGTCAGGAAGAGGTTCATGGAGTGGGACAGGCCCTTCAGAATAAGGCCTTTTCTCTGCTCACTACACCGCCTGGGCACACGGTCCAGGTGGCAGAAGCTGCCAGATGGGCATGAATGGAAATTCTCAGGAAGTAAAGAGGCCACAAAAGGACGGCTCCATGCACCAGTGACTCAAGGGAACCAGGTTAAAAGAAGGACTTTCTCTCCCTAGAGCAGAGGTTTCACGAAGAGAGCATTTTAGTGCTGACGGCCCCAGGAGCTCCTTAGACACCTCCTTTTCATCTCTGTGAACCCAGGTTGTGACAGGGACCACACACATGACAGGCATTTAGGAAACATTTTCCAAAGAATGAATAATCCCGGAGAACAGAGAGCTTGGGAAGAATTTTTCTCCTTTATTCTGTTCTAACTACTCTTCCTTGGACATTAGGATGAACGAGGTATTTGGAGACAGGAAAAGATCAAGGTTATAAAAGGCAGCAGTGGTGGCCAAACCTCCCAGGAAAGAGAAGCAGCTCTCTTGGACCAGGACAGTCGGAGAACCAGATTCCGGCACCAGCTGTCCCACCACTTCGGTGACCTCAAACCGGTGACATCCTTCCTAAGTCTCCTTTGCCCTGCATACAAATGGGAGGATTGGGCAGCATGTTCCAACATCCCTCTGGCTCTCAAGCTCTGGATTTATTAAGATTATTAGAACTAAGCGCCTTCATCCTCTGAATCAGGCGAGTTTGAATGAGTTGGAAAGGGTTCTCATGTCACAGCAGCTCCTGGGCATGTGACAAGGAACTAATTATGAGAATGAGGTTACAGGGCGCTGCTACTCAGGGCTGGCTGGAGAGTGGGCAGCATCTGCATCAGGAACCTGCCCACGGTCTTGGCTGCCGTTCACAGAGGGCACTCGTCCATGAGCGCCAGTCACTGGCGCTACTGCTATAGCTGCTGATGCTTTTTTATATATAAGGTATTTATTTAAACACACGTGCGCGCGCGTGCGCGCGCGTGCGCGCGCACACACACACACACACACACACACACACACACATACATATAATTGATTCAGAGAGGAAGGGAGAGGGAGAGAGAGAAAAACATCAATGATGAGAGAGAATCATTGATCACTGCCTCCTGCAGGCTCCACATTGGGGATCGAGCCTGCAATCCAGGGCATGTGCCCTGACCAAGAATTGAACTGTGACCTCCTGGTTCATAGCTCAACACTCAGCCATTGAACCAGGCCAGTGGGGCTACTGAAACTTCTTTATTTATCGTTGTTGTTGTTGTTGTTGTTGTTATTTTAACGGTCTAGCTTCTTACAGCTCTACAACTCTACCATGTCAGCAAGGCAAGAATTGCCCCATTTTATAGATGAAAATTAGATGAACCCGATTTGCCCAAAGTTAGACTTTGGCTGAGTTACCCTACCTGAGTCACAGGACAGACATGCCCTCTGTTTCAGCACTTTCCCAGGAAATTCTGCGCACCTGTCTCCTCCCTTCCTGTGCTCTTCTTGAAAACAAGAACCATGGCTCACTCATCCCACCTTGACTGCAATGCCTGACACAGAGCAGGCCCTAGCGTGCTCACTGCGGGGCATTCTCATGCTAATTGAGTGCTTGTTTGTCCCCCAGGGAAGCACACGCCTACATTAATCTCCTAGCGTCCCACTCCCAGATATAATTCCCCCCCGCCCAAGTTCAAAATTTGCCCTCCTAGCTTTCTAGTTAACATGCATGACAATTTGTTCTGTCTGGGACTTTCATTGAAAAAGAAACGTGGCCGCTGCTCTGTAGCTTGGGAGGTGGTCTAGCAAGTGTGGGTGTCATGGCGATTCCTGGGACCATCCCCCAGCTTGTGATGCCTGGAGTCCCCAACTCACACGACTGAGGATGTTGTCAAAGCAGCCTCCATCTTTGTGGCTTATGAGAAAGAGGTGCCATGTGGGTGGGCACAGGACAACTAGTATCAGGGTGTCGGTGGGAGGCTCCTTTCTGCCCCCAGGCTCTGCCTGGCAATGTGTGACCCACCTCCACAGTAGCACCGGCCTCTTCACTGGCAGTTGAAGCTCAGGCTGTAATTTTTCAACTCAGTCTCAGCTTTCACACTCATGCCTGTGTCTGCTGCCAGAAGACTTCCCTGGGGACCAACTCTTCCAAAAGAAGCATTTATTTCCAGCTACCTAAAAATGTGGCTTTTCTCTCAAGGGTTGGCTTTGCCTCTTCGATTGGTTGGATTCCTCCCATGATCAAGATAAAGGAGATCATGTGTATCTCCCAGTTTGTTTCCACATAAAAGCAAGGCATTATTTCTTCCCAGTTCATGACTTGAACTGCTTTAGGCAAAACAGAAGAGGACCGAATTTCTGTTTTGAAATGTAACAAGAGATTAGAATGGCACAGTTTGAAATGCCTCTTGTGATTTCTGATTGGAAATAATCAGGCCCAGGGTATAAGACTTGCATTACCTGAGGCCCAGAATTTTTTCATGGAAAATTTCATATTGTACAACAGTAGGGAGGAGAGCACACCCTAAGCTTTAACAACTAACAATGCATAGTCAATCTGGCTTCATCTATCCTATACCTACACTCCCCTGTTCTTGGATAATTCTGAAATGAATCCAAATATATGTCATTAATACATATTTCAGTATGTCTCTTCAAAACATAAGGACTCAAATATGACTCAAGGACTCAAATATGTCTCTCCAAAACATAAGGACTCAAAAATTCCTTAATGTTATCAAATCCAGACAAAATTTAAAAAAATTTATTTTTCTCAAAATTTGTAATGATTTATTTGTAAAATTCAGGATTCAAATAAGATCCACATATAGCAGCTAGTTGCTGTGTTATGACCTATATCTGAACCGAATGAAGCAATGCCTCATCAGAGAACAATTGGACCCACTCTTCCAAGACTCAAAATCTCAGAGCCAGGCTGACTCAGTCCATTCTTTGCCCTCATTTGATCCTGGAGTCAAGTTTCCATCACCACCACCACCTTCACAAGGTCTTGGAGTCAAGTTTCCATCACCACCACCACCTCCACTAAGTCCTGGAATCAAGTTTCCAACACCTCCACCACCTCCAGTGGGTCCTGGTGTCATGTTTCCATCACCACCACTACCTCCACCAGGTTCTGGAGTCAAGTTTCCATCACCACCACCACCTCCAGTGGGTCCTGGTGTCATGTTTCCATCACCACCACCACCTCCACCAGGTCTTGGAGTCAAGTTTCCATCACCTCTACCACCTCCACCAAGTCCTGGAGTCAGGTTTTCATCACCACCACCTCCCCCACCAAATTTTGGAGTCAGGTTTCCATCACCTCCACCAGCTCCACTAAGTCCTGGAGTCAAGCTTCCATCACCACCACCTCCTCCACCAGGTCTTGGAGTCCAGTTTTCATCATCACCACCACCTCCACCAGGTCCTGAAGTCAAGTTTCCATCACCTCCACCACCTCCACTAAGTCCTAGAGTCGTGTTTCCATCACCACCATCACCTCCACAAGGTCTTGGAGTCAAGTTTCCATCACCTCTACCACCTCCACCAAGTCCTGGAGTCAAGTTTTCATCATCACCACCACCTCCACCAGGTCCTGAAGTCAAGTTTCCATCACCTCCACCACCTCCACTAAGTCCTAGAGTTGTGTTTCCATCACCACCACCACCTCCACGAGGTCTTGAAGTCAAATTTCTATCATCACCTCCACCACCTCCACCAGGTCTTGGAGTCAAGTTTTCATCACCTTCACTACCTCCATTAAGTCCTGGAGTCAGATTTCCATCACCACCACCTCCTCCACCAGGATTTGGAGTCAGGTTTCCATCACCTCCACCAGCTCCACTAAGTCCTGGAGTCAAGTTTTCATCACCTTCACCACCTCCATCAGGTCCTGGAGTCAAGTTTTCATCACCTCTACCACCTCTACCCACTCTTGGAGTCAAGTTTTCATCACCACCACCACCTCCACCAAGTCCTAGTCAAGTTTCCATCACCTCCATACTCCAGGTTAGGCCCTCACCAGGTCACACTGCAATAGCTCCCTGCAGGGACCTTGCCTCAGTCTTTCCTGTGAGCTGCCAATTTCCTTTCTTATAACCTGTTTTAACCAGGTGCAGCCCCGCTTCTGTGGCCCTACTCCATCTCTCCACTCCCTTTCCTACAGCATGCCCTATCTTACCTCAATAAAATAAGGCAGAACCATAGCCGTCTGTCATTACCTAAAACCTGTCAGACAATCAAGACCTCCCCGGTTGGCCTCCATCCTCAGAACAAGCTGTGCTAACCAACCTTCCCAATTGTTCTTGGGCTAAAAATTTGAATGAAATGCTTTCTTCTTTCCTCTTCAGCTTTCCAAATCTTGTCCACTCCTCAAAGTCCAGCTCAAATTCTGCCAAAGCTACTCCAGTGCTTATCTCTACCCTGAGCACCTTAGCCAGCCTCCGTTGGTACAGTGACTGGAATTGTCATTTAACCTGTTTCACCCAGGACTGCCATCTCCGGGAGAGCATAAACCTGTTCCAGACTAGAACTCCAAGTCTGCAAGCTTCAAAGACCTTTTGAAGACTGGAACTTTTGTCACATCTCTCCCCAAGTCTGAGCACATAGTGGCACTTACCAATGCTCAATGAATTGATTTAAAGGATTTCTGAAGCTCATTTCAGAAATCTAGCCGTAAAGAGATGAGAGAAGCGCGTGGGTGCATACACGCATATGCAATATAGGAAGATGAAGGCAACAGTAAAACTTTGATGTTTTAATGGAGAGATTTGAGCATATTTCCACACAGAAGCAACGTAGAGAAGGGCATAGAGACGGAAGGTGGATCAGGAGAGAGAAGCTCATTAATGGAGTGTGGCTCTGAGCAGATAGTAGGGGCTAGATCCAGCCAGCAGAGGTAGAAATTAACTCTGGGCTGAAGGAGGCACTCAGCTAATGTTTGCAGAATGGATCAGACCAGAACACGGAAGCCTGCACGGAGAGGAAACCCTGAAAGTGAAAACCCATCAGAAATCCAGGAACTCAGCAGGCCTTGCAAAGGTGATTAGAAGGCAAGGAGGCCAGCAGGGGAGTGGGTTAATGATTGATGGACAAGGTCTTATGATTTTATTATAAACAAGCAGAAGCCAAGGAACCAAACTGGTGTTGAAGCTTTTCCCCCATTAATGCTACAAATGAGTCGGAGCAAGAACAATGAGCACAGGCTAGAGGGTCAGGGTCACTTATTACTGAGAAAGCTTCGAGCAGGACTGTCACTGCAGGCCCATCAGTCTTCCTGGGACTTTGTGTTACTGACCAATACAAATGGAAACATTTCCTAAAGGGGCTTTAATCCATACTTTATATCAACCTTTTTCTTATTTCAGTTTTTGTTTGGGTCAGCTGGAGAGTGAGGACAGGGACTGGGATTGGGTAAAGTCCTACCAAGCCACTCGTGGTATTATTTCCGGTTTAGCCATGGCAGTGGGGGCCAGTCTCATAGGCTGGAGGTGGGAAGATGTACACCACAAGCCCGGAGCTATCAGCTTAACTCTGAGAGTCCTTGGGAAGTCCTTCTCCACCTGGCAATATCTAGAGTCCGTTCCCCCCCTACTCCTCCCCGCAAAGTCCATCTGCAATATTGTTGGGGTGGAGGGAGAGGAGAGGTCCAGGGAGTGGGTAGAGAACAGGGGACTCGGTTCTTTCTGGAGGGAAGGCATTTTATATATATATATATATATATATATATATATATATATATATATTTGAGAGAGGGGAAAGAGATAGAAACATCAATGATGAGAGAGAATTATTGATGGGCTGCCTCCAGCACACCACCACACACTGGGGATCAACCTGGGCATGTGCTCTGACCAGGAATCGAACCTCAACCTCCTGGTCGATGTTCAACCACTGAGCCCCATCAGCCGGGCTGGAGGGAAGGCTTTTATGGGGAGGAGCATGGGGTTTGCAGGCTGCCAAAGGCAAATGGGTGGCAGCTGTTTGCTTCTGCTCCTCCATCCCTGCCACCTTCTTTGAGCGTGTCCATTGTGGAGACGCTCTGCTGCCCACCTCTCTCCTAGAGAGCCCTTTGCATCTTTCTTTCCTAGCAGCACTACATTTATCAAATCATATTTTATATCTTTCTACCCCAGTAGACCAGTGGCTCTCAAAGTGTAGTCCCGGGACAAGCACCATCACCATCAACATCACCCCTGGGGAACTTGTTTGAAATGCAGATTGTTGGTCCCCACCCCAGACCTGTGAATCAGGCATCTGCCATTGAACAAGCCCACGGGGTGATTCTGATGCTGGATGAAGGTTGAGAACCACTGCACGAGGCTCTCAGCTCATTCATTCTTGTATTCCTGACTCCTACACAGAGCCTGGCACACTGAAGGGTTCAATGAACGGTTTTTGAACAACAACAATGAACCAATAATAAGTTAGAGAGGTTTCTTCAGTGGTAACGGCCTAATCCCAAGAATGAAACCTAGTCTGGCCCTCGTCACCATATTCCCTTTGCTCTTCTCTGACTCGTTCACGAAGAAATCATGGTTGAGGTGGCAATGCTAAGTCCACAGGGAGCCAGACCTCCTGCTCTGTGCTCTTTAAAAAGACTACGGCCCTTTTGACTAAGTGGAGCACATGTGTCAAACACAAGACCCGCGGGCCAAATCCAGCCCACCAGGCCTTGCAATGTGGCCCGCATCGCGCTGTCATCACTGCACTCCGCTGTCAGTTTATGACATTGTCAGTTTATGACTGTTCAGTAAACCATTCGGCCCGCGATTTAGGCTGGATTTTAGATTTTGGCCCCTTCTCTGATTGAGTTCGACACCCCTAAAGTGGAGCATAACTTGCTTTTCTAAACCCATTTTTTTGGCTCTTGTCATTAATAAATTTTATTGTGGTAAAATATAAATAACAGTATTGACTATTTTAATTGTTTATAAGTGAATTCAATGGCATTAAGTACATTCATGCTGTTGTGCAACCAGCACCAATATCCACTTGCAGAACTTTTCCCATCATCCCAAACACATACTCCTGGTGGGAATATGTACTATAAAGTGGTACAACCACTGTGAAAAAGTTTGGCGGTTCCTTAAAAAGTTACAACGTACACTTATCACGAGATTCAGCAATTCTACTAGGCATAGACTCAAAGGAATTGAAAGCAGGGGACTCAAACAGATAGCAACTTATACATTAATATTCACAGCAGAATTACTCATCATAGCCAAAAGGTGGAAATTACCCATCAACATCTAAGTGCCATCAACATGTGAGTAGATAAACAAAATGTGGCATACACATACAATGGAATATTATTCAGCCATAAAAAGGCTCATCTCAGTTTAATGTACAAGTTCTTTTCTAAGAATCTAAGTCATTATATAGAGCAGTGTTTCCCAAACTTCTCTCATGATGAGAATCACCTGGTGGAGTTGTTAAAACACAGATTCCTGAATCCCAACTAAGAAGTGCTAAACTAGAATTTTTGGGAACATATAGGTAAAATTGTATACTTAACTAGTGCTCTAAGACAAATGTTATATACAGAGCACTAGTTAGGTATGCAATTTTACCGATATGTTCTCAAAAATTCTAGTTTAGCACTTCTTAGTTGGGATTCAGGAATCTGTGTTTTAACAACTCCACCAGGTGATTCTCATCATGAGAGAAGTTTGGGAAACACTGGTCTAGACTCTGAAGAGAGGTTGTCAAGCTTGTGTGTGCATCAGAGTCCCCTGGGTGGCTTGTTAAAACACTGATTGCTGGGCCCCACCCTCCGAGTGCCTGACCGAGCAGGTTTGGGCTGGAGCCCCAGAATCTGCATTTCTAACAGGTTCCCAGGGGCTGTTGCCGGTCTGTGGACCATACTTTTAGACCCCTGAGTCTAGAGCAGCATTTCTCAACCCTGGATGCACACTGGAATCTCTCAAAACTCCGAACTTTGCCCTGGGCCCAGACCCTGAGATCTGGTTTAATTGGTCCCAGGTGAAGCCCAAATACAGAGGCTTTATTTATTAAAGAGCTGCCAGGTGAGTCTCACGTGCAGCCCCAGTGAAAAGCCCTTCTCCGCAGGCGTGGCTTTGTGGGGGAAGCCAGGGTGCCGTACTCTCCGGTGTCAGGTAAGGTTGCTTTTTTAAAAGTAAAAAAAAAAAAAATTATAGTTGACCCTTGAATAACTTAGGGGCTAGGGGCATTGACACCTCCTGGGCTCCCCCGTGCAGTTGAAATCCTTGTATAACTTTTAACCCCCCTAGAACCTCATCGTCCCTCCGGTTCCTCAGGGACACCCCTCCCCCACACCAAAATCCCAGATGTTCACGCCCCTCATATAAAACGGCGTGGCACAGTGTGTTCTGCTGGCCGTCCACTTCCCTGGATTCCCAGCCGGGGGTGGAAAATACTGCTTTTGATCTGCAGTTGGTTGAATCTGTGAAGTCAGATTCAACCAACCGTATGTATTTTTTTAATATTTTATTTTATCCATAATCATTAACCCCTCTATGCCCTCATCCACTTCCACCCACCCCTCCCCCACCACCCGAAATCACCATACTGCTGTCCATGTCCATGAGTTCACTTTTTTCTTTTTTGCTCAATCCCTACACACACACACACACCAGAGCTGTCTGCCCTGATCTCTATGAGTCTGTCTCTATTTTGCTTGGTAATTCATTTTGCTCATTAAACTCCACATATGAGTGAAATCATATGGTCAACCCACCATATATTCAGCCCTATGTTTATTTACTGGAAAAAAAAAAAAACACTCACATATAAGAGGGCCTGTGCAGTTCAAACCCGTGTTGTTCAAGGGTCAACTGTAATTCATTTTTATTGTAGTAAAATTATGTACATTTTAATGGACAGATACATATATCTAAAGTAACCGTTAGTGGTATTCACAGGGTTGTGCAACCATCACCACTGTTTAGCTTGGAACATTTTCATCACCCAAAGGAAACCCCACAGCCATTAAGCAGTCGCTCTCCATTTCCCCTCCACCCCCAGCCCCTGGCAACTGCAAAGCAACTGCCTTCCTCTCTGAGGGTTTGCCTGCTCTGGATATGTCATTTAGAAGGAGTTATACAATTTGCATCTGGCTTCTTTCACATTGTTTCCAAGGTTCATCCAGGTGGTAGCATTTGTCGGTATTTCATTCCTTTCTATACCTGGGTCATATCCCATCGAATGGCTACTTGTTGCTTTTGTTGTAGTTTAAATATTTAACTCTGTACAACAGCTGTGGACTGAGATTGAGCACTGGTGTTCTCCTGTGTGGGTTTTAGAAACGAGTTGTGACTGGAGCTGGCAGAGAGGAAGACGGAGGGACTACATCCTCTTCCTGGAAATGGGAGTCCAGGGGTCACCGAGGGTGTTACTTGTAACAGGCTTCTGAATGAAAAGGGGAACTTCCAATAATTCTATATAATAAAGAGCTAATATGCTAATTAGGCCGAACAGCAAAACGACTGTCCGGACATCCTTCCCGACGACCGTCCAGACAAAGCCAGGGTGCAGGGGTGGCTGAGGCTAAGGGGCTGCGAGGGAAGCCCGGGTCCGGGTGCCGGAGGAAAGCCGGTGCTGGCAGCTGGGAGAAGAAAGGCCTACTCCCGCATGAATTTCGTGCATCGGGCCTCTATTAATAGAGGGCATATTCTGTACAAGAAAATGGAGTAATGTTCCCTGGCACTAAAGGAACTGGGTGGGAGAGCAAATACTGTGAGCAGAGCTGCCCCGTGACAGGCTCCTTCCTGGGCAGAGAGAGATTTGAAATCGTCACAGGTGCTTTTAGTCGCTGGCATAGCTGTCTACCCCATCCATCTCTGGGCCCTCCACCTTAGCATGGGGAGGGGGAGGGGTGGCTGTGTGTGCGCCGCTGTGACTGGCTTTGGCAGTCACACAGCACTCAGGGACGATCCTGGACAGCTAAGATGACCGTGGTCCTGAATAAAGTATTTAGCTGTGGACTTCTGCTAGGACCCCTTTCTTCACTCTGACTTCTCCTCTCCTTTTCCCAGCCATGCATCTTCCCATTCGAAGCTCACAGTCTGGGACTCTGACCTCCCAGCCTACATCCCTCGGCCATAGTACCTTCTCCATCCCACTCCCCACCTCATTTCTGAAACCTTTCCCAGTTTCTGGCGACATGGCTTTGTCAGTTGTTCTACCATTTCTTCTGCCCCTTCTGAGCTCTATGTAGCTCCCTGCCCCCTCATGTCAGCTGTCCCCGAGGTTTTGTCCTTGGCTCTTCTCCTCTCACATGCACTCACCTGGAACAATCCCTTCCCCCGCCTGCCCAGGTCTCCCCCTTCTCCCCGAGCTCTAGACCAGTTAGATGCCTACTGGATGCCCCCGTTGGGTGCTCTGTGGGTTTCTGAAATCAAACATGCTGGAGCAGAAGGCAGGTAGACAAACAAATAATTTTTAAAAATAACCAAACTTGCTTGGCTGGTGTGGCTCAATAGTTGATTGCCAACCTGTGAACCAGAAGGTCAAGGTTCAATTCCCTGTCAGGGCATAAGCTCGGGTTGGGGGCTCAATCTCCAGTGTGGGGCATGCAGGAGGCAGCTGACCAATGACTCCCATCATTGGTGTTTCTATTGCTCTCTCCTTCTCCCTTCCTCTCTAAAATCAATAAAAATGTATTTGAAAAAATTAGATGACCAAACTCACCATCTTTTCCCCGCTCACCCTCCTCCCTCCAAAATCTCCTCTACCTCTTCCAACATTCTCTGTGTCAGCTGATGGTACCCCCGCCACACCCAAAGCCTGGAATCCAATCAAGACCTCTTTTCCTCTCCTTGGGCCTTCACTTCCAGGCACAGAGACATGACAGTTTTACTCTTACAGGTATCTTTTCAAAAACACTTTTCATTTCAGAACATTTTAAATACACAGAACATTTAGAAGAATAGCACAATGAAGTCTCATTACTCTTCGCCTAGAATTACTAGTTGTTAACACTTTGCCACCCCTGCTGTGTTACCCTCTCTATATATACGTACATACACATGCTATACTGTCATTTTTTCTGAACCAGCTGAGAGAAAGTCATGCCCTGTCATACTTAAATACCTGAGTGTCTATTTCCTGAGAACAAGGACATTTTCTTACATAATCACAATATTTATCAAAATCAGGAAATTGAACAATACTGTCATAAACCATCAATGTTCAAATTTTTACACCCAGTATCAAAGGATCTCCCCCACAGATTACCTATTCTTTATAAAGCAGAAAATGGTGGTATTAAAGTGGAGAAAGTCAGACATCAAAATCATCACCAATAATGGGACAAGTGGCATCATTCCTCTTGAGGAAATGCATGGTGAAGGACACATCATGTCTGTGGGATTCATGCCAAAACCTACAACCTGAATCTCATGAGAGACCATTCGAGGAACCCAAGCTGAGGGACATTCTATATCTATAGGATACCTGGTCTGTATGCTTCAGAAATGTCAAGGGCATGGGAGATCCAAAGAGATACCCAAATAAATGCAAAAGGCTATCTGGATTGACTCCTGGGTCAGAAAAAAAAAGATAGAAAGAAGGAAAGAAAGAAAGAAAGAAAGAAAGAAAGAAAGAAAGAAAGAAAGAAAGAAAGAAAGAAAGAAAGAAAGAAAGGAAGGAAGAAAGAAAGGAAGGAAGAAAGGAAGAAAGAAAGAAAGAAAGAAAGAAAGAAAGAAAGAAAGAAAGAAAGAAAGAAAAGAAAAGAAAAAGAATGCTATCAAGGACCATTTAGACTTTAAAACACACACACACACATACATACACACACAAAAAACAAAACAAAACAAAAAAAACACACACCAAACTTGGCCTCCATCCGTCCTCCCCGCCACAGCCCTTGTTCAGACCCATGGCTCCATATCTACACCCCTCAAGAGTCATGTTTCTCCAGCTTACCTCACAGCCATCTGCTCTCCACACTAGCACACCAAATCCAGAGGTTTCATTACTGAGCATTCTTCAGATTAATCGCAAGGTCTGTAGTTGAGCTCCCAAGACCCCCATGATCCCACCCCCTCTCCACCTGTCAAACACTGGGTAGGGGATAGGGGTGGGGGGAGGGTCTAAGACCTTACCCAGACTAACCAGTGAGCCTGCCAGTTTCGTGGATGCTGGCAAAGACACAAGACCCCTGAGCCAGAGACAGAGGACAGTTTAATGTAGTAAATTCTCAATGTCATTGACATTGGGTTCTGCAACTTAAAGCAAAACAACATAGAACAAAATCAATGTTACTTGCTATAAACAAGAGTGAGGTTCAATCTTGCAGCACCTTCAATGTTATAACAGAACAACTTTGAACAAAATGAAGTTATTCGAGGGCCTGCTGGCCTCACAGCAGTGATAGAGTGACATCTGTGCGGGTTTCCCAGAGGGACGGAATGAGGGCCGGAGGACTGCACATGCTAACTCCTCTGCCTATGGCCAGCCGGCCAGGGGACTCAGAGTTTAGGAAACCCTAAGCTTTTAAAGGGGGCAATTAGCAAGCCTGCCCCACCTCCGATCCCAAGGGAGACATTATCTTTATTTAACTGGGTAGGAAACACAGCTGCTCTCCGCCCTGCCAGGAGACACACTCTCTCTATCTTATAAGACCATTTGCTACATACACATCCTTGGAAAGATAGTCTGTAACAGAAGCCGCCAGCGCCTCTGCTCACACAGGATGAAACGGGACACCCAGGGAGAACTGTCTGCCAACACTCCGCAAACACCCGGCTGCTGCCGCCCTGATTCTCTAACGGTGCCCTCTGCTCTCTCTCGCCAGCTTTTTGGACTTCTGTTGCCCGACTTCCCATCCCTATAACGCACACACAGGAACACACACACTCTCCTTGCCCGATAGCTACCTTTGCCCCCACATTGAGACTGTTTGTCTCCCGTGTCCCTAGAACCAGTGCGCATTAGCATAGCACTTAATTTGCTCCATTGTGATTTCTCATTTATACGCCTGCTAGCCCCTCAGCCATCAACCCACTGAAGGCAAGTGCTGTGTTGTCTTGTTGATCCCCACTGGCCAGCCCACAAAGGACTGGTCGACAGAATAAGTGAATCCGTTAATAAGCTGGTATGTATAAGCTCTCCAGCAGTTTCTTCCTGTCACTTGGGATGGATGTAAAAACTGATGCACCTGGGGAACTGGCCTGGAGTCGGGGGCAGGGCAGGCTGGGTTCCTAAGCATTTCCGGCATCCTGGGGGAGGGACCAGAAGTTGTCCTTGGAGAGGTGCTACCCGTGTGCAGGAAGGAGCCCTTGGATCAGCCTCCTCAGTTACGCAGACAGAAGGAGGCAACTGCCCGGGGATTCTGCAAAAGCACAGCCCCGAATGCGGGTGCTGCGGGCTGAGGTGCTGGGCGTTTCGTTTAGCCCTCCAGTGGTGCAAACTGGGGCATCTTTCACAGGTCTGCGCCCTTACAGGGAGTGTTGTCTTTCTGACTAAGGATTTCATTGTCCTGGACAAGAAGGCTGTAGCCCCCATGATACTTCAGAGTAAGCCGGTGGTTCTCCAGGGGAGCGATTTTGTCCCTCGGGACATTTGGCACTGTCTGCAGACATTTTTTTTTTTTGCTACTGGCATCTGATGGGCAAGTGGTGAGGGATGCTGCTAGACATCCTACTATGCCCAGGACAGTCCCTCACAACAAAGAATTATCCTGCCAGAATGCCAATAGTGTATACGTAGGCTGAGAAGCCCGGGTCTAGATTATTGTGACTGCATCATCTGGACCACAAGGAAGGCCGGGCCAGATCACACGTTGGGGAGGAGGTTCTTTTTAAAGGACTCGTGCCCTGTCTGTCAATCATCCCGGGACAGGCCGAGGCCTGGCCTCAGGGAAGAAGAAACACCATCATAAGGACTCCAGGCAGCAGAGCAAGGCTGGTGCCTACAGCATGGCGGCAGGGGACCCCCGGGAAAAGGGATGGCATTGCCCTCGGGGAGTACTGATGACACAGGGATCTGTTCTGGTTTTCCTTTTAGGCTGTAATTGCCTTCTGTCATTCCAGGACCTCCATCCAATCCAAGGCCTGATAAGTTTGCCAGGCTTTTCTAACTCACCATTTAATGAGCACTTACTATGTGCCATGCATCCAGAGGTGAGCTAGCATTTCTGCAAAAGGCCAGCTAGTAAAGATCTTAGGCTTGGGGGGCTGTACACGCTGTGGCCACCACCCAGCTCTGCTTGTTGTAACGCAAAAGCTGCCACAGAGAATATGCGAACAGATGAGCACAGCTGTGTTTAAAGAAAACTTTATTTATAAAAACAGATAGTAGACTGGATTTTGCCCATGGGCCATAGTTTGCCCACTCCCATTCTATATTCTTAACAAGTAGTCATCAATTTAATCTGCATTTCAACCAAAATACTCCCTCATTTTCCCTTATGTAGAGAAAACTTGACTTTTTAAGGTGACCAGACATCCCGCTTTTGGCAGGACAGTTCTGATTTTTAACAATTTGTCCCGCGTCCCATGGCGTTTTTAAAAAGTCCCAATTTTTGGAACAATTCTTTTAAATCTTTTGGACTTTTTTTTTAATATATTTTATTGATTTTTTTACAGAGAGGAAGGGAGAGAACTAGAGAGCTAGAAACGTTGATGAGAGAGAAACATCGACCAGTTGCCTCTTGCACACCCCCTACCAGGGATGTGCCCGCAACCAAGCTACATGCCTTTATCGGAATCGAACCCGGGACCTTTCAGTCCCCAAACCGACGCTCTACCACTGAGCCAAACCGGTTTCGGCTCTTTTGGACTTTTTTTAAAACGCCACGGGACGTGGGACAAATTGTTAAAAATCGGGACTGTCCCACCAAAAGCAGGACGTTTGGTCACCTTTTGATGGTTCTTCTCATGCCTGTAGACAAGTGTTTCCCAAGCTTTTGACATATGTGTACCCCTTCTATAATTTTCATAACGCTGAGTACCCCTCGTACTCATGAGAACGTAGAATTAGGCGCAGCTAAGCACGGTGCAGTGCATATCCCCACCAAACTCCGGTGCAACGCGTACCCCCACCAAACTCTTCCCGTACCCCTGGGGGTACACATACCACACTTTGGGAAACACTGCTGTAGTAAACCGTCATCCAGGCCGTCGCCTTGCCAGAGAGGCATGAAGTGCAGTGGGAAGGTCAGGCAGTACTGTGGGAAGGTTGTGAGAAGCAGTGGGAAGGGGGCTCTGCAGCCCTCTCACCAAGCTGCCCCTCACAGCACTGCCACCTACTAGCCGTGTGACCTGGAACACAGCTCTGAGGTGCCCTGAGCTTCACTCACAACAATGCAAGTGGCAGCACACACACCCCCCCCCCCCCCGGGCTGGCATGAGGAGGAAATGTGGTCGCAGGAGGTCAGCGTCCAGATGGGACAGACTCCCACGCCATGCCAGTCCCAGGCCTTTCTGAACTGAACAGCTTCCACTCTTCTTTTTTAGAGAGAACTCGCTCCAGGCTTTTAGAACAAGTTCCCCGTCCACCTCACAGGCGCCCTGTGTCTCCCTTTACTTTTAATGAGAAATGCACGGTGCGGTGGCCTTTTGTTTCCTCCTGGCCTCCCCTCTGAAACCCTCCCATCCCAGATCCAGTGCCACCTTCTCCCCGGAGCTCTCTCACACTCCCAGAGCCAAAAATAGAAGAATAAGACATTCTTTCCTCACCCACCCACGCCGAGTGTCCCCCCAGCCAGCCTCTGCAGCCAGGCTCCGTCTTGCCGTGTGCTGTGCGTACGTGCTATTTGCTCACCGCATGCTACCTCCTGCCCTGCAGCCCAGCCCACACTCTGATCCGCTTTTCTGGCACGCTTCTCCACGTAAGTGTCCCCGACTCCCCATCCTCCCTTCTAACACGGGTCCTTCCCGTTTGAATCACCCCTCTCCCCCCTCAGCTGCCCATCCTCTTCCCGAGAATCTGGAAGGGTCCTGATTCAGGATCGTCCCCACAGGAATCCGACCTCTCTCCCAGCTGTGCAGTGACAGTAACGAACAGTGGATTCTTCCCCCCACCCCCCTTTTTTTTCTCTCTCTCGTAGCAACCACACTGGTCTTTGATCCACATTCTCACAGATGTGTCACGAGGAACCATATCAAATATTTGTGTCAAGAGGTATTAAGTCCATTGTGTTTTCTTTCACCACTAAGCCTCTTATCCTGCTGTGGGGAAGAAAAGCAAGTTTTGGCATAATTTATTTCTGGCAAATTATATTATTTACTTTAAAAAAAAATTCACTGCAACCCTGGCCTGGTGGCTCTGTTTGGTCCTGTACACCAGAAGGCTTTGGGTTTGATTCCTGATCAGGGCATATACCTAGGCTGCAGGTTTGATCCCTGATTGGAGCACATACTGGAGGCAACCAGTCAATATTTCTCTCTCTCTCTCTCTCTCTCTCTCTCTCTCTCTCTCTCTCTCTCTCTCTCTCTTTCTCCTTCTCTCTCACTCTTTCTCCCTCCTTCTCTTTCTCTCTCTCTGATTAATAAAAATACATCCTCAGGTGAGGATTTACAAAAATTGCTGCATTCTTCAGTGGCTTTTGGACAGCCTGGTGACTGAGGTGTAGGGCACACAGCGACTGGCATAGCACAAGCATTCGCCAAAGGACCAGGAAAGCGCGTGAGACGGGAGCCAGGGGACAGTTCTGGTCCCGGCTCGGCTCCTTGTGCTCTCTTTAGGCCGACTACCTCAGTGGTAAGTGGGGATGGGGCTTGGCCACATCAGCACTGCCCCCACACACACACACACACACCCGGGGCCCCACCTAGGCAATGGTGTCAGTCTTACTGATACTTCGGAATACTTCGTGTGAAGCCCAACAGAGCCAGGCACTCATCCTCAGCCAGGCTGCACTGGCCAATCACACCGTTCGGTTGAATTATACCAACAGTTCTGATCCCCATTGCCCCTCCCTTTGTTCAGGTTTCTATCCCCTTCTCCACACCCCTCTGGTCTCCCTTCCTCCGGTGTTTCACACTCATCCACTCCCCACCTGCAGCCAGGATGATCCTTCTAAAGTGCTATTCTGATCACCTCACTTTTCTACTTGGGATGCTCCCGCCATCCTCCTGCTGCCCCCAGAGTGAGGTCCCAACTCCTCAGCTTCATGAGCTCCTCCCACTCTGCCCCTTCCAGCCTCCCAGCCCCTTCCCTCCTCAGTGAGGTCCTTGTTAGTCCCAGAATGTGCCAGTCTAGGTGACCTTTGCCCTCGTGCCCTTTCATCTCTTCCCGTTTGCCTTGCTAGCGCACATTGTCCTCCAGTTTGGAGGACTCAGCTTGGACATCACCTCCAGCAGGAAGCCTTCTTTAGTTCTTTCCCAAAAGCATGAGGTGAGGTCTCTCCGGTGCTTCATCTCTCTGTATCATAAAGGCCTGTCTAATGTATATTCTCTCACCAGATTCTCAGGCCCCTAACAATAGGCACCGTACCTTATTATTCATCATTCCTTCAGATCTGTCCAACACTTGGCATTTTAGTATTTACTCAATAAATAACTGTGGAATGAATGTGAGCCAGTTATCTTGGGATTAATTTGTACATGAAGTTGTTAAAACAAATCTTTTAAACAATGGCACCCATGAAGGAGATGGCAGAATAAAAGAGGGATAAAAATGTAGGGTGCCACTTCTGGAAGAAAAAAAAAAATCCTGAAATCTATTTGTCAGAACATTTTGGCTCAGGATCAGGAAAAATACCTGTAGACTAAAAGGGCACCAGAAGGGAGAGCCTTTAGATTTGCAGGTCCTAGGAGAAGAGACAGTTACTCAAGTTGGAGCCACCAATTTGCCTCTGGGCTCCTGAGCTTCCTGGTGGCCAAAGCCAAAAGGGACAACAGTTCTTTGCCTGACTGCCTCAGACCTGCTACAAAACCTCTTTGTTCTGCAACCTTCAGAGTCACCTCGTCTCCATTCTCCATGTCGCACACACTTCTCAGAAGACAGGGCACAGAGGAGGGATCACCTTCTGAAGGCACCGGGCGCCATTTGCCTATGTCAGTGGCGGGCAAACTCATTAGTCAACAGAACTAAATATCCCCAGTACAACAATTGAAATTTCTTTTGAGAGCCAAATTTTTTAAACTTAAACTTCTTCTAACACTACTTAGTCAAAATAGACTCACCCAGGCCGTGGTATTTTGTGGAAGAGCCACACTCAAGGGGCCAAAGAGCTGCATGTGGCTCGCGAACGACAGTTTGCCAACCACTGGCCTATGACACTGTTCCCTGCTATATGCAAAGCTCTCTCTCATCCTATCTGAGGGGCCTCTCCTGAGCTACCTGTCCTAGGAGATGGGGCAACATGAAACATTTGCCCTAAACCTGCAAGCATCCTTACAGAATCGGGGTGGGTCTCAGCCAGTTCACCCGGCAGTCACAGCTGATCTAGCCACAAGTTAATGATGGAAAAACCATTTAAAGAGTTAAGATGAGCTGAATGAATCATTCAGACTTACAGCAGTTCTGTCCTAGCCAGTTTGGCTTAGAGCGTCTGCCTGCGGACCGAAGGGTCCCGGGTTTGATTCCAGGTAAGGGCATGTACCTCAGATGCAGGCTTCTCAGGGCGCATGCAGGAGGCACCCGATTGATGTGTTTCTCTCACATTGATATTGTTTCTATCTCTCCCTCTCTCTTCCACTCTCTCTAAAAACCAATGGAAAAATATCCTCAGGTGAGGATTTAAAAAAAGGTAGAATTTATACCAGTTCTGAGTCAACCTTTTCAGACAGGAGGAGGTGGCAACTAGTATTTGTTCCTTCCTGGTTGGCATAAGTCAAATGCTTGTCTGGTCCCTGGAAAGCTTGCCCTTAAAGGAACTCTTTAGTAAATGTTTTTTAATGGCACCTAAATGACTTTGTTCATAAATACTTGGAATACTGATCGAACACCATCAAAAAGGTATATGTGACCTATGAAGTGATTGAAAATTGGAAAAAGTTGTAGTTAAAAATCTAATACTCCCCATCATTCCTATATGCTATATTGAACAGTATGCAAACGAGCCATTATTTTTAGACTGTTTTGCCACCACTGTCTTCAGGATTTAATTCTTGAAAGGAATCATTTCAGCTCCTTTCTTTGTGCTCTGAGCATCTAACAGGTGCTCCTCTGTGAGTAAGTGTGAGACAACTACCCTATTTCCCGGCTTCTAGTTTCATAGAGGATACATCCCAGTTTCCGAGACGCTGACAGGCAGAAAAGTGTGTGTCTGAGAATCGGTGACACACGGTCTTCGCCCGCAGCACACGGGGTGGCCCAGAAGAGTCTGGCCGGGCTCCTGGGCTCCACTGTGGCCTTCACCCCCGGGCCTGCCACTGCAGGGAAGACAGTAACCCGCCAGGAAAGAAGACCCTGCTCCCTCCACAGAGCCCGAAACAGCCTCTGCTCCATTCTCTCCCTCCTGGAAGCCAGGCTTTTTAGCCCATACCTGCCTGGAGCTGCCTTCCTCAGCCTGCTTTGAATTGAGCCTCTTAGCTTTAAACCTTTCCTTTGAGCTGGTAAACTGCAGGCCTCCTCTGCCTCTGTGCTGCCAAGGGCATTACCTGGTTCCTGGGAGCAGTGACCTGCCCTCCCCTGAATGCCTGGCTCCAACTAGCAGGAAGCAGAAAGGGCAAGTCTGAGCACAGCCAGCGACCCAGCAGGGCTGTCCCAGCCCCAAAGCCGGCTCTCACCTGCAGGCCAAGGCCCCGCTCTGCTCAGGGAGGTGAGGCCCCGGCATCAGGCGGGGCTTAGGGAGCCCCGGGTTTCTTCCCGGGTTCAGGCCTCCACTCCTGAGCCCTAAGTCAAGGCTTAGCCTCGAGGCTCAGGCGGGAGGGGGCCCAGCGGCCATGGGCTTGGTGGGGAGGCCAGGACTGGCCTCCTCTGACTTCAGCTACACAGCGGAGGTGCCCACGGCCAGGGAGCCAGATACCCAGTCCCCAGAGGCCAGGAAAGCATCAGGGAGAGCAGATCCGACTCCACCCTGCCGGGAGGAAGGACGAGCCTAGAAAGAACATCCTGGCCTCCGATGTCCTTGTGAGGCCGAGCCCTTTCTCTCTCACACAGGAATGCCCTCTGTTTGTTCAGACTGTGAGTGGAGTACCTTCTGGCTGTTAAAAACCCAGGCAATGCCAAAGGCATAGAGAAGCAGATCCTCTCTAACAAAACCCATGCTATTGGCGCGTTCACAAAGCATTTCTCAATTGTTAGCAGGTAAAATTCTACCGTAACTGGGAGGTGAAGGAAGGAAAACGATGATTAGCGTTGCTGACTGTCTGCAGTGCGCCAGGCACATTAGCCTCTCTCCACGTACAGGAAGGCCTCACCTAATGTTCCCCAGAGGTCCTGGGAGGAAACAATTCTACCGTCGGCTAACTGGTAGGAACAAGTTGGTTCTAAGGCATCTTATTTGATGCACATCTTATTTAATCCTGCTGTGTTCTTGGTCAATCCTCACCACACCTCTATGAGGCTGTTGGTTCTCAAACTTGACTGAGCATCAGGATCACCTGGTGGCCTGTTAAACTAGGCTGCTGGGCCCTGGCGGGTGGCTCCGTTGTTTGCAGCATCGTCCTACGCGCCATAAAGGTTGTGGCTTCAATCCCTGGTCAGGGCATGCATGGGAGGAAACCGACAGATGTTTTTCTCTCCCATCGATGCCTCTCTCTCTCTCTCTCTCTCTCTCTCTCTCTCTCTCTCTCTCTCTCTTTCTCTCTCTTTCTCTCTCTCTCTCTCTCTCTCAAAATCAGTCAACGTATCCTCGGGTGAGGATTTTAAAAAGCGAGAAAGACTGCTGGGCCCAGACCTCGAGTTTCTGAGTCATAGGTAGATCTGGGATGGGCCGAGAGTGGATTTCTAACAAAGTCACACACAAGATAGGCTTTGGCTATTTCCTCCCGGCCTCTTTCTTTGTGTTTCGCTTCTGATTCACTGTGTTCAGGAAGGGCTTCTGAGGGCCCAGACAATGCTGCTATTGCGGTCCGGGGACCACACCTTGACAACCATTGAGGTAGCTGCTATTGCTCTCATGCTCAAGTGGAGAAAACCAAGATTCGGAGCGGTCCTTACTTTCCTCAGTCAGTCCGCCAGAGAGGGAGCCCGCAGGTATTTCCAAATGGAGGTCCGCCTGGGTGCGGGCTCTGTGCACCTCATACTTCTCCGTCCTGGTCTCCTGCCTCGTGCTGCCCCTCCTGACACTGCGCCTGCCTTCAGGAATACTGCTCGCTTTCCTAGCTTTCTCCCCCGCTGGGAAGGCCAGCTAAATGCAGGCCTGTGGGCAGCCACAGGCCAACGTCCTCCAGAACAACGAACCTCAATGCTGCAGCTCAGGGCAGATGAGAAACAATTCCCAGGGCGTGAATCAGACCACAGCTCAGCAGACCCAGGCGGGCACAGCGCCCGTTAGAAGTAACTGGAACTACAGCTCAGCGTTAATAAATGGAGGGTGGTTGGATTGCCAGCCTCAAGGGACGTCCCCAAGACACGGGGTTAAGGATTTCCTGGTATGAGAGACATGTTCTGGCCTTTCTTGCTCTCTCTCTCCAGGAGTGCCGGGCGCTCTCCTCAGTCATCCTCAGGAGAGAAGTGTTTGAGTTGGCTAACCCTTCCTACCTTGGGGGAAAACAAGTGCTCGCCTTCTTTCAACCGGCCTTTCAATCGCACGCGCTCCCGACTGCCCGTGGCATTCACCGGTGAGGTCTAACTCCGCCTGCTTTTCACACTGCCTTTGCCTGTGAGGCCACGCGGCACCTTTTTCGCCTAAAGAATAGGAGGTAAAGGGGTTTTCCTCCTAGCCGCCTTCCGTGTGTTCCCTGTCGCTTCTCAGAGTCCGGGCAGGCCGCAGGGGGATGTCCCGATCCCAGGGAAAGGCCATGGATAGCAGTTCCATATTCCAGTAGATTCAGGCCAGAAGGTGGGGGAGGTGGAAGGCGGGAGCCTGGAGAAGCAGCGTTTGCCCCGTGGAGGACCCCTTCTGTGTTCCCAAAGACAGTTCTCTAAGACAGAGAGGTCTACAGTCCGGGAGGAAGGAGAGCACACGAGGAAGGCTGTGGCATTCCCGGGTCATAGATCACATGGGTGCTCCCAGAGCTGAGGGCTGCCCAGCCTCTGCAGAGAAGAAGGGCCGGAGCCTGGGGGTAGCTGCAGGCTGCCGCCCGCACCCTCAGGCCCGGCCACGTCATCCCAGAGCTCCTGCAGCTGCAGGAACGCTGGGCTGCTGGTCGCCTCGAGGGCCCGGACCAGGGAAAAGGTGGGCCTCAACCTCCAGGAGGTGGACTTGGCTTCCATGTTCCCTTTTCATCCCTCCTCCTCGCAAGGTTTAAGGGTCTTATTTCCCCCAAAATCTCTAGCAGACTGTGTGGGTGTTGACTTCTGAGCTAGCCCCAACCCGAAGAACACCAGAGCAGCGCCCAGGTGAACAGAGGACCTGGCACAGGTTTCCAAGCAGAAGGGCTGCCCTGAAGGGGGCCATTCCAGCCAAACAGCACGTGGCTGGCCCGGGATGGAGCGCGCGCCCATTCTCTGCTCACATGACGCGTTCTTGGGTTGTTCGTTCAGACAGAGTCATTCTCTTTGGTTGCTCTGCTGTTTTGAACACACTGAGGAATTTTTGGGGTTTTCTTGGGGAGGGCTAAAAAAACTGTCAGGGGGAGGCTGACTGTCCCGGCCAGCTGGAACGGTTTAACTCTTCTCTTGGCTACAATATACACCCAGAAAGGGGCTGTATCATAGCGAACAGCAAGATGAATTTTCACCACCTGAACCTGAGCAGCTCCCCTCCTGGCGCCTCCTTCCATCACCTGACTTGACCGGCATGGACTCGCTTCAGCAGCCAGAGTCTATCCTCAGCTCACATGACAGCCTGACCTGCAGCTGCCCTCCAGGTCGGAGTCGGTGAAGCTGCTGGGGCTCAGCTGGGTTGACCTGGGACTGGTTTCCAGTGGGAAGGAGCCCATCTAGCAGTTCTCAACCCAGCACATGTCCAGCTGCTGCTTCAGCCACTCGAGCAGAATGCATGGGGGACGATTAGCCCCATCTTGGCTACCAGATGGCTCTCCTATGTCCAGGGAGGCATCTGAGAGGTCAGCCTGGTGACTCAATGTGGACAGGGATGGGGGTAGAGTTCTCTTTCCACATGTTTCTAGAAGTCCTGACACGTGTCCCAGGCAGTGGGAGGTCCCCGATCAGGATGATTCAGCAGCATCTACGTGCAAAATAGCTGAGTCTGTGCCCTGGGCAAGCCATGTGGTATTTGGTTGCAATTGCCCCATTCAGGGCAGCCCTTATGCTTGGAGACCGTTCTTCCCCAGCACCTGTGCCAGGTCCTCTGTTTACCTGGGCGACTCCGAGGCCCGGTGCCAGCTGCCGGCCGGGACCTGTTTGCCTCCTCAGTTGTCTCCATCCCGTCTTCCTTTACTGGCCCCCACTGAGAGCTCACTCCACATCACGTGCTCATTTCACTAATGGAAAGCCAGATTTGCCTTTATGCTCACTGTCCCCCCCCTCCACCCCCCACCATGGCATGCACCATTAGACTCTACCCTCTGCTTCCTCAGCAAATAGCTGCTCTAACTGTGCGGAACAGAGGGACAGAGGGCCGGCCAGAGCTGGTGGTCAGGGGAAAATGCTTCTGAACTGGTTGACGTGGCTGGACAGAGAAGCCTCCTTCGGGGAACACCATGTCATGACTAAGGGGCAGAAAGATTTCCCTCCCACACCTTCTCAACCCTGTTCTCTGGAACTATCTCACTCTGCCCTGGGGGGAAGGGAGCTGTCACACAGAGGCAGGGAGCCCTGGAGAGACTGGAACTGTGTTTCCACTATAACCTGAGAGGCTAGTATAGGAGGTGGGGCAAGCTACCCCATCTGGTCCTTGGTTCTCTCACTTGGGAAGTGCATGAAATAGACGAGCTTTTGAGGTTCCTCCCTTCCCCAGGTCCAGGCTAAATCCCGGCGATCTGCATCGCAGGAGAGCTCTGATGGGGGTGACCCCGAGCCATAGTTGGAGGTTCAGTGACCTAGACAGCAGCACCGTCACAGGTTACAGAGGTGGAGAAAGCGAGACTGAGAGGACTCAAGTGGCTTTCTAACGATCACATGGAATAAGGCCCAGGACCTGGGTCCCGCCGTCTTGACGTGCCTGCACTGCTCTTGTCACATCCCACACATTGAACTTGCCCATGGAGCCCCGAGGCCCTGAGGCCCTGACCTGTCCAATCTTCCTCTGTGGGGCCTCTTGCCCTGCTCTTTCGTTCTCTCTCACGGTGTTCACCATTCACTGGGTGTTAAGACACAGGATGGGATGTCTTCTACAAAGGCCAAACTCCTTCCTGCTTCCTGCTTATCCTTCCTTCTCATCCTCCCCCCCCCACCCTATTACTCTCCCTAAAACGCAGTTCACTCCCTGCCCTCCCCTCCATCGATGGGACAAAGTCAGAAGGGCCTGCCCTGCCCTCCCATGCTTCCCTTGTTTGTCTCAACCTCTCTTTTTGAACTCAGAGCCCATCACTCCCTTGTAACTCCTTCTCTACATGATTCCCCTCAAATACCACTTTCTCCTTTCTTGCCTCCACTCACGTGATGCCACCGTCATCTCGGCCCACAGCACCTCTGCCCCGTCACACCGAATCCTCCAACCCCCCAAGGCCGGGGTGAAAGCCGCCTCCTCCATAAAGCCTTCCGTGACCACGCAGCCCTAGCATGCTCATCCTTCTCTGAACCCTCAGAGCACCGAACCACTTATTATATCTTATTACCGCCTATTATATTCTGCTTTGAATTGTGAGCCTGAAGTAATTCCCAGCCTCAGATCACAGCCTCCCCTTCTAGTTACCCACCCACTTAGCAATGGCGCTTTGCTCATAATAACTACCTAAGGGATGTTAGTAAAGCTGGAGGCATCAATGCCAGAGCCACAGAAACCTTGGCCTGTAGGTAGCTGGCCAATTAGGTTGATGACTTTCCTATGCCTCCTGGGCTCACAAAGGCTTTCACAGATTTCAGCCAGGTCTTCCTCTGGGCTCTGCTTTCACTGCAGGAATCAGCTTCCCTGCTTGTCACACACAAACACACACACACACACCCCGCCGTGCCCACAAGGCCAGTTCCACTCTCCCACCTACCATACAAGCTATGCTGCAAATCCCGTGACTCTGTCCTTAACACGACAGAATAGTAATTCTCCCTTGAGGATACATTCCAAGAACCCAGTAGATGCCTGAACCTACACATAATACCGAACCCTACATATACTGTGTTTTTATAAGTACATACATAGGTACCTAGGACACAGTTTAATTTCTAAATTAGGCACAGTAAGAAATTAACATCAAAAATAATAAAAGGGAACAAGTATAATGTGCCATATTATAGGCTGTGTGTGCGTGGGGGGACCTTCCCCTCGCCACCCGCAGAACCACGGCGGCTCCTAAGTGACTCGCAGGCGGGGAGCATGGGCAGCATGGATGTGCAGAGCAAAAGCGATTATTCACGTCCCGGGCAAGACGGAGTGGGACGGCTCGCAGTTTCATCACTCTACTCAGAACGGCGCAGAACATGAAACCGATGAATTGCTTATTTCTGGAATTTTCCATGTAATATTCTTAGACCGTGTGGTTGACCTTGGGTAACTGAAACCACAGAAAGCGAAACTGCAGATAAGGGGAGGACTGGATTCACATTCGGCACTTGCCAGGGGACCCAGGTACGTGGCCTCCCGTCCCCACTCCAGCTGATGACCGAGTCCCGAATTCAGTGAAACACACCAGCCACGCTGGTTTCAAGGCACGCGTCTTGCAAGCCTGCCGGAAGCGGCCAGCGTCGTTCTGGACCCAACCCCACAGAAACCGCATCGCACGACGGGTGCCCCTCTCTCCCCGTGTGAGACAAGCATCTCTTTTCACGAAGGATGGGCCACCTCCACTTTGCCTATTGCTTGTTTACAAACAGGGCAAGAAGTTAATTCTAGACATGCCGACAGCTTACGTCTTGGGGCCTGAGCCAGACTTTCAGAAAAGGGCTCTTTCTTCTTTGTCTGTTGTGCGGTAAATGTCCCGCAAGAGAGAAGGGCTCTCCTGCCCGGGCCCTTGCAGAGTGGAAGCACCCTGGGCCTCCTCACCTGGGAGGTCTGGTAGAAATCCCTGCAGGAACCTGGAAGCCTTAACACTGACTCAAAGTTCAAGGGCACAGAGCTTGCTCGTCTGCTAGGAGCAAGTGTAGCATGCAACCCCGGTGGAGCGATTCCTCAGAGAGGGCTTTGTGCCTTTTTAAAAAATATATATTTTATTAATTTTTTTACAAAGAGGAAGGGAGAGAGAGTTAGAAACATCGATGAGAGAGAAACATCCATCAGCTAGCTGCCTCTTGCACACCCCTCACTGGGGATGTGCCCACAACCAACATACATGCCCTTGACCGGAATCGAATAGGGGACCCTTCAGACTGCAGGCCGACGCTCTATCCACTGAGCCAAACCGGTTTCGGCCCTTTGTGCCTTTTAAATAATATCAGAGCTGCCCTCTACCACCCCAACCCACCCCCCCGAAAAAAGAAAAAATCTCCAGAGATCGTGACATTTCTGGCTTTCTCATTAAACACAGCCATCTCCTAAAAAGCATATATACATGTAAGATCTCCACTTACCGAGATAGGTCCAGTCGAACCCTGCAAAGAACAAAACAAAGCAAGTTAAGTACAACTGTGCTTGAACAAGTTAGAGAAAAACACAGATTTCACTGTGAAACGGGTGAGACGGACACGTGGTGATGCCCAACACTTCTTCAGGAAAAGCCTCCCCAGACATCTGAGAGAAGCCACATTTCATTAGCTGAACGGGAAACACGTTCACAAGGCTCAGAACCCAACAGCTGTTGACAGGTCTACAGCAAAGGCTCTTTCTCCTGCCAGATCTCTCTGTTTCCATGGGAGGGGCTGGTTTCATCAGTTGATGAAATCTTTTATGGTATGACTGCACACACTCAGGTATTGTATTCTTTCTGCCCCCCCCCCCCTTTTTTGTTAATCCTCACACGAGTATATTTTCCCCATTGATTGCTAAAATTAGAAGGGAGGCAAAGAGGAAGGAAGAGGGAGGGAGGGACAGGAGAAGGAAAGGAGAGAGTGAGAGAGAGAGAGAGAGAGAGAGAGAGAGACATCAATATAGAGACACGTCGATTTGTTGTCTCCCACATGCACCCTAACTTGGGCAGGGGATGGAACCCACAAGCCAGGTACATGCCCTTGACCCAGAATCCAACGCATGACCCTTCGGTGCACAGGCTGGCACTCTAACCACTGAGCACTCTGGCGAGGGCTCCCCTTTTCTTCACACAAAGGCTGGCATGTTGGAAACACTGTTTTGCATCTTGCTTTCCCCCTACCTAACAACATATCCTGGAGAACAGTTCACACCGCTACATAAAGAGGAAAACACTGCTCTCCAAAGGAAGCTGCCACGCGCACACTCACACACACATACACACACCACACACACATACACACACCACACACACACACACACATACACCACACACACACCACACACACACACACACCCCACACACACCCCCCCCCACACACACACACACCACACACACACACCACACACCACACACACACACACACACACACACCACACACACCACACACACACACACACACACACACACACCACACCACACACACACACACACACACACACCCCACACACACACCCCACACACACACACACACACCACACACACACACCACACACCACACACACACACACACACCACACACACACACCACACACACCACACACACACACACACACACACACACACACACACCACACCACACACACACACAGACACACACACACGGGCTAGATCCCAGGGGCGGGAGGAATGTGTAGGAAAAATTCTGCCAGGAGTACAACGGACAGAATTCCACTCCCCGCACACACCAAAGCCCTTCATTCCTACATCAAAACACGCGGTTTGAAAGCTGTTGCAGACCTGTGCTGTCGTCACCCTGCCTGGCACCTCCCTCTTCACCGCCCGAAGGAGACCAAGACCCTGAATTAAAACGCGGGGTGTCTCAGGGACACATCCCAGTGAGGGGACGGCCCAGCGCCTAAGTCCCTGTCTCCTGGCTCCCCACCCCCGCCCCGCCCCGTGTTCTCAGCGGCCCACCGGGGACAGCGGGAAGAGGAACGCTCTCCCACCCCCTTCCTCTCTCGGTTACTGATTTGAGTCAAACTTAACTGGTCACTTATCACAACTAGGCATCTCCTGCTCGAGCCAATGGTGGATTTTAGAAGCTAAAAGAGGACTTTGCTTTTATTTTTAAAGCTGGTGTGAGCTCATATTTTTGCTGTTGTTCTGTTTCATTTCTGTGCCTCAGTGCTTTTAATTGTTTTAATTCTCAATATTAATTGGTAATCTTATCAAAATACACTTGTACATGGTTTAGAGAGTCAGGTGGTTCTAGCAAGGCTTTAAAAAAATAAAATAAAATAAAATAAAATAAAATAAAACCCTGTCCCCTGACACCCCTATGTTTTCCTGCTCCTTACAGCACCCCCTTTAATACTCTTCAGTTAATTCTTTGGCATTGTCTCCACATCGCTGTAAGACATGCCCCTCTATTGCTCTTTTGTGATCTGTTTAGGCTTAGGTCTTTACTGATGTCCTACCCTAAATTCCCACAAACTTAAAGGAATCTTTGATTCTTCTTCTCAATCTTTAGGGGCTGAGGGGAGACCAGATCAATCCAAGCTATGGGCCTTTTCCTCATAAAAATACCTGAGCTCAGACACACAAGTTCAGGTACAATTAGTTTCAGGAGGTCCACGGAACCCCTGGAGCCTACTATGGCCTCCGCAGGCATCAGCAGTGCCAGGGTTCCCCTCCCCTGGGTTAGCAATGGGGGAGGACCGTCAGGACCACAGGCGAACGGGACCTTTACTCGGACCCCAAGTGCACACCAGCTCTTCACTGAAACGGTGAAAAGGGACAGAGGAAGCATCGCCTTCGAACTACGCTCCAGAAGACATCAAACCTCCTCCCGAACATGTGCCTTCAGCGTCTTGTTTCGGGGTTCACTGTTAAAATACAGCCACGGACTTCACACAGAGAAGCACATGGCTTCCACTCAGCCAGCAGAGCGCGCTCTCGGGGGCCTGGGATGTCGGCTGACAGGTCAGGGGAGTTCCCCTCCTGCTGCCCAGTGATCCTGGAGGCCGCCAGCTGCTGCCTCGGAGCAGGCCTGCTCTGGCCGGAAGTTTTAGCTGCACTTTCCCCAAAACTGAATCGTACCCCCAATATCCTGCGTCTTCTGCTCTGCTCCCGAAAGCTCCCTCCACTGAGGTTTCTCCTGTGATTGCGGCTCATGCTCAGATGGGGCATCGGCATGATGCTGCGGGCACTCAGGGACGGAGGATACAGGGCGGACATCCAGGGCTGCCACAGGACCACCTGAGGCCCGGCAGCCCTGGCTGGCCTTGAAAAGCAGCAGCATCCAGAGCACCCGTCACTGCCCTCCTCTCTGCCCGTGCCTGGCTGGTCCTCAGCACTCAGGGCTTTGAGTGCAAGTGACAGCATCTGAAGGGGCTTGGGAGCAGGAGGCTGGGGTTTAATTGCCTAACATGAGAGCGAGGTGATCTGAGTTGGGGGGGCGGGAGGGGGTTTCACCTATGAAGGTCAGGACTCAGCCTGATTCACCGTCAGCACAGAAATGGCCTCAGACAGATTTCATAAGGACGTGTGTGTCTGGGTGCTTTTTGTGGACATGGCGCCTCCTGACTCCCACCTTTAGCTTTAGGGACAGGCGTCTTAGGTAGCAGGACTAAACTGGCCCTGCAAGACAGGTCAGGCCAAGGCTGCTGCCGCTGCCCCTTCGCGGCCCTTCTGGGAGGGGAACTATTCCTTCCCGAGAAGGCCAGCCCTGGGAGGCCCAGCGGGTGCCTGTTGGAACCTGCAGCCCGGTGTGTCCGAGGCCGTAGAATGCCCTGGGTGCTCTCCGAGGAAGTGATATTTACAAAGATCCAGGTCAGGGGTTCCGGGCTTTGCCCACTTCCTGTCCTGGGTACTAGAACCTTCCCTGAGTTCTTGAGACTGCCCCGCTCGCCACACCAGGTTCAGACAGAGTGGGTGCTACAGAATTCACTGCAATATCCCCCCTCCCCACTCCCACCCTAAGAACCCAAGTTTTTCTCTAAAAAACCTTTCTTCCTCTCTCTCTCTCTTTCTCTCTTTCTCTTTCTCTCTCTCCCCTTTGTCCCCCCTTCTCCCCTCTACATTCTCCA
Organism: Pipistrellus hanaki; assembly: GCF_964339955.1. NCBI lineage: Eukaryota > Metazoa > Chordata > Mammalia > Chiroptera > Vespertilionidae > Pipistrellus > Pipistrellus hanaki. The sequence goes on along the minus strand of NC_140503.1, from coordinate 44,558,960 downwards.
AATTAGGGTGGTGTAAAAATTGCACTTTCACCCCCCACTGAGTAGCCCACCTGCCTACCCCTGGGTTTTAAGAACACAGTTTATATTCTATTATTCCTCATGAGATTCTGGCATCTTAACTGCCTTGGGGACAAGGTCAAAGCAAAAGTCACTGAAAACACCTAACTTCACCTTATTTTGCTCCTTCCCAACCTCCGAGTTTCCTTCACACACGCACCAGGGCCAATGCTCCGGGCAGAGGGCAGGCCACACTGGACCCCAAGACCCAGCTTAACCCTCTTCAACCGCCACCTTGGGTTAATATGGACACGCTACACCTCAGTGATTTGCGCTTTGACCTTGACCCCAAGGCAGTTAAGACGCCCAGAATCTCATGAGGAACAATAAAATAAAACCTGTGTTCTTAAAACCCAGGGGTAGGCAGGTGGGCTACGCAGTGTGGGGTGAAAGTGGGGTTTTTACACCACCCTAATTAGAAGGATGGAGAGGGGGGAAGGTGAGACAAAGGAGAGGGGGGAGGAAGAAAGGCAAGGAGGGCAGGGGAGGAGGGGAGGGAAATCGGGCAGGAAGAGGACAAGCCGGAGGAGCTGCCCCGGAGTGAGGGGAGTGACAGGCTCTCAGGAGCGCCAGCCAATGAATGGCTGCTTCTCTCTGCGGCCTTAGGACAGCCTGGAACTAAAAGGGAGACTTTCAGGGAAACTTCAGGTCTCCCCGGTGCAGCTTTCTCCAGAGGGGATATGTGTCAAAGTTTGCAGTTTTAACAATTAATTTCCACTTTTACACAGCGCCTTTCTCTCACCGGCCTTCTATATCTCCCTGGGGGTGTGTATATGTGATAATATTAAGTATATCATGCCAGCCAGTGGAGTGGAATTGAATTCAGAGTAACGGCAAAGCTGCTGCTAGCCCAGCTCCCCACTCTCCCGTGCCCTGTACCCCCTACTAGCGCCCCCCCCTCCCCCCCCCCCCCCCCCCCCCCCCGCCCGCAGAGGGCAAAATGACCTCTAAGAAGGAAGGGGCGTCTGGTTTCACATGCTGAACAGGACCGATTCCCCACCACCCCTGCCCCGCCGGGGAGTATACGTTGTCAGCCACTATGGTCCCTTGGGGTCCTTCTGTAAATGTTTCAGCCTAACGGGCTCAGGACTATCGCACCCACACAAGTCTTCACAACTGGAGACAAACTGTCAAGGGCAGGAGCCACCATCAGTGACCAGGGGGGGTTTCCACAAAAGTCACCATTCACTCCCTCAGAACAGCATCCGCCCAGCTGCTGGGGAGGCAGGCAAAGCGTGGCGCCCTCCTCACGTGTTACAGAGGATTGACTAACCTGACCTTAGCTACTCCCCGCGATTCATTGCACAGACCTGAGTCTACAGGCAGGTCCACCCACCACCTCCTGCCGTCTCACTCCGCACCCTCAGCTCCAGCCTCCCTCCGGGTGAAGGGCCCTAATTACACTCAGCAATGAGGTGTGTGTGCTCATCTGAGTGCACACACACACACACACACACACACCACACAGACACCACACACACACACACACACACACCACAGATACACACCACACACACACACACCACACACACACACCATACACCACACACACACACCACACCACACACACACACCGCACACCACACACACCACACACACACACACACACACGCTTACAGTAAGAGAGCCCTCCTGGAGAAAACCAATCATTAAGGATGGGATGCATCATCCCTTTGACTTGCAGGTAAAACCCCAGGGGAAGAGTCCTCCCGAGTGAAGCACCCACCTCGGATGTGGGAAGCTTCTGCCCTGGAGCCACTGCAAACCCTTCCCCAGCCTCGACCATGCCCGTGGTGCGGGAACTGGAGCGCAGCATTTTAAATCCCGGTTCCCAGGGGCCCAGGGAGCAAGTTCCCAAGCACCCACTCCGGAGCTGCAGGTGCTCGGAGAACACAGACATACTTCGGCCACAGACGCATCCCAAAGGAAACAGGAGCATCCCTCCTAACCATGTGACATGTGATTCCAGGCATGTCCTTCCCTGCTCCCCCTCCCGCACCACCCCCAGGGGTCCCCTTCCCCCTCAATGACTTTATCACCAAAAAGCCCCGCAGGAGACCCCGCAGCCCAGGTGCGGCTGAGTGCCCCGGACGGTTGGGAAAGAGGCGGAAACTTTACCGTGGAGCGGGGCTGCGCGGGAGAGCTGCTCCTTTAGGCTCAGGAGCAGGAGGACGGCCGCGGCGCGCAGGCTGCTGCGGGGCATCTTCGCGGCTCCTGCGGGGCGGGCGGGGACGGCCCTGGGCTCGGCTCCTTCTCGATCCGGTCTCCCGGCTGAGACCAGGGAGCTGGGTCAGGGAGCGCAGGGACCCCACACGGGGCACCAGGACACGTGCGCGCAGCGCAGCGCAGGCTCGGCGGCACTCGGCTCTGTGCGCTCAGGCTGCCTGCGGGCCGCTTTTATGGAGCGGCTCCGTGATGTCACCGTGCAGGGGAAGGACGCCCTGCCTACGGGAGGTCTGGCGCCCCGGCTCCCAGGTGAGCTGCCGCCCTGGCTTCAGCCACACTCCGCGGGGCAGTGGCCCGGCGCTCCTCCTGAACCCGGTTTTCCGTGGGAGCAGCGGGGAGGCGTGGTTGAGATCAGCCCCACGGGGAAGAGTGTGTCTGGGGACTCACTCCTGTGGCCCTGGCCACTCACCGCCCTTCATGAGAAGCCCCCTGAGTGCCATGCCACGTGGACAAGATCCTCCTCCAGGGCCCCAGGGGCGTGCCAGCCTGGACTGAGCACACGTTAGGGACTAAACAAGACAGCAGAGGGGTTGCATGCAAATTCAGAATTTCTGTGGGCTGGATAGTGCAGTCCTGATAAGGCGGTACCTTTGAAATGTAGATGCAAAGAAATTAATTAAGACTAGGTATGCCCAGCTCAGTTGGTTGAATCCACCGTGTGCACCAAAGATTGCTGGTTGGATTCCTGGTCAGGGCACATACCTGGGTTGTGGGTTCCATCCCCCCATCAGGGGATGTATGGAAAGCGCACGCTCGTGCGCTCTCTCTCTCTCTCTCTCTCTCTCTCTCTCTCTCTCTCTCTCCCTCCCTCTCTCTTGTCCTCTCTCCTTCTCCCTCCTTCTCCTTTCCTTCCCCTCTCTAAGCATGTCTTCTGATGAAGTTTTAAAAAAAAATAACACTAGGTAAATAGCACAGTGGGTACAAAGGGAACAGCTTTACTAAGCAATTAGATGTCCCTCTTGTATCAGGTAAGTAGACAAGGTTCATGCTGGTTCATGATGCCCATTCATTCTCTAGGAAGCGGACGGGTCCCTTCTCTGGGTCGCAGTGGAGGAAAAGGATTTCCGTCATTTGTGGAGCATCTAGTATGTGTCAAGCACGGCACTAGGACCAAGTCAGTGTCTGCGTTCTGTTTCCAGTGCATATATTATCATCGCCTGTTGCCCATTTCTGCCCACTTTTTTCACATACCTGTATTTAAATGTGTATACTTACATTTAGTCATACACACGTGGTTCTGATCCCCTTTGTGTGTAGTCCATGTTCAGTTGTTAGTCAAAGGCCTAAGTCACCTGCTACCCCAATTCTCCCAGATCTTCCTGCTGCATTACTGTGACTTGCTGTTTTCACCGCCCCTGTCACTAGTGTTTTGGCTTCCTGGAGCCCTCTGAGTGTCTCTGCACTGTTCCCGGTGCTGGGCTCCGTTTCCCTCCCGCTCTGTGACCAGGCCTGTTCTCTTGGCTCCCTGCTGCCCACCCCAAGCCCTGGTGCATGACCTCTGGTTTTGTGACCTGGCCCATCTTGCCCTCTTCTCTTGGCCACAGTGGCCTGACCAGCCTTTACCTCCCTCAGGTCTGTGCTGACCCTCAGCCTAGGTGGACTCTTGGACTGGCCTCAGTGACCAGCGAGGCCTTTTGTCTGTGCTGGTTTTGGGGGGGATAGAGAAAATTCTCTGCTGAGGGCCACCAGGAAGCACATGCCACCCACATTTCAAGGGGTGAAATTGTTCTGTCCCTATCAGTTCAGCTATTGTTTGGAATCATAAAGAGCTTTGAAGTCTGGTTAAGGAAGTAATTACAATGACAATCTTGTCACAAGCACTTCCCAACCACTGCAGGCTTAGAGATGACCTTTGAAAGAGAGCGAGCTCCTGAGTGGCGAGTGGTGAGTGAGCACTTAAGACATTCATGTCTCCGGTCTGTCACCCAGGGCATCAGGAGATGAATGTACCCATGGAACACCGGTGGGGGAGACGCTGCAGCTCAGAGGTGCACATACTGAACCCGTGGAGGTGGAGTCACTCGGCCCAAATCTCAAGACCAATTAAAGGTAAGCAATCCATGCACATGCATTTTGCTATTCCCACTCCAGGTGTTTTCCCATCATATCTGACTAAACATTAATTTCAATTCCTCCTGAAACATGCCCCTCTACGGTAGGTGTTCTCCAGGCACCCCTGGAGATGGAGAGGTTTTCTAAAAGTGGGCCAGAGTTAGTGGAACAGTAAGGCACAATTGTGAAGTGGGTTTGATGGGAAGACAGTGACGGGGTGATTACTGCATGTCTAGATCAGAGACCTGTTTAATGAGGAAGAATGGGTAGCAATTAAATGAGAATTGAGACTATAAACTGAGACTGATTGCCATATTTGTTTTGGGGTAATTTCTTTTTTAATCTCAGGGAAGCAAAGGGGGAAAGCAGACAGAAATGTATAGAATGGCCAAACTTCTAAAGTATTGAGGCTGAATGCCAAGGCCACTCCACTTCCCCCTCAAACAGCCCCCACAGCTAATCAGCTTAAGTTCCCAACTGTGGGAACTTTTCCTGCCAGAGGCTTCATCTGAGGCTGGTGTGGCTGAACGTGTACCAACTTGCTTTGCCATCATCAGGTGGGACTGTTGTCAGCCAATAAATAACCATTACTCAGTGGGTGAGGGTGGAAGGCAGACCTTCAGTTCAAAAGGAAGCCGTTGGCCACCAAGGGGCACACCCGTTCAGAAGGCTCCAGGGCACAGACCTCTTTGAAATGTCACCATCCGCCTGGCAGATGTGGCTCAGTGGTTGAGTGTCAACCTATGAACCAGGTCATGGTTCGATTCCCAGTCAGGGCACATCCCCAGGTTGGGGGCTCGATCCCCAGTAGGGGGTGTGCAGAAGGCAGCTGATAAATGATTCTCTCTCTTCCTTGATGTTTCTATCTCTGTCTCCCTCTCCCTCTCTGAAATCAATTAAAAAATATTTTTAAAATAAAATAAAATGTCTGATTGGAAGAATTAATATTGTTAAAGTGATCATACTACCCAAAGCAATCCATAGATTCAATGAATTTTCTATCAAAATTCCAATGACATTTTTTAAAATATATTTTATTGATTTTTTTACAGAGAGGAAGGGAGAAAGATAGAGAGCTAGAAACGTCAATGAGAGAGAAACATTGACCAGCTGCCTCCTGCACACCCCCCACCGGGGATGTGTCCGCAACCAACATACATGCCCTTGACCGGAATCGAACCTGGGACCTTTCAGTCCGCAGACCGACTGAGCCAAACCGGTTTTGGCTCCAATAACATTTTTACAAAAATAGGACAAATAATCCTAAAATTTGTATGGAGCCACTAAAGATTCTGAATAGCCAAAGCAATCTTGAGAATGAAAAAAAAAAAAAAAAGCCAGGAATATCACACTCCTTGATTTCAAACTGTATTACAAAGCTATCTTAATGAAAACAGTATTGTATTGGCATCAAAACAGACACATGGATCAATGGAACAGGATGGAGATCACAATAATAAACCTATGCATATATAGTTAATTTATGATAAAGAAGGCAAGAATATACAATGAGGGAAAGGATAGTCTCTTTAATAAATAGTGTTGGGAAAACTGCCACATGCAAAAGAATGAAACTAGACTACTGTCTTATAGCATAGGGACCCTAGTTGGAGAAACCCTCTTGCACTGTTAGTGGGAATATAAATTGGTGCAGCCACTATGGACAACGGTATGGAGGTTCCTTAAAAAGTTAAAAATAGAGCTATTACCCTGGCCAATGTGTTCGGTGGTTAGAGCATTGGCTTGCACACGGAAGGGTCTTGGGTTCGATTCAGACAAGGGCACGTACCTCAGTTGCAGGCTCGATCCCCAACCCTAGTCGGTTAGGGTGCATTCAGGAGGCAACCAATTGATGTGTCTCTCTTACATTGATGTTTCTCTCTGTGTGTCTCTCCCCCTCCCTTCCACTCTCTCTAAAAATCAATGGGAAAATATTCTTGGGTAAGGATTAACAACAACAAAAATTAAAAGCACTGGGAAAATATCATCTGGTGAGGGTTAACAAAAAAATAAAATAGAATAGAACTACCATATGATCCAGCAATTTCACTAGTAGATATGTATCCAAAGGAAACAAACACAAATTCAAAAGATATATGCACCTCTAGATTAGCATTATTTATAATAACCAAGGTATGGAAACAACCTAAGTGTCCATCAATAGATATATGGATAAAGAAGATGTGGCACAATATATACAATGGCATACTACTTAGCCATAAAAAGAAATTTATGACAGCATGGGTGGGTCTTGAGGAAATCATGCTAAGTAAAATAAGTCAGAGAAGAATAAATACGATATGATTTCACTTCTATGTAGAATACAAAAACCAACTCATAGATACAGAAAACAGAATGGTGGTTTCTGAAGTAGAGGGGTACAGGAGTGGCTGAAATGTGTAAAGGGGGTCAAAGGGTACAAACTTCCAATTACAAAATAAGTCATGGGAGTGTAATGTACAGCACGGTGACTATAGTCAATAATATTGTAGCCCATGCTTGAACGTTGCCAAGAGAGTAAATCCTGAAAGTTCTCACCATGAGGGTTGGGAGGGAAAAGGGGTGCACCTTTGTATGGTGACAGATGGTAACTAGACTTATTGTGGTGATCAAGGTACGGGGCATGCAAATATTGAATCATTATGTTGTACACCTAAAACCAATATGTTATATGTCAATTATACCTTAAGTTAAAAAAAAAAAAATGCCCCCATCTGAGTCAATATAAGGGTGAGGCTGATGAATCAAAGGGCAAAGGAGTGTGGAGGACAGGAATGTGGGGTTTAGTGTCAGGTGGTCTGGGCTGAAGTGCCTGTCCCACCACTTACCAGGTGGCCGTGAACCTCAGTTCACTATTCCCTACAGATTCTAAGAAGAAAGTGCTAAGCACGGTGTCAGGCAAACAGTAGGTACTCAATAAATGTCAGTTCTTCTCCCACTAGTCTTTTCTTTAGCCCCATACATATGTGCATTTCCATTTGAGTGACTGTATTTGAAGAGTTAATTCTTACCTAAAGAAATAAAATTCTCTGTTCTCTAACCCTACTGCCTGAAAGGTCAACAATTAGGGCAAATACTGCCAAATGGCACCAGCTTTGAGAAAGAAGAACCTTGCCGAAACGGGTTTGGCTCAGTGGATAGAGTGTCAGCCTGCAGACTGAAAGGTCCCGGGTTCAATTCCGGTAAAGAGCATGTGCCTTGGTTGTGGACACATCCCCAGTGGGGGGTGTGCAAGAGGCAGCTGATCAATGATTCTCTCTCATCAATGTTTCTAACTTTCTATCCCTCTCTCTTCCTCTCTGTAAAAAATCAATAAAATATATAAAAATAAAAAGTTTAAAAAAGAGAGAAAGAAGAGCCTGGTATTAGCTGTGCACTTCACAAAGAGGAAGAGAGAGGGATAGAGAGTTAGAAACATCAATGAGAGAGAATCATCAATCAGCTGCCTCTTGCACGCCCCCTACTGGGGACATGCCCGCAGCCAAAGTACATGCCGTTGACCGGAATCGAACCCGGGACCCTTCAGTCTGCAGGCCAACACTCTATCCACTGAGCCAAACCAGTTTCGGCAGAATCTAATTTTCACACCAATGTCCTCCCTCTCTGCCCCAGGACAGAATGGGTCCCTCCTGGTTCTACATCAACCTTGTATTACACTTATTACAATTGTAATTACATAGTTATAATGAGATTTTTTTAAAGATGCTTTTATTGATTTAAGAGAGGAAGAGAGTGGAAGGGAAACATCAATGAGAGGAAACCATCAACATTGGTTGGCTGCCTCCTGCATGCCCTCTGCTGGCGATCAAGCCTGAAACCCAGGCATGTTCCCTGATGGGGAATCAATCCAGCAACTTCTTGGTGCATGGTGTCAACGCTCAACCATACCAGCTGGGCATGAGGTTATTTGTTTTAAGTTGGCACATTTGCTCAGGACACGGACTATGCCTAGCACAGTGTCTGACACATAGAGGGTGAATGAACAGAGGAATTTCCAATCTCCTTATCTTATTCCAGTTACATATCAATTCTGTTAGTGGCCCAGGGGCCAGGATTACAGCCTGCCCATTACAGATGAGGAATCTGAGGCTTGGAGAAGTCAAATCCTTCCCATACAGGAGCTCATGAGGCTTTTGAGTGGGAGAGACTGAAGTGTCAGCCAGATGACTATCTTCAAGGCCCAGGCAGGCTCTTTCCCCAGGTGTCCTAATACGTGCGTCAAATGGGGCCCGTTTCTTTCTGGATCCCCCATTTTCTAGAGGCTGTGATTAGTTTTCTGTTGACCAGGAGCATAATGTGGCCATTGCATAAGGCCCAGCACGGGTCAAGGCTGTGTCCTCCTCCCCACGCCCCGTTACCGAGGAGCCCTGCACTCTGATCCCGGCACAGAGCAGCCAAAATGTGATAGGAGGAACCTGAGCCCACAGAGTTTTGATTAAGCACAGTAAAGGAGACAGAGAATATGAGCCCAGCCTCATAGTTCCGTGTTATATTAATGAAGTCTGCTTGAGGGTGTGGAGGGAGGTGCAGCGTGAGAGCTGGCAGGACAGCAGGGAAAGGGGAGGGGAAGAGGGAGAAGAAAGGAGAAGCCCAAGGGGTTTCTCCTAACTGGGCAGCGGCTGAGGGCTCTCTGGGCCAGGACTCGAATGGACCCACTGGTCCCAGTGCAAACTATATTGGAAAATAGTCAGTTTTGTAGCTTTCCTCGCAGCTCCTTCTGCAGCTGTGGCTTGGAGTCATACCCTCTGTGTGAACCCTCGCTGCCCTGCTCAGTTTCAGGCAGATCAGCTGAAGGGCAATGTGACCTGCAGGAAAAAAGCCAGACTCGTGGCTGTGCCAGGAGCCAGCTCTGGGTCCTTAGCAAACCTCTTGCCCAGTATGGCTCCGTTTTCTGACCCATTAAATTGAAACAAGAATGTCTAACTTCACACCGGTTGTGGGCGTGGCAGAGACCATACATGTGTACCTTATAAACCAACATAAAAGCTGTTGACATACACAAGACACCCCTAAGAGTGGGCTTGAAACAAAAGGAAAGGCGTTACTTTGATCTCGGGATTGGTTTACTAATCTAAGGAAATGAAAACTGGGTTCCAACAAGGGACTGTAAGTTTTCACCCAGCTCCTGCCACCACGCACCACAGTTACTGGTGATTCTGGTCCAATTACTTGTCCACCGAATTCTTTAGCTGCTGCTTCTGTTGAGTGGGGAATAATGGCCCGTCCTCTGGACTTTTATAAAGCACTCTGTGTGATTAATAAAAATTTACAATAATTCAAAATTCTACACGCAGGGAAAGTTATCAGTTTAAATGAAAATAAACCTTGTCCAATATGTTTTACCTTATTTCGGGTAAATTATTCTGAAAACCATAGTTAGCTGACACTGAAACTATTTAAGAGATTATCATTGGAATAGAATACTTTATGGTTTCTCACAGCCTTCTTCCCTTTCATACCTGCTGGATCCACTCTTCTCTGGGTTGGGGGGGTGGGGGTGGGGGTTTGGTCCAGATCCTGTTCTTCTTGTTCTTAGTCTGAAGCACTGTCATCTCTCACCTGCTTTTTATTTTGTTTTGTTTTGTTTTGCTTTGTTTTTAAAGTTACAGTCACAGATCACATTCTAGCAAGCTCACAGGTGCCAACCTAAAGCGAATAGTCTTAATATCAATTCTGATAACGTCCACCCAGGGTTAGGGAGGACAAGAGGTATAGGGCAGGAGATGTGGCAGCACATGAGCCTGGTTTTGAAACTCATCTCTACCAGGCATTACCTGTGGGACCTTGGGAAAGTCATGTAACCTCTATGAGTCTCAATCTTCTACTTTTTCAGAAGATGAGGGCCATAGAATATGTATAGCCCAAAGAGCACTAGGGAGGAATAAACATAATAAACTAGGCAGGTAAAGAACTTAGCACTATAGAAGAGGTAGCTCTCTGCTGTAGAAAGCTCTTGACTGGCTGAAGGGGGACTATTTCACCCCATAGTTTCTCGTTTGGGTGCTGGGAGGTTTTTCTGAGCTCAGAGATGCACATCTTATTGGAAAATGCTGGTAATTCCTTTTGCTTAATTCTCTAGTTCTGTACAATTGCAGAAATCAGCCTATACAATTTGTAAGCTGATCCCTCATGTCAGTCCTTACAAAGAAAACTCATCTCTGTTTGTATCCATCGCTATTGATTATAGAGTGCTGGGAGCACACAGTGTGGTTCTCCTGCTTCTCACCCACTGGCGTTTGCACCCTGAGCTGGGCCACCTTGCTTTGGCTCCAGAGCCTGACAAGGCCCACGCACTGTGCAGGCTTGACAAAGCCAGGTGCAGTTAACATTGCTGGCTGTGTGGTATGGACAAGTGAAGCTTCCCAACAGACCATTCCAGTTGAGTTGCCTCTCTGTCCAGAGGCCATCCCTGGCAAGGATCCAGCTTCTTCTTAATCCCTGAGAAAGGGCTGAGGTATATCCCATGACCAGCAGAGCAGGTAGGCAGCCAAGGATTCATAGAGTCCTATGACTCAAGACAACAAACAGCCAGAGAACTAGAGAGGCTTCCAGAGGAGAGAACCTGCATGGCGAGCCCACTGAGCCAGGCAAGGATATCTCACCTTTGGAGCTAATTTCTTTATGCCCACTCTGCTCCTTATCCTTAAAATAAGAGTTTGGGCTCAGTTTTTAATGGAACTAGTTATAACTAGACTATTTATGTATTCTGGGACACTATCTTTCTAGTAACTAGGTAATCCCTTCTGCCATATCTGAGTTCATTCCTCAGGTTCTCCAGGACAGCACTTACTCTAGAGTAGGGGTGTCGAACTCAATCAGAGAAGGGGCCAAAATCTAAAATCCAGCCTAAATCGCGGGCCAAATGGTTTACTGAACAGTCATAAACTGACAATGTCATAAACTGACAGCGGAGTGCAGTGATGACAGCACGGTGCGGGCCACATTGCAAGGCCTGGCGGGCTGGATTTGGCCCGCGGGCCTTGTGTTTGACACATGTGCTCTAGAGAACCTGTAGACCACAGCCCATGGATTCCTCATGCTGAAAGACAGAGAAAGTTGAAGGGGGGTGGGTGTCAATGAAATAGAGAAGAGAACAAAAGCAGAGCCAGAGTGAGTGTGGGGAGGATGGCTGGCAGCTGCCTAGAACCCTGATAAGGAATGAAATGGATGTCCAGCTCTGATGACTCCCCAAACATTTCTCTGCACTGAGGGTCCCGGTTCTCAGCCATGGCTCTTGGGCTCTTGGAAGAGCTCTGAGGTCCAGAAGCTTCTTTAGAAGCTTCTTTAGAGCCTATTGATGAAACACTAATCAGCATGAAAACTAAGAATGAAGACTCATTGTCATGCATGTGGCCACCTCTGCTCTGGCTGTGAACTTGAACCCAGCTTAGTGGGCTCACTTCCCCCATGTGACCAGCACTATGTGGACACTCACTTCCCCTTGTTCCCAAAGCCAAGCCGCTGACTTACTGCATTCTACCCATTGTCATATTTCTCTGGGGGCATCGCATTGGATTTTCATTGCTCTTATAGGAGTTTCCTGACCTTTTGAGGAAATCACTTAAGAAACTCAACTCCCTGTTTTACGTCACTAGTCTTTCCAGGTTTTGTGACTTTTTGAAACTTGTGTTAAGATGTTACCAATGTCAAAATTATTAATACTGTGTAGAAATGTGGGAAGTGCTTATGGTCCCGTGTTAGTTTTCTTTCAAAGTAGTGTTCAAAATATGGTGTATTTACTCAGTAGTAACCAGGTAAATGTTTTTTGTTGACATGGACAAGAACAAGGATGGAATGTGCAAGAAGGAAGTTATTGTCAGCCAGGTTGGATTAGTGGATAATGTTTTCCTTTACAAATTCCCTCTAAATAAGTTTGTATATAAAAGTCACTTGGCTCAGAGATTTCCCTGTCCTAGCTCAACGCTGGAAGTTCTGTTTCCAGTCTTGGCCAGACATGCTTGGTCCAACATTAAACCTGCTATTGAATCTTCATAAAATCACTGTGTTGTTCTTGCCCCCGGTGGAAGATCAAGGAATTATCTTTTACCTCCCTGTGCCTCCCCTTTTGTATGGACAAAGGCTGCAAGTCAGCTCTGTTCCTTTCTTTGCTTTTCTCTGCCCTCTTCCCTTTCCGCTGACAGCTAATTCCGTGAGACCAATACTGGGAGGCTTACTCTTACTACCTCTGCATTGACTTCATTCCTATGAACTGGGCCTGCATTGACTTGTACTTTCTCTCAGAGGGGTAATGGCTCCTTCTTATCAGAGACGGGTCTGATGCCTCCATTAAAAACAAACAACTCTAGTTATAAGCATCAATATAATTTATAATTATGGATTGTGGTGTCCTTCCTAAACAACTTGAAAGAGTTTCCCAAATCCTCACTGGAACACGTGGCAGAGCCACTATTAAAAACATGGAATGACTGGGGGGTTTCCTCCAGGGGAAAGTGATTTGGAAGAGTTAGCCCAAGTTGTGCCTGAGACCTGCAGAACCTTGGGCATCTAGAAACTCCATCCAAACCCCTGCCCCAAGAGACTTGCCCAAGATTTACCATCTGTTCTCCCCAAAACCTTGCAGTAGTCACTGAACAGAGCCTGTCCTTGCTGCTTTACCTGGTGTCTGCTTTGTTTATCTTTGACATGTCCTGGAATTACTCTGCCAGTTTACTTTCCACCGGATAACCAAAAGAGTTCCTGTTTCCCTACAACCTTGCCAAAATTTGGCATTTGCCAAACTCCTAATATTTGCCAGCCTTGTGGTGAAAAGAGATACCTTGCTATTGTTTTCATTTTCACTTATCTAGTCCAGCAGGTGTTGCTCAGCGGTCGACCTATGAACCAGGAGGTCATGGTTTGGTTCCTGGTTAGGGCATATGCCTGGGTTGTGGACTCCACCCCAAGTGGGTATCCTGTCAAAGGCAGTTAATCAATGATTCTCTCCTCTGAAATCAATAAAAATATATTTAATTTTTTTTTCACTTGTCTCATAACTAGTGGGATTGGGCAAAACTAGTGGATTTTCTTGCATGAATTGCATATTTTTCTATTGGGTTCTCTATCTTTTTCTGGTTGATTTGTAGCACTTTCTTATATGTCCTGGGTAATAATCCCTTGCTGGTTTTAGAAGTCCCCAATGTTTTTCCTCAGTCCAGCACCTGTCAGTTAATTTTTAAAATGATATCTATCGTGAGTGCCTGGCTAGCTCAGTCGGTTGAGCATGAGACTCTTAAATTGATATCTATCATTACTAAATTATCATTAATTTTTCATAGTTAAATCCATCAACTTTTTGACCCATGTGTATATTTGTTAGGTCTTGTTTTAAAAAAAATCCAATTCAATTTTAAGATTATACATATATTCTCCTATGTACCTTTCTATTTATTTGTCTTGAGGGATTACATTTCACATTCATATATTTAGTGCATCTGAAGTTCACCTTTGTTTATGATGTTAGGTATCCAACTTAATTTTTCTTCATGTAGTGAGCTAGTTTTCCCTGCACTATCTCCTAAGCAGTCCACCCTCATCCCATTGATTTGTGGTGACTTCTTTTTAATACACATCCAAATGCATCAACATACACATATACGATTCTGAGTACTTTCTGATCCTTCGTCAGTGTGCATGTTTCTGCATCAGCATCATAGTGTTTTAATATGTAACACAAGAATATAGAGGGCAAGTCCTTCCTCTGTGCTCTTTTTTTCAAAATTGACATTACTGTATAAGGTTAAGGTGTAGCAAATGATTATTACATAATTGTGAGATGATTACAATAAGTTTAGCTAACATCCATCATCTCTTATAGATACAAAAAAAAAGAATAATATTATTTTCCTTGTGATGAAATTCTTAGGATCAACTCTCTTAACAGCTTTCATATATACCATATATCAGTGTTAGCTATAAGTCACTATCTTGTACATTACATCCCCAGAACTTATTTATCTTCTAAGTGGACATTTGTACTTTCTGACCATCTTTATCTAATTCCCTCTCCCCCACCTCTTTCATATAAATTTCTGAAGACATCTTTTCATTCCATCAAAAAAATTGTTGGGTGTGTATTGAAATTTCCTTCAATTTTTATATTAACTTTGGGGAGGATAGATATCTTTACATATTAAGGAGTCTTGTCCACCAATATGGCATATCTTCTGCCTATTCAACTCCACTCATATTATATCCTATAATAGTTTTACATTTTTCTCCAAAACTTTATTTTGAACTTCTTGTTAATTTTTAGGTACTTTGTAGTTTTGTTGCTCTTGTGAAACATCTTATTGTCTATTATATTTTCTGATTGAATATTGCTGAAGTACAAGAATGCTATTTTTTGTAAGTGCATCTTATTCCTGACAGCCTTGTCAACCATAAGTCATAGTTCTATAGGTTTTTCTATTAATTCTGTGAGGTGCTCTATGTATATAATCAGATCACCTGTAAATAATGTCAGTTTTGTTGTCACTTCCTTTCAAATCCTTATACCTATTATTTCCTTTTTCTGTCTTATCACATTGGCCATAACCTCCAGTACTCTGTTGAGTAGGGCATTTCTGTTTTTAGAGGAAATGTGAATCTATCTGCACCTGCTATCTCTTTCCCATCGCCAGGGGTGAAGCCTGCCCTAATGTAGCCAGAAGCTCCGTTTCCTGCCAATGTAGGAATGGTGATTCTGTTTTACTCTAACTCCACTCTAAACTGTAATCTGTCCATGAAAATGTGGGGGAGAAAAGAGCCCCAGATAAAATTTTCTCTTACTCTGGCACCTTTCCTCTTCACCCTATTGACTGTAGTCACATACACCCAAACCCTTTGCTGGGACCCAACACTTTGCTGTTCCTTTAGAAGCTTCTCACAGTTATTATATTGGATACCCAGACCTACCAGCTGCCTCATTTCTGAACACTCACAGGGCTGTGAGACAGCCAGTAGCTTAAAATGGGTTGCCATTTTGTCAGGATCCAGAGGACAGAGTGACATATCTAAAATAATTATAATCACAAGAATACTTTAATCATAGACTCTTGGAGGCCCTCAGTATAGCCTCTTTATTTTTATTTCTTTTACTCCTTACCCGAGGATATGTTTTTCTTTGGTTCTAGAAAGAGCAGAAGAGAGAGGGTGAAGGAGAGAGAAAGGAGCATCGATGTAAGAGAGAAGCATCAATCCGTTGTCTCCTCCATTTGCCCCGACCAGAGATTGAACCTATGTCCCTTATGTGCACAAGACAATGCTCCAACCAACCGAGCCACCTGGCTAGTGCATATAAACTCTTTAATAAGAAGATTCGGGGTCTTAACAAGCTGACCTCACCTCCTTTTCCTTTAACTAAAACACATGTGTCAAACACAAGGCTCGTGGGCCAAATCCAGCCCGCCAGGCCTTGCAATGTGGCCCGCACCGCGCTGTCATCACTGCACTCCGCTGTCAGTTTATGACATTGTCAGTTTATGACTGTTCAGTAAACCATTCGGCCCGCGATTTAGGCTGGATTTTAGATTTTGGCCCCTTCTCTGATTGAGTTCGACACCCCTAAACTAAAACATAGCCCACAAATCTCTCTGGGTGATCTTCTCCAGCGCATGTAATGTACTTTAAACTTTTTCTGTTTATCATAGAGTTCCCTCCCCATAGTATTCTCTTACCTTTCTCCACGCTGAGAAATTCTACTCATTCTTCAAGGCTCAGAACTAATGTCATCAACATCAAGAGGTCCTCTTGAGTTCATCCCATTGGTGTAAATCGTTCCTTCCCCAAAGCTCCCCATAGCACTGACTTGTGAGGTTTGCCTTATAGTTTGTTGTTAGTTATCTAACTGTCCCATTAGATAGCGACCTCTAGGAGAGCAGGAATTGTGCTTCACTCATCTCTGTCTCTGCAGCAGTTCTTCACACAGTAAATGCTCAGTAAGTGCTTATTTAATTAATTAAATGGTGGAGATCACAAATTATAGGAAAAAAAAGTAATACTCTTGCCTAATCTTGGTTTCAGGAGGATTGAATGTGAACTTGCAGGGGTGTGGTTATCTTTAGTAATACTTGGCAACATGCAAATAGGAATGAGAACAGACACTGTAAACTCCTGGACATTCTCTTTATGGTCTGATAAACCCTTAGAGTGTTATAATAAGAGGTATTCAACCTGTGCAATTCTGTGTAACTATTTAGAACAAAATGTACCTGCAAAGTCTAACATACAGGGGCAATGGTGGATGCTAGCATGTGGCCAGATATTCCTAGGTTTCTGCTCCTGGAAAATGTCCTAGTTGCATTAGGAAGGTTAGGTGGGTATCCCTACACACAGCCCTTTAATGTACCTATTAATAAGTGAAGATTATGAGACGAATAGAAATTTCTTTTAAAAATATTACCTTTACTTTTTAAATTTTTATTTTTCAATTATACTTTACACTCAACTTTATTTTATATTTAATAGGAATTTCTAATAAGTGGAATAGGTTATTTATGTTGTGGAAGAGACACACACACACACAAAAATAAATGAATAAACTAAAGTAAAATGAATACTAATGTTTATAGTCTCCCTTCTTACTGAATGACATATAGCAGTTTCTTCGGTGTTTTTTCTTTTTGAATCCCTAGGCAATTGATAAATAAAGTATTGTTATCTTTTTGGTGAAAGCAGAGATAAGGAAGCATTAAATTACTTCAGTAGATGATTATAGCAACAACCCTTAATTTGTTCCTACATCCTTGAGTAATACCTTTCACAGTGACTCCAGTCTTGGCCATGTGACTTTCTTTGACCAATGGAAAAGAACAAATGTGACATAAGCAGAAAGTTGCAGCCTGCCCTCTCTCAGTGATCTTTGGTACCCTGAGACCACCATGATGAGACTACCATGTGAAGCCAGATTATTCTGCTAGAGAATGAGAGATCACATGGAGCAGAGACAAACCATCCCAGCTGAGAACCCCTCGGCCAACCAGTCAATCTCCAGGTACGTATGTGAGTGAGGCCAGACAACCCCACATGAGTCACATACAGACCCTTAGAGATCTGTCACACCAACCTAGATCAGAATAACTGTCCAAATGACTCACAAAAGCATGAGAAAAAATAAATGTTTGTTGTTTTAAGCCACTAAGTTTTGAAGTGGTTTGTGACACAGCAAAACCCCAAGAGAGCCTACTCAGGCTAGACCAAGGTAGAGGTCCTAGTCAACAGGTTCATGTTCAATTGCTGCTATTTTTTCTTCTAGTCAAAGGTGAGGTTGAGATATGCAAAACATAGGATATTGTTTTGTATCTTAAATGTGATTAAATATATTGAATTCCTCAAGGGCAAAGGCCAAGATTTGATTTTCCCAGCTGGCTTAGTACATTGCTTTATGCTTAGTTCTCATGAGGATGGAAGGTAAAGCAACATGTGGTGTGTCTAACTCTTAAAATGTATTTAAGGCACAGATATTTTTAATTACAAAGGAAATTTTAGACTAAACATGTCTCTTAAGAGAGAAAACAGGGAGGAAGGAAAAGACAGGGTCCGTGGCCCAGACCAGAGCCTTGCAGAGTTGCTGAGCTGAACAACCTCATTGAGGCCCATGTAAGCAGTGTCCCCCTGAAGTTGTTCAGCGTACAACTTACACAGCCATACCTGAGGCCCCGGCCCGGCACACAGTACGTGTTCAATGAATGGCAAGCAGGTGAGTGAGTGTGTGTGTGTGCATGCATACACATCATGTCTGTGGCATTTAGCAGAGTTTTAACTGGAAAGAAAAAGAAGCCAAACAGGAATGAGGATCCCTGTTTAGTGAGCTCCCAGGGCACACCACTTTGCTTTTGGCGTGACAAAGTGAGAAAGTATAAAATAAAAATGTGGAGATCAGATATAAATTCAAAGAAGAAATCAACATCATAGGATAAAAAACATTATATAAAAAATAAAAATTCATTTTGGTTCATGGTGACACCTAGTGGTATATCAGATCCGCGGGTCTTCCTGGGAGTAGTTTATTTTGCACATTAGGGTGGGGGGGTCCTTGGGATAGTGGACCCCTGCCCCCTTCACAGATTAGGTAGTTAAGGTCCGAAGGCCTCGCAAGGTCAGTGTGGGTGGGACATTGTTCCAGAAGTTAGCCCTCTAAATCACATCCCAGTGCTGCTGTCATGGAAACAACCCCCCCCCCCCCCCCGAATAAATGCCAGAGGTGGTGGGAAACTCCTTCCAAGTCCAAGGTCACTCTTTGCCACTTAAGATAAGTGCCTGTCTCAGCTGCCTGTGCCTTTCCACTGTGTCTTTCTCTCTTCCCATCTCCTTCCCTCAGTTCTTGTTATGGTCCTTTTTTTTTTTTTTTTTTTTTTCATTCTCTTCCTTTCTCCTTCCCTCTGGCAAGACCTGATGGCTCCTCTTTCTTCTCCCTTTTCCTCTCCATCCCTTCCTTCTCTTCTCTTCTACTTTTTCTTTCCCCTCATGTATTCTCTCTCCTTTTTATTCTCCTCAGGGCTCACTGATGCTCCTAAAGATGTCAGGAACCCCAGATCTGCACTGCCTAGTATGGTAACCACTCACCCAGGTGGCTATTCAAATTCAAATGAATTAAAATTAAATGGAATTAAAAAAAAAAAAAAAGCCAATCCCTATGTCACATAGTCACATTGCAACTGCTCAGTAGCAGCAGTGACGACTCTGTTGGACAGCGCAGAGCATGGTCACGTCTGTCATTGAAAATCCTACAGGAAAGCATTGGCCTAGAGCTGAGCTCACCTCCTTCTCCAGTCTTTCACCTTTTCCTTCCCGACACCTCTAAGTGGTAGTTCTTGAGGCGGTCGGCTTTCTGCCCCTTCCCGGCTCTCTCTACTCACTCCAGTGTATTTGGTGGCTTCTGTTCTCTGTATGTTATTATGTAAACTCATTAAGATGTCCTTGCCAAGTGAACACAATAATATATAATCATGCTAGACAGTTTATTTGGGACAGTCCATGATTCACGGCATCTTGTTTTCCATGATTTGAAACTCATCAAAATATTTTTAAACTCAACACATCAACACATCATTTAAAAAAATTATACCCCAAGCCTTTCTCGTTCTCTCTCTCTCTCTCTCTTTTTTTTTCTTCTTGCTTTTTTTAATCCACGGGTTTCTACCTTCTACCTTGAGTTAAAATAGCTTTAAAATTAAACAGTACACCTTTTTATTAATGCCTGAAAATATATATTTTTATGTATAGAATCGCTTTGAAATAGCGCACAGGAAACTGGTTGCAGATTGGTGCTTGACTCAGATGGAATGGACATTCACTTTTTGTTTTACCAGATTAGTATGTGTGCAACTTTTTAAATTTAGCTGAATTCTAAATTACTTTTCTCCCTCTGTAGGAAATGTTATTGGTCCTGGTGAAAGAGAGGGAGGCAGACCCAGCCTCCTGCTGAGGTGCCACAAGCCCTCACTGGGTCCTGTTGCCGTTGATGGGGAGGTTCATGTGCTCGGGAAGGGCCAAGAAGGCCTTGCACTTGGGCCGGGCTCAGGCATGCCATGGAGGCCGAGAGCAGGGAGAGGGAGTCCAGGCAGCCAGGCCAGGACCTGGAGATTCGGCAGCAGTTTGAACAGGTCGTAGTCCACGCAGGACATCTTGTCGCCCACGGTGAAGGCCTGGCCCTCTGGTTCTGACATAGCAGGGTCTCAGAATGCTTCAGGGGCCCCGGCAGTCCCTGCACACAGTCCTCCTTGCCCGCCTGGTAGTTGGTGTAGGTGAGGGTGATGTGTTTGCAGTGGACGACCTTCATGTGTCACTCACCATGTGCACCAGGGCAGCCACCTGCATGGCCTTCCCACACAGCCCAAGGGGGCCCAGGAGTCATAGGATGGCATTGGACTGAGTGAGGCTTCCGTCCTGAAATTTGGGGAGCTGCCTGCATAGACAGGGGGCCTGGAGTGAGACCCGCAGCCAGGTCTCCTTGGTCACCACCGCCTCCCTCCAGCTCTGGCCCTGGCCAGCCAGCAGCACACACATGGCCTCGCTGTGCCCTAGAGTAGGGAAGTAGCCTGTTCACGTAGGGCAGTGTGGTTGTGGTGTAGACAGAGGAGGCAGAGCTCAGTCTGAATTCTAAGTGACTTTTGAAATTAAATGTCACAACCTGAGAGGATGGAGCCAAAGACAGTCCAGGAAGATGAGCTCTCAGAGAAAAGGTAAGCTCTGAATGAGCCTACAAGGTTTGGGTGATGATGTCTCTTTAAAGAGATGATGCAGGCAGAAGTAACACTGCATTAACTTTATTTTTTAAAATATATACCTTTATTGATTTCCGAGAAGAAGGGAGAGAGAGATAGAAACATCAACGATGAGAGAGAATCATTGATTAGCTGCCTCCTGCACACCCCACACTGGGGATGGCGCTGACAACCCGGGCGTGTGCCCTGACCAGAAATCAAACCAGGACCTCCCGGTTCATAGGCTGATGCTCAACCACTGAGCCCACCAGCCCGGCTGCATTCACTTTAGATTTACGTCCAATGACAACCTGCCCAGATTCAGATGCCCTCCTGACTGTTGATGGAGGTGCCCATTAGAAAGAGCCTTCCTCTCCCTCTTCCCATGACTAAGGAGCAGTGATTGAGAGACAGGTCCCTTGGTGCCTGCCTCCAAAGGAATGGAAAATGTTAGCCGAGAGCTATCCTTTCTGCCCGGGATTAAACTCACCCTCCTCTCTCTCAGTGATGTCTTGATGAGTGAAATAAAAGCTACCATTTATCGTCCTTGTCCTGAGCTCTCGCAGGCTGGTCCTGGCTACCATTGATCTTCAAGAAGAAGGGAGGATGGAGCCTGGGATCCCTCCTGACTTCAGAGCTGCTTTCAGCCCAGAGGTACTTCGAAACTTGGGTTTATGTTGCATTTAGAGTAAAGGCCCATGCTTCTTTAAAAGGGGATGTGGGGACTGGGACAGAACCGTCATCCCTTACGTAACAGTGGTACCGCCAACCTGAGAGAAAGGGAAACCGAGGCAGGGCACAGTACATTCGGTGTGAGCTGGGATTTGCAGTCAGTGCCCTTGCCTTCCCGTAAGACCACAAGGGCATCCGCACCGTATAATCATATGCCCAGACAGGACTGTAGCATCTCTGTGAACATTCATCTAAATAAAGCGCCGCCTGGACCATGCCACCCAGGGGAGTTGGTCTGTGGTTCTTTCCAACTGTGGATGTCTGTGGTGCCAGGCTGGCCCGGGGAGGAATCCTGGTTCTCCTAAAGGAACGAAGGGGGACGCTTAGGCTCCATGGAACACCAGGAGTCTGTGTCTAAGGAGAGGCTCACTGTGCTGTGTGTCAGGAAGACAAACAGCAGCCATGCCTTCGGCCGAGGACCAGCACTGTCCTTCCTTCAGGGGAGACTGACCAGGGGAGGGGAAAAGCTCAGGATCACCAACGCTACACGGGCCATTTAAACAACTCCAATGTACCCCCGCATTTTATGCAGAGAGAAACTGGGGCCCCAGAAGGTTAGGAGGCCCAGGGACCTTCCTGAGATGATGGAAGGGGGTTACAGTGCTGAGCCTCCCGCCAGCCCCCACCCCCTCCTCCAGCCTGGCAGCCCAGAGACCCTGTGCAACGGCTCTTCCTCTAGCTCACGGCAGGGTCCAGACACCTTCACAGGGTTCGCTCATTGATGTGATTGCTGACACACCAAGGATTTCTCAGTGTGTGTCTGCAGGCCAGATTATAAAGGTACGTCTGTGCTGTCTAACACAGTAGCTACTAGCCACATGTGGCTGCCGAGCTCTTGAATCGTGGCCAGTGCAAACTAAGGCATGCTATAACTGTAAAGTACACATCGGATTTTGAATACTTGCTCTGAAAAAAATGTGGGGAAAACTATTCAGTAATAGATCATATATTGAAAGGATACTATTTTAGATATATTAGGTTAAAGTGTGTTTTTAAAATTACCCATTTCTTTTTACTTCTTAAGATATGACTGCTAGAACATTTCAAGTGATGTGTGGCTCACATTGCATTTCTATGGGATAACACTGAGATACACAACATAGACTCTGACTGCTGCTTTGTAGTCTAAGGCATCATGTTACAGTGGGTCGCCTGTGTACATAGATGTAATGTACCTGCACTGGGAGGATGGAGGAGGGAGAGGTAAGCAGGGCAGGTGACTTTCTGCGTGCTCTGAGTGTGAAATGGGACATAACGTTCCACTCTCCCCCTGAGTGAGCCTGGTTCCTGTATTCGACTCTCGTGAGTATCTCACCTTTCCAAGAGCAGAGTCCAGAGTTTTACCACCTACACAAACATCGATAAACCTCCAAAACCTAACGTTGAGCAAAGAGAGCAGATTGTAGGTGCCTGCAGATGGTTCACTTTACAGAAAATTGTAAAGCTGCAAAGTTATATGTTCAATATGGACATTCACAGGAGCGATCAACTCCAATTAGGGACAGAGATTCCCTCTGGGGAGGGAGGGAGGGAGGAGAATGTGGTTGGGAGGGGCTTTCAATGCATTTACAATACTCTTTCTCTGGTTAGATGGTGGCGTACGGCTATTTGATATTATTTTCTATCCTTTGTGTAGACTGGACATATCTCATAATGAAAGTGCTTTCATATGCATACTTCTCACACACGGATTAGGAACTGGGAGAGGCAGCATGTATTTTTCATGTATGGGAGTTTTATGTGCCTAATATTGCTATTGCAAATTCTCAGGCTGTCTGCTATTTATCCCCTTCAAAGCCCATTGTATGCTCTATGGTCCAAAGAAAGCAATTGCCTTTGAGGTCTAAGCAACTACTTTTTCTTTAAAATGTATATATTGTGGTACAAACCTTATCCTCAATATGTATTCAGTTAGAGAAAACATGTCCCAGGAATAATTGATATACTCAAGTATCAGGAAACGGCCCTGTGATTTTCTTAAGGAGAAAATGACTGAGGACCACAGTGACTCAAAAAGCATGGAGTAAAATCAGGCTGAAAAAAAGTGTATAAGCTAGTTGTAAAAAATCTGAGTTACAGGCTGCCTGAAAGGAGACATTGGTATATGCAAGAATTTACCTGCTCCCTCACCATGATCCGGGATAAAACCTTAACTGGCCTTCTGAAAATTAGAAAAAGAAAAAAGGAAAAGGATGATTTTATCATCCCGGACAAACAGTCCATGTATGGGTGTTTAGAATGAGTTGCAAGGCATGCTAAGCAAGGTCCTGCTATGGCTCCTGACCCGGCCCTCACAAGCTATTTGACTTTGGGTGGGTCATATAATAGCTTTGAAAGTTTTTATCTGTAAAATAGAAGCTTTAGGTGATGTGCATAGCGTGACTGCCACTCAGTAAAACTTAGAAATACTTTCTCGACAAAGTCCCGTTATTCTGTTTGAGAGGGATGAGCTTCTGCCATGTGATCACATTTCCCGTCCCCTCACCAGCCTGATGCTTAGGCTCACACCAGACAGACTGATTAGGCACGGCAGCTTCAGGGCCCCCAGGAGGCATGGCAAGGGGTGTTCCTTCTGGCAGGGATCCAGGGGCCCCAAGGGGCAAATCTCAGCAAGGCCCCAATCTGTAACATCTTGTTGTCTTAAGAGGCAGAGATGAGTACTTCCCCAGAGCCTCAGGAGATCTCCAAGTATTGCCTGCATTGCTCTATCTATATTTATCTCCAGGTTGCTAACCCCCCCCCCACCCCTGCCCCCATCCCTCAATTTGTATTCCCACAAGGCAGCCAGGGGTGGGGTTGGGAGCTGCGAGCCAGTCCAGGCCCAGGGGTGCACACCAAGTTCTCAAGTCTGCCCCCCCAGCGGGCTGGTGTTCAGACAGACTGTCATGGGTGCTGGTGGAAGGCTCCCAGGAGCACAGATGCTGGGGTGCACACTGTGGAGTAGAGGAAGCAGGGCAGGTCCTTCTCCCTGGTCAGGGCCTCTGCCATGGAACCGTGCCACCTCACCACACAGCTTCTCTTGTCAGTAAGGGACTTGTTGAAGTGCCCTTTGATGGTGCCCCTCCCCTGGGGCTGGATTTCCGTCCACTTCCACGTGGGTGGGGGTCATCCCCATCCGCACAGATCTTGCCATACACATCGAATTGGACATTATAGACAGCAGTGAACCCTTTGATCCTGGACTCCTGCCTCCCAAACTGGTTGCGAGGGAAAGCCAAGATCCACAAACGGCACTCAGCATATCAGCGTGCAGGTGGGCCAGCTGAGTGTATTTCATGGCCGCTTTACCTCATTGGGAAGCCAGGAGGCACCTCGGTGACAATGCACACGAATGCCTGGTGCTTGTCTGGGTTAGCCATGAGCTGTCCCATGCCCTTGGCTGAGAACTCGTGCATGGACTGAGCACATCGCCAGTTGTCCAGGGACTACATTGGTGCTGGCCAGAGCCCCACCACCCCTAGCCCTCCCACCCTCACCTCCCTCCACCGCAGGCTCCCCTACCCCCTCACACAAAGAAGTGCCGGCTTCAGCAGGCGGCTGTAAGGTGCTTTTAAAACATGAATTCCCCCTCCCCCCCAAATATTGGGCTCATTTACAATGTCACCAGCAGGAGATGTACCTGTTGTTTTCTGTGGGTTTTTTTCAATCTGCTGATTTCATAGGTATCTGGGATACTTTGTGAAAATAACATAGTTTTCTATTTATCTGAGTGTTTTTTGCAAAGACAAGAGAATAGGGAGAGTAATTTATTGAGTTTTATTTTTAAGCATAATATAATCCTTAGCGGTAGAATATATATTTATTGACCATTTGCTATGTGCCAGTCAAATTCCAGCCCTAAGATGAGACAAAGAAAAATAAAACAGAGTCCTTGCTCTTGAAGAGTTTTATGGTCCAGACGGGACTTAAACTAGTACACTACAATAATTACATTCAAAGCATAATGCAATAAGGACCACAAACCAATTAGAAATGAGGTGAATCGGGGGGTTTTGAAGGAAGGGTAGCATTTACTATAGGGGGATGTTTATTACATCAACGACATTCTAATAAAAATAATACCTTAATAAGTACTGATTTTCCTTTCTCTGTGTTCTCTTATACATCCTTATTCATACATTTATATTTTTATAGTATAACCATAATATAATTTTGTGCTCTCCTAAGCATTAAAGCATTTCCTTTTGCTAAATACTTTTCATCATAATTTCCTTCTGTTGGTGAATGTAATTTCCTTTACAGTACCCTGTTGTGTGATAAATGGATTATTTTCAGTTTTTTCAGAGTTAAAAATTACGGTGTAAGGGGTATCTTTGTGCTTGTAGCTTATTTCTTCTTCAATATCCTTTTGTTAGCTCCGAGAAATAAGATTGATGGGGGTGAAAGGGCAAGAACATTTCCCCTTCCCTGAAATATATTGCTCCATGGTTCCCCCAAAATATTGGACCCATCTACAGTGTCACCAGCAGTAGATGTAGATGTGTGTGTGTGTGTGTGTGTGTGTGTGTGTGTGTGTGTGTGTTTGGTTTTTCCATCTGCTGATTTCATAGGTATCTGTGATGCCTTATTATTATTTTAACTCACATATTTGATAACTATGTTTCCAATACCCTTCCTGGCCGGATCCTTTCAGGTCAGAGGAGCAGGATTTCCACAGGCAGACAGTGGCACTTCGTCCGCCAAGGGAGAGGAGTGCACGTGTGCGGGAACACTCATTTCTGGCTGGGAGGGAAGGGGCACAAAAGAGGGAACTGGTGGAGGGGAGGCTGGAAAGGAAAGTGGAGGCCAGCGTGTGCAAAAGTTTGTTTCGAATCCTGTAAGGTTTTTAGTTTAACTTATGTAATATGCCTCAGAGGAGTGACCGATTGGACTGGCCTGTCTCCCTCTTAACTCTGATGAATCCATGGGCCCAGCCAGCTAACTGCACTTGCCCCTGTCGCTTCTAGCCAAACTCCTGCCCCCTATCGCTTCTTTTCCACCTGGAGCCCGCTGATTCTCACAGCTCCTGCTCCGCCTGGCTCCTGCCCACCCACCTGCCTCACTCTCTCATCTTCAGTTTCACCCTCCTGCACCCCAACCCCTCCTCTCTCAGGTGCCCTCACTCACTGTCCCTGTGTGCTGGGGTGCAGTCTACTTCTGTGTACTGACCACCTGACCCAGCCAGGACCCTGTATCAGTCCCCTCCACCTCTCCCACTCCCACCCCCATCCCACCCCTACCCCCCCACCTCTCCCACTCCCACCCCCATCTCACCCCTACCCCCCCCCTGCCCACCGACCCTGGCCCCTCCAGGATGTGTTCTCTCTGTCTTCCAAGAGGGTTAAAAGCCACCAGGACTGGAAGGGAGGCATCCACTATGTTTCTCCTCCTCTGCGAGGAAAACGCAAAGAAAATGTGGGAAGCCTAAAGCAGAACTATAGACCAAGAGGGGTGTGTAATCCTTTGAGAAAACATGAGGCCTTGGTTCCTGAGAGTTGCAAAGCCCCAGGGAGTTGTTTCCACTGATACCCAGAGCTGACAGGCCTTGTGAAGAATCGTATTTCTTCCTGCACATCCCCCAACCGAGCTCCTTGTGCTGCTGGAAGAGGCAAAGAGCTGACAAATAGCACAGGCACTTTCCAGACTCAGCCCCATAACCAGAGAGGCCTCCAGAAGCCTGGACCAGGGGACCCAAACTGTGCGAGGGAGCCATGCCAGGCTGCGCGTTGCCCCAAGGGCATGGAACACAGTGCGTTTTGTGGAATCTTAGGTGATAGTGCTTGCAGGTATGAAAACCTCAGGTGTGAAATAAACCCAGGCAATGCCCTGGCAGCACCCTCCGCCTTTCTATAAGCAGACTCTTTACAGGAAGCCCTTGGTCCCACCCCGTCTGCTGGGTGCCTTTGGGAAATTTCTTCACTAAGCCTCAGTTTCCTCATCTGTGAAATGGGAATAATAAAACCAATGCTAGGTGTTGTGAGGATTACAAGTTAATATAGGCAGAGTACTTAGTGCCTGGAGTCAGATACACTGTAAGTGGTAGTCGTGATAATTTGGGTTGGTTTGGCTGGCTGCCTCTGCCTCTGCCTCTGTGGAGGGAACCAGCCTGAGGTTGTTGACCTGGCCCCAAGCCCTGAGAGGAACCACCTTCAGGACCATTCCACCTATCAGATCTGCAGACATCTGTGACTCAACACAGGTCTCCTGCTGCCCACCCATCTGAGGAGCAACTGTGTCTCCAGAGCAGCAGAGGAGAGACAAATCCCCAAGGCCATGGGCCCAAGCCTAACAGCCTCCCCATTGGCTGGGGCTTGGTGGAGGGGATCCCTAGGGCCCTGTGTGGGTGTTTCCCTGAACACATTGGGGCTTCCTCATTGGTTGGGGGTTTTGCAGAGGGTGGCACCACTGAATCCTGGTGGCCACTGATTGGATACTTCCTGAACACGGTGTTCTGCTCTCCTCCCAAAGTCATGCTCTCCACATGGGAGTTTAGCGGATGCTGAGGGTGCAGGCCCCAGGTGCTCGGGGTGGACAAGCACCACTGCCTCCATCCCAGGGTGGTGTGAAATCATGATTGTGGCAGCCCCATGGGAACAACAAAGTGCCACCCATTGTGCTTTCTTGCCAGAACTCCGTCCCCTGCAACTTCACTGGCCTTTGAAGATGCTCCTTGGGTAGTGAGTGTTTTAGATTTAAGAGGATTACACAGTTCATCGGCATGGTTTTCAGCTCTTCCTTTTCAGACAAAGTGGATTAAATCATATCTTCCTCAGACTGGGGTCTGGCGTGAGCTGTGAGGATGATATCATTCCGATGCGAAGCCCGTCCCCACAGTTACCAGGTGCACACCCCTAAGGGAATTCTGGCAGCTTTGAAAAGTAGAAAAAACAATTGCTTTGGATCCCGGACTATAGTTTGCTCTCATTCGGTGGGAGAGCAAGTCCTAACTTGTCTTAACTTGACATTTAAAAACATCTTCGTATCTGTCTTATCCCACCAGACAGTGTAAGACAAGTGAAGGGAAAGGTGAAGCTTTGAACATTATCTCAGGAACCAGCTGGGGAAAACAGAGAAATCATGCTGGCATGTGCTTCCCTCCACCAGATGCTGCCTGCCTTCTCATCTTAGCCTCACAATAATATAGGGACTTACTATCGCCATTTTTTAAAGCAAACGAATCTCAGTTACCGGAATAATCAATATCTTATCTGATTTTTAAAATGAAAAATAAATTAAGCTTTCAGTCCAGGTTTCTCAATGCCATGGCTTCAGGAATACTGACTACAAGGCTTGGCTCTTGGGAAAGGCAGAACAGTACCAGCGATGTGTCGGTACATGCTGAACTCAGAGCCCGGAATAGTTCTGAGTGAACAAAGCAGAGCTTGGATTTATAAGAATTCGAATTTCCAAGAGAAAAAAATAAGCCCTGTTGTAGAGAAAGATGCCAGGATATTCTGGAACAAAGGCTAGTCAAATGGATCGCATTTCAGGAAATAAACCAGGGAAGGTGTCTTCGTCCATTATGGTGATAACACTTAAGCCCCCAGGATAAAGGAGGACAGATATCCAGAAGAAAAGAGAAAAGAAAATACTTACTTGACTGAGTAGTTTTAAACCAAAATGACTAAGAAACACCTTCAACTGCCTGCATTTGCCTGGAATAGACTATTGTCTTGTTATTGTTGTTTATTTATATTTAACCAGGAGGCAAAAATGGGAGCTCAGGATAGTGTTTAAAGTTAAAATACAGGGGGGGAGAAAAAGTTAGGTTTTCTTTTTTAGATACCTAAGGCTGTAGCCTGAAAAATACAATGCCCACAAATGCGTTATTTTGTTTAGTTCTCTCAATCACCCCTACAAGGTTGGTATTATTCTCATTTTACAGATGGGAAAACCAAGACTTGAGAAGTAAAATAACTTAATATTACACATCTTCCAAGCTCTGAGATTTGAACCTAGACTCCAAGGCCGATGCTGTCTTCAGGACTCCCAATTCCCTCTCAGGTGGGGTTTATTTCAGCATTTCTAAGAGACGTCACATATCTGCCAACTGTTTGGCTCTTAAGGACCAAATTGTACTCTTGAGTGGAGAAGGTAGAGAAGACAGAAACAAGGGAGGAATGGGAGAAATAGAGGGAAAGACGTGAAGCCCACTCCCACCCATCTCAGTTTCCCTTTTTGGAGAAGAGCCTCTTGTCTGATGGATTTCTCTCCCTTCATTCATCACAATTCGACCAAGGTGTGTTTCTCACTCTGCCCTAATTCTGGGAAACCCAGTGCTGAAGGGCCTGATCTGAGAAGGCTTGAGTTGACAGGATAGATCATGATTTCATGCAACAAGATATCTTTTTTCCAGAGTGCCCCACAAGGGACAATGATGGTAATTTCTCCTGAAGGCAAATAAGATAGGAAATCTAGTTGCTCTTCAATAGAACTAAAGATCAGGGGGCCACAAGTGAAGCTGTCCCCCACCTCCACTCTCTGACCCAGAGTGTTAGTGACTACTTATTATGTAAATGGATGAGTGGATGGATGCCTAGACAGATAAGGATAAATGTTGAACAGTAAATAAGTAAGTAGGAAGATGATGGATGGATGGATGGATGGATGGATGGATGTTGGATGTTGGGTAGACAGAGGGATTATCTCCTCAGTAGCTCTGCCCATTCTTCACTATCCTCTGGTTATGGTGATTTACCTCATTTCCTTGTTTCAGCCTTCTATGCTTGGAGTCACTCAGAGTGCATATAGGACTAGACTAAAAAGCAAGGTCTCCCCTCTGTTGTAGACTGTTCTCTCAGTTTGATTTTATAAAATTCAAAAGATTCTGCTTGTATGATCAAAGAGCTACAATACTCCTGTTATAGATTGTTTATATAAAAATAGGAAGGATGGCTGATACTCTGAAATCTGAAGTCTTCTGACCTAATTATACATAGTTAGTAGTAAGAGAGCTTCATATTTACCAAATATTTCCTTTCCCTTGGCCCCAGAGTTACTGAGTTCATTAACCCTGTTTTCACATTTTGGCCAATTATCTGTCCTCAAGGATTGTTAATTAAGCTCCTCCTCACTTCTTTCCTGCACCTTGGGTTGGATTTTTTTCTATTCAGTTGTCCCATCAGTTGTTGACAGAGAGGTTTTTAAATCTCAAACAATAATTATGGATTTGTCTATAATTCCTTGCAGTTCTATCAATTTTTGCTTCATATATTATATTTTGAAGCTCTGTTATGAAGTACACAAGTGGTTAGGATTATTATATTATCTTGATGAATTGACACCTTTGTCATTATGAAATTACCCTTTTTATCTCTGGCAGTATTCTTTAAAATCTACTATGTCTGGTATTAATGTAACTACTCCAGTTTTCTTTTGACTAGTAGCATGGTGTATTTTCTTCTATTCCTTTACTTTTAACTTATTTGTGGATTTGTATTTACAATTGGTTTCTTGTAGACAGCATATAGCTAAGTCTTGCTTTGTTATCCAACATATCAATCTCTGTTTTTATTTGGATATTTAGCCCATTTACGTTTATTGTAATTGTTGATATTACTGGCTTTAATTCTACCACCTTCCTATTTGTTTTCTATCCACCCCCCCAACCTCTATTTTTTGTCCATTTTTCCATCTTGTTCTGCCTCTTTTTTTTTATTAATCATAACTCTTTGTTGTGCCACTTTAGTGGCTGCTTTAGGGTTTATAATATACTAGTGGCCTAGCGCACAGATTTGCACACATGGAAAGGAAATTAATTACTGCAGCTCAGCAGGAAACCAGATTCAGGGCTGACAGTGCCCCAGCAACCACATAACCCATGGCCGAAGGTGGAATCATGTGACTCTGCGAGGAATTGGGCTCCCTCCTCTCTGGTTCAGGGTGTATCACCCAAGAACCGCTACTGCCAAGTCACTGCAGCGTGGCAACTCCTGCGTTGAGCATCTGCTCCCTGGTGGTCAGTGCACGTCATATGTACTGGCCGGTCAGCTGGTCAGATGGTCACCTAGACTTTTATATATAGACATCTTTAACTTATCATAGTTTACCGTCAAGTGGCATTATGCAACTTCATCTATAAAAGTCTTGTAACAGAATACTTCTATTTCTCTCCTCATGGTCTTTGGGTTATTAGCTATGAAGAAAAATATCTTTAAATTTCTAATGTTCTTTATTCCTTTATATACATCCAGGTTTCCCTCTGGTATCATTTTCCCTCTACTTTAAGACTTATAATAACATGTCTTACAGAATAAGTCTGGTAATTAATTCTTTTAGCTTTTGTATGTCTATAAAAGTATTTCGCCTGTCTTCCCCCCGCCCCCCCCACCCTGTTATAATTCTTTCTTTTCAAGGTTTTTTAGGGAAGTTTTTGGGTTCACAGAAAAATGGGAAGAAAAAAAATACAAATATTTTCAATGTACTCCCTGCCTCCAAAGATGCATTCAACCCTTTATAGCTCTCCCATTATCAACATTCCCTATCAGAATGGTACATTTATTGCATTTGATGAATCTATATTGACATATCACAATCAAAAGTGCACAGTTTACCTTAGACCTCACTGTTGGTGGTGTACATTCTGTGAGTTCTGGGAAAATGTATAATGGCACATATCCACTGTTATTGTATAATACAGAGTATTCTTAGTGCCCTAAAAATCCTCTGTGTTCTGCCTATTCATTCTTCCCTCATAACACACCCCCTGGCAACCACTGATATTTGTGCTATCTTCATAGTTTTACCTTTCCAGAATGTGATATGGTTGGAATCATAAAGTATATATCCTTTTCAATTAACTTCTTTTACTTAGATATATGCTTTTTTTTTTTTTTTAATGTCTTGATAGCTCATTTCTTTTTAGCACTAAATAATAGTCCATTGGGTGGATGGTCCACAGTTTATACATTCACCTACTGACAGACATCTTGGTCACTTAAAAGTTCTGGCAATTATGGATAAAGCTGCTATAAACATCCATGTGCAGGTTTTTGTGGACGTAAGTTTTCAACTACTTTGGGTAAATAATAAGAAATCTGATTGATGGATCATATGATAAGAGTGGGTTTAGTTCCATAAGAAACCACCAAACTGCTTCCCAAAGTGGCTTTACCAGCCGAAACCGGTTTGGCTCAATGGTAGAGCGTCGGTTTGTGGACTGAAAGGTCCCGGGTTCGATTCTGGTCAAGGGCATGTACATTGATTGCGGGCACATCCCCGGTAGGGGGTGTGCAAGAGGCAGCTGGTCGATGTTTCTCTCTCATCGATGTTTCTAGCTCTCTATCCCTCTCTCTTCCTCTCTGTAAAAAATCAATAAAATATATTTTTTTAAAAACAACACAACAACAAAGTGGCTTTACCAGTTTGTATCACCATTAGCAATGAATGAGAGTTCCTGCTGCTCCACATCCTCACCAGCGTTTGATGTTGTCAGTGTTCCATATTTTGGCTATTCTAATAGGTATGTAGTGGTATCTCATCGATTTAATTTGCATTTGCCTGATGACATATGTTGTGAGGCATCTTTTCATGTGCTCATTTGTCATTTAATAACTTCTTTGACAAGATATTTGTTAAGGTTTAAGCCCATTTTTTGTTTCTTTTGTTTTTATCTTCACCTGAGGATTTATGGGGGAGGGGGAGTTATTGATTTTTAGAGAGAGAGGAAGACATCAATGAGAGAAAGAAACATGGATTGGTTGCCTCCTGTAGATGCCCCACCTGGAATCGAACCCACAACCCAGGTATGTGCCCTGACTGGAAATCAAACCCACAGACTTTTTGTGGATTCCCACAAAATCCCACATGGGACAATGCTCCAACTAACTGAGCCACCTTGCCGGGCTATTTGTTTTTTTACTGTTGAGTTTTAATAGTTCTTTGTATGTTTTGGATAATAATCTTTTATCAGTAGTGTCTTTTGTAGATATTTTCTCCTAGTCTGTGGCTTTCTTTACATTCTCTTGATCATCTTCATTTTTAAAATGCATTTTCATTGGGTATGGAATGCTAGTTTGATCATTTTTTAGTACTTTAAAAATTCTACTGTCCTCTAATCTGCTTTGTTTCCGACAAGAAATCTTCTGTCATCTTTACTTTGTTTCTCTGTAATAATGTCTTTTTACTCATCTGCTTTTGATTTCCTCTTTATTGTTCACTTGAAGCAATTTGATTATGATGTGCCTTCATGTTGTTTTCTCAGGCTTTTATGCTTGGGGTTTGTTGAACTTCTTGGATCTGTGAGTTTATAGTTTTCATCCAATTTATAACATTTGGCCATTATTTCTTCCAATGTTATTTTTGACCTTGGCCCCCAATTTAGGGAATCCATTCTTTAAATTACACATATGTCAAACCATTTGAAGTTATACCATAATTCAATGAGTCTCTGGTTTTTTAAGTCTTTTTTCTAAGTTGTATTTTGGATAGTTTCTACTGTTATGATTTCAAGTTCACACTTCTTTTTCCTGTGATGTCTAATCTAATAATCCTAGTTAGCCTGTTTTTCATCTTAGACATTATAGTGTTTCTCTCTAAAAGTTCACTTTGGGTCTATGTTATATCTTTCATGTCTCTAGTTATCATGTTGAGTCTTTCCTATAGCTTTTTTTTTTTTTTTTGAGATATAGAATATAGTCATAATAACTCTTTAGAAATATTGTAATATATGAATTTTATCATCTATTCTTTCCGGGTCAGTTTGAACTAATTGATTTTTCTCCTCATCCTGGTTTGTATTTTCCTGCCTTTATGCATGTCTGATACTTTTTGTTTGGATGCCAAACATTGTGAATTTCACTTTGTAGGATGTTGAATATTTTTGTATTTATATATAAAAAACTCTTGAGTTTTGTTCTGCATTGCAGTAAAGTTAATTGGATATAGTTTGATCATTTCAAATCTTACTTTTTAATTTTATTAGGCAAGATCAGAGCTGTATTTAATTTAGAGTTAAAATTTTCCCCCAAGGCAAGACCCTTCTTATAATCAGAGCCTCCTGAATTCCACTCTATTGGCCTTTATTTTTGGCCTTATGTGAACTCTCAGTGCTTTTCCATCAAATCCTTTTTGGTGGCTCTTTCCCTGGTCTTAGCAAGATTCTTCCCATGCATGGGCTGACCAGTACTCATATGAATACTCAAAGGGGACCCTTGGCAGATCTTCAGAGGTCTCTGTATTCAGCTCTCTCCTCTCTAGAAACTTCCTCCAAACTGTCTTGATAATTGTAGGGAGCTAGATAATTGTAGGACTCACCTCATTTGTTCCCCATCTTATTTATTGCCATTGTTTCAAATATTTTGTTCAGTTTATTAGTTCTTTTATCTTATTTTTTTAGGGTAAATTCAATCCTCCTTATTCTATTTTGAATAGAAATGGAAGTGGGTTTTGTGTGTGTGTGTGTGTGTGTGTTTTAACTGATGTTAAATGCCCCTCTGCATTTATGGAAATAAACAGAGAACCCTCCCACATGACCGGTTCATAGCTGTGAATCCTCAAAGCGGCCCAGCAAGTCAACCCCTCTGGGGACTCAAGTACAAGCCCACCTGGCCGGGCACTCCCCAAAGGCAAATCAACAGCCAAACATTGTGTCTGAAACAACAGTGAAGGTGAGACGAAAAATTAGGTGACATTTAACAAGATAGACTTGTATTCCTATAAGACCACACTGGTCTATCCTCCACCATCACAAAAGTGAGGAGTAAATGAGAATGACAGTACCCCAAAATCCACCACTGGTCCCTAGATGCCTATTAATACCCCTCTAATATCCCAATGGTTTAGCCCAAAGCCAGTTCCTCTCTGTTAGGCCAGCTCTTTCCACCCTATTATGTTATCAATGGTTAAAAAAAAAAAATCATGGATTTTATTCTTTGATATTCTGATAGCTCCCTAATTAAACTTATTCTCCAGAGGTCCATGTAAGCAGCAGAAGAGGATCATAAGCTTAAAACAATAGAATTTCAGCCCTGGCCAGTGGGCTCAGTGGTTAGAACATCTGCAGAGCACCCAAAGGGTTGCAGGTTTGATTTCTGGCCAAGGGCACTTCCCTGGGTTGCAGGTTCCATTCCTGGACTGGTTAGGGCATGTACCAGAGGCAACCAAATCCATGTGTCTCTCACTGATGTTACTCTGTCTCTCTCTCCCTCTCCCGCCTCTCTCCCTTCTCCTTCCTCCCTCCCTCCTTTCTATTCTCTAAAAATAAATGGGAAAAAAACATCCTCAGGTGAGGATTAAAAAATGACAAATATGTAGAATTGCAGGGCCCAGCCTAAACCTACTGGATTAGAATCTGTAATTTAATAAGATCCTCGGGGGATTTGTATGCACATTAAAGTTTGAGATGCTTTGCTCTAGAGCACATGTGTCAAACACAAGGCCCGCGGGCCAAATACAGCCTGCCAGGCCTTGCAATGTGGCACGCACCGCGCTGTCATCACTGCACTCCGCTGTCAGTTTATGACATTGTCAGTTTATGACTGTTCAGTAAACCATTCGGCCCGCGATTTAGGCTGGATTTTAGATTTTGGCCCCTTCTCTGATTGAGTTCGACACCCCTACTCTAGAGGTAAGATTCTGATGGTTGGTCTGTGATGAAGTCCATGTATCACAAAACCTTCTTAATGTGAGGCTGTCCCCAAGTATGTCCTTACCCTCAATCTTGACCTCAGCTACAGGGCCTTGGTCCAACCCCTGGTAAAGCCAAAGACATGCATACCTTGTGACCCAAGAATTCTGCTTCTGGGTATTTATGTTAGAACTTCCACAAGGAGACTTGTTCAAGAAGGTTTATTGCAGCATAGTTTGTGGTACCAAAAAATTGAAAATAATTTGGACGTCCCTTAACAGGAAAATAAATAAGTGCATTGAGATATTTTCATTGTCTTAGTTTGACTTCCCCCAAAAGCAGATCCTAAGACAAAGGACACAAGTACAAGTAGTTTATGTGGAGGTGATCCCAAATATGTGACAGGAAAGCCAATGAAAGGTGTGTTCTTGGGTAGACATGGATGTGCTGTGAAGGGCTGCCTAACAGGCCGCCTCAAGATGTGCTACTTTGGCATGTGGGTTCTTTTGAGCTGAAGGCAACCCAAGACCCTGCAGGCTCAGGAGAAACTTTTACTTCTTTCTGAAAGAATTTAAATTTGGACCTTGCCCATAATAAGAGTTTTTGCCATAGATAAGATTTATGACCTCTTTAGAGGACAGGACAAAGTTTTAATTACTGCACATCTGCTCTTCTTATCACCCTGCAAATTATCCTCGGCCCTCTGAGGCCTCGAGCATTACCTTATTCATATATATATATATATATATATATATATATATATATATATATAATTCTATCTTTTTGCGTCTTAACTGCTCATGTATGTGGGGTTCAATATGTATGTAATTAAATTGGATTGTTTTCTCTTGTTAATCTGTCTCATGTAATTTAATTATTGGACTCTGAAAGAACCTATAGAGCAGGGGTCTTCAAACTACGGCCCGCGGGCCACATGCAGCCCGCAGAGGAGTCTGATCCGGCCCGCCAGGTTTTTTGGGCAGTGAGCGCAGCCGAGGTGTTACAGTAGGAATTAGTAGTTCATATAGTCCGGCCCTCCAGCTCTCTGAGGGACCGTGATCTGGCCCCCACTTTAAAAAGTTTGAGGACCCCTGCTATAGAGGAACATTTCTTCCACCCCAGCATACTTCCCAGAGTCCCTTTAAGGAAGGCATTGCTCCCAGCTGTTGGTTTGAGGTCAGAAGTCAGCCTCCAGTTGACATTTCCTTCAGGGCCTACCTCAGTTATCAGGAGCAGCTTCCTCTGAGATCATGCCCTCCCTGGGGCAGCCCGTAGCCAGGGCCTGAGCAAAGTAGGGGTATAAAGGCCTATCCATTTTGGTCCACCTCTGAGACCACTACTGGCTCCCTAGCTCTCACTAGGCTGGCCTGTGCTTCGTCAGCCCTACAATACAGTTCTATTTCCCCCTCTGCCCCGTCCTGCTCTCTCCCCTTGCCTTGTGCAGGCGTTGATTCCTAGTAAACTTTACCTTGTGCCCCAAGCTCTGGTTCGGGATCTACTTCTGGAGATGATTATCAAGCAAGTTATTCCTGTGGGCAGCTACCTGGAGCTCAGTCCCACCTGGAATTCTAGGTGACAGGGTGGAACAAGTGCCTCACTCTGAGTCATCCCGGCTGAGGAGCAAGGGAGTGGGGAATCTATCCATCAGCTCCCCTGAGGGAGGGGTGCAGCCTGCTCCTGGGGGCTGTCAAATCCAGAGCCAAGCAGGCACCAGCAGCCAACGGGAGCCTTCAGGCAGTGATGGGGGGCCCAGGCCTGCGTGCAGGGAAACAGTGAGCGCTGAGGACAGAGGCAGGCGGGGCACCGAAAGGACTGCCACATTCATACCAAGCTCTTTTAAGCAGCAGCAAAAATGAATGAACTATTGTATCAGTATGGATAAATCTCACAAAAATAGTATTTAGTGAAATGAGCAAGTTGGAAAGGAGACATACAGTATAATGTAAATTATAGAGAAACTTATGCAAGCCAAGAGCAGATATTTTGGAGATATATATATATATATATATATATATATATATATATATATGTAAAAGTAGAAATATATGATGAACAGCAAATTCAGGAGAGCCGTGACCATCAACAGGAAGGGAGGAAGGGATGGGATCAGACTGAATTTTAAATACAATTTTGTTTTTTATACTGGGCAGTAGGTATACATGTGACCATCACAGTCTAGTCTAAATTTTTTGTATGTCTGAAATATTTCAAAATTTTTAAAATGGTAATAACCAAAGTAAAATCTTATTTTGGGAAGGAGACCCAGATGATCTGAAAGAAACAGATACTGGCTATTGGGAGGCCAGGGAGGGTATATGGAATGACTTGTTTTGCTGTGTTTATAACTAAATGTAGCATTGAGTTTTTTTTACTTAAAAATTCTTCATGAGAAGGGCACGAGAAAATGTAATAGGAGCTGCCACCGAACAGTAAAAATACTTGCGATTTCAGCCCTTTTTTATTGTTTGAACTTTTTTTTGGACAGAAGCAGAAGCTGCTTTTTTTAAGAAACTAAAAGCACTTATGATCCCACCAACCTCACACCACTAGTTTCATTTTCATTCATTCCTTTCCAGACCACGCCCACACGCACACACACTGGGCTTCGGTGCATATGTATTTCATAGTCTACTTTTCCCACTTAACCATATGTGATGTGCCCATAAGCGTCTGTCCACTTCTAAACGGTCTAAAAATCACCACTGGGATGGCTGTGTAGTGGCCGGGCGTGGGGGGGTGCATGCATATGGTTCACAGCCAGTTCCTTATTTGGGCATTTATGTTGCTTCTAAATTTTAGATATGAAAATAACTTTATGATAAACATACTCGGGGAGGCTTTTGTTTGTGTTAAATATAACCCTAGCAGAAGCCCAGGAGTATAATTACTAAGTCCGGGGGTGTGGACTGTCCGCGTGGCCTTTGTCACATAACACACAGAGCTTTCCCTCTGACAACGGCCGGTTACTTAAAGCCCTGGGCCCTCACAGGCGCCTAGAAATCTTCATTCCACAAATAATCTATATTGGCTTGTTTTACCGGGCTGTGGGGAGGAAAAGCTACCACGGTCTGTGACAGCTGGGAGGAGATGGGCAAACCCCAGTTTGCCCAAAGAAATGTCTCTTTTTGACTGAACATAAACTGTGCACCTATGGATGAGGACAATGGGGAGTGGGGAAAGGGCAGAGGGTGGGGTGGGAACCTGGTGGAGGAGAGCAATGGTAGGGGGGGGGGGGGGAAGGAACATTTGTAATAATATGAACAATAAAAACTTATTTTTAAAAAAAAGGTCTCTTTTTTAAGGAGCTTGAAGAATTTAGGAGTCAGGCAAACTCGATTTCTAATTCTAGCTGCTCCTGGTGAGAGATGTGGCCTTGGGAACTGGGCCTCTCTGGAACTCAGTCTCCTCGTCTCTGAAATAGAGATATATCACTGCACCTACCTCACGGGTCTCTTCTGAAGATGAAGTGAGAAATACACTGAAAATGCTGGCTCCCATGGTTGGCCCATAGCATGTGCTCAGCAGACGTAAAGCTGGCTCTGAGATCTGCAGAAAACACTCCTTCCACAGACTGGACATCAGGGGCAGGCCCAGCCCTGCTGAGGGGAAAGCTGCAGACGCTCCCACAAAGCTTCCTGGTGACCGAGCAGATTCCTGGGCCAGGGACTGTTCCTTCTTGTGCTGGTGAAAATTAAATGATGGCAGGAAGAAAGGAAGGGGGGAGGAGAATGGTAAACACCCTGGCTGGTGTGGGTCAGCGGTTAGAGCATCGGTCTATGCACCAAAGTGTCCAGGGTTTGATTACCAGTCAGTGGCCTGTACCTGGAATGCAGGTTCGATCCCCAGCCCCGATCAGAGCATGTGAAGAGGCTACCAATAGATGTGTTTCTTTCACATTGATGTTTCTCTCTCTCTCTCTCTCTCCCTCTCTCTCTCTCTCTCTCTCTCTCTCTCTCTCTCTCTCTCTCTCAAGAATGGAAAGAATCTTCTCTGGAATTGTGAGCCTGTATTATCTGTGTAAGCATGAGGGAGAGAGAGAGAGAGAGAATGAACTCAATTATGTCCAGGTACTTCACCTATATTTCCCACCCAGGCCTCCCAGCCTTACTGAGCAGAACTGGGGTCATCCGGATCTCGATAACCCATGTTTGAATCCTGGACACGCACTAGCTGGGACCTGTGCCGAGCTGGAGGTAATGCCTCCTCATGTGCAAAACGGGAGTGACTTTCAGGCCGGCGAGCTGTTTCTGTGAAGCAGCTGGCACTGCCGGCGCCCAGCAGGGGCTGCCATGGGAAACCTGCCCGGGCCCCACAGCTCGGAGGTGGCAGCACGGAGACTGGGGCTGGGGCTCCCTCCCCCAAAGCCCGAGTCCTCCCACCACCGGGTACTGTATCTGTGTTACCCGGTCTGTGAGACAAAACGCTTGAGCAATACTTTCAGAGTGAAATACAGGATTCTTCTGGGCTTTTTATGTTAGGTTCAGAGTGTTCTATACTCGTGAGCTTCATCTCTCCAGTAACTTCTGAAAGTTTCCCTTCTTATTCAGGAGCTTAAAAAGGATGTAGACACACCGCCCCCCCAAAAAAAAAATATATATATATATATGTTTTATATATATATATATATATATATATATATATATATATGTGTGTGTGTGTAATATATATATATATATGTAATATATATATATATATATATATATATATATATATATATATATATATATAAAGATTTACCCCTGATTGGAGCAGCCAGCCAGGAACAGAAACCCTGGTGACCTCACCCGACCTTTCCACCCCTCTCCAATGTTCCCAGCATTCAAGCACAGGGAAGCAAGTTGAGAGAAAAGTGAAAGCTCCTTGTAGAGCCTGGGCAAGTTCACAGCACCTCGTTAACCCTCTTTGATAACAGGTAAGATAACAGATAAGGAAACCCAGGCCTCCCTGCGGTCATGTGGATCGCGGCTGCTCTGAGTGTTCCTTCGTTCCTTCGCGTCTGCAAACAAAATTACTAACCACCCTTGTGTTTCTGGTAAACAGTGTTTGAGGTTTAGCTCCATGTGAGCAATCGTAGATGAGAATGTCTCTGGCTGTGCAGGTAAATTACCACCTTGTTCAAGTCATCTCGGCCTGAAAGACGCTGTGGCTGGAGCAGGTCGGTGCCCGGGGTGGGACCACAAAGCTCTGAACTAGGAGGAGATGTCCCCCTTGTCAAGGTGGAAGGCACTTGGTGCATTTCACCGTTCTGTACCGCACTGCTTCGGTCAGACCGTTGCCCTGGCCGTGGTCCTTGTGTGAGGGGCTTTGATCCACCACACGGTGATTTTCAGCCCCCTGAGCGGGCAGGGCTGCGTAGCAGAGGAGGACCAGGTGTAAGGAACAGGCTGCCCATAGTAGGTACCACACTTTATCCTTCTTAGCCTCAGCTTCCTGTCTAGAAGATGAGTGTAGTGACATTTACCACATGCAGTCCTGTGACTTTCAACACAGTGTACAGCCTAGTGCCTCCCAAGTGTGAATCTCCAGCCCAGCCTCTGCCCTGAGCTCTGCTTTCCCGTACACAGCCGTCCGCCGGCCCTCTGCGCAGAGGTCCGCTGATCAGTGTGCCCCACAAGGAGCTTTCCATTTCCTGCCTCACCCCCTACCCTGCTCTTCCCCTCGTCGGCCTCTTCTCTGCAATAACACTCAGTTTTCATCCACCTGCTCGGACCAAAGACCCCTGGGTCCTCTTCCTTCCCCTCCAGCCTAACCCATCAGCCAGTTCTGCCAGCTCTGCCTGCAAAACACACCCAGAACCCGCCGGGGGTCAGCACAGGCCCATCTCCACCCAGTCCTGGCAGCTGTTTCACCAGGAACCCCGGGGATCCCTGCCTCACACTCTTTTTAAATACATAAAATGAAACAGTGAGGCCTGCAAGAGAAACTAATCATTTTGAAATACAGATATCAAAGTATTTTAAATAACAAACATATCAACAGATTGCTTCGTTATTACCACAATCGGTGAACGGGTCTAGCGGCGAGTCTGATTGCTATCATTTCAGAGCAGCGGGGGATGTAGACACTCTGTCTGCATCCCTGCAGGGGAGATACATAGATATTCTGCCTTATTGCCCATCTAAGTGCATGAACTCCCAGATGAGAACATCTGACCGAGTTCACCCTGCCAGCGCTCTGGCCTGGAGTTTTGCAGGCGGCTCTGGGCTTCAACCTGGCCTCCCTCAGTCCATTCTCTACACAGAAGTCCCAGGGCCCCTTTCCTGTGTGTGCCATATCATACCACTGCCCTGTGGCAAGCCCTCCGACAACACCCCCATCACCAGGAATAAAATCCAAATCCTCACAACCGCCAAAGAGGCCCTGCCTGATCCAGGGCTTGGCTGCCTCCCGCCCCCTCTGCCACCCCTCCCTCCTCATTGCACTCGGCCTGCCCATGCCCTCAGGGCCTTGCCCAGCAGTGCTCCTCTCCCCAGTGCCCACGCACATGGCTTTTTCTGTAGAGGGCCCCCTGCGAAGGCACATGGACATCCTTTAAATTGTCAACTGAGACCTGGGGCTGAGGGTGTATTCAGTTTTTGACTTACCTTTGTCCAGGTGTCAGCAGGGGCGGGTCTAGATATGTAAATCCAGTAAGGCTAGAGCCTCATTAAGAATGCAAATAAGCTCCTTTGACCCTATAAAATAAACCTGCTGCGTGGCTCCTGTTGCCTTGCTGCCTCTCCATCAGAGAGATGGCGCCCACCTAGCGCCCAGCTTGATGAATCTATTTCTGTCTCTTGGTCTCTTTCTTTCTTTAAAATTCTTTTTTTTTTTTTAATATATTTTATTGATTTTTCACAGAGAAGAAGGGAGAGAGATAGAGAGTTAGAAACATCGATGAGAGAGAGTCATCGATTGGCTGCCTCTTGCACACCCCCTACTGGGGATATGCCCGCAACCAAGGTACATGCCCTTGACCGGAATCGAACCTGGGACCTTTCAGTCCCCAAACCGACACTCTATCCATTGAGCCAAACCAGTTTCGGCTCTTTCTTTAAAATTCTTAATCCCCAGCTCCTCCACTCAGGAACCTGACTGTTTCATTTCCCTGATGGAGATGGACACGGAAAACAGAGAAACAGCCCCCCACATTCTTCGCTTCCTTGAGGCCTCTGCTCAAATGTGGCCTTTAGAGGGGCCTTTCATGGTCCCTTCTCCACCTGCACCATCCACAAGCCCTCCTCTCCGCCAAGGGTGACCACAGCAGTAGGACAGCCTGAAAAAGAGGTTGTGCAGGCCCTGAAATTACACTTGGAGACCCTGGGGCAGGGAATTTGGGGGTTCCTGGTACCTTAGGGATGGTCTAGTGCATGGTCGGCAAACTCATTAGTCAACAGAGCCAAATATCAGCAGTACAACGATTGAAATTTCTTTTGAGAGCCAAATTTTTAAAACTTAAACTTCTTCTAACACTGCTTCTTCAAAATAAATTCTTCAGGCCGTGGTATTTTGTGGAAGAGCCACACTCAAGGGGCCTAAGAGCTGCATGTGGCTCTTGAGTCGCAGTTTGCCAACCACCAGTAGTGTGTGTGTGATGGTCTAGTGTGGGCTCCCCATACACAGCCACTTGGCCCCAAGAACTCCTCCCTCCAGGGAAGGGCAGGAGGGGGCCAGAGCAGGCCTTGTAAATGGTTAAGGCCCAGGACAAGTGCCCAAATCACTCAGGTCTAAAGGCATTGCCTCCCAGACCCATAACTGAGCCATTAGGGGAGGGTACTGGGGGGAGGGGCCTGGAGAGCCTCCCGAGGCAGGGAAGAGGGGATAAGAGTCTGTGTAGATGGTGCTAAGGACAGAGCTGTTTAAGGTTCAGAGGCAAATCCAACTCATTTTTGGCTGTTTCTAAAAAGCTTCCCTTAAAGCAGGGGTCCTCAAACTTTTTAAAGTGGGGGCCAGATCACGGTCCCTCAGAGAGCTGGAGGGCCGGACTATATGAACTACTAATTCCTACTGTAACACCTCGGCTGCGCTCACTGCCCAAAAAACCTGGCGGGCCAGATCAGACTCCTCTGCGGGCTGCATGTGGCCCGCGGGCCGTAGTTTGAAGACCCCTGCCTTAAAGGAAGGTTTTGCTCATTAAGGATCTGAAAAGAACTC
Organism: Pipistrellus hanaki; assembly: GCF_964339955.1. Lineage (NCBI taxonomy): Eukaryota > Metazoa > Chordata > Mammalia > Chiroptera > Vespertilionidae > Pipistrellus > Pipistrellus hanaki. The sequence continues at coordinate 44,515,034 of NC_140503.1, read as the reverse complement.
TCTATAGTTTCAAACACTCTGCTGTAAAAACATTCTGGTATGTTGGTGAAAAATGAGCTTTCTTGCTTAATGATTTCACCATTCATAAAATATTCTATCCATTATTTAAAAACCAGAACAGGGTTTTTAAAACTCAATAGATGTCCTGGCCATGTTTCTCAGTGATTAGAGCACCAAAGAGTCACAGGTTCGATTCCTAGTCAAGGGCACATACCTGGGTTGTAGTTTTGATCCCAGGCCCCAAGGGTACATGCAGATGGCAACTAATCCATGTTTCCCTCTCACATCCATGTCCATGTACCTCTCTCTTCTCTCTCTCTCCCCTCCCTCACCCACTTTCTCCCATCCACTCTCTTTAAAAATTAATGGAAAAAATATCCTTGGGTGAGGATTAACGAAACAAACAAAAAAACAACAACAAATCCACACACTCAATAAACACGGGTAAGAACAATGAACCTTGAATAATTATTGGTTTTTTAAAATACACTTTATTGATTTTTTAACAGAGAGGAAGGGAGAGATAGAGAATTAGAAACATCGATGAGAGAGAAACATCCATCAGCTGCCTCCTGCACACCTCCTACTGTGGATGTGCCTGCAATCAAAGTACATGCCCTTGACCAGAATTGAACCTGGGACCCTTCAGTCTACAGGCCATCGCTCAATCCACTGAGCCAAACCAGTTTCGGCTATTGTTTTTAACCTTGTTTTTGAATTATGACAACTTTAAGGGCAAAATGCCAAAAGAAATGGGAATGAAAAGGCAAAGTATTTTTAAAAAATAAATGAAATGGGATAAATATAGGGGGAAACAGAGATGCATGCACAGACAATAATAAACAGAACTATAAAAGATCTACCTACACAGGTGAATATTCTCAAACTCTTTTTTAAAAAAAAAACATATTTCATTAGTTTTGTACAGAGAGGAAGGGAGAGAGATAAGAGAGTTAGAAACATCGATGAGAGAGAGTCATCGATCAGCTGCCTTTTGCACACCCCCTACTGGGGATATGCCCACAACCAAGGTACATGCCCTTGACCGGAATAGAACCCGGGACCTTTGAGTCCCCAAGCCATCACTCTATCCATTGAGCCAAACCGGTTTCGGCAATATTCTCAAACTCTTGCTAAAGATTTTGAAATATGCTGCATTTTTTTCTAGCCACAGATAGCATCAGCGACAGCATCTCTAAGGACCTGCCCTGTGAGCTTGTATGACAGACTTCTGGTTTCTCAACCCTTTCTAGAGCTGTCTGGGCTTCACCCTGCAGCCCCGGATCGGAGCGGTGACTCCTCCTCCTTCCTGGCCACAGAAAAGCAGACCCACGTGGGAGGGGAGTCCGCAGGACCCTCTTTTGTCCCTGCAGCAATCTGTCCTTCAAATGATATTTTATAGCCTGGAATCCTTTAACGTGTGGCAACTCATTGGGGCTAATGGTCCTCCCTGTAGCTCTGTAGTCAAAGCCAGTGCCCATCCTTGGAATACAGACAGAGCAGGTTATTCCTGGCAGAGCCAGGACAAGAACCAGGCAGCACCGGGTCTCCTGGCCCCTGGAGCTGCGTGCTGTCTGCTTCTGCCGCACCGGTTCCTTCCCTGCCCCACCTCCCTCCTCATGTAGACAGTGGAGGAGAGAGCTCAGGCCTCATGCTCATGACAGCCATGTGACTCCCCACTCGGGGGCAGATTCCTGGCAATGACGACAGGAAGTCATCATTCTGGGCTCTTCGGTTGAGGGGGTGTGGGTGTATGTAGTGGGGGAGGAGCCACGTCTGGGAGGACCTGTTTCTAAGAAGCCGAGGGAAAAAAAGGGTCCAAGGGTGCCTTGAAAGTAAACACATGGCATCCAGGTGGGCTGAATATGGAAACAAAATAACAGCCGTGCTTTGGGAAATCACCATCCTAACTACATCTGAGGACACGCGCCCAGATGAAAAAGGAGGGGCGGGGGTGGGGGGGGGCAGGGGCACAGTGAGGAGACCGCGCTGCTGCCTGGAGCAGGTTTGCCCCTGAGAGGAGGCGCCAGGCTGCTGTTCTTGGCTGTGGTTCACGGTGACTGCTGGGTGAGCCACGGCCACTGGGAATAGGCACCTTAAGAGTCAAAGCGGATGCCCCGGCTGGGTGGCTCGGTTGGTTGGAGGGTCATCGTGTAACCAAAAGACTGTGGGTTCAATTCCTTGTTAGGGTACATTCCTGGGTTGCAGGTTCGATCCCAAGGGAGACAACGGATCTCGCATTGATGTTTCTCTCTCTCTGCACCCCCTTCATCTCTTTATAAAAGCAAATGTATATACACCAGAGGCCAGATGCACAAAATTCGTGCAAGGGTAGGCCTTCGCAGCCCTGGGTGCCTCAGCTCTTGCACCCTCAGCCCCTTGCACCCTCAGCTGCTTCTCGGCCCCGAAACCCCGTCTGCCCCCACACCCAACTGGTGGTTCCAGAAAGTCATTCTAGAAGGTCGTTCCGGAAGGTCGTTCTGCCGTCTGGACTAGTTAGCATATTAGCTCTTTGTTATATACAATAGATAGATGATATAGATATATGGATATGGATATGGATATGGATATGGATATGGATATGGATATGGATATAGATATAGATATAGACATAGACATAGACATAGACAGATAGATAGATAGAGAGATAGATAGATATAGATATCTATCTTTCAGTGAGGATGGGGTAAAAAAAGAGTCAAAGCTGAATACCTCTATGTTAGATGAAAGAATGCCGTGGAGATGAACTGGTGGATGGGTGGGAGGAACAGATTGAAAGAATCGCTGCTTTGCCACCATGGTTTCCACAGGCAGAGAGTTCTGGTTGCATTTGTTCCTTCTTATTTCTGGAACTATTCTTCAGGGTGGACTATTGGATTCTGCCTTTAACCAAATATGTTCATTCTCAAATTGAAGTGGGAATTTAAGGAGAGCAGTTGGACTCTAGTGAAGGAATTCCCTCCATAAAGCTAGTCAGAAGCAGTCATCTGGCATCTCATGTGCTCCCTCCTCGCCCTCCCACCCACCAGCAGCCCAGAACGAGTCCAGCTGTCCCCCAGTCATCCTGGGGGAGGCTGGATCATCCCTCTGAGGTCATCCTTACAGAGCCTTTGTCACCTGGCAGGCCCTACCTGACTCTGCAGCTTTCTTTGCCAAGCTGAAAGCAATGGGGTGGGGAACTCACCATTCAAAAGAGCCACATCTAAACCTCTGCTTGATTTTATGTAGCCATTGACAAAGAGTTACAAAGATATTGACCTGTAATGGATGACCTTCATTGTTTGGCTTTATTAAAGAGTACCTTTGTGCAGGTGGCAAAGAACCCTAGGAAGAGCCCTGGTCTTGGAGTCAGAAAACCTGAGCTCCATGCTCAGACGAGACAGTTCATCAATTTGAGTCTGAATTTCCTAATCTGTAAATGGGTATAATTCTCTGTCTCTCCCTGGGTGATGCTGTAGGACTCAGTGCAGATTGGATGTTGCAGCTGAACCCTCTCTACAAGCGTAAACTACTGGCGATAGTGATACTCACAGAGTGCCTTAGTCTGGTTGCAGAGCCTGCACTACTACCTGCACACTCTGAGTATCGCTGCCGCCATCCCCGTCTGATTATAACTTAGTCAAGCCTGTCCGTCGAAGTGGATGGATGTCGGCATTGACATTGTGATGGAAGGCCGATTTCAAAACTCATACAGGGCCCCCCATATTGCTTATATTTGTCTGAAGCCAGTGATAGGCTGGTGGCCCATGCGGTCATCACAGAAAAGTAAACAGAAGCTCCAATAGGAGAAGAGCCTTCCACTAAGGTCACTGGGCCAGGAAGCAGCAGGGGCAGGAATTGAACCCACACATCTGTCCTCACACCTGTTCCAATCTGTTCATCCTGCTCAGATCCTGAGACCAGGCATGCTGGACACCGGGACAAAGTGGGGGACATTTTTCTCCTGCCACTGAAGGTTCTACATGGAAAAAAAATAAAAATAAAAAACACAATCGTTTAACGAGATGGGTGTGGCGAGACAAAGAGATCGTTTTGGAGCACAGCGCGCCGTCTGGGAAAGGAGGGTGTGGACAGGACTCGGCCGTGGGCGGGGAAGGGGGTGTGAGTGATCAGGAGGCAGCACGGGACACCAGGGGCAAACTCACCCTCTTCCCCAGCCTCCCCTCTGGCCAGCCAGGTGCTGAGAAGAGGTTTGAAATGAACGTGTTTACCCACCAGGGCCCCCGCCACGTGGCTCTTTCCCCGAGAGAGCGTGTCCCTGGTGCACATGGCATGTGTGGTTCCCAGGGGGGAGCCGGCCTCTGGGCTCCCCGAGGTGTGTCTGCAAGTCCCAGCCCCTCAGCTGTGGGAGGCGAGGAACACACTTTTCTCTGAATGGGTGAGCCGACCTCCCAGCCACGCTGTTTGAAAACGACAGTGGGCAGAAGGGGCATGCTGGGCTCCCAAACACCAGTGCTTTTCATCCTGGCCCCAACGTCCAGGGGGACAGTTCCCAAAAGCTCTCTCAGTTGCCTAATCATTGTGTTCGCCTCGCACCCTCTAACGACGTTCAGAATAGCCCCAGACAGGACCCGGAGCATTTTGAGCGACTTGGGAGCTCAATGGAGCCACAGCCTTGCCTTTTTTTAGGGCAAAGACTATTCATCTAAATAAGGCACGCCAGAAGCCGGTGTTTTAAGCCATTCGGACAGGATGAAAATAGCTTCCAGCCTCCCAGTCCCTTGCTGTTCTACCTCCAACATCTGACACAGAAGTCGCTGGGCCCGTGGCCAGGGATCCGTCACCACGATGTGGCGAAGGGCATACGGACCAAGAAGGCTCCTCTGTTAGCTTTGGGTCAACAAGGGAGGACGGGCCTCTGACTACCAGCCCGCAGACCCCGAGAGTCTGAGACGTGAGAGAGGACACGTGTGGGGCTCTGATCACCCGCCCGTATGTGGGCACTGCCGACCACACTGAGGGAAGTGCCAGCATCTGCGGGCGTGGAGGAGGCCTGTGTCTGCCCAGTGAGCCAAAGGGGCGGCTTTTCTGGAGCGCATGCCGGTGGAGAATTACAGCAGAGACTCATGCTAAGGTCATGCTGGAAAGAGCTAGCACCCTGAGCAGAGGAACCAACTGGAGATGGAGAGTGAGTCTCCTGCTCACTCTCCTGTAAACTCCATTACATTATGGGCTCCGTGAAGGCAGGCAGCACCACGCCTGGCCCCTGCACTGTCCTTCCTGCCACGCAAACAGCGCCGGGCTCGTGGAGTACGTGGTAAATAGCTCCGGAGTGGGCCCAGCCTCTGCGCTGTGGCTACGGGAACCAGGGAGCTTTCTTGGAAACAGCAGACGTTTCAGCCCCAGTTCCGCTGCACAACGTCAGTCCACAGTTTCTTTATCTGTACACCGGGGAGAAGGTTCCCCTGCCTTCCTCCCAGGATGACTGCAGTGGTTATGGGAAATGCTTTATGAAAACTGGAAGCATCTTGTAAACCTAAGGAAGTAGGACGACTGCTGCTGGGGGTCTCTTCCCCTCCGCTCTCTGGTGCCTGGCCTACAGCGGTCAGCATCTGAACGTGTGTGCGCGATGGGGTCGTTTCTTTCCATCGTGGAAGGTAATGTCTTTGAGGGCTTTCACACATTCTGCTCCCCACTATGGCCCTGAGCTGTGGCCACCCCGGGAAGGGTAATGATGGATCGATACCCATTGGAGGGACACTAACGACCATTATAAGCGGCTCATGCGAACTGAACTCCGCATCCACATCCGAGCAGTTAAGAGGGAAGAATGGAAATTCTCTACCTTTCCTATGCACATGGAACTGACTGCTATAGTCTCCTCTTTAAATTTAAACTTTTAGCCGAAACCGGTTTGGCTCAGTGGCTAGAGCATAGGCCTGCAGACTGAAAGGTCACAGGTTCGATTCCAGTCAAGGGCATGTACCTTGGTTGCGTGCACATCCCCAGTAGGGGGTGTGCAAGAGGCAGCTGATTGATGATTCTCTCCCATCGATGTTTCTAGCTTTCTATCCCTCTCTCCTCTTCTCTGTAAAAACTCGATAAAATATATAAAAATAAAAATAATAAAATTAAATTAAATTTTGAGCGTGGCGAAGCAGTGAATGCAAGCATTAGCTACTATTCAGTGATCGCCTTTTCCACGGGCAGGCGCTGGGCCAGTGTTCCATCCGTGCCCACCCACAGATGCCACGGGTCCTGCCCACCTTGGCTCATCTCTCCATGGAGGGTTTCCAGTGATAGGTCCTAGGAAAGGAAACTAAGTGTCAGAGAGGAACAAAACCGGGGACAGACCAACAAGGGGGAGGGGAGCCCGTGACTATATTGACTATAGCCTTTCGTAGCTAATACTGTGTTCTGACCACTAATTCATGGTGTTACCTTAGTGGGTGTCTAAACAACTCTAGACCTCAGGCTCCCCAACTGTAAACAAAGGAAAATTAAATGGGTAATTTTTAAGATCCTTTCCAGCTTTAATGCTGTGAGTAATTCTATGAACATGAATTTTAAAAATCAGGGCTGGAGAGGAAATGAATGTCTAGAGAGGAGACAGGAGATCTGGTGAATATAAGGAAGGCAGAGAGAGTGGGAGAAGAAGGATGGGGGAGAGACTGAGAGGGAGAGAGGAAGGGTAGAAGGAGGGAGGCAAGGAGAGAGAGTTAAAGATGCTGAAGAGCTTGGGTTTCTGGTCCCAGTCTTGTTCATAGTGGTCAGTTTTCACCCTGCATCCAGGTAAATCCCCATCTGCTTACTTGTGTTTTTGCTTCAGTTACTTTGGAGCGAGTTTCCAAACTAGGAATGAAAGAAACAGGCAAAGACAGCTACATGCCTGCCCTCAAGGAATTCCCATTGCTGTGCACTGAATGCCTGTCCCCTCCCGAAGAATCCATCTGTTGAAACCTAATCCCCAGAGAGATGGTGTAGGTGGTGGGAGATTATTAGGTCATGAGGGTGGGGCCCTCATGAATGGGATTAATGCCTTTGTAAAATAGATCCCTTCCTCCACATAAGGACCCAGCCAGAGATGGCTGTTTGTGCTCCAGGGAGAAGCCCTCACCAGTCACTGAATCTGCCCAGACCTTGACCTTGGACCTCCCGGTCTCCAGAACTGTGAGAAATAAACATTTGTTGTTTAAGCACCACCCTCCACCCACAAATCAAGACTAAACATTAAGCCCTGATGGGTTTGGCTCAGTGGATAGAGCATCAGCCTGCAGGCTCAAGGGTCCCAGGTTCTGGTCAAGGGCATATACCAGTAGGGGGTGTGCAGGAAGCAGCTGATTGATGTTTCTCTCTCACTGATGTTTCTAAACTCTCTCTCCCTCTCTCTTCCTTCCTCTCTGTAAAAAAATCAATAAAATGTATTTTAAAAAACAAAAGACTAAACATTAAGATAAATTAATTACAATCCTAGCCTCTGCTGCCCACCCCCCACCCCCCGGGCCCAGCACTGGATGGGCACAAACACAGAGAGGCCACAACGAGTGTGAAAACCAGAAACACATCTTGGTGGCCATGAGCTTTCCAGGGAAGGCTGGGAGCCGGCCCCTGGGACAGCCAGAGTGAAAGAACTGCTTTTCCGTGCTTCTTGTTGGTCACATGTGTGTGGTGGTGGGCATAGAGGTCAGAGGGAATCCCTCTGGAAGGACAGTGGGACTTCTGCAAGTACTTCCTTTGGGCCTGATGGTTTTGTGGAGGGGCAAGATTTGCTCATGAATCCTCATACGTCTGTAAGAGGAGGCTATAGGCTGCTGACAACTTGGGCCACGTGGAATAGTGTTGCTTAGTGTTGACAGTGGAGCCTGTCATTCAGCCCTGGGTTCCACACTTGGACTTGCCACTTAGTAGCTGTGTAACTTTCGGCAACTTATTTCACCTCTCCAAGCCTTGTTGTTATCACTGGAAAATACGTGGGGATAAGAGGATATTACCCACCCTGCAGGGTGTGGGGCCAATTAGACACAACCATGCACACAGGCACTGGCACCTATTAGGTGGTCAATACACCGTAGCTGGAAGAGTGCCACACCCTCCAGGGGTCCCGCCACCTGGACAATTTGAGAACCACCTGAACTACTTACTGAATGATCTAGGCAGCAGCCTCCTTGCAGATGGAATCAGGCATTGACCTGGGGAAGGGGAAGATCTCCAGGAAGCAAAGACATCTGCTCCAGGCAGAGAGGGGGATCCAGGAGCTAAGACTCCTGGGTCTTGCGCTGGCTCTTCTTGCCAGCCCTTTGACAAAGCAAAGGGGTTCCAGCCCTCCATCTTCGGGGGTTCAGCCATTAAATTAGAGGCACTCCAAAAACGTGCGGCAAGAACATAATGTAGACACAAAGCCTCGTTGTCATTCCCGAGCCCAAATGACTCCCACGTGGGCCAGGGACCCGCCCGCCTGCCGAGGATGCCCACGTGGTCTCCTGGAAGCCTCTCCCGGCCCGACGTGTGGTCACGATGACAATTCTCCATCTAACCCCAGGTTAAGTGCATAATGTGCTTATTATACATTTAAGTATATTGTTGATGTTTTGAACAGGCAGCTTCAACAACATTTCACTCTATAACTATCATTAAGGAGGGTTTTTAAAAATAAGATCCTAAGTCCTCGGGGAGGGTGTGGGGACGGGAGGCATTGGCGGGTGCTGCAGTATGACCTGTTCAGCTTTCAAATGACATCACTTAACAAGTTGGACCTAACTCTCGTTAGGAAACAGGCAGCCCCATGCAACAGTTGCTCCCGTGTGAGGGAATCTGAAAGGCTCCGTCCTGAAGTGGCTTCCTCGGCACCTTGCCCCCGGGCCTGGAGTGGCCACCATTAGCTACCATTTGGGGTTATGATCCCCAAAAAGACCAGAGAAGAAACAGCAGGAGTTAGATCTCAATGTTTTGGTTCACTTAGCATTGGTATCACCCGGGGAGCTTTGAGAATCACTGATGCCTGTTCTCCTTATCCACATAAGGACCGGGTCATGGGTCTGCGGGAGGGTGGGGCAGTGAACTACAAGTGGGCACAGGAGAGCTGCAGGAGGGGGCAGGGCAGCAAGGTATGAGGGTAGGAAGGGGGAGGGGTGGGGAGCTACAGGAGGGCAGGGCAGCAGGCAGAGCTCCTGGAACACAGATTCATACAAAGGGCTACCCTGCTTCCCCGAAAATAAGACAGTGTCTTATATTAATTTTTGTTCCCAAAGATGCGCTAGGCCTTATTTTCAGGGGGTGTCTTATTTTTCCATGAAGAAGAATACGGTACACATTTATTGTTAAATGAAAATAAAGGAAATTTATTACCTGTATACGGTACGGTAGTATGGTAGTTGTCAACACAAACCAGACCAACTGTGAATCCTACAGTATCAAGAATTTACTCATTTATTCAATGACAATCATGTCATCATCTTCTGGAACATCATCATAACAATCCAATTCCTGAATTTCCTGGTGAATTTCTTATGACTCCATTTCTTTCAGAATCAGTGGACCAAATCTCTCATGGTTAGACTAGGGGGGCTATTAATACATCAAAAGATTTAGTTTATATGGATAATGGCCCTTTACCTTTTAATAGGGGTGTTGTGGCTCACAAAGCACTTTCATATTAATTTATTTTTTTTTATATTAAAGGTTATTCCATGCCGAAACCGGTTTGGCTCAATGGATAGAGCGTCGGTCTGTGGACTGAAGGGTCCCGGATTCAATTCCGGTCAAGGGCATGTACCTTGGTTGCGGGCATATCCCCAGTAGCGGGTGTGCAAGAGGCAGCTGATCGATGACTCTCTCTCATCGATGTTTCTAACTCTCTATCTCTCTCCCTTCCTATCTGTACAAAATCAATAATATATATATATTTTTTAAAGGTTATTCATTTTAGAGCAGAGTGCTAGTAAACTGAGGCCCAGAAATATTAAGTTGCTCATCGTCACACGGGTAGAGGAATCAGAGGTTTGAGTCAAAATAATATTTCCAAAGAATGGAGCCATTGAAAAGTGGGAGGGTAGTTTTTTAAAAAATTCTCACCTTCAGAGAGAAGGAGAGGGAGAGGGAGAGAGAGATAGCTATTGATTGCCTCTTGCACCTGATTCTGACTAGAGGCTGGGATCAAACCTGCAACCTATGTACTTGCCCTTGACCTGGAATCGAACCCTCAACCCTTTGTTACACTGGCTGAGCTCCAACCATTGAGCAACACTGGCCAGGGCTTGAATTTTTTAAGTAAAAAGTAAAGAGAAGAAAAGGGAGGAGGTCCAAGTACTTTTAGAAATGGCCAAGTAATATTCAAGGTGAGTTGTGAAAAACCAGGGAAAACAGTGTTATTATGAAACCTGGCTACTGTTTCTAAAAGCATAAAAGTTATTGGATTATTCACCTAATGTTGATAGTTCCTGGGGGAAGCTCTTCAAAGCAAAGTTATTTTTAATTGAAAATGCAAATAAAAAGTCATATTTTTCTATAGACTTGGCAGAGTTGCTCAGACTTCACAATTATTAGGATTTGTAATTCAATAAAAATAAAAATATGGTACTATGTTCAAATAGCTACAGATATAATGTACCTGCCTTTAATTATCCTATATAATAAAGAGGTAATATACAAATTGACCCTCACCCCCCACATAAGATGGCCACCCCGATGTGGTCAAAGATAGCCACCACAAGATGGCCAGCAGAGGAGAGCAGCAGTGGGCAGTTGGGGGAGACCAGGTCTGTAGGGGAGGACAGTTGGGGGGGACCAGGCCTTTAGAGGAGGCAGTTAGGGGTGTTAGGGCAGCAGGGAGGGCAGTTGGGGGCAATTGGGCTGGCAGGGAAGCAGTTAGGCGTCGATCAGGTTGGCAGAGGAGTGGTTAGGGGGTGATCAGGCAGGCAGGCAGGCAAGCGATTGGGAGCCAGCAGTCCTGGATTGTGAGAGGGATGTCCGACTGCTGGTTTCATGCCTAAACTGGCAGTCAACCATCCCCTGAGGGGTCCCAGATCGGAGAGGGTGCAGGCTGGGCTGAGGGACACCCCCCCTCCCAGTGCACTGGGCCTCTAGTTGGTTATATAAATAAAATCCCATGAGAATTTGTGTTCTGGGATGTTGATATAGATGTACACTCTATGACTTCAAAACACATTAGAAATAGAAATTTTTCAAATACACAGTTCATCGCAATAGTCTTCATGATGAGACAACATGGAAAAATGTTCAAACATCCTGTGATGTTACTCTCCTGCTTAACATCTTTCAGCGTGTCCCATTAAGCCAACAGACGCCATAGTCCTCACAAGTGGCTGCGACCCATATTCCAGAATCATCCCCCTCCCTGCCCCAGACACCCACAGGCCAGCCAGGCGGCGTCTCCTGGCTCTTCCCTGAACAGGCTCTGTCTTTTCCTGCAAACACCTCTCCAGCAGGTGCCTTCCTTCTTCAAGTCCCCGCCGGCCTCAGCCCCACCCCTCCCAAGAAGAGGTGCCCGCCACCCGCTTCCTGCTGAAAACGTCCCTGATGTCACACTGCCTGGCTGTACTTTAACCACATATCGTGATAGTGGGATCTTTCCTCTTTTCCAGAATTGCCCACCAGACTCCATAACTGGAAACATTTAACATTTTTTAAAGCAGCTCTACCCATGTGGCCAGCCCTGTAAAAACTTTCTGACAGGCCAGTCGTCATTTCTGCAGAACTAGCACCCCGTTTCTCCCTCCTGGACCCTGTCACCCCACCTCCAGTCTCTGCGAGATGCACTGGGGTGGGGTTGATGATTATCTTTGGAGGGCAGTGCAGTTTATGTAAAGTGAGATGGTTCTTTGCCACTTCTCCCACTGACGGGGTGTCACCTGATGGGTCCCACTCCTTACAGCCTTCAAGAAAATGACTGCAACAGCTTTTATAGAGCTGCAGAGCTTGCTGGCCTGACCGGAGCTGGAGGGACCTGTTCAGAGACAGAGGTGCCTGCCTGGCCGGCCTGTGGGGTGCCTGGGACAGGGAGGGAGATGATTCTGGAAAATGGGTTGCAGCCAGTGGAGTTGGCCAACTTAAGGGATGGGTTGTAGACCCAACCCTGCTCCTAATCAATGTTTATTGAGCATCTGACACACACCAGGTGCTGCTCCAAGAACTGGTCATGCACCATCTCCTCTCACCCCCTCTTAACAAGGACTAAGGTGAGGCCAGTGAGGTGCCTAGGATACAAAACTTAAGGAGACACTTGTGCTCAGGGTCATGTAAGTGTGTCCTCTTCCCAGCTGTGCACCCCTTCGACAACCGATAGGCCCATTTCACAGATAAGGAAACTGAGGCTTCAGAAGGCTGAGCAGTGTGTCCAGAGTCACTGCATTAGTTAGCACTGGATCCAGGATGCAAGCCCAGAAGGTCTGTGCCCGTGGCCCGTCCAGGTGCCTCCTTTCCGATAGCAAGTGGTTGAGCCAAGAAGTGAGCCAGCCTCCTTTCCAGCCCGCATTCCATACCCACAGCTCGGTTTGTGTGGAATGGAGTCCACATGACATTTTTAATTCAAGGTGAGCAAGGCTCCAAACACAGGGCAGAGTAGAGAAAAGCAACCTGCCTATGGGGTTGAGGTAGGGGGATCTAGTCAAATCCTTGACCTTAGTCTGACAATTTGCAACCCTGGCTATGTGTCAGAAAGTCTGGGAAACTAAAAACCCGGCCCCACCACAGATCTGGGGCTGGGGCCTTGGCATCAATAATTTGGAACCTTCAAGGTTGAAAAATCATACACACAACCTTAGACTCATGAATGCCTAACTGATCAACACACATCAGCTCCAACTCCGAAGAGAGAGGGTTGCTGCTCCCCCCCACCCCCCACTTCCCCACAAAAGTCTGAGTTTTCAGGTGCCAATCAGATAGGCCCAGGCGTGCAGTGTGAAGTGGAGCCGGGCTCGGTGCTGACACTGGCTACTTTTACCTTCCTGCTGTCCTATAAACAGCAAGTGCAAGAAGATAGCAGGATGGGTGTTTGCATCGCAAACATGCTTGTTTGAGTATAGGCAAGACTGTGGCATTTTACAATCCGGAAGTACGGAGTGGGGTCAGGGAGAAGGGTAATGATGCACTAGCTCTATTGCCTTGCACCTCTGACCTGGGCTAGGGGTTCTCTAGTCTCCTCATCCCCAAAGAGGCCTTGCTTGTACACACAGGATCTGAAGGTGCATAGTATCCTGTGTCACCTCATCACAGGAGGGAGGGGCACAGGACCAGGTGCAGGGAGGAGCCAGGGACAATCCCAGTGATTTAACAGATCGCCGAATCTGGCCGAGCCCCAATGTTGTCATCTACAAATGAGAACAATGATTCTGCTCTGCCTAGACTTGGTCTAAGCCAGTGATTTTCAATAAGTGTGCCACAGCACACTGTGTGCCACAAGAATCTTTTTTTTTAAATGTATTTTATTGATTTTTTTACAGAGAGGAAGAGAGAGGGATAGAGAGTTAGAAACGTCAATGAGAGAATCATTGACCAGCTGCCTCCTGCACACCCCCCACTGGGGATGTGCCCGCAACCAAGGTACATGCCCTTGACCGGAATCAAACCTGGGACCCTTCAGTCCACAGACCGACGCTCTATCTATTGAGCCAAACCGGTTTCGGCCACAAGAATCTTTAAAATATGCAATCCCTGATCATTTAGTCAGAGGCATTAACCTCTTTTCTCTTAGATTGTCAAATAAAAAAAATGACAACAACTAACACAACAACAGCCATCTGGTGTGAATGAATAAAAATATACTTTTTTTGTCAGATTGAGGAAACTATTATATATATATATATATATATATATATATATATATATATATATATATATATATTTGGTGTGCCACAGAATTTTAGTAGTTAGTTTATATGTGCCATGAGGTGAAAAAAAGTTGAAAATCACTGGTTTAAGGAGGGTTAAAAAAAAAAAAAGATACTAGATATAAGCTGTGCTTGGAAAATGTTGGCACTCCATGCAACCATTAATTTTTATGGTTCAAATTAGAATTTTATATGTCCACTCTGGACCCTCATGGAAGTCTAAAAATATTTCTATGAACACCCGAAAGGACTTTAAAAATAGTTTCTAGTAAGTCAGACTCTGTCTTTGTAAGCATTTAGTTATGAAACCTGTATTAATTTATTTTATTTCAACCTACCTTAAATAGTCACTCAAAGTTTGCTCCTTGAGGAAGAGTCTATAAATCACTCTGGCGTAATGATTCCAGTGACATAGTGCCACACTATGCAGGTGTTTCCTGGGACCAGACAGCAAGACCTGGGAGGTTTGGGGGTTAACTGCAGAATCCCAGGCTGACTCAGGGACCCTGAATCTACGTTTTCACAAGATCTCCAAGTGATCTGATGTACATATTGCATCGAGTATTAAGTGTGAGATGCCTTGTCCTAGTCACTAACCTACAGAGTTTGAGAAAAGCTATGGCGGAAAAATGACTCCTATGGATGTCACAGCTTGAGAAGCACTCACTTAGAAAAGATTCAAGACCCAGAAGTCAAGAGGTCTTCCTGCACCTTCTAGGGGACACAAGCACCCCCAATATTGCATCAGTGGCTCCTGAGATTAGAGATGAGATGAGAAAGGGGAACCAGAGGCAACTAGATGGACTGCAAGGCACTGTACATGCAATTACTTGCAAGGCAGACTTTGTTATTCCATTATGCAGATGAGGAAACTTGTTTGATAAAGGGTGAGTAACCTAAGGTCTGGCATCTAGCTAGTGGAGGAGCTGGGATTCAAATTAGTATCTGGTACACCAGTCTTCTCTGTCCCAGGCCTCAGCCCCTCGCCCTGCTTCTTGGCCGGAGTGGTCCTAACAGTAGCTCACCCTGTTCCTGAACTCGTAAGCCCTAGCAGCCACCACCCCTCTCCCTCTCCTAGTGCCACTGGTTGCCTCGCCCCGCACCCCCTCAGGACCAGGGCCAGGGCCAGAGTGCAGCACGTTTCAATCCCGCCCTCTGCAGCAGGAGCCACAGCAGCTCAGGTTTGAACCACACTAGCCTCTGACCCAATAAAAAATCTTTACTGAATTGTCCCCCAAAAGACATTAGGGATCAGGAAGTTTCCAAGAAAAGAAATAGAGCAAGAGGTGGAAGGGCAGATTTGAAAGCAAGACCCACTGGGAAGCTTTGGTGCAGTTCCTTCAAAAGCAAGAAGAGAGGGAAACCTGGGACCAGCGGTTTAGGCCCAGGGAGAAGCTGGGGAGAGAGAACGGGGTGGGGGGGATCAGCTGAGGCAGAGGTGTTGCCCCTGCAGCCTGCAGGGTGGTAAGTGCACCCTGGCGGGGGCTGAGCTTGAGGAGCTCCTGGATGGCTCCATCTCTGAGCTCCGCAGGCTGCAGGGAGCTCAGTATCTGGTGTGAGTGCGCCCCCTAGAGGCCTGAGATCGTTAGAAAGCACAGGACATACGCGGCCTTTGAGAGCTAGGCCTGCAGCGCCCACTCCAGGAATGGAGTCTTTCGCTAGGTATTTGTCAGAACTCCAAGGTCTAGGTGCTGAGAGAAGACCCACGGGAATAGAAATAGCCTCAGGCTTCCGGGAGCATTTTATGGAAAGATTCGGGAGCTCAGGAGACAGAACAGTTTTAAGAAAGACATTTGGCATTTTTAAGCTTTACAGGAGATCATATTTCTGACCTCAGATAAAAAATAATAATAATTTATTGAACAAGATGCCAAAAAGGAAACGATGAAAGAAAAGATTGAGATTAACTGCACTACAATTAAAAACGTCTATTCCTTTAAGAAAAAAAAAAATCACACACAGAGTTTGAAGACCAGCCAGAGACCAGGAGAAGATAATACACACAACTGGCAACAGAGTCGTGTGCGGAATCTATAAAAAGCTACTACAAATCAGTCACACAAGAGCATGCACAGGAGACAGAGATAAGTGTTGTTTATAATATTTCTAAACTGGAAACCACCCAATGTCCATTTGTTGTTGGAGGATAAATCAGTGATAATCCATTCCCACAGGGGAGTCCTATACAGCAGTAAAACTGAATGAGGTGCAACTGCATCTCTCAACACAGGGAGGTCCCAGAAGCAAAAAACGAGTTATAGAACACTCATACGATGACCCCCTTTATAGACATTCAGAGACAGGGAAAACTAAAGAATATATTGCTTAGGGATAATATAGGTGGTAAAGTTATTTTAAAAATGCAAGAGAAAGATGAACACACAATGAGAAGAGTGAAGGGAATGCATTAGGGATGGACAAGTAGGCACTCTGCACATACTGGTGATATTTTTTCCTCAGCTCACTGTGTGGTGTGTTTTATTGTTCTTTAAGTTGTAGTTTTTATGCTATATAAAAGTTCATTCATGTAAATATATATATATATATATATATATATATATATATATATATATATATATATATATATTTGTGTGTGTGTGTGTGTGTGTGTTTAAGAGTAGTCAGATCACTATCAGAGGGTGTTTTCTGTGTAGCTGAAATCCATACTAATTAGGCTGGTGGTACAACAACATCAGGGTGGGGTAGGGATACTAACATGGGGGCTTGCCCTGAGCCAAGCTTTGGTGCACAGATTCTCAACAGGCATCAAATTCACCTCATTGATAAAACACAGCTGAAAACACTGAAATTCGGAATGATGATGAATTAGAACTTATAGCTGCTCCTAGTAGTCTTTCTGTGACATGTGCATAGTGTTTCATAATTTATTAAAAACTGTCATGTGAGTTAACTCGATCATTTCCCATAATCCTTCTGAGAGGTAGCCAGAGGAGGTTATTTTTATGTCCATTTCAAAGAGAAAGACATCCTGGCGAATGTTGTTCAGTGGTTGGAGTGTCAGCCCACACACTGAAGGGCTTCAGGTTCAATTCCCACATACCTGGGCACATACCTGGGCTAAAGGTTCGATCCCTAGTCCCAGTTGGGCCACATGGGGGAGGCAACCAATCAATGTGTCTTTCCTCTCTCTCTCTCTCTTTCTCTCTCTCTCTTTCCTCCTTCCCTCCTTTCCTCCCTTCAACCCTTCTACCTTCTCTAGAAATCAGTGGAAAAAATATCCTCAGGTAGCATTAACCTAACCAATCAATCAATCAATGAAGCCAAGTCACAGAGAGGTGATGGGACTTGCCTGAAGTCACATAGCCAGGACTAGGTCTCAGAACTCCTGGTCAAGTGCTCCTTCTACCAGAGCTGCTTTCTCTCTATACTAATGTGGTAGACTGAGATTCTGCCACAGGTGCCCCCCAAATCCTGCACCAGGCCCCCCTCCCCTGACCACATTCTTCCTGGGAATTGGTCAGCCTCCTCTGGGCCTGTCCCTGGTACATTCCCACCCACCAAGACTGTCTCTCTTCTCTGGTCTTGAGTTATGTTCCCCCGTGTCACAATCCTTGGAATTCTCCTGTTTTTTCTACACGGAATTTTCCCAGGTGCTGGTTTTCCTTGTCTTTGTTGCGGCCCCTCTACATGGATCTCTACCTCCCACTAGTCAGCTCCAGTGTGTTGGCACTTGTCCAGAATAAATGGCTGTGGGGTAGCACCTGGGAACACAAACCCCACAGGTGGCACTGTGGATGCACTTGTTCTCAATAGGAAAGATGCATGGAAACATGCACGGATAGTTTGAAAAAGCTCGTAGCCCCGTGGTCAGCAAACTGCAGCTCTTGAGCCACATGCGGCTCTTTGACCGCTTGAGTGTGTCTCTTCCACAAAATACCTAGGCGAGTCTATTTTAAAGAAGTAGTGTTAGAAGAAGTTTAAGTTTAAAAAATTTGGCTCTCAAAATTTCAATCGTCATACTGTTGATATTTGGCTCTGTTGACTAATGAGTTTGCCTACCACTGTCCTAGGCTATTCTGACTGGCCATTCTAGGTCCCGCCACCCTAGTTGAGGATCAATGAGATAATGATTATCTCAGCTGTTGTACAACCTCTCTGAGCCTCCATTTCCAAATCTGTGACTGGTGTGAAGGCAGGTGTGGTTTTATGAAATTAAAAAGAGATAGTACCTACTACATAGTATGTGTTAACCAAATGTTAGTTCCCTTCTTCATCTAATCATCGAGAAAGCAGAAATGAGGAATTAAACCAGAAAGCCTTACTGACCGAGTCAAAAGGCTCACCTTCATACAAACCCAGTTTCTAACATTCGCAGATTCTTCCGGGAGGATTTGTGCTCCGATAAACTGGTCGTTCAGCTACTGCTCAGGCCCTACATGGTACAATACTTTGCGTTCCCGGAAAGAAAAGGCCCAGGGTTCTCACTAGCGGCCTGCAGGAAAAGGAAGCCAACTCCCAGCACAGAAAGCCCTCCCAGGGCTGTGTTCCGGAAATGGTCCAGCCTGGGAGGCAGACAACCCCAGTGCTGGAGGCAGGCTGGGAGGCAGACAACCCCAGTGCTGGAGGCAGACTGGGAGGCAGACAACCCCAGTGCTGGAGGCAGACTGGGAGGCAGACACCCCCAGTGCTGGAGGCAGACTGGGAGGCAGACACCCCCAGTGCTGGAGGCAGAATGGGATTGTCTGCCTGACAATCCCTGGAAGGAGAGAATCACAGGTTCATTTACACTCACATTCAGGACACGGGAAAGATGCAGTGAGAATTGGGAGCTGGGCTTTTAGCTTGCTGTGTGAGTTTGGGCAAGTTACTTCACTTCTCTGACCAAGGGTTTGGATCATATCAGAGGGACTCCTCCACTGGAGACACTCGGGGACACTCTGTATACTTCAGAGTCATTAGGAAGCAGATTAACTCTCCAACCACATAATTTTCATTTGCATTATTGTCACCTGGGCTGGTGTCCAACTGTTTCTCATACACAGTAAGAAATTATGTCATTTCCGCCCTTGAGTCAAGCACAGCCAAGGGTATTATACAAACACTTTTCTCACTCCGTAGTGCAGGGAAGCAGAAGAGTCTGGCACTTTAGATTCTGGAGCATCTAGGCTTCCTTAGGAAGATTCCAGGAGGAGGTATTAACCAATGAGTAATGTAGTGAGTACCACTCTGGTCCCTGGGCTGCAATACTGCACGCACTCTCCTATTGCTTTTCTCTCTTCTAAGGAAAGACATCAAACAAGAAACTCATTCAAAATTTAACCGCAATATGAACAGACATTTCACACAAGAGCAATTATAAGCAGTACACGTGCAAAAAAGAACCTGCCTACTGGCATCCAAAAAAAAAAAAAATGCAGATGAAAGCAAATTTGGGACCCAACTTTAAAATATTAATTCTCAAAAATGTATGAAAGCAACAATATTCAAAGCACCTGCTGTAGTAAAATTGACGCACTGGTATCATATTGGTGGCATTGTAAATTAGTAATAGTTCTTTTGAGAAGCAATATGGCAGCAAAGGGGATGAACCATATTCATGCAATAAAAATCTGCACCAAGAAGTTAACATCAGCAATATCTATTACAGCACATGGAGAAAAAAAAAATGAGAATTGCTACATAGATTTTGATATAGTCACACTTTGCCTCTTATAGAGCCATAGTGATAATTATGAAGATTAAGTAGCAATGTGGAGAAGCATTTATTATAGATAAAATATAACAAACTTCAGGATAATGTGTATCATGAGTATAGCTCTAAAAATGTGCTTGTAACCATACAGGGACTGGAAGATGGTAAAATAAAAGTAGCTATAGTGTTCAGGAAGTGAAATATTGTGTTGAAAATTCTTCTGTAATAGATGCCCCTTTGTCTTCATTACATAAATAAAGGTGTCTAGTTCTCACCTCAGCAGCATGTATACTAAAATTGGAACCATACAGAGAAGATTAGCATGGACACTGCAAGTTCATGATGCGCTTCATATTTTTTTAAAGCATATTAATTTTTAAAACATTTTTAAGCCTCACATGAGGATATGTTTATTGATTTTAGAGAGGGAGAAAAGGAAGAGAGGGAGGAACAGTGATGTGAGAGAGAAGCATTGATTCAGGTTGCTGATGGGGGATCAGGTTGCTGATGTGCCATGACCAGAATTGAACCCACAACCTTTCAGTGTTTGGGATGATGCTCCAATCAGCAGAGCCACACCAGCCAGGGCAAAAATTATACTTATTTTAAAAGAAGTGATCTTATCCCCTAACTTTCCCACTAGACAAGAACAGTAGGGGCCCTGACTGTCTTATTCAACGTTGCTTGCCAAAGCACTTGTCTGGCACATGTTAGGTGTTCTGTAAACATGTGTGGACTGACTGACCACAGCCATCAGCCTCTCTAAACAAGGTTTAATAGATCACTGACAGACCTCCTGCTTCTGCAAAGGTGCCTTTGCCAGCCCCTTCACCGTCTTCAAAACCCCAAACACCATCATTTACAAGCAGCTTTTTCAAAACGCGGCCTCTCCCTCCACAGGTTTCACTGGCAGAAGGAGGGCATCACCTTGAAGCACCACCAAGGCCAGGGCAAGTCTAGGTGGGGAGGGCCTCCCCTTCCTTCTGCAGCTTGGCTGTTGGGGCAGATCCTCATGGGACACAGGGGCAGCAGCTTGGTGCCCTGTGTCATCTGAACACTGACTCTGTACACCAGAAGGTGGCAGTCTACACACTGCCTTATGGTCCAAACCCAGCCGCTTCCAGGACGCGAACAGTTAATCTCTCAAAGGTGAGCCCTGGTAAGGGCATGGCAAGGGCGGCGAGGACCTCAGGCCAACGTCAGGCACAGACAGAGGCAATGGATGCTACTGTGCCTGGTGCCGAGAGAGATGGCATCTCCCCTGGTTCACAGGGAAACCAAGCTCCAGAAAGGCTGAGAGACTGCCGGGTCCCCAGCCCTACCAAAAAGTAACGTGGCCCAGAACTGAGCCCCGCTCTCCTCCTCCCAGTGCCCACCCTCTTCCCACTGCACCGCGGGCCTCCCCTCACTCCAGCAGCGGTAGTCTATGGAAAAGTCGGTAAAGATGTTTCTCAACCATTGGTTCATGCTTTCAAATCGCTGCAGCAAATTATAAAATCGGTCATACCCTTTGACCTTGGAGCACCACTTTGAGAAAAGTGTTCAGAGGAAACAAATAAATAAAAAATACGAAGGATGTGTTTATAAATACACATATGTCATATAAATATATGTTTAGATGTTGTCAATTATAACAAAGGTGTATACAGGGATGCTTAAAACTGAGCTGACTACAGCAGTTAAAACTGGAGGCAGCCCAGCCCGTGTGGCTCAGAGCATCGACCTAGGAACCAAGAGGTCACTGGTTCGATTCCCAGACAGGGCACGTGCCTGGGTCGCAGGCTCAGTCCCCAGTGGAGAGCATGCAGGAGGCAGCCAGCCAACGATTCTCACTCACCATGGATGTTTCTGTCTTTCTTTCCCTCTCCCTTCCGCTCTGAAATCAATAAAAAATATGTGTGTTTTTTTTAATGGAGGCAGCCCAAATGCCTGACCCTGGGGCAGAAGGAGGGAAGATTGTGCCATAGATAGAACATGGATACTGCAAATGGTCTTGTGGGAATTTGAGCCAATGTCCAGCTTGTCCCCTGGGTACCGTCATTCTGGTTGTTAAACGATTGCAATAAGTACTTCCAGACCAGTTGAGAAAGCGGACCCTAGTGTCTTCCCAGCCTTCCCGGCCCTTCCACTGGGTCTCCCCATCCAGCAACTAAACGGTGAATGCTGGCGCAGCCCAGCCCTCCGGGCCCGCCCTGTGCAGTGGCCCATGAGCATCCTGGAAGCAGTTATTGAATCTTCTTAAAATCTTCCCTGGCTAAGATTCTGTGCCCTCAGAAACTGGAGACCTTATTTTGGATGAGACAAGAGACAGAGGGATAGATGTAGAGACGTTATGTAACCTAGTAAGTAAAACGTAGAACTTGATACAATGAGCATGAGGACTAGCAATGAGGCGACTTTATATTTGTATAAACAAGAGTTTCTGAGAAGCCAGAGTCTGTAAATATTTGGTAAGTTAGTAAATGGGAGAGTTGACAAATACCGTCAGTTGCCCTCTCCATAACCTTTCCCCCTCTTTCCTTCTTAAAAGAAAATTGAGATTTTGTTCACTCTCCTCCTACTCTTCTGACGACCCAGTGCTTTGGTGATGGTTGAGCCAGGAAGTGGTCTGGGTGGTGGCGGGCATGGTGCCTCACGCCTCTCTCCGAGCGGTGGGTGTAGGCCTGGCTGGCGATGTGGTTCTGGCCAGTGATGTGGAAGGGAAGGCTATGGGGAGGATTCTAGGGAGACTTTCTTTCCCAGTATACAGGGACCATGACAGGAATGTCCCCTTTGTTCCCTTTGAGGATGTCTTGCTTAAAACTAAGGCAACCATCTTGTTTCCCAAGGGGAAAGCTAAGAGAAATCCAGATAATATTAGCTAACATCTTTGATCTGCTCAGCCAACCCTGGAGCTGCTCTACAGTTAGCCTTCTTGTTATTGTTCAAGCCACTTTAGCTGGATTTGCTGGGATTTGCAGAGTCCCACCACATTCTAATGCAAGCTATTTGTTCCCTACCACACCCCTATTATCTATAGCACTGCCTGGTACATAGTAGGCCCACCATAAACATTTGTTGATGGGATATGTGAGTAAAAACCAGATAACTCACAGTTTAGGAAAAATAAAATGATACACCTAGATTGATGAGATTAAGGCAGATGTTACAAAACCTTAATATTTAGGAAATCTGGGTGGAAGGTGTACAAGAATGATTTGTACTATCCTTGCAACTTCCCTTTAAATCTGGAATTACGTGAAGAAATCATTTTTTTAAAAATATATTTTATTGATTTTTTTTACAGAGAGGAAGAGAGAGGGATAGAGAGTTAGAAACATCGATGAGAGAGAATCATCGATCAGCTGCCTCTTGCACACCCCCTACTCGGGATGTGCCCGCAACCAATGTACATGCCTTTGACCGGAATCAAACCCGGGACCTTTCAGTCCGCAGACAGACGCTCTATCCACTGAGCCACACCGGTTTCGGCAGAAATCATTTTTTTTAAAAATTTTAAAGCAATATTAGAGCCACATCCTGAAAACTAGGAATCCGTGGGTTGGAAAAGGAGGTAAAGGGAATTTCCGGTCCAGTAAAGACTTTGGAAAGCATTCATGAAGCCACTGGGCCTTGGCGGGCCCCCTTCACAGAAAACTGCCTTGGAGCAGGGGCTGGGGAGAGGTGTCCAGGTCTCCAGGCGGACAAGAGGGGCCCAGGCCCGTCAGTCAGGGGCTGGGGGTGTGACACAGCAAGGCTCTCGCAGGCGGGACTTGGGTGTGGCCAAGGCACTGACTGTGGGTAGTAAAGCTGGACATGGACATTGGGACCAAATTGCCAAGGACCCTGATCTCCCTGCCAAGGGGACTTCATCCTGTGGGCAGGGAGTGGGAGTGAATGATGAGCCGTGTGCTGTAGACAATGGAGAAGTTGAGTGAAGAAAGTCAAGCTGGAAGCAGGGAGGCCCACACAGTGGCTACGGCAGCACCGGGCGTGAAAGAAGATGCCATGTCACCGCCAGGGGTGAGAGCCACTGGCCGTCTCATCATAAAAGGCCTTCACTAAGTTCAGGAAACCACCTCCATCCCCTGTCCCAGAGACCTGGTCTCTCCTGGTCCCCCGGTGCCTCATTTCTCCAGATGTCAGTGTGTTACCCTGTAGGTACCATGGCTGCCATGCTCCTTCCACAAGAGGCTAAAGGTCTGGTCACAGATTGGTTTCCTTATGTTACACAACAGCTGGGCATTTTCAAATCAGACCGAGCCAATCCATTCATTCAACACTCAGCAAATATTTACCCAGGGCTTCTGTGTGCTTAAGGGGCTTATCTAAAGGGGAAAGGGAAAGTGGTGGGGTGGGGAGATGTCTGGTTTTATTATAATGAGGATTATTTCTCTCCTTGGGGCTTTCCTGGGTCTATCCAAATTAGAGAGGGAAGTTAGTTTCTCTTCACATTTGAACGCGATTATTGTCTTTAAGTCAGTTCCTAGCTTCATGAGGATGTAGCCAGGTGACAGGTGGCACACAGTAACATCCCGAGCAGCTTATTAAACACTCGCGGGTCAGGATGAGTCCTGGGTGGCCCCATGACTTCCCGCAGATGCATCTACAGCTGAGACTCCGCAGGGGTTCCTTCCTGCTCATGGTGGTGATGATGGTAGTGATGGTGAGCACCTACTATGTGCCAGGCACTCTGCTCAATACTTTCCATGCATGCTCTCTAAACCTAACCATCTAACCCTGCATGGTAGAGGTGCTACACTTAAAGAAATCAGGCCTCAGAGAGATAAATGGATTTGCCCAAGTCCACACTGCCACGTGGGGGTGGAGCCAGGCTCTGAACCCAGATATCGTCTCTGACAGTTACAACCATTCCAGTGTCATGCCATCTCCCGTCCCTTCAAAATGGGAAGGAAATTTCAGGTTAGTGGAGCAAAAGCACCCGCCAAGTAAGTCTGTGGTTCTCAAACTTCAGCCAGCATCCATGTCACCCAGGGGGCTTATTAGAATCCAGACAGCTGGTCACACCCCTGAGTTTCTGATTCAGTAGGCCTGTAGGGGGGTGGGCAGGGACCTGCTGACCTGCATCTCTAACAAACCCTGGTGACACTGACACAGCAGGTCCTGGGACCCCTCTCAGAACCACTGCTCCAAGGGACCGCAGCAAGCTGACTCCGCTGGCTGTCCTCCCCTCGGCTGCCACCACCTTTCTGTTCAGCGTGGCATGTCCCCAATGTACCCATCTCCCCGGTCTGCCCACGAGGGCACGTGCTGCCTCGGTTCTCCCGTTTTCCTGGGAGTCTGTGTCAGAGACTGCACGCTCCCCCCCGGCCAGGGGCAGAGGTCCCTGGGTGAGCCCCGTGCTCCCAGCTGTGTGCAGAGTCACTGCTCTCAGGTCACTGCCCTCCCTCTGAGCCCCGGGGTCATGCCCAGGCCTCCCGGAGCTCTGCTCATGCGTTGCTTCTCAGAAGACTGCTCTGCTGGCACTGCCCTGTCCCGGTGTTTCGTGAGCTCTGAACGCCTTCCACACCCGCTCCGGGCCTGCCCGGCTTTCCACTGGGGCGAGGCTGGGACCCAGAGGTCGCCTGGGGTCCTCGTTCCTCTGGGAAGATAAACTTCCTGGCAGCGTGGTGACCTTCCCGGGTTGTAGTTTAACATGGGCACCTGTGTTCCCCAGGCTCGTGGGCTTTTAGACTGGGACAGGCTTCCCTGAAAACAGGAAAGGAAGGAAACCGACACTTACTGAGAGTCTGCTGTGTGTGAAGCACAGGGCCAGGGGCTTACTAGGTGTCCTAGTGTTTACTCTTCACAGTGACCCTCTGCATCAGGGGTGTGTGTGTGTGTGTGTGTGTGTGTGTGTGTGTGTTGTGTGTGCTTGTGTGTTTCTCACGTACAGATGAGAAAACTGAGTTTCTAAGAAGTTCAGCGGCTGGTCCTGGTCACACGGCTACCCTGTTTCCCCGAAAATAAGACAGTGTCTTATATTAATTTTTTCTCCCAAAGTTGTGCTACGTCTTATTTTCAGGGGATGTCTTAGCTTTCCATGCGCTAGGTCTTATTTTCGGAGGATGTCTTATTTTCGGGGAAACACGGTAGTAAGGGGCTGAGCCAGGACCTGACCCCAGGTCTGTCCGTGCTTGACTGCAGCCCATCAGCTCACAGCCCTGATGTTCTCTCTAACGCTGATATAAACACGCTGAGCTTGGGATCACACGTGAGGCCGGAAGCCTGGCTTAAGGAGACAAACCTGGGTCCTTCGAGCAGGGGACAGTGCTGGGAGGCTGTGGCAGGTCCTGTGTGAGAACCTGCCAGGGGGGAGCTGAAGTCAGAGGCCATGGTCCAGTGCTGGGTGGCTGGGGGAGCGAATCGGGGGGTGGGGGGCACCAGGAGTCCGGAGGAGTTGGTAGCAAGAGCTCCTGGGAGCAGCAAAGGCAAACCAGATCACAGGAGTCCCAAAGGAAGACCGGCCAGGGCCTCGCCACAGGCAAAGCCAGCAGCCGTGCCCTCTACGGCGCCAGGTGCCAGCCTTCCTGCCCGGCTGTCGGCCTGGGTGGAGCAGCTGCCCTGCCTGGCACGTCTGTCAAGTGCCTGCTTTTGCACTGAACATTGTGTAAAGTGTTGAGGCAACATTTTACATGATGTGGCTCAATCCCATGCACCGAAAGATTGCTAGTTTGATTCCCCTTCAAGGCACATGCAGGAAGTAACAGATCAATCTTCTCTCACATCTGTGCTTCTCTCGCTCTCTCTCTCTATCTATCTATCTATCTATTTCTATCTCTTCCTCTCCCTTTCTCTCTCTCAAAAAAAAAATCAATAAAAACATATTTTAAAATATATAAATAAATAAATAAATAAATAAAGCATCCTTGACATCAAAGAGCTCATAGTTCAGGAACAGGTACAAGCAACTAACTAACCCCAGCCAGGTATTATTTTTAATGTGGTGCTTCGTAGCTTCCGGCACCAGGTAACATGCACACAGGATGTCCAGTGGCCCTCACAGGACACTCTGCCGGGGAGAGAGGAGAGGCGCCGAGCCAAGCATCCTGTCCTTCCTACCTGACAGGCCCACCCGGAGGACGGGGCCCTAACTGAGCTGGGCTTGGAAGGGTCAGAAGGAGTCCTTCGCCCAGAAAAGAGAAAAAGGAGGTTACTGCAGGGAGAGGAAGCACTGCCATTGTTTATACATACTGTGTTTCCCCGAAAATAAGACATCCCCTGAAAATAAGACCTAGCGCAACTTTGGGAGAAAAAATTAATATAAGACACTGTCTTATTTTCAGGGAAACAGGGTACTTGGATGGCGGTGTCTGTCAGCGCTTTCAGCTTTACCGGGGGCGGGGGAGGCTTCAGACAGGCCTCGGCCTCCTCCTTTTCAGTCAGAAAAGCCCTGCCATTTGACATGTCTTCGGTGACAGCCAGAATGTCTGAAGTGCTGGCAAGCAAGCGTCTCGGGGCGGTGAGTGTGTTTTCGGCAGACAAGGGCTGGCACGGCGACAAAAGCTAAGAACGTCTGTTTCTCCTCTCTCTCTGCCATTCCTCTTTCCTCAACGACTAGTTTCCTCGAGTCCATCCCGCAATGACTGCGACAGGCCAGGGACCAGCACAGGAGGAGCCATAAAGGGCGTGCGGGCGGCATCTGTCTTTGTTGAGTCGCTGGAAGAAAATGTTAGCCTGGTATCAGAGGAAACTGAGCACAAAAGCCAAAGGAGGAGGAGGAGTAAATGCTTCTTGTAGCTGGTGGCCAGCGGTACCGCAGGCAGCGGGCTGGGGTTCGGCAGAGGCCTCACCCTCAGCGGCTGGGGGCCAGAAGTTGGGAGGACACAGGAAGGGACTCTTCAGAAGGAAACTAGGCATTCGGAGGGTGGTGAGTTGGGGGGGAGCTGAGAACCTTTGGGTTGCCTGAGTGGTCAGTCACAGCCAAGCTAGCACCAGGAGAGCTCTGGAACGGGGGCACATGGCTGCCCCCTGGGGTCCTCAATGGGGCCTGGCTGAATGCTGCCCAGGAAGCCTGACCAGCACCCACCCGGAGGCCGCCCTGCTGGAGCAGGGAGCGGCCCGCCCGTCCCCGGCAGCACCCAGAGGAGGCTCTGTGGCCAGGAGCCACGTGGTGATGACTCAGGCAAGGGAAGCCCCAGGAAGGGGCCCGTGAGCCAGGGTTGCCGCCTCCCACGCTCAGCAGCCTGCGCAGAAGCAGCAGGACCAGGAAGAACACGGAGGCAGGCTCCTCTGGTGTGACTGTGCTTTACAGGTGACGTGTCTTTTACCCACTAAAGGCAAGATCCTCCGCCAGAAAAAGATTACCACTCAGTTGATTGCGATACTCGCTGTATTACAGGGGTCTGGAACCGAACCCGCAGTATTCCTGAGCTGTGCCTGTATTGAAATTACAAACTGCCCCATGAGTGAGATTTTAGTAACCAAGTTGAACTAAAAGCCCGGAAACCCACTAACTTGTTGCCCCATGCCTGTGGAGGGATCCAGGCGCAGAAGGGTTAAGCAACGATGGGAAAAAAGCCAATTTCCTGTTTGCCCACAGAGGACAAAAACAAACCCACTGGACTCGCTTAATCCTCACCACAACCTTGGCGGTTGTGTTGTTTTTGGTTTTTAATTGAGGTGAAATTCACAAAACGTGGGATTAATTGCTACAGAGTGTACAATTCTGCGCCATTAGTGCTGCTCACGGAGTCCTACAACCACCACGGTTAGCAAGCGCCAGGGCACAGGCATCGCCCCCGGGGGCTGCTGTTATGCCCTTGTAAGGCTCCGGAAAGGGACTGCCTGGCTGGCTCCGGTTCGCAGATGGTAGAGGCCACACGTGAACCCAGAACCTCTACCTCCCCGGAAGGAGGAACGTTTGTCTTCGGACTTTGGCTAAGCGGCTGAACCGGCTTCCTCCCCTCTGGCCCGCCCTCCCTCCAGTTGTCTTACACACAATTAGCAGATCCATCTCCTTCAGCGGGGCTCTGACAGCCTCATTCCCCACCTCGGCCTCCCGGAGGGTCCTCATTAGCATGGAAATGGAGTCTGAGCTCTTTTACCCGCCGTAACCTTTATGCTGATGCAATCACCGAGCCACCCGGCATTTCTCAGAAATGCTCACACCCTCCGCCCAGGGGACGGAGGCTGATCCCTGCACAACCCCTCGCCTTTATCTTGTCCATCAGCTGCCATCCAGCCTGCGTTTACCCTTTAGGCTTCTGAGGCAGGATCTGATTCCAACGCTGCCTCTCAACACTGTGAGACACACATATCGAGTTCACCGAGTGTTGCCATTGGAGACCCCAAGCCCCCATCTCCTCACCTCGGTCAACTAAATTATTTTAAAGTCAGATGACGAGTGCGATGCAGTTATTAAATACGGCGATGCTAATACTAGCCTATAGATGTGTTAGTTGAAAAGATGTTCATGGTGTGTTGTGAGATTCCAAAAGGCAAAATCCTATCTGTAATATAATTCTGTTTCAGAAAAACAGAGCGGAGAGAGCACATATTTGTCTTGAACGGATGCATATATTTGAATAAGGTCAAAGTCTGGATAGGATGTACTCCCAAATGTTAATGATGCTTCTCTGGGTGGGATAATATAATGTGATTTTCATTTTTTTCTTTTTGCTAAGTTCCCCCCCCCCCCCCCCTCTCTATGAAAGCATGGTCTAACCCTAGCTGATGTGGCTCAGTTGGTTGGGCATCATCCTAAGCACCAAAAGGTTGCCAGGTCTATTCCTGCTCAGGGCACATCCCCGGTTTGTTTTCAGGCTCGATCCCTGGCGGGGTGTGTGTGTATGTGTGTGTGTGTGTGTGTGTGTGTGTGTGTGTGAGTAAGGGCAGAAAGCAGCGATCAATGTTTCACTTTCACACAGATGTTTCTCTCTCCCTCTTCCTCTCCCTTCCTCTCTCTAAAAATCAATAAAAACAACAACAACAAATTGCACCGCGGCCTCTGTAAGGAAAAGACTCCTGAAGAGGAAAAGAGTTCCTGTAGTGCTTTGTTTACCCCCTTTACCCACCTTCAAGTGGCTTATGTCACTGGTTGTGAATATGCATCTGCCTTCCCTCCCCTTGGGGGCCTGGGCCTCATCTCATTCGTTTTGTCCTCCCCATGACATCTCCACGACATGCTCCAGAATTAATTAGCTGGTTAATGAGTGGGCTGAGACTCTCCCCTCTCTCACCTCTCCTGAGGGAGAGGGCTGGTGTTCAGTCTCTGATCCATGCCCTCGGGCGGGCCTCCAGGAGGTTAAGCTCCTGGGCTTCCCAGTCCTGGGCTCCTGAAGTCTCCTGCCAGGCAGCGGTGCCAGGGGGCCAGAGGGGCAGCCACCGGCATACAAGGCCACATTACCGGTTTTCCACATTCCCTGGGCCAAGATGGAGGGAGAAACCCACGTCTGTAGACTCACAAAGTCCCTTGTGCTTGTGACTTTCTCCTCAATCTGATTTCAGTTTCTGTAAGGCAGACAGTTCCCTGCCCAGGCAGCCTGGATGGGACTCGGGCAGCCTCTGCCTCCACCTTCTCTCTGTTTTGTTACCCTCCCACGGGCTCTGAGCTCACTTCGCATTTGTGGTTGCAAGAAGGTCAACAGCGTTCAATTCTGCCGGGTTTTTTTCCTTCATCTTGTTTTGTCTCTCTTTGTAAGGTCCCGCTGACATGTACGGTTTCTCCGGCCATTGACTAGTTTCACTCATTTTATTTTGTTGCCAGCTAACCTGAATATCTATCACTGCCCCCTTACTGTTTTGTGGTCAGTATGGCCCACTCAAAATAGATGAAGATATATTATAGTTTCAGAGTGTTAAAAACTTAACCAGGATGTCAGAATTGGAAATTTCCAGTTGAGAGAAGGCGAGGGGGACAGCTTTCACTATGTTTGTTTTCCCTCCTTGTCCAGCTCCGTAAAGACACAAACACACACGTTTATAAACTACAGGGGAGGAGCCTGTTTGGGTGAGACGTGAATGAATCATCCCTCTCCCTGGCGAAGCACAACCGGCAGAGAGCTAGACTCCTCAATAATAATAAAACTCACAGAGCCTTCAAGTCCCTCCCATTCCATCCCTGCTCTAGTTAAAATATCTTGCGAATTAAGCTCCATTTCTGGAATGACACCCCTAACCAAGTTGTTTTCCGGGGAGCTGAGCTTCAGCAACCTACACACACACACACACACACACACGAACCTTGCCCAGCACCTGCCACTTCGCTGCTGAAAGGAACTAAACTTAGGTAAATAGAATCAGACCGATTGAACTGCAGACAAGCCTTGAAAATAAGGTCCGCTGGCCCCTTAATCGCAGCCTCGCGGAAGCCACGGTGGCTCAGAGGAGGCGGGCACAGCACGGGGCCCATTCTGATCATCTGAGGGGTTCCTCTTCTTAGCTCGCTGCTCTGTGGGTCCACTCTGATTTCTGAGTCCCCGCCTGTGGGAAACGGCTGGCTCTCTGGGTCAAGACTGTGAGGCTCTCACTCCTGAGAGAGCCCGGGTACCAGCTCAGCCTGGGTGTGAACGAGCATGACCGGGGGAGGGGGCCTCCCCCTGCAGTCAGCGAGGGGGGAAATGTAACTGCAGAAACCTGAGAGAACGAATGATGTGAAATGAGCCGTGTAGCTCACCACCCTGCCCTCTGTGGTTAGGTCTCTGGCCCGAAAGAGGCACAGAACAGCCAGACCCAGAGAGCGACAGCGACCTCTGAGTCAGCCTGACCCTGCAGCCGGGACTTGAAGGGAAGTCAACCGTGTGCTAGGTGCTGGGCAATTCGTTTTCATGACAGATCTGGGATGTAGATGTTATATCTCCATTTTACAGGAGGGGAAACTGAGGCCCAGGAAGGGTAAGCAGTGTAATGGCAAGGGCATCCATCACCTTTCGTGGCAGACAGCTAGGTTCTAACCTCACAGCTGGCATCCCGTACCACCTAGGTGCATTACTTTGGATAATTACTCATCTCCCCGGACCCTCAAAGTCTTCCTCTGTGAATGGGAGACGAGACCGCCCGCCCCACGGAGTGGCTGTCGGGATCAGGTGCCATCGGAGAACACGATGCACAGAAAATAAGACCCTGACACACAGGAAGTAGGTTTTCACTGAATGTGACTCACCTGGCTCCAAATCAAGCCGCTGGCAGGCCTCGGGATCACAAACCCAGCTCCCCTGTCCTCTGGAGGGTGAGGTAGGGACTTCTCTTTCGGGGAAATACCCCATGCTTCCTGCTGTGTCCCTGTGCCTGCCAGGAGTCAGCAGCCGGAAGGGTCTCTCACAGGTGGGAGGAGACAGAGAGGAGGTTCTCCCCACTCCTAGCCAGCCCCTCCCCTGACCCTGCCTCACTCACCTCGCAGGGTGGCCCCCCTGCTGCAATGCTTTCAGGTGGCACACGCTTCGTGTCCACAAAAGGGCCAGTTCTGTCCTGTGGGGCTCACAGAGACCCCAGCTGAGGCCTCCGCCCCTTGCCCCATCCCACTGCTTCAGCCACTGGGTTGATACCATTTACTGGCCCAGGTCGCAACCGTCTTTCGGAACTCGGAGGCAAAATACGTGTGGCCTCCCCTGAGAAGCCTTCCATCCCACTGTCGCCTGCAAGCAGCTCGGCCTGGCACAGCTCCCGTGCTCATGGCCCTCCATCAGCACTTGTCACCTCCTGCTTGGCCTCCAGGGACTCATCCTGGGAAGAGTTCGTGTGTGTCTCATCCAGGGACTGCCCTCCACTCCCGGGGAAGGAAAGCCCCTCCCTCCTTGTCCCTTCCGTGGCTTCTCTCCGGCCTCCTCCTCCACCACGTCGGCCCTGCCACCTGGGGAGAGGTCGGCAGGGGCCCCCTAGTTTGCACCTGACCACCTGGGTCCAGGGAGAAAGGAGGAGAAAACCATCTGGCCTCCACTTCCTCAAGTCCAGCTTTGTCAGCGACAAAGCCGAGACTCTTCGCCCTGGATCTCTTTCTCGGTTGACTGAAACCCAGAGGCAAGAGGAGTGTGGTTTCCACTCAGACCTCAGCGGCAGGCTGGGAGCCCCTGACACGGTGTCTTCCTTATAGCTAGCAAATAAAATGTTTACACAGCATGTAATACACAGAAACGAAAGCTGCAGCCTATCTGTCAGTTGTAAAGCACACTAATGAACTTTAGGGATTCAGGGTGAGTCCCCCCAAGAGGTGCTCTGAGTGTGAGGGTTATGCCGAGCTAAAGGCAGACAAGACCCTGAGAGCTAGCTCATCGGAAGCTTTCACCTGTCCTTAAAGAATTTAAATGAGGGACCTTGCCCATCAGAAGCATTGCCATCAGAAGTAACTTTTTTGACCCATCTGTGTGGCAGAGCAAACGATGAATTACGGAGCATCTGCTCTTATCTTCCTGCAATGGTCTTCTAAAGCCCAAGGCACTCGGCCTCATCCAGCTCAGGGAAATGCCGTACGCCTCATTTTCCGCTTCTGTCTCTGAACCTCTCATGTATGTAGGCTCTTTGACTCTCTCATGTATGTGGAGTCCCCCATACATACCTTTGTAATTAAATTGGGTTATTTTTTTATGTTGTGTATCTGTCTCATGTCAATTTTTAAAAAATATATTTTTATTGATTTCAGAGAAGAAGGGGAGGGAGAAAGAGATAGGAGCATCAATGATGAGAGAGAATCATCAATCGGCTGCCTCCGACACGCCCCCAGCCCACAACCTAGGCATATGCCCCCAACACTCCATCCACTGAGTCAAGCCCGCTAGGGCTGTCTCATGTCCATTTCATGGAGACCTGCTGAGAGAACATTGAAGACTAGAGAAAAGGTTCTTCCTTCCTTACAAAACACAGACCAAGAACTAATCCGATCTCCCACCGTTGCCCCTGCCTCCTCATAAAAGGTAGCCGCTATCCTGTATTTCAGCATAACATTGCCTTCTGTTTTTTGTTTTCGGTTTCAGCAAATATGTATGCATTCTCCACCTATATATACTTTAATCGTGCTGTTTTTTTGAGTGGAGTTCTATATAAATAATATCAACCAGGCCCCAGAGTGTTGGCCCATGGCCCAGAGAATCACGGGTTCGATTCCCAGCCCATGGCATGTACCTCGGTTGCAGGTTAGAACCCCAGTCCCGGTCAGGCAGGAGCAGGAGGCAGCCAATCCATATGTCTCTCTCACATCGATCTTTCTTTATCTCTACCCCTCCTCTCCCTTCCTTCTACTCTAACAAAATAAAAATAAATAAGTTTTTAAAAAATTTAAAAAATAAATTTGAATTTAATTCTCAGTAGTTATGAGATTTACCATTTAAAGATGGGCAGTTGCCTAAAATAGCCTCAGGGACCCCCATGAGTCCTTAGATCCCACTTTGAGAACCACTGCTTTAGTGAATGAAACCACAGGAGGGATGTGCTAGGTTGTTTACGGCAGTATTGTTAGTAATAGAAAAAACTGGAGCCAACCCAACATCGTGAATCAGCAGGAGAATGAATAAGTGAATTGTGGCTCACTCACACGACAGAGAATATCTTACAGCAGTGAAAAGAAAGCCTCTTTCCACCGTGTTTGCTCATGGGAAGTCTTGCATTTTGATGGCGTAGCTCATTTGGTTGGTGTAGACAGCGGTGTTAAAGGAGGCCGCGCACAAATTGGGTATTTAAGAGACGGACGAATGAATGAGCATGCTGTGAATGGAGAGGCAGAGCCAGAGTCACCTAGTTTCCTGTGGTGACTCTGGTCGTGTTAGATTCTCAGGCTGAAGACTTTATTTTCGGAAGCACTTGATTTCAGACTAAGGATGAAAAGCTAACTTCCTGTTTTAAAATGATGGCCGTGTCACCTGCAAAATACTTTGCCAACAGTAGAATTTAGACACAAGCTCATGGCGAATTTAGCAAACTTATAAAAGATCTTCCCTTTGGGAGTTTGAGAGCAGAGCCCTAAACCAAGTACACGTTGTGTTTAAAACCGAGCCTTCTTGCTGGCAAAAAACAAAAAAAAAAAACAAAAAAAACACTTCAAAGCAAGTGTTTTTTGAACTTCCCACACATCTGATCCCTAGTTAAAAGGGAAGAAGGAACAATTGAGAGCTTTTAAGAGAGGTTGGACAGGCCACCAAAATGGTTGTCATCAGCACAAAACCCTAAAGGTTATAGGGATGTAGACTAGGGTGCCTGTGAATGGAAGTGTTTCCCAAAGGCTCCGCCTCCACCACATCCCCACATCCCGCCAGCACACACCCATGGGCTCTCTCCAGTGTTTAGGTGCACTGCAGTGGCCAGAGACCATTGAATGGCGAAGGGTACAAGCTGTATCTGTACTTCAAACACACACTTAGGTCAATAGTCATTAATGTAGCGACACCTCACGCATCCAGAGGCCTTGCCCAGCAATCTCACTGGTCTTGAACATAGATTTTCCACATAGTAGTACTTGAATGCTTTTTTGAGAAATCAAATGTCAAATTCCTCCCTCCCCACCACCACCACCACATCTTCCCATTTTGTAGTGTCCCTGTGTTGCCAGTACCACCTTCCCATCCCCCATTTTCTTCTCAGCTTAACTCCCAAGGAGCAGGCAGCCAGATAGCTATCCGCTAGAAAGGAGGCTGGAGGTTTCTTTTCAGGAGAAAGTTGCCCAAGAAAAAAAGGCTTAAGAGACTGACAGTTGAAGGTCACCTAAATAAACAGCGAGGTCTCTGCCTCGTTATCCTGCCTGAAGCCTTTTAATCAATAACCCTATTCTCTCTCTCCCTCTCCCCACCCCCCACTTTCCAATGAGCTTTTTCATGCTTCACTCTTAAGGATAAAGAACCAAAATCATATATATAACTGAGGAAAATCTCTAATTTAAAAGATAAAAGATAAAACCAACAAAACGATGAACTCAGAGACTACAAAAGCAGGCAGAAAAGAGAAGAGAAAGTAAGATATCCATGAAACAAGAACAGGTGCTATTTTAAAAAAGAGCTTTGGAAAATAACAAGGAACTCTCAGAATTAAAAAAAAAAAAATGATAGCAGAAGGGACAGCTCAGTAAGAGCTGGAAGATAGAATTTATGAAATCTCCCAGAAAATACATAAACAAACAAACAAACAAAAATATAACCTTTTTGTTGAAATCAGACATTTAAGATGTATTTGCTTTATCAACCAAAAATTATTCAGGAAGCCTTGGGCTAAGAGATTAATTTTTCAAAATATCCTTTTGAATCGGCCTCTGACTTCTCAGGCATGGAGGGACTCCACCCTCCCTTTCTTGTGTTTTCACTTCCAAGAGTTCCTTACTTCAAATGTAGAGGTATTTAAATTAATGAGTATCTAAATGCTGATTTCTGGTTAAATAAAGTATAACTGACTTACAAATAGACAGATAGGCCAATAGAAAAAGAAGTCCAGAAATAGGCCCAAGTATATATTTGAATGTAATACTTAATAAATTGGCATTTTAAATTAAAGGAGAAGGGAAGAGCTATTCAATAAATACTATTGAGACAATTGACTAGACACCATTTTCCATTTGGGAAAACCATTTAAATTATACTGCTACCTCACTCCTTACTCCAAAATAAATTCCAGATGAATAAAAAATTCAATGTAAAGCATGAAAGTATATCAAGAAAATACAGGTGAATGTGTTTATAATTTTGGAATGGAGAAGGCCTATCTTAGCAGGCCATGAAATATGAAAACTATATTGAATTCAGCTAGTCAGAGAAAGATAAGTACCATATGAGAATTTAATAAACAAACTGAACTAATAAGCAAAATAGAGACAGACTCAGAAATAGAGAGCAGACAGACAGCTCTGGTTATGGAGGTGGTGGAGGGATTGAGCAAAATAGAAAAAATATAAAGAGAAAGATCTCATGGACATGGGCAACAGTATGATGATTGGGGGGAAGTGGAGCTGGAAGAGGGTATAGGGGGAATAAATGATGATGAAATAAAATAAAATAAAATAAAATAAAATAAAATAAAGAAAATATTTTAAAAAAGAAATATGGAAACTATAATGGCAAACATTGGTAAACTTGAATATATTAAAAAATTTAAATGTTTGAATAAGAGTAAAAATAAACAAGAGCCAAAACAAACTAATAAAAATAATTACAACATATGATAGATAATTGGCCAATTTCTTTAATCAAAGAGTTCTTACAAATGAATAATAATAAAAACAACAACACCCAAATGTATCAGTCAAGTTCCAGTCAGGAAACCTGGAACCATGCTGGGTGATTCAAACAGGGACAATTAATGCTTCTGGTTAGACAGATGTTAGCGGGGAGGGGTCAAAGGCAATTGGGTAACATTTGGAATTCATATCATAGAGAACTAAGAATCTTAATTTATAAAGAGCACCTACAAACCAAAAATAAAACAAAACACACAAAAAAACCTCAAATGAAAATGGGCAAAGTATATGAAAAGAAAATTCACAGATAAGAAAATACAATTTGATCTGAAATACGTAAAAAGATGCTCAATTTCATTCATAAGAAAGTAAATAAAGACAAACTGTAATGAGATGATATTTTTCACATATCATTTTGGAAAGATCAAAATCCATTAAAAAGATGAACCCATTTAAGTGGAAAAAGCAAGTTATAGAATGGTGTGATCATCTGTGTTCAAAAAAAGAAAGAAAAGGACATATATATTTTTCATATATATGCATATATATACTATACATAACATAAGCACGTATATAATATATGAACACTATTCACATGCACATACATACAATAATATCTGAAAGGATAGAGAAGAGAGCTGGTATTGGTGCTGTCTTCAGGAAGGGGACCTAGAGAAAGAGGTACTTCTTTTTTATGAATCTCCTTTTTTTATTTGTATTGTGGTAAAGAACACATAACATTTACCTTTTTAACTAGTTTCAAATGCTCAATTCAGTGACATTTAGTACATTCACAATGTTGTGCACCACTACCACTATCTAGTTCTAGAACATTCCCATCACCTCAGAAGGAGACTTCATACTCATGAGCAGTCACTTCCCATTGCCCTCCTTCTCCCAGACCCTGGGAACCACTAATTTACAGATGAGAAAATCTCTATTGATTTACCTCTTCTGAATATGTCATATACATGGAATAATATAATATGTGACCTTTTGTGTCTGGCTTCTTTCAGTTAGCATAATGTTTTCAAGGTCCATCCAAATAGTGGCATATATCAGGACTTCATTCCTCTTTTTATGACTGAATAATATTCCATTGTTTGGATAAACCACATTTTATCTCTTGCCAGTTGATGACATTTCTATTGTTTCCACTTTGGGGCTATTGTGAAGAGTGCCACTATGAAAATTCATGTCTTTTTGTTTGAATGTCTGTTTTCAATTTGGGGGGTATATACCCAGGAGTGGAATTGCTGGGTCACATGATAATTACTGAAAACTCTGAAGTGACTTGTGAATGTTTACCACGTGCATATATTACCTAACCAAAAACTGACTATTGCCATAAAAATAAAGAAGTAGTGACAAATACATTGTTTTAGAATCACTGTTCGGCAGCCCTGCAAAACTAGGACTGAATCATTAAGAGGCCTCACAAGGCCTAAAAGAAACTGAGGGGTAGGAAGTAAAATATAATCCAATCTTAAAATGACTCATAGAACCAGTAGTTCAGGCTACAAATGCTCCCCGTCATTAAATGCTCCAGCAGCCTTGGTGTGGTGAGCGTGGGAAGGGCTGTGAGAATGTTTTCTAAATCTGTTTTTTGTGTTTTTTTTTTTTTTTTTTTTTTAAAGCAAAGAGGTAATTAAAGTTGGCTTCTACCAAGTGATTATGTTGGTTTTGTCTGTTGCTTGTATTCTCCCAGGAAGCGAAGGCTCCTGCAACACCACCGATCTCCTCTAGGGGGCGATCTCAGGAGAGACCTGTTGCTCTGCACCAGTGGCCAGAAAGAGAACTGTTCAGCAGAGCTTTTAGAAACGCAAGTAGTGGAAACACTGAAAAGAACCCAGCGCGGGAAGGACACTTGAAAAAACATATTCTCAAGCACTTTATTTTTATAAACAAGGAGACTGAAAACCAGAGTGATCATTGATAATCATACAGCCTTTAAACATCAAGTCTGGAAACCTCTGTTTTGCCCCAAGGGGAAGTATGGAGAGAACGGATATCCAAGTCGGACAAAGGTCAGCCTGGATCACTCCTCTTTCCCTCTTTACATCCCTCTCCAACCAACTCCCATTACTTCCTTAAATGTCTGACCTAGGTCTAGTTCCTTAACCTCTCTGAGCCTGTTCCGTTATCGATATAATAGGGACAATAACATCCACATAATGTTGATGAAAGCAAGAGATGATATCGTGTATGTGTAGGACCTTGCTTTTGGTTGGTGCACTGCAGGTTCTCAATGAGTGAGTATTTGTCGTGTGAATGAATGAACACGCCCCTCTAGCCCTTTACAAAACAATGGTTCCACTGCCCAAATAAGTATTTATTGATGACATTACAGACAGGATCCTCATTGGCGTCCTCATATCCGGGAGGCTGACCCTGGAGGAAAAGGAGAGTTTGGGGTGGTAGTGGCACCTGGTGGGGTGAAAAGCCCCTTGTGAATGAAGCCTGAAAGCCCCAGTTACTGCCCTGCTCTGCTGCCTACACCTGGAGGCCAGAACATCTGTCAGCCGAGGTCCTCGGAGCTCCCAGGTCTTGACATCATCTGCCAGAGAAGTGGGGGTTCCTCGTGAAGCCAGCAGAGCCATATCCTCCTTCATATCCTGCCTCCCCTGCTCCAATACTCCAACAAAAGGCCCAGCTTGGCTATTTCAGGTCAGCACTAATCAAAGTGTTTTATGGGGACTATTATTTATGGCCGGCTACTCAATGATCATGCCTACCACCACACACATCAAAATAATGCGGTGATAAATTTTATCAGGTTGCATTATGAAATTCAGGTCATATTTTCTCAGTCTTCACATGGCACAAAATTAGGGAATAAATTATTCTCACAATTCTCCTTTGGGGAGGAAGCAGGGCAGGGATGGGCTAAAATATAATTTCATTATTAGAAAATGTTGCTTTAGTACACAAAATGAGGAAAAGAAAAGCCCATAATTCCATCATTCAACCCTGTTAGTGTTTTCCAATGGATTTTAAAAACAATTTTGAATGAACTTTTACAAAAGTGTAATCATGGAAGCATTTCTTATTATACAAATGTGGCCTTCTCATCACCTAGCAATTATATTAATTCATTCACTGAAATCTCCTCAATGCCTACCATGTGCCTGGCACTGGTGTATGAAGATGACTTAGACAGGGTCCTCACTGGGATATTTTTCATTCTCCTGTCACCGCACTTTCAGCTTGCGTATGTTTCTCTAAATGGTGCTATTGTTTTGGAGTGGGGGAAGCCCTCAAACAGAGAGGACACTGGGTATTAAAGGCAAGGTGGGGGGGGGGGGTCTGGTGAAGGCAAGGAACAGCAAAGAGCCTTCTGAGAGCAAGAGAAATGGATGTTCAGTCCGTAGTTGCTCAGTGAATGAATCATCCCAGCATTCAGTGCAAACACTTTGGTTTACTCTAGAATGCCAATGTGATCTCCCTCTGGCTC
This sequence comes from Pipistrellus hanaki, assembly GCF_964339955.1. Lineage (NCBI taxonomy): Eukaryota > Metazoa > Chordata > Mammalia > Chiroptera > Vespertilionidae > Pipistrellus > Pipistrellus hanaki. The sequence continues at coordinate 44,475,078 of NC_140503.1, read as the reverse complement.
CTTTCTCACATGTTTTTAAAAAAATGTTACCTGTGTAGATGTTATCTTCTTGAAATTTCTGACTAATCATTTTAAGATCCCATTCCTCCCACTGTCCTCCTTTAACCTCACTTGCCATTTAACTGAGGATCTGTCCATGACTTGCAGTTTTCCTCTTCTAGAGTACTTGCCTGGTGCTCTGTACCTTCCTTGGGCTGATTTCCCCAGTGCTTAGAACTGTGCCTGGTTTAATTAAGTGTTCAGTTAAAGATCTCTTGAAAGAGTGAATGAATGTTTCATTGGTCCTTTGGATATCCCCTTCCTTTCGTCATCCCCTAGCTTCATGTACTTGTGGTTTTTTAATCCTCACCCAAGCATATGTTTATTGATTTTTTTTTGAGAGAGAGAGAGAAAAAGAGAGAGAGAGAGAGAGAGAGAGAGAGAGAGAGAGAGAGAGAGAGAGAGAAGAACATCAATGTGTGAGAGAAACATCGATCAGTTGCCTCCCATACACGCCCTGACAGGAGCTCGAACCTGCAACCTAGGTATGTGCCCTGACCAGGAATTGAACCCACAACCTTTTTGGTGTTCAGGACGATGCTCCAACCAACTGAGCCACCCGCTGCGGCTGTGCTCTTTTTGAGCCACCATGAGTTACTGTCGGTTTTTCACCACTTGTGCTGGCATCTACCTTTCTGGGGTATCTCATGGAATACCTAATTTTTTGGACTTAAAGAGGCTGGGTATCTTTTAGAGAAGAAGGAGAAAACGCCTGCCTGCCCGTCTACTCAACACTAAAAAAATCAGGCTGATTAAGCCAAAACTCTCATGCCTTGGACTTCCCCCAACTCCACCCAAGGTTTTATCAGAATGTGAATCTAGATACAGTTTGCACAAGTCCCACTCTTCCCCTCTTACCACACCCCTGCCCCCAAAGAATGAGAAGCTACAAGTCAGGCAGAGAGTAAGTTGGGGCTCCCTCTTTGAGATTAGAACAAGTAAGATTCACACTTTCGAGTCAAATCCAGATATATAATTTTCAACCATGTGGAAACACGTGCACCATACCACATTAAAGTGTCTTTATGGGGCTGTCCTACAGAAATAGGATAAAAACTCTGAACCGAAGATGAGGAGACCTGGGTTCTCCTTCTGGCTGGAAATCTTTTAAAATTAATTTTCACTTTCATTTTTAGCTTATACATAAGGTATTTAAAGTGTACATTGTGAACTGACTTGATCTCTTTGAGTCTCTGTTTTCTCATCTAGAAGAAGAGTGGGTTGGACGAGGTGATCTCTAAAAGTCATTGAAATGTTAAAATCCTCGAACAGGATCCTATCTCCAAGGGACAGGCTGCCATACGGTATTCAAGTCACACTCTGTATCACCACCACCCACCACTGGTGGGGATGCTGCACAGAAAGAAGTAGCTCAGCTTCCTCAAGGGAGCTCAGCCCTGAGGAGAGCAGATTCTACCCAAATTCTCAGGAGATGGAAATGTATCAAAACCACCATTTAATAATGTGCACTGAGAACCATAGCTGCCAAACAGGGGAGACTGATTTGTTCTCACCTGTCCCCCCATCGCCCCTTTCTAGGATGGCTGCTCCTAGAAACTAACGGAAGATCAGAAGGTGTTTGGCAGGAGTGAGTGTCTCCATGATAGGGGGGCCTTCCAGAATCGTATCCCACTGGGCCCGTTTCCCTCACTGCCCTCTCCCCTCTCCCCCGAAGTGCCAGAGACACACTGGCCAATTCCTTTGAAAAGGCCATTTCTCCATGCTCCAAGCTTTTCCTAGTCTCCAAATACACAAACTCACATTAAGGTAAGGAGATTCTCCAGAAGGTGTTGCTGTATCACACGTGATACCAGAGGAGCTGATTTCCTGGGCAGTGTCTGGCCTCTCTAGTTGGGAAGGGTGTGGCCCACATCCTACACGGCCTGGGGCTGCCCGTTTTGTGCCTCCCCCTTCCGTAAGAATCCTTGCCGCCTTTGCCATCCCTTTGGAAGACAGGCCCAGGTTGGAAGGAGGTCACCGTTGTCTTTCAGTGCAAATGTTCTCGTAGCCTTTCCCCCAGCTATCCACTCCACAGGGTCCCGCTCTTTAAAAGTATTAGTAAGCTGAAGTTGGTGAGTCATGTTTATGAGGAACCTACTTGATGAATAGCACAAGTTAGATGTTCTGCGTACATTATCTCAATCATTCCTCACCACCCAATGGACTTAAGAAGTTCAGAGAGAGAGAGTAGGTGGTTTGTCCAAGGTCACACACTTATTGAAAGTGGTGGGGCGCTCAAATTCAGTTGTGTCCATTGCCAAAGCCAAGGCTCTGTCCATCAAGTCACTGTACTCAAGGGCCAACCATGTATTGAGAACCCATTACATGTAAAAACAAAAACACCCTGGGGCTAGTACTATGATAAATGTGCAGATGTGAATGAAGAACGAGTAGCTCTTGCATTCTAGGGATGCAGTTTTTAGCTGGGAGGTGAGGCAAACGTGAATTCTATTCCAAAGCAGACTGAAGTAAGTGCTATTTCTAAGATATACGCAGAGGCCCAAGGGAGCGTGCATGGAAGAAGGAGATCAAGTCACACTGTGTGTGTGAGAGAGGCATGGAAGAGAGGAGAGAAGGGAGAGAGGGAGGGGGAAGGGAAGGAGGAAGGGGAAAAAAGAGAAAATATGAATGAAATGGGTGCTGGGAAGAACTTTTCAAGGGGATGGGCTTCGTGGTACGCCTTCGTAAAGGAGAGGACTTCCACCCGCTGGAGTGAAGGGAGCAGAGGAAGCAGCTTGAAGGAGAAGCTAGGGCCAGAGCATTCAGGATCTGCTCAGCAGTCAGGCCGGTGTGCGGGTGTGGAGAGAGGCAAGGCTGGCAGGTGGGTGGGGACCAAATGTAGGGGAGCCTTGATGCCAAGCCAGGGAAGGGTCCAGGCTTGCTTCTAGCAGCAGCGGGGGAGTTGTTGAAAGCTTCTGATAAGAGCAGAGGCAGGAAGAGATGATGCAAGTTTGCAGTGAGAATGGGCGGTGGGTGGGAGGTGGGGATGGGCCTTTTTATGGTTCCTCCTTCCTTTGGCCAATGCCCACTGCCAGGCTGAGCACTGAGGGGAGGGGCATGAAGAGGAGGATTGGTTCTACGGTAGAAGATCCCTGTCTTAGCACAGGCTGAGCACAGGCCCCTTCAAGGCCTTTGGGAGGGGCTCAGAGGGAGTGGCCTGATGGGTGGGGGCAATTGGGGAAGGGTAATAAGAAACATTGAGGGTCCTAGGGGGCATGGACAGGGGAAATGGAAAGGAAACACAACCGGGGGCATGAAGAAGGCTTTTCAATTCGGCCAAGGCAAAATAAGGCCCCTCACCCCTCACAAATTGCGACTCATTCCTGACTTTGTAGGTTTTTTTAAGGAAGCACACACAGATGAATTTTTTCTTCCAATAAAAAGGTAATGAAATTAAGAACCCAATTGCCTGGGTATTCAATTCATTGGAATTATGATTTTCTTTTCCTTTTTTTTAATTTTTATTTTTTTACTTTTTTATTAAATTTATTGGGGTGGCATTGGATAATACAATTATTTAGGTTTCAGGTGTACAATTCTATAATGCACCATCTGTATATTGTATACTTGACTTTCATCACCATTTATCCCCCCTCTTTCCCCTTCTGTCTTCCCCTTCCCGCCTTTCCATCCAGTAATCACCATACTGTTGTCTGTGTCTATGAGTTAGTTTGTTTGTTTGTTTTGTTTATTTTTTGCTTAATCCCTTCACCTTTCCCCCCTAGCCCCGCAACCCATTCCTCTGACAGCTGTCAGTCTGTTCCCTATCTATGAGTCTATTTCTATTTTGTTTGTTCCTTTATTTTTTTTCATTAGATTCCACATATAAGTGAAATCATATTGTACTTGACTTTCTCTGACTGGCTTATTTCACTTAGCATAATGCTCTTCAGGGCCACCCATGCTGTTGCAAAAGGTAAGAGTTTCTTCTTTCTTATGGCTGAGCAGTCCTAGTATGCCATTGTGTAAATGTACCAGGGCTTTTTTATCCAGTCATCTACTGATGGGCACTTGGGCTGCTTCCAAATCTTGGCTTTTGTAAATAACACTGCAATGAACACAGGGATGCAAATACTATATTCTTTCAAATTAGTGTGTTGTTTTGTTTTGTTTTGTTTTTGTTTTTGTTTTTAGAGAGAGCCAGCTTGACTCTACTTTTTTTTTTTTTTTTTACTTTTTAAAAAAATACATTTTATTGATTTTTCACAGAGAGGAAGAGAGAGGGATAGAGAGTTAGAAACGTCGATGAGAGAGAATCATTGATCAGCTGCCTCTTGCACACACCCCACTGGGGATGTGCCCGAAACTAAGGTACTTGCCCTTGACCGGAACTGAACTTGGGACCTTTCTATCCACAGGCCAATGCTCTATCCACTGAGCCAAACCGGTTTCGGCATGTTTTGGGTTTCTTAAGATACATTCCCAGAAGTGGAATTGCTGGGTCACAAGGCAGTTCCATTTTTAATTTTTTGAGGTTACTCCATATTTTTCTTCCAAGTGCAGTAGGAAGTCAATGAAATTGAGAGCCCAATGAAATTGCTTGGGTGTCCAATTCATTGGAATTCTTACAAATTGAATTAGAAGAAAAAGAGGTAAATGGTCACAGATAAGTTAATATCAGATGTAAACCATAAAAACACCTACTATCGATATCACAGGCAGAATCAGCCGTGTAAGCAGGAGATGACTCAGCCTAGGGCCCACAGGGGGAAGCACCTGCCTAAAAGTTTGCTTCACCTCATTAATTTGCAGACGCCCCAAATCCTAAGAAATCATGGTACCCTCCTCCAATATATAATTCACAATTTTAAAAATAATAAAGTATAAAACAGAAAAATTATACATATGCTACCATTCAACTATATTCTCTGATTGCATTAGAACTGATGCACCTCTCTCTCTCCCTCCCTCCCTCTGCTTTGCTGATTCCTTAACCAGCACTGCCCTCACTAGCCTGACATCATATCCAACAGCCCACAGTTATGAAGACATTTTGGGGGAGCTTGAAAATGCTTACATTTTTAAAGAATTCCTTATGGAAAAGTAGCCACTAACATTTCAAGGCAGCAGAGTGGAGATGGGAAGAACCAGGTTCAGGAGTTGGCCTGCCTGGCTGTGAGACTCTAAGTAAGCTCCTTAGTCTCTCTGTGCCTCAGTTTCCTCATCTGTAAAAAACAGGGAGGAGGGAACAAATGGCATCCCTCTAATAGGGTTGTCTTACTGAGGAAATGAGTTAACACACAGACAGAAAGCATTAGGAAATGTGCTTGGCACATGGTGAGTCTTTGGGGGGGGGGGGGTGTTAATGTGTTCCTACATTTTACCTTTCCAACCATCCAATGGAGGACCATTGTCCCCACTGTAGTTAGATACTGAGGCTCAGAGAAGGTGGGCAGTTTGTTTTAGGGCCCAGAGCTAGGAAGTAGCAGGATTATCTGGAAGTCAACGTTAAGTTTCTCCCTCCTATTGCAGTACACATGTTTCTGAGGGGGGGGGGGTGGTTACGTTAGACTTAAAATTCTTTCTTTAATTATAACTTTTTCAAACCCAGTGGTACCAAATTTTAAAGGAATAAAAGGATGTACAGTGAAAAGTAAGTTTCCCTCCCTCTCCCACCAAGTCTTCCTCTCCAGAGCCCACAGCTTCCCGAGTAAGCTTCAGACTGAACTTCTCACTTGATGCACACTTATTTATACCAGACGGATGGAACTGCCTGAGTGCCTCGTGCACGCCGGGCTCTCTGCACGGGGACTACAGCTGCCTTCCCAGGGCTCCCTGGCATCAGTCTGAAGGATTTTTATGGCGGGACCCGCTATGCTGACTGCTGCCCTCAGAGCTTCCCCCTCGGTACTATCTCTTTCTCCCATAGAACCAGCTTGTGCATCCCAAGCTCAGGACAGGCCAAAGGAGGTGCACAAGCAAGCACTTCTCCAACTTGGCTGCACGCAGACTCCGGCAAGCGAGGAGCACCAAGGGGTCAGGAGCCACCAGAGGCCCAGTGGGGTGCTGGACAAACACAGCCACTCTCTGAGACCAGTCTCTGCCTCTGTGACACTCCTGACCCGCCAGTTGTCCAATCATTCTGCCCGAGGGCAGTGGTCAGCAAACTGCGGCTCTCAAGCCACATGCAGCTCTTTGGCCTCTTGAGTGTGGCTCTTCCACAAAATACCACGGCCTGGGCGAGTCTATTTTGAAGAAGTGGCTTGAGAAGAAGTTCAAGTTTAAAAAATTTGGCTCTCGAAAGAAATTTCAATCTTTGTACTGTTGACATTTGGCTCTGTTGACTAATGAGTTTGCTGACCACTGCCCTCGGGGCTCCCAGCAAGGGTACTTCCATGAAGCCTTGCTGCCTCTGTTTGCAGCCGGAAAGCCCCAGCTGCCCCACAGGTAACTGAGAAAGGCCAGGGCTCTCAGGCACTTCGCCTACTTTCCCACCATTGTTCTTTAGGTGGCGAGAGTGTTAAATACCTTCCCCCACACCCACTGCTGCCAATTGATAACCAGGTCAGGCCCAGCAGTGCTTTCGACGATGTACTTATAAAATATGCTTAGAACCTTTGGCCTGGTTACGTAAGTGCATCAAGTGTGGGTGTTGGCAACTTCCGGAAATGGTTCTGATCATAACACGTGAATCCCTGTTCTCTCTTTCCAAGCCTCAGTGTTTGGGGAAGGGAGATAGAACAGGCGAGTCACCACATTGGAAGCAGCTAGGATTAATCCCATTGCACAGACGGAGGCTCCGGAGGCCAGGCTGCTGCGGGCTCACGGTCACGCAGCAGGCTAGCAGCGGAGACAGGGCCCAGCCTGACTGCACCCAAAACCCTGAATCTTTCCAGTGCATCAGGCACCTCATAGAAGGGTTTTCTATGCTCTGGATGTTTGAGAAATTCCCTTTCTGGCCAGCTGAATATTTCAGAGAGCTGAATTGTCAGGTCAGATTAAGGTTAGCAAAGAAGAGAAGAAGGCAGAGGCGGAGGTTCTCCAGGCCTAGGGTTCTTTTTTAAAAAAAATATATTTTATTGATTTTTTTACAGACAGGAAGAGAGAAGGATAGTTAGAAACATCGATGAGAATCATCGATCAGCTGCCTCTTGGGTTTGGCAGGCCTACAGTTCTTTACCCCATCAAAATCCTACTCCTGTTGTGTATGAGCCGCTCCCTCCCAGTGGGTTGTAAGCTCCTCAAGCACAAATCAAGGGATTTCATGGTCATGACTGTGGGGGCGGAGTGGGGGGAGGGGGAGTTACATCTGCTTTCTAATTCCTGCTTATTTGTTTCTGGGTAGGTGTGCACTGTGGTTTTAATTTGCATTGCTCAGATGACTACTGCTGTCCAACATCTTACAGATGTTTAACAATTGCTAGTTCCTTTCTTTACTTTGTCTTATCTCTTAACTTTCTGCACCTTTCTCCCCTTAGCCCTTCTCCCAGACCTGGCCTCGTGCAACCCTGAAAGACGTCAGGGTCCTGTGGACCGATCTCCGTGTTGGCAGTCCTCTGTTCCAGATGCGGCTTCAGCCTGCCTTGCCAGCCTCACCTCTCAGCTTCACGTCTCCTTGCCCATGACTCGACGGCCAGACTGACAGTATCAGGTTTTCTCAGAGCCTCTGCAGATACAGTTCGCTCTGTTTGGGACAGCATGTCCCCTCCCCCCACTCCACTTTACCTGGCTAAATCTTAGGTATCAATCAAGTTTCAGGTCATATGTCATTTCCTCCAGGAAGCCCTGTCTCATGCTTCCCCCGCCCCCGCCCATCAGCCTGGGTTAGTTGCCCCTTGTTTGTGGCTAAGCAACATCCTGTACTTCCTCTCCTAGCACTTATCACACTGTGTTGTAATTGCTTGTTTGCTGATCTGTTTCTCTTGCCCCTTCCTTATTCTTTTGACGATGAGACTTTGTGATGCCCACTTTTATATCCCATGAGCCTTGAGCATCAGAGATATTTGTTGAATGAATGATCTGGTCCATATTCCTTTCAAAGAACAGCAATTTAACCGTATGCACCAGCTATACTAGAATCAATGATTTCAGGCCATCATCTTTCCTCTCCCTCATCAATCCTCCTATCTGACATTTATTGAGGGTGTACTGTGTGCCAAGCACCAAGACAGGCCCTTTACATGTAAAGTCATTACAATTAAAAGGCTTAAAGCCCTATCTCTAGACAGCAATTTGAAACTCAGAGGCTCTGATGTCCAATCAGAACAAAACTTACATTTATTGGGTTCAGACAAGTTCAGGGGGAAAGAGTGGTATCAAATGTTTTTCATCTTGAGAGTGGCAATGGGATGTCAATGGAGGACCCCAGGTAGCACTAAGCTCTGAGTCCCTGCATCTTTTTGTTGTTGCTAATCTTCATCAGAGGATATTTTTTCCATTGATTTTTAGAGAGTGGAAGCGCGCGCGCGAGAGAGAGAGAGAGAGAGAGAGAGAGAGAGAGAGAGAGAGAGATTGAGAGAGAGGGTGAGCGCGCTCGAGTGTGGGAGAGAGAGAGAGAGATATCAAAATGAGAGAGACACATCAACTGGTTGCCTCCCACATGTGCCCTGACGGGGGCCAGAGACTGAACCTGTACGTGCCCTTGACTAGGAATCAAATCTGAGATCCCTCGACGGCAGGCTAATGCTCCAAACATTTGGCCACACTGGTCAGAGTTCAGTCCCTGTATCTTCAGTGCCTGGCACGTGGCAGGAGCATAGATAAGATTAGTTGAATAAAAGAACAAATGGTTGAAGAGAGAACACAGAACAGACAGACTGAAAGCCACATTTCTTCCTGGACCTGTCCTAATCTATTTCCCTCTTTTCTTCCACGTGTTGATAAACAAAACTGGACACTGAGGTATCTTTGTCTTGGCCAGCTGCCCACAGTGATCCTTACGACTCTTGCTCAGACACCATTGACTAAAAATGGCTACACCTAGCTACAAGGAAGATGAGAAATTTCTCCTCCGGGAGGAAAAGAGGGCAGATTGGGGGTGAACAATTAGCAGTCTCTGCCACAAAGGTCCAAGAGCCTTCTTGCCTGGGCCAGTGTCACTAGGTGGCCATAAGCTAGCACAGGATCACTGAACGCGCACTCCGGAAAGGCCCTTGGAAATCATGTAGTTCAGCCCCCTGATTTACAGACGGGAAAAGGGGGCCCAGAGAAAGAAGTGACTCCTTCGCTGTCCAAGTTGTTTGTTGCTCGAGCAATACTGTTTCTCTTAATTGGCCAGTGTTTCATCTGCAGAGTGGGTCTTCAACAAGAGGGCCTTCCATCTCCTTCATAAAAGTGCTGTTCACATTTCAGTGATGAAGAAGACTTAAAAGCAATACAAATTAAGATGTTGATGAATAATGATTACTACGGTACCTAAGAGATTCTTTAGTTGCTCAGAAGGCTCTGCTGTGTCCTGTGGTCCCTAAGAATCCTCCTTATCAGGAACTTCAGCTACTCCCATCTAACACTGCAAAACCGGCTAGCTAACCTGTGTTTGAGGGGTGGGTGCGATGCCTCCACCTTTGGTGAAAGACCCGGTATTAATTGTGTATATCTGTGCAATTATTTAACCTTTTTCGAGCCTTATTTCTTTCCTCGGGAAAATGGAGACGATAATGCCTACCTGTCAGGTTTGCTGTGGGAATTAATGGAGAAACGAAAACAACTTTTTGACATAGTATCTGGCACCTAGGTGGAACCCAATATATGTAAGTTTTGTTCTCATAGAGCTGAGTTCCTTTCTGTGAATACCCAGGGGACCATTATATGCAATGATTGATATGATCATGCTCAGAGGGCACTCCCAACATTTAATCTACAGATATAATCTTTTTATTCTTTTATTTTTTTTCTATCACAATGTATCCCCTTTATGCCCACTTCTACCTCTTCCCCCCTCCCCCCCATATAATCTTTTTAAAAAATATCTGTAATTATTAAACTAGGTGCCTAGGATCCACAGATAAAAAGAAAAGCTTCTGTTTCCAAGGAAGTCAGAACATAACAGCACCAGGTAACAAACAAGCTGCAGAGACAGAAAGGGGGCGGAGGGGAGCGGTCTGCTTGGGTGAGTGATGGAGGGCTCCCTTGAGGAGGCCACATGCTTCATGGAGGAGGAGGAGGAGCCGGCCTGGCAGAAGGGAACGGGGTAAGGGAGGAGACAGAGGTGTGAAGGAGCACATTTTCCATCACGAGGGAACTATTTAAGGTACTGCTGGAACAGCTTTAAAAAAAGAAGAAAAAAAAAAGAAACCACTTTAGCAAAAGACAGGGACAGGTGACAGTGAGGTCCAGAGACAGGGAGCCACCGAAGAATTCTGGGCAGGAACACCGCGCGGCAGGGATGCATGGAGAGAAGCGGGAGAACGCCACGCCGGTGCTCCTGAGTGCAGAGGTGAGGCCGCGGCTGACGCCTCACGCAGCCCCTCATTCATTCAGTCACTCAGCAGATAGCTCCTGAGGGCCTGCCTGGACCGGGCTGGATTCCAGGAGCTTCGGTTAGGCAACAAACAGGACTGGCAAGGTTTCTGTTCTCATGGAGGAGACTGACAGTAGATAAACAAGTAAACACGCAGAGAACCATCAGATAAACGATGCTTGGGAAATTAAGTGAGGTGATAAAAGAGTTCCCGGGGGCCTTCCCCTCTCCCCCTTCACGCCCTTCCGAATGCTCTCCAAGCCTCTTCTTGATGTAACTTTGATTTCCCTGGGAGGCTTTACTCCTAGAAAAATCTCTATGGTAATTCATTAACCCGGCTCTCTGGGTTCTCCCAATAAGCCTTGCCTGAATGGGGTTAGTGACAGCTAGTCTTCCCCAGGGCCTGGTCAGTTTGTAATCCCTGCTGCAGGACTCCTGATTCTGCCAGGAGTCTCAAGTCTAAGGCTAGAGAAAGGTCACAGCAACCTTGAGACCTTGCCTGATCATTGTTCCCATGGCAACGTATGTCCTCTTCCTGGATCAGCCCCCCGCCTCCCGCCCCCCATAAATCTATATATCTCCTTTAGAAGAGAAACATTTGTTAGTATGGTTGAAATTGTGTGTTCTTCTCTGAAAAATATAAATTTAAAACTCACTCATCTCTGTGGGCAGGAATTGCTCCACAGGGCATAAGTGTGTGTGAGTGTGTGTGTGTGTGTCTGCTGAGGGCTGGTATGTGTGTGTGTGTCTGCTGAGGGCTGGTGTGTGTGTGTGTGTGTGTGTGTGTGTGTGTGGTGCGTGTGTGTCTGCTGAGGGCTGGTGTGTGTGTGTGTGTGTGTGTGTATGTGGTGTGTGTGTGTGTGTGTGTGGTGCATGTGTGTCTGCTGAGGGCTGGTGTGTGTGTGTGTGTGTGTATGTGGTGTGTGTGTGTGTGTGGTGCGTGTGTGTCTGCTGAGGGCTGGTGTGTGTGTGTGTGTGTGTATGTGGTGTGTGTGTGTGTGTGTGTGGTGCATGTGTGTCTGCTGAGGGCTGGTGTGTGTGTGTGTGTGTGTATGTGGTGTGTGTGTGTGTGTGTGGTGCGTGTGTGTCTGCTGAGGGCTGGTGTGTGTGTGTGTGTGTGTGTGTATGTGGTGTGTATGTGTGTGTGTGAGTGTGTGTGTGTGTGTCTGCTGAGGGCTGGTGTGTGTGTGTGTGTATGTGGTGTGTATGTGTGTGTGTGGTGTGTGTGTGTGTGTGTGTCTGCTGAGGAGTGGTGTATATGTGGTGTGTATGTGTGTGAGTGTGTGTGTGTGTGTGTGTGTGCTGAGGGCTGGTGTGTGTGTGTGTGTGTGTATGTGGTGTGTATGTGTGTGTGTGGTGTGTGTGTATGTGTGTGGTGTGTGTGTGTATGTGTGTGTGGTGTGTGTGTGGCTGCAGAGGGCTGGTGTGTGTGTGTGTGTATGTGTGTGTGTGGTGTGTGGTGTTTGTGTGTGTGTGTGTGGCTGCTGAGGGCTGGCTGGTGACCCCCAGGCCGAGCATTAGGAGCACCGGAGCTGGAGCTGGCTCATACCGTCAGGGCTACTGGCATGTATGTCAGAGCTCCTCAGTGCCAAAGCGATTCCGGCCAAGAACGAAAAAGCAAACGTGTATTAAATGTAGCCAAAGAAACACAGAACTAAAAATGCCGGTTTCCCAGTGTGCCCCGTGGTCTTCCCCCATTTGACACATTTACTCACCACGAGTTTTTCTTTAAATTTCTTAAGAAAACTTTCAGAGACACAGGAAAGTTCCCTGTGCTTCAGGAAACCTAGCTGAAGCCCCAGGAGGGCCTCCGGCTTTGCCCGGCTTCTCGGGACTGCCTCTGGGGACTACCGCAGTCAATGACTAAATTAGGGCCCCAGAGGTTTTTATTCTAGCTGGGGAGAGAATTCTAATAAAAAAATTTTTTCTTTCTTTTCCTTATTTTTTAAAATCTATTTTTTTTTTTTTTAGCAGTTTACACCTTACAAGGTACTTTCACATTCCCGATGACGTCAAAATCATACATTCAAAGCTAAAGGAAATTTAGAGATCATCTTGGTGGGGGCAAATGCCTGGCTAAACTCCTGCCCATGGAAGACACCGCTAACTGATCACTCACTCGTTACTGAACACGTGTATTGGACCTGTTATGTTAGGAATACAACAGGAAACCAGACAGACTTGTTTGCTATCCTTATGGAACTCCAGGGGGAAGGCAGACATTAAACAATTATATGCATGAAGAGTGTTTTTAAAAAGGCTGAGTGTGGGGGCAGACAGGGCATTACACACCTGGAGATAACCTAGAGGTACAGAAGGCCTCCCTGATGTTTAAGATGAAGTCTAGAGAATAAGGAAACCGAGTCCCTGAGAGGGTGGAAAAAGAAACATTGCATGCCCATTTGAAAGACAGCATGGGTCAGGGCATCCTTCTTGGCTAAAGGTGGGGGTATGGATTCTAAATGGAGGTAGGTGTCCAGAGGGAGACAGAAGTTGGTCCAGCCAGACCTTGGGGGGAAAAAAAATCAGTTGATAGGAGAGGGCTGGAGAGTTGAGCAAAGGTCATTTTTATTTATCATCCTCTTTCCTAAGAATTGTTCCCTCACCTCCTATACTTTTAAAAGCTGTAATTTACTTGCTACTCACCACGTGGTAGCAATTCACACGAACTCTCACATCCTCCTTGCTAAATAAGTGTTATTGTCCCAGTTTCACAGATAAGAAAAGAAAAAGGCTTGGGAGAACTGAAGCTGTACTTTTCCCAACTCTTATAAACTCCCAAGACCAAAGCTTGCTCTATAATAGTAATCAAAACTTGGAAGGCAAACAATAATCAAAACGTGGAAAGTGGACTCGGGAATCGGAAATAGTACTGGCAGACAGGGTCAGCACAGACGCCCCAGGTGAGTGGACAGTTAGGCACAAATCGAATGGTGCTGAGGCACCAGAGGGTGGAGGGGGTGGGGTGGGGTGGGGTGGCGAGGCGTGAGAGGTGACCGAGAGGTCGTCCCTCAGCTGCTCCTGCTCTGCAGGGAGGTGCCCTGTTCTAACCACTACCCGGCCCAGCCCGGTTAATCATTTCCTGACCTTCCTCCTCTCGTTCTGCCCGCAGGATTGCCACATCCTCCTCCTCCTCCTCCTTCTGTTCCCTTCCTGGCCTTGCTGTTCCTTCGCCGAGCTTTACAAGGAGCTCCAGCTTCGAGTCAGTATTTGTAATAGCCCCAGAGTCCTCAAGGCCTTCTCCCAGAGAGATCACAGGCCCGTCTGGGTTAACGCCTGCTCAAAAGGCCCCTTGCAGCTTTCCCCTATCCGCTCTCAACAAAGAGGTCAGAGTCGAGGATCCTATCCCCACATGCCTTAACCAATTACAGGTAGACTCAGTCTCTCTCCCTCCCACCTCCTCCCCGCAGAAAAAAGGGGGATGCTAACTGCAGCTTGCAGGGTGGTGAGAGGTTTAAGTGAGGTATTGTGTGTAAAGTGCCTGGTTGGGAGACAGGAGTAGGTGTCTAACAAATGTTAGATCCCTTGTCTTTTTTTATGGGCTGGCTACCCGGACCTCGCGCTCAGCAAGCCCTGATTAGGCATCTCTCAAACGCCCATATAGGGTGAGGTGTATGCAAGTCCTACCACGTGCTGGAGGTAATGCACAAGGTGAGTCACAATGACAGGGTTTGAACTCAGGTTCGTGGGCGCCCCAGCGGGTCCCGTCACGCAGCACCCAGGTGCCTGGCTCAGCCCACGTGGTCAGAACCTAGAACCCGGTCAGGATCGCACCTGCGCCGCCGGGAGAACACCACTCAATTCTGCTCTGCAGCCTCCAGGGCCGCGCGGGGAGGGGGCAGACTCTTACCCTGAGCTTGTGTCATCTTGTGTAAAATGGGGGCCACAGTGTTTGTCGGCCCGAGCGGTTTTTCTTTTCTCCCTCACACTTTCTTTTTCTTTTTGGTCTCTTTCACACTTTCTTGTACGGCCAGATTTCCTACCCCGGTATAGTCAGACCACCGCACACCACGCAGGATCAGTCTTGTGAGTGCGAGTGCTCGCTGGCCGCGGTGAACGCAGCGGACCTGACCGGCGTGCCTCCTCCTGGAGCCCAGGGGTTCGGGAGAGCCGCGGCCGCCCCGGGGGGCGGAGTTGAGAAAGTCATTTAGGAGCGCGGCTGGACTCCGGGACACCGCGGGGGAGCTCCAGCGCTGCAGGACCCCACCCCGCGGAGTGGCCGGGGGCGGGGCGGGGCGTCGGGGGCGGGGCCTGTCCAGTGGAGGGGGCGTGGCCGGCCTGGGAAGACGGAAGCCCCCGCCTAAGAGGTGGCGACAGAACCCGGATCCCGGAGCGTCCAGTTCTCCGGAGCGGGGCTTCTGGAGACGGCGGGCGAGAAAACCCGGCGCCCGGAAGCCTTTGCTTTCTTTGACGCAAGGGCTCGGGACGCAGCCGCCGTCGGCCGAAGCGCCCAGCGAGGAGCGACCCCAGACGGAGCCTTCGGAGTCCCTCCGCCCCTCACCTCGCCCGGACCCCGAGCCTCGGCCCTCCTCGCCGCTCTCCTCGTGGCCATGGAGTGTCCGCACCTCAGCTCCAGCGTCTGCATCGCTCCGGACTCAGCCAAGTTCCCCAACGGCTCCCCGTCGTCTTGGTGCTGCAGCGGTGAGTGCGGCCCCGCCGCGCACCCGAGGCCCCGGCTCCGCCGGGCCTGCCGTCTAGGGGCCGAGGGCGGCCGGCGCGCGGACTCCACAGGGGTGAGGGCGAGCCGGTGCCGCGGGGGCCGGGGAGGGTGTGCGGCGAGGCGGGCGCGGCGGGCGGAGCGGCCGCCGCTCCTTTGTTTTACGCGGCCCGACGGTCGCGCCGGTGAAGGGCCGAGGCCGCGCGGGGCGGGAGCCCGCCGGGGCCGCGAGCGCGTGGGGGCAGCGACGCGCCGCCCGGGAGCCGCCGGGCCCGCGGCCCGCGCCCCCGCCCCGCCCTGCCCTGGGGCTGTGCTCTCCCGGAGCCGCCGGGTCGGGGGCGGTAGTGGCGGGCGTCCGGCCCCCCGCAGGGCGGTCTCACGTGTGGAGGTGCCCGAGCGGCGTCGTGTCCCCGGCCGGCCGGCCGGGGAAACGCCGCTCTTGGGGCGCAGCTTTGTCTGGGCTTCGGGGCGCCCCGGCCTTTCGCCGCTCGCCCCAGCCCCGCTCCCCTCCGCTGGCCCGCGGGCAACCCGACCTGTGCGGGGCGGGCGGGAGCTCGGAGCCGCGGGAGGTGCTCGGGCCCCGCGCCGGGCGGCCGGGGTCGGAGTCTTCCCTCCTCCGGGGAGGGTGAAGTTTGAAAACAAGCTGAGGGCTGGAGAGCCCGGCCGGCTGACCCGGCAGCTGCGGCGGAGGGGCGGCCCGGGGGCCGGCTTTGGGACGTTTGGTCGTCTGCAATTGCGCTGGCATTCCCAGCGCTTGTGCCCTATAACAACAGTCAGTGGGTGCAGGCAATGCTTTTGTGTTGCTTACGCAAATGTGCTCCTTCTGCCGGCCGGTTGGAAACCCCAGTGCCCGCTTATTGTCTGTGGTAGCGACTTAGGATCGCACCGGCCGCACGGCTTTGATTACTTCCTGGTAGGGCCCTGGTGCTGCCGCTAGAGTCTTTTGTTTATTAGATTTGAGAGGATTCGTGGTAGCTTGGGCTGTAGAGTACCATTTGAACGGTGCCCTACAAAAAAACAAAACCTTACGTTTATTTGAGGAAATGTAGGCACACAGCAATGGGAACGATGTTAGCAAGTGTGACATTTCTCGTGATGGGCTGCATGCAGCTGGGGAGGTAGTTTAGAGACTTGCCTGAACACTTTTGACAGGTTTCTTCGTAAATGGTAATTATGCCCTTGGAGGAAAGAAAAAACATAGGTAACGCCACAAAGAAAAATACACTCCAGGGTAAAGAATAGAAATAACCCCAGTTCCCTGGACCTCTCAGAGGTTTGATGCTTTGCTTGCCTTTGTAAAGTCGGATTATTATTATTATTATTATTTTTTTTTTTTCCTGCAAGAAGCCTCTAAAGATCATCCGGTTAATTGGCTTTACAGTGTGGTATTGCCATTCTTTTATAGGGGTGCAGAAACTTGTATAAATTAGCTCTTACATAGGAATACATCTTTTGCAGTAAATGTTGAGTATGGAACAACAAATAAGGTGCATCAAATTGCTTTACAAATTGTTGGTGCAGTAGCTAAAATTGTAGCTATAGCTGTGATACTATAACTTTTCGTTTTTTCCCAAAAGAGATTTTGGGGGGGAAAATGGCCAAAGTAAACACTAGGAAAAGCATACCTCATGAGAATGATGAAATTACTCTTGCTCATCTGTTGAAAAATAAACTACAGGACAGTTATCGCACTCGTGTGTGTGTGTGTGTGTGTGTGTGTGTGTGTGTGTTTCTGGTAAAATCGCATCAAATTTTAAAATGGCCTCGCTGGGCACCTGCAAGTGGCAGATTTCCTCTTGTGAGTCAGTCTTGCCTTTGACAGACTGTGGAAAAGAGATGCAGAAAAGTGGGCATTTCTTGAGGAATGTCGGTTAAAATGGAGCATAACTAGAGACCTGTGCTGGTAACAAGAATGTGTCTAGCCCTAAGGGAGGGATGATTTCTGTTCAAGGGTAGGATGGTACCTTTGCCTCTGGCTTGGGTTTGTAGACCAATAAAGCAAGTTTAACTTTATGTGGGGATTTTTTTTCTGTCCATATTCCATTCTGTAAATTGGACCTATTGGCATCCATCCATTCATTAATATAATGTTACTGTATTGAGCTCGATCTTGTTCTTACCTGCCTGTTGTTTCAGTGATTAAATGATTAGTAATCTGTGAGTCCTTATCTGTGTGTGAGTCCTTAACTAATTCATCATCTTGGAGGATTATATATTCTGGTATTTATCCTCCAACACTCTTGAATCAATCCCTCCCTCCCTTCCTCCTTCCCTCCCTTTCTCTCCAAAAGGGTAGCCCGAGTGTTGAATAATGGTATGACTGTGTATTGTGTCTGATTATGTTCTTATTAACGAGAAAGAAAAAATCCCTGTTTTGGCATTAAAAGTCATGCCCTTACCCTGTTCTCATTGGAATTACACCACAGTAAAACAGCTTTAAAGCAGCCAAGCAATTGCAAAAGATGAACATTCTAGGCCCTGTTAGTTAGCAGTACATCCTTGGACAAGTAGTTCTGTTTCCTTTTAAGCATCAATTTCATGACGACATCATCTGTAAAAAGAGTAATACTTCACAGGTTGCTGTTAGGATGAACAAGGCAATTTTTGTGAAAAATGTTAAGAAACTATTCAAACAATAGGAAGTATTATAGGTCAGGACATCTTACATCAATATCTAAAGCCCCTTAAATAGGGCCTAGGACAGAATGGCTTCATGCTGAATTATACTTTCCAAAGAGATATACTACTCAACAAGATTAGAGGGTCTAACAAGTAATTATATTTCAGAGTTAACTTGAGCTTCTTATCTGTGAAAGGCACTGTGTGTTAGGTTATGTACTTGTGTACCTTAGCTGTTCTCAAACTTTTTGTTCTCAGGATCCCTTTACCCTTAAAAATCATTGAGAACCCAAAGAGCTTTTGTTGGTATGGCTAGCATCTATTGATAGTTGCTGTATCAGAAATTAAAAGGGAAAATTTTTAATGTGTATTTATTAAATCACTTAGAAATAAAAATAACCCATTATCTGTTAACATAAACCATAGTTTCCATAAAATAACTATCTTTTCAAAACAAAACTTAGTGAAAAAGCAGCATTATTTTATATTTTTGCAACTCTGTTGTCTAGCATAATAGGAGACAGCTGGATTTTCATATCTGCTTTTGCATTCAGTCTCTGGTTACATTACACATCATGTAGTATTTGGAAAACTAATGCATGCTTGTGAGAGAATGAGGATAAAAAATATAAGTAACACTATAATATTATTTATGAGAATCATTTCACCTCATATGCCCCCTATGAGGGTCTTGGAAATTCTCAGGAGTCCAGGACCACACTTTGAGAACCCACTAGTATACAACTATAGTAACAGCTAAGGACACCTGCTCTTAATAGAATAGCTATAAAGTATTAGGGAAATCCTTAAAGCTTTAAGGCTAGCAATCCTTATATCTTTGTGGAAACTTACAAAGCTTTTGAAATATATTAACTGGGCAACAGATCATGGGGTCTAATAGTCCTTTGCTTTCGAAAATGTTAGTTTAATCTAGTTGGGGAGAGACAGGAAGCTAACTGGTTAGAAGATAAATCCATGTTGTGGTTTAAGGTAAATGTTGAAAATAGCAATCTCCTAATAAGGTAAAAGCTGATTTTTGTCTAATCTTTGCTTAAAGGCATTCTCATTTTAAATGAAAAAATTTAAATAAAAACTAGGACATTCTCTCAAGCTTTTTGATGTGTGCACATACCAGATGTTATATTCAGAAGCTGGAGGCTTGGGCAGTTATTTTTTTCTGTGGATAGAAGCATTGAACCAGTGACAAAATACAGGGGGAAAACACACAAATTGTTTTAAAAAAAACAAAAAGATGCCCTAAACACAACTGTTTTCAATAACCAAGGAAGGCTGAAGACCAGGCATTTGGATGTTAGGGGTTTTGGTTAGCCAGTTAAATTGGAAATATTTTAATAGTTATAGGCATCAAAAAATTTCCCTGATAATTTCCCTGATAACTTCAAGGAGTTGTGTATGCCTCTTTATAGTTATCCAGTACACACTTCCCCTCGCATTACTTACGGAAAGTAAGTATAGATCAAGTAAATGTTTGGCAGGTTTGGGGTGGATATTGGAGATAAATCCTAATTTTGAAGATCCATTTAGTAGGGTAATGAACTGATCATTGAGTCCTTGTCGGTGGTAATAAATGTGTAATTTGTGACAAAAGTAAGAAATCAGTTAATTTTTTTGTCACATTTCTTTTTCAACCTACTTCTAAAGAGGATTCTTCTATTCTGATTAAGTTTTCTAGATATGATCAGTTCCTTAGGAAAAATGCATTTACTTTTTGAAGTATATTTTGTGAAGTATTTATTAAGAGTCTAGAACATAAGACAGTAAATATGTGTTTAAAGGATGAAGATATTTTCTTACATTTACATCGTGGCTGGAATGGTCTTTATGTTGAAAATGAATGCAAAGCAAGTGAGCTTCCCCCCAGAGTCACTGCCAGTATTTTATCCTGTAACTTTGACTGGATTCTCAGCACATGACCATCTGTGGCGATGTTGTCATCACAATGAATTTGTATTTTGACATTCTGTATTTATAGGTGAGCAGGTGGACATTGTAGTAGTAAATGTGAATAAGGCAGTTAAAAATCTGTGGGCAGGTGATCCTTTTGCACCTTAATTCTAAAGATTAATATTTAAACTTTATTTACTTTTCTAGAGGATTTTAACTTTTTAAGGTAATATTTGTAAGCTTGAGCCAAATTGCCTTTCTAGTTTTTCTGGCAGTAGTATTCTGCCCCCCACCTCCTCCCCCGGGACCTTAAGGTAACCTCACCATATTTTCAGTCTCAGAATAAGTTGTAGTAGATGTGAAAGAGCTGGAATTTAGAATGTTTGTCATTTGTTTGGTTGAGGAAACTGCCATCTAGGGATTGAGGTTAGTATTTTGCTGTTGTGAAAAAGTTTTGACACATTGATCAGAAGTTATTTTCTAAACAGCCTTCTTAGGCCAGGAAGTACATTCTTTGTATACTATTAAGCAGAAGAAAGAATGAGGTTGAGGCGAGAATTTGAACTCTTTGGTTCACTTTCCCATTAATCCTTTATTCTCAAAATAATTCATTCTCATTATTCTTTGCTTTTACAGCATTAGCTTTAGTCTCTTAGAACATCCTACTGTTTCCTCGTTGAAATTTGTGCAACTTCCTTCTTTACTAGAATATAATAGATTAATTTTGGATCCTTCAAATTAGATTTAGAGATACTTACATTTTTTATAGTGTTTGTAGCTAGTAAGCAGAACAGAGAGTAATTGAGGTTGTAGCTCACTGAGTAATTTAAATTCCTGTTTTAAAATTTAATTGAGTCTTCCATCAGGGAGTAATTTACATGTACATTTCCTCCTAATCTGCTTTGTTTTTTTTCTTTTTGAGCCCTCCCCCTCCCTCCCTTCTTGAGCTATTTTATAAAATTTTCTTCTTTGGAAAAAAAATATCGTATTAGTCTCCTTTGATTAAGCTACAGTTTCTGACCAACCTGCCTGTGGGTTTTGTATTCACCCTGGGCATCAGAATAGACTTGGGTAGGTAGTAGTTTATCAGTGTTAGAAGTGGAAAATGTAGATGGTTTAATGTTTTCAGTGTTTATTTTTATTCATAGCTCCTTTAGACTGAGAGCAACTGCATTCTAGGTGTTTTAATAGAGCTTTCCTGGACAGATGGCTTAGAAGGAAGTACTTAGATTCTCAGCAGGGACTAGTACTTTTTGGAGGGAGTATTTGTGAGGAAGCTTACCTTGATTGACAGTTTAGAATGCTGAAAATAGCATTAACAACAGTGACAGCTTGTTCATCTTACCAAGAATTGTTTTGTGCCAAGACTGCTCAAGATGTTCTGCAATTTGTAATAGCCTGTTTTGAGAATGTAGGTAAGATTAGGTATCTTTCAGACTGAAAGGAAATTTACCTAAAAAATGTTCTTTGCAATTGTATCCTGAAATCTTTTGGGGTTGTTGAATGAACTTTGGTTTAGAAGCTTGTAAATAGAGATCATTTTTTAACTGCTGTGAGACTGCAGATGTTAGTATCTATAGTAATTCCAGATGTTTTCTCATTTATTAGTTTTACTGAGTAGGAGGAGAACTGAGAACAGCATAAAGTAACTTCAAAGCAGCTTGCTAGCATTTATTCCTAATTTAATTAACTACCCATCCTTGTAGTTTTTCCTGTTTTATAGATTGTGAAACTGAGACAGATTAAGAGAGTTGCTTAACATGCTTGGGGGAGGGGGAGGGTAGTAGATAGAGCCTAAAGCTTAAATTTAAATGCCATTCAAACTATACTTTTGGGTTGTCTTTATTTTGTCATCCAGTAACTTAATGTATGATAAATTTAAAGGATTTTAATGTATATACTTCAAAAAATTCCTTTGAAGATTCTTGACATAAAAATATATTTTAAATTTTATATTTTAAAAATAATTTATTTAAATTCTGAATTTGATGAGCTCTTTCTCCCCCCGTTTATTAAAGTGAAGGCAAGTTGGGACAAGATTGTAGTACAATTGGGAGAAGACTGGTTTTTAATGTCTTAACTTTCTTAAGTTCAGATCTAATTTCTTTATGGGCTATTCACATTACGTACTTCAAATATAACAAACTAGCCATCTTAATATAGCTGTGGATAAAATGCAATTAGCTTTAGGTTATCTTTTAAATGTGCTTCTGTTGTAAAAGTTGCCCCTCCCATTTTTTCATTTTGTTTCTGGTAGATGAGATTCTTGGAGGTGGTTTGTTGTGGGGTGAAAGAGGAAGAAAATTGTTAAGATACTGAATTTAGCTTTTGCCTCTGGTAGTTAAGAGGTTATTGGAATCTTTGTTTTTAGGCAGTGTAGGTACTTGGTTGGTTCTATTTAGTTGTATTCTAAGATTTTCTAATTGTCTTTCTTGCAAAAGTTAATTAATAGCCTTTAAGACTGCAAAGCTTAAAACACACTTCACTGAAAAGTAGTGTGCTATTTACAGATGCATAAAATACAGACGAGCTTAGTAAGAATATTTCAGATTTTGAAAACTATTGAAATTAAATTTGGACATTGAAAAATGAAGTTTGTTTGTTTGTTAGTTGTTTGTGTTAACTAAATTCTTCGCAGTTAAATAAATGTTAGCTAATTAAATTTTATAAGACCTCTTTGAGGAGGGAATTGAGAGTTTATTTTTAAGGAACTAGCATGTATCTCTGAAAAGATATTACAGCCAAGTGGGTTTTATCTGGAGAATTTGTATTCTGCTTTACGATTGAAGAGCTCTACCAGTGAGCTGTTTTCCATTTTGAGTAGATGTTCTGTCCTGATATTTTTCTTTGTTCTAGCTGGGTTTAAGACAGCTTTGTAGAAATCTGCTTGCCCTGTTTATCTTTGGCCCAACCAGAAGACTCTTAATTTTATGGACTGTTCTTGTACTATCTCATCACCAAGAAGAACTGGCTGGTGATTAACCGTTCTTCCTGAAGGTTTAATTTAACTGATTATAAGATAGTACTGTACACTTATTGTTTTAGCTTCTTTAAATATTTGTCCTTTCTGACCATGCTCAGGTTTTCTTTTCCAAAGAACAGATTATTGCTCATTCCTTTGTTTTGAACTTTTTTTTTTTTGCACAATATTGGGATTGTACTATCTTAATCAAAATGGTGAATATCAACCTGAAATTTTTAGGAAACAAATTTTTGTGGTAGAATGTTTCCTTGGGATAATTGTTAGATAACATGTTAGAGAAATGTTTTGATATAACATTTTTAAAAAGAACTATATAACTTAAAACTTTATGGTTGACATATTATTAATATTTATGTATGTATGTTTTAGTGTCATACAACAAAATGTCCTTTGACTTGAGATTAACTCTAGTTTTCACCTGAATTATTCTGAATGTTAATGGATGCGCTAACAACTAAGAACTCAAATTTCACCTTACGTGTATGAAGTAGCTACATATGAAGAAGTTCATGATATGAGAACTTATTATTTTCTTAATCCTCACCCGAGGATATGTTTTTTAAATTGATTTTAGAGAGAAAGAGGGAGAGAGGGAGGGAAACATCGTTTGCCTTTCATATGAGCCCCAAATGGGGATCAAACCCAAAACCTTTTTTAAAAAAAATTTATTGATTTTTCAGAGAGAGGAAGAGAGAGGGATTGAGAGTCAGAAACATCGATGAGAATCATCGATCAGCTGCCTCTTGCACACCCCCTACCGGGGATGTGCCCACAACCAAGGTACATGCCCTTGACCGGAATTGATCCCGGGACCTTTCAGTCCCCAGGCCAACGCTCTATCCACTGAGCCAAACCGGTCTCGGCCAAACCCAAAACCTTTTGATGTATCTTACCAGAAGGTGCTGCAATCTGCAGGGCCATGACATGAAAATTTAATTCTGAGAGTTTGACTGTATTAGTTTTCTTTTTTCAAGTGTTTTGTTTGTATATAGTAGTATTTTTTAGAGCTTCATGTAAAAAATATTTTTTTTCAGTCCAGCTGGCATGACTCAGTGGTTGAGTGTCTACCTATGAGCTAGGAGGTCAGGGTTCGATTCCTGGTCCCAGGTTGTGAGGCTCATTCCCCAGTGTGGGACATACAGGAGGCTGCCAAACAATGATTCTCTTTCATCATTGATGTTTCTCTCTCTCTCTCTCTCTCTCTCTCTCTCTCTCTCTCTGTCTTTATCTCTGAAATCAATAGAAATACATTTAAAAAATATATTTTCAGGTTTTTGTTTTTTTCACCTTTGAATTATTAATAAAGATTCTTGGGGAGATGTGTGTCATATTTTAAAATTGTGTCTATTGGCTATAAAAAATCCCAACTCTTGGTTTTTATTAAATAATTACAATAGCCCTAACCGGTTTGGCTCAGTGGATAGAGTGTCGGCCTGCGGACTGAAGGATCCCAGGTTTGATTCAGGTCAAGGGCATGTACCTTGATTGCAGGCACATCTCCAGTGGGGAGTTTGCAAGAGGCAGCTGATCGATGTTTCTAACTCTCCCTTTCCCTTTCTTTCTGTACAAAAATCAATAAAATATTTTAAAAAATAACAGCGGTTGGAGTTTGCAGGTGCCGATTTTTTTAATATCTGGTATCCAGCCCTTTAAGCAGAGTGTAAGTCTGTGCCCAGTTGTTATATTTGTATTTTCCACTTCTTCATAAATAGTCCCATTAATTTTAAAAGAACAAAATTTCCCAGCATACCAGTAAATACATGTGTGGCAATCTCTCCATGTGCTTTAGCACTAACTTTTATTATATAATCACAAAAAATAGCAAGAGAATTATACAATGTAAATATTAAGCACATTGTTTTCTGAGTAAAGTCTGTTCATAAGAGGTCCCTAAAGCTCTTAGTTTTTAAAATTTATTTATGGGATGGAGTGCTTCCTATAAAAATATATACATTTTCTTATATTGCATACACTTGCTATTATTTTTAAATGATAGTTGTGTGGTATTTACATTTATAATTTGATTCATTTCTTTTGAAGATCACACTACTGTTTAACCTTGGCTTTGCTTACTCAGGTTGTTGGCAAAAGCATGCAGTTGCATCAGACCTTGCTATATTAAATAAATGAAAATATTGGATGTCAGAATTTTTCTTAAAGTGATTCATGGCTTTTGTGTTCATTCTCCACATAATTAACTTCATGGGGAAGTTATTTTCCAAACAGTGTAAACTGATAATTTTTCTGTAGTTATTTGTGTCTGATCTCCCAAAGGCACAAGTGGCCCATTTTGTCTCTGATTTTGTAATCTCCTTTGGCTTTAGTAGTTCTAATCCTTCTTCCCACTGCCCTTTCCCCTCATTTGGAGGTAGGGGCACAGGTCCAGTGTTAGCTGAAGACTGGCAGATAGAGCATTAACAGCCCTATAAGGTGTTTTTCTCCAAACTAGGCCTGAACAAGTCTGAGTTTGTGACAGAGTGAATAACAAATTTGTTTAGTGCATTACAGTTTTTGAGAATATGTGGTTTCACATATATTGTTTCCATATGTTGTTTTCATTTGATGTTGAAAACTGATTTCAAAAATCCATTTCAAAACTTAAGTGCTTAAAACGGTGAGGGGACCAGCCTTATGGATCGAAATTTGTCTCTTTGTGGCAAGTCAGCAGGACCAGATGCCCTCTCTTTTCTGGCTCTGTAGGTATCTGGATCTGTTAACATATGCATGACAAATTTTGGCCAGCTTTGAAATCACTTTCTCTAGTAGAGGACACATATTAAGTCTGCAAATTAGCCTTACAGTAGATAGGGAATTGGTTCCAAATGATAAACTGCTATTGTAATTTTTATACCAAATAGTGGATTTTAAGCATACTTAAAAAAAAAAAATAAGGTTTGGGAAGTCTTATAAGTTGATATAACTTATATATCAGTTTACCTTATAAATATTCAAAAAGTAATACATATAAACAGTAAGTCATAGTATCAAAAGGTTTAAAATAGAACAGTATTCTCCTTCCCTTTCACCCTCAGTCCTGCTGTCCACAGACAACCACTTTAAGCCATACTTAGCTTTTTCTCTCATATTTTCCTGCATACTGCTAAGTAATACACTCTTATTTCTTAACTTATCAATTTTAGGCATTACCTCTCGACATCTTGCTATGGTAAATGGGACAGTCATGGTTGCACCACCCTTCCCTCTGCCCCCCTCTCCATTTCTCATTGCAATTTGATGACAAATTCTGATTAATACGGTGATTGCTTTTTCTTTTTTTGTCCAGCATTTTATTTTTTCCTTGAGTAAATAATTGCCTTTTTAAAAAATTGCTTAGTTTACCTTCTACATGTTTTCTCCCAAATATACTTGCAAGTCTGCCAAATGTCTATGAATATTATTTTCCAAGCACTTAAGCAGGGAGATAACTCTTACCACTGTTTTTCTCTGAAGCCCTCTTTCCCAGAGCCCTCTTGCTCCAATTTGAACTAATTGTTCCTTAGGCCTTAATGGACAGCTCTTAGCCTGTGATTCCCTTGCTATTATCTTGTTTTAGATCTACTTCCTGGATCCTTTGTCTTTCTCTTTCTTGGTTTATTAACTGTTTTGCTGGGTTACATCATTGAGCTCTCTGCCTGTGGGAGGTTACTTTTTGACCCCATGCAAGTCTGATGCTTTTTTTTACCTTTATACTTAACTAGAGGCCTGGTGCACAGATTCGTGCACAGTGGGGTCCCTTAGGCTGGCCTGGGACATCCCCTCCGAGGGGTCCCGAATTGTGAGAGGGTGTAGGCCTGGCTGAGGGACCCCACTGGTGCACGATTGGGGCTGGGGAGGGGCTATGGGAGGGTCCCAGGGCATGTCCGGCCCATTTCACCCAGTGTGTGTATATATATCCTGTTCATTACTAAACTTGCACCTAAATTTACTACACATTGATAATTCTTGACTGAATCAGTTATTAGAGCAGTTGCAAGATGTTGATCTTCTAATTTGTATTTCTTCTAAACATATTAGTTGATATTCTGTGAGGGAAAGTTTTCCTTGTTTGTTTGTTTTATTAGTATAGACTCAGATTTTTACTTTATTTTGTGATATTTTGTTACTTATTTTGAGGCCCAACATGTCTTAGATTTGGCTAGTAGGAAACCCCTAGAGCCATAATTTTGACATGTCCCTATTGTTCTTTGAGCTCTTACTCTGGTGCAGCAAGATGCTCCAGGCTCATTTTGTACTCAGCCTGCCCCAGCCTTGCTTGCAATCAGCCATTTCTCCAAGTAGCACTCATTTCTTTTTGTTGGGAATAAATAATGTTTATAAACTAAGATCTCTCAGTGGATAAGAGCTAAGAAATACAAATATACATGTCTATACGTGTGTGTGTGTATAAAACCAATAGTTTATTTGATGCCTATAATTCCAACTTCACACTACAGATCTAGTCTTGCCCTTTTCCTTACTTGTAATGCCCTTTTCCAAGACTAGTAATATGGTTCCCATTATCTCCAACATATGTACTCATTTGCTCAATGACATAATCAGAGAAAGTAGTTCCAGAACTGCTAACCCATACCACTGCAAAGAAAACCCTTATAACTAGAGGTCAGTATTTCTTTACAGTTCTTTTTGTCTGGATACTGACAATATATAAAGTATATGTTCAAAAGTTACTTGGGTTAGTCACCCTCCTGTTACTACACACATCATTTATTTGACATACAGTTAAGTACATTTGTTTGTGTTTAATTTCCATTTTAGATCTTTTTGTACAACATCCTTGCTGATTTTTATTTACTTTAAAAAAATATATTGATTTTTTACAGAGAGGAAGAGAGAGGGATAGAGAGTTAGAAACATCGATGAGAGAGTCATCGATCAGCTGCCTCCTGCACACCCCCCATCAGGGATGTGCCCGCAACCACAGTACATGCCCTTGACCGGAATCGAACCTAGGACCCTTCAGTCCGCAGGCCGACGCTCTATCCATTGAGCCAAACCGGTTTTGGCTTTATTTACTTTTTGAATATGTAAAACATTAGCATGGTTCCAAAAATGAAAACTGTATCTAGAAGTGTTACTACCCAACCCCTCCACTCTTTCCCACTCACTCCTTGTAGACAACCAGTTATTCTGATTTATCCTTCCTGCATTTCTTTTTTTATTTTTAAATGAAAATATAGGAATCTTTTCTTATTTTCTCTCACAAAAGGTCTCAAGCTTAAATATACTCTTTTGGACTTTGCTTCTTTCAATTAATAGTATATTTTGGATAGCACTAATAGTTTCATAGTACTCCTATTTGTGGATGTGTCACAGTGAATTCAACCACTGTCCTATGTTAGGGCATTTAGATTGTCTCCAACATATTATAGTTACAAGTAATGATGCAACTGATAGCCTTATATAAATACATTTTTGTATTTTGAGTGTCTTCAAGGAAGATGAAAAGTTTTAACTTTCTAATTGTATGAACAGTAATATGTAAGTGATTTTATGGGAATACTTCAAGTCCTAGCTGGTGTGATTCAGTTGGTTGAACATTGTCCCAAGCATCAAAGGGTCACTGGTTCAATAGCTGGTCAGGACACATGCTTAGGTTTTGGGTTTGATCCCTGCTGGAGGTGTGTGTAGGAGGCAAATGATTGATGTTTCTCTCTCACATAAATATTTTTCTCTCTAAACGTCAATAAAAACATATGTTTAAAAAAAGAATACTTCAAGATATTTGTCTGCCTGCTCCTTTATTTGAGCTCTTATTGTGATCTTAAAAATGTGTTCAAGACTGCTGAAGTGAAATATTTATTGTAATTATTTTTCTGCCTGGGCAACCTTGAAATCAGAGACCTGGAAGCGACCATGGAAACATTTTTAGTCAGTGGTAGCTAATCATATGCTCTGGATCCAGGTACATTTTAAGCAGTTGACTGTTGCTTGTACATATTTAGCAATGCTGTTTTATCACCCTCTACTCAGACTCATCTACAGTACTTCTGGCACTTCTCTCTTTTAATTTAATTCATTTTTCCTTCATGTCATACTGTTGACTGGCTGATCCCTGGGGTTACAGAATGGCAGTAAAACAGACAGTTTTACATAGGATAGAAATAAAGATTTGGGCATCTATTTTTTCCGATGGGTTTTAGAGCATTAGGGGTATTTATAAACTGTAGATTCTCAGAAGAGTGGCATCTTAAATTGCCTGATAATTCTGCTGGCCCTCTCAGGTGGTTGATGACTCCCAGTCTTTTGTTCAAACAAGTGGTCATCGGAGTAGGAGGACTTCTTCTTACATTACTAGATAACCAAGTAAAAGATTGGTGAGCATGGCTTCCCATTAGGGGAGCCATGAAGGGATTACATGTGGGTTGAGATAATAATCTCAGCCTAAGGGTGGTTAGAGCCTCCAAGCAGATCACTTCTGGCCCTGAGAAGTCTTCAGTTTGTGTGCATATGCCATACAGATTCTATCATTTTCTGAGCATGTCCTGACATGAAAAAGGTTGAGAAAGTAGGCTAGAGCATAGTCTCAAAATTAGCCTCTAAAAGCCAAGGACATTGCCCTTAAAGAGAAGCAGGCAATAAAGTGGAAAAGAAGAAGTGAATTATTTAGAGTAGAAGTTTGGACCTACTGTCCCTAAAAATAAGCTGATCATCCTATCTTAAATCTAGAATGTGTTGAAATCATTCCTATTTATTTCTTTGTTAAAACAAAAGTTAGAAATATAAAAGTATTTTTAAATGACTGGGCTTTTAACTTTATTGTATTGGATATTGGAATACCTAAGGTGTATTCTGATTGATCAGATTAGTGAATCATTTTCCAGTGTATAAGACGACTTTTGAAACGAAAAAAAGTCAACCGGCCGGGACCGGTTTGGCTCAGTGGATAGAGCGTCGGCCTGCGGACTGAAAGGTCCCGGGTTCGATTCCAGGCAAGGGCCTGTACCTTGGTTGCGGGCACATCCCCAGTGGGGGGTGTGCAAGAGGCAGCTGATCGATGATTCTCTCTCATCAATGTTTCTAACTCTCTATCCCTCTCTCTTCCTCTCTGTGAAAAATCAATAAAATATATTAAAAAAAATAAAAAAAGTCAACCGAAAATCGGGGGCAAAAGACCAAAATTGCACAAAAATTACCTGCAGATCTTGACAGCAAAGTAAGTCTTTTCTTTGAAGTGGGGGATAGTCTTATACAGCGAATATAGGCATAAACCTATGTTTTAACTAAAATTAGGGGGTCATCTTATACGCCGGAAAATACGGTAATCTCCGAATACCCCTGAGTTGGGTATATTTCAGTATGGTTTGACACCTAAGTTGCTTCTAAACTTGCTTAAATGTTTCTAAACCGCCTTGCACATCTCTCAAAATTTGTTTCTAAAATGAATTTGCTTCCTAAGGTGTGTATTTTACATTGCATATATAAAATTTAATGATTCTTATATTAAGGTGGCTACGGTAGTTACATCAGTTTTGAAATAAACTTTTTAAAATATATGTTTAGCACTAGCTGGTTTGGCTCAGAGGATAGAGCATCAACCTGTGGACGAGTGGTCCCAGGTTTGATTTCTGGTCAAGGGCACATGCCCAGGTTGTAGGCTTGATCCCAGTAGGAGACATGCAGGAGGCAGCCAGTCAATGATTCTTTCTCATCATTGATGTTTCTGTCCCTCTCTCCCTTCTCCCTTCCTCTCTAAAATCAATAAAGATATATTTAAATATATATGTATATGTATATATGTATATGTTTATTATGTGTGTGTGTTCAGTAGGGAAAGCTCTAACAATCATGTGGTGCTTTCTATTTGTTAGGCCCTTTGCTGTACACTTTATATTGTTTATTTCATGAAATCCTTACCATAGCCATGTGAATAGAGGTGGTATTAATTATGTTCTACAGATGAGGAAGAAGACTCTGGAACAACTCCCCTAAGTTGTTGTTAAAAGAATGGTAAAGCTAGAAGGTTGTTGATTCTGAAGCCCATGCCTACTTCATTATATATCACATGTCCTCTACAATGCTTTTTAAAAAATCTCTCCTGAGGATATGTTTTTGTTTTTTTGTTTTGTTTTGTTTTGTTTTTTACTGATTTGAGAGAGAGAGTAAGGGGATAGGGGAAGAGAGAGAGAAACACCAATGTGAGAGAGAAACATTGATTGGTTGTCTCCCAAATGCACTCCAATCATGGATGAACCCACAACCTACATATGTGCTTTGACCTGGAATAGAATTTGTAATCTTTTTGGTGTATAGGACAGTGCTCCAACCAACTAAATCGCCTGGCTGGGGCAAGCACTGTAACATGTTGGAATCTACAGAGTAGCAGTTACATTCCTATGAGAGGAACCCAGTCAGATTGGTACATTTTTGTATTAAGGAAGGAAGAAGTTCTTTTGGTAGTGTTAGAGGTCATGGGCAAGTGATCAAGGCCTCTGCTCAGTTCAGTCAAAAATGAGATGAAGCAGAATTCTGGTCAGTGTGCCCCTTGCCTACCTCCTCCTCCTGGGTCTCTGTGCAACAGTTGACTGAGAGCACGAAGAGAAAAGTGTATTTCCGCAGAAATTTTGGGATTCTGGTTTGGATGTGGGCTCTTGATCCCAGCTTCAAAGGCCTGGAATGAGACATCACTTGGTATGATGGGGATCAAGTCAGGCTGGCAGAGGAATGTGTCAGAACTCTTAGAGTAAAAATAGAATTGGAAACAGAGATGGAGTAGGATGTTCTCAACTTTTTTATTCAGAGTCAGTTTTTCAAATTCAGCCTTCAATAAAATCTGAGGTTTCCCAGAATGCTTCTAAAGAACATAATCCAATGACGCAAAAGGAATGAAGGGTAAGGCTTTGTAGCTTTTAATGAGAAAAGGAATTCTGCAAGTGCCAATGACCTTCTTAAGGATTTAACCCAGACTTTGGGGTTATTATAGGAATACTGTTTTTGACATTTTGAAGGTCATTTTTATGATGAGGAACAATACTTGGAGCGATGTTTGTACTCAAGAAAGAATTATTCTGCCTTATGACAGCACATCTGTATTTGAGTTATTAAAATATTGATGGGCCACAAAAAGAGCCAGTCCAAAGGATGATAGCAGCTTAGTTGATGATAGACTGCTATGTCTTTACTCTTACTACCTCTGTTGCAGAGGGGATAGTTAGTCTTTAAAGAGCTTTGATTCTTATGGGGTAGAAAGCCTTGAAGGTTCCCATCTTTACTTCAGAATAACAGTGTCAATCATTCCAGTGAGTTGTTGGTGAGGGTGAGTGGTTAATGCTGTATCTGGTATTCTGGTTATCTATTGCTGCATAACAAGCTATCCTACATTTTAGTGATTTTGCTTATCTTTTTCTGGGTCAGGAATTCAGAAAGAATTTAGCTGGTGTTGCATCAGCTGGAGTACCTGTGACTGGAGTGCCTGGGCTGGAAAGTCCTCTTCCAAGATGGTTTCTTAATTCGCATATCTGGAGCCTCTGTGCTCCCTGGTCTCTGTCTCCGTCTTTCTCCCTTTCCCAGTCTCCCCCACACTGACAAATGTCATATTCTCCAAAGTCTCTCCATGAGGTTTGGGCTTCTTATAATATGTTGGTTCAGGGTGATCAGACTTCTTATATGGTGGTTGGCTTCTCTAAGAGCTAGCCACCCAAGCAATAGGAAGAGGAAGCTGTCAGTTTCTTAAGGCCTGGACCTGCAAACTGGCACAGAGTCATGTCTGCCATTCAGTTGGCCAGAACAGTTCCAGAGCCTGCCCTATACAAGGAAAGCAGACAGAAGACCTGCCTCGTTCAGTAGAATGTCAAAGAATTTGTTACTTTCTTTAATCTATCAGAGGGCCATTAAATGGAAAGAGAATGGTTATGGGAAATACTGAACTGTGACTTCACCAGAAAACAATTTACTTATCTAATGATTCAGGAGAAATTGACTACTAGCCTTGAATAAGAATGGGACTGAAGCAAGAGGGAGCTGCTAGAAGGAGGAAGGTGGAAAATATTCTCATTGGGATAAAGGAGAAAGACAACCAAGATAAACTGCATCGTAATTGCCCTTCTTGCCTGGGTTGTGAATTCTTACTTCCATGATCTTGGCCTTGAGTCCAAACCTCTACTTCCAACCATTTTGAATTTGGTGCTCATGCTTGGTCTCTTCCTCCTGCCTTATTTAGACCTCTGCTTAACTTCCCAAGCTCTACCTTGGATCATCCTTTGGCCTTGGACACTTTCTGTTGCTTTTTAAGAGAAATCTCCTGTTTCCCTATTCCTGGGAATTCCTGGGAACCCAGTGCCTAGCAGGGGGGTGGGGAGTGCAACAGATAGTGATTTTGGCTGCACTCTAGCAGCTTCGGCACCTTTGGCACCTTTGGCAGTTACTTAGTTTAGCTGGATTTCTTCTTTTCTAGATTACATTATGGACCAGTTCCCTCCCTCCCTCCCTCCTTCCCTAGTTTTTTATAGGTTTTAGTGAGATGAAAGGAGTCAGGAACATCAATTGATGGGTTGCCTCACACACATGCTCCCACTGGGGACTGAACCTGCAACCTGGGTATATGTGCCCTATCCTCCAATTTCAAGAAGACTAACACTTTTACTACTGATACTTTTATGTGGTGTGTGTGTGTTTATAAAACCTCCGAGTTGTAATCTTGGATTTTGATTTAACTTATTATTCATGCTTAATTTAGAATAAATTCTTTCATTAGGACAACTTGAATACCAGTATCTTTAAGTTTAAGGCATTTAAAG
This sequence comes from Pipistrellus hanaki, assembly GCF_964339955.1. NCBI lineage: Eukaryota > Metazoa > Chordata > Mammalia > Chiroptera > Vespertilionidae > Pipistrellus > Pipistrellus hanaki. The sequence continues at coordinate 44,441,743 of NC_140503.1, read as the reverse complement.
TTTATTTTTATTATAAAATAAGTTTTTTTTTTCTGAAAAAAATCAGCAGTATAGTTAAAGGTGCCTCTAATCCTCCATCTAATTCCTTTAATTGTTCATAATTACTATATACCTCCCAGATTTTAAAAAATGTGTACAAAGGTATGTTTTATATATATATATATATATGTATATATACATATATACATATATGTATATATTGTACATATATATACATATATATATACACACACACACACACGCGCGCACACACACACACACACACACACACACACACAGAATGGGATCTTATGAAAACTAAAGTGATTGCAAACATTGTTTGAGTTTGAGTTCCAGTTCTGTCACTAACTTAGCAAGTTATATAACTTGTCTTTGCCTTGTAAACATGCCAAATAACAATATGCAACACACTGGATTGTAAAGGATTAAATGAAGTAATAGTTATAAAGTGGATGCAATAGTACTTAGCACATAGTATGTACTAAATAAGCGTTACCTAGGTAAAAATGAATTTACTTCGTAAGAAATGCATATTATAAATGTTTTCTTATGGATTGCTGATATTTTGGAGTATTGAACTTTAACAAGTCTGCATGCTTTGGTGGGGATGTTCTGAGCTTCACTAGAAGCATGTTTGCCTATGATGGTTTTGAACGGTGATTCCACACACTTCCCACTCTGCATTTGCAGTGACTTGCTGTTACTGATGGGCAATGTGGTGGAATGTGTTTGCTTCTCAGGGGTGGTGGGAGGCAGAAAAAAAACCTGAAAAAACAAAAAGCTGTTGGTTTAGAAAATTATACTACACTAGAGGCCCAGTGCACGAAATTCATGCATGGGGTGGGGGTGGGGTGTCCCTCAGCCCAACTTGCACCCTCTCTACTCTGGGACCTCTCAAGGGATGTCTGACTGCTCGTTTAGGCCCAATCCCCTAAACGGGCAGTCGGCATCCCTCTCACAATCCAGGACCACTGGCTCCCAACTGCTTGCCTGCCTGCCTTCCTGATTGCCCCTAACCCCTTCTGTCTGCCAGCCTGATCACCCCCTAACCACTCTCATGTCAGCCTGATTGATGTCTAACTGCTCCCCTGCCAGCCTGTTTCCCCTAACTGCCCTCCACTGCCAGCCTGGTCACCCCTAACTGCCCTCCACTGCCAGCCTGGTCACCCCTAACTGCCCTTCCCTGCAGGGTTGATTGCCCCCAACTGCCCTCCCTTGCAGGCCTGGCCTCTCTCAACTGCCCTCCCTTGCAGGCCTGGTCCCTCCCAACTGCCCTCTCCTGCTGGCCATCTTGTGGTGGTCATCTTGTGTCCACATAGGGGCAGGATCTTTGACCACATGGGGGCAGCTATTGTGTGTTGGAGTGATGGTCAATCTGCATATTACTCCTTTATTAGATAGGAAAGAGGCCTGGTGCACGAGTGGGGGCCAGCTGGTTTGCCCTGAAGGGTGTCCCGGATCAGGGTGGGGGTTCCCTTGGGGCCTTGGGGAGCCTGGGCAAGGGGCCTGTGGTGGTTTGCAGGCTAGCCATGCCCCCTGGAGACCCAAGCGGAGCCCCTGTTATCTGGAATTTATCTACCTTCTACAATTGAAACTTTGTAGCCTGGAGAAGAGTCAAGCCTCCTGCTTGTTCCATGGCCAGCAGCCATTTCTATTGGGACTTATGTACCTTCTATAATTGAAATTTTGTATCCTTAAGCAGAGGCCTGGGCTAGCCCGGGTGTGCAGAAAGCTTTGCTTCCTCTGTTGCTGGGGGCAACCCTAGCCTGCTCTCTCCAGCTCCGTGGCTGCTGCCATTTCTGTTTAGATTTGTTTACCTTCTATAATTGAAACTTTGTAGCCTTGAGTGGAGGGCTAGGCAGGCAAGAGCAGGTGGAAAGCTTGGCTTCTTCCGTTGCCTGGGAAACCCAAGCCTCCCTCCTGCTCTTAGTGGCCATAGCCATCCTGGTTGGGTTTATTTGCATACTCGCTCTGATTGGATGGTGCGTGTGGCTGGTGGGCGTGACTTGTGGTGTAGCAGAGTGATTGTTAATTTGCATATTACCCTTTTATTAGGTAGGGTTAGCAATTAGTTCTTTTTAAGCCTTTAAAGAAAAGTAGGTGAAAAGCAGAAATAAAAATTATAGAAGATGACATGATTGTTTAATTTATTTTTTTGCCTTACATTCTTTGAATAATTTTATCATTAGAAGGGACATGCTCATTACCTAACTACCATGAAGAAATAGATCCAAGAGTAGTGATATTTTCAGTTCTATAGCTAGTAATGGAAGAGCCAAGATTAAAATCCAGGTCATCAGATCCTCACCATTTGCATTACTTAGAAGATAAAGAGCCTCTCTCTCAGTTGCAGCAACTGTTCAATAATGGATGCACTATAAATGGCTTGCCTGTTAGTGCTGTGTGCTTGATCTGTTTTCTGTGTAGAGACAGTGATAAGTTGTATCATAAACCTTAAGTGCATCATATTTTATAAATATTTTTTTAGAATTTCAGGAGAATCCTTGATAGGCCTTGAATATCAAATGTAGTCTATATTACTAGGTTCTATGTAGTGAATACAAAGGATTTCGTAGATTATTGGTTATGTGGAAAGAATGTTATATTTGGTGTCAATACCATTTTGTCTTATGAATTGTTTGTCTCCTGAACACAATTTGAAAATATTCCTGTATAAATAGGCTCCTTTAAGAGCCGAACTCCCTAGTTTTCTGCTCTTTTTTCTCGATTGATAAAGGAGCAGACTACAATTTCCTTTCCCAGGATTAGTAGGCCGGAAAACCACTTTGGTTTCTAGATCCCTTGGATGCCTCTCCTCTGCCTTTGTGCCCCATCAGTTCTCACCTCCTGGTTCCCAAGAGGATTAACATTTTGGGGAGCTTTAGGAAGAAGACTGAGCAGTGAGTGAGCAGGTTTTAAAGGCCTGTGCTCTTCCACCCCTCTGCCCACACTGCATGTGTTAACAGCTTCTACCTTCTGGAGAATGGCCTAAGGAGAGTATCAAGATTCTCCATTTCCTCCAAAGAGGCCTGCTGACACTTGCAGAGCTTGTGGTTGGGGTGAGAAGTGGACCAGAGGAAGGTTCTGCAGCCATACCTGAAGGAGAATGGTGGAGGGAGCCTAGATAGTGCCAGCCTTCAGGCTGAGATATCCAGAGACTGAGAGAAGAGACACTGAACTTGGGGTTGGAAGAATTGAGGCCAATGAGAGATTGCTGGAGGAGGGAATTTTATAATCTCCGTGAAAGAAGATTTTAAATTATAAAATTTTAAATTATAAAATTTAAAAAAATTTTATAATCTCCGTGAAAGAAGACAAGATTCTGTTTATGAGATCCAATGACCCTGCCATGGCCAAGTAGAAAAGTATGAGAAATACACTGCAAATTCAAATGTCCTTGAAATGTAGTAATAAAAAGAGCACATAAATTTTCAGACTTAGTTTTTGAACTTCTACAACTTTCCATCCATAGTACTCTCTTTCTCTCAAATACTAGCACTTACAAATTTTTAAAATAAACCTTCAGTTTAATATTTTTATGTCATACTGAATAGATAGTAAATTTAGAGCTAAAGTATTTTAGGGATTATGATTTTATTATATCATATTTATAAAAATTCAGTTATGTTATGGTTCATTTAGAGTTTTACAGAAGAGCTTGGGTACCTCTAATACTGTTCCCATGGAAAACAGGTTCAACCTACAGTAAACTTTTGAACTCATCTGTCTATCAATTGAGACTACCTTGTTATATTATTTCTCCTTAAGGTGATTAAAATAAATGACTTTAAGATTATATGTGCCTTTTCATGCGATGACCTGTTCTATACATAATTATCGAGAATTTGGTTAATTTAAAGCCAGTATTTTCATTCTATTTTATAATTGGCTTTATTACATTAAGGGTCTTAATTTGGGTAAGGAGTGTATAGACAAGAGTGAATATTCCCCAAAGCAATGCAATATATGGCTTTAGAATACCTATCATACCCGATTTTCTATAACTCTTAGCCTTCAAATGTTTTTTCCAGTGTGGCAGTATTAAGCCTTCAGACGACTATCCTTTAAATAGCCAGGACCAATTCCCTTACTCTATTATTAAGACTTAGCAAATCTTCACTCAGTTATTATATTATAAATGTTTATGGTAGAAGAAATTGGGTATCTTGATTCAGAATGTCTTTTTTGAGATTTATTAAAAGGTATAGTCATTTGTTTCAATGTTTTTGAAAGTCAGTATTCTCTTTTATCATCACTCCCCTTTCCTGTCTTAAATACCTACTTACTTATTTACTTATATTTACTTTATTGAGGTGCGATTCGTATAACATAACATTAACCCTTTCAAAGTGCACAATTCAGTGACGCTTAGTAAACCTACAACCTATTAGTTTCTAGTTTCAAGACATTTTCATCACCCCAAAATAAACATCAGACCTATTAAACAGTTACTTCTCATTCCTTCCTCCCATCAGCCTTAGGGTATTTTTTTAAAAACTTGAAATTAAGAAATTGAAATATTAATAAAACTTTATTCTAGATTAGTAATTCTATACTAGATTTAGAATACGTTGTTCTAAATTCAAAAACATGAAGAAATGCATTCAACCCCACCAGTGTGACTCAGTGGTTGAGTGTTGACTTATGAGCCAGGAGGTCACAGTTCAATTCCACGTCAGGGCATATGCCCAGATTGCAGGCTCTCTCCCCAGTAGGGGGTGTGAAGGAGGCTGCCAATCAATGACTAATCATCGGTGTTTCTATCTTTCTCTCCCTCACCCTTCCTTTCTGAAATCAATAAAAATATATATTTTTTAGAAGAAATGCATCCTATATACCAATAATGGAACAATCTATACATATAAAAGACTAATATACTAAGTGTCTGTCTGACTGGTAGCTATAATGTGCACTATCAGGGAATAGACGCTCAATGCAGGAGTTGCCATGGCACACACTGGCCATTTACAGAGAAACAGCACTGCGGACCTGGCACAAAACAAGCAACGCTCGACTTCCTGCAAGTAGGACACAGGCACTGCCACCACCCTGGAGTGATGGCCCACCAAACTGCCGCTGACTCTGCTGAGACCCCATGGCACAAAATGCAGCCCACAGCCCAGCCCAGTCCAGAAACAGTGGTAGTGGGCGTTGGGTAATGATGTCACATAGCAACGCCCAGCTTCCTCTTCCTAGTGATAGGCCATTTAACAATAAATGGCATGGCAGATCTGGTGCCCACAAAGCAACATTTCGCTTCCCCCAAGTGGGACACAAGCCCCACCACCATTCTAGAGCAACACCCACCAAATCACCGCCAATCCTGCCAAGATCCCATGGCACAAAATGCAGCTCACAGCCCAACCCAGCCCAGAAATGGTTACTGTAGGTCAGGGGTCCTCAAACTTTTTAAAGTGGGGGCCAGATCACGGTCCCTCAGAGAGCTGGAGGGCCGGACTATATGAACTACTAATTCCTACTGTAACACCTTGGCTGCGCTCACTGCCCAAAAAACCTGGCGGGCAGGATCAGACTCCCCTGGGGGCTGCATGTGGCCCGCGGGCTGTAGTTTGAAGACCCCTGCTGTAGGTACTGAGTAATGACATCACATAGAATGCCCAGCTTCCTCTCCCTAGCAATTAGCCTCCTTGGAGTTTCTTCAGCACAGGAACACCAATTGCTTTATAGCCAGGTGGAAACATTTTACACTTTAACCAAATGTCTGTGAAGCATTTTCCAGTGCTTCATCTCATTTGATCTTCACAGAAGTCATGAAGTAGGTAGATAGGAGACTTGGTGGAATCCTGTTTTCTTTTCATTAGCCAGAAAATGGAGATTTAGAAAGCTTAGAAACTTGATTTGAATGAAAAAAACTGGTGGACCTTGAAAATGACTTCAGGTATTCTCATTGTGCAGAATGTAGTCAATCACTGCTGCAGTTAAGTATTTTTTCCTTTGTTCTTCCTGCATGATCTACAATAATAATCTGCTTTGTGTTGATATTTACTGCTGTGTTGCTGACAATTAACCTGAAAGAGAATTTGGGGTGCTTCACTGAGCTGGAAAAAGGTTAACTAAATCAGAAAGTGGGTCTAATTAAGTAAGTTTATTATATACCTATAAAAGGCTAAGTTGACTCTTGCATGCGCAATACATATAAAGCTCTCACTGGCACCACTCACACACGTTTTGATCTGCCGTTGTAAATCATGAATTTGACACTTCGATTATAGAGAAAGAGCAAATAGCGATATTAAAATATTTCTTCCAATTAATTTTCTTACAATGTGCACAAATTCGTGCACCGGACCATTAGTCTATATAAATATATATAAAAGGCTAAGCAACCAGCTTAACATAACATTAACCCTTTCAAAGTGGCCAGTAGGTATGATGCACACTGACCACGAGGGGGCAGTGGTGCTTTTCCCAGTGGTGCACCCTGGGACCAGAGAGGAGGGAGTCCAATTCCTTGCTGGGCCCCGAAATTCTACCTTTGACCATGGGTTATGTTGTTGTTTGGGCACTGTCAGCCCCGAATCTGGTTTACTGCTGAGCTGCTGTCACAGCATCGGTGGTTGTCAGGTGATGCACCCCAGAACCAGAGAGGAGGGAGCCCAAATCCTCATGGGGTTGCACGATTCCACCTTTGGCCATGGATTATGTTGTTGCTGGGGCACAGTTGGTCCTGAATCTGATTTACTGCACACTTGCATTTGAGTTCCAAACCCTGTATGACAGCAACTTTGCAGAGTGCTCTCTCACACTCTAGGATCCCTCTGGGGATGTAGGAGAGCCGGTTTTGGCTGATCCCGAGGGCCAGGCTGAGGGACCCCACCTGCCAGAGGGATCCCGCTTACTCCACAGATGACCTTCGAGCCATGGTGTGCCCCAGGTGTGGCTGCCTGGGGAGGGACTGCTGTAGGTTGGCTTCAGGGCATGTCTGGCTTGTCTCGCCCAGTCCTGCCCTGCCAGCCACCTTCTAATTAATTTCCTTTCAATGTGCATGAATCCATGCAGTGGGCCACTAGTTAGATTATAAAATTTTATGTACTGTGTGTATATTTACAACTATGGGGGGGGGGGGGGAGAGAAACACTTGGTAGGAAACATATCAAAGTAATAGTGATTTAGCTATAGATTTCTTTCATTTAAAATAATAAAGAAATATCTCATTATTAAAAAGAACTCTAGGTAGTTAAAATATTGGGCCCATAGTTACTATTATAACAATTATAATTACATGAGGATAATATTAAACTTCAATAGTTATTTTTTCCCAAATTGAGTTATAGGGTTTCTTACTATTCACTAAGAGGAAAAAAAAATGGCTGTTTTCTAATTTATTTTTATTTTATTAAAACATTTTTATTGATTTCAGAAAGGAAGGAAGAGGGAGAGATTCAGATATCAGTGATGAGAGAGAATCATTCATTGGCTGCCTCCTGCACACCCCCTACTGGGATTGAGCCTGCAACCCAGGCATGTGCCCTTAACTGGAAAAGAACCTGGGACTCTTCATTCCATAGGCCGACACTATCCATTGAGCCAAACCAGGTAGGGCTATTTTCCTTCTTAAAAATATCATTTTAGGACTTTCTTTTCAACTATAAATACATCATCTTCTTGTTGACATAAATCCCAGTACCATAGGAGTGTACAAATAAAAAGCCAACAGTCTCCCTCCAAAAACAGTTTTCTCATGTACTTGCCTAAAGTAATTGTTAGCAGTTTGGCAGGTATCCTTCTTAGCCTTTCTGTCATGTAGCTTACAAAAACATAACAAAATTGGACCCAACTGAGTAAAAAACTCAGGTACCTTTAGGATGCACTGGCAAATAATGTAAAATAAAGATTTTCTCATTGCGTCTTTGGCTAACTGGAAAGGGATTTTACATTCAAAGCCTTCATATTCAAGAGTAGGTTAGAGCTCTGGCCCATGTGTGGTTCAATTGGTTGAGCATCATCCAGTGCACCAGGAGGTTGCTGGTTCAATTCCCAATCAAGAACACATGCCAGGGTTGTGGCTTGATCCCTGTTGGGGTGCATGCAGGAGACAGCCATTGATGTGCTCTCACAAAGATGCTTCTCTCTCTCTTTTGTCTCTCTCTTTAAATATCAATATAAAACTAATACAAAAATAGAGCCCTGTTGGTCAGAATATCACTGTGTTCTTTTATTATTCTTTGTCCACTCTACTCTTCCCAAACAAATATAGAATGACCATATGTCATAGATTTATTTAACTCACTATTAGGGAAACAGCAGGATGGTAAAGCTGATTCCAAAAGCATTTGAGGAATTGAGTGTATGTTGACACTAAAGAAAGAACATTTAAATAAATTGCTCCATTAGGTACAAAATTGGTTCATGTCCTACAGGGTAGTAAAACCTTTGGATTCCGTTGGACAGAAATTATCTCTACTGAAAAAAAATTTACAAATTTACCTTAACCTAATAGAATTTGGTTCCTAATCTATAGAACCAGATCAGACAATCTATAATAATAAAAGCATAATATGCTAAATAGACCGGATGGCCGAATGACCTTCCAGACAACTTTCCAGATGCAGCTCCAAGCCCCTTGCATGAATTTCATGCATTCAGCCTCTAGTGGTACTATAATAAAATATCTTTAGGAGGACCTATTAAAAATGTTTCATTACATATTTGAAGGGTTTATAGTTCTTGATTCACCTTATTCTCCGTTTTGAATAAGTTTTCTTTTCTCTCGCTCGCTCTCTCTCTCTCTCTCTCTCTCTCTCTCTCTCTCTCTCTCTCTCTCTCTCTTTCTCCTCACCTAAGGAGGAGGAGAGACAGAGAAATATCGATGTGAGAGAGACACATAGATTGGTTGCAGGATTGAGCCTGCAACCAAGGTACTTGCCCTTGACCGGAATCAAACCAGGGACCCTTCAGTCCTCTGGCCAATGCTCCATCCACTGAACCAAACCAGCTAGGTCTGGTTAATTTTTCTTAACTGTGAGAAAGACCTGTTGTGTTGAATAAGGCAAGAGCAGTAAGGTAGGGTCCAGGTTTTGGAAGAGCTTGCTATTTTAAACTAAGAAATTTAAACTTTCTTTCAACAAATGTTTATTACTATTTTTAAAATTCTTATTGTTGAAAGTTTTGCATGTCTCCTTTTTCTTCCATTGACCTCTCCTAGCCTGCTCCCACCTCCCTATTGTCTGTGTCCATTGGTTATGCATATATGCATGCATACAAGTCTTTTGGTTGATCAACAAATGTTTATTGAACACATGTTATATGCCAGACAATGGATTTACTATAATCCTGTGTGTGTGGCTGTGCTGTGCTGCTCCTCGCATCCTCCTAGGAGGCTAACTAGTGGTTCTCAAGGGGTGTATTATTAGGCAGTTGTCTGCGAAGCTGCTTTTCTCAAAATACACGTTCTTTCTGCCTCAGAAGAACATGTGTTTTGAAAAATCTTCCCAGGTGATGTTTATATCCCTTCCCTTTTGAAAATCATTGTTATATTTATTGGGCTTTTTGGAAAAAAAGTTGAATAAACAACAAGTAAAATTGCAATTAATATTTTAAAAATATTCATAACCCTGTTAGCCTTCCCCACTCCATAATACTTAAAGTAAAATAATTAATGTTCTGATTACACTCTCAGTAAGAATTATATGCAGTTGTCATATTTAGAGTTATATCTTATGTAACTGAGACATTGATTTGGGAAGAATTGGGTTTAGTGCTCCTAATTGTATCCTTAAGTTATGTCTTTACTAAATAAACTGAAAATTGTCATTTATAATAGTACTAGTGGCCTGGTGCATGAAATTCATGCACATTAAATGGGGATTAATTAAAGGAAGTATTTTAATATTGGTATTTGCCTTTTTTTTTTTTTTTTTTTTTTTTTTAATAAAAGAAGTGTCAGAGATGAAAGAAACTAAGTAAAATGTATATGAAAATCTTCTGTCAGAGTTTGGGGGAAACCACGGGATCCAGAGTCAAGTCCCCACCCACCCAAGTGCACCTAAAAATTGCACAAGACCCAGATCCGGCTGGCCTCTCCCCCATTGGGTGAGATCCAGACCCGGCCAGTCCCACCCTTGTCAAGCCCCACCGGGCAGGAGGTGCAGGCAGCCTCAGGTCCCCTGGCCCGGCACTGGGGCGGGTGGCGAGGCCTGAAGTCACTGCCAACCCCCGCCAGGTGGGGGGTGCAGCCTGGCACTGGGGTGGGAGGAGCAGCCTGAGGTTCTATGGCCGAGAACCAGGGCAGGACCACTTTGAAGTGTGGGGGCATGGCCTCAGGTCCCCCTGCCTGGCACCAGGGGAGGGTGCAGCCTGAGGTCCCGCCAAGCCCTGCTGGGCAGGGGGTGCAGCCTCAGGTCCCCTGGCCTGGTGCCAAGGTGGGGGGCATGACCTGAGGTCGCCCAGTCTGGCACCAGGGCGGGGTCGTGGCCTGAGGTCCCCCATCAAGCCCCATGGAGGTTGCGGGGATGCAGCCTCAGGTCCCGGCTGATTGCTCCTTAAGGCTTGTTATGGAAACCCTGCCTCCGCTGTGGGCACAGCCATCTTTGGGGGGAGTGATGGTCAATTTGCATATTCCCTCTTTATTATGTAGGATGTGATCTACATGGCAAAGACATGTGATTAAATATTAGACTTAAAATGCTTTTAATGAAAGATAAATTTAAAATTTTAAATATGCTACGAGAAAATAGACTTACCAATTTTGTCAGATACTGGTAAAAGGAATAAGTAATAAAAGAAAAAAGTAAATATATATTTAACTAGTAATTAAACTATTTGAGTCAACAATTAAAATGAGCAGCTGCTGAGTATGTGCATTTACATTCTTCTCAATAGAACTAATTAGGCTGTCTCTTTGTGTCAGTGCTCTCACAGGGCAGGGATCTGTGAGCTCAGTACACCTACGCTGACTTGGAATTCACAACTGAATCATAGGGTATGACATTACAGATTAGGGGAGAAATTGAAAATTAACATGTACAATTGGTATATTGTGTATTTTTCTTTTTATTAGTGTGCCGATCCAACAAAAGCCCCTGGGTCTGTTTGACTTGTTCAAGTGTCCACTGTGGAAGGTAGGTGACATTCTTATTGCTTGGCTTCCCTACTTGCATTTTTCAGTTTGCCTTTAAGCTTCATGTTAATGGTTTATTGATTTGGGTTTATTTATCACCATTGCTTAATCATAATGTGTAATTCTCTGTAGAGTTTATCTGTCCCCATAGAATCAGTTGGGTTCTTTCCCCCTCAGTGGTACAACTAAGGAAAATCTAGGGGAGAAACCCTGTATATTGATACTTAGAATTCATTTGATGATCAAGATAACCTAAACCTAGTAATATTTGATTGAAAAGATGATATATGGGAACTTTGAAATCTCTATATAAAAGCCTAATATGTAAATTGTCCCCTGGGAGTTCAACTGGGAGACCGATCGCTTGCTATGACATATTTGACCATCAGGGTGCAGAACAGAAAGAAGGAAGGCCCAGGCCAGCAATTGGCAGCAATGGAAGGGAGGCTCCAGCTGGCAGCCAAAAGGCCCTGATCCACCCTGATCGCTGGCCAGGCCTAGGGTCCCTACCCTTGCACTAATTTCGTGCACCGATCCTCTAGTATTTAAATAAAAGTTTACCTCATGGTTGTTTTTAAACCTTTTATTAGGGTGACCAGTTTCAGCAATCATCAGCACATGGCCCAGCTTGTTTCACCTATTACCTACCCCATCTCCACCTAATTTACTGATTTTTGATTTAAATCCCAGGTATTACATCATTCTTCTGAAGAAGAAGGAAAAAAAAAAAGAAAAAGCAACACTAAAATATTTACAGCTAAAGGAATTCCCTTGATAATGTTCTCACTGTGGAGTTCATAGTTAATTTCTAAGATATATCAAATGTTTCATTGTTATATTAAGATACTTTTGTTTTCCAGGGACCTAATTCCCCATCTCTCACCCCATCCTGGTTCAAGCCTGAGTTTCCTCCCAGTTCTTGATTTCAAAATGATGTTACTGAAGTAACTCTTCTTTTGACACAAACTCAAATATCAACCTTTGTGTTCTTTTAGCCTGGCAGCACATTTATATCTATTGTTCTTGTAGCTTAAAAAAATCCACTTTGAATTTGCTTCAAAGTTAAAAGTTTAGCAGCAGGGGATGGGAAATTATACTAAGTCACACAGACTGAAATCTATATCATATTTATTAGGACTGCTTCCCCATTGTTATTTTTAAAACCCTCATTGCATGAAGAGAGCATCTTTATTCAGTTAACTTTTGATTTTTTACATTTTGAGCCCTGAAATTTAATATTTTTTTCCATGTACACTTAAGAGTACCTTTGGAAAATGTTAACTGCATATTTCTTAATTTTGGCTGTTGTGGTTTTGAAATCTCTAGGATTTGGGGAACCTGAAAATACTTTGTACAGATAACACTTTTTTAAAACAGAAGAAATGTACAAGCACTTAAATTCTGCACTTGAAGAGACAGATTCCTCTCCTAGATTTTGAGAGGTGAGAATTAATAATGCAATAAAATTTATATAGTTCTGTTCTCCAGTTGTCTCATAGTGCTCTACAACCTAAATCTTGAAGGTCATATGCCAACAAAAAGACCAGACAAACTAAAAAATTGGAGATACTAGTGTTATTAATAGCAAGCAGTAAACAATTCTTTAAGCAGGTTTTGAGAAAATAAATTGAAAATTTCCTAGACTATGCAGGTAGTCTGTTTCCATTTGCATGGAATCTTAAATTTAAACATTTTATATAGTTTTAGAGGAATATGATTAAGTAGATTAAACAAATGAGAGTAGTCTGCATTTGGATTTTCATTTTACATAACTGATTGGTTAATTCCCTTTTATTATGTGTTGATTGACACAGATTCTGATTTTAGTAATTTTAGACCACTTATCTGTAGGGAAGTCTAAAATTGAATATTTTTTCAACTAGAAAACATAGTTTATCAGCATATTTGAGTTATATATTTATTGGTCTTCATAATACCATCCCATTTAAGTTATCTGAAAACTTTTTGTGCTCATTGTTAGAAATGTGTGACATATATTGACATTTTCCTTTTTAGACCAAATTGCCTAGTTAAAATCTAAAACTAGTTGAGGGAAATACTTATTTTTATATTAGCCATTTTTTTTATATAAAACTGTTAACATTTGATTGATGTATTTACATATTAGCCAAAACATTGCCAATCTTAATATTGGCAGTAATACACTTACTACTTTATTACTGACATTTACACTAATCATTTAAACATACTATATAATTGGCTAAGTGTCTGGTCAACCAGTCAGCTATTCAACCCATCAAAATGTAATATGCCAATGATATGCCAAGGCCACTCAGCCTCTCGCTATCACATGCACTGACCACAAGGGAGCAGACGCTCTGACCAGTAGGTTAACTTGCTGCTGGGGTCCAGCCCATCGGGACTGAATAAGATAGGCTAGACATGCCCTGGCTGGCCAACCTCCTGAGTCCCTCCCCAATCTCAATCATGCACCAGTGGGTGCATCTTTGTATATATGCTGTAAATCACAAGTTGATTGTCATATTTGATTGCAGAAAAAGGAGCATTTTTTAAGTATTCAATTTAATAAATAAATGATTGAATGCTCTTATAAGGAAGAATTCTTTCTTACTCTAGTTTGTTTACCATCTAATTTTATCATCATCTCCTACTACTTTAACTTCCAAAGCAATATTTAGATTAAAATAATTTTTCATTTGGTTTTTGTAAGGTATGTGAATGGCCATGCAAAGAAGCATTATGAAGATGCACAAGTACCCTTAACCAATCATAAGAAATCAGAAAAACAAGATAAAGCTCAGCACACAGTGTGTATGGATTGTAGTAGCTACAGTACATACTGGTAAGTATTAATATTTTCCTGGAAGTGATATTTCTTCCTATGAGTGTGCAAGTGTTTTTTCATTTCCTCGCTCCCCTTCCTCACCAATCTCTAAGCCAGTTGCTACTGCTAACACCTCCTTTTAGTTCTTTTAAGATTCACTCATGGGCCTGGAGCCATCAGGAATGCCTATCCTATTCACTTAGCTTTTACTTTGCATTGTTCCTTTCAACTTCCTGGCCCCCTCTTCTTACCCACCTTATGTTCCTTGTCTATCCCAATAATCTTTAGGAAAATGAAGAATATCTATTTCTTTGTTGTTCATTACAATTCCTTTTTTTTTTTTAATTGAAGAATATGGTACAAATCCATGTTTCTATGGTGCAAGTTAATATTTTGTTACATAATCCCTAAAAATTTAATTTCTTTGTATAAAAAACTACTGTGACAACGTCCCCTCTTCCAGAATAGCTCCATTCTCCTACTTCTATGCAGATGATTGTCAGAAATTTTATGTGTAGCTATTTTTTTTTTAAATATCAAATTCTTTAGAAGGAGATTTTCATATAAATGACAATAAAGTTAAGTATCTCTTTTTAGAACTACTTAGATCTAGGTTATTTAGATTACAGTGATGTTTAACAATCCATATCCTTAGAAAGTCAATGTATTTTACAATTTTAACTTTGGTGTGAAGCAAATTTATTTCCTTGACTAGAAAATTATGATGAACAGTTGTTTTAATCAGTTTACTTAATTCAAAAGGCTTTTGACACTGAAAGGCTTTTGTTTGGTAGTGGGAAAGGCCAGTTAAAGGTTTTCTTTGAAAGTTTTTTTCCCCATAGTATAATTTACAAAGTAGGGAATAAATTTAAAATGCATTCATTAAATAATTGCTCATCCAGAATACTTCAAAGCCCCACTGCCTAATGGTACTATCAAAAGTACAGCTGAAAACAAACTCGAGAATAGCAGTGAATTACATGGCTTGTATGTTCTCAGGTGAGATCTGAGGAGGGTAGTAATGAAGGGGGAAAAAGGAGAAACTCATGAAAACTATTTGCAAATATTCTCCCTACTTCCCTTTCTTCTATTTCTTCCTTTCTTGATTTTATTGGAAGAAGAATGGGAATTGCTGAATGTTGCCTATAGTGGGGATATTCATAATGATGATACTGTTGACCAGAGGAAAGTTCTACCTGAACAAGACAAGGGAATAATAATGGAAGGTATCATGGGTGAGAGGATGGGGAGCATTCCATCATCTGTCCCCTTATCATGCAATGAAAGTTTCAGAAGGGGAAACCAGTATGATTTGTGAGAATATCTGGAATTATTTAAGCAATTAGGCTATAAACCAAGCTGCTCTTTTGGGGGCAGATCTGGGAATATGACTTTAAAAACTGATGTCTCATCCTGGTTGGTGTGACTCAGTTGATTGGAGCATTGTCCCATACACAGGGTTGGATTCCCCATCAGGGCACATACTTAGATTGCAGGTTTGATCCCATGGTCGGACTGGTCAGGGTGGAAGGTTTTTGTGTGTATGTGTTTTTCCTATATAGCCCTTGATTGTCATATGAAGTGGTAGTAGGCAGGGTGGAAATTTAAACTCCAAATACGTTCAATTTACATTTTCTACTGAAGTTGTGTGCTAATCCTTTCTACATCATCTTTAGTTGATAGTTGTATTGTAGAAAGGTGTCCATCAAAAGGAGAAAAAAAAGATCAGTTGGCTTCCTAAGTCTTAAATTTTGACAAGCTTAACATTATTAAATTGTGATTGTTGAATATAACATTTTAAAGTTCAGTCATTCAGATCACTAATATATCAGTGATCCTTTGTATGGAAGATGTCCAGCCATGGGAGAAAGAGAAGCTAGAGGCAGATGAACATTTCAGTAAAGATGAAAATCTTCCTAAGCTTTTCATAGTGTTCAGTTTATTGTTATTTGCTCTTGTAAAACTTTCTACGAAAGTTAAGTATTAGCCAAGCTGTTGAAGGTGTTTTCTTTATTTTCCCCTCCCTTTTTCTCAGGAAACTTACATACTAGAATTACGTAGCTACCTAATTGATAGAAGTATCCATTTCGGAAGGGTTGTAAAACAGCAGAAAATAAGATCATTCTTGAGATATCTATCTCACATTCATTATTGTTGGTCATGTCTACCTACATGTACCAGATATTAAAACATTCATTCATCTTGATTTTTAATTAGCAACGTGATTAACTGCTTATGGAAAAGTTTCCAAATACAGTTAAATCTCTGTGTGCGGTGGGCTTTCTTGCTGTTGATAAGATTATAAGGAAATAGTAATCTGAGGAAATTTTAAGAATGATCTTAGAATATCTTAATGAAATGGAATTACAATCATAGATCTTTTTAAAAATATAGGTTATATACTTTACTGTCTTTATATATTGCAATTTGGAGGAATACCTTTATTAAATAAATTTGAATTGAATTTGTTTTATATTGGGATAATGTCCTAAAAGTACCTGTCGTTTTATGACTGAATTGTAGTTAAGTGGCAGTTCTTAAACCTTGGGGAATATATACCATACAGAGACTTCTTGGCTAGTTGCCAGTCTTTTGTGTGAAGTGATACAGAGCTGCATGTGTGCGACACCCAGAGCTTCTGAAATTCAGGAAGGGAGCTGCAGCTGGGCGCATTACCATTTCATTTGTGGGTTTTAGAACAAAATGCCAGGGATTCATCCTGTATTATGATTGCACTGAAGGCCTAAAAGGATTCTGTGATAGCTGTACATTAATGAAGCTGGAGTTTAAATGAACATTTTCCCCACACCTCACTATGATTAGGAAACAAACAAAATTTCTTTTTTCTGTATGGGGTATGTGTATATGTATTATTTCCCGGGGCATTTTGGTAATTCCATTCCTGTTTGTAAGTTTTCATTGTACATAAATTTCTTGTGGTTAGACAGAATGATTTGGTTTAGAGGTAAAATATTGATATATTAGGTGTAACCTATTTGATTATTAATTATTATGCTTGTAGTCAAAATATTTTGACTATAGCTAATGGTAAAACTTCTTTTCCATCTGCTCTATGCTCTAAAGAAGTGAAACATGCTCTGAGGAATACAATTTCTCTATCCTTTCCTTTCCAAGAGTCCCTGCCCTGTCCTATCTTTACATACCCTTTATGACATTGTCACTGAACTGACCCCATTCCCGCCTTCCAGCTCCAACTGTAACTGGATGTAATTTCTCCTAAACTCATAGAGCTTGGGATACTTGTAATTTCCTACTATGTGTTAGATATTTGAAAATGTCGTTGGGGACTGCAGGAACCATATGCCAAACTTTGTATCTTCCACAGTACTCAGTGTCTGGTACACAAAAGGCAGTATATATTGGAAAGATTGAATTTTGTTATTATCTCCCCAGAATGGGCAGGTTTATACCAAATCTGTAATACTGTGCCCTCAGATCATCTTGGGCCACAGAACGCTATTCCTGAAGAAGACCTAAATAAATCGGGCATATGTGAGCCATTTCATTTACCTCTCAAGAGGGAGACCCTTGCAGAGCAGCTCCCTTCATTTCTGATATAAAATAGGGCGTCTGGAAGGGGTACATATTAACCAAATAGAACAACAAAAAATGGGTCACTATTTGAAAAGATTGAAAGAAACACCAAAAGGAAAATTTTGATTTGACACAAACCCACCGCTTTGATAGATCATGTTAACTGAGCTAGAGGTAAGTGAAGCTTTCAGTAGCAGTGAGCATCTTACCAAGATTTTCACACAAGGGCTCATGTTTACTTCTATTATTTAAGTAATATTTTCTTTCTTCCTACCCCCAACCTCTCTCCTTTAGTCAATACAAATGGAACTGTATGTGGTGTGAATTATTTTATCAAACAGGAGCAGATTAAAATTAGAACTTTAGGCCGATTCCCTGCTCCCCTGGACACTTTTAGGTTGGTCTTGGCCCGTTGGAAGACCAGGAAGTTGATAAATCGCGAGGCCAGCCGCTGGAAGACGGCGGCTCGGGTGGGACAGTCGCCAGGGATGGCGGAGCGTGAGGATGAAGCGGGCGTCGGGACTGCTCTCCTGGACGCTGAGCAGGGTCCTGTGGCTCTCGGGCCTCTTTGAGCGGGGAGCTGACCGGCAGCCCCGGATCATGGAAGAGAAAGCGCTAGAGGTTTATGATTTGATTCAAAGTATCCAGGACCCAGAGAAGCCCAATACTTTGGAAGAACCAGAAGTGGTAACAGAAAGTTGTGTGGAGGTTTAGAAAGTAAATGGACTATTTGGTTATTATCAGGTTCACGTCAACAGTACCTCATTGCTCTTTGGCACCTTCCTGGGCCGTCCTGAAGAGTAAAACTTCAGCGGTGTTTACCATTTAAACATAAGGTCCCTTTAGGCGATGGCGCCTTCTCTGGGTCAGACTACCGGCGGCGACCGCAGGAGCATGGCGGACACGGACCTGGACCTGTTTATGGAATGTGAGGAGGGGGAGCTGGAGCCATGGCAGAAAATCAGTGATGTCATTGAGGATTCTGAAGTTGAAGATTATAATTCAGTGGATGAAACTACTACAGTTTCTGAGAGCCAGGAGCCAGTCTCAGCTCCAGTGCCCATCGCTCTCTATGCTTCTGTTGTTAAGCACGGCAGCGGGGCACAGAACAGCGACAGTGCAAAGAGGACTCTTGTCAGACTAATTGTCGAGGACAATCCCCAAATAAAGCGTCGTCGTCGATATAATATGCCTGATGACCAAGAATTGCCACCATATGTTTCTCCATCCGAAAGAAGGCGAATTCGTCTACAGAATATGACTGAAGAACAGCGATTGGCACTACGTACCTCTGCAGCCGAAAGAAAGCGACATCGTCAACAGAATATGACTGAAGAACAGCGATTGGCACACGTGAAAGAAGACAGTGGTGTCGACAGAATGTGTCTGAAAAACAACGTTTGGTACAATGTACCTCAAGCTGAAAGAAACCAGTCATCGACAAGTACTACCAATACTGGTAGAAACTGCCTTCATAGCGAAAATGAGGTAAATGAGGATGCAGTTAGCGAACAGAGTTGTGGTGGAACGTAACACATGTGGTGTTACATGTCAATTTTGCCTATCCCTGAGTTTCTCTGATGAAATACGTTGCCTTCTCTCGAGTTCAAAGAGCGTGTGACGTTAAAGTTGTAAATACTTCATCACAAGGGAAATTAGTCAAGCACTCGGAAAGCGTTTTTAGTCTTAATGTGCTATACT
Organism: Pipistrellus hanaki; assembly: GCF_964339955.1. Taxonomy (NCBI): domain Eukaryota; kingdom Metazoa; phylum Chordata; class Mammalia; order Chiroptera; family Vespertilionidae; genus Pipistrellus; species Pipistrellus hanaki. The sequence goes on along the minus strand of NC_140503.1, from coordinate 44,422,601 downwards.
GGGAGATATTAGAATAAGTTTAATCAATGTATCAATCATTGTTTTTAACGATTTTTTTATGTCATGTTTTTGTTTTTATATCATCTTTTTGTTTTTATATCATCTTTTTTCATATGTCTTTGTTGTTATATCATGTTATTGTTTATTGAATTTATATATTATTTTCATGTACATTTTACTAATTTTCTTTTATCTCTGACACTTATAAAGAGTGAATAGCGATATTAAAATATTCTAATTAATTTCCTTTCAATGTGCATGAATCCGTGAACCTGGCCGCTAGTATTGAAATATTTATAGGTGAAATGATATGATCTAGACTTGTTTCAGAATAATATGGGCACTAGTAAGTGAGTGGAAGGTATAGATGAAACATGATTGGCTAATTATTGAAACTCAGTGATGGTAATGGGATTCATTATAGTGTTGTATATATAAACATATATATATATGTTTTAACTTTTCCATAACCAAACATTTAAATTGAAAATATATATAGTCAGTAAGTTGCCAGTATAGTTATCATAGATAAAACTTGTTGGAATTTTTTATCTGTCAACCTCTGTAATCACTACTCTGCTGGCTTAGTAACTATCAGGGTCTAGTCCACTACTGGGCTCTCTGTTTCTCGGAGACTGTGGGACAAACCACTGTTGGCCCATTAATAGCCACCTATATACCCATTCCTCTGGTTTTGCTTTATAGCTAACTGCAGTGACTATTTGCCAAGTTGAACATACAGTTCAGAGGAGTTCATCTTACTCAGTGATTTGAGGTAAAAAAGTTGAGGCAATATCTGCTTTTATCTTTGATTTAGGTATATTGGCTCTCCCCCAAACTTTCTGTCTGGTTTTAGCATATTTGTAAGTTAGAAATTACAGCATTGAGAATTTTTTTTAGCCAAATGTAGTATATGAAGGACTTAAAAACATTTACAAAATTGCTTTTCTCACAAATGAAAAAGAATGTAAAATATTTCAATAACAATTAGCCAAGTTTATTAGAATGTGTTTATTAATATTTATTCCTGAATGAATCATTACTTTATTAAGTCATCATTTTTACTTAATGCTGTTGACCAGGTCTTTTCTTTATCAAGTTTGATGACATAAAGAGAAAGAAGGCAGCCTACCAACTCTGTGTTTCCATATCTAAGACCATGGTTGTTTAGAAAGTCTTTTGCATTTCTGAGATTTGACTCACTAGGAAGAGATGCCATTCTTTTTCTTTTTCTTTTTTATAATATTTTTTTTTCTTTTTTTTTTATAATATATTTTTATTGATTTCAGAGATGAGGGAAAGAGAAAGGGAGGGAGGGAGAGATGCATTGATGATGGGAGAGAGTCATTCATTGTTTGGCTGCCTCCTGTGTACCCCACATTGGGGGTTGGGCCCCCAACCTGGGCATGTGCCCTGATCAAGGAATTGAACATGACCTCTTGGTTCATAGGTCGATGCTCAACCCCTGAGCCACATTGGCTGGTTGAGATGCTATTCCTTAAAGTCTCTACTTGCTGAGTTAATGCTTATCGATGAATATTCCTCTTATAAAAAAATTAGGTGGTGGGGCGGACTAGAAGGGGTCAGTGGGGGAAAGGAGGAATATATGTTAATACTTTCAACTATGAAGATTTTTTTTTAAGTAAGGTGGGTTAGCAACAGATTACATTCTGACAGAATAGGTGTTATCTAGTTAAAATATGGTGTTCTTGTTTTTTGTTTTAAGAAAAACATGTTACTCTATTTGTAAGAAAAAATAACTTATATGTTATTTTGTTTTGCTGGGGGAAAAATAAAGAAACCTCTCAAGTTTAGAATCTTTTATTCTTGCATCTATTTGGCTACCCCGAGGTATAGTTCATATAGTAATAGCAGGGGAGTTCTAGCTAGTTGCTCAATAGATAGTGTCAGCCTGCAGACTGAAGGGTCCCGGGTTTGATTCCAGTTAAGGGCACATACCCGCATTGCTGGCTCAGTTCCCAGTAGGGCGCATGCAGGGGCGGCCTATCGGTGATTCTCTCTCATCATTGATGTTTCTACCTCTCTCTCTCTCTCTCCCTTCTTCTTTGAAATAAAAAAAACAAACAAAACGTTAGCTGGCACCGGTTTGGCTCAGTGGATAGAGCATCAGCCTGCGGACTGAAAGGTCCCGGGTTTGATTCCGGTCAAGGGCATGTACCTTGGTTGCGTGCACATCCCCAGTAGGGGGTGTGCAAGAGGCAGCTGATCGATGACTCTCTCTCATCGATGTTTCTAACTCTCTATCCCTCTCTCTTCCTCTCTGTGAAAAATCAATAAAATATATATATATAAAAAAAAGGGTAATTGCTGACTCTCCTTTATAGTTTTTCAGAATAATGAATCATGCTTAATTTTAAACAAAAGTAATGAGTATGGGTGGTTTTATATCTGTTACTTGGTGTCTAGAATATGAGTTAGTATTATGCAAACCAACCCAGGACCAGTGTTGAGGAGGCCAGGGCCAACAGGAGGTATGAGGGACACCTGGGGCTGCTGCCTTCCACCCCATGGGCTCTGCAGACCCTGTAGTGCAGTACTAGTGGCTTGGCTTGTCACCAGGGAGCTGGATATCTATGGCTGGCTTGCAGGTGGAACTCCTTGCAGGTTCCCCTATTGGCATAGCTACTCCACTTGGATCTGGCATGCCACCTACCATGATGGACCCATTCAGAAAATTTCTGCTTGTGCCCCAGGCCCAGCCCCCAATGCAGACCTGGATTGGGAGAGGGATCCCAGATTAGAGAGGGTGCAGGCTGGGCTGAAGAACACCCCCACCCATGCATGAATTTCTTGCACCAGGCCTCTAGTATATATATAAAAGCCTAAGCAACCATACAGCCAAATAACTGGTTGACTGGTGGCTATGATGTGAACTGACCACCAGGAAGCAGATGCTCAACACAGGAGCTGCCCCCTGGTGGTCGATGCACTCGCACAGTTGGAGTGCTGCTCAGCTGACTGACCTGTCCCAGTAGCCCACCAGCCCACCAGCCGAGTGGCAGCCACTCACTCCCTCAGTAGTCCTGCAGGTCCAATCTCTGGAGAATGAGCCAGTCACTGATGGACCAGTGCCGCTGGCATGATCCTGACAATGCTGTTGGCCTCTAGCACAGCAACCCCTTCTCCTCCCTAGACACTCTGCAAGGAAGAAATGATATAAAAGTGGCTCCCGACAACCAGCGCAAATGTCAGTATGACAGATCCTGGTCCTGGGCTGGCAAGAACATCCCACCACCCGCCCAGAATGCCAATCATGTCTTCCCCCCCCCCCCCCCCCACTCAATTCGGGATAGGCACCAGATGCAGGGCTCACAGCTGGGAGCACCTGCCCGCTGTAGTGGCGCAAGCTTCTCCTGTTCAGGACTGACTGGGCACAAGCCCGTTGCAGGCACAGCAGGGCCAGGATGAGCAGGAGCGGCAGGCATGTTGTACTGCCGGTTTCTGCCCATTCCCTGCAGGCCATGCCAAGGGACCCCACCACCTGTGCATGAATTCATGCACTGGGACTCTAGTAAGTATATAAGAATTAGTATAGCTCTAGCTGGTTTGACTCATTGGTTAGAGCATGGCCCATGGACTGAAAGGGTTGTGGATTCAATTCTGGTCAAGGCCGTTACCTGGGTTGCAGTTTCCCTTCCTGCCCCTGGTCAGGGTGTGAGTGGGAGGCAACCGATAGATGTGTCTCTCTCACATTGATGTTTCTCTCTATCTTTCCCCTCCCACTCTCTCCAAAAAAAATCCATGGAAAAAATATCCTTGGGTGAGAATTAATAAAGAAATAACAGCCGAAACTGGTTTGGCTCAGTCGATAGAGCGTCGGCCTGCGGACTCAAGGGTCCCAGGTTTGATTGTGGTCAAGGGCATGTACCTTGGTTGTGGGCACATCTCCAGTAGGGGGTGTGTAAGAGGCAGCTGATCGATGTTTCTCTTGCATCGACGTTTCTAACTCTATCCCTCTCTCTTCCTCTCTGTAAAAAAAAAAAATCAATAAAATATAAATAAATAACACACAAAAAAAAACAAATAACAAAGTATTAGTTCATATGCTCCACTGTTCTCTGAAAAGTAAACATGTCTTAATCATATAACATGATTTATTTACCATAGGATTTGCAATAATTTTGTGGGTTTGATAAAAAAAAGGAGGGGGGTTCATAGCTCTACAGGCCTACCAAAGAAGAAGAAAAACAGAAAAGAAAAAATGGTAATAAATTATTTAACCATAGAACTCAAAAGAGTTACAGAGCAAGAAGGAAAGCCCAGCGTAAGCAGAAGGAAGGAAATAATAAAGATCAGAGTGGAAATAAACAACATAGAGACCAAAAAAAAAACAAAAACAAAAAATCAACAAAACGAAGAGCTGGTTCTTTGAAAAGATAAATAAGATTAATGAACCTCTAGGCAGGCTCACCAAGAAGCAAAGAGAAAGGACCCAAATAAACAAAATCAGTAATGAAAGAGGTGAAGTAACAACTGATCCCAAAGAAATACAACGGATTATGAAAAAAAAATAAGAGGCCAGGTGCATGAAATTTGTGCACTGGGGTGTGTGTGTGTGTGTGTGTGTGTGTGTGTGTCTGTCCGTCTGTCCCTCAGCCCAGCCTACATCCTCTCCAATCTGGGACCCCTTGGGGTATGTACGACTGCTGGTTTAGGCCCACAGGAATTGGGCCTAAACCAGCAGTTGGACATCTCTCTCACAATCTGGAGAATGGGCCAGGCATTTGCCAGTCTGACTGATTGCCCCTAACCGCTTCTGACTGCCAGCTTGATCATTCTCTAACCACTCCCCTGCCAGCCTGATTGATGCCTAACTGCTCCCCTGCCGGCCCAATTGCCCCCAGTTGCCGCCTTCTGCTGGTGCAGTTGGCCCCAATTTCCCTTTCCTGTAGGCTCGGTCACACTCCCCTGCCGGTCTGGTTGCCCCTAACTGACCTCCCCTGCAGGCCTGGTTCCCCCAACTGCCTTCCCCTGTTGACCTGGTCGCCTTTAACTGCCTCCCCTGCTGGCTTGATTACCCACAACTGGCCTTCCCTGCTGTCCATGTTGTGGCTATGGTGCCACCACATTTGAGGGTGGGGCAGTCAATTAGCATATTCCCTTCTTATTGGCAGTGGGCATCTCCTTTATGACAGCATGAGAGTCAATTAACATATTCCCTCTTTGTTAGATAGGATAGTTTGAAGAACTCTATTCTACTGAACTGGACAACCTAGATGAAATGGACATATTAGAAAAATAAAGCTCCCAAAACTCAATCAGGAAGAATAAAAAAAAACCTGAATAGGCCAATAACTACTGAAGAAATTGAAGCAGTAATCAATAATCTTCAACAAACAAAAGCCCTGGCTTTACAGGGGAGTTCTAACAAGCATTCAAAGAAGAAATACCTGTCCTCCTCAGACTATTCAAAAAAATTCAAGAGGAAGGCTCACTTCCAAGCTCTTTCTATGAAGTCAGCATTACCCTAATTCCAAAACCAGATAAAGACACCACAAAAACAGATATATAGGCCAATATTCTTGATGAACATAGATGCTAAAATCCTCAACAAAATTCTAACAGATCAGATCAGGCATTACATTAGAAAGATCATATGCCATGACTAAGCAGGATTTATTTTGGGGATGCAAGGTTGGTATAATACCCACAAATCAATAATTGTGATACTTTGCATTAAAAAATTGAGAGACAAAATCACATAATCATATCAACCATTGCAGAAAAAGCATTTGACAAACTCGTAATACCCTCCGCAAAGTGGGATTAGAGGGATCATACCTCAACATAATAAAAGCCTTATATGACAAACCTACAGCCAACATCATACTCAATGGTCAAAAACTAAATCCATCTCTCCTAAAAACAGGAACGAGACAGGGATGCTCATTTTCACTACTGCTGTTTGATGAAGTACTAGAAGTGCTAGCCATTGTGATCAGCAAGAAGAAGAAATAAAAGGCATCCAAATTGGAAAAGGAAGTAAAACTGCCCTTATTCGGAGAGGACATGATACTGAACATAGGAAATCCCAAAGACTCCATCAAAAAACTGCTAGACTTAATAAATGAATTCAGTAATGTAACAGGATACAAAATTAATACCCAGAAATCTATGGCCTTTTTATACATCAATAATGAACTCACAGAAAGAGAAACTAAAAAAACAATTCCATTTATTATTGCACCAAAAAAATTGATACCTAGGAATAAACGTAATTAAGGAGGTAAAAGATCTGTACTTGGAAAACTACAGTACATTGAGAAAAAAGATAGAGGAAGACATAAACAAATGGAAGAACATACCATGTTCATGGATTGGTAGAATCAACATGATTAAAATGTCCATACTAACCAAAGCAATCTACAGTTTTAATGCAATCCCCATTAAAATACCAGTGGCATATTTCAAAGACCTAGAAAAAAACTCTAAAAATTCATATAGAATAAAAAAAGACCCCAACATAGCCACAACAATCATGAGAAAGGACAACAAAGTTGGAGGGATCACAATACCAGATATCCAGCTATAATAACAAGCCACAGATCTCAAAATTGCCTGATACTGGCACAAGAACAGACATATAGACCAATGGAACAGAACAGAGATCCAGGAAATGACCCTAGCCATTATGCTCAATATTTGACAAAGGAGACAAGAGCATACAATAGAGTCAAGACAGTCTCTTTGCCCTAACTGGTTTGGCTCAGTAGATAGAGTGTCAGCCTGCCAACTGAAGGGTCCCATTCGATTCTGGTCAAGGGCATATACTTGGTTGCAGGCACATCCCTAGGAGGGGGGTTGCAGAAGGCAGCTAATTGATGTTTCACTCTCCTCGATGTTTCAAACTATTTCTCTCCCTTCCTCTCTGTAAGAAAATTATTAAAATATATTTTTTAAAAAGACTCTCTTCAATAAATGGTGTTGGGAAATTTGGACAAATATATGCAAAAACATGAAACTAGATAAACTTAAACCATACTCAAAAACAAACTCAAAATGGCTCAAGGACTTAAAATGTAAGATGGGAAAACATAAAAATCTTAGATGACTCCATAGGCAGCAAAATATCAGACATATGTCATAGCAATATTTTTACCAATACAGCTCCTAGGGCAGTGGAGACTAAGAAGAAAATAAACAAATAGGACTACATCAAAATAAAAAGCTTCTGCACGGTAAAAGAAACCATCAACAAAATAAGAAAGCCCACTGCATGGGAGAACATATTTCCCAGTGCTATTTCAGATAAGGGGTTCATCTCCAAAATTTACAGAGAACTACAACTTAACAATAGGAAGATAATCTAATTTTTTTTTTTTTTTTTTTTTTTTAATGGGCAAAGGACCTAAATAGAAACTTTTCGAAAGAAGATATACAGAAGACCGAGAGATCTTTGGTTTAGAGATCAACCAAAGGACTTGTATGCATGCATGTTAGTATAACCAATGGACACAGACACTGGAGTGGTAGAGTCTTGCCCTCGGAGTGGGAGTGGCGGGGGAGGGGAAGTCAATTGGGAAAAAGGAGACATATGTAAAACTTCAATAAAAAAATTAGGAACATTAATTTGATATCTTATTGAGTTAGTTGATTGAAAATACTGAACAAATAATTTTTGACACCTGATATAGTGTTGTCAAATTGATCCTTATCAACAATAGCTGAATTTCTGAGAATGCAAAAGTATAAAAGGAGTATTAAAATAAAATTTCCATAGATTTTTTTTCTTTCCTGGCAGGGCAATGTCTTAACTCCAAACAAAGAAATATTGTGAAATGATATTGAATTGATTCATTTTTCTTAAAAAAATCCCTTATATTTCACATTTTAAACACCTGTAACATTAGCAGTTTTAATCAAAACTAATGAAAATAAAGCTCTTACCTAGTGTGCTTAAGTTAATACTAAATAATTTTCTAAGGCCGTTGTGATTAAAAATAAAAAAGGAGAAAATCTTTTCTTTATCATTATAAACTCTTTGGAAACAAGTCTTCAGTGTGTACAGATTAGAGAACAGGAAGAGGTTTGTTTATTTAAAGACAGTATTTTGAAATTTAAAAATAAACCCTTTAACAGAAGTGGTCTGAAAGCATAAAAACTGATACTTGTCTGCTTTTAACAAAGGATATGAGTATTCTCTGCAGGTATTCTCCTACTTTCTTAAAATTGGCTTATTTGATGGCAGTACACCAGAATTTAATGGAAAATTTAAAAATAAGCTTGCTTTTCTAAAATAGATTTTTGGATTTTAACTTTTCTTGTCTTGAAATAGATGAAGCTACTAGAATATACACTTGGATGTTTTTCTTCTTCCGTATCTGTATGTTATCTATATACAATATATAAAGAGCCAGGGTCCGTAATGTCCAAAACAACCAAATGCTCAACCAAACACTGTAAGTCAGTCTTGCAGTCAGTGCTGCAGATCAGCCCCAGAGATAGGCCCAGAGATGCTGACTGGCATAGAAACCCACCAATCAGAACCAAATTTGGGTGAACTGAGAAGCCAGTTGCTGCCTACAAGGCAGAGCTTTTGATGTTGACTAGCATAGAAACTGACCAATCAGAATCTAATCTGGGTGAATTGCGAAGGCAGAACCTAAAGTGGGGGGAAGGATGGGTTTTAAGGGCAACAGCTATTTGCTGTAAGGTGTAAGAAAGGGTTTAGGAGAAACCAAGATGGCGGCATAGGTAAACCCCTGAACTTGCTGCTTCACACAATTAGTTCAAAACTAAAACTAAAAGACAAACGAGTATCATCCAGAACCACTGGAAGGCTGGCTAAATGGAATTTATACAACTAGAAGGAAAGAGAAAAGCACACTGAGACTTGGAGGAGGTACAGGAATGAAGTGCGGAGCTACGAAGGCGTGCACACATGTGTGGAAGGGGTCTGGCAACTGAGTATGCTGTTGTCATTTTTATTTTATTTCATTTTATTTATTTATTTTTAAAATATATTTTATTGATTTTGTACAGAGAGGAAGGGAGAGAGATAGAGAGCTAGAAACATCAATGAGAGAGAGTCATCGATCAGCTGCCTCTTGCACATCCCCCACTGGGGATATGCCCGCAACCAAGGTACATGCCCTTGACCGGAATCGAACCCGGGTCCCTTCAGTCCCCAATCCGACACTCTATCCATTGAGCCAAACCGGTTTCGGCTGCTGTTGTCATTTTTAATTGGGAAGGAGATTCAAGCTCCTGACTGCTCTGAACTGGAGACTCAAGCTCCCGACTCTCTGAACTCCAGTTCTGGGCCAGACTCATTTGGGGAGAAACTGGACTGTCTGGCATTGGGCCAGAACACAAGGGTGGCTTTCTCTCAAAGGTGCTTGTAGCCATCATTGTTCCTGCACAGTGCCATGGGACACAGAAACCCAGAGGCCTCTTTGGGACAGGGCTGACAGCCATTGCTGTTTGCTCCCTCCTGGTGATTTCCTGAGACCCCGCCCCACCCAATTTATAACCCCACCCACGCTGTGCGCAGAATGCTTTTGTGTATGAATGTCCTGGCCTTTTGTAATCTAAAATTACCTAACAAACTGCAACTGTGTCAAAAAGTCCCAGAACTTCCAAAAGAGGGTCTAAAGGTTCACAGCAGCTTGCATTGCTTCACATCTGGACCTATCTGGGCACCTCCAAACCCCAAACAAAGAGAAGGAATCTGCAGATATCTTTGTAGCTCCTACTGGGTGGCCTCAGGCAGTGGCTGACTTTGCACCTCCTTGGAGATCCAAGAGCCAGTGTACCCAGTGGTTAGAGTGAGACCATCCAGATTACCACTTTTCAGATCCATAAGAGAGACACTCAGGTGGCAGACTCTGCACCACTAGACCTTTAGGTCACCTAGAACACAAGGCCACTATATTAACACAGGGAAGCAGCCAAAATGCAAAGACAAGTCACAAATGAAAGAAATTGAGGAAAGCAAACTACTGGATATAGAGTCCAAAACCACATTTATAGGGTTACTCAGGAATATTCTGGAAACCTATGAGAAATTTATTTATTTATTTACTTTTTAAATATATTTTATTGATTTTGTACAGAGAGGAAGGGAGAGAGATAGAGAGTTAGAAACATCGATGAGAGAGAGTCATTGATCAGCTGCCTCTTGCACACCCCCTACTGGGGATATGCCCGCAACCAAGGTACATGCCCTTGACCGGAATCGAACCCGGGACCCTTCAGTCCCCAAGCCGACGCTCTAACCATTGAGCCAAACCAGTTTCGGCAACTTATAAGAAATTTAGTGAGACCCTTGAGGATATTAAAAAAGACCAACTAGAAATTAAGCATACACTGATTGAAATAAAGAATAATATACAGAGATCCAACAGCAGACTAGAGGATCCCAAAAGTCAAGTCCTAGATTTGAAATACAAAGAAGCAAAAGACACCCAACCAGAAAAACAAAATAATCCAAGAATATGAAGATAGTCTAAGGAGCCTCTAGGACAACTTCAAGCATACCAACATCTGAATTATGGGGGTGCCAGGAGAAGAGAGAGAGCAAGATACTGAAAACCCATTTGAAGAAATAATGACAGAAAACTTCCCCTACCTGGTGAAAGAAATAGACTTCCAAGTCCGGGAAGTGCAAGAACCCCAAACAAAATGAATCCAAAGAGGACCACACCAAGACACATCATAATTAAACTGCCAAGAGCAAAAGACAGAATATTAAAAGCAGCAAGAGAAAAACAGTTACCTACAAGGGAGCATGCATACAATTATCAGCTGATTTCTCAACAGAAACTATGCAGGCTAGATGGGAGTGGCAAGAAATATTCAAAGTGATGAATAGCTAGAACCTACAACCAAGATTACCCAGCAAAGCTATCATTCAGAATTGAAGTTCAGATAAAGAGCTTCACAGATAAGAAAAAGCTAAAGTAGTTCATCAACACCAAACCAGTATTATATGAAATGCTGAAGGGTATCCTTTAAGAAGAGGAAGAAGAAGGAAAAGGTAAAGATAAAAATTATGAATAACAAAGTGACAACAGATACATATCAACATATAAACAATATGAATCTAAAAATCAAGTGAATAAAAAATCTGATGAACAGAATAAACTGGTGAATATAATAGAATCAGGGGCATAGAAAGGGAGTGGACTGACAATTCTCGGGGAAGAGGGGGTGTGCAGGATGAGAATGGATAAAAATCGTACACCTATGGATGAGGACAGTGGAGGGGGGTGGGTAAGGGCAGAAGGTGAGGTGGGAACTGGGTGGATGGAAACTGGGGAGGGAAAAGAGGAATAACTAATATTCTGAACAATGAAAGTTCATTTAAAAAAAAAAAAGGGTTCATTTTTTAGTGACCAGTTTGGCAGTATAGTGCATATGGCTGCCTATCAGTCCATATATAGGGATTAAGTGTTTTTGTATGCCAGGAGCATCTCCTCCTGATGAAAAAGGCTTCCCCACCCATATAAGCAATCATATCCTATATAATTTATACTAATAAAAGGGTAACATGCTAATTAGGCCAGGTTGACCAGTCATCTACTGCATGTCTGATTCCTTCCAGACAAAGTCATGGTGGAGGGGCAGAGGCAGTTAGGGGTGATTAGGCTAGCAGGGCAGGGCAGTTGGGGGTGAGATCAGGCTGGCAAGAGAGGGCAATTAGGGGTGATCAGGCAGGCAGAGGCAGTTAGGGTGATCAGGCCAGCAGGGCAGAGCAGTGAGGGGCAAGATCAGGCAGGCAGGGACGGGCAGTTAGGGGAAATTAGGCAGGCAGGCAAATCAGCAGTTAGGAGCCAAGGGTCCTAAATTGTGAGAGGGATGTCCCCCAAGAGATCTCCAATTGGAGAGAGTGCATGCTGGGCTGAGGGACCTCCTCCCCCTCCCCCCCGTGTATGAATTTTATGCACTGGGACACTAGTTTATAATAAAGCTAAAGGTCAAATTTGTCTCTAAGATATATAAACATTATGCCAGGGAATGAAAAGGAATTTAAAACTTAATGATAGAGCTGAGACCGGTTTGGCTCAATGGATAGAGCGTCGGCTTGGGGACTGAAGGGACCCGGGTTCGACTCCGGTCAAGGGCATGTACCTTGGTTGCGGGCATGTCCCCAGTGGGGGGTGTGCAAGAGGCAGCTGATCGATGACTCTCTCTCATCGATGTTTCTAGCTCTCTATCTCTCTCCCTTCCTCTCTGTACAAAATCAATAATATATATATATATATATATATATATATATATATATATATATATATATATATATATATATATATATATATAAAAAAAACTTGATAGATTTGTCATTGTCCCCTTCTTGAGGGTACTTTCTGCATAAAAGTTTTGGTGATTTTAGTATTATATATGACTTATTGTATAAAGATAGCTTTGTATCTAGTAGATTAAGAAATTTTTTTCTGTTGCATAGAAAGTCATGTTCATTTGTATGATGATTGTGACTTGTTTGAGATGGGAGAAGAATGATTTGGGAGTATTAGTTCCTTAAGAATATGATGTAGAACCGTATGACTTGGGTAGCTTCAATAACACTGATAATAGGAATGGAGGAAAAACTTAGAATTTTAACAATCAGATGTAACATCTGTGTGGTATACTATGGTGGCAATTAAAAGTGGCTTGGGGTCTGAGGAATTGAATGTTTCATTTTGATTTAATTAATATAAGTTAAATTGCCATATGTGGCTGGTAGTTAATATATTTCATAATACAATCTCAAACTTAAAATTTAACATTGAGTATATTGTTAGGAAATGTTCAAAACCTAAGACAAAACTTTGATAGAGTCAAAACTGGTTTGGCTCAGTGGATAGAGCATCGGCCTGGGCATGTACCTTGGTTGCGGGCACATCCCCAGTAGGGAGTGTGCAAGAGGCAGCTGATTGATGATTCTCTCTCATCGATGTTTCTAACTCTCTATCCCTCTCTCTTCCTCTCTGTAAAAAAATCAATAAAATATATATTTTTTAAATTTGATAGAAACTCACAAAAGAAAACAAGTCAATTTCACTCATTAAAATAGTTACAAATAATTATAACTTTAAGAAAATCTAGCCTAGTAAGAAGTATCAAAAAAATTATATAACTACTGAGTAAATTATACCTGCAGTCTGCCAACATATTCATTATTAAGGAAACCTCAGATTATTGTACCATTAGAAGCAAAAATGCATTTATAAAGAAACCAATTCTGATTTTATAAAACTAACATCAAAATAAAAGGAAACTATTAAAATATGACAGTTTTCCTCCATAAAAATCAAATGTTCTATACTAACTGATGAAATAGGAAAGCTATTTTTGTTCAAGTCAGAAACAAGACAAATACTTCCTATCAATTACATGATTGTCACTGTAATTAAACTTCATTTTGGCAATTCCAGCCATTGAAGTAAGAAAGAAGTAAATGAAATAATTACTATAAACGTTGGAAAAGAAGAAAATAATTATTTCTGTTTTCAAATTATAGGATGCTCAGAAAACTCAGGGTAGTAGAAAACAACTAGAATTAATAAATTTTGAAATGGTGATACACACACACACACACACACACACACACACACACTAAGTGGCCAGCTTATTAGGAGGAAGATTGGTGGGGGATTGGAGGGGGGAGAGATGACAGCAACCAGAAACCCCACGTTGGTCTGTTGCCTCCACTCACCTGTTCCACCATCCTGCCATAGCCGACACATGTTCTGCATGCCCCTCCTGGTGGTCAGTGCACGTCATAGTGACCAGTTTGGTTGTACTGCTGTTCGGCCTATTTGCATATTAGGGTTTTATATATATAGATTAGTTTTACACAACTGATTTATTTTACTCTGCTGTAGCAAATCATAATTGCCATTCTTTGTAAAATTTGTGACATACCATACCTTTTAATTCTGTCTCATTCGTTGTGTTTTCATTTGAAAGTTAAAAAAAGTTAAAATTTTTATTCTTTCTAGTAAGCTAGAAAAATAATTTGTTATAGTTAAAAATATATTTCAATTTTACTACCAATTGTGATTTACATAAATATCACTGTAACTCATGCTGTCTTCATAAACTAGTCAGATAAACACATTACAATGCTGCATTGTTGTAAGGAAAAATAACTTCAACTGAATCATTCTGTTGATACAAACTAGATTGGTGCTCTGTTTATGTATAATATACTATTAATGACATGCCCCCATCAAGACAATATGATATCTTGATACATTTACCTTTGATATTAGAAAATCCTTATCAAATGTATTATGAGGTGTTCTTAGGAGCACTAGTTTTTGTGTTCTTCTTAAGGGAAATTAGGTTTAATTATATTGTCCACTTTGCATCTTTATGATAGCACAAGATCCTAGTTTCTTCTTTTCCTTTTTGTTTTTTCTTTTTGTTTCCACTAGAAAGTACAAGCTGCAACACACCTATGTGATATAATAAAAGTGAAATATAGTTTCACCTAGACCATAAAATTGTCATTAATTTAAAAATATTTTGTACTGCTTCAGTTGCTAAGTAAAATTTTATATTAATTACAACTTTGAAAAATTAAAAGTCAGCCCTGGCCAATTTGGCTCACTTGGTTGGGCATAGATAGTCCTGTGCACCAAAAGGTTGGTTCCATCCCCAGTAGAGGGTGTACAGGAGGCAGCCATTTGATGTTTCACTATCACATCAATGTTTTTCTCTCTCTCTCCCTTCCTCTCTAAAAAGTCAACTTAAAAATCCTTAAAAAAATAAAATTGCATGAGACATATTAGCACAGCTCTAGAATCTATAGGAACTTATTCACTTTAATGATAAAAATTCACTTAGATGTAACAACTAGACCCAATTAAACAAGATTAGTTGAAAGAGACAAGGCCCAAAATAAGTCTATTTTAATATATGAAAACATTATTTTAACAGATGTTAAGTAATTTTATATCCTGGCTGTATGCATGAATTAAAGAATTGCTTTAATAAGAAAAAAAATCAGTTACTTCATTTAATTTGAAACAGTTTGTTTCTTTATACAAAGCAAACAATTTTTATGGAAGTTACACTATTTATGGAAGTTAAGGGGTTCACTTTTCAATTAGGTAGTAGAATATCCTGTCAGTACATGAAAGGTGATGTAAATTTCCTTTTAGACTTCATTTCCCAGATGAACACTAGCATTTGGAGTATTTTTATTTTGAATAGAGTACTGTTTTATTTGAAATACATGCATAAATATATGCAAACATAAAATTAAAATATAAGGAGGAACTAGAGTAACAGTGCAATTTCCTTCTTAAGTGAATGCTGAATGTTCATGGAAGAACCAAGTGCCTTAAGCCCAAATTTAGACAGAGTAGATTTGACCCTCTTAACATCTTTGCTGAGAAGAACAAAGAATTAAAACTTTTTTCTTACATAATTTTTTACATATTTATCATAAAGTGATCATTACTCTCCTGCCATTACTGCTATTTAACCAAAGAGAAACACACTAGGATGTATTATAAAAGGTGGCTTTTGTTATTGATAGAAATGTTCGTATTTGACTCTGGGAACTTGGACAATAGATGAGAGATATTTGGTTGACAGCATAGTAATGTTAATGGGAGGATGGGGTGTAAATTATTACATATATAATTTAAAATTTTCAAAAGCATTCATTTAAAATTTTATTCACGAGAATAAAAGACACAAACTATGCTTTTGTATAAAAAATATTTTTAGTTACTTTGCCTCATTTTCTCATCAAATCTTTAAAATAGATTTGCTGTTTCAGATATGCAAGAAATGGTTTTTGGATTCTGCTAGAGATGACCTAATTTTTGCTAATTGCTATGCATTCAAAGTTTTGTTTGCTCAGAATGGCAGCATTACTGTCATTATTCCTCGGTAGTTAGAATAAGTGCTTTTATACAAAGCTGGTATTCAAAAGAATATATTGGTACTAACTCATAAGTTGTTTTTGTTAAAATTGGTCTTATCCCAGGGGAAAAAATTGAATGCTAATGTACAAGTTAAAATTTATTTATATGTGATTCCTTATGTTATTTGGTTATTGATGTTCTGAAGCATGTAAAAACATCACACACACACACACACACACACACACACACACACACACAGTATCATTTTAAATGATATCAGTTTTCCAAAAGAGGTAGCCACTGTTTTATACTTTTGTTTCTAGCACCTCAGAATGAAAAGATTCATTCTTCTCAACCATCTGAATACAATTTATTTTAATTAAATTATGTTTAAGACACATAGCTTTATTTTTAGTGTTTTTATTCAACTATCCCTACAGGTTAGTTACCTTCCCCCTATTTTTCATTTAAATTTCCCCCTGCCCCCAATTTCTCCATTAATTTGAGTTGGGAAGTATCACTTTAAAGCAGGGGTCCTCAAACTTTTTAAAGTGGGGGCCAGATCACGGTCCCTCAGAGAGCTGGAGGGCCGGACTATATGAACTACTAATTCCTACTGTAACACCTCGGCTGCGCTCACTGCCCAAAAAACCTGGCGGGCCGGATCAGACTCCTCTGCGGGCCGCATGTGGCCCGCGGGCCGCAGTTTGAAGACCCCTGCTTTAAAGCTTTATGAATAGAGTTGGTTGCTTTTTATTTCATTTTTCACATATTATGCATCTCTAAAAAGAATATAATACAAGTAGCAGTTTATTTCATTTTTGAAGGAGGAATCGAGCTTTTGAATAAAAATGTGAAAGAAACTAGTGTTCATTGCCTACGTGGCTTTTTAAAAAGGCTCATAAAAACATTCCGCTGTGGATTCCAAGTCCTCTTTAAACTTGCCACCAACAGAACTGCCTGCAGAGCCATGTGATCATCTTGGCAGCAGCCAGACCTTTTAGTGATTTCATTACTGTGGTTTCCTCCAGCTCTTTACACACATTGATGAATATTTTTCTTGCAGTTATCGCTGTGATGATTTTGTGGTTAATGACACCAAGCTGGGACTGGTACAGAAAGTCAGAGAACACTTGCAGAACTTGGAAAAGTAAGTAATAAGCCTGGGGGGGGGGGGGGGGTTGGATTGATTGTGGTTGAGGGATCTGAGGGATCTTTCTGAATTTTTGAGTGGGGATTTTGTTTATGAGTTCTATAACTTCATGTTTTTAGTGTGATTGAAATATTAATAAAATAAGATTTGAGTTTGGCTATCTTAAACTGTGAAACTGTGCCCATAGTTAGTGGTCACATCTCAGCATTTATTTCATTTAATATTTGTCATAAATATATCCAAGGGTCCCAGGGCCTGTTCTTCAGTTATAACCCACCGACTTGTAAGCCACCTGGTTTATTTGCTAGGAGAATTTGGGCGGGGGTGCAAGGAAAAGTCAGAAGACAATATGAAATCTTTATACAGTTACCTTTGATAATAGAAAATCCTTATCAAATGTATTATAAGGACTTCTTAGAAGCACTGAAGTTTATGTATTCTTTTTAAGGGAAATTGGTTTAATTATATTGTCCACTTTGCATCTTTATGATAGCACAAGATCCTAGTTTCTTCTTTTTCCTTTTGTTTTTCCTTTTTGTTTTCACTGGAAATATAAAAATATTTTGTTATGTCATTATAAAGAAATTAAAGAATTTATATAATAGAATTTTCTTGCTGTAGCCAAATAGGCCATTCAGATAAAACTCATTGGACCCAAAATTCAAGCAGCTAAATAATCCAAATAGCAGTGCCTTGGAAGCTGCAGTGGATAGAAGCATAGTCCTGGAATGACTGCTGACTCAAATGAAATCTGTGTAAATCATCCTGAGTCATTAGGTGCCATCAAATTTATTGTCACAGTTGATATATAAAAGGTATTACGAGAATACTAGAGGCCCGGTGCACGGAATTTGTGTGCTCTGGAGGTGGAGGGGTGGGGATGGGGAGGTTCCTCTGCCCTTCCAGTCGAGGAGCCCTTGGGGGATGACTGACTGCCGGCTTGGGCCTGCTCTCCATGGCAGGTGGACATCCTTAGCACTGCCACAGAAGTGGGAGAGGCTCCCGCCACCACCCTGCACTCGCCAGCCATGGCCCTGGCTTGTGGCTGAGAAGAGCTCCCCCTGTGGGAGTGCACTGACCACCAGGGGGCAGTTCCTGTGTCCGGCGTCTGCCCCCCTGGTTGTCACTGCACATCATAGTGAGTGGTTGAGCAGACTTAGCATATCATTAGGATATTATGCTTTGATTGGTTGAACGGTCGACCAGACACTTAGCATATTAGGTTTTTATCATGTAGTATGTCAAAAGCAAGCTTAAATGTAAAGCCAATAGAATATTTTAAAATTGTATATTGAGAGGAAATAACTAAGTTCTTCAAGTGAAACACTGCATAGCTTTGGTTAACTAAGTCTATATGCATGTCTCTTTGACTAAATAGATTATAAAGCTGATAAGGGAAGAATTTATTTTTTTAAATCTAAACTAAAGTACTTTGTGTTTAAGAACTTTCTGGCTTGTCATCTTTTTTTGGCTTTTTTCTTTTTCAAAGCACTTCTTCTCTTAATTGGAACAAAGCAGTCAGAGCCCTATCTAGGATTGGACAAACAGATCCAAAATATTTAATTTTGTCTGAAACAGTCACAATTAACTGTGAAGTAGGAGATTCCTGCAGTAATTGATGAAATATCACTCTTTGTGTGAAGTCATTGTAAAGATCTTACTACGATGGTGCTTTGTTATAGAAGTGGGTAGCTAGCAGAATAGTTTTTCTCTTAAGTCTACTATCTAATCCCTAATAAATTAATCAGGACTAAGTCAAAGGGAAAAGAGAACATTCAGGAGCCTGCATGCATTTATGCAGTTATCAGTCTTTTATTTCCATCGACCATTTCATCATGTAAAAGATGTTACAGACCACCTTGTCTACACTTCTACTTGGCCCACGGAAACATCTACCTTGTAATCAATCCTTTTCCTGTGTTGAAAAACATTACCTACATTCATTTTTATGTTTTCAAACATAGGCTTTAGTTTATAATGGGAGCTACATTTTAAAAACTGTGATTACATTTATGTTTTACTTACCTTGAGCTTTTCTGCATATTCTCTAGAGCAGCACTGAGCACTAGAACTTTGTGTAATCAGCAGTAACCAGTATAATAGCCACTGGTCACATGTGGCTATTGAGCACCATAAAAGTGGCTAATGTGACTAAAGAACTGAATTTTAAATACTATTTAATTTTAATTTATTTAGATATATGTAGCCACATGCTGCAAGTGGCTACCATAGTGTGTGGATCTAGAGGATTTTGCTATTTTGAGACTTCCTGATGATAAATTTTAATGACTTTTGTTTTTAAAAGCTAAATGTTTTATGTAGATTAAAAATGAGCTATTAGCCATTGTCACTAAGTAGCATATGTCCTATGCTTGTGATTCAACTTCTTTACTTACAGAATTTAAAAATATATATATTTTATTGATTTTTTTACAGAGAGGAAAGGAGAGAGATAGAGAGCTAGAAACGTCGATGAGAGAGAAACATCGACCAGCTGCCTCTTGCACACCCCCTACCAGGATGTGCCCGCAACCAGTGTACATGCCCTTGACCGGAATCGAACCTGGGACCTTTCAGTCTGCCGACCGACGCTCTACCACTGAGCCAAACCGGCCTCGGCTACTTACAGAGTTTTTGAAGGAATAACAACATAGTAGTCTATGGAACTGGTCTATTCTTACCTTATAGCCACCAATACTCTGAGAGGGACATGCAGTTCTGAAGATATGTTTCCTATGAGTGTGTTTAGATTTGAAGCAACTGACTGTTATTAGATCTGATGCTCCAAAGACATAGTTCATCTGGAAATTCTGGAAAGAAATAATTTTGTATTTGCTATGGATAAGCTTAGTATTTTTAGGAGATGGGAAAGAATTGGCAGACTTAAAAGTCTGTGTTGTTTAATGATAATTTTATCTCCTGATACATAATTTTAAAGTGACCATTTGAAGATAGTACTTACTCTCTGATAAATTTAAGCAAAATATATCTTTCTTTTAAAAAATACTTTTTTATTGATTTTTAGAGAGGAAGGAAAAGGAATACAGAGATAAAAACATGGATGCGACATCAATCAGCTGCCTCCTGCACATCCCCCTAATGGGGATTG
Organism: Pipistrellus hanaki; assembly: GCF_964339955.1. Lineage (NCBI taxonomy): Eukaryota > Metazoa > Chordata > Mammalia > Chiroptera > Vespertilionidae > Pipistrellus > Pipistrellus hanaki. The sequence continues at coordinate 44,402,491 of NC_140503.1, read as the reverse complement.
AGCCTGCAACCCGGGCAAGTGCCCTGACTGGGAATCAAACTAGCGACTTCTTGGTTCATGTGTCAATGCTTAACCACTGAGCCACATGGGCTTGGTATAAAAATATTTCTTTCATCAAGAGAAATTTAAACAATTTTAATTCAGAATTTCTGTGCTAATTATTTATTTTAGGATATCCTTTGTAGCATAGCTGGATCAAATGAATTTGTATATACCTATACTTTTTTATTATTTCACAAACTCAGATTATATCATCACCTAATATGACAAATGAATACAACATGATTTATATCTTTACCAAAATTATAAAAGAAGTAGCACAGTATTTGAGATTTATGATAAATCTTAGAATAATCTTGTCAGACCAGGGTTTTACTTTTGTTACGAGGAATGGCTGTTCTCATTTGTGAAGCTTCACCTAGGCAGATAGAGTGGTGATGGCAAGGGATTGTCCCACAGGCTTTACCTACCTGGCCAGCTTTTCTTGGAAGCACCCGGTGGTGGCTTCTTCTGGCTCATCTTGCTGAAGGAGCGTAGGGCTTTTCCAGGGAGTGGAGCTCCTCAGTTACTTCAGTACTTTGTGGGCCACAGTGGACCTACCCTGTTTCCCCGAAAATAAGACAGTGTCTTATATTAATTTTTTCTCCCAAAGTTGCGCTAGGTCTTATTTTCAGGGGATGTCTTATCTTTCCATGCGCTAGGTCTTATTTTCGGAGGATGTCTTACTTTTCGGGGAAACACGGTAATAGGTCATTCCCTCACCTGACTAAGCAGCCAGGCAAGGCTCCATACCCTAGACACTAAGAACAGCCAAGTTTATTCTCTAAAACCTGCTGTGAAATCTGTGTGTATTAATGTCTTTTTTATTGTTTGTTTGTGTTTCAATAGCTCAGCTTTCACAGCTGACAGGCATAGGAAAAGAAAACTTTTGGAAAACTCATCACTAAACACCAAGTTACTAAAAGTAAATGTAAGTAATTAAAATTTATTCAAATATAAGAATTGTTTCAGATATAGTCTGCTTTATTACATTAATGATAGTCCTTGTTCACTTTTATAAGTATACTAGAAGCCCAGTGCATGAAATTTGTGCACAGGATAGGTCCCCTCAGCCCAGCCTGCATCCTCTCCAATCTGGGGCCCCTTCGGATATCTATCTAACTGCCAGTTTAGACCTGATCCCCAAACCGGCAGTTGGATATCCCTATCACAATCCTGGACCAGTGGCTTCTAATCACTCATCTGTCTGCCTGCCTGGTTGCCCCTTACTGCTCCCCCCACCCCCCACTGGCCCAGTTGCCCCTCACTGCCCCCCCTGCCAGCCTAATTACCCCCTACCGCCCACCCCTGCCAGCCTGGTCACCCCCAACTGCACCCTCCTGCAGGCATGGTCGCCCCTAACTGCCCACCCCCCATCGGCCTGGTTGCCTCTTACTGTCCCCCCCTGTCAGCCTGGTCTCCCCCAACTGTCCCCCCCTTGCCAGCCTGGTTGTCCCGAACTTCCACCCCCTGCTGGCCTGGTCACTCCATGCAGCCTGCTGTTCAGTCATTTGGTTGACCCTCACTAACCCCCCTGTTGGCCTGGTTGTGGGCAACCATCTTGTGAGAGCATGAGGGTTAATTTGCATAGAACCTCTGTATTATATAGGATGCGTTGGATTTATAATAGAATATTTTATAAAATGTTTGCCACTTGTACCAATAATTCTTAATGTGGCTAAATACCCCAATGAGTCCAATTGACAGTGCCTTTCTTTTGTCAGGATTGCTACTGTACTCCGCCTTAGCAAGCATTTTTTTTAAATTAGTTTTATTGACTATATTGGGATGATATTGGTTAATTATATAGGTTTCAGGGGTACAATTTTATAATCATCTGTATATTGTATTGTGTGTTCACCACACCAAAGTGTTTGTTCTTAATGCCTAGTACTCACGTACCTCATTACAATGTTTCTGTAAGATCCAAAGATCCTTGCTTTCTGTTAAAGTCCCTCGTATAAAATCTATGGGTCTGAAATGTTTTTCAGAATATTTATATTAATATTCTAAAAATTAAAGTCCTAAAAATTTCTTAGGACTTCATTAATATAACTTCACCATAAAAGAATATGCTTTCTCATTCTGCTAATCATCTGTTACTAGATGTATGAGCCATTAATGGATTAGCAAAATTTTAAAATCATGAAATATTTATTTATTTTGAAACAATTTTTATTGATTTTAGAGAGAGAAACATAGATGTGAGAGAGAAACGTCTGTTGGTTGCCTCCCACATGAGCCCTGACCAGGATTGAACCCACCACCTTTTGGTAAACTGGACGACACTCCACCCAACTGAAACACCCTGGCCAGGGCAAAATCAGAAAATATTTCAATAATTTTACCCTGCATCTATCTCTCTGCTCTTGTGCTAGCTATGTATAGACACACTCTTAAAGTGTCTCTATTGGTGGAAGAAAGAGCTAACGTGTTCTCTGGCCAACTGAATTATGGTCAGAGATGCTTTGATTTGGATCGGTAGATTCACTTCCAATGTTCAGGTGTAGTATTCAGATGTCATGATGAACTTGTAGAGCTAATTAGAAAATCAAGCCTTGGTTTAAGGGAAAGCCAGGTAGTTTTTTAAGATTAATACTCTATTGCTAGAAAAATACATATTAGTTGTTTATGCATGGCTTAGCGTTAAAAGTTTGGTGACAGAAATACTTGGGTGTATACATTTTTTTTGTAACGTGTAGTAGTTTTAATAGAATCTTGTAATGGCATTAAGTCTTAATTTTTACTTCTTTTAAGGATCTTCCTGGTTTTTGCATTGTGTACTACATGGTACTTATTAATGCTGCTTTCCTCATAACCGTCCATAAGATACTCCCATTTAGAACAGTCCCAGGATTAGAAACAACCACCTAAACATGTGTAGACACTTATACAGAGAATATAAACAGGTTTTGAAATATTAATTGGACAGAAAAGGACCAATTCCAGATTGGCTTGATGTTGGAGTTTCAAATATAAGCCTTTGCTTTGCTTCGATGTTTGAAACAGTTCTTCTCTTGGCATTACTGATGGCTTCTTCTTGTCCTATTTTACAGGGAAGCACCACTGCCATTTGTGCCACTGGCCTTCGGAATTTGGGAAACACGTGTTTTATGAATGCCATCCTTCAGTCACTCAGGTAATATGACTTAAGTATCGGCTGTTAGTTTCTAGTGGAATAGTTAAGAGCAAAGTCTGTGGGTTCAGATCCTCTCTGCCATCGACTCTAATCATATGGCTTGGGGCAAGTTACCTCAGTTCCTTAGATTTCTCATCAGTAAAATTGGGGATAATAATTCTACCTCACAGGGTAATTGGGTAGTATATAATATAATTTATATAAAGTGCTTATTAGAAAAGTACCTTGCATTAAATAACTGATAGCAGTTATTATTTATTTTCTATTGCTTCTTGAATAGGCTAGAGCAGAGACCATCAAATTTCTTCTGTAAAAGGCCAAGTTAAATAAATATTTTTAATCTTTGCCTGCCACATATTCTTCTCCCCTCAACCACCCCCTCCCTCCATTTTTAAACATCTGTTTTAAAATGTAAAAGCTCACTGGCCCAGGGCCAGATATAGTGTGTGGGCTGTAGTTTGCAGACTCCTAGGCCACAAGGAACCTTGTTCAGAAAGCTTATTTGAATCATTAGTTGAGTCTTAAGTGTAGTCATAAGATTGGATGTTTAGAAGATCTTCAGAATGTAAGACAAGCAGTAAAAATAAAATGGCCAAGAAGGCTGCCCTAAGTTGTATAGAATAAATTATTTTGAAAGTTGTTTACTTTTAGATTTCAATGAGCTATCAAAAGTCAGAATAAATTATCTTCTGGAGACCACCTTGGGAATAAGGCAGAAGCCATATTTGTATTTCTTCTTAAAGGTACTGTTAGCTTATCCAGTTTGCCCAAAGAAGACATTTTAGTCACTACTGAATCCTCCTTGTTATTCTATATAGTGTATCTAAACAGTATGTTTGGTTCTATGGGTTGTTTTTATTTGAGGGAATTGTTGACCACCTACAAACACCCTGAGAAGAAAGAAATGGTGACAACCAGTTCTAAAGATGTGTGGGGAGGGGAGATTGAGGATTTTTTTGAACAGATTTTGTTTTAAGATCTTTGTTCATTTCTGCAGTCATGTATTTAAACTTAGTATAAATGTGGGAACTTAATGAAGATACCCAGTGCAAGAGAATACGTTGAGTACAATTAAAATGAAAAGTTGAGATTGTGTTTTCACAAAATCCATATGTAGGTTTCATAGAACTTTCTTTACAGTAAATGAAAAAAAAAATAATTTTCTTCCCTTCCTCTTTAAATAGTAACATTGAACAGTTTTGCTGTTATTTCAAAGAACTGCCTGCTGTGGAGTTAAGGAATGGGAAGACGGCAGGAAGGAGAACATATCACACCAGGAGCCAGGGGGATAACAACGTGTGAGTTCTAAGACTATGTCCTTTCTCGCTTTGATACAAAACAAAAGTCTCTCATTGGTGATTTCCATTGCATATGTCAGTTCACAGGCACAGACATTAAAAAAAAAAAAAAAAAAAAACTCTTCTAAAAGTTGTGTTTAAGTATCTAGCAGATAATCTTAATAATTGGTGAAATTCTTTTACATGTATTTACTTAAAAGGCAGCATAAATTTATCACTCTACTTCCTGAATTTTTGTGAATTTGGACATTCTAAAACTGATGTCTATATATGAAATACAGTTTTAGGTGTAGACCAGCATGAATATCACTAGTCTTTTGTGAATTGACTTGTCTGATATTGTTAGGTAAACCTCTTTTGGGCAATACAGTTCATTTTTCATTGACATGAGGAGGGGAAGAATTGATTAGTGATTATTGAGAACTAATATATATTCAGTGCAGCCACACACTGTTTGGGGTTTAGATGACCTATCATATTATCATGATTGTAAGGGGCACCTTTTTTCATATCTTACCATTACTGCAACAGGTCTGTGGTTTATAATCTGGTGTGTGTTTTTTTTATTTTACCCAAAGATATTTTTTCCATTGATTTTTAGAGAGAGTAGAAGGGAGAGGGAGAGACGGAGAGAAACACCAATGTGAGAGAGATACATCCATTGGTTACTTCCCTCATGCCCCCAACTAGGCCGGGAGCCTGCAACCAAGGTACATGCCCTTGAATGGAATTGAACCTGGGACCCTTCAGTACATGGGCTGATTGGCTGATCTATCCACTCAGCCAAACCAGCTAGGGCATCTGTGTATGTTTTTAATGTAATGTTTTCCCTAAGCCTGCCCATCCCATACCCACACCCCCATCCCACACATTCTAAAAAGCTGTTTTATAACCTGGCACTGTTCTGCCTAGGTGGCTGAGGGAGAATAGGATAGAACATGTTAGATGAGTATACCAGAATGGTTAGAGCCAAAATGTGGGGCAACTTTAAAACCAGGCATTGGAGAGGGATGGAATGACATCACTGGAAGTGGTGTTTTAAGAGTTTACTTTGCCTGGCCTGCATGGCTTAGTGATTGAGCATTGACCTATGAACCAGGAGGTCAAGGTTCAGTTCACGGTCAGGATACGTGCCTGGGTTGTGGGCATGATCCCCAGTAAGGTCAATGTTTCTTCCCCTCTCTCTCTCTCTCTCTCTCTCTCTCTCTCTCTCTCTCTCTCTCTCTCTCTCTCTCTCTCTCTCCCCCTCCCTCCCTCACTCCCTCCCTCCCTCCCTCCCTCCCTCCCTTTCTCCCTCCCTCCCTCCCTCCTTCTCTGAAATCAATAAACATATATTTAAAAGAGAATTCACTTAGATAACAGCATATAGGATGAACTGGAAAATGAAATAGGATGAACTGGAAAATGCCTGCATTCAGGGAGCCTCATACTCCATAGAAACTAGAAGCCCAGTGCATGAACTCATGCACAGGTGGGGTCTGGCTGGTCTGCCCTGATAGGGGTTGGGGAGCCTGATCAGGGGTGGGGCTGCTTGGGTGGAGGGACTGCAGGCTGTTGGTTGGTTGGTGCTGCTCCCTCATTGAACTTACGGTCGAACTCCCAGTCAAGGGGACAATTTGCATATTAGCCTTTTATTACATAGGATTGGGTTGGAGGGGATAGCAGTGAAATGTAGAAGAAAAAATGCATGTGCACAAAACTTAAGGGAAGAGTGAGTAGTACTTGATGCATTAACCATTTAGGGTTTAATTACAAACTGTAGAAATTGCTTCTGGCTATGTTAAGCAGAAAAGGAATTTACTGAAGGTCTAATTGATGTGCTAACCATTACTGGATAGGTAGAAAATCAGGTATGAAGTCCGGGCATCTAGAACCAAAGCCACAGTCACTCCACAGAACTTCCCCATGAAAACACTGCTTTTGCTGCCCAGTGCAGCTTGAGCTCCCACTGCTGGCACTGCTGCATCTGGGTGCATGGTGAGCTGCAGAGGATGATGTTTGCCACCAGAAAGGGTGTGGTACTGTCCCAGATTCTCTGCATCACTAACACCTGCTCAGATAAGCAGAGCCCAGGCCCTGGATCTGATTCCTGCAGTGGGGGTGGAGGGATAGGCTGGGAAAGCAAGTATCCGGACTTTCCAGCTTCCAGAGCGGGAGACGGGCTCTGACTCTCACCAAGACTAAGGTGGAGAATTCCTCAAATAAGTTCAGGCACTAAGTAAAAAATGTACTTTGTATTCCAGGGACCTACAGGATAACGGGTTGAGAAAGAAGATACTGAGATTCCCTGAGTCATCTCATCTATTAGCTATCCATGAGTATGATAGTTTATTGACAGATATAGTCATTGAAGTTGAGGAGGTGTTATCAACTTAGCTACATGCATAGATAATCAAAATTAACTGTGACCTAAACATCCATGGTTTATTTTCTCACGCAAAAGTTACAAGTTTCTATCTAGGACTGTTTTCACTCAGTCTTTAGGCTCCTTCTCGCTCTCGGTGCCATCAGCCCTGGGTGGGGCTCTCAGCCATACAGTGCAAGACGATGCTGGAGGTCTAGGCCACCAGTTCATCCTCATTCTAGCCAGAAGGAGGCAGGGAGGGTTAATAAGGACTATTTCTCTTTAAGGAAATTTCTCAGAATTTAAACACACTCAAAGTTTTTTATTCCAGGAATTTATGTGCCAAAGGGAAAAAAGTAAGTTTTATTCTTACGGAGAAGATGAGAATGGATATTGGGGGACAATAGGGAGAGTACAGAGAGCAGGTTCAGTGCATGTTGAGTTTGAAGTGGCAAGAGGACATTCAGTGGAAAATTCCTGTTGGAAGCTGGAGAAACCTGAATAAAAGTTATCATGAGAAAATGCAGCTTCTAGATTTGGATTTTTGAGAGTCATTAGTATGGAACCGAATGTTGAAGCTTTGTGGTCAGATGGACTCTCTGAGGCAGAGAAGTGCCCCTAGTGAGGGGCAAGAAGGAGAAATGAAGATTTTAAGTTTGGAAAATGTATATTCTTCAATAATTTGGTTTGTAACTTACCCATTGCTTTATTGTTCAAGGATGACTGTCTTTTGGCACAGACTTCACCATATGGTTACAAAACTAGTTTTCTCAGTAATTACTTCTATTTACATGAATTTTTGAAAGGCTTTTACTTAATTGTCAGACTTAGCTCAGAAGAGACCAGGCCCTCTTAATGTTTTTATTGTATAATTTGTTGTGAACTTTAGACAGTTGACATTATGCATTGTAATAATAGCCTCTCATTAATGCTCAGGGTCTTGTCCCTTCCTCTTTTGCAGGTCTTTGGTGGAAGAGTTTAGAAAGACACTATGTGCTTTATGGCAAGGTAGCCAAACTGCATTTAGCCCAGAGTCCTTATTTTATGTTGTTTGGAAGATTATGCCAAATTTTAGGTAAGTATTATTTAATGAAAGATATTTAAAACATTAATATTAGTCTTTATATTGTTCCTGAAACAATTTCCAGTGAAGTGGTGGTATTCTAAATAGTTAAGACTGGTTTTGCTATTTATTTATTTAAAAGAGGAGAACAGAAGTTGGATATATAGACTAGATAAATGTTTGTTTAAATAATAGATATTTGATTCTAAATTGACTACAAGGAAACTCTGAAGCTCATATTGTATATTTGGCAAATAATTAAAAAGTTAACTGAAGTTTGTTCAGTTTAACATACTAAATAATATTAAGATTTCCATATAATTCAATAAAAGGTTTTATTTAAATGTTTAAAAATGGAATTGTAAATGTCTCTTTAGTCAGAATTAGAAAATTTTCCTAGTCTTAAAAGAGACTGTTTTCTGGTAAAGATCACACATTAAAACCCATAACTTAGTTTAATAAAAATGCTGAGTGTTCTGTGATCTCATGTAGGTAAAAAATGTGTTTCCAATGGTAAAAAATAAACATTAGAATATAATATATTTTGATAAAAGAATATAAAATCATGGTGTGGTTGGAAACATTCATTAGTATACATTAGGAACATTATTTTTTTTAACATATCTGATGAAAATGCAAATTGGCATAACTACAATGTACTGACTGGTTTTTCATGATCCATTTTAGAAACATTATGATTAGATATCAGGTTATTTTGGTGAAGGAACACATATTTTTATATGTGTAGAACTTCACACATGTCCTAAAGTAGTAATAATACCTTTGAGTTATGAAAAAATAAAGGATGTTGTATTGAAAAGGTTTAAAGCATCTCCTTAGGTACATAAAGGAACTATCAACTTTCAATGAATAGTTTTGACTGTGAATGTTACATTTATTCATATGAATCTTAGAAGAAATATTTGAACACATATTGGTATTTTGTAACTAAGTAGTTCAGAAAAAGTTATAGTGCAGTGCCAAAGTGACTTCTGATTTAAGTTCCATTGATTAGGCAGACTATTTTCATAATTTCTTCTTTCCAGGAGAAATTTCAGGAAAAGGGGGAAAATATAGATTGAGGGAAACTCTGGTTGAAAGAAATTTTGTTTATGGAACCATTGCCTGGAAGAGCAGTGGAAGTTTTGACTCAAGACGAAGCCAGAAAACCTTGAGATTTAGAGGGTAGATTAAAGAGAACCTTCCATGCTGGCAAAATGTCGGCATAAGTCTTTTCCATCAACAGTTTTATGCAAGTACCTTGTATTTCATTGCTTGATTTATTTTATCTATATAAACCCTTATGACCTTCCAGTTGTATCAGCTTTATTTTCTGTCAGCCTTCATTTCTGTTTACTTGTCATTGGTCTGCATTAGTATAAGAATTCCATGTATTTCCTGTTTGAATACAGTGAAAGAAGTAACCTAAGAAAATGTTGCTATATACAATATATTCAAATTTTAGGATAGAGAATAATTGTGTATGAGTTGATGCATTTTTAAGAGTCTCATGCTCTACCAACTGAGCTAGCCGGGCACCTAGAGTCAATGCATTTTTAAAAATGTTTATTTAAAAATGTCTTTTGAATCGAGATTAGGATTTAGGTATAGAATGGTAGATGTCTTTTTAACCCTTTATAAAGTGTTTCTTATCTTTCAGCCAGTGCTTAAAAATTAGTATCTTTCAATCTAAAGAATTAGTTTTAGATTCCTTATTTCATGAGGTAGTGGTTTAGATTTAGTTTTATGGTGACGTTTAGATATGAAATTTTAACAGTTTAGCATCTCTGGACAGGCCAGTGGGATAGTGGGAAGATTCAGAGTCCATCCAGGAGAGAGACATGGGTTATAGCTCTGTCTCTGCAGGACTTTAGGCAAATCCCACCCTCACCCCCCTTTTTACCTCATCTCTAAAGTGGGTTCATTTGAGATCACTACAAGTCCAATTACCTCTAATATTTTTTATTTCCAAACAATTATTTTTCTTGCTGAGAAATTTTGTGTGTAAAACATGGAGCATGTGGGGATGAAAAGTCTCCAGGAGCCTTCCTGAGCCTGAGCTCTGAGCACCGGGTGTATCTCTGCCCCACGCTTTTCCTCCTGTGGGCTTGGCCGGGCAGGTGGAGCCTCCCCCATGACAGGTGTTTGTGTGTGTTTCAGGGGCTACCAGCAGCAGGATGCCCATGAATTCATGCGCTATCTTTTGGACCACCTGCACTTGGAACTCCAGGGCGGTTTCAATGGTGTATCCTGCTCACCAATTCTGCAGGAGAATTCTACCCTGTCTGCAAGTAACAAATGTTGCATGTAAGATTTAGTTTCCTTTGCTGTTTTAGGAGAACCTCAGATATTTCTGTTGGTGTTATTGTTTGTTAGATTTATAATGGAAGGCGGAGAGTTTTCCTTAATCTTTGCTGAAAATGTTTGCTCTTGAACTTTGTGACCAGTGGACTGGCCGGCACATGCCTCCCACTTTCAGACCAGGGGCATTTATATTTGCATTACTGGCCAGGCCTAGGAACCCTACCCTATATATTGGGAACAGTCTTTTAGATTTAAAAATTAAAACCTGGCAAGGCTGCTCTAACACTGAAAAAACAGGATGATGCAGCGATGACATGCATGGGCCCTGGCTTGTACATTTTGTAGTCAGCCCTGATTCTGACACTTATAACTGTGTGATAAAGCCAATTACTTAACTTCTCTCTACTTCAGTTTTCCACCCATAAGATGGGGAAAATGGTACTTCTGGCTCAGAAGAGTCATGTTATGTACTACTTTCTATAATCAGGGCAAAAAATGTAGCTGCCCATACAACAGCCAGATGCCTTTCTCCTGTGTGAAAAGTATGGTCACTGTGCATGCAGCGTCCCAGATTGTGAGAGGGATCTCTGACTGTCGGTTTATGCCCTATGGGGACTGGGCCTAAACCAGCAGTCAGACATCCTCCGAGGGTGCAGGCCGGGCTGAAGAGACCCCTCCCCCCTCATTTACGAATTTCGTGCACTGGGCCTCTAGTTATTCATAATATTCTAAGTGAGCTTTTTAAGTCTCACTGACCATAACATTCAGCACTTCAATTGTGAAGTCAGAACTCCCCCAGTAATTACTAAATAAGTATTACATTTCTTCTTTTCCCCCAAACCTGACAGATGACCATCTGAAAAATGGAAATCTACTTCCGATTGAGGTAGTGATTCAAAGTAAAGGAATTGAGAGCTCCCTGTAAGATGAGAGGCCGTGGAAAGACTCAAATATACAGCGGTTCCCACTTTTCTTCGGCATATAATTGTGGGGAAGGTGTTCTCTGGCCCTGAGTGTGACTCCTGTTAAGAGTGCCAAATGTCTAGTGTCGGTTAATGTTGGAAAAAGTAGTAGGTAAAGTAGTAGGTAGACAGCTTGGGGGGAAGGCCCAACAATGGCTTAACCCTCTTATTTAGAATACATTTATATAGATTGAAACTTTTTGCATTATTTTATAATTTAAATATAAATTGTTTCTTTTTTTTACTGAGATGTTTTCTTATGTGATTTTCTTTAGAAATGGAGCATCTACAGTTGTCACGGCTATATTTGGAGGCATTCTCCAAAATGAGGTTAACTGCCTTATATGTGGGACAGAATCTAGAAAGTTTGATCCATTCCTAGGTAAGACATATTTGGTATGTGGAGATAGTATATTTAAATAATTTTATTTCCTTTGAAAATTAAAACAGTGAAGATAAATCATTAAAAATACATAATTTGCCCTAGCCGGTTTGGCTCAGTGGATAGAGCATCAGCCTGCAGATTTAAGGGTCCCAGGTTTGATTCCGGCCAAGGGCACATGGCTGGGTTGTGTGCTCAGTCCCCAGTAGGGTGCGTGCAGGAGGCAGCCGATGATTCTCTCTTGTCATCTCATCATTAATGTTTCTGTCTCTCTCTCCCTCTCCCTTCCTCTCTGAAATGAAAAAAGGAATATATATATATTTTTTAAAAACAATTTTTGAAATTACTCTTTGAGTTATATGTCTTTAACAGTTGTTTTCCTATTTCCTTTTAAGACCTTTCATTAGATATTCCAAGTCAATTCAGAAATAAGCGCTCTAAGAATCAAGAAAATGGACCAGTTTGTTCATTACGAGGTAAGATATTAAATTAATGTCCTAGAATTCTTTTTTCCCTCTGAAATACCCGGGTATATTTGTAAGTTTCATCACTATGTGCTGTGTTGTTAATCACTTTAATGAATTTGTGTTGTAACTTAACAAAAATTAAACCTGGATGTCTCTTCCTGTCCAAAAAAATTCATTTTAATGAGAAGGCCTTTCAGAGATAGTAGGTCAAGCATAAAACATTTTTCACTTTTCTCTTTTAAAAGTGAAAGTTCATAACAAAACCTTTTCTGACCTAATGAAATATAATTATTCTATGGATATCCCACTGGTATCCACAGGAAGAGAGAATACTTAGCAGAGTTTTATGAATTATGGTGTTATTTATGCTTTTGTATGACAAATAGTGTGAGAAATCTGTTGGTAATACCATTGGTTAAACATAGGCCCTACTTTTAATTGCAAGAATATTAAAATTTACATTTAATTTGCAAGATTTTGAACAACTTTTTTCTTTGGTGAGTATTAACTACTTTAGTGAAGGCAAGAGCCACTATAATGACTAATTGTTCTTTTTAGTCATAGAAAGAAGAAACTAGGATAGAAAAAAGAGGACCTAGTAAATGTCCTATCATTAAGCAACTGTACACTGAAGGCAAGCAACGTAATTTCTGCCCTCAATTGTATGTTGACTAAAAGTAATTTTTTTTTCCTTCAACTGTTTCAGGGAGTATTGTCACAGTTATAGTTAGACTATAGGCCCACTGCACAAATTCGTGCATGGGTGGGGTCGGGCCGACTGGGCCCCCATCCACCCCGATTAGGGTCAGGCCTGTCAGGAGGAGGAGATGGTGGTAGGTTGGCTGGCCAGCTGGCTGGCTGGCTGGTCCAGATCAGGACCTGATCACGGCCAGGTTGCCTGGGAGGCGGGGCTGAGGGCGATTGGCCAGCCGGCCCCACCCCTGAATGGGGCGGGTGGCCAATTGGATGCCAGCAGGCTGGGGGAGGAGCAATGGGTGGTTGGCCTGCCATCCTTATCCCTGAAAGGAGTGGGGGGCTGATCAGGGGCAGAGCTGACTGGGGGTAGGGGCCTTGGGCCTATCCGGGTGGTGGGAGCTTATGGGGCAGGCCGGCTGGAGGGAGGGGCTGCAGGAGGTTGGATGGCCGGCCCCATCTCCTATTGAGGTAGGTGGGGCTATCAGGATGGGGCTGGCTGGAGGGAGCTATGTGGGGGGAGGGGAGGGGGTTAGCTGTTCACCTCGCCCTCGATTCGGGTGGGAGGCCCATCAGGGGCAGGGCCAGCCAGGGGGAGGGGCAGCGGGAGATTGGCCAGCTGGCACCACCCCTAATCAGGCCTATTTGCTGGCTGCAGTGGGCGTCATAGTGACCGGTCATTACAGTTATAATGTTCTGGTCCCTGGCTTTTAGATAGATAGATAGATAGATAGATAGATAGGAAGGTTTTGTGTTTTTTTGTTTTGTTTTGTTTTTAAAGAAGAGATTTGAAAACTGCACTGCCTTGTATGGCAACCATAGTTGCATGTGGTTATTAAAATGCAATTAAAATGACATTTAAAATTTTTTGTTGCTCACCTGCACTAGTCATATTTTACGTGTTCAAGAACCATGTGGCTATTGGCTATGGTATTCAACAGCACAGATGCAGAACATTTCCGTTATTGCAGAAAATTCTGCTGGACAGCACTGCTCTAGAATCAACTTCTCCGAGTAAAAATATAGCTGTTTGGGGAGGGGCGAGCTTCTCTGTGTCACAGGTGCATAGTGCAGCATTTGGCTCGTTAAATAGGAGCTGCAGAGTCTTGCTTGTAGAACTGTGGCTCAGGCAGTTTCTGGAAATCTCTCAGTGAATGACTGTCAAAGGCACTGAACTACTCTGAGAAACAAGAGTAAACCTGCCCTCATAGATGCTTTCAGTTCCCACCTGTGTGAGTGCGGATTGTCTCTGTTGAACAGAAGTACAGAAGAAGTTTTAAGGAAGCCCTGCCCACTCCACTTCCCCTAATATATAGGCTATTGTGTGTTTCTCTAAAACTGTTTTTGGCTTGAGATCTATTTTTTAAATATCACAATATACTTGACATCAGATATACTTTATATTTGTAGCATATGAATACAGGTGAACTTAATCTATAATAATAAAAGCATAATATGCTAATTAGACCAGACAGCCAAACAACCTTCCATCCAGACATTCTTCCTGATGAAGCCTTGGCAGGGGGGCTGAGGCAGGGGCAATCAGGCAGGCAGACAGGCAAGCATTTAGGGGTGCTCAGGCAGGCAGAGCGGTTAGGGGCCATCAGGCAGGTGAGCAGTTAGGAGCCAGTGGTCCCAGATTGTGAGAGGGATGTCCTGGAATTCGAGAGCGTGCAGGCTGGGCTGCGGGATCCCTGCCCTCTGTGCACGAATTTCATACACCAGGCCTCTAGTCATAAAATAAATATTTGAGCCGAAACCGGTTTGGCTCAGTGGTAGAGGGTTGGTCTGTGGACTGAAAGGTCCCAGGTTTGATTCCGGTCAAGGGCATGTACCTGGGTTGCAGGCACATCCCCAGTGGGGGGTGTGCAGGAGGCAGCTGGTCGATGTTTCTCTCTCATCGACGTTTCTAACTCTCTCTCCCTCTCCCTTCCTCTCTGTAAAAAAATAAATAAAATAAAAAAAATTTTAAAAATAAATATTTGATCAGTTAGAGGGAATCAGTAAAAATTAAATTATTAAAGGAATTAAAGAGCCTAAAACTATATAATCTAAATTGGATTGACTTTATTTTGAAATTTCTCCAATAAGTCTTTTTTTTTTTTTTTTTTTAGTAACATAAGGCCATTGGTTACTTTTTTTTTTTTTTACAAAGAGGAAGAGAGAGGGATAGAGAGTTAGAAATATCGATGAGAGAGAATCATTGATCAGCTGCCTCTTGCACACCCCCTACTGGGGATTTGCCCGCAACCAAGGTACATGCCCTTGACCGGAATCGAACCTGGGACCTTTCAGTCCGCAGACCAACGCTCTATCCACTGAGCCAAACTGGTTTCGGCGAAATTTCTTCAATAAGTCTTAATATTGGCATTAGTTTTTTTTTTAAAAAAATACTGTTCCTTGATATAAACATGTGGGTATATATTTAAAAAGTATTTCCTAATATTTAATAAAACCCAATAAATCCAGATAATCTTTGGTGGAAGCCCCAAGAAATACTTGTTTGTTCAGGCTTCTTTCCTTTTTTTTTTTTTTCCCCTGTGTGTCTCCTCCCCTGCCCCCAACCCTTCTCCCCAGCCCAAATTGGTCATCTTCATGGTTCTCTGTAGCTTTGCACTTATTACCCATCCCAGATGCTTCAATACCAACCTTCCTTTCTTAAGACCATCCTGGAGAGTGCATGACACAGCATAGGTGGTTAATTGGTACTACAAACAAGAAAATTGGCAGATGGAGTTAATAAACTGGAAACAAACATTTGTAATGTAAGAAAGAGTACTTGGGCAAAGTATATTAAGAAGAAAAAATGCAAATGGTCAATTTAACATCTGAAAAATGTCTCACATTTTCAAGTATAAGTAAAACAAAATTGGTCAAAATGATAGATAATAGCCGTTGTTAGTGAAAATTTTGAAAGTGGGCTCTCATATTGGTGTTAGGAGTATAAATTGGTGCAGTTTTTGGAGGGTAGTAATAATTTTTAATAGGCATTTCCTTAGACTTAGTAATTTTACTTGCAAATGTGGACAGTAACATATGTAAATGATATTCATTGGAGCATTCTTTGTTACTGCAAGACATCAGAAACAATTTATATGCCCAACAGTAGGGTATTGGGTCAATAAATTATACTATGTAGCAATTAAGAAATCTAAAGTTGATGAATAGCCCAGGCACAGAAAGATGAATACAAAATATTATAGAATAAAACACTCCATGGATGTATGTATTTTGAATTAATCCATTGTGTATGATAAAAAAGACATTAAAATTCTTGAACAGCATACACCGTCTGTTCACAGTGATTATCTTAAGGAATGGGATTCAGGAATAAATGGAATTGTGACTTCTTTTTCATGTTCTTTTATATTGTTTGAATTTTTTAACTTTTGTCACCTTTATAATTAGGTATTTATTTGAGAGGAATAAAAATATGGATTAATTTATGCATACTTCACTATTACTGCTTTGCTAAATTAAACTTACATAATATAGAAAAATGACTCAATAACTTCAACAAACCAGTTTTATTCCTTGCTTTCTATAGGAATTCTGTTTAACAGTTAATATAATGTAGAAGACTGACACTTGTGAAATATATGCCCTGAAAGCTTTGAGAATCTTAGGAGTTTAAAAAACAACCAAGACATTTTTTCCCCCTCATAAAATACAAATGAAAATTTAAGCAGCTTCTTGAGGTTCTTAATGAGATAAGTGAAGGTCAGTAGAGAGCAACAAAGCTTTGCTGAGGTGTGACTGTGGATACCTACTAGAGATAATTCACTTCCATATATAAGCTTTGAGGTGAAATTCTTATTTGTGCTGCTGCAAAATATTACTCTAGTACATTCAGGGTCAGAGTTTTCAAATATTTAAAACTAGAGGCCCAGTGCATGAAATTCGTGCACTTTTATGACGGGGGGGGGTTTCCTCAGCCCAGCCTGTGCCCTCTTGCAGTCTGGACCACGTGACCCACTGCCCTGCAGAGGGAGGCCCCGCCCTCCGCCTCAGCCTTCAGCTCGGTTGCCTGGGCCTCCCTCTTTGGGGCGATCGATCGCACAGCCCCCTGCCCCCCCCCTTGATCAGTCACCCGAAGAGGGTGGCCTGGGCCTTCCTCTGGGGGGCAATGGTGGGCCCCCCTGACCAATCGCATCACTCCCGTCTTAGCTGGCCTGGCGTCAGTGCGTGTCATAGCATGGTCGTCCGGACAGTCGTTCTGCTGTTGGGCTCTTCAATTGATTTGCATATTACACTTTTATTGTTATAGATGGCAACTGTCAAATCTATGAGTGTAGAGGAGATGCTATATTGAGGCAATCTTGCTCTTAAAGAGATGTGTGTGGATGTGTTTTCATAATGGTTTTCCTTATTACAAACAAGGAAAATTCAAAAGAGCGCAGAGAGGAAAATAAATACCCATTCCTTATAAGCCCACTGTCCAGAAATACCATGATTAAGAATATTTCTGTTTAGCCAAAACCAGTTTGGTTCAGTGGATAGAGCCTTGGCCTGCGGACTGAAAGGTCCCGGGTTTGATTCCAGTCAAGGGCATGTACCTTGGTTGTGGGCACATTCCCAGTAGGGGGGTGTGCAGCAGGCAGCTGACCGATGTTTCTAACTCTCTATCCCTCTCCCTTCCTCTCTGTAAAAAATCGATAAAATATATATTTAAAAAAAAAAAGTATTTCTGTTTAAAAACAGATTTAAAAGCTGTTTTATAAAGGGGCATCGGTTGGAACTTTTTAGGGAAAAAACTATGTTTTGTTTTTTAATCCATAGAAACCATTACAAATGGGCATTAGGTTTTCAGAAGAGCTTAGGAAGCTTTTAAAAACCCAGATGGAGGTGACTGGTAGTTCAGCACTAGCTCAGCAAGAGTGCATGATGCTGCTTCGTTGTTGAAATTCCCTCGTGGCTGCCCCGGGCACACCAGCCTTCTGACCTGATGCAGCTGACAGTGAGGCTGCTTCATTGTCTGAGTACAGTAGCAGTTGTGGGGTTCCTGAGCCTGTTGTAGCCGCAGGGAGAGGTGTGAAAAGAAAAGAAAAAAGAAAGGCTCCTAGAGGCCACCATTTTTTAAACCGAGCGCTTGAAAAACTAGGCGCAGCTTGTAGTGCTTTTTTGACATGCCTGGATGGACCTTTCATTCTGTTTTGGTTTATCACGTGGCCTCACATGAAAAGGAGGAAACTGTGCTATCTTGTGTAACTAGGCTGTGGGACCACTTTGTGGTCACCCAGTAAGTCTTAGCTTCTCAAAAAGGTCGAAGGAAGGAAAAGTTGGGAAGCAGGAAGTGCTGGGGGGCAGCGAGAAGCTAAGGGAGAAGGTGCGGAGGGAGGGGGTGGGGAAAAGGAGCAGGTGATGCAGGGCCTGGTGCTTCCACCTTTGGCTATTGTGAACAGGGCTGTTCTAACATAAATGTGCAAACGCCTGTTTGAGTCCCTGCTTTCCATTCTTTCGGGTGTAGGCTTAGGAGTGGAATTGCTGGAT
Organism: Pipistrellus hanaki; assembly: GCF_964339955.1. Lineage (NCBI taxonomy): Eukaryota > Metazoa > Chordata > Mammalia > Chiroptera > Vespertilionidae > Pipistrellus > Pipistrellus hanaki. The sequence continues at coordinate 44,384,310 of NC_140503.1, read as the reverse complement.
CATATGGTAATTCTATGTTTAACTTTCTGAGGATCCACAACACTGGTTTCCTCAGTGGCTGCACCATCTGACCTTCTCATCAGCAATGCATGAGCGTTCTAATTTCTCCACATTCTAGATAACATGTTATTTCCCATTTTTAAAAAATAATAACCATCATGAGTATAAAATGTGTCTTTTTTATTTTTTAAACTTTATATATTTTTTAATCCTCTCCCGAGGATATTTTTTTATTGATTTCATTTTTTGAAATATTTTTATTTCAGAGAGCAAGGGGAAGAGAGAGATATATACATATTGAAAGTAGTCTGGAACAGAGGATTCATTGCAGTACAGGAGGAAGACCAATAAGGTGGCCTTCTGTAATCTATGTTTATTTTCTAATAAGTTATGATGCCAGGCTCTTTGTACACATTATTTGTCTCCCTTACAGCAGTTCTTCTTAGTAGATATTATTGTTGTTTTTTAAAAAAATATATTTATTTTTTACAGAGAGGAAGGGAGAGGGATACAGAGTTAGAAACATTAATGAGAGAGAAACATCAATCAGCTGCCTTTTGTACTGGGCATGTGCCCCAAACCAAGGTACATGCCCTTGATTGGAATCGAACCTGGGACCCTTCAGTCTGTAGGCCGATGCTCTTATTCACTGAGCCAAACCGGTTAGGGCTTGTTGTTATTTTTTTAAATCTTCATTTTGTAACTGAGGAGAGCTGACTTTCCCACAGTAACACATAGCTAATAGAGCTGAGATCTGAGCCTAAGTTGTTTGCTTTCAAAGGTCAGTCTTTTTCTATAGTAATTGCCTTTATTAAAGACTTCCCGATGTAATGCTGCCAAAACCCATTTGGTTTTAGATTGTCTTCGCAGTTTTACTGACCTGGAAGAGCTTGATGAGACAGAGTTATATATGTGCCACAAATGCAAAAAGAAACAAAAGTCCACTAAAAAGTTCTGGATTCAAAAACTACCCAAGGTGAGTGTTAAGTTTCAGATTCTAATGCAGTTTCAAGGGAACAGTGCTTTTATGACTGATGAAAAGCAAATTGTTTCTGTAACTTTATGTAATCTCTCCTGTATTAGTCTCTAGTGTTTTCAGTAAAAGCTAAATAAACCCTCTGATAAGGCATACTTTAATGTGTCCCCATCGGAGTTTGCAGCGTGTGGAGGGAGAGAGGTTCCCACGGCACCAGCTCGGTGACCCCCACTCCAGCTCAGTTCTGACACCAGCTGAAGGAACGTCAGGTTAAGGGCTCAGTCCCATGACTGTCCTCCACCTCAGAGCCAGTCATAAGCCCAGAATGCTACTTTAGGTTTCTGACCTACACATGAGAGGTTATCTTAAACCCCGCCCCCCACCCCTTTGCACTTTAGATGCTTAGTCTTCTGATTGGCTGTATGTCAGAGGTTTCCACCCTCCATCCTTGGGTTCCATTAATTTGCTAGAGGAGCTCACAGAACTGAGGAAACCTGTTTACTCGCTAGATTACTGATTTATTACCAAGGATAGAAATGAATAATCTGATGAAGAGATACACAGTATGAGTTCCAAAGGACCCTCCTGCCGTGTGGAGTTTGGGGCCAGCATGGGGCACATGAAAGAAAGCATTCTGGTTCCCCAACTGGAACTCTCCAGGTGCCCTCATGGCATAGACGTGACTGATTAAATTACTGGCCATTGGCCGCTGATTTAACTTCCAGTTCCTCTACCCTACCCGAGATCAGGGAGGTAGGCCCTCATCCTAAAGTGAGTCACCTCATTCATTAACTCTGTTACTTAGGAAATTCTAAGAATTTTAGGAGCCATATACCAGAAAAGGGTACTACGACCAAGTAATACATTTCATTATTACAAATCATAGTATCACAATAGTGCGTGCATGGAAGAAAGCAATGTCAAGGATCAAAAGATAAACTGAAAGCCACCTAAAATATATGATAGTTAACCAAGTAGTTTGTTTACAATCTTTGCCTTTGTTTCTGATCCAGGTGCTATGCTTACATTTGAAAAGATTTCATTGGACAGCATATTTAAGAAACAAGGTTGACACCTACGTAGAGTTTCCACTGAGAGGACTAGACATGAAATGCTACTTACTAGAGGTAAGGTAATATCATTGTTAGCTGGTGAGAAGACGGCTCTTCAGTAATATTAAGTCTTCACTGACACAGGCTGGAGGTCATTGAGGTGGGAGATATGGATGCCCTTGACCACTGCCCCTAACTCAGTCCTGGCTGCCTTCTCCCTTGTCCGCAGCCTGAGAACAGTGGCCCTGAGAGCTGCCTGTACGACCTCGCCGCGGTGGTGGTGCACCATGGGTCCGGGTGAGTATGCCAGCGGCTGGCCCGGTTAGGAATAGCACCACTCTGATAATCTCCCCAAACTCCCTTTAAAAATGTGGATTCAGGCACATTAAAGTGGGTGAAATAGAATTTTCCTTCAGGTTTGGTGTGAAAGAATATTTCTGCAAGAATGCTGTGAAGTGAGGGCACATAAAAGCTAGATGGAAGGTGATTTATTTGAGCCTAGCATCCAGAACCCAGTCAGTTCACAAATCCGGAGCATTCTTTACTCAACTAATTTCCTTTGCCAATTGATGTTTAAATAGGGAAAATGGAAAATTATTTATAACTTCATGTCCTACACTTCATTTTTTATTTTGTTGAATAATTCTTGATTATTTTTCCCGCTGAAAGTTTGGTCTGTTTGAGAATGACTGTTTTACCTTCAGAAAACCACTCTCCATACTGAATACCCTTTTCCTCAGAACTTTATAGACTTTGTTGTATTGACTTCACCACTACAATTCTGACTCTTTACTCCTTTTTATAAAAAATATTTTTTTATTGATTTCAGAGAGGAAGGGAGAGGGACAGAGAAATAGAAACATCAATGATGAGAGAGATCATTGAGGGGCTGTTTCCTCCAAGTCCTACACTGGAGGTCGAGCCAGCCATCCGGGCATGTGCCCTGACTGGGAATCGAACCGTGACCGCTTGGTTCATAGGTTGATACTCAACCACTGAACCACACTGGCTGGGTAACTCACTTCTCTGTGTTTTCTCTCTTTAGAAGGTTGTAGGATCCTCTGTCTTTGGACTTAAGAAATAACATTGGATGATATATTCCTGCTTGATAGTTGATAAGGGACAGTCTTAATCTCGTGTCTTCCAATAATGGGAATTTGTTTTTCCCACCCCATACTCCTCTTGAATACCTCACTTTGTGAAATGTATAGTAACTTTCTTGGATCTTTCACATATTTTAATTATCCTTTAATGTTTTCCATCTTTTTGGCCCATTTTGCCAAATCAGCAATCTGCGTTACATCTCTTTCCAAATTAAGGATTTGCTCCTCCATGAATTTTTATATTGTGGAGATCACATTTTTTCTCAGAACTGTTTCATAACAGCCTGTTCCTGTTTTATGGTTGCAGTATCTTCTTGAAAACATTGGTACTAATTAGAATTTTTAAAGTTCTCTGTTTTTTTTGCCTTCATTTCCTCAGTGGTTAATTACTGTGGTTTTTTTTCTGATACTTCTCTTTCATGCTATTTTTCCCTCTCATGACTGATGATTTTGGGATGTTTATTCAGAATCATAAATGATGAGATTGGTCATTATGCACCAATTCATGCATGGGTGGGGCCCCTCTGAGTGGCCTGTGGGGATCGGGCCAGAACCCACAGGCCAACGCCACCTGCAGCTCTTACTTGCTGCTCCCACTCATGCTGGCCCCACTGTGCCTGCCACAGGCTCGCGCCCAATCAGTCCCCATGGGAGGCTCCTGCTGCTGCAGTGGTGCTTGCAACCGTGAGCGCTGCATCCGGCGCCTTCCCCAGGGGAGTAGCCTGTGGGATCGGGCTGAAACTAGCTCTCCGAAATCCCCCCGGGGTCATGGGTTCCAAGAGGGCACAGGCCAGGCCAAGGTACCACATCAATGCATGATGGGGCCCGGAGGGACTGCGCAAGGGCTGTGTCCAGTCCTGTCTCACCCAGTTCTGATTACACAGGAGGTTGGCCAGCCCAGGAGGAACCATGAGAGGGCTCCAGGGCGTGTCCAGCCCATCTCACTCAGTACCAATCGGCCAGACCCCAGCAGCAAGCTAACCTACCGGTTGGAGCATCTACCCTGGTGGTCAGTGCATGCCATAGCTCCTGGTTGACTAGTTGACTGCCTCCTGGTGGTCATTGCACATTATAGCAGGTGGTTGAGCGGCCTTAGCATATCATTAACATATTATGCTTTGGTTGGTTGACAGTCAACCGGTCACCAGACGACCAGACACCTAGCATATTAGGCTTTTATTACATAGGATTATACATAGGATGGTAAGGGTTTTTCTAATAGTTGTGAAGTTTTTTTGCCTTCATTTCCTCAGTGGTTAATTACTGTGACCGTCTCTGTTATACCTGCAGGCTGTTCTGCCTGGGAGAGTGGGTGGGTCGTGCTGACAGAAAAAAGCCCTTGATGGCCAAAATAGGGGAAAGGCACTTTCCTTCAGCTAGGGTCTTTATTAAGCTCCGTTACCCCTCCTCAAAACTCTGACGGGAAGTCTGGTTCTGTGTTCTGTTTCCTCTAGCCGTAGCCTGTGCTTGTTAGGTTGAGCATTACTCGGCTAGTTTCTCCATTAATCCGGTGCCGTGAATACACCTTTGTGTTTGAGAAAATCTTCCACTCTGGTTCTAGTGTCAGTCTCTGCCTTGTCATTTCAGTAGGTTTTGAGGAAGATAAACATGTGAGCTCAGTAAGCCATCTTAAGCCACAGTTCTCTAGAGTTTATTCCATTGTAGCACTTACTACAGTTTTATCTTCTGACTCCTCCTCACAGGGTGGGTTCTGGACATTACACAGCATACGCGACTCACGAAGGCCGCTGGTTCCATTTCAATGACAGCACGGTGACGCTGACGGAGGAGGACACCGTGGTGAAGGCCAAGGCCTACATCCTCTTCTACGTGGAGCGCCAGGCCAGAGCGGGGGCAGATAAACTTTAATACCTCCTCTCCACCGATACTCGTCAACTATGCCGGACAAACATTTCCAATTCTCCATAAATACTTGATCCAAGATTTAATTTCATTATGCACTTTTCAATTTCCTATTTGGGGTTTAGTTTTATTTTGTCAATGGTAGTGAATCTGGGCACCAACTAATTTTTTTTTTTAGTTCTACCAGAAAACCTCAGCAGATATTTTGATTTGCTGCTTTAGTGGTAATAATTCAGTTTTTATATGTAGTTCCAAGAACTTAGTTCTATTGGACGTTTTTATATTAATGTTTCAGTTCTCACTTTGAGGCACATTTACATCAATGCTTTGTTGCTCTCACATGCTGACAGTAAGGCATGTTCCTGACTGGAGAGCAATGCAGCTGCCTGCACAGCTGTGCTGGAGACCAGGCTGACTCTGAATCAAGAATCACGTGTGTGTGGAATCTGTGGCCCATGGGATTTCAGTGACTGCTCAGGAATCATTCATTCTGCCTGTAAAGGTAGCAGGGCATCAATAAGCAGACCAGGTAACCGATGCTCTTGTATTTCTCAAAGCTGCTGTTTATTAGCATGAACGAAATAACTGATATCTGTACTGCAAATTCAAGAATTACTCTGTTGGTTTTGAGGTGTATTTTTAATGTGTGTTTTCATGGAGAAGATAGGAGTACAGAAAAGACCAAATACATTTAGTGTTTAAAAATCCTGACTCAGCTACATGGTTTTGGTGCTCCCGGTGAGCCGGGAACATGGCTTTGTTGGCATCAGCATCTGTTCCCCCGCTGACTGAGCACTGGGGATAACTGCGTGTCCTCTCTGGTCCTACTTCGCCCAACTCCAGAGCTAATTTCGACCACCTGCTTCTCAGGTGACACTGTGGGCCCTGCTTCTGCAGAAGAAACGAGTCTTTATGGCCCTGTTCCATTGGCCTGTCCAACCTAGCAGAGCAGGTTGGAAGTATTCAATAAGTAGTTTCTATCTCTTAGTTTCTTTAAATTTTCAGAATTTATTCAAATTTAACTCAAATTGAAATTTGGAACTAGAATCCCATGTTAAATCCCACATTCCCTCAGAGTAAGCCATATCCACTAAACACTTTAAAAAAAAATCTAATTGGCTTTATTCAACAATTTATGAATCAGGTAGCATCCCACCCGGTAAATAGAAAGGTGCTCCCGTCCGCTAACACTTCAGCGTGACCAGGAGCGAACTGAGATCATGTCTCACCCTGACCTCTCAGGACAGTGGTCACAGCTGCACGTTTAACTCCAGTTAAAGAACTCGGTTCTCAGCCAGTCCGGCTCACGGCATGGGGCTGTGCAGACCCAAGACATTTCCATCGCTCTGTCGTTTACGCGGACGGTGGGGTCTAAGTTTTTACTCCAGAGGGGAAAAAAAGCTTTGCCGTCATGTTTAGGTCTTAAAACTTAGTCTAGAAGAGGAACCTATTTAAAGCAGTTCACAATGCTAAATTACATTATGTGAACCAGCTGAAATTGTTATTTTTGATCTTCAGAAATTAGTTTCACTTAATTTGATCTAACATATCACTACCTTAATTTAACTCCACTCTGATCTTGGTGAGCATCTGCTATGAACCCAGGTAGAAGGTGCACAGCTGTCACTCCCAGCACCTCCATGCAGGTCGAGTCTCCAAGCGGGCGGCTGCCGTTGCTTCAGCAGTAGAGCTCGGCCAGTGTTGACAGTGGTGGAGAAGAGCTGTTTTCATACCAGACGGAATTCAGCAGAGGCTGGACCACAGCAGACCACTCGTTGGGGGAAGTGGTCCTCAGACAGGCTGGCACTCTTGGCTTAAAAGATGCACACATCTCTCTTGAATTGCTGTCGTGTTTTTATTGCTTGATTTTACTTGAGCAGAACTGTTTGAATATCATGAAGGCTCTCTGGGAAAGTGATTGGACCCATTTGAATTGTGCGCTTAGCACCAGTGATGTAAATGTGCCTGTTTGTATTTTGAAATTTAACTGTGTAGCCTTATCACACCTCTTCTAAAAGCTGACTTTGTGCTCTTCAGGGCTTTCCCTGGGCCACGCTCTCGGCTCGCGTGGCTCCTCGCTCAGAGCTTGTGCGGAGGCAGGGCCTCACGCCGCCACGTGCTCCTTGGACGAGAAACCTTTCTCAGAAGTCCTCCCACCTAGGTGGGTGATAGAACAGTTTGTGGCAACACAAATCTCTCTCCATGGTGGAGAAACCTTTGCTAATCCACTGTATTCTACTCAGTGTATAGTGATGACAAGTGTAACAGAATTAAGCCAGTCAGGTGCACTGGCCCTGGTTGTGTTAAATGTGTATCTCACCTGTGGAACCCACTCGGCAGTGTGGCTTCTGGGGTTGGGGACATATTTATTTCTTAAAGCCAAACCTCTCCTTCATCGGTTAGTGTACATACGTCTATTTAGATATACTTATCCCACTTCAACCTCCCCCCTCCCCTAAGCTCTCACGGCCCCTCTGTGGCTGGAGCGGCCTCTTCCCGCGGGCCCTGGGAAAGTGCAGGAAGGGCCAGTTCCTGCCGCCAGGGCGGGGGTCGCCGGGCCGAGTGCAGCCACAGGAGCGCCCTCCGCGCGGGGCGAGGTGGGCAGGGGTGTCGGCTGCAGCGCAGGCCTCTGCCCGCTGCCTGGACGCAGCACCTGCCCCTCAGGTCAGAGAGCCCGGCTCCAGCCTCCCTCCGCGCGTGTTGGCTGTGCTATGATCATTTGCCATTAAAACCTAGTTTGTATGATGCCGAGAGGATTAATTGTGCAAGTGACTGATTTCATTTAAGTTGTAATCACATCCCTTTTCTGCTTCACCAACCTGAACTGTTGTATGGAAAGTATCATTAAAAGTCTGGTCTCTTTCCTTTTGACTATTATTTCTGAACACCTTTCAGTGGAGCCAAGTAAATAATATCCTCCCTCAAGCTCTGGGCCTTGTGACTCAGCCAGCAGGAGGCAAATCCTTACAGAACCCTCATCATCTGGAGCTGCTGGCGACCGGGGGTCCGGAGGAGGTGGCCTGCGGGGAGGGTGGGGGTGGGGAGAGACCCTCAGGGCTGCTGCCGGGAGCCTGTGGGAGCTCCCTGTGCGGAAGGAAGTCGCCCTGTCTCTCCCTGGGCAGCTGGTCTTAGAGGAGTGAGGTCGGCTCACCTTCACAGCGAGGCTCAACCCTGAGGAACCAGGCTTCGGACTCTGAGCAAAGGATACTGATGATCTTAAGTAAAAGAAGTAAAAGACAAGAGCTGTTAAACATTTTGCTTTAGAGAAAGCTTCTGAATACTACCTTCTCTGCCCACATGTCCCCTGTAAACAAAAAAAAACAAACCCAAGAACTGCCCCGAGTCCATACCATGGTTTTCCTGTTACTGGCCGGTTCCTGTTCCTGTAAGTCTAAAACAAGACACGGGTGGTGAACACACAGTACGATATACAGATGATTTGTTATAGAACTGTATACCTAAGACCCATATCATTTATTAACCAATGTCACCCTAATAAAGTTCAATGAAAAGGGAAAAAATAAGACGGGTGCCTGCAGCCCAAAAGCTTTTGCTTCCAGGTCCCGTATCACAAGTTGGCAGCTGTACTGTCAGAGGTTGTGCAGCTGCTGCGTTGCAGCCAAGGAGCCAAGCTCCACACAAAAAAGAATGGCGCTGTTGCCATTGACAACCCAGGCCTGGGCCAGACCCCTCCCTGCCAAAATGCATGCCATGTGTGCCCACTGCATTCTGAGGCCTGTAGTACAGCCCCCTCCCCCTAGAGGGGCAGCTCTAGACAGTCCCTGCTGGGTTCTGCTGCTCCAGCAGGGTGGGGTGCAGGCTGGCAGCCACACAAACCAGAATGACCCTTCCCAGTGGCCAGTGGCCACACAGCCCTGCCTTTTAAGAAAGTGAATGAACTGCCTATTTCCAGGGTCCGCCCTGTGAGAAGCACTGGTTTGGAAGGGACTCGGGAGGGGAAGTGAAGATCACACGCTTTCTGTTAAGCCCATCTGTGCTGTGCAGCGAGCCTTTTGAGTGGGGAAGGACAGCGAGAGCCCAAAGAGGGGCTTTGGCTGTCATTTTTAAGTTAAATGATTAGCCCGAAGTACTAGCTAGTTCCCTTCTCCTTGATAAAAGCTTCCCTTTAGCTGTTTGGCAGATCTGTCCTCAACAGAGGACAGTTGAGACTGGCTTCTAGGAGCAGGAGAGCTGGCCAGAATCCTTCCTCAGCTGCATCCGCTTTTAAAGGCAGGCAAAGCTGCACTGGGTCTGACCAAGCCTGAGCTCCTCTCTTACTCTACAAACTGCAAACAAAGGATTCCTGTCCTCCCAATGCCAGTTCCATAGGAGAAGGAAGAAAGGACTCCTTGGGCGGAGTGCCTGGCCCAGCAGAGGGAGAGAAGGCTGCTCGCTCACTCCTGTGGCCCAGCAGCTTTCTCCTGTTGGCATTGCACCAGCCGCCCACCCTGTGCCAAAGCCAGGCCCTCCTGGCAGGGAATTACAGGAGAGTCCAGGTCGAACTGGGACTCGAGCAAGCACTGTTAGGAAATGGATCCATGTGTTGAGAAATGTTGGTTACTTTAGGAGAAGAACTGAAAGGAAAAGACTCGTGCAATCTGCCAAGCGGAACTAAAGCATTCACAAGGATGGTGTGTGGTTCGCTTAAAGGGCAAACTCAGGCTAAAATACTTGCACCTAAAGTTGTTTCACGAAGTTTTGTATGAAGAGCTACTTTATCCATCCTGAGCGTTTTGGAGATAAAGGCTAGATACAACTGGACACATTAGAAAAAGGTAAAGCAAGTAATTTAAAACACGACACGTTCACTGAAGAAACCAGAAAGGTAAGCGACTGAAGGTACGTGTTTTGGGAATGACGGGATAAGAGCAGAGCCCGCTGGGAGGCCAGGGCCCCCTGCCTGGTGGAGGGCAGCAGGGTCTGAAGGCCGGTCAGCCCAGCCTGGAGGAGCCATCAGCACCGAGTGAAAGCAGGAGGCACCACCCGTGTCTGCTCACGGCTCAGGAAACAACTGTCACCCTGAGCGCTTTCCAGACAGCAGGCTGCTGCCCACTACGAGCGGGGCAGAACTCTGGTGCTCGGGAAGAGGAGAGAAGAGCAGAATTATTTACAGTTAAGGTCCCTCCGCGCGCAGAGCCTGCAAGCCCGGACAGAGGTGGGCTGGCTAGCCACCTAGAATGAAAATGCCTCGGGAAAAGCCAAAGAGCTCACTGCTGAACACCATTGTCAGCTAAAAGGAAAAGAAATCCCTTTTAAGGAAACTATTTAACTTCAATAGGCTGCTTTTCTGCCAGGATTTTCAATTCCTCTGAACATAAGCCGAGACACAGACTGCTGCACGTATGTCTGATGCTGCCCCCCCGCCCCAGCGCCAGCACCAGTTGTTATCCCAAAATAAACCCCATTCCACAACCATATATGTCCACGGGCCTGGAGCTGGGGAGGAGCAGCCGGAGGTAGGTCAGGTCCCTGGGCCCCAGCCACACTCCGTGGCTGCTGCACACCATGCACATCACCCAGCTCAATCGCGAGTGCCTGCTGCACCTCTTCTCCTTCCTGGACAAGGACAGCAGGAAGAACCTCGCCAGGACCTGCCCCCAGCTCCAGGACGTGTTTGAGGACCCCGCACTCTGGCCCCTGTTGCACTTTCGCTCCCTCACAGAACTCAAGAAGGACAACTTCCTCCTGAGCCCCACGCTCAGGAGCCTCTCCATCTGCTGGCACTCCAGCCGCGTGCAGGTGTGCAGCATCGAGGACTGGCTCAAGAGCGCCTTCCAGAGGAGCATCTGCAGCCGGCACGAGAGCCTGGTCAATGACTTCCTCCTCCAGGTGTGCGACAGGTAGGTCGCCGCCTCCGGAGCAGCGCTGGCACTGGCACCCAGAGCTCGCGGAGGCTCCTGGGGGGCAGGGAAGAGCAGCTTCCAAGACCAAGATGGCTCTGCCTCCGGGTCCTCAGAATAGGCCCAAGGCAGACCCCCTAGGCCCTCCCGCAGCGCAGCCCCCGGAAGATGGATAAAATCATGGGGGGAGCAAGCTCCTCTTAGCCCCACAGGCCCTGGAGCGGAGGAGCTGGGCATCAGCTCGCTGTCCTGCTGTCCTTCAGGCAGCTGTCCTCCCCGGCAGCCATCAAGTGCTAGGTGGGTCCGCTGAGCCAGGATTCTCAAGGTCAGACCTCATAAAAAGATTCCTAGATTTAGCAATCAACCCTCCCACCCCTCTGCCCCCCTCCCCACACACACTCCAGCAAGCAAACCCCAGGGCTCAGGAACTGCAGCTGTGGGCGGAGCGGGATGCCCTGGATTAGCTGAGCCCAGCCAGGCTCAGGGCAGGGGTGGTGATATACAGTCATGGTCTCCCCAACAGAAACTTACTGATCTTCACAGTTCTCCTAGGGAAGGGTGTTTTTGCCTAATTTTTCAAATGAGCAAACCAAAGCTCTAAGTCTAAGAGGTCATTTGATTTGCCCACAATCTAGGATTGCCATATTTTAGTAAAAACTCGAGGTACCCAGTTTAAATTTCAGATAGAATATCTTCTTGTTAAAAGTATGTCCAAATACACCCTGTATTTGATGCATCAACCCTACAGCAGACAGAGGCTGAGCCACAGCCTCCTGCCCAGAGCAAGGTCACAGACTTCCCGCCAGGCTCTGCCCTTGGCTGGGCCAGCTTGTTGCCACTGAGGCAGCACGACAGGAAACGGAAGAAAACGGTGCAGTAGCCCACCTGTGCTTTGTAAGGCAGTAGGAAGGAAACGATGGGCTGGGACTAGCCCTCACAGGACCAGGCCGTTCTGATGGGTTGAACAAGGTCCAGAAGTCAGATGGGGGGGGGGGGGCAAGGGGGTGGTGGGTGATACAAATGGGGCAGAAAGCTTGCCCTGGAGTTGCTCTAATCCCCCAAACCAGCAAGGTGTGTGTGGAATGGGCCTCCCAGGCTACTGTCCTGGTGCAGCAAGGGCTTGGAGATTGGGGTTCTGTGCCGAGTCCCCCAGTTCTATTGTCCGATTATGTGACCCCAACTTAAGTATTTAAACTGTCACCCTCATTTCTCCATCTGTAAGAGGACAAATCGCCCATCACAGGTTAAGTGACACAGTAGCACTGGCACGCAGTGCATATAGATGAGCATCATCAAAGCTGGTTCTTCTGGCCTCAGCGGGGCTGGTGGTGGGGAACAGCAGGGGCTGGCTCTTTCTCTTCCCGGTCTCTTCCTGCATCAGGATTCTTCTGAAGGTTCTTAGAGGAAGGGATCGCTCACCACTCCTGAGGCTTAAGCACCTGGTCCCCAGAACCCTCCTGGAGGTAGCAATTTCCCCCCCACAAGGAGGTGGCTCCACAAGGTTCAAAACAGCAAATCAATCACAGGAAGTCACTGGAGCTCTCTGGGCCAGTTTCTTCCTTCACAAAACGGAGGGTAGGGAGGCTGATGTGCAGACTAGGCAGACATGTGAACTGGGAGGGTGGGATGGGTTCAGTGTGTGAAATGTGGCCATTCCAGCCTTTTATTTTAGTTCTGTACCCTCTGCCCCAGGCACCAGGGAGCTGAGCTGGCCTAGGCAGATGCAGTCAAGGGGTTGGGGAAGCTGATGGGGCAGGGATTTCCCCTCTCCTCCCTATAAGGACCCAAGCCCTGTGCCCAACAGGGTCCTTCTTTTTAAATATATTTTATTGATTTCAGAGAGGGAGAGGGAGAGGGAGAAACATCAATGATGAGAGAACCACTGCTTGGCTGCCTCCTGCACACCCTTCACCTGCAACCCCAGTAAGTGCCCCCGATGGGGAATCGAACCATGACCTCCTGGTTCATAGGCTGCAGCTCAACGACTGAGCTACACTGGCCAGGCCCGTAAGCCCTTCTTGACCGGATAAGTCTCTATGTTTACTCCCGGAAGTGGACTACAACTACCTATATTCTCTACACCCCAAATAAAAATCCCCTTATCCCCACTGGCATCATTCCCTTCCTACTGCCCCACCGGGAAAATTAGGCTGAGTGACTTAGCCCAGGGCACACTGCAAATCAGGCAAGACTAACTGCTCCATCAGGTTCTGGTGAGGCTGGGGCAGAAGGGCCTCCGAGCTTTCTGGACAAGCTGCTCCTGCCCTGACTGTGCACCCCCCGGGCCTGGTCTGCAGTCCGGGTCTCAGTGGGATGCAATGACTGACTGAGCTGAAACCAGGGCCCCCCACCCCTGCCCTCCTCACGGCTGGAGCGGGCCTGTCTCTAAGCCACCCCCCTGGACACCCTCCCTCTCCTCTCGGCCAGGGGAGGCAGGGCCTCGGCTCACAGGCGGCCTGGCGCGCTCACCACGCCCGCTGCCCGCTACTCCCGCGCGCTCACCACGCCAACAGGCGCGGGGGACGGAGGGAACTACAGCTGCCCTCCGGGACCCAGCAGGACCGGGCCAGGCTTCCCCCTGGGCTCCGGGGCCTAAGCAGCCACGCGGATTGCCGTATGGGGAAGGGAAGTGTGGCACCAGCCGGGCTCGGCTCCGGCCGCGGCATCGCAGCCAGGAAGTCCTTACACTGGCTGGGCTGTTCCTTCTCCGTTCATTAAGGTCCTGACGCCTCCCAGGCTACGGGAGGACGGCGGAGACCATGAGAACCTGCACCTGCGGGCCCGGGCCCGCTAACGGCGCCCTCGGCGGCCCGGCCCCTGCGGCCACCGCCCTCTCTCCACAGGTGCCCCAACTTGGCGTCCGTCACGCTGTCCGGCTGCGGCCACGTCACCGACGACTGCCTGGCGCGGCTGCTGCGCTGCTGCCCGCGCCTGCGCACCCTGCGCCTCGAGAACTGCGCGCGCGTCACCAACCGCACGCTGGCGGCCGCGGCGGCGCACGGGCGCGCGCTGCAGACGCTGCACGTGGACTTCTGCCGCAACGTGAGCGCGGCCGGCCTGCGCCGCCTCCGCGCCGCGTGCCCGCGCCTGGCGCTGCGGGCCGAGCACAGCGCCGCCATGATCCCCGACCAGCCGCCGCGCGGCCCGCACGCGCCGGGCCCGGCCCTCCGCACGCTGCTCCCGCGCTAGGCCGCTGGCCGCGGGAGGACACCGGCCGCGCGCTCGGCCGGAGGAGCAGCCCCAGCTGCGCCGCCCTGCAGACTGCCGCTGTACCTTCTGAGCCTGTTGACGCGTTTGCAAATGGGTGTATGACTGTCTACCTCATTGTACGATTTTATAAGCAGGATAAACACGAGATTAAATGACCGGATGCTTGGAAAACACGCGCGCGATTCTCCCTGAACACCAGCCCCTTTCTCGCCGCCTTTCCGTAGCAGCGGGAGCGCCTACACCCTCGGTCTGCACCGCCGTCGGGGGTCTAGCCCCAGTGAGACACGGGCCGCCGAGCTGCCCGGTGCGCTGGGGCGAGCCTGGTCCGCACAATGGGCCGGGGCTGCGGGGGCTGCGGGCGGGGAGCTCTCCGAAGAGGACTAAGCGCTCCGGCGCGCCCCCTAGCGGCCCTCGGAGGCCTCGCCCGGGCACAGGCGCAGGCTTCCCAGGGAAGTGGCCTCTGCCGGCGCCTGCGGGCGGGCGGGCGGGGTGGAACCGGTGGGACCGGGGCGCGGGCCTGAGCCGCCCAGGGGCGACAGGGGCCGCACGGAGCGGGGCTCCCGGTGCCCTGCTCCGCCGCCTGGGCTCCCCCCGCGGTTTCGCTCCGCGCCCACACCAGTCTGCTGGCTTTCCCTCAGGCGAAGAGGGTTTATTTCTAGGAGTTACTACACACAGGATTCTAGAAATTTGCTTGTTGATGTGATTCTTATATAAATTACATGTTTCTAACTATCTCTCTTCTTCTCTGTAAAAAATCAATAAAATATAAGAAAAGAAAAGAAACTGAAGCTCAGAGAACCATAACTTGTCAGAGGTTATGGTTGTGGAGCTCCCATGGGTAGTGGGAGATCTCACAGGTGGTGGTGTGCCCTCCCCACTGCAGGGGGTGGCCTGAGAGACTGCTGCTTCCCACACAGGCCAGCCTGGGGTTCAGTGCCACCCAGTTTCCAAGCAAAGCACTGGCCCAAGCAGGGGCCCAGGGGGCAGCAACAGGCCTTCAGCGTCCCTGGAAGGGTTGGGGCAGGGTGGGGCTCTCTTGCTTGCCCACAGGTTCTGCCAGGAGAAATGTCAGCACCTCCAGGCCTTCACTTGGATATGTCTGCCTTCCCTGAGCTTCTGCTCAGGGTAGGCTGGGCTCAGGAGACAGGTCTTGCAGGAACTTCATTTTCTCCCTCTACTGCAACAATGTTGAAAAAAGCTCAGGTTTCCAGGGGGTTAAAGGTTTAAAACAGAGCCACTTAAGCCTCAGGCTTGGCTTCTCTGATAAACCTCAATTCCCAGCAGGCTGTTTGCCCAGGCTGGAGGTTAGTCTGGGGAACAACAGGGCTGTGGTTTCTGATTCTCCTCTGGCCAAGGTGGGTCAGCCCCCTCTTCACCTCAGCTTTCCTACCTGTGTACTGGGATGGCTAGAGGATTTTTAAAAAATATATATATTTTATTGATTTTTCACAGAGAGGAAGAGAGAGGGATAGAGAGTTAGAAACATAAAAGAGAGAGAATCATCGATCAGCTGCCTCTTGCACTGGGGATGTGCCCGCAACCAAGGTACATGCCCTTGACTGGAATCAAACCCGGGACCTTTCAGTCCGCAGGCCGATGCTCTATCCTAGGGGTGTCGAACTCAATCAGAGAAGGGGCCAAAATCTAAAATCCAGCCTAAATTGCGGGCCGAATGGTTTACTGAACAGTCATAAACTGACAATGTCATAAACTGACAGCGGAGTGCAGTGATGACAGCGCGGTGCGAGCCACATTGCAAGGCCTGGTGGGCTGGATTTGGCCCGCGGGCCTTGTGTTTGACACATGTGCTCTATCCACTGAGCCAAACTGGTCCCGGCTGGCTAGAGGATCTTATTACCTGGGTTTTGTAAGGAGCAGTGTGTTTGTAGAACAGAGGTCACTGCAAGTTCAGCCGGGAAGGGATAACCTGCATGCCTGAGGTCCCTTTTCCCATGGGTGCTCTTATAAGTGAGGGTACATTCCCCCGCTAACCCTTCAATGCCTAGTAACCCCCCACATACCAAGACTGCGGTGAATACAGGACTAAAGCTGCGCCCCACACTGTTTCTAAGGCTCTTAATTCTGCCCCGCCCCACCCAGGGAAGCTTTGGGTCCCTGAGCCCAGCGCCATCCGAGGTGCTCCCAGAGGTGGGCAGCACCCTGCCTCCTCAGTCACTGCTCACCATCAGCAGCACTGAGCAAAGCACCTGCCCGGACAGCGCCCTGCTGACTCTAGACTACTTCCTGGGTCTTCTCTCAGATCTGCACAGAACAGGGGGCACTCACTGCATGCTTATTCATCTAGCAAACATTCAGTGGGTACTGGTCGTGGGCTGGGCCACGCCCTCCCCCGAAGGACTCACTCTGGTCAGGAGACGTGCAGCTTCGGGTGAGGGGAGCCTTCAAATGCTCGCCCAGCTCCACAACCATAACCTCTGACAAGTTATGGCTTCTCTGAGCTTCAGTTTCTTTTTCTTTTTTTAATATGTTTTATTGATTTTTTGCAGAGAGGAAGAGAGAGGGATAGAGAGTTAGAAACATCAATGAGAACATCGACCAGCTGCCTCTTGCACACCCTCCACTGGGGATGTGCCTGCAACCAAGGTACATGCCCTTGACCGGAATCGAACTCGGGACCCTTCAGTCCGCAGACCGACGCTCCATCCACTGAGCCAAACCGGTTTCGGCTGAGCTTCAGTTTCTTTATCTGTAAAATGGGACCCTCTCTGTGACACTGTGATGACATTATGTCTAAACTAGAGGCCTTGTCCAACAATTCGTGCACATTGAAATTAATTAGAAGGTGGCTGGCAGGGTGGGACTGGGCGAGACGGGCTGGACACACCCTGGAGCCAACCTCCCGTGGTCCTTCCCCAGCCAGCTGCACCTGGAGTGGTGCTGGGGCTTGAAGGGCATCTACGAGGTGAGCAGGGTCCCTCCAGCAGGTGGGGTCCCTCGGCCTGGCCTGTGGGGATCGGGCCAAAACCGGCTCTCCGACATTCCCTGAGGGGTTCCAGATTGGGAGAGGGAGGTTCTCGGGTGACACACTCAGAATTGGGCTCCCTCCTCTCTGGTCACCCTAGAACCGCAGCTGCCAGGTCACTGCAGCTCAGTAGCACCTGCATTGAGCATCTGCTCCCTGGTGGTCACTATGTGTTTATAGCTACTGGTCACAGCATCTGCCCCCTGGTGGTCATTGTGTGTCATAGCTACTGGTCCAACGGTCGCTTAGGCTTTTACATATAGATGTGTAGTGCTGGAAGGTAGGGGTAGGGAAAGGAGTCCTCACATCTCCGGGGACTAGAAAAGCCAGGTGCCTGGCAGAGTGCAGAGGAGAGCGAGCTGGGGAGATGGGGCCTGACCTCCAGGGGAGGCACCTAGAAACGACTGGGAGTCAGCTGTGCCTTCACAGCCTCTACCAGAACAGACCACAGACTTCCCCAGCTCCTGAACGTTAACTCTCTTCATTCTGTCGTGACTGAGACAACAATGGCCACAGAGGGAATGCTAGGGGGAGGGTGCAGAACAGGCCCCCGACTGGAGGCCGGCCTCAGGCACCACACAGCGCTGCTGGTTTGCAGGGGAACCGCGGTGCCAGCAGCCTGGGGCCACACGCTTAGGTCACAGGCCCAGACTGCTCCCCGGGAGCTGGTGCAGAGGCCTGTCCTTCAGGGACACATTGGCCAGTGTCTGCAGAGGCTGACTGTTCCGAGAGGACTGATGGACGCCTATCAGCTCCCACAGGGGCGTGCGGACAGGAAGCTGGTCTCCCAGCTCTAACCTGGCGTATCTGGGATCCAGGGTTTTCCCTCTCCTGACCCTGGATTTCTGGTCTGTAAAGGGAGAAACTGATCCCTTAGCTCGGGCTCCTCCAGCTCTAGGATTCCATGCCCAAGACTTGCTTTTTGCTAACAGCTCAGTTAACTAGATGTGGGTGCCTCAGGGCTGGCATGCTGGGCAAAGGCCACAAAGTGGGGAGGCCTACCTTGAAGGGCCTCTGAGGAATCTTACATTTTAAAGACTGGAGGACAAAGTTCTCGAGACTAGTGAAGGGTCATAAAAAACCCACAAGTATTTGTTAACTGAAGGATCCAGCAAACAGAGAAAGTGCCCAAGCCTCCACGGGGCTGAAAGTGACCCAAGTAAAGAAATATCGTGTCTGGCATTTCAGTTCCTCCGCTCAGGGACTCACACCTCCCTCTCCAGGGCTCCCAAAGCTGAGAGAACGCAGAAGAGCGACAGGCTCCCCAGCAAAGAGACGGCATATTATAAAACAAAGGTGTTGGTGCGGATTTTCCTCGTGGGATCAGACCTTCTGAGAAGCTGTCCGTCAGACCTGACAGACAGTGAGGCAGGACAGTAGCAACCTAGGAAAATTCCTGGCAAATGGGATGGGGACACAGACAAAAAAAATTAAACAAGGCCAAACAATTTGAACAACTTCCAGCCACCTCGTAAATTGCAAGACCTATTTCCCCTAACCAAGGACACTTGAGAGCAAATAGTTCATACCTCTCCTCCCCAACCAGAGAATGCTCAGCTTAAACCATCCTGGTCTGGGAGACAGAACAGAGACCCAATTAGTGCCGTTTGTGCCAGGCAAACCCACGGACAGATGAAGTCAGGGAACAAATACAAACCCAATCAGAGCCAGACATACCCAAGATAAAAGTAAAACGGTAAAGCAGACCAAAGGACAATCCCAAACTCCTCTATATGCTCATGTTGGTGCATCAGCATGTTAAAGACACGCCTGGAAAGCTGATGAATATTCTGCCAAAACCCTCCCCTAAAATCCTCGCCCACAGAAGAAAGATAAAAACCCTCATAACGAAGAGCTGGTGTGGGCTCCCCCTAGTGTATGCTCATGCAGCTTCTCAGACATGAACTTCTTCCTTCTTCCTAAACTCTACGGTCCCCAGGAGGCATGCGGCCAGGGGAGCAGTGGGCAGTGGCAGCTTGTCCAGGGCTCACCCCCTGAGCCTGTCTCCAAGGCCCCCTTCTCTCCGACTTCCCGGTGAACTGACAGCAGCCCCCCCCCCCCCCCCCCCGAGGCTCCCTTCTTGCCTAGTGTTTCTAGGGAGCCAACGCGGAGCCCGCCCAGCTCTCTTCTGGTGCCGAGTGCTGCCTTGTGTCCCTGTCCCCAGCTTCAGTAAACATATTTAGAATCACCTGGACTTGTGTTGTGAAATCTTTCCTGCACAAAATCAAGAACCCACACACTGCAGGCCAGCCTGAGGCAGACCCTCTCCTGGCCCAGTCCCTGTCCGGTAACAGCAGGACCTGGAACCACGAGCATTAGCCTGCTGGGGGTGCCTCTGCCCTTCAGTCCAGAGAAACTGTGATGGCAGAGGCCAGACCCTCACAAGGTCATAGCATTACTGTGATTTGAAATCGTCTTTGAGACAGCAATGTGCCCTTCAGCTCAGCACACCCTCAGCCAGCCCAGCCCAGCCCAGCAAGAGCCCCTTGTCACCAGGAAGCAGCCCAGCAGCTGAAGGCCGGTCTCTGGTGGGCCAGGATCTGAGCGGCCCACAGAGGCCTCCCTTCCCTGATGGAACCCTCCTGGTCCAGTGGCCTGGATGGTGCCTCTGACCCCGAG
Organism: Pipistrellus hanaki; assembly: GCF_964339955.1. NCBI lineage: Eukaryota > Metazoa > Chordata > Mammalia > Chiroptera > Vespertilionidae > Pipistrellus > Pipistrellus hanaki. Next base: position 44,364,664 of record NC_140503.1, on the reverse strand, counting down.
TGCTTCTAGCTCAGAGCCTTTCACCACTGCTGCTGACCGAGTCTCCGATCGAGTGGTAAAAGCTTGTCTTTGCCCAGAAACCCCAGGTTCCACAAAGCTGTGATCTCTCTGAGACCCAGTTCTAGTGGAAGCCTCTTTTCGATAAAATTAAGAAGTCATTGTTCTAAATATTATTAGACAGTCTCAGTGGGAAAGATCCATGCACCACATTATCTTAGCCAACAAAACCATTTTCTTCCTCCAACTTCTCTTTGAAATACACACCTATTTCCTGCCAAGCTCTGTCTGGCACGCCTGAGCAGGCGTCAGTCAAGTACACCCAAAGCAGCTTTTGGCTTGAACTTGCGTAGATGAGGGAGAAAGCCACCACAGGCCTGTCCTCCTCCTTCCCCTCCCACAGCAGCCAGTCTTCCGGGCTCTAAGATGGACTTCCTCAAGCACACACGCTCACCCCGACATTCCTCAGCGCACAAGCACGCTGCCCAGGGTCCTCGGCGCTGGGACCGAGCACCAAGATAACCTCTTCCCCAGCCCCTGTCCCGCTCCCCACCACCCATCATTCGAGACCATGAAAGCCACTCGTTAGTGCTCGTATCAGTTCACATGTTCACTCACTCATTCATCTGATCACTCATCCGTGCATGCTAAGTCCTTCCTGTGCGCCTCCCACTGGTCCGCCCTCCCCGCAGGCGTGCACGTTTCCGTGACCTGCCCGGCTCTTCCATCCCGTCCACCTGCTCTTCACAGGCAGGTCAGAACCTATTACTTCGGCTAACTCCCTCCTCGCCTGTAGAGCCGCATGCCGCACTAGGCATCCCGGGGCTTCTAGAAAGCCTCTTTTTAGCACGTGACACTGTAAGCAGCTATGCAGAAGGGGGATGGGTGGTGCTGAGAAAATGGGCCGAGTGGCTAAAGCAGGGCCTCTGGAGTGAGCAGAGTGAGAGACCCAAGATGACCGAACAAAGGCGGCAGGAGCTCCCGGCCCCGGGCCTGTGCCCAGGCGCCTGGCCATCTCCACGCGGAGCCCACTGTGTGGGAAGGAACGGCTGGTGCCAAAAGCCGTCAGAGGGAGAGAGCAGCCTGAGAGCCCGCTCTCTCTCTCTGTCAGAAGCTCCGTGCTGGTAACAAAAACAGCCCACGTCTGTTTCCTGACTGGCTTTATTTCTCTGCATAAGGAACCCTGCACAGGCAATTCAAATTAAAACAAAATAAATATATGAATATTCATGTAAAACTGTCCTTTCTAATGAACAATTATACACAATGTACAATTCCATGTTCACTGGGTGGGTTTACAAAAATGTACCATTCCCAACTAAAAATGCACCAAAATGGTTCCATGCAAACTTATCAAAAGTGACCAAAATACGGAGGGAAAACCTGACTGAGCACTTTGTCTTTTTTTGTACAATCACAGAAAAATAAAAACATCTAATTTCTTTGTTACATTTAGAGTAACTAAATGTGGCCACTGTTTATAACGTTGGTTTATGTTCCTAACACATCTATGTATATCAACACGGACGGGAGGTGAGCGTTGCTGAGGGGGTGGCCCCGCGTCAGTAGTCGGTGTCGGAGCCCTCGGTGTTGTCCACGTTGCGCGAGAGCATGTAGTTGTCCATGTCGATGGAGCGGCAGTTGTTGATGGCGTAGCGCAGGCGCTCGGCCATGACCAGCTGGCTGGAGTAGGGGGGCAGCCTCAGCTGGAAGAAGCAGGTCTGTGAGGTAGGCAGACTATCATAAGGCTGTGGAGAGACAGACCCAGAGCCGTGAGTGCAGCATCGGGGTGTGGTGGGGAGAGGGGCTGCCCGTTACCGCCCCCCAAAGTCAGGAGAGCACTTCTCCCTGTCTTCCGGATGGGCTGCACGGACGTGACTGAGGGGCCACCTCGGGGAAGCAGCCTGGCCTCGGTGGGAAGAGTGTGGCTCTGGTGTCTTCTGGCGAAGATGCTTCCCTTCCTCTTCCCACTCCTCTGAGGCCTTCGTGTGTACAGTGAGAACCGGCCCTGACTGGCAGGATTACGTGAGAGAACTTGCTTCACGCAGTGCCTGCCACAGAACAAGGTGCAGCAGAGTTCCTTCCCTTTCACCGGAGGGTACAGATGGGAAGCTGCTTCAGGACCGCAACAGAGCCGGTGACATGGAAGGAACAACTGCCAGGACCCACCATGCTTCTGCCTCCCCCATGGCCACAGCACGCAGCTCACGTGAGAAAGGACACGTTAACTAATCCCAGCGCATCCATTTCACTGGCAGGGATGCAGCCATTTAAAATGGTGAATATGATGACTTGTAGCAGAACAGAAAAGTGCTGGGGGTAGACAGTTAAGCGAAAAGGCAGAATATAAAATTTTACATTAAAAATGTGTATGCTTGAGACAAGGACTGGGAGGAATTGCACAAAGGTGTAAGGTGAGAATGGCTGCTGCTAGAGAGAGAGGATTATACACATTCCCCGTCTCTCCCAGAAAACACAACCATTTTCAAACTGTAATAATTTTAACAATATTACACTGGTTTTATGTTGTTATTGCTTAGTTTTTTTTAAAAAAAAGAACCTGCCCCCTCTCTTTTAAAACCAGCTCCTTCTCCTTCTGAGACCTACACCCTACATGAGGTGAGTGAGGTGGGAGGTGGAGGGCCCAGAAGCCTGACTGCGCCCGAGCCAGTGAGGACACAGAGAGCTTGAATGCAGAAAAACCCAAAGTAGCAAAGACACTGAAGGGGAATGCTAGCAGGTGGCTCGGACTTGGAAACTGGAGAAATGGTTTAAGAGTCAGTCACAAAGGAGAGACCAGCAGTGGTCAGTTTTCTGAGGCTGACACGCCGCCCTCGCCTCCCTCCCCCACCAGGCAGGGGATTAGTGGTGGATTAGCTCCAGGGATGGCAGGGGTAGCCCTGGACAGATATAAGGCAAGGGCTTTTTTCAGAGCTGAATGGAAATAAACCAGTTCCTCCTCCCCACCTCTCTCTGAAGCAACAAAACAGATTTACAACTTATAGTTTCTGGCAAGTCATGTAGAAAATTTATGGAAAGGCTCTTTCAGAGTCCTTCCTGTGCTCGGCCTCTCCAACAAGCTGAGCCCAGGGGCGGAGCCCAGGCGGGCAGCCTCAGGAGGCAGTGGGGGAGGGACGGCTTTGGCTTCAGCAATTTCCAGGAGTGGTTACTGGAAAAACACCAGAAAGGCAGATACTGAAACCTGCTGAAACTGGCAGGAAGGGCCCTTGTGTGAAGAGGCCAAACTTTCCTTACTGTTTCCAGAAAAAACACCATGGACCCTGTTTGGAGGTCTGCCCAGCCTGGGGCAGGGGAGGGAGCAGGGAGAGAGGGAACACAGCCACTTCTAACTTAATGCTGCGTTTGAGGGGTATACCAGATGTTCAGGAGGCGGAAAGAAGGGGATCTAAGTCTGCCCTCAGGAATGATCAGGGGATACAGAAAAGCATCAAGGAGGGCTTCCTGGAGGAGATGACATTGTTGTTAGGCTTAAAAGATAAATTAGTGCCTGCTAAGCATAGATGGAAAAGTGTGTAAGAGAGAACTTGCTAAAGCTAGGGAACAGTGTACAAAGGCATAGACGTTTAAAAATAGCACGGTCTGTCGGGGAGAAAGGTCCATTATAGCCAGAACATAATAAGTGTCAAGAGGTTATATCACAAAGTAGGGCAGAGGTCAGACTGGAGGTGTTTAAGGCTGCAAAGAGGATCGGCATTTGTCCTGGAGTCAATGCGGGGGCCCCTGAGTGGTCTGAAGGGAGGAGGGACGTGGTCAGATGGGTGCTTGAGAAAGATGACTCTGGCAGCAGTGTGCATTCAAGACTCTAAGCCCTTTTATTCCTAGGCCATCTGTCAAAACGGCAGCTGGGCTGGGGCTCTGCAGCTGGGGCCTTTCATTAGGCCGCAGAGACGCTGCATGGCCTGCTCCACGAGGCACACCACACAAGCAGTCGCAGGGCACGTTACCGCTGCTCCCCACGTCTTCAAGTTCCTTCTAGAGCATGTGCACCAGCCAATGGTTAGCATCTTCATGCAAACAAACAGGACCGTGTTCCAGGGGTAAGTCACAAAGAAAAGGGGGTAGGAAATAAGAGACAGGGGCAACACGATGACCCATCCTCCAAGCCTAGCTTTCACGCAGGAGGATACTGGGATCTGGAAGGTTGTTGGCTGTAGTGTGCTTTCTACATCCATTTTGGGCTTTTTAGGCTGAGGTTATGTGATTTTTCTGAACAAATTTTTCTGCTTGAATTTTTTTTTTTTTTAAATTAGGAAATTCCAAGCATTAAGCCTGAATTGGCAGGCCTACTTGAGGGTCACAGCTGGTTTTCTCAACATGCAATAAGGACAGACATTACCAAGGAGGAAAAAATAGCTTACTTACCCTATCAACCTTCATGATTTGAAATCTCTGAGAAATGTCAGCAGTGTTGGCTGGTAGTCGAGATCTTCCAGACACAAACCTCATGAACAGCACCCGCTCCTCATTGGAGAACTCCTCCAGCGTGTGCCAGAACCACTGCACCAGCTGGTGCTGCTCATCCACCTCCCGGTACCGCACCACTTTCTTCAGCACCTCCACAGAGATCTCCGGCATCCCGCACACCATCTGCTCCAGCTGCTTCGCCGTGAGGAGCGACAACAGTGGCACAGGGATAATCCAGGACATCCCTTCTCGGACTGCAGCCACCTGCCCCAGAGAGGGTGTTCATTCAGTATGAGAGCCAGAGTGGGCACCTTCCACCTGCCCGGCCCCTCCCAGACCTTCCACTTGCCCCTCAGAACTCCGGCCACCAGTGCCCACGTGCTCAGCCCGCCCGCCCTCCCTCTAACTCTTGGTTGGAACTTCTCCCTGCCTGTGGGAATCAGATGCTCCTTCTGGTCCTAGTTTGAGTTCAATTTAGGAGGCCACCTCTCTCCCCCACACAATCCCAGTCTGCTGGGCCCTCCCCGATGCCAACCTCCCTCACTCACATTGCCACAATGTGGCCACAAGCTGTGAAAGTGTGCTGTGGGGCATAGTCTGAATCCCCAGCACGGTAAGAAGCTCTTAGAGGGCGTGTCTAGCTTCCATTGTTTTTGTAACATATTTTTCTTTTGAAATGTTACAAAAACAATGGAAGCTAGACACGCCCTCTGAGAGCTTCCCAGTAATTTCTTGGTAAAAATTATTTGTGTTCATTGTTAAAAAATAAGGTAGAAAAGTACAAAGAAGAAAGTAAAACTGGAAATTCTTTGTAAGAGGGCAGTAGAAAGGCCAGATAATTTAATTAGGAAACTCGAGTTCCAAATTCCAGCTCCATCACTTCTTTCACTGTAATTTTCTCACCTGAAAAGTGAGGCACATACTGCTGCTCACATAATTATGGTGGGAATTTTAATTGAGTAGCTCAAGAAAGTCTGAGAGATGGAGTTTTTACTGCCTGTTCTCTGAGAATGCCAACGGGGGAGCTGCTGGGGCTGCCCACACGGTCTGTTTAGAACTCCTCCACGGTTGGAAGTAGTGCAGCATCCTCTATACACAGACTCACCACTCTTCAAAGTTTCTTTCATAAATACACCTTCATTCTTGGCCAACTCAGAACTATCTACCATTAAAAAACAACAACACACAAACAAAAACCCAAGAACCTCCCTGGGCCATACCTTGAGGAATACCCTGGAGGTATAATTGGGATAGAGTTGTCATGCCTGCGACTAAGAAACAGGATTGGCAGTCTCTACTGATATTAAAATACCTCAGCTGAAAGATTAACCAGAGACTTTATATGCACATACGTATAACTCATGGACACAGACAATAGTGTGGTGAAGGCCTGGGCAGGAGCGGAGTCAGGAGGGTCAATGGTGAAGAAAAGGGGACATATGTAATACTTTCAACAATAAAATAAATTAAAAATAAATAAGATACTTCAGACAAAGTCTGCCCAAAACAAGATGTCACGCCTGGTAGAATATAAGTCGAAAGCTGTCTGAAAAACTGAGGCTACAGAATGGACTGGCTCCTTGGGCAGGGGATAACTGGGGACAGCTATGGGAAGAACACTGGATTCTAAGCGACAAGAGGAAGCAAAAGAGGAAGAAGGGCTCCTTACGAAGAAAGGAACAAAGCCAGGGCAGAGCAGAGCACCACTGTCAGGGAGTGGAGGGTCAATGCGACCCTCAGAGGAAGGGCCACAGAAGAGCCTGGACCCTGAAGTTAAACCTGGTTTGCGATCCTGGCTACGCCTTGGACACATCACTGCATGTCTCTGGACTCATGTTTTCATCTGTGAAATGGGAGTAGTAATCTTGATCTCAGAGTAACCTTGGGAAAAACTGCACATGAAGGTGCCCAAACCATGCCTGGCTTACAGGACGTGATCAACACATTTTTAGCCAGTTATTCACTCTTCGAGGACTAAAAATAGTCAATAGCTAGAGACAAATCCTTGTGAAAATAGTATTGCTGACCAAACCCACTCTCATTAAACTCAGGATTTAGTGTTTTGACAGGAATTGGCCCAAAATCAGAGTCAAAGAAGGAACCAGGAGTTAAGGGTACAGAATATATGTATTTTAAGTTACTATAAGCCTCAGAGCCTGAGTCCAGCTATCAATAAGACCTCAATATGTTTTAAAAATAAAGTATTACTGAAGTGGCTAATGAGAATTGGATAACCAAAAAAATCATTTTTGGACACAATATTAATTTCTATGATCATACTCCCATCATTTATTAAATGCTTATATATCAACATAAAACAAGAATACAAAGGGTATAGATGGAAAGAGAGAATACATTCTTCATTTAATGTCTTACAAGCTAATTGAAGAAACAAGACCCAAACTCTGCAGCCTAATTCTTAGACAACACGGATATCTTGAGGAACTTCTAAGCAACAAAAAAGACCTCTATAGGTAATGGACCTACAGGAAAGCTGGTCTGTAGAGGAGACACATTCTTAGCTGGGACTTGAAGGACTGTAGCAGGAGAGGGGAAGAGGCACTCATGTGGGATTGCAAGATCCGTGATCAGGGCTCCTTTATATGGACCTGATGACCAAGCTGGAGTGGGGACACTGGGTTGGAGAGCAGTAAGAGATGAGGAGGAGTAGAATGCAGGGTATGAAGGCCTGGGTCAGAGCTTGGCCTCAATCCAACCAGTGACCAATTCAGAGCTGACCCAAAAAAGGCCTTGAGTAAGGAAATAGGAGACCCAGAGATATGGCCTGAAAAGTATCTGAATAGGGGCTAAAATATAGATACAAATGAATCAACATAGCAAATTCAAATGCCAAAATTCGGTAGTACTTATTCAGCTCCTGTTGGGAGACAAAGGCAAATATTCACAAGCATCTCCCAAAATGTTTCATCTTACCTGTCGGTCCATCTCATGAAGTCGATATTCAATGGCCCTCTCCACATACTCCTTCCTATTGGAAAATGTGAGTGGGATACTATTTCCACCAGGGATAATGGGAACCATTTTGCCATCAGCACTCTGACCAACGAAAGAATCAAGAGGAATCATCTAAGAATAGAAGAAAAAAAAGACTTTTAACTACACGGTAGAAATGACAACAAAAAGTATGTTACTCAAATGTAGCAAAACATCAACATCATCAATGTACTTTTAAAAAATGTTTTTATTGCTGAAATTGGTTTGGCTCAGTGGATAGAGTGTCGGTCTGCAGACTGAAGGGTCTCAGGTTTGATTCTGGTCAAGGGCATGTATCTTGGTTGTGGGCACATCCCCAGTAGGGGGTGTGCAGGAGGCAGCTGATTGATGTTGCTCTCTCATCAGTGTTTCTAACTATCTCTCTCCCTTCCTCTCTGTAAAAAAAAAATCAATAAAATATATTTTTAAAATGTTTTCATTAATTTTTCAAATCCTCTCCCAGGGATATTTTCCGATTAATTTTTATTTTTTATTTTATTTTTAAAATATATTTTATTGATTTTTTACAGAGAGTGAGAGAGAGGAATAGAGAGTTAAAAACATCGATGAGAGCACAACATCGATCAGCTGCCTCCTGCACACCCCCTACTGGGGATGTGCCCACAACCACAGTACATGCTCTTGACCGGAACTGAACCTGGGACCCTTCAGTCCGCAGACCGATGCTCTATTCACTGAGTCAAACCGGTTTCAGCTCCATTGATTTTTAAAAGAGAGTGGAGAGAGGGAAAGAGAGAAAAATATCAATGTGAGAGAAACACATTGATTGGTTGCTCCTGCATGAGCTCTGACCAGGGCCCGGGCCAGGGAGAAGCCTGCAACTGTGCTACGTGCCCTTGACCAGAATGGAATTCAGGACCCTAGTGTCTGCAGGCTGACACTCTATCCATTGTGCCAAACTGGCTAGGGTTGTTTTTATTGATTTTCAGAGAGAGAAAGGGAGAGGGAGATAGAAACATCAATGAAGAGAATCATCCATCAGCTGCCTCCTACACAACCCCTACTGGAGATTGAGTCTGCAACCCAAGCATGTGCCCTGTTTGGGAATCGAACAATGATCCTGGTTCATGGGTCAATACTCAACCACTGAGCCATACCAGCTGGGCATCATCAATATTTTTAAGTATTAAAAACAAGGCAATCAAGATAGCTGGTCAGGCTACTTGATCAGCAGGGAATGCTGCCTCATCTGGCTGTAATTAAGATTGAGGCTGGCCCAGCTGGTATGGCTCAGTGGTTGCGTGTCAACCCATGAACCAGGAGGTCAGGTTTGATTCCAGATTGTGGGTGAGATCCCCGTTAGGGGGCATACAGGAAGCAGCCAATCAATGATTCTGCTCATCATTGATGTTTCTCTCTCTCCCTTCCTCTCTCTGAAATCAATAAAATATATTTTCTAAAAAGAAAAATAAATAAAAAGAATGAGGCTGAATCTTTCTTCCCTAAAGTTTACCAAGTTGGATGAACTCCCTCTCCACCTTGGTTCTCTGGGTACTCCACTCTAACATGCACAGGATTGATGAAAGGGGAAGGAGTAGAAGCTGGGTGCGGGAGCCAACTCTGTTAGAAACTATTTAAATCGCTGGGGTTGAACCCTGGCTGGCATGGCAAAGTGGTTAGAGTGTCTGCCCACACACCAAAGGGTTGTACGTTCTGTTCTTGGTCCAGTGATCCCTTCCCCGGTAGGGGCCCATGCAGGAGGCAACAGATCAGGGTGTCTTTTTCACATCAATGTCTCTCTTCTCTCTCTTTTTCTCTCCCTCCCTCCATCCCTTCCATTCTCTCAGAAATCAGTGGAAAAAATATCCTCGGGTGAGGATTAACAACAAACAAACAAACAAACAAACAAGTAAATAAATTGCTGGGGTTGAACTGCTAAGGGAAGCAATGGGACATGCATGGGCCAGCCAGACAGCAAGTATGAGATAATATCTGAGTTAAATATCTCTCTATATATCTATATATATAAAAAGCCAGCGACCATGACGGCCATAACAACTTTAATAACCCGTCACTATGACGCCCACTGTGGCCAGCAAACTGCCCAATCAGGGGGTGGGACCTGCCAGCCAACCTCGTAGCCCCTCCCCACTCCTGACTAGTCCCTGATCAACTTTCCCAACCTGATCAAGAGCCAGCCACAGGCCAAACACCTCCTTCCCTTCCCCAGGCCAGCCCCGCCCCCATCAGTCTGTCCCACCACAATAGGCCTGCCCCTGATCACATACCCCCACCCCAGTAGGGGGCAGGCCTGGGTGGCCAACCTCCTGAAGCCCCTCCTCCCAGCTGGCCAAGCCCCCAATCGGCCCCTCACCACCCTGATTGGCCTGCAGGTGCCCGCCCCCCCCTTAACCCTGATCATCCCCCTACCCCAATAGGCCAACCACCCACTGCCCCTCCACCAGGCCACTGGCTCCCGATTGGCACCCCGCCACCCCATTCAAGGGCGGGGCCAGTTGGCCCACCACCCATAGCCCCTCCCATGGCCAGCCCTGCCCCCAATCATCCCCCTAACCCCAATTGGGGGCGGGGCCTGCTGGCCAATCATCCACGGCCCTTCCCCCAGCTGGCCCAGCCCAATCAGGATGGCCGGCCAGCCAACCTCCTGCCATCTCCTCCTCCCAACAGGACCAATCCCAATCACCCCGATTGGGGCCAGGCTGGCCAGACCCCACCCACACACGGATTCATGCACCAGGCCTCTAGTATTTACATACATACATACATATATATATATATATATATATATATATATATATATATATATATATTCTATTTCACATCAGCAGAATAATGGACTGGCCCCGTTACCTCATGGAAACTCTCCTCAGTGATGCCACTGTCTTCAAGGTGAAGGATGCTATGGAGGGTCTGCACATACAGCAGGTCCACCTCCTCTAGATCCTCCAGGGCAAGGGGGACACAGCACAGCTGCTTCCACACTAGAGGGGCCAAGTGCAGGTCCAGAGGCTTCTTTGTGCGAATGGCAACCCCCATTAAAATTCCCAAGAACTTAAATTGCATTAGATGTTCATCAAGACAGGCAGAAGGGTTAAAAAGGAACCTGCAGAATTAAAGAAAATATTTCAAATGGAGTTGTCTTCAATTTTATTAGAATAAGTTATCCAACAGCTATAGCATTAGTCTAGACCTGCGCTGCCAAACATGTGGCCATTTAAATTAATTAAGTAAAATTTAAAATTCAGTTTTTCAGCCACTCTAACCACATTTCAAGTGCTCAACAGTTTCATGTAACCTGCAGCTACTATTCTGGATAGCACAGTGACCACACTTTGAATTGTTTTTTGAAGAACCATAAAAGGGCAAGTAAATGGTCTATTAACCCTTAAGCTATCTACTCCGGGAAGCTCTATTTCTTAAGATAATTTCATTTATCATGTACAAGAGCATGACAAAAGATCCAGAATTCAAAATTTGGCAAATACAAGGATAATATAGAATTGCAAATACTAAATGTTGTGACTTGATAGCATATTAAAGCCTTTATTTTTCTCACAAAAAATGATTTTAAATATGATTTTACATGCAATAAACACCAATTATTCAAGAAAAATGATCTTATATACATCACATGCAATAAATATTAATATTTCAAGAATAAAAGGATTTTAAGTATAATATTACCCAAATTGTACAAATATATTATGATATCACAAAAGTTGTAGGAAATATTAAAAATTTGCAAATAACAGGATTACTTCTATTATATTCTAGTTTATTTTTTCCAATTTGGCTCTATTTTAGTTTATCAGTTTATGTTGTTCACTCACAAATAAGTGAGATCATATGGTATTTATCTTTCTCCAACTGGCTTAGTATTTTGATTAGCATGATGTTCTCCAGGTCCATCCATACTGATGCAAATGGTAAAAGTTCCTTCTTTTTTACTACAGCGTAATATTCCATTGTGTAGCTGTACCAGTTTTCTAATCAACTCATTTGCTGATGGGCACTTAAGCTGTTTCCAAATCTTAGCTATTGTGAATTGTGCTGCTATGAACATAGAGGTACATATATCCTTTCTGATTGGTGTTTCTAGTTTCTTGGGATATATTCCTAGAAGTGGGATCACTGAGTCAAATGGGAGTTCCCTTTTTAATTTTTTGAGGAAAATCCATACTGTTTTCCACAGTGGCTGCACCAGTTTAAAGCTTTTAAAATAAACTTTGATGCAAAAAATTCCTCGAAGAGAGGTCATATTGGCCTTCAAAAACACATAAGAAGTCAGGTTCTATGATTAAGTCTGAGTTTCCTCTACCCCTCTATATTATCAGAGTTGGTCCCATACTAAATACCAAATCATGATAAAAGTGCCTCAGTTTTCTTATCTATGAAAAGAGAATATTAGTAGTTGCTACTCCTTAGGGTTATAATGAGGATTCGGTGGGATAATACACATAAGGCACTTAGAGTAGTGCCTGGCACACAGTAAGCACTCTATAATGTGAGTTGTTGTTATTATTATTGTTATTTTTGACATTCCATAAATACTTGCTGATTGTCTTACCTGTCCCTATTGTAACCCACTTCTGCAGTAGCATTGGGAGAGGGTATAAGAAGGTCAACAATACCAGTTTCAAGTTCCTGTAGAAGAAAAATTTTTGAGTAATGAAAATCAAATGCATCAAGAGAATGAACTATATTAAGTATCATACTGAAAAGAGAATATTTGAGAACTTTATAATGCTATGTGACAACCAGCCAACTCTCTCTGATTGATTTATCAGAAAAATCCTAATACCACACAAAGCTGAAAAGGTCAGAGCTGATCTGGAAGCAAAGCTGCCACTGTAGATCTTAAATAAAAAGTCATCCAAACACTGCACACTTGCTTTTCTACTTCACCTGGAGCCTGGCAGTTCTAAAAACACCAGAATAAGTCAGAGCACGTGAGTTATCCTGGATTTGTCTTAAATATAAATATAAAAATAAATATAAATATAAATGTAAATATGTGTCACTGTTGTTTTCCCTGCCAATATTATAGCACAACAGACAGTGAATCAATGGGAGACGGCTAAGCACTGACATTTATTCAATAAGGTATCTTCATAAAAGCATTTCACAAACCCTTACTATAATTCACCTAAACAATCATTAACAGCATGACTTTGTATAAGGTTCACAAGTGCATCGTTACTGCATATATAAAAACACAAGAGCCCTAGCCAGTTTGGCTCAGTAGATATAGCATCAGCCTGCGGACTGAACGGTCCCAGATTTGATTCTGGTCAAGGGCATGTACCTTGGTTGCGGGCACATTCCCAGTAGGGGGTGTGCAGGAGGCAGCTGATTGATGTTTCTAACTCTCTATCCCTCTCCCTTCCTTTCTGTAAAAAATTAATAAAATATATTAAAAACAAAACAAAACAAAAAGAACACTAGAGGTCTGGTGCATGAAAATTAGTGCACTGGGGGTGGGGGTGGCTCATCAGCCTGGCCTACATCCGGGACCCCTTGGAATATGTCCACCTGCCGGCTTTGGCCCACTTCTTAGGGGATAAGGCCTAAGCTGGCAGGCAGACATCGCTTTGGCAGCTCAGGAGCCCTCAGGGGATTTCCGACTGATGGCAGTTGGACATCCTTAGTGCTGCTGAGGCAGGAGAGGCTCCCGCCACTGCTGCTGCACTCACAGCCCTCAGCCCGGTTTATGGCTGAGCAGAGCTCCCCCCATGAGAGCGCACTGACCACCAGGGGGCAGCTCCTGCATTGAGCGTCTGGCCCCTGGTGGTCAGTGACATCACAGTGACTGGTTGTTCCGCCATTAGGGTCAATTTGCAATTACCCTGTTATTTTATAGGATGGCTGACAGAGTAAACACTGGAAACAATAGAATGGCCAACACCTGAGTGGACAACTCAGCAGGGGACACTGAATGAATATACCTGGCACATCTCTGTGATTGTGTCATCAAACACTCCTCCAGCATCATCAGCCCCTTCTCCAACAAGCTTAACCTTCCACGCTCTGGAGGGCAAACGAAGGTCTGATGCATTCAGTTTAACTACTTGTCTTGCTATTTGGACAAAGATGGGCTTACACTTTCGTCCTCTTTAAAAGAAAGGAAAAACAGAATAAAATACAACTCTCACCAACTTCGCAAATCACCACAAATGTCACTTGAAGATACCTTCCCATTCGTGAATGAACAGGCCAGTTTAACAACAAACACTGTGCTAGGACCACGATAGCCACATCGGGTACTTATGTAAGCACTGTTATTATCCTATTTTACAATAAGGAAGCTAAGGCTCACAGAGATTAGTTAGTGACGTTCATGTAAAAAAAAAAATGCTAACTAGTTAGTGAAACATACACACATAGGCTAACCTGGTTGATATCCTCTTTACTGTAATTTGAGGTCCATAGTTTTTGCCTTGAACCATGGTTTTTCCTATGGAGCGCACCATGGGGAGGGTGTAGACTCTTGGGGCTAACAAAGGCCGAAGCTGTCCCTGCACAATGCCCCATGTTCCAGCATTATAATGAGATGTACTGTTCTGTAACAGAAAGTAAGCTTATCAGAAATGGTATACTCTAAGGCTTAAAAGAAATAATACTTGTCATTTTTAGAATACAGTTTTTTTAATGAGTAACTATTAATCACTTAAAATTTTTTATGATAAAATATGATTATTATTTTTAAAAACTTAAAAAGGACACATACATGTAGAAACAAATAAAATCACCTGTGATCCTACCATATGGAGATGGTCCCATTAACACTTGGATCTATTTCTCCCATGTTATGTATTGCGTACATTTTTCACATTGTTGAGATCATGCTGTTTATATAATTTTCCACTGCTTTTCTCACCTAACTTTATATCATTAAATATTTCCACACTAATTATAGTTTGTTGACACTTTGTTTAGTGCACACAACATTCCATATCCTGGCTGGTTATTTACTTCTAACAATGATTTGTCAAATCTCTCATCTGCCCTATGACTGGCTCCCCAAAAGATTTTTGATGAACAGTTTTATAAAATGATATACATTTTAGTATGCCTATACATTAAACAAACAAACACAGCCAGCTTGCTTTCCTTCTATTGATATATTTCTAGACTATTCAATAAATATAGTCAAATCATCCTAATTTACTTTACTTCCCCCATCTCCCATTCCATCTGTAAGAGCCCAGAATTCACATCTGTAAGAGCAAAAAGTCTCCTAAATGTTTGGACGCATTTATTTAACAGCCATAATTGGTATTAACAGTTTTATGTGCTTAAATTTTAAAATCATATAATAAACTTTATAGAAAACATATGCTTAAGCATTCATTCTTCCTTGAGGTTTAAATAAATCAAAACAAACAGAAAAACACTTTATGATTACTAATATCTGGTCTAAATGATTACTAATATCTGGTCTGTCACTAAGCCAATAATAAGATGGAAACAGAATTGTTGCTTTTTCTACATGTCTCAGGTTCTAAGAGTAATAAAAAGTATTAGCTATGAAATAATTTTTCAAAGGCTGAAAGGCCCGGGCATAGTGAGCCTGTATCATGGGTGCTGGTTCCCAAGCCAGCATGTTACCTGGTTGTTGGGGCTGAGGTTCAGTAACCTCCAAGATGAGTACATGAGGTCCGAGAAGTGGTAAAGCAGCCGCAACCTGGCCCTCGCGGTGTGAATGCTCACCTCCCTCAGTGCCCCATACTGGGGGGGCACTGCATCGGGCAGGCCCAGCTGCAGAGGCACTGACACACCTGCTCAGAAAGCAAACGAACACTGATAAAGGAAAATGCATTGCCTGCATTTTTAGTATTTTTAAAAATTTCAAACATACAGAAAGTGTACAATAAACATTCCTACCACTTAAATTCTATAATTAATATAGTGTGCCGCGAGATGTTGCCTGGTGTGCCAGGTTGAAAAACGCTGTCTTAGGGTATATCTAAAAAAAATATCCATGGGGAGTCTTTCCTGCGGACCTGTGGCTAAGTAGAGATGTTAGCAAAAAAGCAAGAGAATGCTGAGTTCTCGGGCACAAGGTCACTTTAGAGAAATTCTAGTGCCTTAGACAATAGAGGATGGTAAAAAGAGAGGGCTGAGGATCTGGGAAAGAAATACTACAGATTTAAAGAAATGTGTAAGAGCAATAAATGTCACACTTAAGGTAAAAGTTACACTTGTGGGGAATGGAAGAGGGATCAAATTAGTAGAGTACACAGTTGGACATTAAGTACCATACACAAATATGCATTTTATTTTTTAAATATATTTTTGTAGATCTGAAAGAATTTCAAAATAAATTAGAAACGAAACAACAAAAAGGCAAAAACAGCCTTGAGTAAAACGGCAACAATAGGCCTTAGCTACAATTCATCATTTTTAACATATAAAAACACATTAGTTGCTGCTCTAAACTATTTTTAAGTGACATGCTTTCGTCTTTTGGGGGTGCAGAGAGGGACTGCTTCATAAAGAAGTTGCAGAAGAACTTCTTGCTGTGAAAGTACTTACAGTGCTGGTAGCACAAAAAGTGCTTTGGTTTGTGGGGGAAGGTTTGATGGTTTCAGAACAATGTCTGGATGCAGTTTGAAACTGGCAAGCAGAGGGTGCAGCTGGGAACTGCTGAAAGAGAAGCTGCAGGCGCATGGGTATTTCATCCCTCACCTGGTGCTCTTGGCGGGACAGGCGGCGCTGTCCATGCCGCACTGTGGCAGCGGCCAGCTGAGATCTGCCGAACATTTTTCCCTTGCAAAACTGTAACCAGGGTCGGTTCTCGAACGTGGTTGGTGTGGCCAAGGCCAAGCTGGGGTAAATTACAAATACACAGAGATTCAATTAGAAAGAGGAAGAGAGGAAGCCAAGATGATGAAATCTGTCTTAGAAGTAGCAGGTCTAAATAGGTTAATATCTGTACCAAGCCACAGCATTAAAATAAATAAATTAATTCTGATTTTCTCTCAGAATGGTCCTCAGAGCTCAGACTGTCTCCTAAAAACTAAGATACAACAAAGCCAGTCCCAATCTAGCAGAGAGTCTTAATAACTGAACACATCCGTGGATTCCACTTCTGGAGAGGAAATGAATTCTTAGAAAGTGTAAAAGATAACAGTGATCTATAGAGCTTTTACTTAAAACACATTTATTTCTTGATTTTTAACATAATTACAGAAGCAAATTCTCTCCTCCAGATCTCTGTTTTCCGGTTCGATTACAGGTCAGGACACATACCTGGGTTTTGGGCCCAATCCCAGTAGGGGGCATGCAGGAGGCAGCCAACTGATGGTTTTCTCTCATCAATGTTTCCCTCTCTTCCAGGTTTCTGTTTTTAGAGTCTCTCTCAAGTCAATTATAACATATTAAAAAAACAACAACATAACACTCAGCGTTTCAGAAGCTAAGCACCACAACATCATTAAACAGGATCATGTCACGGCCCTGTCAGGGATCTGCCAAAAGTGTCCTCAACATCAATTTTTCTCCATTAAAACAATATGCATTCATAATGATAAGCAGCTTCCTGATCTGCTAAGACACTGGTAAGCAGATGACAGGACCAAAATGGATAATACTGGACCTTGAACTTGAGGGCACCTGAGTACCTACTCCAGTGGCAGGCAAACCCTGAGGACTTATAGAGGAAGGCGATGTGGCTCTGCAGTAGC
The DNA here is from genome assembly GCF_964339955.1 of Pipistrellus hanaki. Classification (NCBI taxonomy): domain Eukaryota; kingdom Metazoa; phylum Chordata; class Mammalia; order Chiroptera; family Vespertilionidae; genus Pipistrellus; species Pipistrellus hanaki. The sequence continues at coordinate 44,347,580 of NC_140503.1, read as the reverse complement.
AGGCATCTCAGGTATCTCTCCCTCTTCCATGTAAACGATAGGCTAAACCCATCAACCACAAATCTTTCCTCAACCTCTTAGAGGCTCAGTTCATTCCTCCATATAATGGGGGTGACAAGACCTCCTGCACAAACACAAATTACTTTGCACACTCATATTATTAAATATAGAAGTATTGTTTCATTCTTTCCATCAACTGATGTTCCTAGTACCTAATCTCACATATTACTGCAGTAGAAATGATGATGACAGCACCGAATATTTATAAAGAGCTGCTTACTATGTGCCAGGCACCTATCAATATGTGTAAACACATGCATATACTTAGTTAATCCCCTTTATCTTTTTGCTGTGATTTTTTAAAAACCATGATATAGCTCTGGCTGTACAAGTTGGTTGTGTCTCAGTTGGTTGAACCTTGTCCCATGCACCAAGAGGTCACCGGTTCAATTCCAGGTCAGGACACATGCCTGGGTTTCAGACTTCGTCCCCAGTAAGGAGCACGCAGGAGGCAGCCAATTGATGGATCTCTCTCATCAATGTTTCTCTCTCCCTCTCTCTCAAATCAATAAAAACATATTTTAAAAAAACACACCAAGAAATACCATCATGGTATAATACTTGGCCACGATCGAGAGAGAGACAGAGACTCACAAAGCTATCAATCCTGTGGCAGAGTGATGTGCTTGAGGCACTGTGGTAGATATTATGAGGTTCTTAGCTTATCTCTTACCCAACTGAAGGAAGTTCAGTTCTCTAGAATATGAGGGCAGCAAGCAAGATAAATATGTACCTGTCCTTCTGAATTGCTCCCCCAGGCATATATATCTCCTGTTGATGTCAAAGCAAGTGTGTGCTCAGCTCCAACTGCCACGTCTTCGATGACCACTCCAGCCAGGACAGGGACTTGCTGTGGCCGGTTGTGATTGCGAGCACGACCCTCTGGCAAGCCTATCAAGCGATCTGAGAAAAAACAGCGAAGAGGAAGTTTATGGATGGCACATCAGAGTCCTTTTATGTTTTTCTAAGGAATCATTTAATTTTTATGGTGGAATGGCAATGAAATATTTAACTGACTGGGGCCAAAACTGCTATTTTGGTAAGGTATACTGGATACTAAGTGCATAAAAAGTTTGAAATTGTTTCCTTGTAAAATGTCACAGACTCCTTATTAATAAAAAAAAATAAATAAATCTAAAATCAGTAGCTTCTTTCAAACCAAGAGGCACTCCAGTGTCCCCATATTTGAGAGGATTGGTACATAATTCACAAAGGCCCTAAAGTTTTTACATTCTAAGAAAAGATGTCCTCAAACTTCCAGCCAACCTCTCCCCTTACCTTTGCTGCCACACTTCTAGAAAGTGCAGGCCAGTCCCTGTTTCTCCATGTCCTCTAGGTCTGTCTGGCGTGGGCACTGTCTACAACTTACTTCCACTGTTACTACTGTACTGAAAATGTACTCTCCAAAGCAGTAAGTAACTTCTGCCGACTGCAGCAGCAGCTTCTCAGGCTCCAGCAAACAGAGCCCATAAAACCTTCTGATAACATGGTACCTTCTGTCCCTCAAAATTTGAACCTTGAGCCAGTGAATTCATAAGACCTGAACTCCCAGTCCTGGAAGGACTAGAGTGAGGCAGGATCCAGAGGCACTCTGGTGGTCAGGCAGTGTTCGTGGCAGCACGGTGAAGGCAGCAAAAAAGGAAGGGAAGGGCCTTGTAGGAACTCTTCTAGCAAGAGTGAAGGCTTGGCATGAGGGGCCATCAATGGGGAGGAGAGTATCTTTATGACCAAGTTCACAGAGAGGAACAGGAAAGTAGCTAGTGAATGAAGGTCATAGACCCACTTTTCACCCAGAACAAAAAAAGACTCAATTTAGAGCACTTCCTCTAAAACTTGAAGGCAAATGTTTCCATAATATTATATATGTATACACAAAACAAGCAATGCAATGCCTAGAAAATGTCTTACCTTGACCAAAGGTATACACCTGACCATCTTTGGTCAATGCAACAGAAAACTGAGTTCCACAAGCAACCTTCTTAATTCCAATTCCACACAGAACATCAACTTTCTGCAAAATAAAAGGTGTAAGACACACTTTAAAAGGGAAAGAAAATACTCTTGAATTTGCCTATTGGCATGTATAAACTCAAGAATTATCTTCCAATAAAAGCACTAACAGTCAATTACCTGTTGCCACTCAAACCCACACCCCTAAATGTTATTTTCCCACATTGTTCTACAAACTACCTGAATTTGGGGGAGGAAGTGTGCAAGGACATTTGGCAAAAACCCCCAGAACCTCACTGAAGTGGAAGCATTCCTCTGGATAGCCTGCGGCCTTTTGAAGACTACTGTAAGAACTGGGCTGCTCCCAGCACACTTCTGCTTTCAGAGGCAACCGTAACTGCGTAAATGTTCCCAGAGAGAGTCTTCCTGGTTTTGTGAATCCCTGACCGAATCCTGTCTAACATTCTGGATGTCACAGATGTCACAGATGGTGAATCTGGAGTTGAATATAAACTGAGTATTTGTAAATCATGCTGCTTATTAAAAATGTTAGGAAAACCCACATAAAAGAATTATGGAAGAGGTCTTCTGCAGAGCCAAGAATCCTTTTATAATGTGAACAAGAGCTTCTATTTTATTTGTTTATGCACTCAAATTTCCTTTTTATTACTTCTTAAACAAAGGTGCATATCTGTATAATTCAGTGGTAACAATAAACTGATCATGGCCGCTATAAAACAGTTCCTGGTTCCCTCCATAAAACACCCCGAAGATATGTTTATACTATTTTTTCTTTAAATGGAAGGTGTTCAGCCATGTAGAGAGATAGACACTTATCTTTGCAAAATTTTTACATCCAGTTTAACTATTAATGGCTTATTTAAAATCAAGCTGTAGAATGTAGAACATTTAAGAACAAGCAACAGAAGCTTCTAAACTTCATTATGAATTACCATAAATGCTAAATTTAAATTATTCCCAACTAAAAAGAGGTAATGACATAGACAAAAACTAGGTTGTCTGAAACACTAACGATAATACTGACCTGAGGTGAAGATTTTGCAGTGGAATTTCCTAAGCCTAGTTTTCCATAGTCACCATCTCCAAAAGCCCACACCATGGAGCCATCTGCTGATACTGCCAAAGTGTGGTTTAAGCCACAGGCCACCTGGGAAATAACAGAGTATTCAGTAAGGCAAATCATAATACCTAAAAATACCCATTCCTGGGACCCTTTCCTCCACTTTAGAGGAAAACTTGGCTATGTTTCTAAAGATTTTTATTGACTTCAGGGCCTTCTACATATGTTAAAAATAATAGTGTCCATAAGAAATAATTCCTAATGTCCACAAAGAAAAAAATAACATTTTTCTTCAAAGGAAATCTTTCAAATATCTGTGGCTAACTCAGAATCAGAGAGCACAAAAGATAGGGAAAAAGTACATATAACTCAAAAATACTCATTCATACCAGAGAAGTCTAAGGAAAAATATAGAAAAAGATAAAAAATATCTTATCTCCATATAAAAAGAAAGTTTCAATGTGCCTACTAGCATGTATAAACTCAAGAATCATCCTATATTTTAATAGCCTAATATGCTGTGTCCAGTTGTCTATTCAACCAATCAAAGTGTAATATGCCAATGATATGCTAAGGCCACTCAACCCTCGCTATGATGTGCACTGACCACCAGGGGGTAGACATTCCAACTGGTAGGTGAACTTGCTGCTGGGGTCCGGCCCATAGGGAGGGAAGGAGACAGCCTGGACATAACCTAGAGCCCTCCTGCAGTCCCTCCTTGGCCCCAATCGTGCACTGGTGGGGTCCTTGGCCTAGCCTGCACCATCTTGCAATCCGGGACCCCTCGAGAAATGTCAGAGAGCCGGTTTCAGTCCAATCATGCAGGCCAGGTCAAGGAAACCCATTGGTGCATGAATTTGTGCACTGGGCCTTTAGTCTTCCAATAAAAATACTAACAATTTTAGGACAAGAACAATTATTGCTTAAGAGCAAGTAGTAGCTATCAGTGATGCTGCAGTTCAGCCATTCACTTCCAGCCTACTGGATGGGAGTCACAAAAGTTTGTACTGTTTATTTTATATCAAGTTGTATTAGTTCTTTATGAAGGTGGTTTTAAAATATGTACATGCTCGCCCTAGCCGGTTTGGCTTGGTGGATAGAGTGTCAGCCTGTGAACTGAAAGGTCCCAGGTTTGATTCTAGTCAAGGGCACATGCTCAGGTTGTGGGCTCAATCCCCAGTGGGGGACTTGCAGAAGGCAGCTGATCCATGATTCTCTCTCATCATGGATGTTTCTATCTCTCTTTCCCTCTTCCTTCCTCTCTGAAACCAATAAAAAATGTATTTTAAAAATAAAAAAGAAAATAAAAAATAAAACATGCACATCCTGAATTAATGTGGAATGGAATATGACAAGCATACTTATATGACAAGCAAACTGAAATTGACTTAAAATGTGAATTTTCATACGGGAAAAAAAACATGAAAAATTATCCAGTAAGCCAAGCAAAATGTGCATGAAGTTAAATATAAATGGTGACTTCTTTCTTCCTGAAAGGACAGTGTCTAAGAGCATGCAGAGCACATAAGCAACTATGATCTGACGGAACATATCATTGCCTTTTTCCGTACCTGTCCAATCTGATACCCCTCCAGTGCAGTCACTCTCTCTGGAAGCTTTTTATTAGAGGTGTTTCCAAGACCCAGACGGCCATAGTCCCCATTCCCAAAGGTAAACAGTTTGCCATCTGAAGTTACCACTGCTGAGTGCTTGAAGCCACAAGACATCTGTGGATAAATAAGGAGAAAAATAATTTATTAAGAGGGGATACTAGCCAAAACCGGTTTGGCTCAGTGGATAGAGCATTGGCCTGTGGACTCAAGGGTCCTGGGTTCGATTCCAGTCAAGGGCATGTACCTTGGTTGCGGGGGCATATCCCCAGTAGGGGGTGTGCAAGAGGCAGCTGATCGATGATTCTCTCTCATCGATGTTTCTAACTCTCTATCTCTCTCCCTTCCTCTCTGTAAAAAAAAAAAATCAATAAAACATATTAAAAAAAGAAAAAAAAAAAAGAGGGGATGCTAAGAAAAAAAGAAGTCAGTCATTTTTTGGTTATTAGTATAGTAATAAATTTCATTGATAAATCAGGATCTTCAAGACTGGTATGCTCTACCTGACCAAATGGCTCTTCTGCTCCCCTAGGTCTGGTCAACCTCATCATCCGCAGGAAGACCAAGATAAACTGCATACCTTAGAAGAACTGTTGCTACTCTTGACCTGTGTAAAGATGACCTAGACTACATGAAATGATTGGGGAAATTCTCTGTTAACTCAAACATGGTACACAATTTTATAGTATTATTTTAGATCACTAATTGATTTTCCAGAAATGTATATTAACTCAGCCTTTGTAACAATGATGACAGATTTAAAGCAAAGTTTTCCATTTATTTGTGTATTAAGTACTGTGGGGCAAGAGCTAAACCCCATAATGTTTCCTCTCAGGACCTGCAGCACCCTAGCCTGGGCCAAGCAGCTGGCTCAGGAAAAAGAGTCCATTCTAACATCAAAGCCCATTCAAACGTCTGACAAGCACAAGGAGTGAATGAATTATCTCATTTCCTATTTTCCAAAAGGAATGGACCTCTTATAATGATTGTGTAATATATTTTTACTATTATTTCCCATTACCTGAATTTGATTGGAAAACTAGTATGTTTACATTTAAGGCCAAACTTATCCATGTCGTGCCTGACCTGCACCACTTCTTCTCCTTGTAAGGCCTCAATCTGCCTGGGTCGCCGCTGCCTGTCACTGTTCCCATGGCCGAGTTTGCCATAATCACCATCTCCCCAGCTAAAGACCTCACCACTCTCAGTCAGGGCCATGGAGTGCCCATCAGAACCACAGGAAGTCACCAACTGCGTCACCACAAAGCCTGGAACAGAGCAGAAACCCAGCAAGAGTTACTGTATGTTAAAACTCCCCTCTTTACTTGCAGCTGCCACAGAATATTCTCAAAATGAAATATAACAAAATAGTACTACAGAAATAAAAATAATTTCTTAATTTTTAATCAAATTTGCAGAAATAGCCTAACAAATTGGGAGCAGTCACACTAAACAATAATGTGTCAAGAAAGAGGATGGTTACAGCAGCAGTTAATAGCCATTAAGGACTATGTTCTAGTACTTCTATAAATGCTTTACATGAAATATCTCATTTTCTATTTTTACTTAGAACCTGAGACAGACATTATCATTATCACTTTGACAATTGGGGAAACCACGTTACAAAGAGGTCTATTAACTTGTGGAAGGTCCCAGAGGTAGGCCAGTAGAACCAGATAGGAACCCAGCCAGCCCTCCCATTCTCACTACTGTCCTCTTCACAGTAGGATCAGGGAAGAGAACTCAGAGCTAATCAGGAATTGGTTCTGAGCTCCTTGTTACTTGTATGCTTTTACTTAAAAAATCCTCATTTTCTCTTTTTGTAGGCTTCAAAGTCAAAGTTAAGGTACAAGCCAGGGTCTCTTGCAGTGGTTTCTCCAGAATATTCTTTTTCCAAGTCACAGACAACTTTGACAGAGATGCCCTTTAAAGTCTTTCATACATATCCATATAAACAGATTTTTAACTTTAATGAAGCACAAGCACTGCTATTAATAGTTGCCTAATTACAAATTTGCACTTTTAAAGAATTTTATATTCTTCAGTGGGCCTTGAAAAAGTTATTTATACCACTAAATTTGAGCACTGCTATAAGTAACTTGCAAAATAATATTGTCTAAAATATGAAAATTAAGGCTGTATATGTCTAAACAAGAACTTCAATATATGGCTACCTAGCAAAGATTTAAGAGTTCCAATATAAGCAAACATTCCTATAGTTAGGCCAACATTTCTGATCAGCTTTTAATTGAGCATAATTTTACCTTGTAAGGCTGAAATAACTGTCAGCACATGAAGGTCATCTGAATTTCCTTGTCCTAATCTGCCGTAACTTCCTTCCCCACAAGCCAACACTGTGCCATTGGCCTGGATTACAAAGGTACAATTCTGACCACATATGACCTAGTATAAAAACACATAACTAAATATATTATCTTTTATTATATAGTTTTAACATGCAAATATTCAAAGTGATTCCATGTATACCTAAGATACTTTCATCAATTTTGTTATCTTTTCACTCCAGGGGTTAATGTGACATTGGGTTCCTATAAGCTCTTGATTATTATAATACTGCTTACTTAATTAAGAGATGTATGAGGCTCATTTGACTATTTAATATATTTAAGATAGTTTAAAATAGTTTCAGCCAATTGTGCAAAGTTCAAATAAAAACCTTAACAAAATTGATAAAAGGAGGAGGAAAGGATGATGGGGAAATAGTAAAGACAGGGCTACAGGTCAGCAAAAGGCAGAAACTGGAAAGGATATATAGGAGAAAGAATAGTGCCTTCATGAGGTAGAGAAGAACAAAAGAGAAAGCAGTTGCCTCAAGAAGAGTTTGGAGCCCTGGCTGGTGATATCAGTGGTTAGAGCATTAGCCCAGGCACTGAAGGGTCATGGGTTCGATTCCCAGTCAAGGGCATACCTGTGTTGGAGGTTTACTCCTCACCCCAGTTGGCAAGTATGAGGAAGGCAATCAATCAATGTGTCTCTCTCACACTGATGTCTCTGTCTCTCTCTCTTTCTTTCTGTCTCTCCCTCCCTCCCTTCCACTTTCTCTGAAAAATAATGGAAAAAATTTCCTCAGTTGAGGATTAAAAAAAAAAAAAGGTTTGGAAATATAGTACACAATTATTAGAAGAGGGAAGGAATGTCAATTAAATCTGGCTAAAGGCCATAGTAATTCTATAGATGCAAAGAGAGAATCAATAATTAGGATTATCTTAATTTCTAGAAATATATAGTGATTAGGCTTAATAAATCAAGATGTCAATTCACTACACAAGAAAGCAAGAAAATTTTAGATATTTTTTAACAAAATTTAAGTCTGATAAAAATCTTAGAAAGCTTTTATTTGGAAGCTCTAACATCATGACTTTCTTTAGTGATTCCTTACAGAAGACTATGAAATGGACAAACTTTATTCCACTGTAAGTTACTGGTAGCTGACAGTTAGGGAATCAGAATTGTCAGTTTCCTAGTCCCTTCTTCATTTCTTTACCCAGTTAGTTACCTGCTGAGCCTGTGAGAATGAGGGAGCTGCTGCTGGTACCATTACATTTCTTCCAGCTTCTGCCAGCTGTCCATGCCTGCCAGCACCCCACAAGTAGACATCACATTTACCTCCCAAGTGCCAGTCCTAGAAAAACATAATCATCTGTACCAAGTGTGTGCCAGTCTCTATGGGAGACACCAGGGCATAAACAGATAAGCATTTAGAATGAGAAGATTTACTGAGAAAAATCATATAATTATCTTCATCTTTACTGACCTCAGGTCTGGAAGTTGCCCAAGACATAATTTGTTCATCCATGCCATTAATCCATTTACTGTTGTCCTGCAAGGCAGAACAAACATCAGGATCAATCTTGCTTATCTGTTTTTAAATAACAACTAAGTGTTGTTCTAATAACTAAGTCTTATTTACAAAAGAGAACTTAGTAATATTATGAAAAATTAAGAGCAATTTTATAATTACACCAAACTTGATTTTTTGCATTGTTAATATTTCCCTTTATTATAAACACTTTCACTATCAATTATATCAATCACAATTGCCTTGGAAATTCAAAGCTAACTTCTGGGTACCTGCAGGTATAAAGTCATGTGCAAGAGTCACTGACCCTGTGAGCTTGCTGAATAGCTTTGGGCAGGTCACTTCATTTTGCTGGACTTGTTTCAGTTGCCTCATCTATAAAATGACAGTTTCTATAGCAAAATACTCTTAGATACCATCAGAATGCTCTTCCATAGTTCTTATTTAATGGTAATTAAATTTATCTAAGGGTATGCTTCTAGCTACTCAAGCTAGCAAATACTTACTGAGGGCCTGCTATATACTAAACACCCATGATACAACTGCAGCTGCAAATAACAGCAGTTCACCTTACACTTACCATTAGGAATACAAGTTCATCCTCTGGAACTGGCTCTAGGTCGGGAACAGTAAAAGATTCCGGGAACTGTGCTCCGTTGGTCAAGGCTTCAGCAGCTTTTATGGTGGTTGAGAAACACTCTAACCAGGCCCACTCGTTCGGATTCCAGGATGCAGGGTCAGGGAGACAGTTCTGGTGGTGTGGTGGCACCGGAGGGTTACACAACAGCTGATCCAGATGAAGTCCCACAGCAAGGGAGGCCAGACACTGCATGTAGGGGCTGTGAACAAGCTGGTCGCCACAAACCACATGAGGCTAAGAGAAAATGCAAGAACATTATGTTGAAGAGCCTTTTCCAAATATTCTAAAGTAATCTAGTGCACACCTAAAGCCTGTAATTTATTCTTTAAGTTTATTGTTTTTAAACGTTTTACTTTGAAAAAAATTTAGATATAAAGAGTTGTAGAGATAGTGCAGAAAACCCTTCACACAACTTCCTCTAATGTCAACATCTTACATAGCTATGGTGCCGTTATCAAAACTAAGAAATAAACACTGGTACAATATTAACTCAACAACACAATTTTTATTTGTGTTTTATTTCCCCCCACTAATGCCCCTTTTCTGCTCTAGAATCCAATTCAGGATATCTCATTGTATTTAGTATATTTTCATTAGTTTTTCTTAAGTTAAAAAAAAAAAAGCAGACTGGTAACAACTGAACCATAGACACCTGCTCCCTCTCACAACTGCTCCTTTATCCAAGGGAAGCCTGGTAGCGAAGAATAGTCTTTGTTCATGGCTCTCCCTGGTCCTAGCAGAACAACTTTGTAAGAGCTAAGGGATTCAGAATAGAAAACCTGGGCAAATACATCAATGAAATAACATTAATGTAACTTGACAGCAAACAAACAAACAAAAACAACCCCCATACACAAAACAACCAAATCCAACAAGCTTTACCTAGGAGGCAGCACAGTGACTAGTAAGGCCTGAAAGACAGGTTACTCAGGCTCACCTTCCATAATTCCTCATCTAGTATTTAATGACCTATTTAATAGTTCAACCTTTGCCCTTCCATACAACTTTCCACAAGGTCCATCTGATAAGTGGAAAAGATGTTCATTCTGACACCAACACTCACTCCCATCTCCCAACTTTGGGATGGCAAAACCACATAAAAATAGATATATGGGTTAAAAAAGGGAAGATGATACTCTGAGGCACAGGTATTTTAAAAAATTTGGAGTCAATAAGTAATCTAAAGAATGATATAAACAACACACAAATTTAAGGGTCATTTTAAAACTGTATTTTCACATAAATAAAGTAGGAGTAAACTTAGGATTATTAACTACTGTTTTAGGCACGACTTAGCTTCATTTGATTCTGTCCAAAGAGCCCCATGTATTTTCCTCAGATCTCATGCTCTTAAGGGATAAATTCAAAGCTATAATTCAAATTCCAAAGCACCAGGCATCTGTAAATGTCAGAATTAGCGTAATCGCTCACCTTTTCATAGGCATACTGTTCCTGCAGCATCATGGGAAGCCGTTCCAGAAATGCTCTCATGCAGGGAGCCATGTTTAGTCCCAGGACACCCTGCTGTTTGAGGGCTGTCCTGCAGGTTGCTAACACATGATTAGCAGCAGCCCATTCTGCTGTACAATTCACGACCAAAACATCCTGATGGGAAATAAGTCATGCTATATGATTTGTTTTAATAAGAGAAAATTCTATCACCATTCAACACCTGAGAAGGTTCATATTAATAATTGCATTAAATACATTTGTTTTTTGGACATTTTATGCTGTACTTTTAATACCTATGAACTTTGAAACATTCTAAATTTTGTCTAAGTAAAAACAGGTGAATAATAAATAACCATAACATTTATGAACTACCTTAGATTATTAGCTGATTCTTCTTAAAGAGATAATAGCAATTATTTGTTATATTTAGGACTTGTAAGACAAGGCATCTAGTGTAACTTAAAAGTCTGACACGACCACAGGGAAGTAGTACCCTGCCTGCTGAGGGACATATCTGCAAAAGCAGCAACACGTTCTAACTATGGCTCTATAGTTTATTATACACAAGCCATTGCTGCCTAGGGTCTGCTTTTATGTTAGACTTCAGTAGGACTATTCATGCAGGTTTACAGCTCTCTGTTAATATCATTTAACCACATAAAGTGTAAACTAAAGCAGCACATTGGTTGTATTCATTAAGGGTATAAAAAGCAATACTCTAGGGAATAATGTCATATCATAGAATTACTTCACAGCAGAGGGATAGTATTTTTCTTCATAGAATATTAAATTTGGAAGACAAAATATATTGTGATTTTTAATATATTAAAAATCTTTGGGATGGTTCTTCTTTTAGGGAACGTTAAAGAAGTTTGCTGCTTTCTCAAAGATGGCAGAAAGTCAAAATCCATAAATAATTTCCAAGGAAATAAAACCCTTCAATAATTAAACATTTCACTGATGTCTAGGGTATAGTAAAATGAGTGAAGACCTGGGTTCTAGTTTTCTTTCTGCCACTAAATAACTGTAAGAAACAATCCCTTTGAGTATCAGTTTTCTCCTCTGTGAAGTGTGATGTTTGACTATGATTTCTAAGATACCTTATAGGCTGATATCCTATAATTTTATATAATTGCAAGTTACCTTTGATCTGTTTGAGCAAGCAGCAACCCCAACATCTGGAATCCATACTGTGGCCTGAATAGCTCCAGAGCCTATCACAACAGTTTGCAAGACAGAACCATCCTAAAATGAAATGCATTTATCAATACACATTACTTAATCTTAGTTATTATTTACATTTTAAATCTATACTTCACATTCACAAAAACATTCTAAAATCTGCACTTCCACTAAATTTGGTAATGTCCAATTATAATATATACCTTCTACCCAATTTTCTAGAGCGTAGATCACTTTCAATAAGAAAAATTAAAAGAGTGGAGGATTCTGAAAGAAGTTTTTCCAGTATTCAAGATATTTATTATACAAAATATTCTTAGAATTGGTTGGGTTAATTTTCACTGTATGTAAGTTAATGTAAAAACATTTAAGGTAAAATAACATCTGTACTCTTACCCTCAAAGACCAAATGTTCATGAGCCCACCTAGTCCACCAGACACCAGGGCCAGCCCATCTGAACTGAAGGCAACTGTCCGGACAGGGGTGATGTGTCCTCGTAGCTGATAAACACATTTGGCTCCAGCTGGTTTCCTATATCCATCCTGCAATTCATTTTTATTTTTAGCATATATCGAAAGTAAAATAATTTATAGATTCAAGATTTACAATTCATTCTTGGAAATTTTATATTTCAGTGTAACATTAGTGAGGAGGGAAGGACAACTCTCAGAGGGATTAGCCTGAATGAGGAAATTATAAAACATTAACCTGGTTCTCCTTTGCTCAGTTGAGTTTCATCTTTTATATAGTTCTAAGCTGTTTCCTAACTTTTCAAACTGGCAGAAGTTTCTTCATTTCTAATTTTCCCTCAGAAATAAGAAAATTCTAACTTTTGCTTCTTAATAAGTGTTTTAATTTTTAACATGAGCTTTATGTAATTTTCATTTTTAGCATCTAACATTTATGAATTGTACATGCTGGCTCTATACAAACAGGCCCCTCTTTTTGTTGCATATGGTTCTCTCAGATGGTGTCTAATTTGGCGTTTGTTCTGTAGGTTTTAGAAGTGCGACAGGTAAGGCAAATCTAAATGCTCTCTACCACAAAGAGCAAACTAGTTTTATCTTTAGTGCTTTCACCTACACCTCTGAGATATCTTCCTCTCATTAATAAGCTATCTATCCATACTTCCCTATCCATTTCTCCCTGCCCTTAAGGTTCCTCTTCCTTCTAGTTATGGCAGAGTATAATATCAGATGTACTCATCTATCCAAAGATGACATAAAACCTATTTCTTTCAGGGGTGTTTGTGTCATGAACAAAACAAAGAGCAAACAAACTGTTAGCTCAGGGATGCAATCTGATTGGCCACCCAGTGTTGTAAAGCATTTTAAGACAAGTATCAAAATGTGTAATATTGGGAGATTTTATTTAAAACTCTGGATTTCGGGCTTCTATAAAAAAATTAGACAAGTTGGTAGCAATAGGCTCTTATTTCTTCAAGGTAACAAACAGCTTTGTAGCAACTGTGCCCACTATATGAAACATGTGCACTTCTATTTTTTTTTGTGTGGTTTTTTTAACCCTCTCCACACCGTCTAATTCCCAGCTTCAGGAATTTTTATTTGCCTAGTTGGCCCTGTAAGCATATATTTGAATTCATAACCTCTGTTTAAGATAAAGGTATTGCTCTTCATATATGGAATTCTGGTATCAGTATAAGATACTTTATTTTATTTTTTATTTCATATTTTATTGATTTTTTTACAGAGAGGAAGAGAGAGGGATAGAGAGTTAGAAACATCGATGAGAGAGAATCATCGATCAGCTGCCTCCTGCACACCCCCTACCAGGGATGTGCCCACAACCAAGGTACATGCCCTTGACCAGAATCGAACCTGGGACCTTTCAGTCCACAGGTTGATGCTCTATCCACTGAGCCAAACCCGTTTTGGCAGTATAAGATACTTTAGATAAGGTGTGCTCCCGTGGTATTCCTATTGCACTGTACCAAAGACTTAACTTAGGATTCATCTATCTGTGGTATTGATTATGTCCATTACCCATAAATGATCATCACTCAATACTTATTCAATATCTTATCTTAACAAGTAATATGGTGTCTATGACTTACAAAAAAGTAATCCAATTCAGAGAGCACTTAAGCATGACAATTACTCATATTTCCTTAATGGTTCTTGTCTTTTGATGACTTATAATATTTGTGGTTTCAAATAAGATTTTAAAAAACACCAGAATGTTTACCTGGCAATTTGATTCCTGGTCCCACCATCCTTCTGAAGTAGCCACATTGGTTTGTGTAGTATCTTGTGGAATACGCCAAACACATACTAAGCCACTCTGACAGCCGCTTAAAAAAATAAACACATAAAACCAAAACATGTCAATATGCAGAAGTAAAAATATTTTCAAATAACAATCAACTGATAGAACTACTACAGTATTACTTTAAAATTTATTTGTAGTAGGTATGCTATAATACAACTAGGTCTGATATTCTAACATCATCACACCCAGGTAAGTAGATCACATACCAAGTTTCAAATTCTTTATTTCTCTAAGGTTATCTTACGATATACATTTTAAGAGTAACACCTGAAAATAAACTTTTTAAGACTACAGAGAAGACACATGTAATGCAAGTAACAGTTTATATTAACATAAAAATTAAGACAGATGTATACACACACACACACACACATTTACAACATACGTGGCCATCAGTAAATGTAACTTGGATCCTTTCCCTGGGAGGCTGCACCACGCGATGCCATTTACAATAGATGGGTGGCAGAGTGAATGTAGACAGCACCAGCATCCTGAAATAGGCCCCCAGAGTTTCACATTTTCCTCTTTGGCACACGTCATAAGAATGTGACCTGTTGGATCCCACTTCATACTAACAAGAGTATCCTTAAAATGGTAAGGGGGAAAAAAATAATATTAATACTTCCTTCACAAATACATTAAACTCAGTATTTATGACCTATTCTAGCACTTACTTGAAAATCAACATTATATGCAAATCAGCTACTGTTATATGGTTCCCAATCACTAGACCCAACTCACCCTTTAATATAGTCTGAATCATATTATTTTCTATAGTCAATGCTCAATAAATATTGGTTAAATAAAGAAATTCTGACTTTGAAGGGATATGTTAACTCTCATTAGTATTTTTAAGTTATCTTTATTGACATTAACTTTGAAAAAGAAAAAACTTTAAAAAAATGTACCCCTTGTCCCAAAATAGCAAATACTTGTGAGAATCATGTTTTGTGTTTATATGGTTGTTGTCATTGGTTGTTTTTTTATTTTGTTTTGTTTTTAAACACTCCTACACTACTTCAAACTCCTGGCTTCATGCATTTATGTTACTTGCCTAGCTGGCCCTGTAAACATCTGAAATGGCATCCTTTGTTTAAGGTAAAGGAATCATTCCTCATAGATGGAATTTCTCTTATTAGGGAGGTACTTTGACAGGGGATATTCAAGGATGTTCCTATTTCACTAGTTTGATTTTACTTCTTTCTTGGCTTAATGGCTTTCTTACATAGACTTTTTCATGTACAATATATGCTATAGTTTACAGATTTTGTGTAACTATAGAATTTTTTTGTTTTACATGAAAAGTCTGCTTATTGTTTTTTAAAATAGTATGTTTTTATTGATTTTTTAGAGAGACAAAAGAAAAGGGAGAGAGAGATAGAATCATTGATCAGAAAGAAGCATCAACTGGCTGTCCTCTGCATGCCCCTAATGGTGATTGAGCCAGCAACCCAGGCATTTGCCTTGACCAGGAATCGAATGGGTGACCTCTTGGTGCATAGAACAACACTCAATCCACTTAGCCACATCAGCTGAGCTAACAATAAATATTAAATCATAAGTGACTGATGTAAAAATTTTTTTAAAAGAAATTAGAATCAAGGAACACTACAATAAGAAACACAAAAAAATAACCATCTGGCAAAGATGCTTTACCTTATGTGCATCGATTAGAACAATGCCTCCTTTCTCAAGTGGCTCCTTTGTTCCCAACAATAATTTTCCATCAAAATAACCCACTGCAAATGGTCTGTCTTCACTGAACCAAGCAATGCAAGTTACGGACACTAACATGGTAAAAATAACAAAAAAAGAAAAGAGAGATTTACTTGTCATTAAAAAGACAAAAGACTCTGCAAAAAAAATAAATGTTCCAGAAAAATTGTAAGTTTCCAGACATCTCTGTAATGAATTTAGATAAAATGTAGGCTTATTGCAAGGATTCCACGTAACCCACTTTACAAGTGTTATTTACAAGTGACAAGGACTACCACACTTAAAATATATATAGGGTGTCCCCAAAAAATGTATATACATTTTAACAGCGGATAACTCAATTGATGTTTCTTTCTTTTCAGATTTAACTCATTGGAATTAATAATGGTATTCAAAGTGTGTATACATTTTGGGGGACATCCTGTATATGTATTGTATTTTAATATTTTGATTATAGTTTACACTCACTATTATTTTGTATTAGTTTCAAGTGTATGGAATACCTCATTTTTTAAATCTTTCATTATTTTCAGGTGGGTATTGAAAAAGACAAATATTGAATTCCCATGCTGATTTTAAGTGATTGTACCAGGTTCTTCCCTTTTGGACCAGAATCTGCCATGAAACTGATAAGTGAAAAAGCCCAAATCACTGAAAGAAAGTGACTTGTCCCTTCTTTTGCTTAGTGTACCCTTCTCAGAATGTATCCATATTCTATCAAGCATATTCTATTCCAACAAGGCATATTCATATTTGCTTCTTTAAGTATATATAACACTGGATAGCTACAGAAAAAAGTAAAAAATAGTATTTATTTCTGTGAGTAGAATGGGGACATGAGAACTAAGCAGATGGGAGAAAAACTTTTTGTTGTATACCTTTTTAAGTTTAAGAGATTTTAAACCCTATGAATGTATTTAAAAAAAAAAACTTTTAAAAATCCCCGAATTGTTTTATGCTGTTAACAGAATGCCACTAAAAAAATGCCACTAAAAAAATAGAACTTTGAAAGAGCCCACTGGTCCAAACAACTAACAAAAACTATCTGGTAAGATACCTATGTGCCCAAAGGGAACAAAGTGAGAAAATAAATGAAAGTAGACTTCTTACTATCTCTTGAAAGACTAGGAACTACCCTCTCTTCTTCTTTCCCCCAGTTCCTCAATTTCACTCATTTGTTAACAATTTCATCTCTACCAATCATTATCTTTTTTTTCTTGGGCATTCCTAACTTTCAAAGAAGACTTAGAGACTGTTGTAAGTGTTCAGATACACAAAAGATGAATGACTAATAGAACACTATTAGATCTTTTTTTGCAGAGACCTCTGGTATGGGTTGGAAGAGAAGTGTCTTTCAACTTAGTAACTAATTAAAATAAAACACGAATTGGACAATTCAGAAAACAAAGCCAAAAGTAACATTCACTCGGCATTTTTAAAAGCAAGTTCCAAAAAAACCCACAGTTTATTTGATTAGGGAGAATCACTTTTTCAACTAGACACAAATCTGGTCACTTACCATCCTTTCGATAGCAATGCTCCAATTCTTGACGGTGCATGGTGGACACATCAACAACTTCAATTAATCCTAGAGATCCGTCCATTCGCCCTACCAACAATAATTCTGGAGACTCTCCCGACCAGGCTGTAGCTGGACACTCCTCTGGCCACGCCAGGGAAGACACCCAATGGGGCTGAATGTCTACTAATCCTTTTCCTCCTAAAGAGAAAGAAAATGTTAACTGCTTGTTACTTAATTCTTAAAAACAAAAACAAGAGCAAAAACAAATGCTACTTAATTCTAACATAGCTCAAAGCAGTCCCCATTTTCAAAAGAGACTACCAATGAATATTAGACAGAATCCTTCATTTATATAAGACATAGATTAAGACATTAATAGGCTTTTCTAAAACTATGAATGGAACAAGTATGATACCTTGTTTCCCCGAAAATAAGACATCCTCCGAAAATAAGTCCTAGCGCATGGAAAGATAAGACATCCCCTGAAAATAAGACCTAGTGCAACTTTGGGAGAAAAAATTAATATAAGACACTGTCTTATTTTCGGGAAAACAGGGTAACTTTGTAGAAAAAAAGGGTAAAGGAAAATAGTGTACAAATGTTAATCACTTAAGTCCTTTCCTAATAATTTCTGAAAAACAAATTAACATAAAAAATTTACCTACAGTTAAGGCTAGCTAATCCTTCACATATGTGAAATAGAACAGCCATTCCTCAAATGTACAAAAATGAACAAAATTCTAATAAGCCCAAGATTACATTATTTTTTGTTTTGTTTAGGATTACATTACTGATTTTTACTTTCACGTGAGGTATTAAAAACTGACAAGAATTTTTACCAGTGAAACAGACATAAATAATAAAAATATTTTCAAGTGTTTTAAAAGAATACTTAGCTGAAAATTCAGTGATCACTACTCCTCAAATACTACTCTAAATATTTAGTGGTACATGAAAAGAATTTTTAGTTTACATCTCCAAGAAAGGAAAATCAGGAAATGAACACTTCCTCTTTAACTTAAACCACATTATGCATAGATTTTCACAGTTAATTAACAGACTGTGAGTTTCAAGGTGAGGGGAAGCCACTGCTTGGACTCAAAAGTGCCTTTAGTATTTACATGACTTACCATTAACTTGCCAGATATTCACCATCTTTTCCAAAGCACCAGCTAGATATTTGCCACTGATACTCCAGGAAACAGGCAAGAAACTTGGATCACTGGGTGACCCTAGGCTTTCCTCAGTATCCCCTTCCCTAGAAAATAGTAGATAAGTATGAGATTTTAATCCCCATCATCCAAAAGTAAACTAAACCTCGAATCTTAAAGTAATTGTTTCATGTAGACCTCAGTACATAATAGCAGAATCTTAACATTTCAACAACTTGGCTAACAGTATTTGACAATCACATGTTCTAGCGTTTGTCATAATGTCAAAAAAAGAATTATAAAAGAGTGATGCTTAGATCATACACCATTTAATATAGAACATCATTTGTCAATAAAGACATTCTGATTCTGTGTGGGTTGTACAATGGTTTCTACTCAGAACCCACTGAGTCTTGTTTGCCTAGTCTCTAGGTAAGTTCACGGAAAAGAAACACCTACTCTAGCTAGCTACATTCCACTACAAAAGAAATATCATTACTCTAATTCCTAAATAATCCTTAAAGAATTATGGAATATTAGCCTACTGTTTTACAGAAATGAACATTTATTTGAAAGATAATATATTTTCATTTAATTCTGAGTAACTCCAGATATTGGTAGTTAATAATTTCACTTGCCAAATACTATCCTATATAATAAAAGCCTAATGTGCTAGTGTCTGGTTGTCCATTCAACCAATCAAAGTGTAATATGCTAATGATATGCTAAGGCTGCTCAACTGCTTGCTATGATGTGCACTGTCTGGTCAACCACCAGTCGCTATGACATGCACTGATCACCAGGGGGAAGACGCTCTGACCCGTACATTAGCTTGCTGCTGAGGTCCAGCTGATCAGGACTGAGATGGGCTGGACGTGCCCTGGAGCCCTCCTGCGGTCCCTCCCTGGCCCTGATCGTGCACTGGTTGGTCCCTCAGCCTGGCCTATGCCCTCTCACAATCTGGGACCCCTTGGGGGATGTCAGAGAGCCAGTTTCAGCCCGATCCCATAGGCTAGGCTGAGGCCCCTCAGTGCATGAATTCGTGCACTGGGCCTCTAGTTCTGAATATTTAAAAACATACACTGGGGATATAATAAGACTATTCTAAAAAAAAAGTGCAAAAAATTTTAGTGATAGTTTGATTACATTAACCCAACCAAAATACAGCATGTTTAGAATTCTCTTAGATGTTGCACAAGAAAGGTCACGTTAGCACTCACAATCTGTTGAACACACAGGTCTGTTGCAGTGAATACTGCTTCTTGGTAACATTCCACACCCGGATGGTGCCATCATTGCCACTTGTAGCCAAGAGTCCTTTTTTATTACACCAAACACATGTCATTACCTAGAAAAGGTGAAAATGTCCAGCAATATATGAGCAAGTTTTAATTATAATGATTCTGTCATTTGAAAAAGTTCTATCAAATTAAAAAATAAATTTATCATTAAATTGTAAGAAGAAATATCTATGTTATAATGCAATAGGCATGGTCTCATTCTTTTCTAATTAGCTTGTGAATACACACCTATTTTAAGTATAGCTTTAAAGTATTATGCACCAAATCATTTCAGTTATCTGAAACCTGTTGAAATCTTTACTAAACATGTTTATTTAATTTAAAAACATATTTACTTCAATAAAATATAAATACTGCAACATTATTTGTATGTTTTATAAAATAACACATACTAAGCAATGATTTTTTAAAATATATTTTTAGTGATTTCAGAGAGGAAGGGAGGAAAGATAAAAACATCAATGATGAGAGAGAATCATTGATCAGTGGCCTCCTGCATGCCCTGTACTCAGGATTGAGCCTATACCTAGGCATGTGCCCTGCCTGGGAATCGAACCAGAACCTCCTGGTACTTAGATTGATGCTCAATCTGAGCCACACTAGCCAGGCAAGAAGTGATTTTAAAATTAGTGAAAAGAGGCCAGTTTTCATTTCCTAAACTGCCCCTGTCACTGCTCAAGGGCCCAGTGGGTTATATTCAAACAGTGAAGCCAATGTTTTTTCCTCTTGCATGTATAAGCCTTGATCTTTTGTGAGGCTATTTCTTTGGTTTTCTTTTTATTCACCATCTGAGTCTCCTGTTTGTATAATTTTATATCAAACAAACATACAGAGAGAGTTGGTAACTGCCAGCTAAATATTGATAACTGTGTGTGTGTGTGTGTGTGTGTGTGTGTGTGTGTGTGTGTGTTGTGTGGTGTGTTGGGGGGGGGAAAGAGATGTAAACTTTGAGCTCTTTAAGAAGAGCAGAAACTATTTTATCTTACAAAAAGCGATCAGCACACTTGCACTCAAAATACATACTCTGTTCTGATGAGCCTCCAACTTGATAAAGGAACATTTTCTGAGATCTCCTCCCATATCAGCAAGTGTTTGTGGAGTAGTTTGGTTGTCGCGGTCGTGTGCAGCAAGAGTGCGCACAAGCTGTTGAGCAGCCCATTGCCTATGCTGTGAGGACAGCCTGGAGGACAGGCAGCAAGCTGCCAGGGCGTTAGCCAGCTCCAGAGGGCCTACAGCAGAAGGATCATAGGAAGGATGGACATGCAATTGAGCAGTTAAACCTGCTTAAACAAAATAATGAAATAATGCACAGATGAGAGCTGGTGGTGGTGAACAAACAAAAATGGATTAACCCATATCTTTTAATAACTAGTGTTTTTGCAAGCAATCATTTTACTAACTTAGGCATACAAGATATAATAAAACATTTATCTCATCTAACTATAATAAATCAATATAATAAATAAAAATGATTCACTACAAATGCACATTTATATTCATTAATCAGTAAACAGTCTTTACTCTAAGGACACATAGACTAAGAAGGCAGCAAAAATAATTTTAAGGCCAGGGCAAAGGCAGCATGCTCTAAAAATAAGAATTTGGCCTTTGCAGCTCAAAAGTGACCTTAATAGATAGTCAAGGGACTGGGCTGAGATACTAAGGCCCATCTCTCTTGACCACATGGTCCTGATTAAAAAAAAAAAAAAAAGGTAGCCAGCAGTGATTAAATACTCCATTCAAAGGGTTATCATCCTAAGACAGAGAAAAACAGCACTACCATTATCTAAATCTTATTAAGAAGACCTATCAGGGTTATAATCTATGGCGGTGATTTTCAACCAGTGTCACGACACACTGGTGTGCTGCAAGAATTTTTAAAACATGCAATACCTGACTATTTAGTCAGGGGGCACTGACCTCTTTTCCCTTACTGTCAAATAAAAAGAATGACAATAGCCCACACAATAGCTGTTCCATGTGAATGAATCAAATTACATCTATTATTTTTGTCAGATCAGCAAAAAAAACATATTTATTTGGTGTGTCACAGAATTTTAGTAATTAGTTTATGTATGCCATAAGATGAAAAAGGTTGAAAATCACTGATCTATGTTGACTCAAACCATAATCTAATAAAAAAAAATCTAATCAAACAAGACTAATTTGGTAGGTTTTCTAATATTTATTTTCATGCACATTGAAAAAGTATTCATGTACTTCTTTTATAATCTAAACTTAAGAAGTATACGTTATGTAATTCACCATATAGAGTAATGAAAAACCCATTTTAAAAAACATGAATCAAACCGATTATACAAATTCATTAGAAGATTGCATAAATTAAATGGTATGAAAGTTACCTTTCTTTTCAACTTCTGACTTATCATAGTTAGGTCTCAGTTTGGCCCCTTTGTCTGCTAGTAATGCCACAAGGGCCTGAGTTACAACAAAGTTTGGGGAGGTCACAAGCTTATTCTCTTCAGCAATTCCTCGGAGAAAGCTGGGTAGAAACTTTCGCTGAATTGGATCATCAACTGTAGTTAGATTTACACCTGTTGCAGCAGAAATCAAGTTCTGAAGAGGCAATTGGAACAAATAGGTTTAATTTTTACATATAATTTTGGAACAAAGATTTTATCTCAAAAGGCTCTTTTAAGAATCGGTTAGAAATAAGCAATGCAACAAGAAAAGCACTGAAAACTAGCTTACCTGTGTACACAACTGCACTAGGAGTTTTGCAGCACTAGGAGTGTTTGATGCCAGACATCCCACTGCTGTGCTCAGATAGGCCAGGCAGGAGATGGGTTTGTTGGCTTTGCTGTGCCCACCTCGTGAGCGTTCTGTGGTGCTTCCCATGGCAGAAGGGCTGGTGGAGAGGCCAGCTCTCCCTGCTGCAGCCAAGCACATTAATCGAACCAGCGTTCGGATATCTGTGAGCCCCAGAGATTCAAGACCAGCAGCCAGGCTACAACTGGAACCACTGCCAGGAAAGGAAAACACTTCAGATAGATGAAGATAAAAGTTTTCTTAAGGGATCATTTGGAGCCCTGTATATCATCCATAGTACAAAAAAACAAAACAAATTAAAGGCAAGCTGCACTATCACTAATCATACATGTCCTAAGAGATGTCCAAAAATATTATGTATGCTAGAAACTGTTATTGAAACTTTAAAAAAATACATTGATGTATATTTGAAGAATAACTGAATTACTGATGTGTAACATACAGGAATGTTCACAAAACATGAATTTTCACAAATTGAACAAACCCATGCAACTTCCAGATCAAGAAGAGAACATTGCCAGATCCTCAGAAGCATGCTTGGGCCCTTCTCAGTCACTAGGCCCTCTAACGTTACCACTATCCTCACTTCTAAAGCCATAAGCCAGTTTAGCCTGTTTTTGAACATTGTATAACTAAAATAATAGAGTGTTCTTTTGTGTCTGGCTTCTTTTGTTCACACCGCTTGTAACAGACTCACCCATGTTGTTGCATCACAGCAGTGGTTATTTATTTTCACTGATGTGTAAATAAAATGTACCACATATTTATCTATACAGATGGTAATCAGGTGATTTCCAGCACAGTGCCATTATGATAGTGCTGCTGTGTTTGTTCTTGCTTATGTCTTTGGTGTGTATATGTAAGCATTTCTGTTGGATGTATGCCCAGAAGTGAACTGACTTCTGGGTCATGGAATATGTTAATATTCATCTTCAGTTGGTACTGTACTATCAGACAGTTTCCCAAAGTAGTTGTACCAATTTATTTCCTCACCAGCAGTGTATGAGAGCGTTAAGTGTTCCACATCCTTGCTCACCTTGTTCCCGCAGTATTTTAAATTTTAGTCAGTCTGGTGGGTATGTAGTAGTATCTCATTGGGTTTTCATTTCTCCAAAAACTAATGAGATTGAACAACTCAACTTTCATGTTCATTGGCCATTTAGAGATCCTCTTTTGTATTATTTTGTATTTTGCCCATTTTGGGATAAGTCTTTTTCTTATTGATTTATAGGAATTCTTTATATTTCTGTTGGTTATATGCATTGCTAATATCTTCTCCCATTTAGTGACTTTTTTTTTAAACTTTCTGAATTAATGACTTTTGCTGAACAGAAGTTCTTTTTTATAAAAATATATATTTTATTGATTTTTCACAGAGATGAAGGAAGAGGGATAGTTATAAACATTGATGAGATAGAAATATCGATCAGCTGTCTCCAATAGGGGGGGATGTGCCCTTGACCGGAATCGAACCTGGGACCTTTCCGTATGCAGGCCGATGCTCTATCCACTGAGCCAAACCGATTTCGGCAGAAGTTCTTTTTTAATGCAATCCAATATATCAATCTTTTTCTTTATGGTGAATGTCTTTTGTGGCTTGCTTAAGAAATCTCTGCCTATCCCAAAATCAAGAATAAATTCTTCCTATGTTATCTTTTGGAAACATTATTGATTTACATTTTACATTTGATGGAAGAATCACTTGGAAATATTTGTTTTATAGTGTGAGTTTGGGGTCAAGACTCATCTTTCTCTTATGTGAGTAAACCATCTGACTTAGCCCAGGTTATTGAAAAGACCATCCTTTCCTCATTGCTCTGCAGTATAAACACTCTCATAAATCAAGTGTTTATCTACATGTGTGAGTCAGTTTCTGAACTCTTCACCACCACTGTCCAAATTGTCTATTCTTAAGCCAAAACCTCACAGCCTTATCTAAATTTTATTTTGAGGTGTTTTTTTTTTTCAGGGTCCTTCTATCTTCAATGACAGTTAAATACCCTAGCTCAGTGGTCGGCAAATTCATTAGCCAAATATCAACAGTACGATGATTGAAATTTCTTTTGAGAGTCAAATTTTTTAAACTTAAACTTCTTCTAACGCCACTTCTTCAAAATAGACTTGCCCAGGCCATGGTACTTTGTGGAAGAGCCACACTCAAGGGGCCAAAGAGTGTATGTGGCTCACGAGCCGCAGTTTGCCGATCACGGTCCTAGCTTGATCATTTCTTAAATGGATGACTTTCAGGTACTTCCTTTTTTTTTTTTTTTTAACATACTCCATAGTCTAAACATGGCAAGTCTTCATAATGAAATCTGCAGGTTGACTTAGCTACACGGTTGATTAATTCTCCAGAAAAACTCATTTGACCTTTTATTGCTACCTTGTACCAAATGGATCAACAGCCCGAGTTTCCCATTTCAGATAATAAAATGTTTGTAGTTGAATCAGTTACTATAATGGCATTATTTTCTACCTAAGAAGTGCCAAGTATTAACTGAGTGAACAAATCAGTAGCAATGATGACTATGTCCAACTTCTGTCATTTAATAGTAGATATTAAGTTTCTAAAAATTCTATCTCATCCTCTCAACAATACCAGACTCCAGTCTAACTTAGCAAAACTTGACACAAACTAACACCTACCTGACTGAGAGAAGAGACAGAGCCCTCATGACCATGGTTCTGGACAGAAGTACCTGAGCAGCAGCAGTCACTCTCCTTAGAGCCACCACTCGGTCGTGAGGGTTTGCTAAGGCAGCTGCCTGCTCACCTAATGTTATTCTCCCAGAGGAACTCTTTTCTACAGATCCATGGCAACCTGAAAAACAAGATTTTGTTTAGTTCTCAACATGGTAAAGAAAAAAATATCTAGACTACTGAAAATTTTCTAGGTTCTAGGCAATAAGGAAATACAGAAAACCAAAGTGTTTTGCTCATCTGGAACTTTGTTAATCAGAAAATTCCTTGGGAGAAACAGATACTTCTAAGTCAATAATCTATATAAACAGGAATGGCTGGCCAACCAGTCACTATGACGCACACTAACCACCAAGGGGCAGATGCTCAAAGCAGGAGCTGCATCCTGGTGGCCCATGAGCTCACACAGCCGGCCAACCTCCCCCAATCCTCTTCCTGGCTGGCCGGCCAACCTCCTGCGGCTCTCCCCGCAATTGGGACTGGGTGAGACAGCCCCAATTGGCCCTGATCGTTGGCCAGGCCTAGGAACCCCATGGTACATGAATCTGTGCACCAGGCCTCTAGTCTATTATAAAAGAAACATGATTCTTAAAATATTTTGGTTTAATTTATTTTGCTCATGTATCATATCTGCTGATATTAAAAAATACAGAAAAGACATAGTTTTAAAAATATGCTTTTTACACATAAAGGGTCATCAAGACTGTTCCAATTCTTTATTTTGTATTCCCTATAGCAAAGTTACCACAACTTCTCATTTAAATTAAAAAAAGATGGCAAAATAATTTCTAACCAGTTCCAGGGTTCTCTTATCACAAAGTTAAAAAAAATCTTACTCATATTTTATCAAATTTTTAACACTTTGCTATTTCATAAAAACCACAAAAATCAAACCTTAATATTGTATTATACCCTCAAAATATGTTAAAACAACTGGCTCAAAATACTTGATGGGGTGAGAAAATGTTGAATCCTTATTCTTCTTATTATTTACCTTTGCCTTCTTATTATTTATCTAAAAAATAAATTAATATAGACTCTATGAAATCCATGCCAATTAGCATGTCAATTTACCTATTTGCATCAGAGTTTCTTCCATACTGTTTGTGGCTGTAACCATTGCTACTGATGCTCCCAATGGATCACTGTCAGGGAACTGAACTGGTTCTGGTACAATACGCCGATCGTTTAAACCAAGTGGTCCAGCAAGTAATTCAAATTCTTCTTCACCTGTTAGCTTTTCATCTTCATCAACATCCAACATGTCCCAGTCTTCTGAAATTTAAATAACATATGTATGGTATTTGAATATAAACATGACATGACTCTGCTGGCAATGGTTATTTTAAGATATGTCTAAGATGCAGATGAACTACAATAAAAGTCCAGTGCCCACAAAATGAACTATGGCGCCATCTCCTGGTGAGTCGACAAACTGCACTTTTAAGGCACAGGGATACTAGCTGGGAAATGGAGTCAAAGCAGTCAAATCCACTTTCCGCCCCCTCTTAATTCTTTCTTGTTAAAAGTATTACATAAGTCTCCTTTTTTCCCCATTGACTTTTCTCCAGCTAAGGCAATAGCAAATGTTACAGCTGGTAATGAAGGTTTTAACTAATAAAAAATATTGTTATAGGATCAACAAAGTGTTTTTAACTTTTTCTATAATAAGTAGGAAATGAGTTGTTTCAATGAAATGAGTGCTCTAGATAAACTGATGCTTGCTTTAATTTTTCTTTTTTGCTTTCCTCATCTAGGATATTGAAAATGTATATACACTTCCTCCACTTTGAAAACAAAATGCCAAATAGAAATTCCATTTTGTGGTAAAACTAGTATTTCAACCTGGTCCTTTTCCTTTAACTTTTAAAACTAGGGCCGATGCTATTAAACTATCTTGAGCTTTTTAGGGACAATTTAAGTTAACATGTAATAAATACGAACACATAAAGGGAAATTTTAGTAACCAGATGTTAAGCATAAGGTATACATAAATATATGTGTAAAATAAAGAAGCTCTCAAAACAACTACCTTCATATACACTGTCCTGCTTGCCAATTAGATCTGGAGCTTGTCCCTTGTACCTGCACCAAATATGAAGAACAGTGTGTTTTTACATAAAACAGTTAGTACCCAAAAATGCAAATTAAGTCATTAGAACATTTTAAAAGGTTATTAATAAAGCAACACAAAATTAAAAAATGCATTTCATGTTATGGGCTAATGTAATAAAAACCATTGATATATAGGCAGTACACACTTACTTACAAAATCAATGACTATTTCAATAATTACTGGGGATGTTTCTGGGCCACCTAGAACTTTTTAAATCAAAACCTCTTCCAGAATGCATTAAAGATTTTAATAGTCAAAAACCATACTCACTAGAGATTAATTGCTATTCTATGATATAAAGATATTTTAATGAAAGCTCATTTAATCTAAACAATCTATTTTTTCATGAAGGAAAAGATATTAAGATATAAAAAATATGGTAAAAACATCAATGAAAAAAATTAACCATAAGCTTCCAAAAGGGCTGGGACCGGTTTGGCTCAATGGATAGAGCGTCAGCTTGGGGACTGAAGGGTCCCGGGTTCGACTCCGGTCAAGGGCATGTACCTTGGTTGCGGGCAGATCCCCAGTAGGGGGTGTGCAGGAGGCAGCTGATCGATGACTCTCTCTCATCGATGTTTCTAACTATCTCTCTCCCTTCTTCTCTGTACAAAATCAATAAAATATATTAAAAAAAAAAAAAAAAAAAAAAAGGCTTCCAAAAGGTTAAGGCAAGGATCCTACCCACAATTTGTCAACAAGTCAAAAGTAACACGAACTCCAGTGAAGGGCCTGCTGATAAACCACTGTTCCTGGACTACAGGTCCCCAGCTCTGACAGGAACATGAATTCCTCAACCTCCTCCATCCTTCCTACTCCTAATCCAGCAATCACAGGACTTCAGGAAATGTTAGAAAGTAACTCCTAACATGAAAAAAGCTATTATTCCCATATCTTTAATTACTGAGGTTATCATTCAGAGGGACTGGATCGCCATACAATTTCAAGGTACCTTTCAGAACTTGTCGTCTTGGATTTGGTCTTCAGGGCTAAGTACTTTTCCCTGCAGCTGCCACAGAGCAGGTAGTATGGATTTCCGCTCCCACATTCACCACCGAACCAGCCATCAACATAGGAGCCATTGCTGCGGTAGCCCTGGCGGTTTGCACTGCGACCACAGCCTGGGTGATTTCTCTTCATGTGCTGATTGAAGCTGACAACACTGCATTCACACAGTTCACACACCACCACTTCTTCCCTGTCTTCAGACTCACAAACATGCTGCACAAATGATTACATATCAAATTATTAGTCAATTTAACACAAAATTAAGAAGAGGTCAACAGATTATTGATATTAACTATTTTATTTACATATGCTGGAATATTTGCAATATGTTCATTAATGCTATATAAGAAATTTCTTTCAAATCCAAATTCATATCATACAATCTTAAATTGGGTTTTTTTCCCCATTCCTTTCTCTAATAAAAGTAACTGACTACTTTACTGAAGAGTTAATAAAAATGACCATCTGCCCCAGCTCAAATGATTTTTTAAAATCCCTCTAATTCTTTAATCTAGTCATAACATGCATACCTATTTTCTGAATTTCTAAGAAGTTATTAGGATTCATTTATCTTATTAACCTAACATGGTAGATGCTCTTTCCTGTAGGACTTACACCTGTGAGCTTTTCAGTTTCACTGCTATAAAAGCATAATGCTAGATAATGTAAACGTCCAAACCCACCATGTACCCTGATCCTGGATAGAGGTATTTATAAGATCTAGGTGGCACTGGTTCCTAGAATGAGGCATTAACAGTGATTAAATGAAACCTGAAGGAAAAAAGCATGCATTCAGATAGCAAGGTGAAAACAGCAGCTATGTTATATACTCAGCAGTCAACTGAGACATGAAGCCTGTTTTGTAATCATCTTTGATATTAAAATCAAATATTACCACAATACAGCTCTATTCATCTAGAGAGAGAAGCAATAAAATCGCACAGAAAAAGCAAAAAGAGAGACTTTTTCTTATTAGTTTGCAAGTATGAAAGAAACATTAGCCATTAGAGCCCCAAACTTCAGGATGAGATGTAAAACTTTTCAGTGTTACCACCCTAGGCCAGGCTGTTATTAGTAAGCTGCATAAACAAGAGGGCAGGAAAAGAAGGCAGAGCAGCGCCCGCTGCAGTCACACACACCCAGGTAGGCCAATCCAGTACCTCTGGGATCCACATTCCCAGAATATCATTTTCACTGGTCAGGTCTTGTCCAAACATTGCTTCCATTGCTTCATCATCAAGATCAATTTCCAATTCCTCATCTAAATTAAAGTCATACAATGCCCCTGGGTCTTGCTGCAAAGATATTCCTTCTCTCCGACTTTGATTCCTGTGGGCCTGCACAGAGCGGTATAACCCCGCTCAGAACAAAACAAAAAAGGTATTTTATTTGCATGTATAAAATAATTCTGAATATTGTGCCAATTCTTAATTGCCATGCATGCAGGTGAGAGCCTATCTCAGCTAACTTATTGGATTCCAGACTATAAACATAAAATTTTACCTATCAATTTTGCTTCCTCTTTGTTAAATGAGGACAATAGCACTCATACCTGGCAGAGCTGTTGATAGGTTTAAATAAGATAATCCATGTAAAATACTTCATGACGTTTATTATTGAAAAAACACCCAAAAATGTGGGCTGTTATTGTTCCTTTAGGTTTATTTTTTTTTAAATCAGTCTCTTCATTATATTGAATATTAACTATACATCTTATATTTTTTAGAACAGTTTCAACTTCTCTCTGTTCCCATAAATCATGGAAACACTATGCTTTAATATTTCAAGGATCAAACTCTGTTTTGACAAATTACATATCTTAATATTTAATTTGGAAAATAGATTCTCTATAACTTACCCTCCAGAACACAATCCTAGAAGTATTTATTAATGTAATGAAGAAAACTATTTTTGCTTATCTAGTAATGAAGACCTAAGGTCCGCAGAGTACATCAGAAAAGCCAGGGCCTACTTCTTTGGTACAGTGTACTTTTTTCAGCTCGTTTTCACTATTAATATTAAATTTTAAATATGCATCTTCACTCTTAAGTTATAAGTTGCTTGACCACAGAGAGCATTTATGAAATTTCTCAGCATCTAAAAGTAACCAGTCCTTCTGCACCCCCAGGGAACTTAAAAATAAATCTATGAATGTATATTGTGGTTTCAATTTTTGGAAACTATGTAAATATACCGAAAAGTAGTCACTGCTAATGTGGAGGAACTGAGTACTTAGTATCATTAGTTTACATAGTCTGTACTGTTCCTTTTACATTTATTTTAAAATATAAAAGCAAGGTATATAATACTATAACCAAGAGAAGGATGTGAAACATGTAATTACCTGCTCTTGCTAGCAATGTGCGAGCAGCTAAATCAAACTTGTGCCTTCTTGTTACTGCTGAGCGACCCCTAGGTGGTGGTCCACTACCAGAAGCTGCATTCTCTGTGTGATCCAGGTTATCAGGGCTGTAAGTGTAAGTTTGAAAGCAACATGGATTTTTAAAAACTATCATGAATAGAAAGCATAGGTGCATGCTTGCTTCTGATGGTACGTTTTCCTCCAAATATTACTGAGAATAAAATACAGTTATAAAACTTTGAAACGTATCTTTTGTCCCTGGTAAAGCTCCTAAGTTTAAAATGTGTCATACTGCATGAGCAATAATTTTATATGATTTTGAATTATGCCAAAAATGAAATGATGCTTAATGCATGTTCAAATTCAAACTAAATTCCAAATGATTAAATACTTAAAAATTGAAGTAATTTTGCATCCTTGCATAAGAGGAACAAATATTTCAAAGTAAATTACGAAAATATTTACTAATCTTGTCAGAAAAGGTCTGTATATTACATAAGATGCACAAATGATTACATACATATTACTTCACGGACTAAAATGAAAAGTTAAGATTTAAAGTCACAAAAAGTGCAGAAAGAGGAAGATTTTTAGGAAGGACTGTAAAATATATTATAGATCATTTTGGGCTAGATATTATCACAGATTTTAAAAAGGGTATATTGTACAGATATTAGAAACTAAAGAATAAAAAATAAATCTATATTAAGAGCTAAAAAAGGCTTAAAAGTCAATTTCCATCAAATGCATTAATTAAATCAATTGCCAATATTAAAATGAACATTGTACTTCATATCACCTATATGAAATAAAATTATTTTATTTTTCAGATTCCTCTTTTCAGATCAATTTTATATAATTTTTTTTTCCTTCTTTCCCTGAAAACATCTATTCAAGATAAAACTGGTTATGTCATTCTTACCCTTCACAGAAACATAAACTTGAAACTAAAATGTCCACTTTTCATATATATCTTATCAACTTTACATACATTAGAAGCTCCTATAAAAGAGAAACAAATGGGGCTTTTGGGGGTTCCACTTATAACACACTGAACAGAAATATGGAGGATGGGAATTTCACCTTTCACTAAAGCCTTCCTCCATTTCAGCGGCATCAGCCGATGGTATGTCTCCTGGTGACTGCAAATAACAGGGATCATTTGATTTCCCAGCACTGCCTAGAACTGCTGCTCCATGCCTTGAGTCTGCTGTGCTGCCTGACTGAGGCTCTTCCTCATCCTCATGCCCAGGGTGCTCTATCATCCACATGGCAAGGACAGTGATGTTCTGGGCATCAGCCTCTCCTCGAGCACCTGAACAGGGAGAAAAGCAAGACTGACACTGACTTTGGGCAAAATAATTAGTTATTCATGATAGTGTCTGTTATGATGCCACTGTAACTAAACTTGATGTTAAAAAAAAAAAAATCTTACCAAGCTTGCCCTGACCGGTTTGGCTCAATGGATAGAACGTTGGCCTACGGACTCAAGGGTCCCAGGTTTGATTCTGGTCAGGGGCATATGCCTTGGTTGTGGGCACATCCCCAGTAGGGGGTGTGCATAAGGCAGCTGATTGATGTTTCTCTCTCATTGATGTTTCTGTTCCCCTCTCTCTCTCTCTCTCTCTCTCTCTCTCTCTCTCTCTCTCTCTCTCTTTCTCTCTTTCCCCTCCCCCCTTTCTCTCTATAAAAAAAAAATCAATAAAACATATATATTTTAAAATATTACCAAGCTTTATGGCCTCTTAAAAAATATTGCCCTTAATAAGATTAAGTTTCTTATATCTGTACATAGTGATATATAAAAACTTATCCTACCTGTGGCTTCCATGGCTTTGGCAATCTGTCGGAGGGAGAACCCCATTTCCAACAAGGGTACTGCAATTGCTGGAGGAGGAGGAGAAGTTGAAAGCCTACTGCTTGGGTCTGACAAGGCTGAGACAAAAGAAAGAGAAGGAAAGAACTAAATATCACTATATAACAGGAATAAAGTGTTCTCAGTATAACCACGGTTTCTTAATATAGTTCAAATTCAATGCATTTATTCTAGCAAGAATTCATTAAATGTATGACTCTAACTAACCTTGTTATAGATTACGGTTTTTCATAAAGATAAACCTGCTAATATAAAATAAAACTGCTGAAATAATGTAAAATATTTTATTTTGAAATAGTTACCTACTTACAAAAAATTTCATACTTAACAGACACTTTCAAGAGTGCATATTTTACACCTGAACTGAGACTTCTTTGCAGACAATCTCCCCTGAATACACTAATATATAACTCCTACAAATAAGGACATTCTCCTGCATAACCACACCACAACTATCAAAGTCAGAAACTGAAGAATATTATCATCTAATCTAGATCTCATTCCAGTTTCACCAAAAATCTAGGTAATGTTCGTCACAGCAAAGGATCCAATCTAGGATCCCCTTTGCATTTATTTACTTTTCATGTTTCTCTTAAGTGTTCAACTACTCAGGTACTTTGAAGATTATAGGCCAGGTATATAGTATAATGCCTGTCAATCTAGAATTCTATAACAATAAAAATATTTTTCAAAATTAAGGTGAAATAAATTCTTTCAGACATACAAGAGACAAAATAATTCATCAGCAGCAGATGGCTACAAGGAAGCCTTTCAAGCAGAAAGAAATGACACCAGATGTAAATTTGGATCTACATAAAGGAATAAAGAATCTCAGAACTGGTAAATATTCGAGTAAATATAATCCTATCCTATATAATAAAAGAATAATATGCAAATCGATGGAACAGTGGAACAACTGGTCGCTATGAAGCACACTGATCACCAGAGAGCAGATGCTCAATGCAGGAGCTGCCCCCTGGTGGTCAGTGCACTCCCACAGGGGGAGTGCTGCTCAGCCCGAAGCCCAGAAGCCGGGCTCACAGCTGGTGAGCACAGCAACAGTAGCAGGAGGCTCTTCTGCCTCCTCAACAGCGCTAAAGGTGGCCGACTGAGGGCTCCTGGACTGCGAGAGGGCGCAGGCTGAGCTGAGTGGTCCCCCAAGTGTACGAATTTCATGCACCGAGCCTCTAGTGTGTGTGTGTGTGTGTGTGTGTGTGTGTGTGCATGTGTGTGCGTGTAATTATCTTTTAAGGAGATTCAAAAACTTATATATATATATATATATATATATATATATATATATATATATATATATATATATATATAAATTTATTTGAATCTCCTTAAAAGATAATTGCCTGTTTACAGAAAAAATAATAACAATATATTATGGGGCTTTATAACACATGTAAAAGTTAAAAGTGTAACAACAAAAGTACAAAGGCTGAGAAAGGGGAAATGAAAGCAAATTGTTGTTAGATTCTGTTAGTATACAGGAATTGATAAAACATTATTTAAAGGTAGACTGTGACAATTAAAGGTGTATACTATAAACCTAAAAGTAATTTCTACAAATATACAAAGTATAATAAACCAACAAAGGAGATGAAATTTAAAAAAATCATTTAATCCAAAGAAAGTAGACAAAGGGGACAAAGTACAGGTGAGATAAACAGAAAGATGGTAAATTTAAGCCCAACCATACCAATAATCACACTAAATGTCAATGATCTAACTAGTACCCCAATTAAAAGGCAGAAAGCATCAAATTGGATTTTAAAAGGCAAGACTTAACTATAGGTTGCCTTTGAGAAACTCACTTAACATATAATACACAAATACGTTAAAAGTAAAATGATGGGGAAAAAATATACCATCCAAACACTAATGAAAAAAAAATCAGAAGTGGCTATATTTATACCCGACAAAACAGAGTTAAGGGCAAATAATATTACCAGGGATAAAAAGAGGTCAATTCCTTAGGAAGACATAAGAATACTAAATTTTTATTGACTCAAAGACAAAGCTTTAAAATACATGAAACAAAAACTGATTAATGAAAGCGAAATAGACAAATCCACAATAACAGAGGTTTTAACACCACTCTCAATAATTTATAGAATAAGTAGACCAAAAGTCAAAATAACAAAGACTGAGATAATACTAAAAACCTACCTGACCTAACCAACAATTTATAGAACATTCCACTCAATAATAGCACAATACACACTTTTCCCAAGTGCATGTGGAATATATTTCAAACAGACCATATTCTGGGCCATAAAACAAGTATCAATAAATTTTAAAAATTTTAATTGTACAAGTTATGTTCCTTGATGATAATGAAATTAAATTAAAAATCAATAAAAGATATCTGAAAAATTCACCAAAATTTGGAAACAAAATACTGTACATCTAAATAATGCCAAAGGACATAGCATAGTAAATGAGAAAGTACTTTAAAGTGAATAAAAAATGAAAACACAGCATTTCAAGATGTTTGAATTGTAGCAAAAGCAGTGTTTAGAGGGAAATTCATAGCACTAAAAATGCCTATATTATTAGAAAAAAATAAAAGGATAGTTGCCAGATGGGAGGGAGGCTGGACTGAAGGGGTAGGTGAAAAAGGTGAAGGGAGTAAGAAGTACAGATTGGCCCAGCTGATGTGGCCCAGGGGCTGAGCGTCAGCTCATTAACCAGGTCATGGTTCTATTCCCAATCAGGGTGCATGCCCAGATTGCAGGTTCGGATCCCCAGTAGGGGGATGCAGGAGACAGCTGACCAATGTTTCTCTCTCACTGATGTTTCTCCTTCCTCTAATATAGGTAAAAATGTACATATTTTTAAAAAGTACATATTGGTAGTTACAAAATAGTCACAGGATATAAAGCACAGCATAGGGACTATCTATCTATCTATCTATCTATCTATCTATCTATCTATCTATAGAAATATGCTAATTAATCAGGACACAGTAAATGGGTCGACAGGACAGAAGTAGGTTGCACACAGCGTGGGGGGGGGCGGGGGGGGGGAGGGGGGCGTGCCTAAGCTAGGAGAGCCTGATCAGCAGCGGCCACAGCTGCTTCAAGGGCCAGAGAGCAAGGCAGGGCCAGACCTCTGACTCGAGGGTGGGCAGCGCTGCGCAATTTTGAATCGCATGCTGGGCTCCTAGTAGTTTATAATTTTGTAATAATAATAATGTATGGTGCCAGGTGGGTACTAGATAAATCAAGGGGATCAACTCATAAGTTAAATGAATGTCTAACCACTATACTATACACCTGAAATTAATATAACATGGGATGTCAACAGTAATTGAAAAAATTTTTTCAATTTTTTTAAAAAGGACTAATGTAACTGATGTACAGTATATTATTTCTCTCCTGAATAGCCATAATTCCATCTACAGACTCAAAATACAGAAGATAGCTCATTTTGATGGGGCAGACTACTCCCCTTAATTATTTAAAATCACTACTTTTATTTTCATGAAGACAAAGCACAATGCCTACATGATAAAATCTCACACATTTGGAATGTCAAGACGTCTGGGTGTCATAGCACATGATAATACACGCACCTGTGCGGTTAGCTGGCCTTGTTGACTGGGAATCAGGAGAAGTTAAGCTTTGCCTTCTTCCTACTTCATCAGAAGGAGAGGTTGGTAACGATGATATTGGAGGAGTCTGCGCACGACGTGTGGGAAGTACAGTGGTAGTTGGGTAACTAGAGAACATTTGCCTTTAAAGAAACAATAGTTAGCATAAAAATTCAATTATAGAATACAAGGGTGGGCAAAAGTAGATTTACAGTTATTCATATGGAAAATAATTTAATAATTAATAAATAATACAAAAATAAACTCTTATACAACTGTAAGCCTACTTTTGTTCCACCCTGTATATACATCACAGTCTTATGAAAGAATATGTGACCTGGAAAACTATATACATTAGTTATCTAGAATTAATTGGGGTGAGGAAGACTCCACAGTTTAAAAAATCTTATCTCATAAGATAACCTATACAAGTAATACAAAGTAATCTATACAAGTAATTATAGGTTTTCATTTGTTCAGCAAAATGCCAATAATAGCATGTGGGGGAATATAGCAATTAATAGAACATTTTTTAAAATTCCTGTCTTCAGGGAGCTTTCCTCTACTATGATACCAAAATGACAGGATATTTTGATAGGCATATATAGTAGTTACAGAATAAAAAAACTTGTAAAGATAGATAACTTACAATTACTTCAAATATAAATTTACTAGCTAGCCATGAAATTATTCACATGGATTGAACATAATAACCTATAGGTAAGTTATAGAAAGAAAAGATAACTGCTCAGTCACCCAGCACAACCGAAATATAGCATAAGAATGAGATACCAGCTGTGTAAAGCGGACAAGGTATAGAGAGGCAGACCCCTCAGGGTGAGAAAGCAGGCACTGGGTAAAGAAGAAAGTCCAGGAAGCTCCTCACTGACTGCTCTTTTGATTTGTTCAATAGTAATAACTTTTTAAGCATCAAGACAGCATTGTCGACACAATACAATAATTGTGGTAAGATCATATTTATGTAAGAGGCAGTTGTTCCCTGATTTTTCTCACCTTAAGTGATATTCAGAAGGCAGACACAATTGCAGCTCTAATATAGTCCCAGTCAATAATAGGAAAACAAAGACTGAGAAGAAAGGAGGAGTCACAAGACCTGGAGAATGCCTCTGGGAGCAGGGAGCATTATTATACCACTGAATCCCATGCCTACACTGCAGAATTTGAAAGGCAAAAGGAGTCACAGTGCTATTGATCCTCTATGGATGCCTTGAATTCTATTAATTGCTAGAGGGATTAAAAACCATATTAGAATATTCTACCATTTCTCTCTTCTTGCTTTCTTAAACAGAAGCATCTCCTGGATGTGTGTTACTTAAGTAAGAGACCTCAGAAGCAGGAGATGTGTGGGGACTGGGCAATGATAGTTACTAAGAATAGTGCTCTTTCTGCCCCAAACCAGAGAAATAAATCTTAATATGTAACTACTGCATCAGAATTATTGAAGAAACAATTCAAATGCAAATTATGTGCTCCCACCAGACCTAGTGAGAGACTTGGGGAATACATCCCCGGAACTTTAAAAAGCCTTCCAGGTAGCTCTTGTGATCACCAAATACTGAGAATCATTACAATAATAGCCACTCTACCTAAGAAGTCAATATACACACTGGGGAATAATAGTGACCCATCAATTAAGAGAAGGGGAAAAAGAAATAAGAAAAAAAGATACTATTAGTTTTCCTTTCTTTTATTTCTCTTAAGCCCTAGGTAAGAAAGCTCACAAAATAGTCCCTCCCTAGAGATCTTCTCTCAAGGTTTTTGGTTTGTGTATACATCTGGCAAACTGAAGCAAACAGACACTTAAACATTATTTGAAATTTACAAATCAATTAAAATTAATAATTGGGATGAGGAAGACTCCACAGTTTTAAAAAATCATTATCTCATAAGATAACCTATACAAGTAATACAAAGTAATCTAAGGTTGGTTGAAGAAGCATCATAAGATATGCTCTTTCACTTGAAAAGTAGACTTGCTTGATCTATACTAAAAAAGCCTTGGGGGTGATCAGGCCAACATGGGAGGGCAGTTGGGGATGATCAGGCCAGCAAGGGAGCAGTTAGGCGTCAATCAGGCCAGCAGGGGAGCAGTTAGGGCACAATCAGGCTGGCAGGCAGAAGCGGTTAAGGGCAATCAGGCAGGCAGGCAGGCAGCCAGGCATGTGAGCACTTAGGAGCCAGTAGTCCCGAACTGGGAAAGGGATGTCCACAGGGATCGGGCCTAAACTGGCAGTGGGACATCCACTGAGGGGTCCCAGATTGGAGAGGGTGCAGACCGGGCTGAGGGACACCCCCATTCCCCCCATGCACAAATTTCATGCACTGGGCCACTGGTCTTATAATAAGGAATAAATAAAAAATAAAGAAATTTTCTAGAGGGAAAATAACCTGAGAAAAGAAAATTATTTAAATTATTTAATGGAAGCAAGCTCTTTCTTAAAACTGTAACAATCAAAATACAAGTATTTACTTTTTGAGGAAAAACATATTCAAACACCTAGCCAAAAAAAAAAAAAAAAAAAAAAAGAACCATTATAAGGAAATAGAATAGTGCTGGAATACCTGATTGGCAGTGGCACCACTGATTAGATCTGGGACCACAACTAGCTATGAGACTTGGACAGTTGTTAAACTTCTTCTGAAGGACATTTCCAACGTCAGTAAATTGGGTTTGACCATATAATCTCTTAGATTCCTTTTAACTCTAGAATGCCTTGATTTAGTTGGGCACATTCTTCATAAGAGAATACTAGGAACTGTGTGTTCATAACCAGAGGCATCAAATATGGCACAACTTAAAGGTTAAATTCCCTACCTGAGGAGACTTAGTGGCATCACTCCTGGGGACTCAGACGCAGGCACTGTTTCTGTATCAGTGACTGGAGTGGTGGCAGTTGTGGTGTCCTCCAGCGAGCTGCTCATAAAGGAAGTCGTGCTCGAGGCTGATGGGCTAGTGGTAACTGGAGTCTGCGCCTGCTGGGCTGGGTCACTTTCTTCAGCTTGTTGATCAATCTCTATAAACCAAGGTTAAGAAAGTGGTAAGGATTTTTTTTTTCAAATGTGACATGGGAATGGAAAGCTTTTAACCTTTAACTTGGAAAGTTTATAAACGTATTTCATAAATATAAATTCTATAAAAGATTTATAGAAAAAATGTTTTTACATCTACAATGAATTCACTATTGTTCTCATAATTGTAGACTCTACAGACAAAAAAAGGAACAAGCCCTTGTAATTATTAATTTCTTTTTGTTAGGAAAGGTTCTCTTAAAAATAAAAACAAAAAAATAGTCTCACTTGTGTATGTGAGATGTGACCAGAGATTCTCTAAAGATATTTTATCATTAAACTGTATTTCCTTAGCGCTTTTATTTTGATGCCTATCTTCAGTCTTTAAGCAAGCAAAGACGAAGACATGTAAATACAAGAATATGAAAACCTAGACAGAAACTCCATGCTCTGAAAAAGACAATGGCTCACAAAACAAACTACTCCTAAAAGATTGGGGGGAGGGGAGGGAATAAGTTGCTACAAAAATAGCTAATTCTATTAAAGTTTGCTAAATGGCCACATACTTTCATAGACATCATGATCTTAACCCTCATATTAAATGCACCATGCACCTCTCTCTGCCTAGTCACTGCCTAAGCTAAGACAGGAAGGAGGGGAATAAAGAAAAAGGAAAGAAAGGAGGAAGAGAAAGAGGATGGGAAGAAAGAATAAAAGCAATTGAAGTTTCATTACAACAAGGGACTTTGTTTTGTTCATTGCTGACTCCTCAGAACCTAGAAGAATACCTGGCACATAGTAGGCATTCAGTAAATATTCACTGAATCTCATTTTAATCTTAGAATTCAAATTACCTCCAAAGGTGAGGATAAAAGATAAAACAAGATTTTTTTTTTTTTTTTGCATACAGTACAGAATCTATAAAAGTAATCCTTTAAAATGCCTCTGAGAAGTCATCAGAATAATATATATTTTGAATCATATCAATAAATACTTGAGTACATTTTGTGGCATGAATTAAATTTCAGTTTTACAAAATGTAGTAATAATTATTAAATTTAAATGCTTTATAGATCTAAAACAGAAAATTATAGGTAGATTATTAATATAAAAGAAAAAAGAACTGCTCACCTTGCAAAGAAAAAATGACATGAAAATTGCTTTTGAAAAAAAATATATTTTTACATCACTTACAGAGTACATCAATTCTGACAATTATAATTTCAACAGCACAAAAGCATTTTAAAAAATTAGATAACATACCTTGCTTAATTTTGCCCCCAAACTGGTCTTCCAAAAGCCCACTGACCACTAATTTATAGATCATGGCTTGAGCTCGTTCCAGATCAGCTAATCCCAATGCTCGCTTTATGGGGGACCGCATGACTGCTCGCTTCACCATGTGTCGCATCAAGAACTGCAGGGCTGCACGCATCTCCACGTCTTCGTGAACAACTGGAGAGCTTGCACAGTCTGAGTTGTGGCCATTTTCAGCCAGAACTTTTGGTATCAGCAACAGCTCAGCATATTTACTACAGCCAAGAAGAGCACTAAGTGACTTCATAGCACCAAGGTAGAGGTAAGACAACTGGACTGCTCTAATTTCTGTCTGGGGTATGTCATGGTTTTTGGACATGTGTTCATGATTTTTTCTCTTTCCTTCTGTTATTTGGTGTTGATATTCCACACCTGGCAGGGTTGGATCTAAAGAAAATGAAGCTATTTCACCTTCTGATTTGGAGCTTGTGGTACCCTGACTTTTGACATCGTCAGATGTTAGGCCTGTTCGCATATCTAAAGCAGATTCACTCTCAGTTTTCTGCTCAATGTCCCCTTTCTCTTCAGACTCATGTCGGTGTTTTTTTTCATGTCGCTTGGTGCTCTGTTTGCCCATGTCTTCATGAATGCCAGTCAGATACGTGAGGTCCAGCAGCACAGAAGCCGTCAGGCCTCGGAATCGCGCCACGTCAAAAGGCAGTGGTTCACAGGGTTCCAGATTATACAATGGAGTATCACTAGGCGACCAAAAAGTTGGGAAGCTTTAATAAAGATCAGAATGACACAGGAAGAAGCAAGTGAGGGATAGACAGGAGGAAGGTACAGAATATAATGTAGACAAAATAAGATGCATCATGTACACACTACAGAGAATAATCTACACAAGCTAGAGAAGACATTACAGAGAAAAATTAGTCTATTATAAGAAAATGGGGAGATGCGATGTTAAATGCAAAAGCAATGAGATGTGCATGTGCTTTCAAAGAATATTTACTATAATATAATATAAGCCAGAAATTAGCAAAATTTCTGTGAGCCAAAAAGAAGTATGGGGTGAGCAAAAGAAGGTTTACAATGTGAATACATGAAATAGAGTTTATTCTTGCATTAGTATTTATTCTTGTATTATATATCTTTCCATAGAAATCACTGTAAACCTACTTTTGCCCACCCCATATT
This sequence comes from Pipistrellus hanaki, assembly GCF_964339955.1. NCBI lineage: Eukaryota > Metazoa > Chordata > Mammalia > Chiroptera > Vespertilionidae > Pipistrellus > Pipistrellus hanaki. The sequence continues at coordinate 44,305,865 of NC_140503.1, read as the reverse complement.
TTAGACCTTGTAGGCCAAACTCTGTTGCAATCTTTCAACCCCACCACAATAGTGTGAAAATGGCCAATGATACACCTAAATGAAAGGATGTGGCTATGTAATGTTATTTATAAAAACAGGAGGTAGGCTAGATATTTTCTGACAATTCCTATTGGAAGTTATTTGGAAATTCTGTATAATAAATATAACTTATGTGGGTAATGGCTATTTATAACCTATTCCAGAAAGGCATTGTTTAATTTTAAAAAATTGCTTTGTAATTTTCAATTAATGCTTCTAATTTATAGTTTAAGCAAAAATATAATCACATATTTCCTGATATTTGGCAAGAATTTCCGGAAGTTTAAAAATGTTATAAGTAGCCGAAACCAGTTTGGCTCAATGGATAGAGAGTCGGCTTGGGGACTGGAGGGTCCCGGGTTCGATTCCGGTCAAGGGCATGTACCTTGGTTGTGGCAAAGTACTCCCACATCGATGACTCCCTCTCATCGATGTTTCTAACTCTCTATCTCCCCCCCTTCCTCTCTGTACAAAATCAATAAAAAAAAAATGTTATAAGTATACAAAATGTAATAGAAAGCTTTACCAAGTATAAAAAGTTTGGAGGTAAACATATGTTTTATTAATCTAAGTCTTGGTTTCAACTTAACCAAGGAACCAAGAGGTCACTGATCTTATTCCCAGTCAGGGCATGTACCCAGTCTGTGGGCTTGATCCTCAGAAGGGGGTGTGTAAGAGGCAGCTGATTGATGAAATTTCTCTCTCATCAATGTTTCTATCTCTCTATCTCTGTCTTTAAAAATCAACAAAAAGATCTCTTTTTAAAAAATACTTAAGATCACAGATAATCCAAAAACAAATTAATTTTAGTCACAAAAATGTTTTGTCATACATTCAAAGACCTCCTACAAAAAAAAATGTAACTGATGGATCTGCTGGCTTTTTTTCAATCCCAGTGAGTAATGAAAATGTTCAAAAAGCAAGAAACTACGCAAATAAAAATAGAAGAAAATATCCCAGTTAAACATAAACTAGTGAGCTTACAAAAAAAAACAAAAAAAAAACTATAAACTTTATAAACCACTAGTATTCCAAGGAACACAAATTTGGGAAATATTCCTTTAGAAATCACAGTATTCATATGCAACTATATGAATAAAATTATTTAAAAAAGTTGACTGGCAGCTCAACTAACACACATAATTACTCACTGCCCTTAGGCCATGGCCCAGGTCACCATTACATGCTCATTTGTAACAAGTATAACTCAACAGATCATACCTGATAGTAATTTCTGCTTCATCCCATTGGACCTTGGCAGACGTGCTGCCCTCTTTGACCACTCCCAGCAGCGTGGCATGGCGCCCAGTTTGCCTGTGAACACACCGACCTCCAACTCTAAGACCAGCATCCACTCCTCCTATCACTGCCAGCACAGGCCACACCTCTATGCAAAGGGTCCTCAGCTGCAGCTCTGAGAGGTCAGCAAGGCCATGTCTATTATGCTTACTTTTCTCTTCCTCTTTGCTCTCCTTTTCCTCTCTCATTTCATTTTCCTCTCGGCTTTGAACTGAGCGGCTTTTCTTTAGCTTCTGACCTGACTCTTTAATACATAACTTAATTTTGTATAGCCTTTCTATCATTTTTTTGTTAATGCAGTAAGTCCAGCGGTCTGTTCGGTGAAGGATTCGGATAAGCTGAATAGTGGCCTCTGCCAACACAGCTGCTACTGGACTACAAATGGGGTCTCCTGGAAGTAAGTCTCGAGGTGTGCCACGCATCTGCATATCACAAATTTTTACCTGTAAAAGAAAAGGAAGTGGAAAATGCATAATATTAATAGTTCTCTCAAATTATTAGTCACTATAAATTTGACATGTGCAATCCCATGTGAAACTAGTGTTTGGACTCCTAATACCTGGTATTATATCACTGGTCTCAGTAAGGAGTGAGCAAATATCACAGATCTACTTAAATTAGTAGCACTGTGATTCTCTGAAATAAGCTGCCCAGTCATTTAAAATTCCTGAAACCTGTGAGTATCAGAGCTGTTGTGGCCACACAATAGGTAAATACAGACTAAGGTATATATGACTATTCAATTTAGTAAAAAAAATAAATAAATAAATAAAAAAGCCTTGAGTATCTATTTTCTTTCAGCCTCAAGACTCCATAATAATACTGAGTCCTGGGACCATCTTATACTGTTCAAGGGGCAGAAAGAAATAATAAATCTAAATAATTGGGATAGTTCCAATCTGAATACACATTTCAAGTAAGACATATAGAGGTTAAAAGAAGAGCAAGACTTAGTTCAAACCATAACTCTGTACTGTCTTAGAAAATTTAATCTCACTAAACCTCAGCTATTTCATCTAGTAGGTTACTTTAATAGTAATAGATTATTATAAAGATTAAATGAAACTATGCACATAAATGCTTATTACTACAGTGCCAGACACCCAGAAAATGTTCAAAAATGTCAATGGTTAGCCTGAAATTATAACTTTTGAAAATTTAAAAAATACATTTAAAAGCACAGACTAAAATGTAATTTTCATGATTAGGATTTACGAAGTCCAGGACTTCCATTATAGAAATATTATATGCGTGACAGCGTGAAAACTTTCTAATAAAGAATAACTAGAAATTCTGAATAACAGATCTACGCTGCACAACATCCTCAAGTGAAAGGATGGGGTGAAAACAAATGCACCCACCAGTATAGGAGACCACAGGGAAGTCTGTCTGGCCTAGGTTTTATGAGGAGAAAAATAGTTTATAACGAGAGGCTATCTTTTTAATACAGTCCTCCCAAAGGTTGAGGGACTGAATTTATACCAACTATAAGATCTGAGAACTTCAACTAAATAAATGAAAGGCAGCTTCCCCACCATAGTTGGAACGTCCATTATTCTGCTAATAATACCGGATTATATAAAATTATTTCTATATTTCTCTCTCATATTCAAAATTGCCAATGAACCAGATTATCCCTAAACTACCCTGTTTCCCCAAAAATAAGACAGTGTCTTATATTAATTCTTGCTCCCAAAGATGCGCTAGGTCTTATTTTCAGGGGATGTCTTATTTTTTCCATGAAGAATACGGTACACATTTATTGTTAAATGAAAATAAAGGAAATTTATTATCTGTATACGGTACGGTAGTACGGTAGTTGTCAACATAAACCAGACAAACTGAATCCTACAGTATCAAGAATTTACTCATTTATTCAATGACAATCATGTCATCATCTTCTGGAACATCATCATAACAATCCAATTCCTGAATTTCCTGGTGAATTTCTTGTGACTCCATTTCTTTCAGAATCAGTGGACCAAATCTCTCATGTTTAGCAATAGCATCCTAGGGGGGCCTTATTTTTAGGGGGATGCCTTATATTTCACTCAGAAGGAAACCTGTAAGTAGGTCTTATTTTCGGGAAAACACGGTATTCTCTTCTTCTTCTTTTTAAATTCTTTATAGTATATTTTATTTTATTTTTCAGGTGTTTTTTTTATTTCACGAAAAAACTATTTTAAATGTAATAATGTTACATATAATAAATCTTAATATTTCAAGAAAAATTATCTCAAATATGATGTTACATGCAATAAACACCAATTATTCAAGAAAAATGATCTTACATATAATATTACATGCAATAAACATTAATATTTCAAGAATAAAAGGATTTTAAGAATAATATTACCCAAACTGTACTAACATAGTTTGATTATCATAAAAGTTGCAGGAAATATTAAAAATCTGCAAATAACAGGATTACTTCTATTATATTCTAGCATATTTTCCCCTTTTAGCTCTATTTTTGTTTATCAGTTTATGTTGTTCACTCACAAATAAGTGAGATCATATGATATTTAGCTTTCTCTGACTGGCTTATTTCACTTAGTATGATGCTTTCCAGGTCCATCCATGCTGTTGCAAATGGTAAAAGTTTCTTCTTTTTTACTGCAGCATAGTTAGTATTCCATTGTGTAGATGTAGCGCAGTTTTCTAATCCACTCATCTGCTGATGGACACTTAGGCTGTTTCCAAATATTAGCTATGGTAAATTGTACTGCTATGAACATAGGGGTGCATGTATCCTTTCTGACTGATGTTTCTGATTTCTTGGGATATATTCCTAGAAGTGGGATTATTGGGTGAAATGGAAGTTTCATTTTAAATATTTTGAGGAAACTCTATAATTTTGTGAATGATCCATGTGCATTTGGGAAGATGTATAGTCTGCTTCATTTGGGATGAAATGTTCTATAAATTTTTATTAAATCATCTGATCCAGTGTGTCTTTTAGAGTCTCTGTTTCTCTTTAAGTTTTTGGAAGATCTGCCCAGGGAAGTCAGAGGGGTATTGAAGTCCCCTACTATGACTGTATTGTGGTTAATCTCTCCGTTAAAGTCCTCTAGAAGTTTTTTTTTTATATATATAATTAGGCGCACCTATATTGGGTGCATAAGTATTTATGGGTCTCTTGTAAACATCATATAGTTGGGTCATTTTTTTATCCATTCAGCTACCCTATACCTTTTGATTGGAGTACTTAATCCCTTTACATGTAGGGTTATTATTGAGAGATACTGAAGGCTAGGTTTCTCTCTCTGTTTCTTCTTCTCAGCAATCTCTTACAGCAATCCCTTTAGTATTTCTTATAATGCTGGCTTGGTAGTGATGAAATCCTTTAGCCTTTTTTTTCTCTTTTTTAATCTGGGAAGCTCTTTATTTGACCATCTATTTTGAATAATAGCTTTGCTGGATATAGTAATCTTGGTCTCAGATCCTTGCTTTCCATTACCTTGAGTACTTCATGCAATTCCTTTCTGGCTTGTGGAGTTTCTGATGAGAAATCAGGATCAACCTTATGGGAACTCCTTTTCTCTTGCTGCCTTAAGATTCTTTGTCTTTAATTTTTTTGCATTCTAATTATGATGTGCCTGGGCATGGGTCTATTTGGGTTTTTCTTCTTTGGGGTTCTCTGTAATTCCAGCTTGTTCCTGGGAGAATGTCCGTGCAGCATCCTCCTACTCTGCCACCATTTTTAATCTCCTAAACTATCTTATCTAATAAAGAGGGAATATGCTAATTGCTGCCACACCCTCAAAGATGGCAGCACCTACAGCCACAAGATGGTGGCACCCAGTCCTCAGCACCCTTGGGGCACCTGCCTCCGGAGTCCCCCTGTCCCCTCAGTCCCCCAGCAGCTCAGGGCTGGCCCGAGGGGCAGGCAAGCCTCGGATGGCAGCTGCCCAGCCTCCCAAGGTTGCCCGAGACTCAGGTAACCAGGGCCGGCTGAGACTTGTGCTACTGGCAGTAGCAGCAGCAGAGGTGTGATAGGGGTGTCACCTTCCCCTGATCGCCAGGTCGCCTCTTGCCCCTGAGGGCTCCTGGACTGTGAGAGGGGGCAGACAGAGCTGAGGGCTCCCTCCCACCCCCCGTCCAGTGCATGAATTTTCATGCACCGAGCCTCTAGTTTTCTATAATTGTTATAATTGCACATATACTTGAAAGTTAACTCACTCTATTCACATTGTCAGAATATCAAATAATGCCTTAATAAAAAGTGAAGGCAATCTCTAAAAGAAATCTAACCTTCTTCTAGAATAGTAAATTACTTGAGCAGGAACTTTTAATGGTAGAAATAACTTATAATTATAAGCTCTATTTGATGTTAACAAGTATTAACAAATATTCTTTGTTTTAGACTTGAGGTTTCATTACCTTTTCCCCTGGGTTGCTACTATAGAACATCACACATGGGTACAACTCTGCTGCATCAACATCTTCAAAAGCTAATTTTGGTTCCTATAATGTGGCACAGATGATGAAAAGAAAACAAAATATTTTTAAAAATTGAAAATATCCAATCACATTAAGATTCAAAGCTCTTGGAAACAGAACAAAGTTACTACAGCCAAATCTCAATTAACCTTACTAACCAAGGAAATTCTACATATAATAAATAATCCTAATTTGTTCACCTGTTTCAACAATGTTACTGAAATTTGAAATTTTACTATCTTTCTGTTGTTGATTTGGTGATAAATATATATATATACACACACACACACACACACACACACACACACACACACATATATATATATATATATATATATATATAAAAGCCTAAGTGGCCTAACCAGCCAGTAGCTAATGATGCACACCCATCAAGGGGCAGATGCTCAACACAGAAGCTTCCAAGCTGTGGTCACTTGGCAATGGCAATTCTCGGGTGACACACCGAGAACCAGAGAGGAGGGAGCCTGATTCCAGGGTGTGTCACCCAAGAACCGCCCTCTCACAATCTGAGACCTGATGGGTCCCAGATTGTGAGAGCCCGTTTTGCCCGATCCCCACAGGCCAGGCTGAAGGGCCCTACCAGTGCATAAATCCGTGCACCAAGCCTCTATTAAATATATAAGAACCAAAAAGTATCAGAGAAAAGGCAAAGAAGAATGGATAATCTATAAACTGAATAACAAGCATCTGAAAAACTGATTTGAGTGTAAATAAAAACAAGAAAACATGCAATGCTTGTGAATGAATTTTAGTACCTCTCCATTTTTCCCAAAGGAAATGGTCCTGGCTTCCATATCTAACACACAGGTAATGAAATCTCCCTGAGTAAAGCTGGACAATGTCAGAGTCTGTTCTCCATTGTGATAGAGGTTTCCACTATAGGCCCGATAGAGCCACATATCCGAGGTAGTACGGTGGTTAAAGTCATGTACTGGCCAACGAGAAACTCCAACACACGTGCCTTCATTACCTCTGTTTTCCTTCACAATGTAAAACTAAAATGAAAATGGTAACGTTCACTAATATTAAAAAAGCTGTTCATATACTATTAACTGTATAAATCAATACTGAAGAATATATTTATAAATAATATTTATCCATTTATGGAAACCTAAGTCTATTTTTAGACCAAGTGAAACTAATATATGAATAAAATTAATTCCATAATTTTGTAAAGATTTTTCAAAAAATTAATTTTTACCTTGTAGAATATTTAGTTCTTATTATATTAAGTTCAGTTATACAGCATAATGGTTAGACATTCCTATAACTTACAAGATGATCCCCCTTATAAGTCTAATACCCAGCTAATACCATACATAGTAGTTATTATAATATTCCCTAGCTTTTGTACTTGTTTTAAATAAGCAATTTTAGCTTTCATCTTAATTATGAAGTTGAGGAAGTATATCTAATCCAGAAAATTATTAATGGGAAGCTTCAATTCTTTACATACAAATTTTCTAACAACTCCCATGTATACTTCTGTGCAGAAAAGAGTTAATATAGCAAGCCTGAGACCGCTATCTTTAAAAAGGCATGCTTTTAACACAGAACCTGGAAAAAGGACTAAAATACAAAATGCTAAAAACTATTTGTGATTCTACACACCTTCCACTGGTAGCAACCAGAAGTTACTCCAGTTGATGCCAATCCATATCCTTTTCCTCCACTGCCATGAGTTAATATCTGTCCATTCTCCACCAGGCAACATTGAGCTTTCTCTGGGTCAAAGGATACTTCTTGTATAGGGAGATTCTCATCTTCTTCCTCCAACTCTCCCTGCTTCTACCAGAAAGGAAGCAGGGTCAGTGTTATGCAGTAATTTAGATCTCAGTTAATATATATTCTAACATTGCTTGGTTTGAGCCTACAAATATTTATTAAGTATCAACTGCATACCAGTTACTGTGTAGGCAATAAAAACACAATGATAAATATAGCATGGTCCCTGCCCATAAAGAACTTTCAGCACAATTAGAGGACAGAGAAATAAATATGACTGATATATAGAAGTTACATAACAGGTATATAGAAGCAACATAAAAGTTTAAGCATCTAACTATAGTTGGAAAGGATAAGTAAGCATTCAAAAGAGAATAACTTCCAAGCTGAGTCCTGAATGATAAGGCTTTTAGCAGCTGGTCGAAGAAGAAAAAGGCATTTAGGGCAGTATGTATAGCATGTATCAAAGTATGAAGGTGCAACAGAATTCATCAACTTAACGTAATTGCAAGCAATATGGAAGTTCTGGAGGATGAGATTAGCAGAAAAGAAGACTACAAAGAGAGAATGAAACAGAAGCATAAAAGGCCTTGAATGCTATTTTAATATTAAATTTTACTCCCAAGAGATACTCCTACACTTAGATTAACTAGAAGAGGAAGAACCAATAAAAGAGAATGGTAAGAAAAGGCCATTTTACTGAGACAGAGGGAAAGCCAGAAAAAGTATAAAAACCAAAAGAAAAATTAAAGTAGTTTTAGATGGAAGGATTCAAGCTATTTAGGAGGTAAAATCAATAAAGCCTACTCACTACATGGATAGAGACGTTAGGAGATGTCTAGAGTTCCCATGAATTCAGGGGTAAAGGTTTGAGGGAGAGATACTTGGACTAGCATTTAAATTTGGAAGGCAATGTATATGGCAGATGTGACTGACACTGCTGGAAAAGCTAAGGATAGAACCCTGAGGAACACCAAAGTCTGGGATGAAGGCAAAGAGAAAGTGCCAGCAAAGGAAAGATGCCTCCAAAAGGAATCAGGAATTGGCAGAAAATAGATGAAGATCTGGGAGCAGGTAGTGTTCTGAAAACAACAGAAAGCTAGAGTTTCAAAAGGTCAAGTAAGACAGGGACAAAAAAGTGTACTGTATTTAGCACTTAATACTTTAGCATTGCCATTTAATTTCCATACTTTGATGGAAGATAAACAACTGGGTTGAAGATAATGAGAAGTAAAAAAGTGATGAAAACATGTATAGGAGTACTCTTCTGAGAAACTTAGCAATGTAGGACAACAGAGAAGATGTGGAGAGGAAACAGGATAACAGGATGGAAAAGGCCCCTCAGAGGAAAAGGAATCCAGAGACAGGATATTCACTTGTGCTGTCTAAAAATACATTTTTGGGAAAAATTGATTACCTGTAGTTTTATTTCTTGTTCTTTCTCCTTTATCTGAATAGCATGTTTGGCCTGCGCAATTGGTGACTCCCACATACAATCAGACAGGAGGGAAAATAGGCGTTCAACAACCTATTTATTGACGGAAAAAGAATAAAATTTGTTAAGGTAATTTTAAGTTTAGGAAAAATAAAATCATTCAACTATATTACTAAGTCATATGTAACATTTTATGGGTGGTTGTAAGTTAAATATATATATTTTTAAAAATATATTTTATTGATTTTGTACAGAGAGGAAGGGAGAGAGATAGAGAGTTAGAAACATCGATGAGAGAGAGTCATCGATCAGCTGCCTCTTGCACACCCCCTACTGGGGATGTTCCTGCAACCAAGGTACATGCCCTTGACTGGAATCAAACCTGGGACCCTTCAGTCCCCAAGGATGCTCTATCCACTGAGCCAAACCGGTTTCGGCATATTTTTCTTTTTTTTTAAGGAAGAGTAATAACTTACTAGAAAGTGAGTCACATTGCCCTCATGTTGCCTCACCATATAGACTTTTGAATAGGCCACACAACCTCATCATTTCTCGGTAGATGCCCAAACCTAGTGAGAAATTTCAGAGTTTCCTTTCCTTCTGACCTTGTAAGCATTCACTATCCCCTCCTTCTTACACCCCATTATTTAATTTCTTTCTCCTTGCTTAGAGATGAAATTATAAGAAAGGAATCTCAGAAGTAGAAGTTTTTGCTACTGAGAAAATGACACATTATAACTGAAGAAACTCTAAGTTTAGATTTTGGTTAAATCATGTTGTAAATGTCAAAAACATTTTATAACAACTTTAAAAATAGAAACCTGGGCCATTTGATCATCTTCTACACCAGACTCACAAGCTGGTAACACAGCCTCAAGGACGTGAAGGGCAAGGAGCCTTGTTCTTAAGTTACCAACTAGAGGAATACCTGAAGGAGGAAAGACATTTTCTTATTATTAATGTAACAGAAATTCAAAGTTTAAATAAGCTTCTTGAAAAAATATTCAAGGCTGCTAAGCATTTATGGGTGAAATGGACTTCACTTCAACTTATTATCACAATAATTCTGGACTCTTCCCATACCCATACCCATGTGCCAGGTTACTGTGCTATGGATTTCATACACATTAATTTTGTTGATCCTCACAAACCCTACAGTATTATATCCTGATTTTACTGATGAGGAAATTGAAGCTCAGAAACATTAAGTAACTTGATGAAGCCACATAGCTCAGTAGAGGCAGAGGTAGAGTTTTAAGCAGGTATGTTAATCTCTAAAGCTAAGATTTATCATACCCTTTCATTGCTTCTTCTCTTGACTGCCCTGACTGCCTCAGAGAGATTGTTAGGATTAATGGGAGTAAGCAATTTGTACTTTCCTAAAGTAAAGCAAAATAAGAAGTTATAAGCAAAACACAGTAATCATATCATGATAAGAGAAAATGAACAGATTTATATTTTGATAATCAAAATCTGTGCCAAATTATATTAAACAGGATATTTTCTGATTATTTTTATTACTGTAATCTGAACAAACAGGAAAAAGTTCTTAATTAAATCCATGATCTTGTCCAGGGCTATTTTTTCTATTATTAATTCCTATCAATTTTACTTCTAAAATTAGAGTTTTCTTTTCAACAAATAAGTACTTAGAAAACAAGAAAAAAAAAGTCTTAAAATCAAGGACAAGTATCAAATGTTGTTAATTTGCCATAAAGTCTGGCATCATCTGAATAAAATACATGTGATGTATAAAAATACCCTAAAACAAGACAAAAGTAATATACCTGCAGAACACTTCTGAGATGCTATATTCAGAAGCACTTCTGTCCACTTTGGGGAAGCCATTTTCGACTGAATTGCTTTTGAAGATACAACTCTGCGTAGAAAAACTAAAAAATCCCCCAGGTGCAGTTCGGCTGCGTGTTGCTTCCTAAGAGCAGCTGAAGAATGAAGCGATAAGTTTACATTACAGTCAAAAGCCAACAAACAGGAAATAGTCTTATATCAAGTAAGTTACATTTAGATTGTAGCAAGCAGAACCCTAAATTTAACATCTAGACTGCTGAATTTTTACAATTTAAGGAACAGAATGGGGAAAAGACAGAAAATAAAGTCAAATTTAAAACATCTTTTACCTCTGTGTACAGTGTTGCTAGAATAAAATATGTATACTTGATTTTGTATATATTTTTAATGTTATTCTATAAAACAATAGTTCTCTACCCAAGTCTAGAGTTCTACTTGACAGAATTAATGGAAGATGTATGAAAAATTATGTATGCATGTGTATATGATTAATAAGAGAGTTCATAAATTTAATCCCATTTTCAAAAAGTTCATGATTCTGCCCCATCAGTCAAATTAAGAATTATATCTTTAAAAAAGATTGTATTTTCAGATTCTACAAAGAAGCAAATTTCTAGGCCTGATTCTGGTTTGCCTGAGCTCAAAATCTGTTAAGATTTTTCACACAAACTTGCCCTAACCAAACTTCCTAATTTTCCCACCAGCATTGGACCAGCCTTTCTCTTGCTCATTTTGAAGCCATTAAACCATCTGTTCTTCCTGTAATACACCAACCTTTAATAACTTCTTATTCTGGCAAAGTCCCACTCAGAACCAAGGGAAAGTGTGCCAGTGGGGCAATTGCCCAAGATGTCAATCGCCAAGGGGCACTAAAACATGGAAAATCTTAATAATTTGAAGACAAGTGTACATAGCACTTCTTTTAGGAAGATCATGGCATATTCAATTAAGGAAAACACAGACAAGTCACTTATGATAGATAATTAGATAGATAGATAGATAGGTAGATAGAGATTAATTGATTATTGGCCATCTAAGGATGCCTCTTCACCCTCCCAACCCCCACCACTAAGGGGCATGCTTAGATGGCCAGTAATCTATCTTCACAGATGTCTAATTAACTAGAGGACTTCGTTTTATGAGATGGATGTGCAAGTCCTTGACTAAACTGCTAGTGACAATATGAGGGAAAAAGCTAGTAACTCCTCTACATTTCTTCTACACAGTATCTACTCTTCTTTACTTAAGTGTTAAAAAGCAAATATTTTTTATAATATTAGTTTAAAGAATATAAAATTATTAGCCTGCTCTGAGTACCCACATATCTCACTCCAACATATTCCTTCGAAGTTAAGTTCAATGAGCCTTTTTCTTTAGGTGGAGATGTCTGGGAGTATCTCTTTTATGATGCATCCATCCTACCCAACCCCTTACTCCCAGCAAGTATTTCTATAAAACACTAAATTAATTAAATTAATTAATGCCTAAAGCCATCTATACTAATAAAAGGGTAATATGCTAATTAGACCAGGTGACCGGACATCTTCTAGACATCTTACTTCCTTCTGGACAGTTTGGGGTGACCAGGCCAGCAGGGGGACAGCTAGGGAGCAACCAGGCTGGTAGGGGGGACAGGTCGGGGGTGACCAGACCAGCAGGGGGGCAGTTAGGAAGCGATTAGGCAGGCAGGTGAGCAGTTAGGAGCCAGCAGTCCTGGATTGCGAGAGGGATGTCCCTGATTGGAGAGGGTGCAAGCTGGGCTGAGGGGACACCCTCCCCTGTGCACACATTTCGTGCACCAGGCCTCCAGTTATATATATAAAGCTGTTGGTAGAACTTGATATAATTTGTGTTTCATTATCAATAGTACATTTGAAATGAAGAATACACCTTTCAATTAAGAATTTTAGAGGGCAGTCTGCCTCTGAATACCTAGCCAGTGCAGATGAGAATAAGACGCACTCCCAGCCATTCCCATAAATCAAGAGGTGCAATGGCCTTCTCTCCAGGACGACATAAGGGGAGTAGATGTGTATTCCACCTGCTGAGACTGACCCACAGAACTGTTTCATTCTTTCCTGGATATGGGAGGATCCAGTTTTCTTGAGAACCAATAGGCTGAGAAGTAACTCTACTGCTGTCCATATGTGCAATACTCAGCACAGAATAGCGAGAAGCTATCCCCTTAACAATCCCGTATCTACCACTAGATCGCAGGAAAACAGGAGGTGGGATTAAATACTTGTTTTTATTTTATCAGACTTTGTGAGTCTGTATATGCTCTTTCTATAAGCACATTCTTTATAAAAATCGGGAGAAAAAATTTACCATAGGTTCAGTCTCTGAAACTAAAAGCTAGTCCTTAATCAGACTCATACATCCTCCAAGAGTCTGACTTAAGAGATTTAGTTATTTCTTCTGGGTTCCTGTATTGCACTATAATTATTTGTTTACATATCTGCCTCCATTATTACCCTAAAAGCTCCTTCAGAACCACAATAGTTCATCATTTTTGTAACCCCAAGTAATTCTCTCTATCTACCCACCTATCTATGCAATTTATAGATATTGGAATATCATAATATTAATATCGATTGAGCTCTCACTATGTGACAGGCACTGCTCTGTTTTACATGTATTACATTATTTAATCCTCATAACAAGCTTAGGTGATTGGTTCTATTATTCCTATTTTAAAGATGAGGGAATTGGAGCACAGAATGGGTAAGTAACTTGCTCTCTATGCATCCATCCACTCATCCATCCATCCATGCTTCATTCTGTCTGTGTTATCTATGTGTCTACCCACCCCCTGGAGTTTATTATGGTAATAAGGTATGGTAGTTTCACACATATTTTTTAAATAAATGATCAATTTTAGATCTTTATTTCCTTAATTATGTAGCATACATTGTGGTGATTCTGTTCAGGGTTTAATTAATTTAATTTACTGAAATACAATGCTCAATATAGTTTTTTAAAGATATGAGCAGATAATCATATTACAGCAATCAAAAATTAAAATGGCTAAAGATAAAAAGAATCTTTTTAGTGTCTAGGGCACAGAGCAGCTAACCTAGCTAGAAATTCAACTCCCTCGAATTGTAACCTAGTTCCCAAATAATAAAACCCTTGGTCCTGGGGAAACACTTAAATCAAAAGTATGACTAGAGATGGGTTGTCAAGATCAGATGCTAAGAAAACATATCCTGGGGAAATCAGTCACCTAGAACCTCTAGGTTCTTGAACCAGGACAGCCAAGGAGACACTGAACCTAGAGAGTAAGCAATATGGTCACCACATCAGATTTAATGGACTCTAAGGAAAGAAGGTTTGTCAGAAACCCACCTATGTCATACACATTGGTATAGAAAAGGGGTTTCTAAATGAACAAATAAAAATCCTTTCAAGCCCACAACAGAAAAAAGTATACATTCTATTGATATGCACAAAATGGGGACTCAATAAATGCTTGTAAATAATGACAGAAAAAAGGGTTTGTGGTAGATACCTCTGAAATCTCTCTTCTCAGTTTCTCCACTGGAGTCAACTTTTTTTTCTTCTTCTTCACCATCTTCTCCTTCCCCTTCTCCAAAAGAGGCCATAAGTAGTACACCAGTTTGGGATAACAAATTCTTCAACTGACTACAGAGTAGATCCAACAAGGATTGAACTACCTTGGGGCTCAGTTTATCAGCATAGGTCCTACATGAAATAACAGGGGAAAAGATAAATGGTAATAACACAGAAGGGAAAATGTTATACTTAAACACATAAAGGAGATTAGGAGAAAAGTGAAATTACTAAAATGTGAAAATACCAGACCCAACACAGTTCTATCAAGACATCTATAATGCTTACCCTGTAGTGATGGCTAGAATCTGGAGCAACCTTGTACTAGCCACTTTTAAAGCTGTGCTAAGCTGAGAAACACCTGTCTTTGGCAATAACTGCAGAGGCTGTCCTAGCATAGTGTCTGTGCCACATAACTGCGATAATACGTTTAGCAGACCAGTGGAAATTGCCAAAGAGACATCCACTGGTTGATAGTGAACACTCAAAGCGAACACTGTAACCAAAAGGAGACGCTGCTGGGCCTCTAAAAAAGAAAAGAAAGAAAAAAAAGAAAGACAATTAGAATCTCCTTTTAAGTAAATGAAGCATTTACTAAAATGGACTATATTCTAAAATATAAATACCAATATGGAATACTATTACATTTTTAAATATTTATTCTTTACATATAAGTTAATCTACTAATGTCAAACACAAGGTATCTATAATAATAATAAAAGCAAAATATGCTAATTAGACCAGATTTCCTGACATTCTTCTTTCCAGACAAAGCTGCGGTAGGCGGAGGCCAAGGCAGAGGTAGCCGCTGCTGTGGGGGCCAAAGCCCTTGCATGAATTTCATGCATCAGGCCTCTAGTCTAGCATAACCATCTAGCATAACCTTAGGGAAGAATAATTTGCATCCTGAATTTCCAGGGGCATTTACTCACCAATGTGATGCTTGTTTGCTTGCAGGGCTCTCTCCAGGGTAGCAGACAATTGTTGATAAATCTTATGCACAGCCACCTGGATTTCAATCTGTATGTTTCTCTTAGCTGCTCTGATTCCATCCTGAATTATAAATAAAGATTTACTTTTTCTATTAGCAAACATAACGCCTCTTACCAAAATAAAAGTAATAGTCATTTTACCCTTAGTCTAGCTACCTGGTAGAGCACTATGGTGGTTTTTAATTATTTAGTATATTTCAGTACATAATAGTTTTAAAATAAAATTATTTTTAAATTGATAATTCCTAATTTTATACAATCTCTCTCCTTTTCCCACAAAGCATGTATTCCTCTATAAATATGAAAGATATAAAGATAACACTTAAATTTTTTTTCCAAACAACCTGAGAATCTACACAGAATGACTAAGTCTAAAATGTAAATTCTTAAAACCCATCTTCCCAAACACCCTATCCCAACTTAGATCTCTTTTTACCAATTTGGCTAAAGATTAATAAAACTAAGCCAGCAGAGAATCTGAAAGTACAACGGAGCTATGGCTCACCTAACCCCAACTATAATACTATTATTCAGGAAACGAAACCAATATGATATCTTTAAGAGTCATCTAAAAGTGTTTTTGTTTTTTTTTTTAAATATAATTATATTGATTTTAAAGAGGAAGAGAGAGAGAAACATCAATGAGAGAGAATCATTGATTGGCTGACTCCTGCATGCCCTGACTGGGAATCTAAACAGCGACCTCCTGGCTCATACGTCAATGCTCAACCACGGAGCCACACCGGCTGGGCTAAAAGTCTATATTTTAAAACTTCAATCTTAAACCCAGAATTATAAAACTGGTTTTGCAAAAGACAGTTAAAATCTGAATATACTGTAAGATGTCATCATCACCTACCTGATAGTGATGTAATCGGCCACTCTCTCCTTTGGCTCCTGCCTGTCCAACAGTGCCTAAACCAAAACACCCTGCTAGAAACTGCAGCCTCACGGATGTGAGCAGTGTGGATGACTGGAAGCCTGAGCTCAACCTGCTTCCTGCCAGAGAGATGCTACCTTTTTCCTCCATTCCAGACAACAGAATGAGGATCTGGTGGAGTGCCTCTAAACGAAGCTTGAGAAAAGTAAAACAAACATAGGTTAGAGCTCTTCACTGAACTGAGACACAGAGGAACTCTGCATATCACAAACAATGTATTATACACCACAGAAAATCCTGACATTTCTTAAGAATTTATTTTATTAAGATGAAAATTCAAAAGTTTTTAAAATAAAAATATCTCTAGAAACTCTATAAGCATACTATAGTACAAAAGAGGCTACACAGTACAATGTGAAAAATAATAGATTTGGATGTAGAAGACCTGGTTTCAAGGCTGAACCCTGCCATCTACTGCGTGGCCTTAGGAAACTCATTTAACTTCTTGAGTCTCACCTTCTTCAGATGGTAAAATGAGGCTAATAGTACTACTGTAACCTACTCACAAAGCTACTGTGATGCTCATAAGATATGTGAAGGTTTCAAAACTATAAGGTAGTATAGTTATTGCTATATTTAAACTTTATTTGTAATACTCTAGCTCAAGAATTAGAAATATTTCTTTTTTATAATTAAACTTAGTGGAGTGACACTGGTTAATAAGATTATATAGTTTTCAAGTGTACATTTCTATGACACATATCTGTATATTGCATTGTGTGTCCCCCACCTAAAGTCAGATCTTTTCCATCACCAAATATCTGACCCGTTACCCTTTACTACCTTTTCCCCCTTCCCATACTGTTGTGTCTATGAGTTTTTACCTGTTTGTTTTTTTATCTATTTGTTTTTCTTGTTTGTCCATTTGTTGATTTGTTTTATATCCCACATATAAGTGAGAAGTATTTCTGAAAGGTTTCTCTGTGGCTCACTTCAACTTCTGACTCTATCTCCCCTAGAAGGGCAATACCTATCACTGTAGTCAATCAGCCTAACCCTCCTCTTTTTTTTTTTTTAATAATATATTTTTACATTTACAGAAGAGTTTTAAAGATACAGAGTTCCTGCACATCTTCCCCTAATGGTAACATTTAACATTACTATGGTATATTTATCAGAACTAAGAAATTAACATTGGGACAACACTACTGACTAAACCACAGACTTCATTTGGAATTCACCAATATTCCCATAATATCCCTTTTTTATTCCAGGATATCATATTGCATTTAGTTGTCCTGTCTCCTCAATCTCCTTTAAAAGTCTATAACAGTTTCTGCCTTTTCTTGTTTTTCATGACCTTGACACATTAGAAGAGCTATTTATGTACTTTATAGAATGTCCCTCAATTTTGGTTTGCCTGTTGTTTTCTCAAGATTGAACTAGAGTTATGGATTTGAGGGAAGAATACTTAAGTCTTCTTTTAATATCAGAGTTACATGATATCACCATCTTATTATCGTATTTTCTGGCGTATAAGACGACCCCCTAATTTTACAGTTAAAACATAGGTTTAGGCCTATATTTGCTGTATAAGACTACCCCCACTTCCGAGGCAACACCAGTTATTTTTTTAATAGACCGCCTCTCTAACTCAGCCAATCCAAGCAGGCTTTTTATGCATGCAAATTATACATGTTCTGTACCCAAAGCTACACTGTGTTCTAGTAAAAAGCCTGCTCAGATTGGCCAGAGTCAGAGAGACGGTCTATTAAAAAAAGAACTGGTGTTGCCTCGGAAGTGGGGGGTAGTCTTATACAGCAAATATAGGCCTAAACCTATGTTTTAACTGTAAAAATTAGAGGGTCGTCTTATACGCCGGAAAATACGATACTGGTAATATTACTCTTTCTTTTTAAATATATTTTTATTGATTTCAGAGAGGAAGGGAGAGGGAAAGAGAGACAGAAACATCAATGATAAGAGAAAATCATTGATCTGATGCTTCCTGCATACACCATACTGGGAATTGAGCCAGAAACCCAGGCATATACCCTGACTGGGAATGAAACTGTGACCTCCTGGTTCATAGATCAATGCTTAATCACTAAGCCACACTGGCTGGGTAGTAATGTTTTTTTTTCTTTCCCATTTTTATATATTTTTATTGATTTCAGAGAGGAAGGGAGATGGAGAGAAAGAGAAACATCAATAATGAGAGAGAATCATTGATTGGCTGCCTTCTGCACGTATCCTACTAGGGATTAAGCCCACAAACCGATTGGAATTGAACCTGGGACCCTTCAGTCCATAGGCCAAGGCTCTATCCACTGAGCCAAACCAGCTAGAGCAATGTTATTCTTGATCACTTGGTTCAGGAGATGTCTGCCAGTTTTCTGCAACATAAAATTACTCTCTTTTCATATTGTGTTAGCCCTGAATCACTAAGTCCAATTTACTCTCAAAAGGAGGAGGTAAGTTCCAGCTCCCAGAGAGACAAGTTATCAAAGAATTTTTGGATATATTAAAACCACAATAATTAATAAGTATTTTGAAGGAGATACTTTGAGGTTATGTAGACATCCTGTGTCTCCTTAAAGTTCTGCTTCCTAATTTTAGCATTCATCGTTATTAATATGGTGTTCTAATTTAACCCTTTTTAAAGGAAGACAAATGGAGCCTCTGAGAAGAGATAGCCAGTCTCACTGTAGTTTCTGAGATAAGAATTATGATTAGATTATCTTGTTCTAAGAGATGGAAAGTATTATGCTAAGCAAAATAAGCCAATCAGAGAAAGACAAGTATCACATGATCTCTCTTATATGTAGAATCTAATGAACAAAAAAGATCCAGACATGGAAGCATGGAACAGACTGTGGAATCTCAAAGGGAAGATGGAGGAGGGTGGGTGAGTTGGGAGAGATCAACCAAAGAACTTGTATGTATATATGCATAACCATGGGCACACAATAGTGTGATTGGCCAGGATGGAGAGGCAAGGATCAAAGGGGGGGAAAGGGACATATGTAATATTTTGAACAATAAAGATAAATCAAAAAGGGAAATACCAGTTTAAAAAAAGTGTACTTTTCAAACAAAATATGCTGTTATAGTTAAGATAATGACATCAAAGTGTTCAAGCGGAGAAAAGGGAGAGGCAATGATATAAGAAAAGGAAAAGTTTTCCCCACAATTTTACATTCAGTGGTTCAGTTTAAGTTTCCATAGTCCCTCAGAGGAGTAAATATCAAAGACTTACTTCTGCCCTTAACTGCTGCTGTTCCATCGCAATGATGGAGGCCTGGGGACTTGTAGACATACTTTCTTCTGGCTCTTTAAAACCTGGGGCATTCCCCACATCTCCGCTCACAAAGCTTACAACATTTTCAATCAAAGTGTGAACTCCCAAAGACTTGGTAAGATCAAAATCAGACTCAAAGGAGTAGGAAGAATTGCACAACCAATCTCTGCTATGTTTCAGGCGAGCCCAAGAGTCGTTCAGGGATTCCAACTGACTGTGGATAGTACCTACATACAAACAGAACAAACATGCATCAATGGTAACCTAGTAGAGCATTCAATCTGAAACTCGATGAGGGCTGAGTATTGCTACCATACCAAGTGGTGAGAAATGGATACTTATGTTTGGATACATGCATGCATTAAGTGAGTCTGAGCAAAATGCTTTTATAAAAAAATAAAAAGTATAGCAATGTAAGAAAATAAAGGGAAAGCCCTGTTTGATGTACCAGTATCTCTGTAAGCGCTTTAGCAACACGCTGCCACAAGAAAAAGAAAGGCAGAAGCTGCTCTCAAAATGCTTAGCTTAAAATGCTCTGCAGTATTAAACCAGACCATTATTTATGAACAAAAAGGACCTAGGCACTTAAGACACTGCTGCTAAGACCTACTAGTAATAGGAATTCATCTGATTTAACATATCATTGCAAAAAGTAAGTTAAGACTGTGCAAAGTGTCTACATATCTGCAATAAAACATTACCAAAAAATGAATATTGAAGGGCAAGTAAACTTACACAAAAAGGAGACACAAACATCACCCTTTGGGTTTCATTAATATAAGGAACATTTTCACTGTTTCATGTGCATATTTATTGCACGTTGTGAAACTCCTATATAGAGGAAGCAAAGTTTCACAGACAAGAATATGTAAGATTTATCATAAAATGACAGGTATATAAAATAAATGGTTCACAGTAGTTGCAAAACATAATACCATTAGTTTTGCCAATGAGCATTTTCTAGGCTAAAATCTTTAGACAGTAAAAATGTTAATATGTTTGAATATAACAACTGTCCATGTCATATGGTAATATTAGCTTTAAATAAATATAGCAATGTCCAATTCCTACAGGCGTTGTCTTTTTTAATTTAATTGATCTCAGGTATACAAATTAGATTAGTCATAATCCTTGGCTCATTATATATTCTCATCATTGATCCATTCATGGCCTGCTTTTGTATTTATAATAAATGTGAACACAAGAACTAGAAAACTAACAATAACTTATAACCATCTGTTCCTCTTCCAACCCATCTCTCCCTCTCTCCTATCTAAGGTTTTTATTATCCCTAAGCCTGGGTTTATCATTCCTTTGGTTTTATTGTTGTAAAATATTGTTTTATCTTCTTTATACCCGTATTTTCCGGCGTATAAGATGACACTGTGTTCTAGTAAAAAGCCTGCTCAGATTGGCCAGAGTCAGAGAGGCGGTCTATTAAGAAAAGAACTGGTGTTGCCTCGGAAGTGGGGGGTAGTCTTATACAGCAATTATAGGCCTAAACCTATGTTTTAACTGTAAAATTAGGGGGTCGTCTTATACGCCGGAAAATACGGTACATTGATATAGATATATATATATATATATATATATATATATATATATATATATATATATATCAAAGTTTAGTTCTAGTTACTTTAGACTTTATAAAATTAAGTATCATTTATATATATATGTACATATATATGACATAATATTTTCATTCAATATTATATTGCTAATATTCATTCACACTACTGCATATAGCCATGGCTCATTTGTTTGAGTGCTGCATAATATCCTATTGTGTGAATATACCAAATTTCTCTATTATAAAACCTCAGGACTGCAAAATCAAAACAGAAATTCATAACAGGCAGCTAGTAATATAAAGTAACCATAAAATAATTATATACATTCTACTAAATAATTTAGAATGGCCAAGAATATATGGTTTATCTGCCTTTGTTATTTTAGCAAGAATTCTTTTAAAATATTGAATATTCTATTTTACTGAACATAAAAAATACCAATCTGAAAATTTCCCCAAATTACATAGTTAGATGTTTTTTTCATGTAAAACTCCAAAGATGCCTAATTAAGTAATTAATAATGTCATATATGTATAATTTTTAATTAAATTAAAAATAGTTAAAGACTAAAGTAGGGGTTAATATAAAAAATATTTTCCATTTTCTTAAGCATCGCATATTCAGAATCTAGTTGTATCCTTAACTTACAAATTATATTTTTTGGCTCGTAGCATTGAGCTTGTTTGTTCCGTAAGAAAATTCAGAATAAAATGTTCTGTTTTCCATCACTTATAAACCACTTTTAAAAATGAAAAAAATGTGCAATGCATTAGTGTTAGAACCAAACTAAAAGAGATCTTAAAGATTATCTTGTCCAATTTCCTTGAACTTGAGGAAAGAGGTATTCAAGTAAAATGATCTGCTGAAGTATTAATACTAATTCTTTAATTTTATAGGAGGTTGTCTTACATATTCCTGTTATCAATCAACTCACAAATCATTAACCCATGGAAATTTCAATTGCCTGCCTACACTAAGGTTTGACTTTAAAGAATATACAAATACTGAATTGCCTTAATACACTCAAAAATATTCTATGGAGTGGGTGGCCAATACCCAAATTAAAACCTCTCTACAATTTCAAGCAGAGATAAGCAAACTTTTTTTTATAAGGAGCCAGATAGAAAATATTTTAGGTTTTGTGGGTCATGAAAGTCTCTGTTGCAAGACTTAACTCTGCTGCTATAGTGTGAAAGCAGCCACAAACAAATGTGTAGCTGTATTCCAACAAAACATTATTTATAGATTAAAAAAAAAAAAACACAACAAAAAGGTGGGAGGCCAAATTTGGCCCACTAACCATAGTTTGCCATTAAAAGGATACAAATTATTAGGCATATGACCCAAACAAAAGTTTGCATGAATATAAGAAAGAACAGAAAGAACATTTATCTAAAAGCATTAAGATAAAACATTAGGCGAACATCAATAATACTTTAAAACAAAAACTTACAGTATGAAAATGAGAAATGAAAGAACTCTAAATTCTTTTAAAAATTATCACAACCTGGTAACCTCGGTTTGTTCTATATTTTGTTTTATTTGAATATAGGAAATATTGTGTCTGAAAAGCATATCAAAAGCTTCTATAGCGTAACTGTGCCTAAGCCCAATTCCTACTTAACATTAATTCATAATCATCTACGATGAAAAGAAAATAATATAAAAGTCCAACAAGAAATTTTTGAAATTGTTTACTTGACCTTTGGTTCATAAATGGAATTTTCAAAATGAACATGACAGAGCTGCAATACATACTTTATAAACCATAAAATATGTAGGCAAGCTAAAAGGAAAAAAAATTAAACATGCCATCATGTACTTGCTTGAAGCTCTTCTTTTTTCTGGGGCTCAACTGGCCAAAAAGGAGTAAATACACTACCACACAAGAATCAGAAGACAAAAGGAGAAATTTGATACAGGTGACAACATTTACATTTGCTCCTTTTTATATAATCTAATTTGAAATGCAGAGATAAAATAGCATTTCACCCATTCATGTTACACCACGAAACACACATTGATAAATGTTTCCATTTTAGCAATAAAAGCCTAACTATATTTAAAGAACCAGGGTAAGGGAAATAGTCAAACCATATAGTACTTTTACTAATACTATATGTTGCTTCTTAAATTGCTTTGGCAAACCACCATTTCCCCCCACTATTTTTTACTCTATCAGTTTTAGCTTAAATATGAAAACTAAAGTTAAATTTCTGCTAAAAGGTATTGCCAAAGGAGGAGCCCAATTCGGCATAACCATAAGCAAATCTTTAAAATATTTATCTAAATACCAGAACACCAACATATTTAACAAGTTTTGTCAGGCTGTTATGAGAATTAAATGATTTAATATGTTTGAAGTGATGAGAACAATGCAGTTTATAAGTATTTAATGAGTATAAATTTCATATTATCTCTGAGGTGCTAAGCAGAAATATGTGTCACCTGTCTCTTTTTAAAGTAATTTATGTCATTTTTGGTTTTAGAATTTAGCTTTGATGCTTCTAAAGAGCTCACTTTGCTTTACCCCTTCCTAACATATTAGCTTCCTTGGATCAACTGTGAAACATTAACTGGAGTGTGGGGAGAAGCAGCAATTTCATTTCAAATTCAAAGTACACTTTTATTGTATAATCCACAAGCTCTCGGATTCATGAGATTAAAAACTATGTTTACTACCCTTTCTGAAATAGTAATTTTATTTTCTAGTTACCTTTTCCTAGGGACAAAGCCATCAGCAAAATTTTGTCCTGGGAACATTAAAAATGTAATGACTAGAATAAATTGGTACCACATTAAGTTATATCATGAAAAGTGACATAACTGCCTGGCCAACATGGCTCAGTGGTTGAGTGTCAACCTATGAACCAGGAGGTCATGGTTCAACTTCCTGTCAGGGCACATGCCTGGGCTGCAGGCTTGATCCCCCCAATAGTAGGCATACAGGAGGCAGACAACCAATGATTATCTCTCATCATTGATGTTTCTCTCTCTCCCTGCCTTTCTCTCTGAAATCAATAAAAATGTATTTTTTAAAGAGTGACATAACTAATTTGTCTAACTTCCTTAACAGATAATTAAAAAGAAATTCTCCATGAGGTCCTGTACTTGCTTTTCTGTTTTCAACAAAATAAAATTAAATTCCAACAAGTTAATAGGTTTTGGTACTACTTTGAGCTTTCTGGAGAAATTATCTATAAACAAAATTTGAGTTAATGGCTTAATAGGAAATACACATCCACCTATAAGATAATTGTTCAAAATTTTTTAACAGATATCAACTCGGTGGATACTAATTTTAAAATGTTACCTTAATTCTTCCTAAGAATTTATATTCAAATTCTAGGTTATTCTTAATAACACTAGGTTAACAATACTGGGTTAATAATTCTAAATTATTCTCTTTCCCCCCCCAAATTTCAAGACAAGATTTACAAACACAAACATGATACTTGGTCTTAATAGAAAAATGACATCAGATACACACAACATATGTTTAGCATTGGAACAGCTGCCAGATCACAGAAAATACGTTTTTAGGAGCAGGGAGGAATGAAAATTAACTGAAAATTAATTAGCTTACATTTAGTACATCAGAAACACTTGTTTGAATAATATTTTGCTTGAATTAAGCCCTTTAGTATTATTTTATTTTTGTTAATCCTTAGTGGAGGATATTTTCCCAATGATTTCTACGGAGTGTAGAAGGGATGGGGAAACACACACAGAGAGAAACATTGATGTGTGAGAGACACATCCATCAGCTGCCTCCCACATGGACTCTCCCCCTCAACTGGGGCTGGGGATGGAGACTGCAACCAAGGTATCAAATCTGGGCCCTTCAGTTCTCAGGTTGTCGCTCTAACCACTGAGCAACCAGCTAGAGCTAAGCATAAAATTTTATAACTTGCATTGGGTTCTAGGTTATTCTTTTTTTTTTTTTTTTAATATATTTTATTGATTTCTTACAGAGAGGAAGGGAGAGAAACAGAGAGCCAGAAACGTCGATGAGAGAGAAACATCGACCAGCTGCCTCCTGCACACCCCCCACCGGGGATGTGCCCGCAACCAAGGTACATGCCCTCAACCGGAATCGAACCCGGGACCTTTCAGTCCGCAGACGGACGCTCTACCACTGAGCCAAACCGGTTTCGGCAAGTTCTAGGTTATTCTTAACACTTCCTATTTTATTCCAAGGGATGACTTTGCCACATGCTTACATGGTTAACATAGACTGAATCTCAATTTTATATTTTACAAGCATGATAAAGATTTGAGAGAAAAAAATAATTTAGCCAATGGAATATCATATATAAATATAGTAGGAAGCTCTTAAACTATTAAGTTGGATCCCTTATGCTACTCAGTAAGTTTGGAGCTATCTTCTCTTTAACATAAAATGATAAGCATTCATTAACAGATTCTTAACAACAATATTCACTTAAGTTAATCAAAATCAGAAAGGTAAATCTATTCCAAAAATTTAATTCCTAAGTCAGTTGTTAAGGAAAAAGATATTCTAGCTAATTATAGCACATGAATTGCCAATTTTCAAGTAATCAGAAGATAAACACATATTACACATTAGTACATCATTTATTTATCACAAATAACATAATTGTTTTAAGAAACCCAACAGTACTGATGTTATAGTCTCAAAAGACTTTTTAATACAGAAAGCACCAGCTCTAGTCCTTATTCCTAATATTCTAGAAAAATATTTCATGTATTCTAATTATAATGAAAGGACAAAATATTGCCATATTTTATTCTATAGAAATACCAACACAAAAATGAAAAACTGTGTTGTGTCTGTGTGTGTGTTTCTTCCCTCATTCCATTTTTTCCTATGAAGGGCACCTAACATTCTGCCAAAGAAGCTATCAGGAAATAGGTTTCATTTTAAAATATAAAAGACTTAATCCATGAAAAACAAAAAAAAATGTTTTTCTCCACAGGCTTTTAGAACACTACCACTAGCGACAATTTTTAATATTTCATCTTTTCAAAACCACACTACATATGGGTTTAATAAGAGAATAATACTTGGAGAATTTTTAGTTATCCTTGGATTTTTATTATTTAAAACTGCTGTTCTTTCACCCATTTTCACAAGAGTTAACTGTATTATTCACAAAGACAGAGCTTCTAACAAATAAGGGTAACTCATGATGACACTAAAACTATTCCTCATGGGAAATTTTTTTTAAGAAACCATCAGTTTATCTCTTACATGCTTTATCTTATGAGGTAAAGAGGAAAACTAGAAACTTTCAGTTTAAAAGTATGTACTATATGTATATTGAGGCGAATGGGGCAAAGAGTTGGGATACCATTTAAACTATAACAACTATATCAGTGAGCTAAAACATGGTAAATTATGTACATAACCCCCCTCCCTAATTATAAAGCACCGCTTCTGGAATTCCATAGGCCTTTTAGGAAGTCAAAACAAATGACAAATTGAGAAACAGAGCCTATTCACTCCTAGGCATTCCTAGATTTTAAAAGGGTGTATATTTCAAAGAAAATGATCTTCCATTTAACTCTCCTAATAAAATGTTTCTAAATTTTTTGCAATTACTTTTCAATGACAATCAAATGTAAATACATCAGATATAAAAACAACTACTTAACCAGATATTTAATATTTCTTAATACTCACCTCTCTTTCTATGAGATGATGCCAAGTCCAAATCAACATTTCGTCTTCCATTCTATTAACATTAAATATACATAATAAAATGTAGTTAATAAAATTAGAATGTAATAGAGTACTACTGTGTTTCCCCAAAAATAAGACATCCTCCGAAAATAAGACCTAGCGCATGGAAAAATAAGACATCCCCTGAAAATAAGATCT
This sequence comes from Pipistrellus hanaki, assembly GCF_964339955.1. NCBI lineage: Eukaryota > Metazoa > Chordata > Mammalia > Chiroptera > Vespertilionidae > Pipistrellus > Pipistrellus hanaki. The sequence continues at coordinate 44,278,887 of NC_140503.1, read as the reverse complement.
CGCACATTTTGGGGAGCAAAAATTAATATAAGACACTGTCTTATTTTCGGGGAAACAGGGTAATAAAAATTAATCTATATAATTATAATAATGTGCTATTTATTCACCAATCAAGTCACATTAACAGTAATAAGTTTCTAAAAACTCAGTGAAAACAGCCAGAAGAAGGCATAAGCACACAAATCTCAGAAACTAAAACACAAAGTCAAGGTTCACATTAACTAGCACTAAAGTAGCAGAAGTTTTTCTTTTTCCTCACCTTTTCTTCTTTGGAATCTGTCTTTTACCTTCCAAACACATCTTATTAATACCCTCTAGATGCCTAAAGCCTCTGTAACAAAGACCCATTTTCCAAAATTCATTCTTTTCAAAACTCCTACTAGCCTTGGCTAAGTGTTGGGAAGAAGAGAATCTGATGAATCCAATCCACACTAACAGAAAAATAGCATAGTCCTAACCCTTATGGTAGTATTTTTAAAGTTTTTTAAATGTTTTTAAGAACCTATTAAATAAAGAAATCTCAAAGTGTTAAAATGGCAGACAACTTAATAAAACAGTAAAGGCTTCAGGAAGAACAGAAGTATATTTCTGTGTATGTGTGGTGGTGGTGGGGGAGGGGCAGTGTAAACAACCATACACAAATTACACACGTCTTAAATTTATGCACAGACTTGATATTATGGTCTCAATTTCAATTGTCCTCTATCCCACAATAAAAAATAAAAAATAAAATGGTGGCAAAGAAGAAAGGTTGCAGAAGTGACAAAATAGATCATTATAGATTATAGCACATGTGTCAAACACAAGGCCCGCGGGCCAAATCCAGCCCGCCAGGCCTTGCAATGTGGCCCGCACCCCGCTGTCATCACTGCACTCCGCTGTCAGTTTATGACATTGTCAGTTTATGACTGTTCAGTAAACCATTCGGCCCGCGATTTAGGCTGGATTTTAGATTTTGGCCCCTTCTCTGATTGAGTTCGACACCCCTAGATTATAGAAAGACTTTACCTGGTCACACATATAGACACAAGTACTCACATTGTAGATAAATAAATTTTGTCACACACACACACACACCAGATTAATATATCCTCAAGCCATTTGGTGCTGGTCAAAACATGAAATGGTTATCACACAGCTCCTGAAGACACCACTTTGGCATCTTTTATTTTTTGGCTTCTTTCAGCCTTAATTAATCCTTTTATAAAGTACTTATTTGTGTACACCACTTCAAATCCATAGTGAAATGAAGGGGTAGGAGTTAAGTTTATATTTGTTTACTTCGGTTTCTTCTCTGTTTACTAAGAGAAGTAGATAATGTTTTAGCCTTATAAAAGGCTAAAACAAAGATTTCGAATTATTAAACTAGTTAACTTCAGTTATTTTTTAAAAAATATTTTAGTCACTAACAATTCAGGATAAATGAGATGTTGAGGATAGCAACACAACTAAACAACCTTAGACAGAGGGGCAGCATATTTCAGATGAAAAACCCAAACTGCCTCCACTGCTTGTTCTGCTTCATCTGTACCAGTCAGGCTCTCTGAAGCTGTGCCCAGATCTTCCTTCATCTGCAACAGAACCTGCCCTCTCTAGTTGATTTTTCTATCTTTTATGATACTATCTTCCTATATATTCCATAAGGAAAAATAATCGAGTTAATCTTTTTCAAAAATGTATTTATTAATCTTTTTAAAATTCTGTAGAAACTAAATGAACAATCTTGGCAATTAAATCTAGACTCAGCCCACGTCTACTGATTTATCTTCCCTTTTTTTTTTTGAAAACATAATTTAAAAAAATTTTTTTAATCCTTACCTGGGGATATGTTTTTATTTATTTTAGAGAGAGGAAAGGAGAAAGCTAGACAGAAACATCAATGTGGGAGAGAAAAATCAATCAGTTACCTCCCATACATGCCCTGACTAGGGATTGAACCTGCAATTTTTTGTTGTATGGGACGATTCTCCAACCAACTGAGCTACTGGCGAGGCAATTTTCAAAATGTTTTAAATTGTATTACCAAACTTATTCTTCACAGTCCAGTTGAGACAAGTATAACATGGAGTATTATTCCCCACTTCAAATATAAAGAAGCTAGGACCCTGGCTGGGTAGTTCAGTTGGTTAAAGCATCATCCTGATACACCAAAGTTGCAGGTTTGATCCCTGATTAGGTCACAGATAAGAATCAACCAATTGGGAGTGGGGGTGGAGATAGAGATGTGGGGAGGGGGAGAGTAGAGGCTAGGAGGGTTAAAGAGGAAAAAATAGGAGAGATATCTGTAATACTATCAACAATAAAAAATATTTTTAATCAATCAATGAATGCATAAATATAAAAATGGAATAACAAATATGTTTCTCTCTCTCTCTCTCGCCCCCTCTCTCTAAGTCAATGTTTAAAAAAATACTAATAATACATACATAAATCTGAAACCCTAGTAGTTTATCAAAGCTACTAACAAACTACTATGGAAATAACAGTGAAAGTCAATGTGAGTCAAGTAATCTTGGGCAGCTTTCTAGAACAATGGACATTTTAGCCAATCCTTAAAAGAGACAGGACTTGATCAACAAAACCCAGGAAATAGACATTTAAAGCAAACAATGCTTGAGCAGAGGCTCAAGAGGTATATTTATGGTCTGGCAGATGGACTACTATGGCAAAAATGCAGATTACTGCAGGAGAAAACTGGCTCTAAATGCAAGCAGGCAATATGTCCCAGAATTTTTGATTTCTAAGGTAGTCAGTATAATCACTAAGGTTTTGAATAGGAATGTAGCATGATAAGCAGGTGTTTTGTTGTTCTTGTTGTTGTCTGTGTCTTCAAGAGCTCTATCTTTGAGAGCAGTGTCTAAGGAGAGAGATAGGGAAAAGCAGGGATTTCAGTTCAAATAGATTCGATAGTCATTCATTTATTAAAAAAAAATTCAGTGACTGCCTACTATGTGCCAGGAACTATAGATGCTTAGGCTATAGCAGTGAATAAAATAGCAAAATTTTCTGTCCTCAAGGAGCTTATATTCTACTGTAGGCTAACGGAAACTGATATAAATGTAATAAATAAATTACATTAGGTGCTGTGGGGGCGGGGGGGGTAAGAGGGAACAATGCAAGGCAAGGTATACAGGGAGTGATTGAATATGTGGAAGGAAGGGCCAATTGCAATTTTAAATAGAGAGGTCAGGCCCTAGCTGGTGTGGCTCAGTTGGTTGGCGTGTCATCCTGTACACCAAAAGGTGGTGGGTTCAATTCCTGGTTAGGGCACAAACCCAGGTTGCAGGTTCAATCCACAGTTGGGGGCATGTAATTGAGGCAACTAATCAGTGTTCTCTCTCATATCAATGTTTATCTCTTAGTTGCTCTGTCTCTTTCTCTTCCTCTTGCAGGAATAAAAAATTTTAAAACGTGCATAGAGTGGTCAGAGTAAGCCACAGAAAAAGTAACATCAGAATGAATATTTGAGGTGAGGGAATTAGTCATGCAGACAACAGTATTCCAGTCAGAAGAAACTGCTAAATAAAGGCCCTAAGGTGAAGTTGAGTGGTATGTTTATGGAGAAGCCAAAAGCCTCGTGTGGCAGGAGAATCACCAAGGAGAATAGTAGGAGAGGTAGTGGGGCCAGGATGTATAGAGTCATGTAGGCCACTGTGAGGACTTAAGGCTTCTACTTGGAGAAAAAGTGAAGTCACTGGAGGTTTTGAGTAGAGAAGGACATGATCTATGTTATAAAATTATCAAGGGTTGGGAGATTAGATGAGACTTATAAGACTAGGAAGGGAAAATGGACAGAGAGGAATCTCAGTAGACTGCAAAACTAGGAACATGAACTGAGAGCACAAAGAAACTAATGGGAATAAAGAATAAAAGAAAGAAGTACAAAAACATCATGAGACAATGAAGCTTGCTTGAAGACACTGTTCGACTTTCCTTAGAGGAATAATCTTTTATGCTTAGAAGATTCCTTTAAACATCTTTTGCTTATGTAGCGTTTGTATAAGCCCAGGTTTCCAGCCTGGGTAGTTAACAGTACCACCTACTAAAAAAGGCAATATGAGAGAAGGAGATTTAGAAGAAAGATGAGTTTATATTTGGATATCTTATGCCCTAGCTGGTTTGGCTCAGTGTATAGAACCTCGGCCTGCAGACTGAAGGTTCCCGGGTTCGATTCTGACCAAGGGCACATGCTTGGGTTGCAGGCTCGATCCCCAGTAGAGGGCATGCAAAAGGCAGCCGACCAATGATTCTCTCTCATCATTGATGTTTCTCTCTCTCGCTACCTCTTCCATCCTCTCTGAAATCAATAAAGAAATATTTTTTTAAAGAATTAGGGAAACCCCACATGTTCAAGTGAAATATCCATCAGAGTCAGATATATAAATGTGCAGTTAAAGAACTCAGAGCTAAAGACAGAAATCTGAGAGTCATTAATAGATAAGTGGAAAATATCTATGCAATAAAGTTATCTAATTTATCTTAAAAGTTCTTTTTAAAAAGTTTTTATATGTCTAAAACAAATGTATATTACCCTAATTAAAGCCTCATATAGTATCTGTACCTTGAAAACAAAAATCCTTCTTGGCTGAATCTAGGTATACCTACCAGTGCGTAACCCTCTTCATCGGATTCAGGCTGAGACAAATCAGATTCACTCCTCGATTTGATCAGTCTATAATTTGGGCTTGTGTGGACTAGGCGGCTCTCTGCAGTAAGACTTTCACTCCTGTCTCACATGCACAAAGAAAAGTTTTTTATTTGGGATTGTCAGTGAACATAAAATGTAATGGAACTAGCAGCATGGAGATAATACATACACAGTGAGGAGTAATTACACTTATGGATGGGAAAGCCTGACTCTTACTAAGCACAAAGCCGTTTTCAATTACATCAAAATAATCTGCATGCCACTAAATTACAGATACGCAATAGCTTCATATGTTACTAACTACTGTTGTCTATACATATTAAATACTGTGTCTCCTCATTTAATCAGAAATTTACATGCCAGGTTAAAGTAGTATTACCCTTTATATTACTTTTAATTAATCCTAGTCAATTCGCATTTCCTCCTCCATGTCTGTGTTCATTTCAGAAGAATACTCTAACTTTGAGAATAAACCAATTCAATGCATAAACGAAGGGAAGAGAGTAATTGTTAAGTTTCTAGCCAGTCCCACCTGGTCATAAGTCCACCCCCTTCAGATGTACTTGTTGAAGGTTGCTGCAACTGTCCTTCTTCCCTCCGCTTCTGAAGCTCATCAATCACAGGGCTTACTCCTAATATTAAGAGGGCACACCGGTGGATCACGGAGTTGCAGGCAGCAGTGTACACATCCTGACCCTCGGGAAGGTCTGTGCTGACCCTTCGCTCTTGCTGAGACTGAGGAGGTGGATCATCAGATCGAGCCCCAGACCCTGCCCCACTGTTCATTCTATCTCGATCTCGGCTACGAGCTACTTCACGGGCTGAGAGGAAACACTGAAAGATTTCTGTAACATGCAACACAAAAACAAGGTCTTAACACATGGGGAGAGAAAAGCAAAGAAAATAACAATAAAAATAGTCAAACTATTTGGACCAAAAATTACTGAAAAAGGGAAAAATTATATTTTAGATATTAAATGCAGCATAGTAACTATGTTAAAATTATATAAAAATACACATAAAATATTAAACTTTTCATGAAAATTACAACAAGAAATACTCATGCCTTTATAGAATTTAGATTGATTAATTCTATTTCTACTCTTTTTTATGAGTTAAATCAGTGATTTTCAAAGTGTGGTCTCAGATCAGCAACATCAACATTATCTGGACACTTGCTAGAGATGCAAATTATCAGAGCCATCCCAGAACTTCTGAATGTAAGCTCTAGACATGGGACCAACAATCTGTGTTTTAATAACTCTTCCAGATGATTCTGAAGTCCACAAGAGTTTGAGAAGCACTGAGTTAAGTAAAAATAACTACTTCTAATCATGACCTTGGTATGAAAAATATCAGGTTACAAAAGAAACAGACAAAATTTAAGTTGCAATAGTTACATTGAAAAGGCCACTTTCCAGTTCCAAATTTCATATAATACCTAACACCTACACTTTGCTATAACTTGAATACATTAAATAACTCAACCACTAAAGGTCTTTGCTGAAACAGAATCTGGTTACATTATGTGGCCAAGATTGGCTCAAGAGTCAAATGGCATCACCAGGAATGTCCTGTCTGATACCAGGTAGTGCCAATTTATAAGTGTAAAAAGTCAGTGGGTGTACCAAGGTTCTGATGTATTGGCAGATATTTCACAATAGGAAAAGAATATTTTGCTCAAATTTGAACTGAAGAGGGTATTTTTGGAGAACCAAGGCAAAAAAATTGGTAAAATATTAGATTCATTTGTTACATGGAAATACAAGTTTTAAAAATGCATCTGTATGTTTTATAGAATTAGTATGATGACATTTTCATTATATTGTTGAAAATCTCTATTTCAATAAAAATCAAAGTGACAAATACAGAGTCCAGAGCTAGAAATCAGTTAAAGTACTTAAGAGAATGGTCACTGGAATTTTGGGGAGACCTGGTTCTAATTCCAGCTGCTGCTACTTGTGGTACTAAGCACATAATTTTGCTTCTTAAACCTGTTTGATCATCTTATGAATAGAGGAATACTCATAAAACTTTTGGAAGGATTATGAGTTAATCTATGTGAAGAATTTGACCAGTGCCCAGCATAAAGTAAGTGCTCAAAAATGGTAGCTAGTTTAAAAATTATTACTCTGCAGATGACTATTATGCTTTCTGTTACTATAACTGTGGGTTATACTTTGCTTTCAGAAAGTTTTAAGTTCAACTGAAAAAAATTTCTATCTAGATTTTTACTAATTATTCTCCCTTTCCATTTTCAACCTACTTTTCTCCATTTAGACTTTATCTTTCCCTGTTGTTTTTAATGTTTTTTGATATTTTTTTTGAGCAGCCTCAAGATCATTTTTAGAAGTACCCAGAACACAAACAAACTGATAATAAAATAAGTGTCCAACTAATTGATATAGACAGATAATCCCAAAACTAAATGCATAGCTGGACATAATGTTTTAGCCTACAACATGAATATACATCTTAACTTGAAATAGCCAAATCACTCAAAAGATAATAACAAATGTTTTAAAAGCCTTAATATTTCTCTTTAAAAAGTATCGGTAGCCCTGGGATATATAAGTATAAAAAGTGTTATTTACCCAGAACAGTATTCTCACATATGTTCCTGCTCCCTTCTGAGAAGAGCAGTGTAGTCAGTGGGTAAAATTTATAACATTAAAAGTTCTACATATGAAAATAATTGGGCTCTACTAATATGCATAGAAGGGGGCTCTCTTCCTCACCAGACAGAGGTGGGCCAGGTCAATGGATAACTTGGATCTCGAGAGGACATACTTTGAATGACCTTATCTAATGACTCATGAACATAAGTTCATGCATAAGACTCAGTGGAACTGGTATGGTTTCCAAAAGTCTGCTTCCAGAACTTTTCAGCCCCAAACATGATCCAAAAACTTCAGAATGAAACTAACACACGGCTGAAATATTAACTAATGTACATTCAGATCACCAGTAAATATCAAATTATTTTAGAAAAACCATAGAGAAATTTGTCTTTCTCTTTCTTCTCACTCAGTTCCCATACTAAAAAAAATATACTAGTATATCTGTGTGTATATCTGTAATGTAAGGTGTATACTCACTGCCAGCTGTCATCACTTCATGCTCCCGTTCTTCCTCCTCGTCCTCTGGTTCTGGATGCCCCTCTTCCCGGTCTCGCTCAGCCTGTTCTTCCATTTCAGCTTCTTCATCAATGGTCCGGGTAAATGAATGCTCCTGAGGATCAACATCTGCAGAGTCTTGGTTTTCTGAGATCTTAAAAAAAATTATCAAGTTATATTGAACATATTTTTCAAAAACTTTGAAAAACTTCATTAAAACCTTGACTTTTTATCATGGAAAATGCCGCTAGTGCCAATAATAACACATGAAATTACTACGAAAAGACATACTAGATAAATATAAAAAAAATTAGAAAGAATGTATCTACACAAAATACATACAGAGATACTCTTTGTTTCTCAATATTTTTATTAAAATGCCATGCTATAGCCTGGCCAGTGTGGTTCAATGGTTGAGCATCAACCTATGAACCAGTCAGGGCACAAATTGTGGGCTTGATACCTAGTGTGGGGCATTGCAGGAGGCAGCTGATCAATGATTCTCTTATCATTGATGTTTTTATCTCTCTTACCTATTTCCTTCCTTTCTGAAATCAATAATATAAAAATAAAATGCCATGCTATAAACTGACATTTATATTGTTATTCAGCTGTAAACTATAGTGCTGCAACTTAAAATGAGTTATGACACTAAGAATAAAAGGTACTTAAAAAAATATAATTTTGATTCCATTCAGTCTCCCTTCAAGTTATATATATTATTACTCTGTATAAATGTTTAATAATTCTATTTAAAACAGTATTTTTAACTTTTTTTGGTGAGAACATTTAAATTCTACTCTCTTAGCAAATTTCAATTCTTCAAACAGTATTATTTTTAGTTTTTTCTTTACTTTGTTTGCCCCTAAAGAAACCAAAAATTAGAAATCTGATAAGAACAATGTTAATTTTATTTCCCATGGTGGTTGTGCTATCTAGAAGTCATCTAGAGGAAAGAATCCTTAAAACAGGTGCCAAGAGAGGCACAAGTATAACAGTACTATATCTTTCCCCCCACAAATATAAGTATAAAGCACAAATAAAGATTTTAGTGATATCCTCTAATGCATAACAAAAGTTATTTTGTGATTCATGGCCAGTAAATAACTTAAGAATTTCACTGAGATGGGGATACTGAGTAATGTCAATCTCACACAGTACATAAATCATTATCCCTATATATGCGAATTTCAAATATGAAGCTCAACAAAATGACAGTACATTTCATAGAAACTCAAGGTCACTAACAAGTAGTCAGATCTAAAATATTAAATAAGGGCAGGCTAAAAGAATACTGTAATAGAAATGTAGAGATAGAGTTTGATTTTTAAAATCTAAGATCTGAAGAGTACAGTGCAAAACATCTACTGTATAAACTTTCAAAATAAGCATTTCTGAAGTTGATGTATTCATTATACAGGCTTATACTTGTAACTACAAAGTCATGTTATCAGGATTACCAACTACTTTAGAAATCATCTCATTTTTGGTGCATGAATTACTTCTGGAACATCCTTAATAAGAGATTTCAATCTTTTCCCCAATAGTGGATAACCCTAACACTAGAAAGTTGTTTTCCTTACGTTCAGCTATCAATGATTCATCATGCAATTATTACCCTTTGATCCTACCTGTGCCTGGTATTTTTGAGGCTATCATGTGCCTCCCATTTGTTTCAGTTCTGTATGATTTTTGGACCTTTCACTAATCCAAGGTAGTTTGTTAATGCTCTTCATAAATTATGGTACCCCAAATTAAATATGATAATTCAAATGTGGTCTGATCAATATAAAATAAAGGAATAATATTTCATCTGATGAGATAATTCAATTTATTAAATAATTTATACAGCCTAAAAATATATAAACTTTCTTATCAGCCATATCATACTTAATAAATATGAAGTTAAAAAATAATCCAAATCTTTTACTTGCCCACTTTTTTCACTAGAAAAAGAACTGCTCAACATTTAATTGTACATCTGCAATAAGCAAGGCACTTTTCTTTTCCTGACATAAGTCAATAGGGCAGCTATCTCTCACAGCGTGCAGAAAAACAGAAATTAACTGATTTCCAACTTTACCCATCTGTCTCGTGATGATGACCTGGTCTGAATAAGTTCAAGGTTCTTGCAAGCAAGTAAACGACTTCGAACTTTGTACACACAACGGTACACTTCTGATAAACTTTTACCAGGTTGATATCTAAATAAAGAACCAAAATAGAAAAGTTACCTAATTTCTAACATCATGAAAGCAAATATTTGTCTGAGGATAGTTTTAAGTTACTTGCCGGCTTTCTCCACATGCTTGACTAAGTAAATTCGTATGTTTCAGAAGAGCTGCAAGAACAAATCTAGACACAGTGTCCAAGAGTGATTCATTACTTAAAGTTGCACTGTCCCAATCTGAAGATAAAAATGATGCATTAAAGATTTAAAAGGGCTCAGAAAACAGTTCAGAGATCATTTTAATAGCTTTAGTAATCCCACATCTGAATGTCATTTTTCTACACACTTAACAAATACATTGTTCTGTGTGCTATACAGCAGTAAACCAAATTAAGTCCCTCAACATGGAGTGACCTGGAGATTATTATGCTAAGCAACATAAACCAATAAGAGAAAGACAAATATCACATGATCTCACTTATATGTGCAATCTGATGAACAAAATAAACTGACGAAAAAAATAGATCCAGAGGCATGGAAGCATGCAACAGAATGACGGATTTCAGAGGGAAGGTGGTGGGGTTGGGGGACCGGCCTGGAAAGATTAACGAAAGAACTTGTATGTATATATGCATAATCCATGAACACAGAGGATGGTGGAGGCCAGGCCAGGGGTAGGGGCAGGCCACAAAGGGTCAATGGGAGAAAAAAAGGGGACATATGTAATACTTTCAACAATATTTAATATAAAATAAAAATTTTAAAACTTCAAGGGTATTTTCCACAAAGAGGAAAAATAAATCTTTTTTATAAAATGTTATTTCTAAAATACCCTTTTCTATACAAAAAGTAATAGGGAGAGGCCTATGATTTTCTATTTACATGTATTACACATACATAGTATTATGAGCTAGCTACATATTTATCCCCTTCATTCTCCTCATCTTACCTTTACTAACAGCATAATCCTGCATGCTGATCCAAAGGCTTCGTGCAGGCTCTTTTGAACAACCCAATGCCAAGTCTACAAAGACGGCAATTTCAGGTCGCAATTTGTAGTCAAAAGGTTTCTGTTCTTCATTTCCTGAAAGAGCTACTTCTAATAAGCAACTCATACATTTATCTAAAAAGAAAATTATTCAAGTTATTCATTTTAAACCTCATAAATTTTGGTGCCACAAACAAAATCTTACCACATTTACTTAATGCATATGAAATGATACATTTCAAACTAGTTTAAGTAGGTGCTACAAAGGTGTTCAATGTTTCTCAATTGCAAGTAGTATCCCTCTAGTATCTGCTCCAGAAGGATGTATGACTAGATGTAACACTCCAGGGAAGAGGTCTGACATATTAGTATGCAGGGGCCTACACCTGCACCATTGTCATAGACAATAAAGAACCCTCTTGTTCAAAATGTAATTATATCCTTTTTGAGAAACATGTGACCACTGGAAAAGAGATTAGAAGATAATTTTTTTCTTTTTTCTAGACTTAAGTATGATTCAAGAGAGATCAGTGATACCATAAACATTTGTTCAGGTGGTTCCTAACTTTTCAATGGGACATTTGATATTTGGAATTAATTTTCCATTTAAAAAACAAATAAAACAATTCTCTAAATGACAGCCAGACAACTCTTGGGCTAATAACAAGTCAATGTAACCAATAATATAATTGAATAATCATATATTTACAATCTTACAATGGACAAATACCCTTTCTTAATATATGCAAGTATTTAAACATAAAACATAATATTTTAATAGATCAATCATGATCTATTATAATTGGAAAAGTAACATGAAAACTAAAAATGAAATAAGCCAGTCAGAGAAAGACAAGTACCATATGATTTTTCACTCATATATGGAATTGGAATCCAAATGAACTAACAAGCAATATAGAGTCAGACTCAAAGAGAGAAAGAAGACTGACAGCTGTCCTATTGGGGTGGGGAGGCTGGGTATAGGGAGAATAAATTGACTTGAGAATAAACACACAATATAGTGTACAGACGATGTGTTGTAGAATTGAGCACCTAAAACCTGTATAATTTTGTTAACCAGTGTCACCCCAATAAGCTCAATAAATAGAAAAAAAGAAACAAAAAGTGTTTTTATTCATATTAAATTCCAGTGAAGTAAATATAACAGAAATATGAGAAAGGTAGAGCTATACTTTTGTCCAAAGAGGTCATCTGGGGCTAACACAGAGTTAAACACTGATAGTACTATAACCATCTTATTGATGTTAAATATTGCTTGAAAAACCATAATTTTATTATTATTTTTTTTAATATATGTATCATAAAGTACCAGTCTAGCATTCATAGGCTATGGCCAGACTCACCTTCTGGCTCATAAATAAAATTATGAATATATATACTCTTATTTGGAAAAGAAAGAAAATATTCAACAGCTCTCTTTACTCCATTCTCTATCCCTCCACCCCAAAGCAGAATCTTTCTGCGATTTTTGTCTTGGTTTTAAAAAGGGATTTTTTTCTCTTAAAAAAACAACAACATATTTTATTGATTTTTTACGGAGAGGAAGGAAGAGGGAAAGAGAATTAGAAACATCAATGAGAGAGAAACACTAATCAGCTGCCTCTTAAACACCCGCTACTGGGGATGTGTCTGCAACCAAGGTTCATGCCCTAGACCGGAATCGAAACTGGGACCCCTCAGTCCGCAGGCTGACACACTAGCCACTGAGCCAAACTGGCTAGGGTTTGTTTTTTCTCTTGATTAAGATTCTCTTAGAATGAGATTTCTCTTATACTTTCCTTCTTGGATATTCTCTGAGTATCTTTCTCTTATGAGAACTAGTGTCCTGCTGCACGATTCTTGCAAATTGAAAGGAAACTAATTATAAAAAATATTTTAATATTGCTACTCACCCATTCTCTATAATAGAAGTGTTAACTAAATTCACAATCAACAACAGATGGAAACACATATGTACGATTGGTACCAGTGAGAGCTTTATATGTATCATGCATACACAAGTCAACTTAGCCTTTTATATATGTAACTAGAGACCAGGTGCATGAAATTTGCGTGGGGGGGAAGGGGGGACAGGGTGTGGTCCCTTAGCCCAGCCTGCATCCTCTCCAATCGGGGACCCCTCTCACAATCCAGGTCTGCTGGCTCCCAACTGCTTACCTGCCTACCTTCCTGACTGCCACTAATTGCTTCTGCCTGCTAGCCTGATCACTCCCTAACCACTCCCCTGCCAGCCTGATGGATACCTAATTGCCCTCCCAGCAGGCCTGGTCACCCCTAACTGCCCTCCCCTGAAGGCATGGTCCCCCCGCAACTGCTCTCCCCTGCAGGCCTGGGTCCCCCCCAGTTGCCCTCCCCTTCAGGGTTGATTGCCTCCAACTTCCCTCCCTTGCAAACCTGGTCCCTCACAACTGCCCTCCCCTGCTGGCCTGATCGCCCACAATTGCCCTCCTTTGCAGGCCTGGTTCCTCCCAACTGTCCTTCCGTGCTGGCCATCTTGTGGCAGCCATCTTTGTGTCCACATGGGAGCAGCCATATTTGACCACCTGGGAGCAGCCATCTTGTGTGTTGGAGTGATGGTCAACTTGCATATTGCTTTTTTATTAGATAGGATAGAGGCCTGGTGCATGGATGGGGGCCAGGTGCCCTAAAGGGTGTTCTGGATCAGGGTGGGGGTTCCTGTGGGGCATGGGGTGGCCTGGGCGAGGGGCCTGTGGTGGTTTTCAGGCCAGCCATGCCCCCCGGCGACCCAAGCAGAGACCCTGGTATCTGGGATTTATTTTTCTTCTATAATTGAAACTTTGTAGCCTTGAGTGTAGGCCAAGGTAGGCCAGAGCTGCAGGAGCTTAGCTTCCTCCATCACCAGGGGCAACCCAAATCTCCTGCTCTCTCCAGCTCCATGGCTGCCGCCATTTTTGTTGGGATTTATTTATCTTCTATAATTGAAACTTTGTAGCCTGGAGTGGAGGCCTGGGCCAGCCAGGATGTGTGGAAAGCTTGGCTTCCTCCATTGCTGGGAAAACCCAAGCCTCCTGCTTGCTCCATGGCTACAACCATCTTGGTTGGGTTAATTTGCATACTTGCTCCTGATTGGCTGGTAGGCGTGGCTTGTATTACAGGGTGATGGTTAATTTGCATATTACTCTTTTATTAGATGGGATAAACTTGTTCAATTAGACCTACTTTCTAATTTAGCTAAACTTTTTCCAGCCTAGTGAAGCACCCACTTATCTTTCAGGTAATTGTCAGCAACATAGCAGTAAATATCAAAATGAAACAGATTATTATTGTAGATCACATAGGGAGAACAAAGGGTAAAATATTTAACTGCAGCAGTGTTTGACTATATTCTGCACAGTGAGAAAACCTGAAGTCATTTTCAAGGTCCACCATTTCTTACTTCTTTTCAGTCAGGTCAAGTTTGTAAACTTTCTAAATCTCCATTTTCTCACTAATGAAAAGAAAATAAGATTCTACTGAGTCTACTCCAGGACTTCTGTGAGGATAAAATGAGATCAGGCATGGAAAAATACTTCACAGACATTTGGTTAAACTGTAAAATGTTTGCACCTGGTTATAAAGCAAGTTGGGTTCCTTGGTTGCAGAAACTCCAAGGAGACTAGCTGCTATGGAGAATAGGCTGGGTGTTGCTATATGACGTCATTACCTGGTGCTCACAGCTACTGTTTCCAGGCTGAGCTGTGCTGTGGGCCACATTTTGCACCAGGGAATCTTGGCAACATTGGCTGCGATTTGGTGGGGTGTCCCTCTGGGGTGTTGGTGGGGCCCGTGTCCCACTTTGGGGAAGCAGAGTGCTGGTTTGTTGGCGCCAGGTCCAAGGTATTGTTTATTTTTAAATGGCCAGTACACATTATGGCAGCTCCTGCGTTGAGTGTCTGCCCCCTGGTGGTCAGTGTGCATCATAACTACCAGTAAGATGTATGCATGGAGACTTAGCCTTTTATATATATAATGAACTTTAGATCTAATATGATACATAGGCTATCTAATCTAACTCATTATTTTATGGATTAAAATGAGAAACCCAGAGAGATTAAAGGACCTATCCTAGATAAACAACTAGATTATCTGTTCAGGAACTGGAGAAATCCTCATGTTCAGACAGAGAGCTAGCTTCCCAGCAAAGTAGACAAGTAGAAATGAGGCAGAACAAAGGAATCTTCAAAAATACCATAAATAGGGAGAGAAAAAAAGAAAAACTCACATAAGGTAACAATAACATGAAAGCAGGACTGGCTAGGAGGAGGACTGCCACTCACATTTGAGAGGTGTTTGAAAACTGAGCACTGGTAAGTCATGGTGTTAAACTTACAAAGCTTTATATTCTATGAAGCAGTTTCATAACCTCTAAGCCCTAGAAGACAAGTAATCAAGAATTTTCCCATTTTTATGGGTTAGATAAATTTCCCCAAATGAGTGATAAATAATGACAGAGTAGGACTAGGCCTTCATTCTATATTTTAGAGGCTCTTTTCACTACATGATACTGTAGGATTTAACTTTTTCTGAGAGCTCCAATTTACAGTCTCAGATCCCCTACCCTGCAAATGCCACTTTAGTTTCTTATCAGTTTTCTATTCAGCAAATCCAGAATAAATAAAAATTTCCAATGGAGGTACAAACATAACTGTATTTTAAATGTTGTGAAAAAGCACATTACCTAACTGAGGGGTATCCATTTCTACACCGTCACTAAAAAGTGGTGTTTTCATCCAATATGCAGTGTCCTGTTCCTCCGGAGACACAGGGGAGCCCTGAAGCATGCCACCAAGACATCGCCCAATAAGGAGAGCAATGGTTCTTTCCAGATCCACAAGCCACACCCAGGACTGGGCTGGTTGAGGTAATGGCACGCCAGCAGGATCAATCAGTTCTGGCCCTCCTGAAGACAAAAATCATTAGTAATTGTGTCCTTATCAGGTATTCAAGATTCTCAAGCTTTCTCTTGCATTACAACAAGACGTTGAAGCAAAATAATTTTACAATGAAAAGAAATTATAACATTTTCTGTACATATTCCATTTATTAATTTAAATCATATTCAGATAACTATGCTATCAAAATTTTCCTTTGTAAAATTATTAATTTTAAGATAAACATTAAAATAGTATATGACAGAATTACCCCAAAGGGTTCTATTCCTACTTTTCATTATCCAGATAAAATTTTACCATAAGAGTACTTGAGACAACTCATCCCTCCAAAATCAAAACAAGGTTGATTTAGTAAAATGACATTTAGTATTAATACTTTTAAAGCTTGAATTGAGAATTATACTAAGATCCAGACCCATGCTTTCTTTTTGTACATTTGTTTTCAACAGTTCTTCACATTAAAACACACACACACACACACACACACACACACCATACAAAACAAACAAACAAACAAAAAACTATACCATAAAGATAAAACTTAGCCATAAAGATAAAAACAGATATCAGTGAAATGGTATGTAGGGAGGATTAAGGGGGGGAGCGGAGGAACCAAATCCAAAATTGGTTATTTGAGAAGAGTAATAAAGATGGACAATGCTTTTCTGCCCTGGCCGGTGTGACTCAGTTGGTTGAATATTGTCCAGTGCACCTAAAGGTCACTGGTTCAATTCCCAGCCAGGGCACATACTCCTAGCCAGGTGCATATGGGGGGGACTGATAGATGCATCTCTCTAATATTGATGTTTCTCTCTCTCTTCCTCTCTCTTAAATTAATAAGAACATTAAAGAAGAGAGAGAAGAGAAGAGAAGAGAAGAGAAGAGAAGAGAAGAGAAGAGAAGAAAAGAGAAGAGAAGAGAAGAAAAGAGAAGAGAAGAGAAAGCTTCCCTATCATCCATTGTAAGATGTATTCTAATTTAAACCAAGTCAAAATTTAGGTTAAAAAAAGTTTCTTAGAATCAATGAAATACACCATTCAAACCTGCTGATCATATAAAGATCCTCCTCATGACATTATTATATATGAGCAACTTCGTAATATTTTCCCATGTAAGAGCCCACATTAGACTATAATCTCTGAGAAGATAACAACTTTATCTTTTTCATTACATAATACATCCAAATAGAACTTACCTGATGAATGCAAAGAACAACTTTTCTCAAAAGCATTATTTGCTCTTTTACCATCTTTACTTACCATGAAGAGGCCACTGTAACTCTTGGTCTTCTAAAAGAGCGGCAGCTGGCAGGAGTCTATTAAGGCAATCAAGAGGTGGCAACAAGTCGAGGAGGTAACTCAATAAAGGCCGAGCCACGGACACAGGGAGTAACAGTAGGGAATTAACAATCTGGCAGAGCATACTGCCTGCAGCCGAGACATATATCACATCTATGAAGGGTAAGAAATTCAACATAGATCAATTCAACATGCTACAAACTTAAAAACCAATAAATTTTAACTTAGAACTATGGTATACTAATTCAATAACTTTTTGTTGAACACCTACCTGGTAGGTGGTGTGGTATTAGTATTTACTCACTTGCAGAGAGTGCCACCAACAGACACTTTGTGGGAAAGCATACGTATCCTCATGCCAACAAATTCAAAAGATTATAGCTCCTTCCCTTAAAATGCATTATGAATTTCTGATTCACAAGTTTATCCTTTTTAGGTTTACTAAAAAAATATTTCCTGAGTACCTATACAACATACCAAGCACTGTTCTAGGTGAGATACAGCCATGAAAAAAAAAGACATAAAAATTCCCGCCCTCATAATGCTTACATTACCTCACATTTAGTGAGGTAAGCCTTTCATGTTTTTTAAACCAAATTTACTTTTTTTTAAATTAACATCACCTCAAAGCATATATCTTCTTTATTATCAGTATCGGGTTTAAATCATATTTGTTTCAATATTTCATTGTATTTTGGGTGGATCATTCAGAGATGAGTTCAGTTTGAATGGGTTAAATTTTAAATGCCTGTGCAATAGCAAAATGGAAATGTCTAGTAGTAAGCAGTTTCTTTATTCAGTGGGGCAACGTCAAAGTAAATTGGTTTGGCCAGACATAGTGAATGTCATTTCCCTTTAAAACAACAACTACAAAAAAGATACCAGTAGGTAGCTAGAAAAAGGCCCATGTGAAAAGGGGAGTTCTTAGCTAGGCGCAGACACAGAAGTCAACACACAAATGGTGGTTAAAAGCAATGGGACCTGATAGGATCATTCAGGGAGAAATGAGGGTTTAGGGCAAAAATCATACACATTAAAGGGCTTGTCCAAGAAAGAGTTTATAGGAACCAATGAAAAACAGTGACCAGAGATATATCAGTAAAAACAGATTATGACTACACAGAAGCCCAAGGAAAAGAAGGCATTTCAAGAAGGAACACTGAAAAATATTGAAGGTAAGGAAATAGCAAATTAAAAATCTCACTTTATGCCATTTAAAATTAATCATTTTGAGTATATATCATCCAATGCCTTAAAATTAGGTCTCTGTCATGCCAATAGCTTCTTTTAAGGTTAACCAGATCAATCACTATTACCCCAAAATCAACCCACATCAAAAGGGTTTTCAATAAGGAGATTCAAGATCACTCTAATTCTATTCAGAGGTTTCAGGCCCTCATAAGGCTTTGGAAAGACTAAGGACTCTTACTTTATAGCCACTGATAAAATCTGAAACCTAGCTCTAAACATACCTCTTAATTTTTCTCCAACACTGCCATTCCAAGGACTTTCTTTGAGCAAATTTGCAGAACGTGAATAAATATCTGTGGCATGAGGCAACAAGAGCTGAAGATGTTTATGAAGCAATGCCACACTGCTTGAATTCTGAGGGGGAAAAGTTGCTAAATTACTACACTTCGAAAGATTCAAGGTACAAAAATGTCATGGCTTAACCAAATAGCTGAGTTCCAAGGTCCCTGAGAGAGATCACCATAAAAGGCAAAGAATCACATACCTCGCTAATGTTATTAATGTGACAAAATGCCAGCAGCTGTTTCTGCAGTGAACACAGCAGTTCATGAAGATGAGCAGGCTGACTGTTCTCCGAGGATGATGTTCCAAGCAGAAATTTATCACTATTCTTTTCTAGCTCTCCAAATGCTTGATCCTAAAATGATATATAAATGAAGATCATAAATGAAGTGCTTGAAATGAAAGATGCTACCTACTATAAATAATTCTGATTTAAAAAGCCATTGTCTTCTTTCTTCAATATTATAGATTTTTAAATCTTTGCTACATTGTTATTAGCTATTAGATAAGATTTATCAAGAAATCTCAATTTGCTTTTCCATTAAAAAAATAATACATATTTCGCCAAAGAAATTTTGAAAATACAGAAAATAAGAAGAAAACAGTACAGTATCCAAAGACAACATATTTCAACATTTTAATGCTATTGTTTTCCAGATTTCTATAAACTTTTTGTTTTCACATACTTGTAAATTTCTAACATCCGAATTCTTAAAAAGTAAATTTGTTTCTGACTATAAAAAAATAAGTGGACTAGCTCTGGCCAGGTGCCTCACTTGGGAGCGTCGTCCCTACACCAAAAGGTTGTGGGTTCTGATTCCCCAGTCAACAGGCGTACAGGAGGCAACCAATCTCTCCTTCTCTTCCTTTGTCTGTCTGTCTGTCTGTTTGTCTCTCTCTCTCTCTCTCTCTCTCTCTCCTTTATCTCTCTCTCTGTCTCAAATCAATTTAAAAAGCATGTTCTTGAATGAGGATTGGAAAAAAAAGTAAAATAAATAAGTGGACTAAGTAGAGATGATAATTAAATATATGATCCTGGATTGAAAGGGAGCTGCTATAAAGGACAATTTATTGGGACAATTATAGAAATTTGAATATGGACCATATATTAGATAACTAGAGGCCTGGTGCACAAAATTTGTGCACAGGGTGTGTGTGTGTCCCTCAGCCCAGCTTGCACCCTCTCCAATCTGGGAACCCTCGAGGGATGTCCGACTGCCCAGTGGGATCGGGCCTAAACGGCAGCCATACATCCTTCTCACAATCCAGGACTGCTGGCTCCCAACTGCTCACCTGCCTGCCTTCCTGATTGCCCCTAACCGCTTCTGCCCGCCAGCCTGATCACCCCCTAACCACTCCCCTGCCAGTCTGATTGATGCCTAACTGCTCCCCTGCCAGCCTGTTTGCCCCTAACTACCCTCCCCTTCAGTCCTGGTCACCCTTAACTGCCCTCCCCTTGCAGGCCTGGTCTCCCCCAACTGCTCTCCCCTGCAGGCTTGGTCCCCCCAATTGCCCTTCCCTGCAGGCCCAGTCACCCGCAACTTCTCTCCCCTGCTGGCCTGGTCACCCCTAACTGCCCTCCCCTGCTGGCCTGATCACCCACAACTACCCTCCCCTTGCAGGCCTGGTCCCTCCACATTGCCCTCCCCTGCTGGCCATCTTTGTGGCAGCCATCTTGCATCCACATGGGGGCAGCCATCTTGTGTGTTGGAGTGATGGTCAATTTGCATATTACTCTTTTATTAGATAGGGTAGAGACCTGGTGCACGGGTGGAAGCCAGCTGGTTTGTCCTGAAGGATGTCCCAGGTCAGGATAGGGGTTCCCTTTGGGTGTATGGCGGCCTGGGTGAGGGGCCTATGGTAGTTTGCAGGCTGGCAACACCCCCCGGCGACCCAAGCAGAGGCCCTGGTATCTGGCATTTATTTATCTTCTATAACTGAAACTTTGTAGCCTTGAGCGGAACCAAGCCTCCAGCTTTCTCCATGGCTGCAGCCATTTTTGTTGGGGTTTATTTATCTTCTATAATTGAAACTTTGTAGCTTTGAGTGTAGGCAAGGTAGGCCAGGGCTGCAGGAGCTTAGCTTCCTCCATCGCCAGAGGCAACTCAAGCCTCCTGCTCTCTCCAACACCGTAGCTTTCCCTATTTTTGTTGGGATTTACTTATCTTCTATAACTGAAACTTTGTAGCCTGGAGTGGAGGCCTGGGCCGGCCAGGGTGTGTAGAAAGCTTGGCTTCCTCCATTGCCAAGCCTCCTGCTTGCTCCCTGGCTGCAGCCATCTTGGTTGGTTGATTTGCATACTTGCTCCTGACTGGCTGGTGGGTGTGGCTTGTGGGTGTAGTGGAGTAATGGTTAATTTGCATATTACTCTTTTATTAGATAGGATACCATAATTTATTTTTAAAAATATATTTTATTGATTTTGTACAGAGAGGAAGGGAGAGAGATAGTTAGAAACATCGATGAGTGAGAGTCATCGATCAGCTGCCTCTTGCACACCCCCTACTGGGGATATGCCCGCAACCAAGGTACATGCCCTTGACCGGAATCAAACCTGGGACCTTTCCGTCCCCAAGCCGACGCTCTATCCATTGAGCCAAACCGGTTTTGGCAGGATACCATAATTTAATCATTCCCCTTTTTTAGACATTTCAGTTGTTTCTAATTTCTTATCCTATATAATAAAAGGCTAATATGCAAATTGTCCCTACAGGCAGAAGTTTGACCCACTGGGAGTTAGACATGCACTTATTGCCAGGGGGCGGTGCAAAACATGGCGGGCATCAGTGATGTGGCGCAGGTAGCAACTGCCAGCCCCGCTGGGCCCTGATGAGAGCAGAACTGCAGTAGGATGGTGGAGCAAGTCAGTAGGCAGTGCCAGATTCAGGCTGGTGGAAAGGGAAGTCCTGGCCAGCAGCTGCTAGGGACCTTACCCGTGCACATATTTCGTGCACTGGGCCTGTAGTTGGTTATAATTAACTAGGGACCCAGTGCACGAATTTGTGCATCTAGAAAGGAACTGTGGGCCACGAGGCTTCAGTGGGCACAGAAGCAGGTCTCACCCCATCCTCCATGCCTCACCTGGCCCCTCCCACTAAGGCCCCCAGTCCCCCCTCTGCTGGAAGCCCTGCTCCAGCCCACCACTGCTACCATGCACTGATGGCACTGGCCCCACTTGCACCTGCTGACCATGCTGAACGATTGGGACCTGAGCCAGCAGCAGGTGCGAAAGGAGCCAGAACCAACTGCAAGAAGCAGTTGCTACCCTGATCACCATTCAGAAGCAGGGGGAGGTGGAGAAGCCCTGAGTGGCAATCAGGGCCAGTAGCCACCACTTGCACCCGCTGACAGTGCCAAGCAATCGTGACCAGTGCTGGGCGCCAGCAGCATGTGTGAGCAAGAGACTCTAGCACCGGCTGTGGATGCAAGTAGGGCTGGCACCAGCAGTGGGTGCGAGAGGCTGCTGTAGGCCCTGACTGTCCCTCAGGAGCAGGGGGTAGGGGGTGGAGAAGCCCTGATGGTGCGGAGTGATTGGGGCCAGCGCCGGGCACCGGCAGTGGATGCGAGCGGGGCTGGTGCTGGCAGCAGGTGCAAGCGCTGGGCAGGACTGCGGTGCACAGGAGCAAAGAATTTTCAGTAACCACCAGAGGCTCGCCCCAATGATGGTGACTGGCACCCTACCTTGGTCTGGTGCCCTCGCACACCTGCTCTACCATCCCACCTCGGCTGATGCCTGCCATGTTTTGCACGTGCCCCCTTGTGGTCGGTGTATGTCATAGAGGCCAGTTGTTGGGTTGTCCGCTGTTCAATCTATTTGCATATTAGGGTTTTATACATATAGAGGATGCAATGAACATCTTTATGCATAATATATGGTCTGTTTACATTGTGCAAAAGAGGATCTCAGAACATTTTAAGACCCTTGCAATATAAGCACCATTATAAGCTCCCAAATGAGCACTATTAAGAAACTGACTGCATCCCTTCAAAAATTCATATGTTGAAGCCTAATCTCCCCAAATATTTTTGTAATTGGAAGCAGGATTTTTAGAAGGTGAATTGTTATGAGGGCAGAGCCCTCATGAATGGGATTATGCCCTTACAGAAGAGATCACAGGGAGCTTGCTAGTGTGAGGACACAGGCAGAAGACAGTTGTCTATAAATCACCCAATTCTCCAGTGCCTTGGTCCTGGATTTCTTATCTGCAAACTAGTTAGTAAATTTGTGTTCTTTATAAGCCACCCAGTCCAGGGTGTTGTTTAAGCAGACCAAACAGGTTAAGATAGAACCATTATTTTAAAATCTTGGAACATGACAAGTTTGATTTAAATCACAACAGAAACAATAATTTATGATGTTAGCCCAAAAGTAGTATTTTATTGCCATGTCCACATAATATACACATCTACTTTAGCCCTAAAAACATAATAAAGGAACTACTTTACTTCAGCATAAATGTTCCTTAAAAGTGGATATGGATATACTATACCACTGTTCCCATTCCACTTATAGTCAAATATCAAGTCAAATTTACATTCTTAAATCTAAGAAAATAATTTATAAGAACAACTATCACTCTAATTAATCAACAACCTTTTAATATAGGCAGAACAAAATGCTAAGACTTGTATAGAAGAAAAAGAATATTCAGACCTGCCACTGAAGAGCACAGGAGACAATATGAAAGAATACACAAGTCAAAGTTATACAGTACAATTTGACTCTAAAAATTGCTAAAGGGTATGCAGTTATTGCAGTTATAATGCTAGAGTTAGAGTTATTTGGGCAAGGATTCCTAGAATAAGGCTGGGGGTGGGTTGGTGGGTGAAAAGAGATCAACCAAAGAACTTGTATGCATATATGCATAATCAGACAATAGGGTGGTGAATGCCTAGGGCGGAGATGGGAATGGGCCAGAGAGGATCAATGAGGGAAAAAGGGGACATATGTGATACTTTCAACAATAATGATTTTTTTTTTTTTTAAGTTACAGATTGGTAGACAGAAGAGCAAGCAGAAGATAGGTGTGCCATGTGCAGGAGGTCAAGAGTGGTGTGTAAGCCAAATGATGATAGGTCTGAAAAAGTTTCAATTTAATACAATCTTGTTTTTTAATAAAACAAGGTTATTCCAGCTGTAGGATGCTGAGAAGACACCAACAGTGAAAACAGCTATAACACTACTCTTAGTATTAGGTCCTGATGGCCTGAGTTAGAACCTATAGGAATGAAAAGAAAAAAAGAGATGGATCTAAGAAATACCACAAAATAAAAATTAATGGCCCCCTAATACAGGGAAAGCTACCGTCTCTACCTTCTTCTCTCCAGTTGATCAGCCTATTCTTAGTTAGTGCTAATCATATTGCTTAATTATAATATTATATCTGGTAAGGTCAATCTTATACCCATCCTCATTTTTCCTCTCTTGCAAAATGTTATTGACTATTTGTATCTGTTTATTCTTCTACATTAACATCAAAAAAATTTTGGTAAAACTCTAAAAGAAATCTCTTTGGAATTGTCAATTATAAGTCAGTAGGCACCCACAATATTTCAGAAGATCTGACATGTTTTTATCCTAAGGAGGAGTGGAGTCTAGAGCTTTATTTATTTCATTAGCGTTTAAATGTCAAAATATCTTCCACCTCAAAAAACAAAGAGGATTATTATTATTATTATTATTATTATTACCACACACACAAAAAGAACTTACTGTATAAAATCCTAAATTTCTTAAGAGAGTCTTCATCAAAATTTCAGCAAGATGGGTGTCTGGATGGCAGCTCTGAGTGCCATAAGGTTGATCTGACAGGTTTCCGTAGCCAGTACACACCGAAGAGAGGTCAGCAGCATCAGAGGGTGAGCTATAGCCAAGTAAGGAGGCTACATGGGTATGATCTTGCAAACTTGTCAGAATGATATCCAATTGCATTCTCTAAAAATAAAAAATATTTCCATTGATAAAATAGGAATTAGCATAAAATTTACTAGAAGAAAAAGGATCCCAGAAAAAAAACTATACTTAATACTACTAAATAATCAATCCACTTCATATCCTGACTAACAATAATCTTTTAGCAAGTAAGTAATCAAAAGAAAAGCTATCTGGTTCTGGCTGGTGTGGCTCAGTTAATTGGAGCATCATCCCATATACCAAAAGGTAGCGGGTTTGATTCCCAGTTGGGGACGCATGTGGGAGGCAACTCTTCAATGTTTCCCTCTTTCATCAATGTTTCTTCCTCCCTACTTCTCTCCTTTCCTCTCTCTGAAAAAAAAGAAAGAAAAAAATTTTTAAAAAGAAAAGCTATCCCATTAATACTACTTGGAAAAATGCAACTTGGAGTTTTATTCCACTCTTTATTATGAAACCTAAAACTCTAAGCTAAAGTGGCATACTCTGCATAATGATTTTAGCACTGTACGTAGAAAGGAGTCAGAAATGTCAACAAATAAACTATACTACACATTCTTCTACAGAATTACCAATGAAACTATTTATTCTAATGTTTAAAATATATAATTGAAACCTAAGTTAATGTAAAATTCTCATTGCAAGGCATCTATGAATGTTATATTACAAGTATGCACCAATTTTCCTGGGTATGTTTAACTCTACAATTGATTGTTCTACTTGATTAAGCAAAATGTATTTACTTAAATGTACAGAAGATACTAAAAAAGAATAAGCATACTCATATCAGCAAATACTTTTTCATAATAATCATCTATTACTTTTTATGTAAGCAATTTCAGACAAAATTCTGGGCATGGAATCAATAGTAGTGCATGCCCTTGATTTCAACTCAGCACATTACAAATAAACTAAAAAGTCTCTGATTTAAAAGTGTAAGCAACACTGGAAAAATTAGCTGTAATTTTAATAATTTCCCCCACATAATTTAATAAATTATCATTTACTTTCATTAGAAATCTGGGAACTCTCACAGCAGAAAACATTAAATACAAGGATTTACCAGAACCACTGAGTTAAATACAGTATTATTTCATAAATACAAGGCAATCGATTAGTTTTATTTCCCTCTCTACGTTTTGTGTGTGATATTACTGGCTTACTTAGATACCATGCAAAAGCTCACCTGTCCTTTGGATAAGCTTTCCCATCTATCAGGTCCTTGGGGTAAAAGAGAATGAAGTAACTCCATACGTTCTCGTAATGGAGGTAACAGCATGGTTGCTCCCACTGACAGAGTTTCAATTACCACCTAATGTTAAAAAGGGAAAGTGTATTTATTGGCCTGGTCCTTATCTTTTTTAATAAAAAAGAAAAATTAAATCCACTGATATTAGGATCACAGAAATCATAGAAAGTGGATCACGGAAATCTAAATAAAAGTGGTATGTGAAAAAAGAAAGCATGCAAGTCCTTCTTTAAATGTCTTTAAGAAGACCAGAATACATATTTTTAGATTTGCCACTAAACAGATAATCATCACCCAACAAATGTTTAGTGTTGAATACAGCATTGAGCCTCATAAGGTTCTCTGCAAAGTTGAGCAGAACATAAGGAATTGTAACAGAGTGCAGAAGACTAAGGAGAAATAACAATTCAATCCTGAATAGGATCCTACAAAAGAACAAGGACATTAGTGGAAAACTGATATAATTTTTAATAAGGTTTTTATTTTAATTAATAGTATAAAGCCAATGAAATTTCTAGGGTTTGATCATTGTACTGTGGTTATGTAAGACATCAGTATAGGAGAAACTGGGTGACAGATACATGAAAATCCTATTATTTAACTTTTATATAAATAAACTTTTTTTTTTTTTGTAACTTTTCCTTAAATCTACAATTGGTTCAAAATATACACTCAAAAAGAAAGAAATGAAACACAGCAACAGTGATTGCTGAAAAAAGATAAATTACTAAAAGTTTTAGGGAGAAGTAAAAAGGAATAAAAACAGTCCTCAACAGAAATGGCCTTATAAACACCCTGAGAGAATCCATATCCTAAGAACTCTCTAAA
This sequence comes from Pipistrellus hanaki, assembly GCF_964339955.1. NCBI lineage: Eukaryota > Metazoa > Chordata > Mammalia > Chiroptera > Vespertilionidae > Pipistrellus > Pipistrellus hanaki. The sequence goes on along the minus strand of NC_140503.1, from coordinate 44,252,233 downwards.
GACAGAGTAACTACCAAGGAGGTTCAAGGAATAAATAAATGATTTTAAAGATACTTGCTTAAGTTAACTTCCTTACTTTATTCCAGTATTTTAAACCTTTTAAAAAATATTTCACTATGTTATTGCTGATATTAAATTCTCAGTTTCAGGTTAATGTTAATACTCCTACCTGCAGGATCCCAGCAGCAGAAAAATCACTATTTTTTTGTTTTATTTTAAATTGACTTGTAAGTCACATGTCAAAAAATTCCTACATGCCCAACACTGGGGATTGAGCCTGAACCAGAAGGCTATCCAGCTTTAAAAAAGAGAAAACACTGCTATATGCTACAACATAGGTTGTAGACATTATCTGTATTATAAAAACCCAGTGGCCCTAAGCCATAACAACCAAAGACCAGCATGGATGGGCAGGGCTGCAAGCACGGTGAGACCACGTGTGTGCGATTTTGCGAGCTGGGCTTCTAGTAATAAATAAAACAAGCTAGTCATGAATAGATATACAGTATATGATTCCACTTATATGAAACACCTAGCATGTCAAAGTAATAGAGACAAAAAGTAGAATGGTGATTGCCAGGAGCTGGAGGGAGGGAAAATGGGAAGTTATTAAACATGATATAGAATTTCAATTTTATAAAATGAAAAGTTATGAAGATAGATGGTGGTAATATCTATACAATATTATGAATGAATTTAATGCCACTGAACGGTACACTTAAAAATAGTTAAGATGGTAAATTTTATATTATATGTATTTTATCATAATAAAAAATAAGCTAGATCATTGTGCTCATAAATTCATTTTCTGGTGTTCAAAAACAGGCATGTTTATAAATAAACAACTTCAATACATTGCAATACAATGAGAACAAATATAAGAGAAACCTAACCTGGCAGGAGAGCAGGGAATAAAAGGCTTTCTCAGAAATGACATTTGAGCTTTATTCTAAAAGACAGATTGACCAAAAACATTTGTTCTCCCAAGAAAATAGGAGTAGGGGAAGAATATCCAACTGAAGTTTCCTAAGATATAGTTGAATTTCTAAGCTAAAAACTCAGAGAAAGATGTGCCTTGAGATACAGATTCATGAGGCCTATACTCTTACCTCTTGGATTTCATCTGGGACAGTTGAGTCCATCAGTCTGAAGAGCAAATTTCGAAGTGGACCTGCCTGTCTCCCAAGAATGCTGGTAGCTACTCCTCCCGCAAGTGCAAGAGCAAGGTGATTTGATAGAAGCTTCAGGCACAGTTTGAGGAAACTGTGGTGTTCCCTGAAACCAAATAAACTGCAGTGAACTTTTAGAACATAAAAGAGCACATGCTTTCCAGTTTCAGTAACATTTTTTTTCTCTTTAAAAATTTTGTCAAATTATGACCAACAGTAATTTTTAAAACATGATTCATGAAATTATGGGTAACTCTATAAAAAGATTTTTTATCAACAAGTACCTAAGTTTAGCTCTTTTTTAGATTGTAAAGAAATTTCATACAATTGAGAGGAAAATCAAACAAGAAAGAATAGTAAGTCAAAACTCTGGGGAGAGGCCAATGAGGGAAAAAGGAGACCTATGTAATACTTTAAACCAGCGGTCGCCAACCGGTGCGGTGGTCAATGAGGTCCGAAAGGTTGGTGACCACTGCTTTAAACAATAAAGAATTTTAAAAAATAAATAAATAAAAATAAATTCATCAGCATCCCAAAAATAAAAAATAAAAGAATAGTAAGTCAAAACTTTAAATGAATAATTAATAGACATGCACGCGCGCACACACAAATATACATTTATAAAACATACCTTGATGAAGGGAAAGGGAGTGGGGGAATCTCACTGTTTATTTTATCACAGTATCTCTCAAGAAAAGAACGCAGGTGTGAGAAGGTACTCTCTTCAAGATCAACACAATAAGGTCGGTGCCATGCAACAACTTGTCTAGAAAAAAGCATCAAGAAAAATTATGGAGCCACCTTAACATAAAATTTTTACACATGATCAAAAACAAAATCTAAACCATTACTAAAGCTAAAAGTTTCAACAAGATACACAGAAAACCTTATCGATTATGAAGGTGATAAAACCTTTCATTTTACAAATGAGGAAAACCAAGAATTGGCCATCCCTAGAGTTCTTCAATAAGAAAATATATAACCACCATCTGTTTTGTAAGGTTTGGATACTCCCTCACCTGAAGGCAGAAGGCCAAGACACATGATCTACTATAGCCCCTTCTAAGGGTCTATAAAATACATATTTCATTTTAAGAAACATAGTCTGACTCACAGTGACATATTGACATCTATTAAAGGAAAAACTCCTAAAAACTCTTGTGAAGATTTTCAAGATCTTGGAAACAAACTATCTACATATAAAATGGGAAGTTGCAGAGTTAATACAAATATATATTCAATTTATTATCCTTTTGGGGTTTTGTTTTAGAGGCCATAATTGAATTTAATTGGTTACAATGTTAAATAAACCCCACCTGAATCAAAGGTCTAGAATGCAAATACAGTTGACCATTGAACAATGCAGGGGTCAAAGGTGCTGGCCCTCTACCCCAGTGCAGTAAAAAATCCATGTAGAACTTTTGAATCCCCCAAACTTAACAGTTGTCCCTCAGTATCTACATGGGATTGGTTGTAGGACACACACTCCCTTGTGAAAACCAAAATCCACAGGTGCTCATGTCCTCTATATAAAATGGCAGAGAAAAATGCATACAGTTGGGCCTCCAACTGCCACAGATTAAAAACTACTGTTTCCAATCCACAGATGATTGAATTCGTGGATGCAAAATGCACAGATATGGAGGGCTGGCTGTATATTTATTGGCGAAAATCTGTGTATGTATAAGTGGACTAGCACAGTTCAAAGCCATGTTGTTCAAGAGTCAACTGTATAATACATTCTAGGTTGTAAATTAGCCCACATGAATCTAAAAATATCTGAACCAATCCTCAAATTCCTTAAAATTCAATCCCCCAATATTGGCTAAAAATCACCTTCCCAATTAAACAGATCTATATCACTTCATGAAAAAGCTAAATTCCTGCAAAAAGTAACTTATTTTACTTAAAAGTCTGGCAATTACTTTTTGCAAAAACCAGCCAGATAAAGGGTATAGAGGCTAATTAATTATTTAAATCAAGTAAGCCTACTTCTGGTTTTGATTATTTTAATTTAATTTCCTCTTGATATTTATACATTTAACTTTAAAATCATTTTCTGGGCCCGGCCAGTGTGACTCAATGGTTGAGCAATGACCCAAGAATCAGGAGGACACAGTTCGATAACAGGTCAGGGCACATGCCCAGGTTGTGGGCTCTATCCATAGTAGGGGGTGTGCAGGAGGCAGCCGATCAATGATTCTCTCTCTGCATTGACATTTTTCTCTCTCTCCCTTCCTCTCTCTGAAATAAATAAAATATTTTTTAATCATTATCTGGACCCAGAAGAAATTCAAAATGTTTAGAAGACAAATTAGGAAAATATCTTAAATACAGGGATAACCTCATGCTTATAAAACATATTTAACCCCAATATTAAAATGGAAAGAAATCTAAATGTCAACTATGATAATAAGAAAACAATACTAAAATTTTTCAGAAGTGTATTTTAAAACAAAGCACAGTTATTTGTTTTTACTAGTGCTTCTACTGCTATTAAAACACAAAATTTTTTATTTTATTTATTTTTTATTTTTTAAAATATATATTTTATTGATTTTGTACAGAGAGGAAGGGAGAGAGATAGAGAGTTAGAAACATCGATGAGAGAGAGTCATCGATCAGCTGCCTCTTGCACACCCCCTCCTGGGGATGTGCCCGCAACCAAGGTACATGCCCTTGACCGGAATCGAACCCCGGACCTTTCAGTCCCCAAGCCGACGCTCTATCCATTGAGCCAAACCGGTTTCGGCTAAAACACAAAAATTTTTTAAATGTGGCCACTCTTACCTGTCTCTAGGAAGAGCAGTCCATGCCAGACTATGTGATGTTCCAGCAGAGATCTGCTGAATAGCTATGCCATCTAAGCCATTCACTTTCTTTGGTTTAGTAATAGGACCTGTGGAATTTCCTTGGCCACACTGCCCCATTGAGTTATTGCCCCAGGCATAAACTTCATTATCTAAAACAAAACATAAAGAACAAAAGAAGAAAAGCCCAATTTAAATGTGATGTATTTGTGAAAGATGATAGTTAATACTAACTCTTAAAAACAAATGACTTTACCGTGAGAAAGAGCCAAACAATGACTGTCTCCAATAGAAATATCAACTATTCTGGTGGCAGCCAGTTCTTCAATAAGTTTGGGTCTCAAAGCTGTAGCTTCTGAAGAACCACAACCTAGACAAGCTCCACAGCCCCAAGCATAGACCTGAAACAAATAGAAATACACTACATATAATAACCTGAGAAATTAGAAATAAATATTATAAAAAACAGTGTGATTTAATACTACAAAACTTTATTGTTAAAATTATATTTACTGTTTTAAATCTTTTAAAGATGCTCATAGTAATTTATCTTGCTGTTTTTAAAAGTTTATTATACAGGCAGACAAAAACCTTCGCTGAAAGAAAAATAATTGGTTATAAAAAAAAAATACATGGAAGGATCTTCTGAGAGATACTGCCAAAGCTACTTATTGGCTCTCATTGTGTTATATTTGCCCAAGCTTAGTAGACTAGAAATACTGTTGCTATCTTAAAACTTCTCCTTTACATGTTTCTTACATTGAAGGTCCCAACAAATATTGTGTTGACTAGACCAAGGTGTGATCATATAAAAAAAATTCTATAAATCACAAAACTGCCATTTATGATTTAGTTGAAAAATACTTTATCTCATTGTGATAACAATTTTAATTACCACTTAGAAAGAGGACCATGTGAAACAAACATCTTTATTTTTTACTAATACTGATTAAAGATGTTTGAGGGAAATATGAGGTGAAAAATATGGAATATAAAAGAATAAACAACTGCTAATTTGGTAACCCAAAAGCAAAATAATCAGCAAACTGAACCATTTTTTTTCTTTCAATGGGTCTTATAGACTCTTATCTTTGTGCCATCACGTTTGGGAATTTTTTTTTGTCTTGCAATTATTTCAGGAAACACTGCTGAGAGATTAAACCTCTTCAACAAAAAAATGAAGAGCAAATACTTGTACCAGTTTCCAAATAACTTATTTAAGTATAGAATGCCACATAATTCCAATACAAGAAAGATTTATGTTAGGAGGGGTTAGAAACTGAAGATAAATACATTGATAAAAAAAAAAAATACAGTCAATGTCATTGAAAATCTCCTAAATCATTCAAATACAGTATAGTATTGTCACTCATTAAGACCCACATAGCTCATGCTCTTCCTCCTCTCAGGAGTACAGCGTGCCTGTGCTTTCCCTCCTCCCCACCACCAAAAAAAAAAAAAAAAAAAGACTCACATAGCTAAGTTTTGCTAAAACTTTGCTTGAATACATGAAGAACTACTTGGCTTGCATTTTAGGGGCCTTGTTGTACAAAAATATATACTGTATCACACTTCATATGGTGGTGAGTTAGCACTGAAGAGGCCTGAGGGACTGAGATGAACCAAGGAAAAAGTAGATGTTCATTTCATGCTCAGCAAGTAGTAGAATGGTAAACAGAACTACCCTTACCATTCAAAAGTACTTCTCTCTCACTTTATTTTTTTCTCAGTTTATGTATTTGACTTCACATAACTAATTTAGCATACTCATAGAGCAAACAATTTACATGTTTCTTTGGAATTTAGTGTATTGAATTTATTACTATTATTATATTACTAGAGGCTGGGTGCACAAATCTGTGCACCAGTGAGGTCCCATGGCCTGGCCTGAGGGATTGGACCAAAACTGGCTCTCCGACATCCCCTGAGGGGTTCCAGATTGCAAGAGGGTGCAGGCCAGTCTGAGGGAGGTTAACCAGCCAGGGAGGGACCGAGGGAGGGTTCCAGGGCATGTCCGGCCTGTCTCGCTCTGTCCCAATTGGTTGAACCCCGGGAGCAGGCTAACCTACTAGTCGGAGCATCTGTCCCCAGGTGGTCAGTGCACATCATAGACTGGTGGGCTGGTCAATTGTCTGCCCCCTGGTGGTCAGTGCACATCAGAGTGAGCAGTTGAGCAGCCTTAGTATATCATTAGCATATTACACTTTGATTGGTTAAATGGACTACTGGATGACCAAACACTTAGCATATTAGGATTTTATCATATAGGAGGATTAGCAACTAATAGTTAAGCAGTACTTCTTGGTTTATAGAAACTTTCCATTCAAATAACAGTTGTTTAAGATCATTTTTAAGAAAGTAGGAATTATTACTCCTCTCTTACAAAAGAAGCATTGATGCTCAAAGGAGGTTGGTGATTTGTCTGTGGTTATACAACAAATAGATGAGCATCTTCTGACTTCAATTCATTGATTCTTAGCACAAAACTCTCAGTGAGAAAGATGTAAAAGAGAAGTTTTAAGTTTTAAGGTAGCAACCAGCATTGTAACAAATGACTAATGTAGTGAAGTACAAGGTGATAATTTGAGGTACCGTGTTTCCCCGAAAATAAGACATCCTCCGAAAATAAGACCTAGCGCATGGAAAGATAAGACATCCCCTGAAAATAAGACCTAGCGCAACTTTGGGAGAAAAAATTAATATAAGACACTGTCTTATTTTCGGGGAAACAGGGTAGATTATTAAAATTTTATTAATTGGTTTTTTTAGAGAGAGAAAAGGGTTGGATGAGAGAGGGAGAGAAGAGAGGTGAGAGGGGCGAAGGGGAGAGGAGAAAGAAGGGAGAGAGAGGGGAGAGGAGAGAGAGAGAGAGAAAGAAACATGGATCTGTTGCTCCACTTATTTATGTAGTCATTGCTTCATTTTTATATGTGTCCTGACTAAGGACAGAGACTGCAACCTTGGTGTATGGGGATGACGTTCTAACCAACTTAGCTAACCAGCCAGGGCATGAGGTAGATTTTTTAGGACATAAGACATTCAAGTCTCTCAAAAATTTTTTTAAATTATATGTTAATTTCCACTTTACTGCTCATCTGCCTTTTGATTTAGTTTGAAAACATTTTTATACCACTACCTGGCACATAAGAGATTCCTATATGTAAGAGAATGAGTGGTTAGCTCTCTTTTCAACTGTCATTGCTAATGATGTAAAGCAGGGAATTACTGTCAGTCTATCACCATACCAGGACCCTTTCTATCACCAACAAACAAAGGGAAGTCAAGATACACATGTATAAGTTCAAAAGTTTATAAAGAGATTGTAAAATTCTGACTATCCTAAGCCTGACTAACCCTTTCTTGGGACACCTAATCCTCTCAGATTATTTTTCATATGGAAATGTTCTCCTTACCCTCTCTTTTGATCACCTTCTTGCTTTGATAGTTAGTTCATATCACTGGTTCCAGCAAGATCTAGTCTCTATTTCTCCCACTATCCATGATTTTTAGGAAAACACTTAAGAGTTGCTGAGTGCTAAAAGGTTTTATAAAATCATCTTAATACAAAGAACAGGGGGCTAAGGGCAGGTTTACCAGGGTCACACAGGCCAGGTCAGAAAATCGGATTCCTTCTTAGATACTGTACTTCAAACGGGAGAAAATATATATGTTTTAAATGTCTTTTTTAACTTTAAATTTTGAATTACTTTTTTGTCACCTAGTTCTAGGAAATGACATAAGCCTTCATGCTCATCCCTTAGTCTTACCTGCCCTGTTGATGTCAAAGAAAGTGAAGACTGGCTCCCAGCACAAACTTTGCGTATGAACATTCCTTGTAAAGCTTCAATAACTTTAGGTTTATACACCCTGTTGGTATCACCATGGCCAAGTTTGCCTATGAAAACAAACACATTCAGGTTAAATAATTTATTTGTTTTGAAGAACTTCTGTTCTTGCAATTAAAACCACTTTAAGATAGGTATAGAAAATTATTTTTGTTTTGCTCTCCTTTTATAGTGATACTTCTAACTTCAAATTTGCTGATATACTAAATAGTTCCTATATTAGAGTGCATATGAAGTAATTGTTTCTAATTTTTTAAAAGATTTAATATTATAGTTCACTAAAGTTCACTTGGTAAATCACTAAAGTAGAAAAATAAGTGGCTAACATATATTCAACCTTACTAAGAACCAAAAAATACAATTTAAATTCTATTATTTTCACTATTGAAATCATTTTTAAAATTATCTTACTTTAATACCTAGTGGGATATTAAAGAATATGGGGAAATGTGCATTCTCACATTGCTGATAGCAGTGACTAAGTAAAGTAGACAAAGATTCAGTCATTCATTGTACTGTTTTTAATTCTGAAAAAAATTGGAAACTCTCTAGATACTCAACAATAAACTGGTTTTATAAGTTGTGCTACAATCGCATGAAAGAATACTTTGAGACTATTAAAAGAAAAAGGTAGTCATGCTTGTTGACATAAAAAGACACTCATAAAATACTGTTAGATAAAAACCAGCAGGTTATTAAATATATCTATGGTAAATATAGGCCTGCTATGGTTTTTAAAAAACATCTGTGCAGCAATATACAATATGTACATATTTAGATGTCTATCTACCAAAGTTTTAACAATGGTTATAGCAACATTTGTAGAAACAGCTCATTTTAGGTTTTTTAATTACAATAGACATGTACAACGGGAAAATAATTTTTAAAAAATCTCAAGAAAAAAAGCCAAAGTAATCAACAAATAAATTTTTACATACCATTGTCTCCTCCTCCAAACGACCATACAGTTCTCCCATCTTTAGATAAAGCAATAGTATGTGAACTGCCACAAGAAACTTCTCCTACATTGCTAATATCTTTTACTAATGTTGGAATGTTACGGCTATTACTGTCACCGTGACCTTGGTAAAACACAACAAAAAAGAAATATTAACTCTTTTTCTTTCTGCCATTACTTCACAGCTGGAATACACACTAAATAGAATTAACACATTTTTAAATACAGATAAATATGAAAAACAGAATCATTTCTATCATCTTCTCTCATCCAATCTTCTAGGCAACTCCCAAACTCTGTCACTCAGTCTATCCAATGACTCATTAGGACATTCTATTTATGCTCCTCTAAGAGCACTTTGTCAAATGCTGTCCAGTATCATGCTCATAGTGATTTGTTTTCTCTTCCCACTAGCTTATACACATCAAGATCATGATGGTATCTTTCTTATCACTGAAATCCTGCAGTGCCTGCTCATAGTACACACTCAGTGAATACTTGATAGATTTAATTACATTTTGTAATTTTAGCACCAAAATCTAGGTATTCTGTATATAAACATCTTCCTCTGAACTTAAAAACTAACAAAATAAATTACAGTCTTTGGCCTATTAATTCTAGTCTCACTCAATAACCATCATCATTTCTATTTTTCTATGAGGATAATTTCAATTAAAAAAATGTTACCTAATCTTCCAAAGTCTCCTTCACCCCATGTGTACAATTCTCCATCCTCTGTTACAGCAGCACTGTGTCTGTATCCAGCCGACACACAAACAACTACCTGCATTGTACACAAAGTGGATTTCATGAACACAAAGAGGATAAAATATATAGTTCATATTTGACCCCATACAAAGAGACTTCAAAGATACTGATATTCACAACTCATCTAAGACAAGGCTGCCTGGCTAAAGGATCGAGAAAGTACTAAAATATGTTCTATATTTCAGAGCAGTAGCTATATGCTCTACATTGGCCAGGCTACAAACCCTGGTTTCCACCCAGAGAAGAGGACAACTTTTCTTAACTCAATTCACACAAAGGCAGTGTAAAAACTAGCAACTCCCCAACCCCAAATATATCAGCCTAATCCCTTGCAACAATATTATATCACTACTCAAGTCTTTACTCAAAGAGTTGGAGAGGGCTAAACTCATGGAGCAATAAAAAAATAAAAAATAGAAAAAAGTTAAAATAAAACCTCTAATCCTGGCTAATCAAGTAAAACTCATTGTAAAATAGAAAGATCTAAGCAGTATATAAGCTTACATTAAATAAACTCCTGATAGTAATTTTTACCCTTAAGTAAAAACTATACAGCCTCAGGTATATGGTTGGTGAGTAAAAATTAGGGGAATAAAGGCATGTACCAATATATTTTGGGGACCACTCATACCTTTAACACTGATCAAAATCACTAACTACTGAAAAGAGATACATAGGGAAAAAATTTACACCAATAACTCCATGTCCTTTCAATTTCTAGTTTCTCTAATATAAGAAATTAGAACTAATTTTAAAAAGAATTGTAATTAAGGAAGAAAGAAGGTACAAAGACTAGGAAAACACTACTTCAAATAGTGTTTATCTGAAGTTCCTTAGACCCCCATATTCAACATTTTATCAAGTATCCCCTGATATTGTCAAGTGGATTCCAAAGGTCACTGCTTAGGGGTTGATGTCTCAATTAAAATACTGCAAGTTACAATAAACTAAAATTCATTTGATTAGCTAACCTTGTCAACCAACCTCCCATGAAGGAAAAGTATCCCACATGTAATTCTGATATAAAATTAAAACTTAGCCCTAGCTGGTTTGGCTCAGCAGATATATTATCAATCTGTGGACTGAAGGGTCTCAGGTTTGATTCCAGTCAAGGGCCCATATCTTAAGTTGCAGGCTCGACCCCTGGCCCTGGTCAAGTGCGTGTGGGAGGCAATCAATTAATGTATCTCTCTCACAATCGATGTTTCTCTCACTCTGTCTCTCCCTCTCCCTTCTACTCTCTCTAAAAAATCAATGGAAAAATATCCTCCAGTGAGGATTAATAAAAAAAAAGTTTGAAACTTAAACATTAACAGATTTCTATGTGAGGAAACTTTCATGGAAAGAATACAATCTTAAAATGGAGAGACCTATGTAATTGCATATCATTATATATTTAGGAGATTGTGATTATTTGCGTGTGACCTTGGGCAAGTTACTTAGCCACTTTAAAAGCCTCATGTCAAACTTCAATGGGAAGACAGGGGAGGGGTGCAAGGCAGGGCGGTAAGTGATCATCCAAAGGACTTATATGCATAAACAAAGGACTATATAAGCATAAACAATGGACACAGACACTAGAAGGGTGAGGGTATGTGTGGGAGTTGGGGGAGTAGCCAGGACGAGGTCAATGGGGGAAAAGGAGACATATGTAATATTATATATAATACTTTAAATAAAATTTTAAAAAATACATAAATATGTATATACATTTATACTATATACATTTGAAATAATATTTGAAAAATATTTTCTCTCAAAATTCTTAGTTACAAATGCTGTTTTAAATCTTTCTGAAAATGAATTTATTTAAAATGTGAATCATTTTATACTACAGGATTTGTATATATAATGTTTCTTGTAAAATATGAAACAAATTTTTTTTTTTTTTACAAAAAAACAAACTCAGATCAGAAAAAGTAAACATATAAAATGACAATTTCAATATTGTTTTCATAAGCGCAAGCTTTTCTTATTAAACTTTTAGGATGGATTTAAGATGCATAAAGCAGAAACCAGGGGTACTGTAACTATGACAGCACACAATTTGGGGACCTAATGAAACTGCAGACCCTGAAAAAAAAAAAAGCCCATGTAAGTTTCTGTTAAAATGCTACTTTCTCCAAGAGAACTCTGACCTCATTATCTAATATCACACACCTCACCCAAGTTAGTATCTATTACATTACTCAATTTTCCTTTATTATTATTTGAAATTATTTTATCTGTTTACTTATTTATTATCTTTATCCCACAGATTAAAGCTCCATGATAGCAAGGGGGCCTGAAGTTCCTTAGAGCCCTATATTCAGTTTTCTTACCTGTGAAATGAGAAAATAACTACCCGAATAAGGTTATTATAAGAATTAAAATTAAATAATATATGTGAAAATGTTTCATAAACCATAAAAGAACTATTCAAAAGATAATCCACAGAGCTGGGGGAATGCAACTTCAGAAGAAACACAACAAAATCTGAAAGACATTGTCAGTTATAGCACCAGTGCATCTAATTATTTTTTTAAGTTAAAAAAGAAAGCACATACCTTTCCTTGAAGAGGGCCCTGAATAAGCTTGGGATATTTCTGTGTTGAACTATTTCCATGTCCCAGTTTCCCATAATCACCATCTCCCCAACTGAAGACTTCTCCTTCTGTGGTAAAAGCTAAAGTGTGACCATCAGATCCTTTGGAAGATGAAACCTTTTTAATGGACCTGTGAGGCTCAAATGTTAACTTTTTTAAAGTAGACTGATTATTAGAATCTCCAAGGCCCAGTCTCCCATAGCTGCCTTTACCACAAGCTCTGACAGAGCCATCCGTAGAAATGACAAAAGTGCAGTATTGTCCAGCTTCAATCTATAAGCAAACAGAAATGTAAATATAAAATGCTTCTGTTGGAATCAATGTGTTAATATTTACGGTTGGTTTTACCAAAGAGGCTCAAAAGAAATCTTTTAAAGCTAACTAAGGCATGGATCTTCATAGAGATTAAAAAGTAAATAGAAAATTAAGAAAATCATTAATGGCCTTTTCATGTTGCCTTTGTTATGCTCAAATTAACATATATTTTCTCTTTCCAGGTCATTTACCTGGTCATGATTCAATGAAACAACAAAGTAAAATGTTTTAACCTCCTCTTATAATTAAAGGACAAGAAATAAAATGTTCCTATAAATTCCTTAGGGTCCATTATGGAACCATATTATATTCTAAATTCATTTAAAAATGTTTTAATGAAAATAATAATAAAATAGAACATCTAGCTTAGCTAATGGTAGTTACAAATGTAAAAAGTGACCATAATAGAAAAATTAAATACCAATCTGGCAAAGGGAAAATTTCAGTTTTTATTTAGTATTACCACTTAGGTTGAATATAATGGTAAGTATGTTGCCACTCATAATTCTTTTTAAAAATCCAGATCCCAAGTTAATTTTTTAAAACTTGGGAATAGCGTTAGGGAAATGGGGGACTAAAAACATTTTTTCTATTAAAATGAAAAAACTGACACAGTATGATATAGAAACAATAGAGATAAGAAACAGTCAAGAATCTTCACTCATTTAAAAAACACTTTTATAATTATTTAAAGCAAACCCTCTCATCTACCAATCTGTAAGGTATGCAAATAACTCACGGTCTGAGCATCAGAGAAACTGGGAGCCAGTTTGGGCTGTAATATTTTCTCCTGTGTGCCTTCTACCAACTGATGGCTGCTATTGCTCCCCCAAACATAAACCTCACAGGTTTCTGAGACAATGGGAGCATCACCAGTCTGAATGCTATCTGGGCTAGCACATGTTCTTGAGTAATCAGAAGCCATTCTGCAAACCTATTAAAATTAAAAACATACAATGCATTGTCAAAATATTTTTAAAGTAGACATTTTAATATTCTGTAATTACTGTTAACTTTCCTTCTTCTAAAACTCCCAACTGCTCAAATAACCTAACAACTCATCCATTCTTAAACATAGATGGCTAGACTACATACTACTATCCTTCTCCCTTCCTCTCTGTAAAAAATCAATAAAATATATATATATTTTAAAAATAGGCTTTAGGTTAGATGATTTTGCCCAACTGTAAGTTGATATACGATAAGTGTTCTCAACATGTTTAAGGATGGGTAGGCTAAGCTATGATGTTTGGTAGGTTACATGTATTAAATGCACTTTTGACTAAATGATATTTTAAACTTGTAAGGGTTTTACTGGAATGTAACACAATCATAAGTTGAGGAGCATCTGTACTCTAAAAGTCAGTGGATACCTAAGTGAGGAGGAAAAGGGTTATGGCCAGGACATAAAAGAATAAAGTTTTATTCCTTTACTTGGTTACAGATTAGAAGGATTTTTTTAAATGATAAATCACTAAACCAACATTTGTTTGTATGTCTTTCTATATCTGTTTTACTTTTTAAAAAAATTACAGTTACCTTCATATGATACAAAATTCAAAATGAATAAAAGGGTATACACTGAAAAATATGTTCCCTATTCCTGATGCCAGACACCCCAGGTCTTCAGACAACCACTGATGTCACTTTCTTTTGCATCCTTTCCAGAGGTAGAACAGATTATTTTTAAGGGATAAATACATGCAATAGCATTTTAACACAAAATAATTTGTAATATAAAAGCCATGGTTATTACATACCTCTTCAAAGAGACATAAAGCTGCCTCATAGAGTGAGCACAACCCATCAGATGTTCTGGTTGGTTCCCTCCACTGACTCCGATCAGCAGATGAACCCTATAATTAAAACATTGTGAGGAAGAAGACAGACATATGTATTAAAATCACAAAAACATTTGAGAACTGTTTATATGATTATGTGCATTAAGGTCAAATCTGAACATTAGGTCATGAAATCAATTTTACAAATAAATGTTATAAAAGATGTGGCTATAGAGCGAAACCATAAATTAAGTGTCATTCTCTCATTGATGACCTTATTAAATAGTAATTTTTTTTCCTAAGGGTCACAGGGCTTGAGCCAAAAACAATCAAAGAGGCAGAATTTTACAAATTACACATTTTTGTGGGTGATCAGAATGCAGTAAATTGGATCCAGGAAATATTGTATTCCCCTGGGGCTTCCTTGCCCATCTGCCCCCCAAGGATAAAGGCAAGTACTAGAACATAGCCAACTTGAGTGATGACCCTGACCAGAGCAGGAAGTCTGGCCCTCCCTTTTAGTTTCAGCACAACTAAAATCCTAAGGTCAGTTCATGTGGCTACCTGACTACATTAGCAACAAACATCTTTTATTCTAACACAGCTGGAGGAAGGACAGTATAAAGCTAGGAGATTCCTTGACAAGTGGAATAAGGGAAAATGAGATAGTATCATTAAATAAGACCAAACAATCTGAGCAATGCACAGCTAGCTAATGAATCACAAGGTTTTATCTTCCCTAACAAAGGACATTAAGGAGCAAATGGCTTACATATTCCAGACTGTCCTGGGACCAAAGGGTCTCAGTCCCCACCCCTCTTCAATGACCTTCTTGATGATGTTCTTTTAAAAATGAAACTAACCAGCCCTAACCAGTTTGGATTAATAGATAGAGCCTTGGATGGACTCAAAGGTCCCAGGTTCGATTCAGGTCAAGGGCATGTACCTTGATTGAGGGCACATACCCAGTAGGAAGTGTGTAGGAGGCAGTTGATCGATGTTTCTAACTCTCTATCCCTCTCCCTTCCTCTCTGTAAAAAAAAAAAAATATATATATATATATATATATATATATATATATATATATATATAGATATAGACATATATATATATATATATATATATCAATAAAATGTATTTTTTAAAAATAAAAAAGTAACTATTAAATAAAAATGAAACTAACCAGAAGATAACCCTAAGCCCTCTATATGCACATTTTGGTGAATCAACATATTGAAAAACACACTCTAAAAAGCTAATGAATATTCTGATAAGACTCTTCCCCTGAGACCTTCCCTAGAATTCCAGCAGGCCAGAGAGGTTAAAAGACTCAAGACAAAAACGTCACAGCTCACTCTGGCAACAGAACTCCCAGGCGTTGTATCTCTTAAACTCTAAGACTTGCAATTCCTAACCCCTCAAGATTTGCAACCAGGGGAGCAGTGGGCAATAGCAGCTTGATCTGGGCTGACCCCCTGAACCTGTCTTCAAGGACCCCTTTTCTCTGACTTTCTCTCTCCTATTGCTTTTCCTACCTGAAGCCTTTCTTTTGTTTCACACTCTCCAACTTTAATAAACATACTCTCAAAATCACCTGGACTCATATTGTGAAATCTTTCCTACATGAAATCAAGAACCCACACAGCAATGAAGAGCAACTCCGGGCCCAGACCCTGTCAGGTAACAATAGTAGCTCTCTGGGACTAAATGCCTACTCTCCACAGTAGGGCCCAAAGGCTATGACTAGAAATCATTCTCTCATTGAAAAATAATAAACCAGAAAATAAACTTCATCTTCATTGCTCCCTCAAATTCCCATACATATTCTTAAATCTTTAGATCACAAATATCAGATTCTTTCTCTGATTTGCCAATCCTATAATTTTGAAATTTTCATCAGTGGCATTTATTTCAAAGGATACTGTATTATAAAAATATTTATATTCTAGAAGATCACATGGCAGATATACCATAAGAAAGTATATCCACTACTGTGGAAGGGTGGTTGGCCTAGTTGACCAGTAAGATCCCATCCAACACCATGATTATGATTTTATCAATTCAAATTATTTTAATCAACATGATTAATAAGTAATGAGCAAAATGAACATGTTGGCTATTTAATTTATCACTGGATCACCAGGTACAAACCTGCTGCTACCAAAACAACTTTTCTTTTTGTTTAAGGTGGTATTTCTCAAATTTTAAAATAGACATGAATTATCTAGAGATCTTGTTAAAATACACATTCCAATTCAATAAATAAAGATGGGAGCCTGAGATTCCGCATTTCTTAACAAGCTCCCAGTTGATGCCAATGCTGCTGTTTGGTGCCCACTTTGAGTGGTAAGACTTTAGAGAACCACTTATAGGTCTAGAGTCATACCAGAAGCTGAGTGTTCAAAATTAATTAGTCCTTAGACACATCAGGTGTTGCTATATTAGCAAATACTTTGGGGCATAACCTCTCCAAACTCCATAATTGGGAAAAACACAATTGTAAACTTTGGCTCCACTGTTTAAAGAACCCTTCTAGTGATCATCAGGCCAATAGCAGATAAGGAACAATAAGCGTGTGTACCTTCCTAAGAGCTGGCACCAGTACCATCAATACCTTTTTTATGCTTTTCTACAGTATAGAGGAAAACGTTAAAAACTGTATAAAGTTTTTTGCCAAAACCGGTTTGGCTCAGTGGATAGAGCGTCGGCTTGGGGACTGAAAGGACCCGGGTTCGATTCCAGTCAAGGGCATATACTTGGTTGCGGGCACATCCCCAGTAGGGGGTGTGCAAGAGGCAGCTGATCGAAGATTCTCTCTCATCGATGTTTCTGACTCTCTATCCCTCTCTCTTCCTCTCTATAAAATATCAATAAAATATATTTTTTAAAAAAACTGTATAAAGTTTTCATAACAGACAAACCTGGGTTTAAATCCAAACTCCATCACTTTTTGGCTGTGCGACTGAAGGATAAGATCCCTTATCCTTAGACAGAAATAATGCCTATATTATATAGGGCTGTTGGGAGGATTAACTGAAATTATGTATAAAACACGCCTAACACAGTTCCTAACATACAGTAAGTAATAACTGCACTTTGCACTATGTACACTGAGAAAGAAGAGAAAATACAGGGAGTCTTTAATAAATTATTGCTAGATTTAAGAATAAGAAACTAATAAAATATCCTTCAAACATTGTCTGCAGAGACTGTCACTGTTTTCTGTTCTTCCCAAAATAGTTAAGAGGCTAGTCCCAATCAATTAGGATTACAGAGTATATAATATAATCCTGTAATCCATTGTATACAGAATTCTTAATGTGCTTTGTAAACCCACTGCATAATATAAAAACAACAAAAGGGCAATACCTAAGCATTTTAAAAGAAATTAAATTTTGAAAAATATAGTACATTCAATGTATAACTATATACATTACTAACATGCCATAGGAAGTCCAATGGTCCAGAGATAAAGTAGAAATTAAAATAACAAACTAGTGGTTTCATAGGTCTTCATTTAATTACCTTCTTCTTAAATACCTACCATTAAAAATAATGTAATACCTTTTATTTTTTCACCTTTATCCTTAGCAGATATTAAGACAAGAACATAAGAATGGATGGAGTGCATTTATGTTCTTGCTATCTGGTTTTACTCTACTTAAAATTGGTTCAATGACTCCCCACTAGCTTCAGGATCAAGAAGCAAGGGATTCAAGTCCCTGCCTAGCTTGGCAGTCTCATTTCATCTCATTCCACCCCATACTTCCAGGGTTTGCTCTTCCAGTCACTTTGTGAAATCTGGTCCTCTTCTCTAGTCCCTCACTGACACATATCATGTTTATAGGAAAACTTTTCCTACTTTTCAACTAAGCTTAGGGATTCCTCCACCATAAGTCAATTCCAACCCCTTCCCCTCCAGCTCTTCTCCTGTATCCCCCACCTCCTCCCTGTGTACAGACTTCTAGTACAACCCATTATCATTAATTTGAAATGTCCATGTATCTCTCTTTCCTTAAACTGCGAGCTAGCTGAGGGCATGTACACTACAAAGCTTATTCATTTTTTTAACCCAGTGCCTAACAGTATTTGGCACACAGTGTTCAGTAAACATCTACTGGCATCAAAGTCCAATGTGTTTATTGTTATTTTTTTTAGAACTCACACATGTACACTGACATTGTTTCCCTACTCTTGATTTAAATCTAAGGTAATGAATATCTTGTGCACTCCCATTCAAACACAATTATTATGTGTATGAGTAGTGGAATTTAAAAATCACACAAGTAAATACAACTTATGGATTAAACTTATTAATTTTTTAATCCTTATGCCAAGTACATAATTGATGGTTATGTGTCTCTTCCTCTAACACCTAGGTGAGGGTACATTTTATCCCAGTTGTTCAGGGGTAGAGAAACTTCAGACAGGGATGATCAGGTGAGGTTGTGGTCCAATGTACCAGGAGAGGTTCTAGATATTTTCTGAGTTCTCAGACACTACTGTAAAGTGTAAGAAGCATAAGTTCTGGACCAAGAGCATCAGACTCTATTGCTTATTGTGCAAGAAAAAATATTGAATATAAAATTCAATTAAATAACCATTTCTTTCCCCTAAAAAGTCAATCCGAGATTTAATTAAATTCAATATAATGTAGGTCTGTGGTGACTTTGGGAGCAAACTAAATTGAAAACAAAATTCTTCCCCCAAAATAGATCCAGGATTCCGAGGAAAGCAATCTAGTTTTCTGGGGTGTCCTTGCCCTAACAAGGGGTTATGTTATAGGGTACAGATTGGTGAGTAACGACACCTTTCTGACTAGGTGTATTTGACATTTTGCCCTGGAATTAAAGAGGCCAAGTGGAGAGAAACTAGAAATCCAGCCATAAAATAAGCAATATGTTTTCAATCTACTTTAAGGTAGGCCTTCATAGGGAAAAAAATAAATTGATTTAACATATACCGGGGGGATGAGGGGAGGAAGGAGGCAGAAAAAACATGGGCTTTATAGACATTCAGGGTTGTAGTAAAAATTAGTTAACACTGTGCCTGGCCCATAAGTGCTTAATCAAAAGTACGCATTAGAACTCCAGATCTTTTGAGAAGTAGATGTGTAAATTTAGGATAATTGCCAGTTTCTTCATCCTTAAGATAAGGATAAAAAATATCTTAGAAATTAACATGATAATTGAATGAGACAGTGCACATAAACCACCTGGTAGGTAGTAGGCTACAATAAAGGTTACCCCTCCTCTTCCCTAAGTGCAGGTATTGGGGAGCAGTAAATAAAACAAGCCAAAAAGGAATGAAATGTTAATTATAGATTAACTAAATGAATATTAAAATACATTGGGTAGGTAAATATATTTACTATAAACATTTCTTAAGCTTATAGGGCCAATTTAAACTAATAGCCAAATATGCATACAAACCTAAAGATAATGAGACTAAACTAGATTGCTATGAAGAAAGCTTAAAAGGACACCTTCTTCCTACTAATGGGCAATATTGTAGGATAAAGCCTTAGGCAAGCATGGGGAAGAAACCTCTGACTCAACGTATTTAGCATTTTGTTTAAGAAGGAAAATACACTATGAATAAGCATATAATCATACTAGAGGCCCAGTGCACAAAATTTGTGCATGGGTAGGCTCCCTAGCAGCTGCTGATTGCTAGCCAGGGCCGGGCTGGCCAGGAGGAGGGATAGCAGGCAGTTGGCTGGCCAGCCCCACCCCCAGTCAAACTCCTGGTAGAGGGGACAATTTGCATATTAGGCTTTTATTATATAAGATAACTAGATTGTACAATCATTAATATATTTTCTTTGTAACAAGGCAAAGCAAAATAAATAGATTATAAAATGAAGAATTAAGCGACTCTCCTAGAAATACTAACACATGCCCATGGATAGATACATTATTTCAGGTCATTAAATGGCATTACATGTTTGAAAGCAGTATAAATTTAGAGTATATTACCAGAAAGTATTAAGATAAGAAAATTAGAAAAATAGATGTGCAAGTAAATGAGTTTAAATATTGAATAAGAAAACAGAACAAGGTCTAACTGCCTCTCACAGGTGTTCCCTCAAACATTTCTTACTTAGATTACTGAATCTCCAGCTCTCAGTTTCCACTGCAGGTGATGATCATAGGACCCTGTCAACATTTCCATATATTGAACAAAGCACTGTATGCTTTCATTGTCTTGATTTTAATGTAAAACAGGTGAACATTAAATGCTCTGGTTTTAAAATAAATTCAACACAATTGTTTTTTTATGAAACATTCCTATTAATCTAAGAGCTTCTCACTTTTTTTTTTGGGGGGGGGTGTCTCAAATACATATATATAATTTATAAGTGGCATTTTTTTATTTATTTTAACTAAATTTGTTAATTGATATTTGGTAATAAAGAACACCAAAAAGACTGATCCATGTAACCCAATTGAAATTAAATCAGTTTATAAATGTTTCAGTCTTTATATTCTAAATTTGTATTCTTTTTTATATTTTTTATTAATTTCAGAAAAAAAGAAGGGAGAGGGAGAGAAGGATAAAAACATCAATGCTGAGAGAAAATCATTGATCAGCTGCCCCTACAAACCCCCTACTGGGGATGGAGCTGGAAACCCGGGCATGTGCCCTAACTGGGATTTAACTGTGACTTCCTGGTTCATGGAACCATGCTCAACCACTGATTCACACTAGCTGGGCTAAATTTTATTCTTAATTTGAATTTTTATTCTTGGTTTTCACAAAGGCATTACGTTTCGGTCTTAGAAATTTTTGAAACTGATCATACTAGACTATAATTTATTGTTTATTCTTTAATGTGGTACCCAATGTTAGTTTCTTTTAATCCTCACCAGAAGACATGCTTAGAGGGAGGAGGAGGAGGAGGAGGAGGAGGAGGAGAGGGAAAGAAAAACATGGATGTAAGAAACATTGATCAGTTGCCCTCCATATAACCCAACCAGGATCGAACCACAACTCAGGTATGTGGCCCCACCAGGAATGGAACTGGCAACCCCAGGAATGGAACTCAACCAACTGAGCCACTCTGGCAGGGCCCAGGATTACCCTGTTTCCCCGAAAATAAGACAGTGTCTTATATTAATTTTTTCTCCCAAAGTTGAGCTAGGTCTTATTTTCAGGGGATGTCTTATCTTTCCATGCGCTAGGTCTTATTTTCGGAGGATGTCTTATTTTCAAGGAAACACGGTAGTTTCATAATAATAGTCAAGTAATTACTTTCCTCCAAGAATAATACACTCTTTTCACAGATCTTTGTTTATTAGCTCATCATTCCCCTTCATTCAAGTCTCTGCTCAAATGTCACAATTCAGAGTCGTCTTTCCCTGACCATATTAATAGCATATCTTTCCCCTCCCCCCTCTTTGCCCTGAGCCTATAATTTTGTATGACAGGCTCCCTTTAACCTCCCTAATTTTAATTCTTAGGACTTCTCACTATCTGAAATTATTTACTGACTGTCTAATTCCCTTACCAGGCTGTTAGCTCCTTGAGGCAGAAACTACATTTTTCTCTGCTGTATCCCTTGGGACTACAATAACACTTGGCACAATGCTTAATAAAAATTGAGAAGGATAAAATCAGAGATTTTTTTCAAAAGACCTCCACATTCATTTCACATGAGTTTACTATATGAGTACACTCATTTTACACGAGTTTACAACAAAGAATTAGATGAACTTCCCAAGTTCACATAAGTAGCCATAAAACTAAAACTACAATCCTGACTCCTGATGCAATGGTCTTAACTGAACTAACTAGCCTGTCCTTGAACTACATATTCACATCAACTTGTATAAAAGTTTCTTCACTCCAAGTACATAAAATATTTAAATAACTTAACTATCCACCAGAACTCTCAAATCATCCCATATTACCACAAATATGTTAAAGGTTTGGTGGACTTCTCCCAAAATCATTAGATAAAAATTTTAAAGTTGAGATTTATATAATACATACCAAAGAACGCCTCATCTGCATTAATATCGTCATAAAGCAGTCAAAGCTGATCATTCCTTCCTGGCTTGATAGTAATTTGCTTTTCTCCATGGAATTTACAACTGCTGAAGCCCCTAAAGCCATTTCGATCCATTCAAGAAGATATCTCAAAGAACCTCGTTGAGCTGCTAAGCCAAGCAGCAACTCAGAAGCTAATCTTCGACCTAAAGTGTCTGCCCCAGAATTGGGAATAGTTACTCCTTTAAGAAATGTTGTTACTTGTGATAAACAGTCCAAGCCCATTGGAGGGATCTTGCTTTCATTTGCTAAAGATAATGGTGGCAAAGAACTCACAACTTCAATTGCAGTATGAATAACGTCATTGCAAAGACTGAGACCAGGTCCCGACACAGGCATCATCCAACTTTGTCTTAGAAGTGCAAATAATAAACTTAGACCAGTTCGAACACCCATTTCTATAAGTGCATCAGTGCTTGACCGGGGACGTTCACTAACAGAATGGACATCTGCTGAACCAGAACTGCTCTCTGGAGAATGCTGCTGCTGTTTCACTTTGCCTTTGTCATGGTATTTATTAGAAAGTGCATAAAAAACACGCTGGAGTACAAGCAGTCGTTTTCGAAGTGCCCCAGCAAATGGGGAATCTGAACAAACCATCTTCGCTAGTGCTAGCTGGCTGCTGAGAAGAGCATCCAAATAGTGGTCCTGCTCATCACTTGAAAGAGACTCACGTTCAAAGTCTGGCAACTGTGGTCCTTTGAGACACAAAACTTGTTGGGGCAAAAGTACTACTTCCTTATTACTGACTAGTTTAGAATACAGAACAGCAACCCCTTCTCTTGTAGCAATAGATTCACTGTCCTCTGTAATCCAAGAACTGTTTAGGTGTTCAAGCCATTTCAGTTTCACTGGTGGAACCATAGTTGCCATGTTGATTTATTCTTTAGCCATTAGTTCTGTAAAGGAAGAAGAAAAAGCAGTCAAAGACTTATATGGATAATTCATAAAAAGTTTTTAACTCTATCTTATAGTATAATAAGTGATTTCAAGTAATGTCTGGACTAGTTAATAGTAATATACCATGGTTACATAAGATAATACTAATTATAGGAGAAGATGAGTGAAGGACATATGGGAACTCTGTACTATCTTTGCAACTTTCGGATAAATCTAAAATCATCACAAAATAAAAATATTAATATTTTAAAAATTTGGCCTTGGATGGTATGGCTCTGTTAGTTGAAGTGTTGACCCGTGCACCAAAGGTTGCAGGTTCGTTTTCCAGCTAGGACACAGATTGCAGGTTAGATACCAATTGAAGTGCATACAGGAGATCTATATTTCTTTCTCACATCAATGCTTCTCATTCTCTCTCCCTCTCCCTTCCTCTCTCCCTCGAAATCACTGAAAGCTTATCCTCAGGTGAGGATTAAAAAGATAAAAAAAAAGAAAGAAAGAAAATGAACACTGAATTCAGAATGTGAAAAAAATGAGTCAATGAATTGGCTTTTAGTTCTATAATCTGTAATGAGTCAAAACTGGTGGTTTGGGGGGAAAATTGGTAGTTTAGGAGACAAAAATGATATCTATACCTAGTGCAATGTCTGATATCTCATATTTTCTCAATTAAGGATGCATTTCAAAAAACAAATTTGGCAGAAATTAACAGTGAACTTCAGAACTGGAATACTACTAGTTAGGATTCTAATGAACTAAACCAGTAATGAGATTCAAAGGAACAAACAAAAATCAAGCTCTGAATGTTTGAGAAATCTTTCATTCCTTCAAGAAACAAACAATTCTTAAGCTACTTTAAATGCATTAGGGCAGTGTTTCCCAAAGTGTGGTACACGTACCCCCAGGGGTACAGGAAGAGTTTGGTGGGGGTACGCGTTGCACCGGAGTTTGGTGGGGATATGAACTGCACCGTGCTTAGCTGCACCTAATTCTACGTTCTCATGAGTATGAGGGGTACTCAGCGTTATGAAAATTATAAAAGGGGTATACATATGTCAAAAGTTTGGGAAACATTGCATTAGGGCAATGAGGAAAGAGTCTCAGCTCTTCTTAAGTAGTCATTAAAGTAACAATACCAAAACACAACAATGCACAAACAATACAATTATAATACTGCCCCATAAAGATGGTTGTAAAAATTCTCAACTAAAATATTAGCAAGTGGTTAATTTTAAAAGTTAACAATAAAATTGTAACTTTAAGACATTAAATTTAAAACATTAGAAAATTTTAAAAGTTAACATTTTAAATATTAAAAGATTGACACATGAAATGTGAGTGGCGTTTATTTCAGAAATATAATGATGGTGCAACATAAGCAAGTTTATTAACATTACCAAACACATGTCGTACTGTGAAATGTTAAAAAGACATTTAATAAAATTCAACATCCATTTCCAATAAAAATCTACTAATAAGGCAAGAATAAATATTTTCTTTTTTAAATGAATAAAAGTTGCAAAAAAAAAAAAAAAAACACAAGAAGCACTGGCTCATGGAGTCAAATGCAAGAAAAGAGTGCACGTTTCACCACTATTATTGATGATAAAATTAAACCAAAAATTAAGTATTACATATTCTAGAAACTGTTATTTGCAGATGACATTATTAAATACCTAGATAACCCATCAGAGAATCTGCCTAAATATTAAAAACAAGAGCACTGTGAAGTAGTTGATTGCAAAAAAAAGTAGTTAATTACAGAATAAATAAAAATCCAAACTCAGGGGTCAATGGGGGACATATGTAATACTTTCAACAATGAAGATTTTTTTTAAAAAATTCAAAAGTATCTTGCTCTATGTAATCATGTCCCCAGAGCCACAATCTAACTTCAAGGTGGTTTCACACTATTATAACCCTGCTGATCAATTGCCACTGAACATAAGTTAAAACAGAAAATAGGAAGATGGTGGCAAACTCTTTAGGGCAAGGTTTTCAAAACAAAAATAGTTACAATTTTTGCAGAACTGGACAAAGAATGAAGAAAATTACTAAAGCAGAACCAATCTTCAACAAATCATCCTGGAGCTAGCATTAATTTCTTCATGGCTCAATTTGCTTATCTATAAATAGGTGAGTAATAAGAGAACCTCTATGGTTACCATAAGGGTTAAATGAGGATAACAAATGAAATTCTTAGAATTACTGCTTGAAACAAAGTGCACACTTAATAAAGGTAAACTGCTATTGTTCATTATTGCTATCTCTACTATATATTGGTTACACATATATGCAAAGATGTATTATAAAAGTTTTTTTTTTAAGTTTAGAAGGACCACCCACCCCCCAAACTCATAATAGTTATTTCCCAGGAGGATGGCAGGTGTCAAAGAGAACATCAACTTTGTGTTATGTTTCCATTCTTTCATTTTTAAAATGGTCACATAAACATGAAAAAATTATAACACCTGTTAAATGATGGTAGAAAAAACATAGGGTCTTTTTTTATTCTCTGTACTTCTCTTCAGTCTTAAAATTTTTTCTCAAGAAAAGGAAAAACAAAAATGTTTGTATGATCATATTGTTTTCAATTACAATACTGGTAATCTAAAGTTATCACCCTGGCCAGGTAGCTCAGGTGATTGATTGGGTGTCATCCGGCTCACAGAAAAGTTAGTGGTTCAATCACCTGTCATGCCCAGGATGCAAGCTCAATCCCCATTAGGGGGCATACAGGAGGCAGCTGATGGATGTTTCACTCTAATATAGATGCTCTTTCTCCCTTTGTCTCTCTCTCCAAAAAATATCAATAAAAAAAAAACAAACCTTTAAAAAACAATTATCAGTCACATTATTTTAATTCAGGAGATAGAAAAATGCAAATATATCTTTATAATGGATTTGTTTTTATAAACAGCATTTTCACAACAAAAAATCCTAGCATCTCTAGTGTTGATGTCCCACAACTGGTCAAAAACAAAATAAAACTGTTTATAATCAACTACTTTCAGTGTTAGTTCTTGTTATCAAGAACAGTTAAGTTGGGGCAAGTTGCACTTACTAATAACAGATTTATTTTTTCATGTTCCCTGAAACTCCAAGATTGTATATAATATTCATATAGTTTATATCTATATATTCAACCAACCAACATTTTCTTTTGATTTTTATTTTGTTTTATTTTTAATTTCTTTATTGATTAAGGTATTACATATGTGTCCTCATCCCTCCTTGTGTCCTTAACCTCCCAAATCCTCCCCCCACTCATGCCCTCATGCCTCTGGTGTTCATATCTATTGGTTAGGCTTATATTAAAAAATATGGAACGCTTCACAAATTTGCGTGTCATTCTTGCATAGGGGCCATGCTAATTTTCTCTGTATTGTTCCTATTTTAGTATATGTGCTGCTGAAGCAAGCACCCAACCAACATTTTCAAACCTTAATGTCATAAGTCACTTTATCAACCTCCTTCCTACTTTAGCTACAAAAAAAGACAAGTATGATTCAGTATATATTAGAATGGAATCAGGAAATTAAGGTGATAATACTTAAGAAATGACCTTGGGGAAAAACCATTTACACTCCCCAGGACTTGTCTAAAAAATGAGATTCAAATGAAATAATCTTCAAAGTCCCATTCAGTTCTAAAACACTATAAGCATTTATATTTTAAATAAAACCCAAATGTCTGATAACACAAAATTTGGTCTTATTGCATTCTAATCACTTCTGGAAAGAATAGAAAAAGTGCAGAAGACGTTGCTGACTTTTCAAATCTCTTCCCAGATATAGTCCTAATAGCAGAGTAGATTGAATGCGCACTTCCAGGAGGTAAGTGGTATCTCAAACTAAGTAGTCCATTTTAAGTAACAAATTACTCTAAATTCTCTAAATTTCTACAATCATGACTTTTAACTTCATAATATATGGCGTGCTTTTAAATCAGGGGTCCTCAAACTTTTTAAAGTGGGGGCCAGATCACGGTCCCTCAGAGAGCTGGAGGGCCGGACTATATGAACTACTAATTCCTACTGTAACACCTCGGCTGCGCTCACTGCCCAAAAAACCTGGCGGGCCGGATCAGACTCCTCTGCGGGCCGCATGTGGCCCGCGGGCCGTACTTTGAAGACCCCTGTTTTAAATAATATAATGTTCCCTACATACTACTGAGAATTTAAAATTTAAAAGTTAAATAACTTACCTACATAAAACTGAGATTACCTGAAGATGCCACACTTCTCCCCTGGAATAGCTAGGATATCTCCCTCCCCGCACCCCCAGTCTCCAAGCCCAACTTCTGCAGTTGGAGAAGAAAAGATAAAGGGGTAATTATCCATTTCCTACTTGAAAAAAATTAATGAACACTCACAAATTATAACACTTAAAGATACAGCAATAGGTTCTTAAAGCACAAGTTTCTGCTCTACAGAGAAAAGAAAATCTGGTCAATTTTCTTAGTCACGAACAATTGCATTTTACTGTGGTTTTGTTAAAACTTCATGTTCATTTCCATAATTTGGTAGACAAAAGTCCCTGTTTAAAATCAATCTAAAGATAATTTGTTTGCCCATTTGAACCACCAGTAAACTCAGGATTTTTTTTTAAAACTAAATCTAGTCCACAATTAAGGGGAATCATCACTTAAATCCATTCAACAACAAATACATTTTCCAACAGTGGCATCTTATGCAATGTTTTAAAAATATGTTTTTATTGATTTCAGAGAGTCTAAGGGAGAGGGAGAAAGATAGAAACATCAATGAGAGAAAATCATTGATTGTCTAGGCATCTAGCCCGAAACTTAGGCATGTACCCTGACCGTGACCTCCTGGTTCATGGGTCAATGCTCAACCATACCAGCCAGGCATCTTATAAAATTTTTAAGAAATGTTTCATTTTATACATGTTTAAGGATACTAAAATATGAATAAATTTGAAAGATTAGAATTTAAAATTCACAAACCTTTACTGAGCACCTACTAGATTTCAGATCCATTAAATTTCATAAAAATCTTTTTTTTTAATATATTTTATTGATTTTTTACAGAGAGGAAGAGAGAGGAACAGAGAGCCAGAAACATCTTGCACACCCCCTACTGGGGACATGCCAGCAACCAAGGTACATGCACTTGACCGGAATCAAACCCGGGACCTTTCAGTCCGCAGGCCGACACTCTATCCACTGAGCCAAATCGGTTTCAGAAAGAAATAAGGTATTGCTTAAACTAAAAAATATCCTATTTTTTGTAGCCTTGTTTAGAATAGCAAAAAGAAAACTAAGGTAAAAAACAAAAAGGGGAAAGAATCTAAAGTCCACCAATAAGAAACTGGTTAAATAAATTATACATATACACTGAGATTCAATGCAATCATTAAAATGAATGAGGAATATCTGTAATTATCTGGAATGTATTGAATTGGAATAATAACCATGATATTGATATATTAAGTTAATCAATTCTCAGCCTTTTTGCTAAGATCAGGTAGAGTGTGAATGAATCAAAATAAAAACTTTTTTTTGTCAGGCTGGCAAAGAATATATTTTTTGGTGTGCTGCAGAATTTCAGTAATTAGTATGTGTGTGCCATGAGGTGAAAAGGGTTGAAAGTTGCTATTCTAAGTCCTGTGGGCCTATGGTACTTCTGGAATTTATCAGCAGCAACTTTATTGCAGAAGCGCTCCAGCTCACTGAGCTCCAAACAGGACTAGTTTTATCTTGCATACAAATACCCTTTCCTGCCTTCCTACTCTGAAGTCAAGAGTCAAACCAACAGATGGCACAACACAAGAGAAAGGGTGGTGATAAGGAAGTAGATGCAAAAGAGCACCATGGCAAAAGAAAATAACACAGAACTAAAAGATACTAAGAATACAAAATATTCAGCAATTCCTTAGATTTTTGCAAAACAAAGTCGTATATACTATAAAGTGAAGTTATTCTATGAATTTGCATCTGACTTCATTCCCTCATACAAGGTACCTTTAAGAATTTTTATAGTCCCACTTAACAACTCAGACCAATTTAAATGAACCAAAGCAATTCCAACTACCCCAAAATGAACAAAGAAAACAGGAAATACCGTAAACTTTTATTAACATTTCACTAAGGCTTTATGTTACATCAGCCTTTTCAGAAGCTACCAGACTTACTTTTTTGACCTCAGAAAAGTAAAGCTCCCCACCTCTATGCTAATCACAGTATCACTTCAGCCTAACTAGTAGGTTTTAATTAAAATACTGGTTTAAAAAATTACCACGTTGCTATTAAAATTATAATTTTAAACTAAATTATACATATTTCTTTAAAATGTCCAGGCTTTCGGTTTAACAAACATTAAAAACATGCTAATTATAACAAGCCATCTTTGCCTGTTCATCATGCCAAGTATCTTCTACTTCCAGATTAAGCAACTTTCCAATCACTAATTTAAGAAATTAAGCCCATAACACCATACAATGCAAACGTCTACAACTCACATTCTGGCAGTTTTGCCAGGAATAGCAACTTTCTTCATGTAAAGATCTTCATAAAAGAGGGTCTGGCAACTCAGGTTATTCAAGGGCTCTTTCTGTAGGCAGCTACCTCTTTCCTCTATGGAAGTTTGTCAAATGGTATAATATCTACCCTGCCTATTTCACAGAGGTATTATAAGATCAACTAAGAAAATGTTTATCAAAGTACTTTGTAAATTGAAAGGCAATATACAAATGTAAGTCATTATTATTTCACAACTTGTTTGTACTTTGGACAGGGGCAGTCTAAACTTGCTCCTTGGTTTCAAAGTCCACCAAGAAAAACTTCCTATTTCAGAGTATAAAGATTCACTAATATTTACTTTTCTATAGAGAAGTCCAATACTTATACCAATACTTGTTTTCTTCTAACATCTATTCCCCCTCTTTGGAAGAACAGAATTAGAAACATTCTTTTAGAAGTCAAAGCAACATGCAGCACCTAACATTCTAACTGTAATTGCGAGTTTCTGAACACCTATATCCTACCCATATGACATTACTTGGCTAGGATTTAAGATCAGCTAAAACCATTGAACTGAGGCTGGTCATTTCCATGTTCTGCCCCCCACAATTTCCACCAAGATCCCCCTTGTTTCTGAATTCTAATCCAGGCTTAACCAATTACTAGTTTCATGATCTTAGGCAAGTTACTTAACCTTTCTTGTGTTTTAAATTCCTTATCTGCAAAATAAATTAGTTAAAGGTGGTTATTATCACAATAACCACCTGGTCAAAACTGTCAACCAGATTTAAACATAGTCCAAATGAAAGTGCTTAGAATAGTGACTGGTGTGCACAGTAAATGTTCAATAAGTATTACCCATTATTATTCCATTATGTGGGCATCTATCTATTCCACCATACCACCTTCACTAAATTATAGAAACCTCTCCATCATTCTCCATAATCCCTTCTTTTCAAAGAAATGAGCAATTTTGAAGAAATAGAAACTATAACCATATAATTGACAAAATTTCATTATACTATATTTGACTGGATATTTGGTTGTATAAGAAAGTTCAATGATAACCTTACATAAAAGATACTAACTCCCAAATGGTTTTAAATTATAGTAACACACAAATAATATAATCGTCCTACTTCTAGATCCTGTATTTCTAATACAGCAAAGCTGCTTCCTTGAATTATATCATACAGAATTGCTCATGGCCAAATAGTTTTATGGTATAGTGACTAATAGGAAAAGTCTTAAAACATGGCAAAACTTAAAAGGCTCCTATAAATGCTACTCTGTTAATTTTTTTTAAAGAGCTTGGAAAATAATGCATTCCCCCAAATTGAAAATCAACGGAGACTTTAAATCAAGTGTTTAGAGTGAGGAAATATTCCTTTGCCAAAGCAAGAGAAAATATTACTATTACATCAACATCATTACCATTATAATTAGATGATAAACAAGGAGTATCTTAAACTCTGCAACAAGAGCTGAACTCCAAGCTTATTTTTTACATATCATGTAACACATCCGATGCATAATTAAGTGTTCGTGATAATGTTATAAATTCTAAAACTTAACATTTCACGTGTGAATATCCAAAGTACTGTTGGGTTAACTGACTTAATAGTTTTCCTTTGGCTTAAAACCTTAAAAAGACAGAGAATTTTATTCCATAGACAATTTCCTAGGATTGCATCTGGCTAACTATGGGCCAGGGTCTTTCTAGGCACTGGAATGAACAAGATATGTAAGGTTCCTGCTCTCATGAACTTTACATTCTAGTGAGGAAGACAAATAACAAATAAGTAGACAAATAAGTCATTAAATTTCAGAACACATAAATGCCATAAAAAATAAAGCAAGAGAGACGAGGAGAGATAGATGACCACTGCTTTCTATAGTGTGATTGTTGAAGATCTCTCTAAAGAGGTTGACTTGGAGAATCCCTCTAAATGATGTAAGGAAGCAAGCAAAGACCTAAGGGAAGGACACTCCAAACAGAGTGAAAACGAATATTAAGCCCTGGGAATGCACCTAGCATTATCAAAAAAATATAGGGAAATTCAATGTAGCAGAAGTGTAGTGAATAGAGAACGGTAGGCAGAAACTAATTATATCACGCAGAAACTTGTACACCATGGCTAGGAATTTGGCCATTTTAATTGTAACAGGAAGTCATTGTAAAATATTAAATAAAAGAGTGGTCTATCTGATTAAAAAGATCATCCTAGCTATGAAGTGCATAATAGACTATGGAAGGTCAAGTGAGAAAGAAGGAAAACCAGTTAAGAGTATATAGTAATTATCTAAACATGAGGTGGTGGTTTAGACCAGAATATTAAGGCAGAGATAATGAGATGTGAACAGATGAAAAATATATTCAAGAGACAGAGCCAAGAGGATGTGCTGATGAGCTGGTTATAGGGTATAAAGAAAAGAATTACAGATGATATCTAGGCTTTTGGCCTGAGTGGCTATTAAATGGTCCTGCCTTTTACTAAGAATAGTTTCATAGGAAATGATGATGGTAGAAATTACACCTTCTGTGTTGTGCAAGTTTAGTTTGATATGCCTACCAGAGAGACAAGTGAAATATGAAACAGACAGATGAACTATGACACTGGACTGCAGGGTCTTCAGGTCTAGGCTGAAGATATACAGGATAGTTTTAAAGCCAAAGGAATGGATAAACATAGACTGGAAAGATTTTTTTTAATTAATCTTCACACCAGCCCTATAAGAAGCAACTATCATTAGTCCCATTTTATAGATCAAGAAAACTGAAGCTAAAAGATTGAGACTTATTCAATATCCTTCTGCTAATAAATGGCAGAGTTAAGAAGAAAAAAATCCAGATCTGACTACAATGGCCATGAACTGGTATTCATCATCGGAACCACAGAACTTCACGTGAATACTGGAGTGACCTCTTCTCAATTCTCCCAAGGACGGTACATAACTAGTCCCATTCTAGATGCACTGGAGAAAAGTCTATTCTTTACATACAATGAGTGTCTAAATAAACATTAGGGTTTAGTACTCTCATAGAATGGGAATTGAGAAAACCCTGTCCTATACTATTATGTCTATTATTATTCCATTACTATGATGACAACGAGTAGGAATAATTTAAAATAAGAAAGAGAGGGAAGGCAGGAGAGGTTGAAGTGGGGGGAAAATCAACCCATGAATTCATATGCTTATATGCATAACCCATAGACACAAACAATAGGGTGGTGAAGGTTTGGGGGAGAGGGGAGAAAGAGGGCAATGGGGGTGAGGAGGAAGGACATATGTAATACTTTCAACAATAAGGATTTATATTAAAAATAAATACATACATACATACATACATACAATAAAATGAGAAAGAGCCCAGCCAGCATGGCTCAATGGCTGAGCGTTGACCTATGAACCAGGAGGTCACAGTTCAATTCCCGGTGGGGGACACATGCCGAGGTTGTGGGCTCGATCCTCAGTGGGGGATGTGCAGGAGACAGCCAATCAATGATTTTCTCTCACCATTGATGTTTCTCTCTCTCCCTCTCCCTTCCTCTCTGAAATCAATCCTATCCTATATAATAAAAGCCTAATATGCTAAGTGTTCATTCAACTGTTCGACCAGTCGCTATGACGCACACTGACCACCAGGGGACAGATGTTCTGACTGGTACATTAGCTTGCTGCTGGGTCCAGCTGATCAGGACTGTATAAGACAGACCAGACACTCCCTGGAGCCCTCCAGTGACCCCTCCCAGCTGGCCAACCTCCAGGGGTCCCTCCCCAATCAGCTGGTCCCAATCAACCCCAATCGGCCCCCATTGGCCCGACAGGGATTGGGTGAGACAGGCTGGACACACTCTGGACGAATCCGTGCACTGGGCCGGTTTTGGTCTGATCCCCACAGACCAGGCCAAGGGACTCCCACAGATGCACAAATCTGTGCATTAGGCCTCTAGTAAAAATGTCTTTTTTAAAAATAAAATGAGAAAGATTGATAGACAAAATAAGTAACCATCCTATGATGTTTCATAGCCTTCTCTTTGTAACCAGTAAAACGAAGTATTATTTGGGTTTTTATAGCACCAAAGATGATTTCACTTTAATTAAGACTACATCAGACCACTTTTGGATCCATTCAAAATCAACATTCAGCATCTGTTTTCCTGAAAACATCAATTCATCAGAAAACTAGAATGTCAAGTCCTCCAATACAAGAATCTGTTTTTTCATTAATGTGTTCCAAGCACCCTAAACAGTGGCCTTTCTCCGAAAGAACCTAAATTTCCAGTGTCCCTGGACAGAGCTTGTTACCTTATAAGATAAGGATGTTTTTCATGTTATTTATTGGCACCACTAAAATCTGTGTATCCTAATTCAGAACTTTAAACTCTCCATTTAATCTTCCTAAAATTAGCCTACTTTCTTATGGAAACACAAAAGGTTCCAGATATGGCCATTAAAGGTCAAAAAAAATTTCCCATACCATGATGTCAATATATCTTGTGTATACTATTCAAAATAACTAGCATACAATGTGAACCAATAACTACTACATCATAGAAACTCTAAAGAAAAAAATATTCTCCTTACAATTTCAGTTATCCTATTAAACTCCTCAAGGATTCTTTCTGAGCGTGGATATTATGAATCAATGCAGCACCTCCATTAAATGCAAAAGGTTTCAAATGAACAATCCTGTCTAGATCAGAAATTGCATTCCAATTGATTTCATCTGCACATGTATCAGTGCAGTGTTAGTGGACAATGAATTTCATTTTCGAGTTACAAGAACCTGCCAACCGCAGCCATTAAGTCTTTCCCACAATGGGTCACTAAAAAGACTACATAGCATTTTTTAAAACCAGTTACCTCTGGTATAAAAAACAAAAACAAAAACATATTGTAGGGAAAACAAGTTCTCTCATAAATTACTTGTAGATATGAAAATTAGTACAATACTTCTGGAGAAAAACTTGGCAATACCTAACAAAACTACATATGCACTTAACCTTTGACCCAGCAATCCCACTGATACGAATCTATATTAAAGGTACAACTTTAACAAGACAAAAATACATTAGCACAGGTCATTTTCTGCAACATCTATAATCTATAATAATAAAAGGGTAATAGGATAATATGCTAATTAGAGTGGACGTCTTCCAGACATCATTCCAGATGTCCTTCTTGACAAAGCTGGGAGGGAAGATCCCGGGTGCCTGTGGGCAGCCCGAGGGAAGCCAGCCCGGGTCCTTGGCACCTGCTGGCAGCAGGAGAAGAAAAGGAGCCAGGGTCCCAGGTGCTGCTGGCAACCAGAGGAGAGAAGCCCGGGTCCTGGGTGCCACAGGGAAACTGGTGCCAGCAGCCAGGGGAAGGCCTACTCTTGCACAAATTTTCATGCATCAAGCCTTTAGTTGCTTATAATTGCAAAACACAGGAAAAAAACTAAATGTCCATCAGTAGAAGAATAGTTAAAATAAATTAGGATACATCCTCACAGTAGAGTAGGATACAGCTATAAAAAGAAAAAAAGTGAAGAATACTTTTAAAATATCTCTTCAAAAGAATGAACTGATTTGAAGGGTTTTCCAGGATATAGTGTACTGTTAAGTGATAAAAATAAAGTTCAAAAGAGTATTACATGTCACTCTTCATATAAAAGGTAGAGAAAAGGTAAACAGCTTGGCAGTTCCTTAAAAAGTTAAAGTTACCACATGACCCAGCAATTCCACTGTAAGTTATATATACAGGGAAATTGAAAACATATG
This sequence comes from Pipistrellus hanaki, assembly GCF_964339955.1. Classification (NCBI taxonomy): domain Eukaryota; kingdom Metazoa; phylum Chordata; class Mammalia; order Chiroptera; family Vespertilionidae; genus Pipistrellus; species Pipistrellus hanaki. The sequence continues at coordinate 44,216,799 of NC_140503.1, read as the reverse complement.
TCCACACATAACCTTATACATGAATGTTCACAGAAGTATCATTCGTAATAGAAAAAAAAAGAAAACCAACCCTAGCCGGTTTGGCTCAGTGGATAGAGCGTCAGCCTGCGGACTGAAAGGTCCCAGGTTCAATTCCAGTCAAGGGCATGTACCTTGGTTGCGGGCACATGCCCAGTAGACAGGCATGCAGGAGCAGCTGATCAATATTTCTCTCTCATCAATGTTTCTAACTCTCCATCCCTTTCCCTTTCTCTCTGTAAAAAATTAATAAAATATATTTTTTTAAAAAAGAAAAACCAAATGTCCATCACTTGATGCATGAAACAAAATGTGGTATATTCTAACAACAGAATATCATTTAGCCATAAAAAGGAATAAAGTACTGATACATGCTTCAACATGGGATAATCTCAAAAAATGCTAAGTGAAAGAAGCCATGCACAAAAGTCCACATATTGCCGAAACCAGTTTGGCTCAGTGGTAGAGCGTCGGTCTGCGGACTGAAAGGTCCCAGGTTCGATTCCGGTCAAGGGCATGTACATTGGTTGCGGGCACATCCCCAGTAGGGGGTGTGCAAGAGGCAGCTGGTCGATGTTTCTCTCTCATCGACGTTTCTAGCTCTCTATCTCTCTCCCTTCCTCTCTGTAAAAAATCAATAAAATATATATATTTTTAAAAAGTCCACATATTATACAATTCCACTTACATGAAATGTCCACAATAGACAATTCTATAAAAAAAAAATAAAGTAGATTAGTGGTTACTGGGGATTGGGAAAGGGGGAATGGGAAATAACTAACTGCTTATGGATACAAGGATTTCTCTTGGGGATGATGAAAATGTTTTGAATTAATGGTGATGGTTGCACAACCTTGTGAATATACTAAAAACCACTAAATCATACACTTCAAAAGTGTGAATTTTATGGTATATGAATTGTATCTCAATTTAAAAAATTGTATGAGAAAAAAGAAATATAAGAAAACACGCACATTCTGTTCATTTGTGTAGATGAAATATAAGAATAAACCAGAAACTTAGGAGACAGGTTAACTACAGGATATAGAAAACAGGTGGGGAGCAGAGGGAATGGCAACAGGGTAGCAGGAATAAGAAATAATATTTCTCTAAGTATGTCCTTTTATGTACTCATGTTTGGTAGCAGTAATGTTTCATATAACAATGTAAATATACAAATAATGAAAATCAACCTGGGCTGGGGGAAACCCAAAATGGAAAAGAGCAAGAAAAGAACTTAATTGCATTACAGATTAATAACATAACCACACTAAAAGGAGTGGGGAAGAAAAAAACAAACTTAGATATCTTTGGAAAACAGTATTTTGAGTCAGATACTGTAAGGTCAAAGACACACACCAAAAAGCTGTATTCAAATATTGGATTTAATTAGCAACTATGTTTCTCACAAGGACACGGTTAGCAATCGTAACTACTTGATGTGCATTCTAAAAGTGAATAAATAAGTTAGTATACTACAGATGAGAGCCAGGTTTCTCACTTCAGAAAAAAAGTTATAAGAATAGGAGACAAGTTGGAATGAACCTTGTGGTGTTGGACTGGAGTAGAAGATAGCAATATGAGCTCATATAGAGTTCATACTACTATATATAGAAATAAATGTGTGTATGCATCGATGGTTTAGTATATAACATATTATCTCCTAGCTCTGTCCTCTGAGGGCCTAGGAATAATGACAACCCAATGAGCATACCTAGCATCCAGATCTTGATTTAAATTCTATTTTCCAATAAAAGAAAGCAAAGCTCCTTAGAAAGAGAAGTGGTTGATTTCAGGAAAGATACAAAATGGAATAGTCTGTGGTGCCAGGATATAAAACAGTGCTCAAAAAAGGGTGAAGGACAACATGAAAGAGTTCCTAATGGGTTTCAAATTGAAATATCTCGGGAGAGAATCCAAGATGGCTGCTCGGGTAGGCAACTAGCCGCAGCCGCACACAACAATTTTAATAAAATACAACTAAAATATAAAATGGACATTACCCAGAACTACAGGAAAGTCGACTGACTGGAAATCCTACAAGAAGCAAGGAGAAAACCAGAAGGAAGCACGGAGGAGCTGTAAAAGCCCAAGGTACGGAGACACGCGGTGCGCGAGAAGAGGACGGAGCCGGAGAGGAGGGAGGCCGAGTGCCTGGCGGGCGTTCCCTAGCGGAAAGGAGATAAAACTCCGACTGTGCTGGGCCCCTGACTGCTCTGAACCCCCGTTCTGGGCCAGACCCCGGGGACTCAGGCTCAGCCATAGGGAGCTGGGCTGTAAGTCGGAACCCCGGGGTAGCGGAGAAAGGAGGTCCCGGAGGCGCGCACACTGCCCCCAGAGAAGGGACGGCCGGCTGTGCCGCGGGATTGCCCTGACGGGAAGGAGACTGGGGCTCCAGACTGCTCTGAACGCCACCTCCAACTCCACTTCCAACTGAACTGAACCCCAATACCGGGTTCATTGGGGGAGAGCATAGACTGTTTGGCAGCAGGCGAAAATTGAGGGCACCTTTCTCTCAGAGGCGCCGGCAGCGAGCACTGAAGGACCCGCATAGGGCGGGGCTGACGGAAGCCAAAGCTGCAGGCTCCACCCTGAAACCCCGTCCCATCTGTAACTGCGAAATGCGACAACAAAATAGATCACAAACGAAAGCAATGGAGGACAAAAAGCGTCTGGATATAGAGTTCAAATCTACGCTTATAAGGTTTTTCAAGAATTTCCTAGAAAAGATGGATAAGGCCTATGAGGATATGAAAAGAGACCATCAAGAAATGATAAGGGAACAACAAGAAATAAAGAATACATTGTCTGAAATAAAAAATATTCTACAGAGTCCTAAAAACAGAAGGGAAGATCGCAAGAATCAAGTCAAAGATTTGGAACATAAAGAGCCAGAAGACACTCCTCCACAGAAGCTAGAAGGCAAGAGAATCCAGAAAATTGAAGATAATGTAAGAAACCTCTGGGACAACTTCAAGCGAACCAACATCAGAATTATGGGGGTTCCAGAAGATGAGAGAGAGCAAGATATCGAAAACATACTGAAAGAAATAGTGACAGAAAACTTCCCCCACCTGGTGAAAGAATTTGACTTACAAGTCCAGGAAGTGCACAGAACTCCAAACAAAAGGAATCCAAAGAGGACCACACCGAGACACATCATTATTAAAATTCCAAGAGCAAAAGATAAAGCGAGAATATTAAAAGAAGCAAGAGCAAAGAAGGTAGTAACTTATAAAGGAGCACCTATACGATTGTCAGCTGACTTCTCAACAGAAACCATGCAGGCCAGAAGGGAATGGCAAGAAATATTCAAGGTGATGAATAGCAAGAACCTACAGCCAAAAATAAGCTACCCAGCGAAGCTATCACTCAGAATCGAAGGCCAGATAAAGAGCTTCACTAATAAAAAAAAGCTAAAGGAGTTCATCACCACCAAACCAGAATTATATGAATTGCTGAAGGGGGTTCTTTCAGAAGAGAAAGTAAACAAAGATAAAAATTATGAACAACAAATACGTAATTATCAACAAGTGAATCTAAAAACCAAGGAAATTAAAAAAATCTGATGAACAATATTAACTGTTGAATATAATAGAATCAGAGGTATGGAAGGGGAGTGAACTGACGATTCTTGGGGAAAAGGGGAGAGGGGGGCGTGGGAAGAGACTGAACATAAACTGTGCACCTATGGATGAGGACAATGGGGAGAGGGGAAAGGGCAGAGGGTGGAGGAGAGCAATGGTGGGGGGGGGGGGAAGGAACATTTGTAATAATATGAAAAATAAAAACTTATTTAAAAAAATAAATAAATAAATAAATAAAAATAAAAACAAATTAAAAAAAAAAAAAAAAGAGTTCCTAATGGCCAAAACTGAAACAATGTGAGCAATAAAATATTGTATTACTACTGGATTATAATATGTAAAATAATTACCCATGAGATCATACTTATATAAATAAATAATTGAATAAAATGAAGACGGGACATCTCTTCCTTACAGAAGAATTCCAATAATAAATGCAAAAGGAATGAGGGAAATACAAAATCGATATTAGACCCAGCGATGTGGTTCAATGGTCAAGCATCAACCTATGAACTAGGAGGTCACCATTCAATTCCTAATCAGGGTACACGCCTAGGTTGCAGATTCGATCCCCAGTATGGGGTGTGCAGGAGGCAGCCGATCAATAATTCTCTCTCATCATTTATGTTTCTATCTCTCTCTCCCTTTCTCTTCCTCTCTGAAATTAAAAATCTATTTTAAGAAAAAAACACAACCTGTCAGAATGGCTATCATCAACAAATCAACAAATGACAAGTGCTGGCAGGGATGCAGAGAAAAAGGAACCCTCGTGCACTGATGGTGGGAATGCAGACTGGTGCAGCCACTGTGGAAAACAGTATGGAGTTTCCTCAAAAAAACTAAAAATGGAACTCCTATTTGGCCCAGTAATCCCACTTCTAGGAATATACCCCAAGAAACTAGAAACACCAATCAGAAAGGATATATGTACCCCTATGTTCACAGAAGCACAATTTACAATAGCTAAGATTTGGAAATAGCCTAAATGCTCATCAGCAGATGAGTGGATTAGAAAACTATGGTACATCTACACAATGGAATACTATGCTGCTATAAAAAAGAAGCAATTTTTACCATTTGCAGCAGCATGGATGGAACTGGAGAGCATTATGCTAAGTGAAATAAGCAATGAAAGAAAAATACCACATGATTTCTCATTTATGGAAAATAAAGAACATTATAACCTGATGAACAAAAAGATGGATACAGAGGCAGTGAAGCATCAAACAGACTGTCAAATAACAGCAGGAAGGCTGGGGAGTGTTGGGGAGGGAGGTAAAGTGATCAACCGAAGGACTTGTATGCATGTATATAAGCACAACTAATGAACACAAGACACTGGGTAGGGGAGAGAGGCGATGAGGGCATGTGTCAGGGGTTAGGGGATCCTGGGGGGAAGGTTAATGGGGGAAAAAGGAGATATATGTACTACTATTTTTAATACTTTAGACAATAAAATAAAATTTTTAAAAAAGAAAAAAAACACAAAATTACCATTTGGCAAATGCCACAGTAATAAATGTTTCAGACAAAACCCACCAACAGCTGCTAAAATCACTGAGAGAAAGTTTGAGGAGAAACAATATATCTCAAAGTATAAAGAATAGTAACTTTACAGTAGAGAGTCAGCAGAGGCCACCTTAAAGTCATCAAGGTTAAAATGTCTCTAGCAGTAAGATACATCAACACCATGTACCCTCTAATATGATACACTGAGAAGGACAGATCACTTCTGTGGTTTCTTGCAAACACATATAACCTCAACCTAATCATTAGAAAAATATCAGAGAAGCCCAAAATGAGAAAAATTCTACCAAATTACTGACCAGTACTCATCATGTCAAGGTCATGAAAGAAAAGAAAAATAAATAACTCTAGTTTAGTTAATAGTAGTATTCCAATGTTAATTTCCTAATTTTGATCATGGTCCTATGGTTATGTAAGTGGTCAACATTAGGAGATGTGTGAAAGGTATATAGAAACTGTACTATTTTTGCAACATTTCTATAAGTCTAACATTATTTCAAAATAAACAGCTGAAAATAAATAAAAGCCATCAATCAATCATCTTATTCAATTTCCTTTTTCCCTGCTCAGGGATCTCATCTGGAATTTAATATTCCAATTAACTTAGAGGGTCCAGAAAGTGACAGTAAAACAAACTAAAATCAAAATAGCCCAGCCGATGTGGCTCAGTGATTGAGCATCAACCTATGAACCAGGAGGTCATGTTCAATTCCCATTTGGGGCATATGCCCAGGTTGTGGGGTATGCAGGAGGCAGACAATCAATGAGTCTCTCTCATCACTGATGTTTCTCTCTAGACCTCTCCCTTCCTCTCTGAAATCAATAAAAATATATATATTTTTTAAAAAGAATGTTAACTCCCACCTCCATCACCCTTCCTTCTCTGCTAAACTCATAAAAATAAGATCTGGTATCTCAAAAATTGCATACTTTATGTTCCCTTATAAATGTTTTTATCAAAAATATTTGCTACCTGCTGTGACTTTACTGGCTTTGCAAACTTCTTTTTAAATGACATGAGCAACTTTTTATGTTTTCAACATCATGATAATCTGCAGTATGTGTAAGAACACATTTCATTTGTTTGTTAAACCAAAGCTATACTTACATTTTAAAAAATATCTACAATAGATTATAGCATTTTTTATTTATTATTACACAGTTGTTCAACTAAAAAATTCAAGTTTTGTTTCACAAGCTAATTTGCTGTGTTTTTGGTTAATCCTCACCTGAGGAAATTGTTCTATTGATCTTTCAGAGAGTGTAGAAGAGAGAGGGAAACAGAAACACATTGACTTGTTGCCTCCTGCACGCGCCCCAACCACGCCCTGGACCACGGAGAAGCCTGTAACCAAGGTATGTGCCTCTGACCGGAATCGAACCGGGAACCCTTTGGCTTGCAAGCCAACACTCTATCCACTGAACCAAACTGGCTAGGGCCTCAATTTGCTTTTATCCTAACACAAGTGTCTCTCCACACTCCAAACCTCAGTCATTGTTATTTTAAGTTCTGAAAACCTGAATTTTAAAAAACCAGGTGTTCAATGTACCCCGTCCTCTTTTTTTGTTTCAAATATCAATAAAGCCATTTAGTCTTTCTTAGGGAAAAATGCTCGGGATAATTGAATTGTATGGTATTTACGATGTGCATCCTCTACTTGACCAATCCACTTCAATAAACAACACAGTCTTCTAAACTTCTTTAATCCAATGGGATTTTTAGTACACATTTATATCAATAAGCAGATTAAGTGGTTGTTTATATTTGCTTTCTTGTCCATGCACCACCTGGATGTCTATATTGAGAGTGAAATACCTACATGACCAGCAAATAAAAGAGAAGAGTCATATGCAAACAATATGACTAGAAATTTAAGAAACAAAGTGATAAGAACCTTAGGAAAGCAAAATTCATAAAAGTGTAGAATTTCAAGAGGCCTTAATAGGCCATTTAATCCATTCCAATGACAACCCCAGACAGATGACAATCTATCCTAATTTTAAAAGCCTTTAGATTTCCAACTTCCCTAGATTCTACCACTTAATCCTATCATGTAATTGGGGAGAAATATTACAAGACTATTCTTTGCCCTACCTAATACTTTATTTTCTCAAATGACATAATTATTCTATATAATAAAAGCTTAATATGCAAATTGTCCCATCAGCTGGTCATTGGACCAGTTCGGCTGCTCTCTATGACTTGTGCTGACCACCAGGGGGCGGTGCAGAACATGGCAGGCAGTAGTGGAGGCGCTGCCAGCCCCAATGGGCCCTGACAAGAGTGGGATGATGGAGGTGAGTGGGCAGCACCAGATCAAGGCGGGTGCAAGGGGGACCTGATTGCCCCACAGACACTGACCAGCCGCAGGGGCAGGAGGTGGGGATGGTGGAGCAGGTGAGGGGCAATGCCAGGCCAAGGCGGGGTGCCAGGCAGGGCTGCAGGGCTGCAAGGCTGGGGGCGCAAGCTGGGGCCCTATCTCCCCAGGCCACCCTGAGGGACCCCACCCATGCACAATTTTGTGCACTGGGCCTCTAATATATATATATATATATATATATATATATATATATATATATATATATATATATATTTCCCCCCCCCCTCCCCAAGGATGTGCTAGTGTGGCTCAGTGGTGGAGTGTTGACCTAAGAACCAGGAGGTCACAGTTCCATTCCCAGTCAGGGCACGTGTCCAGGTAACAGATTCTATCCCCAGTGTAGGGAGTGCAGAAGGCAGACTATCCAAGATTCTCTCTCATCATTGATGTTTCTATTTCTCTCTCCTTTTCTCTCTGTAATCAATAAAAAATATATTTTTAAATAAAAATAAATAAAATCAAGGAAGTAAGTCATATACATGTTCAAACAAGCACCTAGAACACTCAATTTTGCTAGTATAAATACACGCTAGAGAAAAGCCTACATAATCAAAGGCACACATCCACCCATCCCAATCACAAAAGCACTATGAAACAAACAATGTCACATAACCACTTTGGCCTAAAAATAACCAATGGGAATCAATTTTATAAACCTCGGGGTAAACAGGTTTCTTCCTTCTATGAATAAAGTTTATTTGCTTTCCAAAACACTGCTCCTTTTCACCATCCACCTCAGGCACAACTGCAAAAACACGTAATGCACGAGATCCAAGCAGATACTTTTTTACTGTTTGATTTTTAAAACCATTTAGCTAACAATCATTTAAAGAGATAGGCCCAATGAAAGAGATAGTGATGACAGAGTCCAACCGGTGACAATGAACAAGTAACTAGATTTAATCAAGCAGGCCAAAGATGTGACTCAAATAAAACAAATAATTTTTGCAATAATATAAAATGGAAAAGACCCAATCAAGGATGAGCCACGTACTATTTGAAAAAAAAAAATTAAGTGTCTGTTAGAAATGTTAGCCATGAAATGCTATCTCTGGAAATGGAATTCCAAAGATGCGTTCGTTTGCTCAGGTTTGGTATTCCTACTACTCTGATGATCCATATTTAACAACAGTATTACAGATATTTTAAAATTAAGGCAAATTATGCCCGGGTGCTTCACAGCTCTCCGGGATGGAAAACCCATCTTTTACATAACCTCCTGGGAAATGTGGTACCTACCAGCTCCTGTCTTCCTCCCGTCTCCCATGAACACGCTACCCATCACCATATTCCCTGGGGCCACTCCTGTCATCCTCCTCCTCATCTCACTCCGAGGACTAAACAATGCATCTCGTCTCCCCCTCCTGTGAGCAGAGGCTATCCATTATTTTTCCCGAGGCGGGAGATTTGGAAAAAAGGGTTTACCAGGATGATGAGCTGCCCCCACCCAAAAGCAGAGGAAGTGAGAACGACACCTCGTCCCAACCTCCACCTCCACCCCTCAAAAGGTGGCCCGAGAGGGACACCGGGGTCGCAGCTCTCCTCGGATCTGGAGATGGGGGGGAAAGAGCCGACCGCCGCGCCCGGCCCACCTGGCCCCGGCCAGGGGAGGGGCGGTTGTTAGCGGATAAAGGGGTGAAGGAAGAGGTCAGAGATGCGACCCTGGGTGGTTGAGGGGCACGTACAGACAGACACAGCCGCCGAGGAGGGGCGGGTCCCCCCGCCCTCCCGGGCGAGCGGCTCGGCTTCTAACGTGACTTTGTGGGCATCCGGGCCGCGAGAAGCCCCTGCGGCCAGGGGGCCTCACCCTCAGGCCTTCGACGGCCGCCCACCCGGGACCCCGGCGCCCCGCTCGGCAGCGGCCCCGGAACGCTCCGGCCAGCCTCGCCAGGCCGGCGGGGCGCAAGCAGAGGCGGCCAAGAAGACAGAAGACGAGGCGTTACCATACGCGGCTCCGGGGTGAGACGTGGACCCTGTGACCCGAGCCCCGCTCAGCAGCGGCGGCGGCGGCGGCGGCCGCGTCCTTTATTTTTGCTGCAGCAGCGGCGACTTGTCAAAGGGAAAGACGTAAGAGGCGGCAGCAGTGGCGGCGGCGGCAGGCGAGTCTCGCGGGATTTAGGCGGAACTCTCGCGCAGCTCGGAGCCCTCGCCCCGCCCCCCAGGCCGAGCGCGGGAGGCGAGAGGGGCTGGGGAGGAGGGCCCCGAGGAAGTTTCAGGAGCGAGGGGACCGGGAAGAGGGTTGAATTGGGGTGGCGGGGGCGGAAACCTAGGTGTTTTGGAGACTCAAGTACCGCGCAGCCCTCACCTTTCAGCCCTCGCGGAGTGGACCGGACTCCACCCATGAAGCACAATGGAGGCGTTTCACAAAGGGCGGTGAGGAGTGGGAGCCAGGCAGCCGCCGGTCCTAGCCCCCGGCGGGCTGGAAGAACCCCGCTGACCGGCCCGCGGGCGCTGCGGGACCGGACCGCGCGCGGAAGAGCTGACTGCAGCGCCCGGCCGGCCACACCCCTTTATCTCGGACGCGCACCCTGCGCTCTGTGCTCTTTATCTCCCATCACACACCCTAGACCTTTGCCCGGTCAAGTTCAATCACATGAAAGTATTTCACTTGACCTACTAATAATGTCTTAGTATTCGTGTCTTTGCGCTGCCGGACTGCCAGAATCCTGCAAATGCTGGGGCTTCCTATCCTTGGTTTTCTTTCGCGCTGAGGCTCACGGAAGTACATTTTCTTTGGTTGACTTACATCCTGAACCATAACCCCGAACTCTATAGTGATGTCCCCTGAGGGACCCTAACCGGCTTTGGTCATCACTGTATTCCCAGCACCTGACACCTGGTGCAGGTACTCATTAAATTGTTGAGTGATACTCTTGTCCCCGTCTTCCTTCTGTACCTGTTCTTACTCTTAGGCTCCCGCATTTCTAGCCACCTTCCAGGGGTCCTTCCTTGAAAATATTTTACTGAGCACCAGTTATGTCCCAGTGACCGAGGGTATGGAGTTGGTCTCCACCCTCAAGAAGTTCACGAAATTGGGGACATAAGAGGAAAATACAACATACAAGTCATGTATGTTTCACTAATGTAAAAATAATTATGATAGAGGTAAAGACTGGTTAAATTGGGTGTATGTGAGGCAGTGTAGCTGGAGAGTTATTTGTCTCTGAAATAACTTGTTTCACTGTCAGACATAGATGAGAATTTTACCATGAGTATGTCCTTGGGCAAGTTGCCTGACCTCTATGAACCTCGGTTTTTTATCTGTCAACTTATAATGTTGGGTCTTACTATCACAGGGTTCCTGTGAGAAGTAAAATATATGTAAAGTTTCTGACATTACTCATTAAATGTTAGACCTTATTTAAATGTGTGTAACTTTTAAGTTTGACCATATAAAATGTGTACCTCTCTGGTAAACTAGATGTGAGGGAGTGGGTATATGTAGAGTGATGTCATTGTTGCTAGTGCTTTATGATCTGGGTTATTGTGTGTGAAGCTGAGATAAGGCCAACAAGCTCCCTTGTCATTTTCACTTGCTAATGATGTAGGCATTATTGCCTTTTCTCTTTCAAGCAAAGGACTCTACTTACTTTAAAGGCCATTTAAGATATTCTCTCTTTTGCCCTCTCCTTAACTTCTACCCTCGGGGCTGTCTGAGAAGAATGGAATTCAATTTCATACAAGTAACAAATACAGTTAATGTCTGCAAGTAAGCCCTAACTACTGTCCAACCTCACCTTGACCACGCCACCCCTTCCTTAAACACTCTAATTATTAAATCTCCATATGCTGGAGTTTTATTGTCAATACTAAAGGCCCGGTGCACAAAATTCATGCACAAGGGGATGGTGGTAGTGTGTGTCCCTCAGCCTAGTCTGCACCCTCTCCAATCTGGGACCCCTCAAGGGATGTTCGACGGACAGTCGGATATCCCTCACAATCCAGGACTACTGGCCCAACTGCTCACCTGCCTGCCTTCCTGATTTCCCCTAACCGCTTCTGCCTGCCAGCCTGATCACCTCCTAACCACTGCCCTGCCTGACTGATGCCTAACTGCTCCCCTGCCAGCCTCTTTGCCCCTAACTGCCCTCCTCTGCAGGGCTGGTCACCCCTAACTGCTCTCCCCTGCAGGCCTGGTCCCCTCCAACTGCCCTTCCCTGTAGGCCCAGTCACTCCCAACTTCCCTCCTCTGCCAACCTGGTCACTCCTAACTGCCCTATCCTGCAAGCTTGATCACCCCCAACTGCCCTCCCTTTGCAGGCCTGATCCCTCCCAACTGCCCTCCCCTGCTGGCCATCTTGTGGTGGATATCTTGTGTCCACATGGGGGCAGGATCTTTGACCACATGGGGGCAGCCATCTTGTGTAAGAGTGATGGTCAATCTGCATATTACTCTTTTATTACATAGGATTAGATAGGATAGAGGCCTGGTGCATGGGTGGGGGCCAGCTGGTTTGCCCTGAAGGGTGTCCTGGATCAGGGTGGGGATTCCTTTGGGGCGTGGAGTGACCTGGGTGAGGTGCCTATAGTAGTTTGCAGGCCAGCCACACACCCCAGCAAACCAAGCAGAGGCCCTGGTATCTGGTATTTATTTATCTTTTATAATTGAAACTTTGTAGGCTTGATCAGAGCCAAGCCTCCTGCGCGCTCTGTGACCGCAGCCATCTTGGTTGGGTTAATTTGCATACTTGATTGGCTGAGTGGGCGTGGCTTATTGGTGTAGCTCCTGGTTGGCTGAGTGGGCATGGCTTGTTGATATAGCTGAGTGATGGGTAATTTGCATATTACTCTTTTATTAGATAGGAGGATGATTCTCCCAACTCTTACCAGTTCATTGTATCCAGATTTCCCCTAGAGAAAAACGTTGAACATGAGAGGGGGGATAGAAGGAACTCAAGGCCAAGGCCTCAGCATCACAGGCCTTTGCCCTGATAGTCTCAGTAGCACACACTGGCCACTTCAGTCTGCTACATCTTTTCCCACATGTGTACACCACCCCCATGTCAGCCACACATTCCACAATCCTGCACCCCAACCAGGAGGTCCCAGACAGAGGACTTGGAGAATCAATAGAAGAATTTCTAATTTTCATCTTCCATCTGCAAATAGAAAATATGCGCCTCCTAAATAAAAAGTAGGGCTAAGTCAGAAGTGAAAGAATCCAACAGAGGAATAAAGACAGAGCAGAGGAGAAGGTTAAAAGGGTTCTGGGATAAATTTGTTTTGCCTTTGGCACTTGGCTCAAGAAACAAATAGCTCCAATGTTCAGAAAAGGGCTGCAGAGCCAGAATCCACAGTCATGAGTCCTGGTATCTCTTGGAAAGGCAGCCTATTTGCCCTCGGGTGACACAGCCTTTCTGAACCTCGTCTCACATCTGTATATATGGGTGATAATAGGTTTTCTGCTTGCCTCAGAATATCATGGGAATCACAACATAGGAAAATACTTTGTAAGCCTAGAGTACACCAAAATATGAGGTGTTACCATTAATTCATTCACTTAGCAGATCTTTGTTGAATGCCTGGCGTAAACCAGGCACTTGTGCAAGGCATTGAATATACAGAGTAGAGCAAGCTTTATACCTGACCTCAAGATCCCTTATAGTCTAATGGGAGGAGATAGGGAAGAAAATAAATATTATAATGCCATGTGAAGTGAGTGCAAGGACAAGGGTATGGGGGGGAAGGATGGAATAGGAGGAAGGACAAAGAGCTATAATAGAAAGGCTTCTTGGAAAAGGAGGTTTAAAAGGAGAGCACATATGAGGAGCCAGCTCATTTCATGAAGAGTGATTTGTAAATCAACACGAAAATAACTTCAACTATTGATAATTGCTCTGTTGTGGGTTGTATCTTCTGCTTTGCATCTCTTAAACCATTAGAAAAGAGTCTTTGAGGTGGAATCATTATATATCCCCATTAGCTTTGAAGAAAGATGAAATTAATGGAGAAAAAAAAATTGAGTGGTATCTTAATTGCAAACATTTTGTTCTTACAGCTTGTGTTTAAGCACCAGAAAAAAAGAATGCATTTCACCTCGCAAGACTGTCCCCAATCGTTCCCTTCAGCCAGTCTTTCTGATCCAGGGAATATTGCAGATCAGAGGCCAAGAGGCATTTCCAAAATGTGATAATATTTTATTTTTACTTTTGTGTTTATTTATACTCTATTTCTTTTCAAAAAGATTTTGAGGTAACTGTAAGCATTTTATTCTGAATCATGTTCCCCACAAAGAAACTCCAAGAAAGTGTGTGTGTGTGTGTGTGTGTGTGTGTGTGTGTGTGTATGTGTGTCACTCAATCATTTCTCATATCTATTGGTGCCTACTATGTATAAAACACCTGGTTAGAAATAGAAGCTGTACAAAGCAGGTCCATGCCCTCTAGGGTCCTGAAAACTTAAGATGGAAATAAAGATCCATGAAAAGAAAGCTAAAGAACTAACAGTGTGGATTCTATCTCCCAAAATTGTAAAGTTAGGTGCCCAACTTCTGGAACTTGTTTATTCTACCCTACTGCTCCTCCAGAGAAGTGGGATTAAAAAGGAAGGGCAACCCATTTACCATTACACCAAAGAAATTAAGATACCTAAGAATAAACTTAACTAAGGAGATAAAAGACCTGTAGTTGGAAAACTGCAAGACGTTGAAAAAAGAGATAGAGGAAGACATAAACAAATGGAAGAACATACTGTGTTCATGGATTGGTAGAATCAACATCATTAGAATGTTCATACTACCCAAAGCAATTTATAGATTCAATGCAATCACCATTAAAATACCAATGGCATATTTCACAGACCTAGAAAAAGCTCTCCAACAAATTCCACCTGAAATTAAAAAAAGACCCTGAATAGCCACAGCAATCTTGAGAAAGAAAAACAAAGTTGGAGGGATCACAATACCAGATATCAAGCTATATTACAAAGCCATGGTTCTCAAAACTGCCTGGTACTGGCACAAGAACCCAGAAATAGAACCAAGCGATTATGCTCAATTAGTATTTGACAAAGGAGGCAAGAGCATACAATGGAGTCAAGACAGTCTCTTCAATAAATGATGTTGGGAAAATTGGACAGATACATGCAAAAAAATTAAACTAGATCACCAACTTACACCATACACCAAATAAACTCAAAATGGTTAAAGGACTTAAATATAAGATGGGAAACCATAAAAATCTTAGAAGACTCTATAAGTAGCAATATCGTTACCAATACAGCTCCTTGGGCAATGGAAACTAAGGAGAAAATAAACAAATGGGACTACATCAAAATAAAAAGCTTCTGCACAGCAAAAGAAACCATCAATAAGACAACAAGAAAGCCCACTGCAGGGGAGAATATACTTGCCAGTGCTATCCTGGATAAGGATTTAATCTCCAAAATTTACAGGAAACTCATACAACTTAACAAAAGGAAGATAAACAATCCAATAAAAAAAAAATGGGCAAAGGATCTAAATAGACATTTTTCAAAAGAGAATATATAGAAGGCTGAGAGACCTATGAAAACATGCTCAAAGTCACTAATCATTCAAGAGATGTAAATCAAAACAACAATGAGGTACCATCTCACACCTGTCAGAATGGCTATCATCAGTAAATCAACAAATGACAAGTGCTGGCGAGGATGCAGAGAAAAAGGAACCCTCGTGCACTGCTGGTGGGAATACAGACTGGTTCAGCCACTGTGGAAAACAGTATGGAGTTTCCTCAAAAAGTTAAAAATGGAACTCCCATTTGACCCAGTAATACCACTTATAGGAATATATCCCAAGAAACCAGAAACACTAATCAGAAAGGATATATGCACCCTTATGTTCATAGCTGCACAATTTATTTATAATAGCTAAGATTTGGAAACAGGCTAAGTGCCCATCAGCAGATGAGTGGATTAGGAAACTGTGGTACATCTACACAATGGAATACTATGCTGCTATAAAAAAGAAGGAATTCTTACCATTTGCAACAGCATGAATGGAACTGGAGAGCATTATTCTAAGGGAAATATGCCAGACAGAGAAAAATAAATATCACACAATCTCACTCATATGTGGGATATAATGAACAACATAAACTGATGAACAAAAATAGATCCTGAGACAAGTTAATACTGAACAAACCATCCAACCAGAGAGAAGGCAGGAGAGGGGGAAGGTGGGGGGGGGGGGGTTTAATAGATCAACCAAAGGACTTGTTTGCATACATATTAGCATAACCAATAGACACAGATACTGGGGTGATGGGGGCTTGTCCTGAGGGGTGGGAGTGGCGGGTAGGGTGTCAATCAAGGGAAAATGAGACATATGTAATACTTTAAACACTAAAAATAAAAGGAAGGGCAAGATTTTTATTGTAATTTGATATTTATAGGTGTATGATAGGTATTTTAGTAGATTCTCTGGAATACATCATCTTTAAATACAATATGACCATGACAGTTTTCTCTGGGTACAGGTCAAATTTGAAATTAACCCAAATATCAATTAACATTATTCTGGAACACAATGACTTGCACCAAAATAATAGCCATCAATAAAAAGCAATATGATAACAACCTAAAAGATGATGCAGAAAATTAAAAATTTCCAGAACTCAGAAAAGAGATTGCTGGACAGAGAGAACTTCATCCAGGTGGTAAAATTTGAGAGGGGAACTAAATATAAAAAGTTACATATTCTTTTTTTTTTTTAATATATTTTATTGATTTTTCACAGAGAGGAAGAGAGAGGGATAGAGAGTTAGAAACATCGATGAGAGAGAATCATCGATCAGCTGCCTCTTGCACACCCCCTACTGGGGATGCGCCCGCAACCAAGATACATGCCCTTGACCGGAATCGAACCCGGGACCTTTCAGTCCGCAGGCCGACACTCTATCCACTGAGCCAAACCAGTCCCGGCAAAAGTTACATATTCTAATAATAATGTATTATTCCCAAAAAACCGCCAAGCAATGAAAGTTGCCTAGAATTTTTTGTTATGTACATCTACATTTGAGAACACAGTCATTGTCTCTTTTCTTGCTAATGAATAATTGATCTGCCAAAAGTTTTAAGGGAAGCAAGAATACTAAAAATGGGAACACAAGATTGTCACAGAGTTTTTGGAAATGGAGCTCCTTTTTGCTAAATGCAAACCTTATAGGATTCCTACATGAAATCCATATTCTAAGTGAAATATTATGTATACCAGAACAGCCCACCATCTAAACAGTATTAACAACTTCCCACACTAGTTAAGCCTTCAATGAAGTAACCATTTTTTTCAATGTATCTTTATTGTTGAGAGTATTATAGATATCCCCTTTGTAACCATTTTTAAATAAATTATTTTTACAACAGTTTGTTAGTATTGTGTTATCAAAACACAACTGCCTGGGGCAGACACATATGAACATTTTCTCAGCAGCAGGGAATGGAATGTTGATGTCAGACAAAGAAAATGAAGCTACAGGAAAAAAGTGTGCCTATAATGAGAAGGGGAAGAAGAGAACTAACATTTATCTAATGCTATCCATGCCAGACACTGTGTGGGAACAAGTGAACAAGGCAACTCTTTGTTCTAGAAAAAAAATAATAGAGCCCTGGCCAGGTGGCTTAGTTGGTTGAAGCATCCTTCCATACATCAAAAGGTTTCAGGTTGGGTTCCCCATCAGGGTACATACCTAGGTTCTGGGTTCAATCCGCAGTCAGGGCCTTTACAGGCCAATCCATGTTTCTCTCTCACATTTATGTTTCTTTCTCTCTATCTCTCTCTCCCTAAAAAAAATTAAAAATAATACAGAGAATATCTATATATATAAAAAGCCAGTAACCAGAACAACCGGTCGCTATGATGCCCACTACAGCCAGTGTACCAGCCTGATAAGGGGTTGTGGCCAGCCAGCCAACCTCCTGCAGCACTTCCCCCCAGCCGGCCCCACCCCCGATTGGCCTGCCTCACCCCATCAGCCCGGGGCCCCTCCCCCAAGCTGGCCGCCCCTGATCGCCCCCACACCGATAGGGGGCGGGGCTGGCCAGCCAACCTCCTGCAACCCCTACCCCCAGCTGGTCCCACCTCCAATTGGCCCACAACACCTAGATCTGTCCCCAGTCCCTCCCCCCAGCCAGCTCCACCCCTGATTGCCCCCCCCCACTCTGATCAGGGGGACAGGGCCAGCCAGCCAACCACCTATGGCCCCGCCCCGAGGCCACTGGCCCCTAATCAGCCCCCCTCACCCGATTTGGGGGTGGGACCAGCCCACCACCCACAGCCCCTCCACCCATGGCCAGCCCTGCCCCCAATCGGTCTCTCTACCCCATCGGGGGCAGGGCCCACCCCCTGAATTACTCGCAGCCCCTACCTTCAGCAAGCCCTGATTGGGCCCTGACCAGGATGAGCCAACTGGTCAACCTCCTGCCATCTCCTCCTCCCAACAGGCTTCGCCAATTGGACCCCACCTGTGCACAAACTTATGCACTGGGCCTCTAGTATATAGATTATAGATATAAATATAGAGATAGATAGATATAGATAGATATTAGAAAGTTCTGAGTGCAAGAGCTTAGAAGAGAAATTGTAGCAAGTTTGGTCAGGGATAGTTCATGTGAAATGGGTCTTTAAGATTGAGTGGTTAGTTTTGGACATGTGGGAATAGGGAACATTTTAGAAACAAAGAACAGTATAAAGCAAAGTGTGCTCAGGATCACAGGTAGTCCAGATTAGTTATGGATGTGTGGTACTTATGTTATCCAGGACTCTTGGTTACTAGCAACAGAAATCCAACTTGAACTTGCTTGGGTAAAAGAAAAGAATAAGAATTAGCTCAAGAAAGCCAAAGAAGGTTGAACAAAGCGGTGGGGAGAGCAAGGAACTGAGGCTTTAGGAACCTCTAGAACCAGAAACTTTAACACCACTAGAACTCTTTTGCTTCTTTGCTTCCTTTGCTGGATTGGTTTCAGTTTCTCAAGACTAGCTTTCTTCATATGGTCTGGAAATATGGCACCCCCAAGTTTTACATCTCACTATTTCCACCGCTAGAATGAGAATAGCACTCTTAATTCAAGTTTGAACAATCCTGGGGAGGGGGGAGGAGTGCTGATTGGCCAATCTTGTTGTCCATAGAACTCCTTTTTTCATTTCTTTTTTTAACTACAAACTAAAACACAGATACAAAAAAAAAGAAAGAAAAGAAAAAAAAACCACAAAGAAATACAAAGAAAGAAAAAAGAACTATACCATTTGCTCAATCTAAGGTGAACATTCTTGTCACTACCACAAGATGAAGAAATAGAATCTCACCACCCCTATCAGTTTTCCAGTAAACATCTTTGCCACAAGATGTTTGGGCAAGCATTTCACCACCTAAACTCGTTGGCCATAAGGTAATTTTGCCATAAACATAAAATAGCTGGCCCTAATAGTGTGGCTCAGTTGGTTGGAGCTCTCTCTCTCCTTTCTCTCTCTAAATCAATTTTAAAAAAATGTATCCTAAGATGAGGATTAAAAAAAAAAAAAAAGATAAACTGGTTGACAGTTTGGTTTGTTTTTGACAGACTTAAGGTATGGAGTTTGGTTTCATTTCTCCATTGACAAAGAAGTTCCTGCAGTACTCCCACTTTTTTTTGGAGGTGGGGGTGGGAATTAATCCTCACCAGAGGATATCCTTCCACTGATATTAGAGAGAGTAGAAGGGAGGCAGAGAGACAGAGATAGAGAAACATCTATATCAGAGACACACACTGATTGGCTGCCTTCAGCATCCATCCTAACCAGGACCGGGATTGGAGCCCAAAACCAAGACTCATGCCCCAGATCAGAATCGAACCCAGGACCCTTCAGTCCACACTCTATCGTCTGAGCCAAACCAGCCAGGGCAGTACTCCCATTTTTATATTATATTAGAGGCCCGATGCACGGCATTCGTGCGAGAGTAGGCCTTCCTTCCCGCGGCTGCTGGCACGGGCTTCCCTCTGGCACCCAGGACCCGGGCTTCCCTCACAGCCCTGGCTTCGTCCAGAAGGTTATCCAGAAGGACCTCCAGAAGGATGTCCGGTCTAATTAGCATGTTAAGCTTTTATTATTATAGATAAATCTTAACTCTCATAATGGCCTATACTGCAAATAGATGTGGTGGTCTTAAAATAACTGATCATAACAGCTACATGTAAAGCCAGATTGTACTCTGTGATAGAACTTATCAAATCATTCCGGGAGCACAGTCATCTCTTGTACCCATCCAAACCAAAAGTTTACCAAGCTATGGTAAACAAAAAAGTGGTGTTTACTAATTCACATGGTCTTTGAGAACATTAATTATTGATTCTTTAACTGGAAATGGATACCTCTTTTAATAAAGAAAAAAATTTTAGCCAAAAAGAAAACAAGTGTGATGCCAAAGGAATAGATGAATCAATATGCCATAAAAAATGTATAATACTGTGAACAAAAGACTTCAAAGACAATATATTTTCATTTTTCACAACAAAAGCTTTTTTTAAATGTGTTTTTATTGATTTTAGAAAAAGAGAGGAAAAGGAGAGAGAGAGAGAGAGAGAGAAACATCCATGAGAAGAAAATATTAATTGGCTGCCTCCTGCACTCTCTCTAGGGATTGAGCCCCTATCCTGGTCATGTGCCCTGACCAGGAGCCGAACTGGTGACCTCTTGGTGCATGAGGTCAACTAAGCCACACTGAGCCAACTAAGCCACACTGGCCAGGACTGCAACAACATTTTAAATTTTATTATTACCTTTTATGTTTTCTTAAGTCCTTAATATCTCTGTTTTAATTCATGTTCTTTTGTCATTCACAGTGAAATTATTTTATGGCCAATTAGTTATGTAGCATAAATATTTCAGGCAAACATGTTTAGGGGAAACTACCTAGACCAATCATGTCAAACTCGCTGCCCACAGGCCGCATATGGCCCCTAACAAACATTTTTGCAGCCCAGCCAATATAACAGTATGTAAGAAACGTTCTAATAAAAATTTTGTAACTTAATTTTTACAATATTCTGTTATATGTAATTATAAATAATGAACTACAACATTCGCTAATAACTGATTACTATAATCGTGTTGCATTCATTTCCCTTATGCACTTTACTCAAAGGTGCACCATTTCTCTCCACTAAATACTAGCAGTGAATATTTTAGCAGCCAATTGCCATGTCATTAGTCTTTAACTGACTTGTTTCGTGTGCACAACAGGAAATATTTCACTTTTGGAGAAAAAAAGATTTTTTTTTTTTCTTTGCATTACACTTGTTAATTTGTGCAGTTATCTAGTGTCTGGTAAGTTAATATTCAAAAAAATATTAATTTTATTAAAATGTTCTATTATTGTATGTTAACAACTTCTCATTTATTTCAGCATGTCGCTATCAAAATAAAACTACATTTCTATAAAAATTGGAGCTTTTGTTTTTTTGCAGCCCACATACTAGTAAACTTAAACTTTGTTTATTTGGCCCGTGTTAGCCTTTGAGTTTGACATGCTTGTCTTAGAACCTTGCCACCCATGAGCCCATTCCCAATCACAAAACTCCCCAAATGCTGATTTTATAATCACCCAAATGTGCATTCCTAAATTGGAACTTAGTTCTGCCCGTCCTTCTGAAAGTTGATATATCCCTAAATCTCTTTTAACCCATATCTTCCCTCTGTCCCTTTACTTCATCCAATCTGTTGAAGAATCCTTTTGATTTGTGAAGCTTCCCAAAGTCTAGATTTTGCTGACTGCATATACTCTTGTTGCAGTTCAATATGCTTCTCTGTTTCCTATATTTCCTATAATTATATAGCTGCATCCAGACTAGGTTTAGTGCTTTTGGCAAGACTCTTAAGTGGTCTTTGGCATCACCAGGGAGGCACACAATGCCTGGTTGTCTCTCTTTTTATGATGTTAACACACACTGATGTCTAGTACCCATCTATCTATATAAAACCCTAATATGCAAATCAACCAAACAGCAGAACAACCGTGTGGAATGACTGGTTGCTATGATGCGCACTGACCACCAGGGGGCAGATATTCAATACAGGAGCGTCCCCCAGCTTGCAGGTCCTAGGCCCCTCCCCCCTTTACTCCACCAGTTGACCCTCAGAGGGAGGCAACCAACAGTGGCAGCAGGGGATGGGCCAGCGAGCAGGTGACACCAGGCCGGTCAAGACCGGTGCCAGCAGGGCCCCCCCCCCGATTGTCCCACTGGTCACCCCACAGATGGGCCCTGATTGCCGGTCAGGCCTAGGGACCCTACCCATGAATGAATTTTGTGCACTGGGCCTCTAGTATCAATTAATTCCTTGAGGGTTGTTAAATGATGATATTCTAATTCAAGCGTTAGCAAACTATGGACCCATGGGCCAAATCTTTCAAGCTTCCATGTTTTTAAAAATAAAGTCTTATTGTGAGGAAGTGACAGTCAGGCATGAAAAGGCAGACTCTAGTTTCTCTGGATGCACCAGGCTTCCAGTCCTCTCTAGCATCCTGAAATCTCCCTGGGACTAGACAGGTTAGGGTACAAGTTCCCCAAAGTCACAGAATCTACTCACATTTATCCTTCTTCTATCTCAAGGACTCTCCCTTCACTCTATCTGCTTCCACCTACCCCACCTATCCATACTCTCTCCCTTCCTCCAGAATATTCTCCCAAGAAACTCAAACTTTTGGAAACCAAACCTAGGACAGCAGATTGCCTTCAGTAACTTCTTTTAGCCCAGTAGCTCAAGCTCCCTCGAAGGCAGAAAACCTAAGGCCTTTCTACCTTCTCAGAACACAGAGGGGAAAACATTAAGAATAAACAGATGGCTGTTGCTCTTTCTAGTATTTCTACATCCGCAAAAACAAAACACAACACCTCAGTAAATTTTCTTGCCACTCCTTATTGCCTATCATATATAAAAAACAGGGTTATTTTGGAGAACTCTATATTTATAAAGTTCCCCTTTCTTACAAATAACTAAAGTTATTCAAATTACCTAAAGGAAAATGGAGAATCTATGAAAAGGACCAAGGACGGTAGTGCTATGGCCTCACTCATGAAGAACAAGGGCCAGGACTGGGAAAAGTTGCTTTGAGCACCCTCAGACCTCACAGTATCCCCATCCTGCCTCTTGCTTTGCAACTGCTCCAATCCCTTTCTTTGCAAACCACTTCTTTCTCGGTTCTCGTGGCAGAAAGCAGCCATCTGTGGCTCCCAATTCTGTCTCTTCTCAGAGACCAGCAGGCATTCATTGGTATTTCTCAAAGGCCTGAATTTCCAGATGAACAAATCTGATTGTTCCATCTCTGGAGCCTGCAGGCATCCTTTCCACTCACCTCCTATTGGCCAGAATTTATTCATATGGCCACCCCTAAAGGACGCTGGGTTATGTGGCCTCTAAAAGGGTCCTCATAGGTCCTGTGAAATCTACCACTAAAAGGAAGAAGGGGAAAGTAGCTACTGGAGATAGTTGCCTCTGCCAGTCCATATCAAATGCTTAGTTGTTTAAGATAAAAATAGATATGGGACCTCCTGGAGATAAGGCCAAAGAGACAAGGCCATGATGGATCTAGCTTGTGAAGGGAGCTATAACCTGTAAAGAAAGAGAAACTGACACAAACAAAAAAATTGAGCTGGTACCTTCTTTATGCAGGAAAGATTAAAAAAAAAAAAAAAAAAAAAAAAAAGGACTCTCAGATCTTTTCCCCCAGCTTTTGATTTGATACACATATATTACAATATTAATCAGCCATAGAAAGAAGGAAATTCTGCCATTCATAATAACATGGATGTAACTTGAGGGCATTGTGTTAAGTGAAGTAAGTCAGAGAAAGACAAATACTGTATGATACCACTTATATATTGAATCTAAAAAAGTCTAACAGTTCTAACTCATAAAAACAGACCAAAAAAAATAAATAAATAAAAAATACCAGTGTTAACCAGAGCAGGTAGAAAAAATGAAGAGATGTTGGTCAAAGAGTAAAACTTCTGGTTAGAAAATGAGTAAGTTTTGGAGATCTATTGTACAGCATGGTGACTATCTATACATATAAAGAGGTAATATGCTAATTGTCCATTACAGTGCCCCAGTAATGACCAATTTGCTTATTGGCAGACCAGCAGGAGACTGTGAGTGCAGCAGGGGGCAGGCAGTCAGAGCCAAGTTCCCAGGAGTCTGGGGAGAGTACCTGTCAGGAGCTCGGACTGCAAAGAAGGAAGAGGAAGCAGCCACGGGGAGCTCTTCCAATCCCCCTGCACGAACACCCTATCCTAGCCCCTGCACCCCACCCCCGGACAGCAGCGGTGCCATCTCTGCAGCAGAAGTGCACTGAACCTCACTGGGGGAGCAGCTAAACCCACCCTCCTAGCCCACCTGGCCCTGCCCTGGCCCCGCCCCCACTCTGCTCCAGGAGATTGGAGTCCCGCCCTGAGCAGGTACCGCTGCAAAACAGCCACATAGAATTTAAAAAAAGGCAGCAAAAGGGAAGGTTTGACAGTTACTCCTCCTTCGGCCTGGCCACCCCTCTCACGCCCCCCTAAAACCCTGCCCCCCATCAGCACCTCCAGGGATGACCACCACTGCAGGGCTGCTGGCCACAGCCTGGCCCTCCGAGGCCTGAGAAACCCTCTGCAAAGCTTCCATAGCTATATCCCAGGAGACAATCCGGCCCTCCTCCCCCTTAATCAGCACCTGCCACCTGCCAGGGTACCTTGAGTTTAAAAATAACAATCCCTGCAGGAAGAGACTGGATTAAAATCGTACACCTATGGATGAGGACAATGGCTGGGGGAGGTAAGGGCAGAGGGTGGGGGGGTGGGGGGGAGTGGGTGGAAGGGAGCTATGGGGGAAAAGAAGAAGCAATTGTAATAATCTGAGCAATAAAGATTTATTTAAAAAATAAAGTAACGGAATCCTCACAACAACACTAAAAAAAATAATAAGAAATAAGTAAAAATGTAATAATTAGAAAAAAAATAAAAATAACAATGCCTTCCTGTTTAGACATCACTTACTTGATGAAACATTTCCAGGTTTATTAGCTCAGATCCTCCCCATGACAACCACTGAGGTAGGCGGAGAAGAGATTACAATTCCCATGGTATAGGCGTATGTATTCAGAAATGAAGCTCAGAGAGGAAAAGTGTCAAGCCCAGTGGTTCCCAAGGTGCAGCACACGTCCCACAAGCGGGCAATTTGATTTTAAGTGGGAGCAATTCGAGAATGAGTTAACGGTGAATTTTGCATTTTTTATGGGTCTAGGGGGCCTCATCTACAGCGTATCCTACATAATAAAAGGCTAATATGCAAATGACTGAATGGTGGAATGACCAGTCACTATGTTCCACTCTGACCACCAGGGGGCAGACGCTCAATGCAGGAGCTGCCTCCTAGTGGTCAGTGTGCTCCCACAGGGGGAGTGCCGCCCAACCAGAAGCTGGGCTTATGGCTGGTGGGAGCCTCTCCTTCCTTAGTGGCAATGCTAAGGATGTCCAACTGGTGGCTCAGGTTCGGGCTCCTGGTCTGCGAGAGGGCGAAGGCCAAGCTGAAGGACACCCCTCCCCCCTGCAAGTGCACGAATTTTGTGCACTGGGCCTCTAATAGTATATAACAGTTATATACTTGAAAGTTGCTGAGAGAGTAGATCTTAAATGTTCTCATCACAAAAGCAATGGTAATTATGTAATGCAATGGAGTTGTTCTCAGATCAGTTTTAATGCCTTTGGCCACATTATTTTCCCAGAAGGTTGTAATAATTCCCATTTCTATCAGCTGATTATGAGGGTGCCTCTTTCCCCAGTCTCACTAGCACTACATGTTATGTTTTCAAGTTTTGTCAGTCTGAGGGATGAAAGATGGTATCTTGCTGTTCTAATATACATTTCCCAAAGTACAAATGAGTTTACATTTTAAGCAAGATAAGCACATTTCCTGTTTGTTGCTTTGTCATGGCCGCAGGGCACACCAGTTGGCAAGGTCTGAGAGTGAGCACAACTCTCCTTCTCAGCCTCCGCAGAGGGCCACTCCCTATGTTTGTGCAGCCCTCCCAGAAAACAATTTGCCAAAATGAATTGTTCTCACCTTAAACTTAGCAACCCCTCTTCTGTTTTTGCAGAAATAATCTAAACTACAGATAAGCTATATGCACGAAAATGTTCACAGCATTATTTATAATTGAATAATTTTTATAGCAATCCAAATAGCCAACCGCTTATTAGGCAAGCTAGGGTGTGCTGTGATCCTAAATCCATTAAAATAATGATTATGAAGACTTGGAATGGTGTACAAATTACTCATTATATGGATGGAGCATGGCTTCTGATTTTGCATGTCTGATAGCTCTTGTCCATCAAAGGAACCACCCCTCCCCCTGGTTGTATGGCAATCACACACTTCTTCCCAATCCCTGCCTACAAGAGTAGGCACATGATACAAGCCTGGACAATCAGGATACCTCTTCCATCCACCCACACTGGTTTGTCCAAGGGGTGGACATGTGACCCATGGAAGGCCAATCAAAGTCTCAGTATGATATTTAGTTTATTGATACTTTGTCTTCCTCTGGGATCAAGGCCTATAAGGACTATAGAAGCCTCACCATGCTGTTTGCTATTCTTCCCACCACATAAAAAGATTCCCCTGGATAAGGAAACCATACTGAAAAAAGCAAATCCAGGGCATGGAGAGATACAGGACACTAAGAACATTACTTGAGTACACAAATCTAGCTATTCCAAAAGTCAGTGCACTTCCCAGTTATTGAACAAACAAGTTTCCTTTTTTTAACTTAAGCTACTTTGAGTTGGGTTTTGGTTACTTGTAACCAAGAGTCTTGACTAACACAGTATATATATATATATATATATATATATATATATATGACAAAGATTGGAAGGAAATGCACAAAATAATTATTGTGTTCAGATAAAAGAATTAAGGGGGGTTTTCTCTATATGTTCTATTCTGTTTTTAATGTTATATTCTTTCTATAATGTCAAAAAATACTTAAGAAAAAACATTAGTCCACCTTCTTGGAGCCCACTACAGTGGAAAGTCATATTATTTTAGGGGCCACATGTATGTAGATTAGGAAAAGTTTTTTAGAAACTTGCCCGAGGTCACACAACTGAGGGGCTGAGAAGCAAACTCAGGTCTGCCTCTTCTGCAGTCACTGCTACAAATTAATCAATACCCTTCCTCATTCAAAGGAAAAATGTCATAGGCATAAGTGTAAAGAAAATATATAATTTTTCAACTTATTTGATAATGCACTGCATTAATAGCTGGCACTTTAGAAAAATAATTTTTATTATATGTATTTTTTAGATATATTTATTAGGAATATATATATTATTCATTTTAATTTTATTATATATATTATATTCATATCCTATTACCACAAATGCAGTGGCTTAAAAGCAAGATATTTCTTTTCTCATAATTCTGGAGGTCAGAAGTCTGGAATGGGTCACTGGGTTAAAATCAAGGTTTTGGCAGGGCTGTGTTCCTTCTGGAGGCGCTTGGGGAGAAGTTGTTCCCTTGCCTTTTCCTGTTTTGAGAAGTTACCTGAATTTCTTGGCTCATAGGCCCCTTCCTTCATCTTCAATATCAGCATTGCAAGCTTTTCTAATCTTTCTCTGACTTTTATCCTCCTGCTTCCCTTTTGGAAGGACTTTTGTGATTGCATTGGGCCTATCTGGATAATCCAGACCAATCTCTCCATCTCAAAATCATTAATCTACCCTTATAAAGTCCCCTTTGCCATGTAAGAGAACATGTGCACAGGTTCCAGGGGTTAGGACATAAAGACCTTTGAGAGTTGTTATTCCGCCTACCATACAAGTTATTGAACTACAAAATTAAAAACTTGCAGCATGTCCAAAATGTTACCCACGATTCCTCCATCATCCTTTCACAATCTATAATAATAAAAGTGTAATATGCTAATTAGATCAGATAGCTGGACAAATATGCAGCAGCAGGGGCCAAGGCAGAGGTGGTTAGGGGCGATCAGGCAGGCAGGTAGACAAGTGGTTAGGAGCCAGCGGTCCCAGATTGCAAGAGGGATGTCTGATTGCCAGTTTAGGCCCAATCCCTCAGGGCCTAAACTGGCAGTTGGACTTCCCCTGAGGGGTCCCGATTACAAGAGAGGGACTCCCCCCCACCATCCTGTGCATGAATTTCATGCACCAGGCCTCTAGTGACTAATAATATCTCTTGGTAACTCTTTCCAATCTACTTTTCTATTGAGTATTTCACATAGTTATACCATTTTTGTTTGGCATTTTTTAAAAATATATATTTTGTTGATTTTTTTACAGAGAGGAAGGGAGAGAGATGAAGTATTAGAAACATCAATGAGAGGAAACATTGATCAGCTGCCTCCTGCACACTCCCTACTGGGTATGTGCCCACAACCAACGTACATACCCTTGACCAGAATTGAACCTGAAACCTTGAGTCCGCAGGTCAATGCTCTATCCACTGAGCCAAACTGGTTAGGGCTGTCTGGCATTTTTACTTGATATATACCAGAAGTCTTCTTCTATGCTGCTGCATGTCTTCATGATACTTAAGAGCAATGGTTCCATAATATTCTACCAAATGGAATATTCATTCATTCAACCAACCCCATATTGGGACTATAGGTTGACATTTAAGATGTTTCCATCTTTACACTCTTATACACAATGAGGCAATGAACAAACATATGCACACAGCTCTTTTCTAAATTTTTTGGATTATTTCTTCAGGATAGATTCTCAGGGATGGAATTGCCCAGCCTAAGGAAATAAACACTTTGACCCCAGCAGCCAAATTACATTCCCAAAGATTGCAGTGAGTTCACTGCCACCAGCAATGAAGGAGAATGTTTGTTTCACTGCATTCCATCAATTGTTGTTGCTCCCGGGAGTGGATTTAAAGACTTTACCAAATGTCATTTGACTCACTGTATCCTGTTTGTACTCTAGGGAAATAGGCTTTTTGGCATTGGACATAAACCTGAAAACGTCATGATTTCTCAGGTATGTTTTCATTAGTCATAACTGAATTAGCCTGTCAATAAATTCAACCCTTTTGTTCCAAAACACATAAAGTTAGAAACCAGTTTCCTAGCAATGATTTTTTTTTAAATGGGTTCGTAGGAGAGGCAGCACCTATCCTCACCACCACATCGGTGGAGCACATACGGAACATGCCAACATCTCTTCTTTGTCCTTTGTAGCTGTGCCTAGGAAGTGTGCAGGAGGCAGCTGATCAACGTTTCTCTCTCAATTTATTGACAGGCTAATTCAGTTATGTCTAATGAAAACATACCTGAACCTACCTGTCTGCCTTCCTGAACTGCAGAGGACGGCAGCCTGTCCTCCCAGTCCTTGTCACGCATGCAGTCTCAGGCTGCTGTGCCACCTAAAGGAAAGCCAAGTGGATACTCAGATTTGTGGCTGCTTCTAGCCCTGAGTTAAAGCTTCTCCCCAAAATGATAATAACATGACAACGATACTAACAACAATAATAATCAATATCTCCATAGTAATGGCCAAATTTCAGGGAGAATGCTGAGTACTATATATGGAATCTCTCATTTCTCCTTACAAGAAATTTAGATGCTGTCTGCTATTACAAAGATTTCAAATATAAGAAATTCGAGGCTCAGAGAAGTTAAAAAACTCGTGAAAGTTCACAACGGCTAAAAAGTGGCAAAGCCAGATTGTGACGCCAGATTTTATCTGACTCCAGAGGCAGATTCCTAGCCACCATGTTAGGTGGGGCCGAGTGCTAAAACATATTACCATAGTGAGCTGTTCTCAAGACCCATGTCCTAGGGGAAAAGCCCCTGGTGCTTTCCTGTACCTTCAAAGAAAAGAAACAGGGAGGGCCCCTAAACAATAGCAGGACCTTGGGAGAATCACAGAGATAAAGAGGAGGTTTTTGTACCTTACTCACACTTTTATTTTTCTTTCTGATTTTTCTCCACTGGAAAATAACATAAAGAAATAAATGTGCAATTGGGTTCAGTGTCCTGGTTTTTCTCCCAGAACAGACCTGTGGGATCAAATTCTGGGCTCTGTCATATCTCTGCATTCCTCTAGCATTCCCCTAACTCCTGGACTGAGGGCACTGGGCCAGAAAAAAACACAGACAGGAGGAGGTGATTCTGAATCAAGGTGTCCAAGCCAGGAGGCTGCCCCCGCAGACACAGACACTCCAGCACACATCTAGGGCCGGCAGATACAGATGTTACCTTCCTTCACCTCCAGAAGCCTCAGACTAGCCTTCAGAGTCTGAAGTCAAGCTCACAGAACAGTTTGAAACTGTGACTTCCACCTTCTAACCCTTTCTAATCTGTTGAAACCACTGAGTGCGTCTGTGTCTGTCCTAGGCCTGCGCCACTTGTCCTCCATTCCATTCCTTTTTTCTCCCTCTCTGGTCTGTGTTATAAGAGGTGACCCCTGCAAGCTGTTTCCCAGGCTCCTAGATCAGCTGGCCTCCTGCATATTTGGCCAATAGAAGGCACTGGAAGGAGACTGGAGGAGAGGCCATGCTATTTCTCCCCAACATATACACCCCAGGCTGCATCTCTACTTTTCCTCTGTGGTCCCAGTGTCTTTGGGTGCCCCTGGTTCCTGGGCCCTGACAACCTCCTCCACCTGACCTTTGACCTAGGGGTAGAAGTAGCTTTCTGCTGCCGCTGACCTCTGAGTTGCATCATGTTCCCCAGTGGTTTTTTTGGTTCTTCCATCACGTGTGTAATTAGTTCTCTTTATTATCTCTCTGTTTTAAATGCTCAAAATGATATTTGTTTCCAGGCTAGACACTACAAACGATGTTCTAGAAGTCCTAAACTCCCTCCCTTAGGCAAAATATTGATTTTCCCATCTAATAGCCTTGGTAATTAATTTAGAAAATTCCCTGTTTGGAAAAAGATATATTAGTAGGTCCATGAGACCCACAAAGGGCAAGGGTGGGATCCAATTTCATTCGATTCAACAAATATATACTTGGTTCCCAGCATTCATTCATTCATTCATTCACTCAATAAATATTTATTGAGCACCTACTATGATACTTTTTTAGCATGTTGTAGGACCTGGGGATATATCATTAGACAAGACAAAGTCTTTATGTTCATGGAATCTATTCTAGTGGGGGGAGAAAAACAACAAATAAGCAAATATATCTATAGCACATCAGATGGTGATAAGAACTACAGAGAAAACCATAAAGCTGGATAAAAAGGTAGGGAGTGTCTAGGAGGAATTGCCTTTTTATATAAGTGACCAGGAAAATCCCTCTGGTGAAGTGACATTTGAATAGAGACCTGACTGCTGGGGGAATGAGCCTGTGGGTAGCTGACAGGAGCATTTCCAGGCAGAGGGAAGAGCAAGTACAAAGGTAGATCCCAAGATGGAGTGGCCTTGACATATCCAAAAAGCAGCAAGGAAACAAGGATGGTCGGAGTGGAATGAACAGGGGAGAGGATGATTAGGCGATAAGGAAAGAGAGGGAGGGGGAAGAAATATGTGGGGCATTGCAGAAATCGGTTTGGCTCAGTGGATAGAGCGTCGGTCTGCGGACTGAAAGGTCCCGGGTTCAATTCCGGTCAAGGGCATGTGCATGTACCTTGGTTGCGGGCACATCCCCTGTAGGGGGTGTGCAAGAGGCAGCTGATCGATGTTTCTCTCTCATTGATGTTTCTAACTCTCTATCCCTCTCTCTTCCTCTCTGTAAAAAATCAATAAAATGTATTATAAAAAAAAAAAAGAAGAAAGAAAGAAAGCAAGAAAGAAAGAAAGAAAGAAAGAAATATGTGGGGCATTGATGGTAAAAACTTTTTTTTTTTTAAATGGTAAAACTTTGGCTTTTACTCTGAGATGAAGACCATTGGCAGGTTTGGAAAAAATGAGTGACCCAATCTGGGTGACATTTTTGAAAGACCATTCTGGCTGCAGCACTGCGAATAGACAACAGGGGTCAAGAATTGAAGCAAGGAGCCCTCTATCGATAATATGGAATAATAACCCAAGGAGGGTTGATCATGGCTTGGACCAGGTAGAAGTGGTGGAGATAGTTACCTGTGGTTGGATCCTGAATACATTTTACAGCTAGAATTTACAGGATTTGCTAATACAGAGTGTGAAATAAGGGACCACAGATGACTCTGTTCTACACATGGGAAATTGAGAGAATGCAGTTGCCATTTATTACGATGGAGAAAACTGTGGGAGGAAGGAGTTTGGGAGGAAAGGTCAGAAGGATGGATTTGGACATGTTGAGTTTGAGATGCCTGTCAGCTAACCAGATGGATGTGTCAAGCAGGCAGTTGGCTGTCAGTGAGTCTGGAATGGACAGGAGAAGTCTGGGTTGGAGAGGTAAAGTTGACAGCTGTCAGAGAACATATGGTGTTTAATGTCATGAGATTGGGTGGGATCCCCTAGGGAGTGAGTGTAAACAAGAGGAGGAGAGGGCTGTGCATTCCTGTGTTTAGAGGTCAGGAAAATGTGGAAGAACCAGAAGAGGGAACTGAGAAGGCATGAGAGAGAGGGACTATGCCTGTCTATAGGTCCTGTAACTCTGGGACTGTGTGGCAGAGGGAAGCCTAATAGACTCTGACTAGCAGGAGACAAAGTTCCAGGCTTGCAGCGTGAACTCCTGAGAAGTGCCCATAAACTGGGCTTATTGATCCCTCCAGAAGCCCCCAAAGCTTGAGTTCAGTGTAGCCCCACAAACATCCCATTGGACTGAGTCCAGTAGCCTCCCCTGGACATTTCACTGTCAGAGAGACATTTCCCAAGAAGCCCCTCTGCCTGAATCCATGAGTCCCTGGGGAGCCTTTGCAGCCTGGATTTAGAGCATTTCTCAAATAGGTCCCACAGCTCAGGTCAGACACTTCACTGGGACATCTCAGAGCCTGGGTTCTGAGCATTTCTTAAGGGTTCCTGCAGCTGAAGTTCAAAGCATTTCAGAAAAAGCCCCTTGCAGCCTGAACCCCTCTGTCTCCTACATTACAAAAACTCCCTTTCCCCTGTCTGGTCTCGGAAGTCACTGTAGCCCTAACCCCCATTGCTCCGAAGCCAGGAACATTTCCTTTAGTGGAGGGGGCAAGCTAGGTCTCTCTCCCTGGTGCTTACCCTGACAAAGGTGGTGTGGCCGCAGGCAGACAGGGAGCAGACTCAGGATGATGGGATATTGGGATCCCAGGTAAGGATGGGGATGACTCTCCCTGGCAGCTCTCTCCCCTCTCTTCTTTCTCTCAGCTCTGCAGACTGTTGGGAGCAATCTGAATGGACTTGAGTTGGAGGCGGCCACGATGGCCCTCACCCAGGCCAGCAGGGAGCCAACAGATGGAGGTTTTTGCAAGGGAACTCATCAACACCGCCCCTCAGGAAAAAGGTTTTATAGTGGGTGGGCCAAGGGCTCAGGCCCTCTGCTACAGGGATCAGGGAACCATTTATTTAAAAAACTATTCTTTGACACCTGCCCCCCACCCCCCACCCCACTCCCTAATCCCTGATGATAATAGGGACTCTCTAAAGGATTTGAAGCAGATGAGGCGAAGATCATATTTGGGTTTCTGAAAGAATCTGCTGGCTGGTGATCTGAGGAATCATTTTTAATGGGATATTAGAAGCAGAGAGACAAGTAAAGAGGTTGTTGCACTTGTCTAGGCAAGAGATGGGGGGATTACACTAGGGTAGCAGTGAGCTATTGGAGGAAGCAGAAGTATATGAGCGAATGTTTTAGGAGGCAGAATGGACAGGTCTTGGGGATGGTTTGAGCATGTAGGGGGGAAAGCATTTATTCAGCAAATGCTTAGTGGTGCTTTTCAGACATGGTTCCATAGCCAGACACAGTTCATGGTGCTTGGATTATAGGATAATAAATATATATATATATATATATATATATATATATATATATATATATATATATATATCATATATATCAGCCGAAACCAGTTTGGCTCAGTGGATAGAGAATCGGCCTGCGGACTGAAAGGTCCAGGGTTTGATTCTTGTCAAGGGCATGTACCTTGGTTGCGGGCACATCCCCAGTAGGGAGTATGCAGGATCAGTGTTTCTCTCTCATCGATGTTTCTAACTTTCTATCTCTCTCTCTTCCTCTCTGTAAAAAATCAATAAAATTTATTTAAAATATATATATATGGATAGATAGATATATGGGTGTTATATAAATATAAATATAGATAGATTATATCTATATCTATATCTATATCTATATCTATATCTATATCTATATCTATATCTATATCTATATCTATATCTATCTATATCTATATCTATCTGTCCCGGTAGAGTTTACATCCCAGGGAATGACTCCCAGGTTTCTGCCTCTGGAGCCTGGTGGATGAAGAATGTCACTAAGATGGAAACAGGGGAGAGGAGTGAGTTTGGGTTGGGGAGACACAGTTCCCTATCAGACATGGTTCATTTGGGGCACCTGTGGGATGAGCAGGGCGGATGGCCTGACGGGAGTTGAGGCTGGAGCACAGAGGAGAGGTCTGGCCTGGATGCGATATAGATTTGACTGTGGTTGCACATGAATGGTTCCAAGGGAGACTGGGAGGCTGTCCAGGGCAAGCAAGTACAGTGGAAAGAGGGCTTGGGACTGAACTCGGCATCTAAGAGAAAGGCGGTAGAGGAGTGATCATAGTAGGAAGAACTACGGGAGTGTGATGCCAATGGAGCCATGGAAAAAGCCAGCACAACTGCCAAGAGAGGCATCCGTTGAATTTGGTCACAGAGACCCCTTACTGACGTTGGTGGGGGAGGGGAGTCGTATTGGAGAAGCGATGAGACAACATCTCAGTGGGTTGAGTAATAACAAGAAATAAGGAGGCTGGGAAAGCTGAGGGTCATTCTTTCACAAAGTTTGGCCAGGAGGTGCAGGAGGATGACCTGTTCCTGTCCTCAGGGGAGAGCAGGTGATGGGCACCAATGAGAGCACTAGTCACTGTGGTTCAAAGTCAAGTAGAGAGGGCAAGCGAGGAGGCTCAAGGGACGGAAGCATGCTCTGCAGTCTCCCCAGCTCCTTAGGCATCAAGAAGCCCGCCTGCCTTGGCTGCTCTAGACTGTTTACCTCTGAGGAAACTCCCTGCCCTTAAAGACGGCAATGGGACATGCTGGGAAACACTCAGATTTTAGGATTGGCAGATTCAGATTTGAAATTCTACCTGGCTGCTTCATGGTTGAATAACTAGGGATACATTTGTTTACCTTCTCAGCCTCAGTTTTCTCATCTGTAAAAACATCTTTGCAGGGATTACAGGAAATGGCATTGTGATGTCATTAATGCCATTGAACTGTACACTTAAAAAATGTTAAAATGGCAAATTTTATATTGTACATATTTTGCCACAATTGTAAAAAGTCAATAATGTAATATACAAAAAAGCACTGAACTGCACAGTTTTAAATGCTGTAGTGTATGGTAGTTACATCGCAAGAGAGCAGATTAAAATACTTAATAGGCATATTGAGTTACTGCCTGTGAAATGTTGCCTGTGAAATT
The DNA here is from genome assembly GCF_964339955.1 of Pipistrellus hanaki. Taxonomy (NCBI): domain Eukaryota; kingdom Metazoa; phylum Chordata; class Mammalia; order Chiroptera; family Vespertilionidae; genus Pipistrellus; species Pipistrellus hanaki. The sequence goes on along the minus strand of NC_140503.1, from coordinate 44,181,781 downwards.
ATGCCAGTTTACTGCCAAAGTCCATTTTTATTTGTTGGTGTATCCTAATCTCCATGCACACAGTTTGTCAGTTAATTTTCACCCTAAGTGTAATTAAAGGGCCACGGCCTCCAGGCAGTTTCAAGAGGAGGGTCAAAGAGCACCTTGTCAGGTTCCTTGGATCCCAGGTCCTTCCTGTTTGTGAGGTTGTCAGACTCCATCAGCAGGCTCACTTGTGGGAACCATGCTTTGGAGGATCCAGGCCCCAGCTCCAGACACTTGAGAAACGTGTTAGTAAACAGGGAGGCCAATTGATTCATTTTCCAGTGGGGACACACCAGGAATCCTGGGGCAGGGTCCGCTCCTCGCCCCTCGCGGGGCACCTGGCAAGCAGAGAGCAGGAACACCAGGTGCTCAGTGCTCTTCAGTGACCTCTTCCTGACAGTACCACAACCGTTTCCACGGGCCTGGTTGAATTTATTATGAATGAAAGCAAATAACTCAGAACAGCTAGACATTGAAAAATAATTTTAAAATTAAAATTGGTAAATAAAAAATAATGAATGAGAAATATTTGATTTTCCCTCTAATTTGGGCTCTGCTAAGGCCAAATTTGTGTGTGTGTGTGTGTGTGTGTGTGTGTGTGTGTGTGTGTGTGATTTTAGTGAGAGAGAGGAAGGTAGAGAGAAAACTGATCAGTTTGTTTTTCCACTCACTTATGCATTTATTGGTTGGCACTTGTATGTGCCCTGACCGGGGATCAAACTTGCAACTTTGGTGTAGCAGGATGACACTAATCAGCTGAGTTGCCCAGCCAGGGCCTGGATATGCACTGGGCTTCAAGAGTCCAATTGTTTTACAGTGCCTGCTAGGAAACAGCAGTCCCCTCCACTCCTGTTTCTCACTTCCCAGAGGAAACACTTTCAACTCTCTTAGTGGATGCTGTTTCTTTTTTGTATCTCCTTCTTCTTGTTCTTCTACAGGTAAGAAAACAGCTGTAGACATCTTAGCTGAGGGCCCCAGTTGTGATGATGGCTCTAACAGAAATGTTAATGCTGCATCCTAACCTGTTTACCACAGCTAATTGGCTCATATTGCTCTAGGAATTGAAAAGCATTTTCCTCTATATTATATTGCTCTTTTTTTTCTTCTTTTTAAAAACTTATTTTTATTGTGGTGAAATATATGTAACATAAAATTTATCCTTTTCTACCATTTTTGAGCACACTGTTCAATGACTTAAGTACATTTGCATTGCTGTCCAACTATCACTACTATCTATCTTCAACTTTTTCATCTTTCATACTGAAAGTCTCTACCCATTAAACAATAACTGCCCTTTCCCCTCTCTTCAACCCCTGGTAACCTCTAGTCTACTTTTTTTTCCCTACAAATTTGACTATTCTAAGTCCCTCATATAAGCATAATCATGCAATATTTGTCCTTTGGTGTCCAGTTTATTTCACTGAGCATAATGTGTTCAAGGTTCACCAGTGTTATAGCATGTAAAGTAAGTTCTCATTTAATGTCCTCAATGGGTTCTTGGAAACTTCAACTTTATGCAAAACGACCTATAACAAAATCAAATATAACTTAGGCTGATTGATATAAACAAGAGTTAAGTTCCTATGGCATATTTCTGGCCACATAAACTTCTAAATAAAGATTCAAAACACTTCTACTATTAAACATTGAAATAAATGTGAGCTATACATACATTTAAAAGAGATTAATAAAAACAAGTAAGATAAAAAATAATTAATAAAAACTGCTTATTTCAGTTTGGGGCTGTAGGGAGCCAGAGCCTATCCTGGAAGCTCAGGGTACAAGGTGGGAATCCACCCTGGACAGGACTCCCTTCCAGCACAGGACCACGCACACACACACACACACACACACACACACACACACACAAATAGAGTCACTCAGTCTGGAGTAATTTAGACATGCCATTTCATTTAATGTACACATCTTTGGGATGTGGGAGGAAACCTAGACAGACATAGGAATAATATGCAAACTACAGCCAGACAATGACCCTGGTCAGGAATCAATTTTCTTTTCTCATCAATGACATAAAGAAATGATGTGGAGCAAAGAGACAAAAAAAAAAAAAAGGACCTGCTACACCAGAATTTCATTTCTTTTTTTAGGCTGAATAATGCTATATTGAATGAATATGCAACATTATGTTTATTCATCTATTGGTGGATGTTTGGATTATTTCTACCTCTTGGCTATTGTGAATAATGCTGTAAATTTGGGTTTACAAATATCTGTTGAATTCTTTTGAGTATATATCTAGAGTGGAATTGCTGGATCATATAGATGCTAGTTCTATGTTTAATTCTTTGAGGAGCCTACTTTTTCATTATGACAACAATTATATGACAGAGATAAGGCAGATACTAAGACAACTATTGCCATAAATAAGACAGGACACTTGGTTACTTGCCATGGTCTCAAAACTGCTTAGAGTGTAGAGCTAGGATTTGAACCTGAGTTCTCTTGCTCTAAGTTCAGGCTTCTCTCTATTACACTCTATCCTTTATTGTATTGGCTTTCTTCAACCTAAAGTACCTAACCAGGAGTCTCAAATAAATGTTAGTTTTTCTCAAGAGCATATAGAAAACCCTTCATTTATGCAGACCAGCACACTTTCTTTGCAATAATTATTAGCATTTGCCATTGTTACATGGATGGTCTATTACAGTTTTCAAATTAGAGCTTATCTCACATCCATTTAGACCAACTATTTGATGGGATATAAGAGTCTCATCAGCACATTGGACAAAAGGATGTCTTTGCAAAGATGCATGTATATGTTGTGTCAAACCTTAACACAAGGGCCCTCTTTTGACCCAAATTTTGGTCCCCCTTCACTCTGGATCAACTGTTCAACATAATTCATGAATTGAAATGATTTTCAAGCAGCTGCCACATGCCAGGACCTGTGCTAAGGGCTTTGCATATGTTATCACATTTAATCTACTTGAAACATAGGAAGAGATGGGAAACATTTTCCTGTTTCCAGTTAAAGAAACAAAGGCCAGAATAGATCAGGCTGCTTGACTGAGAGACTGCCCAGGATGTGACGGGTGCCAACGTTGGTGCCTCTACTTCCCCACCTCAAACACAGCCTTCTCAGAGATATAGTTTTATATTCTAACTTGTCATTATATAAAACATCTTAATCTAAAGCTCATGAGATTAGTGGGAACAGAGGGTTTTTTGAGTTGAAGTCCTTTTTTATCCTTTTCCTGCCTCAAGTTCATACTCGATTTCTAACTGGTAGAATTTTCTCCTTCTCACTCCCTTGGACTTTCTTCAACAGGACCAGTCACCCCTGTCTGAGTCCTACTTGTTTGTGCTCCATTTTTTGTCCCCTTTCTTTTTTTTAAGATATATATTTTTATAGATTTTAGAGAGGAAGGGAGAGGAAGGGAGAGAGAGATAAAAATTTCAATGATGAGAGAGAATCATCTATAGGCAGCCTCCTGCATGTCCCACACTGGGGATTGAGCCCAGAACCTAGGCATTTACCTGACCTGTAATTGAACTGTGCCCTGACTGGGAATTGAACTGTGACCTCCTGGTTTATGGGTTGATGTTCAATCACTGAGCCAAGCTGGCTGAACTTTTTATTGCCCTTCTTATTCAGAAATGGAGTGGTATTCCCATGGGTCCTGGCATGTAATAGTTGGTGATAACCTTTAGGTGTTGGGCTAAGACCAAGTCATTGGTTAGCTGGTTCTCATTGATATGTGTTGAAAGAATAAATAGATATTTGAAAAAATTGACCCTGAACAATATCCTTCTGTGTCCCATCCACCAAACTATAATTTCTCCCAGTGTTTTCTGCTTCAAAATTGTAGGGGGCAGAGCATAGGAACTATGAGTGGGAAGCTAAGGAGGTGAGAGGGGGGCAATCTGATAACAATTAGAAGTTCAAGATCCTAAGTTGGAATCCTGGTTCTGCCACCTGTTCCGTGGCCTTGGGCAAGTCACTTAACCTCACAGAGTCATGTTTTCCTCATTTGTGAAAAAGGAATGACAATTCCTGTCTCATGATGGTTGTGAGGATTAAATGAAATGATGGGTGTTACACAGGTGCCAGCATGCAGGAGAAACTAGTTGAACACTGATGATAAACAAATGGATGAAAGACCTAGAAATAAGTAGAGGACATAGAATCTATTTAAAGAAGTGCATTTTAAATATTTGTTCATGCCATGCCTGCTATCTTTTGGGGCTATAAATGGCATTGAGCAATAAATGAAGTATGTCAACGAACAATTATGACTCACAGTGGAAATCCCAAGCCTTTAAAACCTAACATCCAATTACTAGATCCAACATCAAAGACACACCAAAGACTTTTAAAAACAATTCCCATAACGTAGGATATGACAAAGTTGCTGTGTAGGGGATAGAGCCTTTGATTGCTAATAAGGTTCTAAATAATCCCAAAGGAAAAAAAAAAATTTTAAATTTTTTTTAAACTCTTAACATCAAGTGAGAATCCTATATCTTATATCTGGGTTAGGGTCAGTCAAGACATCAGGGCTCAAATGATTTTGGTGATCGTGGCCCTAAAGATTGTAGGCAAATTCCAAAACCCACAGTCTCTGCGCTCTTCCACTAAGGCAGTGTTTCCCAAAGTGTGGTACGCGTACCCCCAGGGGTATGGGAAGAGTTTGGTGGGGGTACGCGTTGCACCAGAGTTTGGTGGGGATATGCACTGTGCCTAATTCTATGTTCTCATGAGCACAAGGGGTACTCAGCGTTACGAAAATTACAGAAGGGGTACACATATGTCAAAAGTTTGGGAAACACTGCACTAAGGGGTTAGATTTTACCCAGACCCCTCCATCATTCCCTCTATCTGAGACCTTGGAGCTCCTTACTGTTGCTGGTGCCCACCCTCCTCCTCCAGAAGGGAGCTCCCCCCATCCTCAGCACCCCAGTGCAAGGCAGGACTGGTGTTAGCCAGGGCTTCCATCCTCTCAGCCTGAGGTGCTGTCCAGATGCTGAGATGGGAGCCTCCACTCCCTCTTGAAATACCACAGGAGCTGTCCAGCCTTGGAGTCCAGCAGAGCCTCAGGGCTCAGGCAACATCTGCAGAGCCCAGGACCCAGAGCCTCTGAAACGAGCTAGCATAGCCAGGAGGGCCCTGAGAGGCCACATCCATGTGTAAAGGAGGAAAAGGGGGCCCAGAGTGAGTTGGCTCAGGAATATTATAGTCCAGCAGCAGAGACAGAAGCAGGGTTTCCACCTCTGAATCCAGTGCTTTCGCCATATTGCTGCACTGTGGGCTTCCACGCTCACACTACACAATATTATATGCTCACAGTGTCTATCGGGTACATGCCTGTCATTGACAGAGAAACTCATATACAACCTTTGTGGATTGATTTTCTCATTATCTCATTTAACTTTTGACACTGCACTGTGATTAGCTATGGTGACCCTGTCATTACCCTCATTTTCCAGATGCAGAAACCAAGGCACAGAGATATACTTAGAGGACTGGAGCCAGTAGCAAGAGGAATGGGTCAGGGGAGGCTGCCAAGAAGAGGAGACATCTGAGCTGGGTTGGGAAGAAGAGGCTCACTAGGAGGGTGAGGGAAAGGGAAGAACTGTAAGAAGCACAAAGGCCTGGATTTAAGGGGGCAATGAGTGGGGGACAGACTGAGACAGAAACAGAGAACAGCATGGCAGGAGCATGAGGTCCAAGTAGTAGGCAAGGTAGGGGCTGGGAACTGCCTTACCTAGCCAACCCCAAAGACTCTCTCTGAGGGAAGATATCCAATAGTTCTGAGACAGTGGACTGTCTGAGCCTCAACCCAAAAGAGCAGGAAGCAGAATTTTCCTGAAGTCTTCCTTGAGGGAGTTCATGAGGAGGTGTGGCTTATCTCTTTCCCCTAAATAAGTAAGACACCAACCTTTTTTGGGTCTCCTTCCTTATCCCAGAGCCTGTGGTAAAGGATCAAGGGCCTGGCTGCTAAAGCACAAGACTCAGCCCCCAGCCCTGGGGCACACACACCTGCCTTCTTGCGTGTATGGCTGGGGGAGTGGAAGGAAGGGTGGTTGATGGAAGGCCTGGGACAAGACAAGGGGATGAAGGCAATTTGTGTTCACTGAATATTTACTTGGCACTTGACTTAATTTCAAACCCTTTCAAGGTGCTGTTTTCATTCTCAAAACAACCTTCATGTAATTGAGGAGAGCAAGGCTCAGAGAGTGAGAGGATTTGCCCAGGATGTTCGCTCTGAAGCCATGCTCCCCACCGGCTGCTCCCTGTGGGGAATCTAGGGCAGACCTAGAGGTCAGGGGACTCCTCTATAGGGAGGCTTTGGCTCAAGGACCCCCATTAGCCTTGCTGACCTTTCTTGGGACTGCACGACAGCCTTCCACCAGCCTTCCTGCCCTCTCTCTCACATGGTCACACCAGCCTTGAGTTCAGATGCCTCTCTCCCCCTCCCCATTTTTCTGCATACAGGCATTTACCTAATGAACCTTTGCACATCTAACCCTGCCTGGGTGTCTGCACAGCCACAGACCTCTCAGGAGGTCTAAGCTAGCACAACTGCACAGCCACACATCTGGTGCCTGGCTGGCTGGGCGTGGGCCCAGGCCAACCCATGCTCATTCTTCTGCATCATGTGCCACCTGCCATGACACACTTACAAGTGTCCAAGATAGACATAGAACTGGCTGTCTTGTTTTCCTTAAACATGTCCATGACAGAGCTCCTTAGCCCTCCTCCCTTCTGCAATGCACTCACTTCCTTCTAGAGGGGCTGGCTCTGCAATCGATCGATTGCAGAGAACTCTTTGTGCCTGCCTGCCTGCTGCTTCTCACTGTTTCCCAGGACTCCAGCAGAGGAGAAAGCCTGTGTGGGTTTATTTTTCCCACAGAATGAATCTTCAAGCCGGTTTTGCACCTGCCTCTCAGTTTCAGTGCTTGCTTATCCTAAGGTCTAAACATTCCCTCTACAATGACAATGTTCAAAGGCTCCTGAGCTTTGCACAGCCTTTGTAACCCCCAAATACACAAAATCTAAAGTAATCCTTCAGATGGTGTAGATACTCCTACATAAGAGAAAGGACAAGTTTCCTGAAAAGCTGTATCAACAGACTCTTTCCACAAATTGAATCAACTTTCATATTCAAGGGATGGAAGGACTCCTTATCTAAAGGAATCCTGACTATGAATTGCCCCCTTTTACCCAGTCCCAGCCTGTAGAGTGAGTGCAGGGTAAATATTTTTAGTGTGAAAAGAAATGATGATATTTAATGAAGTTATTTTATAAATTCATATTTTCTCATGATTTATTTCTGGAAAGTAGATTATATTGTTAGCTGTCAAAATAGTCAAAGAATAATATGCCATTCTTCCTGCTTCCAGATATATAGTAAGAGAACATTAATTAATTAAGTCCTCAAATCTAATTAATTCTAAATAGTCTTGGCTGCCTTCTCAAGGCTATAAGAAGAGAAAGTGAACATGATTATTTTTAAAGACTTGTGTCTTAGCAGGCGGCAGGATACCTGAAATTAGAAATACGCTATATTTGGGTATCCTGACATTTACTTTTATTGGTTTTATGCCCTTATCTACTAAAAGTATCACAAATACATTTTTGTAGGGCTGCCTATTCTGACATTAGATGACATTAGCTCTTGATCACCCAGGCAAATTATTATAGACTGCCTAGGGCAGTAATTGGCAAACTCGTTAGTCAACAGAGCCACATATCAACAGTACAATGATTGAAATTTCTTTTGAGAGCCAAATTTTTAAAACTTAAACTTCTAACGCCACTTCTTCAAAATAGACTGGCTCAGGCCATGGTATTTTGTGGAAGAGCCACACTCAAGGGGCCTAAGAGCTGCATGTGGTTCGTGAGCCGCAGTTTGCTGACCACTGGCCTAGGGATTCAGCAGTGGCCTAGAAGAAACCGGGGTCATGAAGAAGCTGGGTATTACAAGAAAGCTAATAAACCAGAAAGGAGAGAATGCCAGGCCCAAAGAATCAATGCCCAGACTTATATCCTGGGGTTCCAAAATACATACACCCCAACCCCAGCCATGCTGCCTCAGTCCCTATCTTTCTTTTGCAAGTCCTACCTATCCTTTAAAGCCCAGCTCAAGGTTTAGTTGCAGGAAGGCTTCTCTGGCTACCCTATTCCACCCTGATTTCTAGGCCTATCACTAGATTCTAAAAGAGTTTAGAGGCTGTTTCTGTAAAACATTGCACTTATTGTATTAAGTCCCACCTTTTATAGCTACATTCATGTAACACTTGCCTCCACAACTCAATCACAGGTTCTTAAAGAACAATAGTTGGAACCTTTGTGTTCTCAGTTCCAGGCACACAATAAATAAATACTTGGCATGGATACATACTAAGCATTCAATGAATGATTGTTAAAATGGCACCCATGCTCTAGCTGGTTTGGCTCGGTAGATAGAGCATTGGCCAGCAGACTGAAGGATCCCAGGTTTGATTCCTGGTCAAGGGCACATGCCCAGGTTTCAGGCTCAATTCCCAGTAGGGGGCGTGCAGGAGACAGGCTATCAATGATTCTCTCTTATCATTGATGTTTCTAACTCTCCTGCTTCCTTTCTCTCTGAAATCAATAAAAAAAAAACAAAAAAAAACCAAATAAATAAAATAGTATCCATCCCAGGTGGCTGCACAGGTAAACACCTAACCACAGCCGCACACAACAATTTCAATAAAATACAACTAAAATATAAAATGGACATTACCCAGAACTACAGGAAAGTAGACTGGCTGGAAATTCTACAATGAGAAGCAAGGAGAAAATCAGAAGGAAGAGTGGAGGAGCTGTAAAAGCCTAAGGTACGGAGACACGCGGCGCACGCGGAGAGGACTAAGCCGGAGAGGAGGGGGAGGCTGAGTGCCTGGCTGGCATTCCCTAGCAGGAAGGAGACAAAAGCTCCGGACTGTGCTGAGTCCCAGCTCTGACTGCTCTGAACCCTAGTTCTAGGCCAGACCCCAGGGACACAGGCTCATCCAGAGGGAGCTGGGCTGTAAGGCGGAACCCTGGGGGAGCGGCGAAAGGCAGAGCCCCTGGAGGCGTGCACATTGTGCACAGAGAAGGGACGGTTGGCTGTGCCGTGGGATTGCCCTGGCAGGAAGGAGACAGGGGCTCCAGACTGCTCTGAACACCACCTCCAATCCCACTTCCAACTGAACTGAACCCCAGTTCCAGGCCCATTGGGGGAGAGACTAGACTAGGGGTGTCGAACTCAATCAGAGAAGGGGCCAAAATCTAAAATCCAGCCTAAATCGCAGGCCGAATGGTTTACTGAACAGTCATAAACTGACAATGTCATAAACTGACAGCGGAGTGCAGTGATGACAGCACGGTGCGGGCCACATTGCAAGGCCTGGCGGGCTGGATTGGCCCGCGGGCCTTGTGTTTGACACATGTGGACTAGACTGTTTGGTAGCAGGCGAAACTCGAGGGCACCTCACTCTTAGAGGTTCTTGCAGGGAGTACTGAAGGACCCTGATGAACACTGAGACTCAGGAGCTCCATAGGGCAGGGCTGAGGGAAGCCAAAGCTGTAGGCTCCACCCTGAAACTCCGCCCCATCAGGGAAGCTGCGAAAATGCCAAGACAACGAAATAGATCACAAACGAAAGAAATGGAGGACAAAAAGCGACTGGATATAGAGTTGAAAACCACACTTATAAGGTTGTTCAAGAATCTCCTAGAAAAGGCCGATAAAATAAACAAGACCTATGAGAATATGAAAAGGGATCAACTAGAAATAATAAGGGATCAACAAGAAATAATAAGAGATCAACAAGAAATAAAGAATACATTGTCTGAAATAAAAAATATTATACAGAGTCCTAAAAACAGAATGGAAGATCGCAAGAATCAAGTCAAAGATTTGGAACATAAAGAGTCAGAAGACACTCCTCCGCAGAAGCAAGAAGGCAAGAGAATCCAGAAAGTTGAAGATTATGTAAGAAACCTCTGGGACAACTTCAAGCGAACCAACATCAGAATTATGGGGGTCCCAGAAGATGAGAGAGAGCAAGCTATTGAAAACATACTGGAAGAAATAGTGACAGAAAACTTCCCCCACCTGGTGAAAGAATTAGACTTACAAGTCCAGGAAGCGCACAGAACTCCAAACAAAAGGAATCCAAAGAAGACCACACCAAGACAAATCATAATTAAAATTCCAAGAGCAAAAGACAAAGAGAGAATATTAAAAGCAGCAAGAGCAAAGCAGGTAGTTACATATAAAGGAGCACCTATATGATTGTCAGCTGATTTCTCAATAGAAACCATGCAGGCCAGACGGGAATGGCAAGAAATATTCAAGGTGATGAATAGTAAGAACCTACAGCCAAAGATAATCTACCCAGCAAAGCTATCACTCAGAATTGAAGGCCAGATAAAGAGCTTCACCAATAAAAAAAATCTAAAGGAGTTCATCACCACCAAACCAGAATTATATGAATTGCTGAAGGGGGTTCTTTTGGAAGAGAAAGTAAATAAAGATAAAAACTATGAACAACAAATACATAACTATCAACAAGTGAATCTAAAAACCAAAAAAAATTTTAAAAAATCTGATGAACAATATTAACTGGTGAATATAATAGAATCAGAGGTATGGAAGGGGAGTGAACTGACGATTCTCGGGGAAAAGGGGAGATGTGGATGTGGGGAGAGACTAAACATAAACTGTGCACCTATGGATGAGGACAATGATGGGTGGGGAAAGGGCAGAGGGTGGGGTGGGAACCTGGTGGAGGGGAACAACGGAGGGGGGGGAAGAGGAACATCTGTAATAATATGAACAATAAAGATTTAAAATAAATAAATAAATAAATACATACATAAATAAAACGGCATCCAATAGATGCTCAATGAATGCCTATTGTTTTGATTTACAGAAGGTGTTAAATAAATGCCTGCGAGTTTGGTACACAATAGAAGTTCAATAGTGGTCAGTTTGATCTAATAGGGTTTTCTGGGTCTCCTCATTCTTGAGGACTAGCTAAGCTGATTGGAATACTTTCCAGCCAATTGGAAACTGTGTTAGTTTCTGAAAGACAACTAGAATAGGAGAGGTCTCTAAGGCAGGCCAAAGTAAGCAGGGAGCTGGTGGAAAATCTAAGCCAACTTCTGGAGTGGTACTCAGAGTCAAGGTCTGAAGAGCCCAGATATAAATGTCAAGTCCCAAGAGACACCTTCCAATAACTTTCAATAACACCCTCTCAGGGAAGCCTTTCCTGACCTCACCATCCAAAGTAGCTATTCCCTGTCCTATCGCTCTCTGGTGCACTGCCCTATTTACTTCTTAGCATTTACATTACTTGGTATTATTAACATCACTAGGATTTCCTCCCACACTCAGTACCCTCCCCACCTCCCTACTAGAATATAAACCCTAGAGAGGTTTCCTTGTTTGATACTGACATCATGGCTAGAAGAGTGTCAGCACATAGTAGGTGCTCAATAAATAGACATTGAATGAATGGCTGAATGAACTGAGAGAACAAAAACAAACAAACAGAATAAAAGAAGTCAACAGGAAGTGGACTGAGATGGATCTGGATGGAAACTAGCAAAGGTCTAGCCTTTGGCTATAATTGCTCATGAGCCTGGGTTGGTATTTCCCACCTTCCTTTGTGAGACTACAGGTGCTATAAGGTTAGTGTTTGCTTATTTTAAAGGAACAGATAGAATGAAGGGAAAAGCCTATTCCTTTAACATTTGTTCTATCTTCTAACAAGATCATAAAATGGCTCCTCTGTCTTATTCTTTGAGAGCTCTATAAGATTCTTCTCTAATCTCATTGGATAAGACAAAGTACACTATGCTTGTTTTGTTGTTGTTTTTTTAAAATATATTTTATTGATTTTTTACAGAGAGGAAGAGAGAGGGATAGAGAGTTAGAAACATCGATGAGAGAGAAACATTGATCAGTTGCCTCTTGCACACCCCCTATTGGTGATGTGCCCACAACCAAGGTACATGCCCTTGACGGGAATCGAACCCGGGACCTTTCAGTCCATAGGCCGATGCTCTATCCACTTAGCCAAACCAGTTTCGGCTATGCTTATTTTTTAAATAAAAGTAATAAGTAATAAATTTGGATTATTATTCAGCATATATTCACTCCCCTCCATTCCTACTGTGGGTGGCATATACTTCCCTGCCCCACTGATGTTGGGCTTGGCCATGTGACTTGCTTTAGCCAATGAAACGTTATTGAAACAATGTAAACAGAGACTTTAAATGTGCTTACACAGTTTAACTTGTGTCTTGGACTCTGGTGATCTGGGAGGAGAAGCAAACCCTAGATAGCTGATGTCCCTTCAGCCAAAATGCCAAAATGAAGACACATGGGACAGACATAGCCTAACCTGCAGTGAGGAGCCAGGCCTAGCCGACCTGCAGCCTGAGACAGAGCACGCCCAACCTAGATCAGTCAAATTGCAGTTAAGCATGAGAATAAACCCTTGTGGTATAAGCCATTCAGTTTTTGGGCTAGTCTGTTATGTAGCTTTATTGTGGCAATAGCTGATATATGTAGCATAAATGCTCACTGTAAAAAACATTAGAAAATAAAGATAAGCAGAAAGGAAAAATATGACATCAGGGATTCCACCACCAAGAATAAGCACTATTAGCATTGTGATACACAGCCTTCAGCTATTTTTCTATATTTTACCGTAACGGGGCCTACTATTCACATTTTTTTGTAACCTGTTTTTTCAAGCCAATATGCTATGAGCATCCTTCTAAGGCCATCGCATTTCAGTATTGCCTCATTGTCCTCCCACCAACCTTCTGAGGCAGGCTCAACAAGGCAACCTGATTTGCCCAAAGTCACGCCGCTGGGAACCCGCAGAGCCCCATGTGGCTCCAAGTTCAGTCTGACTCTTTCCACCAGGCAGGCTCTCTCTTGGGGCCTCATTAGCATTTTTGGCACCTGGCAAGGTCGGTTCCTTCCCCAACAAGAACAAAATGAAACCTTTATCTTATCTGGAAGGAGAACACAAGTGTTTGGTTCCCCTGATTCACATGATCCCAAGGGCTACGACCAAGCCGTGCTGCCAGCCTCCCATGGCAGGCCTCCTGGGGGATTGTCGTTTCCTCCTTGGGGCAGAGGGAGACAAGGGCAGGTGGTCGGGAAGTGCTTTTTTTTTATGAAGCCCTCAGCAGGCCAACTGGTTTCCGATTTCATCTGGGGGAGAAACAAAGCTCTCGGGTGTTCTTGTCAGCAGGAATGGAGCAGAGGGTAGCTCCAATTCCTGTAGAAGAGCCAGCCTGGGAGCTCTTGGCACAAACCTGAGAAATCCAGAGAGACAGGCTGCATTCCAGACTTCAACAGCTTCAGCTGGAAAACCAGGAAAGATGGAGAAAGGAGCATAGAAGGGCCAGATCGGAAGCCGCAGTCATACCTGAGCCAAGGGCCAGGACTCGGAGATGGGAAGTCTGTTTTCTCTCAAATGGTCATGGAACAGTGTGCCCCAAGGCTGCTGTGAGAATGATGAAGTAATGAGTGGGAGGGGCTGTGGACCTGCAGGGGCTGTTCACCTTCAGAATGCTGGGCGGGGGGTGGGGAAGATGGGAGGGGAGGGGGGCAATGAGTGACCTTTGGACAAGCCGAGGACACAGAGCATGCTGCTCTTTAGTCTCTAATGGGCTGTGGGGGGAAAGGAGCCTGAATTTGGAGATCTTCAGATGGAGAAAGGTAGACCCTACAGAATCCCTCAAAGTTTACAGATAGTAGGCCCCAGTCACAGCTTCTCCTGTGATCAGGATTTTCCCTAGAGAAAGCCCTATTTGTAGTTTTCTTCATAAGTTGATTTTCTAGCCCCAGCTGGGAAAGGAAAGGAAGAAAGGAGGGAAGAAGGGAGGGAGGAAAGGAGGGAGGGAGGGAGGGAGGGAGGGAGGGAGGGAGGGAGGGAGGGAGGGAGGGAGGGAGGGAAGAAAATTTACTGGGTGGATTGGAGGCAATGCAGGTGGATGGAGGGAGTGTCTGAGGCCACCAGATGGGGCCACTCTGGAGCCAACCTCTGGGGAACCAGAAGCCTTGGTGCAAACCCAGCCATGGTGGGGAAACCCCAGGCCCAGTGGCTCTGGTGGCAATGCCAGTAGGCCTCTGGGTGGGTGAGGGCATGGCTAGGCTTGTTTAGTGGAAGGAATTTCTTCCTGCCTCTTTCTTTCAAGTCTGGCATCTTTAGAGAATGAGGAAGAGATGGGAAATGTACAGACAGAGGAGACTAGGGAAAGAGCTCTGAAGTCAGAGAAAACTGAATTTAAATTCCAATTGTGTAACTCTGGGCAATGTATGAAGCCTCTCCAGGCCTCAGTTTCGTCATCTGTAAAACTGAGAAAATACTTTCTTTTTTTTTTTTTTAATGTATACATTTTCTCACAGTGTCTGACACATTCTAGGTCACAAGCAGTGCCAAGTTTGCCCAGAGAATTAGTGGCAAAGCCAAAACTAGAACCCAGGTCTCTGCACTCCATGCCCTGGCCCTGTTTCTCTGATCTCGTTGGTAGCAGAAAGCAGGCAGTGCCCTAACCTCTGGCAGCGAGGACAGCTGAAGGTTGAGTGCACAGGGGAACTGCCAGACTAACCCACCCTCCTTCCCTCAGGATTTAAGTCACCAAGGATGTCTCTCTGAGGCCTGAGGACGGCAGGTTCCTTCTTTTTGTGGGCCAGAAGCAGCTCTCCGCAGGCAGAGACAGGCACCCTGAGCTCAGCACGCCTGCCAGGCCCCAGGATGCTGTGGGGAATATGCCAACAGAAGCCTGGCTTAGTGGCTGCTCCCAGAACACCTGCTCCAGGGACCCAGATCTCAACAGGGAAGAGAGCGCCTCCTCAGAGAGCTGCCCCAAGGGGCCCTGGGTCCTCACAGCACACCTGGGACCCCAAGCCTCACATTGGCTACGATGAAAAAGTCCTTACATTCTCAGGGTGGGCATCGATGTGCAGAAATGACATTCAATCACTCCTGAGTGGGAGTTTAAACTGGAATAAATGTTATGAGAGCAATTTGGCAATTTTTTTTTCCTTACAATTCTTTCTTTACTTTGACTCAAATTCTATTGAGGAATTTATCCTAGGGAATAATTGAAAAAGAAATCTAAGATGCATAAGAATGCTCACAGCAGTGCCACTTATAATGATGAAACAGTGGAAGCACATTAAATGTTGAGTAGAGAATGATAAATATCATCGTACTTCCAAACAATGTAGTATTTTACCGGCATTATGAGTTGTCAGCAAAGCATATTTGTTGTCATGGGAAAACTTGTATATTATTGAACAAAAAATGAAAAAAACATTTTGACAGTATGAACTCTTCTTTGTAGAAAATGTACATGTGTGTATCTGCATTTAAAAAATAATGAACATAGTCTAAACTATTACTAGTGGTTAGGTCTGAGTAGACTTATAATAAGAACTTGGAGGAATTTTTTATGTTTATTTTTCTGTTTTAAAATTTTTTATTGAGTATTCTGACTTTTGAAATGAGAAAAAAACTTCCAAATAAAAATATAAAAATATAATTAAGACTGTGGCTGGGTAGCTCACAGTTGGTTAGAGTGTCATCCCAACACATGGTTTTGGGTTCAATCCCCAGACACGACACATACAAGAATCAACCAATTAATGCATAAATAAGTAGAACCACAAATCTCTCTCTCTCTCTCTCTCTCTCTCTCTCTCTCTCTCTCTCTCTCTCATCAATAAAATAAAAATTAAAAGTAATAATAAAATTAAAGGAATAATTTTAAGAAAAGCCTTCTCCCCAGCCTCTTATGCCCATACCGTTTGGGTTGATTATCATGTGTTACTCAAGAGTGGTCAGATCCTGGGCTGGAAACTAGGGTTTGGGTCTTATTTGTGGTCAACCCAAGACTTGTTAAAGGTCTTCTCATCCCTGAGGGTCTTCAGAACCCAGGCTCTTGGAGACATGGCAGGACCTTGGAGAGTTGGAGAAGACAAGCCTCCAGGAAGAGTGTGCACCAGCCCCACTGTTCACTGAACGCAAACGAGGCCCATGGCTACAACCTGCCAGCAGGTGCGGGCTGGTCTCTGACTCATCAGCATCTCATAAGTCTCTCTGAGCCCAAACATTCTTTAACTGTATCTGTGCGTGGTAACCCAGGGTCCATTTATATGGGATTTAAAAAATTACATCATTATTATCACTAATCTCTATCTGAAATCTAGCTTTTCCTTTGATTTCGAATGCAGATAATAGGCCTTAGAGCATTAGCAGTATCTGTAACTTCATCACCAGCAGTAATCATTAATATTTTCTTATCACATTACAATTCCTTGAAAGTATCTCAAAATATGAGTTACACTCATCATCACTTCAAAATTCTAGCAGTTATGCCTTAGCAGGTTTGGCTCAGTGGATAGAATGTTGGCCTGCATACTAAAGGGTTCCAAGTTTGATTCTGGCCAAGAGTACATGCCTGGGTTGTGGGCGTGATCCTCAGTGTGGAGTTTGTGGGAGGCAGCTAATTTTTTTAAAATATATTTTATTGATTTTTTACAGAGAGGAAGGGAGAGAGATAGAGAGCCAGAAACGTCGATGAGAGAGAAACATCGACCAGCTGCCTCCTGCACATCCCCCACCGGGGATGTGCCCACAGCCAACGTACATGCCCTTGACCGGAATCGAACCTGGGACCTTTCAGTCCGCAGACCGACACTCTACCCCTGAGCCAAACCAGTTTTGGCAGGGAGGCAGCTAATTGATGATTCTCTCTCATCATTGATGTTTTTATCTCTCTCTCTCTGCTTTCCTCTCTGAAATCAAAATATATTAAAAACAAACAAAACAAAACAAAACACACACACACACACACACACACACACACACACACACACAAAGTTCTAGCAGTTATTATGCCCTGTGCCAGATTTTGTTATTGAAAGTGTCAATGAAGAGACACATTGATTATATTATACATTCATTTTAAAATATATATATTTTATAACCATATCTCAAAATAATGTATTTCTTTTATAATCCTCTATATTTTAATTTTCACACTTAAAAATAATGTTCTGAGAAGGGGCTATAAGCTTTACTAGACAATTAAAGGAGACCATGACCTCAAAAAGGTTAAGAGCCCGGGCTCCGATAAGCCCAGGGCTTTGAGACAGAGGGAAGAAAGATTTTTCCAGTTTGACTGATCATTCCTGCTCCCTCTCCCTTCACCGGCTCACAAGGGCAGCCTGGGCTTCTAATGCTTCCAAGAGAACACTGTGATTCACCTTGAACCCCTATCAAATACTTTCCCAATAGCCAAGACTGAAATTGAGTATCTCAGGTGATTGCATTCTCAGCAAGCAAAGTCGCCAATAATGATGTAACCCAAGACACTGCAAATGCAGGTCAGGTTCCAGGTTTTAAATTCAGAGTTTTTACAAATAATAAGCCCTGACTGTTATGTCTGTAGTGCAGGTTATAGTTTCAAAGGCACGTTCTCACTTAAGCCTCATTCCTGTGAGGACCCAGCCCCACTATACAGATAAGGAAAGGAAAGTCCAAAGAGGTAAAGTAACCCACCTGATTCTCATTTAGTAAGTAGCAAAGCAGGACTTGAACTTCCTGACTCCACACCCAGTTAGTTTTCAGCTGCTTTGTGCCTGTCCTCCATCCTTGACTTGGGATTTGAGACTCCAGCAAATTTAAGCCCTGGCTTTCTCTTGGCCTTTTCAATGTTGGAGTTCTGCCTCTGCTTTAAATTCAAAAAACCTTCTACAGTGGCCTTCATCTGTATAGGAAATTCCATCTGTAGAGCCAAATACCTGCTATTTTTTCCCAGCCAGCATCTCTTCTCTCTACTTTCCTTTGATTTGGGGATCTGCTTCTCGGATTCCATGTGTCCTGCAGTAACTGTCCAGCTCAGTGCCACAAGGCCAAGGATGGGTGTCTGGCCCAAGCTTGGCCAATCAGATGCTCTCTCCTGAGAATCCTGTGCAGAGGGACCCACTGATGGGAGGCTGGTGACTATTCCAGCTCCAGCATCCTAAATGACTGAATTCCTGACCCGTTCCTGGTTCCTGGTTCTCCAGGCTGGTTTCTGGACCCAGTCAGCTTCTGTTGTTTTCAACCAAAGAACCATCTGCTTCACCATCCAAACAGATGGGAGAACAGGGAAAAGGGAAGGAAGAAAGGAAATCTGCTTTTAGTGTAGGCCTACTATGTGCAGGCATTGGGCTAAGTACCTTTGATATATTCTTTCATTTTATTCTGATAATAGCCCTTTAAGGTGGGTGTTATTAGGCCCATTTTAATGGAGGAGGAAATGGAAACTTAGAGTAGTCACTTGTCTAGCATCACACATTGAGTTGGTGAGAAAACCAAGATCAGACCCAAGTCTGCCTCTTTGCAAAGTCCGTGCTCTCTCCAATGTCTAAGGCACTTTGCTGTGACACATTGTTCATTTTTCAATTGACAAAGGAGAAGCATTAAAGTGTAGTCTATCTTTTTCTCTCAAAATCAGAAGAGCACACTCAGATCCGGCTCTGGGTACAACCGTGAGGCAGAAGGGTCCCTTCTGTGCTGTATGTTCCCTCAGCTCTCAGCTCCCAGCTCCCTTCCAGCTCTGGGCATGTCCTTCTCCCCTCCCCCACAGAAAAATCGCTCTTGGGAATGTGCCTTTCTGAACTTACTCCCTGTGACTGAGAAGACAACATGTTTGTTTAGGAAAGTATCAAAGAGCAGAATTTCTAACTCTGGGATTGTGGGTGTTAGTCAGCCAGGCCAGGGGCTGTTTAGAGGATGGGTGTACTTCTGAAATCGGACTGCATAGACTTCCTCATGGCAGTCAGTCCTGAGGGTCAAGGCAAGAGGCCCAGACCTGCAGAGTGAATCATGAGGTGTGGGACCTGACCCTGGTGAGGACAGGGCAGGGTGTGGCCGAGGGGACAGGCCTTGTACACCATCCAGGGGCAGCCAGGGAGCTGGAATTCTTGGGGTTTTGCTCCAGCTTCATTGCCCCCTTGGATAAGTTACTCCCCTCTGGGACTACTACTTACCCTTCTGGGGGGTCCCTGTGAGTGAAGAAGGGGCAGCAGGTGCCAGAGCCCCTAGGCCTCCAGAAGGCAGCCTGCCACTCGGGAAATTTCCCACCAAGGCCAGGAGGGCCATTAGGGCAACCACGACCCTCTACTGAGCAGTCACAGGCCAGGCTCGCTCAGCACTTCCTGTCGCTTTCTGTGGGTCCCCAGAGGCAGACGGACTTCCAGAGTCAGAGTCAGCGGCACTAGGATGGTGAGAGACAGCTCTGGGTGAAACTTCCCAGAGTCAGGAAGGTGTGGAGAACAGGGCTGTTGTCTGAGATGGACGGGGTTTGGCTTTGTTTCCCTTCATTTGTTCTGAAAGAAAACATGGAATAATCTAACTTTGAAAAAAACAAATCCAGTTTGCCAGCTGTAGACCAGACTGTCCAGAAAAAAACCTTGAGGCTACCATTCTAAAGATGGAGAAACAGAGGCCTACAGAGGTGACAGGACTGGCCAGACCTGCTGGGCCAGAACTGAGACTCCCCTTACACACAGTAATTTCCAGCCCTGGAGGGAGGGGCTGTTATCTCCAGGGTCAGATCTCAGATAACAAGGGCCCTGCCCTGCTGCTGCCCTCTCCTCTTCCTCACAGTCCACGTGCCACCTCCTGACCACATTCCCCCTTCAGAACAATTGACCAGAAAATACATTTATTGTCTCCGGGCATTAGGATTGCCAATTTTTTCTCTTTTAAAAGAGATTCTTTATTTTTAAAATCAAAACAAAACATCTTTATTTAAAAGGAAATCAAGACTCACTCCTGTGAAGCACCCACAGAGTCTTGTTTGCAACTCACGGATGGCTCCTGTGGTTTGGACAAGGGTTTGCATAGTTGAGACTCTCTAGTCTATGAGGCTGCAGTTGCCTCGAGGGCCAGAAATGAGTCCTTTTTGGTATTGAATTTTCCCGGTGTTTGCTCACAGCCGGGTGCCCAATAAATGTTAAAATAAAATGGGAAAAGGGAATGAATATATGGAATACTATATAGCAACTAAAATCAATGAACTAGAGCCACATGTATCAATATGCACTAACCCCAAAATACAAGGTTGAATTAAAAATAAAATGGCAGGAGGAAATACACAATATGATAGCACCTAAAGAAATCTAGAAATCTGCAAAAACAATACTATATCATCTTCATGGAGATACAAATACATTAGCGAAAGCATAAAATTATGGGTGGGGGTGATATACACCATATTCATAATAGTGGTTTGTCTGGAGGGAAGGCAGGAGGGTGAGGAATGGGTGGTGGTAAGGTCCACAGGAGGACTTAACAGTCTCTATATTTTTTTAAGGTGGAGGAGGGAAGAATCTTGAGCAAAAATGATAATATTCCGATGTGATTAAGTTGGGTGGGGAGTATGCAAGTGTTCATTCTATTTCTCTTTTTTGTGTGGCTAGCATATTTAATAATAAAAAAATAAATGTGATTTATACAAAGGAAGAAACCGGGCCCTCTGTGATAGATGTAGAATTAACCCACCCTGAACTGCCCCAGTCTAACTTAACTTCTTAAGACAGATAACAAGTCCTCGTATGGTTTCAGACCTTTTAAGTTAAATCTTCTCTTGCTTGCCACCTAAAGCAAGGCCTAAAGGATACAGATACTTAAACTGCCTCAGCGTATTCATTTATAAAGTGGAGATAACAATGAAGCTGCCTTTGTAGGCTTGTTGGGGGTTAAATGAAATAATATGCAAAATGCTTGGCATACAGTATGAATTAATAAATATTTGCTAATTTTTCTCCTGATCTTAGCCAGGCTAGAAACTAGAATATATCATCCTAATTTGCAGTCTTAATTCATTAATTTTTTTTATTGTGGCAAAAAAATGTATATAATTTACCATTTTAATCATTTTGAGTATATAGTTCAGTGGCATGTACACTCACATTATTGCACAATCATTACCACTATCCATCTCTAGAACTTTTCGCCATGCCAATTGAAATGGAAAATGGGAATGAAGGGCTACTAGGCTGCTATTTTGCTCTTGGTGTGATAGGAAGGAGGTGAAATAGGCTGCAGTGCCAAGGGCCCTAATACGAAACTGCACCTTTTAAACAGTATTCCCATCATCCCTTCTGTCCCTATTCTTTTTTTTTTTTTTTAATATATTTTATTGATTTTCCACAGAGAGAAAAAGAGAGGGACAGAGAGCTAGAAACATCGATGAGAGAGAAACATCGACCAGCTGCCTCCTGCACACCCCTTCCGGGGATGTACCCACAACCAAGGTACATGCCCTTGACTGGAATCGAACCTGGGACCTTTCAGTCCGCAGACCAATGTTCTATCCACTGAGCCAAACCAGTTTCGGCTCCCCCTATTCTTTTCATCTGTATGAATTTTACATTTTAGGTACCTCCTATAAGTGGAATTATACATTTGTCTTTTTTGTCTAACTTATTTCATTAGCATGAAATTTTCAAGGTTCATCCATATATCAGAATTTCATCCTGTTTTTAGGCTAAATAATATTCCATTGTATGTAAATACTACATTTTTTTAATTCATTCATTAGTTGGTGGATTTTTGGGTTATTTCCACCTTTTAGCTATTGTGAATAATTCTGACTAATTCATTAATTTTATAACCAGTGTGTGCCTAGCATTTTCCAGTTTATAAAGCATATATATATATATATAGCTAATCTTCACTGGAGGATATTTTTCCCATTGATTTTTAGAGAAAGTGGGAGGGAGGAAAAGAGAGAAACAATGATGTGAGAAAGAAACATCAATTGGTTGCATCCTGCACATGCCTTAACCAGGGCCTGGGATTAAACCTGCAATCCAGGTACATGCCCTTGATCGGGAATCAAACACTTGACCCTTTGGTGTGTGGGTTGATGCTCTAACCACTGAACACCACCAGCCAGGGTTACAAAGCATTTTTAAAAATATATATTTTATTGATTTTTTTTTTTTAACAGAAAGGAAGAGAGAGGGATAGAGAGTTAGAAATATCGATGAGAAACATCGATCAGCTGCCTCCTGTACACCCCCTACTGGAGATGTGCCCACAACCAAGGTACATGCCCTTGACCAGAATCAAACCTGGGACCTTTCAATCCGCAGGCTGATGCTCCATCCACTGAGCCAAACCAGTTTCGGCAACAAAGCATTTAAAAAAAAATATTATTATTGATTTTTTTTTTTTTTGACAGAGAGGAAGAGAAAATGAGAAACATCGATGTGAGAGCAGAATATACGTCCACTGCCTCCTGTAAGCCTCCTACCACCACCTAGTCACGTGCCCTGACTAGAAATCGAACCAGGAACCCTTTGGTGCATGGGACAACGCCAACCAACTGAGCCACACTTGCCAGAGCCCAAAGCATATTTATTTTCATGAGATAACTTGGTGAAGGCAGAGTAGATTTCCTTATCACATTTTATTGAGGTTAAGATAGGCCATATGGCTGGCTCAAGGTCACACAGCTGATAGAACTTGAACTTAACTCTCATATAAAATAGAGGCTGTATTTAGGATCTAAGATTCTATAATCCTATCAGCAGCCTTTACGCCTACAAAAGAAGCTTTTTGTGGTAAATTTCAGAACTCCTGGCAGACTTAATGTTGAAGTTCCTTGTGGCCTGTGTCTTTTTGTACCTTGTGTTCACAGACAGAGAATTGTGGGTGGTCAGTGAACCTTTGATGAGAGCCTGTTGTCAACCACTCAGTCTCCCAAGGACCTGCCTGTGAGGCCACCAGCTGGAGAGCTGCCAATCACGTCCAGAGTCCCTCCCTGTGGCCACAGGAAGTGCTGCCTCTCCACTCTGTCCTATGACACCCCCACCCACCCCTGACATGAGCTCCTGGATTTTTCTCTAAGATCTGGATTTATGGCTCTTCCAGCATATACCCATGGTGGGAGGGTGGGGAGGAGGCTTCTGCTTCCTCTTGGGAACGCATTGGAAATCATGCCCCCCCTTTAGATGTAATTCAAGTTCCTCTTCTTCTACTCAGCCATCCCTGCCCCACAAGACTTTCTCTACCTCTACCCCCTCTTCCCCATAGGGGGTGTGCAGGAAGCAGCCAATCAATGATTCTCTATCATCATTGATATTTCTATCTCTCATTCTCCCTCCCTCTCTGAAATCAATAAAAAATGTTAATGATAATAATAAAGTATGCCATTTGATGGGTTTTAGTATATTCATGATTTGTGTAACCATCACTATAGTCAATTTTATACCATTTTTGCCATCACCAAGAGAAACCTTGTACACTTTGGCAAACACGCCTTATCCCCCACCCCACCCCCAGAGCCCTAAGCAATCCCTTTTCTGTCTCAGCAGATTTTTCTGTTCTGGACATTGCATATACATGGAATCATATAGCATGTTGTCTTTTGTGTCTGGCTTTTCTCACTTAGCTTCACACTTTCAAGGTTCACCCAAGCCATGGGAATCCCTTTTATGTATGTGAATGTGACTTCTTTCTCTGGCTGGGTTTTAAATGCCTTCAGGCAAGGGCCACTTTTCCTGTTGCTTTTCTATCACCTCCACCCTCACCCCCCACCCAGTGACCTGGACAGTGCGAAGCACTCAAACACCCTTTGGTTCCCCCTCTGGGACTTTGGGAGGGAACTGCTCCTAGGGATTCCCTTCTCTTGTCCTTTGTGGACCATGATAGCGAATGGGCAGGGGGACCGTTCAAACCAGTGCTGGATTTGCCCGGAATAGGGTCTTCAGCATCCAAGACACTGGTCACACTCTGGCCCACAACTTTTATTGGCTCATTGCCGACTACAGGAAAACTCACCCATTCTTTTTAAATACTTTAAAACTTCACAGCAGGAAGGGAGCCCTCTACCAATTGCTAGCTTTGTCTTGGGTAAAACTCACCCTTCAGTCACAGGGGCTTCTCCCAGCTTCCTGAACAAGGAGCTTCAGGCCTTGCTCAGGCTGTGCCTTTGCCTGGAATGCCCTTCCCTCTCTCTCCCTTAAGCCCAATACTGTGGTTTATTGAAAATTTACCAGGTGGGGAGGAAGCTAGGCTGAGCAGACAGTGCGAGGGCCTGGGTTTGATTCCTGACTCTGTCATTTAGTAGCCTCAACCTCGGACAAGTGTTAAACTTCTCTGGATCTCAGCTTCCTCATGTGTAAAGTGGGGCCGCCAGGAGCTCCCTCATGTGGGTTGCATTGAGTGTTGAAGCTGCATATGTGACATGCTCGAACAGGCAGGTATTCAGTACTTTCAATTCTTTCCCTGTTAGATGTGAGCTCTTCTGAGGAAATATCTAAGCTAGGGGTGTCGAACTCAATCAGAGAAGGGGCCAAAATCTAAAATCCAGCCTAAATCGCGGGCCGAATGGTTTACTGAACAGTCATAAACTGACAATGTCATAAAATGACAGCGGAGTGCAGTGATGACAGCGCGGTGCGGGCCACATTGCAAGGCCTGGCGGGCTGGATTTGGCCCGCGGCCTTGTGTTTGACACATGTGATCTAAGCTGTCCTCATTAAAAAACAAACATTTTTTGTTGTTGTTGAATTATATGTGCATAGCCCTAGCCAGTTTGGCTCATTGGATAGAGCGTCAGCCTGTGGACTGAAGGGTCCCTGGTTCGATTCCGGTCAAGGGCACATGCCTGGGTTGCGGGCTTGATCCCCAGTTAGGGACGTGCAGGAGGCAGCCGATCAATGATTCTCTCTCATCATTGATGTTTCTTCCTCTTCATTCCTCTCTAATCAATAAAAATATATTATTTTTAAAAAGAAATATATGTGCATACAAGTACACCAATCATAAGCATATAGTTAGATTAAATTTCAAAAACAGGCACACCTGTGTAACCAGCCCCAGAGCATGCGCCCCAAGTCCCTTTGTGTTCCTGCCCTGACACCACAGAGGAAGGTAGCCAATTTTGTACTTTACATACATGGGATCTTACACTACCTTACCCTCACTTTCTGTTGGTGGTGTTGTTAATTCTCACCTGAGGATATTTTTTCCATTGATTTTTAGAGAGAGTAGAAGGGAGGGGAAGAGACAGAAACATCGATGTGAGAGAGACACATCGATTGGTTGCCTCCCACGTGCCCCAACTGGACCGGGAATCGGGTGTGCAACCAAGGTATGTGCCCTTGACCAGAATCGAACCAGAGACCCTATGCTCTAGCCACTGAGCACCGGCTAAGGCCATTAGCCTCACTTTTAAGGAACCTCTCCCATCTCCTCCCGCCCATCGCACTGATGCTAAACCTCTGTTTGACACCATGTGTTCGCTGGGCTCCCGGAAGGCAGAAGCGGAGCCTGGTTTTCCTCAGTGCCCCTCACCGGATTCAGGTGCATGGAGAAGGCAAGGAGCCCAAGAAGGGGTGAATTTTCCCGGGCACCAGTCCCAGGTTGAGAAAAATGCCTCTTATTCGGTGGAGAGGCGAGCTCCCCCGACCAAGGCCACTGTGGTTTCTCAAAGCATGCATCTCTCTTTTCCTTTCTCTTTTCCTCTCTCTTTTTGACCCCTCTCCTCTCCCCTGGGTCCAGGCCTCCTTGACCCTTTGCCAGCACCTCCTCTAAGGGCCAGGCCCTGGGCGGGAGGCCTGGGAAAGCTGCTCCCAGCAGCTCTTGTGAGAGATGGGGCTGGGCTGGGTGACCTATCTGAGCCCGGTTTGTCATGGGAGTGGGGGATCAGGCCTCTAGGCAGATGCGGGTCAGGTCCTGTCTGGGCTCAGGTCTTGTCATCCTGAAAGCCACAGGGCCTGGGGCAGGTCCCTGTAGGCCTTCCTCTGACCCTCCCTCTACCCCCATGAGACCCCAGGAGATATAAACCCTCCTGGGAGCCCCATGCACATGCACAGAACCACAAACTACTGCCAACAACAAAGACCTCCTGAGCCTGCTTAAAGCTCAGGAATGTTACATAGTATTTATAGCTATCACATGTGTTTTGCGTTTTGTTTTAGATTTAAGTTTCCTAAGTCTGTTTGTCCAGTGCTTTTCTTCCTTCTGCCCTCCCTCCCTCTCTTTCTCTTTCTCAGAGAGAATGGTGGTTGGTCATTAGTCGAGTTATGTGTCTATGCCGGGCAAACGAGCCCCTTCTGTATTGCTTAGTGGGGAGAATGGGAGTGGGTCTGGCATTTTCTTAGTTCCTGCCCCTGCCCCAGCCTGGTCCTGGGGACATCACCTGGCCATGTGGCTGGATCTCATGGGTCTCATCATAGTTCACTGCCCTCCAGTCCATTCTAAGGTCAATTGTCCAGATTTTCCCCAGGGCCGACTGGGTAAAAAGGGGACTCCTGACAAGGCAGGCCTCCTGGACCAACATCGATAGCATATGAGCCCCTACTTGGGTATGTCTATCTGAGAATATCGCCTCATCTGCAGCTGCTGCTAATGGCTATCTTCCTTCAGGGTTAAGCACTGTCCTCTCCTTACAGAACCTTGGGGCTGCCAAAACTGGTTTGGCTCAGTGGGTAGATCGTCGGCCTGCGGACTGAAAGGTCCCAGGTTTGATTCCGGTCAAGGGCATGTACCTTGGTTGCAGGCACATCCCCAATAGGGGGTGTGCAAGAGGCAGCTGATCAATGTTTCTCTTTCATCGATGTTTCTAGCTTTCTACCCCTCTCTCCTCATCTCTGTAAAAACTCAATAAAATATATCTTTTTTTAAAAAAAAAAAAGAAGAAGAAGAACCTTGGGGGCTAGTGAGAATGCACCTCTCTCAAAGCGGGGAGCTTATTGCATTGCCTTTTCTTCAAAATGAGGAAAGAAGAGCCTGAGGAAGAACTTGAGTAGGATAAGCTCTGGAAAATGGGGATGAGCACAGCAGGAGGGCCCTGGAAACAAACCAAGGTGGTGGTTCAATGTTCCCCCTACTCAGGGGCCTGCCTTGTTGACAGGTCTAGGGTTAGAGGCCACTCTGGATGGAAGCACCTTGCTGCAGGAGCCTGTGAAATCCCCGGAAGGGGCTCTGAGTCTGAATAGTGGCCTTACTGTAAACACACCACCCACAGTTGTATTCACCGCCTCCCTATCATGGACACACCTCCTCAGTGCATCCCCACAACTCCCACCCCACCTTGTACCCCTCCCCTCCCCCATCATCTCCACCACACAGAACTCTAGAGCAAGGACCTTAAAAACCCAGCCATTTTATAGACAAGAAGACTAAGGTAGAGAGAGGAGAGACCTGCCCAAGGTGCCTTATGGGTAGTTGCCAAGCCAGAGAAGGAGTGGGAGCTCAGGTATCCACGTGGTTCGGGCAGCTGTGTGCAGAGGAGACAGAATATCTCCTTTCCCCAGCTGTGTGACCTTGGGAAGGTTGCTTCACCTTGCTGAGCCTAGAGTCTTTGTTTGTGAAATGTTAACACCCACGTCAATGGGCTTTTCTGAGGAATCATGTAGAATGGGCCTGTCTTCCAGGCAAGCTATAAAGATGGTGAGATAAGTGGGCAGTCAGAACTCTGCCCTTTCCCCTTCCTTTGAAAGTTCATCTGCCAAATTACAGTGGGAAACATGTTGCAAATATTTTTCCCATTGTCTTTTAACATTTTTATGGTATTGTTTATTAGAAGTTTGTGATTAAAACATATCCCATTTTTCCTCTAAGGTTTTGTGCTTTGGTGTCTTGCTTAAGATTATAGGGGAGGAACATTTTGTAAATAACAGATTCCCCAGACAAATCCCAGAAAAGGAAATATAAATAGATTTTTAAAACATGAGGAAAAATTCCAGCAATTATCTCAGAAAAAAAAGAAATGCTGAAATACCAGTTTTCACATTTTAAGATTGGCAGAAATCCTAAAGTTGGAAAATGCATTGTATTGGTGAAGCCGATGAGGAACAAGTACTCTCACACTTCCCTGGTAGGCGTATAAAGTGTACAACCCTAATCAAGGGCAATTTTGCTCTATTTGTGAAAATTAAAAATGCATATTACACGTGTGAAATGACATTTGTACATTATAGCCTTGTTTATTACAGCAAAGGAAACATTGGGGAACTTGTAACATGTTTCATCCATACATTGGACTACTACATAGCTGTAATGAAGACTAGGAAGATCTTTATGAACTGAAATGGAAAAAAAATCTCTATATTTTTATGGGAAATAAGGTTCAGAATAGTATCCTATATAATAAAAGGGTAATATGCAAATTGACCCTAATGGCAGATGACCAGGAATGACCAGTCGCTATGACACACTGACCACCAGGGAGCAGACACTCAACACAGGAACTGCCCCCGTGGTGGTCAGTGCCCTCCTGCAGGGGGAGCTCTGCTCAGCCACAAGCCAGGCTGATGGCTGAGAGCACAACAGAGGTGGTGCACATATGTGCAATCTCTAGAGGGTTAATATATATATATATATATATATATATATATATATATATATATATATCACTAATATTAGTGAATACCTACTGGAAAGTGAAGGGAGATTCTTTGCTATAGAGCTTTTCATACCTTTAAAATTTTGAACCATGTGAATGATACTTCACTGATTCAGAAAAAATTAAAAAACACAACTTTTAAATGGAAAATTTCCAGAACCCATATCTAGAATCTCAGACCCATCTGGGCCTATATATTTAAAATCCTCTTAGAGAATCCTGGCCTGTCCTAGAAGATCCCTAAAAACCTGCTGAGCCTTAGATCATGAAGTCAAGGTCCCATGGCCTATACTGCGCCATCTGGTGGCCATAGACAAGATTCCACACATCTTTCTGAAAAAAATCTGCGGGATACTCAGGAGACACAGAAAAGGAAGGATGGTAACGTGGCACTATGCCCACAGGCTGGGTGGGGTGGCCACAGTGGCACACAGTTGACTTCCAGGACTGCTTGTCTGGGTCCTACTAGGAACGAGGCACAGCTCCTGGAGTTCCACAACTTCTGTATCCCAAGGAGCCACCTAGAGGCATCCTGCATGATGTCAGTAAGAGGCATGGCTATCGCAGCAGCCACCATTTCCTAAGTGCAGTGTACTGGGTGCTCAGCTTAGCTTACACGCACTTTAAAAATTTTGTTTTTTAATCCTCACCCGAGGATATTTTTCCATTGATTTTTAGAGAGAGTGAAAGGGAGGGAAAGAGACAGAGAGGGAGAGAGAGGCACATCAATTGGTTGCCTCCCACACATGCCCTGATCAAGGTCAGGTATCCAGCTTGCAACATGAGGTACATGCCCTTGATGGGACTCGAACCTGGGACCCTTCAGTTTGCAGACCAATGCTCTACCCACTAAGCCAAACCAACTAGGGCTTGATCCTCTATTTAATCTTCACAGCAACCCTGCAGGGAACATGCTGTCATCCCCATTTTACAAGAGGGAAAACTAAGGCTCAGTTCCTTGCCAAAGTCACTCAGCCATGAAGGTGCCAGAATATGGATTCAAATCTCTGGAGGCCTGGCCTGACTTCAAACCTAGCATTTGCACACCTGAGGCCAGCACCTCCTGCTGGGTTTGAAGCTGCTTTTCAGGGAAGGGGGTGGACATGGGCGGGGCCACAGGTTTTGGAGGCTACAGCAGGCCTGGCGACTGGGCCAGTATGGGTGTGTGTTGGGAATGGGAGCCTCATTGGAACTCCAGAAAATTGGCTCATGAGCCAACGCTGAACTAGTGGAAGATGTCTCAGTGGCAGAACAGATAAAAAGCAGGGTCAACAGGAAAGGGGGAGAGAGTGAGAGCCATTAGGCCCCTCTCAACATGTTTCCCTTCTCCGGGCAGAGACCTGGGCTCCCCACCATCAGTTTGGAGGAAGCTGACTCTACCCTTAGGCCCTGGGTCTCGTTCCTCAACAAATCACCCTAATCCATCGCAGTCACCATTATTAGTCCGTGGACTGGCATGTGGACCAGCAAGCACAATGAGAAGTGCCTTGGAGTCTTCAGAAAGAAGCCGCCTCACTTTTCTGAGAAAGCTTCCATGGGCAACCTTTCTGTCGGATATTTGTACCTCAGGTGTCTGTTTAAAAAACCCCCACCTGTCGGAAAGGTGGGGAGTCACAGGGCCCTGCACCCTCCCCTTCCCTTTCCCTCTCCCCCTGCCAGGCCCCTGGCTAAAGTGGCGAGAACCCTGTTGAGTCCAGAGAAGTGGGGTAACAGACACCACAGTGATCTCCTGACTCCTGGCCCAGAGGAGCCAGCCAGGCGCCCCAGCCAGGGCACCAGGCATGTGCAGCTTCCGGCAGCATCAGCGGGGCCTGAGAGGTGACAGCCATATTGTGTTTCATGTGGCGGAGCGGGCAGGCACCATGGCCATCGGGAGACAACCTCCTGCCCTTGCCACTGCCCTGGGCCCCATCTCCCTTTCTGCTGGTCTCCCGAGCCAGACCAGAGCAGAAGCATGTGGGAGAGGCTCCTGCCAGACCCAGCGGGCATCAGGAACCAGTGGCATGGGGGACTAGCAATTGTAGCTGCCACCAAAGTGCTTGAGAATGGGCTTTGGGCCCCTCAGCACCCCCGCCCTCCGCTCATTCCCTCCGTAAACATCCTGAGCAGTGCTTCTCTCTGAGGCCACACAGGGAGTAGGGTGACCTTCCATTCTGGTTTTAGCAGTAAAAGCCCCCTGTCCCATGAAACCCCTCAGTCTTGGGCAAGCTGGGCCATTTGGGGCCATCTCTCCTACCGTTTCCAGCTGTGACTCCTTTTTGAAGATGCAGAAACTGAGGCTCAGGAAAGGCAAGCTCCTGGCCCAGATTCATGAACCTAGAAGGTGGGGGGCTGCCTCATATCTGTCTTTCTGCCCCACTCAGGTCAGGCCTGCTGCCCGCTCATTCGGTGCTGTTAATGGCCCCTAACTGCGCTTCCTCCTCCAGACTGCCCCTCCTCACCTCTCTCTCCCTCAGCTCTGGAGGATATTTGTCTAAAGCAGCGCATCAGAATCACCTGGAGGGCCTGTTAAAGCAGCTCTTTAGGTCCCAACCCCAGAGTTTCTGATTGGGCAGGTTTGGGTGGGGCCTGAGAACCGGCATTTCTAACAAGGTCTCAGGTACTGATGCTGCTGACTGGGGACCATGCTTTGAGAATCACTGATGTGAATCACAGCTCTGATAAAGTCTCCCATGGCTCACAGTAAAGGCCCATTACCCCCAAGCTCTCCTCCACACCAGGCCCCCATCATGCCAGACTGCTCCACATCCTCAGGAGATGCTCCGCTCTCTCCTGCCTCTGTGTCTTTGCTTGATACCATTCCTGGCCTGGACTTCACAGTCCCCTCCACATACAAAAATAACCCCCCCCCTTTTTTTTTTGTTTTTTTTTGTTAACCCTCACCAGAGGAGATTTTTTTTTCATTGCTTTAAATTTTTTTTTTTTTTTTTTTTTTTTTTTTTTTTATTAATTTCAGGGAGGAAGGAAGAGAGAGAGAGACAGCCCCCTACTGGGGATTGATCCTGCAACCCAGGCATATGCCCACATTGGGAATTGAACTGAGACGTCCTGGTTCATAGGTCAATGCTCAACTACTGAGCCACACCAGCTGGGCTCTATTGCTTTTCAGAGAGAGTGGAAGGAAGAGGGGGAGAGAGAGGAACATCTACATGTGAGAGACACATCAACTAGTTGCCTCCACAATGCCCTGACCAGCGATGGAGAATGAACTGCAACCCAGGTATGTGCCCTTGACGGGGAATTGAATCTGTGACCCTTTGGTGGGCTGTGCTCTAACCACCTAGCAACACTGACCAGGGCAAAATTCCCTTATTTTTATTTTTATTTTTTTTACTTTTTTTTTTAATTCTTAAATCTTCCCTTATTTTTTAAGCCCACCCCAAATGCCACCTCCTCTGGATGTCTGTCTGGGACTCCAGTGATCAGAAAGAGCAAAGAACTTCCCTCTGTTCACAGCTTAGCCCCTATTTTATCCTGCCTCATGTGGTGGCTGTCCTTGTCATTGGTCTGTAGATTCATTGAAGACAAGGATTGTCTCTTTCATCTTTGTCTACATATTTATTAAATGGATATGACTCCAGAAGATAGAACCAGGACAACAGATAATTCTTTGGAAATGCAAATTTGAACTCAATCTGAGAAAGAACTTGTAACAATGTGAACAGTTGACACCAGCTGTTGAGTGTCCTGCCAGGAGATCATAAGCTCCCTGTCACCTCGGGCATCTGTAGTGGGATTGGATGAAAATCTACAAAGTCACCAAAGTCCCTGGTTAGGAGAACCTGAACTCCACCAACCCACTCCACTGTGCATTCCAGACCTACCAGGCCCTATGGGCTGGCTGGACCTTACAGAGGCAAGTGATGGCAGGCAAGCATGAGTGTTTGTCAGTGGCATTCACTGAGCAAGTAAGGGACGCCTCCTCTAGGCCTGCCCACCACCCCACTCTGATTCCCACCTCCTCAGAAGGACCCACCACTCTTTGATCCACCTACAGCCCTTCCGGCATTTCACTCGCACCCGTGCTTCCAGCCTCACCGGCTAGCCACTAGAGGAGGCAGCTTATCTATGTGTCGGCTAAATGTCACAGGGGTCTTCAAACTACGGCCCTCGGGCCACATGCAGCCCCCAAGGGAGTCTGATCCTTCCCGCCAGGTTTTTTGGGCAGTGAGCGCAGCCAAGGTGTTACAGTAGGAATTAGTAGTTCATATAGTCCGGCCCTCCAGCTCTCTGAGGGACCGTGATCTGGCCCCCTCTTTAAAAAGTTTGAGGACCCCTGGTCTAGAGGTTTACCCTAGGCTGAGTTCCTCGGGAACAGTGTCTATCTGGCACTATCCCGGACACATGTCATCGCTCAGAAGGGTGTGTTTTCTCCCCACGCCCCATTTAAGCCCTTTCCTCATCCCTGGTCCCCACCAGGTGCACACCAGTGGGCAAATGCTCTCTTGTCCTTCCCCATCTGTTCTTTGGAAAGAATCCATGAAGCTTGTGACTAAGGCTTCTTGCCCTGCTATCCCTGGGGAAAATTTTACTGTTTAAATCAGACAAGTTTGAAACACTCACTTGATTGCATTGTGGCCACATATACTATTACAGTACTTTTGAAAAATGTATGTTTTATTGATTTTAGAGAGAGAGGAAGTGAGAGAGGGAGAGAGAGAGAGAAGCATCACTGTGAGAGAGAAACGTCAGTCAGTTGCCTACTGCATGCCCCTCAGTGGGGATTGTTCCCACAACCCGTCGTGTACCCTGACCAAGAATCAAACCCAAGACCTTTGGGTGTATGGGACAATGCCCAGCCAACTGAGCCACAACGGCCGGGCTGCAGTACTTTTTATTTGTG
The DNA here is from genome assembly GCF_964339955.1 of Pipistrellus hanaki. Classification (NCBI taxonomy): domain Eukaryota; kingdom Metazoa; phylum Chordata; class Mammalia; order Chiroptera; family Vespertilionidae; genus Pipistrellus; species Pipistrellus hanaki. The sequence continues at coordinate 44,148,495 of NC_140503.1, read as the reverse complement.
GCATTGGTTGGTTTGGAGAGGGAAGTGAAAGGTTTTCCAGAGTCTGGACTCATAGCTAAGTGGGGCCTTCCAGGGTCGGTACTGATTGTAAGAGTTTGGGGAGGTCTGTACTTTATAATTCACGACAATCCACCCTGGTTTCCTCCCCCATCAGAAAGTGTCCATTCTTCAGTTTCGAAGCCGGTAGCTCGGTTATTGGAACAGCCTGAGAAAGCCATGACCCGGAAAACCCAGCTGGGGAACACCCCGGTCCCAGGTCACCTTCTGCTAACCTCTAGGTCTCATGAGCATTCTCATTTCTGTTTCTTCCTGGGCCTGGCTGAGGTTATGACCTTCTAAAAGAATGCAGGGTCAGCCAACTCTGTCTAAAATTTCCTGTGTGTGTGTGTGTGTGTGTGTGTGTGTGTGTGTGTGAAAGGAGATATGTCCAACTATGAACACAGAGTCCACATCCTTATGATTCAGCAAACACCCCGTCCCCTGGAATGTCAACTAGACCAGCCTTAGAAGTCTGACAGCATCAGAACAGATGCTGCAATGCCTGGCCCAGGGGCACTTTCCCCTTGAATCTCTTTAGACAATACCCAGGCACCCAGATACATCCACACAGAGATAGATGCACACACCCAGACACAGTCAGATGCATAAACATAGAAACATAGACACACAGAGAAAACTCAGATACATCTGGTGATACACACATGCAAGCTACACACACACACACACACACACACACACACACACACACACACACATCTAAATATACCCACAGAGAGACAGACATACACACACAAATACCTAGGAACACCTGGAAACACACACACTTCCAAAGAACTCAACCAGAGTTAGATCTGTCTGACCTTGAACATCTCTTTCAACCCCAACAAGTGGCTTCTGGCCCTCTAGCAGGGCCCTCTGGGTCTCTGACCTGGAACCAGGGTCACAATGGCTAGAGGGGAAAGTGGTAGAACTACTAATTCATCACACTACTAATTCAACACACACACCCCACCACCCACCAAAGTTTCACTCTTTCGTCTGTTTGATAGCTTTCTAAAGTCCAGCCATGGGAAGGCCTAAGGACAAGCAATCAGGATACTAACTCATACCCTCTTTCCCCTTCTCTTATCAGAAGCTTACCCATCCTTTAAAGCCAGACAAAAGTCTGATGCACAGCACACCTTCAAGACCAATGCATACTGAACTGAGTATGTCCCTGAGGGGTGGGCATGCCAAGAGAGGGTGGCTACCCAGTGCCTGGTTCCGAGAGCCCTGTTTTGGCTTCTCACCAGACTGAGGTCCTACAGCTGTCCTTGCCATTTTCAACCAACCAAGGAAAGAGAACTCATTCAGAGCACCTTCACACACTGTACAAAAAGTGCAAACAGAGAGTCCTGGTCCAGCTCTCATAGAGCTTACAGCCTATCAGAGGAGACAAACACCAAAAACTCAAGTAATTCTTAAAGTAAGTATTCATTAAGGGCTAAATTGGGTCTTCCCACCCTCCCCAAAATTCATATGTTGAAGCCCTAACCTCACACACCTTAATCATCATTAAGTAGATGATTAAGTTAACGAGGTCATGAGCGTGGGCCCTAATCCAGTATTACTGTAGTCCTTATGAGAAGAAGAAATTTGAATACACAAAGAGACACCAGGGACACATGTGCCTGAAGGAAAAACCATATGAAGAGGCAGCAAGAGAGTGGCTATAAGCAAAGGAGAGAGGCCTCGGAGGAAACCAACTACTGGCACCTTGATCTTGAACTTCCAGCCTCCAGAACTGTGAGAAAATAAAGTTCTGTTGTTTAAGCCACACAGCCTGTGGTATTTTGTTATGGCAGTTCAAGCAAACTAATACAGCATCAAAAACAACGAAACAGGAAAACAGGACGGGGGGCAAATAGTCCGACTCCTGCATCTGCTTTGTGAAAGAGCTGATACACCCCTTGAGGTGATCTACACGGGTCCTGAATGAAAGGGCAAAGCAGAAGCAAGCAGCCCTCTCAGCACCCCGACCCACCAGGGCTCTGTCTGCCTCTGCTTCCCCAGCAGGCCCCCTCCAGCCGCTGTGGGGGAAGAAAGCCCCTCCTGCCTTCATCTGTGTATAATAGGCCATTGCCAGCATCTGCAGGGAATCAGGCATCGCACAGGTGTGCTGGAGCGGGACAGGTGAGTAAGAGGTGCGCCTGGGCCCAGGAGCCCTCCACACAGAGTCTGGGCCACCAGGGTTGACTGGCACCAATTTTTTTTTTAGACTAGGAACTGAGAATGAGAATTTTATTCAATAAATTAAAGTCATTATGAAAATATGTGCTTCAGCCATATATTATGATTTGCTAATGGGCAGAGGAGAAGTGAAAGAGAGGACTAGAGGGAAAGAAGAAAAAACAGGAAGAGAGAAACTATTAACGGGAGGACACCTACTGTGTTCCTGCTTTTTGAAATGTCAGTTAAGCATTGTTTATAGATCTTCAACTGCTCCAATCCCTAAGCCTGTTCCGGTTTGCTTACAATGAGATCCTTTCAGCAGACCACCAGGGAAGACATTCTTTGGGGGATGGGAGCAGCAATGGTGAGCAGAACAATGTTTGGGTGACATCAAGCTGGGAAGCAGATGGGAAGAAAGTTCTATAATCTGTGCCAGGTAAAATTCCTTGTGAAATCCCAGTCCTCAATGCAGCTCTTTTCACATGTACCTATTTTGTAGAGCACAGTGCATAATTTTTAAAAAATATATTTTTATTGATTTTTTACAGAGAGGAGGGGAGAGAGGGTTAGTTAGAAACATCAATGAGTGAGAAACAACGATCAGCTGCCTCCTGCACACCTCTTACTGGGGATGTGCCCACAACCAACATGCCCTTATTCGGAATCAAACCTGGGACCTCTCAGTCCGCAGGCTGATACCCTATCCACTGAGCCAAACCGGTTAGGGCACAGCACTTAATTTTTATTTTATCTTTTTTTTTTTTTTTTTAGAGATTTTGTGGTTCACCTCTTACTGTATGGCTTTCATTTACTTCCAAAATAGGGTTTTCAGCAAATAAGTATGTGAGTGGAAAAGGCAAATGCCATCTAAGAGTCAGGATAGTCAGTGAAATTGACATTAAAACGAAGTGCATTAAAATATTTCTATGCGCATTTGTGAAATATTAATGCAGCATCCTGGAAACACACAGGCAAACACTCTTGGGCAGGACACCCTCAGACCTCTTTAGAGACTTGCCTTTTAACCAGACACAGCTTTCATCACTGGGAATGTTCCATATGCCTCAGAGCACACCGTGCAGCTGGAAGCGTCAGCTGGCAAAATGTCCTCTTCAGAGTCAACCCTACACACCGCTCCCCTGGGCCAGCTGCCCCACCCCTCTTCACACCTGGAGGGTACCAACCATCTGCCAGTAGCGAGGCCACGAGGACTGAGCCCTGAATGGGAGTGGGCACCTGGCTCTGGCTGCTGCACTTCCAGGCATCCTTGGAGATGTGCATCCTCAAAGGTCTCCCTCTGCCCACGGCTTGGCCCTCTGCTTCCCAAGAGATTCTGGGAAACCCAGCTGATGCTGTCAAACACCAAAGAGCTGGGCTGAGGGGACTTGGTCAATAGGACTTTAAATAACCTGGATGAGAGGAGGGAGAGGAAGAGCAGTCTGTGGGCAGGACGGAGTTCGGATGCCCAGGACTTACAGAATGTGGACCCCTTTGTGGGGGGGCGGGGGGGGGGGCATTCCTGTTCATTATCCTCACTCCACATCCAGAACAGCGTCAGGCACATGTTGGTTCACTGACCGATTCGCAGCCCATGGTATTGTCTGCTAAGGTGCCCCTACCCGGGGGCAGTGTCCTTTACTGTGAGAAGACGGACAACAGCAAGTGTGGCCATTTCTCTCTTTCCCAGGAATGAAGGATGAGGCAGGGAGCAGTAAGGGATAGATGAGAACTTGTTTAAAATGAGGCAAAGGGAATGCTCCATCCATTTCCACAGTGTATCACGCTGAAGCAAGGAGCATAGAATCAGGAGTCAGGAAGTCTGGGCTTTCATCAGATGTTTTCAAAAATGTGCTGTGCCACAGACCTAGTCGCTTCCTCTATCTAGTCTTCAGCTTCCTCTTCAGTAAACTGTTGGGTCAAGATCATTCGGGGGTCTGATGTGGCGGGGGCCAAACATGGCAGGGATCTCCCTTTCCGCGTCCCACACGAAAAAAGAGAGAGGAACAAACCGGTTCTAAGTGGAGGCAGCCAGGGATTGAGAAATAAGAGAAATAAAGAGAGAAGACACAAAGATAGATTTAAAGCTGGGAGCTGGGTGGGCAGCCATCCATCCTGTCTGCTGGAGAGGCAGGAAGATGATGACATGACCCAGCACATTTGTTTTATACCCCCAAAACCAGGAAGTAACACTAACTTATTTGCATTCTTAAGTAGGCCTTAGCATGCCTGGATTTACATATCTAGTCCCGCCCCTGCCGACACCTGGGCTGATATGAAGGCCAAGCTGACATGTTCGCCATCTTGGGGAAACATGTTTTCAGGGTGTGGCTCTGCCTACGCCTTGAGTTCAGCTGGTGATAATTAAGGAAAATTGCCCATGTGCCTTCCCAGGCGACCCTCTACAAAGATCTAAAAGGCTAACCCCATGGTCATGATTAAAAACTCAGACTGGGTTTGTCAAAGCCATTCACTCTCACCTTCCTAGCAGGAGGGCAGTGCCTACCCTCCACCACACTTGATTTCCTAAGAGCACCCGTAAGCTCCCATTCGAGAGCATTCTACTGGTGACATGTGACCAGCCACAGCCAAGAGCCCCTCACTGGCCCTGGGGCCCTGAACACAGTTCTCAGCCTCGGCTGAGAGGCTGCAGTAAGGCCCAGGGCTGGCTTTGCCTGAGAACTACAAGTCAACGCACAGCTTTCTGCCACAGCCTGCAGGCCCACTCCATTTCAGCCTACAAGCCTTTCCAGAACTGGACGGCGCTTCTGTTCCTGTGGGCTCTTTTGCTCAGAATCCATCCACTTGGATGAAGGCAGCTTGATCCACTCTCTCACATGAGGGTCTTAAAACTTGCTATGAACAAAGGGAAAGGCTGCCTCAAGCCATTTTCACTTTTTCCTCTCTCCTTCCTGGCTCACTTTTCCCCTCTCCTTCCAAAATTTTCCCTTTCTTTCCACCTCTTCACAGGTTCTCTCTCTGTTTCAGGGCCTCACCCTGACCTTTTGATTTCTGGTTTCCAAGGGTCTTCTGTTGGGTTTCTGGAAAACATGGCCAAGATATCCATGTCGATTAAGGTTCCTTTACCATATTCACTCCAGGGTCTAGGTAACCCAACTCTCTTCCCTCTCCTTTCTCCCTGTGGGTCCTTCTTTATCCTTCTCCACCCACATCTTCATTTATTTATTTAAAAAATATTTTTATTGATTTCAGAGAGGAAAGGAGAGGGAGATAGAAACATCAATGATAAGAGAGAATCATTGATTGGCTGCCTCCTACATGTACCGCACTGGGAATCTAGCCCTCAACCTGGCCATGTGCTCTGACCAAGAATCGAACTGTGACCTCCTGGTTCATATTTCAATGCTCAACTACTGAGCTATGCTGGCTGGGCTCCATCCACATCTTTAAAAAGTCCCCTGCAGCCAAAACCGGTTTGGCTCAATGGATAGAGTGTTGGGCTGCGGACTGAAAGGGCCCGGGTTCGATTCCTGTCAAGGGCACATACCTTGGTTGCGGGCACATCCCCAGTGGGGGTGTGCAAGAGGCAGCTGGTCGATGTTTCTCCCTCATCAATGTTTCTAGCTCTCTATCCCTCTCAATTCCTCTCTGTGTAAAATCAATTAAAAATTTTTTTTTAAAAAGTCCCCTGCCATAATTGGCAGGTGCATTTGTTTTTTGGGGGCTGTTTTAATAAGTACCACAGACTGGTGGCTTATACAATGGAAATGTATTCCTCACTGTTCTGAAGCTAGAAGTCTCAGATGGAGGTCTTGACAGGATTGGTTTCTTCTGAGGCCTCTCTCCTTGGCTTGTTGATGGCTGCCTTTTCCCTGTGTCTTCACATGGTCTCTCTTCTGTGTCCTAAACTCCTCGTCTTACAAAGACACCAGTCATATTGGAATTAGGGCCCACTGGCCTCATTTTAACTTGCTGACTTCTTTAAAGACCCTATGGCCAAATATTGTCATATTCTGTGGTACAGGGGTCCCGAGACACAGCTCAGCCCACACCATCAGGGGTGATGGTGGTAGTAGTAGAGACAGTACAGCCATTACATGCCATATCTGATTTAGGGGAGGATATAAAAGATACGTGCCTTATAGTTCAGTGGGGGTGGTTTTGTATGACCTTCTGAGACACTGTCCACTCAGCTCACCCTAACCCTGGGTGCTCCCCCAGAGTCACAGGCACCTGAGCTAAAGAAAATCAGATGGAGAGAGACCTGAAAGAAGCCAACCATCAGATAAACCAGAAGTTTAATAAAAATGAAAAAAAAAAGTTACAATACAGTGGGCTGGCAATGGGCTGCTTTAGAAGGTCTGATACATTGGTCGACCTGATGTGCTGACTCCATGTGGGTTCCAGGAGGTCACAGGATTGGTCCCTCATGACGAAGATTCACTTTGGCTTGTCCCCATGGGGGAGGCCTCTGTCCTCCTGGTGTCATGTTTGACCAGGCTGGTCCTGGACTCCCTCATCCTGTGAGGAAAACTGCCTGAATCTGACCTTCACCACTGAGGACAATGTTCATTTACATCGTTTTCTTAAGTCCACGCCTGCACCCCAGCTTTTGAGGTTGCCAGATGGATACGAGCCCGTTTTATGGAGAATAAGTGCTTCGGGGATGCTGGCACCTCCTCCGTAGGAAAAGCCACAGCTCCCGGGGTCTCCTGGATCCCCTGCAAACTCCTCTGAATCCTGCAGGCCCGTCTCTCTTGCAACATGTTCAGAAATGCAGAATGCCTGGGTGCTGGTGACAAACGGGACCAAGAGTCTGCGCAGAAGGGGGCCCCTTGGGCCTGGGCTCCCCGGCAGCCACAGAGAGCCGCGTCAGTTAGGAGGTACTGCTCCTCCTCCGGGGGAGGAGGGCTTTCCTCTTGGCGATGTCCTCCTCTGTGTCACTCTCACAATTCCTCTGGAAGGAAAAAAGAGGCAAGAGGGTCATGAGATGTCAGGATTGGGGTTGTGCCACGCAACCTGGCCTGGTATACCTGGGCCAGGGGGCTGCAAGCCAGAGAGGTGGATGTTGAGAGGAAGGCTGTTGTTCTGTTAAGAGACTGGACATGGGTGGATAGGGTGGGGAAGGACCTGAAGTGAGGCCAGATCAAACGCCAGGAGGAAGGAAAACAGGTACCCTCGTGTCTAGGGGGGAAACAGGTGCCAGGAGAAGCCAAATTACAACAATAATGAAAATTGTATCTGGTGGCTGCCACATGACCAAGACCACTTGGATACATGGTCTGTGGTCTGATAGGCCTCCTGAGCTCAGACTAGAGAAAAGTGGGGAGCAGGGAGCCACCGGGACCCCCCCTCCAATCCCTGACAGTGACCACTCTATCCCTCCTTCCTCCATTGGCTTAGGCTGCACCTTGAGCGAGCCTTGCCATGCGGTTTTTCCAGGGAAATAGCTTTTGTGCTCCGTTTTTATGAGAGAGGAAAAATTCAAGTTCATTCCATGGCTAAACCAAAGCTGAGGCTCTGGAGGTCACAGTGTCTTTTTCATTCAGGCCCCACTGATCTACTGAATTATTAAAGTTACTAAAAAAGTACTAATTCAGAAAGACTTAAGCAAGTTATAAAAAATAGCTGCTGTAAGATGTTCAATTTTAATGCTTCCTAAGTGAAATGACCTTTTTTCTTTCTTTCTTTCTTTCTTTCTTTCTTTCTTTCTTTCTTTCTTTCTTTTTTTAAGGAAAATCCCTTTGGGAAACTTTGTAATGGGTGTCTAGGACCCAACCTTTTTCCACTTGCAGGGTGAGCCATTGTGCTAATGGTGCTGAGCATTCGAGTAAAAAGAGGACTTTTTTTTTTTTTTTTTTTTTTAAAGGACAAGTCTTAGGCTAGAAATGGATGGTCTTTTTAATACTCTCTGGTCCTCTCTCCCCGCAGCCTGCATTATATCAGGGCAACGCAGCTGGAAGGCATGCCTGCTGTCCACTTATGTCTTCCCAGGGTCTCCTCCCCTTCCTCTGGTCTCAGCCACTTGGAAATCCAAGGTCAAGATCAACTTTAGCCAAATACATCCTGGACCAAGTGGCTGTAACAATAAAAATAACTCAAGCCCTGCTGAATAGCAACTTTTTAGAGTGTGTCAGAGCCAAACAATAAAAAAGTAAGCTGGGGGAAATTCTGCCTGGCATTAGCAGGGATTTTCAGAGGGAGCAAGTCCAATTCCTTTTATAGCAGATGAGAAAAGCGGCCAGGGAAGGGACATAGCCTCACCAAAGCCACGTAGTTGTTTCAGTTCTCTGGAGCCATAAATCCTCAAGTCCTGAGCAAGAGCAAGGATCAACAAGAGCTGAGTCTGAAGAAAGTGGACCCCAGGATGTGGGGGAGGAGGGAGGAACACAGGGGCTGTGCCGGGTCCTGGGATTCAGCCCGGGTGCTGTGTCCTAAGGCTGCTCAGGGCTGACTGCCATCTGTCTCAGGCAGCTGCCTCCCAGGCCTGTCCTGAGCAGGAGTCACCTTCTGTCCTGACCTGTGCCACCCCAGACACTCCTGGGGCCCTCACCACACTCAGCGAGCAGTGAGGAGCATCTGTCCAGGGAACTTCTAACAGCTAAATACTGGCACTGCATTCGGAAGCGCTAGCCCTGCATTGTAAAGTCTACAGGAGTATTTTAGACAACAGTAACCGCTAACGCAGCGTTTTTCAACCGCTGTTCCTGGTGTGCCGTAGGTGCAGACAAGACAAGAATTTTATAATTTTTCACTATTTTGTTTACTTAATATTTCATAATAAAGTAATTATAAAATACTTTCTTTGTGTTTATTTGATTCCTATTCAAGAGAATTACTTTATAGTCAATATAGGCACAGAGTTAAATTTTTTAACATTTTCTAATGGTGGTATGCCTCGTGATTTTTTTCATGAAACAAGTGTGCCTTTGCCCAAAAAAGGTTGAAAAACACTGCGCTAACGTGTATTGAGCACTTGAAGTGTCAGGCTCTAAGAATATGTCATCATTTAATCCCTATGACTGCCCTATGGGGTAGGAACTGTTGTTAACCCCATTTTACCAATGATAACATCTTGGCACAGAGAGGTTAAGTAATTTCCTCAAAGTCACACAGCTATTAAGTGGCAGATGTGAATCCTGGCAGTCTGGCTCCAGAGGCCCCACTCTTGATCAGTGTATTATAAGTCCCTCAATTTAAATGTACACAAAAAACAGTAACAAGCTAATCAAATATATCTAATTATTATTATTATTGGTGTTTAGCTAAAGCTACACAGAAATAGAACAATTGAAACATGAATGTAAAGCTCCCATTCTACAGCAGATCTTTGGATTGCCAGGAATACATTTTGGATTATCCAGAGTCCTCGGGTCTCGGCAGGCTTCCTGACCTCAGGGAAAGGCTGGGCAGTGAGGCGGCAGCGGCCGTGCCTTTGAAGGCCCATCGGGAGAGGACTGAGATCCTCCAGGGCTCTGCTTCTCCTGGCACCGTCTAGGTGGTCCCTCTGAACACCAGGCCCCCACCAATCACAGGGCAGAGGAAGGCAGACCAGCAGAACTGGCTGGAAACAGTTAAGACCCAACTTCTGCCGAAACCGGTTTGGCTCAGTGGATAGAGCGTCGGTCTGCGGACTGAAGGGTCCCAGGTTCAGTTCTTCTGGTCAAGGGCATGTACCTTGGTTGCGGGCACATCCCCAGTAGGGGGTGTGCAAGAGGCAGCTGATCAATGTTTCTCTCTCATCGATGTTTCTAACTCTCTATCCCTCTCCCTTCCTCTCTGTAAAAAATCAATAAAATATATATTTTTAAAAAGATTCTAAAAAAAAAAAAAAGTCCACCTGCTCCCCTTTATCCCTGGGCTCCAGGCCCCCGTGAGTTCCACCCCAGAAGAAGGCACTGCCTTTATTTACCAGGCTGTCATCTGGCCTCAGGTGCACCTTCTTCATCAGGGTGCGGGTGAGGTGGTTGCACAGGGAGACGATGCTGAAAGAGAGCTGAGGGAGGGGGAGAAGAGGAAGTGTCAGGTGAGAATGTGCACAGAGACCCTGGAGGGAACCAGGAACCCCCCCACCCGCAGCCCCCCACCCCTGAGCCCTGACGCACCTTCCACCGCCTGCGGACGTACTGCTTCTTGAAGTTCTCCAGGTTGACTACGGACTCCCTGCGCACCAGGGCTTGCTGGTTGTCCACCGGCTGGAGACAAAGCAGAGCATGGCCGCTGATGCTGAGCTTTGGGCAGCAGCCACTCCTCTCCCCAGAACCCCCAACCACACGCCATCCTTAGCCTGACCCAGGCACCCTCTGCCGGGCAGCGCATGCGGAGGGATATCACACCCAGGACAGCGTTTACAGATGTCCCAGCTGTTCAGGAGATGCCCTCGGTGCCCCTGAGCTATTATTACCACAGCCAGATGCACAGGCTGGCAGGGCAGAGGCGGAGCTTCCGCAAGAAGAGAGGGAGGCAGGGCTTGCGATCACAAATCACTTTGGGGAAGGGTCACTGTGCCCTGGGCCTGGTGGGCTTTAGCAAACGGATGCCTTGTTGCCAAACAGGACATTGTACTCCATTCCAAAGTAAATGGAGGAAGTAGGGGCTGTGATGGAGGTCAAGAGGAAACGGAATGTGTAGTCGCCTTTCCTGGCCTGAGAGTCAAGGCTCAGCTTCGATCCTGACTTCTCCAAGAAGCATGGATGGCTTTTCTGAGCCTCAGTTTTCTCATCTGTAGCATGGGGATCATAAGTAACAGTGTATATAAGGGTTGTTTAGGATTGAATGAACATGGGTATGTAAAGTGTTTAACCTAGAGATGCTCAATAAATAGAAATAAATTATTGATAGCCTTCCTGCTTTCTCCATCCTCTCTTTTTAAAATTTATTTTATTTTAAAAATTGCTTTATTTTTACCAAGAAGATGAAAATATTTAATGTATACAATTTGATGAGTTCATTCCCTCTTAATTTCTCCCCTTCTGTAAATAAAATAAGGATTTCTGAGACCAAGAGATGGGTTTTGGGGGTTCTATGAATTTTCTGAAATGGTTTATAAATTTTAGTGTGTAAACTTGAAGGTGAATGTTCACAGCAGCATCATTCATAACAGTCAAAAAGTAGAAACAACTGAAATGTACATTCACTGATGATGGACAGACAAAATTCGGTCTATCCACACAACGGAATATTACTCATTAAAAGGAATGAAGTGGTGATCCGTGCTGCACATGAATGAACCTTGAAAACAGGCAGAAGCAAAAGTCTGCATATTGTACGATTCTATTTGCATCATATGTGCAGAATAGTCAAACCCATGGAGACAGACGATAGATTAGTTGCCAGGAGGTGCAGAGAGGGAAGAATGGGGAATGACTGCTAAAGGGTATTAATAAAAGGGTCTGGAATTATACAGTGACGATTGCTGCACAATCTGTGAATATACTAAAAATCACTGAATTGTATACTTTTAAAGATACGTTTATAAAATGTAAATTATATCTCAAACAATTTAGAATTTATGTGCAGATACACATTTCTTCTGAGGAGAGTCAACAGCTTTCACCGATTCTCAAAGGATGCTGGGGCCTCAGGAAATGGCCTGCTCTGACGGCCTCCACCCAGCAATGCCTCCCTTGGCACCTCAGTGAATGTGGGGCAAGGCAGCTCATTGGTTCCTGAGTGCTGGTCTTACTCTTAACCACCCTTGTTTAGTTCCCATCATGGTGCTAGGCTCCAGGGGAAGCTGGTGCACACTGCTGGCCCACACTGCCCTGGACTTAGCATCTTCCATGTCCACCCAACCCCCAGCGTCCTGAAGGCCTCTGTGTTTTAAAGCCCAATTCAAATGTGACCTCCTTTAAGACAACTTCCAAGAAACAACGTCACTCTCCCCAACGTGACCAAAACACACGTGAGCGCCCTTATTACATATATCACCCACCTCAGCCCCACTATTGGAAAACAACCTGAGGGCACAGAATTTTCTTTATGTGTTTGTCACTGTTCCTGGCCCCACCTCCTTCCCACTCAGAGCATTCCACAATGGGTGCTGGCTAGTGGTATGTTGAAATTGTTTCCCTGAGCTGCTGAAGAGACCAACTGGAATAAAACCTGGGACTTAGGACCTGCTAACTCCTGCCAATGAGAGACCAGACACCTGGGTTGGCAGCCATGACACCATGACAAGGTGTCATAACACCGTGACTCCCCTCAGCTCTGCCTGAGAGTCAGCAGAGTTCTGTCAGGGAGAATGGGGGTGGGGGGTGGTCAGAGAGGAGAGTGTACACAACCTTGACACATGAGAGAGAGCTAGGGTAAGTCACCCCCCCCCCCCCCAAATTGGAAAATAGTGGTTTAGATCAAAGAGCATAGGAGGACAGAAGGGAGGGCGGGGAGAAAGAAAGATGGAGAGGGAAGAGAAGAGCATAGGGCACAGAGGGGAGCATCGGGCCAGCTCTGCCACTCCTTCCTAATTGCCTTCACCTCCTCTGCCACACCTGCAAGCCCAACCCTGGGCCGAGGACTCACCTGGAAGGGAGATGCAGAAGAGAGCAGAGCCTGCCCATTCCTGGTATCAAAGCCTTCCAGCAGCTTCCTGGCTCTCTTAATGGAACTCAACATGTTCACCAAGACCTCCAAGGCCTGAACCACCTGGGTCCTTCTCTAACTGATTTCCTCTCTCTCTCCTATCGCTGTGGCTCCCATTACACAGGTCTGCTTGCTAGTTCCAGGAATCCATGGTCTCAGGGTTTTGCCCTGGCTCCTTCATATTCACTTTGTCACTTTGTTCTGGTCCTTGCTTAAATGTCACCTCCTCAGAGAGGCCTTCCTTAGTCATCTACATAATAAAAGCCTAAGGGACTGTTACAGCAGAACAACCAGAATGCCTGGTCACTATGATATGCACTGACCATCAGGGGGCAGATGCTCAACGCAGGAGCCTCCCCCTGGTGGTCAGTGCACTCCCACACGGGGAATGCTGCTCAGCCAGAAGCCGGGCTCATGGCTGGCAAGTGCAGTGGGCAGTGGTGGAAGCCTCTCCTGCCTCCGTGGCAGCACTAAGGCGCAGTGAGCCCAGTGAGCAGACAGGCGGTAAGGAACAAAGGATCCTGGACTGAGAGAAGGCGCAGGCCAGGCTGACAGACAACACCCCCACCCCCACCCCCACCCCCAGTGCATGAACTTTGTGCACCGGTCCTCTAATCTTATATAAAATACCACCCAGCTGCTCCACACAACTCACTGTGCCTGGGTCCCGTTTATGAGAATCCCATCTTCCAACTGGTCTAGCAGTGCCAGCAACAGCAGAGAGGCCCAACTAAAATATCAGGTGGGATCACTCATAGAGGCCATTCCTGGGAGGTGATGCGATTCCTTCTAGGGCCCTGTCTATATGCTACACAAAACAGCATGCACTCTGAGGAGGAGGCCACCGGGGCTATAAATCTATCAGCCTGGCCCTTCCTAATCAATGGCCTCCTTGGTTGCTAAGAGAGCTCACCAAATGCTGACACTCTCATCTAAGCCTTGAAAATCAGAGATGCAAATTCTGCAGTGAAATCTGTACCCAGAAGGAACATGGCACTAACACTTCTGATAAACTGAGAGTATGAGGGTGGTGGAGCTATGTTCTGCCTGACCCCCACCCCCATCTGTCTGCAAACAGACAGTGCCCGCCTTCATCCGGCCTGTAGTCCCAGGGATACCAGAGAGTCCAGGCAATTCTGACCAGGCTCCTAGGAGCATGTTTTGTGTCTCAGAAAAATGTCAGGGAGGCAAGAAGACAGAATGTTGTGGCCAAAGTCAGGTTTTGTTTTGCAGGCGCAAATGCCTTTGACAAAGCCCAGTGGGGTGACCTAGGTCAGCACCCCATCCATAGAGCAGGGAGATGAAGCAGCAGCCACCCTCCAGATATAAAAAAGAACCCTGGCTTTTCAGAGGAGGCACTCCGGAAGATTTTTTTTTTTAAATACCAGGCCTCCTCTAGAAACTGCAAACAGATTGCAAGTTTTCAAACCTCCATCTGTGTCATTTCTCCAGCCCATCCGCCACTGAAAACCAGAGAAACCTGAGTGCCCACTTCCCTCTCCTGCCCAGGTCTATTACTCTACCCCCCAGCCCCCCTTCGCCGATCTCTCTATAGGCAGCCCCTCCACCTCTGCCTTTTGCTGGCTGGTTTCCTGGCTGAAGCCTAGACTCTGTCTAGACCCGTGGTCGGCAAACTGCGGCTCGCAAGACACATGTGGCTCTTTGGCCCCTTGAATGTGGCTCTTTCACAAAATATCACGGCCTGGGCAAGTCTATTTTGAAGAAGTTTAAGTTTAAAAAATTTTGCTCTCAAAAGACATTTCAATTGTTGTACTGTTGATATTTGGCTCTGTTGACTAATGAGTTTGCCGACCACTGGCCTAGACTCAGCTCCTGAAAGGAGTGGTGTGTGAAGCTAAGAGGTGCCTGATCTCTGTCTCCTTGTAAACAGGTGGGGAGGGCTGCAGAAATTATGTGTCCCTGCAGAAAACAAAGGCAATGGAAAGAGCCAAGAATGCCCTTTTCTTTGCCTGATCTGGTCTCCCTTTTCCCAGGTAGGTCTCAGCATGGAAACTCTCACTTCTGATCCACTCTCCAGGGCCTTCAGTCTTCAGCCATTTTCTGTCCCCAGAAAGAGCTTCCAAAGCTCCCCCTTCTGTACTTCACAGAAGACGGCAACTGGAGAGACACAACAACCAAATGCCACATGTGGATGTTGTTTGGGTCCTGATCTGAACAAACCAACGATAACAGATCATCCGTGAGAAAAATGGGGACATGAGTACGGAATGTGCAGCCAGAGGCTATTAAGGAATTCATCCTGATTGTGTCAGGTGTGATAATGACACAGTAGTAATATTAATAGGAAAAGTCCTTATCAGAGATTCAAGCTGAAGAATTTGTGAGTTAAGTAAGTCTGAATTGTCTTTTAAAATGCTCCAGAAAAAGTAATGGTGGAGATGAATGAGACACAACTGGCCACAACTTGCTCACTGTTGAAGCTGGGTAATAGGTACATAGAATTCACTATACCATTCTCAATACTTTTTGCAGGTTTTGAAAAATTTCCATCACAAAAAGTTAAAAACAAAAACTCTCTTTTTAATCTCTGTAATCTTCTCTTTAATCTCCACTTCCCAGTCCAGGTTCCTGGCCCCAATCTGGTTTATCCCCACCTTTCCAAATTCTACTCAGCCTTCTCCAAGGCCACAGTTTGGGGTGGGGGAGGGGAGGGTGTTGAGAATGTTTCTGCCCTGGGCCTCCCCTCTCAACTTTTCTCAATCAGAATTCATCTCTCTCCTGTTTTCTGGAATATCGGGTACCTCTATTTTATCACTCACCACGGCCTGTCCCATCTCTCGGTTAGCTAGGTCCCTGTTTATCCCAGAAATGGAATCTTTTATTCAGGAGTTGTCTTCTCCTTATCTGTCACCTCCCTTCAGAGCGGAGCACAATCAGTGTTTGTTCCACTGAAACTGGCCCCTTCTGCTCCTCAAATATGCCCACTGCTGGGTCTCTGCTCCAGGGCAGAGCCTTCTCCACAGGCCAAGAGTTTCACAGACAAAGGAGAAAAGGCCATTCAGTTCCGTGGACATTTGCAGCAGGGATGGTATCTGGGCACAAAGCTACCTCCCAAGGGGCTGACTGCACCATGTGATGGAGTGCGGTGGGACGCCTCCAAGTCCATAATCACCTGCAGGGGAGCGTGGGCAGTGCTGGGAGCAGGTGCACGGAGGAGACTCTGGCTTCTCCTGTCATTATTATCCCTCACACCCCTTCAAGGCCAGCCACCTGCATCGCAGAATCAGTGGTAACCCCCTTTGTGCGCCATGTGCATGCCCTTCAGAGCAGGGACAGGCTGCCGCCTTCCCCAGGAGCCGACTCCAGCTTCCCTGAGAACCGTTATTCAGGAAGATGTCACGCACTCACCCTCCCCGCCCCAAGAGGCCAGAATGGCATTTGCACAGACACAGCGGCCGACCTTTCATTAACAGCCTCATGAATGAAAACTCTGAGGGCAGAGGGGTCTGCCCACAGAGCCGTGCCCCAGGCCTTTCTCCCTCTAAGTACCAGTGCCAGGGACCCTCGGATACCTAGGGACCGTCAGCCCCCCCCTGCCCTGGACCCCATTGCTAAAATTCCAGCTGTGGGTGAATGGGGAGAAGTTCAGCAGGCCCCCTGGCTGGGTCTCCTTGGGTTTTGAAGCCAAAGGGTGATGCATGTTGGACTGGCCAAGTGGCGGGGAAGGTAACAGTTTTCTCTGATTTCCCTGAAACACTTGGGGAGCATTTCTCAGTTCACTGCTATTTGTCTTGGATCTTCTTAGTACAGAAAAGGGTCTGTTTATAATGTGTCTAAGTGAGAAATCATTACCAATGAGCGGACTTGAACATAAAGAGGACAACTCTACGCCTGTGAGGAAAACCTCCTATGGTTCCGACTAGCTGGGTTACCTTCAGACAAGTCCTGCCCTGAAACATGCTGTAAGGGTGTCTGGTGGTTCACCTCTGAGGACCTGCATGGTGGCTGCTGCCAGAATTCTAAAATAACCCCTATCCCTCCCTCTTCCCAGTCTCCCTAATTCAAATCATCATCAACGTCTTACTCCTTTATTGCATTTTATTTCGATGTCCACAAGAAAGTTTCCCCTGAGTTGCTCCATCGGGGCTTCCTTTCCTTAGGAAACCTGGCTGTGTGAGGTCAAGGTCTGTTGACACGGCCAAAGGACCCTTTCATTGGAGCAGTGTCTTATGCCAAATGAGTACATCACATCCTGGGACAAGGCATCCTTGGAGAGATGATAGATGGGTTATTTGTCCCAATTCTTCTAGACAGGGCATTGGAACAGCTTTGCCATCTTCTGTGGATTCCAAGATGCACATTTTTGGATCTCTGAAGTCAGGACTTGTCTCCCAATCAATGGCATCATAACATAACTGTCGGTCTGAAGTGAAGGCAGGTGTTCACGCTGCTTCTGCCAGACGTTGGGTCCACCAGCCGTCGGGGCCACCGGCCTCAGGCTGTCTGACCTAGAGTCTCTGCTTGAGGTTTTTCTGGATCACACTGATTGCGCAAATTCACAAAGATTGAGGACCACCACCCGGAGCTCTATTCTTAGAGGAGGGTTTGTCATTCGCTTCAAGTGTCAAGATTGAAACTCATGTTCTCTTGCTGTTCCTTTCTTATCCCTTACCCTTAGCATAGGTGCTTCTCTTTGTGTGTGTGTGTGTGTGTGGGGGGGGGGGGGGGGTAATCTTTCTTATTTTTGGTACATAAAATAATGATGTGTCTTATATTTGATAGAAACATGGTTTCTTCTATTTGATGAAAAAAGTTTGTTACATTTTATGTATTTGAAATGATCCAGCATGCTAATAGAAAAGGAGGTACGACTTTTGAAGAAATGGTTTCATGAGATCAAAGTCTCATGTCTCATCCTAAACCATTTCCCATCTGTGCTGCTCACTAGGCATTTCCCCCCAGCATATCGGGCCATTGACCAGCCTGGCCTCCATCATGGCTCCCCATGACTCTTGGGATAAAGGCAGAGCTCTTTGATATGGCAAAGCCTGGCTGGTCCTGCATCCTCTCCAGTCACATCTACACAATCCTCTTATTCTCTCCCCTCCAGCTTTCCTTCTATCTATGTAATTTGAGCCTCTCATGCCCCCTCCTACCACAGAGCCATGGCATGAGGGAACAATTCTTTCTCCCTGGTGTGCTTCGCTGATCTCAGCTCAGCATCACCACCTCATGGATGCCTTCCCCGATTAGATCAAACCCCCATTGCAGGCTCTTACAGTAATTCATACTTCTTCCCAGCATATGTCCCAGCTTTAGTTCTACATTTCTAGAATGTTCTTGATTAATGTTGGAATCTTTCACTGGACTGCAAACTTTGTTAAGGCAAGAAACACTCCTGTTTTCTCTTAGCTTTGGATCTCCAGTGCCAGACCAAGTAAATATATGGCAGTTGGTAGGTGCTCAGAAGCTATTTGAGAATGGGTGGATAGTTGAATCTGCATATCACCTCCTTCAGAAGCAGAGACAAAACTCCTGAAGCCTGGGGCAGTTAGGGGAAGCAGAAAGGCAACAGACTTCTCCGATACCTCCACTTTTGCCACAATTATGCCCTTGGGCAAATCACATCCTCTCTGTTTCCTCATCTCCAAACTGGGAATAGCATTTATCCTGCTTCTCTGACAAGGGTATGTTGTGAGTGTATTAAGACACTTGGAAATGATACATCTTTTCCCCAACCAACCCCCAAGCTTCTAGCACAGTTCTGGGCCCACACTCAAGCTCTGTCTCTAGGAGCCGGATGATGGGGCTCCTCTGGGAAAAGGGTGATAAGACCACACAGTCCTCAGGGGTATACTCAAAGCTTGGGGTCAAGAGGGGACCACTGAACCTTGTGCTTCCCAGGCCTAATGTCCACCCTCTTCAAAAATCCTCATGAAGTTTCTCTGACCTTTCAGCACCCGATGCCCTAAGTACGTAAGAAAAGGAAGCTTCTTGCTAAGTCCCGTTTGGTATTCATTCCCAACACAAGGTTGAGGCCCTTAGCCAGAGGGAGACAGCTGGAGAAGGGTGAGATGCTGCTCTCCTCCTGCTCTGTGGGCAGAGCTTCAGACAGGCTCAGGCTGGACAGGAGCCATGACCGCACCCTCTAGGACAAGCTTCTCCATCATCTGAAGGTGTGAGGCATTCCATCTATACCTGGCAGAATATGTGAGGTTGCTTATTTTACCACTGGGGTCTGAACTTTAATATTAAGATGGATATTTGCATCAAAGTCTCGCAATTTCTTCCCATACACCTCATCTTAGAGTTAGGCATCCCGAGTTTCGGTTTCATCTGTATCAACCAGCTATGAATGACCCTGAGCCAATCATTTTCCCTCTTTGAGTCAGTTTCCTTATTAGATAAATGAAAATAATAGTAACAGCAATAATAATGCCACCGACTTTCCTGTCTTGCAAAGTTCTTTTAGGGATCAAAGAGGTAAGTGCTTGGTAAGAGATGTCAATGCAAATGAGAAGTAATATTTTCTCTGTGCATTTAAAATTCCTCCTTCTGAAGCAGGAAAGCACCAAGCTGACTTACTATTACCCTTGGTTAGCTCAGTATTACCCAAGATCTGCATCCCCCAAGGCATATAGGTGGGAGGTGAAATGTGCACAAATCCATGATCACACATCAGTTACCAAGCACTTCCCCAGAGCCAGCTGTCCTCCCTCCAGAGAAAGACACATTGAAGGGTATTTATTCTCATTTGTTTTAACAGCTTGGCTGCCCTGCCAATCCCCCATCCCAGAAAACCAGGTTGGTGAGAGGAGGTGCAGAATGAACAACTCGCTAGTACCTCTGTGATTCTGGATTCTGGGAAGGGGGTGGAAGTCTATGCTACAGACACACATCCCTGCAGGATAACTCTAGCTGATGCCCAGCAGGGCCGCTGGAACATGCTTCTGCAAGCCATCCAGGAGGCATCACTGACTGGATTCCGGTGCTCAGAGCTCCAAGCCGGCCAAGACTTCTTCGCTGCCTGATCTGCTGCGCAGCTCCGCTAGGGGCTCACTGGTATCCCGGCAGAACACAGAGCCCAGGCCATCTGTGCTCCCACTCTCCAGCTGGCAGCTGCCCACCAGCTCCTGGATCCATTGTAGGTCTGCTGAGAGCTCCTGCCTCAGAGCTTCAAACTGCACCTGCAGATGGTCCATTCTCCTGGCCACGCTTCTGAGGCTGGACCCTGTGGTCTGGATGTCCTTCCGCAGGAGCCTCTTCAGGGACCCCACTTTGCGGAACTCGTACCTGAGCTGGGACAGGTCGTGCCGGGCACTCTCACTCTCTTCTCGGTACCAAGCTTCCTTCTCATTGAAGATGGAAACCAAAGCTTCCACATCGTCCTGGATGGTGTCATGGGCCCCTGCCAGGGCGTGGCATCCCTGGTCTACACAAGCCACATCCTCCATCACGTGAGCGAAGCGCTCAAAGTTGACGTAGGTGTTGTTGGGAGGCATACTTGAGTGGCATTTGAGGGTATACTCTCTCAGGCGCTTGGTCTTCAGCTGGGTGGGCTCGGTCTTCCGCTGTTCTGGGGCTCTGACTTCTCCTTTGGACTGGTGATGTTTAGATAAAAGGGCCAGAGTTAATTTGACCGCTGCTCCAAAGGGCAGTCCAAGCTGGAGGCAGAAGACACACAAGCAGCCTCTGGCATTCACTGCATGCGTCAGGCCATGTGGAGGACCACGGTGGGATGAGCACCCCAACAGACCATCACAAGGCGAGGAACAGGGGTGCTGCCTGCATGCTCACTTCAGGGCAGGGCGGCCCACCGAATTAGAGAGTCTTCACACGCATAGCATTTAGGGGCGCTCACACAGACAGGCAGGCTGCAGCACTTTTCAGGCATCTACTCAAGGCCAGGAGCACGCAAGGCCAGGTCTCACAGTGGGAGGCTGAGTGGCCTCTTGCCTTCAGGGCCAGTTGGCCTCCTGGACCTTGCAACACTCAGCAGCTGAGCAAGGAGGCAGCCTAACTCTGTGCCTTGAGCCCACCTAGCTCTGTGCCTTGAGCCCACCCCAAACCTGAAGGGCCCTTGGCCTTCCTCATCCTTCAGTGAGCACAGGAATCTGACCTTTCTGGAGCACTCCAGCCCTGCCCCTCTACCCCTCCGCTGTACCCTCAGATCATCCTCACCAGCTCTCTCATTTAACAAACGGTTCAAGGGAATTAGAAGTCCTACTATATCCCTGAGTACACATCTGCTCAGTTAACAGAACTAGTAGGGCCAGAGTCCCAGTCTCCTGATTCCCATCCTCCCAAGGGCTTTTCATAGCACTTTGCTGTGATTAGACCACAAAACCCCTGGAAAACCAGCAGCTGGAAGCGCAATTACAAAGAAGGTTAGGCAGCGAGTCGCCTTTGTGCCCCTGTTCTCCCCAAAGGGAATGGAATTGCCCAAAGAGAGCGGCTGCCTCTTCCCACCAGGCCTCCATCTCAGAGCCCCATTCTCTGAGGTCTCACAGTGCCTGGGGAAGGTGACCAGAGGAAGCCCAGTGTCTTCCTTTACTCAGAGCCCCAAAAGTCAGAAGGAGCCCTGGTGACAAAGCTGAGATTTTTCATTGTTATCTCTCTCTATACCTGGGAACAAGAGTGACACATCACCCGACAAAGATGGCCCTAGAGAAAACGGGTTACAACTAAGGGTTGCATTTTATGAGTCACCTGAACCCATGAAATAAAAACATAAACCTATTGAAAAAGGCCCAGAACCTTGGGGCTTTCGTCTATGTCCATGAGTCAGTATTTCAAGCCACCCCAGCCAGCCCTGGCCACAGAGCGGAGACCTTCCTGCTCGCTGGAGCGCATCACCATGCCCTTACCGTGATCCAGGGGTGTCGGAGAGCCTCTTGGATTGTGAGCCGTTTTCTGCAATGAGGACCAGAAACAGAGGTGATCCATGAGGACAGAAGCTGAGAGCAACGGTCTTCATTCTTACTCTTCTTAGACTAGCATTTTGGCGTTCTTTATCACTGCCATCAAACCAGAATAATGGGGGACACAGACATGGATGGGGAACTGGCTGAACTTTCTGCCCTCCAGAGAAAATGGTCCAGACAGACCCCTCTGTAGAGTGACAATACATAACCCTCTTCTTTGGTCCCAACGTTGAAGGACCCAACGCCACACTATAGGAGAGTGCTAAGTGCTCTTTTGAGCTTCCCACTTTCCATTGTTGAACCTTTGGTTTCTGTTTTCCTGTTTGCCTCCCAGAGTCTTCTCAGCTCTGCCATTCACAGTACCCAGGTGCTGCTGCCTAGCACTGCCTTAGCTGAGAAATTAGGCTCCCGTACTGTAGAGGGCCCACTCTGGTTCTCTCCAAAGTCTGTAGGACCAAGAAGCCATAACCTTGTAGAATCTGCAGACCTTACTCCTGCCCCGGGTAGGCAACACTCCAAGCACCTAACTCCCTACAATTCCCTGCCCATCTTCTGCTGTGACCTCACAGCCACAGAGCTCAGCCTGGGTCCTGAAGAAGGGATAGGATTACTGTGTCTCCTATTCTCTCACTTTTTGGCCTCTCTGAGCTCACCTCCCCCAACTCCCACCTGAATTGGTTTGAAACCTGCTGCTTTCCTTTTCAAATTCTAGTTCTAGGTGCTTTTGGGACAGATTGCACATAGGGAAAGCCAGGCTGACTTCCAAACACACACACAGACACACACATACACTGCATACACACAGCTACACACTGCACACACCACATACAGTTATTTGCATTTCAGCAGGAAAAGAAGCAGAAAGTTTTGAGCAAACAAGATGAATGCCAGTCCACACTTCTCAGCACCTGCCCAGGTTAGACCACAATGGCACAGGTGACAGCCCGTGACAAAGTGGGGACAGACTGACATGTCTTGTGGAAGGGCTATAGGTCAGTACCAGAGAAGCCCGTGCCTTTCTCTGTCCTCTTACCGTGTCTCTTTAACCAGAAGCTTCCGAATGAAGTCCTTGGCCAGCTCGCTGGTCTGACTGAAGAATTCCTCATCGAAGTCGTAACTCACCGCTGTGATGTTTGCCAGTGTCTCCTGCTTCGTGTCTCCCAGGAAAGGCGATGCTCCACTTAGGCTGAACACACACAGAGAGAACACGTGACTACAGGAAAGTAGATGAATTGGGGGTGATGGATTCAGGGAACCCTGACTCATACTATTGCATGGGGTTAGGAGGCTCCCAGCAACACTGCCTGACCCCTCTGGGCAGCCAGTCAGCAAGCAGCCTTTTCAACTGAGTCCAACTCAATGCACTTTATGGAGCTCTGACTAAGCACTTGACAGAAACTGCATCTTCAGGAGACTGGAAAGAGGAAGGGAGAGAAGCACAGCAGGAAAAAGTAGAATATAATAGAAGGAAGACAAAGGACTGTGGGAGCACAGGAGGAAGGTGAGGCCTAGTGCAGACTTCATGGGAAAGTTGACACTTGTGTCAGTTGCGTTTTGAAGAATGAAGAGATTGTCAGCAATCAGAGAAGGCGACGGAAACTCTTCTAGGCTAAGGGGGCAATTTGAGCCTGACAGGTGTGGAAGCAGACGGGCCATTGGGGACTAGAAGGGGGTGTGAGGTTCCCCTGAAAGATTTGAGAAGGAGGTGTCATTTAAGTAGCGACTCCTGAATCTATTGTCCGCTAACACATATGCCAGTTGCTTATGGGAAACCTCTACCTAGAGGTGCCATTTTCCCAGAAGTCACTGTGCCTGAACCTCAATCCTTGAACTCCCTGCCTGGATTAATGATGCTACTTCACAAATGTATCCAATCTGGAAACACAGGGGTCACCTCTGATTCCTCCTTCCATTTCCTCACCTCAACTAACCGGTCAGAAAGTTTTGTTGGTCAAATATATCTTGAAAGTCATCTCCATCCACACTGCCGTTTTCTTAGCATAGTGCACTGGAAAATACTTAATGTTTCAATCTTAGGTTCAGCCTAGGTAAGTTATCTACTTCTCTGATCTACAGTTTTCTTGTCTATAAAATGGAGAAAATTAAGTCCCCACCTCTCATGATTGTTGTGAAGAGTAAATATGTATATAAAATGATCCATACAATCATGGCCCTTATTAAACATCTGAAATTGGTGGCCATTATTATCTTTGTTGTTAGAACACAAAGAACCTTCTATGGCTACCCATTTTCTATAGGAGTGATTTTTCAATCTTTCTCACCTTATGGCACACAAACTAATTACTAAAATTCTGCAGCATACCAAAAAATACATTTTTTGTTGATCTGACAAAAAAGTAGGTATAATTCAGGTACTGACCTGTTAAAAATTATAAATGTGATTGGTTCAGTCACACCAGACAACTATTATTGTGTTGGCTGTTGTCATTGTTTAATTTGAAAACCTAAGGGAGAGGAGGTCAGTGCCCCTGACTAACTAGTCGGGTATTGCATGTTTTGAAAATGCTTGTGGCACACCAGTTGAGAATCGCTGCTCTCACATCTAAACTCCTGAGCAAGGCATCACTAGTTATTTCCTAACACATTATTTGTACATTTCACCACATTTAACATGCTGTTTCCTTCCTTAGCAGAATATTCCTTCCATTCCTTTATACCTGCAGAATTAACCTCACTCTGTATAGTCCAGCTCAAGTCAAGTCAATCAATCAAGTTCCTTTTCCTCCCCCAAACCCATTAAACCTTCTGAAGCCCCAGCAGACCATTGCCTCTCCCATCTGTGTCTTCACAGAGGCGTGTTCATACCTCCACCATAACCTTGGTCCTACTGGGTAAGAGTTAGCTATCTGGAGTCATTCCCCACCCCACCTCAACACAGGGAGCTCCAGACTAACAGGGCAGACTCTCCATCATGTCACTATCCCAAGGGCCTGGCACCATGGCCACCATAAAGCAGGCACTCAAAAAATTGTATGGAACTCAAATGAGCTACAAGAAGTCGATGTGCCCTGTACATACTGGAATTCTTTAACATTTCAATGTGGCACCAGAGTTCTGAAGAAATCAATGTTTCAAGAGCCAACGTCTGACTATTCTGGCTTTGATTTGGAACTATAGAGCAATGCATCAAATTCTCTCTTTGCATCAAATTCCTCTGGGGCTTTTAAAATAATTGGTGCCCAGATCCCACCCCTAGTGATTCTACAATAATTTAATAGATCTGGGCTAGGGCCTCGACCATGGTTGGTATCAAAGGGTCTTATGTGCAGTCAGGATTTAGTCCCTCTCTGCAGCTCAAAGGGGTCTCCCACATTGTACAGAGCTCCCAATCCAAGCACTGCTGGTCAGAAGACTAGTTTATGGGGGTGTTGGGAGAATGACCCCTCAGCTGTTGAGTCTGGCTGTGGGCTGACTCTCACCCAGTGTGCCGCAGAAATAGCCTTTTGCAGGTGTGCTGTGAGGGGAAACTGATGGGATAGCACTGATGGGATAAACAACCACTAATCAGCCGTGTACTAGGTGCCAGGAAATTTGCACGTGTCAGCTCATTTAACCCTCACAGCACACCCCTGATGGGAAGTTTGTGATTCCTACTTTTCTGATGAGAAAAACAGGCCCAGAGAGAGAGTTAAGAATCTGCCAAGGCCACAGAGATGGAAAATGTCAGATCCATTACACACAGAGCAGTGTAGGAAATCTTCTGCTTGAGCGACTTAAAACTTCAGGAGCAGAAAGGAGAGACTCCAGGGAGAAAGGAGGAGGGAGAATGCGAGAGCTGGGGAAAGAAGGGAGGAAGGGAGAGAAGGAGGCAGGATCAGGGAGGGCATAATGACGTGAGAGCTGTCACAAGGCTTCTGAGTGAAAACTGACATTCTCACAGCAAACTGGTCTGGGTGAAGCAGAGAGGTGGGTGCGGCCACGGTGGGGACGCAGACACAGGCTGCACAGTGTGGAGGGCCACAGGCTGCTCTCCTGCCCAACCCCAACCCCAGGGTCAAATGTGTGGAATGGAGCTCAGAGGGCTTAGCCTCAGGTTTGCTATGTGGCTTGAACACAATGATTCATGGTGGGTGCTCAGTGTCCATCTGTCTGTCTTTTGCCCCTCTCCCATCCCTCCTGCTTCCCCCAGGTCTAAGCTGGGACACTGGGAATCAGGGATACTCACAGGATGTAGGTGATGACGCCGATGCTCCTGCAAAACAAAGAACAGTCAAGTCAGGGCCTCCTGGCTCTGATCCCAGACCAGCAAGGGACTCTCCGCATAGCCTCTTGCCCCTCCATGGCAGTCTCTGAATGCCATATCGAGCCCCACAGTCCTCTCCATCCCACTCTTCAGCAGCACCCAGGGAAGAGATGGTGTCATTACTCTCTGGACATTGAGTCCGAGGACCCAAGTTCAGGATCAGACTCCTGCACTTGCAGGCTGTAATTGGGGCAAGTTCCTTATCACTTCTGAGTCTTCCTCATACAGTGAGGACAATGATAACTTCCTCACAGGACTGCTGCGAGTATTTTAGAAAACCAGCTAATCAAGGGGCTCAGCCAACGAAAAGCACTGTTCAAATGAAATAAGACCTATCTGTGCAGAGAATTAATCACTGCGGTATCGCCAGGCCCATCACAGAGCTATAACACAAGGCTCTCAGTGTCACTTGGTTGAGTGGCTGAAAGAGCTGTTACTACATATTATCTCAATCATGGCCATGGCAGGCTTCAGGGGTGGATCCTGGACCTCAGCCTCAGCTCTCCCCCTGTTCTCTGCCTCTGCCATGTTCTAACCGGCCTCAGCTCCAAGTCTAGCTGCCTCCAGCTGCCCAGGCCTCAGACCCAGCACACCTGGAGCAGCCAGAGGCTCTGAAAGGAGAGTGTGGAGAAAGGGGTTTTTATGGGTCAAGAGGGATATCAGCCAGAGCCAGGGTCTGAGGCCTTCTGCCTTTGAGAGTATCCTGAGACCACCTGGGTGGCCTATACAACTTACCACATGTCAGCCTCCAGGCCCAAGGGCTCATAGTTCACAATCTCTGGAGCTGCAAGAAGCCATATGTAAAGTCAGCAGAAGTATGAAAATGAAAGAGATGACTGTAGGGAATTTTAGGGAATTTCGTGCCAAATGTCTCTATCCGGAATCCCCACTAAGGAAAATCAGAGCAAAGGAGATAATCCAGCTCTAAGAATTTTGAGGAAGTTAGTTGCCTGTTATCCTGGTAGAAACCTTTTACAAAAAGGCCTTGATTGTGAGGAGGGGGAAAGCACAAAGGAATGTCTGGAAAAGGAAGAAGACGGAGGGGAGAGGAAGATGCAAGAAGGGGAAATGAGCCAAGTGACGAGGCCTACTTGAGAACTCTCTGGTGGAAGCCAGTCAGGTCAACACTGGAAGGTGATGGAGAAGATGGCAGAGAGGGAATACACATTCCTCTGAGTCTGGTCTGAAAGAGGGTACCTCCCCACCTGGATCCAGATGATGAACCTGAGGTCCCTGAGGGGCATTTGGGGAAAGGTGTTGAGGAAGAAGCTGGGCATTGGGGAGTAGGCCAGAGCTATTAAATTTGGAGTCATCGTATAAGTGGAAACAGGAGTTGCGGTGGCCCGGAGAAGGTTCGGAGTCTAGGGAAGAAGACTCTACTGAAAAGAGGAGACTAAATGCAGCCCAGAAGTCAAGCAGACAAGCACTGGCAAGTGAGTATTGAATTTCACACTCACTGCAGTGCCCAGAGAATGCCCTGAGTGTGGGGAGTGGAGATAAGTGTGTAGACAACTCTTAAAAAGGTTGCCTATGAAATGGAGAAGAAAGAGAGGGCAGAGACTAGAGAAGAGAGAAGGATTGGGCCTGTTTCACCACTAATGGAATAAGGTAGGAAGTGGGAAAGGCTAAGATTGTCGATCTAGAGCCATGGTCGGCAAACTGCGGCTCACAAGCCACATGCAGCTCTTTGGCCCCTTGAGTGTGGCTCTTCCACAAAATACCATCGCCTGGGTGAGTCTATTTTGAAGAAGTAGCATTAGAAGAAGTTTAAGTTTAAAAAATTTGGCTCTCAAAAGAAATTTCAATCGTTGTACTGTTGATATTTGGCTCAGTTGACTAATGAGTCTGCCGACCACTGACCTAGAACAATATCAAAACCATTGCATCTACAGGGTGTGCCCACTATTCCACCCTCCCACCTCTCCTGACTTGCAGAAACAGGAAGCCATTCTTCTGGCTTTGCTTCTTTTTCAGCTTCATAAAAATGATGGCATACTGCATGTGGTGTCAGTGGTGTCATTTGATGTTTTCCCCTTCACTCAACATTATGCTTCTAGTATCCATTGAAAGATCATCCACGATCTTCCATTTTCTCTAATTAATAATCCATTGTGTGGATATACATATATAACTTTTTTTTACTTATTCTCTTCTCAGTGATCATTTGGAGAGTTTCCACTTCTTTTATTATTAGAACAGCATTTCTATGAACTGATTTTTGTACATGTATCCCGACACACATGTGAGAGATTTTGTCTAGGACAGTGGTATTCAAAGTGTGATCCACAGACAAATAGTTTGCAAATTGTCACTGGTCCAGACAAGGTAGATACAGAAATTGGGAGTAAGCATTTAGAGACACATACAGCACTTTGACATTCAGTGTGAGAAGCACAACTCATTTTTTGGCACTTATCTCTATTCGACATACTTATGTATCATTTCTTTCCTCTATGT
Source organism: Pipistrellus hanaki (assembly GCF_964339955.1). NCBI lineage: Eukaryota > Metazoa > Chordata > Mammalia > Chiroptera > Vespertilionidae > Pipistrellus > Pipistrellus hanaki. Next base: position 44,120,139 of record NC_140503.1, on the reverse strand, counting down.
GCTTTTGTTTGTCCATTTTATGCTTCTGTGTTTTTTTTCTTTTTGTTCATACACACACTTATATTTTTATATTTTTATAATGGCTACCTTGAGACTTTATGTCCACCTAACAAATTCTAACATAAGTCAACATTTTAACCTTCCTCTAGTAATATGAACCCTAATTTCAATCATTCTGTCAAATCTAGCATTATTTTCTTCAGTTTTCAGTTGTCCTTTATTTTATTCTCACAATTAAAACTTCATCATTATTTTAAATAGAAAATGTTTATGGTTGCCTAATGTTAACTGATTTATTTGTTCCTATTACTTCTTACATTGAGCTGTCCCTTCAGAGGTCATTTTCCTTAATTCATAAGTATATCCTTTAGAAATTCCATTTAAAAAAATGTTTGCTGGTATTTATTTGTTTTGTTTTTGTTGTTTTTTGCTTTGTTTTACCTGAATCTTTTACCCTCATTTTTCTTTTAATATAGAATGCTTCACAAATATTCATGTCATCCTTGTGCAGGGGCTATGCTAATCTTCTCTGTATTGTTCCAATTTTAGTATATGTGCTGCCAAAGCAAGCACTAACCTAATTCTTGAAATGCAATTTTCCTGGGTACACAACTATTTTATTTCCCCTCAACTCTTTGTAAATAATATTCTATTGGACACTGACTTCCATTGTTGTTTTATTTTGTTTTAAATTCTTTATTGTTGAAAGTATTACATATGTCTCCCTTTTCCCCCATTGACCTCTCCCAGCCTGCCTTCATACCCCTACTGTCTGTGTCCATTGGTTATGCTTATATGCATACAAGTTCTTTGGGTGATCTCTTACCCGCCCCCCCAACCTCCCCTGCTCCATGTTATTTTGAGAAGTATGTTGTCAGTCTAATTACTATTTGTTTCTTGTTTTGTAGGTGATCTATCTTTTCTCTCTGGCTATTTTTTAAGATTTCTTTGTCTTTGGTACTTTAGAGTTTAACTATAATGTTGCTAGGTATGGATTTCTTTTCTTTTGTTTTCTGTTTGATGTACACAGTCCTTTCGGTTTCAGTTTTTACAACAGGTCTGAAAATTCTCAGCTATTCTTTTCAAATGTTGCCTCTTTATTGTCTCTGTTCTTTCCTCTGAGATTTCAAATAGTCCTATGTTAGGCTTTATTTTTTTAATCATTCTCTTAATCCTCTCATGTTTCTATGTCTGTCACTTTGTGGTACTCTAGCTAATTTTTCCAGCTCAGAATTCCAATTCTTCAAGTCTTTCCTCTGCAGTGTATAATCTGCTGTTTAGTCCATTCATTGAGTTTTAAATTTCTACAATGATAGATTGTATTTCTTAAAGTTCTATCTGGTTCCTTTTAGAATTTGCCTGGTCATTTTTGACACTCTTTTGTTGTTTTCTCATTCTTGTGATTCTACCTTTCATTTCTATATACATTCCATTTATTTTATAGTCAACATCTGATCATTTTAATACCTTACGTCTTTGAACATTTAAATCTTGCTAGCCTCTGATGGAAATACTGATATGTGTACTTGCTTTTAGGAGCAGTCCTTCTATTGAACTTGCTGCTCACTGATTCAGTTCTAAATTCATTTAATTGGCTTTGAGGTGGGACAGATATGCTAAAGGAGTTACTACCCTTACTCATTTCCAATTTTTTAAAAAAAATATTTTCAAGAGCCCCATTTCATAGTGGGAGAGCTTTTGGATAACCAGGTACACCACACACCAGAAAGTGACAGTAAATTTTTAACCCTGGGTCTCAGGTTGACATTTCAAAGAAATCATGGGAATAAGGAAAATAGTTATAAGCCATTTCTCAGGGGTCTTGGTCATCAAAGTTTGGGTAGGAGCTTAGAGAAGCCACCCTATATATCTCTATCCAGTTTTGGGGCTGGAGCTGGCTCAGATTGTCTCACAGGAGTCAACTATATGCATCTCTTCACAACTCTGATTTCAGTGACATGTTCATGGCTTGAAATTGGAAAATACTAGAAGTTAGGGTTTTGTTTTGAGACCCAGTTGTTAGGCATTTATCAGCATATGATTGGGAAAAACACTCCACAGTTTGGCTCTACTCATGACTATCCCATGTACATAACCAGTCTGTGTGAACTCTCTGTTCCATCCGAGTGAACAGTGAATTGTCCCTGATAAATACACTAATTCTGGCCCTATCCCCCTGCTATGGATGACTAAACCTGGGGTGGGCTCCTCCTCTACTCTGGCTTCTTCCCCACCTTTCTCAGAGACTCCCTCCACCCACAACAGCCCTTGTCCCTCACTGGTTCAAAGCCTTGACTAATCCCATTGACTTTGCTAGATATCTTGTTTGAACAGTCTTTAAGGAACTGCATTCAGAATGACCTACCCAAGGTCACACCATGAACTGGTGGCAGAGCCAGCTTGAACTTGGAGCATAAGACATCTATTATTGAACTTTTTCTGAGATAGCAATTACTGCCTACCATTCACATATGTAATAAAAATGAATATGTTTATTTTGTTAAGTCATGCCAAGTGTTTAATAACAATAAATGATTCAATTAGAAAGTCAAGGCAATGAGTGGCCATGAGATAGGATGTGATTAATTGCTCTGCCACCAATTCATGCTGTGACCTTGGGTATGTTATTCTGAATGCGGCTCCTTATCATCACTGTGTCTATCCCTAGTCCTCACCTAATATCTCCCATACAAAAGATGAAGAATAACCATTGGTTAACCTTAACTAAAATCTTCCAGCCCTCCAATTCCACATTTGTAAAACTAAACCAGATGATCTGCAAAGAGCCTTCCAGAACTCTTATTTGGTGGCTTGATATCTTGTTTCCACAAAGTGTAAGCTCCTTGGGGCAGGGTCTCCTCAGAGAGGCAATCCAATATAGTGGAAAGAGGATAGGCTTTGATGTTGAATGTATCTGTATTTGAATCTCAGCACCACCACCTACTGGTTGCTTTGCCCTGAACGAAGCTCTTGATAGAGGAAATAATTAAATCTGCTTCACGAGGTGGCTTGAGGATGAACTGAGATAATGTCTGTAGAGCACGAGGCATAGTACGTGGCACATGGCAAGGGTCCCTCGCTGGTGGGTCTGTGGGGCCTCTGCAGCACCATGCCATCATGGCTGCAGAGCTGGTATGTGTGGCCTAAAAGTCCATCAGAGTGAGTGATCTGGCATATTCTGCCTTCTTTTTTATTTAGACTGTGGTCAGGAATTTCAGCCCATGGGTTTTGGGGAGACCATGCCCTCCCTCCATTTTCAAGACCACTCTGACACCCAAAGCAGAGACAGTGGTTCTCAACTCTCATTCCTTTCCCCTTTACAAGGCTGTTTCTTTATGAACCCAACCAGCAGCCCAAGGGTTTCTGAGGCCTGGGCCAAGAGTGGGAGAGACAGAGGGCAGAGAGAGCCGCCTGGGCCCTGCTGCAGGTGGGCCGCCTGTGCATAAATAAAGGTCAGGCATACAAGAGAGGCGAGTGGGAGGACCTGGCATCCAGCAGATGATTTCCCTTTTTCCTTTCAGAGAAAGTTGAATTTACAGGAATGCAAGAGGGTGAGGTAATTTTAAATCTTCACAACAAACTCACCTAAGAGCAGGAGATGGGACCAGCTCTGGGAAGGTTTAACTCTGCAAAGGCCTGTAGCCCCACCTGGCCTTCCCAAGCCAACCCTGGACCCTCACCCAAAGGCCCAGCAAGACATTTCCTTTCCCACCCACTGGGCTTCTAGGGGGTCTCGAAAGCATCATCTCGTAGACTGGAAGCCATAGTCCCAGACACCCGGATTGCCACTGGGATTTCTTTACCTTTTGATAATCAGATTCTTAACTGGGAGAGAAATAGCCCTAAAACTCACCAACAAATTCTGGCGTGCCAAAAATGTTCTTAAATTCAACTCCATCTTCTATTTCGTGAGCAAGGCCAAAGTCAATTAGCTTGATGTGTGGAATGGGAATATTCTTGTCTAACAACATAATGTTTTCTGGCTGGAGAATAAAAAAAGGAAAGGAAGAAAAAAAGACAGTAATTAAAGCCCTGTTTTGTGTTTTTTGCTTTGGGGCTGGGGTGGAGTTTGGTGTTCTTTTTTCAGAGACTAAAACAACATAAACTATTCTTGTTTTTGTGTCCTCAGTCTTCTCCTGTGAACTCAAAAATAGGCACAGCACTGAGGGCAAGGCCTGGGTTTTACCAAACCTGCTGCTGCTGCTGCTCTCGGCACAACTGGAGACTCTGGTTTTAATACCCTTTCTGTTTCTGAATGGCAGATTCCTTCAATGCAGTGCCTCTGTTTTCTCATCTGTCCAGTGGGGCCAGGGAGCTACCAGCAGCATTTCCCATAAACAAAACCACTCCCTTGGTTTACACTTGGTTAACTGGCCTTTGTCTCTCTGACCACCTCTTTCCTTTAGCAGGTCAGCTTCCTGTTGACAACACTCTTCTCCTCTAGACTGTGGGTGTGGCTCACTAGTCTCTTATCTATGTGCTTAACTAATTTTGGGCCCCAGCAGGGCACATAAAAAAATGGACCTGATTTCCAGGGAAAATATAATGGTTCAAGTTATTTCTAGCAAATGGCTGTCAGATCTGGCAAAACAACGTAGGGGTGCAGTAGTTGGGGAATAGCCCTACTCTGGCCTCACACTCTCTGGCTCCCAGTGAGGCTAGAACAGGTTCTTGAGCCTACCTTTCTCATTCCTACCCATCTGCTCCGAGTACCCAGTGGGCGAGCAGGTTCGTCTGCTTCATTCTTTTTTCCCACTCTCCACCATGACTTTCCTAGACTCCATTGGAAGTGGAACACCCTGAGAACATACATCCACACAAAAACTTGTACACAAATGTCACAGCAGCATATTTATAATAGCCCCAAAGTGGACACAAGTATCCATCAACCAATGAGTAAACAAAATGTGGTGTATCCATATGGTGGAATACTATCTATCTATCTATCTATATATATATATATATATATATATATATATATATATATATATATATATATAAAAGACTAATATGCTAAGTATCCATTGACTGGTAGCTATGATGCGCACTGACCACCAAGGGGCAGATGCTCAATGCAGGAGCTGCTGAGCTGCAGTGACTTGGCAGCAGTGGTTCTCAGGTGACACATCCCAAAACCAGACAGGAGGGAAAACCACTACCTAGTGTCTATATGCTCTTGTTGAGTACAGGGTGGGATATAAAAATTCACTTTCAAGGCCATGCCAGGACCAATGGCTTTCAGCCTTGGGCTAGTCAGCAATGCTGGCTTTGTGGTCTGTGCCACACAACAACTAGCATTTGTCATGGGCATTCCCCGCACATCAGCATATTAGGTCCTCACAGCCTCCAAGCTATAGATGGCCAGTGGCCCCATCTAACCAGTGAGGAACCTGGGCCTGGATCCAGGCATTCTGAGCCCCAAGTTGTGCTTTGGGCCCCCCATCTGAGCTAACTGCCCATCAGAATCCCCTGGGGACTGTGTTAAAAATACCAACTGACTAAATCAATTCACTAGGAATGAGACTCCAGAATTGAGTCTTAGTTGGGGGGACCCAGTCCTGCAGGCGAGAGCAGTTGGGGGCAAACAGGCTGGCAGGGGAGGGCAGTTAGGCATCAATCAGGCTGGCAGGGGAGTGGTTAGAGGGTGATCAGGCTGGCAGGCAGAAGCGGTTAGGGGCAATCAGGAAAGCAGGCAGGTGAGTAGTGGGGAGCCAGCAGTCCTGGATTGTGAGAGGAATGTCCGACTGCCCTTACTTGTTAATGTAAACAAAATTTCCTATCAGGATTGGGCCTAAATGGGCAGTCGGACATCCCTCGAGGGGTCCCAGATTGGAAAGGATGCAGGCTGGGCTGAGGAACACACACCCCCGTGCACAAATTTCGTGCAATGGGCCTTTAGTGTAATATTATTTTAATATTAAAAATTAAATTATATAAATTTATATTTAAATAAATTATATTTAAAACGTATTGCTCCCTAATTTTCATTATATTTTAGTATTGAGGTTGGTTCTACCTTTTATCTTTGTATTGGGGAAATACTACATGATGGTGGGCTCCTGCACCCCTCTTCCCAGCTCTAGTCAGTGACATCACATCGGAATCTTGAAATTGGCCATAGTGGATGCATTTACACTGTGGAAACTGGCAGAACTACAAAACAGGACTTGATTCATTGTCTTCTTGATTCTAGACTTAAGTGCTGGAGAAGATTAGGTAATCATGCAGATTAAACTTAAGAGTGCTGTGTCTATAGCCATTGTTTTGTGAATAGCATAGCAAATTAAGGAAGTGTTTTTTCAAAGAATAGTTTATTGATTTTTTAGAGAGAGGAAGTATTTTTTTTTTTCAATATGGGGAAACTATTATCCAGTTCATCAAAGAAGTTACGCATGTCATTGGCAAACAAGTAAACTTCCAGCACATGCCTTAACTGTTTCATTTTTACCTTACTTGTTAATGTAAATAAAATTATCAACCAATGTTCTTGTTGGAACTACACTCCTTTGGCCACTACACCCACACGTTGGCTACTGATCCAAGACTGGCAAATTCCAAGGAAAGCTATGAGAATCAATTGGCTCTCTCTGGAATTTACAATAAAAAGTATTATAAATTTATATATAATATATAATTTTATTACAGCAGTGGTGTAATAATAACATAATTTTATTTATAATTTTATTTATTTGTAAATTGTGTTATAAATCTTTATATCATAAATTTTACAATATAAGTGTGTCTGTGTGCGTATATTTGTTTTTTCAGAGATCTGGCTGTTACCAGAATACCACAGCACAGAATCTCAGTAAAGCAGGTTACAGTCTATGTTTTCCAGATGAGAAACTGAGGAACAGAGAGGTTAAATAACTTACTCAAGGCCATACAACTAATAAGTAGTGGAGCTAGGGTGGAGCCCAGGTCTTCTCAGTGTCAAGGTACCTGCTCTGTCTACCTCCCTTCACTGCTTCCAGAATCAAGATCCTTTCACTCCCACTGAGATCAGCTGTCGTGGGAGGGCTGGTGGTGGAGCCGTGAATAGAACTTTAAAAGTACTGTTTGAACATGTGATATTTCATTGGGGGTCAGGCCTCGCCAGGGATCCAGAGTGGAGGCTGTGGCATCTAACAATAGCAAGAGGCCTCTGAGCACCTAACATTGATGGCAAAGTCAACAAGGGAAAGAGAAAAAGGGCACTGCAATTCTGTCTTAGGTTCCTCATCTGTAAAATAGGGGCCCTGACCGATCTACTCCAACCATATCAGCCTTACCCAGTGTCCTGCCACCCTGGGAATCTGCACACCTGCTAGCTAGGAAATGCCCCTTATGCATTTTCCTTTTGGATGCTTCCATGCCTATCTCCCTTCCTGAATACTTCTGGAGGCAAGAGAGAAATAGGGAGAAATGTGGCCTTTTGGAGAGGCTATTAGCCCTGGCCAATGTGGCTCAGTTGGTTGGAGCGTTGTCCTGTACACCGAAAGGCTGCGGGTTCAATTCCTGGTCAGAGCACAATCCTGTTATGGGTACCATCTCGGTTGAGGTGTGTACCAGAGGCAACCGATCAATGTTCCTCTCCCATATTGATGTTGTTGTTTTTTTCTCTCTCTCCATTCCTCTCTCTCTCTCTCAAATCAATAAACATATCCTCCGGTGAGGATTAAGAAAAAAAATTCACAACCAGCACTTGCACGGAGTCTTAGAGTTTGCAGGGCTTTTCATAAACAGTTACCTCCCTGGTCCCTCACTCCACTCCTGTGGGACAGGAAGGAAAGGCAGGTGTATCTCCACTCTCAAGATCAGGAAAGGTCAGAGACGTGACCGCCCCAACATTCCCCAGCAGAGGCGAGACTCAAATGCAGGCTCAACCCCCAATCTTCTCCCTGTTCCCCTTCACCACGTGGCCTCCTGCTGTATCTTTCAAGAATCAGCTGGTTGATTTAATGCTCCCATTTCAACTCGTTTAATAACAGCTCTCCATCATTTAGTTTTTGCTACATTTTGTTCTTTTCCTCAACCATTCAGTTCAGTGTCCTCAGTTCACTTGTCCTCAGGTGAAGCAACCAGCATGCATTTCTAGACTCCAGGCTCATGTCTGATGCAGGGCTGAGACGAAGGGGCCTTTGGGGTACAATCTGAGGCTGGGGCAGGCTAAGCTTTGGGTATGAGGAACTGGAAACAGATCCACCCCCCAGAACACACTGAGAGGGTAAAAATCAGGAAAGACTTGTATAAAAGCTTCTATAGCAAAGTCAAATACTTCAGAGTACACATGGGCTGCTTAGGTAAGAATGTAAAGGGAAAGAAACAGAGAGGAAATTATGAAAGCATATAGTTCTAAGCACCTGAAAAACACACACACACACACACACACACACACACACACGTATTCATAAAAAGCTGGAGAAAATGCACCAAATGTTAATAGTGTTGTTTTAGAGTGGAAACTTTTAAGGTAACTTTTCTGTACATTTCTGTATTTTCTATGAGTTATTATTTTTATAATAGCATAAAAGACCATTAACTTCATTTGAAAAGTGTTTATGGGGTACCACTGGTTTCTTTCTTTCCCACATCACTAGTATCATCTCTATTTGGCTTATAGTCTCCCATCCATCCTCTCCCATTCTGGGAGAACTAGAAATAGAACCAAGGAAATGTCTTCTATTGATATAAATTATTACTCATTTTCTTAAGTGTGATAATGGTACTGTGGGTTGTTAGGAGACAGACCTTACTTAATCTTTGTACTCATACATATGGTATATAAATGTTTTTAAAGACAGAAAATGATAAAAACAAGTGTGACCAAATGTTGAATTTAGGGGGAGGGTGTCCACTGTAGTCTTCTCTAATTTTTTAAAATGTTTTGAAATGTTTTCATAATAAAAAAATTTTTTTTAAGGGAAAAAGCCTTCCATGACTATCTATGCAAACTCCTTGGTCTGCCCTGAACCTTTGAAACCTCACCCTAACCTATCTTGACAGTTAAATCTCTGCCACATCTCACCTCCACTCCATGCCCCCAGGGGTTAGCCTGGAAATAGTCTCATTGTTGTAAATTCTACTTTCAAATGCATGAATTTTATAGCACTTAATAAAATACAAATTAATTTATTTAAATATGAGGAATAGCTTGTTAGAAAAAAAATGTAAATGAGAAGCTAACCATAAAGAATGCATTTACCTGGTATAGCACAGTACAGACCTTTGGATTAACTGTGTGTAAAAGGCATGCATGACTCAAGAAAGAAATGTGCACTGTTAGAATGGTAAAAATGAAAGCTGGTGACACCCAGCTTTGTTAAATGTTTCTCACTAAGTTAATGTCTAAACTCTGACATTTAATACCTATATGATCTTGAACAAATTATTTAACCTCTCTGAATCTCAACTGCCTTGTGTGTAAAAAAGTAGCCATACCTTGTATCTCAATGAGTGGCCGTGAGAATCAAATGAGAGAACAGATGTAAGCATGCTATATTCTAGAATGTACTGTATATATTTAAAGTATTGTTGGTGTCATTCTTACAAGACCATGAGGAGCAGAACCCAACACATTATGAACTTCACAGCTCAAAGGATGATCAGGACATAGAGGAATTTGGAGTTTTGGAGTATCTTGCTCAGGAATTCACTCCTTTTAATACTATTGATACAGATCAAAAAGTCCCTTCTGAGTTTTGGGTTCCTGGCTTGCATACAATTTCATTCAACCCTCGTGTCTTATTCTTATTCCAGTCAGACCTGAGAACTATCTTCTCTTTCGGAATTCTCAAGTTGAATCAGGTTGAGGCTGTGGGGGAGAATGGAGTCACACCCTTACTCAGAAAGGAAACTCCCAACTCCAAAATAAACACAAAACCACATAAAAACGCCCTTTACAAGGCTTTTATTTGTGTTGGGATCACATACCAGGGTGAGGTTCTTGTGTAGCACTGAGCCCCATTTCCTGGTAATCCCTCAGTGGAAGGCATGTCTGTGCTGCTGGTACTGAGGGGCAGTCAGCCCCAGAATCCCTCTCATCTATGTAAATACAGGGCAACATCATCTATCTCTACCCACCTACCCACTCCAGCAGGCCTTTCTGTGCGAATGTATAGCACACACCAGATGATATTCATTCTGCTGGGGCAGAATTTACTTCCTGGAAGTGAACATTTCTTGGGTTTGCTTCTATTTGAACCCCACTATGACATCTCCTAATGATAGTGAGCCCTTGGAAAGCAGGTGCTATATTACATTGATGTTTGTCACTCTACTCTGTGGCATAAAATAGTCCCTCAATAAGTGTTCAGATCACCGAATTGAAACCTGCCTGCAACCTCTTTTGCTTTTTTCCAGGTGACATAAAAGGGCCTTTGCCATCCATGCATGCATTTGGTCTTACTAAGGTATTCATTTACTTATTTGCATAACACTGAGTCACTGCGCTAGACACAAGCAGCGGAAGGTTCACAGGGATAATGCTCCCAGCAGTAGTCTGTACAAAGGACAACAGACACAGACAGGCAGGTCAGTTCTCAGTGATGATTTGGGAGATGACAGGGATGGGAAAGTCTTCCCAGAGAAAATGGTGTTTCTGCTGGGCCTTGAAGAATGGACAGGAAGTCCACAGGCATAGGAAAGGAAGAGCAGCAGCTTCCTGGATGGGGGAACAGCAGGAACAGAGGAGGAGAGAGGCCAGAACGGTATCTGTGGTCCTGTTGGTGGGGCTAATGTTTTGGAGTGGGGGAAGGTGGATGAGGCCAGACTAAAGGCTAAGGCAGCATAAGAAAGGCCTGAAAGCCATGCTGAGAATGGGGCCATTTATCTATCCCGTGGGCGAAAAGGATCCATCAGAGATCTCTGGGCAACAGCATGCCATGACCTGTTTACCAAGACTGCTTATCAACATTTTTGTGTCCATTTGTCTGCTTTGTGCCACAAAGCTGGGAGCATGTCGTAAGCAGGGACAGAGCCTCACCGTGCCCAGCACAATGGCTGACAGAGGCGTAGAGGCCATTCATATTCCAAAGGCTGACCCTCCTCCATCAAGCTGGAAAGTGAGAGTGGAGAACAGGTCATGGGTAGGAACATGGACACAACATGGACACATGTTAACAGGGCAGTTTGGCTAGCCTGGCTCACCTGGTGAGGCAGAATAAAAATGTAAAGGATAAAACAGGAGGGGAAAACCGAGACCCCCTCATTGAGAATGAAGACCAGGAATAATAATGCATTCATATAAATGAATTTTATATGGTGGGAGACAATATGGAACCAAGAAGTCCCCTCTAAGTGGGATCTTCGACATGATCCCCTCGGGCAGGGGGAAAGCTTCAGCCAGGGGACACACACACACACACACACACACACACACACACACACACACACATTCTGGCTCCAGGAAGTGTCTACCCAACCATGAGGTCAGCTCTCTGGCTTCCAGCCACTTATCACTTCCTGAAGGTGCCTAGGTGGGCCCAGGCCAAGGGACCCACTGGTGAGGGGAGTCAGAAGGCCGAGTCCACACAGCTCTAAGGACATGAGGCGGCGGCGGGGGGGGGACGTGATGTTAACAGCATCCTCGCCCTGCACGCATCCAGGAGTAACCTTGACTGTCTCCAGATTGTGGAAAATGTCCAGACTGAGCCCAGGAGCCAGACATCCTCCACAGCAGCCCCACCCAGCAACCAATCTCAGCTCTCTGCTGGGCAGTTTAAATGGCACCAACATGCTTTGTTTTCCTAGTCTATTGGGGCCCAAAACACTGTGACAAGAGTTGTGTGTTCAGGGAAATAACAACACCAGCTACTAGTACAGAGCACCTCTTTGGTATTCAGCACTTCATGCCACTTCTCTCTAACCCTCACAACAGCTCTGCCAGGCAGGTATTATTGTTTGCATTGAAGCTGAAAAACCCAGGTTCAGTTGTATCCTGGTACACAATAGAGGGAGACACAAACCCTGACCTGCTAACTTCCGGCCAGCTCTCTCCCCGTCCCCCTCCACCCTGACCACTGACAGCCGCCAGAGAAGCAAACTATACAGCATGAACCTGCTCTAGTCATGGGGCCTGCGGGCCTCACAACTCCTCCTCCTCCTCCTCCTCCTCCACAACTCCTCCTGTGGGTGTTAGGGCAAGTATGCTGCTAGCACCCACGCACGCCTCGTATCCTTAGAGTGTGTGGACCCATTAGAGAACAGACAAGGAGGCCATTTTGAGACTGGTCTCGTGGATCCAGCAAAAAAAAACAAACATGAAAACAAGTTCACTGTCTATAGTATGACCAGGAAGGAGGCACAGGTGTAATCTGGGTAGAGTGTTTCCTATTTGATGTCTTACCACACTGAGGTCCAAAGGTCTGCCCAGGCCACACCCTCCTTGGTGACCCCAACTTTTACCCCTTGACACGTTAAGTGAAGCTCTGTAAGACCTCTTCTATTGGAGGAATTCAATATACTGCGAGATACTAATAACAACTGGCATTAGGAGGAGGGAACCATGCGGAGGAGACTCCCAGCAGGTCACTCACAATGCAGAATAAGTGCGGGGGTGAGATACATGTGCGGGAACAGAGTCCATCCTCTGCAGTTGCTGTGAGGCAGTAGATAAGTCATACCCTCTGGACCAGTCCCCCACGTCAGTGTCATCCTGGACTCTGCCCTCTCTCTCATCTCCCACATCTATTTAGGCATCCAATCAATCCTCAGATCAACCTCTGAAATAGGTCTTACATCTGCCCCCTTCTCAAATTAGTTTGACACTTGTCACATCTCACCTGAAAAATGTATAACCTCCTGGCTGGGACTCTGGCCTCCAGCCATTCAGCACATTCACTCTTTGCCTTACTTCCCTGAGTGCTTTGTGGTATTCTGGGACCATGTAGCCTGCTGGCCTCTTTTCCCAAGAATGCCTCTCCCCTCTGATAATGCCTGCCTGTCCTTCAAAACTCAAGCCACGCCCTGACCAGTTTGGTTCAGTGGATAGAGCATCGGCCTTCGGACTCGGGTGTCCCGGGTTTGATTCTGATCAAGGGCATGTATTTTGGTTGCCAGCACATCCTCAGTGAGGGTGGGGTGTAGGAGGCAGCTGATCGATGTTTCCCTCATTGATGTTTCTAACTTTCTGTCCCTCTCCCTTCCTCTCCAAAAAAAATCAATAAAATATATTTTAAAAAACTACTTTCATAAAAAAAATTCTTAATTCTTCTTAAGAAAAGTTCATTTAAAACAAACAAACAAAAAAACAAAAAAACAAAAAAACAAACCTCAAACCACCTTCTCCAGGAAGCCCTCTCAAATACCCCATTCTGACTTAAATGCCCGTCCTTTAGGCTCCCAGCCCCATGTACTTCCTCTATCGTAGCACTTAGAATTAATTGTTGATCTTTCTTTTTTGCTTCCTGCACTAAGTTCCCTGCAAAAGAGGAACTAAGCCTAGACAGGGCCTCAGTTGATTCTGGATGTGTAGCAATATGCAGGCACCCAGCACAGTGCTTGGAACACAACAGGAGTTTCTGGATAGAAAAATGAGTGGGGTCTCCTCCCCAGGAAACAGGTCCCTCTGACCATGGGTTAGAGATCTCATGCTTAGGGCGTCTGTAAGAGCTTCATGCTTTGGTCTCATCAGTTGTTGCAAAGGAGCTCAGCTTCTTGGGAACTGATCCTCCTACTTTGACCACATTCTTGCTTTTTGAAGTCCTATGTGGTCAGTGAACTTTCTCAACCTTGAAGAACAGTTACCACAAATGATCTGTGGCCCCTGGAAGCAATTTGATGGCCACAGTACGGGGTGGAGTGGGGGAGGGAGGCCAGTGGTCCTGGGCTCCAAGATAGACAACCTCTGGTGAAGGGCTGCTGGAGGCTGTGCTGTGGTGGGTCTGGAGCACCAACCAACCTCAGCCGTCCCCTCTGAACACTTCGAGACCTGCCTCCTCAGGAGTTAGCACTTTCTTACTGAAAAGTTTGATCTTGTTAAATGTGTTTGGTTTCAAGTTTCCTGTCATTGGTCTACTTATTTAAAAATTACACCATCTGCTTCTGAAAGAGATAAGGTGTCTGTGGTCTGAGTAAGAAGCTTCCTGCAGCCCGCCGAGGTGAAGAAACCCTAATCTGTTCAGTGAACCTGTGGAGGTGGACACTTCCTTTCCCCGGAGCTGAGTTTTCAGCTGTAAGATGGGGGAGGAGAGCCACGAGGGCACTGGCCCCTCTTGGCAATGACATCGGGAGAGACATGGGTCCATTCTTCCTAAACGGATTACTTTCCCTCACCTCCCTCCCCCGTCACTGACCTTGAGATCAAAGTGAGCAATTTTCTTGGCATGAAGGTAGTTCACTCCATCCAGGATCTGCTTAATGAAGCTGGTGGCCTCCTCCTCACTCAGCGACTCCTTCTGGGCCAGAAAGTCAAAGAGCTCTCCTCCAGACACCCTGCAAGACACCGGCGGGACGCCTGGTCAGCCCTGCGCCCCGAGGCCAGGCCGGTGGCTCCAGGTCCTGAACCTGACCCTGAGCACCCTGCGTGGCAGAATCCCTCGCCCATCTCTGGGGCTTTGTCCAGCCAGGGGCTGACTGGGCTTCTGTGTTGTGTTCTTCCCTTTGGCTCACAAGGGCAGGACCCATCCTGAGGCTGTCACCGGAAAGGTCTCTGCGAAGGCTCTAGGCCCAGGGCCCTGGTTATTCTGGGTGTCACCTCACCCCCACATATGACTGAGGTGGCAGAGGACAGACACAAATGCTGTAGGGTGGGAAAAGTAACATATGCTGGGCCGGAAACTGGAGACCTAGGTTCCCACTAGCCCTGCACTGACCTTGGACAACTCACTTCCCCTCCCGGCAAGCCTCAGTTCCCTCACCTGCAAAATGAGCAGACTGAGCAAGATGGCTCCTAAAGCCCCTTCCTTTGATTTTATAACAGATGGCCTCATCAAAGGTCCCTAACTTAAACATAAAGACCCATTAATTATATTAATCTCTAAAAACTATAAAATACTTTTGTCCTCACACTCCACACTCTTGCACCTTATAGTTGATGTGACAGAAATGGAGACCCACAGAGCAAAAAGAATCTCCCCTGTAGGTACTAGTTTACAGTTTTATCTGAATTTAGGATAGCCAGGCAAAGCAGGAGGTTTGTATTTGCTAAATCGGGCACCCCTTCTGGGCTTGTTTGTCCTCTGTCAGAGGCTACGGTATCCAGCCTGCATGTGCTTCTCTGGGGCTGGGACAGCCAAGGTTCACCCCAGGAAAAGGTCTCAGGAAGGGACCTGGGACAGGTGGCCCAAGAACCGGATCACCAAGATAATACATTTTAAAATGCAGATTCCCAGGTCTCACTACAGATCCTACCGAATTTATAACCTCAAGCAGCAGAGCCTGTATTTTTACAATAACAACATAATAGTAATTCACATTTATTGAATACTTTGTGCATTATGTATTCTGTATACACATTATCTCAATCATCACAATACCCTATGAGTGAAGCACTATTTTTTCCTATTTCATCATTGAAGAAACAGAGGCTCTAAGAAAGCTTCACATGTGACACGAGTTAATCTATTGAGATTATGAAAATATTCTTTGAGCCATAAAGAAATCAATTTATATGGACAACTAACTCCTTCCCAGCCCCGGCCACAGTCTGGCCACACACTAGCATGTAACTGGGACTAGTTGCCCTAACTCTCTCAGCAATGTCTCCAGACATTGAGGTAATGAGAAGGTCCACATGCGAGGCTTGTTCTGATGAGCAAATTAGCCAGTGCACCGAGCAGGCCCTTGTCACAGTGACTGGCACATGACAGTGCTCCATCCATGGGGACTTCCATTATTATGTGATTATTTGTGTTATATGTGGTTAGCACAGGCTCAAGTGGTGGGAGAAGGTGCTGGGGATGCAGTGAGACTTGAGCAGGGCCTGGACGGAGGAAGCAGAGAATGAGGACAGGTGTGACAGGAAACAGCACAAGCAACGGCCCAGAGGTGAGGGTGAGCATGGAACATGTACGTAGCATTAACTCCCTGCGCCCTGGCCTGCTTTGGAGGTGAGGTGCAGGCCTGCTGGAATGCTGCTTCTACCACTTCCTAGCAAGCCTCTCTCCACCTCAGTCTTTTCCCATCTGCCAAATGGAGCCAAAAATGTCTCCCTTGGGTAGATGGCCCAATGTCAGAAGCGCATGTTCCAGCTGGGCTGTGAGCTTCTCAAAGGTAGGAGCCATGAGTTAGGTACTCATCTGTATGTCTAGTGTCTACCACATAATAGATGCTGAGTAAATATTTAGAGAAAGAGAGCATGGGCAGGGAAGAGAGAAGGGGAAGGTGAGAGAGTGAAGAGAGGGTGCGATAAGATGGCACATGCAAGTGTAATGTCTGCAAGAGCTGCAGTGCCCCTGTACTCAGAGTGAGCTGGGTGTGGCCTGAAGTGGCTGCCTGGGTGTGAGTGGGACGTGGCTGGTGCACTATTTCCCCACGTGTCTCACGGGTGAGGTCATCCTCTGCCCCACCCCCACCTGGGGCAGGTGCTGGAACTAGAGCAGCCTTGCCGTTGCTGAAGCGTGTGGGACGAGGCTAGTGCACTATTTCCCCACGTGTCTCACGAGTGAGTTCATCCTTTGCCCCATCCCCACCTGGGGCAGGTGGGAAGAATCTTGTAAAATTGGACCAGTGCTATGAGAACCTCAATACATACCATGATCTCTGAGTAAATGCTATGCTACATCATTGTCAGGGGTGACCGTGGTGGAGGGCTTCATTTAGAGTTTGTTTAGAGTTTGCCACTTATGCCATGTGCTTCCTCAAGCATTCTTTCACATTCACCCTAAGGTGTAGATGGAACTTCTGTTCTGATTTTTTATATATATATATATATTTTTTATTGATTTCAGAGAGGAAGGGAGAGGGACAAAGAAACATCAATGATGAGAGAGAATCATTGACCGCCTGCCTCCTGCACACCCCCTACTGGGGATCAAGCTCACAATTCAGGCATGTGCCCTTAACCAGAATCGAACCCAGGACCCTTCAGTACACAGACTAATGCTCTATCCACTGAGCCAAACCAGCTAGGGCATGTTCTGGTTTTTCAAATGAGAAGACTGAGGTTCCCAAGAGACCAGGTGACTGGCCCAAGGTAACCCAGCTAGTAAGTAGCAGAACCACCATTTAGACACAGACCCTCTCAGCATCAGGTCCACCACATTACAAAGCTGGAATTGCTGAGGTGAAAAGGACATCTTGAAGCCACCCCAGGTCCTGGGCACGTGCTCTGAGATCCCTGCTCAGCAACACCCATGCCCTCATCACACTGCCTATCATTGTCTGTCTATCTCCCCAGCTGGATTATCTTTGCTTCCGCAGCATCTTGCACAGGAAAGACATTCAATAGAAGGTAGGTGAATGAAAGGACAAAGGAAAGAAAAACTTTTAAATATAAACATGACATAGAATAATCTAGATTGCATAGAAGGGAAGCCTTGGCCTTTGTAGGAGACCTGTCTAGAACACTCGGAAATGTTTCAAAACCATAGCTGCCTCTCTGAAACATACAGGACCCAGCAGCCCTTGCTCTCTAATATCCAAGACCCTGCTGGGTCCTGTGAGGCTGTGACCTTGGGCCCATGTGGCCATTCCCACCTTAGAGGGAATGCTGCATACATGCAAAAGAATATCATGGTGATGCAGAGGTGTTGGCCACCCAAAGTCCCTGATGTAAAGGCTATGTGACAACTCTGGGGGACATCTGCCATTCTGTTTGAAGGTGTGATGTGGGCAAGAGACCAGGTGAGACCATGTCTCCTTCGAATGAAGAAGGGAACAGCCACAGTGACCCTTAGAATCTCCCCCAGAGACTCAGAAAAGGGGAGAGTGGTGAGCATACCAGTCCTAGGGGCCCATGCTGGGGTCACTCACATCAATGCTCAGGCAACTCGTCTCAAGATTCTGTTCATTTCCCCCCTAATATAGTTTCTCCCAGGGATTTCTCAGCCCCACGCCCTCTTCCCTGGAGCCTTTGCCCACCTCCTCCCAAGCTTCTCTCCGTTCATGTCCCAAACCTGTTTAGCTTAAAGATGAAAAACAAAACCTAACAGCTGGGCCTCCTCTGCTCTCCTTCCAGAGTCCCCACCATCAGTCCCCTTCCTGCTAATCGGTCCTTTGCCTCCTTCCTGCCTGCAGGCTGGTCTCCCTGCTAGAAACACGTTCAGCACTCTTTCAGGAACGTGTGTCCGAATGACCTGCGGGCAGTGATTTGAAGAATGCTGACCAATTCATTGGGGCCGAGGGAGCTGGACTCCATCTGGGGACTGAGAAGCACTGCCTCCACCTTGGAGCCCTCTCCCAGGCCATTCTCCGGAATGCAACTGCCAGGGTACCACTTTCCACTAACGTAGAGTCAAGGAAGCCCCAGAGAGGCCAGGGGCCTGAGACAGGAGACCAGCCCAACCCTCCCAGAGCAGATGTCTGTTTTCCAGAGCAAGCTGCACATGTGACATGAGCTAATCTATTGAGATTATGAAAATATTCTTTACAGCATACAGAAATCAATCATACAGAAAACTAAATCCTCCCCAGCCTGGCCTTCAACAGCCCTGGCCAGAGGTAGCTGCTGCTAAGGGGATCATGCCTGAGGTAATAACAGCTGAAAGGGACCTAAGTCAGGGATGAGCATGTCCACCTAGAGCTGAACACCTTAGCAGAAATCAGGAGGAAGCCCACCCCAGACAACAGGTGCTGAGAGGGCGAGGGGGCAGTGGTATCAATGTAAACCCAACCACAAAACTTGCAAATTACAACTGAGCAGATGGGCACTAGTACCCATGTTTAATTATTGGGCAAACCCACTATCCTACCAGGGCACAGTGAGGACCAGGAGGCCAAAGGCTCCTGATCAGCCTCTCAGGGAATGAGAGGTCTTCACTCTCATTCCCTGAGCATGCATGGTTTAGGCACAATCTTAGCAATTCCTAGCACCCCGGGCACAGACAGGCTCCCCGAGAGCAGTGAGACAGCCTGAAAGTAAGGAGGAGACAGAGAAACTAGAAACAGACAGAACTCAAACAAGCACAGCAGCTCAAGCAAGTCACAGGAGCAGCAGTGTGACAACGGATGATATGAATGGTGACAGCTCTCAATAAGGCACATAACTGTTGGTTGACCATGAGTCTTGCTGGGAAAAATAGGGGCATCTCAAGATGATCCCAGACCCCAACTCCTGGGATTCTATAAACGGAGAAAGAGACAATTTCCCCAGCAATTACAGAAATGCCAATTAAAATAACTAAGTGCCCTGGTAAGTGTGACTCAGTGGTTAGAGATTCGGCTCACAGACTGAAGGGTGGAGTGTTCGAATCCCAGTCAAGGGCACATATTTTGGTTGCAGGTTCAGTCCCGGGACCCAACTGGGGTACAAGCAGTAGGCAACAAATAGATATGTCTCTCTCACCTCTCTCTCTCTCTCCCTCTCTCTCTCTCTCTCTCTCTCTCTCTCTCTCTCTCTCTCTCTCTCTCTCTCTTCCTCTCTCCCTCCCTCCCCCTTTCATTAAAGATCAGTGGGAAAATATCTTCAGGTGAGGATTAACAACAACAAAAGAAATGACTACAAAGTATCATTTTCTAACTATGCAGGTCAATAATTAATGAACCCTGTTTTAAAATAAGTGACGCAGGGTTAGCAAGGCTGCTGGCAAATAGGAACCCTGCGGTGCTGCAGGTGGTACTGGTTAACCAACATCAATGTATGAAAGTGAGGAGATCAGGAGCCTGGTCATCCCAGTCCTGAGGGTTTATCTGAAAGAATGAATTCAAAACAAAATGGGAAAATTATGGGAAGAAGGTTGTTTTATGGCAGTGAAACTTACAACGATTAAAAGCTGGAAAATAGCCAAAACCGGTTTGGCTCAGTGGATAGAGCATCAGCTTGCAGACTGAAAGGTCCCAGGTTTGATTTCGGTGAAGGGCATGTATCTTGGTTGCGGGCACATCCCCAATAGGGGATGTGCAAGAGGCAGCTGATCGATGATTCTCTCTCATCGATGTTTCTAACTCTCTATCCCTCTCTTCCTCTCTGTAAAAAATCAGTAAAATATATATTTTTTAAAAAGCTGGAAAATAAAAACCAAATAACCAACAAGAGGGAAAGACAGGTATGTAATTTAATGAAACAAGATATAGTCAGTTAAAAGAAAAAAAGCTACTTATGGAATCATGTGTACTGGGAGGGAAAGTAAAGCAGGAAAATCTATAAGGACGATGACTGTGTACAAATAGATAAAAACAGAGAAACCACACACACACACAAAAAAAAACATAAATAGCTATGGTTGGGTAGTGGGATTATGAATGTAATTTCTTCTCAGTCACTGTCAAGCTTTGTTGGTAATGGACTTTTTAAAGGCATGGCCTGGCCTTCCCAGTGAAGATGGGCTTCTCACTCTCTGCTGGGAATCCATGTGCAAGCCAGTGACCCTTAGCCTTGGGGCATGCCACACCTTGGGCTGTCCACATGGCTGGCCACACTGTGGGAACCCATCAGGCTTGTCTGGGCCAGGCCGGTGCATACACCAACTAGTCCAACTGGCTGAGGGGTCCATGGGAGAAACAGAGAGGATGCTGGGAGTTAGAGAAGGGGGAACACGGGCAACACGTGCATTTAAACATTGAGATAATAACTTAAGAATCAAATGCAAGAGCATGCAAATGCCCATCTGCCACATAAATCTATATCCTGGCAAAGGACAGAGCATAGTTCTCAAATTAGAATGGTCTCAAATGCCAGAGGTCCACCCCTTCTGTAGGCAGGTTAAGGATGGCTGCCTGGTTTACAGATGAGATCCAAAGCTCAGGTGGATGAGGTGACTTTGCCCAAGGTCACAAAGTCAAGGACTGCTGAGACAAGTGCCACCACTCCTCGGCTCACTGGCAGATGCATACATACCTATGAGGTTCAGAACCTTCTCAGCACAGTGTCCTGCTGCTTGACTGGGCACAGCCACTGTGACTTGTGCCACAGCCTAACTCAAACTCGCTTGTCTGCCAGAACCCCACATCTTCATTCCATGGAGACACCTCCAGGAGGGACAATCCTGAGAACTTGGTGTCACCTATCCAAATTCCACCGGCATGGGCCAGCATAACGCCATTTTACCTCACGCTCACAGCTGTCTGCACAAGCAGTGTGGACTCAAGTCCTGGTGCAACCTAACCTATCCATGTAACCTAGAGTTTCTAACTTTGCCTTGATTAACCTGGAACCTCACTTAGATCACCCTAGACTTTATATGGTTTGTATGATGCATTATCTCATAATTTGCTAAGTTTCACAGAAAGACCAAGACATAATCAGCTAAAATTCCTTCCATAACAACTGCAATCCTCAAAGTAGAGCATCGCCAGGGACTGTCCAGGAACAAGCCCAGGACGTTTTGCAGAACCAGGGAGTGAACCAGCTGAAACCTGAGACCAGCTTGAAAGACCCTCCAGTGACCTCCTGCTGAACTTTCCTCATTATATTCTCATGATAATACTAAAATCTCCAACCAGAGGCGATTTCCCACCAATTTTGAATATACAATACATGTACAGGCAGTTTTCTAACTGTCGGTGCCCTCGCATGTCCCCAGCTATACATTCAATGACAAAGCTCACCTTGATGTTTATGCACGATTTCCCCCAACAAAGTTGGATCAGATGCTTTGCTTGAGGAACACTGTTCTAGGAGTGATCCCTAGCATGTTCCTTGTGCACAAGCCTACGATTAAGTTCCTTTTTATAAAATCGTCTGCATTGTCTTTTGGCTGGCTACTACTGAAAGTTTGGGCCTGGTTTGGTCCGGTAACCCCACCACTTCCTGGCTAACAGATCCGGTAAGTGACCTGGCCCAAGTGTTTTTGTTGGTAAAATGGGAATAAGGAGAGTCTGTGTGATAGGGTTAGTATGAGGAATAGATGAGGTAAGAGACGTGTCTGGCACAATGACTGTAAAGCAACCTCTGTGTTAGTGGGATACTTCCTTCATCACAGTCCCCGTGAGGACTAAACAGATGACAAGCATGAAACATGTGGCAAATGCTCTCTAAATAATAGTTATTATAACAGTATAGGCATCACAGCACAAATGCAGCAGATTTTTCCAGGAAAGGGCTGGAGAAGGGCTTCGCAGAGCCCAAACGATGTTTGTTTCCCTTGGTCACAGAACAGACCCCTGCCTGACCATCTCCCCTGCTGCCCCCTCTGCTCCCCACTCCATCCTCCCACCTGCTTGCCAGCCAGGAAATGACCCAGAGCCAGCCAGCCCTTCCCTTTGATCCCCAGGGCACGTGAAAGCCAGATCTGACTGTCACCTCTCTCCTGCTGCTTGGCCCCTGCTTTTCCCCAGGTTTGGAAGGAGGCTGGGGGGAGGGAGGGATCATTGAGGGCAACCACCCACCCCTAACTTCGCCTCCTCTGGGGCCTGCGGCTGGAGGTCCTGCCGCCTGGCCTGCCCCTGCTGCCCACCATGGGTCCCGGCAGCCCACTCACAGCTCCAGGATGAGCACCACGTCGGTGCGGTTCTCAAAGACGTCGTGCAGCGTGATGATGTTGGGATGCAGCACCTGCCGCAGGATGCTCACCTCCCGCTCAATGTCCTCCCGGCACACGCCCCGCCGGCTGGCCCGGCTCTGCCGCTTCTTGATGAACTTGGCTGCATACTCCAGCCCGGTGCTCTTCTCCCGGCACTTCTTCACAATGGCAAACTGGCCGCTGTGGGGACACAGACTCACACAGTTAGGGTGTCGCTGGGGCCTTCTGGGACACTAATTCAGAGTCACTCTGCCAGCTCAGCACAAATCCTCCACCAGCCAGCATCCCCGCCGGGCCATCAGCCAGTGGCTGAGAGGGGACAGGTACTGGGCTTCCCTTCTGCTCATAAGGGCCCTGAACGAATGTTCGCATTGTTGTTTCCAGCGTATGGAAGTGAACACTGAGGTCCTGATTTGATCAAAATGACACAGCCTTGCCCTGGCCGGTGTGGCTTTATGATAGAGCCTTGAGCCATCCACCAAAAGATCACAGGTTTGATTCCCAGTCAAGGGCCTTTTCCTGGGTTTCAGGTTTGATTCCCAGCCCCTGTCGGGACATGTGCAGGAGGTAACCAATTGATGTTATCTCTCTCACATCGATGTTTCCCTTTCTGTCTCTCTCTCTACCCTTCCTTCCCTCCTTTCCACTCTCTCTAAAGTCAATGGAGAAAATATTCTTGAGTGAGAATTAGCCAAAAAAAACATTACACAGCCTTGTCATTCCAAAGCCTGAGCTGGAACCCAAGTCTACTATTTACCAGATGAAATCACAATGCCCAGAGGCCTATATTATGTAATGGAAAGGTTAGAAAGGAAAAACAAAAAGACTAGCATATTCTGGCCAGGTGGCTCAGTTGGTTGGAGCATCATCCCATGTACCAAAAAGATTGCAGGTTCAATTCCCACCACCTAGGTTGTGGTTCAATCCCTGGCCAGGGCATGTAGGGAAGGCAACTGATCAACGTTTCTCTTTCACATTGATATTTCTCTCTCTCTCTTCCTTTCTTGCTCCCTAAAATCAGTGAAAACATATCCTTGGGGAGAATTTTTAAAAAGACCGGCATGGTCAAAATACTAATGTTAAGAATCATCCAGCTGAGTCCCCCGTATCTGGATGCAAGCACAGATTCATCCATTGGGAATTGTGAGGTGAGTGACAAGCACCTACCCCTGTATTTGCATTTTTGCCCCTTTGCTCCAACCTCCTCCCCACAAGTAAAATCTTGACTACCTGACATGAGCCAACCAGCTGGACAATAGGGGGACCCAGCAAATATGAGGATGATGCACTTAATGTAAAGACTGGGCCAGAGGCTCTGCAGGCTGGGTTAGTGGTGAGCCTGGTGGGGATGGAGGCAACCTAACACTGTGAATAACTAACGGTGGGAGTTCATCACGGTGAGAGGGCTGAGGAGACCACAGAACTGTAGAATGTTTGGAAACTGAGGCACAGACGTCAAGTCACTCTCCTGAGGTCATCACAGGGTTAATGGCAAGGCCAGGCCCCAGCAATGGGCACCTAGCCTGCTGTCCACAAAGCCTCTAAGATACAGGAGTCAGGGCTGGGCCTGGAAGCCTTCACTCTGTAGACCAGCAGCCATAATGTGGTGTCCATGCCAGAGCGGCAGGCGGCGCTGAGCCAGCTTCCCTGGGTGTGTCCACCCCCAGGGAAGGCCAGCAGCCTCTGCTTCGCCATCTCAGTCCAGGCGTCCAGTGAGGGCAGCTCTAAGTCCCTGGAGACTGCCCGGTGGCCACCCTTCTCAGGGGCCTCCCACTCCCCTTCCACCATGCCCCATGTTTTCTTGCCAGCCACAACACCCACTGCTTGAGACAGAGAGTCTTAGGTTAAGCTTAATAAGGGGCCACCAGACTCCACACTTAGGATGTATACTCTCTTAGTGGCTCTGGGGTAAGAGCTACACAATGAAATGCTCTGGAGATCTGCCTCAACCTCAGAAAACAGCACACATCTGAACCAGCCCATTACTAGAATAATACTCTGTGAGGCAACCTTCAAAACAAACCTAAGTGACACACACACACAAAAGAGTCAGGTAGAGCCAGCAAGGAATACCTATGCCAACACGCTGCAGAGATGTCACCAGACACACATCCTCATTCACTCAACGCTGGCTGCGCATCTGCTCTGTGCCAGGCTCTGTGCCAGGCAGTAAAGGGCAGGGATCAAAGGGAGCTCTGCGGAGGGAGAGGGCCCAGGGGGGCTGGGGTGGGCAGGGAAGACTTGGTGGAGCCAAATTGTACTGCATTGTCCGCTAATGTTAAAGTTTCGGCTATTTATGCCTCAATATGCTCTCAGCTGTCGAAACGCCCGTCTGACGCAGGTGGAGCGAAGCCAGTCCTCCCCAAGCCGGAGTGAACACATTAAGCAAGATCTCTAACACAGCTGGTGGCTTGGAACCACTCTGGGCCTTGGGGACACTGGGTCCTTCAGTGGGTGCCAGCAAACACTTGACGAAGCTTTCAATCCAGGCAGCTGTGAGTCTCCGCACGGACGCCACACTCTCTCCTCTCTCTCTGATACCTCAAGGGGCCTGGCATCAGCAGTCCTGAGGGCAGACAGAGCTCCCTCTTCCCAGCCGACTGGTGAGAAACCAACGAGTGAGGATTTTAAGCAATTTGTATAAACTTACAGAGCACAGAGGTGGAGGCACCAGGTTTTTACAAAGCGGAAATCACTATTTCAGGTGACCTTGACAGAGCTTCCCCTATTCATACGAGGGAAACAAAGGCATTTTTCTATATTGCATGCCTGAAAAATTCCTCCAACTCTCAAAAAGCAAACGAGTGTTTGCTTTTCCTGGTTGAGTCTTCTCTTTGTGCGAGCAGCTGTGGCAGTAGGAGGTGCCTGGGGGTCAGGCCTAACGTGCAGGCATCTTCTTCCCGCCAAAAGGAGGTATCTTGAGAGGGGGTGACTATCGCGGAGTCAAAGGCGAGGCAACAGCGCTCATTTCCCCCTCTTCTCGGGGGGGAGAGGGGTCCTCCACTCAACCTACCCTGGGGAGCCTCAGGAGATCCAGGGACTCTTGCTGGTTTTCCTCTCTTCTGGAGTTATTCCTGGAAAGAGTGGGGAATGTGCCCCGCTAGGGCCAGCCCCCAGGCCGTGAGGCTTTGGGCAGTGAGAGCAGACTTCAAGGTCAGACATGTCTGGTTCAGGAACTTACACTGTCACCTGTGGCAAGAGGCTACCTGCTCTGAGCATCAGCTTCCTCATCTGTACACTGGGAACTGTGAAGGCTGCAAATGTCTGTAATGCTGGCCCATAGTCAGCACTGATCGGTGGTGGCTGTTATAACTACGAGTTTGTGGCTCGGGTGAAGGCTGAGCAAGAGGCATTAGACACAGAAGTCACTGATTGAGGGTCGGACCTGCATCACCACCGTTTGTCCACCAACCAGATCTGAACTATCATGGCTGACATGTACACATAAGGAACTGTTTGACATTGAAATTGGGACTCAAAAGAACTGTTGGCCCAGAAAGGAACTCACTACAGACTGATTCATTTGCCTCTCAGCATAACCATTATGGCTTGTCTCAGTTTCGGTTCTTACAAGGGTGTTTCTTGGCCTCACACATCTAGAGGAAATAATGGACAACATAAATTGATGAACAAAAACAGACCCAGAGAAAGAGAAGCAGCGATCAGACTCTCAAACCTCAGAAGGAAGGTAGGGGAGGGTGGGGGTAAGAGGGAGAGATCAACCAAAGGACTTGTGTGCATGCATATAAGCCTAACCAGTGGTCATGGACAACAGGGGGGTGGGAGCATGAGTGGGGAGGGGTTTGGGATGGGAATGGGGGGATGAGGACAATTACGTTATACCAAAATCAATAAATTAAATTTAAAAAAGTCACTGATTTGCGTGGTCTGCAATGTGTGGTCAGGGGATCAGTGTAATTTTAAAAGCTTCCCTGATGATTCCAATGCACAGCCAGCTGTGGGAATATCTCTGTTCTAAGCATTTAGCCAATTCTTTTCATCCTTAGAGCAGTGGTTCTCAATGCTGGCTGCACGTTGGAGTCTTGTGAGGAAGTTACAACTACTGGTGCCTGAGTTCCGTCTCCAGAGATTCTGATCTCCTGGGCCTGGGCTGCAGCCTGGGAACCCGGATGCAGCCCGTCCTTGAGTAATGTCATTTCATTATAACAAGCGATGAGATGCTACTGAAATGTAACTCTTGTTCATATCAATCGGCCTCTGGCAAAATTGGCTTCTTTATATGTTGTTTAGCTTAGCGTTGCAGAACCTGTCGATGACGTAAAGTGAGGATTTACTGTGCTTCAAAGCTGCTGGTGACTGATGTGCAGCCGGGGCCGAGAAGCACTGACTCACAACAGCTCCCTGATTATCTCCACTTTCCAGAAGACACTGTGCAGCTGTTACTCATACTATTCCTTGTCCTTCTCCTTACCCTCTCCCTGAGTTCTCTGATCTGACAAGGGAGGAAGAGAGAAAGAGAAGCTGGAGGGGACTGTTGTCTTTCCCACCAACACCGTTTTTTGCTTTAGGGGTCCACAATCTAACTGCCCCAATACTTATTTGCAAATCCAGACAGAGAATTGCCCTGGGCTATGGGAATAACAGGTGTGGAAGTCTGCATGCAGGCATGCCCTGGTCACTGTACCCAGGGCAGACACGAGGGCCAGACCTGAGGGTGCTCTATCCTGTCCATCAGCACCTGCAGGCTCACGGGCAGGTGAAATCAGTGACAGTGATGGGCCCCTGCCTGCCCATCGGAAAGGCTCCAAAGCCAGAAGTTCAAGCTCCCCACCCTCCCCCACCCCGGTGCAGAGGTCATCCAGCTAGGCCAGTGGTAGGCAAACTCAGTCAACAGAGCCAAAGATCAACAGTACAACGATTGAAATTTCTTTTGAGAGCCAAATTTTTTAAACTTAAACTTCTTCTAACACCATTTCTTCAAAATAGACTCGCCCAGGCCATGGTATTTTGTGGAAGAGCCACACTCGAGGAGCCAAAGCGTCACAAAGAGTCATGAGCTGCAGTTTTCTGACCATGGAGCTAGGCTATGGGGGCAAAGGTGAGAGTGAGGACAGATGTCATCCAGCTAGTCTCAGGGACAAAGGTGAGATGAGGGCTCCTCTGAGGTTAGGACAGTCACCCAGGGCATCATCCAGAGAGGGAACAGATGGGAGCCATTCAATCGTTAATGGATATTATTGCCAACACTGATTCAAAAGTTAAGGGAATGCTGAAACTTTGACACACATATGCAAAACATGCATATCCCCATGCCCCCATAGAGACAGTCAATACCTAGCCCACAGTCTAATGCATCAAAGGGCAGGCAGGAGGCCCAAATCCTGGTCCTGACCTGCCATCAAAGCTTCGTGGACTTGGACAGGATCTACCTTATCAGGTCATGTTTCTCCACCTGCCACCTGAGGCCTCACCTCTTAGAAAGCTTCCTCTTAAAAAGCACCAAAGAGCTGGAGACAACTCTGAAGAGAAATGAAAGCTTCCCTTCACTCACCAAATTCCTATTTCTGAGCAGCTGTCCTCGTCAAAGGCCTACCACTACCTGGCTACGACCCTGGCAGCCTCTTCAACTCTGGGGCCTCAGTTTATCCCCTTGTCAGAGGCGGATGAGAAAACCTAGCTTGCAAACCTCTGAGGGTTGGAGGGAAGTCACGAGATAATGCTCCAGAAAGGACTTCACCATCCAGCGCTGCACAAAGGCAGGAGGTGTGGGTGGGAGGATCTCTACACTGAGGCTGGCTTGCAAAAGCCACGTAGGAGGGCAGTGAATCCGCAAGTCACAGATGCTACCTTCCCGGCTGCTGCCAGTGCGCTCTCCTGCAATTACGTCTCAAGCACACCCCTCTTCCCAGGCGGAGGGCTCCGCTCCTCACTCACTCCACACCCTGGGAGGACAGAGCAGGCTGCGTAGAGAATGAGACAGATGGGCCTCATTCCAGAACTCAGCAGGGCCCAGGGTGGCACCCCATGAGGGCCTCCTGTCGTCTGCCCTGAAA
Organism: Pipistrellus hanaki; assembly: GCF_964339955.1. Taxonomy (NCBI): domain Eukaryota; kingdom Metazoa; phylum Chordata; class Mammalia; order Chiroptera; family Vespertilionidae; genus Pipistrellus; species Pipistrellus hanaki. The sequence goes on along the minus strand of NC_140503.1, from coordinate 44,091,587 downwards.
CCAGATGATAAGGAGTAAACGTACAGCAGCTCCTCGGCACCAAAAATGATGTTCGTGTCTACAACAGCAGCTCCTAAGCTTTGTGGAAGAGCCTGGTTCAATTGCAGCCCAGTTCTTCACTACCAAAGGGAAATAACCCAGACGTGACCCAAATCTCACCTCATTTGGATTTTGTATAGCAAGGTGGACATTACAACACTTACGCACAGCTTTTCTTTCTGTAAGCTTTCAGGGGCTACATGCTAACCTGACAAGCTCAGGGAAGGCCTGCAAAGTAGTCTTGAGAACTCCAAGACCTAAAGAAACCACAATGGATGGTCTGAAATTAAACTTTAACTAAAAGCAGTTATGGTGGGTAGTCACCTCGTAGGCCAGTATCTTCCCTGACAAGGTCATTCTTTACCTTAACTGTCTTTTTGGATCTATGATAACATTCATTGAAATGTCAGGGTAACTTGAAACTTCCCTTTTTTCTGGACCTCTCAGGGCACAACCAAATGCCCTAGGTGCCAGGACAGAGATCATAAATTCCTTCGTTGTTATTGTTATCATGTTAATTGTTGGCTGTTAACTATCCTGTACCCACCTAAGTAAAAGAAGTGTGTGTCTATCATTTTACTCTTTATCCAGTCCCAGAGGTTTCCCCATGGCCTGCAGCGAGCAGACCACTGGCCCCCACCTTCCCTGGGAAACCACAGCCAATCAGATGTGTTCTGGCAGCCCCCCCAACAGCTGGCTGCTACAGGTGTTTTGCAAGGTCTATGAATAGGGTGGGCCTAAATCATTCCCTTTCTTGGTCAACTCTTAAACGTCCATGACTTTAGTAACTTGCTCGAAAGTCACTGTTTATCAAGGTGGAGATGAGGCAAAGCTGCACAGAATGCAAACCCAGGGACGAGATGCCACTTGAGGGGAGATGGATCATCAAACGGGAAGTCTTCCAAGGCAGAAGGATGTGGAGACCAGGTTCCTCCTGTTGTTTCCCCCAGCGGCCACAGCAGTTCCCCTTCCCACCCTGGAGAACAATAGCAGATTCCTCTGGAATTACCCTGCCAGTCTTCAAGGCCACAGCCAGGTCAACCCAGGTGCAGCTCAACAGTGGGGGGTTGAGACCTGTAGCTAACATGTTTCAAAGTCATAGACAGGAGGAGTCTGAATCTATAGTCAGCAGGAACCAGATCAGCCTGATCCCAGAGGACCCACACCCTGATCCCACAGTAACCGCCTGCTGGGGGATGGGGTCACCGAGCCCCCTCCTCGCCTCTCTGCCCGGCCAGGTTTGACTGTGGGGCCCTCTGTGGCTGCACCTCCCCTCTCCACCCTCCCCTTTCTAACAAATCCACCTCTAGCGAGGCCACTTCCAGTTCCATGAACAAGATCCTTCCCCCCACTGCCTTAGTAAAGAAGCTGTTTCTGATCTCCTGTATCCAAGTCCAGGATTTAGAGTCAAAAGATCCAAGTTCTATTTCCAGCTCTACTACTTTTAGCAAATCACATAACTCTGAGCCTCAGTTCCCTAGTGTGAGTCAACACAGACATAAGAATATCCCATTCTCACAGGTTGTAATGAGAATGACATGAGACAGGTGTGTGAAAGCATTATGCAAACGATCATTTCTCCATGGATGTGAATTATTCTTCCTCTCCATACACTGGAGTGCCATATCTGAATCCTGGTCTCCATTTTCCAATCCCAGTGTTTTCCTGAACCTCACTCAGCCTCAATGTAGCCCATCCTCAGATCCCAGCTTAAAAATAGACAATGCTGGCTGAAACTGGTTTAGCTCAGTGGATAGAGCATTGGCCTGCGGACTGAAAGGTCCGAGGTTCGATTCCGGTCAAGGGCATGTACCTTGGTTGCGGGCACATCCCCAGTAGGGGGTGTGCAAGAGGCAGCTGATCAGTGACTCTCTCTCATCGATGTTTCCAACTCTCTATCCCTCTGTCTTCCTCTCTGTAAAAATTCAATAAAATATATTAAAAAGAAAAAAATAAACAGTGCTGGGGTAGACTGTGGCAGCTGGAAAGCAGGGTCCCCAGGTGGTGCCAGGATCCAGGAAAGCAGAAAACACTTTGGGACACAATTATCCAAGGTCAGACAGAGCAAACAAGGAACTAGATATCACCTCACTTCCAAAATAGGGCGAAGAATGTAAAGTTACCAAAAATCAGAGCAGGATGTGGGTCAGGACCTCAGGCCAGAAAGACGAGGGCAAGGAGCAAACATTTATGAGAAGCCAGGTGGGCAGCACATCAGGAACTAGGTAGACAAGCAAAGAGCGAGAGGCCCTCAGGGGCAGCAGCCAGGCCAGCAGCCTGTGGGTAGAGGCCCCTGGAGCAGACAGAAACATCAACACAGGGCCTGCAAACACAAGAGCACCCAGAACCGTTCACATGGCCTTCTCTCCCAGCTAGTGACTAGAACCCACTGTCTAATGAACCGTTTCTCCTTTGATCGTGTTGTCAAGGCCTCTCCAGTCTCCTGACAATGCTTTTTAAATTTATTTGAAGTGTGGAACCCTCTCTCCAATCAATCTTGCACAGAGGCCCAACATGTAAACCAGATGAAAAGCGGTGCTTCTTTTTGGGAGAGGCATGCAGAGCCCACCCCGATGATGTGAAAAGGGACTTCACGGGACCCCATGAGCTCCAGGGAACACAGTTTGAGAAGTACGCTCTATAGCATGAAAGGATACTCTTTGATGATACCAAGACAGGTTCAAGTTGTACATGAAGAAAAGAGGAGAAAAAAAAATGAAGAAATGCTTCTCAAAATTATTATCTAGTCTTTGAAGAAGTCACTCTGGCCGAGCCAAGCTCAGGGTAAACAGAAAAGAATTCAGTTAGGATAAGCATCAGGAACCAGATGTCTCCAGGGAGCTGAACCCTGACCTAGAAATGGCCCCTGTCCACAAAGCCACAGGTGTCTGCCTGCGCAGGCCCATAGCAGCTGCTTTCACAGGTTAGCTCAGTTAATTCCCTAGTCCTGCAGACTAACTTCCTTCCTCTGACCTTTTTTTTTTTTTTTTTAAGCCAGAAAAATCTCCTACGGCACAAAACGGAAGAAACCGCTGAACACAGCCAAGTCGGGCTGAGGTATGATTACTTTTTGGAATCTATTTTTAAGCATAAGCACATTTTGACGCTGTTGTCAAACGAGCATGAGCTCACAAGTCCAATCCCTGAAAGAAACTAGGCTCCATAGAGAAAAGTTTTCACTAAAGACGCAGCTCCGAGTTCTCTGCTCTTTCCCGTGGTCTAGAGTCTAGGTCCCAGGTGCTGACATGATATAGGTTTCTGTAAAGGTGTTGGGCTTAGAGGGTACCATCTACCCTCCCCCCCATTCACCTAACTGTCCATTCATCAATCCATTCACTCCCTAATGTATCCCCCACCCTCATTTATCAGTCAGTGTCCTAAGTGCTATACACAGGACGCACCTCACAACGTGGAGGGCTTACAGTCAACTGGGGAGATCGGACAAACACTAAAGGAAAAAGAAATATGTTCTGGGTGTGAAGAAATATCTGCCTCGGGGTCAAGTGAGTGAGCAAACAGTAAGCGCCGCAGCAGTTCAGGGGAGGGAAGGACAAGTACTACTGAGGGGGTAGGGGGTCAGGGGAAGCCTTATGGGATTTGCACCTGGCCTGGAAGAAAAGCTGGATTCAGACAGGAAACTGCCTGCTATTGCTGGAGAAGCAGAGGGATAATGCACAAATGTTCTATTCTGTGGAGGCCCCAAGTCACCACCTCTCCACCTCACTTCCTCCCAGTCAAGTAGCCACTTTCTCAAGGAAACATCTCAGGAAGCTGAGCTTGCCCTTTCCCCACCTCTCTGTGTGGTGGAGGGAGGGGCAGAGCAATGAGTCAAGTAGACAGTAATACTCCGTTGGGTCAGACAGCCTTCTCATCACCCCCGTTGTGAAGCCAGCTGGCCTTCACAGCCTGGGCAGAGCCCAGGAGGCTGGGCTGCAGTTGATGGCTGAAACATGAACTCACGGTGCAGAGCACGAAAGGGGCTGCTGAGAGGAGAGAGAAAAACCCAGGATGGCTGAGGCTCTGCTATCACTGGGGGGTCCAGGGTCATCCCTCCTAAAACGGGGAAGTACCTGCCCTCCAGTGCCGAGCTCTCCTGTACCAGCCTGTCTCCTGTGAGCTCTGCACCTCCCTTTGGCCCACATCCCCCTGGGATCCTCCCCATAGTCACACAGAGTGACCATGGACTCCCACGGGTAACCTGACCCCCTTCAAAGTAACACGTTCACATTTTAACAGCATCCTTGACCAAGAGGGACTTTAATGGTGGCAAGTTTAGTCACACGCTGGGCAAGTGGAGAACTATTTAGAGACAAAAAGGAAGGTCTTTCCACTTTCCAAAAATTCATATCAAATAGACGGGACAGGCTATGTGTGTCTGTGTTTGTGAATGTGGGTATGTGTACAAATCATAAACTATTATTTCTTCTGGCTGATTCTCTTCTGCACACCTGGATCTTAATGTCCAAGGGATTCTTGTAGCAACTTCTTCATTGATATACTCAACGCTCCCGTCCTAAGGTGGATACTCTCTGTTTCTCAGCATGTTTGTGAAATTTTTACCCCAAGTTGGTTTCCTTGTCATGACTTGACAATGCCACAGCTCACCTCTCAAACACTCAGGGCTGTGAATGGGGAAGACCATCCACTGTGGGTACAGCACAAAAATAGGTGCCCTGGATCCATCACCTACATCAAGTGCCTTTCTCTCTTGGGACCTCAGTATCCACATCAGAAAAAAATGAAAGGTGGGACCAAGAAGCCTCTTTCAGGTCCCCACCGCCATCCCATCCTCTTAGGGATTTCTGAGGCAGGTCAGTATGTCACAGGTATCTATCAATGTGAGACATACAGAGTGATTTCTGGGCTTCTCGCTGTACAGAGGGTTCATGCTACTGAGATTTATCAGTCACATGTTAACCAACTAAATTTCCAAAGATAGAGGGGGATCGGGGCTTTAGGGAAGGAAAGCAGATCTCAGATACTCTCAAGATGCCCCTGTACCATCTTCACATACAGCAAAAGGCTGAATATACCCAATGCCAAAGGTATTTCTATAACAAGTGGCAGGGTATTCACCTTAGCCCTTAACCCTCAACCAGCCCCTAAGGGCCAGGAGAGTAAGTATTGTCTTAGTCATCTTTATAACTCTCACAGGGCTTGCTCAGCACTGAGCAGTAAGCAGGGATTCAGCCAGTGTTTATAGAAATAAAGATCTAAATAAGCACGTCAAATTCACAGCCCGAGGGCCGCATGTGGCCCACCATGAATATTTTTGCAGCCCAGCCAATATAACAGTATGTAAGAAACGTTTCAATAAAAATTTTGTAACTTAATTTTTTAAATATCCTATTATACGTAATTATTAATAATAAACTACAACATTCGCTAATAACTTATTACTATGATCATGTTGTATTCATTTCCCTTACACACAGGCGCACCATTTCTCTCCACTAATACTATCAGTGAATATTTTAGCAGCCGATGGCCACATTATTAGTCTTGGTTGGACTGGTTTGGTGTGTGAAACAGAAAATATTTCGCTTTCGGAGAACAAGAAAAATAGGTTTATTTGTGTTACGCTTATTAATTTGTGCAGTTATTCAGTGGCTGGTAAGTTAATGTTTAAGAAAAGATATTAATTTTTACTAAAATGCTCTATGATTTTAAATTAACGATTACTCATTTATTTCAGTCCTTTGTATTCAGCATGTTTCTATCGAAATAAACCTATGTTCTATGAAAATCGAAGCTTTTGTTTTTTTGCAGCCCACATAAACTTAAACTTATTTGGCCCGAGTTAGCTTTTGAGTTTGACATGCTTGGTCTACACTGAGGCAGAAGTGTGTTGAAGGACTGCCACCCACAGCCAGCCCTCAGGACGGCAGGAGGACCTCCCTGGCAGACTTGCTTTAAAAACAACACATTCTTGATATTTTTTTTTTATTACAAAAGGAGCATGTACATTATTTAAAAGAACAAAGAAAGACAACAGAAAAGCACACAGAAGAAGCTTCCTGAGAGAACCATTGTTATCATTTTGGGATTTGCTCTCTTGGACTTTTTTCAGTTTGTTCATTTTTAATGTAATTGGTATGTTGCCAAATATACCATTTTGTAAAAATTATTTTACTACCTAATTTTGAATAATGCCCCACATACAGATAAGCCAAAATCTTAATTGTGGACATTTTTATTACTTCTATTTTTAATACAATTAATAACAATTATAAATATCTATAGGTATATATCTTTGTGTACACCCCTGATTATTGTTCCTTAAGATAAATTCCAGGAGCCGTGACTGGTTTGGCTCAGTGGATAGAGCGTCAGCCTGTGGACTGAAAGGTCCCGGGTTCGATTCCGGTCAAGGGCATGTACCTTGGTTGCAGGCACATCCCCAGTAGGGGGTGTGCAAGAGGCAGTTGATCGATGACTCTCTCTCATCGATGTTTCTAACTCTCTATCCCTCTCTTTTCCTCTCTGTGAAAAATCAATAAAATATATTTTTTTTTTTAAAAAAAGATAAATTCCAGGAAATAGGATACCTTGGTCAAAAATTATGTACACTCTTATGGTTTTTGACACTTGATAAATTATCCTCCAGAAAGATTATCCCATTAATACTCCTAACAGCACCCCTACGCCCCATCCCATACACATTTCACCCAATACTGGCTCATTTCTTTTTCAGCTCTACCATACTGATACTCGAAAGATGATATCTCATTGCTATTTTAACATGAATTAATTAACCTGTAGTTAATTACAAGTCAGAAAAACAACTTTTCCTGTGGTTTTTTTTTTGTTTGTTTGTTTTTTGTTTTGTTTTTTTTGTTTTGTTTTTTTCTGTAACTTGAAGGGCCTACCAATATATGCTTTGTTAATTTTTCTATTAGGGTATTTGTCTTTTTCTTATCGTTCATAAAAACTCTGTACATATATGTGATATTAACCTTTGTCATATATGTTACAAATATTTGCCCTGATAGTATTGTAAAGGACTTTAGGTCTTCTCAGCACTGAATGGTGTTAACCAGTTTGTTTTTTTACTTTACTTCTCTCTTCTCCTACCTGCCACTTTAATCACCCGACTACTGTGCCTCAGGAGCACTCTGAAGAGGAAAGCCTTGTGGTTCAGTGATGTGGTCACCGAGACACTCAATCCAGGTTATACCTTCAAACTTACTGCACAGGCCCCAGAGGAATTACCACTACCCCTTCCCCCACCCCTGGTCCCTTCCTCAAGTCGCCCCACTCTTCCCCCTGACAATGTCCCATCTCCTGGCTGAGAGCAGGAAGGGAAGGCATCTGAGGAGGAGCAGGTCCTGTGCAGAGTGGGCCTGGTGCCCGCAGGGTGGGCCGCAGCTGCAGGGGGAGGGGGTAGTGAGGGGAGTTGGCCCACACAAAGACCCCCTTTAGGGATACAAAGCATCTCCCTGCTCCCCCCCCCCCCCATTATCCATTACGTTAAGTGTCCTTCCTAACAGGCACAGACAATGGCTTTCTCTCAGAGATTAGTACCATGATGATGTGTATCTGCCCTGAACAAATACTCTTCCTCATTTCAGATAATGAAAATGACATAACCTTGTTTCCCTTTTGCCCTTGGTAGTCAATGGCAACAACTATGATGGCCTAGCTCTTAGGTGTATTTTCTGCCTCCTTCCTTCACTCTAGTGGCTCTCAAACTTGGTGGCATAACAGAATCATGGGGGGGGGAGGGGGAGGGGATCTTGTTTAACCCTTTGTACGCCATAAGTGAGTATAGACGCAAGGTTGGTTTTCATTTTGGACGTGTGGCAGTTAACTGGTTAAAATGCAGGTATCCAGGCCTTACCACAGATTTGCGGAATCCTAATCTTTTGGAGGTTATGTGGCTTTCGATCCTCTACCTTTATTTTCAAATCCTCTGTGCCTCTTATTGTATGTTGCCTCAAATCCTCAACAAACAGGAGAAACTAACTCGAAGTGTTTCTGTGTTGCTATCACTGATGCACAAAGAAAGAGAGTGAGCTGCAGAGCAGGCCTGCAAAGACAGAACTTGACCCATTTCACAGACAGCAAAAGGAGGCCCCAAATCGTTAAAGGTGTTGACCAAGGCAGGACCACGCAAACGCCCATTTACAGTCCGTCCCAATGGCCAAGTGGATTGACTGCAGAGCAGAAGGCTTTTCCCATAAGAATAAAATGGTGCCACCCCTTCCCCCTCCTACCTCCATGCCCCCATCTTTCACCCCCCACCCTGAAAGGGACTTGACTTCAGATCCACACCCAGCCCTCCTGTGCCCCCAGGCTAGAGGCTGGGTGTGAGGGTGAGGGAATAAGTCCAAGTCCTCTTAGAAGCAAATTTCCTCCCCACCCTCCTCCCACCCAGCCCCGCTCCCCAGCAGAAGCCAGAGCCGTGCTGGGCGAGCGGCTCCGAGTCGCAGCTGTGCCACCTATCTGTCATCGCCAGCCCCAATTAGCAGCTGCCAAGCACCCTCGGGGCTGCCACTCCTTCCTGGTTCCTCTAACTCGGTTCTAAGTCATTATAGGATTTGGCGCTGCCCGCCACGTCTCCAGCCTTACCGTGGGGACACAGGAAAGCCATATGTCACATCCAACATGACTTATTTTTCCTCGGTCCATCCAAACTAATCTATTGTAGAATGGACCTCTGCTTAGAACATGGCCTCAGCCCTCTAGAAGCCCACGCACCAGGCCTCCCTTGCCAGCTGCCTCATGGTGGCCTTGGCCTCGCCCACGTGGTTCACATCGAGATCACGGGGGCAGAGGTTAACAACAGTGCCCTGGGTGTGCGGGGGCTCAGATCTGGGCAGGACCCCAGGATAACCCGCCCAGCGCTATTCCTAAGCTGGTTCTAGGACTCTGGGTGAGTTTCACTTTTCTGTGCCTCTGTTTCTTCACCAGTGAGATGGTATGACAACCACCTCAGAGGTCGTGAGGAGGATTAAAGGCATGGACACATGTACGTGCCCAGAACAGCCTCTGGCACATGACAAACACCAACAAATATCGTTTCCATTTTAGCGCTCTGGGCTTCAGTGTTCTCACCTGTGAAATGAAAATAATACACTCAACTCACAGGACTGTGGAGCAACTTTAGCTACAGAAGTGTGAGGACACGTAGCACATATGTCCTTGGTGCTCGGGATGTGGTGAAGGGGGAATACACTGGATGCTGAATGTCAGGGGTCAGAGCACATGTTGCCACCCAGGCCGCAGTAACGCAGAACATCACCTCCGCCCTCAGAGGAACAGGCTCACAGCGCAGCCACTGGCCCCCACACATTCCTGCCTTATCTGGAGAGCTGCAGGTCCCAGCTTCCCTTCCAAGCAGAGTGAGACGCCGGCTGTGTCTCACACATCAGGGCCCAGGACAGCCGGGGGACAGACTGTCTCCTCTGGCCTCCTGCCACTACACCGTGTCCTCCAGTTCAGGGACTCTGCAGGGTCCTCAGACAGAGGCTGCGTCTGGCTGGCAAGGCTCCTGTCAACATTTCTGTGCAAACACACAGAGAAGGGATCCCAGATAAACAGAGATCTCTGCCTGGGTCCCTGGGTCTCTACCGGGTGGGCCACCTTCAGAGCAGACCCAAGGGAATTGCCAGGGAGCCCAGCCAGAAGCAGCCGAGATTGCCAAGACCATTACAACAGGTGCCCTCTGTGTGCGCAACTCAACGTCTATCACCGCTTATACCTCCCTGGGCCACTCTATCTACTTGCCTGAGTTCCCCACCCTCCGCTGAAAAAGCCCGAAAGCAGGGTGGGCACTGTCTTACTCACTGCTGAGCTTTTGGCATCTCCAAGTGCTCAGTGAGCGTGAGCGCAATAAATGAGTCTTGGATGGAGACCCGGGGAACACAGAGAGGAACGACAGGCAGTCTCCCATTCAGGTAAGCACCACCAAGCATTTGAAGAGGGCACCCTGGTAAATCTCTCTTCTAAACTAGACTTTCCACGTGCCCTCTCTCTCGTGCTCTTTGAGGTCAGAGCTTTTGGGTGCAACTTCTCTTTACTCCCTGGACACCTAAGCTCACTCAGTGTTCACAGTAAGTCCTTCGATGTGGACTAAACTCAGCCCAGGAGCCCTGCGCATGCACTCTGACGGAGACCCGCTCAGCTGGAGAGGAACTTTCCCATGAGTCCCAATGGTGAGTAAGACACAAAGTAATTTGGTCAAAATCCCCCTTCCTCTCCAGCCTAGAATAGGAATGATGGGAACACACTGGGGCGTGGAGCGGGGGGAGGGGTGCGCTCTAGGCAAGGTGTCAGACCCAAGCCTTTCCAGGCACTGCAGGGAAGGGGAGGGATGGTCCTACGCCCACATCTGCCAACAGCTGCTTCTCACAAAATTAAGGGGTCAAACCGCAGGGGAGAGGAAGGACGCTTTTCACAGCTGAAGAAGCACGCAGGGTAGCTTGCCCAAGGTCACAGGGCAGTTTACAGCAGAGCAGCCCAAGACCCAGGTCGTTCATCACCTAGTCTGTGTCGGATTTGGCAAGGATTTCCAAACTTTTTCTAGTAGCATAGCTCTTTTTCTTGTTGTTTTTTGTTTGTTTGTTTTTACATTTTTAGTGCAATAATAGATACAAACATGGCTAACTAAAAATGAAAGTGCACAGTTCTTTTAGCAGAATCAACGGCCCCCCGCCCCAGTTCTGCTTGCCAGAGGCCTTAAGAACTTAAGAATGTTTGTTTGAACTAAATCTTACATGTAAGTTCTAATGTACAAAATATATGAAAGCAAAGATGCCTTGGTTGAAAGGGGAGCAACACAAAGCACTTGTCTGATTACTACACACACACACACACACACACACACACACACACACACACACCACCTCTTCCCAAGTTTGTACCATAAGACTCCATGTGCAAACCATACTGCTACAGGAAACTGCCCTTACATCACAGCCTCCTGCTTGTCCTGGGGCCTGCTATAGAGGCAGAAGGAGCCTTTCTGCCTGAACAGACACACTTGCACCAAGTACACCTGGATTTTGTACACCTGGATTTTGTCCCACGGCTCTTCCCATACCCAGACTCTTGAGTTCTCATCATCTACAGCAAAAGAGACATCTACAGAACTTCAAGTTTCCCCACGGCTTAGGCTCTGACCCAAGGGAGAGAACTAGTGAGGAATCGTGTATGTCACAGCTCATAAAATACAAATAACTAATAGCTAATTGGATTGGCAGCCATGCATACCTTAATATGAATTAGTTGAATAAGACTGCTTTCCTACCACCTGGAAAAATTCAGCTATGCTGAGAGAAAAAGGAAATGCTGACTAAGAGGAGAAGAAGAAGCTGTGTTGGGGGTGGGGGAACTGAGGTACTTGGGGAGAAGGCAGAACAAGATGGGCCCTGCAGTGGAAGGCTTGGGCTGCTAGGAGGCAGCACGAGGGCACCGGTGTTGGCAAGCTTGGAAGAGGCAGTGACAAAGGTATCAGAGGAATGTAAAAAGAAGGGTGGGAGCGCGTCTGGTTGCTTACTCCGCAGTCCTTCCCTTATTTGAAACACTTAAGTCAACACTCTTCAACCGCCTCCACTCCTGGCAAAAACAATTTTTTTTAAAGTTCTGGTCTGCACTGGATCTTGCTGTGTGGCCCCATCAGATGCTGAAGGCAGGAACTTCCTAGCTCATTCTGCTATCTCTAGATCATTGTTCAGCCATGGGGAACTGCAGCTTGCCACCTAGAAAGGACAGTTACCCCTACCCGATGGTGCAATCTCCTTCCTTCCTCCCCCTTCCCCAAGCACTCACAATGGGTATGCTCTTCCCCCCAAATTCAGAACAAACACGCAGCCCAGACAGCAGCCTCTTCCCACCAGATGGCGAGGGGAAGGAAGTGGGGGCACTGACTCGCAATCATAGCTCCCAACACAACCTTCCTGGCATTCTTCCTCCCTCCCAGGGCCTGCACTGCACTTCCTTTCCTGTCCTCACCACTGGACATGGCACCCCTGAGAACACTGCTCCCCGAAGTGTGATCCTTGGACCAACAGCATGACTTCACCAGGAACTTGTTAGAAAAGCAGAATTTCAGACCCCACCCCAGCATGACCGAGTCAGAATCCGCATGTGAACACGATGCCCAGTGACTCACAGTTTGAGAAGCTCTGTCTTAGAAAACATTACATACAGCAAGCCCACAACCCATTACCTAATGGAATCCTGGGCACCCAAAAATTCACTCCAAATTCTCTTGGGTTCTGGCTTTTCTTGCTGAAAATCTGGATCTATAAGACTGTTTTCATACCTTGAAAAAGGTAGCATAACACAAATTACTAAATATCTAATGAGTGACTCCTATGAATAAGTACTCTTGAAGAGGAGCTTTATGATTTACGAAATGGTTTCACCTGAGATCTCTTATTTCATCCTTACCAAATCCCTGGGAAGCCCTTGGGGACAGGTATCACTGACTCCTATTACAGCGAAGGGGCCAAGCTCAGGGCCCTTGGAGAAAGTAGCCTCCATATCTAGATCCACAACTCGTGGGTATGTTGTAACTCAACACGGATTAAATATAGTGTTTGGAAGAAAGGATGATATGATTTGATTTTTTTAATGTTTATAATTACAGTAAACTAGAGGCCTGGTATACAGATTCATGCACCAGTGGGGTCCCTCGGCCTGGCCTGTGCCCTCTCGCAATCCAGGATCCCTCATTGGATAATGGAGAGCTGATTTTGGCCTCATCCCTGCAGGCCAGGCCAAGGGACCCCACCAGTGCACAAATCCATGCACCACGCTTCTAGTATGCATATAAGATCTTTGGTTAATCTTTTCCCGCCTTCTTCCTTCTCCCCTTCTTTTTGAGATTCATCAGTCTGTTCCATGTTTCCATGTCTGTGGTTTCCACCCCTGAGTTGAGTGTTTTCCCCCTGGTGGTCAGTGTGTGTCATAGCTACCCGACAGTCAGATGGTCACTTAGGCTTTTATATAGAGAGATAGATATTTATCAGAAATTCTTTTTTATTTGGGCTTTCTGGTTGGGAACGTGAATCAGCTTTACCTGCCTGGTAATGATCAATATCCAGTATATGTACTTTAATCAAAAAATTCTTTCAAAATAACAGATCTTTAAAGGTCTTAAAGTTTCTCCTATTTATCACTGTGTCTTCCACAGAACAGTAATTTGCTCATACTTGTCAATAAATGTTTTTTAATTAATTGATAGGTGACCAACTGGCAGATTTATCAGAACATGTATTTTCCTCTCGCACTGAAGAGGCGTGTAAACTGAGCACAGCTATGTGAAATTAGGCTCCTAACTCTAAAAATATAAACTAGATTCCTCATATCTCTTGTTTTCTTTTAATCTGCCTCTCTCTCCTCAGCAACAAACAATCACTTATTATTTTACAGTCATATCTTATTTTAATTACAAAGACTTTTAACTATTTATAAAATAGCTAACATTTCTTTCTGTATTCTAGGCACCATGCTAAAATGTATTAGCTCATAAAAATAAATTTTTTTTTAAATCCAATTGAAAAATAGGCAGAGAACCTAAAAAGACATTTTTTCAAAGAGGACATACAAATGGCCAACAAGCACATGAAAAGATGCTCAATGTCACTAATTATTAGGGAAATGAAAATCAAAACCACAATGAGTTATCACACTACACTTGTTAGAATGGCTATCATCAAAAAGAACAAATTACAAGTGTTCATAAGGATGTAGATAAGAGGAACCCTTATGCACACTTGGTGGGATTACAAATTGGTGCAGCTACTATGGAAAACAGTATGGAGGTTCCTGAAAAAGTTAAAAATAGAAATACCATATGACCCAGAAATTCCACTTCTAGGTATCTATCTGAAGAAATCAAAAACACTAATTAAAAAAGATATCTGTGCCCCTATGTTTGTTGCAGCATTATTTACAATAGCCAAGATATGAAAGCAACCTAAAAGTATATCAATAGATGAATGGATAAAGAATCTATCTATAATATATATATAAAAGCCAAGCGACTGGAACGCCAGAACTACTGAAATGACTGGTCACTATGACGTGCACTGCAGTGCCAACCAGCCTGCCCTCCTCAAACTACCCATGGCCTCTACCCCCAGTCTGTCCCACTCCTAAAAGGCCCCACACCCCAATCAGGGGCAGGGCCAGCCAGCCAACCTCTGGTGTCTCCTCCTCTCCTCCCCTCCCCCGCCGACATGGCCCTAATCAGCCCCCATTAGGGCAGGCCGGCCGGAGTCTACCCATTCACAAATTCATGCACCAGGCCTCTAGTGTGTGTGTGTGTGTGTGTGTGTGTGTGTGTGTGTGTGTGTAATGGAATTTGCTCACCATAAAAATAAAAAAAATAAAAAGAATGATATCTTGCCATTTGCAACATAGATGAACCTAGAGGGTATTACGCTAAGTAAAATAACTCAGACAAAAGCACAAATACCAAAAGACAAATATGATCTTTCTTACATGTGAAATCTAAAGAGCAAAACAAATGGGTAAACAATACAAAACAGAAAGTCTCAAAGTCATAGCAAACAAACTAATAGTTGCTAGAGGATAAAAGGTTGGTGATGGGGGCAAAAAGTGAAGGGGAATAAGAGGTAAAAAGTTCCAATTATAAAATAAATCACAGGTATGTGATGTATAGTATAGGGAATATAGTCAACAATGTTGTAATAACTTTGTATGATGACAGATGGGTACTAGACTTAGCGTGGAGATCACTGTTAGGTATGCTAATGTTGAATAACTGTGTTGTACACCTAAAACTAATATAATATGGTATATTAATTGTGTTTTCAAAGAGTGTGAGCAAGAACTAAATAAATAAAATGTATAACTTACTGAGTCCTTTTAACAACCCTATAAAAGAGATACTATTATTACCCCCTATTTAGGGAAACTGAGTAAAGGATACACAGGAGCTCTCTGTACTATGTTTGCAACTTGCCTGTAAGTCTAAAATTATTCCAAAATAAAAGTGTATTCTGAAAACAGAGGTTGCTAATGGTATCTACCTTCCAGAGTTGTTATGAGGATTAAATGAACAGATAAAAGGGCTAAGAACAGCATCTAATCACAATAGAGTCTCCATAGGTATTATTATCTACGTTGTACCAACCCAGAAAATAGTCCAATTCTATGTTTTAATGTATTGAAGCTCATTTGGTTTACAAATATTTCAATAATGACTGTAACACTGAGACTGAGAGACATGTCCATACAATAAGATTTTTTAATCAACCTGGGATCAAGTAGTCCCATAAAAAGTTTTTGTCGAATCTCATTAAAAACAATTTTTTTAACTTCAACAATGATCATATGGAAAACAGTATGGAGGTTCCTGAAAAAGTTAAAAATAGAAATACCATATGACCCAGAAATTCCACTTCTAGGTATCTATCTGAAGAAATCAAAAACACTAATTAAAAAAGATATCTGTGCCCCTATGTTTGTTGCAGCATTATTTCATAGATACTTTTTTAAAATATATTTTTCTTGATTTCAGAGAGGAAGGAAGAGGGAGAGAGAGAGAGATAGAAACATCCATGATGAGAGAGAATCATGGATCGGCTGCCTCCTGCAAGTCCCCCACTGGGGATCGAGCCCACAACCTGGGCATGTGCCCTTGACCGGAATCGAACCTGGGACCTTTCTGTTCGCAGGTCAACGCTCTATCTACTGAGCCAAACTGGCTAGGGCAACTCATAGATATCTTATTTCATCTACACTCTTATCTGCTTCCCCCTCCATTGGGTTATCTTGAAGCAAATCATCTGTAAATATGTCAATATTTATGCCTAAAAGATAAGAACCTCCTTTTAAAAAACTATAACCATGATACCTATCATGCTTTTAAAAATAATTCTTTAATACCATCAATATCCAATTGGTGCTAATATTTTTCCCTATTATGTCACAAAGGTGTTTTTTTACAGTTTATTTCACCAAATCAAAATCAAAATAAAGTTCATAATTGCATAGGTCTTTTACTCTATAGATTTTGCCCCCATCTCCTCCTCTTCTTTCTCCTCCTCCTCTCTCTGTCTCTCTGCCTGCTTATTTCTTTCTCCCTCTCTCTCCCTCTCTCTTTATCTCTCTCTCTCTCTCTCTCTCTCTCTCTCTCTCTCTCTCTCACACACACACACACACACACACACACACCCAATTCATTTTCTGAAAATACTAAGTTTGTTGGCCTGCAGAGTTTCCCACAGCCTGCACCCCCATAGTGTTGTTTAACATGTCCCTTTGTCCCCTGTATTTCCTGTAAATTGGTAGTTGGATGTAGAGGCTGATCAGCTTTAGGTTTGTTTGTGGCAAAACTCCATAGGAGGTGCTGTGTGCGTCCATCAGGTGGGACATGCAGTCTGCCGCATTCTCTCTCTCTCTCTCTCTCTCTCTCTCTCTCTCTCTCTCTCTCTCTCTCTCTCTCTCTCTCTCTCTCTCTCTCTCTCTCTCTCTCTCTCTCTCTCTCTCTCTCTCTCTCTCTCTCTCTCTCTCTGTGTGTGTGTGTGTGTGCGCGCGCGCGCACGTGTGATAATAGCAGCTTTAATGATCAATGCCTAGCTCCATTAATTCAATAGGAGCTTTATTCTAAAAAAGTCATCATCATCACTCAGGATTTGCCTCACTTGGATCCCTTTGCCTGGACGGCACAGCTGTGTGAGATCAGTAGAGTGTTGAGGATTTTGTCCCCTTCAGGGACACAGACTTTCAAAGCTGGCAGTGCCCCAGAGCCTGGGCTGGAGGTGGGGGCGTCTCTGCTGGGCTCCAGAGGACCTGCCGGCTGGTTTGGTGGGTTGTCCCCTCAGCTTTCCTCACCACAGTCACAGGGCGGGCTTTCTCGCGGGTTCTGGGCACACACACAAAAGCACTGAGCACGTGCAGAACTGCCTCCGGAGTCAGGAAGGGGTGCAACCCGAGGACCCTCTAACTCTGAGAGCCCCAGCCTCCTTTCAGCAGCCACGTGTTGTCCTTTGACTTTACCTTCTTGGTTTCAGGGCCAGAATCAGTGACAACTTCTCTTCCTTTTCTTTGAAACGTTAATTCCTTTTACTCCCGTAGCTCCTTTTAGATGCCGATTTTCATGAGCTTTCAAGACACTCTTACCTGATTCTCCTAGTGGGTAAGCGAGTAAGGAAGATGACTAGCAGAGAGCCCCTCTTCCCAGGCAGGGACACTGGGCCGGAGAGTTTGTCTGCCGTCCTGCTCTGGGCTAAGGTGGGAGATCTTGCCTTTAACAAAACAAACTCATGTCGCCTGAGTAAGTCCAACACCGACTCTGTGGGGTCCTCCTACCTGTGGTGCAGGGAAGCCAGGAGGCTCTCCGAAGGAAGTATCCACTCAGCTTAGGGCAAATCATCCTGCCTAGGTTTTCCCAAACAGCAGCAATCTCAAACACTTTGCTCACTCCCAGGCTCTGCTGTGTGTGAGGCCGTGTGTTTTGATCAGGGTTTCGTAGGTACATTCACCACAGAAATTGAAAACAGGAGCAGAAACAGTATCCTCCTCTGACCTAAATCCCAGCCTCTGGCCCCGAACGCCAGGTACCGGGCAGGAAAGACATTCAGGTGCCGAAGAAGATGTGGGAAGGGAAACAGCCCAGAAGGTGGGAGGCCAGCCACGTGTCCTCCCAAGATGGGAACGGGCTTGCACTGATCTGCCCAGAGGCCCTCACGCTTGAGGCCATCAGCGAACACTAGGAGACAGGGCCAAGGAGGGGGCGGGAAGGAAAACAACCAGAAACTATGTTGCCCACAAAGGAGGCCAAGTGAAGACAAAGACTGGATCCAGGAGCAGAACCAGATCCAGCCACAAAAGTCTCAGCCACATGGGCTAAGCCAGCCTGCCCAGCATCCCTCTGACACCCCACCATTCCCAAGAGGGCTTCTGGACCAGCCCCCTCGAGAGATTCCAGCCCAGCACACTGGTCCACCCAGCCACCCCAGGCCAGCCTGACCCCTCTGCTGCCACAGCAGCACCTGCCACTGAGGTCTGTACCCACCTGAACCATGGCAGCTGTAGCTTTTGCCAGTTTACCCAAAACAGGCCAGAGTCAGAAAATCTACCTTTGCAATCAGAGCCACAGGCTTCCAGGCTGACTGGTCAGGGATCAGAGGGCACCAAGACACCTCTCCTCATATGATGTCATGGTCTGTACAATTTATATCCGCCATGGCCACCCCCAGCCAGGCAGTGCGGTCCTAGCACCTATACCAGGACTCTTTTTTTTTTTTTTCTTTTTTTTTTAATTTTATTGATTTTGTACAGAGAGGAAGGGAGAGAGATAGAGAGTTAGAAACATCGATGAGAGAGAGTCATCGATCAGCTGCCTCTTGCACACCCCCTACTGGGGATATGCCCGCAAACAAGGTACATGCCCTTGACCGGAATCGAACCTGGGACCCTTCAGTCCCCAAGCTGACGCTCTATCCATTGAGCCAAACCGGTCTCAGCTATACCAGGACTCTTAAGAGAAGCTGCAAACTCCTCCTAGCAGGACAGACCTATCCAAGGCCGGTTGTCTAAGATCCCCCCGTACACAATACAACTTAGAAAACCTCACCGAGCCATGCACATTCTCACCAACACCCTCACTTGACAGATGGGGAAACTGGGGCCCAGCAAAGGCAATGGACTTGTCCAAGTGTCTACTCCCCCCCACAGTGACAGATTCAGGACCAGACGGGTCTCCTGACAGGCAACCCAGTCCTCCTTCCCCTCTACCCGCCTCATGTTTCAGGCAGCTCAGACTTGGCGCTTCCAAGGAGCAGGCCTGGCAGCTGGGAGAGGAGAAAGCCAAGCCCAGATTACATCAATCTCACAGGTAGCCAAGAAAAAAGTGGAGACTATTCTTCCCTCCCGCCCCCAGGTAGCCCGGGTCCAGGAAGCCACTGAAAACGCAGGGAGGCTAACCTGGCTCAGAAAAACCCCCACCGGCTACAGGGAGAGGGGAAAGCTAAAGGCAGCAGTGGGCTCGTCCTCACGTCATCATGCTCATCACCACACAACCTTTTCTCCCATCCCCCCAAATGATAAGAAGGCATAAGATCCCCTCGGTCTATAATCTGGACCCTCAGTTTCAGCACCCCCAAATCTTCCCTCCACTCTCCTATCCTGACAACCTGTCCCCTGCTCACACCGCCCAACATGTCCATCTCTCCTCACTCGGAGAGACCTGCCCATCCTCAAGGGCCAGTTGAAAGACCCCTCCCCGCTTCAAGGAAGGCTTCTCTGTCTTCCGAAACCCTTCCTCTGACCTTCCGGCCCGGGGAAAGTTGACACTGGAAGGAAGGCACAGTCCCCTCCTGGAGGGCCATGCTTACTCAGCACCGGGCAGCTCTCTGAAGTTTCTACTGTGGCCTAACTCCTGCAGTTCTTTATTGGAAAAGGGATCGCGCGTCCTACTTTTTGGCACATCAAACAGCTTGGGGTGCACAACAGTGTTTGACAGATGCCATTGAGCATTATTTATCAAGAACCATAAATCCAAATGTTCCTCAACTGATGCATGGAATAAAATCTGCTATATCCATACAATAGAATATTATCTGGCAATTATAAGGAGTGAAGTACTAATACTACAATGTGGATGGGCCTTGAAAACATTAGGCAAAATGAAAGAAGCCAGTCACAAAACGCCATAGATTGTATGATTCCAGTTATATAAAATGGCCAGCATAGGCAGATCCATGGAAGCAAAAGTAGATTAGTGGTTACCTAGAGCCAGAGAGACTGGGGGAAATGGGGAGTGAATGTTAGTGGGTATGGAGTTTCTTTTGGGGGTGATGAAACATGCTAAAATCAATTGCAGTGATGATGCATGCTCTGAATATACTAAAAGCCATTTGGATTGTACACTATAAATGGGTGGATCGTATGGTGCGAGTTCTGATCTCAAAGGAAAAAAAAGAAGAACCATAAAATACCCACATTCTTTTCCTGGATGTCAACTATGCCCAAATGTGTGGGTCCTTTATGAACCACTTCTACATATATTGGCCCTGGGTCAACTCTCAACACCCTGTGCAGTCAATATTATCATCATTTTACAGACCAGGAGGTTGAAGCTCAGAGAGTTAAGTAACCCAGCTCACTAGCCACAGATCTGGGACTTAAAATCAGGGGACCTGAGTCCCAGTGCTCTTTGGGAATGGGACCTATGGAGGGGAGAGGAAAGAACACAGCTCCGTGGCCACAGAAAAGCTGGAAACAAACCCAACACCCTCCACTGAGGAACTGCAGGGGCAATTATTTGTCCCGGATGCAATGGAAGATTACACAAACGTTAAAATGATAAGTAGGAGCTCCAGGTGTTATAATGTTAAGTGAACATGTGCAAATGGTAAGTACAGTTTGATTACATTTTTGTTTTTTTTTTAACTATAGGCGTGGGGCCAAAAAATGGTAGAGAACACAGATGCATAAATGTGCTAGGATGATGAATAGTTGAGTGAACTCTTTCCTTTTAAAATTTCCTGTGTTGTTTTAACGGGAGGGAGGAGGAGGAGGGAGGAAAGGAGAGCGGGAAGAAGAAAATAAACACTTGAATGGACACCCCAACCAGCACAGCAGAGCCCTGTAATTATCCAATCAGGGTGAACTCAAGATGGGGTCACACAACACAGGCCACTGGGCTGCCGAGTCGCCAAGGGCCTTACGGTCGATGGGAGGAAAGCGTAGGCTCCCTTGTTACATCTGCAAACATAAGACCTTCTCTTTGTCAAAAGGAGCACAGCAAAGTCAGAATTTATTCAGTCACTTCTGATCTTTCCTTTGAAATGAGCTTTGTGTCCTGGACACGAGGCCCCCCTCTGTTTTCACCTCTGTGCACACCTCCATCATGGCATTTTGCTTGAAATTCTCTCTTTACATGTTCCTCTTCCTCACTAGACTGTGAAGTCCTCAGCAGAGCCCACCATCATCCATCCTTGTGCCCTCAGGCATCTAATACAGTGCTAGGCACACAGTAGGTCTGCAGTATGTGTTTTCTGAATGGAATTAGCTAGACTCTCTTCATACCTGCCACACTCTTGAGCTAGACTTTTATGGATAAAGAATAAGCCTAGCATCGCCTCCTGATCAGCATTCCTGCTCACAGCCCTCATTACCCCCCCTCCCCCCCCCACACACACACACTCCTGTTTACCCCACACATCCCCAAGTCTGTCTTCCTGAAACACTGATGTCACCACATTCTCCTCTTCTCAAGACCTGTTTTCCCTTTCCCATCAAGACTGAGTGCCTTGGCCAGGCCCCAGGGCCCTATCATCACCTGGCCCCATGCTACTTGCTCAATTGTACTCCGGCTTCCCGGCAGGCACAGCCCAGCACATGCATTCCCACCCCCGGGCTTCTCCTAGCCCTGTTTGCCTGTCCTCAGATACCTTCTGCCTATTCAAATCCTACCTCTGCTTACCTTCAAGTTCCAACCCCTCCTGGCCACGCCAGCCCCCAGGGATCCTTGCTCTGAATGTGTCAGCTTCCAAAGTTGAGCACACTTACACATTTTTCCCCTCTGATTGTCTCCTCCCCACCCCAAAACTAGCTTAATCTTCTTAAGGGCAGGGCAATGTCTTGTACTTCATTGGTGTGACCCACCGCACCCACTGTTAAAACAGGCTCATTGGAAAAGTACAAGACTTACTGAGGGTCAAGTCTGAAAATCTGGAACACAGCCATGACTAGTAATGACAAAAGTGATACCCAGTTGATGCAGAGGCTTGTTCTAGGCAGCTGGCACCACTGGGGCATGGGTACAAGGGTTTGTGAAAGGGGCTTAGAAATTTAAATCAGTGCCACTGAAGCCAGCTGAGTTTTCTCTAGCACCTGATGGTATAAACCAGTGCTTCTCACGGTGTGCTGCCCAGACCAGTAGCATCAGCGTCTCCCAGGAGCTTGTCAGAGATGCCAAATCAGAAACTCCGAGGGTGGGGTCCAGCCTCTATGGTTTGACAAGCCCTTCAGGTGACTCCAATGTCCACTATTGTTTGTAAGCCACTAATGTAAACAGAGGAATATCCTCAGATACCAGAAAGAACAGCTCCTTCACCTCTAAAGACTGCTTATGGATATAATTTTTAACTCAGGTCTTCCTGTTTACTATGACTACTACTGCTATTATTGTACTATTGCTACTGAAACTGTAGTTAGAAAAATTGGCAGAGAATGCCAAGCAGTTGATAACTTATCAATATTACTAGAAGTAGTAGTACTGTTATTACTGAGTATTAGTAATGTTAATAGTAGCAGTAATAATAACAGTTATTGACTGCTTAGTATCCTCTGCCAAATTTTCTATCTACAGTTTTGGGGAGGAAGTGGTTGAGTGGAAAATAAAATCCATGTAGCATGAAGTATAGGCATCCTTGACCTTTTCAGCATTTGTCTCTCAGTCTTAAACCAATGAACCAATGATTTCTTATCACTCTGTCTGCCTTCTCAATCATCTGGTTTTTCAGTTTGCATTTTAATTGTTCTAAGCCTCTACAAGGGGTTTTGGTCTCTAATTTGCATACCCACCCCCACCTTTGAAAGCGTTGGATCATCTGCTGGCATCTCCAGTTTTATCTGGTCCAAGCTTCACATCCCCTCATTCTTCAGCATCTGGGTCAGTCTGCGTATCGCTGGGTGGGGTGGTTTGTGTGTGCAGTGGCAGCCCAGCTTCCTGTAACTGTGTTTATAAACTTGATCTGACCCCATCAGAAGAGGGTTTGAGGGTTGGCCGACAGTCCTGGGGGAGAATCTGCACAGCATCACCATGCAGAGATGGCTGACTCACATTCTGGTCTCCGGGTTGTGGGGACACAGAAAGAAGGCAGACTTGGGGCTTCATGACAGATGGCACCCTTAGGATCAGCAAATGGTCAGGGCGAGGGAACAGATGCAGCCGTACACATAGAGGCCCTCAGGATAAATGAGGCAGGTTGGAGTGGAGGATACACAGGGGAACTTTGAACTCTCAGCTGCACCTCCTATCTGTGAGCCTCCTTTTCCCTACTTGCAAAGTTAGAAAGTGAAGATGATCTCAAAAATTCCTCCCACAAACATTTGAGTGTTTAGGAGAAAAACAATGCCACAGCCTTATGGACACTGTAACTCGGTGCCATTGGTGACAGCAATGTTCTGTAAGTGCATTGTCCACTGCAGTAGCCACTAGCCATGTGGCTATTGAGCACTATGGCTGAGGAACTTGTAATTTTATTTAATTTTAATTACATTTAAATTTAAATTATCACACATGATTAGTGGCTACTGCATTGCACAGAACAGCTCTAAATGAATTCATGAGATGCAAGTTCTTTAGAACCCTATCTCTACATAGTAAGTGAAAAAGAAAAAAACTAACTTATCTTCTGGTTTGAAAATGATTTAATTCACATGGCAGGAACTCTGAGCACCCCTGAAGAAGTCTCAGGAAGCAGAACCCCTCTGCCTGGATCCTCATCCCAGCCTTCCCACCAGCCAGCTTCATGGGAGCTAGCAGTCCCTTCACCAACCTTAGTTAACTAACCTTACCGCTCTGGGCCCAGTTCCTTCTGTAAAGTGCAAACTAGCCACTCCGACTGTGGCAGGACAGTAAGAAGCTAGGAAAATCCCTGGGCAAGTGGAATGGAGAAACTAAGACAAGAAAAGTAAACAAGGTTAAACAGTTCGGGCAGCCACAGCCAATTTGTGAATCATAAGACCTTATCTTCCCAACCAAGGACACTTGAGAGAAAATGGCTTATACCTCTCCTCCCTAACCAGAGAATATATAGCTTAAATCACCCTGGTTCAGGAAAACAGAGAACAAAGACCCAATTAATGCCACTTTTGCCAGCTAAACCCAAGGATAGATAAAGTCTGGGGAACAAATAACACCCCCCCCCCAAGAAAAAGCAGTTTGATGGTATCCTTTGAGGGGTGTATTAGGCAAGAAAGATAGTTGTTAGAGCCGGAGAAGCGGGGAGGGAACAGGAAAAGGGAGTTGATCTCACCCACTGAACAAATAAGTCAGCAGTCTTGGGACTTGCCAAGATAAAATTGTCAGAAATTATTGGAAAAGCCATAGCAATATAAAAGGGGAACCTTGAAATCTAGTCTACCCAGCAGAGGAACCCTGAAACCTATAGGAGGGTAAAGTATAAAACCCTTGAGACCCCACCAGATGGAGTGCTCAGATTAACCGAGTTGCCCGTTTTTGCTTTATGCAAAGTGTATTCTTAATAAATTTGCTTGCTCTGCTTCCTTAATAAACTCACTTGCTTTGTTCCAACACTGCTGTCTGTCATCCATCCTAATTCTTTCTCACGAGCATGAAAGGAGCTAAGGAGGGGAGAGCCAGCCCCCTTTGGCACAGGCAGCTCTCTGGTAAAACAACTTTCCCACATAGTTGTGAGGACACCGAAAAGCTGTACCCAATGCACCTTAAAAGTGTCAGAAAACACATATTACTATTCCCATCCACCACTGCTGGAATGACCTTCCTGAAGCCTCAGTAAATGGCCCTTTAACACTGGGAGACTTGGGAAAGGGTGGGCATAGGTGGCAGGGGCAGGGGATGGACAAAGTTTCAGGTAGCCACTCTGATTTACCATTTGTCAAGCACTCAATAAAATATCCTATGTGGTTTAGATGCATTCAATAAATGTGTTACATCAATCTGCCAACAATTTCACTCTTCAGAATTGATCTGACAATTATACTGGTATGAATGCTACACAAAAGTTTGTCTTATCTACCACTAAATCCTCAGTGCCTAAAACCATGGTTGGCAGATAGAAGGTGAGTAAATGAGGCATGTAAATGTATATACAAGGATGCTCATCCTGGTAACAAATTAAATGTCTACCAACAAGGGCCTTAGTTAAATTCATTATGGTCCATCTATAATAGTTGATCTATGTCACTGTTGAAAAGAATATCACACACACACACACACACACACACACACACACACACTGATCTGGGGAAATGCACAAGATTAAAGAATCAGATTTCAAAATGACATTCTGAACCCTTCTTACATGTATAGTACAATCCCATCGACATTTAAAAAAACAGTATATGCATATATGGTATAAACACTTAGATAATTTCCAGCAAGATACACAGAAACTTAAGAATGGTCACTTCTGAGAACTGGGCCTAGAGAGATTTAGGACAGGGAAAGATGCTTTTAAGTGCACTGGTTTTGATTTTGGTTTTTATTAATTAGCTTTCTATTTTAATTATAAAAGTTAAATACAATCATGTTAAAAATTCTATCTAGAACATTTTATGGCCAATAAATACATTTACCAAGGCAATGATAGAGAAAAATGTTTACACTGTAACATAATTGGGGGAAATGGGATATATTTGGTGTGATCATAATGTCAAATACACACACACACACACACACACACACAAAAAAAAAAAAAAAAAAAAAAAAAAAAAGCAAAACCATGACACAGCCCCTAACAGTCTGGTCCCTCTAAGAAGGCTTGTGGACCCACTGCCACTCACCACCAGACAGCCCGCAAGGTGGCAACCACATCCTTTAGGACTCATCATTCCAGAGCCAGAGTCCAGGAGGCAGTCAGAATAACATTCCAAATGTCCTGTAAAGTGAGACGGTCCCACTGGAATCTGGAGTTGGAGTGAGCCCGCCTGACTCTTCCTAAAGGCTGGCACCTTGTTCTTCATTACAGAGATTTTAGGCTGCGAGTCACAAGTCAGAAGACATCAGGTGAATCTGTGCAATCTTAAAAGGCCAGCAGCTAACAGCTTAAACGACAATAGGTGCCTTTAAGACTTGGTAATTGGGCAGAAAAGTGAAACCAGGCATGAGGCTTCCAAGCAGCTGAGCGGTCTCTGATTACCCTGCAGCAAGCAGCCCTATGGAAGCAAATACCTTAAGAAAACAGAAGGGCTGACTGGGGGAAGGGGCAGGAATTTAAAAGTAGAGAACCTGAGGGCTAGAAGGCACTGAGGTGCCATCGAGCCCACATTGCCACAGAAGGAGTGAGGCCCGGAAAGAACGCATTCCTTCTGAAGTGACTGCAGACCAGGGGAAGGAGGGTGCTATTAAGTGGCCAGAGTCATAGGTTTCCTGGCTGACACTGGGAAAGCAAGCTAGGTTTGAGCAATTATCCATTCTGGAAAAATACAGTTGGCTGCCCATCACATGGAAGCCACAGGAGACAAGGGCCCTGCAAGTGTTCCAGCCTCACATGAATAAGTCAGGAGAAGATAGGAATCTCCGCTTCAGGTCTAATTAGTCATTCCACTTAGCAAATCGGCCTTCTTTGGGTGTGGCTGGTGGCTTTGCCAGACAGAAACACCTTCCAGCTAGGATTCTGGGCTGGGAGGTTGGCCGCCTGGGTCCTCCCTGAGGTTGCAGGAACTTGGATCAAGTGATTATTCACTTCATTTCCCTCTAACGAACACTTCCTAGGGTCAAGTTCTCTGGGAGGGGGCAATAACCTTGCCCCCTCCCAGAGAACTTGACCCTAAGAAGTGTTACCCCTTAGGCTGCTAACAGAGAAAAGTGTGGAACACCCAGAGGAGGCAGCAGTGCTGAGGTCAGAGGTGAAGGAGTGGGAAACTCTGGCCTACCTCAGGAACAGGGAGAACCTTCCTGTTGGTCCAGGCCTGCCTTTATCAAACTCGACCCTTCAGAGACCTGAAGGCTGTATGGACAAACACAATGTTCAACCGGAAAGGGAGTTTGAGATGAGGAGAGAGTGAAGATAGGGTATAAATTAAATGGAGTCACTTCAAACAAGCTGCCCAAATTATTAACATTATGAAGGCTGAGACATGAGAAGACTCTATTCTTGTTCTAAGGAGCCCAGGAACTTAAACTTTTTGAACTTTCAAGTCCTGCGTGAGTGCCTGGATGTACATCAGACCTCCAGGTAACCCTCTGATTACCTCCTGAGGACTCACAGACCCAGTCTACCCAATATCCACCTGACATCCACTATCCAGACTGCCTGACATCTCACTGACAACCATCCTGGACCAATCCCAGGGCTAAGGATGCAGGCCTGGTTATTCACAATAATGCACTTTTCACTACAAGAACTCAGCTTTTCTTTCTTCTGTAGAACACTTCTGGGTTTCTGCCTAGCTGTATCCCCAGTTTGCAAATTCTAAGACCCTTGAATGAGTCTTCGTCATTTATTTCTGAGTTTGTTTGACAGACAGTATCTGATAGTCCAATGTGCTGGTTTTCCGGAGGAAGAAATGAGAACCCAGAGAGTGAGTGACTTGTTCAAAGCCCCCTGATAATTTAGGAACAAATCACCATTTCTTAGGTTTTCGGTTTTTTTCCTCTGGAAAAGCAGAGTGTTGGACTATTAGATACTCTCAAAGGTCTCAGGTAGAACCTTGTGTGGTTGTCCCAACAGGTTCTGGCTGAGACCAGAGGTCCACAAACACTTTCCCCTGCCAACGGGGTATTTATCAGAGATCTCAGCTTACATCTAATAAAAAAATAAAAATAAAAAACACACCAGACCTAATCCTGCAGAAAAGTTAATACAATTCAATAAAAACAAGACATGTCACAGTTGAGGAAGGAGAGACAAATTATCAGAGAAGTATGAGGCACAGAGTAAGAGGAGGCAGGCAGGGAAGGATGAGGAGATCTGGCCAGAGGAGCAGAGCGGATCTCTGCAGGGCAGTAAGTCAGGGGAGGCAGCAGGAGAGGGTATGGCAGGATCAGGGACCTGTGCCAGCTGCAGACAGACAGGAGACAAATAGCCTGGCTGACCCACGGGGCCTTGCCATAACAAGGACACCCTCTCTGCTGCCTATGCCCTGTGAGACAAGGACAGCATGTTCCAGGTGGGAACTGTCACTCTGAAGTCCACAAGCAGCTAACCCCAGGGTCCTATGAGCTCTTCATACAAGAGCCTTCCATTGCCAGTCTATGGGGGTCCATGACCCACTTGACCATAAGGCTCAGGGGACTGCTTGGGGAGAAGAGACAGGTGCATCAGCACAGGACCCAGTACGCAGTGAGGGCTCTGACCCCAAGGGTCTCAGACAACTCCAGGAGGAAAATGGGGTAGCAGGGATAGCGGGATGCCTATGTCCTAACCCCCACAACCTGTGAATGTGGCCGTATTTGGTGAAAGTGTCTTTGGGGATGGACCTAATGTAAGCATCTTGTGATGAGATCATTCTGGATTATGTGGGTGGCCTACACCCAATGGTAGGTTTAAGAGGGAGACAGAGGACGATTGAACAGAAGAGGACTCACAGAGGCACACAGGGGAGAAGATGATGTGAAGGCAGAAGCAGAGATTGGAGGGATACTTCTACCAGCCAAGGAATGCCACAGATACCACAGCCACCAGAAGCTCGGTGAGTGCCATGGAACCAATTCTGCCTCAGAGCTTCCAGAAGAACCAACCCTACCAACGCCTTGATTTCAGACTTCTGGTCTCCACAAGTGTTAGGGAATAATCATCTGTTGTTTTAAAGCACTTAGTTTGTGGTAATTTGTTATGGCAGCCCCAGGAAACTAACACAGCAGGGAAGGGAGATGGAAACGCAGGCTTGGCATTTTCAGCATTCTGAGAGAAGGTGTCACTCATCTATATGTCACAGGGGTCTCGAGGCCCGGGCAGGGACCTTCCTGGGAGGGTACCCAAGAGGATATAGCAGCCTCTGGCTCCTGAGAACTTCAGGCTGGCTGGGTGCAGGGCCAAGAACAGGAGCCCACCCTGCCCCGCACTACCCTGCTCCCTCATCGGGCCTGGCTGCCTCCAGCAGGGCCCACAGCCTCTTAAAGATTCTGCCCAGAGCTGAAGTCCTGTCCACCCACCCAGCTGCCCCTGCCTAAACCTCTTTACCCATGAGCTCCCCAAAAGTGACTGGACCATCCTTCTCCAGCAAGTTTCTCGGATTCCATTATTATAGAGAGCATGTAAGTCAGTGGAAAATGTCCTGGCTTTGGAATCAAACAGACTGGATTTTAATCCCAGGGTATCTTGAGATGGAGTGATTTGACCTCTCTGAGCCTCTGTCTTCTCATCTGTAAAGTGGGATAAATAATCACTTTTTTTTTTTGCCACATAGGTTACTACGACAATTAGAAACAGCACAGGAATAATGTCCAGCCTATGGTATGCTATACAACAGGAGGGCAATAGCCCTGGCCAGTGTCGTTCAGTTGATTGAACGACATCCCATGTTCCAAAAGATCTCTGGTTGGATTCCCGGTCAGGACACATACCCAGATTGTGGGTTCAATCCCTGGTCAGGATGCGTACGGGAGGCAGCCAATCAATGTTTTTCTCTCAAATATCAATATCTCTCTCTCTCTCTCTCTCTCTCTCTCTCTCTCTCTCTCTCTCTCTCTCTCTTTCTCTCTCTCTCTCTCTCTCTTTCCCCCTTTTCTCTTCTTCTCTCTCTAGAATCAATAAAAATATATTTTAAGAAAAAAAGGAGGTCAATAAATGGCAGCAATTATCATCATCATTACTTGCATGAAGAACAAAGTGTTTTTGAAACTTTGACCTGAGCCCAGCTTGTGGAAGATACGAAGAGATCCACAACATGGGCTATTCTCAAGAACTCTGACTCAGCAGAGTTGGCGAATACCTACTGTGTTCCCTCTTCTTATTGCCTTCAAGTCCTCCCTTCCCCAGTCACTAGGTGTGACCTCAGTCCCCTATGTACCTCCAATAGTCACCCAATAAATATTTGTTATTGAGATTAATGAATAAATGACATTGAGTCACCCAACCCCTTGAAATGTTCGTTTTCTCATCTGTAAAATGAGGCTAATGGCATCTACCTACCCTTCTGTCTCACAGGACAACTATAGCCTAACCAAGCAGCAACCATAGAGGGCCCTCAAGGCAAAGCCCCCCACAAAACCCCGAACTACACCTCAAAGGTTGTCCCATTTTTACAGAAGTTGGCTGTGCTGAGCCCAGGACAGTCACAGCGAGGTCTGGCGATGCTCGCATCTCCCTGTACCCAGAGAGCCTGCATTCCAGGTCCACATCTTACTGGACGCAAACCTCCCTGCCTTTCCTGGTCTGGAGTCAGAACACTTGGCTTAACTTCTGACACTGCTCTTCCTGGCTGTGTGACCAGGTCACGTAGCCTCTCTGAGCCTCCATTTTCTGGAAAAGGAGGGTTAATAGCCCCTGCCTGTCTAGAAATGCAGCCATGAAAATTGAATGAGATAATGCACATGAATGTGCTTTATAAACTGTAAAGTTCCATACAACTGTAGATAATTATTACGATTACCATTGTTACATAAGAAACAAAAGACATGCACAGTGGTGTGAGCCTCGGAGTAACACACACTCCTGGAACAGAGGAGGAGCCCTCAAATGCCACAGCTCCTTTCAATTTTGTTGACTTGGAAACCTTCACCATCAAATTTCGAAATCCTAATCTGGCTTTGCCAAGGAACCAAAAATATTCTAGCCACAGCTCAGGAGAACCACAAGATAAGCATTTCCATAATGGGTACCGCTGGGCTTCAATCAACTCAGCTGCTTGGGCCAAAAAACATAGTGTTTTTAAAAAACAAAACAAAACAAAAAAAAACACCACAAACCAAAATTCAGCCCCTCCTCCAAAACACACAACTTTTATCCTAAGAAAAGAAGTGGAAACCAACTTTAACTGAAGTTGAACTCTGAGGCATTCATTCTTGGAAGGCAGGCCCTCCCGGGTGAGGGGGGCATACACAGCATTCTCGTTATGGTCCACAGGTAGAGAGCGTTCTAGTGGAGGTGAGCGAGGAAAGGGGCTCCTGACTCATTCCAACGGCTGTGAGGACTGGACCCGTGAGCCCAAAGAGGCAACCGCTGCCGCAGACTCAGAAATTAGCTCTGCTAATCCAGCTAAAAAGCTAAACAAACATAAGACTCCCCCTTCCAGCTGTTTTTAATTAACCAGGTACAAAGAAGGCCTCTAGACCAGGCACCTACATTCCTTGATGCAGCAACCCTGTGCTCCAACTTCCTGCTCACAACAGAAGGCCTCCCCTACAGCATCAGCAGTCCAAAAATGAAGAGCCCTCTAGACTGGCCGCAGGAGCCTCACAGGAGACCCACCTGTGGCCCCCCGGGGCCTGCTGAGTCACCCCAGGTGAGCAAAAACTCCCAGTCCTGGGTTCAGGGCTGATACATTAGGATCCTACCTGCAGCTACTCATTCATGTTTCACACTTGGGGCTGCCTCTTCCTCCAAAGACCCTCAGTCCTGTCTGGAGGCTACAGGCTCCCTTTGGAGGTTTTTGTTCTCTAGTACAAAATTCTAAATCACTTGAGAGGCAGCCTAGTGTGGTGGGAAGAGTAAATGCTGGCTGTGGCCACTGTGATTCAGTTGGTTAAGCATCATCCCATGCACCAAAAGGTCACCGATTTGACTCCGGGTCATGGCACATACCCAGGTTTTGAGTTCGTCGGTGCTAGGCAATGGGAGGCAGCCAATCAGCCAATTGATGTTTCTCTCTCATATCAATGCTTCTCCCTCTCCCTTCCTCTCTCTCTATGAAGATCAATAAAAAATTAAGAAGAAAAAAAAAGAGCAAATGCTTTGCAGTCAGGTAAACATGGGTTTAAACCCAGTTCTGTTGCTAACTGGCTCTGGGGCTTCGGAAAGGTGACTCTCTTGGCCCTGGTTTCCTCATCCCTAAGAGACAGCTCATTTTCTAAAGATTAGTAATAATGTATGGAAGGCTCCTGGTAAATGATTGGTGCTTAATCAGGTGTGATTATTATTATAACTAGAGGCCCAATGGACAAAGATTCGTACAATAATGGGCCTTCCTTCCCCTGGCTGCCGGCACCACCTTCCCTCAGGCCTGAAACCGCCTTTCTGCCTTTGCTCTGGCCCAGAGCCTCCTTTCAGCCTTCCCACACTGCCCAGAGGTCCATAGCTGCTGGGGTGGTGTGGAACACCTGCATCATTGCCATGGCGACGACACAAAATCCTGCCCTACCCCTGGCAACTCAATACCTGGAAATGCAAATTAACCCACCATCTTTGTTGGTTAATTTGCATATGCATTCCTGATTGGCTGGTGGGCATCACAAGGTACAGTCAATTTGCATCTTTCTCTTTTATTAATGTAGATTGCATCCCCACTGCCATGCTACAAATTCTAAGGCCTAGTCCCTCCTTCATTCCTGGCTCCTCCTACCTTTGGCTCACATGTAACTACTTATCAAAGTGGCCAGTTCTCAGGCCTGCCCAGTTCTGGGCCAAGCCAGACCTGGACTCTGCAGAGTACAGTGTTAGCAAACAGAAAGCACTCCAAGCAGTAAGTGTTTGTTTACTTAGAAGAAAAAAAATCCTGAAATCGCAAGTGATTGGAATTTTTCCCACCACATTCTGCTTTCATGAGTACAAATCATTAAGTAAACACCAGGTTTATTTAGAAGAATAACTTCTCTCATATGAACTTCACTCTTCTCTTGACAGCTATGTTACTACACAATGTCCAGTAAACAAAACACAATGATTTGAGGGACCTAGAAGATTCTGAAAGGTCAGACCCTTTAAATAAAATATTTTATTTCTAACACATCGCCCTTCTCTGATTACAAAAGTAACATGTGATCATTGTTGACAGTTGACAAAAAATAGAAAAAAGATATGAAAAAAATCAAATTAGTGGCAATTTCACCATCTCTAGAGAATGTCATAATAAATGTTTTGGTGTATTTCCTTCCAGTCATTTTTCTATGTGCCTCAAAGGTGTTTAAAATCAAATAGAAGATTAAGAGAGCCAGCTGGTGCCGGTGCCGACAAGACAGCAGCCGTGGATTGCCCACGATGGCTTCCTTGTCCTGTTTTCCCTTCTCCCCACCCCTAAACAACTTATTTGTTGGTGACACACCTACACATGGCGTAACTACATCTTGTCTTATCAGGGCTGAGTGAACTTCTGCCCTTTGAGTGAATTAATGCAGTCATCTCTGCTTTCCATTTTCCTACCACAGAGTCAATATTTACTAGCAGTGTTGCTAAAACATGCCCTGAATAAACCCAGTGCTAAGCATCGCTGCCTAATGTCAGCAGCAGCAGTCTCAGCGGCACCAGAGGCTTTACTGTGCCACAGGCCACACCACCAGGTGAATGACTCCTGCCCTGACTGAACAGGTGGGCCCCGGCCCAACAAGGATGCTTCATGTAATTTTAAAGTCCAGGATGCTACTGCTAAAAGACATGTAAATATTAAGAGATGGGGAAACTGAGGCCCTGTGGCGGGAAGGACTTGCCTAGGCACATGTCGCTCCAGAACCAAAGCCGGGGTCCCTGCCCTCCCACACCAGCACCCTCTCATTGCACTGTCTCGTTGAATGAATGGAGAAACGGCTGAGACGGCGGTAGGGGCAGAACCCACTTCCTCAGGCCTGGATTTCAATGGGGCAAGTGCTGCTCTGAGATGGTTAGTTTCACAGAGGGATCTCCCCAAAACTGGCCTGGTCTCATAGATGATGAGTAAGGAGACATCCTGGCATCATCAGTCCTCTTGTTTCTTGCTGGAATGCATTCATTCATCTCTCCGTGGGACAAGCTTTTATTGAGCCCGAAGGCATTCCTTGCTTCCCCAAAGCAGCACCACTTGCCCACCTCTTCTGAAAAGAATCTTTTCACGGTTGTCAAAAGAGAGAGACCCGTTGGGTAGCCCCAAGGAAATCTGGGGCCTAAAGGGAAATATCTAAAGGAAGGAAATATAGAAAACTTATACTTTGGGGATAGATCCTTGACAGCAGGCCTCTGGAGGAAAGACCCTATTCCTAAGATAAGGTGACCAGACATCCCGCTTTTGGCGGGACAGTCCCGATTTTTAACAATTTGTCCTGCGTCCCACGGCATTTTAAAACAGTCCCAATAGAAAAAAATCGGAACTGTTTTAAAACGCCATGGGACGCGGGACAAATTGTTAAAAATCTGGACTGTCCCACCAAAATCGGGACATCTGGTCACCTTATCCTAAGAGCACCTCCTCAGGTACTAAAAGGAACAAGTCAAAAGGGAAAGGAAAGGTGGCTTGGTGTGATACCAAATGCTTCTGTGGAGTAGCAGAAAGAGCAAAGGAGCTGGAGTGAGGAGACCTGCATTCAGACCCCACTTGCACCGCCAAAAGCTTGCATGGTCAACATAGGGAAAGTGTCTTGCCAAAGGCCACACAACATATTGGTGGCCAAAGTGGGACTTGAATCAAGTCTTTATTCCAAGTCCATGGCTGATGGCTCAGATGCCACAAATGACTCTTTCTACTTCTCAAGTAGCCCCAAGAAAGCCACACCCCTGATCTGGAAATTTCATGGCAATAGGCCTTCCCTTCATCTCCTCAGCTGAGATCAGACCCTGTCTGAAAAGGGAAAGCCCTTCTCCCCTTCTCTCCCTGGGACTAGATAACACCACCTGGGTTCACAGAACCCGGCTCAGTCACTTCCCGGAGAAACAGAAGCATGACAGAAGTCACTAGGCTGGCCCAGCGCAGGAAGAAGTTGTGATGTGGGACGAATCTGGTACACGAGAGGGAGAACAAGTGAGCATTCTGTACAGCAGCGGCGATGTCAAACAGCTCTGCACACGTGGCCTGCTCCCCTGCTCTGCCCCCTCTCCAGGCAAGAAAACAAAGAAGGTTGTGTGTGCAGAGCTGTGATGAAAACGATGCTGCTGCACTTCTCCTGGCTCCTGGGCTTGTAGACACAAACTCAAGGCCTGGAGGCTCAGCTAGCTGAGCACAGTTTATGGCTGCACTTGGCCCTTGTGTTTGCTGAATGCTTACTGTGCATCCCACCCTATGCTAGAGATGGTGAAAACACTAAGAAAGGTAAACCTTGGTCGCTGTCCTCAAGGGTCTCACAGTCTGGCTTGGAATACAGAATGAACCTCCAGAAAACCTTCTACTTCAGAAGAACTATGTATGAGGCCCAGACTCTATGGATGCTTGAAGCTGGAACGGTGGCTGGGGCAAGTACTCATGGCAAGGCTTTAAATGGAAAGGTGTTTTCACTGGATTTGAGGGCTAGCAAGCAGAACTAGTGGAAGAGAGGAAGGAGAATGAAAAAAGAAGGTGCTCAGAAGAAAGAAGAGCATCTCATTAAAAGACATGGAAAGCAGCTAGAGGGGAGAAAGTATAGAGAGAAAAGTTTGGCCAGGTAGAATGAACAAAGCAATGGGACTAGCTATACCCTTCAGTTTAATCTGCCAGCCACTTATTCCTGACTCTGCATCACAGAGTATAGGGAAGACATGGCTTGGACATTGGCCTAGAAGCCCTTACCCTGCAAAGAGGAAACTTAGGTGACAATAAAAAGGAAGGTAAGTGCATGAGAGACATACACCTGTGGGTACAGAGTACAGTGTTACAAGAGTTGCCATCCAAATGCAGGTTAATATCAGCAAGAGTCAGCTAATCTTGGCAATGCTCTAGGGGCTGGCTATGGGGCAATCTCGTAGAGAGAAAAGAATGTGTACCGCACTGTTTATTCCTAAATGAGCACCTGCAACTATTAACATTTAAATAGTGTAAGTCCTGTTCTCAGTTAATGGTCATCTTCTCCCAAGCATTAGGCAAAGTTTCTCCAGATTTATTTTTGGAAGCTCTTATTTAGGAAGAGCTTTGAAAGCCAGCATTAGCTAAAATTAGGAACTTGCACTCAGATAGATACAGGTATACTTCATCCAACAGACAAGTTCCCTAAAGAGTGGACTTCTTAAAAGTCAAGTCACTTCTTTTAATGGCCAAGAAAGATGAACTTTTGTGCTCAGTGAATACTTCTGTGAAGAGCAGGCTGCTTAACGTTTTTAAATGACTCGAAAGAGCTCACAGTGCATTGAAGGGTTAGGCAGATGGCATTGCGCGGACCCTCCAGCCGGATTCTAATGGTGTGATGACAAATTACTCTTTCCAAACCCCTTGGGTATGTCTGCCTGGATTTTTTTCTAGCAAAACATATTGGAGACTCATTGTAGGTACCAGTATGGAACCCTCACCAAATTGTTACCATCCCTAACTTACTAGCCCTTCAGCCAAGGGTTCACTGAGTCTGTTCTCTCTGCATGAAGGATACAGGCAGTGACCCCTTCAACCCTTTATGGATGCCTCCAGGTCCTCATTGCCTCACGTTCTCTACAGTGATTCACTCTTCCTGGGCCCACCTCCCATGCCCTTTTCTCTATCCAATGCCATTCATCTTTCTTCCAGCCCAAAACCAGTAGGAAGCCCAAACTCCTGAGCATGAAATATTTAAAAAGCAATTTGTTCCATATGACATAAGAAATGCATGTTGAACTTTTCCAGCTTAGGAGATACTGTAAAGTATAAATAAAAACAATTAAATCATTCATTATCCTACCCCTCTACCCCTGTGACTGATACTATAAAACTTTAATGGCTGGCTTAGGCATTTGTCCATCCTCTACTTGCTACTCTGGGCTTGCCCACTGCTTCCCTGCTAAACCTGTCATTCAGTTTCCAGGGACCCAACTCCCCAAAAATACCTTGCATTATCTCGTCCATTTAGGTGGCTCAGGTACATCTTTTCCTGGAATGCCCACCCTCCCTGCTAAACCTATCCAAACTCTACCCATCCTCCAGCGTCCCGCTTAGCCCCCACCTCCCAAAACCTTCTCTGGCTGTGCCAGGCCATGGAGGTAGCCAGGAACTGAACCAGTATCACATGTATTGTCTGGATGTTCTTTCAGCTGCACTATATTCTGACAGCTCTTGAATTGTTGCTGAGCCTGATACTCTCGTGGGTGTTTTTGTATTGTATATTTATTTAAGGTTTGCTTATTTACCTCTATAAGCTCCTAAAAATGTAAACTATATCTTTGCATCCACTCCTCTCCCTACCCTAGTGCCCATCAAAGCATCTCCTACACGATACATGTCTGACAGGTATTTCGTAGACTTGTGAAATTCTAGAGCTGAGGGGGAAAGGGGGACTGAGGAACAGAGAGATGAGAAGGTTAAAACAGAGACCCCTGAATAGGAGCCAATTGAAACCAGAACTCATTCGAACATTTACTGTGCACCGACTATGTGCCTATCACTGTGTAAGGCACTGGAAAATGAAACGGAATCACCTCCAGATCATGTGATCAGAGAGCTCACTGGACTGCGAGCTGTTCTAGGGGTGGTGTGGAAGAGGGTGTGAGCAGACTCAAAGGTACACAATAACAACTAGAAAATCCACAACATACTGTGGAACGTAGATGAGGTGCACCCAACCCTGCCTGCAGTCAATATACCTGCAGTAATCAGGGCAGGCTTCCAGGAGGAAGCAAAGCTTGAGCACATGCTTGGAGGCTCCGCAAATGGGTAGGACAGAGATAAGAACAGGGAAAGCGTGCTACCTGGGCTCTTCGAG
This sequence comes from Pipistrellus hanaki, assembly GCF_964339955.1. Classification (NCBI taxonomy): domain Eukaryota; kingdom Metazoa; phylum Chordata; class Mammalia; order Chiroptera; family Vespertilionidae; genus Pipistrellus; species Pipistrellus hanaki. Next base: position 44,054,215 of record NC_140503.1, on the reverse strand, counting down.
GGGAAGAATACACACAGGAATGGGAAGTGAACCTAGAGGCCATCAAGGCATCAGCTTGTAGAATCACTGCATCTTCAGTGGTAGCTCCATTCCCTCCTCACATTCTGCACGGAGTCTCAGAGAGAAGCTATTTTAGCTAATTACCACTGCTCCTACTGGGCAGAGCTTTTTCAGCCCAGCATCTCATAGCCAATGAATTGGTCACTCTTGAGCCACGTGACCCTCCCTGCCAATCAGGGGCCACTACTGTACAAGGGCCAGCTCAGCTCAGCTCTATGGGGCAGAAGGCTGGGAGAGATCTGGAGAAAAAAAAGAGGGTAGTTTTAGCAAGAAATGAATGTTGAGTGTGGAAGACACCATGAAAGAGTGGAGGTTGGTGAGAGAATCCAAGCAGGGATCTAGTGTGAGCAAAGGGAAAGAGGTAAAAATAACATAACCGGCTGGGTAGCATTTTTATGCCTGAGTTTCTCTAACGCCGAGGTGACATCCCAGGTCCAGAGCCTTCTCTCCGGAGTGTAGGGTTACAATTAATCAGGTGGCATCTTATGAGCTGCACGTCAGTGATGCTTACTTATCTAAGGCCTGTTACTACAAAGAATACAGGGAAGCACCTCTTTTTGCTGCATCTTTTGAAGACAAAGCTGCAGTGAAGCAGGATCTTGCAGAGCAGTTCCTAAGACACCTAAGAAAATGTGGGGCCGAAACCGGTTTGGCTCAGTGGATAGAGCATCGGCCTGTGGACTGAAAGGTCTCAGGTTCGATTCGGGTCAAGGGCAAGTACCTTGGTTGTGAGCACATCCCCAGTAGGGGCTGTGCAAGAGGCAGCTGATCGATGTTTCTCTCTCATCGATGTTTCTAACTCTCTATCCGTCTCTCTTCCTCTCTGTAAAAAAATCAATAAAATACATTTTTTTTAAAAGAAGGAAAAAAAGAAAACGTGGTGTAAACTCTGCCTTCCAGTGACTAACAGGCCCGATATAGGTAACTGGGGGGCTGGCATACAAGCTCTAGAGTAGGGGTGTCGAACTCAATCAGAGAAGGGGCCAAAATCTAAAATCCAGCCTAAATCGCGGGCCGAATGGTTTACTGAACAGTCATAAACTGACAATGTCATAAACTGACAGCGGAGTGCAGTGATGACAGCGCGGTGCGGGCCACATTGCAAGGCCTAGAGGGCTGGATTTGGCCCGCGGGCCTTGTGTTTGACATATGTGCTCTAGAGGCTGCTCTGGAGTTGAAGAACATGTTAACCAGAAAGACCGGAACCCCTCGGCTTCAGAGCAGTGGAACTGACCTCTCACGCTTCACGGGAAAGTGCCTGGATAAACAGGAGAGGAACACAGGCTGTCTGGTTCACCAGCTTGTACCTCATCAGGGAGAAGAAAAGCCGGCCCAGCAGGAAGACCCATTTAAAAAGCTGCTGAAAAGTCAGGTCGAGACCTAAGACCTGAAAGCAACATAGCAAGTCTTCCCCTTGTAGTGGGTCCCCAAGTCAGCTAGATCGTCTCCATGTGACAGAAGACTGCTCATTGTTGCACATACAAATATATCTGTTTTACATTATTAAAAAATCACAACACAACCAGAGAGGGGATAATAAAGAGACTTGTTATAAGGGAAGAAATGAATAAACCAACATCTCTAAGAGCCTACTGTGTCTCAAGTACCATTTTGAAGAAATGATCTTGGACCTAGTTGTACCTTCTACATCCCAAACCCTTGTCACATATGTGTGTGTGTGTATGTGTGTGTGTGTGTGTGTGTGTGTGTGTGCGCGCACGCACGCGCACGCAAGTTCTAAATTAATTCTGTGATTCAAATGCACTGCCCAGAATGACATATGCTGTACTACACATTTCAGTCATAATCTCATCCAATCTCTGGAGTCAGAAGAGATCTAAGTTTAAATCCTGGCTTGATAAAGAAGGTGATATGTTCTCCATTTCATAGATAAGAAAGACCAAGGTTCAGAGAGGTGAAGTTAACTTGCCCAAGGTCACACAGGCTGACAGTAGTAAAGCTGGGATTCCTATCCATGTTTGACCCTGAGCCTGAGGGACAAATTTTTGGCTGTGGAGGGGAGTAGGTCAGCTGCCCAAAGAAATGGCCCACTAGTAATCCCACTCCTAGGAATATATCTTAAGAAACTAGAAACACCAATCAAAAAGGATGTATGCACCCTTATGTTCATAGCAGCACAATCTACAATAGCTAGGATTTGGAAACAGCTTAGGTGCCCGTCAACAGATGATTGGATCAAAAAACTATGGTACATCTACACAATGGAATACTATGCTGCCATAAAAAAGAAAGAATTCTTATCATTTGCTGCAACCTGGATGGAATTGGAGAACATTATGCTGAGTGAAATAAGCCAGTCAATGAAAGAGAAACACCACATGACCTCACTCATTTGTGGATAATAAAGAACATTATAAACTGATGACCAAAAAGATAGATACAGAGACAGTAAAGCAATAAAAAGACTGTCAAATTACTGCAGGGAGGGTAGGGAGATATAGGGGAGATAAGAGATCAACTGAAGGACTTGTATGCATGCATATAAGCATAACCAAAGGATGCAAAACTCTGGGGAGGGAGGGCATGTATGGGAGTGGGGGGGAGGGTACAATGGTAAGATATGTACACATATAATACCTAAATTTAAAAAATAGGGAAAAAATTAAAAATAATAAAATAATAAAATAAATGGCCCAGCCACAGGCCTTCCCTATAGGGTAGCAGCCAGAGGAACCAGAGGGCTTGCAGTGGAGCCCACCAGCTAAGCCAGCATCTGGCAGTGTTTCCTGAGCTGCAGGGAGCTGACGTTTTGTCAGAGACACACCGTGAACCCCAGGAAGGATCCTGTGTCAGAATTCAGATGAGACATCAGGAAGGATTTTACGGCCCCAAACTCTGGAAACACTGCAGAGTTAGCTGGCTCTAAGATGCTTTAAAAAATCTTTCTCTAAGAAATCTTTTCAGGATTGCTGCTTGGACCTGTGTTAATAAATACCTGGGGACCCACAGCCTTTTCCCCACTCCATCTGGCCTCCCTGCTCTCAGAAGTTGGGACTGGGTCCTTGTGCCTCTTATCTGAAAAAACGAAGACAATTAATTCCTCCCTGCCTATCCCACTTGGGAATCTCACTGGTTAAATAAGGTAACAGAGGAGAAGCTGCCCAGCCCGGCTCCTCCCTGTGAGTTCTTCCAGGCAACTGACCGCTGGATTTTCAGCACAATGACGTCCGTATCTGCTATCTGCGGCCATGTGCTACACACTTCCCACATGCAGGGTTACACCCCTTACCTCTGTGGCAGGAATGAGGGGAGAGGGAGGGAAGTCAGAGGTAGCGCTGTATTTGGGAGAAACTTTAAAGGGCCTTTGATTCCAGAATAGAGAGACGTGGAGTCCTAGCCGGTTTGGTTTAGTGAATAAAGCATCTGCCTGTGGACGGAAGGGTCCCGGCATATGCCTGGGTTCTGGGCTTGATCCCAGTGTGGGGTGTGCAGGAGGCAGCCAATCAGTGATCCTTTCTCATAATTGATGTTTCTATCTCTCTCTCCTTCTCCCTTACTCTCTGAAATCAATAAAATACACACACACACACACACACACACACACACACACACATATATATGTTTTTTTAAAAAGAGACGGAGTCCACTGAGGCAGTGGTTGCAACAACAATGAACAGTCTATATATGAAAGAAACAGGGGTCTCCCTTGGGTGGTCAGTAAAAAGGATGGTAGCTGGTTTGGGGCCTGCAGCAGGTTCCTGGAAGCCCCCAGCATCATCGCAGAGGTCAGAGGTCAAGAAGCAGAGGTACCTGTCTCCTGCTTTAAGCCGTTTCCTTCTTTGTGCCAAAATTCCTCTCACTGCCCCCAAGCCTGACATGGAACTCAGTTTACTCCTCAACCAGTCTCAGCAGTGAGTTCCTCCTGAGCCAGGGTCACAGGGGGAGCCCCGCCTTGTCTCAAAGGAGGAAGGGGTCCTGGAGTTCAAGGGCCGAGGCGTGAGGAGGATGTGAGTGCTCCCCGGGGAGATGCAGAGGGGCTGGGTCGGGAGCACGACTTCCTGTTGCCCTAGAATGGAATGCTCATTTTTCCTATTTGGACGTGAACGATGGGACCCCAGAAGGCTGGGAAACATGAAGAGACTCAGAGTCCCCAGGTTATTTCAAGAACCGTGTGAGACCCAGATCATTACAACGAAGAAACAGAGCCTACGAGAGCAAAGCTGCCTCCTGAGGCCCAACAGCTCACAGTAGCAGAGCCAGGATCAAACCTGGCAGCTCCGAACGCCCCGCGTGGTCACCACCAGGCTAAAGCTCCCAGCCTTCACCCGAGTCCCTCCTCCTGCCAGGAATGGCTCAGTGCCCTTCTCTGCACCCTCCTTCCGCTGCCCTCGGCCCTGTCTCCTCTCTCAGTTGGCAGGGTTTCCTCCGAAAGATGGATAGGAACACTTTGCCCCCTAGAGCCACACTGTGCCCCTCAGCAGCTAAGCTCTCTTTTCTAGCTGGTGGCCCCGCCCCCAAGGTACCACTTCATCCCAAGGCGGGAAGGACATTCCATTTCCCTCCAGGCCTTGTTACCAGGGGCCAGCAGCTCAGGACCCAAGATTAGGGTCCCGAGTGAGGCCTCAGGGATGCCGGCAGCACGTGGGTGGGGGTGGCAGGGAGGCAGTGCCAGCCCTGGATGCGGGTTAGACACAGGACAACAGGGCTCTGGCAGGTGGACCTGTAAACCGCCTAGAGCACTAAGCAGCAGGACCACCTCTTTCTCTGTTCTCTGGAGGGGGGGACCCGAGGGTCAGAGGCAGTAAGGAGATCCTAGGCAGCTTTCGCCTCAAAGAGAACACTGCACCAGGAATCAGAAGCCGTGGGTTTAACTCCCAGCTCTGACACTAAAGTTGGAAAGTTCTCTGATCTTCAGCTTTCTCATCTGCAAAATGGGAAAAAGACCCACCAGCCCAGAGGATGAAGCCAGGTGCTGCCCCCAGCCCCACCCTGTGCCTCTACAAGATAGCCCCTAGTACCCAGAGAGCTCCTTGCCATGCTTCCCACCCTGCCTTCTCTTCAGAGGACCGCATTGGCCTTGGTTATGAAACGGGGCTTCCCAGAGGTTCCTCAGGGGCTGTGTGAGGGAGGGGGGAGGGGCAAGTGGACTTCTGTGCCCCTTTCGGCCTCCTTTCTGTACCCGCACCTTCACTTTGGCCTGTTTGTGTCCCATCCCCTGCCCCACAATAATCTATTTTTTTTTTAAGTTTTGCTGCTTAAGTAGTAAACTCTGCTGAAGTGGGTCAGGAGAAGGCATGCTTTTTCCACAAAGAGCCAGATGGTAAATATTTTAGGTGTTGTGGGCCAAGAAGCAAAATTAAGGGTATTATGCAGTCCTTATACAACAAAGGAGAAAACAAAATTTCAATAAATATTTAATTGATGGGATTAAAAATATAATGAGAATTGAGTTTTGTTTTGTCTGGGGTTTTTTTGTTTTGTTTTGTTTTTTTGTAATACAGGTTTTCCAATGAGAAGAATGGAATTTGGGGAGGGTGGGGCGGGGATTGGGGAGGATAACATTTTGTTTAATTAGGTTCCGAAGTTAGTGTTCTCTATCATCGAATCTATTGGAACCGTTCCTCTTTGCTAAAAGATGTAAAACCCATTCTTTGCTCCAGGGCCATTCACAAACAGGTGGCAGACAGATTTGGCCACAGAGCTGTGGTTTTTCGTCCCCTGGACTAGACATTGCAGGAGCCCTTGCAGGTTCAAGTGCTCGGGCCCTAAAGCCTGTTGAAGCCCGCTTTGGGTCTGGGGCGATCTCCAGAAGAGAGGCTGAGGGCTGCAGCCATCACCCCTGGGAGAGGCCCTGGGACTGCCAGAGCCCTGGGGCCTCTCCCACCGCTGAGGGGAGGGGGACCTCAGGGCCTAACTCCCACCACTGCCCCCGCTCTTACCCCTCACTTTCCAGCAAAGGAGAACACAGGGGTACAGCGCTCTTCATTGTCCTCAAAGCACCCCTCCCCAAGGAGCCCATCTCTCCCAACAGCACTCCTTCAGAAAGCTTTTAAAAATATATATATTGACTTGAGGAGGGGAAGAGACAGAGACAGAGAGAAAGAAAGACAGAGAGAAATATCAACTTGTTGTTCCACTTATTTATGCATTCATTTGTTTGTTTTCTTTGTATGTACCCTGACCAGGGATTGAACCCACAACCTTGGCATATTGTGATGACACTTTAACCAACTGAGCTACCCAGCCAGGGCCTCCAATAACTTTCTTTAAAAAAAAAAAAAAAAAAAAAAAAAAAAAAAATATATATATATATATATATATATATATATATATATATATATATTATTGATTTTTTTTTTTTTACAGAGAGGAAGGGAGAGAGTTAGAAACATTGATGAGAGAGAAACATCGATCAGCTGCTCCTGCTTATCCCCTACTGGGGATGTGCCCACAACCAAGGTACATGCCCTTGACCGGAATCAAACCTAGGACCCTTTAGTCTGCAGGCCAAAGCTCTATCCACCAAGCCAAACTGGTGAGGGCCAAGAATTTTCTTATAGAACCCTGCCCACCAACTTCTAAAAGTAGAGACAAAGAAGTTGAATCTGCTCTAGCTGGTTTGGCTCAATGGATAGAGCATTGGTCTGTGGACTAAAGGGTCCCATGTTTGATTCTGGTCAAGAGTACATGCCTAAGTTGTGGGCTCAGTCCCCACTGTGGGGTATACAGGAGGTAGCTTACCAATGATTCTCTCTCATCATTGATGTTTCTATCTCTCCCTTCCTCTCTGAAACCAATGAAAATATATATTTTTAAAAAAGAAGAAGTGGAACCTTTTGTTTGAGTTCTGGGGTCTCCTACGGGGGGGGGGGGGGGGGGCGGGGGGGAGATCAGAAGGCAACACCATCCATCTATGGGGAAGACCCCTGTCTCTGGTCCTGGTGGGTCACATAAGTTTTCTGGGCCTTATTTTCATCCTTTGTAAAATGGGAATTATTATATTCGCATTGCCTGCCTTGTGTTGCTATAAGAACTTCAAATTATCCATGAAAATGTAATTAAGTGAAAATGAAATGTGAACATCATTAGAAAAGGTAACATAGCAGAGAGAATAAGCTTTGGAATTAAGAGAGAAGCATAGAAAACTTCAACCACTTTCCATTTCCCTACAGCAAAAACAGTAATGTTTTTTTACAAAACTCTTGAACTACCAGAAATGCATAAAAACAATGAGTTTTTGGCAAAGCCCTAAGGAAATCGGCGCATGTTGGTGACCTGGTAAACTGGATCAGTATTTCTAGTTTTAACCATGATGCAAATCAGTCATAACCTTTGACCTGGTATTTCGCCTCTGGGAATTCACCAAAACAGAAATAATGCAGAGAGAGGAAATTAAACAAATATGTCCAGAGAAACATTTATTTTTAATAGTGAGAAACAATAGAGGAATGTTAATTAACCTGGGAATGTCTATATAGCAGAATATTATGAAGTTAAAAGCATATGTCCTATATCTTTTTTTTTTTAAATGGGTATTCTTCAAAAATATCAGTGTCAGGCCCTAGCTGGTTTGGCTTAGTGAATAGAGCATCGGCCTGTGGACTGAAGGGTCCCAGGTTCAATTCTAGCCAAGGGCACAGGCCTGGCTTTCGGGCTCAGTCCCCAGTGGTGGTCATGCAGGAGGCAGCTGATCCATGATTCTCCCATCATTGATGTTTCTATCTCTCCCTCTCTCCCCCTTCCTCTCTTAATTTAATAAAGAAAAATATATATATATGTATAAAATATCAGTATCAGGCAAATCAAAGGAGGATTAAGAAGCCATCCAGAGTGCAGGAACCCAAAGAAATACAACAACGAAATGCCACGCACGATCAGCACTGGACCTGGTTCTGCCAGGAGAAAAACTGCTATAAAGCGCACTAATGGGAAAACTGACAAAACCGGAACAAGAATGAGAGCTTAGATAAAAATATGATATCAGAGGTAAATGTCCTGAATTTTAAAACTGTACCGTGGTTATGAAAGAGAATAACCACATCCTTAGGAGACGCATAATGAAATGTTCAGGGATAATTAGGCAAAACGTCTGCAAGTGACTCTCAAATGGTTTAGAAACATTAATAAATAGTTAGATAGAAGGGGAGGAAGGAAGGAGGAAAGGAGAAAGGGGGAGAGGAGCAGCAGGAGGAGAAGGAGTTGGGGAGAGGAAAGAAGAGAGACAGGAAGTGACAATATGTTAAAAAAAAAATTGGGGTATCTGGATAAAAGGTGTGTGGGAGTTCTGTTATTCTGAAATCTTTTATTCAATTTGAAATTATCTCAAAACAATAATTGTTTTCACTTATATAGTCTCTGGTATATGAAAGGTATAAATAAAGGAATACTGAGTGTAAAAAACAACACAACACAAAAATGCACATGCTGACAAGTAGAAAAGCAAATGTGCACAGTACAAATAGGCATATAATGCTTTCAATTGCCCCACACAAGTACCTCTCTTCAGCTCTCCGAGTCCTCATAAAGCAAACTGAGCTCAGTGAGACCTGCCCTGGGGCCGGGGATTTGCTCTCTGCACCAGCTGGAGCCTGAAGCGTGTGCAATGCAGCCCCTCCGTCTGAGTGGCTTTGTGCTTTGTTTTCCTAACAAAGCTGATAAAAGCGCCTCTCTCCCTCACTCATGGCTTCTGTCATCCAGGGCTCTCCGCAGTCACCTGTCCTCAGGGGGTCCCATCCCTTCAACCCTCTCCACGAGCCCTCTTGCCCACTCCCAGGCCTACTGCTCCTCAGTGGAGAGTATAGCCCTTACTTCGAGCCAGTTACCCGCTATTTCCCGGATTGGCCTGTGAGAAGCTGCCCCACCCAGGGTCAGAGCTTCCTCCTCCTAACGAATAGCACATGTTTGGGGGAGGGGGTGAGGAGCATTAGATCATGGCCTATTCCATCTTTTTATCTGATGAGCTTTTGAGAAGAGTACCCTATCCCCCAACTTTCAGAGACTGAGTTTCTTTATGCCTAAAATGGGAATAATAGCTGCTTCCCAAGGTGTTACAAAGATTAAATACAAGAATGTATATCTAGCCCGGCAGGTCTGACTCAGTGGTTGAGCATCAACCTGTGAACCAGGAGGTCATGGCACATGCCCAGGTTGTGAGCTCCATCCCCAGTAGGGGATGAGCGGGAGGCAGCCGATCAATGATTCTCTCTCATCATTGATGTGTTTTTATCTCCCTCCCTTTCCTCTCTGAAATCAATAAAAATGTATTTTTTAATGGATGTATGTAGGAAATGGAGGTAATTTTTGTGTTTCGCTTCCCACTATGTGTGTGGGGAATCCTGGACGTTCATGGACTCCAAGATCTTTGGAAGCTGGAGGGCTTGGCTGACATTTCCTGCCTCAGAATGAACTCAAGGCAGGTTCCAGACAGCTCTGCACTACCTGATGGGTATCTGTGGGAGCTGAGCACTCAGTATAAAGGCCTGGGCTGGACACTATGGCGGCAGGGAGGGGGAATGGATGGATAAAGGATGACGTATGCAGGGGAAAGCCTTCAGTCCAGAGGGGAAGATGACCAGGTGGATTTTTTGTGTAACAGAAGATGTGATGACATTAGCACTTATAAAAGATATGGGTCTAGGATAAGAGGTAATTAAATCCACGGAAGGGGCAAGGGCAGGGTGGGGTGGGTCATGAGAGGCTTTGCCAGGGAGACAGCCTTTGATCTGGACCTTGGAAGAAACGTTTAATTTTTCCAAGAGTGGCCGAAACCGGTTTGGCTCAGTGGGTAGAGCGTCGGTCTGTGGACTGAAAAGTCCCAGGTTCGACTCCGGTCAAGGGCATGTACATTGGTTGCAGATACATCCCCGATGGGGGGTGTGCAGGAGGCAGCTGGTCGATGTATCTCATCGATGTTTCTAACTATCTATTCCTCTCCCTTCCTCTCTGTGAAAAATCAATAAAATATTTTTTTTTAAAAAAGCCCACTCTTTCTAGTGAACAAGTTAAAAACGGTACAGCATAGCAATCAAAACAAACATTAAAAAAAAATTTTTTTTCCAAGAGTGAGGGAACAGCAAGAACAGAGGGAAGAGGCGAGTTTTGGAGGATCTCTGGCCTCCGTCTCAGTGCTGCAATGATTCTCAAAATAGGAGATCTAAGGTGAAGCTGGCTCCAAAGAGCTGACAGCCCAATACAAGCAAAGGTGAGACAGGATAGGCCTAATCTCATTCCTGGGCAATCCCAGGGCTGCGGACGCTGCTCCTTTGCCTCCCAGGCCTGCCCCGGTAGCTTAGCACTTGCAGGAGTGTTAACTCTGAGCGTATGTGTACCTCACGTAGACACAAAAGAGGAGGGGATGTGTGGACATGAGAAAGAGCTGTCGAAAGATTAGAAGGGAAAACAGAAATAAAAATAGCTGCTGTATTAAGGCTACTAATCTTTTATTGGCTTAAACTGTCTTCTTAGATTTTTTTGTTTAAAAAAAAAACAAAAAAAACTTGCATCCAAAATAAGTCTCACAGGTCGATATGCATGGCTGGAAAAAGATATTCAGTGCTTTTCATTAAGTGAAAAAGCAAGTCGTGTGGTCCCATCTGGGTCCACTTACGCACTTGCTTTGCTTAGAAAAGTTCTAACAGGCAGAAGAACATTATTGTCAGAGTTCTCCTGTGGGTGTGAGATGTGGAGGGAGAGCAGAGAGAATTCTACTTTAACTCATCATAACTTTATGACCTATCCCATGCACCACCTCTGTAATAAAAAAATATTTTTTTTTTTCGTTTAAACAGAAATAGTAAAGTCCCTTTGCTTCAGAAACGCTTTTCCCTGGAAAACCCTTTTCACAAGGAACGAGATAGGTAAACCACTATCACTGTTGTGTTCTCTAGTGCTGTGTGGCTAGACTGGGCTATAGCACCCAGTCTGAGTAAATCTGAGCTCTACACACTTCCTGAAGGTTCTTATTTCTCTCACAGAGAGGGTGCCCAGGCTAAGCTGAGTGTGTGCTGAATGATCTTAACGACCGATGACCCCATTAGAGACTCAGGTCTTGTTAGGATGGCCATCCCTCACAATTCCTCAGCTCCCAGGAAGGATGAGGCTTGAGAGCAGCGGACCCCTCCCTGCCCCAAAGCTCCTGCCCCTACACACGGAGATTCTGCAGGGCAAGTACCTAGCAGGGTGCCTTGCACATGTGAGCCTCCTGGAAGCAGCAGGGCTTATGGCTGCTGGGAGGGAAGAGGGGGTGATAGGATGTGGGGGTGATAGTGAGGTAGGCTCCCTGAGAGAGGTGGGGACTGTGGATAAAGTTGAATGTACATATGGATAGTTTTTGCTGTTTGTTTAAACCAGCACAATGTAGTTGAAAAGCTTCTTTAAATTCCGCTTCCTATACTGCTTGCTTTGTGGCCTTAGACAAATCACCTCCCTGCTCTGGGCCTCACTCTCCTTGCCTATAAAATGGAGATTTGGACTAAATTCTTGTCGAGATCCAGTTCAAGAGTAACATTCAATAATTTTATGTTAATAAAATAATCTGATCATCTAAGTAAAAGAAACCACTATAGAAGAAGAAACCACTGATTATTGCATGCTGTTTTTACTGAATTACCTTGTGTCCTTGTGCATATGGTATTCAACTCTGGACCTAACTACCAGCGCCCTTCCTCTCCTTCCAAAATGTTCACCTCCTGACTCTGACCCTTGACCTTCAAGGTCAAACAGAAATGACCACCCTACCACATATTCTCCCCCACTCCCCAGAAGCATTCAAAATAAAGGAAAAAACGAGTTTGCGCTCTGTGGGTCCTTACAGTGTGGCCAGAGCCCTAGGCTAGGAGTCAGACGTCCAGTCCCCACAAGTCTATCACTGGCTGACCATGTGACCTTGTACAAGCCACTTCCTCTCTCCGATCTTAGCCTTGTCTGTAAAATGAGGGGTCGAGTGGCTTTTTCTTTATGAGCTCTACTCTGATATACCTCTGCTCTGCCCTAGGTGGCTACCAAGTCTGGTAGAGGCCAGAAACTGCAAGCCAGCATGTCTCCAACCGCTCCAGCACCCCCAGCAGGCTGCTGCCAAAATGTGAGTGCAGCCAAGTGTCTGCACTCGGCCCAGGGAGCCGGAAATCAGGTGAGATGTGCAGGGTCAGGAGCGGTCCAGCCAGGGCACGCTGTCCCCATCCGAAGCTGGATGCTGCAGCGTTTCTCACAGATGTTCTTATTTGTAGAACAAGGACAAACAAGGCCTCCAAATGGATCAAAAACATGAACTTCAGGGACCAGACAAGGGCAGGAAGTGAAGTAAAAGATTCTTTGCTTGCTAACATTAGGTTTTAGCTAAGGTATAACATACCTACAGGAAAATGTACATGCACACGAACATGAACGGCTTAATCTATTTTCATGACATGAACACAGTAGTGAAACAGGCACCCTGATCAAGAAACAGAACAACCCCTATGCCCCACCAGTCCCCCTTGTTCCCATTTCTAGTCACTAGTCCCCCACATAACCACCATGTGACTTCTGGCATATCTGACTCACTTGGCCTGTTTCAAACTTCACACAAATGGAATTATGTACTATGGGCTCTTGGAGTCTGGCTTCCTTTACTCAGCATTATGTGAGTGTCGTCCATCGGTACAGGTAAAAATGAAAAGTGACTGTCATTCATTTTCATTGTTGCAGAGGAAGGACTTAATGAGGAGCTAAAATAAACAAGAAAGCCCTGAGTGTAGGCCAGATACTCACTGATAGCCCAGGAAGCAGGCGTACACACAGCTCTCTCCAAAATAAGAATGACGGCCCCCTCCACATGCTGTTTTCCTGCGGAGTCCAGCCCCTTCTCCAGGGGAGATTTGGGAGGCAGGACCTTGATGCCTCAAATTTACTTCAAAGGCCAGAAGCTCTTGTTCACTGAACACGGACCCTGTGCTCGGCTCTGTGAGGAACACCACAGACTCAAGCATCTCGTTTAATCCCCACAGCTGTGAGGTCGGTACTGTGATTATCCCCATCACACAGGTAAGAAAACTGAGGCCCAGAGAGGTTGAGTACGTTGTCCTAAGGTTGCAATCTGTGTGACCCCTAAGGCCAACTTTCTTTACCATTCTGTGTTGACTTGCTGGCTGCCTCAGGCCCCACCTATGTCTCCAACCTCATCTAGCACCGCTTGCCCCCAGCTCACATTCTGAGGCCACACTGGCCTCCTGTCAGCAACTCAGGCCCCGGGCTCTTCCCCATCTCTGGGCCTATGTCCATGCTGTTGCCTCTACCTGCTTATTAACCCGTCAGTTCTCCAGTTAACAGGCTCTTGCTCAGAGCAGCCTTCCCTGACCCTCAGTCTCTCTGCATCCCCTGGTCTCTCTTAGGGCACCGCTCTCTCCTTCATAGCCCTCCCCACATGCTAAAATGATGCATCTGTGCCCTTGTTCACTTGTTTAGTGCTTTTCTCCACTAACGGAGCATAAGCTGCAAGAGGACAGGCATATTCCTGCTGTGTGCCCCTACCTGGGGCAGTGCCTGGCACACAGCAGGTCCTCCATAGTATGTTAAGGGAAGAAAAGAAGAGGAGGAGAGAAAGGTAGGCCTGTCCCTTCAGAAGCTGAGCAGTCATCTGGAGGCAGTTCTATTTCCAGTTCATGGCCTCAGGCAAGACCTTTCCCTCTCTGAGCCTCAGTTCCCGCCACTGTCAGACGAAAAGCCTCTTAGAAAGGACCTCTAATGGCCTTCCACTCATCTGACCTCCAGACCACAAATCCTAGCAGGTCAAGCCACTCCAAAGGCCTCTACGGCCTCTCTCCCACTCCACGCCTGGTTAGCGCTTTAGGAAAGTAGGTGGGGTCCCTAAGGCTCCCCAGGCTGTGAGATACATGGGGCCTTCACCCTGTTACAGGGAACAATCAGAAAATGTGAGATCTCTCTAGGTCTAATAGCTCCAGTGCAGTGTGCGGGGAAAAGACAGGACTAGGGAGGAATAACAGATGGTTCCTTAGGAAGCGGCTTCTACTTCCTTCTTCAAAGTCTTCCTCCTCAGTTCCCAGCTCTGGTGCCAGTCCCATCCAACTCCACCCTTGTTATGTGTGTGGCTCATGCGTGCATGAGCTCCAGGAAGGTAGAGACTATCTGTGTCCTCCTTGTCTTTGTACCCACAGCACTTAGCACAGACCCCTACACCCAGGATGTGGCCAAGGTTGGGCCACTGAATCAGATGCCACTGGCAGGCTCTGCTGCTGAGGATGCCGCTTTACCCTTGGTGTCCCCAAGGTCAGGAGAAACCAGAGGGCAGAGAGCCTGGCCTCTATTTCAGAGGCAGACTCCTACTGCCACCCTCAGCTTCTGGCCCTCTGTCCTCCTCCCACCCTTTCACGGGCCCTGGATTGCCTATGTCAGCTGGTGTCTGAAATAAGGCAGACAGGACATCCCCCCTGTGGTCTCTGCAGCACTTGCTCCCACGCACCCAGCCATCCAGTCACCCCAGACAAGCACCTCCCATTCTCCTCAGAGTCTGGCTCTGTTTTGTCTTTGGGAATTAAAGTAAGTAAAGAATGAGTCCTAACCCACGAACTCTATAAAGAGGAAGGGCCTCCTGCTTTGCCTCTTGGATACAGGGAGGCCCTAAACCCACAGGTTTTTACTTTGCTGGGAGTGTGAAAGGCTGAGGTTGGGTATCCTGGTGAGCACGTGGGAGGGTACAAGTGCTGGGTTCATAGGACAGAGCACAGCAGGTGTGCAGCTACACACTGAGCTGGCCAGACCTGGTGATGCCACTTGCTGGCTGAACAACTTTGGGCAACTTGCTTAGGCGCTTGAGACCACAGTTTCCTCATGTGAAAAAACGAGAGTAAAACAATTCCCATTTCTCCAGGCCAGCATGGCTCAGTGGTTAAGCATTGACCTATGAACCAGGAGGTCACAGTTCGATTCCCAGTCAGGACACATGCCTAGGTTGTGGGCTCGATCCCCAGTGGGAGACAGGCAGGAGGCAGCTGATCAATGATGCTATCTCATCATTGATGTTTCTATCTCTCTCTCCCTCTCCCTTCCTCTCTGAAATCAATAAAAATGTATTTTTAAATATATATATATTTAATTTCCCATCTCATGCACTGTTGTGAGAATGAAACTTCAGGACAACTGTTCTATAATCACTAAAACACCATCTAAATAGTAGCCTCTGTTAGAAATGGAGCAAGAAGAGAGCTTTGGGGAAATCTTCATTTCTCTCCAAAGAGGAACTCCTTTCAGGTCTCAGAGGTTAGCTCTGGTTGTGTTCCGTGTTTAGCAAACCTGAAAAGACACCCAGTAACTGAGATCCTCCGAACCTTCCTGGCTGTGTTCCTGCGCTTGTTACTCAATGCAAATCCACTTTCAGGAGGATTACTGCACCTCCCAACCAGGCTCTGAGCTTATGAAACAAAACCCTGGGAGCCGTGGAGAATGTCAAGTGGGACTCAGAAAAGAAAACCACAGGTCAGGTCTCAGTCCAAAGTCTGAGGAGGGCTGTGTGAGAACAGTGACAGATAAACCAAGAATCGTTTGGATTCACCATAACTCTTAGCCAGAATATACTGAAAACACAGAGCTCGCCAATTCTAGCCCCTTCTACCTGTGTCTTTATTTTCAGAGAGAGATGACTATTTGCAGAGCCTCCCACAATGATAAATAAACCTCAGGAGTACTGACAGCTGTCAGAGGGGAAGGGGGTTGGGGCTGAATAAAAACAGTGAATGAATTAAGCCAAAAAAAAAAAAAAAAAAAAAAAACCACCTCAGACATTGAGTGGTGAACACACACTACAATATACAGATGATATTTTATAACATTGTACACCTGAGAGTTATTATACTTATTAATCAATATCACCCCCAATAAATTAAATAAAAATTAAATAAATAAACTTCAGGGTTGTTTTGAAAGCTTCCCACGAATTCTGTGACAAGATCCACTGACAAGGGCACCAGGAGCAGCGTATCCTCGTCTCCCTCCGGCATCCCCTCCGCCTCTCCCGGCCTCTTACCTCCCCAGCTCCTCTCCGATGTCGTAACAGTCCTCCACCTTCTGCTGCTTGAAGGCCTCCATGTTTGGGCTCCTCATTGAGGAGCATGGAGCATACAGCCCTGAAAGAGAGATTAGGACAGATGTGTAAACTGGCACAAGCCGAAGAGTCTGAGCCTGAAAGTAATCAGCCGCGAGGGAGCGAATAATTTCACAATAATCCACAATGGTCCTCGTTCAAGAACTGCCCTGCTCTCGCCTTTCCTCACCTGTGACCCATGGGCATAGTTTTGATTTGATTTAGAGGAACTCATATATGCTCGAGAGATAGAGAAAGAGTCCTCACTTATTCAGATCTGCTCTGAACAAGTTCAGAGAAACCGAACCATGCCAACTTCAGCGATTTGTTCTCCAGGAAGTCAGGTCTACAGGGGAAGGGGGCAGCCACGAGGCAGGAGAAAAAGCACTCGTTTTTTGAGTCGGAAGATCTGGGTTCCAGTCCCAGTTTTGACTGGACGAGTCATTTAAACGGTGGGAGACTTGGCTTCCCTGTCTGTAAGAGGGGCTAATACTGTAAAAGCCAACAGCAAATCCTGAAATTATCCCATAAACTGTAAAATGCAGTCAAAAGGTAAGGGATTTTCATGACCTCAGCTCTCCCCGGGCTGTGCCACTGGAAAGCGAGTCTGAACTGATTGTAAGCTCTCTCACTCATCACCCCGAGGGGAAGCCGGGCGGGGGTGCCGTGACAAATAACAACGGGCGTCAGGAGCCGGGAGGCTGAGGTTCTGGTTCCAGCTTTGCCCACAGCCAGCTCTGTGACCTCATCTCTTGTCAGGAGCTTCGGTTTCCTCATCTGTCGAACGGAGCTCGCTCTGCTGCCCAGGACGCCGCACGGAGAGCCAGGGCAGCTCTGCGCCGTGCCCTGGGGTCCCCCGCGCCAAGGCGCTCACCCACTCCTGGGACGGCCACACGCCACCCTCAAGGGCAGGGCCCAGGACACAGTGTGCAAGTCACCAAGATAACACCGGCTGCCTGTGGATGTGTCTTTCAAGAGTCATTATCACGGGCCTCTCAGAGCTCATTTCGGCTAAGCGTTGGCAGCTTTCCTTCTGCCTGCCAATCAGATACCAACCACGCCCGGGCCCCGTGAACCCCAAAAGGCTGTTTTCACCAGGCTGGGTGGAGGCCCCATTACGTAAGGGCATGTCTCATCCATGTCGAGTGGCTGGAGCTGTTCTAACGCTCCGGCGGTGTGTATATTTCACCCGCTTTTCTCCATTTCTGGTCCCCTGTAGACCAGAGCTCTGTTACCAGGATGCACACGCATCCCTGAAGACCTCCAGACCGCACTGGCCCGGCACCCAGGCCTTTCTCTCAGGCCGCCTGGGACCTCCTGCCTGTGGGCGCTCACGGTCCTCCACACATCCTTCTTCCTGCTGTGGCTTCCCTCTGCTCGGCCAGGGCCCGGTGAGGGTGGGATCCGGAGAGGAGCAGGCTGCAGGAGCCCATTCTAGGCTAGTCTGCTTGCACGTCAGCCATGTGACTCACAGCGAGTTGGCACCCTTTTACCCTCATCGGTAAACAGGGGTGATAACATTGATATCGCCTACTTCACAGCTGTGTAAGGGCCCATTGTGATAGGGGCATAAACTGCTGGGCAAAAAGAAAGAGGATGATTGTTCCTGTTACAGTCAGACTCATCCCAGACGACTGTTTGTGCTTCTGCTTCCCACAGCCATTAAGACAGCCAATTCCGTTCCTTTCTTGAGGAAAGGTCTGGGATCCTCCTGGCAAATTTGGCTCAACCAGAATCGGGAGTCCAACCCATCCTGGCAAGTCTCCTGAGACAAGGCCAGTGGGTGGCAGGACAGCTACCCAGCATCTTCCAAATAAACTTTTTTGGGTCGGGTCCTTGTGGGGCTGGGGTGGGGATAGGTCGCAGGGAGGTGAGACTACTGATTTCACACAGCTAGATGGACGCAGAAAAGTCCAAAAAAATTCTGTTGGCAGATACCCTGAGAGCGGCCCCAGGAACAGCAAAGATCATCTGCCTTTGGCACGGGGCCAGGGACATTTGTTATCAGGACCCAAGCTGGATTTGAAGCAACCCCAGCTCCCCAGCAAAAGGTTAAGCCCCATCCTGGGCTCCACATCCTGGATGGCTGGGGTGAGGGCAGGGGGATCCCAAGGGCAAACGAGGCCCACCAGTCTGGCCCCCAACTCACCTTCCCCACCTTAGTCCCCTCCCCACCACGGAGCCTATATTACAGCCAAAACAGACCTTTCCCATTCTCCCAAAACAATGGCATTACTAAACAACAATGAGAATAAACTACTGCTATCTGCAACTACACGGATGAAACTCACAAACGAAATGTTGAATGAAAGAAGCGAGACATGAAAGACTTCATAATGTGTGCTTCCACTTGGGCAAAACTACTCTATGGTGCTAGAAATCTGACCAGTGGTTGTCCCTGGGTGAGCGATTGTGCCTGGAAGGAAACACAGGGGGGTCTGGGTGCTGAATGCTGCTCCCTGATCTGGGTGGTGGTTCCATGGGTTTATAGGATGTATACTTACTTTGTACACAGTTTTACATAGTTAAAAAGTGAGTCTAATATCTGCCTTATGGGAGAGATGAGATAACATATGTAAAATCTTTTAAGTAGTGTTTGGATGGTCCCTCCTGCCTATGGTCTTGGAGTCCCAGGAGGGCAGAGGTTGAGACAGTCTCACCTCTGTCCCCTTGTAGTAGCTGGTATACAGCAGGCGCCCCATAAAGGATGATACCTCATCAGGCAAAAACAGCTGATAATAGCCAAAAGCCTTTTCCTCATATCTGTCCCCAAGATGAATTTGCATTTTAGTTTAGAAACAAGAAACTAAAAGAGAGAAACTCTGAGGGGGGATTACAATCACAAATTAGGACCCAGAGGCACAGGCCCGTTTCTGGGCCGGCAAAGATAAAACCACATGGCAGAGGGGAGGGACACGGCGACAGCTTTTGCTTAGAGGCATAGACAATCAGCTGCAGACATTTCAACGATGAGGCCCCTCTTAATGCCCACATTTCTCTTAATGGAACCTCCAGAATTCACCTTCCTGCCCCCAACCCTCACACTAGGCTAGTGGTCAGCAAACTCATTAGTCAACAGAGCCCAATATCAACAGCACAACGATTGAAATTTCTTTGGAGAGCCAAATTTTTTAAACTTAAACTTCTAACGCCACTTCTTCAAAATGGACTCACCCAGGCCGTGGTATTTTGTGGAAGAGCCACACTCAAGGGGCCAAAGAGCTTCATGTGGCTCGCAAGCCACAGTTTGCCGACCACGGTACTAGGCAATACTTCTGATTTCCTAGAGCTTCGCAGAAAGGGGCCTCAGAGACCATCTGGGGGGTTTTTAGACTCTGCTCCAGGAGCCAGCAGTGTGAGAAAGGGGACCCAGAGCAGTTTCACTTCATCCATACTAGGTGTTGGGGTTCTGTGAGAGAATTCATGGGGGATGGGGGTGTGAAAACCACTGCTATCTAGTCTAACCCACTTGTTTTACAAAAGGAGGAAACTGAGGTCCAGAAAGGAGAAGGGACGTGCTAAAAGCCACCCAGCTAGCCCACTCCGGCTGCTCCTCCTGGGCTGCTGTTGGCAGCACCTCTGACAGTGGCACCAGGGTTGGCCTCTGAAGGACAACCTAGAAGGAGGCGTCCAGACTGGAGGATCCCCCATAGGAGGGTCTCTCAACCCTATCAAGCCCTCTCCCCCACTGGCCCCAGCTACTCAGCTGACCTCCCAGAGACCCTCACCCCTCCTCCCCCGAGCAAGTCACTGAACTGGGACCATTGCCAGAGGCCATGAGTGATTATCCCCTTACACCTCCCACCCCACTCCAGCCATTAGGGGTCATCACATTCAGACTCTGAGGAGGTTTGTGGGCCTCGGAGTGGGAGAGAGTCGAAGGGGGATCTGGCATTACAGAGCCCCTCCAGGCATTTGAGGCTGTGACCCATCCCAATCTCTGAGGCGGAAGTGGGGCTCAAAGGAGATGAGCCACCTGCCTAAGCTGTTGTGAGAAAACTTAGCCCTACTGGGCAGCCTGCTGGTTCACCCCCACATCCAACAGGGGACCTTAGGAAAATGCTCAGGGTCAGCTCAGGTTTCGTTCCTACCAACTGGAAACTTGCCCCAGACCAGCATACACCACCCACAACCACATCCACATCCCCTGTGCCCCCTGCCCAAGTCTCTCAGAAAACTGCTGAATTATCAGTGGGGCCATTTTGTCATCAGTGGGGCCATTTTAGGTGCCAAAAACACGTCCTGGGAAATGGGTGGTTTGGGAGGGGCAGGACTCTGAAAACATTTATGAGGGGTCCAGGTAGCAGCATCCTTCAATCTCCAGGATTCTTCCAGGAACGCCTTACACAGAGAAGGTTAGGAAATGAGAGTGAGAAGCCAGAGCAGCAGCCCCCAAATACTACCGCTGGATCCAGAAGACAAGGTGTCAAAGGCTGTGCTCAGTCTACCTGCCCACGGGGACCTTCCCACCTGCCCCAGTGTGCACTCCAGATCTGCCTCACCTGTGTGGCCTCCATGCTCACCTCTCCTTTTCGCCTTCCTAAAGGGAAACGCTAATCATGCCCACATGCCAGGAGACATCCACAGTGGCTGGCCCAGAGTCGGAGGCAGCTGCTGACAGCACCCTTCTGTGCCTTCCTCCCTCATCCCCCAGCCCACCCCAGCTCTGCTCCAGGCCGGGGTCCGGATGACAGGGCTCAGAGCTCCATCCTGCCGCACAGGAGGCTGGCTGTGCGCTGAGCAGCCTCCAGCATCACCTGCGAAGCTGGGGGAGAAGGAGTCCTGCGAGGAGGAGGCGGGGATGCTGAGGAAACCTGGCTCCTCTTTTCCCAGAAATCTGGGGTCCTCGCCCCCGTCCAAGGGCTCTAACCTAATGGAAGGAGGTCTGTTTCCCACCTCCTGCTTGGGTGCCAGGCCTCTGCCCACCGCCCCCGGCCCCCGGGTCAAACCACCAGGCTGCGGAGTGTGCCCCGGGGGTGCCGCGGGCAGGTCCGGCGAGGCCACAGCGCCCAGGCCACGGCCGGCCAGACCCGCGGGCGGCGTCAGGAGCCCGGGCTGCGGGCTCGGAGAGCACAGGGTGCGCGCCCCGGGCAACTGGCTCCCCCGCCAACCCAGCCCCGGGCACCGCTGCGGCGGGCGTGCGCCCCGTCCTGCGCGTCGGGCGCTACTCACGGCGGAAGGCTGCGCGGCGGCGGCGGCGGGCAGGGGGCGCGGCGGGGTGCGGGGCGCGGGGTGCGGGGCGCGGGGTGCGCGGTGCGCGGTGCGGGGTGCGCGGCGCTGGCTCCGCTCTGCTCCTCGCGCTCCGGCGCCCTCGGGCCGCCAGCCCGCCCCGCCGCGGAGGAGCCGAGGGGCGGAGCGGCCAGCCCCGTCCCAGGCGCCGGCTGGACGCGCGCCCGGGGACCCAGGACGGGGCTCGGGGCGCCCCCTGCTGGGAGCCCCACGGGACAGCCCAGGGGTGCGGGCCCAGGGCCCGGCGGTCACCTCCAAAGCTCCGGCCGGACCTGGCCGGCGTCCCCACCCGCCCCGCGGCTCACGTGCTGGGCCGCCCGGACCAGCCCGCTCACCTCTGCGCGCCTTGTCTGCAAAGTGACTTAGACGGGCTGATACGTGAGACGCAGCCTGGCACGATCGCTCAGAAAATGGTATTTCCTTCCCAAAGAAAACACACCGTGAGAGAGGAAGTCCCACGGGGGAATAGGCCGTTTCCTCCCTGACACCAGCGTGCGCCCTGACACTGCCCAGCTGCCTCTGGGAGCCTCGCACCACGTTTCGCCGCGGGGTGGGGGCTCCCCTCCTCCCACCGCCCTCCTCCCACCGCCCGGCGTGGGAACCCCCGGCCCGCCGCCCTCTGCGCCCCCAGCCCGGGATGGTTGCTGGTTAGCAGCCGCATCAGCATCACCCCTTCCCTAAGGAAGGACCTGGGAGAGGGTTCTCCCTCTCTTCCTCACCTCCAAATCCCAGCAGGAAAAAGGAATGAGGGGGGTGGGGAGGAAGAAGAAGCTGAACTTCCCACCAAATTCCCTGGTCTCCCTTCAAGATAAGAGGCTGTTTAACTAAAGGAAATGGAGTTCCCTTCTCAGAGCAAAGCAGTTGTAGAGTCCTGCCTGCTATGGGGTCAAAGCCCAGCTCTGCCATCCTCCCATTCCACCACCACCACCCCGCACAGTCTTGAGCACGGCACCCGAGCTTTTCCTTCATCAGTAAGGCAGGGGGAACAACCCTTCTTACAGCGTCTAACAGAGCAATTGTGAGGCTGAAACGAGGCAGAGTGTGTAAGATGCACCTCCAGAACCTCTTCCAGAGTGCAACCGCCCCTCCGCCCTCTAGCCTTTCCCACACTGAGGTGTTGACAAGTACAGATGGCCTGCCTTCCCGCTGACCCACACCTCAGAGTCTGGGACAGCCTGGGGAGAGACGCCAGAGCGTCCTTGTTTACAACTTTACAACATCCCAGGACAGGGCAGGCTCTGCGCTCCCTCTCCCAGGCCACCATGCTGCCTGGAGTAATCACCCCAGACCCGGGGAGCAGCGAGCAGAAGACAGCCACGGAGCCTTCACTGCTCCTTTCCAGTGCAACAAACCACCCCAGCCTCCGCAGCTAAAATTTCAACTTTCCTAGACCCACCAATTCTGAGGGTCAGGAATCCAAACAATATACAGCACTCTGCTCCACAGAGTCTGGACTTCCCCTGAGAAGATCTGAATGGTTAGAGGGTGGAATATTCCGGCGGCTTCTTCATGCCCACGGCTAGTGCCTGAGTCATGGTGAGTCCGAGGCTGGGCACAGCTGACACTGCTGAAGCATCTACATGTAGCCTCTCCCTCCATTCCCCTCTAAGACTCATATTTAATGCCTAATTTGCAGCAACAGTGTCCCCCTGCATGAGGCAAAGCAGACATTTTTTTTTTATTTTATACTTGGCAACTTAGAGAACATTGCCACTGGAAAGGCCATTGTCAATCATCCCATCCAGCCTGGTCATCTTTCCAATGTGGAAACAGGCTCAGAGAAGAGAAGCAGTTTGCCCGAGGTCACACAGCTGGTGAGAGGCAGAGCTGGGACTAGGACCAGGCCTCCTCAAGATTCTCAGTTTGGTGCTCTTCCCACTGACCCTGCCAAATGCAATTGCCTAGAGAGGTACCATCTGGAAATGCATTTTATGCCTAAGGTCAAGTGGCTCTATCAGCCCCTCACCTGAGAGCAGCAGCAGGACACGGAATACTGAACATGGAACCAAGGCAGCAGTGGGCAGAGAACAGGAGGCCCCAAGAGTAGTGACAACAAGGACACTGCCTCCACAATGAAGCCAGGAGAAGGCCCGAGAATTAACAGCTAAGAATTGTCCTGGCCAGTGTGGCTCAGTTGGTTGGAGCACCATCCCATGTCCTGTAGGGTCACAGGTTCGATTCCTAATCAGGCACATACCCAGGTTGCAGATTTGATTCCCCGTTGGGTGCATATGGGAGGCAACCGATTGGTGTTCTCTCTCATTGATGTTTCTTTCTCACTCTCTCTCCCGCTCTCTTTCTCCTCTCTCTCTTCCTCCCTCCCCTTCCTTTCTCTCTAAAATCAATAAAATTGCCTGGCCCAGTGTGGCTCAGTGGTTGAGCATTGACTTATGAACCAGGAGGTCTGCCGAAACCGGTTTGGCTCAATGGACAGAGCATCTGCCTGTGGACTGAAAGGTCCCAGGTTCAATTCCCGTCAAGGGCATGTACCTTGGTTGCGGGCACATCCTCAGTAGAGGGTGTGCAAGAAACATCGATGAGTTTCTAACTCTCTATCCCTTTCTCTTCCTTTCTGTAAAAAATCAATAAATATATATATTAAAAAAAAAAAAAAAAAAAAGAACCAGGAGGTCACTGTTTGATTCCCTGTCAGGGCACATGCCTGGGTTGTGGGCTCGATCCCCAGTTTGGGGAGTGCAGGAGGCAGCCGATCAATGACTTTCTCATCATTGATGTTTCTCTCTCTTTCCCCCTCTTCCTTCTTCTCTGAAACCAGTAAAAATATAAATAAATAATAAAATAAAATTGTATGCCTGGGCCAAGACCAGTTTGGCTCAGTGGATAGAGCATCGGGCCTGCGGACTGAAGGGTGCCGGGTTCGATTCCGGTCAAGGGCATGTACCTTGGTTGCGGGCACATCCCCAGTGGGGGGTGTGCAAGAGGCAGCTGATCAATGATTCTCTCTCATCGATGATTCTCTCTCATTCTAATTCTCTCTCTCCCTTCCTCTCTGTAAAAAATCAATAAAATATATTTTTAAAAATTGTATGCCTGGGTGAGGACTTATAAAAAAAGAGAGAGAGATAAGAATTATGCAACCTGTTCCTGTTGCTGTGTGGTTACCTCAGCTGACCAAACGGAGTCCAGATGCTTAACCCCGGCAGTTAAAGCCCCAACCCGCGTATCCTCACCGTGCACGCACATCTCCTGCCCTCCCGTGCATGCACTTCAGGCTCTTTCCAGGTTGGACTATTGTATCTGCCCCTCTGCCTTTGTGTAAGCCCTTCTGTCACCACCATCCCTCACCCGTCCTACAAAACCCTGTTCATCCTTTAAGGGCCTTCGCAGGTCACATCTTCCATGGAAACTTCTCTGCTCTGCCCTGTAGATGGCTTTCTCCCCTGAAGACTCCCACTCTTGGTTTGTTCCCAATGGATGTTCATTGTGATTGGTGTCAGCTTCTCCTTTCCTCAAGGGCAAGGACAATGTCTTGCTTCTCTTTGTACCCACAGTGTCTGGTGTCCTAAGCCCAATAAAGCTTGTTAAATTCAATTACTAGAATGTAAATGCCACAAGGGACCAAAACTGTCTTGTTTTCTATTGTCCCCTCCAAGCATGTTGGTGGAGAAATGTATAATTTTTTTAATATATTTTTTATTGATTTTGTACAGAAAGGAAGGGAGAGAGATAGTTAGAAACATCGATGAAAGAGAATCATCGATCAGCTGCCTCTTGCACACCCCCTACTGGGGATATGCCCGCAACCAAAGTACATGCCCTTGACCGGACTCGAACCCGGGACCCTTCATTCCCCAAGCCGACGCTCTATCCATTGAGCCAAACTGGTTTCGGCGAGAAATGTATAATTTGTTTTAATAGCTGCCACATGTTACATTTCTTCTATCATATGTCATCTCCATACCAGGGGCTTTGCTTTAAAGATAGATGTTATTTTCCATCTTTTACGGATGAGGTCAGTGAGACTTCAGGAAGCTGACTTGTCCAAGCTAACCCAGCCTGGAAGTGGCTGAGCTGTGATTTGAATCTTGTTTGTGCATCTCCAGACCCCAAGCTCTTTCTGCTCCCCGCCCCCACTCCACTGCCTGCCCTCACCTGAACTTCCAAGTATTCTAAAACAGCGATAATGCAGGAGTTATTGGATGCCCATCAGAAATGTCCCAGGGGGCCGGAACCAGTTTGGCTCAGTGGATAGAGCGTCAGCCTCTGGACTGGAAAGTCCTGGGATCGATTCCGGTCAAGGGCATGTACCTTGGTGGCGGGCACATCCCCGGTGGGGGCTGTGCAGGAGGCAGCTGGTCAATGTTTCTCTCTCATTGATGTTTCTAGCTCTCTATCTCTCTCCCTTCCTCTCTGTAAAAAAACAATAATTTTTTTTTTAAGTGTCCCAGGGGTGTTTAAAAAGCCCTAGGCTCAGACTGCACCCCCAGACCAATTACATCAGAAACTCTGGGGTCTGGGCATCGATAGTGGTTAAAACTGCCCAGTTTTAAAAGTACCGGTTCCAAAGTACCGGTTGAGAACCACTTTATTCATGTCACAGAGACCTCGGCATCCTCCACCAACTTGCCCATCTGTGAACACATCTGAGCACCTATCTGTGCCGGGCTCGCCAAGGGACTGAGACAGGAAGGAAGCCACAGGAGCGTGCAGCTTCCATCGATGAGAAGACAAGCCCACGGGGAAAGATGTAACTGATGCAGACAGTAAAGTTCGATGGAAGTGGCGACACCCTAACGCACACTTTGGTGCCTGGCAGAGCCTAACAGCCTGCTGACAAGGAGGCAGGGCCAGGAAGAAGGTGCTGCATGTGTCCGCGGGGGCCGCTGGCACCTGGGTTGGCATGAGGATGCAGTGTGTGTGGGCTAAATGCAGAAACGCTCATGCCAGGTGCCTGAGTGTGGATCCCAGCACGCACACGAGTGTGTGACCGAGGGCAGGCTTCGTGATCTCACTGTGCCTCATTATCCCCATTGGTCGAGTGGAGCTAAGAATGGCATTTATCTCATAGGTTGTTGTGAACATTCAATGAGTTGCGTGAAGGACTTCAATCAGTGTCTGGCACATGATAAAGCGCTCAGTGAGTAATAGCTATGTTTGTTCTTACTTAAACGTCTGGGGTGACCTCCCTGAGAGGAGGAAATGGGCCTCACCCACCTTTGTACCCCACCACCCCATCCCCCCAGCATGCCCCAGAGCAGGTCCTTAGCAAGTGTCAAATAAAGTCTGGAAGACAGGCTATTTTTTTTTTAATGGCAACATCGTCTTCTTTCATTTCTTTTTTTTCTATTTGTCAAATATTTTTCCATTGATTTTTAGAGGAAGTGGAAGGAAGCGGGAGAGAGAGAGAAACATCTCTCACTTCGATTGGTTGCCTCCCGCACACCCTGACTAGGGCCAGGGGTCGAGCCTGCAATGAAGGTACATGCCCTTGACAGGAATCAAACCTGGGACCCTTCAGTCTGCAGGCTGATGCTCTATCCACTGAACCCAACCAGCCAGGGCTGGAAGATAGACTTCTTGACAACAATCCGGTGCTGACTTTTTCTTGGGCATCAGAGCAGGCAGGGAGAGGGCACAGGTGGCTCCTTCCCCGCTGGCTCACCGCCCTGGTGGGAGGCAGACAGGAAGCCGCCCCTCCCAGCAATGGCCTGGTAGCTTGGCTTCTCAGCCCTTCCCAGCCTTGCCCACTCTGCCCTGTGCCCTCTGCTCTCCCACGCCCCGCCAGGCAGGGTCACAGGAGTGGACCTGGCAGCCTTTCCTGCTTCCTCCCTCAAGGGACTGTGGCTCCTGCCACCAGAGGCGGCCTCTTCAACCTCTGGCCCTGTTGTACTCAGCAAGGTCTCGACCCAAAACCAGGGCTGGGGCTGGGAAGGGGAGGATAAGAGACAGAAAGGGGCTGGAGCACAGGAGGACTTGCCTTCCCTGGGAGCCCTGGAGGATGGGGATTCCTGGGCACGTGTCACATTCATTCACTCTGCAAACAGTCAGGGGCACCTCCTTCGGGTGGTCCAAGCTCAGAACTGTGATTCCAGCAAGCATCATGAAGCGCTTGAGGGGAAGGAGAGGCTTCATTCAAACTCCAAAGAGGAGGAGCAGGAGCATAGAAGATGTGGGGAGGGAGGGAGTGACCATAGGGGGGTAGCTTGCTGGGGGTATGAAACCACCTGCATTTGCTGCCTGGACTCCCACCTGAGCCAGCACAGGGGTCACACTGTGGGATCAGGGCCCAGGGATATACCATCACCTTCTACTTGGGGGAAAAGTTGGAGACATAGACACCGAGGACTTACCTAAAGTCCCCAAACTGTGCCCACCATTAGGGCTACAAATTCCACCCACCTACTTCTCTAAGCTCGGAATCAGATAGGCTTATTTAAATTCTTGTTTTCAGCCATTTTCTGGGCAAGTCACTTCCCTGATCTGAGCCTTAGTTCCCTCATCTGTGAAATGGGAATAATCACGCCTCACTCTCAGGGCTGATATGAGAACCAGGCAAAATGTTTGAGAGAGGACTGGTATACTAGTAAACGTCAGTTTCTCTTCCAAAAGGGATACCTCCTTCTCTCGAGACAGTCTGTCACTTGTGTCATATCTCTTCAGCCATGTTGTTCCTGCCACAGTCACTGAAATACTTTCTTCCTTTATCCTTCATTTATCTAAGGCTCAGCTCAATTCCAATCTCGTTCAATTCTCAGACATTTGACAAGTGAGGCACCAGCCCTGCCTTCTGGGAGCTCTAAGCCCAGCAGAGGAGACAACATGGGAACGAATGCCCAGAAGCCCATGCTCTGGAGCCAGGCTGGAAGCTGGGCAGAGCCCCAGGGGAGCCCAGCGGTAGGAGGGATGGTCTCTGTGTGACTGGGGACCGGGGCAGGGAGGCTCCTCAGAGGGGAGAGCTCTTCTACGATGCCACAGTCACATCTGCTGAGCTGAAGCTGATTTCACTTCCTATGTTTGTTAACGGGCCCTTCGAGTGACTCCTGTCATCCCTCTCCACACGTTGCTGGTAATGCGGTTGGACCATCAGAGGCCTTTGGTGGATCCATAAGGGAAGGATGGGTAGGACAGCATTTCCTCCCATCTTCCTCTGAAGAGAAACTTCAGTTCAGATCCTTCCACACCCTGCCTGATCCCTGACCTCTGCGTCGCTGGCCTGCCCACTCGGACCACTGCTCCGCCCTCCCCTCCCTGATATTCCTGCTGACTCCATCTTGGCCAAGCCCAGGTCCTGACCCAGTTATGAGCAGCTACATCCAGGAAACAAAAGGCACAGAAGGCCAAGTGCAACAGTCTACAGTGGCCTCTGCCCCAACAGAGTTGAGCCCTGCTCCTTCCTTTCCAGACCTGCTATCCAGACTCCCTCAGCTCGTTCCTTTCAGTAGATTTTCTGCCCTCTTACTCTTGGTTCCTGTCACTCCATCCACATAGAATATTTTCATTCTTCTACCTACACCAAACCAACACGTATAGAGAACCTATTATGAGCCAGACACTGTACTAAATGTTTTCCTATCATCTCATTTAATCCCCAAGTTGAATACCTTTATATAATTATTATTTTAATGGAGAGATGGAAAAACTGAGACTCAAAGAGTGTAGGCCATGTCCATGTGTTTTGACTGTCCACTTTCCAATGTCCCCTTCCTATCTGAGAGGAAACAATTATGGCGGCAGCATTAGGATGTAAGTGGATGTGATAAACCATCTCCCACACAAAAACCGAAGAAAGAAAATCCTCTTTTCCCCAACCTCAGTATCAGTGAGATCACTGGCTTGGCCAACCAGATACTTCTGTATTGAATCCCAAGTCAGTAAAGCCAAGCTGTTCACAACGGGCATCAGAAGTGGTGGAGGCATCTTAAACAGATTATTCCAGCTTCTTTAAAAAAAAAAAAAATTATTGATTTAAAAGAGATATAAAGAGGGGGGTGGGGATTGGTAAGGTATGTACACATATAATACCTTAATTAAAAAATGAGAAAAAATAAATAAATAAGAGATATAAAGAGAAACATTGATTTGTTGTTCCATTCATTTATGCACTCATTGGCTGCTTCTTTTTTCTTTTTTACATTTTTTATTAAATTATTATCTGTGTACATATTTTAACATTGCTCACCCCCTTCCATATATACCTTCCCTCCCCAGAGTGTTGTGTCCATTGGTTGTACTTATATGCATGTATACAAGTACTTCGGTTGATCTATTATCTCCCCCAGATCTCCCTACCCTCCCAGCTGTAATTTGACAGTCTGCTTGTTGCTTTACTGTCTCTATATCTATCTTTTGGTTCATCAGTTTATAATGTTCTTTATTATCCATAAATGAGTGAGGTCATGTGGTGTTTCTCTTTCATTGACTGGCTTATTTCACTCAACATGATGTTCTCCAATTCCATTCAGGTTGCTGCAAATGATGAGAATTCCTTTTTTTATGGCAGCATAGTATTCCATTGTGTAGATGTACCATAGTTTTTGGATCCAATCATCTGCTGACAGGCACCTAGGCTGTTTCCAGATTCTAGCTATTGTAAATTGTGCTGCTATGAACATAGGGGTGCATATATCCTTTCTGATTGGTGTTTCTAGCTTCTTGGGATATATTCCTAGGAGTGGGATTACTGGGTCAAATGGGAGTTCCATTTTCAGTTTTTTGAGGAAACTCCACACTGTTCTCCACAGTGGTTGCACCAGTCTGCATTCTCACCAGCAGTGCACGAGGGTTCCTTTTTCTCCGCAACCTCGCCAACACTTGTCGTTTGTTGATTTGTTGATGTTGGCCATTCTGACAGGTGTGAGATGGTACCGCATTGTTGTTTTGATTTGCATCTCTCGGATAATTAGTGACTTTGAGCATGTTTTCATGTGCCTTTTGGCCTTCCTTCTGTCTTCTTTTGAAAATATTCTATTTAGGTCCATTGCCCATTTTTTAATTGGATCATTCATCTTCCTTTTACTTAGTTGTCGTTGGTTGCTTCTTGTGTGTACCCTGACTGGGGATCAAACCTGCAACATTGGCACATTGGATGAGCGCATACAACCCACTGAGCCACCCAGCCAGGGACATTTGAGCTTCTTTGGTTCCTGCTGTTCCAGCCTCCCATTGAGTCCGAGTCCCTCTAGACTTCCAGTAAATCCCTTTGTGCTGAGTTGGCAAGGACCTGATTGACGTAGGGAGAGCCAGGAACCAACGCCATCTTCTTTTATACTCAGAGTTATCCACTTTGTCAAAAAACATCTAACACAGGAGAGAGCTGGGTGGAATTCCAGGATGATGATAAAGGAAGCAAGGGTGACAGCGTGCAGCAGGCCAAACAGCAACCAGTCCAGCTTGGAACCAGGGAATCTGCAGGGAAACAGAGGCCTTCAGGAGTGATGTCTCCAAAGAAAAAGTGAAACGGATGTATCTACCAATGTGTTTTAACCTACTGAGTGGTGCTCTTCAAAAGTTTGAAGACAGATTTGTTGAAAGTATATAGAAAAGTTAAATGAATGAATGACAGAGTGATTATTAACCCCAGGGAGAAAAAAAGGCATAAATAAATAAGGAAATATTCATCTCAAAATGCTAAAGCTCAACTTTGAACTGTGAATAATATTTACACGTCATAATGATGTGAATAAATTTTTATCTTATCTCAATCAAGAGAAGGATGGGGAATGAGGAAAATTATCTTTCATAGTAGGAAGTCAATAGATAAATAATATTGAAAAGTCAGGAATTTCTACAGTAAAAATTTTCTAGATCTAATTTACTTACAGGATATTTTTTCCTTACATGATATTACCCTACTATCCCTCCTTTTTTTTTTTTAATGGATGCTTTTGTAAATTTTGTAATGCAGTCTTGATAACTTTATATTTTAAGTTTTTGCACAAAAATAAGACTGCTTTAGGTTCATTTCATGTTAAGCAATTTTACCGTGAAATGCATTACCAATAGAAATTTTAGTTAATACTTTAGGAACAGCTTTTTGTCCAGTACTTAAATTTTCTTGAATGTTCACTGATTTCTATTAACCAATTTAAATTAACCTGAAAACTTGATTACTATTTTACTGTCAACTTTAATACTCTAACAACAATCTTAGTTTACCCTGTAAATATTAGTGGAAAGGATTATTTGCATTCTTGAGTAGGCCCTGAGCATTCCTGTTGCTATGCTGGATTTAGATATAGGGCAGCTGCTATTGGCCAAGTCTCCCTCTGTTACCTGGGTCTCCATCTGAGCTGGGCCAAGTCTCTGTCTGTTACCTGGGTCTCGATCTGAGCTGGGTCTCGATCTGAGCAAAGCAGCCACGGGAGCAGGAGACCTCCCTCCATAAAATTAAATTTTTTAAAAAGGTGGAAAAATTAGGTGGGATCAGATTAATAGAAAAATAAAGGCAAATAAAATCACAGCTCAACATAACAGAGTTCAGTTTCATAGTCACTAAGAATAGCAGCATTTGTTGCACACCAATCACTATATATTATTATATAACATAAGTCTCATCTATAAAATTCCCATTTTATAGATGAGACTTAGCAAGACTCACATAGTTAACATGTAGCAGAGACATAATTCCAATCAGGAATTCTTTCTCCAGAGCCCCATTTATGCTGTGCCCTAAAGCTCCAACCCCTGCAGTAACCATTAGGAAGAGCAGAGGTAGGGGAGGCAGGGGCTGCAGTGTGACCGGGATCATTCATGAAGTGCCACATCAGGCCAGCAGGCTCCTCCCCTTTGCTCTTCTAATACTTGCCAGAGGATTCAGCTTGGGGTTTGGGATAAAGCCTGAGAAGAGAACAACCTGCCTGGGGAAGCCTGCTAGTGAAAGTGGCATGGAGGTGGGGGTGAGGGTGCTCAGGAGAAGCAGAGCAGATGTAACTCTGGCCCTCCATGAGGGATAGAGGATGCAAAAGGAAAGAAAGCTGCATCCAGAAGTAAAATATGACCATGGCTGGGCAGATCAGTTGGTTAGAGCATCACCCCGATATACCAAGGTTGTGGGTTCAATCCTGGTCAGGGCACATACAAGAATGAATTAATGGCCTAACTGGTATGGCTCAGTGGTTGAGTATCAATCTATGAACCAGGGTGTCATGGTTTGATTCTCGGTCAGGGTACATGCCTACATTTCTGGGCTGGATTCCCAGTAAGGGGCATGCAAAAGGCAACCAATCAATGATTCTCATTATTAATGTTTCTTCCTTTCCCTTCCTCTCTGAAATCAATAAAAATATATTGCCCTAGCTGGTTTGTCTCAGTGGATAGAATGTCGAACTGTAGGTAGAAGGGTTCTGGGTTTGATTCCCAGTCAAGGGCACATACCTTGGTTGCAAGCTCGAATCCTAGTCCTAGTTGGGGCACATGCACATCAATGTTTCTCTCTCTGTCTCTCCTTTTCCCTTTCACTCTCTCTAAAAGTCAATGGAAAAATATCCTCAGGTGAGGATTAACAGAACAAACAAATACCTACATACAGAAATAAAATGTAAATATATATTTTTAAAAAGAATCAACCAATGAATGCATAAATAAGTGGAACAATAAATCAATGTTTCTCTTTTTCTGAAAAATCAATCAATCAATAGAAGTGAAATATGCCATGGTATACCGTGCTCAGAGTAAAACTACTTATTTATCAGTTTGTCCCCAATCTGTATGCTCCCCACCCAGTCCCCAACAGGAAAGCTAGACTAACCACACATCCAACCCACTTACACAGTTTGTAAACTGGAAAATATAGAAGTCTTCCAAAATAGAGCAAAAAGATGAAAATATGGAGGAATGTTCAGAAGCATAGAGAACAGATCTAGAAAGTCCAACATTTGTTTAAAATGAGTACAGTATTAGGAAAGAAGAGAACAAATTTAGTCAAATCTTTGACTAAAAGAAAAAAAAGGATAAAAATCTTCATATTAAAGAAACTCCCTAACTGCCAAGCTGAGTTAACAACAACAACAAAAATATCTATACCACGGTACATCATGATAAAATTTCAGAACTCTAAAAAATCCTAAAAGAATTCAAAGGTAGAAAAGCATATTGCCTTAAGAAGAATACAAATCAGATCAACAACAGATTTCTCATTTATTAAACCAATCTGTCCACTAAGTATTAGAACGAAATGAAGCCATTTTTGCAAAATGGCTTAGATATCTTACCACACACATTTTATATGAAAACGATTACTCTAGAAAGTATAAAAATGTTAGAGAATCCCAAAAAGAAAATAACATAAGATATAAGAAATAGCTTAGGATGAGTATCGCACCTCCCCCCCCCCCCCCCCCCCCCCGCCAAAATGGAATGCAGCTGGGGGGAAAAAAGAAAAAAAAAGGATTATTTAGGGGCTGACACTTAAAGGACTCTCAAGCAAACTGCCAAATTTTAAGGACATGCATTATATTTCCTTCTTTGTGAACCCAATACTACTTCTACAGAATGTCTTAGAATCACCAGACCCCTAAATTTATTGATTCGGAATTTCTAGGGGTGGGGCTGAGAAATGTAAATCTTTTTAAAAAATATTTTATTGATTTTTGGAGAGAAAGGAAGGAGAGAGGCAGAGAGAGAAACATTGGTAACAGAGAGAATCATCCATTGACTGCCTCCTGCATGTCCCCTACTGGGAATGCAGCCAGCAACTTGGGCATATGCCCTGACCCGGACTTGAACCAACAACCTCTTGGTGCATGGAATGACACTCAACCAACTGAGCCACCCCAGCCTGGCAAGAAATGTAATCTTTAACAAGTTCCTTAGGAGATTCATATCTACATTAAAATGAGACTCAATGCATATTGTATTAAAGGGAATTGCATATAATCATTAAAAATATTATTTATTGGTTTTTAATTTCTAAAAATGACCTTATAAGCAAAGAATGAACTAGTTTATTTATAGGTACAGGTCAAAACGTAATGTTATAAACCTTGACAACACAAAAAAAATATATTACTATCAAATTTGAGAAGTAAAAAGGGGAGAAGAGGTAGAAGTAAAGGATTTTGCTCTGGTTTATATGATTTTAAATTATAATGGAAATCTCCTAAGGGAAATGACTGATACGAGGGCTGGGGCAGGAAGAGTACAAGGTGAACCTAGAACTTCTTGTGCTAGAAAGAAAGGAAGTGCTCAGAAATGGGTGGTAACTAATGTCTCAAGGACCAGGGAGCTGACTTAAAGTGCCCTCCACTGGCCAGATTTGGAATAATTTGAGTATTGAAATAAATAATGATAAAAATAGATTATAGTTATTGAATGATTTTTAAAGAATCCATGTGTTATAATCTGACATTTTAAAATAAAAAATAAAACAAGGAGAGAAAAAGGAAGAAGATTTTTTAAATGAAAAATGTCAACTCACAAGAATAGAAGAAATGATGGAATTATAAAACTCACTATTTTGCCACCACGTAATATTGAGGGATTCAGGCAATACTCATCAATTGGAGAACAGAATACTCAGGCGGTCTCTAAGTATCACCCCACAGACCACTCACTAATGACAAAGAGAAAATTTCACTTGTACAATGGAGGATTCTGGTAGATACCATATTAATAAAATGTTCAAATTTAGAACCAGTAATTATTAGACAGCCCCAGCCGGTTTGGCTCAGTGGGTAGAGAGCCAGCCTGTGGACTGAAGGGTCCTGGGTTCAATTCCAGTCAAGGGCTTGTACCTTGGTTGCAGGCTCCATCCCCAGCCCCAGTTTGGGCACATGCAGGAGGCAACTAATCCATGTGTCCCTCTCATATCAACTTTTCTCTCTGTGTATCTCTCTCTCCCACTCTCTAAAAACCAAAGAAAAAATATCCTCAGGTGATGATTAACAAATCCTATATAATAAAACCCTAATATGCAAACCTAGAAAGTAAGAAAGTGATAAAAAAATATATGGTAGCTAATGCATCAAGGACATAATCCTATCAATGCTACTTTTTTTTTTTTTTTTGAGTGGGAGAATTATATTGTGGTTATGAAGAATGTGATTATTCTTAGGACATGCATGTGGAGGTATTTAGGGGAACAATGGCATTATGTCTGCAACTATGCCTCAAATGATTCAACAAGAGGAGAATATGTATATTGTACAGTGAAAGAAAGCTAAATATGGCAAGTTATAGTTAGTTGATAAACCTACGTGAATTCTTCCAATGTCTCTGAGAGTGCAATCTTTCAAAATCAAAAGTTGGGGAAAGTAATACATAACACTTATTATGGTAACTAGCAAAAGAACTAAAAATAAGCATTGTTGAAAGTGATTATTTTGGGGGATTAACTCTGGGGTGAGTGTAAAAGATTTCTAGTTTTCATTTTCCAGTTTTTGAACTTTTTTGTTTTGTTTTGCTACATTTCTATGTTACTTTATGATTTAAAAAACTAGTTTAATTAATAAAACAAAATATGTACAACAGAGGTTGGTCTGAGGATAGTAAACTTGTATTTCTGGAGGCCTCTTCATTCCGGAAAAGAATTAATAAGTATCATGTTTAGTGCCCATTAATGTTCATCAAACTTTTAGACCTATTAATGAGTGCTGAGGTTCTTAGAGCCTGTGTAGGCTTCCTCAGCCCTGTTTATTCACAAAAGTAGCATTTTTTAAGGGGTATTGCATTCTTTTTTTTAAATAGTTTTTAGAGAGAGGGAAAGGGAAGGGAGAGAAAGATAGAAACACTGATGAGAAACATCCATCAGCTGCTTCCTGCACAGCCCCTACTGGGGATTGAGCCTGCAACTCAGGTTTGTAGCCTGGTCACAAATTGAACTGGTGACCTCTAGGTTCTAGAGTCGATCCTCAACCACTGAGCCACACCAGTCAGACAAGAGAATTGCATTCTTTTGCTAAATCTTCCTAAGAGAGAAAATATCGCTAAGAACATTAAATATCACTAATATGAAGACATATGAAGATGTAAATATTCTTCAAAAACTGATGAAAATGACAAAACAAGTAGAATGGTATCTTGATTTTTATGTCCTATATTTTTTTTTGCCAGGAAGTTCTCTGTCAACCTACCTAGTCCCTGATTTAGTCTACAAAATAATTACAAAAACTAGAAAGTTTCACATTTTATTCTATCTTTTAACTCACTTCAATCAGTGGGGAAAAATGACTTGCCCAAATTACACTGCTTATTATTGGCAAAAACCAGGCCTCTTTCCATATATCTGTCCTAACAGTCTTGGTCCTGGTTCATCATGCTGTGTGAGTGTGGACAGTCACTTAGAATCTTCTGGCCTCCATTTCCTTACCTATAAAATGCAATAATAAGATTTAGATTAACATAAAATCAGTCCCCATAGTTGCTGATGGTAGCCATGTATTACAGTTGGAGAAAAGAAGGTCTAGCAAGGCTCTGCAATTTAGTAAGGTTCACCCTGCAAGGCAACCTTGATCTTTGCAAACATTCATTTTATACAGTAGTCCCCCCTTATCAACAGTTTCACTCTTCACAGTTGCAGTTACTTCAAATATTAAATGTCCCCAACCATTGATATCATTTGTTCCTGACATCCAACCACAGTCATGGTTCAGTGACTCAAGATCACCCAGAAGCAGATGATCCTTCTCTGACAAATCCTCAGAAGGTCAATAGTAGCCTCACACTGGTTACAATGCCTAAGTCATTGATCTCACTTCATCTCATTACATAGGCATTTTATCATCTCACATCATCACAAGGGTGAGTACAGTACAATAAGACATTTTGAGAGAGACTAGTTACATAACTTTTATTACAGTACTAGAGACTCGATGCACGAAGATTCATACAAGAATAGGCCTTCCTTTTTTAAAAAAATATATTTATTGATTTTTTACAGAGAGGAAGGGAGAGAGATAGAGAGCTAGAAACACTGACAAGAGAGAAACATCGACCAGCTGCCTCTTGCACACCCCCTACCGGGGATGTGCCCGCAACCAATGTACATGCCCTTGACCGGAATCGAACCTGGGACCTTTCAGTCCGCAGACCGACGCTCTACCACTGAGCCAAACCGGTTTCGGCGAATAGGCCTTCCTTATGCTGGCTGCCGGTACCGCCTTCATTCCGGCTGGAGCCGCCTTTTCACTCCGGCCAGGATCTGCCTTTCTGTCTTCCCACACTACCCAGAGGCCCAGAGCAGCTGGGGTGGTATGGGATGCCATGGTGACAACGTAAGCATCCCCCTCCCTTGCCCCCGGCCGCTTGGTGCCTGTATATGCAAATTAACCTGCCATCTTTGTTGGGTTAGTTTGCATCCTCACTCCTGTTTGGCTGGTGGGTATTACAAAAGTACGGTCAATTTGCATCTTACTCTTTTATTAGTGTAGATGTTATTATAATTGTTATTATTATTATTTTTAAAATATATTTTATTGATTTTTTACAGAGAGGAAGGGAGAGAGATAGAGAGCTAGAAACGTCGATGAGAGAGAAACATCGTCCAGCTGCCTCTTGCACACCCCCTACCGGGGATGTGCCCGCAACCAATGTACATGCCCTTGACCGGAATCGAACCTGGGACCTTTCAGTCCGCAGACCGACGCTCTACCACTGAGCCAAACCAGCTTCGGCTATAATTGTTATTATTGTTAGTCTCTTACTGTGCCCAATTTATAAATTAAACTTTAGCATAGGTATGTATGTATAGGAAAAAACATAATATATAGAGAGATCGATTATCATATGCAGTTTCAGGCATCCGCTGGAGGTCATGAACGTTTTCCCCACAGATAAGGGATTGACTACTATATTCTGACTCATCTGAACAGACCTCACCTTAATGTAGTCACAGTACTTTGATATGACAGCCTCAGGAATCCAAAACAAGGAAACTCAGCTGATGTGACCCAATTTAGCTTAATAAGCTTAACAAAAACAACAACAACAAAATATAATAACTATAACATTAAAAAAAAAAAAAAAAAGAAAGAAAGAAAGAAAGAAAGACCAGTAAGCTTTGCTAAAGGGTCATAATCACTTTTAAATAATTCAGCATGAATCAACAAATTAGCAACTGTGGGCCACACTCAATATTAATCACTCCTGTGGTTGTCAATTATGCTAATGAGTCCTTGGAAGCTCCAGAAGGCCAGAATCCACTGTGGCTTCTAGTAGGTAACTTTAAATTTCAAGTTAGAAGGAACCTTAGAAATTATCTAACACTGCCAGTTCATAGCAGGAAGAAGGAGGCCCAAACTCGGGAAGTGACTTTTACTCGAGTTTAGAGTTTACACATGTCTGGGGGCAGAGCCAGGATTAAAGTTCAGGCTTCTTGACCCTCATCCAATGGACATTCATCACATGAAATGCCAAAGCTAAAGACCTGGGTGAAGCTGAATCCCCTCATTATGACCCAGGTGAGACTGAAATAATTAAACAGGAAAACCAGGAGCTGTGGGAGGTATGAGAAGCATCTAAGAAGATAGGAAATAGAAAACACATTCAAGATAACCAAGAATATGAGCAGTACTAGTGCTACAGTACTAGGCCCAGGTATTTAGGTAAAATCAAAGGAAACTTTCCCAAAACTTCTCCCAAGTAGAAAATGTTTTATTTATTTCCCACCTTAAAAAATATATTTAAAATCGTTTTACGTAAGATACATATACTTTAAAAATAATTTTTGTGATTTAAATAACACTTAGTAGGGGTTTTCAAGTTATTAAAAGAAAACATTCATTAGAAGTAAACTTTTTAGGCAAAGATAACTACTCTTAAAATTTTATAATTTTCTT
The DNA here is from genome assembly GCF_964339955.1 of Pipistrellus hanaki. Taxonomy (NCBI): domain Eukaryota; kingdom Metazoa; phylum Chordata; class Mammalia; order Chiroptera; family Vespertilionidae; genus Pipistrellus; species Pipistrellus hanaki. The sequence goes on along the minus strand of NC_140503.1, from coordinate 44,015,161 downwards.
CTATCCATTTTATATGTAAATACACTCTCTTTCTTTTTAATCCTCACCCAGGGATATGTGTGTTTTTTTAATTGAGTTTTAGAGAGAAGGGAAGGAAGGAGGGAGGGTGAGAGGGAGAAAGAAAGAGGAAGAGAAAGAGGAAGACAGAGTGAGAGAAAAAGAGAGAGAAAGAGAGAGAGAAAGAGAGAGAGAAACATTGATATGAGAGAGAAATCTCGATTGGTTGCCTCCTCAACTTGCCCTGATCAGGATCAAACCCAAAACTTGAGTAAATCCCCCGACTGTGACTGAACCTGCCACTCTTTGGTGTACAGGATGATGGTCCAACCAACTGAGACCCAGCCAGGGCATCTTTTTTTTCAATTGGGATCACTCGTCATATATTATTTTGTATTTTGCTTTTATCTCTTAATGTTATCTTAGAATAAATGTAATTGGAATCTTTGAAAACATTAAAATTCCATTAAATGAATATTGCATAAATTATTTAACACCTTACCAATTGTTGGACATTAAATTGTACATTTTTCAATATAAAAATTATGCTGCAACAAAACAAGTCTTCCCATGGTAGCATGTCACAAAATCAGCTATTTAAGAATCTTAATCGTCTTCATTCAAAAGAAGACTGCTTTTCTTTATTGGTGTGTGTACAAATAAACCTGTTTTTGCATTACAAAAATTAAAAGGAAAAAAAAAGGTACTGTGATCATGTGGTTCATAAAGTAGGATTTAAAAATAATGGTCACCAATAAGGTGGACTATTCAACAGCTTGTGTCAAGACAATAATTAGCCATTTGGAGAAAAATTGAGTTGGCTGCCCGGTCTGTGTAGCTTAGTGGTTGAGCGTCACCCTATGAACCAGGAAATCATGGTTCAATTCCTGTCCTGGTTGGGGGCTCGATCCCCAGTGTGGGCATGCAGGAGGCAGCCAATCAATGATTCTCTTTCATCATTGATGTTTCTATCTCTCTCTCCCTCTCCCTTCCTCTCTGAAATCAATTTTTAAAATATTTTTTAAATTAACCAATGAATGCATACATTTTTCTTTTTTTTTTTTTAAATATATATATTTTATTGATTTTCCACAGAGAGGAAGGGAGAGAGATAGAGAGCTAGAAACGTCGATGAGAGAGAAACATCGACCAGCTGCCTCCTGCACACCCCCCACTGGGGATGCGCCCGCAACCAATGCACATGCCTCTGACCGGAATCGAACCCGGGACCTTTCAGTCCGCAGACCGACGCTCTACCACTGAGCCAAACAGCCTTCGGCCATACATTTCTCTCTCTCTCTCTCTCTCTCTCTCTCTCTCTCTCTCTCTCTCTCTCTCTCTCTCTCTCTCTCTCTATCTCTCTCTCTCTCTATCTCTCTCTCTCTCTCTCTTTTCCTCTCTCTCTAAAATCAATAAATAACATTTAAAATAATCTATTATATTCCTGGCTGTTTTGGCTCAGTGGATAGAGTGTCGGCCTGTGGACTCCTGGGTTTGAGTCCAGTCAAGGGCATGTACCTCCGTTGGAGGTTCCCCACCCCTGGTCAGAGTGCATGCAGGAGGCAACCAATCCATGTGTTTCTCTCACATGGATGTTTCTCTCTGTCTCTCCCCCTCCTTTCTCTCTAAAAATCAATGGTAAAATATTGTTGGGTGAGGATTAACAAATAAAAAATTAATAAGAAAATATATTATACATACCATTAATGAAACACTCTAACACTGTAAAAGTAATGAGCAAGCTCTTTGTAGATTGATATGGGGATAGCTCCAAAATAATTTAAGAAGAAAGAAAGAAAGGAAGGAATGAAGGAAGAAAGAAAGATATAGAACAGCTGGGTCTAGTACAATATATGCTAAAATTTGTGCAAAAGAATATGCATATTTGTATTAGATTTTACAGGCATAAAAGCTCTTTGGAGCAATAAGTAAGAAATGATTAACCAGGAAGCCTATTGGGGAAGGGGAGAACTGGGTGAATAGGGTTGGGAAGAAATCTTTTCACTGTATACCTTTCTGCTTTTTGCTGTTTGAACCACTTGAAGGTATTACTCATTCAAAAACTAAACAAATAATCGTTAACCAGTCTATGCAACCCAAAAATACTGGAAAACATACTTGCAGAATATATAATAGAAAATGTTAATATCCATCTATAAAGGGTAATATGCAAATTGGTCACGATGCCCTCACAGTAACAACTAAACAGCAGGCTGCGTGGGGTGACAAGGCCAGCAGGGGGGTTAGAGAGAGATGACCAAATGACTGACGAGCAGGCTGCGTGGATCAACCAGGCCAGGGGGGGAGGCGGGGCAGTGAGGGGTGACAAGGCCGGTAAGAGCGGGCAGTTAAGGGCTACCAGGCTGGCAGGCAGAAGTGGTTAGGGGTGATAGGCTGGTGGGGTGGGGGGCAGTTAGGAGCAATTAGGAAGGCAGGCAGGTGAGCAGTTAGGAGCCAGCAATCCCAGATTTTGAGAGGGATGTCCGACTGCAGGTTTCAGCCCAATACCAGGGGGTCCCAGACTGGAGAGGGTGCAGGATGGGTTGAGGGGACCCTTCCTCCCCATGCATGAATTCCATGCACCTGGCCTCTAGTATTGGATAAATTGCTTTCTAAATAGCAAACATCTCAACAGAAAAATGAATAAAGGGTATAAACAGATATTTTTAAAATCCCAATAGAAATATTGTTCAATCGTAGCAAACAAATGCAAACAAAGAAAGATAGCATATTTTAATCCTCCATGCTAGGCAAAGATTTTTCAAAATCATAATACCCTGTCGCAGTGTGGATGGGGACACACACTGGCATCCTTGGTGGGATAGCAATTGGCACAATTTCTTCAGAGGGCCATTCGGTAATATGTATCAGAAACTTCAAAATTACTCATAACCTTTGGCAACGGAATTCCACATCTAAAAAGTCTCCCGTGATAATCATCCCAATCAGAACAAAGGCACAGACAGCCACACGCCCAGGGGTATGACACCACTGAGTGCAGCCTCTAACCAGGCTCACCAGTGGTGGTGAATGTGCCTGAGGGGAGGAGAGGGGAGGGGGTCCCTCAGCAGGTGCCAGGAACACCCAGGGCTGCGGACCCTACACAGTCAGTGCTGTGTTGTTTGTGGATGAAGACGGGGAACCAGGAAGCTGGCACTAAGGAATCATGCTTTGCTGCCACCTAGTGCTCCCCAGGTAACTGCACCCAGCCCGGGAGGAAAACTGTCTCCCCTTTAAGTAACTTCGCACCAAGGGGCCCGCTCCTCTATTAGGGTTAGCTAACAAACCCTAATAAAGTATTTACCATGTTCTAGGCATTGTGCTCTGCATTCATTAACACTCCCTCTTAATCCTCATAACAGCCCTCCGAAATAGGTACTTTTATCATCCTCGTTTTATAAATGAGGTTAGATAACTACCTCAAGGTCACATAACTCCTCAGTGGGTGAGTCCAGGATTAGAACAAGTGGCAGATTGGCACCAGGGTCTGTGCTCTAAGCCAGCTCCTCCATGAGGGTCAAAGGTCTGGATGATACTAACAGCATTCAGAACCTCACAGCCCACACAGCAACTGCTGTCCCCTTTCCCTAACACATCTGCCCCAAAGAAGTTCGCACAGGGACTGAGTTTACCTCTGCCCCAGAGCAGTCTCACTTAAGTCAGAGACAAGCATTGTCCCAGGATAAACTCAGTGGATTTAAAAAAAAAAAAAAAGATTATTTTTTAATATTTTTATTGATTTCAGAGAGGAAGAGAGGAAAAAATAAAACCTCTCATCAATGATCAGCAACTTCCTGCACACCCCACACTGGGGATTGAGCCCACAACCTGGGCAAAATCCCTGACGGATAATCAAACCATGACTAATTGGTTCATAGGTCGATGCTCAACCACTGAGCCACGCCGGCTGGGTTAAAAAAAAATCTTATTTGTAAAATATTTCATAATATATACATAAATATATAAGAAATAACATAACAAATATTCAGTAACCACAAGCAGCTTTAAAATAGCATGTTTCCAGTAATGGTGCATCAGTGATGAGTTTTGGGGATACCAACAGGGCGGCTATGAATGCAATTGGGCTTTTATAGCAACCCCTTTCCTTCTTAATAAACAGTCCTCCCCTATTATAGTTCATTGTATCCTGCTGGGACATCTGCATTTGGGTAAGAGAGCAGTTGCTTCGCAGTGGGGCTGAGAAAGCTTCTCCGTTATTTGTGGTGGTCTAAGTACGTAGTGGCTCCCCGCCAAGTCTGTGAACCCCTGGGCTCTGAGAAGTCACTGAAGGAACGGGAAGCCCAAGTGTCTCGCCGACATCATTTGTAGCCCAGAGTTATTAGCCCAGGGTCCCTTGACTCCTCAGCAAACTTGGAGTCACATGCAAAGTTTTATGTGGTGCCTTTTCTTTGGAGGGAGGGGTCCACTCCGTATCTCTTGTCAGAGTCTCCAAGAGGTCTGAGACCTTCCACAAAGGTTAAGAATCGTTCCTACAGAGGAAGGGTTGGCAAATGGCCCACAGCTCAAATCCAGCACAGAGCTTGTTTTTGTACAATCCATAAGCTAAGAATGAAATTTTCTATCTTAAAATGGTTTAAAAAACTCAAAAGAATATTTTATGATATGAACATTATATGGGATCCAAATTTGTGTCCATAAATAGTGTTATTGGAATACAGCACTCTCATTCATTTGTATATTGTCATGCCCATTGTTGCACTACAAGAACAGATATATAGCCCAGGCAGTGTGGCTCAGTGGTTGAGAGTTGACCTGTGAACCAAGAGGTCACGATTCGATTCCTGGTCAGGGCACATGCCTGGGTTGCGGGCTTGCTCCCCAGTGTGGGGCATGCCATGAAGCAAGAAACTTAGTATTGGTGCCAAAAACCTTTTCTGGTTGAGTTTGTAATTTAGAAAGAAATGATTACAGTGATGACTAAAAATCAGCAAATCTCGTTACTTCTGAATTTATCTTTGTGTGGTGGGTGACAGATTTTTAAAGATCTGGAAGAGAGCAGCCAAGATGGCTTAACAGGACTTCTAGACGCAGTCAGTGGCATAAGAATTAGTTTTACTGTGTCTCCCACCATCATTTGCAACTTTGTTGAGAAGACATGATCTTCCTCTGCCAAGGGGTGAAGATTTAGGCAGCACAGTTTTGTCTGTCTTCCTGTCACATTTAACCAGATAACCTCATTGTGTTACTGGTAAAATATCGAGTCACATCTAACAGTCAAAACTACAAACTTGGCATTAACTCTTGCAAATCAGGCTTGCTTCAAGCCTGGAAACTTACAGCAAAGCAACGGGATGGAGTCCTGTGCTTTCTCTCCCTTCCTCCTCTCAAAACTCCCCCACAGCTAGCTGTCCTACCACTGCCTCAGAAGCTGAGGGAGAACCACCAGAACACAGTTCTTACTTACCTGCTTGGCTCTGTGCTCTCTGGGCCTGCCTGGTGATGAGAGCTGGCTTTCTCTTGGATCAACACTTTCCTGAGTTTGCCAGAGGTTCCTGCTGTGCACTGCTTTACCCTGGCAGAGGCATCTCCGCCCTCGCTGTTCACTCGCTGTTTTCTCCTCAGTCCGAAGGCACCAGGCAGTACATGCAAGTCCTTTTCTGCTGATGACCCTCGGCTCTGCTGGTGGCCCATTGGACAATGTCCAACATGACCCCACCAATGGTCCATGGAAAAATTCAAGCATCCTTGGCCGTGAGAAAGAACTGTCACCCACGTAGCTTTGCCTCTCTCTCGCCCCCTAGATTTCCTAGCCGAGTGACATACCAGCTTTCAACCTGCTTGTGCTTTCTTTCCCAGTCCGAGCCAGGCACCCGTTTTCTGGGTGTCCTAACTACAGAGAACACATTTCCAAACTCTCTTGAGTTGACCCTTGAAATCTTCCTCAGCTTATAATAGTGTCACTTCCCTACTCGTCTGCCAAAATGGGGGTTGGAACTCACAGCAAAAACTTTATTCAAAAAATATTTTTATCCATCTTCTTACCAAATCCTCTGTTCTCTCAGAGGATTAAGGGGCTCAAGAGTCATGAAACAAGTTCTCCTGTTTTCCCCTTAGAATTCTCAAATTTGGCCGAAACCAGTTTGGCTCAGTGGATAGAGCATCTGCGGACTGAAGGGTCCTAGGTTCGATTCCAGTCAAGGGCATGTACCTTGGTTGCAGGCACATCCAGTGGGTGGTGTGCAGGAGGCAGCTGTTCGATGTTTCTCTCTCATCGATGTTTCTAATTCTCTCTCTCTCTCTCCCTTCCTCTCTGTAAAAAAAATCAATAAAATATATATTTTTTAAAAGAATCCTCAAATTTGAGGCAGAAAAGTTCCATTCTATAATAACTTTTATATTACTTATTGCTGCAAAATGAATTACCCCCAAAACTTAGTGGTGTAAACAATAAATATTATTGTTCACAGCTTCTCTGGGCCAGGAACTCAGGAATTAAGTAGTTCTGGCTTAATTAGGTAGTTCTGGCTCAGGGTCTTGTGAGGTTCCAGTCATGATATCAGCCTGACAGGGCTGGAGGGTCACTTCCAATGTGGCTCACTCATTGTGCTGGTTGTTAGCGGAGGCCTCCATTCCGCTCCCCGGGCATTCTCCACCGGCTGCTCGTGTTCTCAGGGCATGAGGCTGGATTCCCGCGGAACGAGCAACACGGCGAGAGCAGCACTTTCAATGATCTAACCTCGGAAGTCACATACTGTCACCTCTGGTTCTTTAGTCATGTGGACCAGCTCTGATTCCCCACGGAAAGAAACTACACAAAGGCATGGATACCAGGAATCTAAGATCACTGGGGACAGTCTTGGAGACTGCTTGCCAAACCTGTTACCCTTAAAATGACCGTTATCCCCTAAAACAAACTGAACAAAGTAAACTAGAGACCATAAATTTAGATTGTTTTAATCAAAACTGCTTTGGAGCCCTGGCCAGGTAGCTTAGTTGGTTGGAGTGTCCACGCATGCATCCAAAAGATCTCAGGTTTGATTCCTATTCAGGGCACACACCTAGGTTTCAAGTTTGATCCCAAGTATGGGAGGCAACCAATCAACGTTTCTCATTGATGTTTCTCTATCTCTCTCTCCCTTACTCTCTCTCTCTATAATTAATAAACATAGCCTCAGGCCCTAACTGGTTTGGCTCAGTGGATAGAGCATCACCCTGCGGACTGAAAGGTCCCACGTTCGATTCCGGCCAAGAGTATGTACCTTGGTTGCGGACACATCCCCAGTAGGAGGCGTGCAGGAAGCAGCTGATCAATGTTTCTCTCTCATCGATGTTTCTAACTCTATCCCTCTCCCTTCCTCTCTGTAAAAAATCAATAAAATATATTTAAAAGAAACAAAAAACAACACATATCCTCTGGTGAGGATAAACACATACACACACACCTGCTTTGGGGAATTCTTGATCTTCAAAATTATATCTGCCACCTGGCCCTCTAACATTTGTTCCTCATCTAAATGGGTCCAGAACGCTCCTTGAAGAAAGGCAGGAACCCAGCCTGATCTTAAGGGTTCATTTTGGCTTCCAGATTTCTGATTCTGCATCATATTCAGAAAAATAAAGCTTTGTAAATATCTCAGTCGACATTTAAATTCAATAATTTAAAATTCAGTAAAAACATTTTAAGGTGTCATTAAAAGAATCATCTCTGCTTTATTTATTTTACAGAGTAATGATTTAAATTGAATACATTTGAACACAGTAAATATTTGACATGAAAAGCAGTTGTATCAGAATAGGCATCAGAAAAATAGCAACTTATCTTACACATAATAACTAGAAAATATTTTTCTGTCTGATCATTTAAGTGTTACAAATCCTGAGAATGTTATACAATGAACAAACTAGGTACTACCTTATCTTGCCTGGAAATCATCTTTTAAAAAAATGCTTTGAGGTATAAATCGCCTATGTATTAAACATGAGTCTTTTACATTTTACAAGGAGTTTAAACAAACATATCAAACTAAGTTCAGTGGCTCTTAAAACAGCTATCAGTCAGGTTCAAGGACACACTGTTCCACGATTTCCCGTAAGTTGGGGTTCTCCATTGCAGCTGCCACTCGCTCTTTGTCATTTATCTGCTTGTTGACTGAAAAATACACAGACAAAAGTTAGCAGAACTGTGTCAATATATGGCAACAGACAGTATTTTTCTTAGATTGCTAAAACAGAATTTAACTCCCTGAGAACTTAAAACTGATTTTAGCTAATTATTCAGAAGTTCTGGAAGGGAGCTTTAAAGGGAAAAATATCCCCTCTAATCCTACTATTCTACCACAACTATTTTCATTTATTTCTTTCCAGTCTTTGTCCATATTCATACTACAAGATGTTACACTCAGGGTAAATACAATTTTTTTTTCTTCTCAAAATATGGAACGCTTCATGAATTTGCGTGTCATCCTTGTGCAGGAGCCATGCTAATCTTCTCTGTACCATTCCAATTTTAGTACATGTGCTGCCAAAATAAGCACAGGGTAAATACAATTTTGAAAATTGCTCCCGCAGCCACCGCCACCAGTGCTTTCCCTCCAGCAGCTGCAGCTGCCTTGCTTTCCACTTTCCCTCTCTCTTCCTTCTATGCTGTCTTCAGTCTTCACTCGTCCCTCCCTCCTCATATGCAAATCAACCACCATCTTTGTTGGATTAATTTGCATACTCATTCTGATTGGCTGGTGGGCATGGTTTGTGGGTGTAGTGGAGTGATGGTTAATTTGCATATTACTCTATTATTAGGTAGGATATTATTGATTTCAGAGAGGAAGGCAGAGAGCTAGAGATAAAAACATCAATGATGAGAGAGAATCATTGATTGGCTGCCTCCTGCACACTCCACAATGGGGATCAAGCCTGAAACCTGGGCATGTGCCCTGACCAGGAATTGAACTGTGACCTCTTGGTTCATAGGTAGAAGTTCAACCACTGACCCACGCTGGCCGGCTGGATCTTTCCTTTTTTAAACTAGTCTGCATGCATCTTCATATTATAAAGGTTATCCTATTTAATAAAGAGGGGATATGCTAATTGACCATCACTCTATCACAAAGATGGCTGCACCCACAGCTGAGGCCAAGTCCCCATAAGGAGCTTTAACAAGCAATCAGCAGGGACCTGAGGCTACCCCCTTCCCCGCCCACATGGGGCTTGACAGGGGACCTCAGGCCATGCTCCCCACCCAGCAGGATTTGACAGTGGACCTCAAGCCGTACCCCCCACCTTGGTGTCAGGCTGGGGGACCTCAGGCCGACCCCCCAACTCAAGTGCCAGGCCGGGGGACCTGAGGGAGTGCCCCTCTGTCTATCTGGGCTTGACAGGTGAGCTCAGGCTGTGCCCCCACACCCAGCAGGGCTTGACAGGAGACCTCAAGGTGCACCCCCAGTGCTGGGTTGGGGGAACTCAGGCTGTGCCCCTGCCCAGCGAGGCTTGACAGAGGATCTCAGGCCGTGTCCCCCACCTGGCAGGGCTTATGTTGGACCTCAAGACATGCCCTGGTCTGGGCTGGGGGACCTCAGGCCATGCCCCCCATTGTGGTGCCGGGCCAGAGGACCTAAAGCTATGCCCCCTGCCTGGCAGGGCATGACAAGGGCGGGACTGGCCAGGTCTGGACGTTGCCCAATGCAAGGGGGGAGGCAGCTGGGTCTGGGTCTCACTTGATTTTGAGGTGCATGTGAGTGGGCAGGGACTTGACTCTGGGTCCTGTGGTATGCCCCAGACTCTGACAGGAGGAAGGTTTTCATATACATTTTACTAATTTTCTTTCATCTCTGACACTTCTATTATAGAGAAAAGGCAAATAGCAATATTATATTATTTCCTCTAATTACCCCCCCTTTTTTTAAATATATTTTACTGCTTTTTTACAGAAAGGAAGAGAGATAGAGTTAGAAACATCGATGAGAGAGAAACATTGATCAACTGCCTCCTGCATACCTCCTACTGGGGATGTATCTGCAACCAAGGTACATGCCCTTGACTAGAATCGAACCTGGGACCTTTCAGTCCACAGCCGATGCTCTATCCACTGAGCCAAACCAGTTAGGGCTAATTAATCCCCTTTTATTTTTTAAATATATTTTATTGATTTTTTACAGAGAGGAAGAGAGAGGGATAGAGAGTTAGAAACATTGATGAGAGAGAATCATCGATCAGCTGCCTCTTGCACACCCCCTACAGGGGATGTGCCCGCAACCAAGGTACATGCACTTGACAGGAATCGAACCTGGGACCTCTCAGTCCGCAGGCCGACGCTCTATCCATTGAGCCAAACCGGTTTTGGCTAATTAATCCCCTTTTAATGTACACAAATTTTGTGCACCGGGTCACTAGTTGGTCCATATTGGTTGTCTATAATTTGCTAAAAATAATCCTGATGGAATAGTTCAAGAGATTTCTATATTTTTTATATTATTATTTTTCATCTTCACCTGAGAATATGTTTATTCATTTTTTTGAGAGAGAGAGAGAGAGAGAGAGAGAGAGAGAGAGAAACATCAATATGAGAGAGAAACATGGGTTGGTTGCCTCCCATCAGCACCCCAACCAGGAATTAAACCACAACCTTGGTAAGTGACCTGGTTGGGAATCAAACCCATAACCTATTTGGTACAAGGAACAACACTCCAGCCAACTCTCCTGGGGGCAGGGTTATCCATATTCTTTGTAAAGATTATTTTATTTTATTTTATTTTATTTTATTTTATTTTATTTTATTTTTAGAGAGAAGAAAGGAGAGGGAAAGAGAGAGAGAAACATCAATGTGAGAGGGAACAGTGATGGGGTGCCTACTCCACACCCTGTACCAATGATCAAGGCTGCAACCTAGGCATGTGCCTTGACCAGAAATCAAACCAGAAACCTTTCAGTGCATGGGATGATGCCCAACCAACTGAGCCACACATCAGAGTGAGAGGTCCATATTCTTAAGTGGGCTAACTTTTCTGGGATCCTGCTAAAATGTCACATGTAAAACACATATATATTCCCATATAAATTATTGCAATTCTGTGTCTTCCTACAATGTAAACTCCACAAGGGCAAGGATGTATCTCAAAGGTCAAACTGTGCCTACATAAGGAAAGCACTCAATACATTTTTTAAAAAGCTAAATATAAGGAGAAACCAATATGGCGGCATAGGTAAACACCTGAACTTGCTGCCTTGCACAACCACTTCAAAACTACAATTAAAAGACAAAACGGATATCATCCAGAACTACAGGAAGGCTGGCTGAGTGGAAATTCTACAACTAGAAGGAAAGAGAAAAGCACACTGAGAGGAGCGGAGGTGCGGAAGTAAAGTGCAGAGGTATGGAGGCGTGTGTGGAAAGTGGTTGGCAACTGATTACACTGTTGTCTTTTTCAATCTGAGGGAAACCCAAGCTCCCGACTGCTCTGAATTCCAGTTCCAGGTGAGACTCCGGGGACCCATACAGGGAAAAACTGGGCTGTCTGGCATCAGGCCGGAATATGAGGGTGGCTTTCTCTCAGAGGTGCTTGCAGTGATCATTGTTCCTGCACAGTGCCACGGGACACAGAGACCTGGGGATCTCTTTGGGGCAGGGCCATTGCTGTTTGCTCCACCCTGATGATTCCCTGCCCCACCCAGCCCAAGGCTCCACAGCAACTTGCATTGCTTCACAGCTGGGCCTCATCTGGGCACCTCCAAACCCCAACAAAGAGGAGGAATCTGCAGATCTCTCTAGCTCCTGCTGAGTGGCCTCAGGCAGTGGTTGATTTTGCACCTCCTTGGAGATCCAAGAGCCAGTGTACCCAGTAGTCAGAGTGAGACCATCCAGATGTCTTATGGATCTTCAGATCCATAAGAGACACACTCAGGGGACAGACTCAGTCAGTGCCAAAGCCCCAATGAAGTAAGTCTTGCCCCACAAGGGTGTCTCCAGCACAAAAGTTCTCCCATCGTAGACACAACTGGTCCTCAATTGGCCTGGAGATCAATTCCTCCCAATGATACCAACAACAATCAAGGCTTAACTACAACAAGACTGTGCACACAGCCCACAAAGGAGTGCACCAAGAGTGTCCACCTCAGGTAATTAGGAGGCTGAGCCACTTGCCCTATAGGACACTTAGTACACAAAGCCACTCTATCAACACAGGGAAGTAGCCAAAATGCAGAGACAAAGAAACAAGTCACAAATGAAAGAAATGGAGGAAAGCAAATAACTGGATGTAAAGTTCAAAACCCCAGTTATAAGGTTTCTCAAGAATCTTCTAGAAACCTCCAAGAAAATTAGTCAGACCCTCAAAGATATGAAAAAGGACCAACTAGAAATTAAGCATACACTGACTGAAATAAAAAATAATATACAGAGATCCAACAGCAGACTAGAAGATCCCAAGAATCAAGTCAAAGATTTGAAATACAAAGAAGCAAAAACACTCAACCGGAAAAGCAAAAAACAAAGAATCCAAAAATATGAAGATAGTGTAAGGAGCCTCTGGGACAACTTCAAGTGTACCAACATCCAAATTATGGAGGTGCCAGAAGAAAAGAAAGAGCAAGATGCTGAAAACCTATTTGAAGAAATAATGACAGAAAACTTCCCATGCCTGGTGAAAGAAATAGACTTACAAGTCCAGAAAGCCCCAAACAAAAGGAATCCAAAGAGGAACACAACAAGACACATTACAATTAAAATGATTAAAATGCCAAAAGCAAAAGACAAAGAGAAAATATTAAAAGCAACAAGAGAAAAACAGTTAGTTAACTATAAAAGAGTACCCATACGACTGTCAGCTGATTTCTCAAAAAAGACTATGCAGGCCAAAAGGGAATGGCAAGAAATATTCAAATTGATAAATAGCAAGAACCTACAATCAAGATTACTTTACCTAGAAAAGCTATCATTTAGAATTCAAGATCAAATAAAGAGCTTCACAGATAAGCTAAAGGAGCCGAAGCCGGTTTGGCTCAGTGGTAGAGCGTCGGTCTGCGGACTGAAAGGTCCCAGGTTCGATTCCGGTCAAGGGCATGTACATTGGTTGCGGGCACATCCCCGGTAGGGGGTGTGCAAGAGGCAACTGGTCGATGTTTCTCTCTCATCGACGTTTCTAGCTCTCTATCTCTCTCCCTTCCTCTCTGTAAAAACTCAATAAAATATATTAAAAAAAAAAAAAAAAAAAAAAAAAAAGAAGCTAAAGGAGTTCATCAACACCAAACCACTACCGTGTTTCCCCAAAAATAAGACATCCTCCGAAAATAAGACCTACTTACAGGTTTCCTTCTGAGTGAAATATAAGGACCCCCTAGGCTAAACATGAGAGATTTGGTCCACTGATTCTGAAAGAAATGGAGTCACAAGAAATTCACCAGGAAATTCAGGAATTGGATTGCTATGATGATGTTCCAGAAGATGATGACATGATTGTCATTGAATAAATGAGTAAATTCTTCACACTGTAGGATTCTCAGTTTGTCTGGTTTGTGTTGACAACTACCGTACTACCGTACCGTACACAGGTAATAAATTTCCTTTATTTTCATTTAACAATCAATGTATACTGTATTCTTCTTCATGGAAAAATAAGACATCCCCTGAAAATAAGACCTAGTGCATCTTTGGGAGCAAAATTAATATAAGACAGTGTCTTATTTTTGAGGAAACAGGGTATTATATGAAATACTGAAAAGTATTCTTTAAGAAGAGGAAGAAGAGCCGGGACCGGTTTGGCTCAATGGATAGAGCGTCGGCTTGGGGACTGAAGGGTCCCGGGTTCGATTCCGGGCAAGGGCATGTACCTTGGTTGCAGGCACATCCCCGGTGGGGGGTGTGCAAGAGGCAGCTGATCGATGACTCTCTCTCATCGATGTTTCTAACTCTCTATCTCTCTCCCTTCCTCTCTGTATAAAATCAATAAAATATATTAAAAAAAAAAAAAAAAAAAGAAGAGGAAGAAGAAAAAAGTAAAGATAAAAATTATGAACAACAAATACATATATATCAACAAGTGAATCTAAAAGCAAGTGAATTAAAAATCTAAGGAACAGAATAAACTGGTGAATATAATAGAATCAGGGCATAGAATGGAAGTAGATTGATAATTCTCAGGGGTGTACAGGAAGAGACTGTACAAAAATCGTACACCTATGGATGAGGACAGTGGGAGGGAGGTAAGGGCAGAGGGTGGAGTGGGAACGGGTGGAGGGGAGCTTTGGGGGGGAAAAGGAGAAACGATTGTAATAATCTGAATAATAAAGATTAAAAAAATAAAAAAATAAATAAAAGTAAATAAATAAAGCTTAATACTATCCTATTATAAAATCCCATAATTAAGAGGAATTTCAAAGACATAAAAAAGTAGATTTAGAGAATCTAAACTCTTTTATATATATATATATTTTTTTTAATATATTTTATTGATTTTGTACAGAGAGGAAGGGAGAGAGATAGAAACATCGATGAGAGAGAAACATCGATCAGCTGCCTCCTGCACACCCCCCACTGGATGTGCCTGCAACCAAGGTACATGCCCTTAACCGGAATCGAACCTGGGACCCTTCAATCCCCAAGCCGACACTCTATCGATTGAGCCAAACCGGTTTCCGCTAAACTCTTTTATATTTTAAATTAAGAGGTAGAACCCATCAGCTTATGGGATTTGAATAAATTTAATACATGAGGAGTAAAATAATCTACAGGTCTGGAACTGTGAAAATAGGACATGGTTTTAGCAGTTTTCATGATAGTACCTAAAACGTTTAGTAAATGGGCTGATTCTCGGAAAGTAGTGGGCTTCCTTCCCTCTCTGCACCTCTCTTCTGTGTTCGTTTTTTGTGTGCATCTCTTCCTGTGTATGTTTCTTTAGTCCCTGTCTTCCTATATCTGTCTGTCTCATTGTTGCTCTTACTCTATTACTGTCCCTTTCTTCCCCTCCTCTGCTGTTTTCCAACTTCCAATTTACTTAGTGATAAAAGCTAAGCACAACATGTATTTTACTTTTTAAAATATATTTTTATTTATTTTTTACAGAGAGGAAGATAAAGGGATAGTTAGAAACACCAATGAGAGAGAAACATCAGTTGCCTCTGGCATGCCCCTTACTGGGGATCAAGCCTGCAACCAAGGTACATGCCCTTGACCAGAATCAAACCTGGGACCCTTCAGTTCATGGACCAACACTCTTATCCATTGAGCCAAACCAGTTAGGGAAACATGCATTTTAAATGTTATTTTTCATTATTTGCACTCTATTAGTTATAGACAAAATTCTGTTCTCTGGAGGATTGATTGATTGATTGATTGATTTTAGAAAGAGTAGAAAGGAGAGAGAGTAGCAAGGGGGATGGAGGATAGAGAAACAGAAACATCGATTTGAGAGACTCATGGATCGGTTGCCACCCACATGCACCCCTACTTGGGACCTGCAATCCAGGTATGTGCCCTTGACCAAGAATCAAACCCATAATCCTTGTTGCATGTAGGCTGATGCTGAAACCTCTGAGCTACATCAGCCAGGGCTGTTCTCTGTTTTTAATATAATACATAGGTTATATAGAACTTTTTGTCTTTTGCTTTTCCCAAACCTCAACTCTGGTATTTTTAAGTAGTTACTGAGTGACTTCTCTCTATAGGTCAGAGGTTCTCTATAGAAAAAAGGTTCCCTATTACCATTTTATTTTATTACCAGTAGTGGCCCATGAACTGAAGGGTCCTGGGTTTGATTCTGGTCAATGGCATGTACCTTCTCAGCCTGGCCTGTACCCTCTCCAATCTGGGACCCCTTTGGGGATGTTCGATCCCTATGAGATCGGGCCTAAACCAGTAGTCGGACATCCCTCTCACAATCCAGGACCACTGGCTCCTAACCATTCACCTGCCTGCCTGCATGATCACCCCTAACTACTCTGCCTGCCGGCCTGCTTGCCCCAACTGCCTCCACAGCCAGCCTTCTCGCTCCCAACTGCCCCCATTTGCTGGCCTGATCACCCCCAACTGCCCCCGTGCCAGCCTGATCACTCCCAATTGCCCCCCCCATGCCAGTCTGCTTGCTCCCAACTGCTCCCCCTGATGGCCTGCTTGCCCCAAATTGGCCCCCTGCTGCCTGCCTGATCACCCCCAATTGCCCTCCCCTTCTGGCCTGATTGCCCCTAACTGCCTCTGCCTTGGCCCAGCCACCATGGCTTTGTCCAGAAGGATGTCCGGAAAGTCTCCAGAAGGTCTCCCAGTCTAATTAGCATATTACTCTTTTATTCATATAAATTCTAATCCTCAGCTGAGAATGTTTTTATTGATTTTTTTAAAGAGAGAGGAAGGGCACGAAAGAGAGAGAGAAATATTGATATGAGAGAGAAAAACTTAATGGTTGGTTGCCTCCTTTATGCACTCCAACTGCAGATTGAACCTGCAACCTAGGTATGTGCTCTCACCGGGAAGCAAGCCAGCCACATTTCGATGCATGCTCCTACCAACTAAGCCACCTGGACAGGGCCCTCCCGTTTTAATTAACTCAGAAAGATAACACCTACTCCAAGATTCCCTAAAGCTTTACTTCGCTAGACCTTCAATTTCAAGTACACAGCTCTCTATCCTGCCACCAAAGAAAAGAATCAGTCCTCTGTAGGGCTTGTAAGTCAAGTTTCCTAGAACTGGATGTTCTTTACAGATGTGTAACCACTGGCCTAAATAGTCAATATCCACAGGGCCTAACTCTAATTCTCCCAGAGTCCTACTAAAAAAAAAATAAGTTCATAAAAATGTCTACGTTTCAACCTTAAGAAAGAGCTACTAACTGATTTTTCACTTTTTTACGAAAAACCAAATAGATAACTTGGCTGGCAGAATAACCTGGTATTCCAGATAAAGTACTTTCTGAAGTTGTTTTTAATAATGATTCAAGATTCACTTACTGTCTTCCTCTGTTGAGTGGGTTCCTTCAGAAATGTAGATTTCCAACTAGGAAAAAAAATATTAAAAGCAAAACATTTAGGGCATTCTAAGATGATGAATGAAGTGGAATGTAAAATGGACTCAACAGTCTAGGGAAGAAAGCCCAAATCCTCTTCCACCATCAAAGACTTAGGAACAAATCCCTCAGATTCATCTCTAAAACAAGGGATTGAATGATTTTTAATTTGGTCATCTGGGAAAGGTCTGCAGGGGGCATTCCAGTTTTTAAAATACAACTAATATAATTTTATACAAATAAGATCTCATATATGTTTTACTTATGGAAATCCCTCTCCTGCACTCTAATTCTTCCTCCCAAATCAGTATCTAAACTTGCTCCCTACCCCACCTCTCATTAAAGCTACATCAATAATCTAGTGTAGTTTCTTCCATATTTTTCCTCTACACCACCCATAATCTAACACATATTACACATACACCCTAAGGTTGGACATTCCTTTTTCTTATTTTACAAAAATGGGATCACAGTATATAATTTGCAGTATCCTCCTTTTCTCATCCATTTTTACCTTGACAAATTTATTCTCAAGTACAATATAGGTTAAGCTAACCCTCCTGGTTCTGCTCTACTCACTCCCTCATAAGCTATCCTTCAAGAACCAAAGCTTTTGAGTCAAATCCATAAAATTACTGCAAATCCTATGGTAAATAAGTCATGTTATAAGATAAAGACATGTTTACTTCTCAGAGAACAATGGAGCATATGAACTAATTTTTTGTTGTTTATTAATCCTCACCTGAGGATATTTTTTCCATGGATTTTTTTTAGAGAGAGTGGAAGGAATGGGGAGAGATAGAGAGAAACATCAATGGGAGAGAGAAACATATGCCCTGACCAGGGGAGGGGAGGGAAACTGTAACCCAGGTAATGCCCTTCACCAGAATCAAACCCACAACCCTTCAGTCTGTGGGCCATGCTCTAACCAATGAGCCAAAAAGGCTAGGGCTGAACTAATTCTTATATAATTATTTAATACTGAGATGTTTTTCATGAGTGAAAAAAATCATAGCATATCATGGCTAATGGAGACCTTAGAGATCATCTAGTCCAATCTTTTTTTTTTTTTTTGGGGGGGGGGGGGGAAAGGAGTGAGAGCAGAGGGGGTGCACCCCAATAAACAAGGACTAATTTGGAAATTTCTAAATCTGCCTAAAGTGGCACTTTCCAAGCCCTAAGCCTACCTTCCTTTAACAAGTTCTCCCTACCTCCCCCACCCATACCTCAGGCCATGCCAGAGACTTGAGTGGCAGCCCTCTGGCATCCCAAGAGATGATGGCGGCCAGAACCGCTGGCATAGATTGAAGCAAGAAAATAAAGGAGGGCACCAAATAGGATTCCCTAAAAAAAAAAAGAATCCAACTTATACCCTGCACAAAAAAAGTGGGTCCTGCATAGGAGAACCTGCTCCCCAAATAATGTAAATACCCAAAGAAAAAGAAAAAACCAGCAACAAGGCTGGGCTAGTAGGAATGGCAAAGAACTTCTGTTTAGAAAGGCTAGGAAGACTGTAAGTTGTGTCCCTCTTCCTTGCCCAGCTCCCCAAGAGCCAGCCAGGGCACTTGCCCCAGAAGAAAGTCTGTAAGCAAGCAAAGCCATGGGCCTTTGGTTTTGAAAACCTATCAGTTATAATATCAAAGCAAGGCCTCCAATAGTCCTACTTGGGCCTGTCTGCAGGGGGCAGAAGCATCCATTGTGAACCCAACTGAAGCCAACCCATCAAGTAAGTAGTAAGGCTTTAGGGTTCAAGCAACAAGGAATTCTAACATGACATTTATGAAACTAAAGCTGGGAAGTAGAAGGTGACAGGAAATACCCCTCACTCTTTTCTTTATCCTGTGTCTGTGTCTGCAGTCTCAGATGGTCCCTTCCAGGCTGAGAAGGAAGTGAGGGATCCCTATTCAGTTAGGTCAGGTGAATTCCCAGCACCTGCCCCAGTTCCTGCCTTGGCTGCTGCATCTTGACAAAGATATGCATTCACACTGCTTCCTGGGTTCATGGCTGGTGGTAGAAAGCATCTCATCTCTCAGGGTTCCCAATCACATCAGAGATGATCTTGAGGTCTTGGTGCTGGGAACGAAGCCATTCCTGGATGCAATCTGGAGGGTCAGTGCTAAGGCTGAGCATGAAATCCCTCTGGGTCTTCAGCTGGTTGATGGACTCAATGGTCTCATGGATTTTGATATCAAGGGAGGCAATCTCCTACTTATTGGTGGTAGAGGCCAGAAAATTGCTCATCTGAGCCTTTAGTGGGCTGTCCACCTCCAATGGCACAACAAGCTGTCTTCTTCTGGTTAGGGTCCACCTTAAGGATATGGTTGATAACAATGGGTTCTGGGTCCTGCAGCAACCCAGGCAGCTTCATGGGAATCTTGGATAAACAGAGTTGACCACAGCTGAGACCTGGCAGAAGTAATGGTAGGAATTGGTGTTTGATATAAAGCCACAGAGACTGCACTCCCAACAGCCTTGCCAGCAGAAGTCCAACTTGAACTGGGGAGGCTGATGATCCCCATGAGCAAGAGGGTACACTTGGCATTGAGATATCCAGGCCATTTCACCTGGAAGCCATCCATCTGCTGGATGGGGGCATCTGATGCCTCTCCAATAGGTGGTTGTCAGGTCAGTACAGTTCCTTATCTAGCTCAACGATGAGGCTCTTGAACGAAGAGAACTTCCTCTTCTGTTTGCTAGGATCATCCAGAAGTTTTCTCTCCACTCAGAGTTCCCCACAGTTCCTACACTGTCACCTTTTGCCTTGCTAAAGGCAGCTTTCGTTTTCATGGCAGAGGCTTTTTGATAGCCTCCTGGATCTCCATCTGCTTGTAAGTAATGGTCTGGTCCAGCTTCCACTCAAAAGTCAGAAGATCCATGTATACCTGAGACTCTGGGACAAGCTCCCAAATTTGCTGAGGTAGAACTTTATCTGCCAACTTCTTCCTCATTAACCTGCAGTGCTGGCAGGCACTGGGGCTGGGCCTGGGGCACAAGCAGGCATTTTCAGAATGGGTCCATCATGATAGGTGGCATGCCAGATTGAAGTGGAGTAGCTATGCCAATAGGGGAACCTGCAAGGGGTTCCACCTGCAAGCCAGCCATAGATATCCAGCTCCCTGGTGACAAGCCAGGCCACTGGTACTGCACTACAAGGCCTGCAGAGCCCATGGGGTGGAAGGCAGCAGTCCCAGGTGTCCCTCAGACCTCCAGCTGGCCCTGGCCTCCTGAGCACTGGTCCTGGGTTGGCTTGCATAATATTAACTCATATTCTAGACACAAAGTAACAGATATAAAACCTTTGGTTTAAAATTAAGCATGATTCATTATTCTGAGAAATGGTAAATAAAGGATAGTCAGCATTTACCCTCTTCCTTCTTTCCTTCCTTGCTTCCTTCCTTTTTTTTATTATTCCAGAGAGGAAGGGAGAGGGAGAGAGAGAGAAACATCAATGATAAGAGAGAATCATTGATCGGCTGTCTCCTACATGCCCCATACTGGGGATTGAGCCAGCATGTGCCCTTAACCAGAATCAAACCCAGGACCCTTCAGTCTGCAGGTTGATGCTACCCACTGAGCAACCGGCTAGGACTACCCTGCTATTTCTATATGAACTATACCTCAGGGTAGCCAAATAGATGGTTTGGTACCTTGCAAGAATAAAAGATTCTAAAATTAAGGTTTCTTCTTCTTCTTTTTTTTTTTTCCAGCAAAACAAAATAACGTATAACTTTTTTTTCTTACAAACAAAATAACATATGTTTCTTGAAACAAAAAACAAGAACACCATATTTTAACTAGGTAACACTTATTTTGTCAGAATGTAATTTGTTGCTAATCCACCTTACTTAAAAAAAACTATATTCATAGTTGAAAGTATTACATATATTTCTCCTTTCCTCCATTGACCCCTTCTAGTCTGCCCCCACCACCTAATTTTTTTTTATAAGAGAAATAAGCATTAATTCAGCAAGTACAGAGACTTTAAGGAATGGCATCTCAACCAGCTGGTGTGGCTCAGGGTTGAGCATCGACCTATGAACCAAGAGGTCATGGTTCAATTCCCTGATCAAGGCACATGCCCAGGTTGGGGGCCCCCGTTCCCCCCAATGTGGGGCACACAGGAGGCAGCCAAACAATGAATGATTTCATCAATGCCTCTCTCCCTCCATCCCTCTCTCTCTCCCCTCATCTCTGAAATCAATAAAAATATATTTTTTTTAAAAAAAGAAAAAAAAGAATGGCATCTCTTCCTAGTGAGTCAAACCTCAGAAATGCAAAAGACTCTCTAAACAACCATGGTCTTAGATATGGAAACACAGAGTTGGTAGGCTGCCTTCTTTCTCTTTATGTCATCAAACTTGATAAAGAACAGACCTGGTCAACAGCATTAAGTAAAAATGATGACTTAATAAGGTAATGATTCATTCATGAATACATATTAATAAACACATTCTAATAAACTTGGCTAATTGTTACTGAAATATTTTACATTCTTTTTTTATTTGTGAGAAAAGTAATACATGTAAATGTTTTTAAGTCCTCCATATACTACATTTGGCTAAAAAAAATTCTCAATGCTGTAATTTCTAATTTACAAATATGCTAAAACCAGATAGAAAATTTGGGGGAGAGCCAATATACCTAAATCAAAGATAAAAGCAAATATTGCCTCAACTTTTTTACCTCAAATCACCGAATAAGATGGACTCCTCTGAACTGTATGTTCAACTTGGCAAATAGTCACTGCAGTTAGCTATAAAGCAAAACCAGCAGAGTGGGTATATAGGTGGCTATTAATGGGCCAACAGTGGTTTGTCCCACAGTCTCCGAGAAACAGAGAGCCCAGTAGTGGACTAGACCCTGATAGTTACTAAGCCAGCAGAGTAGTGATTACAGAGGTTGACAGATAAAAAATTCCAACAAGTTGTATCTATGATAACTATTACTGGCAACTTACTGACTATATATTTTAAATTAAAATGTTTGATTATGGGAAAGTTAAAATATATATTAAAAATAGAACACTATAATGAATCCCATGTACCATCACTGAGTTTCAATAATTAGCCAATCATGTTTCATCTATACCTTCCACCCACCTACTAGTGCCCATATTATTCTGTAACAAGTTCTAGATTATATCCTTTCACCTATAAATATTTCAATACTAGTGGCCTGGTGCACGAATTCATGCACATTGAAAGAAAATTAATTAGAAGAAATATTTTAATATCACTATTCACTCTTTATAAGTGTCAGAGATGAAAGAAAATTAGTAAAATGTACATGAAAATAATATATAAATTCATTAATAAACAATAACATGATATAACAACAAAGACAAGTGAAAACAACAAAGAGATGATATAAAAACAAAAACATGATATAAAAAAATCGATAAAAACAATGACTGATAAATTGGTTAAACTTATCCTAATATCTCCCAGTATAGCACATTAAGAGTAAAAACACTTTCAGAGTGCTTGACTAATTTCCCTTGTGATGAAGTATTTACAACTTTAATGTTACATGCTCTTCAAACTCGAGAGAAGGCAACATATACCTCCATTTCATCAGAGAAACTCAGGGATAGGCAAAATTGACATGTAACACCACATGTGTTACGTTCCACCACAACTCTGTTCGCTAACTGTATCCTCATTTACCTCATTTTCGCTATGAAGGCAGTTCCTACCACTACTGGTAGTACTTGTCGATGACTGCTCTTCATACATTTTTTGTCGACGCCGCCGGCTTCTTTCGGCTTCAGTAGTACGTTGTGCCAATCGTTCCTCCTCAGTCATGTTCTGTTGACGACGTCGCTTTCTTTCGGCTGCAGAGTTACGTAGTGCCAATCGCTGTTCCTCAGACATATTCTGTCGACGACGCCGGCTTCTTTCGGCTTCAGTAGTACGTTGTGCCAACCGTTCTTCTTCAGTCATATTCTGTAGACGCCGCCGCTTTCTTTCCGCTGCAGAGGTACGTAGTGCCAATCGCTGTTCTTCAGTCATATTCTGTCGACGACGCCGGCTTCTTTCGGCTTCAGAGTTACGTTGTGCCAATCGTTCTTCTTCAGACATATTCTGTAGACGAATTCGCCTTCTTTCGGATGGAGAAACATATGGTGGCAATTCTTGGTCATCAGGCATATTATATCGACGACGACGCTTTATTTGGGGATTGTCCTCGACAATTAGTCTGACAAGAGTCCTCTTTGCACTGTTGCTGTTCTGTGCCCCGCTGCCGTGCTTAACAACAGAAGCATAGAGAGCGATGGGCACTGGAGCTGAGACTGGCTCCTGGCTCTCAGAAACTGTAGTAGTTTCATCCACTGAATTATAATCTTCAACTTCAGAATCCTCAATGACATCACTGATTTTCTGCCATGGCTCCAGCTCCTCCTCCTCACATTCCATAAACAGGTCCGCATCTGCCATGCTCCCGATGTCTGCCATGCTCCCGTGGTCACTGCTGGTAGTCTGACCTGGAGAAGGCACCAGAGAAGGCGCCAGAGAAGGCGCTGTCGCCTTAAAGGGACCTGCACTCGGAGAAGGGGTGGGAGCAGGGGAGGGGACAGGGGAAGAGGGAACTGTTGAAAGCTCATCTCCCTGAGGGTGCGAGGAAACCTCCCTCGGGCCCTGAGGGTGCGAGGACACCTCCCCCTGTCCAGTGATTTGGGATGGATTTTTTTCCTTAAGGGGGAGAGGGACTCTACGGGAGAGAGGGGGAGGACCAGGGAATGTGGCTCCATGTATAGGAGCTCTTGAGAGGTTTCTTGTGGCCCTTTTTATGTGGCACAAATTATGTGATTTAAATTTTTTTGCACATGAAAAAATATTCAATATTATTAGTTACCAGGGAAATGCATATCAAAACCTCAATGATCTATCACTTCAACCCAGTAAGATAGCTATAATGAAAAATACAAGTACTGGTGAGGATGTGGAGAATTCAGAACTTTCATACACTGCTTTTGAAAATGTGAAATTATGGAGCAGCTGTGGAAAACAGTTTGGCAGTTTCTCAAAGGTTTAATATAGTTACCATTTGATCCACTAATTTTACTCCTTAAGTGGAAAACAAATGGGAACATATGACCACACATAAACTTGTACATGGTAGATAATGATAAATAAATAGAATGTGGTACACCCACAAAATGGAATAGTATGAAGCTATAAAAAGAAATGAAATACTGATACATATTACAACATAGATAAATTCTGAAAATATTTGTTTTTTATATTGATTTTGGAGAAAAATAGAGAAACATTGATTTGTAGTTCCCCTTATGTATGCTTTCATTGCATGATTCTTGTATGCCCCCTGACTAGATTGAACTCACAAACTTGGTGTATTGGGATGATGCTCTACCCAACTGAGCTACCTGGCAAGTGCCTTGAAAATATTATTTCATGAGAAAGAAGCCAGTCTTAAAAGACCACAAATGATATAATTCCATTTAAATGAAGCACCCAGAATAGGCAAATCTAGAGAGAAAAATCTACAGTGGTTGCCTAGGGGTGGGGGAGAGTTTGGGAGAAATGGAGAATGACTGCTATCAGTACAGGGTTTCTCATTGGGATGATGATAATGTTGCAAAATTAATAGTGATTTTGCACAATTCAGCGAATATACTAAAAACTATTAAACTGTACACTTTACATAGGTGAAATATATAATTTGAATTAAATCAATAAAACTATTATAAAATAACAACAACAAAAAAAATCTTCCTTACCTTATGTTTAAATGGTAAACACCGCTGAAGTTTTACTCTTAAGCACAGCCCTGTGGAGGGGGGAAAAAAAGTCCCAATTATCCCTTCTTACTAGTTCTTGAAAAAGCAGTTTGGCTCAGTGGATAGAACGTCAGCCTGTGGACTGAAGGGTTGCAAGCATAAGCATCCTAGCTAATAAAGAGGGGATATGCTAACAGACCATCACTCCATCACAAAGATGGCTGCACCCACAGCTGAGGACAAGTTACCATAAGGAGCCTTACCAAGCAATCAGCAGGGATCTGAGGCTATGCCCTCCCCCACCTGGTGGGGCTTGACAGAGAACCTAAAGGCATGCCCCTGGTCCGGGTCTGGGGGACCTCAGGCCACGCCCCCCATCCTGGCACCGGGCCAGGGGACCTGAGGGTATGCCCTCTGCCTGGCAGGGCTTGACAAGGGCGGGACTGGACAGTTTTGGATCTAGACCAATGGGGGTGGGGGGAGGGGGGACCGGGTCTGGGTCTCAAGCAATTTTGAGGTGCAAGTGAGACGGGGACTTGACTCTGGGTCCTGTGGTGAGCCCCAGACTCTGACTAGAGGAAGGTTTCATATACATTTTACTAATTTTCTTTCATCTCTGACACTTCTATTATAGAGAAAAGGCAAATAGCAATATTAAATTATTTCCTCTAATTAATCCCCTTTTAATGTGCACGAATTTCATGCACCAGGTCACTAGTCTCCATATAATACAGTAGCTAAAAACAGCTTTGGCTCAATCAATTTTAGGACTCCACTGAGCCTCACACCATGCTAGCAACTTTAATATAGATATAGTCTTACATATTCCTTATGATAATCCAGTAAGCTAAGTATTATCAACTCCACTCCACAAATTATGAAACCAAGATCACAATGTAACTTGTCCAAGGTCAAGGAGCTAATAAAGTGGCAGAGTTGGGATTAGAATCCAAGACTACTACAAAGCCTAGGACCTTTCTACTATATCAATTTGCCTTTAAACAAAAGTCAATTCATTCCTTAAACTCTACTGAATGCCCACAACAGGCCAGGCTACATAAAAATTTAAAAACACATAAGAGGCACTTAAAAAGGAGCACAAGAAACCTCTCAAAGTTTGAATCCTAATCTATGCCTACAAGGTACAAAGTTGTTTCCCTAAAACAAGTTCCTCTAACGTTCAATTTATCACCCCAATGCCAAGACATGGTTCTATAATTTTTTCAGTAAATTAAAATTTTTAATTTGTGCTGAAACCGGTTTGGTTCAGTGGTAGAGCGTCGGTCTGCGGACTGAAAGGTCCCGGGTTCGATTCCGGTCAAGGGCATGTACCTTGGTTGCAGGCACATCCCCGGTAGGGGGTGTGCAGGAGGCAGCTGGTTGATGTTTCTCTCTCATCGACGTTTCCAGCTCTCTAGCTCTCTCCCTTCCACTCTGTTAAAAAAAAAAAAAAAAAAAAAAAAAATCAATAAAAATATGTTTTTAAAAAATTTTAATTTGTAAATTAAAACTGGGCTTGAAACAGACCCTTAGTGCCAATGTTCCACTTTTCCCCCACCTCAAAATAAGGAATGAAGGCCTGGCCAAGTGGCTCAGTTGGTTGGAGCAATGACCTACATACCAAAAAGGTTGTGGTTTCGATTCCCAGTCAGAGCATATAGCTAAGTTGCAGGTTCGATACTCTGTAAACCATAAAATTACGATACATCATGCTAATTGCTACTTTGGGTCAATATCAGCTAGAATAATTCAGAATTTTTAAGTCCTATAAAATAAAAGGATAATATGCAAATTGACCCTAACTGCGGAACAACCGGGAACGACTGGTCACTATGATGCCCACTAACCACCAGGGGGCAGACGCTCAATGCAGGAGCTGCCCCCTCATGGTCAGTGCACTTCTACAGGAGGAGCACTGCTCAGCCAGAAGCCAGCTCATGGCTGGCCAGTGAAGCAGCAGTGGTGGGAGCCTCTCCCGCCTCTGCGACAGTGCTAAGGATGTCCGACTAATGGCCCCAGGGGAGCGGGCCTAAGCCGTTAGGCAGACATCCCCCAAGGGCTCCTGGGCTGCCAGAGGGATGTCTGAAGGACAGCTTAGGCCCATTCCTCTGGGGAGCAGGCCTCAACCTTCAGTCGGACATCCCCTGAGGGATCCCAGCCTGCGAGAGGGTGCAAGCAGGGCTGAGGGACCCCCCCAAGTACACAAGTTTTCATGCACTGTCCTTGTGTGTGTGTGTGTGTGTGTGTGTGTGTGTGTGTGTATATATATATATATATATATATATATATATATATATATAAAAAACCTTACCAATAAGAGTTGCCAAAGAGCAGTGAGGTACTGTTGGAGTGAATCTGATGATAACCAAATAGTCCTCTTCATTTATCTCCTGAACTTCCACACAACTTTCCGTTACCACTTCCAGTTCTTCCAAAGTATTGGGCTTCTCTGGGTCCCGGATAGTTCGAATCAAATCTAAAGAATCATCACAGGCAAAGTATTATGTAAAAACATGAATATTCTAAATATGGTTGATTTTGCCAGTCTTAATAAAAAAGCACACTCATCTTTGTATTTACATACTAGAGCAAGTCCCCATATTTCTGACAGAAATTTCCACTACCACTTTCCTTTTGAGAAAACTGTTTTCTTGGTTATTAGATCAGTTCAGTGTCTTGGATTCAACACTGAAATAAGCATATAATGGGGAAAGCGCCCTCGCCAGTTTGGCTCAGTGGATAGAGCGTCAGCCTGTGGACTGAAGGGTTGCGAGCTCAATCCCCAGTGGGAGGCATGCAGGAGACAGCCAATCAATGATTCTCTCTCATCATTGATGTTTCTCTCTCTCTCTACCTCTTCCTTCCTCTCTGAAATCAATAAAGAAATATATATATATATGTATATATATATTTTTTTAAATGGGGAAAACATTATAGAAACTCAAGAGGAAGAAATAACTTTAGCTTAGGAGAATATAACATCAGGATTTCTGAATTAGGCCTTTAAAACGGGTAATATTCAGCGGCTCTCTCTATAGAGCACGCCAAGCCTTCCCTACCACTTTTCTCAGGTACATTTTCCTTACCCTCTCTCCTAAGCTCTAAGGGCCCATCATTTGCCTCTGTAACTTGTTCCTTGAGCCCACACAACTCAGCTGACACACTTCTTCGACAGCTCACTTCTTCTACCTCTGTGACTTTCTAAATAAACTTTTTCTTGTATCTGACAAAAATAATTTTAAAATAAAAATAGGTAACATTTCAATATTCAATATTTAAGGTGAAAGAAAGTAAAGAACCAGCCGGAACCGGTTTGGCTCAGTGGTAGAGCGTCGGTCTGCGGACTGAAGGGTCCCAGGTTCGATTCAGGTCAGGGGCATGTACGTTGGTTGCGGGCATATCCCCAGTGGGGGGTGTGCTGGAGGCAGCTGGTCGGTGTTTCTCTCTCATCGACGTTTCTGGCTCTCTATCTCTCTCCCTTCCTCTCTGTGAAAAATCAATAAAATATATTTAAAAAAAATAAAAAAAGAAAAGAAAGAAAGTAAAGAACCAGAAATTTAGTTTGCCTGGAACTCAGCATACTAGTAAATGAAGAGATATTAAGAGTTTAGGCCAAACCAGTGGTCGGCAAACAGTACAACAATTGAAATTTCTTTTGAGAGCCAAATTTTTTAAACTTAAACTTCTTCTAACTTCTTCAAAATAGACTCGCCCAGGCAGTGGTATTTTGTGGAAGAGCCAAGGAGCCGAAGAGCTGCATGTGGCTCGTGAGCCGCAGTTTGCCAACCTTGGGCCAAACCATCAAGGATCACTACAGACAACAGGATGACTTCAAGAGGCTTGGAACAAGGGAGTGACATGGACAGCATTACACTATCAATTGTAACTTATCCACTAGCTGATAGACACAGAACTAAAGAGCAGAGTCAGGGATACCAGCAGAAAAAGTTGGGCCTAAAACAGGAATGTAACAGTGGTGACAGACACGGGGAAACAGGAAGAATTTCTGTGGCAGAATCAACAGAATCTGACAACAGGTTAAATGTAGAAGGGAAGGAAAGGGAGAAAAGGAACATGACTCCAATTTTTCTTTTAAATCCTAACCCAATGTTTATTGATTATATATATTTATATAAGTTGGTTGCCTCTCATATGTGGATTGAACCCGAAACCTGGGTATGTGCCCTAATGGAGAATCAAACCTGCAACCGTTTTGGTACACGGGAGAATGCTCCAATCAACTGAGCCACCCGGCCAGCGAGGTGACTCATCTTTTAGGTGTAAGTGTCTGGGAGAACACTGATAGAATAAAACAACAGCGAACACAAAAATAAATTTGGGGGCTGGGACGAATAGTCTTAATTTTATACACGATTTTGCTTCAGGAGCAAACCAGTGGTGCACTCCAATAAACACATGCTTGACATAAGGTTTAAGTGAGAGCATCAGGCAGAAACCGGTTTGTCTCAGTGGACAGAGGGTCAGCCTGCGGACTCAAAGGTCCTGGGTTTGATTCCGGTCAAGGGCATGTACATTGGTAGTGGCCACATCCCCAGTAGGCAGCTGGTCGATGTTTCTCCCTCATCGATGTTTCTAGCTCTCTATCCCTCTTCCTTCCTCTCTGTAAAAAATAAATAAATAAATAAAAATTTAAAAAAATAAATATATATATAGAGAGAGGGGGGGGGGGAGACAGAGAGAGAGGGAGAGAGAGAGAGCGCGCACGCGAGAGCGGTTGTTGAGCCTATGAGATTCACAAGAAAGAATGAGTAGAACAGTTTTCAATCTTGGCTGAACAATGTAATCACCAGGAATCCTTTAAAACACACACACACACACACACACACAAAAAACTGATGGAAGAACAAGAGGAGAACCAAGATGGTAGTATAGTTAACTGTGATACTTACTGCTTCCCACAACCACATAAAAATTACAACTAAAATACAGAACAACCAACATTCAGAACTGCCTGAAAGCTTGCTGAATGGAAGTCCTACAACTAGAAAAGTAAAGAAGAAAGCACACAGAGTAGGAGGGGCAGAAGCAGGGAACGGATTGGTCTGACACCCACATGTGGCATTTTTTTAATTGGGAGGAATATCTCTGCTGCCTCACTTAATAAGCAAGGGGTCCCAGCCCCACACCAGACCCCCTGCCCAGGGCTCCACAGCTGGAAAGTGAAGTTCCCATAACTTCAGGCTGTAAAAACCAGCAGGGATTGTGGCTGAGTGGCAACCCACAGGCTGCTGGAGTCCTACATAGTTCCTCTTCTAAGGTCTAGCACACAAACTCATTTGGCCCTGCTTCCTCTGAGCTCCAGTGCTGGGGGAGCCAGAGACATACTAGGAGGAACTGGATTGCCTGGCATCGGAGCAGGAACTCAGGAGCAGCTTTCTCCCAAATGGGGGTGCTCACGGGGATCTTTGTTCCTGTGCTGGGACCTCCACTGTCGTAGAGCTGAGTGGCAGCCATATCTGAATTTCCATCAGGCTGTCTCACACTGTTCACTTCCTCTTGTTGATTCCCTGAGACTCTGCCCCATTCAATTTGCAGCCCCACCCAAGCTGCTTGTAATGAATTTTCCTTAGGGATGGCCTGTCCTGGTTCACTCTTCAGACTTTGCTAAAATCTCTCAAACAAGCAGTAGTTGGCATCAGTGTAATCCATACCTATCAATTAGAGGCCCAAGACAGTTTGGCCTCAGCTTGGGCATTTCTGGGCTTACACATGTGGCAGCCATCTCCTGGTCACTCTGTGGCTACTGCCAGGTGGCAGTGAATGACTTTGCACCTCCCAGGAGACCACAGAGCCAGTGTACCCGATGGACAGCTTCAGAACATAACAGATTACAATTCTACAAAATCACAAGTACTCCAGAGGCAGACTCAGTAAGCACCAAAGCCCCACTGAAGTCCTGCTCTAAAGGGGTGTCTCCTGCACAGCAGCTCTTCCACTATAATTGCAGTTGGTCCTCACAGCCAATTGGCCTGGAGGGCAATTCCTCCCAATGATGCCAACAGCAATCAAGGCTCAAGTACAACAAGACTATGCACACAGCCTACACAGGGATGCACCTATAGTGCCCAGCTCCGGTGACTGGGGAGGCTGAGCCACTGGTCCCTACAGGACACTACTACACAAGGCCACTCTACCAAACACAGGAGACATAGCAGTGCTATCTACTACATAAAAACAAACACAAGAAAGCAGCCAAAATGCGGAGACAAAGAAACATGTCACAAATGAAAGAAACGGAAGCAAGCAAACTACTGGATACAGAGTGCAAACAATGATAATAAGGTTACTCAAGGAACTTAATGATAGCTTTAAGGGACTTAATGAGAGCTTCAAAGGACTCAGTGAGACTTTCCAGGATCTTAGTGAGAATTTTAAAGCCATGAAAAGGACCAGTCAGAAATTAGGCATACACTAACTGAAATAAAGAATGATTTACAGGGATTCAACAGTAGAGGAGAAGATTCTGAGAATCAAATCAATGATATGGAATATAAGGAAGCAAAAAACAAACAAACAAAAAAAAAAACCACAAATCAGCAGAGCAAAAAGAAGAAAAATATGAAGATAGTGTAAAGAGCCTCTAGGATAGCTTCAAGCATACCAACATTTGCATTATAGGGGTGCCAGAGGGGAAGAGAGAGCAAGATATTGAAAACCTATTTGGGAGAGAAACCAAGATGGCAGCATAGGTAAACACCTAAACTGCAGCCTCGCACAACAATTTCAAAACTACAACCAAAAGACGAAGACGGACATCATCCAGAACTACAGGAAAGCTGGCTAACTGGAAATTCTACAACGAGAAGGAAAGAAGAAAACCAGAGAAGCTGTAAAAGCTTGAGGTACGGAGACACAGGTGCGCGAGTGTGGAGAGGATGGAGCCAGAGAGGAGGGGGTGGCTGAGTGTCTGACTGGTGTTCTCTAGAGGGAAGGAGATAAAAGCACCGGACTGCGCTGAGCCCCAGTTCCAATCGCACTGAATCCCAGTTCCGGGCGAGACCCTGGGGACTGTGGCTCATACTGGGGGAATCTGGGTTGTAAGGTGGAAACTCAGGGGAGTGGAGAAAGACAGAGCTCCGGAGTTGCGCACATGAATGTGCGCAGAGGACAGACTGTTGACTGTGTCGCTGTAATGCCCTAGCGAGGAGACAAAAAACTCTGGACTACACTGAACCCAAGCTCCGATTGCACTGAACCCCAGTTCCGGGCAAGAATCTGGGAATCCAGATTCATTGGGGGAGAGACTAGACTGACTGGCAGTGGGCAAAACTCCAGGGTGCCTTTCCCTCAGAGGTGCTTGCAGCAATAGGGTGGGGCTGACAGGAAGCCAAGGCTGTAGGCTCCACCCTGAAACTCCACCCCATCCAAGCTGAGCACAGAGGCTTTTGCAAGTTTGCAAGTCTAATCGAATAAGGCTGTTTCCTGGCATAACAGCTGATCCTCACAGCCAATTGGCCTGGAGGTCAACTCCTCCCACTGATACCAACAACAATCAAGACTTAACTGCAACAAGGCTTTACACACAGTCCACTAAGGGGTACACCAAGAGTGTCCACTTCAGGTAACAGGGGAGGCCAAGCCACTGGCCCACATAGGACACCTAGCAAATAAAGCTACCCTACCAACTCAGGGAAGTAGTAAAATGCAAAGACAAAAAAACATCACAAACGAAAGAAATGGAAGAAAAAAACAACTGTAGATAGAGTTCAAAACCACAGTTATAAGGTTTTTCAAGAATTTCCTAGAAAAGGCCGATAAATTTAGTGAGACCCTCAAGGATATGAGAAAGACCTTCGAGAATATGGAAAAGGACCAACTAGAAGTTAAACATACACTGACTGAAATAAAAAATATTATCCTGACACCCAACAGAAACTAGAGGAACGCAAGAATCAAGTCAAAGATTTGAAATATAAAGAAGCAAAAATCACTCAACTGGAAAAGCTAAAAGAAAAAAGAACCCAAAAATATGAAGACAGTGTAAGGAGCCTCTGGGACAACTTCAAGCATACCAACATCAGAATTATGGGGGTGCCAAGCGAAGAGAGAGAACAAGGTATTTAACACCTATTTGAAGAAATAATGACAGGAAACCTCCCTCACCTGGTGAAAGAAATAGACTTACAAGTCCAGAAAGCGCACAGAACCCCAAACAAAAGGAATCCAAAGAGGACCACACCAAGACACATCATAATTAAAATGCCAAGAGCAAAAGACAAAGAGAGAATATTAAAAGCAGCAAGAGAAAAAGAGAATTACCTACAAGGGAGCACCCATATGATTGTCAGATGATTTCTCAACACTAACTATGCAGGCCAGATGGGAATGGCAAGAAATAGTCAAAGTGATGAATAGCAAGAACCTACAACCAAGAGTACTCTACCCAGCCAAGCTAACATTTAGAATCGAAGGTCAGCTATAGAGCTTCACAGATAAGAAAAAGCTAAAGGAGTTCATCAACTCCAAACTAGTATTATATGAAATGCTGAAAGGTATTCTCTAATAAGAGAAAGAAGAAAAAGGTAAAGATATAAATTATGAACAATAAATACATATCTATCAACAAGTGAATCTAAAAATCAAGTGAGCCGGGACCGGTTTGGCTCAGTGGATAGAGCGTTGGCCTGTGGACTGAGAGGTCCCGGGTTCAATTCCGGTCAAGGGCATGTACCTTGGTTGTGGGCACATCCCTAGTAGGGGATGTGCAAGAGGCAGCTGATCGATGATTCTCTCTCTCATCGATGTTTCTAACTCTCTATCCCTCTCTCTTCCTCTCTGTGAAAAATCAATAAAATATAATAAAAATCAAGTGAATTAAAAATCTGATTAACATCGCTTCTCGGCCTTTTGGCTAAGATCAAGTGTAGTATCTGTTCTTATCAGTTTAAAAATCTGATTAACAGAATAAACTGGTGAATATAATAGAATCAGGGGCATAGAATGGAAGTGAACTGACAACTCTCGGGGGAAAAAGGGTATGGGGGTGCAGGAAGAGACTAGACAAAAATTGTACACCTATGGATGAGGACAATGGGAGGGAGGTAAAGGAAGAGGGTGGATGGAAACCAGGTGGAGGGGAGCTATGGGGGGGGTGGGGGGGAGAGGAACAACTGTAATAATCTGAACAATAAAGATTATTAAATTAAAAAAAAAAAAAAAGTCCAGCCAGCATGGCTCAGTGGTTGAGCATGGTCCTCTGAACCAGGAGGTCACAGTTTGATTCTGGGTCAGGGCACAAGCCCAGTTAGGGGGCTCAATCCCCAGTATGGGGCGTGCCGGAGGCAGCCAAATGATTCTCTTTCATTATTGACTAGAGGCCTGGTGCACGAAATTCGTACACAGGTAGGGTCCCTAGGCCTGGTTGGCAATCAGGGCCTATCAGGACCTTGCTTCCCCTGGCTACCAGCTGCTGGCTGGGGCCCTCCTTCCCCCAGCTACCAGCTGCCAGCTGGGGCCTTCCTTTGTTCCAAGCTGCCCCTTGGGGGTCAATGAACGTCATAGCAAGCAGTCGAACTCCCAAGTTGGTTGAACTCCCAAGGGGTCAATTTGCATATTAGCCTTTTATTATATAGGATATTTCTATCCCTCTCTTCCTTCCTCCTCTCTGAAATCAATAAAAATATTTTTTAAAATGAAAATATATATTTAAAATAATAATGACAGAAAACTTTCCCTAGCCAGTGCAGTAGACTTACAAGTCCAGGAAGCACAGAGTTCCAAACAAGAGGAACCCAAAGAGGTCTACACCAAGACACATCGTAATTAAAATGCCAAGGGTTAGAGACAAAGAGAAAACCATAAAAGCAGCAAAAAAATAGCAGTTGCCTATCTACAGGGGAGCGTCCATATGACTGTCAGCTGATTTCTCAACAGAAACTTCACAGGCCAGTAGTGGCAAGAGATATTCAAAGCAAGGACCTGCAATCTAAGATTACTCTACTCAGCAAAGCTATCATTTAGAATGGAAGGTGAGATAAAGAGCTTCACAGACAAGAAAAAGCTAAAGGAGTCCATCACCAACAAACCAGTATTACATGAAATGTTGAAAGGTATCCTTTAAGAGGAAGAAGAATAAATTATGAACAATAAAATGGCAATAAATACATATATCAACTATTGGACCTAAAAATCAAAACAAACAAACAAGAAATCTAATGAGCAAATTACACTGATGAATAACTAGAACCAGAGGCATGGCAACACGGAACAGACTGACAAATCTCAGAGGGAAGGGGGGTAAGTGGGAAGAGATTAACTAAAGATCTTACACACATATATGTATTTCCTATGGACATAGACAATAAGGTGGTGAAGGCCTGGGGTGGGAACTGGGTGGAGGGGAGCAATATAGGGGAGAAAAGGGGGCATTTGTAATACTCTCAACAATAAAGATTAAAAACAAAAAACTAATATCTGAGACCTACCACCAGATATTGTTTAGTATGGCGTGGGCATTGAGACTTTAAGAAATTCTTCAGGTTATTATATGTATCCCAGGTTGAGACTCACTAACCTAAGAGACCCAAGGATAGATCTGTGAAAGCACCTAATTTAGCATCAGAAGGAAGAAAAAGAAGAGAAGGGAAGACAGGGGTGGTTAACATCATCAAATGCTGCACAAAAATTCAGGTTGACAAAGAGCTAAAACAGGTCTTTGTTTGTTACCCAGGAGATCAACTGCAAGAAAGCAGTTTCAGTAAAGATTAAGTCAAAAGCCAGCTTGCAAAAGGGGAAGTGGGTGGTAACTGAAAAAATGTAGTTCTATAACATTGGCAGGGAAGGGCAGAAAAGGGACATTGGGTTTAGAAAAAGCTAAAACAATGACAAGGATAATGGAAACTTGAGTATGTTTTAGAATCCAAAGAGAAGGATCAAAAAGAGGAAGAGAGACTGAAAATTTGAGGGGATATGAAAGACTGGTAAAAATAAGCAGAAGAGAGTGAGATCAAGGATGTGGCAACCTTGGTTGGACTTGGGAAAGAATAGATTTCCTTCTTACTCTGAGGTTGTACAGAAAGACAGAAAAAAAAGAATGATAAAGAGAAATGGTGAAGTAGGAAGGACAGAAGCAGAGGGAGTTCAGAGAATGGGTTTGATGTTCTCAAGCCTGAGATTTTGTTCTATTATTTACTAGTATAGCACCCTGCCATTAGAAATACAGCTGGGAAAAACAAATCAATCAAATTTACTTCCTCCATAGCAACTCCTGGGTTTATCACTTGATTAGAAACAGCATTTGAAAATAGAGGCAGGAAAAAGAGGACACAGCTTCTCCTTCACAAGGCTGTGTCATCACGGAGCTCAGGGAAACAGGGTTTTTGAAAGGGATTTTGCTGCCCCTCATCCTAGGCCTTTTTCCTATAAGGCTCGTTTATACAGGCTACTTAACCCTATAATTAAATCTTCCCTTTATTAAGCATCTCCAGTTTTCTAGTGATTTGAGAGATTTGGACTTATTTTTAGAAAGAAAGCAATGTTGCACTTCTCATATTACTCCCCTGAATAAAATTCTTCTATGGTTCTGGACTTATATTAAAATCTTCATTTATGATATAGATTTTGTCATTAAACTGTTGCCGAAACCAGTTTGGCTCACTGTATAGAGCGTCAGCCTGCAGATTGAAAGGTCTCGGGATCGATTCCGGTCAAGGGCATGTACCTGGGTTGTGGGCACATCCCCAGTAGGAGGTGTGCAAGAGGCAGCTGATCGATGATTCTCTCTCATTGATGTTTCTCTCTATCCCTCTCCTTTCCTCTCTGTAAAAAATCAATACATATATATTTTTTAAAGAAACTGTTACACACACACACACACACACACACGCACACACACAAAAAAAAATCATTTATATGTAAACCTTCAGTATGCAA
Organism: Pipistrellus hanaki; assembly: GCF_964339955.1. NCBI lineage: Eukaryota > Metazoa > Chordata > Mammalia > Chiroptera > Vespertilionidae > Pipistrellus > Pipistrellus hanaki. The sequence continues at coordinate 43,978,588 of NC_140503.1, read as the reverse complement.
TTGCAACCTGCTATCCAAAACAATTTTTGACCTTACCACTTTTAACCACAAACTCTATCCTATCCATCTATCTGCCCTTCCCCAAACATGCCATTTTCTCACTCCCATCCTTTCACTCTAGTTTCTTCTGTTTAGTATGCCCTCTACCCCTATATGTCTAGATCCTACTAATTCTTCAAGGCCCAACTCAAGTGATTCTTTCTCCTTAAAGTCTTTCCAGATCCCAAATCAGAAATGGTATCTACCAATCAGAAATGGTATCTCTCCTTCCTCTGAATTTTTAAAATATATTTTATTGATTTTTTAGAGAGGAAGGGAGAGGGATACAGAGTTAGAAACATCAGTGAGAAACATTGATTCAGCTTCCTCCTGCATCCTCCCCACTGGGGATGTGCCCGCAATTAAGGTACATGCCCTTGACCAGAATCGAACCTGGAACCCTTCAGCCCACAGGCCAACGCTCTATTCACTGAGCCAAACCAGTTGGGGCTTTCCTCTGATTTCTGTACCTCTCAGGTCTATTGCCATATATATATAAACATTTGTCCCCCTCAATGTAAGTTTGAAGCCAAAAATCATCTATCTCTCTTCCAAAGTTGTGTCCCCAGTGCCCTGCTATCACTAGCAACTGTAGATAGAGACCTGACAGGACAAAAAAATATCCATCAGCTTTTTGGAGGTCATCCCCCTCCTGTCAATCATCTACCCTGTTTCCCCGAAAATAAGACAGTGTCTTATATTAATTTTTTCTCCCAAAGTTACACTAGGTCTTATTTTCAGGGGATGTCTTATCTTTCCATGCGCCAGGTCTTATTTTCGGAGGATGTCTTATTTTCGGGGAAACACGGTAAGTAGGTTGATTAGGTCCTGCCTCTGGCAAGAGAATGGTAAACTAGACCAGCTCCAACAGTTATTTCCATCCCGAGCTTCCTTCTCCTAGCCTATAATCCTTACTATATTATATTTTTATTCTTATGGTTCTTTCTTTACCCTCAATCAGCAGGAATCTCTGAACGTTAGTTAGATCCACTCTTTTTAGTTTTCAAAAAACAATACTAAAAGAATAGTCATAAGGCAATTGTGAAGTGGTGGAAAGTGCACTAAATTTGGAATCAGAAGACATGGGCTTTACCCTTTTTACTTACTAGCAGTGTGACCTCCAGGTAGTTGTGTAGCCGCTCTAAACTTTGTTTCCTTACCTGTACAATGACGATGTCCAGAGAGGTTAAAAAAAAAAGGTGTGTGTGTGTGTGTGTGTGTGTGTGTGCGCGCGTGTGCGTGTTTTGCATTCCAGGTTTGGCTGTGTTACGTTCCAAGACTGGCTACGAGGAATCTATCTCGTCCTCTTCTCTTGGGGACCTCTCCCTAATGCCTTTGCAGTACAAAGAAGTAGCTGTGACCTTGGGCCAGTCCCCAACTTGGCAGTCACACATCAGCGCCCTCAAAGGTAGCAGGAGCGCGTGTCAGGAATAGGAAAGAGGCTCAAGGAGTGCAACCAGGCCAGCTTGCTTCCTAATCAAGCACCCTCGGCGCCAGCTCTGCCACTAGGACAGGGGGCAGACAAGGGAAATGAAGCGTTGAAGACTTCCAGACTTGGCTTGCCCAGGTTAAGGAAGAGCCCAGGTCCTAGAAAAACCCATCCTGCCGCGTGACTTAAAGCCCGGAAGAAAACGCTTCCCACGCTCCCCAGAGGATCCGGCAAACGCCCGAGTCGCCACTTCCAGGCCTCAAGTGAGGCCCTCATTACCCACAGCCTCCACGTATAACGCTAAATACGGCCCTAGATAAAATTAATTACCATAAACCTCTAGCGCTTTCTCTTCCATGATCCGGGGCTGCCGGTCAGCTCCCCGCTCAAAGAGGCCCGAGAGCCACAGGACCCTGCTCAGCGTCCAGGAGAGCAGTCCCGACGCCCGCTTCATCCTCACGCTCCGCCATCCCTGGCGACTGTCCCACCCGAGCCGCCGTCTTCCAGCGGCTGGCCTCGCGATTTATCAACTTCCTGGTCTTCAAACGGGCCAAGACCAACCTAAAAGTGTCCAGGGGAGCAGGGAATGGGCGGGTCCGGACGGAGTAGCGCGGGGGACCAAGGGAAAGGCGCAAACCCCAAGGACCACAAACCCCATCATGCTTTGCTCGGTTTCCGCGAGACTGGAGAGGGTGGGGGGAAATCCCCCTCTGCAGGCGAGGCGCATTGCATGCTGGGACGTATGGGCCGTTTTCTTCGGAACACAGTTGTGTTCTGGGACTTGTAGTCTCCGCTGCGGAAGGGAGTAGGCATGTAACCGTCTATTATCCACTACTGACTTCCTCACGCAGCGCCCTCTGTAAACTAAGGATGACTTAAGATGAATCCTGAAGAGGTAGGGGAAAGGAGATCTTGATATCTAGTCCTGGAGGAGCGTGTGCAACAGAGATTCCTGCTGTTATTTCTCCTAGGGAAATTTTACTTCCTTAGGCCGGAAGTGAGTTTTCCTGGCTGTGAAACTGGATGTCTTGGGAGTCCAGTGAAGGATGGTTAGATGTGGCTGGGGGACGGGAGGGCTTTTTTTATTTTTCTCGTCTCATAGGGATTTAGGCCAGCACAACTACCCACTACAGACTGAATATTTTTGTCAATTGCCTTCAAAGACAACTAAGGAGAGCTTTCCCTGTGTCTAGTGCATCCAATAGTGACCTTGGAGATCACCATCCTAAAAAGGATTTCCCAGATTAAATCCTCTGGCGTTAGTGGCCTTGATGGCTTCGAGTAACAAGGTTGATGTTAGAGTTTTATCCATCTATCCCTCCAATCAAATCGTAAACATTTATTGGGTATTTATTGGATCTGTAGACATCAAGGATTGGACAGGGCCCCTGCCTTCCAGCAGCTAACTGATCTATGAGGGAGCCAACCCCTGATGTTGAGAAATTTACAATTAGAAACAAACTAAACCTTTTGTGAAAGGTGATAACCAAGTTTTTTATTATCTCTACTGAGAGAGAGAAAAAAAAAGTCAGGGTTTATCTTGCAGAATTACCTCACAATAAACTATCCCACTTATCTAGCTGATTTAGACCTTAGGCTCACCAGCCAGCCAATGAATTGTCCCAAGAAAATTTTGTTCAGAGTTTAATAATTTCCCTGTTTCATTTCATATACACCACAGCAATTGAGAGAATCCTAACTTCCTTGCCACCGGATTTAGGACACTGAGGTTTCATTTCCTCTCTGAGGCCTTCTGACTTCAATGACTAGAATTGATTATCTCTTTTACTGTGCTGGCACAGCAAATTATAGCACTAAACCTGTTGAGTTGATCATTAACATGCCCTGCAGCGCCTCGTCGGCCAGGAGCTTCTTTATTTCTATGTCTCAGATGTCTAGCACGGTGCCAGGCACAGAATTAACCAAATGTTGTCCAAAGAATGCATGGCAAGACTTGATTGCAATCTGTTCAGAGACCTGAGTCAAAAGTACTTATGGAAGCTCCTCTATGAGGGCACTATGCCTGGCATGGGTAGGTGGCATGTAGAGGTTTTCAGACACTTTATCCACACAACATCTCCTTAAGAAGCCTGGCCACTCCTTTTCTGCCCCTTAGCGCTCTAGGTTTAAGAACTCAGCACTGTGATCCAGGGATCCGATTGGCTGGACGGGAGCGGTGAGCCCGCCCCCAGCGCGTAAGCCCCGCCCCAGCCCGTAAGCCCTGCCCTCAGCCCGTAAGCCCCGCCCCGGCCCCCAATACCGAGGCCCCCGCCCGGCGCGTTCCGCGGGGGTTGGCGGTGGCCATCCCACTCCTCGCTCCGCTGGAACGATTTGCTCGCGGCGCTTTCTCTCTATAAAGTTGTTGTTGCGGCTTCCGCCGCGGGTGGAGGAAGATGGCGTCGGCTGGTGGTGGCTGTAGCGCTTCGGAAAGACTCCCTCCGCCTTTCCCCGGCCTGGAGCCGGAGTCCGAGGGGGCGGCCGGGGGTTCAGAACCCGAGGCCGGGGACAGCGACACAGAGGGGGAGGATATTTTCACCGGCGCGGCGGTGAGTTCGCACCCTTTGGGGCGGCCGGGGGCGGGCGGGCGCCCCCAAAGGGAAGGGAGGCTAAGTGGGGGTCGGGGAGGCTGGGCAGAGTGGCACCGGCGGTGGTGACAGCAGTCGTGGCTTGGGGGCGCTCGATGAACGCCGGGACGGAGAGCCTGGCATCCCGGCCTCTGCACGGACCGCGAGAAGTGAGGGGTGTGGTGGCTCCTCGGCTGAGGTCCCTGGCTGCGAGGAGCCGCGTTTGGCCCTGCCCTGCAGTGACCCCACGGACTCGCGGGCTGTCTGCTGGACGTTGTCTGCAGGGCTCACTTACTAGGTCAGGGGAAGTGCACGGGGCGCAGACTTTCTCCCGCCTACTGCTCCGAGGATGAATAATGTTATCTGAAGTGGCCCAGGAGAGTGATCCGCCCGCAAATCCTTTTCTTAGCTCAGCACTTAACCTTTCATTACCAAAGGATCTTTCTGGGTCTTGGATTATTTTATGAATTAGGTTGACTCCTCTGATCTCTAGGAAAATCTTGCCAGAGGCCGTTTGGGGGGGGAAAGGGAGGGGGAGGGGGCCTGCCAGATAAATCTCTACATTTGCCACAAGCTTTGTCTCTTTTAAAGGGAAGTGCTAAAGGCCTAAGTATCTTTGTGGGAGCACATCTGTACATGTGAAGAGGAAATGGTGTTTACCATAGTGATATCCAGGTTCCTAATAAGAGTTCAGAATTGGGGAAAACCAGTCTTTGTAGGTGAAATGTGGAAATCAGTTATCGAACTATTGGAGATGTTTTGAACTTTCCTGTAAGAATATTGACCCGTACCACTTGGTATAGTTCTTTCCAGGCTGAAAACGTCTTCGGCATTAGGTCTGTAAATTTATGTCTGTCTTGGATAATGCTTCTCTTCAGAGTAACTAACTCAGTATATGAGAGACTAAGTAATAAAACAGCTTTACATTCTTTATGCAGTATGTGTTTGAAACAATTGGCGCTTGTCTCATATGTCAGTATGAGGGTTCAGAACATGTCACCCCAAGATGTGCCTCTGTGGTATGCAGATTTTTTTTGAGCTAAAAGCAACTTTAGCCTCTGGCTCATAGGAAATTTCTGCCCCTACCTAAAATAACTTGAATTAGGGGCCTTCCCCATAGGCACAGAGATTATCAGAGATAACCTCTTTTATGTATAGGGCAGGACAAACCTCTCTTTACTAAACACCTGCTCTTATCATCCTGCAAAGACCCTTTGAGCCCCCAAGACACCTCACCTCAACCCTAGGATGTCTTATATACGCATGTTCTTTTCTATCCCTGAACTTTATCTGCATGCGGGGGTCTCTGACTCTCTCGTGTATGCAGGGGTTCCTACACATATTAAATTTGGTTGTTTTCTCTTGCTACTATGTCTCATATATATTGGACCAGCCAAAAGAACCTTGAAGATAGAGGAAAATTTGTTCCTCCCCATTATTAGAAAAAGGTTACGTTTCTTGGAAATATCTTCTCTGACAATCATTAGAATTTTCCCTGTACTGTGTTCAGGAATTGAGTCCATAATTCCAGTTCAAAAAGCATTTGCTGCCAAGGCCAGTGTGGCTCAGTTGGTTAAAGCTTCACACCATGTACCGAAGGGTCGCAGGTTTGATTCCCAGTCAGCGCACATACCCAGGTTGTATGTATGGCAGCCAATCAGTGTGTCTCTATCACATAGATGTTTCTCTCTCCCCTCTTCTTTCCTCTCTCTAGAATCAATGAAAACATATCCTTGGATGAGGATTTCTTTTTTTAATTCAAAAAAGAAAAGAAAGCATTTGCTGATGCTAATATAACAGCTCAAACTGTTTAGTAGTGAAGTCTCTTATTCTGAGAAATAACTTGCTGCTAATTTAGTCTTTCTGTAGCCCATTTAATACATATCTTTAGTCTATTCCTTTAATGATTCTCCCATACACCATGGTGAATAGCTCCTAGGGTGGTAGATATTCAGACTGAATATCTTCAAATAGAAACTCTGGCACTGAAAGTGATTAATCATTATAGACAAATAATGACTTATTTAAAAAAAAAAAAAAAAAAAAAAAAAAAAAAAAAAAAAAAAAAGGACCCTGGGAGGGTGAGGAGTTATTTTTTAGAGTTACCTTAAATAGTTCAAGAGGTAGCCAAAACTGGTTTGGCTCAGTGGATAGAGTCAGCCTGCAGACTGAAGGGTCCCAGGTTCAATTCCAGTCAAGAGCATGTACCTTGGTTGAGGGCACATCCCCAGTGTGGGTGTGCAGGAGGCAGCTGGTCGATGTTTCTTTCTCATTGATGTTTCTAGTTCTCTATCCACCTCCCTTCTTCTCTGTAAAAAATCAATAAAAAATATTTTTTTTAAAAGTTCAAGAGGCTATGATTTGATCTAACCAGATTATTGTACAGATGCATCAATATTTCTCTCTTAAAAGACTAAAAATACTTTGCCTAATTTCCAGCTAAAGGGAAAAGGAGGAGGTTAGAATGGCCTTTTTGTACCACATAAAACATAATTATATTTCAGATTTTAATTCAGGAAAAATTACTTGCTGAGGAAACTAAAATGCTACTTGTAAGCCATTTTTTGAGCTGCTTTTTCTGCTGTTAATCTTTAGGAAGACAAGACCCCTATCTGTGAATTTCTACTTAAATAGCCATTTAATACAAGTTATATTTCAATACATGCTTTAGTTGAGCCAATGTGAAAAGATAGGAGATTGCATTGATTCTGTATTTTAAGGAACACACTGAAGAAGAAAGTAATTAGGAGCACTGGCTTTGAAGTCTCATGTAAATCCAGGTTCTGTTATTTGCTAGCTTAACAAGGAACTTAATTACTCTGTTACAATTCCCTCATCTATAAAATGTGAATAATAATGGTATTTACCTCCACCGCTTTTTATTAAGATTGAATTAGAATATGTACCTGTAAAGCACATAAAACAATTGAGCATTTTGTAAACTGAAATTAAAGAATAAAAAAAAATCCACTAAAATCTAATAATGGATTACAAAGTTAAATTCATTCTAAATGACTAACATATTTTGTCAAAATCAAACTAGTAAAGTTGATTTGCTAAGCTAGAAGTCATCAAAGTAGACATCTTACTCATTTAAGTTTATCTTCATATTGTGTTTTGTTGAATGTTGGAGGCAAAAAGAGGAGCATTAAAGAATTGAAAAGCTAAGGCATGTAAAATTTAAAACTCACTTATGATATGTGTGTAATTTCCTGAACATTGATGTAACAGCTGCTGCTGTTAATCATCCCATCTGCTCTCTTTTACAGCCCAAGAGGCTTTGTTAATTCAGTAATAAAAGTGTGATTTGATCTATAATCAAAAGGGCAGCCATGATAATAATGCATCTCAAAATCTACAAGGAGAAACTGGAGTTAAAAGAATTATTAAAATAAATCTGAAGTCATTGCATTAAGACTGAAAAACCAGCATGTGGAAAGTCTGATACTTACAGATATGTAAGACCTTATCTTCTTTTTGCCTCCTACCTTGTGGACCTCTGAATAAAAAGGTCTAAATTGTAATCTGAATTTTTTATGTGGACCTGAATCCAAATATGTATCTTTTTAGTTAAAACATTCTTAGTTCTGCCGAAACCGGTTTGGCTCAGTGGATAGAGCATCGGCCTGCGGACTGAAAGGTCCCGGGTTCGATTCCGGTCAAGGGCATGTAACTTGGTTGCGGGCACATCCCCAGTGGGGGGTGTGCAAGAGGCAGCTGATCGATGATTCCCTCTCATTGATGTTTCTAACTATCCCTCTCTCTTCCTCTCTGTAAAAAAATCAATAAAATATTTTTTTAAAATAATAATAATAAAAAAATAAAACATTCTTACTTCTGGGATAGGGTTAATTTTTTCTCTAATAAAATTGGAGACTAAATTGGAGCCATTCTTTTGGCTCTCTTAATTCTTTATTTTATTTTATTTTATTTTATTATTTATTTATTTCAGAGAGGAAGGAAGAAGGAGGGAGAGATAAAAACAACCATAATGAGAAAGAACTATGGATTGGCTGGCTCCTTCGAGTCCCCCACTGGGGATCGAACCCACAACCCAGGCACGTGCCTTGACCGGAATCAAACCTGGGATATTTTGGTTCACAGGCCAACGCTCTATCCACTGAGCCAAACTGGCTAGGGCTAATTCACATTTTTGAGAAACATATCTCCAGAACTTTTTCATCTTGCATTCCTGAAACTATACTCATTAAAACATTTCCCCTTTCTCTTCTCACTCTACTCTCTAGTAACTACCATTTTACCTTATGTTTCTATGAATTTGACTACTTTAGATAACCTCATATAAGTGGACCATGCAGTATTTGTCTTTTTGTGACTGGTTTATTTTACTAAGCATAATATCCTCAAGGTTCATTCGTGTTGTAGCATGCATCAGAATTTCCTTTTTAAAAATATATATATTTTATTGATTTTTTACAGAGAGGAAGAGAGAGGGATAGAGAGTTAGAAACATTGATGAGAGAGAATCATTGATCATCCGCCTCCTGCACACCCCCCACTGGGGATGTGCCAGCAACCAAGGCACATCCCCTTGACCAGAATCAAACCTGGGACCCTTCAGTCCGCAGGCTGACGCTCTATCCACTGAGCCAAACCGGTTTCGATCAGAATTTCCTTTTTAAGGATGAAGAGTATTCCATCATATCTGCATATATACCACATATTTATCAGTTCATCTTCGATGGACATTAGGTTGCTTCTGCCTCTTGGCTCTTGTGAATATGAATGTGAAAAAATATCCTCAAGACTCTGCTTTCCAATTCTTTTGAATATATCCAGAAATGGGATTGCTGAATCATATGGTAGTTCTATTTTTAATTATTTTAGGAATCTCCATGCTGTTTTCCATAGCAGTTGCACCATTTTGCAATCCCCTCTCAGCTCTTTTTAAAGACCAGTTTATTTCCCAGCTTAGTGCTTATAGGATAACTTATTTATATCTGTACAGAATATGGTAATTTTATTAAAAACCCTAAGGAGATTGATGGTTAATACCTTAATTTTCTGTTCTATGAAATATATGATGACTGTTCCCAAAGGTATACTATATAGTAAGTTTCTTGATACTATCCCTTCTCTGTTCTTATTCAGCGAAAGTTAATTTACATAATAGTAATTTTTAAATTGATTTTAGAAAGAGACAGAGAGGCAAAGACATCAATTTGTTATTGCACTTATTTATGCATTCATTGGTTGATTCTTGAATGTACCTTGACCAGGGATCAAACCCAAAACCTTTGCATATCAGGACAATGCTCTAACCAACTGAGCTAGCTGGCCAGGGCTACATATTAATAATCTTAAACATAGATTTATTGCTTAAGTTCTTTAGTTAATGTAATAAGGTGTAATCATTTACAACTTTTATTAGTAAATATAGTCATGGGTAAGTGTTCAGGGTGTAGTATTATTTTTTTTTCTTTATTTTCTCTTTTCTTTTTGTGGGTAGTATTTTCTGTAGGCATATTGTCTCAAACACTTGTTTTTGGAGCTAACATCATCACAGGTAGTCAGATCTGGTTAAATAAAAGTCATAAGTAAATACCACATTTTTGACACAGGTCTGATACAAATACCTTTGAAAAAATCAGCAACTGGTGTTACATCCAAAGATGCATTTTAATGCTCAGCTCAAATTGTAGACAAGTTTTACTTTTTAAAAGTTTAGGTTTTCCTGAAGTACATAGATTTTTCGGTTTCTTGATCATAAATCTATACTGGTAGTTAACCTAGCTTTCAAGATAATGGAGAAAAAGCTAATAAACATAGTTACAAAAGCCTTTTGGAGGAAGTAGGGTGTGAGAAGACTTTTAACAATGACTAATAAGACCGCAACTTAAAAAATATAAAAAAATCAAGTTTGGAGCTTATGAGAGACAGTTGATGTCTGGTTTCTATAGGGAGTTGCTGCCCTTTGCTTACGCAAGTGTTGAGGTATCTCATGAGTGCTCTTTGTGATTTCTTCGGTTGGGAGGGGAGAAAGGAAAAAGAGCACCAATTTCTCTCCCTTGGTCCTTAAAACTTCTCAGTACTCTTGAGTAACCGTTGGCATAAATAAATCATGAGGAATGAACAGTTATTAGAGCAAGTAGCCATGAAGTATCTCATCTCCAGGAAAAGCCTGTTGCTCAACTTTTTCTTATACTTTTGCTTAATCAAATGGTCAGCTGATCCTTCATTCTGCTTTCAGAGCAGATTTGAATTGGGTTTGCTTTTTCAGTTTAGAAGTTAATGTACACATTAGTGCTCTGATCCTTCTTCAGTTTTCTAGGCCCTTCTTAGTTATAGTAATTTGAGACCTAAAAGTTCAGTAGGGAAATTACAACAGAGAATTCAACAGAAAGTTCAGTAGCTAAATTTTGGGAAATCATGGAGTGTATGCCCTTTCACTTTGAGGTCTCTAATGGGCTTGCTCATGGTTTTCCTTACCGCGTTCAGTGGTTAGCTTCAGGGTCATTTTCCTCACCCAGCTCCTACTCTACTGTTTTCATTAGTTCCTTTACATCAGATATGCTTTATCTTTTTTGTGTCATGGACCCATTAGCAATCCAGTGAAGCCTATGGATATATTATCAGAATAATGTCTTTAAGTGTATAAAAATACGTAAGATTACAAAGGAAACAGGAAACCAATTACAACAAACTGCAATTATCAAAATATTAAAATAATTTTGTTTTAGTAACATGTGCTTATAGTGCTTTAAATAATAAGATCTAGGGATAGGTCTAGATCTATATAATTTTTAAGTAGAGATGGGCATAAATGATATTTTGAAGTTTATAACAACTATAAAATATCTAATTTCAATTAAAGTCTCAGATACTGCTATTACTATTATGGCTTATTGCTTATTTTTATAATTTAAGAAAATGCTGAATTTCAGTTAGAGGTTAATGAAAATGAAGTTGTCGTTTTATTCCCTTCTAAGTTTATAGATCCCTTCTGAATTCTGTGGCTCATGGACCTCAGAATAAGAACCCCTACTTTAACTCCTTAGGCGCAAAAGGGGTAATACTGTGAGATCATTTGAGTTAATCAAATAATTACTCAGTTTGTAAAGATGCACCTATGCCCAAATCTACCCTGGCCAGGTAGCTCAGTTGGTTAGAGCATTGTCCCAACCCACCGAGTTTTCTGGTTCCCAATCAGGGTCAGGGCACATACAAGAATTAACCAATGAATGCATATTTAAATGGAACAACAAACTGATATTCTCTCTCTCTTTTTTTTTTCTCCCTCTCTGTCTCTAAAATCAATAAATAAACAAATTAAAACAAACAAAAATCCAATAGATATTTGGTGTCCCAAGCCCAGAAGCTTTTAGTGCAGTGCATTTGTGCTGTTTTGTAAAACATGGTGTGGGAGAGGAGTTACTGCTTTTAATAGGCAAAGTAATGAGAGTGACTACACTAGCAACTGGCTACCTTTGGTGCAGGAGGGGAGGCACAGAGAGATACAAAGTTGTTGGCTTTGGAGATAGAAGTGAACCATAAACCAAGAAATGTGGGCAGCTTCTAAAAAGCTAGAACCAATAAGGAAATGGATTCTCCCTGAGGACCTCCAGAAAGGAACACAATCTGATGATACCTTGATTTTAGCCCAATGAGACCTATATTGACTTCCCCAGAGCTAGAAGAAATAAATTTGCATTTTTTTAAAATATATTTTATTGATTTTACACAGAGAGGAATTGAGAGGGACAGAGAGTTAGAAACGTCGATGAGAGAGAAACATCGACCAGCTGCCTCGCAACCAAGGTACATGCCCTTGACCGGAATCGAACCCGGGACCTTTCAGTCTGCAGGCCAACGCTCTATCCACTGAGCCAAACTGATCCTGGCTAAATTTGCATTTTTTAATCTGTTAAATTTGTTGCAGCAGCAATAGAAACCTAATACACTGTCCCACTTCACTCATTTTTCCCTAGAAGTAAAGATGGCAAAAGGAGCAGTATTTCATGCCAAGGTCTTCCAGGGTAATTTTTAAAGACTTCCTGACTGACCTGTTATCATCTGGGTATATCTTCTGGGGTTAATTTATCCCTAATTGTCCTTGATTTGTTATATTAGTATGATCATACAATTTCATAGATACATCTTACCTTACTAAATTATGCTAATACTAGAGGCCTGGTGCACAAAATTTGCACACTCGGTGTGGGGGGGAGGGGTGTCCCTCAGCCCAGACTGCACCCTCTCACAGTCCAGCAGTTGGACATCCTTAGCACTGCCACAGAGCTGGGAGAGGCTCCTGCCACCATCGCTGCGCTTGCCAGCCGTGAGCCCAATTTCTGGCTGAGCAGCGCTCCCTCTGTGGGAGCACACTGACCACCAGGGGGCAGCTCCTGCTTTGAGCATCTGTCCCCCAGTGGTCAGTATGCATCATAGCAACTGGTCATTCTGCTGTTTGGCCAATTTGCATAATAGCCTTTTATTATTACAGGATTCTATCAGAAAATGAGTACTCTAGTTCTCCAGGTCCAGAAGCTTTTAATAGGGATTTGACCTACTGTGCAGTTGAGATTTAAAAGTACTACCCTTTTGAGGTCCCTTGAACATAATGCAAGGGTTCTATTGATATATGAAGCAAGGAACAGTTGAGCAACAGGAGGAAGAATCACAACTGGTTAACCTAAAGGGAAGTTACCCAGAATCACAGGACTTCTCAGTACTGAATGGTTATGTCAGCTCTGAGGGACAGCAAGTCCAGGTCTGTCCTTCCCCAAGCTAAGAAAATTGCATTAGCCGAAACCGGTTTGGCTCAGTGGATAGAGCATCGGCCTGTGGACTGAGGGGTCCCGGGTTCGATTCTGGTCAAGGGCATGTACCTTGGTTGCAGGCACATCCCCAGTAGGAGGTGTGCGGGAGGCAGTTGATCGATGTTTCTAACTCTCTATCCCTCTCTCTATAAAAATATCAATAAAATATATTTTAAAAAAGAAAAGAAAATTGCATTAGTAGATTGGGCCACATGGTTTAAGACTGGTAATTGGCAAGGAATACCTGTTTGCTCTTAACTCAAGTGCTCTCTTGCTGCCTGGAAGATCTTTCTAGTGCCTTTCTGAGAATTAGGACCAGGCTGTCTATGTGCTCTGTAATTATGAACAGAAGCACTTGAACTTTTTAAACAGCTTATCAGTGGAACCACCTGCTGAATTAACAGTCAAAGGGAGTCAGCAAGTGTTGGATATCCTAGCCTAGGATCCTATCACTAATGGAAAGAATGCTTTCTTTATTTTACAAAAAGGTGGGGAGGGCTGAGGGAATAGGCAGGGCTAGGCTTTGGCTTTGTTAGTACATCACAGGCATACCATTTTCATTACAATGTAATTTTATCTGTTGCTTGAAAAGTAGCCTCCTTCAAATACATGTAAATTTTGTGACTTATTGACTACTAAAAGGTTTTTAAAATATGGATTATAAATGTAAAGTAAAGCTTATTCTTAGAATTAATCTTGCCATTCAATTAATCATTGTGCTTCCTTCTTTCCCCCAAAATGAGCCCTTCCTAAAATTTTAACTGTTGATTCAAAATTAGCTTTTTAATATAAATTATACGTTAATACTGATTTAAAATTAGCCTTTTAATCTTAAACAAAGCATATAAAATGTGTTGTTATATTGCCTGTGTGGGAATTTATATTGACAATAGGTATCAACATAATAATTGTGTAAACTGCCTGGCCAGCGTGGCTCAGTGGTTGAGTGTTTATCTGTGAACCAGGGAGTCATGGTTCGATTCTCTGTCAGGGCACATGCCTGGGTTTCAGGCTTGATCCCCAGTGTGGGTTCTGCAGGAGGCAGCTGATTTGCAGCTTTTTATACATTTGAAATTAAAGAGGGGAGTGTAAGGAAGATGGCCTGAAGGTGGGAAAAACCATTGCTGGAATTGGATTACAGGATAGTTTTTCAAGATTATGTGCTTTCTTGAAGATGGATCTCAGAGAGAATCCAAGATGGCTGCACAGGTAAACACCTAGCCGCAGCCGCACACAACAATTTCAATAAAATACAACTAAAATATAAAATGGACATTACCCAGAACTATAGGAAAGTCGACTGGCTGGAAATTCTACAACCAGAAGCAAGGAGAAAACCAGAAGGAAGAGCGGAGGAGCTGTAAAAGCCTAAGGTACAGGGAGACACAGCGCGTGGAGAGGACCGAGACGGAGAGGAGGGGCGGCTGAGTGCCTGGCGGGCGTTCCCTAGCGGGAAGGAGATAAAAGCTCCGTCTGTGCTGAACCCCAGACCCGACAGCGCTAAACCCCAGTTCTTGGCCAGGGAGCCAGGGCTGTGAGGCAGAATCCCAGGGGAGCGGCGAAAGGCAGAGCCCCGGAGGCGCGCACATTGCACGCAGAGGACGGACTGTTGACTCTGCTGCCAAAATGCCCTAGCGGGAAGGAGACAAATGCTCCAGACTGAGCGGGGCCCCAGTTTTGATTACTCTGAACCCCAGTTCTAGGCCAGACCCCGGGAACCCAGGCTCAAACAGAGGGAGCCGGGCTGTAAGGCAGAACCCCGGGGGAGCGGCGAAAGGAGGTCCCGGAGGTGCGCACATTTCGCGCAGAGAAGGGACGGTTGGCTATGCCGCAGGATTGCCCTGGCAGGAAGGAGACAAAAGCTCCAGACTGCTCTGAACGCCACCTCCAACCCCACTTCCAACTGAACTGAACCCCAGTTCCGGGCTCATTGGGGGGGAGCCTAGACTGTTTGGTAGCAGGCGAAAATCGAGGGCACCTTTCTCTCAGAGGTGCTTGCAGCGAGTACTGAAGGACCCTAAGGAATACTGAGACTCAGGAGCCGCATAGGGCGTGGCTTACGGAAACCAAGCCTGTAGGCTCCACCCTGAAACTCCGCCCCATCAGGAAAGCTGCGAAAATGCTGAGACAACGAAATAGATCACAAACGAAAGAAATGGAGGACAAAAAGCAACTGGATATAGAGTTCAAAACCACACTTATAAGGTTGTTCAAGAATCTCCTAGAAAAGGCCGATAAAATAAACGAGATCTATGAGGATATGAAAAGGGATCAACTAGAAATAATAAGGGATCAACAAGAAATAATAAGGGATCAACAAGAAACAAAGAATACATTGTCTGAAATAAAAAATATTATACAGAGTCCTAAAAACAGAATGGAAGATCGCAAGAATCAAGTCAAAGATTTGGAACATAAAGAGCCAGAAGACACTCCTCTGCAGAAGCAAGAAGGCAAGAGAATCCAGAAAATTGAAGATAATGTAAGAAACCTCTGGGACAACTTCAAGCGAACCAACATCAGAATTATGGGGGTTCCAGAAGATGAGAGAGAGCAAGATATTGAAAACATACTGAAAGAAATAGTAACAGAAAACTTCCCCCACCTGGTGAAAGAATTAGACTTACAAATCCAGGAAGCACACAGAACTCCAAACAAAAGGAATCCAAAGAAGACCACAGCAAGACAAATCATAATTAAAATTCCAAGAGCAAAAGACAAAGAGAGAATATTAAAAGCAGCAAGAGCAAAGCAGGTAGTTACCTATAAAGGAGCACCTATACGATTGTCAACTGATTTCTCAACAGAAACCATGCAGGCCAGATGGGAATGGCAAGAAATATTCAAGGTGATGAATAGTAAGAACCTACAGCCAAAGATAATCTATCCAGCAAAGCTATCACTCAGAATCAAAGGTCAGATAAAGAACTTCACTAATAAAAAAAAGCTAAAGGAGTTCATCACCACCAAACCAGAATTATATGAATTGCTGAAGGGGGTTCTTTAGGAAGAGAAAGTAAATAAAGATAAAAATTATGAACAACAAATACGTAACTATCAACAAGTGAATCTAAAAACCAAGGAAATTAAAAAAAAAAATCTGATGAGCAATATTAACTGTTGAATATAATAGAATCAGAGGTATGGAAGGGGAGTGAACTGATGATTCTTGGGGAAAAGGGGAGAGGGGGATGTGGGAAGAGACTGAACATAAACTGTGCACCTATGGATGAGGACAATAGGGGGTGGGGAAAGGGCAGAGGGTGGGGTGGGAACCTGGTGGAGGAGAGCAATGGGGGGGGAGGGGGAAGAGGAACATTTGTAATAATATGAACAATAAAGATTTATTTAAAAAAAAAAAAAAGATTATGTGTTTTCTTAAGGTGGTGGCAGGAGCCTATCCCGCCTCTGCAGCAGCACTAAGGATGTCCAACTGTTGGATTAGGCTCACTTCCTGGGCCTAAGCCATCAGTCAGACATCCCCTGAGGGCTCCCAGACTGTGAGATGGCGCAGGCGGGGTTGAGGGACAGCCCGCTCACTGCACGAATTTCATGCACTGGGCCTCTAGTAAAAGGATAAAAAAGAAAGAAAAAACTCATGGACATGAACAACAGCATGGTGATTGTAGGGGTGAAGTGTGAAGGGAGGTAGAGGAGCATTTAGTGGGGATAACTGGTGATGTAGGGAGACTTGACTTGAAGTGGTGGCAGGTGATAGAGAATTGTGCATCCTGTAACCTGTATAATTTTATTAAACACTGACTTCTTTCACTTAGCAGTGAACATAGGAGGATATATATATATTTTTTGACTGAGAATTGAACTATGACCTACCTCTTAGTTCATGGGATAATGAAAAGTAAGGATCTGAATAAATTTGAACCAATCTGTAATCCAGTTCCTACCTTGCTTTCTCTGACCTGCATATAATCTTCCTTACCTTCTCTCTTTAAGTCCAAATTTATGAAAAGAAACTGCAAACTATTATTCTCAGGGGCATTAGAGACTTGTTCCACCACATATGTCATCAAAAAAGCACCCCTTTTTATTCATAATTATACCAAATTTAATTTCAGTTCATTGATTTGGATTGGCATTGGACACACTAAGCTTGTCTCTTTAGGATTGTTAAAAAGGAAAATTCAACCCAGTAAACATAAAGATCTAATTGACTTTATTGAATGATTCATGAATTGGGAAGCATCCCATCTAGTAAATAGAGGTACTCCCAGGAGTTATGCAAAATGGAAGGGCATTAATGGCAGGAGGGTGGGGAAGGAAGTCATTAGTAAAACAAAAAAAATGTATTGCTCCAGGCCAGGTAATCAGCTTTTTTTTTTTTTTTTTTTTTTTAAGAATTTATTGTGTAATGAAAGGCCAGACAGGTTTGGATGTTTCTTACATCAACAAAGTAAAATATAAAACAAATGTGAGCAGAGATAAAGTTTGGAAGGGATACTGTACAATATGCCAGAGAGGGGTTTAATGTACATTTGTAAGAAAAGTGTACACCTAAGAAAAGTTAACTTTGCCTAGAAAAATGGGCAAAGGACATCAGGATAAGTCACAGAGGTGTTTTAGATGTTTTAGTAAACATGAGGAAACCGGCAAAGATTTTTAAAAGGAGAAAATGCTTAATTTTGCTATAGATGCACTACTTTTGTACATTGCTGGGGGAAAAGATGGGTATATAAGCTTGTGCTACTCTTTCTGAAAGGCAGCTTGGCAGAGCCTTTGAAATTTTTATGTCCAGTAATTCTACTTAAGAGTGTATCCCGACTGCTGACATGGCCCAAGTGGTTGAGCGTCAACCCAGGAAACAAGAGGTCACGGTTCAATTCCCAGTCATGTCACATGCTCACGTTACAGGCTCAGTGCCCAGTAGGAGACGTGCAGGAAGCAGCCGATTGAGGTCATGGTTCAATTCCTGGTCAAAACACATGCTGGGTTGCAGGCTCTATCTCCAGTAGGGAGTGTGCAGGAGGCAGCCAATCAGTGATTCTCTCTCATCATTGATGTTTCTATTTCTCTCCCTCCCTTTTTGAAGTCAGTATATTTATATTTTAAAAATCAACAAGTGACGCACTGGATCATATAGATTTAACTGACATTTACAGAACATTTCACCCCAAAGCTGCAGAATATACATTCCTCTAAGTGCGCATAGGTCATTCTCAAAGATAGACCACGTGTTAGGACACAAAACAAGTCTCTACAAATTTGAGAAGATTAAAGTTATGTCAGGCTTCTTGGATTAGTGGCATGAAATTAGAAATCAATTGCAATAAAAACACTCAAAAACATTCAAACATTTGGAGGCTAAATAGCATGTTATTAAACAATGTATGGGCTACCAATGAGATTAAGAAAGAAATATTAAAACTTCCTGGAAACAAATGAGAATGAACACACAACAACCCAAAATCTGTGCAACACAGCGAAAGCAATTCTGAGAGGGAAGTTCATAGCATGACACGCCTACCTCAAAAAACAAAATTTATTAATAACCTACCTAACCCTACAACCTAAAAAATTAGAGAACAAGAAAAGCCCAGAGTAAGTACAAGGAAGAAAATAATAAAGGTCAGAAATAAATTACATAGAAACCAAAAAATAATAATAATACAAAAGATCAATGAAACCAAGAGCTGGTTCTTTGAAAAATGCTTAGATGGTAGGGGCAAACACAGAATACAAACTTTTATATACATAGATTAGTACATAGAAGAATTAGAGGAAAGATTAGGGTAGTAATTATAGTAATCCATCTATCTTCAATTACCTAAAACTTTGCCCTGTTTCCCCGAAAATAAGACAGTGTCTTATATTAATTTTTTCTCCCAAAGTTGCGCTAGGTCTTATTTTCGGAGGATGTCTTATTTTCGGGGAAACACAGTACCTAGAACTCAATCCTGAGTGGTTTTTAGGATGGAGTCCCAGAGGATATCTGAGGAGCAGTTTTCTGTTCTCACTGATGGTTGTTAGCTAGCTGTTAAGGGAGCACAAGTCTGTTTTCCTCACAGTTCTAGTCAAGCAATTATGGTTTAGGCTCAAAGATGGTCTGATGAAGAGAGAAAGACAGATAATTGTGCTCTAGTATTCCATCCATCTGGTTCTGTCTTTTCTGAGTAGTACAGAGATAGGCACATGGCTCCAGAAAATGTTCATTGTCTTTAAGCTTTCAAGTTTAGATGGTAAATCAAAAATAGAAAGCTGGCTTTGTTCATATCCATATCACAGGAATGGGTTCTTCTAGAAGCTTTTTAAAATGGCTGAATTCCAACCTGTGCCCTTCTGTTGCTTCAGTATCCCTAGTGAGCTACTAGTAACTTATGCTTAAATATATTCATCCTTAATGATGAATTTTGTGTTTTAATCTCTCCTAGATTTCCATCTACAGATGACTGGTATCAGTGGGAACTGAATTAAAAAGAAATCAGATGGGAAGGGAAGGGGTGGGGGGCTTAGGAGAGGGTAAAGTGTGATAAATGGTGATGGAAGGAGACCTGACTTGGGGTGGTGAACATGCAATATAATATACAGATGATGTGTTATAGAATTGTACCCCTGAAACTTGTATTAGCCAATGTCACCCCAATTAAAACATCAGATAGCTTTTTATGAGATCCCTCTACTGTACAAGAGCACAAAAATATTTATAGGAAATGTATATGTAAGAAGGTGATTGGCTCTGTGTGAGGAAAAGGGAAAAGTGGGTTTTGTTTTTGCTCTATTATTTGTTGTCTATGTCTCTGCTTTTTAAGATTGAAGCAGCTAGAAGTCTCTTGACAATTGGTATAGCTTTAAGTATATACAACTAAGTGCTCATTAAATTTTATACACATAGGAAAAATTCCAGTAGAAGCATTGTTTGCTAATATAAAATTAAATATTGGTAACAGTTTCTTTCCCTGAGGGTGGTCCCAGTATTGGGGTGGAGCAGTTTGCATGGCATATTCAGAGTTCTCAATAGATCTATCATTTCACTTTCCTCTTTTGGGTCAGAAATGGCCTGTTTCTAAGGAACTAAATCCCTTTGATTTGTTAAGGAAATGTTTCATAAAAGATTCTGTAAGTCAAGTCTTAACTGATTTAGCCTTAGGGTCTGACTTCAAAGCCCTGCGAAACCACACCACGGCTTTGGAAGCCAGATTCCCAGCTTTCTGTTTCTGTCCTGCACAATCCAGCACTGTTTATTCCAGTAACTGGTCTGGGTCTCTCCCCACACTTGTTTGTGGTTGATCACTGAGCTTTTGATAAAGGCCATGGACTGACTGTATTTTCACTATGTTCCCACTAAACTAAGCATGACTGGTTTTTATTCCCCTATTCTGACATGGGTATGGTTTAAAATTGTGTCTATGTAAGTTAAAGATGAAAAGATAAGTTATTTTAACAACAGCATGAGGAGTAAAGTGTTAAAACTTCTTTTGGCCGAAACCAGTTTGGCTCAGTGGATAGAGCGTCAGCCTGTGGACTGAAAGGTCCCGGGTTCGATTCCGGTCAAGGGCATGTACCTGGGTTGCGAGCACATCCCCAGTAGGAGATGTGCAAGAGGCAGCTGATTGATGACTCTCTCTCATCGATGTTTCTAACTCTCTATCCCTCTCCTTTCCTCTCTAAAAAATCAATAAAATATTTTTTTTAAAGCCTTAAAAAAAACCAAAAACTTCTTTTGCCTCTCCAGAGGGATCAGTAACACCCACACAACTGGGTTACGATAAACAGTTTAGCCAAGACAACAAAGTAAGCCAGGATCAGAGGTTAAATACTGGAATCCAGTATGGGGTCCTTGTCACTAGAATGTGCCCCATCAGCATTTGAAAGAATAAAGGTCATCAACTGAGAAGGAGAAGTTCGTTTGGACAGGTTCTTTTGAAAATTATCTCTGTGTACACACACCGGCATCAGTATCATGTGCTTTGGGGTAGGGCATTTCAGCAAGGTTATGGTGTTAGAAATTAACTCTAAAATGTATCCGTTTGTTTCAGCTCTATGATTACTTGGGCAGCACTTAAACCACTAATATTGGTTTGCTGCTTATTGAGCTGGCTGACTAGTGCTCCTTTCTTCTCCTAAATAACTGTAGGAGTGACTGAAGGATGCATTAAAAGTCATTTTCATTGAATTATACACTTGAAACCTATATAATTTTATTAATCAGTGTCACCCCAAATAAATTTAAATTAAAAAAAAAAAAAGAAGAACCCATGAGCTCTAGTTGTTTTGACTCAGTAGATAAAACATTGGCCTGCGCTGGGAGTGGCCAGTCCCGGAGCAGCCGGGTCTGGTGCGCAGGCCCGGAGCAGCAGCTGCCAGGCTGGGAGCGGCCAGGCCCGGAGCAGCGGCTTCCAGGCTGGGAGCAGCCAGGCCCGGAGCAGCCGGGTCTTGTGCAGCCAGGCCCGGAGCAGCGGCTGCCAGGCTGGGAGTGGCCAGGCCTGGAGCAGCGGCCACCAGGCTGGGAGCGGCCAGGCCCGGAGCAGCAGCAGCCAGGTCCAGAGCAACTAGGTCGGGAGCGGCGGTGACCAGACCCGGAGCAGCTGATTGTGGAACGAACCAGAGCAACAGAGGCCAGACCCGGAGCAGCCAGGCCCGGAACAGCTCGCTCCTCACCTGCCCCTGCCCCACAGCTGCCTCTCAGACATGGCTGGAAACTTTTGTGGGAACTAGAGGGTCTGCTGAATCAAGTGATGAAGGCTTAGATCTGGATGTGTTGAGTTAGTATAGGGCTGGGGTGTTGATCTGTGAGTGCCTTGGGTGGGGCCTGGATGAGGCTGGTTGACCTATTTGGAAATGTCTTTTGTGTGAAATGTATCATTGGGCATGTGGTGGTATTATTGATATGAGAAAATGCTAAGTAACTGATTTACTATCTGTAAAGGGATTTACTATCGGGGAAAGGGAGGGAGGAAGAGACTGAACATAAACTGCACCTATGGATGAGGACAATGGAGGATGGGGAAGGGGCGGAGGGTAGGGTGGGAACCTGGTTGAGGGGGGAAGAAATGAGGAACCATTGTAACAATGTGAACAATAAAGATTGATTTAAAAATAAATAAATAAATAAATAAAAATAAAACATTGGCCTGCGGACTGAAGGTTCCCAGGTTTCATTCCAGTCAGGACACGTGCCCAGGTAGCTGGCTCAATTACCAGTAGGGGGTGTGCAGGAGGCAGCCAATCAATGATTCTCTCTTATTATTGATCTTTCTATCTCTCTCTCCCTCTCCCTTCCTCTCTCGAATCAATAAAAAATATATTACTTTAAAAAAAAGAAAAAAAAAACACAAGCTGGGACCGGTTTGGCTCAGTGGATAGAGCGTCGGCCAGCGGACTGAAAAGTCCCGGGTTCGATTCCGGTCAAGGGCATGTACCTTGGTTGCGGGCACATCCCCAGTAGGGGGTGTGCAAGAGGCAGCTGATCGATGATTCTCTCTCATCGATGTTTCTAACTCTCTATCCCTCTCTCTTCCTCTCTGTGAAAAATCAATAAAATATATATTTAAAAAAAAAACACAAAACAGCCCTAGCCAGTTTGGCTCAGTGGATAGAGTGTCAGCCTGCAGACTGAAGGATCCCAGGTTCGATTCTGGTCAAGGGCTGTTGCAGGTTCCCCAGTTGGGGTGTGTGTAGGAGGCAACAAATTGATGTGTCTCTCTCACATCGATGTTTCCCTCAGTTTCTCCCTCTCCCTTCCACTCTCTCTAAAAATCATTTGAAAAAATATCCTCAGATGAGGATCAACAACAACAATAAAAATTTAAAATATATATATATAATTTTTTAAGAAAGCAAAAAAAAAAAAAAAGTGATCCATAGACTTGTAGGCACAGAACCTGTCTGCAGGCTGCATTTTTTTATTTAAAAAAAATATGTTTATTTATTTTATATATTGAGAGAAAAACATTGATTTCTTGTTCCTCTTATTTATTCACTAAAGACCTGGTGCACGTATTCATGCATGGGTGGGGTCCCTCAGGGTAGCCTGCAGAGATTGGACCCCAGCTCTCACCAGCTTGCACCCCCAGCCTTGCAACCCTGCAGCCCCGCCTGATACCCTGCCTTGGCCTGGTGCTGCCCCCTCACCTGCTCCACCATCCCGCCTGAAGGGTGATCGATCAGGGCCAGGTCCCCCTAGGCTCCCTCAATGCCTGGGAGCTGGGCAGTGGCCTGCACCCCGCCACCACCACTACTTGCCATCTGCAGGGCAATCGGGCCCCCATTTGCACCTGCCTTGGCCTGGTGCCACTTATTTACCTGCTCCACCACCCCGCCACAGTCAGGCTCTCATTGAGGCCCATTGGGCTGGTAGTGCCTCCACTGCTGCCAACGCCATGTCACCAATGCCCCCCATGTTCCACGCCACCCCCGGGAGGTCAGCGCACATCATAGCAAGCAGTCGAACTCCTGGTCAAAAGACGGCCAAAGGGGACAATTTGCTTATTAGGCTTTTATTATATAGGATTGGTTGATTCTTGTATGCGCCATGACCAGGCATCAAACCTGCAACCTTGGCATATCAGGACAATGCTCTAATCAACTGAGTTACCCATCCAGGGCCAGAATAAATATTCTGCTAATAAAACAACAACACAGAAGTCACTTTATAGGTTTGTTTTTAATGGTACTGTCTTATTCACAGTATCTCTTCTCTTTCATTTTTTTAGAGTAACCCCCAGTATCCAAAGAGAATTACTTCCTTTCCTGTCAGCAGTGGCTCCAAAGAAAATGGAATCCATGAGGAACAAGATCAAGAGCCACAGGATCTCTTTGCAGGCAAGTATGGACTCAACACTTGTACTAGGGATCTTTTAAATTACTGAGTTAAAGTAACCTTCCCCCTTTCCTCTAAGAAAAAATACATCTACATATTGGCAGCATAACTAGGATTGTGAAGGATTCAAAATATATAAAATACAGTCCCTGCCATCAAGTTTCTTACAGGTTTAGGGAATAAAACATAAATACATAGTTAAGAACGTCAGTTAGACAAATTATTAAACAGTAATATAAATGTGACCAGAAGAATGATAGACTTGCTGAGGCATGGGAGCTCAGAGAGGTCAGAGATCAGACTAAAGCAGTGCTTTAGACTTTTTTTTTTTTTTTTAATATATTTTATTGATTTTTTTACAGAGAGGAAAGGAAAGAGATAGAGAGCTAGAAACGTCGATGAGAGAGAAACATCGACCAGTTGCCTCTTGCACACCCACTACAGAGGATGTGCCCACAACCAATGTACATGCCCTTGATCGAAATCAAACCTGGGATCTTTCAGTCCGCAGACCGATGTTCTACCACTGAGCCAAACTGGTTTCAGCTATCTTTAGACTTTTATGACCAAGAAATATATTTTAGAGTCAGAAATATATTTTACTGTCATCATCTAAAATATGTATGTACTGCCCGGCTGGCATGGCACAGTGGTTGAGCATTGACCTATGAACCAGGGGGTTACAGTTTGATTTGCTGTCAGCGCACATGCCCTGGTTGTGGGCTCAATCCCCATTGGGGGCATTTTGGAGGCAGCCAATCGGTGGTTCTCTCTGATTATTGATGCTTCTGTCTATCTTCCTCCCTTCCTCTGAAATAAATATATATATATATATATATATATATATATATATATATATATATATATATATTTACTAGAGATGATTGGGGCCATCTCTCCCAGTCCCAATCAGGGCCAATTGGGGCCAGCCTTGCGGGGCCGGGGGGGGGGGGAGAATGAGGGAGGTTGGCCAGTCATGGGAGTTTGGCTGTAGGAGTGCACTGAGCATCAAGGGGCAGCTCCTGCGTTAAGCATCTGCCCCCTGGTGGTCAGTGTGTCATAGCAACCAGTTGAGTGGTCATAATGGTCGCTTAGGCTTTTGTATATATACTAGTGACCAGCGCACAAAATCATGTGAGACCCAGACCCACGGGAAATCACATGAGAATCGGGACCCCAGGCTCCGCCACACCATGAGACTCCCCTGAGTCCCGCCGCACCGCGAGACCCAGAGTCAAGTCCCTGCCTACCTGCACGCTCCTTGCCACACACACAGCCCCACCCACCCACACACACCTTGCCGCACACGCAACGGGCCTTTGGTAATTACAGTGTTAGGGCCACTGGGTTTTTATAATATAGATAGATATAAATCTGAACAAGTTTTATTAAATTACTTTCCCTTACAACTTTCTTTTTTTTAAAAAAAAAATATATTTTATTGATTTTGTACAGAGAGGAAGGGAGAGAGATAGAGAGTTAGAAACATCGATGGGAGAGAGTCATCGATCAGCCGCCTCCTGCACACCCCCCACTGGGGACATGCCCGCAACCAAGGCACATGCCCTTGACCAGAATCGAACCTGGGACCCTTCAGTCCCCAGGCCGACGCTCTATCCATTGAGCCAAACCGGTTTCGGCCCCTTTCAACTTTAAATACAATCTGAAATTTTTTATTATTTCTCTTAATGATATTTGCAACCCATTGAATCGATTTCACAATTCAACAAATGACATACAATCTGTGGTTTGAAAAACACTTGCATAGCCAAAACCAGTTTGGCTCAGTGGTAGAGCATCGGTCTGCGGACTGAAAGGTCCCGGGTTCGATTCCGGCCAGGGGCATGTACGATGGTTGCGGGCACATCCCCGGTGGGGGGTGTGCAGGAGGCGGCTGGTCGATGTTTCTCTCTCATCGACATTTCTGGCTCTCTATCTCTCTCCCTTCCTCTCTGTAAAAAATCAATAAAATATTTTTTTAAAAAAAAAAGAAAAGAAAAACACTTGCATATAATAGAATGGGGATTTCTTAATCTTGAACTGTTGAATTTTCATCCTAGGGCCAATTAAGAGCCATTGACAGTGCTGAATATGGGCAATATAATGTTTTAGGAAGATTGATCTAGTGGATCCTATGTAATCCTATATAATAAAGAGCTAATATGCAAATGGTCATTATGCCAGGGCCAGAGGACCTGAGGCTGCGCCCCCAGCCTGGTGCCAGACCAGGGGACCTGAGGCTCCATCCCCCACCCTGTGGGGCTTACAGGGGTGGGGCTGGCTAGGTCTGGGTCTTGCGCGATTTCGAGGCACACATGAATGGGTAGGAACTTGACTGGGTTCCGCAGCGTGCCCCAGTCTCTGATAGGAGGGAGATTTTTATATACATTTCCTAATTTTCTTTAATCTCTGACACTTCTATTATTCAGAAAGGGCAAATAGCAATGTTAAAATATTTCCTCTAATTAATTCCCTTTTAATGTGCACGAATTTCATGCACCGGGCCATTAGTTATTATATAAAATGGATTGTAGCGGACAAAGATTGGGAACTTCAGAAGGTATTCACAAATTAGTTCAAGAATGAAATGACAAAGCAAAAATAAGGTGATGGAAGTAGGAAGGGAAAGATAAAAACTTTTCAAAAGAAATTAGGAGAAACCAAGATGGCGGCATAGATAAACACCTAAACTGCTACCTCACACAACAATTTCAAAACTACAACAAAAAGACAAAATGGACATCATCAGAACCACAGGAAGGCTGGCTGGGTGGAAACTCTACAACTAGAAGGAAAAAGAAAAGCACACTGAGACTCACAGGAGCTGTGGAAGGCAGAGGTACAGAGGTGCACGCATGGAGAGGGCTGGCAACTGAGTACGCGGCTGGCTCTCTCAATTAGGAGGGAGAAAAAGCTCCCAACTGCTCTGAACTCCAGTTCCGGGCGAGACTCTAGGGACTCAGACTCATACGGATAGAAACTGGACTGTCTGGCAGCAGGTGAAACTTGAGGGCTGCTTTCTCTCAGAAGTGCTTGCAGCAATTACCACGGGACACTGAGATCCAGGGGCCTCTTAGGGCAGGGCTGATAGGAAGCCATTGCTGTTTGCTCCACCCTGATATCCTGCCCTATGAAGCCATTGCTGTTTATTCCGCCCCATCCAAGCTGAGCACAGAGGCTTTTGCATGTGAATGGCCTGGTTCTTTGAATTCTAAACTTACTTAACAAACTGCAGCTGGGTCAGTAAGACCCAGAACATCCAAAAGAAGGCCCAAAGCTCTACAGCAACTTGCATTGCTTCACAACCGGGCCTCATCTGGGCACCTCCAAAACCCAAACAAAAAAGAGGAATTTGCAGGTCTCTCCATAGCTCCAGGAAGAGGCTAAATTAGCACCTCCTTGGAGATCCAAGAGCCAGTGAACCTAGCAGTCAGAGTGAGATCATCCAGATTACAACTCCTCAGACCCATAAGAGACACACTCAGGGGCAGACTCAATGAGCACCAAAGCCCCACTGAAGCAAGTCTTGTCTCATAAGGGTGTCTCCAGGACAGAATTCCTCCCATCATAGACACCTGATCCTCACAGCCAATTGGCCTGGAGGCCAATTCCTCCCAGTGATAACAACAACAATCAAGGCTTAACTACAACAAGACTGTGTACATAGCCCACAAAGGGGTGCACCACGAATGTCCACCTCAGGTGACTGGGGAGGCTGAGCCACTGGGCCCTATAGGACACCTAGCACACAAAGCCACTCTATCAACACAGGGACGCAAACAAAATGTGAAGACAAAGAAACAGGTCACAAATGAAAGAAATGGAGTAAAGCAAATGACTGGATATAGTGTTCAAAATCACAGTTATAAGGTTTTTCAAAAATTTTTTAGAGCTGAAACCGGTTTGGCTCAGTGGATAAAGCTTTGGCCTGTGGACTAAAAGGTCCCAGGTTCAGTTCCAGTCAAGGGCATGTACCTTAGTTGCGGGCACATCCCCAGTAAGGTGTGTGCAGGAGGCAGCTGATTGATGTTTTTCTATCATCGATGTTTCTGACTATTCCTC
This sequence comes from Pipistrellus hanaki, assembly GCF_964339955.1. Lineage (NCBI taxonomy): Eukaryota > Metazoa > Chordata > Mammalia > Chiroptera > Vespertilionidae > Pipistrellus > Pipistrellus hanaki. The sequence goes on along the minus strand of NC_140503.1, from coordinate 43,950,940 downwards.
TCCCTTCCTCTCTGTAAAAAATCAATAAAATATATATATATTTTAAAGAATTTTCTAGAAAAAGCCGATAAATTTAGCAAGACCCTTGAGGATATGAAAAAGGACCAATTAGAAATTAAGCATACGCTAACTGAAATTAAAAATAATATACAGAGATCCAACAGCAGACTAGAGGATCCCAAGAATCAAGTCAAAGATTTTAAATACAAAGAAGCAAAAATCACTCAACTGGAAAAGAAAAAAGAATCCAAAAATATGAAGATAGTTTAAGGAGCCTCTGGGACAGCTTCAAGCGTACCAACATCAGAATTATGGGAGTGCCAGAAGAAGAGAGAGAGCAAGATACTGAAAACCTATTTGAAGAAATAATGACTGAAAATTTCCCCCACCTGGTGAAAGAAATAGACTTACAAGTACAGGAAGCGCACAGAACCCCAAACAAAAGGAATCCAAAGAGGACCACACCAAGACACATCATAATTAAAATGCCAAAAGCAAAAGACAAAGAGAGAATATTAAAAGCAGCAAGAGAAAAATAGTTAATTACCTACAAGGGAGCACCCATAGGACTGTTAGCTGATTTCTTAACAGAAAACTATGCAGGCCAGAGGGGGTGGCAAGAAATATTCAAAGTAATGAATAGCAAGAACATACAACCAAGATTACTCTACCCAGCAAAGCTATCATTCAGAATTGATGGTCAGATAAAGAGCTTCACAGATAAGAAGAAGCTAAAGGAGTTCATTACCACCAAACCAATATTATATAAAATCCTGTAAGGTATTCTTTAAGGAGAGGAAGAAGAAGAAAAAGATAAAGATAAAAATTATGAACAACAGCCGAAACCGGTTTGGCTCAGTGGTAGAGCGTCTGCCTGGGGACTGAAAGGTCCCAGGTTTGATTCCGGTCAAGGGCATGTACATTGGTTGCAGGCACATGCCCGGTAGGGGGTGTGCAGGAGGCAGCTGGTCGATGTTTCTCTCCCATCGATGTTTCTAGCTCTCTATCCCTCTTTCCTCCTCTCTGTAAAAAATAAATAAAATATATTTTAAAAAATTATGAACAACAAATATGTATCTATCAATAAGTGAATCTAAAAATCAAGTGGATAAAAAATCTGATGAACAGAATAAACTGGTGAATATAATAGAATCAGGGGCATAGAAAGGGAGTGGACTAACAATTCTCAGGGGGAAAGGGGAATTTGGGGTGCGGGAAGAGACTGGACAAAAATTTTACACTTATGGATGAGGACGGGGGGAGGGAGGGTAAGGGCAGAGGGTGGGGTGGGAAACCAGTGGAGGGGAGCTATGAGGGGGAAAAAGAACAATTATAATAATCTGAATAATAAAGATTTAAAAAAAAAGAGAGAGAGAAATCAACAATTTCTCATGTTGGTGATTCGACATACTAAGTGTCCAAAAATCAGGATTGAAAAACAAAGTTAAAGATTTTAGTCTAAGGATTGAGAAGAAAATGGTACTGTTGGAGAACTATATTCCAAAGAAGAAACTGGCTTTGAGAGGAAAGTGAGTTCAAGTTTTAGATATTTAAATCTGAAAGCAAAGGGAAATGCCCAGGAGGGGATTTGAACTGTGGTGTTCTACCTGGGATAAGAGGGAAGAACTGGAAGAACCTCTTTGTAGAGGTTGAAGCTGCCATGGGAATGGGATCCTTAAAGTAGAGAAGGGTGATGAAGGGGCAAGATGAGAGTATGGAGGGTAAGATTCTGGGAAGACTCACTTTAGAATTCTGCTAGGAAATTTAAAAGATAAATGGGAAAAAGAGGTTAGAAGAAGGTCTCTAAAGATTCAGAATGTTTTCCAGTTCCTTTCATCTCTAAAACTTAAAATGCACACTATTTATTCATTCTGTGAGTGATTATTTTTTGGATACAGTTTCTGGAAGAGAAATGCAAAATAATTAACTATTTTTAGATATATGACAGGTTGAAAAGAAGGTTTTTCTATCTTTGGGACCTTAACATTTATATGATCTTTCCTTATAAGAAGACCTGAAATTTTAATGCAACTGATAGCCCCAATGGTTGTATTTTATTTACATGAACATATAGAAGATCTTTATTAGGGACATATTTACTACTAATGAGGATTCTGATTTACTTAATTCCCCTACTACTTTCATAAATAGTTAATACCTGCCTCTCTACTAAGAAAAAAAATCATAAAATACAGAAAGGAATGCTTACAGTGAGACATTTAGTTCAGGACTTGAGTAACTTCTCAAGATGTTTTAGATATTGACTGGAAATTTAAATTATTATATATTTTCTACATGATTAGTCATGATCAGAGTATCTGTGATGTAGCCAAAGGCTTTTCCATCACTCTTATCAAGAGTACTGGGAGGAGCCCTAGCCAGTTTTGTTCAGTGGCTAGAGTGTTGGCCCTTGGACTGAAGTGTCCCGGATTTGATTCTGGTCAAGGGCACATACCTCAGTTGCAGGCTTGATCCCCAGGACCCAACATGTGTGGGAGGCAACCAATGGATGTGTGTCTCCCACATCAGTGTTTCTTTCTGTTTCTTTCCCCTCCCTTCCACTCTCTCTAAAAAAAAATCAATGGAGGAAATATTCTTCGATGAGAATTAACAAAACAAACAAAAAAAGAGAAAGGGGAAGAAAGAATATAGAGAAAAAAAAGCATATAAGTTTTGATATATGTGTCACATGAATTTCAAGAAATGCCACATTTCTTCAAAGAGCTCTTAGTAACATTCCAATAAGCCAAGGGTTTTAAATAAGTAGCACCTCCTGTTTCATTTCCAAACACTTTTGTTAACTTAATTATTTGTGTGGGGCCTGCATGATGTGAATATCTTAAACATACTTCACCTGGTGCTTGTTTCAAAGAATCCTGACTACTTATATATACTTTTTTGTTTTGTGCTCCCACAACGTCAGATTAGGTTACCACTCTTTTCCTGATAGGGACTGGATTCCAACAGTGTGACCACCGTATTTGTAGACATGATTCACATTTCATGATTAGGACATTGATCTAGTACTTGGTTACATCTTATAGACCCCTGTCTCTGGTTTCATTTTAGCTCCAAATGAAAGTCTAGAAAAGAAAAAGAAACCGCTCTCTTTGAATTCCGTAAGGGCTGAAATTGAATACCTAGTGATCAAGCTAAACCCAAATGGATATTTACTTTGTTTTTTATTAAAAAGAAAAAAAAATCTGAGCTGTTTAGATTTTGAACTGCTAGCTCCATTGCTCTGAGTTGAAATTGCTTTTTTTTTTTAAATTGCCTAAAATTTTTTGATGCCTAAAAATGGTGCATAATGCTCTTTTAAAAGAATTCTCTCTAGGTCACTTAGAGAATGGGTTGTTCTGCTCAATTGAAATTTCCCGGAGAGACAAAGGCAGCTGTCAAGACTATTTTGTAAAACTGTCTTGATTAGAAAGATCAATAATAGTAAAAGTATAATATGTTAATTAGACCGGACGACCTTCCAGACTAAGCTGCTGCTGCAAGGGCTGAGCCCCTTGAACAGATTTCGTGCATCTGTTAGATATTACACGTCTTTTTATCTCCTTGGACCACATATATTAAACATAACCTTTGCAAGGTGATCTATAATTGTGAACAATTCTTAAATTGTGCTAAAAATGCCTGGCTGTGTGGATCTTGGTTGAACCAGGAGATCAGGGTTTGATTCTGGTCACAGCACATGCCCGGGGTTGCAGGCTCCATTCCCAGTAGGGGGCATGCAGGTGGCAGCCAGTCAATGATTCTCTCTCATCATTGATGTTTCTATCTCTCTTTCCCTCTCCCTTCTTTTCTCTGAAATCAAAATTTTTTTAATGTGCTAAACCGTGCAGGGGTCCTCAAACTTTTTAAAGTGGGGGCCAGATCACGGTCCCTCAGAGAGCTGGAGGGCCGGACTATATGAACTACTAATTCCTACTGTAACACCTCGGCTGCGCTTACTGCCCAAAAAACCTGGCAGGCCGGATCAGACTCCTCTGCGGGCCGCATGTGGCCCACGGGCCGTAGTTTGAAGACCCCTGTAGCTAAAGCAACAGTACCATCATCAGGTGTGGCAAATAGTCCTTTAATAGGTGTTGCTATGTTTGTATATTGGGTCCATTTTTTCTAGTTTATAGTTTTTCTTACTTTTCCTTTGATGTCATTTTTTTTACTGTCAGTATATGTGCCTTTTCTATCATATTGGCTTATAATGTAGGTAACCAAACTTATTCTTCTTTTACAACCATTATAACAAGAATAAATAGGCCCTGGCTGGTGTGGCTCAGTTGGTTGAGCATTATCCTATACACCAAAAGGTCACCTCTTGGATTTCTGATTAGGGCACATGCCTGGGTTGCGCGCATGCAGGAGGCAACCTGTCTCATGTTGATGTTTTTCCTCTCACATGTATGTTTCTCTCTCCCTCTTCTTTCCTCTCTCTCAAAAAAAATCAATAAAATATATATATGATTTAAAAAGAATAAATAGGATCCATATAAGATTTTAAAGGAATATTCCTAAGAGTAAAATAAATTGGTAAACTTACTTTAGCTGTGTAGTCTTTTTAGTTGATAGCTGGTTCTTGCCTAAATTCTATGTAAGAGGGGGTAGCCAAGTAGTCCTATTTATAAATGAGAGATGTGGCTCTATTAAGCTTGTGCTAGAAGAATACTTTCCTTACCATCTTCCCCTTTTATACATGTAAAAATTTCATGATTCTTATTCTCTTAGTCTGAGAACCTCTGAGTATTGAGAGTGGTTTTTCTTATCCTTGTCACAGCCTATTGAACTGAAGTTTAACCATTAAAGACCCATTATTAACTTTCACTATAAAATATTAACTATTTTTAGATGCCACGGTGGAGCTATCACTGGACAGCACACAGAATAATCAGAAGAAGGTGCCGGCAAAAACACTCATATCTCCTCCTCCACAGGAAGCCACAAATTCTTCTAAGCCCCAGCAAAGCTACGAGGAGGTGAGAATCTATTTTGTGTGTGTGTGTGTGTGTGTGTTTAGAACTATATTGCCAGTCTGAAGTTGAGTTTTACCCTGAGTAAATATTTAGTGTCTGAAGCTCCCATATTCAAGAGTATAGACTCTTCATTCCCTCCTTAGCCTGACAGAGGCAAACTTTCCAAATTCTAGCAATTATTCATTATGATCAAAATAAAGCGTTAAGATAATAGATATAACAGAGACCTTTGAACAACCTCCCAACTTAAAATTGTGAAAATTGGTTCATTGGTATTGTTGGGAATGGACAACTGAACACTGGTACATAGAAGGATAAATCTTTATGTCATATTAATACAATATTAATACAGGGTAAAATTAATAGCCTTTTTTTATAACAAGTCTCATGAATGTTTTCTCTTTAAAAGCTAGAGGAAGAAGAACAGGAAGACCAATTTGATTTGACAGTCGGTATAACTGATCCTGAGAAGATAGGTAAGTGTACTTGGGACTCCTTGTGACGTTAGGATGTGGCTGTGGGAAGTATAGTTAGCTTATTTCTAGATAGTTAAGTCCAGAACTGAACTAGCCATTGTAAAGTACTTCCTCATTATCTTTCCTGTAAAATTATACTCCTTACTATACTTCTTCTTAGGCCAGAAATGTAATTTACCCAGTACTTTACTTAGGTTTTTCTTGGCTTTAGGCACGAAAATCAGAGACTTCAAATACTCTTAGAATCCCTTTTTGAAAATTCAGACATCTCCTTCTCCCACTGAGTTAATTAAATCATTTTATTCCCTTTTTCGTTCATAAATCCCATTTAAACACCAAAAAAGACACATGATCTATACTTTGGGGATATTGACTTTGTTTTTTCCCTCAAGCAGTTTGGAATTCTTGGTACAGACCATTTATCATGTACTCTTGATGTCCTAATGAAGTGGGGAGGTCTGCATCTCTCTATTTTAGGGAAAGAGTAAAAGACCCAGGTTGACTCTTGGTCAAATTGAAATTAAATTTTCAAGAAACACAATACTTAACTTTGGCAGAAGTTGGATTTTTAGAATAACCTCTCCCTGTCCCAAGCTTGTGAAAGCTATTAGTGAGCAGAGAGCAAAAGGCCTCAATTTCCCTTGTTCCAGGTATATCCCTACAGAAGATGCTATTCGCAGAGCCTTATCCTTCTAACTGCCGGTTAAGTGGGAAAATGTAATTTCCAATCTCTGTCTATGCTGAATTAGAAACAGGAATTTATAAAATCTAGTTAGACTTCACACTAAAACAGTTTGTCGTTAAAATGTTGAGTTTTACTTTTCCTAGACTATTGCACTGGTAAGATATTTATGAACATCTTACACACTTCACTCTCCAACAACAGAGGAAATTCAAGACCAATTGTAGCTTTCCTGTCAGGTCACAATGTGATCCATGGCCACGCCGGGACCGGGACTTGTGGTTACATGTTTAGAATTCTCTCTTGCCTCTCTGATGTTTATGAATATTCTATAAGCACATAGGTTTTAAGGTAGTTATGAGCTGCTTAAAATACTTGTAGAATAAGATAAACAAATTTTGAGTAAATAATACTATTTGTTTTAATATTTAGAAGTCCTGATGTTTGAATCAGGAGTGGAAGGGAGTATGTCAGTTTCCTAGAGTTTCTGTAACATAATACTATAAACAGGTGACTTAAAGCAATAGAAATAAATTCTCTGAGTTCTGGAGGGCAAAAGTCTAAAGTCATGGAGTTGGTGAGGCCATTCTCCTATTGCAGGGAAGGACTGTTCCATGCTCTCTCCTCGCTCCAGGAGCCTCAAACATTCCTGGGCTAAGGAATGCATTACTCCAATCTCTGCCTTCGTTGTCACATGGCATTCTTTCTGGGTGTTTTCACATCATTTTCCCTTAATCTGTGTCTGTTTCTATGTCCAAATTTCCCTTTTCTATAAGGGCATCAGTCATACTGGATTAGGGCCCAGCCTATGGACCTTATTTTCACTTGATTAATTCTATAAAGACCTATTTCCAAATAAGGTCACATTCTGAAATACTGGGATTTAGGACTTTCCCTATATCTTTTTCAGGGGAACACAATTCAACCCATTTTTTAAACATAGCATGGATCAGTTTTATTTAAATACAAGTCACTTTTGAGGATAAGTTTTCATCTCTTTAGGTTGGTGCCAAGAACCAACTGCTTAAAGCATTTTCATATTCAAGGCCTGATCTTATTGGAATACCTTTTATTTGTGTGGGCTGTTTATTCAACATGAGGTTCTCATTTCCACATACATTAAATCAAATTAGAATCCTGCTTCTATCGGGACATGCTTTTTCAGTCTTGGTAATTTGCATATGCCATCTTCAACTTTCTGAAATTATTTAGGAAATTAACATAAATTTAAAACTACTGATTTGCTAGCCCATTTCTATATCTTGTGAGTCCTCTGTGTACATGCAAGTATTTCTCTTTCCTCACACATTTCCTCAGTGAGAGCAGATGATATGTAGGCAAAGTGTCTGAAGATCCTGCTTTGCTACTGTGGGGGGGGGGTTTTTGTGTGTGTAGTGTTAATCCTCACCAGAGGATATTTTTACATTGATTTTTAGAGATAGTGGAAGGGAGGGGGAGAGACAAAGAGAAAAACATTGATGTGAGAGGGACATAGACCGGTTGCCTCTCGCATGCACCCCAACCAGGGCCAGGAATTGAGCCTCCAATCAAGGTATGTACCCCTAACCAGAATCAAACCCCAGACCCTTCAGTACATAGGCCGACACTATCCTCTGAGCCAAACTGGCCCTGCTACTGTGTTTTTTGTATATGGTCACTTAGACTTTTCTTAATTGAAGGCAGTAGATTATGGGATTGACCTTTTGGATATTTGACTATGACTAAACTGTGAATGAAATTTTTAAGACTTTTTCTATAAAATAAATCTAGATATCTTTTTCCTTTTATCAGTGATAAGCATCCTTAGTGATATTAAGCAATACAGTATGAGTGGTTTAGAAGAGAACTAACAGCAATAATCAGTATAGCCGAAACTGGTTTGGCTTAGTGGATAGAGCATCAGCCTGTGGACTGAGAGATCCCGGGTTCAATTCCGGTCAGGGGCATGTACCTTGGTTGCTGGAACATCCCCAGTGGGGGGTATGCAGGAGGCAGCTGATCGATGTCTCTCTCACATAGATGTTTCTAACGTTCTATCTCTCTCCCTTCCTCTCTGTAAGAAATCAATAAAATATATATTTTTTTAGAAATAATAAGTATAAAGTAATTTTTAAAGTTGAGTATATGATTTCCATTTTATACATACTCTTATTAGGGGCTGGCAAGATGGAGAAGGCAAGCCCTCTGTTTCTATATAGGTACACAGCTTCTTTGTGTACTTTCCCAGCCATCTCACTGAAACCAAGTTGTGACCCTGCTGATCCAGTACTGCACCTTCTTCCCCTGGGCCTTTACCCCACAACCAGTTTAGAAGGTTAAGCAAGTAGTAATTGTTGACCTGGGTTTCCTGTTTGGTGTGGGGGGGAAATCAAGGGGTAGGAAGGAAAGGAACAAAATCAACACCAAACACCAGAGTCTAGCCCCAAGCATCAGAGCTGTCTCTGTCTACAGTCCAATGTATGTCTTTTCAGTGCTCAGGGAGTCAATGGTGCCTTTATGTCCCTCAGTGGCCTAGGTCAGGACACTAATAAAGAGAAAAACAATTGCTTGAATCCCAAATTATTTAACAGTCAAAGGCTGTTTCAGAAAAACAATTCCTCCAGGAAAGAGACTTGTATGACATCAGGCAGCTGAAGTCTCTTCCGGCCAGGCCCTTTGCCCTGGGTGAACATGTTAGATGAGAGAGGTCAATGTCCCCCCGCACCAATGGAGGGGGCCGAGGCAGTATTCTGAAAGAGCAAACCACGCCCAGAGCTAGCTTAGGGTAGAACTACTTGTTTCCTTTTGCATCAGTTGCTTCCTTTGCCTCCTCCTGTTTTATACAGCAAGAGAATTGTTTGGTTTTAGACAGATGTGTGCAACCAGCCAAATATTGGCATGATAACAACTGATGGATTGTCAGTATCCAGTGCTGCTTTGTGGAGGGCATAAATGGCTTTGAACAGGGGACTGACTCTTGTCTAACTCAAACTGGGGTCCAGCCAGCATCCATGGGCATGAAATGCATGAAGGCCCTGAGGCGAAGTAGGAATTGAATTAAGAATAGTATACAACAAAGCTTACATATGAAAATAAGTTTCCCTTCTTATATAAGACTCCTGTAGCTTATGATTCCTGGTTAAATGTTAACAAGATTAGCACTGTTTTGGTTTACAGAATAATCCTCTTGCTTTCTTATTCTCCCTCAGGGGATGGTATGAACGCCTATGTAGCCTACAAAGTCACAACACAGGTGAGTCTAAGTGATCCTTCTGATGGCTTCCTTAATAGACTTGGGTGCTTATACCAAGAAGGTCATCATTCAGATTATTTCTGGGTATTTATTTAGTTTCTTTACCAAAATCTTCCTTCAAGTTTCCTCAAGGTGGAGCAAGCCTACATCCTCTTGGTAATCTCATCTGAACCTTTCCACTTTTCTTCCAGAGAACTAACATTTCAGTGTGAAACTTTGTAAGTTTTACTAGGACATGTAGTGCATCTGATATAGTCCTGTCCCCCTGAGGAACTATGTGGCTTAGAGCTAGTTTGGTGGATTGCCCCAAACTATATATCACCTGTTTAAAAATGGTCACTTCTTCTCAGGTTTGCTTTGTGGAACTTCTTTTAATATTTTCCCTAACCTTTTGCCCTTAGGTCTGGTCTTCCTTTTTTATATAATCTTAAAGCATACAAAACTTAAACAATGTTGCATGCATGTTATGAAGCATAAAATATGAAGCCCTGAACCTACCATCATTCTTAAGATGAGTACCATTGAATCCCACCTGTGTCTCTCTCTGTCATATCCCTGCCTCACACCTTAGAGATGACTACTCTCCTGAGTTGTCGCTCCTTTATTTAAAAAAAAAAATCTTCATTTGTGTATCCCTAAACAATATACTGTTTTGCTCTGTTCTTGATTTTCATAAAAATGGCATCATGCTGAAAATACCGTATTTTTCGGCTTATAAGACGACCTCCTAATTTTACAGTTAAAACATAGGTTTAGGCCTATATTCACTGTATAAGACTACCCCCCACTTCCGAGGCAACACCAGTTCTTTTTTTAATAGACCGCCTCTCTGTGATATGGGAGAGGAATGGACTGACTGTTCTCGCGGAAAGGGAGGGAGGAAGAGACTGAACATAAACTGTGCACCTATGTATGAGGACAATGGGGGGTGAGGAGGGGGCGGAGGGTGGGTGGGAACCTGGTGGAAGGGGGAAGAAATGAGGAACCTTTGTAATATGAACAATAAAGATTGATTTAATAAATAAATAAATAAATAAATAAAATAATAATAGACCGCCTCTCTGACTCTGGCCAATCTGAGCAGGCTTTTTACTAGAACACAGTGTAGCTTCGGGTACAGAACATGTACACTGTGTTCTAGTAAATAGCCTGCTCAGATTGGCCAGAGTCAGAGAGGCGGTCTATTAAAAAAAGAACTGGTGTTGCCTCGGAAGTGGGGGGTAGTCTTATACAGCGAATATAGGCCTAAACCTATGTTTTAACTGTAAAATTAGGGGTTCATCTTATACGCTGGAAAATATGGTAGTGCTTGTTTTACTAGCATTGTTTCTCAACCCATCCATGTTATGTGTAGCTACAGTTAGTTTATTGTGTGATTATAGCATAACATACTTATCTATTTTTATGTTGTGAACTAGAGGCCCAGTGCATGAATTAGTGCATGGGTGGGGTCCCTAGGCCTGGCCAGCTATCAGGGCCAATTTGGGCCAGGTCATTAGGGGCCTGCCAACTGGGGCAGGGATGGGGGGAGGGACCATGGGAGAGCTGGCTGTGGGAGTTTGGCTGTGGGAGCACACTGCCTATCAGGGGATAGACACTCAACACAGGAGCTGCCCCCTGGTGGTCATTCAGTTGTAATGGTCACTTAGACTTATATAGATATAGATATATAGATATATAGATATAGATATTTGGCATATTTGCTGTTTTTATAGTTATGAATTATGAACATTCTTGCTTAGTCTCCTAGTATAAGCATAGAAGAGTTTCTGTAGAGTATAGAGCCAGTTCTCCTAGGTCATGCAAATTTTGGGAAGGAATACAGCTTAGTCTTTGCACCAATTTATACTCCCATTGGCAGTGTGTAGAAATTCCTATTGATACACTTTCTTGTTAATCACTGGCAAGGCCAATCTCCTTAAAGTTTGCCTATCTGGTGAGTGTTCAATGATCTCCCGTTATCATGCAGGCCTAGTCTTTTTTACTAGAAGTCTACTTTATGTTGGCTCTCTGCTACTTGATTCTCTGTCCCCTATAAATTCTATATCGTGTGACACCTAGGGGTTAAAATGTCTGCAGCATAGACATTTCATCTGATCCTCCCCCTTAGAAGCACTGTTTAGTCCATATTTAGTTTGGCGGCTTTAATTCTAGCAGCTAACACCCTTAATAAGTCAGTGCAGGATGAATGGGTTATAGGTGACCATAGAATTCTAGCTTTATACTAGACTAAACATGTTTCCTTAGAGCAAGGGTTCTTATCCTGGGAAGGAAACTGTATGCTTGAATTTAATTGGCTGCCTTTTGAAATCATTTATGTTTTATGCATTTAAAATAATTATTCTGAGAAGGGCTCTGTAGACTCCAGAGAGCCAAAGGTAACTATAGCTCAAAATTTAAGAATCTCAGCCTTGGAGAAAGTTATTTACCAGATGACTAAAACAGGGATCTGGGAAATAAATGCCTTTGATGTCAGCTGGACAACTTTCAAGATACTCCTTCATTCCTTATTTGGAATGAAATTGCCTTCTTTTTTTTCTGTCCCCAAGACGAGCCTACCAATGTTCAGAAGTAAACAGTTTTCAGTGAAAAGAAGATTTAGTGACTTTCTGGGTCTTTATGAGAAGCTTTCAGAGAAACACTCTCAGAATGGCTTCATTGTCCCTCCTCCACCTGAGAAGAGCCTAATAGGTAAGCCTGTGGTCTGTAATTCTGCTTGGGTGTTTTCTTTGCATTCTTCTGCAATGTATTTTCCACCAAAACTATCATATAACAATGTAGAGTCTTGTGGTTAGAAAAGAAATTATTTCCAGTATTTTCCTATAAGTCTCAGGAGGTCTAGAGAAATAGCACATTTTGACATGTTCTCTTTCCTTGGATATTGTAGAATATTATGGTGTTAGCTTCCACAGGTAGGGTGTGTGTGTGTGTGTGTGTGTGTGTGTGTGTGTATTGGTATCTAGGAGACTTAAATGATTGCTGTTCCTTCCAAATTGAAATATAAATTGGATGGGGATTGGGGGGAAAGAACCTTCCCATCATCCTCAGTTGATGTTTGATCTATACTCAGAGTCCTATGGGCCCCCCTTTTAGAAAACATAGACTCTGCAAGTCCCAGAGATTAGATCCTTCAGCATTTCAAGACCAATTTCACAAATGACTCGCTTTAAAGATCTTTTGTTAATGCTCCTGGCATAGAAGTGGCCTTTGGTTCTGTTTTGCAGTGCTGTTCTCATTGCTTTTCCTCCTGTGGGCTTTCTTACAGGTGCGCTCTTTTTATGATGCTTATTAATTATTTTTGCTTTTTCAATTCTATTCCAGGAATGACAAAAGTAAAAGTTGGGAAAGAAGACTCCTCTTCTGCAGAATTTCTTGAAAAACGGAGGGCTGCTCTAGAAAGGTAAGTGCCATACAACCATTTTCCTGAGTAACATGAGAACTAGTGAGAAGCTGAAACCTTAGACTCAATTGTAAGATGTTCACTGGAGTTTGTAGAGATGAGATACGTGGGTGAATGAAAGACTCACACCTTCATAGTAAGTCTAACTTCCCCCAAGTCTCTTACCTGCTCCGCTCAGGAACAGACCATCTTTTGTTTCCCCCTCCTGAGTAGGCAGCCAGTCCTCCTCTCCTGGGGCAGTCAAATATGAATAACTGAGGTCTCTTTCTGCCCAGTTATTTCTCTTCCCCTTTTAGAAATGTGAAGAACATGAACTTGAATGTGCTTACAAGCAGAGTTATACTTAAGCGCCTTACCTGAGGATATTTTAAAGTAATGAAAGACATTGCAACCCTGCCGGCACTCTATGACACTCAGAACCAGGGAGGCCAGCCTGACTAACCAGATAACTGCTTACCCCGTAGGTACCTGCAGAGGATTGTGAACCATCCTACCATGTTACAGGACCCTGAGGTCAGGGAGTTCTTGGAAAAAGAAGAGGTTAGTAGTATACAGACTGAATTTCCTAAGTGATAGCTGTCCCAAGCTAAACGAAACTAGTTCTCAAATAAATATTTGAGCACTTAACATGCATAGAGGCTAGTACCAGACTATGTCCTACTTTGTAAACACCTAAGAGTGACAACTATTTTTCAGCCTTTGACAGAAAAGAAGCTCTGCCTCTAGTCAAAAGCAACTGGTGTAGAGGTCACACTGCAATCTAGTTTTTTTACTGGATCAACACAGTGATATGTTTGGCAAGCCCTTGGCATGTCTTTCATAGGTTACTACTTGGCTCAAATTGAATACATTTTTTTGTGCCAGGAGCTGAGGGGCATTGGTTCAAAACCAGTTACCACAAACCACGGAACTGCAATGTAGCAAAAGTGTTGATTCAAGTGAACAGTCTTTTTTTTACAGGCTATGTGTAGGCTATTCACGATTGTGAGAAATTGGAGACAGCCCAATTGCTAACAATTGAAGAATTAAATAAAACTTATCAATACAGCAAGTACTTTATTCTCATCATAAAGTTTACAGAAATGTTTATATATATTTGCTGGAAACATATATGAAAATGATAAGAAGTAAAACATGAAACAACATGAAAATGCAGGTGTAGAAATATGTTAGTCATTAAGGGTCAAAAGAAACACTACAGCCCTAGCGGTTTGGCTCAGTGGATAGAGCTCAGCCTGCAGACCAAAGGGCGCAGGTTCTGTTTTGGTCAAGGGCACGTACCGTGGTTGCAGGCTTGTCCCTGGCTCAGGCCCAGGTCAGGGTGCTTGCAGGAGGCAACCAATCGATGTTTTTCTATCACATCAGTATTTCTCTCTGTCTCCCTCTTTATTCCATTCCCTCTAAAAATCAATGGAGCCCTAACCAGTTTGGCTCAGTGGATAGAGTGTCAGCCCAGGAACAGAAGGGTCCCGGGTTCTATTCCAGTCAAAGACACATGCCTGGGTTGCAGGCTCAATCCCCAGTGGGGAGGGGTTGGGGTTCAAAAGGCAGCCGATCAGTGATTCTCTCTCATCAGTGATTCTCTCTCATCATTTCTCTCTTTCCCTCTCCCTTCCCTTTCTCTCTGAAATATATTTATATTTAAAGCAATGGAGTCATGTAGCCCACTAGTCCTCCAAGAATGAAAAGGAAATCTTAATCTTTGGATTCTCTGTGTGAAGAGAATATCTATGTCCACGTGCTCACCATAAACCCCCAAGCCAGGCACTTTCTATAGAGTGGAGACAAAGTCACAAAGACTAACAAAATACAGGATGCCTCTCCAAGAGCCTAGTTTCCAGGTGGGCTAAGACAATATCTGGGACAACCTGGCCAAATCACATGTACCAAGTCATCATTCATGAGATGGAAATGAAGCCTTTCCAAGACTTATAAGAACATGAAATAGCCGAAACCGGTTTGGCTCAGAGGTAGAGCGTCGGTCTGCGGACTGAAGGGTCCCAGGTTCGATTCCAGTCAAGGGCATGTACGTTGGTTGCGGGCACATCCCCGGTAGCAGGTGTGCAAGAGGCAGCTGGTTGATGTTTCTCATCGACGTTTCTAGTTCTCTTATCTCTCTCCTTTCCTCTCTGTAAAAAATCAATAAAATATATTTTTTTAAAAAAACATGAAATAGATGAATAAGATCCTATAAGCAAATATGCTCTGAGCTCTCTGGAGTAGTGATTATGAATACCTTAATTATTCCAATTTCCCATTCTTTCTTCCCACCCTCCCACCTTCTTTCCTCTATCTTCTCAAATATATTCTTTCTTTAAAAAAAAAAAAAAAAAAAAAAAGCAATGGAAAAATATCTTTGGGCAAGGATTAAAAAAAAAACCCGCTATAATAAAATAATGTTGTATCTCATAGGAAAGAAAACTAGAAGGAAATAAATGAAAGGACAGGACTATATTTTGTATTTTTATTTTTTAATTTGCATATAGTATCTAGTATTCAAGTAAAGAAAGTGCTACTAAATATATGGGTCTCCTCCCCACCATCCCCATCCCCAAAATGTAACTTTTTAATTAAAAATTCTGTCTGACGCTTTAAATCTTTTCATTCTTCCTCTGGGATTCCTAAGTCCATTTTTCTGTTCTACCCACTTATCTTACTTGTTCCCCTAGAGCAGGGTTTGTGTACACTATGGCCCTGGGACACTTCAGGCTGGATCATTCTTTGTTGTAGGGGCTGCCCATGCATTGTACAGCTCTATCCACTAGATGCCAGTAGCAACCCCCTTCCCAGTTTTAACAACAAAAATTATCTCCAGATATAGCCAAGTGTATGTGTGTGTGTGTAAGGCGGGGAGAGGGGGGCACGCGCAAAGTAGTGTCATATTGAGAATTACTGCTCTAAGTGTCCAAAATCTAATTTTTCATTATGGTATGCTGTATATATAGATTTTTCAGCATCCCTTCCATGTCTTAGAAAAGTTCTGAAAGACTGAACCAATCAAATTGTTATAAATATTTGGCCTTTTTTTTTTTTTTTTTTTTTGCCTGATTAGATCATCACTAAACATAGCCTCAATCTGAATAAATAATGTTTCCGTCCTTGGATCTTTAATCACTGGGGAAAATCCAAATAGAATCAGAGCACAACTTCAAAGACTTTCAAGACCTTAAGTCCAGGTGTGCAGAGTATGCTAATCCAAAGGAACTTTTGACTTTTGACAAAAGCATACTTGGTATTTAAGCACTTCATGCCTGGGTGGGCAAACATTCTCAACACGAGGTCACCTGGGCCCACAGCATTCACACACTGCTTTCTGCATACAATATCAAAAGCAGAAAATGTTGCTGATTCTGTTTAGCATGGTCCTTTGATTTTTTTCTTCTTCTGTACATGCTGGTTATAGATTTGTCTGCCTTTGAAAACAACCATCTGCAGTTCAAATAATTTGTCTGGCACATTTTGGGCATGCCCTCTGATAGATACTAATTCTTCTGAACCTAAACTAGGGGCAGCAGATAACTTGCCATCCCCGCCTTCTTGGTCTTGTAGCTGCCACGCGCTGTGGGTACCCAGACATTGAGTGGCGCTGGTCTCCTCAAGATGTTCAACAAAGCCACGGATGCCGTTAGCAAAATGACCATCAAGATGAACGAATCAGACATTGTGAGTAGTCCTGTGCTGCCCCTACTCCCTCAGGCTTACAGATTGGAAGCCCTGAGGTATCGTGAAATTTCTGAAATTAGAGACTTTCTTTTTAAGATAATTCAGTTCCTTTTAAAAAACTGCTAAGGAAAGACTGTGCTGTAGCTGTGTGGATAGCTTCCATTAAAGCTCTGGGCTTGTGTGTTTCAGTGGTTTGAGGAGAAGCTCCAGGAGGTAGAGTGTGAGGAGCAGCGCTTACGGAAACTGCATGCTGTTGTAGAAACTCTAGTCAACCATAGGAAAGGTAACAACCTCTGACATGCACTTGGAGCCGGGGGAAATGGATGTCTCCAGGGAGTTGGACATGGGAGGGCATGCTGTTCCCAAGCCTCTCAGCCATTCACATTGCAATCCTCTGCCCACCTGGTCCTGATGTTCCGATCGAAAGATATGCCTGCATCTCCTGGCAAGAAACCTGACTCAGTCACTGTGGGCATTGAACTTTCCACCTGGGTACAGCTAGACCTGGGACGTGGGCTTCTGTTTGAGTTATATCCACAAAATTATATTATAGACTTTAGCTACCTGGTCAAATGAGCAATTTGTAAAGGTAGGGAAATCAGATGTGTCTCCTAACCCTTTCTCATTTTCTCTTTAGTGGGATTTGCTTAAGAGCTAGCGAACTTTGCCAAGTTTGAATGCTTTCCTTTCCTGCCTTAAGCATGCTGGACCAACAGAAATCTAAAGAGGCAAAAACCATTAGAATGAGACCATTGCAAGGGTTGGCCCAGGGCCTACTGCTGTGCTAGGAACGGTGTTTACATTTCTAAAGGATGAATTTTTTAAAAAGCACGTAAGACCATATGTGGCCTACAACGCTTCAGATATGTGGCCCTTCACATAAAAAGTTCGTCCTGCTTTAGAATATGCAAGACTGTGCCGTGTGACAGCATCCACTCTCATGCAGACAGGCTTCTTGCCCTGAGCCCGAGCGTAAACGGAATCGTTCCATCGGCCCGTGGGTATTAACTGGCCTCTGGCTCTTCAGGAATAGTGGAGCTGCTGCTTCCAGGGAGACCCAGCTAGTGGAACTCACGCTAGCAGGTGCCTCCCTATTCTTGTGGCCACGCTGCATTCCCTCACTTTGGAATACCGTTGAGTGTGGTGTGACTGGGTTGCAAAGCCCACAGTAGCCCAATAAGCAGGGGCAGCATTGCTGAGACAGCCAGGTACCAGCTGACTTGTTCCTTTTATTTTGTTTTGTTTTGTTTTTGACTTCTCCCTTTTCCTTGTGAGATTAGAGCCTCTGCTGTCTTCCTCCTTCCAGAGCTAGCGCTGAACACGGCCCAGTTCGCAAAGAGTCTAGCCATGCTTGGGAGCTCAGAGGACAACACGGCCTTGTCACGGGCGCTCTCCCAGCTGGCTGAGGTGGAAGAAAAAGTTGAGCAGCTCCACCAGGAGCAGGCCAACAGTGACTTCTTCCTCCTTGCCGAGCTCCTGAGCGACTACATTCGCCTCCTGGCCATAGTCCGAGTAAGCTTCTTTCCTCTTTCTCCTCCCCTGACTCCATCTGTCTTCCCTTTGCTCTCCCCTTCCCAAAAAAGTTCAATTCATTATACTTCAAAATAGCTGAAACCTTTTCTGTTCTCAAGAGAGAAGGCATCCTGTGAACCAAGAAATCCACTTAACTGTTCGCTAGTTACTGCTAAGTCATTTTGAGGCCCACAGCCAGGTTTTAAACGCATTAGGAGAAGAGACCACTCCTGAATTCCCTGTGGCCTCTCCTTGTTATTGAAGCTGGACAGTATCCTAGGGCTCCTCTCAAGCCAGGCTGTGTCAGGGCCCTGGCGCAGTCATTGCCTCAGTCCTCTGGTCTTTGCCTCCTTAACAGTAAGCGGTGGCTCTGCCTGGTAAGAGCTCTTGCTGGCTTCCACTTGTCCTCCAGTGTGAGCAGTCAGGTAACTACAGAACCAGCTTGGCATTGCATGGAGGAGTGTGCCCAGGGGCTGAGAGAGCTTGTCACCAGAGCCCCTTGTGTGCTGTGCTGACCACACTGGTAACAACACTGCCGCCTGCCCTGCAGGCCAAGCCGCTCGCCTTCTCCTGGCGGCCAGGACACTGGTTCCCCATGACCTCTCGGAGCAGCCCAGGAAGCTTCACTGGGAAGTGGGATTAGCTCTCGCATGACATCCCTGAGACAGAGGACAGAGCCCTGTACGGCCCGAGTCCGCCCTGGTCTGACTTGGGCCCAGAATGAATGAGCCGCTGAGTTGCAATGGAGCCACTTTCACCCCCATCCCCCTCTCCCCGCGCAGAGGCTCCGGTGCTCTGCTCCCAGGGCCTGCTCATTGTCCTGTCACTTTGCTTTTTGGTTTGCTAACCAGAGTGATAAGAAGCTGGGAAAATAACCTGCTTTGGAATTGTTAGAACTGGTCAGACTGCTTAGACTGGAGAGCCATTCCAGGGAAGAGCACTCTCTGGGGAGGCTGTCAGAGAGGAGCATTGTATGGGGTCCCTGGAGGGCGGGGGTTGGAGATGGAGTCTGGGCAGGGGAGCCCCTGTGGACGGGGGTGAGGGAGCCTGGCTTAAAGCTCCAGGTGCTGGGGCAGTGGGCCTGGCGCAGAGCTGCCAGCGGGCCTTTCCCTGAGACTTCCCCTGCCCTCCCATGGCCGTGAGCTGCTGGTGAGAAGAGAGGGAGCAGCTTTTCTCTCCCTCCCCCTGAAGGTGGGCTGGGCCCTGTGAGCCCGGGGTTAGGCCTGAGTCTTACCCAGGCATGAGGTCACCCTTTACCAATTCTTTGACCTTGAGCTGTTAAGAAATTTCAAGTGATCCTAGTGGCACTGCTGGGGAAAGTAAATTTGGTGGCATCTCACTCCCTGAGGTTCAAGTTTCGGCAAAGCCCTGTACCCTGAAAACCTCCAGGGGACTTATTACGCCAGGAAGGGGAGCAAATGGAACAGGGCCGAGAGGCTGTCCGCAGCACAGTCTTTCCCCCGGACTGTCTCTGGAAGCCCGCAAAGGCAGTGGGGAGGGGGGTGGTTTGGTTAGGCCAACCACTGTCCTCTGGAAATCTTGTTGTGGGCGAGTGACTAGAACCAGGGAAACCAGCAGGCGGGTTTCAGGGAGCTTCTGGGGCACTGATAGCCGAGAGCAACTGAGTCTACGGATGGGCGACAGCGCTATGTCCCTACGGGGGCTTTACGTGTGTGAAGATCTGTTGCGCTAACCCTGCATGTTATTTGGTTGTCCGTTTAAAGGTTGCTTTCTTATGTTGGCCTTCCCTGATATATCTCCCAGGCTAAGCTAGGTCCCCAGTTTTATTAAAGTGCCCTGCTTGTTTTCTCTGTACTCTGCATACTTGTAATTACTGATTGGTGATTATTAATGTCATGTCGGTCTTTTCTAGTAGAGTGTAAGCTCCATGAAAGGAGAGCCATGTGTGTTTCACTCCCCACTGCGTCCGTAGTTGCTGGCACATGGCGAGCACTCGGGAGGAGTGTGTAGGTTCATGGACTGGCTGGCCTGAGGGAGGGGTTCAGAGCCTCCGGCCACCTCTGGTGCTCCCAGCCATCCAGCCTTGGGAGTGGCATGCAGCAGCATGGCGCTGGCCCTCTGGAGGCTGGGAGAGGAGTCTCACTCAAGCTTCTGCTTTTTGACATTAAACTTCAGCTGGGCACTAACACTGGGCTGCGAAACCTGCCCTTGCTCGGTGCTTCCCTGGCCCAGCCGCTGGGAGAGCCCCCAGGCGGAGCCGGTGGAGCTCCTGAGGCTGGTTGTGCTCTTCCCAACACCTCACCCCACAGGCTGCCTTCGACCAGCGCATGAAGACGTGGCAGCGCTGGCAGGACGCTCAGGCCACTCTGCAGAAGAAGCGGGAGGCTGAGGCCCGGCTGCTGTGGGCCAACAAGCCCGACAAGCTGCAGCAGGCCAAGGACGAGATCGTGGAGGTGAGGCCCCTGGCAGCCCGACGGGGCGTCTGCTGGTCCCATCCCCCCCGGTGCTGCGCACGCCACCTCAGGTGAGAGAGGGGACGAGTGTGGAGGACGGTGGCTGCTGGCTGGCCTGGAGGCCTGCCCTCTTCCTCTTCCCATTCACCCAGACTTCCAGTCAGTCTGCTGGAAGGTCCTGGCAGGATCTCGGAAAAGGTAATTCAGTGAGAACGAATTCAGTTCTCTGGGCGCCCAGCCTTGTTGGTGAGGACCCGACCAGAGCTCTGCAGTTACGGGTTTTCCTGATTGCAGGATCGGCCTGCGGACCAGGCATCCTTTCCAGCCAGCCCAAGCTGGCCTTCTGCCGGCTCTGACTTACAAACTAAATCCCCACATGCCATCTGATCTTTCCCTGAGGGACAGACAGACAGAATGGCCAATTGAGGTCTCAAATATAGAATTGCTGTCCAAAGACAAAGACTAATAATGATCCGTAACAGTAAGTGATCCTTTTTTTCCTCTTTCTTCCCAGTGGGAGTCTCGGGTGACTCAGTATGAAAGGGACTTTGAAAGGATTTCAACTGTGGTCCGAAAAGAAGTGATCCGCTTTGAGGTGAGATAGCAGATCTACTTCTCACAGGTGCGCCGTGCCTGCTTTAGGAGTGGCGTTGGTTTTGTCCAAGTCTATTGTGTAGAGAGACAGGTGGAGCTGCCAGTAACTTGGCAGTTGTTATGAAAAGGAGTGGCTGTGTGTGTGTGTGTGTCTGTCTTCATGTTCACGTCTCTATGTTTGTTCCTAAGGCACTTGTTGCTGCTGAACTAGAGCAGTTAGACCCAAAATAAAACTTGCAGCTGTCATGTACCCTCTGGTCTCCTGTCCTGTCTCCTCCCCTCCCCACACCCTGCCATACAAAAAAACCTCGAAAGACCTTGGCAGAGGCTGTTTGGCTGGAAATTATAGCTATTTCAGCTGCTGGCTCCACTTCCTGAGCTCTGTTCAGCATTGGTCAGCAGTAACCACCACCATCCTATCAAGAGGGGAAAAAGTTCTGTCTGGTTGGTCAGTGTAGAATCCTGTCTCCTTTAGAAAGAGAAATCCAAGGACTTCAGAAACCACGTGATCAAGTACCTTGAGACGCTCCTGTACTCACAGCAGCAGGTATGTGAGTTATGCACAACTTTGATCCTCGGCTGCGTACTCCACAGACCAGCTATCTGTTTGTGGCTTTGTGACAGGATGGGCTGGCCCTGCTGGGGGCAGGGAGGGGGACTCAGGGGGTGTCTGTGCCCTGCTATAATCAATAATTAAAAGTAGGCCCTGTTGTTCTTACATGGAACATCCAATAGGGTCTTTTGCTAAGCAGGATTGCCCTAATCTTAAAATAAATGAGTTTGTTTTTAAGAATAAACCCCAACTGTCCTCTCCCTTTAACCCCTTGATACCACTTAACCCAATCCGTATGTGGAACAATGGCCCCACTGTGAGGAGCTAACCGAGCTGGGCAGAGATGTGACCTCTACAGAGATGCTTCCTCTGGGGCAGACCCAGGACTATCTTCAGAGATTATTCTAGAGGCCTGATGCATGAAAATTCATACACTAGAGGGGGGTCCTTCAGCCCGGCCTACCTCCCTCACAGTCCGGGAGCCCTCAGGGGCGGGAGGTGACCCGGCAATCGGGAAGGCGACGCCCCCTCACATCTCTGCTGCTGCCACTGCTGGTAGCGCAAGCCTTGGCCAGCCCTGGTTACATGAGCCTCGGGCAGCCCTGAGCAGCCGGTGAGGCTGAGGAGACTGGGCACCGCCATCTTGTGGCTGTGAGTGCTTCCATCTTTAAAGGTGTGGCAATCAATTAGCATATTCCCTCCTTATTGGCTCTGGGTGCCACTATCTTTGAAGATGGAACAGTCAATTAGCATATTTCCTCGTTATTGGCTGTGGGCACCATCACTGTTTGTGATGGCATGAGGGTCAATTAGCATATTCCCTCTTTATTAGATAGGATCTAGAAAGATATTGGGCAGTGTGACTGGCTGGCCAGTCTGTCCCAAGATCCACTCTTAGCCTCACCATTTCCTCAGCTCCACCTCACCGCAGGCCTCCCTTGGGGGTGGCTGAGGCTCTTGGGGGAGTGCCGTGGCTCCGTGCTTACTTCCCTCCAAGCTCAGGCTCCGCCACTGGACGGGGACACGTGCTTACTGTCCCCACTTCTTTACAGCTGGCAAAGTACTGGGAAGCCTTCCTTCCTGAGGCAAAGGCCATCTCCTAATGGACCAAGGACACAGAGCCCACCTGCCTGACGCTGCCTTTTTATACACTGTCCTCCTCCACCTCTGCTGGACCCGTGATGCATCCTGCCTAACCTGACTTCACCTTTCCACCCTGCCCCACAACCAGCTGTCCCGCCATTCTAACCCTTACTGCATTTAGCTCCCATATATATTTTCTTACCTGAGAGAATAGTTTCTTGCTTTAAGCAAAAAGACCTATAATAGGTGGTGGAATTATGGGATGGGGTGGAGTATTGATATAAATATATAAATACATATGTATATTTTTCAGGATGTGGTTAGGAACTGGGAATAACGTTTTCTGTTACTCCTGACGGTGCCATGAAAAGATTATGTAATAAAATATTTTAAAATCAGGTCACATGACTCAGAATGTGGTGCTTTTCCCTTTAGGCTGGGGTGCCGTTGGGAAGCAGGTCGGGAACACTAACCCGGTGCTGCCCCAGGAGAGTAAGCTTCCGCTGCAGGAGTTCACAGCTTCGGCTGGAGCTCCTTTCCTCCCTCTGCCACAGCGACAGGTCTCTCAAATCGTTTCATCCCTGTCCCCACTTCTTTAGAGGAGTTTTAAAGATGTCTCTTACACTAAGAGGGAAAACCAATTCTCCTGCAAAGGAGCAGACTTTCTCTTTTATGCCCGCACTGTAGTCGTGGGTTTTGAACTCCTTTTGCCACCCATCAAAAGTCCTTTTAAAAAGTGTCCAGGACCGATAAGGAGTTAACTCTTTATCCCCATAGACAAGAGCCAGGCACGCTGCTTCTAGGTAAGGTCATCCAAGAGTTCCTAAACCTTTTAAGGTTCCAAATTAGCTTACTGTCTGTGCCCAAGAGGAAGCATGCCATCGAGAGAGCCGTGTTCTCATCAGCACGAAATGAAGCCCTTCAGCCCTCCTCCCATCTTTCCCTCCCTCCCCCTCCTCCAGTGCTGGCCTGGCAGGGAGGCCTTCCAGATGTGCTGCTGCTGGGCTTCCCTCAGCTGTGTCCACAACTGCTTGAGCTGGCCGCTCAGAGGGACTGCCAGATGCTCTGTCGGCCAGGCTGGCAGACTGCCTACGTGTGCACACTCCTCACCCACCACCATCAAAGATGCCTCTGCCTGAGGCACTTAGACCTCCTATGTCCGGATTTTTTGTGGGTGGTTCAAGTTTGGGGAGTGGTAGCCTAAGGCAAGAGAATGCCGTAAACAGAAGGGATTTCCTAGACCCTGGCCTGTAGTGATGGGGGGAGGGGGGAGAGAGTGTCAGTGCCAGCAAGTTTTTTTTCAACAGGTTTTTTTATTTTTAAATCACTCATTCTCTTTCTACTTCGCTAATACACTTGTTATCACCTTTGATTGTATCCTCACAGCCTTCCTTATATGCTTACTACTTTGGCATAGTTATAAAAATATACACGTAGAATATTTTGTATCCTGCTTTTATCATTTGACACTGTATATATTATAAACGTTTTGTCTGTATTGTTGTGTCGCTGCACAAACTACATTCGTAAGGTTGTGTCACTGTAAGGCTTCCTCAGAGCGGCTGTACCATAATTCTGACTCCTCCCTTGTTGGATTCTTGGTTTGTTTGGTAACTTTTTACATTTTAATATAATCTCACACTTACAGAAAAGTTACAGGACTACCCCAACAAACACCAACATATTCTTTATCCAAATTTCCCAGGTATTTGCATTTTACCACATGCTTTATGACTGAATGACTTGCTGCATCTACTTTTGCATGTATTTCCTGAGTCATTGGAAAGTAAGTTGCAGATGTTTACCCTTTACCCCCAAAACTTCAGTATGTATTTCCTTAAGAACACTCTGTCATGACTTATAACTGTAAGTATAGTTATCAAAATCAGGAAGTTTAACACTGATATAATAACCGTTATCTAACCATTGGTCCATATTTAAGTTCTGTCATTTGTCCCAGTATCTCCCTGATAGCAATTCCATTTTTCTTGGTACAGGGTTATACGTTACATTTAGTTGTCCCACATGATTACATATGTCTCTCTGGATCTTGAAGAATTCCCCAGGCTCTCATCACGCTGGCACTTTTTAAGAATTCAGGCCGGGTAGTTTGTAGAATGTTCCTCAATTTGGATTGGTCTCCTGGTTCCACGTGACTAGGTTCGGGTTTTGTATGTGGAGCAGGAACAGCGCAGAAGTGATGTCAGTTGGTCCCATGAATGCTGAAGTTTACTCTGATCACTGGGTTAAGCTGATGTTTGATAGGTTTGTCCATTTTAAATTTACTATTTACCCCTTTGTAATTGAATGAAGAATTAGATCATTTGTGGGGAGATACCTTGAGCTCATGTAAATATTTTGCTCATTATCCACTGTGATTTTTTAATTCTATAATTTCTTCTACATTTATTGGTTGGCATTCTACTTCTAGTTCACCTGCCTCTATAAAGGCTTTTATTGTAACAACAGCTTGAACTAAAGTTAACGACGAGATACTGTCAGCAGGGTAAGCATCCTCGAGAGCACACATGCGTCCGCAGTGCCCTTTAAAGAAGGTGTCTGAAGACTGAGCAGAAAGATTTCATAAACACCCAGCAGTTTAGACTTGTTTGGGAAAGTCAAGGCATGGGCAGCCGCCTTCGCCACCTCCTGTCCCATGTCTCCCCACATCTTTCAAACCAGTAGATTAAAAAAAGAAAACTGTCTTTTCTCCTCACTTATTAATCTGCTTATCTGTCATATGGATGAAGGGATTCCTATTACTCAAAGTGCAAGTCATTGATCTTATTTATTTTGATTTTCAATCCATTCCCTATTTCTAGCAGGCCCCTGTGTCTTTCTAACATGTCCCCTTCATTTTCAGGACACTTTCTAGCTCGAGAGGATGTTTCAAGCTTATCTTGTATCTCCCTGCCCCAGCCCTGTTATCAGCGTTTTCTCCAGGGAGCCTTGAGTCCTCTTAATGAGAATTATATTTAGAAACCAGGATCTGGGTGCTGAGTGTGTGCATTGCTACGGGAGTCTCGATGCTTCTAGGCCTGGCTAAAAGAGCAAGGAAATAAATATGAAGCTGTACACAAATATATGTATTTGGATTGGCCTCCTGGTTCCATGTGACCAGGGTCCACACTTCCTCTTGGGTTATTTCCCCTAAGAATCTCTGGGCTGGAGTCCTGAAGACGAGGACTTAGAGCTGGAGGGACCCCAATATTCAATGTTAGAATTCAGAGACAGAATAGAGTGCGGTTCCATAGTGTAGCGGTTAGCACGTCTGCTTTACAGAGATAGAATATATGAGGGAAGTCAAAATGATAGGGAGGATCATTTATACATAGATATTTGTAACTGAACTCTTTCCAGATTTTCATTCTGAATGCATCTGTACCTGGGGACCCTAAAGAAAATAAATTCCTTTGCAGCTCAGGTTTTAGAAAGGGAGAAGATAATGCTGGGGCTGGTCAGGAGCTGGTGCTGGAAGGCGCGGCCTCTGCCGATGTGGCCAGGCCCACGGAGCGTGAAGACCGTGGATGTTGAGGGGCATCAGGCCACACGGGGGTGGGATTTTCCCCGCCAGTGCTCAGCCACCTGGGGTAACAGGAAGGAAGGGTCGATTATGGTGATCCTTCCCAATGCAAGGACACATTTGCTGCAATTGGCATATGCCTGAGCCGAACTCTCTGTCTTGTGAGACACTGGCTAATATTCCCTGCTCCATATTGGGTAGAGTCAGGCCTGAGCTGAGAGAAATAGATGAGAACAACTCATCCCTGTCTTCTGGCCCCCAGGACAGTGTCTGTGTCATCTGCCAATGGCTTGGATCCAGTTGTGTGGTTTCATGTTGGCTCGTTCCGCCAATCAGTAAACTCTCTGAAGTGGTGCATCTTTTAAAAAAATATTTTTAATGTGTTTTCATTGATTTCAGAGAGGAAAGGAGAGAGAGAGAAACATCAATGCTGAGAGAGAATCATCAATCAGCTGCCTCCTGCATGCCCACTACTGGAGATAGAGCCTGCAACCCAACCAGGCATGTATATAAAAGCTGTAACCTCCTGGTTCATGGCTCAGTGCTCAAGCCATTGAGCCACACCATCTGGTACATTTTTTTAATTTTTTTAATATATATACACTTTTAAAAATATATTTTTTTGATTTTCCATAGAGAGAGAGAGAGGGATAGAGAGTTAGAAACATTGATCAGAGAGAAACATCAATCGGCTGCCTCTTGCACACCCCCGACTGGGGATGTGCCTGCAACCAAGGTACATGCCCTTGACCGGAATCAAACTCGGGACCTTTCAGTCTGCAGGCCGACGCTGTATCCACTGAGCCAAACTGGTTTCGGCTGGTACATCTTTTTATAACTCCTTGGCCCTGGCAAAGATTTGGGCTCAGAATAGATAACTATTGAATGTTCCAAATAGATAACTAATGCCAAATAGATAACTGGTGAATGTTCACCAGTTACACTCTGCCATCTGGCATTCACAGTCTTCT
This sequence comes from Pipistrellus hanaki, assembly GCF_964339955.1. Classification (NCBI taxonomy): domain Eukaryota; kingdom Metazoa; phylum Chordata; class Mammalia; order Chiroptera; family Vespertilionidae; genus Pipistrellus; species Pipistrellus hanaki. The sequence goes on along the minus strand of NC_140503.1, from coordinate 43,923,864 downwards.
GTGAGAAGACCCAGCTCAACTTCCCCTGTTTATCTCTTAGTCCAGTGGTCAGCAAACTCATTAGTCAACAGAGCCAAATATCAACAGTACAGCGATTGAAATTTCTTTTGAGAGCCACATTTTTTAAACTTAAACTTCTCCTAACGCCACTTCTAAATAGACTCGCCCAGGCCGTGGTATTTTGTGAAAGAGCCACACTCAAGGGGCCAAAGAGCCGCATGTGGCTCGCAAGCCGCAGTTTGCCCACCACTGTCCTAGTCCTTCCTAGCCATGCTGACTCCTCATGGAAACTGATTTCAAATATGCTCTTTCCTTTCTCACTTTGTGTGGCCTAAGGAGTCTTCAGAGAGGAGGGCTTTGTATCGGAAGTACCTCTCCTCAGTCAGTTACACTGTGAACCAGTGCGCAGCACTGTAGATGGAAGTGTTGGTAGATAGCAATGGAGGGCACTGGCCAAGGTGCCAGGAGATTGAGGATTCCCATAGACACTTCTACACGCCCAGACCATGAAGATGACTATGCAAAGATGCCCCTTAAAGCATTCTTTACAGCTGCAAAAATTGAAATCAGTCTAAATGTACAGCAGGAATGGATTAAATGAATTATGGTACATAATGCACCTGAATATTGCACAGTCATTGGAGATAACCTATAGCTATATTCATTGGCAGAAATACCTATTTTGGGGTGAAAAAGTAGGTTATAGAAATATATGTATGGTATGTTCCACATGTATAAAAAATTATACATGAAGGATGTTGATTGAATTCTTAAACATGGTTGCCTCTAAGGATGGAGTTGTGCATGATTTAACATTTTTATACCATTTTATGTTGCTTAGAATTTCTATGTATTTTAAAATCATAAAAATTAAATAAAGCTATTTGAATTCTGGGAAAACAATGCAATGCATCCTTTGGGGCCTAATTTAGATGTACATTCTCTGGAAGCTTTCTTTGGTTCACTTTCCACCTCACCCCAGATTGGCATGGGAGCTCTGCCTCCTTTATTTTTTTCATTTTATTTTTTAAAATTTATTTATTTCAGAGAGGAAGAGAAAAGGAGAGAGAGAGAGAGAAACATCAGTGATGACAGAGAATCCTGCACGCCCCCCAGTGGGGATCGAGCCCGAAATCCAGGCATGTGCCCTTGGCCAGAATCAAACCTGGGATCCCCATGCAGGCCAGACGTGAATGTCAAGAAATATTCAAGGTGATGAATAACAAGAACCTACAGCCAAAGATACTCTACCGAGCAAAGCTATCACTCAGAATCGAAGGCCAGATAAAGAGCTTCACAAATAAAAAAAAGCTAAAGGAGTTCATCACCGCCAAACCAGAATTATATGAATTGCTAAAGGGGGTTCTCTATGAAGAGGAAGAAAATAAAGATAAAAATTATGAACAACAAATATGTAACTATCAACAAGTGAATCTAAAAACCAAGGAAATTTAAAAACCTGATGAACAATGTTAACTGTTGAATATAATAGAATCAGAGGTATGGAAGGGGAGTGAACTTAAGATTCTGGGGAAAAGGGGAGTGGGGGGTGCGGGAAGAGACTGAACATAAACTGTGCACCTATGGATGAGGACAATGGGGGGTGGGGAAAGGGCAGAGGGTGGGTGGGAACCTGGTGGAGGGGGAAAAAATGAGGAACTTTTGTAACAATATGAACAATAAAGATTTATTTTTTTAAAAAAACCTGGGACCCTTCAGTCCGCAGGCTGTTGCTCTATCAACTAAGCCAAGTTGGCTAGGGCTCTGCCTCTGTATATTTTATTGATTTTTTTACAGAGAGGAGTCGATGAGAAAGAAACATCGACCAGCTGCCTCCTGCACATCCCCCACCGGGGATGTGCCTGCAACCAACGCACATGCCCTTGACCAGAATCGAACCTGGGACCCTTCAGTCCACAGACCGATGCTCTACCACTGAGCCAAACCCGTTTAGGCTGTGTAATGTGATTTCTGAGATGTGCCTCCTGATCTCTGAATTCCCTAAGATCCTTAACTAATCCTCTTATCCTCATCCTCTGTTCCTACCCATCCAGAGCCCTTCCCCAACCCCAAAGGCAGCCTGAGGGACAATGGCTACCCTTAGGCTCTGGTAATTATTGTATTATGAGCCTACGGGCCCAGATCTTGGAGTGTTTTAAGAGATTCTGAAATCAGGCCTGATTTGGGGTTCAGTAGCTTTGCTGTGGTTGGCAGGGCTGGTGCTCAGGTGCCCCAGGTGGGGCCTGCAGGCTGGGAGGTGACAACTTCCTGCCACACACTGTCCTCTTTTTGCCTCCTTATCTCTTGCGGAAATGCCCCTCTGGCTGTGAGGGCCAGCCCCTCCCCCAAGGCCACTCAGAGGAAGCAAGCTGCTCACATCCCTAGGATGTACTTTGTCTGGGTCCAAAAAACCCACAGAAAAACCCCTTCAGCCTAACACAGGACCTTTTCCCAATGACTGTCCCCTCCCAGCTCTAGGCCTCTCAGCTTCCTCTCCCATTATGAGAGACAGCGGTGAATACCAGGGCCCCAGCAAGCAGGTCACTCCATGGGAACATCAGCAACCAGAAAATGATAAGGCACCTGGCAGCCAGGGTGGGATCCAGACAGCCCCATACTCCCTCCTCACTCAGGGGCCTAGTAATAAGAGCTGCCATCGTTAAACACCTGCTCTGTGCCAGTGTGCTCTCCCAGGTGGGCATCATTATCTCCATTCAAAGACTGAGGCTTAAAGACCTTGAGAAGCCTGCCCAAGGTCACACCCCAGAGCTGCTTGACAGCTTGTCTGTCGTACCATATCCCACAGGATCCACAGACATTATCCCATAAGTTGTTTTCTTGAATACCTTAATCCGTACAAGGATAAGCTTGTGAAGGATAAGTTTCCCACCTGACTTTGTGGCATCTGAGCTTCTGATCCCTGAGATACCCTTTCACAGACATGCTGTGTGCGGCCCAGTTTAGCAGCAGGAGCAGAAGCTGGAAGACAAAGCAGCAGCTTGAGCAAATAGCTGGGGACCGTTAATAGCAGAGACTAAAAACCCCACTTGCCCCCAAAGGGTCGAAGGTTCGATCCCAGGTCAAGGGCACATACCTGGGATGCGGGTTCACTCCCTACCCTTGGTTGGGGTGCCTACAGGAGGCAGCCAATCAATGTGTCTCTCTCACATCCATGTTTCTCTCTCTTTTCTCTCCCTTCCACTCTCTCTAAAGAGCCATGGGAAGGTCCTCAGGTGAGGATGAACAATAATGACAAAAATCCCACTTGCCAAGAAAATCACACAGCACCCAAGGAGACAGCATGGGAGACAGGGAGCTTCCATCCGGGCTTTGAGACAGGGGCTGTGTAGCTCCTCCTGCCCTTTGGCCTGACATTCCTGTTATCTTCAGGTCTCCTGTTATCACAGCTATCTTCACAGAAGCCCCCATGACGTAAGGGAACCTGCGTGCATCTTTGTTCATTGAACCCAAGCTGGGCACACCAGAGGGGCTGGTTGGTTGGTTCACTGACATATCACTCCAATGTGTTCTTTGTAGAATTGTAGCTCCAGAAACCCCCTCCCCTCCGCCCCCCAGAAGCTATGCTGCCTCGGATGCCAGGTGGCTGGGGTCTCTGCCAGCTCCCGTGGCTCCAGCCCTGGTTCATGCATTCTGAAACAGCTGAGCTGCCTCTGTTGTCTGGGCAGCGGGGAGGGGACTCTAGGAATAAAGCTGCTGGCTAAAGCCTGGGGGCTGGAGCCTGCCTGTCCCCTGAGAAGGTCACCAGCCTACCCTGAGCCAAACTTTGCATTCAGGGTTGGGCTCAGGCAGGACATGCTTGTCAGAGGTGCCTTCCTAGCACAGCCTCACCAGGGCCTGCTTCTCCTCATATCTCAGTTTCCTCACCTTTAAAATAGGTGAGTCCGAGTAGCTGTTACCAACCAGTGCTCTGCGGACCCACTGGTGGTCCGTGAGGTCCGAAAGGTTGGTGACCACTGGGTTAGAGTGTTGTCTTGATATGCCAAGGTTGGGGGTTCGATCCCCGGTCAGGGCACATACAAGAATCAACGAGTGAATACGTAAATAAATGAAACAACAAATTGATGTCTTTTTTTTCTCTGTCCCTCCTTCTTACCTCTCTCTAAAATCAATAAACAATTTTTTTAAACTTACAAAATAGAGGATTAAAAATGGGTGCTGCATGGACATGCTCCCAGGAACAAACTGGAATTACAACTAAAATACAAAAAAACTTCCTGAATAATCAATGGAAAACTCACAGGAGAGAGCCCTGATACCAAAAATGGAGACCTCACAGAGACTGGTAGGAGGAGCAGAGGCCAAAAGGGCTGCCAGGCTCCCAAAGACAGCAACTGAAGTCCCAGAGAGATATCTCAGCTGTGGGGGTTGCCACTAGAACTCTGGGATCTAATCCCCAAACTGGGCCCCCGAAGAGTACCCATTGAACATCTTGCTATGAAAAGCAGCGGGATGCTGTCTGCCAGAGAAAGACAGCTGAAAATTCAGGCACCCTCTTAAAGGGCCAATGCACAAAATTCCCTGTGGAGCCATCCATCTTTGTGCTCTGGCAGAGGAAGGATGAAGTGGACTGGAGCTGTGACAGCAGAAGCCAGGACTAGGGACTCAGGGAATAGAGTTCAGAAGGCAGACACCCCAAGTTTTCTGGGTTGAGTCGTTCCCTCACTGGAGTGGAGGTCATCTTTCCCACATAAACATTTGCCTTGCCTGGGGGAAAGACAGTTGACACACCCTATTGGAAAACACCTTGCCCCGAGGCCACTTAATAGATTAAAAATAACAGTTAGCCTCCAGGAAGAAGCAACTGCCCTACCCTGTTGAAAATAAACTCTCACCACACCCAAGAACAATTGCCTGGGGGAAAATTCAAGTGGGAATCCCATCAGTCTGTAGGCAGAGGCAGTCTCTGGAGGCTGAGTCTCTGCCTGATCTAATTAGTCAAAAACAGTCTGTCCTCACTAGAGATTGAGAGGTGTAGAGGATCTACCTAATATATAGTCACAAACCCAAACAGAAAGCTAAAATGAAGAGGCAAAGAAACAACCCCCAAATGAAAGAACTAGAGAATTCTCAAAAAGAGATAAAAGAAGCAAAGTTAAGAAATTTATCTGAAACAGAGTTCAGAGTAATGATGTTAAAGATGAAAGATGCTCAACAGCATGAAAAAAGATATAGTAACTATGAAAAGAGAACAGTCTGAGATAAAGAATGACAAATAAAGAATGCATTGGACTCCCAGATTAGGGGAAACTAAGGATCAAATCAGTAAATTGAAAAACAGAGTTAAAAATATCACTCAATCAGAGAACCAAAAAGAAAAAAAAAATTAAAAACAGGAGGACAGCTTAAGGGAGCTATGGGACAACATGAAACACAATAATATTAGAATAGCAGGTATGCCAGAAGAGGCAGAAAGGGAGCAAGGAATAAAGAAGGTGGTTGAAGAAATAATGGCAGAAAACTTACCTAACGTGGTAAAGGAAAAAGTCACAGAAGTTCAGGAGGCACAGAGAACCCCAAGCAAGAAGAACTGAAACAGGCCCACGCCCAGACACATCATAATTAAAGTGCCAAAAATTAAGACAAAGAGAGAATCTTAAAGGCAGCAAGAGAAACAAAACCTGTTACAAATAAGGCTGACACCTGATTTCTCATCAGAAACTCTACAGGCCTGAAGGGAATGGCATGAAGTACTCAAGGTAATGCAAAGCAAGGATTTGAGACCAAGATTATTATATCCAGCAAGGCTATCATTCAAAATAGACGGTCAAATAAAGAGCTTCTTGGACAAAGAAAGGCTAATGGAGTAGAGCACCTCTAAGCCAGCATTACAAGGAATGCTAAAGGGACTGCTGTAATGAGAAGAAACAGAGAAATCTAGCCATACTGAGTTAAAATAGTAATAAGTAAGTACTTATCAGTAACAACCCTAAATGAAAATGGATTTAATGCTCCAATTAAAAGGCATAGGGGTAGCTGAATGGATACAAAACATGACCCAACTATATACTGTCTACAAGAGACCCACCTGAAAACAAAAGACACACACAGGATGAGAGTGAAGGGATAGAAAAAAATCTTCCATGTGAATGGAAAAGAAAAAAAGCTGGAGTAGCAATACTCATATCCGACAAAATATACTTTAAAATGAAGGCCATCACCAAAGACAACAAAGATCACTACAAAATGCTAAAGGGATCGATCCTGCTGAAACCGGTTTTGCTCAGTGGATAGAGCGTCAGCCTGAGGACTGAAAGGTCCAGGGTTCAATTCTGGTCAAGGGCGTGTACCTTGGTTGCGGGCACATCCCCATTCGGGGGGGTGTAGGAGGCAGCTGATGGATGTTTCTCTCTCATCAGTGTTTCTAACTTTATATCCCTCTCCCTTCCTCTCTGTAAAAAATCAATAAAATACATATTTTTAAAATAAATAAAATAAAGGGATTGATCCTACGAGAGGATATAACCCTGGTAAACATATAAGCACCTCATATAGGAGCACCTAAATATATATTTTTTTAAACTTCTAGAGGACTTCACTGGAGAGATCGACAACAATACAGTTATAGTAGGGGACTTTAACACCCCTCTGACTTCACTGGATAGATATTCCAGAAAAAAACTTAGCAAGGAAACAGAGACTCTAAAGGACACAGTGGAAGAGATGGATTTAATTGACCTTCATAGAACATGTCACCCCAACGTAGCAGAATATATATTATTCTTAAGTACATGCGGATCATTCACAAAGATAGACCACATGTTAGGTCATAAAACAAGTCTCTACAAATTCAAGAATACTGAAATCATATCAAGTGTCTTCTCAGATGACAGTGGAATGAAATTAGAAATCAACTACAGTAGAAATACCCCCAAACATTCAAACACATGGAGGCTAAATAACATGTTGTTAAACAATGATAGGGTTGCCAACAAGAAAAAAGAAAAATATCTCCCAAAACTCAACCAGAAGAAATCAGAAAACCTGAATAGGCCAATAACAACTGATGAAATAGAAGCAGTAAAAAACAACAACAACAAAAAAAAAAAACTCCCACCAAATAAAAACCTAGGTCAGGACTGCTTCACAGGGGAGTGTGATCAAACAGTCAAGAAGAACTAACACCTATACTCCTCAAACTATTTCATAAAATCCAAGAGGAAGGAGCACTTACTTCCAAATTCTTTTTATGAGGCCAGCATTATCCTAATTCCAAAACCAGATAAAGACACTACAAAGAAAGAGAATTACAGCCCAATATCCGTGATGAACACAGATGTTAAAATCCTCAACAAAATATTAGCAAATCACATCCAGCAATATATTAAAAAGATAATACACCATGATCAAGTGGGATTTATTCCAGGGATGCAAGGCTGGTACAGTATTTGAAAATCAATAAATGTGATACATCACATAAACAAAAATCGCATGATTATATCAATAGATGCATAGAAAGCATTCGACACAATCCAACACCCTTTTTTAAAATATATATATTTTTATTGTTTTCAGAGAGGAAGGGAGAGGGAGAGAGAGAGAAAAAAAAAAAAACATCCATGATGAGAGAGAATCATGGATCGGCTGCCTCCTGCACACCCCACACTGGGGATCAAGCCCACAGCCCAGACATGTGCCCTGACCAAGAATCGAACTGCGACCTCCTGGTTCCTAGGTCGATGCTCAACCACGGAGCTATGCCAGCCGGGCCCAACACCCTGGTACTGGCACAGTCGGACATCCCTCAAGGGGTCCCAGATTAGAGAGTTCAGCCTGGGCTAAGGGACACCCCCCGCCCCCAGGCACGAATTTTGTTCACCGGGCCTCTAGTACACACACACACACACACACACACACACACACACACACACACGTGTATATGTATATGTATATGATGTATATGTATATGTATATGTATATGTATATGTATATGTATATATTATTGATTTCAGAGAGGAAAGAAGAGGGAGAGAGAGATAGAAACATCAATGAGAATCATTGATTGGTTGCCTCCTGCATGCCCCCTACTGGAGATCCAGCCCACAATCCAGGCGTGTGCCACTGTCCCACGCTCTATCCACTGAGCCAAACCAGCTAGGGCAACATGTACCTATTAAAAAGGCAAGCAGTAATGCTTTGAGGCTGTTAGAATGTTAGTTGCTAATTTACACAAATGTCTGCTTCCAATTTATTCTTTTACTTTATTTGATTGCTCAATGTTGAGAAAATCAGAAAAATCCTGATCACAGAGTTAATTAGGCTTTTTTTTTTTTTTTTTAAGCTAACCTTTCAATCTCAAGATACTAAACAAGGAACGGTAGCCTTTGTTTTTATTGTTTCAAAGTAAAACCAGTAACAATATATAGGACAAATCACGTAATTGCCAACAGTCCACAGTTTGGCCTAAGAAACAGCAAATTCATATACTCTAGTCAAATAATAACTAACATTCATTCACTGTGTGGCAAGCCCCATGCTAAACACTTTAAAAGGATGATGTCAGTTAATCCACACAACTGTCCCTTGTACAGATAGGGGCCCTGAGGCACAGGGAGTGGTCCGTGCTGGCCCACGTCACCAAAGCCAGTGTGGGTGGAGCAGTCCAGGCCCCGCCTCCCTCAGGCAGCCCCTGGGGGCTGGGTCCCTGGGCCCGTCCACCACTGGCCACCTGCCCGGAGGAAATAATCCAGCCTCTGTGCTGTTTGTTTTCCTAACAGGGATAACCAAACCTCCTGCACAGCCCTGCAGCCCAGCAAAAGCAGGGCCAGTGAAAGGGGCTTTGTGTGATGGCGGCAGGGGGGCGAGGGCTCACGCTGGGGCCAGGAACTGGGATCCAGCCCACCTGTGACCCACCCGGCCAGCAGCTCCCCCCCATGGGGGCCTGTCAGGGGGGACACGGCCAGCCCCAGGCCTTCCTGCTCTGAGCTCGGGCCTTGATCCTCATCTCCAGGCTGAACGCCTGCACAGTGGAGTACGCGGGGCCCAGCTCACTGACAGGGCTGCTGTGGGAGTTCAGAGACCAGTGTCTACAATGTGGTCCCCCGTCAGCATCGCCAGGAACTTGTGAGGCTCCCTGCCAGGCCCGGCGCTCAGAAAGCAGGTCAGGGCCCTCTGAGCTCCGCCAGGCCCCGTGGCTGCTGCTGCTGCTGCTGCTTGTGAAGTTGGAGAACCACTGCTCTGTAATCTGATCTGAAAACACCCCGGCCAAGAAAATGTGACCAACCAGTATTTTTAACCAACTTTCCCCCAGAAACTTGGACATTCAATTCATGTGTTTAGCCGAAACCAGTTTGGCTCAGTGGATAGAGCGTCGGCCTGTGGACTGAAGGGTCCCAGGTTCGATTCCGGTCAGGGGCATGTACCTTGGTTGCGGGCACATCCCCAGTGGGGGGTATGTAGGGGGCAGCTGGTCGATGTTTCTCTCTCATCAATGTTTCTGGCTCTCTGTTCCTCTCTCTTCCTCTCTGTGAAAAATCAATAAAATATATATTTTTAAAAATTCATGTGTTTAGAGACTGACAGCAAATACACGGATTTGTCCAGGAAGACAACTCTTTCTAAAGATGGGAGTCTCTTTGAAGGGCTCACACCCTCATACAGAGTCTGGCTCACAGAGCTGGCCAGTGCCTCGAGTGCACAGAAAATAAACTTCTTTGAATGTAATAACTGCTTTGGGATTCCATCATCTCCTTTCAGGAAACTATTTTCCATGGTTTGCTCTGTCTCCCCAAAGACGTCTTAAATGGGCCTGGTTTCCTCCATGCATCTTCACTTCGGCACCGTGGAATGCTGTGGAATTTTACAAATGAGTCGTATCAAGTCTCTCTGCGTATAAGTGGTGATGGGAAAAATTACATAGATTTTAATTGTAACTAGTGATAAAAATCCAGGGATTTGAGGCTTCTCAGAACACTGGGAAGTTAAGCAAATACCAAGGTGGACAGCCATCGAGAGAGAGGGGGGGGGCGGGGAGGGAGAGGGAGAGAGAGGGAGAGAGAGAGAGAAGGAGGGACAGAGGGAAGGAGGGAGGGAGAGGGAGGGAGAGGAAGAGGGAGGGATGGAGGGAGGGAGGGAGGGAGAGAGAGAGAGAGAGAGAGAGAGAGAGAGGAAGGGAGGGAGGGAGAGAGAGAGAAAGAGAGAAAGAGGAAGGGAGAGGGAGGGAGAGAGGGAGAGGGAGGGAGGGAGAGGGATGGAGAGGGAGAGGGAGGGATGGAGAGAGGGAGGGAGGGAGGGAGAGGGAGAGAGATCTAACTCTAAAGGCGTGAAGAACATTCCCATTGTTGTCCCCCAGCTGGCCTTCCCCTAAGAACCCCCTGGCAACCCCGCTCCCTCCTGCCTCCCTCTCAGGCGTTTGGTCCTCTCCCTCATTTCCCCAACACCCCTCTCCGCTAGTCATTCATACAGTCTTTCAGTCAACAGTTACGTTTTGAGTGTCTACTACATGTTTGGCACCATGGCAGCAAACACCGACAAGACCAGCCAGGTCCCTGGCCTGACGGTGTTCAGAGTACAGTACGTACATAGACAGGATGCTATGATAAGGTGGCCAGGAAGGAAGGCCTCTTTGAGAGGTGAGTTTTAGGCTCAATATTGGAAGTTTTAAGCTAAACCCATCAGGTGAGCTGAAACCGGTGTGGCTCAGTGGATAGAGCGCCAGCCCGCGGACTGAAAGGTCCCAGGTTTGATTCCGGTCAGGGGCATGTACCTTGGTTGCGGGCACATCCCCAGTAGGAGGTGTACAAGAGGCAGCTGATCGATGTTTCTCTCTTATTGATGTTTCTAACTCTCTATCCCTCTCTCTTCTTCTCTGTAAAAAATCAATAAAATATATTTTTAGAAAACTACACTTCGATTTACACAAACAACCAAACAAACAAAAAACCCATCGGGTGACCAGTCAGGGCTGGTGTTCCAGGGAGATGAGTCAGCAGGCGCAGTGCCGGAGGCAGGAAAGGGCTCCTTCGGGTTAAGAGCTGGAGGGGTCACTGGGCAGGAGAGGCGGTGGGAGGAGAGCCAGAGGCTGAGCGGGCTCACTGGCGCTCCGCGGACCGTGGTGGGCAGAGTGGGTTTTGTCTAAGAGTAGTGGGGAAGCCTTCGGAAGGTTTTAAGCAGATGCCTTAATGATAGTGTGTGCTGCCAGGTGGAGAATGCACTGAGCATGGAGGGAGGCATGGGGAAATGGAGAGTATTCAGAGACTAGCAGTTTTTTAGGGGTTAGAAATAGAGAGGCAAGCTCATTAGGATGGGTGACCAAGAGGTCTGGGGGTCCCAGACAGTAGGACAAGCAGACCAGGGTCCCTGTGTTACAGAACAGCAAGAAGCTAAGACAATGTCAGGACAAGCGGAACAGGGAACAGGGGAACTAAGACAGTGAAAGTGTGCAGCCACCTAGTAAGTCCCATCTTCCCCAACCAAGGACACGTAAGAGAAAATGGCTTGCACTTCTCCCCAACCAGAGGGTAAGTATCTTAAGTCGCCCTATGCAGGGAGGCAGATAACAGAAATCCAGTTAGTGCCATGTGCCAACCGCACCCAAGGACAAATTAAAAGATTAAATCTCTTTGAAACTGGTTTGGCTCAGAACCTGGGGACTGAAAGGTCCCAGGTTCCATTCTGGTCAAGGGCACATACTTTGGTTGTGGGCACCTTCCCAGTAGGAGGTGTGCAGGAGGCAGCTGATAGATGTTTCTCTCTCATCGATATTTCTAACTTTCTATTCCTCTCTGTAAAAAATCAATAAAACATATTATAAAAAAAAAAAAGATTAAATCTCATTTTGGTGCATCAGCATACAGCTGATGAATATTCTATGGATCCTCCCCTAAGACCTCCCCTCAATGCCCAGCCTGTAAAACCCCTGCAAAGGAAGGGTCCCTGCAGGGAGCACAGTCCTGCCCCTCCCCCCACAGGCAGGTAACCCCTGACCTCTAAGGGACCCCGGAGACTTGTAACCAAGGGAACAGCAGGCAGCTGGCAGCTGCCCTGAGCTAATCCCCTCACCCTGTCTCCAAGGCCCCTTTCCTCTGACTTCCCAGCGGGCCACAGCAGCCCAGCCTGGGCTCTCCTGCTGCGTCCTCTATGACCGTCCTGGTTTTACTGTCCTGCGTGTATTTTTGCTGTGGTCCATACATTTCTTTTTTTATTTTTATTTTTTACAAAGAGGAAGGGAGAGAGATAGAGAGCTAGAAACGTCGATGAGAGAGAAACATCGACCAGCTGCCTCTTGCACACCCCTACTGGGAATGTGCCCGCAACCAATGTACATGCCCTTGACTGGAATCGAACCTGGGACCCTTCAGTACGCAGACCCACGCTCTACCACTGAGCCAAACTGGTTTCAGCTGATCCATACATTCTTGTTTGCTTTTCTACGTGTTGTCTATTGATTGAAACTTTTCCTTCAAGAAAACAAGAACTAAGATCTCCTGGTCTCGCCCGTAACACCTGAGTGTGGGGCCTGGCGTGTAAGGAGGAAATGAAACCCCAGTACTTCTCCTCCTGGAGGGCTGCTTCCCTCCCAGGGAGTTCCAGCTTCCCGATTCTGGGCCCCTGTGACAATGGACCCGGGAGGAAAGTGGGGGCCACAGTATTGGGGAGGCTTGCTTTTCCCATCTTGGGGCCATCATGTCAGCCTCTGTGGGGGCCGACGTGGGGATGAGAGTTTCTGCTCCAGCTCTGAAGCACCTCCGTACCAGGGGGAATGGAGCGAGCCAGTGGCTCCCCAGCCTCACTCAGACACTCTGCTTCCTCCTTCCCACCGCAGGCCTCCTGCTAGGTACGAACCCCTTCCGGCGGGGCCATCCCTGCCTCCACCACTCACTCAGGCCTTCGTAGGGAAAGTCAACGGAGTGGACTCTGCGGAATGGAACAGCTCCCTCTGGGCTGCGGGGTGGGGGCCGAGGGGTAGGAGCAGAGATCCTTCTATCACAGGGGGTGAGAGAGTTATGGACTAAATCCTGCCACATGCCCAGGAAGACCCTGCCCAGAGGGGTGGGCAAGGGCAGCCTAGGCCACCCGTCTTCCCACAGTCCCTCCTCCCCACCGATTGCCGATTGCCCTGTGCACCAACCCCCCACCTGCCTCCAGGACAGCTGCCATCTTTTCAACCCCCACTCTGCTGATGGCTTCACAGGGATCATATCGCTCATTATCCGTACCCTCTCCTGGGAGAGGCATATTATCCTAATTTCGCAGATGAGCACAGGTCTACATGTTTTGGGAAATCCAAGTCCACCCCCAAAGCAGAGTCTAAGACCTTAAACTGCCTCTTCCTGGCAAACTGGGATGAATTTAAGACATAAAAACAAACAAACACAAAAACACGAATGAATGAAGGGGCTGTGGAAGCTGGGGGAGGGGCACATCAAAACCAGACGGGGCTTTGTCCAACAGCGCATCCTCCAGAGGTGGCAGGTCAGAGCTCTGGTCAGGGCACATACAGAAGTAACCCATGAATACATCAATAAGTGGGACAACAAATCAATGTCTCTTTCTCTCTAAAAAATCAATCAACCAATTAAAAACAAAACAAAACAAAAAACAATCCAGGTAGGGCCCAAGCCTTACCCAGGCGCGGCCGCTCTCACAGGGGCCCAGTTGAAGGGGGGAACGGGGATGGGGACAGCCTGGGGTAGGTGTGAGGAACACAAGGAAGGTCCCTGGTCGGCCCCCAAGGCAGGCAGGCGCCCGGCCCCCTCCATGCCCAGGGCCCACAGGTTCTAGTCCTCAGGAAGGTGTTCAGCATTGAGCAGGTGAAAATCGGCTCACCGCATTCCTGACCGTCAATGGGCGCTCAGTGGATGTGGACAGACGGATGCCTCTTGTCTTGGCCAAACTGTCCGCATCCTCACGGCCACCCCCCACATGGCTCCGGGGGCGGTCCTCCGCTCCCGCCGCGCGGCTGGGAAGCTAATCAGCCCCCGCAGGACCGCGGGGCGCGGAGCCGCCGGGGCGGGGCCGTGGGCGGGGCCGGGCGGCCCGCGGGGCCGGGCTGCGCCGGGAAAACTCCGGCGGCGGGCGCGCGGGCAGGGGCCGAGGCCGGGGCGCCGATGCTGCAGGTTCACATCCCGTCCGCGGGCCCGGAGGCCGGGGCGCCCCGGCAGAGCCCGGAGAAGAGCCACATGGTGAGTGGGCGCCAAGGGCTGCAGGGAGCGCGGGGACCCGCCGGTGCCAAGCGCTATGGGGATCCCGCGCCCCGGGCTGGGAGGTCCTGGAGCGGCGTCCGCACCATCGGGGGGCCGCCTGCCGTCGGCCGCCGGGGGCTGGGGTGTGTCGGCCCCGAGGACGGCGGTCCGGACCCACGAGGAGCAGAGGGTGGGGACCGCGCGCGGGCCCCCGGGGGCGGCGGCTCTCCGGGCCGCTCTGCGCCCGTGAGCGCGGGCGGGGGGTAGGGGTGCCGGGCGGGGGCCTCACGCCCCGGCTCGCTCCCGCCGCAGGTGTTCCGGGTGGAGGTGCGGTTCCGCGGGCGCAGACACACCGTGCCGCGGCGCTACAGCGAGTTCCACGCGCTGCACAAGCGGGTGAGGCGGCCGCGCCGACCGACGGACCCCTGCCCGCTCCTGCCCGGCCCCTGGGAGGCTGCGCCCGCCTCTGCCACCCGTTACCCTCCATCCCCCTCCATCCCCCGGGGGGCTCGGGTCCTGGGCACTGACCTCCCCGCGGGCTGCGGAGGGACCCGGAGGGACAGGTCTCAGCCGGGACTGCCCATGCCCCTGCGCCCTCTCTCTCGCCCCCTGTCCCAACCACATTCACCCGCGTCCGTCCGAGGGTGGAGCCTGCGTTTTGGGGGCTATGGATGGGGTGGGGAGCCGGGGAGGGCTTTTGCTGGGGCGAAGGGAGATAAGGGCGTAGCGGGGACACTGTGATCGCACCGCAGATCAAGAAACTGTACAAGGTGCCCGAATTCCCCTCGAAACGCCTGCCCAACTGGAGGAGCAGAGGCCTGGAGCAGCGGCGGCAGGGCTTGGAGGCCTACATCCAGGTGGGCATGGGTCTCGCTGTCGCCCCCAGCCCGCTGGACTGGAGGTGTGGCCCAGAGACGTGTGAGGGCCTGGGATGCGGGGGGACGCACGTCTTGGACATGATTTTTTCTACCCCAGGCCTCCATTTTCTGAGTAGTAGTTTCAGAATGAAAATTAATTGAATTCAGTTGGGTTTGAACTTCCATTGAACTGGCGTCACCTGCGGCTAGTTCCTCTCCCCTCCTGGGTGAGACCCTGCATGGCCCTCATGAGGAGGAGGTGGGGCTGGGACCTTTCCCTCTCCCCGCACACGGATGACCCATGACGGGCACATCCCTGTGGAGTCACCCAGGCCCGTTGTGCAGAGGGCCCTGAGCTTGGCTTAAACCCTGGCGGTCGGTCTTTAACTTTGTAATCGTTTTGGCAGGACTCCCGTGTTCAGTTTGCACTGGGCTGTGTCTGACGGGTGTCCCGTGTGCTCCTCTCCAGGGCATCTTGTACCTGAACCGGGATGTGCCCAAGGAGCTGCTGGAGTTCCTGAGTCTCCGGCACTTCCCCACAGACCCCAAGGCCGGCAGCTGGGAGTGAGTGAGCGCCTCCAGGGGCCATGGCTTGGCAGGAGAGGCCCCGGTGCTGGGGGGAAAGGGGCCCCCTGCAGCAAGCAGTGAAGGCTTTAGGGGCTCACATCTGCCAGGCCTTGAGACATGACCCCCTTCATCTGTCAGCTTTCTTGACCCCGGCGGGGGCGTTTTCCATAGAGCCTTGGTTACCCACCGGAACTGAGCTTGTTACAAATAGAAGCAGTGGCCCCCTGGGAGGTGAGGCTCTGGTCTTCCGTTGCTCCACCCCTTCCTCATGCTCCCCTGCGCATCCCCAGGCAGTTCACACTCTTTCTTCTTTTCAGAGCCCTGGGGGAGCTCCTGCCTAGTGACAGCAGGCAAGTTAGACTCTTCCCGCACCCGCTGCCCCCTGGTGGCCACAGGCGGGAAGGCTGGTCTGCGGCCCCTGGCTTGCCTTGCCCATCCTACTGATCCAGGTCTTTCTGTGGGCACTCCCGACACCACTGCCCACTCACCGATTTCCTTGTGATCGTTAGTGATCTCAATTCCCGGTCTTTACCCAATAGAAGACTCTGCCCACCTCCCTCTCCACTGCTCAAGACCCTTTCTCCTCCTAGCTCGCAGCTGTACCACCGGCCTGTCATCAGCTTCCGCGTGGACCCCTACATTTGCCTCTCATCCCCAGGTGAGAGGTGCCTCTGGATTTAGGGCCCAGGAATCAGGGTGGGAGTGGGGTGAGCTTGCCATTTCTCAGGTCCAGGGACTGCTGGGCAGTAGCTCCCTCCTACTGCCCTTCTCCTGGACCATGCCTGCCCTGCTGCTGCTGTGCCTCCCCCTCCAGAAGCAGTCAGTTCTTGGGGGCCTATATCCAGGTGGGCATGGGATGTGCCCAGAAGCAGACTTGGCGCAGCAGACGTGGCTCCCTGGTCTGCATTCCCCACCAGCCTGGCTAATGTGAACAGAATGTGAACGGGGACGCCCAGGTCTCATTTCAGGTGACCAGCTGTTACCTGCTGCCTTGTCAGGGGCCGAGCCACACCTCCTGTTCCCCTTCCCCGTTCTCCTTGTCCCAGAGCCTCTGCCCAACGTGGTGGTGAACGGCGTGCTCCAGGGCTTCTACAGCTTCAGCACCGGCACCGCTGACGCCCAGCCGGAGGGTCCCGGGCGCCCTGCGCCTTCGCCGCCAATGCCCTGACCAACCCAGAGGCCTCTGGACCGCCTGCCAGGAGTCACGTGCCTCTGTCACTGCACCCTCTGAGACAGGGGCTTGGACCCAGGACCTACCCACCCCAGGCCCAGAACCCAACTGCACCATGTCTGGGGTGCTGGACCTGCACTCCGGGCAGGGACAACAGGAGGAGGAGGAGGGGAGGTTCATTTAGGAGGTAGGCTCTGAAAAGGTACAGGTGTATTTCTTCACCTTTGGGGGGCGGGAGGGAGCAAGCAAAGGCTGAGGCGTAGTAGCTGGCAAAGTTGAGAAGCAAAAGCTTGCCAGTTTGTGGGTAGCATCTGGGGAAAGGGGTCAGGCTGGAGCCCAAGGAGAGTCAGGCAGCCACTGCCTCAGGAGTCCCAGACAGGCTGGGCAATGGGCCCAAGAACCCAGCCCACACACTGGTTATAAAAAAACCCACCTTTTTTTTAATTGGTCAGCGTTGGTAGAAGTTTGTTACAAAACTGGGCCTATGGAATGTGAGGGCGGGTCCGCTCTGCCAGACACGGGCACTGAGTGCGGCACAGAGCCCTGCGGAGGGCTGTCTTCGCCCCCGAGAGGGCAGAGGCCCAAACACGTCGCTCAGAGGGAACTGTCCTGGGGGCCCTACTCCTTGGCGATGGCAAAGGGCTTCTCCACCTCGATCTTGCCACAGTCCGCAATGGTCACGTCCTTCAGGGGCTTGTCCCGGCCGTCTGTCTTGGTGCTCTCCACCTTCCGCACCACTTCCTGGAGAAGGCGGAAGCAACAGGGCAGGGCGGGTCAGGAGATCCGCCACTCAACGGAGACAGGCCCCAGCGCATGGCCAGGGCGGACTGAGACTCGCAAACAGCGTACAAACCTCAAGGCACCGATATCCTAGCATCTTGGTCAGGGAGAACCCGGTTCTGACAAGAGGAAGCAGGCCATCTGATCCTCTGAAGTAAGACCCAGGCTGGGCGGAGAGGGGCTGGAGAGTGGGTACTAAGGGCCCTGGACACCTCCAGGTGGTGCCGGGTGATGGGATGAGGTTGTACCCTGCAGTGGTACCTCCATGAGGCCTGGCCGGCCTGTGCCTGGGGCCTGGAAAGGTCCAGGACTTGGGAGCAGAGAGGCAGCTAGTCTTCCGTCCCCCAGGCTCACAGGCAGGAACACTGGTCCGAAGGGATAAAATACAGGTTGCCCTGGCCCCGGTGTCCTATCCCTGGTGAGTTGCCCATGGTTAGCCCCCATCTCCATAACTCACCATGCCCTCTAGAACTTTGCCGAACACCACGTGCTTGCCATCCAGCCAGGCCGTCTTGACTGTGGTGATGAAGAACTGGGAGCCATTGGTGTCTTTGCCGGCATTGGCCATGCTCACCCAGCCGGGCCCATAGTGTTTCAGCTTGAAGTTCTCATCGGGGAAGCGTTCACCGTAGATGCTCTTACCTGGGGAGAAAGACAGTGTAGGTCCGGGGACCCGAGTCGGCACAAACTCGGCAGATCTTGGGGGCCTCAAGCTGTCCTGTGAGGCCAGGCTCAAGCAGAGCACAGGGTGCTGAGAGCTGTCTTCTTCCTGCCCTCCGGCCTTGGGAGCTAAACCGTGCCGACAGACCAGCTGGGGCACGAGGCCAGGCTGTTAGGGAACAGCCCACATGAATGATTACTCTGAGAATGTCGTTTACGGCTTTTAAATAAGGCCCATATTAACACCCAGCCGAGGCTGCATGGAGGCCCTGGCGGAGGCAGACTGCAGAATGCAGGCGCAGGAGAGGCAAGGACCCCCCAGGAGAGGAGGAATACCGTGGCTGACTAGCTTCTTCCCGAGAGCACGAAAGACACGGGAGCAGCTGCCATTTGGATTCTGCGAAGTCTAGAGCAAGCATGTCAAACTCAAAGGCTAACACGGGCCAAATAAGGTTTAAGTTTATGTGAGCCACAAAAAAACAAGTTTCATTTTTCATAGGAACATAGGTTTATTTCAAAAAGTATGATATAAAAGTAAAGAAAGAGAGCAATGATACAATGTTTTCCTCCTGACACTTGGCATCTCTTCTCTGCTGCTCTCTCCTCCTTCGGGGGAAATCTTGTTCACAGTGAGGACTTTCATCACTGACCCACGGTGAGTGCTGGTGATTCTGTATCCAGCAGGAGACTGAAGTTCCCTAATTCTAAATGGCTGCTCACACCGTTCTCCTGGCTGGGCCACATGCCAGTTTGACATGCTTGGTCTAGAGCCTCTTACCCACAAATGAACGGAAGATAAAAGGTGGCGATGAATGTGTGTTGTGTCCCACCATAAGGGCCGGGGGACATGGAAAGGGAGCCGAGAGCAGACAGTTTCAGCAATCCTGAGCTACAGGAGAAATACTACCTCTTTTCCCATCTCCTAGGGCAGGGGTCCTCAAACTTTTTAAAGTGGGGGCCAGATCACGGTCCCTCAGAGAGCTGGAGGGCCGGACTATATGAACTACTAATTCCTACTGTAACACCTTGGCTGCGCTCACTGCCCAAAAAACCTGGCGGGCAGGATCAGACTCCCCTGGGGGCTGCATGTGGCCCTAGGACCTAGGGACTCACACTGTGAACCAGAGGTCCCCAAGAAACCCAGCAATAAAGTAATTTTCACCGTTTTACTCAACACTTTTCAGAGTTTTTTTTTTTTCTCCCCCTCTTTAATACAACTATTTTCACCCTGTGGTTCCTCAGAAAGGAGCCAGGTGGGGAAATTTCTGATGCTAATTAGGGAGATCCTTCTGTGTAACACAGCATGTCACACTCTCGGCCGGCGGACTGCACGTTTGACATGCTTGGGTAACAAGTTGGAAAAGACTGAAAACCAGGAATCCAACCTGGTGGGTGGGGGTGGGCATGTCCCAGCCTGTTCCCCACTGCTCAGGCCCACACCCGGATGACTGGTCTCTCCCACCGCTGTGCCATGACTGCTGGCTGGGCTGCCAGCTAGGAGCCTCCCCATGAGACTCCTGTAAATCAGGATTTCAATCGCTGCTGCTATCCAGGCAATCCACACCCCCTGCTCCAATCCTTTCCCAAGATACGAGGAGTTCCAAACTTAAAGCGACAGTTCTGCGTGTTAACCTCAACTTAGTCATCTCTCCCTCTGGACATCAGTTAACTTATTTGCCAACTTTTCCTCGGCTTACTGTTGTCCTTCCTCCCCTCCCCTATCATTTGTTCATTCTTTCTTACCACGCCTGCTGCTCCCGTGGCAGAAATGGCTACTGCTCAGGGTGGTGAGTAACCACGCCAGAGAACTGTTGCAAGCATTTTACACATAAAAACCCACTCCGTTAAGGCAGGATCCAATAACCGTATTTCATTGAGGTACAGAGAGGGTGAAGGCGCCCAAGCTAGGCAGCAGCAGAGCTGCAACTCAAACCAAAGGGGGTCTGGCCCTGGAATCTGCCCTTGCCCATAAGGCCATCCTGCCTGGGTTCCAGCCACATCGCCCTACAGGCACAGCTATGCCAGCCCGACCAGCCTGGTCCTGCTGCCATGTTACTTTCCTCAAACTCCTCTGAGACCACCCCCCCTCCCCCCCCCAGGTTTTGAGCGGAGCCTCCAGGTAGGACAAAGCAGGTTCTCGACTTCATTCCTCACCCCACCTCTGGCAAAGTGCCAAACACAGCTGGGCCCACAACTTAATCGTGCCTCTTCTCTGCTCAGATCTTTCCTCATATCCACAAGGCCATTTCCTGATAACCTTGGCCCCAAGTGACCCCCTCCGTGCAGGCTTGGCACCTGCCAGCACTCTGGCAATGGCTGACTGTACTTACCACATCCTGGGAACTTACACTCCAGATCTCACCCAACCCCCCCAGCCCCCAAACTGTAAAGTAAGGGTGGTAAGAGGTAAGAGACTGCAACTCAAACCACAGGGGGCCTCCCTCCTAGCCCCCCATAACTCTCACCACCCTTACTGTTACACAAGAGAAAACGAAAGCTCAACCACTGGCAAGGCTGAAAACAAGAAGGCGGCAGACACCGGGTCACACCCAACTGCACTGATTCCAACAACACATCACTGTGGATTGTGTCTGCTTGGCCATCTGCCCCCCTGCTGCCTGCTGCTAGCTACCTTTACAGCTTGTATCGTTTGCATGGCTTGCCTGCCCAGGCTTTCTCCTCCTTCTTTCCCCTGAGGTGCTAACTCGAGGACAGAGCCTGAGCCCTAAAGGCCAGATTGGGGCCGATTTGTGAGTTTCCAGGTCCTGGAAGTGACAGGGAATGCTGCCACCCTGGTTTCTGTGTCCTCGGCGCCCACAGAGCCTGGCCCAATAGACACCCCTTGATGGGGGGAGCTGCAGATGCAGCCTGAGGGAACACGGCTCTCCACCCGCCTGTGGGTTGGGCCGGGGGGTCTGTCCTGTTCACAGTAACGCAGACTCAGTCAGCTCTCGGCAAAGGATCTCTGGGAGGAGACTGCCACGGAAGGCAACTCTGCCCAGCCTCTCGCTGGGTGCCTGACCTAGAATCACCTCCTCGTGTTTGACTTTGCTCCCCTCCCGCCACGAGGTACTGTGAGAAGTCACCAAGGCTGTGGGCCTAGACCAGCAAGTCTACCTAATTATGGCCACCTGAGCCCGTTACTCCCTCTTTGTACTGGGCTCCCTGCCCCGCTGGCCTCCGTGCAGGTGACAGGCCTGCTGCAGCCGGGGAAGGACAGGGCCTCGTGTGGGAGGATGCACGGACAGCCCTCTGCCCGCAGGACCCGGTTACCTCCGGTGCCATCGCCCCGAGTGAAGTCTCCGCCCTGGATCATGAAGTCCTTGATCACACGATGGAATTTGCTGTCTTTGAAGCCAAATCCTTTCTAGGAAAGGGGATGAGAAGGTGAGGAGGTGGCATGAGGCACCAGGCAGACATGAAACAGACCCTGCAGGAACCCAGCCCACACGACTGCTGCTCCCAGAAGAGACAGCCCTGCGGCCAGTCATCGCCCAGCGGCTGCGGAGCCCGCAGTGACCACAGCCAGGCTCAGCGCACACAGAGCCGGGAGGGCTAGCCCGCATTCTCCTGCCTCACCTTTCCCAGGCTTCATTAATTCCCTTCACACAATGCCTCTGCCTTTTCCCTCTCATTGTTTTCCAACTATAAGAACGGATGCAAAAAAACTGACCCCCAGAAAAGGCTACCTGCCGACCCAATGAAAAGTTGGGATATAAACTTTTCTTAAATCGGGCACTCTTGTTTTCTTAAAACCTGGGAAACTCTGGGCCCCTACTCTTAAGAGAAAGCTCTGGTGCTGTGGCCACAAACTACAGTTTCTGCAGACATACTTTCTTTGGTTATTGCAATGCCTGAGAAATTTTCTCAAAAAGAAAAATCCATGCCGCGGAGGTGTGGCTCCTAGCATCGACCTGTGAACCAGGAGATCATGGTTTGTTTCTTAGTAAAGGCATGCGCCCAGGTTGTGGACTTGATGCCCAGTAGGGGGCAATAGGAGGCAGGCCATCAATGATTCTCTCTCATCATTGATGTTCCTCTCTCTTTCTTCCCTCCTCTCTGAAATCAATAAAAATATAATTAAAAATAAAGTCAATTTTAAAAAGGTAAATCCAGATTTCTGGAATCATTTTTAAAAATTCAAGACATGGCCGAAACCGGTTTGGCTCAGTGGATAGAGCATCGGCCTGCAGACTGAAAGGTCCCAGGTTCGATTCTGGTCAAGGGCATGTACCTTGGTTGCGGGCACATCCCCAGTAGGGGCTGTGCAAGAGGCAGCTGGTCGATGTTTCTCTCTCATGGACGTTTCTAACTCTCTATCCCTCTCAATTCCTCTCTGTGTAAAATCAATAAAAAATATATTAAAAAAAAATTCAAGACATGATAATACTGGGCTCCCCGTGCCAACACGGCAGCAGTCAGTTGGTACTGAGAGCCACGCTCTGCGCTGTTTGCTGCCAGCGTCACTTGCCAACATCAGTTAGTTTGAATTTGACTCCCTCTGCTCCAGCCACTTACCTCTCCCGTCGCTAAGGCCACAAAATTATCCACTGTTTTTGGAACAGTCTTTCCAAAGAGACCTATGACCACCCGGCCGATGTCTTCATCTCCAATCCGCAGGTCGAAGTACACCTGAGGAAAAAGAGCATTTTTAATGTAGCCAGTTTAAAGGGGCCTTGTTCGGGAAAGAAGGGCCCAAGAAGTTACCCTGAGGATGGCAGAGAAAACAAAGCCTTGCTTTAAAGCAGTGTTTCGGAATCTGTTTTCGGTGGTGACAAGAACCCCATGAGAATCTAATGAAAATTCCAGGCCCATCTCCCAGGAAACCTGTTTACACTTTCCTTAGACCACAGGGTAACAATCTTCCCAGGCTCTAGAAAGTAACACCAGACAACAAAAACAACATCAATTTAAAAAAACAGAACAATAACAGCACAAGTTTAAACTATATTGCTGTGCTTTGTAACTGGTTAAAATCTGACCTAAACAGAGAAAGGATTCACCATCTGGCAGACGTGATCTCTCCCCACTTGGCCAGCGCTGCGGGCTATTTGCAAAGGGACCTGAGACTGCGGGCGCGGCCCCAGCTCGGCATCCCCGAGGCCAACTCCGGGGCCAGGCCAGGAGTTTCGGGGAGGATCGGTTCTTTGTCTGGTCTGAACGGAGGACGACCATCCAGGCGTCACCAGGCCACAGCCCGGGGACTAGGGAGGAGCTGAGCATAAGCCCAGGCCGACCCCAGGGGCGGAGGGCGGGCCCCGCCGGGAGGGCTTGGGAAGGGAAGCCGGACCTTGACGGTGACTTTGGGCCCCTTCTTCTTCTCATCGGCCGAGGAAGGTCCAGGCAACAGGAGGAAGACGACGGAACCCACGATCAGGGCGGCGACAAAGAGGAGCTTCATCTTCCGCTCCGAGAGGCGTAGCATCCACGGGGAGAAGGGAGCACGGCTCGGGCAGCCGAGGGCCGGAAGCAGGTGAGGGCCGGGCGGCGTGGGCCCCGGCGCCTCCACCGAGCGCGGCCGCGGGGGAGGCCGGGGTCGCTGCAGGCCTCCTAGGAGGAGACGGGCTTCATTTCCCCCCTCCGGGTCTGCGCCTGATAGTAGCTCCCCCTGGGGGCGGGGCCCGGCTCCCGGCGGGGCGGGCGAAGGCGCGGGCTCGTGGGTGGCTGCCACGTTACTGCGGCCTCATTGGCTCCCCAGCCCTCTATGCCCACCTACAGGAATAGGAGCCGCAGAAGGCGTGGCCCCTCAAAGAGCGCGGGGATTGGGTTTCTGAATAAACTACAAGACCCAGCATGCAGAGCGGCATGTCACGTGGCCAGGCCGCTCTCACTTGGCGGAAATGGAGGTCTTTGGCGCGGATACTTGGCTAGGAAGTGAGCGGACAGGGGCCGGGGGCGCCCACAATTGTCCGTATTGGGCCAACCACGAAAGTGGGTTAGGGTGTGGCAGTTTCCACGTTTATGCGTACCCATATAAGGTGACCAGACGTCCCGATTTTTAATAATTTGTATCGGGACTGTTTTTAAAACGCCAAAACGCCGCGGGACGCGGGGACAAATTGTTAAAAATCTGGACGTCTGGTCACCTTACCATAGTATGACTTACACAGCTCCTTGCAAAACTTGCTTCAAAACCCACTTTTGACTTTGTCCTGTAACTTCTCTTCCCTCTCTAATCTATGCTTATTTCTGAATGAGTCAATGCGCAAAACCACTGTGGTTTTCTTCTTTTTCTTTTTTTTATGTTAATCCGCATCGGAAGATATTTTTTCCATTGATTTTTAGGAAGAGAGGAGAGACAGAAACATCGAAGTGAGACACACATCGATTGGTTACCCACCAGCGGGGCAGGGGATTGAACCTACATCCGAGGTATGTGCCCTTGACCGGAATTGAACCTGGGATCTGCAGGCCGATGCTCTAACCACTGCGCAAACTAGGGCTTTTCAAGATTTTAAATTTATTTTTAAAGAGAAACAACACTGTGAGAGGGATACCCGGACCTAGTGTGGTTTTCAACTTTTTTTCTTAAGTATTTTAAAAAATATATTTTTATTGATTTCAGAGAGGAAGGGAGAGGGAGAGATAAAAATATCAATGATGAAAATCATTAATTGGCTGCCTTCTGCATGCCCCCCACTGGGGATGGAGCCGGCAACCCAGGCATGTGCAACCCAGCATGTGCGTTTGACTGGAATGGAACCCACACTCTCTCCACTGAGCCAAACCAGCTAGGGCTCAACTAACTTCCTTTACCTATTTTTCCAAGTAACTACATTTTTTGTGTGAACGATTGTGTTGCATTTATTTTGTGTATACTGTAGCTCCCCCAAACCTGCTGCAGGGTTGTGCTCTTTGAGTTAGTGTCACATTGGCACCCAGATGGAAAATAATACATGCCAAGGCTTGAGTTTTGGCCTCCCTTTTCTAGACCTTCAGAAAGATCAGGGATGGTTGTTAGATGCCTTCCCATCCCTATTTCAGGTATTCACACACACTTGGTGTGAGTCTACAACATATATACTTCAGTACCTGAGTCTTACACACACCAAAGTACATCTTTCCAAAACGTGCACCTATTATGTTATTAACATCTTTAAAACTATTTTTCAAAAATTAATTATAAAAATTTTTGGTCTTCACAGCCCAGATTGTAGGTAGGCATGTCTGTTTCTCTCCCTAAACTCTGCAGTTGGGTCTCTAGGAGGTGCTGACCTAAGTTTCAGGTTATGCATGGCTACTGGCATAAGTTTAACTTGTCCTTCCTTACACTGGCTGCAGAGCTGCAACAGATAAATCTCACATAAACACAAATAACATTTGCTATTTTTGAATCTTCACACCTTAATCCAGGCCACCTCAATCAGGTGGAAATCATTGCATTGACAAAGATGATCTTCCAGCCGAACCGGTTTGGCTCAGTGGATGGAGCGTCGGCCTGCTGACTGAAAGGTCCCGGGTTCGATTCCAGTTAAGAGCATGTGCTTTGGTTGTGGGCACATCCCTGGTGGGGGGTGTGCAAGAGGCGGCTGATGATTCTCATCAATGTTTCTGACTCTCCCTCTCTCTTCCCCTCTGTAAAAAATCAATTAAAAAAAAAAAAATATATATATATATAAATAAGATGATCTTCCAAACAACTCCCCCTTAATTCTGAGAGTCTGTGAAGCCTTTTTCCCACTCATCGATCTTATACTGCTACGGAAGCCATTGAGGAAAATGTTCACCAAACTATATTTTCAAAGTAGCCTTCTCAACGGGAGGCGCAAATGCTAAAATGGCTTAAAAACAGCCTTCTTCCCCCACCTTTTTCACCAATTTTGAAAGAAAAAAAAATAAGTTTGGTGGATAAAATGGTCTCAATTGTGAAGTTTTTCTCTCATAAAGCTCTTAAATGTTTTTCTTGTTTTTACTTGCCTGCCAGTGAAAAAAACAAAACAAATCCTTACTAGTAATTGAATAGTGAAAAGAAAAAAACAACAGAAAAAAATGCAACCAATCACGCCAGATTGGCAGTTGTTTCTGTGACCAATATATGCCCTTATGAGTTTATATTGCATATCCCAGTTATCTCTTTTGTCTGTATAGGTGTTGTTCCTCATTAGTGGAGCAGAATTATAAAACTATTCAAAGCTGTTCCATAAAGCAGATCCTAACTTCCTAGTGTTCCACCACCTAAGATCCACAGGGATATTGGAACTATAATAGTAATGTTAATGGTGAATGTCCAAATCCTGCCAGGATTATATGTTTTAGATTTTTGATTTTTATTTTACTTTTTAAAATATTTTATTGCTCTTTTATAGAGAGGAAGGGGGAGGGATAGAGAGAAACATCAAGCAGCTGCACACCCACTACTGGGGATGTGTCCACAACCCAAGGTTCATGCCCTTGACCAAAATCGAACCTGGGACCCTTCAGTCTGCAGGCCGAAGCTCTATCCACTAAGCATTAGGGCTAGATTTTTAATTGATTTTGAGAGAGAGAGAGGAAAGGAGAAACATCAATGTATCACACCTATCAGCTGCCTCCTGCTCGCCTTCTACTGGGGCAGGCATGTGCTCTTGACTGGAAATTGAACCTGGGACCCTTCTGTCTGCAGGTTGACGCTCTATCCACTGGGCCAAACCGGTTAGGGCAGGAATATTCATTTTTATAGTGACCCAGAAGAGAAGGCAATGTATAGCCCAAATAAACGAAGACTGTCCAAATATCAGACATTATTTTCATTCACTGGAGGCTTGAATCCTACCCAAGTTAGTCCTAGCCAGATTCTTAAGTTACAAATGAGCCAGGGGAGATAAAAACTAGAAAATCAACCAAACAAAATTAGCCAAGAAAGGTAGGACATTTTATTTTACATACAAAAAGGGGTGCAAACTGAGTCCTTTCCTCCCCAAATTGGGGAAGAGGTATACTTAAAGATCACATTTGTGTTTTCCATGGTGCCCTAGGAAATGGGCTACTTTGAGATAACTTATCAAGACCCATTTTCCCATTTTCTCCAAAGAAGGCTACTTCCTCTGCAGAGGAGGTTTTCCTAATGATGTTACAAACCTCTCCTGGAGGAATAATTTCAAATACACTTGAAACTGACATTCATGTTTAAAAATACTACAAGTTTCATTTTCACAGCTGAGCTTTGTGACCAGTGCCAGGGTTTATGAAACATTACACATCTAAAACAATGAGAGAGAGAGAGAGAGAGAGAGAGAGAGAGAGAGAGAGAGAGAGAGAGAAAGAGAGAGGCATTTAACAATGATCAGACACATCCACACATCAATTAAAACTGATTTCCACAACTGATTTATACATTATCTAGTCTCAAAAAAATTGCAATCAACATCCCAATATCTTTTTAAAAGTACAATGGGCAAAGATGAATGAAACAAACAAAATAATAATAAATTAGAGCACGTATTCAATATGGGCATTGATGAATCAACATTATTTTCCATTGGGGAGGGCTTATATTTTTGGTTTCTATATCTTTTCTGCTCTTTATTCTTCTGCTTGATAAATGGGGCTCCTTCCCAGAACCAGCTTGCTATGACACTAATTTGATAAGTTCACTTGTTACTTGCTTACTTTCAAGGATATTCACAACACATGATCCCAGCAGCCTGGGCTGAGTTTTTATGGAAGTGAAATGCACACAAATGAGCACACAGGCACAAGCATACAAATGCAACCACACACAACCATCCATAAATATATTTTTCTCCAAAGAAATGGCTCATCTTTCCTGAGACATTCCTAACAAATTGATAAGCCTCTTAAAAAGCTTTCGGCACAAGGGCTGGCCTGGGATTTGGTCTGGAGCTCATGAAGAGGAACACTGAAAAGGTCTCAGCTGCCCTGAAAGAGGGGTGTGTGGGGGAGGGACACTCAGGACAGCTGTCCTCTCGTATGTGTTACTGGGATGTCTGCATTGCATCCCCTTTACTACCATGGATAGCCCTCTGAGCTGAGACTTTGAAGATGGTGATGGCACTGGAAAGATGATTGTGAGAAGAAGGAAACTAATAAAATTGTCTACCAAACTGAGGTTTCTGAATAACATCGAGTTTGGTAATCACTAGAAATACATGGAGTTCATTTTTTCCTTTGTAAGCTGATCTACAAATACTGGAGTGGACTTCCTGGTTGCTTTTTGAGGAAATATGTCAACTATTACTCTCTCTATCCAGGGAATCTACTTACTACTTTGAATACAATGAAGAAACCTACTCTTTTTCACTTAGTCACCTGCAAAAGGAGTTAGGGCAAACATGTTAAGACTGCTTGATTGATGAGATTTCCAAGATTTGTGTCTAAAGAATTGCTCAAAACTCTGCAAACCCTCAGAAGGGCCAAGGCTTCCTCTTGTTCATGTACATCCCCCCGGCCCCACCAAAAATAAAAATCCCACAAGAAAACAAAACCATGGAAATCCCATTTTAATTCCTACCAGTCCATTATGGGGAAGACTGAGTGTCACTGTCCATCAACCCCTAGAAAGGACTTGCCTGGAGCCCTGGTGTCATCAAAAGCAGACCCCCCCCTCCCCCCAGACAAGTGCCTGTTATTTACACGGCCAATCCAGATGGTGCGCCTAGATATCCTGGCCCCCTAAGGGTTTCTGGAATTTGCCCACCTTGGGATAATGGCAGGGATGGTGGCAGTGAACTGGCAAAAGCAATGTTGGCTATATGGCGCTGCAAGCTTCTACCCAGTCTGAGAAACTCTAGGGTGGCAGCTCTGACACTGGAGATAACTCACTGGGCATGGAAAACAGGTTTAAAGATGAACATGGAAGAGGTGCCTGGGACACACGAGGCATGTGGACGGAGGAGAGTTGCATCAGAAGAACAATTCTGTACTTTTGAGAAGATGCTTTCTAGGCTGCCATGGAAGTACTTATTTTTGAAAAATGCATGCTCACTGGGAGGGGATAAAGAGTTATATCTTTTGCATAAAAAGTTAAGGCTATGATCCGTAGTAACCACTCTGACATAACATTACCATCACTGCATATTTCTAACATTGGAAGTGATTACTAACACTGAGAATCGACACTGCACATGTACTACCAGTGTACATTTCCAGTGCACTGAGATGGAAGTTACTTTAGAGGCAGTGGACACCTCTTCTGGCTAATGTAGGGGCTGTTTCTATGTAGTTGGAGTTCACTGAGATTAACAGGCATTCAGCACTTCTACAGCAAACCCCAGGATCCTGCTGTCTTCTATTGGCCCTGCATACCAGAGCAAAATGGAGCTTTATTTGGAGCCCAACCTAGTCACCTGACTGTACCTCTCTAGATCTTGTTTACTCCTAGACAGACCCAAAATAGCAGGAGAGTGTGAATTAAGGCAGTCCTGAAAGCACACTGCTCTGGCACACTCTGCCCGCCCCTGCAGAGCTGTCTGGAGTGAGATCACTGGGAAATGCCAAGGTGTGTAGAATAAATGCTCAACCCTTACTTGCTTAGACTTCGCAGACACAAGTCATGCTCTGGTCACAAAGGAAGAACCCTTTATGCCTGTCCTGCTAGCCTCAATCTGCTCAGGATACAATGCCTGAAGGTGTGCAGGGCTTAGGAGAACTTGCAATGGTATAATATCATGGATTTTGTATGAACAGACGTTAGTACTAAATGCTAATTCAGAAACAATCGCATCAATTCCAAAGGAATTGGCATCATGGCTGTGAAACGAAGAAATCTCAAAAACTATAGAGCAAGTGGATTTGGGTAGGTGGTGGGTGAAGGGAGTGCCCAACCCCAAGGACCTGACTGAGGCATACAGCTAAGCAACTATAGCAACAGAGCGAAGGAGGGAGCCCTGATGTGTTGTCGGGGATAGAAAGCTACTCATCTAAAAAAATTTTTTTAAAGAAAATCACAATTTCTCAGTGGTGTGGGACCGCCTTGCAGTACCAATGGTCTTGGGAGGATCACCATTGGTCTGTATGCCAGAGGGGCCTGGGGCCTTCATCTTTGTTATGAAAATCAAATATCTAGCAAGAGATTTATGGAGGGCAGAGTGAAAAAACAATGCATTAGGAAGGTCCCCCTTCTCCCCAAAACTTGCTCAGATTCAACCCATCAAGAGCTAGCCTTTAAAAAAAAAAATTAAGATCAAGAAAATCACAAACCCAGCTGCAAGGGGGCTTGCCCTACAGCCAAGCTGGTCACTGCCTTTGCTTTTTTTGTGGAAGCAGGGGGTGGGGAGGCACTTAGGAGGGTATGGAGTGCCAAGAGGCTCCAGGCTCTGCCACCCTTTCCCCTTGCTCTCCCTCGAGAGGCAAGGCTTTTTCTATACAGAAAACTACAGTTGCCCAAATACCAACTGAGAAACTATGTAAGTTTCAGTGATTACACCTTAACCACTAGATTATGTCAAGGAAACAAATCCCAATATTTGAAATCCTTGTGGGGAAGGGGTTTGGTACTGTGTCTCCCAGCCACTATTTTGTATGCAGGGAAATTTCTTTTAAAAGAAATGGAAGATTACAATCTTTATATAAGCTAAGCAGGTTTGAAGCCAGCGGGATGGTATTTCCTGGCAAGGCCTGATGGAACAGAGGAAGCCCCGTAATTCTGTTTCATGCTACTACTATTTCTGTTCCATTCATCAAGGGACTTGTCAGGAAATGCCAACTACCAGAAAGTATCCCACACCCTCCAATCCAAAGACAGCCCTACATCTCAAGTCAGGGACAGTGACTTCTGTTCCCAAAACCACCGGAATAAGTCGTCAGCCATTGCCTTCCATGCTTAGCTATCTCTACTCCCAAACAGAAGACCTCGTTCCCTGATGTAAACAATCTCTTCTCCTCTGACATCTGGAACAAGAGGTCACTGTTTGGATAAGCCACTGAACTCAAATAAAACTGAGCATGAGAAGATGAACTATGTATTAATACTTTTTTAAAGCAATGAATGAGGAACCGAGACTCTTCATGGCAGCATGTCGTGTGACTACACCATGGGGACTAGCTGGGTGGAGGAGAGCATACTGGGGAGAACAAGCTCTAGATGCATGGCCATCTTATTTGGAAGGAGTCTATGTCTAATTGAGAAGATAATTTCAGAGCTTTCATTTCAGTCTCCTTTCCCCTGGAATTTTCCAGCACCAATTAATCTCACCTTCCTGCTACTCCAGCCCCATGTACTAAGTCCTGAGCCTGCTGCTGGGGACCTGCCAGGAGAAAATCTGCAGGTGCTTGGTTTCTGATAAGGCAGGCCAGCCCACATGTCTAACTCAGCTGTTGGGGCAGACAGTACATACGAGTTTTATTTCCTGGCCCTGTGATGCCAAATCCTGAGTTTCCTTTGGCAGTTGGAAGGCAGGTTCATTTTCCTCCTCTTTTTGACCACTAGTGGTAATATGGTGTAGCTGTTTCATCACTAATTTTGTTCCCCAAAATTGGTAAGGAAGTCACATGGCTATCTAGTTGGAAGTCCCTGGCAGTGGAGGAAACAGTTTGTTTTTAAAGTTATCTCCTTCTCTGGGATGAAGTATCTCCTGGCCATGGTCTGGCTTGGCTGGCTCATCCCATGTGTCGTAGAGGTTAGGTTGTCCGAACTGCAGGCTGATAAGGTCAAGAGGCTCTGGGAGGACATTCTTCAGTAGCTGAGAAGATGAATGAAAATTCAAGTATGTTTCTTTGCCAACCTGAGTGTTTACTCAGAATGACACAGAGTTTGGCTTCTTCTCTTCTGGGTGCTGCTGACCCAACTCTTTCCATTGAGATGTCCTCTGGACCCATGTTCTCTCTGAATGGCTTGGCTGGCCCCATCCCCCTCAAAACAGAAAATAAGTAAAACTCCCAATATAACCAGACACAATATGCATCTGCCATGTTTTTTGTTAAAAAAACAAACAAACAGAAAAAAAACCCAATAAACTAAAAGTGCAATAAAAGTCAGTTTTTTCCCATTGTTCAGAACAATTTGCATTGTTCTACTACTGACTGGAGAATAGAGTTCACTTGTCAAGAAAGCTAAGAACGCCAACACATGGGGACAGTAGACTGCAGATTTCTCAGTTTGTGTCCTACAGTGTAACCTCACAAGAGGGAGGGAGGGAGTAAACTGTACCCCACGGCCAGCTGAGGATGAAGGCTGGGCAGGCACAGAGGAAGAGGGAGCCAGATATCCCTGGAAGGTGGAGAAGGTTCTTCTCCAGCTCAGGCCTGCCATCTTCCTCCTACCTTCTTGGCCGCAAGCCCAGCTTCTAGAGTTCCTTCGGCAGACAAAGCCTTCAACTCACTAGCTTTAGTGCTGGAGAGGACTGAGGGCAGGGCAAGGATCAGGAGTAAACTAAGGGAGGGAAGAGAATAGTAGTCCTTGAGTTTTTGTGAATGACACCTTCACTGTAAACAATAGGAAGGAGAGTCAACCAAGTGGCCCCAAGGGCAAGCAGTGGAGGAGCAGCAGCTCTGGGACCTGCTCAGAGCCTCAGGCAGGTGGGGACAGCCACTGACCCACTGGGCCCTGGCTCCCCACACTGGCTCCTTCTGGGGGCATCTCTTTTCTTCTTTTTGGTTTGGATCTCCACTATCCCCTGCAGAGGAGTCCTTTCCAATGAGAAATGGCAGGAGCTGCAGGTGCAATCGAGTCAGAGTCCCCAGGACCTGAGGACTCCTGGGAGGCACTGGTCACTTATGGCGCTGAGCAGTCTTCTTCCTTTTCCTCTTAAAGAAACAGCAGCACCTGGGGCACAAGGAACATTGCAAGTCAGTGTGAGAGGCTGCAGCTTCCAGGAGCCTCTGCTTCCTGCAGGGAGTGGAAGTCTCCCCTTGGCACCCACCCACAGGGCCACCCACCATCTACAGTGCACATCCTGGAGGCAAGAGGCAGTGTCTTCCAGGAAAGCCAAGGCAAGGAGCTGCTTCACTTCAATCTGCAGCTACCAAAATGCCACAGGCTAGGCATGGCCAAAACAAGCATTTTTGGAAAAAGAACACCCAACCCAGATGGCTCATCTTTCTGGAGAACCAAGACTGGGGGTCTCAGGTCTGCATAAAAATAGGCTGCACTGACTGCCCCTTGATATAGAGCACAAAATTATTTGTGGTCAGCAGGTATGGAGGCTAAACTAAGCAAAACAAACAAACCCCAAAAGTATGATAGTTGGAACTCTAGGAGTATCTTGCAATGTTACCAATGAAGGAATAAGGATTCTTTATTCCCATCCCAGCCCCACCCAGCTACATGGAGTAGGCAGGAGAAACCCTGATTCTTATAAGAACTGGGAGCCCAGATATCCTGACTGGAATCAGCACAGTGCACTCTTCATTCAGAGATCAATGCCACAGACCAGGAGCTGATCATCAGGGGGCATCTGGTGGGAGGTCTTCAACTCAGCTTCCAGACACTGCTGCTGCTGTGCCAGATGGTTACAGGTCCGACCCTGATTAGGGTGGTGATTGGTCCTGCTCCTTCATGAGCCTTCCAAGTGCTGCCACCTGGGCAACAGCCATAGCCCTGGCACATCCCTAAGAGTGAGTATCCTCTCCTTACTCCTGCCTTTGGAATAGGAAGCACCTCTTGCTCAGGTAGTGACTAATCCAGAAGGGAGTGATGAGGGCTATGGCATGGCTGGTGCAAAATATGTCCTTTCTAGGACGCTGACACATGGGAAATGAGAAGGTGGCAAATGAGTCAAAGATGCCTGATGATGGCGGAGAGTAACTTTGGAAGTATAATTCAGATTTGCTGGACCCTTGAAAGAAAAGCTTCTCTAAAAAAAAAAAAAAAAAATATATATATATATATATATATATATATATATATATATATATATATATATATTATTCATTTTCCACAGAAAGGAAGGAAGAGGAATAGAGAGCTAGAAACGTCAATGAGAGAGAAACATCGACCAGCTGCCTCCTGCACACCCCCCACCAGGGGATGTGCCCGCAGCCAATGTACATGCCCTTGACCGGAATCGAACCTGGGACCTTTCAGTCCGCAGATCGACACTCAATCCACTGGAGCCAAACCAGTTTCGGCAAGAAAAGCTTTTCTGACAAAACTATCTTTGAGTTGCTTGCCTATCCTTCCAGACTTAATGGCAGGAATATTCATATAAAAATAAAGAACTGTTGCTTACTTCCTAAACCCCCAGTTCACCACTTTAGTTAAGATTCTCTGCTTTTCAGCCAGACCCCTTTGTATTTCCTATACCCATTGGTTTATTATTAAAAAGTTGAACATTTCTTAGAATGTTAAAATAGGCATTTAAACAGACAATAATGGGCTTTATAATCTGAATGAATCAAGCATGGATTTTGGAAATGAGAGCACCTTAAGAAGTTCCTAAGATTTTTTAAAGAGTATTAATGTCATTTGTAAAGTACTATTAACAGGTATGAATACAATTACTAAACAAAGTGTAATGTGTATTTGGAGACTGAATACATTCTTTTAAATTAAAATGAGCAATACTTCTGATTGTTTAAAAACAGTCATCAATGGCATCCCTGAGGAAGGGTTCAAGAAAATGAATCCATGCCACAGCCCCCACCCAGCCAGTACACATATGCTTTAGAAAAAAGACATTTTCCAAGTCGAATGTCATGAGATTAATATTAAACAAGGCAAATAGAATCTCATGGGAACACCAATATTTCAATATATTTACCTGTTCCCTATTAACTGTGACTTTCAGAGGGATCACTAACATTTAAGCCAATCTCTATTCTTATTCCTTTTAGAGGATGTTAAGATGATGATTTTGTGTTTTTAAGCAAAATCAATCATAAAAAAGTTTGAAATACTGTTTAAATCCATTTCAAGTGTCGGGACTTTTCTTTTACCTCCTCCAAAGCAAGTCATAAAAATTGTCTGTTTATAAGTGTATCATAACCTGATGTGCAACACGGCTCACCTGATTGGAGAAGAGTGTGAACTGTGGTTTAGCGCCCCAAGATAATTTTTGCTGGTTACTGTAGTTAAAGCTTAAGCAGTAGCAGAAGCTTTTAATAATTCTACAATCTGCTTAACTCTTTGGTTTCTGTGGTAACTACCGGCAACAGGCCCATTAAACTTGGTCAAATCTAGACCAAACGCAAATTGACACCATTCAGATATCTTACTATCAGAAGAGAATGAAGGTGAGGAAAAAACCCTTCTTGGGTCTTAGATTTGCTTCCAGTTGATTCTTTGATTGGATAATCAGAAGATCTTAACATGCTAGAGTGAAACATGATGGAGTGAAAGTCGATCTATTCTCTATATTCACAAGCCACCAAGTGCTCTTCCCCAGGCCTCTGGGCCACTTATTTTGCCTTTTCTCTGAGCCCTCCGAGTGCTCATAGAAAAGGCTGCCTCCTGAACGACAGCCATAGCCCTGGCACATCCCTGAGCTGAGGTATTCCCTCCTTACTCCTGCCTTTGGAATAGGGAATGCCTCTTGCTCAGGTAGTGACTGGTCCAGAGGGGGGTGATGAGAGCTGTGGCAAGGCCAGTGCAAAATATATGTATGTTCTCTTACTCTGTCCTGCTCTCTCCCTTCACCTACACCTTTGCTCTGCTTCGCTGCTTGTCCTTGCTGTACTTGTACACTCTTGCCTTACTCTAATAGCTGGCTCAGGTCCCGCAGTGTCCATGAAGTCTTCCTTGACCATTCTGTCCACAGTGACCTCTCAAGGGACAATGACATAAGTACCCTGGAGAACCAGTTGTCCTTTCTAGTATGTATGTCTTCTCTCTCAGAGATGGTTCCTAAGCCCTTTGGGGAAGGCCTTGGGACCTCCTAGAGTTCCAAGCACTGAGTTGGATGAGCACCCAGTAGGCCTTATATTTGCAGTCAGAATCACATGACTGATATCTCACAGAGAAAAATAGGCTACGGCACTGTCAGATCACACAAACTTACATTTGCTAAATAACCAGGCCCAATGTACTCCTCCAAGACTGTAAATTCTATCTTCATAAAACCCAGTTGTTACCTTTAATATACATCCCTGACCCTGGGAAGCCCTGTAGGCCACTTGGCTTAGGGTTCAGAAAACAATGCTTAACTCAGTCACAGAAGACAAATAGAAACAAGGCAGTCATAGAGGCCAGCAGGCCATTACACCACACAGAGTGTGACCCCAGGCATGCAGACAATGTGGGAGAGTACAGTTACAGGCTACAAGAAACCACCTAGTTCAGGAGGACCTGGAGGGTCACAGGCAGTGTCCAGGAAGAAAGCTGGGGAGGGGGCTCTGTCTTATAGCAAGAATGCGCCTCACCAAACGTGGATGGATTCTTTAGGGTTTCTCTTCCTATACACCTCATGTTGTTCCTAAGAATGCATTTGAGGAACCTGGAAAAGAGGCTCCAATATCTCATTGGCCACGTCAGCCCCTGGCCCACTATACTCTCTTATAGGAAGAGGACAACAAAAAAGGAAAAAAGGACAATAAACAAACAAACAAAAATAAACAAAATAACAATGACAAAATATCCATCTCTTTCCCATGGAGCTCTCTTTTTTTTGAGAAACTCATATTCTACGATGGAAGACCCAGCTGAACAAAAAAGAGAAGTCACAGATTTTTCCAAAGTAGTTGATTTCCAGGTAGAGACCATGCTGCAGAATGTGAGATTATCCAGCAACAATTGTCCTTGGAGTTGTGAAGAATAATATTAAACAACTGACATAGTAACTTTGTCCTCCTACGTCTGTCCCTCTCTGAATGATAACATCTGGGTGTATTAATTTGAGAAAAAAATTCATTTAATTAAAAGTAAAGAGTAATTTTGAATACTGTGGGATAGATATTGTTTTGATAGGAGGAGGCAGCAATTAGGTGGGTTTGAAAGGAAAGAAGGAATAAATTAATTCCTAGATACAGGTTTGCCCCATCCCCACCTTGTGGATCTAGTTCCCAGTCTGGGTGGTTATGGCAAAGGTGGCATATGGAAGCCATTCAGTGTTCTTAAGGCATTTTGTTCGGCTTTGCCAATCCAGCCCAGATTGGTCCGCTCCCCTAGCATGTGGACTGGAGAGAGGGACTCACCACAGGTTGAGCATTTTCAGGCAGCTACAGAGTGTGTAAAGAGAAAAACACAGAAAGGAAGAGAGAGAAAGAGATATTAGTCCACAGACGTGAGATGGAAGCGACTCCCTGTGAGCCATGCAAACATGCAGTATGTTGTGTCTGTGTTCAGTTGCCTCCTCTGTCAAGGTAGGCCCAGGCCACTTGGTCCCCACACTAGAGTGGAGGGGGCAGGTGCTGATAGAAGCATCATGATGGGAGCTGGATCTCAGTGAGGGTAAAACAAAACAGAGTTGATGAGTGCCCCAGAATGGGCTTTTCTGAGCATGTTCCAGGAAGGTAACAGAGCAAATGATCCTGCTTATAAGAATTCAATTGAGCACCAAAGCCAAGCCAAATTATTCCCACATGAAGTCTTAGTGTACAATTTGTTAAGCTAACCTCCCAACTATTCTGAGGCTTTTACAAATCTGACATGCCTGACCAAAACAGTCAGCAGTTAGCTCTTCTTCTCAAGGGGAAAACAGGCTTAAGAGATACTTTATTTTATAAGGAGAGGACTGAGTGAGGAGGATCACTGTTCTGGATTAAGGTATAACTGCAGAGAAGGGCTTATATCTCATTCTTATTAATTTTCAGGAGAAATGAGGCCTATATTTGCTAATTTACAGCAGAAGTCAGTGGATAATCAAAAATTCCAGCATTCTTACTGTTACAAAAGTCAACCAAAAAACTGCCTTGCCTCACTACTCTTCTAATCATACTCAAACAACGTATTCCTGCAGCTAGCAAAAAGGGATGTTAGATGCTCATTTGTACATGGAACAAAAACTAAGACCATCTAAGTTCTCTCCTCCTTTATACAAAACAAGCTGGATAAGGAACCCCAAACTAAAAGCTTGGAAGTGAAGGTTTCACATAGTCTCCCCAGGACCCTAGTTGAATCTCAATATAGGCAACATCCTCTTTTTTCCACAGCTAGGCTGCAGGGACAAATGGCATCACAGCTGCCTGTGTGGGACGCCTTGTGCTTCTCTAGCTGTGACCTATTCCCGTGAAAATGATCAAGCAGGTGGACACATGGCTTGTTGGTCTTATCGCCCCCCATCCACCCTCCACATACACACACACACAAATAGAAGACCAAGAAGAAAAACATACGGCTGTGCCCTGAAAGTTCACTGGGCAAGATGGATTGATAGCTCATAAAATCACTAGGGGAATCAGCACACAAAAATGCCTTAAACTACAAGCTTTTGGATGACATTTGGTTAAGTACAATTGCTCCCCTCTGGTTTCCCCACCTTTAAGGCCCAAACCTGAAACTGGTAGCAAAGAGGCACAACGGTTCCTTTTTGCTAAAAGGGGAGACGTTAAGCTCTCTTCACATCCTAGAACAGAATACACCAAATTGGGATCTCTTTGTGAATGACCCCTGTCTTACATACAGGACACATACACCACACTCACATACACAATTAGTGTATACATTTACTGGAATGAAATGAATAGGTTCAAAAGATAAACCTGCATAGGGCACGTCGTAATATTAAAGCCCATTCTACCTTAATATTCAAAGAATGTTATTAAAAGCAGAGCTAAATTTCTAGACTTCAAAATAATAGCCATGGCAGTGAGGTGAGGGTGGGAATAGGTACAGCCATCTTTCAAGCCCAGACCACACCTAGTGCAGTGATTCCTAAACCTGACTAAACATTTAAATCCCCTCGACTTTACAAATTCCTAATACTCTGGCCATATTCCAGATAAATTAAATCAGAATCTCTAGGGCCAGGATTCAGACATTTGTATTTTCTACCAAGTTCCAGGTGACTCCAAAGTGCATCCAAGGCTGAAAACCCATAGAGAAGGAGTAACACACTGTTTACTTAGAAGAGTTCTGTCATGGAAACTGAAAAACTGTGAATATCATTAACATCTCCAAAGTCTCTGAAAGTGGGGAGCATGTTTCCTTACTAAAATAGTTTCTTCCTGGCATTAGAAACTCCCCTGCCCTCCTATGTATGAGGCAGGGCCTTACATAAAGTAGGAGAGGAGCACCGGAAGCTGCCCACAGTCAGTAGGGACTCAACAGGAGACAGTTTAACATCCTCACTTGCTTTTTATCTACTGGGTAGGAATCCTCAAGACCTGGTTTTCTAAGAAAAGGATCTCCTGGAAGCAAAGTGAGCTAAGCATGTAGGTGGGGCAATAGAAGATTGGGCAAAAGGGACCAAAGTGCATCTGGAAGGAAGAAGAATGCAGGTCTTGGAGGCTCTAGAGACCACTTAGGATGCAAAATCACTATAAATGAGCAGGACACTGGGGTAGCCTGAATGTTCTCAAAGGGTTTACAAGAAAAATTATCCACATCAGGCTTGGCAGCAGTAACTGATTTGTAAAGGACTTCTCTCTTCCTACCTCATGTCTTCTTGAAGGTTAAACCTGCATTTGAATTTGGGATGGGGCAAAAAGGGAAAGAAGTGATAGAAATGCTACTTTTGTTGTAGAATCAGCAGTTATTTCACTTTCCACCCCATATTCTAAAAGTTTAAACACAGACCATGCAGAGCACCGAGGGCTGGTGGTATGGACAGGGCAAGACATTTACATGCAAGAGCATCAGAAAAAGAGGTGGGGAAATCTCCTCACCCTTTTGGGATTAGTGTGATTTCCTTTCCTTCTCAAGATCCTTCACTCATAGGTACAGAGACTATTTTCCTTGCCTGATTTATCTGAGTCTCTCTGAATCCATAATCATTTAAGTGAGAACAAAATGTCCCTGAAACCCTTGCTCCAGGACTATATATGCAGAATGGTTAGCCAAGAACCCGAAGTTTCATGCTGTTCAGCATAGCCCATGGTTGAGATAAGCAAATTTTTCTGTGTCCTATAGGGAGTAAGAAGATCCAGGGCACCAAAAGGCTCATGACTACTATCTATTATAGATGTTCTATCATGATTCTTTTAGTTCACTATGTCTTTTGCCTCATGTGGACTAGAGAAATATGACTGTCTTCCGGAAATCACAACTAAAGAGGGGCAGCAGCAGCCTTATAATACCATGCAAAAATAAAATGGTCAAAAGAAGAAAGCCAAGGACACAAGCATGAGGAATTCAGTCTGAGATGAGCAGCACACAGAGAGGAAGAGACAGGTAAAAGATTTCTCAATCTATGACTCAAGAGCCCCCTTGAAAGATGAACATACTTAGCTTCCTCCACTACTTCCACCTCAGCGTGAGCTGTGATTGGTGCATTGGAGTGGGCTCCTGTGGGGTCATCGACATTCAGCTCTCCATTGGTTGAGCTAACCACCTGAAACAGAAAGACAGAGTGTGACAGACACCATGACAATAGGAGCCTCCTGCCAGTGCCAGAGAGGGTCACTAAGGGAGATCTGGACTCTTGCTTAGGTACTAGTCAGGCAGTGTCTGGTGTTCGTTTTCCTGGGTTGAGGGCCAATTGTTCTAAGTTAGGAAAGGTTCTAGATCTTATCATGTGAGAACACAAAACTCAATGATATATACATACAATGATGATAACTTCCATACTGAATGCCTACTTTGTGTCATGGACTCTACTAGATTGTGTGTGTGTGTGTGTCTTATGTATGTGTAAATTTAATCTCCACAAAAATCCTAAATCCTTTACTTAAAAATCTGTATTACTCTCTTTAATTCTACTCCTCTTAACTTATTATGCTATAATTATATATAGACTCAATGATGATGTTAAAAAGTTCTACAAGGGAGGTCAATAGTGGGCATCAGAAACTTATAAGCGATCACACTTTCCTTCAGAAGTTTCTTCATGGCTTTGACCATCAGTTTGAAGTTACTCAAAAAACAAGACTGCCACATCCTCTCTGGTCAGAGGGTAGACGGTAAGGAAACTTTCCCCTGGAAGACCAGTCTTATTTCAACAACCTTTATTTCAGGCTCAGTGTCATCCCAGCTCTCACTGATGGTCCCCGAACTGTAACTGAAGGCTCTCACTCCTGTCATCTGGTTAATGTGGACCCGATCAGGCTTCTCATGCTTGTGCAGTTGCTTCTGTCACCTGGTTTCATTTCCAGCACATGATTCCTGTTTATGTGGGTGCTGGGGAGTGGAAAAAGGGACCCCGCTGCACAAACCATTCTGTTGTTAAAGATCTTGGCTGAAATATGGGAGAGAACCAAAATAGAATAAATGGTTCGGCTATCATATGCCCTTGGGTAAGTAACTTCATTTACTTGAGACTGTTTCTTACAGTTTGATATGAGAATTATATAAGAAAATGTATAAGACAGTGTCTGATATAATACCTGGTGCACAATAATGGAGGCAGCATAACAAAGTAAAAAGAAATGGGCTCTAGACTTAGTCACTCTGGGTTTGAACCCTAGCTCCACCACTTACTTGCTGTGGGTCCTTGGGCAAGATCCTCAATCTTTCTGTGCCTGAGCTTCCTAATCTGTAAAATGGGGAAACAATGCTGCTTACCTAATTGGGTTACTGTGTAGACAATCCACAGAAAGTGCTTAGCCCAGTGCCATGGTACATAGCAATGGTTCAATAAATATTCATATTACTGTTATTCTCCCTTTATAAATGTTTATTCTTATCTCCCTCTACCTCTGGGGTCCTTGGGTAAGTAATTAATTAATTCGTAAACATTTCCTACATAGTCATAAAGAGGAAGG
This sequence comes from Pipistrellus hanaki, assembly GCF_964339955.1. NCBI lineage: Eukaryota > Metazoa > Chordata > Mammalia > Chiroptera > Vespertilionidae > Pipistrellus > Pipistrellus hanaki. Next base: position 43,882,018 of record NC_140503.1, on the reverse strand, counting down.
TGGGAAATGGGAGTCTTTAGGGTATTTATTCAAAGGAAAAAGAGCAGACAAGGTGAATACTACTTATTAGTAGTCTATGCCCAACATTATGATTAAATCAACAATATTTATTGTCACTAATAATACAAGCTTTAAAAAAAAATAAAACAATTGTTGTACAGTTAAAGAAACCTACAACATTAAATTTGGACTTACCCAAGGGAGATCCCCATTTCTGCTAGGGATCCAAATTAGCATCTCTGCTTAATGGAACCATCCAATATTATTTATCTCCTGACATATATATATATATATATATATATATATATATATATATATATATATATATATATATATATATATATATATGCGCCTAAGTGACTGCCTGACCATTCAACCATCCAACCAGTAGCTATGACTTGCACTGATCACCAGGAGGCAGACACTCAATGCAGGAGCAGAAACCACAGACATGGAAACATGGGACAGACTTATGCATCTCAGAGGAAAGGAGGGAGAGGGGAGGGCAGGAAGAGATTAACCAAAGATCTTATATGAATACTAGAGGCCCAGTGCACAGATTTGTGCATTGGTGGGGTCCCTTGGCCTGGTCTGCACCCTCTCACAATCTGGGATCCCTCAGGGGATGTCAGAGAGCCAGTTTTGATCCCGCAGGCCAGGCCGAGGGACCCTACTAGTGTACAAATCCATGCACAGGGCCTCTAGTTATATAATAAATACTATATAACATTATCTATGTAGTATTCTTGCAAAAAAAGTTTTATCTGAATCTAAGTATGATGAAACAAACTGACAAATCCAAAATGTGGGACCATTCTATAGGACAAAAAGACTGGACTTTAAAAAAAAAAGACGTCTTAAAAAAATATGTATATATTTATTTTTCTTAAGATGGATGACTGTTACAGATGAAAAGAGTTAAGAATTCAGAGACTGCTGAAACTGGTTTGGCTCAGTGGATAGAGCGTCGGCCTGCGGACTGAAAGGTTCCGGGTTCGATTCCGGTGAAGGGCATGTACCTTGGTTGCGGGCACATCCCCAGTGGGGGGTGTGCAGGAGACAGCTGATCGATGATTCTTTCTCATCTGTGTTTCTAACTCTCTATCCCTCTCTCTTCCTCTCTGTAAAAAATCAATAATATATATATTCTATATATATATATATATATAGAATTCAGAGACCAAGAAATTAAAAGAGACCATAACAGCCCCAACTGGTTTGGCTCAGTGGTTAGAGCATTGGCCTGCAGACTGAAGGGTCCCGGTTTTTTTTTTTTTTTTTTTTTAAATATATTTTATTGATTTTTTACAGAGAGGAAGGGAGAGTGATAGAGAGCTAGAAACGTCAATGAGAGAGAATCATCGACCAGCTGCCCCTTGCACACTCCCCACCGGGGACGTGCCCGCAACCAATGTACATGCCCTTGACCGGAATCGAACCTGGGACCTTTCAGTCCGCAGACCGACGCTCTACCGCTGAGCCAAACCAGTTTCGGCAGGGTCCCGGTTTTGATTCTGGTCAAGGGCATGTACTTTGGTTGCGGGCACATCCCCAATAGGGAGTGTGCAAGAGGCAGGTGATCAATGTTTCTCTCTCATCAATGTTTCTAGCTCTCTATCCCTCTCCATTCCTCTATGTAACCCCCCCCCCCCAAAAAAAATATATATATATATTTTAAAAAGAGGCATAACAACCAAATGTAATGTACAAACTTTGATGAAATCTGAAACACAGTAAAATTAATTTTGGGGACAATTGGGGGAAATGTGACATGTACTATACATTAGATATTACGGAATTATTATTAATTTTCTTGGCTATAAAATGGTGTTACCGGTTACACAAGAGAATGTTTCTGTTCTTAGGAGATGTAGGCTGAAGTATTGTGAGATAAATATAATGACTACATTTAAATTGTTTAGTGAACACTCCCCCTGCCTCCCTCAACCCCTCATACATAATTAAAGCAAAATATGACAAAATCTTAATCATTTGCTAATCTAGGTTAAGGACATACACACAATCAAAGGGAGAGGCTATCCTCACTTTACAGACTAGATAGTTATCTGTATCAATGAGAACCTGATCTCAAATGAATCAGGTACAAATGGGAACCTTAATACCTGTTGTCCAGTTTTAAACTTAATTGCACTTTGGGAATCAATCTGGGCCTCAGAGCATCCACAAAATTATTTCAGATGGAGCTACAGTTTGTTAAACCACTGAACTGCTGCCTATATGTGCAGTGCAAAAACACTAGTGTAGGTGACTGAAGGGCTGGATTCAGGCTTAGCTCTATCACAACATCCTCTGCGAGTCTTGCTTTTTAACTGTTAAGATTATGTCAATAACGTTGGTCCTATCAACTTCATTATTACTAAGCTAAGCACAATGAGACTGAGCAAAAACAATTTGAAAAACTGTAAATAACCTTTTGAATATAATGAATTATTAGTATTTTTAAACAATATCATTTTTATATTATTTTCTATTGAATTTTTAAAGTAAACTTTCTTTTTAAAAAATGTGGTTTTTTGGTGGTTGTTGTATAATCCTTACATGAGGCTATTTTTTCATTGATTTTTAGAGAATGGAAGAGAGGGGGAAAGACAGAGAAAAATATTGATGTGAGAGAAAAACATCAATTGGCTGCCTCCTGCACAAGTCCCAACCAGTGCCCAGGCCAGTGAGGAGCCTGCAATCGAGGTATGTGCCCTGGAATTGAACCTAGGACCCTTTGGTCTGCAGGTTGATACTCTACCCACTGAACCAAACTGACTAAGGCTAAAAAAAAAATATGTTTTTATTGATTTCAGAGAGGAAAGGAGAAGGAGAGAGAGAAATGTCAATGATGAGAAAGAATCATCAACCAGCTACTTCTTGCATGCTCTCTACTGGCGATGGAGCCCAAAACCTGGCATGTGCACTAACCAGGAAATTGAAGCAATGACCTCATGATTCCTGGGTCGATGCTCAACCGCTGAGCCACACCCAGCTGGGCTAAACTTTATTTCTATATCTGGAATACTGACATTTATTTTGCTGTTATTACTATTAAAATTAATCCCACATTTCTCTGCCTATATCACACAAGAACGAAGTAATTACTATCTATGGGATTATTCATGAAAGAGAATAAGGTGAAGTACTATTTTGAACTTTAGACCTTAATATTGGTATTATCTCTTTTGGGAGTTTAAAAAATTTGAATTAAGTCCACATTTTTCAAAATATTAATGTGAAGAAAAATCAGAGCTGTGTACCAAAAGAATAAGTGCTTTAACTGATAATCAACTTTTCAATCCTATTTCTCACAACTAACATACTTGGTAATTCTCTACTTAGTTTCACTATCCTACCTAATAAAAGAGTAATATGCAAATCAATCACCACTCCCCTATACCCACCACCCAATCAGAGCGAGCATGCAAATAAACCCAACCAGGATGGCAGTAGGGAGGCTTGGGTTTCCCAGGCAACAGAAGAAGCCAAGCTTTCTGGCTGCTCTTGCCAGTCTAGCCCTCCACTCAAGGCTGCAAAGTTTGAATTATAGAAGGTAAACAAATCCAAACAGAAATGGCGGCAGCCATGGAGCTGGAGAGAGCAAGCTAGGGTTGCCCCCGGCAAGGGAGAAAGCAAAGCTTTCCGCACACCCTGGCTGGCCCAGGCCTCTACTTAAGGCTACAAAGTTTCAATTATAGAAGGTACATAAATCCCAACAGAAATGGCTGCTGGCCACGGAGCAAGCAGGAGGCTTGGCTCCGCTCCAGGCCTCAAAGTTTCAATTATAGAAGATAAATTCCAGATACCAGGGCCTCTGCTTGGGTCTCCAGGGCACATGGCTGGCCTGCAAACCACCACAGGCCCCTTGTCCAGGCCGCCCCATGCCCCAAGGGAACCCTCACCCTGATCCGGGCCACCCTTCAGAGCAAACCAGCTGGCCTCCACCCATGTATCAGGCCTCTATCCTATCTAATAAGAGTAATATGCAGATTGACCATCACTCCAACACATAATATGGCTGCCCCTGTCTGGTCAAAGATCCTGCCCCTATATGGACACAAGATGGCCACCACAAGATGGTCATCAGGGGAGGGCAGTTGGGAGGGACCAAGCCTGCAAGGGAGGGCAGTTGTTGGCAATCAGGCAAGCAGGGGAGGGCAGTTAGGAGGCACCAGGCCTGCACGGGAGGACAGCTGAGAGGGACCAGGCCTGAAAGGGAGGGCAGCTGGGGGTGATCAAGCCTTCAGGGGAGGGCAGTTAGGGGTGACCAGGCCAGTAGAGGAGGGAAGTTGGGGCAAATAGGCTGGCAAGAGAGCAGTTAGACATCAATCAGGCTGGCATGGGAGTGGTTAGGGGGTGATCAGGCTGGCAGGCAGAAGCAGTTAGGGGCAATCAGGAAGGCAGGCAGGGGAGCAGTTGTGAGTCAACAATCCTGGATTATGAGAGGAATGTCTGACTGGATTGTGAGAGGAATGTCTGACTGGGCAGTCGGACATCCCTTGAGGGGTCCCAGATTGGAGAGGGTGTAGGCTGAGCTGAGGGACAACCCCCTGCTCCCATGCATGAATTTCGTGCACTGGGCCTCTAGTCTCTAATACTGACCTTAACAAGGAATGTAAATAATTAAAAATTATAAAGATTTGAGCAAAATAAATAATGACTAAATCTTAAATGTCATTCTTAAGCCTCATGCCCTTTCTTGGTCTCACATATGTATAGATATTTCCTATATGTTTTAATTTAAACAACATTAGAGTCATTTTTTGAAAGAGAAAAACATACTGTCTTTTTGAATTTGGGCCTCTACATATGGAAAAGCTATGGAAATAATGGGAGGATGGGGGCTATAGGAATCTGCCTATTAAATAAGTTGGAATGGGAGTGTCCATATGCTTCATCAGAGCAAACTTCTCAGAGTCCTGCACTCCCTATTGGGTAGGTCATGGTATCAGCAGGTCATCAAGGTTAGGCTAAGCATGATTTTCTGGTATTAGAAACAAACCAGCAATAAACATTCTAGAGCTGCAATGTCTAACATAGTAGCTACTAGCCACATATGACTACTAAAATGTGTCTAATCCAAATTAAGATGTTTGCTCTTAATCTGGATGTAAGAGTAAACTACATGCTAGATAGTTTTAAAAAGGTAAAATATTTCTAATATTTTTAATATTGACTACATGGGTTAAATGTATTATTAAAGTTAGTTTCACCTGTTTCTTTTTACATTTTAAAAAAAATATGTTTTCATTGATTTCAGAGAGGAAGGGAGAAAGAGAGATAGAAATATCAATGATGAGAAAGAATCATTGATTGGCTGCCTCTTACATGCCCCCTACTGGGGAAAGAGCCTAGACCGGAATTGAACCCAGGACCCTTCAGTCCTCAGGCTGATGCTCTATCCACTGAGCCAAACCAGCTAGGGTTCTTTTTACTTTTTTGATGTGATTACTAGGAAATTTTAAATTACAAAAGTGTCTCATATTTCTTTTAACAGCCATGATCTAGATTCTACAACATGTATCTTTAGTATCTGTGCATTTCTGAGGTATATATATCTGAAACTGGATTAAATGGAACATGAAGTGTAAAGGTTTAAGATTCTAATAAAAACTGATAAATTACTCTACAAAATAGTTGTAATTCACATTTCAACAACAGAAGGATAGGCTATTAAACTTTTTTTTTGAAAATTTGATAGATAAAACTAATGTGTATATATGTGTGAATATATTTAGTTACATTTTATTTTATCAGAGTTATATGAATACACTGTTTAAAGAATCAACTATTTCTATTATAATCATTAGGAAAAACTGCTGTCTCTTTCCCCCTTCCTTTATAGCTGACTCTTTTGTTTTTTTACCTACATATCTCTGAACAACATGCATCTTTTTTTTTTAAACATATTTTATTGATTTTTTACAGGGAGGAAGAGAGAGGGATAGAGAGTTAGAAACATCAATGAGAGAGAATCATTGATCAGCTGCCTCTTGCACACCCCTCACCGGGGATGTGCCCGCAACCAAGGCACATGCCCCGGACTGGAATCGAACCTGGGACCTTTCAGTTCGCAGGCCGATGCTCTATCCACTGAGCCAAACTGGTTTCGGCACAACATGCATCTTAATTAATCATTTTTGGCATTATATTCACTTTTTCCATTCATCTGTTCTCCCATTATAATTTATCCTATATATTTTTTAATAATTTATTCTATAATTTTGATTAGCTCAATTGTTAGTGTTTGTGTTACAACTATTAAATTCTATTTGCAATTGTGCTATGAAGTATTCCTATACAATTTCTTATTTTCGTTGAAGTTAATTATCTTTTAAATTTTAATTTTACCAAGATTTTATACATTAGTTGTTAATCACTAATTCTAACTACAATGTCATTTATCTAAAAACTTTCAAAATATTTTGACATATTGGTATCCTAGTTGATTCATCCTTTGGTAAAACTGCTCAGAAAGCCTTGTGACCACCTCTGTCTGGGACAGGCTATCCTATCCTGGGACCTCCGGACTTTACCGTTATCCTGGTGAGTCCCTTCTCAGCTGTGATTTGGTGGGGTGTCGCTCCGGGGTGGCAGCAGGGCCTGTGTCCCACTTGGGGGAAGCCACCTGTTGCTTGTGGGCACCAGGTCCATGGTGCTGTTTATTGTTAAATGGCCTGTTGCTAGGGAGAGGAAGCTGAGCGTTGCTACGTGATGTCATTATCCAGCGCCCACAACCACCGTTTCCGGACTAGGCTGGGCTGGGGGCCGCATTTTGCACCATGGAATCTCAACAGTGTTGGCTGTGATTTGGTGGGCTGTTGCTCCAGGTTGGTGGTGGGGCTTGTGTCCCACTTGTGGGAAGCAAAGTGTTGCTTTGTGGTGCCAGATCCGCAGTGCTGTTTCTCTGTAAATGGCCAGTGGGCATCATGGCAGCTCCTTGTTGAGCGTCTACTCCCTGGAGGTCAGTGCACGTCATAGCAACCAGTCAGACGAGTGGACTCTTAGCATATTATATATATACATAGATGTATTTTTAATCCCCACCTGAGGATATTTTTCCATTGATTTTAGAGACAGTGCAAGAGAGAGAGAAAGACAAAGAAATATCAATGTGAGAGAGAAACATTGATTGAATGCCTCCTGCACATGCCCTGACCAGGGCCCAGGCAGGGGAGAAGCCTGAAACCAAGATACCTATCCTTGACCGGAATTGAACCTGGGACCCTTTGGTCTGCAAACCAACACTCTATTTACTGAGCCAAACCAGCTAGGTCTATGTTAGATTTCTTGTTTCCTGGATCCCATGTATTTATTCCTCTTCCTTGGTCTACTCACTCATTTTCATAATACACATCCTCAATGCAAAATGGGTACATGAGAAGTATAATTTTTGAGACCACAAATTTCTGCAAACATCTTTATTCTATACTAGAGGCTCAGTGCATGAATTTTCGGGGGAGGGGGGTGTCTCTCAGCCTGGCCTGCCCCCTCTCAGTCCAGGAGCCCTCAAGGGTAGGAGGCAACCCAGTGATCAGGGGAAGGCAACGCTCCCATCACACCTCTGCTGCTGCCACTAACAGCAATGCAAGCCTCAGCCGGCCCTGGGTGGCTGGGCAGCTGCCATCTGAGGCTTGCCTGTGCCTCGGCCAGCCTTGCCATGCACCTGTTGCCCTGGCTAGGCTGAAGGGACTGGGTGCTGCCATCTTTGAGGGCGTGGCAGTCAATTAGCATATTCTCTTCTTATTGGCTTTGGGTGCTGCCACCTTTGTGATGGCATGAAGGTCAAATAGCATATTCCCTCTTTATTAGATAGGCTTCCAATCAGACTGGCTGAGTACAGAATGCTAGGTTGAAAATAATTTTTCCCTCAGTATTCTAAAGGCATCATTCTTTGGTTTCTAGCTTCCAGGAGTGCCATTCAGAAATTTGAAGCTATACTAAATCCTGATCCTTTCTCTGCATATGATTGTTTTCTTTTTCTGGAAGCTTAAAGGATTTCCTCTTTTGTCCTTGGTATTCCAAAATTTCACAATGGTGTATCTTGGTATGGGTTCTATCATCCACTTATGGTGGGCATCTTGTGGCGCCCTTTTGATCTGGAAACAAGTCTATGAATTCTGGGAAGGAATTTTGTTAATTATTTCCTCCCCTCCTTTCTCTGTTCTCATTCACTCTGCAACTCACGGTATGTAGAAATTGGACCTCCTGGACTCTCTTTTAATCTTTTATTGTTTTCTATTATTTTCACCCTCTGTCTCTTTGCTCTACTTTCTGGGAGACTTCCTCACAACTTTATCTTCTAAACTACTGAATATAAGTTTTCTGTTTATTATGTTTTTAATTTCCAAGAGCTTTTTGTTTGCTCTGAGAATATTCTTTTTAAAAATAGCATCCTGTCCTTGCTTCACAGTTGCAGTATCTTTTGTTTCTGAGGATATTAATAATAAGGTGTATTTTTTGGGTTTTTTTTGCTGTTGTTTGCTTTGGTCTCTATCACATTAAAGGCTTTCCCAGAAGTTGGATAATCTTTATTTACTCATGTGTAAAAGTGGGAGAGTACAAAGTTAACTGGCACTTTGATTACAGGGGTGAAAACTTCTAAAATATGGATCTGACTGCAGAATGACTTGGCTGAGCTATTTCAGTAGGGAAACCATTTTGTTAATATGCTCAGATGTTTTCTTTTGGGCTGGTCATATTCCTCAGAGCCAACACCATCTCCTGCCTGGAAGGTATACACCTGGCTCTCAGCATTCTAAAGGACTCAAAGGGGAAATCAGGCAGTCAGTATGAATATATTCATTTAATCTCCATTTTTTATCAGGCTGGTATTCTGTTTCCAGATGTGCTTAATACCCCCTAATCCAGAGGCCCTTTATTTTGCCTTTTAAAGAATAAATCTTTGAATAACATAAAAGAATACATATTTGGTCTCTGCTGAGGGAGGAGAAGGCACCTAGAAATCTCTGGATTTAAAACAGACTTTTAACCAGTCTTCATTATATTAGCCATGCCCTCCACACCCACGTCCCCCTTACAGAAGGCCAACTTCTGAGCCTTCTGGGGATTCCCCAGTGTAAATATTGGGTCGGCAGCTAAGTAATTGCGGATTTTTTAAAGAAAATCAAAGACAATTTTTTCATGGAACTAAATAACTTTATTCTGTAATGTATTGCCCATTTTGATCAATGACCTTTTGCCATCTTTCAGGCAGCATCATAATCCCACGTTCAAAAAACTTCTGGTTTTTATTAGCAAAAAACTGAATCAGGTACGATTTGACATCATCATCATTATTGAAATTTTTACCATTCAAGGAGTTTTGTAAAGATCGAAACAAAAAGTAATCAGATGGTGCAAGGTCAGGACTATATGGTGGATGTGGCAAAACATCCCAACCAAGCTCCATTAATTTTTGCCGAGTGACCAAAGATGTGTGTGGCCTTGCATTGTCATGATGGAATACAACACCTTTTCGATTTGTCAATTCGGGCCGCTTTTCTTCAACTGCATTGTTTAATTTCGTTAGTTGTTCAATGTAGACATCAGAATTGATCGTTCGGTTGGGTGGTAAGAGTTCAAAGTAGACAATTCCTTTGTAATCCCACCAAACTGATAACAAAACCTTCTTTTGATGAATATCAGCTTTTGATGTTGTTTGAGTTGGTTCACCTGGCCTGCTCCACGATCTTTTCCGCTTGATATTGTTGTAAACAACCCATTTTTCATTGCCAGTTATCAGTCGTTTTAAAAATGGATCATTTTCATTACTTTTCTTTAGCAAATCGCAGCTGCTAATGCGTTGCGTTAACTGTGATTCTTTCAGTTCGTGAGGAACCCATGTATCGAGTTTTTAAACATAGCCAAGTTGTTTTAAGTGATTTTCAATGCATGTATGTGATACATGAAGCTTCTCTGCAATCTCACGTGTTGTACTGTGACAGTCCGAATTGATTATTGCTTTGATTAGGGCGTCATCAACTTCAACTGGACGACCAGAGCGTTTTTCATCTTTGAGTGAAAAATCACCAGAACGAAATTTGGCAAACCAATTTTGACACTGCCGTTCTTTTAAGGCTTCGTCACCATAAACAGCACATAACTTTTTATGAGCTTGCGATGCGTTTTTCCCTTTGCGGAAATAAAAAAGCAAAATATGACGAAAATGTTCCTTTTGATTTTCCATTTTTCAACGAACGCCAAACGAAAACTACAAAACAGATCAAAAAACTTTTTTTACTGATTAACAGCTGAATAGCCAACTATCAAATACAAAATGTGTTTTACATTTGTACTACGTCTGCAAACCTAAAAATTCAACTGAAGCCATATATGTGTGAAACACGCAATTACTTAGTTGCCGACCCAATAGGTTCTCAGCTTTCCGCTCTTCTGGCACAGGATTCAGTTTTCTTGAGAATCTTAAGCCATTTAATAACTGCCCATCTGCTTTCCAGCTTCTAACATTTTGTTGCTGTTGCCTCCTCTTCGGTTTTCTCCGTTTTTAGATGAATTTGTGCCTTTAAAAAATTGCTTTATCATTCTGTTAGTGTGTTTCAGGAGAAGTGAGGGTATATCTGTGTTTTTAATCCATCATTTTAACTTAAATGTTCCTATGAGGATTTAAGAGGACCAAAGCTGTCTCTTAATTTCCTGTGTCCTAACTTTAGTGAATCAACTCCATGTAAAAGCATATTTTAGACAATCAAGCCTATCAAGATGCATTTCTATGTGCAAAAGGTTTACCTACTCCTTTATAAGAATTTCTATTTGGTAGCTCTGGGTTCATTTGTGTGCCCTAATTGGTGGTGTCACTTAATATGAGACAAACATTTTTGTTAAGATTATTAATACAGTGACATAAGAAAAGTTACAAATACAAGTACTTCTTAAGTACTAGAGAGAATAGAGATTCAAAACAGTCCAAATGAAGTCAGAAATAATTCTCCAAGACCATATGTATTCCAGGAGGAAAAATAAATAGCCCAACTGAGAGGGCACCGACTCAGAAACAGCTGACTTGGACTAATTAACATTCTCAGGTTATGCGCTAAGGCACATATTATCATAGAATGAGCTACATATGCAGTCCTCTACCCCCCAAATACTTAATTTTATACATTTCAAGTCTTTACACTTCATCAACTTGACACTAACGAACTTCTACCTTGACCTTATTTTTTGGTTTATCATTAGTGGATCAAAGTTATAGAGTTAGTTTAAGCAGAAATCAGTATCAGAAACCATATAGACATTCCTTAGTCAATGACAATAACCAGCAATCATCTTAACAAGTGACTCTTAAAAGTCCACATAGGCAGAAAATCAGTACACAGATAGTCCGTTACCTATGCAAGCACCCTCAACCTTGCTATAAGTTTCCATTCTAAAGGAACCTGAGTTTCAGAAGCAAACCAACATTCTACCAGACAAGCTGGGAAGGCCAGGGAAAGACAATAAAGGCAGTAAGTACCTGCACTGATCCCCCATGGCGGTCTGCAGCCAAGTGAGACGTCAGGTACGAGGTATTGGTCTGCCGGCTGGGCTGGATTTCCCACTCTCCTCGGCGCTCTGATGATGCAGTCTGCTCAGGCATTAGGAAGCATGAGAGCAAAATAGGGAAGGAAAGGTGAAGCAACAGCAAGCAATAACACAATCAAGTACATTAGTGTTCTTGAGGATTTGTTTTCGTTTGGGATTTTAAATTAACAACTGCTGCAAAGCAATGGGGAAAAGTTAGTTTGACTACATTCATTACAGCCTAATGAGCCAACACATGACAATCTATTGAAAGTCTAGTTAACTCACCATTCTCACCCAGTCACAGAAAAAAAAGAAAAAAGAAAAAAAAGAAATAACCAAAGAAGGAAAAAATAGATAAATCAAAAGCTGAAATAATCTTTTAGCTTCCCTATTAATAAAATTTCAGTAGCCACTAAGCAGACCAAATTCAGAATGTTAAGACTGTTGAACAAAGGAACAATCATACTTATAAACCATTTCACTGACTAAAGAACAATCTAAATAGACAACAGTCAAAACAGAAAATTCCTAGCATTAGGAATCAAGATAATATGCATTTTCTTAAATAGGGAGCCCACTACTCTCAACACAAACCTCCATGAGACTTCAACCCAGACAAAATGAGCAGTGACAGTGGCTGGAACATGCTTTCTTAGCTAAAAGCATGAACAAAGCATCTCTTTAAAAGCAGGTTCACAAGTCAAGAATATAAAATGGTGATGGTGGTGGGGGTGGGAGATAAGGCTACAGTATTTTCCTGACTCCTTTAGTTAACCGCCTCTAGTCTGGAATTAGAAAAACTTTAGTTAGATATGAATTATTCCACTATTAATTATTTATCCTAGAAAGCTAAAGAGATCTTTTCCCAGCAAAATGATGGCTTCTCATTCAAACCCTTGTTGGGTTCTGCATTCACCTTTGGTATCATTCAGATTCTCTTCACCTGCTTTTTAGATTTCACAGTATTTTGATCTTGCTCATATGTGATTTTTGTTCTGAACAATCTGTTTAGGTGCCTCTTCCCCAGTGCCAGATGGCTGAGGAGATCATGATGCTGAGCTGTATCAGTCCTAAGGCTCTACAAAAATGAAAAATGAGGAGTTGGAGAGGCTGCAAAGAGGGATTAGGATTCAAATTTTAATTGCTGCTGATGTAAACAGCAGCAGGGGTTGAGATATGATATTGCTGCTCTGCATGAAACCAGTAAGAATTCTATAAATCTTAGAAATGTTCAAAGCTATAAATGTATTCTATAAAAAAGCAAAGGAAGAGTGACAAACTAGTGGTTTAAGGCTCCATGTTCACTCTCCCCTTTCTGTTGTCAAGAGTTAAAGCTAACCTATAAGTCACCAAAAAGCTTTTATTATTTTTTTTAAAGCCTCACATGCCAGCTATAACTTATTCATCTTCTTTGTTAATGGAACATGAAGTCATATGAGTAACAGAACTATAAAGGATTCTGGCCATTATTTCTTAAAAAAAAAAATAATAATAATAATAAAAAAATATATATATATTATTGATTCAGAGAGAGAGGGAGAGGGACAGAGAGAAACATCAATGGCGAGAGAGAATCATTGACTGGCTGCCTCCCAAGCTCACAACCCAGGCATGTATTCTTGACAGGAATTGAACCAGGGACCCTTCAGTCCGCAGTCTGATGCTCTATCCACTGAGCCAAACCAGCTAGGACCTGGCCATGATTTCTGAGGTTCCTCAGGGAATGAGCATATTCTGTAAGAAGGCAGCTATATTAATTTGCTTGTTACATACTCATATAAAAGAGGGGTTTAGTTTTATACTGCAGTCAAATTCAAGAAAATCAAAAGCTACCCAAAATATAACTACCCCCCTCTAATGACTTCTATCAACAGAGGTTTAGATGTTTCATTTTCAAAATAAGACTGGTTTATAACACAATCAACTATTTTATTGGTAGTATCCATACCCTCAGAGAACTTAGTTTCATTTATTCTCACTACTAGAGGTTTGGGGATAAATCTGTTCTTCTGATATTATAAGTAATATCTCAAATATCTATTAGTGATAGCTTCTTCAGTGCTCTCTATAACTTTATTTTTTTGTACTACTGAAGAATACTTAAGCTTCTAAACTGCTATACAGAACTGTTAGTTCTCAAAAAATTTAAATGCTTAAAAAATATCAAGACATTTATAAATCATTGGGTGTTGTTTTGAGTTCTATGATACATGTTCAATGTAATTACTTCTCTCATGAATGCTCTGTTTTGCCTTTTATTTTTTAAATGTTTTTATTGATTTTTAGAGAGATGAAGGGAGAGGGGGAAAGAGATAGAAACATCAATGATGAGAAAATCATTGATTGACTGCCTCCTGCAGGCCCCACACTGAGGATCGAGCCCACAACCCGGGCATGTGCCCTGACTGGGAATTGAACTGCGATCTCTTGGTTCAGAGGATGACGCTCAACCACTGATGAAGCAGATAAAATTGAAAAATTCTTTCTATTTTTTTTGCATAGATTTTGTCTTATTGATCATTTTATCAAAACAAAAAGTGTATGGTCTAAAGCAATAAGGATGATATTCTTCTGATTCATTTGAATGAGGCATACGGAAAGAAATTCCTGATCAGAAGTCTGGTTTGATATCATCATCCAAATCATAGAGCTGTGTACTTATTTATATTCATTCTAGCTAAACTAATTGTTGGAAGAATTAAGATTTTTATCTAAATCAAAATAGGACATTTTTCAAAAGGCTGAAAGGCACTCTATTTCTATCCATAAAGAAATGTACTACTTATCTTTTAAAGAGAAAAAGATAATGTTAACATTCCCGATTGCTAAGAAATTAAATATATACCCTTGTTAGGTGAAGTTTGTTTTTCCTTCTTATTAGATGTGGACATTTTTATTGTTGTTGTTTTCAGGGATGGAATAAAATATATTATTTGTACTAACATTCCCGATTGCTTCATAAATGCTTCCATTGTGACAAAGGGAAAAATCATTGCACCATACCAGCGGTCGGCAAACTGCGACTCGTGAGCTGCGGTTTGCCGCTCTGTTGACTGAATTTGCCAAACACTGACCTAGACTTTCAATTCCAATAATTACAGGCTGTTGTTATTCCTTGTGATTAAGCCCCTATGCCAGGGGTCCTCAAACTTTTTAAAGTGGGGGCCAGATCACGATCCCTCAGAGAGCTGGAGGGCCGGACTATATGAACTACTAATTCCTACTGTAACACCTCGGCTGCGCTCACTGCCCAAAAAACCTGGCGGGCCGGATCAGACTCCTCTGCGGGCCGCATGTGGCCCGCGGGCCGTAGTTTGAAGACCCCTGCCCTATGCAGTGGTCGGCAAACTCATTAGTCAGCAGAGCAGCAAAAGGTGGCTCACAAGCCTCAGTTTGCCGACCACTGCACCATACTATTGCCTTCCAAAGTCTTCTATAACCTCTGGAAGCAACAAAACCAAGTGAATGTGAACCTGGGACTATTACTTCAGAAATTACCTTTCACCATAACGCCAAACTCTATGGCTGTTCTTTTCTGGAATTTAAGGGCTTGGATTAATATCTAAAAGTTGATGTAGTAGAAAAGGGTCATTTGCCATTTTTAGAAAGCAACTGAGTGTCTAGGAGCTAGATGAAACCAAGGGATATCAATAACTGCAGTATTCGGCTAGTGTACCTTCCCCTGAAAGGTATTTTAGGCAATGCTGTGTACATATGGGTGATGATTTGGCCTAATCAGCACGGGAGTAGTTATGCTAAGGAAGCCCAGAGGAAATCAGCACATAAAACCTTCCCTCTTAAGATGACTCAAAGCCCAGCTGGTATAGCTTAGTTGGTTGAGTGTTGACCCATGAACATTAACTTTTTAAAAATATATTTTTAAATTTATTTTAGAGGAAGGGAGAGGGAAACAGAGATAGAAATGTCAATGATGAGAGAGAATCACCGATCGGCTGCCTCCTAAACACCCCCCATTGGGGACCGAGCTAGCAGCCTGGGCATGTGCTCTTGACCAGAATGGAACCCAGGACCCTTCATTCTGCAGGCTGACCCTCTATCTACTGAGCCAAACTGCCTAGGGCTCAAATTCTTATTGGAGACAAAGTTACTGTTTTGAAGCAAAAGGCAGGCAAAACATCTTTCTTCTATGTAGCAAACAAATCACTCAATCCTATTCTTTATATAAAGCTATTTAAATTTTTTATTACATTCACAAATAATTTTATCTATTTCACTTTATTGCTCCCAAAATATGTTAAAAGTTGCCATCTATCTATACAGAACATTTTGGACTCTCTTGCCAGTCTTCTAGACCTCATTTTATAGTCTTCAACTATAATAAACAAGAAGAGAGACTGAACAGTACCAAAGGTTTGCAACAAATACACTAGATTATATATATTCTCTCTTACTACACTTCCAAGATAAAATTTTTTTTTAATGACTACCCCACTAGGGGTAAGCTGAGAAAGAAAGAATGGGGCAGGAAGAATAGTAAAGGAAACCCCTTAATAAATTTTGGAAATATAATAAACCTTAGATATGAAATGAAAAAAAAAGTTGACAAGGGAGGGTGGGTATGTATGGGAGGGGGGGCAATGGTAAAATATGTACAGAGATAATTATTTAATAATAAAAAAAAGTTTTAAAAAAAAGTTGACAAGGTTGAACAAAATACTTGAACAAAAATAAAAACTTCCTTCTATTAAGCTCCTTCTAATAAGAAAATGATGAAAATGCTTAAAGTTCTGAAAGAGCAGGAAGCCTGTACATGCTAGTGAATGCAATATTTTTTAAAAATATTTTTTTTATTGATTTCAGAGAGGAGGGAAGAGGGAGAGAGAGAAACATCAACGATGAGAGAGAATCATTGGTCAGCTGCCTCCTGCATGCCCCACACTGGGGATTGAGCCTGCAACCTGGGTATATGTCCTGACTGGGAATTGAACTGTGATCTCCTGGTTCATAGGTTGACACTCAACCACTGAGCCATGCTTGCTGGGCTAGTTAATGCAATATTCTATCCTATATAATAAAAGCCTAATATGTTAAGTGTCTGATCGTCCAGTTGGTTGTTCAACCAATCAAAGTGCAATATGCTAATCATATGCTAAGGCCACTCAACCATTTGCTATGGCATGCAATGACCACTAGGGGGAAGTCAACCAGTTGACCAGTCTCTATGATGTGCACTGTCCACCAGGTAGGTTACTACTTCCAACTGGTAGGTTAACTTGCTGCTGGCCAATCGGGACTGAGCGAGACGGGCCAGACACGCCCTCTCATAGTCCCTCCCCCGCTGGCCAACCTCCTGCATCCCTCCCTGGCCCCAATCATGCACCGGTGAGGTTCCTTGGCTGGCCTGTACCCTCTCAAAATCCGGGACCCCTTGGGGGATGTCAGAGAGCCAGTTTTGGCCCAATCCCACAGGCCAGGCTGAGGGACCCCATTGATGCACAAATTTGTGAACCAGGCCTCTAGTGTTTAACATATTTTCCTATACCAGGAGAGGTTATTCCATGTAACCCACTGGGAACTTTCTGACTGGATCTAGCTTTCAGGAATATTTATTCTATCCAACCTCATGATTTAATTAGTTTTCTAGCTGGGTAAAATGAATGTTCAAAAAATGTTCTTAAGCATCTCATATTAAAATAGTTTTTTTTAAAAACAATCTTTAAAAATATGTTTTTATTGATTTCAGAGAAAGGAAGGGAGAGATAGAAACATCAATGATGAGAGAGAATCATCAATTGGCTGCCTTCTGCACTCCCCCTACTGGGGATCAAGCCTGAAAACCCCAGCATGTGCCCTGGGTTGGGGTTGATATTTAACCACTGTTGGATTTTCTTTTAAAACTATTTTAATAGCCTGGCCAGTGTTGCTCAGTGGTTGAGCATCAAGCTATGAACCAGGAGATCACATTTTGAGTTCCAGTGGGGACACATGCCTGGGTTGCAGGCTCGATTTGGGATCTACTAATGTACCTAGGAACCAAAGAGTACTCAGTCAATATACCTACAACCAGCAAAGTAATTTCTCTCTGAAAATTCTCATTGTGATGGAGAACTAACACAAATGCCTGAACTTACTTTGCAGCAAGATCCTGCTGTGTTTTTTTTAAACCTTTTCCCTTAAGCATATAATCCAGCCCTGTTCTGGCTACCAAGTGAGGCAGGATAGCACTTTGTAGAAATAGAAAACAAGTAGGAAGAAAAGTTTCAAATTTATTTTTCATGGGAGATTAAATAAAAATCTTATTTTAAGCAAAAATCTGATTTAATTTATGCTCATTTGATAGATCCATTCATTCATTCAAACAATTATCAAGTACCTACAATTTCAGACATTGTTTTATGTATTAAAGATATAGTAGCAAATAAAACAACAAAAAATGCCTGCCTTACAAGACTTGTGTTTGAGAGAGGCCCCCAAAAGGTTGAATATTCTATGGCCACAGTCTTGGGATAAGCTATAATCAAGTTCTGAGCTCCTCCATTTTCTCCTCCTAGTCTAAGTATGGAACCAAGCAGAGCCCGTTAACCCCCACGCTAACTCCTCTACCACACAATCGATGGGGAGATTCACCCAGGAGGCTCTTTAGGCATTATCATCAATGTCATGTCCATGCCTTGATTCCCAAATAGCTCTCTGGTTGTTTTTTTTTTTTTTCCCCCCGCAAGAGCCATCCTCTGCCTATTAGCCATCTTCAGCTTGAATGCACTGCTAATATTTCAAACTTAAGATGCCTAAATTTGCCCTAGCTGTTTTTGCTTAGTGGACAGAGGATTGGCCTGTGGACTGAAGGATCCCAGGTTTGATTCCAGTTAAGGGCACATGCCCGGGTTATGGGCTTGATCCCCAGCAAGAGGCAGCCAATCAATGATTCTCTTTCATCATTGATGTTTCTATCTCCCTTTCCCTTCCTCTCCGAATTCAATAAAAAATATATATATATTTTTAAAAGATGCCTAAATTCAACTCCAAATAAGTTTCTCCCCCAACTTTCCCATTTCTAGACATCATATCACCACCCTTCTAATTACCCAGGCTTAAAACCTCAGAAACGGCTCTGACTCATCCTTCTCCCCTCAATGCTGACATACATGTGGGCTGCTAATTCTGGTAGGTTATATCCCTGTATCACTTTTCTATTACAGGCCATCAACGGCCCCTTTACCTCTCAAGGGAGCTCATTGTCTTCTGATTGGTTTGCATGCTGGCTGCCAGGCTATTACTACTCTCTGCGTCAAAAGATTTCTAAAGCGAAGTTTTGATCATATCATTCCTCTGTTCCAAAACCTTTAGTACTTAATCCTTACCACAGCCCCGCATTCCAGGAGCTTCATTAAATGGCTCCAACCTACTTTCCTAGCCTGTCTCCTTAATCACACCATACATTTTAGCAGAATGGAACTAGATAATTTGCTGTTCCTTATATTTCCCTTCTTGCTTGAAATAATGTTCATTTCCACTTGATTCTCCTAAGAGCATTTCAAATACAGCTTCGTTAATGAAACTCTTTGTCATGCTCAGACTGGATGTCTCCTTTTTCCAACCCTTTATGATGCTAGTTTGTGATTTGGGAATCTTATCAGTTCTGCCTTCGGTTGTAATTATCTGGCTCCCTGGCTTGTCTGCTTGTCAGTTATTTGAGGACAAAGACCCTACTTACCCTGGTATCCCCAGGACATACTTTCACATAGTAGGTCCTCAGATTTATTGAGTCAAAGTTGCTGAAAAACATATTTACTGTCACCTTTAAAGTAAAGTTAATATCTTTCAATCTCTCTCAAGGAGAGATTTCATTTTATTCAAAATTTGAAGCAAATTAGTATAAAAAAATCATACTGCTTTCAATCCCTAAGTCAATTGTAATTAAAAAAAAAAAATAGCATAAGAAAACAACCCAAGTGATGGAATATAAGACATGAGACCACAAACTAAACATAGTGTAAAGGTTTAACAGACACTAGAAATCCATTTGCCCACAGTGCACAGGGCAGAAATAAATCTACCCAGCAAGGATTCAGAATCCTGCTGGGAAGGAGGTGTAAAATTTGCATTAATATGGGGAATTTCAATCCCTCAAGCAGCCATGGGATTCTATAAATTCTGCAAAGCAGGGAGGGGAGAAAATCAGAGATCTTTAGATTAAACTCTTCAAAAACCAAGCGTATCATCTTTCAGATGAGATTTCCTAATTATGTACACTAGTTTAATAACATTTCAGTTAAAAGTGTAAATGATGCCGAAACTGGTTTGGCTCAGTGGATAGAGCGTTGGCCTGCGGACTCAAGGGTCCCGGGTTCAATTCCAGTCAAGGGCATGTACCCTGGTTGCGGGCACATGCCCAGTAGGGGGTGTGCAAGAGGCAGCTGATCAATGATTCTCTGTCATTGATGTTTCTAACTCTCTATCCCTCTCTCTTCCTCTCTGTAAAAAATCAACAAAAAATATTTTTTTAAAAAGGAAGAAAGGAAGAAAGAAAGAAAGGGGGCAGAGAGGTCAATAGTATTGTGTTGTTAACAGAATTCAACCAAATTGCAATTCTTAGCCAACAACTTTGATCAAAACATGTAACTATGGACCCAATTAGGGTACAGAGTTTGCTAAACACCATCTTTTTTTCTTACCTACAATCTACTACATAATTTCTCCCTTTATAAATTTTTTCCTTAACCACCAAGGCACACATTTGCCAAGAGTATGGACTTATTGGTGAGTCTATTTATATTTTGTATGTACTTCACTGTACATATGTGTGTATTATTTCTATATGCGATTTTTAACCTATGTTCTTACACATTTGCATCTGTGAGATGGTAAGGGTGGTTGTTATTTTACTGTAAAATCATCTGTGAATATAAAAAAGTGAGGTTAGGAGGGGAAACAAACTAATTTGATAGGTGATAATGATTATGTATGTGTGTGGGTGTACAAGCACACATGTATAAACAAGTATATGTTTACTTATTTATTATTCTGTAATTTGCCTACTGGGATCCTCATTTTTCTCTTAGCAATATATTGTGATATAAAAATAATCATTATACTCACTTTCCAATCAGTTTCTCCTTTCTTTAAATGTTATCAAATTGTTGTATATATGCTTGCCTCCTCTGTCTTTAGCTAAGAGAAGCCTCTCATCCAGACCACTAGTTTCCCAAACCATGAACATTGAAAGAGAGATGACATGGCCTTCTGTGAAGTGGCCTAAAGCAAGGCTGAGTCTTCATGCATAATTCTAGAGTTAGCCTTGGTACAAGGATAGAAGTGGAGTGGAGGTGCCAGTTCATTCCCAAGTCACAGCTGGAAGTCCAAATTACCCAACCTTCCTAATCAGCAAGGAAAAACCAGCATTGGCAAGAGCTGCACACTGGAGTGTTGATAAGACCCAAAGTGGGCTAACCTGTACATCCTGTAGGTCCTTTCAGCCAACAGATTTGACAGGACCAGATTCTCTAGAGTGGATGCTTACTGTAAGGCACCTGGCTACTACATCTCAGTGCCATTACACAAACTCTGAGGGATGGTAGAATGCCACACCACACCAGTGAAAATTGGCAAGGCCTTTGTTTTTAATTTCAATATGTACACCTAAGTAGAGAAGCTGAAGAATTTGGGTGTTAACATTAGCCACAAATAAAGGGAATGTCTGAAACAATGAAGGTCCAACACACCTGATTTCGTAGAGGCTGTTGTGATGGCCGATCCCTGTGTGTGTGGCTTTCTCGAGTTATTGCAGATGCACCAGAATCTACATGAACTGACCCTACTGGAGTAGGCTGGAAAAATATAACACAAAGTCAAATGGAGAAAACAGGTCCAACTTAATGCCTCTGCAAAGGACAGCATCATTCAAATTCTACTAGAATAGTAGTAATTATTATTTTCAGCCACCAAGGGCAGTTTCAAGGTCTTCTTGTCTTCTCTGTTTGCTTATCTGCAAAAGGGATGCAGCTTGGTCCTCAACACTTCATTGAAGAGTAGCTTACCTTTGAAAATAAAAAAACATCCTGCAGTGATGTCTGTTAGCATGCTCTATGCCCTGTGACCCCTGGCAAGAAGAGCAAATTCAGAAGTGTCCTATGGTACTAAGTTACAATCCTACAGAAGTCAAACACCTTAACATCTTATGTAGCACCATTTTTCTGTATCATTCAAATGAAAATTCTTTTTAAAAACTGGCTGCGGACTGAAGGGACCTGGGCTCAATTTCGGTCAAGGGCACATGCCTGGGTTGTGGGCTCGAACCCCAGTAGGGGGCGTGCAGGAGGCAGCTGATTCTCGTTCATCATTTTCTCTCCTTTCCTCTCTGAAATCAATAAAAATACATTAAAAAAAAAAACACACAAAAAACTAGCTTAACTTCTGGTCTCTTCTGACATACTGGTCATAACCTTAAAAACATGTAAAGGAAGTTACTCCCACTTCCTAACTCTAGTAAGAGCAATCTATAGCATCATCCTGAAAATGTTGGTAACTGTAAAGTCTACAGTCAAAGAATGCTTCCCCCCATAGATTTAAGCAGAAAGTCTGGCAAGGAAAGGAATGAAGTAGTGCTGGCCTGAGGTGAGGAGGTAGATAAAAAGGATACTCACAATAGGCCTCCCGACCCAATCGTAGGCGTAGTCAAAGGTGTAACCTTTCCTTTCAAAGAGGTCTGTGAAGAGGGTCCGTAAATATTCATAGTCAGGTTTTTCAAAGAAGTCTAATCGCCTGACATACCGCAGGTAGGTTGCCATCTCCTCTGTTAGGAAAGAGGTGAAAGGCCACGCTCATTAACTGAATGCTTTGCATGGGCAGAAGCTCTAGGCCAAGCAAGGAATATTGTACAGGCTGTTTGACATGGCATTTTCTTTATGTACCAAATGAAAGTAACATAACCTATCTTGGGCTAATTAACAATAAAGGAAATTAAGTTTTCTGGGGAGCACCTTTATCTAGAGATCCCAAGTCATAATCTTCACCTATTTGAAAGCTTTATTCACATTCACTGGAGTGTCCTTTTAGCATCTCACCTGGAAAGTTTTCACAGAGTGCTTCAATGGGAGTATTCCTTTTGGTGTCACCAATTTTTTGATATCTCTCTTTTAATGTATCAGCCTGTAGAGAGTAAAGAAAGTTATTTGGAAAGAGGTCCAGTATGTTTGGGAACAGAATGGTTGTAGGATTTATTAGGTATTTTTCGTAATTAATTTTCTAACATTAATAAGAAATGTAATAGAGATGATGTATTTATTTTTTTATTTTTAAAAAAATATATTTTATTGATTTTTTACAGAGGGGAAGAGAGAGGGATAGAGAGCTAGAAACATCGATGAGAGAGAACCATCGATCAGCTGCCTCTTGCACACCCCCTACTGGGGATGTGCCCGCAACCAAGGTACATGCCCCTGACCGGAATCGAACCTGGGACCCTTCAGTCCGCAGGCCAACTTTATCCACTGAGCCAAACCTGTTTCGGCAGAGATGATGTATTTAAATATGTACATACCTTCTGCTGTGTTCTAGAACATTTACTGTAAAATATATTTAGTAGTCTCAGATAAACACCATCAATGAGACAAGTGGCCAGAATAAGAAAATTAAAATATCATGTAGCAATATTTTCAGAATTGCAGAAGCTCAGTAATCTCCCATGGTCACTGGGGATCAAAAGCAATTTAGCCTTGCCATGGCTGGCGTGGCTCAATTGGTTGGAGTGTCATCCCATACATTAAAAGGTGATGGATTCGGTTCCTGGTCAGGGCACATGACCAGATTGTGGGTTCGATCCAGGTGCAGAAAGCAACCAGTAGATGTTTTTCTCTCTCCCTATTTCTCTCTCTGGAATCAATTTTTAAAAAAATGATTCCGTATTCCCCTCCTTAGATCACCTCTATGATAAGATTAAAAATATTCCTAATCCAACTGGGGGCAGATAAATAGATGGTTTTATATTATAGTTATTGAAAAAAATCAAGAAATAGAAAATAATGTCTTCCTACATTGAGGTTCCTGAGGGAAAAAATGTTATCTATGATAGGCATGGCTAACAGATAGGTTTGATATATGTCAGTGGCTCAAAGCAGACAAGTCTGGTTACTCAGGACTATAGACAGAGAGCTCCTGGAGCTTGGACCAATAATGTGGTCTCAAGGCAGTCTCTTGAGGCTCTACCTAGCCTGCTGTACCCAGCTTGAAGCAATAATGTTCTAAAGTAAATTGGAGAAATTTTAGATCTATAACCATCACTAAAATGATTCATAGGCTGAGAGAAAGTTTCAAGAAGCAATTAATAAAACGCATATATGAATGCATTTTTGGCTATACAATGAGCAAATAGGACGTGAAACTAGTATTTGACAACTGTCAATATTAATGAGAAGATATATTTGACTAGAAGACCATGGAGGAGATGTTAAAGAGAGGAAGTTAAGGGAAAAGAAATATCTTCCCACAGGGAAGGGGTAGAAACCTTACTTTTCAGGACCATGTTCTAGGACACAGCAAAGTCCACCTTTCTGCCCTTTGAAGTGGTGAGGTATCCAAAGCTACTGATTAAGTTTCTTTCCATACTAACATGTTGATATAATTTTTTTACAAATATATTTTTTATTGATTTCAGAGAGGAAGGGAAAGGTAGAGAGAGCTAGAAATATCAACGATGAGAGAGAATCATCAATCAGCAGCCTCCTGCACACTCCCTGATGGGGATCGAGCCTGCAACCCAGGCATGTGCCCTTGACAGTAATAGAACCCGGGACCTTTCAGTCTGCAGGTCAATGCTCTATCCTCTGAGCCAAACCAGCTAGGGCCATGCTGATATAATTTACAGCTCAAAAATATGTCTCACATTTAATTAATGGAACTTAGCATGGGTTAGAGGCTTAGCATTTTCTAGTCTACAGCAAAAGGCACAGAGTCATTTAATGGTAATATTTATAATTAATTACAGGCCCGATGCATGAAATTCATGCAAGAGTAGACCTTCCTTCCCCTGCCTGCCAGCACCGGCTTCCCTCTGGCACCTGGCTTCGTCTGGAAGGACATCTGATCTAATTAGCATATTATATTTTTATTATTATAATTAACTCCAATAGAAATGTACTATACTGACACCTAACAAAAGAAGGCTATTTAAACTACATGGTTCACAAGGAATGACTATTGTCTGCACAGGCACTTATTCAATAAAACACTTGAATAACAACATTAAACCTGGATTTTTATTTTCGTTCAGGTGAGCACTCAGCTTATATAGGATGAACAAACATTTCCAGTTCCCCTTAGGGACACACCCAGCCCTGCTGGCCTTGCTGGTAAAATGTGTAGCAGCTACTGTCATCAATTTGTTCCAGAAATTCCCCAACACACTGGGAACACTCATCTTGCTACATAATGGTAGTGGAGGAGGCATACTGACAGAGAGGAAAGCAGCACTGACAAGGCTGGGAGGGGACAAGGGAAAAGATTATGGAAAATCCAAAAACAAGGAAGAAGGATTCAGATGGGGAAGAAGGCAAATGAGAGCAAAACAGAGCTTCCAAAGCCCAGGTGAGCATTTACAATATAGTCTAATGTAACTAGTCCTTGCTTCTCATCTCTGCAGCCAATCATCCCTTTTGTGCTTCTTGCAAACATCAAATCAGCAACCCCTTCAATACCAACTGAGAATTGAAACAAAGCCCTCCACTGAGCACTTTCAAGGATACCTTGAGTCCTTGCCAGGGCAGGCTGCCTCGAAGGAAATACATGAACATATGGCCCAGGGCTTCCAAATCATCCCTCCGGCTTTGCTCTAAAAGGGAAGACAGATCACACATTACATTTATAGTTAATAAAGCACAAAGGCCCTAAAAACCAAGCATCCGTTCAGTAATTCTTCTGCTCTGGAAAGGCTCACTTATGAATTCTTTATCTAAATCAGGGTTAGTATTTTAGAACAAGACAGAAAAACAATGTGTGCTCCTCTACCTAGAAGTAAATATTAAGAAAAAAGAGCAAATCCTAAACTAAAATCAAGTCCGAATTGCTAAACAGTGAGTAATCACCCATCACTCAATGTGGTTAGCTTCCTGAAAGTGAGACATCTTAAATGAAATGTTATTTTTGGTGTAGGGGCTATAATTATCCTTGGTTACCATCAGAGAAGGTGAGCAGCAGACTAGCAGCTGAAGCTGTTGACACCGTCCATTTTGGGTAGGCCTGTGAAGACACAAGCTGCAGAATGCCTAGCATACATGGCTTGTGCTTTTTATTTGTCATAAAAATTAATACCAAATTTTTACTTCATATAATAGAACATCAATGTATAATCTCTCAGCTCCATTCTATTTATACTATGTTCCATAGCTACCTTAAGAAAAATTTAAAACTGATTACTAAGGTGCCCTGTATGGCACTTTACAGGATTCCTGCATTCTGGGAGCATATATATATGTAAGACAAATTGCTGGATTTGTTTTTTTCCTTTATTTTAACTGTAATGATTAAAATGGTAAAGAACTGCAGAATAGTTAATAAAAAGTTATAACTTCATCTCAGAAAATATCCTATACAACCTTTGGTTATCAGACTGAATTTAAGTAGTATATGCCTCCATTTCTAATTTGCCAATTATGGTTCATCTCAGACATTTTATGTGTTGATTTTTCAGAATCAAATTTAGGGCTTTATTAAAAAAAAAATTACAGCCAAAACCGGTTTGTTTGGCTCAGTGGATAGAGCATCGGCCTGTGGACTGAAGGGTCCCAGGTTCGATTCCGGTCAAGGGCATGTACCTTGGTTGCGGGTACATCCCCAGTATGGGGTGTGCAAGAGGCAGCTGATCGATGTTTCTCTCTCATCGATGTTTCCAGCTTTCTATCCCTCTGTCTTCCTCTCTGTAAAAACTGAATAAAATACATTTAAATAAATGAATAAATAAATAAATAAAGCTGACCTCTGTTTAAAATAAAATAATAAAAATTACAGAAGGGATACTAAGGAGCTACCTTAAATCTGACTGAGCTTTCACTGTGCAGAAAGTAAAACCCAGGAGTCAGGGAGGCAGAGGAAAGCTGTTCAACTAACTCAAAATACCACAGCACCACACGTTTAAATCCTGCCACCAATCATGAGAAATTTGCATGAAAAATAGAAAAACAAAGAGAAGGAAAAATTTGCTGTTTGAAGGAGGTTTTTGGAAAGGTGGTCCCTAAAGGCGCCCTGGAAGATACAAAAATAACATAAAATTGAGCACATAAATTGAAATGATCTTAAAACGAATAAAATAAAACAGCAAAACCAGGAACTTTTGTCTACTTGGCTTGCCTGAAGGTTGCAATAAATTTTATTCGCAATTGAAAACAAAAAGCCAGACAAAAGGAGAGTTTGTTAACAGAACTTAAAGATAAAACCAATTAAAAAAAGAAGCAGGGTCAATTGAGGCCTCCCAGAAATCAGGGCAGATAGAGAAATCACACCCTGCAGTTCCTCACACTACATCACACCTGCTCATCAGCTCTCCATTTTTATATTCACTTCCTGTAACAAGAGGCCCCTTGGTAATAAAAAATTCACTGGATAAATGGCTGCACTGTAGTTAGTTGAGCACAAGAGGGCGAAACTCTCCACATTTTCAACACTGATCAGCCCTACACAAAAAGACTTTCTTTTCACAGCAAAGACCATTCATTATAAAAATGAGATTAAAAAAAATAATAAAGCCCACTGGAATACGTAATTTTCAAAAACTGAGAACCATGAAAAATAGCTGTGGAATATGGGATAATAGGAAAAATAATAGTTTTGAGTCAAGTCATCTAGCTCTTGACGCATCCTTCCCATTCATTTAATCCATGTGAAAAACAGCAAGATCAAGTCATCCATCTACTTTGGGCCTAAATTTCCTCATTTGAAAATAAAGTGGTTGACTTAGATAATCTGAAAAGCCATTTTTCCAGCTCAAAAGAGTGAAAACAGGAGCCATACTTTATTTCCATTTCTTTGAACATTCTACATTCAAGTCCTTATCCTTGTACACCCTTGTTTATTCATGCAAGATATTTTCATTTTAAAGAAGAAAGATTTCAATACCAGTGAGACCAGTAGGACACAAAATTTTTCCACACCATAAAGGTTTGCTTTCAACCAATTAGAAAGTTGTGCTTGGTTTATGTGCATCACAACCCTGATTTTAGGTCAAATACATTTTGTTGTAGTAGGAAAAGGGCTAGCTTACCCAGTGTTCTCACCTTAACTTCAATGATTAAAGAATACTTAATGGGCTACCTTAATCAGGGCTTACTCAGTAGGGAACGTGGGGAATCTCATTTGGCAAAGTCAGGTTTAGGAAGTATCTTCCCTCACAAAATTATTGGCAACTCTCTTCAAGCCATTTGAAAATACACTTCCCCTTTTCTCCATTACAACATAAAGGATGCTACACATTTAAAAATTTATGTATTTATTTCTCAGAATCAAGTTTAGGGCTTAATCATTTCATGATTTCAACTCAATTTGTATCACACTACTTTTGTAATGTCATTTTACTTTTTGCTAATACTAATAGGACAAAGGTCCTTGAGACCCTGGACAGAGTTTAAAGGGCATTTAACAACCTTCTATATGTATTCTCTGTGATACTGTAAGGACATATACAAATATAACACATACCCACTCCTCCCCTTGTCTGTACTTGCCTTTCCTTACAAGAATAATAAAGGCAGAACACAAATTGCTAAGCCCAGGAAGCAGACTCGGGAACAATAATTTCCAGTCTCAGAAAAACCAAGCAATTATGACTTTACTATTTATAATACAGTCTGTCTCCTTGTAAAAAGGAAGAAGGAAATATTGAACACTATGCAAGAGACCTATGTTACTTATATTACCCATTCAATCCTCAAAGAATCCTTGTAAAGTTTAGTCTTATTTTACAGGTTAAGTTTCAGGAAGATTAAGAAAATTATCCAAAGTGACACTGGTAATAAGTACCAGAGGACCTTATAGTCTAATTTTAAAGTATGACATTTAGTTACATGAAGATTTCCATGTTGTTACTGAAAAAATTCTGGCAGCATTCATGATTTCCACTAAAGTTGTATCATAGAACTTTTATTTTAAAGTAGTCATTTTAAACTTCGCTAATCCTACTAACTCATTATCTGAATACCTATACAGTTTAATAAGGCAACTTTGTAGTGATTTATCAGAATCTCCCATGAAAGAACAGTATATAAAACAGATAAAAAGGGAAGCTTTTCTGAAGAAGCTGGCGAGAGGCCCAGGGCCCTGCCGAGTTGGCTTCCACTGTTGTTTAGGCTTCTCTCACAAAAACTCTTCTCTGGACCACCTCCTCTCACAAATAAGGCTTTTGCCTTGATTAAAGCTTTACGAAATATTTGTGCAAACTATCATGAATAAAATGCAAGATTCGTGGAAAAGCAAATATATTTTCACTGAATAAGACATAACCTCTTCCTTAAAGAATTATTCATGGAATTATGCATAGTGAACAGAAGCCTCATCCATATTTTAGTGAAGCACTTTTCCCCAAAGCAGGCACCAGCCTGATGTCATATACAAGGTCATACTACCAAACTACTCACTAAACTTATTCCAATACTATCACCTCAATATAGTAAGTCTATTACCCACACTGTGAGAAACTAAACATTTGAAAACATAGCAAGGTTGACCCGGAACATGAGGTTAAGGTTATCTGCAGTCAAAAAAAATTTTTTTTTTATAATATATATTTTATTGATTTTTTTACAGAGAGGAAGGGAGAGAGATAGAGAATTAGAAACATCAATGAGAGAATCATCGATCAGCTGCCTCTTGCATGCCCCCTACTGGGGATGTGCCCGCAACCAAGGTACATCCCCTTAACCGGAATTGAACCCGGAACCCTTCAGTCTGCAGGCTGAAGCTCTATCCACTGAGCCAAACCGGTTTCGGCTGCAGTCAAAAATCTATATATAACTTTTGATTCCCCCAAAAACCTAAGTACTAATAACTTACTGTTGACTAGAGGTTTTACAGTAACATAAATAGTTAATTAACACATTTTATGTTATATGTATTATATGTTGTATTCTTACAATGAAGTAAGCTATAGAAAATTAAGAAAATACATTTACAGTATTCATAAAAAAACATATAAGTGGATCTGTGAAGTTAAACCCATGTGTTTCAAGGGTCAACTGTATAAAGAATTAAAATCCTTAAGTTGTCAACAGGATATTCAGTAAAGTCATTAACTTACCATCTTAAGTTCTCAAGTAAAAAATCCACTTACCGTGTGAAGCAATAAGAATCACAAGTTGTAATGCACAATGGGACAAAGTACTATTAGAATAAAAAGTTGTTTTAAAAAGCTGCCCTGTTCATGGAGCAGGAAATAAACACACCTTTGCCAAGATGCGTGTTGATAGACATATATCTTGCAGTTCCAGTTAAACTTTTGTGCTCCCTGTAAGGTATGTGTTTTTTGGTTTCAGGGTCAATGTATTCCTTAGCCAGTCCAAAGTCTATAATGTGTATAACATGCTCTTTCTTATTGCCTTGCCGACCAATCAGGAAGTTCTCTGGCTTGACATCTCGATAAATGAGATTCTTTGAGTGCACATATTCCATTCGAGAAAGCTAAAAGAGAAAAAAACAATGTAAATACTCTAAACAAGTCTACTGAAAAAATACATGAAAACATTTGCTTTATCAGCCCAAGGTTTTACTTATTGAAATGAAAATAAAACTAATTTCTCCTTCACCACCCAGAGTCACTTTACTCTTGTACAGCAGAAAATATTTTCAGATACTAATATTCACATAACAAATATCAAGATAAAAGAGTGGGGTAGTACAGTTCAGCTAAGCTTTATAATGTTACAATTTGCAAATGGTAAATAGAATTAAGTGTTTTTATCTTTTCAGAAAGTAAGCATTTGAGAGGCAAGAAGTAATCAGAGACAACATATCAAACTATGTTGGCCTTTGAAGACAGTGCCACTGCCATATTCACATCCTGCCCACACCTTCCCATCAGTTGAATAGGATTCCCCAACTCAGCTCTCTTAGTTGTGGAAATAAAGGAGGTGAGGCCCAGAGAAGTAATTCTGGACTGATATCACAGAGCTAATTAGTAGCAAGGTAAAGGTACAATTTACATGTGAAGTAAAATTATCCCAAAATAATAATCATAAAATTATTTCAAATTTCATTAAGTTTATTTCTAGCTACATAGCTTTTCTACTTAATACAGAAAAGGAAGCATGGACATTTGAATTTTGGGCTCAAAATATAAAGTCAACTTTCCAACATTTCCAAGTTTTTGCTGTAAAGTGGAGGAGACCATTACTACCTTAGTCCAATAAAGATGCATTTGCATCTTCCTCTGAGTGTATAATGAACTTCTCAAAGGAACTGTCTTAACTGCTCAAACTGTTATGGTGTGTCATTTGGTAGGAGCTGAGAGAGCTGCCTCCTCAGCTATGTCATTCTGTAAGAAGTGAAGGCCAGAGAACTAAGGCAGGTTCTTGGTCACACAATTTCAGAATCTTGATTGTTAGGGCGGTGGGTTACCTCTCCAAGCTCTTCTTGGATGCAACAGTAAGGAACGAGGAAGGACATGACAAAACCTTACAGTCGTGTTTAAATCTATAAATAACACATCTAAGAAATTATTTGCATTTGTACAACTTCACCTAATCACCCTCTTTCTTCCTAACCTAAATTATATGCTTCCACTTCAGATAAGGGCAGGGCATTGTTCCAAAGTGCAAATTCTTCAACAGATCAAAGGGCAGATGCAGCCTGACTTTTCTGGGTTAGTCCTTTTTGCCCCGGCCACCAAAGGGGACAAAAGGATGTGTTGGGGGGTAGGGGCTGACTATCTTTTTGCAGAATATAATAGAAATGCCAACTTACCAACTGGATGGCTATCATTAACACAGTCTTCAAAGTAAAAGTTCGGTCACAGAGGTCAAACAAGTCCTCCAAGCTCGGGCCGAGGAGCTCCAGCACCATGGCATTGTATTTCCCACACGGTCCAAAGTAATACACCTGTGGGAGACCTTCACCTGAAAGTAGAGGGGAAGAGGGGTGCAGAGTGGGAAATACAAAAACCAAAATATGAGAGCTGCATCAGCACTGAGTAGATATAAAGTACCATTTGTGAGATTTCCATTTTCTTTCATAATCCCTACTGGAGAATTAAATGGGTACAATAGCTTCAAAGGGAACTAATAAAGGGTGGGAACGGCTAAGTCATTGCACAATATGTTCAAATAAGCAGTTATTTAATACCAGAGTGCAAAAGGCATTTCTACTGCTATATAAGACCGAGAATGGTTCCTGATCCATTACTTGGTCAGAATGTAAACTATTCTTCCCCCAAGGAAACCCAAAAGTTACTATAGTAATAGGTTCAAAAATGGCTTGCTCAAAGGCCAGGCTAACAGACCCTGTTGCATTAGCTGGTTTAATTTGCATTTCCTATGCCTACTGCCAAAGCCCATATGAAGCTGTTTGCAATTGTTTCCTCAAGGACAAATTAAATCTGTGAGGGCACAGAGGGTACAGCCTGGCCCTCTTCTCCCACGGAGGCTCCATAGTTTCCTGTTTTCTATTAGCTGGAGCAAAGTCAACAGACAAGGTTTGGTAACTGGTAAGTAATTATAAAAGAAAAGGGGGGGGGAGGGGAATACAAGGTTAGGTTTCCCTCCCGATTTAAAATTCATAGCTATAAGAAGCCAAAATCTAGACTTTCTTACCTAAGTGGCAACTTGATAAGAAAGTGTATTGTAAATATGAGATATACCGTGAATATGTGTTAGATAGCACCATGTGAACAGTGATTATGAATGAAGCCCAGAACTTTTAAAAAATCTGGCCTCACAGAGCGCAAACACTTCCATCTTACACATTTATGTATGCCATAGTCTACAGTTGCATATAATGCAGATTACTGCTTACTTTTGACTACAAGTACCTTTACCCATTCTGTCTGCAACACAGAAGAGGGCCTTCGCCAGAACCTAACTAACCATGATGGCACCCTGATCTTGGACTTCCAGCTTCTGGAACTGTGAGAAATAAATTTCTGTGTTTATAAGCCATCCAGTATATGTCGTATTTTGATATAACAGCCCAAATGAACTAAGACAATATCTACTACTTAAAACTTTAACCTACTGTGCCCACCATTCTCGCCAGGATAGGTCTTATATATCTGGAGTTAGATATAATGTATATGTTAAACTATTTAATATACTGCGCCAGTCTACCTTATTCTATCTAATACCAAACAATTTGAGTGTTTTCATAATTCATTCCTACCTCAAATCATCTAAATAGTATATTCTGCTCCTGCTAGTTCCATAAATGTCCATTAAATTGTATTTGTGCTTGTTTTGATTCTTCCTATCTCCAAAAGGAAACAGGATTTAATTTGAAAAAGTCTTTTCCCCCTTGTTTTCAAAAACTCATTTTTTAGTTTATTTAAAATATACAAAACCTGTTCCCAATGAGTCCTGCTGAGAAAGCCAAAGCAGATCTCTATCAAGGAGACTTACCGCTTTTATTAACCAAATACATGGTAGATGGTAGTTTGGGGTTCTTTATTTTAAAATATATTTTTATTGATTTTAGAGTGGAAGGAAGGGAGAGGGAGAGAGAAACATCAAATCGCTGCCTCCCCTATGCACCTTGACCAGGGATCGAGCCCACAACCCGAGTATGTGATTCCCTGACTGGGAATCAAACCGGCAACCTTTGGGTGCATGGATGATGCTCAACCAAATGAGCCACACCAGCCAGGGCAGGAGATCTTTTAAATTTATATTCTGAATAATAGTTTTTGATGTCACTAAAATTTGGTTTTCCTAATATTTAAGGTATTATATTCTTGAAAAACAGGCTGTAGCAGATTTGTTGTTTGCCTGCCCAATATCTACTTTCTTCTTTCTTTCTTTCTTTTTCTTTTTTTTTAATATATTTTATTGATTTTGTACAGAGAGGAAGGGAGAGAGATAGAGAGTTAGAAACATCGATGAGAGAGAGAGTCATCAATCAGCTGCCTCTTGCACACCCCCCACTGGGGATATGCCCGCAACCAAGGTACATGCCCTTGACCGGAATCGAACCCGGGACCCTTCAGTCCCCAAGCCAACGCTCTATCCATTGAGCCAAACCGGTCTCGGCTACTCTCTTCTTTCTTAATAGCAGAATTTCTAATTATAGTGAATAGCAACCCGCCCAGTTGTACATACCTTTCCAGCCTCCCCTTGATAACAGGAATGACAGGTGAGATGGAAGCAGAAATTGAATGAGGTGGTTCTAGAAAAGCTCTTTCAAGGAAGATGATTCAAGTTGGAGCTATGCCCCTTCGATGATGGCTGAAGCTCCAGAAGCCAGCTAGAACTATCAGACACTTTAAGGATATAAGTTAGTGCCAAGAGTGGATGAAATAGCCCTGGCTGGGTGGTTCAGTTGGTTGGAGTGTCATTCCATACACCAAAAGTTTGTGGGTTCTATCCCCGGTCTGGGCATATATGGGAGGCAACTGGTCAATGTTTCTCTCTCACATCAATGTGTCTCTCTCTCTTCTTTCCTACCTCTAAAATAAAATAAATTTTAAAAAGATAAATAAAAGAAATGGAGCTCCTGATGGCTATGAAGTAACTATACTATGATAGACGTCCCTTCCCTCTGGAATTTTTTTTAAAATTCCTCACCCAAGAATATTTTTTCCATTGATCTTTGGAGAGTGGAAGGGAAGGGAGGGAGAGAGGGAAAAAAGGAGTGGGAGAGCAGGAAAGAAGGAGGAACATTGATATGAGCAAGACACATCAACTTGTTGTCTCCTACATTCATCCTGACTGGGGCCAGGGATTGACCAGGAATTGAACCTGCAACCCATTGTTCTGAGGACCAAAATTCTAACCACTGCTCGAAACCACCAGAGCCATTTCTTTTGGACTTCTTTTAATCCAAAAGAAAAATCAATCTTTATACCTTGACTGAGTCACTGCTGATTGGGAGTTTTTTTACAGCCAAATTTAATCATAATTAATAAATATATTATTCCTTAAGTTGGTTAAACTGCATATCTGGGCACAATATCCTCCTTCTGAAGTACAAGCTAAGTCAGGCCTGCTTAGAAATATAATACTGACATAATTTCTTAGACTTCCTGCTTAAGGATCAGTTTAAACAGGACAAATGATCACCTTGTTCCTGATAATCGTTAATACGAAACTTAGGCATCTCTCTTAAAAATTTCTTTATTGATTGTTGTATTACGTATGTGTCCTTATTTCCCCATTATCCCCCACATCCCCATTCATGACCTTACCCTCCTGTTGACTGTGTCCATTGATTAGACTTATATGCATGTATATAAGTCCTTTGGTTGACCTCTCCCCCTTACCCCCACCCTCCCCTACCTTCCCTGAGGTTTGAGGTTTTGATCGATGTTTCTCTGCGTCTGGATCTGTTTTTGTTCATCAGTTTATGTTGCTCATTATATTCCATAAATGAGTGAGATCATGTGATATTTATTTTTCTCTGTCTAGGCATCTCTTGTCATAAATTTATGTTTACAAAAAAAATCACAAAAGCATTCTGGGTGATGGCTATAATTTTTAACTATGAGTTATATCACCCATGACTCCTGCCTAGTAACTTCAAAGTTGTGAGAACTTCCTGCTGGTTGCATTACGTTCCTTTTATTAAATACTCTGAGACTTCACAATATCCTGGACAGGCTTTGGGATGCTTGAGACAATTTCGAGATTACTGAGTGGCTTTAAAGCTTTTCTCAAAGAAGAACTAGGCTCAAGAAGCTAGTGCAGCAAGAGCTCAAGCCAGTCTTGGGCCAGTATTTGGTTCTGCTACGAACTCTGTAAAGAGGAAAGGTTTAGAATGGTTCTCTTTTATGAACACAATTCTGACTATAGCTACCTTCTAAGTTCCTCTTTGTAAAGCCATAGAACCAGTATGAACGAGAGTTGCTTACATGTTATAAGAATAGGTGTGGTTCAAATTCAAATATAAGCTGGTAGTGGTACTCAACTGGAAATGTGGCTATTAGAAACGTCTCTAAAACTTAAAAAAAACAGACACTTTGACTTCATTTCAAACCTACTAAAAAGAATTCTAGTAGTGGATGTAAGCATAGCAATTTCAAAGTCCCATACCTACATTCATATATGGATGTAAAAAAATAACCAAAGGTGATTCTGAAGTGTAAGCTCAGCTGGAAAACACTGTATCTACAGGGTAAAAATAAAGGGCATTGCTTTGTTTTATGACTAAAATATTATGAGGACTCAGAAAACACTGATTGAACTTCTCTTTCAGAAGTTCTTTCACATCAGAACAATTAGACATAGTACCTTTTGAAGGGAGTCACTTTGAAGCTATTTAAAAGATTTATTTAGAGTTTCTTAGATATTATAGAAAATGTGCTGCTGAGTATAAAAGTCTTTTTGGGAGCTGTAGCTGTAATTTATTAGAACTACTTGTACAGAAGAACACCCACGCAAGTTCCATTCTGTGACTAGCTTCTTTCATGACTCCCCATAAAGTGGCCAGTGCTGGTGGTGAAATACAGATATAGGCCCACTAAGAGAATTTGTCTGCCCCCTGCCGGTGTGGCTCAGTGGTTGAGCATTGACCTATGAACCAGGAGATTCCGGCTTGATCCCCAGTAGGGGGCATGCAGGAGACAGCCTATCCATGATTCTCTCTCATCATTGATGTTTCTATCTCATTCTATTGATGTTTCTATCTCATTCTCCCTCTCCCATCTTCTATAAAATCAACAAAAACATATTTTAAGAAGCAAATAAACAAAAAACCTACAAAAAAGTAAAAGAAAGTCTGTCTCTTTGGTCAGAGATTACGGCACAGTGATTATCACCTGGGTTTTATTTTAATGAGAAATCTTGTATTTTACATTTTATTCTTCTTTTGCAGAACCATCTCTAATCCACTGCTTAAGAAATTTTTAATTAATTAGCATTATGCTATTAAATCCTTTAATAAGTCTGGGTAAAAGGGCAAAGCCTTAAATGCAACACAAACTATACATGTGGTAAACAAGTTACTTCCTGCAAATAATTATGGAGTAAAGAAAATGAAGTAAAAGAGGTAAACAACGTGGATATGCACTAAATTCTTCAATTTATGGTATTTCAGAAACCAAATTAGTTTTATAATCTCTCATCTGTTCTGGAAATAAACCACTAATAAGTTCTCTCTTCTAAATTAAAGAAGTAAATTCTAAATTTTCCCATTTTGAAGGATTTACAATAGATTTCATTGTACTTCCTTTAGCTATAGGTTAAATCTATTAACCTATAGCTAAAGGAAGTACAATGAAATCTATTGTAAATGCAAGGGAAAAAAATGCAAGGGAAAAAAAAATATATATATATCAATATATATTTTTCCTACACATTATCTTGTATATTTTCACAGGGTACTATAAAACAGCCTTTGCCTCCATCAATCCTGATGGACATTTGGTTCACACATATATTAAGTTTAATAAAACAGGAAGTAAGGTGTACAATACTACAGCTAATTTTCAGCCTGTCATAAATTTAACTTGTGTGAAACAGACCAAATCAAGGATAATGGCTTCTTTATCACCCAATCTGTTATCTAAAAAGATTCCATAATGCATTATGAACAGTAACTACTCTAAGTAGAGATATTTTTAAATGCACATCAGGCTGAGAACTGAAATAGAACCACCTTGAAGCTTTTGGTAATTTGATCACATTACTACCTAATAATTAGTCTTTCATCTTTTTGAAAAACTAAATTACCTAGCTGTGAAGCAATTCCAAAGTTCCATACCTACATTAATATCTGAATGTAAAAAAATAACTTCTACATTAAGATTTTATGAAAAAAAATAAGCATATCTTGGTGATAACTGTCTTCTAAAGTTAGGACTGGAGAAAATCTTTGAGAGCATAATGACCTTGGCAATTCCTTTCTTTGTTTATAGTTGTTTTTTTAAATTTTAAAGAAAATAAGATAGTTTTTCTCCAAAATTAAACTATCCTTGGTCCCATAAATGGCAGTGGTTTCTAGCACAACTATTAAATATTCTTTAGCGTTTGAGAGAATCAGGGAATTACTAGTACATGGAGAATTATCATCAATAATATTAAACAAATCTACTTAATAAGAAGGTAGAAAGAATAAGCAGATAAATAGGATGATATTCTATAGGAAAATTAAAAAGGGAAAATGAAAGCATAGCCTTTAAAACTTGGGAAATAACTCTATAAAAACAATGCATTATTACAAAGATATAAGACAATACACGTTTCTCTTTTAAGAATAGAATCCCTCTAATTTTTCTAACTCTGAAAAATGCCTCTACGATATGAACCAGTTCAACATATGAATCTACTCAAAATGCTGATTTAATAAAAAGAATAGCTAGAACCAGAATTAAGAAATCAGGATTACTTTGCGTGTCCTATAATGAAAGATGTTCTACAATCATTTTGTTCACAGGCCTCTTGGAAACTAGAATCTGACTAGACATATGCTGCTAACATGAGCTCAAATTTGTATTGGGAGGTGGAGTAGGAAAAGTGAGGAAAGGCAAGAGCAGTGAGCCACAGAAATTGAACTTTTACCATTTACCTATTACACATACACACACACAC
The DNA here is from genome assembly GCF_964339955.1 of Pipistrellus hanaki. Lineage (NCBI taxonomy): Eukaryota > Metazoa > Chordata > Mammalia > Chiroptera > Vespertilionidae > Pipistrellus > Pipistrellus hanaki. Next base: position 43,843,823 of record NC_140503.1, on the reverse strand, counting down.
ACACACACACACACACACACACACACACGGCCTTGAACCTCAAAACAGGTTCAAAATTTTACTTATCAGGAGTCAGGAAAGAAAGAAAGCCCAAGATAGAAGATGGATTTTTTTCTGCAGTAGACTACATCTAAGATAAAAACTATTTAACAAGTATTTTTTGTATTGGGGGTGTGAGATTCTTTCTTTTCCCAAAAAAGTCTAAGTCAGCTCAGAACTGGTAAATTTAAGGGATAATAACCCAGTTTCTGAAAACTTTCCACCTTCTTTAGCACTGCAGTTCCTGTGATTTGTTATGAAGACAGATTTTTAAACGCTAAGAGATGCCAAACTGTTCTTAACACACATCTGAAGACTAACTAAAAAGTCAAGAAAGTTTAGCAAGCATTTAGGAGCCATGAGAAGGGGGGACAAAAAGTTATTCAAAGTACAGTCGTTCCTCCCGACCCCCTGCCTTCACGACAATCCAACTCCATTCCCATTACACTATCTTTGTCCATGTGGCTGTCTTCTCTACAACCCAAAGGCTGTTTGAAGGTAGTGACTACCAAGTGTCAATTACATATTTATGTCAATGCCCAGCACTAGTCCAAACATATGGTAGATAAGGGTAGAAGAAATAAGTAAGAAATAACTAACTAAATAAACTTGAGTTTTCTATTGAACTGCACAATGCTTGTCTCAAAATGCTAAGATACACATATACACAGAGCAAAACAAATGAATCAGATTTAAAATGTGCAGAGAATGCTAACACAATTGATATTTTTGAGTAGCTCTTGTTTGAATTCCATGAGAATGATTTTTTCAGAGTTGTAATTCTACACTGACTTTCTTCCGTGTATTTTCTTTCATGATGGTTATATGTGATAATTGCAGTTTCATATGCTGTTTTCCTATATATAGATGAACTATGCAGAGTTATTCATTTTAGTTAACAGCAGCATAGCTACACACAAACAAATATAAATGCGTTTCCCTCTCTCAAGAAACAACCTTGTCCATAGGAGATAGACACTGAAATGTTATGTGACCTTTCCTAGGTAATAGGGCTGTCTAAGTAAACATACCAATCTCTCCACTGCAGGTTCACTGCTCTCTTCTTTACACTAAGCTGCCCACATTCTCTGCCTCTGTTGTTCCCTTTCATTCATGTGATTTCCAAAGTTATTCTCCATGCTCCCTACCCCATCTCTTCCAAACCATGTGCCTTTTGGTTAATATTTTTACTTTTTCTAGAAATTCTCTTGTCACTCTTCTGGGATTATAAATTGGCTCCTGCTACATAGGCAGCTTAATCTGACCTATCCACCTATTGGTTCCCATTATTTTTGTATCAGATCCAAGAATATTATCTTTTCAGCTTTCCTATCATATGTCCATCTCTCTATAGTTCTTGAGCTCTGTCAATTTCAGACCTGGTCCAGAGTAGGGGCCACTTGGGGCATTACTTTTCTATATTATGTAAGTGATTATATATATTTCAAACAAATTTAAAAGCAAACTAAAAGCAGTACAGAAATATATGAAGAAAAAGTATTCACAGCCATAACAAATAATACACATATGCATAACTAAGAATACTTTTCTTCAATTTAATATTACATAGCAGACAATTTTTCTTGTTAACACACAAATATACCTCATTCATTTTAATAGCTACATAGTATTCCACCCTTAATGAATCATATATGCTTGTTTTCTAATGGATATTTAGGTTGTATTCATACATTTGTTAGACCCATTTCCCACTGTCATCCAAGGATCTGATTCAAGCCAGGTTAATCAGAGTATGCTATCTCTCTACCGTGGGAAACTGAGTCAAGGATGGATGCTTGAGCCATGTCAGAACAATGATAGTAAAGTCTGGGACTCATGTGGAACTACAGAGGAGCAGCAATCCCCCACCCCACCTACTATATGATTGCCAAAATGGGGAACTGCCAGAGACTACTACATGAGAATAGGTAGATTGTATATCTGAGAATGAAACAGAGAAAGCAGAGTGATGAGCAAGAGACAGACAAACAAACCACCTAATCTGAGGATCAAGGAGAGTGTTGATCCTAGATCTGGCTGGCCTAAACTGAAATTATTGCTGGATTTCTCAACCCTGCAAGCCAAGAAATTCTTCCCCCACCCACCCTCTCTCTTAAGTGATCTTGAACATTTGAAAGTGAGTGTTTAGACAAATATGCATACAATACTGCAAAAAATCCTTGTGCCCACATTTTGGGGCAAGAATGCAAATGTATCTGCGAATATTCCTTGAAGAGAAAATGCTAAGTCAAGGGGCATGCATATTTAACATTTTAGTATATATTGCCAAATTGCCATAGTTCTAAATGCTCTTTGGTCCCTGGTCTGTCTTGAGTCCTGGATCTATTTCAACAGTTAGCACTACAGTCCTATTTCTTAAGCATCCAGGCCCATGCAGTATTTAAGAATGCTTTCAGAACCTGTCTTAATCCATTATTTCCAAAGCCCCAGCACAAAGTTATCTCCTAGCTTTTTATCCAAATTATTGTTCATGCTAGTATTTCAAAGTCAGGAGAATCCTTCCTACCCCACTATTTGTTCAATGCTACATTTAGAAAAATTTCATTCAAAGAATACTCCAGTCACAAAAGTATGTTTTGCAGTTTATGAAGTGTTTTTATACACATCCTCCCACTTAAAATTAACAAGTACATGTAGGTATTGATCTAAAGTGACTCGCTCATAACATAGTGAGTGATGTAGCTAAGATCTAAAACCTCAACTTTTGCCTCCAAGTCTCAGGCTCTTTTTTCTATATCACACGTACTTATCAGTGCCCTAAATTCAAGGACATCTAAAGTCACAACAAGAACTACTGGGTCACATTACTTCAATAGGAGATTAACTGAATTTATAAAGATTCCATAAAACATGGGCTGTATTTGACTCTAACAGGCCATCATAAACATATTGATAATGTTGACAGACTATGAACTCAAGTAAATAAAGAGTAATATTTCCCTTATAAAAGCACAGGTAAGATCGCATCAGGGTGCATTAGTGGTATTTTTCTAATACAACTATTAATGAAGTTTAGTAATGAATTAATCATTTAGGAATTCAGGAGGCGGCTTGACATATGATTAAATTAATACAAAATTATAAAAAGCAGATAAGGATATGTTTTTAATACCTTTGGGTCCATTTAACAAATTGTTCCCAGAAGTGTCCTAATTGAGAAAAACAAAACCCATTAAGGCACACCATCTAATCATAGCACAGAAGCACAGTGTCCCCTATTTCTGAATTCTTTTAATATTGAAGTATCCGTCCTTAAGCATCAAAACATCCCTGGGAGAGTAAAGTACCAAGTGTCACCCTCATTTTCCTGAATAGGAAAAATATAGGGAGTAAGCAGCTTGCTATAGAACAACTATCAGTCAATGGAACAGACGCTAAAGCCTGACATTTTTTTTCTTATTTGAGCCCACACCCAAATCTCTCCAGTCAAAACTGATAGGACCTGATGGAACATTCAAGATTACTTTAGCTCTGGCCGGTGTGGCTCAGTAGTAGAGAGTCAGCCTATGCACAGAAGGGTGTTGGGTTGGATCCTGAGCCAGGACACATACCTTGGTTGTAGGGCACTTGTGGGAGGCAACCAATTAATGTGTCTCTCTCCACCTCCACCATCCCTTCCCTCCCAGTTTCTCTAAAAATCCATAGAAAAAATAAACTTGTGTGAGGAGTAACAAAAACAAATAAACAAAAAATGACCTTATATTTCCGATCACTGAGGAGGCATGAAGACATGCAAGGAAGCAAAGTAAAGTCACTTATCTTACAGATTTTCAGTTAGTCTGAAGAATAAACACTGCAATGTCCCTGCTTCCCAGTTTCAAATTCAATTAAGTTCAAAGTATCTGGTGGTCAGTTTCTCCATTCATCAAACATCACCAGTGAGAAGAGAGTGCTATAGTAATAGAGGAGCATCTAGCCCTGGTTCATATGGCTCAGTTGGTTGGAGTGTCATCTTATTTGATTCCAGGTCAGGGCAATCGGAGGTGACCAATTGATGTTTCTCTGTCACATCAATGTCTCCCTTCTATTCTCTCTAGCATCAATAAAAGAACATATCCTTAAGTGATTTAAAAAAAAAAAAAAAAAAAAAAGGAAAAGAGGGTCATCATAATCTTGATTGACTCACAGAACAGGAGTCACAGGCTAACTCCTGAAGGATGATGGTTAGTTGATTAGGCTGGAGGGGGAGCATGAATCTTACAGACAGGTGTATAGAGAGCTAAAAGCACATAGGCAAAAGCATGGTAACAGCTCCCTAAAATTGGAAAAACTAAGACTATTTTGCTCTTACTAAAACTATTTTGCTCTTAGTTTCCTTTAATTCTGACCCACCAGTTGATTAAGCAAATGCCTCTACAAAAACATGGCAGTCATTAATAAAGTTGAAAAGGCAAAGATAGCTGAGTAAAAAGATCAAAAGAGAATAAAGAAAAAAAGTAAGAATTTATCTGAGTACTATATACCCATACTGCCTTTAGTACATCTTTAATAATAGTTTCACAGAAGTATTTTGTTCTAAGCATGCACTAGAAACATACTTTTGCATTATAGCAGCAGCTCTATCTAAAAGAAAAACAATGCAAGCCACGAGTGAGAACCATAAATTTAATTTTTCTAGCAGTCACATTTTAAAAGTAAAAAGAAATAAGTGAAATTAAATTTAATAATATATTTCATTTAACTCATATCCAAAATATCATCACGTCAACATGTAATTAATTTTAAAATTATTGAGATATTTTACATCTTTTTTGGCAGGTACTAAATTTTGAAATTCAATGTATATTTAATACTTATAATGGTGCTCAATAGGCACATGTGGCTAGTGGTTCAGCTCTGTAAGGAGTTAGGAAGATTAAGTAAAGTGTCTTATGTACAAAAATGCTGCAAAAAAGAGCTTCCAAACTTGGCAATCTGGATAAGCCAAACAAAGAAGCCTTCTCTAGCCCACAACTCCCCTTCTTCCAAACTCCCCAGAACTGCTAATTCTACTCATCTGGAGCCAATTACAGGTTGTCTCCCTTTTAGATTGTAAGTTCGAGGCAGTGTCTATTCTTGTTCACCACTGTATCCCCAGGGCTTAGCTTATAACAATGCTTACCCCAACTGGGATGCTCAAGGAATACTTCTTTAATAAAGGCATGAACAGACACATACCTCTCTCTGGACTGTAGATTATTTTGTACTTGGAAGGCTCTCTTACTCTTCTATTTGGACATGTAAAAGTAAATCATACTCCTTTGAAAGTTAAGCCTCATAGCTCTCAATAAAGCTTTCCCTATTTCAAATAATTATAAACTTTTTTCTCTTCAAAACTTCAATATCTATATACATATATAAAACCCTAATATGCAAATAGAACAGTGGAACCAAACAACCAAATAACTGAATAACCGGTCGCTAAGACATGCACTGACCATCAGGGGACGCGTGCGGAACACGGCGGGCATTGGCAGCAGGCAGCAGAGCACAGAACATGGTAGGCATCAGCTGTGGCAGGATGGTGGAGCAGGTGAACAGGGGCTCCAGACCAAGGTGCGTATCGGTTGCTATCATTGGGAAGAACCTCTGGTGGTTACTGAAAATTCTTTGCTCCTGTGCGCCGCGGTCCTGCATGGCGCTCACACTTGCTGCTGGCACTGCCCCCATTTGCACCTGCTGCTGGTGCCAGCCCCAATGAATCAGTGCCATCAGTGGATGCAAGTGGCAGCTATCAGTTCCAATTGACCCTCAAGGCTTTTCCACCTCCACCTGCTCCTGAGGGGTGATCAGGTCCAGCAGCCACCTCTTGCACCCACTACCGGTCCCAGCCCATAGCTGGCAACTGGTGCCAGTTCCAATTGCTTGGCACCTCAGCACCGTCAGCAGGTGCTAGCAGCAGCTGCAGCCCTGATCGCTCCTGAGGGCTTCTCCACCTCCCCCGGCTCCTGAGAGGTGATGAGGGCAGCAGCTGCCACTCGCACCCACTGATGGTGTCAGCCCCACTCATACCCACTGCTGGTGCAGGCCTCAATCGCTCCTCACTGTCAGCAGGTGCGAGCGGGGCCAGCATGGTCAGCGCATGGGAGTGGTGGCTGCGGGAGCAGGGCTTCCAGCACAGAGGAGACTGGGGACCATGAATCATGGAGGGAGGAACCAGGTGGGGGTGTGGTCAAGACCCACCCCTGTGCCCACCGCAGCCTCGCAACACACAGTTCCTTTCAAGGTGCATGAACTCGTGCTCTGGGCCCCCCAGAATTTTATAATTTCCTTTAAAAGAGAACATTCCATTGTTTTAGTTTGCATTATAGTTACTTAGACACATCAGTGTACACCATACCTCACAGTTACATTAAGACAACATCAGCACAATAATACCTTACAATCAGTAAACATTAAATTTTCCTTCTGATGAGGCTCAAGTATCCTGAAGGGCAAAGACCATCTTATTTATAAATCTGTGACCTCAAATTAATCAGTACAATGCTATGAACATAGATGATGCTCATTATGTTTTTGTTAGTGAAAATATTATTTCCTTGTATTACTAGTATAACTGAAGTAATTGTTATGAGTAAGAGACTGCTATAGGCTAGTAAGGAATGAATTAAAAGCAATCCAATCTAATAAAGGTAGTATACAAATTGACCATACATCTGCTACAACCACAAGCCACGCCCGCCAGTCAATCAGGAGCAAGTATGCAAATTAACTCAAGCCAGATGGCTGTGGCCACAGAGCGAGCAGAAGGCTTGGGTTTCCCTGGTGATGGAGGAAGGCAAGCTTCCTGCACACCCTAGCCCGCCCAGGCTTCCGCTGAAGGTTACAAAGTTTTAATTATAAAAGATAAATAAATCCCAACAAGAATGGCTGCTGCCAAGGAGCAAGCAGGAGGCACGGCTCTGCTCAAGGCTACAAAGTTTCAATGATAGAAGATAAATAAATCCCAGATACCAGGGCCTCCACTTGGGTTGCCGGCGGACATGGCTGGCCTGCAAACCACACAGGCCCTTCACACAAGCCACCCTACGCCCCAAGAGAACCTCCTCCCTGATCCAGGACACCCTTCAGGGCAAACCAGCTGGTCCCCACCCATGCACCAGGCCTCTATCCTATCTAATAAGAGAAATATGCAAATTGACCACCACGCCAATACACAAGATGGCTGCCCCCACATGGTCAAAGATCTGCCCCCATGTGGGCACAAAATGGCCACAACAAGATGGCCAGCAGGAGAGGGCAGTTGGGATGTAAGAGGCAGCTGATCAATGATTCTCTCTTACCATTGATGTTTCTATATCTCTCTCCCCCTCCCTTCCTCTCTGAAATCAGTAAAATTTTAAGAAATGTTAAAAAAAGAATGGCTGTAAGATGGAAAGAAGGGAAACATGCAGATACATAGTAAGAGAGGTGTGAGTTAAGAGAGAAAAGTATGGCCTAGAATGGCATCAGAGCCTGGAGCGAGCTCTGACTGACAGGCTTTGGTGACTGTCCTTTGCTAAACCTTTGCCTTCATAAGCACTATACAGTATAACTCTGCAGCTCAGTCCACTTACATATGCTACTTGAGTTTATTTTTGGAACCTAACCTTGTATTTTTCATGAAGTTCCTTAAAGACAAAATCCAAGTAACATATTCTGCCTTCACACTGAGCAAACATCTCCAGCAGTTCTGCACTTTGCAAAACAACACAGTGAAAAGGTGTTGGTACTGTGTGTTATTGTGCAGTGTATGCAGGCCAATTTCTATAATAAACTCACATCTATTTGCAATTCAAGAAATTATTGGCCCAACCAGTCTTCACCAGCAAAACATTTAAAATTGAATTCCTCCCCCACTTCCCCAAAGGGAGAGGGACAAGTTTTATGCATGTGATTACAGGTAATACTCTATATGCATCATGTGACTTAGAGCTATTTTAAAGTTTTAGGGGCAGAGAAGAGCCACATGGGGTTTGACTCTAACAGATAAGCTAGTCTCTTACAGCATTAGATAAGCTAGTCTCTTACAGCATTAGATATGAACTTTTTTGCTTATATTTCACTGTACCATAGCCATAATATGAAAAAGGTATCTCACTGCTCTAAATAATGGAAAATACACATAAAGGATACACACAATCATAGAATTTATCCTAGTTCAGAAGTATTCCTTTCTTGGCTAACTAGTATGACTAGTTAATAAAGGTCAAGGTCATATTTCATCCTTGGAAGAGCAGATAGAAATTCATGGTACTATCACCACTAAATTAGCTCTATTAAAGACTAGGCATTATTAGTATTGCGTGAATCACACCTTTCCAAGCCCATTACATAAAACAACTCTTTCTATTTTTCCCTCACAAAATTAAGCATTAGTTACAGATTGGACTTATGTTGTAATATCAAAGGAAGCATTTAGATGTCCTTTTAAAATGTAGGTAAATTTGAAAGCAAACATGAGCACATTCTCTTTAAAAGGAAAAGATGGTGACCACACCACACTTTTCATTGTCCAAAGTTTGTTTCACACACTATAAGCAGAGATACTACCCTATATCAATCTCAGGTCCTTGCTACTGATTCACCAACTCAAGCTCCCTCTGAAAAACAACCGTGACACTGGTGCTGCTCCTTCTGCAAAGAATACACACAAACGCTCAGACATTTAGACCTTTTTTGTTTTGAATATGAGGCTTCTGCTGTTGTTTCACGTTTACTTATTTCAAATAGGCCACTCACACGGAGAGGAGCAGGTCCTTCACACAGTGCAAGTTTGGCAGATGTGGCTTACACCGTAATTCATTATTCCAGACCTCTGGAAAGTACGTATGAGAAGGTCTGCCTCTCTTAACACAGGTCCAAAGCAGGGTTTTCCCCTAAGATTATTCTTTTCTTTCTTCTAAGATTATTCTTGATGGTTAAATACAATAAACATAGGCACAATTAGTTGTTAAAGAGGCAGTTTTCTTTCTGGGATTCACTGCCTTATGCCAGGACACTACACTTGTTTTCAGGCTTTACACTCCACTTTGAGAATCTCAAGATGTTGAATTGTCTGAAGAAAAAATGTCTTGCTTTTAGTAAGTGTTATATGAAGGGGGGGAGGGAGGGGAAGAGTAACATCTAGTAAGCTCATCCTTCTCTTGTCACACTAATGACTTTTCTCCCAGTTCTCAAAGCCATATTCTTAGAGAACCTGCTCTCTGCCGAGTGGTAGAGTTTACATGGTTTTGTACCTTTTGAATAAGGTACCTGGACTAGTACTGAAAAGCTGTTCCAAGCAGAATCAACCGGTTTCTTTTCCAGGAACTTGCAATTTGGACACAGGACTCAAGTCAGTCTCTGCGGGTGCTTAAATTGAATGGGGCTACATGAGAGACCTTTTCCTACTAAATGTAAGGAGAAGTCAAGAAGGCTAATAATATGAAGAAAATGAAGAGGGCTAACAAGAGCCGAGGCAAGGAATTTTATGACACTCAGCAGAAGGAGCATCAAATAGTGTCAGAGTCTAATAGTGCACAGAAAGCCAGGCACAGAGAGTAGTTGTCTTGGTTCCTAGAGGCAAAAAGTGCTTTGTTCCAATCTCCAGTGAGACCTGTATATTTCCTTCCTTGGTTGCATGCCATGTCCCTGAGATTTTCCAGTAAATTCTCCTTTTAGATGTAAGATAACTGGAATAGATTCCGTTATTTGTAATCAAAATAGTATTGACTAAGACACATATAACTGCTCATCTTCCTCCACTGTAACCAACATATCCTGAATACTCACTATGTGCAAGACATTATACCAGATGCTTAGGGAAGGAATGAAAAAACCCAAAAGATAAATAAGATACAGATTCTGTCCTTTGAGAGTTACAGGTATAAAACAGAGAGATAAATAGCTAACTTGGTACTAGGTTAAACTTTTCATAAATATTAGTAAAATGAAGGAAGACTATGATGTGAAATGGCCTAAGAACCAAATTTACTTACTAAAAATTGTTTTTAAATATATCTTTATTGCTTTTAAAGAGGAAGGGAGAGGGAAAGAGAGAAACAACAGTAAAGAGAGAGAATCCTTGGTCAGCTACCTCTTTCAGGCCCTTACCGGGGACTAAGCCCGAAAACTGACATGATCTGTGACCTCCTTGGGCTACTTACGCAAATTTAACAATGTAAAAAAAAAAAAAAAAGTTTAAGAAAATAAAAAACTACCATAAAATATTTTCCAGATATATACCTTATTATATCAACTCGGTACCATAGTATATACCATACCTCCATGCTATGCAGCATTACTTCCTGAACCTGATCATAATATACAAATCCAGTTAGATTGCACTTTATTCTCTATGGGCAATTTAAGGGATTTTTGAAGGCTAACTGATTACTACGCATGATTTTCACCTGTGTGCTAGCTTTATCTTCTTAGGAAAACTATCACCCTTGAAATCTTAGCATTTTATATAAGACTAAAGGCCTGGTGCACGAAAATTCATGCACAGGTGGGGTCCCTAGGCCTAGCAGGTGATCAGGGCTGACCTGGGCCAGGCTGATCAGGGCTGGGCCAGAGAGAAGGTGACAGTTGCCGGGGTGGGCTTGGAAGGAATGAATGCCAATGCCGCCATCATTGGTGCCCTGCCACCTAGTGGTTCCTCACCTCCCCCACTCCTTCTTCCCTTGCTGCTGCACCACCATCGTGGCTCACAGGCTGATTGGGGTCTGGCGGCCAGGGGAAGGGGCCAGGCACAGGAAGTTGGCCACTAGCCCCAAGGAGGGAGCCAGCCCTCGGCACCTCTGGAAAAGGGGCCGTGTCTGCTGCCACCTATCCCCGGTTCCCTGTTCCAGCCCAGGGGCCAGAAAGAGGGACCACGAGAGGTTGGCTGGCTGGGTAGGTTGGCTGTGGGAGTGCAATGACCACCAGGGGGAAGCTCGTGCATTGAGCGTCTGCCCCCTGGTGGTCAGTGCACATCATAGTGACCAGTCATTCCCATCATTCTGGTCACTTGGGCTTTTATATATATATAGATACCGAAAAACTAGTATATGTGATCTTTGACAGCTGGTGGTGGACTGATTATTTGAATGTTTATTAGGTTATCCTAGCAGCCTAATGATGTTGAACTGAAATATGGTGTTCTGAGAGATATCTTAGGATTCTGAATAAAGCCTCTAGACTCAAATTATGCTACCAAGTCCCCAAAGTGTCAGTGCCTCAATATGACAAACTATCACTTAGATAGGCCCCACCAATTTCTTTTCTAGCATTCTTTTATCTTCCTAGAATATTTTCAATATTTCAATTATTGTTCAATTATAATATTCAACTTGCCATTTAACTCATCTTACTCCTTTACTATCTCATCTCTCAAATCCATATCCTATATAATAAAAGGATAACATGTAAACTGTCCCCTCGACCTGGAGTTCAACTGGGAGTTTGACCAGGGGTTGGGGTGGACAGCCAACTGCCTTGGGCCCTTCCCTGGCCGGCCCTGGCCCCGATCAGGCTTTCCCCTCCTCTCTCCCCCGACTGGGGGGTGGGGCCAGCCGGACCCCACCCATGCACACATTCGTGCACTGGGCCTCTAGCTAGATAATAAAGCTAAAAAGATCTCAACACTGTTGAAATTTATAGCTTTCTATTTGATAAACAGATTGCCAATCTTATCTTTAAGTCAGAAAAATTTTAATGAAAAATATAGAAAAAAGACTAAGGAAATATACAACAGCTAAGTGGAGAAAGTAAATCTTTCTTTTATATATTTTTTCAAACCTTCAGTGATATTAATTTTCTCTAGAACTTATAAAATTTTTCAACTGGAAAAATATTTTTTTTCTTTGGCCAAGCTGCACATAGATAATTATAAATTCCTTCTCTAAAGTTACTCTTTTTTTTTTTTTTTTTTTTTTTTTTTAAGCGAGCAGAATATGAGATCTAGAGTACTATCTTTCCTGAACCTTAACTGTTGAGAATGGAGCTAAGCAAATAGTTGACAAGCTATGATCCCTCCTTCAATTTGATCACATCTACATAAATTCTTTAGCTGCTGATGGGCTATTTATGTCTGATGATCTGCAATGCTATAGCCACTACACTAATAAGAAACAAACATAATTCTGAAACTCAAAGGGCTTACTAGTATATTCCAGAATTTTCACCAGAGAGTGTTTGGATGCTTTGAGTTTATAAATACTAATAAACATATATGTCTCTAACTGTATACCAAATTCATAAAGAAATAATTTGAGGGACTTTGTTCTAATATCTTAAATTATTCATTCATATTTTTATTCTGTTTCCTTAACACAGTTAATGAAGAATTGTTGGCGAAAGCAAATAAAGACCGGAAATAGAACCTGCAACTCAACAGTGCATGGTTCTATTTCAACCAAGTGAGCCACACCAGTCAAGGCTTATGTATCCTTCCTCTTTGAGGGCACTGATATTTACTAACATTCCCATAGAACAATAAGCCTTATTTATGATGTTTCAGCAGTTTGGCACTAGTAACACCTCTTTATTTGAGGATTCATAAATAAGTGCAGTTTTGGTAAGGATCAAACATTAACTGAACCAGTTGACTTGGTCCTTGAGAAATAGTTTCAACTCTATTTTACAGAACAAAAATAGGTATGGCAATTTTGTCTTTTTTTTCTGGGGTTCAAGATAGCTGTGGCCAAGTGTCCCCTCCCAATTGTCATAAATGGCTATGGAGCTGTGGAAGTAAAGGTAATCCTTCTCACCAAGGAGGCCTGAATGAGAATAATTGTATTTCAACCTGACCACATTCAGCTCCTCTGAAAGAAACAAGCACCTCACAGATCACAGATATGATGGGTTCACAGTAGCCAGAATTCTGCTGCACTCAGTCAGAGAAAGGACTGGGAAGTACCAAGTGACCATTGCTTTAGAATCCACCAGAAATTCTTTAAAAAAATGAAAAAGTTATCTCTTCATTCTGATATTTCTTAAAGCTATGGGAAATGTAAAAAGGTATTTCCATTTCTACAGGATAGATCTTCAGTTTCAATGTAAAACAATACTGCCTTGTGTTTACGTAGCACTTTTCCCTTAAGAATTCAAGGCCTTTACAGACATTACCTCATCCAACCCCAGCAGGTCTGCAAATATGATAAGAAACAGCAGGTTTTCCTGTTGTATGAAAAAGGAAACTGAGGCATGGGCACATGGTTAACACCTGAGTCACAAAGAAACAGCTGGAAAAAAATGAGCTAAACTTTTCTCCTCGATCCAATTCTTGGCTGTCTCCACTTATTCACACTGCCTGTAATTAGAGACTGCAAGTGTCTAAATCTCCATAATTGTCAAAAATGTAATTTCAAGGCTGCTCTTTTTTTACTAAAAAGATCAATTTTCCCTAGGCTTAAGGTTGTTTTTTTTTTTTTGTCTCCTCCATCTATAATACCCCTGGCAGAGAAATTTCTGAAAACTTATACATGACAAGAAACGATCCAGACTTTACTTTCTTTTACTGAAATCATCATTTTATCCTTTCTTCTCATTATAAAAAATTTGTCTAACTGGAGACCAAAAAGTTTTTTCTAAATCCTTTAAGGACTTCTAAGTATCGGATATCTAAGTGGAGGCATGTTACTTGTTCCCAACTACTCTTGTTATATGATTCACTTTTATTTTAAGTAAAATTCCCATCTTTCCAGTATCTCTTCGGATATTATTTTTAATTTCCTGTTTACTGCTTCCTATGTTTACCCAGCTTATTTACAATGCACTCCTCCCTCAGGAAGTTCACAACATTATAGAAGGTTTTTGTCAATTTCACACTTTATGATTTTCTTCAGATTTATGCTTTATTCCTTTGTTGAAGCAGAACCATATTCTTTTTGCATATTTTTAAAAACATGAAACACTTCACAAATTGCATGCTATGCTTGCATAGGGGCCATACTAATCTTCTCTGTATCATTCTAATTTTTGTATATGTGCTGCTGAAACAAGCACCATGTTCTTTTTAATTTAACAGTTGCCTAGATTTGGTACCAACTGGCACCTCCTATCCTTTTTGTTGACATATAAAACCATTCCCCTCCAGAAACTCGAAAACTGCAAAGCCCAATCAGCTCTATGAACACTTTCTTTAGTCACAACATAATGGTTTCAGCGGGTGAAAATGGCATAGGTAGCTCTGAGCCGCTTAGTTGTATAGATGGCATACGTATTCACATAAATGATTAATTTGTTTTGGAAAGAAACATTTCAAAACCTAGATCACCAAAGGCTATAAAATATTTTGGAGTTAACAAATGCAGCCTTTTATGGCATAAAATTTGGGGGCATCTGGTGAAACAGAAAATCTTACTCTTTCACAGTAGAGGGCAGTTCTGGGCCTTTGATTCAATTAAATATTTTTATGGCTATCTTCCACCACTCTATTATAATTAGGTAAGGGATAATGGATTAAAGGCCCCAAGCAACTGCTAGGTATATGTATATATATGCACACACAAGACAAAAATCTGTAATATTTGTTCTAATTCTGTGAAATACACCATTGGTATCTTGACAGAAATTGCATTGAATCTATTGTACAAAACCCCCCACAAAACCATAGTTTGCCTATTGTATGACCTTGGGTAAGTCATTTACTAAACTTCCCTGTGCTCAAAAGTGGGAAAAATGTAATAACATATAAAGTACCTACTGGGTACTTAAATTCACTTGCATTCTCTGTTCAATGAGATTTTGCCTGGGCTTTTTTACATTATGAAATTTCAATAAGTATCTTGTTGTCTTTTTTTTATTTGAGGACTAGCATATCTTTTATAAGACAGTCAAAGCAGAATAGTCATTAGATTAGAATAGCTGCTGGAAAGCCAGGACATGGCAGCTCAGGGTTAGATCAGCTATGATATGGTATTTATTCCTACAGACTTTAAGAATATTTCTCAGGCAGGCTGCTATGTAGGACCAGAGCAAGATGAGTTCCTCCACTACTGTTAGGATCTCTCAATATAATTAAGAAGGTGCAGAAGCAGAAGACATTATTGCAGTTTCATTTTATATTTTAGTTGGGCCTTTCCAAATGCCAAGTGAAGTGGTGAGAATTTTTAGTCAAAGTACTATACTAAGTTATTTATTACAAATGTCAAATGTCAAAGCTATTGTTCAGAACTACTGTTCTTAAGAAATAGTTATTTCTGAGACCCTCCACCATATTTTATCTACTTGCATTCTCATTTCTATAACTAGAGGCCTATTTTCTTGCCATTTGCCTATCTCCATTCTCTTTCATTTGTTTCTGTCCTTTTTGATTCATTTCCTCTCTCTCCCTCCTGCCATTTCTCTACATACTTGGATTTATTCATCTTTTATTTAATTACCAAACATATATTATACTAGGCCCTTATCATGTGGCCTCTCATGTCTAGCTATGAACCTTCATGTTCTTACTGTCCCTCTCTTATGTTTAGGCTTCCTGTTGTGTTTAGCTCACTGTTTTTTTGTCTATCTCTGCTACAAATCTGTCATCTATCAATCCTGTTCCTGTGTGTTAGGATACAAGCAAAAGTGTGTAGTAGCTATATATATAAAAGATTAATATGCAAATTGTCCCTGTGGGAGTTTGACAGGGAGACCAATCACTTGCTATGATATGCGCTGACCATCAGGGGGTGGTGCGGAACAAAGGAGGGCTCCAGCCAGCAGCTGGCAGCTGGGGAAGGGAGGCCCTGGTCAGCAGCTGGAAGGCCCGATCGCTGGCCAGGCCTAGGGACCCTACCTGTCCACTAATTTTGTGCACCAGGCCTCTGACTTTCCAATAATAGGTAAAAATAATAATTTCTCATAGTCAATTACATATAGTTACAGAATAACATATACTAGTAGAAGCTTTC
This sequence comes from Pipistrellus hanaki, assembly GCF_964339955.1. NCBI lineage: Eukaryota > Metazoa > Chordata > Mammalia > Chiroptera > Vespertilionidae > Pipistrellus > Pipistrellus hanaki. The sequence continues at coordinate 43,827,942 of NC_140503.1, read as the reverse complement.
TTCTGTTGATTCCAAGGCTTACAGCTTTAATTACCAAGATTAAATACTGCTATTCTTTCTTGTGAAGTTGGATCATTGTACCAAACCAATACTGAAGCTACCAGCAGGGCAAGCAAGTTCCAAGGAATCCGGAGTCAATATTTAAGTCCCTGACTCCTAATCTTGTGTACTCAGAACAACCTATAAAAACTACATCTGAAAAGCATAATTATGTCCAATGCCAAAGCCTATTGTGCCATGACAAATCAAAACACGGGGATGTAAGAAGGAATGAAGCAGAAATAAGACAAAACTGAAGAATATATTTGGTTTAGAAACAGAGACCATCTAAAACTTTGACTTTCCAATAATCAGGGAAAAATAATAATTTCTCATAGTCAATTACATATAGTTACAGAGTAACATATACTAGTAAAAGCTTTTCTTTGTAATAAATTTAGAAATTCTCCAGCAATCTCAGGTTCAAACCATAAGTTGCAAATAAAAACATATCTTGCCCTCAGCCATCCAATGATGGGAAACACTAGATAATGTCCCCATTTGATTCACAGCTCATTGGATGTCCATTTGCCAGTGTTATATTTATAATACTTAAGGTCTGGTGCATGAAAATTCATGCACTTGAGTGGGGGAGGGGTCCCCTCTGCCCGGCCTGCCCCCTCTCATAGTCTGGGAGCCCTCAGGGGTGGGAAGCGACCTGGCCATCAAAGGAAGGTGACACCCCCATCACACCTCTGCTGCTGCCACTGTTGGCTGCGCAAGACTCAGCTGGCGCTGGTTACCTGAGCCTTGGGGGACTCTGGGCGGCTGGGCAGCTGCCATCCAAGGCTTGCCTGCACCTTGGGTCAGTCCTGGATGGCTGGGCAGCCAACATCCAAGACTTGCCTGTGCCTCCTGCCAGCCCTGGGCGGCTGGGATTTAAGGGGACTGGGGGACTCCAGAGGCAGGTGCGCGGAGTGGCTGGGCCTGCTTGGGGGTGGGCCCGGCTGTGCTGCGCACCTGCCACCCCAGCAGGGCTGAGGGGTCTGGGAACTGCCATCTTGTGGCTGTGGGTACTGCCATTTTCTAGGGTGTGGCAGTCAATTAGCATATTCCCTCCTTATTGGCTGTGGGCACCACCATCTTTGTGAGGTTGTGATGGTCAATTAGCATATTCCTTCTTTATTAGATAGGCTAATTAAATTCTAAAAAAATAAGTTTATATTTTCTGAAACTGAGGAAGATACCAACTATAATATAAATGTATACCATGATGTTTCTTATACAGTAATATGTGGTCTTTAAGAGTTTTGTGTTTTTTAAATATATTTTTATTTCAGAGAGGAAAGGAGAAGGAGAGAGTGTTAGAAATTTCAACGATGAGAGAGAATCGTTGATCTGCTGCCTCCTGCAGGCTCCTACTGGGGACCAGTCCACAACCCAGGCATGTGCCCTGGACCAGAATCAAACCTGGGACCCTTTAGTCCACAGGCTGATGCTCTGTCCACTGAGCCAAACCATCTAGGGCAGGGGTCTTCAAACTACGGCCCACGGGCCACATGCAGCCCGCAGAGGAGTCTGATCCAGCCCGCCAGGTTTTTTGGGCAGTGAGCGCAGCCGAGGTGTTACAGTAGGAATTAGTAGTTCATATAATCCGGCCCTCCAGCTCTCTGAGGGACCGTGATCTGGCCCCCACTTTAAAAAGTTTGAGGACCCCTGATCTAGGGCCTTTAAGGGTTTTTACTGCCCTAGTCAGTTTAGTTCAATGGATAGAGTGTCAGCCTGTGGACTCAAAGGTCCTGGGTTAGATTCTGGTCAACGGCACATGCCCGGGTTGCAGGCTCGATCCCCAGTAGGGGGCATGCAGGAGGTAACTGATCAATGATTCTCTCTCATCACTGATATTTATATCTCTCCCTTACTCCCTGAATTCATAACAATATATATATTTTTAAAGTTTTTCTTTTTTAATACAATCTTAGAGTTCAAATAGGTCTTTAAAAGTCATGTATTCTACGCCTAAGTCAGTTTGGCTTACTGGATAGAGTGTCAGCCCTCAGGCTGAAGGGTCCCAGGTTGATTCCAGTCAAGGACAAATACCTCAGTTGCAGGCTCAATCCCCTGGTCTGGGCACAGGTGGGAGTCAACCAATTGATGTGTCTCTCTCTGTCTCTCCCCCTCCCTTCCACTCTCTCTAAAAATTAAAAAACAATGGAAAAATATCCTTGAGTGAGGATTAACAAAAAAAGTCATGTATTCTAACTTTTTACCCAGTGCACAAATTGGCCTCACAACATCCAGAACGTATTATGTTCAGCTTCTGCCTGGAAACTGCCCTCCCTCTAAGAGACAGGAAATCAATCTTATTACATAAAATAGCTTACTTTGGTTCACAATTTGCTTTTTAGTTCCTATAAGGCAGGGGGTCTTCAAACTACGGCCCGCGGGCCACATGCGGCCCGCAGAGGAGTCTGATCCGGCCCGCCAGGTTTTTTGGGCAGTGAGCGCAGCCGAGGTGTTACAGTAGGAATTAGTACAATAGTTCATATAGTCCGGCCCTCCAGCTCTCTGAGGGACCGTGATCTGGCCCCCACTTTAAAAAGTTTGAGGACCCCTGCTATAAGGTATTCAGAAAGAAAGAAAACAAGTTATTGCATCACTTTACTATCATTTGTTGAACTTAAGCTTGAAACTATTAACACACAGCTCAAAGAAATGGGGACAGAAACATTGCTTGGTGATGGAGGAAGGTAAGAGAAAGACCATAAAGCCACTGCTGCAGGGCAAGAATTGCTTCTTACAGTCTGTCTGGTGTGGCTCAGTGGTTGAGTGTCAACCTATGAACCAGGAGGTCAAAGTTTGATTCCCCATCAGGGCACATGCCTGGGTTATAGGCTTGATCCCCAGTAGAAGATGTGCAGGAGGCAGCAGATCAATGGTTCTAATCATTGATGTTTCTATCTCTCTCTCTCTTTCCCTATCCCTTCCTCTCTGAAATAAAAATTGCTTCTTAACAACTGGTCATCCGTCTCTGTTTAACTACTCCTAGCCATAAAGTTTATTGCTCTTTACAGTAATTCATTGTTGGGAATGCCGGAGCATTGGAGGTTCTTAAAATTTGGGCCAAATTTTTCCTTTTTTTTTTTTTTTTTTTTTTTTTTTTACAGAGAGGAAGGGAGAGAGATAGAAACATCAATGAGAGAGAATCATCGAGCAGTTGCCTCTTGCACACCCCGTACCGGGGATGTGCAGGCAACCACAGTACATGCCCTTGACCGGAATCGAACCTGGGACCTTTCAGTCCGTAGGCCGACGCTCTATCCACTCAGCCAAAACGGTTTTGACAAATTTTTCCCTTTTTTTATTTCAATGGAACACTGTTGAGCCCTCTGTTACAAGCTCAGAGGCATTTGCAACAACTGTTACATGCTGCCCCCTTTACCACTAAAGTAGCAATGGCTTTATGGTCTTTCTCTTACCTTCCTCCATCACCAAGGAACCAGTTTCTGTCCCCATTTCTTTGAGCTGTGTGTTAACAGTTTCAAGCTTAAGTTCAACAAATGATAGTAAAGTGATGCAATACCTTGTTCCCTTTCTTTCTGAACACTTTCTTATAGGAACTAAATAGCAAATTGTGAAATAGTAAGCTGTTTTATGCAGTAAGATTGATTTCACAGAGGAAGGGAGAGGGAGAGAGAGATGTTGTAACATCAATGATGAGAATTCTGCACGTCCCATACTGGGGATCAAGCCCACTACCCAGCATGTGCCCTTGACCGGAATGAACCTAGGACCCTTTAGTCTGCTGGCCGATGCTTTATCAACTGAGCCTAACCAGCTAGGGCTGAAAGGCAATTTTTAAATTTTTTTTAAAAAATTATCTTTAACACAGATAATAATTTAATAAAAAAATAAAATTAAAAAAAGATTTAAAAATAGTTATCTTTATTGTTGAAAGTATTACAGATGTTCCATCAACTCCCTCCATCCAATGATCTACCTATCCTATACAATAAAAGTCTAATATGCTAAGTATCTAATCATCTGGTCGGCCATTCAACCAATCAAAGCATAATATGCTAATGATATGCTAAGGCTCTTCAACTGCTCGCTAAGACCTGCACTGACTACCAGGTGGCAGACTCTTAGACCTGCAGGTTAATTTGCTGCTGGGGTAATCAGATACTATTTAGTCATTCTGGCTGATTGGGACTGAGCGAGATGGGTGGACATGCCCTGGAGCCCTACCACATCCCTCTCTGCCCCAATCGTGCACTGGTGGGGATTCCTCAGTCTGGCCTGTGCCCTCTCACAATCCAGGACCCCTCAGGGAATGTTGGAGAGTCAGTTTTGGCCCAATCCTGCAGGCCAGTCCGAGGGACCCCAATGGCACACAAATTTGTGCACCAGGCTTCTAGTTTAATAATATTTATAGTGCATGCAGAATGCCAAAACATCAAGAATCTGCAATGCTCTCTTGTATTTGGGGATAGTATGAGCCCAGCAGTACAGATGTTATCCCTATTAACAGGTTCATCAGATTTAGGGGCTTCATATTAAAAAGGGAACATTGGCCTAATTTGGTTTATTCTATTTGCAAGGGCTTACAGAGGAAATTCTGCAAACTGGCCTTGTCATTTTCTTTGGGTCTTCCCAAACTTCTAAGTTAGGCTGAATCTATCATGTTTTCACCTGTGCCCTAAATTTTTGAAAAATGTAAAAATATGTTTATCATAAGTGAGTTGTGATAATTATTATTGTGAAATTTACAGCCAACTTTAAAGTTTAGTTCTATGCACTCAGTTGGCAATCTTAAATCTTATGCCAGGCATACTCCATATTTAAGGATTCCATCCATGAACAAACAGTATATACTAAGAAGCTACTGTGAGCAAGAATGCTTGCTGGGTTCAATGAAAGACAAATGCCTATCCCCGCCTACTTTGGTTATGACTATGGCTGATTATTGCAATGGTCATAGTATAAGTCAACTTTAATAACACCAAGAGGCTCTTATACAATTCTCTATATTCTAAGGAAGTGTAACTCAAATTCCTTCAATAGTACCTTCAACAGTGATACTTGAAATAGAAACCATTTAGTCATTCACATAAAACTGTCACATTGAAGAAAGCACAAAGCAAAGGAATGTCTACTAATATCAAGTAATGGTGAATCCCAACACTTAAGGATTTAATCTTCTGTGCTAAGGATCCTATAGGGACAACTTCCTTAAGGTTGGTAACATTTACTAAGTCAAGATACTTTTCTGAAAACCAGGAGGATATTTTAAAAATTAGAGCTTTTAGGTTAAAAAAAAAAAAAAAAAAAAAAAAAACATGTTTAAAAAAATTACAATCTTAAATTTTTTAAATCCTCAAAGGTTATATAGGTCTTCCAAATCAATGAAAACAATGAATAAAATGACAGTGTTATGGTATTTCAGAGCATGTAATTTATAGTATGTCTTTAAAATGGATATATAGTCTCAATATGGTAAAAGATAGCTTGCAAATTAGCAACCACTCTTCCTTTCTTTTGGTATAAATAAAGAGATGGAAAGAGAATAAGTAAACTGCCAAAATGCAAAACCCCATACTAAGTATATTTCAGGTGGGTGAAAGCTTTCAAAGGTTGGTTTACAGGTACAGTAATAGAATCACAGATTCCCAATCAACTCAACTGCTCCTGCAAGAACCAAAGACCAAGTAGCTTTGAAACTATGTTTATTTATCTACTTAGCAAACAGAGGAGATATGTGTCTGGTAAGAGAGTAAAGTCAAGAAAATGTGCAAATTTTAGGGCTTCCAGTAATCTATATTTTAGTAAATAGAGAAAACAGACTTGACTTACCTGCACTGCCAAGCTGTTTATAAAACCTGTACTCTAAATGAAGCTGTGGAGCACGTGATTTTATTGGTTCCTGAAACCCAAAAAAGAGAGATCAGATTTAGACAAGTGGAATTTTTCTGTTCTTATGTTTTCAATACTAACCAGAATTAAGATCACTTATTATTTATTTATTAACTTTTTTTAAATTTTAAATTTTTTTTTAATTTTTCAATTATAGTTGACATAATTATTACCTTATATTAGTTTCAATGTACAACCCAGGAATTTAGACATTATATAATTTACTAAGTAATCATCCCAAATAAATCTCACACCAATCTGACACCATATATAATTATTACAATACTAGAGGCCCAGTGCACAAAATTCATGCATGGGAGGGGGAGGTGTCACTCAGCACAGCCTGCACCCTCTCCAATCTGGGACCCCTCAAGGGCAGTCGGACATCCCTCTCACAATCTAGGACTGCTGGCTCCCAATTGCTCACCTGTCTGTCTTCTTGACTGCCTTAACCACTTCTGCCTGCCAGCCTTATCACCCCCTAAGCATTCCCCTGACAGCCTGATTGATGCCTAACTGCTCCCCTGCCAGCCTGTCTGCCCCTAACTGCCCTCCCCTGAGGCCTGATCACCTCTAACTGCCTTCTCTTGCAGGCCTGGTCTCTCCCAGCTGCTCTCCCCTGCAGGCCTGGGTCCCTCCCAATCGTCCTTGCCTGCAGGCCTGGTCGCCCCCAACTTCCCTCCTTTGCTGGCTTGGTCACTCCTAACTGCCCTCCTCTGCAGGCTTGATCGCTCCCAGTTACCTTCCCTTGCAGGCCTGATTCCTCCCAACTGCCCTTCCCTGCTGGCCTGATCGCCCACAACTGCCCTCCCTTGCAGGCCAGGTCTCTCCCAACTGCCCTCCTCTGTTGGCCATCTTGTGTCCACACAGGGACAGGATCTTAAACCACATGGGGACAGCCATCTTATGTGTTAGAGTGATGGTCAATCTACATATTACTCTTTTATTAGATAGGATAGAAGCTTGGTACACGGTTTGCCCTGAAGGGTGTCCCAGATCAGGGTGGGGATTCCCTTGTGATATAGGGTAGCATGGGCGAGGAGCCTGTGGTGGTTTGCAGGCTGGCCATTCCCCCTGGCAACCCAAGCAGAGGCCCTGGTATCTGGGGTTTATTTATCTTCTACAATTGAAACTTTGTAGCCTGGAGTGGAACTAAGCCTTCTGCTTCCTCGGTAGCAGCAGCCATTTCTGTTGGGGTTTATGCATTTTCTATAATTGAAACTTTGTAGCCTGGAGCAGAAGCCTAGGCCAGCCAGGGTGTGTGGAAAGCTTGGCTTCCTCCATTGCCAGGGGCAACCCTAGCCTCCCGCTCTTTCCAGCTCCGTGGCTGCCGCCATTTCTGTTTGGATTTATTTATCTTCTATAATTAAAACTTTGTAGTCTTGATTGGAGGCCTAGGCTGGCAAGGGCTTGGCTTCCTCCATTGCCAGGGAAACCCAAGCCTCCCTCCTGCTGTCTGTGGCCATAGCCATCTTGGTTAGGTTTATTTGCATATTTGCTCCTGATTGGCTTTGTGGGCATGGCTTGTGGATGTAGCAGAGTGATGGTTAATTAGCATACTACTCTTTTATTAGATAGGACTAGAGGCCTGTTGCAGGAAGATTTCTGCAAGAACAGGGCTTCCGGCGAGTTTCCCTCCCACCACTGCCACCTCTCATGCCCCCCTGCGCTTTCCCTGCCGTCTCTGCCCTCCACCCACCACCCCAGCTTTTCCTCCCGTCTCTGCAACCTCCCAGGCTTTCCCTCCCGCAGCCGCCGCCCCCCTGCGCTTTCCCTCCCTCCCACCACCACCACTGCACGTGCTTTCCCTTCTGCCGCCCGCTGCCCACTGCTGCTGCCCCATGCTGCCGCCCGCACTTTCCCTTCTGCAGCTGCCTTGCTTTTCGCTTTCCCTTCCTCTTCCTTCTATGCTGTCTTTAGTCTTCACTCATCCTTCCCTTGGTGTATGCAAATTAACCACCATCTTTGTTGGGTTAATGCATGCTCACTCTGATTGGCTCTGGGTGTAGTGAAAAATTAGCATTTTTCTCTATTAGTGTAGATTATGGGCTATATTCTCTAATTCTCTATGTTGTGCTTTACATTTTGGTAACTATTCTGTAACTACCAATTTGTACTTCACTTTTTTCATCCATAAGATCACTTAATATTTTAGAGATGATATCTACATATGATAGTATTTTCTTACCACAATTTCTCTCTGAAATCACAGCTAGGGAGAAGATGAAACCAAATTACATATAATTCCTTCCAAAGATACTTAAATAAAAATTACTCTGTATGAGCCATCATTCAAGGATAGTTCCCCCTCATCAAGTGTTCTCCTGAAATGTATTATCCTAGAAAACCAGATGTCAAATCTTTTAATTAATTACCAGCATGTATTTCCTGGTTGTTTTATTATGAACTTGGCCTAACAGTTTTATTATTTTTAGAAAAAATGACATTCACTCAGGAAGAAGAAAAAAAAAAATAGGAAGTAACTAAAAATAATATGAGCCCCTATCATTTTACAGAGAAGCACTATTAACATTTTGGTGAATGTCCTTCCAAATATTTACTAATATATATATAAACTAGTGGCTTGATGCATGAAATTTGTGCACGGGGGGAGGGTTCCTCAGTCCAGCCTGCACCCTCTCCAATCTGGGACATCCCTCTCACAATCTGGACTGCTGGCTCCTAACTGTTCACCTGCCTGCCTGCTCACCCCTATCCATTCTGCCTGCTGGCCTGCTCACCCCCAACTTCCCCGTCCCCCGGCCGACCTGATCGCCTCCAACTGCCCTCCCCACCAGCCTGCTCGCCTCTAACTGCCTGCTTGCTTATCCTCAATTGTTCCCTTCCCGCTGGCCTGATCACCCCCTACTGTCAGCCTGCTTGCCCCCAATTGCCTTCCCCTCCTGGCCTGATCACTCCTAACCACCTCTGCCTCAGTCCCACCATCATGGCTTTGTCTGGAAGGACATCCAGAAGGTCTCCCAGTCTAATTAGCATAATAGGCCTGGTACAGGGGTTTGGCTGGTCTGCCCTGAAGGGGGTCCTGAATCAGGATGGGGGTCCATTTGGGGGGGCGTGGCCAGCCTGGGCCAGGGGCTGAGGGCTGTTTGGGGGCAGTTTGCAGGCCGGTCAAGCCCTCAGCTTTGTCCAGAAGGACATCCAGAAGGTCTCCCAGTCTAATTAGCATATTAGCCTTTTATTAGTATAGACTAAAAATTTTTTTAAATAAGTGCAATCATGCTCCATTTGCTGTTCTATAATGTGCCTTTAAATTCGACAATGTGAGAACGACATCTTTTCATGGCATTAAGTAAAACTGTGTGTATGTGTGTGCGTGTGCGTGTGCGTGTGTGTGTGTGTGTATTTATTTTAATCCTCCCACAAGGATATGTTTTTATTGATTTTATCTATCTATCTATCTATCTATCTATCTATCTATCTATCTATCTATTTGTGGTTAGCCCTCACCCGAGGTTATTTTTCCATTGATTTTTAATTTTTGGAGAGTGGAAGGGGGAAAGAGACAGAGACAGAGACAGAGACAGAGAGAGAGAGAGAGAGAGAGAGAGAGACAGAGACAGACAGACAGACATCAGTGGGTTGCCTCCCAGTTTGAGCTGGCAACCAAGATACGTATCTTTGACCAAATTTGAACCCAAAATCCTTTAGTCTGCAAGCCCATGCTCTATCAACTGAGCCAAATGGGTTAGAGCTTTTACTGATTTTAGAGAGAGGAAAGGAGAGGGAGAGAGGGGAACATTGATGTGAGAGAAACTGACTGGTTGCCTCATATACCCTCCCTAAATGGGGATGGAACCTACAACCCTTTGGTGCATGGGATGACACTCCAACCAAATGAGACACTGGACCAGGGCTGTATATTATTTATTTATTTGTTTGTTTATTTATTGTATATTATTTTAATGTCTAGAGTACTCCTCTGTATATGTTTGTACATACACACAAATTGCTTTCAGTTTTCAATATTGTGAATAATGTAAAAATTTTTATGTATATTTAGCTTTACATTTAAGAAAATTAGATTATATATGCAATTAAAATGTGAACAATATGGTGATCAAGTTTTCAAAAATAGTTCCTAAAGACCCCAGAGATAAAGTAACTGAACTTTCACACTTTGCTCTATAACAAACTTCAAGAATTGGCTGATTAATTACTCTGTATGGACAGTATACCAGGCAATTAAGTAACAAGAAAATCAAACACTACCCTAAAGATATACCTGAATACTCATTAGGATGGCTATTATCAAAACCACAGAATATAACAAGTATTGTTGGGGATATGGAGAAACTGGAATCCTTGTGCAATGCTGCAAAATGGTGGAGCAACTGTGGAAAAGAGTATGGCAATTTCTCAAAAATTTAAACATGGAATTACCATATGATACAACAATCCCACTTCTGAATATTTACACAAAAATATCAGAACTCAAATTGATTTTTTTTAAATATATTTTATTGATTTTTTACAGAGAGGAAGGGAGAGAGATAGAGAGCTAGAAATGTCGATGAGAGAGAAACATTGAACAGCTGCCTCTTGCACACCCCCTACCGGGGATGTGCCCGCAACCAATGTACATGCCCTTGGCCGGAATCGAACCTGGGACCTTTCAGTCCACAGACCGACGCTCTACCACTGAGCCAAACCGGCTTCAGCTCAAATTGATTTTTTAAAAATATATTTTTATTGATATCAGAGAGGAAGAGAGAAACATCAATCATGAGGGAATCATTGATTGGCTGCCTCTTGCACGTCCCCCACTGGGGATTGAATCTGCAACCCAGACTTGTAACCTGACAGGGAATTGAACCATGACCTTCTGGTTCAAAGTTTGATACTCAACCACTAAGTCACGCTGGGCAGGCTCAAATTGATTTTTGTGCATCCATATTCATACTGGCATTATCCCCAATAGTCAAAAGGTGGAAGCAACTTGGGTATTTATCAACAACTAAATGGATAAACAAAATGTGGGTACATTTTGTTTCACACATAAGATGGAATATTATTCAGCAATAACAAGGACATTCTGACACATGCTATAACATGGGATGAGCCTTGAGGACATTATGTTAAATGAAATAAGCCAGTTATAAAAGGACTTATAATCATCCCACTTATAGAGTAGTTAAATTCATAGAGACAGAAGGTTGAATTGTGGTTGCCAGGGGCTGGGGTTAGAGGAAAATGGCGAGTTAGTGTTGAATGGGTATAGAATTTCAGTTGAGGAAGATGAAAAAATTCTGGAAATGGATATTCAACAATGTAAATGTACTTAATATCACTGAACTGTATGTATACTTAAAAGTGGTTAAAAAGGTAAATTCGAGATAGTAATTTCTTATCAGATATATGATTTTTAATACTTTATCCCTCCCATTTCCTGGATTGCCTTTTCACTCTGTTCAGGGTTTTGATATCATATAAATTTTTAGTTTTTGTTTTTTTTTAAATATATTTTATTGATTTTTTTACAGAGAGGAAAGCAGAGGGGACAGAGAGTTAGTAACATTGATGAGAGAGAATCATGGATCAGCTGCCTCCTGCACACTTCCCACTGGGGATGTGCCCGCAACCCAGGTACATGCCTTGACCAGAATCGAACCCGGGACCTTTCAGTCCACAGGCTGACGCTCTATCCACTGAGCCAAACCGGCTTTGGCAAATTTTTAGTTTTTATAAAGTCCACCTTATCTATCTTTTCTTTTTTCTCACCTGAGGATATCTTTTCCATTGGTTTTTAGAGAGAGTGGAAGGGAGAGGGAGAAACATTGATATGAGAGAGCGACATCAATTGGTTGCCTCCCGGACAGACCTCGAACAGGACCAGGGATGGAATCTGCAACGCAGGTACGTGCCCTTAACTGGGAAACAAACTTGAGTTCCTTTGGTGCACAGGCTGGTGCTCTAACCACTGCACAACACAAGCCAGTGCTTATCTATCTTTTCTTACTTGTGCTTTTAGTGTAATATCCAAGAAGCCACTGACAAATCCAAAGTCATGAAGTTTTTCTCTACGTTTTCTTCTAGGAGGTTTTCAGTTTTAGCTCTTAGGTTTAGGTCTTTGAACCATTTTGAGTTAATTTTTCATATGGTGCAAGATAAGGGTCCAACTTCATTGCATATGGATATCCAGTTTTCCCAACATCACTTGTTAAAAAATAAGTTCTTTCCCTATTAAAAGGTTTCTTATTCTATTTTTAGATAGGCTCAAAGAAAGAAGATTCCACAGCTTTCCTTGATAATTCATGCTGATATTTAGAAAGTTTCGTGGTAGAGAAGTTCTTTATATGTAATTGAAATCTCCACTACTGAAATTGAAGCCTATTTCTCTTATGCCTTGAATAACAGGTAAAATAGCTCTGTAATAACCTGCAAATACTATAATAGCTATATTCAAATGACAAAACTATTCAATCACTTCTTAAACTTCCTTTATTCAGGCAAAGTAATTTCAATTCCTTTTACTTTATCATTGGTCCTATATTTTAGCTCTCTGATCACCTTTGAAAGCTCTTTCTGAAACCACTTGAAGTTTTCTGTGTTATTCTTAAGATACAGAATCTATAAATTACAGAATTCAGAAGTTTCCTTGAAGTTCTCTAGGCTATCCCCTTACTTTATGGAAGGTTTTATTGAAATCAATTCACATATCCTGGAATCATCCTTTCATAAGGTTGTCGATGGGTTTTTGGAACTGCAGCAAAACAATGTATAAAGAAACCAATTTTATCATAGGCTATCCAATAAAAACAGGAGTTAAGTTCCTAAGTTCCTAGGGCAACTCATTAACATTTTAATGAAATGACACTGAGCAAAACATTATTTAAGGATATGCTGTATCATATCCCTAAGGAATCCTAAAGAACTCATACCCTTCTTTGATTGTAAAAGTAGTAATCATTTGAATTGGACTTCAAGTTTCTCAAGATTCTTGTAGTCAAAAGAAAATTACAGAATATTAATTATATTGTAAAGTCACTTCTTTTTTCATTTAGCTCTATATATAAAGAGGTATCTCTCTTGATCTCCATTTGGTTTTAGATCTCCCACTGTATCACCATCAAAGCAGAATACTAAGGAATTTGTCTATTAGCAAAATTACTAATAATTCACAAGGACCAAATAGAAATAGTAATGACTGATAGATCCTCCCTTCCCCAGAGTCTGCCACCAGGATATCCCTGAGACATTGAGCCACCAATCAGCACGTGCCCTGGGCCCCTCCCCTTCCTGTTCCACCCTGGGCCCAACCCCTTCCTCTTCCTCCCATCAAATGGCATGTTCACCACTGCACTGTTTTTGCTGCTCTCCCAGTCTGCAAGTCAGCCTGGTACATGCCCTTGAATGGAATTGAACCTGGGACTTTTCAGTCTGTAGGCTGATAGATACTCTATCCACTGAGCCAAACCGGTTAGGGCTGACTTTATCTTTTAAAAAGTGCTGTGAAAGGTATAAAGTTCACAAAAATTACTAGTTTTGCAGTGATTTTTTTCTTCCAGTAATATTTTTATTAACTATTTTTGAATCACCATGGCTAAACTATAGTTAGTATCACTTAATGTTATATAGTATACAGTGATTCAAAACTATAACACTATATATAGTTGAAGGAAAATGACTTTATGGGATCCTATGCAAGATTAAAAAAATTAATATTTTTGTAAATGCTCACAATTATTTCCTGTAAAAAAAAATATATACGTGAGGGTGAGAGCACCAATATACACCTAGTACAAATATAGATTCTACTCACCAGTTTGATAGCTACATATTCATTGGTGTAGAGATTTTTACCTAGAAAAAAAATGTATGTTTTAGTGACACTTATTCTGGGAAATACAAAGCAAAATCTTAGTTTACAGGGTCATGAGAAAGGTCACATTCCCAAAGCTGTTCACATATATAAAACATGATTTATAACTGAAAAGCTAAATAAAGATGGTAAGACCCAGCAAGACAAGAACAAAAAACAGCTTGAGAACTTGAAAAATTTAATTAGAAACAAGAATATTTTTAAAAATCTATTTACCTCTCTCACATATGCACATTTTATTTTTTTTAATATTCCCTAACAATTATACCATGAGATTAACCAAGAAAAAAAAAATCCAGAATTTCAAAGATACAGAGATTTTAACTCTTGGCATAATAAACACACACCCTCATTTTTCCAACTCACTGACAAATGGGGATTTTATATTTTTTCATCATGTATTTAGTGTCAATATTAGTTGTATAAAGAACAGTGTGAAATAAAACCAACTATTGTCCTAACCACCTTTTGGAAAACTTATCTATTTTTGGATAAGAAAACTAATCATTTCCTATATAAGGAAATGATTCTCAAAGCTGTTTTGACCCTTCACTAGAAACTCTAGCACTGTATCTTTCACTATGTGCAGGAAACAGCTCTCCAACAACATTTAAACATCTTAAAGTTCTTCCTGAAATAATAACAATTTTTCCTCTCAATCTCTCTGCTTGTATAAATAAAATCAATATTTTCCTAAACATTTAGAATAGGAATTTGGCAGTGAGGATGAGGATAAGAGCAATAACTATCACTGAGTGAGTCCATATTACATACTAGGTACTTAGCTACCTTCACCTCCCTAACCCATTGATTCTTGAAAGCTTTAATTCCTCCCTAGTGTTCTGAATACAATATATAGTCACTGCACTGGACTTTACATTGCTTCTTATTTATTTGAACTATCGTAGTCAGCTAGACTACAAATACCTCGAGGAGTAGAGATTTTATCTAAGAATTCTGTCAATGTCCTATGCTGCTTAAGACCATGCTCTACACATCTCAGACACCCCAAACCTTAATTTATTAAAAGTTACTTGTATAGACATCAAAATATAACTAAACTACAGAACAACCATCACTCAGAACCACTTGAAATTAGCTGAGTGGAAGCCCTACAACTAAGGACATAAAGAAGCCACATCCAGACTGGTAGGAAGGGCGAAGACATGGAACGGATGGTATACCAAACAAACATGTGGCAGATAAAAATCAGGATAAATATCTCAGCTGTGGAAGTCACCCCTGAGGAGGGAGGGGTCGCAACCCAGGAATCCAGTACCAGAAAGAGAAGTCCCTATAACTTCTGGCTGTAAAAACCAGCAGGGATTAGCCTGGCTGAGTAGCTAAGTTGGTTAGAGTACTATCCCATATTCCAAAGTTGTGGGTTTGATATCCAATCAGGGCACGGACAGGAAACAATCAATGAATACACAACTAAATGGAACAACAAATTGATGTTCTCCCTCTCTCTCTCTCTCTCTCTCTCTCTCTCTCTCTCTCTCTCTCTCTCTCTGTCTCTCAAATCAATAAATACACATACAAAATAAAAAAAACAAAACAAACAAAAAACACAGTGGGGATTGTGGCTGAGTGAGACAAAGGGCTGGCTGCTAGAGTCACAAACAGTTCCTTCTAGCCACCTCCCCCAAGAGTAAAAAAAATTAAAAGGATTTTAATTTGAAGAAAGTAAAAAGGCATCTTAGGAGAAGAAACTACATGAGCAATCTAACAAAAAATGAGAAGTAGATGGTATAGGCTGAAATTGGTTTAGTCACAATAAAACAACTTTAGTACGTTACAGAAATTATACACATATTTCTTTAGAGGAGAAAGCGTTTAAAGAAACCCCAGGCACTTTGGATTTGTTTCTTCCAGAGTCTGGGGGGAGAGGGTTTCTCACTAATCAGTGGGTAACTTTTTCTCATTTTCCCCAGGTTCAGCCAAGAAGGCCAGTTTTCAGTGTAGTTCTCCTTCAACAGTGTAAACCTTCCGTCTCCCGTGAAGATGGGAAAGGGAAGCTGCAGGGGGAGGTGATGCCAGGAATGAAAAGGTTTAGATATCCAACTGCTTCACATAAAGACCTGCAACCATGCTTCCTGTTTTTGGCTCCTTTTGCATCCTAACATTCTGAAGTTTCTAGTGTCTCCAATTCTTGAGCCTCTCTGGTGTATTTTATGTTAAAAACTGGCCTACCCTTTTAATCATTCAGCTTTCTCTGGACTGCTAAATCAGCTACCACTTAGCTATCTGCTTTCCAGCTTCCAAAATTTTGTTAACATCTCTTATCTGTTTTTATCTACTCTCCCTTTTTTTTTGGTTCCTTTAAAATATCCCTTTTCTAAATACACTTTATAAAGAACTGACGCCCTGACTGGTTTGGCTCAGTGGATAGAGCGTTGGCCTGCTGACCAAAGGCTCCCAGGTCTGATTCTAGCCAAGGGCACATGCCTGGGTTTCGGGCTCGATCCCCAGTGGGGGGCGTGCAGGAGGCAGCCAATCAATGATTCTCATCATTGATGTTTCTATTCCTCTCTCCCTCTCCCTTCCTCTCTGAAATAAACAAACAAATAAATGAACTGAGGCAGTGCCCACTTCCATAATCTTCCATATATAGTACAATAAGCTATGCATATATCTTTTTACCTCAGACACAAATTTCCTAAGGACATGAAGAATGTTCAACTAATCTTTTTATCTCTAGCAATAAAATAGTATCTGATATATAATAGGTAGCAGATGTCTGGTGAAGTGAACCAAACTGATTTGATATACAAAGAAGGTTCTTCTGAGAAAGTTCCAAGGTAATAAAAAAGAAAGGTGGTTATCAAATTATGGATGATTCTAAATGCAAATATAGGTCTTCTGATTTTATTATTCAACATGCTGTGAAACCACCAAAGATCTCGTAAGCTAAGAGGAAAAGCATAATGGTAAAAGTTGTGTTTTTAAAGTACTCATCTGGACCCAATATAATAAGGTAAAAGAGAGGATACCTACAAGTAAAATAAATAGGTTTTTATAGAACATTTAAATGATATCTACCACATACAGTGTCATTATGAAAATTACATGAGTTAGAATATATGAAAGTACTTTGTAAACTGCAAGGTGATAGATAAGTCTAATCTTTTTTTATTAAGGTATTATATGTGGATAAGTCTAATTTTTATTACTTCCATTATTGGAGGTATGAGACAATACTTTCTGAAAGAAAATGACTTAAAAACTGGATTTATAATCAAGGTATTTTGTTGTTCCACTTACTTATGCATGCATTGGTTGCTTCTTGTATGTGCCCTGACTTGGGATCGTACCTGCAACCTTGGCATATTGGGACAATGCTCTAACCAACTGAGCTACCTAGCCAGAAGGCATTTTGAAGAAAAATCTAACCACATGTAAATATGAGGGATAAGGAAAAAAGAAGGGTCAAAAGTTATGTTCAATCAGTGGAAAACAGAAAGAGAATCAAGAGTAGGCAATGGTCATTCGACTGCACCAGGATAAATCCTACCATCTAATAAAAGAGTGATATGCAAATTGACAGTCACTCCAACACACAAGATGGCTGCCCCATGTGGACACAAGATGGCCAGCAAGGGAGGACAGTTGTGGGTGATCAGGCCAGGAGGGGAGGGCAGTTGAGAGGGATCAGGCCTGCAAGGGAGGGTAGTTGGGGGCAATCAAGCCTGCAGGGGAGGGCAGTTAGGGGTGACCAAGCCAGCAGAGGAGTGAAGTTCGGGGCAACTGGCCTGCCTACTGGGATGGGGCCTAAACGGGCAGTCGGACATCCCTCGAGGGGTACTAGATTGAAGAGGGTGCAGTCTGGGCTGAGGGACACACACCCCCGTGCATGAATTTCATACACCGGGCGTCTATTATCTGTATAAAGGAATATAATCACAGAAGTATAATAAATTAAACAGCCTCTGTAACACCAAACATGATGGCTGATATATCACAAATTGCTAGCTTGCTTCCATTTGCTTTTTTTCTCTGAGGGAATCAAAGAACTGAACACATGTCACCATTTGACAAAGCAATTATCCTTACACCAAAGAGGCACTAGAGGTGACTGGATAATTCTCTTGAGCTATGCATTACTCTAATGAATTCCTTTGTCAGGAAACATTGTTTAGACCCATGGTCGACAAATTCGTTAGTCAACAGAGCCAAATATCAACAGTACAATGATTGAAATTTCTTTTGAGAGCCAAATTTTTTAAACTTAAACTTCTTCTAACGCCACTTCTTCAAAATAGACTCACCCAGGCCATGGTATTTTGTGGAAGAGCCACACTCAAGGGGCCAAAGAGCCGCATGTGGCACATGAGCTGAGGTTGCTGAACACTGATTTAGACCAAACAAGACAACACAAATTGCTCCCACATGTGGAAAGCTAGACAATCATTCAACCACTTTCCTGAGTGATAGTACTCAAACATTTGCTCTGGAAGAACTTAATTACATAGAGTTAAAATTCTGTCCATTTAAAATGAATGACTGCTTTAGCTAAATATTGATATATCTGATATATGAGAGAAAGGCAGGCAGTTTAATGGGTAAAGAGTACCATTGATGAGATGGCTTTTAGCTATGGATTCTTTTAGTGTTGATAAAAAAAACAACAAAAAAAACAAACCTGCATTACATAGTTTTTGGAGCTTAAAAAATTGAGTTTATACCTAAACTCAGCCCATTTGAAACAGCAATCCTGGATGTGATGCTGCCCATAAAAACCACTACATGAAGACTTCCTGTTTCAGTAAGTCACCTCAGAGACAACATTTACCATAAGCTTCATCAGACACAGCACTATTTCAAAGAACCAGCGTCTCAGTTCTCAGTCATACCAATAAAGGGACATACAGCCTCGGGTTCTCAGGTTTAGTTAGATCTCTAGCTGTCACATTATCTTGCCCTAAAGTGAAAGCAGTAGTTTATAAGTTACTACCTAGAATTTATAAAAATTAAAATCCAACCAAAGAACTTGAGGCAATTAATAGTTAAGTCTTTTTTTTTTTTTTAAATCCTCACCTGAGAATATTTTTTTTCCATTGATTTTTAAAGAGAGTGGGAATGGGGAGAGAGAGAGAGAAACATCAGTGTGAGAGAGACACACCGAATGGTGGCCTCCCGCACACCACGACCAGGGCCGGGGATTGAGCCTGCAACCAAGGCACATACCCTTGACCCGAATTGAATCCGGGACCCTTCAGTAATTGGGAAGCAGCTCCTCCTGAGGAACAGGTGAAAAGCTGTATAAGGATCACTGACACATACTCTTAATATCTAAAATCAAACTTTAATCCTCTTGTACAAATCATATGCCTTTAAAATAATTTTAACACTTATTTTTCTTTATTATTGAGGTATAACTAACATGAAGTGAAGTGCACAAACCTTAAATGCACCAGCTCAGTGAATTGTTACATATCCATACACATAACCATGTAACTATCTTGGGAGAGAACGTTTTCAGCACCCTAGAAAGTTTTCTTGTGCCTCTTCCCAATCAATAACCCTCATCCATCGCCACCCAAAGTAAACTATTTTGATTGTAATCACAAGAAATTAGTTTGGCCTATTTTAAATATCTACAAATGTAGGTAATTATATAATAAACCACTCTTTTGTGCCTGCCTTCTTTTGCTTAACATTACTTTTGTGATGTTTTCTTGCATGTATTAGAATAAAACCTCAGTTCCTGAACTTAATTCATTCCAAAGGCTGTTCGAGAAGTGATTTGTTTGAAAAACCAAATCATTTTTTTCCTATAAGGAATAATGTAAAGTGAAATAATTTGTTCCAGACCCGTTTTAACCTTTCTTATATACAGTATGTCTAATGTACTGTTTTTCTATAAATAACTTTTTCTATAAATAATTTGTTCCAGACCCGTTTTAACCTTTCTTATATACAGTATGTATAATGTACTGTTTTTCTATAAATAAACTATAAAAACAAAAAAATAAGATATAAATGAAAATTTAACAAGAAGGAAATGAAATGTACAGTAAAAAATGAAAATTTAATAAGCAGTAAAAAAAAAAAGCAAAAGATACATGAAAATATTCACAGCACAATATCCTGAAATGTTAACAGCAGTAAACTGACTCATATCTCGCATTTTCTCCTTCGTTGCCTGAGAGATGTGTGACAGGTATCAGCATGAAAGGGTTGTTGGGTCAAGAAGCAGAATTGTTTGAGTTGGAGAAAGGTTTGACTGAATTCCCCCAAGAGCCAAAGTCTCCTATAAGGAGTCTTCATAATAGGTCATAGCCTCAATGTTTATGAAAAGGAAAACACTTTAGCCTAAAAGGGAACCTCTTCATTCTTGAAGCTGAAGTCCAACTTCACAAAATCTTTCATTTTCTCTTCTTCATTCTCCTAGGAGGTGAATTATAAACAAACAGCCAATATACCCTCTTCCCAATTTCAAACTGGTTGATTTTGTCATTAGTCATCATCTCACTCATAAATTTATACTTTAAATAAAAAAATTCATTTCCACATACCCTGGACAGTGTTGCTCAATGGTTAAAGTGTCGTCCCCTGCACTTAAGGGTTACTGGTTCGATTCCAGGTCAGGGCACATACAAGTTCCATCCCCGATTAGGACATGTGCATGAAGCAACCTATCAATGTTTCTATCTCACATTGATGTGTCTTCCTCCTCCCTCCCTTAAAATCAATGAAAAACATATCCTCATGTGAGGTTTTAAAAAAAAAATCAATTTCCTTGTTTGGGAAAAAACATCTACATAATTTCTCCCTGAAATTTTAGCCCAATCCTAATGCTGGGATTTCCAGGAAAAAAAATGCATAGTATCAGTTGGAAAGCCTTTCTAAACAATATATATATACATACATACATACATACATACATACATATATGTATGTATGTATGTATGTATGTATATATCCTTGAAGATTAAATTTGGGTATTATTGCCTTATCAGGGGCAAGGTCTGAATTAAAACAAGACCTTACTCTCTTCTCAAGGTGTGGGGTTCCAGGGCCAGTAGCATCTATAGTACCTGAAAGTCTGATAGAAAGATAGCATTTAGGGCTCTAACTTTTAGGCCAACTAAATCAGAATCTTCATTTTATTGTTATCTGTATGCAGAGCTCCCTACATCAAAATATTGGTGGAAAATGTAAAAGCTTATATACACATAGGCATGAACCTTGCATAACAATTATAAACTGGCAATGACTATCCCATTCATAAATTCTTTGGTTCTTAAGAGAATTTTTAATTAAGAGAATTTCCCATAAAATTAAAAACCACTTGCTGTGAAAGACACCACTGCTTAATATAGCTACTGCTGTAGCTAGTGGAAGCCACGAACATAACCAAGTTCTTACCTAATCTGAGCTCTCCGAAGTTCCCACACCCTATCTTCTTGCCAACCCTGAAGTTGGGTCCCACCATAAGAACCCCAGAGGATGTTGAGGAGCCAGCCGGTCGGGAACAGTGTGCACTCCTTGGTGCCATGGGTTTAGTGGTACGTTGTCTTTCATCCTTCTCCCTACTAGGATGGTCCATTATCCTACACGGCAGAGTCTCTCCACAATGAATAGCCTCAGGCTGTATACCTCTCTTCAGTACAAAAGTATGTCCAAATGAACCGTAGTCAGAGAAACGTAGAAAGTTCTTTTGGCACCATATTTATGCTTCTAATGTATCTTTGAGGGATGAAAAACCATTGGATTCTTCTTGTAGGACATGTAGTCTGTAGGTCTTGAGCATAAAGAATATTTTGTAACCTAGGTAAAAATCAAGAAAACAGTTAAAATTAAACTTTAAAACAAATTGAGAAAGTTACCACAATGGATCTTACCTAAAAATGAGCCAAGTGGATAGTTTCCTGAACCTGGCTTTGGTTTTATATCTTCCAAGTTCAGCCATCTGGACTAGTTATTCATCAAGTAACATAAGCTCAGTAGGTGTTCACCATGGCAGCAAAGGGAACACACAAGCCTTTAATATAAAAGGCTCTCTTCTAATACTATACATATGACCCCAAAAAAGTTATTTGTTAGCTTTTTTATCACTAGCTAACAGAAAGATATGGGAGGGTTAAACCTAGTTAAATAAACTGAGGACAAAAGCTCTTTTAATTTGGACAGAACTTATTCAGAAATGAGGTTACTCATTCTCCCCCTCCTCCAACTCCACCGTTTATCAAGCACTGACAGCAATCACACAATTCAAGACAAGCTACTGAATGACAGAGACTTCTTCTATAAAGGAATTTTCAAAACCCTAGTAGTACTAAGCAGTCCCAGACTAAAACTTAGGAAAGTTCAACTTTTGGTCTAGTTTCACTGTGGACTAAGTATACAAAGACAAAGTACCTAAAACTAATCCTGTGCACAAATCCAAAGTGAAAATAAAGCTGAGAAACAAAGTTTAAACAAACCTCATCCCTGTGGGAATTCTCGACTAAGTTCAAAACAATGTATTCAGTGAGGTAATTTTGATGCTATTTTTTATAATCCACGTGAATATCCTTAACAAAAAAATATTCTTACCACTAAACACATAGTTATGCTTCACTTTCATTAAATAATTTGAAAGAAGAGCTGCATGGTTATGTATGCAATAAAGCAAATTTAGACAAAAAGATCAGGGTGATGAGATTAGGTCAGCAATTACTGCATTTCCTATATGAGTAACTTTATGAATTTATATTTTTCCTCATTCTTTTCATATTTTCAATTGTACCTAATATTCTCCAATTATCTTCATTTACCTAAAGTTCCTCAAATAATATTAGTAAAATGGAAATACAATTTAAGATCTTAGATAGTCCCATCTTAACTGGTGGGAGTATGTCTCTATGAGAAACTGTCACGCTATACTTTCTTCCCTTATACTATAAAATATTTTAAAGAGAGAAAAAGTATGTTAGCCTATCCAAAAAAAGTTGAGCATTCAACTAAATTCCCAAATTTTCATAAATTATCACTCACGTAATATTTTCATTTACAAAATATGGAAAACTACCTTGTTTGTTGCTCTTCATATCTTATTTGTGTTCACTGTACTTTTCTAACAAATGGAGGTTATTTTTATAATGTTTGTCATTAATTTTCTCCATTGCACTGAGATTTGTGAAACATTATGTGGAGAAATCACCCACAGCTCTCCTTTTCCATGTACATTTGTATGTATGCATTATAAAATCATAGCACTCAATGTTAGAAACCTGCAGAAAGCCAAAAAGTGCCTTCAGCTGGGAAAAAGATAATTTTAACACCTGCTTATAGACCAGAACAATAACTTTATTTCCCACAAATATGGCAAAAACTCAACATTTAGGATACTGACTTTCTGCCCTAGCTGGTTTGGCTCAGTGGATAGAGCATTGGCCTGTGGGCAAAAGGGACTGGGTTCAATTCCAGTCAAGGGTACATGCCTGGGTGGTGGGCTCAATCTCCAGTAGGGGACTTGCAGGAGGCAGCAAATCAATGATTCTCTCTCATCATTGATGTTTCCATCTCCCCTCCCTCTCCCTTCATCTCTGAAATAAATAAAAATACATTGAAATAAAAATCAATTTTCTAACCTATGCATGGGATATTAGTACATTCTAATCCACAGTTAACATTAAGTGCCCTGTCAGTTACCAATGATTGACACTATACTTTCCAACTGGAAGACAAAACAGGCTAGGTGCTTATGCACTAATGAAAGATAGTCAATACCACTTTATGGAGGATCCAAGATGGCAGCTTAGGTAAACACACCTAAACTGCTGCTGAGCACAACAATTTAAAAACTACAACTAAAAGACCAAATGTCTATCACTCAGAACCACGGGAAAGCTGGCTGAAAGTAAGCTCTACAACTAGACAGAGAAAGGAGCATTCAGGGCACACGCGCGTGCGATATGGATTGGCAGCGGATCCCAGCTAATGGAGGGCATTGCTTTCTTCAACCCTAAGAGAGACAAGCTCCCGATCTCTCTGAAATCAAGTTTCTGGAAAAAAGTTGGACTGTATGCCATCAGGTCGGAAAATGAGGGTGACTTGCTTGCAGAGCTGCGCGCAAGAATAATTGTTTGCTGTGCTGGGGCGCAAGACGCAGGGACGTGGTCAGAGAGGCAGAGATGGCTGACAGGCAGCCATCACTGTTGGCCACGCCCTAGCCTAGTGATGCCCTGAGACAGCCCCACACACCCAAGCTCCAAGCAGCGGCTTTTGCATATGAATGGCCTTCTCTATTGCAGTCTAACCTAGCAAACTTACAACCTGGTGCAGACAGCTCCAAAGCTTCCAAGCTCCAAGCAGGGAGGAAAGGACTGTGGTTCTCATTGTAGCTCCTACAGGGTGGCCTCAGACAGTAGCTGAACTGCATCCCATTGGAGATCCAGAAGCCAGTGTACCTAGTGCTCAGTGTGAGATACCAAATTTCAACTCCTCACATCCATTATTGACATTCAGGAGGAGGACTCAGTGAGCACCAAAGCCCCACTGAAACAAGGCCTGCACCATAAGCGAGTCTCCAGAGCAGCAGTTCTTCCATTATAGACACAGCGGGTCCTCACAGCCAATTGGCCTGGAGGTCAATTCCTCCCAGTGTACCAACAGCAATCAAGGCTTAACTAAACCAAGACTTTGCACTAAGCCCACAAAGGGGTGTACCAAGAGCAACAACCTTGGGTGATTGGGAAAGCAGAGCTACTGGTCCCTATAGGTCACCTACCACAAAAAGCCACTCCATCAACACAGGGAGGCAACCAAAATGTGGAGACACAGAAGCATATAACGAATGGGAGAGATGGAGGAAAGTAAACTACTGGGTGACACACAGTTCATAATCACATTTATAAGGTTACTCAAGAACCTTCTAAAAACTGCTGAGAAACTTGAAAAGACCTTCAAGGACCTTAATGAGAATACAGAAAAAAAAAAAAAAAAAAAAAAAAAAAAAAAAAAAAAAAAAGGGAAAAGGACCAGTCAGAAATTAAGCATATACTGTCTGAAATAAAGAATATACAGAAACTCAACTTTAGATCAACATACCCCAAGAGTCAAACCAAAGACCTGGAATATGAGGAAACAAAAAACACCCAACCAGAGAGGCAGAAAGAAAGAAGAATCCAAAAGTGTGAGGATAGTGTAAGGAGCCTCTGGGATGGCTTTAAGCATACCAACATCTGGATTCTTGGGATGCTAGAAGAAGAGAGAGAGAGAGGAGGGTATTGAAGGCCTATTGAAAAAAATAATAGGGGGGGGGGGGAATGAGGAACTTTTGTAATAATATGAACAATAAAGATTGATTTAAAAGGAAAAAAAAATAATAATAATGAGAGAAAACTTTCCCTACATGGTGAAAGAAATAGACTTATAAGTCCAGAAAGCGCACAGAACCCCAAACAGAGGAATCCAAAGAGGACCACACCAAGACACATCATAATTAAAATGCCAAGAGCAGCTGAAATCAGTTTGGCTCAGTGATAGAGCGTCGGTCTGCGGACTGAAAGGTCCCAGGCTCAATTCCAGTCAAGGGCATGTACATTGGTTGAGGGCACATCCCCGGTAGGGGGTATGCAGGAAGCAGCTGGTCGATGTTTCTCTCTCATCGACGTTTCTAGCTCTCTATTTCTCTCCCTTTCTCTCTGTAAAAAATCAATAAAATATATATTTAAAAATAAATTAAATAAATAATAAAATGCCAAGAGCAAAAGACAAAGAATCTTGAAAGCAGCAAGAGAAAAACAGTTACCTACAAGGGATTACCCGTACGACTGTCAGCTGATTTCTCAACAGAAACTATGCAGGCCAGAAGGGAGTGGCAAGAAATATTCAAAGTGATGAACAGCAAGAACCTACAACCAAAATTACTTTACCCAGCAAAGCTATCATTCAGAATTGAAGGTCTGATAAAGAGCTTCACATTCAAGAAAAAGCTAAAGTAGTTCATCATCACCAAACCAGAATTACATGAAATGCTGAAGGGTATTCTTTAAGAAGAGGAAGAAGAAGAAAAATACAAAGGTAAAAACTATGAACCACAAAAAGACATCAAATACATACCTACCAACAAGTGAATACAAAATCTGAAGAACAGAATGGACTGGTGAATATAATAGAATTGGGGACATAGAAAGAGAGTGGACTGACAATTCTCAGGGGGAAGGGGGTCTAAGGGGTGCAGGAAGAGATTGGACAAAAATCTTACACCTATGGATGAAGACAGTGGCAGGGGGTAAGGGCATGGGTGGGATGGGGAATCAGGTAGAGAGGAGCTATGGGGGGATAAAAAGAGGAACAACTGTAATAATCTGAACAATAAAGATTATATATAAAAAATAAAAATAAAAATAAATACCGTATTTTTCGGACCATAAGACGCACTTTTCCCCCCCAGAAGTGGGGGGGAAAAGTCCCTGCGTCTTATGGTCCAAATATAGCCTACACATATACTGTAAAAAAAAAGTTTTTTTACTTGCCCGGCTCTGTGTGGTCTCTGTGTGCTTGCCCGGCTCTAAAATGGTTCTAAATGCTGCTGTTTACTTTACAGGGTTGATTACATGTGTTTATGACTGTGATGTTGGGTTTTAATGCACATAAAATATTTTAGGACACTATTTGTTTCAGAATCTTTTTTTCTTCATTTCCCTTCTCTAAAAACTGGTGCGTCTTATGGTCCGGTACGTCTTATGGTCCGAAAAATACGGTACTACTTTATGTGG
The DNA here is from genome assembly GCF_964339955.1 of Pipistrellus hanaki. Taxonomy (NCBI): domain Eukaryota; kingdom Metazoa; phylum Chordata; class Mammalia; order Chiroptera; family Vespertilionidae; genus Pipistrellus; species Pipistrellus hanaki. Next base: position 43,801,500 of record NC_140503.1, on the reverse strand, counting down.
TGCCTCTGATTTAAGGAAAACTAACTGAACAACAGAAATTTTAACAATCCTATTTCTTTTCCTTTTTATAATGTTTTTATTTCCCTGGCCAGTGTGGCTCAGTTGGTTGGGCACAGTCCTATGCACCAAAAGGTTGCTGGTCTGAGTCCTGGTCAAGGCACATGCCAGAGTTGTGGGCTCAAACCCCAAAAGGGACTGTGTGGAAGGCAGCCAATTGATGTTCTGCTCTTATATCGATGTTTCTTTCTCTTAAAAAATCAGTTTAAAAAAATGTTTTTATCGATTTTAGAAAGCAAAGGGGAAGGCTAGGTACATCAATGAGAGAGAAACATTTTTTTAAAATATATATTTTATTGATTTCAGAGAGGAGGGGAGGGAGGGAGGGAGGGAGGGAGAGGGAGAGGGAGAGGGAGGGGGGGGAGAGAGAGAGAGAGAGAGAGAGAGAGAGAGAGAGAGAGAGAGAGAGAGAGAGAGAGAAACATCAGTGAGTCATTGGTTGGCTGCCTCTTGCACACACCCCACTAGGGATCGAGCCTGCAACCTGGGCATGTGGCCTCAATGGAATCGAATCCAGGATCCTTCAGTCCACAGTCCTTCAGTCCACTGAGCCAAACTGGCTAGGGAGGGAGGGAAACATTGATCAGTTGCCTCCTGCATGCCCTCTACTAGGGACTGAGCCACAACCCAGGCATGTGTCCTAACTATATATCTAACTAGTGACCTAGTTCATAAGCAGATGCTCAACCACTGAGCAACACCAGCTGGACTATATAATCCTATTCCTTTATCACCATCCACTGTTCAAAACTATTTTCTACTTTCCAATTATAAACTCTTTAGCTTATCATTTGAGTCCCTTCAATATCTACTCCTTACTTAAACCCATATGTTAAAAAGATAGTACAGAAGGAGAAACCAAGATGGCAGCATAAACACCTAATTGTAGCCTCGCACAACAATTTCAAAAATACAACTAAAAGACAAAACGAACATCATCCAGAACCACAGGAAAGCTGACTGACTGGAAACTCTACAACTAGAAAGATAGAGAAAACCACAAGGAAAATCAGAGGAGCTGTGAAAACCTGAGGTATGGAGATATGGGTACACGTGTGCAGAGAGGACAGAGCTGGAGAGGATGGGGTGGGTGAGTTCCTGGCTTGCAATCTCTAACAGGAAGGAGATAAAAGTTCTGGATTGCGCTCAACCCCAGTTCTGACTGCACTGAACCCCAGTTCCAGGCGAGACCCTGGGGACCCAGGCTCATATGGAGGGAATCTGGGCTGTAAGGCGGAAACACAGGGGAGCAGCGAAAGGCAGAGCTCTGGAGGTGCACACGTGAATGTGCACAGAGGACGGACTGTTGACTGTGCCACTGGATTGCCCTAGTGGGAAGGAGACAAAAGCTCAGGACTGTGCTGAATCCATTTCGAGTGAGAATATGAGAATCCAGATCCGTGGGGGGAGAGACTAGATTGTCTGGCAGTGGGCACCTTTCTCTCAGAGGTGCTTGCAGCGAGTACCTTTTTACTAGAGGCCGGGTGGGGCTGCTCAGCCTGGCCTGCACCCTCTCGCAATCCAGGACCCCGTGGGGGATGTTGGACTGCTGGTTTCAGCCTGATCCCCACAGGCCTGGCTGGTTTGTAGTAGTGCAAGAAGCGGCAGGCAGCCGGGGAGGAACCTGAGCCCGGGCCAAGCCGCTCCCACTCATCCAGGCCCCACTGCTCCTGTCGCCGCCACAGCCATCTCAGAGAAGGGTGAGGCTTGCACCAGGGCAGCTGCACTCACCAGCTGTGACCCCGTTAGTCAGCTGATCAGCACTCCCACTGTGGGAGTGCACTGACAACCAGAGGGAAGCTCCTGTGTTAAGCATCTGCCCCCTGTGGTCAGTGCGCATCATAGTGACCAGTCAAACAGTCGCCCAGTTGCTTAGGACTTTATATATATAGACTGATTTCAGAGAAGAAGGGATAGGGAGAGAACCACTAGTGATGAGAAAGAATCACTGATCAGCTGCCTCCTGCAAGCCCCTACTGGGATGGAGCTCACAACCTGGGCATGTACCCAGACCAGGAATCAAACTGTGACCCCCTGGTTCATAAGTTGATGCTCAACCACTGAGGCAAGATGGCTGGGCCATGTTGCAGTTGTTATCTCAAAACTATATAAAGACATCCCACTCTATATTAACCACAAGTGTATCTCTCTCTCTCTCTCTCTCTCTCTCTCTCTCTCTCTCTCTCTCTCTCTCTCTATATATATATATATATATATATATATATATATATATATATATATAAAAGCCAAACGACTGGAACAACCAGAATGACTGGAATGGGCAGGTGCTGTGACACCCACTGCAGCTGGCCAACAGGCCCAATGGGGGTGGTGCCGGTAGGCCAACCTCCTGCAGCCTCTCCCCACCAGCCAACTAGCCCCAATCAGCCGATCAGGGCAAGCCAGCTGGACCTCACCAGTGCACGAATTTGTGCACTGAGCCTCTAGTTTTATAATAAAAACCAATGCAGTTCCAACTTCACAATCTGCCAATAAAGGGAATCAGGCTGAAATCATTAACCGATAAATTACTACTATTTCAATGCACCTCCTCGGTAAAGAAGAAAGTTAGGATTATTTCAGAGCTCAAAGGTGGGGAAAACACACAGACTCACAAAAGGTTCAATGGTAAAGCAATGAATAGAGAATCTAGGAAAACAGTAACCTTTGATTATGCCTCAATTTCTTTATTGGTAAAATTAGAATGGCCACTAAGGAAAAATAACAAAATTGATTAAAGAGCCGAAACCGGTTTGGCTCAGTGGATAGAGCGTCAGCCTGCAGACTAAAGGGTCCCAGGTTCAATTCCTGTACATTGGTTAAGGGCATGTACATTGGTTGCGGGCATGTACATTGGTTGCGGGCACACCCACAGTGGGGGGTGTGCAAGAGGCAGCAGATCGATGTTTCCCTCTCATCGATATTTCTAACTCTCTATCCCTCTCTCTTCCTCTCTGTGAAAAATCGATAAAATGTCTTTTTTTAAAAATTGATTAAAGATATGGAGCAAACCACCAAGTGTTCTTTCCCCTCATGTCTGTTCTTCCTATAAACAGCTTCAAAGCAGGAGGAGGAACTATGTAGGTAAGGAAAATGAGTAGACAAAAGATAACCATAACCTGTAGAGGGCCCTTTCCATATCCATACAGAGGGCTAAGGAGTTTCTACTATTCTTGCACCTCTACGGCAAATAAACAATCTTGAGAACTTGAATTAATATTAGTTTGTATGACAATTTATATTTATTAAGATTGCAGACAGACCCAGAAATTTCTCCTTTCCTTCCTATAATTCCATACTGAATTCAAAAGAATCCATTAAGTTTCTAGGTCTATATGCATAGCAGTAGTCTACTGCTGGCAAACAGTCCCTAACTGAAAACCCAGTGAAAACTCTACATTTAAAGATGTCTGAAAGTAGATGAGGAAATAACCTCCCATCACCTCAAAGGAGAAAGAACCGCTAACTCTGTATTTAATACCGTTACACCAAAAGAAGAGTTATACATATTGGTTTCACTTTGAAATAGTAAAAGCAATGAGTAAAAAGGATGTTTCTTCTTTAAAGGCAAAAAAGGCACAATGGAAAAAAAAAAAAAAGAAAGAAAGAAATTGTAAGCCCACTACAAAGAAGCAAGCAAACAAAAAACCCACCCAAAAGTCCATATTTCAGCATTGCTTTGTGAAGCATTAATTAAAACCAACCCTTCTGTAGGAGCTTGCTCAGAAGTAAAACATGTGTATACCCACAAGATTCCCATGAGCCAGAGCCAAACTCAATGATCAAGACAGTGTACACATTAATTTTGTACATTTGGCTGCATAAAAGTCCAGTGTCTAAAGAAATACTTTATAATTCTGGAACAGAAAAATTACGTTACTTAAAAGATAATTGGGTTTCACGTGCCCCTTTCCTTTTCACCACACTTGTTAATAATCCTATATATGATAATAAAAAGGTAATATGCAAATTGACCCTAACCACAAAACAACCAGAATGATCTCTGGACCAGTCACTATGAGGTGCACTGACCACCTCTTGGTCCCTTCCCCTGGCCATCAGGCATCAATCACCCAATGGCAAACAGAGAACTGGGGGTGGGTGGCAGGGGGAGAACAAGGCCAGCTGCAGGCAGCTGAAGAAGATGGCCCTGATCGCAGGCCAGGCCTAGGCATCGTACCTGCACACAAATTTCGAGTGCTGGGCCTCTAGTCATAAATAATTTTTATCAGTTACATAAACTTTTTACTCTTAAAGTGAAATACCTGGTATTTACAGAATTTCTAGGGGAAAATGTGACATTACACTAGAAAAATGAAAAACTTCCTTTTAATGAATATTCAAAAAATAGAATCATTAGTATATTAATCTTCAGATTAATCATTTTCTCTTCCCCAACTATCACTCATACCTGCCTAACCTTTATACTCTTTTCCATAATTAGCCTTTACCTTGTTCCATCTCCTATCTACTCATTGTAAGCCATAATTCTGTCTAACCAAATACTTCTAAAAAATGTACATTTGGGTAAATATGTCAAACTGTACCTATGCATAGATGTGAATATATTTAAGTTTAATCTCTTATTAGTTTAATAATTAAGACATTATTTCTTGAATAGAGAATTTACTAAATTGGAGTTTAAACTGCCTTCCTCTCTGAGATTAATAAAAATATATTAAAAACAACTTAGTTTAATGGTCCTAGCCAAGTCTATAAAAGAAATGAGCTATAAATACTGAAAAGGAAGAGATAATAATTTTAGAGTATCTTCTCACAGATGGACTCTTAGGCATCGAAACACAAGACATTAAATGAATTTAACCTCCTTCCCCTTTATTTTGTTAATCCTCACCCAAGGATATTTTTCCATTGATTTTTAGAGTGAGTGGAAGGGAGAGGGAGAGACAGAAACATCGATTTGAAAGAGACACATCAATTGGTTGCCTCTCCCATGTGTCCAATTAGGGGCAGGGGTTGAGCCTGCAACAGAAGTATGTGCCTCCCCACCTGAATCAAACTTGGGACCCCTTCAGTCCATGTGCCATAACTCTAACCACTGAGCCAAACCATCTAAGGCTGAATTTAACCTTTTTAATGATCAAGGACTACCAAAGTAAATTCCTTTGAAAAATTATGTAATTTAGCTCTAATGACTGTGTAATTCTAAATGTTACTATACTAAATGGCCCTAGACAATTAGATTTTTATAGTAGTTTTTAGACTATTATTTTTTTTCTTATATATCAAAATATCTCTTCTTATAGCTGGTGTGTTCAGCTCCAGCAGCACCTTCCTTCTCTGGTTCCTTATAATCTGCTTCTTTGACTTCCTATGAGCTATAAGCAAACTAAGTAAAGTCAGGTGACAATAAAGTCAGGTAAGACTATGCTCCTGGAAGCTCCAGAAGTATACTCTTAAGTATAAAAGTCTTAGGACTCAGACTTTAAAATACAAACTTCCTAATTTACACTTGAGTTTGCAGTTGTATATATAGATATTTGAAGTTTCTAGAGAAATAAAACTGCAAGAGTTCCTATGATCATAAAACTATGACTGGTTAAAGAAAAGTCATTTCATTTCCTAATTAGGGAAAATAGAGCTAATCCAGGAGCAGTGGGTAAAAGACATGCGATTTGTGTACTGAAAATGGTCATTGCTCTTTAATTCACAAGACAGTGCTTTACATTTTAAAAAGGGCAGACTAGTTTCATGATCAGCCAATATCTTTTAACTTATAAATTTTAATGAATTTAAAAATAATTTTTAAAAAGAGAAATGGTATTTTGTGTTCAAATACAAACAATATACCAAGTTAATAAAAATAATTTCTAATTAGGAGTCTACTGACATCCTTAATACAAATAAACAATCTATAGTTAAAAGGAAAAGTCTATAGTTAAAATGTCACCTATGAACACCAGTGGGATTGGGCCTAAACAGGCGGTCGGATATCCCTCAAAGAGTCCCAGATTGGAGAGGGTGCAGGCTGTGCTGAGGGACACTCCCTCCCATGTGCACAAATTTCATGCACCGAGCCTCTAGTAACACAAATAAAGAACACGTTGGAAAGCATACACAGCAGATTAGGGGAAGCTGAGAATTGAATCAGTGAATTAGAACACAGAATTGAAAATACCACTCAATCAGAGAACCAAAAAGAAAAAAAAAATTAAAAAACATGAGGACAGCTTAAGGGAACTGTGGGGTGTGAAATGTAACAATATTAGAATAGCAGGTGTGCCAAAGGGGCAGAAAGAGAGAAAGTAATAGAGAACGTGTTTGAAGAAATAATGGCAGAAAACTTCCCCAATCTGATAAAAAAAAAAAAAAAAAAAAAAAAGTGACACAAGTTCAGAAGGCACAGAGAACCCCCAGCAAGAAGAATCTAAAAAGGCCCATACCCAGACACATCATAATTAAAATGCCAAATATTAAAGACAAAGAGAGAATCTTAAAGGCAGCAAGAGAAACAAAACCTGTTACCTATAAAGGAGTTCCCATAAAGCTGACACCTGATTTCTCATCAGAAACCCTACAGGCCAAAAAGAAATGGCATGACTACTCAAGGTAATGCAAAGCAAGAATCTGAGATCAAGATTATTATATCCAGCAAGACTATCATTCAAAATAGACGGTCAAATAAAGAGCTTCCCAGACAAAGAAAAGCTAATGGAGTAGAGCACCCCTAAGTCAGCATTACAAGGAATGCTAAAGGGACTGCTGTAATAAGAAGACAACAAAGAGAGAGAAACCTAGCCATACAGAATTAAAATGAAAATAAATAATTGCTCTAAATGTAAATGTATTAATAATAACCCTAAATGTAAATGTATTAAATGCTCCAATCAAAAGGCATAGGGTAGATGAATGGATACAACAGCATGACACAACTACATGCTGTCTACAAAAGACCCACATCAAAACAAAACACACACACAGGATGAGAGTGAAAGCATGGAAAAATTTTTTCCATGCAAATGGAAAAGAAAAAAAAAAGCTGGGGTAGCAATACTCATATCCAACAAAATAGACATTACAATGAAGGCCATTAGAAGAGAAAACAAAGGTCACTACATGATACTAAAGAGACAGATCCAACGAGGGGATATAACCCTGGTAAACATATATGCACCCAATATAGGAGCACCTAAATAAATAAGAAAACTTCTAAAGGACTTCAATGGAGAGACTGACAACAATACAGCCATAGTAGGGGACTTTAACACCCCTCTGAGTTCCCTGGATAGATATCCCAGACAAACTTAACTAGGAAACAGAGATTCTAAAAGACACACTGAATCAGATGGATTTAATTGACATTTATAGAACATTATCACTCCAATGCAGAATATACATTCCATAAGAATCATTCACAAAGATAGACCACATGTTAGGACACAAAACAAGTATCTACTAGTTCAAGAAGATTGAAATTATATCACACATCTTCTCAGATCACAGTGGAATAAAATTAGAAATCAACGATAGTAAAAACACTCAAACATTCAAACACATGGAGGCTAAATAGCATGTTATTAAACACTGAATGGGTTACCAATGAGATCAATGGTCCCTCCCAACTGCCCTCCCCTGCTGGCCATCTTGTGGCAGCCATCTTGTGTCGACATGTGGGCAGGATTTTTGACCACATAGGGGCAGCCATCATGTGTGTTGGAGTGATGGTCAATTTGCATATTACTTTTATTAGATAGGATTCCTTTCATATGAAACTAGTGACCCAGTGCACAAAATTCATGCACGGGATGGGGGGGGGGGGTCTCTCAGCCCAGCCTGAACCATCTCCAATCTGGGACCCCTCAAGGGTTGTCTGACTGCTGGTGGGATCGGGCCTAAACCGGCAGTCGGACATCCCTCTCATAATGTGGGACAGCTGGTTCCTAACTGCTCATCTGCCTGCCTTCCTGATCACCCTTAACCTGCCTGCCTGTCTGATCGCCCCTAACTGCCTCTGCCTCCCTGCCGGCCTGATCTCACCCCCAACTGCCCACCCCTCCCAGTCTGATCTCACCCACAACTGCCCTCCCCTGCTGGCCTGATATCCCCCCCAACTGCTCTCCCCTGCCAACCTGAACTCGCCCCCAACGGCCTTCTCTGCCTCGGCCTCCACCACCATGGCTTTGTCTGGAAGGAAGTCAGACGTCTGAAAGATGGCGGGTCAACTCGGTCTAATTAGCAAATTACCCTTTTATTAGTATATATATCCAGAATACGTAAATTCATAGAGATAGAAAGCAGATTTCCAGGGGCTGTGAAGAACGAATTGCTTAATATGTTTGGGGTTTTTCCTTTTGGGATAAAATGTTTTAGAACTACATAAAGGTTTTGGTTACATAACATATGTACCAAATACCACCGAACTGTGCACTTTAAACTGATTAATTTTATGATGTGTGAATTTTACCCAATAAATAACAGAATGCTAGAACAGAATTGATAACATCTGAAAACAATTACCCAAGTATGCTTACTACTTATTGCTTCCCAACTAAAATATTGTACATTATAATCACCTGGAGTGCCTGTTAAAAAAAAAATAACAATGAAATATTTCTTAAACTATCTTAAGACATTTTCTATAATGTCAGCAATGACTGCCATTACAGAAAGCTTTTCAGGCATAATTTAATCATTGACTTATTTATTCTAAAATCTACAAGTTACTTTTTTAAAACGTATTTTTACTGACTTCAGAGAGGAAGGGAGAGGAAGAGAGATAGAAACATCAATGATGAGAATCACTGCACAGTCGCCTCCTGCATGCCCTACAAAGGGGGATCAAGCCCACTACTCAGGCATGCGCCCTGACTGGGAATCGAACCGTGACCTCCTGGTTCATAAGTCAACACACGACCACTGAGCCATGCCGCTGGGCTACAAGATATTTTTTAAAAGCTGAATGAGGTGGTTCTAATTTAGTCACCATGAGTGAAAGGATAAAACCCAGAAACAGCTAATCACAAGTCACCTCATAGATATGGTATCACAAGAACTAAAAAACACAATATAAAAATGTCCACTTGTTTCTCACAACCACTTTTACAAGACAGTTCCAAGAAATGGAAATTTTATAAGAAATGGCTTCCTTCCTTTCTATATTTTAGTAGTCCAAAGGATTCTGCACATCATAATCAGATTTACCTTTCATACATACAAATACATCCTGTTACTCCCCAGCTTTAAAAACCTTCAGTGGGTCCCCCTACTTATTACAACATCAAATCTAACTTCCTCTGACTGACTCTCTTTTCTTTCTTTAATCCCCACCCGAGGAAATGCTTCCATTGATTTTTAGAGAGGGAGAGAAAAAAAGACACATCCATCAGTTGCCTCCCAGATGCACAGCGACTGGGTATTGAACCTGTGACCCTTTGGTGCACAGGACTACACTCCAACCAACCAAGCCACACCAGCCAGGCCCTCTGCCTGACTTCCATTACCCTGTAGTAAGAGCTTTTCTCAAACTTTAGTGTACACTGTAATCACCTGGGGTGCCTGTTAAAACAGATTGTTGTACGCTACCTCTAGAATTTCCAATTCCGGAGTCTGAAGCAGGCCTCAATACCTATATTTACAATACATCTCCAAAATGACCCCATAGTGTCCCTTAAACGTATTTCTCCCAATTCCCGAGCCTACCCAACATATAATTCTTTTATTGGATTCATCTTTTCATGAACTGTGCCCAATTCTTCCTGCTTAACTTTGCTGCCCCAAAACACTTTCTTGCCTACCCAAATCATACCCATCCTGTAGTTCTCAACACTGCCTTACATTACAATCACCTGAGAGCACTTTTAAAAACTATGGTTGCACTACCTGTCGGATTCGGATTCAACTGATCCTGGGGAAAGTTTCCTCATTTTACTCTGATGGGCAGAGTTGAGATCTACCACTTTACCTTCCTTCAATCTGTTTCCCAAAAGAATTATGAACACTCACTGAATTTTCTCCCCTCTAAATTCCTAGTGTTCCCAGAATATTTTACCAAGTTTAAAAGAAGTTACTTAACAGATTGTACTACTCTATAACTTTCATTTTAAGTCTTATTTCTCCAACTTGATCTGTTATCATACCTTCAATTTCTACATCCTTACAGCACTAGTATCTTGATGAATACATAGTAGGAGCTCTGTGATTATTTCTTCATGGATTGTGGATTCAAAATAGAATTCAGAGCTTTAAAATATTTCTAATCTATCCAATTCAGCAAACTACACTCCCTCTTTTTAAATACTGATTTGCAACAAGCTAATTGTGTTATGGTGAGTCACTTAACTCCTTCCTACCCCAATAAATAAATTGGAAAGAAAAATATTATCAAAATGCTGTGAAAAATAATAAAATTATTAATAGCATCATAAATGGTTCACAGTTGTTTCCTCAGAGCAAATAGCCTTTTTTAAACCCATTAAGACTGTTTCAAAACAGTTAAAGAGAATCAAAGCACACATATTTAAAGCCCTGACTTGTTTTCTCAACAGATATGTATCATTCAAGCCCTGAATTCACCAGATGCATATTAAATTAATCTTCACTTTTAGTTTTTATATAACACTCCACTCTAGCTTTATAAATACTTCACCACATCAAGCAGAATCCATTGGTGCTTTATGACATTAAATATTAACAGATTATCTCCATTGTGCAAAAAAAACCCCAAAAAAATTGATTCATTTTAATGCAGTCAAATGTATGCTTGCTAAATATAGGCTATCGTATCTTTATTTTTAAATTGGCCAATTTCTATCTAAATGTGAAAAGTAAATTTGCTCTTAACTAAAAATCCAGTGACACTTGGTACTTAAAAAAACAACTCACTTAACACTTCAGAAATTAACTAGAAAATTCAACCAAATATCTGAATTCTAATACTGTAGTAGTTTAATAGTCCAATTAAATTTCCTGGAAAATTTACTTCTTATAAAATCATAATTTTTTCATTAACTACATTGAACCAATTAATGTATTATGTCAGAAACAGGACTGATACTCAGAAACCATGGAGTCCAATCTAACATTAAGTATATAATCTTGAGCAAGTCACTTAGCCTCTGCATTTAAGTAGTTTCAACTGTAAAATGCAAGAATCTAACTAGACCATCTCCGTTGTTTTCTTTCAGCTTTATGAATCCATAACCTAGGAAACTCAAGAAATGTAATCATTAACCAGATGGATCCCATTAAAGACAAAGTGAGCTTATGTATTGATTGATATGGAGAACATCTATCTCTAGAAAACCTAAGTGCTTTCAGAGAAACAGATTGTTCCTGCGTGTTATTTAACTAGGTGAAAAAGCAAACATAATCCACCAAACATGGAGCTACTAAGCAATTTTTACATCATACCCTAGATGACCAGAGTATTTGGATATCACAATACAAATTAAGGTTAAGACCTAGCTGATTTGGCTCAGTGGATAGAAGGCCTGCGGACTGAAGGGTCCTGGGTTCGATTCCGGTTAAGGCCACATGCCGATTGCAGGCTTGATCCCCAGTAGGGGGAGTGCAAAAGGCAGCCGATCAATGATGTTCTCTCTTATCATTGATGTTTCTGTCTCCCTCTCCCTCTCCTTTTCTCTTTGAAATCAACAACAAAAAAAATTTTTTTATATATATTTTGGAATAACAAAGGGTGTCCCTATAAGTCCAGGACAGGACAGTGATAAAGCCAACTGAAAGTGGATTGTAGTTAATAATTACTACTTAGGCTATGTAAGAAATAGTGTATCAGGACAGCACTTTATTGCCATTATAACAGATATTCCCATTTTGAGTCAGAATTGGAAATAATCAGGCAACTACAGCAGTACCCACACACTCTTCCTACTAAACCTTTGCCAGCTCAAGCTTCTGGATTGCTTCTTGCAAGTGTAATAAGACTGGAGCTCTGGCCAAGAAATCTGTACAGCTGAAACCATGAGTGACAATAAAATGCAAGTGGCAAAGGACCTTAACTTTAGTGATGGTTCAAAAATTCTGAATTTAGATCTCCTTTACCACCTGCTACTGTCATATAGTCGGTACCACATTTAGCGCACACTTCCTAATCTCAAAAAATTAGGCACCTATCAGTTAACACTTAATGACCTAATATCAATCTTTCTGAAAGGGAAACTCAAGACTCTAAATAATGCTTCTAATTACATCTAAGAATGTTAGGAAAATCTCTTTTCAAAACCAGCCACAAATTACTTTATTCATTTTAGTTTCTTTTTAAAAAATGCCTGGGCCTGGCCCATGTGATTCAGTGGTTGAGCTTAAGCATTGACCCATAAACCAAGAAGTCACTGGCTCAGTTCCCAGTCAGGGCACATGCCCAAGTTGGGAGCTCAATCCCCAGTGGGGGGACATGCAGGAGGCAGCTGATTGATGTTTCTCTCTCCAATATTTCTCTCTTTCTCTCTATCCCTCTCCCTAAAATCAGTAAGAACATACATTTTAAATGCCTGGGTTGGAGTGAGAGGGAAAGATGAACTGGCAGATCCCAGAGGATTTTTAGGGCAGTGAAAATATTCTATATAATGATAAATGTTATCATATTTTTTAAACACATAAAATATACAACACAAACACTGAATCCGAAGTTAAGTTGTGAACTTTAGGTGATTATGTGTCAATGCAGATTCACCAATTATAAGGAACAGACCACCTGGTGATGCTGAAAATGAGGGAGGATGCCCTGGCCACTGTGGCTCAGTTGGCTGGACACCATCCCGTGCATCCAAAGGTCGATGGTGTGATTCCAGGTCACAGTGCATGCCTGGACTGTGGGCTCAATCCCCAGCAGGGGGTGTGCAGGAGGCAGCCGATTGATATTGTACTCGCACACTGATGTTTCTCTTTTCTGGAGGAGGAGGAGGAGGAGGAGGAGGAGGAGGAGGAGGAGGAGGAGGAGGAGGAGGAGGAAAAAGGAAGGAAGGAAGGAAGGAAGGAAGGAAGGAAGGAAGGAAGGAAGGAAGGAAGGAAGGAAGGAGGAAGGAAGGAAGGAAGAGAGGAGGAGGGAAGAAAGAGAGGAGGAGGGAAGGAAGGGAGGAAAGAGGGAAGGAAGGGAGGAAGGAGGGAAGGAAGGGAGGAAGGAGGGAAGGAAGGGAGGAAGGAGGGAAGGGAGGGAGGAAGGGAGGAAGGAAGGGAGGAAGGGAGGAAGGAAGGAAGGAAGGAAGAAGAAGAAAAAGAAGAAGGGCCGAAACCAGTTTGGCTCAGTGGATAGTGTGTCAGCCTGCAGACTGAAAGGTCTCGGGTTCAATTCCGGTCAAGAGCATGTACCTGGATTGCGGGCACATCCCCAGTAGGGGCGTGCAGGAGGCAGCTGATCGATGTTTCTCTCTCATCGATGTTTCTAACTATCTCTCTCCCTTCCTCTCTGTAAAAAATCAATAAAATATATTTTTTTTAAAAATTAACTCAAAATGTATCTTAGAATTCAATGTAACATGAAAAACTATAAAAATTCTTAAAGATAATGTTAGAAAAAAATCTAAGTTATCTTGGGTTTGGCAATGAGTTTTTTGATACAACACCTAAGTATGCTCAATGAAAGAAAAACTTGGCAAGTATATACGTGTGTGTGTGTGTGTGTGTGTGTGTGTGTGTTTCTTTTAAAATATGTTTTCATTGACTTTTAGAGAGAGAAGAAGGGAAAGGGATAAAGAAATAGAAACACTGATGAGAGAGAAACATCATGGATCAGCTAAACTCCTGCATGACCCTTTCGGGGATGGAGCCCACAACCCCCAGGCATGTGCTCTGACTAGGAGTCAAACTTCGACTTCTTGATTCCTGGGTGGCCACACTGGCTGGGCAAAAATTGTTAAATTCATTAAAGTTAAAAACATTTGTACTATGAAAGTCATTGTTAAGAGAATAAAGACAAGCCATAAATTGGAAGAAAATATTTGCAAAACACGTATCTAATGAAGGATTTGTATCCAAAATATACAAGAAACATTTAAAATTCAATAAGAAAACAAACAACCCAACTTAATAAGGGGCAAAAGATCTGAACAGACGTCTCATCAAAGATATATAGATGATGGCAAATAAGCACATGAAAAGGTACTCAACATTGTATGTCATTATAGTATTGAAATTAAAAAACCTATTAGAATGGCTAAAGTACATAAAACTGATAATACCAAATAATGGCAAGGACATGAACAACAGGAATGCTCATTCATTGCTGATGGGAATGCAAAATAGTATAAATACTTTGGAAGACAGTTTGGCAGTTTCCTACAAAATTAAACATTGTCTTACCATAAGATTTTGCAAACACACTGCTAGGTACTTACTCAAAGGAGTTGAAAGCATAGGTCTACATAAAACCCTGCACATGCATATTTATAGCAGCTTTATTCATAATCGCCAAAAAAATAGAAGAGTCAAGATATCCTTCAATAGGTGAAGAGATAAACAACTGTGGTACATTCAAATAATGGAAAATTATTCAGCAATAAAAGAAAATGAGCTACAAAAAGACAGAAGAAACTTAACTTAAAAGCATATTGTTAACTGAAAGAAACCAGTCTAAAAAGGCTATAGGATTCCAATTCTATGAAATTTTGGAAAAGGCAAAACTATACAGAGAGAGGAGTAAGGTCAGTGGTTGCCAAGGATTTTGGGAGAAGGCAAGGAGGGATGAGTAGGTAAAACAGAATTTTTAGGGTAGTAAAATTATTCAGTATGAAATTGTATTATGGAAAATGATATTATGCATTTGTTAAAACCCACAACATTATACAACACAGAGTGAACCTTAATGAAAATTATAGATTATAGTTAATAATATGTATCAAATAGGCAATATGGGTTCATTAATTGTAACTAATGTACCACACTAATATGTTACTAATAGAGGAAATGGGGAAAGAAGATATGTAGATATGAGAAACATGAAACTCTACCTGCTCAATTATTCCATAATTCTAAAATGTTTTTTTTAATTCGATTTTTTTTAATTGGGCATCCACAATCTCAAAAACTAGAATTTATAAAAATTCTAGTCAGTGAAAAAAGAAATTGACTTTAAATAAAATCAAATTTTAATTTTAATTTAAATAAAAATATTTTAACTTTAGCCCCCTTGTCTTTTTCTTGGCATTGGCCATATTGGTCTTAAACCTGCTCACTAACACCTACCCGTGTTTCCCCGAAAATAAGACATCCTCCGAAAATAAGACCTAGCCCATGGAAAGATAAGACATCCCCTGAAAATAAGATCTAGCGCAACTTTGGGAGAAAAAATTAATATAAGACACTGTCTTATTTTCGGGGAAACGGTACATCTGAGAGTGACAGCTAGGAAATGGAGATGATGTCCAGCTGGGAAGCTGCTTGATCAGTAATGGTTAGCAATTGAGCCTGAAGAACTAATGAGATCTGGTGACTATCACGGACACTCAACCACACACACAAACACACAAAACTTAAAACATTTTCACATCATTCATTAATGCCAACAAATTGTAGTTATAAATTTATCAAGGGGGATGTAAGTTATGGTACTTCCATTCAGAAGCTCAAGTCCTCAACACCCATTTTTGAAGGTTAAAGTTAAAATTGCCTGGCCAGTTTGGCTCAGTGGTTAAGCGTTGGCCCATGAACCAAGAGGTTACTGATTCGATTCTTGGTCAGGGTACATGCCCGGGTTGGGGGACTCAATCCCCAGTGGGGGCGTTCAAGAGGCATCCATTTGATGTTGATGTTTCTCTCTCACCAATGTTTCTTACCCTCTCCCTCTTCCTCTCTCCCTTCCTCTTTCTAAAATCAATAATAACTATTTTTTTTTTTTTAAGTTAGAATGTATAAGCTACAGAAATCAATTTAGTTCCAATGCTTTGTTCCCTAGAAATTTATGTGGCTTTTGATGGAGACATCAAACTGTAGCAATTTGATGGGCTTACCCAGCACCGAGAGGTGTTGCACCAAGTTCTTTTTGATGGCAAGGGCAATGGCTACCTGTTCACCCAGCTTCTCTGGCCAAGGCAAAATCCAAGAGAATATCCCTTTCCCCTGTATGTCAATGCCTCCATTGTGATGGGCGAGCTATTATTGAAGAACAATTCCCATCCCTGACACCGCAGGTCCTACCATAACTACACTACTCACTCAGGGTTTCTAGACAACTAACAGACTACAGTGCTGGAGAGGCAGGGTAGTCCATATGTTTTCCTATATCACCAGAATACTCCTGCCGAAATCAAAGGATGGCTCTCTCTTCAGTCCATTTCTGAGATACCACACCAGTTCTACTTAAAGCTTCTCAAAGATGCCTGGGTTTTTGGGTCCATGTTAGATGTCAACTACTGAAATCTGAACAAGTAATGGTCTTTCCCAGCTCAGTAAACCAAAAAGTCTGACCTCCAAATTTATTAAGATTCAAACTGAAAAGTGACAAGAATGTGCCCTATGAATTATTATGGTATAGCAACTGGCATAGATAAGGCAAAACTCACTACCAAAAGACTAAGTGGACTTAACACTAAATAAAAAATCTCCAGCAGGCCGAAACCTGTTTGGCTCAGTGGATAGAGCATCGGTCTGTGGACTAAAAGGTCCCGGATTCGATTCCGGTCAAGGGCATGTATCTTGGTTGTGGGCACATCCCCAGTAGGGGGTGTGCAAGAGGCAGCTGGTTGATGTTTCTCTCTCATCGATGTTTCTAACACTCTGTCCCTCTCCCTTCCTCTCTATAAAAAATCAAAATGTATTAAAAAAAAAAAAATCTCCAGCAGAAGCTTCTCTTCTGATTGTGATATCATAGGGCAAAATTTATTTATTCTGTATCTCCATAATCCATTTTCTTAGCAACTTCCACCAGGAGTGGACTATAGTTAAAACTACTGACAATAGCTGAAACTGGTTTGGCTCAGCGGTAGAGCGTCGGTCTGCGGACCGAAAGGTCCCAGGTTCGATTCCGGTCAAGGGCATGTACATTGGTTGCGGGCACGTACATTGGTTGCGGGCACATCCCCGGTACGGGGTATGCAAGAGGCAGCTGGTCGATGTTTCTCTCTCATCGACATTTCTAGTTCTCTATCTCTCTCCCTTCCTCTCTGTAAAAAAATCAATAAAATATATTTTCAAAAACACATACACACACAAAAAAACTACTGACAAAATAGTTTACTAAGGAGCATTTGGAATCTTGCTCCTTGGCATATGTCCTCAGTTTGGCTCAAATAAACTCACAAAAATTTATCTTAAAAAGAAAAAAAAAAGAATGGTTTATTTTATTTATTTATTTATTATGAGAAAGGCTTTTTAAAAAAATATATTTTATTGATTTTTTTACAGAGAGGAAGGGAGAGAGATAGAGAGCTAGAAACGTCGATGAGAAACATCGACCAGTTGCCTCCTGCACACCCCCCACCGGGGATGTGCCCGCAACCAATGTACATGCCCTTGACCGGAATCGAACCTGGGACTTTTCAGTCCGCAGACCGACGCTCTACCCCTGAGCCAAACAGATTTCGGCAGAATGGTTTATTAAGTGAATGATAACAAAGATATATGATGCTACCAAATGTTCACAGTCCGAAAAAAAATTACTTTTAACCAATATCTGTGAACTTTGTGTAACGCAGTATAAAAAATGCAGATTCTTTTACTCTAGTGTTCACTGATATAGCTGAAATTATATAACCTAAATCAGAGGATTTTTATTTTTGAAAAATAATCTGACGAATTCAAAGCCACAAAACATGAAAGGGTGAGAGGATAAGAAATCAGAAACAGATGGCATCTAATTTTTTTTCCTGAGTCCATCCTGAACACAATTCCAATAATGTCAAAATCCAATTTGGCTCTCCAAATAAGTAAATCTCCCAAACTGAAAATGGTAATTCTGCTCTAGTTGGTGATGCTCAGTGGTTAGGGCATTAGCCCGCACATCCAAGGGTCACAGATTCAATTTCAGTCAAGGGCTCAAACCTTGATTTTGGGTTCGTTCTCCAGCCCCAGTAGGGGTATGTTCGGGAGACAGCTGACATGTGTGGCTCTCTCACATCAATGTTTCTCTCCCCCTCCTCCTCTCCCCTTCTCTTTTACTCTCTCTCAAAAAAAATGAATGGAAAAATATCCTCGGGTAAGGATTAACAAAAAAAAAGAAGAAGAAGAAGAAGAAAAGAAAGAAAATGGTAATTCTGCCCTGCTCAGTTGGTTAAAGTGTCATCCCCAACAAGATCCCAGGACAAGGCACATACAAGAAGCAACCAATCTTATCTAATAAAAGGATAATATGTAAATTGACCATCCTCCAACACATAAGATGGCTGCCCCCATGGGGTCAAAGATGGCCGGCCCCATGTGGACACAAGATGGCCACCACTGGATGGCCGGCAGGCGAGAACAGTTGTGGGCAATCAGGCCTGCAGGGGAGGGCAGTTGGGGGGAACCAGGCCTGCAGGGAAGGGCAGTTAGGGGTGACAGGACCAGCAGAGGAGTAGTTAGGCGTTGATCAGGCTGGCAGAAGAATGGTTAGGGTGTTATCAGGCTGGCAGACAGAAAGAGTTAGGGGTAATCAGGCAGGCAAGCAGTTGGGAGCTAGCAGTCCTGGAATGTGAGAGGGATGTCCGAGTGCCCGTTTAGGCCCGATCCCACCAGGGTCAGGCCTAAACTGGCAGTCAGGCATCCCTCAAGGGGTTCCAGATTGTAGAGGTTGCAGGCTGAGCTGAGGGACACCCCCTCCTCCGCCCCAGTGCATGAATCTCATACACCGGGCCTCTAGTAAATGCATAAATGAGTGGAGCAACAATGTTTCTTTTTCTTTTTCTTTCTCTCCCTCTCATTACCCCTTTCCTCTAAAAGTCAATAAAAAAGAAAATGATAATTCTGAAATAATTTTTTCCCTCCCAGCTTCTTAAATTTTTTATATTAGGCAGAAAGAGTAGAGAGAAGTTAGATGTTTAAAAAAATATATCATTCCAGCCCCAGTTGGAATGAAGGTTCCTCAATTCTGGTCAAGAACACATGCCCAGGTTGTGGGCTCGATCCCCAGTAGGCGGCATGCAGGAGGTAGGGCATGCAATGAATGATTCTCTCTCATCATTGATGTTTCTCTCTATATATATCTCTCCTTCCTCTCTGAGATAAATAAAAGTAGCCCTACCGAAACTTGTTTGGCTCAGTGGATAGTGTGTCAGCCTTTGGACTAAAAGGTCCCAGGTTTGATGCGGGCACATCCCCAGTGGGGGGTGTGCAGGAGGCAGCTGATCAATGTTTCTCTCTCATTGATGTTCCTAACTCTCTATCCCTCTCCCTTCCTCTCTGAAAAAATCAATGATATATTTTTTAAAAATAATAATAATAATTTTTTAAAAAGTAGCCCTAACCGGTTTGGCTCAGTGGATAGAGCATCGGCCTGCAGACTGAAGGGTCCAGGGTTCAATTCCGGTCAAGGGCATATACCCTGGTTGCAGCACATCCCCAGTAGGGAGTGTGTAGGAGGCAGCTGATTGATGTTTCTGACTCTCTATCCCTCTCCCTTCCTCTCTAAAAAAATCAATAAAATATATTTTTAAAATAAATAAATAAAAGTAAATAATAAATATTAAAAAAATACCATTCCAAAAATTCTGAAGTTCTTTCATGAAACTCTACTTCCACTTATCTGAAGCCACTGAAGCACTTTCTATCAAGATTGGTGATATTAAAATCTGTCTATGAAATCAGCTCTTTTTTTCTGGATACAATGATTATTTATCTTCATTAGAGAAGTTCACATCATATTTTTTTAAAAAAGAAGAAGCTTTCAAATAACAAGCTCTGGAAGAATACTCATTTGATTTGAATAAAGCACTGCCTGGCATTTTAAAAACATTTACTTGGTAACTTTCACTCCTGATTGACAGCACCAATAAAATTAGCTGTATGTACTTTGTTCATTATTTTACTCTAGTATATGGTATATAAACCTTTCCAATTTTTCCTAAAGCTTTCTGAGCTCATCCAAGGAATGGATATTGAAGGAGTCATTTTTAGATTTCCTGACAAGCAAATCCCATAACTGACAACTGCAAAGATTCTTGGAACCGCCACATACTTTGAGTGGAAAGGTCATTGAGAAAAGTATCATCTCTAACAATCTCTATTGTTGCCTATAATTTAGATAGATATTTTTACTCTAACAGCTAATATACTCTTATAATACTATAATACATGGTTTATGAAAGTTTTATGAGAAGAGAGTGGAAAATACACGCTATTTTTCTTTACCAACAAAGCAAGGTGATACTGCCTCAAATTTTAGATTCAAAAGATGAAAAAAATTATCCAAGAAAACACATCTAAAAGCTTAAAGATACACTAAAAACTTTACACTCTTTATTTTTTTAAAATATATTTTATTGATTTTTTACAGAGAGGAAGAGAGAGGGATAGAGAGTTAGAAACATCGATGAGAGAGAATTATTGACTAGCTGCCTCTGCACACCCCCTACTGGGGATGTGCCCGCAACCAAGGTACATGCCCTTGACCGGAATCGAAAATGGGATCCTTCAGTCCGCAGGCTGACGCTCTATCCACTAAACCAAACCGGTTTCGGCTAAAAACTTTTTTTTTTTTAAATATATTTTATTGATTTTTTTACAGAGAGGAAGAGAGAGGGATAGAGAGTTAGAAACATCGATGAGAGAGAATCATCGATCAGCTGCCTCTTGCACACCCCCTACTGGGGATGTGCCCGCAACCAAGGTACATGCCCTTGACCGGAATTGAACCTGTGACCTTTCAGTCCGCAGACCGACGCTCTATCCACTGAGCCAAACCGGTTTTGGCTCGGCTAAAAACTTTACACTCTTTAAAGGGCCATTCAGAAAGTGGAATAATCTTACAAAAAGCTACAACCACCAAAACAACTACTTTTTTTTTTCAAAAAAGATAAGGAGCCCGGCTGGTGTAGTTCAGTAACCAAATGTCAACCTATGAACCAAGATGTCCCTGGTTCAATTCCCAGTCAGGGTGCATGCCTGGGTTTTGGACTTGATCCCCAGTAGGGGTGTGTAAGAGAAATGGATGTTTCTCTCTATCTTTCAATCTCTCTCTTCCTCTCTCTCTAAAATCAATACAAAATATATTTGTAAAAAGGTATGGGTACTTTATTAATAATTTTAAATATATCAATCCATTTATCAATGTGACCAATATTTATTGCTTATTATATAGATGCAGTGGTGGATAAAATTTAAAATATTGAAAATAAATTATTTCTACCACAAGGAGCATGCAGTATAGTAGATGACTTTTATCAGAGATTTTTAATTTTTTTTTTTTTACACACAACTATTACTAAAGTAAGTTACTCAATTTTTATCTGTTGAGTATAAAGTACATTTAAAAATTAAAAAGTACAGCCAAGCCGGCATGGCTCAGTGGTTGAGCATCGACCTATGAACTAAGAGGTCATGGTTCGATTCCTGACCAGTGCACATGCCTGGGTTTGAGGGCTCAATCCCCAGTCTGGGTGTGCAGGAGGCAGCTGATCAATGATTCTCTCTCATCATTGATGTTTCTATCTCTCCCTCTCCCTTCCTACTTGAAATCAATAAAAATATATTTTTTAAATTAAAAAGTTCAGCCCTACAGGTTTGGCTCAGACTATAGGGTCCTGGGTTCAATTCCACTCAAGGGGACATATTGCATGCAGGAGGCAACCAAGTGTCTCTTTCACATCAATATTTCTCTCTGTGTGTCTCCCCCAACCCTTCTACTCTCTCTAAAAATCAATGGAAAAATATCCTCTGGTGAGGATTAACAATAACAACAAATTAAAAAGTATGGACTATGTGTTACATCACAAAGCAAACTATATTAGCTGTTAATATATTGATAACATATAACAGGTTACACATAACTATCATTTTAAAACTATAAAAGGAACAAATTATAAAGACTTCATGTTCCTGCCGAAACCAGTTTGGCTCAGTGGATAGAGCGTCGGCCTGTGGACTGAGGGGTCCCAAGTTTGATTCCGGTCAAGGGCATGTACCTTGGTTGTGGGCACATCCCCAGCGTGGGGTGTGCAAGAGGCAGCTGATCGATGATTGTCTCTCATCAATATTTCTAGCTCTCTATCCCTTTCTCTTTCTCTGTAAAAAAAAATCAATAAAATATTTTTTTTAAAAAGACTTCATGTTCCTGAGATTTATTTCTATATTATCATTTTGACTGACTTAAAGACAGAAATTCATTCCATTTTAATTTATTTTAGATTATACATATAAGAATTCTGTAAATTTTGCTAATAGTTTAAATCTAACTAAGATGAGTCATGACACTGATATTAATTTTAATCTTAAATTACAACTATTTTATGCCCCAATTTAATTCTCTTCAGAGACATGAGATGTTAATTGAAATTTATATAAATTACTTTTTGTTGTGTTGTTATCCCCCACCCAAGGATACTTTCCCAATGATTCTTAGAGATAGTGGAAGAGGGAGGGACAGAGAGAGAAACATTGATGTGAGAGAGAGACATCGATTGATTGCCACACAACACGACCTGACCCATCTGGGTGGGAAGGGGGAAAATCCAGCCTCCAACCCAGGCATGCACCCTTCACCTGAATCAAATCCTGAACCCTTCAGTCTGAGGGTGGATGCCCAAATCAGCTAGGGCATAAATTACTTTTTAAATGTTTTATTTTTAAATAGATTTTTATTGATTTCAGAGAGGAAGGGAGAGGGAGGGAGAATCATTGATCAGCTGTCTCCTGCACCCGAAACCTGGGCATGTGCCCTTGACAGAAATCGAACCTGGGATCCTTTAGTCCACAGCTCTTGCTCTATCCCCTGAGCCAAACCAGCTGGGGTTTAAATGTTTTTCTTTCTTTCTTTTTTTTTAATATATATTTTATTGATTTTTTTACAGAGAGGAAGAGAGAGGGATAGAGAGTTAGAAACATCGATGAGAGAGAATTATTGACCAGCTGCCTCTTGCACACCCCCTACTGGGGATGTGCCTGCAACCAAGGTGCATGCCCTTGATTGGAATCGAACCTGTACCTGGGATCCTTCAGTCCGCAGGCTGAGGCTCTATCCACTGAGCCAAACCGGTTTCGGCTTAAATGTTTTTCTTATCAACCCATACTATATACAAAACAAATCTGAGAAAACCTTTGAAACATAATTGGTATTTTGAATAAATGCACATATTCTATTTTATTTCTAGGAGTTAAGAAATTACTGATAACTGAATTTCATGATACTTGTGATCAATTTCTGTAAGTCTTGTTGTATACATGTTCTCAAATACATTATCCAATTTCCTTCCTATCTCAAACCTTATTCCACCAAACTAGGCTACCTTGACTGTGTAAGATGAATGATAATTCAGCTTTCAATTAGAAGGTGGTTCCATTTAAAGTGGGCTATTAAGTATACCACCAAGTTACAATACTGGTAGGAGTTTTAACTCATTTTATTTGTGAAGAAAATAAATCTCTGGTAGTTCCACGACTTGCCCAAGACCAACAACTAGCCAGTGGCAGTTTGGGTTCAATCCCAGATTTACCTGCCTCAAAGCCAAAACTTCCCCTGGACCACAATTATCTCCTTAAAAGATTAAGAGACAGGCTCAAAAGCAGACAATCCCTCTGAACGTATCTATTCTAAGACATCACCACGCAGTTCTAACCAGTCCACTGATTGAAATAAAAATAAAGAGCTTCGTTCTGCTTCATTTAAACTAGGGCAGGCTTACTCGCAGGTAAAAAAAAAAAAAAAGGGGGGCGGGTGGAAAAGGCTTGCCTCAACATGTCTCTGCTAGACCTATATTCTATACGGTTCTAGTCCTTTTTTTAAAAAAATATATAAACACCAATATCCACCAAACAAGACTATGCCGGACTAGCCTAGTTTGGTGCTTTTCAGAATTGCGCTTTTCTAAGATAATGTATACGATTTGATACAGAACCGAGAGACGTTGGATATGTTATCCCAGCACTTTTCAAACATTTAAAGTATCATTTAGAGGCAGCAAACCCAGTTCCGCTCCCTTTGACGCCGCGATGCCGCCCGCTTGGGGGGTACCGCTCCCGGGCGACGCAGGGACCGGAGCAATAAAGGAAGAAGCGGGGGCCGCACACGGAAGTTGGGTGGAGGGAGGTGTCCTTACCCACTCTTCTGCCTTAGCTCGGTCAAGGGCGGCTCCCCACGGTGTCCAGCCCAGGCACAATCCCCCAAAAACCTCCAGACCGGGCTATGTCCCCGCGGGGCGGACAGGGAGAGCAGGCAATGGGAGCTCCCGAAGTCTAAGCCCTCCTTCCCGGCGCCGCCGGGGAGCGCTCCCCCTTTCAAAGCGAGCCCTCCAGGTGGCAAACTCCCCGTCCGCAGCGACACAAGTCCGCCGCCTCCGGAGGGGAGCCTCCTCCGCAGCTTTCATCCGGCCACCCGGCCACCCGAAACTCTCCGCCGGCGGTCCCCACCATCCCTGCTCCCCGCCCCCGCAGCCTCCGCACACACAGCGCCGGCCTGCGCCCCACCCAGGATCCCGGCGTCCCCCTCCCCGACCCGGAAAGCGCGGCCCGGCCCCCTCCCTCCTCCTGCAGCCCGTCCCCGCAACACACACACACACACACACACACACACACACACACCCACCTCAGGCTCCAACCTCCGGACCCGTCGAAGCCGGAGCGGGTACGCGGTCGGGTGGCGCTCCGGGGATCGCGAGGGCCAGGCGCGGTCCCCTCCCCGAGGCGCCGAGCGCTTCTTCCCCCACCCTCCGCGGCGGCTCCTCTCTTTCCCGGGAGCCGCGGGAGGAGAGGTGTGGGAGGGGAGGGGGAGGCGAGGAGCCGAGGGGCGACAGGAGCCCGGCCGGAACCACTCGCGCTGGCCCCACCCTCAGCTGGGAGCGAAGCGCCCCTGCGCTCCAGATAGGACCGACTGAAAGCAGTGAGCGAGAAATGGACACAACCGCTTCCGGGTCACCCCCGCTCCGGCCCCTCCTTAGCAACCGCGTGGGGTTGCTAAGCGGAAGTGCCTCCAAAGCACCCCCATTTCTTCTGGGACGATCAGGAGGTAGCTGGGAGCTTGTACTGTTCTTTGACGACACCTTCTGCTCCGAGTCTGAGAGCTCACGCTTCACAGCCAGAGTCACAAAGCCCATCTTGCTTTTCCCTTAAGCTGTGCCCACGCCTCCACCCCCTCCCCCCAGCTAATACCCTGTTTCCCCGAAAATAAGACAGTGTCTTATATTAATTTTTGCTCCCAAAGATGTGCTAGGTCTTATTTTCAGGGGATGTCTTGTTTCTCCATGAAGAAGAATAAGGTACACATTTATTGTTAAATGAAAATAAAGGAAATTTATTACCTGTATATGGTACGGTAG
This sequence comes from Pipistrellus hanaki, assembly GCF_964339955.1. NCBI lineage: Eukaryota > Metazoa > Chordata > Mammalia > Chiroptera > Vespertilionidae > Pipistrellus > Pipistrellus hanaki. The sequence continues at coordinate 43,776,091 of NC_140503.1, read as the reverse complement.
TACGGTAGTTGTCGACACAAACCAGACAAACTGTGAATCCTACAGTATCAAGAATTTACTCATTTATTCAATGACAATCATGTCATCATCTTCTGGAACATCATCATAACAATCCAATTCCTGAATTTCCTGGTGAATTTCTTGTGACTCCATTTCTTTCAGAATTAGTGGACCAAATCTCTCATGTTTAGCAACAGCACTGTCTTTAAATGAGTACTTCTTGTCAAGGTAGCCTGCTCACAGTGCATTTGCAATGCAACTGTCAGTGATTTTCTCCCATGAATTCTTCACCCAAGTCACAACTTCTTGCAGTTTAGGTTTCACAAAGTTTCCACGCTGATTTCTCTCCATTTTATTTTCAATGTAGTCATTAATTTCCATGGGCAAATTATCTTTGAATGGCTTGTTTATTGCAATATCAAGAGTCTGGAGATAGGCCGGCATTCCTGCGGGAATCATTATCTGATCTATTTTTCTTTCGTGAAGAAATATCTTCATGTCTTTAGCGCAGTGAGTGCTGGCTGCATCCCAGACTAGCAGACCTCTTTGGCTCCCTCGCATAACAAGCAGCAGCATTAAATCAACCCACTTCCTTATAACTGCTTGTGTGGCCCAGGCTTTTTCAGTTTCAAGAATAAAAACACCCAAAACACATTCAATCTTTTCCTTCTTGCCCTTAGAAATGATTAAAGGTGAGATTTTAGTGCCATCCAGACGAATTGCCAAAATACAGGAAACGTGTGCACTTTCGTAAGCAGTGGAGGGAATGTACACTAAGGAGGCACCTTGCTGTTCAATTGTTGTTTGAGATGATTGGCCCATAAACACTGCCGTTTCATCCATAGCAATCATGTTGGAAAGATTGTATTTAGAGAAGTCAGCATCATCAATAAAGGACTTAATGCAAGTGCTCGCTTAATAACTTGAGTATCTTCCAACCCAAACAATGTTGTAGATCTTCTTAAAGACAGTTCACTTCGTTGAAGGAAATTATCCAGCCAGTGTTGTGATGCTTTGAAGTCTTCGGGGGCTATGTCAAACTGTGGTGCAACTGCAAGGGCAAATTCTTGAATCTGAGCCTTATTCACAACCAAAGCCTCTGCTCTCCTGTCAACAATCCATTCACAGATCAGGTCTTCCAGCTCGGAAAATAATGGTTGCCGACCTGATCCACACTTGCGCTTTTTAGCATTTCCCTTGTCCACTTGTTCAATGAGGTTACCATACTCTGCTCGCCATTTTCGGACCAATCAGATACTCAACATCTTCTCTTTGCAGAAAGCAGTAAGATTTTGGCCCCAAGAGTCTTCCAGGATTCCTTTCTTGTACTCCACGGAGTAGCTTTTTGTTTTTGCGCTCATTTCTAGGGGTGAAAAAAGGAATTGGGGTATCAAGGTGGGGGAAGGGGATCACTTAAAATGACACAGGGGGGATCAGAGGGAGGAATCAAAATGGCACAGGAGAATCAGAGGGGGGATTACCATTTTAGTAACCTCTTTTGATCCTCCTGTCATTTTGATTGCCCCCTCTGATCCTCCTGTGTCATTTTAAGTGATCCCCCTCCCCCCACCCTTGTGCCACTGAACACCTTCACCAGACATCCCCCCTACCCCTTAATCAGACATTTACCCCCTGGGGCCTGTCTGGGGACTGTCACTGGGCTTGCTGGGGCCTAGATCTGGGCTGGAGCAGGGTCTGCCACTGACTGAGAACCTTCAGTCATCATGAGGACGGCCGCGAGCATCAGGTAGTGTCACCAGAGACAGACAAGTACTCACCACCTTCGCCGAGTCCAATCTGCTCACTCCGACCTCCGCTCTGCCTCCACACAGCAGTGACATCAGGACTCCTTGTAAAGTCACTGGTTGCTAGACGCCAGTTGGGGCGGACCAGTTTACGGTAAATTAATTTTCATTCTGAGACAGAGCCTAGGGGTGGCCTTATTTTCGGGAGGATGCCTTATATTTCACTCAGAAGGAAACCAGTAAGTACAATAGGTCTTATTTTAGGAAGATGTTTTATTTTCGGGGAAACACGGTATGAACACCTGCTTCCTCCCACCCTGAGCCCATTGGGGTGTCTCTCTCTCTCTCTCTCTCTCTCTCTCTCTCTCTCTCTCTCTCTTTCTCTCTCTCTCTCTCTTTCTCCTTTCTCTTCCCTTGTGGGAATTCTCTTTTCTACCAGTTTAGCAAGCATCTCCCTCTTGTGGATTTTTAGTTGTGTTTCAAATGGCCTTTGAAAATCTTCAACATATGAAAGTTTTCTCATGCACTTCATTCTCCTTTGACAGCCCCTCATAGGAATGGTAAGTTTTGTCTTTCACCCTCACTGGTTTGGCTCAGTGGATAGTGTCTGCCTTCAAACTGAAGGATCCGGGGTTCCATTCAGGTCAAAGGGTATGTACTGCAGTTGCAAGCTCTCAGGAAGCAACCAATCCATGTGTTTCTCTCACATGGAAGTTTCTCTGTGTGTGTATCTCCCTCTCCCATCCACTCTCTCTAAAAATCAATGAGAAAAATATCTTCGGGTGAGGATTAACAAAAAATAAAAAACAAAAATGTCAGTAGTAGGTTGTTTAATAAGTCTAAAACATTACAACCCTTCTCATGGACATGCATACATGTGTAAGTACACACACACACACACACACACACACACACACTTCAAATAGAATCTGAGGACATCCAGTAATTAAGTGTTCTTTAAAATACCTGGCTGTGACAAGTGATAAACCATTACCATGACAAAATAGAACTTGATATTTTGATTGCCAATAGATTTATTTTTAAAAATGAAATTAGAAAAGTAAGATTATGAGCCCAATGAACAATGACTTATCTATATAACTACAGTGGATTACATGTCTATAAAAATTTTTAAACACATGGCAAATGTGTTCTATAGAAATGTTTTATTGGGTACAATTAATAAAGATTAAATGTGGTAGTTTAGGCCAATATAGAAATGAAAATTCCTATGCAACATCCATTTTTTCCCATTGCCTGATCAAATGACAGTATTTAGATCCTCTCTTCCTACAGTTTTATTAGTAGTCACTTTTTCATCCTATATAATAAAGAGGTAATAGGCAAATTGACCATCATACCCTCGCACAAGATAGCCACACCCATATGGTCACAAGATGGCCGCCACAGATGGTTGGCAGGGGAGGGCAGTTAGGGGTGACCAGCCCAACAGGGGAGGGCAGCTGCGGGCAATAGGGCCAGCAGGGGAACAGTTAGGCATTGATCAGGCTGGCAGAGGAGTGGTTAGGGGGTGATCAGGCAGGCAGGCAGGTGAGTGGTTGGGAGCCAGCAGTCTCAGATTGTGAAAGGAATATCCCAGATTGGAGAGGGTGCAGGCTGGGCTAAGGGATACCCCCTCACACCCAGTGCATGAATTTTGTGCACCGGGCCTCTAGTAGGTATATGACTGGCTTGACTCCTAAATAGTCACATGACCTCTATCATTTTCAGTGTAGTCATTGTTTAGAGACCTCTAAAGATAAAGAACACAACCCACACCTAAAATTAGCTATGTGAGTTTACACTTACAGGATTTTGTGAGCAGTATTATTGGAGTCCATATTCTTTTTTTCTTTCCTTTTTATATTTGTATTGATTTCAGAGAGGAAAAGAGAGGGATAGATAGAAACATTAATGATGAGAGAATCATCAATTGGCTGTCTCTCGCACACCTCCTACTGGGGATTGAGCCCACACCCGGGGATGTGCCCTTGACTGGAATCAAACCCAGAACTCTTCAGTCCACAGACGGAGGCTCTATCCACTGAGCCAAACTGGTTAGGACAAAAGTCTATATTCCTAATATGAACCATAATTAAGACAGTGCTTTCAGATCTAGGCTAGATCTCAAATAGCCTTCAAAGTCAGTATAGTACATTTATCCTTTAGATATGACTTCCAGGCTTTACTCAGTTCTTAAGAGCTTTTTCCCCCCCCATTTTTTTTTTATTGTCTTTGTAATCATTTAAGAAATAATTAGGCCGAAACCGGTTTGGCTCAGTGGTAAAGCCTCGGTCTGCAGACTGAAAAGTCCCAGGTTCGATTCCAGACAAGGGTATGTACATTGGTTGTGGGCACATGCCCCATAGGGGGTGTGCAGGAAGCAGCTGGTCGATGTTTCTAGCTCTTTATCCCTCTCCCTTCCTGTCTGTAAAAAAAAATCAATAAAATTTTAAAAAAAGAGTTGCAGCCCTGGCCAGTGTGGCTCAGATGTTGAGCAATGCCCCATGCACTGAGAAGTTACCAATTTAATTCCCAGTCAGAGCATATGCCCAGGTTGCGGGCTTTATCCACCAGGTAGGGGGAGTGCAGGAGGCAATTGATCCTTAGATATTAAGCTCTCAATTAGGTCTCTAAAAATCAATAATAAAAACAAAACAAGCCAAGCCGGTTTGGCTCAGTGGTAGAGCGTCCGTCTGCGGACTGAAAGGTCCCGGGTTCAATTCCGGTCAGGGGCATGTACGTTGGTTGCGGGCACATCCCCGGAAGTGGGTGTGCAAGAGGCAGCTGGTCGATGTTTCTCTCTCGTCGACGTTTCTTGCTCTCTATCCCTCTCTCCCTTCCTCTCTGTAAAAAATCAATAAAATATATATTAAAAAAAACAAATAGTTGCCAACTAATTTCAATGGAAACAGGGAAATCCATATTTCCCTTATGTTTTCAGAAGAGGCTAATTTGCCAATCTAAATTTTCATAAAGCTTTGACAGAAAAACATTACATAGAAACCTCTTCCTTCCACATGGAAACCTCTGCCTAATAAAAGAGAGACATCATCAAATGTATATTTGAAGAGACTGTAGTTTCATTAGATCAAAAAAATTTTACTATCAAAATTATACTTCATGAGACACACCACCAAAAAGTTTCTCCATCAGTGAAAAATAACAAGTCAGGTTTCAGACCCCTCAATACTTGACTTAAATAAGAGTTGATTTGAACTTCTCTTAAAAAGAAGCCTAATTATCAAGGAAGTACTTAAAATAAAATTCTACTTGAAATTCAGTAACATTATGTTTAATATCAACCTCTAAGACAAAAAAAAAATGTAATCAAGAGCCATCAGGACTCAGTGTGGAAGGGGATAAAATCAGAACAATGCACAGATTTGTATTTGGAAGAAATAAAACAGAAATATCTAGTAGACTCTTAGGAAGCACACAAATGCATATAATTTATTGTGAAAGTAAGTATTCATTTATTAAAAACAAACTTCAGAAAAACTTATCTGTTAAAACATGGTTAATTTTGACAACAGATGTCAGCAAAAAAAAAAGTGATGAGGAAGCAAGAATTAGTTACTAAGTTATATTACACCCACCTCTTCAATTATACCCCTGTTATCTTGAAAAATATAAAGGTAGCTCTAAGAACTTTAGACATAGCTCTGGATTTATGGCATGTCTTTCATGATTTATTGATTTCCAGAGAGCACTATTTTATGATACCAAATCAAATGCATATTCTAAGAAAATTCTTCTCTTTTAATGTAGTCTATAAAATCTTCCTGACTGAAACTCTCAGGATCAAATTGCCCTTACTTTTTTCCTATGGAGAACACAGATTGCCACAAAAATTTTTTCAACATTGGCTCCCAGTCTTAAAACGGATACAGGTGTGGTTTAATTAATACTGATTTTTTTTAATGTGTACAAATCCAACTCTGCTCTTTAAATCAAATAAAAGGAACGAAAATATGGCACCATCCCAAAAAATCTAATGCCAATAAAAATGGTAGCAGTACAAAAATCTAAGCAAATCTCAAAAACAGCAGATTTGTTGTTTACAACATGAAGTGATTTCTTTTTAGCAAGAATAAGAAATTTAATAACAGGTAAAATAAACCAAATATTGCTTTATATTGAATATTAAGAGAAGTAACCATAATTATCTCGTAAATCTTCCAATATCATAACTAGTTGCTTTTGAATAACTATATGTAACCCTCATTTTTAATTAAAAGCCTATTCAACAAAGCTAACTGGAACAAATACATTTATGCAAATTTACATCCTTGAATACCAGAGTAAACAGGAGACATTAGACAAGGATGAATAAGAAAGTTCTATTCTTTTTCGTCATCTGTGTCATCAGGTGGCAAAGGATGTACTCTGTGGAAAGAAAGAGAACTTCAATAGTCAGTATCAACTTTTTTTTTTTTTAATAGTCACAAACATATAAATCAGGAACATTAATTAACAGTGCAGTGGGTCTGGTCAAGTGACTGGAAATGAGAGAAAAATAAAACCATTTATTGACAAACACCTACAAATTCCTAGCAATAGACTTTAGGGGTGAGTTAATTAAATATTTAACCAAATATAGCAGGATAGGTTGATAATTTTGTATGGCCTTCAAATTAGGTTATAAATATCCAAATGGCCCTTGGCAAAAAAAAGGTTCCCCACTCCTGTGCTAGAGCAACAAAATGTTTAACAATTTATTTTGTCAATTTATAAAATCAGTGTTTCTTCTTTAGAATATGTTGCCATTTTTATAAAAGAAAGAAATCTGTTTCTTTAGCATCTTATTTCAACATGTTAAGTGGATGATAAAAGTGGAATAAAATCTTTCAGCAAGAACTTTGTGATAGTAAAAAGCAAAAATAAATAAATAAATAAAATTACAATCCATTGGAGCAAAGTTGTCATATTTGACTGTATACCCTTTTGAACAATATGAATATATTACCTAATTAGAAAAAAACACACAATTGTTTAAGCTGGCATCTAAAAATATGAAAAATAAGTTACATTATCTCAAAGCCATTTGTACTCATTATGCTTTTTACAGAAAAAAGATCACGTCAAAAACATAATCATGCCCTAACTGGTTTGGCTCAGTGAATAGAATGTTGACCTGCAGTCTGGCAGGTCCCAGGTTTTGATTCCAGTCAAGGGCACATGCTCAGGTTGTGGGCTCGATCCCCATTAGGGGGCGAGCAGGAGGCAGTCAATCAATGATTCTCATCATTGATATTCCTATCTCTCCCTTTCTCTCCGAAATCAATAAAAACATTTTTTTTAAAAAAACAAGTAATCATAAATCAGAATTTTTCTTTTTTAGAGCGGATGAAAATTTGTGAGATCTATCCTAAAATAATCAGCTTTCAATTTGATTCAGTAAGCTAGCTGAATGGTCAAAGAACTAGTGAAATAAGGAAAGTAAAACAAAAGTATTTTGACTTCGTATGAAATTATCATTGACTCACCTATTAGATTACGGAGATATCTTTATTTTTATTTTCCTAGAAATTTAGTAGTTAACAAATGAACACCAACATGAACCAAAGTTCCTTTTTGCAGGGATTTGATTTACTTTAAGTATCATGATTCTGTTCAAGGTTTTAAGTAGCTGCTAGTCTTTCTTGATTCTGACTCCCCCATGTAACTAGTGTTTATCCTGCCTTTATGGGGAAAATAAAGCTATAGGAGATATCATATTCCAGATTATGAACTAGGAAGTTAATAGCAGAAGTCCTTTAATGAACTGGTAGTTTACTATTTACTATTAATAGTTAATCTATTGACTTACTATTAATAAATGGGTAATTACAACTTTCCCAAAGACCAATTTAAGAAAGAGGCTTGTAAAACAAAACAAAAAATGAGGCTTGGCCGAAACCGGTTTGGCTCAGTGGATAGAGCCTCAGCCTGCGGACTCAAGGGTCCCGGGTTCGATTCCGGTCAAGAGTTGCGGGCACATCCCCAGTAGAGGGTGTGCAGGAGACAGCTGATAGATGTTACTCTCTCATAGATGTTTCTAACTTTCTATCCCTCTCCCTTCCTCTCTGAAAAATCAATAAAAAATATTTAAAAATAAAAAATGAGGCTTGCCCTGGTTGATGTGGCTTAGTTGGTTGGGCATCAACCTGTGCACTTTAAGAATACCAGTTTGGCCTAGCCGGTGTAGCTCAGTGGTTGAAGGTCGACCTATGAACAAGGAGGTTGTGGTTCCATTCCCAGTCTGGGTACAAGCCCAGCTTGTGGGCTTGATCCCCAGTACAGGGCATGTAGGAGGCAGCCAATTAACGATTCTCTCTCATCAATGATGTTTCTATCTCTCTCTCCCTTTCCCTTCCTCTCTGAAATATATATGAATATCAGTTTGATCCTCCCATCAGGGCACATGCCCAGACTGTGGGTATTGATCCCTGGTAGGGGGCATGTAGGAGGCAGCAAATCAATGTTTCACTTTCACATTGATGCTTCTCTGCCTCTCTTTCCTTCTCTCTTCCTCTCTCTAAAAAAGTCAATTAAAAAGTTTTTTGAGCCGAAGCCGGTTTGGCTCAGCGGTAGAGCGTCGGTCTGCAGACTGAAAGGTCCCAGGTTCGATTCCGGTCAAGGGCATGTACATTGGTTGTGGGCACATCCCCGGTAGGGGGTATGCAAGAGGCAGCTGGTCGATGTTTCTCTCTCATCGACGTTTCTAGCTCTCTATCTCTCTCCCTTCCTCTCTGTAAAAAAAATCAATATATATATATATATATATATATATATATATATATATATATATATATAAAGTTTTTTTAAAAGGAGGCTAAAGGAGTAATATAAATATTTTCATTATACCACTAGTGGCCCTGTGCACAAAATTCATGCACATTAAAAGGGGATTAGAGGAAATATTTTAATATTGCTATTTGCCCTTTCTCTATAATATAATCAGAGATAAAAGAAAATTATAATAGTAAAATGTATATGAAAACCTTCCTCTTGTCTAGGGTGCACCACGGGACCCAGAGTCAAGTCCCTGCCCATCCACATGTGCCTCAAAATCACACAAGTACCAAATCCGGGTCCCCTCTCCCCACCACCACCATTGGGCTAGATCCAGACCTGGCCGGTCCCACCCTTGTCAAGCTCCACAGGGCAGGGGGGAGGCGGGCAACCTCAGATCTCCTGGCCTGGTGCCCAGGAGGAGGGCACGGCCTGAGACCCCCATCAAGCCCTGCTGGGTATGGGGCATGGCCTGAGGTCCCCCAACCTGGTCCAAGGCCAGGTGAAGTCTCTTGGCCTGGTGCCAGGGTGGGGGGCTCGGCCTGAAGTCCCCTGTCAAGCCCCACGAGAGCGGAGGGCGGGGCACAGCCTCAGGTCCCTGCTGATTGCTCCTTAAGGCTCCTTAAGGGAACTCAGTCTCCACTGTGGGTGCAGCCATCTGGTGTTACGGAAACCCCGCCTCCACTGGATAGAGCAAAGGCCTGTGGACTGAATTCACCCCTCCCACCTCTTTCTTCATTGAATGGAAAACTGTTAAGGAAAGCTGATATAGAGAGAACACTTGCTCCTTTCCATCAGCTTTATAATAAACTATTAACGTGAGGTTTCAGTATCTAAAGTTTTGATAGCTGAAACTTTTTTTTGTGGGGGTGGAGAGGGTTGCAATTGTTTAAGAATCATGGATTTGTTATAATTTTTTTTTTGTATTCATTTTCTTGTGGAAAGATATAATATTCCATATGATTTTATTTTAATCTGAGTTTTCACATTTTATTAGATAAATTTGGGATGCTAGATGATTAAGTCAAGTATCATGGATGGACTTACAGAATGCTCAAAGATTTGTTATAATTTTAACTATTATCTTTGTGTATCCTAACTGTGTCATGTGTATCAGCCCATGTCAATCAAGATGACTAATTATTGAAATGTCACACTTCTAAATTAAGTGTTTTGGAATTCATAGGATAAATAAATGCTGCTTTGGGGATATTAAAAGGAAAAGAAAAAAGAAAATTGGTAGTACTTAGTAAGTATGAGAGAGGTTTTTACTCAGAAATGATTTCTACTGATACTTGGTATATTTTCATTTAGTATTATTATTATTTGGTATACCTTATAAAGACATTTGGTACTTTTGCAATAAAAATTGTACTTTTGCATCCAGAATTTTTGCTTAGCACTTATCATGAGCATTAATTCCACCCCCTTAAAAGCTTAAAAAGAAGAAAAAAAAAGCTTAAAAAGCATGTTATCTTCCTAAAAAGTTTGCACACTGAATTCTACGTGTGCAGTTTTATGCCCATCTTGTTTTGAAGTGTTCTTATCTATACTAATAAAAGGGTAATATGCTAATTAGACTGGGTCAACCGAACATCTTCCAGACGTCTGACTTCCTTCTGGATAAGCCATGGTGGTAGGGGCCAAGGCAGAGGTAGTTAGGGGTGATCAGGCCTGCAGGGGAGCAAGCAGTTAGGGGCAATCAGAACAGCAGGGGAATAAACAGTTAGGAGTGAGCCACATCAGACCAGCAAGGGAGAGCAGTTAGGGGGTGATCAGGCCAGCAGGGGAGGGCAGTTAGGGGGCAATCAGGATGGCAGGAGAGTGGTTAGGGGGTGATCTGGCAGGCAGAGGTGGTTAGGGGCAATCAGGCAGGCAGGCAGGTGAGCAGTTAGGAGCCAGCGGTTCTGGGTTGTGAGAGGGATGTTCTAGATTGGAGAGGGTGCAGGCTGGGCTGAGGGACACACACACCCCTGTGCACGAATTTCATGCACCGGGCCTCTAGTCTATAATAAAAGTGTGATATGCTAATTAGACTGGACATCCTTCCAGACATCCTTCTTTCTGGACAAAGCCGCAGCAGGCAGGGGCTGAGGCTGAGGTGGCAGAGACCCCCACCTGTGGTGGTGGCGGGCAGGGGTAGGGGCCAGGGCCAAAGCCCTTGCATGAATTTTGTGCAATGGGCCTCTAGTATATTTATAGAGAAGTTGTCAAGAAAATACCCAATGAAGTTAGTTTTGGTTGTTTATAAGTGATGGGGTTTCTATATTTTCCAACTTTTCTACATTGGTTATATATTTCTTCTGGAGGTTGAACTAATAGTTTTGTTTTGTTTTAAATATATTTTATTGATTTTTTTCACAGAGAGAAAGGGAGATAGAGAGTTAGAAACATCGATAAGAGAAAAATATCGATCAGTTGCCTCTTGCACACCCCCTACTGAGGATGTACCCACAACTAAGGTACATGCCCTTGACCAGAATTGAACCTGGGACCTTTCAGTCTGTAGGCTGATACTCTATCTACTGAGCCAAGCCGGTTTCGGTGAACTAATACTTTTTTAAGGGGTAGTATTAATGAAACTCAAATTAGATAAATCAACATGGAAATTGCTTTTTTTAAAAGACTATAGAAAACAGACAATAGACGAAACCAGTTTGGCTCAGTGGATAGAACGTCAGCCTGCAGACTGAAGGGTCCCAGGTTCAATTCCGGTCAAGGGCATGTATATTGGTTGCGGGCACATTCCTAGTGGGAGGTGTGCAGGAGGCAGCTGATCGATGTTTCTCTCTCATCAATGTTTCTAGCTGTCTATCCCTCTCCCTTCCTCTCTATAAAAAAATCAATAAAATATATTTAAAGAAAAAAAAAAGAAAACAGACAATAAAAATTAAAACTAAAGAGAGAAAGTTCATAGTTAATAAAGATAGCACTCAACTGCCGAAACCAGTTTGGCTCAGTGGATAGAGCGTCCGTATGTGGACTGAAAGGTCCCGGGTTCAATTCCAGTCAAGGGCATGTACCTTGGTTGCGGGCACATCCCCAGTAGTGGGTGTGCAGAAGGCAGCTGGTCAATGTTTCTCTCATTGACATTTCTAGCTCTTTATCCCTTTCCCTTCCTCTTTGTGGAAAATCAATAAAATTAAAAAAAAAAAAAAAAAAAAGCACTCATCTTGATGTGAACTGATACTCTTTAAGTGACTGGAATGAGTAAACAGAATACCTTTCATTGATCTTTAAAATTTGGGAGTGACTTTTAATAAGAGATCAGCACAAGTTTTAAAAACCCTTTGGTTTGTATCTTAACTTCTCAAGGAGAAACTTAAAAGTTACTCAACATCCTATTGTCTTTTATTTTCAAGAATATAAATATTTTCTTATATTCCAGAATATACAAACTTACTTTCTCTTTCCTTTTCCTAAACCACTGCATCCTGCCTCTTCAGGAATCCGATTCTCTTTTTCAGAATCTTTAGGGGACAGTCTGAAGAATTCTCCAATTCCTTTTTGCCATTTGGGAGTTGGGCGCACACAAACTGGATTCCCTCCTGCATACTTATTTTCAGCTGTAAAATATAAGCATATGGAACTAAATAAGAACTAAGAATACAATAGCTGTTTCTCACAGGGAAACAATTTTTTAGCATCAAATCTAAAGGATATTAAATGGTAATACATCAATCTTAAAATGAACTGGAAAATGTGACAAAATAAAGTTGTATTCAGTTAATGGTACATTATACAGTATTGAAGTATATTGTATAATAATACTTTATCATCATAATCCTTTAGCCTTGAAAAATAGCATTAATGGAATTTTTACAACTGGAAAATATTTTTCATATTTTATCTACAAGACCTATTCAAAGAGTCTTGTGTACTGTCATGCTAATAAAGTTTGACACACTTTTTTCCTAATATAAGTAGCATCATGTACCATAAACTGCCAATTAAAAATTTTTTTTATTATTTATTGACTGATTTTACAGAAAGGGAGAGAAGGAGAGGGAGAGAATTGTTCTTCTGTCCATCCATGCATTCATTAGTTGATTCCTGTATATGACCTGACCTGTGAACCCGCAAACTTGGCATAGCGGGAGGACACTCTAACCAACTGAGCTACCTGGCTAAAGCTAAACTGATAAATTCTTATTTAATAAGATTTAGTTAAAGCAAATATAGAAGGCTAAATAAGTAGTGTATAGCAGTGAGCATTTCCAGATAAATAGGTTCAACTTTTCAAAGCTCTTGGCTCCTTTTTAGTTCATAAAGTAAATCCAATTCCTGATTATTTAAAACGGTAATATAAAAGGAAAATTTCTATCCTTTTTACAAAGTAATGATTAGAATACTAAGAAGACCAAAATTTTAGGTTACTACATATATCCTTTGCTTTAAACACATTTGTCACAAACTGTAGCTGTTAAAAAAAAAAACCTGATAAAAGTATTCCTATATATATTGTACTATCTAAAGTTCTATGGTTTATACTTTTTAAAAAGTACAAATGGCCTTTAAAAAAGAGTGATCCTGCCGAAACCGGTTTGGCACAGTGAGTAAAGCGTCAGCCTGCGGACTGGAAGATCCCAGGTTCGATTCTGGTCAAGGGCATGTACCTTGGTTGCGGGCACATCCCCAATAGGGGGTGTGCAAGAGGTAGCTGATCGATGATTCTCTCTCACCAGTGTTTCTAACTCTCTATCCCTCTCTCTTCCTCTCTGTAAAAAAATCAAAATATATATATATTTTTAAAAAGAGTGATCCGCTGAAACCGGTTTGGCTCATTGGATAGAGCGTCAGCTTGGGGACTGAAGGGTCCCGGGTTTGATTCCAGTCAAGGGCATGTACCTTGGTTGCGGGCATATCCCCAGTAGGGGGTGTGCAAGAGGCAGCTGATGGATGACTCTCTCTCATTGATGTTTCTAACTCTCTATCTCTCTCCCTTCCTCTCTGTAAAAAATTCAGTAAAATATATTTAAATAAAAAGAGTGATCCTTTGGTTAATAACTTTCTTGAAGGAAACTTAATGAGAATGCTTTCACTACTAGAAAGCATATAGCAGTAGCAGATAGTTCACATTGAATTCAAATCCAGCTCTGTAGATTTAGATGTGTGACCTTTACTGAAGTAACCTGAGCTTAAATTTCCTCATCTTTAAAATACCAATTTCTTATAGTTGATTATTGATTAAAAATAGAGATCTATAAAATGAATTAATAGATGCATCTTTCCAACACAAGTTCATTAAGGGCCTATCTATTCAACAGTGGGCCAATGTGTCCCTATGTGGAAATTAGTGTAGTGATACAGGGTACAAGATAATCTCCATAAATTCATCTATTTCCAAAAATTTTGACCTACTATTCCTTTTTTTATCTAAAGGGATTGAAATGGTAAATACTTTCTAATAAAACGTTTAGAATAGGGGGAAGTATGAGTTAACAAAAAAAACCCACACACACACACAAAAAAAAACACCATGAAGTCCTCCCTAACTGGTTTGGCTCAGTAGATAGAGGGTCGACCTGCAGATTGAAGGGTCGTCCCAGGTTTGATTCCAGTCCAGGGCACATGCCAGGGCTGTGGGCTCAGTCCCCAGAGTGGAGAGTGCGGGAGGCAGCTGGTCCATTATTCTTTCTCATTATTGATATTCTCTCTCCCTTCTTTGAAGTTAAAAAACAAACAAACATGAAGTCCTGAACAGTGCTTCCTTGTTCCTAACTAGACCTTGTGGAATTAATTGAGCTTTCTTATCGCTTAATTTCCTACCAAAAGGAGTGAGGCAACAGATGGCTGGGTATTTTCTCAACCTATCCTTGCCCAGGAGCAGTGTGAAGCTATTTCCCTGACCCAAAGGCAGCATCAGGAGCTGTAAAGTTGGGAAACACACAGACACCACACTCCAAAAAACAAAAGGGTGTGGGGTGGGGAAGGAGGAAAACATGCAGAAATGAAAACAAAATGTTTACACTAAGAAGACAATGTGATTAGTACTGTAAGCTGTCAACCTAATTCTTTTTTTTAATAATATATTTTATTTATTGTTTTTTTTACAGAGAGGAAAGGAGAAGGATAGAGTTAGAAACATCAAAGAGAGAGAATCATTGATCAGCTGCCTCTTGCACACCTCCTACTGGGGATGTGCCTGCAACCCAGGTACATGCCCTTGACCGGAATCGAACCCTGGACCTTTCAGTCCGCAGGCCAACGCTTTATCCACTGAGCCTTACCAGTTTCGGCAATCCTAATTCTTAATCTACTAAAGGAACGCTTACATAATCTCTTACAAGAAAAAGCCATTATGCTCTGGCTGGTGTGGCTTAGTTGATTGGAGTGTCCTCCCCTAGACCAAAAGGTGGTGGGTTCGATTCTGGTTAGGGTACATAATCTAAGTTGTGGTTAGATCCCTGGTCTGGGCACCAGGGGAGGCACACAATCAATGTTTCTCTCTCACATCCATATTTCTCTGTCTCCCTTCTCTCTTAAAAAAAAAAAAAAAAAGATAACCAATTAGCCTAGCCGACATAGCTCAGTGGTTGAGTGTTGACCTATGAACAAAGTGGTCACAGTTTGATTCCTGGTCAAAGCATATGTCCAGCAGGCTCGATTCCAGTGTGGGATATGCAGGAGGCAGCTGATCAATGATTCTCTCATTGATGTTTCTCTCTTTCCTCTCCTTTACTCACTGAAATCAATAAAAATCTATATAATAAAAGCCTAAGCGACCATTACAGCAAAACGACTAGTCGCTATGATGTGCACAACCACCAGGGGACAGATGCTAATGGCTGGTGTGCGCAGTGGAGGTGGCGGGAGCAGCGAGCCAAGTGGTAAGGAACAGCCAGCAGGCAGGCAGTAAGGACTGAGGGGTCCCGGAGTACGAGAGGGTACAGGCTGGGCTGAGAGACCTCCCCCCCAGTGCACCAATTTCATGCACCGAGACTCTAGTTAATTTTAATCAATTAAAATGCAGGCTCCATCCTCAGTAAATAGTGAGCAGGAGGCAGCTAATCAATGATGATTCTCCCTCATCAATGTTTCTATCTCTCCTTCTCTTTCTAAAACCAATAAAAATATATTTCAAATTTTTAAAATTAAAAATGGCATTTGTCAACATTAAAACAACAACACACTAAACCAGAAAAAATAACTTTGAAGATAAATTGTGTTAATCCCCAAGGCTTGAGATTCTTTTCCCCTTCTCTACACCAACTCTCCACGAGGCCAAGGCCCCCTCATTATATTATAGGACAAGGAAGAAATTGGGGCATGAGCCAAAACCGGTTTGGCTCAGTGGATAAAGCGTTGGCCTGTGGACTGAAGGGTCCTGGGTTCGATTCCGGTCAAAGGTATGTACCTAGGTTGCGGACACATTCCCAGTGGGGGGTATTCAAGAGGCAGCTGATGGATGTTTCTCTCTCATCAGGTTTCTAACTCTCTATCCCTCTCTCTTCCTCTCTATAAAAAATCAATAAAATATATTTTTTTTAAAAAGAAAGAAATTGGGGCATGAGGATCTCAGGAAAATAAATTACACGATGGATAAGGGTGCTTGCAGATCAGGAGGGATGTGGTACCAGGGGGAGAATTGTGGTGCCAGGTCTGACCGCCTTTTGAGAGGGTTCCTCCAGGCGCTTGGAGGGGCGCGGCTTACCTTTTCTAGAAGAAGGCGAAGAGAAATTAGCAGCAGAGGTGTAGGAACCAAGCACCTTCCTGGGGGCTCGAGCAGCCACCACTGTGGAAAGAGACAGAGGAGAGCGTTTAAAGGGGGTCAGGAGGTGGGGGGCAGTAAGGTTCCGACCCTGAGCCCCATGCTCCAAGGTCCCAGATGCAAGCTCTCGGGGAGTCCCACGACCCCCCAGCACGGCGGGATAACCCTCCCCTGCCCCCTGGGCTTCTTCCTCCCGTTTGAGCAGCTGGGCCGCTGCTTCCCAGCGTCTGTAAGCTGGCACACCAGGCCATGGCCCCCCTCCCCCACCAGCCTCTGCAGCGGCTGCAGGGGTTGGGGGTGGGGGATGGTTTAGGAGGGGGTGTGAGGGGCACATCCTGCCCTCCACGGCCCGCATGGCTGCCTCACCTTTTCGGTAGGTGCCCGGGAGGGTGTCTGCTCTGGTCCGCACCATGTTCGGACACCGAGGAGATGAGAGAAACCCGCTGAGCTTCCCACGGAGGGCGCCTCCCTGGACAAGAACAAGAAAAGGAACCTCCCGGGCGGGCACCGTTTATACTGGCCTCTTTCCCGCGCTCTCCGGGCCTCTCCCCATTGGCTCCGCGCCTTCTCCCCATTGGCTCCGCGCGGGCCCCGCAGCCAATGGCCAGCGCCCAGCGGGACAGCAGCGGTCCTGGCACCGCGCTGCCCCGTCCATCAGCGGCAGGAGCCTGTGATTCGACTGCTACGGCCCAGGTGGGCGGTCACGGGGGCTCCCCGAGAGGGGGGGAAGAGGGGGCTCCAGGGTGGGTTTTAAGATTTTGAACTGGGGGTGGGGGTTTGGGGGGACATTTTGACCTAGAAATGGGTCTGTTGCGAGCGGGGACTCGTCGGGGCAGGGAGGGCAAAGAATGAGAATTTTACCATTCATTCAAAAGTTACCTCGGGGTTAAGTCCATAGTGATTCACTCCTGGAAGTGAAACCTGACATGAAGCGGACTTTTTTCATGAAAATTAAAATAAATAGAACTTTCCTTTAATACTTCAGGGAGGAACTCTCTCCGCTAACTAAAACAATGCTGCAGAATGGGAGAAAGGGAAGCTAATGCAATTTTCTTTTTTCTTTTTACGTTTTTAGGGTGGTGTGAAACTAAGGGGAAAACTGAGTGAGTTGTATATCCCAACACACATAAAGAAAACTAATAAGCCGAAACCGGTTTGGCTCAATGGATAGAGCGTCGGCTTGGCTCAATGGAAGGGTCCTGGGTTCGATTCCGGTCAAGGGCATGTATCTTGGTTGCGGGCACATCCCCAGCAAGAGGCAGCTGATCAATGACTCTCTCTCATTGATGTTTCTAACTCTCTATCTCTCTCCCTTCCTCTCTGTACAAAATCAATAAAATATATATATTTTTTAAAATACATTTTATTGATTTTGTACAGAGAGGAAGAAAGAGGAATAGAGAGCTAGAAACATTGATGAGAGAGAATCACCGATCAGCTGCCTCCCGCACACCCCCCACTGGGGATGCGCCCCCAACCAAGGTACATGCCCTTGACCGGAATCGAACCTGGGACCCTTCAGTCCACAGGCCGACGCTCTATCCACTAAGCCAAACCGGTCTCGGCAATAAAATATATATTTTTAAAAAAGAAAACTAATAAAATGCTTTCTTGAGACATGTATAGCCTCCGTGTTAAATATATGCCAGTAGGGCTGGGGCGGCTGGGTGGTTGAGCGTTGACCTATGAACCAGAAAAGTTGTTGGATTCCCCTGGGCATATGCTTGGGTTGCAAGGCTGAGCCCAGTGGAGGGCATGCAGGAGGCAGGGGAGATAAAGAAGGCAGCTGAACAATGATTTTCATCATGGAGGTTTCTATCTCTCCCTCTCCTTTCCTCTCTGACATTAATAAAATTATATATTTAAAAATATGCCAAATGTGTTGTTGCATCTCTAGCAGACAGTGAGCATAACTCTAAAATAGGAGCCCATGATATTTTCTATCCTGTGCAAATCATCTAAGTACAATACCCATGAGGAGTGATTTTCACTCTCTGAATACCATGCATAAAACATCAGATGAGTTTACCTTGGAATTTTGTTAAACTCTCACTTGAAAAGCTACCCTGCAAGCACATCATTGATTTTCTCTAATAAATTGTTTATACTTCAGGAACTTTTTAGTATTTTAACAAAACAACTATTTTGTGTTTTAGAATGAAAGAATCTAGACAACAGGCGAAATTAGCATTAAGATAGCAGGAAATGTATTGCAAATTACTTGTAGCTTTGTCTAACTAAACCTTGTAGTCTAAGATTAGAGCTAAATTCCTATCAGAAAAATCAACAAGCTCCAGGGTAGAGTCCTTTGTTATTTATCATCATGCCCCTTTCAATACACAATTGTTCTTCAGTACACATTATTTTCTTTCCCGTTAACGTGGCTTCTACAAAGACCTAATTACTTAGTTTGAACTCATATCCCAGAGTCCTGCGGAAGTTAGAGATACATAGAGCCCTAACCCTAACTGGTTTGGCTCAATGGATAGAGCATCAGCCTGCAGACTGAGGGGTCCCAGGTTTGATTCCAGTCAAGGTCATGTACCTTGGTTGTGGGCCCATCCCCAGTGGGTTGTGCAGGAGGCAGCTGATGGATGTTTCTCTCATCAATGTTTCTAACGCTGTATCCCTTTCCCTTCCTCTCTGTTAAAAAAAAAAAAATCAATAAAATATATATATTTTTAAAAAGAAATACATAGAGATCTGCTGTTTTTTCCCTCCAAGTCCACTTATCAAGTAAATTGCTTCAAAGAATTGCAAATATACTTTTGGGCACAAGGATAGTCTACATATTACGATAGCTATGTTTGTTTGGATTTTTTTGTTTTGTTTTATTTTAAAAGTTTTATTGGGACACAGCTTGCCTTTCTTCTTTTTCTTCTTCTTCTTCTTCTTCTTCTTCTTCTTCAAAATATATTTTATTGATTTTTTTTACAGAGAGGACGAGAGAGGGATAGAGAGCTAGAAACGTTGCCAAAGCCGGTTTGGCTCAGTGATAGAGGCATGTACATTGGTTGCGGGGTGTGCAGGAGGCAGCTGGTTGATGTTTCTCTCTCTCATCAACGTTTCTAGCTCTCTATCTCTCTCCCTTCCTCTCTGTAAAAAAATCAATAAAATATATTTAAAAAAAGAGAGAGCTCTCTCTCTCTTTTTTTAATATGTTAAAATATATATAAACCCATGTACATGCCCTTGACCGGGCTCGAACCTGGGACCTTTCAGTCCACAGACCAACCCTCTACCACTGAGCCAAACCGGTTCAGCTGGATGTTTGTTTTTTGAATAAAAAATATGTTAGGGAAGGATGAATTTTAGAATTAAAAAAAAAATAAAAACAGTGATGCCTAGTAAAAAAAAAATATTTGTTTAAAAATATGCTTTTAATTGATTTAGAAAGAGAGTGAGAAGAAGAAGAAGAAAAAGAAAGAAAGAAAGAAAGAAAGAAAGAAAGAAAGAAGGAAAAATAGGCTCTTTAAAAAAGTTTGGCTAAATTTTCCCATCTACAGTGATCTAAGGAATAGCAAAAGACTTTAACGTTGGCCATCGTGGTTTGAAATACTTACCTTCAAATTCTGTCGTGATTTTTATCACTACATCGAATTCATGTGGAAGGTCTTCAAAGCCAAATCCCAACACCTGTTTTATATATAGCTCCCCCTCCCTGCACCGCCATGGAGCTTGCTGAGTTACTTGGCTCTCCTGGGAAAGATCTGGCTGAAAAAATTAAACAGCGAGGTTTCAGCAGCATGACTCTAGGCTTGGACTATGGTGGGGGTGGGAGGAGGGAGCGTTATCAACACAACCACTACCACTAGAGCAAACTCTTACACTAGTAAGTGCTTTGCCTCAGCTTCCAAGTACTATTTTAAATATTTTACATAAAGCCGACAATTTAAAACTGGCCCTTCGAAAATAAAATAAAAGTGCCCCTCCAGTTACAGTTTTGATTTTCCCAAACGGTGGTTTTTATAGGTATCTGTACTGCCTTCTCAATAGAACTCTCCGTTTCCGAGTCCTACATCCGCCAACGCGGAAGAATCACGCGCGAGTGGCCCGCCGGCGGGAGCGGGGAGGTAGGCGGAGCCGGCGCCGGTGGGCGGGGTGGTAGGCGGAGCCGGCGCCGGTGGGCGGGGACGCGGCGCCGGTGGGCGGGGACACGGCGCTGCGGCGGGAGGTGCAGCCTGGCGGAACCCGCGCGAGCCGAGTCGCTGTTGCGAAGGGAACCGCTCTGGCGCTGGACTCGGGGCTGTTTCAGCCCAGCTGGTTCCGGCCGGGGAAAATGGCGGTGGCTGGGGCGGCGCCGCGGGAGCAGTTGGTGGACTGGTGTACCGAGCAGTTGCGGAAAACTTTCGGCCTGGATGTCAGTGAGGAGATCATGCAGTAAGAGCGGCTCGGGTCCGAGGCAGGGAGGAGCTCCGTGAAGGGAGCGGGCCAGCGAACCCGGAAGCAGGGAGGGCTCAAAAAGTTGATGAGACTTAAGTAACGAGATAAGAGGGCTGTTGGTCACAGGGCACCGATGTTTGACTTTTGGTTTCATAGTTTAGTTTGTGGAATAGTGTCAGGCTGATGGGGTCCTTTTATCTCTCTCTCTTTTTTCTTTTCCCCTAGGAAAACGCCCAATCCCTGTCATTAGAATTTGTAACACTGTCCCGGGAGCCAGTTTTCTTACAGATTCTGGAGAGAAGGGGCAAGTCAAACTGTCTTTCCAGAAATTCCTTATTCTGAGCATTTTCGTTGTCCAGTAGGGCCTATAATTTAAATGGGGTGGCATAGTTCGGTGCAAATAGCTCCTGGCTTAGGGGTCCCAGATTTTGGTTTCTGTTGTCATTTATTAGTTTTGGGACCTTTGGCTACTTAATTTCCCTCAGTGCCTTAGTGTCCTCATCTGTAAACTAACTAACAGAGCTTATTTTATAATCTATGATTCTTATGAAGTGCAGATGGTGACATGATTTAATATCTGCTTTCAGTTGATTTAACAAGTACTTGTTGCGCTACTACCAGCAGGTGCTGGGGCAACGAAGAAAATTGCTACAATTGGGTTCTGCCTGGTTGTCGGGTTCTGAGGGAGGAAGTTCAGGGTGTTGTGGGAGCACGGAGAGAAGGACTCTGAGAAATTGCTGTTTCCTGCAGCATATGACTTTAACCCGAGAACTAAAGGATGGATAGGTGAAGGTGCAATGTTCAGGCGAGAGGGAAAAGCTTCCACAGAAATTGGTCTTGGTCAAGAAACCTGTGTTTCTTGTTCCCTGTTCGTTGAATCAGAATTGCAATTCTAAGACTTTTGTAGGAAGTAAGGGGAGTTTCTAAGTTTGGGAGAAAATGTCCGAATAGGCAAGGAGAGAGTTAAGAGAGCCTATATTAAAGGATTTTTTTTAAACCCTGGAATAGACTTATTAAAAAAAAAAAAAAAAAGCAACCCAGCCAAAGTTACACGCACGCGCGTGCACACACACTCACACCACAAAAAGTAAAAATAAAAAATTAAAAAAAAAATCCAGCCAAATTATATGGTTTGGCTATACCATTGTTTGAAAGCAAGATCAGGTTAAATAGTTTTTCAAACATTTTTTTTTAAGCAGTGGAGTGCTGTCAAATAAAATAATTAGACTTTTTTAAAAAAAACATACCAAACAAAAAAAAAATCATTTAATCAAAAAATTTGAGGCTATTTATATCTTTACTGTTGAAAGTATTACATATGGATGCTATTTTAAAAAATATATATTTTATTGATTTTTTTACAGAGAGGAAGGGAGAGAGAGAGAGAGCTAGAAACGTCGATGAGAGAAACATCGACCAGCTGCCTCTTGCACACCCCCTACTGGGGATGTGCCCGCAACCAAGGTACATGCCCTTGACCGGAATCGAACCTGGGACCTTTCAGTCCACAGACCAACGCTCTACCACTGAGCCAAACTGGTTTCGGTTGGATGCTATTTTTGATGGATCAACAATGGAGTATGGATTACTGCAGTCTTTTCAGTCTTCGAATCCAATTGTATTTTGTCTGCTTATATAGTTTCACAAACATTTAAATTCTCATAGGTTGTAGTTTAAAAGCTTATTTTGCAGGACCTGGATGGGTGGCTCTGTTGGTTAGAGCGTCATCCGAATCGAATGCATAAATAAGTGGAACAATAAATCAATATTTTTCTCCCTCTTTTTAAAAAAAATCAATAAATAAAAATTTTAGAACAACTGAGACTCTTACTAATACCTATAAGTATTTTTTTTAAAATATATTTTTATTGATTTCAGTTTCGAAGGGAGAGGGAAAAATAGAAACATCAATAATGAGAGAGAATCATTGATTGGCTGTCTCCTGCACACCCCACACTGGGTTGCAGCCCGCAACCTGGGCATGTGCCCTGTCTGGGTATTGAACCCTGATCTCCTTCCTGGTCCATAGGTCAATGCTCAACCACTGAGCTACACTCTCTGGTCTATAAATTTTTTTTAAAGCTTATTTTGTAGTCTTAGATTTTCAGTGGTTAAACTTATCCACAGCCTTGAAAGATGAGTGATTAGAAATTTGTTTTAAAGATGAAGCACTACTTATGGCCAAACACCTGCTTGCATTAAAGAAATTCATAAATAGAAATTAGACAAGAACTATTCAAAACTTAAAAAATAATAAATACTACAGCTCCCGATAATATAACTCTATTTAAACCACTTATTAGGTTTTTACTGGTTATTGCACAACAGTCTGGGATGCCATTTGTTGTGTAAATTTGCTGTGCCATGCCTGGTATTTGAAAATTACCTAGATGTACTGTAGTAGTCAGGTAATTTGAATACTTTTACTTGAGCGGCCTGAAATTTTTAAAAAGCACAGAGCTCTTACCTTCCTAATCAATGACACATTTATGGGACATTTAGAGCCACAATCCACATTAGTTCATATTTTGGTTGATATATAAGATTTGGTACATAACACATTTGGGTGTATGTTTTTCTTTTTGTTTGTTTTAAATATATCTATTGATTTCAGAGAGGAAGGGAGAAGGAGAGAGACAGAAACATCAATAATGATTGACTGGCTGCCTCCTGCACGCCACCACTGGGGATTGAGCCCACAACCCGGGCATGTGCCCTTGACTGGAATGGAACCTGGGACCCTTCAGTCCACACACTGACTCTCTATCCGCGGAGCCAAACCAGCTAGGGCTTTATTATAATTTATTTAATAGTTCTTTATTATAATTTATTAAATAGTTAAAATGACATTTATTCAAATATTTCTGGAGCTTTTAAAATATTTTTCTAGTGGCCGAAACCGGTTTGGCTCAGTGGTAGAGCATCGGTCTGCGGACTGAAAGGTCCCAGGTTCGATTCTGGTCAAGGGCATTTATGTACATTGGTTGCGGGCACATCCCCGGTGGGGGGTGTGCAAGAGGCAGCTGGTCGATGTTTCTCTCTCATTGACGTTTCTAGCTCTCTATCTCTCACCCTTCTTCTCTGTAAAATATCAATAAAATATATTTTAAAAAAATTTTTTTTCTAGTGGTTTGAATATTCCAGAGTTAAATGATCTCTTGAAGTTCCTTGCAGCACTGTGACTCCTTGATAGCAATTGATTTTTTGATGGGGGCTAGTAAGTCTAGGGATCAGGTTGATTAGACAGTAAAAGCCCTGAAAATGATTGTCTACCAATGATGGGACAGTTGCATGATGTTTTAAATTTAAAGGATATAGCATTACTAATTTTTGTATGTCCCATATGAGGTATCTGGATTAGTTTCTTTGGATCTGATAATAGTACATTATCTTAATTTATAAGTAATTTTTTTACTCATCTGATGATATGCATATTCGCTGTAAAAACTAAATTAAAATAAAATAAATTTAAAAAGAAGAAACTAAAATTACCATAACCCAGAGATAACCATAATTTCTCTTTTAGTGTTTTTATCTATGCATATTGTAATATATTTTAAAATTGTAGGGGAAAGAGAAAATAAAAATAAACTAAAACTTTATTTTTTATTTATTTGTTTATTTTTTAAAAATATATTTTATTGATTTTATGCAGAGAGGAAGAAAGAGATATAGAGAGTCAGAAACATCGATGAGAGAGAATCATCGATCAGCTGCCTCTTGCACACCCCCTACTGGGGATGTGCCCGCAACCAAGGTATATGCCCTTGACTGGAATCGAACCCGGGACCTTTCAGTCCCCAAGCCGACGCTCTATCCACTGAGCCAAACCGGTTTCAGCTAAAACTCTTTTTAATTGTACCACTCAGTGATAATCATTTTGGTGTATAACTTTCTACACTTTTTCAACACAAAGTGTATAGATATACACATTTCTTTTGTAGCAATTTAGATCATATGCTATACAGCCTATTATTTTACTTACCATTGTATTAGAGCATTAACCCAGGTTAACAATAATTATTCAAAAATTTCACTAATGATTGTAAAGTCTAAAAATTTGAGTTCATTTTCCCCTTCTTCATGAATGGATGTTTTCAATAGTTTCTACTTTTTTCACCATTTTAAATAAAGATGAAGTTAACTATTTTGCATAAAATTTTCTGTCTCTATGCCATATAGAGTCCTACAAAGGGAATTATTGGATTTTTTTCTAAGGCATTTAAAATATACTAACTAGTTGATTTCTAGAAAAGTTGTACTGAATTGTATTCCACCTCACTTTTTAAGAACCCTTCATAAAATTTCCTTCAATACACACATACCTCAGAGATATTGTGGGTTTGGTTCCAGACCACTGTAATAAAGCAAGTCATAATCTCTTTACTGGTAGAGGGTCTTACCTTCAGTTTGTAAACATCCAGTACCTGTGAAGCATAATAAAATGTATGTGTGTAGATTTGCTTATTCTGATGTGATGCTAATCTTGATTTACAATTTTTAAGAATATTAAATCAGCCGAAACCGGTTTGGCTCAGTGGATAGAGCATCAGCCTGCAGACTGAATGGCCCCAGGTTCGATTCCAGTCAAGGGCATATACATTGGTTTCGGGCACATCCCCGGTGGGGGGTGTGCAAGAGGCAGCTGATCGATGATTCTCTGTCATCGATGTTTCTAACTCTCTATTTCTCTAACTCTCCCTTCCTCTCTCTAAAAAATCAATAAAGTATATTTAAAAAAAGGAATATTAAATCAATAACTGGTTTAAATTTATAATCCTATTTAATAAAAGAGTAATATGCAAATTGACTGTCATACCAACACACAAGGTGGCTGCCTTCATGTGGACACAAGATGGTCACCACAAGATGGACAGCAGGGGAGGGCAGCTGTGGGCAGTTAGGGTTGACCAGGCCAGAAGAGGAGGGCAGTTGGGAGGGACCAGGCCTGCAGGGGAGGGCAGTTGGGAGCTATCAGGCTGGCAGGGGAGTAGTTAGGGGGCAATCAGGCTGGCAGGCAGAAGCATTTAGGGGCAATCAGGAAGGCAGGCAGGCGAGCAGTTGGGAGCCAGCAGTCCTGGATTTTGAGAGAGATGTCCGACTGCCCGGTTAGGCCCCATCCCACAGATTTAAACGGGGCAGTTGAACATCTCTCAAGGGGTCCCAGATTGGAGAGGGTGCAGGTGGACTGAGGGACACACATCCCCGTGCATGAATTTCATGCACCGGGCCTCTAATATATTCATATTTTTAGTGAAAATGAGAAAATTTAGGTTTTGCAACATAGAGATTAAGTAATTTGTATTGTTCATAGGAAAATATGATTTCAGATACATAGTTATAGAAAATATTCTGCCAGTTTTATTTTATTTTATTTATTTTGCTAACTGTATTTTAATACAAATTAAAAAAACACAGTATTCCTGTGTTAAGGGAAGTCCCATAAGCCTCTCTTAGGTACACTGATTTGGTTTTAGAAATACAAGAAGATTGTGAAGATTAGAATACAAACTGCTTGAGGTTAGGGTCTTTGTCCTAATCAAATTGGTATTCCTAGCATCTAGATTAGAACTTGACTAAAGACTCGAATGGGCCAAGACCGGTTTGGCTCAGTGGATAGAGCGTTGGCCTGCGGACTGAAAGGTCCCGGGTTCAATTCCGGTCAAGGGCATGTACCTTGGTTGCGGGCACATCCCCGGAAGGGGGTGTGCAAGAGGCAGCTGATCAATGATTCTCTCTCATCGATGTTTCTGACTCTCTATCCCTCTCTCTTCCTCTCTGAAAAATCAATAAAATATATTTAAAAATAAAATAAAATAAAAAAATAAAGACTCGAATGGATTAATGGTTTTTACTACCTTGATCTCTATTATGATTTTGAAAACCATAGTGTAAGCTAGCCTTGTTTCAACAACTTATATCTTTTCTTTTTGAGGTATGTTTTGTCAATTGAGAGTCCTGAAGAGATACGAGAATATGTTACTGACCTCCTTCAGGGAAATGAGGGCAAAAAAGGTCAATTCATAGAAGAGGTTATAAACAAATGGCAAAAGAATGATCAGGAGTTGATTTCTGATGCACTGCAGCCTTCCTTCAAAAAAGATGGTGAGTTAATGTAATTAAATAAAGATTGAAATATTGGTAAATGGGCTGGCTTATAGGAATTGGTATTTTTTGTCACTCTTGTTCCTCACAGCCAACTTAAGCAGAATCATATGTATACATGGTTTAAATCTAGTTCTTCTCAATTTCTGTTGAATATCGTTCTAGTTCACATTTTTTCAACTTAGAAAATATCACAAAAATACTGTTTGCAGATATAAATGTGGCTTTAGAATAATTAAAAAAAAATATATATGGTTTAAAGGAACACTTTCCAGTTACATGCAAACCCTGTAAAGGTAAATGTTGACCAATTTTAGTATAAATAGCATTTAGAAGTAGCTCTTTAAAAAAAAAAAAAAAAAAATCTTATTGATTTTCCACAGAGAGGAAGGGAGTGGGATAGAGAACTAGAAACATCGATGAGAGAGAAACATCGACAAACTGCTTCCTGCATACCCCCTACCGGGGATGTGCCCACAGTCAATGTACATGCCCTTGACCGGAACTGAACCTGGGACCTTTCAGTCGGCAGGCTGACGCTCTATCCACTGAGCCAAACTGGTTTCGGCTAGAAGTAACTCTTTAAACACAGCATGAGCACCAAACTAAGTAATCTAAATAATTATTATGCAACCTAAAATATCAGATTTTAATTTAACTTCTTAATTCTAACCAGTAGTCTTTACTTATCAACTTTAGAAAGTAATGGTTTAAATTTAATTCTTGTTTGAAAGGAAATTATAATTTAAAAACCTGCCTGACTTCATATCTTGACTTTAAATATGAAGCATCACACTGGCCGGGTTGCTTAGTTAGAGCATCATCTCCACATGCCCAGGTTGTGGGTTCCCTGAACAGGGCACATAAAAGAATCAACCAATGAATGTGTAAATAAGTAGAACAACAAATTGAAGTTTCGCTCTTTCCTCCCCCCCCCCCCCCCACTCCCGTCCCTTTCCTTCTACCCCTCTCTCTATTTTTTTCTTCTTTACAGAAATTTTAGACGGGCAGAGATCAGGAGACCAGCTAAAGAGAAGTAGGCGGAAAGGGAGAAACAGACAGGAAGTTCCTGCATTTGCTGAACCTGACGCAACCCTAGAGGTCAAAACACCTTTTGATTTGGCCAAGGTAAGTGTTTATAAAATGAAATTTTTTCTGGCTATATGGAGAAGAGGAATGACTGTACAAAGTATACACATTGGTCTAGAATGGCAATTTTCCAGCAAATGCATGAGTTTTATGAAGAGAAAGTAATAATTTATATATGGTAGCATTTTTGGCTGCCTGATTAAATAAATATTATAAGGGTATCTTTTTTAAAATATATTTTTATTGCTTTTTTGTAGTGAGGAAGAGAGAGGAATAGAGAGTTAGAAAAATTGATGAGAGAATCATCGATCAGCTGCCTCTTGCACACCCACTGCTGGGGATGTGCCCTCAACCAAGGTACATGCCCTTGACCAGAATTGAACCCAGGACTTTTCAGTCCACAGGCAGATGCTCTATCCACTGAGCCAAACCACTTTTAGCATAAGGACATCTTTACTTGAAGATTATATATCTTCTATATAATAAAAGGTAATATGCAAATAGACCAAATGGCAGAACAACCAACCAACCAATCAAAGTGTAATATGCTAATGATATGCTAAGGATGCTCAACTGTTTGCTGTGACTGCTGCACTGACCACCAGGGGGCAATCAGCTGGTCGACCAGTTCCTAATTGTGCACTGACCACCAGGGGGCAGACAGTCAACTGGTTGACCAGTCACTCTGATATGCACTGACCACCAGGGGGCAGATGCTCCAACTGGGGTCTTGCCAATCGGGACTGAGCGAGATGGGTGGGACACACCCTTGAGCCCTCCTATGGTCCCTCCCTTGGCCTGAGTGTGCACCAGTGGGGTCCCTCAGCCTGGCCTGCACCCTCTGGCAATCCAGTACCCCTTAGGGGATGTCCGAGAATGGGTTTCAACCCAACCCGATCCTGCAGGCCACTCCCCTTGGGAGGGTGCCAGAGCTTCTCCCAATTGGAACTGATTAGGCATGAGCCCATGGCAGGCACAGTGGGGTCGGAATGAGCAGGAGCTGCAGGCGGTGTTGTTCTGTGGGTTTTAGCCCGATATATAATAAACATTTATTTATTTAATGTAAAATATTTAATGAAGTGCACTAGGCCTTCAATTTCAACATTTTTTGTGTGCGGGTTTATACTAAAGGAATGTACAATTTTAGCTATTATTAACAGTGTTCCTCTTTGGGCCATCTACTACCACCACTATCAGCATTTACTGTTAGAGCTTTTTCGTATTTTCTCTTGGCAACCAAAATAGCCCTGTGAGCAAAAAAATTTATAAGACAATTTGACCAGCTAAATATCCCAACATAAGGGAAAAGTTAATTATACTGAAATGGAGAAGTAGTGATCAGAAAATTCTCAGTGTAATGATTATGCAAAAAAAACATGGCAAAATGTTTACAAAATGATGTCAGGTTGAATGGGAAAAAATAGAAATTTATGCCTTCTAACGTTTAGAATAAAATGATCAAAGACCACAAGCAAAAAAAAAAAAAAAAAAAAAAGAAAAAAAGTCAACACAAATGACCAATAAACATAAAAAGATGTCTAACTTACTAGTAATTAAGAACAGTTCATCACCCTCATTGGTTGGGACTTTTCCAGTTGTAGCATTGAAAGTCCTATCTTGGATTCCCTTAAGTCTGGGGCAAACCAGGATGGTTGGTTACTGTACTTGTAATCAAATACACATTAAATCCCTTGAGATACTGCTTATCAAATTGTCAAATATTTTAAAACTAGAATACTTATGATGATGATGAAGCATTAAAACAGGAACCGCCTGTACATTGCTAATGGCAATATTAACTGGTTTAAGATTTGGGGACAGTTTAGCAGCATATATACATACATCAAGAACCATGGCAAATGTTCAGATACTTTTGACTTATTAATGAATGTAACTTAAAGTAGAAGTACATGCTAAAAACTTATATTCCATACAATTTTATTTATAATATTGAAAATTTGAACTGACCTGATTATTTAGTCATAAGAGAAGGATTAAATAAATTAGCCTGTTTCTCAGTGGTTAGAGCGTTGGCCAGAAAACTGAAGGGTCTCAGGTTCCATTCCCAGTCAAGGGCACATACCAGGGTTGCAGATTCTATCCTGGTCCTAGTTGGTGTTCGGGCGTATGCAGGAGGCAACCAATTGATGTTTCTCTCTCACATCAATGTGCCTTTCTCATATCAATGTTTCTCTCTCCTTCTCCCTCCTCCTCCCTCCCCCCTCCCTCTCTCTTATCCCCCTCTCTTCCACTCTAAAAAAAAAAAAAAAAAAAAAAAATCAATGGAAAAAATATCCTCGGGTGAGGATTAACAATAAATAAATATCAATAAATTATGGTTTCCTCATTTAATGGACTACCATACAACTAGTAAAATTGTTCTCCAAAGTATAGTCTTTGGAAAAATGTTCACTTTTAGGTTTGTAATCCATCTGAATGTTATTTTGAGTAATTTTTTATTTTACTCTTACCAATAAAAATACTTATTTTTAAAGAGGAGGTATTTTATATGTAGGCGTGAATATACAATTTACTAGTCGTGATTGCAAATATATAGACTATTATGGTAAAGTAAAATAGAAACATGAGGAAAATATTTATGATCAGTGTGATGAATAATAGATGAAATTTTAAAAGCCTTATTTCATAATTTAAAAAATTAAAAAAATTATGAAATAATATAAAGTATGATAGCAAACTTTTAATAAATTCATTTTTAACATCTAGGACAGAAAGTTGTTGAGAACAGCATGAGAACTATTATCTGTGTTTTCTTTGAGTCAATTTTTTAAGGATGCTTTTTACTTTTTTATTTTTTAAAAATATATTTTATTGCCGAAACCGGTTTGGAACAGTGGATAGAGCGTCATCCTGCGGACTGAAAAATCCCTGGTTCGATTCCGGTTAAGGACATGTACCTTGGTTGCAGGCATATCCCTGGTTGGGGTGTGCAGGAGGCAGCTGGTCGATGTTTCTCTTTCATCGATTTTTCTAACAATCTCTCTCCCTTCCTCTCTGTAAAAAAATCAATAAAATATATTTAAAAAATAAATATTTTTTATTGATTTTTATACAGAGAGGAAGGGGGAGGGATAGAGAGGTAGAAACATCAATCAGCTGCTTCCTGTACACCCCCTACTGGGGATGTGCCCGCAACCAAGGTACATGCCCTTGACCGGAATCGAACCTGGGACCCTTCAGTCTGCAGGCTGACGCTCTATCCACTGAGCCAAACCAGTCAGGGCAAAACAAATATATTTTTAAAAAGACACTTATTTATGGTATGAGAGCTGAAATAAGAAGGCAGACCCATTGCATTGCTTGACCTTAGCTGGAAATTTGTGCATTTGGTGACTCAAATTTATTTATTTATTTATTTATTTATTTATTTATTTATTATGATTTTTTAAAAATATATTTTATTGATTTTTTTACAGAGAGGAAGGGAGAGAGATAGAGAGCTAGAAATGTCGATGAGAGAGAAACATCGGCCAGCTGCCTCCAGCACACCCCCCACTGGGGATGTGCCCGCAACCAATGTACATGCCTTTGACCGGAATCGAACCTAGGACCTTTCAGTCCGCAGACCAACGCTCTACCACTGAGCCAAACCGTCTTCGGCTGGTGACTCAAATTTATTGCCACTCTGTACATGTCCATAAATGGTTGTGAAAACACCTGGAGTATTGATTTTGGAGTTACAAATACATTTTTGCAAGTAGGCAAATTCACAGATCTGAAAGCATTTATTGCATGTCTGCTGTATGTCAAGAACTGATTTAGGTTTTAGAAATATAGCGATAAGCAAGGCACATTCAGCTTTCTTGCTCTCTTACAGTGTACATTTTAGTGGTTCAGAGGAAAAGTGAAAAAGACAGTCAAAGAAAAATTTTTTAAGTAATTATAGATTGTGAAGACTACCTTGAAAAATAAAAAGAACAGTACAATAGGCAGCAATTGGTAAGAAGGGTGTTAGTTTAGGTAAAGCCTCTCTGAAGAACTGAAATTATAGCTAAGACCTGAACTTGAAGTGCTGGCCCTCAGGAGCACGCTTGTGCCCTTTCCCTTCCTCATTCCCCTCCCAGGCGCATTACTTTCACCTTTCCCTCTTCTACACTCCAAGGATCCTTCTTCTGCTTCGGTAGCTTGTTTCCTGAGCCTACAAAGCTCAGCTGGCTCACTTCTACTGTCTCTGTAACTGTCTAAAGAAACTTTCTCTTACAATTTGAAAAAAAAACACCACACAAATCTGAACATGAGAAGGAACCATATGTAAAAAGATGGACTAGTAACAGTGCAGATAGAGGAATTAACAAGTGCAAAGTGGAGATGGAGGAAAGTGTTCTAGGAAGTATCAGAAGCTCTATGTGCCTGGTCATAGTGAGCAGGAAAAGAATGACATGTAGATGAAGTTGGAGAACCATATGTAAGGCTTTATAGGTAATTAGAAAGTAGCTTGGATTTTATTCTAAGCACAATGGGAAGCCGATGATGATTTTAAGCAGTGGAATGTGTTTACTTTTTTAAAAAAATATATATATTTTATTGATTTTTTTACAGAGAGGAAGGGAAAGGGATAGAGAGCCAGAAACATCGATGAGAAACATCGACCAGCTGCCTCCTGCACACCTCCTACTGGGGATGTGCCCGCAACCAATGTACATGCCCTTGACCGGAATCGAACCTGGGACCTTTCAGTCCGCAGACTGACGTTCCATCCACTGAGCCAAACTGGTTTCAGTTTGCTTTGATGGGAATAAAATACAAATGTCTGCTTAGAGATTGTAAAATGTTTTTACTGATTTCAAAGAGAGGAAGAGAGCTAGGGAGGGAGAGAGAGAAACAAAAAGAATCATTAATCAGCTGCCTACTGTAGTTTCTCTATTGGGGATCCACCCTGCAACCTGGGCATGTTTCCTGGCATGAAATCAAACCATGACTTCCTGGTTCATAGGTTGATGCTCAACCACTGGGCCACACAGGCTGGGCTCTGCTTAGAGATTTTAACCTTCCCTCCACCTCTATCCCTGAGAGCCAAAGATGTAATTGATTAGTTTGAAAAAATGCAGCCTACTAGATTTGATAAAATCTTTAGCACTTGTCTTACATTTTAATTTTTACCTAAGTTGACTTATTTGATATTGTCTTTATATCTCAACTTTCGCTTTGGACATTAGGGAATTTCAGATCTCTTTATACTTACTAAAGAATTGTTCTCTTTTAGTATTTTCCCAACTGCTAGACTTCTGAGATTTTTTTCACTGTGAAACTTCAGTTTCTGGAAATGATTGAAGAACTCTCAATTTAAAGGGAAATAAGACCACAATATGGGAGAGGCATCTATACACTTCATATGTCAGAGGCTGCTATGATTTACATGTTTGTATCCCTCATGAATGGGATTAGTGTTCTTCTAAAAGAGACCCCAAGGCGTTCCCTAGCCCCTTTCACCATGTGAGGGCACAGTGACCTACATGTCATTTCTGGAAGAAGACCCTCACCTAACCATGCTGACACTCTGATTTTGGACTTTCAGCCTCCAGAACTGTGAGAAATAAATTCCTGTTGTAAGCTACCCAATCTACGGTATTTTGTTATGACAGCTTGAATGGAGTGAGACAGAGGATGATAAATACACTTCTCTCTCTTAAACTTTTTTTTTCTTTTTTTTTTTTAAATCAATCTTTATTGTTCATATTATTACAAAGGTTCCTCATTTCTTCCCCCTTTCACCAGGTTCCCACCCCACCCTCCGCCCCCTCCCCACCCCCCACTGTCCTCTCTTAAACTTTTTATTTTATAACACACATGCAGAATTGAACCGATGAATTTTCACAAACTGACTCATATCTGTATAGACAGAAACAAAACGTTTCCATTCCTCTAGACCCCCAATGTTCCTCAAAATGACAACCCTCCCAAGGCAAACTCCTTCTTAACTTCCAACATCAGAGAATACTGTTGCCTGCTTATGAACTTTGTATAAATGGAGCTAAATAATATGTAGTCTTTTGTTTTGGCTTATTTCATTTAATGCACTTTATAATAATTTATCCATATTGTTTTGTGTAGCTATGCTTTTTCATTCTCATTGCTACATAGGATCCCACTAAGTGAATACATCTACTGTTGAACATTTTTTTCTTTACTGTTTAACATTTGAGTAGTTTCCAATTGCAATGCTGCAGTGAACATTCTTTTTCCTGTCTTTTAGTGAACATATTTATACATTTCTATTGTGTATATATCCAAGAGTTGAATTGCTGGGTCACAGGGTATGCATATGTTCAGATTCAATTTATACCCCAGCGGCGTATGAGAGCTCTAATTGCTCTGTGTCCTTGCCAACACTCTGTATTTTCTGTCTTTTTCAACTTAGCCATTCTGGTTGGTATGTAGTTGTATGTATTGTGGTTTTATTTAGCATTATCTTGATGACTAATGAAGTTAAGCACCTTTTTATGTGATTGTTGGCCAATTTGGATATTGTCTTTTATTACATTCCTATTTAGGACTTTTGTCCATTTTTCTATTGTGTTGTTTGTCTTTTCTTATTGAGTCTATTTTTAAAAAATTTTATTAAGTGATTTTAGAGAGAGGGAAGGAGCGAGAGGGACAGAAACATTAATTTGTTGTTTCACTTGTATATTCATTCATTGGTTGATTCTTATATGTGTCCTGACCCAAGGTTGAACCCACAATCTTGGCATATGGGGACAGTGTTCTAACTAACTGAACTACCAGCCAGGGCCTTATTCAGTCTATTAAAAAAATATATATATATATATTTTTATTGATTTCAGAGAGGAAGGGAGAGGAGAGAGAGAGAGAGACGTCAATGATGAGAGAGAATCATTGATTGGCCACCTGTTGCACGCCCCCCACTGGGGATAAGCCCAAAACCTGGGCATGTGCCCTTGACTAGAATCGAACCGGGACCCTTCAGTCTGCAGACTGATGCTCTGTTCACTGAACCAAACCAGCCAGGGCTATTCAGTCTATTTTTATTAATTCTTATTTTAGTCATATTTCCAAATCTGTGAATATCATCTGCTATTAGAAGCATTTTTATTTCTTATGATCTTTAATTTAGCTATGCTTAAATATGTCATATAATCAGTTTTTACTGATACATCTACCTCCCGCCAAATGTAATAGAAGGCTGAAAAGGCAAGTGACTTTTTCTAGAGCATGATCTTTCCCTAGACCCTTGATTATAATTAATTTGTATTTCTCCCATTTCCTTCCTTCTTTCCTGGCTTCTCAGTAGTGAATAAGTTGTTATTGAACAGAACTGAAATTCTCTCTCCTTGACTATTTTCATTGTCATTCATTACTTGATGTTATTTCTGATATTTTTGTACAAATAGGCACAAGAAAACAACAACACTTTAAAGAAGAAGACAAAGTTTGTCAGTTTATACACAAAAGAGGGACAAGACAAGCTTGCAGTCCTGATCCCGGGTCGCCACCCTTGTGATTGCCTGGGCCAGAAGCACAAGCTGATTAATAACTGTCTGATCTGCGGGCGTATAGTCTGTGAACAAGAAGGTTCTGGTCCTTGCTTATTCTGTGGAACTCTGGTAATTGTTTATCTCCTGTTTTATTTACTACTGTGTTTTGGTTTAATAACTAGGGACTTTCACATCCCTAGTAATCTCTTTTTCATAGAAATTTCTTCCCTGTGATGTCCAGTAAACTGTAGTAGCAGGATTTTTTTTTAACAAGGTTTTATCCTAGTAACGAGGCCTATTAACTTCAATTGAAGAAAACTTTAGGGCCTAAAATGTCAAAAATGTTTGTCAAAGTTTTCAGATGTTGTTCACATACCCAAAGGAGCAGAACCATTATGACACAATCTTTGGGTTATTAGAGGTTTTGTTTCT
Source organism: Pipistrellus hanaki (assembly GCF_964339955.1). NCBI lineage: Eukaryota > Metazoa > Chordata > Mammalia > Chiroptera > Vespertilionidae > Pipistrellus > Pipistrellus hanaki. The sequence continues at coordinate 43,740,395 of NC_140503.1, read as the reverse complement.
AGGACAACTCTTTATAGTTGTGTATTATCTGAGAGAATGATCCCAAGAGTGTAGCAGTAATGACACTCTTACAAACACTGTAATGAGTTGTCTAAAAACTTTATGCCAGCCCAGACCAGTGTGACTTGGTTGGAGCATCTTCCCATTTATCGAAAGATTGCCAGTTTGATTCCTGGTCAGGGCACATACCTGGGTTGTGGGTTCAATCCTGGTGGGGGAGGCGGGCCTTGTGCTTGTGTTTGGGGGTGGGTGGATAGTTGATCAATATTTCTCTCATAAATCTGTTTCCTTTTCTCTCCCCCACCCCTCCTCCTCTGTCTCTCCCTCTCTTCTTTTCTTTTCTTTTCTTTTTTTTTCTTTTCTTTTCTTTTCTTTTCTTTTCTTTTCTTTTCTTTTCTTTTCTTTTCTTTTCTTTTCTTTTCTTTTATTGATTTTGTACAGAGAGGAAGGGAGAGAGTTAGAAATATCGATGCGAGAGAGTCATCGATCAGCTGCCTCTTGCACACACCCTACTGGGGATATGCCCGCAACCAAGGTACATGCCCTTGACCGGAATCGAACCCGGGACCCTTCAGTCCCCAAGCCGATGCGCTATCCATTGAGCCAAACCAGTTTCTGCTCTCCCTCTCTTCTTCTCCCCCCTTCCCTCCCTCCCCTCCTCTTCCTCCTTCCCCTCCTCTTCCTTCCTTCCCTCCTCTTCCTTCCTCCCCTCCTCTTTCTTCTCTCTCTGAAATCAGTAGAACATATCCTTGGGTGAGAATTTTTTCAAAGAAAGCTTATTTTGCCCGTTGAGCTGGCGGGCCAAAGCAATGGCATTTGGTGGTGTTGAAGGCACCCATTTTATATTGCTTTGTTTTACCTTCTTTTAAGTGCTTTGTTTAGAGCTCATAAGTTTTTGGTATACTCAGAGAACAAGCTGACAGAAAATGGATGACCTGATAAATGTAATCTCTATCATCAGAAATGTTTAGAAAATGGCATAAAATATCCTCCCATATGAAGCTTTCTCTAGAGTCTAGAGAAACAATCTACAGCTGCTGGCAGAAATTCTGTATGCCACCAAGGCAACTACTAGGAAGTACAGCATTTCCTGTTAGATCCCTTTGAGATATAACAGTTCAAGAAACAGAGTAATGTAAAACAGATAGGCCTTGAAGCCTTGTAGCTTTGTAAGCTTAGTATGAAACTGTTTTTAAGTAACCTCTTCTTTGCCTCCCTTCTTATAATTGCAGTGATTTTATAATACCCAAAACCTATTTTTGCTCAATATATTCATTATTTTATAATGTTCAAAGGCAAAGGTATGTCCTATCTAAGAAAGTGGGAATATGCTAATTGACCCTCTTGCAGTCGCAAAGATGGCAGCCCTCACAGCCAATGAGGGAATGTGCTAATTGACCGCCACTCCCTCAAAGATGGTGGCGCTCAGTCCCCTCAGCCTCCTCAGCCCCCCAGCCGCCCATGGCTGGCCAGAGGCACAGGCAAGCCTCAGATGGCAGCTGCCCAGCTTCCCAGGGCCGCCCGAGCCTCAGATAACCAGGGCCCGCCAAAGCTTGCACTGCCAGCAGTAGCAGCAGCAGAGGTGTGATGGGGCATCACCTTCCCCTGATCACTGGCTCACCTCCCACCCCTGAGGGCTCCTGGACTGTGAGAGGGGGCAGGCTGGGCTGAGGGACCCCTCCCTCCAGTGCATGAGTTTTCATGCACCGGGCCTCTAGTGTATATATAATAAAAGCTAGGTAAGATTTCACTGGTGATATTGTAATTTGCTTTTTTCTCTGCTTCTGTCTTTTTTTTTTTTTTTAATTTTTGCTATTTTTTTTATTAAATTATTATCTGTGAATATATTTTAACATTGCCCCCCGTCCCATACATACCCTCTCTCCCCAGAGTTCTATGTCCATTGGTTGTACTTATATGCATGTATACAAGACCTTCGGTTGATCTATTATCTCCCCCAGATCTCCCTACCCTACCTGCTGTAATTTGACAGTCTGCTTGTTGCTTTACTGTCTCTATATCTATCTTTTGGTTCATCAGTTTATAATGTTCTTTATTATCCATAAATGAGTGAGGTCATGTGGTGTTTCTCTTTCATTGACTGGCTTATTTCACTCAGCATGATGTTCTCCAATTCCATCCAGGTGGCTGCAAATGATGAGAATTCCTTCTTTTTTATGGCAGCATAGTATTCCATTGTGTAGATGTAACATAGTTTTTTGATCCAATCATCTGCTGACGGGCACCTAGGCTGTTTCCAAATTCTAGCTATTGTAGATTGTGCTGCTATGAACATAGAGGTGCATATATCCTTTCTGATTGGTGTTTCTAGTTTCTTGGGATATATTCCTAGGAGTGGGATTACTGGGTCAAATGGGAGTTCCATTTTCAGTTTTTTGAGGAAACTCCACACTGTTCTCCACAGTGGTTGCACCAGTCTGCATTCCCACCAGCAGTGCACGAGGGTTCCTTTTTCTCCGCAACCTCGCCAACACTTGTCGTTTGTTGATTTGTTGATGTTGGCCATTCTGACAGGTGTGAGATGGTACCGCTTTATTGTTTTGATTTGCATCTCTCGGATAATTAGTGACTTAGAGCATGTTTTCATGTGTCTTTTGGCCTTCCTTCTGTCTTCTTTTGTAAATATTCTATTTAGGTCCATTGCCCATTTTTTAATTGGATCATTCATCTTCCTTTTATTTAGTTGTATAAGCTGTGTGTAGATGTTGGAGGTTAAACCTTTATCAGTGGTAACATTTGCAAATATGTTCTCCCACACAGTGGGCTTTCTCTGCTTCTTTTTAATAAGGTATCTGCTTATAATTTCTCCTGTAAGACTTGAATTTCATGACTAGAACTGGAAAGCATTTAAAAAAAGAAAGTATTGAATATTTTTTCCAATATTCTCAATGGCAAATCTTTCTCCTTTGAAAATAGGTTTTATATACATGTGTGTGTGTGTGTATTAAAAAATTAGTTTATTTTTAAATTATCAAGCCATTCAGGGTCATTTGCAGTGAGATCAGTTTTTTGTATGGTTAATGAAAGAAGGGAGAAATAGAGAAGGGCGAAACTCATTTGTATATATATTTTTTGGTTTGTCAGAATAAAAAAGCACCAACAGTCTCTCATTTTTTAAATTGCCATAGCTAATGTGTAATTTAAGGTTACTTTGTAGATATATCAAGCAAACAACATAAATAACTATGGGGTCATGTGACTTATTACCATATAGGTATGTACTCGTGAAGAAAAGGATATTTTACAACGTGACTCAAACAAGAGCCAGAAATTGCTCAAGAAGTTAATGTCAGGTAGGCAGTAATTTTTTGATTGGATTCCTGTGGTGGTGGATATATTTTGTTGTATCTGTGTTTATTTCTCTTTCTCATATCCTGGTATGTAAGATGCAGTTTATTCACTCATTTATTTTATAATCATTTATTTTTTGAAAGTTATTATTAAAACCACATTGAACAAAAAAACAATAATGATTTATAATCCAATGAGTAAAATACATTCTGAATTAACTAAATGGGGGAGAAGGGACAGCTCTTTCTTATAGAAGAATTCTAATTAATAAAGTGAGAGGAGACTTCTAGTCAAGATGGTGCTATAGGTAAATGTGGTACTCACCTACTCCCATAACCACATTAAAATTACAGAGAAGCCGCAGAACAGACTCATGACTATTCTGTTACAACCAGTTTGTACTTCTTAATCCCTTTACCTTTTTTACCCAATTTCCCAAACCCTCTCCCATCTGGCAACTGTCAAAATGTCCTCTCTATCTAAGTCTGTTTCTATTTTGCTTGTTCATTTATTTTGTTTTTTTTAGATTCAATTATTGGTAGGAATGTATTTATTGCCATTTTGTTATTCAAATTTTTGATTTCTAAATTCATTTTCTTAAAGAAGATTCTTTTTTTTTCTTTTTTCTTTTTATTTATTTATTTAGCTATTATATGTGTACATATCTTTCCATTGTCCCCCCCCCCCACACACACACCCATATGCCCTTCCCCACAGAGTTTTACGTCCATTGGTTTTGCTTATAGGCATGCATACAAGTCCTTCGGTTGATCTCTTATCTCCCCCATATCTCCCTATCCTCCCTGCTGTAATTTGACAGTCTGTTTCTTTACTGTCTCTGTATCTATCTTTTTGTTCATCAGTTTATAATGTTCTTTATTATCCATAAATGAGTGAGGTCATGTGGTGTTTCTCTTTCATTGACTGGCTTAATTCACTCAGCATGATGTTCTCCAATTCCATCCAGGTTGCTGCAAATGATGAGAATTCCTTCTTTTTTATGGCAGCATAGTATTCCATTGTGTAGATGTAACATAGTTTTTTGATCCAACCATCTGCTGACGGGCACCTAGGCTGTTTCCAAATCCTAGCTATTGTAAATTGAGCTGCTATGAATATATACTTATTTTTTTTTAAAAGAAATTATTGCTTTCAGAGAGGAAGGGAAAGGGAAAGAGAGAGAGAAACATCAGTGATTAGAGAGAATCATTGATCTGCTGCCTCCTGCATGCCCCCTACTGGGGATCAAGCTTGCAATCTAGCCATGTGCCCTGACCAGGAATTGAACCATGACCTCCAGGTTCACAGGTCAGTGCTTAACCACTGAGCAACACCAGCCAGACTATTTCTTCCATTATTTAGTTTTTAGTTTTAATATATAAAAGTATGTTTAAAAGTTATATTCAGTCCTACTCAATAAAGTTTTTCATTTTTAAGGCATTTAATATTGTGTTGTTAAAACAGTTTGGTTCCTCTTGGTGATCCAAATTTCCATAAGGGAAGAAATGGAGCTTAACATTTATTGAGAATCTACTATGTGCCAACCACTGCCTGTGTACTTGTTTGTTCTCTATTGAAATGAAGGCTGTAGGTCATCAGGGCAGAGCCAGATCTTCTGATTTTATTTTTTGCTGCACAGTGATACAACTAATTTATATTGTAAGCTGACAACATTTTATTTTCTTATTGAATTTTAGGGACGGAGAATTCTGGAAAAGTGGACATCTCTACCAAGGACCTTCTTCCTCATCAAGAGTTGCAATTTAAGTCTGGTCTGGAAAAGGCTATCAAGCATAAAGACAAACTGTTAGAGTTTGATAGAACTAGGTATGATATGATTAGAATAAATGCTAAGAAGTAGACTAGTCCACAAATTCTGCCCATTAAGAAATTATTTTGTCACTTGATACATTCTTACGGTGGATTATGAAAAGGATTACAGGGAAAGAACAGCTTGGATGCCCTATATAGGAGGCCTTTATGTATTTTTTAAATCCATGTTTGAATAAGAGGATCTTACTGAGAAATATTTTTATTTTTATTTTTGACACATGCTAGTAAGTTGCTTTGGGTTGAATAATTCCCCACTTGTTTCACTTACAGACACATTCAGTCATCATATACATTAGAGTGCCTACCATGTGCAAACTGTTGTGTTGGGCTGTGGAATATCTATGAGATGTTGCCTCTTGGCGAGTGTAGGTAACACCATATCATCGACACTAAATTTGTTTTCTGATTCAATGATTAATATATTAAAATGTTTCTCAATTGGCTTTTACATTCCTATGCTTTTGTTATTTAGACCACTGACTCCTCTTTAAGAGACAGAATTTGCTAGTTCTATTTTCTATTTCTTTCTCTTTCATTTTCTTCTTCTTTGGGACCAAATACATATATTGAAAATCAGTTAATGGTAAAAACATTTTTTTTAAATAGGACGTAAATGCTCACTTTTCAAATGGCCACGTGAGGGTTCTTAGACCCCAAATCTCTTATTTACTGTAACTGACTTGATAGTCTATCCCTGGCATTACATTTCTTTGTGTATGTGTGTTTTTAATCCTTTGGTTAGACACACCTTCTACTGTTTGCTATGAATACATGAGATATAACTTTGAAAACTATTTCATAAGCCTATTACCAGGTTTGTAAATCTATATTTACTATTAATCATTTAAATATCACTTTTATACCTACTCAATAAAACTTAACATTAGAAATAGAATTAGAAATGCAGTATATTTCTTGATAAGTAAATACTGGAAAAGTGTCTCTATTGATGTTTCCCTTTTGTTGATGTGTTCAAGGGTACCACTTGCATTATTTTGATTCATATATAGGACCAATTTTCTCCTGAGCCCTCTTAAGTTTCCCACTCTCAGTCTACCTTAAAACTTTTATAATTCCGACTGAATCTTGAGTAATTGAAATCACTATATGAATATGATTTGAGTGTTTCCCTATAACTATGTATATTACAAATTTGTAATTATGCGAAATCCAGTTGATTTGTCATTTTATTATTATTTTTTAATCCTCACCTGAGGATATTTTTCCATTGATTTTTAGAGAGAGTGGAAGAGAGAGGGAAAGATAGACAGAAATATTGATGTGAGAGAAACACATCCATTGGTTGCCTCTTGCACAGTCCTTGACCAGGGCCTGGATGGGGGAGGAGCCTGCAATGTAGGTACATGCCCTTGACCGGAATTGAACCTGGGACCCTTCAGTTCACAGACTGACACTCTATCCACTGAGCCAAACCAGCTAAGGTGATTTATTATTTTAGAGTATTACTTAACTTCTGTGAGCCCTGGGTTTGTTATCTGTAGAATGAGAGAGTAGATCATCATTCTCATTTCTTTGTTAGAAAGAGGCCTGGTTATCATATTCAGAACTTGGCCAGTATATTAGTGAGGGACTGGAGATTTGGGGAAGGGGGACTGATGTATAATAGTAAAGTAGTAAGTGTCCTAAGAATAAGCCATAGGACTGAGAGTCCAGATTAGAACATCACTTTCTAAGGGAAAGGGTAGCGGTAGGACCTAACAAGAATAGACTAAGTCCAGTTATGGAGGGACTATCATATTAAGTAAGTTGCCAAGATATGAACTCAGTTGCAACAAAACCAGGCAGAAGCGCAGATTTCAGAAGATGAGTAATAAAGTACTGTATTAAGAAGGCTAGAAGGAGAGTGGATTATGGTGCTGTGTCTTTTCATGCCTGACGAGGTTAGTTTTAGAAGCTGAGCTAAGCTTGCAGTGGAGATAATTAATATGCAGAAGCTAGGAACCAGGCAGAGCTTGACCTGGTTTTAGAACATTCTTGGACCTTCATATTTGAGATAATAACCTTTAGGACAGCATAAGAGTGAGTTACCTTGAAGCAGTTTCCCAGTAATCAAGTTCCTATTTGTCAATAGGTGACCTAATTACCATGTGTTGTTGTTTTTCTTTTTCTTAGTATTCGAAGGACCCAAGTAATTGATGATGAGTCAGATTACTTTGCCAGTGATTCTAACCAGTGGTTATCCAAAATTGAGCGGGAAACTTTGCAGAAGCGAGAGGAGGAGCTGAGAGAATTTCGACATGCCTCTCGGCTTTCTAAGAAGATCACCATTGACTTTGCAGGCAGGAAGATCGTGGAAGATGAAAATCCACTAGCCGAATATCATAGCAAGTAAGTGGATAGCAGCAGAAAAGAACTGAACGAAGGGGATGGTTTGATTATAAAAGATTTACCCCATCTTATGGATCTGTTATTTTTGTTGATTAAAAAAAATAATATATTCATTTGGAATAGAAACATGTAAGAGTAGCTAAGAAAAATTTAAAAATGAACTGCTATAAAAAATAAATTTAAAAAAATTGTCATTTTGACACATGAAAAATGGCATTTCATCATACTTTTTATTCACATTTTGAACATTCTAAAAATGTATTCATTAGCTATTTGTATTATTTCTTTTATACATTATGGAGTTCTAGATACACTTACCACTGTACTATGTCTTAAATCTATTTATCTTCTTCAAATCCTACTGTCCCTGCCTTATTTTAGACTCATCTCTTCCTTCAAATTCTTGTACTGTTTTGTTTTTGCATGAAAACTTCATGCTTTTGTTTTCACTTTTCCCTTTGTTGGGAAATTCCTCCCCCAATTTTTGCCTTTCAAATGTCTACTTCTCTCTCTTGAACCTGCTTTGTACAGCACATAGGATGATAGGATTATAACGACCAAATGGATTTTACATCATAGTATTAATTACATCCTCTCATGTTTTGTTCATCATCTTTATAGCTGTCTTAAAACTGCCACGTAGACTCAAAGCTTTCTTGGAAGGAGGAACCATGTCTTCTACATCTTTTAAGTTGCCTTCCATGTAACAGGTTCCTAACAAGTAACTCTTTAATTGTATTCAAAGTCAGGCTCAGTCTTTCTTACTGGTAGAAGCTTTTCATTACATTGTGTCTCAGAATCATCATCATCCACATTTGTCAAACATCCATCAGGGGCATGGAGTAAAGCAGCAAATAATGTATAGAGTAGAATAAGATACAGTTCCTGCAGGACCTATGATCTCTTATTATCCAATAGAATTAGTTCCACCAATGAACATTATCATATAGAGCCAAATAGCCATAGCAAACACACCCATAGGATGTATACAATGACTAAATAGTAGATGATACAGCTCTTCAGAGAAGGGAAGCACTTTTGTGTGGGGCCAGTAGAGGGCCTCCTTAGAACTTCTGGGCCTTGAAGCAAGGCTAGAATTCATATCATCAAGGAGGAATAGAGAGAGGGACTCATGAGTGAGCAGAGGAGTAATTGAATGTCTTGAGTAAATAGGCTGCCATAGAATACTCTTCTGTGCGTCAGATTTTTTCTAGTCAACTTTTCTAGTCCTTGCATTTTTAATAACCTGGTTAGACAGATAAATGATTATAGTGGGCTCTACCTATTGTATTTTCTTAGCATTCTGGAACTTTTACTAACTCATATTCCTTTGGGGTGTGGGAGGAAAGAGAAGGAAATTTGGGTGCGGGAAGGCAGTTATCTATGAACCCCTCTTTGAATTGTAAAATTATTACTGTAGAAGGGTTTTTTGGTTTGTTTGTTTTGCGGTATTACTGAACATAGAATTATTGCAACCTTTGGTTTGTTATCACAGACTAGATGAGACAATACTGGCTATTGCCAGTGGAACCTTGAACCAATCACTGACCAAATCGGATAAATCTTCTGAAGAGCCTTTGGGAATTCTGGTGAATCCGAACCTGTACCAGTCTCCTCCCCAGGTTAGTGGATCTTTGCTCTAACTGATGAGAGAAGTTTGGGCCCAGACATTTCTCCTTTCAAGTGTGCCTCTTCAATAGGCTTTAAACCCCAATCTGCTTTCTCAACATACCCACCAACCTTATTCTCTGGTTCAATTCATTCCAGTCTTTTTGCAGCACTTCTGACAAGTTGACTATATTATCTTCTGAGTATCTCCAAAGAAAGGGTTTGTTAAGTACTATAAAGATTTAGATAATTCCATGGTCCTTTTGTTAGTGTCCCCCCCCCCCCCCGTATATTTTATAGAATATGGGTAGTCCAATAGAGTGATGTTTTAAATTAATACATTATTCACATATTCATTGTTGTCATTTTTCTGTCAAGTACATTGAGCATCTGTTTTGTACAAGCATATTAGGCATTCTATCTTTAAAGAACTCATAGACAAATAGGGGAAAAGATTATATATGCAATTTTAAGGCTAATGAAGATATAAATAAAGTACAGTGGAAATCCAGAGGAGGGAAAGACTACTTCCAGTTCAGGGGATTAAAAGAGGCATTTTATAGGGAAGCTGTCATTCATTACAAGTAATTGTCCAAGAAAATGGATGTTTGGGAAAGATGGGAAAAACATACTAGGCAGAATGAACTATCAGAATAAGCCATGGGTACACAAGAGCATGGGAGATATACACTGAGTGGCCAGATTATTAAGATCTCTGAATGCATAATAATCTGGCCAGTGTGTGTGTGTGTGTGTGTGTGTGTGTGTGTGTGTGTGTGTGTAGGCCCGGTGCATGAATTCATGCATGGGTGGGGTCTGGCCATCCTGGCCAGTGGGAGGGGACATGGGCAGTTGGCCGGCCTGTCTGCTGGTCGAACTCCTGGTCGAGAGGACAGTTTGCATATTAGCCTTTTATTATATAGGATATACACTGAGTGGCCAAATTATTATGCATTCTGAGATCATAATAATCTGGCCACTCAGTGTATATATGGGAATACTGAATTTAAGCAACCTAGATAGTACTCATAAAAGGCATTATCATGAGAAATAGAATAGGGTTAGGTAGGTAGAACCAGAGCTTAAATGTTCAGCTAGGAGGTTTTCACATTTTTATTTTGTAAATTAATGTGAGCCATAGAAGGTTCTCAAACAGAGAGTTGCAATCAAAGCAGTGCTGCAGACAGCTTAACTGGAAATATTTGTTCATCAGTTCGGTATATGTGCTAGGTTCTTTGGCTGGGTGCTGGGAAATTAAAAGATAAAGGCCTAACTCCAGTCCTTAAGGACTTTAAATTTAGTAGGAAGATGTATTTGGATACAAATGATTACCATTAATTAAGGTAAATGCTATGATAGACACATGTCATAGGTACAATAGGACTTTAGGAGAGCATTCATAAGCCCACCCAAGGAGTCACAAAAGAAATGGTGTTTAAGAGAAGACATAAGGGATAAGTAGGAATTGTGAAGCAGACAGATCTGGGAAGGGAATCCCAGGTAGAATATACCGCATATATAGAGGCTCAACAGTTTGAGAGCTTTGGAGAACCACAGTAATTAAGTATTTTTAAAAAAATATATTTTATTGATTTTTTACAGAGAGGAAGAGAGAGGGATAGAGGGTTAGAAACATTGATGAGAGAGAATCATCAATCAGCTGCCTCTTGCACACCCCTTACTGGGGATGTGCCCGCAACCAAGGTATATGCCCTTGACCGGAATTGAACCTGGGCCCTTTCAGTCTGCAGGCCAACGCTCTATCCACTGAGCCAAACCGGTTTCAGCATTAAGTATTGTTTGAAGTTAAAATGGACTAATAGATGTATTAGTTCCCTAAGGCAGCCATGACAAAGCAACACAATTGGTTGGCTTAAGAAATTTATTCTCTCTCAGTTCTCAACATTGAAGTCAAGGTGGTAGCAGTGCCATTCTCCCTCTAAAGCAGTGATTCTCAATCTTTCTAATGCCGTGACCCTTTAATACAGTTCCTCATGTTGTGGTGACCCCCAACCATAAAATTATTTTCATTGCTACTTCATAACTGTAATTTTGCTACTGTTATGAATCGTAATGTAAATATCTGTGTTTTCCGATGGTCTTAGGCGACCCTGCTGCCACAGAGCCTAGAGTTTGGAAATTACCTGTGGGGGGAAGGAGAAAGGGAGGGGCAGAGAAAAGTTAAGGGTGTGCTCCCTGGAGGAAGAGCTTGCCACCTGTGTGTCTTTGTCTTTGTGTGTTCTTCCCTTTTATAAAGACACCAGTCATTAGATTTGGAGTCCACCCTAATCCAGTATGATCTTAACTCATTTACATCTACAGAGATTCTATTTCCAAGTGAGGTTCTAGTGGACGTAAATTTGGAGGGGATACTACTTAAGCCAGTACAGTAGGCAGTATCTCATTGTGAAAGCCTTTATGTCTCATGCTAAGGAGTTTGGTTTTATTCTAAAGTAGACAAAGAAGAGCCCTTGAAGGATTTTAGCTGATGATTGACTTGACTTCCATGTAGAGAATGGATTGGAGGGAGGAGTAAGACTAGAAGCAGGGAAATAGCTAAAAAGGTTATTGTAGTAGCAGTGGGGAGATTCTGAGGGCCTAAATTAATATTGTACCACTAGGAGGGCAGTAGACAGCTTCTTAAAAGCTAAAATGGTAGATAAGACCACTTAACAGGGCTCAGTTATTGAAAGGTAATAAGAGATTAATTTGCCCTGACTGGTTTGGCTCACTGGATAGAGCATCGGCCTGCAGACTGAAGGGTCCCAGGTTCGATTCCGGTCAAGGGCATGTACCTTGGTTGCGGGCACATCCCCAGCTGTGCAAGAGGCAGCTGATGGATGTTTCTCTCTCATCGATGTTTCTAGCTCTCTATCCTTCTCCCTTCCTCTCTGTAAAACAATAAAATATATATTTTAAAAAAGATTAATTTAACAAAATGTGAGAATAGAGAAACAAGTAATATAAACAAGAACTGTGATAGAATAGAACAGAGAATATGGGCCTCAGAATTGTTCAAATATTAACATAAGTATGAAATTTACTTATTTCCCCTATAATGGATCAGTTCTTCCTCTGTGTTCCTACTGAAGAGTTTATATCCCTGTGTAATATTTACTCAATTCTGCTTTATATGTTATATGTTTGGGGTTTTTTGTAGATTTTGGTGTGTATTCTTTTTTTTCTTTTTCTTTATTGATTACGGTATTACATATGTGTCTTTTTCTCCCATTGCTCCCTCACCCCTCAATCATGCCCTCACCCCACTGGTGTCTGTGTCGATTGGTTAGGCTTATATGCATGCATACAAATCTTTTGGTTGATCTCTCCCCCTCACGCCACCTTCCCCTATCTTCCCTCTGAGGTTTGATGGTCTGATCAATGCTTCTCTGTCTCTGGATCTGTTTTTGTTCATCAGCTTATGTTGTTCATTATATTCCACAAATGAGTGAGATCATATGATACTTATTTTTCTCTGACTGGCTTATTTAGCTTAGCATAATGTCCTCCATTTTCATCCATGCTATTGCAAATGGTAAGAATTTCTTCTTTTTTTTTTTACAGCAGCATAGTATTCCATTTGTAAATGTACCACATTTTTTAATCCACTCATCTGCTGATGGGCACTTAGGCTATTTCCAAATCTTAGCTATGTAAATTGTGCTGCTATGAACATAGGGGTGCATGTATCCTTTCTGATTGGTGTTTCTAGTTTCTTGGGATATATTCCTAGCAGTGGGATCACTGGATCAAATAGTTCCATTTTTAGTTTTTTTGAGGAAACTCCATACTGTTCTCCACAGTGCCTGCACCAGTCTGCATTCCCACCAGCAGTGCACGAGGGTTCCTTTTTCTCCACATTCTCGCCAGCACTTGTCATTTGTTAATTTGTTGATGATAGCCATTCGGACAGGTGTGAGATGGCACCTCATTGTTGTTTTGATTTGCATCTCTCTGCCTTATATTTTGGATAGTTATTTATGTGTCTGTCTTCTATTAGGATTGTAACTTTCTTGAATGCAAGAACCATAATCTTTTTTATATTTTATATGTTGCTGCTTTATGCCTTTTCTTATAATTAAGCACTTGAATGCTTCTCTGGGTTTTTTTAAATATACAAAGTGCATTGGACTTATATTTTATTGCGGAAAGATTCTTAGAGATTTATTTAGTTCAACCCCATTTTTTTACATTATAGAAAAGTGAAACCTGTAGGGCTTAAATGATTGCTTAGAGTTTCTGGACTACCACTCTAGCATTTTTTCCCATCTATAAATTACTAAGTAAAAAGTCAAAAAATCAAGACAACTAATCTAACCTCCCCATCCTAATAAAGCCTCTAATTCCCCCCCCCTCCCCCTTTACATTTTGGAACACTCAATCTTCTTGTTCTCAGTGGAAGAAACACTAACCTTTGTCATTCTCTGACTAAACTTATATCAGGACTACAGTCTCCTGTAATTACCTGTAACATATAATTTCTATTCTCTTTACATGATGGAAGCGTCGTTTCTGTAGTGCTCCGTTCTCTCCTTTAGGGGCAAGTTGTTTAATTCAGGTTAAGAGAATAATACTTCTTGCATCCAGTAGTCAGAACTACTGCTCCTGACAATATCTGTTTGGCTTTATCATGGTACTAGCATGTCATTCTGCCCCTCAGAGGCACATGAAGAATGTACAGATCAAAACATTAAATCTTCATTGGGCTGAAATATTTATTTTGGGAAACATAATGTAGTATTAAGTATAAAATGGAAATAATTACAGACCAGTTATTTGGTGTGATAGTTGTACTGTTGCTGGAATTAGAAAGCTTTGTGTGGAGATTTCAACATTCTAATTAGCCTCTGAGATTGAACCGTGTTATCATACCTGGGCTTCTTCTGAATTTGTACCTTCTCTAGCTCTTTTGTCTTTGTTTCAAAGATGGATAAATTTTTCTAAAAATATGTTCCCACTATGATTTCATTATTAGTATTCATCTCATTTTTTAGACCTACTCCAGCTACTTTCCTTTTCAGAACTGTATGTTGTTTTACCCCCCTGTTTAGTGGGTAGACCAGACAGCTGCAGCCACACAGAAGAAGGCTTTCCATTCAGCAGGATCAGGATCATATCGGCACCAGTTGCGAATCCAGGATGAAGAATTTCAGGAAGGCTTTGATGGTGGCTGGTGCCTCTCTATGCATCAGCCCTGGGCTTCTCTGCTTGTCAGAGGGATTAAAAGGTAAGAACAGAAGTGAATCTTGACAGTGAGAGATTTTACAGTGACATCAAGTTGATTTAGAGTTATGGATTAGAATTTATTTTCCCCAACCTAGTAATGATTTATAAACTCTTTAGTACATAAAACTTTAAGCAATATATTAATGTTACTGACTTGATAATAGTTTTTTTTTTCTTTTTTACTGAATAGCTTTAAAAAACGGAGGTTAAAATGGCTAAGGATTTTAATCATAACAAACAATAGAATACCAGTTTTTTTTATTATTTGTAGGAAGTCTATTGATAAAACTTCTCTTGGTGCTTTGTAATAAGGCACTCAACTTTTTAATGGTTTAATCCTATTTGAAATTCAAGGTTTTTTTTGTTTTGTTTTTTTTTTTAATATATTTTATTGATTTTGTACAGAGAGGAAGGGAGAGTGATATAGAGTTAGAAACATCGATGAGAGAGAGTCATCGATCAGCTGCCTCTTGCACACCCCCTACTGGGGATATGCCCGCAACCAAGGTACATGCCCTTGACCGGAATCGAACCCGGGACCCTTCAGTCCCCAAGCCGACGCTCTATCCATTGAGCCAAACCGGTCTCGGCTGAAATTCAAGGTTTTTAATATTTATTAATTTAAGACATTAACCTATTTGCTTTTGTTTTTCTTTCATTCATTTGACTATCTGTCTATTTAGCTAATCTATCTGTCTGTCTGAGTAACCATATTGAGAAACTATTTTACCACAAATTCCTTTCCTACAAAAAGTGGGAGGAGTAATGAGGAATATTGTAGAGGTATTGGGTCGGCAGCTAAGTAATTGCGGATTTTTTAAAGAAAATCAAAGACAATTTTTTCATGGAACTAAATAACTTTATTCTTTAATGCATTGCCCATTTTGATCAATGACCTTTTGCCATCTTTCAGGCAGCATCATAATCCCACGTTCAAAAAACTTCTGGTTTTTATTAGCAAAAAACTGAATCAGGTACGATTTGACATCATCATCATTATTGAAATTTTTACCATTCAAGGAGTTTTGTAAAGATCGAAACAAAAAGTAATCAGATGGTGCAAGGTCAGGACTATATGGTGGATGTGGCAAAACATCCCAACCAAGCTCCATTAATTTTTGCCGAGTGACCAAAGATGTGTGTGGCCTTGCATTGTCATGATGGAATACAACACCTTTTCGATTTGTCAATTCGGGCCGCTTTTCTTCAACTGCATTGTTTAATTTCGTTAGTTGTTCAATGTAGACATCAGAATTGATCGTTCGGTTGGGTGGTAAGAGTTCAAAGTAGACAATTCCTTTGTAATCCCACCAAACTGATAACAAAACCTTCTTTTGATGAATATCAGCTTTTGATGTTGTTTGAGTTGGTTCACCTGGCCTGCTCCACGATCTTTTCCGCTTGATATTGTTGTAAACAACCCATTTTTCATCGCCAGTTATCAGTCGTTTTAAAAATGGATCATTTTCATTACGTTTCTTTAGCAAATCGCAGCTGCTAATGCGTTGCGTTAACTGTGATTCTTTCAGTTCGTGAGGAACCCATGTATCGAGTTTTTGAACATAGCCAAGTTGTTTTAAGTGATTTTCAATGCATGTATGTGATACATGAAGCTTCTCTGCAATCTCACGTGTTGTACTGTGACAGTCCGAATTGATTATTGCTTTGATTAGGGCGTCATCAACTTCAACTGGACGACCAGAGCGTCTTTCATCTTTGAGTGAAAAATCACCAGAACGAAATTTGGCAAACCAATTTTGACACTGCCGTTCTTTTAAGGCTTCGTCACCATAAACAGCACATAACTTTTTATGAGCTTGTGATGCGTTTTTCCCTTGCGGAAATAAAAAAGCAAAATATGACGAAAATGTTCCTTTTGATTTTCCATTTTTCAACGAATGCCAAACAAAAACTACAAAACAGATCAAAAACTTTTTTTACTGATTAACAGCTGAATAGCCAACTATCAAATACAAAATGTGTTTTACATTTGTACTACGTCTGCAAACCTAAAAATTCAACTGAAGCCATATATGTGTGAAACCCGCAATTACTTAGTTGCCGACCCAATATAATAGAGTGGAGTTGTTGTACCTGTTAATGGTGATAGTAATAGCTTATAATTCTATGGTTTCATATGTTTCTTCTCAATTAAATTTTTAAAAATAGTTTGGTATTTTTCTTTTATAAATGTAAATAGAAAATTGGAAAATACAGAAAAGTAGCTAGAAAAAGAAAGATCACCTGTAATCCTATCACCTAGAAACAGCTACTGTTAGCATTTTGGAATGTTTATATTCTTTTTCCTATGCAAATTGTTATATAGTGAGGTCATCATATGCATTTATGTTTGTGTTTTTCTTCTTTCACTTTTCAATACAACATTTATTTTTCCTTTTTTATCCAATTTTATTAAGATAAAATTGACATTTTCCCTGGCTGGTATGATTCATTTGGTTTGATTTCCAGTCAGGGCACATTCTCAGGTTGCAAGCTTGAACCTCAGTAGGGGACGTGTAGGAATCAGCTGATCAATGGTGCTTTCTCATCAATGTTTCTCTCTCTCTCTCTACCTCTCTTTCTAAAAAAAAAGAAAAGAAAATCAATAAAAATGTTACAAAAAGATAAAATTGACATACAATATTGTATTTGTTTAAGGTATACAACATAATGATTTGATATACATGTATATATCACAAAATGATTGTCGCAATTAGTTTAGTTAACATCCATCACCACACAGTTACACATTTTTTTGTTTTGTTTTCGTGATGGCAACTTTTAAGAACTATTCTCTTAGCAGCTTTCAAATATATATAATAAAATATTTTTAACTATAGTCACCATTTTGTACATTATATCCCCAGAAGTTACTTATAGCTTGAAGTTTGTAACTTTTAAATACTTTCCGCATTTCCTTCTGGCAACCACCAATCTGTTTTCTGTGTCTATGAGTTTGATTTTTTCACATTCTCCATATAAGTGAGATCATACAATATTTGTCTTTCTCTAACTTATTTCACTTGGCAAAATGCCTTCAATGTTTATCTGTGTTGTTGCAAATGTCAGGTTATTCTTCATTTTTATGGTTGTGAATAATATATCATTATGTATATAAACATATATATCATATCTTCTTTATCCATTCATTCATCAATCCATGTCTGACTTTTGTGAATAATTCTGCAGTGAATATGGGAGTACAGATATCACTTTCTTCCTTCTTATTTATCAGAATTTTAATATGCCTGGCAGTGTCCTAACTCATAACGGGATAATACTTTGTATTTAAGTAACATTTTTACCATTTTCAAAGAGGTAGCTTTATTAAATAGATTGGGGCAGTATTATTACAGTCTTGGACAAATGAGGGCATTTAAGTTGGCAAAAGTAAAGTAGCTTGCTTTGATTTCTGAAGTTAGTTACTAGTGGCAGGAATGGAACTAGGGGTTAGGTTTACTACTTTCCTGAAAGAAAACTTGTTATCAAAATTTAGCAACAATCATTAGTGCTTTGGTGTTTTCATGATTAGTTGTGATTTCCCTCCTTCATTAAGTTGCATTACCGTTTTCCCTCCTCTGGAAGGCGAGGCTTTCCTGCTTTGTCTGTCTGCGTCAGAGGCCAGGTGTGTTGTGCTGTTAGAGCAGGTGTGTAGGATTCTGCTGCTGCTCCAGGCACCAGGCCTGCAGGTGTCTGTTTCCTCATTCGTTCTCTGCAATTAGGTGCCTTCCCTTTTTAAAGTAGAAAACTAGACAGCTTGTTCTCTGCTGAGGAAATCAGAATGTTTATATTTCTCTTATCCTATTTTGGATCTGTTTTTTCAGATTTTCTCACTGCAAAGAACAGGATGAGCAGCATCCAACCCACAATCACTAATCCCACAGAAATAAAGTGGGTGGTTTTGCTATACTTGTGAGATCATTTCCCCAGATTATTTGGTATAGAAGGAAGAAATATATTAACTTATTCCTCATTTACTGAGTACTTATTTTGTGCCCAGCAGTCTTCTAATTCATCTACATTGGAAAACTAAGGATATGAGAACATCCCTTTTTCCCATTCTAAGAATAGTATCACAGGGGTTTATCATCTAGGTACTTTATTATATTGGTGTGAATTAAAAGAGAAACATCTTTTTGTAATCCTTGAAGTAATGAAATTCTCTGGAATGCATTCTGTTATTTAAAGATTCAAACTAGTGACAGGTTATTTAATTACCTGCAAAGAACATAACCTTTTATAAAATACTTGGAAAATATAAATGAATGTGGTGGCAATTTATAGAATAAAGATTATAAACATCTTTATTTACTTAAATCCTATTAAATAACAATTATAAAAGTATTCTTGAGGAATTATATGTGGATGATAATTTTTCTGTCAGGTTAGAGAACAATTAAATATTTCAGGGAAAAGGTTAGCGTTTGACTCAAAGAAAGACACAGATTTCCATTTTTGTGCGAAACTTGGATACCTTGAAAATAGAAGATTTGGATTATAAAAGTCCCAAGGCTAATGAAAGCCCCAAGTCTGAGTTATAGAGATCATATTTTAAAAAATAGAAGCTGAGAGAGGTGAATTGTCCTTGTTCTGATAATAGGAATAACTGGAAAAAGGGAACACAGTTCATACTCAAGTGAAGAGTACTGTGGGAGAATTATTTTTCACAAAAAATACTCCTCTTGCTGAGGTATCATCCACAGATCTCTTTGTTCAACTGGACAGTTTATTGCATATTATGAAATCCTCTAGGACACTAGAATTTATATTCTTCCTAATAAACTTATACTTGTTTAAGGGTGGAGGGCAGAAGTTGGTACACCCCTCACAGAGGACGACTTTGGATAGCAGCCACAGCCAAAAGACCCTCCCCTCAAGAAGTCTCAGAACTCCAGACTACATATCGTTTTCTTCGTGGGAAAGGTAACAACCATATATTCTCCTTTTAGTCTTACCTTATTGAGAGAAGCCATTGACTTTCACTTCCTTCTTCCCATGATTTTTTTTTTTTTTTTTTTTTTTTTTTTTTAAAGTATAAAAGTGACTTTAAACTTTGTGTATTAGCTTGTTTAGTGACAGGTCATAGATAGCTGTTGAAAGCATTAATTTGCCAAATAGTGCAACAAAAACTTTAGTTATCAATAAAAACTTTGTTTTGTTTGTTTTCAGTCCTCACCTGAGGATATGTTTTCATTGATTCCAGAGAGAGAGGAAGGGAAAGAGAGAAAGGAAATACCCATTTGAGAAAGAAACACTAATTGGCTGCCTCCTTTACACACCCTGGCAGGGGATCTAACCTGAAACCTGGGTATTTTCCCTGACCAGGAATCAAACCCGAAACCTTTTGATGTATGTGTTGACAGTCCAACTGAACCACACTGGCCAGGGCAATCTTAGTTTTATCTGAGAAAATTTTATCCATAGTATATTTTCTATGATAGTAAAATGACTGCTATAAACTCTGGGATCTGCCGAAACTGGTTTGGCTCAGTGGATCGAGCGTCGTCAGCCTGCGGACTGAAAGGTCCCAGGTTAGATTCTGGTCAAGGGTATGTACCTTGGTTGCGGGCACATCCCCAGTGGGGGGTGTGCAAGAGGCAACCGATTAATGATTCTCTCTCATTGATGTTTCTAACTCTCTATCCCTCTCCCTTCCTCTCTGTAAAAATTAATAAAATATATTTTTAAAAAATAACAACAACAACAACAACAACAACAAAAAAAACCTCTGGGATCTTTAGATTGGGAAGATCCACAAATAAGAATTTTTATTGGTAGTGACCCAAATAGACATTTGCTGTTGGATTTGGACATATCAGGGTTGGTTGACTTAACCAGTATATTTTGGCAATCACCCTCAGCACACTAAATTTGGATCTTAAATTACACTTCTGACCCTTGGGTTTCTTGTTTTCCTTCCTTTTATTCAGATCAGACAGTTCTTTTTAAGATAGAATGAGAGGATAATTACACACCTATAAAAGGTTTTTTATTTATTTTTTATTTATTTTTAGAGAGAGAGAGGGAGAAGGGGATAAAGAGAAATATTGATGTGAGAGCAATATTCATCAGCTGCTTCCTATATATCCCCATCAGGGATTGAGCCGGCAATCTTTTCAGTGCACAGACAGCACCCAACCAACTGAGCCACACTGACCAGGGCAACACCTATAAAAGTTTTTTAACCGTTTGCACTCCGAACCATTCTGGACATTGGCTACCAGCTACTCGACGCTAACGGCGGAAACGTGTGTTGAATTAACTCAATTCCCCGTAATCACTAATAAACTGCAATGTTCCCTGAGAGGGCACATCCGAGTGATATGCTAGAATTCCGATGTCCCCTGAGAGGGGACAGCGGAGTGCAAAGGGTTAAAATTCAAGCTCTGTGGATAGAGCCTTGGTCTGAGGTCTGAAGGGTCCCGGGTTAGATTTCAGTTAAGAGTACATGCCTGGGTTGTAGGCTCAATCCGAGTTGGGGAGGAGGCAGCCAATCAATGACTTTTCCTCATCATTGATGTTTCTGTATCTCTCTCCCTCTCCCTTCCTCTCTGAAATAAAATTTTAAAAAAATAAAAAAAAGAAATATGCAAATTGACCATTACTTCATGATGCCCACCAGCCAATCAGGAATTAGTATGCAAATTAACCCAACAAAGAAGGTGGTGGCTTTCCCTCCAACTGCTCAGGGCCTCTGGGCAGCATGCATGCAGGCATAGAATAGCCAGGTGGGGCGGGATGCCTGCTATGATGGGAAGGGCGGGGGGCAGAGGGAGCTACAGGAGCAGCGCTCTGGCTGGAGCAAAGGCTGAAGGTGGCAGCCAGAGTGAAGGCTTGGGTCCTGGGTGCTGGAGGAAAACCAGTGCTGGCAGCCAGGGGAAGGAAGGCCTATTGCATGAGTCTTCATGCAACAGGCCTCTAAAATATACATATGTATGCCGAAACCGGTTTGGCTCAATGGATAGAGCGTCGGCTTGGGGATTGAAAGGTCCCGGGTTCAATTCCGGTCAAGGGCATGTACCTTGGTTGTGGGCATATCCCCAGTAGGGGGTGTGCAAGAGGCAGCTGATCAATGACTCTCATCGATGTTTCTAACTCTCTATCTCTCTCCCTTCCTCTCAGTACAAAATCAATAAAATATATTAAAAAATATATATATACATATGTATGTTCATTTATATATGAACACACACACACACACACACACACACACACACGCACGAAACCAAGCTTTGTTTTGGTTTCGGAATCAAAAGTACATGTTTCTATAAAATTGTATTTCTGTTTTGACTGATACAACTGGCTTGTTTTAAATTTGTGTGTTCCGACATTCTTAATTTTAAAAAAATATTTATTGTTTTTTACTTGATACCTGTAGCTTGTTTCCAAAACCCATCATCACCAAACTCTAGTCTGATCCAGATGAGTGTAGTGGAATTTATTTGTTTGAAGTGAAATTGTGGGGTCTTAGAACTTCGATGGTGTGCAGATAATTTTCCTATAGCTTAAGATGTGGAGAGTGGACTAAACCAGCCACTCACATTTTTTTGGTAAAATATCAGTAGTTGAGCCAAATAAAAACCTCATTGTTTTCCTTATGTCTACATATAGATAATAAAGAAAATGACTTATTCAGAATTGAAAACAGATTCATGAGTTCCATGGTTACACAAAAGGAAATTTAATCATTCTTTATTCTTTATTCAGATGTGGAATTTCCCAGTGACTATCCATCAGGTTGTCTTCTGGGCTGTGTGGACCTAATTGACTGCTTGTCCCAGAATCAATTTAAGGATCAGGTGAGTAAGAATACTTCTCTTGTACAGATGCTTGCTTCGACACTATAACTGACCTATATAGATCCTTCAACACAGGATATCCTAAAGATAGTAAGGTGCTAGCAACTGAATTTAAACATGTGAAGAGAAACTTATTTAGGAGATATTAGGGAGAGAAAAGACCAAGGAAAAACAGGAAAAGTATGGTATAGTAATGCTTTGATTTCTGATATATGGAGAATAGGTACATATACATTTCTGCATAAAAAGCTTTTGCCACAATCCAGATAACACATATAGGATTCTCATCCCTTAGTAAAAGTTCGCTGCTTTTGGTGAATAAAGCTTCCATTATCCCTTGAATTAATTCAGTTAGGTGGTGGGAATGATAGAATTTGTTATTATTTATTCTGTAACATTTGGTCTGAGTCAGAGAATTCATAATAAACAAATGTTTGAACTCTGATTGCCATGGACTTCGCCACGTTTGGTGTGCATATGTACATATGTGTTTATTTTTATTTTGATCATTTAATTTTAAAGATTGAACTGACATAACTAAAATACAGTTTTGAACAGCAGAGGGAGCCAAAGGACTTTAGCTTAATTGGAAAACTTGAAATTTAGAGCTTTGTGTTTAGATTCAGACTAGAGGAATCCAAAACCAGAAGGATCATCCTCGAAGCATGAAGAGTTTTCACTATCAAATGGGTTACCTGTGCTTTAAATCATTATTTAAGCCAGGGGTCCTCAAACTTTTTAAAGTGGGGGCCAGATCACGGTCCCTCAGAGAGCTGGAGGGCCGGACTATATGAACTACTAATTCCTACTGTAACACCTCGGCTGCGCTCACTGCCCAAAAAACCTGGCGGGCCGGATCAGACTCCTCTGCGGGCCGCATGTGGCCCGCGGGCCATAGTTTGAAGACCCCTGAAAGCAGTGGGGCTTCTACCACTGTGCTTAATAAAGTGTTCTTCAGCTTAGTTTTTCTCAGTAAATTCTTTGCTTTCCAGACTTATTTGCCTTCCACTAATAGTGTTATAACTGCATTTTTAAAAAACATTATTCTTATATCAACTTCTCTATCCTTTTTTCACATATTTTAGCTGATAGTTATCTCTAGTTTTCTGCCTTTCATTTTCTTGTGGATCGTCTCCTCAGCCCTTCTCTGATTGCTTTATGTATGTGAATACAATGCATGTAATTTGGCATGAGTTTTTACTCCTGGCCTTTTTTTGTCCTGCTCTTAGCACTGATCTAGATCTACACAAAACCACAGACCTGTGGAGGCTCTTCATTTTCCACACACTGTGCCTGTCCTATCCATCTAATGGGCCTTTGCCCGGTTTTTCAGTGTCATTTTTTACTCTATCCTTTTTTTTTTTTTTTTCCAGTTTAGAAATAATGTAAGAATTCCTTATATTGGTGTAGGGTTTACAATTTTAGAAACTCACAGTCATTAACAGCTTAGTATAACTTTTCTTCTTAGGTTATTTGCATTCTAACAAAAATAACCAGGAGCTTCTGTCAGTGTGGGTGGTGGTTTGGCTAGGAACCTACCTTTACTTTCTCATTTGCCAATCAAGCAAACCACCACCTGATACAAGATCAAATGATTTATAGCCAGTCTTATTTTGCCACAATTTGTGAAGAAAAGGTTGGGAAACTATAATCCTAGTCTATGGAATTAGAAATCTAATTAACAAAACATTGTTTTGATTTCTCCAGGTTACCTGTCTTTCAGGGTAGCATAATACGCCTCCTATTCTGTCTTTTATACTAAGAATGCTGAAGGTAGCTTATAGAAGTGTAGGAATCCTTTCATATGTTTCTAGCTGGAGGTCATGGCAACTCTCCTTATGAATTTCCCTAACGTATGACATTAGAATACCTCAAAATCCCAGAAGCCTCTAAGCCTCATTAAACATAATAATCCCATGCTTATTTTTCCTCTGGATAGATTTTCTGTGGCTTTTCCCTATTGTTTTTATTCTGTGTTTGAAGGTAGCACATGAATGTATTCAGAATTGGTATCAGCCCTATTTGATGATTGTTTATCAAATAAGGATCTTACAGCTTTTAAAGTTGTAGCTTTGATATTTGGCTGCTTTTGGAAAATGTCTCAAACACCATTGGTAACCTACCTGTCTGTCTGTCTGTGAGCTAGGATTCTATGATGTACGAAATGTAATTGCCTAGTCTGTTTTACCAACCTTATTCTCATTTCTGCAAGAATGAATTGTGGGTTTAGGAATAATAACCATATACTAGCATTTATTTTTTTTTAAATTTTTTTTATTTTATTGATTTTTTACAGAGAAGAAGGGAGATAGGGAGTTAGAAATGTCGATGAGAGAGAAACATCGACTAGCTGCCTCTTGCACACCCCCTACTGGGGATGTGCCTGCAACCAACGTACATGCCCTTGACCGGAATCGAACCTGGGACCTTTCAGTCCGCAGACTGAGGCTCTACCGCTGAGCCAAACCGGTTTCGGCCCATATACTAGCATTTCACCAACTATTCCATGTCATAGGTGTTCTCTGAAAAATTGCGGGGGTAGGGGGATTGTGAGGTTTCCATGAGCATATACATTTGGAAAATGTATTTGGATTAAATAAATTTATTTACTGAAAAACTTTTCAGAGCCCTTAATATGCTAGTGTGTATTATGACTCTCTGATATATCTGGTAGATATAACTTGCAGTGTTCACAAAACTTTTTGACCACATCTCTGCCCCTTCTTCTCCTCTCCTCCCCCCAAACACACCCTATTTGCATATTCAGAACTGGTATCTTGTGGTCTGTAAGTTTTGGAAGTACTAGTCTGGGTATGTTTAGTTTTCTGTCATCCTCAAAGATCAGCTCACTGAGGGAGAATCACCCACGAGACACTTTCCTGATTTAAGTCTTCTTTCTGCATTTCCGCACTCATTTCTCATCACTCAGCTAAATTGCATTTTCTTTGAAAACCCGTGTGGATATACTCATTTTATTTCAACTCAAACCAATCTCCTATGTGACTTGGCCCACATTTTACTTCCCCATCTTGTTCCTAACTTTTCTTTTCCCCAAAGAAACTCTGTAACTTACTTCCTGACCTCAAATTCTTGGCCTTTCTTTGATTAGTTAAAATATATTAAGCCCTCACTATTTTCAGCATAGTGTGATCATTTAGTTTTTTTAAAAAAATACACAGTAAAGGTTTTATTGTTAAAAATCAAGTGCACTACACTAGAAGTGGCTTTAAAATATGTGCTAAAGGTGCTTTCCCCTGAGCTAAGAATTCATCTTCCCTTTTATCTTCTAAGAATAGTATGGTTGGCATGGCTGATTTGTACCAGAAAAAAAATCCCACTAGACCTTCAACCCTCTTAAGTAGTAGCAGGGGATCAACCTAGACAAGGTAGGAGTGCTACAGAAAGCACTGTAGGCTCAACTCAGGAGACTGAAGTAGATGAGAGCCATCTAGTTAAAACTTTTGTATTCCCCTGGAAGGAGCCCATGCCGTTTGCCAGCGTTTTATCTGCCAGCAGCAGATGTAAGCTCTCAAAAACAGCAGGGAGGATGTTAACTGCAACAATGCATCAAGGCTGCGGTTTGTAACCTCAGTAGTAAGGCAGTTAAAACTTTTTTTTTTAAACAAAGACATTTTGATTGCCAAATCCATAACCATTAGCAGCTGTGGTTTGAACAGTTCTCTAGACCTAACAAGTTTTCAGACAAAAAGTTGAGCTGGTGGCTTTTGTTTCTGTGTCTGTGTTATGTTTGTGCTATTTATATCTCTGCCTTCAATAGAAAATCAGATTTGTCTGAAATCTCCAAGGTCATTGATTATTCAATTTCTTCTGTACTGAATCCATTTCTCTGCTGCCAGTTTACTGACCCTTTATTCCATTTGATCTTATGATTTTTATAATAACCAAGACCCTATCTTTTTTTTTTTAATCCTCACCCAAGGATAGCCTTTTCCATGGATTTTTAGAGAGAGTGGAAGGGAGGGAGGGAGGGAAAAAGGGAAGGAGGGAGAGAGAAAGAGAGAGAGAGAGAGAGAGACATTGATGTGAGAGAGAGAAACATTGATCTGAGAGAGACATCCATTGATTGCCTCCTGCACTCATCCCCAGCAGGGCTGAGGATTGTGAAACCTGCAACCCAGGTACCTGCTCTTTATCTGGAATCGAACTGGTGACCCTTATGTTCCCAGGTCAACACTCCAACCACCAAGCCAAACTGGCCAGGGCTCAAGGAATTGTGATGAAGCAGTTCTGTTGCTGTGTGCCTATATCATTGCATTAGCAATAGAATTGCAATCTTCCAGAGGAGAAGACTTCTATAAGAATATCCAGCCTGGCCGGTGTGGCTCAGTGGTTGAGCGTCTACCTATGCACCAAGAGATCACTGGTTTCGATTCCAAGTCAGGGCACATGGTCCAGTTGCAGGCTGATTCTCCTGTAGGGAATTGATTTATTTTGGTATTTCTCCCTCATTGATATTTATTTCACCCTCTCCCTTCCTCTTTCTAAAAATTAATACAAACATATTTTTAAAAAAGCATCCAAGAGATACAGATCAGGAAGATTGCAAATACCACTTCACATGTGGAAATCACTGGCTACTATCACCAACGATTGTAAGTCTGAGAGGTTAGAAGTTAGAAAATGAGGCAAGTAATTAATAGTCAATATTTAAATCAGGCATTGACCTTAAGTAATACAGAGTCCCCACATTCTCTTTTAAATATGTGGAAAGGGCCCTGGCTAGTGGGGCTCAGTTTGGTCCCATGTACCAAAAAAGGTCACAGGTTTAATTCCTGGTCAGGGTTGCTGGCTTGATCCTCAGTAGGGGGCATGCAGGAGGCAGCCAATTGATATTTCTCTCCTTCCTCTCTCTCTCAAAAATAAATAAAAACATATATATGTTGTACTGAGAAAACCTACCAATTTATAGACCTAAAATGTATGTTCCTAAGGAATCTTGAGGGCTGTATCTGAGAACCCATGAAGAGGGGTGTTGAATATCTATCACAATTAGCCTAACCCTTGGCAATTCTTTAAAATAATAGCTCATTTGAGTGAGATAGGTAATGTATTTTTGGAATCTGATGACAACTAGAACATTTACTAGAATTTCTGACAGAATAGACTCCGAGTTTTTTGCAACCTGGGTAGCAAGTGTTCATTTAATGAATGGGGACAGGCATGTACATTTTTTAGTAATCTAGGAAGCATTATGCTTTCTGTTGTATTTATTCTGAGGAGAGGAAGGGAATATTAATATTTTTATATTCATTTATGTACATTTTTAAATGTTTAGCTTTTCATCTGAAAATGAGCATATAATTCTTAAGATTTTCTTAAGCTTTTATTTATCGATAAATACTTGAGTGTCTATCACAAATCAGTCATGGTTTTAGACACTAAAGGAAACAAAAAAATTGAATCAGCCAAAGTTTCTGACCTCAGAACGTTTGAAAGACCCCTAGGTAGATAAGATATGTATGTAAACCAAATACAAAACAAAAAGCAAAGATGACTATTTCAAGAGAAGTAAAGGCTGCCTCTGAGGAACTTAAAGGAGGAAAAGGTTGCTTCCAGTTGGGCGGGATCACAAAAGACTTTAAGAAAAAGATGGCTTTTGAATTAACCTTGAAGGGTAGTAATAATAAAATCTATTACTTTTTGATAATTTATTATGTGCTAGGCCTATTATGTGTGTTATTTTCTACCCTCACAACAACTCCAAGTCATCATTACCCCTCTTTTAGAAATGAAAGAACTTAAGACTAAGAGTGTTAAAATAACTTGTGTACTGTTAGTAATTGGTAGGAGTGTGATTGCTGTTCAAGTCTTCCTACTTAGCTGGTAGAAAGCACATGCCAAGGAGAGGGAGTAAGGTGAGATAGGCAGTTATGGGCCTGTAAGGAGAATAATAGCAAACTAGTTTGTTGAGGGAAGAGTATGAGTGAAGGGGAAGAAGCAGCAAACAAAACTGGAAAGTATGTTTTTGTCAGAGGTAGATACCTTTGAATGACAGGCTCTAGGTGGTAGACTTTTTCTTTAGTCAGTTGTGGGATGGGAAAAGGTGTTTTGAAGGTGATCAGAGCCTTGCTTGAGAAAAATCATTCTGGCAGCAATGTGGAAGATGGATTGCAGTGAAAAGACTCAAGGTAGGAAGACTAGTGAGAAGACATTTGTCATTCAAGGTAGAAATATTTTTAAAAATCTGTTCTAGGATAATGCTAGTGGAATTAGGCAATGTGGGGGCAGGGGAGGAAAGAGGAAGATGTAAAAGGTTTTTTATAGGTAGAATCAAACACCTAATTTGGCACCTTCATTTTTAAAAAATATATATTTTTATTGATTTTTTACAGAGAGGAAGAGAAAGGGATAGAGAGTTAGAAACATCGATGAGAGAGAATCATCAATCAGCTGCCTCTTGCACACCCCCTACTGGGGATGTGCCCGCAACCAAGGTATATGCCTTTGACCAGAATCGAACCCGGGACCTTTCAGTCCGCAGGCCAATGTTCTATCCATTTAACCAAACCTGTTTCGGCTGGCACCTTCATTTTACCTGTAAGTAAACCCAGGCTTAGAGAGAATGCAGTCTGCTTGATTTAGAAGGAATCTGCTGTAATCTTGCTATCTTACTGCAATCTGTTCAAAGCTTCTTGATTTGTCATCCAGTCCACTGTATGAACCAGGTGGTAAATCATTTCCTATTTAAAATTTTTATTGTTCAGAATATTATACAATCGTACATTCATGAAGTATTTATTAACCATGTGCCATGTACCAGACACTGTGGTAAAAACTGTGGATCCAGAGTTTTAACAAGATTAAAAATAAATATATTTTTTAGTGACTTTGGAGAGAGGAAGGGAGAGAAAGAGGAAAACATTGATGTTAGAGAGAAACATTGATTGGTTTTGCCCAAACCAGGGATCAAACCCCCATCCTAGACAAGTGCCCTAACCAGGAATTAACCTGGCAACCTTTTGATTCATGGGATGATGCTTAACCAATTGTGCCATACCTGCCAGGGCTTAGCAAGATATTTTAGTTCCTCTAAATCCTTAAGTCTACTAGAGGAGACTGAAACAAATAAACAAACAATAAACAAAAAAACCCAACTATGTAATAAAGGGGTACTGTTAATGTTAATCATGTTTAATAATGATCTTACCTTGATATGTTAACTGAGGTCAAAAGATTCTCTGAGTTCTGCCTCAGAATAGTTCTCAGTTGAGTCAAACCAGACAGTCTATCTAATAAAAGACTAATATGCAAATTGGCTATCACTCCAACACACAAGATGACCCCTCTCATATGGTCAAAGATGGCTGTTCCCATGAGGATACAAAATGGCCACCACAAGATGGCTGGCAGGAGAGGGCAGTTGTGGGCAATCAGGACTGCAGGGGAGGGCAGTTGGGGGTGACCAGGCTGGCAGGCAAGGGCAGTTAGGGGCAATTGGGCCAGCAGGGGAGCAGTTAGGCGTCAATCAGGCTGGCAGGGGATTGGTTAGGGGGTGATCAGGCTGGCAGGCAGAAGCAGTTAGGGGCAATCAGGCAGGCAGGCAGGTGAGTGGTTGGGAGCCAGCAGTCCTAGATTGTGAGAGGGATGTCCAACTGCCCTTTTAGTCCTGATTCCACTGGGATCGGGCCTAAATAGGCAGTCAGACATCTCTCAAGGGGTCCCAAATTAGAGAGGATGCAGGCTGGGCTGAGAGACATACATCCCCCTCACCCCTGTGCACGAATTTTGTGCACCAGGCCTCTAATCTATAATGATAAAAGCAAAATGTGCTAATTAGACCAGATAACTTTCTGGGTGAAACCGGGCTAGAAGGGAAGCCTTGGTCCCTGGTGCCTGCCAGCAACCAAAGGGAAGCCAGTGCCAGCAGCCAGGGGAAGGAAGGCTTACTCTTGCACGAATTTCATGCATTGGGCCTCTAGTTGGGAGATAAAATCTAAAACTGGCAGTCTTCAACTCAAGAGGAGGTATTAGTCCCAGGGTAGACTTCAGTGGTTAAGAACCTTACAATGTAGTATATTTAATTAAGAGCAATTTTATTTTGGTTCTTACTAGTTTAAGTAGGAGTGAAAACTTGTTATATAAAAATTAAGACCAAAAATATTTGTCATGAATGGGTGATTCCCATTTAGGTCTTGAAAGGTCAGGGCAGTAAAGCTGAGGTTAATTTTAGAGAAATATACTTGATTGGATTCTATTGCATGTGGAGATCCCAGCATAGGATTCCAAAAGGCACAGAAAACCACAGTGGAAATTTTATTGTGAATAGGATGGGATCAGGAGACCAATGCTTTGTGGTCTCCTCAAATGATCATCTTCCTCAAATGACTTGAAGATCATCTTCCTCAAATGACTTGAAGACCTATAAACTATATATTGCTTATCACTTATTCATTTCACCTGGAGCAAATATGAATCGACTCTGTATCACTGAGCTGGAACCCCCTGCCTTTGATACATGATTTGAATTGGGTACTGGTACAAGGGAGTTCAGCTATCCCACTTTGGGCCAGCTGGCATGATCTTTATTATCCAACCCCAATCAATATACAGTAGTCAAAGGATCATGATCATTGTTACCCTGGTGTGAGGAAACTTTTATCTTCCAGGAGAGTAGGGCTGGGAAGATGTTATCCTTTGAACACCTTAAATTGCTTTGAAGGAAAATGTAAACAAGAACTATTTATCAGAGAACACAGTTGCTTTCAGGATCTGCTGCTTTGAATCTATTGTGCTTGTGGCCTTTTTATCAGACTCATTTTCTTCTTTCTGAGTATCATCACTTCAATCTACTTAGAGTTGATTTTCAGCTAACTAGATTTCAGAGCCTGATTTTATGTCTTATCTATTATAGTTCCTCAAAGTTTAAACCAAGAAAACCTACAACAAATATATGTTCCTTGTCAGTGATTTTTTTCTTAGCTGCTTTAGCTCTTCATTCTGTGGAGACGGGTATGAGATTTAGAGGTCACCTAGGGATTTGGGAAGAGTCACATCATTTAAGAGTTACTGATCATTTCAGTACAAGGACTAAATGGAAACATTCTTGCAGAGTTGGTGAAAATGCCCACTTGGTTCTGAATCTGTGGTTGCCCAAAACTACTTTTTCTTTTATGAAAATGGAAAAGAAATGTTTTCTAGATCAGTGGTCGCCAACCTTTTGAATCTCACAGACCACCAGTGGTCCGTGGATCATGAGTTGGCGACCGCTGTTCTAGATGGCTGGTGAATAATTTTCCTCTGGAGGGGAGAAGAAAATGGCTGCTAGTAGTTAATTACCATTTATATTAGACAGCTGTGAAAATTATGAGGCATGAAAAAAGAGTCCACCACACCTCCCCTGGTGGTTAGGCTGGAAACCAGGTGATGATAGGAGTCGTGTTGTCTTAGGTAAGGACAGTAGCAACTTCCTGAAGAGTCTGTCACTGAATCTGAATGGTTGCTTGATCTGATAGCCCACAATGTCTATTGTACTATGTCAGTGATCCTAAATCTAGCATTCTCTCTGGATATGACATCAGAGTTTATCTACATTCTTCACAAATATGAATTCCCCTTTCTTAATTTACTCTTTCTCTGAGTCAGCTGCATTTTAGTCTTTGCCTCTCAGACCAAAAATTCCTTTCTTGTCTCTGACTTGTTAGTGTATAATGTGGTCCCTAGTGCCCAGGCTGCAGTTGCAGAGATTGTATGTTTTTGGAGGTTCTGAGGTTCTGCCAAGCTGACTTTGCTATAATGCATTTTGCCATGAAAATTAATCTCTTTTCCCAATGCATAGGCCTTACTTTTCTTTATTCCTTGTAGGCTGCTTTGTTCTTCAGCTCTGTTTCTTATAAGCCTCTCAAAGTTCAGCGATAGAGCTTGGGAAAAGAGATATTCACATGAAACTTGGATTTAGATTCAGTTGGGAGAGTTGATTTTTATTTTATTGAATTTATTGGGGTGACATTGGTGCACAAGGGAAAGTTGATTTTAATATTTATCTTTACTGTGAGGCATGAATAGGTGCAAGGAACCTCTTGTTCTATAATATCATTTATCCAACCTTTCCCCCTTTATTTGACATTTGCTTACTGTGTTAATATATCAGGATACTTTTTATTAAACATAGGGTCTTATTGAATACTTGCCAAGACACAAAAGTTTTAATTTAGCTTGAGGGATAACAGATTAAAGAATAGCACCTGTTTTTACTCAGAATTAAAATCCTAGGAGTGTCTAGTTCACAACCTATGCATATTCAGTATTATTAAGTTAACCTTAATGCACAAGCTAGTAAATTTCTTATTCTTTCATTCAATAAGTATTTATTGATTGACTTACTATATGCCAGACATGATTGGTGCTGAAAAGGAAATTTTGACAAAAATCTCTGCCTTCGTGGAGCTTTCGTCCTATTAAGGGGAGGGCAAATTAAAACACTTAAATAAGTAGTCCCAGCCAAGTGGGTCAGTTGATTGAAGTGTCACCCATACAACAAAAAGTTTCAGACTCGAGACTTGATTCCCCATCAGGTCACATATCTGGGTTGGTGTTCAGTTCCCCGTCGGGTGTATATGGGAGGCAACTAATTGATGTTTCTCACTCACATCCCCTTCCTCTCTCTCTAAAATCAACAAAAACATATCCTCAGATGAGGATTTAAAAAAGTTATTGAAGAGAAAAACAGTAATAATTCCTTCTTGTGTTTCTATGAATTTGCCTATTCTATATAAGTAGTATCATACAATATTTGCCCTTTGTGTCTGGTTTATTTTATTTAGTATGATTTTTCAAGATTTATCCATTTTGTATCAGAATTTCATTTTTTTTTTTTTAAATATATTTTTTATTGATTTCAGAAAGGGAGAGAGATAGAAACATCAATGATGAGAGAGAATCATCAATCAACTGCCTCCTGCATGCCCCTCTACTGGGGATCAAGCCCACAACCTGATTGAACTGTGCCCTGATTGAACTGTGACCTCCTAGTTCATAGGTCAGTGCTTAACCACTGAGCCACACTGGCCGGGCTCATTTCTTTTTAAGGCTAAATAATATTCATTTTATGCAAATAACACGTTTTGTTTATTCATTAACCTACTGATGAATTGTGGAAACTAGTGGCTAGTGTGAATAAATGCTGCTGTGAACATTTATCTGTTTGTGTCCCTTTCAGTTCTTTTGGGTATATACCTGGAAGTGGAATTGCTGAATTATATGGTAATTTTGTGGTTAGCTTTTTAAAGAACTCCAAACTGCTACAGCGGTTGTACCATTTTACATTCACACCAACAATGCATAAGGGTTTCAATTTTTATCATTACTAATGCTTGTTATTGTCCATGTTTTTCTGTTTTTGTTTTGTTTTATAATAGCCATCCTAGTGAGCAAGAAGTGATACCTCATTTAAAAAAATATATATATTTTATTGATTTTTTACAGAGAGGAAGGGAGAAAGATAGAGAGCTAGAAACGTTGATGAGAGAGAACATTGGCCAGCTGCCTCTTGCACACCCCCTACCGGGGATGTGCCCGCAACCAATGTACATGCCCTTGACCAGAATCGAACCTGGGACCTTTCAGTCCGCAGACTGACGCTCTACCACTGAGCCAAACAGGCTTCGGCGCAATACCTCATTTTGATATGCATTTTAAGGACCTTGTTTTCCCTCCAGTTTTATTGAGATTTGATTGACATCTAACATTGTATAATATCAAGTCATTATGTTGTACACCTTAAACTAATACATATATAAATGATTACCACAATACGTTTAGTTATCATCTATCACCTCTCATAGTTTAGAGGCCCAGGAGAGAAGAGGTCTAAGACCTGATTCCTGAAGCATACTAACATTTAAAGAATGGGGAGATGAAGGGCAGTCAGTAAAGCAACAAAACCAGGAAGAGAATGGTATTCTGGAAGCCAACTGAGGAATGTGTTCAAGAATGAGGGAGAGTCCGAAACTGGTTTGGCTCAGTGGATAGAGTATCAGTCTGCGGACTGAAAGATCCCAGGTTCGATTCTAGTCAAAGGCATGTACATTGGTTGTGGGCACATCCCCCAGTAGGGGGTGTGCAGGAGGCAGCTGATGGATGTTTCTCTCTCATTGATGTTTCTAGCTGCTCTCTATCCCTTTCCCTTTTTCTCTGTAAAAAATCAATAATATATATTTAAAAAAAAAAAAAAAAAAAGAATGAGGGAGAGGAGAAATCAAGATGGCAGCATAGGTAAACACCTGAACTTGCTGCCTCATACAACAACTTCAAAACTACAATTAAAAGATAAAATAGACATCACCCAGAACCATAGGAAGACTGGCTAAGTGAAAATTCTACAACTGGAAGGGAAGAGAAAAGCACACTGAGACTTAGAGGACACATCTTGGCAGGTGAAAAAGAGTGGAAAATAATTTCATACTTTTGATGGTAATTCTAGGAAAAAGGCTCCTCTGGTAATGAAATCTGACCCATAGTCTTATGAAACATATTTGTTGAACACGCTAAACACAAGACATCCAAGATAGGAAAAAATGAAACAATAGGTCAGTTGTGCATTGCAGGAGAGCACTTTATGCCAATCCCCAATTGTTCCTTAAATTGTGATTGCATGGTCAGTATAATCTTACTCTAGATGTTGTGTCTGTCTTTGCAGAAGGAATAAAAAATCCAAAATATTCACATAGATTTGTTTTGTGTTAAGATATCCAAAGGAGGCTTCTAAATAATTTTCAGAATTGCTCTATCAGTTACCTTTTCACCCTAAGTTTGGAATGCATCCAGCAAAACAGCTTTTTCATGTTCAGACCTTTCAGAATGAATCATCTTCCTTCCCTTTAGTGAGATAAGGACTCTGTTGACTGTTTTTAGCAGAATTTTTCAAATGTTCTGTTTTCACCTAAATCTTCCAGTGTTTCATTTGAGTTGAACCTAAGGGGTGCCCAATGTTCCTGAAGTAGACCTCTGAATCTCCTACTTCATAGTCGCTTATATTAAAGGAGCAGGCAGTCTTATTCTGGGACGATCTCAGGCATCCTCTTTTTACCCCCCTTTTTTTTTAAAAAAAAATTGTAGGCAATAAACTACGTAAGAATACTGTGCTAAGGCCTCAAAAAAGGTGAAGGTTTTTTCTTGTTGAGCATAATTCTCTTTACATGAGTATGAAATGAAGAGTATTGTCATCAGCATGTTGAGGTGAAATCTGGGACATCCTCTGATCTTAAAATTCAGAATTTGTCCCAACTAGACTGAACTTTTTATTTTTACATTTCACAGTATCCAGACATGAGTCAAGAATCTGATTCTCCATTTGTTTTCATCTGCACAAATCCCCAGGAAATGATTGTGAAGTTTCCTATTAAAGGAAATCCAAAAATCTGTAAGTCACAAGCTTTGACGGTCTGATTTTCTTTTTTTTATCTTGCACCTCACTTGTTTAACTTTTTTAAATTTTTCTCTTTTTACCCTGTTCTATAGCATCTCAAGTATTGGAGAACTAATAAAATTATATTTTTGATAACTTTAATGTTAGGTTAACTATAGAATACCTTTTCTAAAGTGTATCCTGATTGATCCACCATTATTGGCATGCTAATGAATCATTCTAAACTTCACGTTAGGACCCCAATACATTTAAGTCCTCTTTGTCAGCCAAAAGAGTGCGCTTGTTCTGCTATGCTGCTCAGTGGCAACATTGTTATTTATCCATTGTTCCTCAGTATTCAATCCAAGAATAAGACAACTTTTTAAGTGTCTATTCTTAATTGTCTATTTTGGAGGCATTACCCACATTTCCTCTCCCCCTCTCCCCTATTTCCTTGATCACTGGTTTCTAGAGTTTTGTCCTAAGCCTCTTGCTTTTAATCTCTTTTTGAAACATCTTGATGATTTCTTTTTCTGTAACTTTTGCTTTAATGTATTTGTGATTATAGTACCCTCTTTATATTCACTTCTTAGGAAGTGCTTGTTGATTACTCTTTGAACCCTCAACTTTTCTTCATCTTCCATCTTTTCTTTCTCTGTCTGATCCTACAGTAATCTCTTCTGTTTCAAAGCAATCTAAGGAAACATGTGGTATCCTTTCTGTCTAACTTTCTTTATTTAAAAAAATATATATTTTATTGATTTTAGAGAGGAAGGGAGAGGGAGAGAGAGAGATAGAAACATCAATGATGAGAGAGAATCATTGATTGGCTGCCTCTTGTATGGCCCCTACTGGGGATCAAGCCTGCAACCCAGGCATGTGCCTTTGGCTGGAATCAAACCTGGGATCTTTCAGCCCACAGACTGATGCTCTATCCATTGAGCAAAACCAGCTAGGGCTGTCTAACTTTCTTTAAAAAACAACATCAACTATTCTCACATTTGCTCATATCAGTTACTATTTTGTGCCTATGTGACATTGCTTTCCCACTGTGAACTGGATGATTTTGGGGCATGCATTGTTTTCAGCTGTGCACAACTCTATCTTACCTGTTACCTTGGAGGCCAACTAGCCACTTTATAAATCTTTTCTGTGGAGAAGGGCTTCTTAAACTGTCCTATATAATAAAAGGGTAATATGCAAATTGTCTCCTTGACCAGGAGTTCACCCGCCAGCTGGACCCCACCCAAGCACAAATTCATGCACCAGGCCTCTAGTTATATAAATGAAAATCATGTATAGAGCTGTTAAGACAGAATCCTAGACCTTTTCCCAAGTGGTACTGATGGCTTTGGTCAGCTGAGTACACTTTGAGTAATACTGCTTTCAATCACAAAATGAAATGCTTTGAGTATGAACTTAAATTAATGTATATTCACTACAAAATTCAGGCAACCCTCATGATTTAAATGACACATATCTTCCTAAGTTTCCTACAAATCAGAAAATCTGAACATAAGTTGCCTTTAACTTATACAAATTATTTACTTCAGACTTTACCCCAATGGGTAACCAAGTGGCCCTGGAAATTCTTTTCCCTTCTTCTACACTGTATAGGATTTAAATCTCTCTTTTCCTCCCCTTTGTGGTTGTGGCATTCTACCCTCTTCTTCTCTGTTCCATTCTCACCTTACTCTAGGCACTGATAGTAAGAGGAAATGTGGTATGTCTCCTTTGTCAAACCCACTGCTACCTTGATCTTTACCTTAGTTACCTTTTCTTAGCTTCCTCCTTTATCTTCATTTTTATCTACTGTTTAAGCTCCCATGAGAAAATGTTCTCTGTACACAGAGTTTAGATACTTCTCTGAAATGTTTTACTTCAGTACTATCTCTACCCAGGCAGAGACCCACCTTCAGCACATATATGGCCTTCATTTTTTTCTGTAAGGTTTAATAAGGTTGGGGAGTGATGATCTTAGGGCGCAAACTTTTTTAAAAAATATATATTTTATTGATTTTTTTACAGAGAGGAAAGGAGAAAGATAGTTAGAAACATCGATGAGAGAGAAACATCGATCAGCTGCCTCTTGCACCCACCCCCCACTGGAGATGTGCCCACAACCAAGGAATATGCCCTTGACTGGAATCAAACCCAGGACCCTTCAGTCTGCAGGCCAATGCTCTATCCACTGAGCCAAACCGGTTTCAGCAGGGAGCAAGCTTTAATAACCTCCTGTCTTTCCCTATTGTTTTTATTAGTTAAAAGCTTTTAAAAGCCAAAATGGAATATATACTTGTTTTAGGGACAACAGAGCTACGTAGAAATTATGAGCTTACCTAGACCAGTCAAGGTGAAAAAACATTGGTCAGAAACAATAGGTAGCGAAAATTGGTGTGTGTTTTTTGTTTTTAAAAATATATATTTTATTGATTTTACACAGAGGAATTGAGAGGGATAGAGAGTTAGAAACGTCGATGAGAGAGATACAGCTGCCTCTTGCACACCCCCCCACCGGGGATGTACCTGCAACCAAGGTATGTGCCCTTGACCGGAATCGAACCCGGGACCTTTCAGTCCGCAGGCCGACGCTCTATCTACTGAGCCAGACCAGTTTCGGCTGTTTTTTAAAAGGAAAGAGTAGGCTCACCAATCCCTGTGTGTCTCGGAAAAATAAATTCAATTGAGAGGAAACCAGAGTGAAGATTTAGTCTGGTGTAAAGTTTCTGTTCTCTGTAACTCCCCATTCCTTTATTCTTCATTCAATTTTACCATCTCTAAAACTTTACACTCTGCCAGAACTTCCTTGCCTTAGGCCGTAGGGGCCACCTTCAGTAGTTTATAGCTTTGAGAGTCTAATCCCACTGCCACAGGGAAAAATATATAGTTGGCTTTTAATTTGGAATGCTAGTTTATTCTAGATTCATTGTTACTTGAAGTGGTTAAGTTCCATAATATTAATAATATAGTTACTATTCTACTTCAATTACTGCTATAACTAGTTTAAATTAAAAAAATTTTTTTTGTGGAATGGCTTAGGAACCTAACCACCTTTTATAGATTAGTTCTATGAGAAATATATTCCAAGTTCTAAACTTCTGACTTGCAAATAAACTTTTAGAATACAACCCATTTACCTGTTGTGTCATGTGTATCTATACCAATAAAAGGGTAATATGCTAATTAGACTGGGTCAACTGGCCATCTTCTGGGTGTCTGACGTCCTTCTGGACAAAACCATGGTGCTGGAGGCCGAGGCCAAGGCAGAGGTAGTAGTTAGAGGCGATCAGGGTGGCCTGGGAGAGTAGTTGGGGGTGAGATCAGGCCAACTGGGTTAGGGGAAATCAGGCTGGGAGGGGAGGGCAGTTGGGGGTGAGATCAGGGTGGCAGGGGAGGCAGTTAGAGGTGATCAAGGGAGGGCAGTTGGGGGCAAGATCAGGCCAGTACGGGAGAGCAGTTAGGGGTGATCAGACAGGCAGAGGCAGTTGGGGGTGATCAGGCCAGAAGGAGAGGGCAGTTAGGGGTGATTAGGCAGGCAGGCAGAGGGGTTGGGGCATCAGGCAGGCAGACAGGCAGAGGCAGGGGTGAACAGGCAGGCAGGCAGGTGAGTGGTTAGGAGCCAGCAGTCCCAGATTGCAAGAGGGATGTCCGATTACCGGTTTAGGCCTGATTCCACTGCCGGCAGTCAGACATCCCCCAAGGGGTCCCCGATTGGAGAGCGTGTAAACTGAGGAAACCTCTCCCCCAACCCCCTGTGCACAAATTTCGTGCACCAGACCACTAGTATATGTATATATGCCTTCAATAAAAGGTATACATTTTGATTTATATTTTTGGACATGTAAACTTGAACTTGCTTGACCTGGGGATAATCATGTTTCTTGAAATTGAAATAATTTAGAAAAGAGCAATGTGCAATGTGTTATCATTTGGCTGTGCTCAAATTATGAAATACAAAAATATTTAGTATAGTAGAATATATAGGTTGAATGTACAAAGAGATAAAGGAATCTTTTTATAATACTTTAAATAAACTACATGCTCTATAAACTCATGCAAATACTGCCTTATATTTTATGCAAAGCATGTGAAAATCCCTATGAGAGTTTTATCAATGGATGGCAAATACTTTTTCCCTTTCAACTTCTAGCCCATCTGTTGCACATGCATTTGATTTTCTCTTAGGCACCATGATTGAGGATGTGGTTTAGTATTAAAATGCTGCAGGTACTAAATGAAAAAGTATTGGGAAATACAGAAACTAAGCATTATCACTCTGCTTTTAAGAGAGTGTATACTGTGTGTTACATTAGTTAACTGTCCAGATCCCAAATCCAGGCTGAACTGGAACTCAAAGTTCAGAGTCCATGTAATCCAAGGGCAGCCATGATGACTGCTTCTTCATGCAAGAAGCCCCAGTCCCTTGCCCTCATTGTCCACAGCTGACCCACGAATTGTTACTATTGGCAGTCACTGTGGTAGATGCTAGGGAATGCAAAGAAGTCCTTATTTGTAAGGAGCACACAGATTGCTGGCACATGTACAGTTGTGTGTGTGTTGTTTTTAAGAGAGCCTAGGGGATGAAAAGAACTTCTGAATCCCTGGAAATGCCTTGGAAATCCTTACTCCTCCTTTCTCCTATTAGTTTTCTATTTTATGACATCATAATTGAAGTCAGAGATTAGTCTGCCTACCACTGAGTGCTTTGCTCTGATGGGTTGATCTTACCTGAGCTGGTCTTACTTGAAGATTGTCATAACCAGATTGCAGTTTTCTAAAAATTATACTTAGAAAATTCTTATACAGTAAAGCTTTGAGAGTGTGAAGAAGGTAATATCTCTCTCTTTTTTTAAAAAAAAAAAAATATGAGGAATCTGAAATGAATATAATGAAAACACTTGGCTAAAGTTATATGGTAAGTTAAAAGTAAAACTGAGACCTTAACTAAGAAATACAGCTCCCAAGCCTCAACTACTTTTTCAGAGAACTTTGAGTTTATGAAGCACTTTAATATATATGTTTTCAATTAGTTATTTGATTAAATAACAGTGTATGTAAAATACTTAGCACAGCACTTGGTATATAGAAAGCACTTAATGTTAGCTAGAATCCTTTCAGCAACTTTGTAATTTGGTAGGAATTTTTCCTCCTTTCATTTTTAGTTGAGTTAAACAGGTTTATAGGAATTGTATTTCTGCTTCTAGGTTTCCAGCTCTTTTCTAAGTTTTATTTACATAAATATGTATTTTTTTCATATTGCCTCAGAAACAAATCATTCCAATTTACATTTCATTTTTAGAACATAATATCTTAGGGCTGGAAAGAGCCTTCAGTACTATGTAGTCTAGTTTCTTAGCATTAAAAAGATTGAGGACAAGAGTGACTGGGTGACTTCCTTCAGGTTATACAGCTAGGCAGTCTCAGGACTAAAACTGGTACCTGGTTCTTCCAGCTTATTCAATAAAGAGAACTAGAAGTCTGGAGTCTTAGATGGAATTCTAAATTCTGGCCTGGTTTATTCTAAAAAGCTGAATAATACATTATACTTCTTTGTACCTCTGGGTACCACGGCCTTTACCCTGAGTACTCTTAATATTATCTATTTTTGGTAACTCATTAGCCCCCTAAAAGTAAAGGTTTTGTAGTGTTTGCCTTCTTTGTTTAATTCATTTGATGAAAACATTTATTGAGAGCCTATCATTTGGTAGTGTTAGAGATACAAAGGCAAACTTGCCTTGTTTTTTAATCCTCACTGAAGTAGTGAGGATATTTTTCCCTTTAAATTTTAGAGTGAAAGGAAGTGGGGGGGGGGGGAGAAAAAAGGGGAGAGAGGAAGAGAAACATTGATATGAGAGAGACAGTGATTGGTTGCCTCCCACATTCCCACATGCACCCCAACTCAGGGTGAGGATCAAGCCTGCGATCCAGATATGTGTCCTTGATTGGGAATCGAATCCGAGACCCTCTGGTGCACAGGCCAATACTCTAACCACTGAGCCATGCCAGCCAGAGCCAAACTTGCCTTGTAATAGGGTTCTTTGCCTGATTGTTGGCACTTGTTCAGATTTCCAACCAGGCAGCCTAAGGGATGAAAGAACTTCTAAATCCTGGGGACTATTC
Organism: Pipistrellus hanaki; assembly: GCF_964339955.1. NCBI lineage: Eukaryota > Metazoa > Chordata > Mammalia > Chiroptera > Vespertilionidae > Pipistrellus > Pipistrellus hanaki. Next base: position 43,698,785 of record NC_140503.1, on the reverse strand, counting down.
TGTGCTCTAAAGCCCAAATTAAAATCAGCAGCATTGTAAAAATAAAATAAAATCAGCAGCATTGTGAATACTGTGGATGGCATTTAGGTTATCATTTAGTGATGGTTTCTGAGAAAGCCCAGAAAGAAGTAATGTTATTCCAGAAGCAGGTATAGCCCTTGAGAGATGGGAGAGGGGAAAAGAAATTTAGAAAAACAGGAAACTTGTTAAGTTGTAGTTATTTTTCTCACAATCTCTTTTTGCAGTAGTCATGACCTGTTCTTTTTCTTTTAAAAAAATTATTTGAAAGAGAGAGAAAAAAACATCGATTTGTTGTTCTTACTTACGCATTCATTGAATAATTCTTGTATGTGCCCTGACCGGGGAGCAAACCCGCAACGTTGGTGTATCAGGATGATGCTTTAACCATCTGAGCTGCACAACTTGTATTCTTAATTGGGCAAATGAGGATATTGAAATACAGAGGAACAGTGACTTGCCCCAGGTCATACAGCTTGTTAATATCAGACATGAACCTGAGTCTCCTGACTCCTAGTCTAGTGCTCTTTTACACCTGATTGCTGCAAGAAATGAAAATGACAGCATATTGGGGGCAAAGGTTGTAGGTATGGGCCTGTAATACATGTGGATCCTTGTTTTAGTTTTGTTGTTGTTGTTTGTTTGTTTGTTTGTTTTGTGGGGGGGGGTTAGTGCCAAGGATGATGTTCAACTTAATTGTTTCTGTTTCCAGCATTAGCATTGCTATGTTCTAAAATGAGACCTTTTTTAAAAAAATATATTTTATTGATTTTTACAGAGAGGAAGGGATAGAGATAGAGAGCTTGAAACGTCGATGAGAGAGAAACATCGACCAGCCTCATCTTGCACACCCCCCACCGGGGATGTGCCCGCAACCAATGTACATGCCCCTGACGGGAATCAAACCTGGGACCTTTCAGTCCGAAGACCTACGCTCTACCACTGAGCCAAACCGGTTTCGGCTAAAATGAGACCTTTTTTGAAGAAAGCAACCTGCACACTGTTCTCAGGCCAGACAGACAGGAAGGAACTCAAGATTCTTTCTCTTCATGAGATGGATGGCTCCTCAGGCTGCTACCACTGAACTGAACTCTGTCCTGGTAGATCTGAGGAGTCAGAGGTTAGAGACCACAGGTTCTTCACTCCTAAAGAAGGTCACCTGGGACAGGAAGGTTGCTTGTTTTCTAACTTTAGCACTTAGAAGAGTCATACAGCCTCTGACCTTTGCCCTTCTTAGCTGGTGATAGAGGCCCTTTGTCAGTACAGCATTCTTGTGGATTCTACTCCACTGTTTCAGGTCACTCCCCCTGTTAAGTCAGAGGCAGGAAAGGGGTGAGTTGAACGGCTTTTCTCATTGTGAGGGAGGTTCATGCATTATGCTCAGCGAGTTAACAGGTCAGAGGGATGGGCTTCCCACTGTGTGAAATGCCTTTCTGTTATATTTTATAATCATTAAAAACTTGCCTTAGTATTAGACACCCTGGAAAAGGTGATGTTTCTTTCCTACTAACTACAACGTTAGAAATATTAACTTAGATTCTTTATGCGAATACTCACTGTGTTTGTGTGCATGCTTTTGTCTCTCTGTATGGCATTCCCACTGCTTCCTCATTCTTACAGAATGCAACTCTGAAGTTTGAAAGTGTCAGAGTCCTGAAGCAAGATAATTGAATGTGACGGGAACACAGTCACCAGAAGACCTGGGAGGCCATGAAAAATTTGCATTGCAAATATAAAAAATAAATAATAAGGCTTCTTTTTCTCCCTTACAGGGAAACTGGATTCCAAGATCCATCAAGGCGCAAAGAAGGGGTTAATGAAGCAGAATAAAGCTGTCTGACCCAGGAGAAAAGGAACTATGCAGCATAATGGAGTTTTGTGTACTAAAATTGTTATCCGCTGGTCCTTTGGAACTGAAGCAGTAAAAATCTCAAGGCTTGGAATCAAGCTTGACACTCTCAGAATTTAAACTCTTACCAAACTTGTATATTTTTCTTAAGGAGTGGGATTCTTTATGTAGTGGGTCAAAATCTTTGAATACATTATTTATAAAAACCTATTTTAAAAATTCTAGGTTTTGACATTTTTTTTCAGAATGGTATAATTACTCCAACTTGTACCTTGGGAAAATTCTTAACCTAGGTTAATGATTTTGGAGGGACCACTTGAATTTTGAGGTTCCTCCCGCCCCCTCCAAATGATAGCCTCATAGACAATTTGGATGTCTGAGAAATCCTGTGTTTGATACAAACCTGTGATAGGACCAAAAGCTTCTTTGGCAGATTTAAAAAAATGTGGTGTTTTTTTTTTAAAGAGATAATCTGAAGAGGTGCTACCACTTTGTTCTCTGGTTTGAGACATTAGGCATAAGAAGATCAGACTGGGAGGAGATGGAGCCACCTGCTAAAGCAGCATGAAACTGCCCTATTTATTTTGTTGGTATTGCAAAAGCATCACTTGGATGGGGCAATTAGAAACAAACTGAAAAGTAAAATCCCTTCAGTAATTGCATCCAAATACCCCCAGATGCTGAAACCAAACCCTTTAAACCATCCACACCCCAGGAAGCTATGAGTTTTGGAAAAATAGGAGGTTGGTTTGAAATGAGATTTTTACTAGTCAGTCTGGCCCCACTTAGTGAAGCCTTTCTTCTGAGGCTGTTCAGAAGAGCTATCAGAATCTCAGTTGCTGGTATCAGGAAATTCATGGTCTTAAATGTGTATGTTCTGCTTTTTATGAAGCAGCACCACCACACTGGGGAAGTTGGATCCCCTCCAGCAGTTGTGTGCATGACTTAAAAAGAGAGCGCAAGGGAGAGAAAAAAAACACCCTGTGTTATGAAAAAGATTAATTTCCCCTTTCTTTAATCCTTCATATTCAGCATTTATTTGCATGGAAATACCTCCACTCATTATGCATTGATGTTCACTCAACTGTAAACCCTGCTTGTTGCATAGCATTAGGCACTGGTTTTGAGGGGGGCCTGGTCACTCTGGATTTCCAGGGAAAACCCACCTGATTCTGTTCTGGTGATGAAAACATGCAGTATTTTCTTTCCTTTTCTGTTCAACCTCTATAGAGAAAATGGAAAGGATAACTAATGGCATGTCTTTAGGGGGAAAAGTCTCCTTCTGGCGTCCTACAGACCCTGGTACTGAATCCACATTAGGTTCACTATGCAGTTACTTTACCAAGCAGTAGCACCATGAATTCTGAGCTGGAATTATCTAAATTTTATTTCATTTTTTAAAATATACTTTTATTGATTTCAGAGAGGAAGGGAGAGGGAGAGGGACACGGAAACATTAATGATGAAAGAGAATCATCGATAGACTGCCTTCTGCATGTCCTCTACTGGGGATTGAGCCTGCAACCTGGGCATGTGCCCTGACCAGGAATAAAACTGTGACCTCCTGGATCATAGGTGGATGTTCAACCACTGAGCCACACTGTCATTTATTTTCTTAATACCAAAATAAAACCAAAAGGCAGGAGGTAAAGAGTCTAGGGCTAGAAGAAGAAAAGTTTATCTGCCTTTTTATTTAAATGACAGCCTGAGCACAGAAGAGTCTGGATTGATTTTTCCACCCGGATTGATTGTGTGCATGCCTAAAGAAAAACATCAGGAACTGTAAGAGTTCAGGTTATGAAACCATTTTGTGTACCATGATAACAAAGTTTATAAGGACCTTCCAAGTTTATAAGAACCGCCTCACATCCAAAATATGCAGCTGGAGCCACATGAGAAAATGGCAGAGTAACTTGGAAACTTCTTTTCATGACTAGACTGTGAAAGTCTGTCTTTAGTTCACGTGGTGGTGGTATAAGGTCCCTTATTTGCAGACACCAGAGAGGAAGTGTGGGAGAGACTTGAGGGTAGATGGCCCTCCATTGCTCAGTGATGAGTAGCATAACTTAAAGCTTAGTGGAAATAATTAGCCTGAATATAAACACACAGGAATAGCTAGCCTCTTAGTTTTTTACACCACTTTGCTCTGACCCTACAACTCTAGGACAGCTTGGTGTGAGGGAAGTTCCATGGTTCAGAGCTGGTTTTCTTTTGCGCCTCCTTTTGGCTGGTTGGGTTCAGTGGCTCGCATCTACATAGTATAGTACCTAAAGGATTCAGTGTTTTTATTTTTGTTTTCCAGACAGGACCCAATCTTCATTATATAAGCTCAGAGTTGGCTATATGTAATACTGGTTTTCTCTGTCAGGATTTTGGAGACTTTGGCCTTGCAGTCAGATGTTTGAAATGGAGTGAGGTGTTTTTTGTTTGTTTGTTTATTTTTTGTTTTAACTTTTTGCTTGCTATAGCTAATCTGGAGAAAGAGAACTATGTGTCCCCTCTTTCCTTTTAAGCAGGAAGTTTACAGAAACCCATTTTTTCCTAGGGAGGAGGTATGAAAAATTTAGACTTTCAAGACTACTTTTACAAATAATTACAAAGTTATGAGTTATAACCCCAAATCTTTTTCCATTTTAAGTACTGTCTCTACTAAAGTGTATTTATGTGGATTTCATTTACTTTGGTAATTTTTTTTAATGCTTTTGCTAGAGCTCTTAGCCAAGATTGAGACAGTATGGGAGTTGTTCTTCTGCCCAGCTAGAAAAGGCCAGTAAAAAAGCAAGCATCTATTAAACTAGAGAAATCAGCTAACTTCAGTTTATTAGGCCTGTGGGGAGGAAAGAAAGTCCTGTGATGAAGGATGTGTTCTCCCTGAGATTCAAATAAATCTGCTGTTCTCAGCTTCCGTGAATGTGTTTGGAGGGAGGTGATCCGTATCACAGGTTCCATCCCCAACAAGGGTCCAGCATTTGGAAGGCTTTTCTACTTCTCTCATGCAGAGAAGAAAGAACATATACACAGTGCCATCCTCTGACACAAAGACACTTGTGTGTGCACATAATGTGGATTAATTCATGAGGTGAAACTTTGTAAACTGATCAGATTTCAGATTTTAATTGACAATGGAGAGCTAGAAATAAAACCTAGTAAATTTTGTACCCTAGCTTGGAGTCAGTTAAATAGAGCCAAAGAAAGGGGAGCCAGGAGTCAGACTAAGTATCCATTGAGAGGTATGTCATAGGAGAGGAGTTAGATGTTGGGACAAGGGACAAAAAAAATGTCAGTACAGAAGACTTGAGAAGATTCTAGAGCTGTATTGTCTAATATGGTAGCCACCAGCAACATGCAGTTATTTAAATGAAATTAAGAATTCATCAGTCACATTAACCATATTTCAAGTGCTCAAATAGCCACACGTGGCTAATTACTTTTAAAGTAGATAGTGCAAATATAGACCATTTCTAACATTGCAAGAAGCTCTATTGGACAGCGCTTGTTTGCAGCAGGGATCAACATACTTTTTCAGTAAAGGGCCAGGTAGCAAACATTTCAGGCCATACAACCTGTTACTATTCTACTCTGCCATTGTAATGCAAATGTATCCAAGATAATAAGTGAATGAGCATGGCTATGAGCTAATGAAACTTTATGAACACTGAAATTTGAATTTCATACCATTTTCACATCGCAAATTTTAAAAAATATATATTTTATTGATTTTGTACAGAGAGGAAGGGAGAGAGAGTTAGAAACATCGATGAGAGAGAGTCATTGATCAGCTGCCTCTTGCACACCCCCTACTGGGGATATGCCCGCAACCAAGGTACATGCCCTTGACCAGAATCCAACTGAGGACCAGTCAGTCCCCAAGCCAACGCTCTATCCATTGAGCCAAACCAGTCTCGGCCACATCGCAAAATTTTATTTTTTATTTTTCAGCTATTTAAAAAAGTAAAAACATTATTTTTAAAAATATATTTTTTTATTGTTTTCAGAGAGGAAGGAGAGAGGGAGGGAGGGAGAAGAGAAATATCAATGATGAGAGAGAATCGGTGACCTGCTGTCTACTGCATGCCCCTCACTGGAGATTGGGTCCATAACCCGAGCATGTGCCCTTGACCAGAATCAGTCTGCAAACTGACTATCCACCGAGCCACACAAGCCAGGGCTGTAAAAACATTCTTCGCACATGAACCTGATTTGACCTCTGGGCTGCAATTTTGCCAACAACCTTAGTCTAGAGGAACAGGAAGTTAAAACTTAATATTCTTTTTACTGAACAGGCATCATTCACTTGATAATTTTTAGTAGTTCTTCCAGACCTGAGAACTTTCTCTGGTTAAAAATTGGGGTTCAAAGTAGCAATGTTTTTCCTTTGTTTCCTATTTTTACAGCTCAGTCTCCAGCAGGTCATGTTCTTCAGTGGGAGATGATTACTCAATTATTAGTCCATAATTAAGTCTAAACATTTTAACACTTAAGTCTAAAACACTAAACTCTATTCTTTTTTTTTAATTTTTTAAAAATATATTTTATTGATTTTTCACAGAGAGGAAGAGAGAGGGATAGAGAGTTAAAAACATCGATGAGAAAGAATCATCGATCAGTTGCCTCTTGCACACCCCCTACTGGGGATGTGCCTGCAACCAAGGTACATGCCCTTGACCAGAATCGAACCTGGGACCTTTCAGTCCGCAGGCCCACGCTCTATCCACTGAGCCAAACCGGTCCCGGCTAAACTCTATTCTTTCTCTTCCTACTAAGGAGCTGAATTCTCACTTGTAGTATATCACTTAGTACAAATTGGAAGTTTGCTGTCACCTGAGATCAATTCTGTCCTTACACTGTCCTAAACAAGTTGAATATTGGTGGACCAAAGGGAGATTATCTTCCTAGGCCAGACACCTTAGTATTTATCTTTAGCAACCCCCCCCGCCCCCCCCCCCCTATACACACTTTTTGTGTAGAGGTGGAGAGTAAAGGTATTTTATGACCTGACTCTCCTCAAGTCACACACTATCTTGAGTGGCACTGTTGGAGGTACCTCAGGATAAGCAAAGAAAAGAAGCTGCAGTTGACTAAGATGTTCAGGAACACAGGAGGACTGTAACAGGGGCTAAAATGTGGGGAGCCTTGAGAATTAAGATACAATTCTGTTTGCTACGGAAGGAGGTAGACGTTTTAGGAAAGGAAGTCCTGGAGAGTATGTTTTACAAGTGAGTGGTGAGTGGGTGCATTCTTTAACAAACACCAGTGGCTCTATGGTTTGGTTCCCTGTCAGAGCACATGCCCAGGTTGTGGGCTCAGACCTTGGTAGGGGGCATAGAGGAGGCAGCTGATTGATGATTCTCAGTGTTAATGTTTTTATTTCTCCTCCCTTACTCTCTGAAATCAATGATATTAAAAAAAAAATGCACTACTGTGTACTAGATAACGTGCTGGGCTATGAGAGATGAATGGCAGGTAAATAAGGAAAGATAAAAGTTACATAGGATATTAGTTTTGAGGACAGAATAAGACTTTTACATAATAAAAAGTAGTGAGGTTTGATGACAGGATGGTGAGGTGAGAAGGGATATTAGAAGGACTGGAAATGGGTACTTTGAAGAGGAAAACAAATGGTAATCTGAAAAAAGGAAACGGAAGAACAAAGAAAAAAGGAGAGGGTTGACATTTTGCTGAACCAAGGGATAAAATAGATGAGGCCATCATGAGTTTCGCTTGCTCTTCTGTGCTTTGTGGACGTTCACATTCAGACCCCTTTCTCCACAGCTGAACGACCGCCATAGAACCGGTGCCTTCTGTAAGTTTTCGCTACTCCCCCAGAGACCTCTCTGCGAGGAAGCCTGGTCCGGCGAGAGTTCTTTCCGCGAGGAGAGAGCGTTAGGTTCGAGCTTCTAAATCCAGGTTTCTTCGAGTTTATCTCTGTTTCAACCGGCTCGCCGGGTTTTCCAGCATTCCCAGAGCAGACTCTCATCCTGGCTCCCTGCGACCGTGCATTCCGAGACCCAGGATTGGGCTTCTCCATCCAGGTTCCGGTTTTCCCCCGCGCTCTCCCGCTCCAGTCTCCACGGCAGCCCGGAATCCGGATCCGAGGGCCCGGCGATCCAGCGTCCGTGCCTTGCAGGCGGCCCTGGCCGTCCCGGATCGCGGCGGCGGCGGCGGTGGCGGCGGCGGCGGCGGCTGAGGGACCCGCGGCCCGGACACGGCGGCACCGGCCGGGCGGGGCGGAGCGGCGCGGGGAAGGGGCGGAGAGCCGGAGCGGAGGCGGGGTGGGGTGGGGGGAGGGGCCGCGGGAACGGATGGCGGCGGCCTGGGCCCCGTAGCAGCGGCGGCGCTACGGCCCGGGGCCCCGGGCCAGCGGAGGTGGCGGCTCCCGGGACCGGCCGCGCGGTGAGTCCGGAGCTTTGTGTGGAGCCGGGGCTGGGGGAGGCGCGGCGGCGGCGCCGAGGGGAGCGGCGGGCAGCGACGCCTGACGGAGGAAGTGGGGGTTGGGGGTCGGGGCCGAAGGAGGGGAAGGTGTGTATGGAGGGGCGCCGGGGGGCGGGGGGGTCGTTGAGTGGGTGGGGGAGGGGGCGTCGAGGGGCGCGGGGTGAAGTTCAAAGCATGGCCGGGCCGCTGCAGGGTGAGGGTAGGGGTGCCCGAGAGGGGATGAGGGTCTCTAGCCAGGTTGTAGGGACAGGCCAGAGAGTTTGAGGCCAGCCTGATTATCCTAAGGGGGCCCAGGGCGACGGGGGCTAGCCCGGGAGTGAGGGGCTCGGAGCGGAGGGTAGGGAGCCGGACATGTGCGTGTCCCCGGAGGGGGCGAGCAAGGTGGCCGGGAGCGTGCAGCAAGTAGGCTGTGGGTGTGTGATCCTTCTGGTCTTCAGGTCATAGTTACCCCCTGTCCTTTTCTTCAAGATGGAGGGATTCCTGGGCCTGGCCCTTAACTGCTCTCTGCACCCCCCTCCCGCCCGCTCCCACTCCCCCGGGAGGGTTTGTGACCCTGTCCTGTTTGGAAAACCCATGCTGCCCTCTTTTCCCTTTATGTGTAATTACGGTTGGATCATCTCTGGGCTTTGCTCAGATTCTCCTTCCTCCCCTCTGGGGTTGAGGAGGAGGAGACACATCTGACCAATTAATGTGTGTTTGTGAAACAGGCAGCAGCAAACAGTCATTTCAGCTTCTAGGAATTAGGCTCACACAGGGTGGAGAGATCAGAGCCCTTCAGGGGGAATATTTCTGAACAAATCACAGATGATTGAATTCTCCGAGAAACAGCTTCCTGCCTAAATGAAAGTGGGAAGGATGTGGGGGAGAAAGCCTGTCTGTTCCCAGCCATGTGTCCAGAGCCCCAGGGGTTGAGTTAGAGTCCCCAGTCCCCCCCCCCCCTCCCCCCAGGCCTCTCTCTTCTGTATTAGGCTTTGCTCTGCAGCCTTGAGTTCATTTCACCCCTGCTGCTTTGTCTTGGGGGAGGGAGTGCTGGTTCAGGCTGTTGTGAGGAGAGATGACTGTTCTGCTGCCACACACAATAGTCGTGTCATTTTATCGGGAGTGCTACCCCAGGGCTGAGAACTGCTGCTGCAGAGATAAACCGGTCCCTCTCACCCGCCTATTGTGTACACAGTGAAGGTCATAGGTTCAAGTCTTGTCTGAGAGCTTTGGATATGCTCCATCTCCCAGGCTCCTCAGTGCCATTTTCTTCCTATTCCAGACTGGGGCTTGCCATTGGAGGAGGCCAGACAGAAAGGCTCTTCTTTTTGAGTGAGGAACAATGCAGAGCTCATTGGCACACATTTTTCAGAAGAATGGGGCATGCCAGCCATGTTGTGCCTGCTGCTTTAGCTAGCCTGTACTAAGGTGGGAAGGAATAGCGCCCGGGAGACTCGACCCTGATGTTTATGTCAGACCTCCAAGGGGGGAGGTTTCTACTCTTGTTTGAACCATCGTATTTAATTCTTTTTGTAGAGATGAGGCGCTCATACAGTCATTTTGTGTGTGTGTGTGTGTGTGTGTGTGTGTGTTTAGGAATGCAACTAAAAACCTGTGTGGTGTTAATATAAGGAGTCAAGGACTGCAGTACCTTTTTTTAATGGTGACTTCCTGGTCAGTAGTAATTGCACAACAAAAAACCACAGGATTTGCCTATCTGGTCAAGGCCTGTGGAAACATGGCCTGTGTTCATTTTAATTCTGATGAAAAGGGTGACTTGCTGATTGTGAAGGAAGTCCATAACTGCTTCTTTATTAAGGAGAACTGTGCCAAAGAGATGAACATAAAAAAAACACACACAAAAAAAATCAACACCCACATTTGAGAGCTTGGGGGTTATTAATGAGGGAATGATGAGAATAAGCTAGAAGGAATCCCATCCTCGTATATATCTCATAGAAGTGTCCAACTGGTACTACCGGGTATTTGGTAAAAATAATATTTGGGGCTAAAAATTTGGTTTTCAATTAGGACATTGAAGAAAACTTTTGTTTAAAAAGAGATTAGAAACCAAACTCATTTTGAGAAAATAGTTGTATACAATACACTGTACACAATAGCCAACCATTTCATATCAATAGAAACTTTAGCCTTAGGTTTTGGTAAAGGCCTTTCTGAGGTGCTGAATCTATGCTGCTTCCCTCATTCCCTTATTTCAAATAGTTTTAAAACGATGGCTTGCCACTTACGTGTTGGGCTTTGTTAGGAAGAAGTTGTTTTGACCTTTGCATTTCCTGATGACAGAACTGTCTTAAGGTCTTTATTAGAGGTGTTGTCTGTCTTTAGGCTGTTTTCAACTAATATATGTCCTTGGTCTCTGAGTGAAGTCTCAGCTAAATTGAGTTCAAAGCTTTTGCTCTTGGGCTGTTGGCATTCATTTCTGAATCCTGTCAGGTGACACTGAAGGCAGAAGCCCCAGATTACTTTGCCTTGGTTAGGTATAGTGCTTTCAAATTTGGGCCCTTGCCATGAGGAGTCTCATGAGTCTTCTGATTGTGACCATCCTTCAGAGAGTACTTTGGGTCTTTCCCCCCTACCCCCCCCATCTTGGTAGAAAATGTTGCCTTGTGCCTGGCTGGTGTCACTCAGTGAGCATCAACCTATGAACCAGGAGGTTTGATTCCCCAGTCAGGGCATATGCTTGGTTTGTGGGCTCGATTCCCATTAGGAGGCATGCAGGAGGCAGCTGATCAATGATCAGTGATTTTCTCTTATCATTGATGATTCTATCTCTCTCCCTCTCCCTTTCTTTCTGAAACGTGTGTGTATGGGTGTGTGTATGTGTGTGTGTGTGTGTGTGTGTATACATATATATACACACATCTATTTTTTTAAGAAAAGATAATGCTTCATTGTGAAAGGTCTGGGTAGCTGGACAGATTTGTGTTTTTTTGTTGTTGTTGAGGATATGGAAGCATAATTTTGGCTACTGGTAGTAATTATATTGCAATTAGCAGAGAGCAACTAAATGGCTGGAATAGGATAATTTGTGGAGGGGTTTACTGATTGCTCTGTCAAGTGCAAGTGCCACTCCTTATTTATTTGCCTGGGAACTCCACCGCCTGGGCTCAGGCATGGAGACTTAAGTATAGAAATGATATATGGTTTCCAGAAGTTCTTGCTCTGCTCTCTCTTATTACTGTCAGGTACCATAGCACCTTCTACCGCCAGTTTCTCCATCTCCAGAGGTAGCTAAGCAATTGTTAATTCCCTTGTGGAAAATATCATGGATGGAAATACTGCCAGACAGATGGGGTCACTCTGAGATAAGGCAGCCTTATGTTTTGTGGCAGGGTTTTTTCCCCCTTAGCAGTTGAATTCTCACTTCTATTTGATTTTTAAAAATCCATTTTCTTTAAAAAACAAACAAAGAACAACAAAACCCCACAAAATATAAAAATCACATTGTATACTAAATATGCCTTTATGATCTCTCTCATAAAAGTTGGCTGTGACAGGCAAAATGAAGATAGGTGATGCTGATTGGCAGGTTCTGGGTCCACTAAGTATCAGTGAAGGACTCTTTTCACTAGGGAACAGGTAATTCACCAAAGCACCTGCCTAGCTGGGCATGTGGAATTGGCAGCAGCTGTGCAGCTGAAGAGGGATTATTGAGCAGGTGGCTAAAGAATCACATGTCACAGTGACAAGAAAATACTTGGTCTTCCGTGGTTTAGGTTCGGTTCATATGTGTGAAATTGCTCTTTGTTTCACATTTCTTAATGCCTGGTACTGATTTGTTAGTGAGATGATAATGGAATAGAAAAAACAAATTCTTCTTTTTCTGTTTCTTTTAGACTACTGAGTAGCTTGCCTTAGACATGGTCCTACACAGCCCTATTGTATTTCTGTGAGTTCTGGCTTTATGCCCTATGAATGGAGAAGAAATAGTGGCAATTCAGTGTTTCTGGTACTTGTTTATTAGAGGGAAATGGGAAGGAGAAAATTCTTTGGTTTTAACATGGTGTAAAAGATTTAACCCCACTGGGAGGATAACCCAGCAGGTTTTAGGGCAAAGGATGTAATTGAATTTTTGTGTTAGGTCTAGCTGACATGTCTTACTCAATAAATTTGCATGTGTTTTTATTTTATGAATATAGTTCACATGAAATTTACATCTCTTCAGTTTGTTCCATATTTCGTTTCTCCCAGCACCTTTCTAACTCTTCTCTGGCATTAAGATTAACATCATTTGTTAGAATCAAATAATCACCATAGGGCCAAATCATGTTAAGGAACCATCACAACTAAATATTTATCTTTAAAACAAGTACAGAATTTTTAATAACCTGAATAAAGACTTACTTTTTTGAGGTTTTCTGCAAATTCCCAGATTTTTTTTGAGGGTTATCATCTGTTAATATGGTTTTCTTTTACATAATCATGCCACTGTAATAGGCAGTGCTATAGAACCTAAATTTTACAAACAAGTAACTTGGTGTTTGTTTATTTATTTATGTGCCTTTTAGTCATTTTCTGCATTAGACTGACAGGCTGTGTGCTTCTTCTATTGAGACACACATGCACACAATGTAATGAATTCATGGGGTATTAATTAACAGTTGTTTGAAAGAAATACGTGATATTAGCTGTTTAGAATTTAGAAATTCCTTTTCTAAGTTGTGTGAAGTCTCTTTACCTACGTATATGTAAGAGAGAGAGAGAGACAGACAGATTTAAATATGTAGGTAGATTGATTTAGGTTGAGAACCACTAGCAGGGTCGCCTAAGACCATCAGAAAACACAGATATTTACATTACGATTCATAACAGTAGCAAAATTACAGTTATGAAGTAGCAATGAAAATAATTTTATGGTTGGGGTCACCACAACATGAGCAACTATATTAAAGGGTCGCGCGGCATTAAAAAGGTTGAGAACCACTGATTTAGGGGAAGAGAGGTGAACGGTGTGCCTGAGGCCAGGGGCCAGTGGACCAATGCAGAGACAGGAACATTTTGCAAGAATCTGCTTAAACCTGGTTTGTAACCTAGCTTTAAGTGGGAGCCTAGCAATTATTTATATAGTATTCACTTCTGAAGAAAAATATAAACTTCTTGATTTTCCCATATAAAGCCATCATAGTTTTAAACAGTTCACAAAGCACCATATACTTTCCTAGCATTCTCAGCAGTTTGCTTTCTCATGCTTTTTTCCCTCCTCCATCTCCCATCCTATTTCTCTGCTCTGAAGACTTCTCTAGCAGCTTGGAAACACTCTAATTACTGTAGCTATTATAGTCACAACCCAGATCTTCCACCTCCTTCCCACTCACCCCTTTCTATCTTCCTTCTCCCTCCCCTTGCTCTAGCAGCAGGAGTTGAACTGCAGTCTCATGAGCACCGTCAGATCTATGAATGAGCTTTATATCTTGTCAAGGCAGCACTCCAGATCCAACAGGGCTGATTTTTCATGGTTCTCTTGCTGTTTGTTCTTGGATCAGAGTCCCAGAAATAAGAAATGGCAAATACCTATTAGGTCATATCTAGTCCATCACTCAGGAGCAAATCTACGATCTTTCTCTTGTCTCTGTGAGAATTTTTTCTCTTTTTCTTTTGTAGGTGAGAGCTGTCTGATGCCAGGCAAGTTCTGAAACCACCTTCTTTTTATTGTGCTCTCTGGTCATTAGTGTCTGGACAATGACCAGCCTCTCTTGGATTTTTATTCTTATCCCATTTTCAGGATTCCTTGTTCCCAGCAATATCTCCACCCCTTCACCTTCAGTCCTTTCTTTATTGGTCGTACCACATTTGTTCCTGGTGTACCATCCATTAGTTTACCGGAAGTTACCACTTTTCAAATCTTTGCCACAAGAAGATGCTGTTGGAAGCACAGGATGCACATCCTTGAAGGTGGTAATGACTTAGGAAATAAGTGCACGGTTATGCCCTTAAGAAACTCCTGTACTGTATGAACAAATGCTGCTTCTTTCTGTTTAATTTGAGACACTCTCTGTTATAACCCTTTGTTCTCTTTATGTGGGAAAATTTTATTTTTGTGTGGCTTAATTACAGTTACAATTAAGTTATTGTCTGATTTAATAGTGTTATGTGTTTGCCTTTCATAGAATTGGGAGTCATATAGCAAAACCCAAGTTCTTATCACTACTATGTCTCTAACTAGCTGTGTGACCTTGTGCTAGTCACAGCTCTCTTTGCTCTTTTCTTATCTGTTAAATTAGCAGATTAAACAAGATCATCTTTAAGAAAAAGAAAAAAAAATATATATATATAATAAATCTTTATTGTTCAGATTATTACAAGTGTTCCTCTCTTTTTCTCCCCATAGCTCCCCTCCACCTGATTCCCACCCCACCCCATGCCCTTACCCCCTGCCACTGTCTTCATCCATAGGTATAAGATTTTTGTCCAATCTCTTCCCGCATCCCTCAAACCCCCTTCTCCCTGAGAATTGTCAGTCCACTCCCTTTCTATGTCCCTGATTCTATTATATTCACTAGTCCATTCTGTTGTTCAGATTTTTTATTCACTTGATTTTTATTTTTATTTTTATTTATTTTTATTTTTTAATATATTTTATTGATTTTTCACAGAGAGGAAGAGAGAGGGATAAGAGAGTTAGAAACATCGATGAGAGAGAGTCATCGATCAGCTGCCTCTTGCACACCCCCTACTGGGGATGCGCCCGCAACCAAGGTACATGCCCTTGACCGGAATCGAACCCGGGACCTTTCAGTCCCCAGGCCGACGCTCTATCCACTTGAGCCAAACCGGTCCCGGCTATTCACTTGATTTTTAGATTCACTTGTTGGTAGGTATGCATTTGATGTCTTTTTGTTCATAGTTTTTACCTTTACTTTTTTCTTCTTCCTCTTCTTAAAGAATACCTTTCAGCATTTCATGTAATCCTGGTTTACTGGTGATGAACTCCTTTAGCTTTTTCTTGTCTGTGAAACTCTTTATCTGACCTTCAATTCTAAATGATAGCTTTGCTGGGTAGAGTAATCTTGGTTGTAGGTTCTTGCTGTTCATCACTTTGAATATTTCTTTTATTTTTAATTTATTTTTTTATTCTATATTTTTATTTATATTAAATTATTATTTTTGTACATATACCAATGCCCCCCCCCTCCCGTACATACCCTCCCTCCCCAGAGTTTTGTGTCCATTTGTTGTACTTATATGCATGTATACAAGTCCTTCGGTTGATCTCTTATCTCCCCCAGATCTCCCCAACATCCCCGCTGTAATTTGACAGTCTGCTTGTTGCTTTACTGTCTCTATATCTATCTTTTGGTTCTTCAGTTTATAATGTTCTTTATTTGAATATTTCTTGCCACTCCCTTCTGGCCTGCATAATTTTTGTTGAGAAATCAGCTGACAGTCGTGTGGGTACTCCCTTGTAGGTAACTAACTGTTTTTCTCTTGCTGCTTTCAAGATTCTCTCTGTCTTTTGCCCTTGGCATTTTAATTATGATGTGTCTTGGTATGGTCCTCTTTGGATTCCTCTTGTTTGGGGTTCTCTGTGCTTCCTGGACTTGTAAGTCTATTTCTTTCATCAGGTAAGGAAAGTTTTCTGTCATTATTTCTTTCAATAGGCCTTCAATATCCTGCTCTCTCTCTTCTGGCACCCCAAAAATCCGGATATTGGTATGCTTAAAGCCGTCCCAGAGGCTTCTTACACTATCCTCACATTTTTGGATTCTTCTTTCTTTCTGCCTCTCTGCTTGGGTGTATCGCGTGCGTTATACCCAGGCAGAGGCAGAATTATCAACCCTCCCCCCCCCGTACCACAGTTTTTCAGGGCTTGTGCCCTGAATGCTCCTTTCTTTTTCAGTCTAGTTGTAGAGCTTCCACTCATCCAGCTTTCCCGTGGTTCTGGGTCTTTTAGTTGTAGTTTTGAAATTGTTGTGCATGGCAGCAATTTAGGTGTGTTTACCTAAGCTGCCATCTTGGATCTTCTCAAGATTATTTCTTAAAGTTCCATTTAACTATAGAATTTTATGATATCAAGGTTGTGACAAAAGTGGGTTTTCTGCTGGGAAGTGACAAGACTGAGCAATTTATAATTACTGTGTCAAAAATATAGTCAATATTCAGAAGGGCTAATGGGTGCAGCTTAGTTCTCTGGGGCTTGATATATTTGTAAGGCTTATGCTATGTTTTTTTTTTGTTGTTGTTTCTTTTTTTTTTTTAACTAGGCCATCTTCTTTTGAAGGGTCTTGTATCCTCATTCTGCAGGTTCACCAGCTTATCAAGTATATCTTTTTCTAGTCTGTTCAAGCCATGAATATGGATATCAGAAAGCTATAGAGCCGAGACTGGTTTGGCTCAGTGGATAGAGGGTCCCAGGTTCGATTCCAGTCAAGGGCATGTAACTGTGGTTGCGGGTACATCCCCAGTAGGAGGTGTGTAGGAGGCATCTGATCAGTGTTTCTAACTCTCTATCCCTCTCCTTTCTTCTCTGTAAAAAATCAATAAAATATATTTAAAAAAAGAGGAAAAAAAAAAAGAAAGCTATAGAAAAAGAATCTCAGCTTATGAGAAGGAAATTATACCTGGAAGGATTTGCCAGATATCAATAGTAATTTTGTGTATTCAGTCAGAAATCTAAGATCTTAAATATCATCAAAGTTTTTTTTTTAAACATATATTTTTATTGATTTTTTACAGAGGAAGGGAGAGGGAGAGAGAGCTAGAAACATTGATGAGAGAGAAACATCAATTAGCTGCCTCTTGCATACCCCCCACTGGGGATGTGCCCGCAACCAAGGTATATGCCCTTGACTGGAATCAGATCTGGGACCCTTCAGTCTGCCAGGCTGACGCTCTATCCACTGAGCCAAACCAGTTAGGGCTCATCAAAATTTTTAACTAAATGGGACTGATTGAGGAGATGGATTGGGTATTTTTCCATTTTTGACCAGTCAGTGGAAAACCTGCTTTGAATTATCTTCTTGAGATAGAATATAAGTTGTTCACTGTGCTTTGTTTAGAAAATGAAGTTACTATTATTAATGCTGTAAATCTTAAATGGGTGATATTTGGTGAAATCTGACTAACAAGGGAAATCTCCAGAATACCTGGTAAAAGGAACAGAGGGATTGAAAGCTGGTGAGTGAGTGTAAGAACTTTAAAGTTGACAGTATGTTAGGAAATCTTTGTTTTCAAGCAGTTTAAAGGGATGAGATCACATAAGCAAGTTAATTCCCCAAGTTAGGATTTTTATCAATAGTTCCCAGATAATTTTTAGACTTGGGACTTCTAATAGCAGATATCTATTGAATGTTAAGAGAATGATGACAGTCTTTTTAGTCTTTTGCTTGTTTGTTAATATAGCACAATCATATGTTTAATCTACCTTTTTAAAAAATATATATTTTATTGATTTTTCACAGAGAGGAAGAGAGGGATAGAGAGCTAGAAATATCGATGATGAGAGAAACATCGAACAGCTGCCTCCTGCACAACCCCTACTGGGGATGTGCCCGCAACCAATGTACATGCCCTTGACCGGAATCAAACCCCGGACCTTTCAGTCCGCAGACCGACGCTCTATCCACTGATCCAAACCGGTTTCGGCTTTAATCTACCTTTGAACATCAGAAGAAACATTCACTGTTTTTAAATTTGTACTTAAAACATTCATCAGTCTGTAATAGAAAAATTTGGTGGGCAGTACTATTAGTTTTGGACTTGCAAGAAGTCCTGGGAGTACTTTGCTTTATTCCCAGCCATCTGTAGCACATTACTGATTTTCAGGTAACCTAAAGATTATTGGGAAGTGTTACACTTGAATGTGAGATTTTAAAAAGATATATTAGAAATACAAGTATTTTTTGTAGGTGGGCTTTAAAAAAAAAAAGTGGTAGGTGAAGCATAGAGTATTGAATTAGAAAGTGGTCAGAATAGGTACCATGAAACCTTGGGAGATCAAGTCACACTATGAATGAAATCCAGATCCTGACAGGCCACATTACTTGCTGGCATAGCATTGCATTCTGGTACTGTAGTTTCTTAGGCAATAGTTCAGTATTAGAGTAAGGCAGCAGTGTCTGCTCTATTCTATGTACGGAGTACAACCAGGGTTTTGGGTATGTTGCCAGGAATATTCTTAACACATTGCTAGACGAAGTCCTTTGTGTTAGATTGGGATAAACTTTTATTCACATGAACACAAGTGGATGTTCAAGAATGCACCTGGTAAACTTTATGACAAATTCTGAGGTTTGGTGTGAAACTCGGCATTTTGTTCTGTAACTGATGCTTCTAGAGCAGAGTCTTAAAGAATGATATCAGAAATAGAACCATAGGAAGATAAGTTGGAATTCTGGAACTTATGGGATATATGAATCTGGAAGGTATACAGGAAAGGAGGAATTTTTTTTTTTCTACGTGGCATTTGTACATCATTTCTGAAACTTGCCTACCCTTTTCTTCCTTAAACATTACAGCTTCTTCCAGTTGCCATGGCACAAAACTTTGGATTCACATTTGGTTCTTTTTGTGCCTTACCACCTATTCAGTCATTCATTACATTTGGATTATTCTGGATATCGTGCCACTTTTTCCTTTGGCTCACCTAGTTTAGGTCTTCATCTGTAATAACCTTACGGTTAATGCCTCTTTCTATATTCCATATTATAGACTGCTGTAATATTACTATAATTTTTATTTATTCATTTTGAATAAGTAATATTTCTTGAGCATTTATATACCAGGCCAGCCATGGTCGCTGTCCTTTCAGGACTAAGTCTAGTGGGGGAGATCAACAATCAACTAATCCTAGGTGTATTGGTTAATAATGTGGATTTTGTAATCAAAGAAAACACGATAATTTAAAGAGAAACACCAAAAGTGCTTTATTCGAAATAATGTCCATCACTAGCTACACATTTCCCCATCTTTCAGGTAATTTGTAGATACTCTCCCAATAGAACTTTTATTGTTTTGAGGCAAACCAGAGACCCAATTTTCCACTTCTTCATATGTTTTGAAGTGCTGCTCAAAAAGTGCGTGTGCCATTGATCAGAACAAGTAGTAATCTGAAGGAGCAAGGTCTGGTGAATTACAGCAGGTGGGCTAATACTTCCCAGGCAAAATCTTTTAACATATCTTTAACTGGTTTTGAAGTGTGTGATGGTGCGTCATCATGAAGCAAAATGCACGTTTCTTGTCTTTTCACAATCAAAGCGTAGTTCAAATTGATTACTATTTGTTGTCAGTAGCAATCAGTATTAACGGTTTCACCTGGTTTTAGAAGCTCATTATACACCACACCTTCCTGATCCCACCAAACGCAGAGCATTGTCTTCTTTCCGAAGTGATTTGGCCTTGCACTCGATGTTGATGGTTGACCATGATTTTGTGTATTTGGGATTCTCAAAACGAATCTACTTTTCATCACTAATCACAATTCAATGCAAAAAAGACTTTCTTTCGTGCCTTTGAAGCAACGTTTTACTGATGGCTTTTCAGTTTTCCATTAGTCTTTCTTTCAGTTGATGTGGCACCCATTTTCCTTTCTTTACATTTCTTCCCATTGCTTGTAAACGATCGGAAATTGTTTGCTGAGCAATATTTAGTCTTTTTGCAAGTTGTTTTTGAGTTCAACACGCATCTTCATCCAATAATGCTTGTAATTGTCTTCAAACTTTTTTGGTTGACCTGGATGTTCTTTGTCTTTCACATAGAAATCATCATTTTTAAAGAGTTTAAACCAGCATTCACAAATATCTTAAAATGGAGCATGTTCACCATAAGTTTCCCAAAGTATTCAGCACCACTCTTTTTCAAAATAAAGTAATGAATTAAAACTTCCCGCAAATGCTCTCTTTTTTTTGGCACGAAATTAGACATTTTTAGGTGTAAAAAGACCTATGATGTTAACACCTTCAGCAAATTTGACATATGAGATTTTGAATACAACAATACAACAAAATAGCATACATATCAAATAGCATATATGTCAACATATGTATAACTCCATCTATTGAAAAAAAAAATCTGCATTATTAACCGGTACACCTCGTAAATGTATGATTATGAACAGTGCTCCGAAAAGAAAGAATTTGATTCTAGAAGAGTATGTAACAAGGAAACCATATCTCCTTCCTGAAGCCTTTCTTAAACCTCTTCTTCCCACTCATCTATCTCCAGAATTGATTATCTTTCTCTGTATCTCTTGCTTTATTTTTTTAAAATATATTTAACACCTTTAGGTGACATAATGATGAAGTAAAATTTTGATTTCAGAGAGGAAGGGAGAGAGAGATAGAAACATCAATGATGAGAGAGAATCATCAGTCGGCTATCTCCTGCATACCCCCCACTGGGGTTCAAGCCCGCAACCTAGGCATGGGCCCTTGACCATAATTGAACCAGGGTCCCCTCAGTCTGCAGGCCAACACTCTATCCACTGAGCCAAACCGACCTGTGTCTCTTCTGTTCTCATAGCTTCTAGCCCAGTTTTTTGTTTTTTTTTAATATAACTTTGTTTAATTGATGCTTACTGAATTGAATTTAAATTTAATATTTGAAAACAGAAATTTGTTGTGATTTTTTCAGATCTTCTTTTATGCTAAATTTTATTCCAAATTGAATAACCTAGGAACAAGGTAGACTATGAAAACCTTTAGAAATCCTTCAGACTCAAGAACAAGCATTGAGGCCTTTCCTGTCTGTATCAGTACAGTGGTTTCATGTAACCACGCTGATTGAAGACTTGGGGGAGGGCGGCAGTAGTTGGTGTATGGCTGGTAGAAACAATGTAGGTCAGTCACAGGGACCATGCTGGTTCTGTTAAAGGGATATAGCCATTGTTGGATCTCTGGGTATTATTGACCTCTGGGAGGTCTTTTTAGTTTTTCTTATTTATGTCATAAATATTTATTGGGTTCCTACTATGTGTGAGGTCCTGTTCTGGCTGCTTAACATCTGTCAGTGAACAACATAGACAAAAAAGTTACAACCTCATGGGTTCACGGAAATAGAAATAAGCATAACAAATGATTATTTAACATTTAAAAGGTAATTAAATTAGGTGAAAAAAATAGAGCAGAATAGGGGGATTAGGAATGTGAAGGAGGGATAGTTAGGGAAGGTAGGGAGTTTACAGCTTTAAATAAGATGGTCAGAGTAAGTATCTGAGAAATGTGGTGCTGATGTGTCACAGGTTGTTAGGCACTTCCCCGAGGTTGCTGAATGTTCTTCCTGCCCAACAGAGAAAAAGAGGCAGTGTCTGCAATTGTTCCAAAGAGTCCAGCTGACATTGAGGGGGGAAATAGCTACTTGTTATGTTCTTCTCTCCTTGGTGCTCCTCTGGCTGCCATTTCTGGAAGTTTATCCTGGTGAAAATTGCAGTCAGTCTTGCCTGGAAGACAACAGGGGTGAAACTGGAAGCCTGAGCTAGTTCCCTGAGGGGTGCTGGGATTTACTCTTCTGTTGCCCGGGCTTTGAGTACATAGAGTAATGGGTGAGTTTGGCCTCTGGGTTTTCTCCTTGCTCGATGGGGAAAGCCCAGAATTGTGACTTTACCTCTTTTTAATTAGGCCTCAGCAACTGTGTCTGGGTAGCTCTTTAAAAATAGGATTTCAAGGCCTGGTCAGTAGTGGCTCAGTGGTTGAGGGCCAACCTATGAACCTAAGCCCAGGTTGCAGGCTTGATACCCAGTAGGGGGCATGAAGGAGGCTTGCTGATCAATGTTCTCTTCCTATTCTTTCCTCTCTCTTAAAAAATTCAATAAAACATTAAAAAAAAATTCAAGGAGTGTGCACTCTGGTCTCAGCTTAAAAAATGAATTTTCAAGTTTGTGGTATTTTTTTACTTCCTCTCCCAGTACCTAGTTCATTAGCTAGAGGGTGAAGATGTCTTATGTCTAAGATGCTCTCTTGTCTGACCTGTGTATTGTAAATTTTCTTGCTTTCCCTTTACTCACCCTTCAATTCATTATTTTTCCTGTTACCTCTTTCCTGTTTTTCTTACATGAAGCTAATAGGAAACAAATTTCTTAGGCCAGTCTGCTGTTTTGGTAATTGCAAACTAAAATTTCTACCTTATATACAAGAGACAGAATGTCTTATTTATGTCCTTGAGTTATGTAGAATGCATCTCGTAGACATCAAGCTCTCAGCTTGCTAACATAGAATGCTGTTTGATATCGCTGAGATGCAGGGCAGGGTATCTACCTATGCATGCTATTTTTATTTATCTCAAGGAACACACAAGGAGACCTATTTGCCATTCTGTAAAAATGTACTCTTTTGTACCTAATTTTAGAATAGGGTCCCCATGAACTCTGGTCCATGCTAAAAAAAATCTGTTACTTTTAGGCAGAAATGGTTCGAATGTTAGATGAGTTTTGAGACATGTCACGGGGCTTTTCTCTAGAGTTACTGTATATCAAATGTGAAGTTCTGCGTTTTCACTACATATGCTTAAGTGGTACAATAACATATCACTGATATCATGAACTTTAAAGCCAGCAGCTGGTAGTTAATTCAAGTGTATGTTGTTTTCTTTAGTGGTGAAAATAACTCAGTTTAACTAACCACGTTGTATTGCTTTATTATTAAAAATGCTTTAACATAGCTTGGTTTGCTAGTGAAACTATTTTCTTAGTAGTAATGTTTCTGTGGTTTGTATTAGTTGGCTTTTCCAATCCTAGCAGAGCTGGAAATCCTGGCAGTGTGGATTCCAGATGAGTTCCATAACACTATCTGACAGAGGGGGACATGCAGGACAGTGTTCAGAAAGATTCTTTTTCTTATGGAGACTTTCTATAAGAAAGAAATTCCTTTTCAACAAGGTTACACTGGAGTAGGTGACATAATGATGAAGTAAAATTTTCTTCCAACAACAAATACATTTCTTCCAAAACATATATGTTTTACCTAAATATGTGATCTGATGCATTATGTTTTTTTTTTAAAAGTGTTACTATATAAAGATGAGAGGAATTTCTGCTATCCTTATATAATATTTTTTCTGTCTCCTTTTTTTGATAAACAATGTCTTGGTATAATGATTTAATTCATATCTCAGATACTTTATGGAAGAAAACTAATCATAGCAGCAAGGGATTATTTTTTTTTTTCTCAAATAGGTTCATTTTGTTGATGTAAAGGGATTATATTTTTATAAGGATTGAAATCTTTGCTTAAATAAAAAATGTCACATTTCTAATCAAAATAATGTGACTGAGTTGAAAATGTTAAAGGTGATTGGAGGAGCTGCAAAACTAGGCTAGATAATAATAATGTGGAATTCATTTATTTAAATACAGATTGGTTAAATGCTTCATTGCAGGCAAATGTTAAAATATGGTTTTGAATAAGACAATCTACTTACAGTTGGCTGTTTTAGAACCTACAAACAAAGAAATAACCTAGATTTTACATTTAAGGAAAAAACAAGAATTAATAAAGGTTTCTCTATGTTAATACTATTTAATCACATTTCTTCAGGAAGAGGAAGAACAAAATTTATATGGAGATTCTGTTTTAAGAATCAAGCTGTGATTAAGTATGTACATTAGAAAAGTGGAAAGAAAGATTTAAAAAAGTAATCAATGTAAAGACTTAAAAACTATCATATTAGAAGTCCATGTTAAAGAAAAGGGTTTAAAAGGACCATTCAGATCAGATGGCAATTTGGCATAGTCTTGAAGCTGTGGAGAGAAAGCCATTTAAAAAAAAAATTAGAAACATTTTCAGTCAAGACCATAAGCAGTCCACAAAGTGATGATGGTTGAGTGCCATCTAGAATTTAGGCATAAGAAAAAAAGATGAAATAGATCAGCCTCTTTGCAAAACTAATGGTAGGCATTTTCTCCTTTTTATTTAAAAGGAGATGTTAAAAATGGAAAGGCAGCTGGAAAATTGGTGAGACTACTTATCATAGTGTGAAAGATCTATTCAGGGATGATAACGTTCCACTTCCCAAGCAGATTAAAAAGACTTCCGGGTCAAATGATGATAGATGCTTAATGTTTGTTTTTTTCCTGATTAGAACATGGGTTAATCTTTTTTAAAGCACTGAAAGATATAAAGAACTCTTAGGAATTATCCCAGAAATGTTAATATTTATTTAGTATTTCCAACACTTTTTTTTTTTTCTAGCTGCCTAGGTTTCTTTTAATCAAATCAATAAACTTGATGAAATCACAATTATCTATTCAAAAACTTAGAAAGAATTCAAGAATAAACTGTGGAACCCTTAATGAAAATATATCACTTCAAGTTGTAAGAAGTGTAATCACTACACTCAGACTGGTGTGGATTTCAAATGTTATTCTCTTAAGAAGGGTTTGGGACTAAGAACTATATTGGAAAATTGGTAAAATGGAAATTGATTGAGATGACTTGGTACCATTCATATAACTTATTGGGGCAATGGTTATTTAACATAAGGAGAAGTCATATGATAAATCACTAACAATTGTGTGTGGGTTGAGTTATTACCTGTAGATATTGGTTAGTTTGAAAAGACTTTAAAAAGTCAGGCCAAAAAACTTTAGTCATGGAATGGACAAAAAATGTTTTGTGCCTTAGCAAACTTAATTTCTGACAATGAACACTTCTATAGTTCTATAGTCCTCTGCAGTTCTAAAACTCAAAAACTCTGAAAACAAAGGGTTGTTTTTTTTGGTAAGGTAGGCACAACCTGGCTTCAACCAGTAAGAGGTAATTTAGTCTTTTTGGTTCTATTCCAAGTAAATATTCATTTTACTATAGGGTTATTAATGAGTTTGATGTTAGAATGCTGCTCCAATTCCTACTGAGAGGATTACACAGTACATGGAATATTAATTATCTCAACTTTTTATAATCTCAAATAAGTGCAGTGACTTGCCTGAGATTGTTAAACAGCTATGAAAGTAAGGGAGAATAAGGAATAGAATTGAGCTTTTCTGCCCCTTCCCATGTTTTGTTTTCATTGTACTGTGCTGGTTCCTCATGACATTACCTTCAAAAACCATATGGATAAGTTTTAGGTGCAAGAATTTAAGCAGTGACACTCATCTTATTTGATACTTTAGTATTTTTCATAAGTGACATTTAGGTTTTCCCAGGATAGTTTTCAGTAGTTAGATTCCCAAATTGTTTAGGAGATCTTGGCTATTGTGGGTCGAGGAAAGGAATCTCTTGTATGGGGGAGATGAAAATAGATTAGCTTCATTGTGGACAAGTATTACATTTAGAAAGAGGCAGAAAGTCCAAACCACTTTCTTTTTCTTTTTCTAAATATATTTTCATTGATTTCAGAGAGAAAGGAAGAGAGAGAGAGAGAGAAAGAGAGAGAGAGAGAGAGAGAAAGAGAGAGAGAGAGAGAGAGAGAGAGAGAGAGAGAGAAACATCAATGATGAGAGAGAATCATTGATTGGCTGCCTCCTGCATGCCCCCCACTGGGGATCAAACCCACAGCCTGGGCATGTACCCCTGACTGAAATCAAACCCGGGACCCTTCAGTCCACAGGCCAATGCTCTATCCACCGAGCCAAACCAGCTAGGGCCCAAACCACTTTCTTAGCATGATTAACATCTACCTAACAATTGTAGTCCCCAAGGGAAACTAGGAATCTTGGTAAGCTATTCCTAGAAAAATTAGCTCAGTGCACTGCCAGGGAAATTCTTGGCATCATTAGGAAGAGAATCCGAACTAAATGAAGATAAAAATAAACTCCCCTCTATGCAAAACGAAAGTTTGACTATGTTTGTGATAACTGTTTTCTGTTGATCCCCAAAAAATACTTATCAGAGCTGGTGACCAAAGGAGATGAAGACTTTGAAGACGTGTAAAAAAAAGTGCACTTTGGTTTTTATTTACTTTTTACTTTTTTATTGATTTCAGAGAGGAAGGGAGAGATAAAAACATCAATGATGAGAGAATCACTGATCAGCTGCCTCCTGCACATCTCACACTGGAGATCAAGCTGCAACCAGATCACGTGCCCTGACCAGAATCTAACTGTGACTTTCTAATTCACAGGTTGACATTCAACCTTTGAGCCATGCTGGCTGGGCGAACTTCAGTTTTGTGGGGTTTTTTTGTTTTGTTTGTTTTTTTAATATATTTTATTGATTTTGTACAGAGAGGAAGGGAGAGAGATAGAGAGTTAGAAACATCGATGAGAGAGAGTCATCAATCAGCTGCTTCTTGCACACCCCCTACTGGGGATATGCCCGCAACCAAGGTACATGCCCTTGACCGGAATCGAACCTGGGACCTTTCACTCCCCAAGCCAACGCTCTATCCATTGAGCCAAACTGGTTTCGGCGAACTTCAGTTTTTAAAGACAGGAAATATCAAATTTTATTAAGTGAAGAGAAGAATATATAGTCTTGGTTACCAGTTCTTAGGATTCTGTATTGGATAGAGAGCACCTTTCAAGTTAGAAATAAATTGAGCTGAATTATTGGGTTGCTCTTATCAATAGTAAATAAATAAAATGTGTTAACCCTAGAGGTAAAAGAAATTAAAAATAAGGTCAAGAAGGGTTTTTGATTAAACTTCTGATTTTGAGATAATTATAGAGTCTCATACTGTTGTAAGAATAATACAGAGGGATCTCTTGTATTCATTTTACTCAGTTCCCCCCAGCAGTAACATCTTGTAAATCTATAGTACAATATCATAACCAGATAATTGTTATAATACACCTATCTCATTCAGATTTCCCCAGTTTTTCTTGTACCTATTTATGAGTGTGTACATTTAGCTTTATGCAATTTTATTACCACCACCAGTCAAGATACTGAACAGTTCCATCACCACAAAGATCTCATGCTGCTCCTCTATAGCCATACCTGCCACACTTCTGCTGCTCCTCCTCCATCTTCTATAAGGTCTTAAAATTATTAAGTTGATATATTTTATAAAAGCCTATTAAGGGAAACAAGGGCTTTCCTTATTTTGAGGTGTATAGACATTTCCCAACTTAACAATGATTCAACCTATGATTTTTCAATGTTACGATGGTACAAAAATGATAACATTCAGTAGAAACTGTACTTTGAATTTTGAGACTGTTTGAAGGCTAAGAGAATAGGCAGGGGCAGTTAGGCATATTAAGAAATGTAAGGATTGTTTTGTTTTTTAACCTTCCCTCTAGATTCTCGTTGAATCTTCATCCTTTATCTTGGAGAGAGGAATTCACACTCTGTCCTAGTAAGTTTGAGGATTGTCAGGAAATTGAGACAGTTTATAACTAACTAGTGGCAAATCAAGCTGAAGTAAGAATGGAGAAAAGTGGCAGCCTAGGCGCAGTTACGATTCTATGCATTGAGGAAAATTGTTAATTCACTTACTTATGGACCAAATATTTGAGGGCAGAGTGAACCAAACACTGTTCTTAAGATACACTATGGACAGTTTGCGGTCTAGTGGTAGAAGCAAATATTAATCAAGTCATCATACTTTGAGGGTAGGGGGTGCACAGGGAGTGTCTTTCGGATAAAGGCCATGAGGCAATAAGATGGGAGTGGGGTGCAGAGGACAGAATGTGGCCATGAGGTAAGGCTGGAGAAGTAGACATGGCTTAGATATCCTTAGAGATATGCAAGAGGATCCCACCATTTTTTTTGTGGCTAGCCTGACATCCTATTGTAGATGTTATCTTTAAAAAAAAATGTTTTTATTAATTTTAAAGAGGGGGAGAGAGAAAGAGAGAAAAAAAAAATCTATGTGAGAGAAAAACATTAGTTGCCTCCTGCTCGCTCCCTGACCGGGGACTGAACCCCCAACCTGGGCATGTGTCCTGACTTGGAATCAAACCTGTGACCTTTTGGTATATGAGATGACGCTCATCCAACTGAGTCACACCAACCAGGGCTAGAATAACAGTTCTTGTGTAAGAAATTTCAGTAAGAAGGCCTGGTCTAGAATATAAAAAGTGAAGGCAATTTCTGTATTTTTTTTAAAAAAGTATAGGGTTTTCTTTTTCCCTTATGCCTATGAACTTTATTTATATTACTCCCTGTTTTAAGATGAGGAAATTGAAATATAGAAAAGCTTTGACACAACAATTTTGTATGGAGGGCCAATTTCTGAGATCTGATTTCTAGCTATTTCCACTATTCACTTTTTTTCTGAGAACTTGACATCACCAATTTTTCTTTAGCATAGAAAGTTTACATCTGAGAATAAGAACTAAATTGTAAATGGTGACATAGTTCTCATTATTAGGGGAGAGGGAATGGTGGGTTTTTTTGTTTACTTTAGATGATCATGGCCTTCTGCTGCTTGGCCTTATACATGGGCCTTGGGAAAGGTTTTCCCTGTGGACTATTTCCACCAAATGAATCTCTACAGAGCTGGGATTGAACTATTTACATATTCAGTATTCTGTTTAGCCTATTGTGAGCTGTATGCTGGCACAGAGCAGTACCAACAAACAACAAAGCTCTAAACCTGAGCCCTTGTGAATAGCTATGTCCTGGTGGAAGTGTCAGTTGCTTATGTGAAATGAAACAGGTCAAGCCTCATAATATTTGAGAATAGCAGCCTGTGAGGGACATAAAACTATTCATGAGATGCAGCATATAAACACTCAGAGACTGAGAGATGCTACACTTTTATGTCCTTAGGTGACACATGGTCAGATGAGCCCTGTTGAATTGGATCTCTCTTCTCAAATTGGCACTGTTAGTCTGTTCTTTATCTGATCCCTATTAGAGATATAAGTTGAGAGCTATGGTACTTGAGATGACACAATTCCTTTGTTACAGTAATTAATGTAATAAGTTAAGGGAGAGACCCGAAGGAAAGTTGATTGTTTCTTGTTAGACCCCTAGGTGGAAATTGAGTTGATTAGTGAGCGCCTATGAACTATGGCAGGTGGAGAGGGAGGTGCCTGTTCTTCCAGCTGAGTCAGCTCAGCATTACTGAGGATGGTTTACTTGTACTAGCCTCATCTGAGGTTGGCTAAGTACAAAGTGATTTCTAGGTAGCATCTGGAATTCAGGGAAGATGGTATGATATGATTTTTTCTATCAACTTTGCTATATCCCATTGGTTTTTTTCCTGGGGGCATCAAACCCTATGAAACTCCCACAATTTAGATTTGACTGTTCGTTTGTGGATTTTTGTGGATTCTAGGGATTTTTGAAGCAAAATGGAGCCTTTTTGATAGTCAAAATAGTATAGTTTATGAGCCACCCTGAATTCATAAAAAAGGAAAGATTGCCATTTTCTTTCATAGAACTCAAATGGATATCAGTATTACATGTAATTTAATTTTTAAAATAACTTTAAACATTTTCCATTTATTTTATATTTTTATTTTATTGATTTTTAGAGGTAGAGAGAGGGGGGGAACATTAATTTGTTTTCCCACTTATTTATGCATTTTTTTGGTTGCTTCTTGTATATGTCCTAACTGGTAATTGAACCTGCAACATTGGCATATTGGGACGATTCAATCTAAGCAACTGAGCTTACTGGGCCAGGGCTAAATACCTTAGATACTTTATACAAGGTGTAACTGTGAAACAGACCTCTTTAAGTTTAGGCACCACAATATTATGAGAATATTTGGATTATTTTATATTTTTGAGTTGTCTTATATTTTTCAGATTTGTATCCTTATGCTTAGAATTATGATGGATTCTCCTTCCATTTTATAATGAAAACATTAATATTTAATGAAGCAACTTGACTATCAATCTGGCTAGGGTCAATGGAAATTTGAGTCCAGAAATCACATCTCTTGATTCAAAGATCTGTGTTCTTTTTCCTACACCACGCTACATTCCTAGAATTGAGTATGGTATTTTTTTTCTTTGTCCATACAGTTTTTGGAGGGCATTACCTAGACAGATCACCCTCACAGCCAAATGTGTGTGACCTTTGTGGTCCCAAATAGATTATATACAACTGTCACTTGCTCAGGTCAGAGCATTTAAGAAGATTGATTCAAACTCCATAAGGAGAGGGGATGACAGATAAATTTACAGTGGAACAACATTGGACACTTTGCTATTTAGACCATAATAGCCGTGGGTAGTTGGCAGTTAAAGAGAACCTCTCTCTTTGAAGCCCTCTAGAATGGATACAGAGCTCTGAGTGGAAAGAGAAGTACTGTTCTTAGAATGTTTCACTTAAGGTCATTTGCTGCTTATGTCCTCTTGCCAGGGGCTGAGACCTCACATGAGGACTTTTTCTTCTCTTTCTTAGCCTTCTTGAAGAGAAGCCTTGTTCATTCTTGAGTGGTGTGATCTATGGCATGTGCCCTAAAAAAGCAACTAATGACCTGAAATGTGTGATTACAAACCAGTCTATGGGCTGAGAGTCTGAGAGATGGAGTTGAGTTCCTGAGAAGAAACTGGAATTTGAACTCCTATTATTACAGGTACACAGTATGGAGAATGATTATCGTGACCTAGCTTGGTAACAACAAAGAGATCAGGTGCAGGAACAAGGCCCAAATGGTACTGACAAGGAATTCCAGAGTCTGATGAATTGTGGTCTTAAATAGGGAAGTGGAGTACAGATAGACAGGAAAATATTTACAGAAGCTCTTCCAAGTTAAAAGTGCCTTGTGTTCTCTGTAAGGTATTGGTTCTCCTGATTCTGCACTTTCTCTGCCATGGAAGCAAGAGGTCAGTGCTTTTTCATTTCCAGCTAGAATGTTAGTTGCCCTACCTCCTGGGGTTAAACATCTCTGCAACGACCTGTCAGAGAGTTGATTATTAGCTGTATAAAGCCAGGGATGCTGTAGGGAGCAGATGGGAAGTGGTTTGGCTGCTGCAGCCAGGCTGATTAAAGAATCCTTGGCATTTTTACAGTGTCTTTGGAAACATATCGCCAAAATTACTATGAAGCCTGCTGGGTTTGGAAAACTGGATTTCTGAAAAGTAACCTGAGTGAAAAGTAGTGCTTATGAAAATTCTTAACACCCTCAAAAATAGGACAGTGGTTCTCTAAAGAGCATCAGTACTACTAAAGATCAGTCCTCATAATTTTTGTTTGTTTGTTTGCATCCTGGTCATTCATAAATTCTTTTAAAAAAATGTTTTTCTTGATTTTAGAGAGAAGGGAGAGAGAAAGACAGATAGAAACATTAATGATGAAAGAAAATCATTGATTGTTTGCCTCCTGCACACCCTCTACTGGGGATCGAGCCTACCACCTGGGCTGTGCCCTGACCTGGAATCGAACCGTGAACTACTGGTTCATGGGCCGATGACGCTCAATCACTGAGCCACCCTAGTTGGGCCATTCAGAAATTCTGAGTAGTTTTCTAATAGGGAAAATATTTTTTCATAGTTAAATTAATAGGATTATAGGTTTGAAAAAAAGCCCTAGGCATGTCTAGACTACCCTTACCACACATAGAAGAATTCTTTATGCAATTTGATTGACAGGTGGTTATGTTTTTTTTTTTCTTTTCCTAAATACTTTCAGCGATAAAGATATGGCTTCATTAAGCATTGTGGGCCAATGTTGGAAATCTCGTGTTGTTAAATTTTTTCCTGAGTTAAAAATTTGTCTTTCTGTAATTTCTGCTCTCTGGCCCTGTTGTCGTCCCCCACCCCCCCACCCCCCACCCCCCAATCATGGAATAAATTTCTCTCTCCACGTTACAATAATTAATTAATTATTTATTTATTTATAATATATTTTTATTGATTTCAAAAAGGACGGGAGAGGGAGGCAGGGATAGAAACTTCAATGATGAGAGAGAATCATTGGCTGCCTTCTGCCCTCTCCATACTGGGGATCAAGCCCAAAATCCAGACATTTACCCTGACTGGGAATTGAACTGTGACCTCCTGGTTCATAGTTCTGTTCAATTATTGAGCCACAAAAGCCAGGCGTAATACCAATATTTTAAAATAAATGAACAGCCAAAACCGGTTTGGCTCAGTGGTAGAGCGTCGATCTGCAGACTGAAAGGTCCCGGGTTCGATTCCGGTCAAGGGCATGTACGTTGGTTGCGGGCACATCCCCGGTGGGGGATGTGCAGGAGGCGGCTGGTGGATGTTTCTCTCTCATCAACGTTTCTGGCTCTCTTATCTCTCTCCCTTCCTCTCTGTAAAAAAATCAATAAAATATATTAAAAATAAATAAATAAATAAATGAACAAATATGTACTGCACTACTATTTCATAGAGGCCAAGTTTTATGTAGTGTTGAGAACTCTAAACATTTTACTAAAAATTTATTTTGAATTCTAGAATTATTTTCAGAGTTATTTCTCTCTCCAAGATTTATGTTCCCTTTACTTTGTAGGTGCCATTTTTTCATAGTTTCTACATCATGTTCCCCTACCACACACAAACACACACACACTTTTTACTCATCCTTTTATAAAGTAATGTCTATGTAAACTTGAGCCATCAGAGATTGTTTGCTGTTGTGAATACTTGGCACTAAACTTTACTTCGGTAAAGCTTTCTCTTTCTTCTCAGATCTACAGCTAAATGGTAGATTAATGTGCACACCTTTCTCTCTTAAATCCCAGTTTCTAGCAGGTGTTCACTTGGTATAGCTCTGCTCTCCTAGGATATCTTTTGTAAACCCTAGCTTCTTTTTTACTGAGGAACAAAAATACTTTATTTTTGCCGAAACCGGTTTGGCTCAATGGATAGAGCGTCGGCTTGGGGACTGAAAGGTTCCCGGGTTCGATTCCGGTCAAGGGCATGTACCTTGGTTGCAGGCATATCCCCAGTAGGGGGTGTGCAAGAGGCAGCTGATCGATGACTCTCTCTCATCGATGTTTCTAACTCTCTATCTCTCTCCCTTCCTCTCTGTATAAAATCAATAAAATATATTTAAAAAAAAAAAAAACTTTATTTTTTAGAGAGGAAAGGAGAGGGAGAGAGAAAGAGAAACATCGACGTGAGAGAAGAACATTGATTGGCTGTCTCCTGCAGACCCCCTACCTGGGATCAAGCCCTCAACCTCTGGGCATGTGCCCTGACCTGCAACAGAACCAGCAACGTTTTGGTGCACAGGGCAATGTCCAACCAACTAAGCCATACCTGCAAGGGTTGTACCCTGGCTCTTTGACACTACATATCTTGAAGAACTACAAATTGTTAGGTCTCTGTTCTATCTGAAGCATTTACCCGTTAGAAATCCACTTTGTAGGATTCATGTGCTGCCATTAGTTTGTTTTTTCTGCTCTGTTATTTTATGAGTTATTTTCTAAATGTGTATAGAAAAATTTTGGATAGTGAAGTGAGCAAGAACAGAACTGTTTGGCTTTGTCATAAAGTAATATCAGGATGGTATATGTAGATTGCTAGGTTTTTCTAGATGGTAAACTCCTCAGGTCTTGAGTAAGGAATGGAGAGGTATAAATTGCCTTTTTACCTCCCACCCCGCCACCTGTTTAACCAATTTATTTCATATGGTGGGTCCAATACAGTACTATCAATCTTATACAAGAATGTGGGGAGTTATCCCACAGTCTGGTGTTAGGTTTTTCAGTAGTTGTTTGTAGTAGTTCAGTTATTGGTAGGGTAAAAAATTTTCTTTTCTTTCTTTTTTCTTTCTTTCTTTCTTTTTTTTTTTTTTTTGTGTGTGTGTGTGGATATGTGTGTTTTCATAGGTATTTTAGTGGAAAGTTGGAAAGGCCCATTGAATTCTGTTATTTGAAACCTGGAGTTTAATTAGGCTGATATAACTGAACTTAAATTGATTGTTGAGGCCTCTCTGAGGATATCTCTTCCAGTTGCAATTTTTGTCCCCTGTCCTGATGTATTTCCCCCCAGTTCTGCTTGCTTTTCTCTTTTATTCATAATTAGATACCCCACTGCCAATAGTAAAATGACAAAGAATATTTACTTATTTTTAGTAGGGACAGGCCCTGTTAGTGGAGGGCTTTAAACCTTTTCTAGTCTATCTTCTGAGTCTCAGATAATTCAAGAGTAACAAGGAGAAAAAGGGGGTGGGAGTAATAAAGTTGTGCTAGAACTTGAGTCTGTAGTATGCTAGGGCTTGTATTGATTGAGGGAAGGTTGCCAGCTGGCAATGGTAGAAATAAGTCTGCTGGGAATGGGAAACTAACTCTAGAGGATTCCTAGTTAAGGCTGACCACAGAGTCTCCAGGCACTTGGAAATATTGTACTCATCCCTGGGGAGATGAAGTGGGAATTTACCCTTCTCTGGTCCAATGTGACTTGGTTAGAAGTACAATTGAACTGGTTTGTCTTGTCCATTATGATGTGCTAGCCCCCTAGGAAAGGGTCTGTTATGTGTGGGAGTTTATTTCAGCCTGTCTTCTTGCCTGTATTGTTTCCTTTAACAGTTCTTTACATTTTCTTTTTCCAGCAATGATGTGGTCCACTGGGCATGTACTGACCAATGTGGCAGGTCTGAGAACATAGCTGAAGCTGAAAATAGGAAAGCTGGGGCAAGGAAGAGCCTTGAATCTTGAGGTGGGACGTTGACTCTAAGATGTCCTTGAGCAGTGGAGCCTCCGGAGGGAAAGGAGTGGATGCAAACCCGGTTGAGACATACGACAGTGGGGATGAATGGGACATTGGAGTAGGGAATCTCATCATTGACCTGGACGCCGATCTGGAAAAGGACCAGCAGAAACTGGAAATGTCAGGCTCAAAGGAGGTGGGGATACCGGCTCCCAATGCTGTGGCCACACTACCAGACAACATCAAGTTTGTGACCCCAGTGCCAGGTCCTCAAGGGAAGGAAGGCAAATCAAAATCCAAAAGGAATAAGAGTGGCAAAGACACTAGCAAACCCACTCCAGGGACTTCCTTGTTCACTCCAAGTGAGGGGGCAACTAGCAAGAAAGAGGTGCAGGGACGCTCAGGAGATGGTGCCAATGCAGGAAGCCTGGTTGCTGCTATTGCTTCCAAGGGCTCAGAGAAGGCGGCTAAGGCATCCCGCAGTATAGCCGGCTCCAAAAAGGAGAAGGAGAACAGCTCATCTAAGAGCAAGAAGGAGAGAAGCGAAGGAGTGGGGACTTGTTCAGAAAAGGATCCTGGGGTCCTCCAGCCAGTCCCCTTGGGAGCACGGGGTGGTCAATATGATGGAAGTGCAGGGGTGGATGCAGGAGCTGTGGAGCCACTTGGGAGTATAGCTATTGAGCCTGGGGCAGCGCTCAATCCTTTGGGAGCTAAACCGGAGCCAGAGGAAGGGGAGAATGAGTGTCGCCTGCTAAAGAAAGTCAAGTCTGAAAAGGTAAGAGGTGGCCAGATCTGGCTGCCCACTGCCAGTCAGAGCTGCCCTGGACTAACCACCAAATGCTATGTGCACTCTGTGGGAGGCTTGTTAGTTACCAGCTGCTCTGACAATTACAAGGTCAGAGAAGCTGGTAATGATAATGTGGCTTTATTTCAAATTGGGATTCCCTACAGATTCATTAACAGCAGGCCTGGACATTTTGGAGAAGAATATTCGTTGTTGGGGCAGCTACTTGTAGGATGAATTTTCTATAAATCAAGTTGAGAACCTCCCACCTTGTTGTTGTCTCACCTCAGATACTTGTTGTTGAAGGCTGACATCAACCTTTATGTGATTCTCCAGCTTGAATGTTGTTTCATCTTCATAATCATTGATAAACTTAATAAATTGATAAACTTAGTAGGTTTATGGTTGAGTGCTATTCTAAATGGGATAAATGGTGCTGCTGGGTCTCTGGAGAAGAAAAGGGTTAAATAAAAATAAGTTCCATGGTGTGATATCTACCAGGTATTGTATTGGTGGCTACCAAAGAGCAAAGGAGCACAATGTGGGATAGGAAAACAAGGGGAAGGAGGTTCTGACTATGCTATGAGGTACTTAATCAGGCCTTAGGAGTTAGTGTACTGACCAATGTGGCAGGTCTGAGAACATAGCTGAAGCTGAAAATAGGAAAGCTGGGGCAAGGAAGAGCCTTGAATTAGTGTATGAAAGTTTAGCCTTGAAAGAGATTCTTTGGCCACCAAAGGTATAGTTCTTGGCCAGGTATCTCTCAACTATTGGGAATCAAAGTCTCTTGGAGCTGCCAAACAGTGTAATGATGATACCATGCCTCCTGTTTGACTTGGAAGGGCAGGTGCCTGCAGCCCTGGAGGGGCTCTCCTCCTCTGGGAAGATGACTTAGTTCATGTCTCAGGATATCAAGCTTGCAGGGCTGGAGCAGAGTAGGTATGAGTCTAGGGTCAGCTCAAGCTGCCTTAAACTTCAGTAGCTTACAGTTACCTGCAGAGCGGCTGAGCTGCTCATTCAGTGGCTCTCAATTTTCTGCTTTGTGTTCTGCTCACCCTATGCTTTCAGCTGATCGCTGCAGATACCGTATAAATTGATTTCTCTGTAATTACATCAGCTACAACAGGGAATACCTATTTCCATATGTAAGTGTTAGTAAATAGAGGGTGGGTGTGTATGATTTGGTGGTAGTGCCCTCTCAGTGTCTGGATTCCAGTGGTAGCTTGTGCTTTTTTTGTTATAGATATTTTGGTCTTTGCCTCTGGCACATCTGTAGCTCTTAGCAACATCGGGGCTTCCCTAGTAACAGGGCTGTGAATTTTTCCCCGCTAATAACACAATGGTTCATTTCCGTTTACCATTGGCAGCTGCCAGAGAGGCTGCCTGTGTTTAGGTGGCAGATGCTATAGTCCACCTCAGCAGAGTCAAGTTCCAGCTGGTTATTGGCATGGTTCATCCTGTGCTGGCTGTGATTTGCCATTTTCTCTGGGGTGCAGATGGATAATACTGTTTTGAAGAGGCCTGGGAGTACCAGGAGTTCTTGTTTCTGTTCCAGGCCCATTAGAGTGTTCCCTACGTCTGGCGGCAGTAAACTCCTGCCATATAATCATTGTTCTTCCTGTGCTTAAAAATGGACACTTCTAAGAGTAACCTTCATTTTCCTTTCTGTTTAGAACTCTGGCCTCAATGCTGCAATCTCCTAAACTCAGAATTAGTCTGTGGGTGAAAGGATTAATGATGCTTAGCTTCATGTTGGATTTAATTCTAAGTGCCCAGGATAGTCTCCAACAGAGAAGCAAATGAAACCCATTTTCTCTTATAGGTGCAGAGACTAGTTGGGAGGCTGCCCTTCAGATTATAATTGGACTGAAAAATGCAATGCATTCAGCTAAGAATGCACCTTGGCGCTTGGGGACTTTGTCCCTTAATAATGTAGGTGTGTTATAAGCCTTGTCTCCTAAGGCAATTGAGAGTGGGGAAATAGAATGAGAGAGAAAAGGGAGAGAGACTTTTGGAAGAAAGATAAAATTGCCAGGAATTACTTTCAGAAGCAGAACATTTATTTTGCAGTTTGATGTTACTATAAGCATGAACCTGGTTTCTCAGTTCCTTTCCCTATTCCCTCAACTCCTTTGAACAGCCGGTTTCTGGGGTGCTTTTGCATGAAGCCTTTGACCATTGAAGCAATTACTTAAATAAATGTTTGGACGTTGCTAGGAGATGAAAATACTGTGCAGGGAGAGAGTGATTTTTGTAATGGGAGGAGGAAAAGAAGACTAGGGATCTTGCAGCTTTCAAGAAACAGGGACCATAGAGTTTGGGGCATAATAAGTGTTCAGTCAGTATTTGATGCTAAGTAAAATAGCTTGTGAGCTAAGTCTCTGTAAATTTCTTTTAAAATTTTCTCTCTGAGATATGGGCTTGTCTGTGGCTTAACTGGTTTGGAATGTTCCTTCCATGTAGGGACAACCAACAGAAACAAAACAGATGATTTGATATAATCTAGGAATTACATAATCTGAGCTGAGAATTGTCATGAAGAAGAAAACTCATAATATTTAGAAAGTACATTGATAGGAGGTTCCCTCACCCTCACCCCTACTTGGAAATAGGAGAGAAGACAAATTGTAGTTTGTGGTATAGAATAGAATTGTCACTGAATTGTCACTTGTGTACCACTAGTTAATAAGGGGGATTTGAATATTCAAATTAACTCAGGATCTTCCCTCTCATCAAGGTAGGTATCTTAGGCTATCACTGAGGGAATTTTCTATCAGCCAAGGATGTGGATTTCCCTTCATTGGATCTCATTTTTGCTCTATACCTCTCTCTGGCAGGGCTCACTGTGCTGTTTCCCAGAGTTCTAGGAGAGTCCAGGGATGGCTCTTAGCAACTGCCGCTGCCCTGAATTGTTATTGAACACTCCTGCCTTTTACTTCCTGCCAGCTGAAGAGAAGGGGATAGGGAGGGGGGTGTTGTTGAGGAATAAACAAGATTGAGCCTTCTGGCTCCTGCCTGTTCCCTTGCCAGGGGTTTGATTGATAGGTTGTTAAGTTAGGGATGGAAGGGGAGGTAGGAAGGAGGGAGGGTGCCTGTCTGAATGTTCCAAGCTTTGTGCTTGCATTGCCACCCTGACAGGCAAGAAAAAAAGAATTTACAAACCACAGAAGGCAGTATCTATCTGTGGTGGCTCCTGCAGACAGAGACAGGCTTTAAAACAGGAGTTTAAGTGAGACTTTTTTTTAAAGTCATATAAAATAACCAGTAGGTTCTAGTGTCTACAGGATCTAGAAGTTTGCAACTAGAAGCTCCTCTCACTTTTTTAACTGCTGCCTTTGATCTTGTAAGATAGAAACACTGCTAATGCTGCTCTCAGAAGGCTGCATGTATTTACCACTTCCCCCATTACTTTAGGATACAAAGAAAATGCAAAGTATGCTCTTAGCTATTTTGCCTTCTGATCTTGCTTGCTGTTACAGTCTTTGTTCTAAGAGCATCTTCCTTTGCCCTTGGTTTTGTTTTCTTGCCCTGGCTTATGCCTTCTAGCTCAATTCTGTTTTGTTGCAATCCCTCATTGCCTAACCAAGGTCAGGTCTCTTTTATTCCTTCTGATACACCTTCCTCCTTCTCTAGTTGTTCTTTCTTAGTGATGGCATAGCAGTCAGCTTTGCTTCCTGAAGCAAATGCCCTAAAGCATTTTTCTTTATGGAAAATATTTAAAAATTTATATTTATGTGGGACAGAGATGTATTCTCTAACTACAATGGAGACTGAGTTTAATTTATTTTTTCTTCAGCAGCTCTGTTTTCCATTTGGGTGTTGTAATTCAAGGAGGGCCCAGGGAAAGATTATCTTGTCCAACCTCCTCATTTTATAGAGGAGGAAACTAAGACCAGGGAGGTCATGTGACTTATCTGGGATCTCCCAGATAGTCAGTGGCAAAGCCAGACATAGAAACCAGGGTTTTAGTTGCCACATTCTCCTCCTCTGCCACCTCCTCCTCCTCCTCTTTTTTTTTTTTTTTTTTTTAAATCTTTATTGTTCAGATTATTTCAGATGTTCCTCTCCGTCCCCCCTTCCACCCGATTCCCACCCCACCCCAGGCCTTTGCCCACCCTACTGTCCTCGTCCATAGGTGTAAAACCTTTGTCCAATCTCTTTCCTCACCTTCTACTCCTTCCCCCTGAGTATTGTCAATCTGCTTCCTTTCCATGCCCCTGATTCTATTACATTCAGCACAGTTTATTCTGTTCATCAGATTTTTAGATTCACTTATTTATAGATATGTATTTGTTGTCACTTTGTTGTTCATAATTTTTTATCTTTACCTTTTTCTTCCTCTTCTTAAAGAATACCTTTCAGCATTTCATATAATACTAGTTTGGTGGTGATGAACTCCTTTAGCTTTTTCTTGTCTGTGAAGCTCTTTATCTGATCTTCAATTCTGAATGATAGCTTTGCTGGGTATAGTAATCTTGATTGTAGGTTCTTACTATTCATCACTTTGAATATTTCTTGCCACTCCCATCTGGCCTGCATAGTTTCTGTTGAGAAATCATCTGTCAGTCGTATGGGTACTCCCTTGTAGGTAGGTAACTAACTGTTTTTCTCTTGCTACTTTCAAGATTCTCTCTTTGCCTTTTGCTCTTGGCATTTTAATTATGATGTGTCTTGGTGTGGTCCTTTTTGGATTCCTCTTGTTTGGGGTTCTGTGTGCTTCCTAAACACCAGTTAGGAGAAAATTTCTGTCATTATTTCTTCAAATAGGTTTTCAATATTTTGCTCTTTCTCTTCTTCTGGCGCTGCCATAATTCATATGTTGGTATGCTTAAAGTTGTCCCAGAGGCTCCTTACATTATCTTCATTTTTTTATTTTTATATATATATTTTTATTTTTGCTCTTACGGTTGGGTGTTTTTTGCTTCCTCATATTTTAAATCTTTGACTTGATTCTTGGGATCCTGCACTCTACTGTTGAATCTTTGTATATTATTTTTCTATTTTTAAAAAATATATTTTATTTTTTTACAGAGAGGAAGGGAGAGAGTTAGAAACATTGATGAGAAACATTGATCAGCTGCCTCA
Organism: Pipistrellus hanaki; assembly: GCF_964339955.1. NCBI lineage: Eukaryota > Metazoa > Chordata > Mammalia > Chiroptera > Vespertilionidae > Pipistrellus > Pipistrellus hanaki. The sequence continues at coordinate 43,658,242 of NC_140503.1, read as the reverse complement.
TGAACAACCCCTACTGGAGATGTACCTGCAACCAAGGTACATGCCCTTGACTGGAATATAACCTGGGACCTTTCAGTCCTCAGGGCAATGGTCTATCCACTGATCCAAACCAGTTAGGGCTGTATTTTTTTTCTTTATTTCAATCAGTGTATGCTTAATTTCTGACTGGTCCTTTTCTTTTTTTTTCTTTTTTTTTTTTTTGGCATTCTCACTAACATCTTTGAAGGTCTCACTAAGTTCCTTGAAGGTTTCTAGATTCTTGAGTAACCTTATAACTCTGATTTTGAACTCTATATCTAGTATTTTGCTTTCTTCCATTTCTTTCATTGTGACATGTTTCTTTGTCTCTGCATTTTGGCTGCTTCCCTGTGTTTGTTTCTATGTATTGGGGAGCTGCTATGTCTCCTTGAGTTGACAGAGTGGCCTTGTGTGGTAGGTGTCTTATAGGGCCCAGTGGCTCAGCCTCCGAAATCACCTGAGTGGATATTCTCGGTGCACCCCCTTTGTGGGCTGTGTGCACAGTCTTGTTGTAGTTAAGCCTTGATTGCAGTTGGTATCACTGGGAGGAACTGACCTCCAGGCCAATTGGCTGTGAGGACCAACTGTGTCTACAATGGAAGAGCTGCTGTGCAGGAGACACCTATGGAGCAGGACTTACTTCAGTGGGGATTTGGTGCTCACTGAGTCTGCCCCTTGAATATATCACTTAAGGATGTGAAGAGTTGTAATCTGGTATGATCTCACACTGACCACTGAGCACACTGGCTCTTGGATCTCCAAGGAGGTGCAAAGTCAGCCAGTGCCTGGGGCCACCCACCAGGAGCTACAGAGGGATCTGCAGATCCCTCCTCTTTGTATGGGGTTTGGAATGCCCAGACAAGGCCCAGCTGTGAAGCAAGGTTCTTGGGCCTTCTTTTGATAGCTTTGGGGCTCCCTAACCCAGCTGCTGCCTGTTTGACAGGTTTTAGGCTGAGAAAGGGCAGGCCATATGCAGAAGCTGCTGCACACAGCTTGGGTGGGGTTGTAAATTGGATGGTGTGGGGTCTCAGGGAATCCCCAGGGCAGAGAATACAGCAGTGGCTGCCAGTCAGCCCTGCATTGGAAAGATCCCAGTGCGGGAACAATGACTGCTGCCAGCACCTCCATCTGGAAGAAAGCCGCCCTTGCGTTCCTACCCCAATGCCAGAAAGTCCAGTTTCTCCCCATATGTGTCTGGGTCTTCCAGAGTCTCACCTTGAACTGGAGTTCAGAGCAAGCGGGAGCTTGTATCTCCCGATTAAAAGCAGCTCACTAGGGTGCCAGCCTGTTCCTCGCCTCGGCACCTCCTACCAGTCTCAGTGCACTTTCTTCACCTCTCTGGTTGTAGTACTTCTACTCAGCCAGCTTTCCCGTGGTTCTTGATGATAGTTGTTATGTCTTTTAGTTGTAATTTTGATGTAGTTGTGAGAGGCAGCAAGTACAGGTGTTTACCTATGCCGCCATCTTGTTTCTCCCTGTTGCCACATTGTTGTCATGCTGTTACTCCAGGATCCTTAAATCTTTAATTGTTATGAGGGATTCTCAATTTTCCACTTTAAACCTACCTCAGATATATTGGATGTAAATGCCCAGATAATCTCAAGACTACTTTCATTAAAAAAATAATTAAATTTATTGGGGTAACATTGGTTAATAAATTTATATAAGTTTCAAGTATACAATTCTATATTATATCATCTGTATATTGCATTGTGTGTTACTACCCAAAGTCACATCTTCCTTCTGTTATTGGAGGAATACACGGGTGGGCTTCCTCCGTTGCTCGTGGAAGTGGGGTTTTGTGGGCACCATTGAAATAAACATTTTTAGAAGCTCCCAGGGGAGAATGCGATGTGGGAGAAGACTTTATTTTCATGGACTTATATACCTCAGGTTCCAAAGTCCCATGCCCCTTAGCTCAGTCCTAAAAAAGGTACAACTGGGGGTTCAACAAAGCCAGAAGCAGGACTAGTGTCCAGAGCTTCCATTCCTGTTGCAGCTTGGTCTGGCAGAGCATGAGGCTAGTTAAAGTCCATTAGTCCATTGTGTGGAGCCCGCATGGCTGTAGGCCACATGGGTGAATGCAGAGGAATGTGCCCCAGCAACAGGAGGCAGGCGCAAACAGCAAGAGGGCAAGCCGAGAGAGTAAACTCCTTTATCTAGGAGTTTCAATATTCAGGTTTTGTGCCCTTGCAGTGGCCACACCTATTCTTGCCATTGACTCGCTTCCAGGTGTGACTGACAGGTAAGCACCTTCCCATGTCACTCAGACCTTGCTAACTAGTATTGGGCATGTGTCCAAACTGCTTTTGTCCAGTCCCTTTTTCCTTTGGTTAGTGGGGAACAGACTTGGAGAGTGTTAGCGTTACATGGTTTGCCTATATTATCTAGTCTTCTTTTTGTTCCTTTCCTGTTAAATAACCAGATTATTTCAATAGTATCACTTCCATCCCCTTATATTTTATAACCTTTACAAATCTTTACTACCTCCACCACCCTTTCCCTCTTATAACCACTATACTGTTGTCTGTGAGGTCTTGTTTGTCTTGTCTGTTCATTTGTTGCTTTCAGTTTTACATCCCACATATGAATGAAATCATGTGGGTTTTTACTATCTCTGTCTGATTTATTTCACTTAGCACGATATTCTCAAGATCCATTCATGTTGTCACAAATGGCAGTATTTCATCTTTTTTTTTTTTTTTTTTTTTTTTTGTGGCTAAGTATTCCATTGCTTATATGTACCATATCATTTTTATCCCAATCAGCTACCAATGACACTTCGGTTGTTTCCATGTCTTGGCCCATGAATAATGGGGGTACCTTCATCTCTACAAATGTTTTCAATTTTTTTGGGTAGTTACACAGAAGAGGAATCGCTGGGTCAGTCATATAGTAACTGTATTCTTAATTTTTTGAGGAATCTCCATATTGTTTTCCATAGTGACTGTACCATTTACATTCCCACCATCAGGAATGGGGGTTCCTTTTTCTCCACAACTTCTCCAACACTTGTTACTTGTTGATAATTTTAGCAGGTGTGAGGTGATATCTCATTGTCGTTTTAATTTGCATTTCCCTAATAGCTAGTGAAGTTGAGCATCTTTTCATATACATGATGGGAGAAAAGTAGGTTTACAGTTGTGAGTACCCAAAATACAGAGTTTATTCTTATATTATTATTAATTAACTAGAGGTCTGGTGCACAAAATTTGTATATGGGTAGGGTCCCTAGGTCTGGCCAGTGATCAGGACCATTTGGGGCCTTCCAGCTGCCGGCTGGGGCCTCCCTTTGTTCTGTGCCACCCCCTAGTGGTCAGTGCATGTCATAGTGAGCAATTGAACTTCCAGTCTCCTGGTCAAACTCCCATGGGGACAATTTGCATATTAGGGTTTTATATATATAGATTAATTATTTTCCATACTAACAACAGTAGACCTACTTTTGCCTTATCCTGTATCTGTTGGCCATTTGGACTTCTTGGGAGAAGTGTCTGTTCAGGTGCTCTGCTCATATTTTTATTAGATTGTTTGGGGGTTTGTTGTTTTTGAGTTGTATGAGGGTTTTTTTAAAATATTTTTTGGATATTAACCCTTTATTAGAGGTGTTGTTTGCAAATAACTTCTCATTTGGTTGGTTGCCTTTTTGTTTTATTGACAGTTTATTTTGCTATACAGAAGGATTTTAGTTTGATATAGTCACATTTATTTATTTTTGCTTTTCCCTTACCTTTGGGGTCAAATTCATAAAATCCTCTCTTAAAACCAAAGTCCATAAGTTTAGTTCCTATGTTTTATTCTATGTAATTTATGGTTTCTGTTCTTTGCTCCATTTTGAGTACATTCCTGTGTATGCTTCAAGACTGCTCTCATTCTGATTTTAACACTGTAGGTAGTAAAATGACCTTTGAGTTTAGATTTTTTTTTTTTGTAAGATTATCATATTTACAAAGAATAACCACTTACACCTGCACTGAACCTATTTTATTACATATAAAACAGGAAAGTTACTTATAAACTGCTACTTGGAGATTGACTTCTCGAGGCTATGTGTATTGTGTGTGTTCCAGAATATAGCATTCAGTCAAATTTTCATTGTAATCATTGAGGCATTGCCGTCTCCCTCATTATTTGGCAATTGCAGATAAAAACCAAATAAACAAAAAGCAATAATCCTGCCCTGTGGCTTCTTGGACATATCTTTAATTGGCAGACCTTAAATGTATAGTGGATACTAACTGTAAAGAGATGATAAAACTTATTACCTTTAATTCATTAGGTACATTGAGTGTATTTAGAGTTTAGATATTAGGCGTGGTGCTGGGTGTATACGTGGCAAAGTGGTTACTGCTCTTTGAGGAGATTACAGTTCATCTAGAGCAGAGTTCCTAAAAGTGTGGCCCTTAAAACCAGGTGCATTACATCATCTGCATGTCAAAAATAAAGATTCTTGGACATTACCCCAAATGTGCTAAACACATAATAGGGGTAGGGTCCCAGAATCTACTTCCAGATGACTCTCCAGATAATTGCTATATACTTTAATATTTGAGAATCATTGTGAATTTTCTTTATAAGGTGGGATCCACTTCTCACTTAAAGCACCAACCTTCTAAACTTAAATTTCACATCAAATTCTTATATATAATTTAGTGGTTAAGAGTGTAAACTCTGGAGCCAGATTCCCTGGGTTTGTATTCTAGCTTTGCCACTTATTAACTGAGAGATCTTGAGCAAGTTATTTAACTGCTATACCCCAATATTCTCATCTGCAAAATGAGGAAAACAGTAGTTCCTGTGTAGTGTTGTTGTAAGTTTAAATTAGTCCATATTAAACACTTAGAACAGTGCTTGGCACCTGGGAAGCATTCAATAAATATCAGAAAAAAAGAAAAACATGATTTGAGTTGAAATAAGTCTTAGCGCACCCTAGATAGTAATGGCTGAAGTATAAAAACATTTCACTCATATAGGGAACTCAGTATAAATAGATAAACACATTGTTTAAGACTTACAGCACTATGCTTAGAAGTTTCAAATATGGGTTGGAAAATTTGCATGCTGCTGATGTGTTCTTAGGCCCCTGATATTTATGTTGGGGGAGTGGGTACTAAAATTGGCTTCAAAGGATATTGAAGTGGCCTGTTGAATTTCATATGAATTGAGTTTCCTTCCTGGCCATATCCCTGATGTGGGGCAGGATATGTTGGATAGATGTTACTGTGGGTTTGCTAGCATGTGCCATCTCATGTATGCTGGAAGAGTCCTAAATGTTTTTGTTTCTGCACAAGAGTGCATGGAAAATCTAAGTCCTAGTCCTTAATCTTTCTCCCCCACTGTGAATATGTATTTTTGCCATTTGGGTATAAGAGCTTTTACGTGCAGTGCTCATCCAGGGAGGCAGCAGGGTTTGGGCTTTTAGGCTGGAGGTGGCAGTAACAGACACAGCTGAGATCCTGCCACTGCTGGCTGGCTGAGCCCTCCTCTCTGTGGTTTTCACTTTTCAAGCCATGCTTGAGTAACCTGCCTCCAGAGCTGCTGACAGGGCTGTGTTCAGAGGCCTTGGAAATTACACTGTTCATTTCCTTATCATCCCCTGACCTGCAGTGCAGAGCCTTCTGGTGCAGGAACAAGGCAGAAAAAAATCCAGACGGCTCCCAGCCAGCATGTGTCAAGCGCTACAACGAAGGAAATTGGACTTGCTCACTTAAAAACCATGGGGTTAGGCTTTGATTTTTGGTTCCTGCTGAGAGTTATTTGTGTGCGCGCACATGTTATATCTGTGTGTGTGTGTGTGTGTGTGTGTGAGTTTGTGCATGGCAAAGCTTTAAGGAGAAGCATCTGAAAATCGAGAGCAGAGGGAAGATTGCTTTTCTCTTCTGTTAATTTCCCAGTTGTGCCATTGGGATGGGCCTGGAAGGATTAGCATCAGGAAGGTGCCAGGCCATATTAATATTTTAAAATATATTTCTCAGTACAGTTTAGTCATGGTTGAGAGCACCCACCCAAGTAAGAAGCTTCCCTGGCTTGCTGAGGATACATTTTTAACAAATTCTATCCCCTGAAGACATTCATCTTAGATGACCTTGATATAATAAATGTTTAAGCTACCTAAGAAAGTATACCGGTAGACCTTGGGTCTGTCTTGGATAAAAGGAATAGCTTTTTCGAGATGCAGGATAATGGGACAAAGGAAAGATAGACAAGAGGATTTATAGCAATTTGAAATTTTCTGTATGTAGGTCAAAATTATATTTTCAGAGTGTGTTCTCGTTTTTTTAAGTATTAAAAAAATCTACTTCCTTTTTCTGTTGGCATTTCTCTTGCCCTTGGAGAGCCAAAGGAAACACTTTTCAGGCTGAAGATGTAAAATGTGGATTTAAGAAGCTCTTGAGCAGAGTTTACAATCATTCTAATTTCTCTTTTTCTGGATTTCTACTGCCTTGGTGACATTGGAGCCTTTGTGAAGTGAGGGTTGGGAAGAGTAGTCTCTTAGCTTTCAGCCTCTGGGAGTGTTTTTAAACCCTAAGTGTTCTTTTGTTGAAAATTCTCTGAGAGAAATGTTTCCCATGAGAAGGTGGTAGCAAAGGTGAGAGTGGATTACTTCCTTTGGCCTTCTTATGAAGCAGCGGTCCCTGTGCGAGCATCCGCACTAGCGATGCCTGGAAACTTGTTAGAAAAGCAATTCCCATCTTAGGTCCCCACACAGAAACTCGGGGGTTGAGGCCTTAGTAATTAGTGTTTTAACATTAGCTCTCCCATTGGTCATGATACACACTAAAGGTTGTCCACTTGTGTAAAGCACCCTTGTTTCTCTCCCTCTCTTTCTCTCTGCTAATCCTCACCAGAGGATATTTTCCCATTGGTTATATATATAATTTCAGAGAGGAAAGGAGTAAGAGAGAAACATCAATAATGAGAGAGATGATTGGCTGCCTCCTGCAAGCCCCACACTGGGGATCGAGCCCACAACCTGGGCATGTGCCCTGAACCGGGAATCAAATCGTGACTTCCTGGTTCATAGGTTGACATTCAACCACTGAGACACACTGGCTCTGTGTCTATTGATATGATCATGTGATTTTTGTCTTTCAACTTGTTTACATGATGTATTATGTTTATTGATTTGCAAATATTGTACCACCCTTGCATCCCTGGAATAAATCCCACTTGATCATGGTGTAAGATCTTTTTAATATATTGCTGGATGTGATTTGCTAATATTTTGTTGAGGATTTTAGCATCTATGTTCATCACGGATATTGGCCTGTAATTTTCTTTCTTTGTAGTGTCTTTATCTGGTTTTGGAATTAGGATAATGCTGGCCTCATAAAACGAGTTTGGAAGTATTCCTTCCTCTTGGATTTTCTGAAATAGTTTGAGGAGTTTACATATTAGTTCTTCTTTGAATGTTTGGTAAAACTCCCCCATGAAGCCTACTAGACCTGTGCTTTTGTTTGGTGGGAGTTTTTTTTTTAATTATTACTGCTTCTATTTCATCAGTTATTATTGGCCTATTCAGGTTTTCTGATTCCTCCTGATTCAATTTTGGGAGATTATATTTTTCTAGGAATTTGTCTATTTCACATTGTTGATATATAGTTGTTCATAGTATTTTCTTACAATCCTTTGTATTTCTGTGGTGTCAGTGGTTACTTCTCTATTTTTGTTTCTGATTTTATTTACTTGTGTCCTCTATTTGTTTCTTGATGAGTCTGGCTAATGGTTTATCAATTTTGTTTATTCTTTCAAAGAACAAGCTGCTGGTTTCATTGATTTTTTGTATTGTTTTCTTTAATCTCTATGTTATTTATTTCTGCTCTAATCTTCATTATTTCCTACCTTCTACTTACTCAGGGCTTTTCTTGTTGTTCTCTTTATAGTTCTTTAAGTTGTAGGTTTAAATAGTTTATTGCTGATTTTTTTTTTTTTTTTTTTTTTTTTTTTAAGTATGTCTGTAGTGTGATGAATTTTCCTCTCAAGACTGCTTTTGCTATGTCTCAGAGATTTGGGGTTGTTGTGTGTTCATTTTCATTTTTTTCAGGAAGTTTTTTATTTTTCTCTTGATCTTCATTGTGTACTAACATGCTATTTCACCTCCATATGTTTGAATGTTTTTGGTGCTTTTACTGTAGTTGATTTCTAATTTCATTCCACTGTAATCTGAGAAGATGCTTGATATGCTTTCAGTCTTCTTGAACTTGTAGAGACTTGTTTTTCGCCCCAACATGTGGTCTATCTTTGTGAATGATCCATGTGCACTTGAGAAGAATGTATACTCTGCTGCGTTGGGGTGATATGTTCTATAAATGTCAAATAAATCCATCTGATCCAGTGTGTCTTTAAAGTTTCTGGTTCCTTGTTAAGTTTTTGTCTGAAAGGTGTGTTCAGGGAAGTCAGAGGGGTGTTAAAGTTCCCTACTATTACTATATTGTTGTCAATCTCTTGGTTAAAGAAGTTATTTATATATATATATATATATATATATATATATATATATATATATATATATATATATATATATATTTAGATGCTCCTACATTGGGTGCATATATGTTTACCAGGGTTATATCCTCTTGTTAGATTGATCCCTTTAGCATTATCTAGTGACTTTTGTCTCCTGTGATGGCCTTCATTTTAAAGTCTATTTTGTCAGATATGAGTATTACAACTCCAGCTTTTTTTTCTTTTCCATTTACATGGAAATTTTTTCCCATCCCTTCACTCTCATCCTGTGTATGTCTTTTGTTTTGAGGTGGGTCTCTTGTAGACAACATATAGTTTGCTCATGTTTTTGTATCCATTCAGCCCTAATGCCTTTTGATTTGGAGCATTTAATTCATTTACATTTAATTTTGTTATTGATTATTGCCATTTTAATTCAGTATGGCTACGTTTCTCCCTCTGTTTCTTTTTCTCATTACAGCAATCCCTTTAGCCTTTCTCGTAATGCTAGCTTGGTGGTGAGGTACTCCTTTAGCCTTTCTTTGTCTGGGAAGCTCTTTTTTAAAAATTATATTTTATTGATTTTTTTACAGAGAGGAAGGGAGAGGGATAGAGTTTTAAACATCGATCAGCTGACTCCTGCACACTCCCTACTGGGGATGTGCCCACAACCAAAGTTCATGCTCTTGACCGGAATCAAACCTGGGACCTTTCAGTCCGCAGGCCGACACTCTATCCACTTAGCCAAACCAGTTAGGGCTGGGAGCTCTTTATTGAACAACAATTTTGAATGATAGCCTTGCTGGATATAGTAATCTTGCTCTGAGATCCTTGCTTTCCATTACCTTGAGTACTTCATGCCATTCCCTTCTGGCCTGTAGAATTTCTGATGAGAAATCAGGTATCAGCTTTATGAGAACTTCTTTTTAGGTAACAGAGGTTTTTTCCTCTTGCTGCCTTTAAGATTCTCTCTTTGTCTTTAATTTTTGGTATTTTAATTATGATGTGTCTGAGCATGGGCCTGTTTGGGTTCTTTTTTAATATATGTGTGTGTGTGTGTGTGTGTGTGTGTGTGTGTGTGTGTGTTTATTGATTTCAGAGAGGGAGGGAGGGAGGGAGGGAGGGAGGGAGAGAGAGAGAGAGAGAGAGAGAGAGAGAGAGAGAGAGAGAGAAAGAGAGAGAGAGAGAGAGAGAGAGAGAGAGAGAGAGAGAGAGAGAGAGAGAGAGAGAAATAGAAACATCAATGATGAGAGAGAATCATTGATCGGTTGCCTCCTGCATGTCCTCACTGGGGATTGATCCCACAACCTGGGCATGTGCCCTTGACTGGAATCGAACTCGGGACCCTTCAGTCCCCAGGCTGATGCTCTATCCATTTAGCCAAACCATCTAGGGCTTGTTTGGGTTCTTTTTGTTTTGGGTTCTCTGTGCCTCCTGAACTTTTTCCTTTGCCAAGTTAGGGAAGTTTTCTGCCATTATTTCTTCAAACACATTCTCTATTTCTTTCTCCCTTTCTGCCTCTTCTGGCACACCTGCTATTCTAATACTATTACATTTCACGTTGTCCCACTGCGCCCTTAAGCTGTCCTCCTATTTTTTAATGTTTTTTTTCTTTTTGGTTCTCTGAGTGATATTTTCAACTCTGTCTTCCAATTTACTGATTCGATCCTCAGTTTCCCCATACCTGCTGTGTATTTCTTTAATGTGTTCTTTATTTGTGTTGTGTCTTTTTTTTTTTTAACCTCAAACTGTCCTTTTTTTTTTTTTTTCTCCAGTTACTATATTTTTTTTTCTTCATGCTGTTGAGCATCTTTGCCCTCATTACTCTGAATTCTGTTTCAAGTAAATTTCTTTTCTCCATTTCAGTTATCTCTTCTGGAGAATTCTCTAGTTCTTTCATTTGGGGGTTGTTTGTCTCCTCATTTTGGCTGTCTGTTTGGGTTTGTGACTATGTATTAGGTAGATCCTCCACACCTCTCAATCTCTAGTCCAGGACAGTGTTAAAGACTGTTTCTAACTAGTTGGATCAGGCAAAGATTCAAAGCCTCCAGAGATCACTGCTGCCTAAAGACTGATAGGATTCTGACTTGAATTGCCCCCCAGGCAATGGTCCTCACATGTGGTGAGAGTTGTTTTTTTTTCAACAGGGTGGAGCAGTTGCTTCTGCTTGGAGGATAAGTGTTTTTTAAAATATATATATTTTATTGATTTTTTACAGAGAGGAAGAGAGAGGGATAGAGAGTTAGAAACATAGATGAGAGAGAATTATCGATCAGCTGCCTCCTGCACACCCCCTACTGGGGATGTGCCCGCAGTTAAGGTACATGCCCTTGACTGGAATTGAACCCGGGACCCCTCAGTCCGAAGGCCAACGCTCTATCCACTGAGCCAAACCGGTTTTGGCATAAGTATTATTTTAAATCTCTTAAGTTGCCTCAGGACTAGGTATTTTCTAATAGGATATGTCAGCTGTCTTTCCCCCAGGCAAGGTCTATATGGGAAAGATGACCTCCACTCCAGTGAGGGAATGACTCAGCCCAGGAAACTTGGGGTGTCTGCCTTCTGAGCTCTATCCCCCAAGTCTCTAGTCCTGGCTTCTGCTGTCACAGCTCCAGTTCACTTCACCCTCCCTCTCCCAGGGCACAAAGATGGATGGCTCCACAGGGAATTTTGTGTGGTGGCCTTTTGAAAGTGCCTGAATTTTCAGCTTTCACTCCCTGGCAGATTAGCACTCCACTGCTCTTTATAGCCAGATGTTGTGTGGGTACCCTTCTCAGTTTTGGTTCTGTCTTCTGGGAGAGGAGGGGCAGCTTGGGGATTAGATCCCAGAGTTCTCAGTGGCAACTCCCCACAGCTGAGATATCTCTCTCGGGGATTTCAGTTGCTGTCTCTGGACACCCTGGCAGCCCTTTCGCACCTATGTGTCCCCTACCAGTCTCTATTTGGTTTCTACTTTTGGCCTCAGGTATCAGGAGTTTTCATTGATTATTCAGAAAGCTTTTCTTTATTTTAGTTGTATTTCCCATTTGTTCCAGGGAGCATGTTCATGCAGCATCCACTTACTCTGCCACCATTTTTAATCCTTTTCTTTTCTCTCTTTTTTTTCTCCATTTTTTAAATTAATGTATTATATGTTACGTATCTTCTCATTGCCCCCCCTCCCATACATGCTCTTACCCCCCAGTGTTTTACATCCACTGATTATGCTTATTCCTTTTCTCTTAATAGTGAATATCTAATTCACCAAAAAACCTTAAGGGATAAAAAGTAACTTTGAACAGTAGATGTGATTTTTTTTTTTTTTAAAGTGATACATACACACACACACACACACACACACACACACACACTGAGTGGCCAAATTATTATGATCTCTGAACACATAATAATTTGGCCACTCAGTGTATATCCTATATAATAAAAGGCTAATATGCAAATTGTCTCCTTGATCAGGAGTTCGACCAGCAGGCAGGCTGGCCAACCGCCCATGTTCCCTCCCCCTGGCCAGGCTGGCCGGACCCCACCCATGCACGAATTCACGCACCGGGCCTCTAATACACACACACACACACACACACACACACACGTGTGTGTGTGTGTATATGTATGTATACGTATACACACGCGTGCGCGCACACACACACACACACACACACACACTCTCTCTTTCTGTCTGTCTGTCTCTCTCTCTCTCTCTCTCTCTCTCTCTCTCTCTCTCTCTCTCTGAGTGGCCAGATTATTATGTGTTCAGAGATCATAATAATCTGGCCACTCAGTGTGAGTGTGTGTGTGTGTGTGTGTATAATGAACGAAATGACAGGAGTCTAAAATAGAAGGAATATCTAAGGGCCTCTGAGAGCAAAAGAGCTATTCAATTTAACTTTCTAAGCCTCTTTTTTATCACTTATAAAATAGAAGTGAATAATAGTAATGACCTCATAGGGTTATTATGAGAGAAAGAGTTAAGTATTCAGCACAGTGTCTAGCATATAGTAAATACTCAATAAATGTTAGCTGTTGCTGATATTATGATGTTATTAGCTATGAGATACAGGGTAATTGTGAAATTAAGGAGAAGGGATATGCTTAGAGACTTTGAAGAGTTAAGCCCATGGAGGTTTTGGAAATAATGAGTTTATGATAGTTATATTCTCACTCCTACTGATTTTCAGGAAGGCTTGAGGAGAGGTTGATGTCGAGCATTTGGAGTCATTGAGGTTTGGGGTTATATTATTTGATTGATTGGTGAGTTTGGAAGGGTTTGTTGGACTCCTTTTGGTACAGGGCTGATTTCAGGTTGAAGAAGCATGGCTCTTTGATTATTTTAGGTTAGAAAGGTGTGTTTTTTTCCTCTTTTAGTTTTTGACAAGTATAGACTTTAGCCTTTTGAAGGCATTGGCATTCCTACAGGTATTCTGAGTAATCAGGAGAAGCATGAAGATTGAAATACTTTTTTGTGAACTCGTCACTAGCTACAGAAATAAAAACTGACGGTGGTTAGTTTTCAACTTGAAATGTTGTTTATTGAGAGACTGCAATTTAACTATGTGCCTGAAAAATACTCTAATTGATTTTTGAATTTGAGAGCACTAGGTTCCAGTACTAGTGTCAAATAGTAGATTGTATATAGATGAGCCAGACCTGTTCTTTAAAACCTTTCTTGGTTTCCTTTTTTTTTTTTTTTTTTAATGTATCATTGTTATAACATTATAACAATGCAATATTTGATATTTATATAGCAAATTGATCACCTCAACAATTCGTTAACATCTGCCACCATACATAGGTTAATGGCCTACTTTTGGTACAGGGCTGATCTCACATACTAAAAACAATTTTTTTTCTTGTGATTGAAAACTTTCAAGATCCACTTATTACATACCCACAACTTACTGATTTTAAAACTGAAAATTTGTACTTTCTGGACCCCCTTTGTCCATTTTCCCCATGCACCACTCCTCCCCTCAAGCAGCCCCTAGTCTAGTTTTTATATCCTTGAACTTGGCTTATTTGTTTGCTTGTTTTAGATTCCACATTTGTACAGGTGAGATCATATGGTATTTATCATTTTCTCTCTGATTTAGTTCACCTGGCACAATGTCTTCAAGGTTCATTCAGGTTGTTGCAAATGGCAAAATTCCATTCTTTTTTATGGTTGAATAGTATTTCATTGTATGTATATACCATATTTTCTTTATCCATTTGTCCATCAGTAGACATTTAGATTGTTTCCATAGCTTGCCTATTGTAAATAATGCTGTAATGAACATATATTTTTGAATTCATGTTTTCTTTTTTTGCATATATACCCAAAAATGGAATTACTAAATCATATGTTAGTTCTGTTTTTAATTTAAAAAATATATTTTTATTGATTTCAGAGAGGAAGGAGAGGGAGTGAGAGAGAGAAACATCAATGATGAGAGAGAATCATTGAAAACTTTCAAGATCCACTTATTACATACCCACAACTTACTGATTTTAAAACTGAAAATTTGTACTTTCTGGACCCCCTTTGTCCATTTTCTCCATGCACCACTCCTCCCCTCAAGCAGCCCCTAGTCTAGTTTTTATATCCTTGAACTTGGCTTATTTGTTTGCTTGTTTTAGATTCCACATTTGTACAGGTGAGATCATATGGTATTTATCATTTTCTCCTGCACATTCCCATTAGGAGTTGAGCCGCAACCTGGGCAAGTGCCTTTGACTAGAATCAAACTTGGGACCCTTCAGTCCACAGGCCGTTGCTCTATCCACTGAGCCAAACTAGCTAGAGCCATTTTTAATTTTTTGAGGAACCTCCATTCTGTTTGCCATAGTGGCTGCATCAATTTACATTCCCACCAATAGTGCACAAAGGGTTCTCTTTTCTTCACATCCTTGTCAACTATTATTATTTTTTTGTCTTTTTTTTATAATATCCCTTCTAACAGGTGTGAGGTGACATTTCATTGTGATCTTGATTTGCATTTCTCTAATGATTAGTGGAGTTGAGCATCTTTTCATGTACTGGTATGTGTTTGTCATCTGTATGTTTTCTGTTAGGCCTCTATTTTTGTTTAATAATGGGTTCTCTTCATTGTGAAAAGCTTTTTATGAACTAGTATTCAGCTTAGAGTTGATATTTTCTGGTTGATGTGTTTCTTCAGAAGTTAAATACTTAGCTCTGTGTTGAATCAATCCTTAGTGAAAGGTACAGAGAATATTGTAGAAAGGAGATGTACGTATTCATCATACTCACACCAGCCAAAGTAGCATGAGGTTAGAGAAATCAACATTCAGGTTGAAGAGACTCTTGGTGCTAAGGCTTCCTAACTGGAGGTTGTATGTCAGAATCACTTTGGAGCTTTTACGAAGTAAAAGTGCCCTACTGAAGTAAAATCTTTAGAGCTGGGGACCCCAAGCATGTACTTTTTTTTTTTTTTTTTTTAACTTCAACAGGTGCTTTTAAATTATTTCTTGGTTAAAAACCATTACCATAATGAAAAGAACTATATAGCCTCTGGGAATCTGTTACTTCCTTAGCCAGGGGAACTCTAAAAGTTGTCCTTGCCTTTTGCCATTTTCAAATAGAGCTATACACTGCACCTTAGATATCATGTGATTCTTATTTGCTTTACATAATGAGTAAGATTCTCCTTATTCGTTGCTCAATCGGGTTGGGACCACTCTTTTAGGAATACAGTTATAATAAATAATTCTCCTAATTAAGAGGATAATAACTCCACTTATTATCCTCCTAATTAGGAGAATTAATTATTGGATTTTTTATAGTTATAACCATTAAGGTAGAGTGTCCATATCAGTATTACTGATTAAGTATTACATTTTTGTTCTGGAATTTTTAAGGCAAATTTGAGCATAATTCTTATGAGTATATACATTTTTCATATGTTAATTAGAAGGTAGATAATCTAAATTTACTGCTAATACAGCAGCAGTTTCTCATTGATTTGTGAATATATTTCTGTGATTATGTTGGACAATAGGTGTTCTTAACTTTCTGGAAATATATGGTCCCCCCAAATAAAAGAATGCAGCTATCCAATAAGATCCTTATTCCTGAGCCTGGTTCTGAACACACTCAAACATACTGGTTTAAAAAGAAAGAGCATCAGCTCACAGAAATACATGTCCCCTAAGTTCTTTGTGTGTGTTTTTTGTTGTTGTTGTTGTTGTTTGTTTTGTTTTGTTTTTTGGTATAAACACTATTTCTTTGAAGTCAAGAAGAGAATTAATGTTTTTTTAGTATAAAGTATTTTCCTGATGGGACTTTTAAGTCAGACCTAAGGAATGCTAATTATTATCAGAGAGAAAAATATACTTGAATATGCTGCAGACTCATAGTTAAAAAGTAGAATATCATTTTGGCTAAAGTTTTAATTATATAATCTTAAATTCTCATAATAAAATGTAAAATATTGTTTTTAGTACTTACACATGTATTATATACCTCATAATTTACATAAGTCCACACTGTACACTTTCAATGGATCTTTTTAGGTTTTGGAGTATTTCAGGTGCATATTCCATTGAATAGGAGAAGAAAACATTGGCAAATGTGGGGAAGACAGCATACAAAATAGCTACACATTTTATACACCATATTAGACTAGATTTTAATCCCATCGGCATGCAGATTCCTAAACATCTGGTAGAGTGTCTGTTTTAGATAAAATGTGCCATAAGGCATTTTCCATTTTGATTATACATATGGGCTTGTATTGAGAATGTGGAGATTTTTGAAATCAAACAAGCTGACTGCTTATTACAATTTCAAAAAAAGGCTGAGAAATTCTTTCACTTTGGTTTGCCTTTGTTGTTTCTTCTGACCTTTCACATCTCTTACAAGGATTAGGTTCTAAAGTCAGGGTGTACAAAGCACTTAGAAAGTACCCTTGACAATTACTTAGGATAATGCCATGTTGGAAAGTGACATACTGGCTTCATAAATTCAGCAACATTTTTTTTCTAGCATTGAAACAAATTATTATTTCTTCAGTTGAGGTCTCATGTAAAATGGCTTGTGTTTGAGGACTGTATTTAAAAAAATATGTGTATACAGCCGAAACCAGTTTGGCTCAGTGGTAGAGTGTTGGTCTGCGGACTGAAAGGTCCCAGGTTCGATTCCAGTCAAGGGCATGTATTGTACATTGGTTGTGGGCACATCCCCGGTGGGGGGGGTGCAAGAGGCAGCTGATCGATGTTCCTCTCTCATTGACGTTTCTAGCTCTCTATCTCTCTCCCTTCCTCTCTGTAAAAAATCAATAAAATGTATTTTAAAAATTAAAATTAAAATTAAAAAAACCCCAAAAAACTCTAGGCTGCCCAAATGGCATGACTCAATGGATGAGCATTGACCTATGAACCAGGCGGTCACAGTTCAATTCCTGGTGAGGGCATATGCCCGGTTGTGGGCTCGATCCTCAGTGTGGGGCGTGCAGGAGGTAGCCGATATATGATCCCCTCTCATCACTGATGTTTCCAGCTCTCTTTCCCTTTCTCCCTTCCTCTCTGAAATCAATAAAAATATTTAAAAATAAATAAATAAATAAATAAATAAAAAATATGTGCTAAATATAAATGCTAAAATTGCCCTAACCCTGGCGCCCTCCAGAGCTTATACTCAATGAGTAGAATAAATGTGAGGCCAAACTATTCAAATTGTTCTTTCTTATATGTTTGTTTCTCCTTCCTCCCTCCCTCCCTCCCTCCCTCCCTCCCTCTCTCTCTCCCCCCCTCCCTCCCTCCCTCTCTCTCTCCCCCAGCTACATATGGTTTATTTGATGTGTTAAATGTATATATCCAGTTATCTGTTTGTTGTACAAAGGTATTATATGACAGTAGAGGAAATCTTGGGGTCCAGATTCTCTCTGTAGTGGAAATTTACAGGTCCATGGATTAAATCTATCTTTATATAATGTTTGTTCTTTTGTAGCATTTACTTTTCAATTCTAACTTTCACATTCTCTAACAAATTTCTTCTCTTTAGGTTCCCTTAGCCACTATAGTTTTACCATTGAGTTGAAGAAGAACTGTTCTATCAGCAAACTGAAGAACAGAGATATTTTCATTTTATCAACATAAAATATCCCTGAGCCTAGTCTCTGTTTCTTAGGCCCAGTGCCTCTGGTAACTTCTTTGAACTACTCTTCACTATCTATCCTTATCTGACTTTCAGTGAGAATCTAAGGATACTTTTTAAAAATCCTATTTAAAAAAATTTTTTTTGTTATTTCTGTGACTCACTTTTATATTTGTTTCTGGTCCTGTCTTAAGACCAGATGGGATGACTAGTATATTTAGTTACGCAGATTTAGAGAGGACTTTTGTCCTTTTCTCCAATTAAAAATAATTAACCAGGAAAAGTAGTCCTTTTAATATATCCTTTTTAGGTGGGCATTCATTGCAGTCTAGGCACAGCATCCTATATAATAAAAGAGGAATATGCAAATTAACCACCACCCCGCTATACCCACAAGCTATGCCCACCAGCCAATCAGGAGTGAGTATGCAAACTAACCCAACCAAGATGGCTACAGCTATGGAGCAAGCAGGAGGGTTGGGTTTCCCCTGGTAATGGAGGAAGCCAAGCTTTCTGCACACCTGGGGAGGCCCAGGCCTCCACTCAAGGCTACAAAGTTTCAATTATAGAAGATAAATAAATCCCAGATACCATGGCCTCCGCTTGGGTTGCCGGGGACAGGGACGGGGACTTGGCCGGCCTGCAAACCACCACAAGCCCCTCACTCAGGCCGCCCAACTCCCCAAGAGAACCCTCACCCTGATCTGGGACACCCTTCAGGGCAAACCAGCCAGCCCCCACCTGTGCACCAGGCCTCTATCCTATCTAATCCTCCTATTTAATAAAAAAGTAATATGCAAATTGTCCGTCACTCCAACACACAAAGATGGCTGCCCCCGTGTGGTCAAAGATGACTGAACCCATGTGGACACAAGATGGCCACCACCAGATGGCCAGCAGGGGAAGGCAGTTGGGAGGGACCAGGTCTGCAAGAGAGAGCAGTTGTGGGCAATCAGGCCAGCAGGAGAGGGCAGTTGGGAGGGACCAGGCCTGCAAGGGAGGGCAGTTGGGGGCAATCAAGCATGCAGGGGAGGGCAGTTAGGGGTGACCAGGCCAGCAGAGGAGGGAAGTTGGGGGCAACCAGGCCTGCAGGGAAGGGCAGTTGGTGAGGACCCAGGCCTGCAGGGGAGAGCAGTTGGTGAGGGGACCAGGCCTGCAGGGGAGGGCAGTTAGGGGTGACCAGGCCAGCAGGGGAGGGCAACTGGGCCGGCAGGGGAGCAGTTAGGCATCAATCAGGCTGGCAGGGGAGTGGTTAGTGGCTAATCAGGTTGGCAGGCAGAAGTGATTTGGGGCAATCAGGATGGCAGACAGGCAAGCAGTTGGGAGCCAGCAGTCCTGGATTGTGAGAGGGATGTCCAACTACCCATTTAAGCCTGATACAGATAAGATCGGGCCTAAATTGCCAGTTGAACATCCCTCAAGGGGCCCCAGATTGGAGAGGGTGCTGGCTGGGCTGAGGGACATTCCCCCCACCCCCCCGCACAAATTTTGTGCACTGGGCCTCTAGTCTAATATATAAAAAGCTAGGGTTGTAACAACTGATCACAATTGAAGGCTAACCAACCCAAAAGTCCTTCAGTCAACCTTGTTGCCAGGGCAACCCAGCACTGACTGCCCAGGGGGCTGAGACCCAAATAGAGAGGCAGGGTCTGATCCAATAGCAGCTGTTGATCAGTACTTTCCTCTCTTTCTCTCCGTCTTTCTTTCTGAGCTTTGCCAATACCTGGGCTTATCTTTATCTCCTGGCTGGGCTGCTGTTAAGCCCCGCTTCTCTGTTCAGGCCCAGAGATAGGCCTGGAGATGCTGACTGGCATCGGAGACAACCAATCAGAACCAAATGTGGGTGCTGTGAAGAACAAATGGCTGTCTAGGAAATGGAGCTTTTGACGCTGACAGGCAGAGGAAATGACCAATCAGAACCAAATGTGGGTATTGTGAAGAACCAATGGTTGTCTAGGAGTCGGAACTTTTGACAGTGGCATAGAAACCAACCAATCAGAACCAAATTGGCCAGGTTTGATTCCGGTCAAGGGCATGTATATTGGTTGCGGGCACATCTCAGTGGGGGGTGTGCAAGAGGCAGCTGGTCGATGCTTCTCTCTCATCGATGTTTCTAGCTCTCTATCCCTCTCTGTAAAAAAAAAAAAAAAAAATCAATAATAATAATAATAAAAAAGAAATAAAAGAGACCAGGGATGAAAGAGAGAAAAAAAAAAAAAAAGCTGGGAGCTGGGTGGGCTGCCATCCTCTCTGATGGAGGGACAGTGACCCAGAGCCAACACAGCGTGTTTATTTAAACCCTAAATACCAGAGGTTTTCACCAGAATTTAGGATCGGTGAAGCTTATTTGCATTCTTGAGTAGACCCCGAACATTCCTGGCGCTTGACTGGATTTACATATCAAAGTCATAATCCCTGACACCTGGGCAAGGTTAAAAGTCAGTACTGAAAACATGTCCAGCCTTTTTGGGGAAGCATGTTCCCAGGGCATGGCTCTGCCTATCGCCCTGAGTTCAGCTGACAATAATTAAAGAAATGCCCATGTGCCTTCCTAGGAGGCCCTCTACAGCGGGATCGGAACTAAACCGGCAGTCAGATTCACCCAAGGGGTCTCCCCCCAGTTGGAATCCCCTCACTCCGTGCACGAATTCGTACACCGGGCCTCTAGTTGGTTGTATTTAAAAACAAACAAACAACCCACTGTGTTATTTAACAATGAGGTTTTACCCATTTTGAAATTGCTATTAGCTACTCCTTAGAGATGACACCGCTGTGACTAGAATACCTCATTTGAAGGCTTGGTGCCAGTGCTATACTTTTAGCTGTGTGCTAGTGACAGACTTTGGACAGAACATTGCAATTGCCTCTAAGGTAGGAGAGATAGAAGTTTTCATTTGAAGAGCTAAATAAAAATGATTCTGGGTATAGGCCAATACAATACCACTAAGAAAGAAGAAAAGTACAGTTTACCTCTCCCTGGGAAGCAATTAGGCCAAAAAAATAATCTCCCAGAAAGGGAAATTATAAGCTTATTAATTTAGGAAGATCTGGGTTTTCACTACGCAGCCTTTGTGAAATGGAACTTCTTTTCAAAGGAGGTGAGAGAAGGGATGGAATAAGGCAGATTTAAATGCTTTAAAAAGGTCACTTCCCAACCCTCTAATTACCCTCTTAGATTTAAGCAGATAGGTGACCTCAAATATCACATACATAGCAAACTGTTTAGAAATCAAGTTGGGTTATTGCTTTTCCTATCTTATGTTGGATCAATGATCTGAAGTGGCATTCAGAGCAAAGCCTGGAAAGATAGTTGGAAAATATTATGTACCCCAATGATTTTTTTTATATATCTAACTAAAATTTTCAGATATTTCAATTTGTTTTTATTCCCTATTCACATTTCATTTTATATTTCATATCTAATAACCAAAAGCAGGATAAAGGAGCCAGGCAAATCCTACTTTAATTCTTCCCATTCCCTTGCCCCCATAGAGTTTTGATGCTGGTGAAAGCTTGTTGAAATGAACTGGGAGCAGTTGTGAATGAGTCTTGAATATACATTTTGATGGTTTATTTTTGTGTTTAATAACACACAAACCTCAGCATTTTCCCTACCACCTATTTACTTG
The DNA here is from genome assembly GCF_964339955.1 of Pipistrellus hanaki. Classification (NCBI taxonomy): domain Eukaryota; kingdom Metazoa; phylum Chordata; class Mammalia; order Chiroptera; family Vespertilionidae; genus Pipistrellus; species Pipistrellus hanaki. The sequence goes on along the minus strand of NC_140503.1, from coordinate 43,637,065 downwards.
CTATTGGCAAGAAAAATAGTAAATGACTGGTTTATCACCTTCTAGGGATGGTTTTGGTCAGAAATTTGAGATTGGAGTCATTTTGGAGTTGACAGCAAGAAGTGATATGTTTGGTCTCAAGACCAAATACCTCCCAAGAAACAAACAAACGGTGTTTTTAAAGGAAACTTAGATTTTAATGTGGTGTACTCATTTAATAAAAATTATCTTTCCTTGAATGTTTTTATATTGATCTTATCTTAGGGATGGTTCCTTATCATTGCATTTATTCTGCTTATATGTTTCTCTGTCTTTCAGAACCATTTCTTAATTCATTTTGTGGACTACTGAATAATAAGTCTTTTGGGGCATACAGTCTAGTAAAAGAGACAGAATGGAATCAAGTAACCACATGCATATCAGTATGATGTAAGAAACATCCAGACATGTAGAGATTTTTATGAATTTATTTGAGCCAAACTGACGACAGTTGCCAGGAAGCCAAATCTCAACAGATTGAAAAAATGCTCCAGAGAATGTCACTTTCACATCTTATTTTATACCTTCCAATCAAATGAGGCATAAGGAGGGTTAAGTGACATTCATTGGTGAGAGATTAGGCTGGCAGGAGAAAGCAAAGCAGGGAAATCTCTTGAGATTGGATAAAAAGTAAAATGAAGAGACAAATACTCTACATTGGTGGTTACAGGATAGTTAATAATTAACACTTACAGCACATAGAAATGGTATGCAGGAGAACAAGATGCCAATGAGGGGTTCTGTAGTCTCATGTTCTAGTGGGAGATTGTGCCCTGTGGGATCTGGAAAAAGGGGGGATACTTTAACATTCTGAATATGTGTTATCTTAAATGCAAAAAGAGCAGAATCCGGTTTGGCTCAGTGGATAGAGCGTCCGCCTGCGGACTGAAAAGTCCCTGGTTCGATTCCGGTCAAGGGCATGTACCTTGGTTGCAGGCACATCCCCAGTAGGGGGTGTGCAAGAGGCAGCTGATCGATGATTCTGTCTCATCGATGTTTCTAACTCTATCCCTCTCTCTTCCTTTCTGTAAAATATAAATAAAATATATATTAAAAAATAAAAGACAATAGACAAGCTTAGTTAAGGTAAAGATTGACCTTTGTCAAGAAAGATACTGGTCTAGGACATGACTGCCTGCCATGACTTGTTTTTAGTTAGGAAGTTTTAATTTCAGACCATCCTATCTACTTACTTTCAGTCTCTGAGCTTGTAATGCCTGCCATGCAGGCCTACTCTGAACTTGTCAGCTTTAGGATGTGGCCCCTTTTTTGTCCACATCAGGGTGAGAGAGAAAATATTCATGAAGAAGTTTGAATAAATATCTGAAGGATAGTCGTTAATTTGAAGGAGAGAGTTATATGAATTAACAACCATGTGGAAAAATGTTCCTTAAGGTCTGGAGGTCTTGAGAGAGAACTGGAAATCTAAAGAAGTAGGACTTATTAATGTGATTAGGTAAGTGGTAATTGATGCCATGAAAGTAGATGAACTTACTCAGAGAAATGTGTCTGTTGAATGAGATAAAAAAGAAGGGGACCCAGGATTGATTCCTGAGGAATACCAAAAAGTAACTAACTTACATAGCATATTAGGAAGTTCTTCCCTGTGCCGTGAAGAGCATACAAAACTACAACTGGGAACACAGGTCTACAAAAAACATTTTAAAAGTCTCTGAAAGGGACTAAAGAACATGCTTGGTTCTGCAGTTAGATTTGGTTTCTGGATTGGGTCATGCTTTAAGGGAAAGTTTGTTTTCCCATACTACTTATGAGTAATGAAAGAGTGATCTTGGCTTTTTACTTCAACCACTTCCTATATATTTTCTGCTTTTCACTTTCTCTTCCAAGACATTTTCAACTTCCATAATGGGATTAAAGCAAAAGCATAGGCTTTGATTAGACTTTTGCTTGAATGCCAGCACTGCCACTTCATTGATGTGGAATCCTGCAAATTACCCACCTTCCTGGAATTAATTTTTTTTTAATTTTATATGGATTAAAAGTACACTGTAAGTGCACAGTATTTGGTGGTCTAGTAGTTGTAGGTCAACAACAAATGTCTGTTTTGTTCTTTGCAGCTTCTATTTTTTGAGGTAGGTGAGCTTTTTCATCTGTCATCATTAAGTCTCTGGGTCCCACCTCCTCATGGCATCATGTAACAACATCGTTTTTTGCTAGAGCAAAAGAGTTTTGCATTTTAGTAGTAAAAGTCCTTTCTGGGGGCTGGCCAGTGTTGAATATTCACGTGTACCTTGGTTGGTGCCCGCAACCAAGGTACACGCCCAGTGTTGAATATCGACCCATGAATCAGGAGATCACAGTTCAATTCAGGTCAGAGCCCAAGCCTGGGTTGAGGGCTCGATCCCCAGTAGGGAGCATGCAGAAGGGAGTGGTTTGATGATTCTCTTTCATCATTGTTGTTTCTCTCTCTTTCTCTTCCTTCCACTCTCTGAAATCAATAAAAACATATTTTGAAAAAGTCCTTTCTGAAGAGGAAGTACAAGGAGGGTGTCTGGGTTGTTATAATCCAGGGTTTTTCCACAACAGCAGCATTGGTGTTTGGAGCTAGGTAATTCTTTGTGGTGGTGACAGCCCTGTGTACTGTAGGATGTTTAGCAGCATCCTTGCCTTTACCTGTTTGATGCCATTAGAATTCCCCCCAAGTAAAAACAACCAAAAATGTCTCCAGACGTTATCAAATGTCCCCAAGAGGGCAAATCTCTATTTAAGATATGTTTGCAAAAAAAAAATAAAAAAAATCTGTTTCTTGATATGGGTGGTATTCACACTGCTGTGTATGTTTATGAAAATGCAGTGAGATGTACATACTAGTATATTATATATACAATTTCTGTTGGGAATATTATGTTTCCACAAAAAGTTTTTAAGAAATCCTTTTTTCACCATGGCAGTGGAGAACCAGGCTCTAACCTATAAATACGCCTAAGTACCCTGTTTCCCCGAAAATAAGACAGTGTCTTATATTAATTTTTGCTCCCAAAGATGCGCTAGGAATTATTTTCAGGGGATGTCTTATTTTTTCATGAAGAAGAATACGGTACACATTTATTGTTAAATGAAAATAAAGGAAATTTATTACCTGTATACGGTACTGTAGTACGGTAGTTGTCAGCACAAACCAGACAAACTGTGAATCCTGCAGTATCAAGAATTTACTCATTTATTCAATGACAATCATGTCATCTTCATCTAGAACATCATCATAACAATCCAATTCCTGAATTTCCTGGTGAATTTCTTGTGACTCCATTTCTTTCAGAATCAGTGGACCAAATCTCTCATGTTTAGCAATAGCATTCTGAGACAGCCTAGGGGGGCCTTATTTTTGGGGGTGGGAGGGTGCCTTATATTTCACTCAGAAGGAAACCTTTAAGCAGGTCTTATTTTTGGAGGATGTCTTATTTTCGGGGAAACACGGTATGTGTGGGTTTTTATTCTTCTCCCTCAATCCCTAAAAGATGAGGTAGAATTAAGAGGAGGAGAGGACTTAGGTAGAATAGAAAGGCTGTGCAATACAGTTGAAAATCTGGCTTCCAAATGTCTCTTTACAATTCCTAGCCAGTAGAGTGTGGAATTCAACCTGGGAAAATTTCTATTACAAAATTTCAGAAATAAGCTCTGGGCACATGACAGAGTAGAATTATCCACAAAACAGGTATCTTCCTTCTCACTTTCTCTGCTATACTGTGACAGCAAAGGAGAGGATCGTTTAATTTTGGTCACTTCAGGTCTTATGACACCTTTTTAAAAAAATATATATATATATATATTTATATTTCAGAGAGGAAGGAAGAGGGAGAGAGAAAGATAGAAACATCCATGATGCTTTCTCATGGCTGCCTCCTGCAAGTCCCACTGGGGATCGAGCCCACAACCTGGGCATGAGCCCTTGACCGGAATCAAACCTGGGACCTTTCAGTTCGCTGGCCTATGCTTTATGCACTGAACCAAACTGGCTAAGGTTTATGACCCCTTTCTTGATGGTCATTGAAGTTTCTTCTAAATGTGTTTGCTTTTACTTTTAACATAAAATCTTTCAATCTTTCTCTACTTTCATGTTGGATGACATTGCTTCCTAAAATATAGTTCCCAGAGAATTCCTTGGGTAGGAAGCAGCAACCCATCTCAGTGTCTTAAAAGGCGTCTAAGAAAAGATCCCGTTTTGAAGTTTGAAAGATCCTGTAAAGAGAGGGAAAGGGAAGGCCTTGGGCCAAGCAGCCTTTGAGGTGGTAACCAGCTCATAAGAGCTGGCATGTGCCAACAGTGTCTCTCATTCTGGCTCGAGAGTTGGCTGAAGAGAGAAATGTGTGGAAGGCTCTGTAAGTGAAAGCATTGTTCTTGGCTTTGGCTGTAGTGTGGCTGGAAATGGAGCAGGGAGAGAGCGTGGACCTGGTCTCTGGGGTCCAGGTATTGCCCTAAGAGGAGGGTTTTATATGTGTGTGTTTTTCCCTTCCTTTTCTTATTTTTAATTTTTTTTTCCTTTCCCCCTTTTTAGTATTAACATTCAAGGTACAGGAAATGGTTGGATATCGAGTGTTTTACAACTCTTCTAGGGCAGGCTATTAATATTCTAGTCTGCCAAGACGAAAGCCAGAGAGACTTAACTAGGTAGAATCAAAGCTAATAACTTTTATGAAAGTGCCCTAAGCAAGGTACCCTCAGTTTATTTGAAAGTGTTTAAGTTTTACTAAAATCCCATCATTGCCAACGTGGTTTTTTAAAGAGGGTAGGCAGCCATGGTGGCTAAACCTCAAAGACCAGTAAGACCTGAAATGGGCATCAGAGTGAGCCATCTGAGGACAAAAGGAGAGCTTTGGCAATAGAAAGAGGTGCAACTGTGACTCTGGACCTCCGTCCCCTCATTATTCTTTACTGGCCCTGGCAGCTGCCATCGCTTGCTCAATGTGCTGTGGGCAGGGGATTGTTTCTTAATGCCTGCATGGGAGTACCAAGCTTCAGCTGTGTTATCTAGGCTCTGAGCTCCTGGCACTTGCTGAGGCATCTGGTGACTCTAGACAAAAGCCTGTTTTGTCAGAAAGAAGATTGGGGCAAAGAACAACCATTGTTATCTCTGATGCCCTCAGAGCAAACTGTCTACTTGGCAAATGGAAATGTCTTAACCTTGTGAATTACACAACTGGTCCACTTGGTTTTATTTTTCTTTGAGATTATGTTATACTACTAACTACTAAAGTTTTAGCAGTCTATAATTAATGCATTTTAAAAGATGTTTTAAATATCATAAAAGTAATGAGTGCTTTATTGTAAAGAATTTGGAAAATGCAGAAAGGTAAATGGAAGAACGAAAAATCATTAATTCTACCATACTCATTTTTAAAAATTTATTTATTTTAGAGAGAGGGCTAGAGAGAGGGAGGGAGGGAGAGAAATATCAATTTGTTGTTCCACTTATTTATGCATTCCTTGATTGCTTCTTGATGTGTCCTGAGATCAAACCCACAACCTTGGCATATCCTGATGATGCTCTGAACAACTGAGGTTCTCAGCCAGGACTCATTTTATTAACAGAAGAATTTCTTTAATGTTGTGAAATTGGCTGAGATTATTGGTTCAGGACTGGCTTGGGCATGATCTATATACCTCATGAATCTCAACCCTGTTTCTTTAACATCTTTAATTTTCCCATTGAGAACTGCCCTGGTCTGGTCCTGCTTGACTAGATTTTATTACCCTGGAGTATGAAACTGTATCTTCTATATTTAAGTTTTTATAATATGTCTCAAGCCAAGTTTTAATCTTCATCTGTGATTGTCTTTAGAAGTCTGGGTGTTTATTTGTTTTTTAAATTAGTGATGATGAATGAACATGTGTGGGGGGTAGGGGTGGGGGTGATGGTTTTATTATTTTTAAAAGCTAAATGTTGACCTGTGTACCTCTTTTTGGAAAGGTATCTTTGGTGCCAATTAGCATAACAACTTGCTTTCATTGAAAGTCTTATAAAATCTTGGGAGATTTCTTGTTGTAGAAAAAGAAAAGGCCTGTCTTCCATAGAATCCTGAGATAAACTGAGCCACAGGGACTTTTTCTTTTTCATTAGGTTAACATTTTAATTAAGGCAACTGCACAGAAACAAATCTCCTTTCCTTATGTTTTTCTGTTGAATTTATATTGACTAGTATGGAACTTTGGCTTATTAAATATTTAGATTTTTGTTTTATAGAGACTTGTGATTAAGAAAATAGAAATCTTGGCCTAATACAGAAATGTGTTTTGAACTTATTTATTGTTCGTTTTTAAATTATATATATATATATATATATATATATATATATATATATATATATTGATTTCAGAGAGGAAGGGAGAGGGAGAGAGAGATAGAAACATCAATGATGAGAGAGAATCATTGATTAACTGCCTCCTGCATGCCCCCTACTGGGGATCGAGCCCACAGCCCAGGCATGAGCCCTTGACCAGAATCAAACCTGGGACCCTTCAGTCCACAGACTGACATTCTATCCACCGAGCCAAACCAGCTAGGACTAGTGTTGTTTTTTTTTTGTTTGTTTGTTTTTTAAACACCTTTTTTTTCTTTCTTTTTTTAAAAATATATTTTTATTGATTTTTTACAGAGAGGAAGGGAGAGGGATAGAAAGTTAGAAACATCAATGAGAGAGAATCATCGATCAGCTGCCTCCTGCACACCCCCCACTGAGGATGTGCCCCCAACAAAGATACATGTCCTTGACCAGGAATCGAACCTGGGACCTTCCCAGTCCTCAGGCCGACACTCTACCCACTAAGCCAAACCCATTTCAGCTAGTGTTCCTTCTTAATGTTAAAAATTGGCAGGGCCTACGAGACTGGTGTCTAAAATACTCTGACATTGGCAATATCAGGTATAGCCATTCCCCAAAGAAACCTTCATTAATACTGTATAACCTTATAAATCTTTTTGACAGGAAAGAAATGGGAAGAGATGCTGGCTGGGTATAATTTCATTTATATTCTCTTAAAGTAAGCATTTTGTACTGATACGTTATTTTGTAAATTATCTTTTTATTTAACATGGACTCTCCATCTAATAGGGGAAGGGGAGCTTCCAGTCAGAATAATTACTCTAACAGTCTGAGAATAATCTTTGGAACTATTGTCTGCACTATGGTTTGAAAAAAATCAAATCAAGATTGACTACTTTGTCCAAGAGACTGGCAAGAATTTAAGTAGATCTGGGAAAATCTTTCATGTTATTAACTTAAATTTCATATGAATAGAGGTTGAGAAATGATGTCTGATAGCCTAAGTTGTGGGTAGAATTTCTGCTTTTTTGCTTATCAGATGGCTTTAATGTTCCTGCCTTTTCTTATTTATTGTCAAAAAGTAGAAAATAACTGTTTCCAGAACTTATTAAGGAGTGATAGATAGTTGGAGAATATTTTGGGAAGAGGTGAGCTAAACAGATAATACATGGTGACTTTTTTTTTTTTTTTTTTACCTCATACAAGTTTTTAAAAATTAATATATTCAGCCGAAACCAGTTTGGCTCAGTGGTAGAGCATCGGTCTGCGGACTGAAAGGTCCCAGGTTCGATTCCGGTCAAGGGCATGTACATTGGTTGCGGGCACATCCCCAGTAGGGGGTGTTCAAGAGGCAACTGGTTGATGTTTCTCTCTCATCGACGTTTCTGGCTCTTTATCTCTCTCCCTTCCTCTCTGTAAAAAAATCAATAAAATATATATTTTTTTAAAATTAATATATTCATATTTCCTTTTTATAAGTGATTTTATAGTATATTCACAGAATTGTGTAACCAACACCATTATTTATTTCAGACTATTTTCTTTTCTTAAATATATTTTATTGATTTTTTACAGAGAGGAAGAGAGAGGGGTAGAGAGTTAGAAACATCGATCAGCTGCCTCTTGCACACCCCCTACCGGGGATGTGCCCGCAACCAACGTACATGTCCCTGACCGAAATCGAACCTGGGACCTTTCAGTCCGCAGACCGACGCTCTACCACTGAGCCAAACCGGCTTCGGCTGGATACTACTCTCTTAACACATAATATGAATAGCAAATATTTTCTCCCGTTTGTATGGATTGTCTTTTCACGTTCTTGATGTTATCCTTTGAAGCACAAAAGTTTTAAGTTTTGATGAAGCCTGACATCCATTTTTACTTTAGTTGCTACGCTTTTGGTGACATATCTAAAAAACCATTGCCTAGACCAAGGTCTTGAGGATTTACAACTATGCTTTCTTTTGAAAGTTTTATGGTTTTAGCCCTTATGTTTAGATCTTTGATCAATTTTGAGGTAAGGATCTATTTATTCTTTTACATGTGGATATCCAGTTTCCCAGCACCACTTATTGAAAGACTGTTCTTTCCCCCTGGAATTGTCTTGACATCTTGAGAAAATCAGTTGTCTAGAAATGTATGGGTTTTTGTCTGGACTCTCAGCTGTGTTCCACTGATGTACATGGCTGTCCTTATGCCAGTATTATTGTTTTGATTATTATTGCTTTGTAGTAAGCTTGAAATCAGGAATTGTGTCTTCTGACTTGCTTTTCTTTTAAAGATAGGTTTGATTATCCTGAGTCTCTTGCATTCCCATATGACTTTTAGGGTCAGCTTATCAATTTCTCCAAAAAATCTGTTAAAATCTTAACAGTTTTACGTTTTTCAACTCATGTACATGGGTTCTCTTTCCATTTATATAGGTCTTTAATTTCACTCAATGATGTTTTTGGTTTTCAGAGTACAAGTCTTCCAATACTCATATTAAATTTGTTCTTAAGTATTTTATTCTTTTAGATGTAATTGTAAGGAGAATTGTTTTTCTCAATTTCACATTTGGGTTATTTATTGCTGTGTGTAAAATATAATTGATTTATATTTATTGATATTTATCACGCGTTTTTACTGAATTCATTTATAAGCTCTAATAGTTTTTATGAGCATTCTTTGGTATTTTCTATGTACAAGATCATAACATCTGCGAATAGAGATACTTTTACTTTCTTTCCAATACAGATATCTTTTTTTCTCTTGCCTAATTGTAGCCTTCGGTACAGTGTTAAATGGAAATGGCAAGAGCAGACAGACATCCTTGGCTTGTTCCTGATTTTAGAAGAAAACCTTCAGTCTTTTACTATTAAGTATGAAGTTAACATTATTGTGTGTTTTTTTCAGAGATGCCCTTTATTAATTAATGTGGAGTTTTGAAGGGAACATTTCTATTCTCGCTTGAGATTTAAGAGTCTTTTAATTATTTTGCATAACAAGATCGTGTGTGTGTGTGTGTGTGTGTGTGTGTGTGTGTGTGTGTTATTAGTGTTCATTCTATCACTTTAACTGTCTAACTTTGGACACTTTGTGCCTCCTTCATTCATGTGTTCTGTTTGTCAGATATTTATTGAACATTCAATTTGTTAGATAAAATATTTGAAGATACAAGGGTTAAAAACACTGAGGTCTTTGTCTTCAGATACCAGTTTGTACTCTATATCAACAACCTCATTTTAAAAAAAATCTGTAAAGATTGAAGTGTTGGGCATATTTTATTTGTGAGCATGTGTTAAGTCCTTGCATATTTTCAGAGTTCAGTATGGTCTCAGTGTTAAGAGTGGTCTTATTTTGTACATATCATGAGTGCTACCTATGTGTCAAACTCGAACACTTATTTTTTCAAAATACTGTTAATCATAGCAGTGACTCCCAAATCTTTGTCCTCTACTCTGACCTCTTTCCTAAGTTTGACCAGGTTTCCAGCTGCTTAATAGATTTCCTCGCTCAATTGTTCTAGATATACTTTAGACTTACAAGATGTATCACAAAATTATGACTTATCTATAAAGCCCACCTCTCTCCATGTTTTCTCATTTTCATTAGTGGGAATATTTCTTCCATTTGCCCAAACTTGAAACTTCTGCATCATTCTTGACACCTTTTTCTCACTGCTCACATCAGTGTATCACAAAGGCCCTTTGAGAGACTGTCTCCTACATATTTCTTGTTACCTACCTCCATCTCTTATTGCCAATTCCTTTGTTTGGACCCTCATCATTTTTTACTTGGACCAAACTCTTCTCTCATCCCCTTTCTTTCCCACGTGGTAAATTAATTGTCATTCAGGATCCAGCTTAAATGTCACTTCCTCTTTATAGCATACTCTTGTTAACCAATTCTTTAAACTTCCAGGTGAAATTAAACATCATTCTACAGTCATGTGCCTCTTAATGATAGGGATATGTTGAGAAAAACACACGGTAGGCAATTTCACCATAGTGCGAACATCCCAGACTATAGTTACACAAACCCAGATGGTGTAGCCTACCACATGTCTAGGCTACATAGTATAGCCTATTGCCCCTAGGCTACAAGCCTGTACAGCATGTTTCTGTACAAAACAAGCACAAGAGAAAATGATACAATCAAGAGACACGTTAAACACAAGTTATATGAGGCTGCTGCATGGCATATTTTAAAGCAAACTTTTTTTTTACCAAAAAAAAAGTAGAAAGATTCTACTCTAAGATAATGACAAAAAGTATAGTATGATATGGTTTGGTCCAAAACTAGTAACAGTTATTTATTATCATTACCAACTATTATACTATACACACTTGTATGTGCATAGTAGTTTGTTTACATCAGCATCATCACAAACACCTGAGTGATGCGTTGCACTATCATCTTAGGGTGGCTTTAGCATCACTAGTGATAGGAATTTTTCAGCACCATTGAAATCTTATGAGACCATTGTTGTATATGCAGTCTGTCACTGACTGAAACATCATTCTGTGGTATTTGTATTAATGCTATGAAAATGGAATATTGTATAGCTATTAATAGCATAAGTTGTAGAATCTTACAGACTTGAGTTTGAATTCTGGCTCTTAATAGCTATATGACCTTGAACATATTAGTTTCTCTAAGCCTCAGTTTCCTCATCTTAAAGTAAAACTAATAACTATTTCATAGAGCAGAAGTAAAGATTAAGTGCAATTATGAAAGTAATAATTATAGTAATTATGGTCACAATATATTGAACATTTATTATTTGCTAAGCACTGAGCTAAATGTAATATTTGATACATATTGCCTATGTAAAACAGCTTAGTGCTTGATGTATAGTAAACATTCAATAAAGAAAAGCTAGTATTTTTTTATTGTTGTTTTCATCTGTCTGGGCTAAGCATTTTAAAGGCAAAAACTATGTTTCATCTTTGTGATTGACAGTATGGTAAATAATCAATAAACAGTTGCTGAGTGTGAATTTATTTAGTGCGATTTGACGAAATGCTAGGAGTTCTTAAAAATAATATTCCCTGCTAACTTGACTGCAGTTCCTTTGGGATTTGAAGGTTTTGTGTTTCCTATTCAAGTACACATACCCCTGGAGAGAAATAATACTTGTAGTTTTATCAATAGCTATCCTATGGGAATTAATTCTTTACCATTCTTTCTAATCTGAAAAAGACCTTACAGGATGAGACTGGGCTGGAAAGAAAGGGGAGAGGAAGAGACCAGAGCACACAGTATTATGGGGGACAAAATTACTATTTCCCATGTGCCTCACAATTACTTTTTTTCCTACTTTGTAATGGACATCACGCTACCTAATGCACATAGGCAGCATTTGGTAACCTTGGCTCTGCTGTAGAGCCATAAGGTTAGATCATGTAAAATTGAGTTACTTCTTTACTTAAAAGTCTGAATTTGCTTATTTATCACTTTGTGGTATTATGGGTATGACTAGAGGCCCGATGCATGAAAATCCATGTGAGAGTAGGCCTTCCTTCCCCTGACTGCTGGCACCGCTTCCCTCCTGGACCCGGGACCCGGGCTGCTTCCCTCCCATCCCAGCTTCATCCATGATGAAGGACATGATGAAGCATAATCCTCTTTTATTATTATAGATTACAGACTCCCTCCCTCTATAGGCAGTTAATACTTTATATTGAGTATTGACATAGAATATTTTAGACCTGGTCCATAATTTTGGTCAGCTGTCTTATAAATAAATGTCAGTTGTCACTACCCTGTGAACTGCCAGGTTTGTTGAGCACAAGATGGGGTGATAAACCTGAAAACACTGAAGAGGCTACACAGATATAATACAATTCAATTCCAGACTTTAATATATGACTTGGGAAAATTCATTTAACTTTCTAGATCTCAGTTTCCTTACCTCTAAAAATTTTCAAGGTCCCTGTCTATCCTAAAATTCTGGGGGCTTTATTCTGTCAGAGGATATTTTTTCCATTGCTTTTCAAAGAATGAGAAAGGAAGGAGGGAAGGAGAGAGAAATACCATTGTGAGAGAGACACATCGACTGGTTGCCTCCTGACTGGGGCAGGGAGCAAACCAGAAACCCAGGTACTTGCCTTTGACTGGAAATGGAATCTGTGACCCTTCGGGAGAACGCCAGTCAGGGCTTTGTCTCCTATTTACTTGTGTCTCTTGCTTCCATCAGCCATAGTTACTTTTTTTAAACTTGTCAAATCATTCTCATTCTTTTCCCAGAACCCTCCATCAGCCCTTCATTTCATTCAGAGAAAAAGCCAATGGCCTATATAGCCCTACGTGACCTGAACTTCTCCCTGCTATATGTTTGTGGCCTCATCTCTTTTCCCCCCTCTCAGTTGTCTCCAGCCACACTGGCCTCTGCTATTCCTTGATCATCTCAGCTATGTTCCTCTTGTTTTAGGGATTATACAGTGAAGATTCCAGCTTCTAGATAGCATTGTCAACTCTCTTGTCTCCAAGTTTTTTTACTCAAATGTCACCCTATTTTGAATTTGCAACTGCCTCTGCACTGCCCCTCCCACTTCTTTACCCTGCTGTTATTTTTTTTCAAAGCACTAATTTTCTAATTTACTGTGTTCTTAATTATTATGTTTATAATTTATTGTCTAACTATCTGCTACAATGTAAGTTCTACCAGGGTAAAGAATTTTTGGTTTGTTCACCCTTATTTCCCAAGCACCTTTAATAGTACCTGGTTCATTAAATATTTATTAGCACATCGATGGGCTGTGGTGAATACTAATCTCAGTTTTAGCTGATATGAGCCTCAGTTGGCTCATTTATGAAATTCTGGTTTTGATCTATATCTTTTTATTTTTTTTCATCACCATTTATTCCTTCAATGCCCTCTTTCACATCTATATATTTTATGTTATCTGAGGTTTTCCTCAGATACCTGGTAATGCTTGGTTATCTGCTCTCATTTTAAACATCTTTAAGATGGGAGACTGAATGATTGATTGGAAGCTCTGAATGCATCAGCAGGTGTATGTATTATGAACTTCACAGTGCGATGGTTGTTAATTTGGTGAAACCTACATGTCAGTGTCTTTAATTTTTTTTTTTAAGTCCTCTCCTGAAGATTTTTTCCATTGCCTTTTTTCTTTCTTTCAGAAATAGTAGAAAGGAGGGAGAGGGCACGGTGGAAGAGAGGGAGAAAAAAGAAAAGAGAAGGAGGGAAGGAGGGAGGGAGGGAGGGAGGGAGAGAGGGAGAGGGAGAGGGAGAGGGAGAGAGAGAGGGAGAGAGGAGAGAGAGAGAGAGAGAGAGAGAGAGAGAGAGAGAGAGAGAGAGAGAGAGAGAGAGAGAGAGAGAGAGAGAAGATATGAGGAGGGAACCTGCAACCAAGGTATATGCCCTTGACCGGGAATCAACCCACGACTTGCAGACCAGTGCTCTAACTACTTAGCAACACCAGCAAGGGCATGTCAGTAACTTTAAATCTTTCCTCATGGGTTTACTTTATTCCTTAGAAAGTCTCTTCTAATTCTGGAAGGTAAGAACTGACTGCCAGCTTTCTTTGTACCAAATTAAGAAAAAAATACAGTAGACTTCGGGTTTTGGCCTTCAGTATTCAGTATGCTTCAATCCACATTTAATCCCTTATTTTAGGTATGGTCCTCATGCCCTTTCCTATGCCTAGAGCACCCTAGTCCAGAGATTCTCTATTTAACCCTCTCCAGTAAATAAACCTCTAGTCTCTTGTATTAGGAAGGACATCTGAGTGAGAAAAGGCATTTAAGGATATAATTGCTTTTTAAACAGCTTTTGATCAGTGTTATTAATACTAAATCATTAGGCCTTGGCTAGAGTGTCAGCCTATGTACCAAAGGGTCTTGGGTTCAATTCTCTGTCTCAGTTTGCTCCCTGCCCCCAGCCCCCAACCCCGGGGGTAAGGTGTCTCTCCCATCGATGTCTGTTTCTTCCTGTCTTTAATTTGCTTTCTAGATTCTGAAATGTTATTGTTGTCTCCTCTTCTTTCCTTCCTTGTGGGTTTGTCTTTTAGAAAATCCTTTATTATAGTTTTAGTGTGGTTTAGTCTATTTTATTTATTTATTTAAAATATATTTTTATTAGTTCCATAGAGGAAGAGAGAGGGGAAAAGAGATAGAAACATCAATGATGAGAGAGAATCATTGATTGGCTGCATCCTGCATGCCCCCTTACTGGGGATCAGGCCCATAGCCCAGGCATGTGCCCTTGCCTGGAACTGAACCCGGGATTCTTCAGTCCACAGGCTGATGCTCTATCCTCTGAGCCAAACCAGCTAGGGCATTGTCTACTTTATTATTGAGGCCTGCTGGTCAGAGGGCTGGGGGGCACAGGGGCAGGAGCTGGGAGGTTGTCTGGCAGGCCCCATTGGCAATCAGGGCCTGCAGGCTGGGGGCAGTTCCTGCATTGAGTGTATACCCCCTGGTGGTTAGTGCATGTCATAGCAACCAGTTGTTCTAGTTGTTCTGTTGTAACTCCCTTAGGCTTTTATATATATAGACTAGAGGCCTGGTGCACAAAATCCATGCACGGTGTGTGTGTGTGTGTGTGTGTGTGTGTGTGTGTGTGTGTGTCCCTCAGCCCAACCTGCGCCCTCTCCAATCTGGGACCCCTTGAGGGATGTCCAGCTGCCCATTTAGGCCCAATCCTGGGCAGTCGGACATCCGTCTCACAATCCAGGACTGCTGGCTCCCAACTGCTTGCCTGCCTGCTTGCCTGCTTGCCCCTAACTGCTTCTGCCTGCCAGCCTGATCACCCCCTAACTACTCCCCTGCCAGTCTGATTGATGCCTAACTGCCCTCCCCTGCAGGCCTGGTCTCCCCTATGTGCCCTCTCCTGAAGGCCTGGTCACCCCTAACTGCCTTCCCCTGCAGGCATGGTCCCCCACAACTTCCCTCCCCTGATGGCCTTGTCCCCTCCATCTGCCCTTCCCTGCAGGCCCAGTTGTACACAACTTCTTTCCTCTGCTGGCCTTGTCACACCTAACTGCCCTCCCCTGCAGGCTTGATAGTCCCCAACTGCCGTCCCTTGCAGGCCTGGTCCCTCTCAACTGCCCTCCCCTGTTGACCATCTTGTGGTGGCCATCTTGTGTCCACATGGGGGCAGCTATCTTTGATCACATGGGGGCAGCCATCTTGTGTATTAGGGTGATGGTCAATTTGCATATTACTCTTTTATTAGATAGGATATTCCCTCTGCTGTACTTTACATCCCCCAAAATATGGAACACTTTGTGAATTTGCATGTCATCCTGTACAGGTGTCATGCTAATAAATCTTCTTTGTATTTTTTCAATTTTAGTATATGTGCTGTTGAAGTGAGTACTGTGTTTTATTTAGTCTTATAAAAGTTTGTATTTAATGCAATTTGTTGAGGTACTTTTTTATCACTCCTACATGTCTAATTTAAAAAGGACTTCCTCATGCCAAGAGTATAAGAATATTAACCTGTATATTTTTTACTCTAAATATTTTGGTTTTAGCCAAGACCAGTTTGGCTCAGTGGATAGAGCGTCGGCCTGTGGAATGAAGGGTCCCGGGTTTGATTCCGGTCAAGGGCATGTACATTGGTTGCGGGCACATCCCCAGTGGAGGATGTGCAAGAGGCAGCTGGTCGATGTTTCTCTCTCATCGATGTTTCTAGCTCTCTATCCTTCTCCCTTCCTCTCTGTAAAAAATCAATAAAATGTATTAAAAAAATAATAATAAAATAAATAAATATTTTGGTTTTAAATTCAGTTTTTAAAAACCACTTGGTCTTTATTTTAGTGTGCTATAGGAACCTAATTCTTTAAATATATATATATATATATATATATATATATATATATATATATATATTTATTTATTTTTTATTGATTTTTACAGAGAGGAAGGGAGAAGGATAGAGAGTTAGTAACATCTTTGAGAGAGAAATATCGATCAGCTGCCTCCTGCACACGCCCTAATGTGAATGTGCCTGCAACCAAGGTACATGCCCTTGACTGGAATCGAACCTGGGACCTTTTAGTCTGCAGGCCGACTCTCTATCCACTGAGCCAAACCGGTTTCAGCAAACCAGTGATCTCTTGATGCATGGGACAATGCTCAACCAAATGAGCAACACCAGCTGTTTTTTTTGTTTGTTTGTTTTTTTAATGCTACCAATTATCTGAGCCTTTGCCCTTTGGGGCAAGGCAATTCCTTACCTTGTAAGTTCAGTGTCTACTGTAAAATCAGAAAATGTCAGATGCTTACTCTATTCACTCTCTTAGCAATAAGGGTTTGACATCTTGACCCAAGTTTCACCAACCAGACATATTACCCCTAATATTTTCAATCAGTTCCTAATCTCAAAGGACAGTGGAAAACTGTTTATAGTGGTGGTGGTGACATACAGTGTAAGTGGTTCAGTGATAGAGGCAGCAATGCTAGACTGATAGTGTCACATGATTTTGTTAGCAGTCTGGTTGTGCTTCTCTCTATGCCTGCTTGTTTCTGAGCCTAATTCTCCAAACTTTCTGCGAGCTCTGAGTTACCCACTAACCTTTTGCTTAAATCAGCCAGAGTTAGTTTCTGTAAGCAGCCATGAACAATGAGTAATTTAGTAAGTAGTTGAATGTTGAGAGTAGAAACCACAGTACATATTAAAGAAATGTACATCTTTTATATATATAATTTTATTGATTTTTTACGGAGAGGAAGAGAGAGGGATAGAGAATTAGAAACATCGATGAGAGAGAATCATCGATCAGCTTCCTCTTACACACCTCTTACTGGGGATGTGCCCTTGACCGGAATCGAACCTGGGACCCTTCAGTCTGCAAGCTGATGCTCTATCCACTGAGCCACACCAGTTTTGGCGAAATGTACATTCAGAGATAAAACTCATGAAATATTAGATCACAGAAATGTGATAGCTTATATAACAGATTGTATGTGATATAAAGAAAGAAAAAATCAGTGGAAGAGAATTTGGAAACTGGTTTATTGAAGGGGTCTATTGGGTTTATTGGCACTCAAATAATGGGTAGAATAATATTTAGATATCCCTGCTTCATACATGAAGGAAATAGGAAGGAGGATGTTATGATTATATATTTAAGTAGGCCAGAAAAATATGTGCTTTCACTCTTAGTAATTCTCATGACTGGAATGTAAGTGGGAATGTTACAAGTCTGTCTGTGAAAAATATGTAAACATTTATTTTTGTAGAATTTTTTGTTTTCAGATTCACTGAAGGTTATCAACAATTTTTTTTAAAGGGGCAGACTTTAAAGGGAGATTTAGCTATTCTCTCTTTTTTTTAACTTTTAAAAAACTATTTGATCTATGAATATACTTTTGAAACTCACATTCCCTAAAATCTCTTGATAACCAGTGATCCACTAGTCTGTCAGCTATCCTAAGCCTCATAAAAGTATATTAAAGCTTTCTCTTACTTCATTTTGCAAATATATTTTCATAATTAACTTTGTCCAGATAAAAGTAAATCTTTACTCCCATGATTATTTTTCAGACTTTATTGTAGCACTGATTTGTCTTATTCTAATTTTTGTTTTCACATCTGATCCCCAATCCCCTCACGCCCACCCACGCCCACCCCAAATCTATAAGCTGTTTGATAAAGACAGACTCATTCATCTCTGTATCTCCAGTGTCTGGCATGTAATTGGGCTTTATAAATTTTTTTAAATCCTGATTTAATGAATTCTTTTCTTTAAGTGCTCTTTGAAAGGAGTTGAGAGAATTAAGATTTTTCTTTAGCTCAGAGTTATCATAAACATTAAATATTGTATAGCTGGTCTGGAACATTTGTTATTTGTTATTTGTATGAAAACACTTAAGATACTTTGGTCAGCCCTAGCTGGTTGCTAAGTTGTTAGAGCATCAGCCGGTGGACTAAAGGGTCATAGGTTCGATTCCTGTCAAGGGCAGGTACGTTAGTTGCAGGCTCAATTCTGCCCCAGTCAGGGTGCGTACAGGAGGCAATTAATCGATGTGTCTCTTCAATGTTTTTCTCTCTGTGTCTCTCCCCCTTCCTTCCACTCTCTCTAAAAAAAATCAATGGGAAAAATGTCCTTTGGACAGGCTGGCGTGGCTCAGTGGTTGAGTATCAACTTATGAACCAAAAGGTCATGGTTCAATTCCCAGTTACGGCACATGCCTGGGTTGTGTGCTAGTTCCCCAGTGTGAGGTGTTCAGGAGATAGCCAATCAGTGATTCTCTCTTATCGTCTTTCTCTCCCTCTCCCTTCCTCTCTAAAATCAATACAAAAATATTTTTTTAAAAATATCCTCTGATTAGAATTAACAACAAAAAAATAAAGATACCTTTGTTGGATATGATTTGTTTTGGGATCTAGTGATTTTCAACAGTTCACTAGCTCTAACCTGAAATTGTGCTGTTATGCTGGTGGGTTTTTTTGTTTTGTTTTGTTTTGTTTTGTTTTATAGACTACTAGAGGCTCAGTGCACAAAATTTGTGCTGGGGGGTGAGGTGAGGGGGAGTGTCCCTTGGCCCAACCTGCACCCTCTCCAACCTGGGATCCCTTGGGGCAGGGGTCCTCAAACTTTTTAAAGTGGGGGCCAGATCACGGTCCCTCAGAGAGCTGGAGGGCCGGACTATATGAACTACTAATTCCTACTGTAACACCTCGGCTGCGCTCACTGCCCAAAAAACCTGGCGGGCCGAATCAGACTCCTCTGCGGGCCGCATGTGGCCCGCGGGCCGTAGTTTGAAGACCCCTGCCTTGGGGGATGTCTGACTGCTGGTTTAGGCCCAATCCTTCTCACAATCTGGGACCCTACAGTCAGACATCTGGGACCACTGGCTCCTAACTGCTGTCTGCCTGCCAGCCTGATCGCCCCCTAACCACTCACCTGCCTGCCTGATTACCCCAAATTGCCCTCCCCTACAGGTCTGATTACTCCCAGGTGCCCTTCCCTGCTGGCCCAATTGCCCACAACTGCCCTCCCCTGCTGGCCTCATCACCCACAACTGCTCTCTCCTGCATGAGGGCATGAGGACCACCTAGGCTTTTATTAGTATAGATTTTTTTAGTACAGTTTTATATTTACAGAAAAATTGAAACAGTAGGACAGAGTTCTTAATATCCCACACTCATATTCCCCCATTATTAACATCTTACTAATTAGTATGGTACATTGTTACAGTTACTGAACCAATATTAAGATGCTATTATTAACCAACTTCCATACTTTATTCAGATTTCCTTATTTTTTGCCCGGTATTCTTTTCTGTTCTAGAATTCCATCCAGGAAACCACATTACATTTAGTTATCATGTCTCCTGAAACTCCTCTTCACTTGTGACAGTGTTTCAGATTTTCCTTGTGTTGTTTTTTTTTTTTTTTTTTGTGTGTGTGTGTGTGTGTGTGTGTGTGTGTTTTAATTTTTTTTAATTTATTGATGTGTGTGTGTGTGTGTGTGTGTGTGAGAGAGAGAGAGAGAGAGAGAGAGAGAGAGAGAGAGAGAGAGAGAAACATAGATTTGTTGTATGCATTCATTGGTTAATTCTTATAGGTGCCCTGACCAGAGATCAAACCCACAACCTTAGAGTATCAGAACACTACTTTACCCAAATTTTCCTTGTTTTTGAAGACCACAGTTTTGAGGTATTGTCAGATATTTTGTAGAATACTCTTCTGCTGGTATTTATCTGATGTTTCTCTCCCATTAGACAGGAGTTAATGAGTTTGGGGAAGAAGAGCCACAGAGGTAAAGTAACAATTTCACCCATTACATCAAAGGCATATACTATTTGCATCATTTATTATTGTTGATGTTGGGCTTGATCATCTGGCTAAAATAGTGCTAGTTAGGTTTTTGTACTGTCAAGTTACTCTTTCCCCTCTTTCCATACCTTACGTACGTACTTTATGGAGGGAAGTCATCATGCATAGGCCACACTGAAGGAGTGAGGAGTCAAGTCCTCTGCATCAGAGTATCTACATAAATTATTTGGAATTCTTCTGCATAGGTGATTCTGTTATGTTTTTTAATAACTCAATTTATGGTGATAAGGAAGGCGGCAAGCTGCAAGGTGTTTGACAGAACTCCCCAGCTCCAAGGGTCTTGTCCCTAGGTTCTTGCTTTTCTAGATAAAGTCCTGTTAGGTGCTCTGAGTAAACACTATTGGGTTGTGATTTATTTGTCTAGATTGTTTTTGTTTCACCGCCTTTTGTTGCCTAGACTTTCTTAAAAATTATGTTAGTGAACCTCTGGAAAACACTCAGAGCTTTGTCTATGTACCTGTGTAAAAAAAAAAAAAAAAAAAAAAAAAATGTACCTAGGAGTCTGATGGTTTAAGAACAGTCAACTTCAGTTTTAGGGAAGGAGGAGGAAGTTTTATGACTACATACAGCCACATTGCACATTGAAAGAAAAAATTTGTTATATTCATACTGCTTTAGGAGCCAAAGACCAAGACCCACTGAATTTAAGTAAAAGAAGATATATCTTCACTTTTTCTTTTTTTAAAAGTATTGAAGCCCAGCTGCCATGGCTCAGTGGTTGAGTGTTGACCTATGAACCAGTGATCTCACCAATCTAGGGGTGAGATCACCGTTTGTTTCCAATCAGGGCACATGCCCAGGTTGCAGGCTCATTCCCAGTGTAGGGCATGCAGGAGGTAGCCAATCAATGATTCTCTCTCATTCTTAATCTCTCTCTCTCTCTCTCTCTCCCCCTTCCTGACAGAAATCAATAAAAATAAAAAAATTCTTTTAAAAAGTACTTAATTGTGTGTTTTTTTAAATTATTATACAGTAAAATTGACTTCTTGGTTGATGATGGTACAGTTTTATAAATTTTAAGTAATTTTTCATGTAGTTATCACCACATTAGGATACATAAATCACTCCAAAAATATTTTTATTATTATACCCACCTCTTACCTCTGGTAACTACTGTTCTATATCTTTATAGTTGGTTGTTGTTTTTTTTGTGTGTTTTTTTAAGCATTAGATAACTGGAACCATCTATGCATTTTGAGGTTGACTTCTTTCATCTAATTTAAAACTTCCACATATTTGCTTTTTTAAATTTATCATAAAATGTTCTTTCTCCCATACACCTGAATTGAGCATTAACACTTTTCAGATGATTGATTGCACAGTCACGATAAGCTTTCTAATTTTAATAAAGTTGATAAAGTATCTTAAAGACTTTTTTCCCCAGGTATGAATTGAAATATTGTTGTGGGCCTTTGGTAGTCAGGTCTCTGTTTTAATGGATCTTGGTTCTGTTCCTTTAGTAAGCATCTGCAAAATGCTCTGAATGATGGAAAAAATATGAGATGCACTTCTAAAAAAAAAAAAGGAGGTCTTGCACCTTCCCTCTTAGTAATTATATCCTGCATGAGCCCTGATCTGGGCCAGGGAGGAGCCTGCAACCTAGACATGACCTTGATCAGAATTGAACCTAGACCCTGATGTCTCCAGGCTGAGGCATTATCCACTCTGGCAGAAGCTTTAGGCCTGGGCAGGGCCCCTCCAGCTCTCTCTGATCACCAGCTCAGTCCCTGCCCAGACCGAAAGCTTTTTTGGCAGCAGCAGACTCTCAGCTTTCTGCCCAGGCGATTGATTGCAGGGAGTCCATTCCTGCGCCAGGCCAAAACCCTCCGGCAGAAGCTTTTGGCTTGGGGCCAGAGCAGACCCCCAGCTCCCTGCAATCGATCGCAGGGGGTTTGCTCCTGCCCAGGCCTTACCTCACAGTGACCTGGGTGCTACGATGTTCCTGAGACACAGGCCCTGGGTATCTATGTATGCAAATTAACAGCCATCTTTTTTTGGGTTAATTTGCATAGTCACTCTGATTGGCTATAGGCATAGTGAAGATATGGTCAATTTACATGTTTGTCTATTATTAGGTAAGATTTCACTAGTTATAGTCTATTAGTTTAGATCAGTGGTTCTGAGTTTGGTCCCTAGATAAGCAGCATTACCATCGTATGGAAATCTGTCAGAAATGCAGGTTACCATCTCTGTTCCAGACCTGCCATCTCAGAAGCTCTAGGGGTGAGATCCAGCAATCTTTCTGAACAACTCCCTTCCTCCCCCAGTGATACATTCTGAAGTTTGAGTATCTGGTTTGGTTTATTGAGTGTGCCTGGTAGCCTTCATAGCAGTTCTTGTAGCATATTGCTTTTCCTACAGATTAGCATTGGCTTTTCCTAAAGGGCCATGAAAAGTACTTCCTCTTTTAATTAGTGTCTGACTGCTAAGCTGTTAGTTCAGATTCTCCTCTCTAAAGATCTCATTTGCTGAACTGATAAAGTTAGAACAGGGGTTGGCAAGCTACAGACTGCAGGCCACTTCTTGTTTTTGTAGTTTGTGAGCTAAGAATAGTTTTAACCTTTTTTCAAAAAAACATGCCATAAATTCTACCCATTTAAAGCATACATTTAAAAGGTTTTCAGCATATTCCCAGAGTTGAATAGTATATCAATATCTAATTTTAGAGCATTTTTATTGTGCCAAAGAGAACCATATATATTTTTGCAATCAGCCTCCACTTCTCCCAAACACTGCCCCCTATACCTTTCTAGCTCCAAGTAACCACTAAACTACTTTCTGTCTCTTTAAATTTACCTATTCTAGACATTTCATATAAATAGAATTATATAATAAACACATGTTCTTTTGTGACTAGCTTCTTCCACTTAGCATAATGTTTTAAATGGTTATTCATATATAACATGATTCAATACTTCATTCCTTTTTATTGCTAAACTAGAGGCCTGGTGCACAAATTTGTGCACAGGTGGGGTCTTACTGGACACCCCCCCATTGGGGCCCAGTCAGTGGGAGGGGGCTGTGGGAGTTTGGCCACTGGTCCCACCCCTGATTGGGACTGGGCCAGCCCAGAGGGAAGGGGGGGAGGTTGGCCCCCTGCCCCAAGAGAGGGGCCAATCAGGGGCAGTCCTAGCCTGGGGGAGGGGCCACAGGTGGTTGCAGAGGGCCAATCGGAGCCCTCATTGGGCCGGTTGGCCACCGCAGTGTGCATCATAGCAACCAGTCATTCCGCCATTCTGGTCACTTGGCTTTAAATATGTAGATAATATTCCATCATATGGATATACCACATTTTCTGTACCCATTTGTTGATGGATATTTGGGTTGATATTTGCATTTTTAATGGTGGCAAAACATCAAAAGAAGAACAATGTTGATGGATATTTGGGTTGATATTTGCATTTTTAATGGTGGCAAAACATCAAAAGAAGAACAATGTTTAATGATGTGAAATTCAAAATTTTTTGTCCATAAATGAAGTTTTATTGAAACAGCCATGCTCATTCCTTTCTGTATCATCTATGGCTATTTTCATGTTACAGTGGCAAAGTTGAATAGTGACAAACTACAGCCTTCAAAACCTAAAATATTTATTATTTTGTCCTTTGCAGAAAAGGTTTGTTGACCCTAATCTTGAGCAATGTTTTCTCCATCTTTTTCTTCATTATTTTTCCTAAGTAACCTTTTTAGACATTTTTCTCCCTAAATGCCTTCATGCCATGAAATTTTAATGCCAGATGTATGCTGTATATCTCTGTATACTCTTGCTCTGTGGTGGAACACAAATCAAGTAGTGATGCCTGCAGTGAAAATGCATACTTTAGAGTAGTGTTCTGATAGGTTCATTTCCTGCCCTGTTGCATTAGGGGGTGAAAATTTTTTTCAGATAGATTAAACTTTCCTCAGAAAATTTTAGTGTTGAGGTACTCAAATAATATGTTGGGATCTACTGTTAGATCTCTAAGCTAAGATATTTGACAATCAGCATATGACAACAATATATTGTGATCTTGATGTTTAAAAATTTTGGGAAATTTTGGTGAATCCTCACCAAAATATTTCAGATTTTTGCTTTAGTTCATACACTGAGTTATCGTAGAGTTTATCAGTATATTTGACTATAGCAGAGGCCAAATATTTAAAAATTTGTCTGAAAAGTAAAGCTTTTTAATACCAGCTGGTTTAGTTCTGCATTTATCCTCTGCCTTATAATTTTTTTTTAAGATTATTTTTCTCTTATCTTCCCCCATCCTCATCATCTTCTTTAGAGTGTCTGATCTTGGAGGACTAGGTTAGACTTTGTGAGGATTGAAAGGCTGGAGAAAGGAAGGGCTGGTGAAAATAGAGACTAATTTAAAGCAAGGGAACACTAATATTAACTACCTCTTTTCTTTTTGCTAGTTATTGATAGCTTTGTGTTTAGTAATTCAGAATATGTCATTAATCTTGGTGAAAACAGATTGGTTTTTTAAATGTAAATAAAACCCTCAAGTCTTAGCAGGAAAACGAAGTCCATTTTAGTCCCCTTCCTCTTCTCCACCAAATAGGATACATGGAAAGGGAGAGAAGAGTTGCATTTCCTTGCAAGGAGAATAATGGCCGAGTGGAGCATTGTAAATAAATTGCACTGGACTGTAACTGATTTTATAAAAATGGAATTGTTTTCCAGGTAGAATCTCTTCTCTTTACTCATGCCCTTTTGAGTCCTAGTTACTAAAATTAGACTTTTAGTCTCTTCAATTTAACTGGGTCCTTCTGAGATAGGGGAGCCTAGAACTGATTCCCTAGTACATATTTACCAGTCTGTGAGAGAGTAGAGAAGCTTAGAAAAATGGTCTAAATCCAATCTTTCTCAAACTTTGAACATGCTTTACAAATGTATAAGCCTCTTGGGCAAAATTAAAAATATAATTTTTCTAAAAAGTTTTTAAATTTATTTTTATTGAATTTATTGAGTTGACACTGGTTAATAAAATTATACAGGTTTCAGATGCATAAGTCTACAACATATTATCTGTACACTGTATCCCAAGTCAAGTCTCGGTCCATCACCATTTATCCTCCCCTCCCATATCCACCTCCATCTTCCCCCATGCCCCTGCCCTTGCCAGTCACCACATTGTTGTCTGTGTACATGAGTTCTTCCCTTCAACCAGCGCTCCTCCATACCCCACCACCACCACCCCATGCTGCAGCATGCTCTCTATCTATCAGTCTGTTTCTATTTTGTTCATTATATTCCACATATGAATGAGATCATATAGTACTTGGTTTTCTCTGATTGGCTGTTTCAGTTAGCATAATGCTCTCCAGGTTCATCCATGCTGTTGCAAATGGTAAAATGTTCTATTTTTACAGCTGAGTAGTATTCCGTTGTGTAGATGTTCCACAGCTTTTTTTATCCACTCATCTACTGCTCCAAAGTCTTGGCTATTGTGAATAACACTGCAATTAACACAGGGGAGTGTGTATTCTATCCCATTTAGTGTTTCAGGTTTCTTCAGTCAAATTTCATCCATGCTGTTGCAAATGGTAAAATGTTCTTTTTTTATAGCTGAGTAGTATTCCATTGGGTAGATGTTCCACAGCTTTTTTTTATCCACTCATCTACTTGTTTTAAAAATATATTCTTATTGATTTCAGAGAGGAAATGAGAGGGAGAGAGAGAGAGAGAGAGAAACATCAATTATGAGAAAGAATTATTGATCAGCTGCCCTCTTGCATACCCACACCCGGGATCAATCCCACAATCCATACATATGCCCTGACCAAGAATTGAACCATGACCACCTGGTTCATAAGTCAATGCTCAACCACTGAGCCATACCCACTGGACTCACTGAGGTTTTAATTTGCATTTATCTGATGACTAGTGACATTAAGCATCTTTTCATATGTTTATTGGCCATCTGTATGTCCAGTTTGGAGAAGTGTCTATTTAGGCTCTTTGCTCATTTTTTAGTTGCTATATAAATTCTTTATAAATTTGGGGGTATTAACCTCTTATCAGATTATGGCGAATGTATTCTCCCATTCAGTGGGTTGTCTTATTATTTTGCTGATAGTTTCCTTTGCTGTGCAAAACCATTTTGGTTTGATGGAGTTCCATTTGTTTATTTCTTTTTTCTTTTGTTTTCCTTTCCTGAGAAGATATATCAGAAAAAATATTGTCATGAGAAATGTCTGAGATTTTTTTTTTTTAAACCTAATCCAAAAATATTTATCCTACCAATTTTTAGAGAGAGTGGAAGGAAAGGAGAGATACAGAGAGGAAACTATTTATGTGAGAGAGACACGTTGATTGGTTCCCTCCCGCACATGTCCCAGCCAGGGCCAGGGATTGAGCTTGCAACTGTGGTACATGCCCTTGATTGGAATTGAACCTGAGATACCTCAGTCACTGGCCTGATGAAACTGGCTAGGGCTGTGTCTGAGATTTTACTGCCTATGTTTTCTTTTAGGATTTGTATGGTTTTGAGTCTAACATTTTAAGTCTTTAATCCGTTTGAGTTTATTCTTGTGTATGGTGTAAAAAGATAGTCTGGTTTCATTTTTTTGCACATATCTGTCCAATATTTCCAACACCATTTATTAAACATGCTGTCTTTATCCCATTTTATGTTTTTGCCTCTGTCAAATAGTAATTGACTATAAAGATGTTGGTTTATTTTTGGGTTCTCCATTCTGTTACATCATGTACATGTCTGTGTTTATGTCAGACCATGCTGTTTGGATTATTGTCACCTTGTAATATAGTTTGATATTAGGTGGTGTGATTCCTCCAACTTTGTCCTTTTGGCCAGAATTCAATAGACTTGTTTTGAAGGTATTTATTATGAGAGAGTGAGGCAGAAATGATTACCTCTTACAGGTTCCACTATGAAATTTATATCATTTTTTTCTGAAATATTTTTCTTAATATTTTTTTCTATGTTATTTTCTCCCATCATCAAATAAAACTTCAGCCCTATAATACTAAAGTAGGATTTAAATATTGTCATCTTTCAAGGTTCTGTGCACTAAAGTCCAATACTCATTCTGTTTTAATCAGCATGCCTAAAATAATTCTTATCTTTCTATCTAAACCTGATTGTCATTGATATTCCATATCTTGGTGTTGTTTAATGCGATTAAAACACTCAATCCCTGAAACTAAAACAGAATTGCCCTAGACTCTCTGTTACACTTATTCCAGAAATCATACATCCTGTGAATGATTTCTCTTAAAAATATTCTCTCCTCCTCCTCTCCATCTCCACTTCTCTGCCTTAGTTGGACTTTTCACTTGTTGCCTGCTTTTTCCCAGTTGGTCATCCTGCTTCTGATTTAGCATCTCTCCAGGCCATTTCTGCTTTGCTGCCACATTATAACTTTTCTAAAATGACAGCATGATATCAGACTCCTACTTACAATATTTTAATTACTTCTCGTAACATTCTGGATTATGTTTCAGTACTTTAATTTTAAGACACATAGTCCTTCACAATCCCATCCTAGTCTGACTTTTCTAGCTTAATCATCTACCATTCCTTTATTTCAGCCATACCAACGTACTTGCTGTACCCTAAACATGTCATGGAGTTTTATAATTCTATTTTTTATATCATTGTGCCTTTGTACATATATTCTTTCTCTGCCTAGAACACCTTTTTCTGCCATTTTTGATCAAATAACTTCCAGTTCTTCAAGAATCAGTCGACATTTTACTTTGGGAAGCTCTTGTTTCCCAAGACCTCATGTGTATTTTGTCATAGCATTTAACACATCATTCTATATGAACTAATTCTCTCTTTTCCGCCTAAACGCAAGGTCTTTTTGAGGGTAGGTACTATGTCACTTTTAACTTAACACAGTACCTAGTTCCCAGTAGCTGCTCCATAAATGCTTATTGACTGAATCTCATTCATGTTAAAAAGAAAAAATATAAATGGAGCAGAAAGGTTTTCAACTTGATCTTTGAGCCTATTTATTCCAAGTAATATCCATTAGGCTCAAAGTCCAACAAAATCATAGAATTTGAAAGGACTCTGGGGCCTTTTGAAATATAATTGGATGTGCTTTATACTTTATACGTTCACTGGTTTTTGATATCCAGATTCATGAAAAATGTAATTAAGGTAATTTTTGTCAACCAGACAAATGATGCTAGGTTGGAAGTTCTATTTTCAGGCTTTTTATATATATATTGAAACAGCAGGCAGCATTCTTTTTTTTTCTTTTTTTTTTTTCTTTTTTATGAAGACTTGGTTTCCGCTATAGCCTTATCTGAACCCCTTTCTAAGGCCATGTGTCACTGTTAAACTTAGCCCAGAGTTTTCTCAACAGTAATACCAGGACTAACCTCTTCTCATAGACCCTCTAAGCTTTCAGCAAATAAACCCCTTCCTACTAGTCTAGCATGAAAGCCATGAGCTGGGAGTGCAGGGCAGGTACATTGTTTAAAATGCATTTGGTTTTCAGTTTTCAGGTTGCCAGTCAGTGCTTTTTCTTTTTTCTTTGTTTCTTTATTGATTTCAGAGAAGAAGGGAGAGGGAGAAAGAGATAGAAATATCAATGATGAGAATCATTAATCGTCTGCCTCCTACACACCCCCTACTGGGGCTGTGCCCACAACCAATGTACATGCCCTTGACCTAAATCAAACCTGGGACCTTTCAGTCTGCAGACCGACACTCTATTCACTGAGCCAAACCGGTTTCGGCAGTTTTTTGCCATTCTGATTAGCAGGTAAAAGAGGTTAAGACTGGCTACTTACCAGGATTAAATTAGACTAGAAACCCACTTTTCTCTTGACACCTTTTTGTCTCTCCTAGAGGTACTTTCAGCCAGATCTGCTTGCTGAAAGGAGGTGGGGGAGGGCGGTATGATGAAGATTCAGATGATCAAGATTGTAAAAAAATCAAATTGTTGCAGTATAATATCCATACAATAAAAATCATATATTTTATATGTACTAACTAGCCTGGCTGGTGTGATTCAGTGGTTGAGTGTTGACCTATGAACCAGGAGATCACAGTTCGATTGCGGACTTGATCCCCACCCAGTAGGGGGTGAACAGGAGGCAGCTGATCAATGATTCTCATCATTGACACTTCTAACTCTCCCTCTTCCTTCCTCTATGAAATCAATAAATACATACATGTATTTTATAAATAAAAAATATATTTTTAAAAATCAGCAAACTATTTTCCTAAGTAATTACACCATTTTATACTCTCACCAGCAAATTATGAGAATTCTGATTGCTGCACATTCTTGTGTATCTTTTTTAAAAATATGTTTTTATTGATTTTAGAGAGAGAGGAAGGGAGAGGGGGGAAAGAGAAGAACATGGATGTGAGAGGGAAACATCAATTTGCTATCTTCTACATGCCTCTTACCGGAGATCAAGCCCACAACCTGACTGGAATCGAAGCAACAACCTAAGTGCATAGGATAAGGCTCAACCAACTGAGCCACACAGGCCAGGGTTTATCTGTGTTTTTTGTCATTACAATATCCTAGTGGGTTTAAAGTGGTATCTCATTGTGATTTTAGTTTTTCCTGGTTTTTGATCCTGTTATAAATGGTATTTAATAAAATTTCCTTTTCCATTTATTTGTTGCTGGTATATAGAAATGCAGTTAAGTTTTGTGTAAGACTTCATATTAAAATCATTTGTTCATATTTCCAGGAGGGCTTTGTTTTGTTTTATATTTCATAGGGTTTTTTATTCAATTATTTTTAAAACAACATTAAAAAAATGATATTAAGAGAAAAAGGAAGTGAGGGAGGGAGGGATAAATGAAAGGGAGAGAGAGACAGAGAGAAAGAGAGAGAGACTGATCAGTTGCCTTCTGCACACACCCCGATCAGGGATTGAACCTGCAACCCAAGTATGTGCCTTGATTGTGATTCAAATCTGCCACTTTCTGGTGTATGAGATGACATTCCAACCAACTGAGCCACACTAGCCAGGGCTCCTAGGATTTTTTTACATAGACAGCCATGGTATTAATAGTGCACTAATTTTATTCAACTTTATACAGAAAAAAATGAATCCATATAATCTGGGTTTTTGGCTTGTTTAGTTTTCTGGCTAGATATTTGAAAGCCTTATCCTTATAGATCTTTATATTTATGTTAGGATGATATGATTAAAGTGGAAACATTGGACAAGTTGCATATTAGGCTTTTATTACCCTATATAGTAATCTTATATACTAAAGAGGTAATATCCAAATTGACCGTCACTCCAACACTCAAGAGGGCCATCCCATGTGGACACAAGATGGCCAGCAGGGGAGGGTAGTTGTAAGCAATCAGGCCAACAGGGGAGGGCAGTTGGGGTGGACCCAGGCCTGTAGGGGAGGGCAGTTATGAGCGATCAGGCCTGCAGAATTGGTTATTTTATCATCTTGCTTAGAAATAGTTAATATTACGTTTGAAATTGATAAAGAAAAGGAAATAGAAAAGGTGCTACTTTTGAGTAATTCTGCTTGTGGACATTGTAAAACATCAGCTGTCATAGAAACAACACTATGCGAAATGGCTGTTAAATCTGATGTTTTTCATTACAGATTGATAAATCAATAGACATTAGTGAATGTGCCCTGTTAATAGTAATGGTTAGAATCTCTGAAAAGAAATTTTTAGAACATCTGCTAAAACAAACTACTTGAGATGAAATATTCAAAATTACAAATTTGAAAAAATAAAATACTATGGAAATCTTTCCTCATTTTTTGTGTTAGTGCTGCTTTATTATCAAGAGTTTACCTGAAAACCCTGAATACAAGCACATTAATTGTTTTTATTCAATTTTGCATGGGAAAAACTTAGCTTTGCCTACAGGCCTGAATTCCACATTAAATTATGTTATCAAAATGATGAGTTTAATAATCACTTAAAGTGGGACTCACTGTGTTCTAAGAACGTTGCGAGAAGTTTATATATATTTACTAATTGTCATCACACAAGTTACTAATGTCATACCATTGATAGCTGAGGAAATGAATCTTAGACTAGGAAATTTGCCCAAGATCACATAGCTAGGAAGTAGCAGAGTTAAGATTCAAAGCCAGGAAATCCGATTCCAGAGTCATTCTGGGTTTTTTTTGGTGTGAATAGTTTTTTTTTTTTACTTAAAAGAAAAAAATTGTGGGAAAACATACATAACATAAAATTTATCATCTTAGTCCTGGCCAGTGTGGCTTATTTGTTGGAGCGACCTCCCATAAACCAAAAGGTGGCATATTTGACCCTCAGTTGGGCATGTATGGGAGGCATCTAATCCATGTCTCTTCTACTCCCGCTCCCTCTCCTCCCTTTTTATCGCCCCCCCCCCCGCTTTCCTCTCTAAAAATCCAGTTTAAAAATTTGTCATCTTGCCCTAACCAGTTTGGCTCAGTGGATAGAGCATTGGCCTGTGGACTCAAGGGTCCCAGGTTCTATTCCGGTCAAGGGCATGTCCCCAGTGGGGGGGTGTGCAGGAGACAGCTGATTGATGTTTCTCTCTCATCTATGTTTTTGGCTCTCCCTTCCTCTTTGTAAAAAATCAATAAAATATATATATATATATTGTGTGTGTATATATATATATATATATTTTTTTTTTTAAATATATTTTATTGATTTATTTACAGAGAGGAAGGGAGAGAGATAGAGAGCTAGAAACGTAGATGAGAGAGAAACATCGACCAGCTGCCTCCTGCACACCCCCTACCGGGGATGTGCCTGCAACCAAGGTACATGCCCTTGACCGGAATAGAACCTGGGACCTTTCAGTCCGCAGACCGACGCTCTACCACTGAGCCAAACTGGCTTCGGCTAAAATATATATTTTTAAAAATTTATCATCTTAACTATTTTTAAGTGTACTGTACAGATTGACAAGTGGAATGTGTTAAGTACATTCACTTTGTTGTGCACCCAATCTCCAGAACTGTTTTCATCTTGTAAAACTACAGCCATGTCCACTAAACATGTCCTATCACTTTCTTCCCCTGCCTTTGGCAACTATCATTCCACTTTTCTGTCTCTATGAATCTGAGTACTCTATCACTGAACTGTTGACGTTTATTTCAGAGTTTTATTTTACATTCTTTTGTTTAGTTTTGAAACTCTAAAACATTTTATTCTATTTGTGTATTGTTTTGTTTGCTATCACTATTTCTTTTAGGTACCTCATATAAGTAGAGTCATATAGTATTTGCCTTTTTGTAACTGGCTTATTATAATTAGCATAAAGTTCTCAAGGTTCATCCATGATGAAGCATGTGTCAGAATTCCTTTTAAAATAATAATATTTCATTGTTTGTAATACAGCATATTTTGTTTATCCATTCATCTTTTGATGGGTTGCTTCCACCTTTTGGCTGCTATGGACAATGCTACTATGAATATATGTGTGCAAATAATTGCTTGAGTCCCAGCTTTTAAATTATTTTGGGTACATACCCACAAATGGAATAACGGGCTCATATGGATATTCTGTTTTTAATTTTTTTTAATTGCCATATTATTTTTTATAGTGGCTGCACCATTCTTTATATTCCTAAACCAACAGGGCACAACGGTTTCATTTTCTCCATATCCTCACCAACATTTATTGTCTGTTTTTTGTTTTGTTTGATAATAGCTATCCTAATGGTATCTCATTGTGGTTTTGATTGCCATTTCCCTAATGAATAGTAATGTTGAACATCTTTTCATGTGCTTATTGTCCATTTTGTATCTTTTTCTGAGAAATATCCAATTTATCTTTTGTTGCTTGTGCTTTTGGTTTATAGAAAGAAACCACTGCCAAATCCAATGCCCCCTATGTTTTCTTAAGAGTTTTATATTTTTATCTCTTCCTAGAGACCCAGTGCATATATATTTGGTTCTTTTTCTGACATTTTTGGTAAGAATGAAATTGTGGCTTTTGGTGATAGCCCAGATTCATTCACTTGAATTATGGCATTTGGTATGTTAGATATTCAGAATGCTAAAATATCTGCCACTGAACAAACCTGAAATTGAGTTCTTTACATACTTTTCATTAGCCAGTGGTCAGAATATTTTTATACATGCAATGATCTTTTTAAAAATATATATGTGTAAGAGTGATAAATATTTAGTTTGTAGTATGATGCAAAGTGTTAAATTGAAATAGTTCTAAATTTTTATTCAGCAATGAGTATTTGTTCCAAAGGCAAAAAATAATTTTATATGGGACTGAAATTTGTAGTTGGAATTGATGGAAATCCAAGAAAAAGTTAAGAAGAGAGGTGGACGCCATTTTGTGAAGGCTCCACAGTTTGGAAAGAATCCTATCGTCAGTGGAATGCTACTAAAGACTTTCTGAGCAGGGTAGTGATATCATGAACACAGTGTTTTAGGAAATTGAATTTTGGTAGTTTTATATAGAAAAATCATCTCAAAGGAAGAGACACCAAGAAATCACATTGCCTATTGCTATAATATGCACACTAATAATTCCTGTGTTTGAAATTGGCCACCTTAATCTAAAGTGCTCAGTTTAATCTGGTTGTTCTTAAATTTCCATGCTTAGCCTCTCCCAAGAGCCCACCATATGAATTCCTTCAATTTTTGCTTTCAAGTTTTAATGCATTCATTCCTCTGTCTATCATACTTTCATTTCTCCTTCCCTTACCATTTCTTTCCACCCTTCACCCCTCACCTCCTATCTTGATTATTAGAGAGAGAGCCAGAGCCTCTGGTTTGCCTAGCTTCTAATCCTGGTTCTGCCCTTTCTTAGCTCTGTGTTTTTGGCAATTTACTTAATTTCTCAAAGCCTAAATTTCTTTATCTGAAGAAGGTAAGTAATCTACATAATAAAAACCCAGTGGTCGTAATGCTGTAATGACCAAAGTCCAGTCACCAGGAGGTGCATTGATGGGTCCTACGGCGCGAGCAGGACTTGACGCTGCGTCCTGCAGCACTGGCAGGACTCGATGCTGTGTCCCACGGCACACCGGGTCTGGGTCTCGCGCGATTTCGCACAATTTTGCACGCTGGGCCTCTAGTAATAATAATAATTCCTATCTCATAAAGTTGGGAGAATTAATTGGTAACTATATAGAATACCCTTAAAACAATGCTTAGCAGTTAAGTATTATATAAATGTTGTTGTTGTCTGGCTCATGTTCATATTTCTGATCTCAGTTTAGATTTTACTTCTAGGAAGTTTTTGCTGACCCAGAGCTGGATTAGATACTTTGTGTTCCCATAGATTCCTGTACTTCCCCTTGTCGTGTATCATCGTTGCCTAGCTATTGGACTGCCACAGGTTATTTTCCTGCTAGCACTGCACCATCATATCCTCCTTAATTGGCACATAGTAACTGCTCAATAAATATTTGTTGTCTAGTACACACATACAGTTCAAATAGAAAATTTAAATTGACTGCACTGTAGGGAAGTTTTGGTGTGGAACTGAACTATTGACGTTTATTTCAGAGTTTTATTTTACACATTCTTTTGTATAGTTTTGAAATTCAAACATTTATTCTATTTTGTGTTTTGTTTTGTTTGCTATCATTATTTCTTTTAGTCAGCAAGTCTTTCATCTGAATCGTAACCCAAAAAATTAAGGTTTTTCAGTTTTATCCTATTTCTATACCCCATTCTGAAATCAAGCTGTTGTACTAAGTGACCTTTTCAGTGTCTGAAGGAATTAATGCATTTGCAGTTAAATTAATCACTTTGGTTTTAACTGGAATATGAAGAAATGCCCAGAGAGGATAATTTCTAGGTGGGGCACTAACCTTATAAACTATTTTAATGTGGGACCTCAATGATGTAAAATTTTCATTTAAGTCAGGTATGCTTCTACCTTAATTGCAGTGTCTGTTTGGAAAGAAAAGATAGCTTGGCTTAAAGATGGAATCAAAAGGGGATGATAGTGTGATTCCAGTCCTGGAGATAAAAAGTCAGCTGAGGATGGTGTGGAGGAAAACCTGAAGGATTAATTAAAAGTGGCTAAGTGACAACAACCAAGTGGAAAGGATGAATGGCTGAGGCCCTGGAGTCTGTAGCAAGGAGACCATTGGTGGCCAAGTCAAGACCTTTAAAAGGGGCTTAGTGTCAGTGCACTAGAAGAGCCTGTATGTGAAGTATTCCTAATTCTGACATTTATTTATCACCTACTGTATATATCACGTGCAATGGTCATTGATGGGGGGAATTTAAAAATGACATTTCAGGGATGATTATAGTTAAGTTTTGAGGGAGTTAAAAGTTATATGTGATTTTCAGCTGTACTAGAGTCAATACCCCTAACCCCCACATTCTTCAAGGATCAACTATGTATATATGGATAAAAGCCTAAGACCGAAGGATCAGTTGACCGGTTGCTATGACATGCACTGACCACCAGGGAACAGAAGCTCAAAACACAGGATCGGG
The DNA here is from genome assembly GCF_964339955.1 of Pipistrellus hanaki. Classification (NCBI taxonomy): domain Eukaryota; kingdom Metazoa; phylum Chordata; class Mammalia; order Chiroptera; family Vespertilionidae; genus Pipistrellus; species Pipistrellus hanaki. The sequence continues at coordinate 43,601,578 of NC_140503.1, read as the reverse complement.
CTCCCTCCTGTCTGGATTGGTCCTGCAGGGATCGGGCTCCCTCCTGTTTGGATCAAGCCTGCAGGGATCGGGCCTGCGGGGATTGGGTCAAAACCGACTATCCGACATCCCTCGAGGGGACCCAGATTGTGAGCGGGTGCAGGCCACGAATCCATGTACCAGGCGTCTAATCTATATAAAAGCCTAAGCAACTGTTAAGACTCGAACGACCAGTTGACCAGTCGCTATGATGCACACTGACCACCAGAGGGCAGGTGCTCATTGCAGAAGCTGCACCTCGGTGGTCAGCATGTTCCCACAGGGGGATTGCCTGTTCAGCCAGAAGCTGGGCTCATGGCTGGCAAATGCAGCTGTAGCAGTGGGAGCCTTTCCTGACTGTGGCAGTGCTACCAGGTGGCGGCAGCAGGCGCAGTGGGCTGGGACGAGCGTGAGCAGTGCAGCACCGGCTTGGGCTCCTCCCTGGCTGCCTGTGGCTTGGCTCACTGCTACATCCCTCAGGGGATGGCTGACTGCCAGTTTAGGCCCATCCCCGCAGGCCTGGCCTAAATAGTCAGTCAGACATCTCCCAAAGGGTCCTGGATTGTGAGAGGGCGCAGGTTAGGCTGAGGGGATCACCCCCCACTCCCCTGTGCATGAATCTGTGCACTGGGCTTCTAGTATATTAATAACTGCTAACATTTCCACCACCTCCAAGGATATAAACTCCATGAGAACACCGACCATGTCTATTTTGAATCTGGCACATAGTAGTTGTTCAGTAGATGTTAACTGAATAAGTGAATTTGTTTAACCTTTCCCAGTTTACTAAGTGCCTTCCTTCATAGGTATCTCATTCAGTATTTCACCTTTCTCTCCTGTTCACCCCCTTTGTGATGTAAACAAGATAGATAATTATATTCATAAGAGTAACAGAATAACGCAAGACAGAATAAATTGAGCTAAATAGAAGTTCAAATATGAGACTGTAAAGGAGGAAAAATTAATCCTAGCTTGGGAGGGTTACAAAGCCTCTCTAAGGACATGGTTTTTAAACCAGGTCTTATAAGGAGAATAAGATTTTGATAAACAGAGAGTAGAGGAAAATAGGTGCCTGTGTAGCTATACCTATACCATATGATCTGTTTCACTCTGTCCTGGATCTAGAATACACATATATTTCATTCACCCTTCTTCTGTCTCCCTAATTTTTTGTTTTTGTTTTTGGTGGTTGTTTTTGTTTTTTTCAACAAATGATCCTTTGGCTTTCTATAACCCATCAGAGGCTATTCCATAATTTGTTTATTCCTTCTTTACACTACTGTCTTACCCAGTGAGTCTCTTATTTTCTATTCCTGTAAATGAAATACTCTTTTATACTCATTCAGATTCTAACATAGAAAACTCAGGGACCTCTCTACAGATTTATCTCTTCAATTTCTTTGTGCATTCATACACTTAAGCAAGTGTTTAGAAAAAAAGGGGGGGGGGAACAAAAGATGAAAAGAGTTTAAAGTAGGATGCTTGGCAAAAGGAAAAAAATAAATGAAGGTTATGAAGGAGAAATTGCAGGACTTCCTTACTGACTGGATTAGGGAACCAAAGACGAGACACAGGTAGAAAATTATTGAAATCTATAGAATGTGTATTTTAACATAACTCATAAACTTCCTCCATGCATTTTTCAGGAACTTTGAAAGTATTTCTATGAGTCTGTGAATCTTAACAGAAAACCTTAGACTCCTTTTACTTCCCCAAAATCACACAACTGGAAAGGATCAGGAGTTGATTTATCACGTAGGTGTGTGGGTAACCAAAGCTGGTCATCCTCCCACAATGCTTGGCTGCCTTTATCATTTAATTTGATGGAGGCATTAATATTACACCCACACTGGGCTTATACGTTACTAATAATCTCTCTATATCATAGCCACATTATTGGAATTCCTGACTGAAATAATTGCATAATTAAATCTCTCAAATTTAACTAATGGTACTAGAAAGATAGGAAGGGGGTTTTACAGTCTTCATTTACTTGCATTGATCTTATGATTGCCATAATTAAACAATAACCTGAGTTTATGGTTCAGAAGCCAGCAAAAAATGTATTCTTAATCTAGCAGCAGCTTAGTGTCTGGTGTGTGTGTGTATGGCGGGGGTGGGGGTGGTGTGTGTGTGTGTGTGTGTGTGTGTGTGTGTGTTGAGAAAGCAGTTACTATGCCAAGAGGTGAGGTCACTTCTGAAGTCTAATTGTCTAATTGTGGGAGTGAGGGGGTGACCTATGCTTATAAAAAGAATTAAGGAGATAACTACACCAAACAATATATAAGCCAGCTGAGTGATGGTTACAATAATTGCCTCAGTGGCTCAGATAAGAGAGAGCTGTTTGTTGTGGTCTGGAAAGCTGCTTGTGAAATTCACTATAGCACAAGCTAATCACATGAGTGGAGCTGTAAGTACTGTATACTGAGTATTGTATCACTGCTTCTCTAGTCTTATTATTTTTTAATCTTAAGGCATGCTATAAATTTTTTTAAATTGATTTTTTACAAAGAGTAAGAACGAGGGATAGTGTGTTAGAAACATTGATGTGAGAGAAACATGGATCAGCTGCCTCCTGAACACCCCCTACTGGGGATGTGCTCTCAACCAAGGTATATGCCTTTGACCGAATTGAATCTGGGACCCTTCAGTCCAAAGGCCGATGCTCTATCCACTGAGCCAAACCGGTTAGGGCAGTGGTAGGCAAACTCATTAGTCAACAGAGTCAAATATCAACAGTACAATGAATGAAATTTTTTTTGAGAGCCAAATTTTTTAAACTTAAACTTCTTCTAATGCCACTTCTTCAAAATAGACTCGCCCAGGCCGTGGTATTTTGTGGAAGAGCCACACTCAAGGAGCCAAAGAGCCGCATGTGGCTCGTGAGCCACAGTTTGCAACCACTGGGTTAGGGCATTCTCTGGTCTTATTTAAGTTGGGGGTGATATAAGGGAGAGGTTAACATAGAAGTGAAAGCAGACAGTGAAGGTTTATTTTTTTTTTTATTTTGACTTTTTACAATACCTGAAATAAAAAGCATTTGTTTTGTTTTGTTTTTAGGCATAATGTTATCCACCCCTTAATTAGAATTGAATCTTCACTGATATTTTGACATATTCACAAGGAAAACCAGGGTCTGTGTTTGCTGTAGAGCAAGTGAAGAGAAGTATACCCATTTCAGTGTGGCTTCAATATGTATAATCTGAGTTTAAACTGGCTGTAGGTTAGAGCATGCCAAACTCGGCCACTTCCATTCAATCCACTTAGATCACACTCAGTGACAGTATTTGTCACTCATCCATTGCTGTGCAAATTGCTTACTAGACATATTCTTTCATCCACTAATAGTTTCTTAACTTTGATAAGTGTATCTTTACTAGGATACAGTAAGTTCTTTATTAATAATTTATAAAATTGCTCCATAGTTACCTTTAATGTTTGCTTAGGCTACTAGGAATGCCCACTAAGTTAAGTACATAAGCATTTTGGTAAATTAACTTAATGTCTTTAATTTTAGAAGCATTGAGTGCAGAATGAGAAACTGGCAAAATTAGGTTTGGCAAAGGCATTTGAAGTCATGCTATGGTGATTCTGATCATCTTTTTTTATTTTTTATAAAGAAGACTTTTTAAAAATTTATTTTTTATATTGATTTCAGAGAGGAAGGGAAAGGGAGAGATGGAAACCTCAGTGAGGAGAGAAAATTATTGATTGGCTGCCTCCTGCACACCCCCTGCTGGGGATTGAGCCTGCAACCCAGACATGTGCCCTGACCAGGAATTGAACCGCGTGACCTCCTGGTTCGTTCATAGGTCAACGCTCAACCACTGAGCAACATCGGCCAGGCTGATCATCTCTTAAGAGAACCAAGATAGAATAAGCATTCTTAATACTAGGTAAGTTTCCTTTTTTTTCATGTGCCTTGAAATTCACCATGAGTTTTGGTTAAAGTAAGGAGGATAATAAGTTTCTACCTGAACACTGATCTATACATTTATTCAGGCATTTTTCTGTTGACATATTTTAAATTAGTCTCCTAGACTAGCCATAGAGAGAGAAGTAAAGTATAATTAGTGGTTAACATTTGAACTGTCTGCAAGTGGAATTGGTTTTATGGGAACTTCAAATGAGACTGTATAGATGTGTACTTCAGAATGTGTATCTATGTAATATATAGATGTGTGTAATATATATATGGGTGTCTCCAAAAAAATGTATACACACACGAAAACCGGTTTGGCTCAGTGGATAGAGCGTCGGTCTGCGGACTGAAAGGTCCCAGGTTCTATTCCGGTCAAGGGCATGTATTATACTTGGTTGCGGGCACATCCCTGGTGGGGGGTGTGCAAGAGGCAGCTGGTCGATGTTTCTCTCTCATCGACGTTTCTAGCTTTCTATCCCTCTCCCTTCCTGTCTGTAAAAAAAATCAATAAAATATATTTTTAAAAATGTAAATACATTTTAACAGCTGACAACTCACTTAGTTTTCACTCCTTTTCAAGTTTTACCGATTTGAAATAATGGGTGAAGCCAGACTAAGATTTGAACAAAGAAAATGTATCCTAGCCCTTAGCCGGTTTGGCTCAGTGACTAGAGCGTCAGCCTGCGGATTGATGGGTCCCTGGTTCGATTCTGGTCAAGGGCACATGCCCAGGTTGCGGGCTCCATTCCCAGTTGGGGATGTGCAGGAGACAGCTGATCAATTATTCTCTCTCATCATTGATGTTTCTATCTTTCTCTCCCTCTCCCTTCTTCTCTGAAATCAATAAAGATGTATTAAAAAGAAGAAAATATATCCTGAAGTGCCACTAGCCTCTTTTTTATATGGATACATAAAAGATAGTTTACGGTACAAAACCAGCAATGGTCTACTAAGAGAGGTCACACAAATACCAAATGAAATGATTCTTGATGTTTGCAATTCCATTGCTTCACATTAACAGCAGTGCCAGACCAGAATGGTCATTGGTTTGAAAGCAGGCATTGCCCGGTTTGCGTGGCTTAAGTGGTTGAGTATCAACCTATGGACCAGGAGGTTACAGTTTGATTACCAGTCAGAGCACATGCCCGGGTTGTGAGCTTGATACCAGGAGGGGGCATGCAGGAGGCAGCCTTTCTATGATTCTCTCTCATCATTGATATTTTGATCTCTCTCTTTTCCTTCCTCTTTGAAATCAATAAAAATATAAAAACAACACGCATTAACAAACGAATTATGCATTTCTCTGGATTCTTTTAAATTTTGAAAATGAGCTGTATATTAATAAGACTGACTTTATAATCATTCAAAGTATGTATACATTTTTTGGAACACCCTGTATGTCAGAATTAGTGGCCATGATGTAATTTGAAGAAACTGCTAAGAGCCAGAAATTCTAACCTCTTCTTAAAAGGCCAGTTAGCTAAACATATTTAATTAGGATTGATTTATTTAGTTGACTTACACTTAGAATTAACTGAGTGAAGGAAGAGATATAAAAGAGATGGAGAAAGGTTTAGAATTGGAGGGTCCTAAGCTATCAGTGGAGGAGGGAGTGGAGGCTTCCCAGTTTTACCTTGGGTGACTCTAAATACGGTTCACTAATTCTGAGTTGCCTTGGAGAGCCAGTGGAGAGAGATTGTATTACAGCCTAGTAGTATGTTACTCAGTTCAATTGGACGCCACCATTTTCTTCCAGGTCATAGGTGGTATCTCTTAGTGTCATTCCGAGGTAAGGACTATTTCATGGCAGACAGCCTAAAGCTGCTGGTAGCACAGAGGCCTTTAGTGGCCAGCTTTGGGAAATCTGATTTCCAGAAAGAGTGGAACATCATAAACTATGGAGCGTGTAAGTTTCACCTGTTATGCATATCCTATCTAGTAAAAGAGTAATATGCAAATTGACTGTACCTCTGCTACACTCACAAGCCACGACCACCAGCCAATCAGGAGAAAGTATGCAAATTAACTCACCCAAGATGGTTGCAGCCATGGTAAGAGCAGAAGGCTTGGGTTTCCCCAGCAAGGGAGGAAGCCAAGCTTTCTGCCTCTCTTTGGCCTCCCCTTAAGGCTACAAAGTTTCAATTATAGAAGATAAATAAACCCCAACAAAAATGGCTGTGGCCACAGATCAAGCAGGAGGCTTGGCTCCGCTCAAGGCTACAAAGTTTCAATTATAGAAAATAAATCCCAGATACTAGGGCCTCTGCTTGAGTTACCAAGGGGCATGGCCAGCCTGCAAACCACAAGCTCTCACCCAGGCCGCCCCACACCCCAAGGGAACCCTTACCCTGATCCGGGATATACCAGGCCTCTATCCTATCTAATCCTATCTAATAAAAGAATAATATGCAGATTGACCATCACTCCAACACACAAGATGGCTGCCCCCATGTGGTCAAAGAGACTGCCCCATGAGGACACAAGATGGCCAGCAGGAGAGGGCATTTGGGAGGGATCAGGTCTGCAAGGTAGGGCAGTTGTGGGTGATCAGGCCAGTAGGGGATGGCAGTTGGTAGGGACCAGGCCTGCAAGGGAGGGCAGTTAGGGGCAAACAGGCTGGCAGGGGAGCAGTTAGGCATCAATCAGGCTGGCAGGGTAGTAATTAGGGGATGATCAGGCTGGCAGGCAGAGGCAGTTAGGGGCAATCAGGAAGGCAGGCAGGCAGGCGAGCAGTTGAAAGCCAGCAGTCCTGGATTGTGAGAGGACAGTCGGACATCCCTCGGGTCCCAGATTGGAGAGGGTGCAGGCTGGGCTGAGGGCCACATACACTTGGGCATAAATTTCATGCACCGTGCCTCTGGTATGGAAATAAAGGGCAAAGAAGGGTCTGGCTAAATAGAATTGAAAGAAAATATTTATGAACAGACTTTAAATATTTCAAAATATTTTAAAAGCAGGCTTTTACTTTGTTATTGGTTTCTTATTTAAAATTTTTTATTTATTGATTTTAGAAAGAGAAACATTTAATTTTTTGTTCCACTTATTTGTGCATTCATTGATTGCTTCTTGTAAGTGCCCTGACCAGAGATCAAACCCACAACCGTGGCCATATTGGAACAATGCTCCCACAACCTTAGCCACCTGGTCAGGGACTATTTTATGTTTTTAACCAGGATAGCATGAACTGGCTTCTTTAAAAGGTTGGCATTCTATCTAAAAATATTACCAAATTATCTTTTCAAAGATAATGGATAAACTGTATTGTAGTAATAAGTTTTCTCCATCACTTGTGTTTTCCTGAAAAATTTTAAATATTACACAAAAATTAGAAGTAAAATGGTCACCTATCACCTAGATTTGATCATTGTTAAGGTTTTGCCATATTTTTTGGTTTATTTATTAATTTTCTGAATACTTTTTACGTTTGAGACATTATGACATTTCTTTCCTAAATAACACGCATCTCAAAAAACTGAGGACATTTGCTTATGACAAAATATCATTATTATACTGCACAATAATTCCTTAATATCACTTGTTATTTATGTGTAGCAAGATACTTAACCACTTATTTTAGTCTGTTTTTCCTCACTCTAGTAATCCTTCCTCCCCCGGGGCTTTATTTTTCCTGATCACTTTGCCATGGACCTGATACCCAGCAGCAGTTGATGAAATTGTTTGAATATTTACATGGTTTTAAATTTGGAAACCTCCAGCCCAGCCAGTGTGGTTCAGTGGTTAGGCTTCAACCCATGAACCAAGAGGTCCTGAGTTCGATTCCTGGTCAGGGCACATGCCTGGCTTATGGCTCAATGCCCAGTAGGGGCCCTACAGGAGGCAGCTGGTAGATGTCTCTCATCAAAGTTCCTATCTCTCTATCCTTCTCCCTTCCTCTCTCTCTAAAAATCAATAAAAACATTTTATAAATTTGACAATCTCTAGAATAATAGTTCCCCACATCTAAAATTACACACCTACACAAACTTTCTTTTCTCCTTTTCCTATTTCATTTTCTTCTTAACAGTTATCACTGTCTCATATATTATTTAATTTATTTTGCTTTTGTCTGTCTCCCCCCCCCACAAAGGGATATAAGCTCCATGAGGATAGAGATTTTTGTCTGACTTGTCACTGTAACTAGGGCTTCTTATTGAAGAAGAAAAAAAAAGTCTTCTTTTCAGGAGATGGCAGCTTTACCCCAGGAGATGTAGCTTGGCTAGCAGTGGTTTTCAGGCTCATCACGTCCCCTCAGCCAGCAGCTCTAATGCAAGCCAAAACTGAACAACTATTATCTGACAGTCCTATGTGTATCCATAGTGCTTACAACAGTGCTAGCATGTAGCAGGCACCGAATAAAGTTTTGTAGAATGACCAAATAATTCAGAGTGAAGAAGGGAGTGGCTATGAGATGAGAAGGTAGGCAAGAAACTAGATCTGTGGTATTTGGGATTTCTAAGGAGTTTGATTTTTTTCCCCACCCTACTAGCAGTCAGCTGGGAAGTCCCTTGGAATACTTTGAATCATAATCTTCCATATTTTTTAATAAGCTGTGCCAGTAATTCTGTAGTAGGGAAAGTCTAACTTAACAATACTTTTGAACCCTGGCCTCAGGGATTTGTCTTCTGCCTTCTTTACCCTTCTCTATTTGGCATTGCCAGTTATGTTGGCTTATCATCTGTCAAGCTCTGTGTGAAGACCTTTGGGATAAGCTGTATTTAAAGTAACCATTTTTTTTTTTTCTTGCAACCTCAAATCCAGGCACAGTAGGGTAGAATTTTAAAATAGGTTTGTTCCAGAAAACCCAGACCTCAGGTCCTTGTGATTAAATAGTGAGTGCTAGGGAAGGTGGGGGCAGCGAGGGTACCTGATAATTATTCTATTTAGGAACTTCCTGTGTGAATTAGTCAAAACCATCCCATTTTTCATCAGTTCCCATCCTCATACCCCAAAACACCAACCTTCACTGATGTAATTTAGGGTTCTCTGTTTACTTAGGAGGTGACAGTTGGGATCTTGACATTAAATGACTGAGCTTTTATTTCCCTTTCATGTTGATGTTTTTTTGGCAACCATGGCCACATTTGAAAGCTCACTTTCTCTCTGAAAGGTTTTCTTTGGCAGTTTTTTTCTTACTGCCTCTCTTCTGTGATAAGATAAAGATGTAGCTTGAAAAAGAAGGAAATTGCAAAGATTTATTAATGGAGTTCCTGCCCCATCGTGGCCTAGACCTAGGACATGCCTGCCTCTGATGAATCACTGCTGTTAGTATTCAGTATTTGCTGATCCTTACTACATCCCAGTACTGTGCAAAACATAGAATCTGCCCAAGGGACTTCAGAGCTAAATCACCCACTTGATCTATTGGCTTTCTCCCTCCCTCATCTTTGTTGGTGGCTACAGGGAGGAAAATGGGAGATATAAAATTTTAAGCAAGAGGAAATTTAGACTATGTCGCTTTATTGCTGCCTGGGAAGTAGCCTGGGAGTTCAGGTGCAAGGATTTGATGCTGTGTGCAGCTGCCATAAATCACCTGCTCTCATTGGAGTGAGGAGGAAGTATTTCCACATGGTTGCTCAAGTCTCTCTCCTCTTTGCCCTGGTGCTCCCTCCCTCTTCATTAATTGCTTAGCAGTTGCTGATGCAATTAAAACGAGATGTGTCTGCAGCCCTGGTGGTTTGCTGTCAGGGCCCTCTCTCTAAGGTCTTCATCTTGTTGCTAGGGATGGGTGAACATTTGATTCTGAAGCAAGAGGAGGGAGGGATCTGTGGCTGCAGTTAAGTGTGTTTTTCTAAAAAGCAGCAGCTTGCAGAGCTAGATTTCTCCTGACACTCTAATCATTTTACCAAGACAAGCCCTTGTCTCTTGTGTTGTTCATTATTGGGGCTTATATTTGGCAACCCCGTATATAGAAATGAATCCTGCTGAATTGCTCTTGGTGATATAGAAAGTGCTTTTTTTACTTTTTAAATAGCAAGAATAAGGTGGAAACAGCAGTCTCAAAGTGCAGAAGAGTCAAAACCAAATGTACATGTTTCCATGAAAAACAAGAACCTGGAGATATTAAGAGGACTAGATTGCAGCACTTAGTCTGTTTTGGGTCACTGGGTAGAATATACACTACATCTGCTATTATGTATATTTCCCTCCTGGCTAGCATTTTCAGCCTGCTTCTGACTTACTCCTTTTGCTTGTTTGCAGATTTTAAAATGCTGCAAAAAGCTCAGAGTATCAAACCATTGTGTTTCTACTTATTTTCTGGTACAGGAGGGTTGACTCCTTGACCAGTGCCGCTTGGTAATCATGTGGCAGGTGGGTTGGTATGTGACATGAATTCTCCATCTGCTAACTTGCACCCCAGACCACTCTATGTGTACTGGAGTGGGGGATCAAGCTTGCAACCATGGCACATGCCCTTGACCAGAATCAAACCCAGGACCCCTCAGTCTCAGGACGGACACTGGGTCAAATCCCCAGGAAGTGATGATGTTGCCAATCTGGTGACCATACTTAGAGTAGTAGGTTCAGGGATAAGCCTTGCACATAGTTAAGACTCAACAGTTGGTGACTTGATTTGAACTAGGTCTCTCTCAGGACATGATAGATTCCAACAATTTTTATCTACTCTTACTTTCAAGCAAAGCTAGTCTATTGAAATTATTATCTGAATTTTTAACTTTCAGCCCTCCCCCTCCCCCACCTCCTCTTATAAGATCAACTATGTTTGTTGCTAGCTCGATGGCTGTTAGGTTGCTTGATTCTGATTAAGCAAAGATATAGTTACTTTGAAACTTAAATATTTTATATTTATATATAATTAGACTACTGAACTGATATTATGTACCTGGATGATAGGTTTCATATTTTTCCCTAAGGTCTAGGGGAAGTGTGTTTCTTTGTGAACTCTAATTTATTAAATTCCTTCACTCATCCTGATTTGATCAAATCACATTCTGATCTGGCAGTGGGGATGATCATTATTTCTTTTTATTAATAGATTTTATTTTTTAGAATAGTTTTAGATTTTTCAGAGAAGTTGAGAAGATAGTATAGAGAATTCCCATATACCATTATTCCCATAAAACTCACTTTCCCTATTAGTATTAACATCCCCTACTGTTAGTGTGATACATTTGTTACAATCAATGGACCAGTCGGTATTGGTATTATTATTAACTAAAGTCTATATCTTATTTAGATTAATTTACTTCTTTATTCTGTTCCAGAATCATATCTAGAATACCACATTATATTTAGTTGCATCTCTTTAGGTTCCTCTTGTCTATGGTAGTTTCTCAAATTTTCTAAGTTTTGATGATCTTGTCAGTTTTGAGTACTGGTCAGGTATTTTGTATGATGCTCCACTATGGGGATTTGTCTTAGTTTTTCTCATGATAAGACTGGCATAATGGGTTATTGGGAAGATAACCACACATATAAAGTTCCATTTTCATCATATGATATTAAGCATACATACTGTTGATAGGATTTATAACTGTTGATGTTGGCTTTGATCACCTGACTGAGGTGTTTGTCAGGTTCCTCACTTTTGTAAAGTTACCTCCCCCCCACCCTCCCCTTTCCATATTGTACTCTAGAGAAAAGTCACCATGCTCAGTCTACAACATAAAGAGTGGAGAGTTAATTGTGTTACACCTCCTTAAGAGCATAGTATCTTCATAAATTACTATTTGGAATTTTACATGGGAGATTAGTCTCTCCTCCTCCATTTATTCATTTATCTAATCATTTATATCAGTATGGACTCATGAATATATGTTTTATATTTTGGGTTATAATTCAATACTACTTTATTGTGTTGTTCAAATTGTTTCAACTTTGCTGTAACTGGTTTGGCTCAGTGGATAGAGTGTTGTTCTGCAGACTGAAAGGTCCCATGTTAGATTCCAATAGGAGATGTGCAGGAGGCAGCTGATCAATGTTTCTAACTCTCTATCCTTCTCCCTTCCTCTTTGTAAAACACTCAGTAAAATATATATATTTTTAAAAATTGTTCCAACTTTAGTCATTGGGAGCTCTTTTAGTCAGATTTTGTATTTCTTTGAAATATCGTGTGTGTGTGTGTGTGTGTGTGTGTGTGTGCGCGCGCGCGCGTGCGAGTTTCCCCATGTATACATTCTTGTGTGCATGGTTGTTTGAGCACATTTTCACATTCTGGCACTGCAAAATGCAGTAGACTCCTCCTCTTACATGAATTTTGGAATTTTGGCAAGGTGAACTTAATGATAGAGTCACTCGAACTTTGCCAATATTTGGAACTTTTCATCTACATTCCAACCAAACAAGCTGGCTTTATTCAACTGAAAAAATATAAATATGAAAAGAATTACTTGATATAATTGAGAAATTATTAAAATTGGAGACTAGTCAGGATTAGGCACCTTGAGAAATCAAAACCCTGGTTTGGCTTCTTTTAGGTTTAATTTATCTATTTTTTTAAAATATATTTTATTGATTTTTTACAGAGAGGAAGGGAGAGAGATAGAGAGTTAGAAACATCGATGAGAGAGAAACATTGACCAGCCGCCTCCTGCACACCCCCCACTGGGGATGTGCCCGCAACCAAGGTACATGCCCTAGACCGGAATCGAACCCAGGACCCTTCAGTCCACAGGCCGACAGTCTGTCCACTGAGCCAAACAGGTTTCGGCTAATTTATCTATTTTATTTATATCAGAACTTGCATATGTAAATATGGTCTTTGTTATTAATAACTACTGCTTATTCAGTGCCTACTTGCTGCCAATTTCATGAGGTTTTCTTTAAACATTAACACTGACTTGAGGCTAGCTTAAATCTATTATAAATTCTGATACAGACGTCTATAGTCATGTGCTTCTCAGTTCCTATGTCAATTAAGAATTCATCAATTTTTCTAAAAATTAAAATGTTAGTACACATCATTGTCAAAATTATATCCAACAATGGGGCCTAGATTTGTTTTTATTTGGCTAAACTATCTTTCTTGTCTGAAAAGCTAGGATAAACTTGTAGTGTCTTGAAAAATTTACTTCCCACACACCATCTATGAAGCTACTGGAAAATGTACTTCACAAAATAAGGGTGTAAAACTGGAAAGAGGTAAACATATAGGGGAAACAGGTTATCCAAAAGGCTAGGGCATTCCTTAGAATAGTGGAGGTTTCAGATAACAGAGACTTCTTTAGGAAGGTAAACTAGAATACTTGATGGGTCTAATTATCTTGAGAGAAAATTCATACAGTTGACAAAGATTTTCTGGGGTGAAATATTTCTGGGGTGAAATGAATATGTAGAAAATTAAGCAAATGAATAAAAAAAGATAATAGTTACTGGAAAAGCAAAGAGTTGTGCAGGAAAGAAAAAAGCATCATGCCGAAACCGGTTTGGCTCAGTGGTAGAGCGTCGGTCTGCGGACTGAAAGGTCCCAGGTTCGATTCCGGTCAAGGGCATGTACCTTGGTTGCGGGCACATCCCCGGTGGGGGGCGTGCATGAGGCGGCTGGTCGATGTTTCTCATCAATGTTTCTAGCTCTCTCTCTCTCTCTTCCTTCCTCTCTGTAAAAAATCAATAAAATATATTAAAAGAAAAAAGAAAAAAGCATCATGGTATACTGTATGATTCAAGTGAGCTTACATAGTCATTGTAATGTATACTGAATATTGAATTAATCAAAATTATAGTCATTATATATGGTAGTTAAGGAGATAGAAAGGATATATGTGTTTGATGAATACTGAAGGAGAAAAACGATCTAGTAAATCATCTTTCAAATTGGTAAATCAATAGGAAGTAACACACGCAGTCATTTAGAAACATGGAACTCAGTTCCAAAATAATCAGTTAAAAGATGTACAAGTGGTTTTCCTGGAGGGAGTAGAAGTGGGACAACAACAGGGGCAAGGACTTCTGTTTTTCTTAACAAATTTTGTAGACCTCTAATTCTTTCAACTCACTTTGATTTATAAAAATAACTGGGAACCTAAGAGGAAAATTTTAAAGGAAAAAACACACTTAACTTAAAATACAATTATTCTCTAACCAAATTTTACTATGGTAAGAATCTTAGTTCAGTGCATATATCTTTGTTCGAATTTCTGTTTTATCAGTTAACTAGAGGCCCAGTGCATGAAATTTGTGCATGGGGAAGGAGGGGCGGAATCCCTCAACCTGGCCTGCACCCTCTCCAATCTGGGGATAGGGCCTAAACTGGCAGTCGGACATCCCTCTTGCAATCTGGGACTGCTGGCTCCTAACAGCTCACCTGCCTGCCTGCCTGATAATCCCTAACCACTCTGTCTGCCTGCCTGATTGCCCCTAACTGCCTCTGCTTGCCAGCCTGGTCGCCCCATAACTGCCACCCAATTAGTTGTCCCCCTGCTGGCATGGCTGCCCCCTAACTGCTCTTCTGCCGACCTGATTGCCCCTAACTGCCTCTGCCTCGGCCCCCCGCCACCATGGCTTTGTCTGGAAGATGTCTGGTTGACCCAGTCTAATTAGCATATTACCCTTTTATTAGTATAAGTATACTTTGGCTGCCCATAACAGAAACCCTATTTTTAAATGGCTTAATAAGGAAACAATTTATTACTCATAACAGAATTTCAGAGCTAGGTCAGGTTTGAAGGTTTTTATTTGTTTTGGATAATGTGATGTCTCTAGCTTTGTAAGCATTTCATCCAAATACCACAGCATGAGGATGAGGTTAAGAAGGGAAACCTGCCGAAACTGGTTTGGCTCAGTGGATAGAGTGTCAGTCTGTGGACTAAAAGGTCTCAGGTTCGATTCCGGTCAAGGGCATGTACATTGGTTGCGGGCACATCCCCAGTAGGGGATGTGCAGAGGGAACTGGTCGATGTTTCTCTCTCATCGACATTTCTAGCTCTCTATCCCTCTCCCTTCCTCTCTGTGAAAAATCAATAAAAAATATTAAAAAAAAAAAAAAAAAAAAGGGAAACCTGTTTTATTTTGTAGGAGCAAGAAGCCTTTTCCAGAAGCTCAAAGCAGACTTTGGTCCTCACATCTCTTTGACCATATTGGGTCATAAGTCCTCTTTTAAACAAGTCACTGAAAAGGGGAATAGTATATCTGTGATTGTCTTTTTGATTGTCTTAGATGAAATGTATGTGAGGTATCAATCACAATATCTGCTACCCCAGTCATAATTTAGTAAGTGCTTACTGAGAACCCACTGTTCTTTGAAGAAGCTTTACTGTTTAAAGGAAAAAAGAAAATAAATGGATAAAACAACGGATCATCAATATGGACAATGATACCGGTACCCAGTAAATATTTATTGACTGAATTAGATAAATGTAAGTAAAACTTTTTGACTTAGCTATAGTGGTTTAGGAGTTCTAAATTAGGGGGAAATATATGAAGTTTAGATTAGACCAGGAGGAAGCTTCTTGAAGAAAAAAGACTTGAACTACTGTTTACTCATTAGCTAGTCACAGTCCTGTCCAACTAGAATAAATATTCTTTTGTCTATTGTTGTGCTGGTAAATATTTAACCAGCCTGGAGGAGAATACAGGGCTTATTTGTAGTGTTTACCAATTTCCATGGCATTAATAATCTTATCCTGGCCAATTTCAATCTACCAACATGGAATCCACTGAGCCTTGCACATCACTGCTTCTAACAGAATTTTTAAAATATATATTTTTTCTAGGGGGCCAGTGCACAAATTTGTGCACCTTGAAAGGAACTGTGGGCCACAAGGCTGCAGTGGGCTCAGGGGTGGGTCTTGGCCCATCCTCCGTGCCCCTGCCCAGCCCCTCCTGCTGCAGCCCCTGGTCCCCTGGCTGCCAGCTGCTCCCACCGCTCGCACACACTGCTGGTGTTGGCCCCACACACACCCGCTAATGGTGCAGAGCGATTGGGGCTGGTGCCAATAGCAGGTGCGAGCAGGCTAGCACCATTCAGTGGGTGTGAGTGGCAGTTGCTGTCCCAATCGTCCCTCTGGAGCAGGGGGAGGTGGAGAAGCCTTCAGAGGAGATTGGGACCGGTGCTGGGTGCCGGCAGTGAGTGTGATCGGGCAGGCTCTAGCAGTGGGTGCGAGCACCAGGCAGGATCAAAGCATGTGGGAGCAAAAAATTTTCAGTGACCACCAGAGGCTCGCCCTGATGACAGCAACTGGCGCCCTGCCTTGGTCTGGCACCCCTGCTCACCTGCTCCACCATCCCACCGCAGCCGACACCGACCAAACCGGTTTCGGCAAGAATTATAATTTTAAGGTAGTATTAAATACTCGTCTTTGTAGACTTTGAGAAATGAAAAAGCCTTGCTGTTAGTTTTAGGTGCTAGATGAAATGTTACAGATTCAGTGTTTATGGAGCATCACCTATGTTCTAAGCACTGTAAAAACAAAAATAAATAAGACCAGAATCTCAACAGCCTCCCTCAGTGTGTTGGGAAGACAATTGTCAACAGATAACTTTCATTGAAAAAAGAGTATTAAGGGCTCTTGAGTTTTAAAGTGCCATGAGAACACAAGGAGAGGACAATTAAATTTGGGGACATCATGGAAGGGTATACATGAATTAAATCTTGAAATAGAGCATTTGCATCAGAGACAAAGGAAAAGGATAATTTCAAGCAGTAGAGAAAACATGTCCCTAATTGCTGAGGGATGAAAAATCTGACATTTTGTATGCTTTTACTTTAATTTGCAGATAAAGTGCAGGATGGGTAGAGTATAGAGAAGAGAAAGAAAAATAAGCCAAGGTCAGGTTGCAAAAGGCCTTAAATTATAGTAAGTTTGGATTTCATTCTTAAATATGAAATTTTAATTTGTAAGTTTCTGTTTTCCATCTCTTTATCTAAACTGGGTGTTCATCATTTTTTACAATTATGTTAATTTGGTGGGAGAGTTGTTTTGCCATTTTAATTTGTGCCTTTCTAATTATTAGTATCGTTGAATATTATTTTAAAATATATTGATCTGCCGAAACCGGTTTGGCTCAGTGGATAGAGCGTCAGCCTGCGGACTCAAGGGTCCTAGGTTCGATTCCGGTCAAGGGCATGTACCTTGGTTGCGGGCACATCCCCAGTAGGGGGTGTGCAGGGGGCAGCTGATCGATGTTTCTCTCCCATTGATGTTTCTAACTTTCTATCCCTCTCTCTTCCTCTCTGTAAAAAATCAATAAAATATATTTTAAATATACATATATATATATAGTTTGTATTTTTTTCTACATATTGCTTGTTCATATACTTTACTCAATTTTATATGGAATTGTTTATTTTTCTGAATTATTTATGTAAAACACAGACATGAATCTTTCATTTTAAGGTGGTTTTTGTTTTAGGACTATAATTCTAACCTTTGTAGTGGATGGATTGGAAAAAAGGAGAGACTGTTTTCAACTTAGCCCTTTGGGAGATGTTGCAATAACCTATAGCCATAGACGAGAGATGATGTGGATCTGAGTGTGGCAACAGGAAAGAAAGGAGGCAGATTAGAGGTCAAGCTGCCACCCAATGACTTCGTAATGGATCTTAGATTAAATGCCCTTACTATTGCCTTTTAATTTAGTGCTCTTTCTTACATACATCCCTGTCTCTATTACTCTCCTTCCTTTTAATTTGATGAAAGAAAAATGAGAATTTTATACAGCAGTGTCTACAGTAGGTTAAAATGAACTAAGGACCTCACTCAAGAATCTTACATAGGAATGTTTTTTATCTGTTCTCAAGGTATGAATAATTCCTAAGGGAAGCATGAATGCAAAGGGATGAAACATAAAGAAAAATATGATAGTTTTTACTAAGTAAAATTTAAAAATCCTTTTTATCTAAAAAGATTATAAGCATCCCCAAAGAATCCTGCTTCACTGCAGTCCTCTCAAGCAATAATATCTGTCCTTTCTCTCTCATTCATTGTACCACTGAGCTTAAAAGTGGGGTTGGTATCCTTCTTTTACTTTCTTGCCATTTGCAGATCATTGTCTTTCCTTTTTCTCTAAAACCTCCCAGGATTATGTCTTGTCATTTGTCTGTTTTAGTCATCTTTAGTTTCTTTATCTCATTCTTTAATGTGTATGTTTACTTCATTTTCATTTAATGTAATTACTGATGAGATTCATGCCTACCATTTTGCTATTTATTTTCTATGTCATGTCTTTTTATTCCTCTACAACAGTCTTTGTGTTAAATAGATAGATTCTAGTGTACCAATTTAATTCCCTTCTAGTTTTCTATAGTATTTTTAGTTGTTTCCTTAGTAATAGTCCCAGGGATTACACTAACACCTTAATTTATAACAATCTAGTGTTGGTTAATACCAATTTCATTTCAGTAATATGCAAAATCTTTGTTCTCTGTGCCCCCCCCCCTTTGTGCTATATTATCATACAAATGACATATTTAAACATTATGTCAACACAGATTATAATTATTGCTTTATGCAGGTATCTTTTAAATTAGATAAGAGAAACAAAAAGTTACAAACAAAAAATTTACATCATGTTTTGTATTTACCTACTGTGGTAGACAGAATCATGACCCCCTAGAAAATCTGTGTCTCAATATCTGGAACTTGTGAGTATATTACCTTAAATGGCAAAAAAGACTTTATAGATATGATTGAGTAAAGGATTTTGAAATAGCAGTTAGCCTGATTTAACCTCTGTTAAATGTAATCACATCACAGGTGGGCACAATGTAATCACAGGGTTTTTATAAGGAAAGAAGCAGGAAAATAATGGGGAAAGTTTTAAAGATACTATACTGTTGACTTTAAAGGTGGAGGAAGGGACTATGAAACAAGGAATGCAAGTGTAGCCTCTAAAAGCTGGAAAAAGCAAGAAAATGGATTTCCCCCTAAAACTTCTACAAAGAAATGCAGCCCTGCCCACATCTTGATTTTTTTAGCCCAGTGAACTATTTCAGCCTTCCAACCTCCAGAACTATATAAATTGTACCGTTTTAAACCTCTAAATTTGTGTTAATATGTTGCAACATCAGTAAGAAACCAATAACACAAGAAGTTAGCTTTATTAGTTCATTATTTCTTCCTGTGGATTCTATCCTTTCATCCTGAAGAATTTCATTTAGTAACCTGGTTTGGCTCAGTGGATAGAGCGTCGGCCTGCCCACTGAAGGGTCCCAGTTCAATTCTGATCAAGGGCACATGCCTGGGTTGCAGGCTTGATTCTCAGTAGGGGGTGTGCAAGAGGCAGCCGATCAATAATTCTCTCTCATCATTGATGTTTCTTTCTCTCGCTCTCTGAAATTAATATACATATATATACATACACACACACACACACACACACACACACACATATATTTTTTTTTTAAATTTTTTTTTTAGAGGCACAGTGCACAAAATTCATGCTGGGGGGAGGTTGTCCTTCAGCCTGGTTTGCACTCTCTCCATCTGGGACTGCTGGCTCCTAACCGCTCGCCTGCCTGCCTGATCGCTCCAACCAACTCTGCCTGCCAGCCTGGTGCCCCTAACTGCCCTCCCCTGCTGGCCTGATGGCCCCTAACCATCTCTGCCTTGGCCCCCACCACCACTGTGGCTTTGTCCAGAAGATGTCTGGTCTAATTAGCATATTACCCTTTTATTAGTGTGTGTGTGTATGTGTGTGCATTTTAAAGAATTCCATTTAGTATATCTATAGGGCAGGTCTGCTAGCATTGACTTACCTCCATTTTTGTTTATCTGGAAATATCTTCATTTCTCCTGGTTTTTAAAGAATAGTTTTGCTGGATGTAGAATATAACACTCAACCAGGCAATTGATAGCTCTGTTTTAGCCTTCAGTTTCTGCTTGTGCAGAGCCTCAAGGTCAACCAGAATTGATACTAAAAGCCTTCTCAGGCCTTTCCTGAGGATGTGGTCAGCCCTGGGCGTGCACACAGCCTTTTGTATACTTGTGGCCTTCTAGATCCTCAGGAACACAACAGAGCTTTTCAAAGCCTCTGCGGATATCTCCTTTCCCCTGGCTTTACTTTTTAAGCTTTTTTGCTAATTTATTATTTGCCCCCAACTGTTATCCTTTATGTAGCCACTGAGTTAAATGAACACTTGCCTGTATCTTCAACCAATGCTTCCATCCCCGGGGAAAGGCTTTTCACACTGGGCAAGCTCTAAGTCTGATCAGATAGACAACCTTGCATGTTGGGGGGCTCCCAGGAAACCATGAGAAAGGTCAAATAATGGCAATTTGGGGGGAATGAAGCTTTGAAGGCACCCCAGCCCTTTCTTGCCCCCTCGGGTGGTTGTCAGGCTGATGTTTTTCACTGTGATTGTAAGCTGTTGACTTTCAGAATGGGATGGGATTAAGTTGTTCTTGAATACATGTGTCCCAGATTACTGTGAGCCTTTGGTTAATTTCCAGAATTCTGAAAAACCTGATTCTGGCCATTTTTGCCAGTTTTCTTAATCCTTTTATGGAGGAGAGAATTTTCAGAGATCTCTGCCATTTTTGCTGTTGTCACTCCTCATTCTTTAAAAGCATTGGTTCCTGGCTCAGGCATTCTCTCCAACACTATTCCTGGCTTAATTCTTGGTAAATTCAGTGTCCATATTAATGATCTTGCCGATACCTTTGCTTTTTAGTTCCTGTACCACCTCTCTCCCAGTAATTTTGTCCTGTTTCAGATACTACTCCAATAGCTATATCCTAGACCAGTGCCCCTGGGCCAAACTATACATTTTTTTGTAAATAATGTTTATTTAATTACAACCTGCTCCTTTGTTTATGTATTGTCATAGATTTCCCCCCTCCCCCACACTACCACAGCAGAGTTTAATATTACAGCAGAGACCATGGTTCTCAAAGCCAATATGTATTATCTGACCCTTTACAGAAAAGTTTGTTGACTAAAAGTACTCAGAGCTTCTTCTCTGTTAGTTAGCTGTCAAGCATCTTATTTAAATATTCCTTCCTCTCCCCTCCCCCCCCCTTTGGCAGTACCCTTCCTTTAGAGTCTCACTTCATCAGTCCTTTAACCTCACCACCTTTTGCCCTGTGCATCTCATTCCTACCCTCCCCGCCTCCCCATCTTTAATTCTAGTAGTTTTTTTATTTTATGTGGGGTTTTTGTTGTTGTTGTTGTTCATCCTCACCCGAAGATATTTTTTCCATTGATTTTTGGAGAGAGTGGAAGGGAGAAGGATAGACAGAGAAACGACAATGTGAGAGAGAGTCATCGATTGGTTGCTTCCCACATGTGCCACCACCTGGGCAGAGATCCACTCTACAATCAAGGGATGAGCCCTTGACTGGAATTGAACCGGTGACCATTCATTTTCATGGGTGGGGCTTGTCAGTTGGTGGGCTTTACTGTAAGGAGTGATTGATCACTTAGGTAGGGTCACCCAATTGCCAGCATCTGTAGATCTTTTGTCTTAGGCAAGTCATTTTTCCCTCAGAAGAATCAACCAATCTTTTGCCTGTTTGCACAGAATCTAATGGAGAGAAAAGGGTTTTTGTTTCACTGTTGATCTTAGTGTTGTACTTTTATCTATTTTTTCAGTTGTGCTTCGGTGAGTACAGAGCCTGTATGTTCAACATATCAAGAGAGTAAACCTTCAGACTTCTGCCAGAATTGTGAGGAGTAGGGAGTGGGGAGATAGGAAGGCTGCATTGGCTGGTGGAGATGGTTTAGAAGTCTGATTGTATCTTTGTTTAATCCTCATTCCAGGATATGTTTACTAGGTGTACCAGTTAATAATTGCAAATTTTGTAATCAAAGAAAACACGATAATTTCAAGAGAAACATCAAAAGTGCTTTATTCAAAGTAATGTCCATCGCTAGCTACACATTTCCCCATCAGGTAATTTGTAGATACCATCCCAATAGAACTTTTCTTGTTTTGAGGCAAACCATTCAGAGACCCAATTTTCCACTTATTCTAGTTTATGCTCATTTGCCTTTGGCTTTATTGGCTCTATGTAAACCATACTCAGTAGATGTAGGCATGACTAAATTATTTCAACATTCTGAATATTAAATTCTTGTCCCATAATTAAATGAATTAATAAACAATGAATGACTCAAAGAGAAGGAGGATTACTCTAAGAAATTTTGAAACACTTATTTTTAATTGAGATAATGTACAAAAAGAAATATGCCTTGTGAAGTAAATTACTGAAGATATTGTTAAATTTTTAGGGAGAAGTTCATTCCCTAAGAAAACAATAGAACTAAGTTTATTTTGAGGAAAACTGGTTGTGCTCCTCATGTCCTGTCTACTTACACTACTCTTCACCATCTTTGATTCCTTAACTTTTAGGTTGGCTTAAGGAACAGGGAGGATGGAGAAGGGAGTCAGGAATAGCTTGAGCTGATGAAAGGTGTCAGCAACATTTTCTAATGTGGCCTTAAAGGAATGCCGGGTAGAATGATGACTGCATTGAAAAAGAGTGAAAGGCTAGTGAAATTAAATAGTTATCAAGCTTATTACAACCACCATTTAATACTTTTTCATTAATTGTCTCTAATTTTAACCTTTCCCATAAAGTGCAGGTAGAGAAGCAGCTGTAATGTGGCAGCCTATGGCTCTTCTCTTTTATCGCCAGGATAGAGGTTTGTTTTCAAGATTTTTTATTTTTTATTTATTTATTTTTTTGTAGCTTTTCTCCAAGGAGTGATTGTTTCTGCCTGTTGCTTTCTAGAAGAGGTTCCAGAAGGACAATGCAATGCTGTTTATCCAGTATTTTCTGAAAGATTTCTCTGTATAACAAAGGATGATATAATTTAACTCATAAGGAGGCAAAGACTAAAGAAATTAGTTCATCCTTTAGAGCAGCTAAAGAAAATTGTAACCCATTGTTTTCCAAAGTGGATCTTGCCACCCGTCAGTTGAAATCTCAGCCTTATCTTTATATACATTTCAATGTTCTAAGAAGTCACAGGGAAAATCCTTTCTTACCTTCACCCTTTATACATAGAGTGGCTATTGTATAGATAAATAAGACTGTATCAATCCTGCCAGTGCCATATTTTCAGCACCTAGCTCAGTGCTTACTTATACAAGGACCTTAGTAAACTTTGTTATATAAATGTTGAAATAATAAGTTATAGGACATCAGGAAGCCTAATAATAGGGATGAAACATTGAGTTTCAGGACAGTTCTGTTCTATTTTCCTGAAATTTTTTAATAGAGACTAGTAAAAGTTATCCTAACTTATATTCTCAAAGTCATTCATTCATTCATTCATTTAAAAAATGTTTATTGACTGCTTCCCATGATCAGGCACTATGCTAGACCCTGTGATGGGAAATGTTGAAGAAGGAAATACTCTCCTTCATGAAATTTTCAGTTTATTGTGGGAGAGAGACATTTTATAAAAATAATCAGTTTGCATAAGTGCTACAAAGGAAAGTTATACCTCCAAAATACTATGGAAGTAAAGTCTCAAGCTTAATTTTTCTAAAAACTAACATGGTTACTAGCATCTCTTTACTACCTAAAGAGGTCATCAGGAATACTTGACATGTTTCCTCATTGTAGCAATGTGTAGGCACTAGATAATAAGGGCTATTCTGCCTCCATGTATGTGTTTCTTTTTTAGCTTTCTTTATTTTGTATTTCTTTATTGAGTTTTAAAAGAGGGGGAGGGAGAGAAAAACATAAATTTGTTGTTCTATGTATTTATGCATTCATTAGTTGATTCTTATTTGTGCCAATAGGATGGAACCTGCACCCTTGATATATTGGGATGATGTTCTAACCCATTGAGCAACCTGACCAAGGCTCTTTCTCATAGTTTTAAACTGTGAAATATATCCTGTATAGTTTAAAGAATAGCAATAAAAAGAAAACCTCTAACTATTTTCCACCTTAAAAAATAAAAGCATTAAACAACACTTGAGGTCAGGTTTAGAACCGCCTGTCTGACCCTTTCTTCTCTGTAACCTCCTCTTCTTCTGTATCTCCCACTGGCATTTTATATTAATCACTGGAGGCCCAGTGCACAAAGTACATGCACGGGGAGGGTCCTTAGCAGCTGCCTGCTGATGGCTGCCGCTCCCCTTCCCACGGTTGGCTGGCTGGCCCTGCCCCCTGGTTGAACACCTAGTTGAGGAGACAATTTGCATATTAGGCTTTTATTATATAGGATTCTCCTGTTTATATTTTCCATTTGTCTATATCACTAAATAATTTTGCTTAGTTTTGCCTAATTTTTGTTCTTGATTTGAATGCAACCACAGTGTCGTGCCTTTTTTTGTGACTTGTTTTTTCTTTGTTCATGTTGATATGTGCAATTTGGTTAATTTATTTTCACTGCTTTTATTTTTCCATAGTCTGAAGATATGTATCATCAGTCTGTCGGCGGACATTTGAGTTCTTTTCAGCATTTTTGCTATTACAAACATTGCTTCTATGAGCATTGTTATGTCTCCTGCTGTGCATATGCAAGGGTTTCTCTAGGTTACCAACCTAGGAACGGAGTTGCTAGTAGTAAGGTGTGCACATGTGCTACTTTACTACTAGGCCAGGCCAGTTTATGGATGTAGTTGTACCAGTTCATGCTTCTACCAGCTTTGTTTTATCAGGTACTTGGAATTGTCAGCTTCAAAAATTTTGCCAGAATGGTAGTTAGTACATAGTACTGCTTAAATATGGGCAGTAAGTTATTAAGGACAATGTGAGTACTTATCAGTATGTTGTGTACTGAAGCCTGCCATTTCTTTTTCTACTCTCATTCTTAAAAAGAAAAATACCTGAAAAGTATAAAGGGATGGGAGTTAAAAAAAATTCTCCAGGCTGCCTGGCCAGTGTTGTTCAGTGGTTGAGCATCAACCTATGAACCAGGAGGTCATAGTTCAATTCCCGGTCGAGGCGCATGGCTGGGTTGTGGGTTCAATCCCCTATGGCAGGGTGTGCAGGAGGTAGCCAATCAATAATTATCTCTGATCATTGGATGTTTCCATCTCTCTCCCCCTCTCTGAAATCAATAAAAATGTATTTAAAAAAATAATTCTCCAGGTTAACACCAAGGTTTATAAGGTACAAAGTATCACTTCTTCTGAGTACTATGAAACAAAGACAGTCTACTAAGATAACATCCTTCTAAATATATGAGAATATGAACTTTTCTTCTGAATGGAATATCTAGCCTTATCAGAATTGTAAGGAAATAATTCGGTACTTTGCCACATGGCTTCAAATATTGTATATGAAATGAGGTCTTCTTAGAATGTAGCTTCATTTTTTTCTCTTTCTGCAGGAGTTTAGAAAAGAAAGTCTTTGTTTTACCATTAGACAAAAACCTTAGTTTTGAGGGCAAACAGAAACATCTACTTTGGTCTATTTTAATATGTCAAAGAATGGTGCGCAAAGTGAAATTTTACTAGGAGTTCCTCTGTAAACTGATGGAATAATTGGATGAGGGAAACAGTTAAGTTGAAAACTATGTGTTTCTGGCACATGTAGTTGTTA
This sequence comes from Pipistrellus hanaki, assembly GCF_964339955.1. Classification (NCBI taxonomy): domain Eukaryota; kingdom Metazoa; phylum Chordata; class Mammalia; order Chiroptera; family Vespertilionidae; genus Pipistrellus; species Pipistrellus hanaki. The sequence continues at coordinate 43,576,237 of NC_140503.1, read as the reverse complement.
GAAATACAAAAGTAATATTTCTCATCTGTAGAAGTAACTTCATTCTGGCAGTTGTGACTTGGTTTATGTAGTTTCTTGCTAATTCTTACATATATGTGCCTCCTCTCTTACTCCAAACTAATCAATCCAGTTTTAAGGTTAGAAGGCCTTAGAATCTTTTCTAGGAATCTGAACAAAACCTGAAAAGAAAAAATATATCAGCGCTAGAACACTGGAGATGTAAAAATCTTACCAAAATAGGCTTTTTTAGTATTTTATAGATTGAAAGACTATGTCACTTTGCTAGAGGGATGAATGCATCTGAACTATTTCACTATTTATTAAAATTGAAATACACATATCTCTGTGGAGCTCAAAACTTGTGATTCTTGCCCTGGCTGGTGTGGCTTGGTTGGGCGTCCCAGCATCAAAAGGTTACTGGTTCAATTTCCAGTCAGGGCATATGCCTGGTTACAGGCTCGATCCCTGGTTGGGGGGCATGCAGAAGGCAGCTGATTGATTTTCTGCTTTCACATCGATGTTTCTCTCTCTCTTCCTTTTCCTCTTTCTAAAAATCAATTTTAAAAATCCTTAAAAGCAAAAATTGTGATTATTCCAACACCTGTCATACTTGGACCCTAAGCTTCATGTCAATCCAGAGCCACTGTTGTTTACTTAATAGTGCTACCTTTATCTCATTCATATCATTTTGAAGAGGTTCCTGCTTGGCAGTGTTTTATTTTTGTACTGAAAATGCTGTCTGAATGTAGAGGTTTTTATTTTGATGGATGCCCTTGTTATAAAGCTCAAGTTAACAGCAGTGCTATTAAGGATAGCTGCCCCCTGACAGTCATAGCAGTTTGGATTTAGACAAGATTAGAATTTAGATGAGAGACAAAAATCCTAGCATTTTATTAATCTCATAAAGAAACTGAAGCTGAGAGAACCTAAGTGACTGCAGCTAATGTGTAAAAGTGCCTTGAGGGTACTAGAAACTGAGAAATAGGAGCCAGGGAAACTTCCTTTGCACAATTAAGGTCTAAGGTCTGCTAGTTACAGAGGAGAGAGGAGGAGCAGATTGAGACCTCTCTGATCATTTTAAAGGCCCCTCAAGTATTTGTGCTGTAGGCGTTTCTCCAACTCTTTCTTCTCAAATGAGTGATTAGCCAAAGGCCTCATTGAAGTGGAGAGTAAGTCTTTGTTCTTTAACTCCTTAGAGAATTATTGGATCACTAGAGGCCTGATGCACAAAGATTCGTGCAAGAATAGGCCTTGTTTCCCTGGCTGACGGCAACAGCTTCCCCCTGGCACCCGGCACCCAGGCCTTCGCTCTGGCCCTGCTGCCCTCTTGTAGCTTCCTCCACCCCCCACTCCCGCCTCCCCCTCATAGCAGGCGTCCTTCCCCACCCCAGCCCTTCCGCGCCTGCTCCAGTGCTCTACCCAGAGGCCCACAGTGGCTGGGGCAGGGCGGAATGCCTGCATCGTCCCCATGTTTGTCGCATCAATTTGTATATTCCTTCCTTATTGGCTGTGGGTGCCGGCCATCTTTGTCGCAGAGTAACAGTCAATTTGCATATTCCATCTTTATTAGATAGGATTACCAGTTTTCCACCTGCTGACTGGTTTTATCTGCTTAGGGAGATTGTGAGTTATGCAGTCTGTTCTACAAGAAGAAGATTGTACAGACTATGGCCATTTCTGGCAATCTATTTCCCAGTCTTAATAGTAGTACAAAAAGGACAATGTTTCAGCTACACAAATAAACACGCAGTTTAGCTACACATCAGAATGTTATTTTGGGACTTTCCTGTTTGTTCTTGGTTTGCTCAGATGAACACTAGTAAATTCCATTGTAACAAGAACTATGAAATGTGTGCTCACCTTACGTGCATGTGTTCCAACCTAAAATAAGCATAGCCTTGAAAAGCTAAAAAGGAGAAAACTCATTTGATATTTTAAATTATGATTTACTAGTAGTAGCCAACTCCTGACCTGTTCTTATTCTGCAAATAGTTGCTGATATCTGGCTTGTGAACCTTCTAATCATTGTTCTAAAAGTAAAGGTCAATGGATGAAGCCTCTTTGGAGAATCCCTAGGGCACATCCTATATAATCTTGTTTAATAAAGAGCTAATATGCTAATTAGACCGGACAAAACTGGGGCTGCAAGGGCTAAGAACGATCTTCCTGAATGACTGGGGGTTGGGGGGCAGGGCTAACGAGCCTGCGCCTCTAGGTCAGCCATGGCGGTCCCAGAGGTGGCAGGAGAGGCAGTGGCACAGGCTTGGTCCTGGCACCCCCCCTTCCACAGAGGCTGCAGGAGAGGGGATGGGGTGCGACCGCGGTTGGTGCCTCAACCTCCCACGGCCAATGGGCCCCAATCAGCCCACCACCACCACCACCACCACCACCAGTGGGTGGGGCCAGTGCTAAGGAGCAGCAAGCCAGCTTCTGGTTGAGCAGCGCTCCCACCCCAACCTCGTTCAGCCAGAAGCCAGGCTCATGGGGATGAGCACAGAGGTGGTGGTGGCAGCCTCTCCCGCCTCCACAGCAGGCAGGCAGTAAATAGCAAGGGGTCCTGGACTGCGAGAGCCCTGGACTGCGAGAGGGGTGTCTGAGTGCTGGCTTAGGCCCTGAGGGATTGGGCCTAAGCCGGCAGGTGGACATCCCCTGAGAAGGGCACAGGCCAGCTCAAGAAACACCCATCCCTACCCCCCATCCAGTGCATGAATTTTGTGCACCAGGCTTCTAGTTTAATAACAGAAACTGCAGCTGCAGCACTTAACATTTATCAGGGTATATGTCAGGCAACAATGCTATCAATAAATGCTTTTTATAAATTTCATTTAATTCTCTCAGTAGTTCTATGGGATACATACTAATGATTTCCATTTTGCTAATTGGATAATTGAATCTTTTTTTTTTTTTTTTTTTTAATCAATCTTTATTGTTCATATTATTACAAAGGTTCCTCATTTCTTCCCCCCTCCACCAGGTTCCCACCCCACCCTCCGCCCCCTCCCCATCCCCCATTGTCCTCATCCATAGGTGCACAGTTTATGTTCAGTCTCTTCCTCCCTCCCTTTCCCCGATAGTAAATCCCTTTTCAGATAGTAAATCTGTTACTTAGCATTATCTCATATCAATAATACCTCCACATGCCCAATGATACACTTCACACAAAAGACATTTCCAAATAGGTCAACCAGCCTCATCCAGGCCCCACCCAAGGCACTTACAGATCAACACCCCAGCGCTATACTAACTCAACACATCCAGATCTAAGCCTTCATCACTTGATTCAGCGGACCCTCAAGTTCCCGCAAAAGTTTCCAGCCATGTCTGAGAGGCAGCCGTGGGCAGGTACAGGCGAGGAGCGAGCTGTTTCGGGCCTGGCTGCTCCGGGCCTGGCCTCTGTTGCTCTGGTTCGTTCCACAACCAGCTGCTCCGGGTCTGGTCACTGCCGCTCCCGACCTAGTTGCTCTGGACTTGGCTGTTGCTGCTACAGGCCTGGCCGCACCCGACCCGGCTGCTCTGGGACCGGTTGCTCCGGTCCCGGCCGCTCCGGGCCTGGCCGCTCCCAGCCTGACAGCCGCTGCTCCGGGCCTGGCTGCTCCCAGCCTGGCAGCCATTGCTCCTGGCCTGGCCGCACCAGACCCGGCTGCTCCGGGCCTGGCCGCTCCCAGCCTGGCAGCCGCTGCTCCTGGCCTGGCCGCACCAGACCCGGCTGCTCCGGGCCTGGCCGCTCCCAGCCTGGCAGCTGCTGCTCCGGGCCTGGCCGCTCCCAGCCTGGCAGCCGCTGCTCCTGGCCTGGCCGCACCAGACCCGGCTGCTCCTGGCCTGGCCGCTCCCAGCCTGGCAGCCGCTGCTCCGGGCCTGGCCGCTCCCAGCCTGGCAGCCGCTGCTCCGGGCCTGGCCGCACCAGACCCGGCTGCTCCGGGCCTGGCCGCTCCCAGCCTGGCAGCTGCTGCTCCGGGCCTGGCCGCTCCCAGCCTGGCAGCCGCTGCTCCGGGCCTGGCCACACCAGACCCGGCTGCTCCGGACCTGGCTGCTCCCAGCCTGGCAGCTGCTGCTCCGGGCCTGGCCGCTCCTAGCCTGGCAGCCGCTGCTCCAGGCCTGGCCACACCAGACCCAGCTGCTCCGGGCCTGGCCGCTCCCAGCCTGGATTCTTCGTGGTTGTCTACTGCTGTTCTGGGCCTGGCTGCTTCCAACCCGGCTGCTCTGGGCCGGGCTTCTCCGGGCCCAGCCACTCCGTGTCTGGGTGTTCCTGGACTGGCCACCCTGGGCTTGGCCGCCTCTGCCTCAGGCCTGGCTGCCACTGCCCCAGGTCTGGCTGCTCCAGTGCTGGCCGTTGATGCTCTTGTTCTGGCTGCTGCTGTTCTGGGGCCTGGCCACTGCTGCTCCGGGCCCAGCTGCCACTGCCTTGTGCCTGGCCACTCTAGGCCTGGTCGCCGCTGTTCCAACATTCTGTCCCTTTTTTCTCTTCTTTTTTTTTTCTTTTTTTAAAAAAAACAACAAAACGCATTTATGTTGCAATGTTGGCTGGTGCGTTGAGTTCTGACTTAGTCTTTGATTTTTCAAGATCTTCTTTGTATTCTTTCTTAAGTAATTTTACTATCATTTGCTCTCACTTGATTTCTTCACATTGAGAACTTCTTTGGTTTCTTCCTCCTTGTCCTGGGAGCTCAGCAGGTTGGCCTGTGGCACCCCTTTGTTCTCCGCGGGCTCCCGCGCTGCTCCAGCCTGTTGCCGGGGTCGGCGTCGCCCAGGAAGCAGCCCCCGTCCTTGGCTCCGTTGCCAGCGCTCAGCAGTCGAAGGCTCAGGGGCACCCCCCCCACTGGGGGCCCCGTCGCCCGGCTCCTTGCTGGCGCCCAGCTGGCCGGTGTCCGGCAGGGGCTCCTGCTCCTCGTGGCGTTCCTCCAGTCTGAAGCTTTCTTTCTCCCTCCCACTAGGGAAGTCCAGGATCAGAGTCAACAGACTGTCCTCTGCGCATAGTGTGCGCGACTCCGGGGGCTCGGCCTTTCGCCGCGCTCCCAGGACTCCACCTCACAGCCCCGTCTCCCCCTGCCCGAGCCTGGGTCCCCAGGGACTGGCCCAGACCTGGAGTTCGGGGAGGTCTGGACTGAGGCTCAGAGCTGCCGCCGGAGGCTTTGTTTCTTCCGGCTAGGGTAATCCAGCATCAGAGTCAACATTCAGTCCTCTGCGCGCCATGTGCGCGCGACTCCGGGGGCCCCGCATTTCGCCGTCCCCCGGGATTGTCTCCCCCTGCCGGAGCCTGGGTCCCCAGGGTCTGGCACATAACTTGGGGCTCAGCGCTGCCGGTTCGGGGGTTCAGCCCAGGCTGGGGGTTCTATTTCCTTCCTGCTAGGGAACGCCAGGCAGCACCCAGCCCTCTCCTCCTCTCCGGCTGCGACCTCTCCGTGCGCGCTTGCGTGCGAGCGCGCAGCATGTCTCCGTACCTTAGGCTTTTTTTCAGCTCCTCTGATTTTCCTTCTGGTTTTCTCCCTCCTTCCTATTGTAGAGTTTTCAGTCAGTCGACTACCTGTAGCTCTGGGCAATGTCCACTCTACATTTTAGTTGTATTCCTTTGAAATTGTTGTGAGCTGCTGCGGCTAGGTGTATACCCGAGCAGCCATCTTGGATCCTCTCCGATAATTGAATCTTAAAGAAGTTAAATGACTTGCCTAAAACTGCACAGCCCTACTGGTGGATCTATGTGAACCCAGTTGTCCATCTTCAACATCAGTTTCTCTTATCTCCTATTTATTTTCACTATTTACTTAGGTTTGAAAGAGTCTTTTTTTCCTTACTTTATCCATTCTTAAACCACAATCTTCCTCTACTCAGTTCCTAAAATAGTCCACATTTATGTAATGTTTCAGGGATTTTTAACCTGTTAACCGGGAGTTCCCTTTTTAATTACGCAACATACAACAACGGGCGCATACTCTTTCACTAGGACGTGTCAGTACGTCACACCCAGCAGACGTAATTTTATATTATTATTTTTTTATTTATACTTAAGTAAAATAAATGAAATATATATTTTTTCGTTTATTTATATATAAAGCACAAAGGAAAATACAAAATTACAAACAAATAGAAAAGAATACCAACAAAAAAAATGGAAACATCGAATTAAAAAATTATAAATTTTACAAACAATTATAAAGATTACAGCCGAAGCCGGTTTGGCTCAGCGGTAGAGCGTCGGTCTACGGACTGAAAGGCCCCAGGTTAGATTCCGGCCAAGGGCATGTACATTGGTTGCGGGCACATCCCCGGTAGGGGGTTTGCAAGCGGCAGCTGGTCGATGTTTCTCTCTCATCGATGTTTCTAGCTCTCTATCTCTTTCCCTTCCTCTCTGTAAGAAAATCAATAAAATATATTAAAAAAAAAAAAAAAGATTACAAAAAATATATACCGTCCCTCTCAGGGCGCAACATATATTTCAAGGACGTATTCATACGTCCTACCCGTTCCCTATAGTGTTTATGTTTGACGTATTTATAGGTCCCGCTCGGTTAACAGGCTAATGTATGATTTTCTTTTCTACAAGGTTAAAATTATAAATAAAATTAGTAAGAGCCTTTATATTTGGAAACAGACCCAGAAACTTAAGAGGTTTGTTCATTATAGAGATTTGGTAGGAAAAACAGTGTCCTTTTGAAAAGCTCTTGATGGTATTCACAGATAAGTGACTGAAAACTGAGACTGATGGATGCTGTTAATCAATGAGATGGTAAGATTGATTATACTGGTTATGATAAACACTAAAGCATTATTCTAGTTTGCTAGAAAGTCCAAGAGCTGCTAGAATTCATTGGAGGGAAGAAAATACACATCCTGTGCATGGCCCACAATTACTTTATTAACTTGAATCTTTCCTGTCCGATAAACTACTTGTTGATTAGAAATCTCAACTCCTAAGCTGTACTTTAAGAAATCTAGCCTTTTATTATCCTGGCTTAAGAGTGACATGGACTGTACCCAGAATTCAAGTTATTGGGCCTGAACCAATTGAATATTACCTATGGATAAATATAAGGTCATGTGATAAACGGAACTCTCTCTATATAGTGCATATTGTATGATGCATATTAAATATGCATTCGAGTTAACTCTAGAAAGCCTGAAAGTTGATGAAGTAGTTTATATCAAAAAGCCTTAAAATATACATACCCTATGCCCTGGTCAGTGTGGTTCAGTTGGTTGGAGCACTGTCCGGCATACCAAAAGATGGTGGGTTCAATTTCTGGTTGGGGCACATAGCCAGGTTGTATATATGCTCTTTTACTCACTATCTCATGTAGGACATTAGATTGTGAAAAGAGTAAGACATGGTGTAAGAGATTTAGCTATTAAGCTATTTCTCTCAGCTTTGTTTATATAAATGAAAATTAGGACACCCTAAATATCTACCAGCATTGGTCAAATAAATTATGGCATATTTGTTCAAAAGGATAATATTCAAATATTTGAAATTGTGGTTTAAATTACTAGCTAATTGACACCATGTTTATGATACAGTGCAATTCTGATAAACTGGCATTTTGCTATCTGAAAATTTCAGTTGGTCTTTAAGAAAGTTCCTATATTCAAGGATAATCTAGAATATTTTGATGATCCAACCATACTCATTTCTATAGTAGAATCGAGTGTATAAGATTTGAATTGTAGTTTCAATTGTAACAAAATTGAATTGAATAAGAAGAATTAAGTGTTTGCTGTGTGGCCGTATTAATACTAGGTGTGCCAGTTAATGCGGATTTTTTTCAATAGATGGAGTTACACATATGTTGATATATATATGTGATTTGATATGTATGCTATTTTGTTGTATTAACAGCAAACTTCAAAACTTCATATGTCAAATTTGCTGAAGGTGTTAACATCATAGATATTTTTACGCTTAAAGATGTCGAATTTTGTGCCAAAAAAAAGCATTTGCGGGATGTTTTAATTCATTATTTTGAAGAACAAGTTATCATATACTTCGGCAAGTTCATGGTGAACATGCTCCATCTAAAGATACAGTGGATGCTGGTTTAAATGCTTTAAAAGTGATGATTTCGATGTGAAGGACAAAGAACGTCCAGGTTAATGGAAAAAGTTTGAAGACCAACAGTTACAAACATTATTGGATGAAGATGTGTATCGAACTCAAAAACAACTTGCAGAAAGATTAAATGTTGCTCAGCAAACAATTTCTAATTGTTTACAAGAAATGGGAAGAAATTTAAAGGAAGGAAAAAGGGTGCCACATCAACTGAAAGACAAGTGGAAAACTGAAAAGTTTTCAGTAAAACATTGCTGCAATGACACAAAAGAAAGTCTTTTTTGCATCGAATTGTGACTGGCGATGAAAAGTGGATTTATTTTGAGAATCCCAAATGCACAAAATTATGAGTCAACCATCAACGTCAACTGAAAGGCCAAAGCGCTTCAGAAAGAAGACAATGCTCTGCGTCACCATCACACACTTCAAAACCAGCTAAAGACACGTGAAAAGATCTTGCCTGGGATGTATTAACCCACCTGCTTGCTATTTTCACCAAGCCTTGCTCCTTCAGATTACCACTTGTTCTGATCGATGGCATACGCACTTTCTGAGCAGCACTTCAAAACGTATGAATAAGTGGAAAATGGGGTCTCTGAATGGTTTGCCTCAAAACAAGAAAAGTTCTATTGGGACGGTATGCACGAATTACCTGAAAGATGGGGAGAAATGTGTAGCTAGCGATGGACATTACTTTGAATAAAGCACTTTTGATGCTTCTCTTAAATTATCGTGTTTTCTTTGATTACAAAATCCGCTATTATTAACTGGTACACCTAGTACTTTTGTGGCCATAGTAATACTTGGCTATCATTCATGTATTTTAAGGAAGATGCAAAAATGTAATGCTTTTAAGAGCAGGAGAGATTCACAGTGTTTTATATCATGAATAGAATGAAACATAACTCCACCTTCTTAAGAAATAAAATTAGCCAAACCGGTTTGGCTCAGTGGATATAGCGTCGGCCTGCAGACTGAAGGGTCCCAGGTTTGATTCCGGTCAAGGGCATGTGCCTTGATTGCGGGCACATCCCCAGTGGGGGGTGTGCAAGAGGCAGCTGATTGATGACTCTCTCTCAGCGATGTTTCTGACTCTCTCTCCCTCTCTCTTCCTCTCTGTAAAAAATCAATAAAATATTTTAAAAAAAAGAAATAAAATTAATATTTTATCAATAGCTTATTTGAGACGAAATAAATAGAAGAACCCACTCCAGCACCAGGTGACTAGAGAGGCACTGTGATTACCCATCTTAGTAGGAACACAGGACTGAAAACGAGGCAGTTTCTAGGGGAGAGTGATGCTGAGCAGATAAAAATTACATGTACACTACGTTTTTAAAAAATCAAAACCTGGAAAGGGAAAGACTTGGAAGTGATACGTTGAAATATTTACAAAACATAAAATTTTTGAAGATTTTAAGGGTCATCGGCTTTCAAACTCCAGAAGCTGGGTCAGTCAGAATGAATTTCATATTTGTTAAGAGTGGTCAGAGAATAATTTGATTTTCTACTAGGCTTGCAGTTACGAGCTTCGTAGACTTGAACTACGACAGCTACCTTGCCACCTCGGGGGAGAGCCCATCTAAAAGTGAAGCTGGAACAGAGAAAACAGCACCCAAAGAGGAAGGGATGGAAGCTAGGTCTCCATAACAGCATTTGAGCCTCTGTATCAGGCGATTCCTGACTTGGACTTCTTTTGCTCTATGAGCGCCTCTAAATTCCTTTTTTGTTTGTCAGTTTGGCTGTGGTTTGCTGTCACTTGTAACTGAAAACGCCCTAATAGAATCTCCTTCAAGGTCCTAAGGTCCAACCACTTCATTTTATAAATTGAGGTTTGGAGAAGTAAAATGACTTGCGTAAGGTTATACAGCTAAATGGTAGAGAACTGGAATTAAACCTGGTCCTGTTATTCCTACACAGGGGCATTACTCCAACATGAATCAGTTTAAATAGGTTTGGGGTAAAGTATGTGATAGGCTTGAGGGTGCCATTTAAAATAAACTAATGGAAATCATACCTACTGTTAAACAATGTATCCTTTGGAATGATATTGACTTCTTTTAGCAGAGAATTGACCCCAGTATTGTAGCTCTTATTTTTCTCAACTATTAGATAAGAGTTACGTCCCTAGTTCATGACTGATATCTTAATAACTTAGCATCTGTAAATGTATTGGGTAATTTTTTGGCTAGCTGTACCAATGTTGCCTATTCCCTGGGCCTCCTAGGCTTCTAGAATCATCAGACTCAAACATTTTTCCATGAGTGTGTCCAAAACTAGGAAATGAAATATGGAACTCAAATATATGCCATGTTCTTTCCTGCCGAAGGGCTATGCGTATGTGTTCCTCCCGTTTGCATTGCTTATCCCAAAGTTCTTCATGTTTTCTCATCTTTCAAGTCTCAGCTGAAATCTATCCTATTCAGAGACACCATCCCTGACTATCCTAGCTAGGTAGCTCACATTGTTCTCTTATCACTTGCCCTGTTTGTTCTTTAATAAGTTTCTAATTTATTTTTATTTACCAGGCTCTTTGATTTACCACTCCATACCCAGTGTCTAGCATAGGGCCATATGGGGGTACTCAATAATTTTTTGTTAAATAATTGAATGTTATTTATCCAGGCTTGAAGAAAAACAATAAAAGCACTAAGTATTTGGGTCCTTTCCCTAATGCAAGCATGTCAAACTCGCTGCCGGCAGGCTGCATGCCCCAAGGTAAGAGTTTGTCCATAGTTTATAACGTGTCAGCTGTGAGTTGGACATGCTTGCCCTAGCCTGTCCCAAGTATCTTAATTGCCTTCACATCTCCACTGTCTACACCACATATGTCAAACACAAGGCCCGCGGGCCAAATCCAGCCCGCCAGGCCTTGCAATGTGGCCCGCACCGCGCTGTCATCACTGCACTCCGCTGTCAGTTTATGACATTGTCAGTTTATGACTGTTCAGTAAACCATTCGGCCCGCGATTTAGGCTGGATTTTAGATTTTGGCCCCTTCTCTGATTGAGTTCGACACCCCTAGTATGGCACAAATCCTCAATGCTGTCCTTAACTACTGTACTGTTAACTGGCTCAGGCATTTTTGAGTTAATATTTTATTACCTCTGTTCTGCAGATTGTCATACCTTGTTTTTTCTCTTTGTGACTTCTCACCTACCCACTTGACTCTAACTCAGATTCCTCACACCAAAAGGGTGTTACAGAGAAGTGGGGTGGCCCTGAGAGCAGGGGAGGAAGGATGAAATGACAAAGGCCACCAGAAATCTCTTTCAGGACTCTAATCGCTCTACGGTCACGTCAAGAATGAGAGAGACTGTGAGTGCCTTTTTTCTTGCTCAGTGCCCTCTACTTGAGTGCTTAGCTGGCAGGCGGGCACCTTTTCCTCCTCAGTTACTGTCAGAGCAACATGAAGGTCAGGCAGAGAGAGACAAATGAGAGCAGCTCGGGGAAGGGAGGTTACCACGGTAACAAGCAGGCGGGACTGCTATTTGGAAACCAGCCTAATCTTTCTCCTCCTTCTCCCTCCTTCTCAGCACAAGAAGACGGGTATTGTTTAGCTGACCTCCATCCTTGGGGTGGAAACATAATCCCTTTCTGACAGTTACCAATGACACTGGAGTGAGCTGCTTTGCATTTTAATTTGATAAGCAGCAGCGGTGGTTTTCTCAGAAGTGTTGGAAACATGGCTTTTTCTGGCCCTGTTCCAGGTAGGATTCTGGTTGCCATAGTCGGGGTTTGGGGTTGTTGTTTGTTTCTCAACAAAGATTTTGCATATTTGCACATGCATAGAAGATGTCACATAGTTCTCAATGAGAATTGAATACAGGAAGTCTCTAGGTTATGAATATCTGCCTTCTGAAGGTCATAAAAATGTTCATGTAGTAGTACTGCCCCATCCTCAGCTCTTAGGAACAACCTAGCTATTGGGGGCTAGTCCTGTTGCCAGTGACCTGCGCAATGGATGTACTGGCTTAATGTCCTTACCCTTATGCCTTCCCATTCTATTTATATGTCCCACTATCCTTTCTTTCGTCACCTACCAGCCCATTTTCTTAACAACCTAGGTCCCTTTTCTTACAATGAACCTAAACCTTCACATGTGTAAACATCTTTTCCTTTTGCTTTAAAATAAAATAGCTTTTTTAAAAGTAGAATAATAAATTCTTAATATAACGAAAAAATCAAATACTGGAAAATATAAAAGAGAAACTAAAAATCATCCAGATTCTCACTATCAAAAGATGACTATAGCCGAGACCGGTTTGGCTCAGTGGTAGAGCTTTGGCTTGGGGACTGAAGGGTCCCGGGTTCGATTCCGGTCAAGGGCATGTACCTTGGTTGCTGGCATATCCCCAGTAGGGGGTGTGCAAGAGGCAGCTGATCGATGACTCTCTCTCATCGATGTTTCTAACTCTCTATCTCTCTCCCTTCCTCTCTGTACAAAATCAATAAAATATATTAAAAAAAAAAAAAAAAAGATGACTATAGCCCAAACTGGTTTGGCTCAGTGGATAGAGTGTTGACCTGCGGACTGAAGGGTCCCAGGTTCGATTCAGGCTAAGGGCAGATACCTTGGTTGCAGGAACATATCAGTAGGGGGTGTGCAGGAGGCAACTGATTGATGTTTCTCCCTCATCGATGTTTCTAATTCTCTATTCCTCTCCCTTCCTCTCTGTAAAAAAAAATCAATAAAATATATATTTTTTAAATATGCTATGGATATCTATCATAGATGGTAGATAAAAGATCTATGCTAGTATGGCCATTTAGATTGTTTCTGGGGACGTAGAGGTTTGGTTTGCCTATTAAAAGCAGTACTGGATCAAACTGTACATCATACATCTTCGTGCATTTGTCCTGTTAACTTTTTTAAAAATATTTTTATTGATTTTGAGAGAGAGAGGAAGGGACAGGGAGATAGAGACATCTATGTGAGAGTGAAACATCAATGGGCTGTCTCCTGCACACCACCTACCAGGAATTGAGTCCGGGACCCAGGCATGTGTCCTGACTGGGAATCAAACCTGCAACCTTTCGGTATCTGGGATAATGCCAACCAACTGAGCCACACCAGTCAGGACTTAACTTCTTGATATAAATTCTGTAAGTGAAATATGGGTAAAAAGGCATGTGCAGTTTACATTTTGATACCAAGTGCCAAATTGCCCTCTCCAGAGTTTCTACCAATTTATATTCCCACCAACTAATATTGCATAAAGTGTCTGTTTTTTCCCCTACTCATACCAACCTAGATATTGTTTAACTCTTTCATCTTTGCCAATCGGATAGGTAGAAAATTATATTGTGTACCAAAACCAGTTTGGCTCAGTGGATAGAGCGTCAGCTTGCGGACTGAAAGGTCCCAGATTCAATTCCGGTCAAGGGCATGTACCTTGGTTGCGGGCACATCCCCAGTGGGGGGTGTGCAGGAGGCAGCTAATCAATGCTTCTCTCTCATCGACATTTCTAACTCTCTGTCCCTCTACCTTCCTCTCTGTGAAAAAATCAATAAAATATTTTAAAAAGAAAATTATATTGTGTTCTCATTTGTATTCATATATTATTCTGAAGTCCTTAAAAATACTCTGAGACCTCTTCAGATTGTGCACTTGAAGACCTACCGACTTCCAGTCTTCTTTTCCTTGAATGCTGGCAACTAAACAAAGTCAAAACAAAATACAAAAAACAATCAACTCATCTTTCTCTAATCCTTCTCCAGGTCAAAATGAAAACCTCTTTCTCCTCTTCTTTCTGTTTCTTTCAGTAATGGAATACCATCTACTTGAATTTAAGCTCCAGAAACTGGGATTTCAATCTGTTTTGTTCCCAGGATTTCCTCAGCACCTAGAATAGTGCCCTTAGGTGCTCGGCAAATATTTGTAGAATGAAATCATCTCCCAACCATCTGAATCACACACTCTAATCATACCTGACTCCTTTGCTATTTACCTATATGTCCAATATCTCATGAAGTCAAATTGCTAATACGCCCTGAATATCTCTTGAGTCCTTCTTGTTATCCCCCTTACTGGGTTTATGGCAACAGGCATCTAGCTAGGAGCCCTTCTCTTCAATCTCTTAGAGTACTCCCTTCTATTAATTTTATCTTTAAATATACAAATCTGATAATATCACTTCTCTGCTTGAATTCCTTGGTAGTTTTTTAAATTGATTTGAGCAAGAGAGAGAGAAACTTTGATTTGTTGTTCCATTTATTCTTGCAGTCATTGGTTGATTATTGTATGTGCCCTGACCGGCAATTAAACCCACAGCCTTAGCTTATCGGGACGACACCAGCTGAGTTGCCCGGCCCGGGCTCTTAGGAGCTTCTTAATACTTGCAAAGTTAAGTCCAAATTTTACTCTTCTTATACCCTTTACTTCAACCAAACTAAACAACTTGCAGTTCTGAGTACCTTTGAACAAGCTTTTCCTTTCTCTTTCTTCTCTTCGGAGACTCCTAATTCATCAATAAGGTCCACTCCAGTATGAAGTCTTCCCTATTCTCTCTAGCAGTCACTCCCTGGGTAGGGGTACTTACAGCCCTTTGTTCATCTCTGTTATGATTACTTATCAGTTTGTCTCCTAATTTAAAAATGAAATTTTGCAAGTAGGGATAAAAATTTTGTATTCATTCTACAAATGTGGGATATCTGTTTTTCTGAGCCTTGTAAAGTTGCTTGATTCTCCATTTTACTGCTCTGTTGAATGGATTTGTGAGTATTAGAATAAGGGCCATATTGAAGTAATGAAGGCAGTAAAAATCTGTTAATATAGTGACTCTTTGGGTGAAGCAGCTTTATAGCTTCTCTTGCCTACTGCCCTGACCTTTCTCCTATGTTCCAGTTCTATATCTCTAGATATGTACTTAAAACTCGTGTCCAAAGTTGAACTTGTTTTCTAATTCTGCCCCACCAACAATTTGTTATATTGCTTTTGTTTTCTTACACCTCCTGTCTGAGATAAAGGCACCAGAAACCTTGAAGTCAGCCCAGATTTTTCTTACCTCTTTGATATTAAGTCAACCAAGTATTATTGAATTCACCTTTATCCCATTCCTTTCTTTCCTTTACAACTACCTTGGTTCAAGCCATCATTATATATTACTTGGGCTGTTATAGAGGACTTCTAACTGGTATCCTTGCCTTCTAATTAATCTCCGACAAAGAAAAAGTAAAAAATTAAAAGGATATTGGATCATATTACTTCCCTGCTTAAAGCTTCACAGTGACTTTCTTTACAGTGACATGTAAATCTCCCACTACTCCCTCCACCCTCTCCATGCCCAACTATGTGGTTCCCTCTCAGGCCAGATATTTGCATTGCAGCTGATGAAAGTAACCTAGTTTTCCTCACCTTTCTGTTAAACTTACTCCTCAAGACTCAGGTGAAGTGTTACTTGCCTCTCTCCAAGATGTACACAAATTATTTTGTCCCTTTTGTACTTAACTCGTTTGCATCCTTTATTACATTGCTTTAATTAGTTGTTTACATTTGTTTGCCCCACTAGACCTAATTACTTGTTCATTTTTGTTTACTCCACCAGACCTAGGAGCAGGCTATTTAATAAACTCTAGCTTTAAGCAAAGTATAGGATTTTAAGCAGATATCTTTAAGTTTCTGTAGATATATAGCAAAAAAAGATAATTTAATTTTATGTGTCTAGCTGTTTACCTTGTGTTTATTTTTATATTCAGACTCATCACATAGTACAGTGCTTAGGCCATAGTAAGTATTTAATTTTTCTGAATGAAGAAAGGATGCAGAAAAAGAGTGCTTATTAGAAACCAAATTAAGTTCTAAAATAAAACACTTTAAACTTTTCTGTCTCTCTGTTCCCAATAAAGTTCTTGGGTGGAGTGATTAGATTGCCTTGGTTTCTTCAAGGTGTTTGAAAAGCCTTTTATGATATTCTTGATGGCATGTCAATGAAATGTGGACTAGATGGTGATACAGTTGGGTGACTTTATAGCTGTCTGAGAGCTATATTTCCCACAGGAAAGAAAAATTCTTCTACCAGAAGAAGGAAGGGAAAGCATGAGGAAAAATCGAGACTGACTATCATGATCAACTACAGACAGATTTCTCAAGCACTAAATATTTGAATAGAGATTGACAATGTCACAATAGACTGAAAGATGGATTAAAAATTAATAAGATATTGTAATTATAACTTATCATTCTTTGCTAATCAGTATTGAACTTTTACTGTGTCTTTGGCACTGTACACAAGCACTTTCCATGCAGCTAATTGCTACGCAATGACAATGTGAAATATTGGTATCCTTGATGTTTATATTTTACAGAAAAAGAAACTGAGGCCGAAACCGGTTTGGCTCAGTGGTAGAGTGTCGGTCTGCGGACTGAAAGGTCCCAGGTTTGATTCCTGTCAAGGGCATGTACGTTGGCTGCGGCACATCCCCAATGGGGGATGTGCAGGAGGCGACTGGTTGATGTTTCTCTCTCATCGATGTTTCTGGCTCTCTATCTCTCTCCCTTCCTCTCTGTAAAAAATCAATAAAATATAAAAAAAATTAAAATAAAATAAAATCAATCAAGACATACTTTAAAAAAAAAAAAAAAAAGAAAGAAAGAAAGAAACTGAGGCTAAGAAAGATTACATAATGTGTTTGTGGTCACCCAGCTATTAAGCTATAGAGTTTAAGCACTTAAAGTTTAAAACAGTTATCTACCAAAAACACACACAAAAAAAAAACAACAACAAACAAACAAAAAACAGTTACCTACATTTTTATTGCATGAATAAGGTACAGAACAGGGTATGTAGTGTACTGTCATTTGTGTAAAAAGAATAAAGGGAAGGTACATATAAACAAGTTAATACATATGCATTACATTGGTTGCTTCTGGAAAAGAAAATAGGGGGTTGGGGATGGAAGAGAATCTTCAAAATTTGATTAGAAAAGATCTGGGGAGTTATAATGGATAGAAAATTCAATATGAGCTTTCAAAAGTGACTTGACTCTTAGAATAGTTGGTAATGACTATCATTCGAGATTGCCAGAATACTATAAGCACACTGCTAGACATTTTATGTATATTACAGAATTTAATCTGTTAAATCACCCCGGTAAAATAAGGGTTATTTTCTCCACCCATGTAGGTAAATAGGGATAAAGTTCAAATAGGGGATTTATAAATGCCTATTATAGAAAAGATTTCATCCTTGAGTGGTTAGATAATGTTTAAGGTTCTTCTTTGTTATGATTTTGTCCATACGTATTCTTTTAGGAACATATACAGTGTAAAGTGAGATGCTATAGTAAACAGTAAGTGTTCTCCAGGAACCTCAAACAGCTTTGTTGCTTAAGATGCTTTTGTGTTTTGTTTTTTAATTGATTTCAGAGAGGAAGGAGAAGAGAGAGAGAGGGAGAGAGAGAGGAGACATCAGTGATGAGAAAGATTCATTGATTGGCTGCTTCCTGCATGCCCTCCACTGGGGACTGAGCCTGCAACCTGGGCATATGCCCTTAAACCAGAAGCAAACCCAGACCGAGTGCTGATAGGCAGGTGACACAGAAATGAGGACTAGGGACAATAAAGAAAGGCCAGACCCTTGAGTCTGAAGGCCGACATTCTATCCATTGAGACAAACCTGCTAGGGCTTAAGGTGCTTTCTTTAGATACAGTGACCTTTCATTGGAATTAAACCATTGTTTCTTTTCTTTCTTTTTTTAACCCATTGTTTCTTGTAAAATTCATGAGCCTTATGTGGAAGTTAAACAAAATCAGTGGATATTCCGTGACCTAGAACACAAAATCACCTAGGAGACACTTGAGCAATGAAGCCTATCTAAACAGATGGCCATTTCCTTCTTGGTTTCCCAGTGCTATGGTGTCCATAATCAGGAGTTAATCCATACTATAAACAGAGCACTCTTGAAGTTTTATTTTTATACCTTTAGATTACATAGCAAAGACTTCTGTAGGAAATGATGACTTTTATTAATTAAGGACCTATTTAAAAATTTCTTTCAGATAATAAATGTTTAATTTCTGAACTAATAAGTTATAATTTCTGCCAGGCCAGCTTCCTTTCTACCTTTTGATTGTGAAGGTGAAGATACCAGACTCATATTTGTGTAGGAGAGAGGAGAGGGTCTGAACCAAATATTTCTTCACTGCATTTTCTGCCCCTCAAATTCTTGCAGCCTTGGAATTTTTCCTTCTCCTGTGAGAAGCAGCTGAAGTCAGTGTATAATTACTTTTTGCAGGGAGATTAATGGCTCTGGCCTTTCTTTATTGTCCCTAGTCCTCATTTCTGTGTCACCTGCCTATCAGCACTCGGATCCCTAATAGGTACTATTTTGACTAATATTTAAAGGTGAATTGAAAACAAGTATCATTAAAAGATAAAGGACAAGAATTGTTGGGAAACTTCAGAGATTTCCATTTTTAAATTCTCTCTTCTCAGATTTTTGTTTTGTTTTGTTGTTTAATTCCCATCTTCTGTGAGCCCCAGAAGCTTGTGTTGGCGCTCAACATTTGAGATTGAGAACTGGCTCAGCTTTTATTGTAGTCCTAGTTGTTAAGGTATTTAATTACCTTAACATTTTCTATTCCTGTTCCTCATTTTCCCTGCTGGCTTCAATCTCCTTACAATCCCTGCTCTTATATCCTAAGTATATGGAAAAGATGGCAATATGAGTCCTTTCCTGATTTTTTATTTTCTCCTGGAGAGTGATAAGTGAAGCTATGTTTGTTCCAATGAATAGTAGAATATGAAATCTCATAAAGGCATTTAGGTTATTAGATGAATATCACAGAGCTGCTTATTATGCATTATGATTTAATGTAGATTATAGATGCAACCAACAGTAATTAGCAGGGCTGGAGCTCTAATTAAACATTATTGTGCTGCGCCATGATTTCGCCTTAGATTTCTGTTGCAAAGTGGAAGGAAACTGAATAGTTCCAGACCCATAGATGGATTTCTTCACTTCTCCCCACCCCCCTCTGGGTAGGATAAATAAAGTCATCCTACACAGAGATCCTAAACTCTACTTAGTAACTTTGACCAGTAAGGTAGTTGGTTGCATATACATGTTAATCAGCTCTTCATGTATGTTAGTTCTTAGTGATCAGTTCCACTGTTTCTTCTCTTTAGGGTGTATAGCAGGGTTTAATTTGACAAAGTGCTTGAATGCAACATTGGTGATTCCTACTTATAGCTTACGCGTTGTTTTCTGGATCTATCAGTAGGGAATTTAGGGGCTTGGCTTTATCTAGAATCTTAGCTTATCTTCTCTCTGGACTCCAGCATCACCAAATAACAGGAAATGAAACCACTTCCAGAAAGGAGCTGTCCTTGATGGCTGAGATAATGTGTAGGTGACTGACTCCCTGGGGACCTACCTCCCTCTGTACTTGGGATTGCTGTTCCAGCTGTGGAACAGATTGGCAACAGGACATGCTCGAGTGAGGCAATCAGAAAATTCGCAGGAGTGACCTAGAAGGGTTAGGTCAATTTCTTTGTCCCAGGAAGAGGACCCTGTAGGAATTTCTCTTGCTAGAAGAACGATATAGAAAAGGGAACAAACTCTAAGCAAAAGAAATTCATATCCTGACTGTGAAATTGCTTCTGTCTCAGTTCTTCCCCAAAAGATAGAACAGAGGTAAGTCCAAAAGTAAAGATGATCTGTATATTCTGTCTCTAATTTCCCATTTCTAGTAACTCCAGGAATCTTCCTTTGCAAAGAGTTATGAGTCACCTTGGAGCATTCCTGAAAGGGCTTAATGACTAGAGCCAGATTTCAGTACTACACAGGAGTAATGGGGAGTCTAATTTATTTTTTCTGTGTTATTTCTACCTTCAAGTCTGTGCATGGAGATGTTAAAGGGTCTTTTAAGGATGTATCACTTCCCAAGAAGGTTACCAAATTAAATTATGAATACCTGGTTTTTAAGACTGCAAAACAGCAAAATGCCTTTTGGCATTTACCATCATACAGAAGATTCATTATACAGATTTTTACTTTGATCTCATTTTATGAAAAAGGTGGAATTAGGGAAGTACAGGATGGGTGTATGTAATAACAAGCAGGTAAGAATAATGTTTTGGCAACTTTTCAGGGACCAGTATTAATCTGAATCATTGTTTTAAACCCCCAACCCAGTGGCTAAGTTGATTAGAGCATCATTCTGATATGCCAGTGTTGCATGTTCAATCCTTGGTCGGGCACATACAAGAAGCAACCAATGTATGCAAAAATAAGTGGGACAATATCAATGTTTTTCTCTCTCTCTCTCTCAATATATATATATATTATTAATTTTTTAAAAAGAATCGGTATTTTAGCAGTCTCTGGACTCTGACATTGATGATTCACAAATAGCAATGACTTATAAGCCAAGATGTCAGAGCTAACTGCAGAGAATGGATGCAATACCCAGATGTCATTGTTAAGAGGAAGTAGGTAGACTATAGGTAGAGCAGTCAGTGGTCATGCAGTAAAATATTCTAGAACCAGAGTTCTGTTGCAGAGCGGTCCAGCAGCTTATATTATGGGTTTATTGTGTGGCACTCTCTGAATATAGGTCTGTAGGACTAAAACAGGGGTCTTCAAACTACGGCCCGCGGGCCACATGCGGCCCGCAGAGGAGTCTGATCCGGCCCGCCAGGTTTTTTGGGCAGTGAGCGCAGCCGAGGTGTTACAGTAGGAATTAGTAGTTCATATAGTCCGGCCCTCCAGCTCTCTGAGGGACCGTGATCTGGCCCCCACTTTAAAAAGTTTGAGGACCCCTGGACTAAAAAGTCTTTGCAGGGAAGAGGGTCCCTATCATTTTCTAAGTCTGCTGATTGTTATCATACCAGATCAGTCAGTGCATTATTGAGTGCCTTTGCATATGCAAGATACTGTGTTCAGTTAGGATTTTGGCATTGTAGACTCAGAGTTGGTAATTTGTAATCTGATAAATGCTAGTTTAATGAGTTAAGGAATTATTATCCTCTTCATTATAATTTTTCTTTTAACTCTAGATGTGTTACATACTTCTTGGAATCTAAGTAATTGTGTTTTTGTGAGAGGTTTTATATTTGGAGGTAGATTGTTGATTCTTCAACTATTTCTACCTGTGTGTGTATATAATCAACTTCATCAGTAAACTCTCTAGCAATCGGCTTCTGGGTGGTGATAACATCTCTGGTTTCTTACAGATAAATTTTATGTTAGATTCACATTCCAAAATGCTATTCTCATTGACTATTGCTGTTATAAAAGAAACTTCAAGCTCTCCTATATAACTTTTAAGAAGACTTCCTTCTAGCTAAAGATGAATTAGAGCTCCAGTCTTCTTAAAGTGGCATTACTAGGATCTATTTTCCCCCTTCTTTAACCTTATCTATATCCTTAGATTTTATGCCTGGTTAATGTAGGATTTGTTGGGAAACATAGTACAATAGTAGCAGTAAAACATGGCTCAGAAACTGGTCCTTTTCTTCCTTATCAATCTTTGTGCTCTGTTACTACTGAAAACTGGCCCTAATTCTCTCTCACTAGAAAAATGAGACAAGCACAGTTTATGATGAAAATTATTATTGAGAAACTAGAGGCCCGGTGCACGAAATCTGTGCGTGGGTAAGGTCTCTAGGCCTGGCTGGCGATTAGGGCCAAACTGCGGGGCTACTGGTGGGGTAATTAGGGGGCCCTGCTGGCACCCGCCTTGGCTGGCCTGGGGCCTACAGGAAGCTCCTGCGTTAAGCATCTGCCCTCTGGTGGTGAGTGCATGTCATAGTGACCAGTCATTCTGTTGTTCGGTCAATTTGCATATTAGGCTTTTATTATATACTAGAGGCCCAGGTGCACGAAATTATATACTAGAGGGGGTGAGTGTCCCTCAGCCTAGCATGCACCCTCTCCAATCTAGGACCCCTCGATGAGTGTCCGATTGCCTGTTCGGGCCTAAATGGGCAGTCGGACATCCCTCTCACAATCCAGGACTGCTGGCTCCCAACTGCTCACCTGCCTGCCTGCCCCTAACCGCTTCTGCCTGCCAGCCTGATCACCCCCTAACCACTCCCCTGCCAGCATGAACAATACCTAACTGCTCCCCTGCCAGCCCAATTACCCCTAACTGCGCTCCCCTGCTGGCCTGGTCACCCCTAACTCTCCTCCCCTGCTGACTGCCCTCTCCTGCTGTCCTGGTCACCCCCAACTGCTCTCCCCTCCTGGCCTAGTCCCTCCCAACTACCCTCCCCTGCTGGCCTGCTGGCCTGATCTCCCACAACTGCCCTCCCTTGCAGGCCTGGTTCCTCCCAACTGCCCTTCTCTGCTGGTTATCTTGTGGTGGCCATCTTTGACCACATGGAGGCAGCCATCTTATGTGTTGGAGTGATAGACAATTTGCATATTACTCTTATATAGGAGGATAGAGCTTCTCCTAGCTCAGGGCACACTAATTTAAACTGCTAGCTTTGTAGTGGTATCATGAGTAAAACTTAAAAGGAAAAACCAAAGTCTTATATTTAGTCTTTTTGCACTCTGGCAGGAAAAGATGTTGTACTAGATTAAATACAAGGAAGGTATTTCCTCTAAAAGTTCTTCCTGTAACTCAGCTGCTGCTTTTTCTTCCCCCACAGATGGAGTCCCCTGTCTCCACACCAGCAGTGCTACCGCTACACCTTTTGGTACCAGTGGTCAGTAATGACATCTCATCTCCCTGTGAGCAGATCATGGTTCGTACCCGATCCGTTGGAGTCAACACATGTGATGTGGCTTTAGCCACCGAGCCTGAGTGCCTGGGTCCCTGTGAACCTGGAACAAGTGTCAACCTCGAGGGCATCGTGTGGCAAGAAACAGAAGATGGTAAGTGCTACCTGTGGCTTCCCCATCCCTTCTCAACCTGCTTCTGCCAGCAGGGTTTTATTTTTGTAATTCACACCAAGTATTTATTAGGAATCTCAAATGACCATAGTCTGCTGGTGATACCCAGAAGATTACAGTAAACTTCTTAGTATAATCTCCCAGCTTCTAGGGATTGGCAGTTTTAATTATCTTCCCCTTGTAGCTGTTCAACAGTGTTGGCCCTGATATGTAAGCAGTCAGTTTGATAGGTGCTAGCCAGGTAATTCAAATTGTGTCTATACTCTCCATACTCCTATCATTTTATATGGGAGAATTCAAATAAATGAACTTTTGGGTCAGGCTTGAAGAGATAAAGTAATAAAAGGGCAGCTGTGAGAGTCAAGGAAATGGAAAACTCTTAAATTGACTTAGTGTTGGCTCATTGAATGTGCAACTCTTGCCTTTTTTAACACCTGGAGGTGCAGCCAGCTTCTTCGTACTGTTGCCTCATTGCCCAACCATCCACACTGCTTCGTGCTTCTATCTGTACAGATTTTATAGGCCTAGGCAACAGGGAAATGTTTACATGGTCTTGTTTTCAGGTATCCACTAAGCAGTTGGCTCACTGTAGGGTGCTGCTCCCCAAGGCTACTCTCCAGATTTCTTATATATTCCACCGGCCCTTGAGAATAAAATCTCTTCTGTTTTAAAAGTTTATCAACCAAAAAAAATAGGAGTGCAAAGAGATTTACCAGGTATTTAAGATCCCTTTGTACCATCTGTGGCAATTTGATTTCAGCAAATACATTATTTTTATTTAAAAAGCCAAGTCCTTGTCAAAGTATGTGTGGTTAGAAAGGCTGGGCCTTAGAGTCCCCTCGGGTCTCTGCATCAGTAACCAGACTCTCAAAGCGTCCCCACTCTGAGGAGTTGAGAAGCCCAGAGGAGCACAGCTCATTATCTCTGATTATTCATAAGCTGTCTTGTCAGGCTGCCTGTGGAAATTCAGGCGTTTCATTCTGGCCATCCTGATAAAAGTCTGTTCCTCTGAATATGTTGTTATGGTCCAGTATTTATTTAAAGTCTATTGTTCAGTCGGCGATGATGTGATACAGATTAAGAATTTTATATTCTTGCTGAAACCGGTTTGGCTCAGTGGATAGAGCGTCGGCCTGCGGACTGAAAGGTCCCAGGTTCAATTCTGGTCAAGGGCATGTACCTTGGTTGCGGGCACATCCCCAGTAGGGGGTGTACAAGAGGCAGCTGATCGATGATTCTCTCTCATCAATGTTTCTAACTCTCTATCCCTCTCTCTTCCTCTCTGTAAAAAAATCAATAAAAATATTTTTTTTAAAGAATTTTATGTTTTGGCTCTCTCATCATTAGTTATATAGTAAAGCACCAGCTTTTAGAATACAATTGCTGATGAGTTTTTATTGTGTTCCTAAGACAAGAATGGAAAAAAGCACACACACTATTGTGTTAGAAACTGATACCGAGACAGTAGAGAGCTTGACCTTAGAGATTGACTTTGGATGTGTGTAAATGATATACAGTCTGGAAATCACAAGTGGCTAATCTCTGATTTTTAAAATGTCATCTGCCTGTGGTCAAACGACTCACAGCCACAATGTCTGTTGGAATGACAAGCATATTCAGACCACAGCTCTGTGCCACCAAGCAACCTTTGGAGCCTGTTTCCTCAATATATTAAAGATGGAAGACATCAATTTCCTGCCTATTTATTCTATCCATCTTTATGACGGTGACTTTTCTCCAAGGGCAAGATGTTTTTTGTGTATGTGAACTTGATGAAAATTTTGCAAGAGAGTGTGGCTCACCTTTTACTCTCCTGAGATAGTGGATACTTTTTTATCTGAGGATCCCTGTTCTCCCTCCTTGCCAGGGGGGTGTTAGCATGAAATTTTTTTTTTTAATTATTTACTTTGAAAAGCTCCAGGTTCCCTTGTTATACACTGTTTGTTTGTTTGTTAATCCTCACCTGAGGATATTTTTCCATTGATTTTTAGAGATAGTGGAAGGGAAAGGAAGAGACAGAGAGAAACATTGATGTAAAAGAGACACATTGATTGGTTGTCTCCTGCACGTACCCCGACCAGGGCCGGGGAACCTGCAACCAAGGTATGTGCCCTTGACTGGAATCTAACCCAAGACCCTTCAGTCCGCAGACTGACGCTCTATCCACTGAGCAAAACCGGCTAAGACTGTTACACACTCTTAATGCACTCTGCACTGTTATTTCACAGCACTCATCACAATTTGCAATGATGCTCCTTGACTTACAATGGATTTACGTCCTGATAAACCCATCATAAGTTGAAAATATCATAAATGGAAAATTCATTTAATACTTACTTTATTAAATATCATAGTTTAGCCAAGCCTACCTTAAACGTGCTCAGAACATGTCATTAGCCTTTAGTTGGGCAAAATCATCTCAGTGCTGCTGCCCGGCATTACAAAAGAGTATTACACAGCATATCACTAGCCTGAGTAAAGATCAAAATTCAAAGTACTGTTTCTACTGAATGCATATGGCTTTTGCACTGTCATAAAGCTGAGAAATCTTAAGTGAGACCATTGTTAATCGGGAACCATCTGTAATATTATTTTTTATAAAAGTGTATTACTTCTACTATTTTAGAAGTCCAATGAGCTCAGGAACTCTGTTTTGCTCACCATTGTATCCCCAACACTTAACAACTGACACCTGTAGTTGGCCTTCAAAAATATATATTTGAATGAATCTTGCATCTATGTCGTTGTCATTTCTGGAGCTAAGTTAATGTACATCTGATAGATACTTTAATGTTGTTTGAACTTAGAAGCCATGTCAAATACTTTCCAAAATTCACCTTCTCTAAAACTTAGAATAATAATACTTGTACCAGGTTTGAGATCACTCTTATTTAATTAAATTTTTAAGGTTTTTAGTGCTCCTATTTTTTTTAAATATATTTTATTGATTTTATACAGAGAGGAATTGAGAGGGATAGAGAGTTAGAAACGTCGATGAGAGAGATACATCGACCAGCTGCCTCCTGCACACCCCCCACTGGGGATGTGCCCGCAACCAAGGTACGTGCCCTTGACCGGAATCGAACCTGGGACCTTTCAGTCCACAGGCCAACGCTCTATCCACTGAGCCAAACCGGTTTCGGCAGTGCTCCTACTTTAATATCATATTTTTCCCCACTTACCATTGTGTTTCGGGTTTTAGTACTTTTCTTCTTTCTTTTTTCATGCCAAGAGAACTATTTTGCAATTATATACTCTACTTTGCTTTTCAGCCATTTCAGAGGGCATTCACCTGAGCTATCAGTTGGCAGAAGTCTGAATTGGGATCAGTTAGTTCACATTCCTTTTCATTTTAAGGTAACAGAGATATCCTGCAAAGATCATTCTCTGCAGATTTAGAAGATCTAACTAGTGTACTGAGTCAGTCCTCAAGTTAATAATAAGAACTATATACAGATACTTTAAAAAAAATTATTCCAGCCTATTGAGCTTTTTGTTTTGCTACCTGACTTTGTACTTCTGTCTCTTTGCCCAGGGAAGCTGTGAAGGCTTCACCTGTGAGGTCCCTGTTGCACTGAGCAATCTTGCTGATAACAGCTATAGGGATCGTGGCCTCAATTCTTCCTGTTTCTTTGCTTATCTGTACTGCAGTGTTGCTTCTTTTTTCCCCTACCTCTCCTTGTAAACCTTGCCTTGGAGGCATTTTGAAATTCCTGCAGATCCCATCTCTTTTTAGGCTGCTGGGAATTCAGCCAGCACTACCAAGATCCTCGACTAGGCTCAACCTTAGGACTATTTTAAGAAGACCCACTGGAATGATTTCCTTGGCTTTTTGAGACTTATTCTTAGCACTTATGCAAAGGTCTGATTCCATCCGATTTCTCTTTGTCCCACTGCACTTCGAGTCAAAATAATAGATCCCAAGTCTATTTTTGGTTCACAAGGTCCTGAAAACGGTGTATAAGAAGTCTTAAGGCAGACCACATACTTTTGCTGAGGCAAAATTGCTTACTAGCTTCTATGGTATTTAAAGAAGCACGGCTGACTTTAAATAAGAATTCCAGGGGATGCTATAGGTTTTCCTTTTTAGACCATAGCACTAAGTGGGAGGCCATTACTAGTGATGTGTTTTACTTTGGTAGATGTGCTTTCTGGAAGAGTTTGTGCTATTGTGCAAAGAACACTGAAGTGAAAATCAGAAAACCTCTGCTGCGATCATTGTGACCTTGGGCAAGTTTCTTAACTTATTTTGGGCCTTAGTTACCTCATTTCTTGAGCTAGTGACCAGTAAGGACCTTTCCAGCTTTTTTAAGTTGTAAGAACCTGTGACTTCACCCTTGGAATCATCATGGATCCTGTGCTAGTTGACTGTGGCATTTTGAAAATGAATAGTTTTACATAGCAGTCATGAGAATAAAAACTGAAAACATTAATACCAATGAAACTGCGTTATATACTTGTTTATGTAGATTTGTTTTATCAGAGAAATGAATTTATTCACTTTGCCAGTCTCAAATTCAAGAAATCTTTATCTCCCATTTTTTGACCCCTGATTTTAGATTGACAAGTGAAAGAATTCACACAACCCAGCTGTTTGTTAGCTGACGTAAGCTGAGCTCACAATACTGCTTAGCAATCCCTTCATCTCCCTATTACATATACATTCCCTACTATTTTTTTCATTGTGAAGATTTTTTAAAACATATTTTTATTGATTTCAGGAAAGAAGGGAGAGGGAGAGATAGAAACATCAATGATGAAAGAAAATCATTGATTGGCTGCCTCCTACATGCCCCACACTGGGGATCCACAACCCCAGGCATGTGCATGTGCCCTGATTATTGACCAGAAATCAAACCATGACCTCCTGGTTCATAGGTCAATGCTCAACCACTGAGCCACACCGGCTGGGCTCATTGTCATGATTCTTAGCCCAATTCTCTCTTCATGCTCTTAAACTAAGATCAAAGATACCCATCTAAATCCCCCAGCTTCCCTCCTCTCTTTCTTAAAATGCATTTTTCTTACCTTATTATTTTATTTTCTTTACTTATTTTGAGATTCTTTAGTCTTTACCATGAATTTTATCTATTCTTTCTTCATCTTCATTCTTTCCCCTTCTATTAACTACTTCCCCTCTATAACACTTCTTAAAATAAAAATATTTTCCTAGTTCTTGCTACCCCTTTGAACTACTGACCTCTCTCCTTTACTACTTGCTATTGCTACTTTCAATCTCTTTTTTAAAATATGTTTTATTGATTTCAGAGAAGGAAGGGAGAGGGAGAAAGGGATAGAAACATCAATGATGAGAGAGAATCATTGATCCGTGACCTCCTGGTTCATGAGTCAACCCTCAACCACTGAGTTACACCAGCTGCGCTTCAATCTCTTTTTACTTGTCCAGTATCATATAACATCTTGTTACATGGAACTGAGGAATTGAATTTTATATTTTATTTAAATAGTCACATGTAGCTGTGGTTTACCATTTTGGATAGTAGAGGGACTGGATGATGTTTAAATTATGTATAATGTAAAAGTGTATGTATACTCTGAGATGGAAAGAGGAGTAATTGTGTGGGAGAATGAAGAGGTTGGGTAAATAGCTGACCCAGGGTGATTTCTGTGTATTCTGGCTCTTTTTACCTGAGAAAAAAATTGGACCTCCTTCAAGCTCTGTGGTTGAGCCCTGTACTTTGGTCTGTGGTTTGCAGTTTTCTTGTTATCAGAGTAATAGGCAGTGGTTTTGCTTAGCGAGAAGTTAGCTTGCCTGTGGTAGCTCCGCTGAGAACCTGCCTCAGCTGTTCTTCATCCTCATCTGATTGCAGATCTCAGCTGTGAGTTTTGATCTTTCTCAGTACAAGGAAGGGGCTGGTCATTCATCTTCATAGAAATAGTAACCTTGGGAGTTACTCTGGTTTCATTCTGTGTGATTATGATGTAGGAAAGTATGTGTGTGAACTGTGAAATATCTAATTTTAGATATTTATACTGTAGCTACTGGTTTTTGTTTTTCCTTAGCTATAATTAACACTCCTTCCCCTTTAGTCTTGCCTTGGGCAGCGTTTACCTGGAGAGAAATGGTTCACAGTGACCAAGCTTTCTGCTGCTTAGTCAATTGCTTACTAGCCTGACTCCTGCAGAAACCGCTCTACCAACAGCACAGTCATAAAGAGCCTAGCAGCCATTGTCTGGCACCACTAATCTTCATAGCAACAGACTAGCACATGGCAACAGTAGCCACACAAAGGAAGCATTAGGGAAATCAATACTTACTTTCTCCCACCCTTCCCCCACCCAAACAACCGCCAACACGTTCTTTCCATCTAGCACCTTACTCCTAGGGGATGTTTTAGGGCAATTACATGTTTATATACCCTTGTGGATTATGTTATCTGTCCACTGTCATATATTTAAATCCTGAAGCCCTAAGGAAATTTTTTTAGTTACAGACTTTTTTGAGTTTCATTTTACATATTGCAAAATAAACTAATCTCCAAGGGAGAGAAATGTCCTTTAGTGCATTCTCACCCTCCTCCTCATGCAAAGCGTAGTCAGGCAGTGCAGTTGGCCAGGCTGCAGGCTTGCCAGATAGCTTCTTTCGGTATTTCAATAACAGCACCATCTGAGATGGGCTCAAAGACAGACCTATTTGTTATTAATGCCATCCTTTAACAGATAATTTAGTTCCTGATACTTATATATGAACGCAGGTTAGTAATAACTAGGCAGTAAATATAGTTCTGATAAATTATCCCTAGCTAATTTAGCTTCAGCATATTATTCCAAGAGGAAAATACCCCATTTGTGAGCCTTGATGTTTTCTTGCCCTGTTGATGAGGTCATTTAACTGGTCTGGGCCTTCATTTACTCATTTATAAAATGAGGAGATTGGATTACACATCTCTGTGGTCCTTTCAGTTCTGATATTTATAATTCTGTGATTATGTGTGTGGGACAGAGAGGGAACTGCCTTTGATAATCATTGGTTGTGGTGTGATCTGCTGGAAGATGTAGTTGAACCCTCCGCTCTCAGTGCTTACACTGCTAAACACAGGGCCTGGCCCTACCCTGGCTGATAAAGTGTCTGAAACAATGATGGGCAGAAGCTATTAACTAACTTGGCAGCTAGCCTTTTCTCTCTCAGCAGTAGTTTCAGACCAGTTCAGGCAGAGCTTTCCTCCCAGGTCATTGCTGCTGCCTCTTAATGATACCATTAAGAGCAAACTGTCTCTCTCTCTGTCTCTCTCTCTGTCTCTCTCTCTGTCTCTCTCCTCTCTCTCTCTCTCTCTCTCTCTCTCTCTCTCTCTCTCTCTCTCTCTCTCTCTCTCTCACACACACACACACACACACACACACACACACAAAATCTGTCTCTCTCTTCTCTCTGAAACAAGAGGCTCTTCTCCACTTCTGATACTTCATTATCCTAGCTCCCTCAGGCTTTCTAGAACAAAGAAGTCATAGGGCATCAACTTTATGATTTATGCAGCTAGAGATAATTTCCCCAGGATAGGGTGGGTAGGTAGCTGATTCCCTCTGACATGAGGCTTCATTGCTAAATGACCTTATGTTTTATCTGCCAGGCTTAGGTTTTGTTAGGCCTATTCAGGCTTCTCTATATTTGAGGTAAATTATAGTTGCAAACCAGGGCCATGTACTTTTAGAGGGGTAGGGATTAGGAAAAAATGGAAAGTGTGTCTTTTACAGGTCCTGCTACTTGCTAATTGCTTAAGAAGTTTTTGTTTAATCCACTGGCCCTGTACTTATTCCTGCCAGATCCTTTATTTCCCTTAGTGCAGCCTTCATGGCCTTCTCCATAGCAACAAGCTCTATGACAAAAAGGCTGCGGTGAGAAATTGAGTAGTCTCCCCTCCCACAAGTTGTATTCTATTTTCTCTTTAGGGTATCTTTAAAAAGCCTAAAAGACTGCTATCAAATAATTTTCTACCCCCATTGAACTCATAATGCAATAAAACTTTTAACCCAGAACTAATTCAGTGAACAACCTGCCTTCTCCTTACTTGACTCTGATTATCCTCATCTTTTGAAAAATTTCCCCTTTCATTCAAACACTTCAAATACTGTGCATCTTCCATTTTTCAGTTTTTAGCCTGCTCCTTAGAATTATTATGTTAAAAAAAAAAACTTATGGAATTAAGAGTCAGTGTGGAGAAAGAATGGATGAAAAAAGTAGGAAAGAGGCCCCACCCCCACCCACCATTGTCTTGCTACCATGGGCAGAGTGTCTAAAGTATAGAGCTATGTGAGACCATAATCAATAAAATTAATTAATTAAAAAAAAAAAAGTATAGAGCTAGCCTGCATCTCAGCTGATTCTGGCACTGATCTTTAGGAGTCACAAAACCAAAGGTGTTGATTTTGTTTTTATGTTACTAGGTCTTACTAAACAATAATGTAAGCATAAATATGTATACAAATCATAAAAATGGAGATCATTGAATTTTCTAAATGAACACACTTTGTGGTACTAGCATCCAGATGAAGGAATACAGTATTTCCGGAAGCCCAGAAGCCCCTTCATACCTCCCTCCAATAGCTAACCTCCTGCCAAGAAAATCAATTCTGACTGCTAACATCATAGATCAGCGTTATCCATTTTGAACATTACATAAATAGAATCATTACAGTCTGTACTTTTTTATGTCTGGCTGTTCAACATATGCCAGTGAAGTGCATCCATATTGTTACATGTAGTTGTATTTTGTTTAATCTCATTATTTTATAGTATTTCATTATGTTCTTCATATTATTCTTATATCTACAGTTTTGGTTTCAGTGGTTAACTGCAGTCTGAAAATATTAAGTGGATAATTTCGGGAATAATTCATAAATTCTAAAGTGTGTGCCATTCTGAGTAGCGTAATGAAATCTCATGCCATCCAGCTCCATCCTGTCCAGGTTGTGAATTATCACTTTTTCCAGCATATTCATGCTGTATATGCTGTCTGCCCATTAGTCACTTAGTAGTCGTCTCAGTTATCAGATCAACAGTGGTGGTATAACAGTACGTGTTCAAGTAACCCTAATTTTTCTTATAATAATGGCCCCAAAGCATGAGAGTAGTGTTGCTAACAATTTAGATATGCCAAAGAGAAGCCATAAAGTGCTTCCTTTAAGTTAAAAGGCAGAAGTTATTGATGTAATAAGAAAAAAAAATTGTAGTATGCTGAGGTTGTTGAAATCTACAGTAAGAATGAGTTTTTTTTATCTGTGAAATAAGATATTTTGAAAGACTACATTCAATAACTTTTTAAAAAATATTTTTTATTGATTTTCCACAGAGAGGAAGGGAGAGGGATAGAGAGCTAGAAATGTTTTTGAGAGAGAAACATCGACCAGCTGCCTCCTGCACACCCCCTACCGGGGATGTGCCCGCAACCAATGTACATGCCCTTGACTGGAATCAAACCTGGGACCCTTCAGTCCGCAGACCGACGCTCTATCTACCGAGCCAAACCGGTTTCGGCTCAAATAACTTTCTTAACTGTTTTTGCTGTGATTGTTCTCTTTTATTATTAGTTCTTGTTATTAACCTCTGACTATACCTAATTTATAAAGTAAACTTTAATTTAACCTGCATTGAAGTGCCCGGCTAGCTCAGTCGGTAGAGCATGAGACTCTTAATTTAACCTGCATTGGCTCAAGGACTGAAGGGTCCTGGGTTTGATTCTGGTTAAGGGCACATACCTCGATTGTAGGCTCCATCCCAGGCCCTGGTTGGGGAGCGTATGGGAGGCAACCAATCGATGTCTCTCACATCAATATTTCTATCTCTGTCTCTCTCCCTCCCTTCTACTCTCTCTAAAAATCAATGGAAAAATATCCTCAGGTGAGAATTAACAACAGCAGCACAAAAATTAATTAATTAAACTTTATTATAGGTATATATGTATAGAAAAAATAGAGTACGTATATATCAGGTTTGGGATTATCCCTGTTTTCAGGCATCCACTGGGGGTCTTGGAACATACCACAGGTGGATAAGGGGGGACTACTATTAAGTTATTGATACATATTTGGGTTGTTTGCAGTTTAGTGCTCTTGTAAAAAATGTGCTGTGAAAATTCTTGTATATGTCTTTTGGGGAATATATGTCTACATTTCTATTCTGTGTATACTTAGGAATAGAATTTCTGGGTCATAAGGTATGCATATGATCAGCTTTAATGTTGCTAGTTTCCCAAAGTATCTGAATCACTTATACTTCTACTTCCAATGAGAATCCTGGTTGCTATGCAGCCTTAGCAACATTTGACCTTATTTGTCTTTTACATTTGTGCCATTCTGATTGGTGTGTAATAGTATCTCATTGTGTTATTAATTTGCATTTTTATGATGAGTCATGAAATTGAGCATTTTTTCATGTGCTTATTGGGAAATGTTTTTTTGAGGTACGTGTTCAAATCTTTTCCCCATTTTTAGATTGGATTGTATGCTTTTTCTTACTGATTTGTAGGAATTTTTTTTATTAAATATATTTTATTGATTTTTTACAGAGAGTAAGGGAGAGAAATAGACAGTTAGAAACATCGATGAGAGAGAAACATCGATCAGCTGCCTCCTGCACACACCCCACTGGGGATGTGCCTGCAACCAAGGCACATGCCCTTGACCGGAATCGAACCTGGGACCTTTCAATCTGTAGGCCGATGCTCCATCCACTGAGCCAAATTGGTTTCGGCTGTAGGAATTTTTTGTATATTCTGGTTATAAGTCCTTTATCAGATACATGTATTATAAATATTTTCTATTTCATATCTTGCCTTTTCTCTTAATGGTACTTTTTCATGAATGGAATTTCTTCATTTTTATAAAATATAGTTTATCGGTGGGGTTTTTTATAATTTTTGTGTCCTGCCTGTTTTGTTGTTGTTGTTGTTTTAAAATACGTTTTTATTGATTTCAGAGAGAAAGGGAGAGGGAGAGAGAGATATAGAAACACCAATGATAAGAAAGAATCATTGATTGGCTGCCTCCTGCACGCCCCACACTATGGATTGAGCCTACAACCCAGGCATGTGCCCTGACTGGGAATTGAATGGTGACCACCTGGTTCATTGGTTAATGCTCAACAACTGAGCCACACTCTCCAGCCTGGTCTTGCCTGTTTAAAGACATTTTGCCTTTTCCCTCCATAGCTCCCCTCCACCTGGTTCCCACCCCACCCTCTGCCCTTACCTCTCCCAACTGTTCCTCTCCCTACATTACTGTTTCCCTCTGCTTGGCACTAAGAGCCACAATGTGTTCGGTTCTGTTCTATTAACAAATCCTGAAAATGCCAAGTGAATGTTACCAGAAAGAAAAAGAGGTTTTAGCAGTTAGTTGCATCTGACAGCCTCTTGCTAAAGAAGGCTGAAAGGAAAAATGCCTCATGTAGGCAGCCCCTGGCCATGTTCTTATCCTGCTAGGTCAGAAAGCAGTAAAACTGTGGACAGGTGCGGTTCCATCTCAACCCAGGCATATTTCCTCAAAGTATGTCCCATTGAGATACCATTCTCAGTTGCAGTAGTTTTCAGAGAACTCCAGCTGGACAGCTGAGGGCATGATGACCTCTGCTGAACCACCTCCCACAATAGGTACAGTGTGTGGTAACCTCAGCAAGAGGAGAGAGAGGATGTGTGATTTAAGGGTGTGGTGAGCCAGGATTTGTACGCTTATGCAGTTTCCATGGTGCCCATGGTGTGGGAACTTGTAGATGGGAAGAGGAACTGTCTTAGATCTCTCCAGCCTCCCCCAACTGCCTGGAGTGGTTTACGTTTGGCGTATGTTCCACCTTGGTCTTACATCTCTACCCTATACCACTTCTTTTCCTGCTTATAGTTTTAGCAGTAACAAATCTACCTAACCACTCCCCAAGTTGGTAGTTGATGTTTTCAGCTGGCTTTCTATTATGAAATTCTGTGTAGAGAAAATATCATTGTTGCCGAGACCTGTTTGGCTCAATGAATAGAGCGTCGGCTTGGGGACTGAGGGGTCCCGGGTTCGATTCCGGTTAAGGGCATGTACCTTGGTTGCGGGCACATCCCCAGTAGGGGGTGTGCAAGAGGCAGCTGATCGATGACTCTCTCATCGATGTTTCTAACTCTCTATCTCTCTCCCTTCCTCTCTGTGCAAAATCAATAAAATATATTTTTTTAAAAAGAAAAAGAAAATATCATTGTCACATGGAAGTAATTTTAGTGTGCTGTGTGTCACCTTTTTGCATTCTTTGGCTCATTCAGCCCCAAAAGATCCCAGAAATAAGGGCTCAAAGTTTCTCAGAACTGAAGGCAGAAAAATTTGAAGACACCATTTTCTATAGCAGTGGTTCCCAACATTTGCTGCACAGTAGAATGTAGGGGTGGAGATTTTAAAAATCCAGATGCCCAGGTCTTAAATTAGTGTGTCTGCAGGTGGAAGCCAGGGGTTGTCAGTCTTTAAAGATCTCCAGGTGCATACAATGTGCAGCAAAGTTTGGAAACCATTGCTCCATAGGCTTCAGACATTTTCTGCAGAGACCTTATCCTAAATTGCTTTATTGTGTAATCTCAGAGATTTAGACTTAGAATATTAATAAAGAATGCCTGGGAAATACAGATTCTCTTTGGAAGTATCCTCTCTAAGGGAATAATAACCACATGTCTGCCTTTAGATTTCTGGTTTTGGAAGACCTGCGCGGGATTTGATCCTTCCTTACAGTCAAATCCATGACTTATACATGAATGGATTGCCAGAATAAGTGAGATAAAAACCAGGAGATGTTGCTTTTGGCTGATTTGAGATTCTGCCTACATGAGGTTTGGTAGGACATAAGAATTTATAACATAGCAAAGCATTCTCTCTAGTAATTTTCACTATAATAGACAAATTTGGGACTAGGGTTTCTAACCCTGAAATCAAGTTCCTGACATGACTTACGTGGCAAACACATTTAAAAAAAAAATGGTTTTCGGATTAACCACCAATTTGTTGGGGAAAAAACAACTAATTGAGGAACTACAGGTGGTCTTAATTTCTCCTAATCTGTTTTGTTTCTGAAGGCTGCTGAACTTCTTCTTGACTTACATCTCTGGTTTGAACTTTTGTCCGAGAAGAAACAGTGCTCAGAAATTTGCACAATAGCTAATCACACGGCAAGATTAATAAATACTAGGTACTAATATACCAGAGATCAGCTGTGGGAAGGAAACAGTTACTACATCCCCCCCCCCCCCCCCCCTTTGAGGCTTCCAGAGAGGTTATAGTCCCCAGAGTTCTAAAACAGTCTTCCTCACAGGTATCCTCTTGTAACTCCCTTCTTCTCTCAGTTCTAGCCAGGGCAATAACTGTTATTTTGAAAGTAATCAAGACTTCACAGAAATACTTTACACCCTACGCCCCCCAAAAATTTAAGAAAGCAACAAAGAATTTAAGCCATTGACTAGGACTAAGTATCTTTTTGTATCATTAGAGCTTGGGAAACCTCTATAGTTTCAGTGGAAGTATATTGGATTCCAAATCTTAACTGAATGGGAAGATTCAGTGTGTGGTAATAGTTTAGATTTAGGATTCTACTGATGGTTCATCTCATAGGGGGAAGAGGAAGATAGATGCTTATTGCAAAATCTACAACAAATTTTGCCTGGCAGCAAGACATAAATATAAGGTAAGGATTTGGATTGACTTCCACTTTGAACAAATTCAGAAATTTATTTTTAAATGTAAGTCCAATGAAATAAAGTAGGCATGGTGGATTTGGTTTTTACAGTCAGTGTTAACCCTTAGATGAATTTTTAAAAAGTAGAATTGTCAACCTGGCTGGCTTGCTCAGTGGTTAGTAGGGGTATCGAACTCAAACAGAGAAGGGGCCAAAATCTAAAATCCAGCCTAAATCGCGGGCCGAATGGTTTACTGAACAGTCATAAACTGACAATGTCATAAACTGACAGCGGAGTGCAGTGATGACAGCGCGGTGCGGGCCACATTGCAAGGCCTGGCGGGCTGGATTTGGCCCGCGGGCCTTGTGTTTGACACATGTGGGTTGGCCCACAGACTGAAGGGTCACAGGTTCAATTCCCGGTCAAGAGCACATACCTCAGTTTTAGGTTTAATCCCCAACCGTGTGCTAGAGGCAATCAATTTATGTGTTTCTCTCTATTTCTGTTTCCACCCCTCCCTTCCATTCTCTAAAAATCAATGGGAAAAAATATCTTTGGGTGAGGATTAACCACAACAATAAGAAAGAATTATCTTAACTTTAAATGAAGCATCAGAAATCTAGAACTCAGCCGGAACCGGTTTGGCTCAGTGGATAGAGCATCGGCCTGCGGACTGAAGGGTCCCAGGTTCGATTCCGGTCAAGGGCATGTACCTTGGTTGTGGGCACATCCTCAGTAGGGGGTGTGCAAGAGGCAGTTGATCGATGATTCTCTCTCATAGATGTTTCTAACTCTCTATCCCTCTTTCTTCCTCTCTGTGAAAAAGAAAAAAAGAAAAAAGAAATCTAGAACTCAGTTTAGTTGTATTTTTTTTGGTTTTAAAAAATAATTCTAGCTGGGCCAGTGTGGTCCCTTTCTGAACCAGGAGGTCCCTTTCTGTTCCAAGTCAGGGCATACACCAGAGTTGTGGGCTTGATCCCCAGTAGGGGGCATGCAGGAGGCAACTGATCAATGATTCTCTCTCGTCATTGATGTTTCTATCCCTCTTTCCCTCCTGCTTCATCTCTGAAATCAATAAAACATATATTTTTTAAAATTATAAATCTTTACATTATATAACCCTCCTTCCCTGAACACACACACACACACACACACACACACACACACACACACACAGAGAAATTTGGTGAACCACACTGGATTGAGAGTCGCAAAGTGATTGAGATTCTTATCTTTGAAAGAAGGAAGAGTAAGCAGTTGCTATCAGCTCATCAGCCAGAGGTGAGATCACTTACCTATTCAAACCCTGCCTGAAGGGTTAAACCAGTATCGGGAGTTGTTTATTCTGTTCCTTAGTTACTGAGAACATGCTAGGTATTTATGTAGGAAAAAAGGGGGGGAAATGTAGATGTTATCTCTTCTAATATAGCATCATTGGGGTTTGGGGGGGGGAGGCCCCACACAGTATTCAAAAGGTACAAGAAGGGTAGACAGTAGGAAGTAAATTTTTCCCTGTCTACTTACCTACCTATCTTGAGGTGACACAGTTATAATTTCAAAGTACAGTTATTAATAGCATTTTAAAAATCAGAACATGTATCTAGAGCTAGAAATATAGAAGACATGGAATACATTTTGGGATATCAGACAAGAAATTAGGTAAAATATACAATTAATTTCTAAAGTAAGTCACAATAGAAAATTGTATCTGGAAGCCTTGGGCCTTAGATGACTGAAGATAGAAAGATACCATACCTTTAAGGCTGGACAACCAGTGAATCAGAAATGTGTTAAAGGGAAAGATCTCCTCTCTGCTCAGTTCTAGCATCTTTCCTTTAGCACCTCACCCTCCTAAAAGTAGGAAGCTGAGGAGGTGGGCATAGGTTGAGGGAGAGACCATTACAGAGGGTATTGAAAAAGGAGACTGTAGCTGAAACTGGTTTGGCTCAGTGGATAGAGCCTTGGCCTGCAGACTGGAGGGTCCCAGGTTCGGTTCCAGTCAGGGGCGTATACATTGGTTGCAGGCACATCCCCAGTGTGGGGCGTGCAGGAGGCGGCTTGTCGATGTTTCTCTCTCATATTTCTAGCTCTCCATCCCTCTCCCTTCCTCTCTGTAAAAAATCAATAAAATATATTTTTAAAAGAAAAAAGAGACTATAGAACTTTAGGACAAACCTTACAGAGTTTAGATCTTTGCCTAAGACTGAGAATAGCCAATATGATTGTGAAAGAAATATTCCTTTAATGTACAGTATGTGTGTTGGGAGTAATGGGGGAAATCCTTTGCCATTTATTTAAGACTAATAAACTATAAAAATACTATTTGGTAATGGCTCATTAAAATCAATTTGGTAGTCCAGAAACAGACCCTAATTTATAAGCAAACCAATGGAAATGGAAGGGTTTTTTAGTTTAGTTTTGTTTTTTTAGTAGTAAATATTGGGGAAACCCTCTGTGAGGGGAAAATTGATTTAGAAATCCATTTAAGCCCTGGCTGGCTATCTCAGTTAGTTAGTGTCACCCCAAAACACCAAAGTTGCAGGTTTGGTCCTTGCCCCTGTTGGGACACATGCAGGAAACAACCAGACAATGGGTTTCTCTCACATTGATGTTTCTCTCTCCCTCTTGTTCTCCCTCCCTTCCATTCTCTAAAAATCAATGGGAAAAATATTCTTGGGTGAGGATTAACCAAAAGAAAAAGAATCAACCAATGAATGCACAAATGAGTGGAACAAAAAATCTCTCTCAATTAAAATAAAAAACCCATCTCGAACTATCTCTCTATCCATCTGCTTTATACTAGTACTAGAGGCCCAGTGCACGAAATTTGTGCATAGTGGGGGAGGGTCCCCTCAGCCCAGCCTGCACCCTCTCCAATCTGGGACCCCTCGGGGGATGTCCGACTGCCAGTTTAGGCCTGATCCCCAGGTTTAGGCCTAAACCTGCAGTCGGACATCTCTTTCACAATCTGGGACCATTGGCTCCAAACTGCTCACCTGCCTGCCTGCATGATCTCCCCTAACTGCCCCCCTCCCCTGCCGACCTGGTCACCCCCAACGGCACCTCCCCACCCACCAGCCTAGTTCCCCTCACTGCTCCCTCTACTGGCCTGGTCACCCCATGCAGCCTGCTGTTCAGTTGTTTGGTCATCCCTCACTAACCCCCCTGCCGGCCTGGTGGCCCCATGCAGCCTGTTTAGTCATTCGTCCAGTTTTTTCGGTCATGACGGCCCCTGGCTTTCTATATATATGGATGGATAAGTTTATATAAATGTACATATCTCAAATCATCACATTATACACTTTAAGAACTTTACAATTTTGTCAATTTTTCCTTAATAAGAAAAGAAATTTAAAAATAAGGAAACAATTTCCTAAATTGAAAAAAAATAAGTTTATATGTGGGTGTATGTGTGTGTGTGTGTGTGTGTGTATATATATATATATATATATATATATATATATATATATATATATATATACATACACACAGATATGAATTCAAGGTTTTTTTTATATATATATTTTATTGATTTTTTACAGAAAGGAAGGGAGAGAGATAGAGAGCTAGAAAAGTCGATGAGAGAGAAACATCGACCAGTTGCCTCCTGCACACCCCCCACTGGGGATGTGCTCGCAACCAAGGTATATGCCCTTGACCGGAATCGAACCCTGGACCTTTAAGTCCGCAGACCGACGCTCTACCACTGAGCCAAACCAGTTTCGGCGAATTCAAGATTTATTAAAGAGATGAATGTTTGTTTGATTTTTGTAAAGCTGTTCAATTAAAATAATACGTAAGTAAATATCCAAGTTCCTAGATGAAAAGGCTAAACAAAAAAGTAATGAAAGAAATCACAAAAAATGGATTGATGGATTTTGTTACATTAGGATGTAAACTTTCACTAAATTAAACAACAACAACAACTACTACTTCCTAAACAATTTGGCCTAAAGTTAGTCCTGTTTACTTTTCAAATGTGCTGGAATAAAAAGAAATTTATATATACCCTGTCACACATTGTTGCCATGTAATGCTGAATAGGCAGCTTTATTTCCTAAGATTTGTGGAGTTATTTCTTCACTTTTTTTAGTATATGGGATCTTATTTTCAGGAAATATTTTAACTGAAATACTTTTAAATAAATTCTATGTAGTACATGCAAATAACTGTACCACCAAACACTGTGTAGTAAGAGCCCTATTAATGATACAGTCAGAAGATGCCAAATAGTGGAGAACCAAAAAAGATCACTTTGGGCTAAATTATAGAGCTTAGTAGTTCATTTTCAGCTTTTCCTGAAAGGGTGACTCGGGGTCAGACAGTTGAGCAGACCACTGCAGCTCTTCTTCAGCAGAGTTACTTTTTAATTGTGAGATGGAGTAACTAACTGCAGTAGGTACCTGCTATTATGAGGGGTTAGTTAGGAGCAGTGAGCCATGGCTTAGCCTCTGTGCAGTGTGGGGGTTCTCTAGCCAGAGCATCTGGAGGGGAAAGACTATGCCAGGAGTTGTCAAAGGGACCGTACAGGAGAAAGCACAGCTAGGAACTAAGATGACCTAAAGGTTTGTAAGCTGTCCTGGCAATGAGAGCTGATAAGGAAGGCCTGATCAGGAGTTTCTCACAGGTGTTCTCCAGATGCCAATGCTGTCGTTTTCTACAATGCTCCCCTCTCAGGGAGGAAGAAGCTGATTGGTTTCTGTTTACATGCTATATGTTAGCTCTGTCACCTTACTCTCTCATTAACCACCACAACCACTGTTACCACTATCTCCAGCTCTCAGTGAACTAGAAGTTCAGTTATTCAGAATTTTAAAAAAAAAAAAACACACAAAAACACTAATAACATAAAATCTTAGAGCTCACTTCACATATCTCTAACATTATACCGTACTAGTTGCACAGTGCACAAAATTCATGCACATTAAAAGGGAATTGATTAGAGGAAATATTTTAATATTGCTATTTGCCCTTTGCCAGGGCAGGGATGCAAGTCTCACATTCCGGGGCCCATTTCTGGGGTCGAGGACACACACCTCGTGTCCCTGGGCCCGTTGCCAAGGGCAGGGACACAAGCCTCAAGTCCCCATATCTGTTCCCGGGGGCAGAGACCTGAGCCTCAAGTCCCCAGGCCAGCACGGAGGATGGGGATGTGAGCCTCACGTTCCCGGGTGGCATAAGTCCCTGCACACCCGCTCCTGCTACGCACGCAGCCTGCTGATTGGTCATTACATGATGGCATCCTGACCAATTTGCATATTACCCTGTTATTAGATAGGTTACCCAAAAGATATTGAAAGACTATACAGAATGTACACTATGGCTGTTCTTAGACTGGGCTTCCAGTCTGGTTCAGATGCCTGATATAAGAGTTTGGGTAGCTAGTCTACGTATGCCTGACAATAATTTTATACTAAACCAATCTTTAAGAACTTATTACTAATCTTTAAATAATCCCTACTTTCTTAGGCAGGTTAGAATATTCATTACCTATCCTATGCATCCTTTGATCTTTTGAATTAGTAGTGGTAAGCATTGCTGATAATAATGTCTTCTACTTTATATTAAGAGGTTTTGTCCCCTTTACTTGGATCTAGATTATAAGCTTCTTGGAAGCGGAGACTAAAAATTATTCAACCCTGCTTCTCAACTCACAAACAAGCACAAATAGTACATTACTTTGAATTAAAAGTTCTTTGTAGATTGGATGAAAAACCATTGGGGTTTGAGTTGCCTATAATTTTAATTTCCTAGCAATGTCCAGGAGTTCCCACTATCCAAGACTGGGAGCCAAAGGGCAATAAAATTAGTAAAGGAATTATCAAGTTGCTAATGAGTCATAATTTACCTCTTATTCTTTTTTTCTTTTTCTTTTTAAATCAATCTTTATTGTTCATACTATTACAAAGGTTCCTCATTTCTTCCCCCTTCCATCAGGTTCCCACCTCACCCTCCGCCCCCTCCCCACCCCCCATTGTCCTCATCCATAGGTGCACAGTTTATGTTCAGTCTCTTCCTCCCTCCCTTCCCCCCCCCCCCCAGAACAGTCAGTCCACTCCCCTCCCATATCGCCGACTCTACTACAATGAACCGCTATTATTGTTCATCAGATTTTTCAATCTCCTTTTTTTGTTGTTGTTGTGTTGTTTTGGGGTTTTTTTTTTTTTTATTAATAAACTTTTACACTTCTAAGAATAAATTTTAAAATCTAATAATTTTAAACCTTGTTTTTTTTCTGCCCTGGGAATTGAGAGCATACTTGTTTACATGTAAACTTGCCCTTAGGCTATCAAAAGGTGTAGCCATTCAAGTGTAAATGGACACATTGTTTAAACATAGCTGCTGGTTGGAATTGGATTACCTGTTCTGGGTGGGAAGGGCTTGTCATTTCCTTTCTCCATTAAAATTAAGGTGTTAGCTTTAAAACCTCTTTTTGGCAAGAGACCTTAAACTTTCAGAACTTTAAATTTTTCAGATAGTAAATCAGTTACTTAGCATTTTCTCAAATCAATAATACCTCCACATGCCCAAGGATACACTTCACACAAAAGACATTTCCAAATAGATCAACCAACCTCATCCAGGCCCCGCACAAGGCACTCACAGATCAACACCCCAGCGCTATACTATTATAACTCAACACATCCAAATCTAAGCCTTCCTCATTTGATTCAGCAGACCCTCAAGTTCCCCCAAAAGTTTCCAGCCATGTCTGAGAGGCAGCCTTGGGGCGGAGGCAGGCGAGGAGCGAGCTGTTCCAGGCCTGGCTGCTCCGGGCCTGGCCTCTGTTGCTCTGGTCTGTTCCACAACCAGCTGCTCCGGGCCTGGCCGCACCCGACCCGGCTGCTCCAAGCATGGTTGCTGCTGCTCTGTGCCTTGCTGCTCCCGACCCGGCTGCTCTGGGCCCGGCTTCTCCGGGCCCGGCCACTCCGGGCCTGGGTGTTCCTGGACTGGCCACCCTGTGCTTGGCCGCCTCCGCCTAAGGCCTGGCTGCCACTGCCCCAGGTCTGGCTGCTCCAGGCCTGGCTGTTGCTGCTCTGGTTCTGGCTGCTGCTGCTCTGGGGCCTGGCTGTTGCTGCTCCAGGCCCGGCTGCCACTGCCTTGTGCCTGGCCACTCTAGGCCTGGCCGCTGCCGTTCCAACATTCTGTCTTTTTTTTAATGCATTTATGTTGCAATGTTGGCTGCTGAGTTGAGTTCTGTCTTAGTCTTTGATTTTTCAAGATCTTCTTTGTATTCTTTCTTAAGTAATTTTACTATCTTTTGCTCTCACTTGATTTCTTCACATTGAAAATTTCTTCGGTTTCTTCCTCCTTGTCCTGGAAGCTCAGCAGGTTGGCCTGTGGCACCCCTTTGTTCTCCGCGGCCTCCTGTGCTGGTTCAGCCTGTTGCAGGGGTCGGCGCCGCCCAGGAAGCAGCCCCCGGCCTCGGCTCCGTGGCCCGTGCTCAGCGGTCGAAGGCCCAGGGGCACACACACCCCCCCCCCTGGGGGGGCCCCCGTCGCCCGGCTCCTGGCTAGCGCCCGGCTGGCCGGTGTCCGGCAGGGGCTCCTGCTCCTCGCGTTCCTCCAATCTGGAGCTTTTTTTTCTCCTTCCCGCTAGGGGCGTCTAGCATCAGAGTCAACAGACTGTCCTCTGTGCGCAATGTGCGCAACTCCGGGGGCTCTGCTTTTCGCCGCTCCCCTGGGATTCTGCCTCACAGCCCCATCTTCCCCTGCCTGTGCTTGGGTCCCCAGGGTCTGGCCTATAACTGGGGTTCAGAGCAGTCGAAACTGGTGCCCAGCATGGCCGGATCTCCTGTTTCCTTCCCTCCAGGGCAATCCCGCATCAGAGTCAATATTCCTTCCCTTGGCGCAATGTGCGCGACTCTGGGGGCTTGGCCTTTCGCCGCTCTCCCAGGACTCCACCTCACAGCCCCGTTCCTCTTATTCTTTATAAAGTTGAAGGAAACTTGAATTATAAAAGACAATATAGTTGCTCTAACACCATCTAGAGCAGCAATTTTCAACCTTGATCTTCTCATAGCACACACAAACTAATTACT
Organism: Pipistrellus hanaki; assembly: GCF_964339955.1. Lineage (NCBI taxonomy): Eukaryota > Metazoa > Chordata > Mammalia > Chiroptera > Vespertilionidae > Pipistrellus > Pipistrellus hanaki. The sequence goes on along the minus strand of NC_140503.1, from coordinate 43,531,670 downwards.
AAAATTCTGCAGCAAACAACAAAATATAGAAAATATTTTTTTTCCAATCTGTCAAAAAAAATGTATAATTTTGATTGATTCATCCTGAACAGCTATAGTTTTGTTAAGCTGTTGTCTTGTCTTTTTTTTTTTTTTGGGGGGGGGGGGGAGGGAGAGAGAAAAACATGATGTGAGAGACCCATTGATTGGTTGCCCTCCGCACACAGGGGCACTTGACTAGGAACTAAACCCACGACCCTTTGGTCTGTGGGCTGACCTCTAACCACTGAGCCAAGCCAGCTGCAAAAATTTTTAATTTGACAGTCTTTAGGGAAAAGAGGTCAGTGCCCCTGACTAAATCGTCAGGTATTTCATGTTTTAAAAATTCTTGTGGCACATCCGTTGAAAATCGCTGATTAGAGGAAAGTCTAGAAATGTTTAAAATTTTATTTTACAGCTTCACTATCTCAATTCATTTAAATCTAGACACCACATCCTTCCTATCTCTCCTTTTTTACTATGTCATGATATGGTAAACTGGCTCACCAGGCCATTCAACCAAATTTTACTTTGTATCAACTGCTGCCTGTAGCGTGTTATCTTTTTGTGCCTTTATCTGTTCCAACGGGATTCTAAGACAACTGAGGCTAGGATAGACTCCATGGCTTCTGTCTTCATAGCCCCTAACTACTGATGACAACTCATTAAATGGTGATCATTGTATGACAGGTTTCACAAATAATCTTCAGGTTATGCCAGCACCCGTTTGGCTCAGTGGATAGAGCGTTGGCCTGCGGACTGGAAGGTCCCAGGTTCTATTCCGGTCAAGGGCATGTACATTGGTTGCGGGCACAAGCCCAATGGGGGCTGTGCAGGAGGCAGCTGGTCGATGTTTCTCTCTCATTGATATTTCTAGCTCTCTATCCCTCTCCCTTCCTCTCTGTAAAAAATCAATAAAATGTATTTTTTTAAAAAATCTTACAGGTTAGATATAATATAGCAATATGGATAACTCTTAACTACATAGTGCCAAGTTGGAAAAAAAAAAAAAAAAACAGAATGAGATCTATAACATAATACTGTATATGTAAATTAAAATACATGTCGATTCTAAATGATAGTTCTGCTAGGTAGAATAATTTTGGTTGTAGGTCCTTGCTTTTCATCACTTTGAATATTTTTTTGCCACTCCCTTCTGGTCTGCAAAGTTTCTATTGAGAAATCAGCTGACAGTCGTATGGGAGTTCTCTTCATAATGAACAAATTAAACTAACGAACAAAATAGATCCAGAGACATAGAAGATAGAACAGACTGTGGAACCTCAGAGGGAAAGAATGAGGGGAGTGGGGAGGGAACAACAGCCACAATGTGAATTAACTCATTTAAAAATAACAATAATAAATCTATTACATATAAATATAACATAAAATATAATATTACATAAAAATATTTAGTGAGAAGAATAGCATTGTTTTACATTTTTACAAATCTTTTTATGTCTGGCTTAATAGACAACAAGCTAGATTTTCATATATATTTTTATATTCTTTTCATTGAAATATTACATGTCATGCAGCCTCTGGAAAACTTACCGTATGCTCATGAGAGAATGAGGGGGAAAAAAAAAAAAAAAAAAAAGATAAATTTGTCTTAGTATTATTATTAAAATGGTTTTGAGCCGAAACCAGTTTGGCTCAGTGGTAGAGCGTCGGTCTGCGGACTGAAAGGTCCCAGGTTCGATTCCGGTCAAGGGCATGTACATTGGTTGCGGGCACATCCCCGGTAGGGGGTGTGCAAGAGGCAGCTGGTCAGTGTTTCTCTCTCATTGACGTTTCTAGCTCTCTAGCTCTCTCCCTTCCTCTCTGTAAAAAATCAATAAAATATATTAAAATAAAATAAAATAAAATAAAAATAAAATGGTTTTGAATTTGAAGACCCCTTAAAACTGACTTTGGGACTTCCCAGGGTCCCAGAACTACACTTTGAGAGCCACTGCACTGCCTTAAACAATTTTTTTAGTGGTTTTGTTGTTGTTTTATTTTGGCTTGTGGGGGGGGAGGCGGCATTAAAGATGTATGTTTCCTTTTGTAGCATTCTTGGCACCTGTACTGAGAACTTGATTACTCATTAGTAGAAATAGCATATTTAAAAGAGGAGTAAAAACAAGTCTTCAGTTTTAGAAATTGTGTTGTTTTAGAAATTGTGTTTATTAGACATTGACCACATACAATCACACACTACATTCAGAGCTCACTGACAACCCTAGCCAGTTTAGCTCAATGGATAGAGCATCGGCCTGCAGACTGAAAGGTCCCAGGTTCGATTTCTGTCAAAGGCACATGCCCAGGTTGCGGGCTCAATCCCCAATGGGGATGTGCAAGAGGCAGCTGATCAATGATGTTTCTCTCTTGTCGATATTTTTCTCCCCTTTTACTCTTTCTCTTGGTTTTGTCTGACTAACTGATTTCTTTCATTACTAGCTATAGAATTTTTCCCCATGGACTTTGAGTTCCAAATGTAACAGACTCTTTAGAGCACATGTGTCAAACACAAGGCCCGCGGGCCAAATCCAGCCCGCCAGGCCTTGCATTGTGACCCGCACCGCGCTGTCATCACTGCACTCCGCTGTCAGTTTATGACATTGTCAGTTTATGACTGTTCAGTAAACCATTCGGCCCGCGATTTAGGCTGGATTTTAGATTTTAGCCCCTTCTCTGATTGAGTTCGACACCCCTACTTTAGAGAATCATGTAGTTAATCATATAATGGAATTTATATGGCCATGAAGTCAGATAAGAGGACCCATAGGACCTGATGATATAGTTACATTAGTGTCAGCCCCTGATTTCTTCATCTAAAGTAGATTACAAGAAAGTTGGGTGTGATACAGAGGTTGATAATAGAGGAAAAACTACTTCTGCAAAAAGTAAAGACATATTAATGATAAGAAAAAGTAACTGCTGACAACCCAGAAAGGAGATTGAAAAGCAAAACACACAATTTGGCCATAATTAATAAGAGAACTGTTAACCCATAATACCTTAATAACCTTTAAAAGGGTGTCTCTTACCATACCATAGGTTAATCATCTACACTAAAAAAAGAGTAAGATGCAAATTGACCATACCTTCACGACACCCACCAGCCAATCAGGAATTGGGTATGCAAATTAACCCAACAAAAATTGGTGGGTTAATTTGCATATGCAGGTGCCAAGCAGCTGGGGTGGGGCCAGACCTTGGGTCATAGCCATGGCGACAACACAGTTGTTACGCACCACCCCAGCTGCACCAGGCCTCTAGGCAGCGTGGGAAAGTGAAAAGGCGGCTCCAGCTGGAGTGAAGGCGGTGCTGGCATCCAGGGGAAGGAAGGCCCATTCTCGCACGAATCTTCATGCATTTGGGCCTCTAGTGTCTAAAATAATGTTCTTGAGCCGAAACCGGTTTGGCTCAGTGGATAGAGCGTCGGCCTACAAACTGAAGGGTCCTGGGTTCCATTCTGGTCAGGGGCACGTACCTTGGTTGCGGGCATATCCCCAGTAGGGGGTGTGCAGGAGGCAGCTGGTTGATGTTTCTCTCTCATCGACATTTCTAACTCTCTATTCCTCTCAATTCCTCTCTGTGTAAAATCAATAAAATATATTTTTAAAAATGTTTCTACTGATGAATGATTCATCCGACAAATCTGTGGTCATCTGACATCTTCTAAAAGTAAAGTAAAGTAGGGCTGGCTTTAGCTCAGCGGTTCCTTCGAGTGGAAAACTTCTTAAAAGTAAAGTAAAGTAAAAAGTAAAAAAAGTAAAAAGTAAAGTAAATAAAGTAAAGTAAAGTAATAAAATATAAAATAAAGTAAAATAATAAAAAATAAAATAAAATATAATAAAATAAAAAATAATGTTCTTGAGTTATCAAAAGAAAGATTAAAATATCCTCTGTATATGGAGAGTCCTCAACTTATGAATGACTGTGTTTCAAAGTTAATTTAATTTTCAAAACATTTTTTTGGCACTCAAAATATTTTTCTATAGAAACAGTTAAACAGTTCTTATTTTGGGTTCCAGACAAACTGCTTTTTTATTTTTATCTGTTCAAAAAACAACTTTTAGTGCCTAATATTAATAGAAGTATTTCAGCTCTGGTTGGTATTCTCAGTGGTTAGAGCTCTGGCCTATGAACCAAAGGGTCACAGGTTTGATTCCCAGTTAATGGCACAAACCTGGACTGCAGGTTGAATGCCTACCCTGGTCGTGGCGCATGCAGGAGACAACCAATTAGTGTGTCTCTCACATGGATGTTTCTCTCCCCCCACTTCCACTCTCTCTAAAACAAAAAATCAATGAAAAAAAATATCCTTGGGTGAGAATTAACAACAAAAGAAAAAGAAGGGCCCTAGCCAGTTTGGCTCAATGGATAAAGCATCAGCCTGCGGACTGAAGGGCCCCGGGTTCGATTCCGGTCAAGGGCACATGCCCAAGGTAAGGTCTTGATCCCCGGTAGGGGGCATGCAGGAGGCAGCCAGTCAGTGATTCTCTCTCATCATTGATGTTTCTATTTCTCCCTTCCTCTCTGAAATCAACATGCACTTTAGCTCTCATTTATAGTTTTGTTTCTCTAAGAATGCTTCCTGAGGCCAAAGCCTGGGCATATATACCATTCCCCTCTGACCTCCATCATTTTCCCTGAAAGGGGTTCAATGGTCTACATCAGGAGTGGACAGACTAAGGCCCAGGTGCCTGTTTTCGTATTTTATTGGAACACAGGTATGCCTATTCATTTACACATTATCTGTGACTCTTCTTGTGCGCCAAGAGATGAGAAGTTACCACAGAGACTATGTGGCCTGCAAAGCCTAAAAAACTTACTATGTGTCCCTTACATTAAAAGTCTGTCAACCCCTGGTCTGCGTATTCTGGCCTGCCCTGGTCTCACTGACCTCATCTCTTCCTCCACTTCACTATATCCTCACTCTCCACTTTGCTGGGCCTCCGCACATGCCAAGCGCATTTCCCACTTTGTACCTGCTTTTCCCACTACCTAAAATGTTCTTCTAATTTCTCACCTCTCTTAGGTTCATCTGCTTGATTGTGCCCTTCTCATAAGGCTTGGCTGCCCTTTATAAAATAGCTACATCCCCATCCCTCACATCTATTCTTCTGCTCTTAATTTATTTTTCTCCATAGCACTTACCACTATCTAACCTATATTTACTTGTTCATTCATTTATTGTCTGCTCATCACCTAAATATAAGTTGCATATGAGCAGGGACTGTTAGTTTGATGCTTTGCTATATCCCATTACTTTAGAACAGTGTCTGGCCCAGAGTAGACATTCAATTTGTTGAATGAATGAATGAATGAATGAATGAATGAATGATGAGATGAATACAAGGAAGCAAGCATACATACATGCATGCTAACCTGCCATTTATCCGGAGAGTAGTTGTCAGCTCAACCAGGATTGAAAATTCAGATGAGCCCTAACCAGTTTGGCTCAGTGAATAGAGCATCCGCACATGAACTGAAGGGTCCCAGGTTCAATTCGGTTTAGGGCACATGTCTGGTTTGTGGCTCAATTCAGTAGGGGGAGTGCAGGAGGCAGCCAGTCAATGATTCTCTCTCATCATTGATGTTTCTATCTACCTCTACCTCTACCTCTCCCTTCCTCTCTGAAATCAATAAAAATATTTATTTTTTAAAATCAGATTGAAACAAGATTTAAGAGCAGCACATAAGCAAATGCTGATGTTTCCATTTGAAAATTCAGTAACACATGATCTCTTACTCATACCCTTTTCCTTTTTCAGTCCTTTATGTTGAAAGCAGACAGCTGGCCTTATTTATCTCTGTTCTCCAGTACTTAGTCCAGTGAATTCCACAAAGAAGGCTCTTAATAAATATTTGCTCCCAGACCAGGAATAGACCTTCATATCTTCTTAGCTGTTTTGTATAACTTCACTACTTAGCACAATGCCTGGCAAATAATAGAAACTCAGTACATACTTGCTCCAGGAAGGAATAAATAAGAATAAGTTAAAGTATTTGCCTTCTCAGGACAAGACACTGCTTCAGGTTATCCACTTTTTTGTAACAAATTATCCCCAAAATATTAGTGGACTAAAACAACATAATTATATCATATTGTTTCTGTAGGTCAGGAATTCAGGAGTGGCTTAGGTGGCTGGTTCTGTCTCGAGGTCTCTCATGAGGTCAGTCAAGATGTCAGCTTATTTGATGCTGGAGGATCTACTTACAAGTTGGCTCAGCACATGACTCTTAGCTGAAGGCCCCTGTGGCCTCCTGGACCTTCCCTAGGGTGCGCTGCTTGAGTGTCCTCACAGCACCGCAGCCGCCTTCCCCAAGAAAAGTAGTCCAAGAGCGGAAGCAAAGAGGAACCCTTTTGTTACTTAGTCTGAGAAGTCATGCGCATCACTTCCACCACATTCTGTTTATTGGAAACAAGTTGCGAAGTGCAACCCACACTCCAGGTGAGGGGAATTCGGCATCAACTTTTTGAAGGGAGGAATGTCAACAAATTTGTGGATATATTTCTAAACTGCCACAATCACTCTGATACTCTGAATTGAATAAAGAGAAGTGGTCCATTTGACGCCTTTACTACGTGCTCTCTATTTAAATCATCTTTAATTTCTTTCAGCATACAAATCTTGTAGATGTTTTGTTAAATGTACACTTTAGTATTTCATTTTTTGAGCTATTACAAATGGTATTGTTATATTTTTAAATTCAGTCCCCAAATGTTCAAAGCTAGTATATAATAGACATATAATTGAGTTTTGTATGTTTATCTTATATTCTATGACATATCTAAAGTCACTTATTAGTTCTAAGAGTTATTTATTTAGTCATTGAGATTTTCTATTAGATAATCATGTAATGTGCAAATAAGCACAAGTTGTATTTCTTGCTTTCTTTATGCCTTTTATTTTATTTTCTTGTGTTATTACAATAGCTAGAACTTTCAGCACTACATTGAATAAGAATAGTGAAAGCAGCCAAAGCCGGTTTGGCTCAGTGGATAGAGTTCCAGGTTCGATTCCGGTAAAGGGCGGGTACCTTGGTTGCGGGCACATCCCCAGTGGGGGGTGTGCAGGAGGCAGCTGATCAATATTTCTCTCTCATCAATGTTTCTAACTATCTCTCTCCCCTCCTCTTTGTAAAAAATCAATAACATATATATATTTAAAAAAAAAAAAAAAAAAAAAAAAAGAATAGTGAAAGCAGCCGGTTTGGTTCAGTGGACTGAAGGGTCCCAGATTCTATTCTGGCCAAGGGTTCATGCCTGGATTTGGGGCTTGATCCCCAGTACAGGGCATGCAGGAGGCAGTCGCTTAATGATTCTCTCTCATCATTGATGTTTCTATCTCTCTATCCCTCTCCTCAATAAAAATATATTTAAAAAAAAAAAAAAAAAAGAATAGTGAAAGCAAACATCTCTGCCTTGTTTCTGCTCTTAGGGGGAAAGCACTCAGTTTGTCATCATTAAGAATAGTGAAAGCAGAACATTCAGCCGGGACCGGTTTGGCTCAATGGATAGAGCTTCGGCTTGGGGACTGAAGGGCCCCGGGTTCGATTCCAGTCAAGGGCATATACCTTGGTTGCGGGCATATCCCCAGTAGGGCGTGTGCAAGAGGCAGCTGATCGATGACTCTCTCTCATCGATGTTTCTAGCTCTCTATCTCTCTCCCTTTCTCTCTGTACAAAATCAATAAAATATATTAATAAAAAAAAAAAGTATAACATTCAGCTCCTTATCTGAAATGTAGAAGGAAAACGAAAACCCAGGAAACTCACCACCATGTTATTACTCAGGTCTTGAGGTCCTTAGCTGGTCTGCCTTTCACGGGGGGAATAGGAAAGGGAAATAGAGAGCATATAACTGTTATTTAGGGTTAGCCTCACTGAGATGATTTTTGAGAAAAGATTTGAAAGGAGTGAAAGGAGCCTAAACTGGTTTGACTGAGTGGATAGAGCGTCAGCCTGCGGACTGAAAGGTCCCAGGTTCGATTCTGTACGTTGATTGCGGGCACATCTCTCTCATCGATGTTTCTAATTCTCTATCCCTCTTCTTCTCTGTAAAAAAAAATCAATAAAATGTATTTTAAAAAGAAAAGAAAAGAAAGAAAGAAAGAAATGAAGGGAGAGTAAGCTTTGAGAATATGATGCAGGTAGATGGAAAGGCAAGTTCAAAGGCCATGAGATGGAAATATGCCTGTTGTGTTCAAAGAGCAAGTAGGTCACTGTGCTGAGCAGAGTAGAAGATGACATTGACGAGGGAGGTGATGCAGGCCAAGGTCATGTGAGTCCTTTAGGTCACAATAAGAATTTAAACCTTTAAATCTGGGTGAGATGAAAAGAAGCTTCTGAAAGATTTTGAGCAAAAGAATTAGGATGTGATCTAGGTTTTAACAGGATCTCTCTGGCTTCTGTGCTATGAATAGGTCAGAGAGGGATAAGAATGGATATAAATTAAGAGGCTGTTGGAATAATTTAAGGAGTACTTAGAGCTGGAGAAGTGCAGGTAGTGAGATATATCAAAATTTGGGTGTAAGATTTGCTGTCAGATGTGGGGCTTGAGAATAAATTTTACTCAAGTAAAACTCCGAAGGTTTTGGACTTGACCTGAGTACCTGAAAGGATGAAAATGCCATTACCCAAGCCCTAACCGGTTTGGCTCAGTGGAAAGAGTGTCGGCCTGCATATTCAAGGGTCCCAGGTTCAATTCTGGTCAAGGACATGTACCTTGGTTGCAGGCACATCCCCAATAGGGAGTGTGTAGGAGGCAGCTGATTGATGTTTCTCTCTCATCGATGTTTCTAACTCTCCCTCTCCCTTCCTCTCTGTAAAAAAAATCAATAAAATATATTAAAAATAAAATGCCATTATCCGCAGAGCCAGTTGTTTGTTTGGTTGGTTGGGGAGGGGATGTGTCAGGGGAAGAGTGGATATCAGGAGCTTAGTTAAATTTGAGATCTCTATTTAGATATCGAATGGAAATGGCAAATTTGTAATCAGATATGTGAATCTGGAGTTCAGGGGCAAGGTTGGGGCTGGAAATTTAAGAGACACCAGTTAGACATAAAGAAGTAAAAGATGCTGAGGAATGACCAGAAAGATGATAGAAAAACCAGGAGAGTGTGATGTTCTTGTTTTGGAAGTCAAGTGAAGGAAGTGTTTCAAGGAGAGTGGTCAGCTGAGCATGAAGGGACCAGATCCCTGAGAGCAAGGATATACCACATAGAAGAAATGATTAAAAAAAAAAATGAGGTAAAATTTATTCTTTCCACTATTGAGCTTGGATCAGTCTCGAATACACAACTGTTTTTGAGGTTTTGAATTATCCTCTGAAGTAAAGCAGGTTTTGAGTCAACATTGCCCTTTCCCTGGGACCTGGGGGACTTGACTGCTTGCTGCCTTATACCTAAGTCAAAACCCCTTCACCGGTTCCTGGAAAACAGGTGTTGATCACTTTTAAGGCGGAGGAGTACTCAGCACTCTGAAACTTAATGTTTAATGAGATCGTGTCTGTGAGACCCTTGGTAAATATGAAACTAACTACCTGGATAAACACAAGGCACAAATTATTACTACTATTTTTGGACTATAATCTTCAAATAAGCCAAGTCTTTCCCTATTTTGTGAACATTATTCAAAATAGGAAGCTTTATGAAATGAACACCAATTTTTCTCTTCAGCCTACTTACTGCCCTAAAGCTACCCCCTAATAGAGAAACTGGGTCTGTTAAGTGTTGTTTTTTTCTGTTTTTTCTTTCCTGTCCTCTTATTCTCCCAGCTGTCTCAACTCAGAACCTCATAGGAAGAGAGTTACACTTCAGAAAAAAGTGTTTGCTTTGACATTTAAACAAAGCTCCATTTTGTTTTTCCATACAGAATTTTCCCCTCTCGCATTGCAACGCTCTCTGAGCTGTCTTCTTTTCAGCTCATTCATTATTACTAAGGTTTTCAGATTATACCAGAGGAAGAAGACAGATTTATAAATGTGTTCCTGTCCAGCTCTTTCGAGAGTAGGACTTAACATTCGTCTTCTAATTGTATGCCTGTTCTCTATGCACAGCTGTGCTCATCTGCCCTTATTAATGAGGTGCCTATCTCTAAGTCTTACCTTGTCTAGAAATAAATGGGCTCTGTTCCTGTTCAAATTGGTTATACAATAATCAGAGCAGCCCATCATTGGGAGGAGACATCCATTTGAATTCACTTGCTAATAGCCAGAGAGAATTTGGCCTAATTGCTTTCTTAGGTTTGCCATTTCCTTTAAGATGTCAGTACCCTAGAAAGGGATAGAAGGGACAGGTATCCTGTCCTTTTCCCCTCTGGAACCTCTCCCCCAGCCGCCCATCCCCCTCCTCTCCCCCACCCCCTGCAATATGTATGAGTTTTTATCTAAGATAAAGATATAGGGACATTTTGAGGAAATTGTGTAAAAAGAATCAGAATCCACTAGAGATTGCTATGTAATGCCTTAAAGATCTGGCCACTAATAAATAATGAGATCTTTGGCAAATTACTTAGCCTTTCTGGGCTTTCTAGCCTTTCTGGGCTTTCATTTCCTGGTTCGTACAGTAACTTTAACAACCCCTATATGGCAGGATTGTTGGGAGGACTCTGATTTCTCTTAATGGTGTACCTTGTTCCAAAAGTGACTTAAGGCTGTGAATATTTGATAAGCTAATGAGTATGAAAACACATAGCACATAATAGATTTTTTTAAAATATATATTTTATTTATTTTTTTACAGAGAGGAAGAGAGAGGGATAGAGAGTTAGAAAGATTGATGCGAGAGTAACATCGATCAGCTGCCTCCTACACACCCCCTACTGGGGATGTGCCTGCAACCAAGGTACATGCCCTTGACCGGAATCGAACCTGCGACCTTTCAGTTTGCAGGCCGACACTCTATCCACTGAGCCAAACCGGTTTCGGCCATAATAGATGTTTAATAAATGTTTTAATTAGACTCTAATTGACTAAATCAAAGTTCTTTCCTGCCCTAATTTCATCAGACTGAGACTTTCTGAAAGGATCATGCCCTCCTCCCTCTCCCCCTAATTCCCTTCTGTGATCTGGTTTTATGACAGAGCATCATAAAATCTTATTTAAAAGGCATGCCCAGCTGAAACCAGTTTGGCTCAATGGATAGAGCGTCGGCTTGGGGACTGAAGGGTCCCGGGTTCGATTCTGATCAAGGGCATGTACGTTGGTTGCAGGCATATCCCCAGTAGGAGGTGTGCAAGAGGCAGCTGATTGATGACTCTCTCTCATCGATGTTTCTAACTTTGTATCTCTCTCCCTTCCTCTCTGTACAAAATCAATAAAATATATTTTAAAAATAAAAAATAAAAAAATAAAAGGCATGCCCAAGAGTTCAGGGCTCGAGTTCTGTACTCCATGATTTTTCCTTTGTATTGACATATTAAAAACCTCCTATGGGCTAGTTATCTAATTTAAAATCTTATCATTTATTTGTTTTAATTCTGTAGTATTGATTAAAAATCTGAGGTTCGTAGAGGTTAAATGTCTTGTCCAAGATTACACTGTAGCAGAGAAGGATTTGGACTAAGGTTTTCTAACTCCAAGTCAAGTTAATTTTAGCAGCATTCTACATCCAAGAAGAAAATGAATAGAGGTGAGTTACTGCCGATAGGCCCTGGGAGTGGAGTGCTCACCCAAATAGTGTGTGACCAAGACGAACAGAAGGCTAACTCTGGAGTCTCCGGACTTCTAATGAAAAAGGCCATTAGAAGACCTGTTCACCTGCTCCTTAGGGGACTAGATGGGAAAATTGCAAAAGTATGAAACAGAGAAGAGGAAAATCACTAACAAAAACAGCTCACTCAAAACAAGCCTGCAAACTGCCCTGGACAGTTTGGCTCAGTGGTTGGTGGTTAAAGCGTCAACTCACAGGACAGAAGGGTTGTGGGTTCAATTCCTGGTCAAGGGAATGTACATGGGTTGCAGGTTCTCCAGCCTCAGTAGGTAGGGGTGTGTGCAGGAGGCAACTAATAATGTTTCTCACATCAGTAATATCCTCTCTCTCTCCATCCACCCTCCCCCACCCCTTCTTTCCACTCTCTCAAATTCGATGGAAAAAATGTTCTTGGGTGAGGATGAGGTTTTGTTTTGGTTTTTTTGGGTGTTTTTTTTTTAATCGCCTACAAACTAAAATTTTATATAATAGAAATCTAACACTAAGAAAGATAACCAGTAAAATTTAACCAGGACTTCCACTTTGAGGAAGATAAAGTAGACATACTTTTTCCTAGCTCTCGCACTGAATACAACTAAAACTCCTATCCATTATATATAAAGCAAAAATAGCAAAACACTAAAGGCGTAGAAAAGAAGGCAGACCAGCTAAGGACCTCAAGACCTGAGTAATAACATGGTGGTGAGTTCCCCGGGTTTTCTTTTTCCCTCGATATTCCAGATATGGAGCTGAACATTATACTTGTGAAAACCTGAGTGCTTTCCCCCTAAGAGCAGAAACAAGGAAAGGATGTCTGCTTTCGATATTCTTATTCAACATAGTGCTGGAAGTTCTAGTTATTGCAATAACACGAGAAAAGGAAATAAAAGGCAGACAGATCAGAAAGCAAGAAATACAACTGTGCTTATTTGCACATTACACGATTGTCTATATAGAAAATCTCAATGACTAAATAAATAACTCCTAGAACTAATAGGTGACTTTAGATAGGTCATAGAATATAAGATAAACATACAAAACTCAATTGTATGTCTACTATATACTAGTTATGAACATTTGGGGACTGAATTTAAAAACATAATAATACCATTTATAATAACTCAAAAAGAAAGAAATACTTAGGTGTAAATTTAACAAAACATCTACAAGATTGTATGCTGAAAGAAATTAAAGATGATCTAAATAAATAGAGAGCATGTAGTAAAGATGCCAATTTTTCCCAAATTGATAATATAGGTTAATGCAATTTCTGTCAAAATTTCAGCAATATATTTTGTAGATATAGATAAGATTATTCTAAAATTTTATATATAAAGACCAAAGGAACTAAAATAGCTAAAACAGTTTTGAAAAATAATAAAATGGGAAGAATAAGATTTCAAGACCTATATATAGCCACAGTAATCTATGAGACTGTAATATTGCCAGAGGGATAGACACTTAGACCAATGGAACAGAGCAGAGAACCAGGAAATAGACAGAAAACCCAATTGATTTTTTAAAATATATTTTATTGATTTTTTTACAGAGAGGAAGGGAGAGGGATTGAGAGCCAGAAACATTGATGAGAGAGAAACATCGATCAGCTGCCTCCCGCACACTCCCCACTGGATATGTGTCCGCAACCAAGGCACACACCCCCAACTGGAATCGAACCTGGGACCCTTGAGTCCGCAAGCCGACGCTCTATCCACTGAGCCAAACCGGTTAGGGCCACCCAATTGATTTTGGCAAAGGTAGCAAATCAATTTTTGACATCATGAATTAACAAATGGACATCATGGACCAAAAACAGAGAGAGAATCTCATATAAAAAAAGTTAACTCAAAATAAATCAAGGACTAAAACAGAAAACTGTAAAACTTTTAGGGGGGAAAAAAAACCTAGAACAAAATCTTCAGTAGGCAAGGAATTCTTAGACTTAACACCAAAAACATGATTCATGAATGGCACAAAATTCTATAAGTAAGTCATTGATTGGTGGATACATGAGTTTTTGTTAGGTTATTCTTTGTAATTTTTTAGTATGTTTGAAACACTGCACAATCTTTTTTAAGTTATAAAAACGTATCTTAATTGGACCATGAAATCTTTGCAACTATTGCCCATCTTACAGGTCCCTGACAGTGTGTTGTAGGCAGTTCCCATAGAACTATTTCAGCCCGATACTGTTTGTCCGGTTGGGACCCGCACTACCCCTAAGCCCTCCTGTAGGAGCCAGAATGCTACTCAAGTGGAAAAATACTCTTTTCGGTGGTCAGCAGGGTTTCTCTTGTCTATATCTGAGTCTTTTTGTCTTCCAGGGATGTTGGTAGTGAATGTAACATGGAGGAACAAGACATATGTAGGTACACTTCTTGACTGCACACGGCATGATTGGGCACCCCCCAGGTAAGCACTTTATGGCTTTTTAGTTTATGTTAGTCTGAACCACCCTAATCAGTGATCTCTTATGCCTTTATCCAGCTAGGGTTGGATAGGTTTTTTGGGTTTGTTTGTTTTTTTAATTTTTTTAAAATATATATTTTTATTGATTTCAGAGAGGAAGAGAGAGAGAGAGAGAGAGAGAGAGAGAGAGAGAGAGAGAGAGAGAGAGAGAAACATCAGTGATGAGAGAGAATAATTGATCGGCTGCCTCCTGCACACCCCACACGGAATCGAGCCCCCAACCTGGGTATGTGCCCTGACCAGGAATAGAACTGTGATCTCCTGGTTCATAGTTTAATGCCCAACCACTGAGCATGCTGGCCAGGCTATAGGATTGGATAGTTTTTAAGATACCCAGCCTTGGGTTGTACACTTGAAACTAATACAATATTATATGTCAAATGTAATTGAAAAATAAAAATTAATAATTTAGAAAAAGGGAAGAATTTAAGAAATTAACAGCATCTCCTAACAGTATTTTTCACCTTAGGTATTTTAGATGTGTTTTTATAAAACAAAAACATTTGCCATACAGGGGAAGGAAAAATAAAAAGCATCCAGCTTTTAAAGGACATTATGGTGTAGAGACAAAGGAAGCCACTATATTCATCTAGCATTCAAGAATAAATTAAGCCGAAACCGGTTTGGCTCAGTGGATAGAGCGTTGGACTATGGACTGAAAGGTCCCGCATTCGATTCTGGTCAAGGGCATGTACCTTGGTTGCGGGCACATCCCCAGTGGAAGGTATGCAGGAGGCAGCTGATTGATGTTTCTCTCTCATCGATGTTTCTAACTCTCTATCCCTCTCTCTTCCTCTCTGTAAAAAATCAATAAAATATATATATTTTTTAAAAGAATAAATTAATCAGGCCCTGGTCAGTGCTGCTCAGTGGTAGAGATCAGCTCACAGACTGAAGGGTTGTGGGTTCAATTCCCAGTCAAGGGCACCAAAAAAAAAAAAAGAAAAAGAATAAATGAGTTAGGTGTTGATGGGTTGGGTAGAAGTGGGTGGAGATCCTACTTATTGAATTTATTGAATTCTGTAATTATTGATTTCTGACTGCTACCTATAGTCACTTTGAGACTCCATTAGAGTCTCACTATCGATGAGCAAACATTCATTGATGATACTTTTTGATGGTAGCTATCTCTCAAAAGTTTAAACTCAAGAACATTTGGGGGTTTTTATTTTTTTAATATATTTTATTGATTTTTTTACAGAGAGGAAGGAAGAGGGATAGAGAGCTAGAAACATCAATGAGAGAGAAACATCAACCAGCTGCCTCCTGTACACCCCCTACCAGGAATGTGCCCGCAACCAAGGTACATGCCCTTGACCGGAATCGAACCTGGGACCTTTCAGTCCACAGACCGATGCTCTAACCACTGAGCCAAAAACGGTTTCGGCCATTTGGGTTTTTTTTTAAACTGCTGGACAATGTTGGTTTCACAAGGACCTTTTCAAATTGCAACTTGATCTTAAAATTGGCATTTCAGTGAAGGGCACCTTACAGCTTATTTCTAATATTAATTTGCAGTTTGCTAGGCTTTGGGAAACCCAAATGTCGGGGAATGATTTATAGCTAGTATGCAGAAAGCCTTATAGGAGCTTACCACGTAATTGCAGTTCCCACTCTTTCAGAAGTTCCTTTAGCAAATCATGTTCATTGAAAATGATAGTTACCATCTGGACAATTCTTCTGGAGACTGCAGCTAAACTAGTTTGAAGTCGTTTTCACTTCTTAATAATGTTCTATTGTGTTTGTCCTTTGCCAAGGTTCTGTGACTCTCCCACCAGCGACCTGGAAATGCGGAACGGCCGGGGTAGAGGCAAGCGCATGCGCCCAAACAGCAACACACCCGTCAATGAGACAGCAACAACATCTGACAGCAAAGGGACCGGCAGCAGCAGCAAAACCCGAGCAGGAGCCAATAGCAAAGGCCGTCGGGGCAGCCAGAATTCCTCAGAGCACCGCCCACCTGCCAGCAGCACCTCTGAGGATGTCAAGGCCAGCCCCTCCTCAGTGAATAAGCGGAAAAACAAACCCCTTTCAGACATGGAGCTGAATTCCAGCTCAGAGGACTCCAAAGGGAGCAAGCGTGTCCGTACGAATTCCATGGGCTCAGCCACTGGCCCCCTCCCTGGAACCAAGGTGGAACCTACTGTTCTAGATAGAAATTGTCCCTCCCCAGTCCTGATTGACTGTCCCCACCCAAACTGTAACAAAAAGTATAAGCACATCAATGGACTTAAGTACCACCAAGCTCATGCCCATACGGATGATGATAGCAAGCCGGAAGCCGATGGAGACAGTGAGTACGGAGAGGAGCCCGCCCTCCATGCAGACCTTGGGAGCTGCAACGGTGCCTCTGCCTCACAGAAAGGTTCCTTGTCCCCCGCCCGCTCAGCTACCCCCAAAGTTCGGCTCGTAGAGCCCCATAGCCCTTCTCCCTCAAGCAAATTCAGCACAAAAGGTCTGTGTAAGAAGAAGCTGAGTGGGGAAGGGGACACAGACCTTGGGGCCTTATCCAATGATGGCTCTGATGATGGACCCTCAGTTATGGATGATACAAGCAATGATGCCTTTGATTCTTTGGAAAGGAAGTGTATGGAAAAAGAAAAATGTAAAAAACCCTCTTGTTTGAAACCTGAAAAGATGCCTTCCAAGAGCTTAAAGTCAGCCCGGCCCATTGCCCCGGCCATCCCCCCACAACAAATCTACACCTTCCAGACAGCCACCTTCACCGCAGCCAGCCCGGGCTCCTCCTCGGGCTTGACCACCACAGTGGTCCAAGCCATGCCCAACAGCCCCCAGCTCAAGCCCATTCAGCCCAAGCCCACGGTGATGGGAGAACCTTTCACAGTCAACCCTGCCTTGACTCCAGCCAAGGACAAGAAGAAGAAAGACAAAAAAAAGAAGGAGTCTTCAAAGGAACTTGAAAGTCCTCTGACTCCTGGAAAGGTGTGTCGAGCAGAAGAAGGCAAAAGCCCGTTCAGGGAATCGTCGGGAGACGGGATGAAAATGGAGGGGCTCCTGAATGGCTCGTCAGACCCTCACCAGAGCCGACTGGCCAGCATCAAGGCCGAAGCGGATAAGATATACAGCTTCACGGACAATGCCCCCAGCCCTTCCATTGGAAGCAGCAGCCGCCTAGAGACCACTACCCCCACCGGGCCCATGACTCCCTTACACGTAGTGACTCAGAATGGAGCCGAGGCCAGCTCCGTCAAAACCAACAGCCCCGCCTACTCCGACATCTCTGATGCTGGGGAGGACGGGGAGGGCAAAGTGGACAGTGTCAAATCAAAGGACCCTGAGCAGCTGGTGAAGGAAGGAGCTAAGAAAACTCTTTTCCCCCCTCAGCCACAGAGCAAAGACTCCCCGTATTACCAAGGCTTCGAGAGCTACTACTCTCCCAGTTACGCACAGTCCAGCCCGGGGACGCTGAACCCCAGCAGCCAGGCAGGAGCGGAAAGTCAGGCCCTGAAGACAAAAAAGGACGAGGAGCCTGAGAGCATCGAGGGGAAAGCAAAGAGCGATGTCTGTGAGGACAAGAAGCCCGAGCTGAGCAGCTCCAGTCAGCAGCCCTCTGTCATCCAGCAGCGCCCCAACATGTACATGCAGTCCCTGTACTACAACCAGTATGCCTACGTGCCCCCCTACGGCTACAGCGACCAGAGCTACCACAGCCACCTGCTGAGCACGAACACGGCGTACCGGCAGCAATATGAGGAGCAGCAGAAACGGCAGAGCCTGGAGCAGCAGCAGCGGGGACTGGACAAGAAGGCAGAGTTGGGCCTGAAGGAGCGGGAGGCAGCACTCAAGGAAGAATGGAAGCAAAAGCCGTCACTTCCTCCAACTCTCACCAAGGCTCCCAGCCTGACCGACCTGGTGAAGTCGGGACCCAGCAAGGCCAAGGAGCCCGGGGCTGACCCTGCCAAATCAGTCATCATTCCCAAGTTAGATGACTCTTCCAAACTCCCCAGCCAGGCCCCAGAAACTCTTAAAGTGAAGCTGAGTGAGGCCAGCCACCTAGGCAAGGAGGCTTCTGAGGCTAAAACAGGCGCTGAGTGTGGCCGACAGGCAGAGGTGGATCCGATACTCTGGTACCGACAGGTAACTGTCCTGGGAAGAAATAGAAATACTGTCTGTCTGTCTTTCTCTCTTCCTCACATTCAGGGTTGTCCTGATGCAGGAGGTCAACACAAAACAGATTAGCAGGAGAGATCTGTAATTTTAGGGATGTTTTTACCTTTGTAAATCATTTAAATGTTTTTCAAACAGCACTGTTAGCCTCGGTCAGTGTACTCAGCTGTCAGGGCATCGGCCCACGCTCCAAAGGGTCCGTTCAATTTCCGGTCAGCGGCACGTGCCTGGGTTGCAGGTTCACTCCCCACCCCCAGTCGGGGCACCTACAGAAGGCAAAGAGTCAATGTTTTTCTCTTCCATCAATGTTTCTCTCTCCCCACCTCCCTCCCTCCCTTCCACTCTCTCTGAAAAGCAATGGGGAAGCAAATATGTCCTCAGGTGAGAATTGACAAAAGGGGGGGAGGGTGCCCTTTTACATCAGTAAAATGTGTTTTCTCATTTGACAAGAGAGGCCCAGAAACAAAACAGAACTGGAGCCCAGCTGTCTATACTTCTAGTCCGGTGTTTCTTCCAGTGTGGAATGCGTTGATGGTGATCTGTCCAAATTTTAAAGTAGACCAGAAGTACGCTATTCAAACTGTTCCTTTCAAAAATATTTTATAGGAAGAGCTAGAACCAAGAACTTGGTCTCACATCTTGCTCTGCTCAAAAGACTTTTCTTTTTTAAATATGTTTTTATTGCTTTTATAGAGAGAGGAGGGTGAAGGAAAGAGACAGACAGAAACATCCATCATCTGCTTCCAGCATTCCCCCTACTGGGGACTGAGCCCACATCCCGGCCATGTGCCCTGACCGAGGCTTGACCTGGAGACCACGAGATGACGCTAAGCTAAAGGAGCCGTACCCTCCAGGGCTGCTCAAGAAACTTAAGAAAGAAGTCTTCCTTTCCCTGTTGGTGCCACTTGGGCCTTCTGCCCCTGAGCTTGCCCTGAAATGAAACCATCTCTTCTATTCGGGAAATCATTTCTCCGGCATGTTTGTTCTCTCAGTGAGGAGACCCACCTATAGATTTCCTTTTCTTTCCCCATCTTTCTTTCTTTCTCTCGAGACCAAAGGAACAGGCTTTTTAAGCAGAAGAGACGAGAGTTCATTGTAAACTATCAATAGAGGCCACTGGCATACTCTGCCTGAGGTGTTTGCTGGGACCCTGGGCTTGAAACTAGCACTCTCTCTCTTCTTCATTTATGCAACACTCAGTGCTCATTCTGTGATTGTAGGAAGCTGAGCCCCGGATGTGGACATATGTTTATCCTGCCAAGTATTCAGACATCAAATCAGAAGATGAGAGGTGGAAAGAGGAGCGGGACCGCAAATTGAAGGAGGAAAGGAGTCGGAATAAGGACTCTATTCCCAAGGAGGATGGGAAGGAAAGCACAAGTAGTGACTGCAAGCTGTCCACTTCTGAGGAATCCCGCCTCGGGAGCAAGGAGCCCCGACCGAGTGTCCATGTGCCTGTGTCCTCCCCTCTCACCCAGCACCAGTCTTACATCCCCTACATGCACGGCTACTCCTACAGCCAGTCCTATGACCCCAGCCACCCCAGCTACCGGGGCATGCCCGCTGTGATGATGCAGAACTACCCAGGTACGGCGCCACCGTCCAGCTGGTGTTCCATTGCCCGCGGGTGGAAATGAAGCAAAGGTTTCAAGTCCGGTTTTTTGCTCAGTCCTAAGGCTAATTGGGGCCCAGGTAGATGACAGCCCTTTTTTTAATGTGACATTCTGTGAAGTGGCCTCTCTACACCCAACTCTTTGACCCCTAATTACCAGAAGTAGACCAGAAGTACGCTATTCAAACTGTTCCTTTCAAAAATATTTTATAGGAAGAGCTAGAACTAAGAACTTGGTCTCACATCTTGCTCTGCTCAAAAGACTTTTCTTTTTTTCTTTTTTTCTTTTTTTTAAAATATATTTTATTGATTTTTTATTACAGAGAGGAAGTGAGAGAGATAGAGAGCCAGAAACGTCGATGAGAGAGAAACATTGACCAGTTGCCTCCTGCACACCCCCTACCGGGGATGTGCCCGCAACCAAGGTACATGCCCTTGACCGGAATCGAACCCGGGACCCTTCAGTCCGCAGACCGACGCTCTACCACTGAGCCAAACCGGTTTCGGCAGACTTTTCTTTTTTTAATATGTTTTTATTGACCACCTCTACCTCCCTTGCTTCTCTAGAGGGTTGCCTCCACAGTCACTTTTCACAGATAACGAGGTAAAATTCTCTCTGTACCACTGCCATCTCCCCCGCAACAAGGGTTTGAAACACACACATCCTTTGTTTTCAGTGCCCTCTGGCACCTCGGAGAACACAAAGACATAGGGAAGACTAGTTCCTCCCCTCAAGGAGCTTACAGCTTGTAGCATGAGAGAGACGTGGAACAAATAACATTCAAACCAACACACTGCATGTACTCGTTGTAAGATCCTGTTCAGCTGTACGGTTGGAAGGCAGGAGGGGCAAGGGCACTGGGAGTCAGATTGTGGGGAAGTCCAGCGAGAAGAGGCTCAGCTTGGGAAAGACAAGCTCTTTATACTCCATCCTTGAGTCCTTAGGGGACACACAGTAGGAGTTTGTGTTTTTAACTTGTTAGAAGAAAATTTCCTTACTCCACTCTGCTTACTGATGTCTGTTGCCTGAACAGCTATGTGGTACTTCTGGGGTGAAAAGAGAACTTCTTTCGCTCCTACAAGCTGCCCCCTTTCTATAGGAGAGCAGCCGAAATAGTCTTGATATTCTGGCTTAACATTATAACGACAAGTAAGCTTTCAGACAGTTAGGAATGTGTCTCACTCCTTTCTCCTGTTATCCCTACTCATCTCTATAAAAATAGTTGTGCTGCTGGATGAGTGCCTGATCTGGGCCAGGCACTGTCCTAGGTATTTATGTGCATTATCTTATTTAATCCCCCGGACACCCTGTGAAATAAGATTTGGTATCTTCATTTTGGTGGTGAGGAAACTGGAGCTCAGAAAGGTTGTTAATGTGCTCAAGGCTACCCAGCTGTTAAGTCTCACGGGTAGGATTTGAGCCCAAGGCCATCTGCCTTCATATTCTATGACCTTTCCACTTCATCGTCTCACCTCTCCAGGCTGAATCTCTGAGACTGGGACTCCAGGGAAATTGATTCTCAGAGACTGCCGGTTATGTTCCAAATCTCCCTAAGCTAATTTTGCCTCTAGAGCTCAGTAAAGGACAAACTAATCATCTCAGCCCAAAGGCACCAGGGTAGAAACTATCCCTGTGCCTCTGGAAGCTGATAGCCTCCCAGCCACACTCACTAGCGCCGTTTCTTCTACCTCGCCCATCTCCCTGACTGCTCTCTCTCCTTCCCCAGGTTCCTACCTGCCTTCCAGCTACTCTTTCTCCCCATATGGCAGCAAGGTCTCAGGGGGTGAGGATGCTGACAAGGCACGAGCCAGCCCCAGTGTCAGTTGTAAATCCGGCTCCGAGTCCAAAGCCTTGGACATCTTACAGCAGCATGCCAGTCACTACAAGAGCAAGTCTCCCACGGTAAGGGAAGTGCGGTTACACTCGCAGATGAACACAAAGACCGTAGGGCTGGCCTGGGGATCCGGGAGAAGGTGGACAAGGTCAGGTCCCAACCACAGTGCGGTTGGCTCCTCCAGGCACCACCTTGATTCTGCATGTTTAAGGAGTCATGATGTGGGCTCTGGCATCTCGCTCTCGTGTGTGTCTCACAATACTGCGTTTGTGTTGCTTTCCTTTCCAGATAAGTGATAAAACTTCTCAGGAGAGAGATCGGGGAGGCTGCGGGGTGGTTGGGGGTGGTGGCAGCTGTAGCAGCATCGGAGGAGCAGGTGCCGGTGACAGGAGTGTAGACCGGCCCCGCACTTCTCCTTCCCAGCGCCTGATGTCCACACACCACCACCACCACCACTTGGGCTACTCACTGCTCCCAGCACAGTACAACTTACCCTATGCAGCAGGTAAGCCTTGTTCCCCACTGCCGGCCTTTTAACTCCGTAGCAGTGGCCTTGTCCACAGCAAGGAGCCTCTGGCAAGAATTCTTTTTTTTTTTTTTTTTAATAGTTTCTGTCAGAATCCCACCCTCCTGCAGACCATCATTAAAGCATATGACATTTATTTCCTCCCTTGGAGCTTTGGTACTCTCAAACTTCTCCAGAAAATTGGCTTTCATATTCAGAAGAAAAAGGAACAGGTGTTCCCACAGCCAAAGAGAAGCGAGCAGCTGAAAAATGGAGCCTTATTCTCTATCCCTAGCAGTTTTATCTGGCCAACTACCGTGTTTCCCCGAAAATAAGACATCCTCCGAAAATAAGACCTACTTACAGGTTTCCTTCTGAGTGAAATATAAGGCATCCCCCGAAAATAAGCTCCCCCACCCCCCAGGCTAAACATGAGAGATTTGGTCCACTGATTCTGAAAGAAATGGAGTCACAAGAAATCCACCAGGAAATTCAGGAATTGGATTGTTATGATGATTTTCCAGATGATGATGACATGATTGTCACTGAATAAATGAGTAAATTCTTGATACTGTAGGATTCACAGTTGTCTGGTTTGTGTTGACACCTACCGTACTACCGTACCGTATACAGGTAATAAATTTCCTTTATTTTCATTTAACAATAAATGTGTACCGTACTCTTCTTCATGGAAAAATAAGACATCCCCTGAAAATAAGACCTAGCGCATCTTTGGGAGCAAAAATTAATGTAAGACACTGTCTTATTTTCGGGGAAACAGGGTATTTTTTTTTCTGTCAGCGCCCCAAAACTCGATAATAGAGTTAGGAAAATAAGGAGAAACTCCTCCCCTCCCCACCCACCCAGCTGGCCCGGAGAAAGTGCTTGAACCGAGGTGGTGGGAGAGCTGCACTAACCTGTCCTCCTCCTCACCAGGGCTTTCTTCCACAGCCATTGTTGCCAGCCAGCAAGGCTCAACTCCCTCCCTCTACCCACCCCCCCGGAGGTGAGAATGGTAAGTGATTTGTTAATTTGGGGTAAAACAGAGAGATAGTTGATCACAACTGTCGTGGGTCACAGAGTATCTGTGCACATCTTACAGTGCCCACAGGTTGAGAACCGCTAGCAGGGTCACCCAAGACTATCGGAAAACACAGATATTTACATTATGATTCATAACAGTAGCAAAAATACAGTTATGAAGTAGCAATGAAAATAGTTTTATGGTTGGGGGTCACCACAACGTGAGGAACTGTTTTAAAGAGCCGCGGCATTGGGAAGGTTGACCTCTGCTCTAGGGAGAGCAGTAGCTGCCTCCCCCACAGTTCATTTTCTCGGAGCGCCACCCTGTGGTTGCTGTGCCAGCCGCTGAGTGCCTGGTTATCTGTCCGTTTCCCTTACAGAACACCAGGTGCCGGGATAAAGTCAGCTTCACGGGCCGGACCGGCTCACCCAAGGAGGTGCTGGAGGTGCCATTAGTACATCAGTTAAATGGTGTTGATCATCCTGTTTGCCGTGTCCCCGCCACGACCGAAGGCAGACCCTTGGCTATCTCGCCTCCACCAGGTCCCGGACTCCCCCACCCTCCCTTTTCCTCAGGAGCTGGAGAGCTGGTGCTTAGCAAAAATATTTATTCTCGTGGCCACATTTGTGACTGTTGTGGCCTCTGTGGAGATGAAGGCATGGGGAGCACCCAGGGGAACATGGCCTCAGCCCAGAGAAGTCACTGCTCTGTTCCCCAGCCCCTGGTCAGCTGCCGGAGGAGTGCCAGCCCCACCCAGGGAGGGACCCCCCAGCACTGGGTAAGGTCTGAAGACAGCACAGCAGCCATTCCCTCTCACCGTCGTCACCACCATCGCCAGAACCTGCATCGCCCCAGTGGTTTGAGCCCTGGGAACTGACAGCACGTGGAGAAATTAGAATCTCAGGAAAGAAATTGGGGGCTGTTTTCTCTGTAATTGTGAAAACAAGGTCTTCAAACATGAAGGCTTCCCCCCTCTCACATGAGCACATATGAATGCTCAGAGCCCAGCCTGGAAGGGATGACCATGGTACTTGCCCGCGTGGCCTTGGGCTGCTGGTCAGGCGGAGGGCTGGGGGTGCCCACACCAGCACCGGGCTCCCCGGGGTACTGGCAGTAAGCTGGAGCTGGAGCACGAATGGAGTCTGTGAAATAGAACTGCATCCCCACTGAGTCCTGCTGCTTCTTAGCCCTCAACACCTGGCCCTTTCTCTCTTCCCTCCTGACCCCTGTGCCCGGGGGGATTCTCACCTGATCCCTCCTCTTCTTTTCCACTGCTTGGCTCTTACAACTCAGGCAGGTAAAATAGTATTCCCAGGCCTGGGGAGCTTCGGAGTCTGCCAGGGGTCCTCGGGGCAAGACCCAGGGGGCGGTTCTTAGGAGATGTCCTGTCCATTCAGCCATCATTTAGGGTCACAAATACATACAGCCAGGTTCCTCTGTATACAAGCATATGGTTTTATGTAGCTCAGTCTATCACCCCATGTGTGCCAATATGAGCCGTGTCTTTGTAGCACACGTTTTTGTTTTAGGAGACACTGACCATGGGAGGTTATGTGCTCCTTAGACCTGGGGTAACACATTCAAGCCATTCCTCCTGAGCCACTAAGTGTACTCGGCGGGAGCTGTGCTTTGAGGCAGCAGACATTTCTGTGCTCTCAGTCCAGGCTCTGTGCTCTGTGTTCTGGGAAGGGACAATGCTCTGGTAGCTTTATTGGAGTCACTTCTTCCCCGTGGTGTGGGAAGCTTCAGCTCTTCCTTTGCTTTTGAGGTATCATCCCTTTGTTCTCCTCCTCTCCTATCTGTCCTTGACCTGGATTGAGAGAAAGTAAAGGCTGACAGACACCAGCCTGGGCTACACAGGGGTATTAGCGACCAGAGTGCCAAAAGTGACCATTTAAAAGCAGATACTTGGCTCTGCCAGCGTGGGTCATGGAGGTGGAGGGCAGTTAGCACATTGTCAGCAAAGGCTGCTTTCCAAGGTCCCAGAGCCCTACTCTGCATCCAGAGGCTCAGGGTCATTTGCCTAAGAGGAGCCCCTCTGACCTCCAGGCCTTTCCTCTAGGTTTCACGTTCTCGTTTTTATTCCAGTTGGGTTCTGAGCCCGACCAAACGTCTCACCATCTTAGGCCTCTTAGCAGGCCCCCGGAAGCCTCCCTCTCTCCCATCATTCCCTCTGCCTCCTGCTGCCCCAGCGGGCAGTGCTCTCAACAGTGACACCCCGCCTAACCTGAGTCACCACTGAAGAGGGTGACTGAATTTCAGCCTGATTATGCCCTCCCACACTCCTGTGGGGTGAAGCCAAGGGCCTGTCTCTGTTCCTGTTTGTTTTTAAATATTTGCTGTGTGTTTTGTAACTGTGGCACTGGCTCACAGCGTGATCTGTACATATTGTAAAGAGACCGTTTCATTTTTTTTCCCATTGGGCAGGCATGGTCTGCATTCCTGCCCTTTCCACTTCATTCTGTAACACAGAGAAGAAGAAATTCCATATTAGCAGGGCAGCCTTGGGTTCTACAGAAGGGAACAGCTTTTTCTTGTTTTCTTTTCCCCTATTAAACTTTTGGCTCTTGGATCCTTATATCCAAGTCTCGCTTGAAGAGTGGAAGCTGAGCTCCCAGAAGAGCAGGGAAAAACCAGGAATGGCAGAATGGCACCGCCTTTCCCTAATCCCTAATCCTCCTGCTCTCAGATCCTTGCCAGGTCCAGTCTTCCTCCCCTGGAGTAGCACAAAGCCGCAGCAGCAGTGAGGAAACGGGTCCTTGATGAGCGCTGACCCTTGATGACCTCCAGCCTCTCTACATGGGGAGGAGGAACACAGGTGAGGGTGCCTGGGCACCCATGACCTGGTCAGAGGGACAAGACACGAAGCAGGGACTCCCATTCCCCACCCACTCCGTAAGCATAGGCTGGAAAAGGTTGGTGCTAAGGGCCCAGACCACCAGACCAAGGCTCTCTTGGTGCCACCCCTGCCCTGGTCTCTACTGGACATCTCATCAGGTTCCCCACAGAGAAGCTAGAGGGAAAGACAGCCAAGCTTGGAGAGCTGCTGCTCAAGATTCACATCCTCCTCTTCCTCATTCAGCCTTTTCCCCGTTAGTACATGTATATGTACATGTATGCAATTTCCTTCTCTTATCTCATCCTCTCCGCACATCTCAAGGTCAGAGGACCACAAGCAGAAGGGGTAAGAGGGCACCCCATGAAATGAAGTGGTGATTCCTAAATCTCTTCTCTCCAGGCTCCAGGTGGGTGTGGGAAGACTTGGCCTCAGGAGTGGGAGGATAAGACCGCAGGAGGGCTGAGTTATTTTATACAGGCTTTGAGGTCACCCGTGTCACTAATTATCCATATACCCTATCACCATCCCACTGTCTACTCTGATGCCCCAAGACTCCACTGGGCAGCTAGCTGGCCCCACAATTCTGGGCCTTTATTATTTGTTTTATTACTTGGGCATCCCAGGAAGTTTTCTGATGATCCTCTGCCATGGGCACGTCCTGGGACTGAGCCCCTCCCAAACCCATCCCAGCCCCTCCTGCCCCAGCCCACCCGCTTGCCTTGGTGCTCAGCCCCCATTGGGAGCAGGTTGGGGCGAGCTGGAGGCCCGGGCTGGAGGGGCAGTGTTGCTGTTCATAGCTTTTGTTCCATTGGCGTTGCTCTGTTGGATTTAATTTCAGTCTTCCTGATTCTTCCCCTATGTAAAGTGTACATTACCAAGTTCCTTGTTTTTTTATATATATATATAAATATATATATATACAAACTGTACTCTTTTTGCCTTTGTACATTCAGGCAAGAAGAGAAAAATAAATCTTTTTAAGAGACAATCACAAATCTGTGAGGGCTGCTGGTTATTTCTCCTGGAGTTTGCTGCTGAGCTGCCTCCTCCCCACCTGTCCATTCTCTCAGCTTTCCTTATCTTCCTGGTCCTGCTCCATGTGCATCCTCAGCTCCACCTCCCCTGGCTGATGGCAAGTTGTTGAATCCGATGTCCAGACTACCCACCCCGCAATCCTTCCTGCCCAGCAGCGTTTTCAGGCTCGGCCACTGCCTCGCCCAGAAGCTTTTAACCTGTGCCCTGGCCTCTCCTGTCTTCCTTCCCCTTCGATCCCATTCACCCAAGTGGCTTTGGACTCCTGGGTACTCTGGGGCGTCCCAGAAACCCTGGTTTTGGATACCTGTGAAACTATGCAGCGGGGAGCTCTTTGCCTAAAGTTTTGCACTATTTCAACCTGCCTGAGAGTTAGAACAGATGGTTTTACAGGAAGAGTGGGAAATGCCTTAAAACCCCCGATTCCAGCCTCCAAGGTGCTCTAATCCAGATACCAGAGAATCGTTCCCTACTGGTGGATTCCTGTGGCTGCCCACCCCTTCAGAACAAGCCCTAAATGTTTATGGGTCAAGAGCATTTGATCAGAATTTCAAAGGGTGGTACATTCTGAAACAACCCAACCAAATCATTGTTCCACCTCTTGAACTTTCTCCTTCCCGTGATTTTCTCCTCCCCTCCCTGTTTTTTCCCCTTTCTTGCTGCTTCCTTTTCTTAATTGGGTTTGGAATTGAAGTATATTTTTAAATTATTTGTTGTATTTATTGAATAAAGTTTTTAATGTCCCTGTTCTTAAATTTAGACTAGTTTGCCTTTCACATGATCTTCCCTTCCCCACTCCATCATCCCCCAAAACAGTCTACCTTCTAAGTTGCTTTTTTAATTGGACTGCAGATTTGGGGGACTTACCATGTTTCTTTCCTCTTAGTGGTCTTATCTTTTTGAAAAGGAATTATGAACTGTCTGGGTTTCTGATTTTATCCGATTCTGGCTGTATTTAAGAGGATCCACCAGTAGATGGCAGCAACATCTGATGTGTTTCCTGTCCACTCTGCTAGCTTTGGGGATAATCAAGGGCCAAGTCTTGCCTTGGTTTTTCACCAGTCTTGTAGATCCCTTGGGTTTGACTTTAACATCTGAAATCGGAACTGCCTACACGAACTTGGCCATTGTTAGCATTCACGGAGTCGGCTCTAAATCTCGTTCGTTTCAGTCACTGCCTTTATGCTGCTTCTAGGGGGTATCTGCTCAGTGGAGACATCTTCAGGTCGTTATTTCAATTGAATGTCTCCAGGCTGACCTTCCTCTAATAACTGTGGAGGGGTACGGTGCTAAGCTCACTTCTTTTAATGAATGCCAGGCAGGGTCCAAGGTTAATGACTTGGCCCAGTGTGAAAACAAGTTTCACAAAGAACAATATTAAAATGGGCCAACGACTCCAAGAAAGTAAGGACAGCCACAGTTCAGCAGCAGAAGGTCCAAAGCTCTAGGAGGTAGAACAGGCCCACACTTCACCTGAGGAAACAGAAGAGGAAAGAAATGGTAATAAGCCCTTGACAAATTAAGAGGTCATATGTGAAGTGGCCCTTTCAATGCCAGTGAGAGCTGCTTCATCATCAGACTGGTGGTATGCCTCCATCAGGAGAACGGCAGCCATGCCTCAGGGCGCTGGGCTCCAAAGGGAGAGAACTATCTTCCTAAGGAAGGCGTGTGCCGCTTCCTTCAGACACCCCCAGGGATGGGACCGTCAGCTCGGTGCTGAAGCCAGAGGCTGGTTTCAGGACCCGGCCTTCCATACCAAAGACCACCTACGAAGAACTTGACTCTTGGGCGTATGGCTTCTATTCTGGATGAAGCTGCTGTGCACACCTGACTCTCTAAGGGCTTCTGGCATTATGTCCCAGACTCCTAGCAACCCCACATCTTATGGCTCCAGAGACCGCGGCTGGTTCATCTGCCCTGGCGCACTGCAGCTTTTTACCTGAGAAGCATGCATCACCCCCCTACGAGGTCAGGCTCTAGACTCGAAAGACAGCAGTGGTGGGAAGCTGGTCCTGGTGCAGGAATAGAGAACAGACCAGCCACAACTTTAAATCAGTTTATTGACATTGTAACACAACACACTTGCCTCCCTGACATCCCCAAGCCCCTCACCCAGACTAGATCTCTCCCCCTTCCTCTCCCCTTAGAGCAAGCTGTACCTTGAAAACAGAAAAGGGCAGGCCACCTCTACAACCCATCTCACCCCCAGGCCCTGTGGAGCAGGGTCTCAGGCACTATTCACAACCTGTGGGGTGGAGGGGGGATACAGTTAGCACTACACTCAGCCAAGCAGAGGCATCCAGTCCTTAGGAACAGATCCCCCCTCGATCCCAGGCCCTGAGTCGCTATTCCTCTTCCTCTCTGCTCTTTGTGACCCTAGGAAGGAGACGTGGTGGGGCCTAGGCCATGCAGCCAGCAGCAATAGCTCCTGGCCGTGATCTGAGGATTGAGTTTGGCTAGTCTTTCATAGGGCCCAGGCACCCCAGAGAAAGCCCTGATGGTGGGAGTGAACTTGAATGCCCCTATTCAAAATGCACTGATAACATTTAACAGATTAAGCCAGTTGAACCAAATGCCAGAATAACACGAAGCTGTAAAGAAAGAGGGGGTCAGACCGTTTTCTCCAGGCCGGACACAAATGCACACAGAGAAGCCCAGGTGGAGCGACAAAAAACAACTCGAGGACACTGCTGCGCACGGGGCTGCAAAGCCTATACTCGGGAGCCCCTGGGTGACAGGAAGCAAGGAAAGAAAACACACACGTCTTAAAAACCAAAGAGAAAGCCCAATAGCTGGGGAGCCTGAGCTTGATATTCTCATCAAGTGCTACCCACCAACCCTCTAGGTCTGGCCCCAGACCCAGATAGCCCCTCCCCCTCTAGGCAGTGTCCTCCCCCTAGGCTAGATAGAGCACATCACGCAGCGCAGTTCAAAAAGCTTCTAATGCCAGTTCATAAACATCTTCATTTACTATTGGTGATTACATGTGAATAATATGTTTATACTGCTCTTTATGGAAAACAATTTCAACGAGTCAACTCCAAGAACACAATAGGCAACCCTCACTCTGAGCCCCTCAACGTCCTTCCCTGGACAGCGAGAGGCCCCCTCCTCTGTCCCAGGGCTGCCTAACTCTCCCTCTTCCCCCACTGTGGCTCTTGGGCAAAGCATCCTCGGACCATTAGTGCTCATTGGGCAAGTTCTGGTCCAGGGGGTAAACCATGAACATCACATCTGGCCGAGAAGGTACACAGGGATGGCCTGGACGTACAATCTCAAAGCCCAAGAAACTGAAGGTCTTCAGGAGTGGAGCTGCAAAGACAAGAGTGTAGAAAGGATTTTAATTAGAAACACAAGGGTAGGGTCAAATGAAGGAAAAACCCAAAACAGAGATGGAATGAAAAAGCACTAGTCCTTGACTAAAAGACCTTTGGGCACTACCCCCCATGACTGCCCAGGCTTGTGTGGCAAACTCAAGGGCCGCACCTCACTGTAAAAGAACCCCCTTTCCCCTCCCTAAACCCCGTCTTCTGGGAAGTGGGTCGCAGGCTGCTTTAACTCCTCACCTCTGTCTTCCCGGCCCTTCCTGAAGCACACAAAGACGTAGTTCACTTTCATCTTCTCTTCCGCAAACTCTAGCAGTGCTAATAATCTGCAAGGAGGAAAGAAAAGTCAGGCCCACTACCGCCTCTAGACTTCCCACCTACCTACTCACAAAAAAGGCTTTTTTGAGGCTTACAGCCACAGTATAGAGAAACTTCAGGGAGTTTCTATTTAAAGACCCCAGGAGCTCTGAATTCAGAAGAAAAAAATAAAATAAGCTACAATCTTTAAGAAAAATGTTTTTGGAGCCCTAGCTGGTTTGGCTCAGTAGTTAAAAGTGTCAGCTCTTGAACTGAAGAGCCCTGGGTTCAATTCTCATCAAGTGCACGAACCTTAGTTGCAGGCTCAATCCCTAGCCCCAACTGAGGCATGTTGCAGGAGGCAACCAATCAATGTTTCTCTCACATTAGTGTTTATCTTTCCCCTTCCACTCTCACTAAAGCTCAATGGAAAAAAATATCCTAAGGTAAGGATTAATTAAAAAAAAAAAAATGTTACTGGATTATCTCTTCTAGAATAGGGGTTCTTCCTCTGACCAACTTTAACTAACACAGTTCACAAGACATATGGGGCCTCGGAAGAGAACACAGTTTTTCAGGGGCTTCCAAAGCTGCCCAGTTTGATAATGACCACCTGCCACTGAGAGGACTCTTGAGCCCTAACACTGCCAAACGGAGTTCCTCAAGAGGTTGGAGCCGCTCAAGAGAACTCTGTCCTCGGGACTGTTTCCCACACACACGACTTGCTTGGGGGCCTCGCACATACAGTGAAATCCCATCGGATCCCTGAGCTTCCCGGCCTTTTGAACGGCACCACTGTATGGTGGCTCAAGAAGGATTTAATGTCTGCTGGGAAGAGTGAACCATGGGGTGATTAATGACGGATTTGGTTAATGTGATGATGATCTGCTTTAATTATAAGCCAGAGCAGGCCTGTTTTACATGTAAAAATAACCTGCTTCAAAATGGCATCTGCCCGGGTGGCCTAGAGCTAGGGAAGAAGGCAGCCTCCCTCCTGGTGGGTTCTCCCCAGTAAGCGTGTCCCTTTCTCTGGAATGGGACCTCTTTCCCCAGTTGCTCCTTCCCTTCCCCAGCCCCTGCTCCTTACCCTTCTTTGCTCCCATCAGCTAATACTCCATCTGGGATTTCTATAAACAGGCTCTGGCTGGACAGGACTGCATCCCAGGAAGAGACCTTCACCTCGGTGACCTCATACTGGAAGTGGATGATGTGAGGTTTTCCATCGTTCACAGGGAGGTCCTGGGTCACAGTGAGCTTCTCGTCCTGGGAAGAGATTAGTCCAGGGACCTTGTTACTACTGTTTCTGGCCACATCATAGGCTCCCCTATGGGTGGTGCTGAGAGGCCCCTGTAGTCAATCTCAGGGTAGCATGGGATTGAGAGCACCATGAAAATATAGAGCTAAACAGAGCCATGCTAGCTAAATAGAACCATCACTCATTAGGCACTAAAGCTAGTTGATGTTCGCTAAAAGCCAACACGATGGGAAGGGAAATATTTACCAAGTGCCCACCAGGTGCTAAATACTGTGCCTTGTGCTTTCCCATTTGTCAATGACCACAATAAGCACTTGAAGTAGGCATATAATATCCCCATTTTAAATGTGAGCTACTAGGGGCCCAGAACAATTAAGCAACTGACCCGAGGCTCCACAGCTAGTAATGGCACAGTTAACCGGGTCTCCCTAAATCAAAACCCATGCATGCCCCCCAGCACCACACTTTTTTCCTTCCTCTGAAAGAGGAACATTAGAAACAAATACGTGTGAGGGGTGACTGGGACCCAAACTAACCAAAGCCTGCTTCCAGGTAGACTGCGGGGTCCATGTTGTGTCTTGTCCACAATCTCAGGAGACCAACACCCAGCTGCCCTGCTACCCTACCCTTCAATGCCAGTCTTAGGTGAAGCTAAACCAACTTTAGGCCTCAATCACAGGAGAGCAAAAGCCAGCAAAGGGCTGGCTGCCCCGGCCCAGACCATTCCCAGGCAGATTCTCAGGGTTCTCTAAAGCCCCTGGGCTGTGCCATATGCTACCAGGGTGAGAGGTGACTGCGATGCAAGGTGCCCTCTCCTTACCATAAACCTCCACACTGCCCTCCCCGTCCCCCAACCTTCCCAAGCAGGCTGGTAAGGGACAAGTCAGAATGCCAAATAAAGAAGACAATGGGAAAACTGCTCCTTGGTGTTTCTCAAGAGAAACAGGAAGGAGTAGCACCTGAAAGAGCTCTCACATCCTTCCCGCTCCAGACCCTGAACTGGCACGGAAGTGCTGACCGCCAAGAAGATGGCAGGGTGTTCGCTCCCAAAAAGCCACATAGCAGCCACAGTTCAGAGTCCTTCCCATTCCCAGCCTGGCCTGAGTCAGATTAAGGGAAGTGATTGCTGTCCTTAAGCAGCAGCCCAATGGAGTCTGAGAAGTCCCTGCTCCAAGCCTCCCGCCCCAAGGTCCTCCTTACCTTATATATTAGAGCTGAGAGAGAAGGATCCCTGCCGCCCCCTCGCCCACCGGGGATCTTCGACAGTGGGTGAGGGGCATCAGGAGCACCACAGAGGCCCTGGAACAATGTGCCTGCAGCACTGGAGCTGGGGACAGTTACTCAAAGGCAAAATACTACTGCAAGAGATGGAGAATGGGACAGAGTGAGCACCAACACGTGAAGATTTAACTCAACATCCCATCCCAACCCCTGCCCTGGCTCTCCCTAAGCAACTGCTCTAAGGCTACACCACTGGGCTAGTCCTTACAGCTTCAGCTTTCAGAACTACGTCTGCTCTTAAAGGGCAAGGAACCCACCGTCCTGCAGAGGCACAGGGAGTCCAGCTGGACATGTGACCGGAAGAGCGCCCGTCACACACCAAACGGATCTCAGAGGTGCTGCAGACCTTGGGAGGAACCAGATCCTGGCCTGCTCGGCTCAGCCCTATACCTCCAGCAGCACCTTTCCTTACCCAGCATGGTCTCAGCAACCCACGTGGCCAAATCACAAAGCCTACACTTTGCTTTAGGTTGGAGAGCGTGTGGGCCCCAGGAGTCATGTGGCTGGGTACCGCACACTAAGGAACTCCCAAGGCCACTTTTCCAATGATGGCCTCCTCCCTGATCTAAACAAAGTAGCTGGACAGAAATAACTTACCCAAATCCATCTAGGGTTGAGAACTAAATTACATCCAGGGATTTGGCTCCCAGAGAGGAGGTGCACCATAGTACAGGGTATTAGGTATATTGGGTATTATGGCATTTTGGTATGCCATCAAATGCTGGGCTTCTTGCCTTTCGTTGCTAGAATCTGACCCGGCATGGGAGTTTGCACAGTCAAATGGATACTCAAGTGTGTACATACTGGGGGGTGGGAGGCTGCTGGGAAGAGGTGCACATGCTGGAAGCCAATAATCACCTGGAGGTATGTGCCCTTACTGGCCACCATGATTTTCAGGTGGACCCAACAGAGCTCCAAATTTGCTCTACTGCCTTCTTTGAATCCAATTTAATGACTCCTTAGGCTGACACTAGCTCAGTCCACAGGCCAAGGGCAAGTGAAACAATGCAAGCGGTAAGCTGTCTGTGCATGTACACCATGATTCAGCCCGCTCACCTGACTGTGCACCTCTTCCCAACTGGGTGTTTAATGATGTCACGTTGGTAGTTTGAATCAACTATAAGGAAGTATTTACATCCCGGAAATCAACAAATGCTATAAATCAAGGCTTTCTTCCCCTCTGAAAACCAGCGGTGAAATAACGAGGCACCATTCTTCCTTCTGTCCTTTGCATGCCAGACTGGGGGTTTTCACTTCAGCTCAGAGTGACAAAGCTGAACTCACACTTAACCTGACAACGATACAATAACCAAAGGACCAGCCCCGAGACCCTCACTACTCAGGGACCTGTGTAAGCATTTTAGCTGAGACGGGACGTTCAAACTCATCACTACTCTAGCATGGCTCCTCCGTTCTCAAGGATTTCAACAGGGGGCCTGAGATTATAGCTGGAAGTTTCGTTGGGAGATGACATTCCAGGTAGTGTCATTGGGCCCAGAAAAACATCAACACCTGCGGTGATAACCACATGCACCACCTCCTGCCTCATCCGGAAAGTCTCAAGGCATCCTCATCTCCCAGCACTCTTGGCCTCACTGAGAGAGACTAAGAAAGGGGCATGACTGAGGACTATGCTACTGTTTTCAAGGGTGGGATTTATTTTCTTCTTGGGACAAGTTGTTGTTTTAATTCCCCTTCCAGTGGGTTAAGGGACAGAACAGAGTTGGGAAAAACAAGACAGGGAGAGGATTTCCCCCAAGCAAAGGCACACACACAGCCACATGCTATTGTTTCCTTCTCATTCCCTAGGGACCACTTCAGGCCTCTGGAAAAAGCTGGCTTGCTTGTATTGGTCAGTGGAGCTACTAAGTACTCCTATGGGGGAGACAGATGAGATGTGGTCTCATATACCAGAACTGTGTGGGTTCATCGAACAACCAGTTCCCGCCAAAACCAGTTTGGCTCAGTGGATAGAGTGTCTGCCTGCGGACTGAAAGGTCCCGGGTTCAATTCCGGTCAAGGACATGTACCTTGGTTGCAGGCACATCCCCAGTAGGGGGTGTGCAAGAGGCAGCTGATTGATGATTCCCTCTCATCGCTGTTTCTAACTATCCCTCTCTCTTCCTCTCTGTAAAAAATCAATAAAATATATTTTAAAAAACAACAACAACCAGATCTCCAAGGAAGGACCTTGCAATTTTAGAATTCTGGTACTAGATCACTTAACTTCAACACTCCTAGTTTCAGAGAAATTATTCCTCAATGGTTTTAGATGGGAGAGCTACATTCAACTCCTGACTTGCATTCCAACCACCATCTTGATTCTGAGGTAATTTTTACTTGAAAATGGCAGAGACAATGGAGCTAACCCACTGAAAAGTCCAGAATAAGGTGGGTTTTCCTTTTTATAGATTCAGAATCCCCTCTGTCTTCCTAGAATGAATCCCTAGGGCCTGCCCTGTGTCTACCACTAATGTATGAGCTCATTATGTCTGGTATCCTGGTTTCAATCCTCTTCAAATAAATGCAAGAAGTCTATTCCATGGTAATCATTTACTCCCCCAATCACACACAAGGATCCTGGGAACTCTTTCCTCCTCCTCCACAAAATCCATAGAGAAACCAAGTGTAAGTGTGTATGTGAGGAGGAGTGGAAGGGTATTTCAGGCCCCCACGTGGGTATCCAGTTCCAGTTCCAGAAGAGAAACAGCTGGGAGCTGGGCTGAGCTTACATAGATCACAATAATTATCTTCATCGTATATCATAATAGATCTGTTTTTAGTTACTTGCTACAAATGGCAAATAGGTTTTTTATAGATCTTCATTTCTGATGTGAGAAGTTAAAGAAATAAAGAGGCATAAAATTACCAGCAATAGCCTTCTCTTCTTGTACTGACTTTACTGTTCAAAAGGTAATGTGGCAAAATATGCCACCAACCTCAATAGAAAAAGTGGATCTTGAGGAACTTAACCACAAGAGAAAGTGGCTTCTAAACACAAGTCTTCCTGTCACAAGATCCAAACCGGCCAGATTTCATATTCAGTTCCGTCATGTTTCTACTGGTTCCAATGCCCAGCTTTCCACTCCTTCCTCACATCCTGCTCACTCACTGGGGGGCAGGACTGGTTTGATCTCTGTCACCAAAAGGATGATTAACACACTCAGTCTAGAGGCTGAAAAGATCAGGCTGATTAAGGAGAATCAAACAACTTAGACAGAGCCCAAACATCCGCGAGGCTGGCCCTGCTTCTGGAGGAGAGCACACCATGCGGGAAATGAGGCGTCAGTATCCCAGTCAATTCGGAAGGGAGATGGGAGATTAGAGCTGATCTGTTGGTGCCTTTTCTTCTGTCAGTTATTGGACAGGACCTTGGAAACACTCCTTGTGATACACATGAATCTACCAACATACCCCATCCTGCTGCCTCTAATTGAAAGCAGTCTGAGACTGTTGTCTGAAATATGCTTAGCAGTTTATAATTCCATACACTGGCTATAGACAAGCAGTGTATGGATATATATTCCTGGGGAATGCTGCTGGTAAATCACATTTTTATCATTCAAATCCTATTTTTAAATCTCTAGGGTGTTTATTATTTAAAGAAGGTAATCTTAAATTTCTTGATAAAATAAAGGATCTCCTATCAAAATCACTTCTAGTTGACTATGTCATTTTTTTTGTTTTGTTGTTGTTGTTTTTTTAATTGATTTTTAGAGAGGGAAAGAGAGAGAGAGAAACATTGATGTGAGAGAGATACATCAATTGGTTGCCTCCCGCACGTGCCCCGACCAGGGATTGAACCCACAACCTAGGTATATGCCTTGATCAGAAATCAAACCCATTTGGTGCTCCAACTAAATGAGCCATACCAGCCAGGGTGACTATGTCAGTTTTTATTTTTATAATTACTGTGCTCAAAGCAAGGTACAGCTTGCTACATAAAGATTTAATGTAAAAGTAATTCTGTGGCTAACTTCTATTCAGCTAAATCTAACAAATACTTGAATTGATATTCTCCTTCATATACTTTTGACCATGTTTTACTTGAATTAGTGGCTTGAGCTTGTTCAAGTCTGCACCCTTTCTTTTTTTTAAAAAAATATATTTTATTGATTTTTTACAGAGAGGAAGGGAGAGAGAGAGCGAGCTAGAAACATCGATGAGAAACATCGACCAGCTGCCTCTTGCACACCCCTAACGGGGATGTGCCCACAACCAATGTACATGCCCTTGACCGGAATCGAACCTGGGACCTTTCAGTCCGCAGACCTACACTCTACCACTGAGCCAAACCGGCTTCGGCAAGTCTGCACCCTTTCTCTCTGGTTCCTATTACAGGTCAGAGGGTCAGATGGCCTTGGTATTACTACCTTGTGGTATCAAATGAAAAGACATAAAAACACATTCCCAAACATTCTGCATTCATTCATCCTTTCTCCTCTTCTGACCCATTCCTGACTCTGGCTTCTGAGAGCACTGCCGGGTCCTGACTCCCTCAGACAAGCTGCTCTGACCCCGAGGCGTGGGAGGGCTCCGATAACTAGTTCCTACACAAAGAGGGGCCAAACCTGGGCCGCCGGCACTTAGCTAAAACGAAATATGAAGAGCGGTGGGAGGTGACGGCCACCTCGTCTAGTGTGTGTGTGGAGGCTGATTTCCAGCTGCCATCCCCTTTCCATATGAGAAAGGGGCCCTGGGCCGATGCCAGGCAAAGGTCATTTCAGTAGGGCTGTTCTGTGTGCCAAAGGGAGTCTCCTTGCTAAGCATGATTTTAAAGAAAATGACATCACCCTCTGAATCACAGACTGAAATCAATATTGGGTTTTGGTTGATTCCACAAGAAACAACACAGTGGCAGCTAGAATTTCTGTGCCTCTGAGGTTTGCTTATTACACAGATGATAATGTTACATCTTCTGCCAAAGGTGGGCCCAATTACCTATGCTACCAGAGCCTGGTGGAGAGCTAGGTAATCGTGCTTTAAAATAAGACCTTAAATTTACATTTAAGTACCTCAATCTACTTTGTACAGTCAAGTAACCACCCAGTTCCAGCTCTTCCAAGGACTGAATCACTTCATTGTTTATATAGTACCAAAGGCCTAGGAAATTTTCTTAAGGCTTATCTTAAAGCATTTTATGCTGCTGCTAACAGGAAATTGTTTTGTTCACTTCAAGTAACAAAATTCTTGCTCACCTACTTGGCCATATAACTATGGCCTCATAGCCTTCCAATCCATGGAATCAACATGCATACATACTGTGTCAAAAAGGGATGGATTACTCCTCTCCTGCAGAAATGCACATATGTAACATCATCCCTCTATCCCAATCCTCAGTCCCCTTTTTTATATTTCTCAGCAGCTCTGAGGCTAAATTTGGATTTCTTGGCAGAGTGAGGAATGATTATTATTAGTTCGCAATGCTTTCTGAAGCATACCTCCAATTTGGGGGGATTCCTGACTATACTACGAGTCTCTCTTTCTCCCCCTCTCTGGGGTGAACTTGAAGGCACACAACACAAAAACGTGCTCTCCCTACCACCCCACATCCAGCAAGCCATAGTAGCAATAAATAGGAGTAACTAAACCGAACTCTCTGGGGGGAGGAAGGAATTCCATCACCAGGGAACTGTGCAGTAAGGCAGCTGACGGGCTCTTGTGCCCTGTCCCCCCAAGAAAAACCACCTGCAGAGAGAACCAAATGCTTCTCCGCAAAGCCCATCAGACACAGACTGGTTATGTGGATGTGGAGTCAGGGAAGGCTCTCACATACTGGACTGTCACAGGTACAAAGCAAGACTAGACAGAGCCCATCTTCCCCGCCCCCACAAATCCAGGAAGAGAAAGGCCTCGAAGCTTGATTTCCTTGGATTGAAACCTCGTGTTCAAACACTGTAATAAAAGTGCGTGTACTTGTGTCTTCTTCCTTCCCCCACCACCAGGGCTTCTGACGTTCTGGAGGTGCTAATCAGAACAAAACTGGAAAGGAAGAGCCTTGTTTTCAAAACACACTGCAGGCTCCTCTGCAACTGTTTCTTCCAGGAAACCAAGCCTCCACCTCTTGAGTATTTCACTGGAGCCAAGGAAGCTGGAAAACCCATCCCCCTCACACTCCTTCCCCCCCACCTACCCAATGGGAACTAAACTCTAGCTGGCTCCCCCCTCTGCGGATACAAAACACCAAGAACACTGGAGGGGAAGAACATCCGGCTCTTATCAGAATCCCCAGTTAGGCTTACCAGGATTCCTTTTAGAACAGAGTCAGAGGCAGGCCGGGGGGCTGGGAAACACGCTATGGAAACAGGATTGCCATAACTCAAAGAAACCAGACACCCTCACACAACACCCCACCCCCAGGCCACAGTGGAGGCGCCAGATCCAGGCCTTGCTCCTGCCCAGGCCCTGGCAGGCCGACTGGCTCCTCCCTCCACCTGCCTGTCATACAGCCAAGCCCCTCAGATTACCAGCAACTGAGCAAGGGCCCTGGAGAAAAGCAAGCCTGTTTTACCACTTAGGGAGCTGCAAGGAATCTCTAAGTTAAGCAAACGCAACCCCCTCTTTTTACATGTAAGCACACTAGCTAAGCCAGAACTAAAACTCGGGTCTCTCAACCTCACCGTCGGTTATGAGGACTCCAAAGAATGCCTGCTGAGACCACACCACCTTCCAAATCCCACAGCCCAGACAAAAACATAAAGGCTGGCGAAGAACGTTTCCTGTAGTTCCTCTGCCTCCCTCCACCTCCGAGCTTCCTTCTGCCCCCTCATACCTGCTGTCTGTCCTCAGAACACACAGCCCTCTCTATCACAAATAACACCTTTTGCATCCAGCACAATCCGAATATACATCCACGTCCACCTCCTCAGCTCCAGGAGGGGCTGGGTTAGAGACATGGAATAAAAGACAGGACTGCAAAGGGAGATGGACACGGAGAGTTTTGGAAAAGGAAAATGTACCAGCACAATGGGGCTGGAGGTGGAGGGCTTGGGAGGTGGGGTAATGGGTCAAATTGGACCATAAAAAAATAATAATAAAAAAATTCTTTCTGCATGGAGGGAATAGAAGTGTGAGGGCTAGGTAGAGTTTGAGAACGAAAATGGCTATTGGTTAAGAACTGAGTAACAAGAGGCAGGAGAATTTAAAAGGCTGAGGCAGGTATCTTGGGTATTTTCAGACAGTACCTGGGAAAGACTAAGGAAATCCCTGAAATCAAGGCCCTTTGCAGTTAAGAAAGGGATGACCCCCACAAAAGGAATATGATGGGAAGGGTCTTTGAGGTGGGGCCCAGGTGATTGATTTTTCAAAAGTGCAGCCCTAGTTAGGGAACACTGAGATACAAGGAAAGCTTAAGGCCCGGCTGGACTATCTAAGGATGGTACTGCCAAAGGAGTGGGAAATGGCAAGTTCGAGGCCATTTTAATGAGAAAGAAAGCCCAAGTTTGAGAAAAACCTTGACTGGTAATTAGAGCCCTATGTGAAGAAAAGCAATAAGGAAGGCTATGTTTGTTAGAGGAACTATAAAGTCTAGTTTTAAACAAACCAAGGCACAATTTAAGGAGGATTTGCAGAGAATGGATCTGCTTGCAAAACAATGAGGCCCAAGTGAGGGGCAGGGGCGGTAAGACCAAATCTGGGGACAAAGAGGCTGGTATGGGTTTCAGACTCAATTTGGAGCTGGCAGCACACATCTAGGGGGAAAAGAAGGAAGACAATTAGACCCAAATTGTAAATGGAAGCCATCCTGATGTATAAGAAGCAACTGGTGTTAAAATGGTGGGGCCTGGCCGGTTTGGCTTAGTGGATAGAGCCTTAGCCTGGGGACGGAAGGGGCCAGAGATCCATTCTGGCCATGGGGGGACATGCCTGGGTTGTAGGCTTGATCCCCAGTAGGGGGTGTACAGGAGCTGCCTGTCTCTCCCTCTCCCTACCTCTCTGAAATCAATGAAAAAAATATCTTTTTTTTTTTAATTGTGGGGAATCAGGAATTATGGAACAGTTTGAGGCAGAAACACAAAGTATGTTTGAGGAAGAGATGGCAGATAAGAGCTGCCTCGGAGAGAAAGAGTAGAGAAGAAAATTGAAGGATGAATTCTGCCCATTTAAGCAGGAGGAAGCATAAATGATCCAAGTTTAGAAAACCATTGGTGCTCTTTCAAAAGGAGGCACAGCCTTTCTCTCCAACTAACAGGGGAAGGCAGGATCGGGTTTGAGGGAGGAAACTTGCAAAGGCCCAGTGTCCAGGGTGCCGAGGCTCAGGAGGTGGGGAAAGAGGGCAGGCCTTCCATCAAAGCGAGGGTGGGTTGAGTTCTGTGATCTATCGCTTTAAAGATGGGGTTCGGTTAAGAAGGGAGGAGTAAAAGTAAAGATGAGTTCCAGATGACAGTGTGTGAAGGGCAGGAGTGTTTAGAAGAGCATATGGGGGAATCCTATTAGAGGAACAGGATGGAAGAGAGGGGTCAAGTCCCAAGTGTTGGATAAATAAATGGAATGAGGTTGGGAAACAGGAAAAATGGGTCCTAACCAGGAAAGGGGTGTTGAGGGAGGGAGGAAGGAAGGGAAAAGATGAAGCTGGATGAGGGACTAAGGGGAGAGCTGGCCATCATTGTAAAGACTATTAGGCCGGAGGGGGGGGGGGTAGGGATGTGACGATGGGTCCAGCAGGGACCTGAAGGATGCAGCCTGACCTGCGGAGTGGGAGGGGGGACAGGGTAAGACAGAGGTCTTGGCGGAGAAGAGATTCAAAGGATAGGGTTAAGTAACTTAGGGGGGGGGGGGAGGAAGATGTGGAGAAGATGGGAAACAATTTGGAGACTCTGGGTGAGGGGAAAACCCACTTTGGGGAGTGGGGTACCGTCCAACGGAGCTGACGGAAAATGGGGGCTCGACTGGAAGACTGAGTCCGGGGTTGTTGGGGCTTTTCAGGGGAGAAGGCCCGGATGGGGGAGGGGGGATGGGCAAGGCTGGCGGGGGCGGGCGGGGGAGCTGAGACGGAAGGAGGCCCCGCTGCGAGAGTGGGGCTCGGCCTGGGGTGGCTGAGGGGAAAGGTCCAGTGCGGGGCGGCCGGGGCCCCCGGGGGGCGGGTGGAGGAGGCCGCCGGGCGGAGGAGGGAGGATGGGGGCGGGGAGCCTGGGCCGGGCCGTTACCTGTCCTGGGTGTTTATCATCCTCGGCGGCTCTGCTCAGGGTGGGAGGAGGCGGCGCGGGGGGTGGGTGGGTGGATGAGCGGGCGGGTGTGGGGTTGCGCGCGCGGGGCCGGTCTCTGCGGGTTAAGTCCCTGTCAGGCCGCGGGCTCGCAGCCCTGCTCCAGCCTCGGCGAGCGCCTGCCTCCAACTGACCCTCCCCGGCCGCCGCCGACGCCGACGCCCCGCCCCCGAGCGCCTCATCTGCATAGCCCCGCCCAGAGCCGCGCGGTGTCCTGGGAAACTGGGGCCCACAACAAAGGGCCAAGCACCGCCCCGCCTCGCTTCCGCGCAGGCGCACCAGGGGGCGGGGAGCGGGAGGTGGGGGTCCGGGTGAGAAAGGTTGGGGGGTGGCTGTGGCTGCTTTGCCGGGAAGATACCTTGTGTTTCAAGTAGAGTTTTTTGTTTTGTTTTGTTTTTTTAATATATTTTATTGGTTTTTTTACAGAGAGGAAAGGAGAGGGATAGAGAGTTAGAAACATCGATGAGAGAGAATCATCCATCAGCTGCCTCTTGCACACCTCCTACTGGGGATGTGCCCGCAACCCAGGTACATGCCCTTGACCCGAATCGAACCCGGGACCTTTTAGTTCGCAGGCTGACGCTCTGTCCACTGAGCCAAACCGGATTCAGCTCAAGTAGAGTTTTCTAAGCTTTGATCTGATCTAGACTCCTTGAAGACAGGCAAGGGCTGTGTCATTTGTAGGTTCTGGGAGGATACTTATTATTAAACAAAATCTGAATTCTAAAGAGTACTAGACACATTATTAGCACCATTGCCAGACTGAGCTCAGGCCCACAGATCAGATCTCAAGTACCTCAGTTCATAAGGCAAATCAATAGCCTCAGCTGTCAGCTGCAATCAACAGTCTCTGCACCTTGAAGGGGTATCTCAGGTCAGTGGTCAAAGCCTGACACTGGCTGGTGATCATCTGAAGCCAGGGATCTGTGGGTCAGGATCGCCGTCCCCGGACAGCAGAGGTGGAAGGCACCATCACAAACTTGTTCACAGTCACCTGCATTCGTTACCCCTGGGGTCCTTATCAAGAAGTCACAATCACTGGTGCAGGGACCTCTCATCACCATCATTGCAGGCCACGATCAAAGGCACTCAACACAATCATCAAAACTCCCGACTCTGCTCGTAATCAATCCGGAGTGTAAACAAGAGAGATCACATTATCTCAGAGCACTGTCACCTCGGATCCCATTATTTATTCAATAAATAATATTGAACAGCTACTTACTCTGTGCTCCAGGGATGTGCTAGAGTCCAGGAATACTCAATGATCAACTAGGCAAAATTCCTGCCTCGATGTCATAATCCGGCCAGAGGGAGACAGAAAGGCCATCACAATATGATCAGGTGAGTACTCCATCTGAAGGAGACCACAGCGAAAGTAACTAGGGAATTAGGAGTGCTTTATAGAAAAGGCTATCACAATCACTCCAGATCAGAGGTCACTGTGACCCCAAGTTCATAATAGCCCCAAATCACAAATGTCCCACATTAGAACCCTCTCAGGGTACCATTGCTCTACTTGACAAACAACATGCTTTTGGTTTTTAAATTATGAAGAAAGTGTGGAGCTGCCAGACTAAGGCTTTTCCAGCACAAATGGGAAGTGATAATGATACCAGAACTGCCCAAATCATCACTAGACATTTAAGCCAGGCTGGTCCCCTATCCTGGCTCACTTTAGATCCTCCGCCTAGTCCCCTTGGCTATCCCTACCTGCTCTTCCAAGTCTGAGGTAGGAATATTCTTACAGAGCAGCACTGAACCATTAAACCCAGCCCTGATTCACCCCATCTCGTAGTCCCAGAGTCCTGAGCAATTTTCCTGGCCTTCAAGGCAGCTGGGATGGCTCATTTCTGCCAATCCATCCCTGGACAAGTAATCTTTGGGCCTGAAGAACAGGTTTTGACCGATCAATCAGAAAACATTGAGAACTAAATTATGTCAGTAATAGTGACCACTTAAGTATCATGCTAAAAACACTAATATATACAGCTTCCCGTTCCCATTATATAGATGAATGAAAACTCAGGGAGATTTTGCTAACAAATTAATTTATTTGCTCTAATTCAAAAAGCTATCCCTACCTGGTTTGGCTCAGTGGATAGAGCACAGGCCTGTGGACTGAAGGGTCCCAGGTTTGATTCCAGGCAAGGGCACATGCGCGGGTCGCAGGCTCGATCCCCAAGTGTGGGGTGTGCAGGAGGCAGCTAGTCAGTGATTCTCTCTCATCATTGATGTTTCTGTCTCCTTTCCCTCTCCCTTCCGTTCTGAAATCAATAAAAAAAATTAAATTAAATTAAAATTAAAAAAAGCTAGTAAGTGGTAGAGTTAGAATTTGGACCCAGAGTTGCCTGACCTGTGCTTTGGCTTCCATGGTGAAGGAGTGGCCAGCCTGATGCTGCCTGGCAAGCAGGTGATAAAAGTGGAGAGCCGCCTCCCCAT
Source organism: Pipistrellus hanaki (assembly GCF_964339955.1). NCBI lineage: Eukaryota > Metazoa > Chordata > Mammalia > Chiroptera > Vespertilionidae > Pipistrellus > Pipistrellus hanaki. The sequence continues at coordinate 43,486,717 of NC_140503.1, read as the reverse complement.
AACCTAAGCTTTCCACCATGTTAGCCTCTAGCCACATGTGGCTACTTAAATTTAAATTAAAATAAAGCTAAAAGCTCAGTTCCTCAGTCCCATTAGCCACACTTCATGTACTTAACAGCCACATGTGGCTAGTGGTTATGATGTTGCCCAGTGAAAATTTTTCCACCAACACAGACAGTTCTGGACAGCTATATCCCATCATTCCCACGTTCCTATTCATTTCATTCATCACGCTGGCATTCTGCCTGGCCCGCTCCTACCTCCCTGTCTCTAGTGCATCCTTCCCCTGTGCCCTCTGCAACCTGTGATCAGCGAATTCTCCCATATCTGAGCCTTTTCTCAGGATGCTGCCTGCATCTCTTGCCTGACCTGAAACCTGGAAATCCCTTAAGGAAACTGCTTCTTTTTTTATTTTTTAATATATTTTATTGATTTTTTACAGAGAGGAAGGGAGAGGGATAGAGAACTAGAAACGTCGATGAGAGAGAAACACCGACCAGCTGCCTCTTGCACACACCTCATCGGGGATGTGCCCGCAACCAAAACGTACATGCCCCTGACCGGAATCGAACCTGGGACCTTTCAGTCCGCAGACCGACGCTCTACCACTGAGCCAAACCGGTCTCGGCGATACTGCTTCTTTAGCAGCCCTTTGAGGGGAATGCCGTTTTCCTCTCATTCCCACGCACCTCAGAGTCAGGAAGTGGGTATGTTCCTCTCTCCCAATGCCTTTTCTAAACCCCTCCCTCCTTCCTACAAAACCCATTTTGACTCTTGGCTCACTGCCCCTCTCTCCGCCCTAAGTTTTGTTTTATTTGGTGAGCTCAGCATCCATACGATGGCCTCTCCAACAGCCTCCTCTCACTTCCTGGACCTCCTCACCCCAGCAGTATTTTCCACGCCACAGCAGCTGCCTGCTCCTGAAGTCGCACCCTCCACTTTGTTTTCACCAAAAACCATACTTCTTCCAAAATGTAGACTCTCTTTCCACAACCTTTGTTTGATTTTTAAAACGTACTTGAGAGAGACAGAGGAAATGGGGTGGGAGGAAGGAAGAGACATCGATTTTTGTTCCACTTACGTTTGCATTCAGTGTTGTATGTGGCCCGACAGGGGACGGAACCCTCAACCTTGGCGCATTGGGACAATGCTTTAGCTGCCTGAACAACCTTTTTCTTAATTAAGCCTCCCTCGGCCATTTTTTGACCCTTCTCATGAGCTCCCATCCCTTGCCCTCACTAAATTTTCTCTATTCATTGTCCCTAGTTTTTTGTTGTTGTTGTTGTTTGGTGGTTGTTTTTTTAAATATGTTTTTATTGATTTCAGAGAAGAAAGGAGAGGAGCAGAGAAAGATAGAAACATCAATGATGAGAAAGAGTCATTGACTGGCTGTCTCCTGCACGCCCCACACTGGGGATCAAGCCCACAACCCGGACATGTGCCCTTGACCGGCATCAAACCTGGGACCCTTCTGTCTACAGGCCGATGCTTTATCCACTGAGCAAAATTGGCTAGGGCGGCCCTAGTTTTTTTGTTCCTTTTAGCTTTACTTCCATCATCCATCATTATAACCACTCTCTTGCCCCTTCTCCTCCCTTGGTACTTGCCTGGCAAAACCCTTAATCTGGATAAATCCGCCATCTGCCTCCTCAGTGCTTTTGTTAAAGCAAAATCACACCCCCAGGCAGACTGTCTTCATTCCATGTTTGCCATTCTCCCCTCAAATGGCTCTCAACAGTGCCTGGGAATTCCTGCTACATTTCTCCAATAAGTTTGCTTTTCCACTCTCTCAGACAACTTGTATGCCTATTCTCTTTCTGCAGAACCTCTAACCCTCTCATCGTAACTGATGACCTAGCCATTCTGAAAAACAAACAAACAAACAAAAAAACAGTTTGGCCGTTTTTAGAAAAGTAACCATGCAACCAGGACATGACCGAGCAACTGTACTCCTGGGCATTCATCCCAAAGGCATAAAAACTGTTCACATAAAAAACAAAAAAAACAGCCGAAACTGGTTTGGCTCAGTGGATAGAGCATCAGCCTGCCGACTGGGAGGTCCCAGGTCCGATTCTGGTTAAGGGCATGTACTTTGGTTGCGGGCACATCCCCGGTAGGGGGTGTGCAAGAGGCAGCTGATTGATGATTCTCTCTCATTGATGTTTCTAACTCTCTACCCCTCTCTCTTCCTCTCTGTAAAAAATCAATAAAACATATTTTTAAAAAGAATATTGATCATTAAAAAACAAACAAAACAACAACTCATACATGTATATTCATAGCAGCTATATTCATAATAGCCAAAAACTAGACTCAGCCTCGATGTCCTTCAGCCAGGTGAACGGTTAAATAAACTGTGGTACATTCACACCATGGAATACAACTCAACAATTTTCAATTTAATTTTTAAAATAATATGTATAATGTGATAAGTGTACAGTTAGGTAAAAATCACATATGTAAATACAATAAAAACGTATTTAGCAACAACAACAAAATATGAGTTGGGTTACAGGGAAGAAGAGTATTCTAGGCCCTAGGCACTGCTCTTGCAACTCCAGGGGACAAAAACAGGCCAGTCTGAAGAGAATACATGACAACAGATCAGACAGAGGCTGGACAGATAATCCGTGGGCCCTGTTTAGGGACTGCGTGCCCCTAGGATCTCGTTCAAAAAGCTATGTGGTGCCGTGTGATTCAGACAACTCTGGGCTTGGCCACTGGCTGGCTGTATGACTTTGGACTAGTCAGTCACATGACTACTGAGGGCCTGTCTCCTCCTCAGTGAAAAACAGGGACCATGGGCCCCGCCCTCCAAGACTGGGGGGGGGGGGTGTTAAATAAAGTAGTGCATGTGCAGCATCTACAAAATGTTCCCTAAATGTAAATTCAATTCAGTCCCACTTCTCTGTATAAAAAAAAAAAAAAAAAATCTGTTCTCCAGACAAGATCAGATAAAAAGCCAATTTATAATGATAAAATTCTTGAGTGTTTACTGATAGTGCTCAAAAAGAAAGAGAAAAGAGAGCGAGAGAAAGGAAAGTAAAAGGGGGGAAAAAAATCATTGACCACCTTTAGAGAATTTGAAGAATCCGACTCCTTTTTGTGAACTTTGGTAAATAAAGGGAGAGAATCAAGTCAGGGATTTAATCTGCCTTTATGTGACTGTGCTTTAGGTTCACAGAAGTATTGTGAGATCCTTACTCTGAACACTGGGAAGAGTAATAAACAAGCCTTACAAACATGTCTCAAGGCAGCCAATTAGGTAGGAAATGAAGAAGGAATAATAAAGCAGCAACATTTTACAAACCCTTAGTGCGATGGATGGGTAAGTCACCAATAGCTGTTAGAGTCACAGAGGGGAGAGACACAGGACAGTTATGCACCCCTGGTGAAAGGGTTCATCACCTACGAATATTCTAGACAAAAACTTCAACCTGAATCAGAGTGAGCCTTTCTAATGAGCTAGGGTTTACAGAAAAGAATGCAATCAGCAAAATCTTGAATATAGGAAATTTCAAAAGGAAAAAAAAAAATCTCTCTTCACCAAATGGGGAAGGTGGGGAGGGTCTGTAGATTCAAATAGATTTAAGAGACTTATCCACCAAAGGTAGCCGGTGTGACTCTTTTTGGTTGTTAACTAAAGCTGTAGAAATAATCATTTCACATTATATGCATAGATCAAAGCTTTATGTTGTATACCTAAAAGTAATACAATGTTATATGTCAATTGTACCTCAATATTTAAAAAGGAAATAATTATTTTTGTTTTAGGTCTGGTTGTTCTATAAAGAATACTTATCTTTTTTTTTTTTTCCTTAAAAAATATTTTTATTGGTTTCAGAGAGGAGAGGAGAGGGAGAGTGATAGAAACATCAATGATGAGAATCATTGATTGGCTGCCACCTGCATGCCTCCTACTGGGTATTGAGCCCATAACCTGGGCATGGGCCCTTGACTGGAATCAAACCTGGGACCCTTCAGTCTGCAGGCTGATGCTCTATCCACTGAGCCAAATCAGCGAGGGCTAGAATCCTTATCTTTTAATGATACACACAGAAATATTTATGAATGAAATGAAATGTCTGAGGGGAGCTCCAAAAAGACACAAATGGAGAGAGGATATGGATAAAACCAGTAGAATGAGTTGATGATTGTTGAACCATGCTTTTAATTTTATGTATGTTTGACATTTTCCATAATAAAAATTTAGAAAACAAATAGCAACAACAACAAATCTTAACCCGTTCCCACCTGACACCCACCCCACCACTCCCATGGGCTGCTCACGCCCGGGCCGCCTCAGGACAGAGCGGGCTTTCTGTCCTGCTGCTTGGCTCAGGAACCTCTAACCCTCTAACCCTCTCAAACAGAGCTCTGACCACTGCTTTCCTCCTGGGACACTGTCCTCTCTTCTCCTTTGTGACACTGTCCTCTCCTGAGCGGCCTCTGGCTGCTGCTGCTCCATGGCCTTTCCCTCTCACCGCCTCCACCTGTCTTCTCTATCCCTGATGAGCTCATTCCCTCCCAGTAACTGACTTCTTATCCCTGCTCTGATGGTTCCCAAACCTGTGTCTCCAGCCTAGAATCCCCCTTTAACCTACAGACATGTAGGCGCTATGACAAGGTCAGCCTGACTCCAACCTCACAGGCCCGAATCCTGATCACACCTGTGGCCTCAAACCGGGTCCTTCCCCAGCTTCCCTCCTTTCCATCTCCATGAGTAGCCCTCAGGCAGACACCTGGTTGTGGTTAGAATTCCTCTCTTCCCTCACCCGGCTTTCCCCCTCACCCCGCTTTCCCTCTCACCCCGCCCATCATCGCAAGTCCTGTCATTTCTTTCTCCAAAATGGTCACTTTAAAAAAAAAAATATATATATATATACATATATATATATATATATATATATATATATATATATATATATTATTGATTTTTTTTTAAATATATTTTATTGATTTTACACAGAGAGGAATTGAGAGGGACAGAGAGTTAGAAACATTGATGAGAGAGAAACATCGACCAGCTGCCTCCTGCACACCCCCACCCGGGAATGTGCCCGCAACCAAGGTACATGCCCTTGACCGGAATCGAACCCGGGACCTTTCAGTCCGCAGGCCGACGCTCTATCCACTGAGCCAAACCGGTCCCGGCATATTTTATTGATTTTTTTACAGAGAGGAGGAGAGAGAGACAGAGAGTTAGAAACATCGATCAGCTGCCTCTTGCACACTCCCTACTGGGGATGTGCCCGCAACCAAGGTACATGCCCTTGACCGGAATCGAACCTGGGATCTTTCAGTCCGCAGGCTGACGCTCCATCCACTGGGCCACACCGGTTTCAGCCAAAATGGTCACATTTATTCCCCATCTCTCCCACCCTGATCGCAGCTGCCACCATCTTTGCTCAGAAGACTACAGCCTCCTCCTGGTCTCCTGGTCTCTTTCCTTGCTCTCTTCCAACCCTTTCCCCTCAAAGCTGCCGGGGAATGAACAGTTGAAGTGTTTTTAAAACGCAGTGGTGGCAGGATTGTGTGTGGAGCCTTCCAAGGGCTCCCTGCCTCTTTTGCAATGAACCCAGCGCCTCTCCTCTCTGCCTTTTGTTCGGTAAATGGTATCGTGGGAAAAGTCAGCGAACAGTTGGTGAAGCCGGAAAGCTCACAGGAAAGCGGGAGAGACATTGTTTACACGTGTGAAACAAGGAGGAAGCAATTAGTGCAAAAGTGTGCTGCTCAGCCTGGCCTGCGAGTGCAGAAATCCAGAAGAATGGGGGTCAGCTTCTTTGCTGATAACAGACACAACTTAAATTCCACCTTTTTAAGGTGCAAGTGGAGCCCGAGGCACTAAAAAAATATACAACTGGAGGTTCTAAAAGGCCCCGGTACGAGGACCAGGACACGAGGGGTGGGCGTTCCTCTCTGCCCCCTCCCAGGACGACGCCCACGCTGCCGTGGGAGCGGGAGGAGGCCGCCGAGGACCGAGGACCGTCCCCCCTTCGCTGGTCACCGGCCGTGGACTCGGCTCAGGTGCCTTTGTGCTCCAGCTTCTCTCCTAAATGCTGGCGTTCTTCAGGACTCCTTCCTGCTCTCCAGACTGTTTAGAAGCCAAAACCGGTGTGGCTCAATGGATAGAGGGTTGGCCTGCGGACTGAGGGGTCCCGGGTTCGATTCCGGTCAGGGGCATGTACCTGGGTTGCAGGCACATCCCCAGTGCGGGGGGGGGGGGGGGGGGGGCGTGCAAGAGGCAGCTGATCGATGATTCTCGCTCATCAGTGTTTCTGACTATCCCTCTCTCTTCCTCTCTGTGAAAAATCAATAATATATATATATATATATATATATATGTGACGGTTTAGGTTTCCACGTGGCGGCTTTCACACGGTCGAGCTACACGGGGGCAGAAGTCACTGAAGGGGTGAAACCAGATGTCAGGGGGAAGAGGCTGGTTTGGGGGACCCGGCACCTGTGTCCTGGGGCCACGTGGGCCGTGGCCGGAGGAGAGGGAGTGAGGATGGGCCTGTCGTCACCTCCCGGGGTCTGGCTCCATCCCACGGCCACTCCCTCCGTGGGACCCAGGGCCGGGAGGAGAGGGCAGGCTGGCTCTGGGCGGGGGCACAGCCTAGTGAGGCGCTGCCCCTTGGCTCCGGGCAGGAAACGCCTGGCGGAAGGCAAGGCCGTTAGAAGCACTAGAACCGAGAGGGGGCCAGGGCAGAACGTTCTTTTACCAACAGGAAAAACAAAGGTGGTGGTTGTCACCAACTTCCAGCCCCAGAAGCTGGCAATGCCTGGGAACCCCGTTCCGCTCCCCTGAGGGTGCCCCACAGGCCGTGAGGCTTCGTCCCTGCCGGCGGGCTCAGGGGCTCCTCCAGAGGAACGGCCCTCCAGCCTGCGAGCTCCGGGCCAGCACCGTCTGCTCAGGAGGAAAACTTAAGGAAAAAACCCGCCCACTGTCACCGGCCAAAACCCCCAGCCTCGCCTGGCTTCAGCCCCTTCCACCAGGAGTCACCCCCCGGGGGAGTGTGGTCACCACTGGCCCCCACATGGAGGGGGAGGGGAGAGGGGCAAACCTGAGAAATGGGCCTGTGAGCCAGGGGCTCCCGGTTCGGTTCCAGTCATGGCACTGGCCGGGGGCTGCGGGCTCCATTCCCTGCCTGGGGCGTGCAGGAGGCAGCTGAGCAATGATTCTCTCTCCTCATTGCTGTGTCCATCTCTGTCTCCTTCTCCCTTCCTCTCTGAGATCAATAAACATATATATTAAGAAAAGAGATGGGAGCCGAAACCGGTTTGGCTCAGTGGATGGAGCGTCGGTCTGTGGACTGAGGGGTCCCAGGTTCGATTCCTGTCAAGGGCATGTACATTGGTTGCGGGCACATCCCAGTAGGGGGGGGGTGCAGGAAGCAGCTGATTGATGTTTTTCTGCCATCGATGTTTCTGGCTCTCTGTCCCTCTCCCTTCCTCTCTGTGAAAAATCAATAAAACATATTCTAAAAAATAATAAGTAAAAGAGATGGGAAAGGGTTGTCTGAAGTCGCACAGGGGCGGCGAGGAGGTGGGGGGAGAGGCCTGAGGAAGGCCGACCTTCAGGGAGAGGAACTAGAGGGCGGGTGCGGGGGGGGGGGGGGGGGGGGGGAGGAGGGCAGCTGGGGAGCCCACGGCTTGCCAGCGGCCTGGGCTCTGTGCCCGGCCTCTGATGTGCCGCATTGTTCAGCTATTTCCTTCCCTGGAAGTCATAAGCAGTAAGCGGGTGGAAGGGGCCTGGGGGGGGGGGGGGGGGAGGCCAGGAGTAAATGGAACAGGGTGGAGCTTCCACGGGAGGAGAGGGGGGACCGTGCATCCATTCCCATGACCAGCTGCCCTTCCGGCCACCCTGCGGCCGCGTGGGAAAGGCCTTGGGAGCGCTGGTGTGTGTGTTCTCACTGGTGTCTGCCTGCCTCGCTTGGCTCTAGTCACAGGACAAAGCCCCTGGGAAGCGGTCCCCAGGCGGTTCCCACTGGGCCCTGCCCTGGGAGAGGCCGGAGCCCGCCCCGCGCCCGGGAGCAGGGCTCGGGGCCGTAGGGCGGACTCCCCCGAGGAGTGTGGCTTCTGGTGAATGTAGATTGGCCGGCTTCCTGGGCTCGTGAGGATGCTAAGCTCCCAGCTTCCTGGCAGCCCTCTGTTGCTAGCTGCGTGTCGGGAGGCGGGTGAGAACCGGACGTGAGGAGTGAAGTCAACCATTCCCACAGCGTCTCTCCAAGAAGCCCGAGTCCTCGTCACCGACAGACCTCAGAGCCCAGCGGCTGCCAGAGATCATATCGTGAGCCAGCCGAGATCACACACCAGCAGCCCACAGGCCGAACGCATCCTGCAGATTTGAGAGAGAGAGGAAGGAGGAGGGAGAGAGAAAACCCACTGGCTGTCTCCTGCATGCCTCCCGGGCATGTGCCCTGAGGGGGGCGGGTATTGAGCAGGGCCTCCTGGTGCTTGGGTCGATGTTCAACTGCTGAGCCACACCAGCAGGACCAGTTGCTGTTACTTATCACCCTTACATGATTTTTACGTAGTTTTTTTTAGTGTCCTTATCACAATAAAGAATGATGGCATAGCTGAAACCGGTTTGGCTCAGTGGATGATAGAGCGTCAGCCTGTGGACTGAAGGGTCCCAGGTTCGATTCTGGTCAAGGGCATGTACCTTGGTGGCTGGCACATCCCCAGTGGGAGGTGTGCAGGAGGCAGCTGGTTGATGTTTATAACTCTCTATCCCTCTCCCTTTCTCTCTGTGAAAAATCAATAATATATATATATATATATATATATATATATATATATATATATATATATAAAGAATGATGGCATAGAAGAACGAGGGCCACTGTTTCTAGAGAGACTATTTCCACTCAGCCAGGCACATGTGTGAGCAAACGAGGGTGGGATTTAGTGTCCTCCCACCACCTTTCCCACACGATTTCCTCCACCTTCCAGTGGCATGGCGCTTACTGCCACCTTCTGACAATACTAGGCCACAGACTCTGTGCCAAAATCACTTCCTATGCCTCCCCTTACCCCAAAATGACAACTGCCATTTTCTCAGTGAGCAGATCCCAGTAGCAAGGCATAAAGGAGTGACGTCCTGGAGCAACCCCCAGCCCCAGGTTGCTAATGACCTGATAATAAAGCTGCAACTCCTGCGCCGGAGGCGCTCCCTCACGCAGAGGCCGGGACCTGAGCGTGTGGACACATGGAAACACATCTGCTGGAGCTAACGCGGAAAACCAAGGTCACATCTGGGGAGACAGAAGGGGCCAGAAATGGAAGTGAGGGTCCCAAGCCTATCCATAACGTTTTACATTTGTATAAGGAGACTGTATCATGCATAACTTGCATAATTAAAATAAATACTACGAAGCAGAAACGCCTTAGCCTAGTAAGTGTTAGTCGCACCCTCATTTACCTGTCCAGCTTATCTCAGTCACTCCCCGTCTCAGACTGTCCGCTCACAGCTCCCTGAGCATGTCCCATTTCTGCTTCCGTCCCTTTTCTCTCTTTCTCCTACCCACAATGCCTTCCTCCCCCTCCTCTACCAAGCCAAACCCAGTCCATCCCAAAACAGAAATCTTTCAGTAATTTAGCTCATGCACACCCTAAACAAAATTGTAAAATGATGTACCCCTCAATAAAGCTGGCTTTTAAAAACTATATTCTCTTGAAATGTTTTAATTAAAAAAATTTTTCAGCCAAAACCAGTTTGGCTCAGTGGTAGAGCGTCAGCCTGCGGACTGAAAGGTCCCAGGTTCGATTCCAGTCAGGGGCATGTACGTTGGTTGCGGGCACATCCCCAGTAGGGGGTGTGCAAGAGGCAGCTGGTCGGTGTTTCTCTCATCGACATTTCTAGCTCTCTGTCTCTCTCCCTTCCTCTCTGTAAAAAAGCAATAAAATATATTTTTTTAAAAAATTTTTTCCAACCATATTTAAACAGTTGCAATGGATGTGATTTCTAGCGTATAGGACTTTAAAAAAAAAACTTATTAAAGGTATCCAATGGAATCACAGAGACTTGGTAGCCATCATCAACCATTTATAAAATATATAAGCAAATTCTTTCCAACAAAGGAAAATTTACATTATTGTATTTTCTCCTTGAACTCATATATTCTTTCTACTTTCCCCACATAATGTTATCCTACTGTAATATAAAGTTTATGCTTGGAAATGTCATCAAACCATATGTTTGGTCATCAAACCATATGTCTCTGTCATAAAAATATATATAAATTAAAATTTTTTAAATTATTTTTTGTATCCATAAGGATCTAGAGTTTAATATTTTATTCTGGATTGACTTATCATTACATTATTATAAATTCACTATGAAAACAACATAAACACATTATAAATGTTGATAGAGAATTAATAAACATTAGAAGTAAAATTATATAAGAAATACAACTCATATTTGGGTATGTACATGCTGGAATGAGAATTATCAGCATTAATTTACTTCCATATTTAATTTTCATAGATGTTAATGCTGATAAATCCAGCTCATATAAATAAGAAAAAGGAAATGGAAGAAGTCTGGAGAGTCACTCACTACCACCTGCAGTCGACAACTGAATGTTTCACCTCCTTCAAATGCCGAAAGCAAAATATTGGGAAATCTTTGATTTGCAAAACGCTGTATTCAATAGTCCTTTTCAGCCGAAACTGGTTTGGCTCAGTGGATAGAGCGTCGGCTTGGGGACTGAAAGGTCCCGGGTTTGATTCCAGTCAAGGGCATGTACCTTGGTTGTGGGCACATCCCCAGTGGAGGGTGTGCAAGAGGCAGCTGATCGATGACTCTCATCAATGTTTCTAACTCTCTATCTCTCTCCCTTCCTCTCTGTAAAAAAAAAATCAATAAAATATATATATTTTTTAAAATAGTCCTTTTCAGTCATTCACTTTCTCAATATTGAAATCAGTATTTTAAATATATTTTTATTTATTAAAAAAAAAAAAAATATATATATATATATATATATATATATATATATATATATATATATATATTATTGACTTCAGAGAAAAAGGAAGAGGAAGAGAGAGACAGAAATATCCATGATGAGAATCGTGGATCGGCTGCTTCCTGCAAGTCCCCCACTGGGGATTGAGCCCACAACCCGGGCATGTGCCCTTGACTGGAATCGAACCTGGGACCTTTCAGTTGGCAGGCTGACGCTCTATCCGCTGAGCCAAACTGGCTAGGGCTAAATATATTTTTATTGATTTTAGAGAGAAAGGAAGGGGGAGAGACAGAAACATCAATGATGAGAGACCATCATTGATCAGCTGCCTCCTGCAACACCCCCCACTAGGGATGGAGCCTGAAACCCAGGCATGTGCCCAGACCGGGAATTCAACCGAGACCTCCAAGTTCATAGGTCAACACTCAACCACTGCGCCGCACTGGCTAGGCTGAAATCACTATTTTAAAGTACTTATTTGGATCCCCAGAGATTTTTACATACCAACACAGCAAAGGCAGATTTAGGATGGACAAGAGGTAAGGCCCTTGTATAGTATAGGCTAAATTATGCTACACTAACAAGCAAACTCAGAATGTTAGTTGCTTAAACCAACAGTTTTTTTCCCCTCTTACCCCCACCTGAGCTGGAGGTTTGTTTTGTTTTGTGTTTCTGATCCATATCGTCGTCACTCAGGGACCCAGATTCCACCATCTGAACTGTCATGTCGCCACGGCAGAGAGAAGGGAAGGAGCAGCTACACTGGCTCTGAAATGCTTCCTTCCAGAAGGACACACTTTTGCTCACATTTCATCGGCCAGAGCAAGTCCCGGCCACACCTAACCACTAAAAGGTGGGAAATCACCTGATAGGAAGACGGGCAGACAGCACCCATGAGTACCACGCCTTTCCTTGGTAGAACGGGGGACAAGAATTTGAAAACGAAGGGAAGAGAGGCATCCTCAGGCACAGAAGAGCGCAGACGGCACGTGTGCTCCTGACATGGGCTCCCTTCAGCGCGGCCCTGCCCCGCGCCCTTGGGAGCACCGTTTGTGTGTCCAGGGGAACCCACCGCTGCGGGGAGCCTTCACCGGCCGTAGATTCAGGAGCCGCCTCTGGGTCCTGCTGTCATGGTCACTTACTGGCCAACATCCACTTTGAAGCTACTGGGAGTTAGTTACCTATTTATTAAATATATTTTTATTGACTTCAGAGAGGAAGGGAGAGGGAGAGATAGAAACATCAATGATGAGAGAGAATCATTGATCAGCTGCCTCCTGCACGCCCCCTACTGGGGATCAAGCCCGCAACCAGGGTATGTGCCCTTGACGGGAATCGAACCTGGGACCCTTCAGTCTGCAGGCTGATGCTCTATCCACTGAGCCAAATAAGCTAGGATGAGTTAGTTGCCCATATATATATATATATATATATATATATATATATATATATACCATATCAAACCCTTCCTCTCTGTAAAAAATCAATAAAATATATATATTTTTTTAATTTAAAAGAGCCAAAATGGGTTTGGCTCAGTGGATAGAGCGTCAGCCTGCGGACTGAAAGGTCCCAGGTTCAATTCCGGTCAAGGGCACGTACCTTGGTTGTGGGCACATCCCCAGTAAGGGGTGTGCAAGAGGCAGCTGATCGATGATTCTCTCTCATCGATGTTTCTCTCTATCCCTCTCTCTTCTTCTCTGTGAAAAATCAATAATATATATATATATATATATATATATATATATATATATATATATAATTTAAAAGAAAGATAACAATTCCTGACCTTTACTTGTGGTAAATAAATAATAAAAGACATAAAGCACATATGTACTTATGTCAAAATGACGGAACTTTTTTTATATATAAATAAATGGGAGAAGGCGACCTAACCACAAAACGACCTAACCCGAGGACTGCCTGTATCTAGCAAAGACGGTCAGAACATACACGAGCCCTGCTGGATGGCTGAATTGCTTGCTTTGCTGTGTGCTTCAGCCTCCTCGTCTATGAAGTTGGAATAACAAAGCTAGCCTGCCCATTACAACCGAGATGACGGAAAAGCTCTCCAGTCCTGCTCTACTTCGTCTTAGTGTCAGTGTCTTGACACTAAACTTCTGAAAACCTGTATGTGATGATGAGCCACTGAGGGCTCTTGAAAAAGACTGTGGTCAGTGGGTTTAGGCAGAATCAGTGACCGCTGGGTGGCTGGGGGATATGGGAGATGTGTGTGTGTGTGAGTGTGTGTGTGTCTGTATCTGTGTGTGTGGCGGGGGGGGGGGGGGGGGGACACATGTGGGGAAGCTAAGGGCAGGAAGTCAAGGAAGAAAGTTGACCCTCTGATCCAGAGGTGAGGCAATAGCGCCCTCTGGGAGGCGAGGCGGGGAACAGCGAGCCTCACTGCACCCTCAGGGAACGACCCAGATGCCTTCCTGAACCCGCAAATCTGGATAGATCTGTAACCTTGGCAGAAAGAGGGAGATCACAAACAATCCTCAGCCTGCCCGCCAAAACCAATCGTTTCCTGTATCCAACGCTGCCCCCTGGTGGCTTCTGGAGGCATTGCCAGTACATTCTGGTTCCTCATGGGGAGACCGTGGATTGATACCGATGAAGAAAGTATGGCTAAAGCTGTAGAAAAAGGAGGAAACAGAGGAGGGAAAGGACACGGGGCATATACATGGATTGGGGATAGCTGAGAACTTGGGGTCAGTCTCTGTCCCCAGACTCATTGCAAGAAGTGAGAAACTAGGAGAAATCTTTACGTTGCAAACCAATGAGTGTGGTTTAGCCCAGGCAATGGTATTTACATTTTTCTGGTTAGTAGTTACCATCCAATATCAGGGATTCTCATATTAAAATGTGAATGTCCAGTTTCCCTTGAAAAATCAAAACATTAAGCCCCACGGGCCCCCATCCTGTGAGCAGCAGCTGGCTGGGGCTCAGGACAAGCTGTTGCCCCTCTCCTGCCGCCCAGTCATGAGGCCTCCTGCCGCCCAGTCACCCAGGCGGCCCCGCACGCTCTGCCCCTGCACTAAGGTTGGCATTGAGCAAGGGCAAAACATATCAGGTCGGGCCAGCCGTCACCCATGCTTGACCTGCCTCTAGAACAGTGTTTCCCAAACTTCTCTCTTGATGAGAATCACTTGGTGGAGTTGTTAAAACACAGATTCCTGAATCCCAACTAAGAAGTGCTAAACTAGAATTTTTGGGAACATATAGGTAAAATTGCATACCTAACTTAGTGCTCTGTATATAACATCTGTCTTAGAGCACTAGTTAAGTATACAATTTTACCTATGTGTTCCCAAAAATTCTAGTTTAGCACTTCTTAGTTGGGATTCAGGAATCTGTGTTTTAACAACTCCACCAGGTGATTCTCATCAAGAGAGAAGTTTGGGAAACACTGCTCTAGAACATCCCCGCTAACATCTGGCACGAGCAGGACTTCTGGCATCTACTTAAAGACCTCTGGGGACAAGGAAGTTAAGTTAAGTAAGGCAGCCGGCTGCACCCCTGGGGAGCTCTGACTGTTGTCACAGGTGGGAACCTCCGTTGAGGTTCATTCCCATGAAGACACCTGTCCAAAGAGGAGAAGAGACCTGTCTGATTGTCTTGCCAACACAAAGTAGCCAGTTAGCCGAAACCGGTTTGACTCAGTGGTAGAGAGTCGGTCTGTGGACTGAAAGGTCCCAGGTTCGATTCCGGTCAAGGGCATGTACATTGGTTTTGGGCACATCCCCGGTAGGGGGTGTGCAAGAGGCAGCTGGTTGATATTTCTCTCTCATTGACGTTCCTAGCTCTCTCTCTCTCTCCCTTCCTCTTTGTAAAAAATCAATAAAATATATTAAAAAACAAACAAAACAAAACAAAAAACCAAAGTAGCCAGTTAGCAGCGCCAGGTTTGGTACCACCGGGTCCCCTCGACATGCTGGTAAGTGGTGGTGGTGGGACCTGCACCCTAAAGGAACTTCAGTCTCTGCGGGCCCAGCGAGGTTTGCACAGATGACATCAATGCTGATATCGTGACACCTGGGAATAGTGCGCTGACAAGGAACAGCCCAGAGGTGAGCTCCCAGGGAGCCGCATCGATGACATTCCAGTGGGTAGAGTCTTCACCACAGAGGGAATCAGACCTGTAAGCCCGGAAAATATCGACTGTGGTTACTGAGCTCTGTGCCATGAGGGGTTTGATGTGGGAGATGGAAGGGCTTGCAGGTAATTGGCTTGAACTTCTATGAAGCCAGAGTCAGGACACCCGAGTCTAATGTCAGCTCTGCATATGAACTTGGGCACATGTCTTTGCCTCAGAGGGCCACGGCTGCTTCATCTGTGAACAGGGGTTGAATCGAATTTCTCGGGGCCTCATATTCACTTTTGTATCCCCCGTGCTGACGCAGGGACTGGCTTTCTAGAATATAAATTCCGTACAAATCCAGTAGGTGCTCCATAAATGTTTTTGACTGGCTGCCAGCTCTGCCTCTGAGAACATTTGCCAAAAACCAAACGGACCCTGGAGTAGCCTCAGCCAAGAGTTCGTCTTGGAAAAGAGGAAAAAAGAAAAGAATCCCTGCACGAGGCTTGTGACCTTTTTTTTTTACCACAAGAGGGCGCTCCAGCTTCACTCCTCTCACCCGGACCCTGGGAAGAGGGAGGCTCCATCAGAGGCCTCCGCTGTGGTGCTTGCTCTTAGGTAAGCAGAAACCTCACCATTAGCCCCTCTGGGCCAAGACAAGTCACCTGAGATGTAAACACAGATGAACGTAGGGCCTCGGAGCAATGGAGGATGAGGAGAGGCAGGACCCGGATGGGGCCAGAGAGAGGAAGTGTCCTGCTGGGGCCACAGAGCAGCCTAAGGACCCGTTAGGAAGTGAGAGCTGGGATGAGGTCACAGAGTCCCCGTTACCTTGAGGATGAAAGCGATGCTCAATTTCAGAGAGGAAAAACTCCCCCCGTGAGCATCCCAGAGCCTGCACAGTGGTCGGCAAATGCTTTGACGTGAATGCACAGGGAACAAGAGGCCAGAAAGCAGACTGGGGTGGGTCCTGAACGCCTGCCTGGATTGGCCATCAACCCACAGGCTCCTGAGGACCCTGAAAGAAAGTTCTTGGAAACCGAAGTTGAATTTTGTCACAACTCACCCGGCAAACATGGACAGGAGAACTATGAATATATACACCCATGGAAAGCATGTGCAAAGAAATATTTGGGATTAGGGTCTCTGGGGAAAAGCCTAGTGGGGATGTGATTGCTCTGGAGGGAACCCAGTAGCTCCCTCCTCCTTCCCTCTCTTCCCTGAGACCCGAGCTTGTTCCAGGAGCACGCTCCTCCTCCGTTGTCTCCAGGAATGAGAACCTGGGTGTGGCGAGAGAAACAGGTGCGGCTGCTGTGTGAGCGATCTCACCAGCGGCTGAGGTCTGAGTGTCCTGCTTTGGGAGCTGAGGAGAGGCCTTGGGGTCAGAAACGGTGCCTCTTCCTCTGCACCCGCCTCCTAAGCCACCCCCGTGGTGTCCTAAGAAGCCAAGCACAGACCCACAACAACACGGGCCCAGCTGGGCCTGGACTCCCGGGGCGGTGGAGGGCAGTAGGAAGGCATCCAGGGGGAGTGAGCCATTTGGAGCCAATAACATCTAAAACTTCCCCTTCCCGGTTACTGCCCACTGAAGTCGCTCCACGGCTTGGACCCCAGACCCAGGCTATGTCCTGGGAAGAGCAACTATATTTAGTCTCCGCCTCACACCCAACACAGGCTCCAGTAGAGAGCACTCAACAAGCGTCTGCGGACAGGAAGAAGGACGAAGAGAGAATGGCCGGGTAAGCGGGTGTGGTCCCTCCCCAGGGATGATGTGAACCCAGAGCTCAGAGCCGTGGCTTGGCTCCTCAAGACCAAACATGACGTGGGCCCCTCTCCGAACTGGAACTTTTTTTTTTTTTTTTTTTTTAATATATTTTATTGATATTTTACAGAGGAGGAAGGGAGAGAGATAGAGAGTTAGAAACATCAATGAGAGAGAAACATCGACCAGCTGCCTCCTGCACACCCCCTACTGGGGATGTGCCTGCAACCAATGTACATGCCCTTGACCGAAATCGAACCCGGGACCTTTGAGTCCACAGACCGACGCTCTACCACTGAGCCAAACCGGTTTCGGCTGAACTGGAACTTCCTGTCCACGAAATGGAGATGGCCGTTCCCCAGATCACACCCGGGCAATGGTAAGGATCGGAGGGTGAAGAACAGAGACCGAGTGCTTCATGGTGGCCCTCTGGGACTCGGCTCGCTCCTCTCCCCTACCCCCACGATAAGTGACTGAAAACAACAAACTCAAGTAGTCCATCTTGATTAAAAGGACTCCCTCCAGCATGGTAAAGAGACAGCTGCTCGAAAACTCTGAGATAATCCAACCCAAATCAAGGCCGTTAATATTGGCACCTGTAGAATCCCGCTCTGGCCAAAGTAAGAAGCAAATCTATTTCAGAGATTTCCGGCCCTGGCCAGGTAGCCCCGTTGGTTGGAGCATCATCTTGATGCTCTAAGTTTGCAGATTCAATCACCAATCAGGGCATATACAAGAATCAACCAATAAACGCATAAATAAGTGGAACAACATGTTTCTCTCTCTCTCAAATCAATAAAAATAGATATATATTTTTTTAAATATATTTTATTGATTTTACACAGAGAGGAATTGAGAGGGACAGAGAGTTAGAAACGTCGATGAGAGAGAAACATCGACCAGCCGCCTCTTGCACACCCCCCACAGGGGATGTGCCCGCAACCAAGGCACATGCCCTTGACCGGAATCGAACCCGGGACCTTTCAGTCCGCAGGCTGACGCTCTATCCACTGAGCCAAACCGGTCCCGGCAAAAAATAGATATTTTTAAAAAGGGAGATTTCTGAACTCAGATCACCCTTGTTCAGGTGTTCCCTCCCTCCCACACACAGCAACGGCTGTGGACTTGGACTTTGTTGGTAGCCTCTTTTGTAACCACAGAGGTTTGGTCACCACCGGCTCCTTTCAGACCAGGCTTCTGTGGTCCCAGTGAGATCTTCCAGCCTCCCAGGAGCCCTGGCCTTTGTGGGACCCTGGGACCCAGAGTTCAGAGGATCATTTCACTCTGGATGGGGACACCAGAAAGCCTGGGTCTTGAGCCTTCTGCTTTCTGTAGCACTTTTTAAAAATATATATTTTTATTGATTTCAGAGAGGAAGGGAGAGAGAGAAACATCAATGAGAAGAGAGAATCATTGATCAGCTGCCTCCCTTGGGGGTCGAGATTGCAACCCTGAGCATGCGCCCTGACTGGGAATCGAACCGTGAGATCCTGGTTCATAGGTCAATGCTCAACCACTGAGTTACAGCGGCCTGGACCTTGTCACCTTTTTAACTTTGGTTTCCATAGCTACAAAAAGTGGATGCTTTTCTTGCTTATCTCAGGGCTTTGATGAGGATCACGAGATATTGTACATGTGAACTTGTAAAGTATAAAGCAGTCTATGAATGTGTTACTACCGCTATTGTCAGAATGATTTGATCAAAAGATGCCCAAAATGCCAAAAGCTAGCTCTGGGGGCTTCTGCCTGCTTGCTCCTCCAACTCCCTTCCAGGTACATGAGGGGTTAAAACCCTTTGAGGACTATTGGTCCCTTGGGAAAATGACCCAGGAGTGCAAAGAACCAACTCAATTACATCTGTTAAAGATGAACTATGAAAACGTAGGTTTTTTTTAAAGATAACAATAGCAAACATTTATTGTGTACCTGTTATGTATTCAGCACATTCCTATATTATCATTATATTATCATAACCCTCACAATAAATAACCCTGCGAGAGAAGGGCACAGATTCATAAAGAAATATATACACATTTAGCCCTAGCCGATTTGGCGCAGTGGATAGAGCATCAGCCTGCAGACTGAAGGGGCCTGGGTTTGATTCTGATCAAGGGCACATGTCCTGGTTGCGGATTCGGTTCCCAGTAGGGGGTATGCAGAAAGCAGCCAATCAATGATTCTCATCATTGATGTTTATCTCTCTCTCCCTCTCCCTTCCTCTCTGAAATAAAAAAAAAAAGTTTAAATATATTTTTATATTTACACACACACACATGTAGAGGAGAAAAGATAGATTTTCACAAAATGATAGAACCACTCCTTAGTCCCTAGACACCTCCTACCAAATTGTGTTGCCTTTTCTCTTCCACAGGCAGAAATGGAGACACGCTGTCTTGCATAAATGGAGGGGCCTAGGGGTCCTGCAGGTCCCGAGACCCTGCCCGCGAGCTGACAGGGCCAGAGACACTGCACAGGGCTGGGCCGGAGCGAGAACGGCCTGGAGGCCTGGCATGCCCCTTGGCCGGGGAGCAGCTCTGGAAGACACCAGGCCAGCGTGTGGCCCGACAGGAAGCCTGAGCCGCAGCCCGGCGTCGGTGCCGGGGCAGCCCTGCGCCTGCTCTTGCCGGCACGTGTGCTGCCGGGGGTGCGAGGCCCTGCAGCTGCCAGGGGGCTGGAGGAAGGAGCAGCACTGGGGTCAGCAGAGAGCATGCCGTGGCCGCTGCCTTTCTGACGTAGAGCAAACCCCGTTCCTTCTCTGTGCTTCACCTCCTCCCGTGGCCTGCGAGAGGGGACTGACTGCGTGTGCTCCCTGCCGGCGTGGGCCCTGCAGAGGGCCAGGCTGGGCTTGCTCCAAGGCCATGAAGGCAATGGCTGAGGGGCCCCTGGCCTCACTCACTGACCTCCCTCCGACGCCCCAGGGCTCTCCCTCACCCAGCCCAGCAGCAGCAGCAGTGGGTGAGGGCGCCCTCGGGTGCTGTCCGCTCTGACCAGCGGGTGTGGGTGGGCTCTGAAGGTCAGGGAGGCCCGGGGAGCCAGCTCAGGCGTCCACGTCCCTTTCCTGCCGGCCCTGGAGTGTTCCCAGGGCGGGGATCCCCCAGCCCCCGCCTCACAGGCCCGGGCCCTCAGCTCTGCAGCTGCTCCCCTGCTCTGGAGGCAGCACGCTGAGGAGTTGGGGCGCAGGGCCCGCCGTCCTGGAGGCGCCAGTGAGCAGGCCTTGCCTGGCTGCAGAGGTGGGTGGGTTCCCTCCTCCTTTCCCCCCTCCCCATTGTTACCTTCCCCCCTCCCCCCAGGGTCCTTTCTGGCACATTCTCTAATCCTACTCTGAGGGATACTTACATTCTGACCTAGGGCTGGAGTCACGACAGGCATGGGGGGGGGGGGAGCCAGGGGGGGGACCAAGGTGGGGGAACAAATGAGCCTGGTCCCTCCAGGCCCGATGGAGCCACCCCTTCACCTTGCCCTGGTTCCCGGAGAGCTCGGGAGGCCTGGAGACCTGCTCGGGTGAAGGCTCCGAGATGCAGGTCACGGGCCCAAAAGCCTGGCCAGGCAGCAGCTCTCAGGAGCCAACAGCCCAGTGTCCCCTGTCCCAGCAGGCGGGGCCGGCTTCAGGCCAGGGCCTGGGTGCCCAGCGCCTCAACAGCAGCCACTGGGCCCCAGGCTCGTGCTTGCGTGCACGTGTGTGTTCGCATGTGTGTGCTGTGTGTGCGCGGGTGAGGTGGGGCTGTGCGCCCGTGGAGACGGTCTCCAGTGCTGCTGGGAAGGGACCTCTGAGGGAGAGAGCCTGCTCTTCCCAGGGGCCTGAAACCCTTCCGGGGAGAGAAGCCTCCCACCTGCGGGTCAGGATTCGACGCCTGGAAAGTAACAAGGAGCTTTCTGGAAACAGCAGGGACAGACGGGGAGCCGGGCCTGGCTGCTCCTGACTGCACCCTCGCTGGGAAGCCCTTTAACCATCTGAGGCTCGTCAACCCCACAGTCCAGTCCAGACAGGACTGTCCACAAGGTGCTTCTGCAGAGGCCTCACTGGAAAAGGCCCTTCAGCTGGAAAAGCCCCTCTGGGGCGGCCTGGGCCTGCCCCCCTCCAGCTCCTCCTCCCAGCCCCAGGCCCGAGGCTGCTCACCAAAGCGTGAAGGCGGCCCCGGGGGAAGCAGGGGAGGGGGATTAAATTATAGAGCAGCTCTGAGCCCCTCTCACAGCCCAGGCCCCGCTAAATAATTCACCGCCTGGGAAGACCCAGAGGTTCCTGACAGTGAAAGTAGGTCAGGTGCCGCCCTGGCCCCGGGTGGGGGCCGTGGGCTCAGAGCAGCTTCCCCACCAGCACCAGGAGGGGCTGCGGGCTGGCCAGGCCTTGCCCGCCCGGCAAGTGCCAGCTGCTCCAAATGTAGCAAGGCCACCAGCCCCGCCCGCCCAGGGCCTCCCGCAGGGGCCAGGTAACCCACCGCGTGACACCCAGTTCCCGAGGGGCCAGGCTCCTCCTCCCTCGTGGCACCCGCCCGGGGTGCTGTGCCCTCTCCACGTGCAGCCGTCTCCCGGGGCCTCGCCCACAGGCCTGGGACTCAGAGGGCGACGTGGGAGTGGGAGGGGCACCCCAGTCACACGAGGTGCAGGTGGGAAGTGACAGGGCCAGCCCCGGGCTAAGCACAGCGTCAGCGTGGAGCAGGGAAGGGACACGGAGAGAAAAGGGAACCAGCAAAGCCCTCAGGTCCCCGCCCCAACCCTCCAGGAGCTGGAAAGGGTTTCAGGCCACACCAGGGGAGGAAACTGAGGCACCGGTCACCAAGGGGAAGGCGCAGGGGCAGCCAGGGGCACCCTGACCGGGTCCGGGACAGCCCAGGGGTTCCCTGACCTCCACACACATGTGCTCCGGCTCCAGCCGCACCTCTCGGCTCGGGAATCGCAGCTGCAGCCGGGCCCAGCAGGGCGGGGGACTTAACCATCTCTGCGCCCACATGCCCGGGTCCTCTCCCCTCGCACAGCCTCAGAGCCTGCGCCAGGGCCACTGCCAGCGAGCCCAGCCCCCTGGCCAGTCCTCCTCTCCAGGCCTGAGGCTCCAGGCCACGAAGGGCCAGGCCCGGGGTCCCCTGGGGACAACGGAGGTGTTTCCCGTGGGCGCCCGCCCTCCGGTTCCGTCCTCAGAGCTCGAACGCGAAGTGAATGAATCACACACAGGTGGTGCCCGGTGGTGTGGTCCTGTTGGGGTGTCCTCCCAGGCAACAAGAGGTCGCTGGTTCAATTCCCGGTCAGGGCACGGGCACTTGCCGGGCTGCAGGCTGCATCCCCAGCAGGGGGTGTGCAGGAAGCAGCCAATGGATGTTTTTCTCTCATAGATAGATGTTTCTATCTCTCTTCTTCTCCCCCTTTCTCTCAAATCACTAAAAACGTATTTTAAAAAAATGTAAACACAGGTGAGCTGACAGCCCCACCCCCAATCCGCTGTAGGGCCCTCGCGAGTCACTTCCCGGGCAGACTGCAGGCACGCCAGGGAGGGGAGGAGGGGAGGCTGCGTGCTCTCAGGCCGGGCCCACTTCACTTCCTCCCGCGAACTCTCAACCTCCGCCCTCGCGTGACACCCTCCCAGCAGCAGCCTGCATCCCGCGGAAGCAAAGGTCAGAGAGCAGCGACTGTGGATGATTTTTTTTTATTTATTTTGCATTTCATAGATCATCCAGTTTCACATTCTCACAGGATCAGCAATTACAACAGCCACCTCGTCTCCCAAGTCTGAAAACGGCAAGACAGCCACAGCCGCGGCCAAAGGCAAAGCACGGATGTGCTCACAAAACAAAACAAAAAAAATTGCACAATTTTCCCTTCGTTCCCCTTAAACGGACGCCCGACACAAAGGTTCGCGGCTGGAGAATGGAAACCCTTTCTTCCTCACGCCTCAAACTAAACATTAAACGTATCTGACGGGGCGAACAAGGTCTCCTCAATAATTAATTGCACACACACATGAAAAATCCTTTATGATGCATAAATATTTTGTTACACAGGGTACAAAAATACTTTCACTTTCTGGTTGGTTTCGTAGTTTGGAAAGAATGGGGAGCGGTGGCAGGGGTGGGGTGTGCTGTGGAGAGGTGCGCAGACGGGCAGAGACGGGGATGCTCTGAACAGTGGCCGGCCCGTGGGAGGAGGGAGCGGGGACCCCGATGGGAAACGGAAAGAGAACCCTCTGCCAGCGGCCGAGGCTGTTCAGCCGGGACGTGTGGGGCGGTGGAACTGGTGGGACTGGTGGCAGGCGCGGGCCCCACCGAGCGGGGCGGGTGCAGGGGAGGGGTGTGGAGAGCAGGACCGGGAATGATGAACCATTAAAGGCCAGGACCTGTTGCTATGGTGACACAGTGTGAGAACAAACTGTACACTCACATATACACAAGTGTAAGTGTCTTAATTCATGCCAGAAAACATGCAAAATCAAACGCCTTGTTTCTCCGAGGTGAAGCTACAAAAAGCAAGTTTTTGGACGGGAGGCCGGGCCTCGCGTGGCCCCAGGGAGGCCCGGGCACCGGGTCCGAGTGTCCCAGAACCCTCCCCGGAGGCCTTGGGAGGAGGGCTCTGGGCGGGGCGGGACCGGGGGAGGGGAGGGAGAGGAACAGGAAGCAGTCCACTGAGTCAGGCTTAAAATTCACAGTCTTTGGAGGAAAGCAGCGGCTCCCGCCAGCCGCCTGGGGACGGTGGAAGCTGCGGGCCCGCGGGCAGCTTCCTCCCCAGCGGGGGGCGGGAGCGTCCAGCTGTGGTAACAAGACCTGCAGGGGTGGGGGGAGAGGGCCGTGAGCAGAGGTGTGGGATGCAGCGGAACCCGGGCCTTCCCAGTGTGCCGAGTGGGCCAGACGGATGGGCAGGTGGGTGACGCGGGAGGAGAAGGGAGGACCAGCCAGAGTGCCCGGTGCCCAGAGCATCGCCGGCTCTCGGACGCAGTGAGGGGGGCCCGGGGCCCCGCGGAAAGCCCGGGTCTGGGACCTCCGCCCCCGGACCCCTGGGCCAGACTTACTGAGGAACTAACAGAACTGGCGGTACTTCCATCCTTGCTGGGTGGTGTCGGAGGACGGGTACCAGCGCACCTGCAAGAGAAGCAACGTCAGGAGCTCGCCGCGCGGCCCGCCCCCGACGGGGAGCCCCGGAGCACAGCCCTCGGCGCCCACAGAGTCCCGGTACCGTCAGCGCTGGCAGGCGCCGGGCCAGGCACCCGCCTCGGGGCGCCAGTGTCTTCGTCCTGAAAATGGGAGCGTGCCCCTGACCCGCCCCCTCTGCCGGGCGAAGGCCAATGAGAGAACGGTTATGGCGACTGACACGCCACTAGACCGGGCTGCGACGAGCCGGCTGGACCCGGTGGGGTCCGGCAGTGGGGGCCCGGGTGCTAGCCACCGGCCCTTCGCCCTTCGCTGGGCGGGCGCGGAATTCCCAACAGGAGACCAAACCCCAACGTGATTTTGCTCCTCGGTGTCTCTGAATCGCGGGGTCCCCATCCAGCTGTGGGCGGGAGATGGCCGTCACAGGCAGCCGTGAGCACCAGGAAGACAGAGCGGGAGGACCCCACGCGAGAGAGCGACGCTGGTGTGGCCGCCAGTCCGTGTGGGGTCTGTAGGGACTGCTACAGCCTCCCCGTCTCCTCCTCTCTGTCCCTCCGCCACTGCCCTCCTGAGCCGGAGGTTTGTAACTACCAGCTGAGCCCTCCACGGGGCCTGGCAGGCACGGGGGGCCTGGCACTGTCAGGAGGCCCCGCAGCGGGATCCCCAGAGACCGGACCGGAAAGGACAGGCACCCCCTCCCCCAGGGGCCGGTCGTGGGGATGGGAAGCTGTCTGAGGGGCCGCCCACCCCTGCGGGGAAGGCCGCCTGCCCCCACCGGGCCGTGGCTGCCCGGGTGAGGAAGGGCAGGCGCCCCACCCGTGAGGGGGGAGAGAACCGGACGGGGCCCAGGGCCCCTCGGAGAGGAAGGGACGGCACAAGAGCCGACGGAGCCGGGAGCGGCCAGGCTCCCGGACAGGGCCCCGCAGCTGCAGCGTCAGACCCGGTGGCCCACGGGGCCCTGGGCCCTCCGGGCCAGGTGGGGCTGAAGGAAGCTTCCGGGGAACTTGCTCCTGTGCCCCCTCCTACACCAGGTGCTGCTCTGACAGCACAGGGCTCTCCTCCCCGGCACACAGCGGACGTCAGGGGCTGGTCACCCGACGATGCCGGATGCTTGGCACACAGCACACAGCCGGGCAAAGCCTTAGGCCACCTGACCAACGGGCTAGGCCTGTGGCACGGCCGTCACCGGACACAGCTGCCCCCACACCACACAGAGGGGCCAGGCGCCCTTCCAGCCTCTGAGCTGCCGGGCAGAGGCCCCGCACCCTCTTCCCCGCCTCCAGGACATCTGGAAGCGGTTCCCCGCCTCCCGGCTGACAGCTGAGCGGAGGAAGCCTCTCCTCCCCGCGGCGGAGCCACGGAGGCCCTCTCGGCGGGAGGCCCGGGGACCCCAGAGCTCGGCCCACCGGGAGGACGAGGAGAGCAGCTCCTGCTGCCGGAGGGCCTGTGGCCCCGCTCAGGGCACCCGCCCGGGCCGGCGCAGCCCCCACATGGCAGTGCCTGGAGCTGGGTGCCCGCGGGCCGGGGGCGGGAGGACACGGGGTGGGAGGAGGAGGGACTCTGGAGCCTCCCCCTCGCCCTCTGCTCCGCTGGGGAGCCGAGGCCTCCAGCTGCTGCGTCAGGCTCCCGAGAGCCCGCCTCAGCCGGCCCCCGTCCCCGCAGAGCTGGAATTCCTGCCCCCGAAGCAGCGCTGTCCCCTGGCCCGGGGTGAGCCGGCCGCCTTCCTGGGGAGGAAGCAGAGGAAAGACCCCACTTCTGAGCTCCAGACAGCCGTCCCCCTGAGGTGGACAGAGTGCTCTCGTTTCCGCTCCCCTCAGACACACAGCTGGGCCGGCGGGCCAGTCCTCTAAGGAAGCACGGTCCAGCCCTGGCCGGTGGCTCAGCTGGTTGAAATACTGTCCATACACCAAAAGGTTACAGGTTCAATTCCTGGTCGGGGCACATACCCAGGTTGTGGGATTTGATCTCTGGGCGGGGCAATTGATCGATACCTCGATGTCTGTCTGTCTCCACTTTTCTCGCCCTTCCTCTCTCTCTCACATCAATGAATGTATCATCAGATGAGGAATAAAAAAATAAGTCTCTAAAGCACAGTCCCTTCCTGTCCCAGCTCCAAATCAGACCCGCACCCCTGCCCCCAGGGCCAGCACATGAGGGAGGGAGTGGCTGGTCCCTTCTCAGGGCCTCTCGCTGCTCACGGGGGACGTGGGGTCCTGAGATACCCACCCGGACAGGCGCCTGGTGTCTACGACGAACCAGGTCCCGGGAGGATCAGCAGCGACACGAGAGGGGCAGGGACTCAGTCCCCTCTCACCGGGACCGACTGAGAAGACGCGCCCAGAAGGGAAGGGGGCACAGGAGCGAAGCCACAGGAGAAGCAATATGAACAGCCGACAGTTACGGGGCCTCGCTCACCGAGAGTCAGTTATAGTGACACCCAGGCTCGCTGAGCCCAGACCGGCCAGTCTGCCCGCTGGCCCTGGAGCAGCCCCGGGAATTCCCGACAAGGAAACAGCAGGACAGGCGCCCAGGGAGGGGCGAGCAAGGGCGCCACTGCCGCAAGGCCTCCCAGCAGCAAAGAATTGTGTCCACAACCTACTCATCGTCCACAGGGGCTGGGTATGCTCACCCTGTGGGGGGCTGGCAGGGCATCTAGAAGGTAGGCCTACACTCACTGATGTGGGGAAATGTCCTCATAACTAAGTTTTGAAACGATTGAGCATCCAGTAATTTTTGTAAAAGATTCCTATCCGTGGCTTTACACACACACACACACTCGCACCTAACTACCTACCAAGTCTAAGGACTAAAGGTAGCGACTTTGTAGGGAGCAGGAGGATAAGCCAGAGGGAAAAAAGAAAAAATCCTGCTACCTGCCCCCCAATAAATGCAGAGTCTAATAACGAATGCTTATGAAACCCCAGTGGGCCTCTGCCAGCCACTCCCCTGCCTGCCTCACCCTCTTACGGGAGAAGATTCTATCAAGAGGCTCAGAAGGTTGAGCCAAGACAGAGGGGACGAACCATCTCCCAGCACCTTCTGCAGGTCCGGTCCCTGGGGCTCTGGCTGAGCTTCTGGCAAAGGGCATGCATTTGGGATGTGCCCACCTAGGTAAAGGACTGCTTTTCACCCCCTCTTGCCCCTTAGCTGCCACCTCCTTGCCCCCAGACATAAAAAACTCAAGTTTTGTTGGTCGCCTGGTTCAGAATAATTCTCTTCAGATCAACACTGTCCACCCCTTTGTTTAGGCATTTTCTTTTTAAATATATATAGACTAGAGGCCCGGTGCACAGATTCACACACCGGTGGAGGCCCTCAGCCTGACCTGCGGGGATTGGGCTGAAACCAGCTCTCCGACATCCCCCGAGGGGTCCCGGATTGTGTGGGGCCAGTTCTTGGGTGACACCCCCTGGAATCGGGCTCCCTCCTCTCTGGTTCCGGGTGCATCACCCAAAAACTGCAGCTGCCAAGTCCCTGCAGCTCAGCAGCTCCTGCATCAAGTGTCTGCCCCTGGTGGTCAGTGTGCATCATAGCTGCCAGTCGGATGGTCACTTCGGCTTTTATATGTATACTAGAGGCCCGGTGCACGAATTTGTGCATGGGGGGGGGGGTCCAGCCGGCCCGCCAAGACCAGGACCAATCAGGAAGGCTGGGGGGAGGGGCCACAGGCAGTGGACTGACTGGCCCCACCCCCTAATCAAACTCCTGGTCAAACTCCCAGTTGAGGGGACAGTTTACATATAGCCTTTTATTAGATAGGACAGTGGTCGGCAAACTGGCTGCGGGTTGCCGCTCTGTTGACTAATGAGTTTGCCGACCACTGATACAGTATATATAGGGCTATGTGCACACTGAATATGTGCACACTGAAAGGAAATTAATTAGAAGGTGGCCAGCAGGGTGGGCCTGGGGGAGATGGGCCAGACACACCCTGGAGCCAACCTCCCGTGGTCCCCAGTGTCTGTGGAATAAGCGAGGGTCCTCCAGCAGGTGAGGTCCCTTGGCCTGGCCTGCGGGGATCGGGCCCAAACCGGCTCGCCAACATCCCGAGGGGTCGGGAGTGTGAGAGGCACTCTGCACAGTTGTTATCATACAGGGTGTGGAACACAAACACAAGTGTGCAGTAAACTACATTCAGGGCCAACAGTGCCCCAGCAACAACATAACCCACGGCCAAAGGTGGAATCACACGGCCCTGCAAGGAATCAAGCTACATCCTCTCTGGTTTTGGGGTGTGTCACCTGAGAACCGCCACTGCCAAGTCACTGCAGCTCGGCAGCTCTTGGGTTGGGCATTTGCCCCCTGTTGGTCAGTGCATGTCATAGCGACCAATTGGACAGTCAAACACTTAGTACTTAGTACATTAGCCTTTTATACACACACACACACACACACACACACACACATATAGGATAATATGTAAATAGACCAACTGAACAACCAGTCGCTATGATGTGTACCAACCACAAGGGGGCACGCAGAGACCATGGCGGGCATCAGCAGCAGGCGGCAGAGTGCAGGACAAGGTGGGGCGCTGGTCACTGTCATCAGGGCAAGCCTCTGTTACTGAAGATTCTCTGCTCCAGTGCACGGAGGTCCTGCCGGGCACTCGCACCCGCTGCTGGAGCCGGAGCAGATGCTCACGCCTGCTGCCAGTGCCTGGCCATGACCCCGACTGCCCCTTAGGGCTTCTCCAGCTCCCCCTGCTCCTGAAGGGTGATCAGGGCCGGCAGCCACCTGTTACACCCACTGTTGGCAATGGCCCCGCTCGCACCTACTGTCGGCACCATAGTCGCCGCTCACACCCATCGCCTGTGCTGGCCTCTGCTGCTGGGGCCTGGGGCTGGTCCCGATCGCTCGGTGCCGTCAGCAGGTGCAAGCAGCAGCTGCTGACCACGATCAGCCGAGGGTCTCTACACCTCCCGGTTCACACCCGCTGCTGGCCCTGGCCCAGACGGGCCCCCATCGCTCTGCACCGTCAGTGCGTGGGAGCGGCAGCGGCGAGAGCAAGGCTGCTGGCAGACGGGTCGGGGTCTGCGGCAGGAGGGGCCAGGTAGGGGCGCAAAGGATGAGCTGAGACCCGCCCCTGTGCCCACCGCAGCCTCGTGGCCCACAGTTCCTTTCAATGATGAGAGAGAACGGATTGGCTGCCTCCTGTGGGCCCCCTACTGGAGATAGAGACCACAACCCGGGCATGTGCCCTTGACCAGAATCGAACCCTGGACCCTTCCGTCCACAGGCCGACCCTCTATCCACTGAACCAAAACCAGCTAGGGCTAGTTACCATTTTCAACCTCCACTTCTGGGGCAGCCCTGCTGAGGGGCGGGGAGGGGCTCTGGAAATGAAAAGGGGAAAATGCTACTACTTGGAAAATGCTTTCATGCCTATTACTGCACCTGGTCCCAACAACGGCTTTACTGCGGAGAACATGGCTTCCGGAGAGCGAGGAGCAGGGACGGAACTAGTTACCGCCTGGGCCAGCCTCCTGTTAGTCTCCCGCCCCCAAAACGCCACGACCCTTTGAAGCAGCCTCCATCCCTTCCCTGGGAAGCCAGGAGACAGGACTCAGGCACAATGAGGCCTCCAGCCTCAGGGAGGACCCAGGTGAGGAAACTAGACAGCGAGGATATTAAATAACAGCCACGATACCTGGTTATCCTCTAGTCTTCCCTCTGGATAGCCCTATGAAGTAGGTATGATTATCATCATTCCAAAACAAAACTGAGACACAGAGAAGTTAAGTAACTTGCCCCAGGTCTCACAGGTGTTAAAAGGGAGAGCCAGGATGTGGATGAGACAGTGGATCAGAGTTGGACAACCACAAGGTAGGGAGGGGGGAGGAAGCTGGAAAGGAGGACCACAGGGGGGCACAGAACCCTCGGAGCAGGGAGCAGCATACCACTCTCAGCCAGCAGGGGCCCCCCGAGGAGGGCGGAAGCCCGCTCCTGTCCCCAGCTCCCGCCTCTGCGTGGTCCCGGGCACCGCCCAGCCTCTCAGAGCAGATGAGCCAGAACTTCTGGGCCGCTCACCGTACACAGGAAGACACACAGGCCCAGAGGCGAAGCCACCTGCCAAAGGCCAGGCCGCTAACCGGTGCAAGGCGGGGATCAGAGGTGAGGACTGCAAAGTGGGGATCACAGGTGAGGACCCCAGCAGTTCAACGCCCCACGTGGCCGGGATACCGTGCAACTGCCCGCCTCCCACACTGCGCCAGGTCAGAGACGACGGACAACGTGCGGGCTAACCACTCTATGCCCACCCAGAGCCTGGTAAACGCCCCAACATCTCCCTCTGGGGAAGACTGTTACCACCTTCCCACCCCCAACCAGCTTTCTAGCGCCCACACTTCTGCCCGTGGTACCATCTAAAGCTGCTGTGGCCGGGAGAGCGCCCCTGCTGGGCTTGTTGGGGTAACAGCCCCAGAACCTGAACCTTCCGCCCTGGCCCTCGGAGCCCAGAGGTCACTGAGCGCCGCAGAGGACCGGGGCGACCGGGAACCCAGCCCTCGGCCAGCGCCCCGACTCTTCCCACCGCAGCTTCCAGTTCCGGCGAACTCCGCCCTCCGGGCCTCCCACTTCCTTTTCCTCCTCATCCCCTTCTGCTGCCCCCACGATCTGCAGCCTCTGCTCACTCCTGCTCCACAGCACAGCACGGCCCCCTAGGTCCCTCTTCCGCACGGACGGGAGGCTGAGGCGGGCTCACCATTGCTCCGCCCTCCTGTGCCGCCTGGCAGGGCCGTCCACACAGCTGGCATTCCTGTCGCTGCCTCCCGGGAATGGGCTGGGGGCTGTCTGCCTCTCCAGCGCCTGGCCGGCCCTCGCTGAGCAGGGCGCCCTCCCGGCCCACTCTGCCCTTTCCGCCCCTCCTGGACGTGCTCGGTCCTCTCTCCGGCCCCAGTGCAGGTTCGGGAGGGAGAGCATCCGGGCTCCATGGAGACAGGAGCCCTCGCTGAGCACTGGGGGCGTTTGTCCCAAGTACAGCTCCAGCACCCCTCAGGCACTGACATTTAATTCTCACAACCCGAGGCACACAATAGAATTCTTTTCCAGATAACTAGGAAAACCAAGGCACAGCAGCCTTTAAGAGCTTTCTCAAGTTCATACAGACAGGAGGAGGCAGAGGCAGGCGGAGGGTTCCGGAGACCACACCGGGGTTGGGATCTGAATCGTGGTTCGGTCACCGCAGAGTGCAGTGCGGGGCCGCGGGCGGTGGAACCACAGCCGCGTCTGCAGGACTCTGCCCTAAATCTTCAACATGGCCTCACGGTCAGAGCCCAAGGCCTCAAGTAAGGTGACCAGATCATCCCGCTTCTGGCGGGACAGTCCTGATTTTCAACCATTTTCCCCGTGTCCCGCGGCGTTTTAAAAAAGTCCCGATTTTTGAAAAGAATCTTTCCAATCATCTTTCAAAAAAATCGGGACTTTTTAAAAACGCCTCGGGATGCAGGAAAAGTTGTAGAAAATCAGGACTGTCCCGCCAAAAGTGGGACCATCTAGTCACCTTATCCTAAGGCATGTCGCGGGAGACAGCGGCTCCGCTCTCAGGAGACATGCGTGGTCCAGAGGCCAGGTAGGTACGAAGTCTGGCCGCCTGAGCCTCCCCTCTGCCCGTCCTGCTCCGCCCCCTGGGGAGAGCTTACCTGAGCGTGCAGGGCGGCGGCAGCGGCGGTGGCAGCCGGGTAGGTGAAGGCGGCGTGTGAGATAGCCGGGGTCAGCTCTGTGGTGTACAGAGGGTAGGGGGCCCAGGCCTCTGGGGACGTGGGGATCAGAGCAGTCCCCATCAGGTCATCTACAAAGGGAGACAACAGCCCCGTGGTCAGAACACCCTCCTTCCGCCACCTCACGCCGGTCAGACAAGGGGACTCAGCACTATGGCTGAAGCACAAGCTCGTCGGCCAGATACCCCTCGAGACCAGAGAAAGAGGACATGTGACTTGGCCTGGCCGGGTGACTGTCTTGTCTGCTTTGAGAAGCTCTCAGAGGGGCCTCCACCCATCTCAGCCAAGAGAAACCAGGGAAGTCTGGTGGCTGAGCCTGTCTGAGGCCCAACGAAGGCCGCAGGTGGGACGGAAGTGAGGAGCCCATACGGAGGTGGCTGTGGATGCAAGCAGCCTCCTGGCAAAGGGGGCATGCAGGCGGACCGCCCCCCGGTGGGAATCTCAATGCCTGCGCTGTGTGCAAACCCCCCGAGGCCCCGAGCCCGGGCCCGGGGCAGGGCGCAGGCTGCCGCCGAGCGCCGCTCACTCACAGGGGTCCCGTGCGATGAAGTGTGCTCCGAGGGCGGGGTGGGTGCTGGTGGGATTCGGTGTAGCCATTAGCTTGTTCTTGGCCATCTTGGTATTGGCTTTGGCAAACTCTAGCCTCAGGGTCTGCGGGTTCTCGGGATCAAAGCGGATGCCCTACAACCGGAGGGAAGGAAGGGAAAGACTTCACTCTGTAGAACCCGGGCGGCCCACTGCAGTGGGCACAGAAGGGCCCGGAAACGGTCTGGTCCGGAAGACTTGTCCGCCCGGGGCCAGTACAGAGGACACGCCGCCTTGTGAGCAGGGACGTCTGGCCGAGACAGCACAGCCGCGGACTCGGCCCAGGGCGGCTGGGGAACAAGGCCTGCGGGCCCGCGCCTTGGGCGTGGGGGGGGGGGGGTTGCAGAAGGCAGGACAAGGACGCCCATGCCCAGGGTTTGTGGGTCAGAGAAAGACCTGCTCTCCATCTACTCACGTTCAACGCATTCTTGGCTGCTTCTGCTCCTGCCCGGCTGTCAAAGATCACAAAACCAACAGGCTAACGGGAAAAAGAGAGAACACCCTTGCACCTCTCCCAGCATTCCATCTCCCCCAGAAAAACAAAACAAAACAAAACAAAACAAACACCAAAATAATAAAAAGCAACTCTTGCCCGTGTCCACCCTAAGCTCAGTGGGAACTACAGAAGACTCTTGTGCACCAGAAGTCTCCAACCCAGGTGCCACCTTGTGGGAATGGTGCCAACAGGGCTTTACCCCACAGCACTAAGCATCACCCTTCCAATAAGTCTTTTTATTTTATTTTATTTTTTTAATGCATGCAGGTAATTAAGAGCAAGTTCCAGCCCAGCCAGCGTGGCTCAGTGGTTGAGCATTGACCTATAAACAGAAGGTCACAGTTCGATTCCCTGTCAGGGCACATGCCCAGGTTGTGGGTTTGATTCCCAGTGTGGGACACACAAGAGGCAGCTGATCATTGATTCTCTCATCATTGATGTTTCAATCTCTCTCTCTCTCTCTCCCTTATCTTCTGAAATCAATTTAAAAAAATTAAAAAAATACATACACACACACACACACACACACAAACATATATATTTAAAAACGAGTAAGTTCTAATGTTTTCCCAGGAAGGGACTCTAATATATCAAGTGCCTAAGAAGTTCCAGATTCAATCAAGGGGAACAGGTTGAAACTTCTCCAACTTCACCTTGCCAAGGTTCAGTCCAGACCCCAAATGGCCCTGAGCCTCGAGCCAGGCTGTGGCTTCTCAAGAGTGAGAGAGGAAGGACCAGGAGCTGACTGGTAAGAAGAGGGGACCCGTGGAGGCCACTGTTCCACCAGCCCAGGACAGAGCCAGGATGCAGGGAGCGGTCTCAGCTCCCTCAAGACGGAGTAAAAAGCAGCTGGGATGGGCTGGGAGGAAGAAAAGCCTGGCAGAGAAATTACCTGTCTCGATGTGAGCTTGATGAGGGACCCTTCGTACCCCTGCAGAGAGAGGCCGTCATTAACAGGGAAGGTCAGAGCCACTGCTGTGCCGCCCCAGCCGCCCACTCGGCCCTCCACCACTGCCGGTGCCCTCCACGCTCCACCGGCACCACACGGAGTGCCACGAGGGCGGGCATCGGTGGCAGTCACCATCGTTTCACTCATAAATTCCCATTTGCCCCACGAGCTTGTAATCCAGACGCACAGATCTTACCTTATTAAGTTTTCTCCTCTGCAAATCGAAAAGGCTACACTGAATCTCAAAGATTACTTATACGGCAAACTCTATGGAGATTCTCCATGTCCCCACTTTACAGATGAGGAAACAGAGGCTGGGAAGGGCTAAGTGATCGACAGAGAGCAACCTGTGGATTGACAGGTCTGTGATCACCGTTTCTGATACTCTGTCCTCCCTCCTCCCGCTGCCCAGCCCCGGCCAGAGACTCCCTCCTGACGCCTCGCCTCTGTCCCAGGCTCTGCCCGGGGGTGGTGGGCCCAGACTCACCTTGAACGGCCTGAAGAGCAGGTAGAGTTCCCTGGGCTTGATGTCCACAGGGAGGCCGCTGACGAACAGGGTGCGGACCTGGAGACAGAGGACGCACTGACGGCCCCTCCCGGAAGGAGCTGGCGCCCTCCCGGCGTTTAGGGAGGATCTGGAATTTCCCGGGCCTCCTTTGGAGGCCGAGACAAATGCATACTCAGAGGTTCATGGCATTTAACTTTTTTTGTTATTGCTGTTAATCCTCACCCAAGAACATTTTTCCCATTGGTTTTTAGATTTTATTTTTATTTACTTAAAATTTTTTATTTTTCTAAAATGCATTTTTATTGATTTCAGAGAGGAAGGAAGAGGGAGAGATAGAAACATCAATGATGAGAGAGAATCATTGATTGGCTGCCTCCTGCATGCTCCCCACTGGGGATCGAGCCCACAACCTGGACATGACTGGAATCGAACCTGAGGCCCTTCCAGTCTGCAGGCCGATGCTCTATCCACTGAGCCAAACTGGTTAGGGCTGATTTTTAGAGAGAGTGGAAGGGAATGGGGGAAGAGGGGGGGGGGGGGGGGGAGAGATGTGAGAGACACTGGTTGCCTCCTGCACATACCCTGACTGGGACCAGGTATGACACCTACAGTCCAGGTATGTGCCCTTGACCAGCAATCAAACCCGAGACCCTTCAGTGTGCAAGCAGATGCTCTAACCATTGCAACAAGCATATGAACTAGGCCAGGGCACAAGCTTTTAACTCTCCAAAGGCCTTCCTGAGCCCTCTCCTTTCTCCAGGTACATCCTGCAGGTGTCACTGAACGAGCACCTGCTGAGCGCCTCTGTGCAAGCCTGCCGGCTGCTCCACAGCCGCGAGGAGAGAGCCCCGTTTAACCAGCACACAGACCGGACCCCTCTTCAGATCAAGGCCCCCTCTGACCCCCTGAGCACACCTGGTGTCTTAGCCCCCCCCCCCCCCCCCCCCCCCCCCCCCCCCCCCCGACAAACGCACCAGTTAAAATGAATATAATTTGTAGCAGATACCCACAGACCCAGGTGGAGAGGTCCCGTCTGGTCCAGGGGAGAGGAAAGAGGTAAATGGACCCTAAGTCCTGAGCTACGGCCTGCGATGACCTCAACAAGGGGCCCACCCGTCACACCCACCTCCTGGGCACTGCTTCTGAGGCTAGAGGTGAGCTCTTCGATGGCAGGAAGGGGGTGTATCCCTGCCTCTATGTCCAGCGCCTACTATGGTGCTGGTACTGCACAGATGTTTACTGAGTCCGAGACGTGGGCGAGGAGTCAGGGGTGGGACAATTATGCCGAGTTTTGAAGAATGAGTAGGATCCTGCCAACTTCAAACGAGGCAGGAGATGCTGTGAGTTACAAGGCTTGCCCTCACCATGGTGACAAGCTGGTGGGGAAGCCAGGTCTAGACACCAGACTTCTATCCTGTGACTCCAGCCAAATCTGACTTCCTGAACTGCATGACAGCCTGTGGGACCCGGCCAACAGCCTTTTCGTAGACAATGGATTGAACCAGGAACCTGGAGCAGCCAGGCGAAGTCACACCCAACGCACGCACCCACGCGCACATCCTCAGCTACAGAGCCAGGAGGGGCTGTGGGAACCAGCATAAACAACTGTGTCACCATCCTCAGCCCATGCCTGGTCACAAATGGGTAAGGACAAGTTTCTTCACTCACATGAGTGTTCTGCCAAGAAGCATACCCTTGCCATTTAGGGCACATCGTTCCTTCCAGTCATGCCTTTCCCTAACCAGACATGCCTCTGCTCCCAGGCCTGGGCCGGGGGGGAGAGGGGGAAGGCTCTGTACACGTCACAGCCCGCAGCTCTGTGTCCCTGTCTACACAGTGCTCAAGTGCAGCCCTGCTCCCAGAAGCACCTGGGACACACTGGGCAGCTGAGGCTCCGGGTGGGCTCCACCGAGCCCCGGACTCCAGGGGCACCCTCCTCCATGCTCTGATGGGAGGGCCTTTGACCTCCCTGGAACCCGCCAAAGGACAGTGGCCTGCTTGGGTCATCCGGGACCCACCTGGGCAGGTAGAGGTGATACTTGCTTCCGGGTGCCAGGACTTGAGCACCCAGCCAGGGCCCTGCTTCTCGCTCCTCCCTGGGATGGCGGGTCCCGGGTTTGGGTCCAAGATGCAGAACCAGAGCCACCCCACGGAAGCCTCTGCCTCCGTTCTCCCCAGGGGCCACCCCGGCTAATTTTAAACCCTTCCTCAAATGGCTCCTTTCTGGCCAGGCCTCCCCAGAGGCCCCCTGAAATAGCAAGTTCTCAGCACCAAGTTTCCTGCTGGGTGGGGGAGGGGAGGAAGGGGGATCTTTCCCTCCCTTCCTCCCTCCCTCCCTCCCAGCTCAGATCCCGGTTTCCAGCCTTCCCTCCGGGCCGGATGTTTCCAGCCCTTTTCTTCTGGTTTCCATCATTTCGGTTCTGAAGTGTTCACAAGGCCACAATCGCGCTCCCGTCCTGTCCCCGGCCGCCTCTCAGAAACAAAAGGAGGCCAAGGCAGTTAGTTACGGCCGAGGCGGCGGGTCCATCTGCCAGGTCACAGACCCTCTGCAGGGACACCGAAGTCTGGGAGGTTAGGTCGCAGGAAAGCTGGCCTCACGGTTCTCTCAGGTCCTTACTTGATCTTAGTCACCCCGGAGATGGCGGGATCCCCGACTCTCCTCTGGGCAGACAGGGAAACGGAGGCCCAAGGGGCTCATGCAGCTTAGTTCCCCCGGGGGCCCTGACTCGGTCTTTGGTGTCACCAGCAATCTGCCCAGCTGAGGGGACAGCAGTGGGTGGCCTCATGAGGCTCGTGGGGAGGTAAAGGATTGTCACACATCCATGCGGGAGCCCTTCCTTGGGGGCTCGTTGAGGATGACAGCAAAGCCGGGACACTACGGTAGAACAAGAAGAAACTGGCGCCGAGACTGGTTTGGCTCAATGGATAGAGCTTCGGCTTGGGGACTGAAGGGACCCGGGTTCGATTCCGGTCAAGGGCATGTACCTTGGTTGCGGGCATATCCCCAGTGGAGGGTGTGCAAGAGGCAGCTGGTCGATGACTCTCTCTCATCGATGTTTCTAGCTTTCTATCTCTCTCCCTTCCTCTCTGTACAAAATCAATAAAATATATATTTTTTTAAAATTAAAAAAAGAAGAAGAAACTGGCAAAGCAAGGGCGAGGGGAGCATGAGCTCAGCCCCAAGCTGAGAGGAGAAGAGGTCTCAGAGCCCTCGCTCTGCCTTTCGGCTTCAGCTCCCTCTGGTCCTGCACAGCCCATCTCCTCCGGGTCCCCAGCAAGCTCCCCGCGCACCAAAAGCAGCTGCTGCCCGTGCTGCCTCTCGGGCCAGCCCTCACACCCCTCTACTTCCTCACTCCCCCTTCCTTCCTCTGAAGTCCTCAGGGCCCTCAGAACCCCCTGCCTCACATCGTTTCCACCGCCTGAGTTTATCCTGGCCTCTAGAGCCCCAGAGAAGGGAGCCCCGTCTCAAACCTTTCCCACCCTCCAGAGCTCCCAGCGCCAGGCCTCAGCACCTGCAGGGTCCCTGGGGCCTCGGTCCTTCCAAAGAAGCTCCCAGGCCGGGGCAGACGTGGCCCAGCGTGGCCGAGTAACGCCATAAATGGCAAAGACCACAAACAGCTTCGGTGAGGCCGCCGCCTGCACCCCAGCCTCAGGCCTGGCGAGGGGAAGATGCTTCCTGGCTCCGAAGCTGTCTATCTGTGTGACACGGACACCATCGACCTCCAGGAGAACAGTTCGCCTCACTCCACGCCGGGCACGGGGGGGCTCAACAAAATGCACGCTCACGCGGGGCTCCTGTGATCACAGTGGTTCCCTGCACGGAAACCTCGCCTATCAGGTACCCCAAGCCTTTTACTTAGAAGTGCCTAGCGAGCCGAAACCGGTTTGGCTCAGTGGTAGAGCGTCGGCCTGCGGACTGGAAGGTCCCAGGTTCAATTCCAGTCAAGGGCATGTACCTTGGTTGCGGGCACATCCCCGGTAGGGGGTGTGCAAGAGGCAGCTGGTCGATGTTTCTCTCATCGACGCTTCTAGCTCTCTATCCCTCTCTCCTCCTCTCTGTAAAAAATCAATGAAATATGTTTAAAAAAAAAAAAAAAAAAAAAAGTGCCTAGCAAGACAGGGGTCGGGTCCGGGTCAGTCTGGAGCTGGCAACATGGGTGAGATGATCTTAGGACGTCACAGGTTCCTTTTCCTCCTTCCCTGGGAGGTAATATTTGAGGTGAGGGCACAATGGAGGTGACCTACAACACCCTCACTTTACAGATGAGGAAACTGAGGCTCAGAAGAGGAAGGTAACAAAGCGAGGTGGACAGAGACAATCAGTTATTCTCCAAGGCCTGGTCCACTAGCCCCGTGTCCCAGGCCGGCCGTGGAGACCACTCCCATGCCACCTGCTGGTGCCAGCCTCACTGGGCTCATTGAGGTGGGTGCAGACACCAACAGCTGGTTGATGCCAAGATGAAAAGACCCATCAGAGAACTCATGTCCTGCCTGCCTATTCCACGAATTTATTATAAGAATTCAACACAAAACTGCCTTCATATTTGAAGGAGCAGAAAGGGTGGTTCCCACAATCCCAGGTCCTAGAAGTCACCACACTCGTTTACCTGGCCCTTCTCATCTGGACCTCAGCCCTTCTCCAGAAGTGCCCACACAACCACAGCCCTGAAACTCGGAAGGCAACCACAGCCCTGTTAAAATGGCCATCTTCGCCCGGCCAGCGTGGTGCGGTGGTTGAGAATCGATCTATAAACCAGGAGGTCACGGTTCAAATTCTGCTCAGGGCACATGCCCGGGGTGGTGGGCTCAATCCCCGGAGCCTTCTGCAGCCCATCAATGATTCTCTCTCATCATTGATGTATCTCTCTCTCTCCCCCTCTTCTTTTCTCTCTGAAATCAATAAAAATGTTAAAATATAAAATAGAATGGCCATCTTCAATGGCAGACCACAGCCATGCCCTAAGACACATGTGTCAAACACAAGGCCCGCGAGCCAAATCCAGCCCGCCAGGCCTTGCAATGTGGCCCGCACCGCGTTGTCATCACTGCACTCCGCTGTCAGTTTATGACATTGTCAGTTTATGACTGTTCAGTAAACCATTTGGCCCTCGATTTAGGCTGGATTTTAGATTTTGGCCCCTTCTCTGATTGAGTTCGACACCCCTACCCTAAGATATGCTAGGGATGGGGCAGAGCGAGGAAGGAGGAACTTGCTGAGGAACCCACTGGAAGCGCCACGTTTCATACGGACAAAGAACGTGGCCAGAGAGGTGGCCCAAACACAGGACATCGCAGACATGGCTGTGTGGCCCTCGTGGCTGTTGGGAGCAGGCTCCACCTCGCTGGAGGTCCCAGCCAGCACCAGGCCCACTGAGGGGAGCCCACTGGCCTTTTGGCACAGCCGGGCCCTTGTCCAGCAAGGCTTTGGCGGCTCCAGAGGCAGCTCTTTCCTTCTGCAGGTCCTGCCGCCCATCTTCCTCCGAAGCTGCTGGAGTGAGGGGGCAGGGCAGTCCAGCCCCTTGGGTAAGCCCACAGACTGTCACTGGTTAGTAGACTTCCTGGGGCTGTAGGTCTCTGCTGTGGGTTCCTGGGCTCTTTCCCTCCAGCTGGAGATGGATCTAGGGTGCCTAAGGGTTCCTCTCTTGGCCACGCCTCACCTCCTGTACCGATGGTCCCTGAATCTCACTCCCAGTGGTTCAGGGAAGGGCGAAGGGCATTACCTGAGAGGCACAGGAACGGGTGGCCCCCATCCTCAGCCTTGTTCGTGGGGCCCCTGGGATGGGGATGTCCCTCCCACAAGGAGCCTCTCGGCTGCTCTTTCTAAGCCCAGCAAGACAGAGGACCAGGCTCCCGGGCGGCCCAGTCCTTTCCTGGGTGACAGGAAGGGGCCTGCAGGTCATCACCTGGGCTTTCCCCTCCTCTCCAGCCCTCTCCAGCACAGAGGCAAAGCTTAAGGTGGTACAGGGAAAAGGGAAGCGGGAAGAAGGAGCTCTGATAAACTCACATCTATGTGCCGGAGGTGTTCTTCTACCAGACAAACCAAAATCTGCTTAAAGATCTCCAGATAAAAATGAAAGGAAACAAAAGCCTTCAGGCGCAAGGTGATAACACACCCGAGGCCTCGGCCTCAGAGCAGAGCACAGTCAGGCTTCCAGACAGGCCTTCCATCAATCTCGCTCTGCCGGGGTGTGTGTGTGTGTGTGTGTGTGTGTGTGTGTGTGTACAGCTCTCTTGCCTCTGCTCTCTGATGGGCAGCCCTGTCATTCAGGTGTCCGCAGGCCAGGCCAGCTCCCTCGACAGTGGCTGCTCAGGTCTCGGGCCAAGCTCAGGGGGACCCTGCAGGAATTAAGGGAAGGGGCTGGCAGGGGAGCAGGAGGAGGTGGGCGTTCTACACACAAAGCCCCCGTGTGGGACGGGACTGGAATACGGGGTCAGTAGGGGTCTCCCACTCAGCCAGAGGCCAGGCTGGCCACTCCGCTCTTACCAGATGCTGAGGGCTCAGAGCTCTAACGTGTCCCAACCTCTGGACACAGAAGACCTCCCTCATTCTCGGCATTAAACATACAACTCCCCAGCGAAGGGCGGCAGTAGGGTGTTGTGGCCAGGTGCTCCCCAAGTTCCAGCTTTGATTAGCGATGGAAAGGCTCGACTCGGCTTTCAAAACCAGCAGCATGCCCCTGGGCAAGAGACCCTCTTATCTTCTGATTCTGAAGGACACCACAGCCTTCTTCCCACCTCGGCCTGGTCACCTCTCCGAGACTGCAGCCGGGACTCCAGGTCCACCTGCCTGGAGGGCAAACCTTTCTCCACAAAGACTGCTGGGCCACTCCCCCCGCTTCCCCACCCCACTCCCAAATAAATGCCCCTGGGTGTCGGACTCCTGCCTTCTAGGCAAATCCCTGCCGCACAGGCTGGGATTCGGGGAAAGACACACTCGGGAAACCTGGCCCGGGCAACAGAAACATTCTACCAAAGAGATAAAGACCGTGTTTGAAAATTGATTCTTTGCAGCAACCCCTTAGCACCTCTGAAGTTAGAATTCCTCCCGGAAAGGAAAAACTGTTCTAACTGTCCACTCCATCAAAATGTTCAAGCAATGCGCTTGCTCCGAGACCCCGCCTCCCGGCTGCCTCGGCGCTCTCCCGTGTCATCTGGATGGAAAACACCCCTTGGGGAAGGGGGGCGGAATCCGAAAAGGGAAAAACAAGCCTCTCCTAAGCTCCTCCCACATCCTTCCCAGCTCCCAGCCCTCGGCGGCGACCGAAATGCTGGCTATCGGGGCTGGAAGAAACCTTATTTTTAGACGAGGAAACCAAGGCCCTGGGGTCCGGCGAGCTGCTCACGGTCACCGAGCACATCAGAAGCGGAGCCAGCGTCCCCAGGTGCTCACCAGCCAACGCTCTCCTGCACACGCGGATTTCACACGGCCAGCCCGCTCAGACCCCAGGGGGGGCGGCCCTGGGCACCCAGGAATCGGTAGATGGCCTTCAGGG
This sequence comes from Pipistrellus hanaki, assembly GCF_964339955.1. Classification (NCBI taxonomy): domain Eukaryota; kingdom Metazoa; phylum Chordata; class Mammalia; order Chiroptera; family Vespertilionidae; genus Pipistrellus; species Pipistrellus hanaki. Next base: position 43,445,079 of record NC_140503.1, on the reverse strand, counting down.
CAGAGACAGCTCCTCAAGGAAGGCTCATTGGGGGTCCCGCTGGACGATCCCGCGGTTAATCCGAACAGAGTGAATTAGAGGGAGGTCAAGGGGAAAACTGCCAGACTGCCAACTCCCAGCCACTGAGTGCAGAGCCCTGTGCCCCGTTCACTAGGGGAGGTGGGGGGATGGGAAGCCGCTCGAACACCTTGGACAGGGCAGCTGGGCTCTTGCAGCTCCAGGAAGCCTCAACCCCGCCCCCACCCCCGCCGGCCAGTTCACACGGTTTATGAGCTGCCTGCAGCCTGCACTGTACACAGATGACAGCTTTCCTGATATAAAGATAGTGAAGGTCCTTTTTGAAATTGTCCGAGCCATCCCCACACCCAGCTCTGGCTTCTCCAAGGGAAAAGAGACCCCTCTGAGAATCAAGGCAGGGGACTCGGGTCCAGCCTCCTGCTCAGCAAACAACTGCTGACCAGACCTGCACACTGTCTCAACCCCACTGTCGGGGAGCTTGGGTTAGAGTCCCAGCCAGTCAGGTGGCTTCCTGGCCTTCCTCACGGCCTGGGCACACAGGAGAGGGGTGGGCTGGCCTTAGGGTCCTTCACACCCCGCCTGCTAAGGTACCCGGGAAACAGGTGTCCTCCGTTTGCTCAGAGTTTAAACACATTCCCTCTGTCCGCAGGGAAACAAAGAAAGTGGCGAGGAAGGGGCTGGCGAAGGAGAGGGGAGGAGAGCAGCAGTCAGAGCCAGGCCCTGGCCACGTTGAGCCTGGGGGCTGGAGACGGGTCTCTGCTGGAGCGATATCGGGGCTGCCCGACAGAAAGCTCAGAGCAGTCACACCCTCCCAGGCAGAGATCGCCTGGCTGGGACTTTTCTTCTGTGTCTGTGTGAGGGGGTAGGGTGGGGGCTGGGCTCCATGCTTAGGCTTGGCACGGGCAGGTCGCTCTTACCCCTCCCGGGGCAGAGAAGTCCCTCTGAGCGAGGCCACTTGACGAGAGGTGGATGGAATGTGGCGACATGGCCCGCGGAGCCAGGACTTATAAGGGCTGAACCACAGCATGGGACTGAAGAGCGCGCAGACACAGCCAGCCGGCGAACGGGGGCCTGGACGCACATGCTCCCGCAGCCCCAGTGCTCCCTCGTTTCCTCCGAGGGGCTCCGGGCCAGGACGCCAGCAATGCCCTCGGACAGCCAGGTCTGGCGTGAAAGGTCCCAGGCTCAGGGCCTGTCCCAGCGTCGCTTGCCCCTGCTAACTGCAGCCCGCATCACTTATTATCAGGGCTTGGCTCCAGGCCCCCTGTGGGCGGCACGTTATGGTTTCTAGCTTTTTCACGCTTACCATTGGCACATGAGCCTGGCAGTCCTTCTGTGTGATAGGCAAGCGTGGTACTGGCCCATTTCATGGACGGGGAAACCAGCTCACGGATCAGGTGCCTGGCCAGCCAGCAGCAGAGCTAGGGGTCAAGTCCAGGCTCCTGGGAAGTTGGGGCTCTTCCCCTCTAGCCTGCAGTGTGTCCAGGACTGTGTGTGTGTGTGTGTGTGTGTGTGTGTGTGTGTGTGTGTTGGGGTGGGGAACCAAGCGGGGATGATAAAAGTTCTCTAGCCGAAACCGGTTTGGCTCAGTGGATAGAGCATCAGCCTGCGAACTGAAAGGTCCCAGGTTCGATTCCGGTCAAGGGCATGTACATTGGTTGCGGGCACATCCCAAGTAGGGGGTGTGCAAGAGGCAGCTGATCAATGATTCCCTCTCACTGATGTTTCTAACTCTCACTCTCTCTTCCTCTCTGTAAAAATCAATAATAATAGTAATAATAATAATAATAATAAAGTTCTCTAAAGGGAGAGCATGAAAATATATATATATATTGTTGGGATGGCTTGTATAAAGTGTTCAATAAGACTTTAGACCTCACACCCCAAGCTAATTCTAGCTCCAGGAACAGGCTTACCGTCTTAGAAGCACACCTGTTGTGAGCACCAGCCTCTATACTTCATCTGCAGGGGTCTTCAAACTACGGCCCGCGGGCCACATGCGGCCCGCAGAGGAGTCTGATCCTGCCCGCCAGGTTTTTTGGGCAGTGAGCGCAGCCAAGGTGTTACAGTAGGAATTAGTAGTTCATATAGTCCAGCCCTCCAGCTCTCTGAGGGACCGTGATCTGGCCCCCACTTTAAAAAGTTTGAGGACCCCTGATCTAGGGAACCAGACCAAACAGTATGAACTGTGCCATGCAGACGACCCAGTGCTATGTCCAGGCGCCCGCTTTCCACTCGATGCCAGACAGAGCCGGGGTCCAAGGCTTTCCGAGGGGCAGGCTCACAGGGCTTCCAGAATGGAGGGCCCACAGGGGAGGCTCCCTCCCCTTCGGCACCGTACACCTCCCATCCCTCCCGGTGCTGTGTGGTTGGCCAATGCAGACCTACCGCTTGTCCCCTGTTTTTGGTACCAAGGTCACACACCACCCCGCAGACTCCAAGCTTTGGCCTAAGGAATCTTACCCCCCACCCCCACCCCAGCTCCAAATCAATACCTCTAACCCTTAAACCATGTGATGTTATTTCAGCGTGAACAGGCCGTGCTGGGAGCACAACACTAAGCCCAACACACTGCCCGTCATCTGACTGAGGCAGATGATGCCTGACAAGAGATGTTTCCTAGCGGAATGCTCCTGTTGAGAGAGGATCTCTATTCAGGGATGGCAGCTGCCTTCTGGTCGGAGCTCCCCCGTCACACACACATCAGGACCCCTCCATCCCAGCGGGGCCTGGATATGACAGCTATCCATCGAGGACAGGGCCAGTCTGGGCAGTTCGTCTCCGCCTTCACAGCGAAAAGGGATCTCAAAAATGGTTGGAGGCGCAATTCCAATAACCTCTTCTGACTCCCTACCCCCACCCCGGTAAAAGCCCATTTGGGAAGGGGGGGAGGGGTTGACTCTTCCCAAGAAGAGCTAGATGTTGCAGACACATGTCCCATGCCTGGTCCAGGTCAGGCCCTATCCTATCTCCCTGGGAGTCCAATGTGCAGGTGGCCTTGATGACTTGTGACAGCCACCAGCTTCCGCTCAGTCAGCCATAAATGACCAAAGGCCATGGCAGATGGGCCTCGGCAGACCCTCCCACTACGCACATCCCCCGCTACACTCCAGAGGCCCCCCGCACAGATGGATCCACCCGTGGGCTGTCTTCAGGAAGGGAGGACCCGCCAGCACTGCCGCCTGTTCAGCCTCGGCACATCCTGGAGACAACCTTATTCTTTCCGTCCAGGGACGGAATAGAGGGAGCAGCAGAAAGCCGAGGAGCCTGTGCTGGTCCCTGGGCACACACAGGGTTCCGGCACACGAAGCCTCTACTCTCATCTACATTCCCACCTCACAGCAGCGTGGTTCCTGATGGGGACGGGCCCTGCCACCGCCACACGGCTTTGCCAGGGGCGTGAGGGCCTTCGGAGGCAGCCACGGTCAGGGGACGGCGGGGGATGCTAGCACGCTCCTTCAGCTCTGAATAACGAGAGGTGGGCGGCACGCAGGCTCCTCCTCTTCTCCACCTCTCAGGACCGCCTGGAGGTCCAGTGCAAAGCCTGAGAGCCAAAGGCTCGGCATCCTGCAGGTCCGCGCCTCGCCTCTATCTACAGTGGTCGCCAGCTGCCCACTGAAGATGGGGAGGAGTCGTCAGATGTGCAAACACTGAATGAGGTTCAGAAGCCGGCTCTTACTGGGGCAACCCAGGCAGGCTGTCAGTGTTTAGGGAAGGAGAAGATAAGGGGAACCAAGAGAGTACTGTCTTCCCCCATCCCAACCCCCTGCAGCTGACAGGCAGTCACTCTAGAGCAAGCATGGTTTCTTTAGCACTGAGACCAGTTTGGCTCAGTGGATAGAGCATCTGCCTGCGGACTGAAGGGTCCCAGGTTCGATTCTGGTCAAGGGCATGTACCTTGGTTTCGGGCATATCCCCAGTGGGGGGGGTGCAGGAGGCAGCTGATAGATGTTTCTAACTCTCTCTCTCTCCCTTCCTCTCTGTAAAAAAATCAATAATAATAATAAAAAAAAGATGCCACAGAGTACCAAGGGTGTGTGAAGGCAGTCAGCAAACTGCAGAGAACTGGAAACTAAAGATGTCGTGGCCTGGTTTGTATTATCTTGAGATGGCAATTCTAAACAATATCTGTGATAAAACATTCCCCCTGCAGGGGCCAGCAGCTCCCCTCACCCGTCCCTGGGACGCAAAGGGAACGAGCGTGGGCCGTCTCTGAGCTTCTATGGAGACCCTGGCATCACCCAAAGCTCAGGCTTCAAGAACTTTAGTTGCAAGGCTTTTACTCGCCCTGCCCCCCAAGCCTCACCAAAAACCCTCATCACAGAACCGCAGGCACAGTGTGGTGAGGAGAAACTCTGGGTTCAAATCCCAGCTCACCCACTCCCGAGCTGCGTGCGCGTTATCTAACCTCTGTGTCCACTCCTCGTTTATGAAACGGCGATGATGATGTAAGCGAGTCACAGGCTGTGGTAAGAGTTGAAGGAGTTCAAATGGTAACGTGCTTAGAGCAACGCCTGGCACGACAGACACGCCATACGGGCTCCCTATTATTAGAACGGCCTCTCCCACAGGTTATCTGAGCAGAGGCGACAGACACATCCACAACACCCAGGAAGGAGAGCCTGATCTGGAATCGGCCTGAATCCACTCGCCTGGGCCCTGTCTCCAGGGGAAAGCCCAGAAGCATGGATGCCTCCCTTCCCTTAAACCAGTGGTCGGCAAACTGCTGCTCGCGAGCCACATGCGGCTCTTTGGCCCCTTGAGTGCGGCTCTTCCACAAAATACCACATGCAGGTGCGCACGTACGGTGCGATTGAAACTTCGTGGCCCATGCGCAGAAGTCGGTTTTTGGCTCTCAGAAGAAATTCCAATGGTCGTACTGTTGATATTTGGCTCTGTTGACTAATGAGTTTGCCGACCACTACCTTACACCAATAAAAGCCTGCAGACAGAGCACCCAGAAGTCCCAGACTCTGTCAAATCTTTTGATGGCAGAGAAAAAAACAAACCCAGGGAGGTGCCCAAGTTGCACGCTGGACCCAGAATTCCTTCACAGGCACCTGTGCTAACTCTGGACGTCCTGCCAGGGGCAGGGGATGTGGCTGGCTCTTACGAGGCCCCTGGAGGACACATGATGGACCCAGAGGTACCAGACCTGGACCCAGCCACAGTAAACACAATGGACAAGATGGGGGTGAGAGAACAGCAAGAGACCAAGGCCCTCAAGTCAAATTGTCACCCCTTAGCTGCCATCAATCGGTCTTCCTATAATTTACCATTAGGCTAACATAAAAATGTCTTTAACTACGAAAACAACAGCAGCAACCATTTTTGGAAACTCAAACCACCCCAACCCAAGATTCCGAATTCTACCCTTCCCTTAGGCGGCCCCCAATGGCTAATTACTGTAACATAATATTGCCTTGTGTTATGAGAGTAGTTTAAATTTTCAAAACAGAATGTTTACAAACCACACACACCTCTCCCCAGAAACACTGTACTACCCAGCCATCCCTCAGGAATCCCTAAAACGGGACGTGTTTGGGTCTGAGGTGGAGCCAGTCCTGAGCAGGCTTCATGTGCTGTGTTCCCGCAGCTTCCAGAGCTTGGGCACCACGCATGGCCTGTCTGGGGGAGAGTATTGAGACCGACACGTAGCTCTTCCCCTTCAGACCCTCCCCTTAATCCCTCCTGCTCTCCCGAGCTTTCCAAGGGTAACACATCTCCTTCCCTGGAGGCAGAAAAATGCCAAAGTCCCCTGAAGCTTGCATTGAGCACAATGTGCCCCCAATAATGCTGCAATATGGCAAACTTCTGGTGGTCACCCAAGCAAACCCTGTGGTTCCACAATCAACCTCCACTTTTACACCTGCTACTAGAGGCCCAGTGCATGAATTCGTGCATGGGTGGGGGTCTCCCAGGGTGGCCTGTGGAGATCAGGCCCCAGCTCACGACCCAGCCTCGCAGCTCTGCCTGGCACCACGCCTCAGTCAGGTGCCACCCTCTCACCTGCTCCACCATCCCGCCTGTGTGGGCAACAGATCTGGGCTGGGCCCTCCACCCCCCTCCCACCGATGCCACAGCTGGTTGCAGTCTGCAGGGCTATCTGTGTGTGGGGGAGGGGGCGCCCCCCCCCCCACTGTACTCCCTCAGTACCTGGGAGCTGGGCAGCGGCCCCGCCCCCCATCACTGGTTGCTGTCTGTGGGGCAATCAGCAGGCAATCGGGTCCCGTTCGCACCTGTCTTGGCCTGGCACTGCCCACTCTCCTGCTCCACCATCCCACCACGATCCTGGTCCTGCTCTCCTTGGGGCCCATCAAGGCCAGCAGCACCTCCAGCACTCTACCACCCCCTGGTGGTCAGTGCACATCATAGCGAGCAGTTGAACTACCGGTCAATCTACTGCCCAAGCTGCATATTAGGCTTTTATTATATAGGATTCTCTCTTTTTGGAATGCCTTTCCCACCCTTACTGGCCTAACAACCTCTTACTCAGCCACGTCTCAGGGAGGGCAGACCTCGTAACTTCTCAGTGGCACCACCCTATCACTTGCTCATATCCCCTTATTTATATACCATTGTATTCAACATCCCCTCACTGGCTGGCAAACAAATCCTCCTGACCCCCCAGTCTGTGATCTTTCACCTATATTCCTGACCCTCATCCCAGAAAAGGAACCTTATATTTATGACATGGATGAAGGCCCCATGGGTAAGGTGGGCAGGGAGAGCCCAGGCTATAAAGACAAAGCAGTTGTCCAAGAATCAAGGCTACGCAAAGATGAGCAGCCCCACTGAATCCCCATCCAGGAACCATGATAGTGCACCCTTCTCCAGGGATCTAACACCGTTAGGATTTGAGGTACTATGTGGGCCAAGTAGGATGCCTTGATTTTCTAGGGTTGCTTTAGTTAACCTCCATAGTCAGCTGGGAAGAGCCAGCCTAGGTGAGCGATGAGAATAAACCCTACTACTCATGCAGATTCCTCAGGGGTGGCTCTGAGGGGTAGCAGAACTAACCGCCTAGGGGGCATCTAAGCTAAAGGGAAAGGAGTCCAGTTCCAGCTCAACCCACCATTCTATTGTAAGATGGAACCCCAGCAAGAAAGCTCTCGGCCCCGTCTCTGTTCAGAAGGCTAATTGGGGATGGGGGCCACTCCTTGTGCTTCCCTGACCAGGCAGACACTGGGCTCCAGGAGATCCCCAGAGCTCTTCGTTTTAGATCACATGTGTCAAACACAAGGCCCGAGGGCCAAATCCAGCTCGCCAGGCCTTGCAATGTGGCCTGCACCGCGCTGTCATCACTGCACTCCGCTGTCAGTTTATGACATTGTCAGTTTATGACTGTTCAGTAAACCATTCGGCCCGCGATTTAGGCTGGATTTTAGATTTTGGCCCCTTCTCTGATTGAGTTCGACACCCCTATTTTAGATCTTTGACAGGGCCCTCCGCAAACACCAGCTGCACTGGCTCTCTGACCCCTGTGGTGCTGCGGCCAGCCCCACTCCCAAGGAGCAGCAAGGATCCCACTTCTTGAGGATTCTGCCCTCTCTCTCAGAAAAAGCACTTAGAAAAGGTGACCAATACCTGAAATGTTTTCTCCAAGACTAGCCTGGCCACGCGGTTCACCCTTCCCACTTCAAAGGGGTAGGTCTGAGGGTTAGCCCAGCCTCGTGGGCAGTGTGAGGTCCCGGCTTAAGTCAACCCTCTAGCAGAAGTGGCCTTCTGGGTCCTTGTCCAGCTCTGTAGGAGACAGATTCTCTCCCTCCATTGCAGCCCACCCGAAGGCCAAGCAGAGGCCCCACGCACCAGCAAACCCTGGCACCCTCCCCCAGCTCAAAGGGGGAGATTCTGAACCACCAGGTAGAGTCAGGATGGGGTTAAGGTCCAAAAACGCCAAGACCTGTGGGCATCAAGATCCAAGGAGGACAAGACCTTCAGGAGCCAAAACAACTGCACCACACCAGAGCCCACACCACACGAGTGGACACATGTCAGGCCCTCCCTTGCCACAGAGTGAAGAGTTGTGGATCCTGCTTCCCCCCTCCCTGCTCCAAAAAAAAAAAAAAAAAGCAGAATTTAGACCTAGATTCTCAAGATGTCACGCCATTGGTGGACTGGGACTGGCAGCAGGCTCTGAATTGCTAAGAGTGGGAGCTGGCAGTGTGACCCTCCCACCATCCCTCCCACTCTGAGGAGCCCAGCCCAGCAGTGGGGCTGTGGCCGCCATTCTGCACCAAACCTATAGCACGGCCAGGCCAGCGGCAACATCCCTGGAATGGAGGGGGGGAGGGTGTAGCAACACCAGCCCCCACTAAGGGGCTCTGCGGTTTCTCCCCCAGACCAGGGGAAGGGAGCTCAGGATGGATAACTGGTCCTTGGTTTCCTGGGCAAGAGCATGGCAGGGTGGGGCAGGAAGGGTCTCTTGGCCCTGGCGTGACACAGCAGAGGCCGAGGCCCTTCAGGGGAGCTGCAAACACTGTCCCCTGTCTACACCAGCTTTTGTCTTTGTGGCCCAGCTCCTGGTCCCCATCCACTGAGAGCTATTTCCACCACCTCACCCCCCACACACACATCCTCCCTGATTTCACGATCCCATTCACCACCCAGCTGCGGGAGATTCCACGAAGCCACCTCCTACTCCCAAGTCTTAGCACATGGTCGGTGGGCCAGCTAACGGGCGCCTCTACTTTCGGAATCCATCCAGGCCAGCTCCGGGGTCCTCGCCTGGCTGCCTGGGCGGAACCGAAGGGAGGAGAACGGGGAAGTGTCTTCAGGCATCTCCTTCCCAACTCTTAATTAACTGCCGGCTGCCCTCTTGGCCGCCAAAGCCCGGGTTCTGGGGCTGGGAGGGAAGCCGGTCCACGCGCCGCCGCCACCACAGCTCCGGTGACTCCAGGTGCCGGCGGCTGCCCCAGGCCTCCAAGGTCACGGGGAGGGTCAGGGTGGAGAGGGCATGGACGGTGCCGCCCGCCCTCCCGCCGAGCTAACCCCGCTCCGTTCCTTCCCGCCGCGGTGGGAGTCCCGGCCACGCGGAGGCGCCGGGGAGAGGCAGCGAGTGGGGCCGGGAGTGGAGGGCGAGGGGCGCGCGGGCAGAGGCACCGGGAGGCGCGGGGCGGCGGGTGCCGCTCGCCCCCCGCGGGACGCACGGCCGGCGGCCGGCGCACGGCCCGCCCCGAGCCCGGGAGGGCGGGGAGACAATGCCCGCCCGGCGGGGCCGTCCGGGCCGTGCGCTCCCGCCCGCCGGACACGGGCTGCTCCTCCCCGGCCGAAGGGCAGCGGCGGGAAGGCTCCGGGAGCGATGGCCGGACCGGCCGGGCGCGCCCTCCCTCCCGCCCACCTCCGCGCGCTTCCCCCGGCCGGTCCCGGGGCGCAGACCCACCTCCTCCTCCAGGGCGCCGCCGGAGCCCGTGCCCGTGCCGGTGCCGGTGCCGGTGCTGTGCTCGTCGTCCGGCTTCAGGTTGCTCATGGTGCGGGGGGGCGGGGGGTGCGGAGAGGAAGGGAGCGCGGAGGGCGAGCGCGGCGCCGGCCCAGGCGAGGGGGTGGGAGGGGCGCGGTGAGCGGTGCGCTCCGGGGTGCGGGGCGGGGTGGGGTGGCGGTGGGGGCGCGCGGGGCGGTGAGAGGGGCGGCCGCCGCGTCGGGCCGGGGTCACATCAAGTTTGGCGGGTGCGGGCGGCGTGGAGGGGGTGCGGCGGGGGAGGCACTGCGCGCGGAGCCGAGCCGGAGCGGCCGCCGCCTCCGCCTTTTCACTGCGACCGCCGAGTGCGCCCGCGGCGGCGGCGGCGGCGGGGGGCGGGCGCCGGGGGAGGGGGCGGGCGCCGGGGGCGGGGGCGGGGGCCGGAACCGGCCTCAGCTGGGGCCGGGCCAGCCCCCCGCCCCCCGCGCCGTCTCCGGGGGAACGCGCAGCCAATCGCCGCCGCCCGCTGCGGGCTCGCCCCGGCCGGGCCGCGGCGCGCTCGCCCTCGGCGGGGCTTTCCTCCTCTTTCTCTCTCGTTGTCTCTCCGGCTCTCATCTTCCCCCTTCTCCTTTCTCCACCAAAGTTTTTAAACTTGGATGAACTTGCCCGGCGAACTTTCTTAAAGGGGCCGCGCTGCCCCGGCCCGCGGGCGGCGGAGCGGGTGCGGCGCACCCGGCGCCCCTCCGCCCCTCGCCCTCCCCGCCCCCGCGGCCCCACGTGGGGGCTCCCACAGCTGGACTCCGAGTCACCGGCTTCAGGAAGGAGGCTCCGCTCCTGCCCTGACCCGGGATTAGAGGGCCCGGTGCGCCCGTGTCACCCTAAAATCCAGCGCCCAGACCTGGTCCGCGCTCCCAGGAGCGCAGGGCGCCGGGCGCGGGGTTCCGGGGAGACGGCGGGGGGTGCGCGGACACCTGGGCTCCGGCCCGGGCTGCGCGCAGAGGGGCGGCGTGACTTTGAGGAAATCACTTCCCCTCTGGCCTCGGGCTTCCAGCCGCGAGGGTGGGACTCAGGGTCGCCCGCTCCCTTCCCCATCCCGGTCACCGACCGGACGGGCGGGAAAGCGAGCCTTTAGGGTCCAAATGGTTACAAGCTCCAAAAGGGGGTGCCTCCATGGCCGGGGAGGTTTCGTTCGCCCCTCCTCTCCCTCCTCCCACCCTCCAGCTTTTGGGTCCTCTCTCACGGCAGCTTTCATCCCTTTCCTCTCCCTCCCCCACTCACACCCCTTTCCCCTCCGGTTCGGAGCCCGGGGCGCCGGGGAGGGAGAGCCACCTGCGGCGGGGGCGCGGCGCGGTGACCCGCCCCGGTCTCCAGGGCGCGGCCTGGGAGGGTTTTCCTCCGACTTTGGAAAACCCGCCGGGACTGAGGCCGGCCCCGCCGCCTCCCGGTGAAAACCGGGCCCCCCTCCGCGGTGCGCTCTGGGAGCGCTGCCGCCCGAGCCCAGGGAGCCGCCCCAGGACCGGGCCTCCCGGCGCCCCTGGCTCTGAGCGCGAGCGGCGACCGGGGGAGCCCCGGCGGAGGCCCTGTGGGAACGGGAGAGACCAGCGGGACCGGATCCGGACCCGGCGTTGCCCAGCGTGGTTTGCCTCTCTGCACCTCGTTTCCGTTCCCTTTCCCGGGCAAACCCGGTCCCCGCACCTGGGTTGTAACGTTGGACGCGACGCGCTGGGTCGGGGGAGCGAAGTTGGGCGGGCAGGCAAACCAGTTAGGATCCCAGCCCCCAGACCAGCGGCTCAGCCCTCCGGAGCCTCACGCTGCCCACCTGCTAAGTGAGGCTGGGCTACCACGGGCGAGTCTTAGGGTGATGTCTACGACGTTCCTGACTTAGTCTCCGCAACAAGTCTTTTTAAAAAATATATATTCTTGCCGAAACCGGTTTGGCTCAGTGGATAGAGCGTCGGCCTGCCGACTGAAGGGTCCCAGGTTCGATTCTGGTCAAGGGCATGTACAGTGGTTACGGGCACATCCCTGATATGGGGTATGCAGGAGGCAGCTGGTCAATGTTTCTAGCTCTCTATCCCTCTCCTTTCCTCTCTGTAAAATATCAATAAAAATATATATTTAAAAAAAAAAAAATATATATATATATATATATATATATATATATATGTTCTTATTGATTTCAGACAGGCGAGGAAGAGAGTGTTAAAAACAACAAGGATGAGAATCATTGATCGTTTGCCTCCTGCACATCCTTACTGGGGATGGAGCCAGCAACCCTGCCATGTGCCCTTGACTGGAATCGAACCCTGAAACACTTCAGTCCACAGGCTGACGCTCTATCCACTGAGCAAAACCAGCTAGGGCTCCGCAACAAATCTTAATCTCCCTAGTCTGCCACTTCACAGTTAAGTAAATTGAGACCTAGAAATAGGCACTTTCTTTCCCAAAGACATATTCTTCCAGTAAGTCATTGTTGAGCACCTACTATGTGCTTGCTGGTGGGTAGGCCAGAAGCACCATGGTTTCTTCCCTCCCCCCCCCCCTTCCACTGTGAACAATAGGTTCAGGCTCTAATGTGAGAGAAACTGCCTCCCTTAGGAAGCAGGCTCTGCCATTCCATGAGAAGTGCTTCATTTTACCCCCAGTTTTTAGCTACTTCCAGCCTCTGGCACCTCCAGATGGAGCCAACTTTGTGAGCCTGTGGCTATCCTGACCATCCTTCATAAGCCTCAGTCCACCTAGCATTACCGCCCCCACCCCTGCCCTGGATCTTCCCAGCAGGCACACCACCAGCTCTGTCCCGCAAGATTATTCCTCCTCTCCCTCCTCCTCCCCTTTTCTTTCCTCTCTGCTTTTCCAGCCTTATCAATCCAAACCCTCACTTCCCTCAAATTCCTGCTTCAGTTCAGCTCTATTTATTTATTTAATTTATTTATTTATTTATTTATTTATTGCCAGCTGGAGAAGCCTAGCCAGTTTTCTAAACTCAAGCATCCTGTTAGTTGGGAATTTTTCAAAGAGGAAGGGCAGCCAAAACCGGTGTGGCTCAGTGGATAGAGCATCGGCCTGCGGACTGAAAGGTCCCAGGTTCGATTCCGGTCAAGGGCATGTACATTGGTTGCGGGCACATCTCCAGTAAGGGTTGTGCAGGAGGCAGCTGATGGATGTCTCTCTCTCATGGATGTTTCTAACTCTCTATCCCTTTACCTTCCTCTCTGTAAAAAATCAATAAAAAAATATTAAAAAAAAAAAAAAAAAAAGAGGAAGGGCATCTTCAGGTTTCCATTTTACAGAGGAGGAAGCTGAGGCCCAAAGAAGTGACAAATGGCACAGGATCCACCATTGACACCCCACTCCCCCCATTGCTGTATTTTTTTCATGACATGAAGCTGGTGATTATTTTAAAATATCTATTATTTTTCTGATGATAACAATATATGCACATGGTTGAATAGTTGTGAGCTATAAAATAGTTTAGGAAACAATTTGCCTTCTAGAGAGCAATTTATTAATATTTCCTTCTAATCTTTTTGTCTGTGCATAAATTTGCGATCTGTGCTGAGCATAGTTTCAGAATCTCTCTTAAATTTGTCATGAACATTTTAAAAAATTGTTCACTCATGATTGTTTATTATTGTTAACCCCCTTGAGATGTGCCATAATTTTTTAAAATATTTTTTAAATTGATTTCAGAGAGAAAGGGAGAGAGAAACATCAATGATGAGAGAGAATCATTGATCGGCTGCCTCCTGCATGCCCTTTACTGGGAACTGAGTCCTTGACCAGAATCAAACCTGGGACCCTTCAGTCCACTGAGCCAAACTAGCTAGGGCAATGTGCCATAATTTGATATCTTTTGTTATTAGACATTTGCATCATTTCCAGTTTTATTCTCTTTTGCCTTCATGAGAAACACCTTATATGAGGATCCTAATTGCTTCAGAAAGCCTCCTAGATGTGTGACCAGCCTTTAAGCACATTGGAGGCAGCAACTGTCTTATTCCTCCTTGTATCCGCCACAGCCCCTGAAATAGAAATCTCTGATTCCAGCCGAAACCGGTTTGGCTCAGCTGTAGAGTGTCGGCCTGTGGACTGAAAGGTCCCAGGTTCGATTCTGGTCAAGGGCATGTACGTTGGTTGTGGGCACATCCCCAGTAGAGGGTGTGCAAGAGGCAGCTGGTCGATGTTTCTCTCTCATCGACGTTTCTAGCTTTCTATCCCTCTACCTTCCTTTCTGTAAAAAATCAATAAAGTATATTTTTTTTTAAAAAAATCTCTGATTCCAGAGGGATTTGGAGATTATAAAATGCAAAGGTCCCACCCACCCGGATGTAAGCATTCAGTTGATGCAAATGGAGCTAGAGAGGAGTTCAGGGTATACAACTCTGGCCAGCTGCCCGGTGGGTGAGAACTTTTAACTTAGTCTCCTCCAACTCTGACCTGTAGCCCAGCCTCTAGCAACCTCTTCAGAGCCCCCTATTCCCCCGGTGCCAGGCTTCCCATGACCTCTGAGCTTCTCACATTTCGGTTCCCTTTGCCTGAGGCCACCTCCCACCTCTTCCCCAGCTTCCGGTCTTTCCACACCCACTCCCCTTCCCAAACGCTCTCATAGGGCCTTCTCTGTCCTCCTGAGCTGGGAGTACCTTGTCTTGCACTCTCACCTACCAGGTGCGAAGATCTCTGACTCTGAGAAGTACCCACAAACCCTGCTAAGGGAATACAGCCTCACCTTTCCCTTTCTGCAGAGAGCTTGCTGAAGGATGGGCATTTGCAGTGGTAGATGGTCCATATCCCTTTGCTGAAATGACACTGGACATTCCTGGGGCCTCTCGGTTATCTGGGGTGTTATCTGGGGTATCTGGTGTTTTAGGGGATGGGAAAGATTCAGGTGGCCTCACTTCTGAGAAATGCTGCCCCGGGACCCACCCAGCATCCTGAGGGTATGTGTTCCGGGCTACTTTTAACCTCAGCCTCCCCACCATCAGGAAAGCCTGGGCAATGAGAAGGCAGGCAGAGAGGGTGACCTTGAAGCCCAAAGGCTGGGCTGTCGCTAAGGTGTATTTTCTTGGCATTTACAGGTTTAAGCTCCACTTGGTGTAAGAGGTCTCAGGAAGGGGAGGGGACTGGATGCTGGCATTTATCAAGTACCTACCCCTACCTGCCCCAGGCAGTTAATGTTCAGTCTGACTTCATCTTCCCATTCTTCCTGCTAGTCCTAATTAAAGATTAGAAAACACGGAGTCCCAGAAATATTTGGGAACTTGCCTAGTTACTAGCGGATGACATGGACGGTGGGAAAAATGGGACATAGCCCTGCGACAGGATTCTGATTCTCTGACCTTGGGCAACCGACCAGCTGAGTATCAACGGTCCATCGGTAAAATGGGAATACCAGTGCAGACTTCAAGGATGTGTTATCCACGTTAGAGCTCACGGTAAGCTCTTGTTGATTGTGATAATTACCCTTGATCCTACTGCTAGTTTCAAGGTCAAGGTCAGAGTGATGCAGGTCAAGACTGAAAACTGAATCAATGAAAGAAAAACACCACGTGATCTCACTCATTTATGGATAATGAGGAACTATCTTTTTGTTCATCATTATAAACTGATGAACAAAAAGATAGATACAGAGACAGTAAAGCAACAGACTGTCAAATTACAGCGGGGAGGGGAGGGAGATCTGGGGGAGATAAGAGATCAACCGAAGGACTTGTATGCATTCGTATAAGCATAACCAATGGGTGAAAAACTCAGGGGAGGGAGGGCAAGTATGGGAGTGTGTTGGGGGGGAATTGGTAAGATATGTACACATATAATACCTTAATTAAAAAAAAAAAAACAAAAACAAAACAAAACTGGGTCTTTCCAACCCAAAGTTCCTGAGCTCTCTACTTCTCCTCTTGCCTCCTTTACTCTGAGCCACACAGTTACCTAGATCCCAAGTTCAAATCCAAAGCAAACAGTATGTCTAAAAAACAAAACCAAACAAAACTGTGTCTGAAAGCCCGGGTTTGAGTTGACGTGACCACAGGCAGTAGTTTAATCTCCCTGTGGCTTTGTTTTCTCATAGTAAAGCGGGAGGTGCCTTCCAGGCTCTCCTGAGTGTTATCCAGGCTTCCTTGAGTGTTAAAAGATCCCTTTCCTAGCTCAGGAAGTTCTATGAGGGCCTCAGAGCTGTAGGGCAGTGGTCGGCAAACTCAGTCAATAGAGCAGAATATCAACAGTGCCACGATTGAAATTTCTTTTGAGAGCCAAATTTTTTAAACTTAAACTTCTTCTAGCACCACTTCTTCAAAATAGACTCGCCCAGGCCGTGGTATTTTGTGGAAGAGCCACACGCAAGGGGCCAAAGAGCCGAATGTGGCTTGCGAGCCACAGTTTGCCGACCACGGCTCTAGAGCAACAAGAGGAGTGATTATAAAATCAGCAGAGGAATAGAACCAAGAACTTCACTTCGAACCCAATCTTCCCAAGAGGCAGTGTCTCAGCCCTCCCTGCACATAATGTTATTTTTTCCCCCCTGTTTCCACGTGGCTGAAAATTAGGGGAGGGCCCTGAGGACAGGGGTGGTATCTTTTTCTGATCTTTGAATTCTCAGTGCCCAGCTCAGGTCATGGTGGAGGGGGTTAGTAATGAGTACTGAATAAATGAAAGGCTTGAGTTGCCATGGAAAGAATCCCTGAGAGGGGTATTTTTATACTAACAAGTCAATAACTGCTTTTTCTTTCCTCTCCCAAAGTGGGAGAGAGAGTGGGATGCCAGGAACCTGAAAAGTACGCAGACAATGAAAAAACCACCATCAGAAACCCAAAAGGGGTGTCTGGGCAGGTCAAAGGTTCCTGGCCTAGACTCTGGGTTCCCAACTTACAACTCGCTCTCTGCAGCCAGAGCCCCTGCCCCACTGCCAGCTCCTGTCCAGCCCCTGGGCCAGTGGTCTTTGCAAATGGGGAAACTGAGTTTCAGAGGCCGAACTCAACATCTAAGGTTACACAGCCAGGCACTGGGTTCATTTTATACTTTCTATGTAATTTCAAAGGCAGATAGCTTGGAAGAGTTCTAAGAAAGAAAAAAATAAACACAAAATAATCACAGATATTTTCATATGGAGTCTTCAAATGATCTTTTATCCTCCAGAAAGTATGTTTTGTTTTGTTTTGTTTTGTTTTGTTTTGTTTAAAAAAAAAAAAAAAAAAAAAAAAAGAGGTTCTGGCAACGATTAAATGGCACTTGCTAAACTTTTACTGTTTTCGAGTCCTTCCCAGGGAACCAAAGGTCACTGAGAATGCCACTCTGGCCTGCTTCCCTGCCCAGCGCAGGTCTCTCTGAGAGGGCCCCCCACACCAGACAAATTGCAGAATTGCCTGGTGTGCCAGGAAGCTGGCCCCACTAGGCAGTTTCCGAGAAAGACCTAGGGGCTGAAAGTAGAAATGGTTGTACTTGACCCAGGGTCCAGTGGGGCAAATGACAGTCTTCTGGGGACTGGCTCTGCATGGGGGGGGGGGGCACAGAGGGAGGATGAGCTGGCTCTACCTTCCCCACCAAAGGTGCCAGAGAGGCTCCTTTTACAGTCTTTGTTGCCTTCCAAAAGCCTCTTATTCGTAAGGGAAAGGGAGCGGCTGCACTCGCTCTCTCTTAGACTTCAGGGGTTTAAGGAGGCAGTATGCTTCCCCTGAGGTGGGCATTGCAGATCACAGAGTCTGTATTAGAAGGGGCCCTACTGGTCAGTCAAGTCAGCAGACCTCACCCTTGGCTGCAGACCAGATTGCCTTTTGAGGAAGACAGATTCCCTCGGCCCATCGGCCCATCGCAAACAACTGCATCCAAATCTCTCAGAGGGGCAGACCTTAGGAATCTCCGGGTACCCTAGCAACTAGAACCCCGGGACCTGAATCCAATTGCCTGCAGCAAACACTCGAATCTCCACCAAAGACGAATCCAGCCTTGGCCTGAACCTGGAGAAAGCAACGTTACCCACCCCAAATGGCTCATCCCACGGCTACACCCCCAACTCTACTCACGGCAATGTTGTTATCGGATGATGATCAGTGATAATTAACGGGTGTCAAGCACTTGGCCGTGGACCTCTTAGCACAGAAGCTGAGCTTCCAAGTTATAGACTGAGACAGGCCTAGGTTCAAACCTTGGTTCACTTCATATTTGTTTTTGTGACTTTGTGCAAAGTGACTTAGGACTCTGAGCCTCAATTTCTTCCTCTGTGCAATGGGGACAGTTTGTGTAGCATGATACAACAGTGCTTGGCATTCTGTCCTGTCAACTAAAAATTTAAGGTGTGCCTCTGGTTAAACGCATTCCTGTCTCCCTCTTCCTTTAGGCAACTCCTCCGTATATGTGGCCCTGAGCTTTATAGCTCCACAGAGCAAACCCATGCTCCCCATCATAGGGTAGCCCTTGGCAGACACGGGCCCCCTTGCCAGCACCTGACCCCGGTTCTTTTCCCCTCACACCCTGCTTGGCCTCTCTTCTGGACTGGCACTAGGGGCGGTGAAATATTGTGGGAGGGGGACTCTGCTCAGCAGGGCCAGGCCTGCAGGAATTCTTTGAGCATGTGGGGATCAGAGAAGCTGATATGAAAAAGGCTGCAGAGCACAGACCTCAGGATAGAAGAGAGTAGCTCCCGAAGCCTGCCTGCATAGGGCTGCTAACCCGGGCTGCCAGCGGGGTGCCCGGCTCAGAGCGAGGCATACGATGTCTCCGAACTCATTCAGCTCTCAGAGCTGGCTGGGTAGGAGATTTTTCCGAATTTGACATTTGTGATGCAAAGAGGTTAAGTAACCTACATAGCAATGCACAGCTACAACTGACAGGACTGGGATTTGAACTCAGGTCTCCCTATACTCCACCACTGGACCTACAGTGAAACAAAGGAATTGGAGCGTACTTCCAAAATGCAGTTTTCTTCCAGGAATCCTCTAGCTAAGGATTTGCTAATTTTTAAAAAATATATATTTTATTGGTTTTGTACAGAGAGAAAGGGAGAGAGATAGAGAATTAGAAACATCGATGAGAGAGTCATCGATCAGCTGCCTCTTGCACACCCCCTACTGGGGATATGCCCCCAACCAATGTACATGCCCTTGACCGGAATCGAACCGGGGACTTTTCAGTCCCCAAGCTGACGCTCTATCCACTGAGCCAAACCGGTTTCGGCAGGATTTGCTAATTTTGTATCTAGCAATAATCTCTTGTACTTATACAGTAAGCTTTCTTTTTAAATAAATGTACACTTCATTATAAATATATTTTTTTCTTTTGTTTCTAGAAGAGCTAATATTTGTCATGGTGCTTATAGTATAAGATTCACAAGGTATTAATACAAAAGAATATTAAAATCAGTTTCAGTCCTTAAGAAAGTTAAACATAGAATTACCAGATGGCCCTACAATTCCACTCCTAGATATGTACCCAAAAGAACTGAATACAGGTATTTAAACACTGTACATGAGTGTTCAGAGTAGTGCTATTGCCAATAGCCAAAAGGTGGAGACTACCCAAATGTTCATCAATGAATAAATACAATGTGTTATAGTCATACATACATTGAAATATAAAAATCCATGAAAAGGATCAACATGGATGAACCTCAAACATACTAAGTGAAAAAAAGCCAGACACAAAAGGTCACATAGTACAGTATATGATGCTATTCGTATGAAATATGTAGACTCATCAGCAATTCTGTAGAAACAGAAAGCAGACTTGTGGTTCCAGGAGCTAGGAGAGGAGAAATAGAGAGTAACTGCAAATAGAGGCAGTGGTGTTTGGGTTTTTTGTTTTGTTTTGTTTTTGGTGTGATGGAAATATTGGGGCTACATTGAGGAGATGGTTAAACAACACTGAATGCACTGAATTGTGCACTTTAAAATGGTTAAAATGATCTGGCCGGTGTGGCTCAGGGGATGAGCATTGACCTATGAACCAGGAGGTCATGGTTCAATTTCCTGTCAGAGCACATGTGCAGGTTGCAAGCTCAATCCCCAGAATAGGGTGTGCAGGAGGCAGCCAATCAATAATTCTCATTATTGCCGAAACCGATTTGGCTCAGTGGATAGAGCGTCGGCCTGCGGGCTGAAAGGTCCCGGGTTCGATTCCGGTCAAGGGCACGTGTCTTGGTTGCGGGCACATCCCCAGTAGGGGGTGTGCAAGAGGCAGCTGGTCAGTGTTTCTCTCTCATCAATGTTTCTAACTCTCTATTCCTCTCAATTCCTCTCTGTGTAAAATCAATAAAATATATTTTAAAAAAATAATAATAATAATTCTCATTATTAATGTTTCTGTCTCTCCCTCTCCCTTTCTCTCTAAAGTCAATAAAATGTATTTTAAAAATAAATAAAATGGTTAAAATGATTCATGTTATATGAGTTTTAACTCAGTTTTATAAAAATACTAGCGGCCCAGTGCATGAAATTTGTGCACAGGTAGGGTTCTGAGACCTGGCCTGCAATCAGGGCCAATCCTCCCCCTACAAGCTGCCAGCAGCCGCGCTCCCTCCACCCCCACCCCCACCCCCGCCTCCAACGCTGGTTGCCCTCTGTGTGTGGAGTAACCAGTGGGGTGGCCGGGTGCCACTCGCTCTCACCTGCCTTAGCCTGGTGCCGCCACATCCACCACCACCCACCTCCTGTTTTCCGTTCCCCATCAGGCAATCGGAGCCTGCTAGCTGAGGGTGGGGAAGGACTGAGAAGTTGGCTGCCAGGCCCCATTGGGTTTTGGGGGCCTGCAGACTGGGGGCAGCTTCTGAGTTGAAATGTCTGTCCCCTGGTGGTCAGTGCGCATCATAGCAACCAATCATTCCACCGTCTGGTTGATTTGCATATTACGCTTTTATATATATATAAAAAAACAAAACAAGGCTCTCCTCAACCCCATTCCCTGGCAATTTGTACAAGTTCCAGGGATATTCTGAGTATGTATAAACATATGTATATAGCTTTTCAAATAAATGGTAGACACCCTGTATACACTGCTCTGTGCCTTCTTTCTTTTACTTAAAATAACTTATGTTGATTTTAACATCTCTGTAATGTTCCATTTTGTGGATTTGCCTAGGTTTATCTAGCTTGCCCCCTCTTTTTTTTTTTTTTTTTTTTTAGCTTGTCTCCTTTTAGATTTAGATTGTTTCCAGCCTGCTGTTTCAAACAAGCCTGCTGTACATAGCCTTGACATGATCATTTCACACAAACTCCTCTACCTGTGGGGAAAATTCCTAGAAGTGGAATTGCTGGGTCAAAGGACATGTGCATTTTAACTTTTTCAGTTGCAAAACTAATGCATACAACCCTAGCCAGGCAGCTCAGTTGGAGGGTTGGAGTGTCATCCTTTGTCATTATTGTTGTTGTTAATCCTCACCCCAGGATATTTTTCATTGATTTTTAGAGAGAGTGAAAAAGGAAGGGGAGAGACAGAGAAACATTGATGTGAGAGCAACATATCAGTTGGTTGCCTCCCGCCCATTCCCTGACCTGGACTGTGTACCAAGCCTGTAACCAAGATATGTGCCCTTGACCAGAATCAAACCTGGGACCCTTCAGTCCAAGGGCTAATGCTCTATCCACTGAGCCAAACTGGCTAGGGCGGAGTGTCATCTTGATATGCCAAAGTATTGGGTGTGATCTCTGGTCAGGGAACATAAAAGAATAAACCAATGAATGCTTGAGTGAGTGGGACAGCAAATTGATGTTTTTCTCTCTCTCAAATTAATTTTTAAAAACACACACAAATATATAGATCTTGTAACATAGAAACACACACCTGACATCTACATGATCATGTTGACCAATGTCACCCCAATAAATTTTTTAAAATACATATTTTATTTTATTGATTTTTTACAGAGAGGAAGGGAGAGATAGAGAGTTAGAAACATCAATGAGAGAGAAGCATCTATCAGCTGCCTCCTGCATGCCTCTCACCAGGGATGTGCCCGCAACCAAGGTATGTGCCCTTGACCGGAATTGAACCCTGGACCTTCAGTCTGAACCTTCAATTGAACCTTCAGTCTGCAGGCCAACGCTCTATCCACTGAGCCAAACCGGTTTTGGTCCAATTAATTTAATAAAACACACACACAAATTAACACATACTTGTAATACAAATTTCAAACAACTCTGAAGCTCAAAGGCAGCCTCGGAGGCTGGGTTGCTCCCACTTCTTGTCTGCCTCCCTTTTCCGACACTTCCTTCCTGGCCCTGGCCCTGAGCTCTCAGAGCCTTCCCCGCCTGCCTGATACTGGGTCTCTCTTCCTCCTACTCCCTCTCCTCTTCCTTCCTTCATCCTCAGGAGATATATTGCCATCTGTCCCCAGGGCCTGGGCTGGGACTGAGGCTCATAGTCAAATATAACCCATTATCTCCAAACCTACCAGTGTCCGGCCCCTGGCAGTGCTTTCATGTCATAGAATGTTCAAACCAAAAGGCTAGGAGCTTTTCATCTAACCCTCATAGTCCACCTTACATAGGAGGCAACCGAGGCTCAGAGAGGGAAATGTGGCTCAGTGAGTGGGTTTAAAGAGCCAGGCAGAGAAGACACACTCTGCCCAAGAATCATTTCATTCACTTAATAAGCAGTTATCAAGTAACATGAAAACCCACTGTTAGGCCCTGGGCTCCAGCAGTGAATGAGACAGAAACTTCACATTACGTTCAGGGAGACCAACAAAAAAAACAATATGCAGACAAAATACTTTGCTTACAAGTGCCATGTAAGCATAAAGAGGGATTTGGCCCCAGAAGAGAGCGGTGATATCTGAGCTGGGACCTGAATGACAAGAAAAAGCCAGTTAAATCAGCATATGCGAAGGTCCTGAGGTAGGAAGAATATCTGTGCATTTGACAGACAAGAGGAAGGCCAGTGTGACTGGAGCAAATGCTTTGGTTAGAGCACATGCTCTGTTTGTGGGCTCAATCCCCAGTAGAAGGCCTGCAGGAGGCAGTCAATCAATGATTATTATCATTGATGTTTCTCAGAGCCATCAAGTCACCTTCGCCTCTATCAGTGGATAGAGCGTTGGCCTGTGGACTGAGAGGTCCCAGGTTTTATTCCAGTCAGGGGCACATGCCTTGATTGCGGGCACATCCCCAGTGTGGGGTGTGCAGGAGGCAGCTGATCAATGTTTCTCTCTCATCATGACTGGAGCAAAGGAGATATCAAAGGTATACAGGTCTAATCACTTTGGACCTTGGAGGCAGTGAGGTCATTTTGCAGAGCCATCAAGTCAGCTTCGCCCTGCTCAGTCCTCCGTTCCCAATAGCACATCCTGGCGGACACAGCAGGTTTGTAATAGAATCCTTGAGCCCGGCCAGTATAGCTCAGGGTTGACTATTGACCCATGAACCAGGAGGTTGAGGTTCAATTCCTGGTTAGAGCACATGCTCTGTTTGTGGGCTCAATCCCCAGTGGAAGGCATGCAGGAGGCAGTGAATCAATGATTATTATCATTGATGTTTCTCTCTCTCTGAAATAAAAATATATTTTAAATAAATAAATACATAGCCCCAGATCACTAGTGATATAGCTTGAGGCCCACTGTTGTTCATCTCTATCACCACCATCATAATGGCAACCAGCCCTTAGAGGGCTCTGTGAGCCATACAGTTACATCTGTGTTCCAACTACTCTATAGCCATAGTAGGAAAGCAGCCACAGGCCTTACAAAAACATGTGCATGGCTGTGTTCAAATAAAACTTTACTGCCCTAGCCAGTTTGGCTCAGTGGATAGAGCGTTGGCCTGTGGACTGAGAGGTCCCAGGTTCTATTCCAGTCAGGGGCACATGCCTTGATTGCGGGCACATCCCCAGTGTGGGGTGTGCAGGAGGCAGCTGATCGATGTTTCTCTCTCATCCTTGTTTCTGACTCTCTCTCTCTCCCTTCCTCTCTGTAAAAAAAAAAAAAATCAATAAAATATATTTTAAAAAACACACAAAACTTTACTGTCCTAGCCGGTTTGGCTCAGTGGATAGAGCATCGGCCTGCAGACTGAAAGGTCCGGGGTTCGATTCTGGTCAAGGACACATGCCCAAGTTTTGGCCTCGAACCCCAGTGGGGGGGCATGCAGGAGGCAGCCAATCAATGATCTCTCATCATTGGTGTTTCTATCTCTTTCTCCCTCTCCCTTCCTCGCTGATTAAAAATATAATTTAAAAATTTATTCTTAAAGTTATCTATAAAAAAAAAAAAAAAAAACCTTAAAAAAAGCTTTTACTTATAAAACCAGGCTGTGAGCCAAGTCAGGTATAGTAATAGGAACCTTACATGTATTAACACCTTTATAACGAGAGGCCAGACGGATAACTGTTCTGTACCTCATGTGGGTCTTGCCCTCCCCTCAACTCCCCCTTGAGACTCAGGAGGCATCTCTGGCTGCTGGCTCCAGAAATCCACAGACACACAGAGTTGTGCACACAGCTTGGGGTGTTGGCGCCTTGTGATGCCTTTATGGGCCCCCTGGAGGGATAATTCCTGAGGCCCCTTCTGCCTCAGACAGTGAGGTGGCAGTGGCAGTCATTGTGGAATGCCCGCAGGAAGACAGAAACAGGAACCGTGCAGTCTGGGACCCCAAAGGGCCAGCTGACAAGAGGATTCCACGCAGCCTCCTTGCCAGAGTCTATATCGTGAGCTCGAGACAGTTGTTTTCCCAGAGAAAGGTGGCTCGCTTGGCCCTGGGGGGCTCCCTTTCCAAAGCGAATGGCAGAAAAAGCCTAGCTTCCAGAGGAGCCCTCCGGAGGCCCCCCTCGGACACTTCTGTGCCTCCACTGTGCAATGCGGGTGGACTAGACTCATTCTTTCCAACGACGGGTATTTATGAGCACCTCCACCAGTGAGGGACCCCACCAGTGATGAAGCAGCCTTCAGACAGGCCAGCTGGGAAGGCACGAGGGAGATCACGGCACTGGAGCTCCAACCTGAAGGGGGGTAGCTTGGGGCAATCTAGGCAGCGGGAAGGGCCTGGATGTGGGAAAACTCAGGGTGTGAGGGCCTGGTCTGGCTGGAGTGTCAGGTAAAAAGACAAGGAGGATTGGGTCCACGTAGGGCCCTGGTGTGAGCTAGACCAAGGGTCATCAGGAGGTGGACAAGGGTCACCAGGAGGTGGGGAGAAGGGCAAGCGCTGGGCCTCACAGAGCTTGGTAGGAGGGCTTAGGGAGGGACAGGGAATGCGGGGGCTGGGCGGAGGGCAGCAGGACTGGATGGAGGGGAAAGATGGATTTGGTAGGAAATGTGTCTCAGGAGGTTGGAAATGGGAGCTGGAGTGAAGAGATCAGGAAACAATTGCCCAAGGTGAGTGAATAGCAGGCTGTGCGCGCCTTCTCAGGGGAGATACCGGTAGGTGTGGCAGGGAGTAAATTTGGGAGGCCCCGTCCCCCCTCCCCTCCCAAAAGCCCTGGGAGGTCCACAATGTGCATTAGCATGTGAAAGGCTCAGGAGGAAGGGGATGTTGCAGAAGAGATCGATTTAGCTGCTGCGCGGGAGATTGTCTCACTGCGGCTCACTGGACTTCCTGGAGGAACATCCCAGACAGGCATCAAAAGATGTAACCACCAGATAAGGTTGAGTCTATTTTTCAAATGGTTTGAAGCAAACTGGCCTCAGAGGGATGGATGGAGTGAGTGTGGTGGGAGCAGGTCACCTGAGCCTTGCCTATTGCTGGAAGAATCCATCTTCTCTCACAAGATTTCTAACCCAAAAGGTTAAATCTCTTTTCCACATGTGGCTCAGAGAGGTTTAGAAGCTGCCCCAAGATCACAGAGCAGGAATGTAGGGAAGTCAGGACAGAACTGGAAGCTGAGTACATTTTACCTCAAACCCCTTGCTTTTAACCTTCAGGTAATTTAACTCTTTATATGTTGGGGTTAAAAGTAGCAATGCCCTGGCTAGTGTGGCTGAGTTGCTTGAGTGCCATCCCATGCACCAAGAGGTCACTAGTTCGATTCTGGTCGGGGCCTCGGTCTCAGAATTGATCCCCAGTAGGGAGTGTGCAGGAGGTAGCTGATCAATGTTTCTATCTCTCTTTCTCCGTTCCTCTCTCTCTAAAATTAAGTTTAAAGTATATCTTCTAAAAGTTGGGATTAAAAAGTTAGTAGTGTCCTAGTTGGTTTGGCTCAGTGGAGAGAGCGTTGGCCTGCGGACTGAAGGATCCCAGGTTCGATTCTGGTCAGGGGCATATGCCCAAGTTGTGGGCTCCATCCCCAGTGGGGGAAGGGGGCGTGTGGGAGGCAGCTGATCAATGATTCTCTTTTACCATTGATGTTTCTTTTATATATATAATTGATTTTTTTACAGAGAGGAAGAGAGAGGGATAGAGAGTTAGAAACATCGATGAGAGAGAAACATTGACCAGCTGCCTCTTGCACAGCCCCCACCGGGGATGTGCCCATAACCAATGTACATGCCCTTGATTGGAATCGAACCTGGGACCTTTTAGTCTGCAGACCAGCGCTCTACCCACTGAGCTAAACCGGTTTCGGCTACCATTGATGTTTCTATCTCCCTTTCCTGTCCTCTCTGAAATCAGTAAAAATATATTTAAAAACATAAAAAAAGTTAGTAGCAGCATTAAATCCCCAGAGGTAGATGGAGCAGTCAGGTCCTCCTCCCTCCCCCATCCCCCACCTCCGAGTGGATTGCTGCCTGGCCCCTCCCCACCCCCCCCACCCCCCCCACCCCCGCCCTATTGCTGGCTGTCTGGTCCACTGACGCTGGAGAAATGGCAGGGGTTCAGGCCTGAGGCTGGTGGTGCTGCGGGTAGAACCAGAAGGGTGAGAGGAGGAAATGATTTTTAGGATGATCATAGCTCATTTGTCATTGGATAGAGAGATCTACCACTTACCAGTGTGTGACCTGGGACAATAAACTGAACCGCAGTTTCCCTGAACTGTAGGATGGCACTACAGTGGAAACTTGGTTCTCGAACTTAATTCCTTCGGAAGGCTGTTCCAGAAAGGAATAGTTTGAAATGGAATCATTCCCACTCACCCCTCACCTTAGAAATAATGTAAATTGAGTTAATCTGTTCCAGATCACCAAAAGCAACACACACACACACACACACACACACGCTCAGAGCACAATTTCCTGAGATGTTAAGTACTTGGAGTTGAACAGTAAACTCACTCACACTCACACATTTTCTCTTTGTTTGTTGCCTGAGAGACGTGTGACTGATCATACAGGTATCAGCAAGGTTATTGGGTCAAGAACCGAAGTTTTGTTAGAAAACCAAGACATTTTTCAGTGAACAACTTGGTTGAGAACCAAATTGTTGGAGATAGGAGATGTTTGAGAACTGACTTTTTTTTTTTTTTTTTTTTTTTAACGTCTCCCATCTCAGACTTTCTTGAACATCTCCTCCTTTTCTTTTTTAAAATAGTTTATTCCTTTTTTTTTTTTTTTTTAATTCTCACCAGATGATATTTTTTCCATTGATTTTAAGAGAGAATGGAAGGGAGTGAAGAGGGGGAAAGAGATCAATGTGAGAGAGACACATCAATTGGTTGTCTCACATGCACCCCAACTGTGCCTGGATTGGACATGCAACTCAGGTAAGTGTCCTTGACCAGGAATCAAACCTGAGATCTGGTCCGAGGACTGGTGCTCTAACTGCTGAACAACACCAGCCAGGGCAAACATCTCCTTTGTCATTGATATCTGGTTTTATCTCATGTTGTCTCACATTTTTATTTTAAAAATATCTTTTTATTGTCTTTTTATTTTATTTTTATTATATATATATATATATATATATATATATATATATATATTATTGATTTTTTACAGAGAGGAAGAGAGGGGAATAGAGAGTTAGAAACATCGATTACAGAGAGAATTATCGATCAGCTGCCTCCTGCACACCCCCTCCTGGGGATGTGCCCGCAACCAAGGTACATGCCCTTGACCGGAATCGAACCTGGGACCTTTCAGTCCGCAGACCAATGCTCTATCCACTGAGCCAAACCGGTTTTGGCCCCTCTTCCTTCTTGGAGGCTATAGGACCCATCACTCAGGTGCTGGAGTCAGATTCATTCTCAGACCAGGAAATGAGCTTGACAAAGTGGTCGTTGAGAGCAATGGGAGGCCCACCTCCCAAACAAAAGAGATGTAAGCCCCAGCGTTGAAGGTGGATAGTGGCTGTGACTGTTAAAGCCAACCTCGTCTTCAGTGTAGCCCAGGATGCTGCCTGGGGGCCCTCGAATGCCTCCTTCCCCAGCTTCTTAGTGTCTTTGTATTCGGAATCTTTCTCCAGATGGGAGGTCAGATCCATAACCAAAACATTAGGAGGTAGGGACGTGGAGGGCCATGCCAGTGAGCTTCTTATTCAGCTCAGGATGGCCTTGCCCACAGCCTTGGCAGCACCAGTACGAGCAGAGATGATGTTCAGCCCCTCAGTCACCACACCACAGCTTCCCAGAGGGACCACCCACAGTCTCCTGGGTGGCAGTGATGGCATAGACTGTGGCCATGAGTCCCTCACGATGCCAAACTTGTCATGGATGGCCTTGGCCCGTGGTGGGCCAACCAGTTGGTGGTACGGGAGGCATTGCTGACAATCCTCAGGGATTTGTCATACTTCTCATGTTTCACATCCATCACAAACGTGGGGGCATCAGCAGAAGGAGCATAGATACGACCCTTTTGGCTCAAACCTTCAAGTGAGCCGCAGCCTTCTCCAACGTGGTGAAGACACCAGTGGACTCCACAACATACTCAGCACCAGCATCACCCCATTTGGGGGTGGGATCTGGCTCCAGGGAGATGGGAATGGGCCATTGAACTTGCCATGGGTGGATAAGACAGGAACATGGACCATGAAGTTCAGTTCAATGAGGAGGTCATTGATGACAACAATATCCACATTGCTAGAGTTAAAAGTAGCCCTGGTGACGAGGCCAAATCTACTGACTCAGTCCTTAACCGTCATGTGTCAGACCTGACTGGCACCGCACAACAAGAGGTGGCTGCCTGCGGAGCAGGGAGGATCAGAGCTTGATGTAGTTTCTTTATGTTTATTGTGCTTGGGGTTTATTAAGTATCTTACGTCTGTAGATTTGTAGTTTTCATCAAATTTGGAAATGTTTCAGTTTATTTTTCTTTAAATCATCTTTTGTGTCCTTCTCACTCTTTTGGAGATTCCAATTACACTTGAAGCTGTCTCAGCTCACTGATGTTATTATACTTTTTAAAGCTTTTTCTCTGTTTCATTTTAGATAGTTTTTATTACTACACATTAAGTTCACTAATTTTCTGCCATGTCTAATGTTCCATTAATCCATGTAGTGCTTTTTTAAATCTCAGATATTATAGTTTTCATCTCTAGAATTTCAATTTAAGTCTTTTTTCCCCTTCAATTTAAGTCTTTTAAAAGACATCTTCTAGCCTTAGCTGGTTTGGCTCAGTGGATAGAGCGTTGGCCTGCGGACTGAGGGTCCCGGGTTTGATTTTGCTCAAGGGCATATGCCTGGGTTTTGGGCTCCATCTCCAGTAGGGGGCGTGCATGAGGCAGCCATTCAATGGCTTCCTCTCATCATTGATGTTTCAATCTCTCTCTCCCTCTCCCTTCCTCTCTGAAATCAATAAAACTATATTTAAAAAATACCTTCTATATCTCTACTTAACACAGCACTCTCTCCTTTATCTTCTTGTACCTATGGAGTAGAGTTTTAATGTCTGTGTCTCCTAATTCTTCCATCTGTGAAATTTCTGGGTGGGTTTCCATTGATTGGGTTTTCTTTCCATCATGAGCCATATTTTCCTGTTTCTTTATATACATGCTAATTTTTACTGGTTGCCAGACATTGTGAATTTTATTTTGCTGGGAGCTATTTTTGTATTTGTATAAATATTCTTGAGCTTTGTTCTGGGGTACAAAAGTCATTTGAAAATAGTTTGGCCCTTTCAGATCTTGTTTTTGTTAGGTGGGGCCAGAACAGCCTTTCGTTTGACCTACTTTTGAGCCAAAAATTCTTCTGCGTGTTCCACTCAAGGCCCCATTAATTGTGAGGCTTCCACTCTGGTGTGGGAACAGCACCGCTCCCAGCCCCGTGTCGGCTCCCAGGATGGTGCTGATTCCTTTGCGTGGTTCCCGCCGGCCTCCAGTGGCTCCCTCCGCGGAGGCACTGTGCTGCGTCACCGAAGGGGGGCCCTCTGGGGAGCTCCCGCACTCTCTGTGCGGCTCTTGCCTTTTCAGTTCTCTGCCTAGTGTTCCCAGGCCCCTGGCTTCACCTTCCCAGTGCCGAGACCACCAGACTCCACCTGCCTGCCCCGGTCTGGAAGCTTCGGGCAGTACAGTGGGGCTCACTACGTTGGCTTTCTGACTTACAGGAGCGTCCCCCCAAAATGTATCCACTCTGTAACAGAGGACAGCTCAGTTTATCTTTATTGTTGACAGTATTACGTAGGTCCTCCTTTGTCCCCCATTAACCTCTTCCAGCCTGCTCCCGTCCGCACCCCCCAAAAATGAAATGTATTTTAATAAACACTGCCTTTATAATGATTCAAAATGTGTGTACATTTGAGGGAGACACCCTGTATTTTTCCTTGTCTGGCATTCAATGTCTCCAGAGCCACTGCGCCATGGATTGTGTTGGGCATTTCCGTTGTGTTAGGTGGGAATGTCAATCCGGTCCCTGTGGCTCCACCTTGGCTGGCAGCAGGACTCCTCATGATCGCTTGTTCATTTGTTCAGCGGGCATTTACTGAGGGAGAGCCTACTGTGTGCCCACCCCACCCTGGTCCTCAGCCACGCCACGTGTCCCTCTCTCAGGGTCTTTCCCGGGCCTTCCTCTCTCTGGCACGCTTTTCCCAGCTATACATCCTCTCTCCGCTCTAAGGCCGCCTCTGTTTTCGGTGTGCAAAGCGAATTGCTCTCTTTTGCTTCCCACTACACGTAGCTTTCCTTTACAGCTTACTTTACTGGAGTAAACAGGAATGTCTGTCTGATCCCCTGCAGCCGGCTCGGGGCCGGGCACACTGTAGGTGTTCAATAAATATTTACGAAGAGTGAGGTCTTTGCATATTTCTCAGAGCCTGTCATACAGCAGCTCCGTCAGTCACATCGGGGATGCTAGGCTGATGGGAACCGTCCCCCTGCCCTCAGGTTGCTAGCAGGGAGGGGATTCGGGGCCCCTGGCTGAAGCCACACTCTCCTCAGTGATAACCAGAGGCCAGCGAGCCGGCCACGGGGCTGGCAGGTGGGGCTGATGAGTTCCAGGCCCCGGCCTCTGGCCTCGCACAGCCCGGCAGCACCGGATGCCGGCAGGAGCCGGAGCCAAGCTTCCATGACGTCGTCTTCCAGGGCCGTGCCCCTCCCTGGGCCCCGGGTGGGGCTCCAGGTCTCCCCCACCCGCTCCGGACCCTCTGCCACTGGGTCCGAGGAAGACGGGCCGTCCTCCTGGTCCCCGTGCCAGGTCTAGCTGTGTGACCGTTGCAACTATTACAACACGCACAGGATTGTAGGTTGGCTGCAAAGTGAAACATACTTTGTAAACAGAAAACCTTTTCCAAGTACTCACTGAATTGGAAAAAGCCTTAGGAAGCTTCTGTTCCAAGCCCCTGTGTTTTTTTTTTTTTTTAATTAAATTATTATCTGTGTACATATTTTCACATGCGCCCCACCCCCACCCCCCGCCCCCCGCAAACCCCTGTTTTTGACTGAGGAAGAGACTGAGGTTTCAATGAGGTAATAATGTATACAGACTGCTTCGCAGCAGGCTTGGGCCTTCGTGTTTTATTCTAGCCTCGAACCATTAGCGGCTCACCTCTGGCTAAGCAGCCTGTGCCTGGGAGCCTTCCTGCTTCTCGACAGCCCGCTCCCCACCCTCAGCGGGGGCCTTGATCCACCTGTCATCCATAAGGCTTAGCGCTAGCATAGTTTGAGCATATATGAGGTACCAAGCCATGGGCTAAGCACTTTGCATGCATCATCTACTTCTTATCTAAGCGGTAGTATTGCCCCCACTTCACTGATGGGGAAACTGAGGCTGGGAGACATTAGGTAACCTGCCCAAGGCCCTCCAAGTGGGTGAAGCAGTGTTCAGACCCCAGAGTGGGTGGTCTCTAAGCTTCTAGGTCTGGCTTCTCTTCCCTTAGCAGTTTCTTCTAATAACTGCTCACATGCCTGAGGAATGAGTGCCTGGTCCCGAGGAGGCAACATGATATTTTCTACCAGCTACCACTTCCTGGGTCTTTGGGGGAAACTTTCTTTCTTTCCCCCCCTCTTTTTATTTATTTTTATTGATTGATTTTAGAGAAAGAGAGGAAGGGAGGGAGAGAAACATAGATTTGTAGTTCTACTTATGTATGCATTCATTGGTTGCTTCTTGTGTGTGCCCTGACTGGGGATTGACCTGCAACCTGTAGTGGGATGATGCTCTGAGTCTTTTTGATTGTGTGAATCATCTGAACAGGGCAACCGAGGGTCTAAAACATCCAGTTCAGAGTCTGCTTTGAGGCCCAACTATAAGCTTTTTTAAAAATATATATTTTATTGATTTTATTATAGAAAGGAAGGGAGAGAGATAGAGTTAGAAACATCGATGAGAGAGAAACATCGATCAGCTGCCTCCTGCACACCGCCTGTTGGGGATATGCCCGCAACCAAGGTACATGCCCTTGACCGGAATCAAACCTGGGACCCTTTAGTCTGCAGGCTGACGCTCTATCCACTGAGCCAAACCGGCTTGAAGTTGGTGCTGAGGAGGTCTCTGAAGGTCCAAGATAATCTGTAAAAAACAGCCCAGGGGGAAGGTAGAGGAGTGAGCTGCAGCCCACAGGCCAGCCTTTCCCTCGGCCGGTGCCTTGCCAGCTGGTTCTCTGGGAGCCCCCTTATACATTGCCCACAGGATGGTGGGAGCTGCAGGTGCAGGCAGGTGAGGGGAGCCGGCCCTGTGGGAGCTCCACGTGGGCGAGGTCACCGCCGATGGGGCCCCGGCGGCGGCCTCTCTGGGAGGGAGGGGGCCTTGGCCGGCCTTAGAGGACCTCACCGGGTAGCTAGTGCACGTCAGTTCCTACTGGCATGAGTGAAGGAGAGTGAGGGGGGAGGGGCGCCTTTCCGGCACAGCGGGCCAGGAGTGCCGGCAGTGTGTCCACACCACAGTCCCCACGGTGAGGGGTTGTCAGTGCCTCGGCACATGAGGAACTGAGCCCAGGGTCTGCAGGCGAGATGTGCTGACTGCCCCGGGATGAGGTGGCTTATGCTGAGGGAGGCCGCAGGGCACCATGGGAGGTTCCCAGCCTCCGGAGGTTACCTGAGCGATGTGTGTGGGGGTTGGTCGGAGGGGAAGAGAACGGAGGAGGCCAGCAGTGGCTGTCGGAGCAATATTGGGGAGCTCTGAGGTGGCCTGGGCCAGAGCAGGAGCTTAGAAAAGAGGCCGGGGGAGGAGGGCTGGGCTGATGGGATGGCACCTCATCTATCATCTACCCAACCATCTGTTTTACACAAGGAAACGGAGGCCCAAAGAGGAAAGGGGGCCTGCCCACGGGCACACAAGGGGTGAATGGCAGCACCAAGCTAGAAAGACCCTGGAAGCTCAGGGTCTTTGAACAAGGAGCTGGATCTCCTCCTATAATAGACCCCCCCCAGGGATCAGGTCCACACCAGCTTGGCTTCTGTCTCCTAGTGGGACCCCTGGTCTCCCTTCCCCTCCCCTGGGCCACAGTTTGCTCATCTGTGAAATGGGGCCACTGGACCAGCTGATGGATATGGCCCTTTCTGCGCTCAGTGCTCAGAGGAAGAGGCCAGGCCTTTTTCCTCACTCTGTCCCCCGACCCCGAGTCCAGCCTCCGCCTGACGCTGAGACCCCGAGCCCAGCCTCAGCCTGACCGTGACGCAGGGAGGGGAGAGGGGGCACAGCCTGCTGCGGCTCACATGCCTGAGGAATGAGTGCCTGGTCCCGAGGAGGCAACATGATCTGCCAAGGATCCCTGACCCTCTCGCCCTTTGAACCCCGGAGCGGGCGGCCCAGTCATGTGAGGGCCACAGGGGGATTAGTGGGGCTGAGACGGGAGGCAGGCGGCCACCTGGAGAAAGACTGGGAAGAGGGGAGAGAAGGCAGCAGGAGAGAAAGAACCGAGCTGCTGGGAAGGGCTCCGCTGGGTCCTGCAGTGGGAAGGTGGGGGGGGGGGGGCAGGAACCCAGGAGGGGGGAGGAAGTGTGGTGGGCCACACAGAAGAGAGGGAAGCAGAAGGAAGGGAGGGCTGAGAGGTGAAACAGGCGGAGGAAGAGCATGCGCAGGGGGCTTTGAGCGACGCCTGGTGCCTGACAGGAGTCACTGTCAGGGGTCCCATGTAGACCCCTCCGCGCACTAGCTGTGTGGCCTTGGGAAGGTCTCTTGGCTTCTCTGAGCCTCAGACTCTAAAACCAGAGAGCAGTTGTGTTTCCTCCTTCGCACGGGGCAGGCTGTGAGGTCAGGTTTCAGTCCTGTCCCAGATCCTCCCTCTCCCCTCACCGGCCACCCTGGGGCACCACTTCTTCACCCAAACCCCCCCCCCCCCCCCCCCCCCGCTCCGCCCCTCTCCCTTGGGGGCTATCATTATTCCCCATCCTCCCACCCCAGGTTGTGGGGGGCTGTCTCAGCCCCTCTAGAGGTTCTAGCCAATCCAGAGCCTAAGAAGTGAGGGGACCAAAGGGGAGCGGGCAGGGACTTCCCCAAGCTCACTGGGAGGAGGAGCCATGCCTCTTGCCCGGTGCCTCCCCTCCCCCGCAGCCTCTGCTGGGATACTTGGGGCTCTCCCCCTCTTTCCCAAAGCCCTGCCTGTCTTCTGCACAACAAGGAGGGAATGTTATTTAAAGGGAGATCAGGAGATTTGCCTTAAATAGGCATGGAGTGCTGTGCCAGGGCGCAGGGTGAAGGGCGGGGGAGGGGGAGGAGGAGGGGAGGAGGCCACCCTGTGTGATGGCGAGGAGGAGTGGAGCTGAACCCCCTCCCCCCAGGGTGTGCACGGCCCTCACAGTTTACCGAGCACAGTCCCGGGACCCAGCCCGACTGTGATGGTCAGGCCGGGCTTATTCCCACCCGCCTCCATTCCGAGGATGAGGAAGCTGAGGCCCAGGCCAGGGGACTGACAGGCACTGGCTAGCGGGTGGCTTCTGGTGCTGGGTGCCACGGTCTCTCCACGGCAGCCCCAGGGCTGGGAGGCGTTCAGGAAGGCGAAGAGCCCAAAGACAGGGCTTCCTTAGAGGGAAAGGGGTGTCTGCGGGGTGGGGTGTCGTGGAGCCTCTTAGGCACCTGCATCAGGACTTCGGCTTCTGCCCCCAGGTAGCCCTTGCCAGCCCTCCCAGCCCCAGCTTGTAACTGGATACTGAGGTACCCTCCTCACTCTGCACCTTCCCGGGTGAGCTGGGCTCTGCTGGCCCCATACAAGCCAGGGAGGAGGGAGGGGCAGCCTGGGAGAGGTGTCTGCCAGGAGACAGGCTAAAGGAGGGAGCTGGTGAGAGGTGTGGTCACTGCCCTCCCTGCAGGGCTTGTCTGGTCCCTGGGATTCACTCACTTCCCTATTCAGTCTCCTTCCAAGCCTCTCCCCTTCCCTCGTGGCCCCGCCCAGCCGTTTATGGCTCAGCAGGTGATGCTCTTAGAATCCTAAAGAAATGGAGTCTTGAGTGTGGAATTTCTGGGACAAAGCTAGGGACCAGGAGGCACCCCATGCTTGCTCCCTTTTGCAAAGGCCCCGAACACTGTGGTGAAGCCTCAGACACCTGGGTGTCCACCCGGGCCTCCCCATCTGCCTGGAGCGGCCCACCTGTGAGTGTCCGTCTCCCCTGTAAACTAGATCTAAAGGTGGCCCTCATGCATGCTCAGTAGGAAGAGGGACAGAGCTCTAGCCGGTTTGGCTCAGTGGATAGAGTCACAGCCCTTGGACTGAGGGTCTCGGGTTCAATTTCTTCAAGGACTTTGACCTCGATTGCAGGCTCTATCCCTGGCCCAGTCATAGGAGGCAACTAATCCATGTGTCTCTCTCATATTGATGTTTCTCTTTCTCTTTCTCTTTCTCTCTCTCTCTGTTTCTCCCCTTCCGTTCCACTCTCTCTAAAAATTAATGGAAAAAAATATACTTAAGTGAGGACTAACAAAACAAAAAGAGGAGGAGGAAGAGAGGGACAGAGGAAGAAAGAGGAGCAGTTGTGACAAACGCACTCACAGACCAGGGCTAAGGCCTCACTGTTTGCTGGGAGACAGAGAGGGGGACACTCCCCTCTCCCCTTCCTCTTAGTGGGCGGGCACAACGGTGTCTTGGAAGACTGAAAAAAAGCAGTCACTTTATCTGGGCTCTGGTTAATTCTCTTTGTTATTCTCCAGGCCACTCAGGAGGCAGGGAAAGGGTAGGGCGGGGAGGAGGAGTGCAGGATAGCCACGTTAGGTAAGTAGTGAAGGCCAACGGGAGCCAACCAGGAGGGTTCACCTCATGCCTGGCCCCATCCAGCTCTTGCCCTCACTTCCTGGATCAGCTGTTAGCCCCATTTCACTAATGACCAAACTAGGGCTGAGGATGGAAGCAGCATGTCCAAGGTCACCCGGGAAGTGGGAAGCCGGTATCTGACTTCAGGGCCCTATGCTAAAACGCCCAGGGTCCTGGGACTGAGGTTCCAAACCCAGCTTGCAGTACGGCCTTGGCCAAGTCACCTAATCTCTCAAAAAATTGCTTAGTTTTCTCTCCCCTTAAGGTGGGGATAATGTCCCCGGTCTTCTCGGGGTTACTGTGAGAAAACAAGAGGGCTAATGACCACCAACCAGAAGGTGCTCAACTCATACCAGGTGCAAGCTCCTCGGCAAAGGAACCGCCTCCTCTCTGCTTGTGCTGGGCTCCCAGCTCCTGAGGCATCCGTGTGCCCATCGAGGCACAAAGGATCTTCCAGGTCTCTGGGAAGGGACGGACCGACCACTTGGCGCCACCTAGTGGTCCGTGGTGTGTGGTGCTTGGCCAGGTTGCTCTGAGATGGAGGGTTTGAGCACCACCCTTGGCCCTGTGGGGGTGGGCAAAACTTGCCCGCCCCTCAGCAAGGATGAGGTCATGCCTAGCTGAGCCCTCCCCTGGCCACTCCCCTGAGGAGACGTCAAGGTGGGCACTCCACCAGCCCGCCTTCTCCGCCCATGTCTCCCAAGGGGAGGCCAGGTTCTCGTCCCTCTGCCACTGCCTCGCTGCCAGGTCAGGCCACCTCCCCTGCGGAATTGGAGTAAGCACCCCTGCCTCTCGGGGAACCTGGGACTGTGGTGCGTTCTTTCATTTATCAACCATTTTATGAAGTGTCTCCTTTCTAAAGTCAGCATGCTTATCTTTAAACAATGTGTCCATTTACACTTGAATGGCTACACCTTTTGATAGCCTAAGGGCAAGTTTACATGTAAACAAGTTTGCTTCTCAATTCCCAGAGCAGAAAAAAAACAAGGTTTAAAATTATTAGATTTTAAAATTTATTCTTAGAAGTGTAAAAGTTTATTAATTAAAAACAACAACAACAACAACAAAAAGGAGATTGAAAAACCTGATGAACAATATTAGCTGTTGATTGTAGTAGAGTCGTCGATATGGGAGGGGAGTGGACGGACAGTTCTCGGGGGAAAGGAGGAGTGGTGGATGTGGGAAGAGACTGAACATAAACTGTGCACCTATGGGTGAGGACAATGGGGGGTAGGGGGAGCGGAGGGTGGGGTGGGAACCTGGTGGAGGGGGGAAGAAATGAGGAACCTTTGTAATAATATGAACAATAAAGATTGAGTAAAAAAATAAATAAAATAAAGTCAGCATGCTGAGAGCCGTGGGGATACAAGGACTGCTAAGCTGGGTTTCTTGCCACCAAGGGACCCGCCTTATTCTAGGGGCAGAGGGACTTGTGATAATTGCCCTCAGGGCAGACCGCAGCTGGCCCTGAGGAGGAGAGCATCTGCACAATGAGAGAGGGCTGCTGAGGACGGGACTTGCTGCTGCCCAGGCAGTCCCATGAGGAAGCCATCTTTAAACAGAGCAAGTCCAGCAGACTGGTGCAACCACTGTGGAGAACAGTGTGGAGTTTCCTCAAAAAACTGAAAATGGAACTCCCATTTGACCCAGTAATCCCACTCCTAGGAATATATCCCAAGAAACTAGAAACACCAATCAGAAAGGATATATGCACCCCTATGTTCATAGCAGCACAATCTACAATAGCTAGAATTTGGAAACAGCCTAGGTGCCCGTCAGCAGATGATTGGATCAAAAAACGATGGTACATCTACACAATGGAATACTACGCTGCCATAAAAAAGAAGGAATTCTCATCATTTTCAGCAACCTGGATGGAATTGGAGAACATCATGCTGAGTGAAATAAGCCAGTCAATGAAAGAGAAACACCACATGACCTCACTCACTTATGGATAATAAAGAACATTATAAACTGATGAACCAACAGATAGATATAGAGACAGTAAAGCAACAAGCAGACTGTCAAATTACAGCAGGGAGGGTAGGGAGATCTGGGGGAGATAAGAGATCAACCGAAAGTCTTGTATACATGCATATAAGTACAACCAATGGACACAAAACTCTGGGGAGGGAGGCTATGTATGGGGGGGGGAATGTTAAAATATGTACACAGATAATAATTTAATAAAAAATGTAAAAATAAATTAATAAATAAACAGAGCAAGTCCATATGAAAGGAGGGAAAGCTGACACCGGGGCCTGGGTGAGGGGAAAGGGCAGGGAGGTGAGGGGCGCTTTGGCAGTGTGAGTGGGGTCAGAGAGGAGAATCCCAGGAGAGGACCCTCAGGCATCCTCAACAGCCCAGCTCTGGGGATGGGGATGATGTAAAATTCATCCCAGCAGAGCCCGGACCTGCACGGGAGACCAAGCCCAGCCAGCCACACACCTGCCTTCAGGTCCGGACTGCGTGATGGGAGCACGCGGAAGAGGCCAGGACTCCTTCCCCGGGGGCTGTGACAGGCGTCCAGGGGCGGCCGGGGGTCCCCCTGGCCAGAAGCTCCCAGCTCCACGCCTGCCCGTGGCTCCAGCCTCCCTGGTTCCCACTGTTTCCACGCCTGGGTGTCTGGGCTCCTCATATCACTCCTTCGGGCTAGCCTTCCGTGCCATTAGCTTCCTTTCCTGCTTCACTTATCCCGAGTCTGTTTCTCCTGCTTCCGTCCAAGAACCTGCAACCTCCCAGTGCACGGGAGGACACTCAGCCAACTGAGCGACACCAGCCAGGGCAGGGTGTGCCTTCTTAAAGAGGGCCGAAGAACTCACAGTCCTTACATAATTCAGTTTATTTGTCCTAAATGAATACAGTCTGAGTACGCATATGTGCACCACCCATGGACACAGACAATAGAGTGGTGAAGGCCTGGGGCAGGGGCAGGATAGAGGGGGCTCTGGAGGGTGGGGAGGGGACATATATAATACTTCCAACAATATTTATTAAATAAATAAATGAATAAATACAACCGGAGAACACCCATTTCAATCCTCACTCACTATTTCTTTCCCCAGAAAGCAGCTTAAGGCACAGGCGCACAGTTTGCTGTGCGTGTTCCCACTTGAGGCTCAGGAGGGCGCTGTCCTTGCGGTGAGATCACCTCAGGTTCCCTTCTCCGTGCGGGGCCTGTACTCGCCGGAGTCCCTCAGGACCCACGTGCCTATTCCTGCTCCTGGGACACCTCTCCCCGCTGCAGCCCGAAGGGGGCGGCCCTCATGACCGTGGTCCCATGGCCAGCCCCTGTTCTCTAACACCAGATACCACCGCAGGCCCATCCCACCTGGCAAAGAAAGATTCCTCCTGACCCTGGAATCAACTCACCCAGGGCAAGGGGAGAAACTGAGGCACAGCTGGCGAATGGTGATCCCTATACCCGTGCCAGGAGGCTGAGAGACCCTCACAAAGGGAGAAGGGGCACTGACCATCCTCCCCTGCCCTGTCCTGGGGTCCTCGCTCACTCAGGAGCAGGACGAGGGGGAGACCATCCTCTGTCTTCGCTTTGTGGCTCAAAGGTTTGGATCCACATTCTCCTGGTCCGAGGCTGCTTCCTCATCACGGGGAGACTCCTGGATTGAAGCCAGAGACCCAAGTCATGAACTTCTGCCATCCCCCAGGGCCACAGCCTGGGGGCCAGCGTCTCCTTCCTCCTGCCCTGTCCACAATGGGGCCAGAGAAGCTCTGCCGCCCCTACCCAGGGTCCCTTGGCGCACCCCTGGGTGACTCCCTCTTACCAGACCGAGGCCACTGTCCCGCCGCAGGCTGGCATAGAAGCGGAGCACACGGGGGTCACAGCGAACCACCATGGGGTCAAAATCCAGCACACGCAGGCCCTGCAGGCTGCGGGCCCGGGAAAGGGCCACGTAGGCCTGGCCGCTGGCAAACACGCGGCCCAAGGAGATCTCCACGCAATCCAGGGTCATGCCCTGGGGATGGAGAGACAGAGATGGAGCCAGCTCTGCCTGGAGTCCTTCGTGCCCAAGAGCCTGACCCACCTCACAGCCCAGCTACTGCCCTGGGCCTCCTGGCCCAGCCCAGAGGCTCTCTGCAGAGGGACAGGCTGACCCTGGGCGGGTGTCTGAGAGGAGGGGCTCCAGGGGATGCATCCAGGATCAGAGAGAGGGGCCGGGGTGGAAGGAAAGAACTCAGGCCAGGGTCCGACAGGCATGGAAGGAATCCGGCTCTGCCTCTCACTAGCTGTGTGGCCTTGGACAGGTTATTTAACCGCTCTGAGCCTCGGTTTCCTCCGCTGTAAAACAGGAATGAGCTGAAACCGGTTTGGCTCAGTGGATAGAGCGTCGGCCTGCGGACTGAAAGGTCCCAGGTTCGATTCCGGTCAAGGGCATGTACCTTGGCTGCGGGCACATCCCCACTAGGGGGTGTGCAAGAGGCAGCTGATCGATGATTCTCACCGTTTGTTTCTAACTCTCTATCCCTCTCTCTTCCTCTCTGTAAAAAAATCAATAAAATATATCTAAAAAAAAAAAAAGAAAGAAAGAAAGAAAGAAAGAAAGAAATGTTTATCCTACAACTAGTCTGGAACTTTGCCTCCAGGGCAAGCTCAACCCCCATAAAGCCTTTAAGGCCCCCTCAACATGCCCCTCACCTACTTCGCCCGCCCCCCCCCTGCCCTGCCCTGGCCCAGGCCCCGCGCCAGCCGCTCACCTGGCTCTTGTGGATGGACATGGCCCAGGCCAGCTGGAGGGGCAGCTGCTGCCGGCTGAGGAGCCGGCCCCCGGTGGTCTGCACCGTCCAGCGTTCCGCACGGATGACCTCGGTGACGCCACACAGGAAGCGCACCTGGGGCAGCCCTGAGGGAGGCACGGAGACGTCCAACCTCGCGGCCCCGTTTCGGGGCTCAGAGGTGAGCGGCGGGCCTCACCTTGGCATCCTAGCCTCTTTCTCTTCACACTTACCCCAGGGCCCTGTTGCCCCACGCGGTAGCTCTGCACCCCCATCGCTTACCTCTCCCCTCGGTCTCAAAGCCGACCACCACCCCGCGGGCGCCGTTCACCAGGCCCCGGGACACCGCCAAGTTCTTCACCAGCATCACCTGCGAGGGAAAGAAGGCACGGAGAGCTGCCCCGATCCCACGCCCGGCCTCGGGCCCAGGCGCCCCTGCTGTGGTTTGGGGAGGCCGGGGGCTGGCATGGAGGGGCACTGAGTCCTATTTCTAGCTCAGCCACCGGCTGACTGTGTCCCCCTGCAGCAAGATGCTTTATTTTCCGGGTCTCGGTTTCCCCTTGTGTCAAGGGGACTGACACTGCTCAGGAGCGGGGAAAGAGCAATAAGGTAACAGACATGGCAGGGCTTTGAAAACTTGAGGGACAGCCCCCAGCTGCCATCCCTCTTCCAACCACAAGGTGCTGCACTTTCTCCCTGGGTGCCCTTTGGAACCTGAGGGAAGGTTCCCATGTGGCCCACCCCCAACATAACCGGAAGGAAGGAGACTTTCATAGTATACACCAGTGTTTCCCAGACTTCTCTCGTGACGAGAATCACCTGGTGGAGTCGTTAACTACAGATTCCTGAATCCCAACTAAGAAGTGCTAAACTAGAATTTTTGGGAACATATAGGTAAAATTGTATACTTAAAAAAAATTCTAGTTTAGCACTTCTTAGTTGGGATTCAGGAATCTGTAGTTTAACAACTCCACCAGGTGATTCTCGTCACGAGAGAAATCTGGGAAACACTGGGATAGGATACACTACAGAAGGCAGCTGTGTGGGGTAGATATTTCATTCCCCGGTGGAGAGATGAGACACAGCTTCAAGGACAAGGGACTTATCCAAAGCAGCGCTGCCTGGAGCTCCACACGCTGAAACAGGAAGGCAGTGGAGAGCTAGAGACAGGAAGGTGGGAGGGACTCGGAGGAAGGGAGGAAGGGAGTCGCTGTGGTCCCAGCTGGGGCCAAGGCTGGGGAGGCCGGGCTCCCAGGGTCTGGGCCCCGCTTCCCACGCACCTGGGCGCCCAGCTTCAGCTGAAGGAGCTTGCCGACGGGACACTGGGCATCCAGAGCCCGGGCTTGCTCAGGGTCACTGTCCATGGCTTCAAAGCTGTGCACCTCACCTGGGGAAAGAGTGGGACAAACAGGTTACTAGTCACTTGTGGCTTCGTTTCCAAGAACACCTATCAGACCAGGGCATGGGGGAAGGTAACTGGAATATCTGGAGCTTTAGAATCAGAGACCTGAATTTAAGACTCACTTCCAGCATTGTTCTGGCTGAGTGACCTTGACCCTTTCAAGGTCATACCTCTCAAAACCAGTTACCTCTGTAACTATAAGGGCCTTATGGTAAGGTGACCAGACCCTGGTCTAGGTCCTTAAACCTCTGTCCTGATTTTTAACAATTTATCCTGCGTCCCGTGGCGATAATTGGGACTTTTTTAAAACGCCGTGGGACGCGGGACAAATTGTTAAAAATCAGGACTGTCCCGCCAAAAGTGGGAGGTCTGGTCACCTTACCTTATGGCACAGAGGTTGGGGCCTAGATATTTATCCCAAGGTCCCAGGCTGCCAGGAAATGGGGGCAGGGGGAAAGCTGACATGCCTGCCCGATAGCCCTTCCCCGCTGGTACTGCCCAGCCCCGCTCCCTGCTCACCCGACAGGTCCCGCAGCCGCCTCTCGTTGGTGACAGCCACATCATCCTGGTGGGTGC
The DNA here is from genome assembly GCF_964339955.1 of Pipistrellus hanaki. Classification (NCBI taxonomy): domain Eukaryota; kingdom Metazoa; phylum Chordata; class Mammalia; order Chiroptera; family Vespertilionidae; genus Pipistrellus; species Pipistrellus hanaki. The sequence goes on along the minus strand of NC_140503.1, from coordinate 43,402,554 downwards.
AGAGCCTGGTGGCCACAATTCCGTCTCGCCCCACCTTGTGGGTGGCCGTAGCCTGGAGCTGGCAGGTCACCTCCTTTGAGCACCTGTGGGGGCTGGGCTGTGAGGGCAGAGCCCGTCTGAATGCCAGGGAAGGGGGGCATGTGGGTGGTATGGCCCAAGCAGCAGGCAATGGATCAGGCCTGGGGACGGGAACAGCACCCGAGGGCAGGATTTGCTGGCCAGCTTATCCTTTCTTCACTTGACCCGTACCTGGGGACTGAGCAGAGTGTGTGTGGGGGTGTGTGGGGGGTACTTGGCTGTGATCATGGGTGGGTACTCTTCCCTCTGGAGGAGAAGCTGGCCTCCCTCCCATCCCCAGTGCTCCTTGGGAAGGGTGGTAGGCTGAGTGAGCACAGGCCAGAGGTTTGAGGACCTAGACCGGGTGCTGATGCTGATGCTGTAATACCGGTGGCCTGCAGTCTGGATGAGTGTTCTGGCCCCTGGCCTTCTGCCTTACGGGAAAACATGGAGCCTGTGTTTCTATTTCTCCCCATCTACAGTCTGCCCCCCGCCCCCGGCCCCCGGAGGCTGGGTACAGCAGCACCACCATGGGAGGAGGGGGGACAACTTGGGTCCCTCTCTCCCCGCTCTGCCACTCAGTGTTCCTCCTGGCCCTGTGCATGCCGGCTGTGCTGTGCACCTTCCTTCCCGCCTCCGTCCCCAGGCAGGGAGAGCAGCGCACCACCACCACCTTCCCCCAAGTCATCCCACTCTGGCCTGGCTTTCAAGGCCCAGCTCTGGCTCCAGTCATCTGCCCTCCTGGCCTGTCCACTCCTGTGTTAGAGCAGCTGTAGCATTTCAACCGTTTGTCCTAGCTGGGCAGGGATCATGTCTGCAATGTTCCCGCCCCCACCTCTACCACCACCACCAAGGACCCACAGGCTTTGAGAGTGGAAGGAAAGCCCTAGCTGGTTTGGCTCAGTGGATAGAGCATCGGCCTGTGGACTAAAGGGTCCTGGGTTCGATTCCAGTCGGGGGCATGTGTGGACTCAATCCCTGGTGAGAGGCATGCAAGAGGCAGCCAATCGGTGATTCTCTCTCATTATTGATGTTTCTATCTTTGGAATCAATAAAAATATATTTTTTTAAAAAGTGGAAGGAACCTAGATTTTAAAGTCAGACCTGAGATTAAATTCCAGCCCTGACTTTGGGCAAGTCATTTCACCCCTTAGAACCCCAGCTTTTATTTATTTATTTTATTTATTTATTTATTTATTTTTTAAATATATTTTATTGATTTTGTACAGAGAGGAAGGGAGAGAGATAGAGAGCTAGAAACATCGATGAGAGAGAGTCATCGATCAGCTGCCTCTTGCACACCCCCCACTGGGCATGTGCCCGCAACCAAGGTACATGCCCTTGACCGGAATCGAACCCGGGGCCCTTCAGTCCCCAAGCCGACACTCTATCCATTGAGCCAAACCGGTTTCGGCAGGACCCCAGCTTTTAAAATATATTTTATTGATTTTGTACAGAGAAGAAGGGAGAGAGATAGAGAGCTAGAAACATCGATGAGAGAGAGTCATCGATTAGCTGCCTCTTGCACACCCCCTACTGGGGATATGCCCGCAACCAAGGTACATGCCCTTGACCAGAATCGAACCCGGGACCCTTCAGTTCCCAAGCCGACGCTCTATCCATTGAGCCAAACCGGTCTTGGCAGGACCCCAGCTTTTAGATCTGAGACTGGGAGTGTTGATATCTCTGAATTCTTCTTGTGTGTCCATCTGACCATAGTCCCCTGACCCCTCCTCTGTGCCAGGCCTCCTGCTGGGTGGTGGGGACCCACCCTGGGGAGGCAGGATCTCAAGATCCACAAAGTGACCGTCTTCTATGGGCCCAGGAAGCCCTTCTCCCTCTTGTTGGGGACCCCATGCTCCTCTGAGACCCACACGTGGGCCTCACCCGCAGGCCCCTCTCTGCTCACCTGCCCAGTCGCACAGCCTGCAGCAGGGAGATGAAGGTCTGGTCTGCCTGCCTCCACACCTTGGTCAGCTCCAGGGTCACTGGGACACACCTCCTCCAGCTCTTGGCCTGACGGGGGAAGGAAGGGGGTGTCAGGGAGCAGAGCAGACCCCTGGGGTGGGGTGAGGGTGGGGAGGGCAGGGCAGGAGGGTGAGTGGTACCTGGAAGCAGAACTGCGGGGGCTGGAAGCCCTTGGTGACAGGCGGCAGCTGCAGGAAGTCCCCACAGATGATGAGCTGGATCCCTCCGAACGGCTTATCCTGCTGCCGGACAGTCCTGGAGGGGAGAGGCGAGCAGTGCTTCCGCAGTGAGGGTGGGCAGGCTCCCCACGGACACCACCAGATCCCAGGCTCACCGCCCTCACTGACCTGGCCACGGCCTCCAGCTTGTCAAACAGCTCTGCCTCCACCATGGAGATCTCATCGATGACCAGCCGCTGGCAGTTCAGCCAGCCCTGCCGCACGCCTGGCCGCTGGGCCAGGGCCACACACTGCGCCAGGGGCGCCTGGCCCGAGCCGATGCCTGTGAGTGACATGGTTCAGCTTGGGCCGAGACCCCAGCCCTGCCTCAACCCCGACTTCCCCTCCTCCCTTCCCACAGCCCCAGGAGCGCCCGCTCACCCACCTGCAAAGGCGTGGAGGGTGGTCCCCCCGATGTGGCAGGCTGCCACCCCCGTGCTGGCAGTGGTCACCGTGCCCGTGGGAGGCAGTGAGCCCAGGATGCGCTTCAGCAGGTAAGACTTCCCTGTCCCTGGGCAGAGGGCAAAAAGTCAAGACCACCTCTCCTCCATCCCACCCGCCACCCTCCCCCCGGCTCCGCCCCTCGCTACCTGCGCTCCCCGTGAAGAAAATGCTCTGGCCTTTCAGGACGGCCCTCAGCACTGCGGCCTGCTCCTCAGAAAGCTGTGGTTTGGCCGGGGCCAAGTTCAGCTTCTTCACAGGCAGGGGCCACCTCGGGGCTTCCTGGGGGGACAGGGTTGTCTCAGAGCCTCCCTCCCCCAAACTCTAGGCATTGCCCCCCAACACTTTCTTGGCCCAGGTGCAGTGCTAGGCCTGGTAGCCCTTGTGTCTCCGCTGGCTCCATCCTTGGAGCCCTTGGGCAGCCTTGGTTCGCCTGGAGAGCTTGCCAGTGACCTCTGGGGTCCAGGTCTCCCCTGGAGGAAGGGATTGAGGCTGGGTCTCCACTGATGCCTGGTGCCCTGGAGACCAAGGTCTGGGTCCTTAGCCTCCTCCCGGGGTTCCCTAATTCTCCTGGTCCTCTCAACCGTCCTTTCTCACTTCTCACTGCAACAAACCTGTTTCTCACCTCAAAACACCCAAGCTGGACGAACACCTGCCTAGCCAGGTCCCCATCTCCACCTTCCCACCCCCTTACTCAACCCCTGTGGTCTGAGATCAAAAACTGCCAGAACCACCAGACTTTGTCCCTACCCCCATCTGATCGGACTTGTGGGCTCCCCCTTACACTACTTGGTTTTTTCCAAACGCCCCTCTCCTTCTCTTTATCTTTTGAGGTTTCCTTTCCAGGCTTCCTTCTCTGCATTCTCTTTTTTAATAGGACCTGGGCCACCCTTTTCCTATTTCGGCTTACCCTATGACACTGCCCTATGAGAAACACTCGCACAATTCCCGCATCTCGGTTCTACTCAAGACGTCCGATGGGCATCTCCTCTGAGATAACCAGCAGCCCCCTAAAATACCATCCCCCCTCCCCATCACCCCCAAACTTGGGTCGTCTTGGTCCCTTCCAACCCAGCGGCACAGCCAGCCCCCAAGGCACATACCGCCTTTCCCGTCCTCTCGGTGCTGGGCTCGGCGGGCCGCTCCGCCGGCGTCGGGTCCGGGCCCGGGCCCCGGGGCGCCGCCGCGCGCCGCAGCTCCTCGGGCTGCGCGGGGCTGACGGTGAGGAAGTCGCGGGGCCGCGGGCCGAGCAGCTGCGCGCGGGCGGAGGGCGGCGCGGGGCCGGGCGCCGCGGCCAGCTTGAGGCGCAGCAGGCGCAGGAAGCGGCGCAGGCGGTCGGGGGCGCAGTCGGAGAGCAGCAGCTGCACGGCGCCCGCGCGGGGCGGGCCGGCGGCCGGGAGCCGCAGGGCGCTGCGCCCGGAGGCGGCGAAGCGCGTGAAGAGGCGCGCGGCGCGCAGGGGGAAGCAGCGCGGCCCCGCGGGGCCCGGCGCCTGCAGCCGCAGCACCAGCTCGCGCCGCTCGTTGCGGCCCAGACACAGCTCCGCTGCGCGCACGGCCTGGCGCCTCCGCGGCTGCCCGCCGGGGCTCAGCTCCTCCACCGCCACGCGGCACCGCAGCTCCGCGTCCTCGCACTCCGCCGCCGCCGGGGACCCGCACAGCATCGCCGCCACCGCCGCCGCTGCAGGTCTGCGAAGGGATCGGAGCTCAGGAACCACCGGGACTCAAGGACGCAACAGGTGGTGTGAGGCCGTGGCGGGGAGCCCGGTTAAGGCCACTTAGCATCCTACCCGCCTCTGGTAACACCAAGAGGTCACAGGGATGGTAAAAGGACCCTGGGGCTGCAATTTAGGACATTCATTTAGGAATGACATCCTACACAATCATTTCCAGAGCGTCAAACGCACTCGGATTTGGGGAGCCTCGCCTGTCCGGCCAGGGCAACGGAAGAAGGGGGACCCAGAGCAGAAAAGAAGACAGCTTCAGCCGAAACCGGTTTGGCTCAGTGGATAGAGCGTCGGCCTGCGGATTGAAGGGTCCCAGGTTCGATTCCAGTCAATGGCATGTAACTTGGCTGCGGGCACATCCTCAGTAGGGGTGTGTGCAGGAGGCAGCTGATTGATGTTTCTCTTTCATTGATGTTTCTAACTCTCTCTATAACTTCTCCCTTCCTCTCTCTAAAAAATCAATAAAATATATTTAAAAAGAAAGAGAAGAAGACAGCTTCAGAGACCGAGGGGCCGCGCGGGGATCGGGTCATCTCCCCAGGGAGCAGGGGACTCTCGCGTGGGGAGCTGAGCACGGGCGCTGCAGCTCCTCCCATCAGTTGCTGCCGCGTTCACTGTCCCTACGCAGCCGAGCAGGCGTCACCGCTCCCCGTGGACAAACGTGGGGTCAGGACACGCGCCTGGCAGGAGCCCGGGCTGGTGTGATTCCGAAGCCCTGGCGCTTCCCACGTCCAGGGTGGAAAGGGGTAGGATATTTGGCTAGGGAAATCGCGGGGTGACCCTGGAATGTGTGTTCCCTCCCTCTGACCCTCTGGTCTGCACCCTCCCGGCAGGGACCCGTTAAAGAAGCAGGGTCTCTTCCTCCCCACGCTGCTCAGATCCGGGGGGGACACTCACTTGCGCCGAAACTCAGACGAACTAGCCGCAACGAGCGGACCGGCCGGCGAAGCTCGGGCTCCGTAACTTTCAAATGCCAGCGACGGAGAACCGGCCTATCACCAGCGGCTCTTTAAATTCCCCAGCCAATCAGAGACGGGGGCGTGGCCCTCACCCTCCGCCCCCTTCCCCGGCTCGGGCGGTACCATCCGCACGCGGGAGGGAGGACGCCTGCTGTGGTGGCGGATCGTGGAGCGGACCAAGGCGCGTGGACCGGTGGGCGTGGCGGAGATGGCGGGGGGTGGGGCGGGGCGGGGCGGGGTGAGGTGAGGGTGGGGGGTTGCAGTAGCGTCGTTAAGTGGTGTGGTGTCACCCAACGCTGCTCTGAAGATTTATTTTCAGAACCATCCACCCAACACCCCCCCCCCTCCCTCTAGCCCTTACAGAGCGGCTGAACTTGGCGTTGGGGAGAGCTGCCACGGATACTCCCACCTCTGTTTCCACTCGCAGGGTCAATGCTCACTCCTGGGCAGACCACCCCAAGGCCTGCCGCGCCTCTCAACGCTTCCTACTCCCCTTTGCCCTTTTCAGGGTCCTTTTACTCAGTCTTCCCCACTCAGCTTCACCAGGGCCCGTCAGCAAGGAACTCTTGAGACCTGGGCGATGAAAGCATGTGAGTTAGTCTCAGGGAATACTTCTTCATCCTCTTGTTGCCTGGATGCTTGGGGGGATTTCTTTCTTTCTTTCTTTCTTTCTTTCTTTCTTTCTTTCTTTCTTTCTTTCTTTCTTTTTTAAAAAAACTATATTTTATTGATTTTTTTTTTACAGAGAGGAATAGAGAGTTAGAAACATCGATGAGAGAATCATTGATCAGCTGCCTCTTGCACACCCCCCTCTGGGGATGTGCCCGCAACCAAGACACATGCCCTTGACCGGAATCGAACCCGGGACCTTCCAGTCCGCAGAATGACGCTCTACCACTGAGCCAAACCGGTTTCGGCTTGGGGGATTTATTTCTAATCACACCCCTGCCCCTCCTCATTGACGCTTGGAATTACATAGCTGGAAGGGGTCTTACAGGTGAGTGCTGTCCCCTCCCCTCCCCCCCCCCCCCTCCCACCTCCATTCATTTTATTGTCCTCATTTTGCAAATAAGGAAACCAAAGCTCCAGGAGGTTTACCAAAGATCACATAGCTCATAGATAGCGGAGACAAAGCCTTGGAACCAAGTCTGACCTGGCCTGAGCACCTGCGTGTTTTACTACTACACCACACTGCTCCCAGGCGATGGGTCTTCACGGGATCCAGGCCTGGACTAGAGTATCATTTCCTCACAGCCACTGCAATGCCCGGCCCCGCCATTAGATGTTACCCTAAGCAAGTTCCACAATGTCTCAAGCCTTTGTTTCCACAAACAAAAATGGGAGAAAGATGAAAATGTGATGATTGCACAACTCTGTGACTACTGAAAACCATTTGAATTGTTTACTTTAAATGGGTAAATTATATGGTATGTGAACTATATCTCAAAGCTATTAGGAAAAAATGAGAAATGTTTCCTCTTCCGTGTAGTCTTTTTAAAAATTTATTTAAATAGTTTATTTTTAGAGAGGAAGAGAGAAACATCCATATTGCCTCCTGAATGCCCCCTACTGGGTATCCAGCTGGCAACCTGGGCATTGCGCCCCTTGGCCTGGAATCAAACCTGTGACCTCCTGGTGCGTGCTCAACAGAGTCACACCAGCCAGGGCTTCAGTGTAGTGTTGACATAGAAGTAGCATAAAATTTCAAAGTCACTGTAGTAGGCAGAAAAATGTCCCCCCACCATGCCCAGACTTAATCCCCAGAACCTGTGAATGTGTTACTTACATGGCAAAAGGGACATTGCAGATGTAATAAATTAAGGATCTTGAAATGGGGATATTATCTTGGATTTCCCGGATAGGCCCAATGGAATCACAAGGGTTCTTACAGGGGAAAGAGGGAGACAGGAGAGTCAGAGAAGGAGATGCGATGCAGGAAGCAGAGGGGGTGGGTGGTGTGTGAAAGAGAGATTTGAAGATGTTACTGTTGGTTTTAAAGATGGAAGAAAAGGCCATAAGCCAAGCCCAAGAACACAAGAGGTTTCTAGAAGCTGGAAAAGACAAGGAAGTGGGTCCCCCTTAGAGTCTCCAGAAGGAAGAATGCAGTACTTGACGTTGGCCCAGTAAAACACATTTCAGACTTGCAGAACTACAAGATAATAAATCTGGGTTGTTCTAAGCTACAACATTCATTACAGTAACAATAGCATTAAGAAACAAATAGGTTTTTCAAATAGTAAACATTTTATTGGTTCCCTTAGCAACTCCAGCACAAGTTTTCTCGAAAGGGAGGCAGAATCAAGTTACCCAGAGGTGGGACATGGTCAGGTCGGAACAAATATAGTTATTCAACTAGAAAGTGAAAGATCTAGGATTATGAAAATAGGTCTGTTTCCAAAGGCTGTGTTCTCTTCCCACTAACTCCAAGCGGATCTACACACCCACTCACACTGCCCGCTCCTCCCCACTTCCCTTTGTGCAGAGCCCACTGCCCCTAGAGAAGCACAGGAACTTTCCCATGGATTTTCTCCCAATATTTATTTTCTTTTGGCTTTCAATCTTTTTTAAATTGTAAGATATATAACATAAAATGTACCATATGATCATTTTAAGTTACAATTAATTGCCATTAAGTAACCACCACCACTACCTTATTTCCAGAAAATTTTCATTGTTCCAAACAGAAACTTTGTACCCAATTCGACAATAACTTCCCAAATCCTTTCTCCTCTTAGCCCCAACGTTTTATTCTGAAAATACTGCAACATACCCAGAAAGGTTACAGTGAACACCCAGTAAGCTACCACCAAGATTCTATAATTAATATTTTGCTTTATTTGTTGTATCACATGTCTAGCAATTTAGCCATCCCTCCATTTATCAAAACATTTTTGTTACAAATTTCAAAGTTGTAGATAACAGCACATTTCACATCTAAATACTTCAACACACAGCATTAATTAGAGTTTATGTTTATCCAAAATGTAATCTTTACATACAGTGAAATGCACACATCTTAGGCTTTTTGTGAGAGGAGTTTTGACAGATGAATATGCCTGTGAGACCCAAACCTTTGTGAGGATATAGAACTGTGTTGTTCAATAGGGAATCCACTAGCCACATGTGGCTAATTTTAAATTTAAAGTAATTAAAATTAGCCCCGTCAGTGTGGCTCAGTGGTTGAGCATCGACCTATGAACGAGGAGGTCACGGTTCCATTCTAGCTCAGGGCACATGCGCTGGTTGTGGGCTTGATCCCCAGTGTGGGGTATACAGGAGACAGCTGATCAATGATTCTCTATCATCATTGGTGTTTCTCTCTCTCTCTCTCTCCCTCTTCCTTCCTCTCTGAAACCACTAAAAATATATTTTAAAAATAATTAAAATTAAATGAAATTTAAAATGCAGTTTTTATTGGCACTGGCCACACTCCAAGTGGCTACACTGTTGAACAGCACAGATCCAGGACATTTGCTCCATTGCACAAAGCTCTAAGAACATTACCATCACCTCAAAAGTTCCTTTAGGCTCCTTTGGAGTCAATCCCCACCCTCAGTCCTCAGGCAACCCTATTCTAATTTTGTTTTCACCATAGATTATTATAGCTTTTTAAAAAATATATATTTTTTATTGATTTCAGAGAGGAGGGGAGAGGGAGAGAGAGATAGAAACATCAGAGGAAGAGAGAATCATTAACTGGCTTCCTCCTCCATGCCCCACACTGAAGATCGAGCCTGAAACCCAGGCTTGTGCCCTGACTGGGAATCGAACCATGACCTTCTGGTTCATAGGTCAATGTTCAACCACTGAGCCATGCCAGCTGGGCTTATTTTAACTTTTTATAGAACTTATACATAGAATTATACAATGTTTATTTTCAGATATCTTTCACTGAGCATAATAATTTTGAGATTCATTTATGTTGCAGCGTGGTTCCTTTTTGTTGCTTACTAGTATGCCATTGTGCGGATACACTAGTTTATCCGCTTTCCTGCTGATGGATAATTGTGTTTTCTGTGGATTTGTACTTTCTTTTGCATAAGTACTTAGGTAAGAAATTGCTGGCTCATAGGATAGTGTATATTTATTGTAGTTACATATGAAACTGCAAGAGCTTTTTCAAAAGTGGTTATGTGCCCACTCATTTAAATATATATATACTTTTTATTTTTTTTACAGAGAGGAAGGGAGAGGGAGAGAGAGTTGGAAATATCAATCAGCTGCCTCCTGCACACCCCCTACTGGGGATGTGCCCGCAACCAAGGTAATGCCCTTGACCGCAATCGAACCTGGGATCCTTGAATACGCAGGCTGACGCTCTATCCACTGAGCCAAGCCGGTTATGGCCACTCGTGTTTTTTTCTTTTTTAAGAGCAGCAACAGTAGATCCTTGTAGGGAAAGGAAACCAATGAATAACTGGATGCCAACTAGCGGCGAATTAACGGTCCTCAGCTCCGTCCTCCTCCCTGCCCTAATGCAGCTGCAGCTGAATCCTGATTGGTCGGCGGAGGAAGGAGGCGGGGCCAGAGGAAAGCCTCACCTCTGGGGCCGGACTTCCTCCCTTGGCCTCGGGCAGTCCTGGTCCGCCTGGTTCTCTGCCCGCTGCCGCCTTGGTGGGTGGGTGAGTGAGGAGTGAAGGTCCCCTCGCTTCACCCGGAACCTGGTTTGGACGCAGACTCTCAGGAGGAACGGGGTTTTCTTCATTATGAAACTTCCTTCTCTAGAACTCTTTCCTTATGTCTTATCTGCCCTCTCTCACCGGTGGTCTCAGTCCAATCCCCAGGTCATTAATAAAAATAGCAATGGCATTAACACAGGACTGGGCAGTTTACAAAATGCATTTTCGATGTTATCTCATTTGATACTTAAAAGAGCCCTTCCCCTCCATCTCATGGTTCTTTCTCTCCAAGCTTTTGCCCTCCTGTAGTACAAGGACAGGCTATGCTGTAGACCTTCCAGAGCACTGGGCAGCAGACACTTTTTTTCCTTATAGACATGTTTTTTTTTTTTTTTATTTAAAAATATATTTTATTGATTTTGTACAGAGGAAGAGAGAGGGGTAGAGAGTTAGAAACATCGATGAGAGAGAGTCATCGACCAGCTGCCTCTTGCACACCCCCTACTGGGGATATGCCCGCAACCAAGGTACGTGCCCTTGACCGGAATCGAACCCGGGACCTTTCAGTCCCCAAGCTGACGCTCTATCCATTGAGCCAAACCGGTTTCGGCTAGACATGTTTTTTTGTTTGCTGTTGTGTGTGTGTATATATATATATATTTCAGAGAGGGAGAGGGAGAGAGAGAAACATCAATGATGAAAGGGAATCATTGATAGGCTGCCTCCTGCACACCCCCTAGTGGGGATCAAGCCTGGGCATGTGCCCTTGACGGAATCAAACCCAGGACCCTTCAGTCTGCAGGCAGATGATCTATCCACTGAGCCAAACTGACTCCGGCTGGCTTGTGTGCTTTTGAAAATTGATTTTTTGAGAGAAAGGAGGGGAGAGGGAGAGAGAGAAACATCAATTGGTTGTCTCCCGTAGGCATCCCAATGCAAACCTACCTGAGCAGGAACAAATCCGCAATCTGTGTATGTCCCTGACCAGAAATTGAACCAGTGACCTTTTGGTGTACAGGACAAAGTTCCAACTGACTGAGCCACACCGGTCAGGGCTGGGAACACATTGTTTTTTTTTTTTTGTTTTTTTTAAATATATTTTATTGATTTTGTACAGAGAGGAAGGGAGAGAGATAGAGAGCTAGAAACATCGATGAGAGAGAGTCATCGATCAGCTGCCTCTTGCACACCCCCTATGGGGATATGCCAGCAACCAAGGTACATGCCCTTGACCGGAATCGAACCCGGGACCCTTCAGTCCCCAAGCCGACGCTCTATCCATTGAGCCAAACCGGTCCCGGCCACATTGTTATTATTATTTTGTTAATCCTCACTCCAGGGATATTTTCCCATTGATTTTCTAGAGAGAGTGGAAAGGAGGGGGAGAGACAGAGGGAGAGAAACATCGATGTGAGAGAAACACATTGATTAGTTGCCTCCTACACACACCTTGACCAGGGCCAGGGATCCAGCCTACAACTGAGGTATGTGCTCTTGACCAGAATCGAACCCTCAAAACTTCACTCTGTGGGCCGACACTATTCACTGAGCCAAACTAGCCAGGGCGGGGACACTTATTGAACCTCTGGTACAGTTGATCCTCTTTCCTTAAATCCTCTCCTCTTAACTAACCCTACTGAATACAAGTCAGTCACTCCAGCTCCTTCCTCTGGGAACCAGCCCCCACCACACACTGTGTACCTCTTTATCAGAGTCTTCTCAGTAACCTCCTACTGGTATATGAGCTCTCCAAGCAGGCCTGGATCTTGTGTAGCCTGGTCACACAAAGTGCTGCCAAAACAGGTCATTTAGTAAAAAGCACACACTCTGGAGTCAGATGAGGTTTGAATCCTTGCACCACCACTTACCAGGCAAGTGACCTTAAAGAGGTACAAGCTTTGAATTCTTAATCTGTAAAATGAGGTTAACAGTTGTATTTATTTCATGGATGGATATCTACTTGAATGAGGATTAAATGAGATACATGCGAAGAGTTTAGTACGGTAAGTAGATAAGAGCCTCCCTAAATTCTTTTTTTTTTTTTTTAATATATTTTATTGATTTTTCACAGAGAGGAAGAGAGAGGGATAGAGAGTTAGAAACATCGATGAGAGAGAATCATCGATCAGCTGCCTCTTGCACACCCCCTACTGGGGATGCGCCCACAACCAAGGTACATGCCCTTGACCGGAATCGAACCTGGGACCTTTCAGTCCCCAGGCCGACGCTCTATCCACCGAGCCAAACCCGTCCCGGCAAGGCTCCCTAAATTCTTTGAATGAATAGATAAAAGCCAGGATGAAGTATTGGAAAGCACCCCAACTTAGAGCACCCAATAAACTTTGTTGATTCAGTGGTGCACATGTAGCCCTCGCCAGTTTGGCACAGTACATGGAGCCTGTGGACTGAAGCGTCCCAAGTTTGATTCCAGTGAAAAGCACATGCCTGGGTTGCAGGCTCGGTCCCCAGCAGGGGGTGTGCATGAGGCAGCTGACCAATCAATCAACGATTCTTATCATTGATGTTTCTATCTCTCCCTTCCTCTCTGAAATCAATAATATATATATACATACATACACATATACATATACACACATATATACACATATATATGATGCACATGCAAAGCAGGCTCCATTACTTTCATAGTTCAAAACTTTCAATGATTTCACATTCTCTGATGTTAAAATGTAGTCTTTTCAACACAGCCTTCAATGCCCTCTCTATACTGAGCTTTGTCTTTCTACAGCCTGGCCCCGTAACACACACACACACACACACACACACACACACACACACATTATTTCAAACCTTCATGCCATTGCTCACTGTCCCCTCTGCCTAGAATACCTATTCTGGTTGGGTGTCCTTTCTCTCCTCATCACCCTCACATCTAACAGTTTTCTTATCTGTTTATACGCCTTTCTCTCCTGATGGTCTTGCCATTATCTTCCTGCTATTAGGGCCTGGCAAGCAATCAAGGCAAATAGGGTATCTGTGTGGAATGAATGCATGTCATGTGGAGGCAACAACCAGAGGGCCAGCCTGGGCTGGGTGAGGCTTGGTGGTTATCAGAGTCTCATTCCTCACAGTGGCAGAGCTGGCTGGATATCAAAACCTACCTCACCCCACCTCCACCATTAGCTGCTACTGAGCAACAACATGAATCCCCCCGGGGTATCAGTTCTCCTAAAGATGGAATCTGAGTTTCTTGATACAGATCTTCTGAGTCCTCCGGCATGGGATGCAACGGCGGCACAACTCTACAGATTGAGGAAATAAAACCTCAGGCGTGGGCTGCAAGAGATTGTCACACTCTCGGATTTTCTCAGATCTCTGGGCTGGGTTTTCTTTATCCCTTTAGATAAAGACACTCAGGCCTGAGGGAAAAGTGTGCCTCCATCTTGGCCTTTGGCCCTAGGTCCCCAAGCTGCCCCTTTCCATGCAGGGCTGGGAATGCTTGGGAGCCTGAGGGCCAGCAGAAGGCAGTGAAAGGAGAGCTCAGTTAACTGGTGCAGTTGCTGCTGTGGCAGCCAGAGCCAAAGGAGGTCACCATTGATCCCACAGGCACTTAATTCTTCGTGCCGAGACACGGGGGCAACTGAGAGCTAAGGGGAAGAGGCGGGGTGGAGTGGGGGGAGGGGAGGCGGTGCTGGAGGATGGGATGTAGCCACTTTCTCTCTCTGAGTCTCTGTTTCTCTAAGTGCAGAATGAGGGTGCACGGTGTAACTAACACCATTCTCTGCTGGTCCCTACATTTCACTCCCTAGCGAGGTTGTCAAGGATGCAAGATTACCGCTGGATGGGGGTGGGGGATGGGGGTGGCCCTCAGACATTGGAACCAGAGGAGGGTACAGTTCCGACAATGCCCAACTGGAGAACAGGCATCGAAGGGGGAACCCTGAGAGAAAGGGGCAGAACCCTCCCCCAAAGGGACTCCGGAGCCCAGCCCCAGCCCCAGCCCCAGGTCTTCCGGTTATATTACTCCCCGGATGGGACTCAAGTTCCAGGCCCTGACCTGCCTGGAGGTTCCAGGGAGAAGAGAACCAGGTCGTCGCCACTGCCCTGGCGTCAGGGAGGAAAAAAGAGGCGTCTCTCGGTGGCCTCACCTCCGGGCCGCCCGGGGCGCTCGGCCACCCCAGCCTCTCGGGTCCGGAGACCTCAAAGCGCAAACCGCCGGCGCCTCCGCAGCTCCTGGCCGGGTCCTGCCCCACCCGGCCCCGCCCTCGGGCCCCGCCCGCTCCCGCTCCGCCCCCTCCAGCCGGAAACCCCCCTTCTCCTCCTCCGGGTCCCCGCACACTGCACACCCACCAGCCCCTCTCCCTCCGCGGGTCCGCGAAGCCTCTCCCCGCCCCGGCCCGCCCGCTTCCTCCCGCTCGGGTTCCCGGTCCCCAGGCCCCGCCCACTCCGCCCTCCACACAGGCCCCACCCACCTCCCCGCCCGCCGCGCCGGCCCCAACCCGGGCCCCGGGCCCGCTATCCCCAGCCGAGGCCCCGCCCCCGGCCCCGGAAGCCCCGCCCCGCCCCGGCCCCGCCCCCCCGAAGTTTCTTGGGCCCCGGGCGGCCGGCGGGACAGAGCGCTGCGAGCCGCCGCCCGGCCGCCGCGGATGGAGCTGCCGGGGCCCGCGCGGCGCGGGGAGTGAGCGCACCGCGGCCGATCGGCGGACCCAGCGGACTCGCCATGGAGGAGGAGGTGAGGGCCGGCCCGGCGGGGCCTGGGCCGGGGTCCCGAGCCGCTCACGGCGGTTGGGGTCCCGGGCTCGGGCCCTGCTCCAGCCCCGCTCCCGCGGACGCCGGCGCTGCTCCCCACCCCCAGCGGGCAGAGCCGGGCAGGGGCGGCGGGTGGGGTCGTGTCCGGCGCTGCGACGACCCACCCTCCTTTGCTGTCTCTTTGGCTTCGCTCACCACCTGGGGGCATGTTATTGTTCCCATTGGACTGACGGGGAGACTGAGGCTCTGCTGAAGCGGCCTGGGGTGCTGGCCACCGCTGACTCTCCTTGCCGGCCAGGTCGGATCTCAAGGGGGCAGGGGGCAGCCTGTGTGTATTGGGGTGTTGTGTGTGTGTGTGTGTGGGTTGGGGAGGGCTGTCGGTCCTGGAGCGCCTCTCTGAGGGAATCTCGAGGCTGTGATCTTCCCTGGTGGCCCCATGGCTGGAGAAGTTGCTTTTTTTCTCCCCGTGTGTTCCCTTTACCCTACCCTCTCACCTACCCCAGAGTTGGCTTAGTAGGGGCTGATCCTAGCCCCTGCCTTCCCCCACACCCCTGGGGGCTAGTTCCCGGAAGGAGCTGGGCAGCGGGCCCAGCAGTGCCCCTGTGAGCCTCTCTCTCCCCCCTCAGGACCCTCTTGGTCTGGGGAGGGATCAGGCACAATGTGACTCCGGCCCTTTACTTGCAAACACTGTTCTCCTAACAGCCCCATCACCCAAACACACTGCAAGCATTTAATGTGTGCTTGTGGAGTGAATGCATTAGAGGAGGGGCCGGCTGAGTCTGGAGGATTTGCTTCTTGTCGTCTGGGCGTGTGTGTGAGAGAGAGAGAGAGAGAGAGAGAGAGAGAGAGAGAGAGAGAGAAAGAGAGTGCTTCTGACCCTCTCAGCCCAGGGGAAGGGTGTATGTCTGTGCCTGGGCGAGTGGGGAGGCTACCCTGGCCACCTGGGGAGCCCTGCCTGGTCCCCATCCGTGCCCATTTCCTTTCTGCCCCTGCCCAGGGGCAGCTGGGGTGTCAGGGTTCCCTCCAGGCCAGGCCCGTGGTTCCTATGGGGTGTAGATAAGTCACTTCCCCTCTCAGCTTGTGTTTCCTCTTCTATAAAATATTGGGCCTGAGGCCTCCTCCCCAGACCCAGGCCGTGTGCCTGTGGCCCCTTCTCTCAGAGTGGGGGGAAGCAGGGGCCAGGCCACTCCACTGTGATTTGCTTTGGCTTCTGGCTTGCAGAGGCAGGGCTGCCCGCCCCGGCCCCAGGCCCTGGGGCCCCCTGCTGTGAGGGCTGGGTTGTCTGGCTGGGCCCCACCTCTTCTCCCAGAGGATGTGGGACAGGATTACTCCATCTTCTGATCTGCTCTGGCCCCCAATTAAGGGAAGTTATCTCCGGGCCTCCTGGGCCATGGTTTGTCTCCCACTGGCTCTGAGTTTCTAACGTTGCCACTTACTGACAGCACCGAAAGCTCCCCAAACAGCTGGGTTAACTGAGATCTTGCTTACCTCTCCCCCACACAGCCAGGGGCTCCCTGACTCCTCCTTCCCCTTTGGCATCCCTAGTTCTTTTCTTCCCGTTTCTTCTCCTCGGCACTTACTCTTTATCTCCTTAGGCCCCAGGGTCCCACCTTTGTTTCTCTAAAGCCCCTCTTAGACCATAGTCACCCCTACCCTTCATGACCCCTGGCTGGCCTCCTCATCTCACTCGCACATGGCTGCTTTCAGCTCCTTCCCAGCTCTGAGCTTCCTCCCCCTGTCACAGCCAAGGTCCCTCAGCCTCGGTGACCTGCTCCGTCAGGCTGAGGCTTGGTGAAGTGCAGGTCTGGGCACTGGGCATCCGTCCACTTGTGCTCCCATGGCCTCACTTCCCCGTCTATAAAATGAGAGCGGTGGGAGATGCAGAAATGCCGTGATACGTGCAGAAGCTTTGAAAGTTGCAAATATCAATGCGAGGGGTTCCTGACCCTGGTGTAAGGCTGCAAACCCTGGACTCCGGTTTTCCCGCTCTGCCCTGGGGTTCTGCCCTTGTCCTCTAGTAAGTCATGCCTTTTTCTGGCTTGGCCTCCAGGCTGTTCATCAGTTGCCCTTTCCCGTCTAGAGACAGGCAGGGCAGTGTGCAGTCCCAGGACTGGTTTTGTTACCTCGAGCTAACCTCTGACCCTTCCCAGGCTGTACTTTCTCATCCTGTAGTGAAGGAGCTGAGACTGTAGGGCCTTTAATACCCTTGGTATCTTTCCTTCTCTGGGCCAAGGGGTGTCTCCTTCCCTCTCCTCCACAGGCCTGTCAAAACCCTGCCTTCTGCAAGGGCTTCCTACACTGACCTCAAGCCCTTCCTTGTCCCATTAGAGAGCTAGGACTGAGGCATCCCTCCAGTGGGTGCTCTGTCCCTCCCAACAGGCCCTCGAGCAGGGTCTGTGCTGCCCCCGTCAGACTGGAACTTGCTCGCAGGGCTCTGGCCTGGTGGGTTCTTAGCAGAGTTTGATCAGAGCATCGCTGGGTTTAGTCAAAGAGCAAAGATCATCATCGTAAGTTCCCAGTGATGTGAGGTGTCAACGCGTCTTCTGCTGGTCTCCGTCCCTCTGTTTTGGCCATTGTTGTGGCTTTCCACCCGCTTCCCTCCTGTGCACAGGGTCAGGGTGACCTGGCATCTTTTTCTTTTGAATGAATGACACAGAGACCTTCCCACCTCAGGCAAAGGGGAGCCAGGCTGGTGCTCGGGGTGCCCCAGAAGCTGCCCACTGTGGGCAGGGGAGGGCCTGAGTGAGGTCGATGGGAGAGGAGAGAGCGAAACAGGAAGCACAGTGGTCAGCTGGTCGACAAGAGGAGTGGAGGCTGAGAAACTGGGCTGAGCAAGATAAAACCTCCCTGTGAGCCCTGCCAAGGGGAGGGGCTGCTTATGAAAACTTACTGGCACGTAGCCAGGCCCCTGGTGGGGGAATGAATGTCTGAGGGGCAGGGAGAGGAGTTGGGTGAAGGGTGGCAGGCAAGCGGGTCTCCCTTGGGGAAGCTGCTGGTGTGGGGGTGGCTGATTCCTGGTAAGGAGACCCTTCCTGGGCTTCAGTTCATGCCTCCAGCCCCTCACTTGTCACTCCCCTCAATCCCAAAGTGCCTTCTTGCCTCATCCTGACCGCACCCATCCCTTAGGCCCTGGACTGGCTTCTCTACTTAATCCAGCCATGGTGTTCCCTGGGCACTGCTCTGCTGCACCCAGAGGGGACTGTGGTCCAGGCACACGTTTCTAGCTTTGCACCTGGGAGCTCCCAGCTGGCAGGAAGTTTTCACAATGTCAGTAGATGAGGCAGGCAGGGGAGGTCACAGTGGAGGGGCTTTAAAAGGGGCAGTGTGGGCCCTGAGAAGCAGGAGGGGAGCTGGGAGCTTAGGGGTGGGGCATCCAGGCAGCACCTTCATGGCCCACTGTCCCTGCTGCCTGGTGTGAGAGGCCTGTAGCCCGCAGGCCTAGGCAGGAGCTTACAATGCTGATTGACATGTGGGGGTGGGATTTCCTGTTTCCCACTTCATCCCTTCCAGCCCTGGGGGGACGAGGCCCCTCAGGGTCACACAGCCCATGGGGCTGAACATGCGGTCTCTGCGGAGGGCGGGAGGGGGAGCTGGGTGGGTGATAGGATACAAGAACCTCTCTCATCTTGTCAAGGGCCCTGAAGTCCTTTCTCCGGACAGGGTGGCTCATACTGGCCTGCAGGCAAGCCTCCACTTCCTCATTTGTCCATCCGGGAGAACGTTTGGGACCATGCAGCTTCCCCATTTTTCTCATCGTCCAGACGTGAGGGAGAGACCCTAAGGTGTGCTCACATTCCAAGGAGCGCCAGGGCCGTTCGTGGCCAGTAGCTAAGCCCAGAAAGGGCCTTGTTCTAGATTTCTGAACCAGCCCAGGGAGAGGTCCTGAGAGGCAGAGGGAGTGGCAGTGACAGCAATAACAATAACAGCAACTGCCATTTCCTACCTGGGTCTCCCAGGCACTGCTTTGTGTGCCGCGTCTTAATCCGGCAAACACTGACTGAGCCCGGCTGTATCCCGGCGTTGTCTAGGCACAAGGACAGGGCAGTAAACAAAACAACACTGTCCTCGTGGAGTGATCATCGCCATTTCTTTTTTTTCTTTTTTTAATATATTTTATTGCTTTCTTACAGAGAGGAAGGGAGAGAGATAGAGAGCTAGAAAAGTCGATGAGAGAGAAACATGGACCAGCTGCCTCTTGCACACCCCTGACCCCCGACCGGGGATGTGGCCGCAACCAATGTATATATGCCCTTGACCGGAATCGAACCCGGGACCTTTCGGTCCACAGACCGACGCTCTACCGCTGAGCCAAACCGGCTTCGGCAGATCATTGCCATTTCTATAGTCATGCCTATCTCCATGTCACAGCTAAAACTGGGAGACCAAGTAACTTGCCTCTGGTCTGTGTGACTTGGGCTTCAGTGCTCAGATCCCCAGCTGTCGTGCAGAGGGCTGGGGGCAGCTCGGTGAGAACCAGGTTAGGGCTCCCCTGCCATGATGGAAAGCAGGGAGGCTGTGCCCTCCCCGGCCCCTGGCAACTCACCACGCGTCCATCTGCCTGGGCTTGTCCTTCCAAAGGCAGCTGTGGCCACAGGCCATCCCCTGGGGAGAAGCTGCTTTTAACTGGGGCCACTTTTTTGAGCTTTATGTAAATTACAGAGTAGCCAAAAATTAGTGCTAATTTCCTTCTAGCACCCTCTAGATTCTGACGCTGCTCTTGATCCCTTCCCCCCCACCTTCCCCTTCACACTCACTACTGTGCATACCAGTCACTGAAGCAAAGTGGTTAGCAAGTTGCATGTATTTTTATTTTCATTTCACAGGTATTTCTCGAGCACCCATTACGTGTAAAGGAACAGTGCTGGGTGCTGGGGCCAGAGGTGAATCTGACCCACCTGGTAGGAGGTGACCCCCCATATATACACCTGGCACCCGCTAACCAAGCAGGTGGTGGAGGGGCACAAGATGTCAGTGGCTGGCCTGGAGGCCCCAGGGTGGCCGCCATGTCTTAGAGAAGGACTCTGGTCCAAGGCAAATCCCTCAGAACCTCACCAGATGGGGTGGCCGCCCCCAAGTCCTGGGCTCGGGTGGGGAGGAGCGCAGAGGAGCCTCCTGTTTGGGGGCAGAAGCAGGAGGTTCCAAGGGTTTACTAGGTGAAGGGCAGGGCCAGGAGGGAGCTTACCACCCTGCCTGCTTCCCTCCTCTCATCCTTCTCATTCTGCTCACATGTCCTCTCCTCCATGGGGCCTGCACTGTCCTCTCTCACTTGCCAACCCCTTCACTCTTTACTTTGTAGCATTTCACACTGGATGTGTTTTTGTCTAGTGTTCATTTGTCCAGCTTCTCCTTTCCTAAGTTGCCAGCTCTCTGAGGGCAGAGGTCCATCATTTGTGTTCCTCTCTGCCTGCCCCAGCATCCGTGGCACTGCCGGTGCTCAGGACAGCATTTGTTGGCTGGTTGGATGAACACACGGGAGGTGGAATTGTGAACTCTGGCTCTGTCCTTCCAGCTGTGTGACTCTGGCAAGTTATCCTTCTGAGTTTGCTGTGACATGTAGGCAATGGTGCCACCGCCTTGGAGGGTAGGTGTATGGACTAGCTGAGACAATGTGTGAAAACAGTGGCTCAGCCGAAACCGGTTTGGCTCAGTGGGTAGAGCGTTGGCCTGCTAACTGAAAGGTCCCAGGTTCAATTCCAGTCAAGGGCATGTACCTTGGTTACGGGCACATCCCCAGTTGGGGGTGTGCAAGAGGCAGCTGATTGATGATTCTCTCACTAATGTTTCTAACTATCCCTCTCTCTTCCTCTTTGTAAAAAATCAATAAAATATATTAAAAAAAAAGAAAAGAAAATGGTGGCTCAGTACAAGGGACTGCTGCTAATATTGCTGCTGCTGCTGCTGTTATTACTGTTATTTCTAAGGCTGGGTTAAGAATATTTGCCTGGCGCCAAAACCAGTTTGGCTCAGTGGCTGGAGCGTCAGCCTTTGGACTGAACGGTCCCAGGTTTGATTCCAGTCAAGGGCATGTACCTTGGTTGTGGGCACATCTCCAGTAGGGGGTGTGCAAGAGGCAGCTGATCGATGTTTCTCTCTCATCGATGTTTCTAACTCTCTACCCCTCTCCCTCTCTGTGAAAATCAATAAAATATATTTTTTTTTTAAAAAAAAGAATATTTGCCTGGAGGTTGTGGCGAAGCCCACATGAAGGATATTAGGAGGCTCCCAGCAGAGGGACGTGTTGCTAGTTTGGCCTGTGGACTGTGTGCCCCCCCTGTGGCAACCCTCATGGTACGTCTGTCTCTGTCTTCCAGGGGGTGAAGGAGGGGGGCGAGAAGCCCCAGCGAGCGCGGACGGCAGACAAGGCGGGCTGGATCAAGAAGAGCAGCGGGGGCTTCTTAGGGCTCTGGAAAGACCGCTACCTGCTCCTCTGCCAGGCCCAGCTGCTGGTCTACGAGAATGAGGTGAGCACGGGCCTGAGGCGGGTGCTGAGGCAGGGACAGGGCGGCGGGGGAACCCAGAGCCGGGACCGGAGGATCTGTTCCGTTTTTGCCGTGCTGTGCCACCCTGGGCGAGAACCTGACCTTCAGGTCTCCGCGGCTCAGACGGGAGCTCCAGGTGCTCGTCCAGGGCTCCTGGCTGAGGGGCTGTTGGAAGTGTGTGCGTAAGGGTGAGTGTGTCTTCTCAAACCCACAACCCACCCCCTGGCCCTGGGGCAGGTTCCACATTTGTGAATGTTCCAGAAACTGAAGCTTGCTCCCTTTGTCAATGATAATGGAAGTAATACTAGCCGCTCGTGCGTGTTTAGAGCTCTTGTATGAGACTCGACAGCCCCAGGAGGGCAGTCATCATGTCATCGTCTACGAGATGGATCCTGAGGCTGAGGGCGGCCAAAGGACTGCTCAGCATCTCAGGGAGGGAGGAGCCAGGTCTAGAACCCAATCCATTGCTCTTTCCACTCACTGATGCCGGCAATTGCACGCTACAACCTATTTTGGGCGGACGGTCTTTATTTGGGTGAATACTCTCTGCCTTCTTCAGAAGAAGGCACCAGCTTACATCGAGTCTGTCCTTGTGGCTCCGAGTCACTTATAATCAGACTGTGCCTCTCGTCTTTTCTTTCCCCTTCAACGTGGAGCTACCAGTTGCTGCTTCGCCACTTCTGCCGTCCTGGTGCCTCGCACAGCCCTCACGTTTTCCCACCACAGGCTTGGCCCCGCCTCATTTCAGCAGGCTTGGAACCTGGACCCCAGGATGCTAACACTGGTGTTCAGAGTTGAAAAACCTCTTGTTGACAACCGGAGGAGGAAAGGTCTTTCACTTACGACGCGTGTGTCCTGGGTTGGGTATAGAGGGCCCATCCACAGAGAAGGGGCTGTCGCTGTGTGCCTCCCGCAGTGGAATACAGGGGAGATCCTGCCTGTTCCTCCTCAGCCTCTCTCCGCCTGCCCCGGGTACCTTGGCACATTCATAATCGTCCCGGGCCAAGAAAGATGGGGCGCCCGGTCTCCGTGATGAAGGGAGTTGCTCTTGAGAAGCACGTGGCCTGTCTTTCCCGAGGCCCAGGCTCATGAAGTTGGGGTGTCAGAGAAGCAGCTGGACGAGTCGTTCAGACAGCCCCCCAGGTGTTCTGTACGCTGCTCTCGGCAAACGAGGAGGCGCTGTGGCGGCAGCAAGGGGATGTTTTTATAAATAAAGGGTGTTGTCAAAGCTTCCTCCAGTCCCAGCTGCCTCAGAGTTGAGTGACAGGTCCCCAGCTGCCAGCCTGCCAGGCACTGCCAGACTTGTCCTGGGCTACCCCTCCACATCTGGCCACAGCTGGGGAACAGGAAGGATCTTGCATCCCCTAAACATGAAAAACCTAAACCACCCTTTAAAATAATCACTGCCAAGAACCTCAGCGAAGCGCCAGGAACTTCGCCCTCTCAGGGTGGGGTGCTTGGCCCGGGAGTAGGAATTGAGAAATGCTTATTAGTTCAATTCCTCTTTCTTGATGTAAGGAACTAGGCGAATGAGAATGGCTCTTGGCTGTCTCTTGGCCGTCAGTGAGGCTGACGTTCCAAGAACGCTGCCCCCGCCCCGCGCCTGCTGGGTTATCCGTGGCTCTCAGCTGCACAAGGGCCGGATGATTCAGCGATTCGGGTAAGAGGAGGCCCGGGTCAGACAGCCGTGGGGGCTGGGCGTGGCGATGAAGCACCTTTGTTTTGGGGCCAGCAGTGGCCCGGCTGGGTTCCCCATGTGCACATGGGGCAGGTGACCGGCACCTTCTGCAACTGGGGGTCCTTTTGCAGGCAGCCCCCTTCCTCTGGGGTCTCACTGAGTCAGGCGTTCAGTCCGGCAGATGGTCCTCTGTATGTTGCTTGTGAGCTGCTCCTCGGTGGGCATTCGAGGGGGAACAGAAAGGAGAGCAGACATAAGCAGCACAGGGGAGAGAGTGATGGCCCAGCAGGAAGCTAGGACTGCTCTTCCCATAGCAGAGGATCCCGAGCATCTAGTTGGGTGCCTGCACCTAGCAGGTGCTTTGTGGATTGGGGACCTCAAAGGAGCAAGGTGGCACCAAGGCTTGGGCTCCTGGGGTGAGCAGTGAGCGTCCTGGACCCGGTGGATTGTGCTGTCCCTTGTTGAGTGGAGAAATGTGGGAGGGATTAAAGACTAGGGGTTGAAAGAGATGTGCAGAGGCAAAAATGGGAAAGACACCTGATTGTACCTGGATGGGGAAAATCAAGCTGCCTGGCCATATGGTCCCCTTTCCCTAGGGCTGAAGGGAGGGTACACCAGTGGTTATCCACTTTAGCTGTACAGTCATCTGCTCATGTCTGGGCTCCACCCCCCAGGGATCCTGATGTAATTGATCTGGGATGTTGCCTGGGCTTTGGGATTTTTATTTATTTTTTAATCCTTACCCAAGGATATGTTCCCATTGATTTGAGAGAGAGAAATTATTGATGTGAGAGTGAAACATCATTTGGTTGCCTCTTGTACATGGGGATCAAACCCACAACCCAGGCATGTGCCCTAACTGGTGACTCTCAAACATGTGACCTTTTCTGGTGTATAGGATGATGCTCTAATCAATTGAACCACATGGCCAGGGCTGGAGATTGGGATTTGAAAAAAAAAAATAATTTAAAAAAAAAATTAATTTCAGAGAGGAAGGGAGGGAGAGAGGAAAATAGAAACATCAGTGATGAGAATCATTCATCCGCTGCCTCCTGTGTGACCCATAATGGGGATCGAGCCTGCAACCTGGGCATGTGCCCTGACCAGGAATTGAATTATGACCTTCTGGTGCATAGGTCAATGCTCAACCACTGAGCCACGCCGGGCAGGTGGCACTGGGGTTTTTAAAGGTCCCAGGGCCACTGAGGTTGAGAAACAGAGTTTCTCAAACTTTTGTATACATTAGAATCAGCTGGAGGGCTGTTACAATAAAACTCAGATTTCCCCTAAGATGATGATTCATTAGGAATGGAGCCAGAGAATTTGCATTTCTCACACGTTCTCAGGTTATGCTGCTGCTGCTGGACCAGCTACCACACGTGGAGGACCCCTGGTGCAGCCCAGGCACTGCCCCTGCCGCCTCTGCCCCCGGCAGGGAGGAGCGCTGTGCTGGGAAGGGCTCTGGCCTGGAGGCAGAGGGCGTGGGGTTGAGTTTGGCTCTGGCCCCTCATGCTTGGGTCTGAGCTCCTAGGGCAGATCAGTTCACCTCCAACTTCATTCTCTTCCTCTACAAAGTGAGGCAGGGGGTTGGTTCCAGGACCTTCGTGGATACCAAAATCCATGGGTGCTCAAGTCCTTGATATGCATGGAATAGTATTTGCATGTAACCTACACATGTCCTTTCGTATACTTTACCTGATCTCTAGCTACTTATACTATCCAGAACAATGTCAGTACTATGTAATCAGTTGTTTAGGGCATAATGGCAATAAAGAAATGTCTGTACATCAAGAAGCAACCATGGCCGGGACCGGTTTGCGTCGGCCTGCGGACTGAAAGGTCCCGGGTTCGATTCCAGTCAAGGGCATGTACATTGGTTGCGGGCACATCCCCAGTGGCGGGTGTGCAAGAGGCAGCTAGTCGATGTTTCTCTCGATGTTTCTAACTCTCTGTCCCTCTCAATTCCTCTCTGTGTAAAATCGATAAAATACATATTAAAAAAAAAAAAAGAAGAAGAAGCAACCATGGTAGGCCTAACTACATAGTACATGTCGGCAACAACGTAACTTTTTCCCTCAAATGTTTCCGATGGAGGTGGGTGGAATCTGTGGATGTGGGGCCCTGGGAAACGGTATAGGCAGATTCATGGAGGGAAATGAGGGCATTTCCTCTGCAAATATTTGAATCACCGTTTCCCAGATATTCCACCCAAACCTGGGAGCACCGAGAGGTCCTGGGGGGTGCTCCTGCTGGCTCCATGTGACGTCAAACAGCAGCTCCACGTGGCCAGTTGCTAGGCCTGTGCCTCCCCGACCCCTGCTGACCCAGGCCTGTTTCTGTTTCCCTGGAGTCTCCAGGGAGAGACTGTGCACATCAGGAAGTTGCTCCTGCTAAGTCTTCCGGAAGAGCCACCAATTGATCACCATTGAGGGAGGGGCTTGTCCCAGGCAGCGTGCTGAGAGGCACCTGGTGGAGAAAGCACTCAGGTGCCAGGCCTGGTGGGTAAGAAGGGAGTCTAGCCCGGGTCCAGGAGTGGCCTAGAAGAGGCTGGCCACTGTCCTGGCCACTGGACTTCTGTTGATGGGGCCTCAGGATGACAGCCTGGGGGTGGGGTGCTCTTAAAGGAACCATTGCGCTCTCCATTGTCCCCGAGGCAAGGTCAGCGGAGGAAGATGCCAGTAGAGATGCTCAGGGTCACTGTGGTGATGCAGGGATGTCGCCCAAGCATGCTTGTTCACGCTTTCCTCTGTGGCTCTGCCTGGAAAGCCTTTTTCTTTCTTTTTTATTTATTTTAAAATATTTTTTGTTTAAAATATTACATATATTAGTACATATGTCTCCCTTTCCCCCCCACTGACCTTCACCCAGCCTCCCTTACCCCCTGTCGCGTGCCCTTATTCCACCCCCTCCCCAGTGTCTGGTGTCCATTGGTGTGCTTATATGCATGCATGCAAGTCCTTCGGTTGATCTATTTTTCCCCCTCTCCAGCAATCCCCAGCCTTCCCGCTGTAATTTGACAGTCTGTTTGGTGCTTTGCTGCCTTTGTGTCTACCTTTTTTATTCATCAGGTTATAATGTTCTTTATTTTCCATAAATGAGATCATGTGGTATTTTTCTTTCACTGCCTGGCTTATTTTACTTAACATAATGCTCTCCTTCTATCCATGCTGCTGCAGATGGTAAGGATTCCTTATTTTTTAGAGCAGCATAGTATTCCATTGTGTAGATGTACCATAGTTTTGTGATCCAGTCATCTGCTGATGGGCACTTAGGCTGTTCCTAAGTCTTAGCTATGGTGAATTGTGCTGTTATGAACATAGGGGTGCTTATATCCTTTCTGATGGGTGTTTCTAGTTTCTTGGGATATCCTTTTTCTTTTTTCATGTTGTGACAACTTGCTCCCTCTTCCAGGCTACCTTTTCCGAACATCTCTGCCTGGCCTCTGGGCCTGCACGGACCCCCAGGCACCCTTTCTGAGCCTCTCGAGCTTCCCGGGTTTTCTCCTACTCCTTAGGAACATTTGCGTCAGCTCTGCTCCCCATCTCCGGATGGTGAGCCCCATCTCTCACGTGCATTGTGAGCCTTGAGCGTGTCCCTCCAGCCTGAATGCTGGATTCACAGACTGAATGCCGGGGACTGAATAGCTCATCTTGGTGATTGATTGGCAGGCTGGGGTCCCCCTCTGACCAAGTGATGTCCTCATTGGTTGGGACCAGGGTCTGAGGCGGGGCCTGGGTGTCTGAGGGTCTGGCTGTGTCCTGCTCTCACCACTTCATGTCCCCTCTGTCCCCCCACAGGACGAGCAGAAGTGTGTGGAGACAGTGGAGCTGGGCAGCTATGAGAAGTGCCAGGACCTTCGTGCCCTCCTCATGCGGAAACACCGATTTATCCTGCTGCGATCCCCAGGGAACAAGGTAGGGCTGAGCCTGCTGGGCCGGACCCTCCTCCGGGCTGGGGTCCGCTTGGGAAGGCCCTCCCTGGAGGCTTTCTAAGACGGGCTGGGCCCCGATGCAGCCGTGCATTCGCTGTGGAGTGTGCCTGAGGCTCACGTCCGGGGCTGCCCCAGGTGGGACCGTTGCCTGTTTGGTCCTGGAGTCTCCCGCCCCGGGTGATGGGAGATGCGGGTAGAGCTCTGCTGAGCGCTCTGCTCCCCTCTCCCTCCAGGCTCTGGCCTCCTCCCAGGCTGCGGTTGGAAAGTAGCCTCTGGGAGGTGGGGCACTTGGCTTTCTCCCACTCCCTGGACACAGGAGGCCGGGGCTGAGGCAGGGGAGCCGGGACGAGGCCTCCGTCCCACCAGACCTGACACTGACAGTCCGGCCAGAGGGGAGGGAGGGGCTCCTGTGCCCGGGCTTCCTGGGTGGGCCCTCTCCCCGGACTCGGTCCCTGGAGGCTGCAGCCCCCCAGCTCCCCTCCCTGCACGCTCCTCCTGGCCAGTGCTGGGAAAGCCTCCTGTCTGAGAGCCTCTCTCCCCGGCGGGACATGCTGTGTGTACAGATGAGGTCTGCTGTTGGCACCACATGTCTCTGGCAGGCAGTTCGGTGAGTGACGCTGGCGTCGTCTCACACATGTCAGGAGTCCGATGGGGGTTGGCGTGTACAGTCAGTGCCTCTGGCCAGACCCCCCCTCCTGCATGGGTCACGCCTCCCCCGACCTCTGCACGTCATGTGGAGCCTCCCGGAGCGGGGCTGAGTCACCGCCGCGGGGGTGGGGAGCGGGTCCGGGCTGGGCCTGCTGGAGCCTTTCTGTTTCTCCACCCGGAGCCCTGTCTGTTCTGCTCACTAATCCGTGGCCCTGCTCTGCCTGGGTGAGGGCAGAGAGGTAGCCGTGGGCAGGCTCTGACCCTGGGGTTGGGGGTGTGCCAGGGGGCGAGGGGCAGTTTATAGTGTCCTGAGGGCTCCTGGGGCTGGGCCCAGGTTTCACGTGGCATCTGCTGCTGAGGGCTCTTTGAGGAGAGGAGAGCCATGTTTTGGTCTCGGGCCAGGAGCCCCTGCCCTGTGGGGAGGCCTGCTCTCTCTGGGGGGCGCTCTGTGTGTATGTGTGTTTTGAGAGACATGGAGTTCATTATGCACGGATGCACCTGTGTGTCCAGTGCATGTGTGTGCACCTATTCGTGTTCACCTGGCCACAGTCTGTGTGGGTCTTTGCATGTCTTAGTGAGCTTATGTGGCTGTGGAGCTGAGGGGACCTGGTTCTGTCCCTGCCAGTCCTGGCCCCTCCTCTCTCCCATTCTGAGGATCAGCTGGTGGTGGGATAGGTGGGCGGGCCCAGGGCAGGGGGGGACATTGCCTTCGGAGAAGCCTGTTTGTGTATCTACCTTCTCGCCTGCTTCAGCCAACACCTCCCCCCCATTCCCAGTTCTTCAGAGGTCAGGTGGCTCAGGGCGGCTCTGGGAACAGGGTGATCAGTAGGGAGTGCGCTGTGGAGCAGCTGGTGGGGCTGCAGAGCAGTGGGAGGACAGCACACCCTGATTCCAACTCAAGGGCCCCCTGACCCTTGCCACCCCAGGAGCTCACACAGAGAGGGAGCTCTGCAGAGGGCACACGGGGGACCACCCAGAGTACCACATCCCCCGCATCCTCACCCTCCTTTCCTGTCGCCCTGGGTGTTCCCCATCCGCAGTGACGCTGCCCGCTGCCTGGGAGGTCACATGACCCCGCTGTCTGGT
This sequence comes from Pipistrellus hanaki, assembly GCF_964339955.1. Classification (NCBI taxonomy): domain Eukaryota; kingdom Metazoa; phylum Chordata; class Mammalia; order Chiroptera; family Vespertilionidae; genus Pipistrellus; species Pipistrellus hanaki. Next base: position 43,374,036 of record NC_140503.1, on the reverse strand, counting down.
CCCGAGGCCGCCTGGTTTTCCTTCTAATCAAATAAACAAAGACTCCAGTGTCCTGCATGGCCCTCTCCCCCCATCTCCCCACCCCCACGCCCCTGCCATGAGGTCACAGGCAGATGCTGCCAGGAAGCAGGGTGGCCGCTGCTGGGCCTTGCTGCCTGCTGGTCCCAGCCAGCTTGGCCCTTTCCTTTTCCTGCCTCCCCTCCCCCTCCCACTCTTTGCCCCTCTGCCATTCTGTCCTCCCCCCTTCCCCAGGCCAGTGCGGGTCTATTCTGGGGCCAGACCTGTTAGCTCCTAAAGGCCTTTGCTCCTGGGGCTTCTTGGAAGGACTTGGGCAGAGACCTGTGTGGCCTGGGGCCCTTCAGGACGTGGGGTGGGGTGGGGCAGGAGGAGCGCCTCTTGGTATTCTGCTTATCCCTGTTCTCATCACCCTGTGGGATGCCTGGCTCCTTCAGCCAGAATCGCAGGGCTCCTGAGGGTGGGGCCGGGTCCCATTTCACCTTTTATTCCTTCTCCTAGGGAGGCCCTTTGGCCCACACCCTCCTCCCCACAGCCTGCCTCAGGTGGGCTGGCCCGCGGGGAAGGCCACAGTTTGGGTTGGGTTCAGTGGTTCTGTATTTGTCTCATTGAGGCCCCACGTGAAAAGACATGTGCAGGGTGAGACTAGGATCTGAACTTGACTCCCAGGCCAGTGGTCTTTTTCGCCCTGCCTGCTGCATTTGTTGCTGTATTTAAGTACACGCCTCCCAAGCTCTCTGGGATGTTAAGTTTTGCACCAGGCAGGGGCCTACCAATCAGGCCTGCGAGCAGGAACAGCGGCTGGCTCCGAGGCACTGGCCCTGGTCCACCTTTTCACAGCCCCATCCCAGGGTTGGGTGGGACCTTGCAGAGCCTGGATGCAGTGCCGCTCCCCCCTGAGCTCCCGGCAGCCCTGATGGCCGGGCTAAGAGGCAGTTGCCAAGGTGCCCTAGGGTTTCTGACTTAACTGCAGATCTGCTGCCAGGATCGAATTTACCCTGGTCATGCAAATGAGCATTTGGCTGTGCCTGGCATGGGGAGGCAGGTGGGACCCAGGGCCTGGTATGAAGAGAAGCGGGAGGCAGCCAGGAGGAAGTTATATAATGAGGATGCTGAGGGGCCAGGGGACTTCAGTGTTACATAACTGGGAGAGTGGTGGGGAGGAAGGCGCTAACACGGGTGTGTGTGTGTGTGTGTGTGTGTGTGTGTGTGTGTACAGGCTGGCGACCCGCCCAACAAAGAACTAGGGCATCTTGAGGTCAGAGAGTGGGCAATGGCCCAAAAATAGGGTAAGGGAAGGAACCTTGGGCTAGTTCATTCATGAATTGGCTCATTCATTCAGTAACTATTTACTGAGTACCTACTGTGTGCGGCCCCTGGCTTCAGTCAGGTTGAATTCCCTCAGCACTTTTTCTCGATGAGGAAACTGTTGGGCTGGTTTTTTATTGTTTTTTTTGTTTTTAAATGCTTTTATTAATTTCAGAGAGGGAGGGAGAGGGAGAGAAAGAGAAACATTCATGATGAGAGAGAATCATGGATCGGCCGCCTCCCACAATCTCCACCCTGGGGATCGAGCCCACAACCCGGGCATGTGCCCTGACCAGGAATTGAACCCTTCAGTCCACATGCTGACTCTTGACGCTCTATCCACTGAGCCAAACTAGCCAGGTTGGTGCTGTTTTGTCCAGAAGGAAGGCCATGGTGATAATTTCTACTACTGAGCACTCTATGCCCAACTCCAGATCTTACACTTCAAATGTCAGTGACCCTCACAGCTCCATAGGCAGATCATGGTGGTGGTCTCCCTTTACAGACGAGGAAACTGAGGCTCAAGGTCAGCCAGCTGTAAGTGGTGGTTTGTCCAGTTCAGAGACTCCACTGCTGTGTCCACCGTGCAAAGCAGCCTCTCAGTTTGTGTGCCTCACACCTTCCTTCATTTTCTATCTGAGTTTGGGGCCTGGCAGGTGGGGGGCCGGGGGCTCTCCATGCTGCCTTCTGAGTCTAATACAGGAGCTGGGAGTTCCTGCCCAAGATGGAGAGGGACCTGTGGGGTGGGTGGCCTAGGGTCTGGAGTCAGGAGTCATGGGATTACGTTAGGCCACAGTGGTCAAATGTCATCCCATCTGGTGAGACTCTGCTTCCTCATCTGTAGAATGAGGAGGTTGGAAAGGACCCCAAGGCCAGAAAGGAGACCCTGGGATGTTTTTACTTGTGGCCAGGACTGCCTGTAGTGCCCCCGGGAGCTGAAGATGGTTCGGTTCCGGTGGGCCTTCACCGTGGACCCTCTCATGCCTGTCACCTCTGTCACTCAGTCCCAGGAGACCAGCCTACTCCTGCTTCAGAGAAAGCACGCCCTGAGCTCCCTCCCCAGGGCAGGGCTGGTTCCAGTCTGAGTCTGACCGCTGCAGCGGGGAGCGAGCCCTTTCTCGGCTGGACCTGCCCACCCCTCCCTGAAGCCCCGGAGCGGGTCGTTGTGGTTTGCTCCCAGCCAGCTGTGCCACCTTGGGATTTGGGGTGGGGAGCTTCCTTAAGACCCAAATGTGAGCCAGGTTTAACATCTGCCATCTCCCCCACCCATGCCCCCTGCAGGTCAGCAACATCAAGTTCCAAGCACCCAGTGGGGAGGAGAAGGAATCCTGGATCAAAGCCCTCAATGAAGGGATCAGCCGAGGCAAGAACAAGGCTTTCGATGAGGTGCGGTGAGGTCCTGCGGACAGACAGCCCTGTGTCCCCTTTCCCCCGTGTGAGCTCAGAGGGGACCCTGCCCTCTGAGCTCACACAGGGTACCTCGCCTCAGACACCCCTTGGTTATGTCACTGCTACACACTGGCCGGGCTGTTGTTACCTCATTTAATCCTCACAGCACCCCTCAAAGTAGGTGGTAGCATTCCCACTTTACAGATGAAGAAACTGAGGTGTAAGGAGATTAAGTGACGGGTTAAAATGACAACATGGGTGAATGGTGGGGTAGAATTTACAGCTTGTAGTCCAGCAGCCGGTGGGCCCAGCCAGAGAGGTTTGGGGGTGAGCTGACAGCCAGAAAGCTCATTTTCAGTTTGGCCATGAAGTGTAAGCCAGTGTCTGCCCGCAGTGGCCACTCACCCCCTGCGCTGGAGTGGTGACAGTGGCCACAGTCAGGCTTGGGGCAGGCAAGGTGTCCCCTGGACCAGATCTCCTAGGGAGGATTATCTTTGACATCGTGGGGTTTTAGCTCTTTGGGCTAAGCTGGTCCTGGAGGCTGCCTGGGGTGGCCCTTGGACTGCAGAAGTCTGAGACCCGAGGGGAGAAAGCTTCCCAAGGCCCCTGACTTGGGGCTCGGCTCCTAGTTCATGTCTCAGTGGGACCGGCATGCTCGGAGCTTCCCCTTTTGTGGGGCGGGATGATGGGGGCATGGGCTGGGCCTCAGCCCACAGTCTGTTCCTCTGCGGAACTGACAGCTGGACCCCCAGGTGGCCTGAGCCTGACCAGAAGGAGCTGCTGCCTCTAGATGCTCTGGCCCGAGGGTCCCGGGGGAGCAGCCGGGGCGGGGCAAGGCCTTTTCTGGGAGCAGATTCCAGGGTATCCTGGGCTAACTCCTCGCCCTCCCCCAGCTAAGCCAAACGCAGCCTCGGGGCCATTACATATTTGCAATAGACTGAGGGGCAAGGGCTGCAGCCCATATTAGGGCAGGAAGACTGAGCCCAAAGAGGGCAGCCACAGAGAGGGAGGTGACAAAGGCAGGGCAGAGACAGGGAGCAGAGGTCGATCATGGGGAGATACTTCAGAGAGAGGCAGCGGCGGGGCTCTCACCCTGTGCGTGAGGATGTGGGTACGGGCTGTGACTCTGAGTTAACACCTGGGCATTTCCTTCTCTCCCCAAGGCCTGGTGGGGACTGACCTGGTTCCTTCTCCTTCCCAGATAAAGGTGGACACGAGCTGTGCGCTGGAGCATGTGACCCGGAACCGAGTGCGCGGGGGCCAGCAGCGCCGGCCGCCTACGAGAATCCACCTGAAGGAGGTAAGATTGCCCGCAGCCTGGACAGATGGGCGGGCAGTGAGCCTGGGACCCCAGCTCCTTCGGATGGCAGCCAGGCTCGGCCCCCTTTTCCCGAGGACCCTGGAGCTGGTGCTTCTTGGGCGGTGCGGGTCTGAGCGCAGGCACAGATGTCAGTCGTGCTCAGCGTGTAGATGTGCCTCCTGTGCTGTGGCCCACACGCCGGCCTCGGCCAGAGTTGGTGCCCGAGGGAAGCAGACCCCAAGTGGTCTGTGCCTCTCAGAGCCCAGCTCCCAGCTGGAGAGAGATGTGCAGGCAGAGCTGCGTCTAGTTTTTGTACAGAGGACCCCCTGGCACTAGAAGGACGGGAAGGGTTTCAATTGGCAGATGTGGCGGGAGGGCGGGGGTGGTGGAGGGCGTGGTGTGAGCTGAGGCAGGAGGCAGGAGAGTGCAAAGCGTGCCAAGTCCCTCTGGGACAGCTTTCAGGGAAGCGGGGTCAGGGGGAGGAAATTGGGGAGACCTTGAATGCCGGAACTGAGGACAGGATGGGTGGGAGGCTGTGTTCCAGAGGTCAGTTTGAGGCCCAGGCAGCAGGAGTTTGGATTGAGGGGAGGAAAGGTAGGGGGCCAGGAGGAAGAGGAGCAGTGGGGGCTCCAGGCTCCCAGAGGGGTTGGAAAGGGAGGGCCAGTGGGAGAGAGACTGAGAAGCAGGAGTCAGCCGGCTTGTGATTGCCTGCAGGCTGGGGGCGCGCCCTAGACAGACGAGGGGGGTTGTCAGAGGAGCCTCCACACCTGGAGGCTGGGCAGGTAGAGGCCCTGGGCACAGGGAGTTTGGGAGAAGATATGGGCAAGGGGAGGGGTGACTGAGGAGCCCTTTCAGACCATTGTTGCTGGGGGGTGGATGGTGGGGTGGTAGAGACCTTGGAGGTCAGGACAGAACCTCAGTACATGCTACATTTGGCGCGTGGGGCAGTAAAGAGCCAAGGAAGAGGAGGCCAGAGAGGCAAGTGGCACATCCAGGGAGAGAAGGCACAGGACCCCTGGGTCATCAGCCAGGTTGGCACCCACCGTCACAAGGGCAGGATGAGGGACAGGCAGGGGGTAATGCTTATGCATATTCGCTCAGAAAGGTCAGATTGGGGCCGTCATGGGGTGCAGAGCTAAGGTGCTGGTGTCGGGGACCAGAGGAAGAAAGGGGGGGAAGGGGAGGGGCAAGGTCACCGGAGAGCTTGCCTTGAGGTGAGGCAGCCTGTTCCTGCCTGTCAGCCGAGGGAAGCTGCAGAGAGGAGGACTGAAGTAACCAGAGGGCAAGGCAGACCTGAGGGGGAGATGTAGGAGGTGCAGGGAGGGCCAGCTGGAGGGGAGACCCTGTGAGGAGGCTTCAGGGAGGGACGCTCATCCCAGGGACTGAACGTGTGTCGCCAGCTCACCTGTGTGCATGTAGAGGGGAGTGAGGGTCCCCGCCGGACCCACCACCTGAGGGATCAGGAGAGGCCGGCTGCCCAGCCCTGCTCCAGGGCCCCTGAGGCTCCCGGGGAAGGTCCCCAGGACCAGGTGGCTGCGGGGTGTCCCTGCGGAGCTCTGGGGCCCAGTGGGTGGCAGCTGTCTGCTTGGCGCAGCTGTTCCCTCGGGCAGTCAGCTGTGGTCTGGGCTGCCATGCCCGGGGCCACATCTGACCATGTGAGGACAGTGGGCACAAGCGGCCGAGCAGCTGGGCAGGCGAGGGCTGGAGAGATCTGGGCCAGAGGCTGGTGTGGGCTGGCAGGCTGCACCGAGGTCTCCAGGGAGGGGAAGCAGAAGTGAGTGAGCACAGACAGTGCTGGAGACTTACTGAGTCCGGGTCCTGGCACCCGCTGGGTGGGTGGTTGCAGAGAGGGAACACTGTCCAGGCCAAACAGCCAGGAAGGGTCAGAAACAGGCTGGAGCCATGTGCCCTGCTGCCCAGGCCAGCACAACGGCTACTAAACAGAGCGGCCTCTTTCCCTGGCTGGAGGAAGCCGGCGGGGGCACCGAGGGGACAGCCGGCTCTGACCTCTGGCCTGTGATTCTGATACAGGGAATTCTCCAAGTGAGAGAGCAGCGGGTTCATCAGAGGGCGTGGGCAGGGCCTGGGACCTGGGCAGCCTGGAGGGGAGGGCTGTAGTCCCCCTGTGGGCGGACACATCAGACCCAAAGGCCAGCCGCCCATGCTGATGTCCATATGCTGCCCCCTCCAGGTAGCCAACGCAGCTTCTGATGGACTTTCACGCCTGGACCTCGATGCTCTGGACAGCAGGTCGCCAGGGTTTACCCCCGGCAATGATGTCAGTGCAGCCCAGCCCCGGGAGGCACCCCGGCCCCTCCTGCCTCCCACCAAGCCCTCCCCGGCTCCCGAGGTGACCGTCCTCGGTGACAGAGTGGAAACCCCTGTGGGGCAGAGAGCCCCAACCCCTGTCTCCGCAAGCTCTGACGCGCAGCCTGAGAGCCAGGAAGACTCGGAGACGGCCGTGGGCGAGGACAGTGCCTCTGAGCAGCTCCCCAGGGTCCTGCCTGAGAAGCTGAAGGTGAGCTGGGACAACTCCACCCCCGAGGAGCCCCCTGCGCCTGAGAGAGCGGGACCAGCCCAGGCGCCCTGTTCTGAGACTCCCGAGGCCCCGACCAAGGAGGCCGGGAAGCCCCCCACGCCCCCACCCAAGATCCTATCGGAGAAACTGAGAGCCTCCATGGGTGGGGTGGAGGCTCCGGAGCCAGCCCAGAGCCCCGGGGCCTCCGAGCCCTCTGCCCCCGGCTCAATACAGGTTTCAGTGAATGGCGTGGACGACAGTCCCGAGCCTGCCGAGCCATCCCAGGCTGCTGGCACTCCGGGAAGCCCCCCAAAGAACGAAACGGCGTCTACGGTGTTCCCCTGGGACCTGCCATCTCAGATGCAGCCCCGCCGCTCCTCCATGGGGGACCTGCTGGGGGAAGGCCCCCGGCGCCCGCAGCAGCGGCTGTTCCGGGCCCAGCTGGAGGTGCAGGTGGCCTCCGAGCAGACGGAGAAACTGCTGAACAAGATGCTGGCCGGCGAGCCGGCCCCGGTGAGCGCCGAGACGCTGCTCAGCGAGGCCGTGGAGCAGCTGCGGCAGGCCACCCAAGTCCTGCAGGAGATCCGAGATCTGGGAGACCTAAGCCAGGAAGCACCCGGGCTGCGGGAGAAGCGGAAGGAGCTGGTGACCCTCTACAGGAGAAGTGCACCCTAGGGCCGGGCGCGGTCCCTGCTGGCTGGCCGAGTTCTCCGGAGCCCAGCCCTGCTGAGAAGTGTGCTTCTGCTCGGGCTGCGGAAGGGCCGTCGGACATGGCAGTGTTTGGCTGGGACCTGCAGAGGCTCCGGGCCCTTCCTGCCTTGCCTTGGCCGGTGGTGCAGGTGTCACCCAGGCCCACGTCTGGCCGACTGGCCTGGCCCCCGGGCCCCGGGTCAGCGGGGAGCACACACTCAGGACCTCTGCGCTCGCATGGCTGTTCCGATCTGGCCCAGGGATTCGCCCAGCACTGGGGGTCTGGGGGTGGCATCATCTCTGCTTCTCACCCTCGGTAGTTTACATTCCTGACTTCTGAACAGAGCACAGCTGAGCCCCCCGCAGCCTCTATGTCCAGATACTCCCAGGCAGACAGCCTCCTGGCAAAGGCAGCTTCAAGGCGTAACCAGCCCTCCTGCCCACCTCTTCCCAGCAGCTGCTGACACCGTGGGTCTAGGCTGGTCTAGGCTGTAGGTTCATCCCTCAGCTGCAAGCCCCTGAAGGCGGGTCGGAGGCAGGTGTGAGAAAGCCACTTGCTGTGGGCCCTCTCTGGGCCTCCCTGTTCTGCAGGCCTTCCCTGGGGAGTGTGACGGGAGGCCTCCGCGGGGAGGAGGAACCTGAAAGGTCTCCTCGTCCAGTCCCTGCCTCTGGACCGGCTGGTGTCCAGCCCCACGCATTCCTCTACAGGTGAACTTCAAACGGCCCGATGTCAATGTCAGAAAATCCCGTATGTGATTCGTTCCAAATCAGCCTTCAGAAGGATTTACATCTGGGTCTCTGTGGTTCCTCCACAACCAAACAGGTCCAATATCCCAGTCATTTACTCTTACGCTGAGGGGTATGCTGGGGCCTGAAACATCCCCTCCCACTCCCCTCACCCCTGGCTCAGGCCCTAGATGGGCTGTGCTTCCTGAGCTTCCCAGTGGGAGGAGCATTTTCTCCTGGCCCGGCCAGCACCTGGGCCTCTCAGAGCCCCTCCCTGGCTCCAGGAGCACATCTGGCCCCATCCTGCTGCAGCAGCTGGACTGAGGGCAGAGCCTGAGGGTGCAGAGCCCTGAGGGCTGCAGCCACTCTCCCTGGGCCCGGGGGAGCGGGAGCAGCTCCTCACAGGCTTGCTCAGGGGGTTCTGCTTGTGCACTTTCGTTTACTGAGAGAGGAGGCGGAGGGCCACAGCTGTGCGCTCTGGCCTTTCTGCCCGCTGCCCACCCCCTGCCACCAGTAGTGCCCACTGAGGCCTGCCAGTGCAGGCCCGTGCCTTCTTTCCTGTACTTCTACCTGTTATCGAGGGCAGTAGCCAGGGGTCAGGAGGGCAGATAGAGGTTCACTCTGTAGCCCGACTGGGCAGGCCTGGGTGTGAGCAGCAATGCCAGGGCTCATGAGCCCCATGGGTCTTCCCAAACCACACCCTTTGGAAAAACCAGGCTCCCATGCCACGTTCTGCCTGTCCGTCTGTCTCCAGTGTGAGAGCAAGAACGCCATCAAGTACCCGCAACCACGTGGCCCCTGCGGTCTTGCTTTGGGGAACAGCCCTCCTGTGAGGGCTGCTGGGCTTTAGCCCATCACCTGCTTTCAGGGACAGGAGCCTCGCTTTCCCCTCTGATGAGTGACCAGGCTGAGGGAGCAGCTCTGGGGCAGCCTTAGTGGCCTAAGGCCATTGGCTCCTGTAGGGTCCCCAGACCTGGGCAGCCTGGGTCCCAAGCGGGGAGCCAGCGTCCAGGGGAGGGAGGATGGGAAATGGGCAGGGCTGCCTTCCTGCCTCTGGAAGGGGCTGGCATTCCATGTCTTATGCTTACGAAGCGCCTTTCTTGAAGTTTGGCAATAAATTCCTTTTTATGGAACTTTTCTGCCGCAAGCCTGTTTGTTGGTGTGGGGCCAGCTCCGGGGTGGCCTCAGGGAAGCAGGGCAGGAGGTGCGGTGGCCTCACCGGTCCCCGTGCCAGGGCACCCTTCCACAGGCCGGGCGGGGCGTCGCCCTCCGCGAGCTCCTCCTTTGATATGTCACCACACCGTTCCACGGGCTGGGGCTGTCAGGAACAGTGCGTTTCAGTTTTTAAAAGCTTTATTTGGAAATTTCAAACAGGAAGGTTTTTAGAGTAAGAGTAGCACATAGAACACCATTACACTCATACCCTGATTGACTCACTGGCACTCTCTAACATATATGTACACACAACTTTTTTCTGAGTCATTGGAGAATTATCATGGCCCCTTACCCCTGAATACTTCAGTGTATTTCCTAAAAATAAGTGTATTCTCCTATGTAACCAAGTATTGTTATCAATTTCAGAAAACTTAACACCAGTATAATAGTGACTGTTACAATTTGTTATATGACCCAATAATGTCCGTTATCATATTTTTCCTCTAGTGTAGTGTTGGATATTGCTATTGCATACATGTCTCTTTAGCCTCCTTTAATCTGAAATGTTCCCACAGCTTTTATCTTTCATGACATGGACATTTTTGAAGAATACACTTTCTCCCCATATTGTTGTTTTTTTTTTTTTTTAATTCTCACCAGAGGATATGCTTTCTATGATTTTAGAGCGAGGAAGGAAAAGAGAGAGCGAGAAACACTTGTGGAGAGAAACCTCCATTAGTTGACTCCCCATATGCACCTGACTGGGGATTGAACCTGCAATCCTTTGGTGTACGAAGGACACTCCAGTCAACCGAGCCACCCGATTAGACGCCCCCTTCCCTCCCTCACCAACCCCCATCTTTTTTTTTTTTTTTAATATATTTTATTGATTTTTTTATAGAGAGGAAGAGAGATGGATAGAGAGTTAGAAACACCGATGAGAGAGAATCATTGATCAGCTTGCCTCCTGCACACCCGCCACTGAGGATGTGCCCTCAATCAAGGTACATGCCCTTGACCGGAATCGAACCCGAGACCTTTCAGTCCGCAAGCCAACGCTCTATCCATTGAGCCAAACCGGTTTCGGCCCCCCATCTTTTTTTTTAATAGAATATTCCTCGCTTTGAATTTGTCTGAGTCTCCTCACTATGAGATTGAGGTTATAGGTTCAGAAAACTGCACAGGTGCTCCTAAGTCCTCAGGGCATCACAGCTGCAGACACGCATCCACCTGCCCTTCGTTGATGTTAATTTTGATCATCTGGTCAGGTGTCTGATTTCTCTACTGGAGAGTTAGAACTTTTCTCTTGTAACTAATAAATAATCTGGGAGACACTTTAAGACCATGCACAAATACGTTGCACCTCATCAAATATACCCCGTAGATTCAGCCTCCATTGAGAATTCTTGTCTGCACAGGTGTTTCCTAGGATGGTTCAAAACGATCACAACTGCTACTTTAACTTGGAACCTCATTCTGGTTAGGGGTGAGCCTGGGCCCCACCTTATGCCAACGGTACCCCTAAGGCAGGGGTCCTCAAACTTTTTAAAGTGGGGGCCAGATCACGGTCCCTCAGAGAGCTGGAGGGCCGGACTATATGAACTACTAATTCCTACTGTAACACCTTGGCTGCGCTCACTGCCCAAAAAACCTGGCGGGCCGGATCAGACTCCTCTGCGGGCCGCATGTGGCCCGCGGGCCGTAGTTTGAAGACCCCTGCCCTAAGGCATCTCAGCAGCACCCCAGGACTTCACTGAGCGTTCTTTGGCTCCAAGTCAAGCTGCTAAAGGTCATGTTCCACCCAGGGACTTGGGTGAGTCTGACTCGGGGGTCTCGGTTTCCTCACCCACGAAAGGGGAAGGGCACTGCTCCCCACTCCCTGAGTGGGAAAGCACCACTGTGCTCCCCAAGGCTGCCTCCCTTGCTCCTCTGAGGGCTGCTGGACAGTCCCGGTGGCCAACGTAACAGGAAGCCCCTGATCCGGGCCTATCGCCTATAGCTGTGACCCCATGTCCCTCCCGAACTCCCCTGCCCTGGCCTGACATGGCAGCCATCCTGAGAGAGCCGCCTGCAGAGGCTGGGACACCCCCAAGCAAATCATTTCACTTTCATGGCCAAAGCGAGGGAGAGGAGCCCCTTTATTGACGGGGGTGTTCCCTCACCCTGGCCCAGAAAGAAGCTCCCCCCCCCCTGGTGGGCTGCCTCACAGGGGATGGCTGACGGGAAGGTGTCCGTGGCCAGCCACAGGCCCGGAAAGGATGTGGCGAAAGCTTGCTTTCCCTCTGGTCCTGGGGCGGTGCAGGGAAGGCCTGCCTTTGGACACAGGCTGTGTTATCTCCGTGGCCCCACGTCCTGGGGGCAGTTTCGGTCCACAGTTCTGCACATCACAAGGTGGCGACTGAGCAGGGGCTGGTGGGGGAGGGGCACCCAGATCGCCCCTCTCCGCCCCTGCGTGAGCCTGGGGCTTGGAAGCTCCCTGTGTCTTTCTGGAGCCGCCATGTTTTGTGTCCTCTTCCAAGCCCTGTCTTCCGGCCTCTCCTCACTGCATGAGACATGAGACAGGGTGTCCAAAAGGCCACACAAACCCACTCAGTGCAGGTTTCTCTGTGTTGTGAGGAGGGTCTGTGGGGGAACATAGATGATAGAGAGGTAATGGTGGGAACTCTTCCCTGTTCTCATAATTTTATTAAAGGGACAACATTTCTGGAGGAAATAGCTGGGTGTAAGTAGAAAAGCTATGATTTCAGATTTGGAGGCAGACATGTCCCAGCCATGAATAAGTTACCTTAGGCAAACTGTGCCTCAGTTTTTCCCATCTGTAAAATGGGCTAATTTGCCTTTCTTCACAGGGTTGCTCTCAGCCCGTGGCCCGCCTCATAGAAATGGTTAATAAACCCCAGCAGCCTGGCCCCACAGAGCAGCTACTGTCTGGCAGGCCTATGTTGGTCTCTCATTGTCACCACGTGGCCTCATGAGGAAGATATATTTATATTCACTCCATTTACAGGCTAGGAAACCGAGGCTTACACAATTTGCCTAGGAGACCACAAGTCAGTTTTGGGATCTGAGACTCGTCCCACTAGGGTCCTGGCCTGGGGCCGCCATCAACTGCTTTCTGCTTTTTCTCTGGAGAGTCTGTGACTTCAGATGGACACTCGGCTCAGGTGACCTCTGGCAGGCCTCGGGGAGCCCCACCTCTCCTGGATCCCCTGGGCTGGCCTGGCTCTCCACCAGCCAGCTGTGGCCCAAGAGAGCGGCTCTGGAGGCCCTTCCCTTATAAGGACAACAACTGAGCTGTGATGAAACGGCTCTGCAGCCCAGCTGGTGGGCGGGAAAGGGAAATGACAGGCTCCAGAGGCACAGCTGAGCACTCGGCCTCCACAGGAACTCGCCCTGAGCCTCCTCTCTCCCCTTCCTGTGTCAGAGCTGCGCAGAGCGGGGCTTTCCAGTGGGTCTCACTCACCGAGGGCGGGAGGAGCCGGAGCCTGGGGGGCCAGAGCGGGGAGCCCGGAGAAGGGAAGATGCACAAACTGAGGCCTGGAGAGGGGACAGGGTCCTTCCAGCAGGAAACACGCAGGGCTGGACTCCGAGCTGTAGCCTACCAGCTCCAGCTCCGCCCTCGGACCATCTAAGGCCGATGAGGAGGCAGGAGGAGGCTCGCAGACAAGTCGCCCTCCTCCCTGGACATCTAAGGCCAAATCAGAAAGGGATGGAGGCATGGGTGGGGCTGGCCAACCCCATCCTCCGCCCTTCGCCGTGTCCCGAGTAAACTGCCAGCACCAGCAAAATCACCAGCCCACTCTCCATCTGAGAACCTCATCATGGGCTCACAGGATATCAGCCCTGATAAGGATCTTTAAGCCCATCTAGTCCCTCCAGGGTTTAGAGAGGAGGAAGTACAGCTCAGAGGGAAGATGCGAACTTGCCCAGCTGTAGGGTAAAATTAAAAAACATTACATATATATGTTATATACACAAGTTATATACATACACTGTGTGTGTGTGTGTGTGTGTGTGTGTGTGTGTGTGTGTTATAAATTACATATGTATAAATAAGTTTGGGGGCTTTTCCTTGGCTTCGTATTAAAAGTTTCTTTTTAAGAAATCCCGACTTGCCCGGTGGGCGTGGCTCAGTGTTTGAGCGTCAACCCGTGAACCAGGAGTCACGGTTTGAATCCCATTTAGGGCCCAGGCCCAGGTTGCAGGTTTGATCCCCAGTGTGGGGTGTACAGGACGCAGCTGATCAATGATTCTCTCCCATCATTGATGTTTCTCTCTCTCTCTCCCTCTCCCTTCCCCTCTGAAATCAATGACAACTTTTTAAAAAAGGAAACATCATTTTTAAAAATATATATATTTTATTGATTTTTTCACAGAGAGGAAGAGAGAGGAATAGAGAGCTAGAATATCAATGAGAGAGAAACATCGATCAGCTGCCTCCTGCGCACCCCGCACTGTGGATGTGCCCGCAACCAAGGTACATGCCCTTGACCGGAATCAAACCCGGGACCCTTCAGTCTGCAAGCTGATGCTCTATCCACTGAGCCAAACCGGTTTCGGCAGAAACATCAATTTTTAAAAAAATTCCAGCTTGTTTAGCTGAATAAAAGCACAAGGGCTGTTCCACACCCAGGTCAGGTTAGCTCTGGGGATAGGTGGTTCCCTGGAGACCACGTCTGGGGCGAGAGGTGAGGCCAGTTCCGGAGGGAGAACCGGTGTGGCCGGTGGACGATCGGTCTCCCTCACCGCTGTGCCCACACTGCGCAGCCTCTCCGAATGCCGGTGTGTCTCCTGAGGGCAGGGTGATTCTGAAGAGAAAACGAGGTAATTTAGGTAAAGCACCTCGCTCGGGGCCTGGCACGTGGAGGAGGCTTAGTAAACGCGTGACCACACTGTGTGCGGGGCACCTGCTCGGAGCCAGCATTGCCTTAGGTGCTGTGGGATCCCTTCCCAACTGGCAGCCGCCCACAGGCAGCCGGGGAAGGGGACCCCTGAACTTGGGATGAGCCCTGAGTTAGAGGGCACGTTCCCCTACAGCACGGAGCGTGGGCCGGCGGCTGCCTCTGCTGGGGGGTCGGGCAAGGGCCCCCGGGAAGGGGACCTTGCCTGGGCCTTGGAGGAGGAGGAAGAGTGTGTCAAGCAGAGGGTTTGGGGAGGGCGTTTGAGACAGAGGCAAGAGCACGCTCCAAAAAGAGCAGCGTGTTCTGGAGCTGTGACAAATTCCTGGTGTCACATCCTGTGGGAGGAGGTGCGCAGGGAGGGTGGGGGGCTGGGAGGTGAGGTAGCAGCGGCTGGGGGTAGCGATGAGAACCATTGATCAGCGGGGACCAGGGGTTTCTGAGAGGCTTTACAGAGGGCAGAGGAGGCTGTGGGGTAGAGGCGGGAGGCAGTGAGGCCAGTTAGGAGGTGGTTGCAATGGACCAGGTGTGGATTGGTGAGGGCCTAAGCTGGGACATGACCGTGGTGGTGGAGTGGAGGAGTACATTTTTTTTTTTTTAGGAAGCAGAACAGGAGAGTTTGGGTCTTGTGGATGTGAGAGTATGGAGTGGGAGGAAGGGAAATCAGAGACGACTCACAGGATGCTGGGGGTGTGGAGGTGCCCTTCCCTGAAATGGGGAGCCCCAGGGGAGAGGCAGGTTGGGAAAGGACAGCAGCTGTGTGGGGTTCTGGTGAGCTGCCAGAACCTGGCTCGGCAAAACCGGAAGGTCATGGGCACCCAGAGGATGGGTGATCTAGAGCAGGTCTCCACCAGGGGCCATGCTGCCCTCCAGGGCCATTTGGTAATGTCTGGAGATATTTGTGTTTATCACAACTGGGAGGGTGCTGCTGGGCGGAGGCCAGGGCTGCTGCTAAGCAGCCTACAGTGCACAGGACCGTCCTCCACACAGCCGGCCCGAAATGCCAGCGCGGACACAGAAACCCTGGCCTAGGAGGACAGCGTGCAGCCCCATCACTGCCACCAGCGGGGCGTGCAGAGTGAGCGGACAGCCGCATGTGGGCATGGAAGACCCCTGTCCCCAGAGCCCGCAGTGGCAGGAGAGCTCGGCAGCTTAGACTGAGAGGCTGGGGCTTCACCGGCTCGCAGAGCTCCTGCCCTCCTACACACGCAAAGAGGCTGTGTTTGCTGCTCTTTGTTTTATTCACTTTTAAAATATATATATTTTATTGATTTTTTTGTAGAGAGGAAGGGATAGAAACATTGATGAGAGGAAACATCCATCAGCTGCCTCCTGCACATCCCCCACGGGGGATGTACCTGCAACCAAGGCACATGTCCTTGACCGGAATCAAACCTGGAACCCTTCAGTCCACAGGCCGACGCTCTATCCACTGAGCCAAACCGGTTAGGGCATGTTTTAGTCACTTTTTGATGTTGGTCTCAGACGTGCAGCTTCCTAGGCTGGACTCGCAGCGAAGCGGTGTAAGATGTGGGCATGTCTTTGCCCACCAGCCCCCCCTCCCGCCCCCACCTTGGCTGCTGGTGAGGAAAGAAGCCCAAAGTCTGGGCAGCCAGGGCCAGGCTCGGGTTCAGTCCCCCACGTACACTGTGGCCCCATCGGAACCCTGCCTCCAGCCTCCTGGCCAGAAGCCGAGGCTGGGTGGCGGGGGGGGGGGGCCTGTGGCCCTGAATCCACAGTCACCAGTGAGAGGGCAGGGCGGGGCTCCAGGGCGGCCTTGGGCCAGGCCTCCCCGTGCTTCCTTCCTCCCTCCGGGCGGCTTTCAGCTGAGCCAGCGTTTCTGGGCCCCTCCCACCTTCATTTCCTCTCCGGCCTGTGGCCTGGGGTCTGAGGGAAGCTGGCCCGCCCCGGCTGTGGCCGGTGCCAGGCCGGGCTGAGGCTGAGGCCTGTGGGTGCCCGAGGTCCCCGGACACGATGTGGGTAAGATCGTGCCTGTCAGTGGGAGGAGGAGTGTGCACGGCTCTGCCTCTGGGGGGGGCTCGGGAGAGGAACAGCCCCCGAACCTCCCGCACTGTCCGGGGTCCCTGCTGTGGGGGACCACTTTGCTCCCCAGGCCAAACAGCTCCCCGCTCCTGTCTGCTATGAAAGGTACTGTTTTCAGAATTGCCCGTTAGGTCTGCCCCTGGGGCCCGGGCAGGGTCAGTCCGTGCAGAGGCTCTGGAGGCGGGGTCCCCGTGAGCTCTGGAAGGACAAACTCCTGCCTCTAACCTGTTTCTAAAGGCTCCGAGGGGCCCTGGAGTTTTTGTTTGTTTGTTTGTTTTTAAAATATATTTTATTGATTTTTTACAGAGAGGAAGAGAGAGGGATAGACAGAAACATCAATGAGAGAGAATCATCCATCAGTTGCTTCCTGCACACTCCCTACTGGGGGTGTGCCCGCAACCAAGGTACATGCCCTTGACCGGAATCGAACCTGGGACCTTTCAGTCCTCAGGCTGATCCTCTATCCACCGAGCCAAACCGGTTTCGGCGACCCTGGAGTTTTTCGGCATGATTCAATGTCCTAGTTCTTCAACGGGACTAGGTGATAGGCTGGCTGTGTAGCACAGACCTCCCGGCCCCGTGACCCCTGACAAATTGCCTAACTTCTCAGATCCTCCGTCACTATCTGTTAAGTGAGAAGAATAATGGCCGCAGGCATTACATAGGGTCACCCACGTGAAGGGTCTGGACCATGCCTGGCCCCGGGGAGGCACTCCGAAGCAGCAAGCAGCGGGTTCGGGTTCGTATTGTCATTGTGTTACATTTCATTTCTCAGGAAAGCCTTTTTCACTCTTACCAGCATGCCCTCCCCAGAGCTGCCACTCTGTAAATTTCAGCACAGAAAACTGTGGTGGGAGGAGCCTCAGTGAAGAGATCTGGGAAAGAGCGGGCCCAAGGTCACCCAGAACGGTGCATCAGCCGGGTGGAATCCCAGGCACATTCCTCCCAGCCCCCTCCGGGCTCCACCCGCTCACGGACACCAGTCCCAGGCCTTTCGCTGGCACCGCTGTGGGGAAGAGCCCCAGACACCCAAAGGCTGTTTTCCTTCCGTCCAGCCAGCTCCGGATGCCTGGAATCCGGAAGCAGAGTGATGGGAAGTGTTCTGACAGCCTGGGGGTGGGGGCGTGGCATCATCCCAGGCTGGACTTCCCGAAATAAAGCCGAGGCCTGAGCAATATCATGAAAAACATAATAAAAATAAAAAACAAGCCCTGGCTGACCTGGCTCAGTGGTTGGAGCATGGGCCCCGGTTCAGTTCCTGGTCAAGGGCACACACTGGGGTTGCAGGTTACACATGTAGGAGGCAGCCCATTGATGTTTCTCTCTCTCTCTCAACCCAGGCACATGCCCTTGACGAGGGATCAAACCCGAGACCCTTTGGCGTTCGGGCCGATGCTCTAACCACTGAGCAACTGGCCAGGGCTAAGTGGATGCCGTGTTGACATTCGCTTCTCTTTGTTTTATTCACTTTTTGATGTTGGTCTCAGAAGTGCAGCTTTCTCAGCTGGACTCCCAGCGAAGCCTAGGAAGATGTGGGCAAGTTTTTGCCCACCAGCCACCCCCTAAGCTGGTGATCCTGGATTCCCGAGGCGCATCTGACTGGCAAAAGTTTGACAATACCAAGGTATTGTCATGTAGACCATGAGATAGATATATATATATAAATATAAATATATATAAATATAAAGTTATATATTCTCACAACTACTTTAAAAATAAGTTGACATTTTCTTGTCAAGCAGAACACACATTTGCTCGCAGTAGGTTGAGTTATCATTCCCATTTTACAAATGAGGAAACTGAGGTCCAGAGTGGTACTGACTTGCCCGCGGTTATAGCTGGTAAGTATCAGAGCTGGGCTTTGAACCAGGTTATCTTCCTCCGATGAAGAAGAGAGGGTCCTGCTGAGAGGGGCACCTGCTGGCTGGGGAGGTTTTCTGTGACCCCAGAGGAGAAAGCCAAACGGAATATCTAAAAACACACACGTGGACTGGTGGTCCTTCCTGGGCCGTGGCCCTGAGGCAATGAGGACTGGGATACTAATTTCCGGTGCGCTCCCTCCTCCCTCCGGTCAGCCGTGGGCACCGGGAAGGCTCACGGGGCCCGTGGGGAGCAGAAGATGAAGGCACTGCTCTCTCTGGCCGCCATCAGCCCAGAGAGGAGACAGACACATCGGAGGCCCACACCAGTGCTGTGCCGGGTGGCAGCACAGGGGCTGGGCACTGAGCCCTCAGAGGATCCGCTGAGTGAGGGATGGTCACAGGCCTTTTATAGGCAGAAAATGCAGCCCCAGAGATAACCAGTGGCCTACCCACAGGCACATAGCTAGGCTGTGACAGAGCAGCCCTGCATCATTCCTAGCAGGTCACATTCCAGGCCCCGAAGCTAACACATGTGTGACCTGCCCTCCAGAGCCCCTGGCTCTGCTCCTGGAATAGAGTGACTCTCTTAGTGTTCCTTCTCCTACAGACACCTCCTCCCCTCCCCTTTCGCTCAGCAGTGATTGAGACAAACTGGGTGACTCACAGCTAAAGCAGAAGCCAATCTGTTTCAAACCCAACGCCTCTTGGTCAATTTCCTGTGTTTGGTTCAGTGGGAGGGTCATTCCTGTGGAGTTTTCAAACTCCTACCCCGACTCAAGGCCACACTGCCTACAGGGGCATGTCTCCTTGGGATATAAGGCGGGGGGCGGGGGCTATGTGGCAGGGCCTCTGGTTATGTGGATCCCCAAAGCCTGGAACACCATCGCTAAAGTCACTCCTTGGTGCCATTCCTGCAGAAGGACCCTGGGACATGAAAGCACATCAGACCAGCCTGGCCAGCGTGGCTCAGGTGCTGAGCATCAACCAGGAGGCCACGGTTCGATTCCTGGTCAGGGCACGCGCCCAGGCTGCAGACTCCGTTCCCAGTGGAGGGCATGCAGGAGGCAGCCCATCAGTGATTCACATCGTGGTTGTTTCTCTCATTCTCTCCCTCTCCCTTCCTCTCTGAAATAAATAAAAATATAATAAAAGAAAACACATATCAAACTACTTGTCAACCATGAATCCCATATTACAGCTATGAAAGCCCTTTATAGTTTATAAAGTGACTTGCACACCTAAAAATGGTTTTGATTCACTTTTTTTTTTAACGAACCCACCTTCTCTGGATGGAGAACAGGGCTGGTTTTCTTTTCTTTTCTTTCTTTCTTTCTTTTTTTCTTTCTTTCTTTCTTTTTTTTTTTTTTTTTAATATATTCTATTGATTTTTTACAGAGAGGAAGAGAGAGGGATAGAGAGTTAGAAACATCGATGAGAGAGAGTCAAGGATCAGCTGCCTCTTGCACCCCCCCCACAGGGGATGTGCCTGCAACCAAGGTACATGCCCTTGACCGGAATCGAACCCTTCAGTCCGCAGGCCAACGCTCTATCCATTGAGCCAAACCGGTTTCGGCAGGTTTTGATTCTCTTAACAACGGTGAAAGGTAGGGCAGCAATTTAAACATGTCCGTGCATAGATGAGGTTGTCGAACGAGGCTCAGAGAGGCAGAGGACTCCATGGCCTATCAGAGCCGATACTCCTTCCAGGTCTTTAACGCCAAGTCCCATGCACCGGATCACGGTACATGCATGTGCCTTAGGGAACTGCTGGGACGTAGAAGAGTGCACTTTGGTGGAGGGACAGTGGAAGGGATGAGGGGAAGTCTGTCTGGAGCAGGGGCGTTGGAAGGCAGAGGGAGACCCTGGATTCCTGAGGCGCTGACAGTTTGAACAAGAGGAAGGGTCGCCTGGCAGTGGGGGGAGGGTGGGGAAGGTAGACCACAAAGGGGGAGTCGGGGTGAGCTCTGGAGGGTTCTGGTTGGGTCTGTCCTGAACGCTGGGGAGCCGGAATGGACCCCTCCTCGGGGCTCGCGTCTGCCCTCTGGGCTCCGAGGGCCGCCCAGGTCGCTGCTGATGTCAGCTGCCTGACTCCCGGCCCAGTGTCCTGTGAGCCTGTCAGCACTGACCTAGTCATCTGGCTCGTGACTGTGTTCCTCATGTGACCACGAATGAATCAAGAGGGGAAGCAGGGGCCCCAGGGTTTCGGGGGATTCCCGGATGCCGGCGGCTCAGGGTCTGTGTGAGGGGGGCCTTGGGGGGCCTCGAAGGCGGGGGCTCCCTAGAGCTGAGCTGTGGAGTTGCCTTCTCCCAGGACTGAGGGCCAGTCAGAACACCCCCACCCCTAATTCGATTGCTCTCCTGCCCATGCTTGCCAAGAAAGAAGACTAGGGAGCAGCCACAGCAGAAGTCTCCCCCTTCCCCAACACACATGTGTGTTCCTCTCCCCCCCCCCCCCCCTTACTGAGACCTACTCCCTGCCAGGCACTTTATTTATGTGTAAATTCAAGCAGATTTTAATGACTATGCTTGATACCATTACATATATGTGCTATAAAATAAAAGAACTAGCCCTGGCTGATTTGGCTCAATGGATAGAGCATTTGCCTGTGGACTGAAAGGTCCCAGGTTCGATTTCGGTCCAGGGCACATGCCTGGGTTGCAGGCGTGATCCCCAGTAGGGGGCGTGCAGGAGGCAGCAGGTCAATGATTGTCTCTTATCATTGATGTTTCTCTCTTTCCCTCTCCCTTCCTCTCTGAAATCAATAAAAATTTATTTAAAACACACACACACACACACACACACACACACAAAAACTAGTTTTTCTTAATCTGGGGACCATGGAACCATCAAAGATCTAAGGATAGACTTCAAGGGATCTGAAAATTTGGAAGAGAAAATACTACATCTTTATTTTTACTGGCTTCAACCTGAATTTTTTTTCTCTTCACTGACGTGGCCACAAATCACATCAAATTAGCAGGACCTTCTGATGGTGTCGCTGGGAGAATGATAGATATTTTCAAATCCCATTACACTCTTCTCAGATGTCTCAGAATACAGTTTACACTTACCCCTATTTCAAAATTACAGTTGCTGTTAGGCCCTATTGCAGATCTGAATGCTGCCTGTGTTAGTCACTATTACTACATCAACATTTGTTTTTAAAACCGCATTTGTTTTGGATAACGACATTTTAATAGGTTTCGTTTCCTGGATAAGCCGATGTCATTTCCTTTGTATTTAAGAGCATGGTTCTGAGGAGGGGCTGGGGACATACACAAGCTGAGAAGCCCCTGAGGTGGGCCCGCCCTGCCATAGTTAGTGAGATGCCCATAGTTTAAACACAAATCCTGCTTTCTTAAAGGACTGTTTTCCAGTTACATCGGAAAAGTGGATGCTGATCTGGTTACTTTATTCAATCGGGTGAAATTCCGCTCCCCACCGGCACTGAACAGTGAGCCACCTACGTACCGCTCTCCAGCTGGACACTTCCGTCTAGTACAGGAGACCAGACGTCCCACTTTTGTTGGGACAGTCCCGAATTATTTATAAAAAATAAATTTTTTTTTTCAGAGAGGAAGAGAGAGGGACAGAGAATCAGATACATCAATGAGAGAGAATTATCGATGAGCTGCTTCCTGCACACCCCCCACTGGGATGTGCCCGCAACCAAGGTACATGACCTTGACTGGAATCGAACCTGGGACCTTTCAGTCCACAGGCCGACGCTCTATCCACTGAACCAAACCGGTTTTGGCAGGACAGGGACGCAGGACAAATGGTTAAAAATCGGGACTGTCCCACCAAAAGCGGGAAGTCTGGTCACCTTAGTCTAGTAGCATAAAACTTGTTCCCCCAACAGGCATTTGAATTGTTTGACTTAACAGAAAAACACCCCTGGGTCCCCTGCATGCCTTCCTTCCTACGCGTGTACACTCTCCGCCATGAGACGTGTCCTAGGAGCGATGGAGGAGGAGCGGAGGCGGTGGAGGCTGTGGAAGAGGGGGCAGGCCCGTGGTCTTGCTTTAAGGAAGGGCGGCTTGCCTCCCTGCAGGCAGCCCTGGACGCCCAATGAAGACACAAAGAGGCTCAGAGTCAGGACGGGCAGAGGAATGACCTCCAACCTCCGTTCTCTCCTCGCAGCCCACTCCTTCCCCCATCACCTGCCCTCGCTGGGGTCCTGGCTCCTCAACTGGCTGCCCTGTCTCCTGTGGAAGTGCTCTGAGAGAGGGGATGGTGGTGGGATGGAGTGGCAGTCCCAACCCAGGGGCTGGTCTTAGAACTGGTTAGGGCATCCTGGGACTCATTCCTGCAAAAATGGGCGTCGTTCTACCTGCTCTTGTTGGCGTGGACTGGATGAGATGGCCGTGAGAAAACGGCGGCAGTCCAAGGTCACAGTGACACCAGCTCCCTCACACCCAGGTTTAAGCAAGTGATAAAGCTCCCGGTCACTTTCCCCAGTGGCATTTGTATTTATATTGGGGATGGAGACTGGCTTCTGGGGAGGGGAGGTGCCCACAGGGTCAGGCTCTGCCCTGCCCTGTCCTGTGTTCGGCCTGGAGCAAGACCGTTCACTTTCCTGAGACTCAACTTACCGTCTGTTACATGGACATAATAACAGCTTCCACCCCCAGTGTTGCTGTGATAATTACATAAAATCCTTTGTGAAGAGCATTCAGTGAGAACTTTGGGAAGAAATATCCTAAAAATGTTTATTGACGATCATTCAGAATTCAAATCCTGAGCTAGTGAACAGGCCATGAGTAATGAAGGCGGGTTGGGCAGTATGATAAAGGGATGGAAGGAGAGCAGAACCACCCTGCCCCCCCACCTCCCCAATCCCCCTTCTACCCCTCCATCTCCCACCCCCCACCCCTGATCCCACCCCACCCCCCGACACACACACACATACACACACACACACACACACACACACACGACGACCACAGGGCTTCCTACTGACAGGGAAGAGGTGTCTGGCCTGGGAGTGAGGCACTCGACCTCCTGATGGCCTGTCCCTGTGGGGCTGACCCCCAGACTGCAGGGTCAGTGGGCCAGGCCCTCGCTGGGCTCTGCGTCCTCCCTCAGTCCCCTGGGCTCAGAGGCCGGCCGGCTGCCAGGCCTGGTGCTCAGCCGCACTGGCTCCGAGGCCAGGCCTGGGACAGGGAGGGAGGCCCAGGAGTGCAGCTGCCTCCTCAGGGAGTCTGGTCTCCCTCTCGCCTGGATGGCTCCTCAGAAGATGAGCAAGGCTGAAACTGATAGGGACGGAGGAGAGCAGGAACCAGGACCCAAAATGAGGAGCTAAAACTGAGAGGGGAAGGGGCACCCGGGCAGGGCAGGGCAGGGCAGGCCAAGTGGAGAGTATGGGCCCCTCAGAGCTGACTCCAGGGCCCGGGGCAGGGTCACACACTCTGAGCCCCTGCATGCCTGCTCTGCCTCGTGCCCTCCGCCCCCTCTCCCCCCAGAAGCCACAGCTCTCCTCCATCTGAGTCTCCCAGGGCCCACATTACTCAGGATGACCTTGCCCTTCACACACACCAGAGCAGAGCAGCACCATGAAGGAATGGGGGTGGGGGCTCTTAGGACCTGCCCTGTGTTTGCCAGCAGAGCCCATAGCCACTGCTTCCGACCAGGAGGTTTCAAGCTTTGCTTCTAAAGCTCCAGCCATTCATGAGTCGCTTTCCAGACATTTGCTACTATTACCCATTGAACATTTTTCTTCCAGTAAACCCCTTTCAGACCGTAGCCTAGTCCCGAGCAATAATTCCTCTGAAACCACAAGGTTTTTATTTTTATTTTATTTTATTGATTTTTTTACAGAGAGGAAGGGAGAGGGATAGAGAGCTAGAAACATCGATGAGAGAGAAACATCAACCAGCTGCCGCCTGCACACCCCCTACTGGGGATGTGGCCGCAACCAAGGTACATGCCCTTAACACCGGAATCGAGCCTGGTCCTTTCAGTCCGCAGGCCGACGCTCTAGCCACTGAGCCAAACCGGTTTCGGCTGAAACCACAAGTTTTGATGAGCTGATTTATTTTTACCTGATTTATATTTGGATCAATATATTGTTTAAAAAAACAGAAACAGTTCACCCCCATATCACCTTACAGGCCATGTTTTTAATTTAAAAAATATTTTTTTCTTTATTTTTTTCAGAGAGGAAGGGAGAGTGAGAGTGAGATAGAAACATCAATGAGGAGAGAGAATCATTGATCAGCTGCCTCCTGCACAGCCCTTGCTGGAAACTGAGCCTGCAACCCGGGCATGTGCCCTGACCGGGCATCGAACTATGACCTCCTGGTTCATAGGTTGATGCTCAACCACTAAGCCACGCTGATGGGGCTAATTTAAAATTTTTTAATCAATAAAAGGAGGACATCCTTTTATTGATTTTTAAAGAGAGAGGAAGGGAGAGAGGGAGAGAGAGACATTGATCTTACAGTGAAACTGCCCTGACCAGGGATGGAACCTGCAACCTGGGTATGTCCTCTGATTGGGAATTAAACCCACAACTTGATGGTATATAGGACGATGCTCCAACCAACTGAGCCACACTGGCCGGGGCATGGGCCGTGTTTTTAGATTCATCTCCTACCACATGTGTCAAACACAAGGCCCGCAGGCCAAATCCAGCCCGCCAGGCCTTGCAATGTGGCCCGCACCGCGCTGTCATCACTGCACTCCGCTGTCAGTTTATGACATTGTCAGTTTATGACTGTTCAGTAAACCATTCGGCCCGAGACTTAGGCTGGATTTTAGATTTTGGCCCCTTCTCTGAATGAGTTCGACACCCCTATTAGTCCATGGTTTGGGAAACAAGTGGAAAGAAAAGATTTGGGGATCCTGCCGCAGAGGGCCTAGTACTTCCCCTGTGTGACCTTGGGAGAGTCACTCCACCTCTCTGGGTTTCAGTTTCTCCACCTGGAAATCCTCCTTCCCTTTAGCTGCCCGGGCACGGGTGTGAGGGCGGAGCCCAGGGGCCTGGCCTCGGCTGCTTCCCCTCCTGCAGTCCCACCGCTTCCCCGCAGGACGGCAGGCGGGGAGCCTGGTCTCTCCCCCGTCTTCCTGGCCACATGAGCTGCTGCCTTCCAGGGCCTCCCAGGCGGAAGGCTTGCTGGGCGGAGGTGTACTCCTGTGACACTTGTCCTGGAGTCTACCCATCCCAGGAACGTGCTTCCTGGCGCCCACCCCGAGCTGCCAGGTCCGCTCCGGTGCTTGTGTCCCCCCCTCCGTGGAGATGAGAATTAGTGAGGGACCCTCCTCACGGGATGGGGGGCACCTGAGGATGTGGGAAGCTCCCGGGAGGCTGGGGTCAGTCAGTCCTGGCACTGCCACCCTCTCACTGTGCCTGCCTGCACCCGGGTTTTCTCATCGGTAAAACAAGGGGCCGGCTCTGACTGTGAACCCAGCCTCTCCCTCACTTCCTCCCCCTGCAGATGGTGTGGGCGGGAGGGGCAGGGACTCCTGCCTGGTCCAATTGAGCAACTCGTTTGGTTCTCTTCTGGTTTGAGGATGTGGGAACTGGGCGGGAGCGTGGCGGGGTGGGATTGGGGCTGGAGAGGAAGTTGTTGATGAGGGTGGGAGACTGGCTGCCACTAAGCCCTTCTCCGTTGGAAGCTTCCTCTCTGACCCCTCCCCCCACAACCGCAAGCAAGAGCCCATGGTTTCTGAGGATGGTCTGGGAAGGGTGAGATTAACATGGGGGCGGGTGTGTGTGTGTGTGTGTGTGTGTGTGTGTATCTGGACTGTGCCTGGGGCCCCCTTCTGAGAAGTGAACTCAGGACACTATTCTGAGTCTCCACATGTGAGGGGTGGGAAGGTTCAGAGATCACCTAGTGACTAAGACCTCGCCTAAGCCCCCTCCTGCTTTCACAGAAAGGGAAACTGGGCCCTGACGTGTCCGGGTGATGCGATGACTTGGAAGCAGAGTGAACAAGAGCCTGCCCTCCGCTGCCTTCCTTCCTGCCCTGCCTTCCCACCTCTCCTCCGGCTCTGATGACGCTCCCAGGGCGGTGTGGGGCCTCCACAAACACGCTCCAATGGATTCGTGTGTGTGTGTGTGTGTGTGTGTATGTGTGAGAATCCTCACCAGAGGATATTTTCCTATTGATTTTTTAGAGAGTGGGAGGGAGGGGGAGAGACAGAGACAAACTTCCATATGAAAGAGACACATGGATTGGATGCCTCCTGCACACGCCGATCAGGGCTGGGGATCAAGCCTGCAACCGAGGTGCATGCCCTTGACGGGAACTGAACCCGAGACCCTCCAGCCCACAGGCCTATAGTCTAACCACTGAGCAACCGGCTAGGGCTCTAATTGATTCTTAACAGGAAGTGTGGGCACTTTTGCTCTGAGCTGACAACCACAGCGGCTGCACGCATGTACACAGGCAAGCAAGCACATTAGCCCCAACGTGCACACACTCACCTCCCCACGAATGTGTACACAGCTGTGTGCATACATGCAGAGCCACTCGCCTGTACTGTCAGCATTTAGGCACACAGATGGGACACGCCTGTGCCCAATCAGAGGCTCCCGTCCTGTACCTTCTGACCAGCCCCTTATCCTACAGTGGAGAGTGGATTTGAAGGGGAGGAGCTCAGACAAAGGTGCCAGGCAGCGCTTCTGTGGGTAGTGAAGGCCCACACCCCAGGCAGGGCCCCATGGCAGATGCCCATCAGTCTGGCCTACAGGCTGCTCATAGTACAAGGCAGGCTGACAGGGAAACCACCAATCAGTCACGGGGCCCCGGGAGGCTGAAGAAATGGGGCCTTGGAGAGGTTGACTGACCTGCCCACAATGGCCCAGCATGTAAACGGCAACGTCTAAATTTGATCTTGACCTTGACCAAGAGCCCAGGTTCATAGTCCCACAGGCCTGCCTTTCTTCGCGCCAAACCAGCTGGTCCAGGCAGCAGCCCCTCACACGCCCATAAAAATGCCACCCAACTTCTCCCGGACAAAATAAAGGGGACAGTCGTATTACTGGAGATCTAGGCTTGAGGGAAGCTTCGTGGACACGTTGGCATTGGAAGCTGCTCTAAGGATGAATGAGTCTATTGGAGAGAAGAGCAGAGGAGGCAGGAAAAACAAAAGCAGTGCGAGAAGGTGTGACTGCTAGGGAAGGACACGGTGGCCATGGAGCAGGGGTGACTGAGCGGAGGGGGGTGTGGGCAGAGATCTGGGATGGGGCTGGAGGACGGACATGCAGGTGAGAGAGGCTGAGTGCCAGGCAAAGGTATCTGAGTGCCAGAATGTCCTGGAAGGTGCTTAAGGGGGGTGTGAATCCACTAGAACCATATTCAGAGGCTCACTCCGATTCCAGGATGAAGGATGGCAGTGATTGGATTCAAGGAGACCAGGCTGGGGAAGAGGGACCAGGAGGAGCTGTTACCGGTATGGAGGCAGGGCTCGTGGGGCTGGAACCAGGCCTGGAGCAGTGGGAGAGCCAGGAGGGTGGGTAGGAGAGGAGAGACAACCTGAGAAGAGACAAGGGCAAGGATGACTATGCAGCCAGTAGGTGCAGGCTTCTGAGACCACCCAGCGCCCACCTCTACCCCAGCCCAGGCCACTGGGTTCAGGCCGAAAGGCCTCAGAGAAAGCCTAACCTCCACCCCAGACTCCCTGTCATTTCCAGGTGCTGCCCTCCCCACCCACTTTCTCTGGAGGAAAGCAGAAGAGACCTCCCCCACACCCTCACACACACTTTTTAAACCAGCTATGGAGAAATACTCAATCTCTGCCAACCTGGAGGGATTTGTGCACAGACACTTGGCTGCTGGTGCCGCCGGAAGCCAGATGAGGGTCCTGTTGTAACTGCCTTACATGGTGGACCTGTACAGTCACTGCTTCAACAGCAAGTCGGGGGTGGTCATGCTGATTGGCCAAGTCTGGTCACATGCCCATCCTTAGCTGCAAGGGAGGCTGGGAAAGGGAGTATCTGGCATCCTGAGCCTCAGTAATGGAAGCTGGGCTCCTCTTGAGGAGAGGAGAATACCCCACACCTAGGAAGGGGTTTTAAATGCTGGGTGGCCAACGGGAGTGACAAATGTCCCATGTGCTACCTCATGAGGATGTGGGTAAGAACTGAATTCCATGTAAAGCATCTGGTGTAAAGAACACGCTCAATAAATGTTAGCTCTCGTCCTATTGAACTGTAAGCTCTATGGGGGCAGGAAGGAGGCCTCTTTTTTGCTCCGTTCTGTACTCCTAGTGCCTAGGATGGTCCCTGGCACACAGTAGGAGCTTGACAAAGGTTTGTTAATGGATGTCTTGCTCCTCACATCTGTGCTCTGTCTAGTCTTTCTCTCCTCTCCCTTTGCTCTTTGCTCTGGCTGCGGCCACAGTGCTTTCCAAGGAGGAGGCGTACACTGGAGCAGAAAGAACACTGCGTGAGGAGTTAGGCTCCATCATCCACTTACCATGTGACCTTGGGCAACTCCCCTCCCCTCCCTTGGTTTGGATTTCCGCACCTGCAAAATGGGTACGAGCACCTCAGCTGCTCAGCCCCCCCCCGCCCCCCCCCCCACACACCCCTGGGGTGAGGGGCAAATGAGAAAATGTGAGAAGCTGATTGCAAAGCAGCAAAAATCCTCTGCACCGAAGCCGGGAGGAAGCAGCTGCCGAAGCCATCCACCGAGAAGTGTAAGGACCCCACCCAAGAGTGTCAGGTTTTGAAGCGAGGCCGAGGCGAGGGGATGCGCGTGGGGGAATGGCCTTCCGCTTCCCCCCCCCGTGAACAGGCTGGTGTGCCTGGGTCTGCGAGCTGGAGCTATTTTTATGCAGCACAACTGCGATTATGACAGAGCCTCTTCCTGAAGGGGAAGGGTGGGGAACAGACCTGAGTCACCCGTGGGACGGTCGGGCCACCCACACAGGCTGCCTGTGGAAGCCAGACCTCTCCCCCCACCCCATCCCAGGCCTCTGCCTTCCTCAGGGAGAGGCGGACCCCAAAGAGGGCAGTGGGGCGGGCACCACCTGCTCCAGCGACTAAGTCAGTCACTGGGCTCCGGGCCTGTCAATCACTATTGACGCTCCAATGAGCTGTGGGTTGGCAGTGTCCCGGGGCGGGAACCTGAGGACCCACTGAAAAGAGGTGGAACAGACGGATGGAAAGGGTGCCTGGCTTGGCCGGCGAGAGCTGGTTTCCACCAGGGATTATCGGCACGGGCTGTGTGCCCTCACTGTGCTGAGGGGCTTTACGTGCCCCCTTTTATCGAATTCTTCCAACGAATGAGGTACAGGTGATTTGCCTCCATGTCATAGATAAGGGCGCCGAGGCTCACGGGGATCTGACTGACTCAGCTCCGCAGACCTCCCAGCTGTGCGTCCTGGGCTGCCGAGCCAACAGGAAGGGTGACAATTTTCTTTACTGGAAGGACGAGGAAAGCCTTCCCAGGGAAGGTGACATTTGAGCTCGGCCCTAAACAATGAGCAGGATTTAGCTATCTTGGGGGAAGGGAGGGGATAGGAGGAGGGGCATGTGACCAGGAGGGAGGCAGCAGGGGGAAGCAGGCCCTGTGACCATGTACGGTTTGTTTGGGGGTGTCCCGTAGCCCAAGGTAACCGGGTAACAGCAGGGGCAGCGGGGCACTAGGGAGGGCATTGTATGGGAGGCTAAGGGATCTGGGCTCTTTGGGGACTCTGCCGGAAGTGTGGCCATGCAGAGAGAGGGGTGGGGAGCCCACAGTGGGAGGAAAGGCCCCGTGGCTGTCAGACCAGAGGAAACGAGGGAGGTTTCCTGCCCTGGAACACGCAGGCAGTGCCGCACGGCCCGGGGCTGCGGGGCCGCCGGGCCGCCTCCTATGGGGCTGCAGGCCGGCTCCCCTGAGTCCCACAGGCTCCTTCCCTGCCTTTCTCCGAGCCTCCCTGCGTCAGCCTCCTCTGTGTCAGCCCCTTTACCCCTCACAGCCCCCTGCAAGGTGAGCATTGTCACCCACTTCCTGGGGGAGGAAACTGAAGTCAGAGAGGCGAGGGGACCTGCAGGCCCTCCGGGTGACCTCATGGGACCCTCACCATCATCCTTCAACACAAGGATCTCCTCCGAGCCCTGCTTTTAATCAGGGGCCAATGACCGCCTTCCTCCAGAGGAAACAGGACCCTGAGGCCACACCCCACTGGCCTGCCTCCCCGGCCCCTCAGCACAGACGCAGATGTGAATCTGGAGAGGCCCTCAGAGGGAATTTTGTCCACCTGTGACAGATAGGGAGACTGAGGCCCAGAAAGAGAGGCTTACCTGGGTCCACAAATGGCCCGAAAGGTGATTGGCCAGCCTCTCTTGAATCAGAATCGCTGGGGTCTAGCCCAGCTGAGAAGTTGAGCAATGAAGTTGGTTAGAGGGCAAGGCCCTAGGCGAGGGGGTGCGGGGGTGGGGGTGGCGCTTGTGGGACAGCAGCTGGCTTGGGGCTTTGGGGAATCAGAGCCAAACTGCACCCAGCTCCTTCATCCCACTCAAAGCACTCAGACAGTTTAGAGGAGGGTGCCCCTCTCAGGACACTTGCCTGAAAAGTGCACCCGAAACTATGCAAATGTTGGTGACGTCATTGGGACCGCAGCCCCCTAGGACGGTGCCGTACTCAGTTTGCACAACTGGGCGTGGCCACCAGCCCTGAGAATGCAGCGAGGCCTCTTTCCCTTCCCCCCTCCCACAGCCCGAGACCGGGGCGCCATGGCCCCCAGGGGAGGAGCGTGGGGGGGCGGGGGGGAGAGTGTGGAGGGCAGCAGAGGGGAAGGGCAGGGCCCATTTCTGCTCTCCCAAACCGAAACCAAAAGTCCGGCTGGAGTCACTGTGAAGGGCAGGTCTGCAGCACAATGTTTGCACCTTTGCAGAGCCGAGCTGGGGGAGCTGGATGGGGCACCCTAGCTCAACCTCGGGGGCACCTGGACCAGGCCCTGCCCTTTGTGCTGACAGAGTGTGCAAGGCAGGGGATTCTTTTCTCATCTCTGAGGATCCGAAAGGCTGCCCCTGACCTTAGTGCTCAGCACTGGGCTCAGGATCTTTGCCGGAAGGGGTAATGGTGCTCACTCAGCCACAGTCACCTAAGAGGGTGACCTAAGCCTGTGAACACGCACACCCCCACAGCCTGGGCAGCTGGCACAATGTGCCCTGCATATGGAGACCCTGCTTCCCCAGGGTGGGCTCTGGACATGTGAAGTCACATGGATTTTTGTGGCCCATCTGCTGTGAGAGGTCATTTTGGATTCTCTGGGGCTCTTGATGCTTTATTAAAAAAAAGGAACAGAATGTTTGAAACTTGGTCTCCAAATATTCAGATTGTGCGCTGACCATTTCTTGTATGACCCAACGAGCCAGTCATGTATCAAGAACCCAGGTGTCGCCCTCCCCTGGAGATCTCCTGGCTCCTCTGTGGAGGGAGGGGCTGGACTCGGGCCCCTCCCTAGAGGGCTGAGGCTGTTTAATTCACCTCCGTATCTGCCATAATGACAGGGACCTCCTCCCTCTGAAGTTCTAAGAGTGTAAACTTCTGGTCCAGCGCATGGCTCAGTGGTTGAGCGTTGACCTATGAACCAGGAGGTCACAGTTCAATTCTAGGTAGGGGGTGTGTAGGTGGCAGCCTATCAATGGTTCTCTCATCATTGATGTTTCTATCTCTCTGCCCATCTCCCTTCCTCTCTCTGAAATCAATAAAAACACATCTTAAAAAAATGAGAGAGCCCTAACTGGTTTGGCTCAGTGGAAAGAGTGTCAGCCCGTGGACTGAAAGGTCCCAGGTTCGATTCCGGTCAATGGCATGTATTTTGGTTGCAGGCTCATCCCCAGTAGGAGGTGTGCAGGAGGCAGCCGATTGATGTTTCTCTCTCATTGATGTTTCTAACTCTCTATTCCTCTCTGTAAAAAAAAAAAAAATCAATGAAAAAAATATTTTTTTAAAATGAGACTGAGTGTAAACTTCCGGTTTCTTCATTTGTGCCCTGACACCTACCCTGTGCTGGCCTCCCAGAGGGAAGGGAGAGGGGGGAGGGCAGACTGATGGGTCAGGCACAGGGGAGCCTGTCCTCACCATTTTCCAGCTCTGTTACCTTAAGTTCCCCTCCTCTCTGAGCCTCCATGTCTCCATCTGAGATGGTGATGATTTAAATAGCGGACTTGTACCGAGCACAGCCTCGGGGCCAGGCAGTGTGCTAAGGGTGTTGCATGCAGTAACTCATTTAGAAATTATTCACAAGGACCTCCAGTGTGGGAGGGACTCTATGAGATCAGCTGAGGAAATGGAGGCTTGGAGAAATTAAGTGACTGCCCAAGGTCACGTGCAGGCGAACTGGTCCCCCAGAGCCCACCTCTGTCCCTGACGGACCCCGCAGGCCTGTGGGAAGGGAGCTCAGCACAGAGCTGGCTCAGAAAGTTCCGTGGTGGCGTTGTTATTCACGGCGGCCAGGCCTGGCTGGCCCAGGAGCCTGAATTCAGGAACCTGGGGCAGTGAGAGTTCAGCCAAGTGACCCCACCAGGACGCTGTGGAAGGAGGCCCCCAGACTAAGAGACCATATCCAGCAGGGGTGGGGTTGGGAGGCAAAGGCTGCCGAGGGCCGTGCGGAGGCCCCGAGAGGGCAGGAGCCCGGGAGGAAGCCGGCTGAGTGAATGCTGGAAGAGGAAGCAGGTCACATGCAGGGCTGGCTAAGCCACAGGGCCCGGGCTGGAGAAAGCACGAGCCTGGGAGCACCCAGAAAGCAGGTCACTGATAAGGTAACAGGCGACTCACTGGGCTGCCTCTGGGGACCTGGCTTAGCCTCCCTTCCCGGCACCCAGGCTGACTCCGCTCTGACCCAGGGACAGCAGACAGACCGCCCCAAGCAGAAGGGCTACTACATGCCTGCGGAGCCTCCTGCAGAGGCTGGCAGAGCAGAGGTGGGTCTGTGGTGCACAGCCAGGGACTGGGGACACACACACACACACACACACACACCCGGGGGACAGGATATGAGGGCCAGGCTGGGTAGATGCGGAGAGCCGCTAGAAGCCTCGTAGCGCTGCTCAGTCCAGTAGGCCAGAGTCCTCGCAGCCCTTGCCTCCTTGCACACCCCAAGGCCAATCCTAGCGAGTCCTGTTGCCTCCTTCCTTCCCCATCGCCAGCTGAGCCACTGCCCTCTCTTACCTGGGGTGCGGTAACAGCCCCCTCAGAGGCCGCCCTGTGTCCACCCCTGGGCCCCCATCTGTTCTCAGTTAGTGTTCAAGGTAAGTGCCAGGGGAAGAAACGGGCCAGGAGAGAGGACTTGGGAATTGGCGGTGGGAGTGGCTGGCGGCCGGGGAGCGGTCATTGGCCCTGCAGCCAGGTGCGTCAGTTCAAGCCACTAGGCTCTCCTGCTCTCTTTCCAGCAGCCAGGCCTGCCCTCCCATCTCCAGGCCTTTGCCCCCGCCACTCTCTCAGCCCAGAAACCGTTCCTTGGAGACGTGTGGGGCCTGATCGTCCCTCTCGATGCCACCATGGCCTGTGGGGGAGGAAAATAAGTGGCCGCTGGAACCAGGAAGGAGAGCATTGTGGGACAGGCTATCGGACAAGGGCAGGGACCAGTCCGGAGGGACCGGGGACATAAACACCTCCCTCTCCTTCCTGGCTCTCCTGAACAGTAGCAAAGGGTTTCCTCGCATCCCACCCACCCCTTTGCAAAAGGTCCTTGAATAATCCCAGTCTGAGTGCTGGGGTCTGCCGGAGGCTGAGAAATACGGTGACATCCGAGCGGGACGATCAGGCCCGGCACGTCTCCAAGGAACGGTTTCTGGGCTGAGAGAGTGGCGGGGCAAAGGCCTGGAGATGGGAGGGCAGGCCTGGCTGCTGGAAAGAGAGCAGGAGAGCCTAGTGGCTTGAATTGACGCACCTGGCTGCAGGGCCAATGATGGCTCCCCGGCCGCCAGCCACTCCCACCGCCAATTCCCAAGTCCTCTCTCCTGGCCCGTTTCTCCCCTGGCACTTACCTCCTAACATATTTACCTACTCACGAGGGTTATTTTTTTGTCGGTAAGGTCCAGAGACGGGGATTTTAGTTTCCTTTATTGTCTTCTGTATCCCAAGAACACTGGCTGGACATGGCAGACACTCGGTAAACACTGAACAGATGAGTGCGCCCTCAGCTCGCTGGGCCCCGGGGCCCTGCCTGGGGGGTGGGGAGCGGGCAGTGGCTGCCGTCTGGCCCTCCAGGATCAGACAGGAGCCAGCGGAGCCTGGCCGGGGAGGGAAGGAACGCCTGTGCCCAGAGCAGCCCCCCCCCCCAAACCTGTGGCTCCCGGAGCAGATCCCCGCCCTTCCCCACGGCTGTGATGTTGCGACCAGGAGGGTTGTCATTGGCAAAGGCCTCACTGCGTTTCGTCTTCGGAACAAGGCGCTGCTCTGTGAGATCTCCTGCCTCGTGAATCGGCTCTTTGAGGGCATGCCTGGCCCCTCTCCTGGGCCTCCAAGGAATGTTTCCTTCAAGGAAGCCCGAACCCAGTGAAGGTCCCGGAGTGGCAGGCCAGGGCTGTGTGTTTGTTAGGCCTCCCGTGGCCAGGCCGTGAGGCCCGGGGCCGGGGCTGTGCAGGGCCTGCTGGTCACAGGGCTGCCCTCGCTGGGCTCGTGGGGTCCCTCCCCCGCAGGTGCCCGGGGCGCTGCAGGGGCCTTTGGGATACAGCACCGCCC
This sequence comes from Pipistrellus hanaki, assembly GCF_964339955.1. NCBI lineage: Eukaryota > Metazoa > Chordata > Mammalia > Chiroptera > Vespertilionidae > Pipistrellus > Pipistrellus hanaki. The sequence continues at coordinate 43,339,503 of NC_140503.1, read as the reverse complement.
CCCCTCAATAGGCTTCAATGTCCTACGGAAGGGAAGACTCAAAGGTGACAGCCAGCCCGGCCAGTGTGGCTCAGTGGTTGAGTGTCGCCTTTGAACCAGGAGGTCATAGTTTGATTCCCGATCAAGGCACATGCCCACGTTACAGGCTCAATCCCCAGTGTGCGGTGTGTAGGAGACAGTGATCAGTGATTCTCTCTCATCATTGATGTTCCTGTCTTTCTCTCTCTCTCCCTTTCTCTCTGAAATCAATAAAAATATGTGTACACATAAATAGGTGACGGCCAGCCCAGCCCAGCCTTCCCCTGTAAACCTGTGTGTTTTTCTCTAAGGGATCTGACAACTGAAAACTATTTCAACCCAAACACCAACAGGCCTGGGGAGGGAGCCTCAGAATGTGATACTAATCTTCCTCTGAGGGAAACACACCAAACGTTGGAAACCAATAGGAAAATTCTGAAAAATAGGAACATACCACACAAAACCTAGAGGTAATAAAGTAAAAAGATGGATAATGTGAACACATAAAAAACTAAAAGCAGCCTTGGCTGGTTTGGCTCAGTGAATAAAGCGTCGGTCTGTGGACTCAAGGGTCACAGGTTCGATTCTGGTCAGGGACATGTACCTTGGTTGTGGGCACATCCCTGGTGGGGGGTATGCAGGAGGCAGCTGATTAATGTTTCTGGCTCTCTATCACTCTCCCTTCTTCTCTGAAAAAAAAAAAAATCAATAAACTATGTTAAAAAAATAACAAAACAAAACTAAAAGCATGGCCCAGCTGGCATGGCTCAGTGGTTGAGCATCCACCTATGAACCAGGGGCCACGGTTTATTCCTGGTCAGGGCACATGCCCGGTTTGCAGGCTCCATCCCCAGTGTGGGGTGTGCAGGAGGCAGCTGATCAATTATTCTCTCTCATCATTGATGTTTCTACCTCTCTCTTCCTCCCCCTTCCTCGCTGAAATCAATAAAAATATAAAACAAAAAATCTGAATGAAGAAAATTATAAAAAATGCCACACACTGTGACAACTATTTATAACATATAGTCACATAAAAGACTAATCTCCTTAATATGCACATTTTAAAAATTAATATTTAAAAAAGTGAACCAAATTTTAAAATGAGCAAAGACAATCACAAGGAAAGAAAATTTAAAAAATGAAATGATGCTCAACTTCCCTCACAATTAAAGGAATGCATAACAAAATAACAGTGAAATACTATTTTCAACTGCCACACTGGCACCAGTGTTTTACAGTGCACAGAGGGCATGGGGAAAGAGTCTTACATTGTTGGTGGGAATGTAAATGGATCAACATTTTGGAAATAGCTATTGCTGCGGGGTAAAGGTGGCCAAACACTCCCTGACTGTTCTCAATAGAGAGGTGAGGTCTATGTTCCCTTCCCTTGAACTTGAGCTGGTTTGTGAGTTCTCTGACCAGTAAAATACAGCAAGAATGATAATGTCCTAGTTCCAGATGTGATTCCCTTAACTTGCCCAGCAGGTTCCATCTTAGCTCTTGCAAGCCAACCGCCAGTTTACCTGAAGTGCAATTACCTGACATCATCCTGCTGTGAGAAGCCTGAACCAGGTGAGGAAGCCCTGGAGGATATGACACTACGTGCAGAGAGAGAAGTCACGCAGCATTGAGGCTGGGTCATGTGAGTGATGACTCCAGCCTGGAGGAGAAGCAAAGATGAACCATCCAGCTGAGCCCTTCTTGAGTTCTTGACCCACAAAATCATGAGTGAAATAAAATGGTGCTTTTAACCACCAAGTTTTGGAGTAGTTGATTTATACAGCCATAGGTATATAGCTATCCAAATTTAAATTTACCCTTTGACACAGCAACTGCATGGATTCTATGAATCTAATCTACTGAAATGTTTGTACAAATGTACAAAATCACCTGAACAAAGACATTCATTGCATTGCAGCAATGCTTGTGAGAACACAGGACTGGAAATGATTTACCTGTCCAACATTAGGAGAATGGCTAAATTAATTACCATACACCTCGTTAACTATATATACTGTGTCGGGTGAAAGCCTGAGACAAGAAAAAGTCCCATGTGTGGTTCTGTAAGCCTAGAGTGACATGACAGAGTGAAGAGCACAGATTCTGGAGTCACAGACTCTAGCACTGCCATATGTGATCTGTGCAATTCTGGAAAAAAAATGTTTAACTTCTCTCCATGCCATCATTTCCTCATATGCAAAATGGGGACGATAATCACAGTATCTACTTTGGATGGCTGTGGTGAGAAATAAATGAGTTACAATGATGAGCCTGGTATGCATCTGTGCTATACGTATTTTGAAAATGCAAAGAGCTTGGAATTTAAGTTGGGTTAGACCTGACTTTTAGTATCTGCATAGCAAAGGATCTGCCAGATTGACATCTTGGGTGGGGCGGGGAAGGGAGCTGTGACCAATAAAGGATTGAAGCAGTGGTGGGAGAATGTTTTTAAAGAAATGGACTCCTACCGTACTTCTTGTCCTACCCCTTGTCATCTTTCAGAGATTCTTCCTACATCAGCACTCACAGACCCACTCCGTTCTCTTTAACCACCTCTCAGCATAGCATCGTATGGCTGTGCCTCCATTTATTTCCCAACCCTCTCTTGATGGACTCTTGGGTTGGTTCCCGTTCTTTGCCATAGTTACACACAATACTGCAACCAACATCCCTGCACATTTATCTTTGCCTGCTATTATTTAGCACTGCTATTATTTCTGTGGTGTATATTCTTAGGAATGGAGTTGTTGAGCATAAAGTATATGAACATTTTTTAAAAGCCTGCACTTCTTTTTTTTTTTTTTTTTTAAAGATGAACTCATTATCATTTTGCCAAATATTATTAGGCCTTGTTTTGAATGAATACAAGGATGAATCAGCCACCATACTGTCCTGAAATGTTCACGGTCCGGCAGATATGAGAGCGGGGTTAGCAGTGTAGCGGGGGCGATAGATGCAAAACAGTCAGCCTGGAGAGGCCAGGGCTGGCCCATGACGCTGGGAGCCCCAGGAGAGAGCAGCATTTTGGATCTGGGGCAATCAGGGCGGCCTCCACAGGGGAGGCTTCCTGCCTCACCTTTGCACTGGGGTCTCAGAGCACTTTTTAGAACCCCCGCCCATTGAATTCTCACGACAGCCTTTGTATTAGGTATTATTATTATTGTTAGGTGGTATTATTATCTCCACCTTACAGATGAGGAAACAGCCCTGGAAAATGAAAACCTTTTCCAGCCCCTGTGCTTCCCCATTTCCCCCTCTGTCCCCGCCTCCCATCCCCACTCCCTCCCTCCACTTCCCACCCTGACCCGTGCTGGCTGGGTTGGCAGAGCTCTGCGTGTGGGCACTGCCTATGGACACTGCCTCGGCTAGGAGACCACACAAAGCTGCTTCGCTCCCCAAGCCAGGAATGCCAGGTCATCCATCCCTTCTCCAGGCAAAACCTTTTATTTCTTTAATTTTTTAATTTTTATAGAATAGAGAAAAGGGTTAGAACACGCTATACTATGGCAGGTATTAACTTCCTAATGGGTATGAGATGACAGACAACCCATTCCATCTAGGAGCTGGGAAGCCTATGTTTCTGATCTGGGCACTGCCGGTGGGCACTGGCGGCCCTCAGTCAGTGAATCAAGACCAGCGGATTCTCTCTCTCCGAGAATTCTAGCACACCAGGACAATAGCTGTCAGGATGTGACTCTAGTCTCGGGCAAAACCTCTTTTAGAAATTAGGCCTTTACAAAAATTTTTTGAGGGGGAAGAAGGGGGTTAAGCATTTGCCATGTTCTGCAGTTTTAAAAAAAATGTACATTACTCTAACAGGAACCCACAGTCAATTCCCAAACTTTCTGTCTTTTTCCTCCGGTTTAGAAAGGCCGGAGGCAGTTAACCCCACATTTACTCGTGTCCCCGCTGCATCCCTCCCTCCCGCGCCCGCCCTCACGCACCACGCCCCGGCCTGGCATTCTAGGACCGCCACCCGCACTGTGGGGCGCCGGCAGCAGGAGGCCCGGATGGAGGGCCCGTGCGATGCAGAGCAGACGAGCGCCCGCTGCCCCGCGCTGTGCCTGCTTCTTCCCCGCGGGCCGAGCCAGCCTCAGGGCAGACCACAGCCCGCACCCCCAGCCCCGCTCTCTTCGCGCCCCTCTGGCTTACGTCATGGCCATGACGATGCAGGGCACAGACTACGTGTGCGCACACCCGCGGGAATTACGGTATTTAGGGCAGCTCTTCGCGGCTCTGGCTCCCCCGCGTGTCGATAACAGGAACTGCATCCGGGACAAAACCCGCCCCGCCTGCTCCCGGCCGAGTTCCTGGAGGAGGCTCAGCGCCCACCCTCCTGTCTGCACCGGAGGACCTGCTGGTGCTGTTTTTGAGGCTTTTCCCCAAATCGCTTTTCTTCCCTGCGGGAGGGTCCGCCCCTAGAACCGGGTTGCCCCGACGGAGGCTGGTCTGAGAGATGTCCTCGGGTCTCAGCGGTGGCATGACCCCAATCTGGGCTCAGCGGGTGCAGCACCTTAGGGACCACTGGGTTAATTTTGAAGAGAGGCACATCCGGATCCCACTTGCAACTTTCACCTGCTTGCAGCGTGCCCCTGGTCGAGTCACTTACTTCTCAACTTCACTTCTGTAAAATGGAGCTTAGATTTCCTGGCACTGGGCCCCGGGCAGTGCCCTTGGCAGATAGGAGCAGAAGGATAATGATCACCACCATAACGGGGCATTCACTGCATGCGGGGGAATGCCCTAGACATTTTGAAATGACCTTGTTAAAAAATTGAGGGAAGAAACTGAGATTTAGTGATTTGCCCAGAGTCACACAGCTAGAGGATGGCAGAGCTGGGACTAAGACGCAGGAAGACATGGGCACACAAGTGCTGGGGAGGCTTGTGAATTTAGGGGGTGTCCAGAGGCCTGAAAATAATCCAGCCCTGCCCTTTTGTGTTGTTAACCAATGCTTTCTTCTTCTGATAGATTACTCATCCCATCTTAGTATAATTCTTCCATAGGAAGGGGCCTAAAAGACCATCCAGCCTATTTCCTTAAGAAAAAAGGGAAGCCCAGCCGGTGTGGCTCAGTGGTTGAGCATGGACCTATGAATGATTCAATTCCTGGTCAGGGCACATACCCGAATTGCAGGCTCAATCCCAGTGTGGGGCATGCAGGAGGCAGCCAATCAGTGATTCTCTCTCATCATGGATTTTTTTTCTCTCTCTCTTTCCCTCCCCTTCCTCTCTGAAATAAATAAAAATATATTTAAGAAGAAAAAAAGAGAGAGACTTGTTCAGGGCCACACAGCTTGTCCTGTTGTTCCCCCATCTCCCTCCCCTTGCCTTTGGGTGAACAGTTCTGCGGAGTGATGCTCCTTCCCACTAACAGTCAAATTGCCCACTCAGTACAGGCACCTCTCCGGGGGCTGCCCATGGGCCACTCCTGATCCACTTGGCCAGAACCTCTGCCTCCACACCCGTTCCCTCCTCTAGGCACACCAGCCTTCTTCCCTCACAGAGCTGATGCTCAGTCTAAGCAGAGAGACAAGTGCAGCCTCTGACTCCCTAGTGCCGGCACAAGACCAGCAACTATTTACCACTGTTTGCATGTGTGTGTATGTGTGTGCGTGTGGGGAGGGGGCAGCAAAAGCAATGCTCAGAGACCGAGTTGTCTTTGCCAGCAATTTACTTACGCACAAGTTTGCTGCAAGAATTCTAATGATTTCATAAGCCAGAGCACACAGGATACTATCTTGTAATAAGCCAAACACAAAAATAACATACTCCAAACAAATGACAGATTGATCCGGAGGAGGGGACAGATTGAGCCGGAGGAGGGGAGAGAAGTGGAGGAAGCGGGAGGGTCCAGGGGAGCGGCTGTCGCCTGCACCTGGATGGTCCCGCTCCGGCTCCGCGCCCCTCCCTCCCCTCCCGCCGGCTCCGGGGCTGCGGTGGGCGGGCGGGCGGGCTGCAGCGGCGGCGGCATGGAGGAGCTCCTGCCCGGGGAGACCGACTGCCGTGAGTCCGCGCTGCGAGGCCGGGGCGGGGCGGGCATTGGACCAGAGCATCCCCCCACCCCCCGAACCCCGCACCCCGCACTCCCCGGGGCGACCCCGCTGGGACTGGCTCGGTGCACGCGTCCCTCGCTGCTTCGGGCTCCTTTGTGGCGCCCTCGGGCCGAGGGGCCCTGGCCGCGAACCGGCGACATCAGCTCGCAATGGGCTGGCGATGCCATCCCTGGCCGAGGACCGACTTCGCGTGCCCGGAGCGACCGGCGCTCCCTGGTCCTCAGGGCGGCGCTGGGGGAGGGACCTAGCGCTGTCTCCATCTCTGCAGCAGGAGAGCTGGGGCTCAGGCTGGTTAAGGAAGAGGCCGCGGTCACCGTCAGTGAGCGGTGGACAGGCTGAAGGCCCAGCTCCCCAGCATGCCCCGGGGCGGGGAGAGCGGTCACCACATCAGATGGGGAAACAGACCCAGAGCAGAGGAGCTATGGTGTGCCCAGTGCCAGGGCCTCAAGGCCAGGGAGCAGCAACCATGGGGGCATCCGCTGGGAGAGGGGAGAGAAGGAGGGTGCCAGCCAGCGTCCTCAAGGGGATGGGTGTGGGGGAGGGGCTCCATCAAGTTGCCATTTCAAAGGGTACTGTGTTCTGCCTGGGACAGGATCGCCTGATCCGGACCTTTACAGTGTGCAGCAAGATGCAGGGGGGAGTGTGGGGTGGAGTTCTGGGCAGAGGCCCCAGCCTGGGCAGAGGCTCAAGGGTTGGAGTGCGCTGTGTATTAGATGTGGCCACAAAGAGGATGCATGGAAGAGAGGAGACAGTTTGATCTGGGCTCTGCAGGGTCAGCTTGCTCCCATTTGGACTCCTGGCTGTTTGCCAACACAAACCAGCCCACAGCCCCGAGGCGTCAGCTAAGACAAAGGGAGTCAGAGCTGGAAGGGATCTCTCCAGTTCACTTTTTCTTGACCCTCCTGCCATGCTACAGCTGAAGAAACAGACTCCCTGGGCCGGACTAGCCCAGGATCCTGCTGTGGAAAGGCGGAGTGAGCACTAGAACCCCGGCTTCTCTAAGCTCACACCTGCAGCGCCAGCTCCTTCCCCAAGCCCGGGCCGTGCTTTACAGCCAAGGGGTGAAGGAAGGAAAAGCCGGGGAGCCAGTGTGAAGACCCACGTCCCGCGTGGTTCAGGGTTCGGGATCTGGAGAAGGGGCCGCAAGCAAATGAAAGAGATGAGACAATAAATAATAATTTGGAAATTGGGGGGCCAGGCGGGAGCCTAAGCCAAGAAGTAGGACTTCGTTTGGGCTCCGGCCTTGCCATCCTTTTATTCAGTTTGAGATACACTTATAGCCCTTAGGCAGGTGATTCCAGTAAGACACAGACTATCTTATCAGTAAGGATTTACACACTGTCCAGTGGGGAAGTTGCTTCAGCAGGTTCTATTCTGGTCAGGGACACTTGTCCTGGTTGGTCTTGATCCCCAGTAGGGGGCATGCAGGAGGCAGCCAATCAGTGATTGTCTTTCACATTGATATTTCTATCTTCCTCTGCCTTCTGAAATCAACAAAAAGATATATGTTTTAAAAATTACACACACACACACACACATATATGCTTGCCAGGGCCTGAATTTGGGGATATGGTAATTGACAAATCAGACAAAAATCTCTCCCATCACGGGATTATCTTATAATGGGGGAAGCAGACTATAAACTTAAACATGTGAAGCAGCATTTGCCCATGGTGAGAGGTGTTATGGAGAAAAGCAGTGCAGGGAGGTGGGTAGGGAGGGCACTTTCCTTGGTTGGGGCTTCCCTGGCTTCCCCAGCTCACTTCCAGGTCTCTGTCCACCAGAATTTATTTTATTAAATGTATTGGGGTGACATTGGTCAGCATGAACATACAGGTTTCAGGTGTGGGTTTCTATGTTACAACATCTGTATATTGTGCCATGTGTCCACCAACCCACAAATCTCCTGTCACGGCCACCAGAATTTAATCTCTGATCTTTTACCTTGGAGGAATGATAGTGCTGACAATGGTGGCACTACTTACCAGCCATGCTAGAGGCTTCTCATATCTTATATCTAATCATTACAATAGCCCTGGAGGGCAGCTTATGTCTCCATTTGGAATATGGTGAAGCTGAGGCACAGGATAAAGAGGTAACTAAGTCATACAGCTAGACAATGACTCAGCCAGAGCTGACTGCCTTCGGGCAGCTACTCTGAGGTCCACAGGTTGTATCTGGGAGGCACCAGAAGGCCTAAGACCCTCTCCCACTTCTGGGAAGCCATGTGGAATTTATCAGGCAAACCAAGCTGATGACAGGCCTGTCTGTCACCTCAATGCATCGCTGGTCACCTGTCCCTGGACAGAGCCTGGGCTTAGACATTCACACCGTACCGTACATGCAGGATGTGGGTCTGGCAGCAATAAAACCACAAGATTACCTCTTGTAATGGCTCCTCAAAGGGCCAGAAAGTATTTGTGTGTCCAAGCATTTCTGGAGGAGGGACAGGCATCTCTTAGTCTGGGGATCATTAGTGTCACTCATGGAAGCAGAGTTTTGTTTTGTTTTTGTTAATATATTTTATTGATATTTTACAGAGAGGAAGGGAGAGAGATAGAGAGTTAGAAACATCGATTAGAGAGTCATCGATCAGCTGCCTGTTGCACACCCCCTACTGGGGATATGCCTGCAACCAAGGTACATGCTCTTGACCAGAATTGAACCCGGGACCCTCAGTCCCCAAGCCAAAGCTCTATCCATTGAGCCAAACCGGTTTCGGCTGGAAGCAGAGTTTTGTGGACCCCTCCCTGTGCCCCGCTTGGGCTTGCTGTGAGCTGTAGGGGGGTTGGGAAGGGCCCCCAAGGAGCTTGAGGTTCAGCCACGAGCAGTCAGGACAATAGCAGCATGGGGGTCACCAGGCCTGATCCCTCCTGACTTGGCCACTAACCCTTCATGCAGGGGCGCTCTGAGGTTCTCTCCAGTGTGGCCGGGTCTCTCTCTCCGAGTCCAGCACGGAAAGAGAGATGATCCGATTCTTCGAGTAGAGGGGCTTGGGATTGAGAAATAAAAGAGACAAGGCACAGAGACAGAAGGAAAAAGCTGGGACTGGGTGGACCGCTGCCCTCTTCTGATGGAGAGACAGTGACCCAGCATGTTTACTTTATACCCCCAGGTACCAGGAAGTTTCACCAAAAGTCAAGACAAAGGAGATGATTTGCATTCTTGCATTCCTGGTGCTTGACTGGATTTACATATCAAAACCCACTCACTGACACCTGGGCAAAGATAAGAGCCAGTGCTGAGAACAATGTCTGCCTTTTTGGCAAAGCGTGTTCCCAGAGCGTGGCCTTGCAAACTGCCACTGGGTTTGTTATGCCCAGACTTCGTGATCCCCCAAGGACCACCAGGGAGCCAAGTCCGATGCAATAAACAAAAGAGCCTTCACCATGCTAGCATGTGCTCCTCCCACCCAAGCCGGCAGCATGGCGGAAGAGCGCGAATTTCTCCCAGTCCAGGGGTTTTGAGGGCTAGGGATAACTCCGCCCTGCGGGGTGGAGTCGGGAGCTCATCCTTGCCCCGCCCTGCCCTCTCAGGTTCAGCTGACAATAATTGAAGAATGACCCTGTGCCTTCCCAGGTGTGCTCTACACTCTAGTTAGTCTGAGACTGTCTGAGTTAGTCTGAGACTGTCTGAAGTAGAGGTGCATGATGAGGGTGAGAGGTGTGCACAGAGGCCACAGAGAAGGCCCCCTCGCTGGGAGAGGAGAGAAGGGGTGGAAGGATGAAGACAGAGCAGCCAGGTGAGCATGCAGGCCTCTGCAGGGCCTGACGCAGCACAGGACTCGGTAGCTCCTGGCTGCTTTCCATACTGGGCTGTGGAAAAGGCATATGGACTCCGAGGGGAATGAATTCCATTCCATTCTTTTTAAAGTATATTTTATTGATTATTTTTACAGAGAGGAAGAGAGAGGGATAGAGAGTTAGAAACATCAATAAGAGAGAATCATGGATCAGCTGCCTCTTGCACACCCCCTCTGGGGATGTGCCCGCAACCAAGGTACATGCCGTTGACCAGGAATTGAACCCGGGACCCTTCAGTCCACAGGCCGAGGCTCTATTCACTGAGCCAAACCGGTTTCAGCCCATTCCCTTCTTAAGAGCAGCTCCGGGGGAGCAGACAGGAAGCCTGGTGATGGGGCACCTCTGACGGGTGAGGGGCACACGCCTTACTCTGTGGATGGTCTTGCCCACGGTCTCCCATGTCCAGAGCCCTGGCCGTGTGGACCTGTGGTGAGTTAGAAGGAAACGCAAGCTGTCTGGGGATGGCTCCACATAGGAATGGAGGAGAGGTACCCCCTCCCCCCCCTCCATTCCTTTGGAAGACCCCAGCCCAGGAGACACTCAGGGCCAGGGAGGGGCTGTCCACTGCGCCGTGGGATGCAGTGTGGGGTCCCCCACTCTCACCCCACTCCCCTTCTTCTCCCCGCAGTGCTTCCTCTGGAGAGGCAGCTCCACGAGGCTGCCCGCAGGAACAACGTGGGGAGGATGAAGGAGCTGATCAGGAGCAGAGTCAACGTCAGGGCCAGAAACCACGTGCGTAAACAGGGTCCTCCCGCTCTGGAGGGATGGGGACAGCGACGCCGCCCCCAGGAGGGAGGGTTTAGGGAGTGTGTATCTGCATCTGCATTTGCAGGGTGTCCGTCCACATTGTCTCAAGGTCTCTGAGGCCTCACCCGAGGTCAGGGTCAGGGTCAGGATTCTGAGCCAGACGGGTAATTCCAGAGCTTACACTTCTATAAGCTACTGGAAGCTTATGAAATGCATGAAATGTGTGCAAGGGGCTCAGCCCTCAGCCACGCTTCATCCGAAGGTTGTCCGGAAGGACGTCTGGAAGGTCGTCCAGCTGTCCGGTCCAATTAGCATATTACGCTTTTATTAGTATAGACACTGAGAAGACCCATCTGAAAGGCATACCTGCCTCCAAGGAAGGTCAGGAGTCAGAGGCTGACAGATAAGCAGACAGGAGCTGAACCTGGAGGGACAAAGGTGGGGTGATGCCTAGGTTTGAGACCAAGAGTGACCAGACCAAGAGAGGCTGAGCATGCACAAGTCAGCCGTGTAGCTCTGTTCTCTGAGGGCCTCTGTGCCCCCTGAATGTCAGGTTGCTGTGGGCCCCCGCCTGCCCTCAGGGACTCACAGACCAGGCTGGGAGAGCAGACATGAAGCCTGGGGGACGGGGCACGGCTAACGGGCGAGGGGCACACACCTAGCTCTGAGGGCTGCAGGTGAGGTGGCCCTCAGCCCTGCCGGGGGAGAGGACAGAGGGCAAAGCCTCTCCTTCTGGTGGGGACACTGAGGACAGGCCTGAGCACCACCCGGGGAGCACCTCCCGCCTCAGGGCTCTGGGAGCACCTCAGAGGAGATGCCAGCTTGGGTGCTAGCCAGTGGAGGCTGACAGGCTGGGTGCAGGATTTCTGACTGCAGCAGAGGCTGCTCTGTCTGGGGTGACACGACAAGGGTATGACCTGGGTCCTCAGAGCCTTCCTGGGACTCAGTAATAGTAACAGGGTTTCTGAGGTTTTCATCCCCCTGTTTCCCGGGATCCTCACTCACCCAGAGAGGGGGGGGGGCGGGGAGAAAGTATTAATCCTGTTCATGTGTTGAAGCAGGCACAGACGGGGCAGCAAGTAATCTCAGGTCACACAGCAAGTTATTGATGACTGGAGCCTTGGTCTCAACTCCTAGACAAGCACTAGCAAGGATGCATGGATTTGTTGGATGATAGGATGCTAATGCCTGACTTATTCATTCATTCATTCATTCATTCACTCATTCATTCATTCACTCACTCATTCATTCGATCAATGAGTATTTATTAAGGGCTTACTACTCTGTGCCAGCTCTGTGCTAGGTGCTAGGGACAGAGCAGAACCCATGACACAGCCCTCTTGGAGCTGATAGTCTAGTGGGGGAGGACTGAGTATCACAAGCAATTCATCCCACGGTGAGAGGTTGAGCTCCACGGGGATGACAGGGGTCTGTCCCACCTGAGGGGTCAGGGAAGGCTTCTTGAGGAAGAGGTGTTTTTAGGAGCCAGTGAAGAAGGACAGTGTTCCAGGCAGAGACACCACGCTGAGAATTAGTGGTTCTCTCATTGTCCCCCAACAAGCAGAAAACTATGGAGGGACACTGGCTTCCACCAGGCCTGCTCAGAGGGCCAGATACCATCATAAACGCCACGGTGGTGTGAGAACCAGGTGGGGGGTCAGGCGCCCTCAGACCCATTCTGTGGAAAGAGGGGACAGAACTCAGGCCCTCAGGGGCCCTCAGGGACTTGGAGGGAAACCACAGGCCACAGGGGGAGAGTGGGGAGGCTGGCATTTCTGAGAAGCAGGGGTAGGCAGGGCCAGGCCATGCGGTTTGTCCCCAGAGCAGTGGGAGCTGTGGAGAGGTGCAGGTGGGGGACAGAGGGATCTGGTTCCTGTGTTTTACTACGTGCCTTCCAGCTGCTGCCCTGTGGAGGCGGGAGCGGCCAGGATGCCACTGGGGCCCCAGTCCCTGTTCACTGGAGCTGGCGAAGGCCTCCCAGGCTGTAGACCAGCTTCCTGGCCTGTGGCGGGGGGTGGGGGAGGGTGGGGTGGGCCAGGCAGCCCGCCAGTGCCTCACAGGACCCCTCCCTCCGGCAGGTGGACAGGGTGGCCCTGCACTGGGCCGCAGGCGCGGGGCACGAGCAGGCGGTGCGGCTGCTCCTGGAGCACGAGGCTGCCGTGGACGATGAGGACGCGGTACGGGACCCCATTGGAGGCGTGCCTGTCTGCCTGTCTGTCTGTCTGTCTGTCTGCCTGTCTGCCTGTCTGCCTGTCTGTCTGTCTGTCTGTCTCAGGGTGGGGAAGCCCACTCTGGATCGATGAGCAGCTGCCGTTGCCAAGGTTACCGCTGATATGCAGATGACAGGTGCAGAGTGGGCAGGGAGCCTTTAGGGGCTCTGACACTGCAGTGGTCCCATTTGCCCCCTGTCCAGCCATAAAGGTCTCTCCATTTCCGAGGGCCTTTCAGTTCCTGCGGATACATACCACGAGGGCAAGGAGAGAGATGGCCTGTAAAACAGATGACTGATTGGGTCAGTGAAGACCCCAGAAGGCAGGGCTCTCTTGGTATGCCACGAGGCACTGTCCTGTCTAATCCTTAAACCAACAACTTGCACAGAGACTAGCAAATTGGCAAGCAGCACGTTGCTGAGCACTGGAGAGTAGCAGGGTCCACGAAATTAGCTCTACAGGTTTGTGGGAAGGGCTGATTCCGACGATGACATTTGACAGGGACACATTTAAGAGTCTAAATTTAAATATTGGCCTGGTTGGTGTGGCTCGGTTGACCGTTTGACCCATGTAACAAGAGGTCACCGGTTCCATTCCTGGTTAGGGCACATGCCTGTGTTGTGGACTCAATCCCCAGCAGGGGGCGTGCAAGAGGCAGTTGACTGATGTTTCTATCTCTTCCTCTCCCTTCCTCTATAAAAATCAATAAAAACACACACACACACACATACACACACACATACACACACACACAAAAACAAAACAAAACAAAACAAAAACCCACAAAAAAACCCCCCACCTGTATTGGGAAAGAGTATATTCTGAGATTGGCTCCTTCCAAATTTTTGTGTTAAAAGGGTCCCTCTTTATGAAATCATGGTGACAGTAGACAGCAGCTGTTTTATTTAGCAACCTCCCCTATCCTGACAGTTTGCAATAATGTATCAGCCTCTGTTTTTAAAAATGTCCTGGTCTTCATTTATTTTTATTTATTTATTTATTTATCTATCTATTTATTTATTTATTTTGTTTTTGTTTGTTTTTTTAATATATTTTTATTGATTTTGTACAGAGAGGAAGGGAGAGAGATAGAGAGTTAGAAACATCGATGAGAGAGAGTCATCGATCAGCTGCCTCTTGCACACCCCCTACTGGGGATGTGCCCGCAACCAAGGTACATGCCCCTGACCGGAATCGAACCTGGGACCTTTCAGTCCGCAGACCGATGCTCTACCACTGAGCCAAACCGGTTTCGGCATGTCCTGGACTTTAAATTCCTAAAGCTGGGAGCTCCTTGGCCTGGGTGGCACTTTTGGTTTATTATGGTTGTGTGACTTTGCAAAGCAGCCACACCTCCTCATTCTCCCCTCCTCCCGTGTCCTCTCCCCTAGTTTGGGATGAATGCACTTCTCCTGTCTGCCTGGTTTGGCCACTTACAGATTCTTCAGATCCTGGTTAACTCGGGGGCCAAGATCCACTGTGAGAACAAGGTAAGGCTTCAACTGGCAGCCCCTGTCCCCACCCCACACCCCCGTCCCCTGTCCCCTGACCCACCTGCACAGGTGTGCCCCACCCCTGACACCTGCCCTGTCGCTGCTCCCTTTGGTCCCACATACACGCCTCTGCCTGCCCCAGTTTGCCTCCTGAAAACCCAGCTGAGCTCAACCAGGTGAAACTGGGGCCCTCGCTGCTCCCACTGGCGCTTGGAAAAGGGCCAGAGGTGCCTCTTCCCAACATTGAACTCCTCTTTCTTCTGATCCCCTCATTCTTTACCACTCTGGATGCTGTGACTGACCAGAGGCTGGTCAGAGCAGTACCGGTGAGGGACTCTGTGGCCTCCTGGTGCATTGGTTGTGCCCTAAGGGGTCTGGAAAAAGGGAAGTTACCCTGACATTCCAAAAGTATGTTATCATGTTATCGTAGATACAAAAAGACTGTAGGCTCAGTTAAGATCAAAGTTGATATTTGTCAGGCTAGATACAGGCCTAAGACATGACTACCCATTATAAATGGCCTTTTATTTCAAAAAGCTTTAATTTCAGACCATGCTTTGTGGTCACTGAAAGATGAGACAGAGGGCCGAAAACCAGGACTACAGGCTTTATTGGAGGAGAAGGACACCTGCCGGGCTGCCTCAAAGGGGAAAGTATTGATAACAGCACATGCAGGGGTGAAGGCGCCTTTTGAGGGGAAGAACAGGAAGGGGTGGGGCTTAGGGTACTTGGCACTCGCTGATTGGTGGTTTCCTATAAGGCACATGATTAGGCACTTAGGTACTTAGGAATTGGGGGCTTAGGGTTTTTGGAGGTGCTGATTGGTGGTTCAATGTACAGTCCATATAAGGTGCTCAGGAATGTCCAGGCCGCTGGTGCAGTTTACATCATATTCCCATACTCTGTCCATCAGTTGGGGGAAGGGAGGATCTATCAGTTACTTTAGGTCTCTGAGTTTTCAAGGTCACCATGCAGACCTTCCCTGAGCTTGTCAGGTTAGCATGTGGCCCCTTTTCATCCAGAACAGGGTCAGGCCCCGAACAAAGGAGCATCTTGTCCTTGTGGAGTTTGGGGTCCAGCACATGGATGTGTTATGGTTCACCAACGGGAAGCTCTCCGAAGCCCCTCCTTTGGGGTGTTTGTGGATTCATTACACAGACATGAGCGATGCAGTCCGTGGCCATTGGTGCTGACTCAATCTTTGGTCCTCCATTCCTGGATGTCAGGGGTGAGACAAAGGTTCAACCTTCTAATCCAGATTGGTTCCCCGGGCAACCAGGCCCCAACCTTACATTAGGGGCTTTTGCAGTTACCTCATTAACATAATAAAAGACACCTTTATCGCTTTTAGCACTTAGGAAATTTGAAAGCTCTGCTCAAGGAAGAGGTATAGCCAAAACCAGTTTGGCTCAGTGGATAGAGCTGCGGACTGACGGGTCCCAGGTTCGATTCCGGTCAAGGGCATGTACTTTGATGGCGGGCACATCCCTAGTGGGGGTGTGCAGGAGGCAGCTGGCAGCTGATTGATGTTTCTCTCTCCCTTCCTCTCTGTAAAAAAATCAATAATATATATATATATATATATATATATATATATATATATATATAGGAAGAGGGATAAAGACCAAATATATATTTCTAATTACTAGTATAAACTACGATATCACTTTTCATCAGTTATTAAAGTAGAGACTGCCAGGTTTCTTCACTGTAAGATTGTTGGCATTTTCCCCTTTCTGTAGTCTGTTGTTGGGAACTCTTTTGTGGTTTTAATTTGCATTTCAGTAACAACTAATGATGTCAGATATCTTTTCAGGAGCTTATTTGCCATCCATAGATTTTGATGTCCAAATTATTTTATAATTGTGTTATTTAATTTCTCATTGGTGAGTTTTTAGAGTTCTTTACATATTTTGGATGCATTTAAAAATAAATTACAGGCATTAGTGTACTTCCTTTAAATACTTCAGCATACATATTATTAACTAGGGTTTAATTTCCTTACATACAAGGAAATACACAAACCTTAAATTTATACTCTCTGCGATTTGACAAATGCTACTCCAGTATAACCCAAACCCCTGTCAAGCGGTAAAGTGTTGTTGTTCTGTTGACTTTTATAACCCGTTGATTGTTGTGATCTATTGGAAAAGCAGTGCTTTACACACTCTCGCTCAACGGAAGGCCAGAGTAGAGGCTCTGGGCTGCAAACACAACGTTTGCAAACCTCCCTCCCTCACATTGCCCCTGGGGCCAGGAGACCTCCTTCCTCACCGCCTGGGAGAAGGGTCTCCGCCCCACACTGCAGGGACCACCTGGCTTGTTTCAGGACGGTCTGACCTTGCTGCACTGCGCAGCCCAGAAGGGCCACGTGCCGGTGCTGGCGTTCATAATGGAAGACCTGGAGGACGTGGCCCTGGACCACGCTGACAAGGTGAGGGTGGCATCAAGCCTGTCCTCTCCACGGGCCCGGGCTTCCGGGGCCACTCGCGCCCCGTCCTCAGGTGTGTCCTTGGAGCTCTGGCTGGTGCAGGCTGGGCCCCGTCTCAGGGAGCTGCTGGCCTAGAAGGGACATGAGGGCACACGTGAGCAAGACCAGCAGAAAGATGGTCAGTGCCGTCAGAGAGGCTCTGATAAGGACGAGACGTGTGAGAGAGGGAAGCCCCTGCTTCCTGCTTCCTGGAGGAGGTGGCATTTGGTGGAGGAACTGAATTCTGTCAATACCAGTGGGCAGCAGGGGGCTGTCCCACACAGAGGAGAGCATCCTAGAGAGTGAGAGGTGGAGAGGGGCCCTTTGCGTGTGAGTTCAGGAGGGTCAGAGTATTGGGAGCGAGGGCCAAAGGGTTGGGTCCCTCATGAAGATCTCGACCCCCAGCCTCGGGACTCTGTCCCTTATTCAATAAGCGGCAGGGAGCCACAGGAGGATTTCAGTGGGGGAGGGAACCCCAGTGGGGTCTTGTTGGGACGTTGGGGGTGTGGGGCCAGGAGAGGGGAGAGTGTCTGGGTCAGGAGAAGCCACGGTGAGCCCAGCATGGTTGGGGAAAGAGTCCAGGTGGGCAGAACTTAAAAGCTCACTCTCCTCTCCTCCCGGCAGCTGGGAAGGACAGCATTTCACCTGGCTGCTGCGTACGGGCAGCTGGAGGCTCTGGACTTCCTGGTGGGCTCTGGCTGTGACCACAGCGTCAAAGACAAGGTACTGAGACCGCAGGTCCCGGGTGCTGGGCTCAGAGGGGTGGGCGCTGGCAGCTCATCTGGGCCTGCTTCTGACTCTAACCTGCTGGAGGGGCAGGAGCCCAAAGACCAGAGAGTGAACGATGTCCACCCCGCAGGCATTTTTTGAGCACACACACTCTCTGGGCCAACTCTGTGCTACAGGTGAGGGGCACAGAGATGCCCAAGACAGTTTCTTACTCAAGGACCTCAGTGCCACAATCCTAGTAAAGAGCTACAATCTAATACAGTTATGGGGAATTAGAATGGCAAATCGGATTGGCTGGCAGTGCTGCCCGGAGTGGATAAGAGTGGACTGTGATTCCATTGGGAACATCTGTGGTTGAGGGTGTGGGAAGAGTCAGGGGGGTAGTAGCCACCCTCCTGTGGTCATTTGCTTTCTTTGTGGTTCAGTAAGCTACAGCAATTATGGCAAAAGTAGGGTGAGAGCACTGAGGAGGGAGCACTTCACGAATCTGAGGAGTGAGGGATGGGGACGGGAAGGACTACCCTACAAATGACTTGTACCAATGGACCACTGCAAATCATTAGGCAAATACACTGAGGGGCCAGGTTATGATGATCTCTGATTATGATGATAATCTGGCCACTCAGTGTATATCCCATATAATAAAAAGCTAATATGCAGATTGTCCCCTCAACCAGGAGTTTGACCAGCAGGCAGGCTGGCCAACCACCCATGTCCCATTCCCGGCCACCACCCATGCACGAATTCATGCACTGAGCCTCTCTCTCTTACACACACACACACACACACACACACACACACTGAGTGGCCAGATTATTATGCATTCAAAGATCATAATAATCTGGCCACTCAGTGTATGTCGCAGCAGATTCTATTTTTTTTTTTTTTTTAGGGTGGCAGGTTATTTTATTTATAACTTTATGATTAGAAAATTTCTTTTTTTTTTTTTTCCCATCAACAAGTCCTTTATTGTATCTGCACCAGAACCAAAATATTCTGCCTACCCCACCCCCAATTCCAATGGAAAAAGAGTTCTGGCTCCAATCCAAGGTCGACACCTTCATTGGGCTCGAAACCCATTTTCCTGGGCCATTTCTGTAACTTGTCTGTTTTGCAGCCTTTTTATTTCTTCTTGTATTGTTATGTTCTCCTTTGCTGGGTCATTTCCAATGACATGCAAATATACTTCAAAATTTGAATACAAACATATCTCCTTTAAATCAATGCTTTCTTTTCTTTTTCTTTTTTTTTTTGAGGTGTGCTTTAATAAGTTTTTATTTATCATATTATTACAAATGTTCCTTTTTTCCCCCCACCATTGCTCTCCTCCACCAGGTTCCCACCCCACCCTCTGCCCTTTCCCCTCTCCCCATTGTCCTCATCCATAGGTGCACAGTTTATGTTCAGTCTCTTCCCACGCCCCCCTCTCCCCTTTTCCCCAAGAATCGTCAGTTCACTCCCCTTCCATACCTCTGATTCTATTATATTCAACAGTTAATATTGTTCATCAGATTTTTTTAATTTCCTTGGTTTTTAGATTCACTTGTTGATAATTACGTATTTGTTGTTCATAATTTTTATCTTTGTTTACTTTCTCTTCTGAAAGAACCCCCTTCAGCAATTCATATAATTCTGGTTTGGTGGTGATGAACTCCTTTAGCTTTTTTTTATTAGTGAAGCTCTTTATCTGGCCTTTGATTCTGAGTGATAGCTTTGCTGGGTAGATTATTTTTGGCTGTAGGTTCTTGCTATTCATCACCTTGAATATTTCTTGCCATTCCCTTCTGGCCTGCATGGTTTCTGTTGAGAAGTCAGCTGACAGTCGTATAGGTGCTCCTTTATAAGTTACTACCTTCTTTGCTCTTGCTTCTTTTAATATTCTCTCTTTGTTTTTTGCTCTTGGAATTTTAATAATGATGTGTCTCGGTGTGGTCCTCTTTGGATTCCTTTTGTTTGGAGTTCTGTGCGCTTCCTGGACTTGTAAGTCTAATTCACCAGGTGGGGGAAGTTTTCTGTCACTATTTCTTTCAGTATGTTTTCGATATCTTGCTCTCTCTCATCTTCTGGGACCCCCATAATTCTGATGTTGGTTCGCTTGAAGTTGTCCCAGAGGTTTCTTACATTATCTTCAATTTTCTGGATTCTCTTGCCTTCTAGCTTCTGTGGAGGAGTGTCTTCTGGCTCTTTATGTTCCGAATCTTTGACTTGATTCTTGCGATCTTCCCTTCTGTTTTTAGGTCTCTGTAAAATATTTTTTATTTCAGACAATGTATTCTTTATTTCTTGTTGATCCCTTATCATTTCTTGTTGACTCCTTATTAATTCTAGTTGATCTCTTTTCATATCCTCATGGGCCTTATCCATCTTTTCTAGGAAATTCTTGAAAAACCTTATAAGCGTAGATTTGAACTCTATATCCAGACGCTTTTTGTCCTCCATTTCTTTCGTTTGTGATCTATTTTGTTGTCGCATTTCGCAGTTACAGATGGGACGGAGTTTCAGGGGGGAGCCTGCAGCTTTGGCTTCCGTCAGCCCCGCCCTATGCGGGTCCTTCAGTGCTCGCTGCTGGCGCCTCTGAGAGAAAGGTGCCCTCGATTTTCGCCTGCTGCCAAACAGTCTATGCTCTCCCCCAATGAGCCCGGTATTGGGGTTCACTTCAGTTGGAAGCGGAGTTGGAGGTGGCGTTCACAGCAGTCTGGAGCCCCAGTCTCCTTCCCGTCAGGGCAATCCCGCGGCACAGCCGACCGTCCCTTCTCTGGGGGCAGTGTGCGCGCCTCCGGGACCTCCTTTCTCCGCTTCCCCGGGTTCTGCCTTACAGCCCAGCTCCCTCTGGATGAGCCTGGGTCCCCGGGGTCTGGCCTAGAACGGGGGTTCAGAGCAGTCGGGGGCCCAGCACAGTCGGAGTTTTATCTCCTTTCCGCTAGGGAACGCCCACCAGGCACTCGGCCTCCCTCCTCTCTGGCTCCGTCCTCTCCGTGCGCGCTGCGTCTCCGTACCTTGGGCTTTTCCAGCTCCTCCGCGCCTCCTTCTGGTTTTCTCCTTGCTTCTCGCTGTCTCGCAGCAGATTCTAAACAAAGCTTTTAACAAAGAGATGAACTCTGTTTTTAATGCTCTGATTAACGTGCTTGGTCGGAATAGGAGTGCGATTTCTGTGCTAGGGACCGAGGGCTCACGGACAAATACCTCGCAGGGTCTTTGAACTGGAAGGCATCTTCCCTGGGGGCCAGTTCAGCCCTCTCACTTCACAGACGTGGATACGAGAGCCAGGGAGGGGACTGCTTCAGCCCGGGTCACACAGCGAGGCCAAGGCCAGGCTGGCTTTGGAGCCAGCATCCTGACGCCTAGCCGGTGCTCCTCCTCTCACCAGGCTGCCTCCTGGGGCACTGGGTCCTCAGGTCTGCGCCAAATTCATCTGTCTGCATTCATCCTCTTGGGATGGAAAGGCTGCGTGGGGCCTGAGAATCAGATTAGGCTGCTTTCCTTCATTTTGGAAACATGGCTGGAGATGTTCTGTGCCAGGAAGCAGGGTTACAGAGAGGGGGAAGGACAGCCCCTGCCGGGACACGTCACTCCGGAGGCAAAAAGATTGCCCGGGGCCCAGGAGAGCAAGAGCACCAAAACCAGAGAAAGAGAAAAGCCCAGCTTTTAAAAAATATATATTTTTGCTGATTTCAAGAGGAAGGGAGAGAGAGAAAGAAACATCAATAATGAGACAGAATCATTGACTGGCTGCCTCCCGCATGCCCCCTGCTAGGGATCAGCCTGAAACCCGGGGCATATGCCCTGGCTGGAAATAGAACCGTGACCTCCTGGTTCATAGGTCAATACTCAGCCTCTGAGTTATGGCAGCCCTACTAGCCCAGCTTTGATGAACTTGCTCAGAAGTCTGCAATCAGAAATTCTAGAGAGAAGCATTAAAATTGCACACCCTGTGAAGTTCCGTGTGCTCAGATGAGGAATATCTTCATTTTGTATTTCATCCGGGGAGGGCAGCCAAGAGAGCTTTGCAAGGCCCTGGGCTACTGAAGGTCTGACTCCTGCTGTCCCACCTGTCAGACAACACAATGACGTAACGATGATAGCACACGTGTGCCACAGGTGCTGTGATGGTAGAGAGGCTTTGAGCATCCAGAGGAAGTGATTAATTCCACTGGTACATCGAGGAGATGTTGATAGGGCCTCCCAGGGGTGGAGAGGTTGGGCATTCCCACTGCAGAGGGCAGAGGTCACTGGGCCCCAGGCCTAGCCTCTATCGCTGGCTCTCCTGCCTCTGAGCCCCCTGCCCTACGCAGGCCGAATTCAAGTGTCCTTGTAGATGTCCCTGCCACCTGCGGCTTCAAAGGGCAGGATGTGGCTATTTATACCCCAGAAGGAAGAAGAAAGCCCTGCCCTGCTAGCTGGGGGCCCTTGTCGATTCGTTTGCATTTCTTTGATCAAGGAGACTAACCCCATGGCCACATTCCCACAGTCTGATCCTTGTGCAGAGAGCTGACTAGGCTGCCAAATGCACATGTGCAGAGAGGTGGGAGAGAAGCAGAACAAAGCAGTTGGGATTTTTAAACTTGTTTTTTGTTTATGAATATGCTATAACTGTCGTCATAAAAGACACGTAAATGTTTCGCCTTTGTTCCCATGACATAGGTATCGCTGTTTTATGTACGTGTGGATCTATGACGGGGGAGCGGGCATGTTTTCAACTCTTTTAAGTGCTGCTTTGTCTTTGGTGTATGTTCACATCCTCATGGGCCCTGGGAAGATCTGTGCCTGACTGGGAATGTCCACCCTCACGGAGGCAACGGGACAGGCCAGCGCGAGGAAGGAGCCTGAGTGAGGGGCCCCGTGACTGGTTCAGCCGGATGTGGGCCTTTGGGGTGTGAGAGATGGCCAAGGCTTCATCTTCCCTTCTGGATGCTTCCGTGGTCCCTCAGCGGTCCTTGCCCTGGTCTTCCCTCTGTGGTTCCTCTTTAGGGACCGATTCCAGCCGTCCTCCTCTTTGCTGGGGCCCTCACACCCCTTCCGGCTGTCCTTCTTAGTGAGATTCCTTTAAGGATAACCCCGAGCTGGCTGCCTTCGTGGACTTCTAATACAAAGAACACTGTGCCTTCCGCCCACCATGGAGCCTCTTGGTTCTGTCACTGTTACTTTTGTACTTCTCATGTGAGGCAACAACCAGTCCTCTGGCTCTCTAGTTCCAGGAGGCAGATGTGAAGCTCCCATCACATTACTTACTCACTAGAGGCCTAGTGCACGAAACTTGTGTGTGTGTGTGTGTGTGTGTGTGTCCCTCAGCCCAGTCTGCACCCTCTCCAATCTGGGAACCCCTCGAGGAATGTCCAACTGCCCATTTAGGCTCGATCCCACAGACATCCCTCTCACAATCCAGGACTGCTGGCTCCCAACTGTCTGCCTGCCTGATTGCCCCTAACTGCCCTCCCCTGCAGGCCTGATCACCCACAACTGCCCTCCCCAGGCAGCCATCTTGTGGCGGCCATCTTGTGTCCACATGGGAGAGCCATCTTGTGTGTTGGAGTGATGGCCAATTTGCATATTGCCTCTTTATTATATAGGATTGAACAAATGTCTGTTGAGAGTTTGCCGTGTGCCCAGCTCCTATTCTAGGCACTTGGGGAAACCAGAGAACAAAATGGACAGAAGTCCCCACCCTGTGGTGCTTATGTTCTGCCAATAGAGTCAGACAATAAACCATGAGCAGGGGATACAAGTAAATCATAAAGGTGTGAGCAGGCCGGGTGCTACGGAGAAGGAGGGAAAGTGGAGCAGGATGAGGGGATCAGGAGGACAGGGGTGGAGTCCCAGCTTTATGTGTGTGGTCAGGGTGGGCCTCAGTATTCCACGAGAAGCTGATAAAGTCTTGGGAAAAGGCAAGGCGGCAGGGGCTGGAGTCCTGGCCTTGAGCAGAAGGAGGCAGGGTGGTCTGCAGTCTCCATGGAGGGGCCGGTTTTAGAAAGGAGCATGGAAAGTTGGGGTTTATTATTATTATTTTTTAAGTATGTGTCTGCCTTGAATTGTAGAAAAGGAGAGACCAGGACTTGGCCCTGGGCAGTGCCCTGGTTGTAGTCTCGGGCACAGTTCTCAGGAGCAGGGTGGCTTCGGCCCCACACTCAGGGCTGCAGCGTGTCACGGACTTGCCCTGTGACCCTGGAGATGTCGCTCCCTCTCCGGACCTCCGTTTCCACGTCTATAAAATGAGGGGTGGCTCCTGCCGGGACCGGTTTGGCTCAGTGGATAGAGCGTCGGCCTGCGGACTGAAAGGTCCCGGGTTCGATTCCGGTCAGTGGCATGTACCTTGGTTGCGGGCACATCCCCAGTAGGGGGTGTGCAAGAGGCAGCTGGTCCATGTTTCTCTCTCATCGACGTTTCTAACTCTCTGTTCCCCCTCAGTTCCTCTCTGTGTAAAATCAATAAAATATATTTTTAAAAAAATGAGGGGTGGCTCCGGCAGGCCCTCAGCGCCTGGACGGTGTGTGCTGCCACCAGCCCCTCCTTGCAGGACGGGAACACGGCTCTCCACCTGGCCGCGGCCCGGGGCCGCCTGGCGGTGCTGCAGCGGCTCGTGGACATCGGGCTGGACCTGGAGGAGAGGAACGTGGTGAGGGGCCACCTGGATAACGCAGACGTGGGTGCCACTCACTCTCTGCCTTCAAGGGACTCCCAGGCCGTGGTTTCCCCCCGTAGAGGCCCTAGAGCTGGAAGCTGAGGATATGTTCTTGAACCAGCAGCCCGCCAGGAAAAACAGAACTCAGGGCTTAGTGGGGCACCGGGCAGGAGGGGTTCCAGGAAGTCGGGTGCAGGGTGTGTGCTCACAGAAGGGAAAAGTCTCCTGACCGGCAGGGGCAGGGGTGGCTTCCTAGAATAGGAGGGAATGGATAGAGAGCGGGGTGAGGCTGCTTGGAGGGCGGGAGAGCCTGAGCAAAGGGGTTGGGGAGGGGATGAGTGTACCATCTGTCCCTCAAAGTGAGAAAATCAGGGGCAGGGATTGGGGAACCGCAAATAATGGGGTTGTTGTCTAGGAGCAGGGCAGTAGGGAGCTCCAAGCCCTGGAGCCTGGCAGGAGGGGGTCCTCTGGTCTCGGGTCCTGGCCTCAGCCTCCTGCCCTCCCCCACCTCCCCCTCTCCCGTGTGTTTCAGGAGGGTCTGACCGCCCTGCACGCCGCTGCTGAAGGGACCCACCTCGACTGTGTGCGGCTCCTCCTGGCCGCTGGGAGCAGCGTGAACGCCCTCACTCAGGTAGCCAGGCCTCCCACCACTGACAGCGGCCTTTCAAATAGCCCCGTCCCTTCATATTCCACATAACCAAATGGTTACTCTGTTGGATTGCATGTCTGAGGTTTTTGTTAATCCTCACCCAAGGATATTTTTATTTATTTATTAAAACATTTTTATTGATTTCAGAGAGGAAAGGAGAGGGAGGGAGAGATAGAAACGTCAATAATGAGGGAGAACCATTGATCGGCTGCCAACACTGGGAAACGAGCCCGCAACTCGGGCATGTGCCCTGACTGGGAATCAGACTGTGACCTCTGGCTCATAAATCAATGCTCAACCCAGCCGGGCCCATTAATTTTTAGGGAGAGTTGGAGAGAGGGGGAAAAAACATCGATATGAGGGAGACACATCAATTGGATGCCTCCTACACGTGCCCCGGGCTGGGGCGGCTGAGCTGTAGCGGCGTCAGCAGCACCACCGCGACGATTCCAGAACGTTGTGTGCACAGAGGCCACGAGGCAGCAGGCCCAGGTCTGGTCTGGGCTTCTCCCCGCTGAGCTGCTGTGATCTGAGCGAGTTACCCTCTCTGAGCCTCTTTTCCCAACCAACCAATGTGTCTCTCTCACACAGATGTTTCTCTTTCTGTCTCTCCCCCTCCCTTCCACTCTCTCTGAAAATCAATGGAAAAAATATTCCGGCGTGAGGATTAACAAAAAAGAAAATAAATAGCAAAATGACAAATGTAAATCTGATAATATCAATGTTAAACCACTCTAAGTATGAAAAAAGATATTAACATATATATATATATATATATATATATATATATATATGTGCCTAAGCGACCATTATGACTGAATGACTGGAACAACCGGAATGACCAGTCCACCGTTCGCTATGATGCGCACTGTACTGGGGTTTGCCCTGTCCTGGCGGATCTTATTTGTCCCCTTCTTTGAAAACCATCTCCTCGGAGTCTGTGCTCTGTGTGTATTACCAGGTAGGAAATTGTGCAGCCTTTGGCCTGTGTCCGGAGTTTGTGACAGGAGGCAAGGAAAGGCTGAGGTCATGTGAGCTCCTTTTACTGTCACCAGGCCTGGGCAAGGCATTGATTTCCTCGGCCTCGGAGTTGAAAGGGGATAATAGTCCTAAAAGGGGTGGTGGGGGGCGGTTATGTGAAAAATGGAATAATGAATCCCTAAGTGCTTTGCAAACCCGCTCTGAAGGGTCCGTCGGGCATTGCATTGATTTCCGTTTTCCTCTAGAAAGAGCAGAGCTGCCTCCATTACGCAGCTCTCAGTGGCTCCGAGGACGTGGCCCGGGCCCTCATCCACTCAGGGAGCTGCACCAACGTGGCTGATCATGTAAGTGTGGGGGCCTGGACTGAAGGGGGTCCCCGTGACCCCAAAGTCTCCCATGACGCCATTGATTGGGGTTAGGATGGGGGCCAGCTGGCAGGCGGAGGAGAGACAAATAAGGCTCAGTGGGACAGGAGCGGAAACCACGCTTGCTTTTCCTTCCAGGTGAAGTATCTCCTGTGTTCGCCTCCCGGTATCCATGGGGGCAGGAATGATCTTATTACAGATTTGGCCTCTTGGTTGTTCACACTGTTCCTGTAATGTTGTGGCACATGCAGTGTACCATAGGCAACAGTTTAACCTTGTGGTTAAGAGTTGGACTCTGGCCAAAACCGGTTTGGCTCAGTGGTAGAGCGTCAGTCTGCGGACTGAAAGGTCCCAGGTTCGATTCTGGTCAGGGGCATGTACGTTGGTTGCGGGCACATTCCTCGTAGGGGGTGTGCAAGAGGCAGCTGGTCGATGTTTCTCTCTCATCGACGTTTCTAGCTCTCTATCTCTCTCCCTTCCTCTCTGTAAAAAAATCAATAAAATGTATTTAAAAAAAGAGAGAGAAAAAAAGACTTGGACTCTAGTGTCAGACAACCTGGCTTTGAGGCCTGGCTCTGCCACTCAAACGGAATGACCTTGGGCAAGAAGCATTGACCTCCCTGGGCCTCTGTTTCCATATCCATAAGTACTATTATTCCCATTACACAAACGAGGAACTATCTGTTGTTTAAATTAGAAAGAGGTCATTTCATATAGCAGAAATAAGTACTCTATTTAAAATTATTGTAGCCTGGCTGGTGTGGCTCAGAGGTTGAGCATCAACCTATGAACCAGGAGTTCATGCTTCTATTCTGGTCAGGGCACAGGCCTGGGTTGCGGGCTTTACCCTCCCTGGGGCTGTGCAGAAGGCAGCCAATCAACGATTCTCTCTCATCATCGATGTTTCTCTCTTTCTCCCTCTCCCTTCCTCTCTGAAATAAAAATATGTTAAAAATATATAACATTATTGTAAAAATAGTATAACACAATTCATTGGAATTTAGAGAAAAGGGTCATCCTTAATCCTGACACCCTAGTAAAGCAATAACTTTTCTTTATCCCCTCTCTGTTTCTCCTCACATAGTAGCACCTCTAGAATAAATCCAGAATAAGGCAGATGTCTGCAAGGAGGATGCTTATCTATTCCCCAGCATGACACCGGAATTGACTCCAGTCCGGTGGAGTCTCCCGAGCTCAGGTGCCCAGTGTTGCTGAGTTTGCCTGGTAGACAATTTTTAGGGGTTGACCATGACAGCTGTGGTCCACTACCCACCTCACATCGAACAGATCCTCAACTGTTGGACATTGAAGTTGGTGCTGACTTTGCAACTATAAAGAACGATTTCATGAACATCTTTATGGCATAACTTTTTATTTATTTTGCATTGTAGATGTATTCTCCAGGCAGGATTTCCAGGCCAGGTAGTAAAAACATTTTTATGATTCTTGTTTTAAATCCCACAAAAAGGCTTATCAGTGATCAAAACAGAACAAATTTCAAACCAAGCAGCAATCACTCCTTTTAAAACAAACAATCAAACAAATTCTTATTTCAGATGGTTACACTGTGGATTCCAGAATAGCATTTACAATATCATTACTATTGCTCTTCAGGGCTTGGATTGACTTTGCTCTCAGCACAAATGTGCTCGTGACATGAACGATTCCATGACCTTAACTCCCACACGGTTTCATCAGCCTCTTCCTCTTTATTCTCCTCTCTACAGTTGGAGTCTGTGTTTTCTTGAATGTCTGAAACAGCTCCACCTGGAACTTTGCATTGCTCAGCAGCTAGCAGGACTTGCTGAGATAAATCCTCCATCTCCCCCCCAAACCACGCAGGTATCTGAAGCTGGGCTCCCGTAGACATCTGGTTTTGTGATGACAAAGAGGATGTTCTTAGATTCCCGGATAATGGCCCTTAGAACCTCTGTAACCTCTCGAAGGCCCAGTTGGGACCCAGCCTCCGGGCCTCTTTTCACTCTGGCTGTTTACTGACTGGCTCTTCATTGATTTCAGCGGCTGCCGCCGGCGTGCTGTGTGGTTTGCCTGTGCGGATGGACTCCCGTTCCTCGAGCTCTGGGGCTGACTCATCAGCTTCTGTCCCACACCCTGGCTCCGCCTGGGGCTGTGGCAACTCCTGCTCTGTACCTAGATCTTAGGATTTGGTGCAAGCTGTTAAATTGCTTTCCCAGGACATCACACCACATAGCTTCCAGCCATTTATGAAGGACCTTTCACCAATATTAGATATTCTTCTATAGTTAAGTGGTTCCTTGCTATTGTTTTGGATTACTATTGACTCTGAACCATGAATTGTTTTTCTAGTTGAAGTTCTTTTGTTGTGAGTTATTTCTTTGGATCCTTTTATAACCCAATTTGTTGCTCAAATGTTTCAGCTTTGATCATCGGGAGCCCTTCCAGCTGGCGCCTGTGTTCCTTGACTTTGCCTCATTATTCTGGGTGTATTTGGTTCTCTTAATAGACGTTATTTTTAGAGCAGTTTTAGGTTCACAGCAAAACTGAGCAGAAGGTAGAGATTTCTCATATGTTTTCTGCCCCTACACATTCATAACCTTCCTTATTATCAACGCTATCCACCAGAGAGCTACATTTATTACAATTACTTGAGTGTTTTTGTCTTCTATTTTAAATTAGTTCTAGTAGCATTTTGAGCGGGGGGAGGGAGGATAATAACTATTTTAATCTGTCTAGATTAAAACAACCAGGTTGCCTACAAATAATGATATTATTAAAATCTTTTTTAAAATATATTTTTTACTGATTTCAGAGAGGAAGGGAGAGGGAAAGAGAGATAGAAACATTAATGAGAATCATGGATTGCCCTGACCTGGAATCAAACCGCGGACTTCCTGGTTCATAGGTTGAACCACACTGGCTGAGAAAAATATTTTCTAATATTTATAAACTGTTTTTTCCCTGTCCTAAACTAGTAATGGCAACAGTGGGCATTCTTGCTGTATGTGTTTGTTCTGTTTTATAACCTTTTTGTA
Organism: Pipistrellus hanaki; assembly: GCF_964339955.1. Lineage (NCBI taxonomy): Eukaryota > Metazoa > Chordata > Mammalia > Chiroptera > Vespertilionidae > Pipistrellus > Pipistrellus hanaki. The sequence continues at coordinate 43,310,353 of NC_140503.1, read as the reverse complement.
CTCAACATGTGAGGGTGTATTTCCATAACCAGTATAGATCTGTACTACCAATTTTCCTGGGTTTGCACTATTGCACAGTATGTGTGTGACCTAGAGAAGGGGATACAGTGGCAGTATCTTCACTTTGTCACGCAGTCAAGGGTCACAGGGGACCATCGGGAAGGGAGTCTTCTAGCCTTGAGCCAGGCCTTGGGTAAGTGTAGGACTTGGAGTGAGATCTCTGTTCCAGTCACATCCAGCTCTCGCATTCGTTGATATCACGCATAAGTAGGTAACAGGCACCTACAGAAAGGCCAGGGGTTGAAAGTTCAGTCACACAAGGTATCCATTAGCTATGTGTCCTTGCCAAGTTGCATAAGTTCTCTGAATCTCAGTGTTTCCATTTGTAAGATGAAAATACCAGTAAAAATACCACTCTAGGTTCATGTGTGGGTCAAATGGGATATCAGAGAACATTAAGGCGTTGTTGCTAGAAGGGGCCTTGGCGGACATCACTTACCAGATAAAGAGTATCAGAGAAGGAAATGACTTGCCTAAAGTCACCTTGGGGGGTCCCGGCATAGCTAAGTCTCAAACGTGGGTCTTCAGGTCCCCACCCACCTTGAGGCTCAGTGTTTGGACCCCAGGGGTTCAGGCTATGGGATTGTGAATGCCTCCGGCCACCCAAACAACCGGAAGCGCTATCAGTGCTCCTCCCTCCTCTCACCCCCCAGTACCCACCTCCTGCTCGGCGGTCCCGAGTGGGACCCATCAGTTGATTTGTGTCTCCCTCACCCCAGCAGAGAGCCTCTCCAATGCATCTCGCTGTGAAGCACAACTTCCCCACCCTGGTCCAGCTCCTCATCGATGCTGGCAGTGACCTGGACGCCACCGACAATGTAAGTGGCCACAGAAACCACTCGGTTCCCACGGAGCCTCTGGGCACCCTCCCAGCCTGGCTGGGCTCGGCTGCCGTCTGCCAGATGGCCCGAAGCTAAGGCATTGCTTTTATAGCTTGATGTGTTGACGGTAGTGGTAGCATCATTTTTATTAACCATCCCCCTATTATTCTGAACATCTTGGTTGTTTTCAAGTTTTTCCCATAACCTATATAATAAAAGGCTAATATGCAAATTGTCCCCTCAGGAGTTTGACCGACCAGGAGTTTGACCGCTCTCTATGATGTGCGCTGACCACCAGGGGGGCAGTGTGGAATGAAGGAAGGCCCTGGCCGGCAGTCGGCAGCTGGGAGAAGGAAGGCCCTGGCCAGCCCTAATTGCCAGCCAGGCCTAAGAACCCTACCTGTGCACGAATTTTGTGCACTGGGCTTCTTAATATATATATATATTCTGTAGTTAACACCTTCCTACATTCAACCTTTTCCTTTCATTGACTCCCTTCCACTCCCCCCCGGGGAGAATCCTGAGGCAGGGGTGACTGGGGCAGTCGTGTGTAATAACATGAGGCCTCCAAGTCCTGAAGTTGTGACCAGTCAGGAGCCTTTTTAAACCCGTTTCCTCAATCCACCTCCTACCCATGTATTCCTCAGTGCCAGCACATACACACCACGAGGGGAAGAAAGCAATTTGGCAGGAGATAGCATGTACTGTTAAAACTGTGACTATTTTTACATCCGAGAATTGAGCGTCAGGAAATATATTGAGAGCTCCTGCACAAAGATATTCATTGCAGCATTATCAGTCTTCAGTTTGAAAATGGGCCAAATACTTCATAATAGAGAAGTGGTTAGATAAATTACAGTATTGACATAGACTATGATATTGACATAGACTATGACGGAGCTTTTAAAAATGGTGTTTGCGTGGCTGCTGTGACTCGTTGCTTGGAACATTGTCCCATATGCTGAAAGGCTGTGGGTTCGATTCCCAGTCAGGACACATATAAGAGGCAGCTGATGGATGTTTGTTTCTCTCTCATATCAATCTCTCTCTCTCTCTTCCCCTTCCTCTCTCTAAAATCAACAAACATAACCTTGGGTGAGATTTTTTAAAATGGTGTTTATTAGAGTTGATAATATGTGTAAAGTGTTATGATAGGTATAAAAATAAGTGCAAAATGTATGCATATTCGGGATGGTCTCAAATATGTAAAATCAACAAACTAAGAACATTCTGCATTAAAAAAAAAAAAAAAGACTAGAAGAAATATCATCACAGAGGTTGACTTGGGTGGGCTAGTGAGCAGTATTTTTTTGTTTTTACCAACTTTTCTCTGGGATTAAGCTTACGATTAAACCCAGCTCACTCTTCCTCATAGCGTCTTAGAGAAGCATTGTTAAGGCCCAACCGGGAGTGGACCCACCTTGGTCCCGCCCTGGCTGTAAGCACAGGCCACTGCTCCATGCCCTTCCATTGCCTGTCTCCTGATCTCTCTTCCAGAGGCAGCAGACGCCCCTCCACCTCGCCGCAGAGCACGCCAGGCAGGACGTGGCGGAGATGCTCCTGGCTGCGGGCGTTAACTTACACCTGAGAGATAAGGTACTCTGCTCACAGCCAGCCTCCCTTCAAGCTTCCATGGCCACCTGCTGTCAGGGCCTCCCTCCTTTACAGACTTCCTCCAGGAAGCCTTCCTGCCATTTCCTCCCCCTGCCTCCTCGGAGGGCCCTCAGCCCTGGCCCTCCTGTTCCTGTTCTCTAGGCCTAGGATGCGGTAGCCTGTGTTTCCTGGCCCATCAGACTCTGGGCACCTTGAGTCACAGGTCCAGGAGTGGGGAGCTTTTCAGCACATCATGCTGGTGGGATGACTATGTCCTCAGTGGCTGGAGGTCTGAGAAGAGTGAAGACCTAGCATGAGGCCTGTGAGAGGAAGGCTATTTGCAAAAGCCCTTGATGCGGACTCAAGGGTCCCAGGTTTGATTCCGGTCAAGGGCATATACCTTGGTTGCGGGCACATACCCGGTAGGGAGTGTGCTAGAGGCAGCTGATCGATGTTTCTCTCTCACCGATGTTTCTAACCCTCTAATCGATGTCTCTATCCCTCTCCCTTCCTCTCTGTAAAGAATCAATAAAATAAGGCCCTTGGGATGGGCTGAGGAGGGTTGGGCAGGACCAGGCTCTGAGGCTGGACCTGGGAGGGGCTCCCTGCTTTGAGCTGGGCCTTTGGGGAGCTGGCCATCCCTGGGGGTGGTTGAGGCCTGGATCAAAGGGCTGAGAGCATATGGGGAAGTAGGCAAACTTGACTCAGTGAGCCCAAGCCCCTTCTCTGGGCTCTGGTTGCATCTGAGGAATGGGGCTGGTACCCCCTGTTTCTCAGGTGATGCGGCCGTGCTATGCAGGCTGCATTCCATAAGCACCCAGGCTCCCTAAATTCTAGAGAACACAGGAGGCGGTGGCTGGAATGATTATTATTGCTTATCTACCTATGACTTTCCCACCTCCCTCCTCATGACCAGAAAGCCTCCCTTACTCTCCAGGAAGAAGGGTAGATGGCTGGGAACCTCTTTCTTTGGGCGGCAGGGTTTGTAGTCCCGGCTAGAGGTCACCTTACACCCCTCCTGTAGAAACTCTGGCTCCCCTCCTCGCTTCCGGTTGCAGCAAGGGAAAACCGCCCTGGCCGTGGCCGCCCGCAGCAACCACATCAGCCTGGTGGACATGATCATCAAAGCTGACCGCTTCTACCAACGAGAGAAGGTACCGGGGCCCTGCGCAGAGGGAGCCACGGGGCTCCAGGTGGAGGGGGCTTTGACCCATTCAGGGGCCCCTCAGTTTCCCAGGCGGCAGTAATCCCTGCCTCACCTCCCACCGGGGAGGTTTGTGAGAGTTCCCACACCAGTGTGGAGAGACTGCAGGACGCTGCCATGGCTCCTGGTTGGCGGTGAATAGAGGCATGCGTGCAGGTGTGAGCAAAGAGATGGCTGGCTGGTTCTAGATCGCTGCCACCTCCGGGTGATTGGAATGACTGCTTGGGGTGTTGTATTCAGGCAACTCCCTAAGCCCAGGAGGAAAGTGTGCTGGGAGTGATTGGTGATGTCTGCTGTGGAACTGGGAGGGAAGGGGGCTGATGTAAGGCCAGGCATTTGCTGTTCTAGTTGCCAGCAAGTGGGGGTGGGGCAGGGTTTTTGGTTTTGGTGTCTTTGAGGGTTGTTTATATACACAGAAAATGATTTTTTACATTTACTTCCATTTTAAAAAGTAATACTAAATTTATTATAACTTTAAAAAACAAATTTTCTGTAAGTTTTAAGTTTGTTTTATAAATCTTGTTATTCTATTTATGCATCCCAGTAAATATGAATAGTCACTTTCAAAGAAGCCTTTTGATTAGGGTTTGGCTCCTGTATGAATTTAGTCAATTAAACTATTGTAAACATTTTAAAGTGAATGAATACATTTAATATAACAGATTTTCTTTTCATGCACTTCAAATGCTTCCTCGATTTAAAAATTATCCTAGTAAACCCAATAAGTTAAACCCGTGGTCAGCAAACTGCAGCTCTCGAGCCACACGCAGCTCTTTGGCCCCTTGAGTGTGGCTCTTCCTCAAAATACCACGGCCTGGGCGAGTCTATTTTGAAGAAGTGGCATTAGAAGAAGTTTAAAGAAATTTGGCTCTCAAAGAAAATTTTCATCATTGTACTGTTTATATCACTGAGTTAAATCTATTGATATAAGTAAAGTGAATTGCATTCAAATAGCATTCCAATATTGTTTACAAACTTAGTAAACTTCTCTACACCTCTCAAATTAAAAAAAAAAAATCACTACTCCACATCAGTTGGTGGATAACCAATTTCAAGAGGAATCATGAGATACTCTTTTTCACTGACATGCAAGAGTTGCATAAACATTACAACCCCTTTACAACAGACAACCCCTAAATGTAAGTCCAGGATATTAATATGAAGGGTTTGACGAGTGATTTGTTTATGTGCTTAATGCTAAACCACATCAATCTTTAAAACTCTCAACTCTAGGGCAGAGGTGCAGTGAGAATCATGAATCCCCCTCTCCCCTCCCCCTCCACCCCCATCCCCCGCCCCATCCCCAGGCCAATTCAACCAGAATCTCTGGCCGGGATGAAGCTCAGTAGTCCCTAAAGCTCCCAGATGGTCCGATGCACGGAGATGCCGCTGAGAACCCCGCTCTAAGAAACGGCTTCTTACCACCAGGGTGAGAGCCAGCTCCCCGGTCCTCCCCTCACAGGGTACGGGCCAGACCCTGCTGACCGGGAAGGACCATGCAGACCTGGGTGACCTTTCTCACCAGGAGCTTTTCCACAACCGGAACTCTGCGCCCACTTCCTTCAGAGGGGCCTGCAGAGGCCTCTGTGGCTTGGTGTGTGCTGCTGTGTCATCCTTTGTAACCTCTCACTTTATCACTGGCTTTGTGTAGAGAGGATTCTGTCACCTCCAACTTGACTGCTTGTTGGGATGGGGCAAGCCCAGCGCCTTGTTTGGTGTTAGCCACCACTGCTGAGTCACCCTCCTGACAGCTGCACCGCGGAAAAGCGGGGAGCCTTCCTGAGAGAGGTGGCATTGGGGTGGCCTTTCGACGGTGGCCATGAGCCTGAGGGGCAGGGAGTGAGGAAGGACTCAGGGACGGAGGAACCCTGTGAGCAGCTCGGTCCCAGAGGCCCAGGCAAGCCATCGAGGCGGAGACCGGAGCAGCAGCCAGGAAGCCCCCAATGGCAGCGACACCGTTTCCCAGATCCCGGCCCGGGACCATGAGGGAGGGCCTGGCAGGGATCCCCCAGAAATCCCTGTTGCCCTTCTGGCGTCTGCCCACAGGACCACCTGTCCCTCAGGGACCCCGGTGACCTCGCGGGGAAGAGCGTGACCTTCAAGCAGGACCATCGGCAGGAGACGCAGCCGCTCCGCGCGGTGCTGTGGCGCCTGGCCTCCCGGTACCTGCGGCCCCTCGAGTGGAAGAAGCTGGCGTATTGCTGGGGGTTCACCGAGGCCCACGTCCACGCCATCGAGCAGCAGTGGACAGGTACCCCTGGCCTCGGCACCCGGGCACCCAGCAGGGGGAGGGGCAGGGGCTCCTGTTCCCTGTGCTTCTGCGGACAAAGCCTGTGCCACCCATGGCCCCGCCACAGGAAGCCTCGTGCCAGTGCCAGCACACGGCATGCTTTTTCCACTCGTTCAGGCCTTGGCCCCGGCGTGCCCTCTGCTCTCCCCTCCCCACTGTCCTGTGAACTTCACATTCTTCATGAATCAGCCGGAGCTGATGCCAGCGGTTCATACAGGAAACTGAAGGCACTCCCAGTAAAAAGCAGAGGGGCTGCTGTGACCACTATTACCTAACACCATGGTTGGCAAACTGCGGCTCTCGAGCCACATGCGGCTCTTTGGCCTCTTGAGTGTGGCTCTTCCACATAATACCATGATCCTTGGCGAGTCTATTTTGAAGAAGTGGCGTTAAAAGAAGTTTAAGTTTAAAAAATTTGGCTCTCGAAAGGAATTTCGATTGTATTGTTGATATTTGGCTCTGTGGGCTAATGAGTTTGCCGACCACCGATCTAACCCAACCAGACTCGATCATTATAAAGTTAAAATAACGAATATAGACACCTGACACAAAAACGTGCAAACCAGTTAGTGGACTAGAGCAGGGTATCCAAAAGTAAACTGTACCACAGACAGGAGCTTTCATAGCAGATAGAGGGCCCTGGGGGCAGAGGCTAGAGAACAGATGAAACTGCCGCCGAGGGCAGCCCCGAGGAAGTGCCTGCTGAGGGCCCAGGGGAGGAAGGTCAGACACGGCGGAAGGACTGACCTGCACCCACAGCTGACCCGCCATCGCCCTGCCTGGGAGAGCAGACTGAGTCATAGAGAATGAAACAAGTCAGTCCCACCGCCGGCACTGAAGGCGTGAACACTTATTTCCAACATGGCTGTGCCTGGGGGTCACCTGGGAAGCGGGGACACCTCAGCGTCCGGGCTGTGCCAGAGCCAGGCGGTGGGAAGCAGGGGGAGCGGGGAGCCTGGTGTCAATAGCTCCTAAAGCTCCCCAGGCGCTCCCAGGGCACAGACGGTGGGAACCACTGATGCGGGGAGAGAACCTGGCCGGCTGGGACTCTGACGAAGCCGGCTTTTCACCGAGCAGGGCCGCTGGCGGGCAAGGCCCACATTGTCCTGCAGCCAGAGGTGAAGCCAGTCACCTTGTGCATCCTGTACCACAACGAGCGCCAGTTCTCTCTTCAGGGTGACACCAAAACTCTTAGCCGGTCTGGTTCAGTGGATAGAGCTCCAGCCGTGGGCTGAAAAGTCCCAGGTTCAATTCTGGTCAAGGGCATGTACCTTGGTTGGGGGCACATCCCCAGCGGGGGGTGTGCAGGAGGCAGCTGATTGATGTTTCTCTCTCATGGATGTTTCTAATTCTCTATCTTATCCCTTCATCTCTGTAAAAAATCAATAAAATATATTTAAAAAAATAATAATAAGAGTGACATCAACAGCATGCGTGGTAGATGCTCAGGAGGAAGCCTGGGGCTGGGAGGTTCAGGGTCCCCAACACAAAAGCTCCACCCGCACCCCACCTGAGGCTGCTCTGCCCCCCGCCCGCCCTTCTCCAGGCGGAGCCCCCCAGAGCAGAGGCGGCTGGTGTTGCGGAGGCAGTCAGGGCAGCGTAGACACGTGCTTAGTCCGCCCGTGCTATGTGGGCCAGGTTGACTCCCTTTTCCTTTTCCCTTTCTCCTTCCTGGCCCCAGGCACCAAGAGCTACCAGGAGCACGGGCACCGGATGCTGCTCATCTGGCTGCACGGCGTGACCGCCGCGGGGGAGAACCCCGGCAAAGTGCTCTTCGAGGGCCTCGCGGCCATCGGCCGGAGGGACCTGGCTGGTAAGAGCGCCCCCTGCCGGCTCCTGCTCAGGGCAGCGCCCGGCCCTGGGTCAGAGCAGCGTGGCCCGCCCCCCCCCCCCCCCCCCCCCCCCCCCCCCCCGGACTGCTGACCCCCTTCCGAGGCTGCTCAAACCACGTGCCGCGGCCCCGGCTCCGAGCCTCCCAGATTGCTGGTCCCGCTCTGCCTCTCTGGACTCAGGTGAGGCCGTGAGCAATCAGCGCCTCCTGGCCCGGTCTCCCCCCCTGTGCACGGAGGGCGTTGTCCCAGGCGGTCCCTATGGGGTTCACAGCCCCAGAGCCAGGGGTGCTACCATCTCTTCCTCCCCAGCCTGCTATACTCAGTCCTCCCCACCCCCACCCCCCCCACCACCACCCCAGGTTGGAATAAAGCAGGAACAGCCTGCAGAGTTTTTTTGTTTTGTTTTGTCTTATTTCGTTTTTCTTTTACAAACATTAAGATATACGGGCCAGAACTGGCTTAATATGAGTTGAGCCCGTCAGAATTCAAAATTCCCAATGCCATCCCAACTTTTGAATTCCACCTTATTAAACAAAAAAGGATGAAACAGCCGAAACCGGTTTGACTCAGTGGATAGAGCTTCGGCCTGCGGACTGAAGGGTCTCAGGTTCGATTCCGGTCAAGGGCATGTATCTTGGTTGTGGGCACATCCCCAGTGGGGGGTGTGCAAGAGGCAGCTGATTGATGATGCTCTCTCATCGACGTTTCTAGCTCTCTATCCCTCTCCCTTCCTCTCTGTGGAAAATCAATAATATATATGTATATATATCTATATATCTATATATCTATATATCTATATATCTATATATCTATATCTATATCTATATCTATCTATCTATCTATCTATCTATATATATATATATATTTATATATATTAAAAGGATGAAACAAATGGAGCTTGTAATGGAGAAAAGAAAAAGAGAAGAGAAGAAATTGTCAGTCCCCAAAGCCTGGCTGGGTATCAGGCATCCCATGGGACCGCCAGGCGGAGGGACAGCAGTTTCTAGCTCCAACCCCCATTAGAAACAGGGCCGCTCTGGGGACAGAGCACTCCACACTGTCACACTGATGGGCGTGGCGCTTTACGGGAACCCACAGGACGGGGCGCTGGGCAGTCGCCAGCAGCAGTGAAGGCTGTCCTGTGGCAACAGACAGACACGGAGAGCATGTGACCGAGGGAGAGGGAGGGCCTGGCACGCTGGCCTCTGCACAGCTGTCTCAGGCAGGGAGGAAGAGAGTCACTTCAGAGTGGAGGAGCTGGGTATAAGTTTTTTCTTTCTCCAAAATGTTAAATATTACTGCTGCTCCTTCTTTGAACACAAATCCTGGCAGCCAGTGAACACCTGAAACCAGCCCTGAGGCCACCTGAGGCAATAGGAGTCTCGTCTTTTGCAGAAAGCACCCGGAGGAAGATGAACGCCGGCCCGGGCACCCCCCGGAGGTGCACAGCCATGTAACCGGAGCGGCTGGCCCTTCAGGAGCTGCGGCCTCAGAGCGGGGGCCGCTGGACGGAAGACGACCACCATTTAAGGGCTTTAAAAAACCACTGTTAATCTCCAGCTGCTTTTATGGAAACGCATCGTCAAGCAGGGCCAGCAGGCAAAAGCTTGCAATTTCTCTCAGTGATTGGCCCAGGGCCTGCCTCGGGTTTTGCAGGTAATCCCTCCCCACAGGTGTGGTCCTTCGCATCTCTCAGCTCGCTTTCATCTCCGTCAGCTCCGAGCCTCGCCGGGGGCGAGAGGCGTCTTGTCAGAGGACATGGTGCAGGCTAGCTGAGCAGCTAGTCAGGTGGTGAGGTCAGGCGCCCAACCCAGCATTCCCGTCTCTCCACCTGGTGAAGGCTCCATCCATCACTTACAAAATGGACCGCCCTCCCTCATCCCCTGGCTGTTAGGATGCTGGGCTTGCTCCACAGCTGTTTCTGTTCCCAGGTTGATCTGTACGCGCTGACAGTCCCAGGAGGCACGCACTCTCATTTTTTTTTCCTCTTGTAAAAATTCTTAAAGTTTTAAAATGTTTTTGAAGTCGTTTTAGACTTACAAAAATGTTGCAGAAACAATACAAAGAATTTCCAAATACTCTTCACAATACAGTTTCCCCAAGTCTTAACGTCTTACATAACCAGAGCATAATTTCCCAAACCAGGAAATGAACACTGATACAATACTGTCAGCTTATCTTCAGACCTTATTCGAATTTAGTCAATTGAGCCATTTTTATGGACCAGGATCCAGTCCAGGATCAATTTGTGTATTTAGTTGTCATTTTCATTAAGAATATATATATTTTTTTATTGATTTCAGAGGGGAAGGGAGAGGGAGAAGAGATGGAAACAACAATGACACATGATTGATCAGCCACCTCTTGCACGCCCCCTACTGGGGATCGAGCCCACAACCCGGGTATGTGCCCAAACCAGAATCTAACCGTGACCTCCCGGCTCATAGGTTGATGCTCACCCATGGAGCTACACTGGTCAGGCAACATTCTCTTTTTTATAGCCCCAATATGAAGACTCACCTCTGTGGAGCAGCTCTATTCAACCCAGCTGTCTGCAATGATAAAAATCTGTGACTACAGTTTACCTGCCACTAGCTACCTGTGGCCACTGAGCACTTGCAATGTGGCAAGTGGGACTGAGGAACTGAGTTTTAGATTTTACTTAATTTTCTTTATTTGAAATCTAAATAGGCACCCGTGGTGAGGGGCAACCATACTGGACGGCACAGCTGGTCTGGAGATTCACTTTCAGGTGACAGGCAAGCACGGGCCATTGTGCAGCTCAGCCACGCCAGTCTGCCGTCCGAGTGTGGCTCCAGGGAAAAGGGACTTTGGAAGCGTCAGGTTTCACAGCAGGTGGCGGGCATCGGCGCTGGGAGCCAGGCGTTCTGCCTGCCACTCTTTCTAATCCCAGCTCTTTTGCATGTGGCACAGCTGGTGATGGTCAGTGGGGAGCCCACATCGTAGAAAAACTCCTCAGGAAGTTACCCTTTGGGCCCGAGTCCTGGGTAGGAGAGCGGACGGAATCTGTTGGAGCTGAAGGGGTTTCAGTGACCACACACAGCGAGTGGGGCTCACAATGGTGCCATCCTCTGAAAGGCATGGCGGCCTTATCTCCCAGAATTACAGGAACCTTCCCCTTCACCCAGCCACCCCACATCTAGGCATGCACCCCACAGAGAAACCTGCGAACCCCATGCTAACACTAATGCAGACTGGGCCGTGGAGAGGGGAATGTGGGAAATCTATGCTACCTGCTGTTTTTTATACTGTTTTTAAAAAGTAAGTCTATTAATTAAACAAACAAAAACCCACAAACTAAACATTTTGAAAAGAAAGAGAAGCTTTGGCCGAAACCAGTTTGGCTCAGTGGATAGAGCGTCGGTCTGCGGACTGAAAGGTCCCAGGTTCGATTCCGGTCAAGGGCATGTACATTGGTTGCGGGCACATCCCCAGTAGGGGCTGTGCAGGAGGCAGCTGGTCGATGTTTCTCTCTCACGGTCATTTCTAGCTCTCTATCCCTCTCCCTTCCTCTCTGTAAAAAACCAATAAAATATATTTTAAAAAGAAAAAGAGAGGCTTTGAAGCCAGCCCATTTTACAGGCAGTAGCCTGGTGAGAGGTGTGTCTTGCCAGAGGCCACACAGTTCACATGGATCAGATCCCAGCAGAGCAGGCAGCCTCCTGGCTGTTCCCCCCTCCCCCACCCCCCCATCCTCTGCATGGAAAACTCTCCTCTGTCATCTTCCATTTGGGAAAGGTATTTTGTACCACATGGGACTGAGGTCATTTATCCGAATGGATTTTGCACAATTTTGTATGTTTTTGAGACAAAAAAATAGCAAGTTCTTAAAATAAAATTGAAATGTTGAAACATCTCTCAAAATCAATACTCGTTTCTTTTGTTTGGGAGACCTATGGTGACATTTCAGAGGAGACAAGCTGTTGTGGACTGGCTCTGTGTAGCCACAGCCGGTCAGCTCACCATCGGCAGTCAGTACTGACTGAGTGTCTTCCGTGCCAGGCAGTCTGCTGGGAGCCGGGGGGCTGTTCCTGCCTCTGGAAGCTGTGGTCTGGGCGGCGGACGAAGGGCTCACATACCAATAATGTCATACAGTGAGGTTGGTGCTTGAATGGGGATATGCAGGGACTATGGGATTTATTCCTCCTGGGAGAAGGTAAAGGGAGGAAGGTGAGAGGCTCACAGAGAAGACAGAAGTGGACAAAGCACATTCCAAGCAAAGAGCAGTCTATGCGATGGCACGGAGGTGTGGAGGCGTGTCTGTCTGAGAACGGTGTGGGACCCAGGAAGCATGGGAGGGGAGGGGAGGGGCAGGGAGGGGAGGGAAGAGGAGGGGAGAGGAGGGGAGGGGAGGGGAGGTGCTGGAGGGGCAGGGGCCCACGGGCCGGGTGTGCAGAGGATGGGCTTTCCAGCCCTCGATCAGACGACTCCGGGGGCACTGGTATCGCCGGAGCGCCCTCGTCAGCCTTCATCAGGATGCCCATTCCTTCTTCCTTCCACAATCTTCCTTCTTTTGATCTTTAAAAAGCATCTTGCTCTTGATGTTTCATCTCAGCATCGGCTTCGGCCTGAGGCATGGAGATGGAGGTGTGGCGATGGGGTCGGAGATGGCTGAGCTTCCAGCTGGGAAATCTGAGGGGCAGTGGTGTTGGGAACTGAGATGACGGGGTTTGGGAGAGAAGGGGCAGGTTTGGGCAGTGGGGACATGGGTGTAGCTTTAGCCAGGAGAGTGGGGGGTGCCTGTAACAGACTGGCCTAATAGATAGGCCTGGATAAGCATTCAAGGCCGGCACTCAAAATCAGTCAGGGCGGGAAATGGCGGGGAGAGCCAGGGAGGCACGGCTTACAAAGGGCGAATTTGAAGAGCGTGGAGGGCAGCCCTGGTTCATCCCGGCACCAGGTGAGGGACTGCTGCTGACCACGTGCAGGCTGGCCCTGCCCACAGTCCCTCTCTGTTTGTTGGGAAGCCGAGACACACCCAGTGAAACTATGGCAGCCTCAAGGAAGACTCACTGCTCACAGAAAAGGCAAGCCCTGCCTCTGTGGCTTACAGACTGCTTCCCCAATGCACGCCCGCTGTCAAATCAGGAGGCCCTCAGAGGAGACACTGAGCCTCTGTGGACAGATCACGGGCTTTAGGTATGACCCAACGTGGCATTCCAGTCCCCCTCCTTCCTGTTGACGCCCAGCAAATCTCTCCACCTCTCCAAGGCTCTGTGACTGCGCCTGTAAAATCAGTTTAAAATCTGAAAAAGCCGCCAAAACCGGTTTGGCTCAGTGGATAGTGCGTCGGTCTGCGGACTGAAAGGTCCAGGTTCGATTCTGGTCAAGGGCTTCTGTACCTTTGTTGTGGGCACATCCCCAGTAGTAGGTGTACAAGAGGCAGCTGATCGATGATTCTCTCTCATCGATGTTTCTAACTCTCTATCCCTCGCCCTTCCTCTCTGTAAAAAATCAATAAAATATATATTTTTAAAAAATCTGAAAAAGTAGGGCCAACTCAGTATTTTGAAAACTTAAAGGCAAAGAAACATGAATGCTGATTTTTTTGGTCTAAATTGTACCTCAGAGAAATCAAATAGTTAATGAAGTAAAGTCATAGTTGTTTTTTGTTTAATCAGTGAACTCCAGTTAACGAGTGCAGAAGGAATAAACAGTGGAGCACTGTCGCTGTCCTCAGCCCCTGAAGAAATGATGCTGTGTGCAATGATCAGCAGTGGCAGCTGAACCATCGGGGGGATTTCCAAGGACTGGATCCAGCTGACAAGGAGCAATCTTAAGAGCTTAGACACAGAGAGACACTACGTACCTCCTCAAGCTCCCAACAGGAAGCACACACCACCTGTGAAGCATTCCCGCCACAAAGAAGGAGCTCAGGCCTCTACATGTAACTACATATCAGTTTATGGGAAATACCAGGGACAGAAGGTAAAGGACACGCGAGTTGCCATCAGCCAGATCCAGACGGTGGTGAATTCTATAGGACAAACAAGCCTGTTTTTTCAACAAGCAAACAGCAAGAAGAAAATAGAGGGCAGAGGGAATTATAGTTTAAAAGAGATTTAAGAGACATTTCAATCAAATATAAAGCGTGAACTTTGTATGGAAACTGATTAGAACAAGTCATTCATAAAAGGACCTTTATGAGGTAGTCATGAATGGGAATATTGACTAATGATATGAAGAAATTACTGACGAACTGCTAAATGTGTTAATGGCATTATGGAAATACTTATAAAATCATATGGTATCAGAAATTACTTTAAAGTAACCCAGTGACGGGAGTAGGGTGGAAGAAGGGCTGGTGGGATAAGAGATGACAGAGCCCTGCCCATGACTGTATAATTTTTGAAGCGAGGTGAGTGGGACATGGTTCATTATGTTATTTTCTCTACTGTATGTGTGTTCAAAATTTTTTCATTAAGGAAGGAAAAAGGTCTGAAAAGTACCTGGTACAGAGTACCAGATCAACAAATGATAGCTACTGTTATTTTACACTGAGCAAACTGTGCTTAAGAGAGATTAAGTAAGTTACCTAAAGTCACACTGATTTGGCAAATGCCATGGTTTTGCTTCTCAGAAAGTCCTATGTCTGTGTAGCCCGAAACAGTAATCATAAAAGCCACCCACTGAAATTGAATTTTTATTCCAAATGACTGTAATGGCTAGAAAGACAACAGCTAAACCTCAAAACAACTTGCATAACTGGAATTGCAAGTAGGTGGCCTGCAGGAGAGTAATCGGTGTGGTGACAACCTTGGCACTTTGGTTAACAGTTATAACAAGACAGCACAGAAACAACCGATGTCCTTCTGATACACAATCTGGATGTGCGGTATCTATAGCAAATGATATAAAAAGGAAGAAAGGAAAGAAAAAAAAAGACAAGGAAAAACTCCCACAAAATCCCAAACCTCAGAAAGTAACATTCACATAAGTACACAATGGTGAAGACTTTTGGTAGCAAAAATGTCACAATTCTTAAAATGGGAGTCTTCAAGGTACTTCGTCAAATTCAAAGCTAGAAACCAAGAGGGACAGTCGCACTGGCTCAGAAGAGCTGCCGCCGCCACAAAGGTGACCATCAGTCCTCCTTCCGAACAGCGGCAACCGGTGAGCCCGCCGCGCGGAACGGAGGCTGGCTGGCGGGCGGGCACTGACGTCACCGATGGAACAAGAACATGCTGGGCACTCGTCATCGCCAGCCAAAGCGCCAGCTACTGCTCCTCCTGGCTGAGGCCCAGGCTGCCTTTCTGCACCTCGAGCTCCTCGGCGCTGACCATCGATGGGTCGATGGCCGCATATTTGGTTCCATGGAATTGCAGCAAGTGTATCTGTAGAAATGCAGAATCATTGTTTTAAACGTCACCGTAGTATGTAAATGCCTGTACCTCTAAAATTAGAATAACACCTACTAATTAGAGAAAAATTGGAAAACACAGAAAAGTCAAAAGAGTGTTTTTAAAAACCAGTTTGGGACCTTTGCTCCTCATTTATCAATAATACGTAGCCAGTCTCTCCAAGTTCCTACAAACTCTCGGTAAACATCTGCAGTGGTGCCTGCTGCTCCATGAGCAGGGGTCCACCCCCCCCTCCGCTGCTGCAGGGCAGGGCCGTCCGGCCTCCGCTGCGCTGCCTGGCCCCTTGCTGACTGTCTCTGGGCGCCAAGCTTTTCTGTATTTAGGGCTCTCTCCTTAGGATCCATTTCCACAAGTGGATGACAAGATCAAAGGACGTGACTGTTGTTGTTTCTAAAGGCTCTTAATACTTTCTGCCAAATTGTCAAAAACTATATCTCACCGATATTCTAATACCCATTTAGGCAGAGGATAAAGAAGTGCTGTATTTATAGATGAAATTTGTTAATTTTTAAGAAATGCATTAAAAATAGATCAAGAAGTCACTTGGTGGGACTCAGACTGACCCCGTGGAGACCCGGTGTCCTGCTCTGACTGACGTCATCGTGCCCAGGAGGAAGGTCACATCCACCAGAAGGCGCTTCAGCGCGTGGAGGCGGGGGGGGGGGGGGGGGGGGGGGGCTGCTGTTCTTAGAAGAGGGGTGGTGGCCGGAGTCACCTGGGGATCTCTAATACATCTGCTTAAATTATCCTATAAATTATTCATGCAGACGGGCTTTATTGAATCAATGCCCCAGTCCTACAGGGAATTCTATAGCTCTCTTACTCCACATGGAAAAGAAAAGGCTTTAAGTCTCCACCACACGCGCGGCGGGCCCGAGCTGGCGCACCTGCACGTAGAGGTTCACCTCGGCGCTCCGGCACAGGTACGGGAAGTTGCCTCCCGTCTTCAGGTGAGCCCTCCGGGCGCTGGGATACAGCTTGTACATTTCTTCTTTAGCTTCGGTTGAAAGTGCACTCTGGTCAAATACCTTTTAAGAAAAGACAAGGTTGTGACCTACTGGTGATTTAATATGTTCTTTTCACATCATGGAAAGCGCCGTCCCAGGCACTTCTTCCCACGAAGAGACACGGCTGACCCCGGTGCAGTCAGGGCCACCTCCTCCTGCTGATCCCCAGTGACTGCAATCCAATGTAAGACATGAGCCACAGATTTTGCTGCCAAATGTCTCCTGCATTCTTTTTTTTTTTTTTTGGGGGGGGAGGGGGTGGCGGGGGGGGGGGAGGACGGGGAAGGGGAGGAAATTCTTCTATGGATTTCCTTTTCCCTCAAACACAGCTAACTAAATTAACAGAATATTGATATTGAACAATCATTATTGGAAAATGCCAGTTAATTTAAAAAAGATTGTAAAACCCTAAAAGAACTTTAAAATTTTACTATTAGTTAATAACAGCTATATAAGTAGTATATGCTCAGTAGAAAAAAAAATCCAAAAATTTTTACAAGTATGAGGAAAAGTCCAGTTCCTCCCCTGGGGATCGGGGGGGGGGGGGGGGGGGGGGGGCGGGGGCATTGCTAACAGTTTGGGGCATTTGATTCTAAACATTTTTCAATGCCCACACAAACCGCTGTTGATACACATATGCAAAAATGTTTTTCAAAAGTAATTTAAAAGAAACAAAAAAAATGCATCTCATCTTGCTAAAACTTAGAGACAGTTTTCAGTGACCATGTACCCAAGTGATGGGCAGTTTTAAAAGATGAGCACGCAGATCAAATGCACCATGAGGAGCAGATATTCCACCGAGAGTACTTAAAGGTTGCTCAGTGTCATGGTGAATGTCAGAATGTAGAGATTACAGTGGAAAATGAAAAGTTATCATGCTTATCATGAATAATTTTCTGACAAAAATCAACTTTTTAAAATACCCTGTTATTTGAATTTAAGAATAAATCTATTTTTGAGGCAAGACAGTTATATGATATTTAAAAAAAAAGTATAAGCCAAGCCCTAACCAGTTTGGCCCAGTGGATAGAGTGTTGACCTGCAGACTGAAGGGTCCCAGGTTCGATTCCGGTCAAGGGCATGTACCTTGGCTGCGGGCACATCCCCAGTGGGGCGTGTGCAGGAGGTAGCAGATCAATGTTTTCCGCTCATCGATGTTTCTAACTCCCTATCGCTCTCCCTCTCCCTTCCTTTCTGTAAAAAATCAATAAAATATATTTTAAAAAAGTATAAGCCAAAACCACAATAAAATACCACTTCATATCCACTAGGATGGCCAATATCAAACAACAGAAAATAACAAGTGTCGGTGAGGACATGGAACAACTGGAACCCTGGTGCACTGCTGGTGGGAATGTAAAATGGAACAGTCCCTGTGGACAATATCGTGGCGTCTCAGAAAGCTAAACACAGAGTTACCACGTGACCTCAGCAATTCCACTTCTAGGTATATACCCAAAAGAATTTAAGTACAGACTCAAACAGACATTTGCACACCCATGTTCACAGCAGCATTATTCACAATCACCAAAAGGTGGAAACAACCCAAATGTTCATCTGCAGGTGAATGGGTAATTAAATGTGGTATACACTTACAATGGAATATTATTCAGCCTTAAAAAGGAATGACATGCTAATACATGCTACAACCTGGCTATAGGGACTTGGAGGAGGGAGCAATGGGGAGTTACTGTTTACTGGGTACTGAGTTTCAATTTGGGATGATGAAAAGTTCTAGAACTAGATAATGGTGATGGTTGTACAACATTGTAAATGTACTTAATGCTACTGAACTGTACACTCAAAAATGGTCAATTTTATTATGTATAATTTACCATAACTCAAAAATATAAGGAATTTCTGCACTAATTAGACTTTATGGAATTCTTGATTTGCTGCTCTCCTGAGGCACCTTATCTTTATGCCCAGATGTATAATAGCTAAAGTGTAATACTTATTGATAAGAATAAAAATAAATACACCAAAATGGGTAAGAATTACCACGCTTGATTAAATTTATTCTGATTTTGATTGTGTTATCCCTGCCAAGAAAAATATAGGATAAGCAATAAACAGATTGTTTTGGAATTAAGGAAGCTGAAGAGATTAAAAAAAAAATCCAAGCTGCCTTTGAAGAACATTGAGAAAATTATAAAATAATTATGAGGAGAATCTTGACATACACATTTAAAAAGATAAAGCATCTATTTCACTTAAAAGGAAGCTTACATCCATGATGGTTACAGGGATGTCCCGAATTTTATGAGGTTCCACGTAAGAATTTTGACAATTCAGGGTAAGTCTCGAAGCCAGTTCACTCTGACCCAAACTTTCCAGCTACGGAAAGAAACACAAGTAAAGTTTTTGAATTAATTTTGTTTTTCACATTTCCATTAAATCCACGGATAATATTTGTGCTTACAAAGGAGGGATCATGTGTCAGGGAGCCAGGAAGGTCACTGACAAGGAAACACATGTATTTGAGAGCCACCAACGAGGCGTCTCTGATGGGGGCATTTTTCTGTTCTGGGAACCTGGCCTTTCCTAGTCTTCCACCTGCACTGCTTTTTCAACTCCATGCCCATGGGCAGCAAGCCAGTTCCTGTAGCTCAAAGACAACAGAGAGCCCTAGCCAGTTTGGCTCCGTGGATAAATGGCAGCCTGATTGAAGGGCTTCAGGTTCGATTCCAGTCCAGGGCCTGTACCTCAGTTGCAGGCTTAACCCCTGGCCCTGGTCAGGGTACTTACGGAGGCAACCTATCAATATCCATCTCACATTGACATTTCTCTCTCTCTCTCTCTCTCTCTCTCTCTCTCTCTCTCTCTCTCTTTCTCTTTCTCTCTCTCTCTCTCTCTCTATCTATCTATCTATCTTTCTCTCTTTCTCCTCCCTCCCACGCTACTTACCTCTCTTTAAAAAAATCAATGGAAAAAATATCCTCAGATGAGGATTAACAACAACAACAACAAAAAAAGACAACAGATAAATATTTAGGAGATCTTAGAGGTGGATAAGACATCAGAAATATTAACTAGCCCAATGCAAGGCTAGTCCTGGGTGGGTAGCTCAGTTAATTAGAGCGTCATCTGGATATGCCAAGTTAGGGCACATACAGGAATCAACCAATGAATGCATAAATAAGTAGAACAACAAATTGATGTTTTTCTCCATTCTTCTCTCTCTCTAAAACAATCAATAAATAAAAAATGTAAAATTCCTATATAATAAAGAGGTAATATGCAAATTGACCCTCACACCCTCACACAAGAAGGCTACCCCCATGTGGTCAAAGATGGCCACCACAAGATGGCCAGCAGGGCAGGGCAGTTTTAAGCAACCAGGCCAGCTGGGGAGGGGAGTTGGGGGTGACCAGGCTTGCAGGGGAGGGCAGTTAGGGGCAATTGGGCTGGCAGGGAGCAGTTAGGCGTTGATCAGGCTGGCAGGCAGGTGAGCAATTGGGAGCCAGCAGTCCTCAATTGTGAGAGGGATGTCCAACTACCTTCCAGGATCAGGCCTAAACGGCCAGTCTGACATCCCTTGAGGAGTCCCAGTCTGACATCCCTTGAGGGATCTCAGTTTGGAGAGGGTGCAGGCTGGGTTGAGGGACAACCCCTCCACCCCATGCATGGATTTTATTCACTGGGCCTCTAGTCTATTATAAAAGTATAATATGCTAATTAGACAGGGCAGCTGAATAACCTTCCAGATGATCTTCCAGATGACCTTCAGGACGAAGCCGAGGCTGCGAGGGCCAAGCCCCTTGCACGAATTTCATGCATTGGGCCTCTAGTAAATAAATAAGTGCAAGCCTATAGAGCTGCTACCTCAGATTCACCTCGGAAAGGTAGGAGTGGGTAGTGGAATAAAAATACAGGAATCCCAGATCCCATGCCCAGGAATTTCAGTTTGATGGTCTGGAATCTATATTTTGAAAAAATCCCCACAATGATTCTGAGGAATTACCAGCAGTAATATCTTTTGGATATATTAATGTTAATATGGAAGGCTACTCAATAAGCACCTCTAATACATCCTCAATGAGACAGATGTTTCTTCAGGAACCAAGCAAACATGAAAACTCCCAGTATAAGTTGTCACCACCCCAATGCTACAATCCTTACCCTGTCCACCATGAAATCAATGGCATCAGCCATCACAGGGTCCACTGGGCCAGATGAAAAGTTTCCAAGAACTATTTTTTTTAGCATAAATGATGGCATCAGCCAAAAGCTGTAAAACAAAGACCTTATAATTTAAACTTCCAAGACTAGACATAAATAGCAAATATTTATTCAACCCTGAAGTGTTGTTGCTATATTAGCTACTTAGGATCTAGAGATAAAAAGACCTAGTTCCTCCTTTCAAAGTACTCAGCATCTTGTTTTTATATACACTTTTCCCGAGCTCCCAAAGAATTATGTTTAATATGACTAAACTTTTGAGGATTTAAATAATTATAAGTGACTAGTGGCTGGGTGCACAGATTTATGCACATTGAAAGGAAATTAATTAGAAAAAATACTTTAATATCTTTATTCGCCCTTTATAATATAAGTGTCAACCAAATTTATGATTGACAATGACATATCAAAACACATATGTACCCCGAAACCGGTTTGGCTCAGTGGTAGAGCGTCGGTCTGCGGACTGAAAGGTCCCAGGTTCGATTCCGGTCAAGGGCATGTACCTTGGTTGTGGGCACATCCCCGGTAGGGGGTGTGCAAGAGGCAGCTGGTCGATGTTTCTCTCTCATTGACGTTTCTAGCTCTCTATTCCTCTCCCTTCCTCTCTGTAAGAAAAATCAATAAAATATATTAAAAAAAAAAACCAAACACATACGTACAATTGGTGCCAGGGAGAGCTTTATATGTATTGCGCATGCGTGAGTCAACCTAGCCTTTTATAAATATAGAATAAACTTGCTTAATTGGGCCAGCTTTCTAATTTAGCAAACTTTTCCCAACCCAGTGAAGCACCCCAACTTCTCTTTCAGGTAATTGTCAGAAACACAGCAGTAAATATCAGCACAAAGCAGATTATTATTGTAGATCACGCAGGGAGAACAAAGGGTAAAATATTTAACTGTAGCAGTGTTTGATTATATTATGTGCAATGAGAAAATATGAAGTCATTTTCAAGGTGCACCATTTCTTACTTCTTTTTAGCTGGGTCAAGTTTCTAAACTTTCTAAGTCTCCATTTCCTGGCAGGGCCAGACCAAATGACATTCCCCACCCCTGCTCTCTCTATCCATTTTGGGGAACATATCTAAAGGAACTAACCCAGAAAAGGAAGGAAAAAAGTAATTTGTACACAGATTTACAATAGAATACGATGAAAAATGAGAAGCCAAATGCCTAAAGAAACCATTTCAGTCAAACATAAAATCTTATATAAAAGGTTAATATGCAAATTGACCAAATGGTGGAACGACCAGTCGCTATGATGTGCACTGATCATCAGGGGGCAGACACTCAACACAGGAGCTGCCCCCTGGTGGTCATGTGCTCCCACAGGGGGAGCTCTGCTCAGCCAGAAGCCCTAAGCTGGGCTCACAGCAGGCAAGCACAGCGGCAGTGGCAGAGCCTCTCCTGCCTCCTCAGCAGCACTAAGGATGTCCAACCAACTGCCAGTCGGACATCTCCCAAGGGCTCCCAAACTGCAAGAGGGCGCAGGCCGGGTATAGGGACCCTCCCCCGCCAGTGCATAAATTTCGTGCACTGGGCCTCTAGTGTTTACATAAAATAATAAGTGCAACACGTAGAACACAAGAATAGCTGCATGTACACTGAAGAGAAACTGTAAGAGTTTATGAATGCATATTAAACAAAGTTACACAATAATTTAGAGTAAATGAAATAGTTGAATTCAGAGTTCATTCAATTATTTTCTTTTGCAAAGATGACTATTTCTAATTTTAAAAGCCAGAGAGGTTTCAGAAGACAGAAGTAGAAATGAATTCCCTCGCTGGTACACCAAAAACACCCACAAAAGCCAACATTTCCAAAATTCCATTGAACAAAAATGGTAAAAATTTTGGCCAAATGTTTATGTCCTTACCTGTTTGCAGTCCAAGTTTGATTAAAAATAGAGGTGTCACTGAAGGAATTGCAGAGGATGAGGGAATGGACTCTGGGAGATTTGTGAGTGTATTCAGCAAATTTCTGGGCCAAAAAGCCTCCCAAGGAAGCACCAAAAAGATGAACCTAATTGTAAACAAGCAAAGGGGGGTTTTATGACAATGATTAATCCTGGACATAAATATAAAAAACACCACCACATTGTTTTAACTGTCACCAACCGAAGAAGAGAATGTCACTACTAGCCCACAGACTAAACTATCTATTGCAGTTAGAATTTTAGGAAATATTGTAAATGCAATTTATGCACCCCTCGAAAAACAATAAAACTGTGCATACATATCATACAAGTGAAAGAAATACTCTTCATAGATTACATTAGAAAATGAAACCACTTGGCAGTTTCCGTTTAGAAAACTATGACTCAGGCCTGAACTGTTGTGGCTCAGTGGATACGCATAGACCCACGGACCCAGAGTTCACCAGTTCAATTTCCAGTCAAAGTACATGCCAGGGTTGTGGCTCGATTCCCAGTATGGAATCTGCAGGGGGTGTGCAGGAGGTAGCTGATTGATGATGTTTCTCTCTCATCAGTATTTCTATCTTTCTATACCTCTCTCTTCCTCTCTCTAAATATCAATAAAAACATATTTTTAAAAACCCCAAACACTATGATTAAGTAATTCCACTCTGAAAACATGTCCACACCAAAACTTGTACAGCATTATTTATAATAGCCAAGTATTCTGGAAACAATCCAAATGTACAACAACTAACAAATGGATACTAAATAAAAGGTGCTATATTCATAAATGGGATATTATTTGACAATAAAAAGAAATGAAGTACTGATACATGCTACAACATGGATGGACCTCAAAAACGTTATGTTAAGCTAAAGAAGCCAGTCAGAAAATACCATATATATTAATAGTATGATTTCACTTATACAAAATATCCAGAACAGCAAATCCATAGAGACAGAAAGTAGAGTAGCTTGCCAGGGTTAGGCGGAGGGTGGGTAAGGAGGGACTGCCGAGTATGGGGTTTCTTTTTGGAGTGAAAAAAGTGTTCTAAAATTGACTGTAATGATGACTGCAGATATCTGTACATATGCTAAAAATCTTTGAATTATAGACTTGAAAAGGGTATGGTATGTGACTTTTATCTTAAAAGACCTTTTATTTAAAAAATAAGAGAAAAACAACACCAGGCTTTATAACGCAAATGTTGCTTTAAAGTCACACGTAAGAAATTAGTTTCATGGTACTCACTTTATCCAATTGTAAGTGGTCTAAAAGCTTTCTGAATCCATCACAGAATTCAAGATGGTCCCAATAAACTGGATATTGCAACTGAAATAATAAAACAATTTATTATTTTTATAACTGATAAAAATTTAGGACTCTCATAGCATTTTTCAGTTGCTCAAGTTTTGCTCCTTATTCAAAATATGTGAAAATATGTTTCTCACCTTTTCCTAAATTTCAAAATTCACATTTTATCTAACAGACCAATTCTAAGAAGAATAAAAAGTAAGGACATTCTAGTGATATTATGTGAATAACAATTTTAACACATCAATTTCCTTTCCAAATAGCTGAGAAACTCTGAGGTTCAAAGGTGCATAGATCAGAACCCATTCAAGTAAAGAAATAGTTTCTCCTTACATCTAAATTCATTCTGAGTTATGGCTCAGGAGAGCTAGGAACAAAATCTGTTCTAAGGAGAGCTCCCTCTCTTTTGTGTAGTATTTCTTTAAGGGAGCATTCAATAAAATTGTTCCTTTTTTTTCAATTGACTTAGTCTGTATAATTTCTTGAACTTTTTATTTTGTGACCAAAAAAGTATGGTGCTTGACCCTAAGTCACCCATCTATTAATGCTGATGATGAAGAGGGAAAAAAAAAAAAAAAAAAAAAAAATATATATATATATATATATATATATATGCGCACAAGTCACTAACTCTTTTCTAGGGAACTCAGGCTTGTCACCTAATAATTCCCTCTCTTTAATAATATGTAAAACCCATCTGACAGGCTTGTTGTTTTAAGTACTTACATGCATTTTTGTCATTAATAAATCATTAGAATAAATACTGCCGTGTAAATTATGGGATCATTTCAGATTTGATGTACTTTTAAATTTTGTGTTACTTTTACTATTAAAATTCTATTTGTGGATAAGATTCTACTATTTCAAGACAGCATGGAGAACAGACTCTTCCTAGCAGAAAATTGAGAATTTGAATAAGATGATACCCTAAGAGAGAGATGAGAGAGGAAGGGGGGAGGAGAGAGAGAGAGAAACATTGGGGGGGAGGGGGGTTAACGAGAAGGGGAGGGAGAAAGAGAGACATTGATTGGCTGTCTCCCATACAGGATTGAACCTGAAACCTATGGGACGACACTCCAACCAGCTGAGCCACCTGGCCAGGGCTGAAACCTTTAATTTAAAAAGATCTGTGCTCTGGACAGGTGAAAAAATTGTATACAATTTACTGCACACTTAACTGAGTACAAGTAAGACTGGAAAAATCTAAATAAGATGGATGGATTATATTAGTATCAATACCCTGGCTGTGATACTGTATGATGCTTGGGCAATGCGGCCATTAGAACTGGGCAAAGGGTTAAAGGGGTATCTCTGTGTGTTATTTCTTACAGCTGCATGCGAATTGTAGATTTCACTTAAAAACTTAAATGAAAAAGGTATCTGTGCGTTTTAACTGCTAGATACTAACAAACACCTAATAAGTTTCAAAACCTCATGGGATTAGGCATTCTGTTCAAAGAACAAAGTAATTTTGAAACATTGCTGGCTTTTATTACCTGGCTAATGAAACAGGGAAACCCCACATCAAGCAGCTTCGGGGCAAGAAGGAGAAACCCGACAGAAGGCAAAATATCAAAAAAGCCAGCTGGAGGGATACACAAAGCCAGCTGTGGGCAGCGCTCTTGGGAGGGACAGAGCTGGGTGCGCTCTCCTCCTGGCTGACCCGCAGTGGCCACGGGAAGGCTGTGCTGTGTGAGGCAGCAGAGGGCTGGGAGCGGGGCGGTCACCACCCTGCTCTCATGGGCGGCTGTCCGCAGGAGGGATGACTGAAATCCCAGAACAAGAGAGGTTATGTTGCAGAGACTCGAAGGTGCCATATGAGGAACGGTTCAGGAATCTGGAGGAGTTTACCAGGGAAGGAAGGACCTGGGAGGAAGGCAGCCGGCAGTGGCTGCGGATAGTTTTCTCAGGAAAGACAAGGGCTGTCAGGAGGAAGGGGAATTCGTTTGTTTTGTGTGGTCCCTGTTGGTGGTGCCCACAAAACAAATTCTATTCTATTCTTTTACTATTAAAATTCTATTTGTGGATAATATAATTTTTGGTTACCTTCTAAGAGAAGAGATCTGGCCCACGTTTTCTTTCCGTTAAGACAGTAAATAAAATGTGTAACAGCAGCAATAGTCCCAAGGGAAGTACTATTTACATGATACTGTCCCAGGTCCCAGGAACAACTGCCAGCTCCAAAGCACAAGAGTCCCCTTCGTTGGAAGCCAGAGACCACCCTCCATTGTCCCTACAGTTGAGGCACGCCAAGAAATGTCACAGCCACAATGCCCTCCCCACCAGCCTTTCACAGAGAAGTCTTAAGAAGCTTCCATGCCCTGGCCAGTTTGGCTCAGTGAATAGAGCACATGTGTCAAACACACGGCCCCCGGGCCAAATCTAGCCCACCAGGCCTTGCAATGTGGCCCGCACTGCACTGTCATCACTGCACTCCGCTGTCAGTTTATGACATTGTCAGTTTATTAGTGTTCAGTAAACCATTCGGCCCGCGATTTAGGCTGGATTTTAGATTTTGGCCCCTTCTCTGATTGAGTTTGACACCCCTAGAATAGAGCATCAGCCTGCAGACTCAAGGGTCCCAGGTTCGATTCCGGTCAGGGGCATGTACCTTGGTTGCAGGCACATCCCCAGTAGGGAGTGTGCAGGAGGCAGCTGATCGATGTCTCTCTCTCATTGATGTTTCTGACTCTCTATCCCTCTCCCTTCCTCTCTGTAAAAAATCAATTAAAAAAAAAAAAAATATATATATATATATAGCCGAAACCGATTTGGCTCAGTCGTAGAGCGTCGGTCTGCGGACTGAAAGGTCCCAGGTTCGATTCCGGTCAAGGGCATGTACATTGGTTGCGGGCAATCCCCGGTGGGGGGTGTGCAAGAGGCAGCTGGTCGATGTTTCTCTCTCATCGACATTTCTAGTTCTCTATCTCTCTCCCTTCCTCTCTGTAAAAAATCAATAAAATATATTAAAAAAAAAAAAAAATATATATATATATATATATATATATATATATATATATATACACAGAAGCTTCCAGTCACCCAATGCTAGATCTCTTTGCTGCCTAGTATTCGATGCTCACCTCCCTGAAAGCAGTGGTGTACTAAACAAGGAGGGGAAATGGAGTCAGAAGACTGAGCGTGGTTTTCCCTCCACCACCTGTTGGCTGTGTGATCACTAAAATGGCCTGGAGCCGAAACCAGTTTGGCTCGCAGGGGTCTTCAAACTACGGCCCGCGGGCCACATGCGGCCCGCAGAGGAGTCTGATCTGGCCCGCCAGGTTTTTTGGGCAGTGAGTGCAGCCGAGGTGTTACAGTAGGAATTAGTAGTTCATATAGTCTGGCCCTCCAGCTCTCTGAGGGACCGTGATCTGGCCCCCACTTTAAAAAGTTTGAGGACCCCTGGAGAGCGTCAGCCTGCGGACTAAGGGGTCCCGGGTTCGATTCAGGTCAGGGGCATGTACCTTGGTTGCAGGCACATCCCCAGTGAGGGGCGTGCAGGAGGCAGCTGATTGATGACTCTTTCATCGATGTTTCTGACTATCTCTTTCCCTTTCTCTCTGTAAAAAAATCAATAAAATATATATATATTTTTAAATGGCCTGGACCTCAGTTTCTTCATCTATAAACAAGGACAATGCTTCCTACTGATCAGACTTGTGAGAAGAGGGTCAGGAGAGGATGCACAGAAAAGCTACGAGAGAGAGCAGAACACTTCCGACAGAGGTCTGTCCAAATTTCTGTATGTCTGTGTACCATACCACCTTCCTTCGAGAGGCTTCATCTCACATTTTAAAAAAGAAAAACAGCACCTTGCCTCAATAAAAAATGTGCCCTTCACTACAGTTGATCAGAAATAGAAGCACAAAACCCCCCACAAAATGTGGACCTGAACTGGAATACTGAATCAATAACACTTACAGCTATCACCCGGTAGCCCCATCCACTCAGAGCCAAAATCTGCTGGAAAAATACATCTGCAGTTCCGCTGACTGGGGGGAGAAATATGAGAGGACACCTAATATTCCTGGGACCTGCGTCATACAGCGACCATATCTTACTGTCATCGTCATCCACGATGATCTGGAAGGAAAGTAAAAAAAAAGAAAAGTCTTTCAGATTCGGTTTTTGTATTGTTAACTTCACACTGTGATTTTGCTGACAATTTTAATACCACTGCCTTGTTTGTTAAAAGGTAACCTGGGGGGAGGGGTCAGAGTAATACGTAAAATAAACTGCTTTGGTTTCCTTTTCCTCCTTTGGTGCTGAGGAAATATTCCACAGAGCTGTTTTATAGTCCTCCGAAAAGCTGCTTTTTCTACCAGCTTTTAATTTTCCTTTCCGTCTATGATTATATGAAGTCTATTTTGTTAACCACTAAACAGTAAACTGTATATGGCATCTTGTTTCTTCCTTATACGTGTGTGTGTGTGTGTGTGTGTGTGTGTGTGTGTGTGTGTGTGTAGGAGAAGGGCGGGTTGCAGAACCATTCTCCAGGGCTGGCCCAGAGGGCTGACTGGATCCGCAGGGTCAGAGTGTGAACGGAGGAAGGCGAGGGAGAGCCTGGATAGAGATGGTACCACTCCGAAGATGCTTCAGGAACCTGATCTAGAACAGCTTCCAAAGGCGAGACTCCTGCCGGAGAGGAGGGATAGGCAGGCGGTGTCACTGTCCCAGGAGAAGGTTTCAGATCACTCCGTCAGTGTGGGGAGTGGGTACAGGAAAAACTGGCTTTTTTGGGGGAAGGTGGGTGGGAAGGAGGAAGGTCTTCAGAAAGCCCCCTGATTTAATGGTTCTCGACCCAACAGGGGAAAACGAGGAGCTTTAAATGAGCTGAGATTATTCAAGCGCTCAGCAGAGTTTGGCAGATGCTCAGAGTTCAGTCAGTGTTAGATATTAGTATCATTCATTGCATATTAGTTTAACTTTTGTTTCCTTTGACTTTTGGTGGTATTTGGAAAAGCACAATAATGGTTTGAACTTTTGCCAATGCAAATCAATATTCACCCTACTTTCACATTAAAAAGTTCAAGGCCTCCAGGTCTGATTTTCTGAGCTGACAGCGCTGAACCCCATGGTGTCACTCTGGCGGCAGCACACTGACCACGGTCACCGCCGTCACCGGGAGCAAAGGCCACAGGTGGTCACAACAGTGTCTCACACGCATGTTTGTGTCCTATGTTTTTATTGCTCACATTTTTGCTTTTCATGCCTTTCTGCTGAAATTGTGGTAAAAATCTATCAATGGCTTTGACAGTGCACACAGTAAATCTCAATCTTATAGTAATAAAATTCATATGAGAAAAGATCTCTAAAGTTTTCTAGAAAATTATTTCAATAATCCAATTTGGAAGACAAATAACAAAAAATAGCATGTTCTTTTTTTTTATTTCTCTCCCCACCCCATCCCCAGTTTCATGGAGATATAATTGACATAGTATGTTCTAACTATAAGCCATAAACACAAAGGTTGTTGATCTCTTCAACTTCTTCAGAGTTCTTTGAATGGCAATTTTGTCAGAATTCCTTTAGAAGTCACAATATCTGCTTGATAATTTAAAATCTAGCACCACAAAATTTATCAAGCACATTTATCATGACTTTTGTGGGCCAAATTGACCTGTCAACTACAGAAAATCACATCAATAAAACAACTTTCTATCACTGCTTCTTAGACTATTTAGATGGGGTTGGGTTGTTCTGGGTCTGGTGATCGGCTTGTTAAGGGAGTCCATCAAGAGGCGCTCAGATGAGGTAAGCTGAGGGAGGGACAAAGTAGAGGACTCCAGAGGCCATTTCTCCTTGTAGCGCGGGCAGTGGTTTCCCGGGCAGCATGAAGAAAGAGGGCTCCCTTTGGTAAACAGTCAAATACGTCCAGCTTTGAAGTCAGATTAATTTGATTTTAATCCCAATCTACTAGCCTACAACAGTGCTCGGCACATAGCAGGCATGATCTGTTGACTAAATGAGTGACTATGTCCTAAGGAGACTGAACTAGGCAACCCTAGAATCCCTTCTAACTTGGGCAACCTTTAACAAGCAAACCACTGTGAATCTCAGTTTTCTTATCTATAAAATGGGCACACCACTAGCCACTTTGTTAGACTACTGAAAAAAATTAAATAAGATATCTGGGGACTTCCTACAACAGTGCCAGGTATGTAGCAGGTACTCTGTCTATACTTGGAAAACTGTACCTCAAATTTTTATATGGAGAGTAATTTTGTTATTAATTCAAATTTGCATGATCCTGATACTTCCTCAGCTGTCTACCTTGACAAAATAACAGAGACATAGATGATCATCAGATCATAGATTCTTAATACTTTTGCAAGGAGATAAGCAAAGATTTTATTCTGTGACATAAACAGCCCTTGTCTAATATGATTTCAAAATATCTAGGATTAATCTGGGACTTGGAGTCAATAGTAAAATTTCAAAATAAGTGTTTGGTGCTTTGGACATCCCAGGGAAATAAAGTTTCCAGAAGATGACCATGGCAGAGTGAATAAATCATTGCTAACATAGGACCTCTAATGTAACCCATGTAAATCTTAAATCTGAGGAAGAGAAAAACACTTTATAACAGAATCTGATTGCCTTTACTGTATAGTTGCTATTGCTGTAAGCTTTCCACTAAACTACACTAAGGAGTACAAGTATTCTTGCTTGCTTGAATATGTAAAAGTAATTATAAAATAACGAGTATATTTATATTCACTTTTACTCTTGAACGAGCCTCAAGAGTTGACTGTACGTGACAGAGAAGGGACAAACTTTATGCTCTGAAACCCAAAGTCATGATACTTGGCAATAATCTTTACTCTCAAACACTGTAAGACATAACATCTAAATCACATACAAAAACAATATAAGATTTTGGAAATAAGAAGTGTAGTAAAACCATACATACCTTTTTAAGGGGAACTGTACTTCTAAACCAGTTATAATCAGGAGAGACTTTAATCTCTCCCATGATTAGCTGAAATGGAGGTTAACCCTGAAATAAATAAAAGCATATGATATTTCACATCAAGAGTTCATGTTCACATCAAAACTAAATGTACAGTCTAGTCTAGCTATACCAACAATGCACACTTAAAAGGGAAAAACTGAGGAAATGAGCCATTTTCAACTTGCTGTTATATACTGAAAACACAAAAAACAATTTGGTGAAATGCTAGAATCTCAGAGCAGAAAGGGGCCTTGAGAGATAATTATTCACACCTCTAGTTCTCTCAAAAGAGGATTCTGGTCTAGAAAATGTAAACGACTTAACGGAGATGCCCTGGCTAATTCAGAGCCGGGACCAGATGCAGGACAGTCTTTTCTGACACCAGACTGCTGTCCTAGTTAAATGATTCCCAAGTGCAGTGCCATCCCCTATCTTTTGACAATATCTTATTAACCCATCTTAATAAAGATGTTCCTGTCTGATAGAATTATAGGGAACAGTCCACATTAAAGAAAGGATTTAATGTAAGCCTGCTTCCTGATCAATTCACCAAATGCCATAAATCTAACTGTAGTGGAACATAACTTCAGAACCTCACATGTAGTTCTTAATGCAAAATACAGGAAAATTGCTGTTCATATTAGTGTGATTAAAAATGATCTAATATGCTCCAAAGATCTATGATAATACATTAGGGGAGGCTTGAAGGCACTAGAACTAGCAACCAAACAAAATATGTGCCTTTACAAAAAAAAAAAATGCATGGTCTTTTGTAGTGAGATTAGTGATTTCTACTTTTATAGTTCTGTGCCCTCAGAACAGTCACCGGCCCTCTTTGGGCTAGTTTTCTCACCCATGACTGTTTCACCATGGTATCTCCAACACCTAGGGCAGTGCTTGGCACACAGCAGGCATTATCTGTTGACTAAATGAATGACTATGTCCCAAGGAGACTGAACTAGGCAACCCTAGAGTCCCTTCTAACTTGGGCAACTATGGGTGTTGAACAGGCTGAGCATCTTCCATTTAAAGGCCGGTCTCTTTGCTCAGGCATGCGTGTTGTCATAACAGGAACCTGAAATCATAGTTCCCTGTTGTAGATTCTTATTGCCAAACAAGGAACTCCCACCCATTAGTTTCGTAGGATTCAGATACCTACAATGTACTCTGTCCTCTACCTCAGGGCAAGCCTGGATTTCCTAGGAGGGCTAGGATGAGTTCGGGATCTTAGGATTTAATTTCTGGGCTGACTCTGAGCTGTCATTTTAGAGGAGCTCTCTGGACTGATCAGGAGCAGGGGATTCTAAAATCAAAGGAGCTCGCCCAGTGGGCATGACTCAGTGGTTGAGTGTCGACCTATGAACCAGGAGGTCACAGTTCAATTCCTGGTCAGGGCACATGTCTGGGTCGCTGGCTCGATCTCCAGTGTGGGGCTTACAGAAGGCAACTGATCAATAATTTTCTCTCATGATTGATGCTTTTATCTCTCTCCCCCTCTCCCTCTCTGAAATCAATAAAAAATATATTAAAAATAAATAAATAAAACCAATGGAGCTCTGCCTCCTGGGACCTCCACATCTTCTCCCTCATCACACAGGGCACTCAGCAGTCTCATCTGCTAATCTCTGACCTTGAGGGATTACTCAATTGAACCCCAAGGAAATGGTAGATGTAGACATCCAATATTAAATTTGATTCACAACCTTGACATTATAACAATGGTCTCTTCTCTCAATGCTAAGATGGTACTGTTAGAAAAAATTGTTAAAATCATAAATTGCTCTAAAGTATCAAGAAAACCATTAGCCAGTCTTATCCTGAACATCACACTGTGCACACATATAGTTTTAATTCATACTGAAATAAAGAAAATCATTCTTTGCATATCCATTTTCTCTTAAATATTAACATGTTAAAAATCTTAGCCATTTGGAATAGAATTGAGAACCCAGATATCAACCCAAATCACTATGCTCAATTAATATTTGACAAAGGAGGCACGAATATACAATGGAGTCAAGACAGTCTCTTCAATAAATGGTGTTGGGAAAATTGGACAGACACATGCAAAAGAATGAAACTAGATCACCAACTTACACCATTCACAAGGATAAACTCAAAATGGATACAGGACTTAAACATCAGACGGGAAACCATAAAAATACTAGAAGCATCCACAGGTAGCAAAATCTCAGACGTATGCCAAAATAACTTCTTCACTGATACTGCCCCTAGGGCAATGGAAGCTAAAGAGAAAATAAACAAATGGGACTACTTCAAAATAAAAAGCTTTTTTACAGCAAAAGAAACCATCAATAAAACAACAAGAAAGCCCACGGTGTGGGAGATCATATTTGCAAATATTACCACTGATAAAGGATTAATCTCCAACATTTACAGACAGCTTATACAACTAAATAAAAGGAAGATGAATGATCCAATTAAAAAATGGGCAATGGACCTAAACAGAATATTTTCAAAAGAAGACAGAAGGAAGGCCAAAAGGCACATGAAAACATGCTCAAAGTCACTAATTATCCGAGAGGTGCAAATCAAAACAACAATGCGGTACCATCTCACACCTGTCAGAATGGCCAACATCAACAAATCAACAAACGACAAGTGTTGGCGAGGTTGCGGAAAAAAAGGAACCCTCGTGCACTGCTGGTGGGAATGCAGACTGGTGCAACCACTGTGGAGAACAGTGTGGAGTTTCCTCAAAAAACTGAAAATGGAACTCCCATTTGACCCAGTAATCCCACTTCTAGGAATATATCCCAAGAAACTAGAAACACCAATCAGAAAGGATATATGCACCCCTATGTTCATAGCAGCACAATCTACAATAGCCAGAATTTGGAAACAGCCTAGGTGCCCGTCAGCAGATGATTGGATCCAAAAACTATGGTACATCTACACAATGGAATACTATGCTGCCATAAAGAAGAAGGAATTCTCATCATTTGCAGCAACCTGGATGGAATTGGAGAGCATCATGCTGAGTGAAATAAGCCAATCAACGAAAGAGAAACACCACATGACCTCACACATCAGTGGATGATAAAGATCTTTATAAACTGATGAACCAAGAGACAGATATAGAGAAAGTAAAGCAACAGGCAGACTGTCAAATTACAGTGGGGAGGGTAGGGATATCAGGGGGAGATAATAGATCAACCGAAGGACTTGTATAAATGCATATAAGTACAACCAATGGACATAAAACTATGGGGAGGGAGGGGATGTGTGGGAGGGAGGGAGGGGGGCAATAAAAAAAAAAATCAAGAAAATATGTAAAAAAAATAAATAAATAAATAAATAAATAAATAAAAAGAAAAAAAAAGAAAACACTGACTGAATAACCCCCGTCAACAGCAGGATAGTGGCCTGGAGAAACGTTTGGACAGATATAGGTCCCTTCCTTCCTTCCTTCCTTCCTTCCTTCCTTCCTTCCTTCCTCCCTCCCTCCCTCCCTCCCTCCCTTCCTTTCTTCCTTCCTTCCTCCCTCCCTCCTTCTTTCCTCCCTCCCTCCCTCCCTCCTTCCCTCCCTCCCTTTCTCTCTCTCTCTCTCTCTCTCTCTCTCTCTCTCTCTCTCTCTCTCTCTCTCTCTCTCTTAAAGATATGTTTTTATTGATTTTAGGGAGAGGAAGAGCAAGGAAGAAAGAGATAGAAACATCAGTGATGATAGAGAATCATTGATGAGCCACCTCCTGCATGGCCCACACTGGGGATTGAGCCCAAACCATGCATGTGTCCTGACTGGGAATCGAACTGTGACCTCCTGGTTTATGGGTCATCCCTCAACCACTGAGTGACACAGCAGGCTCATTTTTTTCTTCATAGTGTTGTGATAGAAAGCCATTTGAACTGAGTTAAATTTTAAAATAGGGAACAATACACCATGTTATCATAATCTTATTTATCTTACTATCTATCAATAATAAGCTTGGTAGCTAAATATGGAATATTTATGGAATATTTTTGTCTATCTGTTATCTAAATTTCTATTTCTACCTGCATAATGGGGTAGGGGAATTATAAAGACAGTTGCTACTCTATATAATAAAAGGATAATATGCAAAAAAAAAAAAAATCTTAGCCATTTGAACTATAGCCTTTCTCTGAGCTGCTTACCACTTTTTAATTGAAAGCAGCTAGCATATATAGTTAATTCTGGACTATTTTCAACCTGGACAGACTTGAAATATTCCTATATCATCTAAATAGTTCCTAACAGAGACTTTTTTTTTAAATTATTGCATTACCATAAACAATTACTATTTTACAGAAGAAAACATCAAAAACATGTTTAGCAAAAAAATAAATAAATAATCTACCCAATACATTTATAAAACACCTTAGCTAATCAAAAGCAGAAAGCTTCCTTCTAGATTTACCGAACTTGGCATAAAACAATTATTCACAGTTTGCAATCAACTGTAATGGACTAACCAAACTACTATACACAAGCACATTACACTGACTGTCACCCACTTCTTCCCGTAGCAATAAATAGAAAAATATTCCTTACCACAGTCCTCAGTATTATTCACAACCACCCCAGCATCATAGCATTTTATAACTAACCTTGCTGGAGAGAGTCCTGTGACTAAATTTTTGTAGAGGCAAGTGATTTTAACACTTGTGCTAGTTTGGCAGTACATGAAAGGTAAGACAGAGAGCAAATGCTGCGTATGACCAACTGACATCGAAGTGGAAAAAGGGAAAGCAGCTGTGAGCAGTATGAAAAGGAAGTTTGTTCTCCCAACTCTCTTTCATTCACTACAGGGGGATACTTTTCCAAGTCACAAGAAGAACCTTCTGTATATGGCAAAAAAGGTTAACCGAGATTGTGACCAAACTGGCCGGGATTAAAAAAAGAAAGAATGTGGGCCCCGAGCTCAACACTGATCTGATCTCTCACAATTCAGTTCTTCACAAAAACACACTCACCTGTCACGCTGGTGGGGAAAGGGCTGCAGGGATTAGCCTGATCTTGCCCAAGGAAGCCCCTCTCCGGAGTGCTTTGGCCACCTGGTCCTCCCGAGAGCTGCTTGTCAATAAAACTGCCAGTGTGAGCGCGCACCAAGAATTACCAGCATTTATGTCTCAGTTTCAGCAGAACCTGCCAGTTTACAGCCAATGAAATCTTTACCAATGTTTGTCACAGAACTAGCTTAACTATCTCAATCTGTAGTTGATCTACATGTGCACAATCTATGATTATTATTAACACCGCAATAACAAAATATTGAACCTGAGAGTCTCCAGGAGACGCAATTGGCTTTTTAAAGCAACTTACCATATCAGAAAATAGCAAACTTTTCTTTAAAGGTATCTTCAGGGGAAGATTTATCTCTCTCTTTCATTTAATTCTAAGCCTCGTGGGAGAAAAAAGTTGCCTACTTGACACTTCTTCTGTGACACCTCATCTTGTTCTGCCTTGGTATAAGAGCTTTTGGAACACTGCACACAGCTATTAAGTTACTCCTTTGTGCGAACAGGAGCTGCAACATTGTAGGTGGAGAAGCAAGAACTCACAACTCCCCAGGAAAAACGAGAGGAGGAAAAGTGAGAGACTCTAGACAAGCCTCACACCTGGCCCTACTCAGCAATGACCAAGTCATTTGTCACTTTCAGGCTGAGGCCCATTCTCCAAAATAACTGGCCTCCGCTCAGAGTTCTTAAAAGTTTACTGGGAAACACGTTCCTGGGCTGCAGCAGCGCGGCCCCAGGAGGGGATTGCAGGAGTCTGCCCTGATCGAGCGCCCCACCCTCACCGGCCTAGACGACCCCCACACGGACCCCCATCTTCTCCCAGTCCCACTGCTGACAGCCACACAGAGGCAGGGTCACAGGCACCCCGACACCCCCGTGAACCAGACAAGAGCTCAGTCTCTCTGTCTCTCTGTCACACACACACACACACACACACACACACACACACACACACGTGATCACGTGCACGGTCACAAGGATCGGCCCACTCACAAAGTCACACCGCCTGGGACAGCAGCACACACACACACACACACACACACACACACACACACGCACACGCGCACACACACACACACTCACCTGCAACCCCGCACACATCACACACCACAGCCCCGCCTCCCGGGCCTCGCTCATCCCTCACCTGCCGTGGCCGCCCCCACGTTCTCTTCCCTCCTCCCCAGGCGGCTCTGCCCTCCAGGACCGGAGGGGCCGGGGCGGCGGCGGGGCCCGCGGGGCCGGCGGCCGGAGCTCAGGACCCGCCGGCGCCGCAGGCGGTGGGGCGCGCAGGACCGCCGGCCTCCGAGGGGCGGGGCGCGCGGCCGAGCGAACCTGGGCCGCCAGCTCCCTCCTCCCGAAACGTCCGCGCATCGGCGGCCTCTCCCCGCTTCCGGGTTTGGAGGGGGCGGGGCCACGTCGTGAGGAAGGGGCGGGGCTCCGGTGGTCACCATGGCCACGGGCCTGGGAGAGAGAGTCCCGGGCTCTGGCTTCTTCCCTGGGGTGGAAGCCAGCGTGCGGGCGCCGGGAGGAGGCCACTGTTGCCTCAGGGTCGGCCCTGGGTCCCCGGTCTAACGTGGAGGAGGTTATGGGAATGGCAGGAGCGGGCGCCGAGCCCCCCGGGACCTGCCTCTGCCTTCACTTCGCTTGGAGGGGACCCCTTTGAGTTCAGGCTTGGGCCAGCAGGGCTTTGCACCCTTTTTTTTCTTTTTAAAAATATTTTATTGATTTGTTACAGAGAGGAAGGGAGAGAGATAGTTAGAAACATCAATGAGAGAGAAACATTGATCAGCTGCCTCCTGCACACCCCTCACTGGGGTTGTGCACTGCAACCCAGGTACATGCCCTTGACCGGAATCGAACCTGGGACCTTTCAGTCCGCAGGCTGTCGCTCTATCCACTGAGCCAAACCGGTTTCGGCTGCACCCTTTCTTTTCTTGGCAAGTTTTTATTTTCCCGTTGGCACAGCTACAAACGCCCTTCATTGCCCTCCACTGGAACCTACCCACCCCCCGTCCCAGGTTTGTGCTGACGTCCTGAGGGTTTCATCCTTCGTCACTTTCCCTTAAATAGAGAATATTAATATATGTATAATCATTTTTTTTATTAAGGAAGATGTTGCAGACGCCATGAGTTTTTGAGTAAAATATTTGCTGAAAGAATAAGATTGAATAACGTTCCAGTCTTTTTGTTGGAAGTTTTTAGTGCTCCTATCACAAGGTCCTGTGCTTCTCCCTAATCTGCTTTAGGGAAAGCTTGTACTCTGTCTAAATGCCTTTAATTTTTACCTTTACCCCAGGCAGCAGTTTATGGGGCTTAGGTTAGGGGAGAATCCTAGTAAATTGCATCCTTAGTTATGACCTCTGCCCGTCTCAGGAGCTTTGGGTCCCAGTGCAGAACTTGGACGAATCCCAAAAACATTTCCCAAGAGTGTACTAACACATTCGACACACTCCTGCCCCCACCCCCTCTTTTGAAATTTCAAGTCAGTCACAGGAAGCAGTCTTTTTTTTTTATAAGCACCACACAAAGGGCATGTTCCCACTGAAGATTTTTAAATTTTGGATTAGTTGAATGGACTGGCAAATCATTGGTTGTATGTAAACCCATTATGGGTGCTCATCACATTACCTGTCCAACTCTGTGGGGAGCTTTAATTTAGGGAAATGGGGGAGAACAGAGTGATTCAACCAGTACAATGGTTGGCAAATTGTGGCTCTCAAGCCACATGTGGTTCTTTGGCCCCTTGGGTGTGGCTCTTTCCAAGTGCCGGCCTGCACGTACAGTGCGATTGAAACTTCGTGGCCCATGCGCAGTAGTCGGTTTTCGGCTCTCAAAAGAAATTTCAATTGTTGTACTGTTGATATTTGGCTCTGTTGACTAATGAGTTTGCCGACCACTGAACCAGTACCTTAGCAAATGTTCAGGCTCCCATTATGTACCAAAGGGATATTGAATGAATTAAAGAGAGAATAAATAAATCTATCCATATGTATTATATTTCCAAAACTGTAGTCCTTAGATCCCATACCCAGACCTCACGTTAGTAACAGCCTTAATATATATGCCCAAATATATTAGAAATCCTTATTCTGCTAGTTTGGCAATAAAAATTTTTAACTTGACTTGATAATGAAAAACCACTTTACTATGTAGTTATGTTTTGTTTTATATATATACTTTTTTTTTAAATGTAAAAAGTCAAACCCAAAATGTTTTATTTCCCTTACAAAAGGACCCCACGGTCATGTTTGGACCCTCTGTTATTCCAGCGTGCATGGCAAGCACATTTTCCGTTCCCTAATCCGATTGAGGAACATTTAATATCTGTGAGTTCCAGCTGTCCTGTAATTGCACAACTGCAGAGCACAAACTTTTGATCCAGGGCAGGCCACAATAGAGACAGGCCTGGTGTTTAAGGCCGTGAGGGTTTGCAGCTGTCGTGGCTGGGGTCTGCCAGGTGGTTCCCACAGCACCAATCCCTGTGTGAGAATTTCACTTAAAAACTGGAATGTTCATAAAATACCAAAGTAAACAGATGGCCAGCTGGCTGTCAGAATTGCCTAAACCCATGCTCTAGCCCCCAAATTGATCTCTTGGCAGGATATTTGTTTTAAAACATACATGCAAAATAATCCTAGATATATCTTAAATGCATGAACACACAACAAACAGAACAGTGGTTACCTCTGAGGAGAAACTGGGGATGTAAGTAGTAAAGGAGAACTTTGACTTTTAGATTTAGAATTTGAATTTATATAAGGTATTCAGATGTTATTGTATGAAAAAAAAAACAACACTTAAAAACAACTATATTCTTTAATGCTTTAAATATTATATACTTTAAATCCTGCCCTAAACCCTGTTCTAAATCCTTCAATAGTTCACCACTATCTTTTTAAAAAATAGGTTTTATTGATTTCAGAGAGGAAGAGAGAGAGAGAGAGAGAGAGAGAGAAACATCAAGATGAGAATCATCTATGGGCTGCCCCCTACCTACCCCCACTAGGGATCAAGCCCAAAACCTGGGCATGTACCCTGATTAGGGAATTGGACTGTGACTTCCTGGTTCATGGGTCAGTGCTCAACCATGGAGCTACACCAGCCAGGCCCCCACTCTTCTGAAGCTAAAGTCCAAGGTGCACAGGTTAGAGTAGGTCTGGCTCTGCAAAGGGTCCTGAACACTCTGTGAAGTCTCAGACCTCAAGGCATTTGTATATGCTCTTCCCACCATTAAAATGCCTCTCTCCCTCGGCCCACCAGAGTGTTTTACTCTTATCTCACCCCCAAGAACCATGGGTGTGTGGAAAAGTGAAAGAGGAGCAAAACACTTATTTTTTCACACTAATACCAATTCTTGGAATACCATCCTTTTAAAGCTTCTCAGGGTATAATTGACTGTAGTGTTATATACCAAATTATGCTGACACCTAAGACTGAAAATGAATGTTGTTTCCTTACTGCCAGACCAAGTCTGTGTCAAATACATACCACACTGAATTATAGGGATCAGACACAGAGTGGGGATTCTGGAACTGCCCAAGACAGACACAAATATGACTCTTCTGCAGCTTGCTACCAAAAGATCCTATCAAACAAGTTATATATAGTTATTTCTAATTAATAATTTATTATCATTTGAGAGTTAAGAAATCTGAGTTAAGAAATATGACACTTCCCCTCTCTGGGGGTGATTTCCTTCTCTATAAAACGAGTCTAAGGTTAGACTTAAATGATCTCTAAGTTCTTTCCAATTCTAAGATTTTAGATTTTATATATTTATGAGAGATATGTTATAGACTCTTTACAATAGCCTTCCCTCAAAGTTGCTTCTCTCTGATAATCCTCCCCTACTGCCTCTCCCTTTCCAATAAACTTTTAAGAAGTATCACAAAAATGCCTCTTGCCCAGGCTGGGCAGCTCCGTTGGTTGGAAGGCTTCCGCTACATCAAAAGGTTACAGGTTTGATTCCTGGTCAGGGCACATACCTAGGTTTCAGGTTCAATCCCCATCAGGCTCATGTAGGAAGCAACTGATTGATATTTTTCTCTCTGTCTCTCTTTGTCCTCTCCCCTTCTACCACTAAAATCAACATACATATCCTCTGGTGAGGGTTTTTTTTTGTTTTTTGTTTTTTTTTTAAAGCCTCTTCAATGAAAAATAGTATTTTAACTTATTGAATAAGTTACTGTTTGTCTATTATTAACTTTTCAAAATGAAAGTTCCTAAGCAAAGGTTCCATCTGTCGACGTAGCATCTCATCGACCTAGCATGAGATCATCTACCTTTAAGAAGAGCAGCAATATAGAACCCTGCAACAGAAGAGCTCACCAATATGCTGCAAAATAGATCTGTAGAGTTCTAGAAAACTATGAGTCCTTAGAGGTAATAAAGACAGTGGTTGAACAGTAACTAAAATGCAACAATTGTTTTGAAGTAGTCTAGCACAGTGCCTGTGTATAAATTAAAATGTGCTCCCACGTCTTTGGTTCTGAGCACTAGTGCCTAACATATTAAATCCCCTGGTCAAGGATAAAAACACTTGCCAATAGAGGCAGGCTAGTCCAGGATTAGGAGCTTAGACTGGTGTTAGGCTACTGGAGTGTGAACTCCAAGTCCACTTATGAGCAATGTAATGTTCTGGAAGAGCAAGGGTCAATAACAGTACCTGGCTGAAAGGGTTATTGTAGGATAAAGTGAGATGGTTCGGGATGAGTCCTCACAAACATAGCCTGAACTCATAAAATGTTAGCTAATAATAACGGTACTGAGAACTCACTGTGTGCTCGGACCTGGCTAGATGCATTTACATAAGTTATTTCTAATCCTCATGTCAACCCTTGCAAAGTAGGTACAATTTTCATTTCCTAGATAAGGAAACAGATTCTCAGAGTGGGTAACTAGCCTGGGCTTATTCAGAGGCAGGGCCAGGACTCACACATATTTGTTGAATCATAGCTTCTGCCTCTCAAAATAATATATTTTTACCTTGAAATTGTTTGATTAATATAAAGGAAAAGGGTGAAAATTAGTTTTATTGCCTAAAATATAAAGTATAAAAACAACAAGCATCCTTTCTGGCAGCCATTCTCAGAGCTGCTTTTTATGCTCAGAAACATTTCTTTTGTCTCCCAAACCAAACCAAGGGTGAAATCCTTTTAAGCAAAATCTATAATCTCCTAGGGTTAATATTAGCCAACTGTTGCTGGATCCCTGTTTCATCACCTCTGAAATGAAAATTTGAGTTACTAAACCATAGATACTTTCCCACTCTAAAAGTCTTTCCCTCCTGTGGTCTAAAGGTTCCTGAGTAAGCAGTTGGTGCCACCCAGAGGAGAAAAACGTTGCAGGCCCAGAGAAGGAATTATGGCAGTTTCAGACTCTGGTGACAAAATTAGCTTCCACTTAATGAGTGTCAATGTGCCAGGCACTTCCATGGGCATGTTTAAAATGAATTTCTATTCTTCAAGTCAGGTATTTCCCATGTTTTTAAACTGAGAAATCATAGTTTAAAAATTTAGAAAGCATTGTTCTGAGTCACCCCACTAATAATGAGTAACTAAATCGTGTTTTGAGCCTGATGTTTTTTCATTGACAAGAGCCAAAATAGAAGCTTCTTGCAAAAGAGGGAATGTATTTGCAAATACATCCTTTTAGCTAGAATACAGAATGGACTGTGTCCCACCTTCCCTGAGAGTCCCTGGACCCAGGGACCAGAATTTGGCTCAGACCCATGCACACCTCTTTTTCTTTCCTTTTTTAAAAAAAAATATATATTTTATTGATTTTCCACAGGGAGGGAGAGGGATAGATACCTAGAAACGTAGAAACGTCGATGAGAGAGAAACATCGACCAGCTGCCTCTTGCACCGCCCCCACTGGGGATGTGCCCGCAACCAATGTACATGCCCTTGACCGGAATCGAACCCGGGACCTTTTCAGTCCGCAGACCGACGCTCTATCCACTGAGCCAAACCGGTTTTGGCCCATGCACACCTCTTAAGCTACTTAAAGCTGTTGCTGTTCTGGCGTAAAAATCATTTGTTGAATGTGACATAGTGCAGAGTCTCATATCCAGAGATTCTAATTCATGGCCTGGAGTATGACCCAGGGATCTACATTTTAAACAGGTACCCATGCCCTGGCCAGCTAGCTCAGTTGGTTAGAGCATCACCCCAATATGCCAACATTGCGGGTTTGATCCCCAGTCAGGGCACATACAAGAGTCAACCAGTGAATGCATAAATAAATGGAACAACAAATTGCTATCTTTCCCTTTCTCTTTCTCTCTCTCCTTTCTTTCATCAATAAAAATTTTTTAAATATTAAAAAAATTAAACAGGTACCCAGGTGCTTTTTGTTCAGATGGAAGTCCTGCTCAGTCACACTGGGCTGTGGTTTCCATAGGAGCCTGAACAGGGTGAGCTGTGTAGGTTTCTGAGGCCTACCTGGGATGTGCACTGTTTACTTCTTCAAAGAATGTGTTGCCAGTTTGAAGATGGCATTTCTAAACCTCGTGTTTACCCTCCAGTCCCAGGATGGGCTCAAGGCTCCCTGAATGGGAAACTGTCCATTACGGGATGAGCTTTGCACTCTTGCCTCAAGATTTCATATGTTTGAAAGCTATTTTCTATACTCCTAAGTATGCCAACCAACTTCCTTTCCAGCTCACACTGCCTCACCCACAGTCCTCTAGTCCAGTGTTTCCCAACCTTCTCTCATGATGAGAATCACCTGGTGGAGTTGTTAAAACACAGATTCCTGAATCCCAACTAAGAAGTGCTAAACTAGAATTTTTGGGAACATATAGGTAAAATTGTATACTTAACTAGTGCTCTAACACAGATGTTATATACAGAGCACTAAGTTAGGTATGCAATTTTACCTATATGTTCTCAAAAATTCTAGTTTAGCACTTCTTAGTTGGGATTCAGGAATCTGTGTTTTAACAACTCCACCAGGTGATTCTCATCATGAGAGAAGGTTGGGAAACACTGCGTCAGCATTAGGCTGTTTTCTGTGCAGGTGAAATCACTGGTCTGGGATGGGCCTTGACTCAGACTGGCCAAGGACTAGAGGTGGTCTGCCTAAGAGATTCTGACTGGTAAGGGCAATGGTAATTGGCTAAACAACCAGAGGGGATCCACTGAGAATGTGGGGTGGCAGACCTGAGACCATTACCAGTAGGTAGTAAGGGATCAGAACTGATCCACAGAGCTGTGTCCTCAGGAAGGCTTTCCCACTCCCCTGGCAGGTCCAAATGGGCTCTTCCTCAGAGCCGCTGAGGAAATCACACTACCACACACCTGTAAGCTCCCGAGGGCACTGCTGCTCATTCTCTCTGCATTTCGTTGTATGTGCTTAATGTCTGGAGCAGGGAGTCAGTAACCACACTAACTGAAAACAAAAAAAGCACTTTCACAATCTATTACTCTCCAAACTACTTTGGGAGCGTTTTTAATTTGTTTTGTTATCTTCAGCCCCATTTCACACATAAGGAAACTGAAGTTCAGTGATGTTCAGTGTCTGAGATCACAGAGCTATCAGTGGTGGAGTCAAAACTCTCCGTAAAAAT
Source organism: Pipistrellus hanaki (assembly GCF_964339955.1). Classification (NCBI taxonomy): domain Eukaryota; kingdom Metazoa; phylum Chordata; class Mammalia; order Chiroptera; family Vespertilionidae; genus Pipistrellus; species Pipistrellus hanaki. Next base: position 43,266,222 of record NC_140503.1, on the reverse strand, counting down.
ATAATTCCCAAGTGATAACCAAGTTCTTTCACTTCCACAGTGAAATCTTTTAAATCCTCCCCTCCTTCCCCATAACTGGAGCTGTTGCCCACACCTTCACATTTCCAACTTCCCAACAGATCTTTTACTTCCCATCTCCTTTCACCCCTGACCAAAGTTACCCACCCAAAATGTAGATCTGGTATGTGACTTCCCTGATTGAGTCTCTTACATACAAGACAAAGGTCCAAATTCTGTTCTCAAAGCCCTCCATAACGTGATCTTCTAGTCTTGCTCTTTCAGTCTCATCTCCATCATCATAATTCATATCAATTCTGGTTTCTTCCAAACACTAAGTTCTTTCCCATGTTTAACATGCCATGTTTCCCTTCCATGATTCATTAGCTTTTCCCAGCCAGCTTTATATGTAAGTAGATAATTAGCCCCATACATTGAAGAGAATGCCTAGCAAATCTATGTTTTAAAGAATAATAAAAGCCAGTCATGCTCCCACCATCCAGTTTAAGAACATTAGCAACTCCCGGTGAGAGAATTCTTTCATGCTTCTGCACAGGCTGGGATGCCCTGCCAGGCTTTAGTCTGCATAGTGAACTCATCATTTGGAAACTCAGATTCTGCTTTATCTTCTCTGGAAAGTCTCCACTGACTCCCTTGAGGGAGATTGAATGCTCCCATTATACCTCCATTATGGCATTTATAACTATTATATTTGCTTGTTTGCCTCCCCCATAGATTGAAGATGCCAAAAATTAATCTATCTCCAGCAACCAGAATAAAGGTAGTTACACAGAAAGTGTTAATAAGTAGGATGTCCATATAAACTGGTATGCCTGGTGTCCACATAACCTGCAGAGTCCCAGTTTATGTCTGTTATCCAGGAGTAATTACCATGTTTGCCCGAAAATAAGACATCCTCCAAAAATAAGACCGACTTACAGGTTTCCTTCTGAGTGAAATATAAGGCATCCCCCCAAAAATAAGGCCTCTCTAGGCTAAACATGATTTGGTCCACTCATTCTGAAAGAAATGGAGTCACAAGAAATTCACCAGGAAATTCAGGAATTGGATTGTTATGATGATGTTCCAGAAGATGATATGATTGTCATTGAATAAATGAGTAAATTCTTGATACTGTAGGATTCAGTTTGTCTGGTTTGTGTTGACAACTACCGTACTACCGTACCATATACAGGTAATAAATTTCCTTTATTTTCATTTAACAATAAATGTGTACCATATTCTTCTTCATGGAAAAATAAGACATCCCCTGAAAATAAGACCTAGCACATCTTTGGGAGCAAAAATTAATATAAGACACTGTCTTATATTCGGGGAAACAGGGTATTACAAGTACTTCCTTTTATACTCATGAACATATTCTACTTTAAATGATCAATTATATAATTGCCCTATCAATCAATAAATGGTGAATGATTAATGGAGAGTTTAGCAGATAGAATCTAGGCAGAAAAATCTAGGATATATAAATATCCTCAAATAAAAATTCAACAGCTGGCCACTGTCCCCCATTCTCTTCCAGAAGTGCTTGACTCTCTGAGACAGAGAAGATGAGTTTGCACAGACCAGATGCTCAATAATTTTTATTGTGTAAATACACTGAAAAGTGTTAGGATATTCCTACTTCAAGAAAACCTAGTTGTAAAATGTGAATTTACAGTAAAGATCATGTGACAGATTACTATTGTTTGTTTACTAGTTGATGGAACTAGATAGTAGAGGAATTTAAATAACTGACTTTACTACTTGCTGAAAATCAGAAATGCAGGTTACTCCTGAATAAAAGCCTAGTCAATGAGGACATAAATTTAAAAATATCAATTAGTTGCACTTAGGGAAACATAAAATCTCCTTGACTTTGACATAAATAAGTTTTTATTTAAAGTTTCTTTTGTTATTCAAGTAGAAAAGTTGTTGTTTTTTAAAATTTGTTTCAGAGAGGAAGGAAGAGCGAGAGAGACAGAAACATCAATCATTGATTGGCTGCCTCCCGCATGCCCCACACTGGGGTTTGAGCCCACAACCCGGGCAGGTGCCCTGACCAGGAATTGAACCGTGACCACTTGGCTCAACTACTGAACCACATCGTCCAGGCTAGAAAAGTGTTTAACTATTGTCAAACAAAAAGCAAAAAGTGAGGTAATTAATATTTTGGATAATAATCTCCTCTTCTCCAACAGTGTCATATTCCTTGAAACATCAAAGTAATTCCTTATGAATAAAGCTTTTAATAAATTACAAATACGTAAAAGGTCTTCCTGTCTTCTTCCTAAACTACTTAGTACACTGTTGCATAGCAACAATTTTTTCCCCCTGCTTCTTTGTTGGAAGTCTGAGAGTCTGAAATCTGCATTGACTTGGATGAACTTGGGGGTTTTTCTGGTGCCAGGGGTGCAAATATCCATTGTAGAAATCAGTAGCTGTTAGTGTTTTCTTGAGCATCACTGACCGAACACCAATCCAGCCATCCTAAAGGGCAAAAGATAAATAGTGAGTATGAAGTAGTAAAATGAAGTAAACTTTAGTTTATAAAACTTTTATCATGAGAACAAACCAACTAAAACACTTTTACTAAATGCTTAGCTGCAAAGAGCACTATAATATGTACGATTCTTTGAGGCTGAAAGTGTATTACCAAGGAGGGATAACAAATATACAGATCTGTATAAACCCATTTAAACAGAAAGAAGCAGAATAAAAAGGTATATTTGCATGATGCTTTATAGTTTTCAGAGTGTGTCCATGCTTCTTATTATGGCTAGTTATCAGAATACTATGTGTACCGGTTAATAATAGCGGATTTTGTAATCAAAGAAAACATGAAAATTTCAAGAGAAGCATCAAAAGTGCTTTATTCAAAGTAATGTCTATCGCTAGCTACACATTTCCCCCTCTTTCAGGTAATTTGTGCATACCGTCCCAATAGAACTTTTCTTGTTTTAAGGCAAACCATTCAGAGACCCGATTTTCCACTTCTTCGTACGTTTTGAAGTGCTGCTCAGAAAGTGCATGTGCCATCAATCAGAACAAGTGGTAATCTGGAGCAAGGTCTGGTGAATACAGCGGGTGGGCTAATACTTCCCAGGCAAGATCTTCTTTAATTTTTTAATTTTTATTTTATTGATTTTTCACAGAGAGGAAGAAAGAGGGATAAAGAGTTAGAAACATCGATGAGAGAGAATCATCAATCAGCTGCCTCTTGCACACCCCCCACTGGGGATGTGCCTACAACCAAGGTACATGCCCTTGCCTGGAATTGAACCCGGGACCTTTCAGTCCGCAGGCCGACGCTCTATCCACTGAGCCAAACCTGTCCCAGCCCAGGCAAGATCTTTTAATGTGTCTTTAACTGGTTTTGAAATGTGTGATGGTGCGTCATCATGAACCAAAATTGTCTTCTGGCACATTCTGGTTGTTTTACGATCAAAGTATAGTTCAAACTGATTATTTGTTGTCGGTAGCAATCAGCATGAATGGTTTCACCTGGTTTTAGAAGCTCATAATACATCACACCATCCTGATCCCACCAAACGCAGAGCATTGTCTAATTTCCGAAGCGATTTGGCCTTGCAGTCGATGTTGATGGTTGACCTGGATCCACCATGATTTTGTGCATTTGGGATTTTCAAAATAAATCCAATTTTCATCGCCAGTCACAATTTGATGCAAAAAAGATTTTCTTTTGTGCCACTGAAGCAACATTTTACTAGTGACTTTTTGATTTTCCATTTGTCTTTCGTTCAGTTGATGTGGCACCCATTTTCCTTCCTTTAAAATCTTTTCCACTGCTTGTAAACGATAGCAAATTGTATGCTGAGCAACATTTAATCTTTCTACAAGTTGTTTTTTGAGTTTGACACGAATCTTCATCCAATAATGTTTGTAATTGTTGGTCTTCAAACTTTTTCAGTTGACCTGGACGTCTTTGTCTTTCACATTGAAATCATCACTTTTAAAGCATTTAAACCAGCATTCACAAGTGTCTTGAGATGGGTCATGTTCACCATAAGCTTCCTGAAGTATTCAGCACCACTTTTCTTCAAAATAAAGTAATGAATTAAAACCTCCCACAAAATCCTAACCGGTTTGGCTCAGTGGATAGAGCATCGGCCTGCAGTCTGAAATGTCCCAAGGTTCGAATCCAGTCAAGGGCATATACCTGGGTTGTGGGCACATCCCCAGTGGGGGGTGTGCAGGAGGCAGCTGATTGATGTTTCTTTTTCATCGATGTTTCTAACTATCTATCCCTCTCCCTTCCTCTCTGTAAAAAATCAATAAAATATATATTTTTAAAATCTTCTTGCAAATGCTTTTTTTGCATGAAATTTGACATTTTTAAGTGTACAAAAATATCTATGATGTTAACATCTTTAGCAAATTTGACATATGAAGTTTTGAAGCTTTTTGTCAATACAACAAAATAGCATACATATGAAATCGCATATATACATATCAACATGTGTAACTCCATCTATTTTAAAAAATCTGCATTATTAACCAGTACACATAGTACAACCACTCTAAAAAGTAGACAAATCCAATACTATCCACAGGGAAAACTGATGCCCAGTCAATATGAGTGATTGGTCTGAGATGACACAACTTGTGGATCTCAAACTCGCATATGCAGACAACACCGGCTTCTTCAATGAGAGCAAACTACAGACCCAGCCAAGGACAAGACATATGCACCCAAAGTCAGTCCAGAATAAGTTGAAGAGACACAAAGGGAGGTTGACAGGGGTTCTGTATCTACAGTCTGTGTAGGTCAGATCAATCTATCATACATTTTAAACATCCCTTCGTGAGCATGAAACATCTCACATATACGCCATATGAAGGAAATGCAAGGAATGTGGAAGACTTCTGAGGAAAACACCATCTATCTACACAAAAGCCTAAGCGACTGTTATGACCAGTCATTACGATGCACACTGACCACCAGGGGGCAGATGCTCAATGCAGGAGCTGCCCCCTGGTGGTCAGTGTGCTCTCACAGCCAACCTCCTGGGGCCAGCCAGTAGCCTTGGTGTCTGTTCCTTCTGCGCCTGGCCCAGCAACCCTTGCCTCCTCTCCCAACCCCACCCAGGGCCTTCAGGCCTTAAATGAGACGGGGAACCGGGGATGGGCGGCAGCAGATGTGACCCCTTTCCCAGGGAGACCAAGGGCTGGCTCCCTCCTAGGGGATGATGGCTAACCTCCTGTGTGCTGTCCTACCCCCCAGCCGGTAGGCCCCGATTGGCCTGCGGTCCCTCCTCCAGTTCTTCCCTCCCAGCCCCCCTAACTCCCCCAGGCTGGCAGGCCCCAATCACCTGGCCCTTATTGACCCTGATTGCTGGTCAGGTCTAGGGACCCCACTCATGCACAAATTGGTACATCGGGCCTCTAGTTGTCTTATAAAACAATAATGGTTCCAAAGTCATTTTAAATCATTAGAAATATGTCTAACCACTGTTGAATAGTAAAAGCAAGTAGGACATATGCACTGTAGTTCAGCTAAATACTTGGATATCTTTTATGATAGTCATATTAACAAGATAAAAAGAGCTTGTTAATTAAATTGGTTTACACAGAATATAAAATTTCTTCAAAAGAAGGACTATGGTTACTGAATTTTCTTTCATTGTTTGAGTAACAATGCCTTGGCAAAACTTCATCAATTTAAAAAAATTATATAAGAGTCTACTATTTCTTTTAAAAAAAAAGTCCATTGCCTCAATCTGATAGACAAGTAGTTCAGTGAAGTCCCAACTAAAAACGATAAATGATACAAACTATAAATTTAGTAAAACAAGTATGATATTTTAAACTAAAGGAAATGTACCTTGCAACAAACCAGAAGCTTTTGTGACGGTTTGTGGTATATTACGGATCCTGGAATAACAGCCTGTCCTGCAAATTTTGGATCTAAAGAATGGAGGGGGGTAGGGACACGAGAGAGTGAGAATAATTACACTTCATTATGCTTCTTAAATATTACATCATCTTGGGAGGCAGTACTAAAACTACAGAGGACTCATTTGCTGATAACTTGACTCTGTAACCCAAATGGAGCCACAGTATTTTGTGTGTACCTTGAACCCAAACGGAAGCTTTCCAAACATATAAGCTATGAGTCCTTTACCCAGTCTCTCAAAGGTCAACCTAAAAATGCTGAATCCAGAAGTTTTGAGCATTTTGGGGAAATAACTACAATAGCTACTAGGGGAGAAATATACAGGAGGCTTAGGATAAAAGCCGGCCCCTTCATCCATGACTAAACTCATACCAATTCCTAGATTCCCAACTCTGAACGACACCAGCACCCACTGTGGCTCACTCCTTCAGCCCACCACATTGGGAGAGGGGGGTACTGATGGGCCTCAGAACAGGCCTGTATTGTGAAATGGCGAACCTTGGCCTAAGACCTCACTGAGCTGCTCATTTTCATTATGACATTCACCAGAATGAAATTAACCAAGTCATTTTGCACCCCCTGAAAAGCTTAGTATGGGAAAACACAGAGCTTAAAACGGGATAGTGCCGCTGCTCTGCCTACTTCCTAGGTTCCTATGATGATTAAATGAGAAAATACATGTGAATGGGCACTCAATGAATGTAATATATTATTATTATTGAACCCAAACAAACTAAAAAAATTCCTACTTTTTGTAAATGTGACCTATGGTAAAACAGACACATTTTCAAATAGATTATAGTGAAAACATTTTCTATGTCAGCTATTCAAAAGTTAATACCAGTGAGGACTGAACTATTAACTTCTACCAAATCCAGAAGTTTAATGGTGCTATCCATCCAGAGTGTCTGTAACGGAATCTGCAAATATAATTAAAGAAGGGATGGTTAAAGAAATGTCCTCAACCCCCAAACCTTTTAACTACCATTCTGTGCCAGTCAGGGCTCACTTGTCTCCCAATTACAGAAGAATTGGGAACTCAGTTTCTAAGTCTTATGCAATAGAACATAATATGACCCTCTACATCAGTCTCCAGAATTTATAAGATCTTAACATTAAACACTATTTTAAAATCAATGTTTATATCTTTACTAGAGTCCTGGTGCACAAAACTCATGCACGGGGTTGGGGAAGTCCGTCAGCCCGACCTGCACCCTCTCCAATCCAGGACCCCCGGGGGGAGTCCCTGAGGGATCAGGCCTCTATTATTAAAAATCTAGAGCATTTGCCGGGACCGGTTTGGCTCAGTGGATAGAGCGTCGGCCTGCGGACTGAAAGGTCCTGGGTTCGATTCCTGTCAAGGGCATGTACCTTGGTTGTGGGCACATCCCCAGTAGGGGGTGTGCAAGAGGCAGCTGATCGATGATTCTCTCTCATCGATGTTTCTAACTCTCTATCCCTCTCTCTTCCTCTCTGTGAAAAATCAATAAAATAAATATTTAAAAAAAATAAAAATAAATAAAAATAAAAATCTAGAGCATACAGTTTTATAAGGAACTTTTTTTACTTAACCATAAATCATGGACAACTTTTCTTTAGTAGACACTTATCTATCTTACTCTTTTTATCTGCTGCATAGTATTTCATTTTATTAATGTACCATAATTCATACTATCTTTATGATCAATATTCATTATTTTTATTTTTTTGCTATATAAAATTGTAAAATGTGATAAATAGCCTGCTAGATATATGTTTGAGGACTTTAATATATTTGAGGAATTTTATACATATATATTTGAGGGTAGTTATAATGTATGTTTTTTTTAAATAGTTTTTTTTTTAATGTTTTTATTGATTTCAGAGAATGGAAGGGAGAAGAAATAGAAACATCGATGAGAGAGAAACACTGATTGATTGTCTCCTACAGGGATTGAGCTTGCAACCTGGGCATGTGCCTGGCCAGGAATCAAACCTGTTACCTCCTGGTGCATGGGATGTTGCCGAACCAACCGAGCCACACCAGCTGAGCTAGTTTTTTTATGGGCTACCTGGATTAGAGAGCATCAACATTTCCCTGTTAAAATGCTGATAGGAGGAAAAAATGAGAATATATTGTTGTTTATTAGTGATTCCATATATTTAGTTGCAATTTTATTTTTTATGAAAACTACCAATTTATGCCCTTTGTCCATTTTTAAAAATAAAACTGAGTTGTTCTTCTTTGCCTATTAATTTGTGAAAGCCTTTTATATTTTTAGGAAATTAGACCTTTAATTCTTCAATGTGTTATGAATCTTTTCCCAGTTAATTGACTTTTTACACTATTTTTTTTCATGCTAAGTTTTTTATATTTATGGAGTGATATCTAAGTCTTTTCTCTCATAACTTCAGTGGTTCATATCATGCTTAAGGAGGCTCATCCTATAGTTCAAGATTATTAAATAAAATACAATTATTTAATTGTGCTTTTTCCCGTCTTTGGTAGGGTTTGTAAAAAAATTAAATCCCTGATCCATCTAGATTTTATTTTGATTTTAAAAGGTAGCTCTCTAAGGCTAACCAGTTGTCCCAATGCTACTTACTGGATAATCCATCTCACTCTTTCCTGCAATGTATGTCACCTTTATCACAGAATATGTATCTGACATCCTAGAAGTTGATTTAAAGATACTAACAAAATTAACACATACCAGAAAATAAGTTATCTCAATTTTCTAAATTAAAGATAAGTTTATTTTCAGACTGTGTAGCTTGATCTTATTTCATAGGTAAAGAAAATGAGGCCCAGGGAAATGCAGCTATTTTTCCCAAAGTTAGACACAGCTACTTAGTAGCAGAGCCAAAGATCAGAATCTGTTTTTTCATCCTCAGCTCAGTGCTCTTTTAATGAGGTCCTTAAAGAAGACATTTAATTTTTAGAAGAGTTAAATGGTTGCAAAGATTTGAACATTAAATTTAAAAATGTTAAAAGATCATAGTGTTGATATGACGACACATTTTGGTACAGTATCCTCTCTATAACTTGCTGACACATTTTGTTTCACTCATATTACTTCCAATAGAAGTTTTTTCATGTGTGTAATCTTTTTCTGTCAAAGAACTCAAAATACTTTAGAAACATGCTTTCTGACTAAAAAGGGATTTATATATACTGAGAGTTATGAATATGTTAGGAATATAATAAAAATATACAGGTCTTTTTAAAAAATATATATTTTATTGATTTCTTTACAGAGAGGAAGGGAGAGTGATTGAGAATTAGAAACATCAATGAAAGACAAACATCAATCAGCTGCCTCCTGCACAGCTCCTACTGAGGATGTGCCCGCAACCAAGGTGCATGCCCTTGACTGGAATCAAACCTGGGACCTTTCAGTCCGCAGGCTGATGCTCTATCCCCTGAGCCAAACCAGTTAGGGCCAGATCTTTTTTTAAATTGATTTGAGAGAAACATGTTGTTCCACTTATTTATTCATTGGTTGCTTCTTGTATGTGCCCTGATCGATCAAACCCACAACCTTGGTGTATAAGGACCATACGATAACCAAATGAGCTACCCAGCCAGGGCCCCAAAATACAGTTTTTATTCTTGAGGAGTGAAGCTTATTTTCATCTATCATCAGAGCATCGCAGAAAGAAAAGGGATGGTAAGAATATAGTCATTTCAGTGTCCACCATCATTACCGTCAAAATTATATGTTCGCATGGATTTAAATTCATAGTTTATTTTCTCTGATCTTGACAGGTGTGAACAGGGTCATTAACCCCATTTTAGAGGTAAAAAAGCAGAAGGTCAGAGAAGATAAGGGTTTTGCTCTTCATAGTAAATGGCAGCTCTAGGAATTAAATCTCCCTTTCTGGCTCTTTCTGTGACAGCACCAGCTTTTCTCAGTGGAGAGGAAAGGTGAACTGCAGAAATAAGGGTCATCATGCAGTAATATATAGCTCTGTGTTTGACTTTTTGAGGAGCTGTCAACTTGTTTTTCACAGCAGCTGCGCCATTTTACATTCCCACCACCAATGTAGGAAGGCTCCAAATTTCTCCACATCTGTGCCAGCCCTTGGAACTGTGTTTTATAATAATTATAGTGATCCCAGTAGGTGTGAAGTGGTATTTCAGAGTAGTTTTGATTTGCATTTTCCTATTGACTAAAGAAGTAGATCATGTTTCCATGGGTTTATTGGTAATTTATATATCTTGCTTGGGAGACATGTCAGATCCTTTGTGCATTTCCTAATCAGGTTATTTGTCTTTTTGCTGGAGAGTTTTAAGAGTTCTTTATATAATCTGGACACTACCCTGTTTCCCCGAAAATAAGACAGTGTCTTATATTAATTTTTTCTCCCAAAGTTGCGCTAGGTCTTATTTTCAGGGGATGTCTTATCTTTCCATGCACTAGGTCTTATTTTCGGAGGATGTCTTATTTTCGGGGAAACACGGTAGATCCTTATTAAATGTACGTTTTACAAATATTTTCTTCTGATCTATAGGTTGTCTTTTCATTTTCTGGGGAATGTTCTTTGAAGCCCCACTGTATTTTTTAATCTTCACCTGAGGATATGCTTTTTTATTGATTTTTAAAGAGAGAAACAGTGATGCTAGAGAAACATTGATCAGCTTCCTCCTATATGTACTGAGGTCAGGGATATTACCCACAACCTAGGTATGTGCCCTGGTTGAGAATCAAACCTGCAACCTTTTGGTGTACAGGACAACACTCCAACCAACTGAGTCACCAGCCAGGTTGAAGCCCAACAATTTTTAAAAATATATACATTTTATTGATTTTACACAGAGAGGAATTGAGAGGGATAGAGTCAGAAATGTCGATGAGAGAGAAACATCGACCAGCCGCCCCCTGCACACCCTCCACTGGGGATGTGCCCGCAACCAAGGTATGTGCCCTTGACCGGAATTGAACCTGGGACCCCTCAGTCCGCAGGCCGGTGCTCTAACCACTGAGCCAAACTGGTTTTGGCAAAGCCCAACAATTTTTAATTTCCAAGTCCAGTTTCTCTATTTTGTTTGGTTGCTTATCCTTTAGGCAAGATATCTAAGAACCATTGCTTAATTCAAAGTCATTAAAATTTACCCTTGTTTTCTTCCAAGAATTTTAGTTTTAGCTCCCACCTTTAGGTCTCTAATCCATTTTTTAGTTCATTTTTTATATACAGTGTGAGGTAGGACTCCAAATTCATTCTTTTTAAAAAATATATATATTTTTATTGATTTTTTTCAGAGAGGAAGAAAGAGGGATAGAAAGCTAGAAACATGGATGAGAGAAAATCATCGATCAGCTGCCTCTTGCACACCCCCCACTGGGGATGTGCCCGCAACCAAGGTACATGCCCTTGACCGGAATCGAACGTGGGACCCTTCAGTCCACAGGCCGGCGCTCTATCCACTGAGCCAAACCGGTTTTGGCAAATTCATTCTTTTTAAAAAAATATATATTTTATTGATTTTTTACAGAGAGGAAGGGAGAGAGAGAGCTAGAAACATCGACCAGCTGCCTCTTGCACACCCCCTACCGGGGATATGCCCGCAACCAATGTACATGCCCTTGACCGGAATCGAACCTGGGACCTTTCAGTCCACAGACAGACGCTCTACCACAGAGCCAAACCGGTTTCGGCTAAATTCATTCTTTTGATTGTGAATATTCACTTGTCCAAACTCCATGTGGTGAAAAGACTATTCTTTCCCTATCAAATTGTCTTGGCACCCTTACAAAAAAACTAACTGTACACAAATGTATGGGTTTATTTTTGCACTTCCAATTCTACACCATTGAGCTGTATGTCTGTCAATGTTTATGTCAGTACCACACTTTGATTACTGTAGCTTTGCAGCAAGTGTTGAAATTAGGCAGTGTGAGTCCTACAATTTTGTTCTTTTTATCAAGAATTTTTGGCTATTCTGGTCTTCTTAGGATTCAGTATGAATTTAAGAATCAGCTTGTCAATTTCTACAAAGAAGTTAACTGGGATTTGTATAGAAATTGTGTCAAATCTGTAGGTCAATTTGGAGAATGGTGCCATCTTAACAATATTGTCTTCCAGTCCATGAACACAGAGGTCTTTCTATTTATTAGGTCTTTACTGTTTACTAGCTCTACCATTTTGGGGGGAATTATTTATGTTTTTCTCTATCTAAGATCATGTCATCTGCAAATAGAGATAGTTTTACTTCTTCCTTCCAATCTGGTTCCTTGTGTCTTTTCCTTCCCTGTTACCTCCACCGCTGAGTAGCAATGGTGATAGTTCTCTTGCTTCTGATCTTAGTGGGGGAAAGCTTTCGGTCTTTCACTATTCAATATGTTAACTGTGGGCTTTTTGGTAGTAGATGATGTTCTTTATCAGGTTGGGAAAGTTCCCTTCTATTCTTAGTTTATTGAGCATTTTTTTAAAATCATTAAGGACATTGGCCTGGCCGGGGTGGCTCGGTGGTTGAGGATCGATCTATGAATCAGGAGGTCACAGTCAGGACATATGCCGAGGTTGTGGACTTGAACCCTAGTGGGGGTGTGTAGGAGGCAGCCAATCATTAATGTTTCTATTTCTCTCTCCCTCTTCCTTCCTCAATAAAATAAAATAAAAGGACACGATTTTGTCAAATGTTTTTCCTGTATCTATTGAGATAATTCTGTGACTCTTGTATTATATTCTATTAGTATGCTGTTGCCTTGATTGATTTTTGCATGTTGAGTCAACCTTGCATTCCTTGGATAAACCTCACTTAGTCATAGTGTATAATCTTTTTCCATATGTTGTTTGATTCAGTATGTTAATTATATTGAGGGATTCTGCCTCTATATTCATAAGGGATATTGATTTTTAGTTTACTTTTTTTATAATGTTTTTATCTGGTTTTGTCTCTGCTTGGAATGTTCTTTTACTGATCTTGGCATGGCTAGCTCCTTACTGTTTTTCAGATCTCAACTTAAATGTTAGTTCAGAGAGGTCTTCCCCATCTATCCAATCTAAAATAACCTCCAGTTAGTCTATCTTTTTAAAATTTTCATCAAAGAACTTATCACACTATCTGATATTTTTAGTTATTTGCTTATTTGTTATTTTCCCACATCATTTTATCTCTAGAACCTGGGATAATGCCTGACATAATATGAGCCTTCAATATTCCATTTAATGAATGAATAAATAGCAGATATCATTTAATGAGTACCTCATCTGTGTCGTATACTATACTTTGGTCATAACAGATGCCTATATATATATATATATATATATATATATATATATATATATATATAGCAAAGGTGAAAATTTATTGAAGAACAAGGACAGACTCCCATGTGGGGAGGGGAAAAGAGTTCCCAATAGATACTTTATATATATATTATATCAGCCCTAATTTTCTGAAGAACAAACTAAAGATCAGAGGATATTTAATGTTACTGACCTAAAGTAGTTAAATGGTAAATTTTATGTTATGTATATTTTACCACAATAAAAATATGAACTTCAGAATTTTTAAGGTTTAGTTTATGAGACTCATTCTTAAATAAAATTATTTTGAAAGTGAAGTACACACACAATTAAGTAAAACTGCATTCTGACTTCCAACTTACTATATTTCCAATGGCACGATGAAGTCTGAATATTTCCTCTGAAGTTTGTTCCTCCCATTTTATACAGCTGGTACGAGCAGAAATCTTAGGGGCTACAAGATAAAGCCAATGGCAAGAATGAATATCAAGTTCAATGTCCATAAAATGATAACTATTGATGCTGAATAATAGATACAAGATTAATTCATTACATTATTTTCTCAATTTTTGTATATGTTTGAAATTTTCCATAATACAAAATAAAAATAAATAAATCATGCAGGTACTAGAAGAAAACGTGGGTGAATTTCTTTATAACCTAAGTGTAGAAAATAATCCTCTAATTCAAAATTCAAACGCAGTTAAAGAAAATGATAAAAGTGACTACATAAAAATAAACTTTTGCAAGACAAAAAGAAATGCCGTAAGTAATGCATTGAGGGGCATGAAGGAGAAGCTCGCCAGTCAATGATTCTCTCTCATCATTGATGTTTTATCTCTCTGAAATCAATAAGAAAGCATATATATTTTTAAAAAGTCAGTAACATGGAAGGCAAAAAATAGTGGAGGAATTAATTACTATAAAGAGAATAAAGGGTAATAACAACTAATTACAATTGGATCTCAGTTGGAAAAATAAAATGTGTTTTTAGACAATTAGGAAAAATTAAATATGGATTGGATACTATTGTGGAACTGCTCATTTTTCATGATGCATGCCAAAGTGTTTAGGGATGAAAGGTCATGATGCAAAATTCCAAATGGCTAAGCAGAAATTAAAATCCACATGCTAAACAAACAAACATTTAGAGAAAATAAAGGAAAATATGGCCAAAAATTAATAATTGTTGACTCTGGGTTAAATAGCTAATCAATCTTTCAACTTATCTCTGTGTTTGATACTTTTCAACATAAAGAGTAGAGAAAACATTTCAAATCTTTCATGAATCTGCATGTTGATAGGGAGAGGGAGACCTTACCAACCATTCTTTAGAAAAGGACATCAAGTGGGCATTCAATTTTTAGTCAAAATTAAGAGAAATGTGCAAATGAAGAAGTCAAAAGTGTTCAGTTACTATCAAGTCAAATAAAACCCTTTGCCCTGGCCAGGTAGCTCAGTTGGTTAGAGTGTTGTCCCGATACACCAAAGCTGTGAGTTAAATCTTTAGTCAGGGTACCTATAAGAAGCAACCAATTAGCCTGGCCAGTGTGGCTCAGTGGTTGAGCGTCATCCCATGCACCAAGAGGTGTCCGGTTCGATTCCTGGTCAGAGCACATGCCTGGGTTGTGGGCTCGATCCCCAGTAGGGGGTGTGCAGGAGGCAGCCCATGAATCAATGTTTCTATTTCTCTCCCTTCTTTTCTCTAAAATCAATAAAAACATATATTTTTAAAAATCAGCCAATGAATGCATAAAGAAGTGGAACAACAAATCTGTTTCTCTCTCTCTCTCCCTCCCTGCATCTCTCTAAAAATCAATAAAGAAACACACACACACACACACACACACACACACACACACACACACATAAACAAAAACAAAAACAAAAACATGACAAAGGAAACCCATGGCAAGGGATAAGAGTCTGTAGCTTTCACTTACCATGTGTGGCCCCCTCAGTTGGCTGCTGCCTTCCATTGTTCAAACTTTCAGGCAAATTTTTCAAAACTGAAATAAGCTAAAAAAGAAGAGCAATATATACAAGATGAAAAGAAAAAAAAGCAGAATTATATTACAACCCAGTATCATGAAATTAGCCACAGCTTTAAAAGCTGTGTGGCAGGTCAATAGTAAACTGGCCCAGGCTGTGAGCACACGCGTCTGCTCGGTGGGGTTTCCATAGAGAGGCTGCTCTCTGCAGAGTGCAGGTCACTGATTTGCTTCCAGTGAATGCTGAGCTTTGACTGGATGTGCAAGCTTTTGGGATCAGACAGACTATGCTCAGTTATCCACACTCTCACCCTGCAGGGAGGAAGGCAGTGGAGTCTCTGAGTGTATTCTGGAATCACAAAGCTCTGGATTCAAATCCAAATTCCACTACCTACTAGCTGTGTCATTGTGGAAAAGTTATTTTACTTGTCTGTGACCTTCAATGGCATCATCTGTAAAACAGTCACCAACAAGAGCTACCTCAAAGGTTTGTTGGAAAAGTAAAAAAATCAGTCTATAAAATATCCCGGCACAATAAATGACATCCACTATTATAGTAGCATTTCCAAGGTGAGTGCCTAGAATACGACACATCTATATAGTTGGGGGAAAAGTTTTCTTCTACAGAAAATTAACTAGTTCATATGAAAATCATTAATTTGGTTATAAAGCATTTTCTCAGACCCTACTGTATACAGATTCAATGAACTATACAAGGCCATGGAGTTCATGTATAGCTGGGCCAGCAGAATTCCAGTGCATATGGATACAAATGACTGGAACACAGGCAGAGTGCTTGGAGGGAAGCCACGAGTCACTTAGGAAATTCGTATGAGACTGCGGAGAGTGAAATTGGGAAGGATAGTCTAGGCCAGTGGTCGGCAAACTCATTAGTCAACAGAGCCAAATATCAACAGTACAATGATTGAAATGTCTTTTGAGAGCCAAATTTCTTAAACTTAAACTTCTTCTAACGCCACTTCTTCAAAATAGACTCGCCCAGGCCGTGATATTTTGTGGAAGAGCCATACTTAAAGGGCCGAAGAGCCGTAATTTGCCGACCACAGGTCTAGAGCCTTGCTGTGAAACTATGGCCCACATAAGATCAAGTGTTTCATTTGAAAACCTTTATTAAATACCCAAACTGTGTAATCCTCAAAGACACATGAGACCACAAATGACATGTTAGTTTTTAGGAAGTCAGGAGTAGAAACCACTCTTAAAGAATTAAAACTACATATCATAAAATTGTTTTTCTCAGCATAACCATTTAAATCTGCTAAATGAGTAAAAGCAGTGGGATATGAGAACTGTACCATGTTGGCACCCAGTCTTGACAGCACTCCTTCCAATTCCTTTGCGGTGCTCTTGGGGGGCACAGGAATGGTTTCCTGTTTGAGAATTGGACCTACATCAAATCTACAAAAAAAAAGAAAAAAGTAATGTGATTTCTGACAGTCTCTTTCTATCATAATGTCTGTCTACATGAGCATTTATACACTACCAGGATAGTTTAGCCTTGGCCACAAATTTGACTGTTAGCTATTTGCAAAGATAAATGTCAGTTTGAAAGAAAGGTGAGTAAAATCTGACCTGTACTTAAGATTTTAAATTTATTTTTCCTTAATGGGTAAAAGTATAAAGTTGCATATCAGGGATTTGATTGCAATTATAGATAATTCTATCATTAGCAATAAATAGTATGGAAAAAAAAATCTCTATTTGTATAATGAAATCATAGAGCAAAGAATTTCTTTTCTAAGGAAGTACAATAAAAACATTCCTAATTATTTTTTTATATTTTCTTTCTCAAAGGACAAGAGTTTTGCTAGATTATAAACACTGCTGATTATAAGTAGATACAAGTATATTTGCATTCCCACAGTCATTTTTTTCCTGTTTCTGGATTCTCTATTTTTATCTAATTTATTAATTTTATTTATTAATTAATTTATTTATTTCCACCGGGCATGTCAGGCTACAAACCATTCCCAGTGCCCACTGCTCGGAGTGCTGAGCGTAGAAATAGCCCCTTCCTCTGTGCCCTGGCGTCAGGTGCAGCACAGCAGCCACGTCCGTGGTGCCGGCAGGTCCAGCACCCGCAGGGCAGCCACCCCCCTCCCCCTGCTCCCCCTTTCCCACGGGCACCTTTCTGGCCCCAGATCGGCACCCGAAGCGGAAAGCCAGGACCCGGACATCCATTCTGGCGCCCGGCTCAGTGTCTGCAGAGCCCGGGAGAGCGTGCAGCCGGGAGGGCCCTCCTTACAGATGGCAGGCCCCGCCCGCCCCCCTCGCTCCCAGTGAGTCCCCCACCGGAGGGGAGGGTCTCCGCACAGGAAGTGAGTCCTCGGGGACCCCAGGCCTCACCCGCTGGAGGTTCCCCTGGCCTGTGGCTCCGTCTCCAACCTCCAGCGGGATTGTGGGGGCATCAGGGCACGGCCATAGGTTTGCTTTAAGAGGCAGAACGGCTGCCCACCAACACCTGTGCCACTCAACCCGCTAAGGCAGAACCATCGGGCTGCAGGGGGCACCCCCCAAAGGAAGAGTCTGCCGCCACTCTTCACCCACGTGGGCAGTAAGCAATGCCCAGACCTTCACCAAGCAGCCCACGCCTACACACCTTCCCCCCTCGGTCCTGCGCCTGCTCCTGCCTCCCGCATGCCCTCCGGAGACCGGGGCCACGCCTAGGGGACTGAGGAGCCGTTACCGGACCGGGTGCTGGTCGCCGGCCCCCGCCAGGGGCGCGGAGCAGCGTCCAGTGTCAGGCTGTCAACCATCCAGGCGCCCACGGCCGGGCGCTGGGCGTAGGCGAGCCTCTGTGCTCTCTGCCCCTCATGACGCAGGCGGGCACGGCAGCCCACGTGCAACGCCTCGAGGGGCGGCCCCACCAGTCCTGTCACATCAAGCTCTGTAAATACTAGCCATTAGCTTTTATTAGAAATATGCTTTATTTCGAATATTTAACTTTGTAGACCCGTTAATTCTATTTTTAACCTGTAAGTTTTAGTAAAATGTTTATTATGAAAAATCACATTCACAAAAACAGTGAATAGTCTAACGAATCACCATATCTACATTACCCAGATTTTAGAATTATCAAAGTTTTGACACTCCTGTTTCATCTCCCCCCACCCTTTTCCCGAATTAAAGCAAATCCCAGATATTGAGTTGGTCTTCTGAACGTCAGAATTATTAGTTTCTATGGAGACATAAGGTGACAATTGGCAGTCTTTTTTCCTGAAGCAGTTTTTAAATAATTATTTCTTAGACTGCAGGTATAATAAAAAATGAAATGTTTAAGAAAATCATTGGTATACAATATATTCTTATGTCAGGTTCCAAAACACTTTTGACCATAGTTTTATTATAGAAACCAGGGCCAGTAGAACCGAGATTCATAGCAACTACTATAAAAATCCATTTCTCATTTACATAACATCCTACCTAATAAAAGGGTAATATGCAAATTAACCATCACTCTGTCACACAGGTGGCGGCACCCATAGCCAGAAGATGGCGGCGCCCAATCCTCTCAACCCGTCAGAGGCCCCCAGTCCGTGGGGAGGGGAGGGAGGCGGTTGCTAAGTGGGCAGCATGAGCCGCCTGGTGGGATGCTTGCTTCGTTGCTGCAGTGACAAGGCAAGTGTTCTGCGCCCAGCCGCGGAGGGGCCTCTGGGCAGTGGGCGTGGAGCGGCCAGGCCCTGCAGAGAGCTACTGGCACATGGATTCATGTGCAGGGCTACTAGTCTTTTATAAATATCCAGTTGCTAATAATATAATTTATTTCAATTAACAAGTTAAAAATTTCACAAGGGCATAAATACCAAAACACATATGGCTTATGTTAGAAACCAGGAAAAAAAACAGAAAGTATAAAAGCAAAGGAAGGACTCTGGAGTTGGAGAAATCAGAGCATCATCCATTCATCCATACCCAGCCCCTCCAATGGACTGATATCAACATTCAAAATCACAAAAAAAATCTCAAGAAAAGAAAATAGGCTCTTACCTTTTAGGTCTGATTTGCATAATTGTTACTCCAGTAATTGTGTCTCCATGAAGCACGGTATGGATTATAGGGGCTGGACCACGCCACCTTGGGAGGCAACTGGGGTGGACATTCAATATGCCACTGAGTTAGAAAAGGCAGAAATTAGTATGCAAGTGGGTTGTGCCTTTTAGTTACTGCTACCTAAACTAATACGCTACCTTTTATTATTAAACCTTCCCCCAAATTTTGAAAAACTAATAGTTGTCGCTAGACTTGTACCACCAGAAAAGGGAGCCAGAGCTAAAGTCACTCTACTATGAGACCAATGAAACTCAGTTAAAACCAGAGCAAGAACAACTATTCATTGTTACAAAGATGTTGCACAACAGCTCATAATGTCTGGGAGTTTTTAAACAAAAGATGCATTTTTTTTTTAACTATGAGAACCACTCAAACCCTGTTATGCATCTCATATGGTTTAGTTACATAATTACCCTCACTTCTCTTGGTTTCCATATAGATGCCTAAAACAAGCTTCTTTTAGTACCATCACCTTCACTGTTTATCCCAATACTCCTATCACACAATAATGAGCAGTTTAAATAATGTGCTGATCTGTGTGGTGTGAGATAAGGAATTAAGAATGACTCCCAAGGTTTGGGGCTAAGCAACCAGAAGGCTGGAGGTCCCATCTGCTGAGATGAAGATTTGAGGGGGAGCAGATTTTGGGCAAAAGTTCAGGAATACAGTTGTGGACCTTTCAAATGTTGGATGTCCAGGGCTGTGGAGGAGGCAGTGGGCATTAGGGGCCTGGAATTCAGGGAGAGATCTGAATTGGTGGGACACATTTGGGAGTTGTCAGCAGATATATGAAATTTTAAAAAGTTTTTTATTGATTTTAGAGAGAGAGGGAGGGGGAGATAGAAAAATAGATGAGAAACATCCACATTTTTGTGGCCTCCTGCACGCCCCCTGCTGGAGACGGAGCCCGCAGCCCTGACAGGAAATACCCTGCTGACCTGGTGCCTGGGTTGCTGCCAACCACCTAGCCACAGCGGCCGGGCAGCTTATGTATAAAATTTAAATGAGGGCGAGTGAAAGAGCATCATACATTTTAACAAGTCAATCCATTAATAAAATGTTTTATTTTAAGAACAAATACTAAAGCAAGAGGAATTAAGAGTTCAAATGATTGCATTTTGTAGATACGAGGTCCATACATAAAGACCAAGGTCTCTCTACTATATTTCCTTATAAATAAAACTTACTAGGGAAATTTAAGAATAAGAGCCTCACTCAAAAGCCGGCCAAATGAAGCGACCACTCCCACATCATATTCTCCAGACCCCACATCTGGCCACTCATACACGGGCAGCTGAGCTTGGACAGCATATTGCTTCACCGGCAGTCCTTTCGGTGATGGGGAAGGCACTGTGACCACCTCCAGTTTCTCGATTAACTGCTCTTCTTTGTTTTCCCTAAATTGTAAAGATTGGAAGAAAATATGACAGTATTAAGACAATGACAGTATTAAACTATGTCACCCACCTCTCAGTATTTTTATGATTACATTCATGAGCAACTGAGAGACTGAGTTTTCACTTTTTAATTAGTTTTAATTATTTTAAGTTTGAAGAGTTACATGGGGCTACTGACTACTGTTTGGACCAGCACGGCTCTATGCTCTATGCCGGAAGCGAACATTGTCACTAACAGAGAAATGTGAAAAGGGAATCCGGGAGGCTGGCCACCCTTGCTCTGAATGGTCGGAGCTAATCACTCGTTGTTTAGTTGAGATATTGGTAGTTAAAGCAATCTCCACCTATTAATCATACGTAAATTCTTGCTGATTGTCTATTATTGGAATTTCCTGCGGACAGGATATGGGTGTTTCCCACAGCCTCAATAAAAGGGAGAGCAAGGCCAGAGCAGTAGTAGTCCTCCCCCTAGAGGTGGACTCCCGCCTGGCCCCCATTTTCCCAAATTAACTCTTCTCCAGTCTCTTTTCATTTGTGTACAGCCTTCTCCAGAACATGGGACCCTGAACCACTCGGGACGTGATAAGGGATCCCACAGTTCCAGAAACATACAGAAACACATGTAGTACAGACATTTTAAACAACTGGGATAGTACATATGCTGCTCCGTGTTTTGTTTTTCGCTCTTAACATTATATATGCTATTATGGGAGTCTTTCGGAAAAGATGGGTTAACTATACATTTGCTAACTTATGCAACGAACATTTCTAGAATAAGAAACTAAAAACAGTGACTGTCTCTGAAGGGAGGAACTGGGGGATAAATACTTGGAGGGAAAAACAAGAATGTATTTCTTGGGCATCATTCCATGATTGTACATACAGCACTATCTCATTCTTTCTATCTGCTGCATAGTATTCCAGTGCCCGGCGGGGCTGTTCACTGGTTTATTAGCAGGTACCGCATCACATGTTGAGGAGTTAGGAGGAGTGTACAGAGGGCCCCAAAAGAGCAGGAGTAATGGAGCCACCAAGTGAAGTATCAGCAGAAGGGCCAGGATAGTGCAGTAAGGGATGTGGGAGGCCATCTGGGGCAAACAGCATGGGGGGAGTGCATTGTGTAGGGCAGGCAGAGGGAGCATGTGTGAAGGGAGAAATGTGCTACAAGAGGATTGAGGAGGGAATCAATGAGGGCTGCTGTGAAGTGCAGGTGATGACAGAAATGAGCGGGGAGCAGACACATCCGGAGAAAACGGAGTGGGGAAACTTGAGACGGAGCAGTCTATGTATATGGGGATAGTCCTGTCATGAACTTTCAGGACAGGCTGGATCACAATATTTTTTCCTAGTAAATAGTATTTGTTAAATTTAAAAAATACCAAACATATACCTAAGAGCTCTGCTTTCTATATTTACTCCTCTGAATCTGCTTTTTGGACTGTGTCCTATTTTCAGCCCTAGATAATAGGTCCAGTTGTTTGGGTGGAGAATATGTTTGTATATGTTCAGAAAACTACTCCAAGACCATGGGGATTCCTGCAACAGAGAGGAGTTGTCAGGTCTGCTCCAACCACGAAGACAAGAGGAGAAACAGTCCAGAGATGGAAGACGCTGAGGACGCCTGGCCACGCTAGCGGTCAGCAGCTGTGCGTTGCTGCAGGCTGCCGGGGACCAAACCAGAGAGGGTGGGACCTTCATTGCCACCATCTGTCCATCATCCAGATATCATTGCTGGCATGTACACATAAGGAACTATTTGACATTGAAACTGGGTCTCAGAACTGTTGGACAATGAAATTGGGACTCAGACGTTTTTTTGTTATTATATGTTTATTTCTAGTCTGCAGTTGCAAGATTTTTCAAAGAAAAGAAGTGTGTGTGGGGGGGAATAGTTATAGAGAAAGAACCATTGAACAAACTGTCAAACTATAGTGGGAAGGCAAGAGAGGTGGGGGGGAGGGCTGTCCATATGCATGCATACAAGTCCTTTGATCAATCAAAGGACTTGTATGCATGCATATGGACATAACCAATGGATACAAGAGAGGAGAGGGCAGGTGAAGGCATATGCGGGGGAGAGTAGGGGAAGCTGGCGGGAGGTCAAGGGGGGAAAAAGGAGACATGAACTACTATTTGTAATGCTTCAAATAAAATAATAATAATAATAATAATAATAAAATAGGTCCAGTTGCACACAGGAAGAGGGTGGGGAGCAAAGGAATGAGACAGGGGTGTGCAAGGGGCTGCCTGCGCCCGTGAAGCAGCCCCAGGGACTTGAGGGTAAAAAGATGAATCGGAGGAAGTGGAAAGGGGAGGACTCTGAAGTGATGCCCGCCAAGCGGGTAGCGCTGGGCGGATGACAGCCCGGCCGGCGTGCGGGGAGCAGACCGGACAGTCCCCGGCGGGTGCGGCGCCACTTCCGGGCGTCAGCGCCGGGTTCGCCGCGATCCGGCCCGCACTCCCCCCGCACCCCACCGGAGCCCACACTGCGGGGCGGCTGCAGGGCGGGACCTCGGCGCCCCCCCACCCCTGTCCCCCGCCCCGCCCGGTACCTGGCGGCGTGCAGCGCCCGCAGCGCCTCGCGGGAGAACTGGTCGGTGCCGAAGAAGAGCACCCGCCAGGGCGGCTTCTCGCGGACGCGGGGGCCCCGGCCGTCCTCCCCGCCGAGCCCGGCCAGCGCCCGCCCCTGGGGGCCCGGCCTCGGGCCCGCGCCGCCGCCCACGGGCCGGCGCCCCCAGCAGCGCCGCACCAGCGCCCTCATGGCCTCCGCGGGGCCGCGCTGCGCAGGCGCGGAGGGCGGAGCGGGAGTGGGCGGGGCCGAGGGGCGGACCCGGGAGGAGACCGGGGGCGGGGCCTGTCTGGTTGGCGGTATTCGTCGGGTCAATAGTCCCCGTGATTTTTATTGCATTTGTTTGCACGATTTATCTAATCTCCTTCTCCCCCCACCCCCAAGAACTCTTTCTGGAACAAAGCATGTGTTTTCACATAATGAAATCTCATTTATTTACATAATTCTGTTATTTTCTCAGCCATGATAACTAATAGTTACTGTGTATTTAATATGCCACGCTTTGGCTAAGCATTTTGATTAGTTCCGCTAATCCTCATATCATTCATACCAGGCAAATATATGTATATTAAATATATTTTATTGATTTCTTACAGAGAGGAAGGGAGTGGGATAGAGAGTTAGAAACATCGATGAGAGAAACATCCATCAGCCACCTCCTGCACACCCCCCACTGGGGATGTGCAAGCAACCAAGGTACATGCCCCTGACCGGAATCGAACCCGGGCGACGCTCTATCCATTGAGCCAAGCCGGTTTCGGCAAACCAGACAAATATCATTACAACCATTTAGCTGAGGAGAATGGGAGGCCCCATGAAGCTGAGTAATTACCTAAGGTCCTCACAGCTAGTCCATGTAGCCCCCAAAGCGTGACCCTGACCAGCTGGCATTCACAGCGATCCTGTGTCCTCTGAAAGCCCGTCAGCGGCCCTGTCTGGCAGCACAGGAAAATGAGGCTCAGTTACTCGCTCTGGTATCACTCTCCCCTGTGGGCTTCCTCCCACACAGAGGGATACCATAAAGGAGATTCTTAGGGGAAATGACGGCTGCTGGCGGGGAGTGCTCGTAGAAGACCTCTAAGGACCTCTAGTGATTAGATTTGTACCCCCAGGACAATGCAATGGCTTTCACCTTGAATGTGGTCACACACCCTGGCTGTAGAGAGAGGAGACCAGACTCCTTTCTTGTCACTCTCACCAGCTTTCCCCATCGCAGAGAGTTAGACCCCGTGGACCTGGACCAGTCTGTTTTCCTAAATGATGAGCTCTGAACATGCCTGCTTCCATGTCTTTGTTCATGTTGTCCTTCGTAAATGCCCTCTCCACCTTCCTGCTTTCTAAATGCTATCACATGTTCTTTTAAAAAAATATTTTTATTGTTTAAAGTATTACATATAGTAGTGCATATATCTCCTTTTCCCCCCATTGACCTTCCCCCAGCCACCCCTAACCTCTAACGCATGCCCACATCCCACCCTACCTCCCCCCATCCCAGTGTCTTGTGTCCAATGGTGTGCTTATATGCATGCATGCAAGTCCTTTGGTTGATCTATTGATATTTTCCTCCCCACCCCAATACTCCCCAGCCTTCCCGCTGTAATTTGACAGCCTGTTGGGTGCTTTACTGCCTCTGTATCTATCTTTTTATTCATCAGGTTATAATGTTCTTTATTTTCCATGTATCACACATTCTTCAATGCCAAGTTTAGCCATCCTCCCCTGGGCTCTTGCGTGTGTGGATGTAATGTCGTTCTGCATGCGTCCTCTTAATGCTCTGTGGGGACCTCTGCTTCTCACAGTTTGGAGTTATTGAGGGAAGTTGCTAATGTATGCACACACATTGATACATTCACCTGTATGTTGAATAAAAAAGAGAGAGGCAAGAGGGAGGGAGAGACTGTATTTCCAGTGATTCCGCTCATTTGATCATATATATGCAGAGTGAGATGGGACCCCAAGCCTTCTATTCTTTCAATGGAATTCTCTTTCAGTATCCTCTCTTAGGGTAAGTGGAATATGATTCTAATATTTAAGAAATGGTCTTATCCCATACAACATGACCTAGAAACACAACTAAAATAGTCATTTGGATTTCATCTTCGACCCTGGCTGCTGTCTAAAGTGTAACTACTTATATTTGTGTTACTGTCCCGTCTCTTCTTGAGTTAGAGAGCCTGCATTATGCCTACATTTAATTTTCAGCAGCCTAGTTCTTCACAGTTGTCCCCAGAGCTGTCCCGAGCTGTTCACAGAGCCCTCTGCCAACCACACAGCGACTGGGAGAAACCAGAAGGTTGAGAGGAGGAAAGGATTTTGTAGGGTGATCATAGTTCATTTGTCATCAGACAGATTTGGATCTACCACTTATCAGCCACAATAAATACACCGAGCCTCAATTTTCCTGAATTGTAAAATGGTACTACTATTGTACCATGGCCATCTCCTGCCTGTGGTTGCACTCGAATTCCGCTAGGAGGCGTTGCTCACCAACCTTTCCAGTCATTGACAGTGAGGAGGTCATAGAGCGGCAGCGCTTCTGATACGGATTAGGCCCTCTGTGTTTCCGTAGGCAATGTCAATCCCAAATGTGTCCCGTCTTTCTTAATGCAGGGCTGGACTGCAAGACCACCCGCTGAGGACAGGCCGGACGTGCTAGGTATCCCACCGCTCTTACCGAAGATGATTACTAAGGAGGCTGTTATATGCAACAGACTCCCCCAGCGGGAGACTGGAATGTCCTTCGTCCCAGGGGAGAGCTAAGAGGCAGCTGGGTGTCCTTGGAAGGAGAGAGACCGGAGAGGAGAGGTCACATGACATCTGAAGGAAGCCAGATGTGAGGCACAGGACTCAGGAGCAGGTTAGGGATAGGAAGTACCCCTTGGCTGCTGGCAGTCGACCTAGTAAACCAAGGGGATTATAAACATCCAATCCAGACGCAGCAAATATTTCTTCCTTATGGACTATGCACCTGTTAAACAAAAAGCTGTCATGGCCGAAAGCTTTTTAAAAAGAATGGGTTTATTAAACCAAATGCAAGCAACAAAACAAAACAAACAAACAAACAAACAACAACACCAGGACCTGAAGTCTAAATCACCAGCAGCAGGGCTAGATGGAGAAAGCAGCATGTCCGTTGTCCCAGAGTTGACAGGCTCTTCATACACCAAGTAGGGGAAGAAGACATAAGTTGTGTGTGTGTTTTTTTTAATTTAATAAATCTTTATTGCTCAGATTATTCCAGTTGTTCCTCTTTTTTCCCTCCATAGCTCCCCTCCACCTGGTTCCCATCCCACCATAAGTTGTTTTGAAAGAATTTACATTTGCTGTAGATAAAGGGGATGGGGCTAGTTCTGGGACAGGTGCAGGGTGCAAGGAAAACATGTTTGTTCTTTAGGATTGGTTAGGGGATACAGTCTGGAAAGTTCAAGTGTTAAGCAAGAAGCTTAGGCTCCTGGGGGGAGGGGGTGGGGAGGTTCACTGGCTCCTGGCTAATCTTTTTAGATAAACGCAGAAATAGCCACCTGGAAGTTAACTCAAAGTTTCACCATTCAGTAATGTAAGCAGTTGTTTTGCTGTTAACTGATGAACCTCTTGTTTCTCTCCCTTCTACCCTCAGGCCAGCTGCAATTTAATTCAGGACATCTCGGAATTTTCTCTGGTCATTCCTGTCCTAGAACTGGCTCACTTCACCTTTTAAAGAGCTCGTCAGCTCCGGGATGGTGGACATGTTTGTCTCCTCCTCCCAGCCCTTCTTCCGGTGGTTTAGGCTGTGTGTCCCAGGATCTGGTCCTTTTTCTGGCTAGCATATGGCCCAATAAACCCTTTCTTTCAGAAAACCTTTTGGCCTCGAAGGCTCTTGTTTAGCAAAGATATAATATCAACAGGGATACAGACACTTCTGGCAACAATGATTGAGTTTGTTTTGTATGCCTACTTGCCTCCATTTATTACAAAATGTAAAAAGTGCCCTAGCCGGTTTTGCTCCTTGGTTAGAGCGTTGGTGGTGGACTGAATGGTCTTGGGTTGGATTCTGGTCAAGGGCAAGTACCTCAGTTGCAGGCTCAATCCTGGCTCTGGTCAGGGCATGTGCTGGAGACAACCAGTCGATGTGAAAGACACATCCATGTTCTCTCTGTCTCTCCCCCTCCTTTCCACTCTCTCTTAAAAAAAAAAAAAAAGAAAGAAAAGAAAAAATATCCTAGGATGAAGATTAACAAACAAAATGTAAAAAGGGAAAAATTAGGAAAGAAATGAACACAAAGAGACTCCTTTTTAAAATTTATTAGCGGTATAGGGAGGTGGGGGGAGGCACATCCTTTCCTTGTTCCACTTACTCATGTATTCATTGGTTGCTTATTGTATGTGCCCTGACTGGGGAGTCGAACCCCACAGCGTTGGCATATTGGGACAGCACTCCAATCAACTGAGCTACCTGGCAAGGAAGACTTCCTTTTTTTAAAAAAAAATATATTTTTTTATTGATTTTTTACAGAGAGGAAGGGAGAGAGATAGAGAGCTAGAAACGTCGATGAGAGAGAAACATCGACCAGCTGCCTCTTGCACACACCCCCTACTGGGGATGTGCCCGCAACCCAGGTACATGCCCTTGACCGGAATCGAACCCGGGACCTTTCAGACCGCAGACCGACGCTCTATCCACTGAGCCAAACTGGTTTCGGCTCTTTTTTTTTTTTTTTTTTTTTTTTTTTTTTTAAACCAAGACAGATCTTTAAAAATTATCTGAGCCAAAAGGGGGAGCTTTAAAAGAAAAATTGTCCCAGTACTATAGGATCTAATTTATATGTGGAATTAAAAAAACAAAAACCACACAAATAAATGAACAAACAAAACAGAAACAGACTCTAGATGCTGTGAATAAACTGATGATTGCCAGATGGGAAGAGGTTGGGGGGCTGGGAGAAATAGGATTAAGAAGTACAAATTTGCCGAAACCGGTTTGGCTCAGTGGTAGAGCGTCGGTCTGCGGACTGAAAGGTCCCAGGTTCGATTCCGGTCAAGGGCATGTACCTGGGTTGCAGGCACATCCCCAGTGGGGGGTGTGCAAGAGGCAGCTGGTCAATGTTTCTCTCTCATCGACGTTTCTGGCTCTCTATCTCTCTCCCTTCCTTTCTGTAAAAAATCAATAAAATATATTAAAAAAAAAAAAAAAAGAAGTACAAATTTGCTGAAACCGGTTTGGTTCAATGGATAGGCTTGGGGACTGAAGGGCCCTGGGTTCGATTCTGGTCAAGAGCATGTACCTTGGTTGTGGGCATATCCCCAGTAGGGGGTGTGCAAGAGGCAGCTGGTCGATGTTTCTCTCTCACCGATGTTTCTAACTTTCTATCTCTCTCCCTTCCTCTCTGTAAAAAATCAATAAAAAAAAAAAAAAAAAGAAATACAAATTTGGAAAAGATAGTTAAGAGAGGATCCAAGATGGCTGCTCGGGTATACACCTAGCCGCAGCAGCTCACAACAATTTCAAGGGAATACAACTAAAATGTAGAGTGGACATTGCCCAGAGCTACAGGTAGTCGACTGACTGAAAACTCTACAATAGGAAGGAGGGAGAAAACCAGAAGGAAAATCAGAGGAGCTGAAAAAAAGCCTAAGGTATGGAGACATGCGGCGCGCTCGCACGCACGCGGGCGCGGAGAGGTCGCAGCCGGAGAGGAGGAGAGGGCTGGGTGCTGCCCGGCGTTCCCTAGCAGGAAGGAAATAGAACCCCCAGCCTGGGCTGAACCCCCTAACCGGCAGCGCTAGCCCGAAGTTATGGGCCAGACCCTGGGGACCCAGGCTCCGGCAGGGGGAGACAATCCCGGGGGACGGCGAAAGGCGGGGCCCCCGGAGTCGCGCGCACATGGCGCGCATAGAACTGAATGTTGACTCTGATGCTGGATTACCCTAGCCGGAAGAAACAAAGCCTCCGGCGGCGGCTCTGAGCCTCAGTCCAGACCGCCCCGAACTCCAGGTCTGGGCCAGTCCCTGGGGACCCAGGCTCGGGCAGGGGGAGACGGAGCTGTGAGGTGGAGTCCTGGGAGTGCGGCGAAAGGCCGAGCCCCCGGAGTCGCGCACACTGTGCGCAGAGGACAGTCTGTTGACTCTGATCCTGGACTCCCCTAATGGGAGAGAGAAAGAAAGCTCCAGACTGGAGGAA
The DNA here is from genome assembly GCF_964339955.1 of Pipistrellus hanaki. Lineage (NCBI taxonomy): Eukaryota > Metazoa > Chordata > Mammalia > Chiroptera > Vespertilionidae > Pipistrellus > Pipistrellus hanaki. Next base: position 43,236,890 of record NC_140503.1, on the reverse strand, counting down.
CGCGACGTGGAGCAGGAGCCCCTGCCAGACACCGGCCAGCTGGGCGCCAGCAAGGAGCCGGGCGACGGGGCCCCCGGGGGGGGGGTGCCCCTGAGCCTTCGACTGCTGAGTGCGGGCAACGGAGCCAAGGACGGGGGCTGCTTCCTGGGCGGCGCTGACCCCGGCAACAGGCTGGAGCAGCGCGGGAGCCCGCGGAGAACAAAGGGGTGCCACAGGCCAACCTGCTGAGCTCCCAGGACAAGGAGGAAGAAACCAAAGAAGTTCTCAATGTGAAGAAATCAAGTGAGAGCAAATGATAGTAAAATTACTTAAGAAAGAATACAAAGAAGATCTTGAAAAATCAAAGACTAAGTCAGAACTCAACGCACCAGCCAACATTGCAACATAAATGGGTTTTTGTTTTTTTTAAAAAAAGAAAAAAAAAAAAAGAGAAAAAAGGGACAGAATGTTGGAACAGCGGCGACCAGGCCTAGAGTGGCCAGGCACAAGGCAGTGGCAGCTGGGCCCGGAGCAGCAGTGGCCAGGCCCCAGAGCAGCAGCAGCCAGAACAAGAGCATCAACGGCCAGCACTGGAGCAGCCAGACCTGGGGCAGTGGCAGCCAGGCCTGAGGCTGAGGCGGCCAAGCCCAGAGTGGCCAGTCCAGGAACACCCAGACACGGAGTGGCTGGGCCCGGAGAAGCCGGGCCCAGAGCAGCCGGGTTGGGAGTAGCCAGGCCCAGAACAGCAGTAGCCAAGCACGGAGCATCCAGGCTGGGAGCGGCCAGGCTCGGAGCAGCCGGGTCAGGTGCGGCCAGGCCCGGAGCAGCGGCTGCCAGGCTGGGAGCGGCCAGGCCCGGAGCAGCCGGGTCTGGTGCGGCCAGGCCCGGAGCAGCGGCTGCCAGGCTAGGAGCGGCCAGGCCCGGAGCAGCAGCTGCCAGGCTGGGAGCAGCCAGGCCCGGAGCAGCCGGGTCTGGTGCGGCCAGGCCAGGAGCAGTGGCTGCCAGGCTGGGAGCGGCCAGGCCCGGAGCAGCGGCTGCCAGGCTGGGAGCAGCTGGGTCTGGTGCGGCCAGGCCCGGAGCAGCGGCTGCCAGGCTGGGAGCGGCCAGGCCCGAAGCAGCCGGGTCTGGTGCGGCCAGGCCAGGAGCAGCGGCTGCCAGGCTGGGAGTGGCCAGGCCCGGAGCAGCAGCTGCCAGGCTGGGAGGGGCCAGGCCCGGAGCAGCCGGGTCTGGTGTGGCCAGGCCAGGAGCAGCAGCTGCCAGGCTGGGAGTGGCCAGGTCCGGAGCAGCCGGGTCTGGTGCGGCCAGGCCAGGAGCAGTGGCTGCCAGGCTGGGAGCGGCCAGGCCCGGAGCAGCGGCTGCCAGGCTGGGAGCAGCTGGGTCTGGTGCGGCCAGGCCCGGAGCAGCGGCTGCCAGGCTGGGAGCGGCCAGGCCCGGAGCAGCCGGGTCTGGTGTGGCCAGGCCCGGAGCAGCGGCTGCCAGGCTGGGAGCGGCCAGGCCCGGAGCAGCCGGGTCTGGTGCGGCCAGGCCCGGAGCAGCGGCTGCCAGGCTGGGAGCGGCCAGGCCCGGAGCAGCCGGGTCGGGTGCGGCCAGGCCAGGAGCAGCAGCTGCCAGGCTGGGAGTGGCCAGGCCAGGAGCAGCAGCTGCCAGGCTGGGAGCGGCCAGGCCCGGAGCAGCCGGGTCTGGTGTGGCCAGGCCCGGAGCAGTGGCTGCCAGGCTGGGAGCGGCCAGGCCCGGAGCAGCAGCTGCCAGGCTGGGAGCGGCCAGGCCCGGAGCAGCCGGGTCTGGTGTGGCCAGGCCCGGAGCAATGGCTGCCAGGCTGGGAGCGGCCAGGCCCGGAGCAGCAGCTGCCAGGCTGGGAGCGGCCAGGCCCGGAGCAGCCGGGTCTGGTGCGGCCAGGCCAGGAGCAGCGGCTGCCAGGCTGGGAGTGGCCAGGCCAGGAGCAGCAGCTGCCAGGCTGGGAGCGGCCAGGCCCGGAGCAGCCGGGTCTGGTGTGGCCAGGCCCGGAGCAGTGGCTGCCAGGCTGGGAGCGGCCAGGCCCGGAGCAGCAGCTGCCAGGCTGGGAGCGGCCAGGCCCGGAGCAGCCGGGTCTGGTGTGGCCAGGCCCGGAGCAATGGCTGCCAGGCTGGGAGCGGCCAGGCCCGGAGCAGCAGCTGCCAGGCTGGGAGCGGCCAGGCCCGGAGCAGCCGGGTCTGGTGCGGCCAGGCCCGGAGCAGCGGCTGCCAGGCTGGGAGTGGCCAGGCCCGGAGCAGCCGGGTCTGGTGCGGCCAGGCCCGGAGCAGCGGCTGACAGGCTGGGAGCGGCCAGGCCCGGAGCGGCCGGGACCGGAGCAACCGGGCCCAGAGCAGCTGGGTCGGGTGCGGCCAGGCCTGTAGCAGCAACAGCCAAGTCCAGAGCAACTAGGTCGGGAGTGGCAGTGACCAGACCTGGAGCAGCTGGTTGTGGAACGAACCAGAGCAACAGAGGCCAGGCCCGAAGCAGCCAGGCCCGAAACAGCTCGCTCCTCGCCTGTACCTGCCCATGGCTGCCTCTCAGACATGGCTGGAAACTTTTGCGGGAACTTGAGGGTCTGCTGAATCAAGTGATGAAGGCTTAGATCTGGATGTGTTGAGTTAGTATAGCGCTGGGGTGTTGATCTGTGAGTGCCTTGGGTGGGGCCTGGATGAGGCTGGTTGACCTATTTGAAAATGTCTTTTGTGTGAAGTGTATCATTGGGCATGTGGAGGTATTATTGATATGAGAAAATGCTAAGTAACAGATTTACTATCTGAAAAGGGATTTACTATCGGGGAATGGGAGGGAGGAAGAGACTGAACATAAACTGTGCACCTATGGATGAGGACAATGGGGGATGGGGAGGGGGTAGAGGGTGGGGTGGGAACCTGGTGGAGGGGGGAAGAAATGAGGAACCTTTGTAATAATATGAACAATAAAGATTGATTTAAAAAAAAAAAAAAAAAAAAGAAATACAAATTTGCAGTTACAAAATAGTCATGGGGATGTAAAGTACAGTTTAGGGAATATAGTCAATAATACTGTAATATTATTGCATGATCCAGGTTTGTACTAGATTTATCTGGGGGGGGGGTTACTTTGTAAATGCTATAAACGTCTAACCACTATGCTGTATACCTGAAATAATATTGAATGCCAACTGTAATTGTGCCAGGGTTCTTGTTCCAGCATTAAGAAGGGTTCAGCAATCTGGAGAAAGGCTGTGTGTAGATTAAGTAAGAATCCAGAGACAAAAGATAGTTTTGAAAGGCATTGGGGGTCAGAGGAGCTTCAGCTAAAGGAGCTAAAGATTCTTCTTGTCTCAGGACCCTTGCTTTTTATTGACACAATTTGTCCTAAGGCAAGGTGGAGATAATACACTTCAAAGGGTAGGGCACAGAAGCATTGTCAGATTGGGGAATAGCCTACAACTGTTCAGGTGTTTGGCCAATAGGAGGCAATAACATGTAGATTAGGGGTGTCGAACTCAATCAGAGAAGGGGCCAAAATCTAAAATCCAGCCTAAATCGCGGGCTGAATGGTTTACTGAACAGTCATAAACTGACAATGTCATAAACTGACAGCGGAGTGCAGTGATGACAGCGAGGTGCGGGCCACATTGCAAGGCCTGGTGGGCTGGATTTGGCCCCCGGGCCTTGTGTTTGACACATGTGATGTAGATTAAGATGCCCTGAGCTGTCTGGCAGCAATCATCCTATTCAGGTTTGGGGGAAGTGCCTTTTAGGTAATTACATATGTGACTCAGCCCTTGTTGAACCCTCAAGTTTCATCCACCTTTTGATAAAACTCTTATAATTATGACATGCTGGAATTGGCTTCCTGCATAATTGAAAATTTAAGGAAAATAAAAGAAAGAAAAATTGCCCCAAATCTGATCAGGGCAGAATTTTTTCCTTTTTAAATGATTTAATTCACAACTTTCTTCTGAAAATAAATTATGATTTCTGGTTAAAATGCTTAGAAATTTTCTGATAAACTTAAAAGGATTAAGACACACCCAACTGACATTAGTCAAGAGTCTTAGTGACGTTTTAATGAAAAATTCTTTAAAAAAAAATCTAGTCTAATGGGTATTATTTAACCATTTAAATGAGAGTGAATTTTTAAAGTGAGACTACCAGAGGCCTCCCCACACAGCAGGTTTGTAATAAAACTTTGACAATGAAATCGTCCTAACTGAATTGTCTGAAGTGTTTGCTTTAATACAGGGGCCAACTATATGCCACCTCTGTTCCCGCAAAGAATGTTGACTTGCATGTGAAAGGTGGAAGCAACAAAATTCAGACAAAGTAACACACAATGCTGACTTACCAAGTTGTTGGACATTCCTCACACACATTGAGCAAGGCCTCTTCAAGATGAGGCTATTCAGAGTGCTGTTTATGGGAATGACTAAGCTTCAATACCTCACATAATTAAAGTGAAAGGCTGAGAGACTTTGGTTTTATTCTGCTGTTGGACTTTGATTTATTCAGGGACTGAAGAAGATGTTTGGTTATACTGTAACCAGAAGCAAGGGGTCAAAGACATAGGAAGTAGTAAGTATTCTGAAGAAGGGCCAATGACAGAGGAAGTCTCAGATGCTATATAGATAAGATGAGAGGGATGAAGGTGGCTGCAGAATGGCCTTTCATGGAGAAGTACATACTTCGCTTCACATTTCACACTAGCTTCTGCCCAAACTTCCAATACTTTGCAAATGTTCCCAAAATGCTCCCAACAAAATATGCATCTGTTGAAAAAGCATTGTGTAAAGATGGCTTCTCATTGGATGCCCATCCTTCCTCTCAACCACCCTATTGCAGACAGAGGCATCAAGTCAGTGCTTACGCACCAATAATTTTAGACTTAATTGCCCTACTTTTAAATTAAAAAAAATATATATATTTTATTGATTTTTCACAGAGAGGAAGGGAAAGAGATAGAGAGCTAGAAACGTTGATGAGAGAGAAACATCGACCAGCTGCCTCTTGCACACCCCCTACTGGGGATGTGCCTGCAACCCAGGTACATGCCCTTGACCAGAATCGAACCTGGGACCTTTCAGTCCGCAGACCGATGCTTTACCACTGAGCCAAACCGGTTTCGGCTATTTGCCCTACTTTTTAAAAAATGCCCTCACTAATTCTACTATCAATATATATTTTCTCATCGGGATTTAATATAAAAATTGACCCTTAGAAGAAATATGCAATTCTATTGATACCATATAATCTAACATTTAGGTTTTGTTTTGAGTAGTTTTGCCATCTGTGTGTGTGTGTGTGTGTGTGTGTGTGTGTGTGTGTTTAAATATATTTTTTATTGATTTCAGAGAGGAAGAAAGAGGGAGAGAGAGATAGAAACATCCAATATGAGAGAAAATCATGGATTAGCTGCCTCCTGCAAGTCCCCCACTAAGGATCGAGCCCACAACCTGGGCATGTGCCCTGATGGGGAATCGAACCATGACCTCCTGGTTCATAGGTTGACACTCAACCACCGAGCCAAGCTAGCCAGGCCATACACAATATTTAACTGGTGTGAAAGGGTTCCCTGACAAGATGACATATAAGCTGAATCTGGAAGAATTATGAAGTGGCAGATATTATAATAGACTAACAGGGACAAACCAAAAACCCTTTCCACTCCACTCCACTGTCCTCCACATTCCAGGCCGTGGGACAAGGGACTGGAGACGGCAGGGAAGGAGATTCTAAGGTAGAACTGATTTGTCCAGAGTGATATGTGAAACTATGCAGAAGGGAGAACTTGGTGATGTGTTCACCTCTCTGGGCATATGTTTCCTTCATGGCACCTGTCAACAGCACTCACCATTACATGATCTTCATGAGGCCGGGGCAGTGTCTGTGACTTTCATCGCTAGCAGAATGCCTGGCACAGAGTAAGCACAGAATCATAGTTATTGGATAAGCGATAGCAGAGAGAACTAGGTTAAGAGGAGGGATAAAAAAAAAAGATTGAAAGAAAGAAACAGAGAGAAGGGTGGGAAACCTGGGGTGGTGCAGGCTCCCCAGGATTCTCCTCCAAGGCAGACAGGGACAATCCTGCCAAGGGGTCACTTGGGGACTCACACTGGAGTGACTGTCCAGCTCTCAGCCTTGCTCTCCTGGCTACCTGATGGGCTTGTGATTTGAGCTGGTCATCCGTGGCACCTTGCCCTTGGCTGAGGCAACTGATCCAAAACATGGGCCCATGACCCAGGTCAGGACAACTGGAGCCCTTTGCCAGGAATTGCCAAACTGGAGTTGAGAAAAGGGACCCTTGTCCTCCAGCTATAAAGGTGGTTTCCTATAGCCTGGTCCAGCTTCCTGGAGATGGTAGCCTCTGGGAATGAGCCTGATACCCAGTTAGAAGCAGGGAGAGAAGAGCTGGGGATCTTCAGGCTTCTGGTTCCAGTTCTCCCCAAGGTCAGCTCTACTCTGCTCTTCCCAGTTATATGAGCCAATGGTTACCTTTTGAATTGCTTTGTTGCAGGTAGTGTTGAGTTCCTCTCTCTTGAAATCTATCCGTTGCCTTTCTCTCCAAAATTTATCCTGAATATGACCACTTCTCACTATTTTCACAGCCACACCCTGGTCCAAATCACCACTATTTCTTGCCTGGCTGAATGCAACACCTTCCCAATAGGTTTCCCTACTCCTGTCCGCCCAGCAGGCCAGTGATCTTACATAAATGTCAATCAGAGCATGTCACTTCCCTGTCTACACCCTCTGGAAGCGTCTCATTACATCCAAACGCTTTATCCTGGTTTACAAGGCCCTGCAAAGGCCTTCCTCTGTCTACCATCCAGCTTAATTCTATGCCACATCCCTCATCGTCTGCTTCATCCCTGGTGCCCTTAGCGCCCTCCTTTTTGTTTCTCAAACTCATCGCACCATTATTTCTTCAGTGCCTTTGCACCTTCTGTCCCAGGTCCTGGTCCTTCAGTTTTTAGTGTAGGAATATAGCAATCCTAGCTCTCCTACCCCAACTCTTTCTATACCATTTTGTTGTTTAATTTATTCACATACATTTTCTCTAGCTGGGATTATTTTATTTAAGTTTTGGCTAACTTTTTTGTTGTCTGTCTATCCCTCCTAGAGTATGAACTACAGGAGAATGGGGTCCTTGCCTGTCTTGTTTACCATATCATCTGTGTAACAGGAATTCAAATAATATTTATTGAATGAAGAATGAATGAGTTACAAAATAATGAGTTGCCAGAGTTCCAGGCAGGCCCCTAGGTTTCCTATTGGGTCTCCTTTCCTCTGCACCATGCTCTTGTCCACACTGTTGACCTGTGCTTAACTCCTGGGAACTGGTTCCTGTCACTTGACCTCACTCAACTTCTATGACCTCATTTGTGAAATGGGAACTCTGTTCCTTACCAAGCCAACCCCAAGGATTGTTGAAGGTGCAAGGAGCCAGTGGGTGGAAAAGCCAGAGCCCAGCGATGATCAGAATTGAACGGGTCTGGCCTGGGGTGGGGAGCATCTCACTCCTGCTTCCCTCCAACCTCTCCTCACTCTGTGCTGTTTGGCCTGACCTGCTTCCTCCTTTCTGTGCCGCTCACACAGCCTCACTCACTTGCCTTGCCTTCCCACCCCTGGCCCTCTCAAGGTCTTATTTTACAGCTCCTTGTGAGGAGTTCCTATACGGCCCTGGCCTTCACCGTGAGAAAGGCCAGGCTATCAAAGGCCAGACTTGGCTCCCTGCTCTGTGGTTAAATATTGATAACACCGGGATACAGAGGCCGGAGAGAGCACACCACCTATCCCCCTGCGGTGCAGGAACCCCCAGCCCGGGGGTCCTCTAAGCCATTCCTTGGGGCTGGCAAGAGGGTCTGGGTGTTTTCTCTTTATATGAGGCCACCCTATAAGAAAGTGAGCAGTGGGCTGCTGGTTCTTTAAGCAATTAAAATCGGGTGGAGCCTGCTTGTCATCTGAGGCCACTCATTCAAGAGGTCAGTCACCCCAGCGTAGCAAAAGACTCCAGGCCTGGGCGTGTGCTGAGAGCAGAGCTCCCAGATGGGCTGGGCTTCACAGACTCTGCACTCATCCGGGTGACAGCCATGTGGAGAGCTCAAGTGCAAAGACCGTCCCATGCTTCTGTGAGAGGAGGAGGAAGACACAGCAATCAGTGCTGCTCCCCAAAGCAGACCAAGGCCGGCCCAGGAGCCGAGGACCAGGGTGAGTGTCTCCAGCTTCCCGTGGGAGTGAGTGAGCAGGGTCTCCCATAGGAATCACAGGCCGATGGCAGGTGGTTAAGCTCTGTTTAAAGTGCGGGAATCTCCCAGAGGGGCCCAAGGAGACAGGACAACTAAACACAATGTGATATCCTAGGTGAGATCCAGGAACAAGAAAAGATATTCATAGAAAAATAAAATCCAAATAACTCATGGGTTAATTTTTTAAAAGCTGGGATAGTAATACGATGCTCACTCTAGAAGGAAACTGGCGAAGTGTTCTGAGGGGAAATGGGTCTTTGTTTCTGGGGCATCTAACAGCCCAGAGGGCTGACTCTCAGTTCTGGACTCAAGTCTGACTTGTTGTTTTGTTTGTTGGTATGTGTTTATTATAGTAATATCACCATCTTTAAGACACACATTCCACTATGGGATCGGCCAAGTGTGTACACTTATCAGATTGGCTCCAACACCACGCTGTCCTGATCCCCGCAGTTTTACAGGAAGTCTTGATGTCTGGCAGCGTCAGTCCTCTGACTTGGTTCTTCAGTGTTGCGTTGGCTATTCCGGGTCTTTGCCACACCATGTAAACTCCAGAATCATTTTGTGGATACACATAAAATAACTTGCTGGGATTTTTGTTGGAATTGTATCGAATCCATCGGTCAAGTTAGGAAGAACTGACATCTTAATTAGTTTTACTAATTAAACACCCAAAATTGGAATTGTTGTCTCAAAAGCTATAAATACAATATATACATACATTCTAAAATATTGGGTCGGCAACTAAGTAATTGCGGGTTTCACACATATATGGCTTCAGTTGAATTTTTAGGTTTGCAGACGTAGTACAAATGTAAAACACATTTTGTTATTTGATAGTTGGCTATTCAGCTGTTAATCAGTAAAAAAAGTTTTTTGATCTGTTTTGTAGTTTTCGTTTGGCGTTCGTTGAAAAATGGAAAATCAAAAGGAACATTTTCGTCATATTTTGCTTTTTTATTTCCGCAAAGGGAAAAACGCATTGCAAGCTCATAAAAAGTTATGTGCTGTTTATGGTGATGAAGCCTTAAAAGAACGGCAGTGTCAAAATCGGTTTGCCAAATTTCGTTCTGGTGATTTTTCACTCAAAGATGAAAAACGCTCTGGTCGTCCAGTTGAAGTTGATGACGCCCTAATCAAAGCAATAATCAATTCGGACTGTCACAGTACAACACGTGAGATTGCAGAGAAGCTTCATGTATCACATACATGCATTGAAAATCACTTAAAACAACTTGGCTATGTTCAAAAACTCGATACATGGGTTCCTCACGAACTGAAAGAATCACAGTTAACGCAACGCATTAGCAGCTGCGATTTGCTAAAGAAACGTAATGAAAATGATCCATTTTTAAAACGACTGATAACTGGCGATGAAAAATGGGTTGTTTACAACAATATCAAGCGGAAAAGATCGTGGAGCAGGCCAGGTGAACCAACTCAAACAACATCAAAAGCTGATATTCATCAAAAGAAGGTTTTGTTATCAGTTTGGTGGGATTACAAAGGAATTGTCTACTTTGAACTCTTACCACCCAACCGAACGATCAATTCTGATGTCTACATTGAACAACTAACGAAATTAAACAATGCAGTTGAAGAAAAGCGGCCCGAATTGACAAATCGAAAAGGTGTTGTATTCCATCATGACAATGCAAGGCCACACACATCTTTGGTCACTCGGCAAAAATTAATGGAGCTTGGTTGGGATGTTTTGCCACATCCACCATATAGTCCTGACCTTGCACCATCTGATTACTTTTTGTTTCGATCTTTACAAAACTCCTTGAATGGTAAAAATTTCAATAATGATGATGATGTCAAATCGTACCTGATTCAGTTTTTTGCTAATAAAAAACAGAAGTTTTTTGAACGTGGGATTATGATGATGCCTGAAAGATGGCAAAAGGTCATTGATCAAAATGGGCAATACATTACAGAATAAAGTTATTTAGTTCCATGAAAAAATTCTTTGATTTTCTTTAAAATCCGCAATTACTTAGTTGCCGACCCAATACATTAAAATATAGAAAAATATATTTAAGATATACATTAAGCCCTAACTGGTTTGGCTCAGTGGATAGAGCATCGACCTGTGGACTGAAAGGTCCCAGGTTCGATTCCGGTCAGGGGCATGTACCTTGGTTGTGGGCACATTTCCAGTAGGGGATGTGCAGAAGGCAGCTGATCGATAGTTCTCTCTCATTGATGTTTCTAGCTCTCTATCCCTCTCCTTTCCTCTCTGTAAAAAATTAGTAAAATATATTTAAAAAAAGAAAAAAGATATACATTAAAATACATACATTTAAAATATGTAATAATTCCATGTATTGTTTTCATGAAGGTAGTGTGTACTCATGAGAAGCGTATATGATACAGAAGTATTCAAAGTGTTCCCAGGCATCTAGGCCCCATCCCACCTTCCCAGAGGGAGTCGGTGTTTGGTTTCTGGACCTTCACCTTCTTCTTGGTGGGTGTGGGGAGATCTGCATAGGCAGCAGGGGCCTTTGGGCGATGTTACTAATTAATCCAGGCACTCCTGCATCTGAGATTGGACAGAAAGTCACAACCCTTCTCAGCAAGTGCTCTGGATGGACAGTTGGAACTGGAAACAAGATCACAACGATTAGCCATCCCTGAGACTTTGTCTCTTCATTATTCAGTATATATACATACAGCCCCAGCTTTGTAGGAAGGTCATTTGGTCGTCTGGTCTAATTAGCTTTTATTATTACAGTTACCCCTCCAAAGGATAAGTGGTTAGTATGCCTCTGAGTCTTCAGAAGTCTAAACAGGTCCTTTCCCCCTCGCTGAATTCCATCTCTGCCTTGACATGTGAATGTTATTTCACATGTGAAAATATTTCCCCTCAAAACCTGTAGATGTTTCTTGTTTTCTCAGAGCCTCTGGGGCCTGATGTTAAGTCCTTATTTTAGCACTGTGTCTGTCTGTTTGCCATCAGTTGTCTCTCACGTTCCTGGCTGGGCCTCCAAGGCACTTCGGAAGGCGGTGGAGTGGGGGGACTGGAGGTAGCCTGGGCCTCTTGTTGTTGTTAGCCCCATGACGTGTGTCTATGATTGGTTTCTTCAAAACCCTTCTCTTCTTTTATTTTTTTTAGTTCCTTTTATTCCACTTCTTGTTCCCCTTTTCCTTTCCCCCCAGAGAGAACTATTCTAATGTGTTTAATGTCTTTTTTTAACTGTTTTTTTTTATGTGTTATTTTGTGTGCATATATTTTGTATTTCCATAAACAGTATGGCATGTCCTCTAATATCCTTAGAGATACTTTTTTAGAAATATTTTGTATTAATTTCAGAGAGATAGAAACATCAGTGATGAGAATCTCTTGCATGCCCCCCACCGGGGATCGAGCCCAAAACCCAGGCTTGTGTCCTGACTGGGAGCAGACATCCTGTGACATCCTGGTTCATAGGTCAACGCTCAACCACTGAGCCACACCGGCCGAGCATTAGGAATACACTTTTTTTTTTTTTTTTTTAAATATATTACACACTCAGGAGCAGAGTGGCTGTGCACACTTACTGTGATTAATTTGCTCTCTAGATGGATACACTCTCCCTGTCAGTGCATGAGGCTATGACCTAGAACAGTGGTCGGCAAACTGTGGCTGGTGAGCCACATGTGGCTTGTGAGCCTTGGTTTGCCGTTCTGTTGACTAATGAGATTGTCAACCACTGGCCTAGAACCGCAAACACATGACATGATTCACCTTTCCAACTATGATGATCTGATGGATGTCGACTGGTATTTCTTTCTTTTTTAAAAATATATTTTATTGAGTTTTTACAGAGAGAAAGAGAGAGGGATAGAAAGCTAGAAACATCGATGTGAGAGAAACATCCATCAGCTGTCTCCTGCACACCCCCACTAGGGATGTGCCTGCAACCAAGGCACATGCCCTTGAACCCGGGACCCTTCAGTCCAAAGGATGACACTCTATCCACTGAGCCAAACCGGTTTCAGCTGGTATTTCATTTTTAATTTTCATCCTTCTGGTTACCATAGAGTTTGAGCACTTTTTCATATGCTTGCTAGCCTTTGGGGTTTCCTATGTTGTAAATTGCAGTTTAGATCTTTTACCCATTCATTAGGGCTCCTGTCTTTTTCTTGTTAATGTGCTAGAATTCTTTGTGTAGCCTAGATCTCAGTCTCTTCCTGGTGTTAAGCATTGCAAGTATCCCCAATTAGAAAGATCTTAGTTACTTTATTGATGGTATTCTTCAGTGAACAGATAATCTTATTTTTGGTATAATCAAATTCATCAGTTTTTTTGTTATTATTGAATAATTAGAGCTTTATGGTTTTGTTTAAAAAATTTTACCCCGTTTCTATTAACTTTATATTTCCCCCTCTTACATTTAGCCTTTAATGTGGGGTCTGTTTTTGTATGTACTGTTAGGTGTACATCCAGTCTTCCTTTTTTCCTCACAGTGAGCCAGTTCCCGGCACCTACTAACGACTCCTCCTTTCCCTACCTATCAGTGGAGCATCCTTTATTATATATCAAGTTCCCATGTGTGCATAGGTCTCCACGAAATTTCTGTTCTGATCCCTTGATATAGGGATGTGGCCTTATGTCAACATGCAAAATTGGAATTTTTTTTTTTTTATTACTAGGTTTCAATGTCTGACTTAGTAAACATAGATTGCTTAACTTGCTTTGTTTTTCGAGAATAGAAACAGGCTGAAATTAATGAAAGGATGTAGCCAGGGAGCATGGATTTAGTTTCTTGCAAGACAAACGACAGAAAACAATTCTTATAACATGTCCTCCCCTCTTCCCCCCAAAAAAGAAGTATCAGGGGGCTGCTTAACTGAGAGCAGCACCGGGCAGTCAGGCCTAGGGGTGGCAGCGAAGAAAGTGAGCTGCCCACTCTCAGCAGCAACAGCTGACAGCTACTCTTTCCTGGTACTTTCTCTTCTCACCCCTGGGTCACAGGCATGCCAATCTCCAGATTAGAGACTGTGATAGGCCCAACTTTTGCTATGTGGGTCTGTGACTGGCTACCCATGAAAATCAAAGGCAAGGGATGGGACAGTTTGCTAAGGAACCAGAGTGAAGGGAGCTGTGGCTATAGAAGCTAGATGGGGATACTGAGCAGGAGAAATGGATGATGTCCCCTGCAACGGTGTCACAGCCCAGCAGTGGCTTAGTCCTTCTCACTCCAGATCAGTGCTCTTCCCCACACATGATGGGTTTTAACCTGTTAACCGAGCGGGACTTATAAATATGTCAAACGTAAACAATATCTGGAACAGGTAGGACGTATGAATACATCCTTGAAATATATGTTGCACCCTGAGAGGGATAGTATATATTTTTTGTAATCTTTATAATTGTTTGTAAAATTTATAATTTTTTAATTCAATGTTTCCATTTTTTTGTTTGTATTCTTTTCTATTTGTTTGTAATTTTGTATTTACCTTTGTGCTTTATATATAAATAAACGAAAAAATATATATTTCATTTATTTTAATTAAGTATAAATAAAAAAATAATAATATAAAATTACGTCCACTGGGCGTGACGTACTGACACGTCCTAGTGAAAGAGTATGTGCCCGTTGTACGTTATGTAATTAAAAAGGGAACTCCCCGGTTAACAGGTTAATAAAGACTTGAGTGATGCTGGGAACCAATTCCAGTATGTAATAATTACAAGAGTTTCATCAAAAGTTTGGTGAAGCTTGCGGGGGGGGGGGGGGGGGGGGGGGGGCTCAACAAGGGCTGAGCCACATATGTAGTTTACCTGTTGGAATGGCTAAACGGCACTTCCCCCAAACCTGAATAGGATTACTGTTTGCTACCAGACAGCTCAGGGCATCTTAAATCTACATGTTATTGCCTCCTGTTGGCCAAACACCTGAACACTGTAGGCTATTCCCCAAACTAATAATGCTTTTGTAAACCTTACCCTTTGAAATGTATATTCCACCTTGTCTTAGGACAAATTGTGTTAATAAATAGCACAGGGTCCTTAGACAAAGAGTAGTCTTTCAGCTCCTTTAGCTGAAGATCCTCTGACTCCCAATGCCTTTCAAAATTATCTTTCATCTTTGGATTCCTTCTTGAATCTATGCATCAGCTCCTTTCTCCAGATTGCTGAACTCTTTGTAAAGCTTGGACAAAAACCCCGGCAGAGTGACTCTCAAGTCCGTGGTCTCTGCCTCTCCAGGCCCCGCCTCTCTGGGTCAGCCTGTTCTGGTCCTGTAACTTGGGGTGAGAGGAGAACTGAGTTTGGGCAGGGAAGGGAGCTCATGGTGGGGTCGGCTATGGGTCATGCTTTCTGCTTTGTTTCCAGGATCTGCAGGGCTTTGCTCAGGGGCCAGCACCTACGAGGCCAAAAGGGCAGCTGAGGGGCCGAAGGGGCCTAAGGACTTCATTGTCAGAAATGTACCCCAATCAGGAGCAGGGCGTGCCCCATGGTGAGGGGGTTCCCCAAGCACCAGCGGGCACTGTGGTGCCTCCGGAGCTGCTGGAAGAAATGCTTTGGTTTTTTCGGGTAGAAGATGGTAAGTGGCAGGGGATTGGTGTGTGGGGTGTGTCCTCTCAACACAAAACACAAACTGGACTCTGGCTGAAGCCCAGGACATGGTCCCTTCCTCCACAACAGGCTGCACGTTTGCTTCAAAGCGCTGAGGGGTCTCAGTGCCCAGGAGGATGTAGTTAAACCTCATGGTTCTTTTTTCGGGGCTTGGTCATTCATTTACTCACCCTCCAATCAGTCACAAATATTTAAGCTCCTTCTGTGCGCCAGGCACTGTTTTCAGAGCTGAATAAAACCAAACTCTGCCTTTACAAAGCATATGTTTTTGTGAAAGAGAGAGAAAATAAACAGGATAAACAATCAAAACGTATAGCTGGGCAGTGGCATTTTGTTAAATGCTCTGGATGATTCCAGGACTGAGAAAAAAATAAGGGGGAAAATTAAGCAGAGAAAGGGAATAGGAAGTGGGTAGCAAAGGGTAGGTAATGTGGTCACGCAGAAGGTGACATTTGAATGAAGGCATTAGGAGGTGAAGGACTCAGTTATGTGGGGGAAGAATGGTCCCCCTGGTAGAGGGAACAGCCGATGCCAAAGCTCCGAGGCTGGATCCCGCCTCAGGTCAGTACAGTGTGGCCAGACCTCGGCTATCCAGATTCAGATTAGCCATTTTATGTATTATCTGTGGGCAGTTCTTGGATCCATTTTAACTGCCACCCTTTTTTCCTCCCTTCCCTCCTTCCCTCCCTCCATCCCTCCCTCTCTTCTTGTCCCCTCCTTTTCTTCCTTCCTTCCTTTCCTGGCACTGCCCAATGCCGCAGTCTGAAGATTGTGAAGTTTATCTTGACTCACCCACCCCCATCCCACTACCACCCAACTGCAGTGCTGGCCCCATTAGATTAGGGCTGCTCCAAGGCAGAGATCTTGCCCCCGCCCCCCCCCCCCCCCCCCACACACACACTGGAGTTCCCGCAGGGTGGAGGGCTCCTCTTCACCTACAACACTTGATCCACAGCAGGGACCATGGATGCTGTGAGCTGCGTCTGAGCCCAAACCTCAAACATCAGGGGGCCAAAGGGGCACCCCAGCCTCTGCTCAAGTCTCTGCCCTCTGTGTCCCCCCAGCATCTCCTTGGAATATTTCCATCTTTGCCCTGGTGGGTGTGGTGGTCGTGATAAGCATGATCCTCCTGGGAAGGAGCATCAAGGCGAACAGGTGAGGAGATGGTCTGGGGGGAGGGGGGGCTCTGGAAGGTGGGGGCCCTGCCCTCCCAAGGGAAACCTGGGGAAGGGTATCGAGGGGCCTTGGCTGTCCACCCTTTGGGACAGTAAAATGCAGCCTTCAGGGTCTTCTGAGAACCCAGAATTTTTGGAAAACTAGGATCTGTCCCCAGTTATCACCTGCTGGCCCTGGCCAGGGAACAGGGCAGGGGCTGGTCTGTCTCAGAGGTCAGGATCTCTGGCTCTGTCACTCACCAGCAGGGCAGCACACCGAATACCTCTGAACCAGTTATTCCTGTGAGGGGTGGCAGGACCCAGTTCTCTGAGGGGAGTGCTCAGTGGGGCTACTGCAGAGGAAGGGATGCTGTCAAGGGGAAAGTCTGCTCCAAGGCCAAAAGCAGGGCTTGGATAGAGCCCTGATGGCAGGTGAGGCTCCTGGGGTAATTTTTATAACAACAATACTCCTCAGCCCTGGATGCACACACAATCACTGGAACATTAAACGTTCAGAATGCTGGGCCCCTTTGGAGATTCTGACACACAGGGGTTGGGGAGAGGCCTGGACAGAGGCATGTGGCTAAACTCTCTGGATGGCTTCAGGGCTAATGTTTGAGATCCTTGAGGGCAGGGACCACATTTGATTCAACGTGTTTCCCCTAAGCAATTGCCACAATGTGTGGACCTAGAACTCACTCAATGAATGCTTAGCTCACTCATCCCCATTAATTCATTCATGCATTCAACAATTGCTATATGCCCACCAACATCACATCAGTAACTCTGAAACAATAATGAGACTCTCGCCTTCAAGTCTGTATCATGCTTTGTGATTTTAAAAGCACCTTCACATTCTCTTATTTGATCCTTAAAAAACTCTGTAAGACACAGCAGGCACAAGTTATTAATTCCCATTGTACAAAATAAGGTCATTAAGGATGCACGGGAGGATCGGCCTAACTTCCCTGCGCTTCCTTATACGCCATATTTTACATCATCTATGAATCCTCCTCACAGTTCTGCTACCAAGTCAAAAAGAAATAACCCCATAGTTCACACTGAGAACCAGCCATTATGAACTGCCGTGGCCCCTTCATCACTCACCCTCAGAGAGGGAGATAGGGCTGAGCACTTGCTCTGAGCCAAGCTCTGTCCTGAGCCTGGGGGCCACAACAGCGGCCAAGACAGAGTGGGTCTTGGCCTTATGGAATCTACAGATTGCTGAGGAGGTGACGGTAGTTCAAAGTGACAGATGGTGACTGTGGGACATACAGGGTATTGTGGGAGCACAGAGCTGGGGTCTGGTGCCTTCGGGGCAAAGAGATGGTAGGCTGGCTGCCGAAGCCTCCAGACCAAGGGGCAGCATGCACCGAACTCCAGGTGGGAGGGAGGGCCAGTGTGCCTGTAGGTGGGGTGTGAGGAAGGCTGCAGAGGAGGGTGGGGAGAGGGAGGACAAGAGGTGGCAGGACCCAGGGTGTACACACTCTGAGGGCCATCCTCAAGAGTTCAGCTTCTAGTTCATGAGAAGGGCTTTGCACAGGCACGTGAGAGGTTTCTGTTTTATAATAGAAGCTCATTCTGCATGAAGGATGCAGAAGGGCCCAGAGGTATCGCCTTAAGGGGCTCTGCCTCCCTCATCCTGTCGGGAAGCAGCCCCTCAGCAAGGTCCACTCAGAGCCACGGGAGCAGCAGACATTGAGCTGCACCCCCTTTCCCCACCCCGGGGCCCAGGCCGAGTCTCTGGGCATCAGATCCAACCACAGCGGGGTCCCTCCCGCAGGGCCAGGAACTGTACCTGGAGTAAAACCCCGGAGAGGGAGGACATTTGGGGGAGTTGTTGAAAGGAAGGCAGGCTGCATGCTGGCTGAAGGAGGTGGGCAGTAGGGAGCCACGGAAGGTGCTTGAGCTGGGGGGGGGGGGCTGTGTGTGTGTGATGTGTGCACACCAGGGCTTTGGGGATGTGACTGTGTGTTTCGGTTGTTTTGGAGAAGGAAACACCAAGAGGCAGGAAGATCGTTTAGGAAATCCCTGCAGTTTGCAGGGGTGTGGTGTGGGGTGACCAGGACCTGCACTAAGTGCCATGACAGTTCTGGGATCGGAAAAAAATGTGATTTGGTGAAAACACAGGACTCAGAGTCAGGAGACTTAAATGCATGTCCCAGGCATGTGCTCCGTAGGAGGAGCACTAGGAGTGGAGCTCGCAGGTGGCAAGGAGCATTTGGCGAGAGGCACGGGCAAGTCCACTCTGCTTCTCTGCTGAAAGGACATCAAAACCGTCTCCCCATCGGCTCCCAGGACAGCCTCCTGGGTCCTCCCCTCACGCTCTCTATCGCATCTGGGAAACCCAGGCCTCCCCCAGCCACTCAGGACCCCCAGCTCAGGGGACGCGCACGCTCACCAGTGTTTTCTTCCCCCACAGAAAGCAGAAGGCGCTGCCCGGGGAAAAACAACCTCCCGAGGTCTTGACTGAGGCCGGAACCAAAGATGACAACAACCTGAACATCCTCAGGGAGACTTTGCTCTCAGAAAAGCTGACCTTGGCCGAGGCGGACATTGAGTTAAAGGAGAGGAGCATGCCACCAGCCTTCCCTCCAGACCCGCAGGAATCGGAGAGCTAGTGAGAGGGCCGGGCAGGGCCCCGTGCTGTGAGCAGATGAAACCGGAAGAACGGCCATCCAACTACAATCCTGTGATGGGAGGAAAAATAAAACACCCCGCAAACCCCCTTTTTATTAAAATGCTCCCCAATGTGGGCAGCTGGAACTGCATAGTTTGTTCCAATGGGGGTGGTCCCCGCGTACGTGGCTGGGAGCAAAAGTGCAAAATCCACAGCCAGCCTCAGGTCAGGAAGCCTGGCCTGAGGTCCAAGGAGGTCCCAGCTCTCTCTGACCTCAGCTTCACCTCTACTCAACAGGGCTGATTGGGTTAGACCCGCTGTTCCCCAGCCACGCTCCTGGAGTGGCTGGCAGGGAAAGGAGCGGGATTCTGGCTCAGAATCCCCTTCCCAGCCCTCCCTCCCATAGGGGCCTCTCCTTCGTCTGCTTCTCTGCTGAGGATCCATGAAAGACTGCCTTTGGGCCAGGGTCCCATGGTACAAGGAGTTAGAACCTAGGGGACGCCCTACCTCTGAGACCCTGCTCTTGCTAACCATGGGACCCCAAGGGGGAGTCCTGATCTGTGTCTGAGCCCCAGTGTTGTTGTGGTCTAAGCTGTGGGGGCAACCCCATATAATTTATAGCAAAACTTGCTTTTAAGAACCAAAAATGCTTTAGGCTCTATCGTCCAAAAGAAGAACTTGGACACTCAGACCCAGGATGAAGGGTACCGGGTCCTGCTGAACCAGGCTACAAACTGGTCAACTGGTCAGATACTGGTAAACCGTTCCTCAGCAAATGGTGCCTGGATGTCAGACACTGCCAGCCGCGGGCTCCCTGGAATCCCGAGTCCTCGTCACCGGAGAGGGAAACTCTGTTCTGCAGCTTTGGTCATTGTACTGAGGAGGCTGGCCCTGGCTGTGGGCGGAGTCCTTCACTTGAGGTGGGAAATTAAGGGGGCCCACCTTCTGGTGAACAACCCTAAGGCCCCCTCCCTGGACGCCCACAGCCTCTCCCTCTCCCCTCCTTAAGAGGCCACGCACGGGAGGAGCCCCTCCTGCGACTTTGCTTCTTGCAGGATGTCCCGTAGGTTTACACTAGATGCTGTTTAGAAAAACTGTGGCGTTTGTTGCCTGGGGCTTCTGTGAGATCAGGAGACAACGGGAGGACCAGACTCTGGCCCTCCAAACGCTGGGCCCACCCTGCCCTCCCGTCCACCAGGTGGCTCCAGGGCCTCGGCCTGTCCTTCCTGCAGGATGTCCTCGGGCCTCCACTTATCCCGGCCTCCTGGAGCTGTCCCCCCGGAGCTGTCCACCACGGGCCCCTCTGGCGTGGCTGGAGCTGGAGCAGGAAGGGGTGATACCACCATGGACACCGCAGTTTCCTCCTGCTTAAGGCTGACTCCAGGCGTCTGGGTTGTCCTTGGGGGGCTGTTTTCCTTCAATGGCAGGGAATGTCGTGGTTACCATGGAAACCAAGGCCCTCGGGATAGGAGCAGCATTCCTGCCCATCCCTCCAGCTCACACACTGAACTGGGTGTCCCGGACACGGCCTGGTGCTGGCACAGAGGCCAGCCGTCCACCAGAGGGCGCCGGCTATGGTTCCATCAGAGGGAAAGCCAGTGGCCAGAGGTCAGCCACCTCCCGCAGCCCTGCCGGGCTCGGAGCCTGGGCTCCTCAGAAGATCTTGAAGCCCTTCAGCAGGGTCAGGGTGGGTGCCTTGCGCTTGCTCTGGGCCCGGGAGGACTTCACGGTGACCAGCTTGGCCTGGGCCACGGTGGGCATCTCCTTGAGGCTGGCGGTGGAGAGCGTGTTGAAGGTGCAGCTGGCCAGCCCGTGCCGGGCGGTGAGCGGGGCCTGGTGGGGCAGCGCCCGCTCCTCGGAGATGCAGAGGGGCCGGGCCGCGGAGTTCTTCTCCAGCTCCCGCCGCGCCTCCCGCACTGCCTCGTGGAAGATGTGCTGCACGTGCTCAAAGTCCAGGCAGGCCGAGACCTCGAAAAACAGGCACCCAAACCTTCCCGCCAAGGCCGCGCCCTCGGCCTCGGTGACCTGCCTGGAGGGGAAGGAGGGCGAGGTGAGGTCAGGAGCAGGCGTCCACGGCAGGCAGGCCTGGGCCCACCCCAGGCTCCCGCCTCCTGGCTCGGCGACTAGGAAGCCGCGAGGTTTAGCTTTCTCATCAGTGAAATGGGACAATGACCTCTGCCTCTCAGGTTTCGGAGCCAGGGTTCATTTAGCCGGAACAGGGGGCTGGGAGCGGGCTAGCTACCCAGGGGAGTACCAGATAGCTAGAGTGACTGGGACAGAGAGGGTCAGGGCAGAGCACCTAATCCCGTCCCCACCCAGGGCTGGTGTCCTGTCTACAAGCTCGCTGCTTCCCGAGGATGAAGCAAGACGATTTGCGTTGAGTGCCTGGCACAGGACGTGGCAGAGCCAGCGTTCTATAAATGGTGGCTGATGTCACCAAAGCCAGGATTTAGGAGCGAGGTTGAGGGTAAGAGAGAAACTGGCCAAAGGCCCTACCTAGACCCCGCCTGTGGCTGGAGGAAGACAGCCATCCACATCCCTTCCCTCTGCTCCCCTGTGGGGCCCTTGGTCAGGACAGGAGCAGCCCTCAGCCCTCCCACGCGGGGTCAGCTCTACAAAGAGGCCGAGGTTTGGACTGACGGTGAGAGACCACAGCGTCTCCAGAGGCGTGGAGGGCCAGGGTCACTGGGGATGCCTGTGGTTGGCAGAGCTCTCAGGAATCGTGGGGAGTTCTGTCTGCCTGCCTAGGGGCCGGGCAGGAGGGAGAAGGGTGACAACATTCCTGTGGAGCGGGGGTGGGGTGGGGTGGGGGTGGGGGCAGCCCCTACTCCCAGCTTCATCCCACCTCCCAGGATGGTGAGATCGACGATTTGCCATTGGGAAGGCCCTGAACGCTGCTGGCCTGGCGGCCCTGGGAGCCCAGGTGAGCGGGGGCAGGCTGGTTCCTGGGCGGGTCGGATGTCCAGGAGAGGGAAGGGACTGGATGTCCCTGGCCAAGGCTCAATGGCTGAACCCTCAGGACCGCCTCCCATCACTGAGCCGCCCCACCCACCGCTCCTGAGGACAGTGGCGCAGCCCCCGCGATGCGAGGAGGCACCAGGGTGGGCGCTGGTGGGAACAGGTTTGGAGCCAGGGTTCATTTGGCCGGAGCAGGGGGCTGGGAGCGGGCTAGCTCCCCGGGGGAGTACCAGATAGCTAGAGTGACTGGGACAGAGAGGGTCAGGGCAGAGCACCTAATCCCATCCCCGCCCAGGGCTGGTGTTCTGTCTACAAGCTCGCTGCTTCCCGAGGTGCCCCTGGTGAAGGAATAGTTAGTATTATTCACTTTCATAGTAAACTTAAATCTGAAACTGTCATCGTGGGGCTTGAATAATGAGCGTTCAGGAAAAAGAACCCCGTGCGTCACGCGTGCATGCGTGTGAGTGGGTGATGCAGGCATGTAACAGCCTTTTCCTCATTGTGTTGGAGCCTGGTGAACATTTTATCGGTGATTTGAACCACATTTCGCTGCAGGACAGTCATGGGAGGCACTGATCAGTGCTCAGCTCCAAGTCAGCTTTACGATGCCCACCAGATCCTGACCGCCTAAGCTAGGGGCCTGATCGGAGAAGGAAATGGGGATTCGGGGACTTGTTCTCAGGGAACGAATGCTGCCTCACTTGAGCTACGTTCTTTGTTATTTGCTCCCAAACCATTTTTAGACAAGCTATTTGGCAAAGAATGGGATCAAAACAACGGTCTGTTTTTTTCCCCTCATTAGTTTATCTCAATCCAGTCTTGTAGGCTCTGGGGCTCTGTGGTTCGTTTTGGCTTGAAGCTCACACAGCTTCCTTCGTGCCCTGAGACGGAACGTCTGGGTCTGAGGGCTTGTCCCCCTTCATGAGGCTGCAGCCCCTTTCCCCCCTGCCCGTCTGACCTGCTTTACACAAAGGGTCCCCTCCTGCTACCACCAGTCAATGCACCGAGGGGCCTCAGGAATCAGGAGTGGCCGTCCGTGAGCGGGGAGGGGCCGGGGGCAGGCTGGTAGAAGGTGCCATACCGTGCAGGTGGACTGGCCACTTAGGACGGATGTCAGCACGAATGCCCATGAGACTACTTATCAAGTGCAGGCATCGTAGTTTCAGATGCTTCAGGGCAGACAGGCAACTTAAATGTGTGTGGAGAGAAGAAGAGAGGAGAGGAGAGGGGAGCCACAGGGAGTGGCGAGGCCTGTGGTCAGCTAGAAAGAGCATGCCCTGCCTCACAGCATTCCAGTCCCAGGCCTTCTCAAATACAGTGCCTCCGAGCAACAGATGGCTGCAGTATTCGACGGGAATCTGCTCTCTGGTCCAGTCGGTGACCTCTGATCCAAGTCCAGCCCTTGCTGAGAGAACTGCCCTCAGCAGAGCCAGCCGTGGAAGTGAGCCTGGGGGCTGGGCGTGGGTGAGGTGAGAGCCGGTTGCACCAGAGCAGACTCCTTACCCGATAAACCGGAGTCTCCTTCCTTAGAACTGGAACTGGGCACAGCGTGACCAGCCAGCTGCACCGAGTGAGAACAGAAGGTTATACAGACTCAGGCAAGAAAAGGGTGAGGCCGAGAGAGACCACAGAGCCCCGGGAGGGAGGAAGGCGTGGCCTCTCTTCTGACTCTCAGGGTCCAGCCGCCATGCTGCCCAGATGCCCCTCCCTTCCTGTCCATGGCTGCCTAGAAGACCACGCCCTCACAACACACCCCTTTCGCCCAAGTTCGAGATTCCTGCTCTTAGCAACCAAATATTCCCCGAAGACGGCTCCCGGACCTCACAGACGCGGGGCGAGAGGTGCGGGGCGCCGGCCGCGCTCACCTGTACTGGGCCATGTCCAGCTTGTTGCCCAGCAGCAGGGCCGGGGCGCTGCGCTGCGTCTCCTTGGCGTGCAGGGCCAGCAGCTCCAGGTAGCGGCCGCTGCCCTCGAAGCTCTGGCGGCTGTCCACGCTGTACACCACCAGGAAGGCGTGGGCCCAGTTCAGGTAGCGCTCGCAGTTCCTGGGGGTGTCCTGGGGCAGAGGAGGGAAGCCCCGGTCAGGGACGGAGGCCGTCAGGGCGAAGGCCTTCACCTGAGCTACCCCCTGCACCGCCCGCTCCCGGGGTCTCTGTACATTGTTTCCCGGCGGAGCCCTCGTCAAAGGGGCACTTGAGTGTGGGTTTGGCTCGGGGTGAAAGGAGACATTGTCTCGTGAGCCTCCCTCCCCCCACCCAGCCGGAGCCTCGGAGACCGTGGCCTCTGGGGCGCGGAGCCAGCACCCGGGCAGGGCCCCTAAAGAGACCTGGCTGTCTCTGGGCACCGCTGGCTTTGGGTCAGGTTCACGGTGCTCTTTTGGCTGCTGAGAACGAGTGACATCCGGCCTTGGCAGGCGGTGGTGAGAACACAGGGAGATGGGTGTGTGTGTGTGTGGGGGGGGGGAACTTGGGCCGAGGGAAGCCTCTGTGGAAACGTGTGTGTGCACCTGTCTCCACGTGTGCACGAGCATCAGGCCCCAGAGCACAGGATCTTGGGGCTGATGCCCTGGATCCTCAAGTCTCTCCAGGCCCCACCCCTTTCCTCCTCATCTGGCAAATGACGAGATTCGGGGCAGGAGAGGGTCACTCAGAAAACTGGAGCCGAAAGGGGATGTTCCCATCCGCGGCCCGCCCCCGCTGTGGGGCCAGGACCTCTCAGGAGGCCGCCCTCTCCTCTCCGCTGTTACCAGGTCTGCGGTGTCCATGACCCTCAGGTGCACCGGCTGCTGGTCCACAGTCTCCTCCGAGCTGTAGGTGTCCTCTGCAACACAGAGAGGCAGCTAGTTAAGGGCCGCTACGCTGATAGTGGACTGGGCCTGAGTCCCAGCTTCCCTCTGGGCAGCCCGGGGGCCGAATCCAGGGCCGGCTGAGCCGGGAGCACTGCCAAGGGAGCACTCCACAGGGAGAGACTGTCCACCTGTCAGGGCTCAGAGCAACAAAGGCCGCTCACAGAACAAGCCACGGGGGACGGGATTGTGCTCCGGGCCCACCAGCCACGCTGGCAGGATGGAGTGCGCGGCAGCAGAGGCCTCAGGAACTGCACTGCCAGCTTCTACCTCCCGAATTCCAAGCTTCTCCACCCTCTTCCCCTTTAACCTCAGAGGCTGGCCCACAGGCACCCCGCAAGGACAGTCCTCCTGTCCCCACGGGGAGAACTCTGCTTAGAAGTCCCAAGAAGGTTTTTCTTTACTTTTTTTTTTTTTAAATGTTTTTATTTATTTATCGATAGATGTTTCTCTCTATCGATTGGCTGCCTCCCACACGCCCCCTACTGGGGATCAAGCCTGCAGCCCGGGCACATGCCCTGACCAGGAATTGAACCATGACCTCCTGGTTCATGAGTCGACACGCAACCAGCTGGGCCCAAGAAAATTTTACAAATAGTTCTTGTCAAAGTAATAGAGGAATCTGGTAGTGGAAAGTTTTAGGTTGGAGATGTGGAATCAAACCCCACTGCGGCTACTTTTTAGCGATGGGACTTGGTCAAGTCATTTCAGCTCTTTGAAAAGAACTGTTTCCTCATTTTAATTTATTATTATTATTATTTGTTGTTGTTGTTGTTGTTAATCCTCACTCAAGGACATTTTTCCATCGATTTTCCAGTGAGAGGGAGAGACAGAGAGAGCACTGATGTGAGAGAAACACATCAATTGGTTGCCTCCCGCAGGAGCCTGACCACACCCGGCCAGGGAAGAGCCTGTGACTGAGGTACATGCGCTTGACAGGAACCAAACCCAGGACCCTTCAGTCCGCAGGCTTTCTATCCACGGAGCCAAACTGGCAAGGGCTGTTTCCTCATTTTGAAATGAGGATAAGACTGATAACATTCGTTAACCGTTCCAAGCTTTTTCTTTGTGCTAAATGCTGCCCCGCACTATCTCACAGGGCTGTGTGAGCACTGGATGGGCCGCAGGTTCGGGGCGCTGGCCCTCCACAAATCACTGGTAAAGGACAGTAGGGACCATAGTGCTCCAAAGTTTACAGGGCAGGTTCACATTTTTTTTTCTTTAAAAAATGTTTTTTTTATTGATTTCAGAGAGGAAGAGGAAGAGAGAGAAACATTAATGAAAAAGAAAGAGAATCATTGATTGGCTGCCTCCTGCATGCCCCCTATTGGTGATCGAGCCCAAAACCTGGGCATGTGCTCTGATGGAGAATCGAACCATGGCCTCTGGTTCATGGTTGACGCTCAACCACTGAAGCACACCAGCAGGGCTTACTTTTTGTTTTGAAATAATTCTAGAATCATGTAGAAGTTACACAACAGTACAGAGAGTTCCTGTGTACCATTCCCCCAGCTGGGCCTAGTGAAGTTTCTGTGTAAACATGTGTGTGTACCTGTCTCCACGTGTACACAAGTACCAAACCTCGTCCTCCCCTTGTTCATACCCAACGTAACCATCCCCCCATTGTTCACACCTTCCATAACCATAGTACAGTGATCCAAACCAGGAGCCTGACGTTGGTAGCACACTACAAACTGAACTACCAATCCTATTTGGACTTCATAAGTTTTTAATTTTTCAGTTCTCATCACCTTACACCTGAGAAAGCAGCAGGAGTCCGAGCGTGCAAAGAGGACCTCGCTGCCATATTGGCCATCCCTCTCCCCTCCCCCAACCTTACCCCCTGTCACTGGCCCTCGTGTGTGCGTGCACCGGGCCCTTACCTTTCCCTTGGGTCCCCCCCAGAACCCCAAGTGACCCCCAAGAAGACCCCCTCTGGGCTGAACTGGGGCCCTCTCTGTCTTCCAGGTGGCAGCCGCTGTGAGAAGAGAAACCCCTGAACCCTGGCTGAGTCAAATACTCCTCTCTGAGGGCCACTGGCAGCCAAGCCAGGCCTGGACACACGCCAGGCTCACTAGCAGCCAGCAGGAATCATAGACAGCTCCCGTCCCCAGCCTGCTTTGGGGACTTGGATAAATGCCGCTCTTATTCAAAGACAAAAAAAAAAAAAAAAAAAAAAAAAAAAGCCAACACAAAAAAACCAAACCACATCTAATGGAAAATATGTCCCAAATGTTTAACTATATTTGGTGCAACAAGAGCTGCCCCTGGATGTCTCCATCTCGTTCAGATTTTCCTGCCTAAGTTGCCTGATTGCACCCCTTTTAGGTACTTCACAGCCCCTGTTCCCAAACGGGCACCGGGTCCTGCCCGGTCCAAGGAAAAATGTTAGCGCCCCCTGGGCCTGCCCTCCTTAGTCCGTATAGCACATCGGCCCTCCCTCGAGGTTGCTGTCAGCTCCACCACAGAGAGATGGCAGGGAGGTGAGGCCCGGAGAAGAAGGACGAGTCCATCGCCCCCAGCACCCATCTATACAGGAATCAGAACTCACACGTCTTCTGGGTGGGGCTGCCCCCCATGGGCACCCCTCACTCCCTTTGCTCAGGGGAGAATTTCCAGCTCTAGCTGGGCAGGGCACAGGGAGAGCGGAAGCTCCAGCCCAGCGGAGGATGAGGAGCATGCACGGGTGAGCTGGAAGAAGCTCCGAGGTCTTCTTACCCACTTTCTCCCGCACTGGGGGGCGGGCTCCTTTCCAAGTCACAGGGATGTCCTGTCCTCCAGTTACCTAGTTTCTGTCCTACAGGCAGTCTGGTATCTTTAAATACAAGGACCTCACAGCTTCTGGTTCTAAATAACGCTCTGTGGACTTTAATGCTGAGAGAAGAATCTTTTCCCAAAGCATTTTTCTCTCATTTACAGTAATCATTTTCTTTTTTCTTTAAAAAAAAAAAAATACATTTTATTGTTTTTTTTTACAGAGAGGAAGAGAGAGAGAGAGCCAGAAACAATGATGAGAGAGAAACATCGACCAGCTGCCTGCCGCACCCTCCCCCCCACCGGGGATGTGTCCACAACCAAGGTACATGCCCTTAACCAGAACTGAACCTGGGACCTTTCAGTCCACAGACCAATGCTCTATTCACTGAGCCAAACAGGTTTCGGCCATTTTCTTAGCGGCACCAAAGGAGGTCAGGGGAGTGTGTACAGGATGAAGCCTCAGCAATGGTGATTGTGTGCTTGCTGGAGCAGAATGAGGGCAAGACAGAAGCCATCACTCTGCCCTGGGTGAGCCGATGAGATGGCCCCAGGCCTCTGCGAAAGGATGTTCTCCTGGAGCCCCCGCCCCCGCCCCCGCCCCCGCCCCCACCTGCAGCACTCAGCTCAGGCAAAGCCCTTTCACAGGCCCTGAGTCCCTCAGCTCCTACGGGCTCTACCAGTCCCAATGCCTAACGAGGCACAGCTTTTACACAGACAGGACAGTCTACTGGTCACATCTTTCCCGCTGGGGAAACCAAGGCTCAGAGAACCCTGTACTATGCAGACCTCTCTCTGCCTCCAGGCCCTCTACAGCGCCAGGCTGTCCTAAGTGAAGAGCAACTGGTTTGGGGTCTCCTCTTCCTTTGTACCTGAGGTTCTCCATGGTCTTAGACAAATCGCTGCCTCGGTTTCTTTATCGGTAAAATGGGGATAATAATGGACACTGTTCTTTAAAGGACAATCCTAAAATCAAAGTTCAAGTTCATGTCTACAAGCACCTGCGTTGTACCTAGTACTGTGTTCCCTGCTGGAAACGGGGACAAATGCAGGTTCCCACCCTCCAGAGGCTCCATTGGAGCCCAAGCTCCTGGGAGATCTTTGAAAAGGGCGAAGAGTGATTCTCCATTTCCTGCCCTTGGAGGCTCAGACCTCTTCCTTAGAAGGAAAGGCTGTGGGGTCCCGGGATCCCCACTGTTACCGGAACCAGCCATGGGAGAGTGGCCGAAATGTTTAGACGGTGAAACAGAACCTCCAGGAGTGGCACTGGCCTCCCGGAATGGCTGAGGGAAGAGCATCTGGTCAGCTCTCCAGCTCATAGGCGCTCAGGGGGGGATGACTAAGCATTTCAGGGCTGCTGCCCCCTACACAGTCTGACCATGCATTCCACTCCCAGGTCAGAAATTACTCAGTCAGGAAGCTCAAAACACCACTATACTAGGCTCCTAGGTGGACCCTGCACAAAGCAGGCGGTTACCCGATAACATAGTTGAAAAGAGTCTAAGATCTCTTAACCCAAGTGGTTCCTTACCCTAGTTGGCATCATATTCACTGATAAACCTCCTGGTTAGAAGTCTGCTATTCAAGGAAATCATTCTAAGAACTGTTGGCCTAAATAGCCCTGAGGTCCTTTCTCGCTCTGACCCTGGGATTCAACATTCCAGCCTGAGCTGAGGGGCTGGTGGGCACCGATGGCTCAGCAGTTCCGTCCTTCAGGTGTCACGGGCATTCCATCGGGGCCTGCTGCAGGAAGTGCTGTGTGGTGCAGCTTTCCAACCTGCGCTCCAAAGCCCTGGGTTTCCTCAGGGGGCCTGGAGGTACCACACAGGCTTTATTCAATTATTATGAATGAGGACAACATCCAAGACTGCAGCCTTCATTTTCAAAAGGCAAAGAGATCCAGGCAACTCGTTTTTCTTAGGGCACAGTTTACAATAACAAATGTTATAAATAGGTTACATTTATACTAATAAAATTCTGCTTGTGTTTGTTTTAGATATCGGGGTTCCATGTAAGAGGTCATTTGAGGTCAAGGTCCTGCTGCTAAAAGTAATCTTCAGAAACACCGATCTGATTAATTTGAGGGAATCTCAGCCGTCATAGATAGGAAGCCATTGGAGGAGGGAGGAGAAGGGAAAAGTGAATATGCATTGAATGTCTACTGTAGGTCAAGTACTAGGCTAGCTCTTTTATATGTTACCTCTTTTGTTGTCACAGTAATTCTCTGAAATAAGTGGTTTTTATGCCCATTTTACAAATAAGGAAACTGAAGCTCAGAGAGGTTAGGTAACTGCCTTAAGGTTGCACAGCCAATATGTGGCAGAGTCAGGATTCAAACTCAGTTCTGACTGACACCAGAGCATCCCTTTTTTCTAATATACCATGATATGTCCATAAAACAAGACTAGTTATTTGCATGGTTCAAAAGCTGGCTCAGAAGCCAATTGCACTGGAAAAGTTCTCAAATGTCTCATCCAGCTTTTCTGGAAAAGTGCATTGAGTGACCATCTTGAAGAACAACACTAAATGGATGTGGATGTTCTGCTGTTTTATTTATTTATTTTTTAAAGTATCATCTGTGCCTCATTTTTTAGGGTAAATCGCACAGCTCTCTGAATTTGGCCAACCCCCAAGATGTCTGGGATGGGCTGTGGAGGGCGTATTCCTAGCACTTAACACATTCTCCTGGCGTGGCTGACTCATCCTGGGGGCTCCCCCCTTTGCCTCCAGATCTTTGTCCTGGTCGCACCTGGGCCCCCCAGGGCAGGTGTCATGGGAGAGGGCGGGTCCAAGCAGGGCTCTGCAGGAGGGATGGGAAGGAGTTCCTTACCCAAGTTGGGGTCATATTCACTGATAAACCTTCTGGTCAGAAACTTCACGGTCAGGGCTGCAAGAAGCAGAAAGGAATTGGCTCACAATCAATGATTCCTTCTCATTGATGTTTCTCTCTCTCCCTTCCTCTCTGAAGTCAGTAAAAAATATTTTTTAAAAAGAATGGAAGGAAGGAAGGAAGGAAGGAAGGAAGGAAGGAAGGAAGGAAGAGAGGGAGGGAGGGAAGGAGGGAGGAATGAAGGAAGGAAAGAAGGAAGGAAGGAAAGAAGGAAGAAAGGAAGGAAGGAAAGAAGGAAGGAAGGGAGGGAGGGAGGGAGGGAGGGAGGAAGGAAGGAAGGGAGGAAGAGAGGGAAAGAAAGAAGTTGGCTCAGTCTCCCCGTTGTGTCTGGCTGCGGGCCCTGGAGGCTGCCCCTCTCCTTTTAGGAAGGTCTTATCTAGCCTCCGTGACCCCTGGCTGACACCAAGCCCGAGTCTCTGGGGGAATGCGGCTGGAAGCAGAGGAGCTGGTTTGAGAGGCTCAGAAGAGACCAGAACTATGGGGAACTGTGTCCCTGGGATTTTTTACTTTGGTGGCAAGAAAAGCAATAAGAGACAAGTCTAAGGGGTGTCTGTGAAGATGCAAACTAAGCAGTCAATGGGAGAGAGACATCTCCCACCCCGGACAAGGCCCAGAGAGTCCGAAGCTGGCGGCATTCATTCCAATTTTGGCTACAAGCCAAAGAGAGAGTAAGGGCCAAGTTGATCAGTGGGTGATCCCTGGGGGCAGTGTGACCCCTCGAGGGCCTGGGACTTCCAGGCGAGGCCAGGCAAGATCTGTGTCCTAAGTAAACACACGTTAGTCCTCAGCCATTCACATCTCCAGTCTTGGCTCTGGGGCCTCCGGACTCCGTCACAGTGCCTCTAGGAATGAAGTTATCCCCAGGTGCAATGCATTAACAGAGTTCTGATTTTGTTCAGAATTTAACCACAGAAAGCCAAGGGCCAGCCAACTATTATACTGTACTCTTAAAAAGTAATGAGATATTTTAAAGGAAATCCTGAAAATTCTTTCCCAGGATTCCTATCAGTGTCAGTTTGCCAAGCAATACCCAGGGAATACATATTTTTTAAAATTTAAACTCTTTCATTAACATAGCCACTGGCTAAACTGTACCAGGGACACAGCTCCGGATAACAATTTTATTTTCAAAGGGGAGAAACTTTTCTGTTGGAAACCGTGATTCAGAATCATCCCTCTCTGAGCCAGAGGGCTGGCTTTAAAGGTAGAGAGGAAGCCCCCAGTGAGTCCTAAAAGACACCCTGGGGAAGGAGCCCAGCGTAACAGAGCTGTGCTGACCACTCCCCAATGGCCGTCCCTGGGAAGCAGCCCGCCAGGAGCCTCTGGCTTCCCACCTGCAGCTGCCGTGGACTGTAAGTGGCCGGGGCGGGCTGGACCCTTTTGCTGGGTCTCTGTCTGTGGTGACTTCTCCGCTCCCACCACCCTGAGCCCCAGGTGGGTGAGAGCTGCCAGGAATGATGGAGACGGAGTCCAGTGTTGATTGTCATGATTTCAATGGAAACCAAGATCTTGGTTTGTCAAGGATGGTCCTAGCACTGGGACCACAGTCCAGTTTGTTCCCAGAAAGTCAAGAGAGGGATCTGGCTTGAAACAAGTACGTTGGATACGAATGCACACGTTACCCCCAAATCCCAGGGGACGAGGAAGGCAGTGGGGAGCATGGCCTGGGAGGTCCCACTAGACCAGTGTTTCCCAAACTTCTCTCATGATGAGAATCACCTGGTGGAGTTGTTAAAACACAGATTCCTGAATCCCAACTAAGAAGTGCTAAACTAGAATTTTTGAGAACATATAGGTAAAATTGCATACCTAACTTAGTGCTCTGTATATAAAATCTGTCTTAGAGCACTAGTTAAGTATACAATTTTACCTATATGTTCCCAAAAATTCTAGTTTAGCACTTCTTAGTTGGGATTCAGGAATCTGTGTTTTAACAACTCCACCAGGTGATTCTCATCATGAGAGAAGTTTGGGAAACACTGCACTAGACAGTGACTTCTACCCACTGCCTTCACGGGCCAGTGGCTCCTGCAGCTCCAGCCTAAACCAGGGCGTAGCAATCCTGAGCTCACAGGGGCCTGGGGCTGGGGATAGTGCCTAAGAGGTCCTTGGGTGCCATCCACCAAAGCTGACTGCTGGCCCCAGGGAGAGGTGATGGGGGTCAGGGAGCCAGGAGGGCGAGACCCGTAGAGGTCTGGGGGACACAGAGATGGACAGAAGGGAGAGAATGCTGGGGTACAGACATGGAGCACAGAAACACACAGGGAGACACAGAGGGAGAGCCAGGCAAGGAAGAGAAGACAGAGGAGAGATGGAGGAAAGACGAGAGCAAAGCAGAGACAGTGCCAACCAACCGAGCCATAGGGGATGCAGACAGAGAAACCGAAGCAAAGGAGAAAACCAGTGTCTTGGCCAGCTCCCTGGGTGCACGCAGGAAGCCCCCACAGCCGGTGGAAGACTCTACCCTGACGTCCCTTCCTCTGCTCCCGGCCCCCACCTGCGCCCTCCCCTCCCCGGCCCCCGCCCGCTCACCGGACTTGCCCACGCCGCGGCGCCCCAGGATGGCCAGGTTGACCTCGAGGGGCGCGCTGTGCTGCCCGCTGCCCGCGCGCGGCTTCCCGAACACGGAGGACATGGCCACGCCGCGGAGAGGGGCCCGGGTCCTCGGCCCCCAGGCCCCGAGCAGCGTGCCGGCCCGTCGGGGCCGCGGGGGCGCTCGCAGGCTCCCTGGGCTCTCGCCGCTCGGCCCCGTCGAAGTCCGCGCGGGCCGGTCCCCGCAGCTCGGCCCGAGGGGGCGGGAGGAGGGGCCGCGGCGCCCGGCGGGCGGGGCTGCCCGAGCGCCGCCAAAGTCCTTGTAAGGGCTGCGGAGCACCCCGCGGGCGCGCTCACCCCGCAGACCACGCGGGGGAGGAGGGTTTGCAACCGCCCGTGCACCCCGCCGTGCACCCCGCCGTGCTCGGCCTCGAGGGAGGGCCAGGGGCTGCTGTCACTGCTCCGAGCGCTCCCCTGCTCCCCCACCCCAGCCCCGGGCCGGGGAAGGCAAGGACCAGAGAGAGCCAGGCCCTGGGTAGGGAGAGAGAGAGGAAGTCTGTTTCCAGCCCAGTTTGAACCTCCGCTCAATCTCTCCTTCCAGCAAGCAAGTCCCTCCCTCCCTTTGTTCCACCCAGCTTCCCCTGCCCCCTCCTCCGGGAAGTCTGCTGGGTTCAACTCCAAGCCTTGCCCTTCTTCTAGGTCACAGCCTTGGCACACAGCTTCCAGGGCCGCACTCCCCTGCCCTTGTGGAGACTCCCAGGCGTCTCTGCAGCACCCAGGCAGGAGCCGGGCTCCTGGGAGGGGGAGGGGGAGACCTCCTGACCAACGGTCCATGGCCAATGTGGGCTCCGCTTCAAGAATGAAACCCATTCTGCATTGCAGATTGCTACCGGATCAGAGCTAATAAGTTGCATCTGTTAGTAGCCTAGAGTGTAAATGGGCATTTTATTTGTCCTAAAACCTGGCACACCTCTTGCTGTGGTGGCTCAGTGGTTGAGTGTAGACCTAAGAATTATTCTTGGTCAGGGCACCTGCCAGGGTTACAGGCACGATCTCCAGAAGGGGGCGTGCAGAAGGCAGCTAATCAAGGATGCTCATCGTCGATGTTTCTCCCTCTCTCCCTCTCTGAAATCTAAAAATATATTTTAAAATAATAATAATTCTGTGGTTGGTGGAGCCTGGTGGGGGTCACCTGTCATTCCCCTTGGGATTCAGGGTAAATCTGTTCATGTGAGACACAGGGCAAAGAGCCCACATGACATGGGGGACCCAGACACTTAGGATCTATGCCAGCTCCTTCACTGGGTGACCTTAGGCAAGTGACCTTTCTTTGGGCCTTTTATCCCTATCTATAATACTAAAAGTGGGGAAATAAATCCAAAATTCCACGATGTGATTTAGGCCTAATTGAGAGTGATGGAATCAGCCCTGGGCTCCATGCCTGAGCACTTTCTAAAATTCTGTCGGGACTCTTTGGAATACACTGCAGGCTAGAGTGGGGAAGGGGATGAGAGTCTCAGAGACCTCTCACTGCAGCGTTTCTCACCCGAATTCCATCCTCCCCCAATCCCCCCCCCAAACACACACACCCAGCTCATCTACCCACCATGCACAAGAGAAACCATACACCCAGGTCAGCAGGCAAGAGGGGAGTGGGGTATTAGAGCCTAATGTTAAACTCCTCAACCAAGAAGGAAAATTATTTCCCAGGACAGGACATAAATACTGACTCAGCTCAACTGCGTTTCTGGGAGCTGTGGTAAACCAGCTGTGTTATTAAGGCTCTAAGGTGTTGGGAGAAATTTGTTTAGATTACACCCTCGGGCCAGAATTCCTCACAGAGCTAACGGCCAAGGGTGTTCCTGAGTTTTTGGAGGAGAAAAACTGGGAGCCAAGTCCCAGGCACATCCCCGGACTGTGAGGATAGGCTGGTTCTGAATGGGGGCTGTGGGAAGAGAACCAGTCTCACTGGAGGGCGCCCCGGGAGAGGGCAAGCTGTGGACACCTACAGACCCAACAAGGGGTACATTTGGGTTTCGCTACTTCCCTGCTGGTGTGAGGCAGGAGCTGTTATTTTCCTTCTCTTTAAAACTCGGATCCAAAGGAGATGGGATCTGCAAGGAGGCATGCACTAGCTCAGTGTGAGGGTGAGCTCTAACCATCTGAAGCCCCCCAACATGGAAGACAACCAAGCAGTGAGTAACTCAAGGAGGCATTGTAGAGGAGACTCCATCATGACTCGAAGGATCAGATGAGATGATCCTTAATTCCCTTCCAGTTCAGAGATTTGAACCGGTAGCCAGCTCGTTAGTCAGGCCCTCAGCTGTGACTGCTAAGTGCCAAAGTCAGCCCCTCCTCTGAGGCGTGGGAGGAAGGCAGCGCAGACCTCCCAACTGCACCCAGTCCCTCTCCTCATCCTCACGCCCCTTCTCTGCAGGCTGCTCGTCCAGCACCCAGGAGTGTCAGGATGGACTGCAAAGCCCTTTGGAATAATCCCCTACTGTCAGACCCTGGACTAAGTGCCTTTGCCCTTCTGAGCCTCAGTTCCTCTTCTTTAAAATAGGGGTATTATTAAGGATTAGATGAGATAACATGAAAGAATCCCTCACCCATGGCCCCAAAAAACAAAAGATAGTTCCCTCTGCTCCCTCTGACATGAATAGCACACACTTCTCACCCACCTACCAACAAGCCAAACTGTTTAGTGACCAGAGGTTTGGACTTCGGGTCAAGAGAGAGGTCATTCTGCTAGGGCAAGGAGCCCCACCCTCCCCGCGCTTCTTACAGGAGGCCCTCAAGTACTCAAAACACAGAGGATGTGGCGCCCAGCCTAGCAGTGGGCATGCCGCAGGTGCTCAAGAGGTGTGCCTGGCCTTAGCCGGTTTGGCTCAGTGGATAGAGCACCGGCCTGCCAACAGGAGGGTCCCGGGTTCAATTCCGGTTGAACCAAAGGGCACATGCCTGGGTTGCAGGCTTGATCCCCAGTGGGGGTTGTGCAGGAGGCAGCCAATCAATGATTCTCTTTCCTCATTGATGTTTCGATCTCTCTCTTCCTCTCCCTTCCATTCTGAAATAAATAAAAATATATTTTTAAAAAGAGATGTGTTTGGAGGGGATGAGTGGGGTATGTGCAGGTCTAGACAGGAAGGCCAGTGAGGATTCCTGGATGCCTGGTCCTACCCTTGCCACCCACCCCTCAGGAGCCATTCCACATAAAGCTAAGCTTTCGAGACCCTGTTGTGATGTCTCGGCCTTCTCTGGAGGGACAACATGGCAGCCTCTCCTGTGGTTGTACAATGATAAACTCAGATGTCAAAGCTGAACAGACCTTGGAAATAAGATCCAGAGTTCCATTTTACAGATGGAGAACTGAGGCCCAGAGAGGGTTGGGTAGCTTTTGCAAATCAAAGCAGTGCCAGTCCCCAGCATCAGAGCCTGGCAGTAATACTGATTCCTAGTCCAGTGTTCTTCTTTTGCCAGGTCCAGGTGAGTTCCTCACTACCCCGTGTGTAGAAATACCACCAGGGGCAGCAAAGGACAGGGGTCCCCCATCAGACTGTGGGGACCCCTCCCAGGGCAAGGGCTATGTCTCCTCCATCAGACTGGGACTCCTACTTAGGTTAGGGCCCGGAAGTGCACATAACAGACCCCTTCCTGTGGGCCAATCGTTCTGTATAGAGACAAAAAAGACTGGGCATATGCTCTAGAAAGGCCCAGGAAGTCTGATGCACAGCTCCTTTCATTTCCCCCACCTCCAACCTTGCACAGCATTAGGGGTGCAAAGTGGAGGAGGAGGCTGGTGTGAGGTCAGGCAGGGCCTGGGAACTCCGTGGGCTGCCCACAGCCAGGATCGTTCCTGTCCTCTCCGAGTCCCAGAGGGATGCTCACTGCCTGGGGGGAGGAAACTCACCATCTGCAGACAACACCCCACTGGGGTCTTGGGGCAGAGCCAAAGGCCTGATCCTCCGCCCAGCCTCAGAACCATGACCCCCACCTTGGGTGAACCCCTCCCTACTGCTGGCTCCGAAGGGTGGGAGCTGGTGAGTGCACCAGAGTCCCAGCACACTCAAGCCTGGGCTGGACTTGGGGGAATGAGAGATTGGGAGCAAGCTTCAGCCAGGAGGGATTTGCTCTCCTTTCCCCGCAAGTTCTCAGGAGCAGTCCAGGCAATGGCTCCATCTGGTTGTGTCTGCCAGTGACTACCTACCTGAAACAGGCCATTTGGGAGGAAACTGTGGCCTCCTGGGTGTCAGCCCCTTCTCAGCCCCGCCTCTTAGCTTGAGCTTGGAGACAGCAGTTTCTCTCCTCGAGTAGTGCTGGTGAGGAGAGGCAGCTGGGCTGGGACCTGGGATCCGTGGACAGGGTCCAATCCAGTCCCACATCTTTGTTCATAATCAAGGAAAGGCCCGTTCCGTCTCCGGGCCTCCCTTTCCTCGTCTGTGAAATGGGAATAGTCAGATACCCACTTCCTACGCCCCAGCCCACCAGCGAGGAGCGTGAAGACCAGGCATTGCAGAGTCTATATTCTTCCAACAGGGAGATGGTCCCAATGTCCCCTGACAGCCAGTGACTGGCCTCCGGGAAGGAAAGAAGCTGGCAGAGGGCCTGGGATAGTGTTCATGGGGACTCCTGCCTCCCCCCCTCCCCACTCCACTTCCTCTTCCTGTCTGGTCCCTAGGGCAGAGCATCTAGGATATTTCTGGCTGCCTCCTCCAGGCCTCTGGCTTCCCAGGCTCACAAAAGTGGTCCCCACATCCCAGACCTGCTTTGATGTAGTGAACTGGGTGGCAGTTCCCTGGCAGGGGAGGCACATTTGTGTTGGCTCTGCAGATTCGGACGTGAGGGTCTGTGCGTGCTTGTGTCGTGGGGAAGGAAAACTCTCCTGCCCCCTCCCAGCTCCCACTTGGTCACTGTGAGCCTCTCCATCCTCCTGAAGCAGTCCTGCAGCTGAACATCTCCAGAATGGCAGGTTTCATCCTACACAGGTCTGGGCCTCAGTTTCCCCACCAGTAGAATGAGATGGCAGGAGAAAATAATCACTAAGCTCCCTTCCAACTGACATTTTGGGACCCAGACTCTTAGGCAGTCACGCAAGAAAGTTCGGTGCAGGGGGAAAACTGCCCCACGGTTGGACAGCAGGCGGCTTGGGACTGTCTGCCCCAGCTAAATGACCCTGGGCAATTCTCTTTCTGATCTTCCACTATTAATAAAGGTGTTGAGCCTTATGAGCCTGAGGTTCCTTCCAATTGTGACCTCCTGGCCCAGCATTTGTAGTAGAGAGAGACAGCAGGCACAGGGTTAGGGGCACATGCTCTAGTCAGACTGGCTGCACGCCAGTCCTAGCTCTGCCACTTTCCAGCCATGTGACCTCGAGCATGTGACAACCTCTTAGTGCCTTAGTCTCTTAGTCTATGAAGTGGGGCCATTAATAGTATGTAACTGTCCGGCTGGTGTGGCTCAGTGGTTGAGTGTCAACCTATGAATCCTGTTAGGGCTCATGCCTGGGTTGTGGGTTGGATCCCTAGCGGGTGTGTGTGTGTGTGTGTGTGTGTGTGTGTGTGTGTGTATTCAGGAGGCAGCCGATTGATGATTCTCTGTCATCATTAATGTTTTTCTCTCTCCCTCTCCCTTCCTCTATGAAATCAATAAAAATAAAAAATTAAGTCATAGTGTTGCTATATCCAATAAGTAGAAAATAACTATCAAACGAGGGAAAATAATAGCATTTACTCATAGGATTGTTACAATAATTATGGGAATTAATGTGCTTACAAAAGTGTCTGACGCACAGTGCAATTTAAGTGCTATTATTATTTCAAGAAGCCCTTCTTCTCATCCAGAGATACATGATCCGCAGCCCCATTTTCCTTTTCAGAAGGTTTAAAGACACAGAAGTGGAGGAGTGCTGGCAAGTGTGTAGTAGACATCAGCTTCCCATTCTCATCCCAAGTCAAGTATTTCCACATTCAGGGGCTTTTTAGATACGTGCTAATCTCCCATTTTTAGAGAAGAAAATCCAGGCTCAAAATGAGATTGGACTAGGCCAGAGTCAGGGCGCACACCAGGTTAGCACTCTGCTCCAGACCCGTCTGGCTCACCTATTTGTTCAACCTCTGCCTCGTCCCTCCAGTGCCCAAGTACTCCGTGCCCACCAGCCGATGGTGTGGGCTAGGTATTAATCCGTCCTTGCTTCTTCCCAGTTGAATGACCCTGAACAAGTCACGGAATAGTTTCTGAACCTTATTCTGAACACTACAGATATTGTCCCAATTATCCGAAAGTAGTGTTCCTACAAAACCTTTTGCAAATCGAAATAGCCTAAAAGCGAAAAAGCCATTATCTTGCTAATGGATGCAGAAAATAAAGAAAGCAGAGATGCTCAGACACAGTATAGAGTTATGCGGGTTGATGTTGAGATGCTGAGTGTAATTCCAGGGAAGGAGCTTGGAAGGGCCACTCTGGCTGCTGCTCAGGGTACTAGCTGCTCCTATAGGGATTGGTTACAAAACACTGAACGCTTGTTTTTGATTTTCAGATACTAACCTTTTAGTTAGTGAAAACAGATAGTAATGTGGGTCTTTCAAGAAAGCAAAGCGGCATAAAGCGAACTTTAAAGAAGCAGGGGATGCCTGTACCGTGAAAGAGGTGTTATTATTAGCCCCATTTTGAGGAAACAGAGGGTCTGGTAGCGAGGGCACTTGCTTACAGAAAAGCATGCCGCTGGTGTAGTGCAGGTTAAACAGGTTATCTTTGTAAGCATCTCTCACACTGCCCAGCAGGCCGCAGGTGGATGCTCAGTATGTGGGCACTCCTATCATTTCCCATGAAGGACTGGGTGACCGTGCAGGTCTCTGATGCCCTCTGCGCGCAGGGCCCTACAACCTGCCAGCCACCACATCACATGAGCCATCCTATCTTTAGCCAGGGATATATTTATATCCCGGGGAAGTGTTTTTCCGCTGCTCCGGGGGTGGGGAGCCCCAGAGTCTGTGGCCGCTGAACCCAGGTCCCCCCCAGCGGCGGCTCCCCGCCCTCCGGCTCGCCATGCTTCCAAGCCCGCAGGTCCCGGTGCAGGTGTGGGTGGACGGCCAGCTCTTCCAGGCCGACCGGGCCCTGCTGGTGGAGCACTGCGGCTTCTTCCGCGGCCTCTTCCGCTCGGGCATGCGGGAGGCGCGCGCGGCCGAGGTGCGCCTGGGCGCGCTGAGCCCCGGCGGCTTCCGCACGGCGCTGCGGGTGCTGCGCGGCGAGCGGCCGGCGCTGGAGGCGGCGGACGACCTGCTGCAGGCCGTGGAGTGCGCCGCCTTCCTGCAGGCGCCCGCGCTGGCGCGCTTCCTGGAGCACAGCCTCACGTCCGACAACTGCGCGGCGCTGTGCGACGCGGCGGCCGCCTTCGGCCTGCGGGACGTGTTCCACAGCGCCGCGCTCTTCATCCGCGACGGCGCGCGCGAGCTGGCGGCCGAGCTGGCGCTGCCGGAGGCGCGCGCCTACGTGGCGGCGCTGCGGCCCAGCAGCTACGTGGCCGTGAGCACGCACACGCCGGCGCCGGGCTTCCTGGAGGACGCGTCGCGCACCGTGTGCTACCTGGACGAGGAGGAGAACGCGTGGCGCACGCTGGCCGCGCTGCCGCTGGAGGCCAGCACGCTGCTGGCGGGCGTGGCCACGCTGGGCAACAAGCTCTACATCGTGGGCGGCGTGCGCGGCGCCAGCAAGGAGGTGGTGGAGCTGGGCTTCTGCTACGACCCCGACGACCACGGCGGCACGTGGCGCGCGATCCCCAGCCCGCACCAGCCGCGCTACGACACGGCGCTGGCCGGCTTCGACGGCCGCCTCTACGCCATCGGCGGCGAGTTCCAGAGGACCGCCATGAGCTCCGTGGAGCGCTACGACCCGGCCACGGGCTGCTGGAGCTTCGTGGCGGACCTGCCGCAGCCGGCCGCCGGCGTGCCCTGCGCCCAGGCGCGCGGGCGCCTCTTCGTGTGCCTGTGGCGGCCGGCGGACACCACGGCCGTGGTGGAGTACGCGGGGCGGGCCGACGCCTGGCTGCCGGTGGCCGACCTGCAGCGGCCGCAGAGCTACGGCCACTACATGGTGGCCCACCGCGACAGCCTCTACGTGGTGCGCAACGGGCCGTCAGACGACTTCCTGCACTGCGCCATCGACTGCCTCAACCTGGCCACGGGCCAGTGGACGGCGCTGCCCGGCCAGTTCGTCAACAGCAAGGGGGCGCTCTTCACGGCGGTGGTGCGCGGCGACACTGTCTACACCGTCAACCGCATGTTCACGCTGCTCTACGCCATCGAGGGCAGCACGTGGCGGCTGCTCAGGGAAAAGGCGGGCTTCCCGCG
This sequence comes from Pipistrellus hanaki, assembly GCF_964339955.1. Classification (NCBI taxonomy): domain Eukaryota; kingdom Metazoa; phylum Chordata; class Mammalia; order Chiroptera; family Vespertilionidae; genus Pipistrellus; species Pipistrellus hanaki. Next base: position 43,196,027 of record NC_140503.1, on the reverse strand, counting down.
GCCCGGCTCGTTGCAGACCTTTCTCCTGAGGCTGCCTCTCGGTGCTCCGGGGCCTGTGGCCTTGACAACGCCCGAACTGTGACCCCTGGCTTTAGGAGGGGACGACCTCCAGAGTCTTCCCTGGGCTGTGGCTGAGTCTACGAGGCTGGCCTTAGTTGGTCAGGGAACGTCTCTCTCTCTCCGATTGCGAGGTCTAAATCGCATGTCTTTTGGTGGTGTGTACATGTCCAAGAAACTCAGGGAGCAATGCAGGGGTGTGAGCCCTCAAATTATTTGAGCTTTTCTGAGAGCTGGGGGTCAGTGGAAAGGGCAGGGGAGTGGGATTTTTATCACCTAGGCTTGTAGGTGAATGATGGACCAGTAATTGAGCATGGCTAGGAGTGGGTTAAGTAATGTTAAACTGCCAATCACGAGGCAAGAATTAGGCAACTACTATGGGCCCTGCATAGTGCTTGCCCTAATGTAATCTGTAGTTCACAAAGCTTAGAATTTTGTCCAAAACAATTCGTCTTAACAGAACATTGACAGGACAACAAAAGGCTTACACATACTTATGTCTTGGTCCACAAAGGGTTGAAGGCAACGTGCAAAAACAAACTCCTGCCCCCCACCCCTACCCCCAATATATAAAAAACAAAGTACCGAGGAAATCAGGGCAAAGGAAAATAGGGAGAGGAAAAGTACTAACTCCAGGAAGGAGGGTACACTAACTCTATGAGGAAATACTTGGGATAATTAGCTGATGAAAGGGGAGGTTCATATGGTGGAGACAGAGAGCTCAGGAGAGGAGAGGTGGGGAGAAGGCTTAAGCAAATGGGAAGAGTCTGTGAACCCAGGGTTTAAGGCAGAACAGCTACCAATGAAGGCATTCCAGGACGGGGCAAGGCGGGCTGGCTTATAGAGATAATAACTGAACTGAACCTGGAGTGAGACCTATGAGGAAAAAGGGGGTTCTCATACCCCTTACGGGGTGTGGCCCTGCAGGAGAGAACCCAGTTGGAAACCCTTGTCCACTCCCTTTTTACCATCACCACAGGGGCAGTGGATTATTAACTTCCCTGATTACAGGTCACTCAGACAGTTCTGAGGGCCTCATCTTATCCTTCCCCCACATTCTGTAGGTTACTTCTGCCTTCCAGCCTCTGTTCCTGCTGTTCCCTGGGCCTGGAATGCCTTTCCTCTTCTTCTCTTTCTGTTGGCTCTGTGCTCCCTTCTGTGCAGGGTTGGCTGTTGTTGACCTTAGCCGCCTACACTGCTTATTGGACCCCTGACTGACATCATTCTCTGTGTGTGTTTGCATGTGCGTGTGCAGCCACACAAGTATGCAGATAGCAAGGGTAGAGATCCTATTGTGCTGTCAGTTGAGCTGGGCACTTTCCTCCCCACAAAATAATATGATGAGGTTCTGACAGGCTACAGAGACCTCTAGTTAGGGACCTGGTGTTGGTTGAAGACACTTATCCCTCCTTTAGAATACCCCACCCTGGCTCCTAGTCAGATTCGCACTCCAGTCCTCCATCCTTTCCATGCCCCTGTGTGGTCCTGAAAGGTCTCCATCCTCCAGGACCCGAGGCCCATGGGAAATCCTGGCCTCATCACAAGTGGAGAATGCAGCATCAGCACGGCACCTCCTGCACACGGAGTCTAGCATCAGGGCTGCCCTACCTGCCTTTCCCCTGGTTTGTGTCCCAAGCCTGGGAGAATGCAGCCCTCAGAGGCTGGGACCTTCTAGCCCTGGACTAGCCTAATGTGATGAGTCATAACAATGAGTCCTGCCTTCTGCATCCTGTGAATGATGTACCTTCCCGTCCCTCTCCCCACTGCAGCCCTACCTCAGTCTTGGAGTCGGGTGCCTTCTCCCTGTGGCAGATGAGATATGTGAGGCTCAGAGGCTGATTGCCTGGCCCACAGCCACTGGCCCATGCCAAAGTATGGCAGAGTCCTCATTTTGGGGTTTTGTCAAAGCATAACTTTTATCCAAGACTTACTTAACTCTTTTAAGAAGGGAACCAGAGGAATGGTAAACTGGTTTCTCCAAGGAGCATTTGAGATGCAGAGATTTGTATATTTAGTTGGGAAAGACATACTGAAGTAAGTTTGCTGAGGTAAGAAATGAAACTGGTTAATGTCTTACAAGTCAATAAAACCATAAATTGTGTGGTTCTCTACTGGACTAAAATCCTTTGCATCTTCACATACATGCTTATACATATTTATACTTGCAAATGCATAGTAGCATGTAAGTTCTAAGCCAGGACACTGATCAGTAGTAAACTATAAAAGCAAAGTACATTCCCCTAGAGCGGTGGTTGGCAAACTGCGGCTCCCAAGCCACATGCCGCTCTTTGGCCCCTTGAGTGTGGCTCTCCCACAAAATACCACATGCAGGCATGCGTGTACAGTGTGATTGAAACTTCATGGCCCATGCATAGAAGTCTATTTTCAGCTCTCAAAAGAAATATCAATTGTTGTACTGTTGATATTTGGCTCTGCTGACTAATGAGTTTGCCGACCACTGTCCTAGAGACTTGCGTAACTCTTAGCTCTTCAATTCTGCCCAGGATGACATTGAAAGGACACACAGTCCTCCTTTTGCCTACTTAACACAGTGCTCTCTGCTCAGTCCAGGGCTGACGACCCTGAGACTTGCAATCTCAAGATCTGTCAGCTCATTTGCTCTCGATCCACAGAGCCTTGTGTTGGTCAGCTTTTGCAGCTGGCTGCATGGACCAGCCCAGATGGGGCCTGCTGGCTCCTGAGATTTGGTTGTTCCTTGATCCAGAGCAGCCCTTTCTGGGCTGTCTTGTGTGCATAGTAACAATGCAATGTTTACAGCTTTCCCACAGTTGACTTATTTAAGCTTTGTAAGAATTTTTTAGTGATAGACATCTCACCAACACTCCTACTCCCTTCTTAAAGAAGAAGGAAGAAAAATAGCCCAAAACACCCAAAGGTATGAGATTGGAAGAGACACATCTAGGAAGTAGCAGAGCCCAGCTTTGAACCCAGGACCACACGCTTATTTTCTGTTGTTGCCTCCTTGCTTGGCTGACATTCTAAGATGGACGGGGTGTTTCTGCCTGTGTCCTTAACACTCCCCTCCATTACCTTCTCTCAGCACCTCTACTTTGAGTAGTTCATCCATTTTGCTGTACCCAGCCCTTTTCCTCCTCCTCCAAGGGGAACATTAACTGTCCTGGGTTCTTCTGCCTTAGGATCTAGCTGGGAGACAAGAGTGTCAGTGCCTGGTGGAGGCCCTGGGCTGTTTGCACTTTCACAGAGACTCCCTCTCAGGAAGTATGGGGAAGTTTCCATAATGGCTCATCCTCTACTCTGGCCCCAAAGGTCAGACTCCGTGTTCCTCCCACAACCTGACATGCTTGGCAAGGATTGTCCCCGTGCCTAGTTTGCAGGTACGGAAATCCCTCTGCCCCAGCCTGGCGGCCCACTATGGGAAATCTGTCATCCCAGAGATCTGGTACAGTGGTCGGCAAACTCATTAGTTAACAAAGCCAAATGTCAACAGTGCAACAATTGAAATTTCTTTTTAAAAATTTATTATTTTTTAATTTCTTTATTGATTAAGGTATCACATATTTGTCCTCAACCCCCCATTCCAATCCCCCACCCCTTCCCACTCATGCCCCCACCTTCCCTATTGTCCTTGACCACTGGTTAGGCACACAAGTCCTTTGGTTGATCTCTCCCTTTTATCCCCACCCTCCCTTTGGGGTCCAACAGTCTGACCCATGGCTCCTTATCTCTGGGTCTGTTCTTGTTCATCAGCCTATGTTGTTCACCATTTCCCCTAGGTGAGTGAAATCATGTCCTACTGGAAATATACTTACAAGAATCGAAAATGAGACAAGCAATAATGGTTATGCTGAAAGGCATATGAATCAGTCTGTAGTGAGTTTCTTTCTGGGCTAACAGTTCTTTTGAGACCCAATTTCAATGTCAAGCAGTTCCTTATGTGTATATGTCAGCAATGATTGAAATTTCTTTTGAGAGCCAAATTTTTAAAACTTAAACTTCTAATGCCACTTCTTCAAAATAGACTCGCCCAGGCCGTGGTATTTTGTGGAAGAGCCACACACAAGGGGGCAAAGAGCAGCATGTGGCTCGCGAGCCACAATTTGCCGACCACGGTACTAGTATATGTGGCACACCGGTGTGCCATGCAGCAAGGAGTGTTTTTCTGAACCTCCATGACAGCCCTGCAGCCCAACTCCCTGCAGCTCTCTTCCGTTGTTCTCTCTCTCTCTCTCTCTCTCTCTCTCTCTCTCTCTCTCTCTGTCTCTCTCTCCTTGACCCGGAGAGTTAATGTCTGGATGTCCTGCACCCCAAGCTTTCCTCTCGCTGGAAGTTATCCTGTTCTGCTTATGTAGCCTGGTGACAGAGGCAGGAGAAGCCAGACCTTCTCACACTTCACCCAGGGCCTGCTTCCCTGCTGGCCTCCCTTCAGTCTGCTCACATGGCAGCCAGAATGAAATGCCAGCCAGTCCTGTTGCCTCTCTGCTCACATGAGTGAAAAACCAAAGTCCATTTCCTTTCTGACTTCTCTCACCCCTCGCCCCCAGCCTCACTGAACACGGGCACACCTCAGGGCCTTTGCACGGTGTCCCTCTGCCGGGCACACCTCCCTCACTGGCTGCCTGGCTCACCCCCACTTCCTGCAGGTCTTTGCTTAGATGTCACTTTCATTTCCTGACCACCCTCCTTTAAAATCTACCTCTTCTTTCTCTACATTCCATACTCCCCTTTATGGCTTCTCTTTCTTCCATAGCATCTAGCATTGTCTACCATGCTATATATATATTTAAATATATATTTTATTGATTTAAGAGAGGAATGAAGAGGGAGAGAGATATAGAAACATCAATGATAAGAGGGAATCATTGATTAGCTGCCTCCTGCATATCCCCGACTGGGGATCAAGCCTGTAACCGGGGCATGTGCCCTTGATGGGAATCAAACCTGGGACTCTTCAGTCCACAGGCTGGCCCTTTATCTACTGAGCCAAAGCAGCTAGGGCAACCATGCTATATTTTTACTTGTTTAGTGTCTGTTCCTCCTACTAAAACGGAGCCAGGACCCAGAACAGTGACTGGAACATAGTAGGGGCTCAATAAATCTTTAACGAATGAATGGCACTCAATGGATGTCAGAAGAATGAATGAATTGGTCAATCAACCAAAGGAAAAACCCAGAGGCTGGTAGATTTCATTTCTGCAGGGGTAGGGGGCCAGGTAATGAGGGAGACCTTCCTGCGGAGGTGCTGGGCTGTCAGGTCCCCTGTGGGAAGAGTGGGGTCTGGGAGCAGCAGCAGCTGGTAGGCCACTTCTCTGCCGTCTGTGGAGGGGAGGAGGCTGGAGCTGGAAGTGGTAATCACCCTGTGAAGAATTGCTGCTCTTGGCGGTGGAATACACACAGGGCTGGTCTGTTTATTTTCCTTTGGCCCCAAGCAGCTGGGCCTCTTTTTCATCCTAATTACTTTGCGTCAAGTTGCTGTCACTTCCCAGGAGCAGCAGCAAATTAACCGTGCTGGTGGGAGACACAGCTGTGGGCAGACAGGCCACCTCGGAGCAGGCCTGTCACGGGCACAGGATATGGGGTCCCAATGGAGGAGTCTCCTAGGATTCACCCAGCAGTGTCCCTGCAGCCATCCTGATTCTGTCCAGCTGAAGTGGGGAAGCATGGACAGAGGGAGCCCCACTCTGGTGTCTCTCAGCTGCTGACAAAAGAGAAAGGGGGCCTTTTGTGGGGCCACGGGGTCTTGGAACAGGATGTAAGCATCTCATCCAACCCCACTCTTTTTACCGGGAGGAGAAGGAAGCCAAGTGGACAACCCGGGGCCAAACCCACGTCTCTAGAATTCTGTCACTACACCATGCTGCCTCTCTTGTGCTGCCTTCCCCCAAATGACCCATCAGGCCTGCGCCCTGATTCCAGACTTCCATCCTTATTCTTTCCAGGAAGTCTCACTTCTCTTGGTCCCACTCTTTGAGCATTCTGCTTTCATTCAGCAGGTGGGGACAAGTTGATCTCTAATTGTAGTATTTAGGCACCTGGGGCCTTCAAAACACACACACACACACACACACACACACACAGACACACACACACTTTTGACAACTGTAAGGGTGGCCTGATGCCATTAGCCCAATTAACATTTTCATTCTAACAGGGGCCTAACTCCAAGTCGTGATTGGCAGAGGCAATTTCAGGTGCTCTGAGGGACGTAGCATTGGGTTGGGGTCAAAACTAGGGACTGAGAATCTTGCAGGCACCACTCTGCAGAAGCTGGCAGGTAACCAGCTGGTATTTTAGTCAAACCCTGGCTCTGTCAGGTATGAGAGTAAGATGAGAACCTACCTCAGCATATGTTATGCTCATCTTTTGCACTCCTTTCTCCTCCCTTCCTTTTACTCCTTCTCCCCACCCCTTTATTGAGACCCTTCCTGTGACGAGCTGCCTGTGGTTCTGCTGTTGATGTTCTCAGCACTCAGGATGGCAGAACGGGTAAGCGTCGGCTTTGGTGGCAGGCACCTGGCAGCTCCATCACTTGCCAGCTGTGTCACCTCAGGCAAACTGGGTCTCTGTGTAAAATGTTGATGACGATGGGATGTACATCCCCGTGCAGAGCTGCTGTGTGGAGCACCTGTGGCTCTCGGGTGGGGAGGAGAGGCTGGAGCCTGAGGTGTGAAGAGCCTGCAGTGCCAGGCTGAGAACGTGGGCCTTCCTCTGTAGGAAGTGGGGAGCCACAGCAAGTGTCGGAGGTGGTAACTACGGAAGATGGATACCAATTCCAAGCCCTGCCCTGTGCTGCCCGGCTCCTGTCTGCCCCTCCAGGTTCACTCTCCCCTTCTCATGCTCCACACCCAGGAGGCTGTCCTTTTGGGTTATATCGATGGGTTTTTCTCCCGATTCTGGCTCCAAATGGGGGGCTCTAGCAGAAGGTGGGGGTGGGGAGGAGTGGGAAGTCAAGGGACTTTGTTCCTGGATCCCTCTCCGCAGGGCTGCCTCGCACCCATCTTCTTCCTCCACTCACCAGGTCACAGCTCCTGCCGGGTGGCCCCATCTGCACGGCCGCTCAGTCCCAGGTGCAGGAGAGGTGAGGACTCTCTGTCCTGTCACTAGCCTTCCACTCTCCCTACAGCGGCCTTCCACTCTTTGTAGATGGCTCCTTTCCTCAAGTCTCCCAATTTGAGATGCTCTCTTCTTCCTGCCAAAATACATGCCTGTCCCCTCTGGCCCTGGTCTCTCTGGGCATGTGTCACTGAGCGGTTAGTGTGGGCACAGAGAGAATACAGCAACTTGTCCATTTCAGGGCCGTGGCCTGATTGTACAGTGATGGGAACCGGAGGAATGTCTTACCAGAAGGGGTGGTGCCTCGGTGACCGGAAGCTGGGGACTTGCCTCCCAAGCCACTTGAGTTTGAGGGGAACAAAGTGACCTTTAGAAGCTCTCGGAGGAGTGGCTGGGAATGGGAACGGAACCAGATGCATGTGCTCCAGGGTGCACAGCTTCTGCCCCCCTCCCAAGTGGGGGACGAGGCAGGTCTGCAGGCCCCACCTCTCGGGAGGGCCTGGTTCTCTGGCCAGACCTGGCCTTTACCAGGTTTAATCAGACATCCTGCTGGGTACTCAGGAGGAGCCCTAGATACCCTCACTCCAGGCCCAGTCCTGCCACCCATTTGCTGGGTTACTTGGGGCTAGCTGCCCTACCTCTCTGTGCCCAACGTTGCACCTTTCATTGAAGACATAGCCCCATCTGATGCACACACTTGCTGTGTGGCCAGGTGAGGGGACTGTGCAGGCCCGTGGTGAGGGGAGCTCAGGTGCTCCAGCTTCTAGCTCAGATGTTCTGGATTCCAAACCAGCTCTAGCACTCCTAATCATGTGACCGTTCGTCACTCCTAACGTCAGGTGGCATCTGTCAATAGGGCTGTCGAAGTGAGAGAGAGAGGGCACAGAAAGAGCTTAGGACGGTGCCCAGCCCACAGCAAGTATCAATAAACCAGAAAGCTCTCTATTCTCAGGGGAGGACAGTGGCTAAACTTGGCAGCAGCAATTGTTCTGGCTTCAGATGGAGAAGGCAATTAATGACTACATGATTGGGAGCCCCAAAGAGAGCCTTTGGCCTTAGAATCACCTCCTCCTGCCTGGCTGGTGTGGCTCAGTGGTTGAGAATCAACCTATGAACCAAGAGGTCACTGTTTGATTCCTGGTCAGAACACATGCCCAGTTGTGGGCTTGTTCCCTAGTAGGAGGTATGCAGGAGGCAGCCAATCAGTGATTCTCTTTCATCATTGATGTTTTGATCTCTCTCTCCCTCTCCCTTCCTCTCCCACTATTCCTCCGGGAAGGCATCATCTCCAGAATTGAATTTCTTGACCCCGCACTGTCTTAGGGCTGTAGGGCAGGTAAGGTTCAGGGGTAGGCATGTGAGTCCTTTCACCAGATTCTCAGAAGGCCTAGCCCCTGTAAACGAAGGCCCTGCACCCCCAGGGAGCTCAAAATGCTTCTCTTAGCAGCAGAAACAGTGACCTACCCTGAACCCTGAAAATAGCTCTGGATTGCTATTAAACCATCCCCTCGGCCACAGTCCCCCATGGCCTGGGGCTGGGGTGGACAGAGCAAAGCTCCTCATTACAGAGACAGGGGTAGCGGCTTTCTTGACCTGCAGCACCAGCCTCTTCTCAGCGCTCGGCCCGGCCCACCACAGAGCGGCCATTGCTGCTGGCCCCATCAGGGACGGTGACCCACGCTTGTCTCTGCCCAGCCCTGTTGCCATCGAAGGGGCCACATCTCCCCAAAGGAGCACCTCACACCTCACGCCTCACACCTCACACCTCACAAAGGGACTGAGAGCCTGTCCCTTCCCAGGGCCCTGGGGAGCCGTGCGCAGAGGAACACCAGGGCCTTCCCTGCAGCGGCCAGGACCTCTGTTCACCCAGCCCCAGCCCTGTGGTCCCTCCAGGCTCTGAGGGGCTGGGCTGCTTTTGTCCCCCGAAATCACCCCACGGATAGTGTCACCCAAGTACCCTGAGCTCCCTAACACTTCCGGGTGAATCCTTCACTTGGCAATTCAGTGAAACTTCTTTGGAAGCCTTTCAGCCTGGCCGCTCCTCGGAGCGCTTACTTTCCTGGGCTGCCTCTCCTCCCTCCCTCCCTCCCTTCCCGTTGTTCCTCTTCATCCAGCAAACACTCTGAGCACCTCCTCTAACCACAAGCTGGGGAAGGGGGTGCAGAGAGACAAACCAGGTGCAGGCCCTGCCCCCCAGGGCTTCACCATGGAATGAAGGAGGCGGCCCCTTGGCAATTATGGGACCACATGACGATTTCCTGATGAGATAACACCCCTCGGTGAGAACCAGGACTTCCCAGCCTCCTGACAGTCAACCTGCCTCCTCCTGCTCTGCCATCTTAGACCTTCCTCTCGTTTCCAGGGTGACAGGACCCACCCTTCTCCCCTTTTGGGGGCTGCCTTACCCGTGTTCTCTCATTGCACCCAGCAGGGGGCTGTGGTCGTCAGCAAAGTTAAGAGAACAGGGTTCTCCGGGAAGGCCTTAGGTAGCTGCAGGCGCCCCGGGGAAGAGAGCACACCTGGCCCGGAAAGGCCAGGAGCCCAGCAGCTGGGGGTCTGCAGCAGCAGGAACTGCACACAGGCCCCGTGAGGCCGCAGCCAGCGTGAGTGCATCAGGAGCCCAGGGCTGCGTGCCTGGCCCTGCGGGGGTGACTGTGTCCACCCCTGGCCAGGGGGAGACAGGGCACTCTGACTGACAGCACACTGAGATGGCCCCCCATGGCAAGGCAGGTAATTCCTCCACACTCACCAGGTGCTACTTAAGAATGAGGAGAAATAGCTGGGACTGGTTTGGCTCAGTGGCTAGAGCGTCGGCCTGCGGACTGAGAGGTCCCGGGTTCGATTCCGGTCAAGGGCAAGTACCTTGGTTGCGGGCCCATCCCCAGTGGTGGGTGTGCAAGAGGCAGCTGATCAATGACTCTCTCTCATCGGTGTTTCTGACTCTCTTCCTCTCTGTAAAAAATCAATAAAATATATTAAAAAAAAAAAAAAAAAAAAAAGAATGAGGAGAAATAGCCCCTAAGTGGTGGCAAGAAAATAGCAGCGACCACCACGGTCTCCCTTCTGTTGCCTCTGTGTTCAGCCTGGTGCTCCCTGGCTACAAGTGTCAAGTTCAAACGCCTCAAGGTCCGGACTCCTCCTCCCTCCCAGGCACACCGAGGAGCTCCCATCCCGCCTCTCGTCCCAGGTCGTCTTGTGCCTGAGTGACTGGTGGGATGTCCTTCCTCTACTTCCCCATGCAGAGAACTCCTGCGCACCCTGCAAGGCCCAGCTCAGGGTGGCCCCTCCTAGAAGATCGCTCAGCCTGGAGGCCTGAGTGTGGAGCCTCACGTCTGCCTGGAGGCCTCCTTCGCTGCGCCAGAATTTATGGCGCATGCATTGTCCACCCCATGGCAGAGTCCCTCAGGGCCGCCCCGCTCCCAGCCCCTCCTGTGCCCAGCACGGGGCTGGCTGAGGTGCATGGAGTTGTGCGGCTGCTGAGGGAATTTTCAGAATCTGTGACTCAGCTATACCTTGGGACCCTGGGTCCCCAGCCTCTGGCTCCCGTCCTTCCCTCTTAAGCTGGCACCCTGCTAATGTCTCTGCTAAGCCTGTAAACATCTTCCCAATGACAAAAAAATAAAATCATAGGTTAAAAATCTTGAGCAATAAAACAGCAGATGACGTTGTGTGGGCAACGTCCCAGAGGACATGGAACACGCGTCCCCTGAGTGAGTGGCCTTATAAGGACAGGTTCAGGAGGAGAGTGGGCAGGAGGCAGGCCACCCGCCAGGAGGGGAATGTGGGGAGGGGACGGGTGCCCCATCGCTGGCTGGCCCGGGAGCGGAGCCAGCAGGGGTGCCGGAGAGGACACAGTTCCACAGGGAAGCCAGCAAAGCGCCACCTCCACAGGCCCCTTTGGGCCGAAGCCTCTGTCCTCCTTCACGGCCATGGTCACCCCCACAGGCTGACCTGCTCCCGGCCATCGTCACCCGCACAGGCTGACCTGCTCCCGGCCGGCTGCTGCCCACCCACTGCCCAGCCTCGCACTGGGAACCTCCACCCCAGGTCAGGCCGCTTCTCATTCCTCTTCCCGCCTTGCCCACTCCTGCCCAACTGGAAGGCAATAGAGGCCTGCTGGGTGGAAGGATGAGTAGTGGATGGTAGTTTCGGCTCATCAGCTGGGCTGATGGAACATAGGCCCAGCATCTTCACGGAGGGACCAGTGCCAGCCCGAGGGCACGGGAGCAACTCAGTAAAGGGTTTGGTGCCGAAACCGGTGTGGCTCAGTGGTAGAGCCTCGGTCTGCGGACTGAAGGGTCCCAGGTTCGATTCCGGTCAAGGGCATGTACCTTGGTTGCGGGCACATCCCCAGTTGGGGGTGTGCAGGAGGCAGTTGATCAATGTCTCTAACTCTCTATCTCTCTCCCTTCCTTTCTGTAAAAAATCAAATATATATATATATATATATATATATATATATATATATATATATAATTATATATATAAATATATAAATATATAAATATAAATAAATAAATAAATAAATATATAATTATATTTTTAAAAAAATAAAGGATTTGGTGGTTGAAGGGGCCATGACTTTGAGTAGAGCCGTGATCACTTCTTGCCCCACTCAGCGTCGCACTTGTCCCCAATGTGAAGGCACGAACGCTCCCAAACTCCTGCAGAGAATGTCTGTCCCCTGAGGACAGTGTGCAGGACGGGGAGGGCAGGAGAGAGAAAAAGAAAGCGAGTTAGCTAGTTTCTGGGAGTCCTGGTTGTCAGAGTGTTTCTCTGACTCTGAGGAACAAAGCCCTGGCCCTTAGGAGGTGAGGGTGAGGGGAGGCGAACACCGGGGTCCCTGTGCGGAGGGAAGGGCTCTGGAAGCCTTCCCTGCCCCTCATTGGAGAAGGCCTTCAGAGCTCCCCAAACATCTCCTGGCCGCGAGTCTTACCAAGAGAGCATGGGTGGTCAGAGGAGAGGAGAGCAGGAGGGGGAGGGCCACGCCATCCCTTCGCCAGCTTCTCCTGTGCCTAAAACCCACCACCTAAAGCCCTGCGATTCCTGAGTGAAGCCTCTCCCTAAATCCTCTCATAAGACAAACAGTGCTCCCTGCAGGGGCCCACAAAAGAATGCTCTCATCGCCAGAAAAGACAGGACAGGGCGGGTAGAGGGGAGACTGGGGAGAAGGACTGGGAAGAAGGGGAGAAGGAAGGGGCCTGAGAGGGGGAAGGGTCTGGGAAGAGGAAGCTGATCTGAGGGCACCCCCCCCCCCTCCCAGAGAGGAAGGGTCAGGGCTGAGGGAGGCTCTGGCAGCCGGGCAGCTGGCCCCTCTCTGGTGCCGGGAGAGTGTTGTCAGCTACAGGAGCCGGACTCAAGTTGAAGCAAGAGCCCCGGAGGCTCCCAGCAGAGGAGAGACAGGATCGGAGCCAGCTGTGTCAGCTTGAGCCCAGGGAGCGTCCAGCCTTGCCAGAGACCCTGACCCCCGGGGTAAGGCCTACGCCACAGTCATTCTGCTCCAAAATAGGAATGTCCCTGTACAACAACATCCTCTAGATGACTGCCTGAAATTCCACCGTTAGTCACATATTATTTTGGGTTAAGCATTGCCCCTCTGTGGTAGGCTGAAGAATGGTCCCCCAAAGATGTTCATGTCCTAATCCCTGGAATTATGTTACCTTACATGGTAAAAGGGAGTTTGCAGATATGATTAGAGATTTTGGGATGGGAGATTATACTAGATTATCAAGGTGGGCCCATCTTAATTACAAAGGTCCTTATAACAAGGAGGCATAAGGACCAATTAATAGAAGGCGATGTGCACATTTCCCTGGGAAAGGAACACACAGAAAATGAGATTTCAGCCTGAAATAGTTTATGCGTTTATAATATCAGCCCAGGTCTGACTTCAGAGTCTATGCATTTAATTCACAATATTCTACTTCCTAAAAATATTTCCTAATCAGTCAGGAGATTTTCTTCAACTTGCTGGCACTAGGCCTCTGAGGGATAGAGGAGAGGAGACAGAGCATAAGGGGACAGAAATGAGACCAAGAATCAAGGTATGACTTGCTTCATTCTGCATCCTTGGGCCAGGCCTTGGTTCAGCACCTGGAACCTAGACTCTACCATACTCCTGGCCTCCTCTCCAAGGGATATATGGAGAGATGATAGATAGATAGATAGATAGATAGATAGATATAAATAGTTTTGTTAATTCTCACTGGAGTATATTTTTCCATTGATTTTTATAGATAGTAGAAAGAGTAGAAGGGAGGGAGAGGAAGAGGGAGGAAGAGGAGCAGAGAGAGAAACAGAGAGGGAAACAATGATGTGAGGTATCTTGATTAGTTGCCTCCTGCACTAGCCCAGATGGAACCTGCAACCCATGTTTGTGCCCTTGACTGGAATCAAACTTTCGACCCTTCGGTGCATGAGCCAACATTCTAACCACTGAACAACACCAGCCAGGGCACCAAGGGTTGCCTTGTCTAGATCCTGCCTTCAGGGAGCGGAGTGTGTCTTTAGCTGCTATTTCAAGGAGCCACCAATGCAGTCACCTGACCCTTAGGATTAGCTGTGGAGATTGTTCTTCACCAAGGTGGTACTCCCAGAATCCTCTGCACCTTCTTAAACCCTCTGACCAGAGGTGGGGAGAGGTTCTGCCAGGATTTCTCAGTCTGATTGTAAATGCTGATGTGTTCATCATAACAATGAAGAGGAGCACGATCAGAGTAAAAGTAGTACTGATTCTAGAACAAGGCAGGGTATAAATATGGATAAGCTACTCAAAACCATGCCACAGGCCTCCTGTGCACTCTCCTGATGAATCATCCCAGTTGGGAAGTTTCAATTGCCATAAGGTATGGGTAAGGAACTAAGGCACAGAAAGGTTATGTGACCTTCTAAAGGTCACACAGCTAGTTGGTAATGGGACTGTGGTTTCAGCCAGTCTACTTCAGAGTCCATGCATTTAACTCACACTATTCTACCTCCTAAAAACAGTTCAAACTAACGATGATATCTTGATGTCTCATTTTTTAATCAAATAATAGCTTTCTATGGGTAGGGAAGTTTGGGGCAGGTAGAGATGGATGGGAGGACTGTCGTTGGGGAAGGACATGTCACATGTGTGAGGGGCCTGCCAACTGGTCACTATGAATCATGGGGACTTAATAAAGTGGCAGACTGAGGCCAGGTTACCTTAATAAAAACATAAATAGCTTTGGATTTAACATTTGGATTTAGAAATTTAACTTGAATTTTATTTTATTTTCCAAATGCAGTTTTATTTTTTATCAACTTTAGGACATTTGGCTGATTTTCTCAAAATAGTTTTACATTGCTACAAGTTATTTAATTCAAGAGTAGAAGGGAGGGAGGGAAGGAGAGAGGAAGAGGAGCAGAGATATTTTAAGGCCCCAAATATCTTTAATGTGGTTTGAGTTGGCAGGCCGGAGGCTCCGTGGAAAGCACCGGGGCTGATGGGCCCGGGAGACCTGGGCTGTGGTTCCAAACTTGCCGGTGAGACCTGTGTGGGCCTGCAGGCGTCCTCGCTCCCGGCTCAGACAAGGTGTCTGGGCTGGAGCCATGAGAATTGTGGGAGATTTCGCTTGTTGTTTTACAGCCTCAGCTCTAGGTCCAGCTGTGCTGCCTGGTGGATGAGTGAGAACTTTGTATTCTGTGGGACTTGCTGCAGGCCTTTGCACAGGACCAGCTGGGAAGGGCGGGAGCACCCGTGTTTTGGCTTCTGACCTCTGCTTGCCCTAATCACAGGCAGCCCAGACACTGGTCCCCTCAAGCCCCAGGGGTAGGTAGGCCTGTGGTGATTGAAGACAACCCTGCTCCCAACTGGAACATCCCCCACATGGAGGACAGACCTACAAAGCATTACAAACTGTCAGAGCAGATCAGCTGACCCTGAGGGACATGCTAGCCCTGGGCCCAGTACAGTGAATAAGAATGCCCAGAGATATTGGCATAAATGCATAAATATAGACACATAGATCAATGGAACATAATCGAAAGCCCAGACATACACTGAGTGGTCAGATTATTATGATCTCTGAACACATAATAATCTGGCCACTCAGTGTATATCCTATATAATAAAAGGCTAATATGCAAATTTCCCCCTTGACCCCACCCATACACAAATTCATGCACCATGCTTCAGTATATATACACTGAGTGGCCAGATTATTATGTGTTCAGAGATCATAATAATCTGACCACCCAGTGTATATGGTTAATTAATTTATGACAAAAGAGCCAAGAATATATGATGGCAAAAGGGCAGACTCTTAAAAAATGATGTTGGGAAAACTGGACAGCCACATGCAAAAGAATGAAATTCTACCATCATCTTACACCATACACAAAAGTCAATTCAAAATGGACTAAAGGCTTACATGTAAGGCCCCAAACCATAAAGTTTCTAGAAAAAGACATAGGTAGTAAGTTCCTTGACATCTGGTCTTGGCAATATTTTGGATATGACACCAAAAGCAAAAGCAGCAAACAAGCAAATAAAAGCCACACACATACACAAAAAGAACAAATGGGACTACATCAAACTATAAAATTTCTACACAGCAAAGGAGACCATTAATAAAATCAAAAGGCAATGAGAGACAATATTTTCAAATCATATAGTTGATAAGAGATTAAAATCCAAATTATATAAAGAACTCAAACAACTCAATAGCAACAAACAAACAAACAAAACAAAACCAACCACAATCTGATTAAAAAATAGGCAGATCTAAAAAAAAAAAAAAAAAAAAAAAAAAGTCAGATCTAGCCTTAGCTGGTTTGACTCAGTGGATAGAGCGTCAGCCTACCTACTGAAGGGTCCTGGGTTCTATTCCGGTCAAGGGCACGTACCTAGGTTGCAGGCTCAATCCCTGGCCTTGGTCAGGTGGAGTGTGGGAGGCAACCAGTTGATGTCTCTCTCATACATTGATGTTTCTCTCTCTCTATTTCTCCCTTCCCTTCCACTCTCTCTAAAAATCAATGGAAAAATATTTTCTGGTGAAGATTAACAACAACAAAAAATAGGTAGATCTATATAGACATTTTCCCAAAGAAGGTACATGAAAAGATGCTCAACAGCACTAATCATTAGGGAAATGCAATTCAAAACCACAATGATATATCACCTCATACCTGTTAGAATGGCTATTATCAACAAGATAAGAAATAAGAGTTGCAAGGCTGTAGAGAAAAATGAACCCTTGTGTACTGCTGATGGGAGTGTACATTGGTGAAGCCACTATGGAAAACAGTATGCAGGTTCCTCAAAAAATTAAAAATAGAATTACCATATGATCCAGGAATCTTAATTCTGGGTATTTGTCCAAAGAAATGAAAACACTAACTCAGAAATATATGTACACCCCCATAGTCATTGCAACATTATTTACAATATCTAAGATATGGAAATAATCTTCATGTCTATCAACAGATCAATGGATAAAGAAATTGGGTATGCCCCGCCAGTGTGGCTTAGTGGTTGAAAGTCAACCCATGAACCCGGGAGGTCATGGTTTGATCCCCAGCCAGGGCATATGCAACCCCAGCCAGGGTTGCAGGCTCCATCCCCAGTGTGGGTTGTTCAGGAGGTAGCTGACCAATGATTCTCTCTCATCATTGATGTTTCTCTCTTTCCCTCTCCCTTCCTCTCTCTGAAATCAATAAAAACATGTTTTTAAAAATTTATAATTCTGTGTGTATACAGAATTATATACACACAGAATTAGTATATAATTCTGTGTGTATATATATACTAGAAGCCCAGTGCACAAATTTGTGCAAAAGGGGGTTCTAGCTGGCCCACCCTGATCGAGCTGGTCCAGCAGAGGGGGGGGGGGGCAATGGGTAGTTGGTGGGCAAGCCCCGCCCCCTATTTGGGTTGAGGCAGGCTGGTCAGGGGCAGGGTCAGCTGGGGGAGCCATGGTGATTGCCAACCCGCCCCATCCCATAGTCAAACTCCTGATTGAGGGGACAACTGCATATTAGCCTTTTGTTATATAAGATATATAATGGGATATGTACTAGCCTTTTATTATATAGGCTATATAATGGAATATTATATACAATATATAATATAATGTTATCCTATATAATAAAAGCCTAATATGCAAATTGTCCCCTCGACCAGGAGTTTGACTGGGAGTTGGACCAGGGGGGAGGGCCGTCAGCCAACCTCCCAGGTCTCCTCCCCTGGCCAGCCTGCCCTGATTGGCTCCAATTGGGCAGGGCAACTGGACCCCGTCCATGCACGAATTCATGCACCGGGCCTCTAGTGCAGCTATAAAAAAGAATAAAATCTTGCCATTTGTGACAACATGGGTAGACCTCAAGGATATTATGCTAAATAAATAAGTCAGGTGGAGAAAGACAAATACCATATGGTTTCATATGTGAAACCTAAAAATAAAAAACCAAGCTCATAGATTCAGATAACAGATTAGCAATTGCCAGAGGTGGGTCCAGGGGATGGGAAGTGGGAGAATGGGTGAAGAAAATCAACAATAACAAACAGCAGATTAAAAAAAGGAAGAAAAGATTTTAAAGCAACAATCCCAGAGAGCTTCTTTAAAAAAACAAGAAAAAAACAAACAAAACGGATCCCTACCTTCTGAGTCAGATTCTCCAGGAGTGGGGCCTGTGACTCTAACAAACTTCCCAGAGGATTCGTATGACTAACAGCCAGGTCCAATCTCTCTACTTTTCCTGGGGAAACTGAGGCCCAAAAAAGTTTTGAGCCAGTCATCAGCAGAACCAAAATCAGAAATTAGATCTTTGGACCCACGGTTAGATATGATTTCCACAAAAAGACCAGGAACCTGTAAGACCCAAAAGAATTGCCCATCATTTTGCTTGTTTGTTTTAATTTTCTGAAAACCAAAGCACACAATTTAAAGGCTCACATAAAGGTAGTTTTACAAGACTTGTATGACAAAACACAGCTCCTTGTCTAACCCCTCCCACCCGCCCGCCCCACCGGTAACCACTTTCAACTCTTTTAGCTGATCCTTTGGGTATTGAACGGAGGCAGAATGTCATCCAAAATATGCTTCTTTGACATAAAAATTATTTCTAGCTGAAGGCAATTAAGAAGCAGCAAATGCAGGAAAAGCTTTTCTCCCCCCTCTCCCTCTTCTGTCTAAAGGCAGGATATAAATTCTCTTTTTCTTGAGATTGATTCTTATCCTTCCAGAGATACACTAGAGGAATCTGCAAGTGAGCCTTACTCCATTAGTTCCCTCCCGTATATGTACCTTCCAAGTTTGTCATTTTTAGAAGGCTAAACTGATCTCCTTTGTCTTGTTATCTCTATACAAATGTGCTCTTTGTGGATGCTACATAAGCCAGAGTTCTAAACCCCTGCTTTGAGTTACTTTTCACTGAGGGTTCTCCCACACAATGGGTGCTGCATATATTCATTAACTGCTTTTCTCTTGTTAATTGGTCCAGCTGAAAACTCAACATGGGTGAAGTTCTGCCTCCCCTATAGCATTCACTCCCACCCTTGGCCTTGTTGTATTTTTACAATGGGTATGCATCGCTTTGTAGACTTGGATTGCCAGGGTTAGCACAGGTCTGGGATGCTGGGCATTGCAGAGTGCCCCCGAGGTCACTGGGCACAGGCCACCAGCTCCTCCAGGGCTTGGTCGCGGCGGTTGCCGTGGACCAGCAGCACCTCCTTGATGCGCTCCTGCTGGAAGCCCATGTCGCTGAACTGCTCCCAGAGGCGCAGGAACTCCCCTGCCTGGGGAAAGGAAAGCAGAGAGGGCACTGAGGCTTAGCCTCCACCCTGCGCAGCCCCCTCCCCAGTCTCCTCTGTATCTCCTCCCAGAAAGCTGTGGCCCTCACAGGCCAGGTAAACCTGACCCTGGGCAGCCTGACTGTGAGGTGACATGGGCCCAGGAAGGAGGTCCCCAGCCTGGCCACTGGCTTGGTCCTGGCTGTACTCCCCCGCCCGGCTCTCTCCTGACTACCTGTGGTGGGGGCTGGGGCAGGAAGAGGAAAGCCAAATACTGGTGCCCAGAGGATGCGCAGCCCAGGATCTCTGCGGAGGTGTCACACAGTACAGCTTTGGTCCTCCTTCCTCCTCTGGCACCAGCACTTGAAGCAACCCTGCTTTTCTTCCTCCCTCCTCCTCTGTATGTCTCCCGCCCTTCTGTCCCTTCATCAGCCCCCGTGAAGAGTTGCTCTCGAGCCTGAACCAGCTGCCAAGCATGGACAGATCATATTCACCAGGCACGCAGAATGTACTACTGGGCCCAAAGCGGCTTCTATGCTGGATCCCAGCTAGATGGCCAGCTCCTTGAGCAGAGTTTTCAAGCACCTTTGTGCTGCCTGTGGCTCCTATCTGGGTGTCTAACAGAGAGAGGGCATTCAATGACCAGTGTGCTGATTCAGTGAAACAATACAAAGCTGTGCCTCTGGTTCCCTCCCCACCTCATCCTCTCATCTTCTGTGCTTCATCTCCCTGGCTGTCTGCTCCCCAGGGCTGAGCAAGCAGGCTCTCCCTGTCGCCCCCAGGCTGGCTCTGGCACCATATGCCCCCACACACCAGGCTCATGTGTATTCCCCCTCCCTTCTCTGCCTCAGCTCAGGCAGGGGGCCGGCTGACCTGGCTCTCAGAGAACTGGAACATCTCCATGGCCTCCTCCACCAGGCCCTCGTCGTAGCCCTGCCGCAGCAGCCGGTCACAGGCGCTGAGGTAGCTGAGAAACTGGGCCAGGAAGGGGCAGAGAGGGAGGGGATAAGATGGGTGGCTCAGTGGTTGAGCATCGTCCTATGAATCAGAAGGTCACTATTCGATTCCTGATCAGGGCACAAGCCTGGGTTGAGAACTTGATGCCCGGCAAAGGGTATGCAAGAGGTAGCTGTTCAATGATTCTCATCATTGATGTTTCTATTTCTCTCGCCCTCTCTCTTCCTGTCTGACATCAATGAAAACACGTTTTGTTTTTGTTTTTGTTTTTTAAAAAAAGGGGGAACAGCAGGGTCAGTGGATGGGGTAGAGGAGACACCCCAAGGACCTCAGTAAGGCCTGAGCTCAGGCCAGCTGACTAGGCAATCCACCACACATGACATGGCCCCAGAAACCCCATGGGCCGTGGACAGGTAGACACCAACTGTCCCAAACTAGGGGCTGTTAGGGTGAGCTAAGGTGTTCCCAGAAGCTAAGTGGGGAGTGGGACAGGCCTGCAACATAGGTCTCTTCTCACTCACCACCCATGCCAGCCTGCTCGCCCTCCCTGGGGAGCACCTACCTGTATGAAGGTGCCATCCATTCCTGGGCTCCCCTACCCCATCCCACCCCTAGACACATACATCTCTGCCACCCAGGACTTCATGAGCCCCCACCATGCAACAGACCTGCGTCTGTGCTGGAAAGGGGTGGGGACAGAGCGGACCTCCCAGGCTGAAGACCCGTTCTGGTCACTTCCTGCCTAGCCCTCAGGGGCTGCTTTGGCCCTCAGGGTGAAGTGCTGCCTCCCAACCAGGGCTCAAAGGCCTGCTCCTGCCTGTCAGTCACCTCTGCTCCTCCCGCAGCCCCCAATAGGCCCCTCATCACGGCCGGCCTCACTCCTCTTACCTGGGGTTCTCTCTGCCCCGTTTCCAAGGTGCTGTGCTTGGTGGTCCCACAGCACAAACAACTTCGTAAAACTGCCCTACTGCCTTTCCCATCTTTCTCATCCACTGGCTTTTTGCTCCGCGAGGGAAGGGCTGTGTCACCACTGTGTCCCAGCACCCAGCATGGCAGGCAGAGGGAGCTCCATAAATACATGCTGTGTTTATAAAGTGAATTAAGAACTACCTCCGAGGAGCTCACAGCTCAGTGGGGGAGATAAACCAGATACTGGCAATCATGAGGCCCCGACAAATCAAAGCAGGATTTATGGGGAGTCAGTGCCAAATGAAGTCAGTGCCAGACCATAAGAATTGTGGGTGTAAGAGGAGAAAAAAGAGTTTGGGTTTCTGCAGCCCCTCAGAGGTAGGCAGAAAGCAAGGATAATATCAACGAATGGTTTCAGCTTCTGACCTGTCCAAGCACCGGCCCAGGACACCTAGGCCTTGCTGGAGCACATCTGGAAAACCACCCAGCCAAGCCCGCCTTGCACCCCTGAGGAAACAGGGCCAGACGATGCGGGCAGCTTGCCCAGGGTCCCAGGATTAGGGCCTAGGTCACCTAATCTCGAGCTAATGCCTTGTTCATCGTGGGGCCACTACTAGAGGAGGGGCTCAAGCTAGCTTAAAAGTAGACGGAGTTTCTGAAGGTGAAAGCAGGAGTGGGGGCAAGGGCAGATGGGAGATCTCCCGTCACCTCTGAGCTCACCCACAGCAATGGATCGTGGCCTTAGTGTTGATTGCAGCTACCTGGGAGTTTTAAAACTACCCATAAGCTGCCCGACCAGCATGGCTCAGTGGTTGAGCATCAACCTATGAACCAGGAGGCACGGTTCGATTCCCGGTCAGGGCACATGCCCAGGTTTTTGGGCTGGATTCCAAGAAGGGGGCATGCAGGAGGGAGCCAATCAATGATTCTCATCATTGATGTTTCTCTCTCTCTCTATCCCATCCTCTCTGAAATCAAGATGAGCCTGGGTGCTGCCCTGAAAGGTTCTCATGCAGAAAATGAGAGAAAAGCACTGAACAACAAAGATTCAAAGTGAACCAGCCTGTTTCCCCAGCTGCAAAGTGAGGATAGTAATAGCAACCTTGAAGAATTGAGAAGAGCCCTAACTGGTTTGGCTCAGTGGATAGAGCATCAGCCTTCAGACTCAAGGGTCCCAGGTTGGATTCTGGTCAAGGGCATGTACCTTGGTTGCGGGCATATCCCCAATGGGGGTTATGCAGGAGGCAGCTGATTGGTGTATCTCTCTCATTGATGTTTTTAACTTTCCCTCTCTCTTACTCTGTAAAAAAATCAATGAAATATATTTTTAAAAAAATAAATAAAAATTTAAAAAAAGAATTGAGAAGACCTAATTGTATACTCTCAGATTGAGGGACTGGCACACACACAAAAATATTAACTAAATATTAACACCACTAATGCCTGATTGATGAAGGGATATAAAGGTCTGACCAGCTCAGCCCCACTTAGGATGGCTCTCGAGGGCCATACTTGCTCCAGAGCGGAGGAGTTGGCTGACACTGTCGTTGGGTCTGCAAAGCTCAATCTCTCCATCCACCCACTCCTGCTTCTGTCCACTCCCTTCTGCAGGAGTTGATCCCAGAGCCTCCTTACTTAACTCCATCTGAGTCTGATTCCTGGGGACTCCAGCCTACAACAGTGGTTTTTCTGTACCCTGGTATCCCCCCTACCTCCCAGCCACATCTAAACACCCAGGAAATACCCAATAGGTAGATGGATAGGTGGATTTGGTCAAACTGAACACAATTCCTTCGTTGAGGGAAGTGGTTAGAGCTGCAACACCTAGTAGTAGTCACATGTAACTATTTTAATTAATTACAATCACATAAAATTTCCAGTCATACTAGCCACATTTCAAGTAATAACGTATGGCTGGTGGATCCTGTATTGGACAGCAGATATAAAACACCGCTCATTTTAAGAAGTTCCACTGGGCAGCTATAGAGATTCTTGGCTGCCCAAAGAGCCAGCCCCTGCATTTGGGATACAAAGCAGGAGAGGAGTAAAAATCAAGGCGTCCCCAAGTGTGCACAGGGATTCCTGATAAACTCCTATGCAGAAGGTAGCTTCAGGATCTAGAAACTGCTCATAACCCCCAACAATTAATGCCAGGCTGAGATTTTGCTTCTGAAGAGAAGGAAACAAAATTTCTTCAAGTGAAAGATAAAACCACGTGGCCAAAGCCGGTTTGGCTTAGTGGATAGAGGTTGGCCTGCGGACTGAAAGGTCCCAGGTTCGATTCCGGTCAAGGGCATGTACCTTGGTTATGGGCACATCCCTGATGGGAGTTGTGCAGGAGGCAGCTGGTTGATGTTTCTCTCTCATCGATGTTTCTAGATCTCTATTCCTCTCCCTTCCTCTCTGTGGAAAATCAATGAAATATATTTTAAAAATAAATAAAATAAATAAAAATAAAGATAAAACCACGTGGCCACCCTCCTGGTTCCAGCTCCACGGCCCCCCAACTCCGGAGGATCGCTCACCTGGCTCAGACTCTGACGCCCTGTCTTCTGCAGAGCCACGATGGCCCTGTGCAGGGGGTACCCCAGGGCGACCACGGGCCCGATGAGGTCTTGCTCCTCTTGGCTCAGGGCGGACAGCAGGTCCGCAGAATTGGGCTGCTGTCTGTGGGCGAGGCGCAGCTGGGGCTCCCGCTCAAGAGGTGGCAGGCAAGTGTATGGGCTGAGGGACTGAAACGCAGACAAGCTGGGTGAGTCATTTGCCACTGGGAG
The DNA here is from genome assembly GCF_964339955.1 of Pipistrellus hanaki. Taxonomy (NCBI): domain Eukaryota; kingdom Metazoa; phylum Chordata; class Mammalia; order Chiroptera; family Vespertilionidae; genus Pipistrellus; species Pipistrellus hanaki. The sequence continues at coordinate 43,172,546 of NC_140503.1, read as the reverse complement.
AACATCTGGTTGGGCAGGACATTCTAAAAGGCACCTTTCACGCCCCCTTCTATACAGAGTACAGGGGCGAATGCCGTGGGGAGTGTGGATCCTGCTCTGGTCCAAAGCTCAGATCTCTACTGTTCACTCAGGTTACTCAGAGTGAAATGAAGGCAGTCACACTGGGTGTCTCAGGGGTTGTTATGAGGCTTAAGCGTTATTTTAATCTGGATCAGGGAAGAGCCATCCTGGCCTTCACATCTGGCCCTGGATGTGGGCACAGCCGGTCCAGCTCACAGCGCCTCTTCTCTATGTTTGCTCCGAACGATGGTGAGAAGGGTTGCTGGCTGGCCCTCTTGACAAGGTAGAGAAGGGATGGCTCAGAGCACCTCAGTGACTTGCGTAAGACCACACACCAGTGAGTGGAGAAGCCAGACCTCGAGTCTCTTTGGGATGTAATGTCATGTTGGCCTCATTCTTTAGTACCTACCGGCTTGACTGGGGCCGCCGGGGGGTAAGGGGGAAAAGAGACAGAAAGCTGTGCCCTATTGCTACCTCCTGCTGCTAATCCTGACCCACCCCACCTACTCAGGATCCAGGTAGTGTAGAGTTTGATGATTATACAATTTGGACCTCTTAAATTAAAAAAAAAAAAAAAAGGATAGAATTATAAATATAAAATTCGGCATAAAGCTTTGGAAAGAGCAAAGTCAGTGGCCTGAGGCTTAGCTTCACTGGGTTCATGGTACATTCACTTCTGCTCCCCATTCTGCTGGGTACAGTCCTCTGTCCCCAGCTTTCCCGGCCTGTAACAGCCCTCACCTCTCTCTCAGCACCTGATCACACTGCCTTGTCTCCACGCCCCCTGAGGCAATTGTCCAGCGGTTTGGACTTTGTCTCTTCCCACCCAGTGTCTGGCAGGGATTTACAGACAGTGGCTATTCCCTGACTGAGCGTCCAGCTCAGCGTCCACAGAAAGCCTTGCCCAGCAAGCCCTGGATTTGAGTCACATTCACTGAGCACCCTCTAGGGGCCAAGTCTGCCTCTGGGTGCTCTGCAAACAAAAATGCGTGCGCACCAACCCCTGCCCTAAAAGGCGAGCTCATGTTCCGCGGGGAGAGAGACAGGTGCTGCATAACTATGATAATGTGGCATGAGCCCTAGCAGAAGCAACGCAGGCACCAGGGGGGATGGGAGCCCTCTGAGCTAAGGCTGCAGGAAGAGCAGCAGGAAAGGCTAGGGAGGAGGAGCACGGAGAGGAGGGGACCTTGGCTATGGACATGGCTGGAGACCCAGACTACGGGGACCTGGCCGCTGATCTTGGCAGAGCCCGCAAGTTCCTTACCGCGGCCGCCGGCTTGCGGCTCCGCAGCGGGGGCGCGGCGCCCGCCGTGGAGGGCCGCGGGGCCGGGGCGGGCGCACGGGGGCCGCGGGGCGGCGGCGCGGGGCTCCGGGGCGGCTCCGGGCTGGGGCACAGGCTCCGGGCCCGGTGGCGGATGCGCTGCAGGAAGGCGCGCGGGCGGGCGGCCGTGCTGCCCTCGGAGAGCCGCTGCCGCACGCCCGCCAGCTCCGACCGCACGCCGCGCAGCCCGGGCAGCGAGCGCCGGTGGCGGCCCGGGCTGGGGCTCCCGGGGGCGCTGGGCTGGGGGCTGCGAGGCCCCGGCTCGTCCTCATCGGCAGGCGTGGCTCCTTCCTCCTCCTCCTGTTCCTCCTCCTCCTGTTCCTCTGGCAGCCCTTGGGGTCCAGCCTCGGGGCCCGCGGCTGCAGCAGGCAGGCACGCTGGCCCGCATTCCGGGCTGACCAGCAAGAGCCAGGCTGGAGGGGCTGACGCCGTCCCGGGAGCATTGCACCGGAACTGGCAGGGTCCCCGGGTGACAGCCTCCACCCAGAAGAGGGTCCTCCTCTCCAGGCCGAAGTCGTGCTGCGGAGAGAAGGCTGCGTGAGGCGCAGCCAGGCAAACCGGGGCTCGGGGGCGCACCCCTACCTCTGGCCTCTGGTGCGCCCTAGCCACACCTGCACGGCCTCCAATTCCGAGCCCCAGGCCCTCAGCACAGTCCACCCGCACCTCCGCACCTCCGTTTTAGCTAGCACCGGGGTAGATGGATATCAACAATTTATTTTTTTAATTGATTTTATTTTTTTATTTTTTAAAATATATTTTATTGACTTTACACAGAGAGGGATTGAGATAGAGAGAAACATCGATGAGAATCATCCATCAGCTGCCTCTTGCACTGGAGATGTGCCCGCAACCAAGGTACATGCCCTTGACCGGAATCGAACCCGGGACCTTTCAGTCTGCAGCCCGACGCTCTATACACCGAGCCAAACCGGTTTCAGCAGATAACAACAGATTAAACTCTGCATGAAGGACGAATGCAGTGAAATCTAATGTCTAAGTCCCTTTGCCATTCAGTATGCTATTGGACAGAAGTAGCAGCTTAAACACTTGCTCAAGGTGCTTTCACTTGAGCCCGGCACCATTTGCCGGGAAGCAGTCAGCCTGGCAGCCCACCAGGCAGTAACCGCCCTGTGGGTGACATCTGCCCTCAAGCTCCTGGCCGCCACCTGCGGTTGCTTTGAGACCCAGGCAATTAAACACTTGCTAAGCTTTGTTGAACCCTACTTAGGAGGTTTTAGTGTTATTCCTTTTTCCAGATTATGAAAATGAGGCTCAGCGAGTTTAATTTGCTGGAGGTCAGTTTGGAGGTGAGGGGCAGAGCTGGGATTTTTCTGACCATCTGACGGTAGGGCTTTATCCACTACATGTGAGGCCTCCTAAGGAAGCAATCTGGAGCCCACATAAATGACCTAACTCCATGGTCGGCAAACTGTGGCTCACGAGCCACACGCGGCTCTTTGGCCCCTCGAGTGTGGCTCTTCCACAAAATACCACATCCTGGGCGAGTCTATTTTGAATAAGTGGCGTTAGAAGAAGTTTAAGTTTAAAAAATTTGGCTCTCAAAAGAAATTTCAATCGTTGTACTGTTGATATTTGGCTCTTTTGACTAATGAGTTTGCCGACCACTGAGCTAACTTGAGAGTTTATAAATGAGGCAAAAATAAAATATTCCTGTCACAATCCTTTAAAATTAATAACCAGGACTATAACATGGCTTTAAATATATATATAAAAAATTTAAGGGAAATTTCAATGCTCTATGATGGCCATTTAAGGAAAAGAGAGGCTAGGGGAATGTGTGTGAGGGAAAGGGAGACAGAAAGACAGACAGACAGGCACTGTTCCCTCTCACCTCGGACATGACCCTGCACTGGGGAGAGGAGCATAATTTAGCTGGTCTGGTGTGACTCCCCAAGGTCAAGGGCTATGGCTTAACTCCTCAGAGCCGGGGCGAGCCTGGCACGGAGTGGACATTTGTCAAGGCGTGCGAATACATGGTTCGAGAAAGAGATTAGAGCAAAATAGATGAGTTGTGAAAAACTTAAGAGGAAAAAGACAACTTCAGAACTGGTGAGATAGACTTGGAGAGAGAGAGACTAAATTAAAGAGACAGCCAGCAGGACTTCTGGGTTAAAATGATATAAAGACCCAATAAAAATACCAACACTTGTGATTTCTAGAACTAAGTGAGATGATTCTAAAGCTCACCTGAAAAATAAATAAGAATAGCCAGAAAAACTCAGGGGACAAAAATATAAATAGGACTGGCCCTACCAACTGTTTTATTTTATTATAAAACATCAATAATTAAAACTGGCACTGTAACTACGGTACTGGCACAGATAGATTAGAGGTAGAGAATAGAAAGTCCAGAAATAGACCTTAATATCTATAGGGCTTTAGTAAATAATAAGATAGCATCTCAGGCAATGGGGAAAAGAAGAACTAACCAATAAATAGTGTTAGTTATCTGGAAGAAAATAAAGTTAGATCCACTATCACATTATATACAAAAAGATAAATTTAAAAAAGATCAAAGATTCAAATGTGTGATATGGAACCATAAAAGTATTAGAAGAAAACAAGATAGAAATCCTTTATAAAATCAGGGAGGAATACCTTTCTTACTCAGAATCAAAATCCAGAAGGCATAAAAGTACACAAGGCATATGCCCAAAATCTGCATGGCAAATGTCATGAGCAAGGTCAAAGACAGATGACAAACTGGGTGGCGAGGGGGTGGGGAGCAGAATAACACTGACACAGAGATAAAGTACTAACTTTACTAATATAGGGAGTGCCTAGAAATAGATAAGAAAAATACTCACAGCCCAACAGAAAAATGGACAAAAGATAATATGGACAGTCCACAGAAAAGGGAACAGAGTTCTCTTAAATAAGAAAAAGTTGCTCAACCTCACTCGTAATAAGAGAAAGCAAAATAAAACTACACTGAAATACATTTGCCTGTCCCTTGGCAAGCAATCCTGGCTGCATCCCTCACGAGCCATGAGACCCTGTGGGTCACTCGGAGGGGTGGGGTGGAGGGGTAGGTGAAGCGGGTGTGTGTGTGTGTGTGTGTGTGTGTGTGTGTGTGTGTGTAGCTTTGGTTTCCTGTGCCGTGGGGTAAGGACACCCAGCTGAAAGACTCATAAAAATGAGAGAGAAGAGTGAACATGTAAAGAGCACCTAACATGGGCCTGGTGCACAGTAGGTGCTCAGTAAATGGCAGCTGTTATTATTTTTTTTCTTCAGGCCACGACAGGTTCCTTGGTTAATCTAGCATCATCGTTATGGGAAAATGCATTTTAAGTTCTTAACATTGGGAGTACAGTCCAGTGAGCTGGAAAGACTGTTCAGGAGAGGCTGTAAATCATACCTGGAGTCTCATGCTTCTCTGTTTGTTAGTTTGGCCCAACAGTTAATGAAATGGAGGCTCAGGAAGGGAAATAGCCTTAAGGGATTGCAGGTGCCCACCCTGAGAGCAGGAGACAAAGCCAGGTCAGCATTTGGCTAGGACACCAGACATGGGCCTGGCGGAAGGGTGCCTGTTTCTGCTTCTAGGAAAAGAACAGCCTCTTCCCAGCTTGCCTTGAGCTCAGCAGGGAAGGAAAAGCTGTGAAAATTCACCTGCACTGGCGCTCAGTAAAGCGAATTCCTCTTCCCAGCAACACAAGCTCTCCTGCCAGAGTGAGTGCCCACAGCTCAGGGTGTGGGGAGAGCAAGAGCTCCTGCCCCCCAGAGTGCGCTGGGCTTATTTCAGCTCTGGAAGCATCTGTCCTGAGGAGCCTCAGTGCAACTCCGGAGTCTGCAGATGGAGCAAAACTGCACCGCACCTCCCGAGCCCCTCTCAGGGCTCTCCTTCTGGACTGTGCTCTCTGCTGACTTCCTGAAACCCTTTGCCTTCAAACATCACCTGTCCAGTGTCTCTCATGTTCCAGTCCTGCTCTTAGCTAATAAAAAATTACCTCGAGTCAGGACTTGGGTTTTAGTCCTGTCACTAACTTTGCACAAGTCATTTCCTTTTCTGGGTTTCAGGTTCCTCAAAATGAGTGAAAGTTAGATCCTCAAACTTTTCCACGTAGCACCCGGCAGACAGTGGAGAATGAACATGTAGGAGTCAGCATACTGGTCCCGAGAGGCCCAAAGCCAGCTCCACAGTTCTTTGCAATCTTATTCTTTCATTTTTATTTATTTATTATTATTTTTTAAAAGTATAGTTATATTGATTTTACAGAGAGGAAGAAGGAGAGATGGAGAATTAGAAACATCGATGAGAGAGAAACATGGAACAGCTGCCTCCAGCACAATCCCTATTGGGGAACAAGCCCACAACCAAGATACATGCCCTTGGCCGGAATTGAATCTGGGGCACTTCAGTCCATAGGCCAATGCTCTATCCACTGAGCCAAACTGGTTAAGGCTTATTCTTTCATTTTAAAAGAATTCATGTGAATTTTGCATGCTACCCCATGATATATCTGTGTTCTAATGTGAATACAATAGGTTCCCCCCTAATTCTTCAAGCAAACTTGATTCTTCTGGAAGTTAATCATGTTTATCCTGAGGCCACATGCGATATGTCCATATACACTGGGTGCCTATCCGAGTATGTGAACCACGGGGCAAGGGGTGCTTTAGGAGTGCCTCTAGCCGAAACCGGTTTGGCTCAGTGGTAGAGCATCGGTCTGCGGACTGAAAGGTCCCAGGTTCGATTCCGGTCAAGGGCATGTACCTTGGTTGCAGGCACATCCCCGGTAGGGGGTGTGCAGGAGGCAGCTGGTCGATGTTTCTCTCTCATCGACATTTCTGGCTCTCTATCTCTCTCCCTTCTTCTCTGTAAAAAATCAATAAAATATATTTTTTTTAAAAAAGAGTGCCTCTAGCCAAAACCAGTTTGGCTCAGTGGATAGAGCGTTGACCTGCGGACTGAAAGGTCCCCAGATTCTATTCCAGTCAAGGGCATGTACCTTGCTTGCAGGCACATCCCCAGGAAGGGGTGTGCAGGAGGCAGCTGGTTGATGTTTCTCTTCATTGATGTTTCTAGGTCTCTATCCCTCTTCCTTCCTCTCTGTAAAAAATCAATAAAATACATTAAAAAAAAAAAGAAAAGAATTGAGATCCTTTAAAAAAAAATAGTGCCTCTAAAATATTATTTCTTCCTAATGTACTGCAGGTGGCATTTTAACAGAGGATTCTGGATCTAGTGTCTTAACCCTAAGGAGTGATTCTAATGGAATTTTAGATATGGCAGCAGAGAGGAACTGGAACATCCGTGCCATGATCCTCAGTCACTTTATATAGGTGACCTTCCAGTTACCCTAACGCTAAAATAAGACCCAGTACATAATCCTCATCAGGCAACCAGCCTTCCTCATGAAACACCTTCCCCTCTTATTTATTTCCAAACTCCCTGAAATACACCAGAGCAGGCCTAGCTGCCCTTTAAAATCAAGGAACAAGGTCCCATTGAGTCTCAGCATCAGGCCCACAGGCCCAGGGACTAGGAGTTACATAGACAGACAGACAGACAGACAGACAGAGAAATACTCTCACCATAGAGCCCAGCAGAAGCTCCCTGCAGGCTGGGACACTGAGTTCTGGCCCAGGGAGCAGCTCTGTGCTGGTCAGAAAGCCCTTGGGCACCTTGAAAGGGACACCATCCAGGGCACTCATCCTGTCAGAGGAGTGTGGTGATGGCTGAGGCAGGCTGCCTGATGGCAGTGGCAGAGTGTAGTCCTGAGGACCAGGCTCAGGCCTCAAATGGCTCGGTGCTCCCCTCTGTGGTGACTTAGCTGAGTCCCTCAGCTAAGAAGGAAAGGTAATGTGGCCAGTGCTGCAGAGGGAGGAAATGGATAAAAACAAGACCATTCCAACTGTCAGGGATTGACTAATTCATGTTTAAGTCTTACACTAGGGCATTGTTTACCAAAACAAGGTCTAAAACTCTAGTTCTAAAGTCTTGCATCAAAAGAGTTTTCACCCCCTGTGTAATAAATATCAAAATCAATGGATTAAAATTAACAAAAAAGAGTTTTCATTCAAATGTTTAAGGAAGAAATGTCAAATTACAAAAACTCTTCCAGAAAAGAAGAAAAGAAGAAATAATTCCTAACTAGTTTGGCATCAACTTGATACCAAACTTGACAAGAAAATTAGACGCTGATCTCTCATAAATATAAATGAAAAAAATCTTAACAAAAATAATTATGGATAAACAAATACTGCCAAGTTGAGTTTATTTCAGGAATGAGAGGTTGGCTTAACATTTCAAAATCAATCAATGGGAGTAAAGATAAACACCACTAGAATAACAAATAAAAAATTATATAATCATTTCTCTCCATAGATGCAGAAAGAGTGCTTGATAAAATTAATACCTTTCCATTATTTTAAGAACAACAAACCCTTTTAACAACGTAGGAATAGAAAAGAATTTCCTTAACCTAATAAAAATAGCTCCAAAATATCTAAAGCAAACATCCACTTAATAGTAAATACTGAAGGATATCCCCAAGATTGGAAATGATGAGACAAGGATGTTCTGTTCAACATTACACTGAGGTACTAGCCTGTTAAAAAGAGAAGGAAAACAGCTGAAACCGATTTGGCTCAGTGGATAGAGAGTCGGCCTGCGGAATGAAAGGTCCCAGGTTCAGTTCTGGTCAAGGGCATGTACGTTGGTTGTGGGCACATCCCAAGTGGGGGGTGTGCAGGAGGCAGCTGATCGACAATGTTTCTCTTTCATCGATGTTTCTAACTTTCTATCCCTCTCCCTTCCTCTCTGTGAAAAGTCAATAAAATATATTTGAGAAATAAAAAGAGAGAAGAAAAACAAAAATATGAGGATTAGAAAGAAAGAAAACCACCATTATTTATAGATGACATAATTATATATAGAAAATACAAAAGAATTTATGAAGGTTATTGGATATATGATCAATATATAAGAATCAATTATATCTCTATATACAAACAACAAACCATGTAAATGTTACATTTAAATAATTAGAAATTAGAGATTTCAATTTTTAAAAGATACTATTGATATTAGCATCAACTATCTAGGACTCAGTATAAAACAACCTCTACACAGAAAACTGTAAAATATTAGAATAAATGGAGGAACATACCCTGACCATGATTGTAAGATTCAGTAATGTAAAGATATCAATTCTCCCTGAATTGATTTATAGATCCCACATATCAAAATTCCATCACGTTTTGGTGTAAACTGGCAAACTAATTCTAAAATTTAAATAAAATGTAGAGGGCCAAGAAAAGTCATTCAAGCGAATGACTGCCTATAATATGTAATCCAGAATCCTGAATGCAGTCTGACATTTTGCAAACAATCAGGGTTTACCTAGGAGTACCTTTGGCTTAATGTCAAAGCCCGTAGAATTGATTTTTGTGTATGATGTAATGTAAGGTCACTGGGGTCATCCCCATGCCCACATGAGAGCATTATGTAAAGATGTAGAGTAGGTAATCTGAGTACAGAGAGGCCAGATGAGACTAGACAGGCAAATCCCTTAATTCCCTCATCTCCGCTGTAAGCTCACTCTTGTCAGTATCTTACTTTTCTAAGGCTCAGAAGACTGTCTCCCAGCACATTGGAGTGGCTCTTTGCTACAGGTTCAGACAGGTCCCAGTGTGATCAGTATATTATATGCCCCAACACGCTGTTCTTACAGGGGACTTTGAGGTATGGGGCGTTGCAGGAAACACAGGAAAGTTAGCAAATGTTGGCATTCTCAGGTTTATCATTCACATTTTCAGCTACCAATAGAATTTTGAGCCATGGAGAAGAGCTTCAATTTTATTGACACCCAAGTGTGAACTGCAGCAGGTCCAATGAGCAGGTACAGGGCCACCCTCATCCTCCCTTACCTCTGGCCCAGCATCTGTATCCTCGATAGGTATTCTCTGTTTGCTTCTGGAGTAATTGAAGAGTTTGAGGATTCTGCAAATACATCTCTTAAGAACAGCGAGGGCTATAGTGATCTAGTTAGGACATATTCGAAAGTGACGGTCACCTCTGCTAAGTACAAAATGAGAAGTACAGACTGTTAAGGGATGATAGTCTTCAGAGGAAAGGAAGTATTCTAGTCCTTGTGTGTGGGGAAGCTTCAGGAAGATGGGACTTGACCGGACCCTGGAGGGTGGGGTGAGCAGGGTAGAAGTGGGGTGGAGAGTGTAATACCAGGGAAGGGGTGACGTGAGCCAGGGAGCAGAGGCAGGGCAGAGTGAGTGGGGGGACACACTGCTCAACAAGTAGATAGTGTGTGCCGGGAAGCAGTTCCAGTAAGATTGGGGGAGCTGGGCGGGCCCTGAACGTTAGGCTGAGCGCTGACTCCATTCTGACTCCATTCGGTAGACAGTGGAGAAAGCTCTGAAGGGGCCTCAGGGGTGTGGTGAGGGTGGGGGAGTGGGGTGTTGGGAATGCCAGTCTGTGATGCTTCGGCAAACAGCATAATACTTGATCTCTCCGATGACCTGTGTCCATTGGCTGTGACTGAGTTTGAGGGCAAGGGGCAGGGTGGGTGGGGGTTATGGTAATCAGTCTACAAGGAGCCCAGGCAATGACATTAGATTATGTTTAAAAGTCTCCATTATACTCTCAATGACTTCATCCTTGCCCATAACATCAATAATCTCTGTGCCAATAACTCACACGTGAAATCCTCCAGTTCTCTTCTGAGATTCAACTCAAATGCACAACTGCCTACAAGACTTCTCCAAGATGTCTCCAGGGTGTCTCAAACCCAACATATCCAAAGTGAAGTCCTGGTTTTCCCTCCCCCAAACTGCTCTTCATCCCCCAGTTCTCTCTCACTTGGACCACTGGTGTCCATGTATCCTCTTACGCCCTATTATTGTAATCGTGTTCTACACACCGGGACAAAAGTGATCATTTCGAAGCAGCAAACAACCATTCCTAAAAGCTTCCAGCTGCTCTCAGAATCAAACACTGCCTGGCCCCTCCCCTCTCACCTCTCGCTATGTTGTTCCTCAGTCTCTTTGGTCTCTTCGTCTAGCACAGAGGTTCCCAAACTTGTTTGTGCCGTAGACCCCTTGCCATGTTTTTCGGTTTTGGGTAGACCCCCTACTTACCTGATATTGATTTTTTTGTAAATTTCTAACTGTAGTGAAGTTTAGTGTTAAAAACTTGAAATAAAAACACGTGTTAAGTTTTATACATTTATTTATTGAATTTAAATTAAAACTACTCAAAATAAAATTTTGTATCTGTTATATAAAATATACGTAACATAAAATAAACTAAGCAATAAGTAAATGTTTTTAGTGGGAAGGATGAACCTGATGCTTTAATACTAAATTATCAACATTTGGTGTCAATTTTGTAAGGTTTAATCTTAAATCTCCTCGGCTAATGATGTCCAGTCTGTTTCTTTTTTTCGTTAGGAGATTGGTAACAGCGCTAAACCCCCTTTCCACAAGGTATGACGATGGAAAGGAAATAAAAAATTTCCTCGCTATATTCCATAATACGGGATAAGTAACGGGTATGTTTTTTTGCAGCCAGAATTGCTGATATCCGTTTTTAAACTGAACCTTAAGTTCTTCGTTTGTACTTATTTCAGTCAGTTCCTCTTGTATTATGACATTCGTTTCTTCTATTTCACCATATGGGTTAATTATCCACGGTGGTATTACCATAGTCAAAACATCATCAAACAGTTTCAAAATAATGTACCTACTTTTCTCCGGCATTCTCAAACAAAATAACACTGATTCACTATAATTTGTATGATAAACTACCAGTTTATATTTTTTTAAAATATTTTCTCAGTACTTTCCTATTCAAGATTCAGGAAACGAATGAACGTATTTTTCTCACATTCATATTTATAGAGTGAAGAATTGAACAAGTCGGTGCAAGTTCGCGAAGCTTTGAGACAAAAATTGGCAAGAATGTTTACTGCGCGTATGCTTGTAACAAGATGATACTGGTATATCATTATGTGCAGGTTTTTATCCTACAACTTACACAATTTTATAAACATATATAATAAATTTTTTACTTCATATGTACTTTTATAAATAATGTATATGTTTTTATATTATAAGATAATATGATGTAAGTAAATAGGTACTATCAGTGTATGTTGAGATCCACTATCATGGGCCCCCATTTTCATTTCATGGACCCCCAAATTTTTTTTCGCTGACGTAGACCCCTTGCAGGTTGTCATAGACCCCTGGGGGTCGATATAGACCACTTTGGGAATCACTGGTCTAGCACAAGGCTCTTGCATAGACTATTCCAGATATTCGCTATGTTCTTCCTTGTCTCTTCCCAACTAGTTAAGAGCTGTGCATTTGTCAGAGCTCAGTTGAAATATCATTTCTTCAAAAAAGCTTCCCGAGCCCCAGACTTGGATAGGTTCACCTAGTATAGTGGCTTTCAATTTTTTTCACTATGACCCACAGGATAAAATATATTTGATTTTGTGACATAAACTGAATGACATTTCTTACCTTTATTATATGATATAGATATTTTCTATTTTTCATCTAAATGCATTTCAGAACACTCAGTTTGGGAAAAGAAAAAAAAAAAGAGGCCTAATCTTATAGAACCATATCTGTCCTTCAAAACACACAGCACATTTTTATGATTATTGGATTATGTTTATCTCCCTCAAAACGTGTGTTTGGGTGTATTTAGTATTTTGTTCATTTTGATAGCCCTTGTATTCAACAAATTATCTGATCCTCAAAAGTCACTTAGTAAATATTTGAATAACGAAAAATATAAATTGGTGAGCACTTTTAGCACTTATCACAATTGTAACTAATTATCTGTACAGTCATTAGGCTTCTCTACTCTAACTCCAGGATGGCAGGAATCCTTTTGCTCCTTTTTATGTCTGTAGCACTTAACATCATACCTGGAAAATAGTAAATCAAAATAATTTCCCAAGTACATGGTTTAAGTCCAGGACTCTAGATTCTGTGAGGCATGAGTTAATAAAGTTGAGAAGTGTCCCCTGTTCTGTCTAGTTATGCACTTTAACACCAATCACTTCAAAACCTTCAATCTTTGCTTCAGAGACTGTAAGAAATGCAGCTTATTCCAAAAGTACAGTTAATTATTCAAAAATAGCTTACTGGTTATAAGCTTTAAAAAAAAGATTAAGTTGGAAATGCCTCAATCTCTAGCCCATACTATATACCACTGCTAATACTTCATAACTTTCACATTCCTGCTATATTTTATACTTGTTTGAATGGAACAAGATATACTTTGTGCTTACCTTGTAATTCCCAGGATAGCTTCCCTGTTGCCAAACTCATAGGAGTGAATTGCTACAACAGATGGTATAATCCCAGCTAAACTTCTTGATATATCCTTGCACAAAAGTCACGTGGACAAGAAACATGAATGGCTTTAGAGTGATTAAGCTGGTTGGCTTATACCAAAGTCTTTGACGTCATAAACTCAGCCACGGGGATGAACACTCTTGGTATTAATGTATAACTAACCTCTTTTTTAATTTTCTCTTCTTCCCTGTACTTATTTAATTTCTTAAAAATAAAATTATTTTGTTAAAGCTCCCCACAAGTCCAGGGCTGTCTCTACTGGGAAGATAAACAATATTCTTGCATATAAGACATGATGAATCAATACATTTCTGGTTAGTCTTTGAGTGAGCTTCTCTATTTTCGTTAATTTTTGTTCAATACATAGAGTACTTATGTATAGGTGTTAAAAAGGCATGATTTAGAAGAGGGCTGGAGACTCAACAAAACTGTAGTTCTTAGTTCTAACAGAAAAAAATAAGAACTGACCAGCAATGATCATCAGTAATAATGAGCCCCCTATCATGCAGGTTGTGGCTTGTAAATGCCTTTTTCCACTGAAGAGGAACCTGATTCCAGTCATTTCTTCCTCTGGGGTAGGAAATGTGAAAAATAGATTTGGAGCAGAATACTGAGATCAAATGGGAACTAAGGAGCTGAGTTAAAGAGACTCCCACTGGCTCAAGGTGACATAATCAATAAAGAAAACAATAAAATGAGTTGAAAGTTAAATATGTTTAGATCAGAGTTCACAAAGAAACTTGAACACAAAATTCACTCAAGTTTGGACAAGGCTAGAAACCACTATTTTGAAAACTAGTAGCCCTAGCTGGTTTGGCTCAGTGAATAGAGCATCGGCCTGCTGACTGAAGGGTCCCAGGTTGGATTCCTGTCAAGGGCACATGCCAGGGTTGTGGGCTCGATCCCCAGTGGGGGGCGTGCAGGAGGCAGCTGATTGATGTTTTTCTTTCATCCATGTTTCTAACTCTCCCTCTCCCTTCCTCTCTGTAAAAAAAAATCAGTAAAATATATTTTTTAAAAAACAACTAGTAAATCAAGGAAATTACATATTTATCTCTTGTCTTTCCTATGCAAATTGTACCCGAGGATAACAAAATAGTTGGTGAGGGGATATTACTCCTTTTAGAAGTATTCCAACTAATAAAGAAAGAATGGCAGAATTAAACTATTTGGTAACCCCAAATGCAACTTGACTATCAATGACTTCTAAGGTCACAAAAGGAGACAAGTAGGCATTAGTCCTCCTGAATTACATACCAGGTCTATGAAATAGTAAATCCAAAATATTCCAATCTAAATGTGATCAAGTTTCTAGATCAGCACTGTTCAATAGAAATGTGAGCCAAATATGTAATGGTACATCTCAATTCAAACCCAAATTTCAATTCAAACTCTCAATTTTTAGTGCCCAGTAGCCATACACGACTAACATATCAGACAGTACAGCTCTAATCACAAAATTACAAGAAATATAGAACAGAGGAACATGCTCTCCCAAGGATGCGATTAGCAAAATCCAGACTGGGAACTTCAAGAAAAAAATGACCTGATTTTTTTCAAGCAAAATATTACAAGGGAGAGAAAGAGTACAAAGTACATGGGAATAAGTTTCTAAAGATGATCAGAAACTTAACAGACATATCAACCAACAATGCATAGACTGCATCTACATCTTGATTTGAACAGTGTAAAACACACATTTGTGAGATAAGGAAATTTGAACACTGATTTTCCCCTCCATTATTATGGAGTTATTTGTTTCATTAGGTGTGATAGAGCACTGTGGTTACATTTTAAAAACATCTTTTAGAGCTTTAAACTGAAAAATGTATAAAGTAATATTATGTCTGAGATTTGCTTTAAAATAATCCAGAGTGAGTGGTGGGGTACAGATGAAACAGGCTTGTCCAGGAGTTGACAATATTTGAAGCTGGATGATAGATATATGGGGGGGAAATTATATTATCATCTTTACTTTTGACGTTTGAAATTTTGCACAATAATTTATTATTAAATTTTAGATAGGGAGAGAGAAACATCAATGTGAGATACACTGATGGGTTGCCTCTGTACACACCCTGGCAGGAGTTGAACCTGCAAGCTAGGTATGTGCCCTGACCAGCAATCAAACTGGCGACCTTCCAGTAGACGACACTCCAACCCAGTCACACCAGCCAGGACTGCACAATTTTTTAATAAAAGTCTGTGGGGTAAGATTACGACACTGTCCATATTCTCAGAAGAATCATTTGTTAAAGATACCACTATAAGTCTTACTTTCTAAGCCCAGTGCCTGCTGCCACCACCACTGAAGGCAACAAACCAAGGAAAACTTACAGAACAAAAACCGGACAAAGACAACACTCGCTTTATTAAAACACTGAAGTTGCCAAAGGCAAGAGGGGCTGGCTTTTTCCACCTGCATTAAATACCTTTTCCTCGGGTGGGGCTGCCTGAGTCCCTGCTTTACCCTCCCTGACCCATCAATGCAGCCGTCTTACTGCCAAGGCTATCGGGACACCAAACATACAACGTGCTGTGCCAGTCCTCTTTTATTTCTACGTTCCTGCACCTCATCAGAGAGCAAATGGTGGAGATTTATAACAAAAGGGCACACAAGCCTATGGGGCCAAGTGAAGCTGTCACATCAGATTTCAGATAATGAGCTTAGACACACTTTGGAGGCGTGCTGGCTCACATACCGTTAACTGTGTAATGCACACACATAAATTTAACAGTGCAAATTAAACAATGGAAAAGAACGAAGGTTTTAGCATCTTTGCACCCAACAGTTTCTGACTGTGAAATCATGTCTAAGGTTGATGGCACCCTTTCCTGACTACCCATAGCTGGATTCCAGACAGAGTTCGGTGGTGTAGATCCATCTTCTCTAGCAAGTACCTATTTAATAAACTTGAACTTTGGAGTGAAAACGTGTCCTTTCAGTGTGAAAGTGTGCGCAGAGATTTGGGAGGCAACAAATTGGGAGCAAAGGCTCAAACTGAAAAATAAAAATATTTATTTAGGTTTTTGGAAATATAAATAACAGTAAATGACAAAAGGCAAAATAAAACAAAAACTGACATGTTATATCACTGATCATCTCCAGGCACAAGAGCATTTATTTATTAATGAATATAAAAAAATAAACTTCATTATTTTTATCTGCTTTCCCCAGCTTTCACTACAGGAATATTCCTAAGAAATTCCACAGTTGTATCGGCCCCTTCTCAAGACTTGAGGTTAAGGTCCTACTCAACAGGGAAATAAACTTCTATCCTTAGGGATTCTGAACAACGAGGCCTCCAGGAACTTACAAAGCGGTTCCGTTCATTAGGATCCTTCTACAGGGAGCATGTAGCCATCCCCCACTGAGACACGCTCCCGTGTAGCTGTAGGCACTCTTCCGGTGTCCCGAGTTCTCCACATGAGGACCCGGCTGAGCCACAGCTTTACGCCAGCCCCGCCTGCAGCGACAGCCTCTCAAGCGGCACAAAAGTGGGCTTCCCAGATAACGCACCCTCCCCCTTTCTTCCTGGAAGTCAGAGGGCTGCACGGGTAGGAAGGATATGGAGGTTTTGCATCAAGCTTGCCTTCACATCCTGCAGTGGCGGGAGGGCTACTAGACTACTCAGAGCACACCTGGGTGCCGAGTGTATGGCATGTACCTACCCGCTGCCACATAAGGAAGCTGAGTAAATTAGCCAGTCACTCTGGACCAAGCCCCTCAAAACAGAGGCAGATTCAGGGGCAATAGCCTCAGTTCACCTAGCTCCTTTCCAAAGAACCTTATTAATCGGTTTCCAAAGCGCATTTGGCCAGGACGGAGCATGGAGGGAAAACGGCACTTCTGGGAAGGGCTGTGCCACGCGGAGCTGAAGGTTGCTGTTCAGTCTACGGCACAGGAAGATGGCAGCATCACCAATACTCAGAGCTGCAGAGCGCGCTGCTGGTCCCCACTCCTGCAGCGTCCGCACTAACGCAGCTTAACGGCAGTTGCCCAGATGTCGTTGCTGGGGAGCGGCGGAAGGACCCACCCCTGGGGAACAGAACTGCCGTCAGGATGGTCAGATGGCACCAGGTACTGATCCCAATCATGCCTGAATAGGAACATTATAGAGCAACGGTTTATTTCTGTTTTAGTCCAAGAAGATGTTGAGCAACTATATATTCTATTTCAGGGCTTACCTTTTCAATGGCTGATGTACTAAAGAACTAGATTATCAGGAATAATGCAAAAGACTACATTTCTTAAATATACATATAAAGGGGGGAAAACTCCAAAGAACTTATAGTCATTTAAAAAAAATATGTTTTTACTGATTTTAGAAAGAGAGAGGAAGAGAGACAGAAACATCAATGAGGAGACTCATTGATCGACTGCCTCCTGCATGCCCCACCCTGGAAATTAAGCCCACAACCTGGGCATATGCCCTGACTGAGAAATGAACCATGACCTCCTGGTTCACAGGTTGACTGAGCCACGCTAGCCGGGTCTCTCTCATCATTGATGTTTCTATCTCTCTCCCTCCCCTTCCTCTCTGAAATCAATAAAAAAATATATATTTTAAGAAAGATATATTAAATGAGGTGTCTTTAAAAAGAAATAACATAAAACAATGTTATGTATTGATCAGTTGATGACAATGTGGCCAGAGGCCCACAGAAACCTAATCATATATTTCCTTTAGGAGCAGCAGCCGTTCAGTATTCCCCGATTCAGTGTTTGTGGCTTTATAGAACACAGCTACTGTAAATAACAAGAACTGACTGTAGTTATGTTTAAAAGCTAAAACTTGTATATTAGCCAGAAATGCACTTTTCCCAGACATAAATTGGTATGCAAAAGAGCACTGTAGGAGCTTTGGAAAGAACCTTAGAAATCACTTAGGTCCATGAATTTCAAACCAGGCTTTGAAGACCCCTAGGCCCCAAGTAGATGCTTTGGGAGTCTAGAAACAACAAAAGCTTCCAATCAATAACCGATTTAAGTTACCTGTGGAACCCATTCATTCATTCTGTTTTACAAACTGACTTGTCCAAAGACTGCACTTGGGAAGAGTACTACTGCCAAAGTTTGAAGGCCACATCTAGTCCACCATCTTCATATCACAGGTGAGGAAAGAGGGAGGCGCAGAGAGCTGCCAAGCATAGCTCAGTATTAACTGCATGTAAGTGTTCCTAGCTCTCTTGACTCTGACCTGTAAGAACTCACAGCAGCATGGGTCTTAAACAGTGTCCATAGGCAAATATTCAGGGGGGTCTATTTAGCAGCAGAAGAGAACTAGAAAAGGGGAGCCAGTGCTTTAAGTCAACGTAACAGCACAGCCTGGGAGAACACAAAAGGGCATGTCACTCCTGAGCTTGTTTCTTTACCTGTTAGAATAGGGATGAGTGAGGACTAAACAGATGTTTGTGGCATCCCCAACACTTGGAAACTTTCTATAAACCCATTAGAAACTTAAAAAAATAAAGATATAGGCAACATGGAGAGTGCCTCTCTGACCTTATTTGGATGAGTGCCGGCAGGGAGTGCTCAGCTTGGAGGTAATACTGTCTGAAAGGCTGCAGGAGGTGAGCGAGTGGGAACTCATCTGAAAAAGAAAAGGCACAATACCACACCGTCACACTTCCCATCCAGAGTGCATTTCTCAAGGCAAGATGACTGAGCCCATGACGACAATGACCAAACGTGTTTCATCTTTATCCATGATTTCCAGGGTAGAGTTTAGGCGTCATTGTTGCCTACCGATCTCTTAGCTTAGGTTGAGGTCACCAATGAGATAAGCCAATCTAGTATTGTCCTTTTCTCCACTGGATACAGAGGAACTTACCTGGATCCCCAAATAACTTGGACTCAATTTCCCGCTTCTGCAATAAAAATTTCTCTTTTTCTTTCCTCTGTTTCTTTTCTAGTTCTCTTTTCCTCTCTTCCTCTTGTTCTCCTTCCAACATAACTCTGAGGGCTCTCTCTTCAGCTTCATACAGTTCAGAGCGTTTTTTAATGAGTTTTCTCAGTCGCTGAAGATGATGCTCAAAAGTCTCATCTGCTGAGGCTGGAGGACAGACCCCTGGGCAAAGAGATGCAAATGGCATTTTAGTCACAACATTTTCTTATCTCCAAATCTGTGTTCTAATGAGCCAACTCAAGGTCCTACTTACAGTATGAATTAGCTTAGAATTTATAAATTCTAATCCCTCTTCACAGATCAACTTGAATCTCCAATTAATCTGACCCCACCCTGACTTTCTTTTTTCTCTAATTCCTCTTTCTGGAGACTACCACTTAACTTTTGACTTTATTTCTAATGGTTAGAGAGTGGGCTCCCAAAAGGAAGAAGCTGTCTTATATTCTTCATTATGAAATCCCCACAGCTAAAAAACAACTCTCCCTTTAAGTGTGAAGTTCTGGGAAAGCACATATGGAAATTGAGAAGAAATACATTTAACCAGCCACACTGGCCTCATAGTCTGCTGCTGAGAGTAGGGTGACCAAGTGTGTCAGTTTGCCCGTGTTGGCACTTGAAAACCCAGTGTCGTGGGAAATGTGGGATGGTTGGTCACCCTGATTTAACTGTGAGGTCAGCTAATTTTATAGCCAACATAGCTATAGCCACAACTGGGAACATTTTAGACTAGTTATTAGATGATATGTAAGAATTATTACTAAGTTTATGTGATAATGGCATAACTGATGATGAGTAATTTACCTTAGGCATTCTATTTTTGTACACATGTGAAAGTTTTCATAACATTTCATAAGGAAAACTTTCTGAAATTTATTGAATATTCAAGTAGGTTGCAATAGTTACTACCATAATGGCCCTGCAATAAAAAAGTTGCTGAAGCTGTTAATTCATCCTAGAGTGATGTGTGGTCAATCCTATCAGACATTAAAGGTTTTAAAGGAAAATGTATGTATTACTGCATCATTTTAACAATACCAGATACATGGAATAAAAAAAATCCTAATTCTTCTAACATAATCAACCCTTTTTATTTCCCCATGTTGACCCTCCAACCATTTTTGTTCATATATTAGCAACTTCACATAGTTCAATATAAAATGTATGTAACTTACGTATCTCCATGTCAATCCCCTACATTTTTTTTCTCTCCTTATAATTATTTAATGGCTCCATCCTGTTACACCAAATCAATGTACCTACCATAATTTACTTAATAAGCGCTCTAGTCCTGGACAGTTAATCTGTTCCAAATGACTTGTTATCATATAATGTTACAATGAATAATCTTAGGCATGTTATTTTTTCCTTTGCATGGATTATTTCTATAATGGAAATGTTAATACTTTCAAGACTAACCTAAGTATAGTACTAAACTGTTTCTTTAAAAAGGAGCAGAAGGTCAACTGAGCCCAGAGCAGAGAAGGATGGGTGATATGACATCTAAATTTGGTTTTAAAGGATAGTGGGATCTTAAAATAGCAAAGATGGGAAAGAGGTCACTCCAGCCAAATCCCATTCACACCTCTTCAAATATCCATGTTTCAGCTTTGAAATGTATCTGAAGGAACAAGCCAAGTTTTCAACACCTTCTGAAGCCTCAAGTAAGGACCGGATAGGACAGCTTTCACCTTGGCACCTGGGTAAAGCTGACCAGCCCTGTCAACCTTACTCCGAAAAATGAGGCCAGGAATGCCTGGTGTGGGAATGATGAGTCCAGGGGAAGATGGTGCAGTGGGTTCCCACACCTGCCTCTCTTCCAACCTTGGCTACCAAGAGCTAACCACCAAAGGTTCTGAGATACTGCTGACAAGCTCAGTTACCCTACTGGGTGAAAAATTTGAAGTATCAAGCATTTTCCTTCAAAATTTTGGGGGAAGGGCAAGCGCTATGGTAAAGAAGGGGAAGGAACAGGGGAACAAAGGAAGAAATGCAAGTAGAAATGCAAAGTCACGGTCACCTTTCCTTGCTGCAGCCTCTTTCCTGAGTTTCCTCAATTTCTCCAAGGCCCGCAGAATGTCCACCATCCTTTTGGTGTCTGCCTGTTTTTTCCTCACTTCGGACAAGACCCCATCGGCAGCAGCTTTAAGTTCCTGCTCCTGAGGAAGAAAGAGAGCCAATGAGAAGAGCTGCCCAGCGGTGAGATTTCAGAGAATCAGACAGTCCCAGGGTTAAGAGAGATTCTACTGGATTTACACCCCAATTTCCTGGGCCATGCCCCAAACACCTCTCTACACTGGTCCAGCCAAAGGATTATCCTCTCTGCAACTTCCACGTGGACACTGGCCTTTGTTTCTTCCTCAGAGTTCTAAAGCGTGGTCCAAGGAACATCTGCATTCAACTTACCTTGTTATGTAGGGGCTCTCATTAAAAATGCAAACACCTGGACCAGGCCAGAAGTCCCGATTGGCTGGAGCATTGTCCTGTGCACCAGAAGGTTGTAGGTTCAATTCCTGAACAGGGCACATAACTAGGTTGCAGGCTCAATCCCCAGTCAGGGCGTGTACAGGAGGCAACCAATGAATGCTTCTCTCTCAAACCAATGTTTCTCTCTCTCTCTCTCTTCCCCCTCTTCCTCTCTCTAAAACAAACAAACATATCCTTGGGTGAAGACTTAAAAAGAAAAAAAGCAGACACCTGGATCCAAAGATTGAGGCTAGCAGGGAAGATAAGGAATCTTATCCCATATAATAAAAGGCTAATATACAAATCGACCGAACTGCGGAACGACCTGTTGCTATGACATGCACTGACCACCAGGAGTGCTGCTCAGCCAGAAGCCGGGCTCAAGGCTGGCACGCGCAGCAGAAGTGGCAGGAGCCTTTCCCACCACCGCAGCAGTGCTAAGGATGTCTGACTTTGTGGGGAGCAGGCATAAGCTGTCAGTTGGACATCCACTGAGGGCTCCTAGGCTGCAAGAAGGTGCAGGCTGGGCTGAGGGACTGCCCCACCCCTTGCCCAGTGCATACATTTCATGCACTGGGCCTCTAGTGGAGTTATAAAAGCCCAGGACTCTACAATGCTCAGTGACAACCTAAAATACTCTACTGCCAAGAATTTCTTCAACATGACAGCCTTTCAAACATCTAAAGACCCTATTGTACTCTCTCTCCTTAAGTTGGCTCACATGTAGATAAATAATTCTGGTTACTCTAAGCCACTACTCAAAGGACTCTAACATCCTCACCATAAGTGGCAGGGAAGATGCTTTTGCCTAAAGCTCTCTTTCCCACCTCTCAAACCAGCACTGTACCTCACCATTTCAGCTGCCATGCTGTTTCCCTCTTCTCGCCTGAAATGCACCTGCTGCTCTCACTTGGCTTTGACATTTCCTTTAAGACTCAGTTCAGCCGAAACCGGTTTGGCTCAGTGGATAGAGCGTCAGCCTGCGGACTGAAAGGTCCCAGGTTCGATTCCGGTCAAGGGCATGTACCTTGGTTGCGGGCACATCCCCGGTAGGGGGTGTGCAGGAGGCAGCTGGTCGATGTTTCTCTCTCATCGATGTTTCTAATTCTCTCTCTCTCTCCCTTCCTCTCTGTAAAAAATCAATAAAATATATTTAAAAAACAACAACAACAAAAAACTCAGTTCAGTTGTTACTTTATCATCCAAACCTTCCCCAAAGGATTAGATATTCCTTTTCTGGGCTCCGACACCACATAAATGTGAAATCCTCACACACAATGCTATGGAGACATGATACCCCAGCAGGCTCTAAACCCCTCAATGAAAAGCACTATGTCCTATTTATCTCTATCCAACATCCTGCACTGGGCCTGGTACTTAATGGGCCCTCACTAAGTGTCTGAACTGACTCAAAGTCTCTTAGATTAAGGCATTCCCTCCATCCAAGTATTCTTAAAAGCACTGGTGTTTTTGGAGGGCTTGAAGACAAAGCTTGACATCAATACACTTCAGAGGGGGAGTTACATCAGACTCTAGGGCAGTAGCAGACACCGGGAAAAGGGAGAGGAGGAGGAGGAGAAGGAGGAGGAAACACTAGCTGGCAGTGGAGTGGAGGAAGGGGGTAAGTCAAAGCATTCAAAAGTAATGACAATGTCTTAAACAACTACCCAACCAATTTCCAGTTTCACTCTGGCCCCCACTTAAGAGCTTGAGATGAACAGGTTTTCGAATCACATAACCTGGGCTCAAATCAGAAGTGAAACTGCCACAAACCAATTTGTGTGATTGTTGCAGGTTAACTTCCTTGTGCCTTAATTTCCTAATCTGTAAAATTGGGATAAATACCACCTACTTCTCAGGGTTATTACCAGGATTCAAGATCTGGTGTATGTAACGACCCTAGCGCAGTGCCTAGCATATAGTAAGTGCTCAAAAAAACACCACTGTTGAGTCTCAAGATTTGTGGTTTAAAATTCGTGAACAAAGGATTTTTGGGGACATATGTTCCTTACGGAAAGGCCACAAGTTCTCTGTGTATTGTATTTTTAAAGTCACCTAGGGTCCAGCCTGTGGTTGAACATGGACTTATGAACCAGGAGGTCACCAATTCCTGGTCAGGGCACATGCCAGGATTGCTGGGCTCAATCCCCAATGGGAGGGCGGGCAGGAGGAAGCAGATCAATGTTCCTCTCTCATCATTGATGTTTCTCTCTCCAATAAAAATATTCTTTAAAAAAAATAAAAGCACCAGATGCTCGTTAGTGTTGAATGCTGGTGTCAGAATGTCTGTGCAGATATGTCATCCCTGCAACGCCACTGTGTAATCCTCCAGCATAACGTATACAGGGCTTTGCAGTGCACATAGAGCACTGGTGTTGCTACTGTTCATTATTAACACGCAACCAATATGGATAGGAGGTCGGAAAGGCAAAAACTAAACTATCTTTTTACTTTATAAATGGAGATAAGGAGGCTTAGCCCTGGGAAACAGTGCAAAGCCTCGGGCCCCTCCCCTCACTCCCGTGCACAACCGCTGCGCTTACCCGCTTCTTCTCCTCCACCTCCTGCACGCACTTGACCCTCCAGCGGTCAATCTCCTGCTCGCGCTCCGCGGCTCGCGCGGCCTCCGCCTCCCGCTCGGCCTCGCGCTCCCGGGCCCTCTCGCGGAGCCGCAGGCGGCGGCGCCGGACCCGCTCCAGCCTCCGCCGCGCCTCGCCCACGTAGGCGGCCTGGGTCAGCAGCTGGAGCCGCTCGGCCAGCTCGGCGCGCAGCGGCGCCGCCTGGGCGTGCAGCAGCGCCCAGGCCGCGCCGTCGTCCTCCGCCTCGCGCAGCGCCTGGCCCAGGCCCCGCAGCCGCCGCACCAGGCGCAGGGCCCCGCGCAGCCGCGCGCGCACCTCGCCCAGGGAGGGCCCGGCCGGCGCGCGCGGGGACGCCGGGCCGCTCGCCCGCCGCGGGGCCCCGAACACCGCCTCCAGCCACTGCCGGTCGCGCAGGCGCTGCAGGGCCGCGTCCCCCAGCGCGTCGGGCGGCGGCGCCTCAGGCCAGCGCGGGTTCCAGGGCGGCCCCGGGCCGGGAGGCGGCGGCCGCGGGCGCTCGCCGGCGTCGATCCCCGGGAAAGGTCGGCACTGAGGCGGCGGCGGAGGCAGCGGCGGCGGCGGCACCGGGTAGAAGGCGCCGCCGCCGCCGCGGGAGGCTTCCCCGGGCGCTCGGGGCTGCCCCGCCAGCGGGGGCTGGAGGAAGGGGGCGGAGGCGCCCGGAAAGGGGCCGGGCCGCTGCGGGAGAGGCGGCGGGAAGGCCGGGGAGGGCAGCGGCGGGGGCGGGCAGCCGAAGGGAGCGGGGGGCGGCGGGCCCGGGCGGCCCTGGGCGAAGAAGGGCGGCAGAGCCATGGCCACCCCCGGAGGTCTGGGAAGTGACAGGAATCGGAGTGGTCTCCCGAGAGAGAGTGTCTTCCGGGAGGAAGTGACGTGTGTCCCGCGCGACTCCAGTGGGACCCGCCCGGCGCGTGGGTGGGCGTTCAT
This sequence comes from Pipistrellus hanaki, assembly GCF_964339955.1. Lineage (NCBI taxonomy): Eukaryota > Metazoa > Chordata > Mammalia > Chiroptera > Vespertilionidae > Pipistrellus > Pipistrellus hanaki. The sequence goes on along the minus strand of NC_140503.1, from coordinate 43,147,923 downwards.
GCAATCCTTCAATTAATAGTTTCTTTTTTTTCTTTTTTTTTAAATACTGTTTTTTTTCTTAATCCTCACCCGTTTTTCCTTTTATTTTTATTTTTAAATATATATTTTATTGATTTCTTACAGAGAGAAAGGTAGAGAGAAACATCAATGAGAGAGGAACATCGATCAGCTGCCTCTTGCACACCCCCCACTGGGGATGTGCCCGCAACCAAGGTACATGCCCTTGACCAGAATCGAACCTGGGACTTTTCAGTCCGCAGACCGATGCTCTATCCACTGAGCCAAACCGGTTTCGGCTCCTTTGATTTTCAAAGAGAGGGAATGGGAGAGAAACATCGATGTGGGAGAAACACATCCATTGGTTGCCTCCAGCATGATCCCCGCCCGTAGCATGCTCTTAATGATCATTCTAGGTGTGAAGCCAGCTGCTTTGCCGACAGCGAGAGTAACAGATACAAATCCTCTCCTGTGGAACTACCTTTCTAATAAAGAAAACACATTAATCAATTACGCAAGCAAATGTGACAGTGCCGCGGTGAATATCCGAACTACCAAAGAGGAAAGCACAGAGCAAGAAGAGCTGATAAGAGAATTTGACTTAGAAAGGTTGTCCTAAGGATTTTAGGCTTCGTGTAAGGTCTAAAGGATAAGTAGGAGTTAAATGGAAGAGGGGAAACATGGTTCAGAGAAGGACAGCATTTGCAAAAGCCTCCTAGGAGGTAGGAGTAGGCTTAGCGGGAATAATGAAAGAATGCCAGAGCGGGTGGAGCACAGAAAGCCTGAAGGGAACCTGGTGATCCTGGTAGGTGAACCAAGATACACCATGCAGGATCTCATATTTTAAGAATGGGAAACTACTGGGGGATTTTAAGCAGAGGGGGAAGGAAAAGCCATGCTACGTGATAGTTTTGTTTTTTTTAAATTAAGCTCTATTTTGAGATCATTGTAAATTCATATGCAGTTATAAGAAACAATACAAGGAGATCCTGTGTACCGTTAACCAGTTTCTTTACATAGCAGTATCTTGCAAAGCAGTAGTACAATATCACAACCAGGAGGTTGGCATTGATTAGTGAAGATACAGAACACTTAGTTCCATCATTTCTAGGATCCCTCGTTTGCCCTTCTATAGTCACACCCACTTCCCTTTAACGGCAACTGCTAACCCGGTCTCCCTTTCTATAACTTCTGTCTTTTCATGAATGTAGTATAAATGGAATAAAATAGTACATAACCTTTTGGGACTCCCTTTTTCCACTCAGTATAATCCTTTGGAGATTCATCCAGGTTGTTGTACAAATAGCGTTCCCTTTTATTGCAATAAAAGTGTGCAAAGCAAGTGTGGGTAAAGTAAAACCACACTTGGTTTCATCATTCATTTGTTGAAGGATATTTCCACTTTGGGGCTATCATGAATAAAGCCGCTATAAAACTTGCATGCGGGGTTTTCTGTGACCATAAACCTTCATTGCTTTGGAGTAAATGCCCAGAGTGCAATTGCTGAGTCACATGGCAGTTGTATGTTTAGTTCTTTAAAATATAGTTTTATTGATTTCAAAGAAGGGAGAGGGATAGAAACATGGATGAGAATCAGATTGGTTGCCTCCTGGGGATTGAGCCAGCCACCTGGGCATACACCTTGACTGGGAATCGAACCATTGACCTGTTGGTACCTGGGCCAACATTCAACCATTGATCCACACCAGCTGGGAAAAAGTAATGGATGCCCTCTTGGGTAAGAGCCCAGCTCTATCCCATAAAAAGAACCAATCAAAGCCTGACCCCACTTCCCAAAAGACCTCCTATGTTTCTCAGAAACTCTTTGTAATATTTACTTGTATCTTATGTATTGAGTAATTTGTAATATTCTGCATAACATTTAAAGGCTTATCTTAAAACCTATTAGGTAAGGCATGGCTAACTTTATATAGGGTATCCCCCAAAGTGTATACATTTTAACAGCTAATAGCTCAATTTTTATTTATTTATTTATTTATTTATTTATTTTTTTAAATTAAATTATCTGTGTACATATTTTAACATTGCTCCCCCTCCCATACATACCCTCCCTCCCCAGAGTTTTGTGTCCATTGGTTGTACTTATATGCATGTATACAAGTCCTTCGGTTGATCTCTTATCTCCCCCAGATCTCCCTGCTGTAATTTTACAGTCTGCTTGTTGCTTTACTGTCTTTATATCTATCTTTTGGTTTGTAATGTTTTTTAATATCCATAAATGAGTGAGGCCATGTGGTATTTCTCTTTCATTGACTGGCTTATTTCACTCAGCATGATGTTCTCTATTTCTATTCAGGTTGCTGCAAATGATGAGAATTCCTTCTTTTTTATGGCAGCATAGTATTCCATTGTGTAGATGTACCATCGTTTTTTGATCCAATCATCTGCTGACGGGCACCTAGGCTGTTTCCAGATTCTAGCTATTGTAGATTGTGCTGCTATGAACATAGGGGTGCATATATCCTTTCTGATTGGTGTTTCTAGTTTCTTGGGATATATTCCTAGGAGTGGGATTACTGGGTCAAATGGGAGTTCCATTTTCAGTTTTTTGAGGAAACTCCACACTGTTCTCCACAGTGGTTGCACCAGTCTGCATTCCCACCAGCAGTGCACGAGGGTTCCTTTTTCTCCACAACCTAGCCAACACTTGTCGTTTGTTGATTTGTTGATGTTGGCCATTCTGACAGGTAATAGCTCAATTTTAAAAAAAAATATTAATAAATCTTTATTGTTCAGATTATTAGTTTCTCCTTTCCCCCCATAGCTCCCCTTCACCCAGTTCCCACCCCACCTTCTGCCCTTACCCCCTCCCACTGTCCTCATCCATAGGTGTATGTTTTTTGTCGTCTTTTCCTGCACCCCCTTTTTTATTTCCCCCCTGAGAATTATCAGTCCACTTCCCTTTCTATGCCCGATTCTATTATATTCACCAGTTTATTCTGTTCATCAGACTTTTAATTCACTTGACTTTTAGGTTCACTTGTTGATAGATATGTATTTGTTCATAATTTTTATCTTTACTTTTTTCTTCCTCTTCTTCTAGAATACCTTTCAGCATTTCATATAATACTGGTTTGGTGATTAACTCCTTTAGCTTTTTCTTATCTGTTAAGCTCTTTATCTGACCCTCAATTCTGAATGATAACTTTGGTGGGTAATCTTGGTTGTAGGTTCTTGCTATTCATTACTTTGAATATTTCTTGCTACTCCCGCCTGGCCTGCATAGTTTCTGTTGAGAAATCAGCTAATCCTATGGGTGCTTCCTTGTAGGTAATTAACTTAAAAAAAAAAAATCTCGATGCTTTTAATATTCTTTGTCTTTTGCTCTTGGCATTTTAATTATGATGTGTCTTGGTGTGATCCTCTTTGGATTCCTTTTGTTTGGGGTTCTGTGTGCTTCCTGAGCTTGTAAGTCTATTTCTTTCACCAGGTGGAGGAAGTTTTCAGTCATTATTTCTTAAAACATGTCTTCAATATCTTGCTCTCTTCTTCTGGGACCCCCATAATTCTGATGTTGGTAAGCTTGAAGTTGTCCCAGAGACTTCTTACACTATCTTCAACTTTTTGGATACTTTTTGCTTTTTCAGTTGAGTGTTTTTTGCTTCTTTGTATTTCAAATCTTTGACTTAATTCTTGTGTTCCTCTAGTCTGCTGTTGAGTCTCTGTATAATATCTTTTATTTCAATCAGTTTATATTTAATTTCTAGTTGGTCCTTTTTCACATCCTTGAGGGTCCCGCTAAATTTATTGGCCTTTTCTAGAAAATTTTGAAAAAAACTTATAACCGTGGTTTTAAACTCTATATCCAGCCAAAACCGGTTTGGCTCAGTGGATAGAGCACATGTGTTAAACACAAGGCCCGCGGGCCAAATCCAGCCCACCAGGCCTTGCAATGTGGCCCGCACCGCGCTGTCATCACTGCACTCCGCTGTCAGTTTATGACATTGTCAGTTTATGACTGTTCAGTAAACCATTTGGCCCGCGATTTAGGCTGGATTTTAGATTTTGGCCCCTTCTCTGATTGAGTTCGACACCCCTAGGATAGAGCATCAGCCTGTGGACTGAAAGGTCCCAGGTTTGATTCCTGGGTCATGTAACTTGGTTGCGGGCACATCCCCAGTGGGGGGTGTGCAAGAGGCAGCTGATTGATTATTCTCTCTCATCAGTGTTTCTAACTCTCTATCCCTCTTCTCTTCCTGTGAAAAATCAATAAAATTTATTAAAAAAAAAAAAATAAACTCTACATCCAGTTGTTAGCTTTCCTCCATTTCTGTCATTTGTGACCTGTTTCTTTTCTCCGCATTTTGGCTGCTTCCCTGAGTTGATAAGAGTGGCTTTATGTACTAGGTGTCCTATAGGGCCCAGTGGCTCAGCATGCCCAGTTACCTGAGGTGGACACTACTGGTGCACCCTTTGTGGGCTGTGTGCACAGTTTTGTAGTTAAGTCTTGATTGTTGTTGGTATCACTGGGAGGAATTGACCTCCAGGCCAATTGGCTATGAGGATCAGCTGTGTCTACAATGGGAGAACTTCTGTGCTGGAGACATCCTTATGAGACAAAGACTTGCAAAATTGCAAAAGCCTCTGTGCTCAGTTTGAATGGGGCAGAATCTCAGGGCTGAGCAGTCTTGGCTTCCCATCAGCCTTGCCCTTGCGCGTGCTTACAGACCTCTGCCTTCCTCGGCTCCCCTGACTTTCCACCCAACAGTCCAGACTCCCCCTGGCTTGCCTGGAACTGAGGTTCAGTACAGTCGGAACTGGGGTTCAGTGCAATTGGGGACTTCCTTCCCTCTCCCGCCAGAGAAAGCCAGCCAGGCACTCAGCTGCCCTTCCTCTCTATGTGCGTGTCTTTGTACCTCAGTCCTTTGCAGCTCTGATTTTCTGTGAGCTTTCTTTCCTTCTAGTTGTAGAATTTCCACTCAGCCAGCTTTCCTATGGTTTTGGATGATATCCATTCTTTTTGTTGTAGTTTTGAAATTCTTGTGCATGGTAGCAGTTGAGGGGTTTACCTATGCCACCTTCTTGGTTTCTCCCTAGACCACCAACTTACACCATACACACATATAAACTCAAAATGAATAGAAGATTTAAACATAAGATGGGAAATCATAAAAATCTTAGAAGAATCCATAGGCAGCAAAATATGATATATCTTGTATCAATGTATTTACCCATACATATCCTAGGACAATGGAATCTAAGGAGAAAATAAACAAATGGGACTACATGAAAATAAAAAGCTCTGCACAGCAAAAGAAACAATCAACAAAACAAGAGAGCCCACCACATGGGAGAACTTTTTGCCAATGTTACATCCAAAGAGGGTTTAATCTGATAAATTTATAGGAAACTCATATAATTTAATGAAAGGAAGATAAACAATCCAATCAAAAAATGGGCAAAGGGCCTAAATAGACACTTTTCGAAAGTGGACATACACAGAAGGCCAAGAGGCATATGAAAAAATTGCTCAGTCACTAATAATCTGAGAGAAGCAAATCAAAATGATGAGGTACCATCTCACACTTGTCATAATGGCCATCATCATCAAGTGCTAGAGAGGATGTGGAGAAAAAGATACCCTCATACACTGCTGGTAGAAATGTAAACTTGTACAGACATTGTAGAAAACAGTGTGGAGTTTTCTCATAAAACTAAAAATGTAACTCCAATTTACACAGTAATTCCACTCCTAAGAATATAACCCAAGAAATCAGAAATACCGATCAGAAAGAATATATGTACCCCTATGTTCATAGCAGCACAATTTGCAATAGCTAAGATTTGGAAACAGCCTAAGTGCCCATCAGCAGAGGATTAAAAAACTGGTACATCTACACAATGGAATACTACGCTACTGTAAAAAAAAAAAGAACTTACTATTTACAATAGCATGGATGGACATAGAGAGCATTATGCTAAGTGAAATGAGCCAAAGAAAGATAAATATTACATGATCCCCCTCATTTGTGGAATGTAATGAACATAAACTAGTGAACAAAAAATAGGTCCAAAGACATAGAAGGATCAGTCCGTCAATCCTCAGAGGGAAGGCAGGGGAGGTTGAGGGAAGGGTAAGAGATCAATCAAAAGACCTATATGCATGCATATAGGCATAATCAAATGGACACAGACAATAGGGGGTTAGACTTGTGCTGGGAGGCGGGAGCGGGCTGGTAGAGGTCAATGGGTGAAAAGGAGACATATGTAATACTTTCAACAATAAGAATTTTTTTTTAAATGCGGGGGGGGGGGGGGGGATAAAAACACATCTAATGTCTTTTTCTACTACACTCTCCACCCCCTTTTGAGAGGAGGAACATCTATTGGCTGCCTCCCATACACACTCCAAATGGGGATCTAGCCCGAAACCTAGGCATGTGCCCTGACAGGAATCATACTGGTGACATTCAGTGTACAGGGACTATGCTTAACCAATTGAGCCACACCAGCCAGGGCTCCTTAAAATCCTTTTAATGCCCTTCTCCTTTCTGCATAAAATTACAAGTAGCTAATCTGGCATAAGGGACAAATAATTTAGAAGACATAGTGACAAAAGAAATAAAGGTGTTGAGAAACGAGAGGGGATGATGGGATCTGCTAATGACCGAGTTTGGGTAAGAGGGATTCTTCAGTTGTAATTCGAGAAAAGATTGGGTGCTGAAGCAGGTAGATTTACAGATTTGATGATGGGAAGATGACTTTTATCTTCTAATGGTATCTCAATGAAATATGAGGCAAAGTCTTCAGTTGAATGGAGGAGAGAATATATTACGTGGTCATCTCAGCAGGAATGCAAAATCATCCTTGTTGCCTATTTCTCAACTCATAAAGCTCCCTTGTTATTAAGATTTCCGGTATCTTCATTACTCTTTTCTGGAAGTCATACCTGCTCTTCCAGATGATCTGGGCCACTAACCTTTATACACACCTGGCACCCACCTCACTCCCATTATTATAATGCACTGATGTTTGTGTTTACTTTCCCTACTAGACTAGTAATGTTCTTGAAAAGCTTAGTCTGTGTATCTAGTGTGGGGTCAATGAAAGATATGTAAGAACTTTCAATAGATGTTTAACATAAACTTTATATAGTCTCATTTTTTCTGTGGAATTTGAAGTTAGGAGAATTAGTAGGATAGGAAAGTGCCAAGGATTAATTAAACATTGGAATACAGCAGCTCATGATATCTGTGTCCTTTTAAAAATGGACACACCACCACATTGGCATTCATTTAGTCCTTTTGTTTTATTCAAATGCCAAAACATAAGTTTCAAGATACAAATCGTAGTTATACTCAGTTGAGTTTGATTTAAAAACATTGATTATGTTTCATTAACAACTTCCAAACCAATGTGAGCCATTGTGACTAAAACGTCTCCAAGTCCATTTCTGGAGGATTACTCTTAATGTACTTAGTAGCTACTTCAATTTTCACTCTACAAAAAGGAAAATAATGATGTCATAAGAGAAAGATAATGAACAGTTATAATATGAAAAACTTCCTGAGAAAATTTTAACCATTCCTATGAAGACTAACAAGGATACTTGTTTCTGTTCCACACTATAGCAGTCAGACTTAACACTCCGCAAAAGTGCATTTCTGGTTCTACCTCAGCTATAGATATCTCACATCCCTTATTACATCAGAGAAAGCCCAACTCTTCATCAACAGGATTTAGAAGTTGCTTAAAAGCTTAAGGTTCTCTTCCTGAGAAACGGGTGGTAGAAGGAAAACTTAGAGTCTATAAACCAAAAAATAAAAACATTTATAAACCAAAAAAATAAAAACAAAAATTTCAATGTACTTTGATTTAAACAATTTCAAATAAGTTTGAACCAAATAGTATAAAAAATTACATCAACATTATAGAAGGGAAGAAAAAGCTTAAAGGTACCCAAATATTTTAATATTTATACAAACAAGTAATTTTCATTTTTAAGTTCCTCCAATTTCCCCCACTGTTTAATTATATGCAGATTGGGGCAAAAATAGGTTTATAGTTGTATGCGAAAGTTTACTCTTGCATTATTATTTATTAATTATTGTATTATTTTCCATATGAACTGTAATCTTTTGTCCCACCCTATAACAAGGATTAATAACTTATATTTTAGAGTGACCACATTAACTTATCCTGATAGCAGTTTTCTTTAATGTTCAATGAAGCCAAAAAATTAGGCAAATATCCAGCACACAGAAAAACAAAACAAAAAAAACTAGCTGAGTATTTTAATGAAATGAACAGTATTAGGATATTTTATTTAGTTCAGTTATTGCATGACTGATGCTGCATGCTACTTTTAGAATTAGATGTAGTCTTTCCCTGAAGATTTAAGGCAGACTTCAATTCCATCTGCTCGCTCCTAGTACTAAAATGCATTCAAGATGGCAAATAAATCAGACAATCAGAAGAGATTGGCCTTTCTTATAGTACCAATTGGGAAGTTAGTGTCATGCAATAGCAAGTAAGACTAAGAATACAGCTTAAACAAATCATTAAAATATGGTTCTTCAGGGTACTTTCTCCATGAAAATTTCAACTACTTGGAAACTACCTCTTCCAATGTTTAAGATAAATAAAATTCTAATATTTTTCAGGAAACAAACATGGGTAAAAAGATTAAAGAATGGTATCTCAATCTTCAATTTTAAAGAATTTATTTTCCCATTTGTAGAGTAACATTATTGTAAAATCCACAGTTATTGCAACATCTGCATTGCTTAAAAGAACTCCTTAGAATTTTGTTTTAGCATATATTTTTTAAAAACTGAACCAAAATAATGTACATTTTATCACTGAACCCTGTGTCATTAAAGTCCACATAATGTCTTTTGTACCAATCAATATGATGTTACTTAATATACATGATCTGATTTTTATTCTAAAGGCTTCTGACCATGTATGATATCCAAGACAGATCCAATGCTTTTAATGTCAGACTGTAGAGACAGTTATGACCCTAACCACAGAAGGAAAAGCTTTATATACAGGACAAAAGTCTGACAATTTAGCTGTTTGCAGCATCTGCTTGGCGAGGCCATCCTTCTTCTTCAACTCCAGAATCATACTCCTCTTCAGAGGATTCTTTTGTCGGAGCCCTATAATAAAAACCATAAATTTTAAAAATAAAAATGGGGAGTAAACATGATGTCTAGGCTCAACATTCTCCTTAACAAATGTATTACTGAAATAAATTGAAAACAAGGCTTAAAAAAATCCATTTCGCCCTAGCCAGAGTGGCTCAGTTAATTAGAATGTTGTCCTGTGCACCAAAAAGTTGTGGGCTCGCTTCCTGGTCAGGGCACATATATAGGTTTACAGGTTTGATCCCTGGTTGGGCTGCATGCAGGAGGCAAACAATCAATATTTCTCTCACATCAACGTTTCCCTCTCCCTCTCCCACTCACCCTCTCCCACTCTCCCTCTCCCTTTTTCCCACCCTCCCTTCCTCTCTAAAAACCAATGAACATGTCCTCAGGAGAGGATGTTTAAAAAAATCAATTTTCCAGCCAAAACCGGTTTTGCTCAGTGGATAGAGCGTCGGCCTGCGGACTGGAAGGTCCCGGGTTCGATTCTGGTCAAGGGCATGTACCTTAGTTGAGGGCACATCCCCAGTAGGGGGTGTGCAGGAGGCAGTGATGATTCTCTCTCATCGATGTTTCTAACTCTCTAACCCTTTCTCTTCCTCTCTGTAAAAAATCAATAAAATACATTTAAAAATAAAAATTAAAAAAATCCATTTTCCAGTAAGTAGCTAGAACCTATCATTTCAACTCAAATGCTTGACTTTTAGCACATGTCTATGGTAAAGAAGATTAAGCTCTGACTAAATATGGCTTAACTCAAATTAAGATCAGACCACTACAATTCCTTTATATAGTAATGTCATTTAAAAACAAAAATAAAAGGTGTTCTCTGAATAACTAAAGTTATTCAAATTCAATCAACTGCCTCCTAAGTTATTTCAGAAGATAAGCAAAAAAATATAACATACCTTGTGACAGTAAACAGAAATCTAGTTTCTGTATAGTTAACATTAACTTTAAGCACTAAATAATAAATATTTATTGAATAGATTAGGTCAGTAAACTATAGCCTACAGGCCCATCATCTGTTTTTGTAAATAAAGACTTAGTGTAATGCAAACATCCTCATTCATTTACAGACTGTCTATAGCTGTTATACTGTGAGTAATTGCCAATATAGTATGAAAGATTTATCAAATTTGTCAACTGATATGATACAAATGAGAGAAAAAAAATATGTCCACAAAGTTTTGATCTTGTGAAAGACATAAAACAAGTCACTCATAAGTTACAGAATTAGCAGTAAAGTTCACTTAAATTTTTTCATTTGGATTACTTTTATGTCTCTTTGTCTTCTTCCTTAATGGAAAAAGTAGAGGCCAATTTTGAAGATCAATTTTCAAAAGACTCACAAACTATCCTATATAATAAAGAGGTAATATGCAAATTAACTCTCACACCCTCACAAGATACTGCCTATGATCAGGCCAGCATGGGGGTGAGGGACAACCAAATGACTGAACAAGCAGGGTGTGTGGGGCAACCAGGCCAACAGGGGGTTAATAAGGGACGACCAAACGACTGAGCAGCAGGCTGCATGGGGCAACCAGGCTGGCAGGGGTGACAGTTGGGGGGTGACAAGGCCAGTGGGGGGCAGAAGGGGGTGACCAAGCTGGCGCGTGGGGGGGGGGGGGGGAGAAAGGGAGGGGCAGTTGGGAGTGATTAGGTTGGCTGGGGAGCAGCTGGAGGTGATCAGGCCGGCGGGGAGGCAGTAAGGGGTGATCAGGCCAGCACTTAAGAGGCAGTGTGGGGTGACCAGGCCAGCAGAGAGGGAGTAGTTGGGGGCGACCTGGCTGGCAGGCAGGCAGGCAGGTGAGCAATGAGGAGCCAGCGGTCCAGGATTGTGAGAGGGATGTCTGACTGCTGGTTTAGGCTCGATCCCCGGGGTCAGGCCTAAACTGGCAGTCAGACATCCCCTGAGAGGTCCCGGATTGGTGAGGGTGCAGGCTGGGATGAGGGGACCCCCACCTCCATGCATGGATTTCATGTACTGGGCCGCTAGTTATTTTATAAACCAAAATGAGAACATTTTTCTACAGAAACCACTCCCTATGAGATTATTGCTTCCTTTATGAATATAAAGATTTTTATGCAATTTTTATGACAAACCAATAAATTACAGCATTGAAGAGCTGTTCTTAAATTTTAGATCTGTTCTAGCTTGACAGAACACCTTACCGGATGTATCCTGGTTCCTTTTTTCCTTCTACTACTTCTTTGTCAACCTCCACACATACAATATCAGAATTAGGGACTTCGAACATTGGTTCTAATAATAGCTTTTCCTAAAGTGACAAAAAATAATAAATGACATGGAAAACTGAGATTACATATAACATACTTGTATTCCACAGGCAACAAATAAAGTCATTAACTCAGTAAACATTACTGAGTCTTATTTTGTACCAGGAACTGAGAGCTGCAAAAATCAATGTAAGTTTTTATATCCATATTAAAACAGCTTCTAAATAAATTCAGAAAGAAGTCATTCTATAAGGAAAGCTATTTGTCTGTACTTCTGCCTACTTAGGTCACCATGCACATACAAAAGCACTACATACTTTTGGATTCGGATGTTTCTCAAAAGCATTCCTGGCATATTCTATGACTAGTCTTACTTCAAAAATGATGAGTTGTAAAATCATCTCTACCAGGCTCTTCAATTTTTACCATGACTTCAAATAAGCATTTGTCTCAAGTGCTACAGCAGATTTAAAGTTGTTTACTAATGCCCAGCTGATGTGGCTCTGTGGCTGAACATTGACCTATGAACCAGGAGGTCAGGGTTCGATTCCTAGTTAGGGCACATGACTGGGTTGCAGGCTCGATCCCCAATAGGGGGCATGGATGAGGTAGATAACTGATAATTCTCTCTCATCACTTATATTTCTCTCTCTCTCTTCCTTTCCCTACAGATCCCTAAAAAAAAAAAAAAAAGAAAGAAAAAAAATCAATAAAAACATATTAAAGAAAACTTCACTAAAGGAAACTAGTTTTGCCTAAAAGTTGGGGCTGGATTATATTCCATTTTAAGGAAAATCTGACATGACTCAAGCTAATCAAAATTATGATCAGACCACAATTACTTTGTATAGTAATGTCATTTGAAAACAAAAATAAAAGATTGTTCTTTGAATAACTAAAGTTGTTCAAAACCAATCAACTGCCTCTTAAGTTATCTCAGAAGATAAGCAAACATAAAATATAACATACCTTGTGACAGTTAAAACAGAAACCTAATTTTTGTGTAGGTAACACTAATGTCAAGCACTGTATAATAAATATTGGTTGAGTACAACAAATTTCTTATAAATTTCAACGCTATCACCTGCTTTTCTAGTGTGTATTTTTTATATAAATTTGTCCTTAATCAGTAGCACCTAAAGTCTAGGCCTTCATTATACAGTGCAGTAGAACCTCGGGTCTCAAACTTAATTCATTCCAGAAGACTGCTCAAGAAGTGATTTGTTTAAAAAAATGCAATCATTTTTTCCCATTAGAAATAATGCAAATTGAATTAATCCATTTCAGACCCCCAAATAATTCCATTTTATCCTTTCTTACATATAGTATGTCTAACGTACTGTTTAACCTATAAACAAACACTTCTTCAATTTATCAAACCACCCCTACTAACCTTTAAGGAACCACTTTCAGCACTTGTGCAAGAGGTGTCTTTCAGGTCTGTATGCTGCATTTTTGCTTGTTCATATATTATTGCCTCTTAAATGCTGTCACTGGCTAACTGCTTTTCATTTATCCAAATAAACAAGTTTTTCTACCTGTTCAACTGCCTGTTTTCAATGTTTCTTTCACACCCTTAGCAACATGAGCACTCTTGATGGTCTCTTTATGCTTTAAAATTGTGCTAATTGTTTTTCTGCCAGCAACGAAAGCATTCTCTCTTTTGTTTGTTGCCTTCGAGACACTTTTTGTCATGCTGCATTATCATCATATCAGGTTTGATAACTAAGACTTTTTTTTTCTGTGAGTTTGGTCCAAAACCGAACTGTTCAAGATGGGAAATAATTGAGAAATGAGGTCTGACTATATAATCTCAAAATGTCCTACTGAGATGACAGAAGTAATATTTAGCAGTGAAATCCTTAAAAGAAAATAGCAAAATGGTTTTGCTTTGGAAGCATGTAGGGAAATAGTAACACACTGTACAGCCAGACAGTGCAGGTAGGAGAGTGAGCTCTAAAGAAGAAAGTGGGTTGTGGCTGAAAATAGGCTGGGTCTCTAGGATTTGTTACAAAATAAAAAATAGTTCATAGCATACTGAAAAGTTTAGGGGTATAAGATCAAGGTATTTGCAAATAAATTTCAAGCAAACACACATAAAAATGAGGATTTCAATGGGTCTGAAAAGGCTCTCTAGGGCTTAGTCCAAAGGCCTGTGTAGAATTTTCTGAAATTCCCCCTCCCTTGATCCTGATTTTTCTCTATTTCATTAATCATATTATGTGTATCCTTTGTTGCAAATATCTTGTTTCTTTTTAGAAAGAAGAAAAATATAAACTACTATGACAATTTTAAAAAACAATAAAAGCACTTGGGCAACTCTCTGGATATATTTCCAAAGGAAAAACATGGAGTGTTAATATTCTCAAAACTAAGATCAATACATCATCTATTTTTGTAATAACAACACCAACTTACCATTATGGACCGAAGACCTCGTGCACCTGTTTTTCGTTCTAGTGCCAATCTGGCTATAGCTTTCAAAGCATCCTCAGTAACATTCAGTTCACACTAAAAATAGATTTAAAAGAAATAAGAATTTAGATAATACTTGATATTTTCTTAATATAACCATATAGCTTTTGATCTATTAATTATTACTACCTACCACTATTACTAGTCTATGTAGAACAAAAAGAAACCAATGCCCAGACTTTACAGATAAGAAGGAGGCAGAGGGCTAAGTGATTCACTTAGAAATACGGGGCCAGAGATAGAGAGCTAGAAACATCGATGAGAGAGAGGCATCGACCAGCTGCCTCTTGCACACCCCCTACTGGGGATGTGCCCGCACCAATGTACATGCCCTTGACCGGAATCGAACCCGGGACCCTTCAGTCCCCAAGCCGACGCTCTATCCATTGAGCCAAACCGGTCTCGGCTAGAAAACATACATTTTAAAGAGTATTACTAAATTACTTTAGATAAACCTCTCTAAATTACCACACATTTCAAAACAGAGTTCAAATTATTGAGAATATACCCCGAAGACATTTTCAAAGTACTTTGGAACATTAAATTTTACAAAATCTTAATATTAAATAACTTTGGTTATTAATTCCTACCTCCAGGAAATATAAAATCTACAATAAGTGAGATATTTGTCTCTCATGGTGTTTTGAAGAAGCACCACTTGCCCTGGCTGGTATGGCTCAGTTGGTTGGAATGTCATCCCATCCACCAGAGGGTGGCAGGTTTGATTTCTGGTCAGGGCACAGGCTAATGTCACAGGTTCAATCTCTGGTTTCCCTGGTTGGGGTGCCTGTGGGAGGCAATCTAGCAATGTTTCTCTTTCATAGTGTTGTTTCTCTCTCGCTCTCTGATAAACAACAACAACAACAAAAAAAACCCCACCACTTGCTTCTATCAATTAACCTAATTTGCCCTTAATTCTTGAAAAGGTTTTTTTTTTTTTTTCTCCTAGATTAACATGGACTTTCATTCAACAATTATTGAACCCCTTATGTGATTATATTTTAGAGACTGAATGATGAATGAGACATTCTATTTGACCTCAAAGAACTTACTCCACTGGGTGGTGAAAAATTAGCAAATTACCAGTTACAACACTGTGTATGTATGCACAGTGTGCTAAGGGAGCACCAAAGTGGGGGTATCTAAGTAAGACCAAGGGATCAAGAAGGACGTTAAGGAGGGGTATAAGATAATTAGTTTTGTTTATTCATTCAATAAATATTTATTAAGAACTTAATAGCTAAGAGGACCACACCAAGAAACATCATAATTAAAATGCCAAGGGCAAAAGACAAAGAGAAAATCTTACAAGCAGCAAGAGAAAAGCAGATAGTTACCTACAAGGGAGTACCCATATGACTGTCAGCTGATTTCTCAACAAGAACTATGCAGGCCAGAAGGGAGTGGCAAGAAATATTCAAAATGATGAACAACAAGAACCTACAACCAAGATTACTTTACCCAGCAAAGCTATCATTCAGAATTGAAGGTCAGATAAAGACCTTCATAGACAAGAAAAAGTTAAAGGAGTTTATCAACACCAAACCAGGACTACATGAAATGTTGAAGGGTATTCTTTAAGAAGAGGAAAAAGAAGAAAAAGGTAAAGGTAAAAATTATTAACAACAAAAAGACATCAAATACATACCTACCAACAAGTGAATCTAAAAATCAAGTGAATAAAAAAATCTGAAGAACAAAATGGACTGGTGAATATAATAGAATCAGGGACATAGAAAGGGATTGGACTAACAACATCTCAGGGGGAAGAGGGTCTGAGGGGTGTGGGAAGAGATTGGACAAAAATTTTACACCTATGGATGAAGACAGCGGCGGGGGTAAGGGCATGGGGTGGAGTTGGGAATCAGGTGGAGGGGAGCTATGGAGGGTGGGGGAAGAGGAACACCTGTAATAATCTGAACAATGAAGATTTATTATTAAAAAAACCAAAAACAACAACAAACAAAAAAAAGAACTTAATAGCTGTTTGCTGGGCACTGTGCTTAATAATTTAAAAACGGTCCAATCTGGAAGTGGAAGATAATGACAGTGGTGATGGTCATAAACAGATTTGAGACAGGGAAACTGATCAATTAGGAACCAAATGCATGGGTCAAGGTGAAGAATGATAAAGGAGCTTGAGTTGAGGTAGTGGCAATGGCAATGGAGAGGAGACTAATATTTAGAGATACTAAGTTAATAAGACCCAAACCATTTGCTATCAGATTGATTATGTGGGTCTGAATAACCTCCAGGTACCTGTAGTAGAGAAGTAGATGTGGGAGCTAATAAAACTTTATAGAGCTGGGACCGGTTTGGCTCAATGGATAGAGCGTCGGCTTGGGGACTGAAGGGTCCTGGGTTCGATTCCGGTCAAGGGCATGTACCTTGGTTGCGGGCATATCCCCAGGGGGTGTGCAAGAGGCAGCTGATCGATGACTCTCTCTCATTGATGTTTCGAACTCTCTATCTCTCTCCCTTCCACTCTGTACAAAAATCAATAAAATATATTAAAAAAAACCCAAAAAACTTTATAGAAAAAAACTGAATCAAAGTATGTATACACAGTATATCACAACAAAAGCATTTAGAATGTAAAGGCTGAAAGGACAATCCTGTGACTGGCTTGAGGCGTTTAGAGTAGGCTGCTGGAATAATCTATAATAATAAAAGTGTAATATGCTAATTAGACAGGACTTCCTTCTGGACAAAGCTGGGGCTTCTCGGGAAGCCTGGGGCCCAGGTGCCTGCTGGCAGCCAGAGGGAGACTGGTGCCGGCAGCTGGGGGAAGGAAGGTCTACTCTTACACGAATTTCATGCATCAGACCTCTAGTGTATATATATATCTTTAAACTTTAAAATACAATGAAGATTTTAATTGTGACAAATAAAGCCAACTCCTAAATGTCTACTATAACCTTCCCTGATTCCTAGATCTATATTTAATGAGGAAAGGCTAGTATTCCAGATGAACATGACTGCTTTTTTATTTTTTACTAGAGGTCTGTGTACAGCTTCATTCACTGGTGGGATGCCTCAACCTGGCCTGCAGGAATCAGGCCAACACTGGCTCTCCGACATCCTGAGGGCTCCCAGATTGCAAGAGGGCACAGGCCAGGCCAAGTGACCCCACCAGTGCATGATCGGGGCTGGGGAAGGACCTTGGGAAGCTCCAGGGCATGTCTGGACTGTCTTGCCCAGTCCCAATCTGCGGGACCCCAGCAGCAAGCTAATATACTGGTTGGAGCGTCTGTCCTCTCGTGGCCAATGGATGTCATAGCAACTGGTTGAACAAATGGTTGGACACTTAGCATATTAGTCAAATATATATATATATATATATATATATGATGCAAATATATGCAATTTCAATAGCAAAAAAACCCATAAATTATCGTTAAGTATGAAAAATAAAAATCTAACCTTATCCATGCTGAATAAGGCCTGGTACTGAGGAATAACAGCATTACGTGGCTCAGTTAGTATTTGTACAAGTGTTTTCTCATCTAGGCTATGTAAAGGAACTACCACAGGCAACCGTCCCACAAACTCAGGAATCATGCCAAATTCAATGAGATCTCTGGCTTCTACATGACGTAATAATCGATCTTTTTCTTCAATGTCTTGGTGAGTATTTGATTCGCCACTTCGATTGGCAAGGTCTGCAGCAGCTGCAGCCCTTCTGCCTTTTCCAAGATTTGATTGTGTTCCAAATCCAAGATACTGCCAAAGAACAGAAGGATATTATAAATAACAGAATGAAGCTGCATGTACTAAGTACTTCACATGCATGTCTCATGTGATCTTTGCAACAGAAGTACTATTATCATTCACATTTTACAAATAAAACAAATTGGTCTAGAAAGATTAAGTACCTTGTCAAAGCTCTTGTTGCTGAAGTGGTAAAGGCAGAACTAGAACTCAGGTCTATCTACTTTCAGAATTGAGAACCTATAATAACCAACTCTCAAAGAATGATTTCTAGTAGATAAGAAGTCCCTTAGAACTCAGAAAATGATGTTTCAGGTTTTTCTGAGACCTGTAGACTAGTGTGATTTCCAAAATAGGTAAGAACTGTGAAAATGGAGACAGAATTATTGTGTAACCAAAGTTAATTTTATAATACTATAAAGTATTATAAAGGAGTAGTGCCTACAGAACAAGCAGACTGATAAATTATCCAACCCTAGCTAGTTTGGCTCAGTGGATTGAGTGTCAGCTTGAGGACTAAAGGGTCCTAGGTTTGATTCCAGTCAAGGGCATGTGCCTCCATTGCAGGCTTGATTCCCAGTGTGGGGCGTGCAGGAAGCAAACAACCAATGATTCTCTCTCATCAACGATATTGCTCTCTCTCTCCCCCTTCCTCTCTGAAATAAATAAAAATATATTTTAAAAAATTATCCACAAGGGTCTTAAGTCACTCCTAAATATTCTATTAAAATCATTTGGGGTTGCATATATCAACCCCAATTAGGATAATTTAAGATTATATTTTAAAAAGAACACATAGGATGACATCAAACAAGAATGCTAAGTCTGCTGCAAAAGGTTGGATCTCTAAGGTGTATGTATCTTGCTTCAGTCAATATAAAAGAACTATAGGTAATTATCAGAAAGCTTAATTTTGATATGTCATATAGCTTTTGTCAAAAATATAAGCACATTGCCGAAACCGGTTTGGCTCAGTGGATAGAGCGTCAGCCTGCGGGCTGAAAGGTCCCGGGTTCGATTCCGGTCAAGGGCATGGACCTTGGTTGCAGGCACATCCCTAGTAGGGGGTGTGCAAGAGGCGACTGATCAATGATTCTCTCTCATCGATGTTTCTAACTCTCTATCCCTCTCTCATCTTCTCTGTAAAAAATCAATAAAATATATATTTTTTTAAAAAGTATAAGCACATGATGTATGAGAAAACAGATTAAGTTAAATTCAATTTCTCTGGCCTGGCCTGTGTGGCTCAGCAGTTGAGCATCGACCCAGTAACCAAGAGGTCACCATTCAATTCCTGGCCAAGGCATATGCCTGGGTTGGGGGCTCAATCCCCAGTGGGGGATGTGTAGGAGGGAGCTGATTGATGGTGTTCCTCTCTCAGTGATGTTTCTATATATATATCTCTCTCTCCCGCCTTTCTCTCTAAAAAACAATAAAAACATTTTTTAAAAAAATCAATTCCTCTGATTTTTTAATCTGTGTACATGAACAGTTAGTGTATAGGAAAACAAAATACCTTTCATTCAATAATTTAAACATTTATTAAGCATATTTCATATATAAGCATATCTATTAATAAATGTATACATATTTTTATGTAAGTATAAACATTAAGCAATCATTATAAAACACTGGGGATACAAACCTGAACACAATCCTTACCCTAAAAGGGCTTACTGAAAGTGAGAACACAGGAAGGTATTAAAGTATCATAGATGTAATAAAGGACAACTGTAGAGGAAACAATGGCAGTGGAAAGAAGGAAAAGGCACATACAGGGGAATGAAGGTAGGAGGTGATCAAGAAAGCCTTCACAGAGGAATTGCCTAATCATTTAACAGACTGAGTCTTAAAGGATGAACATATTTGCCAACCAGATTGAGGTAGTGGAGGGCATGAGCTAAAAGGATAAAACTTAGGACTACATGCGTTTTGATGTGGTTGGAATACAAGTATATTATTTAACACTAGAGGCCTGATGCATGAAATTCGTGTCCCCAGCTTTGTCCTGAGATTGTCCGGATGGTTGTTCCGCTGTTCGGCCATTTGGTCAATTTGCATATTATGTTTTTATTATGATAGATAGATTATAACCCTAGCTTTCAGTGAGGGTTAAAACAAAACCCACATTAATGTGTTTAATCCTCTATAAAATCCCTGTTGAAGACCCTTATGAAACGGAATTTTCATGAAGATCTATATGAAAAACTTTTTAAAAGAAATTTATTTTATTGAGTTTTTACAGAGAGGAAGAGAGAGGATAGAGAGTTAGAAACATCGATGAGAGAGAAACATTGATCAGCTGCCTCTTGCATACCCCCTACTGGGGATGTGCCCGCAACCAAGGTACATGCCCTTGACGGGAATTGAACATGGGACCTTTCAGTCCACAGGCCGAAGCTCTATCCACTTAGCCAAACCGGTTTCGGGATGGAATTTTTAAAAAAAATATTTTATTGATTTTTTACAGAGAGGAAGGGTAAGGGATAGAGAGTTAGAAACATCGATGAGAGAGAATCATCGATCAGCTGCCTTCTGCACACCCCACATTGGGGATGTGCCCGCAACCAATGTAAATGTCCTTGACCGGAATTAAACCTGGGACCTTTCAGTCCGAAGGCTGACGCTCTATCAACTGAGCCAAACCGGTTTTGGCAAAAAACTTTTTTATTTTTTACTATCTATCTATCTATCTATTTATCTATCTATCTATCTATCTATCTATTTATTTATTTATTTATTTATTTTCTGCCACTAGGCTCTGGCCTTGCTATTCTTTTTTTTAAAATAAAATATATTTTATTGATTTTTTACAGAGGAAGAGAGGATAGAGTTAGAAACATCGACGAGAGAAACATCTATCAGCTGCATCTTGCACACCCCCAACTGAGGATGTACCCGCAACCAAGGTACATGCCTGCCATTGACCAGAATTGAACCTGAGACCTTTCAGTCCGCAGGCCAATGCTCTATCCACTGAGCCAAACTGGTTTCGGCATGAAAAACTTTTTAAATCTTCGTCTCTCCTGAAGACCTCATATGACCTAAACCTTTCTTCTACATTCTTCTAATCTCTTTTCTCATGTTACCTTTAACTATTCTTTTCAACATGTTTTTAGCTTCAAATTCTTTTTTGAAATTATGAATTACAAATAAGTATCAGAATATGGTCCCTGCCTTAGATCACAGAATTTCAAATATAAAGTTATCTTTCTCTCTCACACACACACAGAAATAATATCATTCTAATTTATTTGGCTAATTTATGCAAAATTTCAAAAGCAAAAAATAAAAACAAACCAAATTAAGAATATAAAAACTCTATCCATGCTGAGTCAGGCCTGGTACTGAGGAATAACAGCATTACATGGCTTGTTAGTACCGTATTTGTACAAAAGTTTTCTCATCTAAACTCTGCAGAGGGATTACTATAGGCATCCCTTCCATTAGCAGCATTGTATTTTTATACTTCTAAACTGCTATTGAAACTAGTGCATGCAAAGCCAAGGAGAGAGAGACTTAAAGCAAGTGATATAGCAAAGAGCTGATTTATGATATATTCATTTAGGTAGAATATTATGTTATATAAAAGGGATGATTTGTGGCTAGCCATTATATAAAACACATGGAAAATACAAGTCTTTTGGGCTATTATAATGATATTATATTTTAGTATAATCAATCAATAAATAAATACTGGGCATGTACCTTGAAGATATGAAGAAATAAGATTCCAGTTAAAAATCAAGGTTTATAAGACTATTCAGGAAACATCTAAAAAACTATGTGGGATTCACAACCCTTGCTCCAATCCCCAAATTGTTCCCTTCCATTTGTCAGCAGGGGCAATGGAGACAGCTCTTTATTGGGCTTCATTGAATTGAATAAGAGTAATGAACAGAAATTTTACTGATACAGCACCTACCTCAAATAATAAAATAACTCCTTAAATGAAATAGAAAATTGATATAATCAAGTTATACTTTTGAAATGTCCAAATACACACACACACACACACACACACACACACACACAGTCCCAAAAATATATATATACAGTTTAATAGCTGATAACTCACTTTTCACTCCTTTTCAGGTTTAACTGACTTGAAATAATGGGTAAAGTCTGATTAAACTTAGAACAAAGAAAATTTTTCCTGAAGTGCCACTTGACTTTTTTTATGAGGATACATAAAAGATAAAATTTATGGTATAAAACCATCAACAATCAATGAATTAATGGCACACAAATACCAAACGATATTATTCTTGATGTTTGAGATTCTACTACTTTACGTTACCAGCTGTGCCTGGACCAGAACAGTCATCAGTTTGGAAACAGGCATTGACAAAAAAAAATAATAAATTAATTTCTGTAGATTCTTTTTCATTTTGAAAATGAACTGTATGTTAATAAGTACTGACTAATCATGCCATTTTTTTAAATTAAATTATTATCTTTGGTGTGTATACATTTTTTTGGGGGGGGGGTGGCGGTATCCTGTATGTGGATGATATTTAAATATTCTAATTTGATACTCTAAAATTAAGGAAACCTCAACTCTTTAAAATTCACAATTGGCAGCCAGCACATATGAGAATAGAAAATGAATAGCCATCCTCTGTAACTTCAAATGCTCTGTATTCCAGTAACTTATCAGCAAAACTTACCTTTTCATTTTTTCTCCTGCTGATGATTCTGTCTAAACCATTGAAAGCACCAGATGCAACAAACAGGATGTTTGTTGTATCAACTTGTACTGTTTCTCCACGTAACTTGCGGGAATTCTTCTCTGGAACATTGACTATTGTGCCTTCTAGTAGTTTCAATAAGCCCTAAAAAATGAATGATTTTTAGCATCATCATATAAGTGTATTATTTATTATACTTTAGATAATGGGATTCAATGGGGAAAATAATATGTGGTTAAGGTAACTAATGAAAACTCCATTTCTAGAACATGAAAATGTAATGCACTATCACATTAATAATTAATAAATTTGGAATAGTTTCAGGACTGCTGATGCATTTAGGAATCAATCAACTGAAAGGTTGTTTTTGATGGTAAAGATAATCCTGACATCAAGATAGAATTCTGACTCTAAGATGGTACCCAACCATTGCAGGAACATTCAAAATAGTTAAAGATTTGTCTTTTATATAAGTAAAACTTTTATTATACTCCTACCCTGTTTCTCCGAAAATAAGACAGTGTCTTATATTAATTTTTTCTCCCAAAGATGCGCTAGGTCTTATTTTCAGGGGATGTCTTATCTTTCCATGCGCTAGGTCTTATTTTTGGAGGAGTCATATTTTCGGGGAAACATTAAACTTTGAGAATATCTATATTTTGAGATGTCTTTATAAAAAATTATCCAACACATTTTCTAACTGATTGTACCTCTCTATGTCTTGGTCAGAAAAAGAAAGCAATTTCCTTATCCTGTAGTTATGTCATAATTAGTCACCACTAAAAGGTCATTTGACCAAATTATCATTAACACTTCAATTATGACCCTACAAGGAATGAAACACTATTTTATCCCACCTTATAACTAAATGAAAAGAATAAGATACAGGTATATATCAATAGTTCATCTGTGTCTAGTTAGAACCAGAACTTTTTAAAGAGTCCTCTAAATATGTTTAACTGGGCCTTTGAGGAATAAAACCAACAGAAATTAAATTTCACTTTTTTTTGTTCTTTAAAATATTTTCAATTTCCTAAGAAAGGTTATTTGGTATTTAAAATTGCCAATAGCTTTCTCTTAGGATCTGAAATACTTAAAAGAGGTTATATGGAGTTTGGGGGAGGGAAAAATAAACAAAACAGAATCTAATTGAATATGAAACCAAACGTACAATATTGGGAGGTAGATGTATTCCCTTCCTTTTAGTGGGCTTGAACAAAATATTCAACTGCTTACTTGCTGAACGCCTTCTCCACCTACATCCCGTAACTGATGAATGCCTGGCACACTGCCAATCTTATCTACTTCATCCAGAAAGACAATTCCTATAATATAAGGAGGAGTCTATTATAATATAAAAAAGATATACACAAGATAACTTCAGCTTTTAAATACTAGGTAGCCAGAGACCAAGGTCATTCGATCATTCACATTTAACATATAGGAATACATAAACATGCAGTGCTATCTCTCCCATTCATCATTTTGTGCAAATGTTTTATAATTTATTTTAAAGACTATCACTTGGGTATGATAACCAATTCTCTGACAATAGCAGTCTGTCCCACTGATGTTTTCAGGTTCTTTATTCCAGGAGCTGAGAGAGAGGCACAGTGCAGAAGCATGAAGTACACGTAGTGCTGATACTAGTAAAACTTTTATATTATTGTCTTAAAGGAATTTGGCAAGTCTTCATGTAAATAAGGTCAGATGCTAGATGGGGAAAGGAGAAATGCAGCATCTATGATATCCCATAGGGCAATAGGCTAAGCTGTTTCTAGATTCATCTTGCACTCCCCTGCCCTTGCCTCCTTCCCCTCTCCATCCCAGCAATCAGAATCTGGAGGAGAGTCAGAACAGCAAACACAATGATTGTATTAAGGATCTAACAAAGTAATAATTTAGCCAATTTTCACCCTAGTAATCAACTAATGACAATAAGGCAAAGCAAACTTTGTGGCCCTTAGTATACTAGAGAACATTTAACACAGGTACTTTTATACAATTACAGAATTTTACTTGATTCAAAGTAAGAACTACATTGGCTCTTATGAATATTAGACTGCTTCCTTGGTAGACTATCTGGGCATAGACAAGCAAGCTATTTTGAAAACATACCTTGTTGTGCTTTTTCTACATTGTAATTGGCATCTTGGAGCAGTTTGGCAATCACAGATTCAATATCTTCACCTACATATCCAGCCTGAGTCAAAGTTGTACAGTCACAGATAGCAAAAGGAACATCAAGGCATTTAGCTAGAGTTTGTGCCAGCAGAGTTTTACCTACAAATAGAAACAGTAAAAGTTTACTGAAAATATCTTGATGTACAAATTTTCTACTAAAATACAAAATAAATTGGAATCGTATACAGTAAGAAAATCACTGAGCCCTAGCTGGTTTGGCTCAGTGGATAAAGCGTCAGCCTGCAGACTGAAGGGTTCCAGGTTTGATTCTGATCAAGGGCACATGCTCTAGTTTAGGGCTTGATCCTCAGTAGGGGGCATGCAGGAGGCAGCCAATCAATGATTCTCTCTCATCATTGATGTTTCTCTCTCTTCTCCCTCTAATAAATTTTTTTAAAAAAATCACTGCTATATCTTTTCTCCACTATTATTCAGATCTAATGTCATTTTACTTTTATTATCCTATCTAATAAAAGAGTATATGCAAATTAACCATCACTACAACACACAGGATGGCCACTCCCATGTGTCAAAGATGGTTGCCCCCATGTGGACACAAGATGGCCGCCACAAGATGGCCCGCAGGGGAGGGCAGTTGGGAGGGACCAGGCCTGCAAGGGAGGACAGTTGGGGGGGAACAGGCCAGCAGGGGAGGACAGTTTGAAGTGACCAGGCCTGCAGGGGAGGGCAGTTAGAGGTGACCGGGCCAGTGGAGGAGGGCAGTTGGGGGGGGACCAGGCCTGTAGGAGGGCAAATTAGGGGTGACTGAGCCGGGAGAGGAGAGCAGTTGCGGGGGACCAGGCCTGCAGGGGGAGACCAGTGGGGGCGATCAGGTTGGCAGGGGAGCAGTTAAGCGTCGATCCAGGCTGGCAGGGGAATGGTTAGGGGGTGATCAGGCTGGCAGGCAGGCGAGCAGTTGGGAGCCAGCAGTCCCGGATTGTGAGAGGGATTTCCGACTGCCGGTTTAGGCCCAAATCCTTTAGAGTTCCCAGATTGGAGAGGGTGCAGGCTGGGCTAAAGGACCCCCCCTCCCAGTGCACAAATTTCGTGCACTGGGCCTCTAGACCCTAAGAAGGTGTTAAAAATTGGCCTAGAGGGCAATACCAAGGTCTCAAATTCAGCTTGAAGCCTATGCAGAAATACTGAAAATATATGAATGATTGGCCTTAGATTTATTTTTTTAAGAGCCAAAGTCTCTCAATCACAAAACAGTTACAAAATCATTTATATTATGTTTTTAAAATGAGTAGTATATTTTTTCCAGTTAGTTATTTACCTGACCCAGTTGGTCCAAGCAGCAAAATATTACTCTTTTCAAGTTTTATGTCATCATGAGCAGAATCCAATACTTCACCTCCTCGTTTTTCCTGAGGCATTTGTTGATTTACCTGTTGCTGCATTGATGCTCCTAAAGCATTACCATGTGGACTAATTCCAGCAATCTGAAGCAATTCTGAAAAAAAGTCCAAGGAATTACTAGAGCTTCATTTTATTTTATTTGAAAAAATGACTAATGAAACCTTATGTCTAAAGCCAATCACTTATTTAGAAAAATTTAAATATTTTGACAATTTGTCTTACCTAAAAAGGAAAAATTTCCAATTATCCAGTGACAAAATTACAAGTCACAGTGATTATATAGGGAACCTCAAGCAAAGAAAATTGATTCTTTTTAACCTTGCCTCCTTATTTATGTAAACCTGTATAAAGAAAGCCCTTTGCTCAAGGGAAGGCAATATATAGAAAGAGAACAGTGCTTACGAGTCAGAAAGCATTTGTTTTGACCCTTTGTCTGTAAATGCTATATGACTTGGGGCAAGTCTATATATAAACTTAGGGCTGCCGGGACTGGTTTGGCTCAGTGGATAGAGCATCGGCCTGCGGAATGAAAGGTCCCGGGTTCAATTCCGGGCAAGGGCATGTACCTTGGTTGCGGGCACATCCCCAGTGGGGGGTGTGCAGGAGGCAGCTGATCGATGATTCTCTCTCATCGATGTTTCTAACTTTCTATCCCTCTCTCTTCATCTCTGTGAAAAATCAATAAAATATATTTTAAAAATAAATAAATAAAAAATAAACTTAGGGCTGTTTCCTAATCTATAAGGCAAGACAATTCTTGCCTTACCAATTTCAAAGTGTAAGAATAAAATGCAATTGATTTGGAGGCACTTGAAAGAAAAACAAAGATATATTATTTTTTTCAGTACATATGAAAAGAAGCATAGCTCAGAGGAAAATACTGAACTGAGAAATAGAGAACTTGGTTCTGGTCTCATAGGTCCATAGCAAGTCACTTAACTTTACTGGGCCTGCTACCTTACATAAAGTGAAAATACTGAGCCACATGATCTCCAGTCTCTCTACATCTAAGAATAATTCTGTGAGTCTTCCAGGGAAAGCAAATTATGGTAAGACTCACTATCCCTGGCCCTATCTGAATCTAATTTTATAGGATCTCCACTGGATCTTTCTAGTCCCTTTATTAAATATACAAAGTTAACTAGATGGGAATGATATTGCTGGTGAACTATCAGTTTATCAGCAGATCCCTAAAACTAATTATACTTGCTTATATATTCTGAATTTATATTTAGGTTGTTTCTAATAAATGGTTTAAGAATACCAGTACTTTCCAATGCATTATTTTAAACTAACCAACAGATGTCAGCAGACACAAATATTTATGGTCCTTTCTATCTGGCAGTCACTTTCTAACTATCTTAATGGTCACATTTAAGGTAAAGGGTTATTCTATTCATCAGAAATAACAGAATTTAATAAACATTTGAATTTAATTAAATTGTGCTACAGTTGAGAATTAATGATTAATGACTAACTCACAATGCTATGCCTCATTATAATCCACATCACACAAAAAAATGCAATCCCCTATTTTAGTGAAATTAGTTCAATAGTTGTCCCTAGCAAAATTGTTTGTTTTTTAAATTTCAGCAAAATCTAGATAGAAATTGTGACAATATAAGAAGGGGCTGGTTCAAGTATAGGTCTGACCAATGAAGAAAATACAATTTAGGTGAATAATTTGAATAAAGTTGCAAAAAACACATTAACTAAAATGAAGTCACATGATGCATATATTTAACTCCATGATTTAAGTTTTAAAAAGAGAAATACTTTAAATAGTGCAGAACAGTTATGTTAATTACATTTTATTAAAATATGCCACAGTAAACTTGAGATAACTTTCCTGTTCTCTTAGTCTCTGTTGCTGCATATCTCTATCTGCATAAGCACCTCTCTATAATGAGCAGAACTATGAACAGGCAGGCTAGCACAGTGATTAGATGAATGAACATCATCAGCTGTGTATGGCCCTGGACAAATTACTTGAAACTTCTGTGCTTCAATTTTCTCTACTGTAAAAATGAGAGTGAAAATACATTTTTGTCTTACAGGTGTTGGAAAGATTAAGTGAATTAATATATGCAATATATATGCCTGGCAGCTCCTATAATAAAAGGCTAATATGAAAATTGATTGAATTGATTGAACTACCAGTTGCTATAATGTGCATTCACCACCAGAGGCAGATGCTCAACGCAGGAGCGGCCCCTGGTGGTCAGTGTGCTCTCACAGGGGGAGCGCTGCTCAGCCAGAAGCCCTGAGCCGGGCTCAGCTGGCGAGCGCAGTGGTGGCTGGAGAGGCTCCCGCCTCTGCAGCAGCACTAAAGATGTCCAACTGCCAGCGTAGGCCCGCTCCCACTGAGGGCTCCCGAACTGCAAGAGGGTGCAGTCCAGGCTGAAGGACACCCCCCCCCCCCCGCCCACGTGCATGAATTTCATGCACCGGGCCTCTAGTAGTTTTATAAGTGTCACAGAAGAATTTGCTATCAGCATTGCTATTTTGCTAGTGTTTAATAATTTCTATAATATGGCTTTTAAATGCAGCCAACTATTTCATCTGATGCTCAACTTAAAAACATCTGTTCCAATGATGGAGAAAAAGAACTATCATTTTTTTTGTTTAGTTGGTTTTCTCTTCTTTTTGTACAAGGAAATGAACACGCTCATGGACGAGACTTGGAATAATGTCCCAGTCTCAGTTTCCAGTCACTATGTTCCAAATATATACTGTAAATTTTTATGACATGGGGTAGATCTACCAGTTTTATTATTTAGTATGTTGGTATCTAACATGTGATTTCCAAAGGAACATTCAGGAATATTTTGAAGGACAGCGAGGGGGAAGGTAAGGGAAGAGGGTGGGATGGGAACCAGGTGGAGGGGAGCTATGGGGGGGAAAAAGAGGAACTGTAATAATCTGAACAATAAAGATTAAATTAAAAAAAAAGAATATTTTAATTATATATGTCTTTGGCCTAATGCCCTAACTTTAGAACTTAAAACCCCACATAGGATAAGACTAAACTATACTGAAAATGAATTCTATTTAAGCTTTCAATATATTAATTTCCAAGTCAATCAATATATATAATTATAAATTGCTTTTACCTAAGTTCGTAAGTACTATTACTTGTTAACATTTAAATTACATTAAATCACTACATATATTATATATATATATATATATTATATTCACTATAAATTTTTCTTTACTAGTTTCACAAGCCATCTGCCCAAATTTATGAATATTGACAGCACATTTGATTATAGTTTTAGGTTATAAAATATGTATTATACATGCAGTGTATAATAAACTGTACTATTTAGATCTTACATTCTTATATGTAATCTAGTTCTATTGCATTTACTGTGTTTCTTAATTTTATCATGCATGGTATAATTATTTCCATACAATTTAAAAATAACTGGAGATAATATTCTATTTACATATAATAAATCTCATGCAAGAGTTGATAAACTGGTTATGTTCTCATGGCATATCCTATATACATAGTACACTTCAATTAGTAGGTATTAATACTGCTTAGTCGAAGGCAAAGTAAAAGTATCAAACTTAAGTGAGTAAGTGAAAAATGTTCATACTGGTTTATTATCTGTTTATTTGTATTTGTTATTTTAATTACGGGGAAAAAGGTCACATAAATCTTTTTATGATATTCCTGGAATCTTCACCCTTTCTGTGTGAAGATTATGTCCATCTCCAAAGGAATGGGTGCAAGACATCAGAATGGTCACTATCCTTCCACACCCTCTATCAGACCTTCTGATGCTTATAGGGGCAACCCAGGGTTGGAAACAGTGCATTGGGGCTTATTCATAATTTACAAGCTACATTAAGCTTCATATACGCTAAAAAATAAAGTGTGCTTTTTGGCAAAGAAAGGCTGTAAAATAATCGGCCTTCCCCAAAACTTCTGTCACTTATAATTATACAGACCAACTCTAATTGTAAGGCAAACACACACACACACACACACACACACACACACACTCTCACACAAAATGGCAAACTAAAGATTTTTACAAATACATTTCTGTTATTATGTAGGTCTACATTTATAGAGAAAAACTATATAGAATACTTTTTATCTCTCTACGTTATTCTTGACAAAATAGATCAAATCAACATATACAAACTACACAAATTAGTTATGAAAAACTATTCCAAATTTACATATATCATATATGATAAACATGTTTAGATAATATACATCTTTCTTGGTAATACACAAACAAATACATGTCCCCCTTACTATTGCTGACATACTTCACTGAGGTAAATCTCAAAGGGAAGAATGATTACAGAGGACCTGAGGAAAGGTCACTTACTTGTAAATCTGTACTCATCCTCCCGTCTTCTTATTTCTAACTCTAAGAAAGAGGATGAAAATGGCAACATGAAAATATATGTTTGTTTAGGGGAACATCAAGGAATATTCCACTTCTTGTTTCTTGCAAATAAAGAATATGTTCATTAACTTTTCTTAGCTTTTCAAACATTATGATCAATCTATATGCTGCATCCTTTCTACATTACTAAAACACCCAAACATACTTAATGATGGCTGTCCAGTTGCTAATATTCACATTTGTCAAATATAAAGTTGGTATCTATTTTAAGAAAATAGTAATAATTTATGTCTTTAATAAGAGTTTAAACTCCTCATACTATTAATACTATATAATCATTTATTTTTCTAGAACTAGAACAGCTAATTATTGATTTACTGACTGAAGAAACCAGAAAAAATTATTTTGCTTCATGACGAGGCAATGCTATTTAGACCTTATAAAATGAAGGTTCTAAATCTTCATCAGTTATTATGACTTATGCTTTCTAAAAATAGAGTAACTGATGCTACTACATAACTATTTTGCAGTAAGTTCAACAAGTGAACAAGTGTTTTCATTGAGCTTGTTCTATATTTAGTAGCTACTGAAAGCAATCAAAAGATATTGTAGTTTTATAAATGTAAGTAACTTTTTAAAACTCCCTCAAATTGTAAAATGATGACTAAAACGATAGCTGTATGCCTAAGTAAGATATCAGGACTTCATGGCCCATAACAACAAAATTTTAAATATTAACATTTTACTCTATTCAGTTCTTTGAAAATAAAATCACTCTATTAATATAACACATATTGCCCTGGCCAGTATGGCTCAGTTGGTTGAGCATCATCCTGTGCACCATGGAGGTTGCCAGTTCCATTTCTGGTCAAGGGCACATGTCCAGGTTGTAGGCTCAATCCTGGGTAGGGTTCGTGCAGGAGGCAGTCAACTGATGTTGTGCTCTCACATTGATGTTTCTCTCTCTCCCTTTCTTCCCATAAATCAATAAATTATTCTATAAAACGTACTGTGCACACATTATTGTGCACACTACGTTGAGATTACACAGTTTATTGGTATCGTACAGTGGTTGGCAAACTCGTTAGTCCACAGAGCCAAATATTAACAGTACAACGACTGAAATTTTGAGAGCCAAATTTTTTAAACTTAAACTTCTTCTAACGCCACTTCTTCAAAACAGACTTGCCCAGGCCGTGGTATTTTGTGGAAGAGCCACACTCAAGGGGCAAAAGAGCCACATGTGGCTCGCAAGCCGCAGTTTGCAGACCATGGGTATAGTAGAATCAATCATTAATAGGAATTACACTTTGAATCACTTACAAATTTGCCCCTAACCTTGTGCACTGTAGTTGAGGCCAAAAAGGAAAGAGTGCTATATGTTCTCCAAGAATTATATGTGTACGTATATGACTTAGGCAGATGAATTCTGTACTCTGAACTCAAAAGAGAAGAGAACTCAGTCATACAGAGCACTGCAAAGATAAGTTCATGGGGAACTAGTTTGAATCAAAAATATAATTCAAAGGTGTATCTCAATCTCTACCTTAGTAACTTTCAAACATTTTTCACTGAGAACCTTGGTAAGAAAAACATTTTACTCTGTGACTCAGAACCCATATAACAAAAAAACAAAATTGTTTTAAGAAATACAGTTAAATTCACTCTGGTATTTTCTATTAGTATCTATTAACTTTTTAAATGCCAAAATCATTTCAGTACTTGAAAAATGCTGTACTATACTAAAAGCATTTTAAGACAAAAGCAAGGAGTTGCAATAAAGATTATTTCTAGGCATAGTAATCTCTATTTTGGTCAATTATCAAAACACTAACCTCTAGGTGTTAATGATGTCTGCTTCTCAACCTCTGCTTGCTGCCTCAGATTAGTTGGAATATTATTATATATTCTTTTGTAATGATTGTACACGGCAACTGAAAGCACCTTCTTAGCAAATGACTGGCCAACAACATACTTGTCGAGGTAGTTATAAATCTGAAAAATAATTAGGTACGAATTATTTAATGTGAGCTATCATAAAAATACATACATTTAAAAGAAAGTTGCCTAAACCGGTTTGGCTCAGTGGAGAGAGTGTCACCCTGCAGACTGAAAGGTCCCAGGTTCGATTCCGGTCAAGGGCACATGCCTAGGTTGTGGGCTCAATCCCTAGTAGGGGGTGTTCAGGAGGCAGCTGATTGATGTTTCTAACTCTCTCCCTTATATATTCAAAAAATAAAAGAAAGTTATACAGTGAGCATATATGCTTCCAGTTTTAAATTTGAACAAATATTCATTAAAAAAAAAAAACCGCAAGGGCATGATACATTATGTAGCAATGATTCAAGATCCCAAACCCTACATGTACAAAAACACAATTTGTTATCTAGCCTAGCAAAGTATCACTGGCCTCTTGTAGTGCTACGCTAGTTTCTATTCTATAAATAATGCCATTGATCCTAATTTTTAAAAGTTAATATTAAAGTCACTTAGAATACCTACATATGCCACCAAGAGTCTAATGTTTTAAGAATACATAAAAGTGTCCTTTTCAAAAATAGGTACTATATAATCAAAAGCCATTAAAATACCACTATCTATGTGTTTTAATACAAACATTTAGCTTTATTCTGATAGTAACTTTAAAGCTACTTATTTATCTACATGGCAATTGTGCTCTATAAAAGCTTTATTCTTTGAAGAAACTAAAGCTCTATTCGATTCTTGGATACTGCCAACAGCTTGGGACGTGGGGTAAATTCCTTCAGCTTTCAGTAACTAGAAATTAACTGTCAATATTAACTAACTCTGGAAAAAAGTTAAATTGCCCAATTATTTTCTAGAACTTAGACTGGGATGTCTAAAGTCTATATAAATCAGTAGAGAATATAAAGCTTAATAACTACATTTTCTATTACATCATTTATTTTTACATGGCAAATAGTTAGTTGTTGACCATATGCATTTTATTATGTTTTTTAAAAAATCCTCATTCTTCACAAATTGCATTCATGAACTATTATATCTGCCATAACATGTTTAGATGAAGAGACAAATGCATTAGTATCAAAATAGAGTAGAAGAAAGCTAAACCAAGACAGAGGATGAGAAATGATGGAAGAGCACAAACATCTGAAACATGGCCAGAACACAGGGCACACAGCCCAGGAGCAGGCTGCCTGTTCTCAGAAGGTGCACACCAAGTACCCACCCCATGGGGCTGGTGGTACACTCTGCTGTGTTTCACACAGCCAAATCACAATCTGTCTGAGACTCCTGGAAAGAGCCCATACAGATATAGAGGAGAGTGCCATTAAAAAAATTACTATTCGCTTCTACTGTTAGCCTGAGGCTATTTTACCAAAAAGTAGACTAATTTAATGGGGGGAAGGGAATTGCAGGCTGGTATTATTTAGGTGGTCAAACTAATAAAAATAAATCCATAATTGCTCTATTTGAAGGTTATCATTTTAGATTAATTTAGTATTGACACTATTTCAATAATCATCCAACTATATTTCATTGCTACTGACTAGAGTAATCATGACATGGGAAAAAAAGCAAAGGATTCCATACCCAAATTCCAGGTATCAAATATCAAAAACAATTTAGCCAAATATAGTCCATATTAATAACTTAGAATATGTGTTTAGATACTAGTATTAGGATACATACTAGTATAAACTGAGGAGAGGGGAGCAATGAAATGCTTTCAAGATCAAATGCTTATAAGACTTTATACCTTCTTGGGGGGAGGTGGTGGTTTCTGTTGGAATGCCAATTTTACAGCTTCTGCCGCTGATTCTGGTTCTTTAATTATGCTTTTCTTTGAGTCTGCTTCAGATAGCACAACAAAAAAATGATGACATTTTTCACACTTCACAAAACGGGTGGATGCTGTAAAAGAAGAGTCAGCAGAGAAAAAGAAAATTCAATTAGTATTTCACCTCGAAGATTCAATGAAAAATAAAACTATGTACCTGACAAAAAGTAGGCTGTAGTTCACTCCTCTAGCCACAAACAAATAGCCTAGTTTACATCTAAGATAGATGATATATTATAGATGAGTTTAGTCAACTACATTTTCTTCATTTCCACTAGGTTCTGTCATTTTATAATATAACACAGTAAGAGAAAAGATTTGAATTTTCAACTTTCCAAACACTAAAGTTAATCTTTAAAACTACCATAAAAGCCAAAACCGGTTTGGCTCAATGGTGGAGCGTCGGTCTGCGGACTGAGGTCCCAGGTACGATTCAGTCAGGGGCATGTACATTGGTTGCGGGCACATCCCCGGTAGGGGGTGTGCAAGAGGCAGCTGGTCGATGTTTCTCTCTCATCGACATTTCTAGCTCTCTATCTCTCTCCCTTCCTCTCTGTAAAAGGATCAATAAAATATATTTAAAAAAATAAAAAATAAAAAAAATAAAAAATAAATAAAACCACCATAAGAATATTAAAATACTGTTTATTTCATTGAAATGTGTGAACTGTAAAAAAGTAAAATACAAATAAATTAATCTATTATATTTCCCTAATTTTTATTAAAAATTTCATACACAGAAGTTGAAAGAGAGAAATCTATTTTATTCCACCCAAAATATAAAAAAGTATATTTTTTAGGTACTTCAAACCTAAAACTGCAACTTGGTAAATAGATAAAATTATTTCATAGCTTCCTTATTTTTATCTTTAATACTTCCACTAATCCCTATGTTTTTGACCTAAAAACCAATGAGAAACTAACAAAGTAACAATATCCTCAGTCATATTTACTTCATTTAAAGATAATCATATAGCACTTAAAAACAAGGGCAGGTAAAGGTGTGGGTAAAAATGCTTTCTTAATGGTAATACATCAACTACATAATATCCCGTGTTAAACCCAAAGTGACTTTTTCCTTTCTCTCTTTC
Organism: Pipistrellus hanaki; assembly: GCF_964339955.1. NCBI lineage: Eukaryota > Metazoa > Chordata > Mammalia > Chiroptera > Vespertilionidae > Pipistrellus > Pipistrellus hanaki. The sequence goes on along the minus strand of NC_140503.1, from coordinate 43,112,859 downwards.
TAAAACACAGCCTTAGGATACAGACATATGGCCATAAACTCTTAGCCTTTCTAAGCCTACCCCTACTGAGGGTAACTGGGGAATTCAGAAAGCAGCATGATAGCAGATAAACCAATACAGACTATTAACAGATACAAAGCAAAAGATGCATAGAAATTCGTTATATGTTGGTAGGTTTAGGTTAATATATTTTTTGTGTAATATAACTAGACAGGTGAATTGTAATAAAACTATCATAGTTAGTTATTTTAAGACTATGTTTAATCTCTCTCCTTTGGAAATATTATAATACAGATTATAATAAAAACTGCACTGGCAAATACAAATAAATCTTCACAAAATAATCTAAATTTTATAAAATAGACAATCCCACAATGAAAACATTAATGTAATTATATATCCAATCAATTTGATTATGTGTTCCTTCTTAAACACAGGCTAATTAAAAATTCATTTAGAATAAACTATAGCAGCAAATTTTAAACCAGAAGATGGAATGCTTACTAAAAAAATATCAAACTATTTTAAGTACCTTCAATTAATCCAAGCCCAAATACATTATCACCATTTCCCATCAACAGGGAAAAGTCAATGCCTCTATTTTACGAGGCCCCAGCTTACAACTGTCAGTGATGGTAAACAGGACAAGGATTAAAGGGCAGAGAGCCTCTGGCTCAATTCAGGCTGTGTACCAAGAAAATCTGGCTTGAGAACATACAAACAAAACATTTCTCTAAGGAAATTAGGTCAAAGGGGAAGAGATTAAACACCAACAATCATCCTTTTTTGCTTACTGTTAAAGGGTTGCTTCGATTCCTCTTGAATATTTGCAATACAATTTTACACTGAAACATATTCAACATATACCCAAATTCAAAGATTCAATTTTATTTATTGAAATGCTTATCTTTAAAATATATATATTTTATTGATTTTTTACAGAGTGGAAGGGAGGGAGATAGAAATATCGATGAGAGAGAAACATTGATCAGCTGCCTCCTGCACACCCCCTACTGGGGATGTGCCCGCAATCAAGGTACATGCCCTTGAACGGAATCAAACCTGGGACCTTTCAGTCCACAAGCCGATGCTCTATCCACTGATTACTACAAGTATCTTATATTCCTTTATTACAGAATACTGATCCCAGTAAGCATGCTTATATAGTATGCCAACAACAGAGAGACTACCTTGGTAAAAACTTTTTAAGAGATTTGTTTAAATGAAAGTTTCTCATGATTTTAAACAAATTTCAGTGTCCAACACAACATTTCCAAGACACTGCAGAAAAGTTTCATTTCTGCCCTATGACATAGGTAAGTGCAGTAAGCCTTCAAAAAGTGTTATATACATAAAAATAAAAATCAACTAAAGGCTCTAACTTAAATAAAAGAGGAGAGACTATTCATGTTTGACAAGTTATTTTTTAAATGGGCTAAAAAATAGTACCTTAAGTCATTATAATCAATTTTCTTAGATATTATTCTTAATTTCAATTTCTGATGATTTTCTATAAGAAAACAAACATTACTACAAACAAACCTGTTAGATTAAATATATACAGCATGGTCCATGAGCTAAAAATTATTTTTACATTTTGGAAAAAATGACAATGAAAATTATATGAAATTCAAATGTCAGTGTCCATACAAAGTTTTATTGGAGCATGGTGTCCTCATTCACTTACACTGTCTGTGGTTGTTTTTGCACTATAACTATAAAGAATAGTTGCAATAGAAATCATATGGCCCACAAAGCCTAAAATATTTACTATTTGCTCAATCCTGCTATACAGCATTTAAAAGGGAAGAACTACCCATAGAATGAGAGAAAATATTTGCAAATCATATATCTGAATAAGGGTCTAGTATTCAAAATAATGCAGATAACCCAATTTAAAAATGAACATAAAGTAGGACCTATAGCTCAGGATTAGAGCACTGGTCTTGTAAAAATGAACATAGAATTTAAATATTCTTTTCTCCAAAGAAGACATAGAAATGGCCAATAAACACATGAAAAGATGCTTAACACCTTTACTCATTAAGAAAATGTAAATCAAATCCCTATGATGGTGACAATAAAAAAGACAGATGAGTGATGAAAAGGATGTGGAATAATTGGAATCCTTATACATTGCTAGCTGGGTTGTAGGATGGTACAGTATCTTTAAAAAAAGTTTGGCAGGCCGAAACCGGTTTGGCTCAGTGGCTAGAGCATCGGCCTGGGGACTGAAGGGTCCCGGGTTCGATTCTGGTTAAGGGCATGTACAGTAGGGGATGTGCAGGAGGCAGCTGGTCGATGTCTCTCTCTCTTCGATGTTTCTAGCTCTCTATCTCTCTCCCTTCCTCTCTGTAAAAAAATCAATAAAATATATTTAAAAAATAAAATAAAATAAATAAATAAAAATAAAAAAGTTCGGCAGTTTCTTAAAAAGCTAAACATAGGCCCTGGCCAGGTAGCTCAGTTGGTAAGAGCATCAGCCTGATACGCCAAGGTTACAGGTTTCATCTCAGGCCAGGGCACACAGAGAAGCAACCAACTGAGTAATAAATAAGTGGAACAAATCGATATGTCTCTGTTTCTGTCTCTCTCTCTCTCTCTGTCTCTCTCTCTCCCCCCCTCCCTTCACCAATCAATAAATAAAAACTAAAAATAATTTTTTTTTTAAAGATAAACATAGTTATCATTTCACCTGGCAATTCTGTTCCTCAGCAAATGCCCAAGTAAAAACAAACAAACAAACAAACAAACAAACAAAAGTGTACACAAATGTTCATAGTGGCATTGCTTTTTTTTTTCTTGTTAATCCTCATCTGAGGATAATTTTTCCACTGATTTTTTTTTTTTTTTTTTTTTTAAGAAAGTGGAAAGAGGTGGGGGAGATAAGAGATCAACTGTAGAACTTGCATGCATGCATATAAGCATAACCAATGGATGCAAAACTCGGGGGTGAGGGCATGTATGGGAGTGGAGTGGGGGGGGGCAATGGTAAGATATGTACACTTACAATATCTTAATAAAGAAATGAAAAAAGTACAAGAAATAAAAAGAGAGTGGAAGGGAGGGCGCGAGAGAGAGAAACAGGGAGAGAAAGGGAAGGGAGAGACAGAGAAAAACATCAATGTGAGAGAGACACATCAATCGGTATGCATCCTAATGGGGTCAGGGATCAAACCTGCAAACTAAAAGTAAGTACCCTTGACTGGGAATTGAACCCATGACCCTTAGGTGAATGGGCCTAATGCTCAAACCACTTAACCACACTGGCCTGAGCACTGTAGCATTATTCATAATACTTAACAAGAAGAAACAACTCAAATATCCATCAGTAGATGAGTGGACAAGGAAATACTACCATTCCACCATAAAAAGCAATGAAGGGTTGATACATAATGCAACACAAATGAACCTTGAAAACATCTATAATAATCTATAATAATAAAAAGGGCAACATGCTAATTAGACCAGATGTCTTCCGGACGTCATTCCAGACGTCCTTCCTGAGGAAGTCGGGGCCGGAGGGAAGCCAGTCCGGGCCCTGGGTGCCGGAAGGCGGCGGAGGGAAGCAGCCCAGGCCGGCAGCCGGGGGAAGGAAGGCCTCTGCTTGCATGCATTTTTGTGCTCCGGCCTCTAGGACTAAATAAAAGCAGCCAGACACAGCCTGGCCAGGTGGTTCAGTCCGTTGGAGCATGGTTCTGGACACTTAAAGGTTGTGGGTTCAGTCCCCAGTCAGGGCATATGGAAGGCAAACAATCAATGTTTCTCTCTCACATAGACGTTTCCTCTCTCTCTCTCTCTCTCTTTCTCTCTCTCTCTCTCTCTCTCCCTCCCTCCCTCCCTCCCTCCCTCTCTCTCTGAAATCAATAAAAAACATCCTTGGGTAAGGATTAAAAAAACCAAAAAGCTAAAACCTCAAAAATTTTTTTAAAAAGGAAAGGACTAGACCTGTATGTATTAACATACATAGCTCTTAAAACATTGCTGAGTTGGAAAAAAAAAAAAAAAAAAAAAAAAGCAACAAAAACATGAATATGATACCACTTATGCTTTTCCAAAGTTTTATGTTCAATGAAGATATATTACAAAATATATTTTTAGCTTTATCTATAATGCTCTACTTTTTCATAAAGAGGGACATATACGTATATTCCTCAGGTAATCTACACTAATAAAATAGGAAAAATACTAATTGACCGTACCTTCACTACGCCCAAAGCCAATCAGAGTGAGTATATAAATTAACCCAACAAGGATGGTGGTTAATTTGCATACACTGAGGGAGGGAGGAGTAAAGACTGAAGACAGCATAGAAGGAGCGGGAGGGAAAGTGGAAAGCAAGGTGGTTGCTGGAGGGAAAGCGCAGGCGGGGCAGCAGGAGGAAAAGTGTGGGGTGGGGGTTGGGGGCAGAGGCAGCAGGGAAAGTGCGGGAGGAGTGGCCGGGAGAGGTGGCGGGAGGGAAGTCCGCCAGAAGCCCTGTTCTTGAGGAATCTTCAGCAACAGGCCCCTAGTCTAAAATAATTAAATACGACAAAAAATGGACAATTACCTAAATAGGCCATTCATAAAAGAACCGTAAGTGACAAAAAGCACATAAAAATATGTTTATGGCCCTGGCCAGTGTAGCTCAGCTGGCTGAAAAATGGTCCATGCACTGAGAAGTCATTGGTTCCATTCCTGGTCCAGCACATGCCTGGGCTTCAGGCTCCATCCCCAATAGGGGGCCTGCAGGAGGCAACCAAGAAAGTAATGTTTCTCTTCATCAATGCTTCCTCTCTCCCCTCTTCTCTAAAATCAATTAAGATATTTTAAAAAGATGTTTATAGCCGAAACCGGTTTTGCTCAGTGGATAGAGCGTCGGTCTGTGGACTGAGAGGTCCCAGATTCGATTCCGGTCAAGGGCATGTACTTTGGTTGCGGGCACATCCCCAGTGGGGGGTGTGTAGGAGGCAGCTGGTCGATGTTCCTCTCTCATAGATGTTTCTAACTCTCTATCCCTCTCCCTTCCTCTCTGTAAAAAATCAATAAAATATATTTTAAAAATAAATAAAGATGTGTTTATGACTAACTATATAAATAGATTTAAATAAATAACCTAAGAAACAAAACTCTTGAGAACTAGATTGACCAAATTTCCCATAAGTAGACAGAAAACCCACTGCATTCAAAAGGGATGCGACCTGAAGAGATTTTTTTATGGATCAACAAAACCAAAGGAGAAGGGCCTAGTCTCACTGCTGGGGCCTGTCACTCCTCAGTAGTCAAGACCCAGAGAACAGGGACAGTGTCATGCTCATCTGTGAATTTTCTGAGCCCAGCAGTGTCTGACTCAATAGTTTGAGTATGTATTCTTCTTTTACTTTTCTCTTCCACATTCCCCTCCCCCATTAGAAGTCCCAAAGAAAATAGACCACCTCAGAGCTGAGCTGATCAGTGAATAGTGTTTTCCACATTTGGTCTCAGTTATATTTACAGATTCTAGGATCCTACCCAATACCTACAGAATGTTAATCTCTAGGGAAGGAGGCAATCTATGGTCAATAATCACCCTCAGTGTTCACTTAGTCAGTTAAACAACAGTGACCTGGCAGGTTTTGAAAGCACTGTATAAAAGAAAACTAAACTTAATCTTGAGAGGACCTAGTTTATTTAAAGATATATATGACATTACCATTATGAATTAAACAATTCTCAGATTTCGAGAACTTTAGTATATCACACCAAATTTTGTTAACAGAAAATGTTATTTAGAAGTTATATCATCCAGTTCTACTACTTTCATTTTATACTGCAATTCAAATTACTATTCATTCAGATTGATTTTTCTCTTTGATCTCTTACTAGGTAAAAACTACAAACAGAACCTCTATCATTGCAGCTATAGAATGGAACTACTTTAAAGTCTTTCTAGAACTGTAAACATGCTACATGTAGTACTTTTTTGTATAGTAGCCAATTAATAGCACTGATAAATGTGAAACTAAAGTTATTTGGGTTAGAATACAGACATTCCTCTCCAGCTAATAATCAGAAACTGAAACTTCTGCCACACCTTACCATCAACCTTTTCATAACTGGACTGTTTAGGAAGGCTGAATTACATTACCATTAACACTAATCATATAGGAAATTAGTTATTTGATTCATTAAACAAACTATCTGTTGATTTCAGAGAGAATTATTGACATTAAGCAAAAGTAAGACTATTGATTTCTTCCTTCTTAGTTTCTAAATCATTAATGATTATCAAACATTTTCTAGAATTGAGAGCATAGCTTCTCTGAAAGGTACTTAGAGAAGGAAAATACCTTAATATTTGAATGACCCACTTCTTGCTTTATGAGACAATCAATAGGTACATGAAGAACAGAATAATAAATACAGAATAAGCAAGCCTTGGTTCTTGTATAGCTTAATGGTTACAAAAACCGACGCTGTACCTTCTCATTTCCCCTCTGCCTTTCTCCCCACCCCCCTCACCACTCCTGTTCTGCTCTGCCATGCTGTGCTCTGAAGAGATACCTGTCATTCCCAGCAAGTGGCTTTGCTGGGCTTTTGGAGCGTACTACTGCCCGACCGAGAGATCTGCATGGGTACAGGCTATGACCTGTACAGTGCCTATGATTACACAGTACCACCTATAGAGAAAGCCCTTGCGAAAACCGACATTCAGACAATTCTTCCCTCTGGGTGCTATGAAAGAATAGCCCCATGTTCTGCCTTGGCTGCAAACATTTCATAGATGCAGGAGCTGGTGTCATAAATGAAAATTATAGCAAATCTTATTGTACTGTTAAATTTTGCCAAAAAAAAGTTTGAAGTAAAAAAGGGTGACCAAATTACATAGCTCATTTGTGAATGGATTTTTTAAATCCAGAAATAGAGGAAGTTTTAGATGACACAAAAAGGAGTTCAAGAGATTTTGATTACACTGGAAAGAATGAAAATTTATACCAAGAACAGAAATTTTTTAAAATCTACTTTTTTCTTAAAAATAAAGTTTTTGTTTAATATTTTGCATTTCTGTGAACTTAATAGCTTTTAGCTTCTAAAAATATTTGTTTTTCTTAAATCAAAGAAAGGGTACCCTGTTAAGATCACAGAACTTATAATTTCTTGTGTTTTTCTACATTTGACTGTTGTATAAATCTGCATGGTAACCATATACAAAGTTTCTTTTTTCAATCAAATGTACATCAATCACAGATTCCCTCCCGCAGAACTATATTATTTAATTCACTAAATGCAACCTCTTTTGTTGAGCTTATTTTTTTTATTGCTTTGTATGTTATAAGCAAAGCCTTTCATTCAAGAAATTTTTAAAATTGAATTTAAAGGGAGGAAGAGAAAGAGGGAAAGAGGAGGGAAGAAGGGAGGGATGGAAGGAGGGGAAAAAAGGAGATAACAGAGAGAGAGAGAGAGAGAGAGAGAGAGAGAGAGAGAGAGAGAGAGAGAGACAGACATCACTGGTTTGTTGTTCTGCTTATTTAAGCATGCATTGGTTTATTCTTGTATGTACTCTGACCAGGGATCAAACCCAAAACCTTGGCATATCAGGATGATGTTCTAACCGAGCTATATGGCCAGGGCCTCCTTCAATAACTTTGAATTATTTTATAGATATATTATACAAACAAATAAAATATAATAAAACAATTCTTAAGATCCAAATTTAAAATAAAGACTTAAGCAAAATAAGAAGCAAGGAGTTTCCTTAAATTTTCTCCTATACACAGTGTAAAATATTACTAGTCCTGGGGATTTTTAGTATCTGGTGAACATAAAAGAGAATCATATAAGTTCAGGAACAAACTAACCTCAGTTTATATAACTTGTATATTTCTATGCAGTTAAAATTTATAAAAAAGACAGAGAAAAAGAACAACAGAAGTGATACTCACACACGAAGGTCTCCACGTGTGTGCACAAGTCACCACATTTGGGGCAGCGCAGCTGGTTTCCACCTTTCCCAGAATTCCCGGAGCCGGATTTTTTACTGCTTCCCTCACTTACTGATTTCTAAAGTTTTTGGAGGAGGAAAAAGGAGTGTCAGTTATTAATTTTGGGCAACCATTTTATATGTAAATAAATATAAACAATATAGTTGATAATTAATCTTACAATTTTTACAATTTCTAGAATGAAATCATTTGCATAATTTAATCTCTACTATCGCTGGCACATATAGGTTATGTGTTAGCATTATAAAAAAAAAGTTTTCTACATCCAATGGACATAAAACTATGGGGAGGGAGGGGATGTGTGGGAGGGAGGGAGGGGGGCAATAAAAAAAATCAATAAAATATGTAAAAAAAAAAAAAGTTTTCTTTCAATGACTCAATAAAAACTAGAAAAAAAAATTCTGTAAGTATAAAACTACATTTCAATAAAATTAAATTGGGTGTTATTACCATAACAAGTAGTGATTCTTAACTTTCTTGAATCTAACTTTTTTCATTTCTTTTTTTTTCTTTTTTTTTTTTTAAATATATTTTATTGATTTTTTACAGAGAGGAAGGGAGAGAGATAGAGAGCTAGAAACGTCGATGAGAGAGAAACATCGACCAGTTGCCTCTTGCACACCCCCTACAGGGGATGTGCCCGCAACCAAGGTACATGCCCTTGACCGGAATCGAACCCGGGACCCTTCAGTCCGCAGACCGACGCTCTACCACTGAGCCAAACCGGCTTCGGCTAACTTTTTTCATTTCTAAAATAAAGATATCATCTACTTCAGAGTCACTATCAGGATTAAGTGCAAATATGAAAGCATCAAGTATTTTGTCTGGCATTTATTATTAACTCAAGTGTCAAGTTCACATAATAAAAAATGTGATAATTCACTGACCCAATACAATCACCCATCATCTACTCGCTAGCTTCAGAGTAGCCCAGCATTGTCATAAAGATATCCAAGATTTTTAGTAGAGGATGAAGTGGGGTTTACACTGTTATAAATTGCAAAAATTGTATGAAAGTAGGAAGTGATGGCTATTCCTATTTCAACCCTACAGACTAACTACCTAGGTTATTTAATGAAGCTTCTTTTCAGCTTTGGGGGTGGGGTGGGGGTGGGGGAGACTGCAGGAGGTTGGCCGGCTACGGAAGGTTGATTGTGGGAGCACACAGACCACCAGGGAGCAGCTTCTGTGTTGAGCCTCTGCCCCGTGGTGGTCAGTATGTTGTCATAGTGACTGGTCATTCAGTCAACCTGACCAGTCAGAACGGTTGCTTAGGCTGTTATGTATAGAGGCCCGGTGCACAAAATTCATGCAGGGGGGGGGAGGTTCCCTCAGCTTAGCTTGCACCCTCTCTAATCTGGGACCCCTTAACTGCCCGTTTAGCCCCAATCCAGGTGGGCAGTTGGACATTCCTAACACAATCTAGGACTGTTGGCTTCCAACCGCTCGTGTGCCCGACTGCCCCTAAAACTTCTGCATCCCAGCCTGATTACACCATAATAACTCCCGTCAGCCTGCTCAATGCCTAACTGCCCCTCCAGCGGGATTGCCCCTAACTGCCCTCCCCTGCAGGCCTGGCAACCCCTAACTGCCCTCTCCTGCAGGCCTGAATGCCCCCCAACTGCCCTCCCTTGCAGGCCTGGTCCCTCCCAACTGCCCTCTCCTGCTGGCCATATTGTGTGTCTGAGTGACTGTCAATTTTCATATTATTCTTTAATTAGATAGGACAGGATTGCTTAAACAAGGGAACTCAAATATGTACATAGGTGCCAATACCTTATTTCCATCTCCAGAGCCATCTTTACTTATCCCATCTTTTGAGGCTAAGCATGCTGGTGTTTCTGTAAAGGTTCTAAAAGGAACTCTTCGTAGAATCTGAGTTTCAAAGGTCCCAAGCCTTCCTAAAACGGGTATATGAATGCGACCACAAGAAATACCTGAAAATATAAAAACCTTATTAGTCTACACATCAAATATTAACATTCTTTCAATAAAATACCCTGGAAACAAAAATGTGATAAGCACAAGAGGTTGAAAAATTAGTTTCCACCGGAGTACAAACTGGTAAAGAAACTAAAAATACCATTAGAGGCAAAGCCCTCTCAAATATAGGCCAGACCTGGGCCTTGGAGAGATCCCAGGTGAGTAAAAATGTTTTTTTTCTTCCCAGGCCTGTCTTTTGGAAGGTGAAGAAAGATCACCAAGATCGTAACAATGGGTGACTCAAAGTTTGAAATAAATATTTCAACATCTGCCTTGCTAGTAGGGGGAAAAGACCATTTATGTCCTATATTCTTTTTTTAATTTTATTTTATTTTATTGCTTTTTTACAGAGAGAAAGAGAGAAGGATAGAGAGTTAGAAACATCGATGAGAGAGAATCATCTCTCAGCTGCCTCTTGTACACCCCCTACTGGGGATGTGGCCGCAACCAAGGTACATGCCCTGGACTGGAATCGAACCCGGGACCTTTCAGTCAGCAGGCTGATGGTCTATCCACTGAGCCAAACTGGTTTCAGCTATGTCCTATATTCTTATTCTTCTTATACTAGAGGCCCAATGCACAACATTCGTGCACTGGGGGTGGGGGAGGTCCCTCAGCCCAGTTTAATGGTAAACTGCTGGGAAACTTCAATCCTACAGAAAAAAATATAATTCAGTAAATATTGTGTAACTGCCATTCTGCTTTCAAGGATTTTAACTTTTTGACATAAAGTTAAAATTCTTTAATAGAATGTAAATTATTTAGCAAACGTTTCCTATAAAGGACCAGGATAGTAAATATTTTCAGCTTTGTGAGCCACAAATCTCAGTCTATTTGCCTATAATAGGAAAGTAAATGTAAACAATATGTACACAAATGGGTGTGGCCAGATTTGATCCACAGGGTCACTGTTTGCTGACCTCTCATTTTTCTTACATAATAAACCCCAAATAAATTATAGGCAACAGCAAAAGAGCCATACTGCATACTGTGTTCTTTACACAAGAAAACTGAATGGTCCTAGATTAAACAAAATGCTATATATTCCAGTACTGTAGGGACATTCAGAGCCTTGCATAAGCTAACCTGCATTAATGAACTGCCAAGAAGGAAGTTTCCCAGCAGTTTACCAAAGTACTCTTAGGAGTTAATAAAATAAACAACAGAAAGGGTATGTGTGTTAATGTTAATATTTAAATAAATTTAAGATATTGGGGGTTTTTGCCTCCCTCATTTTATTCCCTGCAAAATTCTCAACTCAGGCTTTAAATTTTTATTTCTACACCTATTAAGAGTTTCTAAGAGATCATGCACATATGTATTGTATCCAAAGCCAAAAACTGGTTTGAAATTATGTCCTTCAAACAAGTGTAAAAAAAAAAAGTTTGCTTAGTTATATAACTAGTTTATTAATTCCAATTTTCCAGCAGTATGCAATGTTAGAATAACTAATTTCTTTAGCTATTTTTCACCATAGGCCAGAGATTTTCAACCAGTGCACCACAAGAATTTCTAAAATGTGCAATACCCGACTATTTGGCAGGGACACTGACCTCTTTTCCCTAGATTGTCAAATAAAAAAAATGACAACAGCCAAAAACAACAGCAGTCCAGAGTGAGTGCTTTATCTTGAACCATAAATATATAGGTCATATAATAGAATGGTATCTTATCGGCCACTTGGCATTAACTATTAAAATGGTTAATGCTTGGTACTAGAAAGCTTTATATACAAGTATAGGCACCTGATTTTTTAAAAAATATATATTTTATTGATTTTTTACAGAGAGGAAGGGAGAGAGATAGAGAGCTAGAAACGTCGATGAGAGAGAAACATCGACCAGTTGTCTCTTGCACACCCCCTACCGGGAATGTGCCCGCAACCAAGGTACATGCCCTTGACCGGAATCGAACCCGGGACCTTTCAGTCCGCAGACCGACGCTCTACCACTGAGCCAAACCGGTTTCGGCTAGGCACCTGATTTTTAAAGTCACTTTGAGCCTTGGCTGGATAGCTCAGTTGGTTAGAACAGCAGTGGACAAACCAGGGCTCTTTGGCCCCTGGCGTGTGGCTCTTCCACAAAATACCACGGCCTAGGCAAGCCTATTTTGAAGAAGTGGCGTTAGAAGAAGTTTAAAAAATTTGGCTCTCAAAAGAAATTTCAATCGTTTTACTGTTGATATTTGGCTCTGTTGACGAGTTTGCTGACCACTGGGTTAGAACATCATTCCAATTCACCAAAGTGCTGGTTTGATCCCCAGAGTACATACAAGAATCAACCAGTAAGTAAGTGGTATAAATAAATTGATGTTTCTCTCTCCTTTCTTCCCTTTCTAAAATCAAATGATAAAAAACAACAACTTTAAGTCATTTTGGAGCAAAAAGGGTAGGCAATTTGTTGTTGTTGTTGGATCAGCAAAAAAAAATTTTTTGGTATGCCCCAAAATTTTAGTACCGGTAATTATTTATGTGTGCCCATGAGATGAAAAAGGTTAAAAATTGCTGCCCTAGGCCATCATCTGTTCCACAAAATACAAAACTGAATGCATCAAACTTCTTAGGAAAGATACAAATAAGAGGAACCAAATGTTTTCATCTCTATAAAAATACAATAAAAGGTTTAAGGTTTGACATCCCAGTCCCTAATCTAGACTGTAAAATTTTGCTTAACAGTATTAAAATTGCAAATTAATTAAAAAAAAGACAATTGGTGATTTTCTCTTAAGTAATGTTTCAAAAAAAAGAGTTCAAATTTTATCAAGTGCAACATTACCATTTTTTGCAGTGACACTTGCCATCACTCCCTCATAAGAATGAGATTTAAGGTAATTCATACATTTTAAGCAAACATATCGGGTCTAGTAATAATTAATGTCGTTTTTAAACATTCGTTTAAAATCTTGCTTGGCGTTGACTTGTATTGACATAACCTTCAAACACGTGGTATCTACAGAACGTGTGAAGTGCAATTAACAAGTTTTGCTTGAAAAAGTTTGTGTTTGGTTTGGTTTTTGTTGCAAAACTAGGGCTAAGAAGATGGCGGATGAAGAGCATATTCGGCACTGCATGCTTTACGAGTTCCAATTAGGAAGAAAAGCAAGTGAGGCTGCAAAAAACATCTGTAGTGCTCTTGGTCAAGATGCAGTTAGCGCCAGAAAATGCCAGCGTTGGTTTGAGAAATTTCGCGAGGGAAATTTTTCGTTAGATGACAAGAGTGGTCGAGGCCGTGTGTCCAATTTTGATCAAGAAGCTCTTCAAGCTCTTTTGGTGCAAAATCCTCAAATTACCCAACAAGAGCTTGCGACAACTTTAAATTGTTCACAAAAAACAATTTCCAATCAATTGCGTGCACTTGGCAAAGTCCAAAAGTTTGGAAAATGGGTTCCTCATGAGTTGACCAACAACAACCGTAATCAAAGAGTCACAATTTGCAGTTCGCTTCTGTCTCTCGACAAAACCGTTCGCTTCTCTCAAAAATTTTAGAGCAAATTGTTACCGGAGATGAAGAATGGGTGCTGTATGTTAATTTGAAAAGGCGGCCTCAATGGTTGGACAAAAATGAGGCTCCGCAGCCCACACCAAAACCTGACTTGCATGCGAAAAAAGTGATGTTGTGTGTTTGGTGGAATTTTAAAGGAATTCTTCATTATGAACTTTTACCATCTAACCAAACCATTACAAGTGCAGTGTATAGTGCCCAGTTGGAAAGGTTAGCCCAAGCTTTAAGAGAAAAAGAACCCGCGCTGATTAATCGGAAGGGCGTAATTCTTCACCACGATAACGCACGACCGCATACTGCAAGAATCACTGCTGAAAAACTGCACCAGTTGGAATGGGAAGTTCTCCCTCAACCTGCATATTCTCCTGATATTGCCCCTTCCGATTACCATTTGTTTCGTTCTTTGCAAAACTTTCTTCTTGGAAAAAAATTTAATAATGAAGAATGCCTCAAAAATGCATTGACCGAATTTTTTGCATCAAAATCACAAGAATTTTACAACAGAGGGATTAAAATGCTTCCTGAGCGTTGGGCACAAGTAGTAGAAAACAACGGCAACTATATTGTTGATTAAATTTTGTTGTATTGTTTAAATAAATTCGATTTATTTATAATAAAAAAGTATTAGAAAACGACATTAATTATTACTAGGCCTAATATTTAATGTTTTTCCAAGGAAAGAATATGGTCTAAAGACTATGACAATATAAAAATCAAGTCTAGAAAAAATAATGGGGAGAGGAAATCAAGTAATGCAGAAAGTTAATGGGTACTGAAGCTGGGTGATACTGGGTATTTGGCAGTTCATTGTCTATTTTGTGTGTTTATGAATCTGATCATAATAAATTAATGAAAGGTAGCAAAATAAAATTATAATCTATGTAACAAGTATAGCTTTTTAAATTGAGCCATTACAATGTATTCACAAAGAAAACTACAATTGTAACAAATTTATGTGAGGCTATTTTACTTAGCTGTTTAGACAAAACAACCTTGAATTATCACATATAGTGGGTATATTTTTTCCCATTTGCAATAAAAAAATATCTTTTAAAATAGTGTTTAAACAATTTACAATATCTAGTATTATTAGAAAATAAGCTGAAAGGAACTTATCTTTGGGAATTTAAGAGAAATAAAAACTGTGAACATAATCATTTTAAAGTCTACTTGAATAGAAAGAAAAATAAGTCCTCTTAAATAAATGCAACTATACAATCACCACAGAAAACACTATTTGAAAAACATGCTTGTGTCAGCTGAACTTAGAAGTTTAAGAATTTCTTTGCTGGTCCTGATGGATGGTACTGTAGCACTGTTTTAACTTTCTATGGGCTACCAACAAGATGCCATAAATACTAAACCTGTGGCTCTCAAACTTGTACACGCATTAAAATCAACTGGAGAGCTTGTTAAAACATTGTAGGGGACCTTCCCTGGTTCTGATTCAGAAGGTACAAGATGGAACTTGCATTTCTATCAAGTTCCCAGGTGTTGATGCTGCTGGTCTGGAAACCACACTTTTAAACCACTGTACTCATCAATTTAAATAACCAGTCATTCACCAATCATATAAATCTTCACAGGAATCATTGCAGCAAACTAATCAGGAGTTTTTAACCCTTTTTGCACCATGAACCCATCTGGCAGTCATGTGAAGCCTACAGACAGGTCCCTTCTCAGAATAATATTTTTAAATGTATAGAATACACAATAAAGAAAACCAATTATACTGTAGTTACCAAAAGATCTTTAAAATATCCTTTACTAACAAAATTAAATAAGACGTAAAAGCTCTTATAACTACCATGATTTCAAAGGTGTGAAAAGTATAAACAATATATTTGAGATATATTTTGTAATGGTATGAAAATGTTTGTAATTTTGATTGGTGACAAATTCAGATACTGCAGCTACTGTAGATTTGTTGCCTATGTTCAGAATTGAAGGAAATGGTGTATTTCACATCAAGATTAGTGAAAATAAAGTTCATGGAACCTCTGAATTCTATCCCTAGACCCTTTGGGAACCTGTAAACTCCAAATGAAAAAATCCTAAAGCCAAAAAGGGAAGTATTTCTGTGAAGTGTATTTCAAAAGACTACTTGGCAGCAATTCCAAAAGACAGTTAAAAAGTTAAACCATTTACAAACTTCTGTTATATAGATGAAGCTTTTTGAGCTTCAGAGCAAATGTTTTTAAAAAAGAAATATTAGAATAAGGTAAACTTACTTTCAGGCTATTAAAACGTAGGAGAGTTATTTATTAAACTTTTAAATATCTGACTGCTTATATTCAATCTTGATTTAAGCACTCTCCAAAAACATACAAATAATTCAGTTTAAAAGATAAACCAATCTTTAATTTGTACTTTAGAAATATAGAATTAAAAAAAAAATTTAACCCTTTGCACTCCGCTGTCCCCTCTCAGGGGACATCGGAATTCTAGCATATCACTCGGATGTTATATAGATGAATACACATATTAAAAAACAAATTGACTTATACATGCAAAGAACATTTTTTAATATTTTTTAAAATATACACTAAAATTTAAAAATACACGTGACTTGGGTAGAAAAAATATTTAAAATTTCTCTTTACTATAGGTTTCATATTCAAAGAAACTAATGAGGAAAAAACACATTAAACTGGGTAAACATAGGCCATCAGAAAAGAAAATAGATCCAGTATCTAGGATGACAATTTTACAAATAATTTTTCAAATTACCATACACCAATGGAAATAGAGAATAGCACTATACTTCAGGGCTCTGAAATGCCCCCTTTTATTCTTAATTCATTTTACAATTTTGTGTTGGACTAATTTGATCAAGTTTTTTTGTTTGCTTTTGTTATGTTGCTGAAATTCTTAACTCTACTGTTTATAAGAATAAACTAGTTAAAATTCAATTCTGATTTTTCTATCTTTGCCTTTCTTCCTTTTTTCAGTTTTGAATAAAAACAATCCTCCTGGTGTGTTTTTTAAATCCTTAAAGAAAATATCTCTATATTATTATAGGCTTTTAGACTTTTCTATTATGAAAAATAAACATTTTATGTAATTGTGTCTTGGGAAAGTCTTAAATCAATGTGAAAGGCATTTTGCTGTTTTTCATGTAAAAATATTAAATTCTATAATGACCTTGAACACACATATACCCTATCCATTCCTAGAAACAATATTATTTGTCTCCTCTACCAGATTTAAACTCTATCTGGAGTACAAACTGGTGTACTTGTTCACCATTCTCTCTCTAGCGCCAACACAGCCTAGCAGGCCCTCAACAAACATATGTCAAATAAATACATTTAAATCTGTCACTTTGAAGTGTTTGCAACTCAAATTCCTGGAATAGGGACATGTACTTGTTCAGGTTTAACAACTCTGTAGTCTTGGGACTAAACTCACTCTTTTACATTTCTGTATCATTTTACAAATGCTTCTGCCCACATGTTCACTTAATTCCTCTGTGATATAAGCTGTCAGAAAAACTGTACACTTAGTAAACAAAGTTTTGTAATTAACCTAAGATTTAGGAAAAGGGGACTTTTCTTATTTATCCAGGGGTCATAAGCTGTCAAGCCAAAGGGAAACGGATTGGTCTAGAAGGTAAGGGATTATAACAGGATCTAGCTTCATCGTCTGATAAGTCCTAAATTCGGGGAAGATAAGAAATGGTTTCTTTTCCGGAGCCTCCAAGCTGGAGTGGCACTTTCACGGCCCCGGACAAACAGAAAGGAAGGTAAACAGCGCCACCCTGAAGCAACTATCTGGGACTGTCATGTGGTGGCAACAACTGCCGAGACCTCAGTGCCACAACAACCCTCTCCCCCGCTGCCTGCGCCCGGGAACTCTCCCAAACCCGCCCCGCCGCCGGCGGCCGCACAATGGCAATGACACGGCGGCCCGCGCGGCCCGCCGCCCGCCGCCCGCGGCCCCCACGGGGCAGCCCCACCGGCGCCTCCTCGGAGCTCCGGACGGGCCCGAAGGGGACCCGGTAGCGCTCCGTAGGAGGACTCGCAGCGCGCAGTCAGCAGTTTTGGAGGAGCTTGGAGTGGGGTCTGGGGACGTTTTTAAGGAAAGGAGGGGCAGTCTGTGCCTTTCAAGGTTTCTGCCAAGTGGCCCCGTCCTGGCCCCAAAGTCCCGGAGGCTGGAAAGTGCGCGAGCGGGGAGCACAGGGGGAGAAACAGCTGCTCTGGAGGTCGGCAGAGCCCCGCGCTCCCGGGAAGGAGAGCGCCGGGCGCAGCGCCGCGCAGCCCGCACACTCCCGCAACGGGGTAGGCCGCTGGCTCCCCCCGGGACCCCGCCGCCGGCCCGTACCCTCCGGCCCCAAGGCTCGGCCCAAGTACTGCTTCGGTACCTCTCGGTGCGGAGGCAAGCGAGGAAGTGATGAGCCGCGCGGCGACCGCTCCGCAACTACAAGCGCCGCAGCCAGACATCTCCGCGGGGCCTAGGCCGGGCTTCTCCTCCTCCTCCTCCGAGTCGCAGGGGCCCGGCTCCTACTTGCAGGGCGCGCTGACCAGGCTCCGGACCCTCCCGCCAACCCCTAGGCCCAGTGCAGACTCCAGCCGCCAGGCAGCCAGGCCTGCGCGTTCTCAGAGGCCCTGGGTCGTGTACCCAATACTGTAGACACCTAAGCCCTCTCCCTCCCTCCCCTGCGCCTCTCCCTCCCCACCCCCACCCCCCACCCGCCTACCGGGCCCGGGGAGCGTGCGCGCGCCTGCGTCCTAGGTCTTAGGGAGGGGCGTTGGCACGTGCTACGTGTGTGTACGTGAGGCACCGCCGTACGGCGAGGGGAAGGGGGCGGAGACCTCGGAGCCAATGAGCACGCTGCGACGGTGGCTGGCCCTAACTGCAGGAACTACAAGTCCCGAAAGGCAATTCTTCCGGAAGCCCCTTTAATCCTAGTGTTGAAAAAGTTTTTGAGGTAAACACAGAGGTGCAGGCCGGGAGTTGTAGTCTTAACCCGTCGCAGTCAAGTTCTGGTCATTTTCGATTGGTGGCAGGGAAGATGAAAGTGAGACCGGTGGAGTCTTTAAAGTGTTTTTTTTTTTTTTTCCTTTAAGTTTTTAAAGTCTTTAAAAACATCCTTCGGATGGCTCAGAAATTCCTTTCGTCGGGATTCCACATCTTGGCTCCTTATTTTCCTCACTTGTAATATGGAAGTGGTGGACTTTTTTTGAACTTTTGGATGATGGCTCTCTTTGTTTTATAAGCCAGCGCTGATAACTTGCAGCTGTTGCTAGTCCATGACTGCTTTACAATCCTTTGATGGTTCCCTTAAACCTGATCACACCCTGGTAAACCCTTCCTTCATTAACTCTCTTTGAATCCTGTCAGCATGGCTGGTTCCTCTCTGGACAGCTAAAACAGATGAACCCTGGACAAGGTGGAGAACGGTGACAAATTAACCAGACTCTTCCCATCTGAGTTGGCACCAGACTATTTGTGTATTAAGATTTTGATTAACTTAGAAACCCAGAGAAATTGCCAAGTGATCTTGGATGCTTCTAGTTCTGAATTTGGGGGGAGTTGGGCAAGCTAGAGCCAGGACTAGGCCACACAAGTTATTTAGCCCTCAACGATCTTGGATTAGAGAAATGTGGCTTCTAGTTCCGTGGGTCTGGCCGTGAGAAGGGGCATTGGCCTTGGCCCAGGCCAATCATGTTTTGTGTTTCTTCGCTCTAAGGGAGCTAACTTCTGGTATTCCCTCAGTTTTAAAGTGGCAGACACCAGAATCAGAGCCCCATCTTCCTCAGCAGCCTCCATTAATATAATTTTGAGGAAGGAAAAACTCTAAAGTTCTCTCAAAACAGTGTTTTCAAATTATGTTCTTAGAATCCCTCAGAAGCTCTGTGGAGGGGGTGAGGAGACTAAGAACACTTCCTCTGTCTCTTATTCCACCCCAAGGTTAATCAAAACAGCCCTGCTTTTATCTGTTTATCTATTTCATGTATTAGGGTTTTGTTTGAAAATAGTGTTCTTTAGCTTTAAAGCAATATTTCAAAACCACTGATGATGGGACAAACCTTTCCTTTTAGCAATGACCTAAGCAGGTCACATGAACCCTAACACCCAACTTAAATAATCATCTCACCCTACCTCCTATTTCAATTGTATGCACATTTTTTTCTGTTGTAAGTAGCAGAAATGGTACCAGTTGTATGACCGATGGGGTCTGATCAAACCTGGGTTCAATAACCTTGGGTTCTGGCTAGGAAATAATTCAGAGTCCAGAACCCTCAAATGGCCAAGGAGATCGAGCTGGTCCTGATGTCAGCTCATTTTTTGTGGATCTTGCAACCAACCGAAGGAAGTACGTTCCCTTGACCAGAATTGAACCTGAGACCCTTCAGTCCAAGGGGTGACACTCCAACCATTGAAGGCCAGCTGTGGCTGATTTTATTGCTTATTTGGGCCTGGAATACAACTGTGGTACAGATGTTCTCTCTAGGGACAAAAGCTCAGAGGGTCCAAACTACACAATGGCCCAACCAGCAATATGCTAGGGGAGGGAAAGTCACTCTGGGGGCAAGGTCCCACCCTACAATTGTCCATTGCTAGGCACCTGGGGCTTTCCAACCCGGTGACCTTCTCTACGTGGCCCATCATTCTTGCTCTGCTCATGTTTGTCTAACTGCCTACAACACTTCTTTTTCTATAAATAATTAATTTTTTACGAAGCAAGCTAAATAAAAGCTTAATGAAGTTAAGCCTCACCTGGAAGCACTCCATGAGCTTTCCCTTTCTCTGACTATTCTATGAGCTGGATTTCTCATTCATTCAGTCAATGACTATTTATTAAGCACTATTTATTACATGCGGGGCACTAAGGAAATAACACTGAACCACACTACACACAAAAATGTTTCCCTCATGGAGCTTCTATTGTAGTGGGAAGTATAAGACAGCAAGTAAAAAATATATACTAGTATATGTATATTCCACTGGTATGATGACATAGAATATCCTTATATTTTTATATAAGGATATATCCTTATATATGTGTAATATATTCTTATGTTACAGGACAATTGAGCATTTCATTTATTTATGGACTTATGTTTTCTGTTTTGCCTGTGTTCCAACTGGACTATGAGCTCTTTGAAGGCAGGTATTTCATTATGTACCAAGGCCAGAAAATCTGACATATAATCAGAGCAAACTATAATTGACAAAAAGGTGACTGTTAATAGACACAATTTTATACAATGGTTAATCCAACTGACTGAGTGTCTCAGAAGAAATTCCCAGGAGATTCCAGATTAGCAGAGTGTAGACTTTGCCCTAGAAAATACAAAAACAAAGGGATCTGTACACAACTGTTTAACTTTTTCTCAGTAATGTGAACAAGGGTCATGTGGCTCTGGCATTAGACTGGTGATGGTTTCATCATGCAGGCAACATGCTTTTGGTAGTTTCAATACATCACCCCAAATCTGTACTCAGTAGGTCAGAATATACCTGGATTATTAGGATCAGCACCCAACAAGCATGGATTGGGACACTAACTTTGTACGAGGCTCTCTGTTGGTGTAGATCTTATAGTCGTGTTCAAATTGGGGAACTTGTACCATGGAGATATACCAAGACTTCCCACTTGGTGTTTGAGCACAGAGGGGTGTTAAGTTTTTTATTTGTTTCGTTTTATTTTTTTTTGTTTGTTTGTTAGAGGGGTGTTAAGTTTAAATAAAATAACATCTATATTGGAAAGGGTTCCGATGAAAAGGATCATTCTTTTTAGGAACTACGTGACTATTTGACAAAGGAGCATGTTCCATTTTACAAGTGTACATTCCCTGACCTGAAATTCACAGGTTGGGATGTAGGGAAGCATGGGACCTGGTTGGAAAGCCTGTAAGGAGGATTTTCTAAAAGGTTGGGGACCTCTTAGGGGGATCTTGCTAAGGGCAGCAGCCCCTGCCTTGACTTTTCCAAACAAGTCCAAGCTCCCAGGTGTTTTACTGGAATCTCTATGTTTAGTCTTCAAACCCGACCTTGTAGAAGCATGTGGTTTTTCAAGGATACTTACCCTGCTGGTAATAGTTAAGTTTAGTTCAAACAGTTGTTACAATAAAAGCCTAAAGAGGCAGGCAGTTGAGGCTCTTTGCTCCTAAAGCAAAACAGCCCCTGAGCCTTCTCTTTCATAGAAAGGTGTGTCAGAGTAGTCATTCACCCATCATTCAGGGTCTGCCGGTCAGCACGGGCATTGGGACAGTGTCCTTGCTCCAGGATACGAGAGGGAGCAGAGCTTGGCACCTGGGCAGAGGGCAGTGAGGTTCCAGAGGCACCCTAGGACCCCTCTCTCTCATTTGGCACTGCATGGATAACCTCTGGCCAGACTCCTCTCATGCCATCCCCACGAGTTATGGATTTGGAAACAGAGCCATTTGATATTTTCCTTGTAATAAAATGGCTCCTCTATTAGATGAGTGATAGCAATACCTGTGGCCACATCTTATCAACTCCTTGAAACAAAATACATCCACATCACACCTACTTTCAGCTCTGTTCTGACAGGTTAATGATGCTTTAAAAGGAAAGTCAAATACAATTTTCCAGATCAGCTTAACAATAACCTACAACCTTCGGACCAACTGCAATTTTCCAGATCAAATAGTTTCCAGGATCTGACTCCCCTCCTTGAGTTATTTACCTAACTAAAATTTACATAAAAAGTCTTTTTTTCGCCTTTTAATACTTGATTCTACCTCCCAAGATTGTGAACATTGTGAGTTGTTACGTGAAAAATATCTTATAGGTTAGAGTCAGGGAGTCATCCGATTTAGCACTGGATTTTTCAGATGAGGTAACAGGCATGTGAAAACACAGGGACTTGACCAAAGTGACATAATGAGTCAGAAATAGAAAGAGGAATAGAGTTCAAGTCTTCTGATTTTAAAACTTTGTTTCTTAATCTTTTTTAACCTAAAACTCCTTCTGGTAAACATAAAAATTTTACCTCTTCATCAAAGGTTTTGGCACAGCCTCTCAGGGAGCCATCATTCTGTGGGAATCACTGTATCCTCTGAACGAAGGCATTTCTTTTTTTATGACGGAACACTGATCTTTCAGATAATCAGACATTGATGCTGCCAGGCACAGAACAGGGACTCAACATTTACATTTTAAAAGATAAGGGCTTTAAAAAAGGACTTATGTCGAAAGGTAGTATGAGATTCAATTAATACAACAGTGTATTAGGACTATACTGAATACTTTCACTCATTTTTTAATATATTTTTTTATTGTATGAAATTTTTATTTTATTTTATTGATTTTGTACCGAGAGGAAGGGAGAGAGATAGATAGTTAGAAACATCAATGAGAGTCATCGATCAGCTGCCTCTTGCACACCCCCTACTGGGGATGTGCCCGCAACCAAGGTACATGCCCCTGACCGGAATCGAACCCGGGACCTTTCAGTCCCCAAGCCGACGCTCTATCCATTGAGCCAAACCAGTGTTGGCAACTTTCACTAATTTTTTAAAATACGTTTTTATTGATTTTTAGAGAGGAAAAGAGGGATAGAGATATAGAAACATGGATCAGCTGCCTCCTGTTGCCTCCTGCACACATACACTCCCACTAGGGACTGGCCAGAAAGCCAGCCTGACAGGGAATGGAGCAGGTCAAGATCTTGATTCATGGGCTGACAACCCAACCACGGAGCCACACTGGCCAGGCACTGTCACTCTAGTCTCACCTTGAGTCTCAGCAAGAGAGGTATTATCTGCATTCCAATTTTGCAGCTGAGGAAATCAAGACAGAGAGGGTTTATGTGACTTTCTCAAGGTCACAGCAGAACCTGGACTCACACCATTTTCATTACTTCCTATAACCTCCTCCAAAAGCTGGTAAGATTTTAAAGGTCTGTATAATTTCCACTTCCTACCCATAAATATCTCACATCAGAGACTAAAAAGCTGCCTTTCCATTAAGGCAGTAACCTACCCCCCTTACGTGCCAACCCCCCCCCCCCCCAACACACACACATTTTTTCCTTAAGAATGACCTGGGTTGCTCTGATTGGTTTGATTCAGTGGGTAGAACATTGGCCAGCCGACTGAAGGATCCCAGGTTCAATTCTAGTCAAGGACAAGTGCCTCAGTTATCAGTGTTTCTCCTTCTCCCTTCCAACCCCTCTAAAAATCAATGAAAAAATATCCTTGCCAAAACCAGTTTGGCTCAGTGGATAGAGCATCGGTCTGTGGACTGAAAGGTCCCAGGTTCGATTCCGGTCAAGGGCATGCACATTGGTTGTGGGCACATCCCCAGTAGGGGGTGTGCAGGAGGCAGCTGGTCGATGTTTCTCTCCCATTGACGTTTCTAGCTCTCTATCCCTCTCCCTTCCTCTCTGTGGAAAATCAATAAAATATATTTTTTAAAAAGAAAGAAAAAAGAAAATAAAAATATCCTCAGGTGAGGATTAACAAAAGAATGAACCGGTTTGTTTGTTAAAATATACTTAGGCTAAAAACGAAGGACCTCTAGCACGGAGGGATCTGGAGAGTATTATGCTAAGTGAAACAAGCCAGTCAGAGAAAGGCAAGTATCACATTATCTCACTCATATGTGGAATCTGAAGAGTAAATAAACTGATACAGAGTCATAGAAGCATGGAACAGACTGTCAAATCTCCGTGGGAAGGTGGGGGTGGGGTGGGAAGAAATTAACCAAAGAACTTGTATGCTTATATGCATAACCATGGACACAGACAACATGGTGGTGAAGGCCTGGAGCATGGGCAGGTGCAGGCTAGAAGGGGTCCATGGGGGAAAATGTGGACATTTGTAATACTTTCAACAATAAAGGTTAAATAATAATAATAATAAAATATACCTAGGCCCCTCCACTAAAGGTTTTGACAAAATAGTCTGGAGTGGGTGCGAAAATCTTATTTTTTCTAGAATACTAAAATCAGGAGATGCTAAGGTGTATTTGTAAAAAAATGAAAAAGGTGAATTTTCACTTTGGTGGTAAAAGCCTGTGCTTTAACTTCTAGCGATCTCTTTTTTAGGCTCCCTCCAATTGCCACCACTTCCTCTGAGACTCAGTGCCCAGGTTTGTAGGGAGACCAATGGGATCTACTGCAGGATGCTCACCATCCTCTTAGGCCTATCCTTGTGGGCTGGTGGTGACTTCAGATAGCACAGAACCACTACCCCCGCCCCCCGCACCCCCTCCCATCCTCAATTAGAGGTGAGTCCTTCTTTCTAACGTTCAGGAAAATGGCCAGTAGATGGCACTAACTCACCATGACTTTCCTCTTTGAATGGAGGTGGGGCATGGGGAGTGTCCTCAAAGCTAATCATTGAAATAGCGTACCCAGTCTTGAAGACAGTGCTAGGAAATACTTGTTTCATTTTTTTCTAAAGGGTCCAGATGTCAATGGTAGCATCGCTGGTGCATGGACCCCAGCTGAGTCACTTACCAGCTGTGTGACTTCTGACAACTTACTTCATAAGCCTGTTTTTTCAACTATAAATTGGGGTGTTGGCCTCCCAAGAGTTAATGTGAGAAATAAATGATTCTTTGATCCACACAGCACACAGTCAGTACTTCATAAATAACAAATATATTTTTTGCTGTGCAATGTGTAATTTTTGGCTTTCCTTTTATGTCTATTGTGTTCAAAAGGGGCCACATGCTAACCTGACAAGCTCAGGGAAGGCCTGCATGGCAGTCTTGCAAAATCAGAGATCTAGAGTAACTACCGTGTTTCCCCAAAAATAAGACATCTTCTGAAAATAAGACCTACTTACAGATTTCCTTCAGAGTGAAATATAAGGCATCCCCCCGAAAATAAGCCCCCCCCCCCGCCCCCTAGGATCTGTCTCAGAATGCTATTGCTAAACATGAGAGATTTGGTCCACTGATTCTGAAAGAAATGGAGTCACAAGAAATTCACCAGGAAATTCAGGAATTGGATTGTTATGATGATGTTCCAGAAGATGATGACATGATTGTCATTGAATAAATGAGTAAATTCTTGATACTGTAGGATTCACAGTTTGTCTGGTTTGTGTTGACAACTACCGTACTACCGTACCGTATACAGGTAATAAATTTCCTTTATTTTCATTTAACAATAAATGTGTATCATATTCTTCTTCATGGAAAAATAAGGCATCCCCTGAAAATAAGACCTTGCGCATCTTTGGGAGCAAAAATTAATATAAGACACTGTCTTGTTTTCGGGGAAACAGGGTACAAAGGATGGTCTGAAATTAAACTTTAACTAAAAACAGGTTATAGTGGGTAGTCATGTCCTAGGCCAGTATTTTCCCTGACAAAGATCAACTTTGATCTTTACTGAGGCCATTTGTCTTTTTTTTTTTTTTTTTTTTTTTAATATATTTTATTGATTTTTTTATAGAGAGAAAGGGAGAGGGATAGAGAGCCAGAAACATCAATGAGAGAGAAACATCGACCAGCTGCCTCCTGCACAACCCCTAACTGGGGATGTGCCCACAACCAGGGTAAATGCCCTTGACCGGAATCAAACCTGGAACCCTTGAGTCCACAGGCCGACGCTCTATCCACTGAGCCAAACCAGTTTTGGCTCATTAGTCTTTTTGCATCTAAGATAACATAGAAATGTCTGGATAACTTGTAACTTCTTCATTTATTTTTCCCCAAACCCCTTAGGGCACTCCTAATGTGCTGGGCAGCAGGACAGATACCACAAATTCCTTCATTATCATGTTAATTGTTCCTGCACTCACCTAAGTATGTGTCTATTATTTTACTTTTTATCCAATCCCAGGGGTTTCCCCTACCCTCCACTTCGCTTTCTCCCTCCTCTCTATTCTAATACCAATGGATTTCATGTAACCACCTAGATCCCCTTCCTTTGACTGCAATGTATAAATACAGATGAAACCCACCATTCTCCAGAGTATTATCTCAATTACTTGAGGTTCTGCTTCCTGGCATATGTTGACAGTTTGGCTCAAATAAACTCACAGAAATTCTTTACAGATTTCATTGATTAACACTATAAATTTTACGTTAACATTATGAAATTCCTGTTGTGATTCTTTTTTGTTTTTTTTTGTTAATCCTCACCTGAGGATATTTTTTCCATTGCTTTTCAGACAGAATGAAGGGAAGGAGGGAGAAAAGAGAAAACATCCGTGTGAGAGGGACACATCAACTGGTTGCCTCCCACACACAGCCCCACACGGGAGCAAACCCAAGTACCTGCCCTTGACCAGAAATGGAACACTGAAACCTTCAGTGTGCAGGCAGACACTCTACCACTGAGAACGCCATCCCAGGCTTTAGTTGTAACTCTTAGCTAGCTTGTTGATGAACTCATCCTATTCATTATACCTTAGCGTTGTAAGGAGCTTGCTTGATCTAATAAAAAAAAAAAAATTTGAAAAATTGAAAAAGAGCCCTGGCTGGTGTGGATCAAGTGGTTGGAGCATCATCCAGTATATCGAAAGGTGGTAGGTTCAATTCCAGGTCAGGGCACATATCCAGGTTATAGGTTTAATCCCTGGTCCAGATGAACACAGGAGGCAATTGATGTTTCTCTCTCTCATTGATGTCTCTGTCTCTCTCTCCCCCCAAGGGGTACCAGACTGTGCAAGAATGTCATGCACCATACATGCCTCTAGTAATGAAATGAAATGAAATAAAATAAAATAAAATAAGCTAAAATAAAATAAGCAAGTAATTGGAGATTATCAAACATGGCCAGGTGATTTTTGTTGTTCTTTTGCAAAACTTTTTGAAGATGAAAAAAAAAATTGTTAAAATGATATGGATAAATTGAATTAGTATTTGTGTAA
This sequence comes from Pipistrellus hanaki, assembly GCF_964339955.1. Classification (NCBI taxonomy): domain Eukaryota; kingdom Metazoa; phylum Chordata; class Mammalia; order Chiroptera; family Vespertilionidae; genus Pipistrellus; species Pipistrellus hanaki. The sequence goes on along the minus strand of NC_140503.1, from coordinate 43,085,610 downwards.
TGGCAAAACTATCTTAAGCATTAGGACAAAATAAAAACTTATAGAACAAAGTTGGAGGACTCACACTTCCTGGTTTTAAAATAACTACAAAGCTACAATAACCATGATAGAGTGGTACTGCCTGGCTGGGTGGTTCAGTTGGTTGAAACATCGTCCCAGACACCAAAAGGTTGAAGGTTTGATTCCTGGTCTGGGCACACCTAGGTTGCAGGTTTGATCCCTGGTTGGAGGTAACCAATCAGTGTTTCTTTTCCTCCCCCCTCTCCCTCTCTCAAGAAAGAAAGAAAGAAAGAAAGAAAGAAAGAAAGAAAGAAAGAAAGAAAGAAAGAAAGAAAGAAGTCAATGAACATGTCCTCAGTTGAAGAGTAAAACAAAAAAAGACAAAGTGGTACTGTCATAAGAATAGATAAATAGAGCAATAGAATATAATTAAGAGTCCAGAAGTAAACCTTTACATTTATAGCCAATTGATTTTCGACAAGAGTGCCAAGTCCAGTCAATGGGAAAGAAGAATCTTTTTACCAAATGGTGCTGTTCAGCTGGATATCTACATACAAATGAAGCTGGACCCCTACTGATAGACATGTACATAATTTAACTCAAAATGAATAAAAAACCTAAATGTAAATACTAAAATTATAAAGCTATTAGAAGAAAATATAGGTGTTAAGTTTATGATCTTGGATTTTGTAAAGCAACAGTTCCTTAGATATGATACTAAAAGCATATGCTAACAAAAATAAATGAATTACACTTCAGCAAAATAAAAAAATTGTACTTCAAGAGACACTATCAAGAACTAAAAAGACAACCCATGGAAAAATATTGATAAGGGTCTAGCGTTCAGAGTATACAAAGACTTTTTAAAACTCAACAGTATAAAGACAAATAACCCAATTTTTTTAATGAGTGCTGTAGGCTGAATGTTTGTTCCCACCTCCTCCCCCAACCCCAAATTCATTTGTTGAAGCCTAATCCCCAATGTAATGGTATTAGGAAATGATGCTTTGGGATTCAATTAAGTCATGAGTGTGGGACATTCATAAATGTGATTAGTGTCCTTATTAAAAGAAACCTCAGAGAGCTCCCTTGCCCCTCCCACCATGCATCTGTATGACCAGGAAGCAAACTCCCACCAGACACCACATTGTCAGCACTTTGATCTTGGACTTCCCAGCCTCCACAGCTGTGAGAAATCCATTTCTTTCTTGTTCATAAGCCACCTGGTCTTTGCTATTTTTGTTATAGCAGCCTGAACAGACTAAGACAATGGGCAAAGGATTTGAATAGACATCTCTCCAAGAAAGATATACAAATGATATGAATAAGTATATGAAAATATGCTCAGCATTATTTGCCTCTAGTAAAATGCAAATCAAAATCACAACGAGATACAACTTTACACTTACTGGATGGCTGTAAAACAAAAACAGCAAGTTTGGTTGGCAAGGACATGGAGAAACTAGACCCCTCATGTAGTGTTGGTGGGAATGTAAAATGGATTGGCTGCTATGGAAAACAATTTGGTAGTCACTCAAAACTTAAACATAGAGTTACTAAATGACCTAGCAATTCCACTCCTGGATATATACCTAAAGAACTGAAAATATATGTTCATACAAAAAATGTGTACATAAATGTTCATACCAGTATAATTCAAAATAGGGAAAAAGTGGACACATGTCAAATATTCAACTACTTACTAGATAAAATTTGGTATGTCCATACAATGAACTATTTTTTTAATAAGTTTTTATTGTTCATATTATTACAAATGTTCCTTCCCCCCCCCTCCCCCCCCCCGCCACCATTGCTCTCCTCCATCAGGTTCCCACCCCACCCTCTGCCCTTTCCCCACTCCCCATTGTCCTCATCCATAGGTGCACAGTTTATGTTCAGTCTCTTCCCACATCCCCCCTCTCCTTTTCCCCAAGAATCGTCAGTTCACTCCCCTTCTATACCTCTGATTCTATTATATTCAACAGTTAATATTGTTCATCAGATTTTTTTTAAAGTTCCTTGGTTTTTAGATTCACTTGTTGATAGTTACGTATTTGTTGTTCATAATTTTTATCTTTAGTTACTTTCTCTTCTGAAAGAACCCCCTTCAGCAATTCATATAATTCTGGTTTGGTGTTGATGAACTCCTTTAGCTTTTTTTTATTAGTGAAGCTCTTTATCTGACCTTCGATTCTGAGTGATAGCTTTGCTGGATAGATTATCTTTGGCTGTAGGTTCTTACTATTCATCACCTTCAATATTTCTTGCCATTCCCGTCTGGCCTGCATGGTTTCTGTTGAGAAGTCAGCTGACAATCGTATAGGTGTTCCTTTATAGCTAACTACCTGCTTTGCTCTTGCTGCTTTTAATATTCTCTCTTTGTCTTTTGCTCTTGGAATTTTAATTATGATGTGTCTTGGTGTGGTCCTCTTTGGATTCCTTTTGTTTGGAGTTCTGTGCGCTTCCTGGACTTGTAAGTCTAATTCTTTCCCCAGGTGGGGGAAGTTTTCTGTCACTATTTCTTTCAGTATGTTTTCGATATCTTGCTCTCTCTCATCTTCTGGGACTCCCATAATTCTGATGTTGGTTCGCTTGAAGTTGTCCCAGAGGTTTCTTACATTATCTTCAATTTTCTGGATTCTCTTGCCTTCTAGCTTCTGTGGAGGAGTGTCTTCTGGTTCTTTATGTTCCAAATCTTTGACTTGATTCTTGCGATCTTCCATTCTGTTTTTAGGACTCTGTATAATGTTTTTTATTTCAGACAATGTATTCTTTATTTCTTGTTGATCCCTTATCATTTCTTGTTGATCCCTTATCATTTCTTGTTGACTCCTTATTAATTCTAGTTGATCTCTTTTCATATCCTCATAGGTCTTATCCATCTTTTCTAGGAAATTCTTGAAAAACCTTATAAGCGTAGATTTGAACTCTATATCCAGTCGCTTTTTGTCCTCCATTTCTTTCGTTTGTGATCTATTTCATTGTCGCATTTCGCAGTTACAGATGGGACGGGATTTCAGGGTGGAGCCTGCAGCCTTGGCTTCCGTCAGCCCCGCCCTATGCGGCTCCTGCGTCTCAGGGTCCTTCAGTACTCGCTGCAAAGCGCCTCTGAGAGATAGGTGCCCTCGATTTTTGCCTGCTGCCAAAGTCTATGCTCTCCCCCAATGAGCCTGGTATTGGGGTTCAGTTCAGTTGGAAGTGGAGTTGGAGGTGGCGTTCAGAGCAGACTGGAGCCCCAGTCTCCTTCCGGCCAGGGCAATCCCATGGCACAGCCGGCTGTCCCTTCTCTGCGTGCAATGTGCGCGCCACCGGGACCTCCTTTCGCCGCTTCCCTGGGGTTCCGCCTTACAGCCCAGCTCCCTATGGATGAGCCTGGGTCCCCGGGGTCTGGCCAGAACTGGGGTTCAGAGCACTCAGAACTGGGGCCCAACACAGTCGGAGTTTTATCTCCTTCCCGCTAGGGACCGCCAGCCAGGCACTCGGCCTCCCTCCTCTCCGGCTCCTTCCTCTCCGCGCCGCGTGTCTCCGTACCTTGGGCTTTTACAGCTCCTCCGCGCTTCCTTCTGGTTTTCTCCTTGCTTCTCGTTGTAGAATTTCCAGTCAGTTGACTTTCCTGTAGTTCTGGGTAATGTCCATTTTATATTTTAGTTGTATTTTATTGAAATTGTTGTGTGCGGCTGCGGCTAGGTGTTTACCTGGGCGCAGCCATCTTGGATCTCCTCCATACAATGGACTATTATTCAACCATAAAAAGTAATGAAATATTGATAGGTACTACAATATGAATGAACCTTGAAAACCTGCTAAATGAAAGAAGTCAAACACAAAAGACCACATATTATATGAACGCATTTATGTGAAATGTTCAGAATAGGCTAATCCATAAAGACAAAGTAGTTGCCAGGGGAGTCGGGGAGGAGGGTTAGGGAGTAACTGGGTATGGGATTTCTTCCTGGGATGACAATGTTCTGGAAATAGACAGTGATTTTTAGAATTCAGTTAATATACTGAGTTTTTAAACTATACAATTTAAAATGGTAAATTTTATAGTATATGAATTATACTCCAATTAAAAAAAAAACAACACGATAGTTCTACCAACAACAGACCTTTACTAAAACAATATCTAAAAGATATTTTTCAGGAAGAAGAAAAAAATAACCTTAAAAGCAAGGTCTGATGTGATAAACATGTAAATAAATCTAAACAAATGTGGTAACATTAAAATGTTTGAGGCGCAAAAAATAACTAAAATATTGTTTAAGGGGGGATGATACAGTTCTTTAAGATAGTTTATTGATTTTTACAGAGAGAGGAAGGGCCAAGAGGGCCACATGCCCCCTACTGGAGATCAAGCCTGAAACCTGGGCATGTGCCCTGACCAGGAATAGAACCAGCAACCTTTTGGTACATGGATGATGCCTAAGCCATACCGGCCAGGGCTGAAGATACTATTTAACTTTGATTTTGTTAAAATCAGTTTACAAAAATAATTCAAAAGAAAACACTAACAGAAAAGAAAAAGTGTAAAACTCCCATATCAATATAAGGGGGGAAACTGAATAAGAAAAATATTGCTTAATCATAATGTTAACAGTAAAAGAGAAAATGTAATTTTTAAAAATCAATAAGTAAAAAAATAAAATAAAATAAAAGTCAATAAGTAAGATGATAAAAACAAGTGCAAACACAACTAATTATCATATATATTTACTAGACTCGCTAGTTAAAAGACAGATTATTAGATTAGATAAACTAACTCAGCTATATGCTGTTTATAAGAAACACATTTTAAATATATATTTTATTGATTTTTAACAGAGAGGAACGGAGAGGGATAGAGAGTTAGAAACATCGATGAGAGAGAATCATTGATCAGCTGCCTCCTCCACACCCCCTACTGGGGGATGTGCCCGCAACCAAGGTACATGCCCTTGACCGGAATCGAACCTGGGACCTTTCAGTCCGCAGGCTGACGCTCTATCCTCTGAGCCAAACCAGTCTCGGCAAGAAACACATTTTAAAAAGACACAGAAGCACAGTGATTCCACTTCTGGGAATATATTTAAAGAAGCCCACAACACTAATTTGAAAGAATACATGCACTCCTATGTTCATTGCAGTGTTATTTACAATAGCCAAGATTTGGAAGCAACCCAAGTGCCCATCAGTAGATAAGTGGATAAAACAGCAATGGTATATTTACACAGCGGAGTATTATCTCACCAGAAAAAATAAAAGGGGGACAGGGGGAAGAAATATTACCCTTTGCAATTGCATGGATAGATCAGGAGGGTACTATGCTAAGTGAAATAAGCCAGTCAGAGAAAGACAAATACCATATGAATTCATTTATATGTGGAATCTTATGAACAAAATAAACTAACAACCACCAAAAAAAAAAGGATACATAAGGTTAAAAGCAAAAAGACTTTAAAAGATATACTGAGCAAATACTAACCAAAAGAAAATTTGGAGATATATTATTATACAAAATAGGCTTTATGACAAAAAGCCTTTATGGGAACAAATTACATAGTTATACATATAACAGTAAAAGATTCAACTCACAAGAAGGCATAAAAATTCATTACATACTAGGCAACCATTAACTAACTTCCAGATATACAAAGCCGAATTGAGGATCACAGAGGGAAATGGACAAGTGCATCATCTAGTGGACAATTTCAACACACTCCCTATGTACTGAACAGAACAATAGAACAATTAACAAGTTTGAGTTAATGGTCTTATGTAGAAACCTGCACTCAATGACTAGGGAATACACTTTTTTTTTTTTTTTCCTCCAATCGCACATAGAATCTACAAAAACTGATCAAGTTCTAAGTCATGAAGCAAGACATCAGATTTCAAAGAACAGGCGCCACCCAGATCTCATTTGATGTGTTTCAAGTCCCTTGGTGTTTGGAAATGGAAAGACCCTAAACTTCCAGTAAGCCCACAGTGATCTGTTCACTGTCACCTGAAGTAGTCACCTTTTGCAGTGTCTCCCCAATTCACCAGGATTCCCTTTCTCTGAGAATTGCCCCTTCTCCCCAGCAACCATGACCCCAAGGACTGCCCCTAAGCAGCCCCTCACCCGACCCCCACTTACAGCCACGGTGAGCCCCATTTCAAACTGAGCCAATCAGATTCTCTCCCCAAGGAATCTGGGCTTAGGCCAGGACTCTTTGTCTTGAAATGACCACCTCTTCTACGAATCCCCAATAGCAGACATAGCTGATCTGCAGAGAGAAACTCAGGGTGCCTGCAAAAAGAAGAAACTGAGAAATAGGCTGGCCAGAGAGAGGCCTAGAAAGAGGAGAGAGAAACAGTCAGAGAGCCAATCTGAGAAGTAGAGCAAGACTGAGTTAGAGACTGAGAGAGAGAAAAACCACTGAGTGGGAGGAAATAAGAGAATTAAAACCATAGAGAGTGATGGCCTGGATTCAATGGCTTTGCAGTTCCTGATCCCAGTCCTTCCTGTTGTCTACTCCCAGCTACATGCAACTAAAAGCCTCCCAGGGTTCAGTCCCACCTCCATTCCTTGGCTCTTACCAGTCGTTGTGCTGGAAACCACCTATCCCTGCACTACCTCCAACTTGGCTTGTCTAAATTTCCTCAATCTTTCAAGACTGCTCTTGTCCTGATCTCGCGCTGACATTTTGCTCTCTCACCCTAGCTGCTAGAGCTCTCCGAACTACAGAGAGCTTTCTGCCTGGAGCCCTCCCTCGGTTGGAGCAGAAGCAGCCCGATGGGCCCCGCTATCTTTCGGCCTGTGCCCTTCCTCCCTGCCATCTGCTGTCCATCCCCATACAGTTCACGCTCAGCAACTGGGTGGCCAGCCAGCGTACAGCAGGCCGAGGCCAAAACCCCAGGGTTTTTCTGAAATGAACGTTTTGTCCATCCAGTGTGCAGTCTCCACGGGGGAAGGGAACACCCGGTGAATCATCCGCAGTTTGGTAAGGCGAAGGCATCCTGGGAACTGTGCTCCGCGCCTCACTGGACATCATGGAAAGGACTTTAGAGATGGGTTAGATCCTAAGCTAGACTGACTCCTTCACTTAAAGAAAAAAAAAAAAAAAAAAAAGCTATTGAGATATAACTAACATATCGCTATATTAATTTTTATTATTTTAATATTTTCCCCATCACCATTTATCTTCCTAGACCCTTTTCTACCTTTAACACTATATTAGTTTTAGTGTACAACCAACTCCTTCATTTATAGAGAAGGAAAATGAAGTCCAGGGAAATGGACCAAAGTCATGCAGCTAGCAGGCAGCACACCTGTCTTTGGAAGCAAGATGCTTAGGAATTCGGTGCCATGAGCTCACCAATGTTCCCTTTTCTGAAAGTGGGCCATTTGCCATTCCCACCCAGCCTCCAAGCTGCGTCTGCTTGTGCTCCTTGCTGCCGACAGCCACAGCTTAAGCTCCTAGCTAGCATTTAGTCCTTAAATTAGATGTCACCTCCTCCCAGAAGCCCCCTCTGACTACCACCTCAAGTGGTAGTGCCACTGTGGATGGTATATTTTATATACTCATCCAGTCCAGTCCACCTCTACACATGGCTTAGCATAGAGTAGGCAGATAATAAATGTTTGATAAATGAAGAAAGAAGTCAGGTGCCAGCTGCCACCTGCTGGAGTCCAGTTATTCAGGCCCTCTAGGAAGGACAGAAAGGGAAGGTCATGGGGCGGGAGCCCAGCCAGCTCACTCTCCCAGCACCCCTCTCGGTGAGCTGGAAGGGAGCTGGTGGACAGGCTGAAGCAGCACACACTGGCTCCTCACGCAGGATGGCATGGCGTCTGTGCTGCAGACGGTTAACACTGACCCTTCGGGAAGGTCAGGCAATGCCCCACCCCAAGCAGTCAGCGAGAGCTGCTCCCTGGGAAGCAGAGTCTGGAAGTGAGTCCAGGAGCAATCCATCATAGGCCACTGGGCCCAACCCTGCATGTGCTCACTTTCTCAGAGGTCATGGGGAAGGGGTGCTCCGCCAGAGAAATTTCTAATTGATTATGAACCAAACCCCTGGGAGCGGGGCAGACACTGATCCAAGAGTCCAAACCCAGTCCAGGCCAGAGGCGACCAAAAGGAGCTGCCCTGGGCCAGCCAGGAGATCCAGGAAAGCTTTTTGTCCTGATTGTACATAAGGCTTCCCTCCCCCAATCCCCGGGGCCTCGTTCCTGACAGAGGGATTGGGAGAAGGGCAGTCAGTGCATCTTACCCAACCCCACACCCCTCTGCCCCGACTGTCCATGTCTCCAAGATCACTTTGGAACCACCCACCAGCCTCTGACTTACTATTTTAACCCAAACCTCTTTTCCCAAAACAAAGGCCTATTCATCGAGACCAGTAGTTTTACTCAAGGAACAGGGGCTGTCACACACAATAGAAATCTGGTGTTTGGAAAAGGGGGTGTCTTTATAACTGCTTGGAGGGGGAGAAAGAAAGAAAGAGGAAGAAAGAGAGAGAGAAAGGGAGAGAGAGAGAGAGAGAGAGAGAGAGAGAGAGAGAGAGAGAGAGAGAGAGGGAGGCCACAATTTCTGCGTGAGGCCAGCCAGCCAGCCCAGCTGGAGAAGGCAGCAGGCAGTGGGGGAGGCTGAAAGACCACTTGGCCAGCTCACCAGACCCTGGGCCAAGCTGTTGTACATGCTTCCCAGTATTGGAAAGAAAGGGGGGAACCACATGGGGACATGTGTTTAGCTTTGCTCAGGAGTCCAGAACACGCTCACAACTCCAGGAATCTCTGCTCTTCTCTGTGAGTGGAAAATATGATCCACGAGAGCAAACTTCACGGTGTGGTGTGTGTCTCACTCCCCAGCCCTGCCACTCAGAGGGGGCGGGGCTCAGGCCACCTTGTGATCACTCTCCAGAGTCCCCGCGTCTCCTTGAGCAGCTGGGGTTAAAAGACGGGACAGCGGTCTCAAAATCAAGTACAAAACGTACATTTATTGACATCTGCTCTGAGCTGCCCTGGGCTTCTAGCAAGAACGAAAGCAAATGTAAAGGGAAACATGTTAATGTAATTATCAACCTGGTGCAGTTGGATACGAGATGTACTTTCCAGACTCGGCGGAGAACTATGATTATCCTGTATTCAATAGCTTAACGTGAAAGGTGCACTAAGAGTTCCAGATCCAGTAAAGAAATAACTTATTTACATTTCAAGTAAAAATCTTGGAGTTTATTATTTTATTTTACCACCATTTATATGTATGAACAGTGATGAGGACCTTGCTGCGTACGTCCTTGGAGCAAGACCAGAAAATATACTTTATATTGGTTATTTCACCTTCAACTTCAGATTATCATTATTGCAAACAGAAAAGGAAGGGGACTTCTATGGATGGCACCAAATGAAAAAAACAGTCAAAGCCACAACGCTTGCCAATGGCCAATTTCTGGTGTTTCTTTTAAAGAACAGATCAACGAGGCTTTATTTTGCCATTGTTGTGGCCACGCGCCAGTCAGTATCACGGGACAAAGACAGTAAGTAAAGGCATGAAGAAAAACAAACAAGCAAACTGCACCAGAACAGATGTGCTTAAATTAACCAAGTGACAGTTTGTGCTTCAGTCTCACAATGGCTGTCACGTGAGGTTCGGGGGGAGAAGAGAAGTACCATAAGACTCAGTTGTTTAAAGGCCGCTGAGCAACCCCACGAAACCTCAGAGAGGCCATCCCTCCAGGCCGGCGCTGGCCGCCCCTACTTGCCCGCTGCTGCCTCCGGAAGGGCACTCTTCCTCTGATCGTGCCGGGGGCAGGGGTCTGGCCTGGGATACTTTGGAGGTACTGGAAGGCACTCTGGCGACCCACCTGCCTCTCTATGCAGTTAAAGGTGAGGGCCACTCCCACGTTGCTCTTCATGATTCTGGAGGAGCCATCCGAGGTGCCGTCAAAGCACCGGCCCAGGGCGATCTCCTTGGCCACACGAGGGTCCTGGTCAGTGACGGTGTAGATGCCGTAGTTGTGGCCCAGTGGATCCAGAGGTGCCAGCATGGTGTACTCACTGGTGTCATTGTTGACCGCCAACGGCAGGTGGTTGACCAGGTACTCGTGCAGCATGGAGTTCACACTGGCCCGATGGCAGCTGCCTTGGGGAATGATCTTCACTAACGTGCGGTCCACACGATCCTGGTCATAGAGCATCCCGCTGCACTTGAACTCCAGACAGGCAGATGAGACGTTGGGCTGGTCCCTGTCCCGTGTGCTTTTGACATCCCGGATTCCGTACAGCTTCCCCACCGTCTGCCGGTGGGTGCCCCCCATGTTGCGGGATCGCACATTCACCTCCACGGGCCCCACAATCTTCACCTTGATGTAGCAGGCCCTGAACTCCATTGGCTTGGGCCACCACGCCAGGTAGTCTTCCGTCCAGCTCATGGGATCGTCTTCATTGAAGGGGACGGTGTTGTAGTCGTACCGATCCCCCTCGATCCGGTAGAACCGGAAGTGGGCTGCACTGGGCGGTGCCTCCTCGCATGCCCGGAGGTTCTCAAAGGCGTAGATGGGTCCGTTGCTCTCTTCTGCTGAGTTGGGCCTCGGCTTGGCCATGCTGATCTGGAAAGCCGTCTTCTTAACCCGTGGGTCCTCATGGTCTGTCCTACGGTACTTGAGCTTGTCGAGGTAGGGCTGAGGGACACCGATTGCATTTGGGTTGAATTTGGGAGAAGACGCCACTGCTTCCAGTTCTTCCCCAGCCAGGCTTGCCAAGACGTAGGCAGAGTAGGCATCAGGGGACTGGTCGTCACAGAAGGCAGGCAGGCAGGCCCCGTTGGGGCCCGTGATGACACTGTCAAAGCGGCCCCAGGCCCTGGGGTTGGATGAGAAGCCAGTCCTGGGCTCCAGGTTGATCACAGAGACCACAACCCCCTGGATCTGCTCACTGGGCAAGAACCTCTCACTCCTGTAGGCCCTCACCTTGATGAAGCACCGCCTGCTTTCGGGGACATCCAAGTTAAAAAGCCTCCTTTCTCGGATCTCCATGTTGCCCACCAGGAAGGTTCTCTCCTCCCTTTTGTTCCGCCTTTGGCTTTCGTATTTGAAGTCACCTTCCTCCTCCCATAGCCCCGTGTCTGGGTTGAGCGACCACAGTTTCATGGCGGACACGTGCTCTGGCATCTTGACCTGGGTCGAGTCGAGGTGAACCTTCACCTTGCCAGCATTAAGAGACTCGGAGGTGGCCTCATCTCTGAAGTCCACGGAAAACATGCCATATGTTCGAAGGGGGAAGGTGTCCCCGTCATCAGTGATGAAGTTCAGGTCACTCTGGGTGGCCGTGGCTGTGGAGATATTGCGGGGGTCCAGGAAGGTCACGCTGGCCTTTACTTTTCCTGTGAAGGGCTCCCCGTTCTGCTTGTAGAAGCTCTTGGAGGGGATCTCCAACTCAGCCACGGGGTCTTCACCATCCACCTCCCCCAGGGGGATGACATTGGTCTCCGTGGCCTCCAGGACGATGGGCTCTTTACGCCGAAGCATCTTGATCTCGTGGAACACGGCACTCCCCTTCTTGTTGAAGGGCAGCACTTTGGTCGTGTTGACGAACTTCTGCAGCCTGTCCACGAACGTGAGCACCAGCCTCTCCGTGTCCTGGGGGATGTGGAGGGTGAACGTGCCCTTGTAGCCAGTCATGCTCACACGGCTGTTCCCCATGTACACGTGGCCAAAGCGCATGGGCTCCCCGTTGTCAGCAGCGCTGACGCGGCCCCGCACGATACTCCGGGTCTCCGTACACCGCTGGCAGTTACACTCCTTGGCCACCTTGGTGGGCAGCGTGTACCCATTGCACTGGATCTCCCTCTCCTCTGTTTTGGAGATGCCACAGCAGTTCTCCACAGCGTCCCGGCACCGGATCCCGTTGTCCTGCTGCCCTGCACAGGTCTTGACAGGGCAACGGCCCACATCATAGTAGAAGGAGTTGGTGGCATTCTGGAAGCAGTCATGAGGCAACCGGATAAGGTAGCTCTCAGGGGTTGGGTTGCACGGAGCCTCATCAGGGGCTGTGGAGGGAAACGGTGTGGCTATTAAATGTAAGCTCACATCCTACACACAAGACACCTTAGCCTCACCTCTGTGCAGTGCTTGATCGTTTTCAAAGCACTTCCATATCCAAGAGCCTGCTTCTCACAGAACCTCTCTGAGAAAGATAAACAGCCGTTGTTGCTAAGCCCGTTTTATACATGGAGAAATAGAGTTGGTTGCTGAGACCACTACAGTAATGGCTCTCATTGGAGATGAGCCATTAAGATCTGCGAGGGTGTGTTGAGTTACCACCCAAATTAAGAGTGCTGCTGGCATGTAGTGGGTGGGGCATTGCTGCTCTGACCGGCAAAGCCTGGCACTTTTCTGCCAGGACTTTTTCTGTCTCCTGCATGACTTTCACATATCCCACCAGACATTCATGTAGGTGGAAAACTTGTTTACAATGATCAGAGCCTAGTATTTATGTTAATGTGACTTTACCATATCTTGAATTTTTCCGAAAATGCAGCTACCATAAAAATCAAGGTAAGATTATACTTTGTTTAGCTTGGGAAAATAACAAGAATTGTTTCTTGCCCTAACCGGTTTGGCTCAGTGGATAGAGCGTTGGCCTTGGGACTCAAGGGTCCCAAGTTTGATTCCGGTCAAGGGCATGTACCTTGGTTGTGGGCACATCCCCAGGAGGGGGTGTGCAGGAGGCAGCTGATTGATGTTTCTCTCTCATCGATGTTTGTAACTCTCTCTCCCTCTCCCTTCCTCTCTGTAATAAGTCAATAATATATATACATATATTATATATATATATTAAGTAATATATATATATATTAAAATTGTTCCTTGTCTCAGAAAAATCATATATTTACCGCCTTCCCCAAGGAATGTGACCCACCACAATGAGACCCCTGCATCCATCAGTATTTGCAGCTGCCACAGTCACAGTGACTGGAGTCAAATGCAAATGTCTGACCTCTTGGTTGGCTTTCTTGGGAAATTATGCCAAAGCCTTTACATATTGAAATACATATTATTTTGCATTAAAACTATTTTCTTTTTATTTCTCCTGTATGGTATAGTTTGGGATGTGTGCATATATTGTATACTTAGCAATTATATGTAGTTAACTTATTATCCATAAATTTAATTTCAGAATAGAAAATATTTCGTAAATGTAAAGTGTTAAAAATTTAAAGTATTCAAAATAACTGTGAGAAAGGGGAGCACTGGTGTTATGGGTTGGGAACCACAGCTGACAGGGCTCCACTGTTGCCAAGGTCCAACTGTCCTGTGTCTTGAGGTCTGTTGCTCAACTTTCTTGGAGTCTGTAAAATACTCCAGAACCCTTCCAATAAATTTTCTCTTCCTCTGTGTTTTGTTTGGTTTTGTTTAGGCCAATTACTAAGCTATCCTCCTTCTCTCTCACTTTCCAAGTACAGGTTCCTGATTGATTTTGACCTCAAGTCTTCCCCTCAAGTGCACTTCTTTTTCTTTTTAAAAAACATTTTTACTGATTTTTTAAAATATATTTTATTGACTTTATACAGAAAGGAAGGGAGAGAGATAGAGAGTTAGAAACATCGATGAGAGAGAGTCATCGATCAGCTGCCTCTTGCACACCCCCTACTGGGGATATGCCCGCAACCAAGGCACATGCCCTTGACCAGAATCGAACCCGGGACCCTTCAGTCCCCAAGCCGACGCTCTATCCATTGAGCCAAACCGGTCCCGGCCATTTTTACTGATTTCAGAGAGGAAGGGAGAGGGTGAGACAGAAACATCATGATGAGAGAGAATCATTGATCAGCTGCCTCCTGCACGCCCCCAACTGATGATTGAGCCCTCAATTCCGGCATGTGCCTTTGACTGGAATCAAACCTGGGACCCTTAGGTCCTCAGCCAATGCTCTATCTGAACCAAACTGGCTAAGGCACCAACTCACTCCATAAGCCATTTCTAATCAGATCACCCTTTCTTAGAAAGCCTCTCAACTTCCCACTTCTATACCTTTGCTCACACTGGCCCCTTGATATGGCCATTCGGTAAGACCAGGGCTTTATAACTTAGAATCACCTGGGGAAGGTTTTAAATTGTGCAATACCCAGGCCACATCCAAAGCCAATGAAATAAAACTCTCTGGGAGTGCCTGGCCAAGCGAGGCTCAATGGTTGAGGGTCGACCTATGAACCAGGAGGTCATGGTTTGATTCCAGTCAGGGCACATACCCAGGTTTCAAACTTGATCCCCAGTGTGGGCATGCAGGAGGCAGCCCATCAATGATTATCTCTCATCATTGAACTTTCTATCTTTCTCTCTCTCTCCTTTCCTCTCTGAAATCAATAAAAATATGTTTTTTTTAAAAAACTCTCTGGGAGGGAGGGATAAATTTCAGGCAGCTGGGTTTTTGTTAACACCAACCAGATGATCCCACCAGGCATCCAAATCTAGGAACCACTATTTAAGCCCCAGTTGAAATGCTGCTCTCTCAGGTAGCCACCCATGGTCACTCCTGCCTGGAAAGTTTCTATCTCTCATCTAGAGAGTCCATGACCCATTATCTCCTGCTTTAACTGCATTTGCCTATCTTTACTCGTCTTTTAATTGTAGGGAGCGGTTATAGGGTTAAGCCTCGGACTGACCTGCTGGCAAAGTCGTAAACAAGTCCCAGCTTAGAGGGCACAGCCCTCTTAGCATAATTAAGCTTGATCTTGTGACTACACCCTAGATCTTTTCTGGGTAGCCAATAGGCTGTGGGAGGTGCAGCAAGTGCTGCCAAACACAAGTGAAACTTATAAGAACATTGTAAATACCTTGTTTACCTCTGATTATAAAATAAAGCATCAGCTTGCGGTCTGGATCTGTTCTGTGGTCTCAGTCACGCACAGAAGATGCACCTAGACCCAGCTTATTCTCTTTGTCTGTCTTTTCTTCATCCTTCACCGGCCCTCCCTCAGGCTCGCTGAATCCTTGACTGTGCTGCCAAGGCACACTTAATTACATTTCCTGACCTCTTCTGGGGTGGCAGCTCCGAGAGGGTAGAATTGAGATCTGTGGCATCTTTGTGTCTCAGAGGACATACCATTGTACGCAGCACAGAAAAGCTGTTTTTTTTTGCTGCCCAGTTATGTCCACTGAGGTGCTCCCCAGTCCTGCAGTAGAGGTTCCCCAGGGACCCTGCCAGGCTTACCTATGACAATCAGCTGGGCGACCTGGGACTTCACAGCCCCTGCGTCGCTCTGGGCCTTGCAGAAGTACTCCCCAGCCTGGTCCCGCCGAAGGTTCTTCAGTAACAGCTTGCCGTCGTGCTTGTAGAGGGAGGGGTCCAGCAGCGAGTTATTGTGATACCTGCAAGGGATGGAGAGGTGCAGCCTGAGGGGGCAGTGCCATAGCAAGCAGCCAGAGAGACAGATGGTGGATGGGCCCCTGCAGATGCCAATACCACCTTTGACATAGCTCATCCAAGAGCACTGACTGGCCTGGGAGTCAAGGGACTTGATTGAGTTTCAGCCCCATCACTTGCTGGCTATGAATCCTTGGACAAATCATCTCACCTTCCTTAGCATCAGCTTCCTGATCAATAAAATGGGAGCAGTGATTCCTAGCTGACATCACAGAAACATTGGGTGGGTCAAACAAGAGGATGGCTGTAAAATGTCTGTGAAGGGTAAAGGACTCACAGCCACAGGAGATTCTAACCTCATTTGCCTTTGTCGGGGAAGCAGGGCTGAGGAACCTTGTTCTGTATCCAGAGGATATGCAAGTCAGGACCCAGAGACCAGAGCCGCTCTGTAGAAACCCCAGTGTTGAGAAGACCACACAGTGCTTTCTGGTTGTCTGTGTGGCCTCAATCCTGGTGGTCCCCACTTATAAGTGCCAACTTCTGGCCCTAGCCAGTTTGACTCAGTGGATAGAGGGTTGGTCTGAGGACTGAAGGGTCTCAGATTTGATTCCAGTCAAGGGTATGTACCTGGGCTGCAGGCTCCTCCCGGACCCCAGCCCTGGTCAGGGCTCATATAGGAGGCGAACAATTGATGTATTTCTCTCTCTCTCTGTCCCTCTCTCTTCCATTCTCCCTAAAAATCAACGGAAAAATATCCTCAAGTGAGGATTAACAAAAAAACATAAGTGCCAACTTCTGGACTCTGAACCTGGGCCCTACTTCTAACTTTATTTTGTTGGTTAGTATTATCCTATCTAATAAAGAGGGAATATGCTAATTGACCCTCACACCATCTCAAAAATGCCAGCACCCACAGCCAATAAGGAGGGAATATGCTAATTGACTGCCCTGCCCTCAAAGATGGCAGCACCCACAGCCAAAAGATGGCAGCACCCAGTCCTCTCAGCCCCGCTGGATGGCTGGCCTGCCTCCAGAGTTCCCCAGTCCCCTCAACTCCCCAGCCACCCAGGGTCAGCCTGAGGCACAGGCAGGCCTTGGATGTCGCCCTCAGTGGCCGGAGGCTCAGGTAACCAGGGCCGGCTGAGGCTTGCACTGCTGACAGTGGCAGCAGCAGAGGTGTGATTGGGCATCACCTTCACCTGACTGCTGGATTGCCTCCCACCCCTGAGTGCTCCCGGACTGTGAGAGGGGGCAGGCCGGACTGAGGGACCCTCCTTCCAGTGCATGAATTTTCATGCACTGGGCCTCTAGGGATTAATAAGACCAGACCACCCAGCTGGTGTGGCTCAATGGTTGAGTGTCAACCTATGAACCAGGAAGTCATGGTTCAATTCCCGGTCAGGGTACATGCCCAGGTTTCAGGCGTGATCCCCAGTGGGGGGCATGCAGGAAGCAGCCGATTGAGGATTCTCTCTCATCATTGATATTTCTATCTCTCTCTCTACCTCTCCCTTCCTCTCTGAATTTATATATATATATATATATATATATATATATATATATATATATATCCAGACCAAATGCAAGAAAGATCTGGTTGGCCAAAGAAGAATCAGGCAGGGCAGCTGGCAGAATACTCACCAGAAATACTGGTCTGGACTGGGCTTCCCTGTGGCCTTACAGCACAGGGCCGCACTCTGCCCAGCTCTCCGTGCTTTTGTCTCAGGGTTCTTCACAATGTACGGGATCTCTGGGACAGAAGACGAGAAATGGTGCTTTGGGTTTTCCTTTGTGACAGATTCTCCAGAGCCTTGCTTCCCCGGGTTCTTTGACAAGTGTTAGAATTGTGTGACCTGACACACGCGCCACCACCCCACACCCCACCTGCAAAGGTCCTAATTAGGGTACTGATCCAGAATGGGGTCCACCTCTTCGACCTTAGGACCTGCTTCCGTGGCCTCTCAAGAAGCATCTAGGTGAGGCAATGGTGAACCAAGGGGACCTTGCGCCAGCCATGGTTCCCAAGCACGGCCATTGAAACAGAGTTGGTTGTTTTAAATAGATATTTAAAATATCTATTACAATATTCCTGTTGTGCTGCCTCCAGCAGAATTTTCCAGCCCTTCTGTACCATTTCTTAATCCCCCAGCCTCTCTCTGTCTCTTCCTGGCCTCCAAACCTCACACTATATTGTAATGACTATTTTAATAAGGTGGTCCAGGGAAGAACTCATTTCAGGGAGCAAGCCATGCCAGTATCTAAACAGAGTACACAGAAGTGCAAAGGCCCTGAGGCAGGAGTGTGCCTGTGTGTGTGAGGAACAGATAGGAGGACATGGTGGCTGCAGTGGAGTGACTCAGTGGGGGCAGACAGGAGGATAATAGAAGAGAAGAGCAGAGAAGTAATGGGGGTGGGGATGGAGCAGATGATGTTGGGCCTTGTAGGTCATGGTTAGGGTTTTGAGTTTTAGTCTAAACTGGGAAACCAGCTCTTACCACTGCAGTCCCTTTATTTAAAAATCCCACTCTACCCCAGAGAAAGGAAGTACCTGCTCTCATGAACTCTGCACTGACGGTGGCTGACTTCAGGCTAGTCGTGGGCATCGTGAGCTTGATGGGAGCAAACTTGGTCTTTGTGATCTTCAGGATGCTTTTGCCATCTGGGCATAAGCCAGGGACTCGGAATCTCCCACTGCTGTCCGTCCGGGTCAGTGGCTTAAGTGTCTTGGTCATCAGGTAGACAGTGGCCCCTGAGGCTGGGGCACCCCCAGGGAGGGAGACAGTCCCATGCAGCACGAAGTCCTGGCACATGCAGGCGTCACAGTCAGCATTCACCTGGCCCATGTGGCAGACCAGGTCACAGGCTGTGGAAGAAGAGGCCATGTCAGGAGGGCTTATGTGGATGCTGGCCCTCCTTTAGCCACATCACATTTAGCACATCACATGTGCTTCCCCCTCCTCCTTAGGCCTTTGTTATCCTTCCTTATTGGCCTGCATGACTCATTCCTACCTATCTTTCTTTCTTTTCTTTTCTTTTTTTTCTCTTTTTAAAAAAATATATTTTATTGGTTTTTACAGAGAGGAAGGGAGAGGGATAGAAAGTTAGAAACATTGATGAGAGAGAAACATCGATCAGCTGCCTCCTACACCCACCCCCCACCCCCCCCACCGGGCATGTGCCCGAAACCAAGGTACGTGCCCCTGACGGGAATCGAACCTGGGACCCTTCAGTCTGCAGGCTAACGCTCTATCCACTGAGCCAAACTGGTTTTGGCTCATTCCTACCTATCTTTCAAGACTTAGCTCAGGACACCTTCCCTAGGAAGTCCACTTTGATTCCCCTAAGCTATGATAACGGGCCTCTGTGCTCCCACATTTTCCCTTATAGCCCCCATCAGAGCACATAATAGTTAATACTTGATGACTGCATGAATGAATGAACCCATCTCAATCTGGCCCTTTAACCTACTGTAGGCTGCTTCCTCCTCCACGCCATTCCCTGCCTAGTACCAGGAACAAGAGAGGTACCTGTACAGGCCTCGTCCATGCAGAGCCGGCCCTCCTCCGTGGCCTCACTGCACAGCGACACTGTCTCCGCCAAGCAGGTGCGTGTTCGGGTCTGGACCCCCGTGTGACCACAGGCAGCAGAACACTTGCTCCAGGGAGACCACGAGCTCCAGATACGGTCTGTGTCTCGGCGCAAGGATCCTGCAAAGCAGGATGGGCACACAGTCTGACTTCCTCCCTCCCAAGGAAACTCTGTCAGGAAATTTGACCCTAAGGCTAGTTTTGCTCAGAGAGCAGGACGTCATTTACGTTATAGATGTCACTGATATTCACATTTACTACCGTGTTTCCCCGAAAATAAGACATCCTCCGAAAATATGACCTATCGATACTTACAGGTTTCCTTCTGAGTGGAATATAAGGCATCCCCCCGAAAATAAGCCCTCCCCCCCTCCCCAGGCTCTGTCTCAGAATGCTATTGCTAAACATGTGAGATTTGGTCCACTGATTCTGAAAGAAATGGAGTCACAAGAAATTCACCAGGAAATTCAGGAATTGGATTGTTATGATGATGTTCCAGAAGATGATGACATGATTGTCATTGAATAAATGAGTAAATTCTTGATACTGTAGGATTCAGTTTGTCTGGTTTGTGTTGACAACTACCGTACTACTGTACCGTATACAGGTAATAAATTTCCTTTATTTTCATTTAACGATAAATGTGTACCTTATTCTTCTTCATGGAAAAATAAGACATCCCCTGAAAATAAGACCTAGTGCATCTTTGGGAGCAAAAATTAATATAAGACACTGTCTAATTTCCATGGAAACAGGGTATAATGACTTTTCCAACAGAAGGAAGTCAAGAGTCTTGAGGAGGTGGCATCTCTAATTTGCACAAAGACACCGTGTGGTCAAGGGGTGGCCCTGACAGGGACATGCTGGCCAAGCAGTGGGAGCTGATACGCTGCCCCAGGCTGTGCAGGGTTAGCATCACCTTCCCTGACCACCAGTGTGGCAACAGCCACCAGGGCCTGGGACTGCGGTGATTCAGTCATCAAACCCCCTTATGCCTGCCCTCTTCACCTCTGGTCTAAGGTCTGTGTGCAACAATGGGGCTTCAGACCTTGCCCAGGAGACCCTGCCCAACTGAGCTCCCAACTCGAGATGACCTCCACTGCCACCTGGCCTTGTGAGAGCCGATGGAACCCCAAAAGGTGAGGGTACCCATCCACAGCGTGGGCAGCTGGCAGCTAGCTAGCTCTGTATTAGCCGGTGTGGGCGGGGAGGAAGTACAGAGCATAAACTTTTGTACTCCGCAAATGCAGACGTGGATTCGAACCCCAGCTCTCCACTGACAGCTGTGTAATCATGAGAAGTTACCTAACTGCTCTGGACATAGAGATTCCTCAAAGCTCAGTTGTAAAGTCTGAATGATGTTGATAACCAGCACAGTATCTGGCACAAATGGAAACTAACATTTAATGAATGTTACTTGGGGTAAGCCCTCTATATTCATTATCTTACTTAATCCTCAAAAACAAAACCAAAACAAAACAAAAAACCATGAAGGTTTACTAGTATTACCCTGTTCTACATGTGAGGAACCTGAGGTCCAGGGACTAAGGAATGGAGTTCCCGGTCCAGGCTGGGACCAAGCAGCCCAGCTCCAGAGTCTGTGGTTTTCACCACCAAGGCCCACGTCCCGAGTGACATGGAGTGAATGAAGAGCACCCAGAAACACAGAACTGGAAGGTTAAAGCTCTCACGACACTGGTTGGTTATTACGGGGGAATCAGAGCATGTGTATGTGTGATGGCGAGAGTTCCCATGGCCAGAGGCAGGTAAGGGCGGGGCCGCACAGGCTCACCTGGCGGGCAGAGGAAGCGCACGGTGTAATTGGAGCAGTTCTGGCCGGGCCGCTGCTCCCGGTTGAGGCACCAGAAACCCTCGCGGGGACTGCCGTGGACCACCTGGCCAGTGCTGCCTGCAGATCTCCAGTCAGTGGTCCGAGCCTCCAGCCGCAGGGGCCGAGCGCACACACGGTCCCCGTAGTAGAAGTGAATGGCATCCAGTCGCTCAAAGTCACCCTGCCCGCCTGGGTGGTCAACGTTGAACCATGTTGTCCACTCGCCCGGAGCTGAGAGATAGAGCCAGGTTGGGGAGGAGTCAGGCCCTGGAGCCCCAGGTCAGCTCCAGTTCCTTTTTCTGCTCAGTTCCTGGGAGTCATCCCTCATATCCCTCATGCTCCCACCCAACGCCCTCTATTGGTCTCAGGGCCCATTGCATCTGCCTCTCCAGCATCTCTCCAATCTCCTGCCCTTCTGCATCCCTCCACTTCCTCCGACGACTCCATAAAGCCATTAGCAGCCTGGCTGTACCATGTCAGTAACTTTCTGCCTGGTCTCTCTACCTCAGTTTCTCTCTGACCCCATCCCCAACACAGTAGGCAGGGTGAGCTTTCTTCATGTGGGTTGATCCCACACTCCCAGCATTTAGGGTGGTCTGAGCTGGCTCTCCACCCTCATCTCCCCCATTCTCTCCCCACCAGCCTATGCTCTGGCCCCAGCAAGCCCTTCTGCATTCCTGAAACATATCAGGCATATTCATGATTCTGGACTGTTCTATATAGCAAATGCCTCTGCCTGCACAAAGACGTAGGCCAAATGCCTTGTAAACGTGGGTTTCCAGCCTGGCCAATGTGGCTCGGCAGTTGAGCATCAATCCATGAACCAGGAAGTCACGACTGGATTCCTGGTCACAACACACACCCAGTTGTGGGCTCAGACCCCAGTAGGGGGTGTGTAGGAGGCAGCTGATCCATGATTCTCATCATTGATGTTTCTACCTCTCTATCCCTCTCCCCTCCACTCTTTGAAATCAATAAAAACATATCTTTTGAAAAGTGGGTTTTCCTACAACCCAGAAATCACGCCCAAACTCAGTAAACACCCCCCTAGTGGCCCCTCCCAGTTCCAGCCACAACTCACTCTCCAGGGGGCTCGCAGGCTTGGCAAAGTTGCTGAGGTTCCTCTTCCCAGGTCGGACTCTTCTCACAGACTGGCTGAGCATCATCTGCCTCCCTGGGGCCAGGAGGGGAAGGGAGAGGCCAGAACGGTTAGTTATCAGGGGCCAGCGGGTCCTCTGACTAGCCTTTCAAGAGTGGTGGATGGAGCTTAAGCACGGGACACGTGTTCAAATCCCCGCTCTGCCACTTACTGGCTCTGCAACCTCATTAAGAGCTTTATTCCTCTAAATCTGTTTTCCCCACATAATAGGGCTATATTAATAATCACTGCCTCACAGGGCCCTGGGGCATATTCAGGGGATAGCGAGTGGAAAGGGAGCTGGCGTGTAGTGCAAGCTCAACAAGCGGTTATTTTCTTTTTGCTCTTGTTCTAGAACCAGATCTTTGGAGGATGGGGAGCAGCCAATAGGTGGGAGCTCCTATGTTAGGGTCCAGCCCCGTCCTTGCCATAAAGAATGGAGGCTTGCCGAAATCGGTTTGGCTCAGTGAATAGCGCGTCGGCCTGCGGACTGAAAGGTCCCAGGATTGATTCCGGTCAAGGGCATGTACCTTGGTTGTGGGTACATCCCCAGTGGGGGGTGTGCAGGAGGCAGCTGATTGATGTTTCTAACTCTATATCCCTCATCCTTCCTCTCTGTAAAAAAATTAATAAAATATATTTTTTAAAAAAGAATGGAGGCTTATTTTTCTCCATCTGCAAGATGGAGATATTAATTACCACTTCACAGGGTGGTATGACAAGTCTATGAGGTAACACAGGTGAACATCTCTAAAGTATATGAAGATTGAGAACATGAGATCCAGAGACTCTGCCACTTCCTCCCTGTGTGACCGTGGGCCAGACACTTAACTCATCTGACTCCTGTTCCCTCATCATAAACTGAGGATAATAGTAGTTCCTGCCTCAGAGGATTGTGGGGATTAGACAAACTCATTCATCAAATCCACTTAGAACAATGCCTCGTACATAGTGGCTGCTGAATAAGCATCAGCAACTCCTCTTAGCTCAATGCCTGGACAATAGATGTCCATTTCCCTTCTCTTGGCAAAGCTGGCTTTAGAGTCCATCCTCCCCCTAAAGGACTTACTTGGCCTCGTTGGGGCAGTAGTTGTCAATGTTTTGACCGCAGGACAGAGGGTTCTGCCTTGGGATGCGTACAAGGTAGCTTCCAGCCCCACCCACCTGAGGCCGGGTTGGGGCTCCAGCATGGGGAAGAGAAAGGAGAGCAGAGGGCTGCAAAAGCTTTGAAAGGCAATTAACTTTTAAGTGAGGAGCCAAATCAGAATTCTTTAATTGGGGTGATAGAGGCTCCTTTAATCACACAACTCTGATTTCCCCTCAGATGGTTGAATATTAATCAGCTACAGCAGCAGCTGTCACGGGGAAAAGAGCAAACCAGGCAGGCGGTGGCACACAGGGTTTGGCAAGACGCGGAGCCAGCCTTTGTTCCTGCATCTGTGGTCACAGCGCCCACAGGGCATGCAGCTTTAAAAGAGAGGTTTAAGCACTTAAAAAAATGTATATATTTTTTGCTTTACCTGAGTATGCGGGTAGAAATCAGGAGAGAAAGGGCGGATGGGAGGGAGCATACAGGACAGGGCTCGGAGTTCTGACACTTAGATGCCTTGGAGAATCTCATAAGCAAATCCTCTCTACCTATTCCTCTCCTCAGTGTCACCAGAAGATGGAGGTAGAGGACAAGAAGACCAGAAGGGGTTCTCTAGTCTGTGAA
This sequence comes from Pipistrellus hanaki, assembly GCF_964339955.1. Taxonomy (NCBI): domain Eukaryota; kingdom Metazoa; phylum Chordata; class Mammalia; order Chiroptera; family Vespertilionidae; genus Pipistrellus; species Pipistrellus hanaki. The sequence continues at coordinate 43,062,018 of NC_140503.1, read as the reverse complement.
ATCTGGGTCTAAATAATAGAGCTTTAGGCCAAAAAAAATTCATGAAACTAAAACCAGATCGATCTTCAAATCTATTCCTGAGAAAATAATCTCCTACGATTTCCTTCTGCTTTGGCTGCCAGGAAGCTCAGAGCTAAATTTATCACTCAGAGGTGGTAGCCCTCCTATTTTTTTTGTTTTTTCCTCCCTCTGAATGACAGCTCGTTCTCCTCACTTAAAATATTCTGTTCTGTGTATTTTAATATTGGGAATGATCTCAAATCCTTTGGAGAAACAATCAGGGAATAAACTTTAAATACATCTATAAACCAGTCTCAGGCCTTAAGGCGGATGCACAGTTGAGTTCCAAACCAGACATGACTTCACTGTGTCAAGTCGGGGACTTGGAAGAAGCAGATACTTAGCCTGTACCCAGCACAGCGGTGAGCTCCAGCACCAGGACGAAGAAGAACACCCAGGCCTTGGTCCCCACCATCTTTCCCCCAGGCTCGGTGGGGAGCATGACGGAAGTTGGGTGAAGGTGCTTTACAACGTCAGGTTGCCCCTGGAACGTGGTCCCCGGAACGTGGTCTCCTGGGAAGCGTCTCAGATCCGGTGACCTGCAGAGAAACAAAGCTTGCCAGGTTCCCTGTTTCTGAGTCACCTCTTATGGCTACAGCAGAAAGCAGAATTATTTCTTGACCTATCAAGGGTGGAGGAGTGCACGGAATGAAGTCTGTGGGAGGTGACACCTGCCAAAGTTGCAAATGCAGACAGCTACAGGGGTGCAGCGGCTCAGAACCTGGGTTCAGCCGAAACCGGTTTGGCTCAGTGGACAGAGCGTCAGCCTGCAGACTGAAAGGCCCCAGGTTCGATCCCTTGGTTGTGGGCACATCCCCAGTGGGGGGTGTTCAGGAGGCAGCTGATCGATGTTTCTCTCTCATCCATGTTTCTAGCTCTCTGTCCCTCTCTCTTCCTCTCTGTATAAAATCAATAAAATATTAAAAAGAAAAAAAAAAAAGAACCTCGGTTCAGATGAGGCAGACCCGGATTCACCCCCGGGGTCCAGGTGCCAGGGCCCCACATCGAGATGGGGCACAAGGGAGAGGAGGTTCCTTGCCAGTGAGGAGAGGCCTGGCTCACTCCCAGCCACTTCTGGGTGACTCATTAATTACTTCCGAGACATGGGTGTGGGGGCATGTTTTTGTTACCCTTTCGGGGACCCCCTCATTCTTTCATAAAGAAGCTACCATAGTAAGGCTGTGAAACCCCAACGCCAACTACAGTGACCTCTCACACGGCAAGCGAGCTGGAGGGCACCGATGCTTCAGACATACCACCTCCACGAACACATCCCCAGATGTGCACGGGCTGCAGCTGGAACACATTTCTGGCCTGCTTGTTTGGGGTCTAGCTGGGAGTTACACCACCAGGAGCCCACTGAGGGAGAGCAGGAGGGCTGCGCTGAGAGAGTCCAGAGCTCCCCAGGAACTGCTGGCTGTGGGTTAGGGGCTGCAGGAGTGGGAAGAGGAACGCAGCCAGGCAATAAGCACAGGGGCCTGTGGGGCATGGCCCAGGCTCCTGTTGTCTCTCTCCTCAGAGCTCTGGTCAACCCAGGATCTGGCCAGCTCTTAGAGATTAAAAAATGGTTCCCTCCAACCTCCCAAGTCCAGTGTACAGTGGGAAGGGAGAAGATTCCTCCTTTCTGGAAAAAAGATCCGAAAGTACTCCGCTGTCCCAGGGGAAGCACAGACCCATCCCACACTGCGGACCGTCTAGCTGTCCCCACCAGCAGCTGTTTCTCAGCCCAGGGAGCAGCGGCCCGGGCCTCCCCACGGTCTCCAGCTCTTGTGTGTCTTACCCCGAGCTCCGGGCTCTGAGCAGGGAGCCGAGCGCTCCATGGGCCTGCCCGGCGTTCAGTCCGAGACCGCTCTGGGGCTGTCTGGGAGGCCAAGGTGGCCGGAGGCACCTTGTGGAAAAACCATTTCCCATCTGGCAGCCCACGGAAGTTTCCTCGGCACATGTCTGCTGGGTAGGCTCCCCATCCCACACGCCTCGGAACGCCCGGACAAAGCAGGCTGGCTGACCGCAGGAGAGAAGCCGGGCGCCCAGAGCTACAGAGATCCTGCCTGGGGTCATTTGAGGGCCCCTGACCTCAGACGGGGGAAGGAGAGGACTTTGGGCCAATGAGGGAAAAGAGAACTCTAAAGCAGCAAGGGGGGGTCTTGTTAGGGGAGCAGACAGGGTAGTCAGGGGAGGGCAGGAATAGCTGAGCCGGGCAGGGGGTGCGGGGTTGGGGCGAGGAGAATGGGAGCGGAGCTCACCGCGTCCTGAGTGGGAGTCCTCAGCTGGGGGGGTCCACGTCTCTGTCTCTCCAGCGATCCAGCCTCTGGGCCTTATATAGCACAGCTGGTGGCTCAGCCTGTGGCAGTGCGCCACGGGAAGCGGCGAAACCAGATCTGAGCATAAGGAAGCTCAGCCTCTCTCTCCCCTCCCCACGTCCCAGGCAGCTCCCAGAGGCTGGGATTTCACTTCCAGATCCTTATGGGAAGATGCCGCGGGGCCTGGTGATGGGCCAAGTGGACAGCGGCCTGGGGCTCCGCGGGCCAGAGCAGAGGGATGGGTGGGGAGCTGGGGTGGGCACTGAGACGCACTGGGAAGGGGCCAAGGGTAATTGTACATCTGGGCAGGGTTTCATAGATCAGGGGGTGGCGTGCTCTTGCCTGAACTTTGCTTGCCGATCCCCCACACTCCCCTGGCCGTGGCCCACTCATGCTGAGAAAGGACTATTGGTTTTATCACATAATCCAAACTCTCTCAGGCACACAGGCCCCCTGACCTTTCGGCTGGGGCCTGCCTGGTTGGAATTGGACAACTCCTCGGCTTCTCTGGCCTCTGAGGGTGCACTCAGAGAACCTCAGAAGGGATAAGGGACAAGGCATGGTGGGGCACAGGATGTCACCTGGTGGGAACAGCTCTTCTCTGACCCTACCTACTTCCATACGGGTGCCTGACTGTGCCCATCGGACCCCAGAGCCCCTGCATGTGGGTTCTCTGTGCTGGTCTGTGAGTATGCATCTGGCTCTGGTATAGACACCCACCAGCAACCGAACAGCCTGTCTTACCCATAGGTGGCGTACGCAGCTGCCTGTGCTCAGGACTTCACCCACCTCCCCCTCAGCATGAGTTTGCCTGATGCCTCAGACAATGCTTCTACAATTTGAACACTTGTCAGAATCCCCTGGAAAGCTTCTGAAAACACCGATTGCTGTGCCCCGTGCCCAGAGTTTCTGATTCCGTAGGTCTGCGTTTCTAAAAGCTCCCAAGTGCTATTGGAGCTGCTGGTTCATGAAGCGCACAAGGATAGAATCCCCGTAGGAGGCAGAAGATGGGGAGGGGAGACACACAAGCTGCCAGGGCCTGCCTCAGGGCCTGGGCTCATCTGGCCCAGGTGGTCTTCCTGCCTCATGCCGGGCCCGGAGATGGAGGCCTGGCCCCTGTGGCCTTGCCCCCACCCCAGCGTCAGCTCTCTTTTCCCACAAACCCTCACTGAGCTCCTGTTTGGGCCACGCTCTCGGCCAAGCACTGAGCGGCCACAAGATCCTTTCATGTCCCCAAGGGGGGCTGAGCTGTGAGATACACGGGGCTAGATTAGGGGAGTCTGAGATTACCCCTAACCCCTGCTCCAAGGACTCCTTGGAGGGAGAGGCTGCTGCTCTCCTGAGCCAGAACCCCAGGACAGACAGACAGGCAGACAGACAAGCAGACAGACAAGGCTTGGGAGGCAGCCACGGGTCTGGACTGCCCGGGGCCTGACCTGGATGGGTCAGCCTGAGCCATGAGTGCCCCCCTGGGGCTTCTGCAGGCCAGGCTAGTCTGCAGCAGCTCCAAGCCTCTGCCTGGAACACGCTGAACACCCATCCATCACCCCACCCCTCTCCAGAGGATTGGGGCCGGGGGCTTAGAGCCCAGTGTAGCCAGGCCACCGGTGACCTAAGCTTATGGCCAGGGGTTCTCATGCTGCTGACGGGAAAGGAGCTTGTGAACACTGGGAGAGGTCTGGCCTGACGCTGGTGGCTCTGGAGGAAGATGCTGTCTGAGCTCTCCCCTGCTCCCACCATCGCCCCCTGTGGCCTGGGGAGGCTTTGCAGGCCTGGCTAGAAACAGGCCACAGATGATCCCTGAAGACTGGAAGACTTGGCTAAAGCTCCGAGTGATTCTCAAGGGCTGCCCACCCAGTACCTGGGAGCCCAGAGACCGGAAATCCAGGGTAGTGGGAGAGATCTCTCTTCCTGTCCTGGGTACAGTCTGTCACTGTTTCACCCTGGGCTTCATAGTTTTATTGCCCAGCTCCCTAATTAGAAATATAGCCCTTCTTCCCCACCAGTGTGAATCCAGGTTCAGACATCATAAGGACTGTTCTCTTTCCATTTCTCAACTGCTTCCTCTGAGATTGCTTTATTCTCAAGGAGACTATAGCAGTCTGTATTTTCTAAGATGGTTGCAATGATAGCTCCCATTCCAAAATAATTGATTTCAGAGAGGAAGGGAGAAGAGAGATATACATCAATGATGAGAATCATTGATCAACTGCCTCTTGTATGCCCCACACTCTGGAGATCGAGCCCACAACTCAGGCATATGACCTGTCGAACCGTGACCTCTTAGTTCATAGGTCAACGCTCAACCCCTGAGCCGCGCCAGCTGGGCTTTTTTGCACATGTTCTTGTCCAATATGACTGCACTATTCCTCCTATCAAGAGGGTGAACCTAGGTAGCATTTTAGATCTTGCTCCCTGGCATATGTAATCAATTTAGCTCTATAAACTCTTATAACAATTTTTTAAAAGAGGCAGCATCCAATTTCCCTTGAATCTAAGCTGGCCTATCACTTGCTTGTATAAGAATGAGGTGGGCCGAAACCGGTTTGGCTCAGTGGATAGAGCATCGACCTGCGGACTCAAAGGTCCATGTACCATAGTTGTGGGCACATCCCCAGCAGGGGGTGTGCAAGAGGCAGCTGATCAATGATTCTCTCTCATTGGTATTTCTAACTCTCTATCCCTCTCTCTTCCTCTCTGCAAAAAAGCAATAAGATATATTTTTTTAAAAGAAAGAAAGAAAGAAGAAAGAAAGAAAGAGAGAAAGAAAGAAAGAAAGAAAGAGGTGGATCTCTAAGGTGAGGTCAGAGGAGGTCATGCAGCTTCCACTTGGCTCTCTGGGGACATTTGCCCGGGGAAAGCCAGCTGGCATGGAAGAAGTCTAGCTGCCCGGAGACCACATATGGGGGGGGGGGGGCCTGCTGCTGCAGGTGTTCCGGTTAGTGGCCTCCAGCTGGGCCCAGCCTCTCAGCCCTCACCACCAAGACACTAAACATGTGAGTGTCACCGTCTTGGACCCTCCAGACCAGACTAGCTCCTCTCCCAGATAAGTGCCTCAATCGATGGCACAAAAAGCAGAATTGCCCAGTGAAGCCCTACATGAAATCCTGGCCTACAGAATTCATAGGATGTAATAAAATGTTTGTCATTTAAGCCACTAAAATGTGTGGTAGTTTTTATAGAGCAACAGTAACTGGAACAGAGGCTGTATCCACTTGGTATTTCCAGAAGCTCTAAGCTCCCTCCCAGCACATCTTAAATCTCCAGTGGAAAAAGAGTCTCTTTCTCATTTGTTTCCGGGAATGTCTCTCACGGCTCATTTTTGACCCAGTCACTGTAACTCTGGGTATGGGAAGCTCTGATTAGCTCAGTTCTGAAGCTGGGGTAGATAGCCATACTGGAATCACATGGACTGATTATTCCCAAAGGCAAATTGTGGTGCAGTCACCAGGAGTAGGAATAATGGATGCTGAGAAGTAAAAAAATGACATGTACCCACTAAAAATACAACCGCAGCTGAAACCGGTTTGGCTCAGTGGATAGAGTGTCGACCTGCAGACTGAAAGGTCCCAGGTTCGATTCCGGTGAAGAGCATGTACCTTGGTTGTGGGCACATCCCCAGTAGGGGGTGTGCAAGAGGCAGCTGATTGATGATTCTCTCTCACGGATGTTTCTAACTCTCTATCCCTCTCTCTTCCTCTCTGTAAGAAATCAATAAAATATATATTTTTAAAATTTAATTTAATTTAATTTAATTAAAAAAAATAAAAATACAATCACAGCCCAGTTGGCATGGCTCAGTGATTGAACATCAGCTTACAAACCAAGAGGTCACAGTTCAATTACCCAGGTTGTGGACTCGATCCCCAGTGTGGGGTGTGCAGAAGGCCTATCAATGATTCTTTCTCATCATTGATGTTTCCATGTCTCTCTCCCTCTCCTTTTCTCTCTCTCTAAAAACCAATAAACATTTTTTAAGAAGAGTGACCTCACAGTCCCTATGGTGTATTCACCACTGTCACAACCTTACGTTCATACACAGTGTCTCTACTTTTCACCACCCCCAGAGGCCTCAGTGTTTTCACCACTGACTATGAGATCCCCTCTGGTCACTATGATGTTCACCAAGCTTGCCTTGGTGTGCTCATAGTCACCATACTTTATAGCTTGCTCACACCAAGTGACATGTTAGCACAAACCAATGAGTTCACGTTCTATATATGGACATCACAGTGTCCCCATGTTGCCCCCTATATTTCTCAGAAACATCCACATTCATAATTTTGTATAGGATTAAAGGTATACACTTATCAGGGTGTCATCTCAAGAGCGTTCACACTTTCCTCCCCTGACTAGTCACATTCATATGACATGTTTGCCCCAGTTGTTCATCAAACTCATCCCCACGAATTTACCAAACTTGTTTCCCATATTTTGAGGCCTCTTTTCACGACTCCCCGGAGAGGCCGCAGGTGGTTCTGGGTGTGGTGTGGTTTCAAGATGATGGCAGCCCAGAAGAACTCGCAGCACTGACGAAGGCAGCCTTGCTCAGGGAATGGGGCAAGGCAGATGGCGAGTAGACGGCCTCTCTGGTTGTGTGTTTCCGGACACGCGGCTGTTTTATGGGCTAAGAGTGTGAGGAGCCTCCCTCTTTCCCAGCAGAATCTTTCACCCACACAAATGCTTGAGCCGTAATGGATTTAGTAGTCCAGATGGCCAGGGTGAGCAGGCGGGGAAGGAGAAATGGAGGTTAGAACGGTCTTAGTGAGCAGGCTTAGTCAGACATAGGGAGACGCATGTGTGGGCCACAGAGACTGTTCTTAGTGTGTTGGCCTTTTGTTCCAGAAGCAAAGCCACGTTCAGAGTGTCTGGGTCAGGCCTTCCTCCTCCCCCCGAGGAGAACGTGACTGTGAGGACAGGATGTTGGGCGGTGACAAGGAAGGCAATTAAAGGGAAGAAAAAACTTGAATCTCACCTCACCCCAGTGAACAATTGAAGTAGTTTTCTTACTGTAAATGTCACCCTATTGAGTGTACGGTTCTAAGATTCTGGACAAATTTCAACAATCATATAACCACCATACAATCAAGATATAAAATATTTCCATCACCTCAGTAGTTCCCTTTGTAGTCAACCCTATCCCTCTACTCCTAGCTTCTGACAATCACTGATCTGTTTTCTTTCCCTGTAGTTTGCCTTTTTGAGAATGCCATATTAATGGAATCCTTTGACAGGAGCCTTTTGATTCTGCCTTTTTCACTTAAAGTACTCATCCATGTTGTTGAATGTGTTCATGGCTCATTCATTTTTTTATTGCTGAGTGGTCCTCCATTGGATGGCTATCCCACAGTTTATCCAGGCACCAGTTGAAGGACCTGTGGGTTGCCTCCAGTTTGCTTTTTTAATATATTTTTATTGACTTCAGAGAGGAAGGGAGAGGGAGAAACAGAAACATCAATGATGAGAGAGAACCTCCTGCATGCCCGCCACTGGGGATTGAGCCCACCATCCAGGCATGTGCCCTGACTGGAAATCAAACCGTGACCTCCTGTTTCATAGGTCGACACTCAACCACTGAGCCAAACTGGCCAAGCTTTCCTCCAGTTTTTAACAATTACAATTTAGCTATGAATATGTGTGTAAACACGTTTTTATTTATTTTGGGTAGATAACTCATAATAGGGTTGCTGGGATATATGTTAACTTTATAAGAAACTGCCGAACTGTTCAGAGTGATTGTACCATTTATATTCCTACCAGCAGTGTATGAGAGTTCCAGTCGCTCAGCATTCTCACCAATACTTGACATTGTCAACAGTTTGCTTGATTGTTTGTTTTCAGCCCTTCTAACGGATGTGTAATGTGATCTCGGTGTGGTTTTATTTTGCATTTTTATAGTGACCAGTGATGCTGAGCATCTTTCTATATTCTTATTTGACATGCAGCTCTCTTCTTTGGTGAAATGTCTGTTCAAATATTTTGCCTATTTTGTAAGCAAGTTGTTTTCTTATTATTAAGCTTTATGTAGACTGGATATATATAACTTTGTATAGCGTCGATACAAGTTCTTATCAGATATATGTTTTGAAAATATTTTCCCCAATTTGTAACTTGGTTCTCATTTTCTTAACGGTATCATTTGAAGAGCAGTTTTTTATTTTGATGAAGTTCAATTTTATATTAAAAAAAAATTTTTTTTGGTACTTTATGGGTTGTGCTTTTGTGTTGGATCTAAGAAAATTTGCCTAATCCATGATCACAAAGATTTTCTTCTGTTTTCTCCAGGATATTTTTAGTTTTACCTTCAGGTCTATAATTCATCTTTAACTAGTTTTCTGCATATAGTGCACAATGTGCATGAGCCTTCACTTTTTTGTATGTGGATGTCCAATTGTTCCAGCACTATTTGTTGAAAAACTGTCTCTTTTCCATTGACCAGCCTTCCCGCCTTTTTTTTTTTTTTTTTTTTAACACTGTGGCTATTTGAGGCATTGATGCCAGGAAACTAGAGTTTTCTCAGTGCACAAGTCAGTAGCATAGCAGGAATGAATGCCTCTCACCTGTTCCACAGGACTGCTTATGCCCAAATAAGACCCAGACTTCTCAGTGAAATATCTTTTAGCTTTTACTCACAGCCCCTCTGCTCTCCCCAGGGCTCAGGCTTGAGTCTGCTGAGAACTGCAGCAGAGGATTGCTACGGCTGTCAAGACAATCCTGAGTCCAGAACTGCCCCTCCAATGACTCTCTGCACTCAACTAATCAGCCTCCATCGAACAGAGGGAGATGCCCTGGGAACACATCAGCTGCCTTTCCCTCTCTGGCTGCCTTCACTTGTTAAGGTTGCTGTGGATTTTCTTTTTAGCCTGATCCTAACCAGTGAGGGATGAGGACACTGTGTGAGGTGCAGGAGACTTCTGCCAAGACCTGGCTTTGGGGGAAGCGTAGGAATTTGATTCGGGCTCAAACCCAGGTTGGATCTCCTAATTTCCAGTCCTCTGATGTTTTCATCTTCTCACAGTGGCCTGTCATACAGGATGGTGGAGAGACTTGATGGCTTTCCAGGATGCCAGGGAGGTGAGGGGGCTCCTCAACTGGTTAAGCAGGTCAGGGGACAAAAATGAAAACTCAGGCAATTCTGAGAAAAAACAAGGGCTGATATAAAGATAACCAAGTCAGGAGCTGGGCTGGGCAACTCTTGGACAGGCCCCTCTCTCACAGGCAGCCTGGTATTTCTCCTGTGGCATGCCTATTTCACTCTACCTGGTAGCTCTCCTTGCCTCTTGCTCCTGACAGAGCTATCCTAGCAGGAATCATCCTGATTGGCTCAGCTAGTTCCCACCCCTTTCCCCATTGGGTGGAGCCTTTCCCGATTAAGCCCTTCACCAGTTACCAGCCAGCCTATAGATGGACTGTTTAGGTCAGATGATCAGCATAAGCCAATCAGTGGCCACTCTTGACCAATTACTATGACAGTACTACTTCCCCAGCTAGGAAGCTGTGGGGGGCACTTACAGCTAGAAGGGGATCTTGGGTGTAATGGTACCATGAGGGTTGTCAACATAATATGAGGGTTTATCCTCACACCTGAACATGCACACATACACCCTGAGCACTGTAGCCTGCACGTATATCCTCCCTCTGATCTGCCCGGCCCCAGCCTCCCCATTTCCCAGTTGGTTCCTGCCTGAGTTAAGAGCTCTATCTTCCCTCACTTGAGCTGCTGAAGGGCGAGGACTGTGTACCTGGCTCCACATCACACATTCATAGATCTCACGGATGGGAAGTAAGCTTTTCTAAGGCCATTCATAGAGGGAGGAACAGAGCCAGGGCAGAGCCCAGGTCTTCTGTTCCACGTGTAGGCTCCTCTCTGCACCCCAGGAGACTCCCTGCCATCTCACCGGGATGAAGATAGGGGATTGCAGCCCCACTTCTGGGTCTGGGAAGGCTTTTGGCTCTGCCCTGAGACACTGAGACATCTTCCCTTGAGGACGCAGGCCCAGACCTGACATCCGGGCAGCGCTGAGTCAGTTCTGTGGTGAAGCTCTTGCTCTGCTGGAGTGAGTCTCCAGGGAAGGCTCAGAGCAGACCCATGGACAGACAGCATGACCCAGGCTCCCAGATGCTGGATTTCCCGCTAGGGGCCCCATGATTCATGAACGCTGGAGTGGAGGGGCCAGAGGGTGGGCAGGCATGGCCCAGCTGCTCCCGCCTAATGAGAGATTGGAACAGCCTGAAGTGTACGTGACGGGAACCCAGGGGGACAGCGCTTGCAACTGTGGTTGTGTTTGTGGGCATCGTTCTGAGCGTCGTGCGAGCAGCTGCGTGGAGTGTGCAGGCCTGGTTGGGCGTGCTGTGATATACTGTGCCCACACTCAGCCCTGATCCCCAAGCGCAGGGTAACTTCTGGCATTTCACTTGCCGGCTCTGGACCTCCATTACTTCTAGAGCAAAACGAGTGGATGAGATGGGCTCTAAAGCTCCTTCCTCCTTCCTCCTTCCACCTTCCTCCGGACTCTGGTGGGCCTGGGGGGCAGGGGGGGGGCATCGAAGAAGGAATATCTTCATTTTCAGCAGAGCAGTTTTCCCAGCTTCTGCAATCCCCTCCCTGCAGATTCCCAGCCGCCAGGGGCCTGGCCTTCTACCCCAGCTCTTGCTGAGCCCTCTCTCACACAGAAACAGCTCTCGTGCCTTGCACACGTGCATGTGCTCCTGAGTGTTTGTGACTACAAGTGTGTCTGCACCTTCGTGTGTTTGTGGGGAGCAGTAGGAAAGGGAGTGATGGCAGGGCCCCCATGAGGAGAAGAAGTCCATTTGCTTGTGTCTCTCTGTCTTTTTTCCCCCAAACACACAGAGATGCATTCCCAAGGGCATGTACCCACACACCAGCCTGGTGCACATTCTCACAATACCTGTGTGCAGCAAGACTCAGCCAGGTCCCACCTCCTCCAGGAAGCCTTCCGTGTAGCCCTGGGCTGAACTCACGGTCCCTCTTCTGTCTCCTACAAGCCTTGTGTCCTGTGCACTCCTTCGAAAGAGTATTCATTCTACTGACATTGTCTGTTTTCCCACCTGTCCTGCCACTACAGCAAAACCCCTAGAGGACAGGGACCGTGTGTCACTCTCTCAGCATCCCAGCACCCAGACCATTCGGAACCCGTGTGTGGATGGAGCTGGCCTAGCCTTGTGTTCCCCCAGTAAGATATTCCTTCTTCGATGGCCCCGACCCCCCAGGCCCACCACCCCTATACCCAGGATTAGGACAGACTCAACCTAATACCCCCATGGGGCTTTCTCCTCGGAGACACCACACCGAGACTTTCCTGTGACCCAGGAGGGCTTTGCCCTGACCCTGAAGGTGGAGGCAGCCTCAGTACAGGGCGTGGGCCCTGGCTGATCCCGAAGCCCGGGGGGCGGGAAGGCCACCACAGCGAGCCTTTCTCTTCTCTCCCGAACTTTCTGGCCCTGGCGCGAACCTTGCTGGCGCCCATGGGCTTTTAATATTTTCCATTCCTGGCTGTTAGACAACATTTCACCTCAAATATGTATCCTCCCCCTCACCAAAGGTCACGCGTTCCCAGTGAGAGGAACCAGTTGTTGGGTGACGGGGTGACCCACCGTGTACTGGGTTTGGAAGAGCCCAGCCGGGTGCTTCAGGGGGAAAGAGGGGAGACAGAAATGTCTTCACAGTGGAGGAGACTGGCTCCCTGGCCGGCCCTGTGAAGCCCGGACCCATGGCAAGCATGGGCCGCCTGCTCATCCCATCTCGGACTCCAGTCCCACACCTTCCACTTTTCCCCTGACCGTGGCCAAGTGGCTGCACCTCTCTGAGCCCCAATGTTCCTGCCTGTGTGTGGGGATGACGGCAGGGCCTGTCTTTCAGGGTCCTTGTGAGGTTCAAGTGCTGCACTTTGGGGTCACCTGGGGAGCTTTGAAACTCACCCCGCAGAACAGGGAGTGGAGCCTTTAACACATCCCTGAAAAAATGGAGGCCAATGCATTGGTTAGTATGACCACCAATCCTTCTAACTGAAGCATTTAGTCCATTTACATTGATTAAAATTCTGATACACACACACATCACATGTACGTATTTATGTGTGTATGTATGTATGTATTTCTACCCTATTATTTTGTATTTTCCCCAAACTTTTCTAGATTTGTTTTTCTATTCTTTTTTTGCTTTCTCAATTATTTTCTCTTATTAGATTTTTCTCCTTTGCTAGTTTGCAAGTGGTGTATTTTTTGCTATTTTTAGTGGTTACACTAGAAATTTTAATATTCATATTTTACTTGTCTAAGTCTATATCTTTAATTTTTTTCTTAAATAAAACAAAGACCTTAGAGCTAATTCTAATCTCCCCTCTCCTAGCTTATATATTGTTTCCTTTACGTATTGGAATTTTACCTTGTGTTTTTAAAGCCTACAAGACATTGTTATTGTTGATTATACAATATTTATTTCAACTTACTCATATATGTACCACTTTCTTTGCTTTACATTCCTTCTTGTCTTTCATTTCTTCCATCTGGGGTCACTTTCTTTCTGCTAGTGGTGGCAAATACAGTTTTTGTTCATCTCATCATGTCATTATTTTTTCTTATTCTTAAAACAACTTTTCACTGGTTTTAGAATTCTTGGTTGATAGTCATTTTCTTTTGGCACATTGAAGATATAATTCCACTGACTTTCAGCTATTAAGAAATTGGCTATTTCAGTGTAATTGCCACTACTTTGAAAATAATCTGTCCTTAATATTTTTTATTTTTTCAGTTAATCCTCAACTGAGGATATTTTTTCCATTGACTTTTAGAGAGTGGAAGGGAGGAAGGGAAGGGGAGAGACGGGGAGTGGGGAGAGAGAGCAACATTAATGTGAGAGAGACACATTGATTGATTGCCTCCCACATGTGTCCTGACTGGGACCAGGGATGGAACCTACAAACCAGGTTCAGCAGCTCCGGAAAGTGCCCTGCCCTTGACTGGGAATTGAACCTGCAACCCTTTGGTGTGCGGGCTGATGCTCTAACCACCAACCAGGGCCTGTCTTAATAACTTCTCTGTCTTTGGTATCCTGCATTTTCACTATGATGTAGATTTTTAAACATATTTGGGGGGAATGTATTGAAATTCTTGAATGTATGGATTGATGGATTTCTGGATGAGTCTCAGCCACCAACTCAAATATTACTTCTGTCTCATGATTTCTTTCCTTCTGGACCCTCTAGTTATATATATTTTGGACCTTCTCACATGTCTTTTAATTACTCTCATATTTTAAAATTTATCTTTATTTATATTTTAGAGGATTTCTTCAGTTCTATCTTCCAGTTCTAATTTTATTGTGAAAGTATATAGTCATTGTGTCTAATTTATCAAATACAACCATTGAATTTGAATATTTAGTTATGATACTTTCAATTTCAAGAGGGACATGGGACTTCTTTCTTGTTCAAATACACTTGATTCTTCTTCAGAGTCTCTTGTTCCCTGCTAAAATTTTCAAGCTTCTCTTTTGTAAGCATTTTATTTTATTTATTTATTTATTTACATATTTTTATTGATTTAAGAGAGAGGAAGGGAGAGGGAGATAGAGACATCAATGATGAGAGAGAATCATTGATTGGCTGCCTCCTGCATGCCCCACATTGGTGATGGAGCTCACAACTCTTGCAAGTGCCCTGACCAAGAATCGAACCATGACCTCCTGATTCACAGGTCAATGCTCAACCACTGAGCCATGCAGGCTGGGCCGTAAGCATTTTAAATAGTTATTTTATATTATCCATCTGATAATTTCAACATCTAGAGTCTCTGCTGATTTGTTTCCACAGTGTGTTAGGGTTAGGGTTAGGGTTAGAGTTTCCCTGAATGTTTTGTGTTTTTCAACTAGGACCTACTCATTTCTTCATAACTTCTGTGGGGATTCTTGAGGCTTATGGTGAAGGTGAGTTTTTTCAGGAGGGTTTGTATTTGAGTTGCCAGATACTTCCAGCATCACCAGACTAGGCACTCTTTAAATTAATGCTTGACTTAAATATTTTGGACCACCTATGTAATATGAATTTGGGATTCAGATCCACATGTAAGGCTTCTTATAATGTATTTGCAGGGGATATTTTATTTTCTTCTGAGAATAGGGAAATTAAGGCAGGCATTTTTCTTCTAAGTCTGTTGGGAGATAGTAGTGCTTCTATCTAGTTCATTCATTCACTAAAGTCCCAATCTTGCCCTGGCCAGTTTGGCTCAGTGGATCGAGCGTCAGCCTGCGGACTGAAGGATACCATTTCGATTCTAGCCAAGGACACAAGCTTGAGATTGCAGGCTCGATCCTCAGTAGGGGTGTGAAGGAGGCAGCCAATCAATGATTCTCTCTTATCGTTGATGTTCCTATCTCTTCTTCCTTCCTCTAAAATCAATAAAGACATATTAAAAAAAAAAAAAAAAGTCCCAATCTTATGTGGGGAAGGATTTATTAGCCTTTCCACTTTAGAGGGGCCCTGAGTTTCTCTCAGTAGAGTGCTAGAACTGGCTCTTAGCAGCTCAGAAGAACCAAATATTCGGGAATTTTTCATGCCAATTCCTAATACAGTTAATACCTTAAAGTTGGCCATAGTGAAATATTTACATCATGGAAATCAGCCAACACTAAAAACAGGGTGCTTTGCTTTGTTGGAGAGCCAATTATTAGCACACCACTGGTTTCTCTCAAATAATCCCACCCACACAGGACCATAAATTTTCAAGTTCAAGTTTATTGGGTTAAAAAATAATAATAAAGTTTCAGATGAGCAAGGTAAAAAAGTTCTAGATACCTTCTATACAATACTGTGCATGTAGTTAACAATATTGTACTGCACAGTTAACAATGTGTTAAGGGTACATCTCATGTCATATGTTTTTTAGTAAATAAATAAAATAAAAACGTGCTCAAGACAAAATCAGTTTCATGGCTTCGCTTACCTCTTCGGATTCTTCAGTGGTTTGGCCTGAATATCCCTCCCTTTGTTGCCAGCTCATCAGTGTGTTTTTTGAAAGATTTCTTTTTATCCAGAACTGTTTTCAGAAGGAAGCTTATTTAGGGTACCTACTCCACCTTATGACCAGAAAACAAAATGTTCTCTGTTTTTTAACATAGAAAGCGAGAGAGTTGGACTAGATAATAGTTCTTACCACTTTGGGGACACATATCATTTAAGAACCTGATAAAAATTAGATTGTGGAGGCCTCGGCCAGGGGGCTCAGTTGGCTGAGGTTGTGGCACAGGCAGAAGGCACCCAGTGAACGCACCAGATACTTTATTATTATTATTTTTGGGGAGTTTTAAAATATATTTTATTGATTTTTTTTACAGAGAAGAAGGGAGAGGGATAGAAAGTTAGAAACATCAATGAGAGAGAAACATCGTTCAGCCGCCTCCTACACACTCCCTATTGGGTATGTGCCCACAACCAAGGTACATGCCCTTGACTGGAATCAAACCCGGGGCCCCTCTGTCCACAGGCCGACGCTCTATCCACTGAGCCAAACCAGTCATCATTATTATTATTTTTAATACTCACTTGAAGATATTTTTCCATTGATTTTTAGAAAGAGAAGGAAAGACAGAGAGAAATATCTATGTGAGAGAAACGCATCAATTGGTTGCCTCCTGCATGAGCCCTGACCAGGATCCGGGCCAGGGAGGAGCCTGCAACCGAGGTATGTGACTTGACCGGAATTGAACCCAGGACCCTTTGGTCTGCAGGCCAACACTCTATGCACTGAGCAAAACTGGCTAAGGCAACAAATACAATTTTTTTAAAAATTAAATCCTGGAGATCCTCTCCTCAAGAAAACACACCAACAGAGAAAAATGTATGTTTTTGCTACCTTGAACCATGTGAGAGTTTGAGAATCCCCAGTGACAGGAATGATCTCTGAGGTTCTTGCCAGACCTCACTTTTGATGGCCTCGGCATGTTCCCAAAGTATCTCTCCCCTTGAGTGGGTATGAGGAGTGCAGACCTTTCCGTTTCTGAACTGAAGTTTTCAGGATCTCTAGGACCCCTTGGGGAAGGAGAAGCTGAGAGCTGTCAATTAAGCCTTGCACAGAGCTGGAGCACAGGCAATATCCCTTCAACCAGCGCTCTCCACGGTTATTCACTCGGTAAGTATTTATTGGGCTCTGTTCTAGCTATCTACTGTTACATAACATATCATACCAAAGCTTCGCGGCTTATATAATAAGGACAAACTTATTTTTGTCTCTCACAGTTGTAGGAGTGACTGGGCTCAGCTAGGTGATTCTTGCTCAAGGTCTCTCATATGGTTGCAGTCACATGGCAGCTGAGGCTGGAAGCATCTCAAAGCCTTCCTCGGTGCATGTCTGGCAGTGGATGCTGGCTGTGGGCTAGGTTCTCAGTGGGGCTTTTGGCTGAAACACCTACATGTGGCCTCCCTATGTTCCCTGGGCATCCTCACAGTGTGGCATCTGGGATCTTGAAAGGGAGCATCCCAAAGGAGAGAAGGCCAGGAGGAAAAAATGACCTTTTATGACTTAGCATCATTTCTGCCACATCCTGTTAACTACATGCAAGTCGTTAGACCAGCCCATAGTTAAAGGGAGCTCATATTAAACTCTCACGATGGAAGGACATGTTTTTACAGACAAGCTTTAAAGCCACCACATGCTCTTTCTGATGCCAAGCACTGAACAAGGCACTTGGGACAGAGTGGTGAGTCATACAAACCCTACCCTTAGGGTACTTTACGTCTAGTGGTGGAGATAAACACCATTAAAACACAATTACAAATATGTACCCAATTGTAAACTTTGATAGTGTCTTGAAAGATAAGGAAAGGGAGCCATAAGATATTATATTATACATTTTTATGACCTGATCAGGGACCCAAGGAAGAATTCTCTCTCAGACATCTGGGTTGAGAGCTAAAGCATTAGTGGATGCTAACTCTGCAAAGCAGATTGAATAAGAGAGCCTTCAGATAGAGGGGCCACAGACCATGGCCCTGGGGCAGGGGGAAGGTGGCCTGAGAGGCAGCAGGCATATCTGGAGGCACATAGCAGGTGTGAGTCAAGGCTGCAGAGATGGGCCACGGCCAGTCCCCACACTTTGCAGGCCAGGTGAGGAGATCATCGTTGGCTTATTAGCTGTTGGAAGCTGTTAAAGGGCCACTCACTGAAGAGATATGAACAGGTCTGCATTCCAAAGATCACTTTGGCTGCTGCGTAGACGGCCCTGCCAGGTGCTGAGTCAGGCCTGGGAGGGCTGGGAGAGTCCTGTCTGCAGTACTTCCCCTCTCCATGAGACTCCCACACACATGTTCAAGCCAGAGCAGCCTATGTCCTTTACCTCCACACTAGGCTCCTGAAATTGATTTATTTTTTAGACATACTTTTTTTATTTCACAGGAAGAGAGAGGGAGAGATAGAAACATCATTGATAAGAGAGAATCATTGATCAGCTGCCTCCTGCAGGCCCCCTACTAGGGATCGAGCCTACAACCTGGGCATGCATCCTTCACAGGAATCAAATAGGCTCCTGCAATTTATATCTGGCCTTCTCAGTCCCTCTTCCCAGGTACAAGAAGTCCTGCCATCTTGCATTACTCAATTAGTCATTCCTTTCATCTATCAGTCAGTGTAGTGGGTTGAATTGTGCCCCTCCTTAAAATATATGTCTACATCCTAATCCCCAAAACATGTGAATGTGACCTTATTTGGGATAGGGGAGGTAGGTCTTTATGGATGTAATTATGTTAAGGACCTCAAGATGAGGAGATCATTCTGCATTATCTGGGTTATGGCAAATGTCCTTATAAGGGTGAGGCTGCCCTAGCTGGTTTGGCTCAGCGGATAGAGCATTGGCCTATAGACTGAAGGGGTTCGATTCCAGCCAAGGGCATATGCCTGGGTTCGGGGCTCAATCCCCAGTAGAGGGTATGCAGGAGGTAGCTGATTAATGATTCTCTCTCATCATTGATGTTTCTATCTCCTTCCTCTCTCTTCCTCTTTGAAATCAATAAAAATATATTTGTAAGAATAAGGGTGAGGCAGAGGGAGATTTGACATGGACAGAGAAGGGAAAAGTAGTGTGACCATGGGGAGGGAGATAAAAGCGGCATGGCTACAAGCCACGGAATGCCAACAGCTACCAGAAGCTGGAAGTCAAGGAACAGATTGTCCCCTAGAGTGCAGCTCTACTGACGCCTTGACTTCAGCCCAGTGATCTGGTTTTGAACTGCTGGCCTCCAGGCTGTGAGAGAGTAAATTTCTGTCTGTTTTAGCCCCCAGTTTGTGGTAATTTGTTACAGCAGCCATAGGAAATGAATACAGTTGGGCACTTATTCAGCTGTTCCTTTCTGAGGAGCTTTACTGGCTTCTTCAGGGGACTCCTCAGTGATGGGATACTCCAAGCTCAGTTCTCAGACCTCTTCCTTGTCTATTCTCTCTCCCTACGTGGTCTCACCCATTCATTTGGCTTTAAATGAATGGGTGAGACCACCTTTTTAAAAAACCACCCTAGCTGGTTTTTCTCAGTGGATAGAGCATCGGCCTGCAGACTGAAGGGTCCCAGGTTCGATTCCGGTCAAGGCACATGACCAGGTTGTGGGCTTGATCCCCAGTAGGGAGCATGCAAGAGCAGCTGATCAATGATTCTTTTTCAACACTGACATTTCTCTTTCTCTCTCTCCCTCTCCCTTCCTCTCTGAAATCAATAAAAATATTTTTTAAATGCCACTTATTTGCTAATACCTTTTAAATTTTGTCTCCCTCCAGACTCCTCTCACAGAGCCTAGCCATCATCACAGGAAGATGGAAAGAAGACTTTGGCTCCACACCCCACCACCCACAAATCTTCCCGGCCAGGCACCCCCAGCCACTCCGAGCTCGTTGGGAATGTGATAGTGTCCTGATTCCTCCATTTCCCTCATGCCTCGTATACAACTGCTAGTGAGTTTTGAGTGTAGGTCTCAAAATATTTCTTAAATCTCTCCTCTCCAATTCCACGGTCACCACAGCCAGCCTCTCTCCTCCAGATGCCTGCAGACATTCTCCTAATGACTCCCAGCTTCGCTCTTACCACAGTCCCTTCTCACGGCAGCCAGAGTTTAAAACATGAGATCAGGTTTCAGTTTTTTGAACCATTTTTATTGAAGTATAGCTGGCACACTAAAGTGTGCAATTGAATAAGTTTTGACATATGCATGCACCTGTGAAATCATCAGATCAATAAAGATAAGGGACATATCTATCACCCCAAAACATTTTCTCATGCTCCTGCGAAATCCAATCCTCCCTCCAACCTCTCATCCCGAGGCAACCACTGATCTGCTTTCTGTCACTATAGACTAGTTTGCATTTCCAGAATGTTATATAGATGGAGAATATAGTATGCTCTCTTTTTTATGTGGCTTAATAATTTTGAGATTCATCCATGCTATTCACTCTATCAATAATTAATTTAATTGTACCTGCTGAGCAGTATTCTGTTGTATGGATGTGCCACAGTTTGTTTAACCATTCACCTGCTGATGGACAGTTGATTCCAGTTTATAGCTATTACTAGGGGCCCAGTGCACAAAATTTGTACACTGGGGGTGGGGGTCCCCTCAGCCCAGCCTGCCCCCTCTCACAAACTGGGAGCCCTCAGGGGATGTCCTTCTGATGGCTTAGGCCCACTCCCCACGGGGAGCCACAGCCTGGCCTCCCTCTGTGGGAGGCAACTGGGATGATCAAGGGGAGGCACCAGCCCCATCACCCCGCTGCTACAGCCACTGCCAGTCACCACAGCCACCAAGGTGTTTGCAACACGGACTCCAATCCCTTCACCATGAAAAAAATGACATCTTTCTTTAGGCATTTTCAAAATTATGTCTTCCATAGGAATGACCTTTCTTTCTTTCTTTTTTTATCCTCACCTGAGGATATGTTTCCATTGATTTTTAGAGAGTGTGGAAGAGAGAGGGAGAGACAGAGAGAAACATCAATATTAGAGGGGCACTTTTATTGGTTTCCTCCTGCATGAGCCCTGACCTGGGCCCTGGCCAAGGAGGAGCCTGTAACTTAGGTACATGCTCTTTTTTTTTTTTTTTTTTTTTTAATAATTTCTTTCTTTTTTTTTTAATAATTTCTTTTTTTTTTTAATATATTTTATTGATTTTGTACAGAGAGGAAGGGAGAGAGATGGAGAGCTAGAAACATCGATGAGAGAGAGTCACCGATCAGCTGCCTCTTGCACACCCCCTACTGGGGATATGCCCGCAACCAAGGCACATGCCCTTGACCGGAATCGAACCCGGGACCCTTCAGTCCCCAAGCCGATGCTCTATCTATTGAGCCAAACCGGTCTTGGCGTAGGTACATGCTCTTGATCAGAATCAAACCAGACCCTGTGGTCGGCAGGCCAAGGCTCTATCCACTGAGCCAAACCGGCTAGGGCAAGATATGACATTACTTAGCTCCTCCAGCAGCAGACCTTTGTTTTTTCCTCCAGGAGTGAGGTGGAAAAACCCTAGATCACCTTCTTGGATTCTTATTACCCAAGTTGCCAAGAACACTGCAAGTGGCGGTGTACAGGGAGCTTAGCTAATGAGCTGTCAGAAAAGGTGTTTATGCTCAAACTGGTTTGGCTCAGTGGATAGAGCATCAGTCTGCAGACTGAAGGGTCCCAGGTTTGGTTCCTATTAAGGGCATATATCTTGGTTGGGGACACATCCCCAGTGGTGAGTGTGCAGGAGGCAGCTGATCAATGTTTCTCTCTGATCGATGTTTCCGACTATCTATCCCTTTCACCTCGTCTCTGTAAAAAATCAATAAAATATATTTTAAACAAAAAGAAAAGGGTGATTCCTCTACAGCTCATGTGCAGAGGACCCCCTGCGCTGTGTCCACTATGCTAGGGGCATGTCCCCATGGCCTGGGGGGGACACACCACTGAGGCTGGCAGCCAGCCCCGCCTTGTGGGTGCTGGGCTGGGAGGCATGTGAAGACCCCAGACAATGCTTGGTGCTGGCGCAAGCACAAGCAGCAGCCCCACCCCCAGCCGCTTGGCACCTGCGCCCATAGACCTAGAGTGGCTGGGGGTGTTCTGGGACCCTGGTCACTCAGGGCCTAAACGGGGGCCTACAGGCTAAGAGTGGCCTGGGTCCCAAGGATGTTCCTGGGACCCAGGCCGCTCGGCACCTCTGTATGCAAATTAACCCACCATCTTTGTTGAGTTAATTTGCATACTCACTCCTGATTGGCTGGTGAGCATAATGGAGGTACAGTCAATTTACAGGTTTCTCTTTTATTATATAGGATATGTAAAGACTTATATCCTGCTAAAACAGGTTTGGCTCAGTGGATAGAGTGTCAGCCTGTGGACCGAAAGGTCCCGGGTTTGATTCCGGTCAAGGGCATGTTCCTTGGTTGCGGGCACATTCCCATTGGGGGGTGTGCAGGAGGCACCTGATCAATCTTTCTGAGTTTCTATCCCTCTCTCTTCCTCTCTGTAAAAAAATCAATAGAATATATTCTTAATAATAATTTTAAAAAAAGACATATCCTAAAAGTCTTCCTAAATAGGGGTTTGTGTGGACTTATGCTGTTATTTCTCTTGGGTAAATACATAACAGAGGAATAAGTGGGTCATACGGGAGGTATATGTTTAACTTTTAAAGAAATTGCCAAACTGTTTCCCAAAGTGTTTATATTACTTAACATTCCCAACAGCAGTGTAGAAGGGTTATATTTGCCCACATTTACTATGATCAGCCTTTTAATTTTAACTTTTCTAGTGGGTGCATAGTGATATCTCATTGTGTTTTACTTTACATTTCTCTAATAACCAAGAAGCATTTTTTATCATGTGCTTATTTGCATATTTCCTTTGGAGAAGTGTCTGTTCAAACTTTTTGCTCATTTTTATGTTAGTTATATTTGTCTTCTTATTGAGCTGCATATACTTTAAAAATATATCCTCAATACAAATTATTTGTTCTTTATACATTCTATATACATAAATAGGTTTTAAATATATATATATTTTAGATACAACTCCTTTGTTGTATATATGTTTTGCAAATATTCTCTCCCACTGGTAATTGTCTTTTCATTTTCCTAATGATATTTTAGAGAACAATAGTTTTAAATTTAATGAAGTCTAGTTTATCAATGTTTTCTTTTATTGTTAGCACTTTTTGTGTCATATCTAAGAACTCTTTGCCCAATAAAAAAAATAATAAAGATGTTCTCCTATGTTTTCTTCCATAAGTTTTATAGTTTTTGCTCTTACATTTAGGTTTGTGATCCATTTTGAATTATTTTTTTTCCTCCACACAGATATCTAGTAGCTCCAGTGCCATACGTTGAAAAGCTTATCTTTTCTCCAAGGATGCCTTGGCACCTTCCTCAAAACTCAATTGGCAAGCCCTGCCAGTGTGGCTCAGTGGTTGAGCATCGAACTCTGAACCAGGAGGTCAGGGTTCGATTCCTGGTCAGGACACGTGCCCAGGTTGTGGACTCAGTCCCCAGTAGGAGGGCATGCAGGAGGCAGCTGATCAATGATTTTCTCTCATCATTGATATTTCTATCTCTCTCTCCCCTCCCTACCACTCTGAAATCAATAAAGATTTATTTAAAGGAAGAAAAATAAATTGGCAATACGCGTGCAGCTTTATTTTTGGACTGTCTTTTCTGTTTCATTGATCTATGTGCTTATGTTTACATCAATACCATACTGTCTTGATTACTGTAGCTTTATAGTAAGTCTTGAAATCAAGTAGGAAAAAGCCTCCAACTCTATAATTGTTTTGCTATTTAAGGTCCTTTGCATTTCCATATACATTTTAGAAACAGCTGATTTCTAAAAAACAAACAAACAAACAAAACAAAAAGCCTGTTCAGGTTTTTATTGGAATTATTTTGAATCTATATATCAATTTGGGAAGAATTGCCATTTTGAAAATATCACCTTTCTCCATTTATTTAGGTCTTCCTTCACTACTTTTATAGTTTTCAATGTAGAACTCTTACTGAGCTTTTGTCAAATCTATCCCTAAGCGTTTCATATTATTAATGGCATTGCTTTTGTAATGCCCATTTCCAAGTATCCATTGTTCATATACAATTGATTTTCATATATGGTTCACCCTTGAATAACTCAGGTTTGAGGATGATGACCTCTGCCCCACCCAAGCAGTGGAAAATCTGCAACTTAAGATGGCCCTCTGATTAGGGATTCCCAACCCTGGATCAGACACAACTACAATGGACCTTGAATAACACTTACTAGTGTATGCAGATAAATCCTTTCTTCCTTAATGTTAGGTAGAATCCAGCAGGCATTCTAGGCATGGAATTTCCTTTATTGGAAGATCTTTCACTATAAATTCAATTTCTTTAGTCGTGATAGGGCTATTCAGGCTACCTGTTTCTCCTTAAATGTGTGTCATATTTTTCCTTAGAGCCACTCAGGGTCTTCCTCTCACACTTACTGGGGCTTACAAGGCGCTGTCTGGTCTGCTCCCGCCCATCCCTCCAACCTCGTCTGCGTGCCACCTTCCCCTCGTTCACTCTGTCCCAGTCACATCGGTCTTCTGGTTATTCCAAGATTACGCCAAGCTCTTTCCCAACTCAAGGCCTTGGCGTTGCTTTTGCTTCTATCTGGAAAGCGTTCCACAGGCTCTTTATATGTTGTTGTTTGCCCCCTCCTTCTCACCCGCCAGGTTTCAAATTATATGTCAGGGAGGTCTCTCCTGACCATTCCCTGACCATTACATCCTTCATAGTACATAACCACACTCGTTTGTTTCCTTCATAACATATAATCCTGTTTACTTCCTCCATAATGTATGATCACACTCTGTGGTCAGTTGGTTTGCTTATTGTGTGCTCCTTAAGAACTGGGATCGTGTCTGTCTTGTTCACTGCTATAACTCCTGCACCAGGCATACGACCTGGCACAAACGAGGCAGTCGATTACTTTTTTTTTTTTTTAACAAGTAGACTAAATTAGTGGGTTGACCTATTGATCAGTCAGCGGCATATGAAGAAGTCAGTGAGTCTTCTGTGAGCCTGCCGGTCAGTCTGAGGTTTTTGCTCAGTCTGGAGTAGGTCGGGCAGGCATTGAACGGTCTGGTTGCTGTGTGGGGTGGGTCTGTATGACTGATAAGCCCCCTGTAAAGTCATCCAAGGATTTGGGGAGACACAAAGAAGTGAAAGGCTAAGGCCCACCACCCAGAAGCAGCAACTCTGCCTCAGGGCTGTCAAACCCCATAAAAGTCTCACCTGGTGACCGCAGTGCTCAGGGAGAGCCTGTGCAGGAGGCACAGAGAAGGCTTTGTGACTTCTTCCCCACCCACCTCTCAACTTCCCCTGACCCGGTTCCTCTGCTCATGGAAACTCCCCAACTGGTCCCGGCAGCCTGGCCCCAGGAGACAGGCTGTGGTGCACGTCGCCACTGCCCGCGCTGCCCCTGGGGCAGGACCTGGGCCTGAACCTCCATTCTCTGCAAGAGGCCTCTGGTTGGGGAAGAGGTCTTGCATGGGAGCTGGCAACTTCACAGTTAATCCCAAGCTTCCCCAGGAACACCCTTGGCTATGGGGTCATGGATGTGGCAGGAGTCCCATCACAGAGGAGTATATGTAGGAGGGTGTCAGAGCCACTTGTGTGGGAAACAGCTGTTTGCAATAACCAGGCAGCAGCACCCAGGCTGCCGGCGATCACTGAGCCTCCGTCCTGCTCACTGACAAACTCCATGACCAGGAGGCCCTGCTTGGTGACATCACCTTCCTCACACAGTGCTGAGGGAAATGAGCTCAGGGAGGCCATCAGAGGCGGCCTGTTTACTTACAGAGACCCTGGCCGTCAGCAGTCCTTTGACCAGACATTCCCTGTCCTCGCCAGCATGAAGCAGAAATTTCCTTAAACACATTATTTTGGCCTTCATCCACTACTTGCTCCCTTGCTTTGAATTTTTTTTTTTTTTCAAGAGGAAAATTCCCAGTTCTGGCCCCAAATGGAACAGCCTAGAGATGGTAGTGTGGGGGGGGGGGGGGGAGGGGGGGGATCACAATGACCCCCAAAAGGGCCTTTTGCAGTTTTAGTTGCTCCTACCTCCCCAGTAACCCCTGGAGCTGGGAGATCATCAGACCAATTCTCAGTCACCCATGTGGGGAGGGTGGGGGGAGGTCAGCAGGATGGCCAGCACGACCCCAAGGCAGACCCTGTCCTGCCTCACTCAGGGCATCAGCCATCCTGAGCTCATACTCACAGCATTTTCGAACTCAGCAACCCTGGCTAAGCCCCTAGACCTCTCCCTCATTCCTTCTGGGTCACAGATATTTCAGGACATCCCAAGAGCCACCAGTTTTCACAGGTTCTAGGGCAGTGTTTTCCAAACTTTTGACATATGTGTACTCCTTCTATAATTTTCGTAATGCTGAGTACCCCTCGTACTCATGAGAATGTAGAATTAGGCGCAGCTAAGCACGGTGCAGTGCATAGCCCCACCAAACCCCGGTGCAACGCGTACCCCCACCAAACTCTTCCCGTACCCCTGGGGGGACGCGTACCACACTTTGGGAAACACTGCTCTAGGGGATTCCCAAGATGGTCACCCCCACCAGCCCTGACTGAGAGGTGCTGTCATCTGCCCTCACCTACTCTCTTCACGTTGTTCCTGCTGGAACCGGGCCATTCCATCGGCCTTGATGGGGGGGTGGGGGGGGCATGAAGTTCTCCTCAGTCTCCCTGGTGCTCCAGGGTCCTAAGGCCACCTATGCCAGCAGGAGAGCGACGTCCTCCGAGGAAGACCAGTTATGGGAGACAGGTGCCCGCTGTGCCACTGGATCTGCCCTCCATTAGGGCCTGTCAGGCAGGCTCAGACATGTTGGGAAGCCTCAGCTGACCCAGCTCTGTTCTCTGGCCTGATCCTACTTAGCTCAGCCTCCTGCGGCACCAGGGAGGGGCTCGGGGGCAGAATCAGGTCAGAGGAGGGCATTGAACCTGCATTTCATGTGCTTTACAGGAGACTGAAAAAATGTCAAGGGTCCCCAGTGAAGAATGGGGGGAAGAGAGAGGCTCACACAAGACACTGAAAAGGGGGCTGATTCTGTCACCTAACTATCCGCGCCCCCACAACAAACAAGGCCAGAACTCCCTAAACATTGGTTCCAATGATTTCAATTCAGCAACATGTCTATTGAGCCCAGAATGTGTAAGGTATGAAAGTTGGAAAGACCCTAGCTAAAGCCAGAAAGTAATACTTACTGAACATCTGTGAGCCTGGCATGGTGCTCCACACACATTACACACATTATCTTATTTAATCCTCAGATGTCTGAGGGGGATTAAGCAACTCTACAGGAGACAAGCTCATACCTGGCAGAGCTGGGATTCTATAATTAGGCATCTCTCCCCCCAACCCCCCCACTCCCTCCCCTCTGCCCAATTTCACTTCTAGGAAGTAATGAACTCACAGAATCATACTCCTGGTAAACCATGCCCCTTCGTTCGAGGCCTACAAGTTAAAGACATGGTAATCCAGCCCCTTCGTTCTACAGATGAGGAAACAGGCCAGATCACAGAGTTGAGCATAGAACTGTTGCTGAGACTCAGATCAGTGCTCCTTCCACCACCCCAGCCAGTCTCCTGGTCCTAACTCCATCCCGGTGAAGGGAGGGTGGGAGAATAGCTGTGGACTCCACCTTCTAGAACAGCGGTCACCAACCTTTCGGACCTCACGGACCACCAGTGGTCCACAGAACCGCTGTTCTAGAAGGTAATTCAGACAATGAGCAAACAGAGAAACATACACAGAGACACATATAGATATTCACACAGGCGGACATGCAGACAGGAGGATACTTAGGCAAAGGTACACACACAGCTGCTTATGGGCGTGTATTCTGTTGTTCTCTTCTATTTAATGTGTGATTCCTTTCCAGATGGCAAGCTCCATAAGGAAATAGGCAAAAAGGGCTCTGACCCTGGGCCCACCCTTTAGGCAGCCACACCCCACCCTGCCCTCCTCCTGGATGACAAACCATGTACACAGGACCCTATTCCTTCATACACGGAGCCGTTTGGGTGGACTTTGCCAACGATATGGGCACCTTTAGGCCCAGGGGCAGTTATTTGTGGGGTACAGGCATGTAGTGTGGACACATGTGAGGAGTAACACATGTATGCAAGGCCCCTCAAGATTCGGGACAGAGCCGGGAAGGAAAGAGAGAGGCTGGCTGGGGCCGCTCTCTCTGTGCTGCTGAGTTCCAGCACACAGAGCGGAGAAGCTGAGAATCCAAAATCAAACCCAGCCTTCTGGGTTATTAGGATTATGTTCCTTAAGAGTTTGTTGCTTTGGCTTAATAACATTTAAATATTTAGACATGAAAATATAAGCCTTCATTTGTACTCTTGCCCTGCGTCTTGCAAATGTTAGGAGCTGTGCTGGACACCTCTTTACATTCCCCCTGTAGGCCCGGTCACAGAGAGAGCACTCTAAAGATGGCTGTTAGCAACTGAGCAAATCGCTTCATGGATGAATGAGTGAATGAATGCTTCTGCACAAATGTAAACAGACAGGCTTACATGCTTCCTGGGACTCACCAACATAATATTAATAAATATATGCTCATGCTTCCAGAGACACACACGCCTAAACTTACGGCTAGAAAGACAAGTACATGTTTACACCAAAATAAACCAAAGCCGGTATGGTTCAATAGTTGAGTGTTGACCCACGAGCCAGGAGGTCACGGTTCGATTCCTGGTCAGAGCACTTGCCCGTGTTACAGGCTTGGTTCCCAGGGCGGGGAATGCAGGAGGAGGCGGCCAACTGATGATTCTCTTTCATGATTGATGTTTCTCTCTCTCTCTCTTCATCTCCCTTCCTCTCTCTGAAATCAATAAAAACGTATATTTTTTAAAAAGTAACCTAAATGCTCACATGCACACTGCCATGGCACATATAAGCAGGAGTAGACACACTCATCTATGCAAAGACACAGAGACACACACTTTCCCTTATACATGAGCTACACAGATGTGGATACAAACATATGCAGGCAAGCACATGAGTACACCCTTTCCCACCGAGGAGCCCAGCTGCAATGAGAAATGCAGCCGCCTACACATACAACCCACACTGACACACACTGCTAGACAGACAGAGCGGGAGCCCCGAGACAGACGAGAGAGAGAGAGAGAGAGAGAGAGAGAGAGAGAGAGAGAGAGAGAGACACCTGTCCACAGAGACCCCTGGGGCTGCCCTGGGCTCCCACACTGTCTGCCTTCCCCGCCACCCACCCTGGCTGTCTGCCGCCAGAGGGACTCCTAGAGGAATTCCCTTTGCAGACTGGCTATGGCTGTCTCTCCTCCCCCGCAGTCCAGGCCAGAGTCCCAGGGCAGAGAAGCAGATGGTGTGGTCAGTGGGGGTCGGTGTGTGTGTGTGTGTGTGTGAATGGGGCTCCTGAGCCTTGCAAATGTTAGGAGCTGCCCTGGACACCTCTGATGTCCTTTGAACGCTCGTCCCCAAGCTCTCTGTTCTCTGTCCCATCCGCCCCACGGCCTGGCCAAGCTCAGACTGGGCACTGGTCTCTGGACAGCGCAGAACGCGGCCCTGCTGCCCCAGCTCTGGCCCTGACAGGATGATTTAGGAGGAGCTGATGAACAGCGCTTTTCCAGAAGCCTTGCTTCCTCAGGAAATGGCCCGGCCTCAAGCCTGATCTCCAAAACAGGCGCAGGATGAAAACACCTCGGCTCCTCCGCAAAAACACGGCCACCCTCTCGCTCGGAGCCCCGAGCGGCCCGGTGGCGCGCCGTCCACAGCGCCCCAGGGCGGCGGACGGCCACGGCAGGCCTGGGCCTGGCCTGCTGTCGCTGCTGACTCAGGGTGTCCACCTCCATTAAATGCGCCATTTGGGTGTGATCACTTCAGATCTGGCTGGGATGATGTAGGAGCCTCCAAGCCCCTGGGCAGCCCCTGGGCAAGGGGGAAGGGGCTTGACCCCAGGCGGGACAGTGGCCTGGTGTGGGCCTCCTCCTAAGTCACGGTCTTTGTTACAGAGCTTGTGTTGGGAGTGGCTGGAGGCTGAGACGCCTGGCGCTGGGGAGGAACGGGGACTCGGGGAAAGGAATGTCCTCTGCCGTCTGGAGACAGACAACGACCTCTCCTCTCCCGTCCTCCCATTCCCCACGTCCCCCAGGCCTCTGCTGGAGGTGGACACAGGCTGCAGCCCCACCCAGGCGGGTGGGGCGATAGGAATGCCGCTCGTCACAGCTGGCTGGCCAGGGGAGACTGTTTATTCTCTGATGTCGGGAACATCTCAGACAATCAGGGGGATTTGGCTGCTGGCAGCTCCTCGATCTGAGGCTCAAAGAAGTCAACTTAATCAGAGCAGGCCGATGGCCTGAGCTCTGAGCAGGCAGCGAAGGGGCGCGGTGCCAGGGAGGGCCGCCCTCCCTGCCCCACATTCAGTGCCCTGTGTGCCTCTGAGCTCACCAGCTGGGTCTGCCCTGATGGGGCTATAAAGGTACTTGGAGCCCTCGCTGGTTTGGCGCAGTGGAGAGAGCGTCAGCCTGCGGACTGAAGGGTCCCGGGTTTGATTCCAGTCAAGGGCACATTTGCAGGCTCGATCCCCAGTGTGGGGCGCGTAGGAGGCAGCTGATCGATGATTCTCTCTTATCATTGATGTTCCCATCTCTCTCTCCCTTCCTCTCTGAAATCATAGAAAATATATTTTAGCATTTTTTTCAAAAAGAAAAAAAAAAGGTAATGAGCTGAACCCAGAGCTCCTGTGACAGTGTGGACACCTGGGAAGCCTTCCCACGGCCTTACTCCCAGCATCCTGGTGCCCTCTGCCTACGGGACACAGCAGAGCCACCACGCCCAGCCTGGGAAGGGGGCTCCCTTTGCATCGCCTGGTATTGAGTTTGACTCCAGGGCCCCAGCCTTCCTTTTCTCCTCCCGCCCCTCACAAGGTCAACAA
Source organism: Pipistrellus hanaki (assembly GCF_964339955.1). Classification (NCBI taxonomy): domain Eukaryota; kingdom Metazoa; phylum Chordata; class Mammalia; order Chiroptera; family Vespertilionidae; genus Pipistrellus; species Pipistrellus hanaki. The sequence goes on along the minus strand of NC_140503.1, from coordinate 43,031,687 downwards.
GCCTCTTACCTTTGAATCTCCAGGGTTTCTGACTCTCTCCCCCCCAGAACTCATTACTAAAACCTGTTCTTAGGAAAGGCGGTCATCAGTCTTGAAGAACCATGAAACCAATCGTGTAACCTCTCAGGACCATTTGCATTTTAAGACTGAGCCTTGTCAGCGAAACCAAGCTCTGTCCTGCCCACCCTCCACGATTCCCAAAGGAACTTCCGGTGACAGAAAGCACAGGGGACTCCCTGCAACCCAACAGCAGATGTTCACAGCCCTCTCTGGAACCTTCACCCACCCACGCTGCCCTGCCACGTCTAACTTCAACCCCATTACTGATGTTCAATCGTTACCTTCTGTTATGGCAGGGAAGTGTTTTGCATCCTTTCATCCATTTTACTCACCCAACAAACTTTTCTTGAGTATCCACCATAGCTTAGATTCGGGGTGTCGAACTCAATCAGAGAAGGGGCCAAAATCTAAAATCCAGCCTAAATCGCGGGCCGAATGGTTTACTGAACAGTCATAAACTGACAATGTCATAAACTGACAGCGGAGTGCAGTGATGACAGCGCGGTGCGGGCCACATTGCAAGGCCTGACGGGCTGGATTTGGCCCGCGGGCCTTGTGTTTGACATGTGTGGCTTAGATACTCGGCTATGCAAAGACAACCGTTAGCAGCTTGCAGAGGAATTTTAATGCAGGAAGCATCTCCAAGCAAAGCCTCGCTCACCAGCTGGCACACAGTAGGTATCCAATAAATGCTGGCACACAGTAGGTATTCAATAAACGCTGCTTCCCCTTCTCGGGGCTGCACGATATGGACACTGCGAGAGAACTTCAAAAACTTCCTAAAAGCCCTCGCCAGGTGGATGAGAGTGCCAGCAGGAGTGAGTGGTTTCTATCTGTACTCGGAATGTGGTGATCTGTTTGGGATGTTCCTCACATGAGATCGGAGAGGCATGCAAAGGAGAGGGGCTTATTCTAACCAGATCAGGGCTAGGGGCAGCCCAGGACACTGTCTCCATGGTGCAGAGCCCCAGACAGTTCGGAAACAAACAGAAACCCATCCAGAGGAAAGAGACTGACAAAAGCAAAAACAAACAAAGGCCAAGAGATGGAAAACTCAGGAGGTGGGGCAGGGTGGAGATGAGCAGAGTGGGGAGACGGGTGGGGGCCGTGGCGGGGCCTGAGGGAGGGGTACGGTCCTGGGATTTTGAGTATGTGAGGAACTGAATCCAGTCCTGCACCTCCCGCCCAAGAATCGCCATGGCAACTGGGAGGGTAAGTGCTGCTGATTCGAAGCCAACACAAACCTCCTGGGTTTAGCGGCAGGAATGGGCTCAGATGCCTGGGGCCATGTTCTAAAGAAAATATCTGAATTGGGCTCTTTCAATCACAAATTCCCCATCCACCCCCGGTTTTATAGGCAATCGGGGTTTAATAAAATGAATTAATAAGGAACAACAGTGAACCACAACCCTACTTCTGGTCTTTCTCACATACACGGACACTTGTCCAAAAGCCCACAGAACAAAACCGCTGCCCTTTGTGGTGGAAACTGGCACTTCACAGGATTCTTAGCTCTTCCCGGGAGCAGGTGCCTCACCTGTGCAGGTTCGCCTACCACCCCTCCCGAGGCCGTCCGCCCTGACAGTGACTTAGTGACGGAGGCTCGACGGGGTTGTTTTCACAAGACCAAGGCAGCTGGAGCCCCAGTGTGAGGTGGTTCCAACTGAACCACCATCTGGTCTTCTCTGCCTGGGGAAGCTCTTGGCCCAGGAGGGGGTGGGGTGTCAGCAAGGACACTGTTTCTTCCTCCTCCATGAAAAGCATCTGCAGCATGAGCCTCCTTAACGCCCAACTCCCAACACCGAATGCGCCTTTTCCTTTAGCTGGCCTGTAGGATCTGCCTTAGATATAGATAGGGTCATGCTAAATAGAACTGAGTTCTTAGGGCTTGTCTCTTCCTACCTCTCCATTCCTAAGCACCCAGAGATCTCACACTGTCCCTCATTACCTTAAGTCCAGGGCTGGCTCATACATTAGGTCTTGTAGGGACAATGCCTAAGACCCACATTATGAAAATATCTTAATTTCTTTTACAATCAGAAGGGGGGGGAGGGGGAATTAATGAGCTTATAAGTGGAAGAGAACATTTTAGTATATAATAGTAATATATTCCTCTTTATACCAATGCAATCATAAAATGTAATTTAAAATATTTTTTATTGAGTTGAGGGCCCATGAAGGCAAAGGTTCCTAGAGCCTGTGAAAACCATCACGTGGCCCTGCTCTCATCTTCCCTCCTGCCCACTCCAACCCTCCAGATTCCAGGAATTTCTCTCCCCATGTCAAAAGCTATTTGTCCAATGGCCCCCTACCAGTCTGAGAGCACAGAGGGCAGGACCATTCTTCACTCATCCTCAGTGTCTGTTTCACGTTAGATAAAATGCATTGCCCCCCTTGGAGGGGAGGGGGGAAGCTTCAGGAAAAAAGGGCTAAGTTTTAAATAAATATTATCTGAGAACCCCTGGAAACCATGCACAACATTTCACATTTGTGCCATCGGACTTTGTCCAAATCCCTTCCAAGCATATCAAACTCTTCGCCCACAGGCTGCATGTGGCCCAAAATGAATATTTTTGTGGCCCAGATAATATAACCGTATGTAAGAAACATTTTAATAAAAATTTTGTAACTTAATTTTTACAGTATCCCATTACACATAATCTACACTAATAAAAGAGAATTATTCAAATTGACCATCACTTTGTGACGCCAACCAGCCAATCAGGAGTGAGTATGCAAATTAACCCAACAAAGATAGCAGTGGCCCCACCCCCCAGCTGCTTCAGGCCTCTGGATAGCATGCATGCAGGCACGGAGTGGTGAGGCAGGGATGCCTGCTATGAGGGGGAAGGGGGAGAGCAGAGGGAGCTATAGGAGCAGTGCTCAGGCTGGAGTGAAGATGAAAACTCTGGCCAGAGCAAAGACTCCAGCTGAAGCAAAGATGGAATGTGGCGGACAGAGCGAAGGCCTGGGTCCCGGGTACTAGAGGAAAACTGGTGCCCGCAGACAGAGGAAGGAAGGTCTATTGCAGGAATCTTTGTGCAACAGGCCTCTAGTTATTAACTGCAGCATTCATTAATGACTGACTACTATAATCATGTTGCATTCATTTCCCTCACTTGCCTTACGTGCAGGCACACCATTTCTCCCCACTAATACCAGCAGCAAATATTTTTGCAGTAGATTGCCACATCATTAGTCTTGTACTGACTTGTTTGGTGTGTGCAATAGGAAATATTTACTTTTGGAGAACAAGAAAAATAGGTTTATTTGTGTTATGCTTATTAATTTGTGCAGTTATTCAGTGTCTGGTAAGTTAATGTTCAAGGAAAATATTAATTTTTATCAAAATGTTCTATTATTTTATGTTAACGATTACTCATTTATTTCAGCCCTTTGTATTCAGCATGTCTCTATCAAAATAAACCTAATTTTCTATGAAAATGAAAGCTTTTGTTTATTTGCAGCCCACATAAACTTAAACCTTGTTTATCTGGCCCATGTTAGCCTTTGAGTTTGACATGCTTGCCTTACACTGAACTCCCACCAAATTCACCAGTGAGCTCCAATTCAGTAAATCCAACAGATTCTTCTCAGGTATAATCTTGACTACGCAGCAGCATTTGACACTACTCCTCAAGCCTTCCTTTTTGGCTTCTATGAAACTGTTGCCTTGGTTTCCTCCTATTTCCCTGGATATTCCTGCTGTCTCCTTTGCATGCTCATCCCCTCTACTGAGCCATTAAAAATAAATAATAGTGATGGTGATGATGATGATGATGATAGTAGGTGAAACATACCAGGTTTTACTCCGTGCTGGGCACTACTAGAAATTATCAGTTCTTTTAATCCTCAAAATAATCCCAAATCCATTCTCCAACCACCCACCAGAGTGACTTTTCTCAAAACCACATCTGATGTCCCACTTAAAAGCTCTGCCAAAAACCTTCTAACGGTGTCCCCTACCCACAGCTTGTAAAGTCTTTCATGATCTGGCTTCTGCCCACCTCCCCAGCCCCATTTCTCACCACAGCCTCTTCTTAGGACCCTCCTGCTGTTAGCTTCTCCATTAAGAACTCGAGGTCTTTGCGTGTGCTATTCCCGCTGCCTAAAACACTCTTCTTCCACCTCTTAGCCTAATACTGACAGCTCCTTCAGGTTTCAGCCGAACATCCCCTTTTCTGGGAGCCAGGGGTGGGGTGAGGGGGCTATGAGACCCACAGTCTGAAACCCGTCTGCCTAGTTCAACTCCCAGCTCTGCCACTTCCTGGCCAAGTAACCTTGGACTAGCTATCTAAACTCTCTGGGATTTCAATTTTTTTTTCTTTATCAGTCATGAGAATTAAAGAAATCACACATAAGGCACACTGCAGTGCTACATGTGTCACTTCCACAATTCCAGGCCAGGATAAGACGTTTTGTCAAGTATTTCCCAAAATTCCTTTTTATAATAACACCATATAATGTCAACCTCTCTGCGGACAGGGACATTTGGCCTTGGTCCTGCCCTATGTCCAGTGCCTGGCACACAGTAGGTGCTCATATTTAGTATATCAACACCTACCAGGTGATGTATATGCTTTCCAGCAGACAGCCACTTCAGACAAGGAAGGAAAAAGAGGGTAAGATTTTGAGCAAAAGGGCATACAAGGCAGACGGGCTGAGGCTGAAAGCCATCACAAAGGCGACCTGGTAATTAGGAAAATACCTTTATTATTTTTGAAATGTTCCAATAGTCAATGTAAAAACCATGACAGTGGCTTTTTCACTTCACAAGTTATAGAAAATTACTTTCCCCGTTCCTTACAGAAACCTCTCCCCCATCCCCACCAGTAAGACAGCGCTCCATTATGGCCGAAGCAGGGCGGGGAGGAGGGGCAGAGAATATGGCGAGTAGAACCAAGGCCCTCTGGGCAGCCAGAGGCTTTTAGGACCTGCGACCCCTCCGAGGGAGGCTCAGCCCACGTGCATCCGAGTCTTGGAGGCTGAGAGTGGCAGAGGGCCGGCGGCACCGGTGGCTGGCAGGCCTCGACCAAGGCAGCTTCGTGAGAACGAGATAGGAGGCAGGCCCGCAGCTATAATTAGCCGTTGGTAATTTTTAGAAAAAGACACTTGAGTGGCCCGCTGTTAGGTTTGTATTTTTTAATCAGATCTCTGACTCCTTCCTTTCTCATCCGTGGTCGGGCACGGGGTTACAGCTGCAGCAGAGTGCTGTTTGTTGACTTGAGAAAACTGAAAATGTTTTGTACTTACAAAGGTGGATGGAATTCAAAAACCGATCCCCACCGATTTTTTATGAGAAACATGACTATTCCTCTTGAGTGTCTCAAGTCAAAACAAGGCAACTGCCTGGTGATTTATCGTCCCCACTACGCATTTTCCGCCTTCCAGAAGGCATTAGAGAAAGGGCCAGCGCCCGCCAGGAGCGATTGTAAACATACCGCTGACAGCTTGGACACTTTGTTTTCAAATGCAGCAGGACTTTTTTCCTTTGGCCCTGGTGGAAAAGCCAACTCCCCTAGGGCTGCTGAGGCAGGAGCAGACAGGAGGGCTCCCCGAAACCGAGGCGTGAGGGTCCAGTGGTCCCCACTGGCCGGAGTGTGGCTGGAGCCTCCGCAAAGGCAATGGGAACATTTATGGCGTATGGAAATTGTCCTGCGGCCCCCAACCGGCCCCCAGGCTTGACCTGGCTGGCCGTGGGGCGTGGGAGGTACAGAAACAAGGCACGTGGTTGAGGTGGTCCCCGCACCAGCCCAGGAGATTATCTCTTCGCGCGGTTCCAAAAGTGTTGGAAAGAGGAGGAGTTGATGACACTCACGATGAGCAGCAGCAGCAGGTACAGGAATATCATGACCGTAAACCAATGGCTGGAAAACCAGGACAGCTGGCTCGAAGCCCTGCTTAAAAGGGAAAAAAGAGTGATGTTGGCAAAATGAGAAGAACATTTTTTTTTAAGTGTATGCAACAACTTCTGGCTCCAAGATGAAATGATGAATTTCATCCTCTGAGTGAGCCATGAAATGAAGCTTCGTGCGTTCTCCTTTGCTCGAGAAAGCCGAGGCTGTTTGCCCTGGCACCGGCACGCCTTTCACCAGAACACGTTCTAAATGTACAAGGACAGCTATGCAGTGAGCTCATCCTGAGCGTCTTTTATAGCTGCTCCTCTTCACCCTCCCCTGCCCCACCGTTCCTCAGGCAGGGCTTCGGTGTCTAAAAGAATGGCCTCGCTCAAGGGGTCTGCCCAGATGGCAGCAGGCGGCAGGTTACTTAGCAAAAGCTGTTTCACTTTTAGACACCTACAAGGTATGGGTCTGTTCCGGGGAAATCCTCTCTGGCCCGTGGGGAGATGATCTCAACGGGCCAAGTGTGCACTACAGAAACATTCCAGGGAGAAGTGGGGAGGAATGGAATTTTCAAATACAAAGAGCCAGATGATTTTAGACCAAAGGATAATGTCCACCAGACTCAGGAATGTTATACGAATTTCCCAAATTTGAGGGGAAGAGGGTTTTTTCCTGAAGCATGGAAACCTCTGACATGTACAACAGGGGTGGGGAGTATTAAGTGATCCCCTTTTCTGTCTTAGTTGCTCATCTGCTGCTCATCCCCATGAAAAGCTGGATCCCAACAATACAGCAAGACCTCGACCCTGGAGAACCCTGGACACACCACCACCACCACCACCACCGCACGGCTGAGATGGGATAAGGCATCTACCATGGCTTTTAGAAGTCAGAGGCCTCATCTGCCATTGGGTTCAACACTTCCACTTTAAAGATGAAGATAGGCCGAGACTGGTTTGGCTCAGTGGATTGAGCGTCGGCCTGCGGACTGAAAGGTCCCAGGTTCGATTCCAGTCAAGGGCATGTACCGTGGTTGCGGGCACATCCCCTGTGCAGGAGGTAGCTGATCGATGTCTCTCTCTCATCGGTGTTTTTAATATATTAAAAAAAAAGATGAAGATTGCCCAGCCCACATGGCTCAGTGGTTGAGCATCGAACTATGAACCAGGAAGTCACGGTTAGATTCCCAGTCAGGGCACATGCCTGGGTTGTAGGCTCGATCCCCAGTAGGGGGTGTGCAGGAGGCAGCTGATCAATGATTCTCATCATTGATGCTTCAATCTCTGTCTCTTTCCAGCCCCCTTCCTCTCTGAAATCAATAAAAATGTATTTAAAAAAAAAATAAAGATGAAGATGAAGTATTTCAGGTCCAGAGAGAAGATGGTGGTTCAACAGCCACCATGGAAAGTGACTGAGCTGGGCAGCACCCAATCCCAGTGTCCAGCCACCACCCTGCCTCTCAGCTTAATCTAATCAATGGGTTTCAGAGTGAAACCAGGAGCATAGGGCTGAGGGGCCACATGGTCTGGGGCAGCCAATTTGGCTTCATTCAGTCCCTCATGTCACTGTGTTTACGAATCTGTCTTCTTCCCTAGAATATGCAGTCCTCAAAGGGCCAGGACATCTTTTTTATTAATGAAAGAGAGAGGAGGGTGGGGAGCGGGGAGAGAGAAAGAGAGAAGTGATGAAAGAGAATCATTGGTCAGCTGCCTCCTGCATGCCCCCCATTGGGGATCAAGCCCGCAACTCAGGCATGTGCCCTGACCAAAAATCAAACTGTGACCTTCTGGTTCATAGGTCGACGCTCAACCACTGAGCCATGCCAGATGGGCCAGGACCGCATCTTATACAACCTTATCCTCACTCCTCCCCATGTCTAGCACAGAGCTTTCTATCCTTTACACAGAGCTGAGGCCGAAAGCTGGAGGGAAGGGGGTGCTGGTAACCACGGAGCCAGCACTTTAAGGCAGCCCTTAGCTGTCCTCCGGGGCACAGGCAGGACCGGCCTTACCTCTTGGCCTGCTTCTGCGAGTACACCAGCAGGTACTTCACTCGCAGGAGCTGGTTGTTGGTGACCACAAAGTACTTTGGAGGGATGTCTCCCCCTTCACTGTGCTTGATTCTTGCTCTCCTGCGATCTATCTCCTTGGAATCTGAGTAAGGAAAGGAAAGCACCACTTTACTGGGGGTGGGGTAAGGGATACAATAACAAAAGCAGCAAATTATGAATGTGAATGGGTCAAGCCTCCTGGTCTTTGGAATGGAGAAGCCTCAGCAGGCTGAGGAATAGGGGTGTGTGTGTGTGTGTGTGTGTGTGTCACAAAAATATATAAAATAAAAAACAAAACAGAACAGGAGAATCAGTGGGTCAGTATGGTTGAGCGTCAACCTATGAAACAGGAAGCCCCGGTTTGATTCCTGGTCAGGGCACATGCCTGGGTTGCAGGCTCCATCACCAGTGTGGAGCATTCAAGAGGCAGCAGGTCGCCAAAACCAGGTTGGCTCAGTGGTAGAGGGTCGGTCTGTGGACTGAAGGGTCCCGGGTTCGATTCCGGTCAAGGACATGTACATTGGCTGCAGGCACATCCCCAGTGGTAGATGTGCAGGAAGCAGCTGGTCGATGACTCTCTCTCATCGATGCTTCTAGCTTTCTATCCCTCTCCCTTTCTCTCTGTAAAAAATCAATATATTAAAAAAAAAAAAAAAAAAAAAAAGAGGCAGCCGGTCAATGATTCTCTCTCATCATTGATGTTTCTATCTCTCTCTCCCTCTCCCTTCCTCTCTGAAATCAATAAAAATATATTTTTAAAAACACACAGGAAAATCAACAGAGAGACAAATAGGATAAGGAGAAAAAGGAATAGGAAAATAAAAGAGATACGAGGTGGGGAAAACTTGGCTGAACAAGGAGAGCAGAGAAAAGCAGCAGATTGATGTTCAAAACAAAAAAAATAATCTGGGACGAGGAACAGGGATTGATCTGAGACATGTCTCTTAGCAGGCATTTCAAATTAGCCATTCTGGATTCGAGCTTCTTAGAACACATCTCCTACTCTTTGTACCAAGGCTTGTTTAAACAAACAAACAGAAACCAAACTTTTAGTACCACGAAAATCTTTAGCAATTTAAAAAAAAAAGTCAAAGCTTGTGTGACAGCAGACGCTGAAAGGTTTTGTTTTGATGTTCAATGTCACGGTTTGCAAACTTCCTAAGAATTATAAATGCAAATATTCATGCTGTCTGGTTTAAGAGGGCGGCGTCGGACCTGGGCCCGATTCTCGGTTCCAGTTGTTTTACATTAAGAGGCCAGGAACCGTTTTCTCAATTTTCCTTTTCTCTTTGGAACCTACTGGCCAGTTCTGGAGACCAGAATGACAGTTGTGTGACTTTTCTGACTTTGCAGGCAAAGCAGCAGGGGGTACCGGGCAGACAATCTGAGGGACACATTAGGGAAGTAGACTGAGGCGGACCGCGAGTCCTCTGCTTCCTGGAAGCCGGGGTTTCCTGTCCGCGGCCTCAGTTGCCTCTCCCATCCTCCAAGGGCTCCAGTGCTCACAAGAGCATCCCGGAGGGACAGGTCTACACACACGTATTTAGCTTCAATTTGGCAAACATTTACTGAACATCAAGTAGGAACCATGCCGAAAACGGTTTGGCTCAATGGATAGAGCGTCGGCTTGGGGACTGAAAGGTCCCGGGTTCAATTCCGGTCAAGGGCATGTACCTTGGTTGTGGGCATATCCCCAGTAGAAGGTGTGCAAGAGGCAGCTGATCGATGGCTCTCTCTCATCGATGTTTCTAACTCTCTATCCCTCTCCCTTCCTCTCTGTACAAAATCAATTTAAAAAAATTAAAAAAAAAAAAAAAAAAAGTACGAACCAGGCTCCCTACCGACACCAGGTGCCCAAGACTGACTGAGTCCCACTTCCTGCCCTCAGGAGCCCACACTCCGGCCTCGCACACTCACTTCCAGCTGTCGCGTCTCCCTTCCTCCCCAGAGCTTTCTCTGAGCACTGGAAGCCACCGGTGGCTCCGTCGTCTGATCGGTCCAGTGGATCCCCTCACCACTCTCTACCTACCCCCTGATGGTAAGTGACACCTTTTACACTGTGTGCTCAGTACCACAGAGAGCCTGCTCACTGTGTGAAGGCAGGCCCCTGTCCTGCATTGCTCTGGCCTCAGGCCGTCCCTCAGCACGCCATGGGTGCCCCACCCAACAGCCGGGCCAACAGCAAGAGCCTCGGCCCCGAGGCCTGCAGCCCCGTCCGGGCCGCGCGTGCTCACCTTTCTTCTTGGTCTGGCACTTGACATCGGGGTGGTCTATGACCTCACACACGGCCACGCAGCTGAGCACGGGGCCCAGGAGGCTGCGCTGCCACCCGTAGCCGTGGGGGCTGTAGAGGAGGGCCAGGCTCAGGTCACTGGTGAGGTAGGTCCCTTCCCCGAACAAGGACGTCTGGATGGCAGAGCCCACCGGAAAGGAAACAAGGCCGGGTAAGTATAAAATGGAACAGCAAAGCGGTACAAGTCTTTCTTCAACGGAATTGTAATCCCAGGATTTTCAAGCCTTTTTTCCCCCCAAATGAAAGGCATAAACACAAATGATACTATGACATCATTATGGGGTTAACACTAAACACATTCCTATCTGACGACAGGTCATCTGTACATACACCTGAGTAGCCTGGCAAACTAGTAGTTACTGTGGTCAAGGTCGAGTGAGAAAATCATATTAGAAGTCCAGCCCTAACCGGTTTGGCTCAGAGCGTCGGCCTGCGGACTAAAGGGTCCCAGGTTCGATTCTGGTCAAGGGCATATACTTTGGTTGTGGGCACATCCTCAGGAGGGGGTGTGCTGTAGGCAGCTGATCTGTTTCTCTCTCATCAATGTTTCTAACTCTCTATCCCTCTTCCTTTTGCTCTGTAAAAAACAAACAAAAAAAGTTCAGCCTGGTGAGTGTGGCTCAGTGGTTGAGTGTCAACCTATGAACTAGTTCAATTGTGGTCAGTGTGGGGCATGCAGGAGGCAGCCAATTGATGATTCCTTCTCATCACTAATGTTTCTATCTCTCTCTCTCCCTCTGCCTTCCTCTCTGAAATCAATAAAAATATATTTTTTTTTAATTAACAGGTGTTAATTAAAAAAAAAAAAAAAGAGTCCAAACAGACCCAAGTTTAACTCTGCCTATACCTCCAACAAGCTGGCAAGTTATAAAAACTTTCTGGCTGGGGGCTGGGAGTAGCCAATGGGGAGAAAAGGAGACATATGCAATACTTTAAACAATAAAGAATTTAAAATAAATAAACAAACAAGCAAACTCTCTGGGTCTCAGTTTCTACGCTTATAAAATGGTGATAGTAGTGTCTCCTTCCTAAAGTCATGGATGAGGACTCAGGGAGATAATGTATCTAAAGCATCGATCAGGACTCCTGGCACATGAGCGGGGTGGGCACTCCAGCACAGGATCTTACGTGGCAGCATAAGTAATTCCTGCTACATGAATGCATCAGCATGGCTACCCTGATGGGCTGACAGAAGCAAAATCATACTCGCATGTCCTAGGAGGGGGTTCGCACCTGAAGGGGGAAGTAGTCTGAGTCCCTCCTTAGAAAAGAGTCTCTCAGACCAGAAACTATAACTGAATGAAGAAGCCCATAGGAGGGTCGGGGTAAGTTTTACTCTTTGTATTGATGTTGACCTAGAAAATGTCCAAAAATCTAGAAGGCAGCTCCTTGGGGGTGGTGCTAATGTGGTGCCCTCCATGAGGAAGCATGTCAGGTGAGATGCAAGGATCTCAGGTTAAACACCTCCAGTGGAGCCTACAGAAGGCCGGGCACACAAATCCTTGCCCATGGTGGACATCAATAATCAACATAAAAATATCATTGATGGCACTCATTCACACTGGCTCAGAATCCTTCTCAACTCAACATCCAGGTAGCTGCTACCCAGAGCAGCTGCTATTCTGGGGCCACAGCATCAGTATCACAAGGCAATGAGGGGACTCTAACAGCACACCGAACATCCTTATGCTTGGGAACTGAGGAACGTCTTGTTTGGTGGCACCAGACTTCCACAATTCTAAGCCAATTAAGTGACGCTTAAGGGATATGCAACAAGCCTTTGCTCGGCCTTTGGAAAGCTCCTTGCTGGGTTAGGCAGAGTTCCCACGTCTTAAAAGCCTACACAGACCTCTCCAAGGACACGGGATGTCCTCTGACCTGACCCCACACCCATCCTCCCCTGTGCCTGTATAGATTCCCCTTCTGGGCCAGAACCCGGAGCCTGGCTGCGGTGAGCAGGAGAGTGGGACACCTGGGGTATCTCTCCCACCAGAACAATCTCACAGCTTCCACTGGCAGGCGTCTCACCGAAAACCCAGACGGAGGAGGTAAGAGCAGACACTTGAGCAAAGGATTCTGATGAGATGCTGCTAAGCAGCCAAGTCCCTGGGGGACTGAAGCGAAGGTCTGGTGTACAGACTGGAATCCGCAGGCAACTTCAGGCCGGCTCTGCTGTGGGGGGAGGCTGGGGCTCCAGTAGCCTGGCCGAAATAGCCAGCTGAAAGCCAGTGTAAACAAGCCCGTCGTCCTCCACAAACCTAACTGCACTAGTCACTAATCTGCGGGGCCGTCTCTCCGCCTCCGGGCTGCATCGGCCACGGGGAGCCGGCCCCTCAGACACCCAAACTCCTAGGAAAGCTGTGTCCTCAGTGCTCAGCACAGAAAGAGCCTTTGCACGCATTAGCTGTTTCAAACCTCTCAGCACACCAGAAGGGGGTGGCGGTGCCCTGTGGCACGGAGGACACTGAGGCTCAGAGAGTTGAAGTCCACCGGCACAGGCTGCAGAGCTGTGGTCTTTTCGGCTAAGGCGGTCTTTTTGGCTCCTGCCTGCCCTCTCCTCCCACACCTCCCAGAGAGGCAAAAAAAGTGCCGGCGGAGCCCTGGCTGGTATGGCTCGGCTCGTTGACCATCGTTCTGTGCACCGAAAGGTTGCCAGTTTCATTCCCGGTAGGGCACCTGCCCGGGTTGCGGGCTCAATCCCCAACAGGAGGCAGCTAATCGATGCTGCGCTCTCACATTGACGTTTCTCTCTGAGAAAATCAATTCTGCATTTTCACAGGCTCCCAGCGGCTGCTGGTCTGTGAGCCACACTTCGAGTGGCAAGGACTTAGGGAACCTACCCCTTCCCACCCCTTGCCCGCTGACCCGCCAGCCCCCCCAGCCCACCCCAAATGCCAGCAGGCTTGGGCCCCACCTTGTTCAGGTGGCAGTGCAGGCCATTGTGGATGATGGAATGGAAGTTCTCCAGGCGGCTCCCATGGAAGGCGTAGATGAGGTCTCGTTCTCCTTTGGTCTCATAGAACTTGGCGTTGGCTGGGTCGGAGTACTCGATTTCAAACAGGAAGTCCGGCACAGGGACAGGAGTGTGAGGGGCACCCGTCAGCTGTTGGATCTTTTCAAACTTGAAAACACGAAGGGAGTCGAAATTTTATTCGGGAAGCCGGTAAACGTGCTGCCAAGATGGCCTCCTAAAGCCCTGGGCTTAGCGTCTAGTGGACTCCGTTCATGAGAACAACTGGTTTCATGAGAATAAAGACATCAATTTACAAATAAGCTCAGAGCTTCCAGCTCCACAAGGCCTGCCTCTAATGTTTTTCTCCTACCATAGGCTGAGAAGCTGCATTGTTCCTTCTGACTAAAGATCACTTAATTCTAATCCCTTTCACATTGATTTCCTATATTCCATCTTTACAATCATCTCAGGAGGTAGAAAGGTGTGATAAATGGCAAAAAAAATGGCCACATATTTTTCCTCCCAACCCTCTGCAATGTGACTTTGCAGGTGGAATTCCACCAAGATTCCATCACGAGGTGGACATTCTTTCACCACCCCTTGAATCTGGACTTGGCCATGCGCCTTGCCAATGGGATCTTGGTGAATATGTGGCAAACAGAGGCTTGAACAAGCTCTGCTAGCCTGTAGGAGGAAGAGTGTCCCATAGAGGAAGGCCCAACCTTAGCAGCCATCCCAGCTGAAGTCCCAGACACATGAGTGAGGCCACCCTAGATCTCCCAGCCCCAGGGAGCCAGCTCCTCCCAGAAGGACCACCTGACCCACCCACAGAATCATGAGAAATAATCAGTATTGTTTTAAGCCACTAGGATTTTGGGGGATGGCTTGTTATGAGGCAAAAAAATTAATTGATACAAAAGGGCGAGCTATTTCTTAAGGGGCAATTATCCTCTTTAGGGCAGAAACCACATCATTTCAGTGATTTCCAAACAATAAGTAACAGTCTATGGAGAAGGCAAAATTTTATCTGGGTTGTGATTAAATAAGAAAAATTAGGGCAGCCCTGGTTCATAGCTCAGCTGGTTAGAGCATCATCCTAAGACACCAAGGTTGCAAATTCAATCCCCAGACAGGGCACATATAAGAATAAACCATCCACTAGGCATGGCTTAGTGGTTGAGTGTTGACCTATGAACTAGAAGGTCAGAGTTCAATTCCCATTCAGGACACGTGCCCTTGTTGTGGGCTTGATCCCCAGTGGGGGGGGGGGGGGCGTGCAGGAGGCAGCCGATCAATGATTCTCTCTCATCATTGATGTTTCTATTTCTCTCTCCCATCCTCTCCGAAATCAATAAAATTACTTTTTAAAAAAAGAATAAACCAATGAATGCATAAATAAGTTGAACAACAAATCAATGTTTCCCTCTTTTTCTCCCCCTCTCTCTCCATCCTCTTTCCAAAATCAATCAATAAAATTTTTTAAGAGAAAATTCAGGTCAATGTAACATATATATATATATATATATATATATATATATATATATATATATATATATTATATTATATTATACACACACTGCTGTAAGGTTGCCATGACCCTGTCTTTGGAAGAACTGTTCTCTATTCTAAGGTCAGGACCACCCTCCTTTTTTGTGTTAAACACCCTTTTATAAAACGATGATACATGGTAGGCTAATGTCCTTGCTTGGGTCAATAAGAAGCTGACATAATCCTGGATGCCAACACTCCATATTTTAATGGACGTTAACTGATCCATAAAACAAAGTCAAGGAGCTATTATCTCATCTACTTTACCTGCAGTTTTATAACACATTCTGTTATAGCGCTCCTCTGAGGCACCTATTAATATTCTCAATTTACAAATGGAAAAAGGAAGACCCAATTATGGGTGGAAGTGAAATTCAGTTTTCTTAAATTAATTTTTACAGAGAGAAGAAGGGAGAGGGAGAGAGAGAAACATTAATGATGAGAGAGAATCATCAATGGGCTGCCTCCTGCACACCCCCTTCTGGGGATTGAGCCCACAATCCAGGCGTGTGCCCTGACCAGGAATTGAATCAGCGACCTCTGGGTGCATGGGTCAACACTCACCCACTGAGCCACACTGACCAGGCATGGTAGGAGTGGAATTTAAACCCAGAGCATGAGGTTTTCCAACATTTCAGGCTCTGCCTTTCTGTTTCCTAACACCTGGATTAGGCCCATGTTTCTTAAGATGTGGTCAAGTGTTCGCCCTTATCAGAATTACATGGGCAGCTTGTGATACCCAACATTACAGAGCCCTTTGCATGTGCCCTTACACATTGTTCTAAGTGTGACAATTCATTCAATTCTCAAAGCCATTTCCCTGATGGAAGCATACTATTCGTATCCCCATTTTAAAGATGAGGAAACTGAGGTACTGAAATGTACCAAGAAACCTGCTCAAGGCCACACGGCTAGTAGGAGGAAGAACACAGCTTTGCATTGCCAGCGTGCAAGTTCCTGGGCTCCACTACAGACACAGAATCAGGATCTCTGGCGGCATCTGCATTTGCAATCAGCTGCCTGGGTTATGTGGTGCGCAAGGAGGTCCCTAGGAACCTGCGATCCTATGGATCCAAGTCTCACCTCTGACTTCCCTGCACTGTGGACTGTCAGGGCCTTTGAGGATAAAATCCAGCTCAGCAGGTCGCAGGCCCGTTTGTCTTTATCTTCCGGGGACTGGAGAAGCTCTTTCAGGTTGGGGAGCTTGCCGGCATCTGCAAGCTGAAGGGAGGAAAACCTCCATTAGTAAAGATCCTAGGCAAAATGAGAACCAGGGGCCCTCTAGCGGTGAGACAGCAGCCTGCACTTCTTTCAGGGCATGAGTTTCCTAAGAGGAGGGACATGCACAGGTCTGTGGTCCCCTTTCCAAAGAATGCCCAACTCCAAGTGCTCCAAACACCGCAAGGTTTCGTAACTCTAACTCATTTGGTACAAAACCTGACCTGAGCTGATGTGAGGATCGTTTAATCTCTACGTATCCCACTTCATGTTACATGTTGCTATAGGAATATCAATTCTGATTATGAGATGCCACCTCACTGGAGGTGTTATCAAATACATGATATATACGCCAGTGGGTAAAGGGTTAGCAAAGCATGAGAAAAATGATCTGTAGTTAATTTTCTGTCAGCCTGTTCTCCTGGACACTGGATAAAGGAAATATGGCAAGTGCATATATAACCGGGTAAGGCTGCTTATGTAAAAATCACCCAGAATAGTAAGCTGCACCTACACCGGGAGAAACTGCAAGACGGGACCCATGGTTTGAGGTTTCCCTGAAAGTGGTGATATTCTGTGAGGCCCTGGCAGCTGTCTACGGCGTTCTTACAAGAGACTGGTCTCTGTAAGCATGGGGCTTCATTAGGCCAGAGCAGTTCCTACACCCACCCGACAAAACCTCTTTTTTTGCCGTGAGCGGTCACCCTCAGGACAAAGACTAGGTCCTGGAACTCTGTGTGGACTGCTCCAAGGACTTCCGTAGAAACAGAACCCCTGCTGTGAGTGGCACCCCCTTTAGGCTGGTGCCCATGTGGCCCGCTATAGATGCCAGTTTCATTAGGTCATTACACCACATTACTGCCTTTGTAAAATTGGGTACAATCCGAATTCTGAAACACATTTGGTGCTAGCTGTTCTGTTAAGGGCCTGGGGATCTGGACCAACAGATATAGCGACAAGGTAACCGTAACTTTTGCTCAGAAGTTTTGACTAGAAGCCAAATCTCCCTAGATGGTTTTTAAAACATCACCGTACACGGGGGCCATCTGTGAGCATGCCTTGGGTTGCACCACCTCCAAACTTTGCTCACTCAGTCCTCTGGAATGCCCCTTCCCCTACTTCTACCAACCCAGGCACCCCTTTCCCTACACCCCTACGCCACTCACCCCCTCTTTTCTCTCCCCAGTAAGGCCAGGGACAGTCATGTATTTTTCTCATCCTCCTCTTTCCTGGACATGGGGAAAAGCAGAGAGATCTGGGTTTGAATCTCTGCTCCTTTTTTTAAGAATAGTTTACTGATTCTTAGAGAGGAAGGGAGAAGAGAGATACATCAGTGTGAGAGTGTAACATCCGTCGACTGCCTCCTGCAGGTCACTTCTCACTCTCCGGCCCCCCTCCCCAGCGTGTCCTTAAACAAAGCCTGGACCCGGCGGAGCCTCAGTCTCCTCTCTAACCTGGGAAGCCCACTATCTCCATATGAGGTTGAAGGGAAGATTAAAGAAAGTAACAGAATATCAGGGCCTGGTGTATATAAATTCATTTCATTTCTTTTCTTTTTTTCTTATTTATATTTCTCCCTGACAACACTTCCAAACACGTTTTTTATTCGGGATGTAGCTGGTGCTTCATGAATATCAGTGTGTGTTTTTTCCATTTACAACCACTGATGATTTTTTTTCTTCTCACTCTGTACTTGAAAATGAGAAACATTTCAGAGCTGCTTTTTCCTGTCTCTTCCAAAGATCCAATCAATAGCTTCAGACTTCTAATAAAACTATCTGTTCATGCCTTGTGAGCTTAGTTTTTAAAAAGCATGTGGGCCCTAGCTGGTTTGGCTCAGTGTCAGCATGCAGACGGAAAAGTCCTGGGTTCAATTCCAGTCACGGCCACAATACTAGGTTGTGGCCCGATCCACGGTATGGGGCATGCAGGAGGCAGCCGATCAATGATTCTCATCACTGATGTTTCTCTCTCTCTCTCTCTCTCTCTCTCTCTCTCTCTCTCTCTCTCTCTCTCTCTTTCTCTTCCTCTCTGAAAACCATAAAAATATATATTTTAAAAAGCACATGGGTGCACAGATAATAATTTAATTTAAAAAATTTAAAAATAAAGATAAAAATAAATTTTAAAAAGCACATGGGTGTGTAAATGCTTTGCAAGTGTTGGTGCTATTCAGTGGGGAGGAAGAAAGGTAAGTAACTGTGACTTGAACCTCCATTGTCATAACAAAGATGCATACACGCTACTAAGGAGACCTAGTGGGACTCGTGCTGGGTAGAGGCTGAGGGACAGGGGTGGTCAGGGAAGGCTTTGGCAGAGGAGGTGCTGTGTGACCTGGGAGTGCAGTGTGAGGTCGGGGCAGAGGATGGGGACGTGGTTGCTTGTGAAGGCTCTCCTCCGAGGCAGGGCAGCCGGGGTCCAAATCTGGGTTCTCCTACGCACTACGAGCTGTGTGACCTGCTGAGTGGTTTGATTTCCTGTGTCTTCGTTTCCTCCAATACATAATTGGGATAATATCAGTGGCCACTTCCCGCGATCTCTGTGCAGGTTAATCAAGTTAAACAAGTACATGCTTAGAGCATAGGGAGGCATTAGGTACTCTAATGGTGGTGGGACTGCCATGGCTGTTGTCATAATTAACTGCAGGTGGCTGGTGTGGCTAGTGTGGCTGGCGCCCAGAGTGTGGGGAAGGAAGAGGAGAGAGGAACAGGAGTCAGGAGGTGAGGTCAGCCTTCGAAGGCCTTGGGGTCTCTGGGCTTTGTTCTATAGGCGATACAGAGGTGCTTGATGCTGTGCTGCCTGCCCAGTCCAAAGGCCACCTCCCAGCAACCTGTGACCTCACCAGTCCTGCTTTTCCACTCCTTGGTCCACACTTATTACCCCAAAGCCAGGGCTGAGTCTTCTCTCCCACAATCTCTGTCCCCATCACGCCTGTTCTCAAATCCCACCTGTAAGCCGCAGCCCTTGCCGACAGCCCAGAGCTGGGTACAGGGAGCCCTACAAAACGACGGTCAGCTCAGCCAGTCAGCCTGGGGAAGGGGCAGAGACTGCTCCCAGCTCTGAGGCCAGCCCCAGCCTCACCTGAGCACCCTCACCCTTACCCTCTTCCCGGGGCCAGGCCCTCCCACTGCTGCCCGCCCTGCGTGTCCTGCTGGGTCCACTCTTTGCCCCCCGCCCCATCCCCTGCTATTTAACCCTCAGCGGGCCTTCCTCAGGTCCTATTTCTCTTTTCAGGGTACCCTGAAAAATAAATCTGCTCCAACAAGTTAACAAGATTCTTTTTCTTCTTGTGACCAAAACCTGTCTGCATTTTAGCAGTGGCTTTTGGGGACCAGGCACACAACTAGGCCTGTCCCATCAAATACAGCCTGCCCCGCTGAATCTGAATTTCAGATAAATAACAAAGCAAAACTTTTACTAGAAGGATAACCGTATAATAATTAGAGCATACTTCACATTTTAAAAATTATGTGTTGCGTCTCTGAAATTCAAATTTAAATAGATGGCCTATATATCTTTTTGCTAATCTAGCAACTCTGTCCTTCACAAGGCCCTTGGGAATCTGTTCTGGCTTCTCTGCCTAAGAGGACCTCCTGAAACATGCTTCTCCCCTGCTCCCGCTACACCATTCCTCAAGTGTAAGGTGACCAGAGGTCCCACTTTTGGACAATTTGTCCCGCGACCCGAGGCGTTTTTTAAAAGTCCCCATTTTTGGAGTTTTTCCAAAAATCGGGACTTTTTTAAAACGCTGCGGGACAAACTGTTCAAAATTGGGACTGTCCTGCCAAAAGGGGGACGTCTGGTCACCTTACTCAAGTGCCTTATGTCTTTCCTTCTCTTGCTTCTGCAGCTGCCCGGCATGAGAGCCTACTCAGTCTTCAAGGTCAGCCTACAGCCAATGACCCTGACCCTGACCACTCCCAACCTCTAGGCTCCCCTGTGCTCCATGCTAGGTCAGGGGTCACTGCTCAACACAGCCCTCAACTGGTACTTGACTCTCTCCACACGTGTTACCCCAAAGCCACAGCTGAGCCTCCTCTGGGGCCACATCAGGCTGGCTGGGCAAACGCTTCCTGAGGGCCAACTCCATCGTATGTGTTCTGGAGCCAGCTGGAGCCTGGCCCGGAGAGCAGGGCAAGATGGCGAAAGCTGGTTATTTACTGAGGCCGCATCAGATGCCAGCCACTGGGCTAAATGCTGGGCACACGGCACCTCATTTTATCCTCACAACAGCCTGTCTGAGAGGGGAGGGAACGGGGCCCCTTACCTAGGGCCTTGCAGCTCTTCGGGAGCCGGGCCATGAAGCCAGGCAGCCTGATGCTAGGGTCTGTTCTCTGGGATTCTCTCCTACCAACGGGGAAATTTATAACAGACTACATATCTTAACCCCAGAGAGCAATTCCCACGGAGCTACAAGAAACCGCTTGGCAAGCCAATCCCGTATGTTCCTGGAGTCTCCCACCCCCACATAATCAATCAAGACAGCTACCGGCTGCGCCGAGGCCCTGTAGGTAAGGAGAAGGATGTCAGGTGAAGTATGAAGCAGGGTCAGGAGACACAAAACCCTCCACAGAGACAAACATTACAAACCACTGCTCATGGCAGTGGAAGGCACTTAAAAGAACCGGATTGAGGAGAATAAGTGTTCAGGAGGAAGGAGGCATTTCTGGGGGGTGGGGAAGAAGGCAGAGGGAAGGGTATACAGGCCAGGCAGGTGTAAAGGGGAGGATTTTGAGAGTCTGAGAGAGAGAGAGAGAGAGAGAGAGAGAGAGAGAGAGAGAGAGAAGCACTCCCAGTGGAAAGAAGCTTAGCAGCGTGAACAGTGCCCTCGTCCCAAAATATGGCCCCAAGCTCAAATGCCTCCAGAGCCAGAGGGGTGATGAAAATGAGTAAGGAGCCGAAACCGGTTTGGCTCAGTGGATAGAGCGTCGGACTGTGGACTGAAGGGTCCCGGGTTCGATTCCGGTCAGGAGCATGTACGTTGGCTGCAGGCACATCCCCAGTGGGGGGTGTGCAAGAGGCAGCTGGTCAATGTTTCTCTCTCATCGACGTTTCTCGCTCTCTATCCCTCTTCCTTCCTCTCTGTAAAAATCAATAAATTAAAAAGGAAATGAGTAAGGGGAGAGTCTAAGAAAGCGGTGTTGAACAGGGACCCCCGGCCTAGCACAGGGCCCAGCCACCAAACTGCTGGTCCAGCTGGTTTCTGCCCAAGCAGTGGCATCGCAAATATCTTTTCATTTTTAACAGAAATGAGCAAGCTGCATTTCTTTAACTTCCCAATTTCTAACAGGCTAAAGAACAGCCTGTCATCCCCCAGAATATGTTCGCAGCCTCTGCTCTGGGGAACAAGGCAGGATTCAGGTGAAGCCGTGGCTCAGGGACCTGAGCGAGGCCTGGGTGCGAGGCCGTGCGGGGCAGCCCCAGGTTTAAGAGGAAGTCTCTCAGGAAAGAGGTGGTTTGCGTGCCAGAAGCCAAGGGCAGGAACCAGCAGGGGGAAAGCAGAGAAGAGAGGACTGATGACCCTGGAAGGAGACAATCCAACCTCCTGGCTTCGAGTCACGTGATAGGATAACCCAGTGGACACTTTGCAACCACCCAGGTCACGTGCTCCCGGAAGGAGGCACAGGCACGTAGGTCAGAAGTTGCCACAGGTGCTTCGTATCACCGGGCTTAGATGGTGAGTGATGCTGTCCTGGAAGGGCTGGCAGCAGGAAAGAGAGAACATCTGCAAAAAAGTCCTGTGGTTCAGTTGGCTGAGCATTGTCCTGTGCCCCGAAGCGTTGCTGGTTTGATTCCTGGTCAGAACACATACCTGGGTTGTGGGTTCAATCCCCGGTCAGAGCACATACAGAAGGCAACTGATACCTCGCTCTTGCTCTCGTGTTCTCAGGTGAGGATTAAAAAAATAAAAAATAAAACCCTTGTCTAGGAAGATGCCGGAGGTCATAATTACCAGATGTGGGTGGAGGTGCTGGAAGGAAATGAACCAAAGGTACAGACAAGGTCACCAGCCTCAGGACCAGTGACACCTGTAACAGTGGGGTGGGAGGAACGGATGGAGCCGACAGGCTGCCAGAATGCGGCTGGAAAGGCAGACTCTGCAGTTACATACGGGTGCACCTAAGGTATGAAAATCCAGTCACTAAAACAGACTGGGGTGAGAGTCTACATATATATATTTGTTGATTTTGTACAGAGAGGAAGGAAGAGAGGGAGGGATACAGAGTTAGAAACATTGATGAGAGAGAAATATCGATTCAGCTGCCTCCTGCACACTCCCTATTGGGGATGTGCCCACAAACCAAGGTACATGCCCCTGACCGGAATCGAACCTGGGACCATTCGGTCCACAGGCCGATGCTCTATCCACTGAGCCAAACCGGTCAGGGCTATAGGAGAACTCTTCACAAAGGAAGTCATCATGGGGACCCTTTCCAGGAGTCCCCACCCTGGCCACACACCAGCAACACCTGGGAGCTGGAGGGAGGTCTGCTCCCAGCACATACACTGATTACCTGGTAGGAAGATTAAACAGGAAGATTAAATGAGCTCCACCGAGAAATAGCTCAGAACAGTGCCCAGCGAGTGGTAGGGGCTATTCGCATTAAATAAGTGTTAGGGACTATACTATTATTATTAATCTAATGTCCCTTTCTACTGCTCACCAATCTGCAGAGAGAAGGGCATACATGGTTGGAACGGCTGAGGAATCCTTCTAGCCACACACTCTCCGCCAGCCACATCACATCATATCTGTGCCTGTATCCTTATCTTGTCATATCTGTATATTCCACTTACCTCTTCAGATATCATCTTTGAGAACAGGGAAATAAAAAGGTAATCTGAGAGACTGAGAACATTAACTTGAAATACCAAGTACATACCTACATTGACACTTATTGATTGGACTAAATCTAATTGTTATCATTTCCTCACTATCAGTAGCTGGGTGCTCATGAAAACGATCAATTCATAGGAACATTTTTAAACTATGCATTTCCTGCAAATATAAACAAACAAGTCCCACGGCCCAGCTCCACCTCAGATCAATTAAAAACAGAATCTCTAACGGCGGGGCCCAGACAGAAGTACTTTTTAAAGCTTTCTGGTGTGAGCCAAGGTTGAGAGCCTTGCAAAGAACAATCTCTGTCAGTCAATGTCAATTCCATTTCTAATCTGGAAATAAGCATCAAAAGCCTTCATTAGAAAGTTCTGTTAGCCTTTGAGGCTGCAATTTCACCTTTCAGAATTTACCTCAAGAAAATAACTAGAGCCGAAACTGGTTTGGCTCAGTGGATAGAGCGTCGGTCTGTGGACTGAAGAGTCCCAGGTTCGATTCCGGTCAAGAGCATGTACCTTGGTTGCGGGCACATCCCCAGTAGGGGGTGTACAGGAGGCAGCTGGTCGATCTTTGTCTCTCATCGATTTTTCTAGTTCTCTATCCCTCTCTTTTCCTCTCTGTAAAAAAAATCAATAAAATATATATTTTTTAAATAAAAGAAAAAATAAAATAACTAGATATGTAAAAAAGAAGAAAAAGGAAATAACTAGAAATATAAACAATGATTATGTGGAAAGATGTTTATCATGGTATCCTATATAACAAAACCTTAATATGCAAATTGACCAACTGGTGGAACTGGTCACTATGATATGAACTAACCACCAGGGGGCAGACTTGTTGAAACTGCAGATCCTGCCCTGGCCAGGCAGCCCAGTTGGTTAGAATGTCACCCCTTATGCCAAGGTTATGATCTCCAGTCAGGGCATCTATAAGAAGCAACCAGTGAATGAATAAATAAGTGGAACAACAAAGCGATGCTCCTCTCTCTTTCTAAAATCAATAAGAAAAATTGATTTTTAAAAATGCAAATTAAAAAAAAATCGTATACTAACTGGGTAGGTCTGAGAGGGGAACCTGGCATTCTGAATTTCCAACAAGCTCCCAGGTGATGCTGCTACTGATCCTCAATCCCACTTTTAAGTGGAAGGGCCTGGAATTAAAATCCAGGAGCTCCCTAGCCAGTTTGGCTCAGTGGATAAAGCATCAGCCTGTGGACCAAAAGGTCCCTGGTTCGATTCTGGCCAAGGGCACGTACTTTGGTTGCGGGCTCCTCCCCGGCCCAGGCCCTGGTCAGGGCATGTACAGAAAGCAACCAATCGATGTGTTTCTCTCTCATTGATGTGTTTCTCTGTCTTTTCCTCTTTCTTCCACTCTCCCTAAAAATCAATGGAAAAATATCCTCGGGTGAGGATTAACAAAATATATATATAAAGGAGCCATTACCACCCACCTACCACCCACAGAAAGGGTCTGCAGACCAATGAAGAACCAGGGCATGGGGGTCCCAGGGGGAAAAAGCAAACATGAAGTTTGAGGGTCAATGGTCAGGGCTACAGGACACCCCAAGAATGCTACAGGTTCTCTGACCAATAAGGGTCAGCCAGCCCTTGTTCAAGGAACAGGCAAAAACCCTCCACTGGGCGATCGCACACACCCAATGAGACTCCTCAAACATCTGATAAGCACCTCCCGGGCCAGGCGCTGGGAATACAGAGACCTCCGGGTGTAAAATCGAGGTGTTGCCTCAGAATAAAAATAGCCTCAAAACTAGGCACCTGAGAGATGATTTGGGGGCTGTAGATGGAGAAAATTAATTTAAAATGGTTAAATATGACAAACTGTTTCACATTACTTCCAAGTGCTTTTAGCTAAACAAATAAAAGTGACAGACTTTCTTTTTTTATACGGAGATGCTTTACTTTGTTGTTTTTAATCCTCACCCAAGAATATTTTTCCATTGATTTTTTTTTTTAAAGAGAGAGTGGGAAGGAAGGGGAGAGACAGAAACATCCATGTTACATCAATTGGTTGCCTCCCACACGCGCCCCCGAAACAGATGGGATGGAGCCTTGACCGGAGGTACGTGCCCTTGAGCAGAATCAAACTCTGGACGTTCAGTCCACAGGCTGATGATCTATCTACTGAGCCAAACCGCTATAGCAAAATACAAGAGTTTTTAACAGCCCACACCTTTCCTCTTCAGGTAACCACAAAGTGACCCAGAAGAAGGAACCCAGACCTCATTCCCGTTTTTTTTTCAAAGTCAATCACTGACTCAGATACAGGCCCGATGCCAAATTCTCCGCATTTTCTTCTGTAACTCATGTAAACTGTGGCAAAGGGAAACCTGAAGTGTGTTTATCTAAGAACATGTGCATGCTCTCAGAGGTCATACCAGGTCCTGCCTGGGAGCTGCCTTCTCTTGGGTAACTGCTCCTTAGAGCCATGCCTCCGGACAGCCAAGACTGGTCTGGACCAGTTTCCTTACGGGGCGCGATAGGAATATGGCGACAGAATGGGCTGGTAAGAATCTGCCTGTGTATCTCCAGGGGCACAATGAGCCCCGTGAGAAGGACAGTCTGTCCCTCCAGAGGCTATCTGAAGTCTCCTCAGGCAGTGATCGGCAAACTGCGGCTCTTTGGCCCCTTGAGAGTGACTCTTCAACAAAATACCACGTGCGAGCGCGTGTGTCCAATGAAATTGAAACTTCGTGGCCCATGCGCAGAAGTCAGTTTTTTTTTTTTTTTTAATATATTTTATTGATTTTTTTACAGAGAGGAAGGGCGAGGGATAGAGAGCTAGAAACGTCAATGAGAGAGAAACATCAACCAGCTGCCTCTTGCACACCCCCTACCGGGGATGTGCCCGCAACCAACGTACATGCCCCTGACCGGAATCGAACCCGGGACCTTTCAGTCCGAAGACCAACGCTCTACCACTGAGCCAAACCGGTTTCGGCAGAAGTCAGCTTTTGGCTCTCAAAAGAAATTTCAATAGTTGTACTGTTGATATTTGGCTCTGTTAACTAATGAGTTTGCCGACCCTCCCAGCAAAAAGGTTACAATTGTAACCCAGCAAAAGGGTTACAATTCCCTTTCTTACAGTGCTCTGGCATTGAACCTGCAAAATCTCCGAAGGTGCCCGCATAGGGCTTACCCCACGGTACCGCTGACCTCACTGCTTGGCCTGCACCCTAGGCACCTGGCCCACCACCAGTGCTCCGTTAAAATCTATCGACAAAATGAAGGTATGTCATCCCCACGGCTCTGCTATTACAAACTCACAAAGCTGAGCATCTCAATTTGCAGAGCAAACTGTGGGGAAAGTTATTTGGCTTATCCTTCTCTGACCGCCCTGAGCCTGCGACACCTGTGGACGACGGCCGAGGCCTGAGATGCCCTCAACACATCCCTCGCCTGGATCTCAATGGACCACGTGGGAGGCAGGAGACTGGGCCTCTGTCCTTCTACGTCCCAAAAGTGAAAGCAAAGCGGGAAGCCAACCCTGACCCCCTCATCAGACCCAATTCTAGACACTCCCTTAAATCTGTTCATGTGGTTAGTGATATTAAGTGATGTTCAGCTGTTGAACTCATTTTGCATTCCTGGAATAAACTCAACCTGTTAATGAGGAGTTGTTCTTTTTAGACATTGCTGGATTCAGGAACCTAATATTTCATAGAGGATTTCTACATTTATACTCATGAGTGACACTGGCTTATCATGTTCTTGTCTTGTGTCATTTTTATCAGATGTAGGATCAAGGTTATACTGGCCTCTTTTACATTATTTGGAAAAATTTGTACGCAATTGGAATTACGTATTACCTCAGTGATTGGTAGAACTCACCAAGGAAACCTGTTAGGCCTGGAATTTTCTTTGAATTTTTAATTCAGTGTCTTTATCGATTACAGACTATTTCAATTTCCTATTTCTTATAAAATCTATTTTGAAAAAATTATATTTTTCTAGGCAATTCCAAACATGTGAATTACAAAAATAACTGGTATCTGGAATGCATGCCGACCCTAAAGTGAACTCTGCGAGAAACTCAGTGCCTTGTGAATCATCAAAGAAGCAACAGCTTACACGTGTCCTGTGTGTTACACTTTATAAGAGCACTGCCCCTGTATTACCTCATCTGAAGATCAAGATACGGGGGTGGCTTTGGTTATTTCTGGTGGCTGTGTATTTGCAAAGGGAGGAGTAAACTTCTATGTGGCTCAGTCCGGTGATTCTGACCAGCACCCATCTGCCGGCCACACCAGGAAGTCCATGGAGGCCGAACTGCTGAATTCCTCCCTTCACTCCGGGAAGCCACTTGTCATGAACAAGAGGAAGCAGCCACAAATGCCTCGGGAGTGTCCACAGCAGGGCTTGGGGAGTGTTCTTAGCTCCTTGAAACCCTCCCCAAGGCCGGGCTGGAAATGAAGCCTAGGGGCTCTGCCCTGTTTACTGACCTGGGTCCACAGGACACGTGGCCTGGAAACAGTGGACAGCCCAGGGGAGAGTGTGTGTGTGTGTGGGGGGGGAGCACACTCACCAGGGCCTCAAAGTCCTTGCAGTCGTGGCGGGCGTAGGACGCGGGGAAAGGCCGCAGAGCCGAGTCCCGCTTGTAGCTCTGCAGGGCCGCGGTGAACAGGCTGCAGCGCAGGTCCGCCGCCGGCGTGTCGCGGGCCGCCGCTTCCCGGACGGCCGCCCAGCCCGCGGGCCGCATCCCGGGGGCGCGCGGGGCCTGCGGGGGACGCGGCGGTTCAGGAGCGGAGGCTGCGCCTGCGGTCGGCGCGGGGCCGGGCCGGGGACAAAGGGCCCGGGGGGGACTGGGGCTGCCAGGCCTGGGGTGGAGCCGGCGGGATGACCGGGGTGAGCCCGTGCTAACGCGCGTCTCCTGCGGGGTCCGGGCCGGCGGAGCAGGGGGACGGATCCGCGCGGCGGGGCTGGGGAGGGCAATGGGGCCCCGGGGGCGGGGAGGTCCCAGCCCTGGGGGAGGAGGGTCTATGACATGCGATGAGCCCACAACGGCGGCGGAGACGCGCAGACCCGTGCCCTCCGCGGGGGCGTGGGCCGGGGGCACACCCAGGCGGGCCGCGGGCGGAGACCCTCCCCGCGCCGCACCGGCGGCGGCGGCGCCTTCCTGCCCCGCCTCCGGCCCGGCGCCGCCGAAGCCCCGCGCGCCCGGCTGCCCTCGGCGCCGCCTGCGTTCCGCCAGCGGCCCGCTCCGCTCCCCGAGCCCGGTCCCCGAGCCCTGCCCGCCGGGGGGGCCCGGCGCCCCGCGCGCTCGGCCTACCTCCCCTCCCGGCGCCGCGCTCCCCTGGCTGCTCCGCGCTCCTCCCAGACCCGCGGCCCGCCCCGCCCCGCCCCGGTGCGGGGTGCCCGCCCCCCGCGAGCCCGGCTCCCCAGCTGCCAGGTGTGCGCTCCTGTTCCCCGAGACACCCGCGCTGCTGCCTGCCACTCTCACCGAAGCCTGGATCGCGCCCTTTTGACCCGCCCTTGGACTTGCCTTTGTGACTAGTCTCTCCTGGGAAATTGCTACTACCTACTGCCTCCCTCGTGAATGATTTCCCTCCAAAAAACTGGCCATGCAAAAGGAGCCATTTACCATCCGGGGGAAATGAGTGTCAGAGTGCTGCAGAGCTGGCCCAAGGTCCCACAGCCCGACCAGGTGCATCTGGGATTCATACCCAGATCCGAAAACCGAATGACCCTCTCTCTCTGCTGAGCCCTCTCTGAAAGGGAGCCTGGGGAGATTC
This sequence comes from Pipistrellus hanaki, assembly GCF_964339955.1. Classification (NCBI taxonomy): domain Eukaryota; kingdom Metazoa; phylum Chordata; class Mammalia; order Chiroptera; family Vespertilionidae; genus Pipistrellus; species Pipistrellus hanaki. The sequence continues at coordinate 43,003,129 of NC_140503.1, read as the reverse complement.
ACCTAATTGACTCAAGTCCCATCCCTCTCCCAGTTTACAACCCTAGTAGAGAAAAAACACACACAACAATTTGGCCTCATGGTCACATGGAAATCTAATCACAGGCCATTGCCAATAACCTGCCCACATCCCCACACCCCAGCACCTTCTGAGGGAGGAACTCCCCCTCCTCCTGCATCCAGGCTGAGCTGGGCCCCGGTCTCTGAGGAAAGGTGGTCTGTGCCATTGCATTGATGAGTTTGGGAGGAAGAGCAAGACTGGATCCCCAGACACCACAAAGCTTCCCAGGCCAGGCAGTGAGTGCTGGCTGCTCCAGGCGTGCTAGTCAGACCTCTGGTTGCTCTGAAGCCTGGACCAGTCCAGAGCTCTAAAAAAGTGTCCTAATGTACCCAAAGAGCTGAAGGTCACACCCAGAAAAGCAGAGCCTATAGCAGTGGGGCAGGAGGCCTGGCACTGATACTGTTACAATAACATGGTTACTAAATAACAGGAAAGAAATTAAAGGGAGTCTAGATAATGTAGGCATGCCATTTATACAGCTTTGACAGAAAGCTACAGTTAACTGTTAGGTCTGATCAAATAATCCAATCCACGTCCCCTCCCCTGGGAAACTGATCTTTAGATCATTTCACAACCAACATTCCCTTTTGCTTAGACCTCATTCCATTTGCTAAGACCAGTAACTTTCCCCTCCAGACCTGCCCAGGATCCGGACCCGCCCAGAGAATTCCCTGCCGAAAAAGCCAGCCTAGAGTCCTTTAAAATCTCTGACTCCCATAGCTGGGTGCTGATGCCATTTGGGGGCTCAGCCCACCTGATTTCCAGGTGACCTAAAAAGTTCATAATTCTTTTCCCCTTTCAGCCTTCTGTGTACCTCCTTTGGCGACCCTAACATTAACATTTTCCAAGTCTGTTCCAATAGATCGCTGGCGGAAGGGACAGGACAATAGAGGCATGCCCAGTAAGGTCTGGGTGATGTGGGAAGGTGACTACTTTTCAGTCACACCTGGGAATGGGGCATTGGCCAAAGGAATGTGTAGGCATGGCCACTGCAAGTGCCAGAAGATTTCATATTTACTAGTAGACTCTTGAACAAAGGAAATCTCTATCATTGCTCCAGCCTGATTCCTGGCTCCTGGCTGTTAGAAATAAGGCGAGCTCCCCAAGTCAGGGGTTCTGGTAGAATACAAAACACACTTGGGAGCCAGGCAGCAAGGCAAGCATCTTTACTTCTACGTAGAAAGGTGCTCACAGATAGTCTGGAAGCCCACGCACACCGAGCAGGCAGTCTGCTCAGGTTTATAATCCCTGATGCACCTGTCCCTTGCTCTTGATTGGAGCTCAGGCACACAGTCTTTCATGATTGGCTAATTCAAAGGGAGGGGCTGGCCTTTGCTGTTTCAAGATGGTGGCCCCAGGGGAGCTACAAGCCATGTGGCCAACATGGTGGTTGCCAAGTCACAAAGTCCAAAATGGCAGCTGTCTCAACTGCTGTTTGACAGAAAAGATGACTTGTTGACTCTCACACGGCCAAACAATGGACTGATGGACCTATTGTAGGTGCGGCCAGACCAAACCTGGGGTCAGCAACCTTGGTACTTGGGTTCTGGCTAAGAAGGAATTCAGAGCCAAGATCCAAACTGTAAGAGAACATTTATTTGGTAAGTTATACAGGTAGAAAAGTAATTCTTAAAAGAAATGGGAGAGCAGCCTGGGAAGAGGAGCAAGATGGTGGACACCGAAGAGGGTGTTTTGCAGCCGGGGGGACTCTCTACTGCCCCAATTTTGTTTAGCTTCAGTAGTAAGGCCGCCCAAAGTCAGCTGGCCCGCCAGGGAGACAGCCCTGGTGCAGCTCAGGAAGAGGATTTCTTGAAGACCGCGGAAGGGAGGAAGCGGCAGAGTGCCAATAGCCCAGAAGCCCCAGGCACTTGTCATCTCTTTGATCCAGAGCGACCACTGAAGGCAGCCACCAACACTGAGGCCCAGGCCCATCCACAGACACTGAGGCCACTGGGGATGGGATGCTGTCCCAGGCTATGAAAGAGTTCCTTGAGGAATCCAAAAACTCTCTGGAAGAAAGAGAGAATGTGAGTGTCGACTCCGTGATCCAGAAAAGATGCACCCACAGGAAAGGGGCAGGCAGCGAGCCCTGGGCAGAGCAGTGCCCAAGGCAACCGATGATGAGGCAGTCCTGTGAAGGCCTACGGGCTGTCCATGTTGCGGGGCCTGGGTTGGAAACCTGGCTGGGGCATCGACCACACCTTCAACCAAGTGGTGAAGCCCCATATAAACTCACTAAAGGGTTAGGGCTGGGCTCCAGCTTGGCTGAGGTCCAGACCCTGGCCCCCACCGGCCCCCCTCACCTACCAAGCCCAGGTGAAAAGCAAGAGAAGCATAAGGAAGACCAGCCTCAAGGACTGGTATCTGGAGGAGCCCTGTCAGAAGATGCTATAGAAAGGTGGAAGGCCTGGACCCCGACAATGTCTGGGCCATGATTCATTTGGCCATGGGAAGCCACGTGGTGACTGTGAGTGAATGCTGCCTGTGGCCTGTCTCCCAGCCCCTTCTTGGATCCCAGCCAGGAGAGCAAAACTCCCTCATCAGGGCAACAAAGCAGAACGGCCTTGTTACAGAAGGATCTTCGCAACCGGTGGGAGCTGAAGAGAGGAAGCTGAAACCCCTTCCAGACCAAGAGGAGCCTCCATCCAAGAGTGAGAAAGCAGCCTCTAGGGGGCAGCACCAGTTGCACAGGGACCTGCTTGTGTGGTTTGTGGACAAACTGTACTATTGTGGTCAGAATTACAGCACCAAGAGGATAACAGAACACATCCTCAGCCCAGACACTTGTGTGTTGGACAGATGAAGGCCAGGTCCTGGAATGCGTTAGGGAAGGCATGCTGGACACCCTCATCCCCAAGGTCCAGGGCAAACGGTTGATGGTGGTGCTGGGGCCACAGGCTGGAAGGGTGGGCCACCTGCTGGGCTGGCACAGAGGGCAGAGCCAGGCTGTGGTTCAGCTGCGGACAGAGAATCGGCTGGTGGAGCTCGCTGTGATGCCGTTTGCGAGTACATGGGCCCCACGGACTCACAGACGGACTGACCCAGGGCCCCATCCGTCCCCCGGCAGTTACCAGTTCTGTAGTGTGCGAAGCCTGCCCCTGCCAAGCAGGAGGTCACTGTCCGTCCTGCACCTGCCATGCAGCCCTGGGACAAGGCAGGGCATGCAGTGGGTAGACCAGAAGGGAAGCTCAACACACAGCTAGCATTTGCCAGCAGTTAGTGGAAAATAAAAACATTTCCAATAAAATAGACAAATACCAAAGAAATGGGCTTAGGAAACAAGTTGCAGAGGTAAAGGAAGCCACCTGGAGCTTGGGAGTGAGGAAGCTAATGGTACCTGCCTGGGCGGGGAAGGCAGGGGGAAGGGGAAGGGGGAAGGGAAAGCAGGGGTGCGCTGCCAGGGGGAGCCAAGGGGACACTTTCTCCAGGAAGCTGTTATGCTATGCCCGGATTTCATGATCGCCAAAGACCACCAGGGAGCCGAGTCTGATGCAAAAGCAAAAGAGCCTTTTTATTTCAGGCTAGCCCGAGCAGTGGCAAGGTGGAGGAAGAGAACGGGTTTCTCTAGAACAGTGTTTCCCAAACTTCTCTCGTGATGAGAATCACCTGGTGGAGTTGTTAAAACACAGATTCCTGAATCCCAACTAAGAAGTGCTAAACTAGAATTTCTGGGAACATATAGGTAAAATTGTATACTAAACTAGTGCTCTAAGACACTGCTCTAGAACAATGGATTTATAGGGGTGGTGAGGTCACTGCTTTGGCTGACCCTGATTGGTTGGGTGAGGGCTAGGGTCCAGTTACATAGTGACATAGTTATCCAAAATGGAGAGGATGTAGCACAAGACGGAGTCAGGAGTTAACCCTGTCCAGCTCTCAAAGCTACAGCGTCACACCCCAGGGGACTGCAGCTTTGTGGCTCCAAAGGGATTACCTCCCTTCCCTCCCACTCCTCTTCTGGACGAGGGAGGGGAGGATATGCGAAATGAAGTAAAAATGGCGGCACAGGGGGCGGTGCTGAGCCTGAGAGGCCTGTCAGTCTAACAGGGAGGTGGAGCCAATGGAAGCCCAGAAAATTTGGGAAACTGATTAGGAGTTATTTGGAATCAACATCTGGTGCCTCTCAATCTTATAGAACTGGGGAACAAACTCTTGTCTTTTCTTTTTTTAAAAAATATATTTTATTGATTTTTTACAGAGAGGAAGGGAGAGGTATAGAGAGCCAGATACATCGATCAGATGCCTCCTTGCACACCCCCACTGGGGATGTGCCCGCAACCAAGGTACATGCCCTTGACCGGAATCAAACCTGGGACCCTTGAGTCCGCAGGCTGATGCGCTACCCACTGAGCCAAACCGGTTTCGGCGGGGAGCAAACTCTTGCCGAAACTTGCACTTCCTGTCTCCTTTGCCTCAGTAGCTGGGCGGCTGGTGGCCTGCGGACTCCACACTCCAGGCGGTACAGCACAAAGCCACACACCCCGGCTGGGCACAAGCTAAGCTCCCGAAGGCTCTCCAAAGGCACGGGTCTCTGCACATCTCAGTGGTGAGATGGACAGAGATGGGACGTTGGGGAACTTCTTGAATTTTACTTTGCGACTAAATTTTGTCACCAAGCCTCATCCTGTCTGGTGGGTCTCGGGAAGTTTGTTTTTCCTCACAGCAGGGCAAGAACACCACTTCACTGGCAATCAGACCACGACTCTGAAGGGATGCACCTGCAGAAGCTGATGAGTATTCTCTTGAGGTCCTTCCCTAAGACTCCCTACACGCCCGCCCTTAGAGCCCTCGGGCAGCCCTGGCCTGTAGTGTCGTCCAGATTTGCCAAGGCGGGTTCCATCCCTTGTCAGGTCACCTGCAGGAAGCAACCAATGAATGCATAAAGAATCAGTGTTTCGCTCTAGCCGGTTTGGCTCAGTTTGTTAGAGCATCGGCCTGCAGACTCAAGGGTCCCAGGTTCGATTCCGGTCAAGGACATGTACCTTGGTTGCGGGCACATCCCCAGTACGGGGTGTGCAAAAGGCAGCTGATCGATGTTTCTCTCTCATCAACGTTTCTAGCTCTCTATCCCTCTCTCTTCCTCTCTGTAAAAAATCAATAAAATATATATAAAGAAGAAGAAGGAGAAGGAGAAGGAGAAGGGAAAGGGGAAGGGGAAGAAGAAGGGGAAGGGGAAGAGGAGGAAGAAGAAGAAGAAGAAGAAGAAGAAGAAGAAGAAGAAGAAGAAGAAGAAGAAGAGGAAGAGGAAGAGGAAGAGGAAGAGGAAGAGGAAGAGGAAGAACGTGGCAGGGTTGGAGCTAAGGCAGAAGGTGCTCCGGCCAGAGCGAAGGCCCGGGTCCCAGGAGCTGGAGGGAACCCGGTGCGGCAGCAGGGGAAGCAGGCCTATTCTTGCAGGAATCTTCGTGCATCGGCCTCTCGTGTGTTGATAATAGTTTTGAATCTTTTTTTTTCTTTTGATGATGGAAATAAAAACCCTTTACGATGTTGTTTTCCTGGGGTGAGAGGAGGCAGGGAAGCAGATCCATTGTGTAACAGGAGAACAGCTTAGGTTCCAGTCCTGGCTCCCGGCCTCCTGCCTGGGGCCACTGGGACCGTTCTGGGACTGCTCAGGGCCTGCTCCGTCACCCGGGAAGATGGGGTCACAACAGGTTGCCCTGGCGTGCGGTGGAAGGCTGGCTGAGCACCCGAAGGAGAAGCTGTGGTCTCACTTTAGCCAGCAAGGCGCTTGGCAAATGGCTGTGCTAGAAGCACCGGAGAGTCAGTCCCTTTGGGGCCTGCTTCCCAGGAGGGAAGCAAACCTGGGGGCACTGCATTCCTTCCCCCCCCCCCCCCAACCCCCTTCCATTCCCCAGCCAGCCCCATAATAGGTGCTCCCAGCAAGATTTCTCCGCTGCAGGGTGCAGCCTGGAAGCACAGCTTAGATCCCCTTTGTTGCTTTCAAGCAAATTAAAATTTATCTCTCAGGGAGGAAATGAGGGGTCAGTAGGGTTTTGTGGGGGGTTTTTTTGCTTCTTCTTAATGGGCCCTGATGAAGGAAATGAATTCCGGGAAGGGATCAGAAATACGATCCACTGCTCGTCTGTTCGGGAAGGTCTGGGGGCTCCATGTGCCCTCAGAGGGGGCAGCTGGGCACAGTGTGTTTTATTATATAATTAACCTTGACCCTCCTGGGTTCAAAGAGAGAGGGAGTTGGAAATAAATCAATAGTCTGGTCGGGTCACTTCAAAGGCCTCAGAACCCGCTGGAAAATTCCATGTTGGCTCAGTGTGTAAATTGGAATAGGGTGTTCAATTTTTCTGAAAGGTGGGTAGGGGGCGAGTCTCAAATTGAAATTAATTGTGTATCCGCTTCCTTTAATCAAGCAATCAGAAGTCTTTCTTGTGGATCTTGTGGGGGTGGGCGGGCGGGCGGGCAGGCCCAGGAGGAAACAGGCATGACCTTGGCTGGGCTGGGCACTAGGACGGGAGGCATCTCTCCGAGCCTGGCAGGCACCTCCCCTCCCCGGCAGTGTCCAGCCCTTTGTTTGAATGCATCTGGAATTCTTAGAATCATCAAACTATCACCATCATAGCGAAGCACTTACTGAGTTCTCCCTGTGGCGCAGGTGCCAGGGATCTTCCAGGGATTTTCTCATGTGAGCCCCATAACAACCCAATTAGATAAGTCCAATCACTATCTCTGTTACAGACGAGGAAACTGAGCTTCCGAGAGGCCACAGAGCAAGTCCTGAGAAACTGTGAGGTTTCCAAAGGCGGTTCAATGCCACAGCTCACGGAATGAAAATAAAACTCCGGAGGACTTGGAAACTCCCCAGTCTCCATGCTCTTCTCCCCGAAATCAGAGTGGGGGCCGATTTCTCTTCCAGTCTCTCTCGCCATCATCTCTAATTCACGTGCACCTCTCTCCTTTCTTTTCGTCTTTCTTACTCGTGCCTCCACCCCTCCCTTTTTGCTTTTCTTTTTTCTTGCTTTCTTTCCACAAGCAATTTTGTGTGTGTGTCGGGTGCTGCTCCGGGACAGCATTGGTGGGTCATAAAGCGATCAGACGCTGCCTGTCCTGAGGGAACTCGCAGCCCCAGTTCCCGGAGCAGGGACGGCGGACGTACATCTTGTGTGTATTAAGCTGCAGGTGGAGACTGAGGGGCAAGCCAGGTGTGCAGGAGAGGTGGTTCCAGCTGGAGAGGACCAGAAAGGACTGGGAGAGGGTGTGTGTGGAAGGATCTGGAAAGCAGGAATGGTGGCGCCCCATCGTTCCCGGCTGAAGGGACATCTTGCAGAAAGGCCTGGAGGCAGCTCTCTGCCGAAGCCCAGTCTCAGCGTGGAGGGTTGGAGGCAATGATAGGAGCCAAAAATTACTGGTAGGCTTTGTTAATAATAATAAATAATAAATAATAGCAAGCATGGTCCCGAGTTCTTCCCCCTTCACACACTAATTACTGTCATTTATTTAGTGAGATTCTAGAAGATAAAAATTTAGTTCAAATTGAGTCATTATGACTGTCTTTCCCCCCCCCCCCATTATTTTTATTTCAAAAAAAAGGATTTTAAATATGTTACATGCAATAAACATTACTATCTCAAGAAAAATTATCTTACATGATAATATTACCGTATTTTTCGGATCATAAGACGCACCAGTTTTTAGAGAAGGGAAATGAAGAAAAAAAGATTCTGAAACAAATAGTGTCCGAAAATATTTTATGTGCATTAAAACCCAACATCACAATCATAAACACATGTAATCAACCCTGTAAAGTAAACAACAGCATTTAGAACCATTTTAGAGCCGGGCAAGCACCTAGAGACCACACAGAGCCGGGCAAGTAAAAAAACTTTTTTTTTACAGTATATGTGTAGGCTATATTTGGACCATAAGACGCAGGGACTTTTTCCCCCCACTTCTGGGGGGAAAAAAGTGCGTCTTATGGTCCGAAAAATACGGTATATACAACAAACACCAGTTATTCAAGACAAATGATCTAAAAAAAGAAAAATGATCTTACATGCAATAAACATTAATATTTCAAGAATAAAAGGATTTTAGGTATAATAATATTACCAAAACTGTACTAAGGTAGCATGCTATCACAAAAGTTGTAGGAAATATTAAAAACCTGCAAATAATAGGATTACTTCTATTATATTCTAGAATATTTTTTTCCCTTCTGGCTCTATTTTTGTTCATCCATTTATGTTGTTCATTATATTCCACAAATGAGTGAGATCATGTGATATTTATCTTTTTCTGACTGGCTTATTTCACTTAGCATGATGCTTTTAAAGTCTATTTTGTTGGGTATAAGTATTTCTACTCCAGCTTTTTTTTTTTCTTTTCCATTTGCATGGAAAATTTTTCTCCATCTCTTTACTTTTATCCTGTGTGTGTATTTTGCTTTGGGGTGGGTCTCTTGCAGACGTCATATAGCCGGGACATGTTTTTGTATCCATTCATCTACCCTATGCCTTTTGATTGGAGCATTTAATCCATTTACATTTAGGGTTATTATTGAGAGGTGCTTATGGCTAGTTTTCTCTCTCTGTTTCTTCTCAGCAATCTCTTAGAGCAATCCCTTTAGCATTTCTTGTAATACTAGCTTGGTGGTGATGTACTCCTTCAGCCTTTCTTTGTCTGGGAAGCTCTTTATTTGACTGTCTATATTGAATAATAGTCTTGCTGGGTATAGTAATCTTGGTCTCAGATCCTGGCTTTCCATTACCTTGAGTACGTCATGCCATTCCCTTCTGGCCTGCAGGGTTTCTGATGAGAAGTCATGTGTCAGCCTTATGGGAACTTCTTTGTAGGTAATTGTTTTCTCTTGCTGCCTTTAAGATTCTTTGTCTTTAATTTTTGGCATTTTAATTATGACGTGTCTGGGCATGGGTCTGTTTAGGTTCTTCTTGCTTGGGGTTCTCTGTGCCTCCTGCACTTGTCTGACTTTTTTCTTTACCAGGTTAGGGAAGTTTCCTACCGTTATTTCTTCAAACACCTCTATTCCTTTCTCCCTTTCGGCCTCTTCTGGAACACCTGCTATTCTAATGTTTCATGTTGTCCCACAGCTCTCTTAAGCTGTTCTCCTGTTTTTTTAATTGTTTTTTTTCTTTTTTTTCTTTTTGGTCCTCTGAATGATATTTTCATCTCTGTCTTCCAATTCACTGATTTGATCCTCAGCGTCTCCTAATATGCTGTGTTCCAATGTGTTCTTTATTTGTGTTATGTCATTCTTTATCTCAGACTGTTCTTTTTTCATAGTTACTATATTTTTTTCTCATGCTGCTGAGCATCTTTACCATCATTACTCTGAACTCTGTTTCAGACAATTTTTTTAAAATCAATCTTTATTGTTCATATTATTACAAAGGTTCCTCATTTCTTCCCCCCTCCCCCAGGTTCCCACCCCACCCTCTGCCCCCTCCCCATCCCCCATTGTCCTCATCCATAGGTGCAGTTTATGTTCAGTCTCTTCCTCCCTCCCTTTCCCCGATAGTAAATCCCTTTTCAGATGGTAAATCAGTTACTTAGCATTTTCTCATATCAATAATACCTCCACATGCCCAATGATACATTTCACACAAAAGACATTTCCAAATAGGTCAACCAGCCTCATCCAGGCCCCACCCAAGGCACTCACAGATCAACACCCCAGCCCTATACTAACTCAACACATCCAGATCTAAGCCTTCATCACTTGATTCAGCAGACCCTCAAGTTCCCACAAAAGTTTCCAGCCATGTCTGAGAGGCAGCCGTGGGGCAGGGGCAGGCGAGGAGCGAGCTGTTCCGGGCCTGGCTGCTTCAGGCCTGGCCTCTGTTGCTCTGGTTCGTTCCACAACCAGCTGCTCCGGGTCTGGTCACTGCCGCTCCCGACCTAGTTGCTCTGGACTTGGCTGCTGCTGCTCTGGGCCTGGCCGCACCCAACCCGGCTGCTCTGGGCCCAGTTGCTCCGGGCCCGGCCGCTCCGGGCCTGGCCGCTCCCAGCCTGGCAGCCGCTGCTCCGCACCTGGCCGCTCCCAGCCTGGCAGCTGCTGCTCCGGGCCTGGCCGCACCGGACCTGGCTGCTCTGAGTCTGGCCACTCCCAGCCTGGCAGCTGCTGCTCCGGGTCTGGCCGCACCCGACCTGGCTGCTCCGAGTCTGGCCGCTCCCAGCCTGGATGCTCCGGGCTTGGCTACTGCTGTTCTGGGCCTGGCTGCTCCCAACCCGGCTGCTCTGGGCCCGGCTTCTCCGGGCCCGGCCACTCCAGGTCTGGGTGTTCCTGGACTGGCCACCCTGGGCTTGGCTGCCTCCACCTCAGGCCTGGCTGCCACTGCCCCAGGTCTGGCTGCTCCAGTGCTGGCTGTTGTTGCTCTGGTTCTGGCTGCTGCTGCTCTGGGGCCTGGCCGTTGCTGCTCCAGGCCCGGTTGCCACTGCCTTGTGCCTGGCCACTCTAGGCTTGGCCGCCGCTGTTCCAACATTCTGTCCTTTTTTTTTTTTTTTTTTTTAAACGCATATATGTTGCAATGTTGGCTGGTGAGTTGAGTTCTGACTTAGTCTTTGATTTTTCAAGATCTTCTTTGTATTCTTTCTTAAGTAATTTTACTATCTTTTGCTCTCACTTGATTTCTTCACATTGAGAACTTCTTTGGTTTCTTCCTCCTTGTCCTGGGAGCTCAGCAGGTTGGCCTGTGGCACCCCTTTGTTCTCCGCAGGCTCCCGCACTGCTCCCGCCTGTTGCCGGGGTCGGCGCCGCCGAGGAAGCAGCCCAAGGCCTTGGCTCCGTTGCCCGCGCTCAGAGGTCGAAGGGTCAGGGGCCCCCATCGCCCGGCTCCTTGCTGGTGCCTGGCTGGCCGGTGTCCAGCAGGAGCTCCTGCTCCCTGTCGCATTCCTCCAGTCTGGAGCTTTTTTTTCTCTTTCCTGCTAGGGGAGTCTAGGATCAGAGTCAACAGACTGTCCTCTGCGCGCAGTGTGTGCGACTCTGGGGGCTCCACTTTTCGCCACTCCCCTGGGATTCCGCCTCACAGCCCCGTCTCCCCCTGCTTGAGCCTGGGTCCCCAGGGTCTGGTCCAGGACTGGGGTTCAGAGCAGTCGAAACGGGGGCCCAACATAGCCGGGGCTCCCGTTTCCTTTCCTCCAGGGCAATCCCGCATCAGAGTCAACATTCCTTCCCTTGCAAGCAATGTGCACGACTCCGGGGGCTCGGCCTTTCGCCTCTCTCCCAGGACTCCACCTCACAGCCCCGTCTCCCTCTACTTGAGCCTGGGTCCCCAGGGATTGGCCCAGAACTGGGGTTCAGAGCAGTCCGGACTGAGGCTCAGCGCCGCCGGAGGCCCTGTTCCTTCCGGCTAGGGTAATCCAGCATCAGAGTCAACATTCAGTCCTCTGCGCGCAATGTGCGCACGACTCCAGGGGCCCTGCTTTTCGCTGCTTGCCTGGGATTCCGCCTCACAGCCCCGTCTCCCCCTGCTGGAGCCTGGGTCCCCAGGGTCTGGCCCATAACTTGGGGCTCAGCGCTACCGGTTCGGGGGTTCAGCCCAGGCTGGGGGTTTTATTTTCTTCCTGCTAGGGAACGCCGGGCAGCACCCAGCCCTCTCCTCCTCTCCGGCTGCGACCTCTCCGCACGCGTGCGTGCGAGCGTGCAGCATGTCTCCGTACCTTAGGCTTTTTTTCAGCTCTGATTTTCCTTCTGGTTTTCTCTTTCCTTCTTGTTGTAGAATTTTCAGTCAGTCGACTATCTGTAGCTCTGGGTGATGTCCACTCTACATTTTAGTTGTATTCCTTTGAAATTGTTGTGTGCTGCTGCGGTTAGGTGTCTACCCGAGCAGCCATCTTGGATTCTCCTGTTTCAGATAAATTTTTATCTCTGCTTCATTTATCTCTTCTTCTGGAGAATCTCTGGTTCTTTTATTTGGGGGTTGTTTCTTTGTTTCCTCATTTTGGTTGTCTGGGTTTATAACTATGTATTAGGTAGATCCTCTACACCTCTCAGTCTCGAGTGCAGGACAGATTAAAGGCTGTTTCTCACTAATTGGATCAGGTAAAGATTCAAAGCCTCCAGAGACCACCTAGGTAATAGGATTCTGGCTTGAATTGTCCCCAGGCAATGGTCCTCAGGTGTGGTGAGAGTTTTATCCACAGGGTGGGGCAGTTGCTTCTGCCTGGAGATTAACTGATACTTTTAATCTCTTAAGTGGCCTCAGGGCAAGGTGTTTTCCAATAGGGTGCATCAACTATCTTCCCCCCAGGCGTGGCCGATGTCTAAGTGGGAAAGATGGCCTCCCCTGCACGAAGGAATGATTCAACCCAGGAAACTTGGAATGTCTGCTTCTGAGCTCTATTCCCGGAGTTCCCATTCCTGGCTTCTTCTCTCACAGTTCTAGTCTGCTTCACCCTCCTTCTGCCAGAGCACAAGGTGGGTGGCTCCACAGGGAATTTTTGTGCATTGGCCCTTTAAGAGGGTGCCCAAACTTTCAGCTGCCATTCCCTGGCAGACAGCACCCCACTGCTTTTCACAGCTAGAAGTTATGTGGGTGCCCGCCTCAGATTTGGTGCTCTCTGCTGGGGGGCTCAGCTTCGGGATTAGATCCCAAAGTTCTCAATGGCTCTCCCACCCCACCCCCACCCCCATCCCTATCTTATATAGCTCTCTGGGACTTCAGTTGCCATCTGTGGGTGTCCAGCCAGCCCTTTTGCACCTCTGCCCCTATGTGGTCTTCACCTTCGGTCTCGATTTTCTCCTGTGAGTTTTCTGTTGATTATTCAGAAAGCCTTCCCGTATTTCACCATTATTACTATCTTGTTAACTAAGAATTGTTATCAAGTGCAAGAAATATTTCTTGTGAAATTAGATTAAACTAAAAATTCTATAAGAAATAAACCAATACAAATAGTTAAGGTGTCTCAAAACAGCTTGCCCTGAGTTCTTTTCATAACTGACTTGTTTATTGTTCACAATAACGTGTGAAGTGGGTGTTATCGTTTTTTAAAATATATTTGTTTCAGAGAGAGGAAGGGAGATGGAGAGAGATAGAAACATCACTAATGAGAGAGTCATCATTTGCCTGCCTCCTGTACACCCCCTACTGGGATGGAGCCTGTAACCTGAGCATGTGCCCGTGTCAGCGGGAATTGAACCAGCAATCTCTTGGTGCATGGGTGGACAGTCAACCACTGAGCCACATTGGCTGGATGAGGTGGGTGTTATTATTGTTATTATTTTTTAAAGAAGGTGGCTTCTTTTTTTTTTCTTTTTTTTTCTAATCTTGTTTATTGATTTCAGAAAGGAAGGGAGAGGGAGAGATAGAAACATCAGTGATGAGAGAGAATCATCAATTGGCTGCCTCCTGAAAGCCCCACACTGGGGATAGAGCCTGCAACCTAGGTCCACATGTGCCCTGACCAGGAATTGAACCCTGACCTTCTGGTTCACAGGTTGATGCTCAATCACTGAACAATGCTGGCCCGGGGAATCCAAAGTTATAGAGAAGGAAATGGCACCAGAGGCTAAGGGTCGTCCACTGGGTCACAGCTGGACAGTGGCTGCATGGAGATTGCATACCAAAGCTGGTGCTTTTTTAAAATTTAAAATTTAAATTTATTGATTTGAGGGAGGGAGAAAGAGAGAGAGAGAGAGAGAGAGAGAGAGAGAGAGAGAGAGAGATTGTTGTTCCACTTATTTATTCATTAATTAGTTGATTCTTGTATGTCCCCTGACTGGGTATTGAACCAGAAACCTTGGTTTTTTGGGACGACATTCCAACCAATTGAGCTACTGGGCACAGGGCCAGGCCAGTAACCTGAATCACTGAATGAGCTCCTACTGCTCGTGAAGGGACCTTCGATACCAGGCTGCTCTGGGAGCAATGGAGAGCTATGGCAGATTCCTAATCTGACCTGCTTTTTATTTATTTTATTTTAAAATATATTTTATTGATTTTTTTACAGAGGGGAAGGGAGAGGGACAGAGAGCTAGAAACATCGATGAGAGAGAAACATCGACCAGCTGCCTCCTGCATACCCCCTACCGGGGATGTGCCTGCAACCAATGTACATGCCCTTGGCCGGAATCAAACCTGGGACCCTTCAATCCACAGCCTGACGCTCTATCCACTGAGCCAAACCGGTTTTGGTCCAACCTGCATTTTAGAACATGCCCAAACCTCCTACTCCAGGGTCTGGATTCCTGAGTCTCTCCTCCATATTCAAAAAGGAAATCTCTCTCTCAGCCAATTTAGACCATACCTTTTCCCCTTCCCTGCCCAGAGTTCCCCTGCTTCTTCTCATCGGTCCACAGGTAAGTCATCAGAGAGCATGGCCTTAGAGCAAGGAGGCCCAGGGTTAAACCCCAGCTCTTCTACCTCACTTCTCTGTGCCTCAGTTTCCTAATATATTCAATGGGCTGAGAGGAGACTCAGAGGAGGTAGTGTGAAGGCATTCTGTCACACACCACAAGAAGTAGTAACAGAGGTGTCGTCAGTCTCATTGGGCACTACGGACTCCATAGAGGCTCTTTCCCTCTTCTGAGGAAGCTCCGTTTGACCCTCTTGCTGGGCTCCCTTTCTGCCTGGTAGGCAAGCCGCCTAAGGCCTTCCTCAGGCACATTAATTGTGCGAAAAGCATATGCTCTGCAAATCTAGCAACTATGCATGGATATATTTATTGAGTATCTACTCAGTGCCAGGCCCATGCAGCCAGCGATAGCCTCCTGGCTGCTCAGGGATGTCACCACCACGCATGTCACACCTCCAAGCCTTTGCCTGTGCTGTGTCTTCAGCCTTGGATGCCCTTTCTCCCTTCTCCACTCCTCTTCGGAGCCTTCCTAAATTCCGGACTTCAGCGATTCACATTTTCTTCTGTTTCTGCAGCTTCTGTTGCTGGTACCAATGCAAATAACTATACAGATAGATTGCAGTTATTTTTCCCAAGCCTACACTGTCAACTGGCTGGGTCTGATTCTTGTGGGGGGCAGAGCGCTTGTTAACCACTAGCTCAGTGTTTTTCAACCTTTTTTGGGCAAAGGCACACTTGTTTCATGAAAAAAATCACGAGGCACACCACCATTAGAAAATGTTAAAAAATTTAACTCTGTGCCTATATTGACTATATATAAAGTAATTCTCTTGAATAGGAATCAAATAAACACAAAGAAAGTATTTTATAATTACTTTATTATGAAATATTAAATAAACAAAATAGTGAAAAATTATAAAATTCTTGTCTTGTCTGCACCTATGGCACACCAGGCAACATCTGTGCCGCGGAACAGCGGTTGAAAAACGCTGCACTAGCTTCAATCAGATATGGGTGGAGATCAAGCCTTAGTCCCCATAGTGTAATCTTCAATAATTCCACAGGGTGGCAGCAAACCCCTCCAGACACTGACCTCCCAGGAGCGCCGAGCTTCCAGGCTCCCCAAGCTCTAGAGAGGCCCTTCAAGCTTATTTTCTACTTTATCTCGCCCCCACCCTCCACGTGGGTGACTTTGCCCTGCCCATCCCAGTTTCTCTACCTGTAACAATGGATTGTCTGAACAGTTAAACTGCATACTTCACTTTTTATGCATTTATAGCTTTTATCCAGATGTAATTTATATACCACACAAGTCATGCATTTAATTGTGCAACTCAATGGTTTTTCGTCTATCCACATAGTTGTGCAAACATCTTTATATTTTACTTTTTTATTTTTTTGTCTTGTTAATTTTCACCCAAGGATTTTTTTTTTCCCCATTAAAAATTGTTTTTATTGATTTTACAGAGAGAGAGAGGGAGGGAGAGATAGAAACATCAATGAGAGAGGGACATTGATTGGCTGCCTCCTGCACTCCCTGCACTGGGACCGAGCCTGCAATTGGACATATGCCCTGACCAGGAACTGAACTGGGCACCTGTTGGTTCATGAGTTGATGCTCAACCACTGAGCCACACCGTTGAGTCCTGCCTACAGTTTACTGTTGCTGCAGGATAATTTGCACTTTCAGGATATGTTTCCCCTCAACAGAGGAAAGACTTTAAGGACTGCAAAGAGAATTTAACTTCACCAGGAGATACCATGACTCTGTTCATAGAATCATTATTAATAGAATCATCCTTACATATTTTCCTTTTACTGCATTTATGTAAATTTTAAATGTCTACATATGTGCTTTATTTTTTAAATCTTAAGTCTTCTAGATGTCTCACATTTTCATGAGTTGAATTTCATAAAAGTATTCTGTATTATGTCTCCTTATTTCCTTATTTTGTCACAAGAAAGGGCTGTATTTTCTTTTTTATTTTTTTTTATTTTTTTATTTTTTTATTTTTTTTTAAATCAATCTTTATTGTTCATATTATTACAAAGGTTCCTCATTTCTTCCCCCCTCCACCAGGTTCCCACCCCACCCTCTCCCCCCTCCCCATCCCCCATTGTCCTCATCCATAGGTGCACAGTTTATGTTCAGTCTCTTCCTCCCTCCCTTTCCCCGATAGTAAATCCCTTTTCAGATAGTAAATCTGTTACTTAGCATTTTCTCATATCAATAATACCTCCACATGCCCAATGATACACTTCACACAAAAGACATTTCCAAATAGGTCAACCAGCCTCATCCAGGCCCCACCCAAGGCACTCACAGATCAACACCCCAGCGCTATACTAACTCAACACATCCAGATCTAAGCCTTCATCACTTGATTCAGCAGACCCTCAAGTTCCCGCAAAAGTTTCCAGCCATGTCTGAGAGGCAGCCGTGGGCAGGTACAGGCGAGGAGCAAGCTGTTTCGGGCCTAGATGCTCCGGGCCTGGCATCTGTTGCTCTGGTTCGTTCCACAACCAGCTACTCCGGGTCTGGTCACTGCCGCTCCCGACCTAGTTGCTCTGGACTTGGCTGTTGCTGCTACAGGCCTGGCCGCACCCGACCCGGCTGCTCTGGGCCCGGTTGCTCCGGTCCCGGCCGCTCCGGGCCTGGCCGCTCCCAGCCTGGCAGCCGCTGCTCCGGGCCTGGCCGCACCAGACCCGGCTGCTCCGGGCCTGGCTGCTCCTAGCCTGGCAGCCGCTGCTCCAGGCCTGGCCACACCAGACCCAGCTGCTCCGGGCTGGCCGCTCCCAGCCTGGCAGCCGCTGCTCCGGGCCTGGCTGCACCCGACCCGGCTGCTCCGAGCCTGGCCGCTCCCAGCCTGGATGCTCCGTGCTTGGCTACTGCTGTTCTGGGCCTGGCTGCTCCCAACCCGGCTGCTCTGGGCCCGGCTTCTCTGGGCCCAGCCACTCCGTGTCTGGGTGTTCCTGGACTGGCCACCCTGGGCTTGGCCGCCTCTGCCTCAGGCCTGGCTGCCACTGCCCCAGGTCTGGCTGCTCCAGTGCTGGCCGTTGATGCTCTTGTTCTGGCTGCTGCTGCTCTGGGGCCTGGCCACTGCTGCTCCGGGCCCAGCTGCCACTGCCTTGTGCCTGGCCACTCTAGGCCTGGTCGCCGCTGTTCCAACATTCTGTCCCTTTTTTCTCTTTTTTTTTTCTTTTTAAAAAAAAAAACAAAAAAAAAATGCATTTATGTTGCAATGTTGGCTGGTGCGTTGAGTTCTGACTTAGTCTTTGATTTTTCAAGATCTTCTTTGTATTCTTTCTTAAGTAATTTTACTATCATTTGCTCTCACTTGATTTCTTCACATTGAGAACTTCTTTGGTTTCTTCCTCCTTGTCCTGGGAGCTCAGCAGGTTGGCCTGTGGCACCCCTTTGTTCTCCGAGGGCTCCCGCGCTGCTCCAGCCTGTTGCCGGGGTCGGCGCCGCCCAGGAAGCAGCCCCCGTCCTTGGCTCCGTTGCCCGCGCTCAGCAGTCGAAGGCTCAGGGGCACCCCCCCCCCGGGGGCCCCGTCGCCCGGCTCCTTGCTGGCTCCCGGCTGGCCGGTGTCCGGCAGGGGCTCCTGCTCCTCGTTGCGTTCCTCCAGTCTGGAGCTTTCTTTCTCCCTCCCACTAGGGGAGTCCAGGATCAGAGTCAACAGACTGTCCTCTGCGCACAGTGTGCGCGACTCCGGGGGCTCGGCCTTTCGCCACGCTCCCAGGACTCCACCTCACAGCCCCGTCTCCACCTGCCTGAGCCTGGGTCCCCAGGGACTGGCCCAGACCTGGAGTTCGGGGCGGTCCGGACTGAGGCTCAGAGCTGCCGCCAGAGGCTTTGTTTCTTCCGGCTAGGGTAATCCAGCATCAGAGTCAACATTCAGTTCTCTGCGCGCCATGTGCGCGCGACTCCGGGGGCCTCGCATTTCGCCGTCCCCTGGGATTGTCTCCCCCTGCCGGAGCCTGGGTCCCCAGGGTCTGGCCCATAACTTGGGGCTCAGCGCTGCCGGTTCGGGGGTTCAGCCCAGGCTGGGGGTTCTATTTCCTTCCTGCTAGGGAACGCCAGGCAGCACCCAGCCCTCTCCTCCTCTCCGGCTGCGACCTCTCCGCGCGCGCGTGCGTGCGCGCCGCATGTCTCCGTACCTTAGGCTTTTTTTCAGCTCCTCTGATTTTCCTTCTGGTTTTCTCCCTCCTTCCTATTGTAGAGTTTTCAGTCAGTCGACTACCTGTAGCTCTGGGCAATGTCCACTCTACATTTTAGTTGTATTCCCTTGAAATTGTTGTGAGCTGCTGCGGCTAGGTGTATACCTGAGCAGCCATCTTGGATCCTCTCTGTATTTTCTTTTTAAAAAAAAAATATATTTTATTGCTTTTTTTACAGAAAGGAAGGGAGAGGGATAGAGAATTAGAAACATCGATGAGAGAGAGACATCGATCAGCTGCCTCCTGCACACACCCCACTGGGGATGTGCCCGCAACCAACGTACATGCCCCCAACCAGAATCGAACCCAGGACCCTTCGGTCCGCAGACCAACGCTCTATCCATTGAGCCAAACCGGTTTCGGCAAGGGCTGTATTTTCATTTAGCTTATCACCCAAGGATTCCCCCCCCCCCCCCCCCCCGCCGCCATTGTTTTGTTTGTTTTAGGAAAGGAGGAGAAGAGACAAAAACATTGATGTGAGAGAGATACATCAATTGGTTGCCTCCTGCTGCAACCTGTATGTGCCCTTGACCAGAATTGAACCTGGGACCCTTCAGTTCATGGGCCAATGCTCTATCCACTGAGCCAAACCGGCTAGGATCCATCACCACAATTTTAGAACATTTTAATCACTCCCAACAGAAACTCTGTACCCATTAGCAGTCACTCCTCCTTCCCCCAATCCTCAGCCCCCCAGCTATAGGCAACCACTAATCTCCTCTGATGTTCTAGACATTTCATATAAATGGAATCACACATCATTCAGTCCTTTGGGACTGGCTTCTTTCACTTAGCGTAATGTTTTCAAGGTTCACCCATTTTACTATTAAAAAATGTCTTGTTTGAGCCGAAACTGGTTTGGCTCAGTGGATAGAGCGTCTGGCTGTGGACTGAAAGGTCCCAGGTTCGATTCCGGTCCAGGGCATGTACATTGATTGCGGGCACATTCCCGGTAGGGGGTGTGCAGGAGGCAACTGGTCGATGTTTCTAGCTCTCTATCCCTCTCACTTCCTCTCTGTGAAAAATCAATAAAATATATATTTTTTAAAAATGTCTTGTTTTATGACTATACCACATTTCATTTTTTCATCAGCTGATGGACATTTAAGTTGCTTACGCATTTTATCCAGTAGGGATAATGCAGTGAAGAATATTGGTGTATGAGTTTTTGGTTAAACATGTTTTTTAGTGAGTTCTAGGTTATGCTGAGTGGGCTAACTTGGGTATCTGGGCCCACTAGAGGGGTGAACTCGCAGTCCCCAGGCTGGCAGGCGATGGCTTTTTCTCACGGTGGTCTGAGGGTGCCACTGTGGGCGGGGCCGAGAATGCCAGTGGCTCCGCTGACCTGGGAGGAGCACAGAGCCCTTAGAGTTGCCTCTAGGCATCCGGCTGGAAGTCCCAGGGAGTCACGGACACTCAGGAAGAGCAGAGGAAGGAGAAGGCCAAGATCCAGAACCTGAAGAAAAAGCAGCTCATGCAGCTACGGAAACAGGCCTACAGAAAACTGAGAGGCACAGAGATCCTCACGACTCAGGGACTCCTGGTCTGAACCCAATAAAAATGGGCTGTTAATTACTAAGAGACTAAGAAACAAGTTTTAATTTTTCTTGACTATACACCCAGGAATGGGACTGCTGGGTCAGGTAGTGACTCTATGTTCAGCCTTTTGAAGAGAAGATAGACAGTTGATCACAGCAGCTGCACTATTTGTCACTCCCACCAGCAGTATGTGAGGAT
Organism: Pipistrellus hanaki; assembly: GCF_964339955.1. Lineage (NCBI taxonomy): Eukaryota > Metazoa > Chordata > Mammalia > Chiroptera > Vespertilionidae > Pipistrellus > Pipistrellus hanaki. The sequence goes on along the minus strand of NC_140503.1, from coordinate 42,982,852 downwards.
CTGATTTCTCCACCGCCTTGTCAGACTTTTTTATTCTAGCCATCCTAGAGGGAGTGAGCTGATACCTCACGGCCGTTTTACTTTTCCTTTCTTCATGTGCTTATTGGCCATTTGTGTATATTCTTTTAAAAAATATACATATTGATTTTTTTTTTTTTTTACAGAGAGGAAGGGAGAGGGATAGAGTTAGAAACATCGATGAGAGAGAATCATCGATCAGCTGCCTCCTGCACACCCTCAAGCTGGGTATGTGCCCAAAACCAAAATACATGCCCTTGACCAGAATCGAACCTGGGACCCTTCAGTCCACAGGCCAACACTCTATCCACTGAGCCAAACTGGCTAGGGCTCATTGTATTTTTAAATATATATATATTTTATTGATTTTTCACAGAGAGGAAGGGAAAGGGATAGATAGCCAGAAACATCAATGAGAATCATCGACCAGCTGCCTCCTGAAACCCGCCCCCCACGCCCCCCAGGAGAATGTGCCCGCAACCAATGTACATGCCCTTGACCAGAATCGAACCTGGGACCTTTCAGTCCTCAGACAGACGCTCTATCCACTGAGCCACACCGGTTTTGGCTCATTGCATTTTCTTGATCATTTAAGCACAAAATTTAACAGTTTGGTGCTATTCAATGTATATCTATTTTTTTTTTCTTTTTTGATCAAAGAATTATTGCCTAATCCAGAGTTAGGCCAGGCTGCAGGCATTTTGAAGTGAGGACCAGGGCCAGCCCTGCGTTGTGGCAGTGGACACATGGCACGGGTGACCAGCAGGCTGTTTGTGTGCTTGGAGCTCCAAGTCCAGCGCAGGTCCCTCCTGAGCTCCAGAAGCAAGGCCCTTCCCCGCCACCGGGCTCCTCCCTCAGTCTTCTTCTCAGCCTCTGCTCTCCCGCTCCCTGCCCCCTGCCTCCCTGCCCCCCTGCCTCCCTGCCCCCCTGTCCCAGGGGCTCTGTGAGGACCCAGAGGAGCAGCAGAACTCCCCATAATCAGTCCTTGCAGGGGGAGCGGGGTGGGGGTGGGTGGGGGGGAGGCATGGGCTCAGGTGTCCCCCTCCCTCACTCTGGCCTGAATCCAGAGTTCAGGGCAGACTCTCTCATCCTCCACTCCTCCATTTCCTGCTTCCAACCAGATTTCCCCATCCTGAGCAGAGCAGTGAGCAAATGAACGCCAGGATGAACCGGGCACTGGTGGGGCGGTTTGTTCCAGAGCAGTAACTAACTGCAGCAGGTCGCTGCTTCTTTCTGCCCAGTGTGCGTGTATGCGTTTGCACGTATGTGCGTGTGTCAGGGGCAGTGCTTCAGCCTGAGGTCTCTAGACTATTAGAGATCTTAGGGCCCTGTCTCCAGATGGGCCGCTCAGCTTTGACATCTATTTCTGCTGAACTCCTCGTTGGAACCCTGCTTCTCCTGCTACCTTAGCCCCAGTCAGGGCCCTTTAGAACAGGCCCCACCTGTACTCGATGTAATTGGTGTGCCATTTGCATTCCTCTGCATGAGTCCTGTTAGGTGGTCTCTACGTGTTTACCTGGTGCCTCTGTGGGGGAGGAATTAGCATCTTGGGCTGTTGGACAGGGGCGCCAATGACCTGGTCTGTTCTCTCACACTTGCAGGGTCTGCTTGAATGAATGAATGAATGAATGAATGAATGAATGACAAACCCACCACCTTCCCAGGCAGCTCTTGGATGGCTGGGGTGCTGAAGAGTCCCTGTGCTTGCCAAGTTTTGTATAGAAAAAGGTGAGATGGTCTGTCCACATTTAGTTTGGGTTTAGTTCTTTGCTCTGGGAAAGTCAGGGCAAGTCTATCCCCCACTCCCCCGGCAGGACAGGTACTCTGGTGGCCTTAGGCATCCACAGCCACCGTCACTGATTCCTGGCCTGACCTCCGCCCCAACCACCCCAGCAGGCTGCTTCTGGAAACGCCAGGCCAGCGGCTTCCAGCGTTCTTTCAGGAGCAGAGCGAGCCGTTTGTAAATGAAATCTCATGTCGAGCCCGGCGTGTAAGGCAGGTGGAAGTGGGCCTGCTCTGGAGGAGAGTGGGCAGGGAGGGTCGCAGCCCCTGGAGAAGTTCCCCCACCCCCCTGGCCACGGCCAGGTCGCCCAGCTTGCAAACCACTGTCCTGGTGTGTTCCTCTCGAAAGGTCCTCTGGGTAGGGGACCTGCCTGCAGACCGGCAGAGCCTCCCAGCAGGGAGCCCTGGCTTCCCATATTGGCCGCAGAGGGGACACCGACAGGCTACGCTGTTGCATTACCACACTGCCTCTCAGGAAGCGCGAGGCCCGCTGAGACCTCCAGGTCTCCTGGCCTGGCCGCAGCCTCGGCAGCTCCGACACCTGGTGTCCGGAGCCTGGACGGAGGGGAGGACAGGGAGGACTGGAGAGGCTGGCCAGGGCTCTGACTGTGCCCTAGAAAGAGTCCCTCCTCTGAGCCCCCATTCCCTTAACTGGCACCGGGGACCCCGGAAGCCTCCCTCCCACACCCAGGGCCTGTACGTGGTACGGGGCCGTCTGCTGTCCTCAGCCCCGGCTCTGACCCTGACAGCGTCCGGCCTGGCCTCCCTCTCACCCACTCCTCCAGGACCCGGCCCGGCCATCAACACACGCGAGGTCTACTTTGGCAACAGGACTTTTATTCGGTCAGAATGAGCAGAGTGTGACAAAAGCCAGGCCCCGTCAGGCCGGGTGGCCCCCATCCGCGTCCTCCCCTCGACCCACCCTTCCCACCCGAGAGGGGCTATGGGTGAAGGGCGTGCGGAGAAGCCACGGCGGGGACCAGGGGCCCTGCCTGGGAGCGTGGGACGCCCTCAGCACGGCCGGCATTTGGGAGAAGGGGCGGGCGGGCCGCCCTTCCGAGTCCACTCGGATACGACTCCCGTCTTCCAGGGAAACGCCACAAAGTCTACCTGCTTCAGCTAATTGGCGTTCAGGGCGAGGGGCCCTCGAGGCCTGGGGGTCAGGGACTTTACAGTCTAACCTCACACGTAAGGGGATACACTTATCTTTTCTTCCTTTAAAAAAAAGCTTCTCTCTTTAAGCTACTTAAAAAAATGTTTCTGAGTGTAATAAAAAATAGGTATTTGTCTCCTTGGTCTTCTTTTTCCTTCTTCAACTAAGTGTTTCCAAGAACAACACAACAGGAAAGGGAAACAAGCAGTCACAACATAAAAACCCTTGAACACACCTTGTATAAAAATAGCTTCCGGCCATTTGCTGACAGCGGTCTTTCCACCGTCCAGGGGCGGGGCAGGCTGGCTGTGTCCCATGGGACAGAGGACCCCTCCCCACGCACACTCACACGTGCACACACACACACACACACACCATCACGCACACAGTACATTCCAGGGCCAGCCTCCTCCAGGGCTCTGTGTGTGGGCGGGACAGGAGGCAGGCTTTAGAGTGACGTCCACCCTCCCGAGGCCCAGGAAAGAGAGAGGGTTGTGGGGATCCCAGGCCAGGATGAGTTGGCTGAGAGGGTCAAAATGGGAGTGGATAGAGCAGATGAGACGAAACAGCACGGGCTGCGGCAGCGTGCTGGGAGGTGGCTTAGTTTAGAGCAACAATTTACATTTTAAGGAACAAATTTTCCTCTCTTTTTTGGCTTTTTCCCTCCATCATTTTCTCTGACCAATTCCATCTTCATTCCTGTAGGCCCCGCGAGGCCTACCCTTGGTGACAGCCTCTGGCCTCCTCTCGGGGGAGGAGCCAGGGCTGTGGGCGGGGCCAGGGCTCGGGCAGGGGGAGGGGCCAGGGCTGTGGGCGGAGCCAGGGCGCGGGCAGGGGGAGGGGCCAGGGATGTGGGCGGAGCCAGGGCTTGGGCAGGGGGTGGAGCCAGGAGAGAGGGTCCAGTGACAACACAGGCCCAAGAGCCAGGGAGCCTTGAGGTAGACGGTTTCTTTCACACCTGGTAATGGGGAGGCGCCTTTTTTTTTTTTTTTTTTAAACTCTAAACTACAGTGTGGGGAGGAGAGGGGGTGCCCAGAAAGGGGCTTGAGGTAGGAGTGCACTCAGGGCGCTGTGGGGGAAGAGGGGCTGAGGCCACGGCCACGCCCCCAAGGACATTCATTCCGGCTGAGGTAGGTGCTGAGAGCCAAAACAGCAAAAATCCATCCTGAGAAAATAAGGTGGGTGGAGGGTGGCAGTGCCAGGGGCCCGGCCACAGCAGGGCATATTTTTGGAGTCTGATTCACCTTCCTCTCTCTTCTCTCTTTTTTTTTAAAGGAAAAACAGTTCACTCCGAGTCATACAGGTACCAGGCAGAGGTGAGGGTTCCTGCAGAGACCCTCCAGGCCCGTGGGGGCCCCTGCCGAGGCTCCTGTCAGAAATGCTGGGAAGCCCCATCCGAACCCACACGACTGGAGGAGCCTTGCCTTTGACCTGAGAATGGGGGGGGGGGGGGGGGGGGGGCCCCTCGCTACTGTCCGGAGAGCGCCGGCTGGGCAGCTGGCGCGGAGGAAGGCCGGGCGGCGTGTCCTTCACCGAGGAGGCCGGGGCCTGCGTCCTGAGGCGGGGGGGCGGCGAGGCCCGCGCAGGGGGCCTGGGCCTCCGCCGCCCGCTCCTCCCGAAGGCCGAGGCCCTGGCGTGGCCGCACGGGCAGCGGGGCGTCCTCGCACAGGGCAGCGGCCGCGGCGTCCTGCCGGGGAGCGGGCCAGTCACACGGCAGCCACAGGAGGCCAGAGGCCCAGGGCCCTCCGGCCGAGGCGTGGGCTCGGACCCACTCCCACCCGGGGCCCGGGCCCTAGGCCTCCCCGGACTCAGGCACAGGGACGCACAGGCCGTGTTTTGTGTCCCGAGAAGACCTGGAGCATGGTGAAGGCCGAAGGGACAGGGAGGGCAGGGCCGGGGGTGGGAGGGACACTCACCGTGGGGCCGGGGCCGGGGCCGCGGGCTGGCTGGCCCCCCGCCCCCGCCGGCGGGAACAGCTGCTCCAGCTCCTTCATGTCCGCCCGTTTCTCGCCTCGGCCCCGTGGGCCCCGATCTCCCGGTCTGGCCCCATTCAGGGCCAGGAGGCCAGGGTCCCTCTGGCTCCGGGGGCCCTGAGGAGGCGACAGCTGGTTTTCTACATCCTTACACAAGAGGACCCTGAGGGGCATGGGGGGGCCAGAAGTTAGGGAGAAGGACGTGGGGGTGGGAAATGACAAAAGGACAGAGACAGCAAACCCCAACTCTCCTCTCCCCCTGCACCTCCTCCCCCCCCAGGCCAGTCCAGCCCCTCCTCCTGCCCCAGTACCACCTGCCCCTCTGGCCGAACAGGAGGAAGAGGACACAGAAGATGATGCAGGTGACCCCGATGTGGATGCCGACGACGATGCCCGTGGTGGACATCTGGCTGGAGGCCTCCTCCTTGCGGCAGTCGCACGGCGGGCCCAGCGCTGTGGGAGGGGCGGGTGGGGGGCTGTGGCTCCTCTGGCCGGAAGCAGGCCCAGACCCCCGGCCTCTGGGGGCTCCTTCTCCGGGAGCCCCGCCCACGCCAAGTCCATAGATCAGGGGTCTTCAAACTACGGCCCGTGGGCCACATGCGGCCCGCAGAGGAGTCTGATCCGGCCCGCCAGGTTTTTTGGGCAGTGAGCGCAGCCGAGGTGTTACAGTAGGAATTAGTAGTTCATATAGTCCGGCCCTCCAGCTCTCTGAGGGACCGTGATCTGGCCCCCACTTTAAAAAGTTTGAGGACCCCTGCCATAGATGCTTTGTCTCTGCCTCCGGGACTCTTCGTACCAGTGACCGAGTACTATGTGCCAGGCACTGAGAATGACACTGTGCCCCTCGACACGGCTCTGTAAAGTGCCCCTACCATCCTGACCGGTATTCTTATCCCTCTTTTTTCTTTTTTCTTTTTTTTAATGTATTTTACTGATTTTTTTTTACAGAGAAGAAGGGAGAGAGATAGAGAGCTAGAAACATCGGCCAGTTGCCTCCTGCACACCTCCTACCGAGGATGTGCCTGCAACCAAGGTACATGCCCTTGACCGGAATCGAACCTGGGACCTTTCAGTCTGCAGGCCGACGCACTATCCACTGAGCCAAACTGGTTCCAGCTCTTCTCCCTCTTTTATAGAGGAGAAAACTAGGGCTCAGAGAGGTTCAGTAACTTGCCCAAGGTCACACAGCCAAACTTTGAGCTCAAACCTAAGCCTATATCCTCAAGGTCTGCATGCAACTCTTCTGCCCTCTTACTTGCCCCCGGGTCCCTGCTCCCCTCTGCCCACAGCCCCGGCTTCCGTTCCTGAGTGCCGGCCTTCAGCCTCACCTGTCCTCTCGGACGCCCCCCTCAGGGACACCAAGCGGACCGTGGCGTTGCCCTCCCCGTGCTGGTTGTAGGCGAGCAGCTTCACCTCGTACACCGCCGTGGGGTCTGGGGGAAAGGCGTTGGGGAAGGCTGCTGAGAGGCCAGCCACCGGCGGGGGCTCTACCCCAGCAGGGAACAGCGGTGACCCCTGCGCCCCCGGCCTGGCCCCAGGCACCCCCCCCCCCCCCCGGCCAGACTCCCCAGGGCCAGGCTGCGGCCGCCTCACCGAGCTGGCTGAGGTTGTAGGAGGAGGCCATTGCGGGCAGCAGGACGGGGCCGGTGAAGGCGGCCTTGCTCGCGGGGCGGTAGAAGAGCTTGAAGCCGCCGCGGTGCAGGGCCAGGCGGGGCCAGGGCTCCCACAGCAGCTGCAGCGTGGAGCTGCCCAGCACACGCACCGACAGGGGCGGCGGGGCGGGGGCTGCGGGCGCAGAGGGAGGCCACGACCTGAGGGCTTTTTCCAGGTTCCGCCGGTGACCCGGGCCCCCAAGAGCCTGACAGTTCTCTGGCTTCTGGCTCCAGCTTGTGCAAGGAGCACCCTTACGCGAGTTAGACACCCCTTCCTCCGCACAGAACCAGCCCCCCCTCCCGTCCCCCTCAGACCCGGGCACCCCGCGCAGTGCACAACCAGAACAGGTGTGCGCGGGCTCTGCTCCTACCCCGGGTGCCTGCAAACAGTGTGTGCGCCGCGACCAGGCCTCACCTTCGCCCAGGGTGCTGGCCAGCGCGGGGGCCGAGGCGGAGCTGGCCCCCCGGGGGGTGTAGGCCTTGACGTAGAAGCTGTAGGCGGTGGAGGGCTCCAGCTGGCTCACCAGGTGCTGCGAGGTGCCTTTGCTGACCGCCTCCTGGTACTCCAGCTCCGGGGGGTCTGGGAGGGCCGGGCAGGAGCGGTAAGGGCGTGCGGGCGCCCTCCCAGGGCCGGTGAAGGGCGGGCCTCTGGGTGCCGCGGGGAGAGAGAAGGGAAGGTGCCCGGCAGGGACGCGCAGGAGGAAAGGGAGAAGGAGCAGTGCCCACGGGGACGGGCTGCAGCGCCGGCCGGGCCCGCGGCCCCACGCACCCGCGGCCCTCCGGATGTGCAGGACATAGCCGATGATCTCCTCGGTGTGGACCAGGGGCTCGTCCCAGGACACGCGGACCTCGGTGGAGGACACGGGGGCCGCCCGCACGTTGAGGGGGGGCCCGGGCAGCCCCTCCGCCCACAGCACGGTCAGCCTGGCGCTGGCCTGCGAGGAGCCGGCGCTGTTCTCGGCCACGCACTGGTAGATGGCCTCATCTTCCGGGCCGACTCCAGAGATGGTCAGGGTGCTGCGGGCGGGGGAGGGAGAGCCTCAGGGCCGGCCTCCTCCCAGGGCCCCCTGCGGGTGGCCCATCTCCCCATTCGGGAGATAAGAGACTGAGCTCCTTGGAGAACAAACTGCCTGGCCGGGCTGAGGTCTCCCAGCAGGTGAGAGGCAGACGGGAGACTCACACCCAGCCTAGTCCTTCCCCAGGGGAGGCGCCCCGTCTGCCCAGCCTCCCCCCAGCATACACCACACACACACACACACACACACACACACACACACACACACGTGCCTGTTGTTATTCTTGAGCCTGACGTGGCCTCCGGGCCCCAGCACCTGTCCATTCTTCAACCACGTGACGTGAGGGGGCGGCTCCCCCTGGGCTTGGCAGGTGAACATGGCCGTGGTCCCGGCTGGCCTGGAGATGGACTGGGGGTGCTGGACAAACTCTGCTGGGGCTGGAGGGGCGCGCAGAGAAGCACCCGAGCCGTGAGGGGCCGGTGGAGAGCGACGAGGCGGCGGTGCGGGAAGGGACGGTGAGGAAAGGGGGAAGGGACAGGGCTGGAGAGCCTCCGGGTGGGGCCCCGGGCTCCAGGAGGCGGTGGCAGGTCCCACCTCCATCCACCAGAGGCAGAGCCCCGAGAGGGCTCCGTTTTAAGGACTGTTTAAAAGACTGACATTTGTATCCGAAAGCAATCAAGCTGAGCTCCCTGTTCAGGAAATTGTTAAATAAATAAATGTGCTAATAGGTTTGGCTGCACCTCGGAGGCGGTAATGACGGGGAGATGGATGAGCCCTCGCTGCCAGCCCCCCTCGCCCCTGCATCCAATTCCGCTCTCCTCCAATCCCGGGCCTCACGCCTCCATTAACACCCGAGAAATGAAATGCTCCATCACTCTCACTGGGGCAGATTAACGGCACCGGCAATGCTACACACACAGGGGCGGACGGCCCTCAGGCCCCTCGCTGCCACCCCTGCCCCATCTCTGCCCGGCTCTCCGGGCGGGCACCGCACAGACCAGCCCAGGCCCGGGGACAGCTGGCCACAGGGGAGGAGGATGGACAGATGGCCCCCGGAGCGCTGCGGAGCGGGAGCGGGCTGTGTGTGAGGCGGAGGCTGGGGTGCCCGTGTGAAAAGGACACACAGGCCGGGAGTGCGCAAGCGGGTGTGAGCGTGGAAGTGCCGCACGTGTGAATGAAAACAGCGTGCGGTGTGAGGGACACGTGTGAGCGACACGGGAGGGGGGTAGAGGGGAGGGAAACCAGCTGAGATTATAAAATAGAAATGACTGGGGGAGCTTGCTGGCACCTGGAAGGGGCACCCAGGGGCCCATGACTAAGACTGTCCTCCCGTTCCCAGCACACGCACTCCTGGGGGCCAGAGGAGAGCTGCGGGGGGCTGGCCTGGGGCCTGGGGCCTGGGGAGGGCAGGGAGAGGGTTAGAGCAAGTGTAGGTGAGTGGCAGGCCTGGGTGTCCAGGGTGCTGGGCGTGGGCCAGGGGCGTGGCTGAGGCGAGGAACAGGCAGGAGGAGGGGCTGTGAGGGAGGCGGCGGGAGGGAGGAGGTACCTTGCACCACCAGCCGGCCCTGTGCGGTCCTCCGCACCCGCGTGCCAGGCCTGTTGGCGGCACAGACGTACACGCCCGAGTGCTGCACCGTCAGGTCGGAGATGATGAGGTTCCCGGTGCCCAGAACCTGGATGCCCTCCACCCCGATGGGCCGGCCGTCTGGGGGGGAGGAGGGTGGAGGTGAGGAGGGTCAGGGAGGCGGGTGCGGGAGAGGGGGAAGCACAGGGGCGTTCCAGACTGTGCAGGTTTACCAACCCTCCAGGCCTCCCCCCCCACCTTTGACTCGGCACCCTCCCTCCTGAGCGTCTCATGCGGCTTTTGGGGGACTTTGAATCCTGTGGAGGCGGAGGGAGCAACACAGAGAACTCTTGTCTTGCCATAGAGACCCGGGTCCCAGGGAGCACCCTCACTCCCTCAGTGGTGACCTTCAAGCCCCTTCCTCTCTGCTTTTCACGTAGGAAAGCAAGGGTTTGAATGAACTGGACCTTTCCCTGCCTGGCTTCTCTCTCTCTCTCTTTTTAAATATTTATTTTTATTGACATCAGCGAGGAAGGGAGAGGGAGAAATAAAAACATCCACGATGAGAGAGCATCATCGATCGGCTGCCTCCTGCACGCCCCACGCCGGAGATGGAGCCTGCAATCTGGGCAGGTGCCCTGACCGGCAATCGAGCCATGACCTCCCGGTTCATGGGTGGATGCTCAACCAGAGCCACGCCGGCCGGGCCTGGTTTGTCTCTCCTGAAAAAAGTTCCAAGGCCCAATATCCATTCTGCTCCTGGACTGTCACGGTGCCCCACCATGGAAAGGCCCTGAGAAGGCCTGAGCGGAAGGACCTGGTTAACTCTGTCTCCTAAACTTGTGAGACCACCGAGCTATTCTCTCCCTCGGCAGGCCCCGCGCTGGGAAATGTCGGACCAGATGGCCCTGGCGGTGCCTACGGGCTCCTCCTAATGGCGAGGCCACTCTTCCCAGCCTCTCCCAGGGCCCAGGCCCTCCCCCCACCCCGGGATCAGATTAGCACAGTCAGAATGCAAGGAGACAGCTCTCCATTCAGCCCCTGAAGTGGTGAAATCTACTCCATTATCCCGCCTGCTGCCCCCGCCTCCCCCGATCACTCAGCTGCTACAATGTGGTGCCGTCTCCCGGTGAATGCCCACCCCACCCTGACCCTCCAGACTCTCCTTCCCCCGTGACCTTTCTGCTCAGACAATGCGGGCCCATCTGCACCCTTTCATTTCTCTCCTTCAGCTGCCTAGGGATTTAGGCTAGGGACTTAGGGGGCCCGGCTGGAGACGGGGGGGGGGGCCCAGAGTTTGGGGCGGGGGGGTGACAACCGGCTGAGATTGAGAGGGGTGTGGGAGTGCATCGCTGGGTGCAGAGGGCAGAGGGGGGCAGGCGGGGAGAGAGACCAGGGTGCGGAGGGGGCCCGGTGCTGAGGGCGATGGGAGCAGGAGGGGGACTGGGCCCTGAGGGGCCCGGTGCTGAGGGCGATGGGAGCAGGAGGAGGACTGGCGTGGGACGGGACGAGGTAACCCGGGGAGCTAAGCCATCCGTGCGGGGGAGGGAGAATGCAAGGGGCAGGCGGACCTCCCTGGTACTGCCAAGAGGGAACCGGGCCCTCCCGGGCCTCGCAGAGACCGGACCCCCACGGAGAACAAACAGGATTCGAAGTCCCCCAGAAGCTGGGTGCTGAGACTGGCCCTCCCGGGGGGGTGGGGGGGGGGGGTGGGAGAGGCAGGGGCTTTGAGGAGGCGGCTCACCCAGGCGGCTCCAGGACACAATGGGGCGCGGGTTGCCCGTGGCGACACACTCCAGCACGGCCGTCTGGTGCACGGTCAGGGTGAGGTTCTCAGGCCCCACGAGGATGGTCGGCTCCTTGTAGGCCCCGGAGCCTGAGCCTGCGAGGGAGAGGCCAGGATTCCTCACTTCCCCTGGGACCCTGCCCGCCTCCTCGCCCACCCACAGCCCAGGCCCCAGGGACTGAACGTTCCAGCCCCGAAGTCAGTCCTGCGGGCAGAGGCGAGGCCAGGGGCCCAGGATGCTGCTCACGCCCGTCTGTCTGCTCCGGGCCGCAGGCCCCAGCGAGGGGAGCCTCCGGGACAAGCGGCGCTGGGCCTCCCGGGCGGAGCTGCGCCAGGGGGCGGCCGGAGACCCCTCCCGAACTGTCCCCGCGGGGAGCACGGAACGGGGGGCTCCGAAGGCACCCCAGGTCTCCGGGGCCCGCGGAAGGGGGGCTGGTTCGAGAGGGAGGAGAAGTGCGGAGGCTGGATGGGAGAGCGGACAGGGCACAGGGCCCTCACCGGACACGGTGAGCCTGGCGCCGTGGCTGACGCGGGCGCTGGCGATGTTCGAGGCCACGCAGTGGAAGAGGCCGCTGTCCTCGGGCCGGAGCCCCGTGATCTGCAGGACGCCCTTGGGCAGCAGCGTGTACCTGTTGGGGAAGGGGACTCGGCTGAGACCCGGCACCGCCACCGGCACCGCCGGCCACAGGGACCCTGCGCCTCACAGACGCAGCCCAGGGCCCCGGTTCCAGCCCAAGGTCACCGTCACCATCAGACACACACAGGCCGAGGCACCGGCAATTCCAGCCTTGACAGCCGTCACGGTCCTTCTCACGGGTGCATCCCTGAGCCTGCAGTCTGGGCTCCCGAGCCCCGGGGACACTGGGCTGGGTGGCTGAAACCCACCCCGGGAGCAGGTGGGCCCCCCCCCCCCCCCCCCGTCCCCGTCCGCCCTCCCTCCAGCACTCCCCGCCCGGGCTCACCTCTCGTTGTCCGTGTCAATGGGGACTCTGTTCTTCTCCCACGTGATCAGGGGCTTGGGAAGCCCGTGGATTTGGCACTGGAAGCGGGCCACGCCGCCCTCCTCGCCGGCCACGGCCTGGGGGTGCACGTGGAAGTCCGACATGGCTGCGAGAGAGAGGGGGGGGGAGAGAGAGAGAGAGAGAGAGAGAGAGAGAGAGAGCGCCTGTGAGGGAGAGGCACGCGTGGAGGAGCAGAGGGAAGGAGGGGGGTTCCGGCGTCCTGGAACCCGGGGGCTCCCTGCTCCCAGGGGCAGGGTGTTCCTGGAAGTGGCAGACACAGGGCCACATCAGCACTTACCCTGCCCCCATGTGGGAAACACCTTCCCTGAGGGGTCACACAGCCCGGGCGGGCGGGCGCACTCAGAGAAAGATCTAGAGCACACGTGTCAAACACAAGGCCCGCGGGCCAAATCCAGCCCGCCAGGCCTTGCAATGTGGCCCGCACCGCGCTGTCATCACTGCACTCCGCTGTCAGTTTATGACATTGTCAGTTTATGACTGTTCAGTAAACCATTCGGCCCGCGATTTAGGCTGGATTTTAGATTTTGGCCCCTTCTCTGATTGAGTTCGACACCCCTAGTGTAGAGAAATTCTTAGGTGACAAACCTCTAACCAGGAAATCTTGGGCTGCTGACCTCCGAGCCCTGCTCCTGTCCTGCTGCCTACGTTTCCCTCTTTCTTTCTTTCTTTCTTTCTTTCTTTCTCTTTCTTTCTTTCTAAATATATTTTATTGATTTTTTTTACAGAGAGGGAGAGAGATGGTTAGAAACATCAATGAGAGAATCATCGACCAGCTGCCTCTTGCATACCCCCTACTGGGGATGTGCCTGCAACCAAGGTACACGCCCTCAACCGGAATCGAACCGGGGACCTTTCAGTCCTCAGGCTGACGCTCTATCCACTGAACCAGACCAGTTTCGGCTCCCTTGCTTTCTGATTTAGTTTTATACCCTCATCCCCTTAGCAAGGTCTAAATGCTGCGCTGCCTGTTTTACAGACGGGAAACGAAGGCCCAGAGAGGGGGAGCAGGCAGCTCAGTGCTGCCCAGCACGGCCACCTGTCATTAAGCCCTGGTCACAGGCACCAGCGGTATTCCTTGCCCTCCCTTATCGCCCCATCCCTGTTCTTCTGTAGCTTCTAGAGGTACCCCAAGGGGGTGGTATATCCATCCAAGGTGACAAGCCTCTCAGAGGACTGTCAGAGCCACCAATCTACATTTCAATGCGTCATAAATATTCAGGGCCCCTTCCCCACCTTCTGAGAATCTCAACGGCTGGAACCCTGGTCTGCAGTGGCTGGTGCGGCGGCTGTGGCACCCCCCACCCCGCTTGCTTTCGGCTGGTTAAGTGTTCCCACCCACCCTCATCCCCGCCCGTCCCCAAACTTCACCCTACAAAGCCCAGAAAAGGGGCCCCTCCCTTCCTCCCTCCCTCCCTCTCGGGTTCCCAGCGTCAGCACCAGGGCTGTGATTTCATTAAAATCCACTTTGCTTCAAGTGCGGGAAGGCAGCTCACCATCTGTCCGGGCAGGCAGCACCTCCCCTCGGGCACTCCATCAACTGGGACAGTCCTCCCCTCCCAGAGGGGCCCCTCCCCCCACACAGCAGGGGCGCAGGGGCTGGTCCCGGCTCCCTGGGGGGGGGGGCACCCCCTGCCTCCAGCCCCCTCGGCCACGGGCCTGCTCTGGACTCCGAGGCGGCCCAGGAAGGCGTGCCTGTGTGCCCTCCTCCCCGGAGGAGCCTCCGGGGGCTGGTTCTTTTGTGGCGCGCTCTCCGTCTCATTTGCATGTGGTTCATTAAATATAAACCCGCATACAAATCCCCTGCCCTGCCTCCTCCTCCTTTTCCAGGGCCCCGGAGAACACGGCGGAAGGGTGTGCGTGCCTCCTCCCCACACGTGTGCGGATCGACGTTCGCCGGGCGGATGTGGCTACCACGCCGCCGTGCATGTGGTCCGAGCGTCCGCAGCTGGATGTGAATGGCGGCTGGCAGCCCTGGGCTCCTGCGGCCAGCGGGTGACTCTGGCAACCAATCACGTGTGTCCCCTGGAAGGGAAAGCCCATACGAACAGCACCTTGGGGCCCTTGGGGCAGGTGGTGGGGGCAAGGGCCCCAGCTGGTGTCCCCATCAGGCTTGCGAGAGAATTCCCTAGGGAGCACCCAGAGGTCAGCCTGCCCTGTCTCAGGCCAAAGGCTGTGCTTGGCCAAGGGCCTGCAGGTCAGCCCCGGGGCTGGGGGTGCGGATGGGGTGTGGTGGGGGGAGGGCAAGGCACTGCTGGGGCCCCTCTGCTGCCTCCAGGCTTCTCTGCCTCTCAGCCTCCGTCCAGGAGGGCATGGCTAGAAACAGGCCTGAGGAGTGGAGAGGGCACCCAGGCTCCGGGCCGGGTCTCTGCCCCTGGGCCTGCTCCCTCAGGAGCTGGGGAGCGGTCTGCCCCTCCTCACTCCGGCTGGAGACGAGCTCACAGACCCCCAGGGTCCGGGGGCGGAGACTAATGGCTCTGCTGACTGCAGATGCCTCCTCCTTAAGGAGCTGAATCCTTTTGTTTCTAGCCCGGATTCTGGGCTCCCCGGAGGTGCCTAGAGCTAGGAACTGGCCTGAGGGGAGATACGAGGGCTAAGGCGCTGGGATGGAGAAAGTGTGGCCTCTACCTTCCAGCCCCTCCTCCTCCCCCGTACGGAGCAATGGCAGTAGGCGGCTGACGGGATGCTGGAGAGGGAGGCCGGAGAGGGAGGCCGGAGAGGGAGGCCGGAGAGGGAGGCTGGAGAGGGAGGCCGGAGAGGGAGGCCGGAGAGGGAGGCTGGAGAGGGAGGCCGGAGCAGGACGCAGGGCGGTTGGGAGGGGCGGAGCCTGTGCTCCTCTTCACGCGGGGTCCACAGGACTCCCAGGGCCCCCCCGGGTGCAGCTGCGCCCCCTCCCCACTCAGAGTCCCATCTTCCCCTCCCCTCAGGCCGCAGCACCTTGCTGTGCCTCTCTATTCACTTTACTCAACTGTAGTTCTGCCAAACATTTCACTTGAAGGGTAGCGTTCCTCGAAAAATGCTTCGGCTCAGTGGGTAGAGCATCGGCCTGTGGACTGAAGGGTCTTGGGTTCAATTCCGGGCAGAGGGCATGTACCTCGATTGCAGGGTCAACCCGGCCCTGGTCGGGGCATGTGTGGGAGGCAACCAACTGATGTCTCTCTCTCACATGGATGTTTCTCTTTCTCTCTCTCTCTCCTCTCCCTTTTACTCCCTCTAAGAAATCCATGGAAAAATATCTTCAGGTGAGGATTAACAACAGTCAAGTCAACCTCTTCATTTTACGGAGGGGAAACTGAGGCCCAGATCCAGCTGGTGGCTCTACCAAACCAGAATCAGAAGTGCCAGGCCCTGGGCCTTTAGTTCGCCAGCTAAGAGCAGGTAACGCCAGAGTGGACTGCAGGTTGGACCAGCCTCTTCTCACTGGTTGGGAATCGGCACCGTGTTGCAAGGTGCAGGGAGGATTCAGAGCCCCAGAGATGGTCCTCAGCCCCATCCCTGGAGCCCAGCTGGCTACACAGATGTAGTCCAGGGGAGGTGGGTGCACAGAAGGCATGGGCCTCTCTATCCCCTTCCTCATCCCCTCCCCAGGCCTTCGGTCAGCCCTGCATGTCCCTTGCATGCCCAGGGGATCGCAGTAAGCGCATGGACAGGCCACCTCGAGTGCCAGTCCTCTCCTCTGCAAATGAAGAGGCGAACGGTACTCTGGAGGGCCCTCCCGGCTCTGAGTCCTTCCGCCTTCATAAACGGCCTCAGGAGCCCTGGTCGGCGTGGCTCAATTGGTTGGGCATCATCCTGTGCACTGAAAGGTGGCCGGTTCAATTCCCCATCGGCGCACATGTCAGGGTTTCGGACTAGATCCCTGGAAGGGGGCATGTAGGAGGCAGCTGATCGATGTTGCACTCTCATGTCAATGTGTGTCTTTCTCTCTCCCTCTTCCTTCCTGTCTCTCTAAACATCAATATAAAAAATACCTTAACACAAACAAACAAGCAAATCTTAGTCCATACTCCTGGAATCTACTCCTAATTCAGAGGTAGCCGCATTTTTATCTTTAGAAAGTAAGGGAGAAAGTTTCTTGGGGCCATTCAGGCCTTCTCCAGTCTCTGGGAGTGGGATATGTTTGGTCTACAAATCCCACGCCACCCCCACCCCCGGCTTGTAGCAGCAGGACGGGGGGGGGGGGGGGGGGGGGCTGTGCTTTCTGTCTCTCAGGGGAGAGAGGCTCCTTGGGCAAACAGGAGTGTGTGAGGCTAAGGGTCAGGCCGCTGAGCACCCTGAGCGCTGAACAAGTCTCCCTGGAGGCCTGGGCGGTGGGTAACGGTGCACACAGGTTACACACACTATTCGTGGCCGCGTTGGTGGTATTGTGTGTGTGGCCGGCGGACAGGAAGGGGGTGCTGTGGCTTGTGGCTGTTGATGTGGTCCCCTCCTGTGGACCTCTGGGTCAGGGAGGCGCAGCCTTCGGTCCCTCGCTAAGCTGGGCGATGAGAGGAAGCGGTGAGCAGTGGCTGGGAGGCCCTTCCAGTGTGAGGGCCAGAGAGAGCCGTGGGGTAAACAAAGGCCTGCCCGGGAGCAGTGGTGGAGAAAGGAAGAAGGAATCCCCTCGCCCCTCCCTCCCCTGACCTGGGGCACAGCCAGGCCGCCGGGAAAGCAAGGGCAGAGAGTGAGCCCAGCAACCCAGCGAGCAGGGAGAGAGCAGAAACAGGCAGGAAACGGCTCCGGACACCTCTATAAATCACCCCCAGGGGAGGGGTCTCCTGAGAGCCAGCTCTAGAGCAGCTCAGGGAGGGAGGGAGGCTTGCCTCCTGGTCCAGGACCTCTGGAGAGGTCAGGCCTGGATCTGATTAGACAGGCTCCAGGGGGCTGCCAGGGGGCAGCGAAGGGTCGAGGCGGAGTGCTGGGAAGGAAGCTGGCAGCTCCCCCAAGTCCAGCTTCCCACCCTTTGGCTACAGCCAGGCTCCTATCCGGCGTGTGATGATCCATGGGCACGCTGGGATGGAGAGTTCAAAACAGCTTTTACAAAAACCGATGCCACTGGGGGTCTGAGGCACAGACTGCCCCCACTCATACGGCCATTTAGAGGAGCAACCCGAACTACAGACTCTTCCAAGCCCCTGAGGCCAGTCCCCTCCTTGCATGTATCCCCGCCAAGAACCAGGGATACGTAGCCTCCTGGCTGCCCGGCCCCTTCTCAGGCAGCCTGGGTGACTGCAGCCTTTCTCCTTATACTAGGAACATGCCGGATCCCAGATGTTTCTTCCCACTGCTCCCAACTTCCCCCAGAATCACTTTTCTAATAGAGTAGCCAGCTATTAAGCACGTGAAATGTGGCCAGCCCAAACTGAGATGGCTGTAAGTGCAAAATACACCCTGGATTTCAAAGACTCAGTATAAAATAAAATGACCCTAAGCATTAGGGAAAAGCAAATCAAAACCATAATGAGATGCCACCTCACTCTCATTAGGATGGCTATTAACAAAAACCAACCCCCCCCCCCAAAACACACACACACACACACACACACACACAAACATCAGAAGATAAGTGTTGGCAAGCATGTAAAAAAACTGGAACCCTTGTGTACTGTTGGTGAAAATGTAAAATGGGATAGCCACTATGGAAAACAGTATGGTGGCGGTGGATGATAAAGATCTTTATAAACTGATGAACCAAGAGACAGATATAGAGAAAGTAAAGCAACAGGCAGACTGTCAAATTACAGTGGGGAGGGTAGGGATATCAGGGGGAGATAATAGATCAACCGAAGGACTTGTATAAATGCATATAAGTACAACCAATGGACATAAAACTATGGGGAGGGAGGGGATGTGTGGGAGGGAGGGAGGGGGGCAATAAAAAAAAAAATCAAGAAAATATGTAATAAATAAATAAATAAATAAATAAATAAATTAAAAAAAAAAAAATAAAAAAAAAAAAATAAAATGAAAAAAAAAAAAAAAAAAAAAAGAAAACAGTATGGTGGTTCCTAAAAAAAATAATTTCCATAGAATTATCACATGACCCTGCAATTCCACTTCTGCAATGAACCTCTGTGTAAAAATATCTCTGAGACCAGGGTCTCAGAGATATTTTTACACCCATGTTCATAGCAGAATTATCATGATAGCTACTACATGGAAGCAACCCAAGTGGTCATCAATGAATGAATGGATGGATAAACAAAATGTGGTAGATGCATACAATGGAATATTGTTCAGTCTTACAAAGGAAGGAAATTCTGACATATGCTTACAACATGAATGAACTTTTACATTTTGCTAAGTGAAGTAAGCCAGCCCCCCAAAGACAAATACTGAGTGATTCTGCTTATATGAGGCACCTGGAGTAGTCAAATTCATAGAGACAGAAAGTAGAATGATGGTTGCCAGGGCTGGGAAGAGGGGAAAAGGGAGTTTTTGTTTAATTGTTCTAGAGTGGATGGCGGTGATGGTTCTCACAATAATATGAATGTATTTAATGCCACTGAACTGTATACTTAAAACTGGTTAAGATATTAATTTGACATGTTGTGTATTTTATCAGGATAAAAAATTGGGGAAAATAAAAATTTTACTTGATAATAATCAACAACTTAAAATATTGATTAGAAGTTGAAATAAAATTTAATTTTTAAAAATATGATTTTAGCCAAAACCGGTTTGGCTCAGCGGTAGAGCGTCGGTCTGTGGACTGAAAGGTCCCAGGTTCGATTCCGGTCAAGGGCATGTACATTGGTTGCGGGCACATCCCAGTAGGGGGTGTGCAAGAGGCAGCTGGTCGATGTTTCTCTCTCATCGACGTTTCTAGCTCTCTATCTCTCGACCCTTCCTCTCTGTAAAAAATCAATAAAATATATTTTTTTAAAAATATGATTTTATTGATTTCTTTTAGAGAGAGAAGGGAGAGGGATAGAGAGATAGAAACATCGATGAGAGAGAAACATCAAAGATTGGCTGTCTCCTGTATGCCCCCTACTGGGGATCAAGCCCATAACCTGAGCATGTGCTCTGATCGGGAATCGAACTAATGACTTCTGGGTTCATGGGTTGACACTCAACCACTGAGCCACAAAGCCAGGAAAAGTTGAGATAATATTTAAAATGTTAAAGACAGTCCAAAAGTGGCCATGGTCAGTGTGGCTCAGCTGACTGAACATCTCCCAATGCACCAAGAAGTTCAGGTTTGATTCCTGGTCAAGGCACACACACAATAAAAGAGAGAGAAAAAGACAGTCCAAAAGTATAAAAATACTATTCATAGTTAAAAAGAATGATTATATATGGAATGCTGATATTTTGGATATATTAAGTAAAATAAAATTTACTATTAAAATTAACTTGCCCTAGCCAGTTTGCTCAGGGATTAGAGCATCGACCTATGGACTGAAGGGTCGTGGGTTCCATTCTGGTCAAAGGCATGTACCTCGGAGCATGTGCGGGAGGCACCCAATCGATGTGTCTCTCTCACATCTCTCTTTCTCTCCCTCCCATTCCACTCTCTCTAAAAAATCAACGGGAAAAATAACCTTGGGTGAGGATAAACAACAACAAAAACATTTAACTTCATCATGTTTTGTTTTGTTTTTAATATATTTTTATTGGTTTCAGAGAGGAAGGGAGAGGGTGAGAGAGAGATATTGATCGGCTGCCTCCTGTACGCCCCCTTCTGGGGATCAAGCTGGAACCTGGGCATGTGCCTTTGACTGGCATTGAACCGGGGACCCTTCAGTCTGCAGGCAGATACTCCATCTGCTGAGCCCAACTGCCAGGGCCATCGTGTGTTTTTTAAAACCTTTGTAACTGTGACTACTAGAAAAGTTTAACTTACCTATGGTGGCTCATGTTATATTTCCACTAACCAGGACTGTGCTAGAAGACACAAACGATTCTGTTCTCTCAGAAACAGCTTCTGAGGTAAAGCACCCTTACATCCTTCAGCCACGTGTGCTGTGAAATGATGTTCAGGTGCCTTCAGCCGAGGGAAGCACCAGCCTCTCACCACGCTCTGCGCGGGCAGGGCCCCCTTCCGATGACTGCGGATCGGGAGGTGGCCAGGTCCTTGGGGATGTGCTCACAGGAGCTGATATCACCAAAGGACGTGGAGCAGACTTCAGCCATCAGCAGTGCAGAACATCCTTGTGCTGACCAAATACGGTAGCCACTAGCCACATGGGACCATTTAAGTTAAAATAAAATAAAAAAGAATAAAACTCAGTTTCTCTGACTCACTGGCCACCTTTCAAGCAATAGCGGCGAGTGGCTCCCAGCTACATTATGGAAAAGCACCACGAGCATCTTTCCATCATCACAGAAAAGCGGATTGGACAGCGCCGGTCCAGACCCCAGGCCCGGCCTCAGCCCCCCGGCTGCCTCCTCTCCTGCTGTCCCCCTTTCCTCTCCGTCATCACCCTAGCCCGGCCGGGCCCCACAGCTCCCTCCACACAGACCCCGACGAGGCCCACCTCTGATCAGCATCCCAGGCTGTCACACCGGTGGCACAAGCATTCCCAGGGCAGGATTTTGGCTCCTCGTGGGGAAATGCTCTCTAAGAGCTTTCTGATGTAGTGTTACGGTGCAGAGGCTAATGGTACAGGCTCGAGAATGACACAGTACTGGGTCCAAAACCCAGCAGTGCCATGATCAGCTGTGTGATCTCGGGCAAGTTAACCTCCAGAACCTCTGTGTCCTCGCGTATAAGTAGGGATGAGGACAGCTCGTGTTCCCGGAGCTGCAGCGCTGGGGAGAGTCAACGAGATACATTTGCAAAGTGCTTAGCATGGTCCTTAGAAAAGAGTTAATACTTGGTAGTTATTATTGAGGGAAAATAGTAGGATCTTGAGATAAATGGGAACCGAGGGGTTAGGAGAGGGTACGACTGGGGGTTGGGGATGAGGGCATAGCAGCCCTCTTCCCTCCTAAAGGCTCCGGAAGGCTCGAAGGGTGAGTGCGGGGACGCCAGCCCCCTGGGGTTGTGAGTAAAGTCAGAACGTGCAAGACTGGAATGGTGAGGGGGTCAGCGGGAGACAGAGGGGGGCAGCTGGGTACAAAGCAGAGCTTGGCTTCTTCTGTCTCACGTCTGCCTGAGGGCTTCACAGAGGCCCCAGTAGACCGAGCTGTCAGTGGGAAGAGGCCATTGGGTAATTGAGGCCTTGATTTCTCTAGTAAAATGTTTATGAAGCCCATAAACTCATGCCTTTATTGGCCAGGCTCATTCCGGGGGATGGATGTGGCTCTCCGAGGTGCAGTTAAAGCACCTGCTGAACTCAGGCACCGATGGTCCTCTGGCCTCCACCCAGACCCACCAGGCAGAGCCCCTGGCAGGGTGACGCCGGGCAGAGTGGCCCTTCGAGGGCAGCGAGGCCGGCCAAGGCCCACCTCCCATGCTCTTTAAACTCCTCGGAGCATTTACAAACGCCCTGTGTCTAAGTGTGATGGGAAGGAGGGAGACGAGGGCCGAGAACCCGAGTCCTGGGGAGGCTGGCAACTTGCCCACAGTCCCTAGAGGGCGTATTGGTCTTGTTCTTAGGGTTCTCTGGCCCAGGATCACTCTCCCCAACAGTCTGTCCCTGTGTCCCCATCACTGGGCCCTCACCTTGCCCTGACGTGGGGTCTGTAAGGGAACAGCGCCCACCCTAAGCGGCTGTGGTCGTATGGGAGGGAAAGCATGAACTTAGAAGACCCGTATTTCTTCCCTGGGCTTCCAAAGGGGAGTCTGGGAGCTGAATTAGGGCTCTGGATCCAGAGTATGTTTTGAGGAGGAAGGGGTGTGTGGGGCAGGGGTGTTGGGGGGGGGGGGCGTATAAAGGGTCCGGCACTTACAAACAGCCGGAGGACTGGGAAGGCGGAGGCCCGCTCGCCTCCAGCAGGGGGTGATTGATTGATCTGGGCCTCTGCCTGGTGACCTTGCTCTGAGAAGCCCCTGGATCCCTTTGTCTGCATCCTCAGCCTCCTCAAGCCCCGCACCCCCTGCCTTGGGCCCCTGAACCCCGGCCCCTCCCTGCCAACTTCCCACTCTACCACCAGCTCACCAGTCCCCCCGCCCCAATTCTAACACAAAAGGCAACTTTGTCTTTCAAGTCAGCAGCCATAAATCCACGTCTCTCCCGCCCTCCCCGCAGCCGCCTCTGACAAACGGGGCCGGGGTGGGGGAGGGGGGGGCCGCGGGGCGCTGGCCTGGCCTGGGAAAGTCCCTGCGTCCAGCTGCTGGCCCTGGAGAACGGCGAGCACCGGGCCTTTACGGCCTGGTCTTTTATTTCAACGGACTGTGAGGCCCAATGCACGGCTCTCCGCAGCCCCTGGGTTTGGCTTTTACAACCCAAGGAAAATAAAACCCCTCAAAGCCCTACTTTTAATTAGCCCACAATTCGGAGGCTCCCGTTCTTCCTCCAGATCAAGCCACGAGCTCCTCCCTCTGCACCCTCCGGCCTTCAGTGGGGTGTGTGGGGTGTGGGGTGTGTGGGTGTGTGGGTGTGTGGGTGTGTGGGGTGTGGGGTGTGTGGGGTGTGTGGGTGTGTGGGTGTGTGGGGTGTGGGGTGTGGGGTGTGTGGGGTGTTTGGGGTGTGTGGGGTGTGGGGTGTGCGGGGTGTGTGCGGTGTGTGGGGTGTGGGGTGTGTGGGGTGTGGGGTGTGTGGGGTGTGTGGGGTGTGTGGGGTGTGTGGGTGTGTGGGGTGTGTGGGGTGTGGGGTGTGGGGTGTGTGGGGTGTGTGGGTGTGTGGGGTGTGGGGTGTGGGGTGTGTGGGGTGTTTGGGGTGTGTGGGGTGTGGGGTGTGCGGTGTGTGGGGTGTGTGGGGTGTGTGGGTGTGGGGTGTGTGGGGTGTGGGGTGTGTGGGTGTGGGGTGTGTGGGGTGTGTGGGTGTGTGGGTGTGTGGGGTGTGGGGTGTGTGGGGTGTGTGGGGTGTGTGGGGTGTGGGGTGTGTGGGGTGTGTGGGGTGTGGGGTGTGTGGGGTGTGGGGTGTGTGGGGTGTGTGGGGTGTGTGGTGTGTGGGGTGTGGGGTGTGTGGGGTGTGTGGGGTGTGGGGTGTGTGGGGTGTGTGGGGTGTGTGGGGTGTGGGGTGTGTGGGGTGTGGGGTGTGTGGGGTGTGTGGGGTGTGTGGGGTGTGTGGGGTGTGTGGGGTGTGGAGTGTGTGGGTGTGTGGGGTGTGTGGGGTGTGGAGTGTGTGGGGTGTGTGGGGTGTGTGGGTGTGTGGGGGTGGGGTGTGTGGGTGTGTGGGGTGTGTGGGGTGTGTGGGTGTGTGGGGTGTGTGAGTGTGTGGGTGTGTGGGTGTGTGGGTGTGTGTGGGTGTGTGGGTGTGTGGGGTGTGTGGGTGTGGGGTGTGTGGGTGTGTGTGTGTGGGGTGTGTGGGGTGTGTGGGGTGTGTGGGTGTGTGGGGTGTGTGGGGTGTGTGGGGTGTGTGGGTGTGTGGGGGTGGGGTGTGTGGGTGTGTGGGGTGTGGGTGTGTGGGGTGTGTGGGTGTGTGGGGTGTGTGGGGTGTGTGGGGTGTGTGGGGTGTGTGGGGGTGGGGTGTGTGGGTGTGTGAGTGTGTGGGTGTGTGGGGTGTGCGGTGTGTGGGTGTGGGGTGTGTGGGTGTGGGGTGTGTGAGTGTGTGGGGTGTGTGAGTGTGTGGGTGTGTGGGTGTGTGGGTGTGGGGTGTGTGGGTGTGTGGGGTGTGTGGGGTGTGTGGGTGTGGGGTGTGTGGGTGTGTGGGTTTGTGGGGTGTGTGGGTGTGTGGGTGTGTGGGTGTGTGGGTGTGTGGGTGTGGGGTGTGTGGGTGTGTGGGGTGTGTGAGTGTGTGAGTGTGTGGGTGTGTGGGTGTGCCGGGTGCGGGGGGTGGGGTGTGTGGGTGTGTGGGGTGTGTGGGGTGTGTGGGGTGTGTGGGGTGTGTGGGGTGTGGGGGGTGTGGGGTGTGGGGTGTGGGGTGTGTGAGTGTGTGGGGGTGGGGTGTGTGGGTGTGTGGGTGTGTGGGGTGTGTGGGTGTGTGGGGTGTGGGGTGTGTGGGGTGTGTGGGGTGTGGGGTGTAGGGTGTGTGGGGTGTGTGGGGTGTGTGGGGTGTGTGGGGTGTGGAGTGTGTGGGGTGTGTGGGGTGTGTGGGGTGTGTGGGGTGTGTGGGGTG